>NC_135611.1:47000000-51800000 GCF_053574225.1 Canis aureus
TAAATATAGAGTAGTTGGACTTAGAATAAGCAGTGAAATTTTGTAGACAATTAATAATTGTGAAGATAGAAGTCCAAGAGAGATTGTATGTATATTATTTTCATTGTGTTTATGTTTATAATCTTATATTGTGTCCATCTGTCAAAGAAGTTTTAGAAAACAAATGTGATGAGGAAAGATTCATATATGTCACAAATGAGAACTTCTCAACTTTATTTCACAAATCACAAAGAAATTTATTGTCTTACCTAGAGAGAACAAACTGATGGTTGCTAAAAGGGAGGTGGGTGGGAGGGGTAAGGGGGAAATAGGTGATGGGGATTAAAAGGACATTTGTAATGATGAGCATGGAGTAATGTGTAGAATTGTTGACTCACTATACTGTACACCTGGAGTTAATACACTTTATGTTAACTACACTGGAATTAAACTTCAAGAAAAAAAGAGAATGTGGAAAACACAAAAACTAAAAATGGAAAGTGAAAAATCTACCATATTGTATTTATCCAAAGAAATCTGTTAATATTTGTTATGTTTCAGGTAGCTATTGACAAATAATGCTACAGATCAATCAACTTGAAAGTTAAGTGATATTTATTTTTATACCCATGGGTCTGTGAGTTAGTTGGACTGATTTGGAGTGGACTCCACTGGGTTTAGGTCCAGACAAGAAATATGGGGTTGGGTCCCCTGCATGTGGTTTATTTTGTAGCCCCAGATGAGACTGAAGAGCTTCTTCAAGGTACTTACTTCAATCTTCCAGTGAGATGATAGGATGGGATGTAAGCTGGGCCAGGGAACAGTGGGTGGGGCTGTGGATGAAACAACATTGGCCTTAAATTGATAATTACTTAAACTGTAGATTTAAGTAATACTATTCCTTCTACTATTGTATATATTTAAAATTTTACATAATAAAGAGTTAAATTTGTAAAAAACAAACAAACAATTTTTTAAGAATTTACAAAACTTCTAAGCTAAAGGAGAGGGTTAAACCAGCCTAGATATGTTGGTAGTTTTCAGGCTCTAAAACAGCAGTGTTTGAGGCCTGGAAGTTATCTGTTAGGAATAAGGACATGGACCGAACGGAAGTGTGCTCCATAGCAACATGAACTGTGTAACTGGCCTGTTTGTGTGGTTGGTCATCCAGCCTGTTCTGGTATTGAAGACACTGCTTGACCCTGGAGTGTTTTGCCAACTCCTCCTCCAGCTCTGGGTAGTCTTTTCCTCTTACTCAAAGGAAATGACAGAATTTGAAGGAATGTAGCTTGAGCGTTCGATGCATACAGTAAGCACTCAATCTGCATTTGTTGATAGTTTCTTGTTTTTTCAAGCAGGATGGAGTACTCTCAGGAAATTGTGGAGGTTTGTTATTTTGTTTTTTTTTTTTTTTTTCTTAGACAAGCCTAAGGACAAGATTTATTTTTCTTTTTAAAATAAGAAAGTGAGGGGGTGTGGGGGGGAAACCTAAATTGTTTAGAAGTCTCAATTCGGAACTTAGTTTAAGGGATTGTAGGTCATGGAGCAGTTGTAGGATCTTGACCTTGTAAACTTTTTTTTATTACCTTCAAGCACATTATTTTTGACTGGACATGTTGACATAATAAAATTTCCTCATGCAGTTGGTTCCACCACACATCGGCTTAGCATCTGAGTTCCTTGCTGTGGGGAATTTTCAATCTGACTCTTACGCATGGAAAACAGTGTTTGATCTTTCTGTGAAATCGGAAGCCAGCAGAATTCGCCACAGTAATGACTAAAATGTAACTGTTGTGAATTTAGGATTTTTCCTATGCTTTTCCCCTTCCTATTTTGTGGAATTTACCTGAAGGGGCTGAAGCTTATGATGAAAACAAACAAACAAATGAAAATTAAGGAGCTTTCTGCTGTTAAAGGCAAATTTATAACACATTTTTTGGAGAATTCTTGAATAGACCACAATAAATAATCCAAAATAACTTGTATTTTGTTCTAGATTTAGGAAAAACACTGAGTTGGTTTAGGAAATGATAGATAATATTTTGATGTTTATTCCTTTAGGCTATTAATTCTTTACTCGTATAACTACACATACACAGATTTTTATATTAAAAAACAGCATTTTACTACATATACTGTTTTATAACCTACCCCTTAAGGTACACCGTAATAATGCTTCTTGCTATTAAATACATATTATC
This sequence comes from Canis aureus, assembly GCF_053574225.1. NCBI lineage: Eukaryota > Metazoa > Chordata > Mammalia > Carnivora > Canidae > Canis > Canis aureus. The sequence continues at coordinate 47,002,181 of NC_135611.1, forward strand.
TACAATGGGATTCATTAATCTTGATATTATTGAATCTCGAACCCCCCTCCTCCCCAGCTAATCCTTGTTGGACATTTAGGCTGTTTCCATATTTTTCAATGGGGATGCTTTCATGGTGGGAGGGGGTAAATTCCTTGCTATACATATCTTTGCATACTTGTTTCACATTTCTTTTTCCTTAAGATAAAATCTTAAAAGTAGAATTCTGGGTTGCAGAGATATTGTTTCTGTATATATTATGACTTGCCTCAGATATTTGAATTTATACACCCACTGATTATTTCAATATACCCAATTGCTGTGTACTGTTTTGGATTATGTAAAGTAGAAAATATGAAAACTTCCTGTGAAGCACCTGGGAACAGTCATTATCAAGTAGGGAATTTACATGTAGGCATAAATGAGGCAGTGATGATTTAACCTAAATATGTTATAAAATATGTGAAGTTAAAAGTTCAGCTACTTTGGTTATTAAGTATATATATATATACATATTCTGCTAGTAGTTTTTAAAGGTATAACTTACACACAATAAAATGCTCAGATGTTAAGTGTACCATCTGATGAGTTTTGACACATATGAACAGCCATGGAACTATCACCCCAATTAAGATACAGAATATTTTCATTATTCCCAGAAAATTCCTTCATGCCTCTTTTCAGCCATTCATTACAGCCTGCAAACAGTGTTGTGATCTTTCTATATAAATTAGGTTTGTGTGATTCTGAATTTCATATAAACAGATAATACTGTGTGTTGATTGTGCACACTTAAGGTAGTTCTGGAGGGAACTGTAAATACTAAACCAAACTGTACTTAAAACAAAAGGATCTGAAGGTGATGTGAATATCATATGGAGTAAGAACAATAGGTCTTTCAAAAGAATGAAGTTAGACTTACACTATATACAAAAAAAACCTCAAAATGGATTACAGATCTAAACATAAGAGCTAAAGGTATAAAACTCTTAGAAGGGGGGCACCTGGCTGGCTCAGTTGGTGGAGTTTGTGACTCTTGATCATGGGGTTATGAGTTCGAGCCCCACATCGGGCATAGAGATTATCTATCTATCTATCTATCTATCTATCTATCTATCTATCTATCTATCTATATCAAGATTACATATATATAGATATATATAGATATAGATAGATAAAACTCTTAGAAAGCAAAGGGGAAAGCTTCATGACATGAGATTTGGCAGTAATTTCTTGGATGTGAAACCGAACGCACAGGCAATAAATGAAAAGATAGATTACATCAAAATTAAAAACTGTGTGTCAAAGGACACTAGCAAGAGAATAAAAGGGCAACCAACAGGAGAGAATATTTGTAAATCATATATCAAGTAAGGGATTAATATCCAGAATATATAATGCACTCTTATAGTTCAACAACAAAAAACCCAATTAAAATATTGGCAAAGGACTTGAATACATTTTTCCAAGTAAGATAAACAAATAGCCAATAAGCATGCAGAAGATGTTTTATATCACTAATCATTAGAAAAATGAAAAGTCAAATCCACAATAAGTATGATACCACTTCACACCCTTTAGAATGGCTATTACAAAAAAACAGAACACAGTAAATGATATCAAGGATGTGGGGAGATTGGAATACTTGTGCACTGCTGGTGGGAATATAAAATGGTACAGCCACTGCAAAAAACATTATGGCGTTTCCTCAAAGAATTAAACATAGAGCCACCAGATGATCCAGCAGTTCCACTACTGAGTTTTTATTCAAAGACTTGAACAGATGTTTATATGTCCATTTTCATGGCAGTATTCTCTACAATAACCAAAAAGTAGGAACGACTCAAGCATCCATGACAGATGCCTAGATAAAATGATAACCTTGTATTTTAAAATGTCTGTGATAAATTTAGTACAATTTAAGTCATTTCTTTTGATCTTAAATTATTTCTCTCTAAAAGGAAGGACAAAACTGATAATGTAAATAGATTCAGATAATCCAGAGATGACAGATCTGTAATAGAAACCAAGGTGTATTTTAGGACCATAACTTTCTAGCTCACGTCAAGGAGGATTATAATATCTGTTCCTAATGTTGTGAGCTGTTGTGGAGATAGAACATTGCACTGAACCATTGTGTAGCTCAAGGCAGAAAGCTCTTATGTTTATATGTCAGTCGTGTGTGATTTACAGTATATGATTTATATACTTCTTCCATGAGGTTCAGTCAACGAGTATTCATTGAGCCCTTAATACAGGCCAGGCTCTCTGAGTACAATGATGAGCTAAACTGCCAAGCCCCTCCCCCTTTTATTAAATTAGTTTCAGAGGTAGAATTTAGTGATTCATTATGTGCATATAACACCCAGTGCTCATTACATCAGGTGCCTCCTTAATGCCCATCACCTAATTATAAGGCTCCATTTTCTATAGAACTTACTTTTCAGTGGGCGTGGTGGTATATTTGTAGTCTGATAGACTTGAGAAATCCCAGACTGAAAGGTAGATGGGTTTCTTTTCTTTTCTTTTCTTTTCTTTTCTTTTCTTTTCTTTTCTTTTCTTTTCTTTTCTTTTCTTTTCTTTTCTTTTCTTTTCTTTTCTTTCTTTTCTTTTCTTTTCTTCTTTTCTTTCTTTCTTTTCTTTTCTCTTTTCTTTTCTTTTTTCTTTTCTTTTCTTTTCTTTTCTTTTCTTTTCTTTTCTTTTCTTTTCTTTTCTTTCTTTTCTTTTCTCTTTTCTTTTCTTTTCTTTTTTCCTTCCTTCCTTCCTTCCTCCCTCCCTCCCTTCCTTCCTTCCTTCCTTCCTTCCTTCCTTCCTTCCTTCCTTCCTTCCTCCTCCTCCCCCTCCTCCTTCCCCTTCTCCTTCTCCTTCTAAAAGATTTTATTTATTTATTCACGAGAGAACACAGAGAGAGAGAGGCAGAGACACAGGCAGACGCGGGAATAGATGCCCAGTCCCCAGGGTCAGGCCCTGGGCTGAAGGCGGCGCTAAACCGCTGAGCCACCCGGGCTGCCTGGGTAGATGGGTTTCTTAAGGATTTAACAAATCCTTTGATATGCTAGTATGTTGTTTTATTTTTTTGTTTATTTCTCAAGCTTTTTTGATTATAGAATTTATTTCTGTGAGTTAACTTGCCTGATTAGTGTCCCTTGTAGGTGCCATCGGGAAATGTTGGCATAAAGTCCTTACTGTAAGAGATTTACCAATCAGTAGGAAGCAAAGAAGATCATAATGAGTCTTTGGCCTAATCTTGCCCCAGGTAGAGGCCTAGAACAGATTAGGGCACCTGGCATAGTAATCAGGGATGGGTCTCTGGAGCAAAGTTCTAGCTGGGCCTCTTTAAATAAAGCAGCACAACAAGGCACTTTCCTCTCCAGGCCCTCTCCAGGGGTCTGTCTCTTGCCTTGTGTGCATGCTGGCTTATCTTCCATGCCTCTGCCTTTTGGGGGAGGGGGGATGTGGGATAGGGGAGAGGTGACATCTTTAGGTTAGAATTTTAAATTATGAAATAACTTAGGCATACAGAAAAGTGCAGAAACAAATATAACAGACACTTGTGTAACTACCCCAGGATTGTTAAGTGTTACCATTTTGCCACATCTGCTTCATATCTCCTTCATTCTTTAAAGGGAAAAAATGCAAGGCTGAAGCTTGACTCCATCTTTTCCTCTCTCCCTTCTCCAGAGAATGTCATATATTTCCTCCAGTGCATACTTTTGTGTTTTTACTGTGTGTATATATACGTGTATATATATACACACACACATATATGCATATATATGTATCCATAAACAATGTATACTGTTTAGTGTATTAAAAATGCATACCAGGTGTGTTATGCTGCATTCTTTTGTTGCTTTTTAAAATTCAGCATTATATTAGATTTGAACTATTTTGATATGTAGGCTTTACTACTTTTTTTTTTTTAAAGGAAACTACTGTATAGAATTCCATTGTATGCCTATAGCAAAATTTTTCCCCCCATTTACGTACAGTATTAGAGTTAGATTGTGTCCTCTTTCTGGCTTTTGTAAATAGCATTGCATCAAATACCCTTCTTGGGACACATGAATGTTTCATGGATATATATTTATAAGGGGGAATTGCTGGGTCAGAGGGTCAGTGCACCTTTACACTTGGTGAGGAAATGGTTTTCTACAATTTCTTTAGGAAGAAAAACGGAGAGAAGATAAACCTTGATATTTCTCCAATTTTGAAGTATGAGCAAAGAGTTCAGGGTAAAGTAAAGTGAGAAATCGGCCTGGCATTTCTGCACATTTAACATCATACAGGGATGTGAAAGTTAACTCATGTTTTTTATCAGAGTGGTTTCCTAAAATAAATATTTAAAGTAAATAAATCATTTTTAGCTATACTTTTCTAATAATATATGAAAGCATTCATATTTCTTGGAAAATTGGAATAAATTTTTTGTTATTAGGTGTGCTCATGCTCCACTGTAAGATCTTCTTTATTTAGAAATGAGTGGAATACATTCTTGTTTTTCTTGTTTTTAGATAACAGAAAGGCTCTGATCTCAGGCATTTTCTGGAGATTTCCATTTAGTTTAGTGTTGTGATCTTTTTATTCAAACCATGATAAAGGTCCAAAGCATTTGCTGCATAATAATGACTTTTAGAGGGTTAGCAGTGAATAACCAAGAGCACCGTGCGGCTGTGAACATGAAGTCCAGTGTTTTGGCTATTGGATGAAGCTGAACATACTTGTAACCAAGAGTTGAGTGTGGTACAAGTGATTTCAGTTTTATGAGGTGTTCCTTCATTCGTTTCATTTTTTATATAATAAAACGTTTTTATTTTTTATATAATAATCCTTTAATTTAGTAATCCACTGAATAACATCCATTCATTCAATAAACACTGGGTGACTGGCAGGCCCACTTCCAGTAGGCATTCCAGGAATGTGGGAGTTTAGAGTCTAGTGATGAGGACAAACACTACACATAGCACATAACTAAGGGGTTGACTAACGAAGTCCGATCATCTCCCCTATGGTAAAGTAAAGTTGCAAATGGCCTGAGAAAGATGATTGGAGCTGTGCTTGAGTAATTAGGCTGGTCAGGGAAGAGGAGGGCACCTGAGCTAGAAGTGCTTTCTGACTCCAACTCCCAGCACTTGGTTCCTGGTACTCAGTAACTCTTGGTTAAATTTTCCTTGCACTCAACCTTCTGGTAATCTCATTTAGCCTGAGTGTTTGAGAACCAAGACATAAACAAGAAGACTCTCAGTAGCCAACATTGGTTTTACCAAACTCGAGGCAGTCAAAGTTCTTGTGCTTTCCTCATGGACAACTCCCCTTGGCCTTCCTGTTTTTAATCAACATTGCTGGTTTCTCGTCTTCAGCAGGTTCTGTTGAGGGTGGAGGTGGGAGTGATGAGATGTGGCTAAGAGCACTGGTGGCTGGTGAGACCGATGGTTCAGGGGCACCAGGGTTATGCCATGGGACTTGTGTAAACAGCGAGGCTCTGGGGCCCTCCATGTAAGGGCTCAATCTCTCCATTTCATAATAATGACTTCTTCATTCAGGATGTCAGAAAAGCATATAATAGACCTTTGAAAGCCCTGCATCTAACATGATTAAAAGCAATATTGATCATTAAAGATTTAGACTTTAGTTGTAGACAATTGAGCTATTGTATTTAGAAATTGATTTGTAGAGATAAAACTTAGGAAATAATATTTTGGAGATAGCACTACAACTGATAATTTAACAAGTAATAGCACCTATGTAGCATTCCAAGTAGGATTACTAGATTGCTGGTTATAACAGTTATTAATATGAATTAATAGAGAAAGCCCTATTTTACAGATGAAAATGTAAGACGGATATCGCTATATGATTGATCATATTCATGCAAGTGAAGTACAGTAGGACTTGGATTTAGATCTTTCTAACCCAGAGATTCTTTAGCTAAACAGATTTTAGTGATCTCTGTTGCAGTGTGGCTCCTATGTAAGGGCAGTAGACCAGATTCAGTTGATTGGCACTGGGGACCCACGTCTAACTGGTAGTCCAATTGTATTGGGTTATAAATCACCTCAGCCCAGGCTCACAGAGGGTGAGGTGCCAGGTAGGTTAGTACCAAACGAATTAGGCCATGTATCTAAAAGGAGAGCAAATAGGTTTTAATTTTGCAAGACAGGAGTAAAATCGCCCAAGCAGAAGTTTTTGATGATTTCTCCTCTGAAGTTTGCTGTGTTCTGCAGATTATTGCTGCAGTTCCATTAAAGATTTGCTTACACTCTGACCCACCTTACTTTGCCTCACCTAACACCTCAACTTGCTCCGTAGCTTTTCAGAGCTGGAATAAAATAGTAAGAGATTCTATTAAGTTCATGACTGCTCTAGTGTTAGCTGCTGCCACAATATGTCCTGTTGTCTTTCTTAGAAAATAGAGCCCCGCTCCCCAAAACAACACTTTCATATTGTGTGTAAAGGTTTCTGTAAACCAGAAAGTCAACATATTAAAGTATAACTCATAGGGGAGTTGCCGGCTGTGTTGATTGAGTTTTACAGTCATTTTAACACTGGCAAAAGTGTTATCCTAACTGCTTCAAATCAAACTGCAAAGATGCTTGTGTGAAATATAGTATTAGATATCAAATCAACATATGGGTGCTGAACGGAGGGATATGTGTTGTGGTAGTATATGATATTCTAGCATGTGGAGTTGTATTTTATGGAAATTCTTTGGCTTGGCTTATGGCAGGGACATACATTCATTATGAGATATCAAGCTGTAAAATAAATAAAAGCAAAGAATTCAACTGTGCAGTTAAATGGTTTTCAATACAAACTTGTCTGCTCTACTAACTTAGGGTCTGTGTGATGAGGCATTCGTGAGCCGTTGTGGCCAAATGTTTGTGATCATTGCTGACAGTCCTGGACAATAATTTAGATCAGGTCACAAGGAAAATGAATTCTAACTTTTGCATTTTCCCGGTTTACTTCACTGTATGTGTTAGGAATTACTGTGCTAATTTAGTCTTAGAGGTGAAGTATTTAATATTTTCCTCCTTTTTTACCATTTCTTTTCATTCAGTATTTGATAGTGATTGCATTTTTAAATGTGTATCTGGAACTGGTCACTGAATTCTTTTTTTTTTTTTTTTTAATTTGTATTTATTTATGATAGTCACAGAGAGAGAGAGAGGCAGAGACATAGGCAGAGGGAGAAGCAGGCTCCATGCACCGGGAGCCCCATGTGGGATTCGATCCTGGGTCTCCAGGATCGCACCCTGGGCCAAAGGCAGGCGCCAAACCGCTGCGCCACCCAGGGATCCCTGGTCACTGAATTCTTAACTGTGTGGGCTTATGGAGCTCTAGTTGTTGGGGTTCTCAAGTGGACGGTATTGTGTTATTAACAGAATGACTTTACTGTCCTCTCTGGAGTGCTTTTTGCTATCCTCGTATCTGTTTTTCTTTTTCTCTGTTCCTGTCTCTCCCACTTAGAAAATAAAAAGGCAATAGATTTTTCATATGAAAAAAATATTGTTCATGTGTACAATTTGTTGTTTGAGAAAGGACTTTTCTTTGAGCAAGGATTTTAAGGATTTTTAGGTTCATGTAAATTAGAGATGGAGGAAACTCACTTAGGCCATTTTTGTCTATATCTGGCATTTGCGTCTAGCACACTTTGCTTTACACCATTACCTGTTTTATCAACTAGGAAAATACTACTCTAATATTAGATACGAATATTTTTCCTTTAAGAACTCACGTTGTTGGTTATATTGGGTTACATACATAATACTGTCTTTTAAAAGAGTTGTATTTGATTATAAAGCATTATAGTTTCTTGTTTAGCAGGAACAGCAGATGGAATTGTTAATATAACTGGTACAGTGTCTGCTACTATGTAGTTGGGACTTTTTGAACTTAGTTGAAACAAAACCACACCCTATATGAGTACTCAAGCCATAAGCATCCAACAGAATATTAGTAAGTGGGCTTGGATGGTTGGAGTTCATTTTAATTTTGAGTGTTGCATGAAAATGGATTAGCATTATGCTTCGTTAACTTTCTTAGCACAGGGTATCAGTTTTTTTCCTTCACATACAGTGTTTTATTAGCTTAAAGTGTACAACAATATAGTGATTCACCAATTCAGTGGAGGCTATTTTTTCACATCAGTATTAGGAGATTTTTCCCCCCACTGGATTTTTTTTTAAGATTTTATTTATTTATTCATGAGAGACACAAAGAGAGAGGCAGAGACATAGACAGAGGGAGAAGTGGTCTCCTCACAGGGATCTTGTATGTGGGACTCAATCCCCAGACCCGAGATCATGCCCTGAGCCAAAGGTAGATGCTCGACTGCTGAGCCACCCAGGCATCCCCCATCACTGGATTTTTATGAGGTTATCAATATTTGATTATCTGATGAAATCTTATTTCTTAAAACAGTCAAATTATCTTTTTACTTCATTGATACCATGCTAATAGAAGGCAGTATGACGATTTATGTAATGAAGATTAAAGATACTGAATTCAGTTGCTTAGCAAAGATCCCACTTCATGTTGCTGAATTGAAACCGTATTTGATTTCATTAAATTGCACATTTTGACTTTCTCACTTATTTTGTTTGACTTGTTGACAGATGCCACCTCAGTATGGACAGCAAGGTGTGAGTGGTTACTGCCAGCAGGGCCAGCAGCCTTACTACAACCAGCAGCCACAGCCTCCACATCTCCCTCCGCAAGCCCAGTACCTGCCATCCCAGTCCCAGCAAAGGTACCAGCCACAGCAGGTGAGCACCACCACTGGTCCCCCAGACCCCCCAAACTGTTTTCAGGGTCTGCGTGCAAGGGCCAGACACAGCTCAGAGACAGCTTCCTCTCCTGCTTTAAAAATCCTGTTCTCAAGTGGGAAGAAAATGTGGTTTTGAGAAAGTGTAAAGCTGAACCTAATCTAAACTTTTCATTTGTTATGAATGGATGTTTGAAATTAAAGAGTGAGAAGAATACACTTATTCAGAAAAGTGGCTTTATTGATTTAATCTTGCTCGTTGGCACCTACATGGTATTTTTATCTTGAGCTATTTTTTGGTTGTTTTAATGGTAAATGCTACTATATCAAAACATTGTTGCCTTTGGCAGTGTTATTCCTCTTAAACTAACTTAATAGACAGATAATCACTTCAATTACGATATATTAAAACACTAAAGGGAATCATATACTAAGCAGTTTGGAGTTTGAGTTAGCCTCACTGAATACTCTTATACATTATTGAGCAGTATATTTCAGCTGATGTGATTTGTAGAAAAATTGTACATATGCATTTGATAAAATGATTCAGTCTCATCTTGTTTTAGAGATTGTCATTGAGTGATTGATATTAAAAGGTACTGTGAGCTCAGGACTCTTACTCTGAATCCAGATAAATGTTTCATAGCACTTCTAGTGATAAGCATCAGAATATAATTTTCCATTTCATATTTTCCTTTCTTCTTCTTCTTTTGTGGGGTGCTGTAGTGAAGAGAGGGAAGACAATGACTTCGTTATTCAGTTTTTAGTGTCTTGCACATCTTAAAGAGATTGATGCAAAGCAGTGTATATAAATATATGAAGCTTAGTTTTAATGCAGCTGATTTCTTAAGTATTTTCTTGGGTTCATTGGCGTCTTTTCCCACGTGACTTATATTTAAGAGAATTTTATTTTATTAATATTTAAAATAATTTTAAAGAGAGTTTATGACTTTAAACAGAACATGTTAAAACAACAGCTGAGATCAAAGATCCTGTAGCATCTTGTTTTTTTGCATAGGTTTTCAAAATTCTGACATTACATAAAGAGAAGTATGGAGGTAGGAATATATATTATTTCAGAGTTATTTGGTCTAGTACTTTATTAAGATGTGAGAAAACTAAATAACCTTCCAATATCATTTCTTTTTTAAGTGAGACTGGTATCTGGGTTTATGATATATAAAGTTATAGGCTTTTTCAAGGGTTTTCCTGAACCTTATTGAACTTCTGGATAAACATAGAATATTTTGTCATGCCATCAAAATTTAGGAAGAACTGAATAGAAAGATTACATTAGTCATTTTACGTTAGTGCTGAAATGAATCTCTGATTGTAAAACCAGTTTGATTAAGGATTCTGAGTGCCTGTCATTTCCTTCAAGACCAAGCTCAAATTTACTTCCTTTATGAAGCATTCACTGATGACTTCTACCACATGGCAATTAGTTATTTAATATCCTTCACATTTAAATATTTAAAGCATACTACAGGTGAAATCTTACTTTAATGAATACTATTTTAATATGCTTAGTTTAGGTCTATTTTATGATTTGAAACTATTATTGATGTGAATGTAGTAAATCATATGGTAAGAAATACTGTATATATAACCATGATTCTCTAACATAAATATTGTCATTTTTGTATATTCCGAGAAAAACAAAAATTCTTCTGATTGTGTTGGGAAGTTTTTCTTGTTTTCTTACTCCCTATCTATAGAATGTCTAAGTATTTTTTAAGTTTTATTGCGCTCATTATGGGACAAAGAGATGGAAGGCAGAGATAGGTAACCGAATCAGAGGGTCTTATTTGATAGGAAGAACTTCGGTTTTTAGGGAGTTAGATGTTCAGATAGATGTGGAAAGTTTACCTAGGAGATAAGATTTAGCATTTTAGATATGGTTAGTGCTCCCAAAACAGTAATCCCCTCAAACTGTATCCCAAAACGAAGTAAAAATAACCAATAGAATATTTTCAAAAATCAAGCTGAATTTTAATAAGTATTTGTCATTCTGAATTCACATACGTTTAAAAACCAAAGACACTCAACTATATTTAATGTAGTGAGCCAGTAGTTCCTAACAGACAGAATGTTCTTTTCTGCAGACTTCTCTTGTTTCCAAACAGCATACATGGTGTATTGATTTTTATATTAGAGAGTCAATTAGCAAATAATACTTGGTGTCTTTTGTTAATATGATTAATACAAGAAGCAATTTTAAGGTTCCATTAAGATGCCTTGCTCCATGTCTTTAAATTTGTTAACATGTTATATTTAACATGATTTGAGTAATCAATACATTCATATATTTCAAAAATGAAAAAGTACAAGGGAAAGGATATGAATAAAAGTCTCCCAGAAGAGTCCTCCTACCTAGTTCACCACCCATCTCAGCCTTTGCCAGACAACCACTGTAGTAGTTTATTGTACAGCTTTCTGGAGTATCTTTATACAAAGAAGCAAGATACCATATTTTAATTTTTACTCTATTTTTACACAAATGGTAACATACTATAACATACACACTGTTCTGTTCTCTATCATCCTCCTCCCCCACCCACCAAAATATAGTTTCTATAGATCTTGCCCAAAGGAGTACATGAAGCAAGGCTTCATTTTTTTTCATAGCTTTGTTTGATTTTATGGACATACCATGATAATATTAAACCAGTTCTCTTGATGGTCATTTAGACTGTTTTTAATTATTTGCAACTCAGATAATGTCATGATAAACTTTGTATGTATCATTTCATAAATGTGCTAGTGTATGTATATGATGAATTCCTGAAAGTGGCTTAAGTGTGTCAGTTGGTATATGCCAGTTATAATTTGGTAAATATTGCCAGATTGTTCCTTTGAGGGGTTGTACCAATTTATACTCACACCATCAATATGTGAGAGTACCTGTTTGCCTAAACATGTGCCAGTAGCATGGTTTACTAAGCTTCTGGAGTTTTGCCAATCTGATAATGTAATTTTAATTTGCATTTATCTTGTTTTGAGTTGTATTGAATGTCTTATCTACTTTTTTAAAAATTAAAAAAAAATTTTTTTTGAATGTCTTATCTACTTAAAAGCATTTGCATTTCCTCTTTTTTAAATTGTGAATTCATATCTTTTTATCTTGAATTTTTCTATTCAATTGTTGGTCTTTTAAAAATTGATTTAATAAAACTGTATAGGGAGACTGGATCTTTATTTATGATATGAGTTACTAGCCACTTCCCCCATTTTATCACTAATCTTTGGTACTATTTATGATTTATTTATGTATTTGGTCATGCAGAGGGGCTTTTTAAATTTAAAAAAAAATTTGTGTAGTCAGAATTATCAATCTTTTCTTTTAAGATAATACGGATTTTTATTTAGTGGGTGTATGAGACCTATACTCCAGTATTTACAAAGGAACTCTCCCATGTTATTTTGTAATATTTTCATAGATTCATTTTTGCGTTTCACTTACCCTAATCCAGCTTAATTCTTTATTTTGCCAGATCTTTTTTAAAAAAATATTTTATTTAAATTCAGTTTGCCAACATACAGTATAACACCCTATTTTGATAGATCTTTAAGTGCCTTTTCTTGTGTAGGCTATTGTCTTCAAGCTCTAGAGAGAAAATGAATGTGTATATGGGTGTGTATACACACACACCCTATTTGGTTAGGATAAAGAGATTTATTGTAAGGGATTGGCTTACACAATTACAGAGGCTGGCAGGTCCGAAATCTGCAGTGTGGCAGGCTGGAGACTCAGGAGAATTGATGGCGGAGATGAAGTCTGAAGCATTCTGGATTGATTCCCTCTTAGTTGGAGAGGCTGGTCTTTTTGCTCTGTTCTGGCCTTCAACTGATGCCTGCCTGATCTGCATTACTCAAAGTCACTGATTTAAATGTTAATTTAATCCAAAAACACTCTCCATGTTGACACATAAATTTAACCATTAGTTACCTTTCCCCAATGGATTCGAGATCCCTCTTTCATTATTTGCTGAATTCCCTTAGGTATAATGTTTGAGGTTCTTCTGGGTTTTTTATTCTTTTCGTTGATCCTTCTATTAATGCACCAATACTGCCTTGTCTTCACTATTCTTTTTTAGCGTTATCTTGGCTGTTGTGTTTATTATGGCTATTACAGACATTGGTAGTGATGCCTGTAAAACCAATAATAACAATAAACTCTTCATTTCTTTCATTCATTCATTCATTCATTCATTCATGAGAGACAGAGAGAAGCAGAGACATAAGCAGTGGGAGAAGCATGCTCCCCACAAGGAGCCCAATGCAGGACTTGATCCCAGGACCCCTGGATCAGGACCCCTGGATCATGTCCTGAACTGATAGCAGACGCCTAACCACTGAGCCACCCAGGCATCCCTAAACTCTTCATTTCTTACCATGCTTTTTCCTAGGAATTTTTCTTTTTTGTTATAATAATGACATTTTTCTTTTTATAAATTTACCCTTTTCATTTTCTATGAGACAGATGATACTTATAAAAGAGAAACAGTGAAACAAAAGTAAGTACCTAGTTTGAACAATTTTTGCCTTGTTGAAGCCCACTCACCACACATGAAGAACACAGTTGTGATAAAACAAGTTGGGTTTAAGTAGTTGGGTTGTTATAGGCCAGAAAGATTGGGTATACTTCTGAGAGCCTCAGGAACATCATGGGAAGATAGGGTTGGGGTGCGTGCTGGATGATTCTAAGAGGGATTTGGAAAGTGGGGGTCAGCCCGAGATAGGCTGCTCTCAAGAAGCTGGGATATTTGGTAATTAGATGTCTTAATTTTTATCCATGAGACAGGACATTTGAAGTGGGGCCAGATGGTCATGGATAAAGAAGCAATAGCCACTTAAGGTAGTAGTTAGGAGAGATGGGTGTTCTGTCATTTTTGTTGTCAGTGACCTCGTCGAGCTCTACTTTCAGCTCAGGTCATGCTGTGGGCTGCTTGTTCTCATGGTCTGTCGTCCATCTCTTCTTGAGTTCTTGTTCTGCCACCCCTCATCTTTCTGAATGACCTCTCCGTTTTTCCATTGTTTGGGTATTTTTTAAATTTCGTTTAGAACATTCTTCAAAAAGAGTTGTACTTTTTTTGTTAGAATGAATTCTATATACCTTATTTTTTTGTTGCCATTGTAAATCGTATCCTTTTCAGCATTTTTATTTTCTCATTATTATTGGTGTATACAAATATAATGAACTTTATTACATTTTTTTTCGGTCCAGTGACACTTTAAGTTCTTGTTAATTCTATCAGCATTTTATAGATTCTCTTAAGTTTTCTCAATTTTTTAAAATAATGGTTGCTTTAGAATAGCCCCGTGGCACAACGGTTTAGCGCCACCTGCGGCCCCTGGGTGTGATCTTGGAGACCCGGGACTGAGTCCTGCATTGGGCTCCCTGCAAGGAGCCTGCTTCTCCCTCTGCCTCTCTCTCTCTCTCTCTCTCTCTGTCTCTCTGAATAAATAAATCTTTAAAAAGAAAAGTTGCTTTAAAAAAAAAAAATCATCCCCCTACCCGTCTTTTTTGCAGACTAGTTTCTCCGGAGCATTGTTTGAAAGGGCTGTCCATTCTTTTTTTTTTTTTTTTTTTTTTAAGATTCTGTTTGTTTATTTGAGAGAGCGAGAGAGTGTGCGGGTATGCACACCCTTAGAGGGAGAGGGGGAAGCATACTCCCTGCTGAGCAGAGAGTCCACCGTGGGGTTGATCCCAGGACCTGAGCTTGAAGGCAGATGCTTAATCCACTGAGCCCCCTGGGTGCCCCAAGGCTGTCCATTCTTGTATTCTATGGGACTTAAAGGGAGGCTTTCAGCATTTCATCATTAAGTATAATGTTAGTGTACTTGTATAAACAAGTACACTTACCTTTTTGTTTACTTAGTAGCTGCCCACTACCGGGCAGGGAGATTTCCTTACTTTCCTAGTTTGCTAAGGGATTTTATCATGAGTGAATGCCAAATTTTATCTTAATTTTTTTTTTTTTATAATAACCATTGATATCATCACTTTATTTTTCTCTTGTAATCTGTTGGGGACATATTATTTGTGGTTTTTTTGTTTTAAAGTATTAAACCAAACATGCTTTCTTGGATAAACCTAGCTATGTGATATCTTTTTATACACACTGAATTCAGTTTTGCTGATGTTTCTTTAGGTTCTTGAGTGAGTTCATGAATGAGACTGATTTGTAATTGTCCTTATAAGGTTTTGGTGTCTGTATTATGGAGTTTTGTAAAATGAATTGGAGCCTAGTCTTTTTTTAAATATATTTTTTTAAATTTTTATTTATTTATGATAGTCACAGAGAGAGAAAGAGGCTCCATGTACCGGGAGCCCGACGTGGGAATCGATCCTGGGTCTCCAGGATCGTGCCCTAGGCCAAAGGCAGGCGCCAAACCGCTGCGCCACCCAGGGATCGCCCTAGTCTTTTTTTAAATCTACTGGAAGAGTTCATGTTAAAGTTTGGAATTACCTGTTTTTTGAATTACCCTAAAGCCCTGTGTGTCTAGCCCTTGATTTTTACCTTTTGTCCCTTTCCTGATTTTTTGACTTTTGATCTTATTTCCTTTGTGAATATAAGCATTTTCAAGTTCTCGATTTCTTCTTGAGTCAGTCTTTTGCTGTTATATAGCTGTATGAATATATGTGTATATAAGCATATATACATACAAC
Organism: Canis aureus; assembly: GCF_053574225.1. Taxonomy (NCBI): domain Eukaryota; kingdom Metazoa; phylum Chordata; class Mammalia; order Carnivora; family Canidae; genus Canis; species Canis aureus. The sequence continues at coordinate 47,017,600 of NC_135611.1, forward strand.
ACACACACACACACACACACACACATATATATGCCTGCATATTAGGAATTTATTTCCTACAGTTTTTCAAATTTATTAACAAAGTTGTTCATATAACTTGTCATTAATTTCCATAACATCCAGAGTTCCAGGCATTTTATTTTTAAGATTTTATTTATTTATTTGAGAGAGAGAAAGAATCGGGAAGTGAGCACAGTGCAGAGAGAGGGAGAGAAAGAGAGAGAAGACTTCCTACTGAGTCTCAAGCAGACTTCCTACTGAGTGCAGAGCTCCATGTAGGGCTTACCCAAGATCATGACCTGCACTGAAATCAAGAATTGCACACTTAACTGACTGATCTACTCAGGCACCCCTGGCATTTTAATTCATAACATTCTCCCCTTTTTTTAAATTCTTGATTAATTGTGCCAGTGGTTCACCTTTCCAAAGCAGCTTTGGTTGTTGTCCTATTACATGTTCTTTTTTAAAAGTTTAGTTAAATTCTGTTCTTGCTTTGATTATGTCTATTTTACTGATATTTATTTTGCTGATTTTTTTTTCAGTCAAGTAAATGCTTAGCTTTTTTGAAACATGTTTGTCTGATGGAGCAAAATGGAAGACTAAAAATTTTCCTCTTAAGTACTGCTTTGGCTGAATCTCTCAAATTTTGATATGCATTATTTTTGTTTTCTTTTAGTTTTAAGAATTTCCACCCCCCCCCCCTTTTTTTTGAAGACACGGTTTATTTTTCTTTTTCTCAGAAGGATTGATCTGTGTTTTTACCATTTGCCTGTGGACACGAGTTATCTGGAACCACATTTTGTGTTTTATTTTGTAGTTTTATTATAAAAATTTCTTACTGTGCCGATAAACAGAATTATATAGGGAGTACTGACATGCCACCATAATTCCTTGCATTTACTAGCCTCGTCATATTTAGATTTTCCCAGTTGTCCTCAGGATGCCTTTATAGTATGGTTTTTTTCAAGCAGAATTTAAAGAAATCTAATACATTGATTTGTTTCTTAAGTATTTTTATCTGGAACAGTTCCTTCTTCCCCATCTGTAGTTGAGCCTTTAGCATGTTGAAAAGTTGAGTCCACTGTCCAGTGAAATGGGTTGGTTTGGTTCTTTCTTATTGATGGGGCTTAATTTGTTCATCTAGCCCCTCTATAAGGGGCTTTGTTTGTAGTTGTTGTAAATCAAATTCCCAACATGTGGGGCATTGTTTCTGTTGACCTGAGGGGTCTGGGACCCTTTCTGTGAGCGAGGAAGCCCCTAGCCTGTCTGTCCAGGGACCACTAGCAGTCTTCCAGCTGAGTGGGTAGAGACATGGTAGTGAAGACCAGCCTCCCTTTGCACTCTGTCCACATTCCCCAGCAGCAAAATCTGGGAACGTAACACTTGCTTGTGGCTTTGGGCTGCTAAGTTTTGGGCAGTTTGTTACACATCATTACTGACTGACAAAGTTGGAGTACTTCATAGGTGATGCTGTGAGTTTAGTATATCAGGATAAACACAGTGTTTTGTTGTTCCACAGTGGTGATGTCAGGATTGATCAGTGGATTCAGGTGGTGATGGCTTCTGGGACCACTTTAAATAGAATTATCTTCTTGAGGTTTTTGCAGACCACACCATTAAGTGTTAATTTCAACCAGAAACCCTGATGAAGGTTAGTTTGTGGTTGCAAATTCTCAGTGGAGCCATTTTTAAATTCTTCTTGCCTCGGAGTACCAGGTTCAAGACAGGTGTTTCTCTGTCCTCTTTAGTGGGTTTTCATTTTCTCAAATGATGGGTATAGCCCTTTTGAGTCTCTAATTTATTTGAGATTTATGGTTTCATATTTTACTACCTTTTGGCAGGGCCTGGACTTTTCCTTTTCCCTGTTCTCTGTATAGTTTTCCAGTGGAAAGTTAAAATCTAAGCAAGTGAGCTTCTATTGTATTGCTCATACTTCCTGCATTCTTGGTTTACTTTCTGTGTGTTTTTGGTTTCACTCATATTCATGCCAAGTCTCTGATCCATTTAAAAAGGCATTTTATCCAGTATTTTAGATATTTAAGTCTACAGACATTTTGAGTATCCAATCTGCCACATGGCTGGAACTGGCCTTCTTTTCTAATTCTTTATTTGATATCCTTTGCTCAGTTTAAAATGGTAATAAGCATGTAATAGAATAGCTTATAACATAACAGACAATATATTCTCATTTTATAATGAAACTTTTCTAATGCATCCTTTATTCTTTGGAAATAAAAATCATAGTTCATATGTGATCTACACCAAATTCATAGATAATGTATTACCTAGACAAAATTTCAAACAAGTGAGAATAATGCACTAACTGTATATGGATAAACTGTCCTATTAATTAAATGCTGAGGCATGATTACATTTGAAGGCTTGTGAAATAGGCACTTGTGTGTGGGATCACTGAACTTGGCAGCTACAAAATGAGTGTTGTTTTAGCAACTCTGATGTCTCAAGCCGGGTTGTCATTGGTGACTCATCTTTTAAGATGGTGAGCAACTCTTGGTCAAAGTCTAAACAAAATAAAGTATAATCTTTCCTCAATATACACAGTAGTTTTATTCCTCGAATATTCAGTATGTAATAAAATTATTTTAAGAATAGTTAAGAATTAACTATTAGAATAGTTAAGAATTGAGATAGAATAGTTAAGGATTGTGTTCTAGAGTCAGACAAATAATTAACTTTTTGTGTGATTTTTGTTTTTAAATTAAATGAATGGTGGGACTTGGAAAGAGTGGGATATGTTATTATCTGTCAGATCAGTCTCTCTCAGAGGTTGGAGGATAAGATTGCATTCCTACCCTATTATACCCACTAAGTTTCATTACATTTTCTTAAACTTGTGTGGCAACCATTCTCTTGAAATCCTGTTAGCACTTATATAACTTATGTGCTTCCTGATTTTTTTCTGAAATAATATTCATACATAATATGTGGTACCTATTTACAAAATCTAAAACATCAGTATAATGTCCTAAATGTAATGGAAAGGGTGGAGAGTAGTGTATGGTAAGATACTGTTTTTCCTGAGTAAACACTCACACATGTCCACATGAGAAGACTTGTGAAAGTCAGAGGTCAACACCTCCGTGTGTAATAACCGTGAACTCACTATGCAAACGAGGGATACAGGTACATTGCATGAACAGCTCGAAATCAGGAGCAGAGTTTGAATCCATGGGTTTTATTACCATATAACAGCAATTATATAAAATGAAAATATAGAACATTTTTAATAACATGTTCACAGAGTTAACAGAAAAGGTAAGTTACCCCACAGTGTGGAGATACCGTAAATTTGTAAATGATGTACACACACACCCAGTAGGAATCAGTAAGAATGTTATCTAGACCCTTACAGCTTTTCTTTTTTGGGGGGAATTCCTATCTGTATCTTTTAAATTGTCCCTAATTAATATGTATGTAATATTTTAAAATACTGTGTCAAGGATGCTACATCAGTGACAAAGTAAAAGGAATTGCCTGTTTCAGCAGTATAACAGATGAGATATTCTGAATGTCTCTACTGATCCAAAACAATCTAAAATGGTGGCTCCATTCTTAGGGAGACATGCTGTCAGCTGATGATCTCTCATTTTTACTGTTTTTCACAGCCCTTCTGTCATCCCCTTCCCCTTTCTCCTTCCCCAGTGAGAATTCCTCCTGGGGCACTCCCGTTACTCGTTGGTGTGCACTCCTATTACATTGCTGGCCCTCCCCTCCCGATCTTACACACGCTCTTATACACTGTCTTCCGAGACCCTGATGAAACTCATCTCTGTGTCTACTCCAGAGGGCGGAGCTAAGGGAGGACTGAGGGAAGCTTCCTACTGCTGACCCCCCCCCCCCCGACTCCTCCCTGACCTGTGCCCCATCTCCCCGCTCCCCCCAGAGCTGTTTCACATTCTCCTCTGTCTTCAGCTCGCCACTCCTGACTCTGAGCTGGTGATGTGGTTTCCTAGTTCCTGGCAGAGATACAAGCAAGAGAGAGAACTTAGCATGCCACTCGCCCGCGTCTGCACAGGCACTGGGCCTTCCGGTGTGCTTTGGTTGAAGCCTCACGTTCCTGTGTGCCTGCCGTGCCACACGTGGTAGAGTTCTAATAGGAGTGACCAAAACCCCCACAACAGCCTATTTCTCTCTTCTCTCACCATCATCATTTACTGTTCCTCCTTGAATCGGCTCCAGACAGGCTTTTATTTTGACCATTGTGCCAAAACAGCTCTTCTGAAAGCTGTTGTGGGGTCCGGTTGGCAGCTGTCATGTTTCCATGTTTCTCTTATCGGGAGCAATTGATGCAGGTGATGGTATCGTCCTTCCTGGAGCACCTTTCGTGCTTGTTTCTAATATGGAGGCACCATTTTAGAATTTGTTTTGCTTGTTACCTTTCTCTTTGCCTTGCCGGCCTCCCTCTGCTCTCCTTTGCCGGTGGTTCTTTGTCTCCCTGACCTACAAGTGTTGGTCTGTGGTTCAGGTTCAGTGTTGGAGGTTCTTGTTTGTCTTTATGCAGCTTGCCTGTGTGATCTCATTTAACCCTATGGCTGTGAATAGCATCCAGAGGCTAGAACTTTCAGATATATTTCTTTAGCTTGGACCTCTGTCCTCCCTTCTGTAACTGTACGCCCAGCTCCTACTTGGCATCTCCAAATGAATGTCTTAACAGGCTTCTGAAACTCTGTATATCCCAAGCAAAACACAGGACTCTCACTTCCTTCTTCCACAAACGTGCTCTTCTGTAGTTCGCTCTATCACAAACTCTCTGTAACACTTTGGTCAGAAACTTTGAAGTCTTCTTGAATCATTCTCTTTCATACCCATTTAACCTCTGAAATTTATTCAAATCTCACTAGTTTCATTGCTACCACTTTGGGCCAAGGCCTCATTGTCTTACTTGAAGGGTTCCAGGGTCTCCTAACTGGTCCCCACCTTTCACTGCCTTTGTTCACTACAAGGTACAACAGCCAGACAGATGCTCTATGGTGGCTGGTTCTCCACCGTCCCCAGGTGCCTCCTGCCTTCTTTGCCACTGGCCAGCTTGCAGGGCTCATCTCAAGGCATTTTTACTTACTGTTCACTCTGCCTACAAGGTTCTTCCCCCAGATGGCTGCGGGGCTTTTCCTTGGAAGTCTTCCATGGAAGACTTAACTTCCTCAAAGTCTTTACTCAGGTGGTACCTCATCAGACAAGCCTCCATCCTGACTGCTCTGTGTAAGACATAGCAACCCTCCTTCCTCCCTGCACTCCATTTTATTTGACCATGCCTGCCTTTTCTCCATGGCCCTGATCACTATGTAATGTATCACATTCTCACTCTGCCCTTTTCTGTGGCTCCCCCATTAGAATATGAGCATTATGAGAGGAAGGACTTTGTTTTGTCATCGCTGTGTCCCCATACCTAGCACAAAGTAGAAACACACGATATACACATTGACTTAATCATTCAGAAATTTTTTTATTTACTAGCACATAGTAGACTTTACAGTGTTGAAGAAAAAGCATTTACTGTCAAGTATTTAGACTTTGACAATTCTTTTGATATTGTAGACAGTGCTTTATGGGGCATTTTTATAGGTGACTCCTTTGTGCTGTGTGTGTGTGTGTGTGTATATGTGTGCTCATATGCACAGGTTTTCACCTATAAACTCCCCAAATGGAATTTCTGGGTAAGAGAATAGACACAAAGACTTGATATTTTACCAAATTCCTCTGCAGAAGGTTTTAGGAAACGATACCCCCAGCTAGCTCTCTTCTATTCATTTTCATATTTATTTTTCCGGTGATATTTACCTTTATTTCTCATAAGGATTCTACTTAGTTGTTTTTTGAGCCCCAACAATGTTAGAGAGACTTTATGGAATTTTGAATGAGATGTGTTACTGTGGTCATAGGTTGAATAGGTAATAGAAATTTGATTTCATCAACAAGAAGTACACAGTTGGACATTTATAATTTTCTGATTTACCTTTGACTCAGAGGCTCTGAAATTATCACAAATTCTTACTGTTTGCTTTCATTATCATTTGTTTCTTTCCTCTAATCATTTTCAGTGGGTCAGTGGGGGCAGAAATAGAACTACAAAATAAGAATAGGCCTTATTGATTCTTCCTGTTGTAGACCAAGAGAATAACCAATATAACAATGAAATTCACTGTCCAGTTAGCAGACACTGTATTTATTCAACCCTCTGACGTTTCCTTCTTAAAAAGGATTATGAATTTTTAAGACCTTAAAAAAACAAATAGCTATTTGAAATAGTTGCTTCCATTTTAATTTTTTTTAAATTTTTTTTAAATTTTTATTTATTTGTGATAGTCACAGAGAGAGAGAGAGAATGAGGCAGAGACACAGGCAGAGGGAGAAGCAGGCTCCATGCACCGGGAGCCCGACGTGGGATTCGATCCCGGGTCTCCAGGATCGCACCCTGGGCCAAAGGCAGGCGCCAAACCGCTGCGCCACCCAGGGATCCCAGTTGCTTCCATTTTAAAGTGTTTTTGTACCCTTGCTTACTTCCTCAAACTGATTTGCCTAAGATTTAATATTTTTGTGTAGTAGGGAAAACCTTCTTTAATGCTAAACGTTTTCACTTTTTTGTTTTGTTTTGTTTTGTTTTGTTTCAAAGTTTCCACTTGCCTTCCCTCTCCTCAGTATTGACTCATAAAATATTATGTGAGGTTTATTTCCTGGTTCATTGTCATCTCTTCACGAACTCTCATTACCTTTCTCTCTCCTCCTTGTACCTGTGGACCCATAATCCTTTCCTTTTATCTCTATTTCCTGTTCTCTTTAAACCCAATCTTGGGAGATGCTGGAGAAGAAAGAGGTCCTGTTGTCTCTTGGGGCACAGGTTTCTCTTGGACCTTTCACCCCCACACACACACTTCCTATTGGGCACACTTGCTAGACATCAGAGGAGTGTGCCAGGAATCAGTCAGTTCACCTGCAAGGAGTCTTGCACTTGCACACTGCAAGTATGAGGTGGAAACCAGCCTGTTATTACCCTTTTCTTTGACAGTAGTCTTCTCCTGATTCTGCTCCACCTCTAGGACCGTGACTCCTGGCAGCCAGAAGCTTCTGTTTTCATGGCTTTAAACTATACTGTTGTTTTCATAGCCAGAAAAATCTTTCTTTCCTTAGAGAGGATTTGTAGGATGTAACTCCATTCAAATAGTTTCAGTTTATTTAAAGAGAATATATCAGGATGAATTTTTTTAAAAACTCAAGTTAAAGCAGTGACAGAATTTCAGACTTCACCTTTTTAGGTGTAGTTTTCTTCTAGGTGATAGAATTCTCTGGTTCTTGAGAGTAATACAGAGTATTATGAATACATACTTGATAACGTACTTTATCTTTTTTATTTTTTTAAATGCTTGGTTTATTGGGAAAACTGAAGGAGAGAGAAGGTTAGGAAAAAGCAAAACAGAAACCATCTACTAAATGCCTTTGTGATTGAGAATGTTTTCTGTGTTGGAAATTCAGTGATTAATCAAATATGTGTCTGACCTGAAGGGGCTCCTGGTCAGATGGAATGGTAGACAAGGCTAGATAATGACAGTAGAGCAGGAGAGGTGTGTTTTCAAGCTGTGACTGAATGTTGGTAAAAAATGTCTCAATTTTTGAAGTTTTGAAGGATGAGTAAGAGTTGCTTGTGAGAGAAGAAGAAATGATCTTGAGGGCAGGACTAATGCTTTGTTAGAATCTAGAGATGATGCCCAACCACAACCACGAACGGGACTGAGTTAGACTCAAAGTTTGGTTAAAATAGTCAAGGTCGGGCTTCTGGGGGGCTTAGTCAGTTAAGTGTCTGCTTTTGGCTCAGGTCATAATCCCAGGGTCCTGGGATTGAGCCCTGTATTGGGTTCCCTGCTCAGTGGGGAGTCGGCTTCTCCCTCCCCCTGCTCATGCTCTCCATCCGCATCCCCCTCAAATAAGTAAGTAAATAAATAAATAAAATCTTTAAAAAAAAGTAGTCAAGGTCATTTAGAAGCAACATGACTGGTGGCTATATTGCTTTTCATCAGTGATTAAAAATGAAACAAAAGGTTATTCAATAATTTCTTTAAATAGAAAATAGTACAGGCTGAGCAGTTACCTTTTAGCAGTGGATTACTTAATAGTTGAACCAAGTGGAAGTCTAAATCTACTTTGATATGAGTAGGTAGACATAAGTATTTCAATTATATTTTCTAAAATGCCACTTTAGAGGCACCTGGGTGGCTCAGTTGGTTAAGCGTCTGTCTTCAGTTCGAGGCATGATCTCTCAGGGTCCTGGGATCAAGCCCCACAGCTGGCCCCCCGCTGCTTCTCTCTCTTCCTCTGACCCTCCTCCCTGCTCATGCTCTTGCATGCGTGCCCTCACAAATGAATAAAATCTTTAAAAAATAATAAATAAAATGGCACTTTATTTAGACATCTTCATGGTCAGCAGTTTTCAAAGGAGATATAGTAAACTTGAAAGTATTTGATAAACAAGAATCATTTTGAAAAGCAGGTAACATTCAGGGATGAGTGTATACTTTAGAATTAGTAGCTTGCCACTGAAATAAGTCAATTAGAGTTCTGAAGTTTCATTAGAAATATTGGTGATGATCCATTGTGGCAGAAATATTTCTTTATTATTATTGTTATTTAATTATTTAATCTATGTTTTTTATTACTTCTGTGACACAATGTTAATGGATAAGCCACTCCTTATTTTGCAGCTTTTTTGGGGGAAATTAATCATAGAAGGCCTGTGTTAAATCACTGATGTGCTCATATCATGTTTTATAAGATTGCTTTGTAAGATTTTGTTATAAAAGCAAGAGAAGGACATTTATAGTTTGTTGCCATTAATTGCTTAGCATTTAGATATTAACACCAGGAGTCTATTAATTAACTGGATAGTAAAAACTGTTGGAATGTAGGTTGCTAAAAATTATTCTTTGTTTTAAAGGAGATTACTAGTGCAGCTTTCGGTTATGTTTGAATTTTGAATTGCCTCCTTTCTTCTTGCTTACGCTATTTGCAGTTGTCTTATACATTGAACCATTGCTAGGGGGAATTTCTTTTAAGTTTAAAGAGCGTGTGAGCATCTAAGGAGAAAACTTTTAAGTTACTTTCAGGTCTGAGTAAGGCCCACTCCTGACTGATTTCTGATTGTTGACTTGGGTAACCATTTACCTGCTTGAAGACTCAGGTTGGAGCCACTCCTGGGAGCTCACAGGTGGTGTTGTGACAGTCTGGTGGGCTCTTAGCTTGGGGTGGCCAGAGATTAGGAGGACAGGAATGAAAAAGTAATGATTTTCTTCTCCTTGCTATTTTTTTTCTCCTTTGGGAGACAGAGCAGTATATTAAAAGCTCAGCACTAATTTTGAATATAATTTGTTGCCTTAACAGTATCAGTTCATATATAATGGTAAGTTTTGTGTGTATGTGTTTGTGTATGTTTTGGGTCTTGATATTCCTGAAAGGTTTTTAAATAAATAAATAGAAAAATCTACTGAAGAATGAAGACCATTTTAAGAATGTTTGAATATTGTTTGACATGCATATGGTATTGTTGTTTTTATTTAATTTTATTTATTGTTTTTAGAGAGGGAGAGAAGTGGGGAGAGGCAAAGGGAGAGGGGGAGGGAGAGAGAGAATCTTAAGCAGGCTCCATTCCACACCCATCATGGAGCCTGACTTTGGATTTGATCTCACAACCCTGAGATCATGACCTGAACCTAAATTAAGAGATGGATGCTTAACCAACTGAGCCATCCAGGTGCTCCTTTTGTTGTTTTTTGTCTGTCTGTCTGTCTGTCTGCCTGAGAAAGAGAGAGAAGGAAGGAGAGAGCACAAGCAGAGGAAGGGGTTGGGGAAGAGGGAGAAGCAGATTCCTCACTGAGCAGGGAATCTGATGTGAGGCTCGAGCAGCCCAGGACCCTGGGATTGTGACCTGAGCTGAAGGCAGATGCTTAACCAACTGAGCCACCCAGGTGCCCCCTTTTATTGTTTTTAATTGTAGTAGAAATCAAGTTGATCCTGTAGTCAGTTGTAACTATTTCTGCCTGGACCTTTGCTTTTATTTTATAAAACTGAGAAACACCAAGGAAAAATCATCAGATTTTATATAGATCTCTTCCAGTAATAAGGCATTTTGGGCTCTTTGATGCACAACTTTCAATAGTTACTATTATGTTTTAGATCATAAGTGGGACTCTAACTGCATTGGACTATAATTTGATAATGCTGTTCATTTTCATGTTTAAAATATTTTTGAAATAATTTCTTTCAGGTACCAGAATCAAGGGAAAATAAAACTGAGCTGTAAGGAATTATATAGTAATAATAATATTGTTAATACTGAACTTCCTTTAGAAAGGTGTTGGAAGGTTCCTCCTAAGAAGATCAGCCCAGAAGCCAGTAAGGTCTGGAGTGTGGGAGTAGCCTGCTCCTGGCTTAAGGCTTGTTCAGATGTTGTGGGGCATCTACTTATGAGTATGGGGCATCTTTAGAAATGTGTGTAAGATCAAATCAGATAGCCAGGACTGTCTGCCTTGCTGACAGAAGAGGAAAATCTTACATTATTTAAGATACATTATATTAAAGGCTCCTGGGATCCCTGGGTGGCTCAGCGGTTTAGCGCCTGCCTTCGGCCCAGGGTGTGATCCTGGAGTTCCCGGATCAGGTCCCACATCAGGCTCCCTGCATGGAGCCTGCTTCTCCCTCTGCCTGTGTCTCTGCCTCTCTCTCTCTGTGTGTCTCTCATGAATAAATAAATAAAATCTTTAAAAAAAAAAAAGAAATAAAAAAAAATAAAGGCTCCTGGATGGCTCAGTCCATTAAACCTCTGACTCTTGATTTTGGCTCAGGTCATGATCTTAGGATCGTGAGATCGAGCTCCGCAGCAGGAATCTGTGCTGACTGGGGAGTCCACTTAAAGATTTTCTTACTCTGCCCCTTCCCCCACATGTTCTCTCTCTAAAATAAATAAATCTTTTTAAAAAAGATACATTTTTTTTTAAGCTGAAGAGAAGCTTGAAATGCATTAAGAGAAGGAATTAGTCTAAAATGCAGATACTCTCGCCCGCCCCTTTTTTGTGTTTCTGATGCAGCTGTGAGAGCAGGTGAGCCTTCACCATTCTTTTCCTCTCCTCCATCTCTGTCACTGTCCCTACCAGACATGAAGCTGTGGGAATGAACCAGATGTGCTGGCTCTTGGGTGCCCTTGGGACTCATTCTCTCATTCCTTGTTCTGATTATGGAGTCTGAGCTGGTGGAGGAGGAAGCCTCTCTCTCTTAGTCACTGGCACATGGTGCGGAGTGGGCCTGTGTATGGGTTTCATTTGAACCTCTTCTCCCTCTACCAAATTGAACCTCTTCTCGCTCTCCTCTTTGGTACTCCTCCTCCATTGGTAGTGAGGGATGAAGTTGAGGACAGAAAAGGATATGTAGCTAAAAGTCATTAAAGCTCATTATATTTTTCATACAGTCAACTTTCCTTCCTGTTTAAAGGAAGAATTTAAATTTCCTTCCAGAATTTAAATTCTGACACAAGGGAGACTGGGAAGTTTTTTTTTTTTTTTCCCGTTTTATTTTTTTCCTCCCCCTACTCTCAGCTGCCTTTTTGTCTTTCAGTGCTCATTTCAATTTGTTAAAGTATGGAAAAGAAAGTAAAACATTTCTTATATATGACCTTAAAGTTCTTCCTTCATCAATTTCTTTGATTTAAAAAAGTTTTAGAATAACAGGCCCTCTGTATATTGTGCTCCAGAAGATGATTATCTGCAGATGTTTGAAATAATAGGGTTAGTTTGAGAATTTGCTGGTGTGGGCAAGAACCACCTTTGTACAGCCACAGTTTTCTACAGTGAAAAACAGAGGGGATTATCTGCATGAAAATTACCTGGGGTGTTTGCATAACTAAATTCTCTTTAAAACTCTTCTCCTTTGGGGGAACCTCGGAATCTACAAAGTTCAATCTACTGAACTTTATAGGCAATTCTGACTCATTCTAATCTTTGTGCACCACTGGAACACAGAAATACTAGCCAGTGCTTTCTAGTTTTTACTTTAGAATGGCACATGGATATTATTTCATTTATTATTAATAAATAACCCTGAGAGGTCATACAGCAGGTTTTCCTTGAATGTGGTGGGGCTTGGGTTTGATTGCAATTCTACTTTAATCTGAGGGTTTACTGTCTCCTTTATTACTGTTTATATATAATAGGGAAGCATTTTGCTCCAGAAATAGGCTGATATTCATGCCTTAAGGCCATTGATATGGGGCTTTTTGTTAACCCCATATCAATGGGGTTAACTGTTTTTGAAATTTCAGTGTGAATTGGAATCACCCGGAAGACTTTGTTAGAGCACATATGTGTTGGACCCTTTTCCCCAAGTTTCTGCTTCAGTTTGGAGTATGGCCTGATAATTTTCATTTCTGACAAGTTTCCATGTGATGCTGCTGTTAACTGATGCCCCAGGATCAACCTCAGAGAACCACCGTGTAGATACAGCAGTTCAGAGTTGTTTGGGAATAGTCCCTGGCCCAACACACTCAGAGGCACTCCCTCTCTCTCCTGGGACCCCAGGCTTCTGCAGCTCTGAGGTTAATATCCTGCTCAGCAGGAGAACCCAGGAGCCTGGACCTCACTCACTCTTGGACCACTTGGCAAGTATTTGGAATCCCATCTTTGCTTTAGAGCAGTGGTTTTCAACCTTTGCTTCCCCTACAGAAAAGCAGTGGAAGGATTATCCTTAGAATGTCCTTGGAAATTTGAGGCATTTGTTTTAATGTAAAATGGCTAAAGAAATAAATTTTGCTTTAATAAATAAATTTTACTTTAATTTCGAGTTAATTAATGGTAATACTAAATTTCTGGGATCTTCTTTTTCTTCTTTTTTTTTTTTCCCAAATAGAAATTCAATTGACTCTTTAATGATAAAAATTTTTCTATATTCATAACACTTAACTGTAATATATGTAATTTTAAAAACTAAGGAACCTCTGAGAAATTCAGATGAGTTTGTTAATTCTTAGAGTGTCTATAGTCTGTTTACTTTCATCGAAGATCAGTAGGAAGTGGATGCGGACTTCTCATCTTTCCCCTTATAGTCTATATTCTGAAAACAACAACTGGAGTAGGGAAAGAGAGAATTTCATAGACCAAATGGTCCATTTTAACTTATTTTTAAAGGTTATGGAAGTCGGGCAGCCCTGGTGGTTCGGCAGTTTAACGCCACCTTCAGCCCAGGGCATGATCCTGGAGACCTGGGATCAAGTCCCACGTCAGGCTCCCTGCATGGAGCCTGCTTCTCCTTCTGCCTGTGTCTCTGCCTCTCTCTCTCTCTCTGTCTCTGTCTCTCATGAATAAATAAATAAAATCTTAAAAAAAAAAAGGTTATAGAAGTCATATATACTCATGGTAAAAAACAAAACAACCCCCAAGAAACCTCAACAGAATCCTTTTGAGTTCTTTAATTTTGAAAGTGATACTGGTACGACGCAAAACGACAGCCACAAAACGAATCCTGTATAGCTGGCTTTTATTGTTTGATGTTTTTTCAGTTACTTTTTTTTTTCTCCTAGCCTTCTTTATTTTTTGCCCTTGGTGGTTTTAGCTTTTACTCCAAAGGCATTTCATGGGGAAGTCAACTTTTTAAAAGTGATCCCTGTACAGCTTTAGGGATGAGTTGGCAAGACAAGCTTGAGGCAGGATCTTTCTGGCACCTTACTTCACTCCTTGGCAAAAACAAACTCTCTACCTGTTTATACAGCATATGGGTTTCATAAATTCTGTTTCAGCAGGTTGCTATCATGCCACTTGTGTCCCTCATGCTATTCCTTTAATTAAAGTGTGTGTAGTAATGTAAGGTGTCTTGTTTAAATTACTTCTTAGACTAGAGTCACTCAAAAAACCTGGGCTTTTATTGGATAAAGTATTTGGACACTGAATTTGGAAATTTTTTAGCAATTATATTTTTACTTCAGTTACTTAGATAAAGATTGTAGCGTATTGGGATTTAAATCTCTGAAATCATGTTCTCAATCCTGATGAGTCTCATGTTTATTATCTCTGTTAGTTTTTACCCTTTAGCTGCTTTGGCGGCATCCTTAAGAATCTGGTGAAAGGGATCCCTGGGTGGCGCAGCGGTTTAGCGCCTGCCTTTGGCCCAGGGCGCGATCCTGGAGACCCGGGATCAAGTCCCACATCAGGCTCCCTGCGTGGAGCCTGCTTCTCCCTCTGCCTGTGTCTCTGCCCCTCTCTCTCTCTCTCTGTGTGTGTGTGACTATCATGAATAAATAAATAAAGAATCTGGTGAAAGCTAGGGGTCCTCTTCCCGGAAGAATACATGCACTTTGCAAAATTTGCTTTAATTTCAGGGAAGTTAAAGCAAATCCCCCTCCTGGAGAGAATTGAGGCCTAAATGAGTTATAGATTCAGGAGTCTAGGTCTCTGGCTCATGTGCCTGGGGTCGTCAGCTCTCTGATCCAGGGAGGAAGGGGTTGGGGTTTTGGCACTAAGAGTCAGTCCTGAGAGAATGTGAGATGCCAGTGCCAGCATTACTTCTTTTCAGAGGGGATGGTGATTTTTTGAACTGCTGCTGCCACCACAGTAGACAAATACCCATTCTTTACATCAGTGGGATTGGTCTACCTCTTATAACCATAAGGCATGATAAGCTAGCTCTTGTTAATGACACAGCAAAGTTTTACGCTATAGATACTAGAGGTAATAAAGTACCCTAAAACCCCACATTGTAGTGATTCTTTATCAAACTTTAATGAAAATCCTACATTGTTGTTAGTCAACGATTCTTACTTTATAGGCAAATTTGGGGAAGTTGATTAAAAATTTAGATTCCTAAACCCCAGCCTCAGGATGAGATTTATCAGCTGCAGGGTAGAGTCCAGAAAATAGGCCCTGTCCAGTGGGAAGCAGAGTGGGGAGGCCATTAAATGTGAGCACTCTGGAAAAGGAATATATTTGGTTCCCATCCCAACTCAGCCACTTGCCAGCTGAGTGACCTTGGGCAGGTTACTTAAGAAACTCTGCCTCAGTTTCTTCCTCTTAAAATAGTACTTATTTCATGGGGTTCTGGTCAGATAAAAAGACTCAAGACGGCAAGTCAGATAAAAAGACTCAAGACGGCCTGGCAAATAGTAAATGTCACATAATTATTAGCTGCTCTTGCCATCATCACCATCAGTATAATTGCCAAAGGTAAAGCCCCAGGGGCTCAAGGGAAATTTTGATCTTATTCCTTTTTTTTTTTTTTTTAAGATTTTATTTATTTATTCATGAGAGACACAGAGAGAGAGGCAGAGACACAGGCAGAGGGAGAAGCAGGCTCCCTGCGGGAAGCCTGATGTGGGGCTCCATCGTGGAACTCCAGGATCATGACCTGAGCCAGAGGCAGATACTCAACCGCTGAGCCACGGAGGTGTCCCTGATCTCATTCTTAAATGTGGTTTTAAAGAGTATAAATCGCAATTGGTAACATTTATTGAGACTTCTATATGCCCGTGCAGTGCTGATTGCTTAAAGGTAGTCTCTTTAATCATTAATGCAACTCTTGGAGATAAGTCCTTGTATCTTGGTTTTGTGGATGAGGTAAGTAATTCTCAGGTAACAAATTATAGAGTCAAGTTTCTTTTTTATTCTCCGTGTGTGTGTGTGTGTGTGTGTGTGTGTGTGTGTGTTTAACACAAAGCATAACTGGATATTTACTGTGGCTCATTTAGCTTTGTGATTTTATGAAAATAAATTAATCTATTAAAAAATCTTAGTTATTTAAGTCCAGCTCTTGAGGATCTTCATATTTCTCTTTGGTATTTTAGGAAATTAATTTTAGGCACATTTCCCTTTTCACTCTGGGTCCCCTGTTAGTTTAGGAAGAAGTTCTTACAAAAATGAAGAGAAAACAAGAAGCTTTTCTCAAGTTTTGAGTGGCCTCCAGAACTTAAACTTGATTAGAGTTGGGGAGACAGCCCTCTTGGGGAAGTGTTCTCTCTTTTCCAGCCCACCCAGGGCTCACCTTACCACAGGCCCAGGGGCTGCTGCAGCTGCAGGTGTACTGGTAAGTCTGGTGCCATGATGACACATCCTCATTAATGGCAGGCTACAACTGTAGTGTTGAATTTGCCATCAGAATTAATGAGACACATGAGTAAGAAAATATAAAGTAGCTTGTATACGCCCGTCCTTTTTCTAGAATGGTTTTCAAAATTTTTAAATTTTGGAAATAATTATGCCTGTGAATTGGTAGGAAAATTGCAACAGTGTTCTGAATCTAGCCAACTCTATACTCAATCAGTATATATGGTGTATTCTGGGGAATTTGGCTTTACTATAAGCTGAGAAGCTGCCTTTGGAATCAGTAACAGTAAAAAACCATATGAGCCTTGGTCATGTGATTTTTTTGGGGGGTCATGTGATTTTTAAATCTACTCTAAAAGCTGTTTGGAACAAGAGTTTAAAGAGAGATACGGGGGGGAACACATTGATATGGACATAGAAGAATTAAAGTGAGTTAGCAGTATCTTAAACTGATTGTGCTGATTGTAGAACACCCACTCTGCTGGGAGTCCCTGAGCCGTACCCCCCGCCCCCCCCGCCAGTGCCTGATATATGGGAGTGTTGGGAGTCAAGTGCACATTCACTGTACCCTTCACCTTCCCTGGTTGACTCCTCCAGTATGGTTTCTAAAGTAGGAAACTGAACTGAAAAATTCATCCAGGGTCACACAGGTAGTGAGTAGTCTAGAAGTTGGAATTTGATCTTGGGTTTCTTTGACTCAGAGGTTCATGACTCTTGGAGATTTGTGGCTGGAAAAGCCTCCTTGGAATCAGTGAAAGAAGAAACAAGGCCTTTAAGAGCCTAGACTAAGAAGATAAGGGTTAGAGTGTCAGATTTAGGCAAGGAGGATGGCTGGACTGAGATTATGACAGCTTGATCAAGGGATGAGATTGAGAACGGATTGCTGAGTTAGCAATTGGAGAATCTAGGGAAAATGACACTGGCAAGGTTAAATTGGTTAGGATTATGGAGGGATTAAAAAAATACAGCTAAGTGTTAGGATTAAGTAGTATAGCATGTATGTTAAAGATAAAATGGTAGGAGGGAGCTTAAGAAACTGAAAGATTAAACGATCTATGTTTAATGGGTTTTCTTGGGGGGAAAGGGGATTGATGGCAAGGGGACCAATGAGGAAGTTCTTGTAGGAAAGCTAGAATCAGTCCCCCAGCCTCAGCCCCCTCTGGATTCCCACTAACTCCATTTTCATTAAATGGAAAATTTCAAACATAAACAGAAGTATACAGGATCCCTGTGCACCCATCACTCATCTTTAATAGTTCTAGGGCCAGTCTCATTGCATCCACACTCCCTTCCCTCATCCCCAACCCCCACCCTCAATATTATTTTGAAGTAAGTCCCAGACATCATATCACTTAATCTGTAAATATTTCAGCATACATCTCTAAAAGATAAAGGGCTTTAAAAAGGAAACATAGGGCAGGCCGGGTCGCTCAGTGGTTTAGCGCCACCTTCGGCTCAGGGCCTGATCCTGGAGACCCGGGATCGAGTCCCACATCAGGCTCCTTGCATGGCGCCTGCTTTTCCCTCTGCCTGTGTCTCTGCTTCTCTCTCTCCTCTCTGTGTATTCTCAGAAATAAATAAATAAAATCTATAAAAAAAAGGAAACATAAACATACTATGGTTATCACATTTAAAACCTACATTTTCACACCAATTATCTAAATTCCTAGTAGCCTCATAAATGGAATAAATGTTTAATGTACATTGTAGGGTAGTTTGAATCAAGATCCAGGTTAAAGTCCAGTCTTAGAATTGGCTGATAGCTTCTCATCTCTAGCATTTCCCTCTGTCTCCATCTCTCTCTTTTCCTCTCCTTTTCTTTTTACTATTGGAACTTATTTGTTGAAGAAAGTAGGTCATTCGTGTAGTAGAGATTCCCACAGTTTGAGATTTGCTGATTGATTTGCTATGGTTTAGCATGTTCTTCAGCCCTTTTTATTTCCTATAAATTGGTAGTTAGATACACAGGCTTTATCAAATCATTATCAATTTTTTGTTTGGGCAAGAATATTTCATTGCTGGTTTGTTCGTGAGAAGGTATGAATGTCTTGATTTTTCTTTCTTTTTTGATGCACCCCTAATGCTATAGTCTTCCTTCTCTCTCAATTTTTATTATTATTTTTTACTACGTTCAAGACTGCCAGTAACAAATAGCAAAAATGTGTTTTGTAGCACATTGCTACCAGGCAGGGTAGCTGTTAACATGATAAATATTCTTGGACATGAGCCCAAGTTTTGTTCTGTTTTATGTATTTGTCCTCTTATATTTGTTTTTATATTGCTGTATCTAAGTGTAAGCTGTTCTGAGCCATTCAGTCAATCATTCACAAGCCTCTTACTGAGTACCTGTCCATGCTTGGCCCTGGGAGCCCAAGAGGAAGGAAAAGTCCAGATCAGGAGATACACAAACAATTAAAATACAACATTGTAAATTTTTTTTATTTTTTTAAAATATTTATTTAGAGAGAGAGAGTGTGCAGGAGTGGGGGGAAAGAGGCAGAGGGAGAGAGAGAAAATCTTAAGCAGACTCTCCATGTTCAATATGGAGCTTGACCCACAGCTTGATCTCATGATACTGAGCTCCTGACCTGAACAGAAATCATTGTGGACAAGAGGCTGTACTACAGTAAACTGGCCAAAAGCAGAGGCCTGACAGTTGGGAGAAAGACAAAAGAAGGTAGATTTGACAGTGACTTGGGGTTTGGTGATATGTTAGAAGTGTATGAATGGTGAAAGAGATAAAAAGCTCTGAGAAGTCCCCTGTGGAGGTGAAGGTCCTTGACCAGGTGGCAACCCGAAGGAGGAGGATCAGATTGGAGGATGAAGAAGAAGGTCCTTTCCTGGCATCATGTGTATAAGGGGCTTTATACCCTCAAGTAGAAATGTTTATAGTGCAGTTGAACAGATGGGACTTGAAATAGAGACTTGGGAATTGTCACCAATCAGGAATCAGGGTGGTTGGAATCTTTGGGGTAAAGATCTGAGGGGCACCAGTTATTTGGGGACGGGCAGAAGGAGTGGAACTGGCAGAGGTGCCTTAGGTGAATATAATCTGAGAAGGCTGGGCCTCTTTATATTGCTTTCTGCCAGTCAGTTTGGGGACTTGAAATTACTATTCGATGATAATGAGTGGTAGAGTAGTCTTAGTTTTAAATTTGTGGGAGTTTTAAATTTTAATATTTCTTATTAATTCACAATATTGTAATTGAGTATTTTGGAAATATCCGCTTATAAAATATGCAAGATTTGTAACTTCTGAAAGGGAAATTTAGGAGAATATATGGAAGAATAGGGTAATACCTTTAAAAAGTTAAAACTGCATTAAATCCTTATTATGTAATAGTGTTTGAGGCTTCCAGTGGTCTCCAGTAGTTAGGATAGAAATGAAAATTTGTCCATCACATTGAGATACTAGCAGTGTTAGACGTTAGCTGTGCAAGTCCTTTAAGCTTTTGCTTCCTTGTGGTAAAATATAAGAGGATGCTAAGGACTCACCTCATAGGATTTATTGTAAAGGCGGACCGTGCACGGTACCTGTCACAGAGCCCTGTCTGCAAATGCCAGCTGTCTTTGTTAGTAACATTTCCATTAGGGCGTTCCTGAAATGGCGACTGTGCCATTCTGAAGTAGGTATTTTATAGATTTATGTTGCTTTCCTTTTGGAAAGGATATTTTACATTTATTTACAAACTAAAGCTGGGGAGGTCAATAGCATGCTGAGTTCCTTGATCAGAGTAATGATTTCACATGACTGGCAGCCCCATGTGGCCATGGGGACATTTTCTCTGTGGCCATGACGCCCTTCCCTCCTACTACAGTGTCTGATAATGCTGGAACCATTTCTTTTCCCTGTTAGTAGTTGGATTGATGATGAGAGTTTCCAAAGCAGGGAGAAAAAAGGAGCAAGAAATTTTTTCTGACCTAGATACTGTAGGACCTTATGAGGCCATTCAAGTTCTCATCATCCTACTCTGGATTATTGCAATAGTATTAACGTGACCATTTTTATTCTTTGTAGCACATCTGTACTTCTTGTGATTATTGAAGTAACCTGAAAACCTTTCTTAAGTAACCTGAAAATCACCATGTGTTCTATCTAGTTTTTTTGCTGGTTTCTGGACTGAAACCTCCCTGGCCCCTTAGTACCATTGGTGTGTCTAGGACTGAGGTGTTTTTACCACATCTGCTCATCCATCTTCCTTTGGTTTGTATTCTGTGTATGTGCTCTCAAATTTTTGTTTTCCTGTTACTATCTCCCAATTCTCCTACCACTCCCCTCTACTCTGGATTTCCTGCCCCCGCCCCCCCCCCCCCCCCGTTTTTTTAATCTTTTGAGAGAGAGAGAGAGAGAGAACACGAACCAGCAGGGGAAGAGGCAGAGGGAGAGGGAGAAACAGACTCCCTGCTGAGTGGGAGTCCAATGCAGGACTCCATCCCAAGACCCGGAGATCATGACCTGAGCGAAGGCAGATGCTTAGCCATCTGAGCCCCCAGGTGCCCTGGCATTTTGAGGTCCTAGGGTAAATATTTTTAATGAGGCTTCCTACTATTCCAGAATGATGGACTGGAGTGTTGACTGATGCTCCTTTTGTTAAGAGCACTTTGCTAGACTCTTTTTGTCAAAAGTTTACATGTGTACCAACCCTTTGGCAGAAATTCTCCTTTTGGAGGTTTATTATTCTCCAGAGATAGATCACATGAAGATGTGTACAGATTTTATCATGGTGCTGTGTGAGTTAGGAAAAGACTGGGAACAACCTGAATGTCCATCAGTAGGGGACCGATTAAATAAGTCACAGTACTGACAAATACTGCAATACTAGGGAGCACTAAGCAAAAGAATAGATATTTAGATGCAGATATGGAATGAACCCCACACTATATTGTTAAGGGACCGAAAAATAAAGGAAATATGCCACATCATGTTTAAAGGAAAAAGGATTTAAATAAACATTTGTACTTGGTAACTAATGCATTGAGCAGTCGTGGGAAGAGAAATAACAATTATGAGCAGCAATTCTTGTGGAGGGCATCCTGGAAAGAAGGTGGTTGCTCTGTTTTTCAGTGTTTTTCGCTTTGTATCTTTCGAACTCATACCATAGGAACATTTTCCCTTTTAATTTTTTCTTAAAAGGTGTCCTTGGCCTTTCATTCTTCATTTTCTTTAAAGTCTTGTGTTACCGTTAGTACTTAATTTATCACCATAAAAGAAAACAGAAGCACTCGGGCTCTTGGCTTTGACAATAGACTCACGTGACAATTTTGATCCTTATCCTTCCTTATGATATGAGTGAGACACGAGTGTTTTACTACCTGCTCATGCTCCACACGTAAGCTAGGAAGTAGCTGATGAAAAGGAGGGTTCCATACTAGGTGTTCAGTAAATGTCTACCACGTCTGCTGAAAGAAACACCTAGGTGGACCCTTCATGTGTGCATGCCTGTACCCCAAACTCTTTTCACACTTTTGTTGTTTTCTGAGTCAATCTTCCTTTTACCTTTGACTCATAACATGAAGACGGTTAAAACCAGAATCCATGAATGGTTAAAAGTCTGTGGGTGAGATGAAGAAAACTCATATTGATAAAGAACTGGGAAGGGGTAAACCACATTCCCCACTTGCGGTTCTTTTCGCATTGCAGCATGATCACAGTGAGAGAGACTTTATAGTCGTGGCTTTGTATGCGTACAGCAGAGGAATGCAGTAATGTGCGTGTCAGCTAGTATACACACTTGTGTGCACTAGTTCAAACCTGTAAATAAACAAAGATGGCAATGATGTGTTAAAAATGTAAGGCTGTGTCTTGTCATTTGTTTATAAAATGATGCTGAATATCTTCTTTATTTTCTGATACTGACATTGCCCTTTTATTGTCTATTAAAGTACTCATTACTATTACTCTTCTTGAGGTGAAAATAAGTACATACTAGAAAATAAATATAGCTCTGAAGGGGGAAAATCTCAGGTTTGTTATGGAATATAACCTTTCTATCTTTATTAAAGCTGCCAGAAGTAGACTTTATAGTCCCAGTGTGAATTATATATAGATGATGATTGTTTTAGGTTAAAACTTGGTACCTTTTCTGGATATTTTCTCAGTTAAATTAATCCTTATGTTTCAACATAAATTGAGGCAGAACAAGTTCCCACTTCAGCAATTCTCACTAAATTTTGTTTCAGTTTTATTTCCAACTGAATTTAATAATCAAAAGCCTCTTGTGGTTAGGAATAGTGTTTGAGACTTTGGTAGAATCTAATTATTTTTGAACTTTTTAAAGCCTTAAAAAGTGAAATGTAAAGCCATAGTAAAATTTTCTGATAGCTTTCATAGTCTATTAGTTCAATGTTGCTTATTTTAGAGGGGACAGTATCTAAATTGAAATGTGTATTCATTATAGTTGTAATGGTCTCTTTCAACTCTTTTAAAAATCAGTTTATTTAGCTACAAAGGGAAAATAAAAAAAATTTAAAAGGCTAATAAGCATAGGGCATGTGAGCCTGTTCCTGTTTCTTAACCGGAGTTTAGTTAAAAAAAAAAAAAGAGAGAGAGAGAGAGAGCACTGCCCATAAACTCTGTGTGCGCACACGCGTGTATTTGAGGAGCTAGCGGGGGTCTGCTCATTTGTTTGCCCATTGTGAGGCTGTCCAGCACCTTTGTGGGGTTTTTTTGTAACGTGGTGAAGGCCCTGAATGGAAGCCTTGTGCCCTACTTGATTTGAAATCCTCTATGTTAATCTAAAGGAACCTGCAGGGCACCCAGCGGGAAGTCTGTGTGACAAGTGGAGGTCTGGGATCCGGAAGAAATGGTGCTGGGGGGCAGGGGGGCAGTGAGAGTGGTAATAATCTTTCAGCCTTCAGCTTTTGTCCCTTGCAGCCTAATTGTTACCCTCTGCTGGCAGCCAGATTGAAGGGCTACCCTTTTGGGTGTCCTGGGTTGCATGTGCTTACTGAGGCCTCACCTAACTGTTACCAGATTAAAACCTGGACAACTGGGATTTAACTCTCTTACAAAAGCATGGTACTGACTGGGCATTATGCATTCCTTTTAGAGGTTAGATATTTTGATTAATTGTGTGTGTGTGTGTGTGTGTGTAGCTTTACTTAAAGGATAAAAGGGTTGCTCGGGAAATGCTGTATTGTTGGCATGCTCTTTATTACAGAGCCTGTTTAAAACCAGCACTTGGCTAGTTAAATCTAGTTTGTACAGTTTGTGTACTTTGTAGTACTAGCTATTGGTCCAAAGTTTCTTGGCTTAAGAAGCCATGTAATTTTAAGTGTATACTGTGTGAGAAAGGGGTGGGGCAATAGGAGCTTTTTATAGGGCTTCACCTAATAAACATTAATTTTTAATGTAATATTTTGAGAGTTTAACAGGAGAAGTAGAACTTGTGTATAATGTTTCTTTGATACTAACACTGACAGGGAAAAGGGGAGAATTTTATTTTTAAGTGATATTTTGTATTCGTTTTTTTTCTCTCCACTCAGAAACTGGTTCTCCAACTTTCAGGGCCAATTAAGACATGCTATAATAAGTATTTTATATTCTGTCCTGCTGTTTGACTTTGAGTGTAAATGGTGATAGAATGTTTAGTAGCTGAGCATACATAGTTAAACAGCTAGAGATTGGGTATATAGTAAGTTTGGTGTGGTGTGGTATTTGGTTTATATAATAGTATTTCAGCATAATACTGAAACCATGCAGAATACCTCCTGGAAAAGTGTTCAACAGGATGCCAGAAAGGCCATGTTAATGATAAGTTTCTCATACCTCAGCAGGTTTTTTGGGCGTGTTTTGTTTCCCTACTGCTGTTTTATTCTTTATTGTGGTTCTCTGGAAACTATGCCACGTGAACATATGGAATTCTATACGTGAATGTTTATTGGTTTTGTAGAAACCCCAGGATACTGTGAGCATAATAACTATGTTGTTTTGTGGGTTATCAAGGAGACATACAAAAAGTCAGTTGTTAATAAAGTTTTCATTAAGTATTTTGACATTTTAAAGGTAATATTAAAGGCAGCTCAACAAAAATCAGAATTAAACAATAACATGAGCTTCTGGTTTGCTCTGGTTTAAAATAGAGTTTGATTACAGGTGACCTCCTTTCTTTTCTTTTATTGACTGTTACCTTACTGCAAAACTCAAATATGCTCTTTAGTTTGTATGGTCTCATAATAAATTTAGTTGTGTGTGTGTGTGTGTGTGTGTGTGTGTGTATACATATATATATTTTAAAAAATACGTGTTTTTTCTCTTGATGATTCACTGCTTAGTTTTTTGTTTCTAGTTTCGATAAAGTGTTAAATAATAGCCATATAACATTTGTATATCTGCTCAACTGTAATATGTTGATAGTTTGTGATAAGCCTTTGCTTTTGTTACAACTCACTGAGATATTTATGAAGTGCTTTATATTTGTGTTTGTTTAGGACATGTCTCAGGAAGGCTGTGGAACTAGGTCTCAACCTCCTTTGGCTCCTGGAAAACCTAACCATGAAGACTTGAACTTAATACAACAAGAAAGACCATCAAGTTTACCAGTAAGACATTAATGTGCTGATTTGGAAATGTAATGAGTTAAAACTTTTTAAAAAGAGATGTTGTTTTTGTTTGTTCTACTTTATATTAAGACTTGGGGGAGAAGTTTCTAGATCAGATATATTTGTGATTTATCAAATTTTTAGGGCTTTATTCTTAAGAACTGTGTAGGCTTGGATAAGTGTCGTTCATTTGTAGTTATCTCTTAGTCCAATTGGAAGGCTTATTCGGTGGATAGGTTTTGTGGCAGAAAAGTGTACAGTTGTACAGTTGTGCTATGCTTAACCTGTTGCTTTCTGGAGTGATAAAGACCAGAGGTGTACTATTTTAAGAGTTAAATGTAAAGAAATTCCCACTTGGCAAAGGATATAAATGATGAATGAGATAAAGAATCCAGCAGTAGTTTGAATTTCTTCAGGGACTTTATGTAATGAGAAATCACCAATCCTTTTCTACCTAAAAGGAAATATTTTAGTTTAAATTTGGAGAAAGCAGCTTATAAGTATTTCCACTAGTGAATACTGTGTTGTGTTTAGGAGATATGTTGAGTAGAGTAGTGGCTATATTAAAGGGAGTCATATTGAGGCTCATAAAGTAGTTCATCTGTTTTTTTTTTTTTTTAATGAGCAGCCTAATTTAAATGAGGTTTTCCTTAAAAACTAAAAGAATACATCTGTGCAAATAAATTTTTATATTTATTTTCTTGTTAAAATATTTTGATTTGAAGAATTATTATTCCTTAATCTTTATTAAGTTTCATTTAAGGTGGGAGTTCAGGCTAACAATGATTTTATTTTATTTTATTTTATTTATTTATTTTTTTTGCTAACAATGATTTTAATTTGAATTTCAAATTTTTTACATTTAATAAGATTTATTATTTCTGAATATTTGAGAACCAACATTTGTAGTGAATGTTTTCCATGACATTTGGCATGCATACTGTATCCATTTTTAAGTTATGTCTAGCCTTAGAGAAGAAGGTAAGTCATGGCTACAGGGTGTATAGTATCTTTGAAGCTGATGCACATGTTTTTGACATCCTAATTTGTTAGCTTTTAGCTTTTATTTCTGGGGTGGGTGATGGGTGAAATTTATTGTGATCATTTTGTTAGTCACATTGGAGTGTTTATTGTCTAGTTACTTGGTTTTTTGAAGGAATGAAAGAAGTGATGAATTATGCATTTTGTTCTGTAAGCTTTTTTCTTTAGTGGGTGATTCACAGCTTGGTAAGCATGTAGTTTGTGTGTGCATGAGTATGCAGGTGAGCACTGTTGATACATGTAACAATTGCTGAATATTTGGAAATTGGCTTGTGGATTTAGGAAATTTAAATTGACTCATGGGAAGCAGATAAATGATGAGTTCCACTTTTTTCCCCACCAGATTTGTATTGTTTTTAGAGAAACCCAACTTCGTAGATGTGCCATTGGCTAGTGAAATGTAC
Source organism: Canis aureus (assembly GCF_053574225.1). NCBI lineage: Eukaryota > Metazoa > Chordata > Mammalia > Carnivora > Canidae > Canis > Canis aureus. Next base: position 47,043,668 of record NC_135611.1, read on the forward strand.
TGTTATACATGTTGGAAAATTTCTTATAAATTGATAGAGATTTTTTATGCAGCCATAGGAATAGCTTGCGATGTGCTGCTTTCCTCATATCCACTTGAACTTTGGAGTCCTCACTAGGCTGTGCTTCTTTTCATGGCTCTGCACTGAAATGGGTGGTTGATGTTCAGCTAGCTCTACAGCACAGTTAGGTAAGGAGGAAAATATGGTAGTCCTAGAAAACTGATCGAAGAGTTCTGCTCGGGGATGGTGCTTTTTAAGTTGATTATTGAAAAGGAGGCTAAAAGCATTTTAGGAAGCGAACTGATATATTCATCAATAGTTTAAGTTTTTTTGAGTGGTTCTGTTTGTATACATATAATGGCTTGCTTTCTTCCTTAATCTTTACCATACCTAATTCCCAAGAGGATTTAAGGTTGTTCATGACATAAATTTTCTTATGAGCTAAAAAACAAAACAACGCAACAGTGCCCCAGTTGGTATTTTCTTTCTGTTTTTGCAAGTCACAGGTAAATAACATGATGATTGACTTATTAATACCATTTCAATATTTTTTTAGAGAGCAGAATTTCCAGGTTTTGTGGTGAGTATATGGGAGTATCAGTTACTGAATAAAGAACAAACCATAGATCAACTGGTATACCTACCCACCCCCCCCAATCTGTTAAGATGAAAATTGGCTTTATTTAAATGAATTTTAGCATGGCAGTTTTCTTTCAACAGGCTTAATTTGTCTAGAAAGTTTCTGTACAGGGTATACTAATATATATTTTTAGCTCTGTGGATGCTGCATCAATATGTTGTTATACACAATTAAGATAATCACAATTTTGGGGAAAAATTTGTTGGTATTCTCCATGGCTATACTATCATATTTTTAATGTTACTTCTATTAAATATTTTAGTTCTCCAACTTGGCTAAGTTGATACTGTAGATATTATGAAACTATAGGCAGTCCATCACATTTCAACCTCTAGTTTATAATTTGGAACTAGGGAAATTGTGGGTGTTAGCTTTACATTTTAAATAATTGTGGTATAGTGATTCTAATGTATGATTTTGAAGTCTTTATTCATTGTATATGTGAACTATGAAGAAGGTAGCTTCTCCAATAGTTATTTCTTAATCTCTTTAATTATATGGAGATAGATTTTGTAATATTTTTTGCACATGTAATATTTTCTTCATCATGTTTGTTACATGGTTAAATTTCTATTACAGGAAATCAAGATATTTTCAGTATCTTTATGTTAGATCTATAATTTGATCTTTCAGTAAGTTATCAGCTCATCGTTGTTTGAACTATTGTCTGTCTATATTTGCATGTCATTAAATTCTTAGTGATCTGCAGTAGCTAAAGCAGTTATGTTTTCCAGCTGACTTACATCTTCAGATCATTCATAGTAAAGCAAATAACTGATAAATTAATATTTGTCCTCTTGTTGTCTTGGGGCCATGACCAGTAATATTTACTTATCACTTGATTCACTCAGACCTAAGCTTAGAACAAATCTTTCTTAGTAATATCTACTTATTGTTATAGCTCATAATCGTATAGCTTTTCCCCCATTGAGATAACATTAGCTTACATACCCTTGATATTACCATTTTTTAGCAAATTTTACCATATAGCAGGTATTAAAAGTAGCTTGAAGAACTCTATCTCCTTGGAATAATATCACTTAAATTTCGAGCATATTCTGTATAGTTTTTTCTACCTCTATTATTGATATGAAATGAAGCCAGCATTTAAGCAAAATACACTGGAGTTCCCCCTCCCCCCAATGCTACAACTTATTAACTCTTTATCTTATAAACATTGAGTATATCTCAATTTCTATTTTAAGGTAACTCCTCAAGTATTATTTTTTTTTCAAATATTATTTAGTATATTTTTTTGGTTGGGTTTTTTGTTATATTTTCATTGCTTATGCCATTTACTGTTTATCTTTTTATTACATTTACTTTGATAGCTGTCTTGACTCCCCTGTTAGTCTAGTATCTTTTCAGAATATTTATTATGATTTATTTGGTAAATATTTTCCTAATAGGTTTTGTGTAAAAAGTTTTAAACACATTCTTCCTCCAGTTTCAGAATTTTCTTTTCATTACTTGAGGGATTTTTTCCCCCACGGTCTTGGCTTGATAGCAGTAGAACCTGTGTTTTCCAGTGCTACGAGATACAGAAGGATTATAATCTCTGCATCAGCAGGGTGAGATTTGTGCCAAAACCACTTCCTTTATTATAAAATGACATTTGAGTTTTACCTGGTAGCCTTAAGCTTCCATAGCAAAAGTGGGCACTTTTGGATAATTAAGCTATAAGTAGCATGAAAAACATTCTTTTCTTAGTAGTGTGAAAACATTCTTTTAATTGTAAAAGTAAATAAATTGACAGGAACAATAATGATACTTGCAGTAAATATGGCACAGATATGTTGTTAATAAAATATTTATAAACATGTATACAAGGATGTAAACAAACAAAAGGTTTGATTTTCTTCCTTGATCTAAGCACATGCACATAGTGCTTTCTCCTCCAGGGATGTGAAGAGCCCTTGGTTTTCCTCAGGTTATAGCAATCACCTGTCTGCTTTATTCTTCCAGGAGGCCTTGCCACCAGTCTGTATTTCAGATAGTAAGCCCATTATTCTGTTTACCTTAGACACAGAATATGATCAGTCACATTCTAATAACCTTTGAGAAGCCCTGATTCAGGTCATTAAAATCCTCCTCCTGACCCTTTCTCCTCTAAATAGGAAATACCTAAAGAGATAACAGAAAAAGTGATTTTATCTTTCTGAGTTTAGTAAAAAACCCTAAATGTTATATAGAATAGTACTTATGGTACTTATGTTGAGTTAACAATTAGAAGGGAATATTGAGGTTTAGATAAAACATACGTTTTTTTGGCCCTTTGTGAAAGGAAGGAGGTAGTAAATGCGGATTGTTCTTTGAAATAGAGGGTGTTAAACAGGATATTGGAAGCCTGAAAGAGGATGGTTGGAAAACTGTTATTACCAAGAATATTCTTTGGGGGTTAGGTATTAGCAACAGAGCCTACAATGATTTGCCTTTCCTGAAAAAGAGTACTCTGTGTTTGTTTTTTTAACCTTTTTTTTTTTTTAAGATTTTATTTTTTTATGAGAGAGAGAGAGAGAGAGAGAGAGAGGGGCAGAGACACAGGCAGAGGGAGAAGCAGGCTCCCTGCAGGGAGCCCAATGTGGGACTCGATCCCGGGACCCCAGGATCACGCTCAGGGCCGAAGGCAGACGCTAAACCGCTGAGCGACCCAGGGATCCGTATGTGTGTTTATTTTTAAATCTTTAATGACACTTACATTGGATAGTGGTAAAAGGTCATGTACTTTGGAAGCATATATGAATATTGATGATATGTTAATAGGGACATTTTAAGTTTGTAGATTTGTTAATACAGTTCCTGTGAACAATTGGAAACTATTGGAAAAAGCTAGGTGAAGCGTTTTTTAACTGTGTTTTGATGTTTACTAAGTTCTCAACCCAACTGAAAATATAAATTGTTAAAATGATCTCAACCTCTTAGGTGGCAGGTTTTCACAAAAGTTGAAATCTGCCAGGTAAAAATTATATGTGTGGCTGCTGAATGTATTCTTCCCAAACTTTTTTGTTTGTTTTTTGTATCTTGAATTTGATTTAAATGGTTTTCAGTGAAAGGTTAAGAATGTAGCTGTCTTCTGTTGCTTGATCCTTCTCAAACCATTCTGAACATTTAAAAAATCTAAGTTAATAAAAAATCTCATCTGTTGTCACTTTTTCTCAGTGTCCAGCACTGATGATTCCTGTGTGCAGCTGATGACATAAGCTGTTTATGAGTCTTCTTCTCTAAATGTTACTAGAGTACATTCCGTTGGGAGTTACAGATGTTGTTGAAAGGGAGCATCTCATGAAAGGGAGCAGGAGGTTCTTTAAAGGATGGGTGGAGAGTATCTGCACATCGAGTTCATCAGTGGCATGGTTTTGAAACCGAAGGTGCAGACACATTTTGGTATCTTGGCAAAGTTTTATTTTTTTATTTATTTATTTTTTTTTGGCAAAGTTTTAAATGGAACACGTAATAGTTAGGTTTCTTACCTAGGATTTACCATATTCTCAGATGTAATTTTAGTAAGTGGTCTAATCCATGTGGGGACATCAATTCTTTTTTGGGTTAAGATTGAGAGCAGGGGCAGCCCTGGTGGCTCAGCAGTTTAGCACCGCCTTCAGCCCAGGGCCTGATCCTGGAGACCTTAGATCGAGTCCCATGTCAGGCTCCCTGCATGGAGCCTGCTTCTCCCTCTGCCTGTGTCTCTGCCTCTCTCTCTCTCTCTCTCTCTCTCTCTCTCTGTGTCTCTCATGAATAAATAAATAAAATCTTAAAAAAAAAAAAAAAAAGATTGAGAGCAACATGTAATGACCTTACTTAAAAGTCCTAATTTAGGAAAAGTGATAGTAACTTTGACAAATGTTATTTTCGAACATGGGTTATTTCTTTAAGATGTGATGTTCTTTAATTTTATTCCCTAGAGTTATTTTTGTGATACTGGTAGTCATTTTGAAAATAGAGGAGAATTCTTGAACTTGAAACAAGGTAAGAGGTAGTAGGAAGTGGGAAAGTAGGTTTCTCCTTTCAAAATAATCTTCCACTTAAATGTTTGTTCTGTAAATGAATACTCAGTAAAACCCCACCAGTTTGGATTTCATCCAGGTAAAAGCAGGCTAAATATATGGAAAGTTTGAATAAATTAATATTTAAAAAGAACTGGAGTTTGCTTTTAAATAACTGAAATGTTTGTGTGCAAAGTGTTTCTAAATTGAGATCTTCAGTCCTGTTGAAATAAATGGATAATTCTAAATTTATTATAGCTGCGATATTTGCTTAGTGACAAAATGTTATTTTTAAAAATTCGTTTAACTTTTAAAAGCATTTTAAGCATATCCCCTGCAACTTTTTCACATAATATTCTAAAGATTTCCATTTAAAATATGGGGGAAATGAATTTTAACCCATTTTATGGGACTGTCAATTCTAAAAAAATTAATGGAGTATTATAAAAAATAGACACTAGACAAAATTGGAGATGAAGAGAGGCTGAAACATAACTGATTTGCAGGATATTGGTTTTGATAATAGAAGGATAACTATGATCTATAGTTGATAAATGAGGCTCATTAAGTTAGGGATGAAAAATGCAGATATTCCTGGCTGATAGAAAAGTTAGCATACAGATTGTGCCATAACAAATTGTGGATGGGAAGGTTTTGAACCAGCTTGCAGCTCTTCCGAGGGGCTGTGGGAGCCAGTGGAGCCTCCTCTGTGGCCCTACCAGCTAGGCACAGGCAGTTCCCAGATCTGTGTGCAGAGCCGCAGAACCACACCTGGCCCCGGGGGCGTCTCTGACCAAGGAGCTATCCCTGTGCAAAAGGAAGAGCAGTAGGGTCTGTCCTTAGTTTGAAGCCTAGAAATAAATTCTTGCATGGGTGCTTGGGTAGGTGAGTTTGTCAAGCAGCTTAGCTCCTTCACGTTTTAATTTTATATTTTTACGCTAGGACGAAAAAAACGACAGATGTTCCAAGGTACCTCTTCTCATTCGAACCTGTTCTTTCTACAAAAGGCAGTTCTTGGCACGTTGAGCTAGAAAGCCTTCTTCCTCCTCTCTTCAGCGTGCCCTCCCGTTCGGGTATCTGGATGGGGGGCTTCCCCGCCCCACCCCAGAATACACAGGCATGGCCCTTGTAAGGGATTGAATGCATTTTACTTTGTATTGCCCAAGTTAGGTGGGAAATAGATTGTAATTTACAAATTCCCACTTTATAGGCAACTGAAGGCAGACATCTATGTTGTATGTTACATAAGAGATACATAACCAGCAGGAGCTCATAGTAACATTTGTGGACTGATTACCTGCTTTTATTTTTCTTTTGGACTGGAAGTGACTATTTTTGATATTAACTGTCAGTTTAGGAGAGGAAATAAATATATGTAGAGAGCAAAATATTTTTGTTCTTCCCTCACAATGTAGGATTTTAGAAGTGTGTCTCTTTCTCATCTTTTGCTTTCACTAAATTGTTGTAAAATAACTGAATGGTCTTGTTTTCCTTTGTTTGGGTCAAGAAATTTTAGCTGAAAATTGTTACTGTGTGAAAGAAGATTATTGACTCAACAAGCCTTCAATTTTCCGTGAATAACACTCCCACCCCCTAGCTTCAGGAACACGCCGTGCATGCATTCTATTTTAAAATACAGACTGTAATTTAAAACAGGCAGTTTGATGCCCCACTGAACTTTGTTTAAGCCTGGAATAAAAGAGGGGGAAAAAAAGCTTTAAGCTACAAAAAAGTGACTAAGCTTTCTCAACCACTTTTCTTCATAATGCATTCTATTTAAGAAAAAAAAAAAAAAAAGCTGTCGGATACTATCATCTCTTTCCACAGGACCTAAATTTTATCCAGTGTTAAATTGCAGTGTGTGCGTCTTTTCACTTTATTTCATTATTAGGCTATCATTTGAATTTTTTAAGTGTTGGGAGTAGTAGTCATGTGTAGTGGAATCTGAGTGCATTTGTGCATTTTGTCCCCGTTGAGTGCATGTGAGAACATTATTTCTAAAATACATCACTTCTAGTATTCACTTATTGATAGCTAATTTCCTAGAGTTATCTTAATTTAAATAGTACCTGATTATTAGACCAGAATGATAGTAGATAATATTATGGTTAAATATCTATATCAGATCATTAAAAAAAGGATTAGCTGAAAGTAATTTATTTCACTTGCCTGTTTTTTTTTTTTTTTTTTTTTTTTCCCTCCTCACAAAAAGAAAATGAGCATCTTAGGATGACTTGTATGGAAGGAATGATGACTTTATCCCAAGAGAGTCATATTTTTTGACCTGGAGACCTGTTCTAATGATGACGCTGAATAGCAAACAGGCTTAAGTCTTGGTTAAGTTTCTGGCTCCATGTATACCCTTCAGTAATGGCTCATATATGGCCTAGTATGGTTTCCCTCCCATTTTTGGGTACCATTTACTTTTGAACATATTTAGGGATTTGAGGTTGCCTGATTGAGTCCAAAGCTTTATTCAGGTCCTGGAAAGCCACAGGCCTTCTTGTGGCCTTGATCTACAACATTGCAGAGATCCCCTGCTGTGGGGCAGTCTGATGTCTTTGAGTATAGGGTAGTTTTGGAAGAAGGAGAAAAGTTCACATGAATAGCTGAAAAGTACATATACCAGATGTACCATGGTACCATATGAAATGTACCATGAATGGAAATATTAGCAACCCAAGGACATGAAAACCATTTGTTCTTGAGGAACCCAACAGTTTCATGAAAAATGTCCTCTGTATTTCTACATTTTGTGTTTTCTTTCCCTCCCTTCCTTACTGCCTTCCTTCTTTCTGTTTTTGGGGCTCACTGGTTTGATCTGAGTAGAGTGGTATGTTACAAATCTTAACTTGTTAGTTTACTCCTACATTTGTCAAAGCATAGAATGGCATCCACTGAGACAGTGGCACATAAGCTGTGCCTGATCCGTAGGTGATGTCTTCTCTGAAAGTAGGCCAGAATGAGTGAGTACAGCAGTATCCTGCCCCATCTGAGACTTATACACTGATACTGATCCTTTTTTATCCCTCCTCCTCCAAATTTTTCATGTAAGTAGGGATCTTCATCAGTCTTTATTCAGTTAATACCTTCTAATGATCATAAAAGTTTGTGGTTAGTCTTTTGTAATTACCTGTATCTGGAGGAAATTTGGCTTCAAATAATAATAATTATATGCAATAATTTATTGGACATCATTTTTAAAAGTCTTTTATATAAGTAAAATTTTCAATTAACTAACACTGGAAACTGCTAGTAAAAGAATAGCTGTGCCCAGAGTAAGGGTCTTCATGAATATCATAGGTGTGAGTTGCGTGGACTTTATTTTTTTAAATTTTATTGATTGATTGCGTGGACTTTAAAGATATGCACTTCCTGACACCTATTTTGTCTGCTCAAAGCCAGATCCCACCCCATTCTTCTCTTTGTGAAAGTCTGGTACTTTCAGGTTACCAGGACAAGTGAATTGCTCCCTGCCTTTTATTTATACAAAGCCTTTATTTTTACAATGCCTTTCTTACCACTAGAGGCAGGGAGACAACTTTAGAGGCTAGTGTACTATCTCACTAATGAGGTTGAGTCAGATTATTAAAAAGTGTTGGCAGTGAGAATGCAGAAGGAGAAAACTGTTGAAATAAAGAGAAGGATGAATGATAGACGCTTTTGATGTTTTTAAGCTGAGTGGCTAGATGTGTGTTGGTATTGATGACAAACACAGGGAAGTGGTGGTGGGAATTGGTTTAGGGAGAAAAGTATACCCAGAGATTTTATGAGATTTAAAAAGCAAGTCCTGAATAAATTTGCTTGAATTCTACGCCTCCTAGAAAAGCATTTCATCTTTGCTACCAACGCCTTATTTTTTGTATAGTTCTTTACATAAGAGATACAAAACATTGTCATAAATAGCAACTGATGTTGAAAGAATGATAGCAGTGGCTATAACTTTACATTTTGTGTAAATTGTTGGAGATGATTTGAATATCGGAGCAGAGTTTGTATAAACAGCTCAGCAGATCGTACCACAGTACCACAGAGTGTTGTCACTCGAACATGGAGTAAGACAAGAGTGCAATCTAAAAAATAAATGAAACTATATATAATTCAGTTAGGATTCATGGCTGATCCCGTTGTCTTTGCTTTTAGGCTAGTCCGGTAAGTAAGTTTATATCCTAATCTGTCTGTTTCGTTAGGTAGTTTTCTTCATACTGCTTTTTCTGGCTTACTTTGGAATGATTTAGACTTGCTTATTGTTGCAATTCATTTTGGAGGAACATTCCTTCGTTTCATTTATCTCATTATGATTTCTCCTTTTCTGAAACTTATTTTGAGTATGTGCGTTAGAGAGCCTAGTATAAAAATTTAATGTTTTTACTTGCTTGTTTGTTTTTCTTTTTTGAGAGTATGTGACGGGGGGGAGGGGGGGTGGCGGGCAGGGGAACCTAGTTTTCCCGAGCTATTTTTGAAAGATGTTCTTTTATTTTGTAGAAACGGTTACCCCTTTGAATACCTTGAGTTTCTGTGATACATTTAAATAAACGTAGAGGAAATAGGGCCTTAGGGAGATTACCATTGAACTCTGAACAGTTTTCTCTTTTTTGTTGTTTTGTTTTTTAAATAAAACCCCTCCTTACTTTTTTTTTTTTTTTTTTTGGTCAGTGTTTAAAGCCCTGTTATTTCATTTCCTACGGAAAGAACAAAGGTCTAATATTAATGAGTTATTAAAATGTGTGTATTTACATAATTTGATTCAGATTTTTTAAAGCTCTAATTCCCAGATGTGGTAATAAAGAACCCGTAAAGACAGGAAACTTTGCTCGAAGTTCCAAGGATGATGGAATGGTGGTGAATCCGTAGCTGCTTCCATTATTATGGCAGCTGTCTGTCTGCACCTGCTCCAGGACATACCTGAGTGGCCTTCTCTCTTTTTAATACTGTTTTGCCAATTTTGACCAAAATTTTGAGTGTCCTTGAATGAATACGAACATGTTCAAATTTTCCCAAGTGGTTTTGCTTTTTCATAGTTTTATTACATTTATGCTTTTCCTTAGCATGCCTAAGTGTTGACATCCTCAATTAATACACAAAATTTCACAATACACAGGAAAATTCAGTTACAGTTAACATCATTTATTGATGGCCTCCTATATTTAAGATTTTATGTTAGGTGGAGGAATAACATAAAAATAAAATTTGGGGGCAGCCTGGGTGGCGCAGCGGTTTAGCGCTGCCTGCAGCCTGGGGTGTGATCCTGGAGACCCGGGATCGAGTCCCACATCGGGCTCCCTGCGTGGAGCCTGCTTCTCCCTCTGCCAGTGTCTCTGCCTCTATGTCTCTCATGCATAAATAAATAAAATCTTTAAAAAAAAAAAATAAAATAAAATAAAATAAAATAAAATAAAATAAAATAAAATAAAATTTGGATTAGCTTATTATTAGTGTCCTTTCCTAACACCTTCAGCAATAAGAAATCAACAAGAAAACATACTTTAATGTATCTTATTATTTTATCTATAAAATCTGCAAAATTCATACTTTTAGTATGGGTAATATCACAGAAATGTTTTGTCATTCTGTGGAAGTTTTGGATATTTGAAAAGGTAAGAGCACTGATGGCCGTATCAAAATGATGTTAGCCTGCTCTGCAAGGCATTCAGGTGGCATTGCGTCCTGCATCGGTAGTGCTCCTTATCACTGGGGAAAGAACATTGCTAATGAACACCTGGTGTGCTAGAGGAATGATTCTCCTGGTTTTCTTGAGTGATTTCATGAGGCTTTTTATTAATATTTTTACTACTTTTTTCCTGACTTAATTTGCACTTTCTCCTTTTTATAGGGATGAAAACAAGATATTAAAGTTCTAGCCATCTTTGATACAATTCTGGCCCTTTTTTGGGGTATTGGACTTTAAAAAGTACACTAAATATGCACATCATGGTTCACAAAGCACATTGACATATACTTCAATTTAGTTTTATTGCCTAGATACTTCACCTTTACCTAACCACATTAAATGAGATATATTTAAAACCTCTTGCGTAGTACTTGCCTTATATGTAAGTGCTCAATAAGTTGTCAGTTTCTTATCCTGTCTTGGCCCCTCCTCTTTGGGAACTCATTTAGCCTCCAGGGCCTGTTAGGGTTGCTAGTATACCAATCTTTCCCAAGATTTAGCTCTTCTTTCCTCTGGGTGAAGAGACCTGGCACTGAGACTTGTAGAGTCACAGCGATTATGGCAGCTGACTCTTGGCTAAAACTTTATCCTTTTGACTCTTGGCCTGTGAATCTGTTGTTGGATCTCCCAGTGCTGTAGACCTCTGCTGATGGAGTATGTTGGTGTGAAGACCACTGGGATTCTTCTGCATTTCTTTTGATTTTTGTATTCTTTATTTTTATTTACCACATAACAGAAGAACATGTATATGTGAAAACTATATTAAACACTTTGTAATTTGAAACAATACTACTTGGCCCTCCCAACATTATTGTCAGAGTTGTGTAGGTAACTAAGTGATTGAAGTTTACTTTTCCTAGCTCTTTCCAGCTTGTGGTATTATCAGTAAGTGGTAAGATCACCTAAAAGAAGAGAGAGAAAAGAAAAAGATGTAAGGAAAGGCTCAGATGGAAATCTACTTTGCTTTCAATGAAGTCTGCTTTAGATAAACTCCTTAGATTTTGCAAAGGGTTTTCAGATTTCTGAGGCAGATAACCGTATGAACCATAGTGGTCGTCCAGGTATAACCAGCTGTGACTGATAATACATCTTTAGTGGGACAGGGTGGAGAATCAAGTAAAATCAGATATCCTCCTAAGTCAAATACATTTGTCTCTTTCTCTGTCTCTGTGTTTCTAATACATACACACAGAGAAAGGAAAGGGGAGGAATCAAGAGGATCATGCGTAAATAATTATATTAATATAGGAAACAGACCTTTGGGGATTCTCTGCCATTTATTATCCCGATTGATTAAATGATACTCAGTATGTTGTTGCATGAGTCAGATTAGATGGCATTCTGTGTGTTGTTGTGAGTCAGGTGGTGTTTTTGCAAGTGGGAACACTTTGGAAGCATCTTGTTTTTTTTAGGACTATTCTTTTAGACAGTTGTGTTTATTCATCTTTAAACTATACATTCCAGGGTGCCTGGGTGGTTCAGTGGTTGAGCGTCTCTCTTTGGCTTAGGTCAGGATCCCGGGGTCCTGGGATCGAGTTCTGCATCAGGCTCCCTGCAGGGAGCCTGCTTCTCCCTCTGCCTATCTCTCTCTCTCTCTCTCTCTCTCTCTGCCTCCCATGAATAAATAAATAAAATCTTAAAAAATAAAAACAAAATAAACTATACATCCCAAATAGACATCCCAAATAGCAAACTTCTGCAAATGCTTATTTAATAAACCCAGCATATTTAGCTAGCAGCAGTAGCTAGTGAAAAGGTACCAGGACAAATTATAGAGGAAATGAGTATTACTTTACAGTTGTAAATAGGTTAATATATTTTTTTACTTCTTTCAACATTTTTATTGACTATCTGATCATATCCCTTGTATATGATACTCCCCATCACCAGTTTTACTTTCGAATTTACTTAGAAGCCCAGTTTCTCATCAAAACAACAAAATTATATGAAATTTAATATAATTCATTTTGTAGCCTCTCTGATTGAAGTTTTTATACTGTGGCATTCTAATAAAAAGTATGACCCAGACACTGTATAATTTAATGATTGAAATTTAAGAACGTAAATTTCTTCATCTATAAAAGTGTTTAAAAGCAACTTGGAAGGGGCATTGTTCTTCCAACATGTGTCCTTATGAATTATAAATAAATTTGTTTATTTTTAAATATACCAATGGCCACTTTTAACTGAAAGAGTCCTGTTGTGACAGAACATTCTCATTTCCTATGATGTTTTTAACATAGAATTTATAACCCATGTGTTTTTAAATAGGAATTCAGCTGACCTACAGTAAAACATTTGTATAACTGAAACTACTCAAAGTGGAATACAAATTTTAAAAATGTTTAAAAAAAGGAGATGTAAACAAACCGTGATAATGCAGTTACCACAAATCACTATTAAATATAAGGCTGCAGAGTGCCTGGCTGGCTCAGTCGGTGGAGCGTGCGACTTTTGATCTCTGGGTTGTGAGTTTGATCCCCATGTGGTGTATAGAGATTACTTAAAATCTTAAGAAAAAAAAATTAAGGCTGCATTCCCAACTATGTAGGTAGAAGGACAAAAATGAGGTTGCAGAATTATTAATGTAAAGTGAAAACATCATTTCTGAAGGGTAGAATATCATATGTATTATTTTGTAAAAGGAAATACTCTATAAAGGAACATATATAGTGCCCTGTGAAAATAGTGACTAATGATGCCAAAATATGGTTTTCTGGTTTTTTTTTTTTTATTATAATGTTAAAGAAGTTTTTTCATTTTATTTGGGATGATTATCATGAGCCGAAGTTTGGCATCCTGTCACATAAATAAATAAATAAATGATTGGCTGTTTCTTCCGTAATCTGCTTAACTGTCACAATGATAAATCCAGCAATTCTGTCCAACGGAGTAGCTTATTGAGCTGCTTTTTATTTCAGAGTATAAGTCTTGAAAATAATAGTTTTGTAAGTATAAAATATGTAGCAGAATGAGGTCATTTAATAAATAGTTCCATTGTGAAGAGAGTATTTTTCATAAACTTTGTTTTGAGGGATAGGTGACATTTTGTTCTGTAACTTGGTATTTTTCTGTTGTATGTTTTTATGGGAGAAGATTGCTAATGTTTGAGTTACAGGATTTGGACTCAAGATTAATTGGTTAGTCTGGTGACGGTCTAAGTTTTACAATGCAGACATTCCACTAATGACTTAGTACCATTAATTTGTATCTTGTGGTAAAATTTAGTGCTGGTTTTGTTTGTGTTTGCTTTTTGGGGTACCTTTTGACTTAAGTATATCATAAACTTGGAGGAGACATGTTCTTCAGGACAGAAAGGATAAATCCATAATCCGTCTAGCTCCTTCAGAGTTTTAGTGGGAGGGACGCTAAAGCTGATGTGATTCCTCCAATTTCTACCCTCCCCCCGGGACTGTGTGTTGGTTGCTATGCCTTATACTTTAGAAAGAGTGGGTGAGAAAGCAAGCCTGTGACCCACCCAGTAGGGGGTAAGGATCTTGACACCAGTCCTGATTTGAATCCACAACTATCTTTGGCTCTTGGCCTTTAGGGGGAAAGGGAGCAGGGGTCTGTTGATCCTATCTGTTGAAACGGGGGCAGCTGTATCATGTTCCTGTTATCGTGAGGGAATTGGACTTTTCTGAGCCCCAAACCATATGATAGAATTTAACAGAAAGATTATGTAACATACATTTACTCCTATAAAATAAAACAAAACATAGGAAAACTACCTGTGTTCATTTGTTGGCCGGTCTTGTCATATTTAACTTCCTTTAAGTAAAAAGGGTCTAATATGATAAATTCCTCCTTGTAGAGACTCTTCAAAAGGACTTGAATTCCAGTGTTAATTCTTTTGTATTACCTCTAGGAAAAGTACTTGCTCAAGATTTTTGTGGCTCTCTCAGCTATTGAGCTTGTGCTTTTAAAAATTGTACAGCTACAAAATCGTGAAACAGCAATGTCTATGTCAGCTTTATTTATTTATGTGATTTTTTTTTTTAAGACACACAAAAAAACCTATAAATTGGAAAATTGGTTCCCTTCCGAGGGCTTAAAAAATATCTTGAGCTTGTTGGGATTAGATTGGGTGGCAGTCAGGGTAGCTGCTTCTCTGTAGCTGAAGTGCACAAATCGATTTTGCTCCTTTAGCTGCCTTCTTGTGCTTAAAACAATTTTTGACAAATGCTGGAGTTTCACAAATGTAGGAGTAGCAGTTATAGAGGTGGTTTTGCAAGTCCCTTGGAACAGCCATGCACATCTTCAGTCACTCTTAATTTGAATGAGAAAGGGGATGGTAGAAGCTATTTTTATTTTCCCCTGGGAGCAAGAGAAAAGGAGGCGGAACTCTGTACCATGTAATTTTAAAAAAGAAAAAAAAAATCAGATTCCATTGAGATTCTTCCTTGTTTACTTTTTGTTTTACTCTTGCTGTCTCCCAGTGTGTTTGACTAATATAAGTCTTCCCCCAGGAATATGAGAATATGTGGTACAGTCCGCCTCATAACCTTCCTGGATATTTTTATAATTTATCATCAGCTGACACCGCCTGGGTAGAATATTCTTACCACTCCCTCTGGCTGCTGGAAGTCTGAAATTACATCTTTGTCTTTGAAGTCAGGCATACTGTTAGCGTTGCTATGGTGACAGGGTGGGTAATGGCGTCCGCAGACAGGAGATTGGTATTTAGCGTTTAAACGCTGCTGTACCCAAGGCCTTGATTTTTAGAGTGGTTACTGAACTATTCCCTTTTAGTAAATGTTTAAAAATTACATTTTTACATGGTCTTACTAGATTAATAGTCATGGTTTATTTCATTTTAACTGCAAGGATAAAAGCATTATTCCATTAAATGGGTAGCTTTTTTTCCCCTTGGTTTATGCATTATTAACACAGGCTTTCCTGTTTTGCTTGTAACATTTTATAGGCTTTTTCAAACATCCAGTCAGATTTGCTCTGTTGCTCCTTTATTTTTTTGGTCTTAACCCATTATCTGCTTGATCTTCCATGATTTCAGAGGAGACAAAGTTCTGAGGAACTAAGCTTTATAATATTAAAAATGAAGAGAGGGAGGGAGGGTGAGAGCGTGTATGTGTATGTTACCTTGTATGTGATAAAGTTAACTGACCAGTCTTTCCCCATGAATTGCAGTGATAACTTTCTTTTTAAATGTTTCTTTTGTTTCAGGTTTCCTTTTTGCCCCTCTCCTGTACTCTACCTTCACATAGGAGGTTAAAGGAAAGATTATTTACAGTTGTGGGGAACTGTGGGACATCTTGTAAAGGTTTTAGTTAATGTAACTTCTTAACAGATTTATTTATTTATTATTTATTTATTTATTTATTTATTTAATTATTTATGGGGGGAGAGAGAAAGAGAGAGAAATGGAGAAGAGCGCAGGGGGAGGAGCAGAGGGAGAGGGACCCTGACTCACAACAGAGCACAGAGCCCAGTAAGGGACTTGATTTCACAACCCTGAGATCATGACCTTAGCTAAAACCATGACCAAGCTAAACCAATTAAGCTATCTACGTGTCCCAGTCAATTTAACTTTTGAAGTAATATTCTCTCAATTAAATCTGTTTGGTCTGAGACCAGTTACTTATATTACATATAATTTGTTGATTCTTGATTATTTTGGCATTAGAATAATGGTGACTCTTAAGTTTATATAGTTATATACGTATCCCTCTGTACCTCATTTATGAACTGCTTCTAGAATATAATTTTGAGTGCCTCATAATATGAAACTTCATAAAATATTTGTTAGGAAATTCTTCCTGAGATTAACTTAAAATGCTTTCTTGAATTTGAGTTTTACTTCTGCTTTCTTAAGCCAAATGAGATAAATCTAAATCCCTTGTCTCTATTGTGGCTATCCAGATACTTGAAGATAGTTTTCATTTTACCTTGTTTTTTACTAGGCTAATTAGTTCCTTTATTTTCTCCATTAAGTGGTTTCAAATCTGTCACCCTACTTAAAATTCTTTGGTAAACTTCATTTTGTGTAAGTGCCTCCAAATAGCAATCCACAACCAGACTGAATACTCCAACAAAAGTATGGCTGGTATGGATAGAGCCAATTTGTCACTACCTTTGTTCTGGACCTTTATGATGGTAGGGACTGTGTTTCATAGCAGCTACATCCCACTCTGACCCTGTGTTGGGAGGTGCTTCGAAGGCACATGTCTCATCTGTCCTGTACTATACCCTTACTGAGTGCTGTCTTACTTTTTTTGAGTCATTGTTCAACCCTACTAATATGTATTTGGATCCCAAATGTAGCATCTGTTGTATTTAATATAATTTCTACCTTTATGTCCTCTGTAAATTCATTTCATTATAACTCTTAATATAAAAAAATTAAATAGACTAAATGCAGCACTTTTTGACGTTTTGGTGGTTGCCCTTCATCTAAGTATAAAAATCTAGAGCTTCTGTGTGTTCTTGGCCTTACATAACATATTAACCACCACACCATCCTAAGAGACTTAGCCAGAAACTGGATGGGAGTCCAGAACAATTAGGACCATAGTCCTGTTATACATATAAAGACTCCATAATATTAAAAGTTATATATAAGTTGCTTCTGAATTAATTTTGTCTTCATCAAGCCCAAGTTTTCTGCATGAGAGATGAAAATTGACTTTGTAAGCCAGTTCATATTGCTGTATCAAGTGATACGTGTTGGCTTCTTCCCTGTAACCAGGAGGAATACCCAAAATAAACATCAAGAAAAGATAGAAGAACCTGTGCCTACCCTAGAGGGGCCCTGGAAACAGAGCCTGAATGTCCTGGGTCCAAGGCACATGAGAGTTCCCCTAGTCTTGGGGTCTTTGAAATGAAGTGGTCTTGCTTGAAGGATCTCCAGTTTCAGAGAATGAGACTGTGGGTCACAGAAGCCGCTGGCCTATCCCATGAGGTGGTTAGTGGAGGCGGCAGGTAGTGTGTGTGTTTGGGGGTGGGGGGGCTCTCCTTTATATCTTCTTTATTTTTCTGTATTCATCTGTGTATCTGACACATGCTTCATGCTTTTCTTTCCATTACAAAATGTCCAGGACTGAGGGGATGTTGGATCCTAGGGAATGTTAAACTGGCGTAGTCTTTTCTAGGGATAAGATAGTTCCCTTGGGGGAACATGTATGGGGGCCTGGTATTGGGGAGGAGAGCAGGGTACCTGCTCTACAGTACGCAGTGTCTTTGCTTCCTTGCTCATCACTGCCTGTAGGAATGGAGGAGAGCATGAGCCTAGTGAGTCACTAAGAACAAGACATCCTATTTTGATGGGGTCTTGGGTGTCTCCACCTAAGACATGTATGTATGCATGGAGAGGAGGCACACAGTTTTTGCCTGTATTAAGCCACTACTGCCCTCCTCAATCTTACATCTTTTCTCTCTAAAGAAGCCAGGGCTTTCTTTCTGGACATAGGTTACTTGAGAGGTAGAACACTTAAAAATTAAGAATTTGACAATACATTTTATAGATTGGAAAACAAATGCTTCAGACCAGTGCTGTTTCATGTAGTGACAGGTGGGAAATAATCCTCTAGAGATGGTCTCTAGGTACAGTATTCTTTTCCTTCTTCATTTGTAGGCCCTTTATGACTGATAACCATGCAAGCTACTCTAATTGGCCAGCAGTTTTGGCTTGAATTGGGGTTGAGGAATGGCATGTTCCACTCTACTGAAACTTTTAATGAGATTTTCATTAAGTGAATTCTGTATCTTCCCTCAAAAGGACAAATATATGAGTGAATTTGGCAGCTGAATATCGCCCTGTTTGCAGTATTTGTAACAGAAAGTGTGTTACAAAGACTTTGATAGTCTAGATCTACACCATCCAACAGAAATTTCTGCGATTAAAATATTCCATATCTGTGTCATATAGTATGTTAGCCACTTGCCATATGTTGTTATGTAGCACTTGAAATATGGCTAGTGTGAAGAACTGAATTTTGAATTTTAATTAAATTTAAAATAGCCACATGTGGCTAATGGCTTCCGTATTGGACAGCACATTTCTCTCATGGATCCTATGTAGTCTTGTTTTTACTACAGTGGATTTTGGTAAAATAACAATGTGCTTGCTCATATTCAGGCTTTCAGTGCATTTTGAACTAGGATTTAAGTCTGACTCATTCATTCATGTGTATAGGAGATTATAGGTACAAATATATTTTAGGTGTAGAGTGACTCCCTTGCAGTGTTTTGGTGTATAGATAGAAAACTTAAGATTTCAGGAGTAAGGTAATTGTATCTTCAGTGGATGACTGCTGTGTGCTGGAGCATTCTTTCAGAAGTTAGAAAGCTGAAGAGCTTACATGTCTTTCTACTTGCCTCTTTAACTGCACTTTCAATTATCTATATTAATGGAAATAGTTATTCCTGAGGTCATTACCTTAAGGATGTCTTCTGGATGCATCCACCTCCCTTCCACACATACACCAATATCCAGGTCAGCTTCAGCTCTGAGGAGTCCAGGCCTGTGGGCACCAACTATAGGTCAAACAGCAGTGTGACCCGTGGATAGCAGAGTGTATCACATGGACTTCCAGGATTCTGCTTGCCTGGACCACTGTGCAGGTGTAAGCTGCAGCTTTCGGAAACGGAATGTAAAATGTCTTAAGGTCTATGATTTGGCATCTTTCTTAGAACTTCAGTGTCATATCTGAGAAGTAGCCTAGGGTTCAGCCTATAGTATTGAAAATAGTTTCCTGGGAATGTGTCCAGATGATGTCTACTGTTATTTAGGATATTTTTCCTTCTGTTTAATCACAAAGGGCATCAAGACGTGTGTTTTCCCATGAGTCTCCAATCATTTCATATTTACAGTGTGAGAATAAGTGGCAATTTCAGGGCAGCAGAGGAATTTTCTGACTTTTTAGGGCCGAGTTCCTCCTTTGCCAGGTGAGGAGGGATCTCCTAAAGGAGATGGCAATGCAAGGAAACCCTGATGCTGGTCCTCTTGCTGCCCAACAACTGGATTTCTGTTACGGAATTTGTATGTGGCACCGCCTTCCCCTTATACATAAGAGCTGCCACTTTTCACTATTTTAGTGCTCTGCATGTTTAGAATTTTCATAAGAACTATATTTTACATTTAAAATAATGTAGTTGGGTAGTTTAAATAATATGTTCCAGGATTTCTGATTCACTTGTCACCACCTTCAAAACTCAGCTTTTCCTTGTTGTCTACATTCATTCACTAAACACTACATTTAACAGTCATAGCCTATGTGTTTTATCTCTTCCCCGATATCACGAGTGACTCTTTTTTTCCGAGGTCATTATCTAAACCTAACCCCACCCCACCCCACCCCATTTAAAGAGGAGGAGAAACACCAGGAATGAGTAATAATAATTTTCTCAATATTTGTTGGATTCTTTGGCAGTAATGTACACTTCAGCATCAAAAGTAGATGGATGAGTTAGTGTTGCTTGTTGCTCTTACTCATTCAGTCTATAAACCTAACTTGTTTTATTTATGATGGGAGAAGAATATATGAATTCATTTTACTAAGCAGTTCTTGAGTTTTTGTAGTGCGCTATTTCAATGGACACATTCTTGGTTTGAGAAAGACGAAGAAATACAGAATACCTGAGATTATGAACACTTTTCAGCAAATATATTTTGTTTTGGTAGATATATTTGTTGTGGGATATTTCAGTATTCTCCATATGTCTTCAGTATTTCTTTTGAATAATAACTATTTTTAATTACAATCTGGATTTCTCTTTCCTCTTTTGAGAAATAATAGTGTCCTTCCCCTCCCCCTGTTCCCCTTTTGGGAAAAGTCAGTAATCTGGGCAATTTCTATTAAAAAAGCTCTATTACAACTAAGGAATGATTGTAGTCCACTTAATGAAGCAAAGCACAAAAGATGATGAGGACAGGAGCGATAGAGAGTCAGTTCACTAATGAAGCCACTTACTTTTGAAGGTAAGGAAAAAATAAAGAAGCCCACCTCTCTTTTTTCCAACCTGGTTGTTATCTGGAATTTTCAGTTAAGTAAAATCGTTAACTACTTATATGTGCTTCAAACTAAACACAAAACCCCAAAGACTATTTAATTATCACACTTTTGTTAATAAGATTATGGGACTTGCATAAGAAAGATACTGTGCAACATAGAATTCTTTCCTGTGATCGTGAGAATATTTAGTTTGTGTTCTTTTTAATGATTGGGTCTAATACTCTGTTTTTTAGTCCATGAAGGGAGAAAGCAAGCAAATGACCGTTCCTTATCCTCTTGGAAAGGTCTTGCCTAATTCCAGTTGTTTGTTGTTACATTGTGTAGGGTTTTGTTCTTAAAAGCTCTTAAAAAGATGGATGTAATATCTTATTTCTCAAGATGGTTTCAATAAAATCTTAGTAGTTCACTAAAATTTTGTAAGATGTCTTTAGAAAAAAAAGTGTAACAGTTGCAGAGTTGAGTCGACTCCATTATCTGAGTCATTCCTTCTTTTTAAATATTTCACCCATTTAAAAAGTATGAATTTGTCTCCACCCCACCCTCCCCCATTAAATAAATAAATAATATTTAAAGCTGTAGATTTCTCCTGCTAGCTTTCTTTTGTGAGTGGTTTAGTTGGATGAGATCTGCAGGAGCACTGTTAAAAGTGGGAAGTGATTTAACATACCTTTGAGGCATTTGGCTGTAAAGATTTTGTTTCTGCTGAGAAAGCACCAAGGTATGAACTTCCCATGAGGGCGTGGTGGGGGTGGGCCACGGGCAGTGTGGATAGTGCTCTCAGCTCTGCTTGCTGTAGCTCTTTGTTCCGTCACTTTGGGTTGTTAGAAAGAGCATTTCATTTTTCTACAGATTTCATACTGTAGATGGGAGTAGTCTACTTTCTGAATGAGTGAAGGTGAAGTGATATTCTTGCCCCCCACCCCTGATGCCCTTCTTTCATCCATTTCTGGCAGTTGAGAATTTTGTACACAGTGCATCTTCCTCTGGCGACCCAAGCTTAAATTTTCATTCAGGATTGTCTTTGAAGTTTACGCACATCGTGATTTAATTGAGAACATGATGTTCACCCCAAACTACTGTTACGATTTTTTAAAAGCAGTATTTCATTCTCCTTTACAATTCCTAAATTCTTTGCTTTAAAATAATAATAATAAAAGACATTTCTGTTTTCTGATGGGGAATTGGGCTTTGTACAAAATGTGTGATATGGCATCTGTTTGTGTGACAGATGCCCTTTATGGTCTCATAGTAAGTTCCCCTGTGCGTTGATATAATGGAATTATTGTTCTTAAAATAATTTATCCTCATTTATAGTAAACTACAATTATACTTTAATTTTATGATTTAAATATTAGTGCAACAAGTAAGAAATAACATGCACAAACTTTATTGACAAAGTACTGCCCTTAAAAGTATTATTTTTGTTTATGAGCAAATGTATTCTGTTTCTATGGGTTTGGGTATGCATTCCCTTCAGGTCTGTTTCCAAAGTGCAGCTTATTTACCAAAGCCTCAAAAATTTAAACAACAATTTCACTTCTGTTTTTTGTGTTTATTTTTTATGTGCGTACAGGGCAGTTGTCAAGGGGGGGGTGTGAACCCATATTATTCTCTGGGAAGGAAAAAGCCAGCCTGGTAAACTAGAATTAGGATTTGGATTTTGCAGTTTATAGGGTTTTAGAATCATTAGCATGCAGCACTTTCTTATGTTTTTTAAGACTTGAATTTAAAGACGTGATTTTGTTCATTGAAGATGCAGAATTATTCCCTAAACATTGTAAGAAGCCAAGCACCAGTGTAGAGAGCAGAGCTCATGGGATTTGCCTGTATAGTTCAGGGACCACTTTGAAAAACCATTGCAAAATGGGCAGCCTTTTAATTTTGTTAAAAAGGAACAGATAATTGTAAAATGGAACATTGATTTCTAAATTTGAAGTTTTAGGTGTTCTCACAGTAAAGGAAAGAAATCACTCATAGAAAACAGAAACAGAAAGAAATTCCAAACTCCTCAGCTCTTACCAGGACATCCCTTGCTCACTAGTAAGTCAGAGCAGAGCCCCGAGTCCTTAAAATGGGCAGAACTTGCATGCTCTGTGGCTGAGTGCCTGCTGCCTGGGGTTACTTAATAGAAACCAAGTACTAAAGTAGTTTTTTTTTTAATATATATTTTTTAAGACTTTATTTATTTATTCATAGAGATGCAGAGAGAGAAAGAAAATTTCTTTAGACACAGGCAGAGGGAGAAGCAGGCTCCATGCAGAGAGCCTGATGTGGGACTCGATCCTGGGACTCCAGGATCAGGCCCTGGGCTGCAGGCGGCGCTAAACCGCTGCGCCACCAGGGCTGCCCTACTAAAGTAGTTTTTACATTTAATGAACTTTCTACGTTTAATCAACTTTCTTTCACTGTCAGATTCCAAGCCAAAACTATATTTAAAAATGTGGTGCCATTCCACACAACCTAAGGTGTGTGTTTTGGAGAGTAAAATGAAAGGAATCACTGGTGGGGACCTTTGGGAGGTAGTGAAGTGCTGACTCCAGAGAATTGTGACTTTGGCTCTTCCTTGTGGAACCCAGGTGACTTCAGTGCACAGCATTGAGCACAGCCCTTCAGCCAGTTGCTAGCTGATGCCCATGGGCAAACACTGTACCTCCCCGCTTCTGCCCACATTTGGATCACCCTGGGTAGCAGAGCTACTCCATCAGCACATGTGCCTGGCCCTTTACCTGCTCTGGGTCTGTGTCTCAGGGTGACTGCTTGAGTGACCTCTTGATAGAAGCCTGGTGATCAGCAGTGCTAGTGGGAATACTTGAAATTAGTGATGAAGGGCATAATTGTGCATCACTTTTATCTCCTGTTGAATGTAAAATTGGTACACAGGTACTATTTGCTGTGGTTTCTTGAACTAGAAATAAATGGGCAAAGGAGTCTAAGGAACAACTCTGTCTGGTCGTATATTATTGAGATTTTGTTTTCTAAAGAATGTATTTCTAAAAAGAAAAAAATCGTTCTGTGTATTCCATAATAAAGTGAGAAATACCATGTGGTGGGAGCAGCCTGCCAATTCTTCCCTTCTTATAAAAATAAGTCAACTCCACTATGCCACCCACTCTATTTTTACTAGAAAGAATGGGTGTACTGATTTATTTCATAGATAGTTTTTTATGTAATGTATATAATTTTGTATATACATATATATTCTTTAAAATACTATAAAAGGGTAAATGACAATTCAGCAGTGAATTCAAGTTTCTTTTTTTAACTTGTTATTTTAAAATTTCAAAATAAATGAGTAAAATGCATTGCAGTGCTTCTTAATTTTGTTTATATTTTTTAGTTTTAGAAAGTTTTTCAGAAATCTGTATCTATGTCAATTTCTTTAGAAGTATTATATAGTTAACATAACTACTTTGGTAGGCTCTGTTTTAGTGGATTTTATTTAACTGTTGTATTTGTGCATCAATAAGGAATGTAGAAGAAAGAAAGAAACCTATTGCTCAGTGTTTTCTCTATTTAAAAAGAGCATTGCTGATTATTCTCACCACATAGGTAATATATATTCATTTATAAAGTTGAGATTACTATTTTCTGTATCTTAGATTTTTTTCTCCCCATATTCTTGAGTAATTTCTCTTAGAAAAACAGTCATATCACCTATGTACTGTTTTATAACCTGCTTAGACAACTTAATGTAATTTCTTATGAGATACAGTTATAGGCCATCATTTTAAATGATTGCGTAGCATTGATACAGAATAAGCCTGTTTCAGCAAGTATTAAACCAAAATATACTGTATAGTTAAGTATTGCAGCTTTGAGTTGCCTTCTTTGTTATATTGAGCTTTAGGGTTCAAAATGATACTTAGACCAAAAAAAATTCTGAGTAGTATTTGCTAAGAATGATCAAATGCTGTTTTATTTATTTTTTTATTAAATGCTACTTTAAATTAAGTCAGAACCATGGAAGAGTTTTATAAGTAAACAAGACTCCTCTAAACAAACGTTTCCTCTTGGTGTATTTATGTAAGATTCTCCCTGTTTCCAGAAATTGTATCATGTTTATTTTGAAAATAGAAATTTTTAATGTGGGATCCCTGGGTGGCGCAGCGGTTTGGCGCCTGCCTTTGGCCCAGGGCGCGATCCCGGAGACCCGGGATCGAATCCCACATCGGGCTCCCGGTGCATGGAGCCTGCTTCTCCCTCTGCCTGTGTCCCTGCCTCTCTCTCTCTCTGTAACTATCATAAATAAAAAATAAAAATTAAAAAAAAAAAGAAATTTTTAATGTGCTTATGAAATAGAGGTCTCAGAGGGATGCAGGACTATGTATAGTATGAACTGGGCATGGCATAAATTTGGGTTCTTTAGCAGTTTTTGTGCCTTTTTCTTAATAAATAGATGCTTGCCAAGTATGGAAAGAAGCTCCTTCAGAACATGTGAATGAGAGATCCTTGCAAACCATTCTTTTGTTTCAGTTTCCAAATCTCTTTTGTCACTCTTAGAAGCCATCAGAAAGATTCTGCATTTTGACTTTTACAGTTGTGGGGAACGTTGTCCTCAGTTCCACCCGCCTTTCCCTCCTCCTCAAAAAAAGCTAGCCTTGTCATGGACTCAGCTGCATGCCTTATTAACTCATCTTGTGACCTTTGGCTCATCAGGACTATGAGCTGTCAGAGCTCTCTGTGACATCACAGAGAGTAGTATGTGACTTGAATGGATATACTGCAGGTGCTGAATCAGCTTTTTTCATTCCCTTCCACATGAGAAAAGCAGGTGCTAAGTCTCATTTTGAGAATTTATCGCTGTTGGTGACACTTTAGAGACCACTCCGCTTTTTTGACTAATAGCCAAATGGAAGCTAATAGTCTGTTTTGGCCATAGAAGCCTTAAAATCCTACTAATTTCTTCCCTGATCCCCCCCCCCCACCCAAAAAAACCTTTTATGTTTTTGTGCTGAGACAAATATGATGACAGACAAATATGATGTTTTGTGTAGGGGAAAATTCAGATAGGATTGAGGGATTTGTGGTTTTTAAATTTTTTTGTGGTAGCATAACATTCTTTGTATGCTCAGGATGTTGATGGTTGTATATCTTTGTCTCTGTGTGTAAAAAAATGTAAATTTGGAGTTACTGATTTTGAAAAAAAAAGATACATTTTTAAATCAGCTCTTTTTTAAAGAGCTTAACCTCAGTGGAAGTATGTATTCTCTTACCTGAAAAGGTTTCTTTTTTCATAAATATTTTAGAAAAAATTATTAAAATTACTAAAATTGTATTTATATCTGGTGTATTCAGTCTGTGAAGGTTTTATTTTGGATATTTGGGGAGAATGATTCTTTGGTTCTTTTTATTTTAGCTTGTAGGAAATGAAAATTATATGAACAGTCCAAGTATCAACGTAGATGAGGTGCTAAATAAATTGTAGTAAGCACTAGAGGACATAAGAATGTGTTAATCTCAAAGCTGCATGATGATTTTTGTGTTGTGAAAGGTTAGCTTTTCAATTGCAAGACTTAATTACTTTTCAGATGAATATTTCATAAGTTATTTTTTTCATTGAATATACATCTACATGCGTATTCTATTCCCCATGTGGTAGACATCGGTTAACAGCAGTTTTGAAATTCAGTTATTCCCCTGCAGCACCCCCCCCACCCAATCTTTGCATACAGCAGTGTAATCAAGAGGTTCTCGTTTTTAAAATATTTTTTAAAGGTTCAAAGTAATAACATAATTCAGCAGTGCTTTCCTTGCCATTACTTTGTTGATTCTTTTATTGAATGTGATGGCACAGCTGATTTCTCAATTTTATCCAGGCGTGCCCCTGTTAGAGTAGGAGACCAATGTTTTCCACCTTCACAAATGCATGTTTGTATCTCTAGGTGATGCTAGTATTTCTGCTTGTGTTTCAGCTCTCTTTCTTGCTCAGTATCCCTCTGACTTTATCTTAACAGTGTGGAAAGAAGGGTGTCTTTGAAGAAAAATTGCTGTTGATTATTCAGTGGCTGTTTTGTCCAGGTTACCAGGAGTTAATGGGATAAGTTAAATTTGTACTTGGATTCATGAATATGTATTAATAGTTGTAGAAAACTTAGAATAAACTTTTATTAAGTTTAAAATAAAAATGTCTTAGTTTCAATTTAGGGGGAAAATTATTGTAATACAAACATATAGATAAGTTTAATAGCCTTTTTTCCAGCTCTTCTATATCAAGTAAAAGTGTGAAATTTTAGAGCCTAATGTAGAGTTATAGCTTGCTAATTACCTTTGGGGGGGATTTGTAGACAGTAAAATTATTTTTTGTTAGCTTGATTATCCAGAAGTCATAATTAAATATACATTTATAGTTTATTTGCACATCATACAAAAATACAGTAATCTTGACCAAGTTCTGAGAATTTTCAGATTATGTAATTAGTTTTGTCTTTAAGATGTAGGCAAAATACACTTTTTTAAATTACTGAGATATATCCTTTGTATATCAGCATGCTTTTCTTTCCTTTTTTTTTTCCTTTTCCTTTGCTTTTATTTACTGCTAATGCAGTCTACTGGAACTGGATGGTATCTGGCCTTAGCACAGGGGCCACAACTCATGGTATGTCTCAGATACTTAGGATATGCTGCCCATTTCCTTTTTGGTAAATGGGATGAGCCTCGATTTGTATGTACTGCCAGTTTATCATTCAACAAGATAGACTTCTAGCCAAACAAATCCCAGCTAACCATTTCTTAACTTGAAATTCACATTAAGATGTTAGGGTGGGCAAATAATACGTAACTGCTGGTATATTCCCAATATACCAAGATTTTAAAAAGAGGGGCAAACCAGAAAACAAAGTCTTAACTATAGAGACCTGCTAAGGGTTGCTGGAGGGGAGATGGGCAGGGGGGCTAAGTGGGTAATGGGGATGAAGGAGGGCACTTGTGAACATCACCAGGTATCCTGTGTTAAGAGATGAAACACTAAATTCTACACCTGAAACCAATATTAAACTGTATGTTAACTGAAATTTATTTATTTATTTTTTAAAGATCTTATTTATTTATTTATGAGAGAGAGACAGAGGGAGAAGCAGGCCTCCTGGAGGAAGCCTGATGTAGGACTTGATCTCAGAACCCCAGGATCACGACCTGAACCAAAGACAGACGCTCAACCACTGCCCAGGTGTCTCTGTTAACTGGAATTTAAATAAAAACTTGAAACAAAAAATAAAAAGCATACTTTAAAATCTTATTAATCTTCTTATTTTGATAGTGTAAATGCTTAGAGTGGTTTCAATTTGGGGAAACAGTTATCACAATATAGCATAGATAATTTTAACATGTTTTTCTTGCTCTTTTAATAGTCCATTTCCTTTTCCCTGTCCTTGCTGTTTGTATTGATAATGTTGTCTTTTTAATTGCCTTGATTGGAGACTTCATCTCAACCATCTTTAGAGAGATGTAAACCTAGTCTTTTGAGGGACTTTGAAGGGGTTAGAGTAATCTGTTTTTCAAAATATGCCTTGTATTTGAACATGTGAAGGTATGTTTACTGAAAACAAATTAGTTTTATACGTGTACCTGTAAATGCACATACATACACATATGTACACATATATACATATTTGCTTTTCAGATAAGAATATTCACAGTATTAAGACAAGAATCACTATAGGAAATGCCATTAAATAGGTATGAAAAAGTCATGAAGATAAATCAGTTGTCACCTGTCGGTTAATGATTAATTTGGAAATGGGATTTTTTACATTTTTTTCCTCCTGGTGTGCTTCCCTCTTTTGACTGATTTTCACTGCTCTGAATGATGAGTGAAATAGAGAGCGAGAAGAGGGAGAAAATGTGTGTATATCTGTGCAGTTGGTACGTAAAATTTGTTTCAGTGCTTTAAAAATACAGTAATATGAATTTAGTTTATGTATGTCATTTGAAATAGAAATTTCCAATCTGCTCTTATGGGTTAAAGCATACGCATATTCATTATTGTTATTGTGAAAATTTAAGCTTTAGATTTCTGAATATATTTAATGTTTGAATTGATCAGTAAGTTGAAATTATCCTTATAACTTTAGCTTATAACTGTATTTGAAACACGAATACCCTATGAATGTGATTGGGGGGCTTGCGGGTGCTTTGACAAAAGTGAAAATAAGACTCATGAAGAACTTTGATTCATCCCATAGGAAGAACAGTTTCAGAATTTATTTTCCTTTTCAGTTAAGTAAATCTTTCCAGTAGACATATGCTGAGTTCACATTTGGGTAGAGTTTGGGCATTGAGCTCATGTCTTGTTCTTTATGTCCTTGGAAAAGACTGTTCCTACTCTTACCTTCAATTACCAGCACACTTCCCCGGTTCCTCCCTGTCTGAGGCAGACTGATGTGCCTGTCACAGGGCCACTCTTTCACATGTCCTTAGCCAGACAACATCTTATCTGGATGTTTCTTGTTACCTAGAAATGGAAATGATTGTTTTGTTTTACCTTATTTTGGGGGAAATTTTTATTTTCTAGTTATCTTTACACCAGTGTCGGGCTTGAACTCATAATCCTGAGATCAAGAGTCGCACATTCTACTGACTGAGCCAGCCAGGTGCCTCTGGAAATTATTATTTTAAACTGTTGTTACTGATAATGCTACTTGGTAGCCAGTATTTTAGTTTTAGTACTAAGTGTTGTAATTTGATATAAGTATTTGGATATTTTGCTCATTTCGCCCTCTAACTTATTTGTAAATTATTTCAAGAATGGACACTGACTAAAATCATACCCTGCTATTATATTAATATCTCATTTGATTTTGTTTTTGTGTGTATCAACAAAATTGTCCAGAAGATATTTAATATGAATGCACATCTCTATTCAGAGTAAGTTTGTTGGTCTTGGCTCAAATTGGATCCCTTTCTAGCCTAAGGGTAGGTTGGATTTGTACTGTAATGTTGGATTTTTACCATAGATTCCCCCATGAGTGCTCACCCATGGTTTAAGATAACCAGCTAGAGAAAGGAGTGTAGTCTGAATTAACTTTGTTTAAGCTTCTAAACACATGACTGGTAGGCATGGTGAGCCAGAATGTTATACATTTATTGAAAAGAGGTGTCAGGGAAAAAAAGACCTCATAATAACACAATTACTCTACATATAGTAGTTACCCAAAGCCAAGTTAATTAACCTTATTCAGCTTTATTCTAATCATTCACTATTTTTATAACTATTAATCTATCTATAGAAGTGTGACTTAATAATATATGTGAGCTTTATGTGGCCAGGGGAACTAACTCTTCTGGGACATTTATTGGAATAGGAGTTTAAAAACATACTTCAGTATTCCTTGCTTTTTTCTTTTTTTTTTTTTCCCCCTTTAGACTGGGGAGAGGGGCATAGGGAAAGAGGGGAGAGAGACAGAGAATCTGAAGCTGGCTGCATGCCCAGTGTGGGGAAGGAGGGGCTTGATCTCAAAACCCTGATATCATGACTTGAGCCAAAATCAAGAGTCAGATGCTTAACTGACTGATCCACCCAGGTGCCCCTATATCCTTGTTTTCTAAAGAAGAGACAATATCTGATAACTTAGAGGACTCAAAAATTTCAATTTAGTTTTTTTTATTTTTTGTTCTGTAATGTCTCTCTTCAGGGACTCAGATCAGACAAACCAATTCTAGGTTTTAACTTCTTTACAATTTAGACTTTGTAAAGAAAAATTTATATTTACCTTTTCAGTGTTGGTTAGAGAACTACACAGAATGTAGACATTATATAGAATTTTGAATTTACTAGGAATAAAAGCTTTGAATTTTTATAACATTTCTTTTGCTTTAAAAAAATGTCATGCATTGGGCTCCTGGGTGGGTCAGTTGGTTAAGCGGTTGCCTTCGGCTAAGGTCATGATCTCCGGGTCCTGGGATCTAGCTCAACGTCGGACTCCTTGATCAGGGGGGAGTCTGCTTCTCCCCCTGCCCTGACCCCTGCTCATGTTCTCTCTTCCTCTTTGTCTCAAATAAATCTTTAAAAAGGGTCATATATTTTATTTTGTAACATATGAGATATACCTTACTATTTGAATCAAGATTGCTTGATAAGTCTGCTAGATATTTTAAATTTTGGAATATTAACGATTTGTTCTAAAATGTTTTAATTATATTTCATTAATACTGCCAAATTTGGGGCATTAGTAAACAACATTGAAAGATATCGTTTTAGGTTCTAGAACAACTGTTTGTGGCTAGTGGTAAACGTTATTTAATGTCATATGTGCCTTCTATTGTGTCTCTCTTGGATTCTCTCTCTGTGCTCACTGACATAATAGAATGTTTTGGGTGCCTTTTGCTTTCACCATCCTCCATGGATTCTGCTCTGTCCCCCAGCGCTGTGCAGCATGTTTATGTCTGTCTTAAGCTGAATTATAGCACTTGATGTTTTTGACCTAAGACCGTGCACATCCACAGCCTGGACCTGGTTCTCTCTCAGCTTTGCTTTGACCACCCTGCTTACCTACTCCAGAATCTCTAGTGGAGAAACATAATTTTGCTCCTGTTTGTATTTTGTGTGAAAGTTAAGTATCTCATTTTCTCTGGGTCCTGATTTTTCTCTCTGCTGCTGGCTTCCTTAGCCAGTGGAGCTCTGATGCTACTTATACGTAGAAAGGACAGAGCTTACTGATGTATTGTCATCCATCTTCACATATCCTTAAATTCACTGTTGGTGAACTTTTTAGAAATTTATTTCTAATTAAGAGTAGTCATCAAAGGGGCCCCTGAGTGCACGGTTAGTTAAGTATCCAACTCTTGGTTTCTGCTCAGGTTGTGATCTCAGGGTCATGAAATCAAGCCTGTCATGGGGCTTTGCACTCAGTGGGGAGTTTGCTTGAGTTTCTCTCTCCCTCTGCCCCTCCCTCCAATACACATACACACTCTCTCTAAAATAAATCTTTTAAAGAAAAAGAGTCATCATTGGAGAATAAGAACTCAAAGTTGTAATATTTGAGCTTTGGAATCAAGTAGACTCGAATTCAAACATTCCTTTGTGATCTTGGAAAAATTATGACTTCCTAGGGTTTGTTGCATCATCAATGGCATGAGCATCTTAGCCTTACTGTTAGATTACATTAGTTAATTAATGCAGAGAGCTAACTAATGCCTTACCACTGGAGGAGGACGTAGTCATTTTTTTTCCTCCATGTCACTTAGCCTCAAATTCCTTACCTTTAAAATGGGGTTAAGAACACGTTACCACAATGTAACGGACTTAGAGAGAAAGAGAGAGAGAGAGTGTGTGAGTGTGTGTGTGTGTGTGTGTGTGTGTGTGTGGTGTCTGCCTGGGTCTGTGTATGTATCTAGAGGAAATTTCTGAATGAGATACATCCCACAGTAAACAGTGAATGAATTTGGGAATATGTTAGTTTTCTGTTGCTATGTAATAATTTGCCACGAACTTAGAGGCTTTAAACCCATTTATTATTTAAAAAAAAATTTTTTTTATTTATTCATGAGAGATAGTTCTGAATTTCAAAAATTTTTTAAAAATATTTATTTGAGAGGGAGAAAGAGAGCGAAGGGACGGGGAGAGAGGGAGAGAGAATCCCAGACAGACTCCCTGCTGAGAGCAGAGGCACAGAGGGAGAAGCAGGCTCCATTCAGGGAGCCTGATGTGGGACTCAATCCCGGGACTCCAGGATCACACCCTGGGCCGAAGGCAGGCGCTAAACTGCTGTGCCACCCAGGGATTCTGCCCCATTTATTATTTCATGGAGCCTGTGGGGTTAAGAATCTAAGCATAGCATAGCTGAGTCCCCCATTTGGGATCTCCTGAGATTGATAATAAGGTGTCACTTGGGGCTGGCACCTCACCTGAGGCTTGGGGTCCTTTTGCAAGCTCATGGTGGTTGGCAGAGTTTATTTCCATGTGACCATAGACCTCGTGGCAGCCTATTTCTTAAAAGCCAGCTAGAGAGAGTCTCTCAGACTCTTTAAATAGCATTCCCCAGGTTAGGTCAGTCCCACAGAGATTAATCACCCTTTGATTAATTCAGACCAATTAGGGACCTTCATTTTATTTGAAGAGTCTCTGACTTTACCGTGTAATGTAACTTAATCATGGGTATAATACCCCAACACGTTCACAGGCCCTGTCTGCATCATGGGGAGAGGATTATATACCAGAAGCTGGGAATCGTGAGTGCCATCTTAGAATTCTGCCCGGAGTAGGAATGGATTAGGAAAGACTTCCATTCCTGAGTACGTAGTTCTGAAGTTTAAACAGTTTTAAAAAATATTTATTTGAGAGAGAGAAAAGAGAGCAGAGGGAGGGGGAGAGAGGGGGAGAGAATGCCAGGCAGACTCCTTGCTGAGAGCAGAGCCCATTATGGGGCCCAGTCTCATGACCCTGAAATCATGACCCAATCAGAAATTAAGTCAGTCGCCTAACCCACTGAACCACCCAGGCACCTCTGAAGTTTAAATTTTTTTAAATAGTACCTAAAAAGCCTAAAACAATGCTTTTTGTTCTCTTGACAGGAGAGTTCCTCCAGAATTCCTAAATGAAAATAATAAAAATTTAAATTTAATTAATTAAAAACTGTTGAACAACAGTTCTCCAATGTTTATTGTGCATTCACTTATGATGTCTGAGATACTGACAATCAGAAATAAGTAAATGGGCTAGGTTGGTTACTTTATTTTGTAGATGGTGGGGCAAAGGGTGAAGGCAGCCAAAGGGCTAGGGGACGCAGGTGTCCTCAGTGTCAGGGCACCAGTGAATGAGGGAGGGCTGGCAGTGAGCTACCCACTTCCCTTGATGACCTCATGTTTGCCTCTGAGTTTGTGCAAATCTATTAAGAATACTTATTTTAATGATATTCTGTAACCTTGTTGAAGAATTTTTCCTTAGCTACCAGTGGAAGACTAACATTATTAGTAAGCATGTAAACATGAACTTGGGAAGCATAGTTTGAGGTCAGTATCCTAAGGTGACATGCTTCTCTTACCCATTAGTGTCTATTAAATTAGGAGGCTGTCTCTGTTTACCTTTCTATTTAGATCCTTGCTCTATCTTTGGATTCAGGTGAGTACTTGAATTACAGAGTCATTTCATGTTCAATTGGATGGAGCCCCAGGAACCTACAGAAATTGGTTACAATTCAGAAGTACTTCTCTTAAAGACAAATGATCTAACAAGTGCCCACCAAAAAGGTTAGCCTAGGAATTGTGGTTAAAAAAAAAACCCTTCCATTTAAAAAAAAAAAAAAGGCACTTTAAACTTTCAGGAATTTTTAATATTTTGGTCCTTCTAAAGAGGCTAAATAGAAAACCATGGAAATAAGTGATACTTTATTTCACTGGCATCCATTACAAGTGCATGTTGTAACAGTCTCCCATGATATTATGCAAGTGAAAAGTTTTAGTCTTCTACATTGTGCAGCCAAACAGCCATTGGGGACACATGGCTGGGAGCACTCAAAATGCGGCTAATGGGACAGAGGAACTGAATTCTAAATTTTATTTAATTTTAATGAATTTAAATTTAAATAGCTACATGTGGTTAGTCGCTGTCATATTAGTGCAGAATATAGAATGTTTCTCTTATCCTATCATATTCTTTTCAACAAGTGTTGGGATAAGTGAATGTAGTTTATAAGTTCATATAATAAAGAGCCAACTAAATGAGCTTTAATATCCGTTCTGGTTCTCAAATTCTGCGCTTTATTGTTTCCTATAAATTACTTTAAAATGAATTTTAATGGGATATGTAGGTTTATTTTATTAATGAGTATCTAAGTTGCTCATCTTTCTGCATATATATTTTTAGTTTTTATGCACTGAAACCAATTTTTTATTGTTGATTTAAATGGAACTCCATTTTTTTAAGCATTACAAAATTTCTACTGTTAGAGGCTAGAGGCACATGAAATTAAGAGAGAATAGTCCATTTAGTTTACAGTTTTAACTCCTCACAATCATTCCACTGGCTTATTTGTCTTGAATGAGTGCCCTCCCCCCATTTGTTTCTGGTTCAGTTTGATTTACTAATTTATATCAGTAGTTATGACATATTTATTTTAAAATTCCTTCATAGCCACTTAGTGACATACTTTACTCCCATAACAAATAGAAAAGCAGAGGAAATAGATCTGTATTTGTGGTTATGATGAAAGAGTATGATGTGGTCTATATGTTTTTGTTGTTTTTCCCATCACCAAATTTCTTGACTGTCCTGGTTAGTGTCACAGACTAACCAGGATTCTCTCTGTATCTCCAGATTTTTTCTTCATGGAACATTTTTCTACAACATTTTACTGGGCTAATTTAGATGTGATTTCCCAAAGGGCACCTGACTTGAAAAAATTACTTTATTCATTCAGGGATTGATATTCCTAGG
Source organism: Canis aureus (assembly GCF_053574225.1). Taxonomy (NCBI): domain Eukaryota; kingdom Metazoa; phylum Chordata; class Mammalia; order Carnivora; family Canidae; genus Canis; species Canis aureus. The sequence goes on from NC_135611.1 coordinate 47,078,301, forward strand.
ATTTTAGAAGAACAAAAAGCAGAGAATATGGGGAAGAGTAAAGTAAAAACTGCAATGTAGCTTTGAATTTTGAGTTTTTACTGTGGGTGTACTTTAGTGATTTCTATGTACATTTTATTATTTTTTTAAATCTGAATAAAGATGTGCAATCTAAACAAGTTCAGATTGACTACAGTTCAGGATTTTAAATCATGTAAACTCTTCTGGGAGCTTTAGCTTTATAAACCTTGTAATAACAAAGCTATGAGTCCTAGAATCATTATTCATACTTTTTAGTTTCTCACAAGGGAAGCATTATTGAATCTTTTTTTTTTTTTTTTTTGCAGCGTACCACATTTTAAAACACACTGAATTACAGTTATCAAATAGTTTTCTAGTAAATAATCTTGTTTGCTGAATGTACAAGAAAAGCTAATTGTGTGGAGGTAGAGAGAAAATGTGGCAATTTTGCCTGAGATTAGAAAGGATAAAGGTTAAATTGTTCCTTGAAAACCTTACAACACAGAACAAAAAAAACCAAACACAAATACTATTCTCTGCCATCTTCTTCACACAGAACATACTGTTACATCAGTGAAATTAAGATACTTAAAAAGCCAGTTGAAAGCACATATAGAAATCTTTTAGCTTACGTTCTGTTAGATACTGCCAGGTATGTTTTAACTTGGTGAGTAACATCACCTAGAACAGAGGAATGTATTAGTGTAATTTGTTTTTGGATTTCAGATACACATTTTTACAGTATCACAGCCTACCTTCAACTTCTACTGTACCATCTCCCATTCAGCATAGGAGCTTCACAGCAGTGTACTTTTGCTTCTCCTGTCTGGGCCTTTTTGCTGTGATTATTGTAGGTTTAATTACCTGCCATACATTGTGTTTATCTACCATTTATTTGAAGGATGTTTGGATTGTTTCACCTTTTGGTTATTATGACTAGTTCTACCAGGAACTGCTGTCATGTGTAAGTTTTTCTTTAGACATGTGTTTTCAGTCCTTCCTTCCTTCCTTCCTTCCTTCCTTCCTTCCTTCCTTCCTTCTTCCTTTCTCCTTTCCTTTTCTTTCTTTCTTTCTTTCTTTCTTTCTTTCTTTCTTTCTTTCTTTCTTTCTTTCTTTCTTTCTTTCTTTCTTTCTTTCTCTTTCTTTTCTTTCTCTCTTTCTCTCTTTCTTTTCTTTCTTTTCTTTCTTTCTTTCCTGTAATCACGCTTAGTGTGGGGCTCGAACTCACAACCCCCAGATCAAGAGTTGCACACTGCACCAACTGAGCCAGCCATGAGTCCCATTCATTTCTTCTGAGTAGTTACCTACTAGTGGAATTTTGCTGGGACATATGGGGGACATTTCTGTCTCACAATTTAAGAAACTGCCAGTTAACTTCCAAGATGGCCGTATCATTTTACATTCCTCCCAGTGGTGTTCCTTTTTGCGTCCTCGTATCTTCTCACATCTTCTGTCCCTTCATTATAGCCAATCTTGTTAATGTGGCTGGGGTTTCAGTTTGCACTTCCCTAATAACTAGTGATGTTGAGTAGTTTTTCATATGTGCATCGCCCATTTGTATACCTTCTTGGGTGAGAAGTCCATTCAGATCTTTTGCTCGTTTAAAAATTGGGTTATTCTGTCTTCTTATTTAATTTTAAAAGTTCTTTATGTTTCCTGGATACAGGTCTTTGGCAGATAGAACTGGCAGATATATTCTCACAGTCTGTGGCTTATCTTTTCACTTTCTTAAAGGTGTCTTCTGAAGCAAAAAAAAAAAAAAAAAACCCTTTAATTTTGAAGTTCAGTTTATCATTTTTTAAATCACTTGTGCTTTTTCATGTGAAATGCATGATCACTTCATTTTGAAAGATATTTTCAGTGAATGTAGAATTTCAGTTTGACAGTATTTTTCCTTTAGTAAAGATACTGCTCCACTGTCATCTGGTTTTCAGTGTTTCTGATAAAAAGTCTTTTCTTATCTTGTTCTTTATGTAATGTGGGTTTTTTTTCCTACCTCTTAAGATTTTCTCTATCATTGGTTTTAAGCAATTTAATTATAAGATATTTATAGTCATGTGTATGGCTGTAGTTTACTTTGTCTTCTGCCTGGAGTTTGTTGACCTTTTGGGGTTTGTGGATTTATGGTTCATTGGATTTGGAAAATTGTCAGCCGTGGTTTCTTCACATATTCTTTCTGCACCCTCCACCTCTCATTTCTCTGTGTTCATTTTTTCTGTATCATGTCTTCCATTTTAGGTTTACTAGTCTTTTGTATCGTTGTAATCTGCCATTGAATACATCCAGTATTTTTCACATCAGACATTGTAGTTTTCATCCCTTGAAGTTAAATTTGGGTTATTTCACACAGTTTCCATATCTCTACTTAAGATGTACATTTTTCTCTACCTTTTAAAACAGTTGGAGTACATTTATAATTGTTCAAATATTCTTGTCTACTAATTCCATCATCTTTGACATTTTTATGTGTATTTCGGTTGATTGGTTTTTTTCCTCTTTGTTTTGGGTTATAGTTTCCTGCTTCTTTGCATTTCTGGTAATTTTTGTTTGGGTGCTAGACATCATAAGCTTTACTTTGTTGAGTGGTGGACATGTACGTGTATTTCTGAAGGCATATATTTGTTTAAAAATCCGTGATGTGGAATCCAGGTACAATACCTGGAAACGGCTTGATACTCTTGGGTCTTACTTTTTAGGCTCTGGTCAGTGGGACCTGAGCATTGGTAACCACTAATTTTTGTTCTACTTTTGAGGCAGAGTCCTTCCAAGAGTTACATGCAGTTTTCCCCTTTGACTGGTATGAACAGGAAATCTATGTGAGCTCTGAGGATTAGTCCTTCCAATTTTTTTGTTTCTCCCCCATCTTTATTTTTTCTTTTATCTTTTAAAGATTTTATGTATTTATTCATGAGAGACACAGAGGGAGAAGCAGGCTCCCTGTGGGGGAGCTCAGTACAGGATTCGATCCCAGAACCCCAGGTTGAAAACCTGAGCCAAAACAGACACTCAACCACTGAACCACACAGGTGCCCCTCTCCCCATCTTTAGATGTTATTTCATGCACATGGACCAAACATTACTCTGCAGTGTACCAGAGAGAGGAGACTGCTAGAATCATGAGCCCTGTATGTAAAGGTTTCTCTTTTACTTACTCTTCCCTGAGAATACCAGCCTTCTGATCTTCGGTGGGCTCCCAGCTCCGTTTCCTCAACTCAGGGGCAGATGCCTAGAGTCTGCCTGCTGTTCTCCACCTTGCACCACGCCCTGGAAACTCACTCTAGGCCTTAAATGAGGCAGGCTTAAGGTTCCCCTTGTTCTCCTCTCAGGAACCATTGGCCTTGTTGCCTCATATTCAGCGTCTTGAAAATTGTTGCATTACATACTTTGTCCAGGTTTTTCTTTTTTTTTTTTTTTTTTAAGGGAAAGTAAATGTAGTACCTGTGAAAAAAATGAACTTATAACAATAAAAGTTAAAAATAGGGAAAAATATAGATTTCTTCATAACTGGTTTTGACAAGAAGTGATTTCTTCCATAAATTTTATTGCCTTTGAGTTTTACTATATAAGCATATCCTAGATATCATTTTAGTGTAATTTTTAATAAAGTAACATGGATATCTCAGTATATGGTATAGAAGCCATCTCAACACCATGAAAAATCTTTTTGTGTGATACAAATTATTAGAGATGATTGTGTGTCATTATGTAAAAAGTTTTTTTTGCTGTGCTGTTTTGTTACATGGATCTTAAAATCCTATATGGTGCTACAGTAGGTGTATCTTCATTAATACAATTTAAAAGAGAATATAATCTTAGGGGCTTTGTTATTCTAAAACATAGCCATTTTCTTTGAAGAATCACAAGTTCTACCTTCCAGTAGGATATATTTAAATGTGATGTATTACTTTTTTTAGCTACAAATTTTTTTCTGGACTTCTTTATAATAGAATCAAACTGTTATTCTGTTTATTTCACATTTCTTCCCATTTTTCCCTCCAGATGGCAGCTGACTCAAGTGTACATGATAGTACATTTACTTTTTTTTTTTAATTTTTTTAATTTTATGATAGTCACACACAGAGAGAGAAGCTGAGACACAGGCAGAGGGAGAAGCAGGCTCCATGCACTGGGAGCCCGACGTGGGATTCGATCCCCGGTCTCCAGGATCGCGCCCTGGGCCAAAGGCAGGCGCCAAACCGCTGCGCCACCCAGAGATCCCCTACATTTACTTTTTTTAGGTTAAAAGCAATAAACCCATTTTTAATGCTATTGAATTACTTAATGAATGAAAGAAGATTTAAATGTTTTTGGTGCTTTATCTCAGCTTATAAAGCAAGTAATCCTGAAAGTACTAGTAGTGTTGATATTACCTGCTTATAATTTAAGAATTTTGCTTTTCTGCTTTGTAGTTCTGTCAGTACTGTTTCCATATTTATCTGCTTATAGAATCATTTGAAATTCTCAGCCCACAGGAATCCCAACTTTGCAAAGACAATTATATATTGTTATAAATATATAAATACTTATCTAAAGTAACTGCTGAAATGCTTATTTGGAAACCTTTGTGCTTTCTAGATCAGGTTCCAGTGAATTCTCTTTGCCTGATACAGAATATACAGTTAGGCAAACTGACTCAGTTGTAAACCTCCATATCTTGCCATGGGTAGAAATTACCTACCCCTATGACAGGTGTAGGAAGTTGGGAGGACAGGATGGTGCTGCTCATATTCTTTGCTGCTAAGGGTATTGGAAATTACTACTTGCTCTACCTGAATTTCAGCTTGGCAGTGGTCCAGGAACATTAGAGATTTGCATGAAATACAAACATGAATTATTTTTAGTCATTTGGTTCTTCCTTTTAAACATTGATTGCAGTGTGGCCTTTCTTTTTTACCATGCTAGTTAAGAGTCTAAAGAAAGTATCTGTAAAAGTTTAGTATTTCTCACTAAACACTCATCAGAATTTCTTCTAATGCTTAGATCCATAATTATGGCATTGTTATAATTTGATTAGTACATCTGGAAAAGAATTGTTGAGATTCTGTGTCAAGCAGTGTGCTAGTTATTGGGGGGATACAGTGATGAAATTCATGGGGCTTGCCCTTGAGGACGAGGTTGAGTGGTAAAGGCCCTCCATGAAACAGTGCATGTAACAAATTCTGTACTGTTAACTGAGGCATTGTGGGATACCAGTGAGGATCGTTGTGCCACGGTGGGAAGGTCTTAGGGACACCAGAGAGGCCTGGTTGGTGCAGCAGCATGGGGCCTGCACATCTCAGAAGGGGCAGTAATTTTCAGTGTACCAGGAGCTGAGGTTTTAGCTTGAAGCAACAATGAGCCCTCATCATATAGAGGAATACATAGATCTCGGTTGATGTTTTTAGAGAAAACCTCTTTCATTGTTTTAGGGGAGGATCTTAAAATTTGAATTGTTTTTGTTCACTGGAAGAAACAATTTCATGGTAAATCTTTTCAGTATTTGTTTTGATACTTTTATTTCAGTATAGATCTCTGTCATCCTGGCAGTTGAGTGAAACCACAATTTTTGTTTGTTTAATTCATGACCTAGCAAAACCCTGAAAGGTATCTAATTTTTGGCAACTTCTAGCAGACATCATCCCTCGTTGAATCCTATGTGTGATGCCATTGCTGTCCTAACTGTGGGAAAGCACCATTAGTCTCAAGATCACCCACACGTTGTTGACATTACTGGGGCATGGACAGGGCAGTTGATTTTTTTTTTTTTTTTTTTTAAGGGATGGTAGTAAAGTGGAGGTAATTAATGGCCAGTTAACTGAAATTGGGAAGTGGAGCATTTCTGCATTTCTTCATGCCAAGTATATAGAACCAAGCATTAGAAACTGAAAATGATTTATAGGCACATATGTCCTTTTCTCCTAGGATAAACTGTAACCCAGTTTTCAAAACCTAAGTTTTCAAAAACACCAAATTTAGAAATGTATAACTATAGATGACTTTAAAAAATTAAAAGTTCTTTTTAAATCTTTATTTCCTTTAAGAATGCACATTCATACAATTATTAATATATAATATCTTCTAAATTCTTCAATTTAGCATTATTTAATGACTTGAGTAGATGAGGATCATAGCTGCTTTCAACCTTCTCATTCCCACTCTTCCCCATTCTCCCAGGGTAATCGTATCTCAACTTTCATTGAAGACCAGATTATTGTTTTTTTATTATATCTTTTTAAGTATTGTTTACTGAGTAAGTCTTGTACTGTACAATAATTACATATCCTTTCTTGGATGACTTTTAGTATTGCGTGGAGTTAAAGTTTGCCTCATTTTTTTTCTCATAGTTTATTTTCTTTGACTATCTAACTAGGTCTTTCTAAGGTTCTACCCTGCAGCAGCTGTAACATAGTTTTACATACTTTCACACCTGTCAGATGATTTTTTTCAGTTTTATTTTTTTTCCCTAGGAGACATACTTTCTGGATTTCCAGAGCATCTTACCCCAATTTGGAGTGGTGGTTACCTTAGAAGTATATAGACATCTCCTCGGATGCTCATTCATTATTTTTCTGACTCTGCCTCTCATATGTGCATATTGTGTTCTCTAAGTCACTTGTCATTTGAATGTGCACATCCTTCAGTAGCTTCATGAGAAAGTGTGCTTCGGATGTAAATTTTTTAGACCTTGTATTTTTAAAAATAGCTTTATACCCTCAACATTTAATAGTTTGTTTGGTGAGGCCAGATAGAATTAGTTAGGATGGAAATAATTTTCTAAGAACTAAAAAATAAAACCTAAATTCTGATATTTCTGCATTTAAATGCTCCATGTAGCTGTTGAGAAATTAGATACCTTTTTAATGAGTGGCCCTTTCTTTGTATGTGACTTATTCCCCCATATTCCCTGGGAGCTATAAAGATTCTCACCCATATTCTAAAATAATGCTATATGGTTCCATGGGTCTTTTTTATTTTTTGTTGTTCCGGGCACTAAGTTTGTACTATTCATCATTTCTGGGCAATTATAGTATTTATTTGATAATTCCTTTCTCTCCCTTTATTCTAATTCCAAAAGTCTTTTTGGGTGGATTTGGATTCTGGATCGATTCTTTTCTGTCCTCTACTAATTTTTCCATTCCTTTAGTGTTTTCTAAGAGATAACTTTGACTTTATCTTCCAACTTGCTTATTATTTTATTTTTCTCCTTATTTTTTTTATTTCATAGTGGTTTTTTTGGATACTTTGTTCCTTTTTTATGACATTATTTATTCCATGGATGTGATACCCATTTTTTCCCTCTTTGAAACAGGATTTTATTAAAAAATTTTTTTCCTGCATTCTCTGTTTCTTCTGAATTACCCTTTTTACTTTTGTAAAAAAAAATTTCTCTTAATGTCCAAGATGTTACTCAGAAGTATTCGTATTTAAGGGTGTGAAGCACTGCAGTGCTGACCGGAAGCTCTCCTTGTACACCAGGCTTATGGACTGTACGCATCTCTTCAGGGTCATCATATTATCAGCCAGCTTTCTCACTGGGAACTTTCTGAGGTTAATATGTGAAAGTCTTTTTCTGGAGTAGGTTTTTGTTTTGTTTTGTTTTTTTTTTTGTTTTTTCCAGAGAAGGTACCTATAGTCTTCTGCTTGGAGAGTTGGTAGGTAGTGTGTGAGCTGAATTAAAGAGGATGGCTTCAGGTCCCTGTGTTTGGCCCTTATTCTCATGTATGGGGTCATTTCCCAGGCCTTCCCCACCCTGTGAGCCCTGAGCATTTTAATTAATCCTCTTGATTTGTCTGGTAATCCCCGATTCTTCAGCTTTCCAGGCTGTCTTGGTTTGATTCTTGCTGATAGCCTCAGACATTTAGCATTAGCCTTTCTTCTCTCTGCTAAGTTGTTTGTCATCCCTTCATTTGCTTTGCCATCTGCATATATTGTTAGTAATATTATTTCAGTTAACAAAACACCTCACAACTTCATTTATTTAAAAAGAATCATTTTATTATCTCTACCGTTTCTGTAATTCGGAGGGGGGCAATGTTTTGTTAGGTATCTCTCACATGGTTACAGAGGAGACACTGGCTGGAGCTGGGAGGAGAGGATTGTCTGGTCGTCTTGTCTTGGCATATTAGGGCAGAAGCTAGAGACAGGAAAAAGTATAGCATGGTTGTACAAAGTAATATGGGCAAGCCCCAGAAGTAGGAGTAAGTCATGGTAGTCAGGCACATGAGCTAGATAGTCATTGGAACTAAGTTGCTTTTCAGCTTGCCTGTGTCTTTTCAAATTTCTCCTTAAGTTTCTTCTCAAAATATAATTTTTGGTTCCTTTCTTTGGTCCTTCAGTGCTCTTATTCCTGCTCTTTTAAGGTATCTGAACATCATTCTGTAAGAAAAGATAATCTGGATAAATGAGAAATGCCCTAAAGTAGTTATTTTCCATATAAGGATTTGGATCTCCTTGGACCTGTTTGGCATGTACTGTCTTTTCAAGATTTTTTTTTGGGGGGGGGGCGGGGTATATTGTGATGACTTGATGTTACTGAAAAACAAGAGGAAAGTGAGGAGAAGCAGCTCTCTATGACTGCTTTGGAGGAAATACAGGGTGTGAATCAGTGGGTGGTACAGGTAGAAGCAGTTGTGGTGAAGCTTCACTGTAGAACTGGAAAGAAATCAGAAAATTGAGCTCAGGCTAAACTGTATTTCAGGAAGAAACTTTTTTTTGTGAGTGAAGACTTTCGTTTTCAATAATGGTAGGTTATTATTAAACATTGCTATAAATGTATTTAAAGTTCTTATGGAAAGAAAGGTTCCATATATTTTAAACGTTTTGAGAATTTTTCAGATTGTGGCTCTCAAGAGCAGCCCATAGCATATGTTTAATTGAAACTTAAAAATCAGAAAATCACTTTTCTTCTCCTTAAAGAAAAGAGAAGCAAAGACTGGTGAGAATATAGTCTTGTGGTTTTGTAAAAATTACTCAAATGATCGAAATTGATAATACTTGTCAGATTGTCTTATTTCTAAAATCAGTGTAAATATTGTTCCTGTTCTGATAAACTTAATTAGCAAAGTCTTTAGCATTTGTGTGTAGAGTTTTGTAAAAAAAGGTTTTTAAATTCAGAGAAAATGCTCATGTTTAAAAAGACCATATACAAATCTGGAAGAAGTAAAAGAAATCTTTAAATTAGAATTGCAAGGCTGTCTGCTTGTATTTAATTGACACGTTTAAACATTGGTTGTAATAGATCATTTGCCATTTAACTGACATTAACGACCTCAGTTAATTCGTGTTTTTATATTAACATTGGCTGCTTATTTTTTGTTAATTTACCTTAGTATTTAGCTTCCTATACATTAAAAGTTTTTCTTTTTATAGATATAAACAACTACATGTCTTGAATTGCTCTTTTATTATTAAAACTTTTGCACACATATTGTTTTTAATTGCATTTTACTTTTTATAGCCTGAAAACATGAACCATATTGATCATAAAACTTAAGCATCTGCACATCGTTGCAAAACTTAATTCTGCAAGAAAACTCATACCTAAATGTCATGATACTCTCCAAATCATCCTTAGAAATGGGATTGTGTCCTGCCTCGTTCACCTTGGATCAGTCAGCAGGAGATGAAGGAAAGCCAAAACAGAACTTTTATGACTTTGATTCTGAGATGAAATGTCCCATTGCACTGGGTAATTTTCTGTATTAGTATTCTTACCTCCTATGATTTTTCTGTCAATTTTTATCATTTTCTGCCAAATTTCCTTTACTTAGAAGGTTTTTGTCTTTGATCTGTCAAGACTCCTACTGGTGGGGAAGAGATCTGGGGGGGCTTTCTTCCTTTTAGAGTTAAATAATTTTCATTTGAATTACTCATCTACCCTAGGATGTTGTGAATTTAAGGTGGGTTTGTTAGCCATGCTGACCTTCCTCTCATCCCCTTAACTAGTTGTGTCTCTGCAACACGTGTGGGATGGTATTGCATTTCTGATTGTTATAGGGGGCTCTTCCTCTCTCCCAAATAGGTTTGTGATTATTTTTTATTGAATACAAGGTTTTATGTCTCTTCTGATTCGTGTTTAATAGGAAGATTTTTAAGTTTCCAAAGTTTGGTTGGCTATTTTTAAGTATTGTTCAAAGTATACACCTCATGCGGACTAATACCAATAGAAGAGAGCTGGGACTGGCAGTTAGGGTCCTGGGTTCAAATCCAGATCTGCCACTCATATCAGTTGTCTGATTTCTTTATGCTTTGGTTTCCTTGCCTGACAAAAGAGACAGTAATACCTATCTATATCTTAGGTTAAGGTGAACATGTAATCCACCTAAAATATTGCTTGGCACACAGTAGTCACTCCGTAAATGCTAGGTGTTGCTATTACTATTATTATTAAAGAACACTTATTAGATCCTTTTACACAGACCACAGTCAACTTCTTTTAAAGGCCAGGGCTACCATTTTCGAAGGAAACAACTCAGCATAATAGTATTAAAAATGATTATATGTGATTAAAACACAAAGTGGCTACTCAATATAAGTAATTTTTAAAAACTCTAGAAAAATCTAAGGCCGGGGTGGCGGGGTTTGGGGAGGGGTAGTTAACTTCCTTCCATCCCACAGGGAGTATTACAGCTAATATTTTTATCTATTTCCTCTGTACCCACTATAAGAAAATCTGATAGTGTAGAAAATCTGGGTTTGTAGACCAGACACATGTTGGGCTGAAGGTGAGGGATTATTGCCCAAGGCTTTAGTTGTATATTCACTACAGACTGGGGACTGGGAGTGAGAAGGGAGTTTGAGGGAATAGAATAAATATCTAACCAGTAAGGTGTTGACAGCTATAACTGTCAGGCCAGTGACTTAATTAGCATGTGCCCAATTTGTACAGTCCTTCACACGAGTGTCTTTGTTGCATTCAGTGAGGGACTCACATTTTGTTCTACCTTCATCCATTCTCATAGGGCACTTGGGATGTGCGCTCTGTTTGCTCTGCACTCTGCTGATCTCAGGATTTATGGCAAACAGCAGTGGTGGCAAGGGAAGAATGGCCAAAGTAGTCTTCCAGGCTGACTTCTGGCCATTCGTATCCTAGTTTAAATGGGGACAGCATATTCTCGTCTCTACCAAAAGTTAATGGTTGCATTAGCAAGTCATCAGGGACTTCTGTAGAAGCTCTCCCATCCTCTAGTCGTGGTAGTTTCATTTCCTGTGTGTCTGAATGCATTCACAAGCTTAGGGGCTTGTTAATTATTGCATCCCGCATCACTGTCTTGTCTTCATAGAATGCTAAAGAGGACGTTAGTCTTTTTAACACACTTCAGCATCCTCAACCACCTGATGCTGAGATGGATGTTTTCCTGCTTTATTTCTATGCATTTGGAGCTGGTATTATCCTTGATTGACCAGTCCCAGAGCTGTCACCCTAACCAGCACCTCCATTAGAATATAGCAACCATTATTAACAAGTAGATGTGTGCATTCTTATAGTCAGAGAAATGTGTCATACAGGTAGAGAGAATTTCTTCCTTTTTGCTCATGTATATTCTGACCCAGTAGCTTGGTCCTATGGTCACATAAGGGCCATGTATTCACAGTGATCTGACATACTTCTGTTGGCTTGTGTTGTCCTTCCCTCCCTTCTTCCTCCCATTATGACATGGAGACCTCTGATTGTGGCAGTTTCTCCCAGTTCTTTTAGCTCTCATTTGTATTTAGCTTCTTGGCCATTGGCTATCATACTTTGTCATTACTCTTCTTTCACCCCTTACTTGTTTATCCCATTTGTTCTGTAAAACCCCTCCAAGTAGACCAGCCTTCCTGTTCCTCTCAGCCTCTCTGTGTTTTCCTAGCACTGCTGCAGGCACAATTGTACAGTCATGGCCATTGGTGTTTCTGCTACAGAGGATCATCCTGTATTCAGGTGAAGATTATGTCTTTTTATGGTTATGAAGATCCCAAGCAAGAGAAAAGATAATGATGTATTTTGACAGTCACAGATATAATGCATGTTAATCTTCAGTGATTGGAAGTTGTGGGAAGCTATCCTGCTGTACTACACAAAGCCAGCGCATAAATTGAAGAAATTTTAAAGTTTTACTCATACTGCTATTTAGTAAGGACTCTGAGTTCACACATTTGGGTTTTAATCCTAGTTGGCTCACCTGATAGCTGTGTGACTATGGGCAATTTGCTTAACATCTCTTAATCTCTATTTCCCCCTCCATAAAACAAAGATGTTAAGCATGTCACAGGGCTGCTCAGAGGAGTCAGCAAGACAGTGATTGCCACTTGCTTATTGTGGTAGATGTAGAAAACATGCTCAGTCAAGAGAGGTGGTGGTCATAGCTTTAAAACAGTGTTTGTGGTTGTTCTTATTTCCCAGGTGATAGGAACCCTTTCTATAGCTGCCTTGTGGGAGAGTGATAAGAAATAGTGATCTAATATTTAATGAGAGACATCTGAAAGGGTAGTTTATTCCTTTCATGTAATTCTTGTCAATTGAAGTACTTTGTAACTTTATAGTGAGTAATGTCAAATTCTTTTTTTAAAAAGACTTATTTACTTGAGAGAGAGAAAGCGAGTGTGAGTGGGCAGAGGGGTAGAGGGCGAGGAAGAATCTCAAGCAGACTCCCCACGGAGCATGTAGGCGATACAAGGCTCGATCTCACAACCCTGAGATCACCAACTGAGCCGAAATCAAGAATTAGATGCTTAACTGACTGAGCCACCTGGGCACACCCTGAAGTGTAAAATTTCTTATATAGAAAAATATTTACCTATGGTGCAATAATTCCTTGAGAATCAAATGCTGTCTTGCAAGGTTCTGGGCTTACTGTTCTATAAAAGCATGAGCAGGATGTGGCCTTGGTCCTTTGAATGCTTGAGTCTAGTGAACTGTAGGATCAATGGACTGGATAGAGAGCCAAGGCAGATTTCCTTAACTTCCTGCTTTTATTTTATGCTTTTGCTCTCACTAACCCTAATTACATATCATAAATGGCTTTTCATGGCTAATCATATTTCATAGCCATGAAGATTAATAATTATAACTATAATGGTAACAACAACTAATGTTGATCGAGGTTACTTATGAGCCAGGTACTTCTGCAGTCATTTTACATGTATTAACTCATTTAATTTTCACAGCATTCCTGTGAGGACTGTTATTAACCCTCTCTTATCATCAGCCTCTGAGGAACAACATTTCAGCCACAGTTGCATAGCAGGTATCAGTGGCAGGGACAGAATTAGAGTTCTGGCAGCATGGCCCCGCAGAGCCTGCTATGCTGACCTGCCAGGATATTCATTAGAAAATGGGGATCCATCTATATGTTAATCCAGGATCATCCATGATATTATACCAGTGTAGAATTAAGAAATGTTTCAGGGGAAAAAATGCATTCTTACATATAATTTCATATCCATCTTGAATTTCAAAAATTTAAATGGCATTTTCCTGAATATGTTGTAGGATACTGACTTTTAATTTATTTTACTCAAGAATAATAAAAACTTACTGTTTTCATACACATCAATAGTAATTGCTCTAAATGTCTGGATGTTTTTTTCTCCTAACATTTTTGGTACTTCAAAAGTTTTGTTGGAATTAGATGCATGCAGTGTTTGTAAGCTGCTCTTTATTTGGTACCTTAATTTGCTTCTCAAACAGGTGTTTGTTCAAATATAGACTTTAAAGTTCTTAATATTGAAAATCGTCCAAAGATACATAACAAAGTTTTAATCCTAATTTAATAACAAAACAGCATTTTAAAATAGTCAGCAAAGTCACAAAGATCTTTCTCTTGTTGTGAACAATAACCTTGAACATAGATGCTTGTTTTTATTTTCATTCCACAATAGAAATATTTCTTACATTGTACGTAGTATATATACTAAATGTAATAATGTATATAACATAATAATAACTGTACAAGATGGCTTATACATGGAAATTGTATTAAGCTTACATTTTAGTTTTTGGGTTCCTGATTTCTGGTGTGAAAAGTTAAACAATTACAGATATGTGACCTGTGTGTGTGTGCATGTGTGTGTAGTGTCTTGTGTGGGTGTGTGTGTGCTTCATTTGGGAAAGCTATTTGGTAGAATAGCAATTCCTGTAGCTCCTATCCAAGTTTATAGGTTCAAGGGAAGACAGCCAGGCAAAAGGAAAGTGTTATAAATTAATATCTCATCCTGATTTAAATGTACCTTCCAACTTGTTCATGATCATAATAAAAAATGAAAAACCAATTAATTTTGTGTTATTTTCATAGACTTTGATTATAGAAGATCATTAGTTTGTTTTTAGTGATTCTTTGGCTTTGTTCTAAATACGTGTTTTCAGTTCCTGTGTCCATATTTGTGAGTCCTCTGTGTGTTTTCCCTATCAGAAAAGGAGCCCGGTGAGCAGAAGGACAGAAGGCTAGCACCAGGGCCTTGCCTTCTGGAGTGGGAGGTTTTCAGAATGGCTCCCATCTGTTGGGCCTGTTCACGGAGAAGACTTGAAGCCGCTGCCTTGGCTCTCCAGACCAGACGTGACTACTCAGAGGCCTCTGGACCTGGAGGGTTGGCTTAGCTGCGGAGGATGCAGTCCCAACCGGGTTCTAGGCACCACGGTCGTCAGCTACCAGCTCTAGAAAGCGTTGCAAAGGCAGCATTCTGGTGGCCAAGTTTATGCTTTGGATTAAAAAATATTAAGCAGAATTCAAAGATAGTATTCAGTGAATCAGAAGACTTTATGTAATAAGTCTAAAATTCAGATGCCTCCCGTAGAGGTTTGAATCTTTATCATTTAAGTTTAGCCATTTGCATTCACAGGTGGTATTGTAAGATCTACTGAGTGGTGGGTATTCTAATTGTACAAAAGAGGGGATCCCTGGGTGGCTCAGTGGTTTAGTGCCTGCCTTTGGCCCAAGGTGTGCTCCTGGAGTCCCGGGATTGAGTCCCGCGTCGGGCTCCCGACATGGAGCCTGCTTCTCCCTCTGCCTGTGTCTCTGCCTCTCTCTCTCTGTGTCTATCATGAATGAATAAATAAAAATCTTTTAATTGTACAAAAGATAGAGGAAGTTTCTTTGTTCTTAGGTTTTTAGCAGAATTACTTTTAAACATACAGTGTGGTGATTCTGGCACAGAAACATTCCCTATTTTGGGAGATGTTTGTGTTACTTCATTTGTCATTTTGCCGATAGACATGTCACTTGGATGTAAAATATTTTAGACTTCTAAGGTTCTAATGTTTTATTTTTAAAAATTCTCTGAAATATTTATTCTTCAGAGTGACCATCATGAAGTCATATACTAAATCACAATGCCAAAACTACTTAGTATAACTATCTCAATTTCCAAAGTTTTCTGAATGAAGTAGTATTTGTTTCATTGACAAGCCTAGGTGGAAACCATTGCTCTTTTTTTTTTTTTTTTTTTTAAAGGCTTAAAACAGGAGCACCTGGGTGGCTCAGTCTGTTAAGCATCAGACTGTTGGTTTCACCTTAGTTTGTGATCTTGGGGTCCTGGGATCAGGCTATGTCGGACTTTGCACTTACTGCAGAGTCTGCTTGGGATTCTCTCTTCCTCTCCCATTGCCCCTAACTCCACTCTCTCAACCTCTCAAATAAATATAAAATCTTAAAAAAAAAAAAAAAGGCTAGAAACCTTAGTCTTTAATTTTTAAAATAATTACTGAATTTTAAATTTTTGTTGATAAACATATGAACAACACATTCTAAAATTTATAAAATCAAATGCAAATCCCAAAAGTGCTCTTTGTAAAATATGTCCTATATCCAATATTTACTGAATAGCTAATATAATTGTTGATATTTATTCAAATTATAAAATCAATATTTATTGAATGTCCTATGCTGACAAAAGGCCATTGCACCATGACAACAGGGATTATGTAGGAACATGAGGTTTACTTGGTGTACAAAAATTGAGATGCACATTCTCACTTTTAGATGTTTTTTTTTTTTTCGTGGATTTCTGTCTTTGCTTTTCCCAAAATATTATTTGAGAATATTTGACATAGTGACAGTGGAAGTAGTGAGTTATTCAAATTGCTTTTTTCCTTCATGAGTCAGTTGACTAGAAAGGATTGAATTGCACTTTTGTTTATAGTAATGTCAGTCATAACTCTGCTCATCATGCATGTTCATCCACAGTCTCTCTTTTTAAAAATATTTAATTTATTTGGGAGAGAGAAGGAGAGAGAGAGAGAGAGAGAGAGAGAGAGAAAGAGCATATGAGTTGGGAGACGAGCAGAGGGAGAGAGAGAGAGAGAGAGAGAGAGAGAATCCCAAGCTGATTCCACACTCAGCATGGAGTCCAACATGGGGCTTGATCTCATGACCCTGAGATCCTGACCGGAGCTGAAACCAGGAGTCCGATGCTTAACCGACTGAGACTCCCAGGTGCCCCTGTCAACATTCTTTTTTTTCAACATTTTTTTTAAAGAACAGATCTGACTATATACAAAGGTGGTAGGTTGTCTTAATGCAGACTGCTCCAGTGGAGCATTATGAGCATCTGTGATATCAGTAAAAACATATGATATCAGAAGTTTTGGCTCCAAAGAATGTCATTTGATTATTTATGGATCTGCACAGAGGAGCTGATGAGGTACCTTTGTCGATTTACTCTCTGCAAAGGAGGAAATGATGTTTAAACAAACACACAGGGAGCCTGGGTGGCTAAGTGGCTAAATGTCTGCCTTTGGCTCAGGTCTTGATCCCTGATGCGAATCCCACATCAGGCTCCCTGCAGAGCCCAGGAGCTGGGCAGAGCTGCTTCTTTAGCCTCTGCCTCTCATAAATAAATAAAATCTTTAAACACACACACACACACAAAACATTCACAAAATGCTTTTTCCCAGGTAAAAACCTAGTTCTCATACTTGGATAATCAAAAGCAGCTTTTTGTTTGTGTGTTTTGGGTAATTTTACCCAAAACCTGATTAAGACATGTCCATTATTTGTAACAACTCTTATCATTGTTCCCTGCTTTGAGTCACCTGTGTGCTCTGTCTCTAATCCTCAGATGAGGCCCTCAAACTTCAGTGAAGTTCAGTAACCTGCCCCAAACCATGCAGCCTGTGAGAGGCAGAGGACTGCTTCCAGGTAGGGGCTGCCTGGATTGGTTCACTATTTCCTCTCCTAATGAAACATGGTCTCCTCCCTCTATGCCCTGGGATTTTTCTCTCTTTCTCTGGAGTGCTTGCAGAGGTTCTTTTACCCAGAGCCCCCAGCCCTCACCCTGCCCAGCTGTGCCTGGGTGAACCAAGGAGCAGAGAAGTCGGGGCAGAGGGGCTTTGCCCTGAGTCTTCCCTGTGACTCCTCCTCTGCCATGTAGGATTGTGAGCAGGTGAGGTCGCTGAACTCAGTGGACTCTCTCTCCTGACGACCCAAGCAGGACCTGAGAAGGTGGGCTATGCCCTATTCTTGCAGGCTAAGGGGTTCCAGGTGCACCTTTTGACTAATGAGGCAGTAGGAAGCCACTGTGTCTCCCAGGGTGGACTGAGATGACTTACAAACAAGTCTCTGAAGAATTCATTTCATTTGCTTTTCTCCCTTTCTTACCAAAAAGAGCTCTGGTTGCCTCTAAAATACACATAAAGGGCTAAGAAAAAGGAAGAAATTGGAAATAGCTAACCTGTACCTTGTGTTACAAGTTGACCTATACAGTGTGCTGACTTAGAAACCAGTTTATGTGATGCTTTGTGGACAGAGATTGTCCTAAATGAATAGCAGAGTTTTGGTAACTCTTCACAACAGGCCACATTATAAAGCACTAGTTGGTGAGTACTGAATGGGTGTGTGGTGTAGTGTGTCTAATCTGTGGTAAGCCCACGGCGTTGTGCTAGGAACTGAACAACTTGGGACAAGGTCCTCAAACCTGCCAATTAACCAACCTTTCTGAATGTCAGTTTTCATTTATGTGGCTAGTACCAAGTTCTTGTGATGATGTGCTCAGTGACAGGGCAGCAGGGGATTAAATCCTTGTTAATGCTGTACTAGCTACTCGTTAGCTGTCACTAGACTTGTTAGAGAATCTGCCTGCAACCTGGTAATGTGTTACTGTGTCACTGATTTGGAAACAGGGTTGCCAGATGAAATATAGGGCACCCAGTTTAAATTTGAATTTCAGACAAGCAGTGAATAATTTTTTAGTGTAAGTATGTCCCATATATTGCATGGTACATGTTACACAGAATATATTACTAGATCTGGCAACCCTATATGGAAAGATTCACTTTGGCAATGTGAAGAGGCCTCTCCCTGTTAAGTTGCTGAAAACTTCAGGACCCCACATCAGTTGAACTCTTCATTCTTAGGTCTTCAAAAGTCAGGACTAACTCCTTTTTTCCCTGCATCAGACTCAAGGACTGTATGAATATCTTCTATCCACAAAGATCTGAATTATTCTTAATTTTGTTCAGAAGCTTGGATGAGGAGTGGTCTGAACCACAGTCTGGATGCTGTTAGTGTTCTCTGCAAGCACAACCAAACCCATCAGGAATTACCTACTGGGCTGAGCTCTGTCCCAGGTGTGAATTTCTTTCCCAGCAGTGAGGGATTCAGGATGAGATGCTAGGATGACCAGAATGGGGACTGAGTGTTCTAAGATTTCCTGAGAGCCTCAGAAAGGGGATCTTACAAGCCCTATACCACCAATCCCCTGCCATCATGGTCCCTGGCTAGAGGCAGGCTGGTGAAATGAATGAGTGCAGAACATCAGGAGCCAAAGCCTGAGCCCTCAATGCAAGAGCAGCCTTTTTTTTTTTTTTTTTAAAGATTGTATTTATTTATTCATGAGAGACACAGAGAGAGGTGAGACATAGGCAGAGGGAAAAGCAGGCTCTCCATAGGGAGCCTGATGTGGGACTCCATCCCAGGACTCCAGGATTACACTCTTGAGCCTAAGGCAGAGGCTCAACCACTGAACCACCCAGGTGCCCCTGCAACAGTGGACTTAATGGTTCACTGCTGGGTCTCAGTTTGCTCTCTGTCAAATGGGGATAATACCTACTCTCAAAGGACTGCTTGAGAAATTAAAAGTAAATATTAAATCAGGGGCACCTGGGAAGCTCAGTTGGTTAAGCATCAGGTCGTGATCCAGCAGGGAGTCAGCTTGTCTCTGTCTCCCTCTGCCCCTCCCTCTGTTCATTACTTTCTCTCTCTCAAATAAATAAAATTTTAAAAAAATGAATAAAAATAAAATACTAAAACTGTTTCGTAAATGTGATGTGTTTAGAGATGGAGGGTAGTAAGGCTGTGAGTATGACTGTTAGGCTGCATCTTGGGTTTTGGGAACTTTTCTCAAGAGTTTTTGTTTTTCTTTTTTAGCAATTTGTGAGTTTTAAATCTTATCAGTGCTGCATATTGAATTAGCTTTTTGCTGTGCGGTTATTAATAAATTTTGTGAATTGGAATTTCACAATGGTGTTAATGTCTAAATCAAATCAGCCTCATTGATTCTTTTTTTAATCCACACTTTTGCCTAAAGTGGCCATATTATAGATAACCCTGATCATTTATTACAGTGACTTAAAAACCACAGTAAAAACATGACATATGATATTGGGGGGAGGTGGGAATGTGCTCTTAATAGACATTAATTTAATTACATCTGGTAAAGCTGGCCCAGTAGACATGATTATTAGTGTTATTTAAGATAGATAAATTTTCAATAATCTCACTCTCCAGGGAATTACTTCTGAATCTGTTGTTTTCACAAACACATGTGAATTGTTGCAGTCTCTGGAAAACAGCAAAATAAGTGTAAAATTGATGTTCTTAAAAGTTGTAACTACTATGCATATTACACTAGTCATTTGTATAAACATGTTTTTTCCCCCTCTGAGCAAATTTAGGGGTTGAATACCCCTAAATTGAGGTGCACCTTAAAACCCTAGAAGTTTATCTTTGTATTTCAGATTCCTCTCATGTTCTAAGAAGCCTATAATCTGTTACAACACTTTATCTCCTATTCTGTGGTTGTATAAAGATTGTAATGATACATTTGGCATGCCTGCTGCTTGAGTGTCAAGAGACAATTCTTTATCATTGTCATCGCCACCAATTCTTACTGTTGTGTAGCATCTGATAGTTTTTAGAGTGTTTTACCTTACTTTCTTATGAAATATGTACGATTGCTAAGAGGTCAACTTGGCAGGCATTTTTTATCCTTATTCTATATAAGATGTAGCAGATGTAAAAAAAAAAATTCTTGTTTACAAAGTTCAGATGGCAAGTTCCAGAGCTGAAATTTAAACACCTGTATTTTAACTTCTTTTTTACTATTATTTCTGCTGTACTGCGCTGCTCCCTGCCACAATCTACCCCTGCTCATGATTTCTAGAACTTTACATTTAAGTTTACATTAACAGCAAGGAATGTATTTTAATATCTAAACATTCTCTTTTATTAAAGTTTTTTTTTTTTAATTTATTCATGAGAGACACAGAGAGACAGACACACAGGCAGAGGGAGAAGCAGGCTCCCTGCGGGGAGCCTGGTGTGAGACTTGATCCCAGGACCACAACCTGAGCCAAAGAGATGCTCAACCACTGATCCACCCAGGCGCCCCTCTAAACATTCTTTTGTTGAAAATTGATATGAAGTTATTTGACTCTAAATGTATTATTCCAGATGATCTAGAAGCCTAAAAGTATACAAGATAAAGATATTATTGTCCCAAGAAATTATTTATCAGAAAATGTGAACACTAGCAAAATTTTCATAAACTTTAGTATAGTAGATGTGAATAAATTGGCACAGAAAGATATTTGGGGGTATATTTCTACTTTTTTTCCGTTTAACATTTAAAGCAACCATGTCATTTTGGAGATTGTCACTTTTGGTAATCCTGTTGGTCACAGAATACTAGAGGGTGGATTATAGGCCTATGCAGTGTGGTAATTCTTACAACTTTGCTTCTGGGTGTAGACAGAAGGCAGCTCTGAATGCACTTGTGTTATGAATGTGCAACTTATCTGGGTCTAACCTGTTCTCTTTGTATTCCCTCTCCTTTTCTGAAAGAAGTTGAGAAAAGTTCAAAGAGGTGGAGGAGGAATGGGAATGATGGGGTGCAAAGCTGGCCAATCCCATGGTCAGTACTTCATACCCAGTGTTCCCTCATCCTGAGGATAGTTGTGATAAAAGCCACACTGCACTTGAATGTTTGGTATATTTAACAGAAGCAGGGTGAAAAATCAAACCACTATGTTTTCTCTGGTCTTCTATGATAAAATAGTAACTCTACGTTGTATTTATTCTGCTGAAAAGAAGGAAACAAGTGTTCTTTTCCTTCAACTGTCATGGAAATGTGGCTCTTCAGAAAAAAATTGCTGTGTGCTCTTAGGAGAATCTAAGTTGTTCAGCAGAGCTGTTGGAAGAAATTTGGCATGGAAGAAGGGAAAATTTTTATATGTCCTCTCTCCAGCAATCCTCTGAGCCTCATGTGGCAAGTCTAGAGAATTTCTGGGCCAGTAAGTTCACAGGCAGGAGGCCATGAAAGCCATGCAAAGGGCCAAAAGTATGTACTTGTGTGGAAACTAAAATGCATAGTGGACTCTGGGCTTGAATGTACTGTGTACTGTTCACATGTAGGACGATAGTGTCAGGATTAGTACATTAGGATTTTGTTAAAATCTTCCTATTATCCATTTATCCTTGGGATATGTAGTTAAGAGCAGGAAATTTGTAGTCTGGTGAAGTCCAACCATGCAACCAACTAGTCATGTGACATTGGAGAGGATTCTTGATTTTTGTAAGTGATAATTTCCTCCTCTGTAAAATAAAGGTAATCTTGGTGTATTTAGTGGTACTTTTGTGAAGGTCAGAGGAGCCTGTGTCGAAGCCTGGCGCAGAGGCGCCCCATAAAGTTTTGTTACACTGTTGTACTCATGGTTATTATTGTTGCAATCAACAGATACTGAAGAGAGTTGCTCTCTTGTGGGGGTTCAGGACACCACATTGTCTTTTTTTTCTGCCTTTGGTTTCATGCTGATTCTGGAAGTGAAGAGCCAAAGGAACCTATATATACTGGGATATTTGGTGGTGATGTTTGCATGTTGGTGTGCTTGTGTTTCTGAGTTTGTGAGCATACAAGTGCCCCTGAGCCACCATCAGAGGCCTGTCTTTTCAGCAAACATTTAAGAACTGCTTTTAAGTGTAGCACTGGGAACACAGCCATGAAAAGACAAGTACAGTTGCTGCTCTTGGAGAGCTTGTGTTCCTTCAGGTGGAAAAAGGTGGTTTGGTCAACAAGCAGATACACAAGAGAATGTCAGAAAATGAAGATTGCTGTGAATAGAATTAGATACAGCCATATGAGAGTGAGCAAGCAGGTGGCCAGTTGATACTGTATGTTCCGGAAAGATCTCTGAGGAAATAAGCCGTTCAGCTAAAAATCCAAAGATCCAAGGGGCAACATTCCAAGAGGAGAGGATGGCTAAGGAAAAGGCGCTGACGGTGGAATGGGTGGGGCCTAACAAGCCAGGTCCTGGGGGGCTGGAGAGAAAGAGAGAGAGAGAGGCGGGGCTGGAGTCTTGTTCTTTAACTAGTTCTTCTAGAGTGAGTCACAGTTCTGAGAGTTTCTGTGTTAGGTTTTTGAATAGGACTCCAGAAAAATCACTGCAAACCAGATGGAAATGTTGGTCTCCTTTGCCTCTGGGAACTTTTCTTAATTATCAAATGGAGATATGTTTTATGTCTGTTTGTAATGGGGATATGAGTATCATTAAAGTATATGAAAAATATTCTGTATACTGTGAACCAGAGACACATTGAAAATACTGAACAACATCATGTTTCTGAGTAATACAATCATTTTAGATCTTTTGTGCTAATTTTGCTCTTGCATATCATTATTTGCTTGATATTTAGCCCTCTATACCCTCTGTATGGATGAGGTATAATGTTCTTAAGTTTTCCCTCCGTTATAAAGCGTATTTTGGAGGGGTGGTTTCTCCAGCAATTGTGATGGATTTACACTTCTTACAAGCACCTATTGCTAATAAGGCATGCCTAGGTTAGGAATGACTGCTACGGGACCATTTCATAGCATTTTAAGTAATGAAGAACACATTTTTATAGCTCTCTTTATGGTCCTTCAGAACTTGATACACATTTAATCTCTAAGGCTATTTTCATAATGGCAAACAATAAGGAAACGGAGGGTAAGGGTTAAAAACTTGGCTGAGCACCTACTAACTCCAAGTTCTTTTTAAAAGATCTCATTGGAACACCCAGCAAAGCAGGTGGTTGCCTCCTTTTTACAGGTGAAGAAACTGCTGCTCAGAGGCCCAGGGACCCTGATGCAGGTCAGGGCAGCAGAGCCACAATTTGAAATTAGACCCCAGGGTCCCTCCCAGTCTACACAGATAAATAATAGATGCCCTGGCTTTCATCAGAGCCATTTTTAAGCAATGGCAGATGCCAGACGTTCTGGATTATTTTGCACATGTTGTCTGGGGGTTCCTGTGCTTCCCTAGAAAGGAAATATCCTTCTTTCTAGGGGAGAATAGCTTAGGAGACTGTGAGAACCAGCTCCTTCATGATCACTGTTTTCAGTTATTGAAGGCCCTGGAAGAAGATTATTGAAATTTGCATTCTTGAATACTTAACAGTTTAATAATCTTGAATATGAAACAAAGCCAGAAAGTCTCGTTTGATATTTTATGCAATGCTGCATCCATATATTCAAGTTTTTATTTAGGTTGCACACACACATACAAAGCCCAGAGGGAGAGTGGAAGTATTTGTATTCCTGGGTTTAAGAGCCCCTGCAGTGCCTGCTATGAATGGGGCCCACCTTCATTCTGTCCTTGTTCAGTTGACTCATTACCTTAGCTCTTCTGTTCTCACAAGGTGCAGCCTGCAGAAGGTAGTGATGACCCAGGGAGCTGAGTGCTGGTTCCTGAGGCCCCTGAGGAATTTTGGGGAGGGAGAACTCTGGCGATCTGGATCTGTCGCAGGCTTTGCCAATAGGAGGCAAGGATGCATCTCCTTGAGTGTGAGGACAGGGAGGGTGTCCCTCTGTATTTGCAGGGTATTCGCTTGAATGAAAGTGAGCTCATGGGACTCCTGCTCGCTCTGCTAGGTTGTTGGATTGCCTATTTCAAACTGCTTTGTAAATTGTGAAGTAGCAGAAATGCTAGCTTTTACTTAGTAACCATGACTCTGAAAAGCTCTGTTTTAATTTCCTGATTGCCAAGTCAGAATGAGAAATAGATTTTATAATTGTGACACACTTAAATACCTTGAGGTATATGTTTACCTTTGAAAAGCTAATAAACATGTGACTTTTTGAAATTTTAGTATTTTATGTTCATTTTGCATATTTCAGTTTTGAAAAGAACTCCAGCCAAAGGCATCTTTGTGTTTTTTTATTCCTTCTACTTATCTATATATTTATTTTTATGTTTAGAGGCCCTCCCTTTAACTCTAGATTCTGAAGACCTCCTATTCTCTAGGAAGGCTAAGAATTCTCTATGTAATATTGATTATACAAAAGTTGGCTCTTATAGTGCACAAATCAGCTCTGCATTTGTAGGAGGGATACAGATGTAACTTTATTAATACACTGTATTGCTGTCTAACCAGAAGCATTTGCTAGTTCTTGAGGTCTCCTCATTCTGGATACTTTTTATGATTGTGATAAATTTGTCTTTTGGAAGTGCTTTGGAATACATTAAACCACTTGTTAGACTTGTAAAATAATGGCTGGAGATCTTAATTTGGCCTGCATGCAGATGTTCATTGCATCCTTCATGCAGCTCATTTTAGTTGCTCACTTGCTGGAAGTAGAGAAGCTCCACTAATGACAGGTAGCAGACCTGTCCTCATGTTACTTTATAATTTAGTGGGGGAGAACATCTTGCAAGGAAAATACAAATTGAAAAAATGTTACATTAGGAATAAATATGGAATTACATGGAAGAGGGCATAAATTTTAAGTCAGAGAGGGCATCTAAATAAGGCAAAACCTGAAGGTCAAGTAGCCAGGCAGCATAATGAGAAGAGGATTCTAGGTAGAGGGAAGAGCTGAGACCAGAGACATGCCGGGAGCATGGGATGATCCAGGAATTCCAAGTCAGACAATGTCCTCTGGTGAAGGAAGCTGATGTGGGGACCGCTGGTTTAAGTGTAAGGGCTGGGGAGATAAGTTAGGGCAAGGTCAACAAGGGGCTTTTGCATTCTTGTAAAGAGTTTAGCCTTGATCCTGAGAGCAATGGAAAACCATTGAAGAGTAATTTTATTTTAATCTGGGATGTGGCCTGAGTAGACTTGAATTTCAGAAAGATCCTCCTTTCTGCAAAGTGTAGAATATCGAAGGAGACAGTCGTGGTGGGCCTTTTGTGTATGGCCACCATGTCCATGCAGGTTTTGTGGTGTTGCATTTCAGTGAGCATCACATTAATGTTCCCATCTTCCATCTCATAGTGCCCAACCCAGGCAATGTTCCACAGCAGCTCTGTGAGCGGGGAAACTGTAGAAAGTCAGAATTGAGACTATAGCAGTCTGATGTAGGCAGCAACCTTGGAGTTGGAATAAAAAAAGGCCAAATTGTTGCTACAGGCCTTAGAATGGCTTGGCTCTAAAGGTGAAGGAGGGGGAGGAGTTGGAAAGATACCTAGCCTTCAGACTTGTCAATCTGAGAGGATAAGGGAACACAGGAAAAGGGAACACAGCAAGTCCATTTACTGTTTTCTTCCTCGTTCCACAAAGAAATCCAGAATCCTATGGTAAAGTGAAAATTGTAGCTATATTACGTAGCCTTATGGCTTCTTTGACTCTGCCTCTTATGCATCCACATCTAACAAAAAAAAAGGCCACTGATTAACATTAGGGTACATCCCATGATGTTTTCTATCAAAATGTCTCAAATTTGGGAAGCTAAGCATATGCCAAAAAAAAAAAAGCTTGAACTCTAAATTGCCTACTTTTTAAGTTACATGTTTGTTAACTGTTTAGCTAGAATAATCATTTTACTGCTCCTAAAATGTTAAATGAAGCCGTTTTGTTTCTCCTGTGAACAAATATTAGATACAGAGATCTAAGTGATAAAATACCATCATTTTGCTTGATTTTTATGAAGTGTAATTTCTTGACATAAAGACTCAAAGGAACACAGACCAAGTAAGGAGATTAAATATTTATTTCATTCTGCAGACTTTGAAATTTTAAAATATAAGTTGTAATTTAAAAGATAAAATTGGTCTCTTTTATAAGCCCACAGAAAAATGATAGTTATCTTAAATTTAGAAATGTGTTTAGTTGTGGAATTGAATTCAGCTTTAGACGCTGAGCAGCCTTGTATGGATATTAAAGAATTCTATATTGAGTTAGGAGCAGTCTTTGAGAAAGCACACACTTTTGTACCATATTGTTTTACTAATTTTATTAATCTTCATCAGTGGATACTAGAAAGAATCTAATTGTTTCTAAGGGTAGGAGAAAAATATCTATAGTACAGTAAAATCTATCCTTCATTGGCATTTCTGACACAAAAGATCCATTTTCACCAAAAATGGCAAGGGGGAAAGACTTGATTCACAAGGAGGTCCATTTACCAGTTTCCAAGAAGAATCAATAATTAGTTAACTTAAGCTTTAACTGAAGATAAAATCCTAACATCCTACATTTTATGAGCAGATGAATTTAACATAATGTATTTAACAACATAACTTCAAATCTTTTAAAAATGCCTTTTTAAAACATAGTCTGCCTTTCAACCCCTACCCCCTGCCTTTCAATCTCTCTCCTCTGCTACCTCCTTTATTTATTTATTTTTTTTAAGATTTTATTTGTTCTTGAGAGAGAGAGAGGCAGAGGGAGAGAAGCAGGCTCCACGCAGGGAGCCCGATGGGGGACTCGATCCCGGAACCCCAGGATCTTGCCCTGTGTGGAAGGCAGATGCTCAACCATTGAGCCGCCCAGGCGTCCCATCCTCTGCTACCTCCTAATCTCAGAATTGAGCTCTGGCTTGTTTTACATTACTATCTTGAACTTTGCTTTTTATGCCTTGGAAATATGTACAAAAGCTACAGTGTTACTTTAAGAAGCTTGCTTATGAAAGGTCTCCCCTGTCTAGTCTTCCTGACCCTGCCTTCCTTCCGTATTCCTTCCATCCTCCTGCTCCTTCTGCCTGCCCCCCACCCCTTCCCTCATTTAAAAGACCCAAACAAAACAGAATCCTTTGCCTTTGGTATTCTATGGAAAGTTCAGTGATACCTTGTCTTGCTGTTGTAAAAATTCATAGTATATAGTAGTTCAAAAAAGATTCTTACCTCAGAGACCTGATATAAAGACCATTTGGAACCATATCTGGGCTCTACCACTGATACCAAGTTTTATACTAGTAGTTCATTAATAATGTTTTCCTGTCAGAGCCTTAGTGTATTGCACATCACTTTATTAAAATAAATGCTAGTGGAGACAGTAACTCAATGTAATGTGGCTGATGTGGAATCGTGTCTAATATTCTCTCCTCCACCCCCACTCCAGCTCCACCCCCAGCGTAAAAATTGCCATTCTGAAGAGAAAAAATATATTTAAAGAATTGTAGCATAAGGTCAAATTATATTATTTTATTGCAATACTACTGTAGTACAGAGATATTATGTAATGGAAAGGAGTGCCAATTTCCGTTCTGATGAAGCGGTCATCCTTTGGATATGCTTAGGAGGATAACTAAGCTAGTTACCAATAAATATACAGTTCTAAAAATTTTGGTTATTAATCATTAGGAAACGTCTTAAACTTTTTTAACATTGGAAAGATATCAATGAGATGTGTAATGAGAATGAAAAATATTTTGCTTTGTTCAGAATACTCAGAGCACCGTGTAATGTTCTTAGGAAACGAAAGAGGAGCCTGTTCTGATCTGTCTTCCGTGAAGAGGCTTCTCCCACAGAGCTGCCATTTCTAGACTGAATGTTTTCATTTCAGAATGGAAAGAGACTTGATTCACAAGAAAGTCCACTTACCAGAAGGGTGGGGTTTTTTTTTTTTTTGTCTTTTTTTCATGTTTAAATCCAAAATTATTATTGCATAAAAGGAAATGTTATCACTTATCTGAAGGAAAATGCTGTGTATTCTGGGGCTATTTGTTTGCATGACTCACATAGTCGCACATGGTTTGTCAGGCACCAGAGAAATGGTCCTCTGCTTTAACTTTGTAATTCCTCTGGTGAGAGTCTGTCCTAAAGAAATAATCCAGAATGTTAGGGGCAGGGAGAGCTCTGAGCATAAAGACAATTTTCTTGATCTCCTGTATAGACTAGTGAAAAATTGGAAACAACCTATAGGACTCATAGAAGGGGCTTGCTTATTAGTTTAATGAATTTTCACACAGTCCCTCAAATGGAAATCTTATATGAGTAAAGATAATGGTTATTAAAACTTTTAGGAAGTTGGAAAATCTGCTTTTAATTAAAGTGTTAGGCTACAGTATTTTTCTTCAGTTTTCCAAATTTTGCACTTTATTACTTTCATAATGAAGGAAAAATAGAATTTCAAAATATGTTGTTTCTGCTCTGAAATTTTTTTTCTTAAATAAATATTGAAGATTGCTGCCAGACTGCAGCCAACAATTTTAGGGACCCTAAAGCTTGAATTTCGTTTAAACACATTAATGGTTTTGGTATATTCTGAAAGTGTGTTTAATTTAAAACGAACCATTTAGTTTCTGTTTAGATTGGTTTTAGCCTTAAGTATATATAGTTAATTCTAGAGAGGAGCCCTAGAATTTGGGGTATAAAATAAGAAAGAGAATTTTAAGAAATGAGTAATAATGTTATTTTAAAAAGAGAATTAATTACAAAGAAGAATTTCTGGAACATTGATACTAGAAGTTCCGAGGGAACTTTTGCAACAGGAGTCAGAGGACCTAGGTTGAGAAATTTTCTAAAAGCTTAAATTATACAAAGAACTCATGGAACCATTTCAATCTGGGAAATATGTTACTAACAAGAAATGCATTTGTTTCATTTCTTTTCCTCCCTCCCTTCCTCCTTTCCTCCATCCTCATTTTTCTTTTCTTTTTTTCCTTTGTTTATTGTGGTAAAATACACATGACAGAACCATTTTAACCATTTTAACCACCAGTGGTCTTATGTGCTTTCCTCTTGTCCCGAAGCCACCACCACCATCCATGTCCAGAACCCTCATCATCATCCTGAACTGGAGCTCTGGTCCCATTCAAACCTACCCCCCAACCCCCACCCTCCCTGCCCTCACCACCCTTCTGCGTGTGGCTCCAGGTACCTCATATCCATATCCTCTTTCCTTTGCTCTTAATCTAGATGCTGGAAGCATCACCCACACTCATTCACTCCCCTCACAGTTACTGCCCATCTCCTGTGTTCAGAGGCTCCAGTATGGCTTACCAACATGAAAAGCAAGGAACCTGTTAAATTTGCAGTCTAGTGAGTATAAACAAGCCCATCCCTACACAGGTAACTGGAGTAAAGGATAGTAATTATCATTTGAAAGGGCAGAAAAGAAGAAGAAGAAGTGTGCTACTTGAGTTACAAGAGTGAAGGAGTAACTGTGGACAGTTTATGGGAAGTTTATGGGAAGTTTATGTGGACAGTTTATTGCAGGATATGGGAAGAAAGTAGCGTCCCATCACCCCGATGAGATTTGTAGGCATCATGAAGATGCCACCGCCCCAGTGTCTCTAGTAGGAGTCACATTTTATTAAGTTTTTGTGGTGGTGGTTTGCCTGCTGTTGTTTTATTTTGTTTTATAGTTGGTTAGTTGGTTTTTTGGTAGTAGTGATAGGCTGAACTTAGTCCCTCCCTTTCCTGATCCAGTAATCAATGCCTTGCAAGCCCTGGGCTATATGGTGCAGTTGAGTGGTTGGAGAATATAGGGAGTGCCCGATAAGCTAGGAGAATAATCTGGTCTGTTATCCATTTGGGAGGTTAAGAAGCCCATGGGCAAACCTGGATTTGCACCTGCACCCTGATCTATTCAAGTTAACTAAGGTAAAATTTCTTGAAACAGGCACCCCTTGTCTAGGCTAGTGGTTTTTATTACTGCAATTCCGATTATTAGCTGTTTTTTTATATATAAATTTATTTTTTATTGGTGTTCAATTTCCAACATATAGAATAACACCCAGTGCTCATCCCATCAAGTGCCCCCTCAGTGCCCGTCACCCAGTCACCCCCACCTCCCCTTCCACCCCCCCTATTTCGTTTCCCAGAGTTAGGAGTCTCTCATATTCTGTCTCCCTTTCTGATATTTCCCACTCATTCGATTATTAGCTGTTTAAGAATTTTAGGCAAACGTGCCTTTTGAGTTGGGTGGGAGACTGAGAGGCCTTTCCTGGCATTGCTTACTTAGTAGTGTTCATGCCCATTGTTCTGTGTTCCGCAGGTCTCTCCAAGACGACAGTGTGTGTCCTTCACTGGTCATTCTTCCCCTGGCTTGTCTGAGGTCCCTTCGTTTGTAAATGGAGTGGGTGCTAGGAACTGACAGGCTTTTGGTTTGACCCTGGCACGCCTGTTCCTCCTAAATCCTCTTAACACCACCTCCCATATTAAGATGTTCGGACTTCCTTTGTTGTATTGAAGAATAGTTTAGTTATAGTCTGTCTGGAAGAAGGTCAGTAAATCACTGGCTAGTATCACAATGAAAGAAGGTTTATTTAGCTTCTCGCCTGCTTGGTGAATACTAGGCACTCTTCTTTACTTTGCCTTGGAGTTATTCTTTGTACTGTGGATCTGTGAGAGGAAACGCCTGCCTGTCATTGAACTGGAGAGGCCATTATGTGCAGAGATGGTGGTGGTCACAGGTGTTGGTTGTTGATAGGAAACCATGCACGATTTTGTTGGAAAACTGAGCAATTCTGTTACGACTAAATCGAGGATACCTCAAGGGGAGTAAGATTGAGGTCAAGTAGGTAGTGGGGTTAACCCTGAGTATTGGAACAGAGAGGAAACATGCACTGCTGCCCGAGGCTTGTTAGGCATTGGGACTTCTTACAATAGAAGTAGAATGGGATGACGAGGGGGCAAGGAGGCCAGTTTAAAGCAGATGGAACAGCTGAAAAATTGGCCCTCAACTAGTTGATGGCATAGAATATGGAAAATGGGTTTCTCTTGATGAAGGTTATAATTAAAGACACTGGTTTCTAGAGTATTCTGTCTATATAGTTTCTTTCAGCAAGTATTTATTATATGTCACTACCTTAGATACAGAAGCTTTATCTGATCAGCACCAAAAAAAATCTCATAAATATCATTGTTGTGTATGATGAGATAAAATGCTTATCACTTAAGACATTTAATTCATGTTTATTTGCTAATGATAGTAATAGCCGTGAACAGACTTTTCTAAGTGCCTCACAAGTATTAATCTGTGTGGTCCCTCACAACAGCCCTATGATGTGGATACTTCTTTTCAATAGACCAATTTGCAGAAAGGTTAAATAATCTTGGTGTCAGGATTTGAACACAGGCCATTGGCCTGTGTAGCCTATGTTTCAGAAAGTTCACCTCTTGAGCAAAGAGTATGATGTAACTTGGCCAACCTGTTTACCGTAGTTCTGGCAAAAGATTGTGAGAGGGTGTGTTCCGCTGATTTATGGGGCAATCTTAGGGTTCTTATCCTTTCTCATATGAAGGATGTTCCAGAATCCTGGAATAAGAATTTCTAAAATGAAGTATAGCAAACCATTTAGACCTAATGTTAGAACACGGACACTGCTAATTCACTGGTTTTAACTCAGAGATTTTTGTCACCTTCCCTCTCTCCACCCTCCTTCTCTCTCCTCCACCCTTCTTCATCTTTAGGTACCTTTGAATATGGCAGGGCTATTCTTTACTATTGATCAGTATACATTCTAGACTGCTAATTTTGTAAACATTTGTGCATTTTGTCCTCATTGCCTATAAAAATAACTGTATTCTAATGCAGCAAGTCTTCCTATCAGCTTAGGCAAAGTAACTGTGTGAATTTATCTAAGTGGAGGGTGTGCATGTGTGGAAGTGAAAAGTCTTTCCCCACAGTGGTTAACCCTTCACTGTAAGGAAGTAGGATGGCCTTTTTTGTTTTTCACAGTGAAAATGCTACTTCGTTCTTCTCTATTCTGTAGGAAATTTATAAATTGTGATAAGTGAAACCAATCATCTAGAGAATTTCATGCTTTAACTTTTTTTAACAAAGAGAAAAAAGAAAGAAATTGTGTGTTTAATTTCACCTGTTTAGCAACAGCCTGAAGAAATCCAAAGACCAGACAGACTATTTCTCAGAGTTTACTGCCTACCCCCAGTCCCCCCATGATGTGTTAGTTTTTGGTTTTTAAAACTGTTGCTTTGTGGAGAGAGGTGTGGAATGGACAAGTGAATAGGGAAGCCATTCTCAATTTCATTTCTTTAACTTTCTCATTTCCTTTTGTTTTCAGTACAGGGACAATAAACTTTTTGTGCCCTAGCAAGAATTTTTGTGTTATCATTGAGTATATGGAGTATTGATATTTAAATAAATGGAAAAAATATAATTATAAGATAAATAAATTGATATTTGAGCATTTTGCGATTCCTTTGAGTTTTTTTTAATAAATTTATTTTTTATTGGTGTTCAATTTGTCAACATACAGAATAACACCCAGCCTTTGAGTTCTAATTGTGGCAAAAGTATTATAGTTCTTTTTATTTTCTTCTATTTATTCTTTTGAGAGAAAGAGAAGGGAGCACATGAACGAAGAGGGGGAAGAGGCAGAGGGAGAAGCAGACTCCCTGCTGAGCAGGGAGCAGAACATGGGGCTCCATCCCAGGACCCTGAGATCATGATTGGAACCAAAGGCATAGACGCCCAAGCGTCTGAGCCACTTAGGCACTCCAAAAGTATTATAGTTCTATCATAAACTCCCTTCCATGTAAGTTCCATACCTTTAGTCAGCAGTTATTATTTTTTATTTTTTATTTTTAAAAGCTCCTTAAAGAGCCAGTTTTCTTCAGATTTTATCTATTTATTCATGAGAGACATGGGGGGTGAGGGGAGAGAGAGAGAGAAAGAGAGAGAGAGAGAGAGAGGCAGAGACACAGGCAGAGGGAGAAGCAGGCTCCATGCAGGGAGCTGGATGTGGGACTCGATCCCAGGTCTCCTGGATCACGCCCTGGTCTGAAGGCAGGCACTAAACCGCTAAGCCACCTGGGCTGCCCTAGTCAGCAGTTAGAGCCAAGAACGAATTATGTAGTGGTTGTGATTTGATTAGTTAAGATGAACTAACAGGAAAAACTGCAAAGAAAACTTAATAGGTGTGAAGTGTTACATTAGTTTATGCTGTGGGAACTTGTATGATGAAGTATAAAATGAAAACAATATAAATATGTTTTGAAGTCCTTGAGGAAAAAATTCTATCACCACAGTGGTTTTTTATGAACTATGGTCCATGAAAACCCATATCACAATAGACATAGTAGTCCATAGTTTAATTTTAGATGTGTTTTGTTTATTTTTATGAGATGATAACATGGATGTTAGAGCATTTGTCTTCTATTATGTGAATTTAAATGCATAAATGCCATATTTATTACCATTGTCTTTCTGTACTACTGTATCTTGGTTGGTACCGGTGTTGCATGTTTCAAAAGTTAGAGTATTCCAGGTTTAAATCAGAAATGTCTAGATGTTATCATAACTATAAACTGTAAAAGACAAAGTCTTGAAAGTAGCCAGAGAAAAAGAGCAGGTCGCCTATTAAAATTTGGTGAGAATCTTAGTAAATTTCTGTGGTACTGTAAAATGCAGAAGAAGTAGGGAAAATATCTACAAGATGTGAATTTGCAAAATTACTTTAAGTGCTGTTCAAGAATTATGATAAAATGGAAATGGTTGAGTTTATCCCTGAAAGACCTCTGCATTTCCTCTAAAGGAACTTCTGTAGGATGTAATTCAAGGGAATGAAAAATTGTTCCAGAAGGAATAATGAGAAATAAGAATAGTAAGCAGGTAGGAGGCACAAATATAGGTAAAGCCAAACAAACATGATATAAAAATTGTGTCAAACCCATGGAATTAAAAAGTAAAAAAACTGCAACATTGTTCAACAGGAGAATGTACCCCTGAAAGGGGCGGTGGTGGCAACTAATGTCCTTTTACTGTCCAGGAAGGGAGATTTTGTTGAGGTAAATATGTGTTTATGGTAAGTTGTCAAGGAAGACCGCTGAAGGAATTAAAGAGTGAAAAACTTATGAACTAGTGAAGAAGGGGGTATGGGGAGATAGAGGACAGGGTCCTACTGGTCTGACAGTAACCTTAAAATAACAAAATCAACTGTTTTCAACAAGAGCATCTCAGGGCTTTTTAAAACATCATTAGACCTGTTCCTGATTATGGAAATCTATAAACAATGCAGTCAAGTTTTTAACCTTAAGTAGCTTAAATTCTCTCGATTTGTACAGTATTGATCAATTTAGGAAACCTTTATATCAGAGCTCACAACAAATTAATGGAGACAAAAGTTACTGAGGCTTTACTGCTCTGTAGGAGATTTATGACTCCTGAAAGGATTACTGACATTCACGAGATTTCTGGGTGCTTATGTTTTCAAATGGGTATTTTAGAGGAAAATAGGAATGCAAGTAGCTTATATATTTGGATAGTGTTCAGTAATAATGGTCAGTGCAAATGCTGCTTATGTGTTTTTGTTGTTTAATCTCTTTGTCCTCTATTTTGAAACTGTAATAATCATTCTCATTTATTTTATTATTTTTTTATTTAAGTGCAATTCATTAACACATAGTGTGTCATTTAGTTTCAGGGGTAGATCATTCTCATTTATTGAGCACTAGTCTGGGCATTTTGCTAGTTCTACTTATTTATTTATTATTTGTAGCCCTCACAACAGCTCTGTAAACAAAGGTATGTTTTGCCCATTTCACATGTTAGAAACTTCATGTTGTCAGAGTTTACCCTGTCCCGGGCTCCTCACCCAGCTGGCCAATGGCAGAGGTGAAGCCAAACCTGCATATGCTCCACTTCTGCAGTAGGTTTTCCCTCTGTCCTTCAAGTGGTCTTTTTTTTTTTTTTTTTTTTTTAAGATTTTATTTATTTATTCATGAGAGACACACAGAGAGAGGCAGAGACATAGGCAGAGGGAGAAGCAGGCTCTCACAGTGAGCCAGATGTGAGATTCCATCCCAGGACTCCAGGATCACACTCTGAGCTAGAGGCAGATGCTCAACCACTGAGCTGCCCAGGCATCCCTCAAGTGGTCTTTAAGGGGTGAATACCAGTGATTCTTTCTGTTGCTTTTTGTTAATCTGAGAGGCAGTTGCTTTGCTAAACAGTGCAATTAGGGGAAGACTAAGGAGAGCTAATCTGAGTATGCTTATGTGATGTGTTTATTATGATGAAGCCAGATTCCAAGAGCTTGTATTTTATCACAGAACAGCCGATGACTCTGAATGCTTTGCTCCAGGGACTTAGAGGCCCTGGGTGGAAGAACTGATGGCAGTTACATTCCCCTGCAATAGAGAAATGTGGTCCAGGGTATCTTGCAGTTAAGGTCCCTTGTGTTCAGACCCAAAGCATTTGTGAGATGTACTTTTACTTCTGTATATAGAAAGAAAAGAACCTTGAGGCTATGCCATCAGTGCCCATGTGGGATGCCACTGGGTGGTTCCCCATCTAAAGCACAAAAACACCGGGTATTTATTTCAAGGAGGTTACTGTTCAATAGGAAACTGGTTCTCAAAGAGGTGGAATTCAGGGTTGGGGGGTGGCATCTGGAAATCCCTGTGATCCAAATCTGCTAATTCTGCGATGTAAGATCCCCACAGCCTCAAAAGACTCTTGCTTGACGTTGGAACCGGTCCCCCCCTCAGAATGAATGACTTTCTGTGCCAAAAGTTTTCTCTTCGCTATTCTATTGAATAGTAAAGATCTAGAACATTTTCCAGCCAAATTTCTTTACTTTTGCCAGTGATTTTCAACCTCAGCTGAGAAATTAGCAGGACCTGGGAGCTTTACAACTCCTCATACCCAGGTCAGTTATAGCAGAATCTCTGGAAATCTCTGAAATCCAGACATCCGTAAAGTATATCATGTGACTCTTTAAGGCTTCTATAAATCCATGACCCCTCTCCCCATTTTTAGTTCTTTTAGTTAATTCATTACTTGAACAACCCTTGCTGTTCTTCACATATTTAAACTATTTTTCTTGTTTTACAGTTTAATCTCATTTCTTCTCGGAAGTGCATTATATAGAATAAAAATTAATATTTTGGGAGAGATAAGATATTTATTTCTAAGAAGTGAAAGCTGAGAGAGATGCAGGGTTTCAAATCATCCTGCATAAAGTAGGTTACAAGGGAAAGGATCTAGCTCAGCTGAAAGAAGCTAGTTGATCTGGTTTGTTTGTTTGTTTATTTATTTATTTATTTTTTAAAGGCTTTATTTATTTATTCATGAGAGATACACACAGAGAGACACAGGCAGAGGGAGAAGCAGGCTCCACGCAGGGAGCCTGACGTGGGACTCGATCCCGGGTCTCCAGGATCACACCCTGGGCGGAAAGCGGCACTAAACCGCCGAGCCACCCGGGCTACCCAAGTTGATCTAGTTTAGAGCTGGCCTCCAAGAATTGTGTCCAGAAGTAAAAATTTCAAGAAGTAAAATTTTTCAAGAGTATGGGGATTCAGTGCAGGAAGAGGTGTATACCAGCACCGTCTAGGCAAGGCTTTTCATAGTCATCAGCTGGTGGGAATATCTTGATTCCCAGAGGGAGTTGGAACTGGCAGTTGTGGGAATACTGGAGTAGCAGAATGAGTTAGATGACAGGGGCTCCATTCTCAGCAGACAAGTGGAGCAGAAACCAGGAATAAATCTGCTTAGATTGGGAATACCTGCTAGACACATGGGCTACGTTTTGGTCCACTGAAATATATACACTGGAGGCTAGTTGAGGGCACCCTGTAGGAACAGGCTGCTGATACCCACCTGGCCTTGGTGGTCATTGGTTGGCTCTAACCTAAAGATTCTTCAGGTTGAAACTAGTTCTCGCCAAATGTAGAGACAAGACCTTATTGGAATGGGTATAGTGTAGTATAAGAGCACTGACCCTAAGGTTAGGAGACCTAAGGTCTAGTCTCATTTTCTCAAAGAACTAGATTTGCAGCCTGAGACAACTCATTTAATCTAGTAAGCTTCTGTTTTTCTGCATCGATGAAATAAAAAGTACTCTCTTAATGTCTAGTACTATTCCTTTCAGGTCTGTGAATATTGCTGTAAAAAAGTGAAAGCAACAAATGTGCCCAAGTAATATGTACAGTAGAAAACTTTAAAAGAGTGTGTTTTTACATAGGGTGTGATGTTCTTGAGCTAGTTTTCTTACTGTTCTCATGTTGCCTGAGGCATACTGTAGTTCTATAGAGGTAGTCTGTGCCTCCCAGGCTTGATCTCAGTTTAAGCTACTTGTCTTCTGAGGTGATCCCAGGAACTGGCAACTCTGTGCCCTGATACTTAGAGCCAGTACTTTCTGAAGCATATTGACTCAGCATTTGTCACTTTATACAGTGATGGCAAGAAAAAAATTCAATATTAGAACAGTTGTACCCTTAAGTGAAGTCTCAGTAGAGCCTCATGATAAAAATAAGTGCTAGAAGCACTATTATTGCTTTACATCAACTTCATTTGGTTCATCAAAAATCAAAAGGCATTTATTTACCAGATTAGGTAACTATTACTGAAGTTAGGATCTGTTGTGAGCCAAGAATTTCAGTGGTTTTTTAAAGATTTTTATTGAGAAGCATAAATAAAAGGGTTTATCTCAAAAAAAAAAAAGATTTTTATTTATTCATGAGAGACACACACACAGAGACACAGGCAGAGGGAGAAGCAGGTTCCATGCAGGGAGCCCGATGTAGGACTCGATCCCGGGACCCCAGGATCATGCCCTGGGCCGAAGGCAGGCGCTAAACCACTGAGCCACCCAGGGATCCCTTTCAATGTGTTTTTTGTTCAACGTGAGCCTGGTGTCTGTCGCTCACACTGAATGCCGATACAAAAGTCTGCTTGAGAGTATGTTGCTTGCGCACAATCTCATGAACTTATTTTTTTCTCTACTGACTAGAAACTGGTACCATAGCCAAATTAGATGTCAGCACAAAGGGAATTCAGTGGCATACCTGAACAGAAGTGACAAGCGAAAATCAATTAAAGGAGCCAGCCACATGGGTATATTTGGTAACACAGGCCAGCACTATAGGAATCTTATACTCATTGCCTTCCTTGAGATCAATGCTTTGACTTTGTGCATTGCTAACACACACATAAACCTTTGTTCATCATGATCTTTTTGATGATGGTATTGAACATATGTTGGGTTTTTCTGTTTGTTTTTGATGGCTCAGCTTATAACTTGTTTTCGGTGTCCCCTGTCCCACAAAGATGAGACTTGAAGGAAGAACAACATTGTATTTTCCACTTCTGAATCCAGAGACTTAGAGACTGGTAGGTGAATATGCACGTGACTGAGATGCTAGCAGATATTTAATGGAGGCTTCATTATTCTGGAGCAGAGATACTCTTTTTCTCTTGGAAATTAGAAAGGAAGCATATAAGCTTTCCACAGCTACTGCTGCCATTTTTGTAACTACAAGGAATACGATTTTAGGCTTAAGCAGACACCACACTGGAGGGCAAGACTGATTTTGAGAAAGCAGGTCTTGAGTGACATTGCTGAGCCACTAGATGACGACTGACCAGAAGCCCATCCCTCCTTTTTTTAAAAGTAAGCTCCATGCCCGTTGTGGGACTTAAACTCACGACCTCATGATCAAGAGTTGTGTGCTCTACTGACTGAGGCAACCAGCCGCCCCCAAATGCCTACCCTTTTCCAAGAGTCTATATTTATGTTATTCAATAAATTTCCTATATAATTTGAGCTAATATGAGTCAGGTTTTCTACAGCTTGCAACATAAAGATTCCTAAAGCATATACTTCTCAGTGTTTTGTTTTTTCAGTGCACTGTAACATTTTCTTGGTTCAATTTTTATGTCATTTTTTCCCTAATCTACACTGTAATATTATATATGTCTTACTTCTAATTGGGCCAGAAGTTCAGAGCTTGCAAAGGTATATATCAAACATGTCTTTAGATTCATTGCATCTTAACCAGGACCCTGTGTATTCATTAGTCCTTTATATATCAGATGTGAACCTCAGAATGCTTCAGACACTGTGTTAATAAGTATAGAGGACAGAGAGTTATCTGGTGGTAGCAAGCTACCCCAAAACTTAGTGGCTTAAAAAAAAAGGTATTTTGATAAGATTCATCAGGGGTAGTATAACCCTTCTCTATGTGGTGTTACTGGGCTGGAGGCATTATTTCCAAGATGATACACTTCCATGACAGGCAAATGGGTGCTAGCTGTCGCCTGAGAGTACAGTCGGAACTGTCAGCTGGGGGCTTTGATTTCTCTCCACATGGGTTCTTCCATGGTGCTTCCTTAATATTAGGAATCAGCTGATACTTGGGCTTCCATTTAATATTAGTATCAGCTGATACTTGGGCTTCCTTAAATGACAAAGGTTTGGATCTTCCATGAAATTTCCTTCCAGGGTAAGATTGCTAAACTGTTTCAAGCCTTTCAAAGAATTTTGATGCTGTAGTTAGTAAATTAGCTCCATGTGAGTTGTAAACTAAGGGGAAGTATGGTAACTTAGGTCCTGTGAGATTAAATGTCATAAGAGATGGTCTTTCTATACTTACTTACATGGGTTAAAACTTATTTGTAATTGTCTTGGTATGGAAATAAGCATTTTTTCCCTTTTTTACCAGTACTAGGCTTTATAGATGTAAAAACTTCATATGAAAATTTCTGGAATTCTGACCATTACCTTATGCAATACAATGTGGGATGCTGTTGTCAACTCCCCTGAATTAAACAGCTTTTTGATAGAAAAACGATCATCTGGATTCTAAATTTGAAGATAAGACTCAATTTTAGTTAAATATAAACCTTTAGGTAGCATGACAAGTGGAATAGTTAAGTTTCCTTTGTAAGCTGAAACCAAATGCACATTTTATTTATTCAACAGAGTTGATCAATTACCTTCTGTATACTAAATACTGTCCTGTCCCTGTATTATGCCAAGATAAAAGGAGGAATAGCCAAACATGTCATTCTTTATCTTCTAGGAATTTTCAGGCCACTGTAGAAAACAGAGAATCAGATCAGTATAAATTAGTATTTTGATGAGTTGGCTAACCTGAGTGAGAGATCAGGTTGGGAAAGAGGAGGTAACATTTGGTACCATATGCATCTTTTATACCCAGCATATTTCACACAATGCTTGGCACACTGTAGGTACTTAGAAAATGTTTGTGGAATTAAGTTTGAAATGTACTATGAAGAATAAATAGTTGACAAGAGCCTAAATTAAAGCAGAAATGATGGAGAAACAGAAAGATGGCGGTGTGATTTCTGATTGGAACAATATCAGAAGGCGTGGGTAAGTTCCAAAGTTTCAAGCTCTGGCAGATGGATAGTTTGTTATTAACTGAACAAGGAGAACACAGAAGTTGGTTTGAGATCAGTGGAATGATAAGAGAAATTTATTTTAGGTTTTGACTTGTTAAAATCAGGGTTTTTGAGGGAACATCTTTATGAGATTGTTCAGTAAGCATTCAGAGAAACCTGGTCAGTCCTGGAGCTCCAGTGGAGGAAATGAAGATAAAAATTCAGGATTCATCGAAATATTTGATACCCACAGCCATGGGAGTGGGTGGGATTGCTCAAGTAAAGTGATAAAAAATCTCCATGATAGGTCTATGAAGAAGGTAATGTTTTTAAATTGGTATTTCTAGAGCCAATTAGATTTATTTGAAAAGGTGATCCACTCAATAGAACCAAGCACCTCAGTAGCCTGTTTCTATGGAAGTAAGTGGGTGTCCTGATTCACAGTATAGCAAGTGCTGACTCTTAACAGTGCATTTGCTGTCATTCTGTCTTCCCTTTGCTGCTTTCATCTCTTGCATGTGAGTAAAATTGCAGGAAGGGCTCTCCTGTCACTGTGCCAGTCCCAGCATTACTCCTGCCCAACCACAACATACAGCTCACCCACCTCAGAAAGAAAGGCAAAGTTCCAGTGTGATTGCTGCTGCTTCATTGCTTTTAAGAGCAAAAATTATCTCAGAATGATCAGAGCCTCTTGCTGTATCTGTAAGATGCCATCGTCGCTGGAGACTTGTCACAACTAATAACAATTTCCACTGTGGTCCAAGGAAGGGTCTATAAAAAATGTTCTTTCACTTCTACCGCTCAGAAGACATCTGACTACTTTATGTGTGTGTGCAGTTGGCTGCAATTTTTTACATTATTAGAACTATTACAGTTTCATCTTTATAGATCTTCTTTGAATGCTTTGTACTTTACTTTTCTATCAATAAAGTAACCACTAATACCCTTTATGCAATGTTATCTTTAGTGAAAAAGTCCTCCTCAGTAAAAATTTAAACTATATTGCCCAATCTCAAATCTTTCTCCCCCTCCTCCACCAAGATATCTTGACCTATCTGATAGGGCTGTTGAGCATCTGAACTATGGCTAGTCCAAATTGAGATATGCTGCAACCATAAAACACATTGGATTTTGAAGACATAAGTATTAAGAAAAGTAAAATATATCATTAATTTTTATACTGAGTACATGCTG
The DNA here is from genome assembly GCF_053574225.1 of Canis aureus. NCBI lineage: Eukaryota > Metazoa > Chordata > Mammalia > Carnivora > Canidae > Canis > Canis aureus. The sequence continues at coordinate 47,119,955 of NC_135611.1, forward strand.
AAATGATAATATTTTGGGTATATCGGGTCTGAGAAAATCTATTTTACCATTTTTTCTTTTGCTTTTCTTAACGTAGCTACTAGAAAATTTTAAATTACATACATGTTTCTTTCAGACAGTACTGATGTAGACTAAACTACTCTAAAGACAACCCCTTCCCACAACATACCCTAAATGAGTTGTCCCTACTTATAGGTTTGTTAGTGATAACTTGCTCTTGTGCCTAATGTCACACTGCCCAGTGCTGAAGCCTATGGTAATCCAGCAACAGTTCTGGTGATTTTTAAAGCTAGATTTGTTGATTACAGAGAATTTTGCAAAGGGCAGATTGGGGAAATAATTCACATTTATTGAGCTACTCAGAAGTAATACTTATAACCAGTAAAACATCTGTTGGGGACCATGGCAAGATGTTCTCTGTTTTTGGCTATAATTTCTATAAAAATGACTATTGGATTTTATAAAATACGTTTTTACTTTATACCTTGTTCTAAAATGGATTTTAAATAGCCAATTTAATAAAGTAATTAATCGGTTAGCACCTTTTTAGGAATCCACCAATAGAAAGATGGTATCTGTTATTTTAGGAAATGAGCTAGTTGAAATTCCAGTAAAATAAAAATTCACGCTCCTCTAGATGATTGCTTCTTATCCTTTTTTTGGTCTGTCTCCTGAGACCAGACCTCATTCATCTGGAAACAAAGCACTGTCAGTCTGACCAAGGACAATCCATAAGAGGATCTCACATTTAGAATGCCTCACCTTCTCACATTGTGCTTTGAAGTTGAAAGTAAACATAGACCCTGCTCCTCCTGGTTGGTAAATGTCTAGAGCCTAAATGTCTTCTAACATGGAAACTAACAATTTTAGGGGGGAAAAGTGTCCAAAACTAAGTTGTAAATTTAAGAAATAACTGCCTACCTCTTTTTTATGATGATAAAGAAAATTCTCCACTTCCTGCAGATACTTATTAAGTTACAGCTATTTAATGATTCCCTATATACATATAAGAGTATCTTCCTGTCTCAACCTTACTCCTACTTATTAATCTGAGGATTTGTATTGCTGGAGTGTGAGAACATTTGATGTCCAGCATTTCTCTTTTTAAGTTTCTATGATTTAGTACCTACTATGTGTCACACACTTTCTAGGGCTTTGCCTGTGAATAATACACATAAATACAGAATGGATGGACCTTGCCTTCAGCCATCTAAGAGGCAAATAGACATGTATATGGTTACATATAAATGATTAAATCAATTCAGTAGTGTACAAAGTGCAGTAAATTCTATTAAAGGGAAGGGATCAAAAAAGTCTTTTTGGAAGGAAGCATGGGATTTCAAAAGGGGCAAGTTATAGGGAAAGTGAAGGGTTCAATATGAATAAAGACCTTAAAAAAATATATCTCGTAGGTTCAGCACACAAGTCACCAAAGACGGTGATTAAAGAAGCAAGTGCAGGGAGATGAAACCGCATGGCAGATTAGAAACAGACTCCCCAGGGCACCTTCTCCCAAGGTAGGGAGTCTGCACCCAGTTCTCTTGATATTCTGAAGGATTTTGAGCAGAGTAACATATTCAAATCTGTGTTTGCTGAAGACAAAGACAAGCACTTTGAAAGATAATGGGTGGGAAAGAGCGAAAGAGTCTGGTGTCAAGGAAACCAGTTTCACAGAATTCTGGGTTTTAAAAAGGAGAGATATGGCCCTCTACTGAGGCAGTGCTAACAGGAATAGAGGCTAGGATGGATCTGAGAAACCGAATTTGGGGAGTGATTGAATGATGATGAAAGCAAGCTTTGAGTAATTGCTGTTTAACTCCTAACAACCACCTGCTGTTATTAGTCTTCTCACTTTATACCTGAGGCACAGGGGTGCTAAGAAACTTGCCCCAAGAATACAATGCCATTGCTCAGAGGAGTTAAATTCAGTCCCAGGCAATCTTGCCTGCATCCAAGCTCTTAATTTCTATTTCTCCCTGGAAATGGAGGAAAAGCATTTCTGAAGTCCTAACATTTCTAGCTTCGTTGGCTGTTGCTTCCACCAAAGAAAAGAGAAACTTTGTCCTTTACGTCTTGGTGCTCATTGAAGGTTCTTTTTGAGGGTTTATGCTCATCTCATTCCACATGCTTTTCTATAATAATAAACTCAGGCATCCATTCCCATGAACCCAGCTATCCTCTCCTTGCCCATGACTCCATGTTCTGTTATCTTTAGTACAGATACTCTGTCCTGTACTTCCTGTTGCCAGCTGGCTGGCTCCTTGGTAGACCACAAGCTTGTCAAAGTAAACAGCCCCAAACCAACCCCATTAGTTACTAGTAATGACATAACCATGCTGTTATGCAGCCCACCAAGTTGAAAACTAGGATTTCATCCTGACTACTCTCACATACAGCCATTATCTTACTTGAACTAGAAGCGTCTCAGAGTCTCATTCGGTCCCTTAGGTGGCCTTTTTTTTTTTTTTTTTTTTTTTTTTTTTACCCCCTGCCTTCTTCTCTTGGCTTGCATGCCTGCATACATACAGAAATAACTGCCTACCTACCAACCAACCAGTTGGCATAATTTGGAGTACTACAGAGCAGCAAAAGACCAAAAGTACCCATAAGCGGGAGAGAAGGAGAAAGAAAGTAGGTAATCTCAGGAGGGAGGGGGATAGTACATAAATTTGCTTTTAAGAAAATTATCCGAGGTTTTAAAAAGCTTTGAAATAAAATTGAAAACCATTTAGCAAAGTATGTTGTTAGGAAATTAATAATATTCAGAAAAATAAATGGGATAATTGGGAATATAAATAACTTTTGAATATTTCAAGGACTTGGGTAGTTCTCAGTATTCTTGATTTTTAACCTTGCGTAAATAGCATTTTTTTTAACTTAGGCTTTAAGATTTTATTTATTTATTTATTTATTTAGTTTTTAAGATTTTATTTATTTATTCATGAGATACACAGAGAGAGGGAGAGAGAGGCAGAGACACAGGCAGAGGGAGAAGCAGGCTCCATCCAGGGAGCTTGATGTGGGACTTGATCCCGGGTCTTCCGGATCACGCCCTGGTTGGAAGGCAGGCACTAAACCGCTGAGCCACCCAGGGATCCCAAAATATCATCATTTTATATATGTTACTCGTTTATAGCCTGGTACTAGTTCCAGCAGCTCATAAAAGATATAAAGTTAAAAAGTAAGAGATATGTGGGCAAACCTTTATATTAAAAAATGTTGTCTAGCCATGTAATTGTAAATCAGTACCTAAAAAAATGTTTAAATAAATAGGCATCTTTTTTTATTAACCCAAACTTTAAAATTTGAATAAAGGTGGTAAATGTTTGAGTTCTTAGTGTATATGGCACCATGCATGTCTGTTATTGGTAATTGCTGGTGTGTACTATAAATAGTAGGTAGAGTTGAATGAGAAATGGTATTCTATAAACAACAATGAAGCCTACTATTAGCCATTTTTCTTATTCAAATAGAGATTCAAAATATTTCGTAATAGTATTTTAAAACTTTGAAGTTTTCTCAAAATTAGTTTTCTCAAAATGGTTTGAGGAAACTCCCTCCACATAACTCTTGTTTATGACTCAAGAAATTACTTTCTTGGTGTATGTGCGTTTATACCGTGTGTGCTTTCTTTTACGGATCTATCCGATTCTTTAATTTTCTCCCAAAAGAAATAATCTGGCATTTGTGGCTATAAATTATGTATAATCTTAGTGGGGGACAGTGTTGCTTATTTGTTTAACTTGATAATTAAATTAGATACCCATTTTGGAAAACCAAAACTTTAAATATCTGCCCTCAAAGTCGTGCTCCGGGTGAATCTCAGAAGCAGCCAGCCGCTGGCAGGTGCTGCGCTGAGTCCCTCCCCTGGCGGCCTCCGCCTTGCGCGGGGTCTTCGCCCTGCCCCGCCCCGCCCCGCCCCTGGCCCTGGCCCCGCCCCTGGCCCCGCCCCTGGCCCTGGCCCCGCCCCTGGCCCCGGCCCCGGCCCTGGCCCTGGCCCCGGCCCTGGCTCTGGCTCGCTCTCCTACTTCTCTCCCCCTTCCTGGCCCGCTTGTCAGCTTCTGAATCAATCATGCATCATCATCCTAGTTTATCTATTTTTATTTGTTGCCAGCCACTGGCTTTGTAGAGTATCGAACACACGAAGGAAGACCCCTTGCTAGCCAGTCACCAGGCCCTAAAATTACTTTTTTCCTATACATTAAAAACCATTGTCATGTGTTTCCTTCTCAACTGTTTACGCATCCAGTGATTCGGTTGGGCACTCAATTAGCAAGACACAGATGTTTAGAAAGTCTAAAAAACCGGAAAGGTGGGGGAGGAGAGGCAGGTGAATGATTAAGCGAGCTCAGAAATGCCGGGGGCCGGGAGCCCGGAGCCGGGGGCGGCGGGGGCGGCGGGGGCGGCGGCGGGGGCGGCGGCGCGGGCCGGGCCGGGTCGGGCCGGGCAACAAAGCTGCGGCGGGGCGAGCTCCCAGCAGGCACCGCTCCGCGCCGCCCTCCGCCCGCGCTCCGGGCTTCCCGGCAGGCAGCCCTCGCCCCGCCCCGCCCCGCCCCGCCCCGCGTCCTGCCCTCCTCCTTCCCGCACGTAGGCCGGCGGCGGAGGGAGGACGTGGAGCGCTGGCCGGAGCGCCCCTTCCCCTGGAGCCGGAGCCGCAGCCGCAGCCGCGTGCTGGCCCCATGGCCATCTTCCCTGAGCTGGCGGCCCCGGGTCCTCCCCCGGGCCTGCGGCGGGAGCTCGGGCCGCCGTCTGCAAGCCAGGAGACCGGCTCCCAGGCGGGCGGTGCCACGGCACTGTCAGGCCCCGCTGTGTAAAGTTTCTGCTGACACAGCCTAACGTTTAAATGAAACACTCCAGCTGGATTGGCGAAGGCAGAGAACGTTTTTCCGTACCATTTTAGCCACATTTTACCCTCAATGGCTTCATTTGCCCCCTAACCTCCTCCCGCGGGACTTGCCAAAATCTGCGTGTTGTTTTCCTACTTCCTTTGGTGCCTCTTTCTGCTCCTCTTCCCCTGCCCCCGAAGAAATACCACCGCCTAACTTCCAGGGCTGGATGAGGTCGCAACTCGTTTGCGCAATTACCAGTGCCTGGTGGTGGAAAAGAACAGGGAGCCGGGGAGGAAGGACGCAGGGTCGGAGCTGAGCCCAGGCCTCCGAGCGTCGGGTGGGGCCGGCGCTGCTGGGCGGGGGGCGGGAGGACACCGAGCAGGGCGTGTCACGTGCCACCGGGCGGGGCGGGGCCTGCGGCGGGGGCGGGGCCTGCGGCGGGGGCGGGGCCTGCGGCGGGGGCGGGGCCGGAGCCGGAGCCGGGCCCGGGCCGCAGAGCGCTGGGCGGGACCTGCTGGCTGGGGCGAGGCTCGAGTTCTGAACCCGGTGGACAAAAACAGGGCGGGGCGGCGGGTGAGGGGCGGGGCCAGTCCGGGGTTTAGGCTCCCAATGCAGAGCGGGGCCGGGTGCTGGAGGGCGGAGGGGCGGGCGCCGGCAGCGGGCAGGCGGGCGGAGCCTGAAGCCCAGGCCTGCAAGAGCTCTGCTGGGCTGGAGGGTTGGCCTCAGAGCTGGCTGGAGCCAGGGTGATGGAGGCTGGGGCTGCTTAGACAGGCATTTGTGTTAAATAATCTGCAGCGAAGTACGCGCTCATCAGCCTTCCGTGGCGGGAAAACCTGCTCACAGCATTCTTTTAAAAGCTTAGCAAATTCTTAAGTTTGTCTGATTTTGTCTCCTGCCTGTGATTTCCTATCTTAATTAAATGCTAACAAATCATTTCAGAATATTGCCTTTTCTGCTTTTCAGCCTGTCTCTGATGAAGACTCAAACATCCTTCATTAGGTCTTCTCTTTGGTCACTTTCTATGGGAGTTTTAAGTAGAATGTTGCAATCTGGACGCCTTTGACTACATTTTCAGCTAAACAAGGTGACACATAAAACTGTAATAGATTAGTTAAGACACGCATTTAATCCAACTAGTAGTAAGCAATTATGGCCACTTGGTTTGTAAACTTCTTTTATTCCACTCAGTGGAGTATATAATTTTTAAAAGTCTGTTTACTGTGTTGATACAACTTAGATAAGTAGCTTATTGTTTGGTAGTGGCGGTTCTGCTTATTCTCTATCATACTCAGATAAACTGAAAATTGATGAAATTTCCTTTAAAATGGAATCCAGAGGCTAGTGGAGGAGCTCTACTGCCCACCACTTCTGATCAACTGCAGACCCCGTCGGTAGACACATACTTTACAAAACCATCCTGCTCTAGCTAAGACTTCGAGTTTCCCGGCCTGAAGAAAGGTTTTCTCCTCCCACAGCAACAGTTTAGCCAGTGAAAGACTGTCCTAACTCAGCGAGAAACCACTATACTTCTAACAGTTTACTACATTAGACTTTTTGTTTATAATACCCCTCTCGGTTTCCTGCTTTTCCTTTATAAAATGTTCCTCTCTTTTGTTCTTGGGAGTCACCTATGGTTTTGTCATAGCTTGCTTGTTCTGAGTTGTAATTCTCTCTTTCTTTCTTTTTAAAAAAGATGTTATTTATTTATTTATTTATTTATTTATTTATTTATTTATTTATTTATGAGAGAGCAAATGCTCACGTGTGAATGTGAGCTGGGGGACAGAGGAGAGAGTGCATCCTAAAGTCAAAGAGGAGCCCATGCAGGGCAAGATCCCAGGATTCCAAAATCATGAACCCATTGGAAATCAAGGGTCAGTCGCTCCATCCATTGAGCCACCCAAGGGGCCCCAATTCTCCATTTCAGTTAACTTTTGCTGTAAAATAACAGGCAGTTTTATTTTTAAGTTTCTCACAACTTAATTTTGAAACTCTTGAATTTTAAGTGATGGTTTATTATGAGAATTATAGTCTGCCTCTGTATCAATATTGATAAACTAAGAAATGAGTGTTCAGAAGGTTATAAGAGAAATGGCTTTCAGTAATTCTGAATATTAACATTCTGTTTGCTTTTGTGCCTTATAAAGTTACAATGTTTGTGGTATATATGAATATACACAGTATTTTCACTTGTATATACAAACATTTAATTTTAAATAGATTGTATCAGGGACATTCTAACCTTGATCAAGTTGCTACTCACTTAATGACACCTGCCAGTTCCATTTTAAGTTAGATTAAATCCAAAATTCTTTTTGGGTGTTTCATTACAAGAGGTAGTCGTGTACCAGGACCTAATGTCGTAATCCCCATCCCTCTTCATATTGTAGTGAGTAGGGAGAGCAAATGTAGTGTTAGGGTAAACCCTGATTGGTGGCCATCTGTAGGCTAAGATTAGCAGCTCTTTTTAGGTTTTGAGCTTCAGTTTTGTGTAGTAATGGTTAAATTGATTTAGGTGTGTGAGTTTGGGGATGTTTACCTCCTTAGCTTTGTGAATATTGACTAATGGAAAGGCTTAATTTTCTCTGTATCTCAGAAAGATACCTATAATTGGAAAAGAAAACGGAACAAAGTCTTTCACATAACCTGAAATTTTAAAACAGTGCAACCTTAACTGAATCAGTTTCAGAACAATTTCACCTGTCATCCTTCCACATATTCAGTAGTTAATCAACGCTTCTCCCAGCTCTAATGGTGAAAATGCATCTGGAAATATAGGTACATCAAGCTTTACTTAGGGGCACCTGGGTGGTTCAGTGGTTGAGTGTCTGCCTTCAGGCTCAGGTCCTGGTTCTGGGATGGAGTCCCTGCATCAGGCTCCCCCGCAGGGAGTCTGCTTCTCCCTCTGCCTGTATCTCTGCCTCTCTCTGTGTGTCTCTCATGAATAAATACATAAATCTTAAAAAAAATAAAAATAAAAGCTTTACTTAGGAATTACCATCCTAATACTACCTAGAAAGTCTTGGATTTTAAAAATCCTAACTCAATTGAGTATTAGCACAAAAGTTGTGTCTATTTGGATAGTCATTTATGCCCATTCTCCCCAAGAGTACAGTTTCTATTTGCTTTAGGCATTTGCCTGGTTTACAGTAAAATTCTAAAGTTATACTTTGCCCACCTAATATCCTAGTGAATATGAGATTCCAGTATCCACCCTCCCCGAGGCTCTCCAAGGGACTCTTGAAGTAAATAATTTAAATGAGATTTATTTTTTATTTTATTTTATTTTATTTTATTTTATTTTATTTTATTTTATTTTATTTTATTTATTTATTTATTTATTATTTTAGAGAGAGCATGCACAAGCATGGGGGTGGGGGGGTGCAGAGGGAGAGGGAGGAGCAGGCTTCCCCATGTGGAGCTTGATCCCAGGGCCCTGAGATCATAATCTGAGCAGAAATGCTTCACATCTGAAGGTTGTATAATATTTTCAAGATGCTTAACTGACTGAGCCACCCAGATGCCCCTTCAGTGAATTTCAAGCAAATGCCTGATTTAACTGGTTTTGCATTCATATTATAGATAGGGCTAAAATACACATATGCAGACGTATACATGCACGCATATACACACATGTTAACAAGAGTTAGTTATCTCAGAGGTTAAGTTTTACCCATTTCCTCTTTTTCAAGATACTGAATTTGTATTAATCATAATTGGTAACTGTCCCATTTTAAAAAAGTAATATATGGCGTTGAGCTCACATTTCATATGAGTAGTTTTATTCTGTGTGCTGGGTTGTCACTGAACTCCAGAGCTGTTTCCTGGAGGGAAACTTTGTTTTACATTTTACTTAAGCTATACTTCGCTTTGTAGCAGCTCTTTTCTGTAGCCCTTGAGGCAGGTTAACTGTGTCAGCAATGGAGGTAGTGTTCATCCCAAACACTGCTTGGATTCATGTTAATTAAAAAGATCTGATTTGAGATCTACCTGTTTTCAATCTTTTGAATTATTGGTAGCCGGGACTTTTAATATCTAGACTAGGATTTCTTAATCTTGGTCCCATTGACATTTTGGGCCTGATAATTGATTGTTGTAAAGAGGCTATTCTGTGCACTGTATTATTTACCCACCAGATACCAGGAGCAAACCCCTCCCTCCAGTTCTGATGACCAAAAATGTTTCTGGACATTGTTGAATGTCCCCTAGATTGGGGCAAGAGGGGGCACACAAAATTGCCTCTGGTTGAGAACCACTGGTCTAGACAAAACTTAAATTCACTGGATAATCCTTGGCCAAAAGTGTTTATAAACTTTGGTAAAACATGACACGAATGAATGAAACATGAAATAAATAAAACCATCTAAGTAGCTAGTTTCTTTTCAAGTTTGGTTGTACATTGTTTATTTTAGAAACCTCATTTTTGCTTAAGCTGTGAAGAATTTGTATGAACAAAACTGACTCTACTTAATAATATGGAAAGGACCTCCTGAGAGTAGATGTTTCAGACATTAAAAATTAAGCTTTTCAACTTTGAGACTGTATTCCAAGCTTTTGCTACTTTTTAAGTAGTAAGTAGTTTGATGGTGTAACTTCTGTAACTCTCCTAGAGTTACTGGAGCTGACTTACCAAACAAATGTAAATAAATATGTGGTCCTTTAAGAGTTTTTTAAGATTTCATTTTCAAAAATTGAGCTTCAAGATTTCTGAGCTAAGAGCAAGGGGTACAGTTAGTTACAAAGAGGGAAGTATCATGCTTCACATCTGAAGGTTGTATAATATTTTCAAGCCTGAGCCTGTACATACTACTTTAGCTTTAGTGTTGACTGTAGTTTTGATTTTAAGTTAATTTGCTAGTTTTCATGTTGGAGTTCAAATTTATATGCCATTTGTATTGAATAAAAACATTTTTTTATTAGACACATTCTTTTCTAACTTCCAACTGGCAATTCCCAAATCATGCAGAAATCTCTAGAAGTTATCAACTGAAGATTTCAATTATATGAAACATAATTTATCAAAATAAACCAAAACATAAAGTTGTACTATACAATGAAAATGAAAGGCATTTTGAGGGTGAGAAGGTATGGAATGTTATTTAAATTTTTTATCTGTATATTTGGAAAAGGTGACATTTTCTGAGTGCCATGGATTATTGCATTTTGAAATGCAAAACAAGATAACATATAAGGATAGTATTTTTATAGAATCTGAAAACAGTTGTAATAGAACACTTTTATTACCCAAAAAGTTTCCCTTGCCCCTTACCTCCTTCTATCATACCTAGTTCCAGGCAAACACTTATCTGTTTTCTTTCCCTGTAGATTTGCTTTTTCTAAAATGTTACAGGGGGGGATCCCTGGATGGCTCAGTGGTTTAGCGCCTGCCTTTGGCCCAGGGCGCGATCCTGGAGTCCCAGGATTGAGTCCCATGTCGGGCTCCCGGCATGGAGCCTGCTTTTCCCTCCTCCTGTGTCTCTGCCTCTTTCTCTATGTCATAAATGAATAAATGAATGAATGAATGAATGAATGGTATTAAATCATACAGCCTCTTTTATTTGGCATAACACTTTTGAGATTCATTCATGTTCAGATAATTTCTTTTTTTTTTTTTTTTTTTTTTAAAGATTTTATTTATTTATTCATGATAGTCACACAGAGAGAGACAGAGAGGCAGAGACACAGGCAGAGGGAGAAGCAGGCTCCATGCACCGGGAGCCCGATGTGGGATTCGATCCCGGGTCTCCAGGATCACGCCCCGGGCCAAAGGCAGGCGCCAAACCGCTGCGCCACCCAGGGATCCCCAGATAATTTCTTTTTTATTGGTGAGTAGTTTTCCATTGTGTGCATGTGGTCCGTAGTTTCATCGGTTCACTAATTGATAGACATTTGCATTGCTCGCAGTCTTTGACAATTCTAAATAAAGCCATATTCTCATATGGGCTTTCACGTGAATGTGTTTTCAATTCTCTTGGGTACATACCTACAAGGGGAATTTCTAGATCATATGGTAATAAGCTTACTTTTACCTCCTCGGAAACTGTCAAACTCTTTTCCAAAGTGTCTCTGTTATTTTACCACAATTAGATTATTAAAAAAAAAAAAATCTGTTCTTATGTTTGAATTCCATGTTTCTTCACAAATCACTCTTTTGGGAAAGGAGTATATAGTACTGCTATCTGTTGGAATCAGAGAATTCTTTCCTCGGTAGATCTTATTTAGGGGAGCACTGTAATCCCATCACTAGTATTTTAGAAAGTTACTTTACTATTTCATGTCAGGACATGCCTCTTGATAGGAGATAGCTTTTCTTAATAAAGCAGTTACAGATGAGTGTCACAGCTTGGTGCCCTACTTCCTCTTGGGGCCAGTCTTGGGTCCCTTCCTCTGTGGGTTCAGCTTTGTACCTCCTGTCTGACCTGTCTCACGTGTCCTCAGACACCAGTTCTTAAGTGGGCGGAGGAGTGTTTCTAATTTTCTGCCTCTTTTCTGTACTAAAATGTCTATCTCTTGAATCATCAGTATTTTTTGACTGCTGAAAACTCTACTTTAGAATCTTTGTGTTCATTCTGGAAGATTAATATTGAAGAATTTTAAGCAAATGAACTCAGTAAAACTTTTTCACACAACTAATAACTATTTTTAAAGGCTTCCTCTTTTTCTTGTACAGTTTTTTTTTTTTTTTTAAGATATATTTGTTTTGGGGAGAGGAAGAGGGGGCAGAGTCAATATACAGTGGTCTGCTGACAGTTACTTGCCTTGAAAACTTCAGCTCTTTTTTTCTTAATTTGCCCCTTCCAGAACTTCCTGTACTGGCCTCAGTTTCCTTCACATACTGATGCTCCTGGCTTGAAAGTTTTCTTGTTGCCCTCAGCAGATAAGGCTGGCCTTAAACTGCCGACTGAGCAAAGGAGGTGACATGGCTCCTGGGGGGCCGGAGTAGATTAGCTTGTTTGGAGGAATACCACTTTACAAAACTATGAAAATTGAAAAGTGGTTGACTTCCCCAGAGACTTCTTTCTTAGTTTTACAGTTACTAGCTTACCTAACTAAAGGAGCGGATTCTTCAAAATAAGTCCCATCCAAAACAAAAATAAGATTTAAATGTAAAGGGTAGAAGTTTGTGGTTAAATTTAAGTATCACTAACTTTATGTTCTTTTTCCTCTCTTTACTAAGTCATCTCTCTGTTCCAACTTGATCATCAAAATAGCCCTGAACAGTTTAAAACTTTTGAAAGGCCTTAAAGAAATACATGGTAATAAAAGTGTGACTGTCACCACTATCCCAGTAGTTTAAAAACCCGGTGCATGGAGCCTGCTTCTCCCTCTGCCTGTGTCTCTGCCTCTCTCTCTCTATGATGACTATCATAAATAAATAAAAAATAAAAATAAAAAAAATAAAAATAAAAACCAGTGTATTTTGGTAGCAGTATTTTTGGGTAAAAAGGGAGATTTGACACCTGCCATTTTTTCTCACATGCAGACTCTAGTGACAGAGTTGGGGGGATGGTGGGACATGTGGACAGGGAAGAAGGGAGCAGGAAAAGGAAACCAGTGATGCATAATTAAATTTATTAGGTATAAACAGCCATTTGGGGCAGTAATAGAAGTTTAATTTGTTGATCTAAAAATATTTTTGTTTTTAGAACACCTTTTCATTCTAATCTAATCACTTTAAGTCACCTTTTTGTGCCTCCGACCCTTGGACACAGGAATGCACGTCACATGGCCTTTATGTGGGTCTCCACAACCTGTCTCTAGGACCTCATCTGCATACTGACTTTAAAACAACTTTCAACTTGCTTTTCTGAGCCAGCCTTAATCGTGGGTAGGATTGGAAAGGGGGAGTTAAGTATGGGCAAATAGTAGTTTAGCTAAATTTTCAGTTACCTTAGTAGGTATATTTGGTTATTTTTAACATACAAAATTTTCCTCATTATGAAATATATTTAAAATTAGAGAAAAAAGGTTATATTACTGGCTTTTTTTAGAGCATTTGAATTTATCAAACTATAGTGTAGTGAATTTAATATAGTATATAGAAAATCTGATAATTTTTTGTATCAATTTATATATGAATAAGTTGATACATGGGTAAACAGGGAGGTGTTGCTTAAAATGGCATTGAATTATGACACTTCACAGTGAATATGATATAGTAGGAGATGAAATAATAGAATTATCTCAATTTTTAGGAAGTTTAGATAAACTACCACTTATTGTTTAAAATTTTTTAACATTTGAACTGCCTGGACACTTGTAGCTTTTATATTTTCCTTCATCAAACTTCCTAGAAATTATGATTAAGTATAGAAGATTTCTTTAACTGCAAGTTGGTGAGTGTTGGGGGGTGGGGAGGGGGAGAGAGAGAGAGAATATCTTAAGCAGGCTCCGTGCCCAGTGGAGAGCCCAGTGCAGGGCTCAATGTCATGACCCTGAGATCATAACTTCAGCCAAAATCAGGAGTTGGACACTTAACTGACAAAGTCACTCAGGCATCCCAAAAAGTATAGAAAATCTTAATAAAAATAGATATTAACTTGAAGTATACAGATAAGGCAATCACATAGAAATGATAATGTAATGAATAATTAGTGTTTCATTGTACATGTATTTTCTACTTTAATAAAATATGATTTACAGAAATATCTAAAGATGAATATGAAAGCATTGCTTTTATTGAAAGTATGATCTGTTTTCAAAAGTTTTGTTTAAAAATTTGCATTATTTGTATACTCGTGTTATATTAGGAAAGCTAAATGAAATCATGAATAGGTACATAATCATTGATCTATATTTTTCATGATTCCATAGCCCATATTTTTTGGTATACACTATAAATAAAGAATTGATTAACTTTTATACATATGTTTTTTTAGGTATAGCATTCTGAATGCCCCCAAATCTAACTGACATGATAATCCTTGAGCTCCTGTTGCACTTTGTGTCAAGGAGGGCATCTAGAATTGGTGTGGTGCTATGACCATGAAGCCTGCCAAGTGCCAGTATTTTTCAGTACAATTTATGCCTGTCGATATTTCTCACAGTGCAGACCTGCAGCATGGGCAGGGCATTCTTAACCTAACCTGCTGTGTTGTGGTCAACCATCCTCAATGCAAAACTGAAATTTACTTTTAGAAATTAAATTTGGAAAGATTGTGAGCTGTATGTGGTCTTTGTAAAATATTTACTATGGTCATTTCTTGGTATGGTATACATCTAAAAAAATGATTATGTTTTAATTTAGGAATATGGAGAAAAGAATGTTATGTTTGAGGGACAGCCTTCATTGCCATCAATTTTAAAAATGAATTTTTAAAAGGAATTTAAAATTTACTCTTCACTAGAGAGACAGATGCATCAAATGCATATATGTCATTAAATACAGTCAAACTTTTTAAAAATAACTAGTATATTATGCATACTTGTATATATCATCGGCCAAGTGGTACATACATAAGACTTTAATGTGTGTAGGTATATTAGGTGGAACATGTTTTAAATCTTGTTGTTATGTCTACATGTATGACATAGTGGGCAATATTAAATTTGAGTTCATAAACAGTTTTAAATATATATATATTTTATATATATATAATATATATATATACATATTTTAAAATTTATTTATTCATGAGAGACACAGAGAGAGAGAAAGAGAGAGGCAGGCAGAGGGAGAAGCAGGCTCCATGTAGGGAGCCCAGGGATCCTCACATATTTATATTTTGATGGTATTTTATTTTTTGACCCATTCACACGTGTACATTCATTCTTTCAACAGTTACTGGAGGGATCCCTGGATGGCTCTGGTTTAGCTCCTGCCTTCGGCCCAGGGCGTGATCCTGGAGTCCCGGGATTGAGTCCCGCATCAGGCTCCCTGCATGGAGCCTGCTTCTCCCTCTGCCTGTGTGTCTGCCTCTGTCTCTCTCTGTCTCTCATGAATAGATAAATAAATCTTTAAAAAAAAAAAAAAAACAGTTACTGGAAAAAAAAATACTAATAGGCCCCTGCTTTTATGAAGTTTATGGTTTAGTAAAGGGATGAACAGTCAAATTTCATTCAAGTGGTTATACAGGAGAGGAAGAGGGGCTTTCTGAGGATACCACCTTTAAACGGAGGTGGGAGTGATGTGAAGGGAACCAGAAAGGGAAGATCTGGTACAGAGTATTCCAGGAGGTGGGAGCAGCAAGTACAAAGGCTCAGAGAAAGAGCCATTTTTAGGAATGGAAAGGAAGCTGGTATATCTGAAATGTTGTATGTGGGGGGGCCAAGGTGGAATTGGGGATCAGTGAGGCAAGCAGGAGCCTCATTGTTCAGATGCTTGTGGACCACAGTAAAGAATTCAAACAGAATTTTATGATCTTGGAAAATTCCAAATAGAGAGTGGAGATGGAGAAGGACTTGGCTATGAAGATATGTGAGAGCTTTTAGAATTGCCTTTACCATCATAGTGTTCTTGCCTGAAACTCTGCCAGTAGATGTTTGACACTTAGAGTTCCATGATGTAGAGCCCCTCAGTGTGTTAGTTAGCTTTTGTTGTGCAGCAGACCAACCCATAACTTAATGCTTGGAACAGCCACCACTTATTTAGCTCACTATCCTACAGTTGGACAATTTGGTTTGAGCCTGAGTTCTTCTGGTTTCTGCTGTGCTCAGGGTCTCTCAGGAGCTGATTAGATAAGTGGCTCTGAATGGCTCTTGGCTAGGGTGATGTGGTAACAGAACCATTATGTCTCTTTGCCTCCAATAGACCAGTCTGGGCTTGTTCGCATAGTAGCTGGTTGACTTTCAGGAGAGCTATTAGAAGAAGTATGCATTGCTTTTTGGGTCTTAAGACTTGGAAGTGGTACAATATGAATCTTTTTTTTTTTTAAAGATTGTCTTTATTTATTTATTGGAGACACACAGAGAGAGGCAGAGACATAAGCAGGGGGAGAAGCAGACTCCCTGTAGGGAGCCTGATCCTGTAGGATCACGGCCTGAGCCAAAGGCAGATGCTCAGCTACTGAGCCACCCAGGTGCCCCATGATTCTTCAGCTGCATTCTATTGATCCAAGCAACTCACATGCCTAGTCCAGTTTAAAGTAGAGAAATAGATTCCACCTTTTGGTGGACGGGGCTGTAAACTCACATTGCATAGTGTTGGCTATTTTTACACGCTCTTGTTTCACATTCAAGGTCTTTTTTCTCTGAGCCATTATGAGTTTATGATTGCTCTGTGAACCTCATGTGAAGGTATCCTAACTCAGAGAACCTAATTAGAAAGTGGAGTATGACCATAATGGCGACAACTTTTGTTTTAATGTAATAGCCTAGGATATGAAGACAAGAGAACATCCTAGTATAGAAGATTTTGTGAACAAAAGACTTGTAGTCAAAAGCATAATTATAACATATCCACTATTTGTCTTGAAATCATGTTACACTGTATTTAGTGTAGTAGAAATGCTCTTTGGTTGCATAGATGGAATTTAGCATTGCTATTAATATTTACTGGTCCCCTAACTAGAGGCAGATTTTTAGTTAATTTTAAATACATTCAGAGAATGGTGGTTCTGCTCAGCAACATTTAGCAGTAGAAGGCATCATTGCATGTTCTCTTACCAGCTAAGCAAACACTGAGCAGTTTCAGCAAGCCGTGTCCTTGAGCTGTCTTGTGGCCTGTTCATGCTAATAAGGAGAATGAGGAGAATTAATAAGAGAAGAGTGCTGGCAAGGCTTTGCATGGTTTTTTTAAGTGTTCATTGTTTTCAATGGATTCCAAAACATAAGATAATGAAAATAATAGTAGCAATAGCAAGCAATAGTAATAAAACGACAAAACAACTTCCTTGCTTGAAAAATAAAAACTTTGCAGTCCAGCACTAGCTGCTTATGTGATTGTGAATGTGAGGGAGAGAGAGGGAGGCAAAGGAGCTGCTTGTCCTGCAGTTTAAATTGTCATAAATCTGGGGACATGGTTTTAGAAAGCCATTTATTTATTAGTGTCTGCTTCTCCTTAGTGATACATTGCTTTTTCTGGCCCAACTAAACTAGGCACGGCTATCTTTGTAAGTATGACAGTGTTGTCATTCCTTGAACACCAATCTAGGAAAAAATTATTTTTTTTCAAGAGCATCTGAATTCTTAGTGATATACTCATGGACAGATATTGTGACTGCAAATTCTCTCAGGTTCTTGGTGATAGAATCTACCTGATTTTATTAGGTTCTATCAGGGAGTTGATCAACTCCCATCTTCCTTAGGTTGAATACCTTACAGGTCATTTTGCTTTTCCCATTACTACCTGGAATTGGGAGGCAAAATTTATATCATTTTGATGTTTAATTATGATAAAGATGTGGCATCTCTGATCACTGGAGAAAATAGCGGATCATTCTGCACCATGGTTATTCAAATGGAAAATTAAAACTGAGTCACCTCTTCCCCTTGTTATTTCAAAATAAATTATAGATGGATCAAATATTTAAATGTAAAAAATGAAAGTCAAACATATTAAAAGAAAACATGAATGAATATGTAAAAAATCCTGGAGTGGGGAAGGCATTTTTCCACATGGCACATATTCTAGAAGGCATGAAAGAAGCAAATGGTTAGATGTGAATGTTTGTAATGCCAAATTCCTGTTTTTAATCCTACTTTTAAAATTTAATATGTTTATAAGCATTTTCTCATGTTCGAAAAGATTTCATGAACAGTGAGCTTTTTATGATTATGTAATTGTCTATCATATGAAATACCAAACTTTATTTAACCATCACCTATTTTTGTACATTTTTTCTAATTTGTCATTATCTTTCAAATAATGGCATAGTATACATACTTCATAATTTACAAATAGTTGATAACAAATTAGATCATAAAGATAGATTTCTCTAGCAAATAGGTTATCACATTTGCTTACATTTCTGTGATTATTACTGAACATTATGTTATTGGTTGATTTTGTTAACTACTTTTAATTGAACAAGAAACACATGCACATCATGAAAAATATTCTTAACATTTTAAGACAAAACATAAGAATAATAAGTTCTTTCCCTTGAGGTAATCACTGATGTGTCTCTTGCATATCTTTCCAGAAATGATCCAAGTATATCAAGCACATAACCCACTCCTACTTAAAAAAAAATATTAGCTTACTGTGCACACTCTTCTGATTCTTTTCACTTAATATATCATAGAAATCTTATCTGCACACAGATTTACCTCCTTTTATTTATTTATTTTTTTAATTTTTATTTATTTATGATAGTCACACAGAGAGAGAGAGAGAGAGAGAGGCAGAGACATAGGCAGAGGGAGAAGCAGGTTCCAGGCACCGGGAGCCCAATGTGGGATTCGATCCCGGGTCTCCAGGATGGCGCCCTGGGCCAAAGGCAGGCGCCAAACCGCTGCGCCACCCAGGGATCCCCGATTCACCTCCTTTTAAACAGTAGTATAGTATTCTATTGCTTGGATGTATTATAGTTTATTAAATACTCCTTTGTTGTCAGTCATTTGGTTGGTAGATGTTTTCAGCTTTTTACTGTTATATACAACTTTGGTAAGCACTTGAGTAAATACTTTTACACTTGAATATCAGTAGAATTATTGGCTTAACAATTACGTACCATATACATTTTGATGGATACTGCAAAAATGCACATTATTCCAACATATGTTCTCATAATGAGTGCAAGGCTGTGTGATGTGATTTTCCACACTCTTACCAATATTGTAATTATCAACATTTTTAATCTTGGTAGTCTGTAGTGAGAAAAATAGAATAATGTTAGGAGTTCGGATTTGCATTCCTTTAATTATGAATAAGATTCTTTACGATTATAGGTCATCACTGTCACTTTACTTTTTGTGACAGTGATCTTGACTTTAGAAAGAAATGTTTTTCATTAAGATGGGACATATTTTTGGCATAGTTTTATTTTAATGGAGGTGCTGCTGGATATTAGTATTCTCTGCTTTTCAGGTAAAAGTAGAAAGGACTTCAGAAGTCATTCAAGAAAGAAAGGTCTAACCATTTTCACTTCAAATTCATGAATTCATATTTTTTCAATTTTCTTGATGGAATGATTGGAAATAAATGGTGGGTTTTTTTTTTTTTGTTGTTTTGTTTTGTTTTTCTCTAATTTTGGTGAAGGTAGGCCTTAGTAGGCTACCTGGGAGAGAGAAACCACTGAAAGGTTTTTTGCTGAGCAGAGTGCAAGGACTGTTAAGAGGCCTAGCTGCTGCTGAACTTTCTGAATGATTTGCACAGTTCTCTACAGACGGAATCCTTTTAGGCACTGGTGTTACAGCGTGTTGATTGTGACATCATTTGAAATAACGGGATTTAATGGGAAGGGCCTTGTCTTGGACTTGGGAAGCCTCTGCTTTGCTAGCCTGCTCATATCACTTCACACCTTGCAGCTCGGACGCCCTGACAAGTTCTCTCCCTGGGATGATGCCAGCTGTGCTGCTCATCAGGGTCCTCTGTCTTTGTATTCGTTACAGCCTCTGTGTGGGGAGAACATTGGGTATTGTGCCCTCATTTTACATTGCATAAAACCTGTGACTATTTTTTCTTGGGTATGGGTTTTGTTTTGTTTTGTTTTAAAATCTCCCAAAACTGAAGTTTAAAAAAGAAAAATGGCACCGTGAATAATCTAATCTGGTCATTTCTGAATATGAATTTGTTTGTTAAATGAATGTTTAAGTACATTTCATTCAGGTATAGATACTTGAGTGAAATTCGTCATTTTTCAACTCTTACAGTAGCATTAAGCACAATGCCTTGCATGCAGTAAATATCCAGAAAGTCTTTGTTAATGAGTCAGGTAAATGGAAACCGTCAGCATTCACGCTTCCCAGGACATTATTAAATTCTTCCACTGAGATGTACTAATTTTTTCCAGTTGTACATTCCTGTTTTAACTTCAAATTGTGACTACTTTATAGCCAAATTAAATTTGATGATAATGGTTGATTAGTAACTAAAATCCCATCAGATAAACATAAATCTACTTCTAGCATGTGTGTGTGTGTGTGTGTGTGTGTGAGAGAGAGAGAGAGAGAGAGAGAGAGAGAATTACAGATGTTTTAGGCTTGTGAAATATAAAATACATATTTTATTTTTTAAAATATTTAAATTGATGATGAAAGGAAAAGCTGATCTCTGCTGATTGTTAAGTTTAATGACTGCTACCTGAAAATTTTATGTGAAGGTTGAAATACTCCCTTACTCCCACTAGAGGGGGATTCCTTCCAACTTAGGTAAAAATGCTCTTAGAAAACCTTTGTATGACATTGATCTTTGTTTTTTATTAAATTGAAGTTAGTTTCATATTTTTAAAATCAACTGTTTTTGTGTTGGCATTGAAATATAAAATCAGAAACAGAAAATATAAAGGAAATTATAAAATATAATTCAGTAGAACTCAAGTGCTTATGTATTTAAACCATAATGCTTTTGAATAAAACAAATATACATTTTCAGTTGGTCCAGTTAAATCGGTTATTACTTAGGAATTGCAAACCTCTTCAGCCTTCCTGGAGATAGAATCTGGGATGGAGGATGAGGCTGACCTTTTGAGATCCACCTCCTTCAACCAGTGCCCAAGGTCTGCCTTTGTCTACTGACACAGCCGCACGACAGTTCCTAAATTCCACTTGAAAGCTTTGGTTTTGTTATTATCTCAAGTTGTCAAATAGATCGAAGCCATATCTTGAAATAGATTTCTATTTGCTATTGACTTTTCTCACTTTGACTTTTTATAATATATTAAGCAAACACAGAACTCACTGGGGATGGTTTTTGCAGATTTAAACTTCTAATATATTTTTCAGATAATTGTATGTACATTAAAGTATCACATCAGAAGGGTGAATGTACCTAAAAAATATATGCAGATATGCTCTGTGTCTGTAACATAAGAGTCAATGCTGTATAGTATTTACAATAGTTAAGATGCACTGAATTTGTCGTGTGTCCTTTGCCTTCAACTAAACTCTTCAATGTTGATTAGAGGTTTTAATGTAAAAATATTTGAGGTTAGTAATCTAATACTGTGAAAGACAGGACTTAGGAAATTCAAACATATGTAAATTGCCAATAACTGTTGCTTCCCTCCACCCCCCTTAAACAAAGTCTGTAATAAAATCTTGCTTCTAAATCTAACAATTAGCTTTGGAAATCAAAGTGGAAACAGACATGCTGTCACTGAATCTTATAATGATTTTGTACTATAGTTGATCCAGCATTTCACATTTGTTATCAGCAACATATGGTTTTTGTCAAAATGAGGCTGGTCATCTTCCCAATACCTAATTGTGTGTTTCTCCTGCTTTATGAACCAGTTTCCGCCAAGTCCCAGGTGGTGGATGAGCCTCCTTTGCAGCCAATCAGTTGGAGAATACAATTTCTTTGTTTCTTTTTGACCCCTTTACTTTTGTACTGGATGACAATCTTACTGAAATGGTCTTCCTTTCTGTATTTCCTTCTCTCAAGGGAAGAATCCAATTTTGTTTTATAGCAGGATACATTGGATAGGCTTGTGTGCCTTCTACTTAAACACCGATCACAAAGTCCTAATTCTAAAAGTTGAAAATTCGACGGTGAAGTCAGCTAGTCTGAGATTACTGCTCCACCCCCACTTGTCTTCTTTCAGACACTTAAAAAAATCCATATTCTGTTGCTTTCTTTCTTTGCTCTCTTGTATCATATATTGGTACTTTGTAGTAGTCAAAGTTAAAGCTTTACACACCAGACTGAATAATTATGTTTAAAAAACAGTAATTATCAATACACGTCTTGTTCCATGCAGCTTTTTGAATTCATGTTAATGAGTTCTGTCTTCTCATGCACAAGACTGACAGGCAATTTTGAAGTTTTGCCATCATTTCACAACTTGTTGCTTAGGCTCTGCCTGCCTTTTCCTGAGTATTGCTTTCAGTCACTCTTGCTCTGCAACATTCCAGATTCTCAGGACTACCCACTCTGATGGGAGCAGGACAAGAAATTACTAGCAGCATCATAAGCATGATGAAATTGCTTTACGAAGCATAACTTTCCCCTCACTGTCCGTAAAAGATCAAAAAGCATATGCAACATCTTGTGATTTTAACTGAGAAAGATGATTCTTCTGACTTCTAGATCATTTTGAGGAACTTATACCACCACTTCAACATGATGACAAATACATAAATTTGATAGGCACTTGCCCTATTTTAGAACTGGAGCCTGGGGCAATGACCTATGTTTATACCCAGCCAACTCTTGAAGAGAATCCCAGATCTCTCTTTCTTGATGCCTTACATAAATTGAATACCAGTTTTCTCCAAACTCTTAGTTCCAGGCCATGCCTGTGCTCTGGTGTCTGTGGCTAGACTCAAAGAACATTTTTGAGAGTGCCTAAATTATTTTTTCCTTATGATTTCAGGTTGAAGTCTTGACCTCGGAGGATACCGCCTTTGGACTCAAGGTGTGTAGTCTGATGTAGCTTATTGGGTAGCTCCCCTAGGTGGATCAGAAGCCTCACACAGCTAGGACTTGTTTTTATTATCAAATGCAAAGGTTCTAGAAATCTTCCAGAGTTTAAGATTTCCCCCCTTCTTTTGTAAGATTAGACTATCGTAGTATTTTCTTTACCTTCATTCTTTGTTGTCGGAAATATAAGAAATAGTACAGGAAACGAAGAGTTTCATTTAGTAGTAATTGATGTTTAAGTTTGAATTAGCCATGGAACAGGATTTACTCAGTGGCTCCAAGTGTGGAGGGGACTGCAGTACCACTGCTGAATGTTGTTGGAGTGCTGTTTGGGTTTACTACTCTACTTTCATTAGTCCATTTATTCATTATCCCTGCTTCAAATATTTGTTGAACCCCTATGTTCCAGTCGCAACGAAATTCAATCCCAGTCCCTGCCCTTAAGTTGCTCACAGTGATTTGGTAGGCATAGGTTGTCCTGCCATGTGGTTGTCTGCTAGACATACGCGGAGGATTGCGAGAATGGGTAGGGCAGAGTGGGAAAGCATTCTAGGAGCTTGAGAGAGTGTATTCCATGAGGCAGGAGAGGAGGACAAGAGAAATGAGAACTGTTTTCAGGTCAGAGGACAACCATGAAAAAAATCAGAGGGAACTAAAAGTTAAATTCTGCCTGTGTGGCAAGATCAGAGGTTGAAGAGATTAAAGACTTGAATTTTATCCTATAGAAAATACAAAGCTGTTCTTAGATTTTGGCCACCTTGTTGAGGATGGATTTGCCAGAGACCAGTGAAGGGCGGTTGAATGGATCAGGTAAAAAACAATGTGGACCTGAGCTAGCAAAGTGGAAGAGGAAAGGAATTCTTAGGAAGTGAGTCTTGGGGACCCGGTAATCACTGGGATATGTGCAATGAGGAAGGTGGAGGAGCTGAGAATGAGCCAGAGGAAGAGATGGTGTGTCACAAAGAGAGGGAGCACACAGTGGGAGCAGTCACAGATATCTTAGATTACAGTCTTTTGGACTTGTGTGTTAGCAGATTGACTTGCCTTTTGGACATATTTGCTCATAATTCTTAAACCATGTAAGTAAATTGGTAGAAGGCACTTATTAGGAGAGGCACTTACATGACTTCATTTTCATCTAGAAGTGCAGAAGTAATGTAGGTGCCATCAGTTACTTTGGAAGTCAGAAGTTTAGAAGAATAATTGGTGGAGACTTTAGAGTACAAGGTATGGGTGATTGATTACTCTTAGCTGACTCCTGTATGTGCAACATCTTTAGCTTAAAAATAAAAATTAGTTTATATTTTTCATATTTTTTCTATTTCCATTTTATGTGCTTGGCATTTTACTAGTACAGTTTAATGGTTGTGCTGCAATTATAGGTGGATGACATTGTAATACTAGCAAAATCAAAGCTGTTCTGAGGTTATAAGCTTAGCAAGGTTTATGTCACAAATGAATATAACTTAAAAGTAAAAATATAAGTTAAGACTTTATAAATATTCAGCTATTTGGTGAACGAACTCAAGTTTACCCTTAACCTGTTTCTTCTATTTCTGTAAGTGTCAAAAATTACTAAAGAAAATTTCAATTCTAAATAGAGCTAATTCAGTATTTGCAGTATTTAACATATCGTCATCGTTTTAATTTTTCATTTTTTTATTTAATGCCCAGCATGGCATGCAGAATATTCACTGCATATTTAATAAACCTGTAGGGTCAGTTCTTGTGAACTCATCTCCATAATCCTTCATACTTACCGAGTAGGCAACAGTATTATGAAGATTACTGTACAGGCAGCTCTCGTGGTCTGCCCCACTGTGTAAAAGGCTTTTATTTGTTTTATGGCTAAACTAGCAGATTGCTTTTGTAGTCTTCAATTCAATTTGTAGAGACAGTAGTTTGAAATATTTTCCCAATAATTCAGTGATTTTTCAAAGAATTAAAGAGTTTTTCCACATTTATAGATCTATATCAGATTGTACATATAACTAAAAATGAGAAATTTGAAATTTTATTTTTTGCTTCATTCATTATCCACAAGTCAGCAAGTACATCTTGTTTCTTGAAAAGTCTGGATATTTGGTATTGGTCACATTTCTGAACATTTATTCACAACTGCCTCCTTTGTCCTATTTTTATGCCCTGGGAAAAAGAACTCAGATACTTCCTCACTGGGAATACAGTAATGGCATCACTTTGGCAAATGAGTAGAATGCTGAAGTGTGCATCTGCACCATGTATGTCTCTGATCCTGTTAGTACTGATATTTAATATGCCTCTCCTCTTTTTTTTACTTTTTCCCCCCACTATCGACTTATTCACCCCTTGGATGCTTCTCCTTCTCTTAAGTCTGCAGGCTTTATATTTACTTAAGATTGAAGCATGAATTCTTCAGTCTTGTTGGAAAATAACTTAAACGTGTTGGGACGCAGAGATACAAACAGCCTGTTATTGTGTGTGAGTGTGCTGAAACTGCGACCTTAGGAACAATTTTGCAGTCATTCCAAACTCTCATGACTGTTCGTGCTGGCTTGAGATTAATTTTTTTCAAGCTAATCTAATGAGAGATAGCTATGCTTTCATACGTTTCAAATCTTAATTTCTCAAATCCCAATTCGTCATTAGGCTTTTCTCAGTCAAAAGTAGCTTAGAATTTGAAATGCTAATAGCTTTACCACAGTAGATACTCCAGGTGTTTCCAATGGTTCTCATTTTTCCCTCTGAATTACAGCAACTTTGATTTTCTGGAATTTGTTTCTATACAGGTTTGGAAAGATGCTTAATTTAAAATCATGTACTTTCCAAAAATAAGAATTGTAGTGAATAGAAGAGGTGCTTCAAAATAAATGAGCAAATATATTAGGAAAGGAAAGTTCTGCAAACTGTAGGACACTGATCTTGACTTTGGTTCTCATCAAAACTTAAACATATTAAGAAGTTTATAATTCTATAGAATAATACATTAGGAGTCACAGGGACAGGCAAAATGGGTCAGTTCTTTTAACAAGATAAGATGCCTCTGTATCATTAATGCACTAAATAAGGCTGCTAGCAATAGATAATGAGATGATAAATCAGCTAAGGAAATATATATACAGTTATGCTATTAAAAATAGAAAAGGCTAAAAGTTTGCTGCTTATGAGTTCTACAAAGAAATTTATAGTAGAGAAGTGAAAAAGAGGAGTGAGTAAAATATTTCTGGGTCATTAAAAAGAGAAACTAGATAATTGTAACTTTTCCATGAATTTTTTGAGAGATCTTATCAAAATCTAAATACTTTAAAATTTCATGATCATGAATATCTTTTGTTTCTTGTTTGTTGTAGGTAGCTAAGTCAAGAATCATAAAGAAGCAAGTTTTTTATTTAATCCATTCTCCCAATGAGTTAGGGACTGTGTTATTCTCAGTTTTGGGGAAGGAAATAGAAATTGACACAGCTAATGAATAACAGAAGTGGGATGGGAACCCAAGCCTGTTCTCTTTCTTGAATGTCCTAAGAACCAGTGAGGTCTGCACTGCTACCTGCCTCCTCACTTCCCATGTCATCTCATCTGCCCATAACTCTGTCCCCACTCCACCCCTCTTGCTAAGGTCCCGCTCATTCCTTTCCTTTCACTTGCCTCTTCATAGCCACCTGTCTCAGTTGGACCCTTCTTCCTTCCTTGGCCCTCTTCCCTTGGTTTCTCCAACAGTGCTCTGCTGATCTTCCTCCTGTGAGTGTGGCCATGGTTTCTCAGACTTCTCTTCCTTCTCCACAGCCATGCCATAAAGCACTCCACCAGGGCTCTGTCGTGGATTCTCCTTATGAATGTGGCACCTCTCCCTCCTGCTCCAGGGCTGCTTCTTGAATATCGTGCTGAGTTAATGAATATGCATAAAGCCAAGACAAAGATTTAAAAATATACCTGTGGTTCAGTACAACATTTTTTCTAGGGTAAATTCTTAGTGCTTGTTTTGGCTGTAATATAATTTGGTTACCAAAATCATTTTTTAAAGACTTTTACTTTGGGGGTGCCTGGATGGCTCAGTCCATTAAGCGACTGACTTTGGCTCGCGTCATGATCTCAGGGTCCTGGGAAGTCTGGGCTCTCTACGCGGGGCTTCTTGCTCGGTGGGGAGTCTGCTTCACCCTCTGCTCTGCACCACTGCCCTGCTTGTTCTCTCTTTCATGTCTCTCTCTTAGATAAATAAAATCTTGAAAAAATAAATAAAAACTTTTACTTTTGAAAGATGGGTGAACATAAATATATATTATCAGTTCATTTGTTTTCCACTTCTAAATTGGCATTAGAATTCCACAAATTCAAAAAATACTTCAATACGTTATTTTGGCTGGCATGTTCTTTGGAAAAACGAAATCCTGTATTCTATGCCCATTTTCATGATTTTATTATAAAAATGTATGTGGGTAGATAATTTTAAGCCGAATGTTAAGAAAAATCAAGGGTAAGCATATATGTTCTAGAAAAGAATGAGAGAAAAAAAAAGATGTAAACTGTAGGTCATCACAGGAACCCACAAGTGCCAGAGCCCTTCACTCCTGGACTCCCTTCAAGCTGTTACTGCTCCTACTGGTTACCATCCCCTGCTGGGGAGGAGAATGCCAGCCTGTCACCTCCACCCCCACCTTTTAGACCAAACCCTAAGGGAGGTGTATAAAACTCAATAAGGCCTTTTCTCGAAAACATTGTTTCAGGACCTACACCTCATTTTGTCTCTTCCTTCCTGTATTTTCTTTTTGTCTTTTCTTGGAACTAGACTGTCCTAGAGTCCTAAAATTTTACCCCTCCTGGATATCTTCAAGGTCCTCTGATCTAGGTTTCCTCCATGTTAGAGATGAGGGAACTGAAGGCCAAAGGATTCTTTGTTCCCACAGATAGCTCATTACTGGCAAAGGTGGGAGTGAATTAAGGATTAGTAATCTCCTAATTTTTCCTAATATTAAATAAAAATATTTAATATTTCCTCTTAATATTACCTTTTTATCCTATTTTGGCAAAAATTTTTAGTATTTAAGCACCTAAAATTTATTGTTATTTTAGTGAAAAGCCTAAACTTAAAAATACTTAAAAATCAGATTTAATTTAAGTTTTTTAAATTTAATTTAATTTTTTTTTTTTTTTAAGAGAGAGAAAGAGCATACATGTGGGCACAAAAAAGCTAGGGGTCACGGGTGGTGAGGTGTATAGACAGAAAATCTCAAGCAGACCCCACACTCAGCAAGGAGCCTGGTGGGGGGCGGGACGGGGGGGGGGGGGGGGGGGGCTTGATCTCGTGATCCTGAGATCATGACCTGAGTCGAAATCAAGAGTCCAATGCTTAACCAACTGAGCCACCCAGGTGCCCCTAAGAATCAGATTTTAAAATAAGTACTAAATTTGTTTACTCTGATGTATTACTTTTTATCCATATGTTGACTGATTAAATACCTAAGAGAAATATAACATCAGAGTTCAAACTGGTGTACTAACCCCCCGGGGTAGCCTCATAACTGTATTGAGCTCTTAACTTCCTTCCTTCCGAGCCTAACCTTATACCTTGCCTTCCCTTCAAATGCTTTCCCGTCCTCTTGTTGCATTTCATGTTCATCCTCCCCTCCAGTCTCAGTTCATACTGTTCCTTTTCTGTGACACCTTCCCTCAGCATTGCAGACTTCTGAGCTTTCAAGCTCTGAGCTTCTACAGCACTCACTGCCTTTGCAGTTTGCAGCTGACCCTTGAACAACACAGGTTTGAACTGTGCAGGTCCACTAAGTACTTGATCGTTTTCCATAAACACAGTGCGGTACTGTAAATGTATTTCTCTTCTTTAAGATTTTCTTAATAGCATTTTCTTTTCTGTAGCCTATGTTATTATAAGAATACAACATGTAATACACATCACATACAAAATAACATGCTCATCAGTAGTGTATTATTGGTAAGGCTTCCAGTCAACAGTAGGTTATTTAGTAGTTAAGTTTTTGGGGAGTCTGATGTTATACACAGATTTTCGAATAGGCAGCTCTAACCCCCATGTTACTCAGTGGTCAGCTGTGTTTGAAATTTCTTTGGCCAACTTGTTTTTGTTTTTGTTTGTTTTTTTTTTTCCAACTTGTTTTTGATCTGTATATGAGAAACAGCATGGTATGGCCTGGCCCAGCTCCATCATATGGCATTTTTTTCCAGAAAGATTATAAGCTTAGAGACTTCATTTTGCTCATCTTTTTATATCCAATATTGACTTGCACTTGGCTCCTACTAAGTAGGTGTTGCTGGTTATTTAGAGCTCTGTTGATGATTTAACAGTTCTGATTATTAAGAGCAAAAAACCTGTGATGTTACATATTACTACTGCCATTTTTTCTATTCTGGGGTTTTCTCACCGATTTTTCTATTATCTGAGTTAATGTATTAGCTTGGCATTTTATAAGGTGGAGCCCAGCTGAAAGAAGATGTATTCATTATTAATGCTTGTTGAAGCTGTTGAGTGGCTCTGGTTGACACTGAAGACCGACCAGCTGGTTCCAGTTTATCTCACTACTAATTTAAATTTATCTTTGTTAATCCACAATCTGCAGTTAGATTCATTGGTTTCATTCTTCCACTGCATTTCGTTCAAACATCTGTGGATTATACACGTTATGTGCTGGGAGTGCCTAAGAGTAATAAACCCTTGCTTCCATTGGCCCTACATTCTTGACACAGCTTTTGGGATAAATCTTATGCCAGAAAGAAATTCTAGGAGATACAAGTTTATATTCTCTTTTTGGATATAATTGTATGCTACTCTGTGATAATATTGCTTTGATTGAATATATTTGTTGTATTCTACGAAATGGAATAGGATTCCAGTGTGACTTATAAAACTTATAAATAACAAATGGATTAGTCATTTCCAAAAACAATTTCCAATAAAATAAAAGTAAAACTTATTTGTCCTTTTAAAAATAAGGTACTTTTACTTGTGGAAAATTGTATAGCTGGGGGAATCATATTGGGCAGTGATATAAGTCATCTTTGGATTTATTCCTGGATTTTGACATCTCACCATTATGAAAATCATCTATATTTCTCTCATATAAAAGTAAAATGTTGTTATGCAATTTGTAACTCTTTGTCATAACTATTTATAATAACTAAGGAGGAATTAGAACAGAACACTGGTAGGCTATCTCTGAAATGTGTTCCGTTGGGTAAATAACCAAAAATGTGACCTTGAAGAAAAGTAGGAGGAGATTCACTTACATTTTTCTTTTTCTTTTTTTTTTTTTCTGGCCAGTTCACATCACAGGTCTCCAGCTTGATTATTTCTCATTGTTTATTTTGGTCATCCAGAACTATGCTGTCCAGTTTGGTATTTACTAGCCATGTGTAGCTACTTTAAATAAATTAAAATTAAATTAAAAATAATCTTCAGTTGTACTAGTCACATTTCCATAGCCACTTGTTGCTAGTGGCTACCATATTGGCACTGTGCCTTTGTAGAATATTTCCATCTTTGAAGAAAGTTCTGTTGGCCAGAGCTGGTCTAGAAAAGAAAACTTCCCAGTATTCATATGAATAAGACATAATCCATTTTGTAATCAGAATAGCCATTATTTAATTGATAAACCCCCAAGCATTAGAGCAGATAAGTAGAAAACAGAAGAAATTTGCTATCATAGTAAAGTAACATAAAGCAGAGGGAATGTTCTATTCAGTTCAAATATTAATAATAATAATAATAATAATAGCAACAACAACCATGCCAGCTCATCCCATTGGATTTTTCAAGTGGGAAGCTTTTAAACAGGATTATGAAATAAGGCATTCTTTTGGTGACTCTTGTAATAGGCCATTCATTCACTGATATGCTTGGGGTTATATTGGGGGGCTCTGAATACAGTATTCTAGATTAAGAATGTTTAGCTCCACATAATAAGAGATTATAATTGTTAAAATGTCCTTCCTTTTATGAATGTCACCACCTGAAAGCATACATTAATCTTCCCTCTAAAAACACCTCTTTTCCTTATAAAGCTGCAGTAACTCAGGTTCTTCTCAGCTGTTTGCATTTTCTCACCAGGGTGTGTTTTCTATTGAATTTATACTTGGCTAACTTGCTAAGCGGGTGTGAATGTAACTTTGGTGAAAACATATTTAAGGCAACAGTGTCATTGAAATGAAACTAGCAAAGATTTTCTTTTTAAAGTTTATCATCTTACTCATGTTACTCATCTTTTCAAAATTTAAAGGATTTATTTTTGTATTTTCAATTTTGTATTTATTGAAAATCTAATAGAAATGTTTAGAGAAGTAGAAAACCAAGTTTATTCTTTACTGCTTCAGTCATTGAATCTAAATGAAAATTATAGAATCTATATTGGTGAAGCAGGAGAATTTTCTGTATCTCCGTGAAAGAAAGACTGGAGAAGGAAAAAAATCTATAGCAGTTCTCAAGTCGTGATTTGGGAATCCATGTTGAGTTGCTCCCTTCTTTTGTTAGAGAATTTCCCAGCCTCTCCTTCTGCCATCTGCTGGTGGTTTGTACACTTACATGTTTGATTTTAAAACAAATCTGCTTTATTCTTATTTAGGAAAGATTTGGGGGAAAATGTTCCATTTATATTCACCTCTACTATTTTGGTACAGTTTTGCGTGTCATGTTTAATTATCTTTTTAAGGGCTGTTTTAGTTTCTTTTTCAACTCTGCCTTTAGAGGAATACATGAATAGAAAATTTAGAAAAGACGAAAAAAACTATGAAGGCCAAAGTATGTGCCCTTAAGAGACAGAGAGGCATAGACTTACTGGTTAATGGTCTTGAGTGCCATAAGGGGTTGCTTGAGAGTTGTTGGGGTCTTCCCTCATTTCTGAGTTTGGATTAAATACACAGTAGTATTTCTGTCCTGCTTTTTTCGTTTTTGTTTTGTTTTTTTTTTCTGTCCTGCTTTTTGTAATTAAGACTCCTTAACTAGAAGTGAGCCCATCTTTGTTTTATGTGGAATCCCGTTAACAGGTTGGAAAATTGGTGACTTGATAAGGTTCTTTTCAACCCCGAAGCACTACAGTTCTCCTTGTATTCATTAAGTCAAACCTTCAACTCTGTCCTTATTTTGTTACTCTTTTGAGTCTCCCCTCTACTATTTACAGCCTAAGCCATCCTTATCATCTGGGGAAAAGCATAAGTATCTTTTGTCTACAAACATCCTTCTATGAAATAAAGCTAGGCAAAAATTTTTAAAAGGAAAACAGAGTATAGGAATTTTATTTCCTGCCACCTTTAATCCCCTTTGCTAATCTTTAGAGCTGCCCTGACTAATTCTAGAACCTTAAACTCATGAGTCAGTTACTTGTTCATCATTTTCTCAAAGAGGAGAAGTAGCCCAGAATACTAATCTCATTTTTTTCCCATAATGAATAAGGTTGAGGGAGGGAAAGTGACATATTTTAGGCCCTGTTTAGTGGCAAGGTAGAACAAAAATCCAAGTTTCTGCCTCCCAGGCCAGTTCCCCCTTTTTTTTTTTTTTTTTTTTTTGCCAGTGCCCTTTATGCAGAATTACAGCAGTATTTGGAATTAGTCCTCCAGTCTGGGAACTGTATCTGAAATCGAATGTTACAGGATCATCATTTTACAGCTCAGAAAGAGTCTAATGGTAGCAATTTCATATGGTTCAATTCAATGTATTAGGGCTCTCATATCATTTTAGATCTATATTCAACAGTGAAAACACTTTTTCTTTAAAAGCTGTTTATCCCAATTGGAATGTGTATGTGCACACTGTTTGAAGTATTAGGTGATCACAAGATATTTGTAGAGTTTAATCGGCATCAAAGTACCCACTAAGCCACATAACTCGATATGGAATGTGTGAGGTTTCCATAATATGCTTTGACATTATATAAAAAATAAAATATTTTATTGTAACCAAGTGTGTTCTGAGTGTGGTAGGAGCTCCATTTCTCCTAGACCAGATGCTCTGTCAGGTGATGGTAGAGGGCAGACTGTTTAGGTGGATTTCCTGACTGCATGGCATGGGTCGCTAGATATAGTAAGTACATTTGTGCAGACATGTTTGACTGATGGTGAATGTAGGAAAGTGAGTGAAGGGGAGCTTAATGCAAAACAATTTATGCCTGCTTTTGTCAGACTTACATTGTATTTGTTTTGTTTTGTTAAAGGATGTTAGAAATTAAACATGGCCCCAGGTACTGTGGATTTCAGCAGTGACCTGTTTAAGGCAGGGAGGAGTTACCCTTGAAGAAAAGCTTACTACTTACTTGTATATTCTGGAATTTGATTGACTCCATTTTTCTCCAGGGACATTATTTTTGGCACTATTTTTTGAGAACTTAATTCTCCAGTAATAATAAAAATGCATATATCCTCCTTATCCCCACCCTCAAACACCTGTTCATTTGGGATATGCACAAAGAATTAGAGGCATATTTCTGGGCTTGACTATAAAATTCCTTAGCATAGAGTTACTGTGACGATATTAATAATCTTCAAGCTGCTTAAGATTTTGTTGGGAAGAAGCAAAGAAATTATTCTAGGGGAGATGAGGGAAGATTTTGATTGTGTGTGTTTTAGGTTCTCTCTGATGCCAAATTTTAAAGCCGGTTTTGTTTCTTCAGATGGTGAAAACCCTCCTCCTCCCTTCTTCCTGCCTTAAATCTGGCTTTTACCCAAGCCATGTCAATTTTTGCAAGTCAGTTGAGAATGTCAAAGTGACTGGTGTTGAAAGAGCCAATATGTTGGAAGATGCTTAAAGCCAAGTAGAACATTTACGTGAATTAAAGAATATATTAGAAGATGATTTTCAGAAATCAGATTTGGAAAAAAAAACCTGTTGAATTAATACTTGCATACCAGATGTACCACTGATAAATACGTGTAACAGATATTCCCCAATAAGCACTAAAATTACCATTTTACAACTGAAGTAATGTATCCTGTGGGTACATTTGCAAAGATATGCCAACAAAAATACATGCAGGGTTCTTGAAGTAATAATGCAAATAAAACATTTCATATTATAATTTTAAAATAACAGGATTGGAAAGCAAGAAAAAGTCTGGGAGACTATTTGTTGTGTCTAAATTTTGCTTTTACTCTGATCTTTTGACAGTTGGCTTTTTGATATTGGATAATGGTTTTAGTGTCTTTGTGTGTGTTGAAGGACTGGATTGTCTGACAGAGTTGAAGTTGAAAATCCCATAAATTCTGAATAATACAAGTAATAAATATATCTTGTTTGTTTCATAGCAATGATGACTTATTTTCATACTTTCCTGTATTCTGTTTGTGTTCGTGGCTACTACTAAATCACTAAGCAGAGAGTTTTGCCATGTCTAATTTATTCTTTCGTGCCCAGCCAAAGCATCTGTGCAGCGTGCAGTGATGTGTGTCCCCGTGTGCCAAGTCCCTGAGACTTGCTGCTGCTCGTCATTGCCTGCTTTGCCTAGTGAGTCTGCTCCACTGGTCAGGCTGGCCTCTGGCTGAGGGGGGATGTCTTCTTCTATCTGGGTCAGAGCCCACCTCAGGGGTGGGGTTCCTTCGGTCTTAGATGGACGTGTGAAAAGAATGAGAGGAAGGGAAAAAAAGAAATACAGGGAGCCATAGGACTTATGCGCTCTGTGATTGAGACAGAGTAAATGAAATCCTGCAGAAAATTTCATTTTCTTCTAGCTACACATGGCACTTTAAAGCACTTAATTGGCTGCTTCCTAAGGAGCTATGTACATTTTTATAAGAAATTCCTCTTAACCTCCCTCTACTCTTCCCCAAATTAAATTTTCATTTCAGAGTGACTTTTTTGGATCTCATTGAGGGGGAGAGGAGGTGAAGAATGGGGTAGCAAATGAATACATGTTATTTAAAATGAGAATTGGGTATAGGCCTAGACTAGATATTGTACATTAAATAACATGGTAAAATTAATAAACTTATAAAAGTATTCTAAAAATACATTCAAGATTTCCTGAACATTTCTCAGAATTTAAAAAAAAAATATGTATTTTACATTTATAATTATAAATTTCTCACATTGTAGTCTTATTATTGTCTTATTTAATTTTTAGTCCCTTTAAACAAGTAAACCTATCTTCAGTCATCTTATTTTTTTTTAAAGATTTTATTTATTTGTTCATGAGAGACACAGAGTAAGAGAGAGAGAGACAGGCAGAGACACACACAGGCAGAGGGAGAAGCAGGCTCCATGCAGGGAGCCTGACGTCGGACTCGATCCCGGGTCGCCAGGATCATGACCCGGGCTGAAGGCGGCCCCTAAACCGCTGAGCCACCTGGGCTGCCCTTCTTCAGTCATCTTAATGTGTTAATGTGATGATATTTAATATTGTCATGATTTTTATTTTTATTTTTTTTAATTTTTTTTAATTTACTTATGATAGTCACACACACACACAGAGAAAGAGAGAGAGAGGCGGAGACATAGGCAGAGGGAGAAGCAGGCTCCATGCACTGGGATCCTGACGTGGGATTCGATCCCGGGTCTCCAGGATCGCGCTCTGGGCCAAAGGCAGGCGCTAAACCGCTGCGCCACCCAGGGATCCCTGTCATGATTTTTAGAAAATTGTCATGTGCTTTTGTAGTATAAGAATAATAATACATAGTCAACTAGAATCATTTCTTGTGATAAATGAGTAATTGAAAAAGAAGCTGGGAAATCCTGATTTTTAAGACACAGAAGATAGGGGGTGCCTGGTGGGTTGGTTGGTTGGTTAAGCTCCTGACTCTTGATTTCCACTCAGGTCATGATCTCAGGATCCTAGAATCCAGCCCCTGGTAGGGCTCCCTGCTCAGTGGGGAGTCCGCTTGTCTCCCTCTCTCTCTCTGTCCCTCCCCCTGCTTGTGTGCTCTCTCTCTGAAATAAATCAGTAAATCTTTTAAAAAGAGAATACAGAAGATACCTTTACCATGTAGACACTTGAAGGGCTTCAGTTTTGATAATAAATAATCTTTATTTAAAAAATTAATATTTGTTTTACCTTAATTTGAGTTCCAAATAGAACTTCTAATGACATCATATTCCCGACATGACTTTGTTTTCTGATTGACAGGAATTTTCATTCTCTGCTATTTAATAGTATGTGTAAACATCTAGAATCACAAGTATTAATAAACACATGCATGTGCAAGTTGTAAATAGTTCCCACTTGTGTGCACATATGTACACGCTCTTTTCCTTAACATGGGACCTGTGGGGAAGTTGACCTCCCCAAAGGATAAGTTTGAAAGGGGAGGAAATGGAGATCTGCCAGGCTTGTTGGCTGGAGTCATGGACAAGAGCAAGGCCTGTCTGAACTGCCACTCAGTTTTTATTCTGCGAGTTTGCAGGGTTGGTGATTAGAGTGGCTTTCGCCCAATTATGCTGTGATTATTCTGCTGCACTGTAATTGACTGGGGAGATATGCTAATACCTGTCATTTGGGATGATAAAAGATGAGCGGGGGACGCAATGCATTATTTAGCTGGCTGTGTGATAGATGAGGGATGCGCAGAGTGCTTTAATTGCTGAGAAGAGAGGTTAAGCTGAACGAACGGATGAATTAGAAATGAGTTTTTTTATGGCTTGTGGAAAAGTGAAATAAAGGAAAATGTGCCTCAGACTAAAGCAGCAGATAGAAATGAGCACAGCGAAAGTAGATTCAGGCAGCTTGCTTTATCAATTTAAGTATTAACAAAAAAATGCAGCTTAGAGTTCAGTAAATAATAATCAGAAGGAGAGTATACAACAGATTCTCCGATTAAGCAAAAGAAAAAAAAGAATTGAAAGGAATTGTTTCTATTTGAGAAGACAACATTTGTGATTTGTAACCTCCTAAATTCATACGCCTTTTAGGTTATACTGCAACATAAACTTGCAACAATTCTGAATTTCATGCTTCCTACCTTTTGAACGTTTTCTTAGAGGTATCTACATTTCTTGTGCCTGTGTACCTCTCAGTATATGCAGGCAGAGGAAGTCAAGAAAAAATGAATATTTATAACACAAGGAGAATGTAATAATATAATTAGTGAGAGAGTGCACAACTGCTTCTTGAGTGGCAGGATCTAAGGCGGTCAGCAGGATAGTCCTCATATGCTATGCATTTACGTATTGGCATTTTTATGGAAAAAATTAAGGAAAGAGTGGTATTTTCCCTTTCATATGGTTTCCTTTTGTCACACCTATATATAATCTCATGTCTGTATTTCACAAAAGTACTTAAAAATACTCCATTGTAATCTGCCTGGTTATTTATGTGATTAGGTGATAGTATTTAGCTTTATTGTAGTTTTGTGCGTTTAATAGGTAACGATTTTGAATATGTAGTGAGAATAGCATTGCACAGAAACAGACTGTCACAAACCAAAGGTTGAGGCCTGGCACACATTGTCAGCTCTCCAGTGCATCATACTTGACCGGATAATGATGTAGTAAAGTATTATCCCCAACTGTGCTGTTTTGTCTTGTAGATGAAGCAATGGAAATACAGGTTGAATAGCAGAAGTTGTATTTTTTGTAAAATGAGGAAAATGACCCTCCTATATTGTTGAATTATCTCCAGACAGTCCAGCTTCCCAAAGCCTGTGTGACTCATCTAGGATAGCAGAATTTATCACAGAATGGCTTTCAACTGGGTTATTGAACGGTAATGGATCTGTCTAGAACAAAGCTTGCCTATTGGGATGGATGTCAACTGTAGACAGATGCTACACTCTGCTACTCAAATAAGTTTTGTTGGAGCTGACCGCTTTCCCCCAGTATAATTGGCATCTCTTTTGCACATTCCTTCTGAAACAAAGTGCAGTTTCATATGACTGTTTTTAATCACTGTCCTTCTTGGAATTCTGAAGTAGACTGTTGTAGCTACTTTACTCTCTCAGATAGATAGGATCTAAATGGATGCTTCTGTAGAGCATCCTGGAGGCTAAGTAGGAGTTGTAGAGGAAAAGATGCAGTTAGTCCCAAAGAACTTAAAATTAAATGGACAAAGGACAAACACAGCAACTTGTAAGAGAACAACAGTATCTAAAGGTACCTCAGTTTTACAAATGTCAGTTACACCAATTTAAAATACCACATTTTAGTTAATAACACATCAAGCTAACCCCATAATGAAAGATGGTGGCAGCACTGCAGGGATATGGTGTCTTGATTTTCTTCCTCATCAGTAGTATACAAAGAGTAGTATACAAACCGATTCAATTTTGTACGACTTTTTTTCTTAGTTCTAGCAGCTTACTATTTTTCCTGCCTGCCAGGCAGTCATTCAATCCTGAGACACTGTGTCTAGATCTTGGTTATAAGTATCACTTGAATGTAAAAATGATTCTCTCTTTAAGGTCCTTAGTTTGAAAGGTTTGCTTTGTTTAACATGGTCTGAAAGAGAATCATGTTTGTGGCTTTTTGTTGTTTCCTAGACATGATGGGTCTCAGTATAGATTTGATTTATGACCTCATGAAGTTGCTCTTTTGTACATTTGAATTCCCGGGAACTGTAATGTCACCCTTCCTTACCTTGGATGAAGTTCTTCCCCCTGAAATGCTGTGTCTTAAAATTGAGGCTTATACTAATACACGGCAGCATAGAACTAATTTTTTTTTGGTGTCCTTAGCATCTTTTAATATCCCTACCCCCCAGGTGAAGTGTTCTGGTTTTTTGTTTTTTTTTAATGGTTGATGAGTTATCATATTTTAAAATAATGTGGTTATATTATTTTAAGATAAAATTTTAAACATGAGTATGGAATTACTGCCAATGAGGGCTTGAGAAACTGTGTGGTTGTCCCCTTATGCTGCAGGGAGGAAGTAAGACTCCTGAGAGGACAATCTCCCATCCTGGGCTTTTCCCTTTGTGCCTGTGGAGGTGGTTCTGGCGTCATGAGCAAGGCCTTCTGGAAAGCGGTTGTACATACTGAGTTATGCAAGGGAAGAGAATCATAAGTCTGCTCACTATATGTCCCTAGGACAAGTGTGAATGCTCAAATTGGTTAACACTGAAATCATTGAAAAATAATACATACATTATACATTTTGTATCCGCACAGGACAGATAAATGTAAATGTACATTATAGATATCTCCTCCCCATCCATCTTGTTCAGCTGGCTCAGCCATACCCAACTCTATAGCAGTGCTTTAGCCGCTTATTCATCTTAAGTAGAATAGGGTTTTTCCCTTCTTTTTACATTTTACTAATCACTTGGTTCTATATTTTATTCAGTTTTATAACTAAAGGATCACATAGCATCAACATACTTAGGAGGAAGCCCAGCTGGCCGTTGGTAGGCATGTACTTACTTTGTACTCTCTAGAGAGTAGCATCTTACACTCAGCCTCAAGCAGGCTTTGAGAAGTGATGGAGGGTTTCAGGACACCTGGCGGGTGCTTCGGGTGAAGGGTGCAGTTTCTGACGCCTGCAGTCTGCACGTGGAGGCCGTTTCCATTGCATTCTCTTTGCTGTCTTCTTTGTGACTCCATTTTCTTAAGAGATACCAAGTAATGACTTTCCCTTTTGCATCAAGCCAGGTCCTCAGTAATGTGCCACTAGAAAAGATACGGGTCATTAGTCAATTACTAGAGAGTAATGATCGGTTTACCTATCTTATTTTGTGGTTTTGATTTTCTTCTTAAGGTAATGCTTTTTGTTTATGTCTCTGTCACGTAAACTAACCTATAGAACTTGCACAAAGTACCCTTGGCTCAAAATTTTTGCTTTAAAAAAAATTAATGTAATAACTACCTTAAATTTTGAGCCGTTAGCACCCACTATATCTTCTTAAAATCTTTTTTCTTCCTTAAATTTAACCACAACACTCTTGAGAAAGATAGACTAACTTCTAAAAAAGAAAAATTTAAAAATTCTTACAGGGGCTTTCTGGTTGGATTTGAAAGGAACAGTAAGTGGCTAATGTATTAGCTCTCTACCCTGGTAACAAATTACTACAAATTCAGCAACTTGGAACCACCCCCATGAATTATCTCCAGAGTTCCTGGATCCTCTCTTCAGGGTGTCACAAGATTGGATGGAGTTACTCTTGAGGCTTTGGTTTCCTCCGAGGTTCTGGTCCTCTTCCAGGCTCGCTGGTTGTGGACAGAATTCACTTGCTTGTGGCTCTAGCATGGGCATGGACCTTGAGTCATTCCCAGTGATGGGGCTGGGCCCTCTCCACAACATTGTGCTCCAGGGGAGTTGCTTCACATCTCTTCCTTTTCCAGTAAGGGATTGCCTAATTTGGTCAGACCCACCCAGGTTAACCTCCTTTTAGTAATTCAGAGTCCTTGCTTTAGGGACCTTATTTACATCTGCAAAATCCCTTTTGCCCCACAGTGAGGCATCATCACAGAAGCCTTGTCCTATCCTTGTTTTTCTTACTCACATTTTAGGGGAGGAAATTGAGCAGAATATATACACCCAGGGGCCAGGCATCTTGGAGGTCATCTTAGAATTCTACCCACCACAGTTAGGGATTCACATTTGCTGTCAGATTTTAGGGATGGAAAACTTTTCTCTACATGTGCTCAGTGTCCTTAACTCAAATTTTTAAAACATGGAAAAATGAAAGTGGGATAGACTATTTGACTGACAGCGTTGAAAATAAATGATAAGCGCTGTTAACAGAGCTGTCCATCATAAGAGCAGTGTTGTTATTTTTTGTATTCTTAGCTCCTAAGACTTTGCTCTAGAGCAAGAGAAGTAATTTCTTCTAGAGACTCTGACTGTGCAATTGATGTGCTTCTGGGGTAGGTGGAGAACAGTCTGCATTTCTGTTTCCAGTGCTTCTGTTGAAAGGTTTTGATGATCCCCATTTCTCCTTCCAGTAGATATGTTTGGTTATGATCTCAGGAATCTTCACAGGCATGCCAATTATAGAACATGAAGTCTGGTGATTCTGGTAGTTTTATAGACTTGAAATGCTAAGAAAAAAATTTCTTCTCTTAATATTTTACAGAGTCACCATTTTGACATTCAGATTTGACTAATCATTTTTTGAGTATATAAGGGGAAATGTGGCTTATGAAATTCAGTTTTGTTTTAATGTTTAAGGAATTCAATATTTTTTTTTTTACAAATTCTGTGAATTAGGCCCAGATAAAATACAATGAATAAAAAACCCAAACTACCTTTTGTCTTTTTAAAGAATCAGTCTTATCCTTTTAAAATGATGTACCTATGTGAAGATATTTTGAATTTCTTTGCCAACACTTGATTCCTGAAGAATTACTTTAAAGAAAAAAATAATATATTTTGAATAGGATTTTTATGTACTGGGTTTGAATCTTTTTGGTGTGGAGGAAGCCTGTTGGACCAAAAATTTAAGCAGTTAGATGTGTAGCAGATGTAATGGTTTGCTTTTAAATCTCCTGGATCTTGAAAATGTGACAAATACTTTATTTTTAAAAAGCAATAACTCTACGTGACACTTCATTCTAGACTCAAGTTTAGAAGGATTAATTTTAGGTAGGGTGGATTTTACCAGCAATCTACTCCAGAGCTAGAATGGGGTGGTTTTCTCATAGGACAGAGGAACTACTAATGTTGGCATGAAGATTACTGATGAAGTTTGTTTCTTTTGCAGACCCATAGAAGTGGTAATGGAGTGTTTGATGGGTTTACACTTCGGGGAGCATATGTTACTGTAAGATGAAGAAGCTCTGCGGCATTTAAGAAAAACCGTGGCCATAGTATGGCAAGACAGAGACCAGCCTCCACATAAGGGAAGGGAGAGAAGTGTTGTGTTGACCCCCAAGGCTTCCTCTACACCAGCACCCTCCCCGCCGCCAGTGGGTTAAGAAGTTAGGGTATGCTCAGACACCTGCCTGAACCACTCCAGGCTTTTCTCTAAAGTCTTATTAGCAACTGTTTCTTGAACTCCTTTTTGCTGACCCCTGTGCTGGGTTATTTATTTGTGGCCTGAAAGGAGGCAGCTGTTGTACACAGACTCGAAGCTCCCCCACTGGATCACTGATACCTGGTTTCCACTCTCCTTGACTTTCTGGTGCAGCTGCAGAAATGGGACTGTCTTGGGGGAGCAGGGCTCCAAAAGAGAAGTGGGATGCAATCTGGGGCCATGTGGCTTTGAATGGCATTTGACTTGGATGCGGTGGAGAGAGGGCAGTGGCACAGACAGGCAGGAAGCTAGAGAGAAATTTGGCTGGGGCCAGTGACTTTCATAGGAAAGAGGACCTCCACCTTGGAGGACTTCAAAACACTTTGCCTGGATGTCTTATCACACTTCAGCATGATGAGACATAACTGGAGGTGCTGCAGCTTGGAAATGGGGTTTTGTTTAAAAAAAAAAAAAAAAGATTCATTTGTTAGCAGTTGTCTCTTTGCATAAGAAAGACTGGATTTGGAGAGGATCTATTGATCAGTTGTATATCTTTAGCCTTTTAGAATGAAATGAGAAAATGTGGAATTGCTGAGGA
Organism: Canis aureus; assembly: GCF_053574225.1. Lineage (NCBI taxonomy): Eukaryota > Metazoa > Chordata > Mammalia > Carnivora > Canidae > Canis > Canis aureus. Next base: position 47,161,649 of record NC_135611.1, read on the forward strand.
AATAGTAAATTATTGTATAAATTAAAGTTTTACATTATCATTTAGAGCAGCTTGTTATATAATAGATTGATGTGGTGTCAGAAATTAAAGAAACCGGTAAAATTACTCCATTAGCTAGAAAATGTTTTAGACAAAATAATCAGCCAAAATAAGTCATTGCATTTTAAAGGGCTAGTTTAAAAGTTAACATGTTTGTTAAAAGTTAACATGTTTGCTTTTTGCTTTCCTCTCCAAAACCTTCATTGCATAATGAATTTGTTCGTAAATATTCAGTCATATACTATAATATTTGAGGTTTGTTGAAAATATGGTTTGATTAATTTAATGGAAACTAGTCAGTAAGTGAAATATATTTATTCTTATATTTTATGAAAAGTTTTCTGAGATTGGAACATTGACAGGTTCTGAGACTAGTTCATTTAACATTTTATTAGTCCTTTCAATGGGATGACCCTGTGGAAAGTCTGGGATATCATGATAGGAAGATACAGTGACCCTTAATTCCTTGCACCTGACTCTGCTGCCTGGCTGGACTGGGCAGGCCTCAAATACCCCTTCCCAGCCTGGAAAGATTTTGTGAGAGAGTGAGCAACCTTTTTGAGTATTAGCAATTCTGCCCTTGGCTCTGTGTTTTTGAATTTACGGAATGCTTTTGGGGAGCTTAAATGAGATACAGTGCATTTGGTTTTAGGGAGAACAATGAGGGGAGAAATTTATTTCAGTGCTTGTTGCTTAATCAACATCTACACTGCCACTTCACATCAGTGTCTGTCCTTTCCAAGTGAATTAGGTCTTGTGGGCAGCACGTCAAGAGGACGTGTATTGTTCCTGGCAGGGCACTTGAATTTCTAATTACCAGATTCCTGCCTTAATTGCAATTACCTGGACACCCAGGCAGAGTGAATTTTTGGAAAAGAATGTAATTAGTGAAACAGGAACTTTGCTGCCAGCTCCTTGTCTAGATACTAACACTAAACAGAACATTGATAAGTTCACATCTGTAAAGACATCCCAACCCATCAGTTGATAAAAACAGTTCCTAAAGTTAATTATGTATAGTACATCTCAGCTTTGGATTAGAAACATGTGATGTTAAAGCAGAGAACATTGGATTTTGCTTTATAATCCTGTATACTATGCATTTTGTATATCTCTTAAGATTGAGTAACTATCTGGAGTTAAAAGAACTATTTAGCAAATATTCTATTTCTGTATGAACCACATGCATTACACACTTGGTCTAATAAATGTAAAATACCAAGGTTTATGATCATTGGGAAAAAAAAAGATCATTTTCTGATAGTTCCTTCAGTAGTAATTTTTCTTAAACAATAGTTTTCATTAAAAACAAATTCACACACAAAAAAGTTTCTAGCTGCTTACAAATACAGGGTTAAGCAACTTTTTAAAGCATGCTAACAACCCCAGGGCACAATCTGAAATATGTATTTTTCTATTCCTCTCATTTTCTCATCACACTCAGTGGCCCCACCATGTTGCCTTAGCACACATTCACAATCCTGAGATGGTAATAAATATCTATGAAGGGCTTATTTTACAAATTTTGATTCAGTCCTTAACCCCCTGCTAATTTGCTCTTCTCAGCTTCCCTGAGCTCTGTCCTTCCTTTCCATCTCAGCAAATCCCTTGTCCACACCAAGGTTAATTTTGTCCATCTATGGTTAGTTAATTCATAAATGATCTTTTACAGCTTCTTCCCCACGGAACTGCTGGTCTTTTTCATTTTTAGCCTTCTTAAAAAATGTTCCTTAGTCCCACTCTGAGGAAGCCACTGGACAGCAGAATGGTTGGTTGAATCTCTTCTCCTTGTAGCTCTTCACTTAGGCTGTCCCCCCAACTGAGATAATCTAATTTATTTTGATCACAGTCTAATTTCTTCTAATTCTTTAGTGGTATGAAGAGCATCTCCTATTTGTATATCTTTTTACACACATGTTATATTTTTATTTTATTTATTTTTTCAAAGATTTGTTTGTTTATGGGATGCCTGGGTGGCTCAGTGGCTAAGGGACCAACTCTTGATTTCAGCTTAGGTTACGATCTCAGGGTCCTGGGATACAGCCCCACTGTAGGCTTACTGCTCTGTGTTGAGTCTACTCTCTCTCTCCTTCTTCTGCCCCTCCCCCTGCTTGAGTATGCACTCCCGTGCGCGCGCTCTCTCTCTCATTAAAATAAATCTTACTATTTTATTGAGAGAGAGAGCACAAGAGAGAAACTCAAGCAGACTCTGCCTTGAGCATAGAGCTGAGGGGGGTTGGATCTTACAACCTGAGATCATGACCTGAGCCAAAACCAAGAGTCCAATACTTAACACAACTGTGCCACCCAGGCGTCCTGATATTTTTATTTCTACAGTGGTAAATTGAGAGTATAGACTCTTGTGCCTGGCTGCATTTGATTTACCTTGCTAACTGTTTGAATAACGAATATAATAGCAAAATTTAAAATGAGAATGATAACAGTTGACACCTAAGAGTTGTGAAGGTTACATGAGTTCATCATGGAGAGCACTTGGAATGGTACCCAGCATGTACAAGTGCTCTGTGGTTGTTATTGCTGCTGCCATAGTATTTGAGCATCACATCAGCCCTGCAAGGTAGCTGTGGCAGGACTCATCCCCATTTCATAGAGAATAAAATAGAAGCACCAAAAGTCACCTGCTTAACATCTCACAACCGCTGGTGGATCTGGGCATTGGACTCAGGTATTTCAGCTCCTAGTTATTGTGACTTTTTCCATCTTTATATCTGAGCATTTTTAGATTCAGGAATCAAAAATCAGATCACCTAGTTAAATTTGAATTTCAAAGAAACAATAAAATTTTAGTAGTAGAAGTGTGTCCCGATTATTGCATGGCACATACTTAATGCTGGCAAATTTGCTTATCTGAAACAGAACTTTAACTAGATTTTCATATCTTATCTGATAACTCCAGTCCATCCATCCAGAGTGTCTACTCTGTGCCAGTCTTTAAATGGTAGCCCAAAAATTAAAGATAGCCGATGAGACCTTTTCTGTACTTTTTTACAACATATAAGATCTGGTTTTGTTTTTCAGACAACCCAGTTAAGGACTATTAAAATGAAGTGTCTGTGCTAGAAACTTCCCAAGATCATAAAATATTGTAGGTGGAAAAATATTTTTATGAGAGAGACACCATAGTAAATTTTTCCAGCAGCTAATAAACATTGTGTTTGCAGTGGCAAAAGTGAGACAGTAAATATGAAAGGGCTAAAGATAGCCCATGCCTACTGTCACTGTTCGGAGATATCCAAATGTTTGACACCGCAGTCTTGAGAAGCTGAATCTCTTTTCCCAAATACATCAATACAGCGTTTGATTATTCTGCTTTCTGTTGCTATTGTTTTCCTCCACTTCTGTTTTCCTGTCTGTTAATTGCTATAAGCTGCTGTAGACAAGAGTTTGGTTTTAAAGCTCCTTCTGGTATATTCATAAAAAGTACATGAAGGGTCCGTTAGAAGCTGGTAACGGTGGTCTGATCAGGACTCACTCTCATCTTGTTTTTTTCTATGATGTTCGTTGTTTTATACAAAGCATCTGTTAATCTGATAATGTTTTAAAATGTGTTTTAAAGAAATGTTTCATTTCAGAATGAGGATGGATGGGTCCAATTGGACCAGGGTTTAAAGAACATAGAGAATATTTCATATGGTGGCTCATCTTTTTTAAAAAAAATCTTTTTGAATCTTAACAATAACAACAAATGCCCCAGGACAGAGTATCTCCGGGTCCAGGTGCATGAGTCATCAATCATTTCTTCATTCCGGCATGGAATATTGGGTAAGGATGGGAAGTGGGAGAGAGAGAGAGAGAGAGAGCGCTAACATTTACTATTCAAAGTATTTCCCATGTGTTTTTTCTTTTAAAACACTGCCTTAAGAGGCAGGTGGTATAATGCACTTTTGCAAATAAAGAAGCAGGTCAAAGGTTAAGTAGTTGATACTAGAGGACACTAGCCTAGTAATAAAAAGCCAATGCTTTTTCCACTCCACCAAGATGCTATTGTCATAGGGCCCATTTTGTTCCCTGTTAGAGATTTTTTTTTTTAAGGTGGTTGTCTTATTTTATTAGTGATTGGTCTGAACAAAGTGAGTTTAATTTTGCATTACTATGAGAATTGAGTCTATGACAGAACAATATATTAATTTAGCAGGCATTAATGAGTTAATAAAATGTATATAAAATGTTAAATTCTTATTAATGTACTTCCAATGAGCCAGACTTCTTAATTGTATTTTTAATGGTTGTTTATGTATGAAATTAATGCCAGTGGATAGAGCTGTTCCATATAGAACTTCCAAATGGCCATGATGTTAGCAAGTGGAATTTCAGTTCTTCTTGATTCATCACGGGATAACAGTACATTAGCAAACGTGTATCATAAGTCCAGAGTTTGAGTCTCTATTCTGTGAAGCTCAGAAAACAGTTTTGCCAGGAAGATACCAAGATATGGCTGAACCATCTCTTTGGAAAGGACTCACTGACCACCCTGATTGGCAAGGTAGCAGTCTTCCTGGTGGCAGACCAAGCCAGGAAGAGGTAACTTTGTGAGTATGGCATTAGGGTGTGGGATAGTTAAATAACTTGAAGGTTTTGTGGTGTTGGACTAGGATAGCCAGACACCTTCATTTGCCCTGTAGGCATTTCAGGCTGGTTTTTCATGCTTTTGTATTATGCAGAGATGGTCATTGGATTCCTTCTCCTGTTGTCAGTCAGCTTTGCCTTGTGGAACCTCTGTAATTCTTTTTTTTTTCCCCCCATCTAATGCTGATGAGCTCTTCATTTGATTAAGTTTTTCTGGAGATAGATCAGTACAACTAGTATAATTATAGAAAGGTATTGCTAGCCTAGGAGTTGACCTTGCTCTTTAAGGTAATTTTACGTATATATACTGAATAGTAGTAACTGTTTTTCACATATTTCTGAATGTTGAGAATCTAAAGCCTATTTCTCCAGAAAACTTGTTTTGTCCATTTGTAATCTAGAGAGCAAAATCAAACATTTAGAAGCTCTGTTCTGTTTTCTAATGATGTAGAGACATTCTTCATGGCATTTCTTTAGTGTTTCAAGTATAGTTTTCACAAGGAAGGCTTTTATTGGTTTTAATGTTCATTCTTCCAGACCTTCTCATTCAGAAGTACTTGTAACTCAATCCAAAGTTTAGTCAAGTGGGAAATGTACATTGCTGGCTGGATTCACAGAAAAGGCTTCCAAATGCTTCCTCAGTTGCTGTTCACCTAAAGAGCCCCATTGCCCCCACATCCCAACTACTAGTCTGAACGAAAGGCGAAAGGCGTCCTGGTGATAGGACCCCAAAACAATTGAATCCTTTCTGTCCTGCGTTCCCCCAGTGACGAGTCACCTTCCTTTCCTGCTCCCCCTTCCACTCCTCCATCCTGAGTGCTCCCCTTCCCTCCCTCTTTTCCCTTTTTTTTCTTCTGGTGTCTTCTCTTTCTCCTTCCTTTTCTGTGCTAGTAACAGTAGAGGGAATTACGTATCTTTAGTTCTTTAATTAAGAACTGAATTTAATTCTAGAAAAGTTACCCTCCCTTCAAATTCAAATAGAGCTTTTGCATCAACTTCAACCGATAATGTACTGAGGCATTTTGGTTAAACTAAGAAAGAATTTATTATTTGTAAGTAGTTGTATTTATGAATGAAAGCAATAAGGTAGTGCTTCAGCAAAAAGATTACTAAAGCATTAGTTTATCATATTTGGGGAAATTTACCTCTATTGAGTCCCTATCTAATCCATCATAACCATGGTGCTCAAAGTCCTGAGGAATAGAAGTTAAGTTCAAATTAGTGAAAATTTAAAGGAAAATCTATGAGACAAGTGGAAAATGCACTCAAATATAATACTAGTAAAGATAATAAAGTAAATTTGACCCCCATTTTGCTAGTACTGCTTTGCCTTTGGATAACAGTAGTCCTGTGCTTCAGTCAGGATATATCATTCCGTATGTGTACGCCTGTGAATTTGTCAATGTAAATGATGACGATCTTGTGGTTTATACTTCCTTTTATTTTAATTCCAAAACCATCTCTAATTGATGAAATGTGCCTTTATGGTACAGTTCTTTTCAAATACATCAAGCACTGCTTTTGTCGACCCTTGACTCCATGGGCATGTTGGTCTTTGACCCAGAACTGGTAAATGAACCCTGCAGGGAAATCATTAGAGAATTGGAACAATTGTGGTGGTGGGATCAGGGGTCAAACCATTACCTACCCATAGGAACTTCCGTTTAAATTGGACTCTTGCTTTTCTGAAAGCAGGTCATATATTCAGGGAGAATACTGAAGAAGTGTGTAGTACATGTTAACGCTAATCTATCAGGATAAGATAGGGCTGTAAGGACCTCAGAGATTGTCTGGTTTGTTTTCTTTTTATTTCCTTTTTTTCTCTTATGTCGGGACAAATGGCTCTGGGCTTTTTATAATCTAGAAGTCTTTTTTTTTCCTAATATAAATATCGTGGAAGTATAATGTAGTTTTAAGGGAAGGACAGGAGCTATAAGTGTGCAGCTTGATACATTCCTGAAGTGAGCACATTTGTATCATCAGTACCCTGTTCAGAAGACACCACCTGGACCTCGGAAGCCCTCTTGTGCCCTCTTTGCATCATTACTCCATCCATCGCTCCACTACCACCACGGGTAACCACTATCCTGAATAAAAGTCAGTGATATTTCAAAGAGTCAGTGGGTACTAATGGGAAGCCATTCTTTATTTAGTCTTTATGCAGGAAACAACCTGAGCTTTCCCACTTAAAAATGTTGAAAAGTTTTGTGCAAAGAAAAACACAAACCTTATTCAAGGAGTATATATCAATATCAGTTTTCACGGTCATGTGGCAGGCAGTTAAAAGAAATTTTAAAGGTGACGGATCTCACAAAAGAGAGTATTTTTTCCTTTGCATTGGAAATCAATACTCAAAAGTTCCAGTCTAAGAATTCCAAACAGAAGAGAAGTTAGAGTTCAATTCATTTCAGTTGTGTTGGTAGTATTCTTCCTTACATAATTACTATATTCTGAGGATTGTATATAATCTCAAAATTTTAAATTTGCCCTGACAAGTAATGCATGTTAGTTTTAAAATATCTTCCATTAGATATCTAAATAAAGAAGTCCTCATTTTAATGACATTTTTGGGCCAAAACACCATCCTACTTGCATGATATTATTATGGTCTTTAACAGGTAGCTTATATCTGGATTCAGGATTGTGGTTTTTCCAAAGAATAAATCGCATTTAGTCTTCTTGTTGAAACACTGGTGGTGATGTTTTGCTACTTTCTGTTCCAAAGGAAAATCTGGAAGCTAATTGCAGTGGGAAGATTTTCATTTTTTACAAAGCAAAACTAAGAATTTTTTGCTAGGAGACAAAGAAGATTTACTGGGATTGTGAAATTATTTTCATTCTAGAAAAACAGCAAGTCTTCTGGCAACCCTGATAGAGTACCATTTTTTCTTTTACTCTTTTTTTTTTTTTTGTCTTTTCCTTTGTTTGGCTTGGGAGTAGGAACCCTAGCAAGAAGGAGAAGAACAAGGATCAAAGTGGTGGACACACCACAGGCTTTGAAATCTGATAATTACACTGTAGTCACAGCCCACCTCACCCTCTGAACCAATTTCCTATATTTTTATGTATAAAATGCAGTTGGTGGACCCTACCGAATGAGACTGCTGTCAGGATTAAATGACTAAATGGTTTGGATAAAAAGTAAAAATAATAGCTATCATTTATCGTACTCTATTTGCCAAGCACTATTCCAAGTGCTTTCTTTTATATCATTATAAACATCAGTGTAACCACTTATATCAGTTTGTCAATGAAGAAATCCAGGCCTCAGAGAGTCTAAGTAATATACATAAGGCTGAGTGGCTAGGTATTAGCAGAAGAAACAAGTGAACTAAGTTCAGACCACAAAGGCCACGATTTTAATCCTAGCTTCTAATCCTGGCTGTCACCAGCATCTCATTTACTAGGTAAGTAGTAGCATCTGTGGTGCCAGGAGGGGGTCACTATGATGGGGCAGCTCGCACTCACTGCTGGCAGGAACAGATGGGGTTGACACTCTGCTGAGGTGCCCTGTGCCGAGAGGGGTGCAGTTTTCCTCCATGGACCATCACCGTGGTTCTGTGGCGTAGCATCTGCCTGGAAGGCCACTTTTTTCTTCTTCTCACAAAGGTGCTTCCTGGCCCAAATTCATGTGTAGAATTTTACACACTGTTTAGGAGTGATAGGTTAAAATCTTTAATAATATTATTTGTCACATCGCCAAAAGTTTTATCTACTTTTCTTGCTTTATTTCCCACGTATGTAGTAATTGATCCGTTCATTCATCAGATGCTTGTGCATCATATCCCGTTCTCAGATTCTCGGTATTCTGTTACCTTCTCCCATTTTCTTTGTCCTTCTTTTTTTTTCTGCCTTTGTGTCCTACTGTATATGATTGTGCATTACACGTGACCAGCTTTTCCATAGGTACAGTTAACGCCTCTGTTCTGAGGAATTTAAATTCAGTTCTCACTGTATCCCATATGTTTAAGACCTAAAACAATTACAGATACTTCAGAACTCAGAACTCTATAAAATAAACTATTTATCATATCAAATTGCACTAGGGATCCATTGTAGGTTGAGAACTGTGCTAGATCACAGATGGTATATTTCATGGATTATGATTTCACAAAACAGTCTGTCTTCACAATTTACTTCTCTTATATTTCCCTCTTGTGAATCCTGTGGGTAGTCATCAGACAGAGGGAAAAAATCAGATGCTTTATCAGTTTAAGTGATAAAATACATTTACCTTATTGCTGTTTGGATTCCCTGTGAATTTAATCATGAATTCCTTTGCTGTGTTGGAGGTGGGCATCCTGCCCAGATCGGGTCACAAGGTAAGCGGATGTGTGTACTCTGTCTGTGGCTATGTGACTTAGCTGTCCTCTGGTGTGCTACTTTATGGTCTCTGTTTATGGGCCTGTGCATGACAGCTGTTGTGACTCACCCACAAGGAGATGGAGTGAACATGGTTATAAGTTCAAGAAATCGGAGAACTAGAGAAAACACTGTGTGAGACACACCAAAGGCTAGAAATTAGAAAAGATCTGTTTTAAATCACCAAAGGATCTGTTAAACTATATCCTGCTATTACACAAATCAAGGACATCTCTGCTACATGGTTTTGTGTGCTGTTCTTCCTTTTATCACTTACAAAGTCATACATACCCTTATTTACTAAATGAAATGGGATTTTGAGATAGAGTCACATACCTAGTATACAGTGTAAAATTTAGAGCAATTCCATTGCTAATCCAATTCCAAAATTAGAGCAATTCCATAGATATAGGGGTGCTCTCGTGACCAGCTCACAGGGATGTGCCTGTTCTCTCCCTGTCCCCCCTCCCTCCTCTCTCTCTCACCCTCACTCACTCACTCTTTGTCCTTTCAGTTCTAAGATGAGGCTGTCAATATCAGTAGTCACATTGTTTTTTTTTTTTTAATTATTTATTTATTTATGATAGTCACACACACACAGAGAGAGAGAGAGAGAGAGAGAGAGAGAGAGAGAGAGGCAGAGACATAGGCAGAGGGAGAAGCAGGCGCCATGCACCGGGAGCCAGACGTGGGATTCAATCCCAGGGCTCCAGGATCGCGCCCTGGGCCAAAGGCAGGCGCTAAACCACTGCGCCACCCAGGGATCCCATCAGTAGTCACATTGTTAATAAATATACCTAGAAAATTGCATTCTAATGTTGTATGTGTCTATAGAACCTGGGCATGGTTTTGATGTAAATAATTTAGCTTCTCTAGACTTCAGCTTCACATTCTAGAAACAGAGATCTGGAGTAAGTGTTTACTATGGCTTTTGTTTTAGTTCTGAAAACTCTGTAGTCTTCCTAAAAGTTTCTCATAAGTGTTTCTTTTCCAAAGGAGTCAAACTTTGCTCTCTCTGTGTTGTTCGTGGTATATATGTTTATTTATTTAGATATAATCTACTTACTATATTAGTTTCAAGTATACAACATGATCCAATAGTTATATGTATTGAAATAATCACAATGAGTCTAATATCTATCACTGTACATTGTTACGCAGTTATTTTTCTTGTGTAAAAAGCTTTAAGATTTGCTGTCTTAGCAACTTAAAATAGACAGTACTGTTAACCATAGTATATATTATAGTCACCATGCTGTATATTACATCTCAGTGACTTATTTTATCGCGTTCCACATGTTCTAATGCTTCTAGCATGTTTCTACCTGAAATACTGTGTGTGAGCCCCACAAACATCTGCTAAACAATTCTAAGAATTGATGAAGTATGGTTTGGTTAATACTAGCATGGATTAGCTGTTGAAGTCTCAAAATGTTCTAAAAATTTTATTTTTTTTACATGCTACTCATGTTTGACATGTGTCAAATTTAAGGACCTTGTGTTTATTATTTCTTTCTGTTGGCAGAATATTCAGTGGTAAGTTCCCGAGTATCTTTATGGCCTAAGATTTTCAACTATGGGCTATCTGGATATAAAGCTGCTAATCAAAAAAATGTGCTAGGCTGTTTGCAGCCTACTGGAGATTCAACAGCATGGATTTCTTGTATAGGCCATGGTTAATGCAGTTACTTACTGTTTCAGATATATTCTCTAGAAAAACCTACTTTTCCCTGCCAATGTAAAGTAAGGCCTGTCTGAGCCTCTTACCATTCTTGGACATTTACACTCCTCTCTTTTCAGCATTTATTCACATTCCTCGTACCAATAATGTTAGGTTCTTCAAGGGCAATCCTGTTAGAATGCCGAGAATATAGACCGATTGCCAGTCTCTCAAGCAAACATGGAGAATTTTCTCTGGGAAGAATTCAACATCAGCTTGACACTAATAATCATGAGTGGTGGGTAATGAGAGAGGCTGCAAGCCAGTGAAAAGTAATTCTGCAAACATACCTTCCTTTGTAGCACGTGAGCACCCTGTAGTCCGGCCTCTGCAACCGAGTGACTACACAAAACAGTATTCCTACATCTCCTGCCTATGAGAACAACATTGCTTTTCTGTGAACTTTAATCGGTCACTTAAAGGAGATGAAGTGGAACATTAATTATAATTTTTTAAATTTACAAGTACATTGAAAAGACGCACAGACTATAAAACTGAAAATCATCTAGGAAACCAAAGGTTCACATTTTTTGATAGAAGATGACAAGTAGGTCACATGGGTCCCTACTTGTTTTTGCATACATATCAAGCTTGAAGCTCAGCTGTTGTGCTCTACACAAGAAGGACTAGAAAGAAATATGGAAAAATGTTAGAATTTGGTTAGCTCTGTGTAGTGGCACCACTGTGGAATTTTACTTTCTGTTCTGTTTTCTGATGTGTTTCCCGTCTGTTTTTAAGAATAATGAGCTCTGTTACTTTAAAATACCAATTTTGTTTATCTTTCTTTTTAAAGAAAATAGATAACATTATAAAATACATTTTTCTTGTTGAAGAAAAGATCATTTTTTTTAAGTTATTAGTAAACAGAATCAAGTTTATTAGATCATTTCTCCTTTGAATTGGTATCTGTATTGAGATAACTGAAAGTGTGTTGTTCTCTGCTCTTGTTGAAAACTAGAAGGATATAAATTGAGAAAGGATGGAGATTTGCATCTCAGTTTTTAAATATTACAGAACTAAATCTTTGGTTCTATTCAGAGCACTGATGAGAGCTCCAAGATGCAGATCTGCCTGAGGTAACAGTCAATGTCCATTTTTAAAGGCCCGCTGATACATTCCTATTTTTTAATGACTGAAAATCAACTTCCCTCCCTATCGTAATAGACTTGTACCTACTTTTTTTGTTACTAGGTAAAAACTTCAGCAAAATAAAGTTCATACTAAATGTCACTTCGTAATTGCAGTAATGATCACACAGCTGTGCTTTCCTCAGTTTATAACACATGTCAGCATCAGTTTAGGAGCTCAGCTTCATTTCCTGCCCAGATAGCATTCTGCAGACTGTTTTTGTGGTGAGAAAGCAGAGCATCCTGTCGGCCACTGCTGGGGTGCTAAGGCCAGGAGTTAAGGTATTCCAGCTCAGGCTCAGCCCTCCCATTTGCAATGATTCTGTCCTTTATTTATTTACTTGCTTGCTTATTTTCTTACTTACTTTTCAAGTATTTTTGTTTGCTAGATTAAGAACCATTTTATTTATGAGTTTGTGAATTTTCAAGGAGGAACTCTTACACTTAAATGAACCTGTAAGAAGCCCATAGAAAAGCAAGTGCCTGCAGCGCTAATAATGAGAACTGACAAGGCAATCCTGCTGGGTTTATTTATGACCTTCTGCCTTTGTTAGCTCTTGTGAGAAATTCCTTTCTAACCATAACAATATTGTTGGAGTTTGGCACTGTACAGAGAAATCCTACCGAGCCCCGAGGCCCACAAACTGGCACTCATTCAGCTCATAACAGATTGCTAAGCTTGTTGTAGTTTTACATTTTCCTTCACTCCTTTTTTATTTAATTCATAAGTAGTTTTCACCAATTTTTATATATGTGGTTTTAAATATATATATATATATACATATATGTGTATATATATATATATATAGCTGTTATTCTCAGAGCCAAAATCCATTATTTCCTTGAATCAATGTCATACCTATTTAAGAGTTGAGGAAAATTCAGAAGAGGACAGGCTACTGGAAAGCAAGAAGAGACAGGTCTGTTCTGCACAAGGACAGGTTTTGGAAGTCAGATCACATCCTACAAACTGATGGACCATTGTGGCACTCCTAAACCAATCTCGTGTGATTACTCATTCTAAAGTGAGCTCAGTAGAACAAATCTGCCTCAGGTTGCAATTTTATAATACTCTGGTTATTATTTCAACCCCTTTTGGTACTTTAAGAACCTGTTTATTCGACCTTATGTGCTTTTTTCTGCAATTTCCAAATAGGAAATTTTAAAAAGCATCAATTGTGAGAGGATTGTGTTAAAAATTGTAATTTTTGGGATCCTTGGATGGCTCAGTGGTTAAGTGCCTGCCTCTGGCCCAGGGCATGGTCTTGGAGTCCCCGGATTGAGTCCCACATCAGGCTCCCTGCATGGAGCCTGCTTTTCTCTCTGCCTGTGTCTCTGCCTCTTTCTCTCTGTGTCTCTCATGAATAAATAAATAAAATCTTTAAAAATATTGTAATTTTTGGAAGTAAAAGAAAATCAGTTATGTAGAACATGTAACTCTTAAGATGAGACCCTTCACAGAAGTTTTCTGTATGGAGTTATTTAGAGCACAGGAGATACATAAACTCAAAGCGGTGGTTCAGTATTTCTGAGAATTGGTCCTTTTTTATTCGATGTTGCCAACAATGACAAAATAGCTGTTTCTATTCTGTTCTATTTATTTATTTTTAAGATTTTTATTTATTTATTCATGAGAGAGAGAGAGAGAGTAGACACCTAGGCAGAGGGAGAAGCAGGCTCCCTGTGTGGTGACCCTGATGTGGGACTCGATCCCAGGCCCCAGGGATCACGCCCTGAACTGAAGGCAGACGCTCAACCATTGAACCACCCAGGTGCCCCTCTTTTCTATTTAAAGTATCTAGAGACACATGACTTCTATTTCTTCTGAGACTCTTCAGGTTCAAGATGGCACTTTTGTGGGACCCATTTAACTAGAAGTACTTGTGTCTGTATTTATCTCTTTGAAAGGATTAGGTTGTTAGGCTGGTGCCTGCTGTATCAAAAATCCACACTATTGAAATCAATATTTATATTTTTGCTTTATTCTACTTATCTATTACCAAGTTTTAAATTTTCCTTCAAGCATCTTACTCAAGTATATACAAAACAGACTTGCTAATGGAGACCATGGGGAAAATTCTATTAAAAATCTAAGCCTTATAGGGGTGCCTGGGTGGCTCAGTTAGTTGCATGTTTGTTGATATCAGCTCAGGTTATAATCTCAGAGTCGAGGAATCAAGCCCCACGTCAGGCTCCATCCTCAGCACAGAGTCTGCTTGTCCCTCTCCTTCTACTACTTCCCCACACATGTGCATCCTCTCTTGCTCTCGCTCACTCGCTTTCTCTTTCTAAATAAATAAATAAAATCTTAAAAAAAAAACTTAGCCTGAAAAAATGTGAAAACTATGCATATGAGCATTAATTAGTTTGTCCAACTTTCTCTTTGATTTCCTTACCATATACACTTGCAATGTTTTCACATCTATTCTGAAGATACTAATATGATTTCATGCTACTACTATTCATCTGTTACCCATTCTTTGAATGGGCCTTTTTTAAAGTTTAAAGTTATGCCTTTAGAGTGGGCATAAATTAATATTCTGTTCATTATTGCTGTGGCTCTGTATGAAAGACTGTTCAAATCTCCAGGGTCCCCCTTTGTTTTGTTTCTTTTGCAAAAGAAGCTTCAGCATTTTTTAAAGTGGTATCTGCTCAAGTACAAAGAAAGAAAAAAATTCTTCCAGATCTGATCACCTAAAATAATTACTGTTACCATTGTCTTGAGTATCAGTTGATACCTCTTAGGCATTAAAAAAGGCACACATGTATTTTTTATATGTACACATAAATGCATATATATTCATATAATATTTTATATATTTTACATCAAGGAGATCATGTATTCTGTGGTTACCTGATTTTCACTCAATACTCTTTTCAATAAAAATTATATTTTAATATGTATTTTTAATAATTATTATATATTTTAAATAATCCACTACTATGTTGACCATTAGATGGTTTCTAACTTTTTTTTTTGCCATTTTTTTAACATCTAGTTTTCTTGTTACTTCTTTTTTTTTTTTTAATTTTATTTATTTATTCATAGAGACACAGAGAGAGAGAGAGAGAGAGAGGCAGAGACACAGGCAGAGGGAGAAGCAGGCTCCATGCAGAGAGCCTGACGTGGGACTCGATCCAGGATCTCCAGGATCATGCCCTGGGCTGCAGGCGGCGCTAAACCGCTGCGCCACCAGGGCTGCCCTCTTGTTACTTCTTTTTAAATTTATCCCCACATTATGTGATATAATAAAAATTATGATGGTTAATATTTATTAAATAGATTATTAAGCTCAACTTATGCTTTATTAGGCCTAAGTTATTAAGATCAGTTCTCTCCATGTCTTTGAGACAAAGATCCATTTTATAGATGGAAAACTGAGGCTTGGATATGTTAATCCACTTGCCTGGTCTATACCACTAGGAAGTGATGGAGCAAAGACCTGAACACAGCTTCACAGCCTGGGATGATTACCTTTTCCAATCCCTTTTTGGCATTCAGTGTTTATCATTGGTAACATTACATTCTGAAGGCTATTTATTTAATGTAATATTGATTGTTAATGTAACTATTTACCTGACACATAATTATCTGGTAAATATTTGTTATGAAAAATGGAAGGATGCATTCATGCCCCTATTTGCTCATCCTATTTTTATAAGTGAGATGATTTTCTAGAAGTCATTTGCAAATTCTTTATCCTGGTCTCAAAATGTAATTTACAAAGAGTGGTTAAAAAACACCAAACCGTGTGTCTGAAATGTGTGTATATTTATATGTGCATGTAGGCATTTATATTTTCAGCAACTGGTTATTGAGCATAAGCTTAATGCTTATTCATAATTATATCTAATCATCACCTTAGCATACGTGATATTTTCCCTGTTTCTTGGGTGGTGAATCTGAGGCTCAGTGAGGTTTAAGTACCTTGTCCGCAATTGGGTGAAGCAATGATAGGGACAGGACTTGATTCCAGACTGCTCTTCTTACTCCAGAATTCGTATTGGAACTGCTCCATTATTGCTGTAAACCTACGTTCTGATAAATATTTAATGAGCACTTACTGGTGGTAGGCATCATGCTTGGTGCCTTATGTATAGCAACTTATTGAACTCTCCCATCAAACTATGAGGCCATTATTTTTATCATTCTCCAGCTACCTACAGATGAGGGGTGGAGGGGTAGAGGCTTGTGGGGCTACGTTATTTGCCAGAGCCCTTGGAATTTGCTAAAGAGAGGCTGGGTTAGGGTCAGCTGTGTGGTTTCAGAGCCCAGATTCTTTGTACCACCATGGTCCACATCTGAAAAGATCACTGCTTGATACAATATAAAGGTTAAAAAGAAAAACAACTAAAATTAATGAATGCCTTTAAAAAAGCAAGTTTCATTAGAGGAGGGGAATCTGATGTAGAGATTTGGAAGACTCTATGGCACCTTCCAGGGATATGACTGGAGTTTAAATCCAATTTTATTTCAAAACTTAGGATTTACTGAGATAAAAGAGGAATTAGGCTTGCACATCAGGTTACTGAAGTCCTTTCCCTGTTTAGAAGTTTAGGAAAGCAAAGGGAATGTGAATTTTACCATTCTGCCTTTTGAAATCCTGTGTCTTAATCTATTTATGCTGACTTTCAGACTGCTAGTAGTGGACTCCAGTGCCCATGAGAGAAAACCTTTCTTGTGGGCCCTGGAATGTGTTCCAAGTGACAGGATAATTACTCGTAAGTGTGAGGCTCAGTAACACTATTGCAGGCGCATAAATGGCACTGTTGAGAGGTCACGTGTTTGAGGGTGCAACGTGCTGGCCTCCCAGACCTAATTCAGGCCTTATTGATGATGACATTTGTAGTAGTAGTAGTATCACCATCATCATTATTGGTATATGCAGGTTTCTCCCTGAAACCCTGAATAGGTTTATGACTACCTCCTTTTGAGAAGCAGTTTTTGAAGTAATAGGTTATAAAATGGTTATATGCTCTTAGGAAAAATTATCATGTAAAATTGCTCTTGAGTGCTAGCACTTGAGGTGTTAAGTGACCGGCTGCCCCTGTACATAGATGGAAAAGGACTCATTTTGGAAACCTCTTATCGAAGTGAGTCTGTGAATCATACCTGAAAATAAGAAAAATTCATGTTTTTGAGTTTGACTTTTGAGGGAGGTACTGAATATGTTGTAGTTCATTTTAAAATATAAAAATAGTCTTCACAAAACATTTCCATCTATAATGTAGTCTGGCTACTCTTGTAAAAAAATTATCTGGATTCTCTACTTTTTTCCCTAAATTAACTCAGAAGTCTTAAAAATAATTTCTGTGAAAACATAAAAATTTTGGATTGCTTTTATATTGAAGCCATTAGACTATTTAATTTTTTTTAAGATTTTATTTATTTATTCATGAGAGACACAGAGAGAGGCAGAGACACAGGCAGAGGGAGAAGTAGGCTCCATGCAGGGAGCCCGACGCGGGAATCAATCCTGGAACTCCAGGATCATGCCCTGGGCTGAAGGCAGGAGCTAAACTGCTGAGCCACCCAGGGATCCCCTAGACTATATAATTATAATGTATCTTTAAATACTGTAAAAATAACTCATTCATAGATACTTTGACATTATTGTTGATGAGGAGATCATCATTCAAAGAAGGAAAATGGAATTTGAGCTGATGTCGCCTTAGTATTTATTGTATCGTTAATTCTATTTTTATTTTTTAAAATTCTATTTTTAACTTATTCTTTAAAACCAGAGTGATTTGAATCCTGTGTCTAATATATAACTTGGCATCAGGAAATCATATTTTAAAAGTGATGTCCTTCACAGTTTCCTTATCATTTGCTTTATTCATTATATTGACCCACTGACAAAATAAGCATGTAATCCCCACTTGACAACTGAATAAAAGATTAAGTTGTCTTGCACCCAGCTTCTGACCCCTTTACATCCAGCACTTTCTACTGCAGCAGAGTCCTCCCTCTTGCTAACATTTTGTTATTTGTGACTCTTAGTCATTATGAGTGTTTTTATCATTCTGCGGATAGTCACTTTCCTATACTAGAATATTTGATATAACCTCATTGATAGAAATACTGTAGAAAGTCTGTATTCATGAACAGAGTGCAGGCGGTCCTTGTCTTACTCATTAAAAAGCTTAGGAGTGATCAATCCAGCCAGGGCACCTGAGAAATGGAAAAAACTGGCCCTTCTGTTCCTTCCCATCTCTTTTGGGTTGCTACTTTTGAGGCTTTCATTTTAAAACCCAATTCCTATCCCTTACTGGATGTGGTTTTAGAGCCTGCAGAGCCCTTGTCACTACCCACTGGGATGACAAGTGGGAGAGGAACGCTCTCCCTCCTCCCAGCTACTGCCTGTGGCCTCCCGGTTCCCTTGCACTGGACCCCGTTCCACACCGTTCAGGCTCTCTCTCCCATGGCCTCTCCCTGTGATTCACAATCACGATAGCTCACACTTACTGGCATTGTACTCCACCAGCCCTTTTACCTACAATTTCTCATTTAATTCTCACAACAACTCTCTTGGGCAGGTCCTAGGATTTCCCCCAGTTTATAGATGAGCAAAGCAAAGCACAGAAAGGTGAACTGTGTTGCCTGGTCCTACTTACTAAGTGTTGCAAAGCTCGAGTTTGAATTTTAGTCCTCTTAGGCCAGGGCTTCCACTGTGGAACATGCTAACAGTCATTCAATAGCCCCGGCCATTCTGCAGGAGATAAATGTGGCTTGGCATCATGGGGGAGGCAGCTGTGCAGCTTGAACTGGTGTCCGTGGCAGAGCAGCCTTACCAAGATGGGAGTGCATGGCTCTCGGACGGAAGTATGGCTTCCCCAAGCAAAGAATGCAAAGGTTCATTTCAGGTTAGACTCGGTTGCTGAGGTTTTAGCTGCCGTCCACGGTAGCATGTCGGCTCTCCTGAAGGGAGAAAGGACCGCGACATTGTTCTACCTTCTCTCTCCCTACTTCCCTTCTGATCCAGGACTGCTACACCCCCCCCACCACCACCACCACCACCGCTGGGCTTTGCATACTGCTCCTGCTCTGGACTGTCTGCATTTCTGCTACCATGTTGGTGGTTCACTACTCTCTTGCCGTGTCTCCTATATTGATTAGATTTCACGGCATTGGGTTTTTTGGTTTGTTTTCTATCAGCATTGTTTGTGACATACTAATATTTTTAACTCTAGCGCATTCAATCTCATGGCTGTGAATACATCTCTAATTTATGTTGCTGGAGAATTAGATAGTCTCCAGTTTTTGTTGTTGCAGTACTGAAACAATGTTTTTCTGCATGTATAGGTCTCCTTATGTACATATGCCAGAGTACACACTTAGGAGTGGACTTCCTGGGTCATTAGATAAAAGCACCTTCAGCCTTACGATGTGCTTACAAATTTTGTCCAAAGTGGTTATACTAATTTATATTCCCACTAGCTGTGCCTGGAAAAGCATTAAGTGCATATTTTCCTCTCTCCAATATTTTTTAATTATGAAACTTCAGTTGGAAGTATTATTTCATTTGTCGTGGGGTTTTTTTCCATTTATTGTTGATAAGAATATCATCTAATCATCTTACAAAGAAACTTCACCACAAGAAGTATATAAGAGAAATACTAGGGCAGCCCAGGTGGCTCAGTGGTTTAGCTCCTGCCTTCAGCCCGGAGCATGATCCTGGAGACCTGGGATCAAGTCCCATATTGGGCTCCCTGCATGGAGCCTGCTTCTCCTTCTGCCTGTGTCTCTGCCTCTCTCCGTCTTTCATGAATAATAAAAATAATCTTAAAAAAAAAAAGAGAGAGAAATACTAAAAGACATATATGAGAGAAATAACTGCCTTGGCCATGCAAAAATCAGTGGAGGTAGGACAGTTCTGCCTTACAAAAGAATCCCAAATAATAAACGTAGAAGGAATGAAGGAACTAGAAAATCAGCATTGGAACACCTTGCGACAGGCAGGGTCCACTGACAAATGCTAAAATTGTGGGCAAAACTTGAAGGAGAAACAAGATACTTGCATTGCTTCAAATTATGTTCCCCCAAATGTTAACTTATTCTGTACAATTTTAACATACACTCACAAATTCTTTGTTACTCATCTAGGAGGTAGAACTTACTTCCCCTTCTTTGGGTGTGAGCTAGACCTAATGCCTCCCTTCTTGTGAATAGGATATAGAAAGGGGAAAAATAGCTTGACCATGGAGAAATCTGGCAGACAACACTTTCACCAAGTGATCAAGGTTGACCTCACCTCTCATAAGTCCTGCCTCTGTCATACCATGATAGGATGCCTTGTAGATGACACTTTATGTCTGCGATATTCTTCCCTGAAGTCTGTAAGCTCAGCCTCATCATGAGAAAACACCAAACATGCACAAATTGAAGAATGAATGTGCAATGGTTACGTGCAATGTCAAGACGAGGCATACTGGGTGAAGGAGTGCATAAGAAGAACACCCAGAACTCTGCCAGTTTCGTTTAAGTCTAAAGTTACTTCAAAATAAAAAGTTTTTTAAAATCCAATGAGGGATTAGGACAAGTATGTCTGTTCGTCCGGTTCCCGTGAACAGAGAAAATGTCAAAACAACTAAGTTTTAGTATTGTCGTATAAGTAAAACTTCCCTTTATTCCATGTAGACTCAGTACAATCTGTGAGTTGTGTGTTTTTCTATTTGTTTTTTTAAGTTGCTAATTTATTTTCAGTTCCTATAGGTCTTACTATTTTAAAGTATTTCATTGCTATATACTGAAGAAATAAGTGTCTCCTGAGGGTTCATGCCTTTTTGTTTTTAAGTTTTATTTTCAGAATTTCTACGTGCTAAGCATTGTACTTCTAAGATAAACAGTAGTTTTTTACCATGAGACATGCAAAAGTTGGTGTTGATTGCTTTTCTGTTATAAAGATTTATGATATGCTTTCAGCAATAAAAACTGGTATCAGTAGACAAACTCTAAATCTTACATATTTACAGATCTTGTTAGTTTGTCAATTTGCTTTCAAAGCACATGGGTCATTCATACCTTACAGTTTCATACCTGACTTTGATATTTGTAAAGCACAAACCCGTAAACCCTTACCCCTCCTCCTGCATGTAACTAGCTGGTTCTCCCCCTACGTGTCTTAGGACTTGTCACCAACGGTTTTGGAGTAGGCTATCTAGAAAATAGAATCTGTTGAAGCCAAATGTTACTCATAATGAGTTTTTTAGACATTGTTGTGCTGTTTTAAGGGTCAAGTATGTATTTCAATTCATTTCTGCATTGATTCTTACATACAACTGAAATAAGCAGGGCAACTGTGTAGATTCCCCGAATTCCTGCAATCTAGGAAAAACACCCATGACTAACCTAGGCTGTGGTTACTGAGGCATTTGCTGCAATCACTGTTGTTCCTTTATTTGTTAAATTTTATGTAATGCTAAAATACATGGATCTTTAACCATTTACAAATTTATTAAGTAAAAAAAAAATTTATTAAGTAGTATCCATAATTTTAATCATGTTATGAAAGCATTCTTTGTATGTAAACACTTGAAAACATGTTTTTTTTTTTTCTTTAAAAATGTTTAAGATTTCTCTCCTGGCATTCTTCTGCATTCCTTTTCCTCCTTGATAATATTACAAGTCACCCATTAGACCTCTGTTGGCTCCCTGGCTCCTAAAAATGTTAGTCCATGTTGCTCAGCGTCCAGGGACAGAAGTGATTCACAGCAGCCCTCGTCCCCCGTCTCTCAACCTTTCTCCTAGCTCCCCAGCATGCTTATCTTCCTGGCTCCCACCATGGTATCCCTCCCTGAGCTCTTGCCTTTCCACATTGTTCCCTGTGCCTCTAGTCCTCTGCCCAGCACTTGTACAGAGGGCACATGTTCACTCTGGTCCGGACCCACTCAGACTGCAGCCCCAGGGCCAGCATGCGCCAGCTGAGGACACCCCTTTCTGGATTCCACTCACTTACTAATGCACCTCTCCGACTCAGAATTCCTTCCTTTCCTAAGAATTCATCTGTTTAGCTGTTTGTCTCTTTTCATTGAGACTGTGTGAGAGAGGGACATTGAAGAGTACAGAATCACAGTCCAGGCCAACATTTAAATATCAAGTGTCATTCACATGTAAAAATGGCCTTCTACCTTTGCCCCACCTCTTCTCACCCATCCCATAGCTTCATCTGCAAACCTTAGCGCATGCCCCAGAAGGAAGTCTCTCCCCAAATTATTCATTATTTTCACTTTATTATGTAGCTTGAATCTCACTGGTTGTCATTTGTATTAATAAATATATTCTTTAAGATGCCATTGCTCTTAGAATAATGAAGGGCCAGCAGTTATTCACATGAGTCTTTTTTGTGTGTTTTCAGCATTGACTGACTTGGGCTTTGGCTTGAGGTTAGGGAGGGTCTGGAGGCTCTTGGCTATGTTGGACCATGAAATCAGTCAAACACCTTTTTTTGTTCTCTGTAGGAACAAGAGATTGGAGCTAATTAGATACTGTAGTTTCACCATATAAGAAAAATATACATGATATATATGGTACTTTAGAAGGTGCTAAATCAATGGTAGTGACAGTTGTTGTTGCTAAAAACTCATGATGGTTATGTTCATCATTATTTTCATTTGTGAGCACAGGCCTAGGAGTGTAACCAAGCAGGATAATGTTATTTCCAGATGAAAGTTAATCCCAAACTCCATACAATGAAAAGAAAACTATAAATGAAATTTCTTACCAAATAATTTTTATGTTCAAGACTGCCCACACTGTGTTAAAGGGTCTGTTCATTGTTCTTCCTAGCCTACATAACATCTTGAGACTGTTGTTAATAGTGGAAGAACAGAGAATCTCCCTGGGCAGAGTTCAAAAACTGAGAATAATTTAGGATCCCCTTGGGGCTTCTGCAATGGAAAAAAAATTCCCTTACATGATGCATATTTCATATTTATATTGTTTACCACGTCTAAATTTAGAATGGCAGTGCATTTCATATCAGAGTTCTAATTCAAGGACCTTTGAGGCTAGCTTCTATTTTAGGTGCTGATTTTGAAAAATCAAAGGAAATCTAAACATTTTTCACAATTTTTGCTTATGATAGTTTGCTTAACTCTGAATCCCACTTTTGTAAAGTATCAGTTTAGTTGATTACCCTGTAAATGTCCCATTAAAATGAGAGTTACCCATAATGGAATCTTGGCTTGAGAAAAGGAAAGCAGTTCTTGGCTATATCATTACAATGAATTTTGACTCATGAATTTTCTTTGCATTTATCCTTGGCTTTGGCTGGGGGTTTGTCATTTGTGGAGCTTGTGACTATGTTTAAATTAACATCAAACACTTTTTTTTTTCCAGTTGGCCTCATATATCTTAAGGCTATGTGTTGTATATATTGTCACGTACAATGAAGAGATAAATATTTGTTATTTGGACATGTTTAAATAGAAAGTGATATATATAACTTGGAAAGAAGATGCTTTTAGAGCCTCACAATTACTGCTTTGAAGGATTTTTTTCATGGATTCTGTTTTTCTGTGCCTTTGCATTTTTTTTATTCGTTTAGACAGGAGGCCTAAGCTTTTAACTCATTCGCTGTCTAGACAAATGAAAGCAGCAGGGACTTTTTGGGTTGCACACAGGTTTGTGCCGAGAAGAAACCTGCAAACATCACAGAGATTGAACAGAGTCACTGTGAGGTTTTTCCTTTTGTATATATGTCAGTCCAATTATTGACTTAATTCTAATATCAATTTCAAGGTGTATTTGTATCACATGTCCAGAATGATGGTTCTAAAGTAAAGTTGGAAGGGATGAGATGATTTCACAGTGTGTGAAGTATCAGTTTCTAAAGAACTAGGCAATCTAATGAGGGTGGGGGTGGTTAGCCTCAGGGATGCTAATTGGAAACAGGGGGCCAAGAATTCATTGCTAAATTTTGATAGTGAAGTCAGTAGTTTTCACTAGAGCACTTCTGGTAAATATTTAGAAAGATTTGCATGTGCTAGCTTACTTTGTGTGGTATTTGCAGCTGTATTTTACCACAAAGCATATAAATTCAGTGACATTCACAGTGACCAGTCAAATCTATCTTTTCTTCAGTACCGCACCTGGGCAAGGAATCATGCTGTCCTTAAGAAAGTTAGGGTCTAGTTGGAGAGAGAAAAAGAAAAAGAAAAAAAAAATGCATGCCTGAATTTGGCACTCTATATTCTGAAAAGGAGAAGAGACACTATTCCCACTTTTGAAGAAGACTGAGAGACTTTTTAAAAGACCATTGAACTGGCATTTTAACCTGTGCGTCAAGCCCATGGGAAGTCACAGTGAGAAATCATTAACTGTATCCTATTAAAATCCTTAAACAAGAGACCTGAACTAGTCTCATTGATTGAAATATCTTCTCTGTTTCTAATTCAGTGTTTATCCTCATGCTCTCTTGGGGCACTTCTGAGCAAGAGATGCCCAAATGTGTGCGCTGCTCTGCAGCTCTCTATCAGAGACTGATCTAATGCTATCAGCTAATTGTATTGAGGACCACAGCTTAGAGTATTTTGGAGTTGATTTGGTTTTTTAAAAACCCACTTATTTAATTAAACAAGGGAGTAAGATTTTCTGACTTATTCCCAGGTCTTTGAGACAGTAAGACATCACCAGCATTGACGGAATTTATCCTTTAGGAAGCTAACTTCCTGGATAAACTGAATAGTATCAAAACCAAAGATCCCTCTTGGTGTAGTAAAGTCACAGCATATTAACAATATTTTTAGGGAGGATCATATACAATATGTAGACGTGAGAGAATATTTATATTTAATGTATGTCTGTTTCACATCTATGTGAAAATGCCTTCTGTGCTCCTGGTTCACAGCGTGTTCCATATACATTCCTCTGCCATGCCCTTCCCCACCCTGTCCCTTTGTATTGAATCAGGAACATATTTGTGCTCTATGTTAATTCATAAGTGTTTCTCTTGTCAGAGTCTTGATAGGATTGTTACTGCTCCCCGGTGGCATTTCATTCCAAGTGCAGTGAAATCTCTTGTACTTGTCACTTGGATTAGAATGGAAATTTTACATGGGCAGAGGGTGGAGAGATGATGGTTACAGAGGGAAAGTCTTTACAAGGAACTTTCATTTAAATTAAATTTTAAGTGAAACAAGCTTTTCTTTTTTAAGGCATTGATTTTCTAAAGATAAATTAACCATCGACGGTAGAAGCTATATTATTTTTGGTGTACTGGAAAGTTTTAAATATCCTGAGTGATGTCAGATACTGAAAACCCAACCTAAGAGCAAGATTTTACTTAGACCGTCCTGGCAAAATCCTGAATTTACTGTGTACAAGCCCATGAGGTCATCCCCTCACCCGTCACTCCATCAATACAAAGGAAAGATGCAAGGAATACTGTGGGGCAGGGGACTCTAGCCCCTTAAAAGAGTCCTCCCTGCAATTACCTTACCTGCCAGCTTTCCAGCAAGATAAATGGAAGCACTGTAGCTTGAAGGTGCCTTGGTTAGAATGAGATGCAGTAAGGTCTCTCTGTTCTTTACAGGCATCATAGATCTGATAGTACTTATAAAAGAAGAATAGAGTTGGTGCCCTGCTGACTAAATTGTCCTCTAGAGGAGTATTAGTTACAGAGCTTCTTTGTTAAGTAGGCTGAATGTTTAAACCACTGTTGAACTTCTTTTATTAACATGTTTTAAGATAGCTATACATATGGATACCCTAAGTGTCTGCAGGGCAGGAATATTTCTCTATAATTTACATATAAAAGTTATGTGTATGTATAATAGTAATATAGAAATTATATCTTTTTATTACTCTTCTGTTACACTGAGTCTAGTCAGCGCTGAAATTCTGATGACATGTGAACACTAAGAAAGCCACCGTTTTTATATTTTTCTCTTGGTATTTCCTTGATCAGCTTGTTGAATAACAGAAATGTTTTTCATGCTTTTGCAGCTTGAATGAAGCCTTCTTAACACCCATCCGTGTCACTTGTTCAACCATAACTTGGAATTTTAAGGGAGGACAGGGATGGAATTTATAGGTCGTGTGGAGAATTTTACAAATTTCCAAGTAACCATTTGTTTTTGTGTTTTTGTTTTTTTATGAAGAAAGATTTGCATGAGATTATTTAATTTCAAATAATGGCGTTTAAAAAAATCTATGTCAAGCCTTTTCTGTCTAATCCCATATGCAGTATAATAAAAGATAATGGTTTTATATCTAGTTATCTACCTTTTATTTTTCCTCTAAAGAAGCATCAGATCCTACTCCACCCCCCAGCTGATTGTTGTCTGATTGACCCTTGGTTTATTAGTGATACACATTTGTTAGGTATTAACGTGTCTACACAGGGAGCCCGCCAGCCATCCTCACTGGGGGCTCCGTGGGTTATTCTGACACCTTCAGAGTGCTGCACTCTCTGGCTTCCGTTCAGAATTTTCCAGGTGGATGCAGATGTGCAGCCAGACCATATTTGGTGAAACTACAACAATTCCTGACACACAGTGTGTCATCCTGCAGTTCCACTGAGGCCTGTCTCTCTCTGATTTACCCCCAACGAAGAGGAAAAGGCAGAAGAGGTCATACCAGAAACACTGCTGCTCCCGGAATCAGGGATTGGCACACTTTTTCTGAAAGGGCCCGAGAGTAAATATTTTAGGCTTTGGGGGCCCCGGGGTCTCTGTCAGAGCCTCTGTTGCAGCCCCAAAGCAGCTGTGGACACTATCTAAAGGAACGGTGGGGTTAGTGTTCCAGTAAAACGTTGCAGACGATGAAATTTGAATTGCAAGTATTTTTTCATAGATCACAAAATATTACTCTTGATTTTTTTTTTCCAGTCATTTAAAAATGTTTGGTTTGTGGGCAGAGCAAAAATTGGTCGGGTCCAGTGAGACCCCAGCCAGAGCTTGCAGGGGTGTGAAGAGCCCGCTGGGTGGGCCTTCACACTCCTGTGGGTTGCTTACATTAGGTTAGGGAGGGAGTGCCTCTGGATTTGGGATTTAGAGAATTATCCAGGGCCCAGCTCATCTCCCACACTCCTGCACCCATCCCTGCTCTGGGGCCTTGCAGAGCATGTGGGAATCAGCAGTCAGCCTGGGGAGGGAGGTTGGGACATGTGGAACTTGCCACAGTTTCTCTTTCAGACCACCCATGTGTGTGCATGTATACACTCTACCAGCTTTTGTTTCTAGAAACTCAGATAATCCCCTTGATTTCTGAAGTGTGAATATTTTCTACATTGTACGTAGCATGTCACTTGCTCAGTAACCTTCCTCCGCTTCTGACCCTGCTTTGCAAAGTTGTATTCAGTTTCAAAAGTCTGAATCCAACTCTTGTTGAACTGAGTAATGAAGTTAAATACAATGTTTGACCAGCTGACTGTGTGCAAAATCATGCAACTTTGTGTGCCCTGCGTAGACATGTTTGTATAGTTTTTTTTCTCTGAAGTCTGAAAAACGTGATCCCATTTGCCTCATTTCGTTGTGGAAATTTGATGATACTTTCTCTAGCGGTGATATGTTCAATCTGTGCTGTTACCATTATGTTTGTTATTCATAAGCACAGTTATGGGACATTGAAGATTACTCTCTACTTAGAGGTTATTCTTCTTAGCATAAGAAATTTTTGTTTTTCTGTAACATTCATTTTTCTGAGGTCTTCATAGCTATTTAGAATGTATTTTTAAATCTTTGGTAATTTTGCTGTTAAAAAAAGGGAGAAGTTAATCATATGAGACAGCAGATGGTTAACAGATAAACTTTTCCAGGAGACTGGGATCCTAATCCTGAGTTTGCTTTGTGACATTAGGGGAGACCCTGAAGAGCTGTAACCAGCTGTACTTTACCTGGTCCCTTTTGTATCTCCTGGTCTAGATTCATTCTTTAGATCCTAAGCATCTACCTCCACCAGTTTCAAAGTCCTAGTTTCAGAAGTCCCAGGAGTAAGCAATGAGGTAAAATTAAACATTAATAAAGTTGAATGAGTAGAGGGTATAAATTAGAATTGCATATGCTTTGTAGACGATAACATAACCCAGCATTTCTGATCCCATTCTGCAGCATTTAGTCCTAGATCATCAGGACAAATAACTTTATACTGCAAGTCAGCCTTTAGAACCCTTCCAGCACTTGCTCTGGGCCCCCCATGGCTCTGCAGACTTCTAGTGACTTGGGAGTGCAGTCACTGTGCAGGCTGGTGCTCCTGACGGTGACCTGCTCTGGGCCCTGGTGTCACAGCAGTGAGGAAGGCCAGGCTCAAATCTCTCCTTTTTTCATTCTGACAAGGGTGTGGAAGTCTTTGTTCTCCTTTCTCCTCTCTCCTTCCATCATCTCCTTTAGTAAATGGTTCTGTCCTGAGTGGTGTAACCTTCAACAGTAACTGACTAGCTGGGCCTCAGTTTCTGTGTCTGTCAAATGGTGATTTCATTAACTGCCGTACGGAGCGTTAGGAACAAATTAGTGGCATTAAAAATTGTTTAGCTTTAAAAGTGTTATTAAAAAGTAAGGGATGACAGGATATTATTTCTGTCAACATAACCTCAAAGGGATTTATTTGCACAATATCATACAAAAAAGTACATATCACTATTTCATTATAATGACGCAATTATTTAGAATGTAAGAATTTCTCACCACAAGGTTAAAATTTTGCTGTTCTTTGGGGTGCCTGGGTGGCTCAGTCAGTTGAGCATTCAACTCTTGGTTTCGTCTCAGGGTCATGAGATCAGCCCTGTGTAGGGCTCCACACAGCACAGAGTCTGCTTGAGATTCTCTCTCTGCCTGTCCCACACCCTCTGCTTGCACATGGACACACCCTCTCAAATAAGTTAATAAAAATTTGCTATTCCATTAGAATATTAGAGTTTGAAATTAAAACAGTCCTTTCAGTGTTGACTCTGGATAGAAGGATCCAGAACAGTAGTTTTCAGTGTGTTGAAGCCACCATTCCATTCAGATGGTAAGTCACCACCTCAAGTGCTGTTTTCTGGGACTCAAAAGTAAGTGTGTCGGACTAGGTGCTGACAGCTTAGAGGAAAGCAGCCGGATGGCTTTAGGAAAGAAAGGTACAACTTTATTTACCTTAGGGCCAGAACAGCTCTTAGGGTGCAACTCACAAGAGACCTCCTGAAAGTCCTCTAATAACAAGTGGCCATGCTCTGAGTTTTGGGTATTATCTAGAAAAAACTGTCTCTGAAAGGAACATTGTTATGATTTTTAAATAGTTTTTTGGTCAGGAATGGGTCTAGGTATGTTACTTTATAAATATATGGTGTTCCTTTCTTTCTCAGGACCTGTCTGGCTCCATCGATGACCTCCCCACGGGAACAGAGGCCACCCTGAGCTCAGCAGTCAGTGCATCGGGGTCCACGAGCAGCCAAGGGGATCAAAGCAACCCGGCTCAGTCACCTTTCTCTCCACACGCATCCCCCCATCTCTCCAGCATCCCTGGGGGCCCATCGCCTTCTCCTGTTGGCTCTCCTGTGGGAAGTAACCAGTCACGATCTGGCCCGATTTCTCCTGCAAGTATTCCAGGTATTCATTTCTTTAATGATTATTATTTTACTCTGTAGTGAAGACAGACCTAGTGTTCATCAATAGTGACATACATTCCACTGCTTTTTTACTATTGAAAACTTGATGATAGGACCACGTACTAGAAGCTTAACTTTGTGAATTGTCACCAAAGCGTTTGAGAGTTCCAGTTCCTAAAAATAATCAACAATGAATATAAACAATTTCTCTGATATTTTTGGTTTGGACATTTACCTTATGCTAGAAAATTATTCTCCGCATATTTTGTTGTAATGACTCTGTTCAATAAGATGCTCTGTTGGTAAGTGCCACTGAGGTGAGATTGTGTACAAGAATTGGCTGTAGATCGTATGGTTCTATTTAATTTATGCTATAGCAGTTATTTTGTAACCCGTGTTTTGTGTTTATGCTCACCTGTATTTTACTTGGGCCCACACACATCCAAGTCCTTGTTACTGATAGAAATGTACCTTCTAATTTTGATATGAGGAGTTCATGTTCCAGTTAACTCCCATTCAGTATTTCGGTGATCATACAACTTCTGTCTGTATCTTCAGCTTCCCTTATTATGTACGTAGGGTTATTTGTCTGTTTGTCCGTCGCGTCCAGCTTTCTTATGTCAACATTACCCATTTCTTTTATCAGCAAACTAAATGTAATTTTTTCCCTCGTAACTTTTGCTAACATGATCTAGGTGGCTGTCAGAAAGTACCTCTTACTAACCTATTAGAACTAATATTAAAGATAACTTTTCTGATAGTCTTGAAGCATGGATGGTAGATTTACCCCTTATTCACATTTTATTTCTTTTATATTTAAAAAATGTTTATTATGGGATGTTTTATACATAAGCATAAGAACATGCTAATCGTGAGACATAACCATCAAAGAATACTCATTAACCCACTCTCCAGCTTAAGAATTGGAGTATGACCAGTGTTGTTGGTCCACCTTTGTGTTCCTCCCTTATCTTCAGGCTTCTTCCTCTCCTCTGCCTCAAATACTGTTTGAATATGTTTTTAGTGTTTCTTTTTGGAGTTTTTTTTGAAGAATTTTATTACAGAAATTCATAGGATATATATTATTAGTTTTGTTTAGTTTTGAGATTTATAGAAACGTACTTGTAGAAACATATTTAGCATGACTATATAATTTATCAACCAAGCTGAGACACGGGGGGCATGGAAAGGTCACTATTAATAATTACAGGACAACAAGCATAAACTAGGGAGGTTCTTGGCAAAACAGAAAATGTGGTTACCCCATTTGTACTACAAATGGTCTCCTAGAGTTTGCTTTTTTGACTAAATGTTCTGTTTCTAAGATTCATCCATATTTTAGATACAGCTATAATTTAGCACATTTGGATTAAGGCATTTTGATGTTAACCTTTTTTTCAAAAATATGTTTATACCCAAGAGATTGTAGTAAACCTGGATTTATCTGCTTTTAACATTTTTAAAGCTATGAATACTCTATATTTCAGAATTCCTTAGGCAGTTTTTGGTATTGAGATGGTTTTTGAAGCATCATCTGCCTACACATTAGAAAGTCATATGTAAACTACTGTATTTGTCAAGCAAGGACGCACTGCTTTCTAATTTGGATCAAAAGGACTTTTCTTAATAACTTCAATGAAAACTCTTCTGAGGTCTAAAGATACTGCAGTTTATCATTTAAAATTCCTGACACGGGTAGTTCACAATCTGATGATTTTCAGACATACGTGTATCATTCCATTGGGCATTTTGAAACTTCTTCCTCACTGTTTGGATTTTGATGCAGTGTGGAACACGTAACCCAACAAAAGAGCTCACTTTGGACACATGATAGCACAGACTATGGAGGAGGTAGCTCAGCAGGTAGAACTGCCTTCAGAGTCTGGTGCTTCGTTGTGTTATGTGCAGGGTTAAGTTGGTCAGCAGATGACGCCTCTGTTGACCTATTAACTCCACCTCAAGCGGGGCCTGTTCTTTACAGTTGCTGCAGGTGGGGACCAAACTGTGATTCTCTCTGCCAGCTTCTTAGGAAAGTAAGTTTTTAGAAAGCCTTCAGGTTTCTTGGAAATGTTGTTTAAAGCCTACAATTTGTTTTTAAACTTGGGTCAGAGATGCTAACCGCCCATGGCCTACATTTTCATGTCACCAGACAGTTCTAGGTCAGCTCCTCTGCATCTACGTGGTCCAGGGGAGAGATGACACAGCAAAAGTTCCACTTCTTGGGGGAGGAATGTTCTTCAAGTAGATTCATAACCAGGTGTGCTGAACGAGAAGCCATAGAGTGATGGAGTTGTATACAGTGTGGCAAATGGAACGTTCCTTTGATGTGTGTGTTATTTATTGTAAGGGGAATAACCTCGTGGGAGATCTGAACAACAGCTTCACCACTTGGTCACTCTTCTCCTGGGTGGAATCACAATAACATATCGGTAGGGATGGACTTTCATAATCCTCTGACCTCACCCCTCATTTTACTGCCACTTCTTAGCTGTGTCACGGTGGAAAAGCTTCGAAGCCTCTCTGCACCTCAGTTTATGCAGTTGCAAAGATAATAACCATATCTCTCAGGATTCCTGTTAAATTTAAATGTGCTGATGCACATAAAGCAGGCACGTGGTAAGCACTCTGCGTGTTAACTGTTGTGGTGGTTCCGGTTGTTGTTACTGGAGACCTAGAGGCTTGCCCACATGGTGACTGTCTGGAGCAGAACAGTTGGTTTGGGCAGCAAGTCTTCTGATTCGTAACCCATTGGAGCTCTTGTACACTTCAGAAGACATGCATATAAAGTTTCCAGTGATGATTTGCTGTTTACTAAGTTTACTCCTTAGGACTGCTTTGTGCCAGCCATGAAAGCATAATGTATTTTCACGAAGTTGAATCCATTTTTCTTCTAACTTGAAAAAAAAAAAAAAAAAGATAGGTTAGTGATTGATCTTCTAGGGGATTAGGTCTGAGAAGGCCCAGGGGAGACCAGAAAATTGGGGTAGGGGCACAAGAATCCATACCCTTGCTTTATTTAGATCATAGATTTGACTCTTGTGGGATGTGATAAGCCGGCAGTCTAACATAAAATTTAATGATAGATGCAGTTTAAAATCCAGGATTATTTCTCACACTTTTGTATGTACCCAGACAGTATCAACTAACTGATCAGTATCACCCTCTCATTGGCCTTAGCCATTGCTACTAAGGACAAGAACACAGGCTGGAAGGGTAAATAGGAATGAAATTTGGGATGCTCTCCTGTGGGAAGTGGGGGGCACCCTTTTTTAATTCATACAGAAGAGCCACACATCTATATACATGCTTGCCCAGGACCACCTTAGTGGTCAGCTTCCATGGCTTGTGTCCAGATACCACATGTTTCTCCTCTTCTGTTCCCAAAGCTAAGCCCAGGGACGTTCACACATCAGCTTATAATAGATGCTCATCATAAATCTTATATGTTGTAATCTGAAAGGGATTTGTTAAAAATCATGTGGGTTTTTGTTGAAAAAAAATTTGGTCTTCTCTTTCCCTCCACCTAGCCTATATGCTCTTTGTTTTCTTTACTTTTTTAATGTATTTATGTGAACTTGGTCATAGATAATAAAACCACATTTTAGAGATGCCCATAAAGTTGATTGTTCTTTTTTTTTTATTTAACCAAATGCAAAGGCACCTTTCCTTAGAGAATAGTTAGGCCCATTTAGGAGTCTCACTTTCTCCTATCCCATCCGTAGTCCTCATGTTTAGGTTTTGCAAATCCATACTTTATAGATCCTAAGCTAATGTGCAGTCTACTGCCATTTGCCTCTGAGTCTACCCTGGTGAAGTACACACATCAGGTGGCGATTGCCTGGTGTCCCACCCAGGGCAGGATACTTAGACCACTGCGTTGGGAGCACATGTTTGGAAATCCCACCTACCTTTTCTTTTGTCCATAGTCTTGTGCTTTCCTATCTCCCCTTCCTTCCCCTCCTTCCCAGCACTAACTTGTTCTTTTAACCTCACTTCTCTCCCATTACCTCCTGCTCTAGCTTGCTACTGCCTCTCCGAGTGTCACAGACTGACTCTTTCAATCATTGTCTCTCCAGCAAGTCATTGTGGAAATGCACAGCTGCTGTGTAGCTGTTAGCCTCGATGAGGTGAAGCCAAAATGTTGTGGGGGCTTCTTTCTAGTGTTGCCTCCCAGGGTTTGTTTTTTTTTTTTTTTTTTTTAAAAAAAAAAGAGCAATCATTTCTCTATCTCTGTCCTGGTAAATGAAATTGACAGCTAATGAGAACTATCACAGAGGTGGATAAACAAAAGCCCAGTAAAGCATCCCGAATGGCTGAAGCTGTTTCTTGCCTGTTAAAGCATTTCTCCACCCACTGCAAATTTGCCCTCCTATCATGCTGCCTCACAAACATTGTGAGCGTCATGGGAACAACTACTGTGATGCACGCTGGCACTGCATCGGCCCTGGCACAGCCCTAACTCAGTAGGGCTTTTCCTTCCTGCGTTCTTTTGAAAAGCAGGATGGAGGTTTTCTATGGTGAGTAGCCACATGGATTCTCCCTTTGTTTGCACATTGCTGGGCTCTGGCACTGCAGCAATCTATAGTTAGAAGTTCAAGAATTTCAGCCCTGGTCGTTTAATGTAAACAAGCGTTGGAGACCAAAATGTGTATGTTATACATTCCCCCAGTGCCATGATGAATTTTCTTGTTTTTACTTTTTGTTTTCATTTCTCTCTCCTTTTTATATTGGTGTATTTATCCTTAGAGACAGAAATGAAATATCTTCATCTTTCTAATTGGGTGTGTGTGTATATATACACATTTAAATCAGGCAAATCTAATGTCGGGTGCAATTGATTTGAAAGGTCTGATGTTAGACATGTGGTTTCCCTCCTAATAAATGATCCTGTTGTACTTTTACTGCTTACTGGCTTACATCCTAGAGTTATTTACCTTGGTTTTAGGAAAATAAACTGTTGGGTCTTGAATGTATTGTATAGGTCTTACACTGGGCCTAATTCGTCCTAACACATAGTGAAGCTGACACAGCACAACACCAGAATGCATTGCTGTTGCCAGAAGATTTAGTGGATGTTAATTTCACTTGTCTTGCCTCCAGAGCCAGCCATGCCAGTTTACTAACAAAGCAAAAATGTAAATAAGCCGAACTTTTTTTTTTATTTTTATTTTATTGGCCAAAGGCTTTTGTCAGCTTTTTCCTCCATGAGCTGTAAGCAGTAACAGTGTTTAAATATTAAGAAGGGTGAACATACAGTGGGGAGGTGATGGGCAGGCAGAAATTAACTGTTCATAGCCTGATAAACACTTTTGTTTATAAAAACTTTACACGTTCAGACTGCTGAGAATATTCATTGGTTTTGTTAATAACCGAGATCTAAGGATAGTAACTGTAAATCCCTGAATAGATTTTCCTCGTCTTCTAAAACAACAACACTTGGCATCTGTACCAAGTCCAATTTTAGGTGGAGACCCTTTCATCTGACAGCAGAAAGGTTGCTGATTATAACAGGCTAGGACCAGAGGTGCAAACCTAGGTATTCACACTAGCGTCATGATGAATAGATGTTTGTTTTCATGACCATTCCTTCTGTCTTCGTCCTAGTGTTTATTATAAGACTAATCAAAGACCACATTCTCCTGGCCATCATCAATAGATAAAATAAAGTTTCGTCAAATAAGAGTGTAAAACTCTCTCTTTTTAAGTTTTCTGTGCCTTGCCATCTGAGGTCTCACCTCCCACGTTGCCCCTCCCCAGCTTGACTGCTGTCTGGCTGGCCTGCAGCAAAAAGAGAGAAAGAGAGATGCAGAGGTTGTGGGTCAGGGCAGTTTAAAAGCTGAGAGACCATGGAGGAGAAGGGCAAGGCGAGGCAAAACTTTTCATTAATCTTTTAAGAGCGGTCCTCATCGCTCTGATCTTTTGCTATGCATGCTTCCCTCCTCTGGAAGCTGTTCTCTCCCTCCCTCCGCAGTTTGCTGGAGCACTGCCTGGGGCACACCTCCGCACAGGGCCCCCCCCCCCCAGGACAGAGCTGCTTCCGGGGAGCCTCCCCCAGGCACAGGCCACCTGGCACACTGTGCCCCTTTACCTATACAGGCTCAGGGCGGGCAAATAACTTAAGTTGCTGTCCTTCAAAAAGGATCACAGGGTTTCAGAGCCTGTAGAATTGGTTTGCCGGAGATAGCCCTTCCACCCTCTTAAAGCATCAGTTACTGTAGAGTTAAGCATGATTCTCCGAAGCATTATCATGTCAGTTCCTGGATGGTGAGTGATGCATCCAGCATACCAACTAGTCATAATGAATTTGTATCCCTCAGGAAAATCTTAGATACTAAAGGAATGAATTCCAAAAAAAGATGGCACATATTCGATTAAACATTGGAAAATGACTCTTTGGGCAGCATTGTGGTATATTCAGAGCCCTTCTATGTAAGCATTCACCTGGTTCTACCCTCCAGTCGGCCAAGTGAGAGCTAAGGTATCTCTGGGAGCTGATAGAGCTACAGATACAAACAAGAAGATATTCTGGTCAAAAAACTAATTTTCTTGCTTAATTTGACATTCAGACAAGCAGATTCTGGAAGGATGCTATAATGGGAAATAGAAAAATGAATTGCATTTAGGAGTTAGTCATAGGCTGGAGTGAACAGGAAGGATTTTAGTGAGAGGAAATGATAGTTCCTGGTCTAATTTATCAAGATTAGTACCTATAAAATGAACACTGGAGAGTGCAAGCCATGTCTCTCGATTTTTTAATCCATTCCAAAACTTGGATTTTTTTTAGAACTCTCAGGGCTAAAGCCTAACTGGTCTTCAATAAATAAATTTTCCACTTTTTAGTTAATCTTTGCTTAAAACTCAGGGTAAAATTGTGAGTTTATTTCACTCTGTATAAGTGGTTTTAAACCAGTTTCCTGTCATGATCCCATCAGTAGCATATCCGAGACAGTACAGGTAATGATATATTTTTTACTTGAAAGTGTACACAGTCACCCTACCTGGTAATCTTATTTTAAAACATCTATCAAGTGTTCCTTTTTGGCTTCTCTCTCGAAGGAGAAATCCTGCAACAGCTTGTTGCAAGGAAGATGCATGCTGCTTATTGGCAAGCTGAGCAGGAAAAAAATTCTTAAACACAAAATGCCATTGATATATCCA
Organism: Canis aureus; assembly: GCF_053574225.1. NCBI lineage: Eukaryota > Metazoa > Chordata > Mammalia > Carnivora > Canidae > Canis > Canis aureus. Next base: position 47,198,167 of record NC_135611.1, read on the forward strand.
TGTTTTTAATCTGTGGCAGCCTGGAAAACATCAGTTCAGCAGTTCTACAAACCATGGAGAACTTCAGCCAGTATTTTTTTTTTTCCCCTTACAAAGTAAACTACTTGTATGTTACACAAAACAGTAATTTCAGATCTGGTCCAAATGATGCTTAGCAACACTCAAGAAAGCAACAATATATTTGTCTTAAGAGAGATGTAGTTGCATCTCTGTGTGGCTTAGTTATTAGGTACAGAGCCTTCCCCTTTAGGGTACTAATTTAAAATTTAGACCAGGAGCCAGGTTATGGAGACTCAGCACTTTGTGGATATTCTCCTGCTGTTTCTAGAGGGCAGGCTCCCCACTGCCCATCTGCGACCAGATCCTTGCATTTGAAGCAACTGCCCCAGGGTTCTGAACTACCTTTACCTTTTGAGCCTCCTGACCCAAATCAAGTATTCTGGTAATTGGGGAATGAGTAATTCTAGTTTTTTTCTAAAGCAGAAAGTTTTTTCAATTCTTCCATTCCAGTAAATTTCAAATTAAACCTTTTCCTCTCCTTCTCCCACATTCAGAAATAGGAGAACATTAAGATTTTCTCAAAATACACATTCCCAGTTGGTTTTGCTCCCTTGTCTTGGTTAAAATTAAGTTACGCCATTCAGTTTAAACTCTCATTTTCCACTGCCTTTCTCTGGTCTTCAGCATATGAAAACATAGGAAAGCCTGTGTCACCAGGGTAGTATTTGGTGCCTCGTTGCCGCTCTGTGAGATTAGCAGTGACTAATATGTTTACGTGGTCGATCCAGCAGTCCACGCCTACTTCTCCATTATTTTTTTACACTGTTCACTGAAGAAGCACTTCAGGCGCTTTGTTTACTGTTCGATTTCAATTCTTGAGCTGAGTAGACTCGTCAGCCCTCTGAACTTGTGCTTAGCTGAGTATTGTTGCTCCTTGAAGCCGCAGCATGCTGCCACTGTGGAAATGCCATTGGCATTGATCCGTGCCCTTCTCTGGCTTCCCTGGGAGCGAGGAATCAGAGTGCAGGGTACCGAAGCTCTTGTGAGCGAATTTTAGCCTACAAGTAAAAATTTCACAAATCAATCAACTACACATTTTGGAAAATGGTGATAGAATGAGTAATACTTAGAGTCAAGATGTTCCCCAAGCTGATTCCACAAACTTCTGATCTGTGTTACTTTTTCAAAAGGGAACAGATACTTGTTGTGAAGGACACAAAACCATTTTGTAGCGGGTGTTATGTTTATTTCTCTATGTTCCGATAACCCTGGAGCCGGGATTATGATGATGTGTTGATTGATTATAGCCGTTAAGTCTCTTACTAATCAGTTTCATCACTTGCTCTGAGCTCACACCCTCGCACCTTGATTTCTGTTCCATAACAGGGTGATAGGGGTTGTCACTGACTAATGAAGAACAGAATTGGTTTCGGCAGGAGACAAACGGAATGCCGACACCAATCCTAAAATGCATTAATCTTTAATAATTCACATCTGCATGTTTATAAATGATATAACCAGGGATTGTTAACATTGATATTCTCCCTTCCAAACAGAAAGTGACATGGGAGTTTGTACTTGCAAACTACATTAAATGCATATAGCTGAATGCCAAGATGTGACCTTGCCAGGGATGCCAAATGTACTAATTCATTGGATGTGTGTTTTTGAAAAATAGCATGTTGTACTTTTGCTATTGGATAAATCAGGTGATTTCCTGAGGAAGGCCAGCTGGCCCGAATGCTCATTTTCCTTTCCTCCTCATTTATCGTTCTCTTTCATTCATTAATTCAGCCAAGTACTGACTACATCTTAGGCTGCGGGCATGTTTCTAGGAACTGGGGAAAATGCACCGAATGTGAATGACAAAGGGCCCTGTCCTCATGAAACTTAGACTCTAGTGGGACAGATGGGAAATGAGCAGATAAGTGTATAATTGTCAGGTATTATCGGGGGGAAAATCAGGTTGCTTCTTTTAGAGAACAGTGATTGGGAAAGGTGTCTCTTAGAAATTCATATTCAAACTAGGAACTCCATGAACAAAGGGCAAAAGCAAGCCATGTGAATGTCTGGGAGAGAGGTAACCAGGCAAGCAAGAGCAGCAAGCAAGCACACCAGCCTTCGATCAGTCATGTGGTGTGTTGGGCAGGGGACACACACACAGTTACTGAGGCCAGAGCATAGTCAAGAGGGGGAGATGGTGACAGAATGAGTAGGCATTTAGATTAGAGAGTCACCACAGTCCAGCTTATATAGGGTTTGGGAGGTTATGACTGGGATTTAGAAGACATGTGGCAGGTAGAGAAGGCAGAGGATGGCATGATCCAACATAGTCTATAAAAGGATCATTCTGGCTGCTGAGTGTGGACGGTAAGGGGCAAGGGTGGAAACGAGGGAGACTGGCTAGGAGGCTACTGCAGAAACCTAGGGGAGGTTCGTTGTGTCTGGATGTATGAGCAGCAGAAGGGGGCAGAAGGGTATTAACCGCTAAGATTGGATTCTGTACAATGGAAGACAAAGGAGAAACAAATTTTTGAAGGGGAACCAAGAGTTTGGTTTTGAAAGTGTTACATTTGAGATGTTTGTTAGGCATCCAAAGGGAGATTTTGACTAGGCAGCTGGTTCTAAGAAGAATCTAGATTCTGAGCAGAGATCTCAGCTGCAGAAGTAAGTGTATGTCATCAGGGTTCTAGATGACATTACCTAGGGCACCTAACCTGCATCATAATCACCTCGAAGGCTTGAGCAAGCAGGTGACTGGGCCCCACACCCAAGTCCTGATTCAGTAGGTTTGGGGTAGAGCTGGAGAATTTGCATTTCCAGCAGGTTCCTAGTTGGTGCTGAAGCTGCTGGTCTGGGAACTGCTGACCTGGGAAGTGAGTGAAGGTCAGTGGTTCCCAACACTGGCTGTACAGAACATCCTGGGAAACGATGGGTGTGAGGCTCAGCCCCAGAGGTGCCGAGGTAAATGGGTCTCACTGCGGTACTCCACCAGTACTTTTTATAAAGCTCTCGGGGTGATTATTGTGTGTAGCCAAGGTTGAGAAATATTGAGAGAGGAATTCTGAGGTCTGAATGCTAGGGCACTGGGAAATGTAGAGACCCTGAACAGGGAAAGGAACAGCCAATAGTTTAAGTGAAAACCAAGGAGAATGTGGCATTGTGGAAGTCCTGCAAGAAATTGTTTCTAGAAAGATGGGGAGACCCAGCTGTGTCCAGTACAGCTTAGCACTTCCCTCAGAGTATCCCGAGGACATGTTTTGGAGAGATTTGAATCTGTGTACATATTGGTCATAGTAAATTTTATGGACAAATAGCTCATTTCTTTACAGTAGCATACTGCCATTTTTTTGACCTTTCTATAAATACTTTGTGATTCAATTGAAATTATAATGTCACAGGAAGAAAATTCTTATGATAAAATAACTGCTATATTCTCAGGCCTAACTCAGATATTAATAGAATTCCTAGTTTCACAATTGTTTCTTTAAGTCTGTTTCACACAAAATCCAAGAATCATATCATTGAAGTTCTACTTGAAAATAGACAAAAACTTGTATTTTGGGGGAGCTGAACGTCAGTGTATAGTTTTTTGTTTTTGTTTTTGTTTTTTTTTTTAATGTGGCATCAGTGCCTTTTATTGGAAGTAGATGGAGGGAGCCAGTTCAGTATTCCATATTTTGATACTGCTGATTGTGGTTTTATATCAGCTCTTTGCTCCTAGAGCTGAATTCCTTTTGCCTGGAATGTCCATGCAGCCCCTCGCTGGCCTAGTAAACCCCTATACTTACTCTCAAAGATCCAGCTCTAGAGTCTTTGCTTTTGCAAAGTCCTACTGATCATCCACACCAAAGAGAGTCCAGCAAGCCCAGTGGCCTGTCGATGGCAGTGAGCACTGCTTCCTTTTTATCCCTGGGACTGAGGACAATGCCTGGCAAGTCACAGCACACTCAGTAAATGCTGACCAAATTAAAAAGCTTCCAGTTCACTTAGAATAAACAGGAACTTAAGAAAAGTAAGTTTTAACATTGATTACTTACATGACCTTTCCTCCTGTGGGCTGGGAGCCATCTTTGTGCCTTCGCATGTCACGGTTTATGGGATCGTTCTATTTCCCTTTCTCCTGAAAGAGATCCCACTATGACAGGTTATTCCACTTTCTTTTCCCTTAAAAATAGAATCTGAAATAGTTGTTGTAAGATATGTCCGTTGAAACCAGACCTCTGCGTATGTAGACCCTGCCTGATTTTAGTGCATCCTACACACACATGGTGCCATATAAATAGTTCCAGAAGTCTGGAATTGTCCAATATCCAACTTTTTCATCATCTCATAATTTTAAATATCTATTACTAATAACAAACCCTATTTTCAAGGAAAATGGCCGATGAAGAACAGATCGGCTATGGGGAGTTTTGTAATTACCCAGATAATATTCCCATCTCCTATGTAGGTGGTGTATAACGTTGACTAGATAAACACGGAGTGGGGAATGTTAGCCAGTGCAACTGGAATCTGAGCTTCAGCAACACATGAATACTATGCTTAAGATATTTGAGGGGCACCTGGAAGGCTCAGTGAGTTAAGCATCTGCCTTCAGCTCAGATTTAGGGTCCTGGGATCGAACGCCACAATCAGCTCCCTGCTCAGGGAGGAGTCTGCTTCTCCCTCTCCCTCTGCCCCTCCTCACTACCTGCTCTCTCCCGTGCTCTCTCGCTCTCTCTCTCTCAAATAAATAAATCTTTTTGTTTAAAAAAATGACAAGGAAAAGAAGATGAAAATGTCTATTTGTGAGAAACATGCATTTCAAAAGCATACTTGCTGAACACTGACTTCAAGTCTGAAATAAAAGAATTGATAAAAAATCCACCAGCAGATGGCCCAGAACATCTTCCTTCCAGTCCTTGTTGCCACAGTTTGTATCCTGCACTCTCAGAACAGCCCTCATACCAGAGGCCCCATGTGATGTGGGCTCAGCCCACCAGACCCCCCTGTAGTCAGCTCTGCCCATGGCCACCTTCCATTCCAGGCTATACTCTGCTCCTGAGTGGCACACCCCTGAAAATACTGCTGCTGCCTCTCCCACCTGGCCTGTCCCTAGTACCTCCAAATAAAATAATAAACTATTATAAATATAATTGTAAAATATTGGCTGCCCCTCTTAGATCATAGACACTTCAGTCAAAAGCCTTGGATTTCTTTACATTTTTCAGCACAATACAATGCTTTAGCTTTCTGTCAATTTTAAAAGTAGTGTTTTATTTTCATTTTTGTTTTTTTAGGGGGGAGGAAGAAATGGTGAAAAGGAGAGGGGGAGAGAAAGAATCTGAAGCAGGCTCCACTCACAGCGCAGAGCCAGATCTCATGACCCTGAGATCATGACTGGAGCTGAAATTGAGAGTCTGACGCTTCAGTGACTGAGCCACCCAGGTGTTCCTAAAAGTAGTTTTATACCAAGAATTTAGAAGTCTTAAGTTTCACTACAAAAGTAAGCATTCGTTATTTAGTGTCATTACAGATGGAGTGAATTTTTAAAGCCTTCAGAGAATAGTATAGTATTTTAGTACATAAATTGACAATTACATATCTACATAAAAAATATATAGAAACCATGTTGCCTATTATACTAGTATTTTATCTGTTGGTCCCAAATTTCTATCTACTGTGCTACTTTCCTCAGATTATAATATTTAATAGCCAAACTATCTTTTTCTGTGTCACTGTACATCTGAAAGCAGCATAGAAAGGCTGAAGGACTGCCCGTGTGCACCAGCCCTGGGTTGGGAAGGCAAGATGTTCATCCCTGCAGGGCATGTGAGCACTCCTGTGCGGGTTTCTGGTGCCGCCACACCAGGATTCCAGTGACTGAGCATCAGTGTGTGGCACTTCTCATGGCTACTCATGTGTGCAGTTGAGAGTTGTCATGACATGTGGGACCCAGAATGAGAAATCTGTGACAGGAGAGGATAGAGGCAAAGGAAACTTTTATTAAAGGAAAGAAAATGCCTTGCCTTTAAAAAGGCCCGTCTCTATCAGACAGCACAGAGCAGCGATCAAGTGGAAAAAAGGGAGCAGGCAGGCGCCTCATCTAATCTTTCTCCTGGGGGCCCAGGTGGACAAATTGGCAACCCTGTTCACAGCTTTTTTTTCCTCTCCCCTTTGTACCATAAGAACTGCTAATCGGATCCATGCTGCTGCAACTGTGGTTAGTTATTAACAGAATAAAAGCAGATTTCTTCAAAAGAACGGGTGGGGGAAACGACTATACAAAATTGCAAGGTTGTTAGAATCTTAAATGCACAGCAGTCGATTTTTCCCTTATTCTGAATTATACGATGAATACAAGTCTTTCATCTGTCACTATACCCATTTCTTCAGAAGGCAGCCAAATATTAAGCTTCTCAAACAAAAAAGGAATCTTAGAAAGAGGAAAAATATTGAGGAGGAATAAGAATGGGTATGAGTGGGGGGAAATTAGGTTTTGTTTTTATTAATTTGTCCTAGTGAGAGAGATATAAACTGCATGCTCGATCTGGCTTCCCCTCCCCTGCCTCTTACCTTACATCAAAGCAGGGATTAGAGCAGATTTAGCTGGTGGCTGCTCTGCATTCTGTGTCTGGTATCGTGCACGAGCTAAGTTCAGAACCTGCCACTTCCTTATAGGCGACAGCATGCTGCGGAGCTACACCTCCTGCGCGAAGTGTGTGTCATCCACGCGCACGTACACTTCTCCCACCCCAAGCGGGTTTTTCTGCACCCCACAGACCTCGGGGTTGGCTACCTGAGCTTTAAAGCTATTGAGAAGAGGGTGTGTCTATGAGAATGTTGAGTATAGACAGGGAGCGGGTTTTCAGCCTGTGGTGTGTGTATTTCAGTGCACCTCTGATGTTGGTACAGGAGACCATCCAAGATGCCCAAAGGTGAAAGTGGCTCCTACTTTCCAAGCAGATCACATTTCTAGTCCTCTTACCTATTTCCTGTCCATGTCTTCACACCTGAAATTAACTAAAGTTGATAAACTTTCCCTGAAGTTTTGTTTTTTATTTATTGGCCATTTTTTGGCCACAACCACAGTTTAATCCCTTCACCAGAGTAATGGAGTGAAGACCTCCTGAACTGAACAGGGCTGGGAGGAGCTGGTGGGCTAGCTGGAGGCACATTAGTCAGGCCCAGGCAGCAGCAGTCAGGCAGGATTGGAAACCATGCTTCACTAAAACCAGAAACCACCCTTCCTGCTCCTTCCGGGCCACTTGGGAATAGTCCAAACTAAGAACGTTCTGTTTTAAAGCTGGGAATCTCCTGTTTTATGTACATGTTTTAGGACTCTGGTTTATCTTTCATCAAAGCTTGTAGTGACCTGAACAGTAAAGGCTAGAAATCGTCGTTGCCTTGTGCTTCCTGTCTTGACTTGCTGCATACCTACAAGAGCCCATTCAGGTCTTGTCTCAAGCTCCCTGTAGAAGTGTTCACCCAGAAGTCCTGGAATGAATGTCAGATAATCAGACTACTGAGCTGACTTCCTTGTGAGAGACATTACATAACGTTAGTATATTTAATAAAAGAAGGCAATTGGAAAAATGTGACTTGGGATCCCTGGGTGGCGCAGCGGTTTGGCGCCTGCCTTTGGCCCAGGGCGCGATCCTGGAGACCCGGGATCGAATCCCACGTCGGGCTCCCGGTGCACGGAGCCTGCTTCTCCCTCTGCCTGTGTCTCTGCCTCTCTCTCTCTCTCTCTCTGTGACTATCATAAAATAAAATTAAAAAAAAAAAAAAAAGGAAAAATGTGACTTGAATCCAGTGGGCTGGATAAAATAGCGTGTTATACCAAGTTGGTCTCTGTAATAAAAGCAAGCAAAACTCTAAAACCACCCCTCTGAAGGCATAATTCTTATGTAGAATGTACCGCAGTTGCATTTTGTTTGTTATTTGTCAGCTGATAGGCCTTTGAGGCTCTTCTACCCCAAAGGGTAGCAGTGAAGGTAGGAAAGAGACTCCAAACCTTCTGACTTATAGTAGGACCAATAGTTAAAAAGCTTCATGCAGCAAGTGATTGACAATTTGTTTAAGAAGAAGATATGTGGCTCCTTCTTCTATGGGTTCTGTCACACTTGGGACATCTTGAGAATTTCCTCATTCCATTAATGGCTCAGAAATACCCAAGTCAGGCACACATCCACTGTGCTGATTATCCATACATTTTTAGAACCCAGCGGCACACCAACAGTTGGCATTATCTTGGGTAAGGATTTAGGAAAATCTAACCCTACTTTGAATGAACATTTGCGCTATTAGATATGAAAGGGTTTGTCTTCTCAGGCTCAGGCCAGCTCTTTAAAGCTGTTAGGTTAGCATCTGACCAGGTTGCTATGGTTTGTTCCCACTGCAGGGTGTACAGGTAGGGGAGAATGTTACTTTTTATTTATTTTTTTACTGCTTTTTTTTTTGTGTATGTGTTGGGGTTTGTTCACAATGAAGAAATTGTATTAGCAGTCTGCTCACAGCTGCTCTTCCACCCTCTAAACCCTAATGCAGGACCAAATAACATTAAGTACTGTATGTTCACATTCAGGCACTTCAGATAGACTCTTAATTGTCACCACTAAGCTGGAACCTGAGCAGATTCTGTATGTGAAGTTGTGAAGTATCTGCTTTGGTATATATTAAAGTGCCCTTTCTTGAAGCAAATAAACTAGAAGACACTGACAGAAAGATACCAAACTCAAAGTAATTTGTGGATTTTCTAACTCATTTAAATTAACACAAGATGGGATCCCTGGGTGGCGCAGTGGTTTAGTGCCTGCCTTTGGCCCAGGGCGCGATCCTGGAGACCCGGGATCGACTCCCACGTCAGGCTCCTGGTGCATGGAGCCTGCTTCTCCCTCTGCCTATGTCTCTGCCTCTCTCTCTCTGTGTGTGACTATCATAAATAAATAAAAATTAAAAAAAAATAAATTAACACAAGATGAGGACATTTGAGGAATATATGGATTATTGAAGACTCACTTTTTCACCCACACTACTGCCATTAGACCTTATACAGGTATTCAAAGTTCACTGAAGAAAATGACTAGTAATATCCCTGCTGCTTGAATTGCACAGCTGCACTGTCTTACCACACATTAGTTCAGGTACTTAGAAAAGATGTTCCAGGGTTACCACTGATAGGGAATCCAACTACACAACTCACCAGTGTCATCTGACAAAATCATACTTGTCATTTATCTTGGCAGAAGAAAAGATCATAGCTGGTACTTTATGTTTCAGAAATTAAAGAAATAACTTATATGAATACGGCCCCAGAGTTAGAAGTTATAGTACTCTTACCAGCGGAATTGGCAGGATTGAAAACCATGCTTTACTAAAACCAGAAACCACCCTTACTGCTCCTTCCGGGCCACTTGGGAATAGTCCAAAATGTAAGAATATAAGAAATATGTCCTCCAGAAGAGCTATAAAGTCAGACTGTGGCAGGTAAAACCCATACTTTGCTTTAAAGATTTGAGGAAGAGCTGATTTCCATAACATGAAGTAAGTATGAGGAGACTTCAGAATAAAACATCCTAATATCTTAGTTTTGGATGCAGTAGAATTGAATAATAGAGGGACATGCAGGATGAAATTGATCTTGGTCGTGACATATTGGTAATTGGTACGAGTAATTTCTACAATGTAGTGTTTTGTTTTTAACTCCTCACTACGCTTAGTGTTACCTCCAGAAATTCCTGAAGAATAGAATAACTCAACTCCTAATTGTTAAAAATGATGAAATATATATTGATTTTGTAGCAGCTTTCCAGGGAAAGAACTTGATCATAGTAGGGTTATTAGTACAGTGTCAGGAAGTACTTCCTATCTCTTCTCAAAATTCCACAACAACCACAGTTAGCAATTTAATTCATGTGAATTCACAGACCCTACTTTTTTCTAACAATAAACCTTTCTGACCCTTAATTTCAAAGAATTTATGAATAGGACCCAAGTGTTTGCTACAAACACCCCATGATTCGCCATGTCTCTTACACATCTTTGTTGAGGAAGGTTGGACAACAAAATTGCCCAGGCTTCTGTAGTTCAATATGCCATTTCATGTTACTTTTAAGAAGCCAATCCCCTTGGATTGCTAGTGCAGGAATATCATATAGAACATTTCCTTCTACATGGTAAGTACTCAGTAGTTTTTTACTTCATTGTTTACACTCAAGTACATTCCTATTTACATTAGACCTTGTAAGACAAATGTGCACTCCAGATGTTCTCTCTTTCACTTTTGCCCAAAGTCAGCTAATGACGTAAAACTGGAACAAGAGAATGGATTCCTGGCAAAATTGACATCAAGTAATATCTGTCATTCAAACTCCAGTTTTGCCATGTTGATTAATTATATGACTATTCCATCTTAGATAACTAAAACCTTTCTAGTATTGTTGATTTTTATTTTTTGACTGCAATAGTGTGAACAGAAGAAACACTTTTTTCTGGCCACTACAACTTTTGAAAAATGGGATTTCTGGGTTTTCTGGTTTTTTGTTTTTTGTTTTTGTTTTTTTCTTATTAGTATTATATGTTAAGATAGCGCAGTATAACTTGAAAAAGGATGAATGATTTGTTTGCTGTTGTAGTTCAGAATTAGTGTTTTTGTTCTTATTGAATTCCTGTAGTTGTATGTTGTAGTGGCATAGAAAGGAATTAACCCAGGAAGCTTTAGCCTCAGTAAAGGATTTATGTGGAAATACTATTCATCTCATGTTTACTCTCTGCTCACCCAACACAACAGTGATAGAGTATAACTTACGTGATTGCATCTCACCAGTAGTTTTAATGTTTGTTTATTCTGGTCTGGCCAAAAAGTTGAGAAAATAAAGCTGCAAAAATCACTTAACTAGCAGTTTACCTGCTAAATGCAGGTACCACTTAAATCTTAGAACTGTGCTTGCATTGAGTACTAAGGAAGCCAGGGCATCCTATACTAGATCTGATTTTAAAAGGACATAAACCAAATACTGCTACTGACATTTATTTATGTAATCCTCTTTTTTAAATATGAGGGAGTATGTCAGGTTTATATGTCATTGCTATTGTTATTAAATACCATTTGATGTTTGTTGACTTTTTAAGCAAGTGTCCCTGAAATGTTTTTCTACTGATACTGTCACTTAAAATAGGAGTTCGTAAACTATCACCTCTGGGCCAAATCCAGCTCACCACCTGTCTTTGTAAATAAAGTTTTATTTATACTCTTTTATTTATGTATTATCCATGGTGCTTTTATACTATAACAGCTGATTGAATAGTTAGTTGCAAGAGAGAACATGTGGGCCTGCAAAGCCTGAAATATTTACTATCTGGCAATTTACAGAAAAAGTTTGCCCATCCATGATCTACAATAATAAAACTATGTGATTACTGATAACTAAAGGTTTAGTTAACTACTAGTCTAGGTTTGGAGTAATCTGTCGCACCTTTATTCGACAAATATTTATTGAATGCTTACCGTATGTCTGGTTCAGCAGACATAGCATGGAACAAAACAGACAATTCTCTGTATAGTAAGAACTTGGAATTTTAGTGAGATGAGACAAACAGTAAACAGTAAAATAAGAATTTAGGTGATGAGCGCTAGGACTCTGTCACCTGTAAGAAAGAAAGAACTTAGCACTTGTTAATACTGACTGTCCCACCATCTTACTCTGTGAACTATACTAAGCTATAATATATTCATGCTTCAGTCAAAACACTGTAAGTTATACATTACTGGATGTTTGCTTACTTATAAAACATGCATATTAGCCTCTTTTTGCCCAATTCTGTTACATACTGAAATCCCAATGTTTTCTTACCAAAAATGTGTAGTTTGATGATTATCTTGATCCAGCCCTAAAAAGCTCTTTTTAATTAGAAAAATTTCCCTCAAAATCTATCCTAGTGTAAAAACTACCAAGGAAAGTATTAGCAAGCAAAATTCAACAGTACATTAAGAAAATAATGCACCATGACTAAGTGAAGATTCCAGGAATGCAAGGTTAGTTCAGTATAACTGCACTAATATTATATGCAATGGAAATAAATTTGCAGAAAAATATCTCCTTTAATATAATTCAATACCCAATCATGATAAGAACATGCAAGGAAATAGCAGTTGAGGAGTACTTTCTCAATATGGTAAAATGTGTATGCCTTATTTTAAAAACCAATATCTTATGATATACTGGGGAATCATTAAAGACATTTCTGCAAGCAAGGCACTGTCTCTGTTATTACTGTTTCTGCTACCACTCAATAATGTCTGGAAATAGCGCAGTTAGACAAGAGAATTCCAAGGCATAAAACAGGTATAGAAGAAATAAAAAATTGTCTCTATCTCAGATGATGTAATAGTAAACCTGGAAAACCTGAGAGAATCAATGGTAAATTAACTCAAATTGTAAAAGAATTCAATGTTGTAGCAGTATATAAAATTAACATACATAAAGCAGTAGCTTGTAACATTATGTGTCAACTATACTTCAATTAAAAAAAAAAAAAAAAGAGTTGGCTGGGATGATGGCAAAGTAGGAGGACCTTAAGCTCACCTTGTCCCAGAAATACAACTAGATAACACCTCTATCAGCATAAAGAACCCAGGAGACAAACTGAAGACTGACAAGACAGACTACACAACTGAAGGCAGGAAGAGGCCACACTGAAGAAGGTGGGAAGAGTGAAGCCAGGATCTGGGACCATGGCCCTCCTCTGTGGGGAGGGAGTCCATGGTGCAGAGAAGGGCAGAATAGACTTTCACACTGAGGAGTCCACAAATAGGGAGGATGAATCTCCATAATATTTGCCTTTGAAAAAGAGATGGCTAAATTTTATGAGTTCTGAAAATCAGCCAGACTTAAAACATGGAATTTTAAGTCAGCTGGCTCAGCCCTGGGAAAGCCTGGAGAACATTAGGAAGTAGAGTCCCACCCTTAAGGAGACAGCAGGACAAACAGCCTGTGAAGATAGAGCATAGGACCAGCAGTTTGAAAAACACTGGGGGCAGATGGGAGACAGTGATTTGCTTATCTCAGAGTGTGCCCAGAGAGAGAGGGATCACAGGGTGACCTCTCCAGGCACGAAGGAGTAGGCAGGCACCATTTCTCATCCATGTTCCCAGCATAAGCAGTGGCCCACCTGCAATAACCATCCCAACGCTGACACTTTTTCCTAACTTGCTTGCACCAAGCCCCGCCCCACTGCACTTCCATAGATCTGCCTTTCCCAGTTAGGCTCCTCTGACTCCCCTCATTATGGACCCCTCCCCCCAGAAGACTAGTGCCAACCCTGCCAATACCACAACTCCCGACTTGCACACTATACAGTACTTCAGTTCCAGTAGGGGCAGGCATCATTCTGCATACAGACCACACACCTTGTTGCCCACAATGTGCAAAGAGAGCCTCTACAGACAACTGAGCTAAAGGAAAAAGAGGCCAACAGTCAAGAGCATAGCACAGGCAACACAGATGGGAGATATTCCTTGAAGTGCCAGACCCTGGGGAACAGGAGATAATGCACTGCAGGACACTACAGGACCTCTTCCTCATAAGGCTATGTTATGTTAAGAACGAGACAAGTAGCTGACTTTTCCAAACACACAGAAACAGATACAGAAAGTAAGACAAAATGAAGAGACCAAGATACATCATCCAAATGAAAGAATAGGACCAAACCAAACCATAGCAAGAGAGCAAAGCAAAATGCAGAAGTAATATGCCTGATAGAGAATTTAAAGCAGTCCTCATAAAGACCAGAGGAAAGAGTGGAGGACATCACTGAGACTCTTAACACAGAGATATAAAAAAGAGCCAATTTAAACTAAGAATAAATGAAATTAAAAATAAACTTGATGGAATAAATAGCAGGCTGGATGAAGCAGAGGATCAAATTAGCAACCTGGAAGACATTGTAATGGAAAGTAACCACACTGACCAAAGGAAAGGAAAGAAAATTATGCAAAATGAAAATAGTCTTAGGGAACTGAATGACTCCATCAGGCATTTTAGGGATGTCAGAAGAAGAAGAGAGAGATAAGGGGGCAGAAAATTTATTTGAATAAACTTCCTTAATCTAGGGAAGAAACAGAGCTCCAGATCCAGGACACACAGAGATGCCCCAAAAATCCAACCCAAGGAGGTCTACACAACAACATATAGTAACTAAAATGGCAAAAAAGTAGCAATAAAATTTTAAAGCAGCAAGAGCAAAGAAGAAAGTTACATATAAGGGAAACCCCATTAGGCTATCAGTGGGTTTTTCAGCAGAAAGTTTGCAGGCTAGAATGGAGTGGCATGATATTTTCAAAATGCTGAAAGGGAAAAAATCTGCAGCCATGAATACTCTTATCCATCAGGTCTATCATTCAGAATAGGAGAGATAAAGAGTTTCTCAGACAAAAACTAAGAGACTTCATGACTGCTAAACCAGCCCTACAAGAGCTATTAATGGGAACTATTTGAGTGGAAAAGAAGTCCATAAGTGAGAGTATGAAAAGTGAACAACACAAAAGCAGTAAAAAAAAAAATCTATAAAAATCAAGGGATTCATAAAATAAAAGGATGTAATATGATACCATATACCTAAAATGTGAAAGCCAGGGCAGTAAAGAACGAGTTCAAATTTAAGTGACCATCAACTTAATATAGACTGCTGTATGCAGAAGATATTATATACAAACATAATGTAACCACAAATAAAAAACCAGTAATAGATATGCAAAAACTGAAAATAATTAAGTATATTGAGGTGCCTGATTAACTCAGTTGGATAAACATCTGTCTTTGGCTCAGTAAAGAAAGCCAACAAACCATGAAAGAGCAAGAGAAGAAAGGATCAAACAAATCTGTAGAAACAGCCACAAAACAAGTAACAAAATGGCAATAAATACATATCTAGCAATAATTACTTTGACTATAAATGGATTAAATGCTCTAATCAAAAGACACAGGGTGACAGACTGAATAAAAAAATAAGACCCATCTATATGGTCCCTACAAGAGATTATTTTAGACCAAAAGACACCTGTACATTGAAAGTGAGGAGATAGAGAGACATTTATCATGCAGATGGATGCCAAAAGAAAGCCAGAATAGCGATACTTACATCAGACAAAATAGACTTGAAAATAAAGATGGTAACAAGAAGCAGAACCAAAAAAGGACATTTACATAATAATAAAGGGGATCATCCAACAAGAGGATATAAAATTGCAGACATTTTTGAACCCAACATGGGAGCACCCAAATACATAACACAGTTAATAACAAACATAAAAGAAATAATAGTAATGCAATGCTAGTAAGGGACTCCAACACTCCACTTACATTGATGGACAGATCACCCAACCAGAAAATCAGTAAGAAAACAGTGGCTTTGAATGACACACTCAACCAGATGGATTTAACAGACATATTCAGAACATTCCATCCTTAAAGAGCAGAATGCACATTCTTTTCAAGTGCACAAGTGCACACAGAATGTTTTACAGAATAGACACACATATTAGGCCACAAAACAAATCTCAACAAATTCAAAAAAAATCAAAGTAGTACTGTGTATCTTTTCTGACCACAGCTCTATGAGACTAGAAATCATAAGAAAAATTCTGGCATGAGAACATATACATGGAGATTAAATAACAGGCTATTAAATAATGAATGAGTCAACTAAGAAATCAAGAAATAAAAAATTACATGGATGCAAATGAAAATGAAAACACAATGATCCAAAATCTTTGGAATACAGCAAAAGAGATTGTAAAAGTACCTAATGTAAAAAACAAGCAAAAAAACCCACCCAAACCCAGCAAAATAAAGGAAATAATAGGGATTAAAACAAATAAATGCTACAGAAATTTTAAAAACAAGAAATCAGTGAAACCAGGAGCTAGTTCTTTGAAAGGATCAGCAAAATTGATCAATCTCTAGCTGAACTCATTAAAAAAAGAAGAGTCCCTAAACAAAATTACTAATGAAAGAGGAGAAATAACAGCCAACACCATAGAAACACAACTGTAAAAGAATATTATGAAAACCTATATGCCAACAAATTGAACAACTTAAAAGAAGCAGATAAATTCCTAGAAACATATAGTCTCCAAAAACTAAAACAGGAAGAAATAAAACCTTTGAGCAGACCAATCACCGGCAATGAAATTGAATCAGTAATCAAAAAACTAGCAACAAATAAAAGTCCAGGACCTAATGGCTTCACAGGTAAATTCTACCAAACATTGAAAGAAGAGTTAATACCCATTCTTCTTTATTACAAAACTACAAGAAGATGGAAAACTTCCAAATTTAGTCTATGAGGCCCTGATACCAAAACTAGATAAAGACAGCACAACAGAAGAGAACTACAGGCCAATATCTCTCATGAATATAGATGGAGAAATCCTCAACAAAGTATTAGCCAACCCAACAACATATTTAAAAAACCATATACCACAACCAAGTGGGATTTATTCCTGGGATGCAAATGTGGTCTAGTACTCACAAAACAATCAACATGATATGTCACAACAATAAGAGAAAGGATAAGAGCCATATGATCATTTTAGTAGACACAGAAAATGCATGTAATATGGTACAGCATCCATTTATGATAAAACTCTCAACAAAGTAGGCTGAGAGGGAATATACCTCAACCTAATAAAGTCTTTATTTGAAAAACTGACAGCCAATGTCATACTCAATGGGGTATAAGTAGCTTTTCCCAAGGGTCAGGAACAAATATGTCCACTCTCACCACTTTTATTCAACATGATACTGGAAGTCCTAGCCACAGCAATTAGACAACATACGGAAATAAAAGGCATCAATATTCATAATGAAGAAATAAAATGTTCACTATTTGCAGATAACATACTATATACAGAAAACTCTGCAGACTTCATCAAAAAAACTACTGGAACTGATAAATGAATTCACTGAAGTCACAGGACACAAAATCAATATACAGAAATCTGTTGCATTCCTACACATTAATAATGAAGTAGCAGAAAGCAAAACTAAGAAAACCATTCCATTTATAATTGCACCAAAAACAATAAAATCTAGAAATAAAGTGGTGAAAGACCTAAACTCTGAAAACTATAAAACACTGATGAAGGAAATTAAAGACAAAGCAAAGAATGGAAAGACATTCCATGCTCATGGATTGGAAGAACAAATATCGTTAAAATGTTTATATTACCCAAAGCAATCTACAGATTTAATGCAATCCCTATCAAAATGCCAACAAGCAGTTTTCACATAACTAAAACAATCCTAAAATTTGTATAGAACTGCAAAAGGCTTCAAATAGCCAGAGCAATCTATAAAAAGAAAAATAAAACTGGAGGTGCCACAATTCTAAATGTCAAGTTACAGTAGTAATTAAGTAATAATTAAGCAGTAGTAATTAAGATAGTATGGTATTGGTATAAAAATAGATACATGGATACATGGACAGATTATGGATCAATGTGACAGAGAAGAAAATCTAGAAATAAATCCACAATAATATGGTCAATTAATCTTTGACAAAGGAGGAATGAATATGCAGTGGGGAAAATCATACTATTTTCAGCAAATGGTGTTGGGAAACTGGACAGCCACATGCAAAAGCATGAAGCCAGACAATTATCTTATACCATACTGAAACCATAAAAATCCTTGAAAAGAACACAGGTGCTAATCTCCAACATCGGCCATTAGCAACATTTTCCTAGATGTGTCTCCTCAGGCAAGGGAAATAATAGCAAAAATAAACTATTGGGACATTATCAAAAACTTCCTGTGAAGTGAAGAAAGCAATCAACAGAACTAAAAGGCAACCTACTGAATGGGAGAAGGTATTTGCAAATGATGTATCAGATAAAGGGTTAGCATCCAAAATATACAAAGAACTCTTACAGGGATCCCTGGGTGGTGCAGCGGTTTGGCGCCTGCCTTTGGCCCAGGGCGTGATCCTGGAGACCCGGGATCGAATCCCACGTCGGGCTCCCGGTGCTCCTGGAGACCCGGGATCGAATCCCACGTCAGGCTCCCGGTGCATGGAGCCTGCTTCTCCCTCTGCCTGTGTCTCTGCCTCTCTCTCTCTCTGTGAGACTATCATAAATAAATAAAAATTTAAAAAAAAAAAAAAAACAACAAAAAGAAAACGACTCTTACAGCTCAATATCCCAAAAACAATCCAATTAAAAATGGGCAAAATACATGAACAGACACTTCTCCAAAGAAAACATCCAGATGGCCAATAGACACATGAAAAGAAGCTCAACATCACTCATATCAGGGAAATGCAAATCAAAACTACAATGAGATACCATGCTACACCTGTCAGAATGGCTAAAATCAACACAAGAAATAACAGGTATTGATGAGGATGTGGAGAAACAGGAACCCTCATACATTGTTGGAATGCAAACTTGTGCAGTCACTGTAGAAAACAGTATAGAGGTTCCTCAAAAAATTAGAAATAGAACTGTCATATGATCAAGGAATTGCTACTGGGTATTTACCCCCAAAATACAAAAACACTAATTCAAAGGGATACATGCACCCCTGTGTTTATAGCAGTATTATTTGCAATAGCCAAACTATGGAAGCAGCCCAAATGTCCATCAACAGATGAATGGATAAAGAAGATGTGAATAGTATTCAGCCAAAAAAGAATGAATCCTTGCCACTTACCACAACATGGATACAGCTAGAGAGTATAATGCAGAGAGAAATAAGTTAGAGAAAGACAAAACCATATCTTATTCATATGTGGACTTTAAGAAACAAATGAGCAAAGGAAAAAAAAATGTTCTCTCTTTTTTCCATGAGAGAACCAAGAAACAGATTCTTTTTTTTTTTTTTAAAGATTTTTTTATTTTTTATTTATTCATGAGAGACACAGAGCTAGAGAGAGAGAGGCAGAGACACAGGCAGAGGGAGAAGCAGGTCCCATGCAGGGAGCCGGATGTGAGACTCGATCCTGGGTCTCCAGGATCACACCCCGAGCTGCAGGCGGCACTAAACCGCTGCGCCACCAGGGCTGCCCAAGAAACAGATTCTTAACCACAGAGAACAAACTGATGGTTACCACAGGGGAGGTAAGGAGGTGGGAGAAAATGAGGATAGGGTTTAAAGAATACTCTTATCATAATGAAAAATAAAAGGAACAGCCTTCCTCTACAAAGCAATAAACAGTTAAAAGACATACTGTTAGAGAAAATCCATTTGTAATAGCAACAATGAAGATTAAATGCTCAAAAATAAACATAACATAAAATGCCCAAAACTTTTATGTGCTTGAAAGGAACTAAAGAAGACACGAACAATGAAAGATGTGTCGTCTCCTGTTCTTAAACAGGATGAACTCAGTAGTCATTCATTTTCCTTGAATTAACCTATAATATCATTGCAATCCCAGTAAAAATATAAGCTATTTTATAAGAACAAATTGATACTAAAGTTCATATAGAAAAATAACTATGTTGGAAAAATGAAAAAGTGAGTTGAAGGGTTAGGAACTAGCCTTATTAACATTAAAACATGCTATAGAAGTAGATCTTAAGCTCTGATCACAAAAGATAAAATTTGATCTATATCTCATCACACACAAAAATAAACTGCCAGTAGATTAAAGATGAGACCATTCATGTACTTGAAAACTGAGATAAATTCCTCTTTAACCTGGATCCAGAGAAGAGTTTTTTAACTAGGACACAAAATCCAGAGGCCATAAAAATATCGATACATTTCACTTCTTGTTTTTACAAAAAAAAAAAAAAAAAGTCCCATTGTAAAAATCGAAAGACAACTGACAAAGTAGAAGAAAATATTCACAACTTCTACCACAGAGAAAGAGCTAAAATCCCTGGTAGATAAAGAATTCTTAAAAATTTCAAGACTAAAATGCTAAAAAACCCAGGCTGAAGAATGTGGGAAAGATATGAACAAACAATTAACCAGAAGAGAGATTTTTATCTCTCTCAAAATGAAAAAGTGGTCAAACTCACTCAGAATCAGGAAGGCAAATTAAAAAATCTCATATACTGTTTCTCACATATAAGAATGACATATTTTAAATGACCACATACTTTGTTAAGTTATAGAGAGTTAGACTTGTCCAACATTGCTGATGAGAATTTAAATTGGTTCAGAACTTCATAGAGGGAAATTTACATATTTTTTTGCCCCATCAATCCCACTTCAAGGTAGATCTCACACAAGAAAATACATATGTAAGAGATGGGAAACAACCTAAATACCCATATGTAAGCAAGTGGTTGAATAAACTATGGAATATTCACATAAAGGAGTACCATGTACCTATTCTTCAAATGAAAAATGTTACAAACTTACGGAAAGTACTTTTCAGGACATGCTGTTGAGTAGCAAAGCACAAAAGATATCTAGGATATGCTATCCTTCAACTAAGGAGTAAATAGAATACACTGCTGTCCTTTCATTTATATAAAAAATAAATAGCAAAGATAAGCCAAAACCTAAAAAGATTGTTTATTATAGAGGACAACTGGGAAAGAAGTGGAAAGGGGAAAAGAAAATAGGAGGGGCATGTCTGCATGTATCTTTCTGGATAGCTGTGACTTATGGAACCATAGAAGTGTTTCACATACCCCCAAAATATCAAAACAATTAAAGCCAATCAAGGTGTGAAGGGGAACACAAAATGGATTACAAGTCCTAACAATGGCTCTGTGTTTTTCACAATGATGTTACTGAAATTACTTTGTGTGTATAATAGAATTGAACAAATTGGTAAATGAATTTAGATCATGAGAACTGGGTTTCTTACTATTGTAGAAAGAAATCATAACTAAGGGAAGGCTAAAATATACCCTCCAATTTTGGATTGGAATTTGAGGTATTTGCATAAGCTCATGGTTACACACATAATACCGAAACATACATATGCATATACATATAAGTTAGTGTACATACATATATTTCCTACTTCTGTTCACTGAGACAATCTAGAAGCAATAACATCCCAGAAATAATGAGCGGACCTAGTGCCCAGGTCTTAGTCTGTGAGCATCATCTTCCAGTAAAAAGAAATAGCATTCCTCGGAGAAGTGGTTGATCACAGGTCTGGGTCAGAAAAAATGCAAAATAGCCTGCAGTATCTTATGATTCTAAAAACTAAGGATTTGCAGGAGCTTCTGATGGTCAAAGCTAGAACAACTTAGCAACAAAATAATGTCAATGTTGGATATTACCCATGGAATAAAATAAATATCTATGAGAGTAATAGTTTTTTGTTTTCACAAATTACCACACAGCTTAAAACAACACATACACTATCTCACAATTCCATGGCCAGGCATCCAAGCACAGCCTAGATAGGTCCTCTGCTCAGTGCCGCATAAGGCTGCAAAGTGTCAGATGGTCTGTCTTCTCATCTGGAGGCTAAACTAGGATGAATCTGCTTCCAATCTCTTTCAGATTGTTGGGAAAATTAATTTGAAAAATTAATTTCCTAGGGTTGTAGAAGTGAGGCTCTCAACTTCTGGAGGCTGCCTGTCCTTGCCACGTGGTTCGGTTCATCCTTGCCATGTGGTTCGGTTCATATCACGGGAGCTTACTTCTTCAAGGCCATTGGAAGCACTGGTCTGCTCAGAGAAGCCTGGGTCCTCTTTGAAAGTCAGATCTACACAGCATCATCACCCTTTTGATTATCTCACAGCCAGCCCATTAGGAACTTAAATTATATTTGTAAAATGCCTCTAGCTTTGCCATGGAACATAATTTTAGGAGTGATATTTCATCACTTTTTTTATATTCTTTGGTTAAAGCAAAATCACAGATTTTGTCCTCAATCAAGAGATGGGGATTACACAGGATGTGACTTGCTGGAAGTCGTCCTGTAGTGTGTCTTCTACAGGATAGAAAGAATGGATAGAAAGAAATAGCCTTATAAATACATAAATGGGGAAGAAGAGGTAGTTCTTCCTCACAATAGATTTCCATTAATAGATGCAGAAGGAAAGAAAGAATAAAGAGTCATTATTACAAACTACTATAATAAATGTTAGGGGTCTGTAATGGATGCTGAAGTTAGTGCATGCAAGTTTGAGAGACACGGGATTTGCATAGTCTGAAATATCTTCCCTAAGATACAACTACAAAAGGCAAAATAGTAATTTTATATTGGAGGGACTTACTAGACACCGACCTTTACCAAGTAATCAGGGTAAATAGCACGAGAAATGAAGCCGATCAATGTCATGAACAGTATTCTCCCAAAACGTCAAGGTCATAAAACATAAGGAAAGATTATGTCTTTTATAAAAAGAAAAGGGTATAAAAAAAGAAAAGTCTATAAAAGAAAAGGGTCTTTTATAGACTGGAGGAGACCAGGGAGAAATAGCTAAATGCAATGTGAGATCCTAGAATGGAAGAAAAACAATGGTGAAATTCAAGTAAGATCTTTAGTTAATAGTATGGTACCATGTTAATGCTTCTGGATAATTCTATTATGGTTATATAAGATGTGAACACTAAGGGAGATGGGCTAAGGGATATATAGGAACTCAGTGTACTGCTTTTGTAACTTTTAAGTGTAAAATTAATTAAAAGTTTGTAATAAAAAAATCTTGGTAAAGACTTCTGAGAGTTTTAAGTTGGCAACAGAAGAAATTCAGGTGACGGGGACCCCTGGGTGGCTCGGCAGTTTAGCACCTGCCTTTGGCCCGGGGCACAATCCTGGAGTCCCGGGATCAAGTCCCAAGTCGGGCTCCCTGCATGGAGCCTGCTTCTCCCTTTCCCTGTGTCTCTGCCTCTCTCTCCCTCTATGACTATCATGAATAAATAAATAAAATTAAAAAAAAGAGATTCAGGTGACTTATTAATCCTTCATTTTTATTTTGTTGCACCAAGATTTTGCACAATATTGTGTACAGGGTCATTGGAGAATAAATATGTAGCTGTAAAGTGGTGGGATTTATTCTAACTCAGCATAGTTTTTTCCAGTTGTAATGTTTTTTCCATTGTGTTTGCATCATAATAGACATAGACAAGGGGGAAATGGCTTTCTTTCAAAATTCTGTTTTAATGCTAAAGCCTTCCCATAAAGTTTGTTTGTTCACTATGCATGGCAATATTCTCCTTTAAAATAATTACCAAATTTTGTTTAAAAAGCTTTACTTACAAGAAACATATGTCCTATAAAAATCTATGGTTTTGAGGGTATTTACTGAATTCATTTGGTTCAGGGAGCTCTGAGTTGTCTTCTTTATACGGACCATGGACACAAATCCTATGTTATATTTCTCAGACATATTTTCTGATTCATTGTCTACTATGACTGTGCTTCTACCTATACATACTGAGGATGAAGTTATTTCTTGGCAACTATGAAACGATTGGTGGAAAGATAGGGGGTAAAAGCACTTGGAGAACATAAAGCAGTTTGCTCTAATCTGTCTTTACCATGAAAAGGCTCTTGTTCGTTTCTTTAAAGGATAGATTTAATAATAAATTTTCTCATTGCTGTAAAGGGGTGTTGTCTTAGGATTGCACCAGACAGGCAGTAGTGCTGCTTGGATATGGCAGTATTTTATGAATTCATGAGATGGGTTTCTTACGGCCTTTTTTATTTTTACTTGATATATTGTACATGAGAGCAGTGCCTTGGGCGTGCATAGTGTAAGTAGTGGTGTCCTGTATTAACGTAGAATTACTGTTTGTTATGCTGTCACGAGGCTCTGAATTTGGTCTGTCATACAGAAACAATCATTATAATGTAAGCACTTACTGTCTTAGCACAGCTGATTCCCCACTGACATTTTAAAAAGTCAGGATTTGGCTGCAGAGTGCTTTCCATTTCTAAATGGGCTGCAGATTGGGAGCCTAAGGGCATTTCATAGGGAGCACATGACCCTGAGTAGACACAGCAACTTTTGTGTGTCCACTGCGAAGCTGATGACTAGTGCTTATCCTTGAAATTGTTTTCAGCCAGAATATTGTTTTGTTTTTTTTTTTTTTACTTTACGTGTAATTATTTGGTGCTAACACTAATTTACTACAAATGTCTGGGAGTAAAATGAATGGCTGGATAGAGGCTGGACCGTTTGTCTCCGTGTTTGATACACTAGATGTGGCTATAACTTAAGAGCTACTCTTGGTGGTTTCACAGCGCCACATTTCTTTTTTTTTTTTTTAAATATATATATTTTTTAATTTTTATTTATTTATGATAGTCACAGAGAGAGAGAGAGAGAGAGAGAGAGAGGCAGAGACACAGGCAGAGGGAGAAGCAGGCTCCATGCACCGGGAGCCCGATGTGGGATTCGATCCTGGGTCTCCAGGATCGCGCCCTGGGCCGAAGGCAGGCGCCAAACCGCTGCGCCACCCAGGGATCCCCCACAGCGCCACATTTCAGAGGTTTCACATACATTCTCTTTTCTAAAAGTGAGAAGCTTAAACTCCCAAAAACAATTTCAGGATTTTTTTATCATTATATTTTAACAACTATGTGTATGTATTATCTAAATGGAAAATCATCTTCCTGCCTCTCTGGCTGTCACAGATACAACCTTTATTAGAATTAGTAATGAGTGACAGTCCTGAGAGACTCAGGGGACCCTGCTCCTCCTGGTCAGTAGTCAGGCTGCTTGGCCTAACAGAGATACCATTGGTTAGAAACATGAGAGGGTAGAAGTTCAGGGTAAATCACCAGAATCTGCAGCATGACCTTCACCGAGTGAACTGGTGGTAATCTTCAATACATGAGTTTCCTTCTCTACTCAGTTGTGATTCTTGCAGCAGTATACAGAACTGTAGAGAAGTAGGTCCTGTGATGTCAAAGCAGTTAGCTTGACCTAGCAATATCATAGACTGTGGTAACCCAAGAGCTATGCGGGGAGACCTGTATATGCTTGCACGTATGTGTGTGCACACCATGTAGATGTGTCTATTTGTATATTTTAGTCTTTCAGTTTATTTTAACAAAGGAGGAGATTAGAAGATAAAACAGCAGGGTATTCATGCCCTGAGAGCTAGCCCCTTGAGGATTGTGCTAAATTCAACTGCCTTCTTCAATAATATCCTTAGTCAAAATGTATCTAAACCTCTGAGCCCAAAAGTGAGTGGAGAACTCAGGTACTCTGGTGATTCTTAAGTTTCAAAATCCCTTCTCCTGCCTTTACATGACTCATTGTCTCCGTTTAATTAATAAAAATAATAAGTATCTTTTCCCTTAATTCATATTCTCAGATTAAGAGCCATTAAATAACAAAGTTGTATTATTATTATGCTAATGAAGGGATTAAAGATTCCTGTCTCAGGGAGCTTACACTAAAGTTTGAAAAAACAACTTAGTACACATTAAATAAATGGAAATCAAATAGATGTTAATAGATGCTGTTGCTTTATTAGAAATAAAGATCAAAAGAGGTACAGAATAATATGTCTCTCTTTAGTGCTAATATATATATTTTATAGTATGTTTTTTTATTCTTTTTTAAAGATTTATTTATTAGAGAGAGAGAGAGAGGCAGAGGGAGAAGCAGACTCCATGCAGGGAGCCTGATGTGGGACTCGATCCCGGGTATCTAGGATCACTCCCTGGGCTGAAGTTGGTGCTAAATCGCTAAGCCACCAGGGCTACCCTATAGTATATTTTACATTTTTTTCATGGAGGTCATCTGTGTTTATGTTATATCTCTGATTAATTATAAAGATTCTTTTTAGAAATTGGTTGATATTTCTACATTGAATAAATATTACCAACGAAAACTTGTTGGCCATTATGCATGCCTGGCCACTTAGAAACTAGTTTAAACTCAGGAGGGGGAGTTCAGTTTACTAATCTTAGATTTTGTTAAATGCATTAAAACATATGTCAGATTTCTGCTGCTAATTTATTTGTGAGTTTGGGAACTCCTTCAGCAAGAAATGAAACTTCTCAGGGGGTCATTTGCTGAAAATGATTATCTATGTTTCTTCCTCATTTTACCAGAAAGGGGCAATATATATAGCATGCGATATCTTTTTCTATATGGGGCCATTCCTTTGGTAATCATTAAGATTTATAAATGAAACTGTGTCTTGATTTTACACAATTGCAATATTAACGTAGATGGTTCCCCATCCCCACTTCCCTTCCTGTTTTACAGGCAGTCAGATGCCTCCTCAGCCACCTGGGAGCCAGTCAGAATCCAGTTCCCATCCTGCCTTGAGCCAGTCACCAATGCCACAGGAAAGAGGTTAGTCTTCAGTTCCTATCTTCTATATCTTTGTGTTTTCAGTATGTAAGGCTTACATGAATTTGGTCACCTGTGCGTCTCCTTATAGATGATTCTTAAAGAATACTCTGTTTCTTCATCAGATGAACAAAATAAAAACATACATACAACCACAAATATGGAAAAGAAGGATGCTTTCTTGCAGATTAGGTGACGTTTTACCAAACGTAGTTCAAGACCCAATGAGTATAAATGTCCACATAGCACCATGAAGCATAGTTTATACATGACTGTAGCCTGACAATTGATCTAGCTGTGTAAAAGTGACTATTAATGATGCAACTTGGATATTGGTCCTAATGAAGTAAAATGTTAGAGTGTGTGTATGTTTAACCATTTTGATTAATAATTTATCCCAGGATACTTAAACAGTAAAGATTTAAACACATAGTAAGACCTTGTATTATATCATTATAATATCTTAGAACCTAGAGCCAACCTGAGAGATTGTAGAGTCCACTCACCTCAGTTTACAAATAAAGAAACTGAGGACCAGAGAGGTTCCATAGGACTTTCTCATTCTCAGAGGCTAGTCAGTGCCAGAGCCAGAAGAAAGAAGACTTTCTTTTCCTGAAGCCCGTGAACATGTAGATTGTCCCACATCTGTCCGCTTTGATCTTCAGCTCATTCGGGCATGTTGACCCCACATATTATTGCCTTGGCTGAGACCTTTGGCCTTCATTTGTT
Organism: Canis aureus; assembly: GCF_053574225.1. Taxonomy (NCBI): domain Eukaryota; kingdom Metazoa; phylum Chordata; class Mammalia; order Carnivora; family Canidae; genus Canis; species Canis aureus. The sequence goes on from NC_135611.1 coordinate 47,225,117, forward strand.
TAGCTCTGTCTACTTCTCTCCTTCTGTAGTGAAGCTACTTTTATTGGTGGTGATTTAATTCAGAATAGTGTGGACCAGGGTTTACACGCCTACTGCACCACCTGGTGCTGTGCCAAGGGACCTCCTACTGCCCGTGACTGGAGGCTCACCCCTCCCGCCCAGGGAGCATGCCACTTTCAGTCTTCCTCCCCCATGCTCACCCAGAAGACAGAAGTGCTGGCTTGGTAGCTGCTATTTAAAGGTTCCCAACTCCTCATGTTTATAATTATTCCTGTATGAGTTGTACAGATGACGATTTGCTTCTCATTAGAATTATAAGATTTCAGTTATTTCATGTTTAATAACTCAGCACCTCGTTATTTAGAAAGTAATGCCAATAAAAAGATGGGTTAGCCCTAGCTACATATCATTTGTGTTGAAATGAATGTTTAGTAGGAATAAAATGAGATATTTATTTTCTAATATCTCTACATATTTAACTTTTTATTATACTTTAATATATAGCTAGCACATTAATTCCTTTATTGAAATACTACAAATATGTCTTAATAATGGGATAGTTAATGGTTTTCAAACTTCAGAGTGTATGAGAATTACCTGGAGAACGGTTAAAAGAGATTTCTGAGCCACATCCCCAGATTTTTGACTCAGTAGGGCTTGTGGTAGGCCGCTTAAAATCTGCATTTTGGACAAGTTCCCACCTATTGCTGATCCTGCTGATCAGAGGACTATACTTTGAGAACCACTGCCTTATAAAGATACCATAATATGCTCTTATAATTGTGTGGTCTGTACATCTTTTTCTCTAAACTTTCCACCGTAACCCCCTGTGAACCAGTCTGGTACCTTACATCCTTTTTCTGTGTTAACTCGTTGGGCTTCTGGTCATCTGGAAGACAGTTCAAAGTTCATGGAGAGCGTACTAGCACCATACAGGGAGGAATTCTCTCCAAACTCCTTGAGCTACATTGTGTTGCTGGGTCAGGGAAGTGGAAAAAATAAAGGATCAGAGTAATTGTCTTGCACTGAAAACCTGCTCAGGCCAGACCCAGAACTAAGATGAAGAAACTATTTGGCATTCCCTTAATCCTCACTATAATCCTGTAACACCATTCCCATCAGTGGAGTCCTGCTTCTTGGGCAAGCATTCAAGGACAAGAGGTTCCTTATTTGGAAACCCTGCAATTCTAATCTTTATTGCTAAGAATCTTTAAAAGAGAGAAACCTCTCCTAGATCTTCCAGCAGCATGTCCCGCAACCTCTTCCAACTGATACATGTTTAAGAAATTTGAAAATGTAGAAAGCCAAATGTGAACAACAATGACACGATGAGGAAGCATAGCTAAATTAAACTTTTAACTTAAACAGGGGTGCCTGGGTGGTGCAATCTGTTAAGCATCCAGTTCTTGGTTTTGGCTCAGGTCATGATCTCAGATTTTCTGAGATCAAGCCCCGTGTCAGGCTCCATGCTCAGCATGGAGTCTGCTTAGGTTCTCCCTCCCCACCCACTGCCCCTTTCTTACTCTTTAAAATAAATAAATCTTTTTTAAAAACTTTCAAACAAATATATTGGTAAACAAAATCTAGAGTTTTCTTCTGGTGTCACTGTATAAAAACCATGATATAGATATGTGTGGGGTTTTTTCCCCCTCTAATTATCCTCATGATAGGTAGTGTGGTTTTAGTAACTTGTAATGGATACATAACAATCTGGGTAGTTACAATGACCATTTCCTTCAGATAGCAAATACACATTTTATAATTTGCTTAATCTGAATTGATTTTTATGAACATGTTTCCCAAACTTTCTCTGAAAGGCTGCTAAAGATGTTATGTGTGTCCCTTTGTGTGCCTTTTGTTGGTTGGACAGTCCCCTAAGCAAGAAAACCTAGTATTTCCAAAGAGCTGGTAAACGATACTGTTGCACGTGCATGACTTAAATTTTCTCCAGAATTGGATAGCAAGGATTTTTTTAAATGGCTTTGTTATTTGTTAAAATCTAGAAAGAGATATTAGTTTCTAATGATACTTGATCAGGTTTTCAGTGGCAAATGACACAATCATTACAATGCTTTGATAGAATATAACATTTTTCTCGTCTGATGATGAAACAGACATCATCATTGGGTATGTACCAACAGAATTTACAGTGCAAAGTAGATTTGAGAAAACACTTGCTGGAAAATCCCCCTGTGTTGTCTCCCATGTATTGAAAAATAATTTATATCTTTACATTTGATATATTCCCTCACCCCTCTTGAGGGAAGTGAGGAAGGAAGCAGAGAGGGGAAAAAGTATATTGGTGAGTTCATATTTTCTTCTTCTTCTTCTTTTTTAAAGATTTGATTTATTTATTCTTGAGAGACAGAGAGAGACCGAGAGAGGCAGAGACACAGGCAGAGGGAGGAGCAGGCTCCATGCTGGGAGCCCAACGTGGGACATGATCCCAGGTCTCCAGGATCAGGCTCTGGGCTAAAGGCAGACACTAAACCAGGCTGCCCATATCTTCTTTAAAAAAATTTTTTTCTCAAAAAAAATTAAAATTAAAAAAAAAAATTCTCTCAGAAACTGTGGACCTTGATAGATAAGAACATAGCTTCTATACTGCTAAGTACCAAAATAACCAAGTTGAGCAATTCCTTTTATGCTTAACTTCGTTTTAACAAGTAAGATAGGAGAGTAAGTTTCCAGTTACACACATCTTCTTTAATGTATCTACAGGGGATAGTTTTTCTTTAATAGCAGAAAATCTAGAAAGACACTTGCCTGGAGATAATTGCACAAAGAGATGCAGCCTGCTTCTGTTTGGAGGTGTGGTTTTCTGGATATTCCCCAGAGTCCTTAGGTAAGACAGCAGTACCAATAACTCTACCTTGAAGCCTGGCTCCCTGTAAACTCAGGAAGCTGAACTCTTGCCCTATTATTATTCCTTCCCACTTGGTTCTGGGATTCCTGTTCAGGAATAATGTGTATTAATAAATTATATACTCTGTTAAGAATTTTGCAAACATGAAGCTGTCCTGGGATCTGAACCATACTGGAATTTGCAAGGCCATGTCTTCTTCCCAAAATTGGGTGCAGAGTTGGTATGCTGCCCAGATACTTGGTAGCCCAGCAGCGCCCTCTGACCTGGTAGTTCTGGGATCAAGTTTGTCTAAGGCCATCGATCACAAATCCATTTCCACACATCGTATGTAGGCAAACATAACTTTCTGCAGTTTTCTATTTTCTATCCATAAAAGGTATATATGCAAGTAAATGTGGATATGTCCATTGCCCCCAGGTACAAAAAGAAGGAAAACATTTTAGATATTTATTGGCTCTTTACTCTCCTGTAGTGTCTCTAATACTCTCATCTGCTCTCCCATACAGCACCTCAGTTAGCATCTCCTGTTTACACTTTGTGTGGTGCTAAAACTTCCTACTAGCCGAATAAAGAAAAAGTTCAAATTCTTTGCTTCATTACTGAGATAAGTTTAAAAGAAGAAAGGTCAAAACTTCAGTTCAGTATTCTATAACACCTTTGCCACTGGTTTTTATCATAAATTTTCTTTCTGTAGTCCTCATATAACAACATGAAGAATTGCTATTAAAGCCCTTCACCAAAAAATCCAGCAGTATAAATTATGCGACCTAAGGCATTAGAGGAAGCATCCAGATAATGCTAAAATACTAAAATAAATGTTATGAGAAAATTCTAGCTAACAAGTTTAGGTTACTTTTATGCTTCTTGTATAATCTTCACCTTATATATCCTAAAATTGGAGAAGAGCAGTAGCAAATAGCTTCTTAATGTGTTGCCCTGTTTTCCACAAGGGCTTGGAGGGACTACCTACTCAGTCATCTGAGTAGATAAATAAGTATAATTATTATTAACATTAAAATGATTGCATTTTTAACCCCCGTAAAATGTGAAGCTTAATGAAACTAGCAAATGCCCTTCTAGTTATTGGATTAGCAATTAGGTGAAAACGTTTCAAGAAGGCTTATTTATTTGGACAGATGTAGAGAGGTCAGAATTAATTTTTTGAAAACCTTTTAATTGAATTCCCTTTTAATTTTCACAGTGGTGTCTAGTTAAATATTCATGGTAATGCTGGTGGTTTTCTGAAGGTCTGAACTAGATCTGGATTCTCAGAATCGACGTAGGTGATTTAACCCTTTTCATCTGGGGTGCCAGCAGGGACTTCCTAGTGTAATCCCATAGTATTTGAATAATTAGAAGGCAGTAATGAGGATTTAATTAGTCCTTGAGATATGCTGAAAGCAGAACCACGACGAACTTTCCCTTTTGGACATGGATTGCAAGCAGAGTTGACGCTTTTGCAGGACTGTGATGTGCTAGGAAATGTATTCTGTCGCTGGAGGCGGTTCTTTGGCACCATTCCGTGACCATCAGATCTGCATGGAAGGTATCCTGGGTGAAATCTTCCAGAATTACTGAATAGCACCCTCCCCCTCCCATGCGCCTTCATTCTTGTCCACCTACATGACAACCTTTTTTCTCTCTTCATTTGCTGTTTAAACAGAGTTGTAGTCCAAGTGCATGGGCTTACTATACCTGATGCAGAATTGGCTTTCACTGTTCCCAGTGATAGCAGATGAGACAAGCTAGACAAGTGGTGGGTATACTCTATAGTAAACAGGGACAATAGATGAGGAGAAAATCACAAAATTTTGCCTTTCTATACACCTGAGGTATCTGATCCAGCTAAACACCATTCCTGCCCTGTGTGTCTAAAGAGTCACAAAATTCCTATCTTTAGAATCTGATTTTCATAGTGATATTTATCAGTAACTATGTTTATGAATATTAATAGTGCCATTATCCAGAAAAAGTGTGTAGCACAGAAGTGGGGTGGGACATTTAGATGTTCTTCTTGTGTGCCTACCTTAGAAAGGTCAATCAGAATTTATGTACTTCACCCATATGAGGTTTCACATGTACCTAATTTTGTGTAGATTGAATAGAATATACTATTCTTTATTTCTTCTTTATTAAAGAAGATAAAAATATTAAAGAAGATAAAAATATCTTCTTTATTCTCCTATTTTTTTCTTCTGTCATTAATCCCAAATATTAACTGTCTTGGTATAATTTTATTCTCACTCCATAGTGGTATATTTTACCTTCTCTAAAGTCCAAATAGAATTCCTCATCAAATTTCTAGGCACATTCTATTTGCTCAGGGCAAATCTTTCTCTTACCTTTTAATGCCAAGGGCAAGAAAAGAGATCTCTTAAAAATAAATCGAGTGTCTTACTATAAATTAGACTGAGCTCTTGAGGGCCAGAACTGAATCTTGTTTATACTCTGTATCCCTGTGTCTACAACAGAGCCTCATGTATAATAGATGTTCAACAAAGATTGAGCTGGACAGCAGAAAATAATTCAGCCTTCACATCAATTCAGAAGTTTCAGATTGTTTCAGAGCACAGAACAGCCAAAGAACAAAATATTCCTTGTTCTTAAATTAAGAAAGATTACCATATTAATTAATATTCTCACAATTTTACCATGATAGGTTATTTGCTGTGGTGTAGGGTGGGGTGTTTCCCTCTCTTAAAACATGGTGGACATTTTGAACTTGGACCAGATGAAAGATACCATTTCTGCTCCCCATCCTTCCCAGACATATTTCTCTAACTATATAGACATGACGTCAGGCTAAGTTGAGTTCTCACAGAGGCCACCCCCCACCCTACCCTAACCAGGCTCCTTATTTCTTAGGAATATTTAGATGGAAATAAGTAAAAAGTTTGAAAAAAAAATTGTTAATACAGCTAGCTGGTTTCATGGCAATATTTACATCACAATTAGGGTTGAAATAATGTTTTTTAAGATCTTAATTGCTCTTCTTAATTGTCAAGAACAGATTAACAAGTTATAGCTCAAAAATGGAGACCACCAAGATAATGTTAAGAGTTGGAAGTAGCATTGAAGTTTTTTTTCTTCGGTTTTTGCAGACCACAGAAACTATTTTGTTCCCCTTTCTTTTGAATTCTCAGTTTTAAGTATTACAAATCTACACATTCTGAAATGTTTTCATAGGGTATGTTGGTTGTCAGAAAATATTCTTTCTCCACCTTTCTAATTACTCTTGTATATAAAGGTGTTCTTACCATTTGTGAGCATGCCAAACATAGAAAGAACGGTGCTGCCTTTCAGCAGGAGGCTATTATCAAAAAGAGAAAATTTATCACTTTCCAAATGTATTGCTGTGTAAGTCTAGCTATCAACCTGTTAAAGCATTAGTGAGTGTCTGCCCCCACCCCCAGATGCAATTAATTCAGCCTCAGCTCTTAATTGAGGACCGCTTTTTTATAATATGCAACAGATGAAAATAAAGTCAAATGGGAGGTCATATACAAGAGAGAGTATCCAGGAAGCTGTTTGTAATTTCCTCAGCCTGCAAGCTCTGCCTCTGGGCTGGATGGTGGACCCAGCCAAAGCTAGCCTAGTGAAGGAAATAACAGCATAAGACTTGTATCAAGGTTATTGTTCCATTCCTCTTAAGTCCGCTATCTAGAGATGTGTTCACCAAAAAGCTGGGGAAACAAATATCACATACAATAAAAATCGATTATATTCACTGAGGAATCATCAGTCTAAATTTTAGAATATTTTAAAAGATGCATAGTTTTGTCACTCTTGCTATATGCAATAATTTCTTTGAATTGCCGATTAAAGCTTGCTTTTAATAGTTAGCCCTCATTTGTAATTGGCTCATTATTCTTCCCTGAAAGTACTTGAGAACATCTGGATTTTAGGTAAATTCCACATTGTGTGTTACATGCACTTATTTATAATAACGTTTTTCTCCTGTGCCTTATGGATCTGTACCTCAGGGAAAAACCCCTGTCCACCTGGATTCCCAAGCCATAAAGCTACAAGGCATCCTTGACTCTCCCATCTGCCCCACACTGGGACTCTACCCACTGGACTCTACCCCCACAGTGTGTCCTATGCCTTCCTCTTCCTGCTGTCCTGGCACCACCCTACTCCAGGCCCCCAGGAACATTCAGCAGCCTCCCAGCTACTCTTCCAGTCTCGGCTCTGTTCCCTTCCAGTCCTCTTTCCATGCTGAATCTAGACTGGTCTTTCCAGGAGGCTGGTTAGATTATGTGATTCCCTGCAGCCCAGGAGCTCCTCTTTGCCTTGGAGGAAGGCTGCACTGGGCTACTTGGTTCCGAGGCTCTTCCTTATCCCATGCCAGCCTCCCTTTCTGACCTTACCTCTCATCACCTTGCTGCCTCTCATCTACAGACAACCGAACCTCCTCTAGGATCTTCACATAAACTCTTCTTTCTATCATTTTTTGCCACCCACACCTCAACTCCAACCCCACCCTGATATGGAGCCTCCTTGCCCATCTTTCCTGATCCTTCAGGCCCTCTATAGCCTGGCACCTGGTAGGTCTTCGAGTCCATATTTGCTGCATGAACAAATGAAGGATTACCCTCCAGCCAGGCACCTTCCCAGTGCACCTGGCAGTGCTCAGGACCCATTGCCGGGATTATTGGGAACAGAGCTCTGTGACTGTGAGGACCACATGGCCTTGTTCAGTCTCCTAATTGCAGTGTTCATGTAATACATGCTTTTTCTCATTTTAATCTTCAGGGAGTTTAGAACCGAAAACCTGGGTTTAGGTGCAGGCTTTATCACCAGCTAGTTTTGTGACCTTAGACAATTAAATCTCTGCTTCCTCATAAGTAAAGTGAGGATCAGTGCCCTTTGGATTTGTTTCATGGATCAAATGCAACCTTGTGTCTGAAGGTTATAAGTTGGGAAGCCCAGGGCACCTGGGTGGCTCAGTTGGTTGAGGTCATAATCTCAGGGTCCTGAGATTGGGCTCTGCTGTGGGCATGGAGCCTGCTTAAGATTCACTCTCTCCCTCTCCTTCTGTCCCTCTTTGTTTCTTCCAGCACATAGTAACACACATAAAATTGTCTTTGCTTTCTGCATCAAAGCTAACTTTTGTAGCTAACACTCGAAAGATTTGTGTAAGGAAAGGCTGGATATTTTGCCCCCATCTACCATCTGGGCAATCAGTCTGATCCTTCCCTGGACCCTCATTTGCCCAGTGATAGATGTCAGTAGCCGAGAGGGTTCTGTGGGGGTGGCTGGGGAGAACTTGGATGCTCAAGTCTGTGCCTCTGAATATAGGGCACCACAGTAGCAGGGAAGGAAGCAAGAGCAGCTCTGCCAGTTAACCTGATCGCACAGCTGGGAAAGCACCAGGGGGCCTGGGTTACAGCCTTGAACGGGTCATTAGTTTCTGTCTTCCCCAAAGCAGTTCATGTTGTGAAGAGAAGCAAGCAGGCAAATAAACACTGGAGATATTAAAATGTAACAAGAATATTTTTTAAAATCTATTTTTCTCCCCAAATGGGAATCTGACACCTATTTGCAATGAGAAATCACTCTGTCTGTCTTTATAGTCGGAAGACTCTGCTAAGGTGGTACAGTGTGTGACCATTATTTCACACATGTGGGGAAACATCTTTTATTGAACTGGCTTGAAGAAACAAGGCAGCTCTGTGAATTTTCAACAGATGCCAACGTGAAAACAAATTGTCCATGTGCCAGAGGAAAAACGTGCTTTGCTTTTTGGTGGCTCATAGAACCTTGGGTGTTTTCCTGGTGTCCTGACAGTGCCGGAGCTTTCTGCCAGCTGAAGAGGCACCTCTGATGAAGAAATCACATTTTTGTGTAATTGTGTCTCTGTTCTCTTGCTCTCCTGCATTTGCCTGGGCACTCTTGCTCTTTCTTTACCGTTTTCTCTTTCATGGGTAGGATGAACCTTGGTTTGGGCTTTATGTTTGACCCTGTGTTTCCTTTTTTTTTTTTTTTTTTTAAGATTTTATTTATTCATGAGAGACACAGAGAGAGAGAGAGACAAAGACACAGGCAGAGGGAGAAGTAGGCTCCATGCAGGGAGCCTGATGTGGGACTCGATCCTGGGACTCCAAGACCACGCCCTGGGCTGAAGGCAGGCACTAAACCACTGAGCCACTCAGGGATCCCCTGACTCTGTGTTTTCCAGCAGGATGTAAAGTCTCATACTTAATGCTATTGAATTTGTTGTGCTGCCTGAAGAGGGAAAGGATGCACATGTGGAGGTTTAGATCCATGTCAAAATGCCTTCCAATTTAATATCCTGAAATTTCCCATTTTTGCCCTACTATTTCCTTGACTTTGTTTCTAAATCAGTTTTGTACACCCTTCAACTTAGGTATGCATTTCCATGAGATGGCCCTTTACTCATCAGTGACTGTTCCAGAGCTAGGACAACCTGCCATTGCCTGTTTGGATCCATGAAGCTTCCCACTCTATTTTCCTCCCTATCATCTCCCCCATATATGCCTTCTGGCCACTTTACTTTTTATATTAAATATAATTTCATTCTATTTTTGAGAGTTTTTGAAGTCCTTCTAAAGATATCCCCGTCTTGTCCAATGAAGAGTTTTTCCCATTCCTACTGCATAATAAATATCCTGCATTCATTTTGTCTCTTATATGGAAAATGCAATTTATTTATAATGGTTGCGTAAATCAGTTTAACTTTTTTTTGATATACTAAGGTTTAGATAGTAACACTGGATCTTTCCTAAAAAAATTTTTTTTCCAAGGAAGAGAATTATGTAACATTTTTTCTAAAAGAAGGAAAAATATTCACTTAATAAACCACAAATAGTACAGTGCTGAAAAAAATATTTGAAAGGTCTGAAAAACTCATTTAATCTAATAATAATATAAAGAAACATTTTATAAATGCTAATTCTCTATTAGACCAATTTTCTAAGATAGCAATGAGGGGATTTTTTTTTTTTTAATTGAGAAAGGAAAAATGTGTCTCTTAGTCTCTAATATTGGTCTCTATTATAAAGACCAGGATCTGGGATCCCTGGGTGGCGCAGCGGTTTGGCGCCTGCCTTTGGCCCAGGGCGTGATCTTGGAGACCCGGGATCGAATCCCACATCGGGCTCCCAGTGCATGGAGCCTGCTTCTCCCTCTGCCTGTGTCTCTGCCTCTCTCTCTCTCTCTCTCTCTGTGACTATCATAAATAAAAAAAAAATATTAAAAAAAAAAAAAAAAAAAAAAAAAAAAAAAAAAAGACCAGGATCATTTTTCCTAGACTTAACATTACTTAACACTGCCATGTAATAAGAATAGATTGTTTGTCTTGGAATTTTCCATTGATACCAACATAAATATTTGTAGAAGAATGACTCTAAAGAAAACAATCCTTAATGTGGAGACTGAGTGATTCCAGGTAAGATTGTGACAATCCTCCCTTCCTTCCCATCTTTGGCTATTGATTGGATACATAGAATATAGCATGCAAAAAATTATCAAATTGGAATTAAATATCTAAACAAAATATGCCTTTAGAATAAATGTTAGGGTGAGTTATTAGCATGTTACTAGGTGATAGAAACAAGCCTGGCTAAGATCAGAGTTTTCTCATGTGAGCTCCAGAGCTCCATGGCAGGGCCTGAGCCAAAGAGCAAGGGGGACTCCCTTCTGGCCCAAGGTCTTAGGTGTTCTTCCTTGTAAGTAGAAAGATCATTGTCTTCTTTAACCAACCCCCTTATCCCATATCCCCTGTGCAAAACCTAATGGGTTATTCATCCATTGCATAAATGTTTATTAAGCAAGGCACTGGTCATAAGTGCTATAAACCAGAGGTCAACAAAAGTCAAGATTCCTGCCCTTTACCTTGAGAGTCAATTCAGGAATTCACTTGACAGGAATCCTGGTATTTCTCTCTGTCTCTCTGTGTCTCTCTCTCGTTTCAGTGGGCAGACTCTGGGGAATCTGCCAAATCAGGAAGGATGTACGCGGAATCAATGCTGCTCAGAGCTCATCAGTACTGTAGATGCTGGTTGAGTGGCCTGAAACTGACAAGCTTCACTTTCCTGAGCCAAATAACATGGCCAGCCAATTATTTCTGGAACTAGCGCTCTGGAAAAGGGCAGTGCTTTCTGGATAGTCAACTGGGTGAGGAAAGCTACCTATCAGCTATAACTGGCTCTGTTGGAGGAGGTATAGAGCAAGGCAGGCCCAGCATGATAACACAGTGTGTGCTACCTGGGGAAGGGCATCAGGATGTTTGCCAGGAGGCTCACTGGGTATGACATTTGTCACCTCAGTGAATTCACCACGGTCCAGGGACTTGCGGCACTTTTTGGCTTCACTGTGATACATGGTTTGTAGAGGAGCCTGGCAAAGGGAAGCTAGTTTGGAAACTTGGAGTCATTCAGACAGGAAATAAATGGTGGGTTGTCTTAAAAATAATATGAATAGGGATTCCTGGGTGGCGCAGCGGTTTGGCGCCTGCCTTTGGCCCGGGGCGTGATCCTGGAGATCCAGGATCGAATCCCACGTCGGGCTCCCGGTGCATGGAGCTTGCTTCTCCCTCTGCCTATGTCTCTGCCTTTCTCTCTCTCACTGTGTGCCTATCATGAATAAATAAAAATTAAAAAAAAATAATATGAATAATAACAGCTATCACTTATTGAGCCTCTGCTCTGTGTGCCGGCACTGAGCTGCGTGTTGCTCATAACATGTTCTCATTTAATCTTAGGATGTAGGCTCACTTGTCATCCACATGTCGCAGAAAAGGAAACAGGCTTAACTGTTACCTAACCGGCCTAGAGTCCCCTAACTGTAAGTGGCAACGCCATAGTTTGATTTTGCGGTGACAGGGGAGATGGACAAAGTGGCTACATTTGGCAAGCATTGATAAAGGGAACAGAAACAAACATGCTTTCTACTTGTTAGGCTTTTAGCCATCAGCTGTTCCCTCCTTGAAAAACTGTCTTCCTTTCCCTGGAAACAGTTCTCCAAATACACTATGAATTGAGGAGCCAGCCCACCACATTTATTAAGGTCTTTTTGTAAAGTAAACGGGCTCTAAACGAAGATGTTTTCTTATTCATTAAAAACCTACATTTGGTTCCAGTTCTGTGCCCGGCCCTTCGTGTGGTTCCAAGGAGACAGATGCGGAGAGACTTTGCAAGCCGCGGCACCCCGGTTTGGGGCAGAAACGGGCACACCAGCTGGTAATGGTGGCGGTGTGCTAACTGCTCTGCGCCCACTGATGCGCATGGTGCTTTCCGAGCTATGCAAGTGCCTGCTCTTGGGAAGGCCAAGGAGTGCCAAGGAGGGGGCAGGAAGGATGGGGGTCCGTAGGTTACGTGGAGACAAACGGCTTCGTGGGCACACTGAAAGCAGCATACTCAGTAGAGAACACAATCTAGGATTTTGTTTTCAAACTCTGCCTCCCATTCATGAGGCTTTGTTATTTGAAAAAAAAAATTTTTTTTTAAAGATTTTATTTATTTATTCATGAGAGACACACAAGAGGGGCAGAGACATAGGAAGAAGCAGGCTCCCTGTGGGGAGCCTGATGCAGAACTCAATCCCAGGACCCTCGGATCACTACCTGAGCCAAAGGCAGGCTCAATGGTTGATCCACCTAGGGGCCCCTGAAAAACAAATTTTTAATATCAGAGTGCATTTCACACAATAAGGGTGGAAATTGTTTGGTGAGGCAGTATATACATGAAACTGCCTGTGAGTATATAAACATATGCTCACGTGAATACACACGTTGGATTGTGGTATAACATATATTTCTTCAGTATGGATTGTGATTAAAAATGTTTTACTACTTTGTGAGCCTCCGTATCTTCATAGTTGTTTTGCAGCTTAAATGAGCTAATAAAAAACAAAGCTATTAGCATGTAATATATGTTCTTTAAATGTCAACTATTATTGACAGTGAGTGGCACATTGTCTGGAACACGAGAGGTAGTCGATAAATAATTTATTAAGTGAATGAACATGCCAAGACTTGCCAGTCTAAAGCAACCCAGTACCTACCAGTACCTAAGAGGAGAAAAGTGTCTGATTTTCTCCAAGTGGGGGACTCCGTGATGGAGCTGGAGAAATGGGTCAGGCCAAATTTGGAAAGACCTGGACTAAGTTTGGACTTCATTCTGTTCAGCAATCAAGAGTTATGAGCTAGTCTTGCAATAAACACAGTGGACCTGTCCCTAGAGAGATGAGGAAGGATAGGATTCAGAGTGGGATTCTGAGCATGCATGTGAGTAAAAGATCTCCCTCTGCTGAGACGAGGAAAATGCAGGAGGACAGGCAGGGACACAGGTGTCTCTGGGCAAGGGGGCAGGATGTTAGTGTCGCCCTTGCTGTGTGCTGTTGCTTGTGGGCACTTAGGAGCCAGACAGGGGAGGACTTGGAGAAGGAAGCAAAATGTTTAACCAAGGAAAGAGCTGACCAGCTGAAGGTGCCCCCATACTTGTCAGATTCAGCCAAAAGCAGCAACCGTAGCTTCTAAGGACATGTGTTGTGACCTCTGCTTTGCTGGTCACACGTATTTCTTAGTCAGCTGGTCGTCAGGTGGTCCTCGGTCTGAATTGGGTCCTCCTCTTCTACCCTCCTGGCACCTGAACTCCTGTTTTCTTCTGTTTGTATGCCAGGGAGTGTATTGCCTGTCCCCCCCCCGCCCCCCGCATGTGGACCCCATGAGGGTGCTGTGTCCCTGCTACCATATACCCCATGCCTCCCACGCTGCCTGGCACCTGGCTCAGTGGCTTCATAAGCTCCCTTGATCATCATTCCTTGCTGGTAGGTTTATTTGCTCCCCAACAAATCGTAAGTTCTTCCAGGACAAGGATTGTACTGTGTCCTTTTTTCCAGTGTTCTCTCCTCCTCACCACCTTCCGTGAGTGCCAGAGAAAATTGGAGCTCACTGGGAGAAGGCGAGTGTCAGACTATCATGGTTGAGTTACCAGCGTGATCACTGAGGTCATAGCTCACATGGTGAAGGAAGGGCTCATGGCCTCACTGCAAAAGCGATAGTCATGCCTTTGCCTCACATTTTCATGGTGGTTTTCAGTTTAGAAGAGCACTTCTGCATATGTTTTCCCTATTTGACTCTCAGAATGATCTTGTAAGCCAGGGCAGGAAGTGCTGTTACACACACAAGAGATCCCATCACATGGTGGGTCATAGAGGCAGCCCCTCCCCCAGTCTCCTGACTCCAAACAGATGAAATGTGTTTCCTATTACACTGCATTACCTTTTCTCTGAGAGTATAGCTTTCTCTCTCGCTCTCTCTCTCTCTCTTTCTAAAGGGCAATTGATTTTTTCAAATCAGAAATACACCTCTTTTCATTTGGAACATGATAGTACAAGTGTGTGTGAGTGTATACACATGTAATGAAGAACTCAAATAGTAAATTCATTTATGCAAACCTATGGATTTATGGTATGGATGAAATCTATGTTGTGTTTTCATACAGTTTCTGTGATTTTTCAGTTAAGTACTTTGTATAATGTAAATAATTATCTCATTTAGTACTTTCCTCCCAAAGTTTGAATTTCCTCACCTTACTTAATTTGAGGCATAGAATTCCATAATACATCTAGTAATAAAATATACCTTCATAATACTTAGGAAACAAATTTTATACTTTCTAAATTTTCCTTACTAGAAAGTTTGGTTTTCTAAATTCAGATGGCTTGTAACCAGCAGAACTTCACACCTTTTTTTAAAAGCAGCTTTATTCTCTCAGCTGTCAGTTTTTCTATTCACAAACTATGTCACAAGCTGTCATTTTATAATAACTTTCTAAAAGAAGCAAAATACAATCAAATAAATATGTCACCATAAATAGGTAGAAAATTCTTGGTTGAAATTTGATTTTTTGGAAACATTTTAACATTTATTTCTTTCTAAATAAAGGTTAAAATCAAAACAAAGCAAGAAATACCCCAAATAAATATACATGGAAATTATAAGCTTGATTAGATTTTTTCCTAGGGAAAAAAGTGCTGAAGCCAGAATTGAGAACTAGAGCTGGAGGTGTCCCTGTGAATACTGTGCTTCCTCGTCCTTCCATTTGACAGGTGAAGCAACTGAAGCCGGAAGGGTGATGTTGGCTGCCGTACTGTGCACAGCAGACACAGAGCCAGGACTAACTGCCGGGCTCCCTACTCTTGCTGCCACACATCTGCCTCTCGCTTTTCTTCTGTGAATGTATAATAATAGTACCAGCTAATAATTATCAAAAGCCCACTATTCCAGGCACCTGCTATAAGTTTTTTATGTGTATTATCTCATTTAATCCCCACAGCATCTCTGTGAAGTAAATGCCATTGTCCCTGTTTTACAGATGAGGGAACAAAAAGAGACATGCAGAGTTTCTATCTTTAGAGTGAAAAGTAGAAGTACTTCTTTTTATAGCTAACTTTTGTCTTCCAGTATTTCATCCACTTGTTTAGACAATGGTAATATTCAATAATCTTTTGAAAATACAGTTCTATCCATAATGGAAGCCTTTTTTGGTTGGATTACAGCTGGCGCTCAATTGTGATTATATATCACAGATCACTTTACCTGCCTCCTTACTGGTATTTGAGCTTTTAGCCTTCCTCTCTTGCAGTCCTTTCATCATGCTGCGGGTTATAACAGAATCAGCTTTTAGGAATGCAAGTCAGATTATATTGCTTTCCTGCTAAAACAGCCTGAGGTCTGTGCTACTGTTGATCTCAGGAAAGGACCACATTTCCCCCGGATTGCATATACCAGAGCTTCAGTGAGCTGTATCACTGTTTCCTAATAGGAGCTATATATGCAACATGAAATACTTTGTAGTCAGGACAGAAAGGTGGGCAAATGTTATCATTGGTTCTAGAAAAGGAATTAAAAACAGCTACTAAACAAAGTGTTTAGTACACTGTACTCATGATAAGAGAAATACAGAATCAAACACAAATTTTAAAATACCTCTGAAAGGATACATTAAAAACCATTGCACTTGGCCAGGGGAGCTCAGTGGTAAGAGAGAGGGATACAGTAGTTCCCCCCACCCCTCCCTCTGTGGTTTTATTTCCCAGTCCCTACAGTCAACCACACTCCAGAAACAGATGATCCTCCTCCTGACATGATCAGATGGTCAGTAGTAGTCTAACGCTCCATCACAACACCTACGTCATACTCCTCATACCCTCATCTCATCATGAAGGCATTTTATCATTTCACATCATCACAAGAAGAAGGGTGAGTAAGTATGGTACAGGATGTCAAGAGAGAGACCACAATCATAAATTTTATTACAATATTTTGTTATATAATTGTTCTATTTTATATTAGTTACTGCTGTTAATCTCTTACTGTGCCCAATTTACGAATTAAATGTTGTCATAGGTGTGTTTGCATAGGAAAAAGCCTCATATACGTAGGGTTCTGTACTATCCATAGCTTCAGGCATCCACTGGGGGTCTTGGTCTGTCCCCCCACAGGTAGAGGGAGACAACTGTATACATTCTTAAACTTCTGTATCGTATTTGAATTTGGAGACAGTTACCCAGGTCCTTGAGTAACATGGATTCCAGTGTTTAAAGAAAAAACAAATGTATAAAAACTAGCTTCTTCGTTCTAGCTAAAAAGGACATCTGAATATGTGAGGTACTTAGGAGTTAAAAGATATCCGTGGTACTTCATCACATCTCTTTCCTGTCTCAGATTTTAGCATACCAAACACTTTTGCGTGTTATTACAGCACAACCTTGTCTTCATTTTAAGATGTGGAAACCAAGGCTCAGATAAAATATGATTTGCCTAAAGGTCATGCAGCTAGTTCAATCAGTACACGCTGTCATATGTTTATGTACATATCTATCTTCCCAAGTAGAAGCTGAGCTAGTGAAGCAAATGAGACCATAGTCCAGTCCTTGTGTCCCCAGTTGACTGCCAGTAGGTGATTTGAGCTCAGAAAGGGAGTCAGACAAGTGACGTCACCTTCCCCTTTCATTGTCTTGGGGAATACATGTAAAGAGATGAGTTTCGCCAAAAGTATAAAACAGGACTTCAGGAAGCTCTTGTAAAGTGGTTCTATTGCAAAGTTTACACAGAAAAAAAAATAGCTTTCCAATTTTAATTTCTGTGGAAGGAGGGTGGATTGCATACCCCATAGAACCTTGTCTCTGAGTTGTGGAATTTGGTGCTGTGACACATTCCATTTGAATTTGCTTTGTTATTCCACTTCTTTTGGAATCTTTTCACAAACTTGATTTTCTGCAGAATGCCAGTGATGAGTGAGATAATTCAACTGGAACATGGCATATATATTTTTAAGGACTGACTAAATAGTCAGAAATAAATAACTTGCCTAGGTAAGAATTCCTAGAACTCATTTGAACAAACCTTAAGCCTATTAAGTGTCCCAGAGGCAGCAATAACCTGAGGATGTATTGTATTATCAGAGGTTCTAAATCCTTCAGCATGGACACTTTCATGATTGAAGTGAAATTTAATGCCCAAAAAAAAGGACCTGTGTTATTTTTTTTAACTAATGAAGAAGACAGCAGTTACTCTAAAGAACGAAAGACAAACCCACACAAGCTGTATGGAATTTAAACACATTTTTTATTAAACAGGACTCTATATGAAACTCTTGAGAATTCTATAGTAAAGCTTAGATAAATATTTCATGAAACATCTTAAGATGCAATCATTTATAGTAATTTTAGTGCTCTGATTTCTGTTTGTTTTCAGATTTGAAAAAGCAAACATTTTCTATGATGATTTATATCTGGGAGCTGCCAGTTGAGCCCAATTTCATAAGACTTATCTTTATAAATAAATGGAATAGGATAATAAGGAACAACTCTACTTACTTTTATTTTATGTCTATCTCTTTAGACAGAAGCAGTATTGAAAGATCACTTTTTTTCCTAACTGAAATATAAACCATGGCTTTTATAAATGGCCGACCTCATTTATCCCTCTTAAGTTGAAGCTGGCTTTGGATCTGTGGGCATCATCTTCCCTCTAGCTGCCTCAGTAGACTCTCTAGCCGCTACTGCCCTAGGTTCTCGGAATAAACCAGCCCCTCTGCACTCTGCAGCCTACCGGAACCCTCACCTGAGACGTCAGAACTCTCACCAGCCCAAACTCCTGGGTTCTCGGAGCTGCTGTTAAAACTGCCCTTCATCAGTATGCTAGTTTGACGGTGTTAGCTTTTTTTTAGATACAGGTCTTGATTTGGGGTACTCTGTCTACATGAGTCTTCCACATCTCATCCTACATACTTAGCTTATATTTGCCCAAACTACTAATGTGGATACACCCTGACATGATGGTCCTGCATCATTTAAAGATGTATTTTCTTTATCCATTTGGACAGCTACCTGCTAAGCACCTACTTTACTGTGCATCATGGTCTGTTGAGTGCATGAGGAGTTTAACATTCACTCAATAAATAGTTACCTACCATGTGCCAGACACTCGGCTGCCACTTTGGGATGCAACAGTGAGACAGGCATGATCCTTGCCCTCATGGAGCTGTTTTAGTGGCAAGAGGAAAGCTAGTGAGTCCAAAATACAGCAAAATACCCGTTATGAGAAGCGCCCTGAAGACACAAATGAGAAACGACTAAGCAGTGTCACCACAGGGAGGCAGCCTGGGCAGGGGACTTAGAGATGAGAAAAAACCAGCCGGTGGAAGAGAATTCTCTGGGGCAGGAGCAGGAGGAAATAGTGTTTGGTTAACGTTGCCTGCCGGGAGCCATAGGACATGGGGTTAGAGTGAGAATGGCTGCACTTGACCACAGAAGAAGCCACAGGGTGTGGTCAGAGGTTTGCATTTGGTTCCCAGGCTCACTGGGAAGCCTTGAGGGGTTTCATGCAGGAAAGATATGCTCTGATTTCCTTTTATATTCCTGAAAGATGATTCTGGCAGCTTTGTGAAAGCAAAGCGAAAGCAAAGTGGAGGTGGGTGGTAGTTGAGGCTGAGATTGCTGTAGAGTGCTGGGTGAGAGGGGAAGAAGATGGTAGCAGGCCAGGCTTGTGCAGAAGTGGAAGTAAAGCAGAAGAGCAGCCCAGGAGACACTTCAGAAGCATGGGCAACAAGATGGGCACATACCTAGGAAGCAAGGGGAGGGAGTCGGGGGTTCCTGGCAGGAGCATCTGGGTGAGTACCGATGCCAGTGGTAGAGACGGGGAGACCCGGGCATGGTAGGTTTGTGGGAGGAAGTCAGAATTCTATTTTGGAATAGTAGAATCTGCTTCAAATCCACCCATTGTTCACAGTGTACCCGTAAGGGGTGGTACAAGTCAGGGTTCATAAGTCTGCAGCACTCTAGGGTTCAAGGTGAATGATTATTGCTCAGAATGGTTCCATGCAGGGCAGGGCAGGGTACTGGCCTCACCTTGAGAAGAGGGGTGGATGTTTGGGTGGCCCAAGATGTGCATCCCAGAAATCGGGGGCAGGGGCTCTGAGAGGGTACCTGCAACATGTCCGACCTGGCAGGAATGGAAGGCTTGCAGTGGAAGGGGGTCCTGATTGTTACTGTTGCTTTTTGTAGGGGCCTCATCACCAAGAGAGGCTAGGCTTGTTCTCCTCTTCTCTCTCTCTCTTCTCCTTTCTCTAGTTCAAGCCCACGATCCACTGGGTTCCTGGAAATCTAATGGGCTTTCAGAATTAGGACTGTGGGAAGCCCAAAGTACCCCCCCACCACACACACACACACACACACACACAGATCCCCGGCTGTGGGATTGAGACACCTTTAGATGTTTCTTTAGGGGAGTCTCATAGTGCCAGTCTTCTCCACATCCACCTTCCACACAATTCCATGTCCTTTTTGTCACCTGCACTTATATATTTCCATTTATTTCCCACCTAGGTTTTATGGCAGGCACACAAAGAAACCCTCAGATGTCTCAGTATGGACCTCAACAGACAGGACCATCCATGTCGCCTCATCCTTCTCCTGGAGGCCAGATGCATCCTGGAATCAGTAGCTTTCAGCAGAGTAACTCAAGTGGGACTTATGGTCCACAGATGAGCCAGTATGGACCACAAGGTAAACATTTCTCAAAAATGCATTGCAGTAGGTCATAGAAGTTTTGTTAATATGTTAGTCCTTCAAGTACTTAATATTATAACCACCTTTTAAGATCCCATTATTTGTTAACTTAAAGATTTGTGAAGTTAATGCAAACCCACAGTCCCTCAGCTGCCCATAGTGATGGGAAGAATAATTATAGTGAGTATTCATTAAGCATTAAGCGCTCATGCATCAGATACTATGGTGAATGTTCTTGATATGGGTGTTACTAGTAAAGGAGTAAATAAATCTCCGTTTCTGTGATGTAGTTTGAAATTCTTGTTGAGAAATAGACACGGGTCTTGTCCTCAAAAGGTTTCTGATTTAAAAAACTTGGGTTTCCTTACGTCGAATTCTGATTGTATCCTCTGCCTCTCAGTAATTATCTTTGCAACAGTGTACTCACCACTCAGAAGGGTGTTGTCCCATTATGTCTGCTCCCAGTTTGTCTCCAAAATTCTGTGTCCAGTGAATAGCAGTTCTCATTTTCTCAATCAGTGCCAGTCTTACTCTTCGAAAACAGAACAAAGCCTAAAATGGACATGTCTTTCAAAAAAGGAAGCTAATGGGGGCGCCTGGCTGGCTCAGTCGGTGGAGTGTGTGCTACTCTTGATCTCGGGGTTGTGAGTTCAAGCCCCATATTGGGTATAGAGATTATGTAAAAATAGTATCTTAAAAAATAAAAAGGAGGGTAAGACAAGAATCGAAAAATAATGGAACCCTGCCCAAAATGCAGTGTTTATGTTCTGCCTTCCTAGAAATTGATGTATGTTTTGTCATGTACATGGAGAATCCTTTTATCAAGGTTTTTAACCTGATATATTTTTCTCTAAGTCACTCTTGGCAGTAAGGCATTTGAATTTCGCACCTTCTTTATGTTTTGTTTATTTAAATTAGACATTAATGGGTAATTTAGAGAGAATGAGATAATCTGGCGCAATTCCCAGAGTTTCCTCAAAAATATCAGGAATATTCCAAATCAAGATGATGAATGCCCACTAGGAAATTGTAGTAAAACAACAACAAAGTCAGGTCTCCTCCTGTGAAATAAAGTGGTCTTATTTTCTGAAGACTTCTGTGTGTGTTTAGCAAACCGTTGCACTTTGTTGAGGTTCGCTTAGCATCTCCAGCCACAGAGCAGGTGCCTCACAAGGCTAGATGATCCTCTTAGAAGGCCTTGGCACCTTCTTGGCTTTTCACCTAGTGTTCCTCAGAAGAGCTTTTCTTTCTGTTTATAGGACTTAACAGTTTGAAAATGGAATTTTTAGTGTATTTGTCTTTTTGAAGATCTCTTTCTGGAAGATTATAAGCACCTTCAATATTCCCACTATAATGTTGTTTCCTTGCCTTGCATTGCTTTATTATTTTATATCCCAACCATTTCTGTTGTTAGGAAAACTATATTAGGACACCCAAAACAAAACTTTTTTTTTTTTTTAAGATTTTATTTATCTATTCATGAGAGACAGAGAACTATATTAGGACACCCAAAACAAAACTTTTTTTTTTTTTTAAGATTTTATTTATCTATTCATGAGAGATAGGCAGAGACATAGGCCGGGCTCCCTGCAGGGAGCCCAATTTGGGACTCGATCCCAGGACCCTTCAGGAACCTGAGCCAAAGGCAGATGTTCAGCCACAGAGCCACCCAGGTGCCCCTCAAAATAGAACTTTTTACTTGGCCTCATCCTGCCTTTGTCTACCACATGTGCATGTAGTCAGATGGATATAGACTTCATGTTCTGCTTGATTCTCTTTACACCGTGTCATTGATGGTTTTCCGTGATACTGATTTCAGTATACCTTGGGAATTTGGGTCCCACCGGACAATACCAGTCTGCCCTGTTCCCCATCAGCCCCAGGAAGCTGTGACATGGAGAAAGTTATCACTGAGCTGAGTAGGACAGTTCTGACGCAGAAGAGCCGACTGTGTCCACTCAGCGGGTATCTTCAAAACTGGGTTTCTTTGCTTCTTGTGAGTTTATACGTTGTGATAGACACAGAAAATGTGGTCTGGGGCTCAGAAAGTAACTGGAGACCAGGTCAAAGCCTTTTGTTCTCAGAATTGGGAGTGGCTAAAGGTCTGGGACTTAACCACTGAAACTCAAAAGGGCTTCATGTAATCTTCAAAATTGGTCTGTCTTCTCTTAAGTAATTCACTCTTGCAGCCTCATCCTCTGCTGTTCTCATAATAAGGGAAGATAGAACCTTGGCTCTCTGTTGAGTCTTTTGTGAACAGCTGAGAAAATGCTTACACTGTTAATAGCAGAAAAGGCCGTTTCTATAGAATGGATTTCTCTGAATAAAACCCTCGGTTTTCCAGAATAATCGAACATTAAGATTCATAATTTAACAGCACGGAAACTGTGAGGGTTCTCATCCAAATTGCTCTGTGTCCTTGGAAAATTGCTTACTCTTTGAGAATTATTTTTCCTCTAGAAAATGAGAAAATTAGCTCACGTTACTTTGGAATTGGCTTCCAGTTCTAATGTTCTATGAATCTAAATCTTGCTTCAACTCCAGAGCCTTTTAGGTCAATGCAGCCCACTGGATCTGCTACATAACATTTTGGTTATATAGTCAAGGAGGGATTTATTTTAAGGCGTAAATACTGAGTTTAGGTTGATACTAGAAAACATTTAGGATAAGGGGGATAATTTCCATACTCCGTACTTTTTAACTTTGAAACAAGTGCCTGCACATCTGTCCTGTCTGCCCGCCGACTCTCCTTCACCCCAGTGGCCTCTCCCAAATCCCCACTCTGAGGGGTGTATCCTCCTGGCTCCCTTTACTGGCTCCGAATGCCGTGTGCTTAAAATCAGCATCTTGGTACTCTGTGTTCAACTCCAGATTGTTTGCCTTTCTTCCTTGTATTCTCCCTCAGCAAACACTAAATGACAGGAAACGAACGTTTGTGACATATATTGTTCAATTCAACAAACGTCCTTACTTTTACATTTCTCTCGTTGACCCTTTTAGACACGACACAAATGAAGTATTTTTTCCCCTCCTTAATTAACTACTCAGATTAGTAGTAAAACATTAAGCTTACATTTTCTTGTTGCATATTTTTAATGTCTCTGTAAAGAATCCCTTGTGTGTGACCCACAGAGGCCATTAGTCTCATCTTCCATTTCTGTTCCTAACTAGATGACTTTCTTCTGGGTTAGTTTTGTTTTTAAGAGATCTCAGAGGAAGATATCCTACAATCTTTTTTTAAGCCTTTTTACTGTCAGGAACAGCTTCTCCAAAATTGTTATTAGAGATAACAACCAACATTTATTACCGTATCCTGCCTGGGTCCTGTTTGAAGTGGGGTTTTTTGTTGTTGTTTTGCTTTGTTCTTTAATAGAATTAATTTATTTACTTATTTTGAGAGGGAGAGAGAAGGAGATTGACAGCAGGGGAACGAGCAGAGGGAGAATCCCAAGCAGACTCCCCACTGAACATGGAGCCCAATGGCTCCATGGGCTCCATCTCTTGATCCTGAGGTCACGACATGTGCTGAAATCAAGAGTTGGGTGCTCAGCCAGGTGAGCCAGCCAGGCACCCCTGATGTTTTCCCATAGACCGAGTCATTTAATGCTCACAACATGCTTTGTCATAGGTACCATTGTTATTCCACTTGGCAGATGAAAAAACTGAAGCGCAAAGTAGGTAAATAGCTTCACCAAGATACGCACTGGTCATGCCCAGACTCAAATTTAGGCAGACTCGCCCATTTTCTTAATTAATGGGAAGCTGTGACGTTATCCCCATTTTGCAAATGGGGAGGTTAAGTAACAGACCCATGATCCCAAAGCTAGGAAGTGGCAGAGCCAGGGTTCAAACCAAGGGAGACTTGAGAAGCCACTCATATAGTCACTGGTGTGTTGTTTCCCTTGCCTCCGATATACTCTCTCCTGGCTGGTTCATTCACTCAGTGAGCCACTGGGGAAACAAAAGACAAACTACTTGCCTTCGAGGAACAAGGAACATTTTGGGAATATGGGCTTAGAAATACATCAAAGATACTAGAGATGAAAAAAAAACTTTCTATGAAGTTAAGAAGGAAATTTTTAGAAATGTATATTAATACCGTGAAATCTGAATTATTAAATATGCAAATGGAATGAATCCAATCTAAATGTGTGAAAATGTTTAATTGCAGTATATTTTATGAAATAGTACTTTTCTACCTTCAAGCAAGTGCGTACAGTAACTCCCCTTACAAAGGGTTTGCAAGCAGGACCATAGAGACTTGCTTTAATAAATAGAGAGGAGTTATGTAATTGACATCTTAATTATTAATAGATTCAGGGGGAAGAGAGCTGAAACAAATTTCACCTTTATAGCCTTTATATTTCTTAAGAACAAAAACTGTCTTGGTTTTGTGTTCTCTGGAACAGTGTCTACCACACTGACCACAAATATTTTTTGCACATTTGTCACTGATTGCAGAAAATGGGCATCTAGTCTTAACTTTCCTATAAATAAGTGGTATTATCTTGGGCAACTAAATAATTCTGAGTTTAGATTCCCCTCAGTTATCACTCATTTATATGAGAGTGTCTGGCCCACCATATATAGCCACACAGGTTATGCACTGATGTGGCCCTGGATTTATGCCTTAATTTGTATAGCATGTGCCTTTGGAAGCAGGGAACTTTTAAATAGGTTAAGTCTGATGAGACTTTTATTTCTTTTCTAAGATTTATTTATTTTAGAGAGCACGTGCAGACACAGGTGCATGTGTGTACAAGCTGGAGGGGGACAGAGGGAGTGGGGGAGAATCTCTAGTAGACTCCATGCTGGGCATTGAGACCACTGCAGGGCTCGACCCATGACCCTGAGATCGGGACCTGAGCCAAAACCAAGAGTTGGATGCTTAACCAACTGAGCCACCCAGGCTCCCTGAGACTTTTATTTCTAAATTACTTAATAAAAGGTATTTTTTCCAGAATTTAAAGGTTTGGTTTTTTTTCTAAAATAGATGCCATCTGAAATATTCCTTCTCCCTTCATTAAAATACATTTCTCAGTGAATTCAGGAGACTCCAAATCATAGCTAGTTGAAATGTGCAGTTCCAAAATAGTGAATCACACATTAGTAAACCTTACAGCTGTTTTGGTTGAAGAGGAACAATGCATAAATGTCAGTAGATGGTGGACCAGTAAATGCTTGAGAATACGTTATAGGACTATGACATCCTTGGTGTCACCATGACCCAGGATTTCAGCCTCTACTGTTATAAGTCCAGAATCTCCATCTTATTGTGGAATTAAACTAAATTCAGCCTCTCTTCTACAGAGGTGAAATGCACCTGCCACATGGATTCATGTTTCCCCTGGACAGTGCTGCAGACTAACAACACCCTGTTCTTTGGCTTTCCAAAAGCTGGTTTCTATGCAGGTCACTCACTCCCTGTTCGTTAACTCCTTTTTTCTCCTTGAAACCGGTTGTGATACAAGTGACATATTTAAGCCTCCTATTTTATGGTTAAATCAGCAGTACTAGGCAAGTGTCAATTCCACATTCTAAATGGTTCTGTTGTTAAAGAAATATTCCAAATTTCTATCTCACTAACATTGGGGAAAAAACAGAAATTGAAGTAGGTCATTTTACAGTGAAAGATTGTTAATGCAGTCTTCTTTTGATGCTCAAATTTAGCTTTCACATTATAAGATTTCAGCATGAATTTTTCGTAACACCGATAACCACAATTTTTATCAAAACCTGGGAATTTAGGAAGGAGTAAAGTATAAATCAAATGAAAATTTTAAAAAGGGAAAAAAGCCATAAAGTGGCTTTAATTTTGACCAGTGCCACCCTCTTTTACCTCACTAATTAAAATCAACAGTATTCAAGAGTGTGGCTGTTCCCTCCCCTCACTGAAGAAGCCCATCCTGCCACATCATCCACCATCAAGGGCTGTTCTCTACCACAGGTCTTGGTCAGGAGAGACGTGGACAGCAAGAAATAACAGGATGCAGACATTCAGCTTTACATCTTAGCAAGGTGCCTTTTCCGAGGGCTCCTAGCTCTACCATTTTTTCAAATGTTTGGAATGAAAGAGCCTTATTGAATGACAAGCAACAGATGGGTGGAATGGCAGATGGGTGGGGGAAGCAGGTAAGAGCTCTCCCTCCAAGCAGTGCTGTTCCCATGCAGGCGGGCACCAGTCACGGCGTCTCTAGAACCCAGGAAGACTGAGGTGCTCATGCCACATGTGACAGTGGTGACTCAGACACTTCCATTTCTTAGCATAGGGATTTTACTATTTTAGACTGAATTTTTCTATTGAGTTAATATCTTTTTACAGTTTTTAATGCCAGGACTTACTTTTTCTTCTACTTGGTTTGAGAAATAAATTTGAATCTCTTTGCATGCTAAAGTAAAATTAGATCTAAGATGCGATATAGCGAAAGATAATTTAAGTGATTAAGAAGTTATTAATATTGGAATAGTTTCTCTCTCTTCCTTGAAAGCTTCTGTATTGATTGTCAGGGTCCAACAACAGTTACAGTTATTATTTTTTTCCCCATGGCAGCCACATGAAACAGATAATCTTGTATTATACCCTTTTTACAGATGAGGAAAGTGAACATGGGAGTGACAGGTGGCTTTCTGAAGGTCACACATAGCAGACCATTATACCCCTGCTCCCTGGGGGCCTGTGCTCTTCTGCACTCACTGCCCTGGAGTCTGATGCTGGTGTCTGACAGTGCCCTTATGTCCTCTGGGCCTGTATGATGTTGGTCCCAGAGATGACTGTTTCTCTGAAGAGATGCTTCTTCCTGAGAGGCCACCAACATGCACTCAGCTCCCTTTCCTGGAGTAGTTCTCCTCAGTCACCTTCAAGGGATGCCTCCCCTTGCCACTCTGTATAAATCTCCCTCTATGTTCCTTCAGGGTACTTCACACCACATGACATCATCCAGGCTTACTTCTTTGCCTATCTCTTGGCACCAGAATGCAAACTCTGCCTTTGTTCACTGCTGAATCCCCAGCCATTAGTACAGAGCTAGCATGTAAGAGGCCCTTAAGAACGATTTCTAAGAGAGATGAAGATGCAGAGTTCCAGAGACACTGGTACCTTTTTAACCCTGCCTTGATGCTTCACGGGTGTGGGGTTAATGACTCAATGCTCAAGAATTATCTCAGGGAGGCGAAACGAAGGATCATTTTTATCTATTTTTCTCTGTGCTTCTATATTCTCTGCACTGAGCTTGCATTATTGTATAATTAAATTTTTAAAGGGGTCCATTTATGTAACATCTGGAAAAAACTACCAAAAGTGAGACACTGAAGTCATACCATAGGAGAGTAGGT
This sequence comes from Canis aureus, assembly GCF_053574225.1. Lineage (NCBI taxonomy): Eukaryota > Metazoa > Chordata > Mammalia > Carnivora > Canidae > Canis > Canis aureus. Next base: position 47,252,355 of record NC_135611.1, read on the forward strand.
CTTTCCTCCTCTATTCCAAGTTTTGTACAATATGGTTATTTCTCTTACCTTGTGAAGACTTTTTAAAATGCATGCTGATCTAGGGAAAAGATGGTGCCATAAATATCAATTCCAAAAACAAATTATTTGCATTTCCACAAATAGTAGGATTTAATGCAACAGGAGGTAAGTCAGTTTTCATTTTGAAACTACGTTCATGGTCTTCATATCTACTCAATCATTTTCTCTCCAAAGTAGTATCTAAAAGAGCAACATGGTGTTACCAGCCTGTGTAGAGAGCTGGAGTTGAAAGAAGTTGGGGTTGAAATATAATTTTTTTTTTTAATTTTTATTTATTTATGATAGTCACACACAGAGAGAGAGAGAGAGAGAGAGAGAGGCAGAGACATAGGCAGAGGGAGAAGCAGGCTCCATGCACCGGGAGCCCGACGTGGGATTCGATCCTGGGTCTCCAGGATCGCGCCCTGGGCCAAAGGCAGGCGCCAAACCGCTGCGCCACCCAGGGATCCCGAAATATAATTTTTTTAATGTAGAAAAGATCTTACTGAAATATGGTAACCAGCAAATAAATATGTGAAAAATGCTCAAAATCATTCTTCATTAGGGAAATGAAAATTAAAGCCACAATGGTATCCACTACACACCTACTGGAATGGCTAAATTTTTTTTTAATTGATAATATCAAGGATGTAGAGCAGTTAGAACTCATACATTTTTTGGTAGAGTTTCTGATAAAGTCAAACCTGCATGTACCCTACAACATGACCCTCTCATTCCTAGAGCTCTGCCAAGAGAAAGGAAACCTATGTCCACAAGGACCTGTGTGCAAATGTTAGCATCTTTGTTTGTAATTGCTAAAAACTGGAGACAACTCAAGTATCCACAGAATTGAATGCCACTCAGGAACAAAAGGGAACAAGCCACTGATGTGTGCAATAATGTGGATGAATTTGAGAAGTGTGATGCTAAGGGAAAGAAGCCAAACACAGAAGATTACATACTGTATATGACATTGGGGAGAAGGCAAAACTGTAGGGAGAGAAATCAGATCAGTGGTTCCCACGGGTGAGGGAGAGATTGACTACAGTATAGCAATTTTTTTTTGTCATGATAAGAAATATCCCATGTTGTGGTGGTCATAGGACTTACAGGATTGGTATTGTATATAAATTCTATCTGTATAAACATGGCCTAAGATCATATTATGTAATAAACAGTGATAAAAAGTGGCAAACACTATTAACTAAGCAACAAAGTAAATGCATATTTATCCCACAAACATATTTATCATAATATATAGCTCATTATCCATTTTATTTTTTCCTATTCTGGGTAAAGTGTCTGGTCTCTGATGGGGCACCATTTTACCCTCCACAGCATGGGAGAGTGATTTAGAGCCTTGCGTGTAGAAGTGATTCATAAGTACTTGTTGAATGATGATACTGAGAAGCAAAACTTCATCTGTGAGTGGAAACACTTGATAGTTCAATAAAAGCAGTGAGCTTGGAGTATTGATTGTAACTAGCAAGTTTAAATATTCCAGAGTCAGGGACAGAATTACTTGGGATCCTCCTAAAGTAATACCAGTGACTGATAGAGTCTAGCTCCTGCTTCTTCTCTCTGGTGCTTGACTATAACTCCTGGTGGGCTGAAATTTGAATTTATTTGGTGACCAATTTTCTGGAGCTGGTGTGCCAAGATGAACCCACTTGAAAACTGTGGGCTCTTGGACTTGGCTGCAAGACCCGTCCAGCTGAGGTGGGCTGGCCCAGCATCTGCTGCCTTCATTGTGCTTAATGCTCGATCCATCTGTTTTCTGTCAGAGCCAGTGCCAACAAATTACTAATCTATTAGAGAAACATGGAAATAAGATCGCACTTCCCATTCCTGGCTTTTCCTCTCATATTTTGCTTGGCTTACATGTTTGGTTTTTGTTTATTTGGGGGAGAAAGATATGTTATCGAGTAGGCAAGGGGGGGGCATGAATCATTTTTTTCACTCCTTCCACACATTTTCAAAAGACTATGGGGAAAGATCACCAATTATCCATGTTGTTGATAGTATAATGATTGCTGATGGTGGCAGCCATCGTTTATTAGGTGACTGTGCGTGGCACTGTACTAGTCCCCTCATACCTATTCCCCCATCATCATCACTTTACAGATGGCAAAACTAATGTTCAGACAAGTTAAATAACTTGGCCAAGGTCATGCTGCTATTCAGACCCAAATTCTAGAGCCTGCGCTTTGTCCATCGCTGCCTCTTAAGCCATTTAAAGCCTTTAGAAAGCATTTTTATCCAGGCATGTGAGTTTAATGAGGAAAGTCTTTAGCGTTTCAAGGAGAAGAAAAGGGGACTTTGTATTTCTTCTACCAAATAGAGGCCTCTATAATTAGAACATACTCCCTTGACGTGTGCTTTTGAGTGCCAATTCATGGAATCAACCCAACTGATTGAGGAAAATTAGATTGGGAGCCCGGTACTCAATGGGCCTTTCTAAGCACAAGTGCTTGCGTGCATGTATGGGTGTGCATGGTGGTTGTGTTCTAATGCGGACCCCGCCCGGCTGCAGAATGCCGCCGGCTGTGGCAGACCAGCTGCTGAATTGAGCAAAGCCATTGAAACTCGGCTCTTCTCCTTAGCGCACACCATGAATGAGAGGGATGAAGTAGGGTCCCGGCTAACCGAACATCTCAGCCATTTCTTTCTTTTGTGTTCATCAAAATACAGCTCCCAACTGCCAGCTACTCCCAAAGCGCAAGAACCCAGGGTGACAGAGTTTCTCTGTTCCAACCATAAGCAGAGTTCAACAAAATCGGGAACTTTCTTCTCTAACAAAACTGCATTGTGGGCAGAGTCTGCAATAACCATGTCTAAACGCTTGTTTTCTAAAACAAGATTAAAGTGTTATTTCATTTCCTTCGAAAGCAAAGGGTACATATGTTTTCACTGAATAAAGTTTCTTACCAAATGAGTCATTTACCAAGTGGTGGGGGAGGGTGGGAGCTAGTAATCAAATGAATATGTGAATTAATTTTCATTTGCCTTCGAACTGTGAATGAGTTTATTTATTTTTAATAAAAGCAAGAGCCAAAAAAAAAAAAAAAAGCGTCGTGTTTCCTGATGCTCTCAGACTCTCTGGAAATGAGGGCGGGCAACGCCAGTGAGGATGCAGAGGAGAGGTCCTAACTCTGCCCACAGAGAAGCCTTCTGAGGACCATGCTCCAGGAAGGCGTGGGAAGAGGCAGGACGGCCACCCACCCGCTGCACTGCGTCCCTCACGAGCCAGGGAAGCATAAGGTGCCCTTTCCACCAGGCTGGTGTGACGGGAAGACAGACGGGGACCTTATGTGTGGTCCTGCAGGGTGGGAGATGCCAAAACAACTTAAGAACTTTTTATAAAGAACTTGGAAATTGATGAGCAGGGACTGTTTTACCTTTTACTTGGGAACCGTGTAAGTTTATGTCCGTAAAGGCAGAGTACTTTCTTATGAAAAGGCATTTTAAATTTGAGGAGCTAGGGTGGCACCTGAAGGAGTTTACATCAAACCTTCCTGTTCCTTCTATTCTTCTTGGCTTTCCTCTCCATTCCCAGTTCCTGACTCCATTCACCAGCACCAGACTCTGTTACTCCCCTTCAGGATTTCTTTAAGCTTCTAGGGGATGTTCAGGGTCAGAGAAACACGTTGGTCTCTAGGAGGAGCTGGCAGATTATGGCCCACTTTGGCCCACTGTCTTTCAATAAAGTTTTATTGGAACACAGGCACTCTCATTTGTGTATGGAGTGCCTCTGGCCATGTTGGGGCCATGGTGGCAGATTAGTTGAAACCTTCTGGCCTGTACAGGCTAAGATATTTACTGTCCAGCCCTTTACAGAAAGTGTGTTGGCACATGGTCGGTATAACTGGCGACCTTCATACGGTCTGCAATAAATAATACACTTCGTGGACACCCAAATAAGAAAGCTCATGTGATGCACCTAACAGCAAGTACCCAGTCTGTGTTGAAAAGTCCATGGATCTCTTTCAGATTTGTAGGTAATGCAGCTTTACATGTTTAGACTTAAAAAAACCTAGTTTTACAGTTATGAGGGTATGTCACATAAGTATGTTTTTTTCCTTAAGCATTTGAGAGGCCCCACAGTAGTGTTATGTGCTTAGACTCTGAACCATGCACACATGTTACTTGAATGCAAACCGTGCCGTCTCTGCTTATTAGGCACATGACCTTGAGACAGGCTCCTCCACATCCTACGTTTCCAGTTTCTCATCTCTAGAATTAGGTTTATCATCTCTAGAATTAGAAGCCTCTTAGGCTTAATACAAGGATTAAATGAGTTAATACAAAGAATTTGGAATTGAGCTTAGCACATAGTAAATATTAAGTATTTGCTTTTATTATTGTTACTAATCAAATTCAGTTTCTGCTGGAAAACCTAGAGAAGCTCCTCCTAACTTACACTTTGGAGGCCTGGGACACAAGGCCCTGCTGAATCTGACCTCTACTCCTGCCCTGCACAGCCCCATGAAGCTCATCAGTGACTCATCTTGAGTTTTTCTCCTCTCTGGCTGTCTCTTGCCATGTATGGCCTCTCCCCTGTGTATGCCATCCTCTCTTCTGTCACACTTGGCACCCAGGTATATAACCCCTATCATTTTTACATATGTGTTTGCGATACTTTACATGCATAATGTCTTTTAACCCTAACAACTCCTCAGTAGACTTTTTCTTCTCTTATTATCCCTCATACACCACACACACACACACACACACAGTGAGCTCTTGAGTGCAGGAATTGCATTATATTTAACTTTATATCCCTTAGAACAGTTATGTTATTTTGACAAGGAGATTCTTCCAGAAAGCTGTAGGGATTGATTGAGAAACACTAATCCATAGTCTACAAATGCTTTTTACATTTATTTTATTTCAATAATCATTTGTGGGAAGGCAGCATATTTTATTGGTTAATTATATGGGTCCCAGAATCCTTTTGCTTGAGATTGAATCCTAACGTACTAGCTGTTGATTTTCTTCATTTGTAAATGGAATCATGGTCATTTATATGTATTTCGTATGGTTATTGGAGAAGTGAATGAAATCATTGACGCAAAGCACTTAACCCCACTTGGCACACATAGTGTAGTTCTGCAATTACTATTATTGGAATGACATTAAATACGCCTTTAATTTACTCGAATTTAATCTATGTACACTCACTCAAAATAGAAGGCGTGGAAGGAGAGAGAAGACAAGACTACTGGCATAGTCAGGGCCCCTGAAGCTGCTGTTCTCCTGAGTGTGCCCTGGTGTGCACGGGGGCTGGAGGTGCCTCCATGGTTCTTCACTGTTTCCTCAGGCTCTTCCTGCTCCCCATTCCCTGCACTGAATGTCATGGTAGCACTTGCAACCGCAGTTCATAAGACATGACACCAAGCGCAAACCAGCCCCTTTATCAGGGGCTCAAGGGAGCAACAAACACGAAGCAGCATGCCCCCAACACTAGAGAAAAACTGATTATTTTGCTGGACTAATGTTGAGCTTCCACATGACATCTCCTATGGGGTTTGGGGGGATAAATTTTAACCATATGTGCATGATGTCTTACATGTTGCCTTTCTGAACACTTTATCATAACTGTCAAATGTAGTGATGTCATAATGCAGTCACACTGGTGTGTTCTTAAGGACTAGGGGTTGAAATGGTTTTGGTTAAAGGGTAGGAATGGGAGTGTAGGGTGTACTGAAGTGACACTCAGTACTAGCATCCCTTGCCTGTTCATAGATGGTTTTCATGCCTAGCCTGAATGTCCCCTCTATCGTGTGGCTGTCCTGTGTGGTTCTTTGCCTTGGGAATGGGCCAAGAGAGCATGTTTTGACGCTGCCAGCCTTATCGGTGCCAGCGGGGAAGGGTCAATAAGGATAATGACTACTATTCTGTGTTGACCACATTGTTGGACCAGAAGGATTTCCAGTGAATGTCCTCACAAGTCCAGATACTAAGTAAAAGGCTTTAATTTGTGTTTACTTTCTGTTTAGGTAACTACTCCAGACCCCCAACGTATAGCGGGGTGCCCAGTGCAAGCTACAGCGGCCCAGGGCCCGGCATGGGCATCAATGCCAACAACCAGATGCATGGACAGGGGCCAAGCCAGCCATGTGGTGCGATGCCCCTGGGACGAATGCCATCAGCTGGGATGCAGAACAGACCATTTCCTGGAAATATGAGCAGCATGACCCCCAGTTCCCCTGGCATGTCTCAGCAGGGAGGGCCAGGAATGGGGCCACCGATGCCGACCGTGAACCGTAAGGCACAGGAGGCAGCCGCCGCAGTGATGCAGGCCGCTGCAAACTCGGCGCAGAGCAGGTATGCCGTCGGGGCCAGCGGTCTGTGTGCGCCCTGTGAGCGCGTGTCGCGCACAGAGCCACGGCGTCGCCTGGGTCACCCGGGGTGGGGAGCAGCGCAGTGTCGTTCAGCTAGGCCGTTCCTTTGGCCTTGTCACATGCCATCCCGTGATAGTAGAGAAGGAAATGGCAGACCATGGTCCGTGAGACATCAAGGAAGGACCCCAAGTGGGTGGGCAAGTCTATTCTGGGAGCTTATTGAAATGACTGTGACTCGTCCTTGTAACCAGCACCCCAGAGTGGTGGCATCTCTGGGTGGTTCCATTTACAACAGCAGGGTTTAGGCAGGAAAATCTAAAGCCTAAAATATAGGCTTTTAAAATCTAAGCCACTGAAAAAGAACCACCTTCCTTTTTTTTTTAACCCCACCGTAAAAAATCTTTATAACAGAAACTTTGTCTATGCACATATATGTATTGTGTATGTTTGTCTAAATGTTTCTGTGTGAGATTTATAGATTTCATATTCTTATGTTGTATTTTCTTTTTCTGGGCATACCCCTCTATCTGTCCAAACCAAAATGTGGCTAACAGAGCCAAGATATTTCATAAAGCTGAAGTTGATAGAGCAAGGCTTTAGCCTCAGTTACTTACTTATTTTTACTCTTGATTTTTGAAGCTCTTGAAGTAAATATTTAACCTGCTTAAAAATAACATGCTTAATTAAAAATTTATGAGACAGAAGTGAATAGTTTTAAAAGAAGCACTTATAAATGTGTTTTAAATGATGTTTAATATATGTCAAAGTAACATTTTAAAACAAAGCATATTGAAAGCTATGTATGAAAATATGATATCTTCAGAAGAAAAGATAGAAGAATGATTTTTGTCAAAGGGAAAGAAAAATTGTGTGTGTGTGTATGTGTGTGTTATGTTTATATGTGTCCCTTTGTTGTTTTTCCTCTGAAGCTGCTATCTGGGGAATGTTAGGGACCCCTTCAGTCTCACCATTTGCTCCAAATAATAATAAATTTCCCTTGAGGAATCAAAATGAAAGTCAATCATTCTCTCTCTCTCTCTCTCTCTCTCTCTCATCCACATTACAGTTACTTAAAATCTCCTGAACTCTGCACTATACTAAACCGAACCTACACAGGCCTTAGGGAATGTTTTGATAAAAATGTCTGTGAAAAAAAAAAAAAAAAAAAAAAAAAAAACCTGTCCATGAAGACTGGTTTACCTGGTCCAGTTGAAGTTCTGAGTTAGGTTTCCCCGAATTGTCCATTGTTGCAACTCCTAAGGTACTCGCTGTTTTCAGGTGGCAAGTGTGCCTGACTGCTCTGGACACAAGGCCATGGATAGTGACCCCGGGAGGAAGAGACCCAGAGAGATCGGGGCATAATTGTTCACTCTGCTCCCTCTCTGAATCAGCCAAAGTGTCGTTTTCTATAAATTTAACGTGTAGGTACACAGCCGTACATTTTCATTCTCTGCTTCTGATGAGCAGGCCGTTCCAAAGCCTTGCCTTTACGTAGTGCCCATTGTAGCTCTCCGGGCGTTTTAAATGAGGACTGTGTCTTTTTTGGCTTGTACTGATGTCAACGCCACATTGCAAAAGTGTCAGTGGAGACGAGATCTGAGAGTCTCACTTTTCTCTCTTCTTTGCCCTGTCCTCCATCCCCGCAACCCTTTTTTCAAGGACTGATAATCTAGTTGCCCTCCCAGGCAGCTGCATGGTACAGAGTACGACGCCCCATTCCATAGCCCTCCACACCTATGTGTGCACAGAACATAATGTGCAGGGGGATTCATACTTGTCTACAGAACAAATCCAAAGAAGTTGTTCTTCTGTTCTACTTTAGGCCACCATACATTAGGTCGCCTGCTTATCCCAGCCAGTCTGGGGCTGGCGGACGCCCCATGTTTTCTTCCCAGCACCCCAACTATGGCAACTCTCAGGCTCCCATGATGCACCAGCCTGACCAGTACGGGTAGGTAGCAACATACCCTGACTTGCTGCGGGACCTGGGCATTTTTTTTTTAAACTGTTAATGACCATGCCATCTGGCTGCGAAAGGAACACCTAAAACAAGAAAGCAAAAGACCTAAAAGGAAATCCATCCTGGGGGGGGGGGGGGGGGTGTCTTTTTGTTTATTTTTGTTTGTTTCGGGGTTTTTTGTTCGTTTCGTTCCATTGTTTTTCATCCTTATTAATGGTACCGTGGCCGCGTGGTGGAATCCTGCATGCCATTCCCCCAGATCCTGTCTTTGCATGGCTTTGGGCATGGCTTCTTTTCCTTCATGCCTGAGAGGGAAATACAAACTTTTATCTCTGTAAAAGTAATGAAGTCACCTCCTCTGGCCTGATTTGCCCCATTGTTGTCCTTGTGTTGTGTGGGAACTTGTGTTGTACAGCACTGTTATCATGACTGTGTTATTGTCATTCCTGCCCCTACAATGACCTGCTCCTACACACACCCCTGAATTCAGAGTGCAGCGACCTCATTTGACAGGAGATGCACTGCAGGAGACATGGCTCAGGTTATTAATAGGACTTACGAGGGGTTTCATTATATCATCGCTGAGCAGACGTCTGTGCCAAAGATTTCTATTATTTCCTTCTCCCAAGGAGTTTTAGAATATCGAAGTCACCAGAAAAGTGCAACCAAATAACCCAACACAGAATTTGCTTTCTAAACGTGGTGTTGCCATATTAATTACCGATTTCAACACAGGAATTACATACAGCAACAAAAAGTATCTTTATTCTTTGCTACTGCAAAGCTATCTAATAGCAGGCTTTCACCATTTTGAGGTTAGTAAATGCTTTTAAAGTGTATTATTGTTGAGCAATCTATTTAGCAAAAATATTATTACTGATACTGTTTCGCATGTCGTAATAAGATTATCTTGCATAGATTGAATCCTGTTCAGTAGTTTGAGTAGAAACACACCACATTTTTAGTTAAAATAAAACAGAGAACAGTTACCTGGCTTTGTTTGAAGACTAAACGTATAGAACTACTACTTGTTATGAATACATAACAACAAAGAGCCTTCCAATAGTTTCATATTCAGTATACATTTAGACAGCAAGAGCAAATGATAATTTTGCAATCGCGAGTTCTAAATCCTGCAAACACGATCCTAAATGTGGGCCAACAAATACAGAATTTTGTAAACATAATCCTAAAAGCAAAATAACAAATGTAGAATTAGGTAAACACATTTCTTTTGGGAAATTGTCTTTTCCTCGTTTTTCCTTTCTTGTGGTACCTTCAAGGTCACTTCATGAGTCAGTAGGAAAATAACAGTAGGGGGAGAAAAGCATTTATCATCAGCTGCTAATCCATAGGATCTGTCCTTTACCAACTCTGGAGTCCTATTTAGATCCACAAAGCTAGTCTGGCTGTGCCTTGCCAAGCCACATTAAGCAGCTGTGTAAAATGAATTTAAATGGCATGCATCAGAGTAAAATCTCTTCCACTGGGGCAGAAAATCAATGTTAGCTAACCAGCACGAGAAGATCAAATCTGCGTTTCAGCCAGCAGCATCCAGATAGCTTCCTTAGAACACAACACCTCCTCCTTAATTAAAAATAAAAAAAGAAAGATGTTGGAGTTATTCTTTGTAAATCTTGTAAAGCACACTTGGCAAAGGCTCGTCTTTGTGGCCCCATCCCTGTTAGCTCTGAATTTTGCCTTTCATGTCTACAGCATTCTTTCTAAAAAAGAAAGAAAAGAAAGTTTTATTTCTATTTTAAATCTCCTTTCCTTCTCCCTTTGCAGTACACATAACCTGTTGTGCCTTTTTTTTTTTTTTTTTTTTTAGAGCAGAAGCTTGAGTGTGAGAAAACATGTATAGTACATGTTTTAGTGCTCTGGGTTAAGAAATTTGATTTTCAACATGCTTTTGCTTTACCTAACATCTCGTTGCAGCAAACTTGTGTTTTTGCTTTTGTTTTTATTTTCTTCCCCCATGGATAGCTGTGTTGGGTGGAATTTAGGTTGGCAGTTTGAAAAACCAGTTCGTTTACTCAATGTCCATTTCTCTTGTGGGAAAGAAGTGGCTCCAGCCTCACAGAAACACTGTATTCACAGAATTTGTTAAGATGACTTCTTTCCCCAGAGTCCCATAGGGCTCAGAGCCTCTGAAAGAACCTGAAAAAGACAAATTAATGACAAAGTAGTGAGTGAGTGTGTGAGTGTGTACACACATGTGTATGTGCAATTAGAAACAGCTCACTGTGAAAAATGCTGGATTATGGCAATCGTGCCCCAGGTTTTCTCAGCCCGTTGCATGGAAGATGAAACAGAGAGAGCACCCAGGTTTGACTGCTTGGAAGCCATTTTACTAGTTCCCTTGTTAAGGGTGCTGCAACAGGGGTAAAAACACCTGCTGCACTGAGTAAGTTAAAGAACACAGAGAGGACTTGGGGTTTTTTTTTTTCTTTCTTTCTTTTTTACCTTTTGGATAAAGGAATTCCTCATTTTGATTATCAGAGGATTGACAGTAGAATGTGGCGAATCTCATTGTTCGGGTATTAGATTAGCTGAACAACAATAACTAAACATTTGGAATTAATAATTTATAGAGTATTTGTCCTGGATCCTCTACCACCACCTGGTGAAAATGCATTGCTGTGTTTAGTTTTATTTTTTTAAAGATTTTATTTATGTGTTTGAGAGAGAGAAAAAGCACAAGAGAGGGAAGAGGAAGGGGAAAGGGAGAAGCAGACTTCACACTGAGCAGGGAGCCTGATGCAGGGCTTGATCCCAGGACCCCAGGATCATGACCTGAGCCAAGGCAGATGTTTATCCCACTGAGCCACCAGACGCCTCTGCTGTGTTTAATTTAAAGCATTTCTAGTTAAGGTGGAGTTCTTTTGAAATACTGAGAAACAGGTAGAAATATCAAATGATCTTCTGAAAAGCTTAGTTCAGGGATGGCAGGTGACTGTCTGCTATAACACTGTGCTGAACAGAGTTGAGACACTGTCTGCAGAGAAGAGCCAAAGTTGGCCAGAAGTGTTGGAGAGACTTTGGCCTACTGCTTCCTAAGGAAGCACTGCCATGAATCTCAGGCCACACGCACACGTAAGATAAAATTTCCCTCAGGTGTTAGTGTTTTGCATCTGTCCATCCACTCGAGGTGGCCCCTGGTAGTGCCCAACAACTGACATCTCTGCCAAATACAGCCGATTTGTGGATTTGGATATATCAGAGTTATCCAGATTCTTTTCCTGAAATGAGCTCTGAGAATGAAGCATGACTTACAGAAGGTTCAGCAAGCCCCAGATCTTTAGGCCGTGGTATATTTTGGTTCCCTGAAATCTGTTGCCCCCAACACCCCCTGTATATAAGCTTTTACTAAGTCTTTGGTGACTTGAGCTGGCTCATGTCAAAGTTCTGGCACAGATCTTTATAATCTTTCATCAGAATGAAACTGTCTTCAGGGGGTTCCTGGGTTGTGCGGTCCGTTGAGCATCCAACTCTTGGCTCAGGTTGTGAACTCAGGTTCATGGGATTGAGCCCCACTCAGGCTCCACACTCAGCAGGGAGTCTAGTTAAATTTCTCTCTCCCTCACCACCTCTCTCTGCCCACCCCCCATTCTCTCTCTCTCTCAAATAAGTAAATCTTTATATATATATATATATATAAAATCTTTATATATATATATATAAAATATATATATATAAAATATTTTTGTTTTTAGTAAAACAAGACACCAGGAATTCTAACCAATGTTATTTTTTAACCTTTGCCACGCATTAAATTCCATGAAATCATAAGTTAACTTGATCAGTAGCACCCCAACCATATTGATGCCGAAGCAGCTCAGTGTTTTATAAGAGTTTGACCAGTGGTCTTTCCCTGTTTGGAAATAGCGGCCCCGTGTACAAGCGACTGGATTAGCCTGTGCTCTTACTGCATGTGATGTGTTCCCCACATACACACAGGTCTCCCAGCATCCTTCAGGGAGGGGTATTTACAATTTACTTCCCCTTGTCCTATTTGCCAGCAAGGCACTTTTTCTGTATTACTTCCCTTGAAGCCAGTATGACGCAATTCTGCTGATGGGCTAGGAGCCACTGATGTGGAAATACTTGCTTTGAGAGAGTGCATTAAAATGTCAAAGGGGAAGGGGCAAGAAACCTGTAAACCATCAAGCCCCAGTTGTGGTGGGGTCCATCAGCCCTTAAGGCCTTGAGCGATTTGTCTTAAGAAAGAATTTAGCCCTTTGGATTTGGGGCAATTAGGTTTCAAAATAATAGCTGTGATTGGAGAGGTCACAGTATTGAAGGACAAAGAAAAGATTTCAAAGGCTGAAGTTTTTATTTCCACAATTAAATGTAAGCCTTTGCATTATCCTCTAAATACTCTGCTTAATTTTTAGCCTCTTGTTCCCCTTCAGAATTTAGAATTGAGTATTATGTTAGTATTTTAAGATTATGATTTCAATCAAATCTCTCATAGTTTCAGAACTATCATGATAACCATAAAGTATATTTATTAGTCCTCAAATCAAAAAGTAGTCAAACTAGAGGCACCTGGCTGGCTCGGTAGGTAGAACGTGCGACTCTTGATCTTGGGGTTGTAAGTTCAAGCCCCGTGTTGGGCCTGGAGCCAACTTTAAAAAAAAGTAGTACAACATTAATTTTTTTAAAAGATTTTATTTATTTGAGAAAAAGCGCATGCAAACATGACTGGGGTGAGGGGCAGAGAAAATCTCAAGAAGACTTCCTGCTGAGCGCAGAGCCCGATGCAGGGCTTGATCCCATAACCCTGAGATTGTGACCTGAGCCAAAATCAAGTCAGGCACTTCACCAACTGAGCCACCCAGGCGCCCCAAACACTAATTTTTAAAAGACTAAGAAAAAAATGTTTTTAAGTTTAATGAGATCCAAAGAATCAAAGGTGAAATGTACAGCAAACCTTTAATAGACTAGAGTCTGTGAAGTTCCCTGAACAAGTGATCATTACCTGGCAAGAGTTGTACCCGTATACACATGCTCACCTCAGCCATGGGCAGGTGAGGCTCATGAGCCTCTATTTTTATAACCCCCTGCAATAGAAGGCCAGTGCATGTCTAAGGCTTGGCCTTTGGAATTCCCACTACCAAAGAGAACTAGTAGAAACCTGTAGGGGAGCAGATAGGTGGAAAGTGGACGTGATAAATATTGAAGGAGAAACCTGGACCAGAGCCTCAGTGACTGGACAGCATCGAGAGGAACTAAAAGTAGTGCAGACCTGAAACCATAACTCAGGCTTTGGCAGTCTCTTGACTCACAGCAAAGCTGGTCTCCCCAAATCTGCCTGCCCTCCTCTCAGACATCAGTGTCATCCTCACGTTCTGCAATATTCCAAGTTCGCCACTGTATCTAGACCTTCCTTCCTCACTCAGAGTATCTCCTGTCCACGCTCCAGTCTGAACTGCTCTCAGCTGGGTGCTATTCTCACCAGCTAAGGTGACCTATGATGGCACCAACATTGGGTTCGGGCTCCTGTTACCCAGGTGAGCCTTACCTCAGTGGGGTGTGCCCCTGTTGACTTGGCTAAGCCGCTTGTCTGCACATCTGACCTCATGGCCTTACTAGCTTCTCTGCCCCATGGTCATATCTAGAATTGCCTTCATAGTACCCCCACCCCGTCCCCAGAGAAAATCAGCCCCACCATGCAGGCAATCCGAGCTCTTTAGAGTTAGTAAAGGGCAAGATTATTGGACTCACATGTATCTCAGGTAGCAGCACTGGCCTTGTCCCCAACCTGCAGGGCTTTCAGGCTGACACCAGGAACAGTTTAAAAGTGGTGAAGAGGATATGCTCTAGGTCTTCATCTGTCCCAGCTGGGGTTTGGGAAGCATCCCGGGTGACCACATGAAGATCATGGGCAAGGGGCTGGGTTCTCAGATTGCTCACAGGACCCCTTACCTGGTAGCATAAAGGGCTAGGGCACCAAAGGTTCTTCTTAATCTTGACCTTCATTCTTAGTTTAAATTATGCTTCCATTAATGGATTTAAAAAATCAAACTGAACCAAAAACCCACAGCTACAGAACCATAAGATTTTGTCCCTTGATTTGAAAGTTAACTCTCTCTGAATGGCCTTTGACTGTTAAAGAAATACCAGGTAAGACTTTCTGGATCCTGCCCATCCTCCTTCTCAGGGCAGAACGACTGGGGAGGATGTAATGAACTATACTTTTGCTCAGCTTTCACACTTTTCCTGCAATATATTTCAGCCTAATTTTGAACAGTGTTTGCTTAAACAAATTAAATAACTTTGTGGCCCAAAGCTGCCTTTTAGCTCAGGAAATCTGTAAGAATTTCAGGATGATTTTGTTTTAAGCTAGAAAAGACTATACTGACATATTTCCTGGCACTACAGCCCTGCATTCTTTGTTAGAAGGTTTTACAGAATATTGCTTTGGCAAGATACGAGGTAGAGATCTCGGGACCTAGATTCTTTTTTTTTTTGGGTGATAGACTAGTCTGTTTAGGTATGAGGAGTCTGTGAGTGCATAGGAGATCTCTGCATTCTTAATGACTTCATTCCTAAAATATCACTCAGGCTAATTCTTGGGTGGGTGCTGCTTAGCTTCTCGGTATTTGTCAGGCTGATATGCACTTGTGTGTGAGGTGCTAGTACCTCCAAAGAGACCTTTCCATCATCATTCTCTTATACCCTGCATCCAGGTATAAAGGGTGGGTACTTCTATTACTGAAAAGGCATAGCCCTCCTTATAAATTACTTGTGATCTTTTCCTAATGGGATAATGATCTCAAAATAAACTTTTTTTAAGTAAAGATCTTTGACCTAACACAGAGAAGAGCACTGTTTTCTTTCTGTGGGTGACATCATTGGCAACTAATTTTTCTTACATGATGTACAATGATCTCATTTTTACGAGACCAGGGAGCTATGCAGTATGCATCTTATCAGAACCCAATGGGAAGCTACATGTACCAGAACCCACAAAGTTCTGGGGTCCACTTCTTGCAGGGAAGAGACTGGTTGGGGACCCACTTCTGCCACCTGTGGCTTTGGTCTCTAGCCAGTACCTGAGGCAGCCCCTGTGCTGGGAGTCGGCAGGGAAGTGCTAATATCAGGATCTCTGAATGAAGCGTCTTCAGAAGGGAGACTTACAGTTCATTCGTGTCTGATTGCCACTAAACAGTTCTTAGTAACAGAACAATGGGCTTAACTAACTAAAATCCACTTTGAGATGAAGAGAACATTCTTAGCTCTCAATTACCAAAATTCAAACAGCCAAACACTTTGTATTTTCTTCACACCCTGACAAGGAGGTCTCTCACTTCAAAACCCTTGAGCTCTAATTGTTCTCCTGGGTGATTTGAGAAAGAAGGTGAAGATCTGTCAGGTGCTTTAGGAACAACTGGAATGGGATGCCTGCATTGAGGCAAAAAAGAAGTACTTAATCTTGAAATTGCACAACAGGTGCATTTTAACAGTGATGCCAGAGCAGAACTGATAACAGGTTGGAACCCTATGAGAAGTCTGCATGAAGTAGTTAACAAAAAAGGGAAAAAATATTTCAGGCGTTAGAGCCTTTTAGGAAATCAAGATGGAATATGCAGTATTCCTTGGTGTGTGGTAGAGAAACTGCTTTCCCGAGATGCAGAGGTGAGAACACAGCTCTTTGAAGAAAGGCAAAGACGACCAGGAGAAATGCTTTAGAGGCAAAGGGGTCCCGTGGACAGCCCATGTGATAAGGGCCACGGCAGAGACTTGCCAGGGAGAACTTCTCTGCAGTTATCTGCTAATTCTATATCCACTAAAAAGACCATTCTCGAGACCAGTGAACAAAGTTACCACTGCCCATCTATTGAAAGGGTCCTTTTCATAGATCTCTTGAAAAAATAACCTTCCTTTTTGCCCATCCTCAAAGGAGAAAATAAAACTTAAATGTGTCAATTACCAAAGGGTTTGTGGAATTATTAACTTATAGCTGGAAAATGATTATGTATTACTCTAGTTTTGTGGCTGGGTTTACACACATCACAGCCTTCTTTAAGGGAACAAGTTGTCCCAAAAGAGATCATGTTCACAATGAGGGAAGATCTTAACCAAGACTTAAGAAGGATTATAAGAGCACAGGAAGCAAAGATGAGTTCCAGGACTCTCCCTCTGCTTCCCAGACTTGAGCTCCCCGCTGCCCATGTGACATTGCCTCTTGGGAGCTCGGGGGCATGGCAGATGCAGCCTGTCTAAAGCCAGACTCCTCCTGACCTCTTGGTGCCTGCCTCTTTAGCCATCCTCTTATGCAATTCAGACACCTAGGAGACACCTTGGTGGTTCTGTCCTTTCCCTAATATCTAATTCCCTAATTCTCCTATTCCCTAGTATCTAATTCATCACCAAGTCCCATTAGGATTGCCTCCGAGATACGGTCCATTTCTGTGTCACTGCCCACCTGGCTCTAAGGCATTGGCCTCTCTTCCCTGGTCTGTTGTAGTAGCTGCACACCTGCCAGCCACACATTCATCCTTCCCGCCTCCCGTGTGTCTTCTCATCCACAGGCAGAGGAAGATGCCCTTGAAACACATCTTTTTATGCCATTGCTCCTGCTTCACAACCCCTGGGCTCTCTGTTTCTCCCAGCATACGGACACAGAGACCTCTAGGACCACAAGCCTTGGGTGACTTGGCCCTTCCCTCCGTCTCTGCCCTGGTTCCCTACTAGTCCGCCAGCTGCCTCTACTCCCAGACACCCAAAGGCCCTCTTCTCCCCTCCTCACTTGATTGAATCCCACTGATCTGACCTGAGACGAGATCTGAGAGCAGAGGAGGAGGGGCTGGCATCCCTTTCTCCTGGAACATTCTGTGACCTCCCTTGTTCCGAGCTTCTAGCAGATGCACCTCCTCATCACCCACAGAGTGTGGTTGCAGGTGGACACTCAGCTCCTGTGATTGACTTGTGTTTGTTTTCCGGTTTGGGCCTACTGTTCAGGCTCCTTCCCCTCCCACACCTATCCTAAAACACTCTTCTTGAACAAATGATAAGAACCATCAAAAAGAGAAGACGTTTCTGATTAATTTGAGTCACTTGTAGCATGTCCACCTGAGTGAAAGCAGTACGGTTCTTTCTGTAAAAAATAATGTGTGGCTGTGTGTTTTTACAGGAATCCACTGTTTTTAAATAATTGGCACTTCTATCTGTTATCTTTGGTTTAAAAATATAAATGCCACTTTACATTCACAGGGTTGATTCCTCACCAGTGCAACTGGCTTGTTGAAACTATAACATTATTTTGCCACCAGAATCACTAATGTGCGTGTTGTTACAGGTGTGCTGATGGATCAGCCACACCAAAAAATGGGCTGGGGTTCAGACAGTTTTCTCTTCTGTTTGGGTTGTGTTGTTTTGGGGGTATAGGTAGTTTTTTTCCCCCTTTAGATATTAGATTTAAAATAATCATGACTGAATTTGTCCTTGGTACTGCTCGGGGAGAGATGGTGTGCAACTCAGGATGGAAGGTGTTCCACTAGTGGTGCCGGACGTGTATGTGAAAATGGTTTATGTTCCTAAAACATTTAAAATAGAGCATCCTGTGTGACGTTATACATACAGTTGGAGCTCTCCAAAAATACATTCTGCTGGAATTGGGCTGTTCAAAGATTCAAGTTCCTGATTCTGACAACTGTTGAGTTTAAGTGAAAAAATGCCCCAAATTTCAGTGTTAGCCTAATTATTTTTGTCAGTAAGCAGTATTTTCTGGCTTTATAACCCAAACTCCATCTCTAGTGGCAGTCCATATAGAGAAAGATATGTATATTTGGCAGTCATAACAGTTTTCTGATGAAGCACGCCTTGCTTTATCTTCACAGTGAACATAACTCAAGAATGATATTTTCAGTGGCTCTGCTAGAACTCTTGTGTGCAGTGTCTCTCCACGTGGCTTGCCCCTGGGACTTTCTGTGACATGGTTCTACTCATGTGGTGTTTGTTTCCAAAGCACTTCTTCTGTCTGTCCCTACCCTTCTCTAAAGAGCTGCATCAGAAATCCACTCATTTCCAAGTTACACATTTCACACTTTCCCGTCTGTCACTGTTGAGAAAAAATAGTGGTGATTGCTAAAACAATATGGCCTAAATATTCGTTTAAAGCACGAAAATCATATATAGCTCTTATTTTAAATTTTATTGTAGTTGACTTTAAAACAAGGTATTTAGAAATGTGTGGTTACTCTTTATAGCATTTCATACTGGTGTGTTTAACCGCTAAGTTCAAGCTGTAGTTGGAAGCTGTATTCCCCTTTCTGTCTTTCATGGTGAGCCATTGGAAACGGTCACTTTAAAACTGATTTTTGCTGCTGGGTTTTTTTTTTTTTTCCCCCAAAGCCAGCTCTTTGTCGGCATATAAATGTGTAATGTTTGAGAAATCTCCAAAGTGAATAAAAGGAAAATCTATTTAAAAAATTACTTGTGCATGTGTGTAGACTGAGAAGCAGGAATGAGGAGTGCTTTAGGGAAACACATCTAGAGGCTCCACTTTTGAATTATTCCCATTATACTAACCTGGCTTTTGTCATTGAGTGACAGATCTCAAACACTTCTATCTAGTCCCAACCAAAGACTGATTTAAGTAAAGTTCCTCTAGTTGTTTTGTGGGCCCACGTGTTCAGATAACCCGCCCCCCCCCCCCGCCTTACTCTCTCTCTCTCTCTCTCACACACACACACACACACACACACACACACACCATACTTTGATTTTGAAAAGATAAAGGGACGAGCACTGTGCTGCAGAAGACCAGACCCAGGTGAACACAGGGTCCATGTGGTCCACCTGCTGTGATCTGTGCACCACCTCCCTGGGGGTGCAGCCCAGTAGCTATGTTAGCAGCCCAACACCAACAAAATGTTACTTTTCAATGTTCATCAGTTCCCCCCTGAGACATTAGTGGGCATTTATTGCCACAACCATGGCAGGTCAGGAATGTGTGGCATTAGGACAGCAGTAATTTGTAACAAAAACTATCTGAGCCCATAATAGATAGCCCAGGAATTCCCACAGCCAAAGGTCAAGGAAGGGCACTTCGCTCTTCCAGGTAACTTACATCTTAGGGTTTTATGTAGAAAATGTTTCCCTCATTTCAGTTTGTACTTCTATCTCTTTTTGTTTTGTTGATCTTGTTTCTCTTTGAAAAAGAGAATGTCTTGTGTCATTTACGTCTTTGCTCCCCTCATTCCATGTGGAGCATTCCCAATGTTGCTGTGGTCAGAAAGGGATCTAGCAGTCAGTGAGTGCTGCCTCTGGAAAGGGCCCAGCTTCGTTTGAGGTTTCTGTGGTCCGAGTAACAGTAGTGAGCCCGACCAAAGAAGCTTTCTGTTGGCCCCAGAAACCGTTTCTCTCCTATTAGCCACACAGTGGTAAGTTGGAGTGCACAAGTTGGAGTGCACGCGGTTTAGATGGGAGGCCATGTTAGATTTCCTTCCACCAACAAAATTGACTCCATTTCCAGAATTCAACAGAGTGTGTTGAAAGCTCTGTTTTTCAGTATTAAGCCCATCTTGCTTGTTCCAAATTACCAACAGTCCTGACAGTAGTTTCCAAAGCAATAATGAATGGGGTTTCTCCTGCATTGATGGAAGGCTGGCTTTCTCACCTATTTGGACAGATGGCCAAGTGCTGTGCTCATGGCCACACATGCCCTGCATTCCTGGGAAGACTCCCGTCTTCCTTGGCTACTTCCCTACTAGGATACCTGAGAGGCCCGCAGCAAGCACCCTGGATAAACTCCTTCCTGGAAGCAGGTATTCAGGAAGCCCAGAGAGAAGCACCATTTTTATTTCTCAGCTTTCTACAACTACAGGTGAATAGACAGATAGAAGGTAGGAAGATATACAGTGGGCTCTGCGTGCCATTAAACCTTGTCTTGTCAGGTGCTAGCAGTAGTAGAGGGCCTGTGGAGAAAGAAATAGAGGACACTAGACTAAAAGCAGGCCTGTGACATTCATTAGCTATGTGTCTTCAAGCAACTTAGTCTCTCTGATTCTTATTTTCTTTCTCTGTATGTGAGCATAATTCCACCTACTTTCCTCCAGGAATTTAAAAAATTAAATGAGTAAAATGCCTAGAAATGGTGCTGGGAGCATTTATAAGGACCTCATAAATTAGGACAGTTGCTCTTGTTATCAGACCCTCCATGGTTACGTGCAAAACCAGACCCAGAGCCCCAAAGAGATTTGCTCCCGGATCCCAGACAGTGGAAAGTGTGACTAGTGACAGAATCAAGACCAGACTTGTAAAACTCTAGGCATGGTTTCATTGAAGACCATTGTAGCCAGACCATTGTAGCCAGCAACTGACATCCCCCACCCCACCCCCCACACACACACACCTCTATATCTTTAATTTTTCTATTATTTTAAGGGTATTTTTTTTAACCTCCAATGTGTACCTTCATCCCCTTATGGTGATTGTAGATGACAGTGCAGCCTTGGGGGAGAAATCATGAATTAGGGTTCCAGAGAGCCTGCCTGGTGGGTTTTATCCGATTTCTCTTTTCCACCTGTGTTCTAAGCAAGCATGCTCAAGGAACCATTTGTTTCATGTGCACAATAGTCACACCACATGTGAAATTGAATCTGGTGGAAGCTGAAAGAGATGGCCGTCTTTCTGGAGGCCTGTTTACAATGGTAGAATGTTCTCTATCAGTTCATTTAACAAGTATTCCTTTAGTAGCTGACTGCACTCCATAGTTGCTCCTCTTCGGGAGACATCCAAACCTATAAGAACTAAGATGCGCACATAAATGGTTACAATACACAAATGAAAGTGCAGAAGGCTGTGATAGGCAGAGTCCAGGGCAGGCAAGCTTCCAGGCAGGGGGTGAGAATGGCCTTCCCAGACAGGGTGGGTCTTGAATCTGGATCTTGAAGGATGGGTCCCTGCCGGTTGAGACTTGAAAGCTGTCTTCAGAAAACCCAACCTGTTGATGAGCTAAGGATGCCCTTCAGATGATTTATCCTCTAAGAACTTGAGAGAGCAGCCCCAACAGGTGCCACTTGTTCTCTTTTGAAACAGGTACATGAATGTGAAATTGTCTTTTGTTTGAATGAGAACACGTCAGGAAAGAACCTCAGGTACTTGAGTCACTGCCAGCTGCCTACCTGCTGATGCTAAGACCCTAACCATAAAGGAGTAGGTGTCTAGCAGCCGGGCAATGGGTTTAGAAGTATTTGATGCCCTAGAGGTTAATCAAGCCATCAGATGATCTCAGATACATTCTTAATGAACTGCACTGGGAATTATAATCCTGATTCAGCAGTCTGTAGTCACTTGAAGTGGCACCATTGAGCTCAGAATTCAAGGCTGAAGTAACATTCCTTTCTTCCAGAGCCATGCTCACACCAATAGTCCCTCAGCCTGCTAGAATGTTCTTTCCAAGCCATCATCGAGTGTTCGCTTGGACAGAATTTCCCCGAATGGTTGATGTAATATTTAAAAGAAAGAAAAAAACCCGCTCAAACCTTTAATACTTTGAATCTTCAAGTGGACTATGTTTGAACTTTTTCTACCAGCCAGGAAGTTGAATCCATTGAAAATTGCTACACAAAAAGAATAGTATATTGGGTTTTTCTTAAAATGACTTATGTTAATCTTTTAAAGAGTCGCTTTAAAAATATTTTACTATAATGCATAAAAAGTCATCAAATGACAGCTTAATGGAGGTGGGGGGATTTGTAATCATAATTCATTTGGAACAGATAAGCCAGTGTGGATTTCTACCCATCCTAGTAGTTTTACTTCTAAGAGGAAACACTCGTAGCCAAAAGTCTGAAAAGTTTTCTCAAAGTATACTATTTACATAAGAGATGCTTGAGTAGGAACTGGAGACTTTCCCAGATTTTAGCACGTTGCCATCATTTTTCTCTTGACCTTGTAATTCTCTCTCAAGAATTAAAGCACCGCGCAGTTTAGACCTCCCCTTTCCTGATCTCATCTCCAGTGGTTAGAGAAACACCTTGGTGCCACAGTTGTCCCCTTCAGATTAAGAAATTTTCCCCCTTGCAGGAGTGAGAAGTTTGTCTTTAACAGAGCATGAAAAAAATAAAAAATAAAAAAATAACAGAGCATGCACACAAAACTAGCAAAACTAAGTCACCAAAAATTTAAGTTCATGAGTCTGCATCGCAGTCGGGAAGGGGTGACCCCGGAGCCTTTTAGGCACACTGTCAGCCAATCTAGGTTCCTTTCTATCCTGTCACAGGAAAGCCTACAAAAAGAAGTGAAAGTGTGGTATTTACTGTGTCATGTTAATATGGGAAAATTGGTGTGTTTTTAATAGTACCTAATTTCAGAATGTTAAATAACAGGATTGAAGGGTTTTAGAAATGCTTTCTCCCATATTCATTATATCAGAAAAATTTAAGTCAAAGAAAAAAATTTTAAATAACATTCCCACACAGCCAATTTGATTTTCATTCCTTAACTTCTGGTTTTTTGATACGAGGACATTTAAGTAATGCTATAAAGAGATCTTTTAAGCATTAGAAATTAATTTTGCTTGCTTTTGTAATTCCTGTTTTTATTTCAAGTTCCCCCTTTCTGGCTTATATTCCCTATATAAATCATAACCTAGACCATTCGACATTCAAAATGTATAACTTGTGAAATTTATATTATTTGGAATTTTTACACAGTGTATTAAATAATTACTTAGCAATATTCAGCCTCTCTTTCTGGGAAATAAGTTATTTTAAACGAACATGAAAAATAGCAGGCCCGCCTCTTGCATAAGTGGATTATGAGAAATGGCTACCAGGGTAAAGTGCTCCCATTGTGCATGGTCAGTATATATAGGTATGTGCTTTCTTTTCCTACAGGCAAGGCAGTTTTCCCGGCATGAATCAGAGTGGACTTATGGCTTCCAGCTCTCCCTACAGCCAGCCTGTGAACAACAGCTCTGGGCTGATGAATACCCAGGCACCCCCCTACAGCATGACGCCCAATATGGTGAACAGCTCAGCAGGTAACCGTGGCAGCTCTGTGCTCTGAAGGCTGCCTTCCCTTCCCCTCTTCTGCTCTTAGGCCTGCACCAGTGAACAACCCCCAAGCAATGGGATCATTGGGTGAAAAGCGGGAAAACTCAACTTTTCTGCCACCTGGAAACTTGTTCAATCATGTAACTATATTTCTAGACATAAGGATCACATTGAGTTCTGTGTAAATTATTTTTATACACTCTGTTTTTGTAATGTGTGGACATATTCCAAGTGACTCTGGGGATTGCTTGCTAGATGTATTCACTAAGTTCTTTTTCTCTTTGGACATCGTTCAAAGTATTGGAAGATCTCATGACAAGATTGCTACTCCATTCCATCGTGGTGGAGATGAACACTTCAAGTTCATATTTCAGGGGAAGTGATTGAGGGAGGGGTGGAAGTATTTTCTCACTTCTACATTTATACCTGGAAATAGTTGTTCGTAAGTGCTATTTACCAGTTTGTCTCCATTGAAAAACTCTTTACAATTTTCTTTAGCAAACTGTTTTAAATTTTCCATTATGTCTAATTTTTTAAACCCACTCTGTGAAGTCACCAACTACATTCTTACCAAATCCCATCCAATCCGTGCAGTAAGAGTGGCCTTTCAATTTGTGGTAATACCAAAAATGCCCAAACCTGTGCAAATAGTCTGTGTTCTCAGCTTCCTTTGACCCTGAACCACCAGCAGTGAGCAGTGCTACTCTTTCAGCTGAGATAAAGTTGGGGAATCACAGTTGACCTGTTACTTTCTAGCACCTATTCGAGTCGTAAGCACAATTTCAGGAGGATGCTCTCCTTTGGTTAATGCAGAGCTTTGTGAAACCAGTTGTGTGTGTCCTGCAATGTTTTATGATGTGTGAGGAAAACACCATGGAGCTAGAGGCTTGGCTTTCTCTTACTACTTTTTTTCATTTCCTCTGCCTTTCGCCACCTCTCTGACCTGTCTTTGAAAGGCCACCCCAGGAGCTGTTGTTTCTTTGTCCAGCCGAACAGGCAGCCAGAGGCTGGGCTTGCATCCTATCTGAGCTTCTGAGTTGTTGGTTTCCAGGGTCTAATTTAATAGTGCCATTCCTTGATGACGTCTCTTTAAAAGTATCTGGAAGAGGAAGAAAGAGCAGCTATTGACAAAATTGAAGGTTTTTAAATAAATAGAATAGCTCTTCTTGATACTGGTAGTTCATCCCAGCGAGGTGGGTGTTTTTACATTTGAGATGAAAGAGGAATGAATGCTCTTAAACAGTCTATTTGCCAGAAGCTTCCCCTTCCCTTCTCAGCACTGTCCCAGGTAATAGTGTATTTGGGTTATGACATTATGTGTTTTGTCTGGCTTGCTGAAATAAAATTACTTCAGAGCATTGAAACTACACAATAAATTTTCACCTACTATTAGCAATACTCATTTTTTCATTTTTCCTTTGGACCCCAGAACCACAAAAATAACCAACCACGAATAGGTGGCACTGTGCCCTGCCTAAGAAGATTTGTGTTCCCAAGGAATAGCCAATTTAATGGAGATTCACAGAGAGGGTTTCTTTTTATTGTTATTATTATTATTATTATTCAGATAATTCAGCTTTTCGTTATTTCATACAGAGGCAATCTGTTTGTTGAAAAGCTGGTTATCATCACAGTCTTTTGTATGGGCTAGTATTATTCTTTTATTGCATTGTATATTTTGAAATATTGAATTTTTAGACCTACTTATTTAGACACATATTGAGTTAATTTAGACATTTATCAAATTTTTTCTACACATTTATGTGATTTTATTCCAACTCTGTAAGTCAAATGCTACCTGGTAGAAAGTAGTCATCTAGCTAGCACATCCGAAGAATATTGATGATTTGGCATATATTGTGTATCTATTGATAGGCACACGCCAATCTGCTATCACTCTGTCACAATCTCTGGGGGAAACAGGAATAACAAAGGAACTCGGAATGTTACTGAGTGGCTCCTCATGATTTTGGTCTGAGGATGTCCTCTTGACTTTTTCTAGAGTTTGAGCCAGAAATGGCTTTGATCATCATCACTTAAGTCTAGTGGTTTGAGCATATTACGAGTGATAACAGCCAAGCATTTTCTCTGTCAAAGGACACTTTTGGAGAAAGGGAAGATAATACCCATGATGTCCGGGGCTGGCAGTGGGATTTGCTGAACCTCAGTTAGCAGCTTATGCAACTGGCATTCCAGCATCCTCCTTGTGGAGTTCAGACAGTTGTGCTGTAGACGGGGTACCAGGGCCAAAAAACGTCTTCCTGTGTAGTGACAAATGGTTACAGGCTTCAGTGAGCAAGTAATTATTCAAATGGAGTCAGTGTGAGTATGAATGTGACAACTATTTCTTCATTTTAAGATGCAGGGGAAGTGGGGTGCTAAGCAGTGGGGGGATTTTTTCCCCTCTAAAGGAGCTTCCTTTAAAAAAAATTATTTGCATTAAAAGATTAGAATTATGTAATGCTATGGGCAAAATTATATCACATATAGCCTTGTCAAATAGACCCTTTTATAATACTTGTGTTATTAGTTACTTTATACTTCGTGTTTCCTTTCATAATATTCATTAGTCGTGTACTTGTCTTTGTATAAACCACCACCTTAAGGAAGACCTCTAAATTCCAGAAAGCGTATCTACCATCTGTGGTTCTAAGTTCGCCTCACTGGAAGGCACTCTGCAAAATGCAGTGCGGTTCCATCAGTATAATCTGCAGATAGTAAATGAGCAGCCATGTAGTCAGGCCTTCCTCTTCTACAAGAGCCCAGTCAGATTCCAGATCTTTCTGCCAACCTAGCCCTACCCCATCCCAAAAGCATCATCCTATGGATGTCCTACCAGTATGAGGCAGACTAGCTCCATTAGCCCTTAACAGAGAAAAAAGGCGAGCTCACTTCCACACTATCGACAGTTTCTTTCAATGTTTTCAAAAATCGAGAAACTTGTGTCACCTGGAATGCTTGTTAAAACTACAGATCTCTGGGGCCCAGTCAGAATTTCTGAGGAATCCAAGAATCTCTGTTCCTCACAGGTTCCTCAGATAGGTTTCATATGTGTCTATGCAAAAAGAACCTCCCACTTAGAGGTATTTCCTGGCAGAAGTGCTGCCAGCTTTATGTGGCATTTGCTGTTTCAAAATTAAAACAAAATTTACAAAAAATAAAAATAAAAGGGATGCCTAGGTGGCTCAGTGGTTGAGCATCTGCCTTTGGCCCAGGACGTGATCCTGGAGTCCCGGGATTGAGTCCCACATCAGGCTCCCTGCATGGAGCCTGTTTCTCTCTCTGCCTATGTCTCTGCCTCTTCTCTCTCTCTCTGTCTTTCATGAATAAATAAATAAAATCTTAAAAAAAATAAAAATTTTAAAAAGATTTACAAAACTATGCCTAGAATATAAATCCTCCAAGTGGATAGATGCTTTCTTGAGACTTCAGGACCTTTCACTAAGGAAGTTTTAGATCTTTAGCACCATTGCTAGTGGCTGGTTGTCTAAGTAGTTTATAAAGATTGTTGGGCTTTCTGTTTGCTTGCTTGCTTGAAGTTCATGATTTGAGGTGAACTGCTATCCTCCCCACCCCCAAAGATAGAGAAGGTGCAATAAATTATGAAAACCGTATCTCTTCAAGTGGGAAAAATGGATGCTGGGACTATGCCAAGTATATTGGTAGCTCTGGGCTTCCTCTGGAGCTGGGGCTTTCTTGAGAGCATCAGTCTAGCTGGCTGGAGACGGGAGCTGGTTTCCTCAAAGCAGCAATGCATAGCAAGAGTACTGGTTTTGTTCAGGTTGCATGTTTCCTTGGGATGCTGTAACAAAGAGAGAGGGCACAGATGGAAATTACAGTGTGGTGCATCTCACTTGCACTGCCCTTGTGGAGGTGTGTTGGCACACAGAAGTGTCAGAGGATGCTTTCAGGGCCTGGCTGGTCCAGCCCAAGAGAAGTGTTTCTCCAGAGCTTCCCTCGTACCCTTTGAATGTGTTATGTTAACGGTACTCTTTATATATTTGCATGTATAAAAACGATCATGAATATCTACAGATGTATACACATAGATAGGCCCTTCTGTGTTTTCAGAAACAAGGTATAAAAGATTTTGTGGAGTATGCTGTATTGTTTACCATGAAAAGAACAAACCAAGTGTGTGTTTCTGGTCCCATTTCTCCATCTTCTGGGAATGATTTTGTCGCCTTGTAAGGGAGACTAAGTAAAGAAAGCTGAGTGAGTAAGAGTGAATGTTTGAGTTCAGTTTTGCTCACACCATATGTTCTTTATGTTCCTTTTGAATATATTAAATCCAGGGTGGAATAGCTGCCTTAGGACCTTGACCCACACTTACTTTAGGAAATCATTCCAGCTCTTAAATTTCAGTTGCAAAGCCAGAGGCTAGCGCTTGAAATGTATTTACAGTACTCACACAGCACTTTCTGCAGGCACGGGTTCTTTACTGCCCCTTTTTATGTCTGAACTTTACATACTGGATTACTGATGTCAATAGGAGAAAGAACAGGGCCTTGATTTAACACATCCTTACAATAGTGGTGGTCTTTTTCTTCTGGGAAAGGAGAAAAAAAAATAGTGCCCCTGGAGTGTCATTGGCCCTGGGAGGCATATAGCTCTTTGCGGTGATTCATTGAGAATTCTGGTAAGAAGTCAAAAATAAGCATTTCAACAAAAGGAGCAGCAAAAGCCACAGTAAGGAAAGACCTTATGATCCATTTAGTAAAATAAAATTTGCAGTGTAAGGCAGGAGGACTAAATAAAACTGTTACTCTCAATCCTATCCTGATTTATCTCTCAAAATAATAAAGCAGTGCTACTTTTGACAGTTTTTATATTTGCAGACCCTAAGTGCCCATTTAAAAATATATAATAGAGAATGAAAAAGTTTGGGGAATTTCAAACCAACATATATGCTTACATTCATCTGAGTCTGATTTTTAAATCAGTATAAATTAATTGTCCTTAATTAGAATAATACATCTTGGCCTACTTCTTTATGCTTAAAAATTGTTTTTTTTGTGTATGTTAACACATTTAATGCACAAACAACAAATATTACTATTTTCTATCTTTCAAGAGTAATATCTAGACATGATTTATCACAAATACTGACAGAACTATTCATTGTAACCTTTGAAGAAGCAGGCTTTCCCAGAAGCCATGAGTCCGTGACTTTGCCACTTTCTCGGTTTGTGTGGCTGTCGTTCCTTTGAACCAACTCTGTGAATAACCAGCAAGGACATATGGACTTTGATAAAGTAGCTCCTCTTTCCATACTCGTCCCGCTCTTTTTTCCTTCTGTTCTTCTAAAAAGGGTGTTTCTTAATGCATGGATTTACTAATTCCTACAGCACTAGACCCCAGAGAGAAGACTGCACGAAAGCGACCCACTGCTCTGAGCGGGGCGGTCCTGGTGCAATCTCTCTCAGCTGCTTTTCTGAGGTTTCACACATTCACAAAAATAACAGCATTTTTAGCTGATCCCAATAGATTTTTCTCTGCAGCTGCATCACTTGAAAAAGCTTTTTGTTCCAGTTCTTAAAGTCTAAGTATTGAAAGTAATTTGGAAAAAAAAAAAAAAAGGAAAGAAAAACATCCCAATTATGATTTGTGTGCGTGGTGATGACTTCAAGGGCTGACTGGCTGCAAATGGGCTCTGAAACCCACGCCAGTGTGCCCGCGGAAGAGCCGGGCACTTCCCAGGGCATCAGTGAGCGCGCTGCCGGACTCCTGGGCACGTGGCAGGGTCGGCTTTTTTGGCAGGACCTCTGGTCTCAACCTGCAGTGATGCTAACGATATTAGCAAATTAGCACCACAAAGCTTGCCAGCTAATTCGCCAGAGCCCTGCTCACTCTCTCACTGCTGTAATTAAAACTAATTATTTTCTAAAACATAGTAATACATGAATATGTGCAATAATCATTTTGTAGTGGGCAATCTGTGGAGCCTTTTTTAAAGCTGCCTTTTTTTTTTTTTTTTTTTTTTGGCACATTATGCAACATGTGCACCGTCTCGGTTCAGCCAGCACTTTTGTTTGCAGAATGTAGAATGGATCCTGTTCATAAAACCTCAGGTTTATTTTATTTTGAAATAGGAATGTTTTCTGGCTTTCACTCATTTACAAGGCTCTTAATTCTCTCTGCTCTCCCTTGTCTGCTTCCATCTCTCCTCACACATCTGTTTGGTGTCGCGCTCCCAGCCCAGTGCTGCGCAGATGGTTTTCACAGTGGGGTTCTGTAGACATTCAGCTGCTATTCCCTGGATGTCTACGCCGATTCCCTACTGTAGCCTTGTTCTTCTTTAAAGAGAAATCCAAACCCTTACTTTTAACTCAAAAATGTCCATCCATACTCGTAAATAACGCGTATAAATCAATCGTTCTCTGAACCTTGCATTCTAAATCCTAGATGAGCTTGATTGAGTTTCTGAGCCTTGAGATGGAAAATGAGTTTTGCCGGGAATTGGAGCGTTGACTCTGGAGCTGGTGTGGGTGTCCGACCTGGACATTGGAGCTGCTGCTGAGGATTGATAGATGTACACCCAGCACCACCCTGAAAGGAAACCAGCCACAGTGCAAAATAATTAGAAGTCCTTTCCTTCAACAGTGACTTTTGAGGATTGTTTTGGAAGTCATTTTCCGACTGTTTTCCATTGCTGCAGACTAGGCCACAAGCCATAGATAAGACTTTAAAGTGAAAACAATATAAAATGTCACATGGTTTTGCAAACAGTAGATCCTGAAAATTTAGGAAATTAGGAAAGCACGAAATCCACCAGACACCAGGTAGTACAAACACACACCCAGTATTTCCTTTCACACCTGAGGAGCATTTTAAATGCTGGACTGATTCCTACTAGTCACCTACTCTACTTAAGCTGTAGTGATCTTGAAAAACACAATATTGATAAGAGTTGACTTTCAGTGGCCCCAGTGTTGAGTAAATGATTGGGGGGGGGGGGTGTTTGTTTTTAGGTTTGGTTTTGGTTTGGTTTGAAGTTACACAAGGACTGGCAGAATGACGTGCTGTGTAGCTCTCAGAAGACTGCGTGCTCGGAGTTACAACTCTCTTCTTTTTTCTTCTCTTCCTTCAAGGGAAATGCAAGTGTCCCATGCACCACTCAGTAACTTGTGTTAGCAGGAGCACAGCCCGATGCATCACATGTATAATCCTAAACTCTTTCTCCTGTTTTCGATTAGCATCTATGGGTCTTGCAGATATGATGTCTCCCGGGGAATCCAAATTGCCCATGCCTCTCAAAGCCGACGGTAAAGAAGAAGGCGCTCCGCAGCCTGAGAGCAAGTCGAAGGTACTTCCTTTCTCCTCTGCACGTGGTGTGGGGTCTGCCTCGCTGAAGCTGCCATGGTGTTCTGTAGTCACTGGTGTCGGCCTCCACTTTTGTTTCCACTTGGTTTCTTCTCCTCTGCATGCCTCCATCTCGTCCGCCGAGTTTGTAGCTCTCCCCTCTTTCCTCACCCCTCCATGGTGTGGATCTGAAAGTTACTAGTTCTTACGGCATTTAACTCCTGGTCGTGGGAGAGGGGTGGAGGGACGAGCCCCACCGGAGAGAGTTGCTCTGGGGGTGGGGAGAAGTAGGGGGTCTTGCCTGGTTTTGATCCTTGCAGCCATTTTCTCTGCCTTCAGTTTATAGCTTCCTGTTTTGGCCGCCTCAGCAACAACAACATACTTAATATTTTGCTTTCCTGCCTTATTTGATAAATAAGGTGAACAGCTTTTTTTTTCCTTTCTTTCTTTCATACGGGGTAACCCATGCTTAGCATTCCATGTAAGCTTGAAGTAAGCATGGTGGCTTAGTGGCCTTATCCAGCATCCGGCAAACTTACCAAGTTATACTAATTAAGAATGTTGTTTTAATACCTTTCTATGTGTGTGTTTCTGTGTGTGTGTTTGTACATGTCTTTATATATATCCATTATATATAAAAATTAGTCTGTTAAACTGGATGTGCTTTTTGTTAATTTAAATAAAGTTTGCCCTACCTTTGTCATTTTTTTTTTTTTTTATTCCTCTACCACAGGATAGCTACAGCTCTCAGGGTATTTCTCAGCCCCCAACCCCCGGCAACCTGCCAGTCCCTTCCCCAATGTCCCCCAGCTCTGCTAGCATCTCCTCATTTCATGGAGATGAAAGTGATAGCATTAGCAGCCCAGGCTGGCCAAAGACTCCATCAAGCCCTGTAAGTGGCTCTGGTTTTTTTGTGTTTTTTTTTGTTTTTGTTTTTTTGGGGTTTTTTTAATAATTAATTAATTCTACTTGAATGCTTGCTTATTTATTTGTTTTATAAGACTTTTTCTTCATAATTTATCCATGAAAGGGTTTTCTTGATAATTATATTAGTAACGAAATGAGTAAAGTTTGTGTAAATCATAGAAGTTAATTTCTGGTAATGAAACTGCTAGTATAAAGCAGCAGCTCTATCTGAAGCATGTGGTTATGTCACTGGGTCCAAATTCCTTCACGCAGTGACTTTGTTCAAATGTCTGATCCATTGTGCACTTACAGAAGATCTTTAAAACGAGTTACTTCTCCATTTACATGGGAACTAATAGCAGCCATGGAATAAATGACAAATTTGGCCTTTGGCCTGAATCTTTCATGGGCTGTTGTATCTGAAACATCTTATTTTAAAACTGCCTATCTGAAAATAGAGATATTGCACTCTGGGCACAGGTTAACATAATACCAGCCCTGCTTTGTTTCAATCCACCTGTCAGAAATTAACAGAAAAGTTGTAGAAATGTTACTGCATGTGAATATTTGGAATGCTACTTTGGGATTAATAATATGTACCTACATTAGAATCAGTTGAGATAGAAAAATTACATCCTGCACAAGATTGCTGATCATCTTGAAATTAAGTGTTGATTTCCATATGATATGTTAAAAAACAAAAAATGGTAGTGTACCTATGAGGGAACTTTTTTTTAGCCTCAGTGTTCTGTCCATAGAGCTTGGTCTTTATTTTCCTACTGAAGAGATTAATTCTGTGCCATTAAAAAAAAAAAAAAAAAAAAAAAAAGAATAAGAATGGTGCTGTAGTAACCTTTATTTTACATTCATATAGGGAATCAAAAGATCTGTTTAAAAAAAAAAAACCTTAACATGCAATTACTTGCCAAGAAGGTTTAATTAAGACGCTAATTTTTGTAAGACGGCGTATTGAAGAGTACAGTTCAGGAAAAGCAGGTTCGAGGGAAGAAGACTCTATGTGCAGAATCTGGCAATCTAGTCAAAACCCCAAAAGGAGGCTGCTATTAATTATCCATTCACTGCTTTAAACAGATAGAGCTGAAGGTTTGAAGGGTTGGTGGTTCCAGTAAATGTTTGTAAAATTCATGTGGAGCTCTAGTATAACCAGCATTTTCCTTTTCAGAGGAAGAAAGGGCAATATTCACTGTTACCTTCTCTGTAGACATGTTTCGCTTTTGCAACAACCAAGATGAAATGAAAAATGCTCTAGGGCGGGCTAAGCAGAACTAACAGGAAGGGGGAATGCAACGCCTGCATTTTGATGTCTTTGTGTTATTGGCTTTGAATCTCAGAAGGCAGCCAACATTACAGGGGTTTTCCCCCGTAATCTACCCTGCTGTTGTGTTGTGTTTTGTCTTAATCATAAGAAAAGCATTTTTGAATCGGCATACTCTCAAGTTAACAGGTGGAACTCAAATTAGAACTTTTCAAAAACACTGGTATGTTGGCTCAGAGGGAAAAATTTCAGAGATTGCAAATAATAATCTTTAATACCTTAAGGTAATAATTAATAATAATTTATGAAAAACAAAGACGACTAATAGATCTCTGTATTTAAAAACTCCACCTTACAAAAAATAATAAATTAACTAAAAAATAAAAATTCTACTTTGCCATCTCTGGATTTAATAAAGATTGAGATATTTATGATCTTACAACTTACTAGTCAAGTTATCTGTGAACGAGTCCCGTAGGGAAGAAACTTTTATAAAAATCCCACTTTCCACTTAAGTATAAGAAAAAAGTAAAATGAATTGTTGAATTCCTTTGCTTACTATAAAACAATTATGCTTAAAACTGCATGCTCCTTTTCCCTTTTTTCTGAATATTTCCATATACATTATCTCTTCCCGTACCATAACCGTCTTATGCTTAAGAATTTAAGCTCAGTTGGTTGAGCGTCCAACTCTTGGTTTCGGCTCAGGTCATGATCTCAGGGTCTTAGGCTCGAGCCCCGTGTCTGGGGCTTCATGTTCAGCTCAAGTCCACTTGTCCTTCTCTCTTCCCCCTTTTACTATCTCCCCCCACTCATGCTTGCACACTCTTTCTCTAAAATAAAAAAATAAAATCTTAAAAAAAATTTACAAGCAGACTTCTGGCTCCAGTGGCAGAAAAGGACAAGAGGAGCTGTGGTTGGAGGGAAGGGAAGAAAGATGGCAGCTCTGTATTCAGAAAATGGCCCCTGTCTTGAATGAGATACTAATTTAGGAAGGGAACCAAAAGCGATTGGAAGGAAGGACCTGAGAGCATCTCTGCTATCAGATCACTGCTGACATACACAATTTAGGAATATTTAACTGTTCCTTCTGAGACACAACCTCAATTTCTACTTCACATTGCTCTTACCAGCATGTCTTATGAAACCCATCTAATAGTGAGCTCGAAATGGACCCCACAATAAAGATGTTCTATGCTTTGACAGAGCGCTGTGGACCAACGTTGTTTTGTTACGGAACAGTCTAAAATAAAAAATAAACACTTGCACATACGCATATTACCAGGCATATGGTAAAGACTGCTGAAATGTAAATGTGCCTGAAAGATTTGAGGAAAACTGTACTTATAGACTTCATTAAACTGTACGCAAGGGAAACATTTGTGACGCCAGCATGTCCTGCTACAGTCTTTGAGCAATCTCCCTTCCCTTTCCTCAGGCCCATGATGGTTTCTGACACTAGGATATGGTTTTTACAGTTAC
This sequence comes from Canis aureus, assembly GCF_053574225.1. Taxonomy (NCBI): domain Eukaryota; kingdom Metazoa; phylum Chordata; class Mammalia; order Carnivora; family Canidae; genus Canis; species Canis aureus. Next base: position 47,286,675 of record NC_135611.1, read on the forward strand.
AAGGTAGCCCCAGTGACCTGGAAGAGTCATCCCATCTTCCCACAGAGCTAGTTGACTTGCCCCATGTCAGTGGGTAGAACATATAATGACTCCTGTCCAAAGGCTACGTGAAAGCCAGTGTCTATGAACCAAAAAAAGTAGTCCAATCAATATCTTATGCTTTTGTTTCTCTCAATATTTGGTGATTGGCTAGTAAACAGACCTGGAGGCTGAAAGTGGAGGTAGAAAACACCAGTCAGTCCTAGGCTCCATCATCCTTTCTCAATGTCCAGCCTGTGTCCATGTTCACTTAGCACCTTGATCACCGAAATCCTGTTTACAGAAATATTTGATTCTGTTCTTAATTCTTACTTGGAGGGTGCCAGACTTCTCAAACCCTTTCTGACCCTTTGAGTGCTCGTTCACAGAACAGATTATATACCAACTACCTCCGGTGTGCAGTCACTGTTGGCAATTCAAAATCTGCACACCCCCTGCTTTGTGGAACTCGGAGCGTAGTGGAAGACGAGGGGCAGACAGGTAATTCCACGCAAAACATACGCTTTTCATAAGCTATGCAACTAAGAGCCACCAAGGACAAACAAAGTGGGTGACAATGGTTTAGATGAAGGGGCCTCGGTGCCTGGGAAGCCTCTTCTGGGACCTAACACATCACCTGAGGCCTGACCACTGTCTCTTCATACAGATGCATTTTCCTACATTATGGTGCCATAAAAATCCTTAAGTCTTTTCTGAAGATCTGATAACTATGCTATGAAAAACAAGAGGATTCAATTAAAAACCATCCACTTCATTAAGTTTTTCTAACTTTACGAGAACACATTGAGATATGCAGAAATTAAACTCAAGTTTGTTTAAGAAAGAAAAGTAGAAATATGCATAGCCAAACCAGGCATATTGTTATTTTAGGCCTATCTCAGGTTCTGGGATGCATTCATTTCATAAACGGGAACAGGCATCTGCATGGCCTCAATGCTCAGGTCCTGACTAACTGTCCTTTCAGAAGCCTTCCCCAGCTTTGGAGAGGACCAGGCCAGAAATGGCAGGTGGATTTTACATTCAGAATGTTGGTGGAATTACTCAAAGTAATTTTAAATTGAAATGAATGCTTTTATTTCTCTTACCCTGAATTGAATGTCAAACTTTCACCTCTCAATTTTTCAGAAATAAAATGCAAGGGAGAGGTTGGTGGGGGTTTTTTATTATTATTATTGATTTTAGGTGATAATGCTTTTTTTTTCCTGTTCTTATTTTAAATTTTAATTTTTTAAAAAAACATTGGACCCATTTTTCTATTATTCCCCAAAAGGAAAAAAATTTTGAACTAGAATTTAGAAACCTCTTCATAATAACTACCCCATTAGTGATGACAAAGCTTCTGGAATGTGGTATAAAATGCGGTTTCTTTTCCTAGTAGAATATTCCTTGGGTATAAGAATATGGAAAAGAAAATTTAAAAACTTACATTTGAATATATAGTATGTTCCACACTCTGAGAATATATATGGATATATAGTTATATGTATGAATATGTATATATATTTTTAAGCTCTAATCTAAAGTCATTTTTAAATGACTTACTGTTTAGCCTTGGCATCAGTGTAAATTCTAAAAGATCACACTTTTTTTTAAATCTTGCCACCCTAAATTTTTTATTTACATCAACTTGTATCACTCATTTTTTTTGTATTTGATGTAAAGATTTTATGCCTCGATAATTCTAAGTCTGAGTCATAAAATTCCAGCAGCAATAGCTCGGGAGAAGAACATGTTAATTAGGGGAGAAGCTGCCACTCACCAACTTTGTTAGTTTCCTTCTCAGGCATCCTTTCTGAGGTCCTACTTTTATTGGGGATCATTTGCCAAATAAGGTAACCTCAAACTTCAGTGCAGTCATGTTACTTAACCTCCCAAACTTCAGCTATGCGTTTAAAATTGTTAAGCTAAATATAATAGAAAAAGAGTTCAGGAAAACTCCATCTAAAATAACGGGTATCCATTCCAAATGATAACTGATAAATACATATGAGGAAATGAAGTCAGTTCTTGTTCCAAGGAAATCTTTATTGAGAATCTAGAAGTGATTTTTCACAATAACCCTGGAGTTGTAAATATTACAAGTACCCAAATTATTGTTACAAATACAGAGACATAAGGAAAAAGACACATTTGGGCTGTGTAGGATTAAAACTGTTACCTTCCCAGATCACATAATCCATCCAGAAGGTGGGCTTCAGTTATGCAGAAACAGCAACTTTTGACATTTTAGGGTCAAAGATAATTAGAAAAAGACAAGAATTAGAGCATTAGTATAAACCACATGAGCCCATAAACCTGTGTGTGTAAAAGTAAATGTATATTTTTATCTGTAGATGTTCAGGGAATATGCAATAGCACATGTGTTTGTGATTAAAGCATGGTTGCCTAAGAAATCTTTTAAAATAACTCTCTAATAGCCCCTTGCCTTGGCAGAGAAGTTCAAGAAAGCTTAAGTAGGGAGAGCTAGTAGTCATCATGAGTAAATACCAAAACCATATCTGGCCACTAGTCTATAAAGCTTGCAAATGAGCAAAGAGCCCACACCACTGGTTCCTGGCATTTGTGACCTACCTTATGTTTTTCAGCAAGTCCCGTTATCTGCTTTCCTCTGTATGATTTAACATTTTAACGAAGACCCACGTTGGCCATTCTTATTTTGACAACAAGTAAGGATCCATATAGTTTTGAGAGCTCTATAATATTACATACATGTAAAATTTTAAATTCACTGTGATTCTTCTATGAGCTAACACCCTTTTATTTTTAAAAATGACGTGCAGTGTTATTGGAATCATGCCTTCTGGGATTCAACGCTTATAATCAATCAAGTAAAAAAGGTTTTTGTTTTTTTTGTTTTTGTTCTTGAAGTATATAAAAGGGGGAGTTTGGGCCCTTTCTTTAAAGTCAAAGTAAAGTCTTAATTAAGAAAATGTATAGTTTGTGCCTGAACTAGTAGCCTTCATTCCTAATTGTTGTGTGATAGCAGTAGTTTTTAAATCTGTTCTCTTCCTGTATTTGGTAGCTCATTACTTTCTTCTCACCTTCTTCCCTTTACCCTGTGCCCACCCATACCCCATCTCCAAATGCTCCTCTGGGCACTAGAAGTCCAGCTCATCCACCACTACTGGGGAAAAGATCACAAAGGTGTATGAGTTGGGGAATGAGCCAGAGCGGAAGCTATGGGTCGACAGATACCTTACCTTCATGGAAGAGCGAGGCTCCCCTGTCTCAAGTCTGCCTGCAGTGGGCAAGAAGCCCTTGGACCTGTTCCGGCTCTATGTCTGCGTCAAAGAGATTGGAGGTTTGGCACAGGTGAGGATGAATGAGTCAAGGAGGAGACACTCTGCATAAGCTCTCTCTGCAGGTTTCTTTGAATGTGCAGACTCAATTTTTTTTCCCCCAATAAAGAGAAAGCTAAGCCTATGGGATCCAGTCTAAGTGCTACAGGGGGAGCACTGGGGCTCGGGACAGCTCGCCATGTGACCTCAGCAGGTCATCATATGGACCTCCATTCCCATCTGTAAAGTGAGACAGTTGGGCTAGATTTTTGTTTAGGTTCCCTGGTAGCTCTGGGGTTCTGTGGGCTTTGCCAAGATTCCATAGTAAATACCCCAGAAATGTTTTGCAAGTGACCAAATTGTCTGGATCAGTTATAAATCCAGTTCACTTTTTCCTTCTAGCCAGAGTAATTTATTAAGAAAACTAAGTCCTGTATATCTAATAAGCAAGTCCAAGATACCTGTCCACCAGAGGGCATTTAGCTTCAGGGTTGTGCGGCACCTACCCTGCACTTGCCTGATTCTTAAAGCCAGTGCTCCCTTAATTTTTATGCCCTGGGGGCCATGCTTTCCTCACCCTGGTCATGGCTCTGCTTTTAGCCCAAAGTCTAGTTCCGAGGACATGTCCTGACAGAGGAACAGCAAAAAGGCAAAAAGAGGATCCCTAGATAAGTGCTCACTGTGTGTGGGGCCCTGTGCTTTAAATTTGTTCTGGCTTTGTCTTTCTGAATACCCATAAAATGCAGGGGACATCAGCCCCACAGAGAGAAGGAAGCTGTAACAAAATGAGGTAGGGTCATGTGGCTCAGGGGCACTCGGGCTAGGTGTGGGCCAAGCCTGCGAGTTCTAAGATGGGTGCTCTGCCCATCTACCACTAGCTCTGAGGCTACTTCTTCATTAGAATTACTTGGGGAGCTTTAAAAACCTGTCAGTAACCAGGCTTCCACCCAGATCGATGAAAGGAGCTGCTCTGGGCCCTAGTGGTCTACTACATAGTGTGGCACCCTGCACTCCACCCAGGTACCACAGGTTGCCAACTATCCAAGAGTGAGTCACCTCATCCATAAGTATCACTGAGGGCCTGCCCTGGTTTCAGTGCCGTGTGGCTCTGGGGGATGCAGGAGAGGCCTTTGCTCTCAGCCCTCCCTGAAGTGCCTTATCCCACCAGAGACTGCAATGTACAACTGAACAAGCAGAGCTTGATTCAGGGCTTTGCGGAAACAGCTGGTAAGTCCTCAGTGCAGATGAAGTGAGGGAGAGTTGGTCCATGGAGGGAGAGCTCAGGATGCACACCTCTCCCCTGCACCTAGGTCCCCCTGACCTCTCCCACTCCATACCTAGCTCTCTGGCCAAGATTTTTTAGAATCCTCCGGATACTATACACTCGGGTTTCACCCTCACAGAAGTATAGAGGTCTGGACACCTTACTTGGAGTGTCAGCAGTGTGGGTTACCATGTTGGGTCTGCAAGTAAGGCTGTTTGCTCACCCAGCTAATCAGGGCAGTGTGAGTGTATCTGGGATGCACAGCAGTGGGCCACTTGGCCACATTGTCACTCATACCCAATCTTGGTTTCTACCCAGTGCCTTCAGATGCGGTCAGAGCAGGTACTTGCAGCCACATAGAGATCAGTGCCTTGCTTTTCAGGGTGTCCTAGGCAATACTCTGCATATCCCTTCTGAAGCAATTTGCAGGCCTGCTTGTTGCAGCCTGGCATGAAGTGCCAAAAGTGGAATTAAGCATTTCGTGAGCATTCTGAGATTTGTTTATCGTGCACCATTTAGTACTAAGTAAATGGACATAAAGAGCTTTGTGGGAAAGTTTGAATCCAAAAATTGAACATTTCATTAAAAAACCACTGTCCTGGGGATCCCTGGGTGGCTCAGCAGTTTAGCACCTGCCTTTGGCCCAGGGCGTGATCCTAGAGTTCCAGGATCGAGTCCCGCGTCAGGCTCCTGCATGGAGCCTGCTTCTCCCTCTGCCTGTGTCTCTCTCTGTCTCTCTCTCTCTCTCTTTCTGTGTCTATCATGAATAAATAAATAAAATCTTAAAAAAAAAAAAAAAAAAACAACTGTCCCCTTAACTCTTACCATGCTACTTAGCAGAAAGCATATCTAAAAGCAGATTATTCCCCAAGTATTTGCAGGTCTGTGTGTTTCCTTAAGGCGTTCAACCTTGGATAACGCTGGCCCAAGTGGGAATCAAAAGTTAATGCCCAGAATCCTATTGCAGCATTTCAGGATTTCTCTCCTTTTTTTCTCCTCACTTTGCGGCTGTGTTCTCTTCAGCCAGAGTGTTAAGTGGGAACACTGTGTAGTCACCTGTGCCCTGCCCCTTCCCCTGGCTCACAGGGACCCGCCACATCGGCCGGCTGGTGGCCTCAGAGCCACCCAGGGCTGATGGCTGGTGTGGGCTGCCCTAGAGTCCCCTTTGCCCAACACCATAGGAAAGCCTCCTGTGAGAGGAGGGACACGGGCTGGAATTACAGGCTCGGCTTTCTGGAAGCTTGTGGCTGTTGGAAGGAAACAGTGTTTCTCATATCAAAGCTATAACACTTAAACTGCAAAACAGTCAAGTTACTGCTTTTTAAATTTGTTTTCAGATGTCCTTTTTTTTTTGATTGGAGGTGGGATGGGGGTGAGCGATAGTGTACATTTGCTCGGGGAAGATCGCAGGCTCTGAGCAGCAGCGGCCTGGGAAGAGTGAGGCTTTAGAAGGTGCATCAGGCAGAAGAATCTCGACGAGCAGCATTTTATGTAGCTATCAGCAGGTCCCTTAATGGTTTTATAACTGTAAATGCTGTCTCTGCACTACTGAGTGGGAGTAATGAGCATTAGTTAAGAGAGGCAAATGAAAAAAAAAAAAAAGAGTAAACCAAGACATTAAGTGCTTTTTTTGTCTCCTGGCTTTAAACAAGCCACTTTGCTACAAACCAATGATCCTGCCATTTTTTTTGCTAGGTTAATAAAAACAAGAAGTGGCGTGAGCTGGCAACCAACCTAAATGTTGGCACTTCAAGCAGTGCAGCGAGCTCCCTGAAAAAGCAGTATATTCAGTACCTGTTTGCCTTTGAGTGCAAGATCGAGCGCGGGGAGGAGCCCCCGCCGGAAGTCTTTAGCACCGCGGACACCAAGAAGCAGCCCAAGCTCCAGCCGCCCTCTCCTGGTAAGTGGGAGCGCTACAGTTGTCGCCGGGAAAGGCAGTGGCACCTGCACCCCCCACCCGGCGGGGCTCTGGAGGCCACTAGCCACTTCTGAAAAGGCCACTTCCTGGGCAAGCACACAGAACGCAGGATCTTTGAGGATAAGGGGTGTTTTGTAAGGGAACCCCCGTTGGCAGCGCTTAAGGGAACAGAGAATATAACCTAGGATGTGGCCGTTTGGGCCACTGTGGCCAAGGCACCATTCTCCTGCCTTACCTTCCTTCATCAGAAGAGACTCTGGAAGCCTGAGCTATATACCTTTCTTCCTTCTCCACATATATAAAAAATATTCCATCTAACCATCAAAAACCAGTCACCCCAGTTACCCCTGTGAATACTTTGGTGCTACCAGAAAACACTGCCCTGAAAGTTTAGCAGCCAGTTTCCACCAGTTCTGCTTCTGTCAAAGAATGAAATCCGGACTCAGTTTTTAATGTTGTCCTGCCCAGCAACTTCCCACTTGTAGGGAATCCAGCAGACCTGTCATGGTGGAGGTCCCTGCCACCCTGTTTCTGAGGCCCAGCAGCCGGTTAGCTCAGACCCGAGGTCAAGAGCCTTAAGAATGCTACCTGGAAATAATGCAGTTCACCCACAGTCTCCTGAGCAAAACCAAACCCACGATACTCCCTTCTCTCCTGTCTCTCCACTCCACCGTGGAGACCATGCCGTTCTCTCAATTCCCCCGGTAGCCTCTCTTCTACCTGTTAGCATTTCAGATTCCTGAATCACTGTCTTCTACTGAATACAGTATTCTTAGATAGGAAGAGACGTTCATCACCCATAGATCTGGGTGGTGACCTCACACAAGTTAAATCCAGCTGTCTTCTTGCCTGGCCACATCCAAGCCCTGTGATGGTCAGCACTTAGCCGCACTGTCCTGCATACAGAATGGGACTGACCATTCCTGCCACTTCCTATCAGATTGTTCTGGGATCAAATGCCAGTATTTCTTAGGTACTTACAATGTACCAGGCTCCTTCTTAAGTGCTCTACCATTTAATCTTTACATCACCTCTATGGTGCACATACTGTCCCAAAGTCCATGAGAAAACTAACACACAAGATCTAAGTAACTGTCCCCAAATCTCATTGCTAAGTGAGTGGCACCCAGCTCGAGCATTATGCCTGGACCTACTGTATTCCTCTGCCTGTGTCTGAAGTGGCATTATAATAAGGAAACCTTCCAAGCGTAGAAGAAGGTGTCTGTGATCCAAAGAAAGAAGTTGTTTTCTCCTTGTTTCTCTGCTGTCTGGATGGCAATCTAGTACCTACGGTCATTAATCAAGAGATCACACATAAATACTTCTTAGGGTCAAGATGCGCTTGTAGGGAATATACCTGGGGTATATATTTAGACCCGTCAGTTCGAAACACAATTAGAAACGCTCTCTCAGCCCCACCCTTAAGGATTTGAAGCCTTTGCAGTTCTGGTTTACCTTAAAACTGTGAAATCTAATTTTAAAAGTCTCACAACATTACATTCAGTTCACAGGGTAAAACAAGCTGCCTGTGAACAGCTCTGAAACTATTTTTCCAAAATAAAAACTCAGTGGGGTGTAGGGACCAAAGTGGCGATGTCTGCAAAGATGTAAAGGTATATTTTATTTGCCAGGAAAAACTCATGTCACTGAATGGGCTGCACTTCTGTATGGAGAATAGCTCTCCCAGTGAGCATCAGCTTCAGTACAAGAAATCCCGCTGAGGTATAGACCCTTCAGAAAGTGGAGGGCCTGTTCTCTCAACAGTCGGCTCTTTCCTTTTTCCCTTTCTTTAAACTACCGTTTTTATGGCAACATTATCGTTTTAACTGCACAAAGGAGCTTGGATTGCAGATGCACTTCTGATAACGCGTTTTCCGTGGTCCACATGGTCCGGAGTCTTGTGAATCAAGAAGCAGGAGGAGGAGGGTGTCCTGAGCCCAGCCTCCCGGTCAGGGCATGGCCCGGGCGACCTCACGCAGAGCACATGGGGCCAGGCCGCTCTCCATACCCTGCTCATACAGACGGAAGGACACACAGACTGGCCGGTAGGGGAGCGAGGAACATCAGCCCCAGAACCCATAACCACACTTTTCCCTGACACTCATGAGTCCGTGGCCTCTCTGACACCAGAGCAATCATTAGAGAATACGAAATATATTTATCGTCAATGAAGGAAACAAGATTATTCCCCCACCATTTGCCACGTCAGGGTCTCCTACACTACACAATTTTTAAAAACGAATTTTCAGCCAGCATTTGTGTTCTTAGAGTCCATTCTCCCCCTAAGAAGGTAATTATAGTGTATTTCTTATCAACACATCCAAACTAAAAAGATTCCTAAGAAACGTACTAGATTGCTTTCTAAATGGCCACTCTGAAGCCACCTGAATTCCCAGCTCATTTGGCTACACTAGCGTTGTGTGTCATCCATCTGTATTCCGGTTTCGATCTGGTGTGGCCAGTGTGGACTGAACTTCCTTTCCGCCAGCCTCTGGGAGGTAGAACCCCTCGGCCCGTGATCTTCACCGTAGGGACTGTGTGGTTTCTCAAGCCAGAGCTCCATGTTACTGTCTTCCAGTGACTTGGGCGAGTCCATTGAGGGAAGCTCCCAGATGAAACGTGGGCAAGGCCTGGGGTACAGTTGCATTTCTGAGGTGCCAGTGGGGATCTCGTTATAATAAGCCTGTAAAAGTTCATGGAGTTCTAATGAACAGCTGCAGAAATCACCTCCCCAAGTGGCCTAGGAGGCCTGGAAGCTGGGGTGGGGTGGGGGCGGGGTAAAGGGGGGCCGAGGAAGCTCCACATTCAATTAGTAAGTCTGTAACCAAAAACCCATCCATCTTTGCTGGCAGGTGGCTGACTGCATTTCTATTATTAGCTGACAGGTGATGTCACAAAACCTGTCATGGATCCAACTAGGGAATCCTCAGTGGAAGATAAATGAGAAAGAGGTTCAGGTTATAAACAAAGGTGCCCTCTGGGTGACCTCCAGTCACTGTAGACCTGGGACATATCAGCTCTCCTTCCTTCTCCCTGCCCTCCTTCCCGAAACCCCAGCCAGAACTAGGGCACCAGGTTCGTGCTGTGTAAATTATCTTCCCAGCTAGGAGTCTGGCTGTACAGTCTGAAGTGTGTGAATGTACTTAACCTTCAATAACCTTTCCATTGTTTACTTTCGAGTATACATTTGTAGCTTCTGGCAAAAGGTAGGGAGAGCCTACAGAGTGTGCCAGCCTCGTCTATTAATGGAGCTTCAAGAGGTTGTGTTCATTTTTTTTTCCTGAAAGGAGAGGAAAAAATACTGGCAGAGGGAAGAATTTTTCCTTTTTTTTTTTTTTTTTTTTTATTAGCTGTAAATGTGAATACTTGTAAATAAGGGTCATTCTGAAATCACAGCCTGTGAACCATGTTTCCAGGGAAGCCGCACAGGCTGCTGTGGAGTGTGGTCTGTGATTTAAGGAGCACGTTATTTCTCCTGCCAGCTCTGTGGGGCAGTCACATTTGTAGGTTTATCCTTACATATTTATAGAAGACTCCACTTTTTTTTCTCTTATTACGATCTACTTATTTGATATGTAGGGGTTTCACCAAAATCTGATTTATAAGCATGTGTTACTAAGCTTTTCTTTGGCGATATCTACATTAAAAAGATGATCTACTTTTCAAGCTAGTCTTCCCGGCATCTCTGAGAGCTGCCCTGAGTCACTCTAGTCCCGGGCACCCAGCGTACACCTTACACAGGAGGCAGGGCCCTGGTGGCCAGGGCTCAAGATTCACTCCCAAGCAGGCCAGGCCCAGGGCTGACCTGATCTCACTGGAGACCTCTGTGTTCCGCTGAGGCTTTCTGACTGGAAGAGCTGGACTAATTTCCACCTCGGGCTCCTTCCCAGCACGCTCTGTAATCCCCAGTGATTTGTTGAACCCCATTTCCTCTACAGTTAAATGTGGCTACTGGTAATTGTAGTGAGTGTCGGACACTCCTAGGAAAGGGACTCCAGATAATAACATATACAGTATCATCTTTGACAAGCAGCCAGTAATTTCTGCCATTTGTAACAGTTCTGAAAGCATTTATTATAAACTGCATGAGGGCAGGAATTTTTGTCCTTTTTGTCAGTTTGGGACACTGGTGCATCCAGGAATAGAAAAAAAGCAATATAGTAAGCAATGTAGTAAGCATGTTATTTATTCAATAAGTATTTGTTGAATTAATAAATGTAGGTAGTGTCTTTCGGGCACCTCACATGCAAAGGTCAGTGATAAAGCGGGAACCCTTAAAATACTATGTTTTCCAATGAGGTGAGTACTTAAGTTTTAAAAAGATTTGCTCAATACTGAGCTCTGTTATTATAGTGTAATTATAGTTAAAGCCAAATCTCAGGACTCTGATGATGACATTAAAGAACTCCAAAGAGCATGACTTTGGTTTTGTAATAACAAATCTGATTCCAGAGCTCTAAAAATGACTTTATTAATGACATAGCACAGACATTGAGGAGGCATTGAAGTGATATAAGGCTCATTAAAAATTTGTATCATTGCATTTCAACTTAAACATTTCTCATTGCCTAAGACCTGGTAGTAATTTTTCTAACTTTTTTCCTAAAATAGCACAATAGTCCATCAAATCAGTATACCGAATTTTTCATCCCATTTTTTTTCCTTACTCTCAGACATTTAGATTATCTCCATTATAAACAACACTGAAATAAACATTTTTTTCTGCCTAAAGCCTTCTTTTATATTAGATTATTTTCTTGAGATAAATACCCAGGAAAGCAATTACCCAGTCAAGAGGTATAAATATGTTTTATGGCTCACAAATGAAGTATGTTGCCAAATAGATTACTAAAAACAAAACAAAACAAACAACTTTTACTAATTTTCACTATAAACAATATAAAAGCAACTAATTTTACTGTGTCGTTACCAGTAATGGATATTGTTACTATTTCTAATTCTAATAAGATGGTGTCGTGTTGTCTTTCCTTTTTTTTTTTTTTTTTTTTTTTAAATTAGTAGGAAGGATGAGCTTACTTGATAACTTCTTTTTTTTTTTTCTTATTTTCTCTTGGTACTACTACTGTCAGCTAACTCAGGATCCTTGCAAGGTCCACAGACCCCCCAGTCAACTGGCAGTAACTCGATGGCAGAGGTTCCAGGTGACCTGAAGCCACCGACCCCAGCCTCCACCCCTCACGGACAGATGACCCCGATGCAAGGTGGAAGGTATGCAAAAGGATCTCTGTGAGCCACATGACATCAGATTTGTCTGTAAAGAAGAAGTGTGTGTCCTTAATGTTGAATACTACTAGTTTTATTCATGTAATTTTAGGGGATGGTTTTTACATTAAACATTTTCAAGTTAGGCCTATTTTCTGAACAAGCATTTGGAGGCATCTCCTGCTATTTCACGAAGCTTTCATTTTTCTTGTCTCCTTAGAAGCAGTACAGTCAGTGTGCACGACCCATTCTCAGATGCCAGTGATTCATCATTCCCAAAACGGAACTCCATGACTCCAAGCACCCCATACCAGCAGGGCATGAGCATGCCTGATGTGATGGGAAGGATGCCCTATGAACCCAACAAAGACCCCTTTGGTGGAATGAGAAAAGGTAAGTGCAGGGAGACCTTTGCTCAGGCTTGGTCCAGAGGGCATTCTTCCCTCTGCCATCCCGCAACCAATTCACTTACCCATTTGAGACATATCTGAGTCCCAGCTCTTCAACCTACTAAATTCCCAGCCTTGGGGAAAGTTCGCAGTAGCTCCATGCCTCAGTTACCTCATCTAGAAATTGGAATAATAATAGGACCTGCCTAAAGGATGTGATGAGGCTTAATTGAGTTAATGTACCAAAACTCTGTTGAAGAATGCCTGGCACAGGCAGTGAGCAAGAGTGCTCATGTGGTGCTCCCTAGTGGCGGGGGTGCTAAATAGCATGGGCTGGGCAAGGGCTAGGTGCTGGGCAGTATGTTGGCAAATTAGACATAGCTCCTCCTGGAGTTGGCAGGGTCTTGGGGAAACAAACAAAAAAGTAAGTTAAATCACAAAAATATAATTAAATATGGTAGTCGATGGAAAAGAAACAAAAGGAAGAAAGGACACAAAGTGCAGCAATTGTTGGCTGCGGATCATTGAGGGGGAGGGCATGGAAGGCTTTGAGGAAAGGTAGGTTATCTGCTGACCTGAGGAATGAGGAGTTAGAGAAGAGTGTAGAGTGGGGAAGGCCCAGGGCAGGAGCCAGCTTAGTGTGTTTGAGGAGGTGGAAGGCATCTGAGGCACAACGAGCCAGGTAAGGGCAAGCAGGCCAAACTCTTGAGAAGCCATGGGCCATTGGAGCCAGAACCTTTCAGCCTTTCTGGGTGGGTGGATGAGTTGGATTTTTACCCTAGCTGAAAGATGTTCTGCAGGAAGTGACATGACTAGGTTTTTTGTTAAAAAATAAATAAATAAATAACTGGTGGGATGCCTGGGTGGCTCAGTTGGTTAAGCCTTTGGCTAGGGTTGTGATCTCAGGTTCCTGGGATCAAGCCCCCCCCCCCCCCAAATCAGGCTCCCTGCTCAGCAGGGAGTCTGTTCCTCCCTCTAACCGCCCCCCCCACCATGTTCTCTTTGGCTCTGTCAAACAAATAAAACCGTATAAATAAATATGTGGTATCTGTGGAGAATGTGTTGGAGGGACATTGTGAGAGTCCAGGGGAGAGATGACAAGGTGCAGTCAGATCCTAGCAGTGAAGAGAGAAGTAGACGCATTGGCTCCGTGGTCTGAACGTAGGAAGAACAGGCTGTGCTGCTGAATTGAATGTGGAGGTGGAGGGGGATGAACCAAGTGATAGGCCCCCGAGAGGGCGACGACATCACTAGCTTGGAGATGCACTAGTGGGATGTGGAGGCTCCCCCGCTAGGGCCTGCGCTGTGGACGGGAGGGAGGGGAACAGAGAGGGACCGCCCAAGGGGACTTTGGGATGTGTGGTGATGGTAGGTGGTGGAGTGTCTGTCTGTCTGCCTGAAGCTAGGCAGAATCTTGGAATGAGGAATCACTTTAGGAAACTAAGCAGAGCAGTGAGACGGAGCAGAGCGGGGTGGGTGGGATCACAGAGAGCATGGGACAGTTCCAACTGACTTAGCACACACCCAGCAGGGGTCTCCCTTAGGCTGATCTTCCCTATGTGCACTTGGCCCTGAGAATGACCTGACCCTCTGCCCTTTGGGCCGCTCCACACCCACTCCCAGTGCTCTTTGGCACTCTTCCAAATGCAGCCGGGCTGTGAAATTGAGGCACGATGTGAGTATCATCGAAAAAATACAGAAAAGTAGTGATACTGTTTTTACAGAAGTATTTCTTCTGGGATCCCTTAAACAATAGTACTTCTGTCCCACTTGGGTGTTTGGGATATGCAAATTTCTGGACATACGGTCTTAAGTAGAGAGAAACATAAAGCCCAAAACCATGGTTTTCACAACTAGTATGGACCAGTGAAAAATAAACATGAGTGTTTTCAAAATTTTAAGTATTAGGCATGTATCATTTAATTAAGAAATGAAATTATGTTTAATATAGATATTTTTTTATGTAACATTTCAGCTAGCTCTTATACTGAGTAAGATAATCTATAATTTTTCCTTTCAAAAAGTTTTAGAGCTGCCTATTCCAAGTAAGTATTCTGCAGAACATGCAATAAATCCATAAGCTCAGAAATTGAAAAGCCTTGTAAATGTTGGCAGTGGCCATTTTTCTTAGTGGTATGAGATACTAGAACATTTTGTTTAGTGCTGGTGGTGGTTATATCACATTTTAGACTCTGAAAATATGACAGTAACTTGAGTAACATGGTAGTGTTTGGAATCTGGTTTCAGATCTTATGTGAACCATTCTAATATCCCACCTATTTGCTGTACTGGACAATGAGAGTTGCATTGCTTTTGTTTCTATATGCCTACAGTTTTTCTTATTATGAAAAATGGGGGGTGGGGGATGATTGTGGATTACCTGGTTAGGCACTAGCTGGCAGCATAATGTGTTTTCATCAACAGTGTAAATGATACAGGGGCTCAGAGGGGAGCTCCTTCTCATGTTTCCCCGGGATATTTCAGCTCACCTGCTACCTTACAGGGCTGGTCTATTTAGCACCAAATTAAAGCAAATACACAGAAAATAGATTTTTTCCTTTTTTAAAAAGATTTTATTTATTTGAGAGAAAGAGCACCAGCAGGGGAAAAGGGGAGAAGCAGATTCATCGCTGAGCTGGAAGCCCAACATGGGGCTCAGTCCCAGGACCCTGGGACCATGACCTGAACCAAAGGAGATGTTTAACCAGCTGAGCCACTCAGACACTTTGAGCTGTTGATTTTTCACATAATGACCAGCATCAGGGGAAACTGTGCTCTTCCTGCTGTTGCTGCCACTGACCTGCAGTGGGGTGATGGAGCAAATGCCAGAGCCTGTCTGAGCCTTGGTGGCCAAAGCAGCCTTGACTGCACCAACCTGCCTTCCCACTAATCTCCGGAATTCATTACTGATTGAAGGATTGATTAATTGCTTACAAGTGAATAACAAGTGATATTGATATGTTGGATATCTAAACAGTATACTTTAAATATCTAATATCTTTACACATAATCCTGCTTTTTTTTATTTTCAGAGGGAGAAAAAGGTGGGGAGTGGCTGAGGGAGAGGGAGAATCCTAAGCAGGTTCCATGCCCAGTGCAGAGCCTGATGTGAGGCTGTCTCACAACCCTGAAATCATGACCTGAGCTGAATCCAAGAGCCAGACCTAACTGACTGAGCCACCCAGGCACCCCATCTACTTTTTTTTTTTCTATTTTTTTTTTTTAAGATTTTATTTGAGAGACAGAGAGGATATGAGCAGTGGGGGAGGGGCAGAAGAAGAGGAAGAAGCAGGCTCCCCACTGAGCAGGGAACCTGACTCGGGGCTGGATCCCAGGACCCCGGGATCATGACCTGAGCCAAAAGCAGACACTTAACTGACTGAGCCACCCAGACACTCCTACTTTTTCTTTTTAATGCTCTAGTACTGAATGGTTTGTTTCATAATATTTTGCTGTTATAAAAAAGTGGTGCAGTGGTTATTGAATGATGCAGCTCTTTTTTCACACCCATAAGAGTATTTCTATGAAATGGATTCCTAAAAGAATAATGGAATCAAGGGATATGTTTTTTTGTTGTTTTTTTTTTTAGTTTACTGAGTATATTTTACTACATAACAAACTACCACAAAAAGTGGCTTTAAGCACCAATGTT
Organism: Canis aureus; assembly: GCF_053574225.1. Classification (NCBI taxonomy): domain Eukaryota; kingdom Metazoa; phylum Chordata; class Mammalia; order Carnivora; family Canidae; genus Canis; species Canis aureus. Next base: position 47,302,438 of record NC_135611.1, read on the forward strand.
TGGTTATATTTCACAGTTCTATGGTGGGTGGGGTGGCTCTTCTTTCCATGTGTTGTATAAGCTGGGACATTGAGGCTGTCATCTGGAAGCCTGATTGAGAACTCTTCCAGAGCTGGGATGTCACTTGAATGGCTGGTGTCATCCAGAAGCTCTATTGGGAACTCACCTGGAACTGTTGCTTAGGGGCCTCCTCCAGGCGCCACTCCATGGAACTTCTTGGGTGCCTCCTGATAGGGTGCATAGGTTACAAGAAGGAGCACTTCAAGAGGACAAGCCCCAGATGCAAGCACATACAACCCTCTGCTGCATCACATTCGCCAGTACCCCATAGGTCAAAGCCAGTCACATGACCGGGCCCAAATTCACTGTGAGCAGGGACTTCATGGGCTGTAAATACCCAGAGATGTGCTTCCTTGGGCTTCACCAAAATAGAGCCCTACCATAGCAGGTATTGACAAAAGTTACACCAATTTAATACTCTTAATGTGAGCATATAAGAGCATGTGAACTCTCACTCCCTTACCAGGAATGATTTTTTTTTTTTTTTTTTTATTGGTGTTCAATTTACTAACATACAGAATAACCCCCAGTGCCCGTCACCCATTCACTCCCACCCCCCGCCCTCCTCCCCTTCCAACACCCCTAGTTCGTTTCCCAGAGTTAGCAGTCTTTACGTTCTGTCTCCCTTTCTGATATTTCCCACACATTTCTTCCCCCTTCCCTTATATTCCCTTTCACTATTATTTATATTCCCCAAATGAATGAGAACATATAATGTTTGTCCTTCTCCGACTGACTTACTTCACTCAGCATAATACCCTCCAGTTCCATCCACGTTGAAGCAAATGGTGGGTATTTGTCATTTCTAATAGCTGAGTAATATTCCATTGTATACATAAACCACATCTTCTTTATCCATTCATCTTTCGTTGGACACCGAGGCTCCTTCCACAGTTTGGCTGGGATCGAATCCCACATCGGGCTCCCGGTGCAGGAATGATTTTTACCAGTCCTTTTAATATTTGCCAATCAGATTGGGGGAGGGAACAGCCTCATAATGGTTTTAACTTGGATTTCTTTAATTATTAGTGAAGTCACACATTTTTTCATATATTGATTGGCCACTTAGTTTTCTTTTTTCTCTGAATGTCCATTTATTTGTTTGCCTGCTTTTGTAGTCTGATGGTCTTTTTTTACTGATGAAGAATTTTTTGTGTTTGTAGGAACTAAGCCATTTAGTTTTAATTATCCCCATTAATGTCTGTCTGTCTCTGTTTTTACATTTATAAATTGGAGAGTAACATCAAAACTTCCTCTGCTGCATGGTGACTTGAGCTTGAATAAATTAAAGTATAGGAAAGCATACTGCAAAGCACAGTGCATCCCACCCGCGTTCAACTTCATTGTCTGCACCTCTCTTCCAGCCTAACAATTTCTATCAGTTCACTGCAGTTTAATCAGCTTTTGCTTCATGTAACATAAAAGTAACCTTCCTAGGATGAAGAAAGGTAGTAGTACTGTATATCAATTAAGATTTGCATTAAAATGTTTAATTTGCCCACAGGCAAGTTTTTGGGCTTGACCCAATTTCCTTCAGGCTCTGAGCTGATGCTAATTTGCATATTTGACCTAATTGCCACTCTACGCCCTGGTAGAAATACTTGTATTTCATCCATTCTTGAGTTCTTTTTAATTCCCTAGTGGTTTTCTTTATCCTGATTTTGCAGTGAGTCAGTAGATGGACGTCCATGTTAAAGTTTTTACTTTTTTTCCCCCTCTAAGTGAGGGAACTAATTTTATTCATGCAGTTGACTCTTGAATAATACGGGTTTAAGCTGCACAGGCCCACCTAAACACAGATTTTTTTTTCAATAAATAGATGTACAGTACTGTAAATGTATCTTGTCTTAATGATCTTCTTAACATTTTCTTTTCTTTAGCTTTATTGTAAGGATACATGTAACATGTGAAATATGTGTTACTTGTGTGCATTATCAGTAAGGCTTCTAGTCAGCTGTAGCCTAGGAGTAGTTAAGTTTTGGGGGGAGTCCAGAGTTATACGTAGATTTTCACTTTTGTGGGGGTCAGTGCCCCTAACCCCTACATGAAGGGACACCTGTATGTGCATTTCTTTTCCTCACAACTGCTGCATGAGATGACATTACCAACCTTGTTTTATAGACCAGGAATCCAACTCAGAAGTTGGAAACACAGGAAAGGGCCAGTGTTTGTTTTCTACATTACTTTCTAACAAATTACCACGACCTCTCAGCCTGAAGCAATGTCAGCATAGGATCCCACTTTCCTGGGGACCCTCAGCTCAGAGTCTCCCATTCAGACATCAGGGTGTCAGCCAGGACTGAGCTCGTGCAGTGCAGGGTCCTCTTCAGAGCTTGTGCAGGTTGTTGGCAGTTTTGGTTCCTTGTAGTGGCAGGACTGAGGTCTCGTCATAATGACTCACCTGGGACTCACCACCCTTCCTGACGTAGGGCCCTCTCCCCTGTGTGGTGGGTGCTGTTTCAAGGCCAGCAGGAGGGTGTCTCTGACCTCTAGGTGGATTTAAGGGGCACATATGGATAATCTCCTTTTTAGTTGCCTGCCAGTCAGCTAATTGGTAACTTTAGTTACATCTGTGAAGTCTCGTTAGTTATATAATGTAATCATGGGAGCAGTATCCCCATCATATTGGTGGGTTCTACTCATACTCAAGGGAAGGAGGAGCTCATCCGAGTCCTGTATGCGGGGTGGGGGGTAGGGATCCTGGGGTCCATCTTAACTCCAGACCGTACACTCTTTGGTTTGTATTATTGTAGGCATATTAAGAATAAGATAAATGTCAGCAATACTAAGGGTAACAGAAATGACTAGAAGGGCTGTTTGGGTCCCTTGGTCTTTGAAAATGCTTAACTTTATATCTGTTCTTTAAAATGTTGCAGTGCCTGGAAGCAGTGAGCCCTTCATGACTCAAGGACAGATGCCCGCTAGCAGTATGCAGGACATGTATAACCAAAGTCCTTCTGGCGCGATGTCCAGCCTGGGCATGGGGCAGCGGCAGCAGTTTCCCTACGGAGCCAGTTATGATCGAAGGTGGGTGTCTTCTAAGGTGACCCTAGGAAGGTTTCCTAGATGCTGCACTCTCCTCACACATACATTCCTGACAACATGTAGAGCCTGCTCTCCTCTGGGCTTAAGGACTCTGTGGGGTGGCTGCCTTCAGCAGATGACCTGATCGGGACCACGGGGAAGGCCTCTTGAGAGCTGGCTGGTCCCAAGCAGCGGTGGGCCTCCCAGCATCAGGGTGCCCTCCTGGGACAGCCCCTGGCCCCACACCCCCAAACAACACCTCCAGCCTCCTCAGTGGCTCCTCTGGTGTGACCCACCACAAACTCAGGTTCTATGGCCCCACCCCACCCCCTTCCTGCCTGCGTCTCTTCCTTCGGGAAAGATTTGCTCATGGGGGCTATGCTCGGGCTCTCGGTAAGCTCTGGGAAAAGTCTTCCTGGCTTTGGCTTTCCAGCTGTTGCCATTCTTCTCTGTGAAAATTTTAAACAGCAAGAACACTTTGCTCCTTAGAAAACATCTCTGAGGAAAGCCTCGGCTGTCTTTCTCCAGATGCTTTTCAGGATGGCATCTGGACATTCAGTAGCAAGCTGGGTTTCGGTGCCCATCCAACTTATTTTTACTAAGACAGAAGGAAAGTTGTTGAAAAGTCTCTGAGAGGTAGCAGAAAAGCGGCTTATGGTAGTTGACTTTCTGTGAAGAGGGCCCCTTACCTGTCCCCCTGACTTAAATACAGAAGCACTCAGAAACAAAGTCTTTGACATGATGTTTGTGGTTGTTAAAGAAAATGGAGGCACATTAGAAGGCTCTCTTTCTAACTGTAGCCACAGGGTGAGGACAGCCTCAGCTCCGTTCCCTCAGAATCCGGGGTGGTGGTGATGTTCCTCAGACTCCCTCCTCCAAGCAGCCGACACGCTGGCTGTGGGCGAGGCTTCAGTTGTGAGAGTCGTGAGGTTTCCGCTGGTATAACACAAAGGGGAAGAAAGTTTGAAAATCACTTCCCAAATAAGCTTTCTTTCTGGCATTTTCCATGCACCTGTTTCTTGAGATTACAGAGCCATCACAAGCTTTAATTGATTTGGTACTTGCTAGTAGTTACTAAGAATCCAGACTTCTCGTTCTTACCCTGGCTGTGGTGTGGTGAATGTTTATTTGAGATATCTGCATTAATCAGTTACCCATCGTCTTGAGTGTACTGGATCAGGGGTTTTATTTAGATTTGTTTTTGAAGATCCAGGAGAGAACCTACCTTTCTTTCTTTCTTTCTTCTTCTTTTTTTTTTTTTTTTTTTTGGCTGATGAGATTGAAAGACCAGTTATCCTAGAACATATATTCTTAGAGGAACTCAGGCAGATGTACTCCTCTGTTTCGTCTAGAATGCTTTCTAGAGCTAGTTTACGTCATTTTGGCTCTACCACTTTAGAGTTTACCTTGTTATGCTTCCTGAAAAGTGTTACTTGTTCAGCTTAAATTTTATCTATGTCAGTTATATTTCTTTCCTCCTAATGTAAGCTTCCTTCTAATTACTAACACCCTTAGCAAACCCTTCCCTTGTATCTGTTTTACCTGCGATGTTCTCAGAATTAATTTATTTTCTTTCTTGTTCTCACTCCTTGACCAGTTTAGGAATATATTCAGTGCAAGCATCTCTTCCTTCCTACAGGATTCAATCGGTATATTAACTTTTATCCCTTTAAACTTCCAATCTGTTGCTCTTTTACACATGCTATTTTTATGGTATTTATAGTTTCTCAGTGTAATAGAAGTTGAAAAATAAATGTTCTTCCTTCCCATTTTTAGATTTAATAGGAGCATATTTAAATCAGCCCTGTCACTTTTTTAAGTCCTCTCTTACATTCTTCTATGGCCTCTTAGGGTCATGGGGCTTCAAAATTTTAAGTAGTTCTGTTTTTACCATTATTAGCTAACTCAGTATCATTTAGATTAATTGTGGAGTACACTTCTTAAAAACTGAACATTTTGTATTCATAATGAGAAAATAAATAGAGATGTTTTCTGTGATTATAGAGCTAAGTTCTGGTAGTCCTAGAAATCCTGCTTTGATTCTTATATTGTTTTTCTTGTCTCTTACTCTCATTAATACCTCCTGTCCTGGTGTTGCATGACGCTCACTACCTGGGTCTGCGTCGGTGGCTGGGTGGGGACTCTCCTCAAAGGCACTGGGTGCCAGCCTGTCCGGCCAGGACTCCTCACACACCTACTAACTAGGAGATTGGCAGCATTCCCAAAATGGGTGTTGCCATCCGTTTAGCTAAAAGTTAAAGTGCTGTTTCTGCTCGGCATGCCTCTGTTGGAAGGTGTGTGCAGTGAAGGAAAGACAAAACCACCGAGGGGTGCAGGATTTCCAGAAATGAACTGTTTATTTCTCTCTTGGCCTGAGGTTCTTTGAAAATGAAGTGTTCTTTGAATGCCTCATTCTAGGCATGAACCTTATGGGCAGCAGTACCCAGGCCAAGGCCCTCCCTCAGGACAGCCGCCATATGGAGGACACCAGCCCGGCCTGTATCCACAGCAGCCGGTGAGTTGGCGAGCGGGCATGCAGTTCTGTGCTTTCTGTTTAAAACTCAAACTTGTATTACTTCAGAAGAGTTTTAGAAAGTTAAAAACAAGTAGCATTTATTGAACAATCCTGATACATATGCTTATGCTAGAAAACATTATTAGGATTTTGAAGTCAGCAAATTTTTTAAAGCTCTTGATATATGGTATCCTAAAATAAATATATAACATGTTGTAAAAAGTAAAGGGCATTCAACCTTGTATGTAATAATCAGCCCAAGTAAAGTATAGTTTAAACATATGTCTTTTGTATGCATTGTCCTAGCAAATGCCATTTTAGAACAAATTTGTCAATGTTTTAAAGAAGATGTGTAGATAAAAACAATTTAAAAAATTATATACCAATATTGAAAGTTAATCAGCTTTTAAAAAAATAAGATATTAATGACCCCTATATTTTGCCAACATAGGATAGGTTTCTGCTGACTTAACGCAGCCACAGATACTGAATTGTGTTATCTTACACTTTGCACTTTGCAAAGTGCACTTTGCACTTGTCACTACTGATGCAGAATTTCATGTTATGCTGTGGCTGTTCAGAAGCAGGGATTTCTATTTCTTTTTTTTTTTTTTTAAGGTGGTATTTATTTAGGGGAGAGAGGGAGAATAAGTGTGAGGAGGGAGGGGCAGAGGGAGAGGGAGAAGGAGGAAGCAGACTCCCTGCTGAGGGGGGAGCCTGATGCAGGGCTCAATCCCATGAACCCACCCACCTGAGATCAAGACTCAAGCCAAACCCAGGAATTGGGACACTCCACTGACTGAGCCACCCAGGTGCCCCAGGAATCTGCTGTTTCTAAACCACATTTCAGGTGTAAGACCTTAGGTGACATAGAGGGGGTTTTAAACATTCAGTTTTACTGGAGCACCTGTGTACAGTGAACTGTATTATTAAGCCAACTGATCCTAAACAATCTCCAAGTAAGGTGGAAGAACACTAATTATTACATCAGCATCTCTCTCACATTGGGAGGATCTCACCCTGATCAAGTGCTGGTACTCAGGATGTCCCCAGGAGGGGAGCCTCGTAACACAGGCTACGTGGGCCCAGCTGTCAGAGCCTGGGACCCATGGGGCTTTCAGGGGAGACTCTGACGTGTACCACTGGAAGTCAGGGTGGGGGCCAGAAGCTGTAGGGTGTCGGATAAGCAGGTCCAGTCTGAGGAGTGGATGCTTGTATGGAGACATTTCTGTAAAGGTAGGCCTAAGAAATCCCTTGAATCCAGGAGCCTTTCAGGCTGGCCCTCGGAAACTCAGGCCATTCCAGTGCGGGTTCTCCTACCTACAGAGGCATCTCTGTGTAGCTCCAGGCCCCCACCCAGCACTGCCCGTGGCAGGGGCACCAAAGCTGTGTCCTCCTGTCATGCAGCCTTGGCAAATGCCAAGGGAAGAAATACAGGAAGAAGAGAGAGGAAGCCTTTCTTTCCCCACAGAAAATTTCAAGCCTGTGCAAACAAATTTTGGAAACCCTCTTTGGAGTCCGTGACGTGGCATTATATAATCCTAAAATGGAGTGCATAAATTGTTAGTCCTTAGTTGTTCTAGGAGCTTCCCCATATTCATTTTGAAATGAACATTCCACCAGGTAATAACTGTTTTGCATAATTTAAGTGTGTGATTATACCTGTAAAAGCACATCAGTATGATTTGTCTTTATATGGATTTCAGAATTACAAACGCCATATGGACGGCATGTATGGGCCTCCAGCCAAACGCCACGAGGGAGACATGTACAACATGCAGTATGGCAACCAACAGCAAGAGATGTATAACCAGTATGGGAGCTCTTACTCCGGACCAGACAGGAGGCCCATCCAGGGACAGTATCCATACCCCTACAACAGAGAGAGGATGCAGGGCCCCGGGCAAATACAGCCCCACGGGATCCCGCCTCAGATGATGGGTGGCCCGATGCAGTCGTCCTCCAGCGAGGGGCCTCAGCAGAGCATGTGGGCGACACGCAACGATATGCCTTATCCCTACCAGAACAGGCAAGGCCCCGGCGGCCCCGCCCAGGCACCTCCTTATCCAGGCATGAACCGCACGGATGATATGATGGTACCTGATCAAAGGATAAATCACGAGAGCCAGTGGCCTTCTCACGTCAGCCAACGTCAGCCTTATATGTCCTCTCCCGCCTCCATGCAGCCCATCACGCGCCCACCTCAGTCATCCTACCAGACGCCGCCATCACTGCCAAATCACATCTCCAGAGCCCCCAGCCCCGCCTCCTTCCAGCGCTCCCTGGAGAGCCGCATGTCTCCAAGCAAGTCTCCCTTTCTGCCATCTCTGAAGATGCAGAAGGTTCTGCCCACCGTCCCCACGCCCCAGGTCACAGGGCCGCCCCCCCAGCCACCCCCCATCAGAAGGGAGATCACCTTTCCTCCTGGCTCAGTCGAGGCGTCGCAGCCAGTCTTGAAACAAAGGCGGAAGATTACCTCAAAAGATATCGGTAAGCATTCCAGGCTTTGTCCTGAAATGAATCCCGGTTGTGATCTAGAATTTTAATTTTAGTTTAGATATAGCTCTTGTTAATCTCAAAGGGATCAAATTCTTATGACGACAAACTATCGAGACATGTTTTTGTACAGGAGCAAGAGCTGGAAGCTGCTAATCTGAGTTAAGAAACAGTGCCAAAGAGGAGCATGAATTAAAACAGTATTTTTACACATGAGTGTTATTTGTGTGAGAGAGTAGAGCTCCAAGTGAGAGACCAGGGGATCCTCATGACTATATTTTGTACTGCATTTTGAGCTCAAAGATTTGGTCTCAACCAAGCACTTAATCTCTGCAGTATGAGCTTAACGGCCAAGAGGCTAATGAAATGCTGAGGTGGCCTGAAAAAATTTGAAGGTGAGCCACTCTGTCATTTTGGTAACACCATACAGACAGTGAGCTTCCCTGGGGCAAAGTAGAACCCTGCATATGATAAGTAGGTAAATATATAGTATGATATACGGAATTTGATATGTTACGTGTAGAAATGACATGACCCCTATAGCGCTGGTGGATAGGGGCCAAGGAGCTATTTCAGGTGGATGCTCATGTTTACTCACTCTGTTCAGGATGTTCTGAATACTAGTCAGAGATCTGGAATATCTGGGAGAACTCGGTTTTTCTGCATTATTTTTGAAGTACTTTTAATATAGCAAAGGACATTAGAGACCTTGGTTATATTAAAAAAAAGTTTTTTCAAAAACCTCGAAATCACTCGATTTGAAATCATTTACTACAGTGACTAGGAAATCAAAGCTATTAAAGGTTTTCTTCAGCCTTGGGAACTAAGGACATATACAGGCAGAGAGGGGGAGAGAAGTCAGGACTTATAGAGAGGGCTGCTGGGGCTGAGAAGAAACACAGACAGACACTGAGCACCATTTTCTATGTTGAAATATATATGTGAGGATATGCGCGTGCGTTTGTGTGTTGATGTGTTTCTATGTGTGCGTACGTTTGAATAAATAAACATATTTAAATTTTTATAAAATTTTTTTGCACACGTAGATCAGCATTTGTCGTGAGCCTGGGGAAATTTATGTTCCTTTTTTTAAAAAGAAAGTTTGCTTTTTCTCTTACAAAAGTATTGCCTCTTAGAAAATATGGAAAGTAGATGAAATTAAAATAGAGGTGGAAACCCACAGCCCCCTCCAGCGGGTGTGATTGCTTGCCGGCGTCTGGTGTGGGCTGTTGCTCTGGTGGGTTCTCATCCCACCGGCCTGCTTACGCCATATGCTCCTGCCGATTTCCTGAGAAAGAAATTTCAGACATACGATGGGCCTCTTCTCCTAGTCCCATCTTATGGCAAATCTTGCAAATGTTTTATCTAATCCTTCTGTCTTCTTCAGGAACAGGAAGGGGGAAAAGAAAAGTAGAGCCCTTCTGTTTCCCATCCCCTGGCTCAGAGCAAGCTGTTGAAAAATCCAAGCCTTCAAAGTGCTAATAATTGTCAACAGCGTGTTCTGAGGGCAGAGGCTCAGATAGAAGAGGACAGCAAGGGAATATCAAGACTGTATATCCCAGAATGTGCTGTTTGGAAATTAAATTTTGCCTATATTCTGCGTATTTGCCAGCCTTCCAAAGATGCCACCCCAAGACATTTGTGAATGAAGCAGGCAAAAGAAGACAAATATCATTTCTTGGCTTGACTCAATTATTAACACTCAGCTGCATCATTACAGAGTCTGTTAGGGGCTAAAGGAAACAAATCAGAGATGAGGAAGGGCCGTTGTGCTTAGCCACTGCCACCTCTAGCAGCATGTTGAGCTCATGTTTAACCAACACATCCAAAGGATCATAAATGATGAAAATTTTTTAGTAAACTGTCACCTCCATTTAAAATATGGAAATGATCACGTTTCACCGTGCCTCAGAACATTTGTTTGAAATCAGTATTTAACTCAACATTCGACTTCTTTTGTTGTTGTTTTTTTATAATTTTTAAAAAGATTTTATATATTTGAGAGGAAAAAAAGAGCATACATGAGAGTGAGCTCACGAGCAGTGGGAGGGGTAGAGGGAGAAACCAACTCCCTGCTGAGCAGGGAGCCCAATGTGGAACTCGATCCCAGGACCCTGGGACCAATACCTGAGCCGAAGGCAGACACTTCACCAACTGAGCCACCCAGGCACCCCTACACTCAGCTTCTCTTTCCTTATTCTTCTGTTATTTTCTTCTGTCCTTTCATGCATAGAGTTAATATTAATTATGCCCTGATCTTTCCCCTGGTTTTAGTTACTCCTGAGGCTTGGCGTGTGATGATGTCCCTTAAGTCAGGTCTTCTAGCTGAAAGTACTTGGGCTCTGGACACTATTAACATTCTCCTGTACGATGACAGCACCGTCGCTACCTTCAGTCTCTCCCAGGTAAGCCAGTAACCCATCCATGGGCCCAAGTGGCTTAAGAAAGGGCTGTAGTGCACAGTGTGTCAGCAAATGTGAGAGGTGATTGGCGCCCCCAGCGGACGTGGCGGTCCCAGAGAATTGAGTTGGGAATAAGTCACTTCACGCTCTAGTATTAGCGCACACATACTTGTTTTTATCACAAAGAAACTATCCCCTTGTGTGCACGCACATATGTGCGTGTGCATGTGCGTGTGGAATAGACTGTAGTAAAGGTGAGTTCCTTAGAATGACTGTCAGCAGGCAGGCGGGAGAGAATCCAAATATATCATCAAGCTGGGACTGGAGTCAGTATTGGGTATGCAGGAGCTTTCTCTGGGACATACCCTGCTTTCTAGGGAGACCAGGCCTCTTTCTTTTAATTAAAAAGAAATGTTATATTATAGAAAATGTAGGTTATAGGGAGAGGTAGAGAGAACAGTTTAATGAACCCCCATAGCCCCATTATTTGGCTGAGATAGTTGTGAACTCAGCGCCAGGAGCGTTTCTTGGTCCATTTCCTCCATTTCTGCCTCTCCACCTTATTTTGAAGCAGTCGTGTGAAAGCCTACTGCTTTTAATAAGATTAAAGCGCGCCCTTGTCCAGTGGTAGGCCTAATGTAGCTTCCAGTGTAACTGCTAGAAAAGAGAAGGGAGCAGAGGGTTAGGCAAAATGCCCAAGAGCCAACTGAGCTACGAACTTTATTTTTTTAGCTACAAACTTTTAAAGAAATATTTAGAAACAAAAATGAAGAAAGGTAATTCTCCCTACTGTGGATGAACAATTGCGGGTGAAAAAAGCCCAAACATCTAATTACCTTGCTTCTGTTGACATTGGACCAAAATCTTCCACCTTATGTTCCTTCTCATATTTAAGTCCTCATAGTAGCCCTGAAAGGCAGTTTTTCACTGGATCAGAAGTGTATTAATAAGGTTATAAACATCTCATGAAGTCTATTGTAACAGAAAATACTAAAAACTGTATATACTTCCTTTGCTCAAGTAATGACCTTTCATCCTTAGGTTAGCAGAGTGAACTACTATTGATCACACATTTTAATAACCAGAATTGCTTTAGTGACTTACCCCTTACCCCCAGGGAAAAAGTCAACTTTAAGGGGTGGGAGGGTCCAAACCCCCAGATCTTCACTTGAAAAACTGTGGGATGTGCCTTCATCCCCTAAAAACAGAGTACTTTGTGGGCAGTACTTAAGTGTCCCCTTACTTCTTAATAACAGTTCTAAATCCGCTTTCAAGAAATTGAGAGCAGGATATGACAGTATGGGTGATTTCCAAAACACCTATCATTGAAGAATCCTTCTGTACTTACCTGTCCTCTACCCACCCAGATGTGGTGGGGTGGGCATTGAGGGAGGAGAGCTGGGCAGTGGCTAATCACAGGGTTATCGGTTTTCTCGAGCCAAACATTTGCTTACGGGACACAAAACTGATTCTCAGAGTTGCTTTTGTCTTTCAGCTGCAGTTGTGAGAGCTGCAATGTAAAAGTGCATTCTACGAGACATTCTAATTCATTTATCAGGGACTAAATTGATTTGTTTTTAATTTTCTGTGTTTATGAGCTACTACATTGCTGAAATTATCTTCTCCCAAAGATATATGGAGGATGTAAATTAGAGTAACCTATGGCACCTGAGACAAAAATAACCGTAAAATCCTAACAATAATAACCATAAAAATCCAGGCAAGCAAGTCTCAGATAAAATAGCAGAAGAGAACAGACTCACTTTGGGTGAATGAGTCTATAAAATCCAGGTTCCCACTCTTCTAGTATAGAGCACCTCGTACCTAAATGAGAAGAAAAGACAATATTAAAAAATAAGAAAATAACAGTGAAGGTTTCATACTGAAGGAGTGGGAAAGTAAGCAGCAAATAGAAAGCATGGTAAACGTTGGCTTCGTTAACAATATAAAATTCAGGGAGACCTTTCTAACTCGTGTGTAGTCTCTCTTTGGCCTAGCCAACAAGGAATTAAAACATGTGAAAATTACCCTTAAAAAAAATGTGTTGGTAGCCACCAGGATTGACCCTTTTCAGTCCTTCCTGACCTGATGACATTGTACCCGCTCTTGTTCTTGTCCTTCCTTCTAGTTGTCTGGATTTCTCGAACTTTTAGTAGAGTACTTTAGGAAATGCCTAATTGACATCTTTGGAATTCTGATGGAATACGAGGTGGGAGACCCCAGCCAGAAAGCACTTGATCACAATGCAGTGAAGAGAGACGATGGCCAGTCGTCGGCTGACGATTCCGGGAAAGAGGAGGATGACACCGAGTGCGTGGACGAAGAGGACGAGGAGGATGAGGACGAGGACGAGGAGGACAGCGGGAAGCCAGAGACGGAGAGGAGCAGCGTGACTCTGGCCTCTCCCACTGCCCCCGCAGATCCAAAGGAGAAGCCCCGGCAGGCCAGTAAGTTCGACAAGCTGCCCATAAAGATAGTCAAAAAGAACAACCTGTTTGTCGTCGACCGGTCGGACAAGCTGGGTCGCGTCCAGGAGTTCAACAGTGGGCTTCTCCACTGGCAGCTCGGTGGCGGCGACACCACCGAGCACATCCAGACTCACTTTGAGAGCAAGATGGAAATCCCTCCTCGTAGGCGTCCGCCTCCTGCTCTAAGCTCCGCAGGTAGGAAGAGAGAGCAAGAAGGAAGAGGGGAGGCTGAGGAGCAGCAAGAGAAAAGCATCATCGCAACCATCGACGATGTCCTGTCTGCTCGGCCGGGGGCGCTGCCTGAAGACGCGAACCCCGGCACCCAGACGGAGAGCGGTAAGTTCCCCTTTGGGATACATCAAGCCAAAAGTCACCGGAACATCAAGCTGCTGGAGGACGAGCCAAGGAGCCGAGACGAGACTCCTCTCTGCACCATCGCGCACTGGCAGGATTCCCTGGCCAAGCGCTGTATCTGTGTGTCCAATATTGTCCGTAGCTTGTCTTTTGTGCCTGGCAACGACGCCGAGATGTCCAAACATCCAGGCTTGGTGCTGATCCTGGGGAAGCTGATTCTTCTTCACCACGAGCATCCGGAGAGGAAGCGAGCGCCGCAGACCTATGAGAAAGAGGAAGATGAGGACAAAGGGGTGGCCTGCAGCAAGGATGAGTGGTGGTGGGACTGCCTGGAGGTCTTAAGGGACAACACGTTAGTCACATTGGCCAACATTTCTGGGCAGCTAGACTTGTCTGCTTACACAGAGAGCATCTGCTTGCCGATTTTGGATGGCTTGCTGCACTGGATGGTGTGCCCGTCTGCAGAGGCACAAGACCCCTTTCCAACGGTGGGACCCAACTCTGTCCTGTCGCCACAGAGACTCGTCCTGGAGACCCTCTGTAAACTCAGTATCCAGGACAACAATGTGGACCTGATCTTGGCCACGCCTCCATTTAGTCGTCAGGAGAAATTCTATGCGACGTTAGTTAGGTACGTTGGGGATCGCAAAAACCCAGTCTGTCGAGAAATGTCCATGGCTCTCTTATCGAACCTTGCCCAAGGGGACGCACTGGCGGCAAGGGCGATAGCCGTGCAGAAAGGGAGCATTGGAAACTTGATAAGCTTCCTAGAGGATGGGGTCACCATGGCCCAGTATCAGCAGAGCCAGCATAACCTCCTGCACATGCAGCCCCCGCCTCTAGAACCACCTAGCGTGGACATGATGTGCAGGGCGGCCAAGGCTCTGCTGGCCATGGCCAGGGTGGACGAGAACCGCTCGGAATTCCTTCTGCACGAGGGCCGGTTGCTGGATATCTCGATATCAGCCGTCCTGAACTCTCTGGTGGCGTCTGTCATCTGTGATGTACTGTTTCAGATCGGGCAGTTATGACACCCGTGAGAAGGCAGCATGTGTGAGTGAAGACTAGAGGCTCCCGTATAACTGGCTGTTTTCTGTTCTTTATCCAGCGTAGGAAGAAGGAAAAGAAAATCTCTGCTCCTCTGCCCCAGTCACTATTTACCAATTGGGAATTAAAGAAATAATTAATTCGAACAGTTATGAAATTAATATTTGCTGTCTGTGTGTATAAGTACATCCTTTGGGGGGTTTTTATTTTGTTTTTGTTTTTGTTTTTTTTTAACCAAAGTTGCTGTCTAGTACATTCAAAGGTCACTTTTTGTTTTTCACAGATTTTCTTTTTAATGTTCTTTTCCATGTTGTATTGCATTTTTTTTTTTGGGAAGCAAATTGACTTTAACGAAAAAAATTGTGGCAAAAGATGCTAAGATGGGAAAATTTCACCACACTGAGGCAAAAAGGTGAAAAATTATCAACTTCTAGGCATGTTATTCTTCAGATAATGAAAAAAAAAAAAACTGTATCCCATCACCCAAAGCTCTGTGCAATAGAAACTTCTAGAGATGTAGGAATAGGGGCTCAAGGAGGTGTGTCAGTCAGTAGTCAAACTATAAAATGATACTGGTTTCTCCACAGAAAAATGGTTACATGAGGCTAGGAGCAAAACCAATGTTTTTTTAAGTTAAGATTGAAAATACATACGTGACAACGATCAACGGAAACTGCTTCCTCACCACTACCGTCATGTCTGCTGTCTGTCATTTGCCTTCCACATGGCAGTTCTTCACAATTCCTTTAATCATTTTTTAAATATTTTTTTTTACTGCCTATGGGCTGTGATGTATATAGAAGTTGTACATTAAACATACCCTCATTTTTTCTTTTCTTTTCTTTTTTTTTTTTTTTTAGTACAAAGTTTTTAGTTTCTTTTTCATGATGTGGTAACTACGAAGTGATGGTAGATTTAAATAATTTTTTATTTTTATTTTATATATTTTTTCATTAGGGCCATATCTCCAAAAAAAAAAAAAAAAAAAAAAAGAAAGAAAAAATACAAAAAACAAAAACAAACAAAAAAAAAACACAAAAAAAAGAGGGTAATGTACAAGTTTCTGTATGTATAAAGTCATGCTCTATTTCGGGAGAGCAGCTGATCACAATTTGCTTCATGAATCAAGGTGTGGAAATGGTTGCATATGGATTGATTTAGACTATGGTTACCAGTACAGACAAAAAAGGAAAAAATACAGCTAAAAGGAAGAAACACAACTTCAAAGATTTTTCAGTGACGAGAATCCACATTTGTATTTCAAGATAATGTAGTTTAAAAAAAAAAAAAAAAACTTGATGTAAATTCCTCCTTTTCCTCTGGCTTAATGAATATCATTTATTCAGTATAAAATCTTTATATGTTCCACATGTTAAGAATAAATGTACATTAAATCTTGTTAAGCACTGTGATGGGTGTTCTTGAATACTGTTTTAGTTCCTTCCAGTGGTTTCGTAGTAACCAAGTTGTTCACAAGAACTAGGGGGAACCCAGCTGTGTACTAACATAGTCCTCATCACCAAACCCGGAGGTCGGGAGGGACCTTAAGGGGATCACCTGCTTTAGAGTGGGGAGCAACGGTTTGATTTTCTCAAAGTATTTAGCGAATTAGTCTTTGAAGCAATCGACTCTAAGACACTGAGGCATGAGAATGTTCGGTGTATATGGGAGATGGCTGCCAGCCCAGGAGCTCACTGGCCTGACGATGTAACACTCTGCCTTTTACTAACCTACCATCTTGATTTTAATCAGAGTTCAATCTAGTCCATGTTTTTTCTGTGTGCCTCAGAGGTATTTCGCATTTAGTTAACTCCACGTGTATAATATTTATATTGTGCAATGTTAAAAAAGAATATGTTATATTGTATGTGGTGTACATAGTGCAAAGTGATTATTTCTATTTCAGGGCATATTAATATTCTCATATTCCTTCCTACCTGGTGCACAGTAGCTTTTTAATACTAGTCACTTCTAATTTAAACTCTTTCTTCCCGGGTCCTTGACTGTTATTGTGTGACACTCAATTTCTTTGAAACTGCTGCAGAATTAAGTGGTTAGTGGACACCCTTCTGACTCTACCTCTTCACCACCCCACCAGTCCCAGCACACTCAAACACCCCAAGTCCTCTCGCCAGACCGTGGCCCAGGGTCGTGCACAGAAGAGTCAGATCAGAGCACGCAGCTGCGACCAGTGTGTGAAACGTGACTCTAGTGTCATGAGAACCCGATTTTTCTGCGAGCAGTGTCCTCATCTGTCAACCCCCACATTACTCACACAATCTTCGTACTTAATGCAGCCAAATATATGTTGAATTTAAAAAACCCATTTATAACTCTACTTTAAATACATCTGCTTGCTAAGAACAGATTTTAGTGCTCTGAGCTTCAAATACGAAGATTTGTACGAGGGAACTCAGATTTGTACGAGGGAACTCGGTAGGAGTCTAACTGCTCTCTTACAGAGCATGAATACAAGGTGTATACAGACTCTGAAGTCATCTAATACCCTGATTCTTTTGTCTTTCAAAAAAGTAAAATCATTACAAAAGACTGTTGTTGTCATGGTTTGAGTTGTAATCAATACCTAGAGTCTGACCATTGAGCAACAAGTTTTTACATACTGATATGCAATGTAACCTCTAGAATAATCCAGGAAGACTTTAGCATCCTTTCTACATTCACCCCAGAATCAAGACTGCAGAAGCCCATGAAGAATTTACAGCCTGCCTGAGATCATCCTGCCTACAAACTGAGTTATTGCTTTGTCCTAAAAATTAGTTGGTTTTTTTTCCCCTAAGAGGCTTTTCAGAAATTTACAGGATGCCCGTACTTTAAATGTGTACAAAAAGAAAAAAAAAAAAAAAAGATAAAAATAAAGGTGCAAAGAAAGTTTAGTATTTTGGAATGGTGCTATAAAGTTGAATCTGTTGGTATTTGAGTGCATTTTTTTAATGTCACATAAGAGGTATTGGGTGGCATGTGCTCAGAAATAACTATTTGAATGTTTTGTCTGAGGTTGAGAGTGGTAGAGAATCTGTTTTTATTGGCAAAGGTGGCCTATTCAGAAACTAGTTATGCTGTTTTTGAAAAGTTAGAATAGAGCATGGTTTTCTAAGGGGGGGTGGGTATGAGCAGTTGGATGATACAGTGTAAGCTATTAACTACCTCTTTTATGGAAAGAATATGGCCTTTGCCCTGAAATCCATCCATTTAAAAACTGCTGGAAATCTTTCCTTCCCTGTCAAACCCTGAGGACCAATTCCCATTATCTGTTCACCTGCAAGGAAGCAGAGAAGGTATTATAACTGAGCCCAAAGTGACGCCCCAAACAACCCGGTTTCTTCTCACTGAGTTGCGTTTCACTTCTTTATCGGAGAGCTCGAAGCCCAGCCGCCCCACAGCCCCGCCCTCCCCGCCACCCCATCAGCATCACACCGGGGGGACCTCCTGGCCAGCCCAGAGCCGTCTCCGGTGTCGGTACCCGAGCTGCCAGGCTGTCTCCTTATTCACCAGCTCGGCAGAGGTGTCGGGCGCCCGCTGCGTGCCCGGCTCTGTTCTAGGCTCCGAGGAGTCCCTCGTGATCCGAGACCCTGTTTCCAATCGCGTGATAGTTTTGGGTCAGACACGTACAGGGACAGTCTTCCGAATGGGGTGCTTACGTGCTGAGAGCACGTAGTGCATTTCGGTTGACCCAAAACCAAAGGAAGGCTCTGGCTGTTAGCCCCTCAGAGTGCGGCCGGAAGAGCTGGACCGAGGAGCCGGGAGCCAAGGCGGAGCGTCGGGCTCGGGACCCAGTGACGCCTGGCCGCTTGGTAGGGCCGCGGAAATGCAGGAATCCTCGGAAACTGCAGGACGACCCTCTGTAAGTCCCACAGAGCCCCCCGCCCCTCTCCGTGTCCGTGTGTCCGTGCCCGGCCCCCGCTGGTGTGCCCGGGGCCTCTCAAATGCCACAGCCCGATTACCAAGTTAATTCACTTTGGGATTTAAACATAAATGCTGAGGGGGAGCTGGGGTGGGGGGACCATCCAATGAGTTTTTCCTGAGTCTGATTTCAGGGGCTTGAAGTTTTACCCCAGCTTTTTCAAAGTACAGTCAGAAAAGGAAGCGATCTCAAAACAAAACAAAACAAAACAAACCCGCCAGAGACTCCTGACCTAGTCTCCTCTTGGCCATCTGTAATCCATATTACCGCAGCAAAAACTGAGAAATCCTGCAAAAAAGAAGCCTGTGTATCCCAAACATTTCCTGACTTCATTAATCTTGGACCCTTTTTTCTTCCCCCTGTGACGTTGCTGCAGAGCTTCAGTAGATAATCCGCACTAGCCCGAGACCCTGCCTCCCTTCTAAGCCACGTCGCTTGCTTGTCCAGAGTCCGTTATTCCCTAACCTCAAACTGAGTCGTCATTGAGAGGACCTCTCTGTGACCTTGAACCAAGGTACTTAAATTCTTTGAGCCTGTTTCCTGATCCATAATACGGGGGTGATGCTGACCTCTGGATGGGCGAGGATTACAGGAGATAATTATGCAAAGACCTGGTAACCTGTGTGATCACTGTGTAGTCCTCCTGCGCATGCGCTTGCTCACACACACACACACACACACACACACACACGCTCTGCCTTTGGTGGGTACCTTCAGGCAGGTTTCACAGAAATTTAAAATCTTGCCTAAGAGAATATCTTCTCTGGTTTTCCTAACCAGCCACACAGTTTCGTGTTACTTTTTTGGTTTTAGTTTTCTAGAATAAGCCATAGAGCCTTGGTCACTTGACTGCCTGTGTCTGGTGGGCAAGGTGATGATGCTGAATTTCTCTCACGCAGCTTGGTTTGGGGACTTGGGCATCCAGAGGTGGGGGAAGACCTCCCCTTTAGCTTCACGGGCCTGGGGAGGCGTATTTGGAATACAGCCGTGCCCTGGGCTCGCCCTTTCGTGCCCTCCTCGAAGGGAACAGTGGCTAGGAACATCTTCCAAGGCTCATGTGGCAGGTGGCCAACCCCAGTGTTTGATTTTGCTGTTCCTTTGCATCGGGTGTACAGAGCAGAGAGCTCTGCCGGAGAAAGGAGCTCTAATCTTCACACTCAGCTGGACATGGGCCATGTTCCCATGGGCTACCAAAAAGGAATTCAGGACGCCCTGCATTTCCATGCAGGCTTAAGGTCAGGTAAATCCATGAACCTTGAGCTTTGATCTTCCACGTAGATTTGGTATTTAGGTGGCCGAAGATCTGTATGCTCCAAGTATGCACGTAGATTTTTCCAAAGACTTAAGAAACCTAAACTTGGATTCAGCCCCTTGAAGATATCCTTGTCCAAACAAAAGCAGTTTCTTAAGGCAAAAAACCGGCAGCATTTATAACACCGCTTCCTAGCAAGTGGTAATTATTTCACATTCGGATGTTTTTTTTGTGCTTGAAGGAATTTCATGGCTATTAGTTGTCTTCACAGAAGCCTTGGTATAGAACATTATAACATCCTTTCTCTAGAAACAGAAGCCTAGGCTGACACGCAAAGTGGCTGGAACCAAACTGAGACCTCCCCTTTCCAAGAACGTATATTTGCCTAAGAAATGTTTCCAGCTCTATGCAAAATCCAGAGGATCCGAGGACTTCTAAAGCAGAAGCCATGGTGTACGTTGGTCACAGATGAGAGGGGGCGAGGGGTCTCTTGTAAAACATCATCTAGATGTGATGTCATATGCTCACTTTACGTCTGTGCTTCTATTAAAGGGAACATAGTCCAAATTTACAACAAAATCTGGAAAGTCTGGGCAGTGCTCTGTCCTGTACAAGAGACTCCTCCAAGAGTCTCTCCTTAAGCGGCCTTCTCAAGAGCTTCATCTGTTTGTGTCGTGTTGAGACACAGATGTAACTGTCACCTGGTCCCTGGTGTAAGCACCCCGGGGTACAGTTCTGTCCTCCCAGGCTTTCTCGGGCCTCCATCCTCATCCCCATGCCCAAGGGCGTGGTGAATTCCCACAGGGAACTCAAGATTACATCCCTACTGGACACGAGGCCCGCTACCAGAGACCGAGATCCCCAGAAGATGTCAGACTTCCTGCCTTTCTGGACCTTCAGGTAGACTGCAAAACTTGTACTGGAATTTAAATGTCTTCAGAAAGTTGGGCCCATGGGCTTTCATGGATGACACTTGATGAGAAATTGGAATTAACCAAACCCCGGGTAGCTTTGAAAATTGAAACTCCTCATCACCCAGGGAAGGGGCCTGTCCGGTAGGAATTGGCATGCCGTTCAGCCCTGTTTTCTCCAATGCTCTTGGACGCTTCGCTAGCTTGGCGGCTGTGAGAACATTCTCTCTAACAAATGACCTCTTCGGTGCCCCTGTCAGACAACATTTTGGCTCTTAATTTCATAATCTGTTCTGTTTCCCTTTGCATTCACCCATTGTGACTCAGAAGACACCTGAGGAGTAAAAGGGGACATATGGGGATGACACCAGTTGCATATGTTTGGATCATGGCTTTAAAAATGCTGGTCTCATACAAGAGGCTATTTGTTCCCACGGGGAAAAAAAGTGACACGGTATCTTCTACACATTGAAGATGAATACACTTTTAGCATGATAAAAAAAAAAATTACCCATAAGTGCAATGCTTGTTTTGTTGGTTCAGTGTATCTTTCACCAAATGGTGTGAACATATGGCCAGTGCTTCTCTTGGCCATAAGATCTGAAGGGAGAAGACTCCTGATGGCGAGAAGCCACAGTGATTTATCGAGATGAGTCGCAATTCCAGAGGGAGCTTCGAGTGAAGGCCTCTCTCAGCCAACTTCTCATGTGCAGTCCCCTCTCCCCCATTTAACATTTGATGTCTGCTTTGGTGGGTAGATTGGGATGCATCTGGAAAAAAAAATTGGTTTTGTTAATTAGTGGAATCTCATCGTGGTGGGCCTTGTTTTCAAAAATTAAATTTGATATTAGTTTGGGGGCTCAGAGCACTGAGCAATCAAACCTTGATATGAACTGGCATCTCTTCCCATCCACTCCGAATCTGTCTTTAAGGGCCGTTGTTAAATGGTGAGATTTTTAAGTGCCTGTAAATCATTTTCACAGTCTCATGCTCGTCTGGGGTATTGAACTTACATTTTTGGAGAACATTCCTCAAAGCCTCCTGTCTGGCATCTCTTATGGAGGTGGGGGTGAGAAGTCTGTTGTTTGCGATTTGCTCAAAAGCACACGGGAAACCCCACTTAGGTGGAGCCCCGCCGAGAGATTTCTCAGCTCTCCCATCATCCCTGGGAGAGACCTGCTCTCCTGACTCAGCAGACAAGCCCCTGCTTCCCCTCGCCGGCCCTCGTCACCTCCAGAACAGACAGCTTCTGACCCTCCCGCCCCTGTACCTGTCATGGGGGAGAAAGACCCAGGCTTTCAGGGGACGAGGTTTCTGGTGTTCTCTCATGACCAGTCTAGGGACCCTAACTCCTGGTTTGCTCCACGCCTGGTCTGTGTGGTTCCCATCAGCATAACGGTGGGCAAAGCCCAAGCCCACAGTCTACCATACGATAGGCATCAAATAAACCATGGCAATCTCATTCTGAAAACATCGTCACCTGCCTAATTGGGGCCACACACGTCAGCAGGTAAGGACCATTCAGTCCGATGCATGTTGCAGGGGATACAGGAGAGGAACCCGGCCCAGGTTGGAGGGGGCAACCTGGGAAGCCTTCCTGTAGGAGACGGCATGAGTTCAAATGAGGCTAAGAAACGGAGAAGTCGTTCTTCCCCAGGAATAGTGCCCATCCTATGGGAGATGAGAGTTATGAAAGATCTCTGGGCATTCAGGGACCAAAAAGAAATCCAGAATTGTTCCATTGCAGGTTTCGAGGCGGTCTGAGGGAGGAGCTGGGGTGGGGTGCCACGAGGAGACTGGGGAGTTAAGCAAGGACGAGACCACAGGAGTCCTGCATCCCCCTGGAAAAGCGGGCCTTGGCAGGTCCCTGAAAGACTTGAACAGTAGTGAGACCCTCCGTGACAACTAGTTGGGAACCAGAGGAGTGAAACCAGCGGTGGAAAATCATCAGGACTTCACAGTGTCCAGCAAGGGGCGCTGAGGGCCAAGTGAGGCCCAAGTGGCTGTCGGCTAAGGAGGGTGAGCAGCCTTTGGAACATGGGACAGACCCTGGGATGTTGGGGACATGGGGCCTGGTGATTGTACAGTCAGAGGAAGGGGACGGAAAGGCCGTTCCTGGCATGGGTCCCTCCGAGTGGGGTGGCCAGTCCTTGGGCAGGGGACCAGCTGTGAGCCTCAGGGACGCCCTCTGCTTGCGGCACAGTGGTCTCCGAAGGCGTCCAGCCCCTCGGGATGGGGTGGGCTGCCGGCACAGGGCAGTCGCGGTGGTTACCAGCTGACCCCGTGTGAGGACATGATCCGGGAGGGCCCTAGGTCTGTGCAAAGGTCTTTCAAAGCAGAGTCAAAGGGGATGTGAAGGTGTGACCCAGAGGGCCGTCAGGAGGTGCTGGGCCGCGGGCCCTGAAGGTGGAGGACGGCGGCGCCGGGGTGTGGGCAGCCTCCCGACCTGGAGGCCAGGACGCTCCGCACGGGCTCAGAAGGCTTCGGGCCCCGGGGAAGACCCTGTCGGCGACCAGCCCACGGCCTGTCCGGTGGTGTATTTGGGTGTATTTGGGTGGTTTTCAGCACTCTGTTTCAGTTGCTAAGGGAGATGAAGCCGGGGGCTTCTTGAGATTGTGTGGCCACGGGACCCACCAGCGCAGCTGGTTGGCGGCGGTGGGGCACGGGGGTCCGGACGCCTGGGCCAGCGAGTGCGGGGTGAGGGCTGGGGTGTCTGCGAGGAGGCCTGCGGGCTCTGCCGGTGTTCAGAACAAGAGTGTGGAAGGGAAAGGCTCAGGGACGAGAGGGGAGCAGGGTCCAGGGGCAGCGGGACCCCAGGAGGGGACGCAGGAGGGACCAGCTGCTGGCCCCACGGTGGCAGTGGGTGCTGCACGGGGTCATCGGACGAGGAGGAGGTCCCGGGCACGGAGGGCACAGTTTGACTGCAGACCCGCCGTGCAAGTCCCCAGGAGTGCGGGGACCCCAAGATGCCGGCCCCGCAGGAGAGGCGCCAGGGCCAGATCCCGGCTTGCGGCTCGCAGGGCCCAGGGCTCACCGGCGGGCCGGCTCGGGGGCCTTCGCAGGCAGGCGGAAACCATCCCGCTTTGCTCCAAAACTCACTGCACCGGGAACGACCTTGGCCAGCGCCCAGAGCCTTCCCCGTGGGAGTCGTGCTCGGTGGCCGGTCTGCGTCCGCCTCCCGGGCGGTGCCATCCGCTGCCGCGCCTCTGCGAGTGGGGCGCTCACGGGGGGAGCACGAGGGGCTGGGGCGCCCCGGCTGTCGGAGAGCAACGGGGTGTGGGCCCCGCTCTCCACTGTTGGGGTGTCCGATCGTGCTGGAAACCTGACCTGAACCACGGCTCCCGCACGCGGCCTGGGGTCAGCGGGCCTCACACAGATGCGCGGGGCCCGTGTCCTGCCCCGGCTGGGACTCTGGCCGCAGACGGCACCTCCCGCGGCAGGTGGCCAGGCCCCCCCCGATGGGCTCCTGAGGGAAGCGAGGGGACTGCCACCCGCCAGCCCCTTGGGACTGCCGCCTTGCCTTCTGGCGGCTCCATCACGTCCCTCGGGGTCTCTTGTGGCCACCAGGGCCTCCACACCAGCAGCTGCAAGCAATGAACCCGCGGCCCCCCAGGCCCCGGAGCCCCGCCGTGTCCTCCTCGCGCTACAGCCGCCGGGCAGGGGGCTTGGACTGTCCACACAGGCCCAGGCGGGGGTCCCCTTCTGCTTTAGAGGGGGAGACTCCCCAGGGCGGCCTGCAAGGGCCCTTCCCGAGCGCCCGCCTTCCGGGGCCTGGGCTCCTGGGCTGGCCTCCGTCTGTCCAGCCGTCTGTCCGGCACTAGTGCGGCCATCGGGGGTGCCCTGCTGGCCTCCTTCCTTCCCCTTCCTCCGCGTCATTGGGGTCTCTTCCTACTTCTTTGTTGAAATATTTATGTTTTCATTTCTGCCTCATTTTGCAAAACCCGTGCAAGCGCTCGGTTTCCTCGTCAGAGCGAGTCTTCACCCCGATGGTCGTGTTGACGTGTTGACGCGGGGGCTGTTCCCTGAAGCCCTTCTCCCCGCCGACGGTGGGGGGACTTTTAGGTTGAACGTGGTTTCATCTTTAAACACCCCCCCTCCTCCCTCGCTGCTGTCCCCTCGGTGTCACGGTGTCACCGGCTGTGTGTCCGCGGTGCCCCAGCTGAACCGCTGCTGGTTTCCTCCTCGCGCTGCTTCCTCTCAGAGCCCCTGTCGCGCAGCCCTCCCCGGCCCCGGCCTTCCTGCCCTCGTCCCTTTTCCTTAACCGCCCGCCCCACGCTCGCTGTCCGCTCCCGCCACCTCCGTGAGCGCTGGGGAATTCCTCCAGGTACTAGCTGGGCTTTCTCTGCCCCGGCATGCTGCTCGCCGCTCCTGCGCAGCCCAGGAGCAATGGCTCCTGAATGTCTTACTTCTAAAAACAATATTGTAAAAATTTCAAGTGGTTCTCTTTTCGCAGGTGCAATTTCGTCCCCAGCCCCTGGCACCCTCCAGCCCAGGGCATCCCTCCAGCCCTAAGTGCCCCCCAGCCCCTGGCACCCCTCCAGCCCAGGGCATCCCCCCAGCCTGAGGCCTCAGCTGACGCCACCTCCCTCCCGGGTGGCAGCTCAGGAGGCCCCAGGTCCTTCGGCACAGATGGCCTCAGGCCGCCAGACGTGGTTCAGGGAGGGGAAGCGCGGGCCGTCGGGAGCTGGTCTCTTCTCGGGAGTCCCCACCGCCCACTTGCCAGCAGCCTTGAGCTCAGGTGCCAGGGCTGGACAGGTGCCAGGACAGGAGTGGCTCTGTCAGGCTCGGGGTCAGGGACATGAGTCTCGTGACGCTTCCCCCAGAGAGGGCAGCCCTAGTCCCGGCTTGCCCAGACGCCTCGAGGTGGGGGCCTGACCCCGAACCAGGGCCGCCGCGTGCCCCGCTCCTGCCCCACAGGAGGGCCGCGGCCGCTGTCCCCCGCCAGCAGCAGGGCCTGGGCGCCTCCTCCTGTGCAGCAAGGCCTATCGGCACCTTTAAATGGCAGCTGGTGGCTCTTAGAAGTGACGAAGTCCTCCCCACGGGGAAAGCCCGTCGGGTTCCCAGCCCCGCAGGCGGGTCCCTCGGCCGCGGGTCCTGCCAACCCCGTCCACCTCCCAACTCAGGAAACGGAGCGGCACTTCCAGCTGGCCGGTGGCATTCCGCGTTTCCCGCGTGTCCGCAGTGACTTTACTCACGCGTCACCTTCAGGGGCAGGAGCCCCGGCTTCGTGTTTGGGATCGCTCGGGGCCCTTGCACTTCTCTTACACGATGGGATTTATCCCGCAGCCTCTGGCCTCCCGCCCTCCCGCAGCTGACCCCTGACCGTTCCCACGGGGCCCGGGGCCCCCCGCCCCCCAGAGCTGGAGAGGAGGGTCTCCTGCGCCGGCCCGGCCGCTTGTCCCCCGCCCCGGTGCAGAAGGCGAGGCGCGCACCTGCCGCTCCGAGGGCCCCCGGCTCCAGGCCCGCGGGGGGCAGGCGCGTGTGCTGGGCCCGGGCACCCCAGGGCCGCCTCAGTGGACACCAGGGTCCTCCAAGGAAGTTGTAGCTAAGAGGCTGAGGAAACACCCGTTCATACTTGTAAGTACGTTTTCTCGAGAGCTTCGTGCTTGTTCGTCGTTCACTAGCAGAGGGGGGTGGGGGGGAAGGCGGTGTTTGTCCCTTCCTCGGCGGCCTGGGGGGGCCATCCGTGCCCTCCCCCGAGAACCAAGGGCCCTCCCCGTGCCTGGTGGCCCCAGGGAGGGAGGGCCGACGGTGACCAGTGAGGGTGGCCCCGAGTGACCCCACGGTGACGAACAGGCCCCGATCGGCCCCAGGCGGGCCCCCGTGAGTCACTGTCCCCGCCACAGGGAGCAGGTACGTGTGCAACCGTTGTGCAGGAGTAAATGGGATCCCATCGGCATCCCGTGACTGGGGAGTCTTCTTCACCCAAACGAGCCGGGAGGGTCAGCAGGAGCCTGGTGGCCCCGAGCCTGGAGCAGGGGGGCCCGCACACCCCAGGGAGCGGGGGCTGAGCGGAGCCACGGGACACTTAACTCTGAGATGCTCCCCACGCTCCGGGTCCCCGTCCCCAGGCCCGCGATGCTTCCAGCCGCCCCGGGGGGAGCTGGGTCCCAGCCCGGGCTCTCGGTCGCCACCACAGAAACCGCCGTGGGTGCAGCGGAGCAGAAGCGGAGTTGATTAGACCATCAGGTGCTCCCGGAATCAGCAGAGAGAGAAGAGAGCTCGTGACGTGGGCGGGCGCCCGGAGAGGGCGGCAGCTGACGACACAGCAGCCGGCGACACCCCACCCGGACCTTCCCACCAGAACCTCGCTGAGGCCTTGGCGTTGAGGACACGGGCAGCCGCCGGCGTGGGAGCGGGCGGGCCGCGAACGCCGGCCTCCGAGGGCGCTGGGGCTTGGTCGGGAGGTGAGCGGCGGGGACGGGCCTCGGCGGCGTCCCCGGGCCGGGCTCCAGACTCCAGGTGGGCGCAGCCTGTGTGGACGACAGAAGACAGCGGGGTCCCCGGCAAGCGGGAGAAGGCAAGCTGTCTGGGGAAGGACACGGGTGGGGGCTCCTCCGGCGCGGAAGAGCTCTGGGTGAGCAAGGACATCATCTGAAGGGCACCAGGGACGGACAGGTGCTGCAGTGTCGCGCCACGATGGGGATGTTGTTGGTGACAAAGCGAAGCAAACCTGCAGGCAGTCATTAGAGCAGGTGATGGGCTTGTCACTGCGCTCCCTGCCAGCTCTGCCGGCTTCTGATTTCCTGCCCCGCCCGTCACCTTTTGGGGGCAAGCGTGTCCTCCAGGCTGGGACTTGGCAGCCAGCAGAACCAAGTCAGGGTATGAAACTTCTGCCTTCCCCCGTGCCTCCCCAAGAGAAGGCGACGAAAGCGACGAGAGGTTTCCTGAATGACCCGAGTGGCGCAGGTCAGCCCCCCGGGATGAGGAGCCAGAGGACTCGGGCCAGGCCGGAGTAGGCCCTTCCCCAGGGGGCTCCCGGGACGCGTGGTGGCGGGAGCCCGGGGGGGCCAGGGGAGCCCCAGAAGCCGGTCCCAGCGGCGGGAGGCCCTGCGGCCCTGCGGCTCTGAGCCCCCGCGGGCCCGGAGGGAGGACCGGCCTCTGCAGAGCAGGACGGATGAATCGGATAAATCGCGTACATGAAATCAAAGCGAAGAGGAACCTGTTTTAGAGGCGGGAGAGCGCGCGCGCTCAGAGGAGAGGCCAAAGCCCCGAGCACTGGGGACATATGGCATTTGTCAATCAAACGCAGAGCAACCTTCAAAAAGCCATTAGAAGGCAGCCCCATGCCGTCTGGGCCATTTGTGCCGGCTGATGGCTCCCCTGCCCCGCAGGCCCCACAGACGCTCCGTTCCTGGGACTAATTAGCCTTCCAGAGGGCAACGAAGGGCCTCTGCTGGAACTTTCTTGGGAGCTGAGCGGTTACGGCTTCAGACGGACACCCCCAGACCCGGGCAGGGCGGCGGCCCCCTCCCTGGCGGGGCTCCCTCTCCCTCCCACGACCGCCTCCGGAGATCCGCCTTCCTCCGGCCACAGTGGCCAACCTGCCGCTTCCGTCAGGACCCATCTTCGGGCGCCAGGAGGGCGAGGAGCGGCGAGGAGCGGCGAGGACCGGCCTGCTCTGCTCGCGGCCCAAGAGCCCAGGCCGCCCGGCACCCAGCCCCTCGCTGAGTGGCCCGAAGGCGTGTCCCGGCTGAACTACGCCCCCGGCGCTTTCCCTTGAGGCACATACTTCTAGTAGGGCAGATGTTCTTGTTTCCTACTGTTTTTTTATTAAAAGATTTTATTTGTTTATTCATGAGAGACACACAGAGAGAGAGAGAGAGACAGGCAGAGGGAGAAGCAGGCTCCATGCAGGGAGGCCCATGCAAGACTCGATCCCGGGACCCCGGGATCACACCCTGAGCCAAAGGCAGATGCTCAGCCACTGAGCCACCCAGGGATCCTATGTCTTCTTGTTTTTAGCATGATTTAGATTTTGGGAGAATTTTTTCCTTCTCTAAGTCTCTTCACCGTGGTCTTCATCCACCTGCTGGGAATAGTGTCAAAGGGGCTCAGCTGGAAATGCCAGCTTCTGCCAGGGCTCGGGCTGCCTTACCTCAGATGGGCCCTTTGGGCTGTCTCCTTCCTCCCTGCACCTTCTACACTGTTGTCCTGCCCCACAGGGGCCCCAGGCACCCACTGGCCCTGTGGAGCTCAGGGGGCACCTAGGAGAGCGTCCGCTGAGCCCCTGCCCCCGCAGCCAGGGGCTGACACTCAGTGAATCACCCCACAGAGGTTTATTGTTTTCCCTCTCCGGGCCCTCCCGTCCACAGGTCAACCTTCCTCCAGTGTCTCTTTCTTCAAACAAGAGGTTGAAAATGTGTCCATTGCAGAAATGTTGAAGAGTTTGGAAGCACAGAGATAAAAATGAAAAATAAAAATTACCTATAATTCTGGCACCCAGAAATATCTTTCATAAAGGGTTCAATTTTATAAGCAAATTCTAAAATGTATTATATCACGAACCTTCTCATGTCATTAATTTTTCTAAAATTTGAATCTTAGTGGCTGCCTAGGGCTCCATTTATTCCACCTATCCCCTATTGTTGGACATTTATGTCTTTTCCAAATTTTCACCATCGTAAAAAATGCCGCAGTGAACATCCTAGGAGGTAAATCTTTGTGACTATCTCTAATTAATTCATTAAGATAAATTCCTAGAATAAATTCCTGTAAAAACAATGTGTCAAGTGGGATGAGTATATTTAAAACTCTTCAGACATGTCACTCAGGGACACTCTAGGGAAGTCACATCACTGCAAACCCTGATGTAAGGCCCGGCCAGCACTGAGTATCCACTCCCCCTCAAATTTGACAGACAAAAAAGACATTTTAGTGTTTTGTTTTCATTTCTTCGTCATCAAGTTTGGACTTTTGAAAACTATGCTCTTAACATATCTATATTTTGTGTTTGAGAAAATTTCTTTTTTTAAATATTTTATTTATTCATGAGAGACACAGAAAGGGAGAGGCAGAGACACAGGCAGAGGGAGAAGCAGGCTCCATGCAGGAGCCCCATGTGGGACTGGATCCCAGGACCCTGGGATCACCTGCACTCAACTACTGAGCCACCCACGTGCCCCAAGAAAATTTCTATTCGTGTCCTTTATCAATTTTTCCACTAGATTATTTTTTGTAAGAATTGAATCTATATAAATTATAAAGAAAAGCAAGCCTTGTGTCACATTTGTTCCTTTTGTCTCCCTTAGGTTTTATATTTCTGCCCCTCAGTCTCTATCTGCAAAGTGAATTGCTTCATCCAAATGACCTCTTGACCCCAAGGTCATGTCAAATAGCTCAGACCTTCCTCTCTACTGTCACCCTGCCCAGTGTCACCAGCAGGCTGAGTCCCCAAACTCCTTAGCATGGCTGGGGTGGGGGGACTTGAGTTTCAACTGTCTGCCTGGGTGGGGTTTCACCCTTGAATAATCCAGGTAGGGTGCTCTTGAGCACCCCAGCCCCGTCTGGGAGAGGGAGCCAGTGTCCAGTCCCCCCATTCCCCGGGAGGGGTCCAGGCTCGCGTCTCTGTGGTTTGCGCCTGGAACCTGGTGCGGGCAGCTCCAGACGCACCACAAAGCCCCAGGGAAGGCCAACGGCCCCTCACTACTGGCTGAGGAAGTAAGTCCACACCATGGATTCTGATGCTGATGCGAACTTTGTGACAGGAAAGAATTTATTTTTAAGTGAGAAAAGTTGATTCCAGGGCAGCCCTGGTGGCCCAGCAGTTTAGCGCTGCCTTCAGCCTGGGGTGTGATCCTGGAGACCTGGGATCGAGTCCCACGTCAGGCTCCCTGCCTGGAGCCTGCTTCTCCTCTGCCTGTGTCCCTGCCTCTGTGTGTGTGTGTGTGTGTGTGTGTCTGTCTGTCTGTCATGAATAAATTAATAAAATCTTAAAATAAAAATAGTAAAGTCATTTCCAGAGCAATAAAAGCCCTTTCTCTCTCTCTCTCTCTCTCACACACACACACACACACACACACACACACACACACGGGCCCCTGTACACACACAGATCTATGTGAATCATGGCCCGTGGGCGACAGCTCCCGTCTCCTCCTCTCCCCCTCGCTCCCTCTCCTTTGGACGCTGCCTCCAAACGCCCCGCCACCCACCGTGGGGCAGTTGTCCCTGGAGTCACGGCCGCGGCCAGCGTGTCGTTGGCTGCAGGCAGCTCTGGGCAGAACCGCTTGACGCCGTCTGCCGGGTGGTGTCGGGCCTGTCGGCACCGGGGAGCTGGTCTGCAGAGGCCTGGTTCCTGC
This sequence comes from Canis aureus, assembly GCF_053574225.1. NCBI lineage: Eukaryota > Metazoa > Chordata > Mammalia > Carnivora > Canidae > Canis > Canis aureus. Next base: position 47,333,190 of record NC_135611.1, read on the forward strand.
ACGTGGCATGGGATTCCTTCGGGAAGAATGTTCCCCTGTGGGCCATTTAGTGGATCTATGGGCCTGGGGTCAGAACCTCCCAAAACGGGGGGCTCTCAAGGGCACGGGAGCAGGATTCACTGTGCTGCCTTTTCAAACTCTAGGACCAACAGACAATGAAAACAGGTGGTCTAGGGTCCCCTGAGTGCCTCAGTTGGTTGAGCATCTCCTTCAGCTCAGGCCATGATCCCGGGTCCTGGGTCTGCTCAGGGGGAGCCTGCTTCTCCCTCTCCCTCTGCCCCCCCCGCCGCCCCGGCTCATTCTCTCTCTCTCTCTTCTTCTCCCTCTCTCTCACTCTGCTGTCTCTGTCTCTCTTAAATAAATAAATAAAATCTTAGAAAAAAAAAAAAGGAAACACGTAGTCTAGGAATTGAACACTTAACCTGCCCCAACACACCCTCCAGCAGCCCCACGCAGCTTCTCGCAGACTAAGGCAACCCCATCTCAGGCCTGGGGGGCTCTCGCTGGCTCTCCGGCTGGTGTTTCCCGAGCACATGAGAACAGCTGTTTTGCCGTGACAGGTGAAGCCTGGGCTGCAGCTGAAAGAGAAAAAGCTGGACACTCCCGCAGCGCTGTCATTTGTCTGACACACCCAGGGCTGCAGAAGTGAACTGGCTGTAAACGAGCGCGGCGTTGTTTTCAGCTAAAGACGTGGGGCCCACGCTCCATGGTAATTACATGCATCAGAGCTCACAAGCGTGGGCCTGCCGAGGACGCCACTCCCTGGGCCCAGGTCCTACCGAAGCTCGGCCCTGGTGGCCTCTGTCCCCAGCTGAGCCTCCTGAGTGCAGGGCCCCAAGTCAGACGCCTCATGTCAGGCTCAAGATCATGGCAGCCAAAAATACCCCTTCACATGCCAAGAGGCAGTTCCCTAAATTTCAGAGTGTGGGATGGAGTAGATCCTTCTGGAGAGCTGCAGGCTCAGGCTAGGGGAGCAAGCAGGGAGAGCCAGGGGCCCCAGGGAAGGGCCAGGAACAGGGGTGTGGAGGATGGAGCTCTTGCAGAGCGACGGCTCATTGGACAAACACATTATCATCAGGGTTCAGGACTGTCAGCTCCTGGGGTTCCTGGGATGGCTCTTTTCAATAATTCTTTACATTTAACAAAACCCAGTTTTCCTAGTTTCCCGTGTGGATAAATGGGGGGGTGGGTGCTTTGGAGTCAGAAAGACCTTGAGCAAATTAAACTTTCACCTCCAGGATTCTCAGCTGTGAATGGAAACTCTAATAAAGGCCTTGGATTAAATGAGGGAGTGCTTCTGAGGTGCTTTGCTCGGGGCCCAGAGGGGCAGGAGGGCGGTAACTGGTCACCATGTCCTCCTGCTGTCTGCAAACCGGGACCAGGGACGCACCAGGGGCCCACTGGCGAGGTCAGGTCACCAGTGTGGGACGGAGCACCTGCCAGGGCCACCAGCCCCCTGGCAGCAGACACACACAGAGTGGAAGATGAGCTCCTGGTCTAGCAGCAGTAAATTGAGTAAGAAATAGGGCAATTAGTCAAGTAATTATAACCATGACAAAATACAATTAGAGACTACCGGGCAAAGTGATCTGGGAATCCAAGGAAGGAGTCAGTTGTTTATTAAATATATATATATTTAATATATATATAGTGTATATTTTATAGGTATTACATATTATATAGATATGCCTGGAGTATGATTCATAGATGATAGATAAATGATAGATGATAAATAGATGATAGATTGATAGATGATAAATAAGTTGATTCATGATAAATAATAGATGATAGGTCACAGATCATAGATGATAGATGATGGACAGATAGATGGGAGATAGGTCATAGATGATAGGTAGATAGATGATAAGTAGATAGATCATAGATGGTAGATTGATAGATGATAGATTGATAGACAGACGATAGATAGAGGATGGATAGGTGTCAACTGTGCACCAAGAGCCGGGTATACAGTGTGAACAAATCAATTTGGACTCTGCCCTCAGGGCACCTCAGTGAAGTAGGGGAGACGGATAGTGAACAAGAAGACAAATGAAAATAAATTACAATTGGAACTATGTATGCTAAGGGGGAAAAATCTCGGTCAACACAAGAGAGAGTAAGGGGAGGTTCCCGAATTGGTGTAGCAGAAAGGGCTTCTCTGGGAAGGTGCCAGAGTCAAGCCACCCAGGGAAGAGTGGGGGCAGGGGCAGAGGGAGCCCCGAGGTGGGGAAGAGCCAGCTGGGTGGGAGGCAGGGGCCCCGGGCAGGGCCTGGAAGGGGGCTGTCGGGGGTTTACTGGACGAAACGCTGCGCTCTGGGGAAGGTGTCCCAGGCCAGCGCAGGACTCCCCATCGAGGGCAGAGGCAGCCCCAGTGAGGGGGGCCCCGGGAAGTGGGGTGAGGGCCAGGCCGAGGCTGCGAGGCCGTGGGTGGGCAGCACCCAACAGGGCTTTGCTTTCAGGGAACCTGCCCCACCTCAGTGAGCCCTGGAGTCCCGAGGAAGATCTTGGGGCAAAGGGGTTGGGGTCGGGGGTTGGGGAAGGCTCGCTTACCCCTGTTCTTTCATTTGGAGCTGCTGGAGCCCCTGGGCCCCTTCGTGAGGCACAAGCAGGCCTGCTCAGGCCTCGGCGTCTGCCCCAAGGCCACAGAGGCAGGGGTCCCCATCCCCACACCAGGGCGCCCCAAGGTTTGTCCCGGGCTGTGTGGGGGTGGATGGGTGCTGGCGGGTGGGGGGGCGGGTGGGCAGGCAGAGGGGCCCCCCGCGCCCGTGGTGCCTCCTGGCAGCGCCCCCCTGCCTCACAGGGCTTCAAGGCTCAGAGCAGACCTCGTGGCTAAGGCCTCCGAGCTCAGTGCCCCAGGACGCAGCCGGGGAGGCGGCCTGCGCCCAAGCACCCATGGGGGGTGCGCTGCGTGTCGGGAGGTGCCGCCTCCTGAAGATCAGCTCAGGCGCCCTGGGTCTCGGACCTTCCTAGCTCCCCCTGACCCCTGCGTGCCCCCTCCGGGGCTCCCAGCCACAGGTCTATCTCCTGTGGCCGTCGGGGCTGTCATCCGCACCCCGGGTCTTCATTCGGCAGCGCCCCATGGACTTAACTCTCTGGTTCTCCTTGACCACCCGTCCCTACAGCCCCTTGATTTCTGCCTCCTGGGCCACTTCGCCCAGCTGTCTGGTCTCCATGGCGACGAGCACCTCTAATGGATGCACAGTTCCTGTGAGGTCACACCCGCTGCCTCTTGTCACCCCCCTGCCTGCACACACCCCTCTGTCACACACAGTCTCTTCTGCCCCCAAATCACCAACGCACACCCCTGGTCTAGTTTCACCTCCCAAGACTCATTTCCCTCCCGTTTGTTTCTCTTGTTTTCTACCCAGTTTTAAGGGTGTCAAAGACAGTTTACTGGAACCTGTGCTGATCTGCTCCGGATCCTGGTCTCTTGATAACAGGGATTAGGGATGGCCCGGGGTGTGGATCCCCTGGGCAGAGGGGTGGGTGCCACGATCTGACCAGGGACAGTGCTGTTCTGTGCCCTGTGTGGAAGGGCAGGGGCTGCTGCGTTGAAATCTGCATGCAGGGGATCCCTGGGTGGCTCAGCAGTTTGGTGCCTGCCTTCAGCCCAGGGCGTGATTCTGGGGTCCTGGGAGCGAGTCCCACATCGGGCTCCCTGCATGGATCCTGCTTCTCTCTCTGCCTCTCACTTTCTCTGTGTCTATCACAAATAAAAAAAAATAAAAAATAAAAATAAATAAATAAATAAATAAATAAATAAAATCTTAAAAAAAAAATCTGCATGCAGCCACTTATTAGGTGTGTTCAGTAAATACACTGGGAGCTCACTGGGAGCCAGGCCCTGGGCATACGTTGTTGGACCACGTAGCATCTTTCTTCATGTAGCCTTTGGGCTGGTGGGAATAGGGTTGCCACATTTAGCAAATGAGTATATGGGATGCCCAGTGAAATGTGAATTTCAGATAAACAACAATTTTTTAGTGGTTATTTATCTGAATTCACATTTCACTGGGCATCCTGTATTTTATCTGACAACCCTAAGTGGGAGAGAAAGAAAACAAATAAGGAAATAGAATAATGAAATGCCATGATTCTGGTGGGTGCTGGGAAGAAAAACCCAGTGCTCTGTGAGAGCATCTCAAGGTGCCAACTGAATGGTTAGGGATGAGCTCCTGAAGTCCTGGGGGATGGGAAGAAGCCTCCACATACCAAGCCCAGGGGTGAGCATTCCAGGCAGATAGAAGAGCCTGTGCAAAGGCCCTGAGGTAGGAAAGAGTCTGACATGATCCTCAGCCAAACAGGCCAGTATGACTGGATGGAGAGGTCAGTGAGCAGGTGTGTGCAACTTGAACTGATGACATAATAGACCACAATGAGCAGGTGCCCAGCAAATTATAGCTATTATATATTGTTATTAATAATTACGATTTTTAAAATTCAAGCCAAATATGAGTTCCAGACATGGTGTGAAACATTCCTTCAGTCACTAAACTGCCATATTTATACTTTCTTTTTTTAAAAGATTTTATTTATTTATTCATGAGTGACACAGTGAGAGGCACAGACATAGGCAGAGAGAGAAGCAGGCTCCCTATGGGGAGCTTGATGTGGGACTCGATCCCAGGACCCCAGGATCACACCCTGAGCTGAAGGCAGACGCTCAACCACTGAACCACCCACGTGCCTCTCATCGTACCTTTCTGTCAAGAGGACATTTCAGCACATATTTTACTGAATCCCGCCGGCCAGGCATAAGATATTTACCTATACATCCAAAAGTTATCTGAAAAAACTGAGATGCAGAATGTTGTCTGAAATTCCTGTTTTTCATCATAAGATGCTAAAATGTCAACCAGCAACCGCCCCCCCCCACCCTGAGTGTTATTAGGAAAGTCGTAAAACCCGGGTGTCGGTCAGCAGAGGCCTTGGGCCTCCACTCACACCTGTGCACTCCCGTGACGCCCCATATCTGCTGTGTGACTTGCAGCGTGTCGCTCGACCTCACTGAGAACGGGTTTGCTCATCAGTAAAAGCAGGAATAATAATAATGAGGGCTACAAAACGCAGAGGGTGACCTGGAGGATCCAGTGAAATACCATCCGGGTGATTGTGAGCCAGTGGGGCCGAATGGAGGAAGCAGGTCTGATTGCTGTTTGTCTCGTAATCGTCCCAGGTACCACCTTCCTCGCTGGAAAGCCGAGCAGAGGGAGGCCCAGGGGTCCGAGCCCTGCAGAAAAGCCATCTTCCTGCTTCATCTCCCTGCGGAGGCTGCTTTCAGCCTGTGGAGGCGAGGAGAGATGATTTAACAAAACCGCTCGTGAGCACCGGAGACGGATTTAGTGCAGGGACACCTGTCAGGCTAAATGTCAGCAGACAGTGTGGAAGGGAGCCATGACTCACTCCTCATGCGGGACCGTGATGGGAAGCGCTGGCCTTCCCTAGCGACTAAGCACGGGCTGGTGTCACTGTGGCCCAGTGACGGGGACAACAGGGGGGCTCTGTCTCCAGCAGAACCAGCTCTCAGTAGGACATGGTGGTCAGCAGCCCTGGGGCCTCACATCTTAACTCCACGTCCAGGGCCACATGAGTGTCAGCTTTCTCCTGAGCCACACGGGGATGCAGGCAGAGCCGTCGCGTCACAGCCAGGTGGCATGGGGTCCCGAGATGGCCTAGGACTAAGCCGTGTGGCACAGTGTGTGCAACAGAAACTTTGAGCCATCGCCCAGAGCAAGGCCAACACACCATCTGCATTACTGCAAGGGCCCGGGCATGACACGACTATGGCTCAGTGAGTGTCTGTGTGTAGATGGCCGTGATCGAGCGCATATACCTGAGCCCCGGCCACAGCAGTCCCCAAGGCCCCAGGTCCTCTCCTTCCCTGGGCTGCACATGCCTGACCGTCCGTGTCAGCGGCCCAGCCCTCAGTTTGGGCTCCGGGTCGTAATTCTGCCTCAGGCTTGCAGACCCTGGCGCAGGCCACTGCTCCCCGTGGGCTGGAGGCTGGGCCCCTGCCAGGACAAGGGCTGGGGGTGGGGGAGGACCTGCCCTTGGAATTCGGGGTACAGCCACTTTCCGGGGAGCTAGCTGCACGATATTTTTGCTGCACCTCAAAAGAAAACTTTACATTTTAAATTAACAGCATGTCCACTGCCAGTATTTGTGGTTACTACCTGTAACGTAAATCTCTTTTAGAGATGTGTGAGAACAGCATACATAATGAAATATCAACATGTAACTTGATTTAAAGTGGCTTTTCATTAATATAACAAATGAAGTGTACCAAAATTTGAAAGTGTATTCCTTTGGGCCTAATTAAAATACTGAACAAAATACATGTATATGTATATTTTAAATGAAGACATGCAGCAGCCAGAATTAGCTACAAAAATTAATTCAAATCGAAAAGTGCACCGTGAGTATATTGTTATTATTACCGTAGCCGGTCCTCTTCCCTGAGATGGCTCAAACAACGTGCGTCTGATTTAGGGCCTACATGAGGGGACAAGTGGGCTTTGCTTTAAAAATACCTCATTCTCCATCTCGGCTTGTCTCCGGGGGCTTTAACTGTGCTGTGTTTTGGTTGGAGGAGAACTTTCCATGCACCTCTGAAGGTGGCCTCATCTCTGACTGAGGGGAGCGTTGCAGGCCGAACTCATGTGTCCAACCAAGGGCAGGTGGCCTCTGCCTTGGGAGGGCATGACAGAGCTCGGGAGGGAATGGGCTCTCTCCACAAGGAGACAGTAGCCTTGACGGGCACCCAAGCTGGCGTCCAGGAACTGGTCCCTGAGGGTCACCTGAAGACACACGGGAAGGACTGGAGGAGAGCAATGACGGGACAGGAGCTGGCGACAAAGGAGCAGCTGGTGGCTACTGTAGAAAAGCAGTCTGGTGCCACCACTGAACCCAGGGCAGAGAGTTAATGCAGCATTGGCCACACCCTCACCAACTCTTTGGGGGCAGCACTAAGGAGTGTGCCAGAAACCCCGCGGAGGGACCCAAGGCTCAAGGTGGGACTCCAGGCTTGGAGTCACACCCCAAAGGCTTGGGCGGGGAATGGCTCCCTGCTGGCAATTCTGCCCAATGGCAGAAGATTCCCCAGAGGTCGGGCCACTGACCAGAGAGACCCCCTTGTCCATGCACGTCTGGGACAGGGCCTGGTTTCTAGGCTGTGGAGCAGGACTTCTCCCCGTGACCCTCTAGGATGTGGATGGGCCTCTACACTTGGCAGGAGATCCCTCCTGGCTCAGCGAGGGCCCGAGGACCAGGAGAGCCCAAAAGGAGAATGGAGAAGTGTGCGTGTTAGCACACGCGTGTGAGGATGAAGCTGGAGAAAGATGGACTTTCTCCAAAGGGTGTCTGCATCTATGCTGGCTGGCCGGCAACCCAGAACTCCAATGGTGGCCAAGACATGTCACCCCTTAATTCTTCGCCTCAGTGGAGACAGCAATGGTATCTATCCTCTTAGGGACTGATCGTGGATTGGATTAAAGACTTCATATGAAATATTATTCTTCAGAGTGGTAAGTATGCATAATCGTTCATCATTACTCTCGTTATTGTGAAGTTACTGGCTCATATTCCAGTCCCTGGGGGACGGGAAGTACCGTAACAACAATATTTGTACTGTACTATATAATTTACACCTTACTTTCAAGTACCTTATCTCTGGTCGCAACACAGGCCAGGCTCTGGGGCGTGATTCCTCCCTGAACTGAGGAAACGGGGGAACAGACTTGCCCAGCACCACATAGCCAGGTGCGAGGGAAGTTCCAACCTCAGTATCTGCCTTTGAACTCCTGGCCCCCCACCGTGGGGATGGGAGAGGAAACCCCTCATGGACTCCAAGGAAAGCTCTCTAGGACTTACAGAACATTCCAGGCTTCACTTCACAGGCCGGGGAAGAAGAAACTAGGCCAGGTGGGGCCGGTGCAGACAGCAGGGCTCAGCCTGGCCAGGACCATCTCCTAAAAACACTTCGATTGGGTCAGCAACTGGCTTTAATTCTGCAGTTGCAACACCTGTTTCCACAGTGATGGGAGGACATCTCCCCCCCCCCCACCTCCCCAGGTCAAATCTCTCCACTTATGTGATTTGTTGGAAGGCTGGTAGCTTCCATCAAAAGCTCTTAAATATTGAAATATTCCATTGGAAGCAGAGTAACAGGCACATAGTAAAGATTTCCGGGTTCATGGGACTTCTTAGATCTTTGGTTGTCACGCATGGGCTTTTGCATTTGAAGATACTGTGTCATTTCCCACCAGCACAAGCCTGGCTCCAAGAAGAGGACGTGCAGGGTGTGGTCCGCAGAGTTCACGGGCGCGGTCGGGCTGCTATTATTTTATCCAACTAACATACATGTTCTCCATGAAGAGGCCTAGAGAGCAGCCGTCCCAGCTCCCAGCTCAGCGGCGCTCAGTAACACGCTACAAATCCAGGAGCAGAATCCCTGAGAAGGCAAGGTCCAGCGATGGGGTCAGATGGGAAGGGGGGAAGGCAAGAACCTGCCTATTCAAGGAAATTTTGAGGAGAGACCGGCGTAGGAAAGGGGGGCCTCCTCTGTCCTGAAAGGCAGGGGCCCGACCCCAGCCTTCACAGGCCGGGAGGGACGTGGGCTGTGTTGAGGAAGGGGATGAGAGTCTGTTTCAGTGGGTGCCCAGAAGGGTCGGCTCGCCTGTGGGGAAGGGACTTCAGAAGCTCACTGCTCCCCGAGAAACGATGGAGACAAAAGACAGAACTGGACGGCAAGGGCTCTAGGATCAGTTTAACAACCGAGGAGAGGAGGCGTCGGAAGGGCAGAGGACTGGAAGGGCTGTGTTGGCTTCTAAACGGCCGCAGAGGGAAAGGCCCGGTGGTCCAGGGAGCCCCTGCAGGGGCCTCCAAACACTCACCAGTGCCCAACTATGGCTGGTCTGCAGCCCCTGCCTCAGCATTTGCAGATCCCTTGCCTAGAACCCCCTTCCTCTTGCTTTTGGCCTCCGAGACTCAACAGTCATTGAACACTGCGCGGATTTGAGCGACATTTCAAGGATTTGGATCTGACTGAATTTGGTGTCAGGAGAACAAGGAAAAGATGTCAACACAGAACACATGTTTTTGATGTTGAAGTGCTTGGGGGCTGTAGCTATTCCAAGTAGTGAGGACATGGGAAAGGGGGTGAAGGGAGAGAGGTTCTCCTTCCATTGTCAATGGGGTGGATTTTCCTGACAGCAATACTCAGTCATGGAAGATGGCTGAAGTCACCAGGAAAGCACCCCCTGAAGACTCTGGCCTGGTCGGTAGACCTGGAAGTGTACTCGGGATGCCAGTGGCCAGAACGGGGCTAAGGGGGAGACACTCAGACAGGCTGGAAGTGGGCCAGGTGCGCAGGGGCAGCCAGCAGGAAGAGGGCACAGACCAGGCACCCTGGCCTCTGGCAAGTTTAACCTGGTCACATCGACTCTGGCTTTCTTCACTGCTCTGGAAGGGAACCCAAAGCTCCAGGATTCAAAATCTCATGCCACTGCTCAAATACAGCAATGGGGGGGGGGGGGGGGGGAGCATTCCTTAGCACTCCATATGAGCTGGTTGAAGGCCCTAGGTAGAGCCCAAGAGTAGAGCTGGGGTGTACAGAACCCCGCCAGGTAGGAGGGTGGGGAGGGGGCCGCCCCCAGCCTTCAGTCACCAGAAGAAAACAGAATTCCTCCTAGAACTGAGGCCCCGACTGCCGCCGGCCCAGGCCTCAGGGGCCTCAGGTCACCCCGCCAGCGGCCCGCGTGGACCGTCATTAACCCCGGAGCCCTGGCCGCTCCGGTGGGGGTCACAGGCCGCTCCTGAGCGGGGCGGAAGGACGGGAAGGGGTAAAATGCCCCTTTCCTAGGGGTTCAAAAGCGGGCAGGGCTGGGGGCTCCCCACAACAGGGAGCGGAGGAGGGAGGTGGAGGAGGCCAAGGGCCAGGAGCGCTCCTCTGCGCAGGGGCCTCCTCGGGGAGAAGGGGGCCGGGACTGGGGGGCGGGATGGGGAGGGGCGCCCGGGGCACCCCGGGGCGTCGGTGCGGAGGGTGGCCTTGGTGGGTGGACGCGGCCGGACCCCTCTGCGGGTCTGGGGTGGGCGGTCGGGGGCGGGGACCGGGCTGGGGCCCGCGGGGAGGGGCGCCCCGGCACCTGCAAGCCCGAGGGCGGCACAGGGCTCCTCCCCCTCCCCGGGCCCACGCACGACTCCAACCGCCGCCCTGGACGCCTGCGGGGGCCGCCCCTCCCCCCATCCCGGGGCCGCCCCTCCCCCCATCCCGGAGGCCGCCCGCGCCTCCCTTTCCTCCTCCGAGCGCTGAGCTCCGTGGGGCCGGCGCGCGGCAGGCGGCGGAGGGGCCCGAGCCCTTCTGGTCCGGGTCCCCGCGGTGCAGGGGGTGGGGGGGTCGGGGTCCTTCAGGTCACGAGTAGTTGGGGCCGCCCCCGGCCGCTCATCCAACCACTAGGGGTGCAGCCGAGGAACATGCCTTTCAAGCCCGCGCCACCCCGCCCCGCGCCCTGCACCCCGCACCCCGCGCCTCCTCCCTCCTCTCCACCTTCCTCCACCCCCACCCCCCACCCCCCACCCCCCACCGCCCCGCATTGGCTGGAAATCGGGCGGCGCCCGTTGCACAGGCTTGTGCCCCTCCTTGGCGCTTTGGGGTGCATTGGAAAAGGTGCCCCTGCCACAGTCACGTCCCTGTGCAGCCGCTGGTGGGCGCCAGGCCCTGGGGTGGATCCGGCCCTTGTGCAGGCCGAGTAATGATACTCCGGGTGCAGGGGCACCCAAGGGTGCGACAATTCCTCGTCGGCCTGCGGTCCCAATTGGAAGTGGATGTTAAAGATGAGAAATTCAGTTTTGTAAAGTGAAATGTCATGGATTTAGAGTCTGAAACCCACCCCTAGCCTTTGGTATTTGACTATCTTTATCCTTGGCAGTGTGTGATTCCCATGTTTCAAAGAAAGAACTTTAAAGGTTCATAAAGCTCCAAAGATTTCAAATAGCTCTTTTAAAAGCACTTTGATGGTTTAAATGCAGACACATGAATTACATATCTCTTAAATTACACAGGGTTTTAAATCTAAGGGAAAATGTCTTAGGCAAGATGGATTAGAGTTTTGTCTTGTGGGGGTAGTTTTTTTTAAAGGTGTTCATAACATTCAGGTTGATGGTGGGAAGAAAAGAGACAGGGGGCATCGGGTGAAGGATGCCCAGACTTCCTGCCACCCAGCCCCGTGGAGGCTCTAGGAGCAGAGCAAAGACACACCCACCAGGCCGTGGCGGGCCTCCCAAGCAAGGGCAGGGACACTGCCACATACAGCTCCTGAAGGGCGGTGGGTGAGCTCCTCCAGGGAGGGACTGCCTCTGCTTCTTCATGCCTTTTCCACCCTGATCAGTGCTGAATGAATGAGCAAATGATACAAAGAACTAATGGATGTAAAGATCACATCTCCATTCTTGCTACATCTACAGCTTGCTCACGACCTAAAGTGATTGATCTTTTCAGTGTCCCCACGTCAAGCCTTCAAGAAATCCCTAACAACCAGAGGCCCTACCCTAGGAGGAGAGGTGGTTTGGTATATGGTGAGCTCAGGCTTTGGAGTCAGGCTACACAGACTTGATTTCCTGCTCTGTCACTTATTATCTGGGCGACCTTTTTTAATCTTCAGTGTCCTCATCTATAAAATGAGATTGTAGTGGTCCTTCAGTCACTGGATTAATTTAGATACATGTAAAGCCTTTAGCAAAGAGCTTGGCTCACAGGCACTGTTCAGAATAAACAGGGATTGGTGGTGGTGGTGGTGATGGTGAAGATGAAGGTGGTGGTGATGGTGGTGGCGATGGTGGTGATAGTGGTGATGGAGGTGATGGTGGTGGTGGTGGTGATAGTGGTAATGGTGAGGATGATGATGGTGGTAATGGTACCAGTGGTGATGATGGCATTCACCCCTCAAGCTTTCTCGCCCGTACAGCTGTGGCAGCTGGTCGTCTTACAGGGTGGTGGAATTACCGAGAGCATGCCTCGTCCCAGGCCTGCGAGATCCCTCTGTTGATGGAGTAGATGTACAGAGAGGCAGACTCTCCCACCCTGCATGGGCACAGGGAACTTTGCTGGAGTTTCTATAGCTGCCAAGGAGTCCTTGAACAGTTGTGGCCTTGGGCAGGTACAAGGGATGGCAAAGATGGGAGTTCTTTGAAATATTTCCTAGAACAATAAACTGAGCAATGAAATTTTCCTAGAACAGAGAGTTTTTGGAAGACAGCATCTAGGGGTCACAAATCTTCCAGAGAGACAAAAAATATTGATGAGCAGGCCCTGTGGATGGACCATGTCCACCCAGACAACTTCCCCTCTCTAGCATGTCCCTGAAGCCCTCTGGGCAGAAAGAAAAGTCCCCTTGAGCTCACCTCCCCCCCTCCGCAGGAGTTCTTGCTCATCTTCCCATCCCGGACTTGACAAGATGCCTGCTCCTATCTATTTGGTTTGTGTACTTGCTCCAGATTTGCAGCTGGGATTTAAGGCTCTGGAGCCCAACTGTGCCCTACTTGCAGCTGGGATTTAAGCCTCTGGAGGACAGGGTTCCTGGTTTGCTTCCTCAAATGTCTCACAAAGCCCTTAGTAGACAGCAGAGAGGCACCTCGTATGCGCCTCACACCGTGCGTTGCACATACTGGGTGTTGGCTAATTCCTACTGAAGAGACAGGTGGCCAGTGACAGAGGTGAGGGTGCATCTCCTCAAGGCAAGCTCTGTCCTTGTCCTTCCCGACTCAGGTGGCCCCAAAGACGGTGTGCTCAGGACCTTAGTTATATCTGGGTGGGACCTTTGGAAGCCACCACGTGAGGTCCCTCTGGAGGTGAGCCACCCAGCCACACCGAACATACTCCTGGAGAACTTGCCTCCTCTTGTGAAGAAACTCTTTGTGATTCTAAGCAATCGGTATTATTAGATTTTTCAGAACTAATTCCTCATTCCGTCCATTTTCCTTCCAACCTCAGAAATGCTTCAAATCTCAAAACCCTCCACCTCAGAACGTGGGGTTCAGAGCGCAAACCCTTGCTTTTAGCATGTAATTCATCATGGGGCTGGGGCCGCAGGGGTGGGGAGGGAGCCAGGAAGTCCCAGCAGAGTGCCACCATCACCCTAATCTCTCTCCATTAAGGAAACGGATGGCAAGACGGGGATTACTGTGCCTATAAATCAGCGTTGTGTTCTGGATAATCTAATACATTTTTCAAGTGTTGTTCTCTCGCCGTTTGGCATGCGCAGAACTGCTCAGTTGGCACAAAGTTCGCAATCAATCTCTCCTGCCTGCTCCCCACCCGGCCTCGCCACCTCCTCCGAACCTTCCTAATATTTTATACATAAACCGGTTTGGATTCACAGGGCATTCCAGCTAGTAAATGCTCTGAAGATTCATCTTTATGGACTAGCAGCCCAGCCTTGTAGCGTCTCAGCTTCTCAAGATGAAAAGGAATTTTATTTGGTGTGTTAGGCCACGCGGGGAATGGCTGCTGGCGGGTTGCTCGGTTCTATTATTATCGCGTGCGCTCCTCTCCAGGGAGGGTGAGACGAGGCGGGAGAGGCCTCACGGGTGGGAGCCTCAGAAAAACGATGCTCTTCATTTCCCCTCTTTCTCCCAGACCCTTCCAAAAGCTTGGCAGGGCCCCGAGAGGCTCCCCAGGACCCCAGGGAATGGGGATGGCGAGCTTTGAGCCACCAGCGTGCGTCTGCACTAGTCTGCGCCCTGGGAAGAGGGACCAGGGATCCACTAGATTAAGACAGCGCTTGGGGGAGGGCCACGGCCCCACCAAAGGGAAAGAAGATAGTGCAGTTTCATTTGCTTTAAAGCACGGCCTCATAATAAATGTGCACAGCAAATGTGCTGAGCAAACACCTCGGCGTTCATCAATATGCGGGGGCTGTTTATTGCCTCATAAACTTGGAAGCAAGTGATATTGTCTCTTAAATCAATGGCTCTGTGGACAGCCTTGGCGCTCCAGGAGAACAGGACATCCAGGCCACGCGGCGCTTAAATTAATGGCTGGAGCAGTGACTAGGAGGTGCTTAGTCACTGCCAGGGGATTAGGAGCCATTCCAGAGGACGCACAGCATCCTTAGGATGTATGTGTCAGGGTGGTGGGCCAGAGCACCTGGGGTGCCGTGGGGCATCCTCACCCATGAGCTGTGCCACCACAGGGGTGGTGGGTCCTCAGGTGCTCATCTGGGTCCCTCCCATTCTGGATCCCTGGCACCTGCATCAGGCCCCACCTGGGGTAAATCCTGGAAGAAGACGGCAGGAGGGAAGGAAACCAGGCCGCCAAGTTTTGAAAGGAGACCATGAACGAGAAGAGAAGCTTTCATTGGGGGAGAGACTGCAGTGGAGGCCTTTGGGGAATGGCCCTGCCACCTCCTGGGAGGCACAGCTTCCAAGGCAGGATGAGGAGCAAGAGACCTGCCGCTGAACTCAGGGCAGCGCTGAACACAACGCTGTCGTGTTGATGAAGCCCTGGCTCAGTTGAGAGACATTCACTAGGCCCTAAATACAGACCAGGTCAGGGAGGTGCTTGCAAGCTGAGCCAGTCTGCTCCCCCAGGCTTCAGGTGGTGACTGAATGGTAGCCCCCTCCAAAATATAAGTCCACATCTTAATCTCTGGGCCTTGTGAATGTGATCCTAAAAAAAAGAGTCTTTGCATATATCGTTAAGGATCTTGAGATGAGAAGATTATTTCGAATCACCCGGGTGAGCCCTAAATCCAAAGACAAGTATCCCGTATAAGAGAGAGGCAGAGAGAGATCTGAGAAGACAGAAGAGGTGAAGAACAGTGGAGACAGGAAGGCAATGTGACAAAGGAGGCAGAGATGGAGTGATGGGGCAACAAGCCAAGGAACACCGAGGATTGTCAGCAGACGTCCAAAGTTAGGAGAGAGGCATGAACGGATTCCTGCCCCCAGTCCCCAGCCTTGATCTCAGACTTCTGGCCTCCAAACCATGAGAGAATACATTTCTGTTGTTTTAAGCCACCACAATTATGGTAATTAGTTACAGCAGCCACAGAGACCAGTATGCTCCCCTTCCCCAAACTTAGGCTCAGAAAGGTGTATGCTCTTGCAGCAGCTGCTCCTGCCTACTTGGGAATAACTGGTTCTGGTCAGAGGGCCCAGACCAGTGGGAACGGCGCAGCCTAGCAGGGTGCTGGCAAAACTCAGGATCCTTGCTTATCTTTCCTTGTCCTCCGCAGGTGTCCTAGTGATAGCACCATTCAAAGCACAGGTGGCTTGGTACACCTGCATTTGTGAACCTGCTCAGGTACTCCAAGACTCCTGCCAGGTAAAAGAATCAATTAAAGCAGGAATCAATGGGCACTGAGGGGGGCACTTGACGGGATGAGCACTGGGTGTTATTCTGTATGTTGACAAATTGAATACCAATAAAAAATAAATTTATTATTAAAAAAAATAAAGCAGGAATCACCCCTAGAATTTGCCTGAGGTCACAACCAGGCTTGGGGACGTGTGACAGGAACCTGAGATGTCAGGCATGTGGTTTGTACCTGGGCAGCTTAGGTCGCCTTGGGTGGTTTCCTTGTCTGGACCCCAGTCACTTTCAAAATTCAATGCTTATTCTCACCCCCACCCTAAGTGGTGCATCTGCACTTTTCTCCTTGGTTTTCCCTTCATAGACCAACACCACTGACCCAACCCCTTCCATCTGGGAAGAGTGGGCAGCGTCTCAGCCCGTGCAAAGTCAGAATTCAGTCACTTTGCAAGTTGTTGAGTTAACTGACTTACCAACATGGTGGAAGTTTATATGGAGGCAGATTCTCTCGGATGAATAAATTAAAGAAGGTGCCATGGGGAGAAATCTGATATTTTCTCAAAAGCCTCCTATTATAACCTTGATAATCTTCAGTGTGGTTTACAGTTAAACCCTCTACCTTCAAGGATCAGAAATCCCACACCGTTCACACCCAAAGTCCTTCCTATCGCAGGAGACCGTTATGGGCTCCAGAATGACAATTTATTAATCTACAGCGAGCAATAGTTAGGCTCAACTATGTAAAATTGCCAATATTCAAATGCTTTTGAACTGCAAGAGTGGCAAATTCATATGATTCAACATTAATATCACCATGGGGATCTGAAATACTCAGATCTGTATGCCCACAATTGTCCCCTGCAGGCCCCCTATGTGGGAAGCCCAATTATAATCAAAGAGGTACTTGGTGAGCGATGAACCGGAGCAAGGATTCTGGGGCTAGATGGTGAGAAACAAAAAAGCAGGCCCTGGCAGCTGGCAGCTGGGAGCCGGCCTGGCACTCACAGCTAGGCTGTGGTGTTCTTTTGTTGAACAAACACAATTTCACTGAACACCAACATGGAACAAGGTCACTCTGTGACCGGGATGGAGAGAGACAAAAACGAGGCCACTCCCGCAATCATGTCTGAACACAGACAAAAAAACCCCAAGCATACTGTTTAAACCACAAAGTGACCGCATGTCCCTCCCTCCCACCTGGTGTGAATGACGGCCACTTCTCTGCCAATTACGCCTGAGCCTCACTCATTCCTCCACCTCTTAGATAAATCCAGGGATGCCTGACTATATCCAATTTCAACGTTCTGATGTCCCACCTAGAGCAGCAGCCCCCAACATCATCCAACACAAGCCAAAATCCTATAAAAGGTCCCCTCCACTACCTCCTTACCAAGGTACCCTAAGATTCCCCACAGCGTGCAGTCTCCCTTGAGGCCACAAGCACTGAGAAACCCTACTTTGTTCAACTACCTGGGTGTTCCTGGTGTCTTTGGATGGTGGGCGTTGATAATGGCATGAGACTCTGCCAGCCAGACCTCGCTAACTCTGCATTGAGGATAGGTCCACCACCACCACCACCACCACCACCACCACCACCACCACCACCAGAACCCCTTGCACCATCACTATGACCACCACCACCATTCTCACTACTGCCATTACCATCCCAGTCACCACCACCACCACTACCATCATCACAACCACCAACCTGCTAAGTGCTTTATACACATTTTATCACTGTATCCTTCTTCAACTCTGTAGGGTATGTACCCTTATCTCCATTTTCCCAAATAAGGCTGCTGTGGCTCAGTAAGTTAAGGGCTCAGGAAGGCTCGAGATCACACAGCTAGTCAATGACAGAGCAGGGGTTGGAAACCTCAGTTGCCAGGGATACTCTACTGATTCTCCCGAGGTGGAACACTGCCGAGCTGGGCCCGGAGGTGTCCTGTGACCTCCGTGACCTCCCCAGTCTCCCCTGTGCGCCTTGGCTCCTCCCGCCCCTCCCCAAGCCTGGATATGAGCTGCCAGCAGCTGCTTCTGTGACTCTCCCGGTGACCTCCATCTGACTTGTCGACTGTTATGTTTCATTAAGGTGGTTGTGCACATGTTTGCCCCAGTCTCTTATGGGTGGATTTCATAATTTAACTTTTACAAGAAGATCTTATTTCCTTCATATCCAAGTTCCTGAATCTATCTCCCTGCTGCCTCCATGTGCCAAACGCAGTGAACACATAAATTCTTTCCAGAGCCAAGAATAGAAACTAAGATTTATGAGTCCCCATCTATTACTGTAGCCAGCAGGATCACTTACTCCTCATATCCTTTATTTCATGACCATATTTTTCTTCATAAATGGCACCTTTTTAAGATGTGACATAAAGAGGTCCAATTCAAAGTTTTAAATTCAAATTATTTGGGCTATCCAAGAACATATTAAGCATCTGAACTACGCATGGAAAATACCCTTTTTGCATGCTTGAATAAGTCCAAAACAGCTTAAGGGATTTTCTCCAATTTAAAAAAAAAAATAATTCACTTCTGGACTGAGGGGGAAAAACATGATAAATTTCTACACAAAAGCAATGCCTTGAGAGAGAAATAGCTTACGTGGCTGTGAAAACCAGAGGCTTTGTAGGAAATGCAACCCAGCCTACAAGCAAAGCTTCCTCGGGCTCATAATGTAGATGTCAAGGGTGTTTTCCAGAGAACCAGGCTCAGGTGGATTTAGGGGCTGTCTGAGTTCTGAGATTTCTTCCTCAGATGTGTGTGTGGTGGGGAGGGGGTTAAACACTCACCCAGGACAAAGATTAGAAGCTGTAATTGGTCTTACCACACAGAGTTTTAAATTCTTTTTGATGTTATTGACTGGGAAGCAGGGACTTCTCAGGAAAAGTGGAGTCTCAACTTGGCACAATTCACACGCGTTGCAGCAAACCCCCAGATGCCACAGGGGCTTCTCCCTTTTCTTTCTGGTAAGGCTGTCCAGAAGCAACTTCCAAAAATCCTCGAAAGGCCCCTCAGTTGCCCTGGTGCTGCTCCCTCGCCGAGCTCTCCAGGGGTCGAGCGCTTCCCAGCCACAGGCATGAGCCTGCACACCTAGCGTTTGCTGCCTCTGGCCTGGCAGGTCCTCCCTGGTACAGCTCCCCAGCACTCACCAGGCCCTGGGGCCCCTCCAGGCTCGCAGACAAGGGGGTTCACTCTGCCTACAGACAACCACACAGTGAGGGACGAGGGACGCCGTGCCTTTGTCTTCCTTGAGAAAAACCTTCCAACCAGATTGCAGGCTTCTCTGATAGTGTGAGTACACAGTTACTTTTCTCTCTCTCCTGAATGCATCAGTCTGTAGAAGAGAAAAAAAATTTAAAGGCTCCATAGAACACTTGTCTACTTTGCTCACAATCCCCCTCCCATGCAACAAAACACAAAAACAAACAAACAAAAAAATAACCAACAATCCCATCTCCCCAAACACCTCGGGCAGCCGCCAGCAGGGAGGAGAGACATGCTTTCTTCATCAATGTCCTGGAGATGACGTTCTGCTGTTTTAGTTTAAATATCTCACGCTGGTGACTCCAGCCAGAAACAAGAGCATTACAAGGCTCCCCGTCTCACCGCCTCCTGTTGGGCCCTGTTGTGTAAGGGATTTGTGTCACCCTCTAAATGGGGTCTGGACACCCCCCCCCCAAGTAAAGTGGCAGATTCTCAGCAGGGATCTGCATTTTCCACTGTGAGCCCCTCCCAGCCCCTCCATGCATCTCCCTTCACCCCGTGCACCCCACACCTACCTGTGTTCTGCACCCTTGGGCACCCCATGCCCTCCTAGACACCACCCCCAGCCCATGCTTTTCTGGCCCTGGCTTATAGTGGACTCATCCCAGCAGTAGGAGGAGCCAGGGGGGGCTCATCATCCCCTGTGCCCAAGGCCTAGAGCCTCCTGTTTCCTGGCGCCAGCATCCTTTGGCCGCCCGGGAGCGGCAGGGCCAAGTCGGATCAACGCCTCTGCAGCCGCCTCAGAAATACATTGATTTTTGTTACAGCCACGAGGCCCATCCAATTAAAAATAATCACTGGCGTGTTCCAAGGCTTTATCCTTGCCAAGTGCGTTGACTGCTGCTCGCACAGAACAATGCCGTTTGTCAAACATGACCTCATTTTCATAGCTGGTCAGAGAAGTCTCGAAGCATCTCCCCCACCTCCAGCCCCACCCCCATTACTGGAAGGTCTAGAGGTTTTCTGAGGTGATATTACTCCATACTTAGGCCACAAGGGGGTTGGGGCCAAGGCAGCTTCCCTTTTCCGGGGTGTGGAGTGGTTGTAGGATTTAGGTTTTCTCTCTAGGGTTAGTGAAACAGACCAAGCTGCTGAAGAAGAGGCAGGCCGGGGAAAGAGGAAGATACAGCCCAGAAAGTATTTAAAAACTGCTGGTGGGTGGGAGGATGACGAAGTAGCCATTAGGGACCATAAAGCAAACCATGAACACACATCTCTTGCCATTACATAATATAAAGGATGAAAGAAAAAAAAAAGGATGAAGACATGTGATGGAGGCAGGCAAGCATTGGCCCAAGGAGGACCAGCTCATGTAGAGATCAACCTGGGTTCAGTCCCGGCTCTGCCCCTTCCTAGCTGTGTGACCTGAGGCAAGTTACTCAACCTTTCTGAAGGCAAGTTGAATCATCCCTAAAATCTGGCTATTCATACCTTCCATCAGAAACTCAACGGCATTATTATTTATTTATTATTTATTATTCCTCTCTAGGAATAGGTAAATACTAAGGCTTATTCTAAGAGCAGGTAATTATTGGCAAATTCTGGGTGATTGATGAACAACTCTCTGCAACTTCTGGCAATCTTCCTAAGATGTACACGCACAAGTCTGGAAGTATATCAGGAATCTGTATTTCACTTTTTCCATTCTGGTTGAGCTTTAAGAAAGAAAGAGAAATTACACACACATACACACACACACACACACTCACCAAGAAATCTCATTTTTCTTCCTAGAGATACTCGTTATGTTTCCAAACTTTTCAAACATTTTTTATCCCAAATTTCTTTTTTTTTAATTTAATTAATTTATTTGACAGAGAGATAGAGCACAAGCAGGGGGAGCAGCAGGGAGAGGGAGAAGGCAGGCTCCCTGATGTGGGGCTCCATCCCAGGACCCTGGGCTCATGATTCAAGCCAAAGGCAGGTGCTTACCCGACTGAGCCACCCAGGCACCGCCATCTGAGATTTCTGTATAGTGTCTCTGTTGATACAGAGGTGCCAGCTGTGTGTGGAGGTAAGTGGTGGTAATCTTCCTCGTGTTGGCCCAGGACACTTTTAGGTTCCTGACATCAAATTAACCATTATTTCATAATATTGCACCCTTCCAAAATAACTTTTTCTAGAAAGTAACCAAATTATTTCCGACTCATGGTGGAGATCCCACTGTTCTGCATCCTCACCACAGCTTGATAAGGTCAGTCTTTATAATTTACCCATTTTAGTAGGGGTGTCCTGGTATCTCATCATGGTTTTCATTTGTATTTCCCTAGTGATGCATTTTTTTAAATTATTATTTGCCATCCATGTTATCTTCTTCGGCATTATCTGACAATTGGCAAATTGTTCAGATCTCCTGTCTAGTTTTTAATTGTGTTGTTCATTTTATTACAGGGTTTTGAGAGTTTTAAAAAATACATTAGGGGTGGGGAGCCTTGGTGGCTCAGTGGTTGAGCATCTGCCTTCGGCTCAGGTCATGATCCCCAGCGCCTGCGATGGAGTCCCACACAGGGCTCCCCTCAGGGAGCCTGCTTCTCCCTCTGCCTGTGTCTCTACCTCTCTCTGTATCTCTCATGAACAAATAAATAGAATCTTAAAAAAATTACATTAGGAGTATAAGTCCTTTGTCCAGTAGGTATTTTTCAATTATTTTCTCCCAGCCCATGATGTGTCTTTCATCCTCTTAATGTTTTCCTTTGGAGAGCAAAAGCTTTTAATCTTGATGAAGTCCAATTTATCATCTTTATTTCCTCTTATGAGTCCTGCATTTATTTGATGTTGTAGCTGAGAAATCTTTGCCTACACCAAGGTCACAAAATTGTGTTCTCTGTTTCCTTCTGGAAGTTTTTGATTTTTTTGATTTTTAAATTTTTATTTATTTTTTTTAAACTTCTGGAAGTTTTATAGCTTTAGACTTTACATTGAGGTCCATGGTCCATTTGGAGGTAATCTTTACATATAGTGTGAGGTTTGGATGGAGGTTCATGGTTTGCATATGGATATCCAGTTCTTCCAGCATCATTTTTTGAGAAGATCATCCTTTCCCCCATTGAGTTGCCTTTGCACCTTTGTTGAAAATCAGTTGACCCTCTACATGCGAGTCTATTCTGGAGAGCGTCTTGATTTCCATTGTAGATGGAAATCTGTATTTCAATCTGTTCTGTATTGAAATTCTCGGCTGCCATGATACCTGGACAGGGCCTCCTCTCTTTCCATGAGCACTGCTCACTGCTGGGTCCCCACCACGGGCAGTACTGACTGCTCTTCTACAACCTTGAAGCTTCTTGAGCCTTGCCCTAGTGGGGCTGGCTGCAGATGAATGCATAGATCTCCCAGAGGTCAGAAGTGGGGGGCCCTACACCACATTTTCCAGGAAGCCTCTGTTGCAAAAGTGCATTTCTCACTCTGGGATGCAGCTCTGGATGTCCGAGAGGCTCTGAACCGCTGGCTGGAGGACCCAGAGCTCCCCCACATCCTCCCACTCCCCACCCCAGTTCATGACCTTCCCTCCTCACCTTCCCTTAATTCCAATCAGGCTGGAGAAACTTCAAGAGAAGGATTGATTAGAAGTCCCGTCTGCCTTTCAAAAACCCAGAAGGTTAACTCCTCCAGCAGCCGGCTTGGCCGCCTATCCTCCTGCAGCTGCCCAGGGAGGGTTGCACAGAGGGAGGAACATGAGAAGAATCGCACGCTGAGTCCCCCAGCAGTTAGGAATTAGATGAAGTCATAAGCAGCTCTACACTTGGCAAAGCACCTGGACACAATAGTATGCTTAATGAAATGATTAAATGTCTCTGCAGCAGAGTCCCATTTCATTTATTTAACTTTTATTGACCTCTAATGAATGTCTGCCAAATACTAGTGCAGCATGGAAAAGCAGGAGTGAGGCATCTGCCACGGGGCAGGGTTTAGACTGACCCTGTGCTCCCCAAGCCAGAGAACTCCGTGCCATCACCCTCAGTCTTTCATCCGCATCTTCTGTAGACAATTGAATGGGTACTGAATTGGGGTGGGGGGCAGGACAACAAGAAAAATGTTACCTTTTTTCAAAGAAAACTGGTCTTGGCCAGGCAGGAATGCGGAGAACTGTGTTCCTCAACCTCCTCACTTCTCTCAAGGATGAGGCACTGCCTTTAGGACATTTAATTGGCTGAAAGCTATGTGGTTTGTATCTAAGGACAAAACATATTTCCAGAGACTTCCTCCCAGGTATTCCACACAATTCTCAAAAGAGTGAGTTTTGATGGTAAAATTCATTTGAGAAACCGACCTGCTTTATCCCTTCTGCAAGATCAGGTTAAGGACTTTGAGAAGCCCTGATGCAAATTTCCTAAACTTACTTATGTTAAGAACACTTTTTTTTTTTTCACTAAACACCTACGAACTATCAGGGAACTCGGCTGAGAAAAGTTGTTCCCCCAAATGCCATAGATGTTCTGATAAAAAAAAAAAAAAACAGTGTCTGCTGCCTTATTCTATTCAGCTAACTTAGAATCAGTGAAGGGTGAAGACAATGAGGAATTTGGGCTTTTCTTGGGCACCCTGCTTGCTTCTCCCTGGCATCCAGCTGGGGATGTGGGAAGAAGCAATGGCATCTTCCGGCCGGCTGATGGGGGTGGAAGGGGTGGCAGAAGAGGGATGATTTGCAGAAACCCCAACCAGAGCACTCCCATTGACTAGCTGGTTAAGACTGCCAGACAACCCTAGATGAGAAGAGTCCATCTCCCCAAAGTTCACATGTATTGACCTATGATGACATAGCTTCTAGCATGCAGTTTTTTCTTCTTTCCTGTCATGCTAGCTTGCCAGAGATTTATTTTCTCCAAATATCACAACTGAATTGAAAACTTTTTTTTTTCTTTTAAAATGTATTTATTTTGGAGAGAGAGAGAGAGAGAAAGAGAGCACGTGTGCATGGGGGGGAGGCAGAGGGAGAGGGAGAGGAGCGGACTCCCCACTGAGCAAAGAGCCCCAAGCGGGGGTGGGGACTCCATCCCACCACCGGAGATCACAACCTGAGCCAAAATCATGAGTCCCATGCTTAACCCACTGAGCCACCCGGGTGCCCCTAAAAACATTTTTTCTACGCCCCCCCCCCCATCACTTCTGTACTACATCTCCATCCTACTCCAAACTCACGTTTGGGACTAGGGCCCCCCCTTCCCGCTATGGAAAACGTCCCATCTGTCTTTTAAGGGGTGTCAGCCACGAAAAAAATGGGAAGTCTGCAAGGCAAGTGGCACTTTCCCTCCTTCGCTTGGTGCCTCCGCTTGCGCTGCTGTGGAGCCGAGCGCCCGCCTCCCGGCCCCGCAGCAAACGCAGAAGGCGCCGAGTCAGCAGCCCGCGCTCCCGTCCCTCCGCCGCCCGCGCCGCGCGCCCCTGCAGCGCCTGCGCTCAGCCTAATTCTTTATGCCTTGTTATTCTGTCAATTTCTTAATCTATTGGTGCTGACTTTATTTTTAGCGCGCCTATTGTGACAGCAAATCCTGAAATTGCCTCGGTTGTTTTTCTGAAAATGGCCTTTACCAACCCATAATGCAGACCCCGACTAAATACCGGGGGCCCCCGGCGCAGCCGCCTCCCCTGGGAGCTGCGCATCCACGCTCCCCTTGGAGGGGGCGCCCCGAGGGGCCGCCGGGAAAGCCACCGGCTGTCACAGGAAGGTGAGCATCTCTGGGGCTCGCTGGAAAATGCTTCCTCCTCTTTTGGAGAATTTCTTCAAACATTAATAAATTCCCTCCCCTCTCCCTATCTTTTGTTGGCAAACTATAAAAAATGCAAATGATCCAGAAACCAATTAATTTTTAGAAGGCTGCAGCTGTTTTGCAGTATTCACAAGACATGGTGGGCACATTTAGGGCGTGTGCCCGCAAAAGCACACACACACACACACGTGGAAGGCATCGGGCCGCTCATCACAGACGCATCACGTCTCCAGATTTGAGCCATCGTGTCAGCCTCGTCCAAGCCTGCAGATCCGATTCAAAGCGTGCTCGGCACCCAAATAATCGGGAATTGCTAAGGGGCGCATTCTCCAGAATGCGGCCTGGAGATGTCCACCCCATCACACAATAAAGCTTCACCTCCCGGGACCCAGGAAGTCTCCCTGGGGAGGCAGAGGTGCCGGCAGGGGCTTTCTTCAGGCAGGCTGGGCCTTCCTCTGTCTTAAGTCCCAGGGACTTTTAGGGGCTTTTAGGGCTATAGCTGCTGCCCCCCACCCCTCCCCTGCAGTGGAACTTGGTTGGATTCAGAGCTCAGAACTCTGAATCAAGCGTCAAAGTCTTTTCTGGTGGTTGTCTGAGTATCAAGATAATCTTCCTGCAGGAGAACAGTTTTCTTCTACCTTCCATTGCATCACCCCATGGCCCACCTGAAGCCATTTCTCACTTTTCTTAGTTTGTGGGAGCAGGAGCAGGGAGCAGCTGGGTTTGGTTGCAGTAGAGGGGTAGGGGTTCCAAGCTGCCCACCTTACAAGGTACGCTGTGCTTGGTCTCAGCACATCACTGCGATTCCACAATGCTTGGAGACTAGGCCCGTGACCAGTTGTGGCCAGTGAGATGCAGGCAAGTAGGCTGATGGGGCTTTTGGAAAAGACTCTTTTCTGTTAGCAAAACAAAGTCAAGTATGGAAATAGCCTTTCTGCACCCCTGCCTCCTTCCTGCCCCAAGAACACTTCTGTGTCCTGATGTGAAGCTGGTGGCTTGCAGTGTCCTGTGACCATGAGGTGGCAGGCCTGGGATGGTGGAGTGGTGTAAGGGGAAGCCATCGAGCACCTGCAGCCATCCTGGACCAGCGGGTTTCCAGACTCCTGGCCACATGAGATAATTGCCTCTTGTCACTGCTCAATCGAGTGTTTGACCGAGGTGTCCTGACTGACCGAGGGTTCTTAGGTTGGAAGAGACCTCACAGCTGTGTCATCTGGAATCACGGCCAAGGGCTGCTTGGCTTCCTGCTCTAACATGTCCATGGGGCCATCTTCTAAACTGCACTTCAACAAGCAATGAAGAGGACCCACTTTCTCTTGGAGCTCTGGGGCTGCCCTGGGCACCTCTGCTGGGATGTCTTCCTCATGTGGGGAAAGAATCCAGTTTGCTAGTGTTCTGGAGGGACTGGCATGGGGGCTGCTCCCACAAGAGATGCCAGGGTGGGGGCTGAGCCCCCCGGGACAAGCAGGGGGTGATGCCAGACTTATTGAGATATAATTCACATACCATGCAATTCACTCATTTAAATACACAATTCAGTATTTCTTAGTTGATTCATACATGTGTGCAAACATTACAAGCCAATTTTCGACACTTTTCATCTTGAGAAGACACTGAAGAAACTGAAGAAACTCTGTGCCCTCGAGCTATTGTTCCTCTACTTTCTACCACCCCTCCCTCCCCCAGCCCTAAGCAACCACTAATCTTTCTGTCTCTATAGAGTTCCCTATTCTGGACATTTCATAAAAGTGAATCATACCATATGTGGGCTTTGTGACTGGCTTCTTTCACTTAGCATCACATTTTCAGGGTTCATCTACGTTGTAGCCTGTGTCAGTACTTCATACTTCATTTCTCTTTCTGGCCAAAAATGATTCCATTGCATATTCAGCCTTGTTATTTTGGGTAGTTACATTCTATAAAGTCACCATGATCATTGGGTTATTGAACACTGCCCTGTTGCTGCTAAGGGGAATACAGGGTTAGGTTTCTGCAAGCCACTGATCACACTTTCATCAATCAATCAATATGTAACCTTGTTTTATATGTATGTATAAATACCTTTTATATGTATGTATAAATACCTGCTTAAAAACACCTTATTTGATATATATTATTGGTTTATTAACATTGAACTCATGGCCAACAACACTATAACTCCTATCTGAATAGTAGGGGATGGGGGAAGGGGTGTTCCCCAGAGGACTCTCAGGATAAACACACCTATATCAACCCAAAGTCAGCCCCAACAAGGATGCCACCAATTGCCCTGGTAGGACTTTGAGGACTAGAACCAGATAGTTTGGGCAAAGTGGGATGATTGATTCATGCCAGCCTAGGTCTTCCATATGTACATAGTTTTTACTTCTACCCTTTGGAATGACACAAAGATGATCCTCTTTTTTTCATGAGAAGACCCTTTCATTGTTTGAAGACACATCTTGGGTCCTCCTAAGTCTTCTCAGGCTTGACATCCTCAGTTTCTTGGACCTTCTTCTTTCTTTTTTTAAAAATTTTTTTAAGATTTATTTCTTTACTTTAGAGAGAGAGAAGAGAAAGCACGGGTGCAGAGGGAGAGGGAGAGATAATCTCAAACAGACTCCCTGCTGAGCTCGGAGCTGGACTTGGTGCTCCATCTCTGGCCCCGAGATCATGACCCAAGCAGAAATAAAGATTTGGACACCCAGGCCATTGAGCCATCCAGGCTCCCCATATCAGACATTCTTTACACTGTACACAGTAGCAGAGGTTGCTGGCTGATGATCAAGCTTCTCTTCTTCTGGTGTCATGGCCAGACTGCACTTCTCAGCCTCTCTTGAAGGTCGGTGTGGATTTGGGATGAATGTGAACAGAGGGCACGTGGTTATTTCCACACCTGGCCTGTACATACCTGCACAGGCTCCATGCTCTTTCAGCATGAAGAGGGGCACCATGCACCCCTGCTGGAGGAGGGCTGACCCCCACTTAGGAACGTCGGTTAAGTGAACAAGTACTAAGCTGTCCTGTGCAATCTCTGTAGCCTTATCTGTTATTACAGCTAGCATCACTTTGATTCACGTGCTTTCAGGCCCCTGCATTTCCAGCTCCCTCTCTGCACACATTCCTGCTTGTCCAGACTCCTTTCACAGTGGGCACCCCACATTGGCCTGGGGGGGGGGGAGTGTCTGTCCAGAGCTAAGGGTGATTTTCTCCCTTGCCCAATCACCCATATCTAGGGACACAGGGTAAGATTTTTGGAGGAGATTTTTTTGGAGGAGAGCCCACCCTGTGGTTGACCCCTATGTAACTTACCACTGAATAATCCCCCAGGTCATCTCCTCCACGTACCATTGCGAGACCCTGTTTTTCTCATCCTGCATAGCTGGGGGGTTGGGGACACAACAATTCACCCAGAACCATGACTCAATGAGATATTCTGGATCCTACTGGGACATTTACTCACAACCATGATAGCTGTGGTAATAACAGCCAACACCCGGATGGTCAATTCTAGATGCTTTATGAGTCTCAACTCTTCATACTATTGATTCTAAAGGCAAAACTATTATGATCCCCATTATAGAGCTGAGTAAACTGAGGCGGAGAAGTTAAATAACTTGCCTCAGCCAGGACAATTAGCTAGTTATAGAGCTGGACTTGATTTGCCCCAGCAGTTCAGTGCCAGCCGGATTCCTACCTACTAGGCGAATATGCTTTGTATGTCCTGGTCATGTCTGAATCCAGGTGCTACATGCATACAGAACAAGGACAGTGAGGCCCTCCCCTGAGAGCCCTTTGAACTAACACCCATCTGCTTCTGGGGCACCTTTTGGATGGTAGTCGCCTCCAGCCTATGTGTTGCCATTTTATCCACAGGGATTTCAAAGGAGATGAGGATCTATGCCAAGGAGGAAGAGGAGGAGGAGGAGGAAGAGAGAAGAAGAAGAAGAAGAAGAAGAAGAAGAAGAAGAAGAAGAAGAAGAAGAAGAAGAAGAAGGAGGAGGAGGAGGAGGAGGAGGAGGAGGAGGAGGAGGAGGAGAGGAGGAGGAGGAGGAGGAAGAGGAAGGAGAAGGAGAGAAGAAGAAGAAGAAGAAGAAGAAGAAGAAGAAGAAGAAGAAGAAGAAGAAGAAGAAGAAGGAGGAGGAGGAGGAGGAGGAGGAGGAGGAGGAGGAGGAGGAGGAGGAGGAGGAGAAGAAGAAGAAAGCAGCAGCAGTGGAGGAGGAGGAAGAGGAGGAGGAGGAGAAGAAGAATGGACTCAGAGTTCTGCAAGCTTGAGGCCCGCTGAGCACAGCAGCCCAGAATCCTTAGGGACTTTCTGCCAAAACTCAAGGGTATGACCTTGAAGAGACAGGAAATCAAACAGAAAGCACTTGCCTTCCTGGAACCAGGGGTGTTGAAAGAGGCCGGACTAAGAACTACAAAGATAGAACAGATGCAGCTCTGAAAGCCTGGCCACTATTCTGAGTGTGTCAAACTGAAAAGAAGTATTGAGAGTGGGTGCTTATAATTTATCTAACAGTATATAGTGAGGACTCGGAAATGTATACCCTGGTAGAAGAATCGATCTTGCCCTCTAAATCACCCACGGACGGTGTTCTACACCGAGGACCTGCTGAGCCAGACTGCACCGAGCCATCGGCTCCCGGCTTTATGCAAAGTA
This sequence comes from Canis aureus, assembly GCF_053574225.1. Classification (NCBI taxonomy): domain Eukaryota; kingdom Metazoa; phylum Chordata; class Mammalia; order Carnivora; family Canidae; genus Canis; species Canis aureus. The sequence goes on from NC_135611.1 coordinate 47,362,108, forward strand.
ATTGGCCAAACATTATACGAAGACGTATAATCCACAAGCTTGACCCTTGTCGAAATTATTTTCTTATCACTCTACGGCTTGAGTGTTGGAGAAAGATGAAAGGAAATTGAGAACCTGCTTCTCCGGTGGCGACAGCAGAGGCTGCCAGTGGCAGGATAGGGGGCTGGTTACACAGCGCGCCCCGAGTGTGCAGCCACACGCAGCTCACGCTGGTTCTCAAGGGTGGTAAGGAGTGCCTTTGGCAGGCAAAGGCTGCGGCTGGCATGGCAAGGGCTTCCAGAGCTGGAATATCCATGGGAAGGCTCTTCCTAAAGCTTCCTGTCCTTTCAGCTGATCCCGACCCATCCAGCCGCCAGAAAGGCAGCCATAGGCCAGGACCTGGCAAGGAGGGACAAGGAATCTACCCCAGGGAGGGGCGGGGGAGGGGAGTGACTGAGTCTCTACCAGGTTAAGGATGGGGTTCAGTAACGGAGAGGTTGCAAAGAACAGCAAATCCTGCTAAAGAGCCTGGAAATTTGGGGTACCCAGGTGGCTCCATCAGTTAAGCGCCTGCCTATGGCTCAGGTCATGATACTGGGGTCCTGGGATGGAGCCCTTCATTGGGCTCCCTGCTCGGCGGGGAGTCTGCTTCCTCCCTCCCCCTCTGCTCCTCCCCCTCCTTGTACTCTCTTTCTTGCTCTCTCTGCCAAATAAATATAATAAATCTTAAAAGGGGGGGGATGGGTAGCTGGAAATTCAACTAACTTACTTTGCATGTTCTATCTTGGAGTCTGTGAAGACGCCAGCAGAGTTGGTTCGGGAAAACCCGTTCCAGGCCTTTCCCTTGTTTCCTTAGATGGCCAGCTTCCATCCACATTGTGCTCTCCCTGAGTGTGTGTGTCTGTGTCTAAATTTCCCTTTTTTATAAGGACACAAGTCATATTGGATTAGGGCCCTTCCTACTGAACTCATTTTAATGTAATCATATGGTTACAGGCCCAATCTCGTGGTCACGTTCTGAGGGGCGAGGGTTAGGACTTCGACATGTGAATTTGGGGTGACACAATTCAGCTCCTAACACCACTCTCCCCACCTTAACATTCTCTTACCTTGTTTTTGGCTTGCTTTGCCTTGTTTAAAGCATTTGTTAGTACCTGAAATCACTTCATTTATTTGTTTGGAAAGTATCTTTCCCACTTGAATAGAACATCCCTGACACATTTTCTTCCCTGGGGGCCTGGCACATTTGTGGGGCAAGTGAATCCGGCTCTCACCTGTGCCTCTTGGTGGCCCAGTCCCCCTTCCAGTGAAAGCAGCAGGATCCCCAACCCACATTGTCCCGGTGAGTGCAGCCCTGAGTGTACCCCAGGAAACCCACTGGGGACAGAGAGAAGAGGCCTGAATCTGCCCCAAAAAGCCTAGGAGGGGAAGGAGAGATGAGAACTTTTCTCTTTCCATGTTATCACCTCATTATTTTTCAGGTCTTGGCCTCTTACCAGAAACAACAAGATGGAAAGTCCATCACACAGCTCATTTTAATCCACATTTCTCTGTGATGTCTTAATTAATTATTATTTATTTTCCATAGTAATATCATTAATATTTTTGAAGAGTTATCTCCTGCATTTATCAGCCAAAATGCTTGGAGCAAATAAGTGTCACTTAGGCCTGGGCCAGCTGTTGTGTAATCGGACTGAGATTAAGGAGGTGCTACTCTGTTTGCAAGCCTGAGTCTCTCTGTAGCACCAAGGTCTTTCTGGAAAAAGTTTTCCTTCTGTAGAGGAGTCAGGAGCTCAGGAGTGACCCTTAGCAGCCAGAGTTCTAACCAGTGCCTCACAGAATTACCACCACTACCATCATCACTACCACCATCACCACCATTGTCACCATCACCATTACCATCATCATAACCACCATTATCATCATCAGCATCACCACCATCATCATCACTATCATCACCACCACATTCACCACCACATTCATTCACCACCACCATCACCATCATCACCACCACATTCACCACCACCATCACCATCATCACCACCACATTCACCACCACCATCACTACCAACACCATCATTATCACCATCACCACCACCACCATCACCACCATCACCACCACCATTATCATCATCATCACCACTGCATTTACCAAGGACCCCTCTATACCAGGGCCTCTGTTAAGTGCTTTATCCATAAGATCTTCTAGAAATAGCACTCTAAGGCCAAAACAATTCTTTTGTCAAAGATGTGATAAACCAGTATAAGTTATGAAAATATCGATGGAAACAGAGCACACAGGATCCTTACCACCACACATGTACCCCACAACCAGGAACCTCGGTGACACCTGATAAGCATGACATTTAGAAGCACAGCGTCTGCACTTGGCTTGGAGTTGCTGCTCTAGGCTGGGTGTGGCTGGGAGCATCAGCTTCTCCCTGCAGAGCCCAGGGATGACTCTGCTCCAGGTGGGTGCATGTTGCGGCCAGGCTCAAAGGGCAGCGGCTGCTCCAAAGAGGCTTTTTCTCACAGTAGTGGCAAAAGTGCAAGAGATCAACTGGGACAGACAAGTTCTCCTCAGAACCATCATGTGTGAGTCTCCCCAGATGCCTGTTTGCCTAAGCAAGTCCTGTGGGCAAGCACAAAGCCAAGGAGGCAGGGATGCCTGGCTGGGTGTCATTGTCACCGAGGACCTTAGTGGTTTGTGATGGAGTGTGGGAATGCCACCTGACACCCCCTTCCCTTCCTCTTCCATACGGTGGAGACCTCTCCTGCTCCTGTGAAGCCAGGTCAGGGTGAGGCCACAGTGAAGAGCAGGGGCTGGGAGGGAGAGAGGGCGGGGGTAGACCACAGAGGTGTGGGGCAAGCAGCCCAGGTGCCATCAGACTGTCTTGTAAGACCCAATTTCTATTTCTGTCACCTCCCAGCTTTGTGACCTCAGAGCTTCAGTGTCCGTGTGCGTAGAATCAGGGTGATAACAGCCCAGAGGTGAGGAAAAGAATCAGCACGTGAGTCCTTGGCCCACAGAAGGCGGGAAATGGCAGTCTTTTCACTGCTTCTGGGTTGGCAGGGGGACTTGGGTGGAAGAGTAAAGAGAATTCTCACGAAAGAGCTGGTCGCTAGAGAAAGCCAAGCGAAGAGCAAGCAAAGGAGGAGGAGAGGGAAATGCCCCGTGTGAGCCCGACGTGAGCAGGACGTGGCTCCAGAGAGGCCTGGGAGGTGTTTGCAGCCTTATAAGGCTCAGGGAGCAGCGAGGATGCTTCCTGCAGAGGCAACAAAAAAATCCCGCCGAAAAGTGGCGAGGTCCGTGGCGCCACGTGTTAGGAGCCCCCCCCCCCCCCCCGCACAGTCGGGGAGGAGCCGGGAAGCCCGCCCCCGCGGGACGCGGGCCCAAGTCCAACCAATCGCTGCCAGGGAGGTTACCGCGCTCTCAGGCTTCGGCCAATCAGGACGCAGCGCCCGCGCTGGGGGTGTGTCAGGAGGGAAGGGGGCGGAGTCGCCAGGGCAGCGGGGGCCGCGGGAGGGGGGGCAGGGCGGTGGCGCGTGGCGGGTCCGCGCCAGGCCCCGGCCCGGTTGCAGCAGGGCAGGCGACGTGGGCGGGGGTCCGGCAGCCCAGCGGAGGTGGAGGGGTGCCCTGGGCCCCACAGCTTCCCTCGGCGGGCGTCGGCCCTGGGGTGCCACGGACAGTGGGGAGTTCCGTGCCCTTGCACGCCGCGCTTCTCGGCGTCCGCATTGGAAAGTAAAGTTCGCGGGAGGACTGGGCTTGCTCACACCATCTTCTGGGGGCCCGAGGGTGAGTGGAGGCGCTGCACGTGCGGCCGCCCACGCCCTGGCTCACGGCCAAGCCCCCGGAGCTGCAGGTGCACTTGTGTTTCCCAGCGACCCGGGGGAGAGTTTCCAGGATGAGACCGTGGGCCCCAATACCCCGATCCCAGAGCCGTGGCTCTCTGTCCTCGGCGGGTGTTTATTCTCGGGGGGGGGGGCAGAGGGTGGTGATGGCGAGGTTGGGCATCAGAGGTGGAACTGAGAAAAGGTGGATCTTGGGATCCCCGGGTGGATCAGTGGTTTAGCGCTGCCTTCGGCCCAGGGCGTGATCTTGGTCCCGGGATCGAGTCCCGCATCGGGCTCCCTGCATGGAGCCTGCTTCTCCCTCTGCCTGTGTCTCTGCCTCTCTGTGTGTCTCTCATGAATAAAGAAATAAAATCTTTAAAAAAGAAAAGAAAAAGGTGGATCTCAGACCTGAGGGCCTTGTCAGTCCAGCTGGTGGGCAGACCCCCCCCCCCCCCCAGGGCTTTTTGGTTCATCTATAAACTGGGTAGGACCGCCTGGGTAGGACAGCCTCAATGTGTGCCACTGCCGCCACCATCCACCATGGACACCTGCAGCGAGGTGCCAACGCCCAGGAGTGCTGGAGTCAGCAGGGCTGCTCCAGTGTCCCTGTGTCCTTCCTGCCCCTTCTCCCTGGATATCAGGCTCCTTCTAAGGGCTTCTCCAGAACCTAAGCTCCCTCTGTCCAGTCTGGGCAGTCTTCATGAAGGGATGTGGTGCTCTGACTCCTCAGCTCTCTTCTCACTTTATGGTCTGTGACTTGCGACTGGATCCTGTCAGAGCCTAGTGTCTCGGCTTCCAAATGTCCAACACTTGCTTTCAAGACAGCTGTCTCTGTGATGAGATTCAAGAACCGATTTTAATCTGAAAAACCAAGAATTCAACACTCTCTCCCCTCACCCTCTGTCTCTGGGTTCTTTTGATTTTCTGGGCAGGGTGCACCGTTTAATTCATGGGAAGATGATGGTAACTTGACACAACAAGAAAATACGCATGAAAGAAACCTCAGTTAATGACAACCAAGTTGATCCTGTCGCAAGAACATGATTAAATTAAGAATTTCTAAAATAAATAAATAGATAAATAAATAAACAAACAAATAAATAAAGACTTTCTTTTTGATTTGAGATGATGGCCAATCAGAGTTTGGGACAAAGTCCAAGAGTTGGTGTGGAGGGCAAGGGAAAGATCACGTGTCTAAGAGCCAGCTAGGAGAGAGGGGTTCCAGTCTTGGGGCTGATGCTACCTGCAGGCCTCAGGGCAAGTCTGAGCCTCTCAGAGGCTCAATTTCACCATCTATAATATGGGAGTGGACCGGGTGATCATGTTGGTGTGTTCCAGCTCTGAAGTTCTGGGATGTGAGGATTCATGCCAAAAATAATTAAGGCCAGAAGCAAGATTTCTGATCTTGCTGCACTGACCACATCTCCTTCTTCGAACTGACAGTTTTCTTTCCAGTTTCTAAATCTGATTGTTTCTGCAATTGTTGGGCATTAGGTTGACAATGGACAATGGATGCCAGCTGGACCCCCACATAAACATCAGAGTGTAACAGGAAAAAGATCATGGGCTTTGAAATTAGACCAGCCCAGGATTTATGTTAGGAGGTGTTCAACTGAAAACAACTAATAAAAACCTAACAGTGACTTCAACCATACAGACATTTACTGCTCATTCAACAGGAAGTCTGGAGGCGGGAGGTCCTGAGGTTGGTTTGACAGGCCAGCGGTCACACGTTCCAAACTTCCATTTTCCATCTTTATACCTTTCACCTCTTGGATCTTTTTTTTTTTAATTTATTTTTTTTATTGATGTTCAATTTACTAACATACAGAATAACCCCCAGTGCCCGTCACCCATTCACTCCCACCCCCCGCCCTCCTCCCCTTCCAACACCCCCAGTTCGTTTCCCAGAGTTAGCAGTCTTTACGTTCTGTCTCCCTTTCTGATATTTCCCACACATTTCTTCTCCCTTCTCTTATATTCCCTTTGACTATTATTTATATTCCCCAAATGAATGAGAACATATAATGTTTGTCCTTCTCTGATTGACTTACTTCATTCAGCATATTACCCTCCAGTTCCATCCATGTCGAAGCAAATGGTGGGTATTTGTCGTTTCTAATGGCTGAGTAATATTCCATTGTATACATAAACCACATCTTCTTTATCCATTCATCTTTCGTTGGACACCGAGGCTCCTTCCACAGTTTGGCTATCGTGGCCATTGCTGCTAGAAACATCGGGGTGCAGGTGTCCCGGCGTTTCATTGCATTTGTATCTTTGGGGTAAATCCCCATTTTAGAGCCACCTCTTGGATCTTAAAAGGCTGCCCCAGGGCCACACACCTTCCCTTCCCACAACATGCCCACAGGCAGGAAGGAGAGATGGAGGACTTAAAGGGATTTGGTTTTGAATTGTTCACCCCTTTCTATTAGGGAGAAGCTCTTTCCCAAGCCTCTGATCCTACAGCTTTCTCTCCCATCACATTGGCCAGAACAGGTCTTCTGCTCACTCCCATCCCAATCACTGGCAACAGGATGCTCATGACCTTGACTGGCTAAGACCTGTTATAATGCTCACAGGATCTCCACCTGGTTTTTAAAAAATTTGGGCCCCTTTTAACTGTGTGATCTTGAACAGATCACTCAGCTCCTCTTGCACCCTGTTTTCAGCATCTGAAAAATAGAGGGCTTTTGGAACGATTCAGTCAGATAATGTGTGGAAAGTTTCCGGGGCGTTTGGCCATCCCATGGGCGTGCCATGCACTCAGGAAATGGTAACTCTTGCGCTTCCTAACACCACGTTGGATGGCAGTCAGAGAGGATAGCCTTGCCGAGCCGTCTTTTCCCAGTTTTCAATTTCGATAAACTCAATTTCCATGACAAGACACGCATGAGCTTGCCAAAGTCAACATGTTGGGCTCCAGTGTTTACCGCCGCGGCACCTGCTGCTCCAACCGGCTCTGTGCTGTTTTGTACATATTGGTTTTGGACAGTGGCTGCTGCACATTTTGTCTTCAGATTTCTTATGGGGGAGATTTAGCATCTGGCAGCACGGCCTCTGACTGTGCTGAGTCTCTAGCAAGCACGGTCGCTGGGCGTGAGCTGGGATGGGACTTCCGCGAGCAGAGAGGTGCTGCTTCCCTGGGAGAGGGCACTGGGCACGGCCGTGTTCCCGCCCGGCTGGCAGAGGGGCACCCCATCCCCCCAGCTGCAAGTCAGGTGAGGTTCTAGAACTTCTGTCCCCTCACCACCTGCAGCCAATCCATCAGCTCGCTCTACAACCGCCCTCCTCCCACTGCCTGGTCCCAGGCCAAGCCGCACCCTTGGTTCCCCCTGCACCTGCACCTGCACCTGTACCTGCCCTCGCCCCTCAGCATCGGCTACTCCTGGCAGCCAGGCCATGGCTCAAGGACGGGTGCCACATCAGATCATACTGCAGCCTGGGCCCTGCCTGTGGCTTCCATCGCAGGTAGAAGAAAATCCAAGACCTCAAGGTCTGCCCTGGCCCCCTCTCAACCCAGTCCTCACTCAGGGCCAGCTGCAGGGTGCCCCGTCTGGAGCACACAGGGCCCCAGGCTTGCTTCTTACTCTCTGTCGTTGTCTGGAGGTTTTTTTTTTTTTATAAATTTATTTTTTATTGGTGTTCAATTTGCCAACATATAGAATAACACCCAGTGCTCATCCCTTCAAGTGCCCGCCTCAGTGCCCGGCACCCAGTCTGGAAGTTTTTAATAATTTCTGAGCAAGGGTCTGCATTTCCACTTTGCATGAATTATATCCAGTCCTTACCTCCGCCCATGACCTGCCACACTCAGCTCTCTTGTCGCTAGAACACCCAAGTGTCCTTGTTCCCCTAAGCATGGGCTATTTCCCCAATGCTTTCTGTGGTCACTGCCTTCTCAGCAAGCCAGCCTCTGAGAGGCCCCCCAACCCACTCTCCCTGGGTGCCCACCTGTGCATTTTCCATCCAGCACCCAGTCTCCCATCAAACCAGCTTCTGAGGCTGAGGTGTCAGGGCCCTTCCATTATACTCGATGCTCACCTTGTTCCTTTTACAAAACCAGAGTCCCCACAGGTAGATGGTACCTGGCACAGAGCGTTCACTACATGCATGTCGTTATGCTTATTATATATGTTCATCAAAGGAAAGACCATAAACCAGTTATCTGATTCCAGAGCTTAGATTCTGTTTGTGGCTTGAAGGATGCAACTAGGGAGTTAAAGTGTTCACAGAAAGCATTAGCTGCTCTGTGACTTTGACTTAGGACAGGGGTCATCTGAAGGATAGAATGAGTACATCTGTCCCTTCGGTGGTGCTGGCATTGGCTTCTGCATAGATGTAACTGATTAAATACCTTGAGTATCCAGTGAAGACCTCCAATGATTTAATAAAATTAGGAATTGAAGTAAAGGATAATGCCCAGAAGAAGGGCACCTTACACACACATGCATACACAAGTGCATGCATAAACATGCACAGAGACACACATTTGGACACCCCCACATACACACATACACACACCCCCAAACATGTACATGGATGTGCACACATACATGTACATACATGTACATGCGCACACATGCACATGGGCACATACCTCCCACACATGCATACACACAGACAGGTACTATGTATGCACACCATGTGCGCAGAGTCTAAGGCAGTGTGTGCCTCTTCTGAGCAGCTGTGAGGTCTCTGCCTTCAGCTGAGTGGTGGACTGAGCCCCAGATTCAGAGGTTTGATGGGGCTGCCAGGGCAGCGGGCAGCAGTGGGTCCGGGGAGGTTCGCGCCCCTCCTCGGGAGCCCCAGCTCCACCTGTCTCTGTCCTTGGACCCACCAGCTTCAGGTTGAGAAGGAGGTTGGGATGCAGATGACCCAGGGACATCCAGCTTGTTCCAGGTTGCCCAGTTTTGGGAGCCTGGATAGCTCCAATGCCCATCTCGGGAGTCCAGTCCCTTCTAGAGAAGATCCTTCTAGGGAATATCTGGAGTGCATTTTATGTTTGAAGACTAAAAATTATTGTCTCCCCTGAAGAGACCTATTGCTGGCCCCAAATGGCTTGGCCTGAGACTGATGCATGAGGCAGCTTGACTCTTGGAAATTAGTTGCTTGTGTCCCCAGGGGGTTGTGCAACTCAGTGGGAAGTTGCGGTGAAGTGCTCAGTGGGAAGCCCTGGCACGTGGTGAATGCTCAGTAAATGATGGCTTATCACCCGTTTGGCTTGGTTGTGAACAACAGAAAGCACCCTGGCTAGTTTAGGCTGAAACGGCATTATTAGTTATTGGCTGGTCCACAGAAACCTTGAGAGGGCTGGCAAAACAGAGCAAGGCTGACCTTCCAGAATCAGCACCTAAGATCATTGCACACGCTGGGTGTCAGGAGCTCAACCCCACTGCCATTTCAGCTGCCACCACACTGATGTCACTTCTGTCCTGGGAACTGGACCTGGTGGTTTGGGTGGGCTCTGCAGCCCCAGTCACCGTCTTCACCTGAAACTGGGTGCATTTGCCTCACCAGGGCCAGCAAAACAAGGGCCCACCAAACCTGTTCCCACACATCGCTTACCTCTGAACTAAGGTCTTGTATGATCCTGTCCGATTGATGGGCCAGAAAGCAGGTCTTCCTAGCTGCAAGGGAAGCTGGGAATTGAATCAAGACTCTCAGCGTGAAGATTTCCTCAAATATGAAAAATTTATGCAGAACACAGAGTAGCTACAAATGAGACAGATGTACACTACAGAGAGTATGGGCACCAAAATAAAAGGAAACTTCAAAAAATAGACTTTACCTAACCCAAAGTCTTGGTTTCTCTGTTCAAGACCCATTTGACACCAGTCTTTGTGGTGGTGGTGGTAACATGGTGTCCCACAGGGATAGACTGTGGCAGGACGGGGTGACAGAGCACTGGGCTTGTGGACAGCCTCTGCCAACCAGTGAGGTCTGGGGCTGGGGCCATATGGGGCAAATGTCCCAGTTACCAGGCTTTTGCAGCTTCTAATGGCCCCTGCTTTGAACCCCAAAGTATGAGTGGTGCAATTTCTCCAACAGGCTACCAGGCCAGTGCATGCTACCCAGGGGAAATACTAATTAAAATGATCATTGTCATAATTTGCATCGTGCCTGGTACTGAACCAAGCCCTTTAAATCTTCTATCTTTAAATATTCAGTAACTCTGTGAGGGAGGTTTATTACTATCCCCACTCGACAGGTGAAGTCAGAGGCAGAGAGGCTAAGGAAGTCTCCCAGCCAGATACGCAGAGGAGCCGGGATTCAAACCCAGGCCTTGGCCACTGCATGGTGCTGTTGTTTTACAGGCAGTGGATGGGAATCCTCAAAGTCTCACTCCCGGCCTAGTCACATCTACTACCACTACCACGTACAGCCCCCCGTGGGTCACATGGATTGTTCACAGGTCCAGTATGGCAACACAGGGTTTGAAGGGGAAGTATTGTCCCCCAAAGGGTAGGGTTATCCTCTAAGGATCCCGAGGTTTTCCTCCCACAGAGGGGGCATTGCAAATGGGGGAGGGCTCCTCTGACTGAGCTCCAAACTATCAGAGGAAGATGGTGAACCCCTCACATCTCTGAGGACACAGCTCCTTCCAGTCCTGAATATAGCCAGAAACCAGGTCTTTCTAACCAGGAGGCCCAGAGGCTGGACATAAAAAGTGCAAGGCCTTGGGGGATCTCTGGGTGGCTCAGAGGTTTAGCGCCTGCCTTCGGCCTGGGGCATGATCCCAGAGTCCCAGGTTTGAGTCCCACATCGGGCTTCGTGCATGGAGCCTGCTTCTCCCTCTGCCTGTGTCTCTGCCTCTCTCTCTCTCTCTCTCTCTCTCAGTCTCTCTCTCTCTCTGTCTCTCATGAATAAATAAAATCTTAAAAAAAAAAAAAGTGCAAGTCCCCTTTAGCCAGAGACCAGGTCTCCAGAGAGAGGGCATGGCCCACACTGCTGTTTCTGAAGACGGAAAGGCTGTGTTTGAAGATTGGTCCTAGCTCAACCCGAACCGCAGTTGCCGGGTGAGCTGGATCAGCTGACGGTGGGAAACTGGAGTGTAAAGTACTTCAGACTTGTTTGTTTGCCTGTTCATTTGTGCTCTGACTTGTTTTTAGGAAAGAATTTGTTGGGGTGCCCAGGTGGCTCAGTTGGTTAAGCATCCGACTCTTGGTCTCAGTTCAGGTCATGATCTCACTCTTGTGAATTCAAGCCCTGCATTGGGCTCCAAGTGCAAAATCTGCTTTAATTTTTTTTTTAAAGGAAAAGAAAATAGAAAATAATTTGCAGTAGGACATGAGAACACAAAACATAAAATTTATACGTATTTAAAAGAGCCAGGAGAGTGATTAAAAAAAAAAATCAAGACAAGGATAAAATTAGAAGGCAAATATGCAAGCCACAGGCGTTGGCCTAAGGAGGGCGGTGGCCGAGCAGTGTTTCCAGATTCCTCCCCGCAGGAATGAGCAGAGACGCGCGGCGGCTCCCGGACTCACGCGTGTTTTCCAACCTCCTGCTTCTGCCAGTGTCTTTCCAGGTCAGAAGTCCTGTTTTTAGCCTGTTCTCACGGGGAACCTTCCTCGCGCTCTCTCCCTTTCTGCCCTCATTTTCTTGCCCTTCTCTGGGTTTATTTTCAGCCTGAAGCTGCTGGGGCTGCACAGAGGAGGCCGGGCTCAGGCCGGGGCCCCCCGCCCGCGTGCCCTGCTCGCCCGCGTGGGCAGCCGCGGGCCGGGAGCCGGCGTGGAGGAGACCAGCACCTTGCGGCAGCCCTGGCGCCGGAGCGGAGCAACGGCTTCTCCTGCAGAGCTGAGGGACCGCTCTGACCTCCCCCGTTACTCCTGGCTCGTTTATAATCAGCTTTTCCATTATCTTGCAGCGAAGCCCTCCCAGAATCACATTAATTGCCTCTAACTACAGCTGGGTGGTTCATTTATTCTTTCTAATTTGGAAGATCCAAGTGGTTTAACCCCTATTTTTATTTTAAAAGCTTTAGGGGCTTTGTAAACTTCCGAGGCCCTGAAGCCAAAGTGGCAGACACACGCTCATGTGAGTCCAAGTGCATGGGCGCCATCACACACACTGTGGCACACACCATCACACACACCATCACACGAGCAGGGCACGCCTTTTGGGTAAGGAGTGGGGAGGCGGGCAATATGATCTGAGGGACTCCTATGTAAGCAGCTCTAGTGCCATTAACACCCGTATCAATGACACCACCACCTCCACCACCTCCACCACCTCCTCCAAAACCACTTTCACTGCCACCACCTCCACCACCACCACCACCTCCGGCACCAACACCACCATCATCACCATCACCTCTACCACCAACACCATTTTCACCATCATCACCTCCAACACCAACACCACCATCATCACCGTCACCTCCACAACCATCTCCACCACCACTACCACTACCAACACCATCTTTGCTGCCACCACCTCCATCACCACCCTTACCATTATCACCATCACCTCCACCACCACCACCACCACCACCACCACCATCACCTCCCACATTACCACCACCATCTTTACTACCGCATCTCCACCTGCATCACCACTACCATTGTCTTCACCACCGCCAGCATCTCTGCCTCCACCTCCATCACATCCACATCACCATCACCACCACTCGTCCAGGTGCCTGAAATTGCACCATTGCTGTTTTATTCTTTGACTTAATCATTGTTTCCTTCAGCCATTCTCTTTGAAACCATTACCTTGGTGTGAAGTAGTGAGACTCAGATCTGCTTTCCTCCATGACTACGTGTCCCTAGAAGAAGAACCAGGGGCCGAGGAGAGGCCTCTCAAAATCCGGGGAGAGTTAGAAAGAGTATGTGTGTGCACACACGCACACCCACAGGCACACACATGCCTGTCTTACCAGTTAAAAAATGAACAAAGACATTTGAAAAAAGGAAAAGTCTACTGAGCCCTCTCCAACAATGTCAGAGCTCTTACTGTTTACATATTTGTATCTTAACAGAGCAGATGGTAAGTTTCTGCCTTAAGCAGGTCGTAAAAAAGCTGGATTATACTGAAGATCAGTGGGTCTCAAACTTCATCACGCAAGAGAATCACCCAGGGGGCTTGTTAAAAACAGACTGCTGAGCCTCACCCCAGCATCAGTAGATCTGGGTGGGGCTCAGGAACTTACATTTCTAACAGGTTCTGGGGCTCCAGCTGCTGGCTCTGGAACCACACTTGAGAACCAGCACAGTTAACACACACCCAGGCTCACATGACTCACACACCTGTACACACATACATGTGCCACAAACACATGCATAACGACTTGCAAAATGCAGGAATCCTTTTTTATGTAAAAATTCCTGTCAAAATGGAGCTTGAAGAATGTGAAGAAGTAAAAATAAAGCAAACTGGAGGGATAGATATTAAAATCACTTCAGCCAGCTGAGAAGAGTAGGGTTCTAATATCGGCCCAGAGAGGTGGATTTGGAGCTTCCACAGAACACACCAAGTCTTGAGGTTAAGGGAAGCGTAAGCTGCCCTAGGAGGGGGTTGGCACAATTCAAGAACAGCTGGAATGCAGAGACCAAACTGGCCTGGCTGATGGGGAGCAGGGGTGGGGGGTGGGGTAGCGGGGAGGTGGGCAGGGACTGTGGGGTGGGGTCCAGGGGTGCGGTGAGGCTACAGAGGGAGGGATGCCTGCCCGAGGAAGAGGCCAGGAGGTCTGAGCATCTAGGGCACAGACCGGGTTGGCCACACTCCAGTATGTTGGTGCAGCCACCACCTGGGTTCAGGGCACAACCAGTGCCCCCGGGGTGGGGGTGGGGGGACAGGTGAACAACTGAGTCAGTGGCCGCCCTTAGGCCCCTAGCAGCCTGGGCTAGGAGCCGCCCCGGGTGCTGCCAGGACTAAGATGGCATGGGCTCCATTGCACCCTCTGGTTTAAAGTGCTCTTCTGACTAAAGGGCAAAAATGCAGATGTTTCTTCTGACTAAAGGGCAAAAATGCAGAAGAACAGACCCTGAAAGTTGTATGTAAATGTGTGTTCCTTTGTCCCAGACTTGAGACTTGTTTTTCTTTCCAAAGAAATGGAAGGGGAGATGCGGGAGGGCTGCGGGGTCGAAGCCCCTGCCCTGCTCCAGGCATCCCGCCCCCCTCAGCACTGGGCACCCCTGGGCACACTGTTCAGCAGAGTGCTTTCCACTGCAGACCTTCTGCTAACGGGGCGGGTGTCCCTGGCACATAGGGTGCCTTGAGCCCCTAAACTCCGGGGTGTGGCTCCCAGGCCCGTGCCCCCTCCGATGGTCCATGCCCATCCAGGGTGTTTGGGGTAGCCCCTCACCCCGCGGCCCAACCCTCCAAACATCCAGGAAGCAGCCAGAAAACACGGGTCTCAAAATAGACCAGGTTTGGGGATCTCAGTATTCAGATGGGAAGAAGCCTCATTTGAACCCAATCCTAATGGTTCTGACACACAGAATAGGGGCTCTTACTAAGAAGATATCCAAAGACCTCAAAATGTCTTGATCCAGACCTTCCTGGCCCTCACTTCACATCTGCATTAGCCCAGGTGAGGCGGTGGGTCAATGGGGTCTGCTTGAGAGGCTTCCCTCCACCTGGGCGCTCCGAGGAAGCCTTCAAAAATCTCGGGCCGGAAAGCACCCCAGACCAATTCAATCAGCTCTCTGAGGGGTGACCCGGGCATCTCCATTTTCAGATGCCCCAGATGATTCTAATGGGCAGCCAAGTGGCCTGGTCTTGCCCAGGGTGAGAGAACCCTGATGGGCCTCGTTCCACCCCTCACCTCCCCTCACCTCCCAACCCCTTGCCTGTGGCCACAGGGCAGCTGCCTGGAGCCTGAGCGGCTCAGTGCCCTCACCTGTGGGGCGGGGGGGGGGGGGCACCTCTCCCTTGGCTCCCCCCACCCCTACCATGTGCTCGAAGGCATGTGCTCTCTCTCATAAACAAACAAACAAATAAATCTTTAAAAAGAAAAAGCAGGTGACAGAGCTCAGTGAGAGGATGTGATTCCTATTTTGGAAAACAGGTGTGTATCTCTCTAGGACCCCCCCCCCCCCGCCCCAACACACACACACACACACACACACACACACACACACACACGGAGGGCTGTAGATCCACCAAGTCCTTAGTAAGTGCAGGGACAGAAGCTGCGATCTCAGGTGGCTTTTATCTCCCATTCACTTGTCTGTCACTTTTCTACCTTGAACATGGTAATTCCTGGTAGGACGTGAAAATCACTGAAAGGCAAACAATTGGGAAAAGGCACAGGAAAACCTAAACTGCAGGAAACCCTGCTTGGGACACAGAGAGGTGGTATGAGAGGTAGGCGTGCCCCCTGTGCCCCGGACCCTACAAGGCAGAGGCAGCAATGGGGGGCTGCAGGGGCAGGGGAAAGGGGGGCTGGAGGGGAATGTGGGCCAGGGGCTGGAGGGGCAGGGGAATGGGGGGCTGGAGGGGCACGGGGGGCAGGGGGCTGGAGGGGCAGGGGAAATGGGGGGCCGGAGGGGAATGGGGGCAGGGGGCTGGAGGGGCAGGGGAATGGGGGGATGGAGGGGATGGGGGCAGGGGATGGAGGGGCAGGGGAATGGGGGCTGGAGGGGATGGGGGGCTGGAGGGGATGGGGGCAGGGGAATGGGGGGCTGGAGGGGATGGGGACAGGGGAATGGGGGCCTGGAGGGGATGGGGGGCTGGAGGGGATGGAGGCAGGGGCTGGAGGAGCGCAGGCGGCGGACACGGCCCGCGGGCGTGGGGGCACAGGCGAGGCCACGCGGCTCGGAGCGCGGCCCTGGGACGCGGGGCCTGGAGGAGCGGGGCTCGGGGGGCAGGGCGGCGGCCGCGGGGAGCCTGCGCCCCTCCCCCTCCCCCCCCCGCCCCGCCCCGCCCCGCCCCCGCCGCCGCCCGGGCCCGGGCTCGGCCGCCCTCTGCCGCCCTCTGCCGGGGGACGCGCGCAGGGCGGCCTGGTGGGTCCGCGGGGCCTGTGGCCGAGGGCCTCCGGGGCGGGGTTTGGGTGCGGGTTTGGGTGCGGGTGCGGGTGCGAAGGGTGCCCGACGCGAGGAGCGAGGGGCCAGCAGGGCCGACCTCGCGTCGCAGGGGTCCCCTTGGGCCGAGGGCAGCGGGTGGCTTCGGGGACAAGGTGACCAGGGCACGGCGGGCCCTGGGTCCGCGGGCGGGTGTGGACCGAACCGGGCACGGCAGCTTCTCACACCGGAACGTGCCTCCTCCTGGAGACTGGTTTGGGGGCCGGGAGTCCACACGCCAGCGCTGGCGGCGCCACAGCCGCTCCGAGGCCTCCGCGGGCTCCGTGCGGGCCTTTCTCTGAGTTTGCGGCGTCCCCGCAGGCCCCGGCCGCCACCCGCACTCACGTCCCTCCCCTTTCTGCCCAGCCCCCCGGCAGCTTCCGCCTGTGCCTGTGACTCTGCCCCTCTTCTTGGACGGGCGCCAGTCCTACCTGATAACATCTGTGGCCTCTACCTCCTGGGTGTTCAGGAATGTCCAAGGGGAGCTCCGGGCTCCACTCGAGGCAGGAAAAACAGGGAGAGCTAGATGAGCTCATCTAACCCAGCAGCCCTGGGCAGGCGGGACCCATGGGGAAGGCTTCCAGGAGGTGGAGGCTGGGATTCTGGAAGGAGGCAGCTGGGGGCATGTCTCCTTCCCCAGGAGGGATTGGACCGGGGACTATTTGGGGTTTAGATCAACAATATAGTTTAGGGAATAATTTTTACAATAAAAATTTTTTTTGAAAAAGCATAGTCACTTTTCCTAGTTAGAGGAGTGATCCATGCTCACAAGGGGAAAAAAAATCAAACAGTACAAAGAGTATAAAGAAGGTTTTACAGGGACGCCTGGGTGCCTCAGCAGTTGAGCATCTGCCTTTGGCTCAGAGCCCCATCCTGGAGCCCCAGAATCGAGTCCCACATCAGGTTCCCTGCCGGGAGCCTGCTTCTCCCTCTGCCTGTGTCTCTGCCTCTCTCTCTGTATCTCTCATGAATAAATAAATAAAATCTTTTTTTTAAAGAAGGTTTTACAAATCACCCAAACCTCAGCACTCAGTGGTAACTGAGGTAAATAGTTTGATGACACTTTTCTACATTGAGAAGAATGCCACAGAGCCAACCTTCCTGGAGTTGTGGCTTTTGCCAGCACTTCATAAATTTGGTTCTGTAGACTCTTTTTAAGACTCTTCTCTCAAAATTTGACTGCCAATTAGGACTTGGCAAATGCTTTGCTCACGTGGCCCAGAAGATGAAGAAAGTGCCATCTTTCTCGAAGAGCCTAGGTGAGCTCCAGGGGAGGAAGGACCCAGGGCCAGGAGGCCATGGACAGAAGCAGAAGATACCACCAGGGTGAATAATCAGGATCACTGCTGGAAGAACCAGCCTGTGAGTGAGGAAGAGGGTCACGCATCAATATCAAGGTGTCAAGAGGGGACAGGAATGGGGAGAGAGACCCCAGCTCCAGAGGGTTTGAGCAGGGCCAAACTGTGTGTGGACAGGAGTTGGAAAGAGAAGGTCAGAACAAAGCTCATGAAAGATCCATCTGTAAGTGCCAAGCTCTCCTGCACACATGCACACTTACTATATTTTAAAAAAAGATTTTATTTATTCATGAGAGACACACAGAGAAAGGCGGAGACCATAGGCAGAGGGAGAAGCAGGCTCCCTACGGGGAGACTGATGCAGGGCTTGATCCCAAGACCCTGCCCGATATCATGACCTGAGCCGAAGGCAGATGCTCAACCACTGAGCCACCCAGGCGCCCCCTTACTACTTTTGAACAACTTCTTATTCCATATTATTTTATTCTATGCTGTGCTACACTATTCCATTCCATTCCATTCCATTCCATTCCATTCCATTCCATTCCATCCCATCCCATTCCATCATTCCTTTCTGTTAAAACTGCACAATACTGATAGCACTAAACGTTAAAGGATCTAATCTCACAGGCTAAGATTTCAAAAACTAGAGCATGTAACAAAGGCCCACCTGCCCCTTTCTGCCTTTCCCCAGCTTTAGGTCAGAATGTGCCTTTGTCTTGACCGTGGGTAGCTCAGGGGTCTCTCCTCAGAACCAGAACTCCCTCTAGAGTTAATAGCAGCCTTACTTTACCTCTGCACGCCTGCCCCCTGCTCTCAGCCAGGACGTACCTCGTTCCTTTGGTCGCTCTCAGGGCGACAGAAAGAAAGGGAATGACGTCTGAATCTCTCTGCTAAAGCATAAAGTCCCCAAGACCATGCTTCTCCAACCAGAAGTGATGTGATGGGATACTTCCCCGCTTCCCACTTCAGCTGTTCCCAGATAGTTAAGAATAATCCCCAAATTTTAAACAGTACTTAAGATTTAGGTGAGGTGTTGCAAGCGGCCACTGCTCGAGGTAACAGTGTCGATAAACTGCTTTCCCTTGAAAAGTTTCCAGCTGTGAGCCCAGGTTTACAGCAACCCAGGATCTTCTGCAGAAACAGGAATTTTGAAAGCACGTCGGTGCATAAAATGTTTTATGTTGAATTTATCACAAACGCCACGTCAGGATTTCAGATAACTCCGGAAATAAGAAAGCTACAATGGGAAGATTTCAGCAGTATTTATTTTTATTTATAATTTATACCCTGTCAGCTTCTAAAAAGGATTTGAGGCAGCACCCAATAAAAGACGTGTGTATACAACAAGGTGGCCAAAGCGGGAATAGGAAATCAAAAAGTCATGCGGAAAGAGGAAGAAGTGAAGAAGGTGAGAAAATTGCCATGACTCAGGATTCGGCTTAGTGCCGAGCTTTCTGGTAGCTAATGCAAGGATGGAAACATGAAGCCTTGTGCCAGCTTCGCTATCTGAGTGGGGAAAGTCGCAAGTGGTGCATTAGCGTTCCGAGGGACATCGGCGCATCTCTGGTACCATGTTCACTTGGGGACAAGTCCAAGGGCCTGAGAGGAAGTTGCCAGGAGGGTCTCACAGCCCGAGGCCTAGAGGGTCAGGGACAAGCAAACATGGTGCACCTGCTGCAAGAGGGCCTGGGCTCCGGGTGGGCCACGGGGGCTGCGAGGAGCAACCAGCCCAGCCCGGCCCATCTTCTCCGAGAGGCCTGCCCTGCAACCATTCATGGCCTGGGCCGAGGCATGGCAAGGGTGGCTTGTGGGGCGCCAGGGGCACCTGGACCCAAGGCTGGGGGTTTGCATGCATGTGCAGGCGAGGCACTTGCATTGAGGGGTGGCGCCAGGCGAAGGAAGAGAAGGGGCCAGGCTGGGTGGCGGGTGGGTGGCTCCCCTCCCCTCACTGTGGCCTGGCACCTCTGGGGAGCCGGAGAATTCTGCATTTGGCCCTGGTTTCCAGTCTGCTGCGAAGCTGTATTTGGCAAGCAGGGAGACTGAATGGATTTCGCTCACCTTGATTTCTGCTGTCACGGCTGTCTTTGAAGGCGCGGGGCACGGTGCCTCCTAGAGCTCTGTCGCCGGCCTGCAGCTGCACTCCCTGGCAGCTGAAGTCATCTTTCCCTCCGGGTTGGCCGCCGTGGCAGTGGAGAGGGGGCTTTGCGCGCCACATGCACTGGGGAATCCTAGCTATGACATCCGTTAGCTGTGTGACCTTGGGCAGGTTCTTCCTCCTGGCTAGGGGCCCAGCCCGTGACCTTGGGAACAGTTCCACACCACTCCATCTCCCAGAGTGTTTATGAGGATTAAATGAGCTGATCCACGCGGGGTTTCGGATCAGTTCTTCACGCACAGTAGATGCCACCCAAGTGCCAGTGTCCTTCTTGTTATTTGGATCCGCGGTTGTTCCTCCCTCAGTGGATCTCCCCCAACTCCCCCACCCCGGGGGACTCCAGAGTCCGGGACCAGACCCCGTGCTGAGCGGCCAGAGGTCTGCGGGACCTGACTCCACCTTCTCTGGGCCCTCCCCGGGAAGCGGTGCTCCCTCTTGGCCACCTGGCAGTTCAGACACCTCACCCCAGAGAGGCCGCGGGGCCCCACTCAGTTACAGCGCTGCCATGCGCTCTCATCTTCCCTCTTTTACAAAGAGGCAGGTTAGTGCCCAGGAGAGCTGTTACCCTGCATCCTGCACCTGCACCCTGCGTGTCCCCAGCCCCAGGCTCAGCGGAGTCTCCGCTCATGGGTGCCTCCTGCTGCCCGCTGGGGCTTCCAGCCCAATCAGCAGTCAGCGTGCCTTCTGCTCTGCCTCTTAGAGGGTCTCTAAGCATGGTTTTGTCCCCACCCAGCACCCACCAGCCACTTAATAATTGTGCTTTAAGTGAATGAAAGAAAGAGAAAAAGAGAAGAAAGAGAGAAAGAGAGAAAGAAAGAAAGAAAGAAAGGAAGTGCCAATTTCCTAACTAAGCTCAGAAAACCTCATGGACTTCCCATGGCTTTTCCATGGCTTAAGCCTTATGGACTTCCTCATGGACTTCCCATGGACTTCCTCATGGACTTCCCATGGACTTCCCATGGCTTCCCAAAACCCAAACTTCTCATCTGCCAGCCTAGGCCTTGGGTAAACTGACTCACTTCCTGGCCTCACCATCCCGGCACACATTGACCCGGCCCAGGGCCCATGGTGCCGGCACATCTGCCACTCCTGCCCTCAGCACCCAGCTCCTGGTCATCCTCTCTGCCCAGGTCTGTGGGGAAAGACTCCCATCCTCACTGTCCCTTCTCCTTGGGGTTATTATACCATAGACAATTGGGGACGGAGGCCAGCCGACCACTTACAAGTGCTCACTGCTCATTTCAGATGACTCCCCGAGGGTGTCTGGGGGTTGGCGTTGCCTGTGAGGATTCTGGGGTGGGGGGGAGTGGAGGTGCTCCTTGCACACTGGTGGCCATATGAGAGTGAGGATTCTGCCGGGGAGAGAGATTCAAAGGTGAAGAAGGAGGGGAAGGTACAGAGTCAGGGCTCGGAGGGTGACAGCCCCTCTTGTGTCTTGCGGGCAGGTGAAAGCAGAATCAGGAAGCTGGAAGTAACTGTAGCTGTCACAGGAGCTTGAGAAGGTGGTTTGGGGGAGCAAGGGAAGGATGGGCAAAGATGCTTTCCTGCGGTGCCTCTTCTCCCTAGCACGGTCCTGGGACAAACAGACAGAATGGGGCCCCGGTTCTCATTGTGATGCCTGCACCAGCAGGTCAGCATCCCCGGGAACCTGGCAGAAATGACAATTCTTGGGCCCCACCTAGACCACTGAATTGGAGGCTCCCTGTGGGGCCAGGACCTGGGTTTTCACAAGAGCTCTGGGTGAGGTTTGAGAACCATGGGTCTAGGCAGAGTAACGAAGGTGCACAAAGCCCTCCTTTCCCCAGTCCAAGTCTTTCCTGCTTCCCATGGCAGCCCAGCAGTCCTGAGTGCTCAGGGGCATGCCAGGGAGGAGCATGGACTCTCCTGTTGGTGTCGGGCTCACCAGCAGCTGTGGCCTCTGAAGCCCAGGTGGAGAGGGCTCCCACGCTCCATCTGAGGGTAAGGTCTGGAGGCCCAAGCATTGGGAGGAGCCTGTGGATGTGAATAGGAGTGTGCTGCGGGAGGAACACGAGGGTGTTATTTGGGATCAGATCAAGTATGCTTGTAACACAGGCTTCGAGGGCTCACGGACTGGCTGCTTTCTGAGCATTATGTACATTTAACCCTTCCCACAACATGGTGATGTGGGAATTCTTCTTGCACCCATTTTAGAGATGGAGACGCAGGGCCTACATGGGTCTTTTGCCCAAAGTCATCCCACGTGTCAGCAGAGGGGCTGGGCTTGGGGTTAAGTTGGGAGGTTGAAGGAGGTGGTCAGGTGGGAGAGGGCCCAGGTGAGGAGACCCAGATCTGCCCTCACCCCGCCAGTGGTTCCAGGAAACCCCCTTCAGGCAGGACAGTCTGGTTACGTGGCTACTCTGTGATGGTGAAGAATTTTTTAAATGTTTATCATGGCATTTGTCATAAAGGAGTTTTAGCTGTGGAGAAAATGTGTATTGGCCTATCACCTACTGAAGAGACTCTTAGTAACTCACCCATCAACCGGCCCTTGTTCCGGAAGAAAAAAAAAAGAATCAGCTAAGGCTAATTTAACCTGCCAATATGTTCTTACTGGAGTCTCCTTTCGGAGAGTGAGGGCTGGTCCTGGGGTAGGATCCACCCGGATAAGCCCTGGACAAGATGCAAACAGGTTTCCGAAGGGGGTGGTGCCGAACGGCTGACAAACGTGAGAAGCGATCAAAAACCCAAGGACTGGGAGCCCCGGCCTTGACCTCCTGCCAGGCAAGGTGTTGGGAAAGCCTCCCCCGGGTTGGAGTACACGTTCCTGCGCTTAGGAACAGGACCACTCTCCTGTCTCCTTGTGCCAGGTGTTTGTGGAGGGGCCTGGGCGACAGGAGGCGGTGGAGAGAGTCGGGTGAGGGTCTGGGTGCATCAGAAGACAGGCCGAGACGGAGGTGTGGCATCGTCTTTCGAAACAGAGAAGGAAAGTGAGAGCAGTGGAGGCCGACCTGGGGTGCGTGTGGGCCCCTGCTCGGGACCAGCCATGGTGCTTCCAAACCGGAGGTGCCTTGGGGTTAGCAGGGGTTCACTTGAAGTTACCGAGGGGGTTTGGGAATAGTTTCCGGGGCAGACCAAACTCACGCGGGCCCTCCACCTGCCTCAGGAGTCCATCACGGGCCTCGGGCTGGGGATGCCTCCTCCTGGGCCGGGCACCTGCTTTCCGGCCTGCCCCGTGCCTCACCACCGCCGGGCCGAGCACCGGCCAGGTGGGGCGACCGGGCTCGGGGGCCGGCGAGCTGCTGCTCCCAGAGGGGGATTCTGAGGTTCGGGGCCACGGAGAACAAGGTCACTGCACCGGGGCGACGGCTCGGCGCCCGTTCAGACTCTCAGCCTGTCGTGGGTTTGAGGAGCCGTTTTTAATTTTAGTCCGCAAAGCCCAGGCACGGAGTGAGGGTCACACGTGGATACCGGGGCGGCGGTGTTAACCCGCCAGCCCTAACTTTTCTAATAACTTAGGCGGCCTCCTGGCAGGCACGACCCCAGCAAACCGGCTGACCCGACGGTTTGTCATGCGAGGTAATTAATGTGTGATGGCACTCGGCTCCGAATGATTTAGTGGCCGGAGGGACGGTGCGAGGGAATGCTCCTGCTGGCATCACAGGCACAAACTGGGGAGATTAAGGTGGAATTATCAGACTGGTCCAGGGCACAGTGGTTCCCGGGGAAGCAGGTGGCGGGCGGCTTCTGTCTCGTTTCTTGAGTGAACCCCTCCAGGCCAGGTGACTGAGCCCACGGGTACCAGGTGCCCTTTCTGCCCCGGGTACTCCGAGGGGGGCTTCAGCTCAGTCTCTGGCTACAGAAGGGAGCTCCCCATGCCCGGAGGTGAGGGAGGAACCTTGGCTGTAGATGCTGTTGCTAGAGAGTCAAGTTTCTACAATGAAGTGAGAAGTGCCAGGGACTTTTCCTTTTTTCTTCTTTTTTTTTAGATCTTTTGTTTTCAGAGAATGTTCCACTATTGTACTTCTGGGAGCCTGACCAGGTTCTACACAGCGACCTTCTGTGCGGCCAGACACGGGGTCATCCTGAGGACTACTTGCTCTGTGGCTCTTCATGTCATCTGTTTCTTCCTGCGCCGCATGTCAGAGGAGCTGAATGCATTAGGATCTTGCTTTTCATTTTTAATTTTTGGACTAGCTGGTTGTAAGACAGGGAGTTAGAAACCCCTGCAAGGCCCGGGACCCGTCACAGATACTAATTTTTCATCATTTTTTAAAAGATTTTGTTTATTCATGAGACACAGAGAGGCCGAGACAGAGAATTAGGCTCCCTGCAGGGAGCCCAACGTGGGACTCCATCCCAGCACCCCAGGATCACGACCTGAGCCAAAGGCAGACACTCAACCACTGAGCCACCCAGGGGTCCCACTAATCTTTCATCATTCTGATGTGATTTTTATTTCCTTGAGATTTGGTGGCTGAGGTCAATGTAGACAGCATGGGCAAATAGGGGAGGGTCACCAGGAGCCGGATGTGTGGTCTTGGATGCAGGGACCCTCTTCCCAGTGAGAACATCCCTTCCTCCTCCCCACCCTTCCTCTTCCCTACCCATATCCTTCCTCCTTTACCTCCTTCCCTTCCCATAATTACTAAGGGCATAATTATGCACTTAGTCCTGAACCTGAAAAGACTATGCAAGGATGAGTGCTTGCTTCCCTGTCGGGGAGGCAGGTGCTTCTCTAAGGCATCACGGGATCTGTTTGTAACCTAGTCCTATACTTCCTGCTCCCTTGGTGGTACTTGGAGTACTAAAACATTATGCTTTTATTTATTCATGAAAGAGACAGAAAGAGAGGCAGAGACATAGGCAGAGGGAGAAGCAGGCTCCCTGTGGGGAACCTGATGCGGGACTCGATCCCAGGACCCCGGGAGCATGACCTGAGCTGAAGGCAGACACTCAACCACTGAGCCACCCAGGTGTCCCTGGAATACTGAGAAGTTAAAACAAATGTTTTCCTGTGAGGAATATGGATCCCACCCCCAAATGTTGGTACACACATCAGAGATGTCAACTTTGGACGATTCCCATGGGAACATCTTTGTATGTGAGAGAGATTTGGAAGGACATGGGAAAAACCTGCTATGCAAGTGGATTTGTTGAGTGAGAGCCCCATCTTGCCTCCAACTCCGGATAAGCCTGAAGGTCCAGAGGCTGTACCTCCATGTATCTTTTTTTTTATTTTAAAGATTTTATTTATTTGACACAGAGAGCACAACAGGAGGGAGGGGCAGAGGCAGAAGGAGGCTCTCCACTGAGCAGAGAGCCTGACGTGGGGCTCGATCCCAGGATCCTGAGATCATTACCTGAGCTGAAGGCAGACGGTTAACCCACTGAGCCACCCAGACGCCCATCTCCATGTATTCTTGATCGCTAGGGCTGAGGCTCCCTTTTCACTGTATTGCATAAAAAAAGTCTTCCTCTTAAACAAGGGGCTGGCAGACTTGATGTGCTGTTCCTACAGACACTTTAGTACAATCACCTGAAATAAAAATCTATGAGAAGAGCATCAGGGCTGGCCCACAATCAAGCTTTCAAGCAAAGGGTTTCCTATCATTCGTATTTTTTGACAAACGGTCTTATTTTTGCTTTGTGTGAGATTGTCTTAGAATTTTCTTTGCTCTGTAACCTCTACCCTAACTGAAGGACCTCTAAGTAACTGTGGCCACTTGTGTTCTTTTCAGACAGCGGCCCAGGCTGGCTGGAGACCCAAGTCTGTAGTCAGGAGCCTCGAGCTCCAGGCAGTCACCTAGATGTGTCTGGTGGAGTGTCATCTGTCAGGCTGCAGGCCTGGACTCCCACACTGAGCCCAAGGCATCAGACAGGGGCAGCATGATGAACTTTGGAGCCTTTTCAGATGAGCAGTCGTGGGTGCTGTATAAATGTGCCAAGCTGCCGCAGTTTGCCTCATTGAGCTTGAGACTCCTTCAAGAATGGAATTTACTGTTCTGTCATTGAGAACATTCACATGATCTCTTGCCCCTGTTCACTATTGGTGTGTGTGTGCGTGTGTGTGTTTAACTAAGTGATCATGCCTCACCAAATGATATGGAGGCAAAGCTTATGCAAGAAACACAAATTAGGTCCTGAATCACTTCACTACTACTTGGGCAGAAAAGTTGGGCTCTATGTGTTTCTTGGTGACTCTAATTTTCTCCCAAACACAGTTATATCTACCATCAGACAAAATTTGCTAACAGCCTCACTCATTATTACAGATTAATGTCACTGCTTGCAAGAGATGCTTACTTTCCTCTTATATAAGCACAGCCTTTGATAATTAATCCTGATAACACCAATATAGGGACCCCAATACTTGACATATTATTCAATGGCTTTTGGCAGAAAGGAAAAACATCTCACTTGAGTATGATAAAACACTATGAAAATCTGTATTTTACTACCTTTCATGAGAAATTTAACTATTTGGAGAAATAATTTTATATTTTACCTGGCTGGTTTTAATATATACTTAGCTATTTGCTTTATTTTTAAAGAAGATGCATGAAAATTGGTGACGATATACAACATTCTCCATGAACCAAACCTAGGAGAGATTAAATTTTGCCCCAAGTGAAATAGCTAAATTCAGTGGATTTTAATTACTTTTGTCCCCATGGGCTTTTTTTTTTTCTTCTTAATTTCTTATATTTTCCCCTTAGGTTGCATGATTAATTTGCAAGTTGAGTCCCACACTGTCCATGAAACGAAGCAGAATGTATGACAGATGAGGTGATTAGGTGCCACCTTTTGAGCACTAAGAAAGCTTTTTCCAACATTGGCCTGTGTCAGGGCGACAGAATTAGGGTCACCCGTGGTCACGCCTCACTGCTGCTGGGCCCAGGAGCAGCTCACTCAAACTCCGGATCATTAGAATCCCCATTTCTGGGGCCCCTGCCTGACTTACTAGATTAAGTATCTACCTTTGGCTTGAGTCATGATCCTGGGGTCCTGGATTGGGCTCTCTGCTCAGCAGGGAGCCTGCTTCTCTGTTTCCTGCTCCTCTTGCCTGTGCTTGAGCTGTCAAATAAAATCTTAAAAAAAAAAAAAAAAAAAAAAAGAATCCCTGCTTCTTGTAGAGATGGGCAGCTCGGCATTATGTGAGGCACTTCCTGTGCCCTATTTTTCATTCTGCGGTTGTTTAGAAATCATTTTCTTGACTCTGAAAATAACAGCAGCCCATGGATATGTTTTTATGGGGCAGTAATAACTTACCAGAATACATGTGGATTTTTTTTTCCCTTTCATGAATGAATCCCGAGGCCTCGGGAGTCGCCCCTCCCTGCCCACTGCATTTTCTCTATATTACTTTCTCTAATAGCTCTTTTGGTGCTAAGATTCTTACACTCAACCAGTGTAAGCAACATTCTTATGGAAAGCCGCCTTAATGTTGGCTTACGCATGAAATGGAAATGGCTTGTGTTATTCATCCTTTAAAAAATTTCTAGTGCTCAGCCTCCATGAAATGGATTGCTTATGGGGAGATAATGTCTGTTCCATTCCTTTTTAAGTCTGTGAAAAATGTCATCCTGGTTAATAGGGTGATTAAAACTCTTTATGCTCCAGGAGATAAATGTGATTATGTTTGTCATACTCTACCCAAGATAAAGACAGCAAAGAAGGCAAACTTGAAATTCCATAACATTTCCTCTCTTCCATATCCAGGAACATTCAGAACTCAATACACAGATGGTACTTCACATAAAGAATAACATTATCTGTTAAACATTTTTCCTTTCCATTAACCAATTTAACAATATGCCTCTGGTATAAAAGGAATAGACAAATGACTAAATCTTCTGATATCTGAGTTCTGACTGTAGAAAAATACCACTTCAGTCATATTGTTTGTTTTCCTTTAAACTTTCATCTTTTGTTACTTCATTTCTCCTTTTAAAATGCAACTGGAGCCTATGCCTGGTGTATCGTAGGGCCACTGTCCCTGTCAACCTTCCCTCTGAGGGTGATTCACAATCATTCTTACGGGGGCTGGCCTTGCCTCCCTTGAGGACAACAGACGTATATGTATATGAGAAGTGTCTGTAAACGTGAGGCATTCCAGAGAGGTATGTGTCTAAACATGTATTCCTCAGGCCTCCCACATGCCAGGCCCTCTGGAAACCATGCTCCTAGCCTCAGGCCAGTAATATGGGCACAACCAGTTCAGTTTGGCTCTTGCCTTTCCTTCCTTCATCTCATTTGGAGGCTAAAAATCTTTTCTTAGCAGAGATTTAGCTAAAAATGAAAGCTGGGTGAGGAGTTTTTGCAGCTCCATATGCCCTGATAAATTCCACACTTCTTTCCTTTTAGTCCTGGATTTTTAACAGGTTATATATGAATCCCAGATGCTGCTTACACCTGTTTAATTAATTAACAATACAGCAGCTTTAACAGGGTAACTGGTCCAGAGAAAAATGTTACATTATGCACTTGACATTTCACTTAAAAATTTCCCTTGGAACTAAAAGGTTTCATTATAACAGAAAAATTTCAAATGTACTTTATTAAACCTGATTGCTAATTAGAACCTATGTAATTATAAAAAAATTGCATTACTGATATCCAACCATATTTTTCTGGATATTCGGACATATTAAAGTACTTTCTTTAAAAAATGTTCATTTCCAGTAAAAATAATTGCATGTAGACATTATTCTATGTTTTCTCTAAGAGACCATGGAGGACAGGAAAGGGTTGGGCATGTATGAAAGAATTCATCAGGGAGGCAGTACTAACTACTTAATAATATTGAGACTCAGGAAGCCTGGGTGGCTTAGTGGGTGATCATCTGCCTTCGGCTCAGGGCCTGATCCTGGGATTCAGGATCAAGTCCCACATCGGGCTCCCTGTGAGGAGCCTACTTCTCTGCCTCTCTCTCACTCTCTGTCTCTCATGAATAAATAAGTAAATCTTTAAAAAAAAAAAATACTGAGACTCAATACTCAAGTAACTTTCTAGTTAAAAATATTTGCTAAAATGGGTGATAACTGGATTATTTTTACATTAACAAGTGAGAGATAACTACAAACTATTAGTCAATGTTTAGGGACACAGAACAAA
Organism: Canis aureus; assembly: GCF_053574225.1. NCBI lineage: Eukaryota > Metazoa > Chordata > Mammalia > Carnivora > Canidae > Canis > Canis aureus. The sequence continues at coordinate 47,390,463 of NC_135611.1, forward strand.
CTTTTCAAAAAAGTATGTTTTATATCCACAATATCATTACTATTTTAGCATGACTGCCTTTTCAAGTTATCGTAATCTGTTGCTGGCTTCTTCTCTATGTGTAAGAATGTGTAGGGCCTTGCAGTGAGCTCATCAGCTAACTAAGGAGCAGGTGCAAATCCAGGGCTGTGTTCAGGACAACAGAGCCATACCCACTTGCCTGACGTACAGAGTTTCCCTGTTAACCTGTCACTTTGGGATCGGCCTGATAAGAGTAAGCCTTCCAAGTCCTGGTAATCACATACTAACAAGAAAGGCTATTGAAACTCATTTAATTAGACACATTGAGGTACTAGTGCTGTTAGGAATCTGTCTATAAAGATTTTCCATCAAATGTTATTATAAATTTTTTTCAGGTACAAAACTTGGTTTTAGCTGTTATAAACAGAAGTATTTCCCTGGGAATCTTCTCCACAGAGAGGTTATATCCATGTAATTACTTTCAAACAATATTCCTAATTTTGGGAATACCTTAATATACACATACACCCATGTCAATTTTAAACTGTCAGCCTCCTATGTGGACACTGAACACCATCCATCTATGGGTTCAGGCAACAATACACATGTTCCTGATGAGAAATCAGGTGAGTCTCCTTGCTTCTGTGGCATCTCCAAAGTCCCCCTTTCCTTAACAGTTGTTTAAGCCTTTCCCCATCGTGCTCATCTCACTTGGATTTCAATGCTTCCTCCCACTCCAGAGACGATTCAGAATTCTTGGGAATTGCTGGAAATATCGACTGCATTTTACTTCGAAAGTCTTTCATCTAAAAGAAAAAAAAAATCAGTTATTATAATTAAAAGAAAGAGAAAAGAGCCAAAGCAATTAGAGACAGACCCTGCTGCCCAAATGATACTTTGTTGCTTGTGGGTACAATAAAAGGTAAAGACTGTGTTCCAGCTACCTGGAAAGGAAATGAGATACACCTCTTTTCTTCTTCCAAGTTTTAATCTATTGGGCTTTAAATAACATAAAATGCCACTCTGAATCTGGAAGGCAACATCATTTAAATTGACAACCTGCCATGATATTTATTTCCTACCAGAAAAAATGCTATGTATTGCTGGCTTTCATATATAAAGAGGCAGCTGAGAATGGGAGTTCTTAAGTTTTTGGGGGTGGGATGGGGGGGGAGTTCTGTTTATGCTAAATATTCCAAGGCCATCCAAAGAAGAATTTTGGAGCCAAAAGGAAGACGTAGAGAGGAGAAAGTTAGTAGGTTAATAAAGAGTGAATCAGTGGATGGCAGATGAACTAGAATGTTCTCATATACCAGACTATGTTGAAGAATCTGCATAGAGGTTTTGCCAGCAGAGGTAGATTTGGAGCCTGAGAGTCAGAGCAGGGGGTTGGAAGATCTTTATATGCAATGTCAACCTGGAACACTTGGCTTCACCTCCAGGGCACACTGCCCTAAGGGCAGGGAATACTAATTTATGGGAGCTGGATAATCTTTACATTGGATAGTATTAGCTACACACTTTTTGATTCATTATTTTAACCTATCTGGTCCTGTTATGAAGGTATCCCGTCAGCACCATAGCTCAGCGTTACAACATTCTCATCAACTATAGCCTAACTGTATTTCTCAAGGATACAGATCTCAATCAGATTTGTGAAGCACCTTGGACTCACTGACAACACCAAGTTGTTTCTTGGTTATTTTGAGAGTTGGCTAATTTTTTAAATTTCACTTGATTTTGAAGTAGATTACTTATCTTGTTTCTAATTCAGCAACTTTGTCTTGCTCGTGACTTGTAAGTTCCTAGGTATCTGCTCCAGGCACTGTAGCACTGGTATTAGCAACACAGACTCTGGTATCAGATAGACTTCTCTGTTCAAATCCTAACTCCACTTGGGAAAACCGCTTACTCTCTGTAAGTGGTAGTTTACACGTGTGTAGAATGGAGATTACCTGCTTGTAGGGCTATGAGGATGAAAGCATAGCACCTGACACATGGTAGGACTCAATATATATTAGCTATTGTCATTATAGCATCATCAGTGTTGTGTTCCAAGAACAAAGATATATATGTTTGTTAAAAGCATTACTGTAGGGGATCCCTGGGTGGCTCAGCGGTTTGGCACCTGCTTTTTTTTCTCTCTCTCTCTATCATGAATAAATAAATAAATCTTTGGGGGGGGGGAAGCATTACTGTATAGTTCAATGTCATTTTGGTTTAAGTATTTTGACATTGGGAGATACAGAAGACTACACGTTATATGTAGTCTGTAGGAGGTCCATGCCAACCATCCCAACGTTTGGGTCCCAGATGCCTGCACTCAAGACACACATATCCACAGGAAGTCTGTCTCTCCCTAGTCCTGTCTTCCATACAACTCTCTAGCTTGTACTGTGACAAATCCTTCATGAGAGGCTGTCAACTACAGGCAGTACTGGGAAGGGATTGGAATTGTTGTTCCAAACAGCAGTTCTCAAATCATGTCATGACACTTTGGTTGTCATAGTCACAGTGAACTACTATTTGCATGGGGGGGGGGGGGGCGCAGATTCTAAATATCGAAAATGACCACAAAAAGAACTGCTTTTCCCAAAATCCCAACATGGCCTTGTTGAGGAATCTTTTGCACAGACTTTCTCAAAGACCTCTCTGGGCAGGGTCCGTCATGTGCTGCCTAGTTCTTTGCCTTCACCTTTATTGGCTGAATGTATTACAACTAAACCTAATGATGGTTTTCAAATGGTGTGTCAGAGAGCGAGGACATGAAGAGAATCATTCACCATTATACCTGCTCAGTAGTTGCTGAGAAGGGAGAAGCTGGGAAGCTCAGATGATATCTGGGTAGAAGTAAAGGGTGGCTGCTCTACTTCAGCAATGGGGGAGGGGGGCTGTGTTCCCATTTCCTCCTCTTGGGTTTTTTTCTTTACTTTCATTTCCCAAGTATTGTATCATTTGTTCCCAGAGTCATGTATGAGTTACTGAGCCACTGGAAGGAATTATGTCTGAGAAAGAGCCAATTAGGAATAGGCAGACTTCAAAGACTGGTAAAGGAAGGGAGGCAAGTGTATAAAGAACACCATTTATAGGCCTCTTCTTTAATTTTACAGCTGTGGAAAGGGAAACCCAGAGTCCACATTGAAGATATAAACGGGGCCTCATGTTGCTTTAAACAATGGGGTTCCACAGAAGGTTTTTAAGTTTGTACTATTTTTGTTATATGGATAGGAAAAAAAGACCTTTAGGGTTTTTTGTTTTTGTTTTTTATACCTCTATCAGTTTCTGATGTGTTCAGTTCAGAGGTGTTGGTCTTACCAGTGATACTCTGTAACAGGCCAACAGAACATTCTCCTGCTTAAAAATGTGCTTGAAAAGATTTAGGGGTTAATTTAAGCAAATTTGATTATAAAACCAATGTACTGGATTCTACGATTCCACCATAACAAGGACAGCTATTGCCATAAACCAGTCCCTATCCTATATCCCAAAAGTTTGGTGAGGACAGGGTATGTTGCGAACTGGTCTCCAGCCAACAACTCAGTTTTACTCTGCAGCACCTTTTCAAACTCTGGAATCTCTTCCCTGTGGTTTCCCCCTTTCCCTTTTTCCTCTGACCAGGGAGAATTTGACACTGGTTATGGGTCACAGGGTTACCCTTTTAAAAAGCAGGGCCACTGTGTACTGCACAGCTCCAGGGGCTGTTCTCTACAAAGATCAAGACAGGAGTGGCACCGCCGAGGCAATGAACCCACTGCTCAAGAACCTCATCCTTAAGTCCCAGTGTTTGTGTTCAACAGTGATGGGCTGTAATATTATTACAAAGTACTACTTTCTACGGCAGTTCTCAAATATGTCATGACAAATGGGAAATGTATTGCAAGTAATTTGTCACTAATATGGACATTCTGAAGACTGGGTATGATCGACTTTTTAGATATTAGAACAGATTCAAGATTATGTCTCTAATAATGTTGCTCTCATTCACACTGCAACAGCCTTTTGAAGGGCCGTAGAGCCAGGATGCCAGAAGTAAAATATGGGATACTGCTACATGTCTTGGCAGGAAAAAAACAACATGAAGACTCTTGGTCTAATATATGGTGTGCTGAAAAACTCCTTAAAAGCTCAGGATATCTACCCAATTAATTTGAGAAAACCCTTACAGCAACTATTCTTAAAAAAAAAAAAAAAAAAAGGCAGTTATTGGAATTAAAAGTTCAAGTTGTAAAATTTCTTTGCCATTGAAGCTCATTTAGCTTCAATTGCCTCTTGCGGGACTTCAGTGCTGGAGGTAGAACGATGAAAGCTTTATTATAGAACCAACTGATGAGAAAGCCTTTGGATATGTCAATAATCATGGTGCCAAGAGTAATTTTGAAGAACTTGGAGATTCAGCTTATTCATACAATAGAATAAGACTGTAACTGTTGCTTGAACAGGAATAATAATGTCTGCCATGTGAGATTACTTATGTGCCAGGCACTGTACCAAGCATTAGGCTATTATTTAGTCTTTACAATTCTATGTGGCAGAAATGAGAACCACCACTTTACATATGAGAAAGGTTAACCCAGCCATGGTGACGTGCTTTCTAAGCACAACTGACTGAATGATGTCCAGGGTTTTTTCACCATAGCCACTCTGGTTCTGTGACCTGGAAAGATTTGGTACCTCTGTAATCTCTAATCACATACCAGCTTTTGCTTAAAAGGATTTCAAATGCATATAGACTCTTACAATGGCTACCATTTTATTTAGAATAACCAGATAGCCAGAAATCATGTACTTCTAGATTTAGGGGTTATATGTACTTCAAGATATAGGAGGGTTATATGTACTTCTAGATATATACTTCTCCACCCTCTTCAAGTTATGTAAACAGAAGACTAGTTCTGGCAAAAGAAATGTGTTATCACTTCCAGGGTGAAACATTTAATTGCAGGTGTTTCCAGGCCACTCTTACTTTTCCATGGAAATAATGGAAACCTGTGTTACTATTGTGATGCCTCAAGATCAAAGCAATCTGAGGTATGAAGCCACCTTGTGTAGGACAGCTCCCCTAGAAACTAAAGTAAACCCACAGTGAATTTTACAAGAGAAATAAACCTTTATGTTAAGCCACACATCTGGAGATCATTTCTCACTGTAGTATATATAACCCAGCCTAGCCTGACTGACATAGTGAAGAGAATTACAAAACAGACCTAGGGCATGCTCTGATCCCTTTCAAAACTACATTAAACTTGGCTGAATAAAAACTCAAGGGCTGGACAAAGGGGAAGAGGAACTCTGTGCAATTAAGCTTAAATAGCTCTTAGAATCAGCTGGAACAATCAAACCACCATTCTTCCCACTTTCAGAGAACTCAGCACATCAATTAGTCCCATTATATGACAATACTTCCTGGGCAATCAGAACATTTCTAGATGTTTCCAATAAAATAGTATGGGAGCTCTGATCACTACGGTAAAAGGTCCTTTTTTGGGGTGGATTGCTGTTCTGTGTCTACCTGATGAAACCAACTAAGCAGGGCTGGCTTTATTTAGAGAAGAGATGCTAGTACTTTTCAATTTTGATTAGCCCTGCTGATATCCACATGGGTCCTGAGATATGTTTGAACATACCGTATTATTTAATATTCAACTATATTAGGAAAGCTAACATGAATTTGAGTTTTTCTCAGGGCACCTGGGTGGTGCAGCTGAGTAAGCAACCGACTCTTGGTTTCGGTTCAGGTCATGATTTCAGGGTCCTGAGACTGAGCCCTATGTCAGGCTCTGTGCTCAGCACATTCTGTTTGAGATTCTCTCTCCCTCTGCCCCTCCTGGTCATGCTTTCTCTAAAATAAACAAATCTTTAAAAAAAAAAAAATCATTTTCTAAGTTATTAGTACATCATTTAGGTAAAGATCAGACAAGCACCTTTACTTTCTCCTAAACCTGCACTGTGTCACATGTATAAAGTCTAGAATCTATAGTATAAAGTCAATTGACATAGGAATAAAAAAAATGTATAATTTTCTGAGAAATATAATCCCTGGAGTACTTATTAAAATAACTAATTTTTTTTTATGACAGTGCTTAGCAACAGGGCAACATTCTAAAGCAAAAGCTTTCTGTGTGAAGTAAAGTGAGCAATAGGGATGACCCTGCAGCATCTTATGACCAGGCCTCACAAGAACAATCAGTAACACACTACCTGATTTAATGTGCTAACTGGTCAGGTTATCAGACACAGTTGTAAAATAATTTTAGTCAGGCTTTGTCTTTGTAACTGCAAAGTTTAGGAATGTTTCCTTTCCCTGCCAAATAAATACGAGTAACACTTGCCACCTCTGGACTGTCAGGACTCTTTCTAAAAGGTGTATATTTTACTGCATTGAATACTTTATAAGTGCTACCAACCAGCTCACTCCTATTTTTATATTTTAACTTAATGATCCTGCTTCACTGGCATCCATACATGAACATGTGTGTGCATGTGCCCCTCTGTCCCTGACAAACAGGACCTACTCTTGGCTCCCATTTTATAATACCTTTCTTAAGGTATTACAGCTGATAGACTGTCATAGGGGAATGAAGACAGCTGATGGCTACATTACAGAAAATACTTCTGCATTTACATTTATTTTTACATTGTAGAGAAAGTTAGGTCTTAAAAACACATATAAGTGAACATAGTAGGCATAAGCCAGCCAGAATGAAAGAACATATATACTTGATGAAAATTATTTCTGTAACACAATAAACTCCTATATCCTATAATCTTTTGGACCAAATAGCAACCAGAAACACACACACAGCAAGTACTGGTACATCAGTGATACAAAAACAACTCCTTTGATGCAATCACTTAGGAATTGTGGGGAAAAAAATTATCCTGACATCTGGATGTTAAATAAAAAAGCTGGGGGGCACTAAATAAACCAGTAACTCTACTTCCTTCCCTGTTTTTAAATTCTAAAACATAAAGTTTATAAAAAATATTTGACATATACAACCCTACAACTACTATCTCATCAATAACTTCAGAAAGGTAGTTTCAAACAACTTTATAGGTTGAGCTCCTTCTGAATTTCCCAAAGTGTTTTTGCACTCTTCTTCAGACGAGCCTGTTCTTCAGGGGTCAGCTTTATCTTTATGAGGTCGGCAATACCATTCTCTCCCAAGACACATGGAACACTGAGGAATACTTCTTCGTTTATTTCATAGAGACCCTTAATTATGGTAGAAACTGGATGCACTCTTCTAAGATTCTTCAAAATACTTTCTGTTAAATCAGCTACAGATAGGCCAATGGCCCAAGAAGTATAACCTTTCATTTTGATAATCTCATAGGCACTAGCAATCACATCTTTGTGGACATTTTTCCACTGCTCAGGATCTTTTTCAGTTCCTATATCTGAGTTCAGATCCTTCAGAGGGACCCCAGCGATGTTCACTCCACTCCACACAGGAACACTGGTGTCTCCATGCTCTCCAAGGACCCATCCGTGACAACTGTCAGAGTGGATACCAAGCTTCTGCCCAATCAAGAAACGAAAGCGGGCAGTGTCCAGATTACAACCACTTCCAATAATACGGTTCTGGGGAAATTCACTCAACTTCCAGGCCACGTAAGTTAATACATCCACCGGGTTGGAAACAACAATCAGCTTGCAGTGAGGGCTATACTGGACAATATTGGAGATAATTAACTTAAAGATGGCCACATTTCGCTGGACTAAATTAAGGCGTGTCTCCCCTTTTTCCTGGCGTGCGCCTGCTGTGATGACCACGAGGCTGGAGTTGGCAGTGACAAGGTAATCTCTGCTGGACACAATAGTCGGCATTTTCACAAAAGGGCTGCCATGCTGAAGATCCATCATCTCGGCCTTCAGTTTGTCCCCGTTCACATCCACAAGGGCAAGTTCATCGGTCAAGCCCCTTAACAGGATGCTGATAGCACAGGCCATGCCAACCGATCCGGTTCCTATAATTGAGACCTTGTTGTGATGAACGACCTCCTCGGAAGTGAGATTCTTGAGAAGCTCGCCCCGGACCGTTGCCATGTTGGACGCGGGGACCACGGCCCAGGCGCCCGCGGGGGAGAGGCCGGCCGGCCGCTGGGGACACAGGCGGTTCACCCTCGCGGCGCCCGCTCTCCGGCTGCCCCGCAGGGCTCTCACAACCCAGCTCATGGCCACTCGCAGGAGAGGTGGCGGAAGAGAAAGGAGGGAAGGGGCGGACCAGCTTCGAGGCGCGAGGGCGGCGGGCGGCCGGTGAGGCGGTTAGACACCCACTTCACCCCTGGGGCGGCTGCGCGCGCCACCTCCCGCCGTCCACTACTGCGGCTGCGCGAGCCCGGGGCTCAGGGAAGACCCCGCGGGCAGCGGCGGCTGCACGAGCTCACGGCGGGGCGCAAGTCTCCCCCCAAGTCTACTACTGCGGCTGCGCGAGCTCGTGGCCAGCGGAAGGGCCCCACCTCCCGCGGGCTACTACTGCGGCTGCGCAAGGCGGCCGGTCGCAGGGCCCCTCCAGGGCCTGCAGGGAGGTCCTAGCCGCGTCCACCCCGACTGGGGTGGGAAGAGGGCTCCTCTAGCAAATGAATTCTGAAGGTAAAGTTTTATAAACATGAATTCTCTGCAATTTTTAACATGTATAATGGGCCAACCCAGATCCCCGGGATTACTAATTTTCTATTTCTGCTACAGATGCCAAGTAAAAATAATCCCAACAAATACACATAAAAATAGAGTTAAATTTTCTGAACTGTTTCCCTGCCGGGGAAAATAAGGTACGTATGCCCCGGCTCCGGATGGCCACCTCCTCCGTTTCTCTGCATCTGTACAAGGGGGTTCCTGTTGTATGCTGTATGTCATTGAGGGCTCTCTTTGGAAAGGTTCCGCGGCGTGTACACCAGTCACCACCATGAGCCACAACTGGGGAAGTCCAGGCTGCCGGCGCCGGGGAAGAGGCCGACCGCGAGCTCACCCTACTGAACGCTCATCACGACACTCCCTCACTGCTCTCTCAGGCCAAAGAAAGCCTGTGATCCATAGTCCGGATTAAAAAGGACTTCTTGAGTAGAGGTGGGGAGACAGACTTCTGTTAAAATGAAGATCTATCTTAAATGGCAAATTTTGACCAACGCACAAATCTGATTAAAAAACAGTAAAAACAAATATTAGTACAACAGGGCATCAGTTTATCTTCCTTCCTCTGCATTTCTCTGGTCAGTCCTATGAACATCCTTGGAAGTTACTAAGGGGATAGCAGCTTTACATCTGATGAAATAGAAACCCAGTGAACTACAGAAGTCCAAGCAAAAACAATGGCACTTTCTCCCCACTTATAAATAGAATTCGGACTGTGTAATCATTCCTCAGAGTTCTCCTTTCCTTTTCACAGAGCAATATGCTCTTCCCAAAAAGGGCTCTTGGCACTCACAGCCCCCACTCACAGCCCCCACCAAGATTTCGGTTCAGAACACTGAATCTTGACAAAATGAGTATTTCATATTTAGGACTTAGAAAGCTATTCTCCTTTCTGCCACTGAAATGCAGACTAGGAAGAGAGCAACAATAAGCAAAGGAGTTGTTGAGGGGTGGAAAATGTGGCAGTTAGTGGGGCTCCTGTTTGCACTCCAGCAGGGTCCAGACACCCCTTTTAGAGAGTGTGGGGTCACAAGCTCCATGACACACAACAGTGGTGAGAGCACTGCACACATGAGTTCTCTTCACAGTGGTGGTCAGATTTATGGTAACCATTTGTCAAAAACTGGAGTTTTTAAAATGATTATTTTTATTTAATGGTGACTAACATCTTAGAGGGATCCCTTTAAAAGACCAACTTTTTTTTTTTTTTTTTTAAAGACCAACTTTTGATCGTTTCTTCTATCCAGGTCATAACTGAAATGTTTTAACCTGATGCCTGTTCCCACCTTCTTCCTATGATGATTCCTTTGACCAGTCAAGTCATTTTCCAAGATAAGTGTTCTTGAGGATGAAATTCAAGCACATAAAGACTCTTAGCTAGATGACTTCTTTCTAAAGTAATTTTCTTTCTAGAGTTTGAACCTCTTCAGAAATAAAATCTCTGACAGCTGCCTCTTCAGTTTTTCCCCTTAGCCACAACCAAATCAATTTTGAGAAAATAACACTCTCCAAAATAAAAATACCTCAAACAAAGCAGCTTTTTATTTACAGTAAGTCTTGAGATAAGAAGGGAAGAACTAAGAAAGGCAGAGACACCCATGACCTCCAGAGTAGATTTAGGTCTAGTCAAAGACTTGGAAAGCCAAATAGAGTCAGACAGCTCCCTAATGACTTGCCCTAGGTGGCTCTTTATTCCTTTTGAATGGAAAACCTAACCTAACTCAAATTTTCTATTCAAAATACAGCATACTAAGATAACTGATGGCAGAATTATGCTTGATTACGTCCCTTAGCAGAGAGGAAGCAGGAAATGAAGATGACCAGTAAGTCTCTGGACCAGGAATGGTTGCAACAGAGTCGTTCTATTCCTTCTGCCTAGACTCTCACTCCCAGCTCCCTTGCCCGTTTTTCCATCTAGAAGTCAAACATTCCATCCTCTCAGTCTTCTACAATCCCCCAAGCAGAAGTGACTTTTAAAAATCTTATGCCACCAGTGTCTTTGTACCTCTCCATTGTAGGATTTATCACAATTAAATGTAATTACTTATGAATTTGTCACTCCAGAGATAATCTTTTATTGACAGCATATCACTACCCTCTAGAACAGAGCTTGGTAAGTGAATTCAGTAAATATTCATGGTAGAAAAGAGTGAATATAGAACCCAGTGAAGTAAGGCTAGCTGAAAGGTGAGAGAAACAGGAAAGCACAACTAGAGAATCCACCTGGTGCCAGAGTTCTAAATTAAGGGGCAGGTAAAATGTGTAGGTGTCTTTTTAGGGTTTCTTAGCAAGGCTGATATACAAGTTTCAGATAAAGCTATGGATAAGTTAAAAGATTGCTTAACTGTTTTCAAAGCCAGAGTCAATACGTACCAAATCAGAACATACAAAAAGAAAGAAATTCTACAGTGCTAGAAATGCAGTAAAACAAATATGTACTGGTAGAATATTTTCATCCTTTAAAAAAAGTTTTGTTCTTTGGAGAGATTTTAAAAAATAAAAGGGCACAAAACCCTTGATAGGAAAAGAAAAAAAAAAAAAAAGAGAAGCTGCAATGAAAGCAGTATTAATATTATAAGCTATAAACTCACCAGCAAGTAGAGCATATTATATAAACATCATTATTTTAAAAGTCTTGTGATTTAAAAATCATAAAATGCAAATTGTAGTTTTAGAACAAATTAGTGGGCTGTGATTCTATTGCTTATATACTAAAATCTATATAACTTTGTAATCCGTATGTGGGAGGTCTTTACAAATACCAGCACCTTAAAGCATTTTCTTTTGTCGGTGACACTGGCAATGCTGGGCGGGGACAGGAGTAGGGACATGAAGCTTTGTCTCCTGATAGAACAAAGGCAGACTGTCAATTCAGAACAACACTGTGATCAACTTCTATTTATGGTATTCAAATATCGTAACAGGAATCAGCAAGTTCATATAATAAAGTACCTAAATCTCTTTTGTTCCTTAAATGCACATAATTTTTGATGCCCTTAAAAGAGCCACATGTATTAATCACTCAAAAGGAAATATTTTAGTGTAGCACAAAACATGAAACAAAGAAAGTTAAATTCACTGGTGTGTGTTTAAACATCCCAAATCATAGCCAAAAACTGACAAAGCTTAATTTTATGGAGATAGGCTCTATAAAGGTGTGGCTTTATTAATTTACAACAATTATCCTCTGTGGTTGGATTAATAGAAATTATACTGTAGTCCTTGATAACAGTTCTATTCATCCAAAAAAAATAAAAATGACATGAAGGGTATTTTTGTATATGGAAGTTACCTTCAATTTAGGTAAAAACCTAAATTTATCTCAAAAAAGCTTAAGTTACCTTTACAGCCTCAAAACTGCCAGAAGAGATTAACTCCCTGTCGTAATGGTTAAAGATTAGTTTGCCTCAAGACTCCATCTAGGCAAAGAACAGAGCCAGCAGCAGGAAAGGTAGGAAGAGGAATGAGTGCTCAGAGGAGATGAGCAAGGACAAGGCTCAGAGACTAGGAGAACATGGACTTTCAGCATGGCTAGAACTCTTGAGTGCAACACAAAGAAACAGCCAGACTCTCAACCACAGCACTATGGACATGTGCGCTCGATCACTCTTGGTGGGGCCTGTCCAGTGTACAGGATGTTGAGCTGCATACCTGGCCTCTATCCACTAGATGCCAGTAGCATCCCCACAGTTAGGACAACCAAAAATGTCTGTGGATGTTGCCACTGGGGGGAGGGGCAGTCAGAATTGCTCCCATTAAGAACCAGTGGGTTAAAGAATAAGTAAGGGATAAGAGAGGGACCAAACCATTTCAAGGAACTTGGATTTTATTCTCAAGGGAAGAGTGAGCCATTGAAATGGCAGAAAGAGTATGATCAGATTTCATCCAACAGGTGTTTATTGGATACATCCTCTGCGCCAAGCACTGTTACAGGTGCTAAGAATATGACAATGAACAAGACAAATGAAGTCTCTATTAAAATTTACATTCTTTTTGTAAGGACAGATAAAACAAGAAAATGGTCACTATAACTTCATTTTGCAATTGTGCTGTGAAGAGAAGAAAACAGGATACTGTCAGAGAGGAACTGAGTGGTGGGAGTAAAGAGGCTACTTTATTTTACACCAGATGGTCTGGGGAAGCTACTCTGAAGAGATGATATAAGATCCGGCTGAAACTCTAAATGCCAACACAGAGCCTTCCTGGGGAAGGAAGGAGTCTCCTGGAAAAGCTGGAGGAAAAGCCCTGAGGAGGAAGGCCAGTGTGCTGCGGGGGGGGGGGGGGGGGGCGGGGGGGGCGGAGGTGAAGTGGGAGGGCAGACTGTGTGGTGCCAAGAGGAGGTCGGCGAGGCCAGTGGGGCTACATCCCACGAGACTTCTTCACTGGGAGCCACTGAAGAGTTTCTCACAGAGTGACATGACTTGCCTTACACTTTACGAATATCTCCAGCTGCTCAGTGGAGGAAAAGTTCAGGGGAAGGAAAGGAGAGGCCAGGAAGCTTTCAATATGCTAGGCCAGAGGTGAATGTAGGTGGAGCGAGACGAAAGGAGTCAGGCTGTGTTTAGCCGCACAGCCACCGAGCAGGACTTGACCATGGATGACATGAAGGGAATGAAGGGAAAGGAGAGAACCCAAGATGAGTCTCTGGCTTTGGCTGGAATGGCTAGGGGGATGGGAGTGATCCTGGCTGGAAGTGGGAAAGTCAAAGGGAGTAGCAAGCTGGGAGGACAGGGGTGAGGATGCTTAGTCTGGTTAAGACACAGGTTGTTGATGTGCCTCTGAGACACATAACTGATGATGTATAACATGGAGCTGCGGGGTCAATCCAACATCAGATTGTGCAGACTGTTTTAAAATGCTAAGGACTAGCTATGGGACTGAGGGACCGAGCACAGAAGTGGAACATAAGAGTGCAAATACGAAGCCACTGGAAATTCCCATGTTTAGAGTTCGGCCAGCGAGGAGCCGCCAGCAAAGATGTGCAAAAATGGCCAGGGAGGCTGAAGGTGTCTCAGAGGCCAACAGCCAGTGTTTTATGGAGGAGAGAATGTTCAACTGTCAAATGTTGAGAGGTTAAGTCACAGGGTGATGAAGACCTGTGTGTGCCAGCAAGACAGACACTGGGGACCCTGACCAGCAGTTTCCCCCACAGCCAGGAAAGAAGCTGTACTGAGGAGAAAGGGGAGGAGGGGCAGGTGGTGACCATGATAGCACCTTTAGGAAGTCTTTGCCAGGGAAGGGAAGCAGAGGAATGAGCTGAAAGCTTTGGGAGAAAGATGAGTACCCTCAAGACAATCTATAGAGGCGGGGGAAACTTGAACAGTGTGCACGCTGCAGTAGAGGGAAAACTGACAATCAGCAACAGCTGAGGTGATTCTGGGAGCAAGGTCCTTTGGCAGATGGCGCCAGTGGCCTCTGGTAGCAGCAGGGACACCTCACCCATGGTGACATGAAGAGAGGCAGAGTGAGTGGTACAGATGCAGGCAGAAGTCTGGGGAAGATGAAGGCCAGAGCCCTCTTGCAAAGTGTGGATCAGGGACTATGGAGAGGCCAGGCGGGAGGCAGAGAGAACAGGTTACTTGTGACCATCTTGGGGCAGGGAGACACCTCCAACTACAGTGGCTGTGGGGGTGTGCAAAAAGCAAGACTCAGTGAGTGATTAGATAGAGGGGTAGGAAAGAGTGCGGCCATGGACAGAATCAGCTCTTCTCTCTGGGCAGCTCTGTGGATGATGCTACCGTTCACCGTGAGTGATCCAGGAGTAGGATGCAGGGTGGGGATGGGGTAGGGGTCAGTATGTATCAGTTCAGGTGGGAATGCACATGATGCCTACTGGTCATCCAAGAATCCGTGTCCAGGCAAGTGGGTCTGTGAGCAAAGAGCTCAGAGATTAACTACAAACACAGACCTAGCAGCCTTCTGCATGTGGATGGAGCCACCAGAGTGGATGGACCCTGTAAAAAAGAAAATTTAAGGGCAAGGCAAGGAACCTGGCATAAAATTTATAAAATAAGGCAGCAGCATTTTAGAAGTAAATGGGATAGTAGGAAGGAAAAAATAACTTGGAGGATTGAGAAAACTTAACAAAAAGAATAAAGAACTATAAAGGTTGAGACTCCAAAAGCACAAGAGGCAAATAATAACTGATAAATCTGAGTCATCAAAAAGTGAAATTATGTTCAGTATGGTCTACGTTGTGGATACACAGCACATTAAAAAAATTTTCTTCTTAAAATGGTTAGAAATTATTTCAGTCAGGAAAATTCAATTTAAGAGACCACTTCATTATCTGCTATACTGGTAAATTAATAATGATATATATATCAACATATACATGTAAATTTTTTTAATAGATTCTTAAATATTTCTAAGTGACCAACCGATAATAGGTACCCTTTACAACCAAGCTTAGGGGGAAGTGTATGCTATCAGGTCTTCACTCCACAATGCTTTATTTAGAGAGATCTGCTCCTGTGAGTCCAATTTTCTAATGCTCGGTTTAAGAAATAAGGACAAAGAAAAAGAAAATCCAAATGAAATCAAGGATACTTTTCCTCCAGTGGAATAAGGCTGGGAACATTCCTGAGGTGATTAAGCCTAATTTCTATCAGGCTTTGTAACAAGAAGGCTTTCATGGCAGAGCTTATCTTTTCTAGTAATTGTTGCACATTCCCACTTTATAAAATGCTTGGGGCCCTATTTTACTTATAAAAGGGAACTGGTGAGTTTTTAGAAGAGGTATTTTGGCAATATGCCAAAAAAGCTGATTTTTTTTTTTCCTGCCACCTTGGCTTAGGCAAAAACAAAAAACAAAAAAACCCCAGAAAACAAAATACGACATTGGTCATTATCTCCCATTTTAAACTGAGCAAGTGCTTGTGATTTGGTCTTTCTGTCACCAAATTGCTCTTCCACATTACATCGAGTGCCTCTTACCACTGGATGCCAAGCCCATTAGAGCTGCAATGAATGGGAAATAAGGGTTATAGAGATGTTCTTGTCACCTCAGACCTAAATTTAAGTGATGCACAGTGCCACTTCCAATTAATTTAAAAATGATTCCAGGAATATATTCCTCAATGCTTACGCTACCTGAAGGCCCTAAGCTTGACAGAATGATCTGTGCAAGATCACGATGACTCTGTGTGCTGGGTATTCTAGTAAGTACCATCAGAAAGTGGAATCGAGGCGGGGTCTGGTAATCAGAGTAAGGAACTCAAGTTTGCTTCCTGAAGACAGAAGCTGGTAGGGATCTTTGGAAGCTCTCAAATTAGATTAGGCAAGGATGCAGAAGGGACATCATTTAAGTCACTTTTCAGACTTCCCCTGCAAATCCCTCAGAAGTGGCTACCATTACACAATTTGCCAGGAAGCGGATTTGTTTTTAACCTTTGGCTGAAACCAAAGAAAAGTACAAAGCATACAGTCTATTTGCTTCTTAGATATCTTAGAAGTTAAAAACTTCTAAGTTTTTCATAGTTTTATTTACTTTTGTGGCTCTATCATTCACCTACAATGTTGCTTCCTTTAAGACAAATAACTTAAAAATGGTGTAGGAATAAATGTATTTGATACAAGATCTACCAGATGTTGAAATCAGCAAAAAGTCAAAAGAAAAAGATTTTACTCTAATTAGCAAAAGCCCATGTAGCTGGTCATAAGATCATTAAGAAAGGAACATAAACATTAACATAAAAAGTATACTTTAGCAGCAGCTATCAAAAAGGGCTGGAGGGATCCCTGGGTGGCGCAGCGGTTTGGCGCCTGCCTTTGGCCCAGGGCGCGATCCTGGAGACCCGGGATCGAATCCCACATCGGGCTCCAGGTGCATGGAGCCTGCTTCTCCCTCTGCCTGTCTCTCTTTCTCTCCCTCTCTCTGTGACTATCATAAATAAATAAAAAAATTAAAAAAAAAAAAAAGGGCTGGAGAAAATAAATTTTATTAGAATGAATCCAGTATTATCCTAGAGGAAAGACATAATGTTACTTCTCTGAAAGGATATTTTGTAGAAGAGGAGAGATAAATGCCAATTTTGGGAGTATTTAAGGCCTGTTTGTTTTTACATGCTTTACCTTCTGTTTTTCAGGAAAAGGAAGCCTGGGCTCTTGGGAAAGCAACAACCTCTATCAGCAGATCGGGTGGCAACATGGGCTGGAGAGATGAGTAAGACTTCAATCACAGATTATTTGCATAAAAGCCTTTATAGTAGCAGGGACTTCAGAGAGATGCGTAAAGGAAGAAAAAGATTATTTTCCATCTATCAGATTGGCAAACATTTCAAAGAGAAGCCACGAATGGCAAGGGTGCTAGGAAACCTGTATGTGCTGTCAGTATCTTCTAGATGTATAAACTTCATACTTAGTGATAGATATCAAAAACATTTTTTAAATGCCCTTGGATTCAACAATAACATCATCTGTCTTTAGGACAAATTTCCTGACCAAGAAAAGTACAAAAAGATGCATGCCTGCAGAGAGAGGTTCACTATGGTGTTTTAACAGTGAAAAATTACAATCTAAATGCTATTGGCAGGAGACTGATTAAGTAAATTATAATATAATGGAGTACCATGTAGCCATTAAAAGTGATGGAGATTTATATACTCCACTGTGCAAAGATGTTCTTGTGGCTATTCAGTGAAAAAAGGTTCCAGAATAGAACAGTAAAACAACATTTAGATACAATTATATGAATATGCTTACAGAAAGTCTGAAGGGATGTTCTTATTGTAACAAATGATTACAACTCAGTGAGATTTCTGGTGATTTTTGTCTCCTTTTTTGTACTTTTCTACTTTAACACTGAGTACATAATTTACAAAAAAATCACAAAGCTATCTTTGTTTTAAAAAAGACAGGTCCTAAACATGTTTTTCTTTAAAAACAAGCAGAATGTGTAAATAAAGGCAAACATCTCTTATTCCTTGGTAAAAAACTAAACTAAAAATGCCCTTTATTTATAAGTTACTTTTTACATTTAAGTCTCTGGACAATTTAAAGTATTTCACAATAACTAAAAAATGTTTTGATTCATAGTTTTATTTACTATAAATAAGGTTTAGTTCCTGTGAGGTTTTAGTTCCTGTGAGGGCAACAATTATAAATTATGCCAATTCTAACTACACCAGGTATCATGAATGTATTATTAAGTACAAGGCACAGTAAATGTAAGCTATGGTGATTCTGACCAGTACTCTGAGACAGCCTCACCTCCAACAAATGTTGAACAAGATGAGTTCACAGGCATAAAAAGCCCTAATGCTCCCAGTCATATCAATCAGGAATTATTTATATATCCAGTATCTTTCCTTCTAAGGGGAGAAAAAAAAGACGTAATAGTCTAACCATAAATGCACTCACTCTTTTCAGAAATCCTTTCAAGTATCAATACTTAATATAAATATGAAAAGGTACAAAAATTAAGTCTTTGTGCTTGAGTGACATAATTATAAGTGGCAGGGTTTTTTTTCCCCAGAGATTGTTTATTTGAGAGAGGAGAGAGAGTGCATAAGCAAGGAGAGGAACAGAGGGAGAGGGAGAAACAGACTCCCTAATGAGCAGGGAGCCTGATGTGGGATCATGACCTGAGTGCAAGGCAGATGCTTAACAGACTGAGCCACCCAGGTACCCTGCTTTTTCTTTTGATAATTGGGGAATTACTAGTTGGTATCTCTAGAGATCCTTATTTACTCACTGACAAGCATTTATCTCAACTATTCTAAACTGAAAATACCTGCTCCTAATAGAAATGATCTAATCATACTGTCATAGTGTGAACCTGGCTTGAACATGGCAGTCTCCTAGGATCATTTGGGGATCATCAGCTGCAGTAGGGGACCACAGGCCCATCATAAATGCTCATTCTTTTCACAATTAAGTTACTGTTATAAAGTTAATGCCATCTCAGCCATAATCAGATGATAAAATACTATAAGTCAAAGTAATTGATGAATCCATACTAAGGAATCAGGCCTTGCTTGCTGGCCCACAACACTGCTCAGCAGGCGGGAAAGGGTGAGACAATCCGAGGATGAATTTGGATTGGTTCCTATACGAAGGCAGGGAGGCTCCCACCTTAAATCCTGGGTATGCCTACTGGCTTCAGTCAGCTTACCAGATAGCCTCTACTAGCTCTCCTTTTGTGGAATCTCTAAATGATAGACTATTGGTAAAATATAAACTTATATCTGATATATTATACATGTTCTATGTGAATGAAATTCCATAATAACTATGAATAAACAAAGCATAAATTCAAAATATTTTTAAGGAACTGAATAGCTTAGCTTCAAGCATTTCAGCATGCCCTCGGTTAGCCAGCAGATGTAGCTGTGAATTAAAATAAGGAATGTGAACTGAGCTCTTTCAGCCAGTAGATGGAACCCTGCTTTTTTTTTGAACTAGGTTTATCTTGATTTAATACAATTCAAGGTTGCTACCAACAATTATTTGAACTGGGACTGATTTTGATTTACCTGAATTTACCTAGAATGATCATATCAATTATTTATTGAGTGCACAGATCTGGGCCATTTCTGTCCAGCATTTTCTAAGATTGTTTTCTTCAGTCATGGAAAGATAACTGAGGACTCAGAGCAACCTCATAATTATCCTCAAAACTCAATGCAGAACTGAGATATACCATATTGCTTTCCACAAGACTCACATTGGGTCATATAATAAGAGTTTGCTTACAGAGTCTTAAAACCAAAGCCTTTCCATAATAACAGTCTACTGGGGAGCCCTGTCTTGGCACAGTGCCTGGCTCAAGGTAGGCCCACATATATCTTCTGAATGAACAAATTAATAAACACCACTGCTTTTAAAAGGTATGCTCTTGAAAAACTATCAGTTGTTGATTTTTCTGCGAGACTTCTTAGATGTGGAGATCAAATTGATATTCCTAAGGACCTCCAGGTAGGGAGAGAGTATATTTGTATTCTCATGCTTTACTTAAAGACATGAAGATATAAAAAGATTCCAAGTGTCCTTTTATTCAGTAGTGCAGATCAGAAAATAATCTTTCTTGCCGAACTATTTTATTTAGGCCATAATCCTCCTATTGGTGCCATAAAAAGAAGTTCACATTCTAAGAAACTAGAATAGCACCAGATAGCCCATAAAGCCCAAGTTCTTGAGCATAGAACTTAATCTAAATAACCTAATTTTGTTGGTCAATGAAAATTTGGATTGATTCATTATGACTCTTCTTATTCAAAGGCTATTTTTATGTTAAAATACCTTAAAACTGTATTACTCAGTTTATGACCTACATGACTAAGTTCTGGAAATACCACCTATCAATTCCATGAAGTCAATATAGAGTGCTAACAGACCACCATTTTTATAGAAACTAAAAGCTTAATAATCTTATTATTAAATATTTCATGCCCTCAATTATATTTCACATGTAGTCAAAGAAGTTTTGTGATCTTCTAGGCAGCTGTGCTTAATTTTTAGCATAAATTAAAAAAAAATTTTTAGCATAAATTAATAAAAATAAAATCTAATACTATTTTTTTAAAAAGGTAGTATTACTGTTAAAGCAATACATATTAAAGAAACAAACAGAAAAGTAAAATAAAAAATTCACCCGCACACCCATAATTCATTCACATATTTCTACTGGACATATTTCCCCCCCAGTTTTTTCCACTTATTTTCAAATAACTGCTCTCATATTTTATATACAAATAAATCCTGCTTTACCATTATACTCTAAGCATTTTTCAACTGAAGATGAAGGCTAAAAGGAGGGCTTCTCTTTTATGAGGAAAGAATGGCTGGTCATAGCTGACTGATGTTAATTACAATGGTGGAAGTGAGGCCCATATTAAAGATACCCAGTAGGGACGCCTGGGTGGCTCAGCGGTTGAGCGTCTGCCTTTGGCTCAGCACGTGATCTTGGGATCTGAGATGGAGTCCCACATCAGGCTCCCTGCAATGAGCCTGCTTCTCTCTCTGCCTATGTCTGCCTCTCTCTAACTCTCATAAATAAATAAAATAAAATCTCAAAAAAATACTTAAAAAAAAAAGATACCCAGTAAAACCTGTCAAGTTATCAAGAATGTGTAGATCACATCATAATCAACATCAAATTTACAACATCCCTCCTCTCATCCTAGCTCCTTCCAACTACTCCTTTATTTCCTACCTTAGCTAGGGGAGGTAACATTGGAAAAAAAATCTAGCTTCTAAAGACTGTCAGATTTGGATCCAAATCTTGACTCTGTCAATTACAAGCTGTGTGATTTTGGACAAGTGACCTAACCTCTCTGAATCCCAATTTCCACTATCTGCTTCATAGTTATTGTGAAGGTTAAATAGTCTGCTATGTCAAAAATGTCTGGTACAATGCCTGCAATGGAAGGACAGATTTTATACTGGTCAAAAGCAAAATTGAAGTAACAAAAAAATCATCACAAATCTTCAGTTACAAGTTTTCTAACTTTTCTAGGTAAACACAACTTTATCATTATAAACAATTACTAGCCAGCAGTTATGTCAAAAATAAAGGTTAATCAGACCAGGAGAAAAGCAACATTTGCCTATTAGTATATTTTGAGTGGAAAGTACAATAACTGCCTATGTTCAGTTATGATTAAACCCAATGTGAAAAACTCAGTAATGCCAATAATATTACTTATCACTCCCTCTCCGTTGCAATTTTCCCCTCTCTACTGAGTCAATCTCATCAGCACACTCACATGCTATTAATTCTCCCAACATAAAAACAAAAAACCAAACACCTCTCAATCTCACTCCCCTTCCAATGACCCCATCTCTTTCTTTCTCTGTAAAGCAGAGCTCAAAATGTATCTATACATATCATCCCTCTCCTCCCTTCTCTTTTGGATCCACTTCACCTAAGGCTTTACCCACCAAGACCTGCTACTTTGTTAACTTGGCGAACTACTGAGTCTCATCTGATAGGACTTAACCTTAGTATACACCCTCTTCACCTGGCGTCCAAGTCACCATTCTTCTGGTTCTCCCTGGTTTTCTCCTTTGGTAGGGAAATATCTTTGCTAATTTCCTCTGTATTTTCCAATCTCTCAACCTTGGGAGTGCCCAGAGCTCCTTCCTCAGACCTCTTTTCTCTCTACATTCAATGCCTTGATGAGCTCATCTGATCCCCTGTCTCTGAATACTATCCACATCCTGAAGAGCCTCAAATTTATATCTTTACTTTGTGCTGCTCCTCTGAATTCCAAACTTCTATAGCTAACTGCTTTCTTGACTCTCCACTTAGTTATCTAACAGATATTTCAAATTCACAGGCCCCAAACTGAGCTTTTGACATTGTCCCTGACCACCTGTTTCCTGGTCGCCATCCATCTTCTAGCTGCTCAGGCCAAAAGCCTTGGAGATCCCTGATGACGTTTTCTTCTCCCACCTCTCACATCCGACGTATAACAAGTCATTGTTGACTCTACCTTCAAAATACATCTAGAACCTCTTTTGTCAACGGCACCATTGCCACCTATTCCAAACTGCCAAACTACCTGTCACAAATAGCCTGGTCTACAGAACGTCCTACCAGTAGTTTTAAAAAAAGCCAAACATTCCCAACATATAGCTTTTTAGCTTAGAGTATAAATTATATATATACACACATACTCTTTTTGAAAATAAGGCATATTTAGACCACAGAAAGTAGAACATTCCAGATACCAATCACAGGATTGGAGTTACTTACACTGTGAACTCCTAAAGCCTTCCAGACAGCAAAGCTGATCACACCAACCCCACACCATGCATAAAGGGAGCCCCAACCCAAGGCTCGCAAGGCAAGGGAAGACCCACTCTCTGGTAAGGCAGCCGTGGCCATACTTCCCTGCAATGAAGACAGAAAGGAAAAATCATTATTAGTTTGGAAATTCATGACTGTATGAATTTTACCCTAATTTTGGGAAGCCAGACCAACCCGCTTTCAAATACCAGCTTTTCTATTTAATAAGTTCGAGACTTAAGTCACAAGTCACAAGTTCTCTGATTGATAGGTATTTGAGTAGGCAGGGCATTGCCAGGAGCTGTGCTAGGTACTAGAGACAAAAAGGGAAGTAGGGTAACTTCTTCCTAAAGATTTTAATCACCCCCATGGGAGGAGGAGGGGGAGTGGGGACCTGGGAGAGGGGGGAGGACACAGACACATAAAAGTTAATTATGATCTAAATGGGATGTGTAACAATAGAACCATACATATAGGGCACCATGGTCCCAGAGGATGATACCTAATCTATTGTTGTAATTAGAGGAAGCTTTAAGGAGGAGTTCTTCAAAGAAGTGAGCTAATCTAAGTCACTGCAAAGACTTTAAAATGTATACGCTAAATGCAGGGTATGTAGAAGAAACTCAGCTTAGGGTAGCTATTAATGAGAAACTAGAAAATAAACGATTCTCCTCTTGGGTTTCAAGGCGTCATAAAAAGTAAAAACCTATAACCATCATAACTAAACAACTTTCAGACTACCAGCATACAAACTTGACTGAAGAATAGGAATGCAATGCATGCTTCAAAAGGGAATAACCGCCCCATCACTGAAGGCACTGAGCTAGACTCAGTATTTGCTGACTTTAACACTTTTTTGTAATATACCTGAGACCTAACCAGATTTTCAAGAGATGTTTCTTTAGCTATTTTCTATGATAAAAACAAGTCTTATCCTCTTTTTCATGTTGTTGTAATTTCAGAGTGGTTCTCTAGATACCACAGATCTCACATAAATTCACTTACTTCTAACTGGCCTGAATTTTCATACAGAAGCAGTAACATTAACCAAGTATTGTTTTTTTTTTTTTTTTTAAAGATTTTATTTATTTATTCATGAGAGACACAGAGAGAGAGAGAGGCGGAGACACAGGCAGGGGGAGAAGCAGGCTCGACGTGGGACTCAATCCTGGGTCTCCAGGATCAGGCCCTGGGCTGAAGGTGGCGCTAAACCACTGAGCCACCAGGGCTGCCCAACCAAGTATTGTTAAACCGGGGTCAATTTAAGTGCCTACATTTTATTTTAGAAACTTAAGTTAAAAATTCCTTATTTCCTTGGGAAGGATAGAAATTATGTATGTATTATATACATACATGTGTTTTTAAACACCACCTTAGGTTACATTTTCCTCTCTTTATTCAATGAAGGACAAAGAAAAATGAATGTTCATTTGGCACTTACTATTGCCTTTCAACTCCCAGTTTTCTAGCGGGAGACTCAGCTTAAGATAATGCAGTCAAGGCTTTAAAGAAATGATGACCATTCTCCTGAAATAATAGAGCAGTGTAGGCAGTCTCCAACTAAAAGGTCATCATCTTAAAGTCCTGAGTTGCAATCTGAATCTGTATTAAAATGAACACCTAGATTCCTAGATTCCATAGATTCCAGGCTAGTGGACAGAAATCTTTTTTTTTTTTTTTTACAGAGAGGCAGAGACATAGGCAATAGGCAGAGGGAGAAGCAGGCTCCCTGTGGGGAGCCAGATGCAGGACTCAATCCCAGGAGCCTGGGATCATGCCCAGAGCTGAAGGCAGATGCTGAACCACTGAGCCACCCAACAAAAGTCTATTTAAAAAAAAAAAAAAGATTTTATTTATTTATTCATGAGAGACACAGAGACCGAGAGAGGCACAGAATACACAGAGGGAGATGCAGGCTCCATGCAGGGAGCCTGATGCAGGACTCGATCCCGGGTCTCCAGGATCACACCCTGGGCTGAAGGCGGCACTAAACCACTGAGCCACCCGGGCTGCCCCAGAAGTCTATTTTTTTTAAATTTACATTTAAAAAGGCTAAAAATAGAATAATTCTTTCTCCAAAAATAATCAAAGATGTTAAGAATAGCATGGTGAGCAAGTCATTTAATCCATGTATGCCTCAGTTAAATGGGGACATTAAAATAACAGTATCCCATAGGGTTGTGATAAGGCTTCAATGAACCCTAATCCTTACAGCAGCAGCTAGCACGTGGTAAGCATTCAAATGCTACATGTTATTATCACTATCAATGACAGAGAAAACTGCCAGGCAGTAACTATGAAGTATACTGCCTAAGTGGTATTCTTAAACTGGCACTTGCTCAGTGTAAATGCATTAACTGCTCCAGAACCTCTGAGCCTCTCTGAGTCTGGATCAATGGTAATGCCCTAATTCAAATATTTCCCCAGAGGGGAGGCAGAACTTTGCACAACACATTTAACCATCCAGAACAGTGGTTCTCAAACTTTCTGGCCTCAGGATCCATTTATACTTGGATCTCAAAAGAGTTCTGATTATGTGTGTTATACTTGTTAATATTTAATATATTAGAAATTAAAACTAAGAAATTCTTAATTTTTTTTCTTTTTAAGATTTATTTATTCATAAAACACAGAGAGAGAGAGAGAAGCAGTGACGCAGACAGAGGGAGAAGCAGGCTCCCTGTGGGGAGTCCGATGGGAGACTCAATCCCAGGACCCCGGGGATCATGCCCTGGGCCAAAGGTAAGCGCCCAACTACTAGGCCACACAGGTGTCCCAAAATTCTTAAATTTTAAGTATTAATTCATTTAAAAATAAACCCAATATAGATTAATATAAACCTATTTTTATGAAAACAACTTTCTTACAAAACAAAAGAATTTAATTCAAGGAGGCAATGTTTTACATTTCGATTAATCTTTTAAAATGTTTGGCTTAACAAAGGACAGATGAATTTTCATAAATGCTTCTGTATTCAATCTGCTGCAATATGTTTTTTGGTTGAAGAACTTGAATAAAATCCAGCCTTACAGAGATCTGTGGTTGGAAAAAGGACAAGTATTTTAATAGCCTTCCTTCCTTGATGTTCTACCAAAACTTCCCAAATAGCTGCATGCACTGTAGAATCTGAAGTCACACTGATGAGTTTTCTGTACTTTGCTACACTGAAATCCATTAGTCTATTTTGTATTTCGAATGGGCCTTTTATCCATGCATTATGATCATTCAGAAAATATTGATTTACCAAGTTATGCAGACCTTTCCAATGTTGACACCATTTATTAAATATTTAATATTTCACATCATAAATATTACCACCAATCTCCTCAGAAAAACCTTTAAGTACTGAGCAGTTATTAAGCTCACAATGACAGATACAAGTTTCCTAAGATCTAATTTTCACTTGCAAGCTCCAATTTTATCATTGGCAACAGAAACTGACAAGTACTTGCTTGAAGAGATGACATTGGGCTCATTTTGTTCATTTTGAAGAAAATGTCTGACAAATACCCACTTCTGAATAACTATAGTTTGTCAGTTGTTCTTTCAAATAAAAATGGTTATTACATGAAAAAAAAAAGCAGCTAGTTCAGCATGCAACTTAATCATAAATTGCTTATCCTGGAGAAAACCATCTTTCTTTGAAATAAATCAGAAGTGCTTTATGTGCAATTCCCATTTCTTCATGTAGAATATTAAAGAGGGATATTCAAAGGTTAATATTTAATAAAATTAATAATTTTACTGCTATAACAAAGATATTCTTATGCCGTGAGGTTTTGTTTTTTTTTTTTTTTTAAACTGTAGATGCGGGCACCTGGGTGGCTTAGTGGTTGAGCACCTGCCTTTGGCTCAGGGCGTGATCCCAGGATCCTGGGATCGAGTCCCACATTGGGCTCCTTGCATGGAGCCTGCTTCTCTCTCTGTCTCTCTCATGAATAAATAAAATCTTTAAAAAATAAAAAGAATAAATTGCCGATGCATGGTAATGAAGAACACAATGCCTGCTAGTAGTTTGGTGCCACTACCGTAATTACACCAAGGCACCAACAGTTTTACTCCTACATGCTTCTCTACCATTAGCACAAATGTCTTGGTATTATGAAAAGTTTGGACCTTATAGACCCCCCCCCCCCCCCCAGGAGTTTCCTAGGATCCCTAGGGTTCTATGGACCACAGATTGAAAACCACCATGTTTGATGGGGCATATGTGATAATCAAATCACAGAACCACAAAATAGAATATTAAATTGTAAATGTGGGTATGTGTTTTTTTTCCTGAGAATCCCTAGCTTTCATCAGATTTTCAGAAAGGTCTATAACCCAAAGGTTAACATGGTAATGTAAGCTTAGAAATCAACGCAAATTGTTAAAGCATCACTATCAGTTAGGCTTTACTGATTTCTGCTACAAGATATATTTCTGCACTGAAAATATTCTATAATACAGGGGGAAAATGACCACAAGTTTCACCACAGTGATTTGGGTAGCTCCATTTAAGCCCTTAGTAATCAGATGGGGACCAAAAGCACTTTTAAATGTGGTCTTTTTCCTTTACAGTATTTACAATGCTTAAGTATGATATCAGATTATTAAAAATACCAGTAGAATGGGAACTTGACTGGTTTATGATATTTCACATAAAACTGTTCTTCAAACATCGAATTGTAATTTTATAGTTAATTGTGTAAATATTTGTTTGATATCTTATCTCTTGCACCAGATGCTAGCTTCCTGAAGGGCAGATGTTTTGTTCATTTTTATATCTCTTGGACTTGGCTAGCACAGTGCCTGACACATAAAAGATCCCAAGTTAACATTTGTTGAAGCAATGAAATGATGGATAAGTAAGTCATGTGGGATGGAGAGGGCAGAGACAGGACAACACATGCAAAAAAAGTAATACAAGTCAATGAGAAGAAAAATACTCATCAACTGGGGATATGACCACATGAGTGATTACTCAATCTTGCTCATGGAGTAAGAATTTTCTGGCATAAGTAGATTATGGTCATTCAACCCAAACTGAGCACTTATGTGTCAGGCACCTTTCTGGGGAGTGGAGCCACAGTAGCACACAAGCATGTGTAATCTCTGGGTTCCAGGGGCTGACCCACGTTTTTCATTAATATAAGATGCACTTTACTTCAACAATTTAATATTTTTGAAATAGAAATGCCTCTGGTGGGGTGCCTGGCTGGTTCTGTGAGTAGAGCATGAAAACTCTTGATCGTGAGGTTGTGTCTTCAAGCCCCATACTGGGTACAGAGCTTACTGAAATAAATAAATAAATAAATAAATAAATAAATAAATAAATAAATAAATAAATAAGAAATGCCTCTGGCAATTAGTTTTGTGTCAAGAATTTAACTGGCATCATTTTTTTTTACGGTACATAAACTATTGGGCCCTCTTATAACTAATAGGGAATTACCCAGCTTTAGATTTAGTCATGTTGTGAATAGGAAATGTACTGGATGAGCTTTCAAAGTCTTGTTCTGCTAAAATTTAAGAAAGCACATAATTAAAGACTTCTTTCTAAATGAAAATAAAGAATTGATTAATTTATATGCTTCCTGAATCTATGAGGTGGATATAGGCTTACTTCTTAAAACCATATGAAAGGCCACCAACGTTTTCTTTACTTCTATGCACAACAGCTAATTATCTGTAAACAGTAACTGTGCTAGGAATGGCTTTCCGAGTCACAAACCTTATTGAACCATTCAGGGCTTTTCTTTTTAGCCAATGACAATGTTGTAACAAATCCAGCTAGCATTCCTGCGGCAGCCACAGTTCCAAGGAAAACTCCACCTGCCAAAAGGTTTTTTTTTCGGGGGGGGGGGGGGAGAAGGGGGAGGGTGGAGGGCGTGGAGGGTGAGGAGAGAGATTAAAGAAAAAAAAAACACACCTTAAGTTAAAAAGACGTACCCAGGTAAGTTCAGACACTATTTAGATTTTAAGGGGATCCCTGGGTGGCGCAGCGGTTTAGCACCTGCCTGCAGCCCAGGGCGTGGTCCTGGGGTCCCGGGATCGGGATCAAGTCCCACACTGGGCTCCCTGCGTGGAGCCTGCTTCTCCCTCAGCCTCTCTCTGTCTCCCATGAATAAATAAAATCTTAAAAAAAATTAGATTTTAAGTCACTTTTGAAATTTGAGAAGCGATAGCTAGGCAGCTCTTGCCAAAGGTAACCTCATGGCCTCTAGTTCTGCGGGGTCGTTCCCGGGCGCTGAGAACGGGCGCAGGGTCCCTTCCCCGCCCTTCTTCCCCTTCTCCGGGGGCGGGGTGGGGGGTGGGGGGTGAGGGGCAGGGGCTTGAAGTCTCTCCCGGGGAGGAAAACCAGATAGTGCGACCTAGAAAGGGGGACGGCACGAGAGAAACTAGAGGGGATGGTGGGAAGGTAGCGCACGGGACGCCTCGCGGGACCAGCCACCCGGCCCAGGGGAGGTTCCACCGCGCACGACCCCGGACAGGCCGGTCCCCTCCAGGTAAACTCGGGGGGCGGGGCCAGGAAGGTCTCCCAGGGCCAGGTGGGTGGGAACGGCGGCTCCAGCGCGGGCCCCGGGACAGTCGCTCCGACTCCAGCACCCCTCACCACACCACACCTTTCACCAGGAAAAGTCGATCGTCTGCGGACCCCGGAGGCTCGAGGCTCGAGGACGGCTGCCCGGACCCAGCACCTGCCGTGTCCATGTTTAGGGACCTCCACGACCGCGTCCCACGCCCACTAGGGTCCGGGGGAGGCAGGCGCGAGGCGGAGGAGAAAGGTTCCGCTACCACCTCTCCCGGTGCGTCCTGAATACTGGTCCGGAACGCCCGCCGACCCCTGACCCTCTCTCTCCTCCTCCCGCTCCTCCTCGCGGTGCGCCCACCCCAGCCCCGGGGGCGGTGTCCTCGCAGGTTGGGTCGTCGGCTGCCCGGCGGGGCTGACCGCGGCGGCCAGCGCGGCGTCCCTCTGGCACGCACAGTGCTCCGCTCGGACTCTAGGAGGCAGCGAGCGGTCGCGAAGGCGCCGCGGCCCGGGCGGCGCGGGCTCGAGTCCCTGGAGCTCCGCGTCGGGATCGGCCTGACGTCACGTCCAGGACGTCCGCCGGCGCCCGTGCGTCACGAGCCTGAGAAGGCGGGTCTCGGTCTTCGCTGTGCGCTCTCCCGGGAAGTCTGCAAGCGGTCGTCGCTTTGGGTGGAAGTGACAGGTTTTTATCCCCGGAGGAGAGCCAGCCCAGCAGCTGCGCTGTGACACCCCTCCGTCCCCGCACTTTGATGGACGGACCTAGCAGGAGAGGTGGCCGGCCGTCCCGCTGCCCCCGGGGGAGAGAGACCGCCGAGGAGGACGCGGGGCTGCCTGGAGCCCTTCTCGCGGCCCCCAGCGCGCCTGGGCTTCCCCGTCGGCGGCCGCTGGCCTGCGGTGCTGCAGCCTGTAGAAGGTCACCGGCAGCAAGAGGCTGGGACACAGACGCATGACATCATCTTTTAAAATGTGACAATCTGTCATTTGTTCATTCTGCACACACACACACAAGCCCGAACTTCTTGAGGGTGGGGATGAAGTTTTTAAAAAAGATTTTATTTATTCATTCATGAGACAGAGAGAGAGAGAAGGCAGAGACACAGGCAGAGGGAGATGCAGCCTCCCCATAAGGAGCCGGATGCGGGACTCGATCCCAGGACCCCGGGATCACACCCTGAGCCGAAGGCAGACGCTCAACCGCTGAGCCGCCCAGGCGTCCCGGGATGGAGATTTTTTTAAATTCATTTTTAGATTCTCTGGCTCTTAACTCATTACCTGGTCACACATAATACATTTGGGGAGAATGAGTAAATACATGCATTCGTTAATTGCAATTAGTAGCTCAAACTTGGGCTCAGGTCCTAAGTCACTTCTCTGCTGTGTGAACTTGGCTGAGTTATCGAGGCTCTCTGCCTCAGTTTCTTCATATGTAATGTAACAGATAATACCCGCCTTGTAAGTTGCTGCGAGAATTAAGGAAGCAATATAAATAAAGAAGTTAGCATAGTGCCTGGCACAAATAGATACTCAATACATGTTAGTTCTAGCTATCATACCTCTTAATTTTAGTAGCTGCTTTATAGTGTTGCCTAGGGAAAATTGTAAATTATAGATACCCAGGGCCTACCACTGAAGATGATTGCTCTGAAGGTCCAAGCAGGGCAGTTTTAAAGCTCCATGGGGTACTCTCTCTCTCTCTCTCCCTCTCTAAAAAAACAAAAGAAATATTTTTTAAAAAGGGAGGACACCCGGCTAAGGGTCTGACTTTAACTTCTGTTCAGGTAATGATCTCAGGGTGGTCGGATTGAGCTCCACCCACTGCAGAGCCTGCTAAAGATTGAATCTCTCGCTCTCTCTGCCCCTCACCCTCTTAAAAATAAATTTTAAAACGTGTTTTTTTTTTTTTTTTTTTTAAAAGCTCCAGGGGCAGCCCTAGTGGCGCACCGGTTTAGGGCCGCCTGTGGCCCGGGGTGTGATCCTAGAGTCCCCAGATCGAGTTCCATATCAGGCTCCCTGCATGGAGCCTGCTTCTCCCTCTGCCTGTGTCTCTGCCTCTCTTTCTCTGTGTCTCTCATGAATAAATAAAATCTTAAAAAAAATAAAAAATAATAAAAAAGGCTCCACTAGGGATTTAAATGATCAGTCTGATTGACAACTACTGCTCTGTTCAAATTTCTGTGTGGATGAAATCACACAAAATTTATCTAAACTGTGAATGCCCTGGAAACACAAGGCCAGAGTCTGAAAGAGCCCTTTAAACTGGTAAATGCTCGGGATCCCTGGGTGGCGCAGCGGTTTGGCGCTTGCCTTTGGCCCAGAGCGTGATCCTGGAAACCCGGGATTGAATCCCACATCGGGCTCCCTGCATGGAGCCTGCTTCTCCCTCTGCCTATGTCTCTGACTCTCTCTCTCTCTCTCTGTGTGACTATCATAAATAAATAAAAATTAAAAAAAAAAATAAACTGGTAAATGCTGTGCTAACTTGTTGAAAGTCTTTAGGACTCATCCTTTCTCTTTTCCTTCATACAAAAGAGTGATCACAGCAGCTAAAATTTGCTGAGTACTTTCTATATGTCTGGCATTGTGCTAAGTGCTTCAAATATGTTATCTCATTTAATTTTCTTCATAAACTCAGACTAATTAACTTGCTCAACTCACACAGCTGTTAAGAAGCAGAGCCAGGATATAAAAGCAGCTCTATTTTTAAAAACAACAAAAGCAAAGATATAAGTGGGGATACAACAGGCCCAAAACTTCTGTGTGCAGACACCACAAACAAAATGAAAATGAAACCTACTGAATGGGAGTAAACATTTGCCCATCATATACCTGATAAGGGGCTAATATCTAATATATAAGGAACTCATACAACTCAATAGCAAAAAGAAAAAAACCACACACATGGGCAGAGGATCTGAATAGACATTTTTCCAAAGAAGACATACAGCTGGCCAACAGACACATGAAAAGATGCTCTACATCATTAATCATCAGGGAAATACAGATCAAAACCACAGTGAGATACCATCACCCTTGTTAGAATGGCTATTATTAAAAAGACAAGAGATAACAAGTGTAACAGGATGTGGAGAAAAGAGAACCCTCATACACTGTTGGTGGGAATGTAAATTGATGCAGCCACGATGGAAAACAGTACAGATGCTCTTCAAAAAATTAAAAATAGAACTGCCATATGATCTAACAGTTCCACTCTGGAGATTTATCTGAAGAAAATGAAAACCCTATCTTGAAAAGCTATACCCCACATTCATTGTAGCATTATTTACAATAGCCAAGATATGGAAACAACCTAAGTGTCCATCAGTGGATGAATGGGTAAAGAAATTATGATATACATATTTAATGGAATATCATTCAGCCATAAAACAAATGAAATCTTGCCATTTGCATCAACGTGGATGGACCTCAAGAGCATTATGTTGAGTGAAGTAAGTCAGACAAAGAAAGACAAGTACTGTATGAGCTCTCCTATATGTGGAATCTAAAAGAACAAACAAAATAAAAATTTTAAAAAAGAACAAAAAATAAGCTCATAGATGTAGAGAACAGATTGGTGGTTGCCAGAGGCAGGATGTAGAGGGCAGGAGAAATAGGTGAAGGGGGTCAAAAAGTAAAAAGAAAAATGAATGAATAAATGAATGAATGAATGCAATTCTGTCCACGTCCTTATCCAGCACCCAGTGGTCCTCAAGCTTGAGTTGATAACTGGAATTCCCTGGAAGGACCTCAATCCCAGAGTTTTTGGTTCAGTGGGTTTGTGTGGGGTCTGAGAACTTTCATGTCTAACAAGTTTGCAGGTGATGCTGATGCTGAGTAGAGGTCATCTCTCTACTCTTACAGTTTACACCTCTTAAAACCACACTATCTGCTTTAACACTTTGGGATTCTCTTCTCCCAAGACTGCTCAGAGAGAAAATGTACATGCTCCCTAACTCCCTGTCTCTGCCATCCTCCCCTCTCCCTGCAAAACCACAGAAATTTTTTATTTTAAGGATTATATTACTATTTACTATAAGGAACATAAGAGAGATAATTCAGTTTTAAAGTTAGGGATATTACAGCGTCCTGT
The DNA here is from genome assembly GCF_053574225.1 of Canis aureus. NCBI lineage: Eukaryota > Metazoa > Chordata > Mammalia > Carnivora > Canidae > Canis > Canis aureus. Next base: position 47,423,428 of record NC_135611.1, read on the forward strand.
ATTCTGGAGACTGTCTCCATTTTGAGGCAATTAACTACAAGCTCTGCTGGACCTCTGTCTGCTTTTGTTGTAGGGACTGCAGCTCACAAACATCTATCTTCATTCTAACTCCCAAAGATAAAAGCCAATGTTCCTCCTTCCTACACGTAAGCTCAATTTCCTGAGATACAGAGGGTGAAGAGGCAATGAAGGCAAACCAATGGGTAATCTTTGCCATGGTGAGCAATTTGCACTTTAAGGATCCTTGTCAGATACACACCTTGAGAGGGGAGACTGAGATCCCTTCGGAGGAGGTGAGCTAATTGTGGGGGGAATCTTACAACCTCGTTCCTCACTGGCCCTAGACTCTTGCAGTTTTCTCTGTTCCAGATTCGGGAAGATGGTGATTCTAAGGCCTGAGAAGCCTGCATGAAGCCAGGATGAAGAGTCCCTGGCCTTGAGATTAGAACCACATTCCAGGCATCCCAAACACATTCCAGGCATCCCAAACTAGGATGCTTAAAGAAAATGCATTTTATTTTTAAAAAGATTTTATTTATTTATTCATGAGAGACACACACACACAGAGACAGGCAGAGAAACAGGCAGAGGGAGAAGCAGGCTCCACGCAGGGAGCCCTACGCAGGACTCGATTCCGGGTCTCCAGGATCACACCCTGGGCTGCAGGTGGCGCTAAACCGCTGCGCCACCGGGGCTGCCCGAAAATGCATTTTAAAGACAATGTTAACCAAGATGTCATATTTCTACAGTTCACATCATTAAGTACTTCAGGTGCAATCGAATTAACTGGCCTGCTCTCAGGACCCTCAAATCCCACCCTACAAGAATGCATTATGTAAGCTCCAAATAGGTGACTTACAGATATTTGGAACACGGTGTGTCTGCAAGATAGGGATTGGTAGTTCAGAAATAGCAAGACAGGGCATATTCCAAGCATGGGCACCTGTGGTCAGAAATTTGCAGAAGTTTGGTGCTCCACGCAATGTGAGCAGGAACTGTTGATTCAATGGAAGTGTGATTCCCTTTTAGGAAAATATAATAGAAATGTCTTGCAAGCAAAGAGGCTGCTGGGAAAGCAAACCCATCTGAGACAGACTCTGTTGCTATTTTGGTATTTGTTTTAGTCAGCTAAAAGTCCATACCATCCATGCATCTGACCACATTCTTATTTCAAACATTGGGGCCTCTGTAGATTCTATTTCAAGTTTTGACAGTTAGAAAACCTGTTAGTATTACAGTTCCCAGAATGTGGGTACCCTTGCTCTCTCTAGTTCCAAACATTGACAGGCTTTTTTCCCATCTATTTTTAAAACATTTCTTTGGAACTTCAATTTCTCCCTGTTTAAAATATGACGCTGAATTCTTTTTAAAAATCTGATAAGGGTCACATATTGGTCATTCTTCTCATTGCTACTTAATGTAAGATAGTTGTCAAAAATAGAGTGCAGAGATCTTTAAAAGTTATTGCCTAATTAAGTGTATACATAGGAAAAAAAGATCTGATGGACTCACACGGAATTAACAGAGGTTACCTTGGTAGGAGGGGGGAGGCGAAATTTTCTAGTTGTATTTTGTCTTTCTGTCCTAATAAGCGAAATGCTTACACATTTCTATGTTTGAAAACATTTAGCAAGGAACTTGTATTACTTTTATGAAAAGGAAAAAAAAACAGGAAGAAAAACAATAAACATACTTTAAAAATGTATCACATCATTTAAAGAGAGAGATTTTTTTTCTGTTTAAATAGAAATATTATGTAGGTTTCCAGAATAACTCACCAAACTCTTCAGCAGGATATCCAGTGACAACACTCTTGGATAGCGAGGAAGTAAGAGTGAGAAGCATATGTCCTGCGGAGAGATTTTTAGGCTGGCTAAGAGCCTTTGCCAAGTTTGTACGCCCCAATCTGATGTTATCAGAGCCTCTTGAATTCTTCCCAGTATCTGCTCTGGACTCCCAGGGTTATAGCTACCTTGAAGTGCACTGCAATCAATACAGTGCAATAGAAGTGCTAAGTATGGTAATAATTCCTCTTCAGTGAGCTGAAACTTGACTTTCAAAGGTTGCTTCTCATTACTCACTTCTGGCATCTCATTACTTAGCTCTTCGAATAGTATTCTATAACTGCCCCAGGTTGAATAATAGAAGTCTGTCTTCATCACGGTAAATGCAAGTTGCCATTATAGGTATCCTCCTCTCCATTTTTCTTTATGGCAGAGCTCATCTTTCCTATCTCCTTCTGTGCCAGTAGTTGGATTGTTACTGTTAGTAATGATAGATGAGAAATCTTTTTGAAAGCTGTTCTATTTCATGAGCCACAGATATTTTCTTATAAAAGAGTGATGCATATAATTTCCTTTAACGACATTCCTCTATCTTGTGAGGATCAAATATGATCACATGTGTTCAAGCATTTTGTAAATTGTCAAGTATTCTGGCAATAAAAGACATTCTTATTTTTAGTCCCATGTGTGTCCCAGTCAGAGAAAAACCCTTTCGCGCTGCCAAAAGTAAAATAGATTTTCATCTATGCATTTCATTTTGCCAGTATTTCTTACGCAGACACATATGTTTCATTAATGCTTGTTGTGCTTATTTTTATGAATTATTCTCTCTTGATGTATTAAAGATTATTAACTACAATGTGACTAACAACAGGTTCTATCACACATATGATAAAGGAGTGACTATGTAAACTATTGAAGCCTTTTTGACCAAATACTGTGGTTAAGTTTATTTTAGTTCTCATTCACCAGCAAGGCTTAACTGAATACCTATTATAGTCTGAGGCACTGGATTTCTCCGGTGAAGGAGAGAGGCACTGCCCTTGGCTCGCTGGAGCTTAGACTTCCATGACTGTCCATTTTCAAGGCAGTGACCATTCATTGAGGCATCTTTCTGTTTCCACCTTTGGGCTGGATATTCTTTCCAACTGCATTTCTTCGACTTTCTGCCTTAATAAGTAAAATACAGACTAAAGCAACATTTTTATTTATTGCTTGTGACACCTGCAGTGCTTCAGATCATTCCTCTGAATAACAACTATTGTTGCACATGTGGATATAGAATGCCTAAGGGATTGATGCAATCTGTGCTGAGCCTGGACTGTCCAGCTCTTGGAACTCAGAGGGGAGGGACTATTTCTCAGAAGTAGGTTCAGGTACTGAAGCCCCACAAATGATTCAGAAGCAAGTAGGCTTGTCCTGGGGGACAAACACCTGCCTAATGGATCATGGCAAGAGAGGTCTGCAGTCCTGGTGGTCTGGTTGTGAGATAGAGTTTCTAAGTAATTAACATGGTGCTCTAGAATCCAGGGCAGAGGAGGGAGTTCAGAACTTCAGGCAGGAAGGCTAGCACTATTAAGAGATTTGCTCGTAGATAACAGTGTCCTGGCCCTCCCCACAACCGAAGACTTAGAGATGGTAACTGCTCAATGCCAAGGCACAACCCAGTCAAAATAAAGAGACCATGATCAGAAGCCCAGCTGGGATAGAGTCAGTGGGATTCTGGTGCTGAGTCAGAAGAGTTTCAAGGTCCAGAGTCCATAAATTTAGGTCTGGACGAAGGCTGGGTATACAGGTGGGAATCATGGGAATCAGCTCAGCCCCACAGGGGTGGAGGGCTGGTGAAGACGGAGGCAAGCAGACAGGGCCCCTCCCTTTAGTTGTGTGACTTGTTCATTTGCACAAGGGCCTCCATCCCAGAGGACAAGGGCTGGAAACCAGCCTGTGTTCTGCTCAACAAGCCTTGTGTCCTGGTGCAGGGCACCAGCTGGCTCTGGAAAGGGCCACCTTTTCTGGTTCACAAAGTGGTTCCACTTGGTTCATAAAAGGCTACCACCTGGGCCTGGTACCATGGAAACATGATATTCAGAGGCTAGGAACTAATTTAAAATATCCCAACTGATAGTAGTCTACCTTGTATTAAGACAGAAAAAAAATTTGAGAAAGATCCCAAAGTATCCAGGGCTGGAGTCTCAGAAACAACCATGTGGAGCTAAAATGCATATAGACTCAAAGTGCCTTTGGAATTCAGAGAATAAGTCAGAAAAATGTTGCTTCTAAAGAGTGCTAGCATGATTAAGCTACTTGAATTTACATTAAAAAATACATCTGTGGCCTTTCAACAGTTTTATTTTTGTAATTTTAGCTCACCAACTATTGTTCTCTCTGTGTTACAAAGGAGGTGTCTATTGTTACTTCTCACTGGGCAGTATACTTTAATTTTAGTAACGTATTTTACTGAGATTTGACCCCTTTGATTTATTCTTGCATATAAAAGTAATAACCTCTTAGAATGTGATTATATAGTGTGATAAAATATTTCACCATATAGTAAATTACATGCCATTTAAAAGATGATGTCTTATTTAGGTCAACTGTACCAGGACCCAACGCCCTTTTTAAAACATTCAAAGCATTTGATGGATTCATTGCTGAGTGCACTATAAATAAATACAACCTCGAATTCCAGACAATGAAAATGTGCTAGGGGATACATCAAAGCCACGACCAAGGTAGAAAGATAGAAAGAGCTTGGATTAGCTGTCTACAAGCCAATCCTGCCAGTAACGGTGCATCATTGTCTCCATATCTCTTAATATGGGCTTCATTTGCCTCCTCCATAAAAATGAAGGGAGGATTGCATAGATCAGCACTCTTCAAAGTATCTATCATAGCATGCCAGTCCTGGAAGCTGTTAGGTGTTACCTGAAGGGAAAAAAGGTTTTGTGATCAAATGAGTTTGGCAAACAAAATATAGCAGGTTTTTTCACTTTGGGGTTTCTCAGAGTCTTCAAGAGGACACATTAAGCGTCACATTAAGTGATGTGTCCTCTTGTGTTCTCTAAGTGAGCTGGCCAAAGAATCTTCTGTTTAGTAGTATCTTGTGTACTTTAGACTATAGTTTGAGAAAGACTGATCTAGTTGGTCGCTCGGATTGTTTCTGTTCCCTTAAATTCTGATTCTAGTTCAGTTTGGAGAAATGAGGTTATTCTGTTTAGGGGATAGAAAGCAATGGCTTGCCTTCCTCTTGCAGCTCAAGGGCAGATCTAAAATTTAAAGTCTCCACTCTACAGTCAATCTGAACCTACTGGGTGGTCGGAAGAGTGAAGACCAGATTTCATTCAGGGGTTGAAGCTTCAATTCTACTCAAGCCAAAAATAATGTCTCACTTTCCCATGTCAAATTTAGAGCTATTCTTCACATTCTAGGAGAGAAGAAAGAGAGCTATTTGTTGGGGGGCGGGGAACCAAAATGGTCATGAATAATCTACTTCATTCCAGTCAATTAGGAAGAAAAATGCAGTCCCCAAAGCACATTTTGAATTGGTATAGTTGAGAAACCAAAATAGACTGACTTACAGTAGAATTAGATTTACTATTTCAAGCCCTGCTATATATTTATCCTTATTTGGTTGCTTTTCTCAGAATTGCATGACTATGGAAATGGGAGTGACCTTTTGAGGTCATGGAGCAGATCATCTTGTGTCCAGGAAGGATTTCACTCAAATTCTCCTAATTACAGATTCAGCAGGAGGCCCATCTTGACTTCTGATTGTAGAGCAAGTAGTTGGTTTGGGCACATCCTATCTCACATGTAAATCCTCTTAGAGGAGCTCAGCATGCTGTGGTCCTGGGAGCCCTTGGTACTGGAGGAATTCAGTCTGCCAGTCATGTCCTCAGGTTCTCAGAAAAATGGCTCTAGGCAGTTCTACTTGCAGAGGTTTCTGTGTTTCATGTCACATGGTCCAGTTGCCCTAGCCAAAGCAAAGTGGATCAGGATCACCCTGAGACCCAAAGATAGTCATCTATAGGCTAGCAACTCTACTCAGTAGGAGCTCCACTTACTGCGTAGTTCACCCAGTCTGCAGCACATGTTTTAGTGAATCCCTGTCTCTGGAGCCACCCTTCATGTCCTGAAACTGTCCTATCAGGTGTGCTACTCAGCCCCCCTTCCTCAGGCTGCCACACTGTCACTGGTGGGGTCTTTCAAGGGTAGCTGTCACTACCCCTAATGCCTCTTTGCCAGAATTGGAAAAACTCACCCTCTCTCAAATAAAATTGTTCCACATGAGTAAATCATTGAATACTCGCATACACATACCACATGCTTTCCCACTCACACACCCTCTGGAAGCCAAGGCTCACACAGTTGTCATGATCTGAGCAGCTGGCTATACTTCCCATTTTTTTAAAAAAGATTTATTTATTTTAGAGAGAAAGAGAGAGCATGAGTGTGAGGAGGGAGAGAAGCAGACTCCCCGCTGAGCCTGGAGCTGGACTCTGGGCTCGATCTCAGGACTCTGAGATCAGGAGCTGAGCTGAAATCAAGAGTTGGATGTTTAGTGGACTGCACCACCCAGGCTCTTCTATATTTCTTCCATTTTTACTGGTGGTAGTTCTAATGGCTCCCATCCCCGCCCACAGCCTGTTATGCAGGTCACTCCAGGGGTCACATCTTAGTCCAGGTCCTGGCTTCTCCCTGTCTGCCTGCTCCGTTGCAGCATACTGCCCCTAACCCACCACATCACTGGCAGGTCAACCAGAACTCTGGGTGCTACTATACTCTTATTTCAAAAGACTTTTGACAAAATCTCTAATTTTATAACTTTATTAATAAGATTGGTCGTTTTTGAAGCTGGCTGAGCACCTATGCCCAAAGAGTCTTGATTTACATATCACCTGGAAGGAAACCCCTGAGTCCACGCTGCAGGTCTCTCTTCTCAGCCCGAGTCATTTTAACATACTTGTAAGCAGCTTGAACCTAGATCCTGGAAGGTTATATGTCTAATTAAATTTTACAGATGGCACAAAATAGGAAGCTTTAATTATTGAATAAGTGAGATGAATGAGAGAAATGTCTTAAGATGGCTTAGACAGACTCAACGAAAGTCTAAAACAGATAAAATGGGCTTTAACAAAGACAAATCAAATTTGCAGAAAATAACCAAGTGCAGGATGGAGGATATTTAGCCTAGAGCGCTTCCTGTGAAAAAGAGACAGACCATTTACTTGGCCTGTGTGAGGTCTGGCCACTCAGCATCCTCAGAGAGCAGGGCAGGTGCAGAGGACAGTGAGGTAGGAAATCCTAACTGGGAGGTAGGAAATCCTAACTGTGTTGTCTAAGAAAAAAAAGCTGAGAGTAAGTGTTAAAGAAAGGTAGAGCCTCTAGAAGCCATGGGGAAAAGATAGACTATGTAGATTTTGTTTCAAATAAAAACCTTTCAAAAATTTGAAATGTCTCCGAATGGAATGAGGAACTTGAATTACATTGTTTTCTATCACTAGGACTTTCTGAGCAGAAGTTGGATTACTATCTAATGGAGATGATGTTGAAGAAATTCATGCCCTAGAGACAAGGTAGAAATTCCAAGAAGTCTTATGTTGCTAACTCAGCTCTGTTGTCTTTGAAACTTGGTTTTGTCAGCAGAGTGAGAGCAGAATTATCTCTCCGGGAAGAATCACATTACTCAGGCTTGTGAGTCCAAATGCCAATTTAATACTGTGTAATGAAAAATATGGTAAGAACCATAACAGGAAGCCAGGTAACAATCAGAGAGCTGCATGTGACACCTTTCAGGCTCAGGCAGATAAAGCAAACAAATAGCAAGTAAGGAAAACTTCTAGAAAGAATTGTGGATTCTGTAAGGGGATCAGCTGTAAAATCAATCTTATAAAAATCATTAGCTTTCCATTATATTAGTTATAACTCATTAAATTAGAAGACAGAGAAAAAAGATGCCACTATGTGATGATCATAAAACTTTACCAACACGCAGGAAAGAAGGCTTGATGATATCATATCTCTGGTTCCCAAAACTTAACTGTACAGTTGTCAATTCATCTCAACTTACAAATTTAATGCAGTTCCTGTGGAAATCAAAATAAAATAATTCAAAAAACTTGACAGAATGAGGGGCTTCTGGGTGGCTCAGTTGGATAAACACTGACTCTTGATTTCAGCTCAGGTCATGATCTCAGGGTTGTGGGATCAAGCCTCTTGTTGGGCTCCATGCTCAGCAGGAAGTCTGCTTGTCCCTCTCCCTCTGTTCCTTCCTTGCTGTCTATCTCTCAAATAAATAGATAAAATATTTTTTAAAAACTTGACAGAATGATTACAAATATATCCAAATAATAAATATTCAAAAAAGGTCAAGAAATTTTGAAAAAGCCTCATGGGAGGGATTGTTAAATGCATGATATTACATTAATTAAAGTACTAGCCATAGATAGGAATAGCTGACTACATCCATGGAATGGAACAGCAAGTTCCAAATGGACTTAAGTATATCTAATAGCTTAGTAAGCAAACATATTTCAACTTAGTAGAGAAAGTCCAAAAAAGGAGTTGGTGACAACTAACTGATTATTTGGGAAAACAATTTCTTTGATTTCTATTTCATATTACAATTAAATAAAAAGCAATGTAAGAAAGTGTAGATAACTGTCTACTAGGAAATCCCCTTGAGTTGAGGGACAACTTTCCAAGCATGAACTAAAGAAATAAATACAGATACCCCTCAACTTATAACGGGGTTATATCCTGGTAACTCATTGTAAATTGAAAATGCATTTAATACACCTAACCTGCCAAACATCACAGCTTAGCCTGGCCTACCTTCAACGTGCTCAGAACACTTACAAGGTCATTGAACACAAAGCCTGTTTCATGATAAAGTGTTGAATGTCTCATATAATGTGTTGAATTACCATACTTAAAATGAAAAACAGAATGTCTGTATGGGCGCAGAATGGTTGTCAGTGTGTCCCAGGTCTCAAGCTGACTGGAGCTGAGGCTGCTACCCAGCATCATGAGAGTTCACCTGCATATCCCTAGCTCTGGAAAAGATCCTACTTAAAAATTCAACGTATGTTTTCTACTGAATGCCTACCACTTTCACACCATTGTAAAGTCAAAAAATCTTGAGTCGAACCACGGTAAGTCAGGATGGTCTATATAGACTAATTGGACTATATAAACCGGAAAACTGCTCTATGGCAGACAGTGTGAATTTGCTCACATAATCTCATCTCCCGCTCTTCACCGTTGCCTGCCCCTCACTGGCTGCTGAGAGTGGCCATGTGACCAGTTCTGGCCAATAGGCATAAGCAAGAGTCAGCTGCTGTTATCTCATCCTCCACCCTTCCTCCTTCTGCCTGGAACACAGATCTGATGGTAAGTGCTGCAGCAGCCATTTAGTGACCATAAGATGACAAACGGAAGGAGGCCAAGAGAAGGCAGGAGTGTTAGTCAAATTCATGCCAAAGCCAAATTCATTCATGAGTCAGAGCTTAAGGCAAAGCACCACAGTGCAATTAAAGGCAAATAAAAAGCTGGGGAAAATATTTGCAACATATATCACAAAAGTTAATATCCCTATTAATAAAAAGACCTCTAAAATAAGAGATACGTCAATAAAAATGGGCGATGGATATGAATAGGAAAATATAAAAATCAAATGCCTAATAAATTCATGAAAAATCAGAAAAATACAAATTTAAATAATTACCTAAAGATTTATCACCTATAAAAATTGGCAAACACTGGAATAACTATAATATTTTCTGGAAAGCAATCTGGCAAAATGTATCAAAAGTCTTGGAATGCTTGTACCCTTTGGGAATCTGTGCAGAGAAATGGTTAATAAAGTGCAAAGATTTGCTGCAAGTCTGTCTCCTATGATGCTGTTGGTAATTTAAAAATGATGGAAGTGGCAGAAATGTGCAATAATAGAAGTCTGATTAAATAAAAGATAGGGTTGTCCACCTAAAAAAATATGTATCCATTAACTTACTGTAGAGGTATATTTGTCAACGTACAAAGGTGTTCACTATTTGTCTTTCAGTGAAGTTGAAAAACACCTCAGTGAGGATGAAATATTTCTATTTTTGTTAATATGCATGCTTGTATATTTATGTGTGTGAAAAATGGCATGGGAGAAAATAAATCAGGCATTAATGTCATCCCTGGGCTTGGCCCACATTTTCTGATTATTTTTGTAATAAACATGTATTGAAATAAGAAAATCATTGCTATAAAAACATTTCTGGGTGAGCACAGAGTTGAAACCGGGAATTAGAAGAATTGATGATTTAAAGATAGCTGGCTGAGATAAGCTGAGGTGTTTGTCTCACTAGAAGGATATCAGAACATTCTGAGTTATTCTGTAAGCTAATTCATGGAGCACAGTTGATGTCTGTTTCTGTGATTCTCCTTTTCCTGGCTCCTTCTAACAGACATATTTTTGCTTTAGGAAGTTTAATATAGTCAGTTTGGCTAAAGCCAAGCCTTACAGTTCTAAGGGTCCTGCAACTTGTAAGGTGACTTTGCATTTCTCTGTTCTGATCCAGGACATGTGATTTGAAGTTTAACTCTCTGAGACTAATCCTAGTTTCCCGATTTCCAAGATTTTGGCATGAAGGGGAGATCTAGGGGTATGCCTCATAGTAGCTGTTTTTTTTTTTTTTAAGGATTTTATTTATTTATTCATGAAAGACACAGAGAGAGAGGCAGAGACACAGCAGAGGGAGAAACAGGCTCCATGCAGGAAGCCCAATGTGGGACTCGATCCCAGGACCCCAGGATCATGACCTGAGCCAAAGGCAGATGCTCAACTACTGAGCCACCCAGGCACCCATGGTAGCTCCTAAATGTTGGCTAAGGGGTATGTGTTAGATTCCTCTTAAAAGACAATTAGTACTTTGCCTTAAAGGGAAGTAGCTCTGAGAAGGCAGAAGGAGCAGTGACAGCAGTATCTTCTGACAGCTTGACTCTGAACTCGTGTAATGACTTCTAACTTCTCATATTTTATATTACTTAATCCATCAGCCATGTATTGTACAAGCAAGGATTGTATTCCCTTTACTGTATTCCTCCACTCCACTTCCAAGTAAAACTAAAAATGGCTGTTTCCCTGAAGGCAATTATCATCATGACCTTGCAAAAGCTACATGTGCCAGTTGGAAATTCTTTAGAAGTTCTTTTTTAATGATGGCAAATATTTTATTAAACTAAGAGCATGACTGATAGAGAAGCAGGCTGCATGGAAAAATATTGAAATTTATTATAATGACATCTACCAACCAGGGGCTCAGCAGGAGATAAGAAACCTCTCAGGTAGTTCAACAGAAGATTCTTTCATGCAGGGACTCTTTGTAGAGGAATGGGCAGGGTTGGAGAACTGCTAAGAGAGGTCAAGGCATCCAGAGACTACAAGAGTAGGAAGCTGTGATAAACCCTGGGCCTGAAGGGAAATGGGGGGCCTGGTGAGATTTGGAGCCAGGCAGAAGGCCCTCTCCCTGACATGAGGTACGATGGTGGAGCAGGCTGCTACTCCCAGAACCAGGCACCAAAGTATGAAGGGAATAGGGAAAAACTGCCCTGCTTCCTGAACTCCAACGTCCTCTGGTGCCACCCATTGGTCGCATCCTAACAGAAATCAGCTGAATGGGATCCCACCGAACACACACAAACTCTTTGGAGCACAAAGAAGGCAGCAAGGGTGAGGAATGTGTTCGAGGGCACAAGTGGAGAATGACCAGCTCATTCCCTGAAGGAACGTTCTGTTCTTTGAAAAGAGATAACACATCAAGGACAATTTTGGCAATGCTTAGTTATGGTTCCTCAAGGTTCATCTATGCATGCTTTCAGGAATGTTTCATTTTCAAGAGATTAAAACAACAACAAAAAACAAACAAAAAAACCCAACTCAGGCTCAGTGGAGTCTCAGAGAAATATATTGTTGTGGATTGAAACACAATTTTGTTGTGTCCCCTCAAAATTTATATGTTGAAACCCTGACTCCTAGCGTGAGGGTATTTAGAGGTGTAGCCTTTGGGAGGTAATTAGTTTTAGAAAAAATCATGAAGGTGGGGCCCTCAGGGTGGGATCAGTGCCCATATAAGAGATTGAAGAGACCAGAGCTTGGTCTCCCTCTTTCTCTCTCATGCAGACACAGTGAGAGGGGGGCTGTCTGCATGCCAGGAAGAGAATCCTCCTGTTGGTTAATCCACTCTATCTGTGGTATTCAACTATGGCAGCCTGAGCTAAGAACATACCTAAAATTAAATATGCATATACTGAAGACAGTACTAGCTATCATTTATCAAGCACATGCTCTGTGCCAGGCTTTGTGCCAAGTGCTTTACCTGAATGAGTTTATTTAATCCCCCCACCTGTAGGGTAGGTATTATTATCTCCATTTGACATAGGAGGAAACTGTTGTCCAAGGAATTGATCACGTTTTGCTCTAGGTCACCTAGCTAGTTAGAGCAGAACTTCTATCTCTGGAGGGTAGACTGTTGAAGCAGCAGGTGTTGCCACAAAGTGGGCCCCATCATGCAAATACCCAGGGTGCGGAGGGTAGAGGTTGGAGTCCTCAGCCACAGGAGGGCGGTGTGGATCTTGGAGACAACTGGGGGGTCCAGTGGTATTCTTATGTATTTGCTGGTTTTCTCTCACTGAAATGACAGTAGGAACCTGGTGGATCTCGTTCATCACTATATCTGGACTCCCTGGTACCCAGTATGTACTCAATCATATTTGAGAAGCGAATACATGACTGGCATCTGAGACAATCAATGTTTATAACTTACATTCAGTTTATTTATTTATCCAGTGGTGTTGTGACTTTCATCAACAGGAAGCCTACCTGTTTGTTTGTTTATATTTTTTTAGTAGGTGCCACACCCAGCATGGAGCCCAATGTGGGGCTTAAACTCACAACCTTGAAATCGAGACCTGAGCTGAGATCAAGAGTCAAATGCTTAACTGACTGAGTTACCCAGGCATCCTGAAGCCTACCTGTTTTTAAATCAATGGTTTATAGGTGTATTTGAACACAGAGAAATGTTGCCACTTCTTGGTCACTAACAAGACCTACTGGAGGAGGCACTGGCATCACTAGCATAGTCACAGAACCAGGCAGTGTAGACACACATGTAGAACGAATCAGATGTTGGTTAAATGTCCATAAGCATTGTGGCCTGGCCACTGGGAATATGAAAAGAATCCAAACTCAAACTGGCAGTGAGGGACTAGACAAGGCTAATTGAAATCTTAATGAGAATACAGGTTTCCATTATGCCCCATCAGGTAGTAATGTTGAATGAAGTGTTGGAAGATTATCTCCTGAACCCAGGTAGCAAGGGCATTAAGATTAATGCCCTAGCTAAGATGAGGACTTGGGATCCCCTGTTGTCTGACTACAAGAAAGGTTCACAGGTTCACCACGGATGCAGGTAAGACTGCCCTGGGACAAATGCAGTCTTCTCTTGGACTCAGCTGCCTGGCCGGTCTTAATTCCATCAGCTTGAGAAGACCACTCAACTTGTTTTGGGGTGATGAAACTGTTCCTTCAATGGGTAGACTGTATTTCTAGACTGAGGAATGTTTTGAATTAGATGTTGAAGTAAATCAAACCATCATATTCGTACTTTAGTTCAGGAATACTGAACTGTAGTTCAGGAATACTTTTGAAATCATTGAGAAAATCTGGATGCACTTGGATTTCATTGTAATAAGGGAATTGGATGTATTGGAACAAAGACTAGCTTTGTGATCCCAATTTAAAATGTGTAATTAAGTAATTGATTCTAGACTTGTGATTTATATAAAGTACAAAAATTTGATTAAATTTATAGACAGTATTTGAATGTTTAAGTGAACTGGAGAGTCACAGTATTTATAGGTTTAATTTATTAAATTTATTACAGTTGTATTGTATAAGTACTTGGAAAGGCTTTGCTGCTTAGGGTAGGCATTTGAAGTAGTTCAAAAGAAAACTGATTATGTTAAATCTGTAACTGCAGTTTAACATATTTGAGGGTATTTAATTAACCACGATGTAAATGAGAGTGATTGTTTAAGGGAGTTTAGTCTGTTCAACTTGATATAATTGGTCATTAATGAAAGAAAAAGTGAAATTATTCTGGCTTTACTAGATGTGTAAGTAGACTAAGAATTGTAATTTGAATTTACAGGCCCAAGGAAAACTCAGTTTGAAAATCCACCATCCCTTTCTTGTTTTCAGTGCTCTAATGCCTTTGCACAGGAGGTTCTGGGGTCCCTGTGGCTTTATGAAATCAGTGGAGGGGCTGCCCCCTCAGCCTTGAGGATGAGCAATGAGATGTGCTGCTGCCTCTTTAGAAGGTACCAGAAACTTCTTAACCCGCTTAAAAGATCAATAGGAGATCTGGTTCTGCCTCTGGGGGCAAGTGCCCTGCCAGAAAGCCACACAGGCTCTTCCTAAAAAAAAGAGGGCCTAAGAGGCATGGGCCAGAGGTGGGATGAAACCAGACCACACTTGATAGAGCCCAAGATACCACCCCCTTACCCCCAAGTTTTTCTAACTTAAATTCGCCTTCAGCTACTAAGACTTATGAGTGAGTTCTTCCACAAGATTCTTATTAAGGTGAAATGGAAGATCTATTTCATACAGAGGAAATGATATTATCAAAGACTCAGAAATATGATTGAGCCTCTTCTGGGAAAGCTTCCCTCTTTTCCCAAGTTGAGATAGAAGCATCTTTTCCATATTCCCAAAGTGCAGCTGCTTTCACACATCCCTTCCCATTGTGTCTTGGGATCATTGGTTGTTAGGTTTCTCTTCCTTTCTAGACCAAAAGCCTCTCAAGGGCAAGAACTATGTCTTTTTTTTTTTTTTGTAGTCCCAGTACCTAGTCCAATCCCAGGTACTCAGCAAAAATAGTCCAGGCGTCAGAGACTATGCGCTTGTATGTACAATGGTCATGGTGAATCAACCCTCAGTACCTATTTCAATTTCCTTCTAGCAGCCTTCCTGTACTTCTTTTTTTTTTTAATTTTTATTTATTTATGATAGTTACAGAGAGAGAGAGAGAGAGAGAGAGAGAGAGGCAGACACATAGGCAGAGGGAGAAGCAGGCTCCATGCACCGGGAGCCTGATGTGGGATTCGATCCCAGGTCTCCAGGATCGGGCCCTGGGCCAAAGGCAAGCGCCAAACCGCTGAGCCACCCAGGGATCCCCCTTCCTGTACTTCTGAGGCCAAAAAGCCAAAGCTACATTCCCAGAATCCCACGCAACCAGTGTTCTGCATGTGGATTACATTGTACCAAATCAATGCACTCCCCTGAAGTGGGAAGAAAGATAAGAGTCATCTTCCCTACCTGGGTTGTTGATGTTGGCAAGCAAGTTGCCAGAAAGACAGGGTTTTACTCCCAAGGGTCCAGTCACTACTGTTAGGAATTTCCAGTACCTTTGTGGGGTGGTGGGGTGGCTCCTTGGTATCTGGATTGTGATGGGTGTTTTTGAACTTAACATTTCCGGTGACAATGTCTTGCACTCCACCCGCCCGATCGTGGCAGAGGTAGACTTTCCCTGGAGATCCACCAGAGTATTCTTGCTCTGGGGGTCATTTCTGGAAGTCAGCCTGAAGAAGTCTTCTCCAGCCTCCCAATAATTCTTTAAGCCTTGGATTCCCTATATTAAATCTCTTTTCTACTGAAGATGACTGCAGGGATTTCTGTTTCCTGCCTCCAAATTCTGACTGACATAAAAGAAAGGAGAGAGAGACCAAGTTTGAAGGAAAATTTAAAGAAGGCTCAACAGGACTGGACAATATGATGTGGAGAACAAGGAAGATAAGGCCACAAGAGGTGCCTCGAAATGTAGCTGGAAACAAAAAGCACCACAAACCCAGATATGTGGGGTAGGTGGGTTGTTCAGTTTTAGACTGCATTCACCAGGCTAGTGGGTCATATAAATACAGTTGTCTATGGGAAGATCAGAGAATGAAATCAGCAAAACCCTGGAAAAATCTAGTAACTAACATTATGTGGGGGTAGATAAGCTCCCTGAAAAAGACATTGTAGAGAATAGAACCAAGAACCACTTCTTATTTATTTTTACACTGTTAAAATAGAAGTATGATACACAGTAAAGGGCGCACATCCTAGATACTCAGTTCAATGAATTTTTACAGAGAGGACACAATTGAGTAGATCAACATATAAAAACATTGTTGGCGCCCAGAAACCTCCTTCATATTTTCTTCCAGCCAAAAACCTTTCCAATGGTAATCATTATTCTTTTTTTTTTTAAGGTTTTATTTACTTACTCATGAGACACACACACACACACACACACAGAGAGAGAGAGAGAGAGAGGGAGAGAGAGGCAGAGACACAGGCAGAGGGAGAAGCAGGCTCCATGCAGGGAGCCTGACATGGGACTCGATCCCAGTCTCCAGGATCATGCCCTGGGCTGAAGACAGCGCTATACCGCTGAGCCACCCGGGCTGCCCGGTAATCATTCTGATGGCTGTTGTCGAGGACTTTTTTCCCCTAGTTTTTGAACTTTCTTTAAGTGAGATCATACAGTATACATCCATTTGTGTCATATCTGTTGTTTTTTTTTAAACTTAATATGGTTTTCGTGAGATTCACGTATGCTGAGCATTTCCCAACAGTTTGTTCGTTTTCCCTGCTGTATAGTACTCCATTACATGACCATCCCACGATTTATTTATGTATTCTATTCTCGGTGGCTATTTATCTTATTTTTAGTTTGGGGCTATTATGAATAGTGCTACAATGAACGTTGTCCTTGTAAATGTCTTTCGATGAACTTCTGTTGGGTATGTACCTAGGAGTGGAATTGTTGGGGAATAGCATTATGTGTTCAATAGACTTTGTCAAATGGTGGTTCTTCCAGTAAGATTTGGCCATACCACAAACCACCTGAAAACGTAGTTGCTTAACACAACGACTCATTGTTCCCTGAATCAGTGCAGTGGACTGGAGTCATCTGAGATGGTTCTTTTGTGCTCTGTGTATGTCAGCTGGATTCAGTCCTGCATTAGCAGTCAGCTGGTAGCTGATGGCTGGTGGCCTCATTCACTTGACTGGCAGTTGGCTGGTTGTCAGTACGAGCCAGGGGGCTAACTTAGCAATGGGGCGGCCTTAATCCAGCAAGCTGGTCTGGGTTCATTCACATGGTGATGGTGGCAGTTTGCCAGAAAGAGCAAAAGAGCAAACTCCAACACACCAGGTCTTTTCAAGCCTTTGCTGGTGTCACATTTGTTAATGTCCCACTGGCCAAAGGATGTCACATGGCCAAGCCAAGATTCAAGGAAGGGAGAAATAGACCTTTTGGAGGAAGAAACTGTAAAGTCAGTTGCAAATTGTATGTGTCAATTGCAAATGCATACAGAGATGGGTACAACGTGTGGCCACTTTTAAATTTGCCCCAACATTGCCCTGATTTATCCCCTACTGGCAGTGATGAGAGGTCAGTTGTCTATGTCCTCACCAATACTTGGGATTGTTAGTCTTTTCTGTTCTAACCATTCTGCTGGGTGAGTGGTGGCATTTTATTGTGTTTTTTAATTTTTACTTTCCTGATGGCTACTGATACCAAATACCTTCCTCATTTGAGCATTGGTTGTCCTTTTGGATGCACTTTTTTTGAAAGAGCATTTTGTCCATTTTAAATTAGATTATTTGCCTTCTCAATTTTTTTCCATAGGACATACACATATATGCATGTAGATTCATTATTTATATATGCTCACATCTTATCACTTGTTCTTTCATTATTTTCATTATTTAATGGTATCTTGATAAACAGAAATTATTACTTTTAATAAAGTCCAATTTTCAAACTTTCTTACATTTTAGTGCCTTTAGTGTCCTGTTTAAGAACTCTTTGCCTACCAGGTAATGGGGTAGATTATCTTACAGTATCTGTATCATTTTACCTTTCTCCTTTAGGTCTATTGATCTACCTAGAATTGATTTTGGGATGCAGGTAGGGGATTAAGGATTTGTCCCATGTTGGTAAACTACCATTTATTGAAAAGACCACCTGTTTTTCATAACTCTGTTTAATTGCAGTGACCTATTTTATTTCCTTATTTAATTTACCTTTCCAATCTTGAGATCTGGTAGTATAAGTCTTCAACTTTTTTTCCTTCATCAAGCTTGTTTTTGCTTTTTTGATTCCCTTGCATCTCCATATAAATTTTAAAATCACTTTGTCAATTTCCAATTTATCAGCCACCTTCAGGCATTTTTCAAAATGGAGATTGCATTGAGCATTGAATCTAATCATTGATTTGAGTAGAATTAACCCTTAAAATACTTGGTCTTCTAATCCATGAACTTGGTATATTTTTTCATTTATTAAGGTCTATTTAAAATTCTCTCAGAATTGTTTTGTAGCATTCAGCAAAGAGAGCCCACACACCTTCTGTTTAATTTATTCCTATCTATTTGACAATTTTTGCTGTTATTGTAAGTGGTATTGTTTTTGAAACTTCATTTTCAAATACAGTGTTGGCCTCCAAGTTTTCTTATTGTTGTCCTGTTGAGGGTAATATGTCTTTTTTCTCTGTTGACTATCAGATTTTCCTCCCTTAGCTCTGGTTTTCAGTAGTCTTACTATGATATGCCTTGGTATGGTTTACTTTTGTATTTATCTTGCTTTGAGGTCATAGAACTTCTTGAATCTGTGACTTGGTGTCTTCTCTCAGTTTTGGGAAATAGTTTCTGTTCCATTCTTTCTCCTCTCTAGGATCTTTAATTACACATGCATTCAGTTTTCCACCATGTACCATTTATCTTTCACTCTTCTTATGCTTTGCTTCTCTGTGCTTCAATCTAGTTTTTTAACTGACTTATCTTCCAGTTCGTTGTCTCTTTTGCTTATAATCCATCATTAAATCCAGTTTTAGAGTTCTCAATTCAGTTACTGTACTTTTCAGTTCTAGAATTTCCATTTAATGCTTTTTAAAAATAGATTACAGTTCTTGGTGAAATCCTCCATATATTTATCTATTTCAATGACCATTTCAAACACAGTTATTTTAAAATCAGGGTCTGAGAAACTTAATATCTGGATCACATGTGTTTCTCTTTCTATTGTCTTGGCTTTCCCCGCCCTCCCTCTTAAATCTTAGTCACTGGTCATATTCTCTGGTATGCCTGGTAATTTGGATTGAATTATGGGAATTGTGTATAACAAATCATAGAAACTCTAGATGATGACTACCTTTCTACAGAGAGGATTTAATTTGATTTTGGCAAGCAGATCACCATGACCCAATTAGGAATTGAGCTGATTGGAGCTGAGTTTCAATATTCTTAAGTGCTTGTCTATTCCTGAATTATTGCACCTTTTCCTAGGTTATAGTCCTTTAGGGGTCTCCTGAAAGTTTGGAGTGCATGCCAGGACTCCTGAACTCCAAGTTTGTCTTCCTAGCATCATAGACCACTAAAGTCTCTGATGACCTTCTAGTCTGAGAAGTTGTTGCATGATTGCTAATTTTTTCTTCTTGGATTGTGTCTAATTAGTTTAGGGAAAGGTCAATGCCTTGAGGGGAAATTGCACAGGGAACGTAGGGCTCACTTCTCTGGGATGCTGGATCCTCACATCCTTTCAATGTGATAGCCTGGAATTCGACTTTTCATCTCCCTAGCCTGGTGAGACTTCTGCAGCCCTTGATCACTTATGTAAGTATGTATGTATGTGTGTGTGTGTGTGTGTGTGTGTGTGTGTCCCTTTCTCTTTCTCTCTCTCCTCTATACTTCAGCAAATTCCCTGGGGAATAGCAGTGGTCACTCTCTGGTTCACTTTTGTGTGTTTTATTTCTCTTCAGGATCTTGACCATTTAAGCACTGGCTGTTTTGGTTACTCTCCATTGTTTTAGTAGCTATTTAATTTAGAGGCAGTGTTTTTATGGCTATTTTTCTGGGAGAGTTAGTCTGATACAAGCTACTCATTCACAGGTGCAAATAAAAGTTTCCCATTCTTTAATGTTTAAAGAAGAGTAATATGTTATCAGAAATACGTATTATGCTAAAAGAAAGTCCTTTCTTTCCTGTGCAAGCATGGAAGTCTTCTTGTGATTCTTATGTACTTTCTAAGTATCACTGCTTTATTTGACATTTGACCTCAAACAGATTCTCAGAGAGTTCTTGCCACAGCTGCTGTAACTTTCCATTAGTCTCAGAGGACCTGAAGTTCCTCAAACTGATCTCTGGGGAACAGAATGGTTATCCCCGGCTGCTTAGCAGCTGGGGGTGTGGCTATAGCAGCACTAGATGATTCTCGAAGAGTATGCAGGGATTAATCTTGAAAAATCCACTGAGATAAAATATGGGTTTCTGTCATCAAAAGCTCAATAAGAAAAACCAGCTTAAATAAATAATTCTCTGTTAAGGGATGGCCGTTGCCATGCCTAGGGAAACGGTTTCCATAGGAAACAATAATAAAAATAGCATTATTTTTAAACTGGGGAAAAATGACACTTTAGGTATCCAGATTTTAAAATAATATAACAGAGGAAATGTTTGAAGATTCAGCTATTTTGGTTTTAGAGAGCTCTTGCTACATTCATTAGATTATATTACCTGGAACTACAAAGTGGATCATACCTTCAGTGTCCACTGAATGCATTCTGGGAGGGTTGAAAGTGAGGAATGTCAGTGGGTGGTGATCTATCCTACTCTTGGGAACAATTAAAGCGACAATCATTTTAGTGTCTTATTTTACAGTCATAATTCTAGATATAAATTTTCCCCCAATTATATAATCTAAACTATCCTTAAAATTAAGCTCCCTAAGAGATGGGAAAGGGGGCCCTGGGTGGCACAGTTTGTTAAATGTCTGACTTGGTCTCAGATCAGGTTGTGATCTCAGGGTCATGAGATCGAGCCCTGTGTTGGGCTCTGCGCTTGGCATGGAGTCTACTTGAAATTCTTTGTCTCTTCCCTCCCACTTGGGCATGCGCTCTCTCTTCTCTCTCCCTGTCTCAGATAAATAAGTAAATCTTTAAAAAAGAGAGACGGAGAAGAACTAGTTCTTCGTATTGTGCATGTACTTGAAAGAGGTATTGAAACATCTTCAGCCTTTTTTTGGGTGAAAATGTAAAACTCTGGAACTACGACCAAATGTTCCTTTTTCTTCTTTTTTTCTGGTCTAATGAGGGCTTCTTTTCTTAAGTTGTTGAAGTATCTTTCAGCAGACTGAGTTACCAACGGTCATAAACTTTCTTCTCATAAGAGCTAATTTGCTTTTGATAAAAGCAAATGACTCTTTCTGATTTTCCCTTGATATCTTTGGCTTATTTTCTGTAGGTATCCAGAAATTATTCTGCACCTAAGAAACCCTTTCTAAAAGCATAGTCTCTCTTCTGATTATGGAGTTGGAGACATCTGATTGTGAGCAATGTGAAAACTGTTATTAATATTTTAAAAACTGATCTATTTTAACAATTACTTTCTGTTTTCTGGTGGAGCAATTCAGCCAGTTAGAGACAGAGTCTGAGGTTAGATGTGGGTGCTTAGAGAGTTCTAGGAGAATGTCCAAAGCGACTTTGCCATCGATGTTCATGCCCTGGCTCACAATGTGAACTCGGCAGCTTAAGTCCTCTTTTCTCAAACTTTAGGGACGCAAAGAACTTTAGAATTTTTGAATCCTATTTAACAGATGACAATTAAAGGTGAATTTAGCTAACATAGGACAGAGCTGTATTCAGAAAGTTCTCCAGCTTGTATTCGGTTTGCCTCAGATGATGCCTGCCCTAGTAGCCAGTCCACACAGCACTCAGAGATACCTATCCAAAGGCAGGAGGCTATGATCCTTTACTGAAGTCGCCATCACCAGGTTACCCTTGCCAAGCTGGCTAGCGATGAACATCTGCTTTGCCGTCTGTGCATGCGAGCACGCCCAGTTCTGTGTGCTACTGCTACGGAATCCTAGTGTTGGGAAGGAAGTAAAGATGATGGCAATAAACAGATGGCGGTGCCAGTGAAGCCTTGCTCATGAGAGCCAGCTTGAAAAAGAGCTGGGAAGGAATAACACAAAGAAAGAAAGGTAGAAAAAACAGATGTCGTTCTGATTTTATGTCAAAGGAATCTCAACTTGTTAAAATTCTTCTTATCCTTCCAACTCAAAGTTTAAGACTATCTCTTCTCAGAAATTTTCTGGTTGCCCAGCCACGGGTGGACACCCAGCCCCTCTCCTATAGCATCTGATATTCCGCTTTTAAGTGTTGATCGGACTGTATGTGCCTGGGTGTATTATTAGGGTGTGGGGTCCTCAGTGGGAGATGTAATGTTTAAGGTCACTTTGTGCCCCATGTAGTGGCCAAGAAGTGGACTTGCATCAAGTAGTTTGCGTGATCTCGAGCAAATAACCCAACTTTTCTCAGCCTCAGTCTCCTCATCTGTAGACAGGGAATAATGATAGAAGCTACCTAATTGAGATTGTGTCAAAATGGAATTAAATAATTCAAGTAAAATATGTGGTATGCTGCTTGGCCCATGATACTCAAATACATATATTGATAAATGTGTGTGTGGATATATATATATATATATATATATATATATATATATATATATTTATTTATTTATATATTTTATATGTATATAAAACCTCATAACAGTGACAATATGTTATCCTGGAGCTACCTGGATAAGATGGAGGAATAAACATCAGTGCCTGGCACACTTTCTAAACACATGCCTTTCCCCTGCCTCTCTCCTGTCTTTATTTAGTTTTTACTGTGCCCTCATCCCAAGGGAACCTGGCTAAGAGGTATGGAATCTAGACAAGAAAGCATGTTCCTCAAGGTCATATCAGTTTAGAAGCACTTTCTCGTCAGGTTATGGAACCTTTCTAATAACAAAGTGTGCTGGTTGCTGTCAGCACCTTTGTTTTTCTAGAGAGGCTACTAAGTGATTTCATTGTCAAGGCCTTTGGTTTACAAGAGCATCTTTCCCATTAAGCAAAGACTCCTGGCTAATTGACAGATTACACTAGAGTGGGTCCAGAAACATCATAGGTACCTTGCAGAATACAGCAGCTTGGTACGTGTTGCTAAGGTACTCTTTTCTGGGTTTCTAGGGTAACTGGCATCTCAGCATCTCAGGGTTTGTATTCAGGCTATTCCTGGTATGATAATGACAGTCTGCTTCTATACCTGAAGATCTGTAATTCTTCTCACTATTCATGGCTTTGCCGCCTTCCTTCCTCACTGCCAATTCTTTCCACAAACACTTACAATTGGTCTCACCACTCCTGCAAACGGCTCTCTGAGGACAGCATGATCTTCTGGCTTCCAAATGCAATGTTGTCCTGCCAGGGTCTGGGCAGCTCTTTGTGGTCTTGAACTCCAGTTAGGACCCTGTTCCTTCTAAAATCTTGCCCTCCATTGGCTTCTTTGGAATACACTCTGGGTTGTGGGGCACCTGGCTGGCTCAGTTGGTAAAGCGCCTGCCTTCAACTCAGGTCATGATCCTGGGGTCCTGGGAATGAGCCCCACATCAGGCTCCCTGCTCAGCAGGGAGTCTGCTTCTCCTTCTCCCTCTGCCTCCTCCCTTTCCTTCTGCCACCTACCACCCCCACCCCCCACCCCCACAATACCCCGGTTGTGCTCTCTGCTCTTGTTCTCAAATAAATAAATAAATAAAATCTTTAAAGAACTAGAATATACTCTGGGTTTTTCTCCTCTCTGACCAATCTTTCTTTGTTGCCTTTGCTTGCTTCTAACTACTGTCCCTTAAATATCAGCATTCCCCAAGGTTCTGCCCTGAGCTACATTCTTTTCTTGCTCTATATATTTATTCTCACTTGAATTCATCCACTCACATACTTGTTAAAATAATGGACCAGTGCAGAAAAGCCTAATGGAGAAAGTTTTTAAAAAACCACACAAAATATCAGAGATAACATTTGTCATCTTTCTACCTATATTTATGCATTTAGTTCATGGTTTTATAAAAATTGGATCATTCTATACACATGTCTGCTTTTTTTAACTAGACATTACAGTTTGAATATTATAGGTCAACACAGGATTTTTACCATCATTTTAAGTGTTCTGTGTTGCATTAGTTTGCTAGTTCTGCCATTACAAAGTACCACAGACTGGGTGGTTTAAACAATAGAAATTGATTTTCTCACAAGTCTGGAGGCAAAAAGTTTGAGGTCAAGGTGTCAGCAGAGTTGGTTTCTTCTGAGGTCTCTCTCCTCAGCTTGTAGACAGCTGTCTTCTCTGCATTCTCGTGTGATCTTCCTCTTTGTATGTCTTTGAAAATGGATTACAGCCTACTGTCTTTGAAAACCCTACCTCTAAATACAGTCACATTCTGAGGTACAGGGAATTGGGACTCCAACAAATGAACTTTGGGGGTAGGGGACACCCTTTAGCCCATCACACATCTGTTTTAAAAAATAATTCTTCATTAATGCCATTTTTCCCCAAATATTTTTTTAAAATTTTTATTTATTTATGATAGTCACAGAGAGAGAGAGAGAGAGAGAGAGAGAGAGAGAGGCAGAGACATAGGCAGAGAGAGAAGCAGGCTCCATGCACCAGGGGCCCGACGTGGGATTCGATCCTGGGTCTCCAGGATCACGCCCTGGGCCAAAGCAGGTGCTACACCGCTGCGCCACCCAGGGATCCCTTCCCCAAATATTTTAACAAGGCCCCGTTTGTCTTTCATCTCTGGTTTTGGAATTTTTGTTTTATCCCATTGGTTGAGAATGAGTCGAGTTTCTGTAAAGGTCTAGACCATATGTTGGCTTGCTCATGAAACCGTCCACAAGTAGTTATTCCTTTATCTGGGGCCCTATGCTCTATTGTGTGCACCATCATTGTGGCGACTCTCTGCCCTGTGGAAGTGTGCTTAGTTATCTTGTGGTTACTATACTTAACATCAGAGACTAGATCTTGTGCATCTCTGCTTCCCCGTCGTATATAGCACATGCCTGGGACTCTGAGGATGATGGAGGAGATATAGTCACTGACAATCCTGAAATTCTTGGCTACCCAATACTTTCAAGGTTAACCTTACATTTTTCATATCATTTAGACTCCTTTCATCTCCTTTTTTTCTTGTTTTCCCCTTCCATAGTTTTTTTTTTTTTTCTGCCTACAGGAAATTTTTAAAATTCTGCCTCGAACTCATTGAACATCTGTGTTGATCTACAGAGTTAGATTGATTTCACTGTTAAGATTCCCAACCTAAGAAAATGGATTTTTTTTACCCACTTTCCCCATTTGTTTGGGGGATAGTAAATATTTATCATATAAAAGCTGGTTGAGATCAAGTACCATGTTAGGTTTTTCTTATGGTAATGATTTTACATGTGTAGAGAGCTGTCATGGGGGTTCAACAACATTAATGTGTAACTTAGCACTGGACCTTATTTACATTGTTCTGGTAAACTAAACATGCCTTTCTTCTTTTTTGGTATTTCTTTTAACCTGTTTTTGGCAGCTCCCATTTTTTGCCTAAACTTTAATTATTAACCCTGTGAATAAAATGTTGTTCTCTATCTAAGTATGTGGATGCTGACTTCCCTCATCAAAGAGGAAGAGGCCAGGAAGAGACTCATTAACTATAGAAAGGAAATGTCAAAAAGGAAATCCTTTGCATTTGGTGGTTTCCGGAGGATAGATTTTTACCTGAGAACATATATTATTTGGAAATTATTTTATGCATTTCTAAACAAATTGGGGAAGAAGTGAAAAAGCAATCCTGTTATTCCAAAAAATAATTAAGAAACATTGCACAGATACAAAAAAGCTTAGATAATAATATAATAAAAATAACCTCCTCTGTATGAACTATACAGTTTAAACTCTTGATCCTCTTTTTCTTTTCTTCATTTCTTCCCTTGCTTAAAAAAAGATACACTGATTCATTTTTGCTTTTGTTTCTCTTGTCTTCATGGATGTATCTTGCAAGAATTTGCTCTGGCCAAGTTCAAAAAGGGTGTTGACTGTGTTCTCCTCTAGGATTTTGATGGAATCTTTTCTCACATTTAGATTTTTCATCCATTTTGAGTTTATCTTTGTGTATGGTATAAAAGAATAGTCTAGTATCTTCATCAAGATAAGAAGCTTCTGCACAGCAAAAGAAACAGTCAACAAAACTAAAAGACAACCTACAGAATGGGAGAAGATATTTGCAAATGACCTATCAGATAAAGGGCTAGTATCCAAGATCTATAAAGAACTTATTAAACTCAATAGCAAAGAAACAAGCAATCCAATCATGAAATGGACAAAAGACATAAACAGAAATCTCACAGAGGAAGACATACATGTGGCCAACAAGCACATGAGAAAATGCTCCGCATCACTGGCCATCAGAGAAATACAAATCAAAACCACAATGAGATCCCACCTCACACCAGTGAGAATGGGGAAAATTAACAAGACAAGAAACAACAAATGTTGGAGAGGATGTGGAGAAAGGGGAACCCTCTTGCACTGTTGGTGGGAATGTGAACTGGTGCAGCCACTCTGGAAAACTGTGTGGAGGTTCCTCAAAGAGTTAAAAATAGATCTGCCCTATGACCCAGCAATTGCACTGTTGGGGATTTATCCCAAAGATACAGATGCAGTGAAACGCTGGGACACCTGCACCCCGATGTTTATAGCAGCAATGTCCACAATAGCCAAAGTGTGGAAGGAGCCTCGGTGTCCATCGAAAGATGAATGGATAAAGAAGATGTGGTTTATGTATACAATGGAAAATTACTCAGCCATTAGAAATGACAAATACCCACCATTTGCTTCGATGTGGATGGAACTGGAGGGTATTATGCTGAGTGAAGTAAGTCGATTGGAGAAGGACAAACATCATATGGTCTCATTCATTTGGGGACTATAAAAATTAGTGAAAGGCAATAAAGGGGAAAGGAGAGAAAATGAACGAATATATCAGTGAGGGTGACAAAACATGAGAGACACCTAACTCTGGGAAACAAGCAAGGGGTAGTGGAAAGGGAGTTGGGCAGGGGGTTGAGGTGACTGGGTGACGGGCACTGAGGGGGACACTTGATGGGATGAGCACTGGGTGTTAACGCTATATGTTGGCAAATTGAACTCCAAGTAAAATTTTTTAAAAAAAATCCAGAGTATATGAAGAATTCCTACAACTCAACAACAAAAAGACAAGCAGCCGAATTAAAAAATGGACAAGAGACTTGACTAGACATTTCTCCAAAGAAGATCTAAAAATGCTCAGTAAACACATGAAAAAGATCATGAACAACATCATTCATCATTAAGAAATGCTAGTCAAAACCATAGTGAGACAGCACTTCACATCTACTATAATGGCTATTATTTTTTTAAAACAGGAAAATAAATGTCAGTGAAGATGTGGAGAAATTGAAATTCTTGTATGTTGCTGGTGGGATTGTAAAATGGTGTCACTGCTGTAGAAAATAGTTTTTAGTGGTTCCTCAAAATGGACATAGACCAGCAATTCCACTTTTAGGTATATATCCAGTAATTGTGTGCAAGGTCTGGAACACATGCTTGTGTGTCATTGTTCATTACAGCATTCATTATTCACATAACCAAAAGGTGGAATAGCCCCAGTGTTTAGCCACTACCTTGACCTAATTGACATTTAAAGAACACCACACCTTAGAACTGCAGAAACAAATTCTTTTCCAGTGTACTTGGGGTCATGACATACTGACCATATGCTGGGAAAAAACCCCAAGTTTTAATAAATTGAAAAGAACTGAAAGCTTACAGAATATGTTCTCTGACCACACAAAAAAACCAATTAGGAATCAATAACAATAAGAAGCATAAATTGAACAACTCATTTCTTAATAAAACAAGGATATATTTAAAATATCATAAAGGGAGACAGAACATGAGAGACTCCTAACTTTGGGAAACGAACTAGGGGTGGTGGAAGGCGAGGTGGGCGGGGGGTGGGGATGACTGGGTGACGGGCACTGAGGTGGGCACTTGATGGGATGAGCACTGGGTGTTATTCTATATGTTGGCAAATTGAACACCAATAAAAGATAAATTTATAAAAATAAAAAAAAATCACAAGGAAAAATAGAAAATACTTAAAGTTCTGATAATGAAAATATAACATATTGAAATTTGTCAGGTGCAGTTAAGGTGGTTTTTAGAGGAGGAATTTATAGCTTTAAATATTTATATTAGAAGAGAAAAAAGCTGTAAAATCAATCTAAGATTCTGACTTAAGAATCTAGAAATAAATAAGCAAATTAAACCTAAAGTAAATAGATGAAAGATAATTACAAAGATAAGAGCAGATACAAATGAAATAGGAAACAAACCCTGGCT
The DNA here is from genome assembly GCF_053574225.1 of Canis aureus. Classification (NCBI taxonomy): domain Eukaryota; kingdom Metazoa; phylum Chordata; class Mammalia; order Carnivora; family Canidae; genus Canis; species Canis aureus. The sequence continues at coordinate 47,451,549 of NC_135611.1, forward strand.
TAAATTAGCAAGGCAAAATTTGGTTTTCTGAAAAAAATTAATAAAATTTATAAACACCTAGCAAGACTGATTGAGAAAATTGCCAAAATTTACAATAAATAACCTTACAGACATTAAATGGGTAACAGGAGACTATTATGAGCAACTCTATGCCAATATACCAAATAACTTAAATGAAAAAGAAAAATTCCTTGAAAAGCATAACTTGCCTGAATGGAAACAAGAGAAATAGAAACTAAAGAATCATCTTACATCTTTTGAAGATATTGAATTTGCTATCATAATCTTTCCCTCAAATAGAATTTCAGGACCAAGAATTGACTAATAAATTCTATCAAATATTTCTTTTTATCTATTTTTTAAAAGAGATTTTATTTCTTTTTTTTTTAATTTTAGATTTTAGAGAGAAGGAGTGAGAGTGCAAGCATGAGGCCGGAGTTGCGGGGGGGCAAGGAGGGAGGGGCATAGGCAGAGGTAGAGAGAGCATCTCCAGCAGGCTCCACACTCAGTGCAGAGCCCAACACAGGGCTCAATCCCACGACCCTGAGATCATGATCAAGCCAAAATCAAGATTCAGATGCTTAACTGACTGAGCCACCCAGGCACCCGACTATCTAAACACTTAAATGAGAAGTAATAGCAGCCTGACAAAACCCTTTTGGAAAAAAAATAGATGAGTCAACAATTGCTATTTTGTTTGATAAGGCCAGGAGAAGAATCCCCAAACCAAACCTGACAAAGACATAAGAGCACTGGGTGTTATGCTATATGTTGGCAAATTGAACTGCAATAAAAAAAATAAATTAAAAAAAAGAAAAAAACCTCCCTAACAAATTTAAAAAAAGATAGAATAAATAATTGAAAATCACTAACCAATAACCCTCATGAACATAGATAAATTTTTTCCCACAAAATGTTGTTAATTGAAATCCAACAATATATGAAAAAGGTAATACATTTTGAACAAGTGAGGATTATCTCAGAAATGTATATTTTTTTGCAATCAGTGATTGGTCACTGTAATTATCATCATATTAACAGAATCAAGGAGAAAACTCTCTCAATAGGTACAGAAAGAACATCTTACAAAATTCAGCATTTATGCATACATAAACTCATCAAAACAGAAATAGAAGGAAATCACCTCAATGAAATATTTGATGCTGTCTCCTAAGGTTAAAAACAATGCAAGGATGTTCAATCTTTCCTTTCTTTCTTTTCTTTTCTTTTCTTTCTTTCTTTCTTTCTTTCTTTCTTTCTTTCTTTCTTTCTTTCTTTCTTTCTTCTTTCTTTCTTCTTTCTTTTGACTAAAACAAAAGAGAAAAATCTGTAAATAATTATTCAATTCTAGTTTGCTGGTTTGCTTTTCGTGGTGTCATGGGCTAGCATAAGCTTTCAGAACCACTAGCCTTGAGGAAATGAATAAATATATTGAGGAGAATGGTTCGGGCTTCAAATGGAAAATAGAAAAGCATACAATACAGCCCAGAGTTCTTAATTAGAATTGCATGCATCAGTTTAAAAACATAGTTTTTAACATTGAGAAAAAATAAATGTACATGCCTATGTGTGCCTATGTTTTTATAGAGATGGCAATATAGGTATACAAGCACATAGATATTTTCCACTGAAAAGGAACTAGAACCCCTTGGAGAACTAATAGATTGTAGGAGCAAGACAGGGAAAGGACAGGATGAGCCTGGGACTGCTAATTGAGTCAGTTTAGTGGGAAAGCAAGGAATGATTGGGTCACGTCACATTATTCAGGACTTAGCTTGAAGGGGCCAAATCTGGAACAATCTGATTATCAAAATAACTATTGATAATAAGCCATTGAGTAATATAAACATATAGGAGGCCATTCTGATACAAATAAATGAGTGAACAGGTACATAAATGTGGAAGAAGGGAAAGTCCTTCATTACTGTAAGTTACCAAGAAAGGGGGCAGGAGTGGGGAGATGGAGAAAAAGGGAGACAGGGGAGAGGGGAGAAAGATGGGGAGGGGAAAGAGAGGAAAAGAGGGAGAGTGGGAGAGAGAGAGAGAAGAAAAGAAGGAAGGTAGGAAGAATAAAATTAGGAAATCATCAATTGGTAAAATTAGTGGGTGAGTGTTCGATGAAGAACAAAATTTTGCATTCTTTGTAATTATTAACTTACGAAGGAAAAGTAGTAACTTTATATTGGAAGAATATGGTGGAACTATTTTACCTAATGATCAAAATGAACCTCACCAATGTTGAGACAAAGCAACATCATTTGACTCGATGTTGAGAAGGGCACAAGATCACATTACTGATAAGTCTACTAAAATGCATAACCTGATTTTTTTCAGCATATTTTATAAATAGGCTAAATAGAAAGGTTGAAATAATGCTGCTTATTAAAAAAAAACCAATAACTTAGGGGCTCCTGAGTGGCTTAGTCGGTTAAGCATCTGCCTTCAAGTCAGATCAGGATCTCAGGGTCCTAGGATGGAGCCCCACTTTGGGCTCCCTACTCAGTGGGGAGTCTGCTTTTCCCTCTGCCTCTCCCCACCTCCTCTCTCATGCTCTCTCTCTCTCTTTTTTTCTCTCTCTCTCAAATAAAAAAACAGCAGACCCACAAAAAAACAATAACTTATATTCATGTCATACCAGAAAAGATGTAAGAGAGCTAAAGCATAACTTACGCTGTTATGTTGTGAAATGATTTTAAACCTAGAAATAAGTCTGTACTAGAACAAATTAAAATGCCTCTTAGGGTGAAATATTATCACAGGAATTACAGAAAGTTATAAAAATGAAAATTTCTGTAAATATATTTGCTTTTTTATCTCATCAATGTACCTATAATTAAGAATATCTTTGATATTTTTACACCTAAAACAGGAATAAACTTCAGATTTTACAAATATATTGTTATGTGGATGTTTTTGGTAGAACAAAGACATACTTTTTTTTCCCCCCTGAATTAGGGGGAATTGACCTATTGACCACAGAAATCCAGATGAGTAGAAGTCGATGCTTTCATAAAGGTCTCACTTGCCTTTTGAAAGAAAACAATATAAATAGTAAAAATATCTGAGAAAAGGGAAAATAATAAAAATACAATTAATACTTGCACATACATTTATTATTTACAAGGCATTTCTGAATATTTTTTTGATCTCGCAGCCAACCTTTGACGTAGGTAGGTTTCAGTTTTTCACTCCAATGAGATTTTTGTTCCCCAGAAATGCCAAGGATGCCAAGAGAAGTATGTTTTGGGATTTGGTTTCCACATATTCAGAGAATAAATAGAAGTCCAGCAAGTTGTTGTGCTGGCCAGCTTTACTTCAGAAATAACATTAGACATTTGTGAAAATCCATTCTTTGCAGAGGAGACAAGAAATTTCTGAAATCCACTTTAGATGCTTTTGGAATTCTTTCTGACTAAGCAGCATTTTCAGTTGAGGGAGGTGTTTGTTTTGCTCTCGTCCTCTGAGGAGCAGATGGGCGTTGGCTGCAGATGTAGGTGTTCTGAACACCAGGGCCAGGCTCTCATGGTTGGAACCCCTTGCAGAATACTGAGCTTTATTCTCCTGAGTCCTCCAGCAGGTGTTTCATCTTGGCAGTGTAGAACTGCTGTTTCTCATCGCTGATGGGAAGCTTCTTTCACCATCATGTTTACCGTTCTGTTGCATGTTTTATGAGTCATAAGCAAAGGAGTTTTGGAGACTGCCCTTCACAATTTTTGCTGCTTTAAAACTGAGTGCATACTCTTCTGCTTCTCAATTAACAAGGGTCTGTATTTTGAGTGTCTGTTTTGGCTTGGGCTTGAGGCACGTTCCAGCTTTATCCAGCACCTGTAGCTGGAAGCAGTATGAACATGCTTCTTGAAAATCGCATGAGGAGGGGCCTGGCTGGCTCATTTGGTAGAGCACGGGACTCTTGGTCTCAGGGTGGTAGTCCAAACCCCACATAGGGCATGGAACCTACTTACTTGAAAAAAAATTGTGTGATGAACCATAGGCCCAGAAGACGCAGCGGGCCTGAATGCGGCAGGTGTCTGGTAGTTTCAACTATGTTGCCTGTGTGCACAAGCTGAGGGTCCTAACTTGAGTTTTATTGTGAAGAAACACCAGACAAACCCAAATTGGATGACACTGTATAAAAATAGATGGTCTGTACTCTTCTGAAATGTCAATATCAAGTAGAAAAAACAGGAAGTAATGTGGCTGGTCCACATGGCAGAAGACTCCAGAGATCTAGGCACAAAGTGCCATGTATGAGCCTGGGCTGGATCCCGAATGGGGACAAATTAGCTATAAAGAACATGATTAGGACAGTTGAAGAAAATGGAGCGTGGACTGTATCTGTGTTTGCCTATAATTATATGAGCCTGGAGAAGGATATATTTTGTTAACCATGATTACTTGGGAAAGAGTGGGGGTTGGGAATGAAGGGAAAAAATACTACAATTTAAAAAAAGCATACATGAGTGAAATAAGTCAATCGGAAAAGGACAAACATTATATGGTCTCATTCATTTGGGGAATATAAAAATTAGTGAAAGGGAATAAAAGGAGAGAAAATGAGTGAAAATATCAGTGAGGGTGACAAAACATGAGAGACACCTAACTCTGGGAAATGAACAAGGGGTAGTGGAAAGGGAGGTGGGTGGGGGGTTGGGGTGACTGGGTGATGGGCAATGAGGGGGGCACTTGGCAGGATGAGCACTGGGTGTTAGGCTAAATGTTGGCAAATTGAACTCCAATAAAAATAATTTTTAAAAAATAAAAAAGCATACAGGATGCAAACAACATGCATGGTATGATTCCATTTTTGTTAAATGATATATGTGTATGTCTGGGAAATGAATTATATAATTATATAAGGATGGTCAACAAAATGTTAACGACTATCTTAAGGTGATAGGAATTTGAACAATGTTTACATTTTTTCCTATTTCTGTGAATATAATTTTTCTTTTTTGCAATATAATTTTTTCAGTCACAGGTATTATTTTTATGAAATCAAAAGTAATTTTTTTAGTGTTAAAAGGCAGGAAAAACTCACTTGGGGAAAATTACAAGAAAATCTTAATTTTTTTCTGTTTCATCCACTTTCTTCCTATAGCCCCAACTTTGTTACTTAAAACACCTTACATGTTTTGACCTAGGATGTTCCCAGATGTGCTGAGCATGTGTAAAGATGTGAGCCTACTCTTTGCATTGGAAGGAATTAGGGTGTTTGATTTTCCGGAGAATTCTGTTTGATACAGGAATTTCAGCAGTTACTTCCTGCCATCCTAGAGCTCTCAGAAGAAACCCCTTTCTGGTGACTTCAAAGTTCTCCTTAAAAGACCGTGTCCCTTTGACCTCTATGTACTTTGACCACACTGGGTGCACTTTCATCCTGACCTCAAAAGGTATATAAATTATATAATGTCCTGGATCTGAATATCTTCCCCTTTCACCATACATAAGACTGTTCTTCCTCTTGGCTGCCTGGAGGTATTGTAAGAGTTATTGAGGTGGGTTTGTGGAATGCTTTGAGCTGCTCAGATGAAAGGAACGAAGCTCTAATTTTGTTAATAACATAACCTTGTTGTCAGTGGGGCCCACCAAGTCAGGTGAAAACAGGGAAAGACCCGTCAGAATCAAAGATACTTCCAACAATCAAGGGAGACCCAGCTTGGTGCTTTGATGCCCATGCGGTGCAGACTATGTCAGCTTTAGTAGGGTGGTCAGATGTGAAGAAGGCAGAGTAATGCTTCCAGAAGGAGCTCTCAACGAGTAACGGGTGGGTTGGTAGATAAAGATTGGCTTCCTCACCCCACTGGCGGGGAACTGTGAGGTGGGTTCTGCACTACTTCCCAGTGCCCCCTGGAAGGTATGAGCTTCAGTCACCTCTGGTGGTAACTTGCTTCATCATGCATGCTCTAGTAGCTTTTTTCCTTCTATTTCACCTCACTGTCCCAGGTGTTTTCTGGAATCCCTTCCTAAGTAAACTACTTACTCTTGAATCTTGTCAGTTCCAGTACAGCTAGAATTGTCACGTGTTTCCTCCACCAGTCTCACTGCCCTGAGATCCTAGCCCCCTCGTTGCTGCCTATGCAAATTGCCAGCCCCCTCGTTTCTGCCTATCCAAATTGCCAGAGCTCCCAGCCCCACTCTGAGCCAAGTCTACTCAGCTGGCAGCTCAACAGACGTAGCACTGTCTCCATTGTGTGGCAGGCTGGAGTAGAAAGGGTTGGAATCACACATACATGCCTGGCTGAAGAATCCTGATTCAGTTACTTACTAGCTATGAACCCCTGGGCACATCACTCCACTTCTCTGAGCTTGTGGAATATTGATAAGAATCCTTGCCCTGTCTGGTTGTCCTCTGGCTCTAGTGAGCTACACATATAAAGAACCAGGATATTGCCTAATACAAGAAGATACTCCAGAAAAGATAGTTATTTTCATCTTATCTTGAAGAAATTCATTATTTACTCTCTATGTGTCTCCATCTTGTTTCCAAACTGAGCTATAGCTTCTCTAACAGATTCAGCATATGTATGCTTCATATTCATATTTATCACACTGTCTTGTCCATGAAAGGCACTAAATAATTGTTATCAGTTTTCTAAAGCTTTAAATCAGAGGATGAACTCTTTCAATTCAAGATTCGCTTACGGATTATTTGCTATTGTGAGGAATTCTCAAAGAATTTTTAGCAGGCCATTGTTTTTCTTGGCCTCAGTTTTCGTGTATGCAAAACAAATGTTCAGGTCTATAATTCTAGATGCACTGAGGTCCTTCTAGCACTACAGTGTGGAATCTAAGCATTCCTCGAAGGCCAGTACTCTAGGTTACTCTTCTTTCTGACCCGTCACCACTTAATATAATTGTGGTCACAGATTAAGTGCCTTCCCAGTGCATGTGGAATCCATTCCAGTCACCTCACTGATCCCGTTTCCTCCCAGCCTTCCTTCCCTCTTACCATCCCTCACTCTATTCCAGCCAGACCATGTTTTCTTAGTACCCCTAGAATCTTCCAGACTTGATCTGCCTCGAGGCCTTTGTACTTGCTATTTCTTATCACTTGGTTCTCTGCTCGTGTCCCCTCTCTCAATTCTCTCTATTCCACGACCCTGCTTTTTTTCTTGTAAATGCTCTCTGAAATTGCCATCATCTAGCATTTCTTTGCTTCTGTTGTTTGCGTTTTATTTCCATTTATTGTTTGTTTTGTCCACCCCTCCCTCTAGTCCTCAAATATAAATGTCTGTTTTTGGATCTTTGTCTATCCCTGCCACTTAAATAGTACTTAAAACACATCTGGCACAAAGTAGGCCCCTAAATAAACAACTGTGAAATGAATGAATGAGTAAACTCATGCCTTACAGAGTAGTTTTTAGATGGTGAGCTAAAACCTGTTGCTGTCATGCCAGGTTCTAGTGAATTTCTTTAGGTGTGTGTCCTAAGGGAATCTATTGCTCTAGGTGTAAGTAAACATGCAGTGGGAAGAAAGGACTTTCTAGGGAGACGAGGGAAAGCAATCATACCAGCTTATCTAGAAACTTATTTGCAATAGGAAACTCAGATATAATTCAAGAAGTAATAATTTCTTTTTATTATAGAAAATTTCAAACATAAACATAAGTAGATATAGATAAGACTAGCATAATGGATCCTCTTGTACCCTGTGATAGACCGATACTAGAGTGGCCCCCTCATCCTGGTGTCTATACCCTGTATATAATCCTCTCCCCTGAGTGTTTGCAAAACCTGTGACTTGCTGGAAACCAATAGAATATGGCAGTTTGATGTCACCCCTATGTGATCACCCCTATGTGTAAGATTCCACCTTGCTGACAAACTTATTTCGGGGACTCTTCTTGCTGGCTTGATGAAATCAGTGGCCATGTTGGGAAAGGACATGTGACAAGGAGCTCCAGGAGCTGAGGGCGATCTCCAGTTGACAGCTAGCAAAAAGCCAGAGTCTTCAGCCCTACAGCTGCAAGGAAATAAAATCTGCCAATGACCTGGGTGAGCAAGGAAGCTGATGCTTTTCCAGTTGAGCCTCCAAATAAAACACAGCCTCGCCAACCCCTTGAGGGTAGCTTAAGACCCTAAGCAGAGGACCCTGCTTAGGTGGGTGAGGTGCCTGGACACCTGACCCATAAAAAGTATGAGACAATAAATTGGTGTTGTTTTGAGCTGCTAAATCTGTAGTAATTTGCGGCAATTGATAACGAATTAAGATATATCACCCAATGTAAATGATTTTCTATAGTTTGCCGGTATTGATTCATCTATACGTTCGTCCGTGGTTTTGGGCATGGGTGGGATGGAGTATTTTAAAGCACATGCGCATACTTTAGTATCTCTAACAGAAAAGGAGTTTTTAAAAGTATAACAGTGAAAAATTAAGGCTTCCTTGACAACCAAAATAGGAGTCTTTTTAAAGCCCAGGAAGTCGATGGATCTAGTCTATTAGCTGGACACGGGAAGAAAGGGTACATTCTATAAACTGAGTAAGAAGAACATCCCCTTGATCCGATGAGCTAAAGAACAGGTACACATATGAGACCTTTCACTTGAAACGTCTAAGCCTTGCCAGTCGTTGTCGTTGTTGCTGTTTTAAGTAGTGCAGTCACAAGGTACTTGATCCTATAATATGCTCATCTGTCCTACAAAATCCAAAATCGTTCAAATCCAATCCTGATTGTATGTTGCAAATCCGACCCGTTCCGTTCCCCTAACCTGCGCTGGAAGGGACCCTTGTCAATTTCCACGTTTTTCATGACTCTTCATCGTTCCATGCCCTACGATAACTGGCATCCCTACCACCCTTCCCTTACCACAGGCAGCTCCTTCCAACTGGCCCCAGTTCCTCTCCTCTCTTGGAGACACCAAGCTCCTCTGCCTTTGACACTGAAGCGCTTCGTAAAGGAAACTCCCAGGGCTCTGGGGTCCGTCCCATCTCCACCACCAGGGCGCACTGCGATCTCTGGCAAGTAGAGCATTCTTTAAACTGGACACAATAGTGCCTCGCAGGGTTGCGGTCAAGATTAGATAAAGAACGCGTGTCACGGGTCAAGAGCCCAGCCCCTCGCAGGCACCGCCGCTCCTCACCCTTCCCTTTGTTAGTCCCCAGCTCGTCTCCCGGCACCAGAACGCCCAGCACCACGCCGCACCCGCTTTCGTCGCGGGGCATGCCGGGATTTGTAGTTTCTTTGCTCCCCAAGCCGTGCTCGCTCTCGGAGTCAGTCGGCGAGAGGAAGAACTACACATCCCAGTGGGCAGTGAAAGGAAAGCGGGGCTCGGAAAATCGAGCGTCCCCGCCCGGCTGCCTCCGCTTTCCGCTGCCCACGGGTTGTGCCCACCGGGCGCGGGCTCCGACCCCGCGGCAAAGTCGGGGAGGGCGCGAGCCGGGCGCGCGTCGGCCGGGCCGGTCGGGCGGGGCCCCCGGGCAGGGGAGGCGCGGGCTGGAGAGGACAGCGGCGGTCCCTCTGCGGCCGTGGGAGCTCGCGGGGGGGAAAGGGGAGAAATAAAGCGAGTACATCGCGAGCGGCCGTGTCGGAGAAGTGAGAAAGAAAGGGCTGGGAGGCAGCAAGCCCCGCGCAGCGCGGCCGCCGCGGGCTTGTCCTCGGGGCCGCAGGGGACCCAGAGCGCTCTGCGCTCCCTGCGGGACACCTGGCCCCGGAGCCAGGCCCGCCTCGTAGAGTGTCTCCCCATCCCGTCGCCGGGCACCCCGCCCCCGCCGGGGGAGGAAGAGCAAGAGCCGGCGCAGGCCCGGGAGGGTCACCTCTCCGGGGGCGCGGGCTCCTCGGGTCCCCGGGAGCCGCTGGCACGGACCTGCCGCCGCGTGCGTGTGTGTGTGTGTGTGGGTGTGTGTGCGCGCACGCCGAGGCGGCGGCCGCAGTCCGCGAGCGGGGCCGGGGAGCGCCCAGCGCCCGCCCGCCTGTCCGCCCGGGGGTCGTGCCGGGCCCGCCCGAGGGCACTGGGGCGGGCGAGGAGGAGGAGCCGGAGGAGGAGCTCGGCTGCTGGGCGCGGGCCGCCGCCCCCCGGGCCGGGAGGAGGCGGGCCCGCTCGGAGCGCCGCGCGCGCGCCGGGGCTGAGCCTCGCAAACAAGTGTCTGTGGCGCTCGCCCCGCGGCGGCCCTCCCTGCGCCCGGCCCGGCCCCTATGGGGCGGGAAGCCCCGAGCGAGCCGCCGCCGCGACCCCCGGCCCCCCGGCCCCCGCGGCCCCGGCAGCCCCGGCAGCCCCGGCAGCCCCGCGCGGGGGCCGCGGGCTGGGCTCGGCTGCCAGGCGCGCCGGCGCGGGGTGGCCGCGCGAGCAGCGCCCGGGCTGTCGCCGAGCCCGCTCCTGACAGAAGAACGTGCTCGGTTTCCCCACCCACCCCTGGGAGGGGTTGCCGGTGCCGCGAGCTGCCTCCCAGTTTCCATCGCTCTCTCCTGGGGAGGATCCACCGCCGGGAGGAAGGATTAGAATAAACCTGGCCGCGGCGCCCCAGTGGCTCGCGGGGAAGCCGGCGCGGGGGTCGCCGCCTCGTGTCCCCTCGGGGCGCAGCAGCAGCAGCGGCGGCGGCAGCGGCAGCGGCGGCAGCAGCGCTCGGGGGCCGGCGGGCCGGGGCGGCGGGGCCGCGCGAGGGGGCGGGCGCGCGGCGCACCGGGGGCCCCGGAGCCCCGGGCGCGCGGGCTGGAAGCGACTGAGGACCGCCGCCGCGGGCTGCGGGCGAGCCCCGTCCCTCCCGGAGGGGGTCCGGGCTATGACAGCGGGGCTCCCGCGAGGGTTAACCTGGGTGTCCTCGGCGAAGTTGTCGCCGAGCCGGCAGCCGGCGTAGGGGCCGCGGCGCCGCGGCTCGGGGGGCGGCCGGGCGGCCGGCGGCGGTCGTGGCTCGGCGGGGCCCGCGCGGCCGGGGGGCTCCGGGGGGCGTGCGCCCCCAGCCGGCTGCGCTCGCGGATGCCTCCCGGCGGCGGCGGGCCCATGAAAGACTGCGAGTACAGTCAGATCAGCACCCACAGCTCCTCCCCCATGGAGTCGCCCCACAAGAAGAAGAAAATCGCGGCCCGGAGGAAATGGGAGGTTTTCCCGGGCAGAAACAAGTTCTTCTGCAACGGCAGGATCATGATGGCCCGGCAGACGGGCGTCTTCTACCTGACTCTCGTCCTCATTCTGGTCACTAGCGGACTCTTCTTCGCCTTCGAGTAAGTGGCGGCGAAAGCTCCGCGGCGCCCTGCTCCCCTCGCCCCCCCGACCCCCGCCCCCGCCCCCCGCCCCTCCTCTCGCTACTTTCGTTTTCCAGAAGCCGTCCCTGCCGGATCTGCACGCTGTTACATAATGCGAGCCCGCCTGCCCCTGCTGCGCTCCCGAGGGTCTGTCGGCGCTCGGGCCCGCGGAGGGGACGCGGCCCGGGGTCGGCTGGGGAGCGGCGAGGGGGCAGGGCGCGCGGGGAGGGCGTGGCGGCCTCGGGGCTCCCGGGCGGGGCGGGGCGGGGCGGGGCGGGGCGGCGCCGCGCCTCGCAGGTGCAGTCGGAGCCCCGCCGGCCAGCCCCGGGGCAGCCCTCGCGCGGGAAGGGAGGGGAGGCTGGAGCCCCCGCGGGCGTCAGGGCAGTGGGCCTCCCTTCTGGCTCGCGAGCCGGGGCCCATCGCGGGCCGCTCATCCGCCGGCTCTTCTAGGTGCCTTCGCTGAGCGGTGGAGAATCTTGGTTGTTTCAAAGTGGAGGCTGCCCAAGGGGGCCTGGAAGGATGATTTCAATGTTTCGTTCTCCTTAGATGCTCGCCTTTGATCCACAGTTTTCCGAGTTACCATAACGTGGTCTCCAAACTCTTCGCTTTTAAAAAAAGTTCCGATCAAAAATGTTGAAGATACACACTTTCTCCTCCCTCCTCCCTCCCCCCCCCCCCCCACGGCCCCGCGCAATGTTCGGGAACAGGTGAAACGAGACTTTTTTTTTTTTTTTTTTGCCCAGTTCAGGAAAAGTCGGACACTGCATGGTAACTTCGGTTTCCAGAAACAGCACTTTGGGACTTTAGGGCTTTGATTTGAAAAAAAAAAAAGAAAAAAGAAAAGGTGCATGCTGGTCTTCTCCGTTTTCAGGAAAATCAGGTTGGCCACTAGCGACTGTCCTCCTGCCAACTAATGAAAGATCTTCTTATTTATTAATAGATTAGATAAAGTACTTTAACCACATTCCAGAATCAATTTCAATTGCTTTTATTGGGTCCAACATTTGCAATGCAGCTTCTTATGTAATTCTTGGTGTCCTATACACAATAAAAGTTGTAGCCACACCCCCCACACACACACTTAAAAGGAGACAATACCGTTATTGGGGAGTGCTTTGTGTTTCCTTACCTGGCTTAATGATGGGGCATGATACCCATTCAGTCTCCATCTTCCGTTGCATAGGGTTAATTAAACCTTTGTGTTTATTTACTTTTGTCTTTGATAAGTATTAATAGGCTCTGATTTTGTGCCCAGTGTCTGGTATTACAAATGCTATCTCTATCAGAAACGAATGCTCTCTTGACAATGTAATACTTTTCATGTAAAGCCCTGTGACTCTGGGGGGAAACATTTTTTCTCTGGCATTGTGCTATGATGCACGGTTTTAGCAGGATTGAGTTAGACCAGGTGAGGAGAGAGATCTCACAGGTGAGCCACGCACCTCCCCCAGGCCTCACACACAACCCCTTCCTTTCTGACTATGTAAATTTCCCAGGTCTCTCCCAGAAGTTGAACTTTGGGGCACATTTGCAGCTAGGGTAGAGCCTGTTGGGGACCTTGGGGATGGGAGGGGGAGGTGTGCAAAGGCTTTGGGAATGGCAGGAGAAATGCTCTGTTCCTCTGTTAATCCCCTTGTCCCCCTCCAGAGCCAGCCACTCATCCTTACAGACTCGGGTCTGAGTCATAATAGATTCAGGCACTGGAGTGACAATGCTCTGTGGTTGAACACAAATACCATCCTTCTAATGGTGGCTTTCCCTAGAGGTGGTCTTCTAGATAGATAGTATTCACTATGTTCCTAAAGGTAAAAAAATTTTTGAACTGATCTATATTGGCATTTTTGCTCTTTTTAGCACTTTTAATGGTGGGGAAAATAGGTTAATTTTGTGAGCTTCAGCCACAGGTGTTTCCTGCAGGATGATGAATGTTTCATTTTCTGCGTACACTCCAATCCCCACTGTATGGTTAGAGATCCCCACTAGTTATACTTACTATCTTTCATTTTCTTTATTCAAGTACTGCTTTTAAGCAAACCATCATAAATTCATTTTTACCTTTTAAGCTCTGTGTGTGTTTCTTCAAGAGTTCCCCAAAGTCCTCACTAGAAGATTGTTAGGGATCTTTCTCTGCGTCAGCATTATGCTAACGGATGGCTGTAGGAATAAACATGTGTGCTGGGATTTTATTAGCTACTATTGATAGCTTCATTTTTAGATAGGCTGTGTGTGTGTGTGTGTGTGTGTGTGTGTGTGTGGTCTCCATGAGTGTTGTTTCAATTAGGCAATTTGAAATTTCAAGAAAATAGGCCAATCCTAGCCTGATGCCTCGGTTGGGAAAAATCATAGGGCTGTGTTCAAACTATAGAATATTATGGTTTGGCTAAGAATAGTGTCACTATGTTGCTTTTAAGTTCTTTATCATTGCTAATGACAAAGTGAAATTAAATAACTTTGGCCAAATTAATTTGATAGACTCAGAGAAGCAATTAGTTCCATGCATAGGAGATGAAATGCCAGCAGCCTAAAAGAGATCAGGAGAAAATGCCAGTTTTGTCTGCTCACTGCCAGGCCTGCCTTCCTTCTAAGCTCTTTCTTTAGTTATTTATTGGACACATACTATAGTGTTTGCCTATTTGGATTAATTTCATGTCCAGATAACTTTAATATTAGTAGAATTCATGTTCAAACATTAGAGTCCATGTTTCCCCATAGAGTTACAAAAGGCAAGTGCAACATTTGAAAAGAAGACACAGGACTTCGCTTCAGACTTCCTTTTCCTGCAGTTCTTCCCCCACCCCACTTCTCATTCCCAACCTTGAACAGAGGACAAAGAAGTTCCTACTGGAGAAAATGACCTATTGGAGCACAGCAACAGGTGTTGATAGTGCCTCCGACCCCTGAGAAAAAGGCAGGGTGTGTGTGTGGGGTGATTATTCCCACAGTGCAGGTGAGGTGACAGGCATCGAGAGATGAAAAGACCACTGAGGGTCACATACTAATTAGTGGCCTGGCTTCTGACTACAAAGCCATTGCCCTTTCTGATCCATGGTGCCATTCTCCCTGCAAGTATAGAAGAGTGCTTACAGGAATGGGCTTGGGAAGGACAGATCCCAGGGTTCTAACTAGAAGTATGACCCTGGGCACAGAATTTGACGTTTCTAAGCCTCAGTTTTCCCATCTGTTAAATGGGATCAATAATATCTACCTTAAAGTGGTACAAAGATCAAATGAAAAGGTATAGTTTGTACAATGTCTCATCCAAAGTAAGTACTCAATTAACAGCACATATTTTTAGAGCAAACCTTAGAAGTAGCCTCCAAACCACTACCTTTTCTGAGAGCCTTTGAAGAAGGGAGTGAGTTAGTAAGTATAACAGTGATAGTATATTGGGCTGAAAATAATGCAGAACTGTGTAGTTTGCAGTTGAAATGAAGATTTCTATATGAGTCTGAGGAGTGACTCCACTCTTCCCCCTTCAGGGGGAGTCCTGCAGAGATGTCCAGGACCCCCACTTGTCCAGACCTGGGCAGGAGCACGGAGGAAGCATCCAAGAAGCAGGGACTGGATTTCACTTCTGTTTTCAGAGCTACCATCTTAGAACTGTGAAGACGGTAAAGAAAACTACTAGAAGCAACCTGATGCAACTCCACTCATTTTCAAGTAGGGCCAGGCTATGTATTTTGAGGCATCTCGTATTCAGCATACATACTGATAGAGTGTCAGCATTTTGTAGCTGTATTCAGGATGGAAGGAAGCTGTGGCAGTGCTGTTGAGAGACCTGTCACTGCTCCTTGCAGTTACTGAGGGCCTGGCCCACCTGAGACTCAAAGCAACATCCTCATTCTCACATCCCCAGAAGATAATTTGAAAAGATTTGAAAAGATCAGTGAACATTATAAATTTCTTCATCTCTTCTTCTCTGACCCACACAAATGTACAGCCTGCTTATGTTTTGAGTTGAGATTTTGAAAATAAAAAGTCTTTGGTCCTGAACTATTGACATCTTGTAGTCTCTGATCACAGGGGCAGAAAGAAAGAGATGAACCAGGCATCCAGGTGAGGCTCATGTTTCCAGAAGCCGCTGTGATGTGAGGGGAGACCTGCTCAGATCTAGGACTTGACGGTCTCCCATTTATGTGCTGTGGCCACAGATGTCATTGGGGTGGAAACACTTGGGAGTGTGGAAGCAGTCCTAAATTTCTCATCACTGGAAGTCCATCGATTTTTTAAAAATATTAAATTCAATTAGCCAACATATAGTACATAGTTAGTTTCAGATGTAGTGTTCGATAATTTATCAGTTGTGTATAACACCCGGTGCTCAGTCACATCAGGTGCCCTCCTTAATCCTCATCACCACTGATGATTTTTTTTTAAAGCCACGTTTTTTCGTCTCCCCTCTCCTTCCCTTCTCCCTTCCTTTTCCTCTCCCTCCTTCCCTTTGTTTCTTCTTCCTCCTCCTCCTCTTCCTCCTTCTTTCTTTGGCTAATCCCCTTTGAAGTAGTTGATGACTGACTGGTAGTAGAACTGGGGTGATGTTTGCTTTGAAGATGGAACAAGGGACTGTCCCCCATAAACAAAGGTGCTATTTCCAATAATAATCTCTCCCTTATAAATTGGAAATCCTTTATTATTCAGTAGAAGATACTACCCTTATAATATATAAGGACCCTGTCTTTTCTCAACTGTCCTATTCAGAACTGCATCAAGTTATCCGCCATCTCAGGAAACATACGGGAAGTGCCCTGTCTTCTGGCCAGATGCTGGCCATGCTGTGCACTGTAGAACACCACAGGATTGATAGTAGATGACCATCAGGATGTTACCCTGAACATTTCCTATTAACCAAGTAGATGGTGTCAGGGACACTCTGTAACCCACTGTGGATCCACACAAGATTTTTTTTTTTCCTAAAGATTTTATTGATTTATTCATGAGAGTCACAGAGCGAGAGAGAGAGGCAGAGAGACAGGCAGAGGGAGAAGCAGGCTCCATGCAGGGAGCCTGACGTGGGACTCGATCCTGGGTGTCCAGGATTACTCCCTGGGCCGAAGGCGGCGCCAAACCGCTGAGCCACCCGGGCTGCCCCCACACAAGAATTTTAAGTGGCTTCAAAACCTTATTATTGAGCTCTTGACCTGAGGGTGCTAATCCTTTCATTTGTGTGCAAGATCAACACATGTAAGTTCCGTGAGGATAGGGAATGCGTTAGTTTTGTTCACAATTGTACTCTAGGACTTAAAATAGTATCTGGTACATAGCTGGCTCTCAGTAAATATTTGCTGTTTATGGAATAATGGTAATATTGAAACTAAAAAATAACTTCCTTGTGCTTTAGTTCTTCATCATGTAAAGTCTTCAACATTAATAACATAATAATGCCTTCTAGAACACATTTGGCTTAGAATTTTTGATTATTAGTTGTAATTCTTCTGATTTTAGAAGCAGGTCTCATCCTTTTTCAAATTCATTAATTGAAGCAGAGGAAATAAAAGGTTTTCTTAGTTACTTAGAAAACTAGTGACAGAGTTGGGATATTTACTTGGCTAACTAAGACTTTTTCCTAGGTTTTCTTTTCTTTCTTTTCTTTTCTTTTCTTTTTTTTTTTTTTAACTAAATGCTGTAAGCAAATAAAGCACTCTGTGATATATAAGAATGTTACCCTCTACTACCAGTACCTGGAATAATTTCACATTTTATGGGTTCTTGACTTTGGATATTGAATTTACTTAATAAAACTCTTAAGGATCCTGTTGACTCTCAGCTAGTGGGAAGTGATAGGAAGTCACACAGAAAGGACGCCTGTAGGTTTCTATAATAGGGTAATGATGGTCAATTATTTAGTGGGCCATGTCTACAAAACCTGGAGATTTTTCCTTTGCAGAGCAATGTTGCACGTAATTTATTCATTGCAGAGTTACTGTGTCTTAGCAAGAGAATTCAAATTAAGTGTTTTAAGGAAGTGTATTCATTTTTTTTTTTTTTTTTTTTTTTTTTTTTTGCAGCTGAGGTTGTTAGGAAAGGGAGAACATTGGTGGTTAATAGATATTTCCCTTTTTTTTTTTAAGATTTTATTTATTTATTCATGAGAGACAGAGAGAGGGAGGCAGAGGTAGAAGCAGGCTCCATGCAGGGAGCCCAATATGGGACTTGATCCCAGGACCCCAAGATCACTACCTGAGCTACAGGCAGACGATCAACCACTGAGCCACCCAGGTGTCCCTCATTAGATACTCCTAATTAGTTACATCCAGGACTTTGGATCTGATAAAAAGTTGATTCAGGTAAGGATTGGGGACCATTTTAATGCTTTCGTTTAGTTCTTTCCTAACTATAAACGTTGATATCAATTCAAACTAATTTTTATAAACTGGATGATCTACCTCCTCAATTTCTGCTCTTTAAAAACTGTAATATTAGAATCCTAAGAAGATTCTATGTAACATGTATGCAAGTTTTGAAATAAAATACTGTAAAGAGTACTTGTGAAACTACCACTCAACTCAAGAACCACACTGATACCAGGGCTTTTGAATCTACTCACACCCTCTGGGTTTCATCTCCCTGCCTCTTCCTGAGGTCATCACCACCTGAGCTTTCATCAGTGTTAATGCCTTGCCTCTTTTTCCTCAAGGTCATTTATTTATTTATTTATTTATTTATTTATTTATTTATTTATTTTTCCTCAAGGTCTTTTAATGTGTGCATTCCCAAACAATAGTTTGTTTAGTTTGGCTTATTTTTTTATGTAAAAAAATGTGAACAAATTTCTTTTGTATGTGTAAAGAAATTTTTATAGGTATTAAAAACTCTCCATCTCTGTTCTTTTCCCTCCCTCTCTCTGGACCATTAAAGAGTAAATTACAGACATTGTGTCCTTTTCTACCCACATTTTTCAACATTTAATTCTTAAGAAAATTTTTCTTCTGTAAATAGTATCCTTAACCCTTGAACAACACAGGTTTGAGCTGTGCTGGTTCACTTAAGTATGATTTTTTTTTCACAGTACGGTACTATAAATGTATTTGTTCTTCCTATGGTTTTCTTAGTAGCATTTTCTTTCCTTTAGCTTACTTGACTGCAATAGTACAGTGTATAATACATATAGCATACAAAACATGTGTTAATGGACTATTTATGTTATCCATAAGGCTGCTGGTCAACAGGAGGCTATGCAAGTAGTTAAATTTTGAGGATGTTGAAAGTTATACACCAGTTTTCAGCTGTGTAGGGATAAAGTGGGGTTGGCACTCCAATCCCCATTTTGTTCAAGAGTCAGCTATAATAGTATCAATTTCAGTAAATTTAATGTGGCTACAACAGTCCATATTCAAATTTTATTGTTAAGTTTAAGTTTATGATTTTGGCATTTGTTTTGTGTTTATGTAATATGTATTATTTCTCTTTTCTCCTTCTAGCCTTCATTTAGATGAACTGCATATTTTGAATATTCCATTTTATTTCCTTTAAAATTTTCAGCTATATTTCTTTGTATTTTTTTTAGTAGTTATGTAGGAGATAAGAATATGTCTCTTTACCCTGTCATGGTCAACCTCCAAATAGTAATACTATACTTCACAAATAATGTAGGAAACCTAAAACATTATAATTCTACTTCCTTCTCCCACCCTTTGTGACTCTATTGTCATTGGTGTGTGTATAAACCCAGTAATGTTACTACTTTAAAGTTGTCAGTAGTATGTAACAGAAACATAAATAAATATATATATATGAAGCAAATATATTTTAAAGTAAAACATATAAAATCTAAAAAAACATACATTTATACATATATAAAATAGAGATAATTTTAAATAGAATTTTATATTTACATATCATTTCTAGTACTATTTATTTCTTCCATCTACATCATTTCCCTTTGGCCTAAAGTAATTCTTTTAGCATTTCCTGATGCAGATCTGCTGGTTACAGTTTCTTTGAGATTTTGCTTCTTCTGAAAATGTTTGCCTTCATTTTTAAAGGACAGAAGATATTTTCACTGGATATAGAATTCTAGTTTGATAGTTGTTTGAATCAGAGCTTTAAGAGATTGGCTCATTGTCTTCTAATCTCTTGTTTCTGATGAGAAGTTAGCCTTTATTTTTAATGTTTTCCCCTGTGAGTTTTTTCCCAGGTGATTTTCTCTTTATCTTTTTTTTTTTTGTGTGTGTGTATCTTGTTTGGTTTCAACTACACATGCCAAGGTGTAGTTTTTTTTTTTTTTTCTACTGATATGGCTCAGGGTTTGCTAAGACTTCTGGGATCTGTGGGTTGATATCTTTCATTAGTTTTATAAAATTTTTTATCCAGTATTTCTTCAGATATTTATTTTGTGCCTTTCTTGTCCTATGTTTTTATTAATACTCTTTGTGTGTGTGTGTGTGTGTGTGTGTGTGTGTGTGTGTGTTCCAGTTTGAATAATTCCTATTGGTCTGACTTTATGTTTACTGATCCTTTCCTCTGCTGTGTCTTGTTTATGTTAAACCATCTGTGTTGTCTTTTTTTTTATTTTGAGTGTTTCTACATTTAAAAAAATAGTTTTTTATATAGTCTAAGAAATAACTTCTATTCTCCTGAAATTCTCCATCCATTCATGTCCATATTTTCCACTGGATCGATCTATCTATGTATTTATGTATCTATGTATCTATCTATTTTTCTGGTAGTTATTCTGAATTCCTTGCCTAATGATTCCAACAGCTTTATCATCTCTGGGTCTACTTCTTTTGGCTATTTCTTCTCTTGACTATGGGTTATATTTTCTCCCATCTTTGTGAGTCTCATAATTTTTGATTGCATGCCAGATATAGTGTGTAAAAGAGTTGTAGAGGACACAGCAATTTAAAAGGGCATGCCTTTTATCAGGCCACCAGTGTGTGGGCTCAGTCAATCTAGTTTTTTATTAAAATGGGTGTGGTCTTCCCTGAAGCTTTAGTTAGATCTGTTTCATCATTGAGCTCAAATGTTTCGAGGGCAGAGACTTTCCCTTCAGCAGGAATTGGGATCTGAATTATTTTTTTTTGAGGGGGGGGAGTCTGAATTCTTAAGATTTCTTTATACTTCATAGGCCAGCATCAGCTTACCCAACTGTGAAAGATTTGTCAGCCAGTCCATTAGCATTTTGGGTTACTTGGGAGTTTGCTTTTAGTACTGTATGAACCTTCTTCATTTCAGCACATCTCTCTTTGTCTAGCAGTCTGGTCTCAGCGTTCGGAGTGCTGCTGCAATGCTTAGGGTGAGGGCCTGAAGTGCATAAGGGAGGTTTTCTCAGTTTTTATGCTCTGACCCCTGCCTTACCCTTGAGAAGATCCTTTCCTTCTCAAAACCAGGGCAGTTGCCTCTCAACTCTCCTGCCCTACCCCCAGCCTTTGGTGTATTCTTGCTGTGTTTTTGGTGAAGATCAGTGGGAAGGAGTTGGCTGGTACTCTGTGTCCCAGGCTCCCTGGAATTCGTATCTGTAGGGTCAACTATATGGCTGTTAAACTTGCTAGAAATTTACTTGTTTTCTCCTTACTCCTGGATATGGTGGATTTCTGTTCTTCCTTCCATTTTCCTAGGAATGAGAGCAGATATTGTCTTTTTTTTTTCTCTTGGGAAGGGCTCAACACATTTAAAATTATTTGTATCCTCAGCTCCATGATATATTTTTAAAAATTGCTTTGTAGCTAATCTGGTTTGTTCTCATTGTTAGAGTGGGAGTGATTTCTCTTACAACTTTCAACTTGCAAATTTTTGAACTTAATATTGTGTTTCTCAGGTTCATATATTTTGTTGCATTTATATATGTAATTAGCTTTCATTTGGTTTGTATAAATATATTCAATTTATTCCTCATACTATCTCTAATCTTTCTTTTTGGATTTCTTGCTGATTCTTGTCATTTACCCTCGTTTTAAGGGATAGACTTCATAGGTTTTGATTTTTTCTTAAGTGTGTCCTGGCAATGACTATGACATTTGGGCTGAAATGCTTAGGCCTGAGCATGGTATTCAATTTATTATGCTATAAAAGCATGATGGTAAAGTAGTTTTCAAAAGATAAATCATAACTATCATCCAATCATTGAAGTTATATATAATTAAGAGCAAGGTTTATAGAAATATGTCCTTGTGATAAGTGAGATACTTTATCACAAATCTTCATCTGCCAGTTTAATTTGATCTAGTTTTTCACTGATTTTTTAAATAAAAGTTTAATTTTTTATTCCCCACTTAAAAATACTTTGAGTATGGAAGCTCTTTTCTGATCCCATGTCTAGCTTAGATACAAACTCTCAGAGTCCTTGTAATTAAGGTCCTGTTACTCACCTCTTGTCATGTGGCTGGCTTTAGTTGAAAGTCCTGATAGAAGAGATTTGTGATTGAACCAGTCAGCCCTCAGCTCTTGTAGACTCTTCAATCTGCCTGGTTCTCTACATGAGAGAGAAAATATCTTCCTCTGCCATGAGCAGTCCCAGAATGAAGAGAAAGGTGACAGCTGTGTGTGTGTGTGTGTGTGTGTGTGTGTGTGTATGTATGTGTGTGTATCCTTTTCCCTGACTCCATTCTCCTAATCTGTAGAAGTTGTGCTATCCTAATTTAGGCTTTTTTCCCCCCTCTGCCTTCTTGGTTCTTCACAGCTGGTTGCTAAGGCACCATTGGAATAGACTTCTCTGTATCCTTCTAGAGATTTTTGAGGTAGACTTTTAACTGTAATGAGACCTTTTCATCTTAGAACATTTTAAGCACATTTGGACAGAACACACCATTTTTAAAAATAGGAATACAATAATTTCCATACATGTTCTAACTGAATTTTTAAAAATGCTGACCTCAAAGTCCTTGGGAACTTGGTCTTGGTGTTGAGAGCCATCAGAATGTGACAAGGCTGGGCAAGGTGGTTGATAGAGGAAAGTGTAGCCAATGGCCCTCTGAGGCTGGATGTGGTTTGTCTTGAAGTAGTCCTATTAGTGGGGAATGGCTATCTAACTCGCTGGGGAAAAGATTTAAGCTCCCTAAATCTGGTAGCTTTTCAGGTGCTTCTCAAGATTATAGAGAAACAGCTTATTTTAACACAAAACTCTGGAGTCTATTAAAGGTGTAAGTTCTACTTGCTGAGATGAGAAATTATTGCCTCTCCTTGTACAGATAGTAAAAATTAAATGGGTCCCCAAAATGTGTGTTCCTGACTACTTCCATGACAAAATCTAGTGTCCTTGTTTTTGTTTTTACCTTTCTCTCAGTGGCGGAGGAGATTATGACCACTTTCTCTTTACTTGAAACTTTTTCTTCCTTTAGCTTCTAGGATGTTCATCTTCTGCTTACCTTTTCCCTTTTCCTTTTTCTCCTGTACTGTATCTGCTCTTTCCTTCTTGCCCTGAATTCACTTTGCTTGTTCCTCTTCTGCCTTTCTTACTTTCTTGAGCAAGTTTGAATCATCATGGTGATCACTCTCACCTCTTCCAATGTGTCTTTCTCCCTTGCTTAGAGTCCCTGCCTTATTGTCTTAAATTACTCTTGCCCGTGGAGATCTCTTGTCCACGTGTCCTCTGATGTCCAGAAAGCAAGTCATTGAATCCCACAGGTGTTGTTACTGGACCCATAACTGGCAGTGAAGAGAAGTCCTCCCTCGTCCCTTGCACCGCAGCCCCAAGTGTCTTCTGTTTCAACACTTCTCATATACTTCAGCCCTTCATCCTTTACTGATCCTTTCCTTTCATGTCTCTTGTGCTGTATTCTTCCTCTCTGTTTCCATACTTGGTGTGGCAGTTTTGAATATCTTCATAAAATCTTTAACCCTCTTTCCATTTAAAAACAATGGAATATAACTCTTCACTCCTTGAATATAGGTCTGCCTTAGTGACTTAGTTCTAAAGAATAGCACACAGCAGAAGTGATGCTGTGTGATTTCTGAGACCACTTTAGACATGTGATGAAGCTTTCATCTGGTACACAAGTTTTCTCTCTCTCATGGGGCATGTACCTTTGGAGCTTTGAGCTACCATGTGAGAAATCTAGCTACATCACACAGAAACTCCCCATAGTATAGAGAGCACGTAGAGTGAGTCTGGACCATGTATGGAGAGGTGCCCGTGGATCCCGCAGCTCTTCCTGCCCCTGGCTATTTGAGTCTTCCTGGCACAGCAGCCAGACATGCAAGCGGATGAGCCTTCACATGATTCAATTTCCCCTCTTTCTCTAGTCTTTGAGCCACCCCAATGGAAGTGAAATGGGGCAGACATGAACTATTCCAGCCATGTTCTCTCCAGACTGCATATTTGTGAACAAACAGTGTTGTTTTAAGCCACTACATTTTGGGGAGGTTTATTAGACTGGAAAACTTAACTACCAGAAATTTGCAAATGAAGTATTGAGACTGTTTTGGAGTATACAGCAATGAATGTGTAACTAACACTAAAGTTACAGTACTATAGCTTGAGACTTAAAAAAAAATGGAAGCATCAAGGTTAGCTTTTCTACCTCACCACTCCCATACCAATGTGTCCTTGAGTAGGAGAGAAAGGAGTAGCAGCTCGATAATGCATCCACCTTTGTGCCAAGCCCTGGGTCTCCCTTGGGATGTTTTTCTTGGTAAAGTACTTTGAACTCAGTAGTGTAGGTCCTCATCAGCCCACCCATGGACCATAGTCCCAGCCTTCTTTCTCAAATTTTCCTCCATGCTGTGTTTGTTATATTTATAGTGATAGACGTACACTCATTGTGTGGAAAAGTAAATCCACACAGAATTACTGAAATCTGGTGTCTAAGACCTTCTTATTTTTCTCACAACTTACTAAGATTGATGACAATGGCTAAATTTTTTGATATCTCTATGCAGAGCCATCTCTCTGTTGATTTTGGAGAGATCTTCAATATTGTTGTGTACTAGAATGCTCATTCTTCCTGGGATATTGAGAGCAGGAACTTGGCTTACCTACCTGCCATCCTTTTGACCCACTGAGGCCTTTCTGGTAACAGCCTGTGGTTGCTTTGTGTCTGCAGAGCTAAGCTGTCCCAGAAGTGGGCAGCTAGACAACTAGTGACCCACAGTGATCTGATCTTTCAAGCTGGCCTCAGATTTATATAATCAATGCAGTTTATCATCTTAAATGGTACTATTTTGGGGTATTTTTAAATTTCCCATACACACATTCTTGATGACAGATAAGGGCATTTTTTTAAACATATAAGCCAAAGTCAAGTTAAATTCTAGAGCTATATATAGTTTATTTGTCTTTCTGACCCAGGAGAAATTTTCTTTTTACTTGGATCTCACATTTACTGACTCAGTACAAACTTTCCTGCTTCTCTTTAAGATAGCAATCCATGCAAATCAAATGCCAGAATGGTCCTCACATACATTCAAGTGGTGCTTTGTACTCTATTTAGGAGATACTCTGTGTTTCTGTTTCTATTCTGTTAGCTTTATGCATATTTTGTGCAGATATTTCAAAAGGTATGGTCTTGTCTTTTATTTTTATTTATATATTTTTAAATATTTATTTATTAGAGAGAGAGTGTGTGCACAGGAGGAGGGGTAGAGGGAAAGAATCTTCGAGCCACTCTTCACTGAGCAAAGACAGGGGAGCCCAATATGGTTCTATCTCAGGACTCATGAGATCATGACTTGAGCCAAAACCAAGAGTCTGATGCTCAACTCACTGAGCTACCTAGGTGTCTCAAAAGATATGGTCTTGTCTTTTAAAGGTTAATAGATACTAAAAGTTAGAGAAGCCCACTCTTAGTTATAAAATTATAATTTAGTTGGGATAAACATTGAATAAGATTATATACAGGAATAATTTCTTCTTTGGCTCATGATAAAAAAATAAAGGTAAGAAGTATTATTTTTAAGCTACATGCCTTTATTGAGCTAGAAAACTATCAACATTCTACTTTTTATTTAAAAGTTGAAGTGGCCATGAAACAGAGTCCCATTCACTCATTACCAAACTCTCCCGTCTCTTGGCTGTGGATGGTTATAATGATACAAGAAATGGTGGATCTGTTCTCTAGAATTGGAGATTAATATTCTTCTACACTGTGAAGAGAATGTGAGATTTTTGGTTTTAGAGTGTTGAATGGACTTGACCCAGTCCCCCAGAGTTGACCCTAGTTGGTGTTTTCAAGGAAGATCTCAGGCTTTCCCGAATGCAAGCCCTGATCACACCTAATAGGGAGGTTTAAAGTGTAGAAATAAATGAAATTGTTCTCTGATCAACTTGTTCTCTCTTTCCTCTGGATAAGTTTTCTATTGCTGCCATAATGGATTACCTCACACTTAGTGACTTAAAGTCACAGACATTTATTATCTCACTATCCAGTAGATTAGAAGTTGGACATGGGTCCTCTGGAAGGAGCAAAACCTAGGGCCAGATCTCTAGTTATAGGTCATTTTCTGAGAGATACTTGGTTGGAAGCTGATGGATGCCAGCATTCTAGTAGCAGGAGGAACAAATGCTTCTGTCCTAAAATAATAGACAGTGAAGTGGAGGCAGGAGGGGGTACACTTGATCTTAGCCAAAAGGATGAGAAGCGATGGGAGGAGGTGATCTGTATGGCTGATGACCATGTCCACTACAGTTACTGACAGTTGAATGCTGCAGATGGGTCAGCTGTCCAGTGGGCTGACCCAGGCTAGGGGTAGTGGTGGTGGTGGTGGTGGTGGGGAACAAACCAACTGCGATGGTGAGGAGAGAGGGGGAATCCAGCCTGGTAGGCAGCTGGGATCAGGGTGGCCCCCATGACCTGAAGGTGTCTGGCAAGTCTCTAGTTCTGGAGAGCTACAGATTAGATCGTCCAGTGCAGGGAACCTGAAGTGACCAGGGCAGGGATGTGCTGCTGAGACTGGACACAATGTGAAAGGAGAGCAGGCTACCGGCAGGGGAGAGTCCCTGACTGTTAGGCTGTGACTGCTCTGTCCCCTCTGGGTCTGCATCTTATAGCCTGCCAAACCAGCCTGCAAGTGTGAGAAGAGGAGAAGACAAGGCTGGCATTCAAGCTGAACCTGACCTTTAACTCAATTTCCTTCTCATTGAGAGATGGACCTTTGTCACCCGAAGAAGAAGATTTTAAAATTGTCATTGTTTTTGTCCCCTTTCTTCACTGAAGACAGAATATGGGAGTAATTAGTGATGCTCTAGAAAAAAGCTTGAATAAGTACCTCTCTCTTCTGAATCAGGAAGAAAACTGTGGAGATGTTTCATAGGAACGCAGTAGATTGTATCAAATTAAAGTATTTTTTCTGTATTTTAGAACAAATATTGTCTTTTTTTTTTTTTTTTGTTAGAGAGAGGCATTGTGTAGTCCTAATGATTCCTCTACCAGTAAGGTGCTTTCTGCAGCTACACTGACCAGAATGAGTCAGGGGAAAGAGCTCTGACTGTGTGTCTGTGCAGGAAACACAAAGAGCAGGTTTGGCAAGTTGCCTGCTTAGTTAGTTCCAGAATGTCCCTAGTAGGTTCATTCAGCCTCCAAATAAAAGTGGTTTTACTTGAAGTGTCTGGTCCAATACATTGATCAAAATAATTAAGACATCTATGAACCTATGCAGTATTCTGGAGGGACACTGAGACATTTGTTCCAGACTGTTTGATCAGACTGTGCTTTCCTGATTACCACACTTAGACTGATAGGAAATATCTTCCTTCTGAAGGAGGGGCTCCATCTTTTATTTCTTCAATATTTTATTTATTTATTTGAGAGAGACAGAGACAGCATGAATGGGAGAGGCAGAGGGAGAGAGAGGATCTCAAGCAGACTCTACGCCGAGCATGGAGCTCAATGCAGGGCACGATTCCAGGACCCTGAGATCATAACATGAGCCAAAACCAAGAGTCAGACACTTAACCAACTGGGCCACCCAGGTGCCCCTGGGGGTGGGGGCATGCTCCATTTTATGCCTTTGGTCCATCTGTTTTTTCCCATCTTTCTTCATGAAATTTTCACTCCTTTTTTACTTTTGCTAATATTTCTGGTCTCTTTACTCAAGAAATATCTATTGAGTATTCACTGCATGCCCAACACAAGGTGCCATATATTGAGGATTATGTGTACATCATGCGGCAGCTTAATGCTGTGTGCACTGAGGTGCTGTGGTCTGCTGTCAGGAGCAAGCTTAGTATTTTCTGAGCCCCTGAATAAGCACCATGCCATGAGATAAGAAATAAAGGTGTTTGCAGCATCTACAAGAAGTAATCGTACATATCTGCCTTTTCTTCAGCCAAGCGGAGACAGCTTCATAACATGTACCTTTTTCCCTTTTAAGATTCTTGTTTCAAAGGTACAAGAGCAGTTGTTGTTATTATCATTCACATGAAGAAAATGAACTCCCCAGGTTAGTGGGTCTGTGAAGAAGGAAGATGTGGAACTGGAAACTCTGCCTTCCACGCTCTTTTTACTGCCAGAGCTGGGATTTCCTGCTGGGCTCAAGCCATCCCAGACATTAACTCTCCACTGCATACTTTTCTTTGCACGGCGCAGTGTTTTCGAGGCTGTGCCCGATGTTCCCCATTCTCTGTAGACCTGCTCCCGGGGCCCAGGCTGTCTGGAGGGCTCTGATCCTCCTGCCACACATGGTGCCTACAGTAGGCGCATGCTGAGAGTGGGCCTGAGACTGGTCAGAATACTTTGCAAAGGGACAAGGATGCTGCCATCTGGTGCAAGGGGAGTTTTGCTTGGAATCATTTGTATTGTCACCACCAGGGCTGGATTAAACACTTTCAAAAGCCATAAACAAAGAAATTTTGTGGCCAGCCCCTTTCCCACTACCATATGTAAATTATATCCAAAAATAAACTGTAAATCACAAAACTTACCTTCTAACAATTGCAAAATTCTGAATAAGCTCACTGAAGCTGAACTTTTTCCTCAGTCTTCATGCCCTTGCTCTACTGATGTCCTGAACAATTGTGTGGTCTGCCCTGGGGGTAATTCATGGAGGTCCCCCCCTAGAGAGTGTTGGGAGAGAGCCAGTGTGCCAGCCACAGGCGTGAGCCCTTGTCTGTATTCCATCTAGCTGGGCATAGAACTGCTGCTGCCACCTCCAGTCGTGCGGTCACCACTGTGCTCTGTGGAGGGCAGTCCTGGGGTGGACAACTGGGTAGCTCCCTACGCACCCCGCACTCTGAACAGCATCTTTTTTTTTTAAGATTTTTTTATTAGAGAGAGAGAGGAGAGAGAGAGAGATTGAGTAGTGTGGGAGAGAAGAAGAGGGAGAGGGACAAGCAGACTCTGCCCTGAGTGTGGAGCACGATGCAGGACTCGATCTCATGACCGTGAGGTCATGACCTGAACTGAAATCAAGAGTTGGACACTTAACCAACTGAGCCACTCAGGTGCGCCCAAACAGCATCTTTTTTAAACTTTGAGAGGGTGACCTACACCCAGCAGTACATCATGGAGATTCTAGGACATACATGCACACACTCATATCTACACATACTTTTATGCACTCTCACTTCTTGAACCATGTACAGTGAGCTCTATTATTCTAGTCAACTCTATTGTTTTCTTCTAGAATATGGCACTTAAAAAATAATTGTCACCCACTGAATTGATTTAGTGACCCACAGCCTGAAAATTGGGAGCCACTGAGCTGTAGCCTGGCAGCCAGGACACCACTGCTGCCCACAGATGCCGGGTCCCCATACCTCCCCTCTCCATCCTTGTGTGTCCTCTGCCCACACCCCTCTGGTCACTTTCAGCCAGGCACCTATAAGATGTGCAACAACCTGTTTTTCCTGGTCTTACTCAAGCACACTATGTCATGTAGCCTTCTTGACACCCCAGTGGGGACACAGCTGTGCGACCCCAGCACTCCTTGTCTCCTGTCTCTGGGACTCACTGTGGGGCTTAGCTTGCTTTGCATGCTTTCCTTATTTGCTGGCTGTGAGCTCACTGAGCCCATGGCTTGTCCTGCTGCCCTTTGGTTCCTGTGCATCTGGGGCCAGTGTGTGGCATTCAGTGGGCACTGAATCAATGATTCTGGAACTGGATTGAAACAATGATGCCATTGAGTGGAAGGGCCAACCAAAACCTACTTTTCTGGCTGTGCACATCCTCATCCAGGTTCCCATTCATGAGTGTTTGCCAGGCACATGCTGAAGGTTTTCTACAAGAGGCAATGAAATAACCATTATCAGGAACCCAGTATTTAGACATAGAAGTTAAAGACAAATAGAAACACTGGCGCTTCAAATAATGGATTTCTAAGAACTTTTTTTGAGAAGTATGAAAATACGTAAAAATAGATGCTTCTCAAAATAATGATTTTTTTCATGATTAGTGTTGGCTCTAGTCAATCTTTTAGCAAACTGTATTGTAGAATTTTGTTAGCTCTACAGTAATCCCTTTATCTTACTTTTGATCATATAATGATAGAATGGGTAAAATTTCCCCCATTTGACAGGTGAGGAAACAGGCCCAGGAAGTCAGATGACTGACGGTCACACAGAAGCATACTGTCAAAGGCAGGGTGACAACGTGCATTTTCTGATGGCTGGTCAGGAGTTTCCCCACTGCATCATCCCTTCTTGATGTAAGGAAGGTAAGGTAGGTAGCAGGAGGGAGACTGATGTTCTCTATGCTCATAATCGTCAATACAACTTGACTTCAATATGAAATTCTTCTGATTATTTCTTGTTTCAAGCTTTTATTTCTTCCTTGAAAAAAAGCTATGAGTAGAGTGCTGTTCCATCTCTCATTTGAAGATATTAGTATCCTCAGGCTGGTGTTGTGCATACACTATTGCTGTCTGGACTGGACTGGTTGCATTGTACAATAAAAAGTCATACTGAGGGCACTTGGGTGGCGCAGTTGGTCAGGCATCCCACCCATGATTCCAGCTTACATCTTGATCTCAGGGTCATGAGTTAGGCTCCATGCTGTGGGCATGGAGTTTACTTAAAAAAACAAAAAAAAAAAGTCATGCTAATCTTCACTGGAGTTCATAGATTTGGCCTTAGATCTTAGCACACCCAAGGAAACACAAACAGGATTCCCAATGAGCACTCTTGGATGGAAAAGGGGTTTTAGCATAATTTCGTTGGCTTGTCCCTTTGAGCACATACCATTTTGATGTGTCACAAGCCATAGTGAAAGTAAAAAACCTTCTAGGTGAGGAACCAGAGAATCCACTTGGTGAAACTTGTGATCATTTAGTTGGGTTAGAATGGAATTGTCACTGATTTTTTTTTCTCTCATTTTTGACCCTCACCCAGCCTGTGAGAGGGAAAAACAGCCCATTTCTTTGTTTCCTGTACCATGCACCTGCAGCTACTAGCCCCCAGAATTCCTGTGCTGTTGTTCTTTCCCTTAAGGAATAAAAAAGGGTGTAAGACCGGCCTGAGAACTCTGCCTTTATTTGTCACTTTTCTGTGGGGAGATGCATTCCCAATTTCAAATAACGTAGGGGGCTGCGTGTTCACCAAAAAAAGAAAGCTCATCTCTTTGGAGCTGATTAGCTAAGCAGAGCTCATTAGCTTAGCTTAGTTTAGCAAGTATGATCTCATTAGCTAATGTGACACCATAACATATACACTGTCAACCACCAGTGGGGGAGGACGAAAGGCGGCCGAGGGAGGTGGCATGCCCATCGCAGATGTGCAAATCTCCATGGTCCTTAGCTCCTGCCAGCCCAGCACCAACATGCGATGTGCCCGGACAGGTGCCCTGGACAGCCGACACAGAGCAGAGCTCGGCGTGAGAACATTTCCCAGTGTGGCCTGCCTATGAGATCTTTAGAGCATGTCATCTGTAAAAGTCATATTCAGTGAAAGTGCCAAATGGGCATTTTCTAAAAAAAAAAAAAAAAAGTGTATGTCCTCCTGTCCTAATCAGTAAGGCCATTATTCAGTGTTTGTTGCTTTGTGAAGAAGACTCCCCAGAGCTGACAAGCCACAGTGGATATTTATGAGTTGCTTTATTGAGAGTTTCTACCCTGTTTCCCTCAAAAGTGCAACTGTCTGGTCCTCAGTTTTCTCCCCTAAAAATGGGACAATAGTAGCTTCTAGCGGTTTCCTGGCAGCGATCCAAGAAGGGAAGGCACCTGGAGCGTTTAGCACTGTGCTTGGCTCACAGACACCCTCTGGAAGTTGGATCCTTTTCTTTGGTTAGTGAGCTGGCTTTTAAATACACTTTGTATCTTAGCATATTTTAGATTTACAGAAAAGTGGTGCAAATAATATTAAGTAACTTTCTGGTTTGTGTGTTTTTATTTCTGTTCTTCCTCATACGCTCTTTAGCCCTTGATGGATTTACACATCAGGAGTTAAGAGTTAATGAATGAATTACTGTGCGCTACTGACATTTCAGAAAATAAGGTGCACAAGCAAATTAGAAGCAGTGGGTGCAAAACCAATTCTCCCAAGTCAGGCAATGCTGAGCGTTCTTACACATATGCCTTCAGAAGTGGCGGAGTCCAGCCTTGGTAAGGCTGAATCTCCTGTTTTATTTATTTATTTTTCTGGCTCATTAAAAAAAAGACTTTAAGTGGTTCAGAAGTGTGAGGTGTCTGAATCTAGGAACGTGTAACAAGGAGAGAGACCTATCTGGGAACATTTTTGCATCATTGCGATCCAGTGTAAAACCTTCCCCAAGTAGACTCAAAAAATTCTTTTGTGATGTTTTTTTCGGGGGGGAATGTGGAAATTTGATCAGTAAATCGATAGTCTTGATGGTAATAATGATGATGAAGAGGAGGAAAGTACATTGTGTTGTTAATAACCATAATACATACATGTTTGCTCAGGGAACTGAATTTTGACCAATAATTTACTCAAACATAAATGATTATTATTATTTTTATTTTAAGTAAGCTCCACACCCAGCATACAGCCCAGTGCAGGGCTTAAACTCATGACCCCAAGATTAAGACCTGAGCTGAGATCAGGAGCTGGATGCCTAACCGACTGAGCCACCCAGGTGGCACAATGATTGTTTTTAATAACAGCCTGGCATTGCTTTCACTGAACAAGTTAGCACTGTAGTTCATGATCAGCCTTATAAATGAAACAGTGTACAAGCAAAGACATTTTGCCATGATTCTGTAATAAGTCAGTGTTAAGGAGAGGGGTGCACACTGCTCCATGAAGATGAAGTCTCAGATAGGGTATCAGTTGAGAATTCTGGATAACTGTACCCCAGCTCAACCCCCACTCTGACCACCCCATCTTTTCCTCTTTGCTCCCCCTTCTTTTTTTTTAAGGTTTTATTTATTTATTTGAGAGAGTGAGAGCAAGAGAGATCACAGAGGAAGAGGGAGAAGCAGACTCCCTGCTGAGCAGAGAGCCTGACACAGGGCTCCATCCCAGGACCCCATGATTGTGACCTGAGCTGAAGGCCCACGCTTAACCCACTGAGCCACCCAGGTGCCTCTTTGCTCCCCCTTCTGATTGGGATAATATCATCCTTGGGATCTTTTGTTGAGCTAAGCCTTATCTTTTTGAGATCACACTCTTTTAAATATTAATTCCCAAGGGGAGAGGTAATGCATTAAGTTTGTATCACACCAGCTCCAGAGTGTGCATTAGCTTATCACTTTCTCACAAGGCCTGAGGCTTTAAACAGGAAGCTGTGTTTGGGGATGATGAGGGAAAGTACAGAGACTGAGATCCAGGAGGGAAAGCACTGAGATGCATAGGGAGGAGAAAGAAGCTTGAAGGGATTCCCAGGTCACAGGGACCCATGTGTCTGTTCAGCTTTTCCTGAATCAGTGATGGTTCATAGGTATTGTATAAGTGGGACCATAGTTGTCATGTTGAGTTTATGAAGGTGACAGTCTAGGACATTAATGAATTAATTCATATTCCTTCAGTTGAGTATGATTTCAGAAAAATTTCCTCCAAGAATTACATGGAATTTGGCTTGCTGAGTTAGGAGAGGGCATATTTCCAGACTCAAGGAATATCTCTTCAATCCAGGGTTTCCCCAGCAAAGTCCTGAATGCTCCATCACCAACTCATATGGTACCTTTGTGCAAATTTGAGAAAGGCATTCTTCCTTCAAGATGGTTTATCTCCAGCTGTCAGATAATTGTAATTATATAACTTTTTATTAAAACAAAGGTATTTCTCTCTGCTGGAAAATTATCAAAATAAAGACATAATTCCATGATGTTTACAATGTAAATAGTGCCCCTTACTTGTAATGCCCTTGCTCAGTGCACAAACTGTGCAACTGAACATGCAGCCCTGCTTCCTATTTCTCTAGTCCTTTTCTCTCCCCTTTTCTCTGGCAATGCTCAGTCCCTACTGAGTTAACTGCCTGAAGTGCAGAAGGGCCTGTGCCTGTCTGCAAGTCAGAAAGGGAGGCAGGGAGAAAGGATATAGAGTCCTGCTTGTCAGATATCTGGGTATCAGGCATTAATGTATGCATTGGCTTTTCATTGTAGCAGTGCTGTTCTCAACCTTGGATTAGCAATGCCCTGGATGTATAATAGTATTTCCATAAATGTGATATGTGCTCATTATGGGCCAGGAATTTTGATATCTATCATTAGTCCTTATAATAAGTGGCCCTATAATGTAGGCAGTTTTTGTAGCTCAGGGTGGGTACCTGACAGAACTAGGATGTAAACTCAGACCACAGGGCTGCACAGCTGTCCTCATCCCCTGCGGAACTCAGTGACTCTCCCTTCCCCTCCAGCCAGCTCCGCAAGTCTAGGCTGCTCTGAAGCCCTCCTCTGGCACTGGGGTGCTTTGCCTTCCCCTGTCCTGTATTGCCTGTGTGTACAGACAGCAGTCCAGAGATGATCTCCGGATTAGGAACCTTCCACTTTATCGGCATTATTTGGATAAAGGTCCAACCTTTTTATATTCTTCCTAAGTTTTACTGGCCTTCCTTAAGCCAAAATTGCCTGGACGCCAAGAAACCTCCCAGCAAGACCCCATAAGGAAAGTTAACTCTTCATGTTCTCATTGTGAAACGAAATTCCTCAATAATTGTTTTAGACTGCTCAGACCGAGTCATTTTTCCTCTGAGAAGACATAGTTTCCATCTCAGCCCTAAACTACAAGGAAAGGTGGGCTTCTTTGAGACCGTTAGTGCTTTGGCCACGTGATTATGATGAAATTGGTGTGCCTTCACCCTTGAGCAAAGCAGAACTGGGTACTTCGGTATTCATTTAATTATAGTTTGATGGGACAGGCACTTCTTGTTTGCCTGTCCCTATGTGCATATTTATTTCAGGTTGATTAGGATGACGTGTGAACTGAGAGCTAAATAAACTTTGGTTGGGTGGGCCACCTGGCTAAATAAACTCATCGCTCGAATCTCAGGAATCAAATAATCAGGAAGCAGGTTGTTTTTATGTGAGTCCTCTATGCTCTTGCAAGTACTGTCATGTTGCTAGGAAATATGAAGCTCTTTGTTTGAGAAACGATAAAGGTCAAATGTGGAAATAGGCCCAAGAAGGAGTCAGATGTAGTAATGATGACAAATCTTTAGGAAGTCGTATTGTTGGCTGGATGTGATAGGTGGGGCATATCTCTGTTTTATACATTGGTTGTCGCTAGGATTAGGTTGCTGTGGATAATGGAAACCCCCAAATAACAATGGGTTCATCAAGAGAAGAGTTTGTATTTCTCCCACAGAAAATGTCAGAGGTTGGCAGCGCAGGCTGGCAGAGTGGCCCTCCCTGCTCTTCCTTCCTTATCCCTTAGAGTGTGACTTGTATTCTTGTGATCAAGGTGACAGCCAGAGTGCTGGCTCTTGTATCCAAGTCTAGGCAAAAGGATGAGAAAGAGAAGAAGGGGCCGAAAGGAGGCCCTACCTGCCTCCTTAAGAGCTGTTGCCTGGCATCCCCCTTGTGTCTCCTGTGCCAGGTCATAGTCCTACCTTGCTGCAAAGGCAATTGGGAAATGAGTCTTTGCTTTGTGCTTCTGCGTGACCCGTTAAACCTTCTACTATTACATAAGAGGAAGCAAACAGTTCCTGAGGAGCAGCTAGCACTCTGCCTCTGCATCCCCGGAGAAGTGGGGGTGTTGAATCTACCCAGAGGGTGGGGGTGCCGCCATCTGAGGCTGGGCTTGGTGGGACATGGTGGCGACGGGGCTCTGTGGCACCCAGGTGACAGCTCATCAGGGACTGGGTTCTGGGAGCTCTGATTGGACCTGCCTTCCAGAGGCGAGAGGCAGCAGGTCATCCCACATGGGGGTTCATGCAGCCAGCGCTGCTCCCTCCGGCTCCTTCCTATAGAAAGCAGGGCAGGTTGTGTCCTCTGAGGCAGCCTGCTCTCTTCTGGGGAGGCGTTGGGCATGGAGCAAATGTGTCCCTCAGTAGATACTTCGTGGGCACCAGAGGGTCCAGCACTTGAGGACCGTGGGGCAAAGAATCCTGCACACTACTGCCCGCATGTGGCTCCTGGGCAGGGGGGTTGCAACTCCACAGGGCAGCAAACTGGACGTGTGAATGTATTGCCTGTGTGTTTTCCTTCTTGCGTCCCTTTTCTTCACCTTGACCCTGGTGCCACGAGGGTTGCCCTGGGGCTTTCCCAGGGCAGATATCCTAGGAGGCATTCGAGTGCCTGTTGAAAGTCAGGGCTCCCCAAGCACATCTCAGAGCCTAGGAGCCTGCTCCTACTCACTTGCCCACCAGCATCTGGCCTCCTGCTCTTCATTTCTATGTGGGGATACTCCAGGTCCCAAAAGGCAGCCAACCTGCAACCACGAAATGTATGGTACTTACTCTCTAATCACCCCCCATGGAAGGCGGGGGAGACAAGCAGGGATAGAATGCGCCCCAACATTTTAGTGCCGTTGGGGCAGAGGGGATGCTTGTCTGGTGAAATTGGCTGGATTTGTTGTGGTGTGTTTTGCTTGAAAAAATTCTGAATAAAAAGATAAGATTTTATGTATAAAAGCTTGCAGCTCTTCAAGCCAGAAATAATTTTGAAAAATAAAACAAACAACTCATCACAAACTCCGTTATCGGGGCCCTGAGGAAGAACAGGCTCTTACGTCACAGCTAATGCAAGCTGATGAGCAAGAGTTGACGTTGGGCTCATCCGGCTCTTCTGGAAGCCCTGAGGGATTTTGCAGATGAAGCAAGTGGTGGCTGTACTGTTTCCTGCTTTTAGGTATTTGAATCTGTCTTTAACACTGCAGTCATCCATCCACTGGGAGAAAGGGCCCAGGCCAGTGGCCTGCCCACCACAGTCGATAAAGATTCCCTGGGAAGCTTTTTAATATTTTAATATTTGGGGTCCCACTTTAGATGTGGTGAATCAGAATTCCAGGCTTGGTTTGGGTGATTGGAGGGTGGTAAAGCTCAGAAGATTCTATTTATTAAAAGCTAGCAAAAGAGGAAAAGAAACCAATATCCAAAGGTTATATATTGTATGATGCCATTTAATACGTGGGATTCTTAAAATGCCAACATTAAAAAGCTAGAGACCAGATACCTGGTTCCCAGGGGTTAGGGCAGTACCAGTTCCTTCGTGCTGCTGGGACAGTTCTGTATCTTGGTTAATCTGTATATGTGATACAATATCATAAAATTATACACAAGGTACATCAAATAAAGGAATGCATGGAAAAAATGGGGCAGTGTGAGTAAGGCCTGTAGTTTAGTTCATTGCAATGTGCCAACCGACTTCTTTTAGCTTTGTGTGGTGTCAGCTATTGGGGCAAGTTGAGTGATGGGTGCATTCTTACATAGAAAGATCTGTGCAAAGAAGATTAAGGTTAGAAAATAAAAAAAGGAAAGATGAGAGAAGTAAAAAGGTTGAATACTCTCTGCATTATTTTTACTTTGTTTTTAGTCCATAACTATTTCAAAATACAAAGTTAAGAAGAACTTTCCAGGGGCAGGGGTACCTGGGTGGCTCAGTGGTTGAACATCTGCCTTCGGCTCAGGTCATGATCTGAAGGTCCTGGGATCGAATCCCGCATCAGGCTCCCCACAGAGAGCTTGTTTCTCCCTCTGCCTATATCTCTGCCTCTCTTTCTGTGTCTCTCATGAATAAATAAAATCTTTAAAAAAAGAACTTTCTAGGGATACCTGTGTGTCACAGTTGATTAAGCATCCAACTCTTGGTTTTGGCTCAGGTTGTGATCTCAAGAGTCCTGAGGTCAAGCCCCATGTGGTCCTCTACACTCAGTGGGGAGTCTGCCTGAGATTCTCTCTCTCCCTCTGCCCCTCCTGCTCATGCTATCTCTCTCTCAAATAAATAAATCTTTAAAAAAGAGAACTTTTGAAGTGCCTCTGATTTACAACTAGTGGTTGAAACTGGTCTTGCACATGTGTGCAGTTGGTAACTGTTAGGGGCTTGAGTGGAACTGGGCAGGGGCCCAGGAAGGTTAGCCTTGGATCTGAAGTGTGTGGAGCATTTATGAGTGACTGTGTGATGAAGCACACTTTGGAATGGGAATTGTCTCAGCTTGGGGATTCAGGTAGAAATGCCAGTACAGCTGCCAGGACTCTGGTAAACCGGAGAAGGAAGAGCACCACAGCTCATCGGGGGAGGGGAGAGGGTCCAAGGAGATACACAGTTCAGAGTCAGAGCACAACATGTCAAAATCTAGACATAAAGTTCTGTGAATAACCTTAAAAGAGAACACCAGTATGCATCAAGGCTTGAAAAATAAGATCTATGGGGAAGAAGAAGGGCAAGAGATATAACAGTTTTTAGATATATGTATTTTAGACAGCCAGTGGGGTCGGCTATTTGGGATCATCACCAAAGTGAATGGTGGTTGGCTCCCACTTCTAAATGACAGATTGAAGTGGGACTTGAGGAATACAGCCTTGGGAGGGAAGGTGACAATGAATGAGGGAGAGAGATAAGCCCTTTCAAATGCTGAGAACAGAGCCTGGTATAGAGTGGAGATGCATTAAGTATTTGTAGAAGCAATGGCGACACGGGATCCTAGTGGGAGATTATTCTCCTGGTCAGGTCAAGACTTCATCTTTAGGGGCACCTGGGTGGCTCAGTGGTTGAGCATCTGCCTTTGGCTCAGGAAGTGATCCCAGGGTCCTGGGATTGAGTCCTGCAACAGGCTTCCAGCAGGGAGTTTGCTTTTTCCTCTGCCTGTGTCTCTGCCTCTCTCTCTGTGTCTCTCATGAATAAATAAAATCTTTAAAAAAAATACTCCATCTTTATGACCTCGCACATGTGGAGGACTCTCTGAACTACGGAGGTTTTGCTTATGAAATGCCACTAAAGATTGACAGGTATCATATCGAGAAAGCTGATGAACACGCCTCTCCTCCTGTTATTCGGTGTCTTGTGGGTGCCTGCAGGCTCTCTGATTCTGTTTTACCAGTACTCAGTGGTGTGATGTCACTGCCTTCGACAATTTGCCTCAGGAAGGGGAATTTCTTATTTCATGGTTTTAAAATTACCTGAAGCCACAGACAGCATTCTTTCAGAATGATGGTTTTTTTTTCTTTTTTAGGTATCTCTCTTTTAGAGGGTTTTTTTAAGTCAGAAGGCAGCCAAAAATTTCTCACATTCAGACACTTAGTGGGAAGGATGTGTGGGTGCTGAAGAGCTTTCTACACTGCATTTTCTAAAATGTCTTTTTCTGTCTAAAGCATGTCTCCATGGAACCTCAAAACTCTTTTGTACCCACAATTTATTCTTTCTTTTGTCCAGAAATTTTATTCCTATACCCAGGGTTCCACCAGTACCTCATGGGCACTCTTCTTGCCACAGGCTACAGGTTTTCTATTAAATGCCACTGTATTCATTCCTCTCCAGAAAGGCAAGCAAGTGCTGGCAGTGTGGAATGGCCTCACAAAGGTTATCCAATGCATTTCTTTCCACACTTATTTACTATTCATAGAAGTTAATGCATCACTCACATTGCAGTGTCACAAATAGGTTTCACTGTGACTTCCTGCCAGTTACTTGGGAACTTGCCCTAACTCAGTGACTGCCTTGAGAATTTGCTCTGTATTTTATGTAGATGTAGGTGATACTGAGTTTGGGGCATAAAATCTACAAGAGATTCTGGATGTGTTTGTATTTTCGCTTCCTTCAAAAATTACGTATTAATTCATTGATTCATGTATTCTGCAAATATACATTGAGTATCACTACATTAGGTGTTGGAAATTAACTGGCAACCAAAATAGACAAGGTTCCTGCACTCGTGGGGATTATGGTTTGAGGGTTTTGTTAGTTTGGGTCTTTGGGGAAGCAGAGGCAAAGGAATCAGATGTGCAAGGATTTTATTAGCGGAAATGCCCTAAGATGGAAGAAAGTGAGGAAGTTGGAGACTTGGGGAGAGCCTTTAGACAATGCAGGTCCAACCCCCGGTGAAGGTGAGAGGGAGAGAAGTTTGTGTAGAAGTATCCCATGTGGTCTAGGGAGGTTTGGTGAAGCTGTTGGGGAGTCCTTGAGTCAAATTTGGAGGACAAAGTCAGAGTGCCTGAGACAAAGTCAGAGGATTGGGTCTGTCTTAGCACTTTTGCTGTGTTCAGTCATTGGCTAGGCCGCCCTCTAGCAGCCATGGCTTCCAACGTGCACACATATTGAGATGGATCTCCAAGGGGGCTGCTGGGGCTTGCCATGGTCCATTATGCTCCCTGTAGGAGGAAGCGTGGGAAGCACATTCTCCTGTCTGACATAGGAGTGGGGATAGGTGAAAATATTAACCAGAAAATCATATGAGCAACTGTAAAATTAGAGTGACAAAGAACTCTAAGAGAAGCCAAGTATACAGTATTAGGGGAGTATAGTGAGCCTATCTCCTCTGCCTGCGGGGGACAGGCCAGGGCAGAGGAGTGAGGTCTGAGGAGTGGAGAACAATTAAGTAGGCAAATCTGGGGAGGAGGGGAGGCTGTCCTGGTGGCTCTGAAAGAAGGTGGGCATGCAGGCCTTTTACATCGGCAGCAGGCGGCCCTCAGATGGGGGGGTAGAACACAGTCAGAAGTGTGCTTTGGAATGGTGACCTTGGTTTCAGGTTGGGAAGCTGACCAGAGGGGCAGGAGTTCGGGGACAGAATTAGGAGCCTGTTGAGGAAAACCCAGTGGCATATGGACCAGGTGTGGCAGTGGAGATGGTTAAGAAGTGGACAGTGTGAGACACCTTGGAGAAAACAGCTGACTGTGCTTAGACTGGATATCAGGGTGGGGGTGAAGGATGGGAGGGGTCACGGATGACTCCTGGGTTCCTAGTTTGCAGCTGAATAGGGAAGGGGTGGGGGAGGGAGGAGGGAGAGAGAACCAGTGTGAACTTGCTTGGGCTTGTTGAGAAGGAGATGCTTCTTTCTGACTTTGTGGGTTCTCTGTGTATTACAGGTGGGCATTGCATCTAAAGAGGGAGTTTAGATGAAGGAGAGGCTTCCGGGGGCATGGAGAGGCTGGGAGGAGGAGGACATCACAGATTCTGAGAAGTGGCAGAGAGGGAGGAGGAGGGATTGGAGTGGCTGCTGTCGAGACACAGGAAAGAGAATGTTTTGGGGCAGATGGTAGACAGGTTTGTCATTCAAAAGGACTGGGGAATTTGGTGACATGGAGGCTGTTGGTGATCTTGACTGGAGCTGTTATTGCAGAACAGTGGTGGGGACACCAGATTGGAGTAAGCTGAGCAGGAAGCAACCAACTCTTTAAAAGTTTGGCATGAAGGAAGGAACAGGTCAGCAGCTGGAAGGCAGGTATGAGTAGACACCTAAGTAAATTTGCAAGAATCTGGTTGACTCTAAGAGAAAAGTCAGTTGTTCAGGGTTCCTGAGTAGGCAGGAGGGGTGGCCTTGGAATGGGGGGGTCATTTCTCCACGTGGGCTGTGACTCCACGTGGCCTCTGGGGAAACCAGGGCAAAGGTAAATATGGAATGGTAAATATGGAAGTCCAGAATGTAGCCAACGGTGGTCAATTTTACTTTAAAATTCCCAGTGTTCTCATTTGGCTTTTCTGAATTTTGACCTGGATAGTGATATCATTTCATATTTAGTACCACCGACCCCCTGCATATGAGGAAACTATCCCAGGCTTTTTTGGGACTTCCATAAGTAAACAGTATTTCTCAAAGCATTTAACATCGGTGATAATGTGTTCGACAAAACTAAACTCCATAGCTGGATCTTTAAACACTTTACCAAGGAAGGGAGGACATAAAAAAAAAGGAGAAAAAAAGAATGTAGTCAACCATGTCAGATGATTGATCAGAGCAAGAGGCCCATGGGCCATGAGGATGTGAGGATGATTCTACCCAAGCCCTGTTTGTAGACTCTGTGATGTCAGAGAATACTCAGTGTCCATACTGTTCAGTTGGTGGTATTTCTTTCTGAGTTCAAGTGACAGCATTATGAAATTCTTTACCGAATTCTTTCCATTGTTAATGTCCTATTTGGGAAGACCCTGTTCAAGTCTGCATTCCTCTGGTTCAGGTTTGCAGCTTGTTCACAAATCTCTGAACCTCCTGACCGAATCCTGAATTCTTTTCATTCTTCTTATCAGAACCACATGTTTTCTAGATGTTTCGATAACATTCGATTGGCTTCCCATCGCTTCCCAACCAAACTTTTGTTTGGTTCTCTAGTTACAGCAGTAAAATCACTCTTACAGCTATTCAAGGGCCATCCTTCCAGAGGATAACAGGAGGGTGTTGGCAGAGAAGGTGGGGTGCTGGGCTGGCCCCACCTACTGTCAAGAGAACTATACCAGTAATAGTGTGGACTCATCCAGATCTTCAATTAATATACCATTCAATGAATTACTACTTTTTTAATTTTTAAAAATTTTTAACTAAAAAATTTTTTAAAAAAAGATTTTATTTATTCATGAGAGACAAAAAGAGAGAGGCAGAGACACAGGCAGAGGGAGAAGCAGGCTCCCTGGGGGAAGCCCCATGTGAGACTTGATCCCAGGATCCGGGGATCACAACCTGAGCCAAAGGCAGATGCTCAACCACTGAGCCACCCAGGGATCCCATTATTTTTTTTAGTCCTTCAGTGTTCTGGTCTCTGCTAGTCTCTAGATAGCTTTAAGAAATATTAGTAAGTAACGCTGTCGTTATAATTCATTGATACTGTCTTTATTACCAGTTTGTCAAAGAACTTTGCAAAGGATAGGGAAGAATTAAAAAACAATCACTATGCTCAGACGAACTGACAGAGGCAAGAAGAGAAAAGCTTATGAGACAAGAGCTCAGAAATATGATGTCCATTTTTACAAATCCTAAAATGCTTTAGAGTAGATTAAAAGTTGGTGGCACCCTTCTCTGGTGAGGGGAACTCCCATGGGAGCTTTCCCCGTGGTGCAGAGCAGTGCTAGCTTGGGGATGGGATGGTGTAGGCAAATGTAGCTGCTCCTCCTTCTCTTCCTACACAATTACTCTCAGGTTTTTATTCTTCTGTGTTTTCTGAAGTTTCTTGGGTGGACTCCAGAGCTCACCCAGGGCAGTTTTTGTCCATGGATAGCTGTGTGAATATTGATCTTTGTGGAGGACAGATGCTGGGGTCTCCTATGTTACCATTTTGTGACATCACTCTGTATGCATGTGCTTTAAGATGGCATTTTTTTCAAGGCACCTGGGTGGCTCAGTGGTTGGGCGTCTGCTTTTGGCTCAGGGCGTGATCCTGGGGTCCTGGGATTGAGTCCTGCATCCGGCTCCCCACAGGGAGCCTGCTTCTCCCTCTGCCTATGTCTCTGCCTCTCTCATGAATAAATAAGTAAAATCTTTAAAAAAAAAAAAAAGATGTTGTATTTTCATTTGTTTGCTTCAAAATATTATCTATTTAAAAAAAAGTTGGTGGCAGAAAGACTCCAAGGGAGGTACAATTTTCTAACCTGAGAAATTACCAAGACAACATATTCTCTCACTCAGCTTTTGTGAGGGGCCAGGCTGGTAGGCAGTCCCAGCCCCCAGGGAGCCTGCATCTGTGTGCCACAAAGCTGTGGGTGCAAGGGCTGAAAATGTCAGGCCCTACCAGGGTGAATGACGTTGTGGTTAAAAGGAAGTGCATTTTGCTATTGCAATCACTCTTCCCCTCTTTAACGTTAAAAACAGTCTTGTTTCCTTGGGGGAGGTTTTTTTCTTTCTATATACTTAGGCACATTTTCAGTTTTTCAAAACTGTTTATCTTTCTTGGATCACTCAAAGGTACTGTGAGGAGTCAGGTCAGTGCTTCGTACAGTGAACCTATATAAAGCCTTAAAGTAGGTCACTCTTGTATATCAGTACAGTGCTGCCTGCCTTTTCTGTTATGGAAATCATTGATCCAGAAGGACTCAAGAGGACTTTTAAGGAGTGTTCCTTCTATTTTCAAAGGTCCTATGAGTTAAATAATTTCACTTGGATGGGAGATGGTGTGACAGGAGAGGGGAAGGGTTTGGGGAAGGAACTTTCAAATGAGCTTATATGAGCCTCGTGCACAGTTCTCGGACTATTGCTAGGGAAGCAGTTCTTGCCTGCCAGGATTTTGACTAGAAAACCAAGGCATATGATGTGATGAGCATTGGGTGTTATACGCAACTGATCCATTATTGAACACTACATCTGAAACTGATGATGTACTATATATGTTGGCTAATTGAATTTAAATTTAAAAAGTGCAGAGACTAAGAAAAAAATAAAACCAATGAAAGAAAAACTAAAACCTGTTCTGAGCTACATGCAAAGTGGGGTGTGCCATCTAGCGAACTTGCAGTAGGTCATTTGCTTGTGGCCAGGACCATTTGTTTAAGGATCTTCAGACAGAAGTACATATTTCTGGCCACAGTGAGATGGTGGAGTCCAGCTATACCAGGTGACAGGACTATTCAGATTGATTTATTCATTGAGCATCTATTATTATCATAATTATGACTTTTACTACCACTGTCTCCACTGGGACTAACTGGAAACAATGTATGGTTACCTCCATTTGGTAAATGAGAACACCCTGGATCACAGGCACACAGGAGCTCATCCAAAGTTTCTTGGGCTTGTGAGGGGCAGTATCAGGAATCCCATTATAGATTCTTCTCTCTCCAAAATGCCACACTTGTGGTGCCAGGTTCCAGGGAACAAAACAAGTGCTGGCTCCCAGTGGACCAGTGTGAGGGTAGCAGAGGTGGATGGAAATGCAGACAGATGAACAATGCAGTGAGAACTGTAGAGAGCTGAAATAAGGATGAGCTGGCAAATGGTAGAGGTGGTCTCCAAGGAGGAGGTGGCACG
The DNA here is from genome assembly GCF_053574225.1 of Canis aureus. Taxonomy (NCBI): domain Eukaryota; kingdom Metazoa; phylum Chordata; class Mammalia; order Carnivora; family Canidae; genus Canis; species Canis aureus. Next base: position 47,495,814 of record NC_135611.1, read on the forward strand.
CAAGGGAAGGTATGGAGTCAAACTTTGGAAACTGGGGTATAGTGTCAAAGGAAATGAGAGAGTCTCCTGATCCAAGAGGCTGATGAGGAAGTCTTAGTCAGGAAGGTCCCCTACCAAGTGGAGACCACAGCCTCCCAAAAGTGTGCTTTTGGGAGTGTGCATTTCTGGAATGTTATTCCACATTGAGATAGGACTACTTTTTCTGGTAGTGAGTTGAACCACTGGTCTTTCTTTTCAAAGATGACACTGAAACATGATTCAAAATTGGTATCTGTGCTGAGTGAATCTAGTTATAAATGCCCCAGATATAAGCTGGGTTCCCAAAGTAAGTCTGGAAAGATAAATAAAACTGGATTTTCTTAAAGTTATTCTTAAAGTATTGTAGGCAACTCTGGTTTCATGGAGGCTCACAGAAGTGTGGATCATAGGAATAAGTTGTATTTGGTTTTGTACCTAAGTATGCATTTGAACCATCTCTTTTAAGTTTATTTTGCTCAGAGTTTATGACAATGGAATTTGTAGTTCTCTAATTCATACTGACAGCTGGTAGCTAGGAAGATGATAAGGTTTGAGAGGAAATGGAGCAAGAGGGCTAAAGAGCTAACATTTTTCTGTGGCTAACCCTCCAATCATATGTAAGGCTGATTTGAATGAATTTCTAGGCAGTAATGTCTTTATATGTATATTTTCCATTTGAATTTCTGTGAATTGTCTGAGGTTTTTGCTTTTTTTTTTTTTTAAGATTTTATTTATTTATTCATGAGAGACACAGAGAGAGGCAGAGACACAGGCAGAGAGGAAGCAGGCTCCATGCAGGGAGCCCAACGTGGGACTCGATCCAGGGACTCCAGGATCAGGCCCTGGGCTGAAGGTGGCGCTAAACTGCTGAGCCACCCGGGCTGCCCTGTTTTTGCTCTTTTTAAAAGAATCTTTCAACTTGATTTAAAAAATTATAAGAGTAATTCATGCGGTGCTAAAAATTCAAACAGTACAGAGGCTATTAAGTGAAAACTGGCTCACCTGCTGTTTGCCGCTCTGCCAGCAGTTGTAACCATGACCAGTACCATAGTGTCTTCCAGCAACCTCTATGTAAGCGAGTGTATGGGTGTATCTATAGAAAAGTATGTGTGTGTATATATTATGCAGATGAGATCATGCCATGTATACTGTACCTTGTTTTTGTCAACTAATCATATACCTTTGGTACTTAATGTATTACCACATACAGAGAACCTCTCTCTTTTTAGGGGCTGCGTAGTGTTCCATAGTGTGAGTGGGCCATGATTTATTCAGCCAGGATGAACTTTTTGGCTTCTAGGTTTTAGCTACTATTAACTAGGCAGCAGTAAACATTCTTGTACATACATGTTGACACAAATGTGTGACTTTATCTGTAGGGCTGTATCAGATGACTTCAGCTGCAAGTTACAGAAAACGAAGACTTGCATAGCTTATATGACAAAGGCATTATCTCTACAGGAGAAGCCCAAGGTCAGGCAGGCTCCAGGATGTGCTGGCTTATGAACTCACTGAGGTCTCGAGACCACAGGCCCTTTCCTCCCTTGGACTCACTCTCCGTGTGGTCCCAGACTGGCTGCCCTGATTCCCAGACCTGATGGGCACATCAGACCTGATGACATCCAGAGGAAGAGGGAGACCATTCCTTTCAGCATGTCCTTCCCAGAAGATGCCCCAGCCTGTCACATTACCCATTCTGAAACCACTCATGGACCAGTGGCAGAATGTATATGGAGAGGTCAAGTTTCATACTTGCTAAAAGGATAAAGTCCCACAAATGGGGTTACTGGGTCAGCAGTTTTAAAGCTAAACTTTAAAATTGGCAGTTTATTCCCAGATCGCCTTCTGGGGATGTAGCACCAGTTTATACTGCTGTAGGCATGAATGGGAAAGAAGGAGCATCCAGCGATTGTTCTGGAAGTGATTTGGAGACCGACTGTGTTGTACTTTGCTTTTTGGGCCGGGTTTATGAAGCGTGGCACAGGTGTGCGTGTGCTTGTTTAGAAACGATGACTGAGGCAGTGGGGAATAAGGTAGGTTTAAAAAAATGTGGGACTTGCCCCCGTGGGTGGGCAAGACTTACTCATATTTTGAGGGCAGAATGAGGCTTTTAAATGATTAAATTACATCATGACTTTGAGTGTGCCTTTTTCACTCCGCAGTGAAAAACAAGAGAACTGGGTCCTGCTTTCCCCCACCTACCCCACCTTCCAGCCTAGAACCGTTTAGTGTTCCAGAAACATTTTAGTGAGTGCATGTATTGCCAAAATTCTTCAGAGAGATGTTTCCAAGTAATTTAGCAGAGACACCCCACATGTATCGTCCAAGATGAAAGTTCTAGGGGAGGCCTTCAGTGATCAGATTATTTCCGTGGACTATTGAGGAATTTGAGTAGTTGAATTAGAAGATGCTAGAATGTCATACACAGTGTAGTCCTCGTGCTAAATTTAAAGTGTTCTCATGAGTATGAAGACCATTTTGTGGTTCAGGAGGCTTGGAACAGGGCTGGAAATTCAACTATATCTCTGCTTAGGGGCTGAGGGCTCCCCAGGTGGGTAAAAATAAAGGGCTTTGTTTTTCTGGTTCCTTCCTTCTGGAAAATCCTCTGATCTTTGGTCTCATTGATAATGTGGTACTTTTGTTACAACTGGTCAACTGACCAACCTATCCTGATAAATTATTTTTAACTAAAGTCTGTAGTGTATATTAGGGCTCACCCTTTGTGGTGTACAGGTCTGTGGGTTGTGATAAATGCATAGTGTCACACACCCACCATTATAGTATCCTCCTGTAGTGATTGCTGCTCTTGTTGTAGAGCCGAGGCTAGAAATTAAGACTTTATACCAACAACTCGAGTCCAAAAGTTAAATCAAGATACAAACAACTGCCTGCTTAGTGAACTGTGAATTATTAGAGTACTGTGTGCTTTGAGAGCCTTGATGGAAAGGTATGAAAAGAATAATAATAAGTAACATTTGGGTATGTGTTTGACATAATTATCTCATCTGAGAATTCATTTAGCATTCATTGAGCTCCTTGTAGGTTTCAGGGGCCTCATAAAGCACCTTGTGGGGGCTGGTAATTTATCTCCACTGTGAAGGTAAGGAAATTGATGAGAACCAGGAATACCTTGAACCCATGCATCTGGTTCGGTACAGAGCCCTTTCCAATGGGTCACACTGCAGCCTTGTAGGAAGAGTGTTTTTCAGGCACGTAGAGACTCCCTTCCGGGTATAGTTCATTCAGCTTTCTTAATTAAAGGGATAACTATAGCATAGTAAGGTGGGATGAGGGTGGAACCCAGATGACTCCATGTTGTGAAGATAAATGACATCAGTCCAGTGTTACCAGCAGAGACAATGCAAACTTTTTTCTCTGCCTGATGTTTCCCATACCTGTTCTATGAATATTCCAGACTTTTAAAGACTCCATCTTGATTTCTGGATTCTGTGCCTACATCCCACCCATCCCAAATCTAAATGAATTAGAGGGGATCAGTTTATCCTTGTGATAAATGATAAACTCATTTATCATCTGCTGCAGTGTTACCCAGAGAGGCAGTTAGCTTGGATCATGTGGTGGGAAGATGATTAATGGAAGGTTACTAGACATTTTTTTAAAGATTTAATTAATTAATTAATTTAGAGCACGTGAGCAGGAAGAGGGGCAGAGGGAGAAAGAGAGAGAATCTCAAGCAGACTCTGCACTGAGCTTGGGGCCTGATGCAGGGCTTAATCTTATGACCATGAGACCATGACCTAAGCCGAAATCAAGAGTTGGATGCTTAACTGACTGAGCCACTCCGGCGCCCTGACAATTACCAGTGTTAATAAAAGCCAAGTTAACTGAAAATGTCTCACGAGTCATTCATGTTTGGGTATACTATAAATTCCATTTCATTTCATGATTTTTAAAGATATCTTAGGTTTTTAGGGCACTCCCCTTCCTCTCCATTGTCAGAACAGGCAGGGTAAGCTCTTCTCATAATAACCAGGAGCAGGAAAAGAGTATGTGTAAGGCATTTGCATAGACTTACTCTATGTTATTTTGTATTTTTATTGTGAACCTTTTTATTCTGTGTTTTGCAAATTTCCTTGCAAAACAGAGTAGCTCTTGGGGCGCTTGGGTGGCTCAGTAGTTGAGCATCTGCCTTCGACTCAGGTTGTGATCCTGGGGTCCTGGGATAGAGGCCTGCATCAGGCTCCTGTCTGCTTCTTCCTCTACCTATGTCTCTGCCTCTCTCTCTCTTTCTTTGTCTCTCAAGAATAAACAAAATCTTTAAAAAACAAACAAACAAGTGGGTCGCTTTGGCAGCACATATACTAAAAAACAAACAAACAAACAAACAACAACCAGTGTAACTTTTTTCAAATATGACTACCCTGTGGCCTTATGTATGCAGGAGCCCAGATCTGTGTAGTTATAGGAAAAACAGCCTAAATGTGTGTACCTTATTTACTTCCCCTCTTTTAATAAAGCAGTTAATACACTATTTTGTATGCATTCTACTTTTCAGTTGATAAGGAAAATGTTTTCCAAGGCCAAACAACTAGACTGTGAGATTATATGTTTGTCGGGAGACACACATACCTTCCCTCAAGGCAGCTGGTACTTGAATGGGTAGAATTTATTGCAATTGACATTCCTTAGTCTAATAAGGTCCTGAATATGGCATTGACCTTGAATTCTACTGACTTTTCCTGTGACTTTACGCCTTAATTTTTCTATTTAAAAACAGGTTAAATAAAGCCCACTGACGAGCATGGATTTTAATGGAGAAACTAATAGTGACACTTAAGTTTTAGAAGCTTTTCATTTTAAATGTAGGAGGACTTTTGAAATTCTATCTCCTTTTATTGAAAGTTTGTGATAATTTATGTAGGGTCTGGGAAGACCTAGTTTTTTCTTTTTTCCTAGACATTGTAAATGAAACAGGATCAACATGATCCATGGAGAAGTATATGAAATCTTTAAAAGAGCAAACTATTTTCAAACCCCTGAAGCTTGTTTACCCTTTGAAATTGAAAGTAATAAACCTGATAATATTTTTAAAATCTCACAATTAAAGCTTCATTTTTATTTAATCCAAATTGGTGAGGCTTTACTAAGTATATTGAAGGATTTTCTCGGTATGAATTTTTTTTTTTTTTTTTTTTTTTGCAAATATAACATCTAGATTGGATCAGGATGGGTATTCTGACCTCCAGATGTTTGAAGGCTGATGAGACTTTAAAGCATTCACTTGTTACATCTGAGGTTCTTTGACACAAGATAGTGGCAAAGTCTCTTTTGCAAATCAGGAGAAAGCCTCCCAATCTGCACGTTAACTCTGGAGAAATGTAGCTTGTAAGTTGCTGAGCTCATCTAAACTCTTGCTACACTTAATGCCATGTGTGGGATTGTAGGATGGCATCACCCAGGCCCCAACTTCCACCTGCAGATGGAGAATCTGGGCTGAATAAGACCCTCAGGCAGTCTGGTGCAGGGAAAGTTGCAGAGCACTGGTCTAGGCACCTCATTCGTGCTTTGTGTAGACGCTGCAGAAAACACAGCCCGGCAGATACTTCAGCTCAGCTGGGTCTAAACTGGTTCCACCCAAAGCCCTGGCATATTTCACCTGACTTTTAACAGACACATGCCTGTACCGAGAACACATACACCTCTTTTTCATATCAAACAACCCATTTCACTGAAATCATTTCTCTCTCGAGGTTTGAGAGGCAACCACTGTGGGACATATTTAAACTCACTTTGTTCTGTTTGAAAATATGTTTGAAGGAATTCTGAACAGGGGAAAGAGCAAACCTCAGAGGGAAACAACCACTGACAGAATGTCAGGCCACGGAGGTAAGAGGTTTTGTTGACCATTAAGGATTTGTGTATTTGTTAAATAGGGAGACTCAGGGTACTGTGGGGATGTTGTCCAGCCCCAGCTAAGTAAACATTGAGTCTGCTGAGGTCAAACTCAAACATAATCATTGCCCTATTTTTTTTTCTACCACAGTTTTGAATCACAAGGGGGAAAAGAAAGCACTGAGAGGGAAAGAACAAGGGTCAGCAGGCTTTCTGGAGCTGCACCCGTTCTGTCCACCAAAGATCTATGCCGAACACCTAATTAACAGAGTCAAAAAGCAAAATTGGTACTTCAGTTTGCTATGAATGAACAGCTGGTTAACAACCTTTCTGGTGGGCCTCACTAAATCTGCTGCCAGACCCCTGGCCCAGAAACACTGCATGCACAGTGATTTTTAGGAAAGAGGATACATTGGCAGGGGGTTTGATTAATTATTAAATATACAAACGTGAAACCAGGAGCCAGCCATCCTTGGAGATCTTTCTCACCTCCCACGCCCAGCTAATTACCATGTCTTATGAATTCCCCCAATAAATATCTCTCAAATATATGCCCATCTCTGCATTCTAGCCCCAGGCCTCAGTCCTAGACCCCAAACCCTGCTCTCTTAGCTCTCAATGGGGACCACTGCACAGTCTGGCCGGTGCCCCTAGCCCCCTCTACTTTTATTCTTCTTCTTTTTTTTTAAAGATTCCATTTATTCATGAAAGAACAGAGAGGCAGAGACATAGGCAGAGAGAGACACAGGCATCCTGCAGGGAGCCTGATGCGGGACTCAATCCCAGGACCCCCGGGATCACGACCTGAGCCAAAGGCAGACGCGCAACCACTGAGCCACCCAGGTACCCCCCACTTTCACTCTTTAATGCATGGCCACACTACAGCCAGAAGGATCTTTTTTACAGGAACTCTAGAATAAGATTTTAAACATCCCATTATTTTTATTGGGATTGCATTTGCATTTATAGATTAATTTAGAAAGAATCAACATCATTATGTTTCTGAACCTTCCTGCCTGTAGACTATTCAAGCTCTTCCTCTGCATCTTGCAGGTTAATTTAAATTCTCTTCCCATGCCTCTTGTCCAAGTCTTGATACATTTATTCTTAAGAATTTCACTCTGTTGTTCCTTTTATAAATGGAGGCCTTTTCTTCTAATACTTCTTCTAACTGGTTATTGTTTCTACACAAGCAAGTTACTGATTTCTACATAGGAATTTGCTCCTACCATCTTAGTGAATTCTTTTATGGTTTGAATAGTTTCTTAGTGGATTCTTTTGGGGGTTTTGGCTATATGAGAATATCATATACAAATAGTGACAGTTTTACTTCTTTTTTCTTTTTCTTTTTTTTTTTTTTTTAGAGAGAGAGAGAGAGAGACTGAGAGTGCACCTGGAGGGAGGGGCAGAGAGAGAAGGGGAGAGAATCTCAAGCAGGCGCCATACCTAGCATGGAGCCGGGGTGGGGGTGGGGGGCTCTATCTCATGACCCTGAGATCCTGACCTGAGCTGAAATCAAGAGTCGGACACTTAATTGAGCCACCTAGGTGCCCCTTTACCTCTTTTTTCTGATTTTTAAATCTCTACCTTCTTTCTCTTACTCGAATGTGTTAGCCAGTTCCTCAAAGAACCATAATAGTTGACATATCTTGTTCCTGAGTAGTGCAATGCTTCTAGAATTCCTATTTTAAATGCTGAGTTTTAGGTTTAGTTTGATCTGTTTTAACATGTTAGGGAATTACCCATCATGACTTCATTAATTAGCATTTTTACAGAAGGATCTTTTAAAATTCAGACTTGATTATGTCACTCCCTGCTTCTCATTGCTCTGAAGAAGAAACTCTTCTCTCCTGTGTCCTAAGGTCCTGGGCTGTCTGTCTGGCCCCTGGTCCTCACCAGCCTCAAATGAAGCTGCATTTTGCTTCCTGGCTCCAGCCACACTGGCTGCTAGAGCATGTCAGGCCCCTTCCAAACTTAACATGCTGGACACCAGCACTTTCTCTCTGTTCATCACTCTGCCTCTCACTCCACTCCAAATTTCTTTTCCCTGGACAGCCCCTACTATCTTTCTGAGCTCATCTCAATAGTCACTCTCATGGAAGGCTCCTTGACCCCTTGACCATAGTGGATCCCTGCCTAGTGCCCTGCTTCTTCCTAAAGAGCAAAGTCAGATTGTCAGGTGCCATGGCAGTGAGTCCCAAGTGGCCAGATTAGGGACAGAAGGTCCAAAGGAGGCCATCATACTAGTTCATGGTTAAATGATGAGAGCCAGGCATCAGGTGATGGTCCTGGGGTTGGGAAGTAGGGAAGAGATGCAAAAAAATATTGTGGAGGTAAAAGCTCTATGGCTTGACTGCTGAGTGAAGGCAGGGGGTGAGGGATGGGAAAATGACCGCTAGGGGCTCTTCTTGGGTGATTTGATGGTACCATTGACTGAGATGGGGATTCCAGAAAGAAAAGTAGGTTTGAAGGAAAAAGCAATGAGTTTGTTTTGGGACATTCATTTAGCAGAAAACGAAGAGGATGGGAAGCTAGAAACCATGTAACAAGGAGGGAGTGGCAATCTTACAGAGTCCTATCTTACAGAGGTGGAGAGCGAGAAGAGGATTGATATGGGTTCCTGTGTTTGGCAACTTGGGAGTCATTGGTACCTTGAGCAAGAGCATTTTTAGTGGAATTGGGAACATCACTGGAGGAGGGTGATGAATAAAAGCTGGGCGTGAGGGGTAGGAAGTGGTGGCATCCACTGTAGACTTCCTGTTTGTGAACAGGGAGGAGGAGGGGGAGGTAGAAAGGCAACTGGGGGAGCTCTTTCCTGATAGCCTTCATCTTCTGGGTGTCATAGAGGCCAAGTAAGAAGAGATGGGAGGGTTGAGAGTTCAAGGTTGAGAACTGTTACTTCATGAAATAGGAACCTGTGTCCAAGGGTGAGGCAGGATTCCTGAGCCTCTGGGACACCATTCATGTTTTAGAGAATCTGCTCCCTGCCCTGTGGTTTTCACCAGCAGAGCATCAGAGCATTGGGCTGGTGTGTTGATGGGGATGGTTGGCTTAGATTCATTCAGGATAGAAGATTTGGCAGGGAAAATGCAGGATCTGGAGGCTGGAAAGCCAGAGAGAATGTCAAGAGATAAACCAGTGATGAACGATAGGGCCCAGGCTGGCTGAGGGAAATGAGACCAGGGGTCCCCAGGCATGGGGAGGACGCATGTTGACGTATTATAGTGAGAACTGCCTTGGATTATACTGCAGAGGTAGCATATCTGCCAGCGTCATTAATCCTGCAGGAGTAAGAATCAGAAATATGACATGAAATCGACCCCCCTTCCATTAGAAGGTGGTAACAATTCTGAATCAGGATTCCATTTATGACTTGGGCCCCTAAGGACACTGCATGGTGGGGCTCTAGGCTTCATCTTTTCTCGGTAATGGCATAAAGGCCTCTGGCCTTGCCAGCTCTTCTGTCATAGGAATCTGCTAGGGGGAGTGGACTGGATTTGCAAAGCAGGGTAGTGTTTTTCTAAACTAGTGATCTGTGAACTGGTATCAGTCTAAAATTAGCCTGTGAAAAGATAAGCTTTAATATGTGTCATTAGGTGGAATGACAAGTAATTGAGGGTGAAATTTCCCATTTTTACAAAAAAGTCTCTGTGCAAATCAGGCACTCCTACGTAAAAGGGTGCTGTGACTGTCTCAGCTGCTCTTTACAGCGTGCCCTCTGCAGCTGATGGCCGTGGCCCCATGGGTGAGCGTGGGAAGTGCAGGCTTGCTGAGGCCTGAGACCAGATCTTCTGCATGTTCACTAGCAACCTTCCCCTATATGTTGGGTGGCCACTGAAGTTAGTCATAGCACATTCTTAGTCACATGGTGTTCTGTGGAAGTGTATCTGCTGCTTCTCCTCACATCAAGTCTCATCTCCTTACTTAGTTCTGCGTGAACAGTTAGAGGTCTCGCTCCCAGCCCTTGCTACTCTTTGTGGCTCTGAGCCCCTTGCAATGATCTCACTTGAGTGACATTTATAGCTATGTACCTGGTTGACAGGAACAGTGACTCATAGTTTTCTGCATTCAGTACCTCTAATTCTTTCCCATCCAGAGGTGATGAGATTGTGTGTGTGTGCTTGGGAGAGGGGTGGGGAGAGGTGGGTGACTGTTATTATCAAAATGACTGGAATCCAAATGTGAGTCTGAGTCATCTCAGCTTGTGTGGATGGTGGTGGGCAGGAGAAAGGAATGGTCTGGGGTTGACTAATGCCTTGAGGAAGTTTCTGAGGATGATCCTCCTTGGATCTGTATGATGAGCATCCAGGTACAGGTATCAAGACTTCCAGCTCCCCATTTTCTAGACTGGGAGATGTAATCTATTACAGTGTCATGAAACAATTTAATAGGCTGCTGGTCAGAATTTAGAATAGAATAGAGAATAGATTACATTTCCTTTGGTAAGGTTAATTATTGTTCTGTAAAATTTCTGTTTCAGTTGTGTATGTGTGTGGGCATTTTAGACTGTGATATAAAAATGCATTTATTGCTATAGGTAATGGTACAAAAAGTTTGAAAACCATTGCTCTAGATGGATGGTAAATCTTTAATGAACTCTTTTGGTAAGAATTGAGGACTACTCGTTCTTGTATTTCCTTACCCCTAGCAGTGTGTAGCATAGATATTAGGTGCTTGATAGCTATTTGTGGAAGCCAGGCAGTCAGGAAGGAAGGAAAGAAGGAGGGCAAGAGGGACGGATGGAAGGAAGAAAATGTTGGAAGGATGGAGGAAAGGAAGGAAGAAAGGGGGAAGGGAGGGGAATGGGAGAAAGGAAAAAGGGAGGAGAGAGGGAGGGGGTGAGGACTGGAATAAGGCAGATCTGGAGATTATACTTCATTCCTCAATATTATCCAGGATCCCAGCAAACATTTCTCTTCTCCCCCCCCCCTTTAAAAGATTTTATTTATTTATTCGTGAGACACACACACACAGAAAAAGAGAGAGAGAGAGAGAGAGAGAGAGGCAAAGACACAGGCAGAACGAGAAGCAGGCTCTCTGCAAGGAGCCTAACATGGAACTTGATCCCAGGACTCCAGGATCACACCCTGGGCCAAAGGCAGGCGCCAAACCTCTGAGCCACCCAGAGATGCCCTCTTCTCCCTTTTCAAAAAAGCTTCCTGAATGATCCAGAAAGTGAGTTACCCCTAAGATAGATAGAGGTAACCATCTTCAAACCAAAACCCAAAGATCAGAATAGTAGAGAATCATAATGGGTAAAGGAGAATGTCTGAGAAAATGTTTTTCTTAACAGTTTATGTTATCCCTGCTCAAGAGATCTTTATGGGGTAATATGGTGCATTAGACTTCTGTTGCTGCTGCACCAAATTACTGCAGATTGAGTGGTTTAAAACAGCACAAATTATTATCTTACAGTTCTAGAGGTCAGAAGTCCAAAACGGGTCTTGCTGGGCTAAAATTAAGATGTTGGCAGGCTTCATTACTTCTGGAACTCCTAAAAGAGAATGTTTCTTTGACCTTTCCAGTGTCTAGAGGCTGTCCTTGGCTTGTAGTCCCTTTCTGTATTTTCAGAGCCAGCAACATTAGCCTGAGTTCTTCTCATGCTGCCTTCTCTCTGCTTCTCTCTTCTGGTTTTTTCTTCCACTTTTAAGGACCTTTGAAATTACATGGGGCCCACTGGGTAATCCAGGATAATCTCCCTATTTTAACGTCAGCTGATTAGCAACCTTAATTGCATCTGCAGTCTTCATTCCCCATTGCCATGTAATCTAACAGATTCACAGGTTTTGGGGATTAGGACATGGACATCTTGCAGGGGCCATCATTCTGTCTACCACATATGGTTTATTCTAAGATTGCCAATCATTGGTAGCCCCTGCCAAAGTTTTGGTGTTTATATAGAGTATAGTTGGACAGGGCGTGTGTGCTGTGACTATCTCATGGATGTGATAAATAGTTTCATTCATACAGAGCTGGGTAGTTGTCCCAGGAGAAAGACTGATCTGACAGCTGGTTTGGCAGGGTTAATTGGACAGCCAGGTTGTGATACGCTCTTGTGTGGTACTTTTGCAGAGCTGTTGTCATGTTGCTGATCTACTTGATGAAGTTGTCTGTAAATAGCAGCTGTCTTCAGCTGGCTCACCTACTCCCATCTACCAGATTATAAATGGAACACAGGGTGAAAAGAGTGTGAGCATGGGTAGTAGTGACTGAGTGCCTGCATCAGGCTCTGTGTAGTATTATTTGAATTTAATCTGCAGAACGGCTGTCCGAGGGAGGTGTCATTACTATTTCTGTTTAAAGATGAAGCAAGCAACACTCGAGGGCAAGCAATTCATCCAATAGATGACTCAGCTGCTGGTCTAAGAGGCAGATCCTGGCTCCTAGCCCTGACAGGAACCACGCAGAGGGGGAAGATCAGTGCCGGGCCCCTAGTACTGGACGAGAATCTTTGTTGAGTCAGCTGTCTACAAGGATGGTATTACCAGAATCCACATCCAGTGCACGGTCATGGATCAGTGATAGGAAAGAGTGAACAAGCTGCTCTGTGGATGAGAATTCTGCTCATGACCAGGGATTAATGGCCTTGGTATATCTGTTGGGATTAGGGAGCAGGTTTCTATATTATCACTAGTATGAATGATGTTGAAATCTCTTAACTATTAAGGGTATTCAGGGTTGCTTCAGCTCCTAAGGAAATTTAGTCTGAACTGCTGGTCACATAAACTAATAATTTACCTGACACATTCCTTTTGGCTTTTTAAAGAAATGTTGCTTAATTGCCCCCCCCCATTCCTGGGCTCTTGGAAATGCTCAGCAAGTAATAATCCACTAAAGTAGAGGGCCTCATAAGTTGGCCTCATAAAAGGCCATGGGAAGGAGCAGCGTTTAGTTGCAGCTGCTTCCTCTTTTTTTTTTTTTTTAAATCATCCAATCCATGATCCTTATTTTACTTTATTTTTTTTTTTAAGATTTTATTTATTTACTTGACAGAGAGAGAACACAAGCAGGGGGAGCAGCAGAGGGAGCGGGAGAAACAGATTCCCTGCTAAGCAGGGAGCCCATCACAGGACTTGATCCCAGGACCCCAGAATCATGACCTGAGCCAAAGGCGGATGCTTTAACTCTGGCACTCTCACTTGCAGCTTCTTAGGTTTTTTTTGGTGAAATTTGTGTAAGATGCAGTGTGAGGCCTCTAATGCTGCATATATTTAATTTTTTAAGTAAGTAGAAAAACATGTCAGACAAACAAAAGAACCTCACCTTTTACTCATCTTAGTATCTCCAGTACTTGACAGAGTAGATGCTCAACAATTGTGTTTAATGAGTAATCACATTATTCAGTCCTTTATTAGTAAGATGTCATTTGAGTAAGGCTGTGTGGAACAAAAGAGAACAGGATAGAGTCCTTACTTCAGAGAACTTCCTGTCTAGCAAATGTATTTGCCCAATGCTTTTTTCTAAGGATGTTAGTAGTTGCATAGCAGGTGTAAAGCTTATGGAAGAGTTCCTGAGTTGGCTGAGCTTCACCTGCATTGCTGCAAAAGCTCCTGAGCAATTTATTTTCTTTGTCTGGGAGCCTTCCAATAGGAGGTGGTTTCCTGGATAATTCCCATTATAATTTAATTTAAAATTTGACTTCCTATGAGATAGAATAAAAGGTGTTAAGATTGCATGGAAGCAGACTTGTTTTGTACTAGGTATCTAATTAGAGCTATTTCCACATGATTTTATGAATGGGAAAATGGCTTTCATGCCACTGAAGCCACTGATGTGAGCCAACTGTTTCAACCTGTGGTGACTACTCAAATGATACAGAATAATGTAGTAGGAAAAGTAGTTTTTCTGTGCTTCTTGAAGTTGACATTTAAGCATGTGCAATTTTGGGGAACCATTTTTATGTTTTTGGATCCAGATGGTTGTTCCAAAAGGAGCACTGTCCCTGCTGATCAAGTGGGAAGTAAAGAAAAAAGTTTCCTTCTGCATTAAAATCCACTTTGGAGGATAGCCCTACTGTTGCTGTCATGGGGTTGGAGCATCTCACCTCCCAAGATGCAGTGTGTCTGTTTCTAATGAAGATTTTAAATGCCCTGTGGTCATTTTCTTTGAAAACCTTGTCATGTGCCTTGGCAGATGGCAGGTTTGTGTTTGGGCATGAAATCTAGCACACTGCTGGCAAGATCACTTTATTTCTTGAGAGTTATTTGGGTAATAAGAATTTATAATTGAATTAAGTTGGCCCTCATAACTAATAATTTTATGTGGGCACATGGTTGCAAGCTAAATACCCAAAACCGTTATGTGTCTTTCCTGATACTTGAAAGGAGGCTAGTTTTCTTTGAATAATTATCTCTTGGATAATGCTTTTTATTTGCCCAAATGCAGAAACTCATAGATGTTCTCTGAATACAGGAAGAAAAAGTTCAAAAGCCATGACTAAGGCAAGAATCTTTGGGCTCTGAGAGGTTGGCCTGGCTGAGATATTCAGGAACAGCTGTCTAACTACAGACTCTGGGGCAAACCACTTAACCCACCTTGGAACTGTTTTGTTTTGGTTTTGAGGGTCGGGGATCGGGGAGCGGAGCGGACCAGGTGAGCACCGGTTCTAAAGATTCTCTGCGTGACTGTGCCACTTGGAAGGACAGGCTTTGTTAACAGTAGCTGGACAGAGTGGCTGGCGTGTGCAAATGCGTGTACAGATGCCCCCCGCTTGTGATTCAGAGCACAGCTGGTGGCCCTCAGTGACCTTGACAAGTGTCCTTTTTCAGTGGAGATGTTAACAAACTGTGACATGACATGTGCTGTGGAAATGGAGGGTGCTTTGATGTCTTCCAGTTGGCCGGCTTACATCTTTCCTGAGGGAGCACTGGACTTTTGGGCAAAGGAAACAGCAGTGACGAGGGAAAACCAGATCCACTCCTCTGCACACATGCACTCTGTTCCCAGTAATTACATCAGTCTGTGACCGAACCAAGGGGTGCCCGTCATAAATAGCCGTAAGTCCAGGTGATGCCAAGGACAATGCTGTGGCATGTGGTTTTTGACATTGCCAAGAGATAAGCCAAAAGATTATAACAAAACAAAACAAAACAAAACAAACCTGGGCAGCTCAGTCATTGAGTGTCTGCCTTTGGCTCAGGTCCTGGGATCAAGTCCTGCATCGGGCTCCCCATGGGAAGCCTGCCTCGCCCTCTACCTATGTCTCTGCCTCTCTCTGGGTCTCTCATAAATAAATAAAATCTTTTTTAAAAATTAAAAAAAAATCAGCTCTGAGATTTCATAGCCTCCAATAACAAAAATAAAATAGGAAAGAGGGCAGCCCCGGTGGCTCAAGAGTTTGGTGCCACCTTCAGCCCGGGCATGATCCTGGAGACCCGGGATCGAGTCCCATGTCGGGCTCCCTGCATGGAGCCTGCTCCTCCCTCAGCCTGTGTCTCTGCCTCTCTCTCTCTCTCTCTCTCTCTCTCTGTGTCTCATGAATAAATAAATAAATTCTTAAAAAAAAGGAAAGAAAAGCAGTCTTATAGCTACTATGTAATTAATTGCCAATAATCTAAGAGTAAGGGAAACTCACTTATAAATTATATATTCACATAAAATAGTTCTACTGCATTTTGAGTTCAAGGTCAGGGAGCTCTTCTGATGTTCTGAACAGACTGAGGCCAGGGAGCAGGGAATCAGGGCTGGCCTATTCCTCGCCCCCAGCCGGTAGTGTATCTTACCAGCCCCATCCATGGCTGGAGTGGCCCTTGCACTCTCCTTTCTTACGCTCCCTAAGTCCCTGTGAGAACTTCATGTGATGGAATGATTTCAACTTGGTGGTGACCTCCTACTAGTTCCTCCTGTAACGTTTCCAGGTGCCCTTAAATATTGTATTTGGGTCACTGAAGACACAACTCTATGAATCATTTAGGCCACAGTAATAGCTGCAATCGCATTTTCTTTTACTATCTATCCTCTGGGTGCTTTCAAAATGAATCTTTCACCCAATTATATCTGGTTTATCAAGTTGTGGCCAGTGTGGATTGGGCCACGTGAAGACGAGCACTTACCAAGCTTTACCTTGTAAGGAGGAGCCAGGTTAAAGAAGAAAGGTGACTCGGGTATCCTCCCTCATTTGTAGTGTGCACAGGGCGAGCCATTTGCCTAATGAAACTGGGCCTGCCCCATGATGGAGAGAATCCTTGCGTGACATGTTTTTTAATAGCCCTGTCTGGGTTGGCCACCATCTCGGGAGAAGGGACCTGCTCAGGGCTTTCATTCCTGCACTGCCCAGAGAGCCTTTAGAAAATGAGCTTTCCGGGTTTCTCCTATCCTTGCACAGAGACATACTGCAAGCTGTTCGCCTCTCACTGAGCGCAGAGGACAACTACCACCATGCTTGTAGAAGTTCGTGTTCACGCAGGAAGGAATTGCCCTATCAGGTCCTCGGGGGTTACAGATGCTTATCCCACTTAATCATCCTGTCGACCTCAAGATGAGACAGATGGGGAAGCTGAGGCTCTGGGATGTCACCAGGGAGTAATCGGCAGGCCTGGGGTTTGCCTCCATATGCCCCACCTGGGGGGAGCCTGCCTCCTAGTCCAGGGAGATTAGGTAAGCATGTGCATTGGGAAGAAGGCAAAAGTAAGAGGGTACCATGAGGAAAATGCTAGCACATGTGGAGGTGTGGGGAAAGGAGTGGAGGGAAGGTATATTTCAGAAAGTTTTCATGGAGTAGATGACCTGGGGTGAATGTTGAAGAAAGGCTGAGATGTAGACAAATATATACTTTCTTTCTTTTCTTAGAGAGAGTAGGTATGAGTGTCAGGAAGTGAGGGGGAAGAGGTAGAGGGAGAGAGTCCCCAGAGGCTCCATGCTCAGCACAGAGCCTGACACAGGGCTTGATCTCATGACCCTGAGATCATGACTTGAACTGAAATCAAGAGTTGGATGCTTACCTGGCTGTGTTACCCAGGTGCCCCAAATATGTGCTTTCTTGACCAATGTCTGTCTCTGGCATAAGACTCTAAGCTGAATAGGGCAGGGGCTTCTCTTTTCCCCCATCTGTTCCTTTTTTCCTTTCTGTCCTGCACCCCAAAGGTCTGGCAGAGTGGTAGAAAGTCTGGCTCACAGTGGATGTGTGCTCAGTGTGTACTGTTTGAATGGACGGTTGGACTAGACGTGGATTGGAGGTATCCGAGGCAGTGAGAATAGCGTGAGTGTGAAGAAGTGGGCCAGGGTCTTGGGTAAGGAGAGGGCAAGGAGAGGGCAAGGAGAGGGCAAGGAGAGGGCAAGGAGTAGCAGCCAATGAGGCAGGACAGGCAGATGGACAGGCAGTATGGGAGGCCCGTGGATGCCAGGCAAAGGGGCTGGGGTAGAGGCCTGGTGTTAGCTGTGGGGCCTTGGCTAACTTAGTGATTCTGCTCCTCCAGATCTTCCTTGTTTGTAAAATGGAGATGAAAGAAGGTACAACCTTCTGAGATCGTTTGGAAGATTAGTTTAAGATCTGTCAAGTGTTTCGCATTGTCCTGACACACAGTAACGCAAGTGCTGGATGCCACCTAGCTATTACTATTCTTAATGGCCCTCAGGACAGTGTGGCTTTCCTGTGAGGAAGGATGAGATTGGGCTGAGCTCCAGGTAAATTCATCTGGTGGCAGTAGGATGGTTTGGAGTGGAGGCAGAGATTCCCCGGGAGATGCGAGGAGGAGTTAGTGGGTTCTGGAGCTCCCAGGTGAGTAGTTGTGAGGACTTGAGCTGGAGGTCATGGGAAGAAAGTCATGGTGGGCCCACATGCCAGACACCTCATGAAGAAGGCTGGGTCTACAGGACTCCGTGACTCACTAAAGGGGAGGGTGAAAGTTTGAATCTGAGCTCCGAAAGGCATAATGATCCAATGATTCATGGAAAGAGGGGAGCCAGGCAGGTTTGCTTTGGAAAGATGATGGGTTCGGTTTGGGTTGTGTTGATTCCATGGTGCCTGTGGAATTTCCAGATGTAGAAGTTCCAGTGAGTTAGGAGACCCCATACTAGAACTCTTGGCGGGGGGGGGGGGGGGGTGGCAAGTCAGGCAGGTGAGTCTACAGGGAAATCACCCGCACAAAGCCATCTAGAGGAGGTGCAGAGACGGGGGCTAAGGATGAAGCTCGCAAGGAGGGGCTGGAGTGGCAGGTGGTGGGGATGCGGGAAACAGGTCTTTCCCATAATTGCTGTGGCCTAAAAGAGGGTTGGTGAATCTGGGGCACTGTATCAGGAGTCCCACCAAGTGCCTTTGTGGCAGGGTCATTGACTTCCAGGCACTGGAAGCTTGACGCTGGACAGCACCTTTTCATTTTTAGATGGTAGTGACGGAGGCAATGCTGGAATCACAAATTAGGTTAATGGATGTATGTCCTTCCTTAAGGAGGCCATGTCCCCTCCAGAGGATACCTAGATTCTCTTTATATAGTGGTGTCGTGAAAATGAACGGCGTGCTCTGTGCTGTGCTTGTGAGCATCCCGGACAGGCTCATCTGTTCTTGTCCCAGTCCTGAATGGGCTTTCTTTAAAGTGAGATTTAGGTTCTTAATCATCTTAAAAGGAAGATGATCAGCCCTCTTCCCGGGAAAATTCCTGCACGTGCCTGTGGACAGCTCTCAGTCCGGTCCGTTCAGGGGTTTATGGATCCCCTGAAGCCCTCAGGTTAAGAATTCTTCCCTTAAAGGCTTAGCTTCAGCACTTTCCTCTTATTAATAAAATGACCTTCTACTTCAAGGTAAAATCCATTCAAATCTGTATTACTGAAGAAGGCTACTAGGTCTTCTTGGTAACTATATTGTTGATTGCTGTAGGATAATAAATTTGTGTATTTAAAACAGAGAAATGACCCTGTGAATGCTATGATTCATTCTTTCCCATATGAAATTATGGGGTCATATAGGTCATAATTTTGCAGAAGGGAAAGCACAAGTTGATTAAATTTCAAGACGTTCTTGTTTCCATTGGATGGAAAAGTAAAATAAATACATGCAGGTCTGTTTTCTCTTTATTTTATCATTTGTTTGATTTTCTAAATAGGGATTAAGCTAGTTAAAAGTTGTGTGTACCGAACTGTCATTTTTAAAATTGTGGTGAAATGTAATAACAAAATTTACCATTTTAACCATTTTTAGGTGTACAGTTCAGGATCTCGTGACATTAAGGATCTTGTGTAGTTTTAATTCATCCCATTGTGAAAAATTTCTAAATCTTCAAAACAAAATGAGAAAGTTGAAAAGACTGTAAGAAAGTATTTACCTGGAAAGATACAATTCATGAACTGAATTCTAAGGGGTCACAGACTGGGGCTTCCCATTTAACAATGCTTTATGGAAAGATCTCATAGATTTCAGAAGTAGAATTTGTTTTTTGTTTTTTTTTAAAGACATTGTTAAATTTATTTATTTATTTTTAATTTTATTCATTTATTCATGAGAAACACAGAGAGAGAGGGAGAAAGAGAGAGAGACAGAGAGAGAGAGAATGAGAGAGAGAGGCAGAGGGAGAAGCAGGCTCCATGTAGGACCGATGTGGGACTCGATCCCGGGTGTGCAGGATCACACCCTGGGCTGAAGGCAGTGCTAACCCGCTGAGCCACCCAGGCTGCCCTAGAATTTGTTTTTAATGGAGTGATGATTTTTATTTTGCTAGAGGACTAAGGAAATCTCCAAGGTAGACAAATTAAGAGAATTTTCGAGATCATAAGATTAAAATCTGGATTTTGAGTTGCATTTGTGAAGTATGGAAGATCATTGAAACTCAAAACAAGTGTCAGGTATAGACAGAGCTCTGCATTTTTCATTAGCTGAAGTTAACATATTTTCACAGGTATCTACAGTACAACACAATACTAAAATCTCATGTGAATTTGCAAATGTGAGGGTCACCATAGTAACATCTATATTAGCCTTTACATTTAACATTATTGGTAAAATATGCTTATGCCTTTGTAATAAGACTTTCTCAGGGAATAAAAAAGATATTTTTCTTTCTATTATACCACAGGATGTTCCTCCCTTGTCCCAGGCATTGTTTTTGAAATTCAAAAGTCTGGATGTCATATTAGAAGCAGCCAAAATATTAGTGTTGGTGTCAGGAAGTTAGAATACTATTTCCAAAAGCAGTTTGAGCCAAAGCTATGGAATTTATGGATGTACTTGGCTACAGGGGATAGTAGGGAAAGCTTTGGACAAATATATCTTATAAGTAATAAATTCAGGGTATTGTCCAGGCCGTGATGAGTTCCAAGGGCTGAATTCATCCAGAATTGAGCATTCATGCTGAGTTAGCCGCTTCACTGCCTAAAGAATCATATTGCCAAACAAAGAGTCTTTGTGGCAGTGAGTGCGAGGGTCGTTGGGTGACTTTAACACTCAGTCACTTAGGGTTGGGACATTTCCCTGTCCAGAGGAACTATCATTCCCCTCCACCATCTCAGACAGCCATTTACATTGCTTATTTCCTAATAAAATATTTCCATTCTTCATTCTCAAAACATCTGAAGGCCCTTCAGAAACTGACTACAATTGCAGAGGGCTTGGAAATATTTTTGAGAACTTGATGACGATACAGATTTCTGATGATTAGAGGAGGAATGATTTTCGTCCTGGTGGGTATTGATTGATGGCCCTAAATTAGAGCAATACACCATTTATGCACAGGCAGTGAGAGGTGTGTGGGGTCCCAAGATGGGACACTGGGGCTCCAGGAAGAGCTGAGGGTGCCGACTAAGCAAGCATGTCCTAGGGGCATCTCGCAGAGTTTCACCACTCAGAAAGTGCTGCTTGCTAGACTAAGCCTTGTGGAAGCAACAGGAAAAGTGAAAGCAGGAGCCTGTCTTGGTCCTCCCAAGGAGCCGTTTTGAAGACAAGGTATACATGCATGAGCAATAATGACAGTGAACCTCTATGGGATCGAATGGAGCCATGTAAGAAGGGGAGGAGCAGGAATCCACTTGGGGGTCATTAGGTCTTTTTAGAAAGGCAAGAGGAGTAGTGGTTAGGGGCATGAATTTTGCAGACAGGCTGCCTGGGTTCAAATCCCAGCTCTACCACTTAACCAGTTGTATGATGTCAGGTGACCTACTTGCCCTCTCTGTGCCTCAGTTTCCCATATTTAAAATGGAGATGGTGAGGGGTGCCCAGGTGGCTCTGTCAGTTAAGCATCCGACTCTTGGTTTTTGGTTCAGATCATGATCTCATGGGTTGTGAGATAGAGCCCCACGTCTGGCTCTGCGCTCAGCAGGGCGTCAACTTGAAGACTCTCTCCCTCTGCCCCACCTCCCACTAGCTCTCTCTCTCTCTCTCTGTCTCATAAACAAACAAATCTTTAAAAAAATAAGAAATGAAGTGGAGATAATGATAGGACCTGCTTAAGAGTGATGTTGTGGGATTAGGTAATACACGTAAAGTACCTGGCTCACAGTATGTGGTATTATAAATGTTTGCTGTAATTATAGTTATACTGTAACATCATGTTTATCAGGAAATCCTGATCACTTACCTAAGAGCCCCTATTGCTAGGAGTGTGTTTACCTTATTGGACTTCAGAGTTCAGAAGCTTCTTCCAGAGAACCTCTGCAAAGCTTGGCGCCAAGTGGATTGAGGGGCCCCAAGAGACCTGTCACTGAGGGTTCATTCCCCAAACACTGCATTTGCCAAATATGAGTTGTTTTGTTCCTTGAGGGTTAGTTTCTTGCACCTCACATTTGCACAGAGGAAGAGCTGCCCAAGCAGGCAGTGTGCATCAGAGTAAGGCAGCTGGTGCTCTCCCTTCCATCTTTCCTGTCCCTCTCCATGGGCCGTGTGATGTGGTGGCTAACTGAGAGTGTAGCTTCTGGAGTTACATTGACTACTAGCTGTGTGACGCAAGGTGAGTCATCTAACTCCGATAAGCTTTCATTTCCTTATCTGTGCAAAGGGGCTGATATGGATATTTGCCTCATGAAATGTGACGATTAAAAAAGATAAGGCTTAAAAAGATGTCACCATTGGGGTAAACAGAGTGAAGTATACATGGGAACTCTCTATACTATTTTTGCAACTTCCTGTGCATCTATAATTATTATTTTTTAAAAAGTGAAAATAAAAGCCTGCAAAGAGCTAGCATTGTTCTTGGCCCACAAATGCTAAGAAATTATGTGGTTCAAATTTATGGGGTATGGAGGCACTCTACAAATATTTTATATGCACAATTGATTTCATTCTCAGGACACCCCTATGAGATAGGTCCTAGGGTTATCCCCATTTTACAGAGAGGGGATCTGAGTCATTTATCCAAAGTTACCCAGTAAGTAAGTACCAGAGTTTATCGGTTTGCTGCAGGGTCCATGCTTTAACCAGGGTGCTATGTGCCTCTCCTAGCGAGAGCCCAGGATGGTGAGCTTTTCTGGTGACGATAGAGCCCTCCATCTCAGCGGCTACTGGTTTTCGTTAGTGTAATTCTTGAAGGGGAAGAGAGTCTTCGTCCATGTCCTAGAATTTGTGCACGGAAGATGAGTCCGTTTGTACATTTACATATAACACCAAATTTGGCGGATTTATTAATACCCTGAAAGACAGGAACATTGAAAATGATGCATTAGAAACTTCCATCAGAACGGCAGAGGCTTGACAGCGACTGCACACTCTCATGTCCTACGTGAGAAGACTGCCATGGTCATAGACGTATGTGCTTGGGAAGCTCTGGGCATCTCTCTGGATGCTGGGTGCAGGACTCTCATGGTTCCTTGAAACAAGTGGGCTTCGGTGTATTAGTAGCAGCATAACAAGGCCAGACCAGGGAGTTATCTACTCGCTGGCCATTTATCAGACCCTTCTCAGAGCATGGTGTTCACTCTTGCTCTTAAAAAAAGGGAGGTGAAATTGTCTGGGGAAGAGCCATAGCAGTGGCTGGAGGCTGCTGTTCTAAGCCTCGCGGCCGGATGATCATGGGCCTGCTCTTACTCTAGGGGTGTGAGGACTTCTTTTTCAGTTCATGGCTTGAGTTTTCCTTTAAAAGAAAAAAGTTTTTCATTAGATTTGGAGCATCTTCGTGTTGGCAGCACTGCCCCATAAGTTGTAGTTATCTTGAAGTTTGTCCTCAGAAAGAGCCTCCCTGTCTCTCAGGGCTGGTTCTCGGGCTGCTCTATCTGCAGATGTGCACTGTGGTCAGGAGTCTCCAGCAGCCTCCATGGTGGTCATCGCTGCCCAGGTCTGAGCGTGATTACTCTCACCGTCTCCGCTTTGTATATGAGGACAGGGGTTCCTGGGTGCACTGCAGGGCTTTCCCCACATCTCCATGTGGCCTTTCTAGTGGTTCAACTCTGGAACACACTCCATTCCCAGCTCCAGAGAGTGATGGCTCTTGGTGATCGATTCCCCTGCACGCACATACCTATGATGGGACATTTCACCCCCTCTGCTGCTGTCTTGCCCCCAGGCCTGTACCATCATTACCTCCTCATGGGTCTCCCCGCTCCCCCAACCCTCCTCCAACCTTCTTCTCAACACAGTGACGACTGAGCTTTACAAGCAGAAGTCAGGTCATGCCACCGATGGCTGGAAGTCTTGCGTGAGCTTACCTGTATGACCTGCTGCGGTCGGGGCCCCCATCCATCTCCCCTTGCTCATTTACTCCAGTCACCCTGGCTTCCTAGGAGCTCCTCCAGCACCTGGCCACTCTTCCACATGGCCTGGGCACTTGCTGTTCCCTTTGTGGGGATTTCTTTCCCCCCGATGTACATACGGCTGCCTCATTCCCTCTCTTCCTTCAGGTGTTTAGTCAAATGCCACCTTCGGGTTATGCTCAACTCCTGGACTGCCCTGTCTAAAGCGAAATCCCCCTTCCCTTCTTTTTTTTTTTTTTTTTTTAAGATTTATTTGTTTTAGAGAGAGAAATGCGTGAGTGGAGGGAGGGGCAGAAGGAGAGGGAGAGAGGGAAGCAGACTCCCTGCTGAGCACAGACCCTGATGTAGGGCTCAACGTGGGGCTGGATCTCACCATCCTAAGATCATGACCTGAGCTGAGGCCAAGAGTCGAGCACTTAACTAACTGAGCCATCCACGCGCCCTGCCTCCTTTGTTTTAAATCCTTTCTTCTGAATACTATCTAATACATGTTTTACTTTTTAATCTTGCTTATAACTTCTTTCTTTCCATTAAAATGTATGCTTCTTGAGGGCAGAATTTTAAAATATGTTTTATTTTCTACTGGAATATTTAGTGTCAAGAATAGGGTCTAGGTAGAGGTGCCTGGGTGGCTCAGTTGATTAAGCATCTACCTTTAGCTCAGGTCATGATCTAAGGGTCCTGGGATCCAGCCCTGTGTCAGGCTCCCTGCTCAGTGAGGAGTCTGCTTCTCCCTCTCCCTCTGTCCCTCCTCCCTGATCATACTGTCTCTCAAATAAATAAACAAACAAATAAATAAATAAAATCTTTTTCTAAAAAATAATAGGGTCTAGGTATAATAGATGCTTAATAAATATTTACTGAATGAATGAATGATTAGTAATAATTTAAGTGTAAGTTCTCTGAAGGCAGGGCACACAGTCTGTCCTCAATAAAATATTTGGTACCCCCAAACTGCAAACAGTATGGAGTCTCCTGTTTTGGAAGTTGAGCTGTCTGCAGGGAGAGAAGTGGCTGTGTCACCTGTTGAGGTCTTTTCTGGCTCCAGAGTCTCCCACTATTTCACTGCTAACCCAGAGTGAACCTAACAGTTCCCCAGATTTCTGGCTCTGCCTCTTTTTTTGTATCTCTAACAGTTTCATGTCTGCAAGGAAGTCACTAGTGGAAATTGAAAAGAGGGGCCTAGCTCACCTTTTAGGAGGTGGGGGTCAAGGCAGAGATGGTGAGAATGGTTGTAGCATTTGTCTGGCAGGATCAGTTGTGGCTTGAGTCCTTCTAGACCTTGCAAATCCTGCATTCCATCCCAGCAAGTTTCTGATCTTTGAGAAGAGAGCTCCTGAGCTTCAGGTTATTTCCGGGCAGACACCAAATACTTGCTCCTATTTCCAAAGTTCTGTGAATTTGGTTATTTGTTCTCTGAGGCTGTAGCCTCCACGTGGCTCACTGCGCCTGTAAGTGTTAGATTGGCAGATGTGTTGTGTGGGAGGAAGGAAGGAAAGTTTCCTATGTTAATTTCTCTCTGACAAGCACATGTGCAAATCTAGACACAGACTCTTGTATAAAAAGTAAAGGATAAAAGGAGAAAAAAACCAAGTCTCCATTCTTTAGCATGTGTCTGTGTGTGTGCTATTTCCATACAGGAAAAATCCCCTGTTTCATGGAAACCCATATTCAAAACATGGATAGGCTTCATTTACTTCCTCATATGTAGAATTTGAAAGTAGGCAAAGAAAGTCCTGTAGTATCTCAACTACAGTTGTTTATTAATGCAGAAAACTGGGAGAAGTAAAACTGTTAAATGAAAAATCAGATGAAATAGCTCTCCCTGATGGTCATGGGTACAGAATTAGAAAGACTCAATACTACACATTGAATTCTTGCCCAGTGCCAGGAGTGTCTGAAGTTTTATCTACATTTCTCATTTATTCCTAGGGACAAACTAGTGAGATTATCACTAGACAAACTAGTGATACTCTTACAGATGTGGAAACTGAGGCTTGGAGGGTGTTTGCTCAAGGTCACATAGCCCCTGAGTGGTGGAACCATATGTTTAGAGCTGGCAGTCTGATTTCAGTGGCTGTGTTCTTACTGCACTGAACTGCCTCTCCAGGAGATAGAAGAAAGAGCCCTAGGAGTATAAACAGCTACTCTTGTGGTTAACATCTCTCCGTCTGCCTTCTCAGCCTGCTCTACACACTCTGCTCACCTAAATGCAGATAGTAATAATACCAATGACTTTGGATAAAAATGAAAAGAACCTTAGACTATAGTGAAACTTACATAGTTTACAGGCAACAGAGTGGCCTGACATAGCTCCTGGCATATGGGTGGTGCCTAATAAATCCTTATGGAATGAATTTTTGCAGGAGCAAGGTTTGGTAATGGATGAATACCAGAATGTCTGGATTAAAACTAGAAAGGAACTCATGTATCTTAATTTGATTTAGCATAGGTTGGTCCAAACAATCTGGCAGTGTGCCTGTCTAAAGAATATTTTATTTATTTTTTTAAAAGATTTTATTTATTTATTCATGATAGTCACACAGAGAGAGAGAGAGGCAGAGACACAGGCAGAGGGCGAAGCAGGCTCCACGCAGGGAGCCCGACGTGGGATTCGATCCCGGGTCTCCAGGATCACGCCCTGGGCCAAAGGCAGGCGCTAAACCGCTGCGCCACCCAGGGATCCCATATTTTAAATCCAAATATACATCAGTTCCCAAAAATCATTAAATCCTGATGACCATCCAGTTTTCTGTCATTGAAAATAGCTCAGGCATGTTGAGTTTCACTGTTGGCCACCTGAGCCCTTCCAATGAGCTCCAGTAGGACCACATTTGTGCATGTTCATGGAAGTTGAAGATCAAAATCCACTCGTTCTGCAACTCACATGACTAAGGGCAGGATATTAAGTTTGCTACTGTAACACACAATTCCAAACGTTTAATGGCTTTCAACACAAATGGCTTGCTCATTTAACACAGGTCTGCTCTTGAGGCTCTAGGGCTCTGCATGGGTTTTCCCCGCCTAGGGGCAGCAGTTGTCTGGACATGGCTATTCTCATGGTAGAGGGCAGAAGCAAGATGCCACACTGAACCACAATGTTAAATTTAAAGCTTCTCTAAGGTGTCTCATTTGATCACATTCTTCGGCCAAAGCAAGTTCCATGGCCAGTCTGAACAGTGGAGCCAGAAGTCTGTTGAGGCTACCAGGACACATTGCAGGTCATAGGACAAAAGGCAAGGATGTGTGGTCTTTTTGGGATTAGGCATGGTGGGAGGTGTGAGTCTACCTCTGGAGAAGCTGGCCCGTGTAAGGAGGAGATCTGCAGGGGCCCCCTTGGTGGCTCAGTGGTTGAGCGTCTGCCTTTGGCTCAGGTCATGATCCTGGGGTCCTAAAACTGAGTCCTCATAAGGCCCCCTGTGGGGAACCTGCTTCTCCCCCTGCCTATGTCTCTGCCTCTCTTTCTGTGTCTCTCATGAATAAATAAATAAAATCTTAAAAAAAAAAAAAAAGGAGGAGTTCTGCAGTGATGTCACCACCATGGGTTAGGTATTTGATCTTGGTTTGCAAATATGCTCTATGCAACTAAGTTTTCAATTCCTTGTTCTCACTTTCAGTATCTGAACCATCTTTGGGAACTGCTGTAGGACCCGTAGGAAACAGCAAAGTGGTTGATTTCCAGCCTCTTGTATAAGAAGCTCTGAGACCTATCTTGACTTGAGAAGAGTGACCATGACTTTCAGAGTCTTTGGGCCCATGTTTTTGGATAAATGTGCTCTCACTGAGGCATCACAGAGAGGTCAGACAGAGCCTGGGTAAAGGGAGGTGGCAGTGGGTTGCCAGCAGTCTCTCAGTGGGTACTTGCCTGGAGGGAGGTGGGTGGCTGCAGAGCAGAGATCATGGCTGTGACAGGATCTCTGTGTCACAGTCATGGTACTGGAGTTCATCAGGTCACTGGTAGCCACAGGATTAAATAGGGTGGGAAGTGAACACATCCTGGAAATCACAGCTCTGGTGCGCGGATCTTGGATGCATATTGCCGGGGCGGGTAGGGGGGGAAATAAAGCTATAAGGCACACTTCAGATAAATTTTTAAAGATACTTGGAGCCACCTTCTTATTTAAAAAATATGTTAATAGCACCATTTATTCAACAGATACCAGATTCACAATGTTTAAAATTCAAAAGGAACAAAAAACTTTTCAGCAAAGTCTCCCTTCTAACCCTGTCTCACAACTTCCTTTAGTATTAGTTTCTTGTGTGTCTGTCCTTTCACAGACCATTCATGCATAGCATAAGATATATCCTTTGTTGCCGGAAAACTTGCATTAGAAATTAATTGTGAAAAAAAATAAAAATAAAATTAAAAAAAACAGAAATTAATTGTGCTGGGGGTGCCTGGGTGGCTCAGTTGGTTAAGCATCTGACTCTTGGTTTGGACTCAGGTCAGGATCTCAGGGTCTTGAATCTGGCCCCAATTTGGGCTCCCACTGGGTGTGGAGCCTGGTTAAGATCCTTTCTCTCCCTCTCCCTCTGCTCCTCCCTTCTCCCACGTCTTAAAAAAAAAAAAAAGTTAATTGTACTACAAACTTTATTGGGAATCTTCCAGTAGGTGTTACATCTGAATATTGTTTGTTTCTCAGTACAAAGATTTTATTACTCAGTATACTATAGGAAATGTATTTTGTGTCAATATAAATGTCTTTGCTCACAAGTTGAATAATTTAAGAAGACAAAGCTTATGAAAAGAGTTAGTACAGGTCCAAGTACTGGATATTTTAAAGTTTAGCATTAGCATTACAGTTAACTCATGATACAAATCTTTTCACTTTTTTCTATTGAACTTCCTTTAAATTTCCTTTAAATTTATTTTTAAAAATCATTCTACTGTATTTTTTACTGTATTTTTTTCATCATGACAAGTGCACTCCCTGGTCTCCATATCTTATTTCCCCCATCCCCTCCACCCACCACCCTCTGGTAACCATCAGAGGGAGAGAACAAACGTTCTCTATAGTTAAAAGTCTGTTTCTTGGGACGCTTGGGTAGCTCAGTCTGTTAAGCATCTGATTCTTGATCTTAGCTCAGATCTTGATCTCAGGGTGGTGATTTCAAGCTCCACACTGGACATGGAGCCTACTTGAAAGAAAAAAACCAAGTCTGTTTCTTGGTTTGTCTCTTTTCTTTTTTCCTTTGTTCATTTGTTTTGTTTCTTAAATTCTGCATGTGAATGAGATCATATGGTATT
The DNA here is from genome assembly GCF_053574225.1 of Canis aureus. Lineage (NCBI taxonomy): Eukaryota > Metazoa > Chordata > Mammalia > Carnivora > Canidae > Canis > Canis aureus. The sequence goes on from NC_135611.1 coordinate 47,524,537, forward strand.
TGCCTTTCTCTGACTGACTGATTTCACTTACCATTATGTTTTCCAGCTCTATCCATGTTATTGCAAATGGCAAGATTTCCTTCTTTTTAAGGCTAAATAATATTCCTATGTGTATCCCATATATAAATATATATATGAATATATATGCCAAAATATTGGAATATATATTAGCATATATATTTATATATGGAATACACACACACACACACACACTACATCTTCTTTATTCATTCTTTCTATCAGTGGACACTTGTGGCTCTTCTTTTTTTTTTTTTTTTTTTTTTAATTGGTGTTCAATTTACTAACATACAGAATAACACCCAGTGCCCGTCACCCATTCACTCCCACCCCCCGCCCTCCTCCCCTTCCACCACCCCTAGTTCGTTTCCCAGAGTTAGCAGTCTTTACGTTCTGTCTCCCTTTCTGATATTTCCCACACATTTCTTCCCCCTTCCCTTATATTCCCTTTCACTATTATTTATATTCCCCAAATGAATGAGAACATATAATGTTTGTCCTTCTCCGACTGACTTACTTCACTCAGCAGAATACCCTCCAGTTCCATCCACGTTGAAGCAAATGGTGGGTATTTGTCATTTCTAATAGCTGAGTAATATTCCATTGTATACATAAACCACATCTTCTTTATCCATTCATCTTTCGTTGGACACCGAGGCTCCTTCCACAGTTTGGCTATCGTGGCCATTGCTGCTATAAACATCGGGGTGCAGGTGTCCCGGCGTTTCATTGCATTTGTATCTTTGGGGTAAATCCCCAATAGTGCAATTGCTGGGTCGTAGGGCAGGTCTATTTTTAACTCTTTGAGGAACCTCCACACAGTTTTCCAGAGTGGCTGCACCAGTTCACATTCCCACCAACAGTGTATGAGGGTTCCCTTTTCTCCACATCCTCTCCAACATTTGTTGTTTCCTGCCTTGTTAATTTTCCCCATTCTCACTGGTGTGAGGTGGTATCTCATCGTGGTTTTGATTTGTATTTATTGAAGCTTTTGCACAGCAAAGGATACAGTCAACAAAACTCAAAGACAACCTACAGAATGGGAGAAGATACTTGTGGCTCTTCGATAGTTTTGCTCTTACAGATAATGCTGCAATAAACATAGGGGTGCATGTATCCTTTTGAATTAGTGTTTTATATTTTTGGGTAAGTATCCAGTAGTGTGATTTCTGGATCATAGGGTACTTCTATCTTTAATTTTTTGAGGACCCGCCACACTGTTTTTCCAGAGTGACTGCATTTTGCATTTCCACCAATAGTGCAGGAGGGTTCCTTTTTCTCCTCATCTTCACAAACACTTGTTTCTTCAGAATGCAATTCTTTTATCCTCATGGTGCTTCAGCTTTATTAACTGTACAATCAATATATTGATGCTTATTATCCAGCCTTAGAATAGTAGAAGCCATGCTCTGTTGAAGGTACATATAATATTCAGAAAGTTCTCTGAAAACTTCTGCATTGACTGTTATTACAGAATTAGTTGATAGAAGAAAGAGTAGATCAGTGGCTGAATCCAAGAGCCTTCTCTCCCTGGTTTTCAAAACCCCTCATAGTGTTCTAAGCCCCTTTCTCTGAGTATGCCTGTTTGTCGGTGGCAAAGTAAATATTATTTCCATTAACCAAAGAGAAAAAAAATGTTTGCAATACATCATTTCCCTAGCAGCTTGCCCAGGGCTCTTTTTTCCTGAAGCAGAAAGCGTCCCTGGTGGGCACTGAACAATATGCTTGTACTGCCTGCAGAGGCAGCTGGTTGCCCAAGCCCGAAGCCCTGGTCAGATGGCTCCCGAAGATTCATGTCCTCCTCTCTTTCTGCCTTTTACGCATCAGGTGTGCTCTTGGAGGCATCTTTTGCTACAGGGCAGTGCTCCTGGTGTTTTTTTTTTTTTTAAAGCAATAATTCTAAGACTTTTTCAGGGAGGATTTATCCAGAACTTGATCAAAGAGCATCATTGGGCAAAAGGGAAGTAGTCATTTCCTCTGTTACTAGTTTGAAGCCAACTTAGGTAAGGCTATCCATGGGTCACTTGGGTTAGGGGCTCCCTGCCAGAAAGAAGGGGGAGCACGGTGGCAGTGTCTGGGTGATCCCATCCCTAACCCCGCTGCCTCCACTCTGCTCCAGGCCCTTGTGCCTCAACCTTGGCATTCGTCTGAAGAAGAGGAAAGACGCCAGAATATGGACTTTTGATAAGACCAAAACACCAGCCAGAGAACCACCAAAACTGTTCTTCGCTGACCCAGAGTGGCCACTGTCCATGATGGTAAAGCCCACCAATGTGTAGGTGGTTAGCACACATCCAGCTCTAACATGAACAATTGAGAAACTTTTCCAGCAAAACAAGCTAAGATGAATTAGTTGTATGTGAATATCTATGACTCCTATTGGTCTGTTAATGCTTTGGCTAGACTACGAGCATTCAGATCCTGGTTCTGCCTCTTAGCTGAACTTAGCTGTGTGACTTTGGATGGTGCCCTGACCATTCTGGGCCTCAGTTTTCTTCCTCTATAAACTGGAGATGGCTCCCTTTTGGGATCATATTTGAAATTAAATGTTTTAATACAGGCAAGGCTTTTAGAATAATGCCTGAAGTATCATAAGCACTGAATGAATGAGTGAATGAATATTATTATTTAATTATTTTTCTTAGACAGCTAACATTTATAAATGTCTCCTATGTGGCATGCTTTGTGCTGAGTCTTTATATGATATTTCATTTATTTATCACGTGAGCTTTATATTTTAGAAGTCAGGAAAATGAGGACCATGTACTTGTTTGAAGTCAGTTAATCAGTGACAGAGTAAAAGTTTTAACTTTGTCTATCTGGCTCCAAATTCTACACTTCTGAAATATTATAATGGACAGTCTACACATTCACAATGAACCCCACCATGGGTGAGTGTAGCATAGCTCACTGCAGAAACCCTGTTATAGACTTCAAGTTAGACCTTGTGTCACGGCATTTGATATTTGCTTGTGGGTACCAGGAATCGGCTGTTGGTCAAGGAGTTCTGAGAATGGAAAACGCTCTAAGATAACCCTCCAGTAAGATGACAGATTTTTTTCCTTTTTCTAGAAAAGTCAGGGAAGATTTTTCCATCTCAGTTTCAGGAGACATTTCGTGGGCAGTCTTTGATAAAAAGTCATTCACAGGCCATCACTTCCCCATTGAGAGGCTGGGCAGAGGACTCTTCTAGGGTCTTATCAAAGATGAGATCAAAGCAGGTGGAAGAGAGGACGTGGTCAGAGGAGGGTTAGGCAGGATGATAAATGGAATGACCAAGTCTGAAGTGAACATGTGGCCAGAAGTTGGGTTCAACATGGAGGGAACAAGGACTGCAGTGGGGAGAGTGTCCCTGTGGAAGCCAGAATTGGGGGCAGGAACTCTGAGCCTGCTGACAGGAGTGGGAGCTGGGGTGGGGGTCTGGAGTACACTCCCAGTGACTCCTAGAGAAGGGTTTAGCATTACCACCACCACCCCCCACACACCTACAGTTTATATGCATAGTTTGTATATATGTAAAACCATTGAAAATAATAGCTCTGAATTACTGGATATAAATCAATATTACCCAAAGGGATAGAAGGATTCTAGGAGTTAATTTTGTCTCCATCTTCTGCCAGCTTCTTGTGGCATTTTTGATTAGACAAGGGCCATCATACTTTATTAAAAATAAACAGAACCAAGTTGAGCTAGAAATAGATGGAACCTCGGTTCATTTGTCCTGCTCCTGTCTTCTTCCTGTTATATCTCCATTTCATGTGGTTGTCTGGCCAAAACAGTGTCTATTTTTAAAGGAACAGTGGATGCTTTCAGGCTTGGGTGAGAGAGGCCAGCGCTAGTGTGCTGGGGGTGCTAGCACCTCGCATTGGTCCAGCGTCTCCTCTCAGTGAGCCATGTACCTCCTCTGCCATCTTGGGATGGTGAGTGGGCCACAAAGGTTCAGGACTGGGGAGAAGTTCTTCTAACCTTCTGTACTAATTATTTGGGAAATCTATTAGAGTCTGGTCTGAAAGTGAAACATCCTCCTTCTACTTTTTTTCATTCCAGGCCCTTTAATACTGTTGTTTTAAAAAAAAAAAAAAAAAAAAAAAAAAAAAACACCTATATTTAGATGCAGGAAAAAAAAAAAAAAAACACAAAAAAACCCACACACACCCAACTGAGGCAAGATGGTTTTAGTTTGGAAAAAGCCTGAGAGAAAGAAGGGTGGTGTGGGGAATGGGGTTTAGGGTAAAGCTAAATGATTCCAAATGCCAAGAGTTGAATCGTTCTAAAACCAAGACATCAAGGTTAATATTCCTTGCACCCCAATTGCTCCAGCACAAGGCCATGTCAGGGGCCAGCGCCTTTCCACCAGCTCAGGCTCTGCTCACAGTGTTGACCCAAAGGAGTGAGTCACTCAGTGGTATGGAGTGCACTGGGGCAGTCGCAGGTTTCAGCAATTCTGTGTTGTTTTAATTTGATCCTACTTCTCTGTTTATAACCTCTTTCCAAAAAGAATTTGAAGTGCCCGTACTTCCCTTTTACTTCCTGCCGTCGATCTGTATTTGGTGATATTTATTATGTTAGGGACACTTGGCAGCTAGTTCCGGCCTTCCCTGGATCCTAGATAGTCTCTCGTCTAGTCTGTCGTCCTAGTCTCTCTAGTCCACCTAGAGAGTCCAGGTGGACTCCAAATGTCGTCTTTTATTACCTTGTGCACACAGTGTGTTCATGCTCGGCCTTGGGCTTCCCTCTGGCCTCCTTCCAGCCCTCTCCATTCAGCCATACCCACCATTCCTAAAAACCCAGCTCGGGTCCTATCCTATCCCAAATGTTTTCCTTGACCCTTCAGCTGGTCTATATCTCTTCCTTTTAAGACTCTTTGACATATTATCTATCACATAATTAGTAACCTGCTACCTAAGAATTATACGCTGATGTATTTGTGTATGTGTGTATCCGTATATACATATACACATATAGATATATACATTTGTAAATATATGTTGTCTGAATGTAATACTGTTTTATCCGCTGAAGGTATTATTTGTACATTTAGTCTCCAGGGTAGGCAAGAGTTCTGGGCTCTATGGGCCCTTGTTCAGGTCCTTCTGCTGCTGGGTCTCCTTATGGTGCCAAATGGACTCACCTCCCCCTTCTCTTAGACTTTGCTCTGGGTCCTGGGACTCAGAATTCCTTGTCCAAATGATCTATTTTTTTTTAAAGATTTTATTTATTTATTCATGAGAGATACAGAGAGAGAGGCAGAGACATAGGCAGAGGGAGAAGCAGTCTCCCTGTGGGGAGCCTGATGTGGGACTTGATCCCAGAATCTGGGGATCACGACCTGAGCCAAAAGCAGCTGCTCAACCACTGAGCCACCCAGGTGCCCCCCTTGTCCAAATGATCTTATACCCACTTATAGAGGACATGCAAGCTCTTCCCTGTGTTTGTGGTGCTGTGCACTCCAGGATTGAGGGGTGGGCTGCGGTGGCTGTTGGGGAAGATTGGAGGGTGACAGTGCTTGACCACAGGCTAGGCTGTTCCTATGCAAGGGCCAGAGAAGGGATAGGGAACTGAGGCAAGGTAGGAAGGCCATCAAGGAAGCCCAGAGCTGAGGGCTGGGTGTGGAATGCCTGGGAGTCCAAGAATCCTAGATAGATCTTGGCCTTCCAGATCCTTCTGAAGTTCATTTGTCAAGAAGGGGGATGTGGTCATGTCTGGCTGACCCAGTCCCTAGAGCATGTGACTCTTGATGTCGGGGGTTGTGAGTTTGAGCCCCATGTTGCGTGTAGAGATTACTTAAAAATAAAACTTTTTTTTTTTAAAGGAAGGGGGATAAACTCATTTCATTTAAGTTTTTAGCTTGATTTATAATGTTTACATATTTAGGTATAGGGTGAGTGAGTCTCTTTCATACTCTGACCCTCATGCCACAAATGGGGGTTTCTCCCCAGTAAAATAATAAGTTTGTCAGCAGTGTTTAAACAATATTTTATTTGGTATCTTTGTAACTGTGTGATTTCTTTGTAACTGTGATTTCTTAACAGCTGAGTGAAACTTTGTCCTGCCATGAAACTTATCCCTGTACCAAGTGAATCTTTTTCCTGCCTATAAGGTGTGTGGGAGTGGATAAAAGTCACTATATTTATTAAATGACTAAAGTTGAATATATGACCTCATAAATAATCATAAAAAATAATTTTGCTCAATATTCAGTTTATGTAAACAAATGCCATTTTTTCATCTATATTGCAGTCTCCTCTACTTGCACATCTTGATCCTACCCTTCTTCCCTTTGATTGTTAATTGTCCAGAAATCGCTATTAAGTGTACTGAGTGTGTGACCAGGCACAGTGAAAAATGCATGAGGTCCCTGCTGAAATTCTATGCTCGGCACAAAGAGAGAACAAATAAGAAACTTGAATAAAACTCCAGATTTTATGGCTTTAACCATAAGTGCTATGGTAGACTGTTGGTTTCTTGAAGAGAGTACTTTCCTATTTTTAAAAATGAGACCATTTTGGTATTTTAAAATAATAAAAATGGAGGTGCTTTCATTTATAAGTAGCCCTTTTAGTTTTCATAAACCCTTCAAGGCAGACACTATCATCCCTGTTTTATAAAGGAGAAAATAAGATTCAGAGAAGTTTAGTGACTTCCCTAAGGCCACTCAGCTGTAACTCAGAAGGGCCAGGCCAAGAGTGAAAGTCACTGGCTTTCACTGCAGGCCTCTTGGTACACACCTGGCACCTCCCAGGCACCCTGGATGTCGTCAGAGACCATCACAAACATTTGTCAGTTACAGCAAGATAAATTTCCTGTGGAGTGAGATCGGGTTTATAAAGAAATGTGACGCTTCACACCGTGAAAGATTTTGGTTTTTCAAATACAAATTTCCCACCAAATATAGGTTTATCTGAAAGTGAGATTTAAAAAAAGGAATACAGGGTATCCATTGTATATTATATGGGTTTTATTCAATTTCCCTTAAAATCTACTTTAAAATAATCAGATTTTTTTCAGGTATAATTTACAGTAAATAAAATTCATCTATTTACGAGTACGGTTGGGTGAGATGGACGGATGTGTTCGGTCGTGAAAACATCTCCAGGGTCATAATAAGGGATTTTAAATATCTCCTCTGCCCCTTTGATATCAGTTTCTTCTCCTGGCTCCTGACCACCACAGATCTGCTGTCAGGATAGCTGGGCTTCTCCAGGTATTTCATATAAATAGAATTATGCCTTTTGCAGTCTTTGGTGTCTGGCTTCTTTGACTCCTGTGAGGCCCGCTGTTAATTGTTTCTGCTTTTACTCTTTTAGTCCTCGGGGCACATGAACTAGGCTTTACTCTCCTAGTGAAATCAGATGGTGCTCTAATTCCCTCTGACTTACTATTGATGGGAAAATTCACTTAGAGACTCAGGCACCCCAGGCCAAACCGCTGCTCTGAAATTTCTCGCCTGTATATTGGTGGGCTTTGATGTCAGACACTGATGGCTTGAATTGCAGCTTTTCCACCTTCTAACTCTGTGATCTTGAGCAGGTTTCCTTTCTCTGGGCTCCTGTTTGCGCACCTCGGAAGTGGGGGTAATAAGTGGATATCCTTCGTAGGATCATTTGGGCCAAATGAGATTTTACATGGAACATACTTGGTGGTATCTGGCATATCATGAAAATTAATAAGATGATTATTACGATGATTCTTTGGGTATGGCTATTACTTCTGCTTTCTGTCTAATCAGAGGCCTGTGCTGGGGACCCATGAGGTTGGATGAAGAATGTTACTCATTTATGGTATTTCTCAAACCAAATTAATTTGCAGACTTTTCCGCAATAGATCGTGAGCCTTATCTGATGGTACTTTTGAGGCACATGGTAACAACTTTGATAAATATTTATAAATGTTAGCAAATAAATGTATTTGGAGAGGAATAGTTCCAAGTCCACGAAACACACTGAATTCAGAACTAAAGGGAAGTAAATCACCAAATTTTTTCATGAATTCCTGAATCCTCAATATTTTTATATCACATTTGTGTGGAATATTTTCTTTGCAAACTGGAACTAACCAGCCCTTGAATTTTATTACTTTAAGAGATAAATAAAAAGCCAAACCTGCTTCTAAAAAAATCGTGTCTTTACTGTAAATCTGTTTATGCCTTTTGACAACTGGATTTTAACACCCCTTCTTGAATCTGTAAAGTGGACTCCAGTCAGCTAACACAGGTGTGCAAATGGCAATAACGTAGAAGACAGCCTGTGCTTTCCATAAATACTAACAAGTTGGTTCCCAAGTCGGATTTCCTCAAGGCATGTGTCCATGTACAACATTTACCCTGATTTTAACTTACAATATTATGGATCACTCAAGCAGAAACACGTGAGTGTTTTTCAGTAATAATGATCGTTAACTCTGGGAGAGGCTTTGATGTCAAAAACCTAGTCTTTTGTTTGTGCCCGTTTGCAGAGGCTGGTGGTGTCCTTCTTGACGGGTGAGATTTGACTCCTGTCGGGGTGGAAGGTTGAGATGGAAGGACAGGAATGACTATACCACGCTTATGATTTCCAAAGAAACCAATTAACCTTTGCGATGATCTTGACCTTCATCAGAGCTTACATATGCTAATCCTTGCTGCATCTTCCTTTGATAAATTTAGCACAAATCAATATCAGAAATAATAACAAGTTTTGAGGTATTTGGAGTAGGAGCAAATGGAAGAGCAGTGACCTTGTGCATTTTCCACGTCATGTGTTGTTGTCTGGGACAGAGAGAGGTGAAGTCTATACCTGCCCCTTAGCAATCACAGCAGAGTCATTCCATGCATCCCAGCTATGAGCTTCAAAAGGGCAGCGTAGCCTCAGTTCGTGGCACAGTGCTTGGCACACAGTAGGCCCTCAATTCAATAAACATTTATTTAGTAAATATGTATTCCTTCAACAAACATTTGCTCATAAATGAATACATGGGATGCTGAAATAATAGGTTAACCTACTTCTGGACTACAGTAAAGAGCATAATTTAAGAGAGCATTTAGTTCAGATAAATCAAACTTAATTTTTTAGGGTAAGAGCATTTTATAGAAATTAAAACACAAAAAACACTCCTGTTCAGATTATTTTCTGGAAGCCTGGTTTCTTAAATATTACTTATTGAAGATAGCATGTACTTTTGAGGGGAAACAAACAAACAAAAAAACAATCAAGAGAACAGAAAGTGCCCACTGAGGTCTCAAGGGATGCATGGGGTCCTCGGGGCGTGGGGGATGACAGATCCATGGTCCCGTGAGCTCTGGGGATTGGTCCAGAAAGTTGGGATGGCCTGCTGGAGATGGCCTGACTTAATGCTGTACTGATACTGGTCCTCAAGTTCTGAGGCTGAGGTCATGGTGCCCCGCCAGCACCCCCCTCCACCCAAACTTGACCTTGGACTAGACAAATTTCCAGCCTCTGACTTATGTCTTACTGGCATTTCCAAACTCGTGCCACCTGTACTACTAATTTTCTAATGTGCTTAGTATTTTTCTACAAATGGACTCACTTGAAACAGACTTAAGTTTGTCAATGAACCGCTTAAACCATCTGCTTTCTGAGTTACCCTTAGGTAGGCATTGGATTACCCATTTATAGCCTGCAATATATCACTTTTGCTTATAGTACTTTGTCTCCAAGCAGTAAAATTGCTCACGTAGGATTTTTTTTTTTGTGGTGTGTGTGTGTGTGTGTGTGTGTGTGTGCGTGTGTGCGGTGTATGTTTGTTATGAAATTGTCTAACAATTATGGATTTAAAAAAATATTCATCCTTACTCTAATTTTAAATCCAGCAGGCTCCATGTTCTGCTCAATTCTATAATTTCAGGCTTTGCCTTCAATAGACCTTATGATACCTTAATTTTCTGTACTGCCAAGGAAATTAGGGCTTAAATTTTGTAACCTAAATTAAAAAGAAAGATGTTTAACAAATCTCATAAAGATCACTAAGACATGGGGAGTGCTCTTTTTAATCAAGAAACTGGTTGATCCTCTAGAGGAGGGTAATAAGTAAAACATTCTTGTTTTCCCATCCGTCCCCCACTACCTGTTATATTTAGCTCTTTTACATGATAGAAATCTCCTGCCCTACAAAACTTCTGTTCTGAGTTGGATTTATTTAGGAGGACAGTAGATGTTATGGATCTTGGTATCTTCGATTCTCAGGGGCATTTTCTTCAGACAGGAGGTCCAAAGGGGTCTCTACTTCTCACGTACGTTCTTTAGATTCAAAAGACATTCTGTGTGTTGATCTTTTATTTTTGCTTTATGGAGTCTGAATGACAGGGTATTAATACACAGTAACCCTGACTATCCTAAATTCACTCTTCTCAGATCCCACAGAATAAAGCATTTTTAAAAATATTTTATTTATTCATGAGAGACACACACAGAGAGGCAGAGACATAGGCGGAGGCAGAGGCAGGCTCTCTGGGAAGGCCTGATGTGGGACTCAATCCCAGGACCCCAGGATCATGACCTGAGCCCAAGGCAGATGCTCAGCCACTGAGCTACCCAGGTGCCCCAGAATAAAGGTTTAAATTCTCATGAACTCTTAGCTTTTCCTTTTCTCTCTGCCACTCTACAATGAACCCTCTAAGGGACTTCATTCTAAGGTACATATTTTACACAAACTTGAGAGTTTCGTATTTTATTATCTTGTTTTGTACTAAAAAGATTCTCTAATAACTGGGCCCTGGACATTGATTGACCAGCTATCCTGGACTTTAAATTCATTTATTTATAGGTATTTATTGAACTTTCTTGACTTCACCATAATTCATTCATTCATTCTGTAGATATTTATTGAGCATCCACTGTGTCCTATATGCAGCGGAGGCTGGGTGACTCCAAAGACCAGCTGGGTGACTGGATGGTCCACCTAAACTTGTATTAGATTTCATTCATTCTAAGGCCATTGTTTTTTTGTTTGTTCGTTTTGTTTTTGTTCTTTTTGTTTGTTTGTTTGTTTTGGACCATGCATGACCGTACATATATACTTACTTCTGGTAACAAATGCGTTCCTTTTGATTCTGGCTCTGAAAATAGGCATGCTTATTAGTTAGTAGTTGTCATTCTATTTTTTTTTTTTTTTGGCAGTTGTCATTCTAAACCTTATGCTTATTCCAAAGGCTTTAGGTATGGGCTATATAACTTAGGTTGGGGTTTCTTGGAGAGCAATAGGAAAAATGTCCTTTGCTTAGACAAAACATGTTTATTTTCCTCATAGGATAGGACTGGTATGTCAGTATTGCTCCTCAGAGTCCTCAAGCCCACAGACTCCTTTTTGTCGCTAGCTGTAGGTGGCCTACATTTCCAAGATTACCTAGTAGTCCAAGATGGCTGTTCTGTCTCCAGCCATACCTGTCTTTCAGCCACCCAAAAGGTCAAAGGACAAAGAAATAAGGTTAAAAGATTTGCATCAGGCATTCTCTAAGCACTGTGTACTTATTTTTCTAGCCATGTCCTCAGTCTTTGCTACTCGTGAAGGCATTTTTCTTTTAATATCAAAGAATAATTCTCTGTCATTTCTAAATACTTTATGGTAATGGATCTTGCTCTTTAATTCCAGAAGATCCCTGGCTGTGAAACGTGTTTATAAAAGAAAGGAAAAGTGCAACACAACATTACTGATTTTAAAAATGCTTCTAATTCATCTTCAAAAATGAGCTCACAAAATTAAAAGCAAATAGAGATAAATGCTCCCATTTTTCTTCCGGCACATTAAAAAGCCTCTGAAAGTGGTGATGGTTTTCTCCATATTCACGAAGGAGTATTTGATTGCACCTGCAGGCCAAGCCAGCGCTCTCTCGTTAATGCTGTATTTGATGCTGGCATCACATCTAAAAGCCCCCTAAGCCTCAGTGTAAGCACAGTATTGATTTCAGCCGGACCAGAAGCATCCCTCCATGAGTTTCAGCCTTTGACAGCCCTGGGAATGACGCCGTTGGGTACCTAGGGCAGAGAACAGGCCTGTTTCAGGTGTCATACATTTTAACAATCTTATTTATCTCAAATGAAGAGGACTGGCCATGCTGTTTTCCAGCTGCACGTCTGTGGCCTCATGTTTCTCGGGAGGTGCTGCCCGGGCACTTTGAAAGGCTGAGCAGTAGGCTTCCAGCAGTCAGCTGAGCTAAGCATTTACCGCAGTATCATTTCTCTCCCAAGTTCTCGAAGCATTTCCCAGTTTGCGTGGCAGGATACAGGAGGATCACAGGGCTTGCAGTGGCCACTCAATACAGACAGTCCGGATCTTCCTGAAGATGCGCCGTCTACGTGGGCAGTGGAAAGTGTGCCAGAGACACCTAAAGAAGGCAGAGTGATGGATCATCATGTCCTAGGGGAGAAGATTTCTGGGACAAAAAAAAAAAAAAGAAGACAAAAGCCAGGGAGGAAAGCCCGTGGGCCTCCAAGGGCTGTACTGGTGTGGAAGGTTCGTGGTGAGCTGGTGCTCCCTCTCGTCCTGCTCTCCTCCCCAACACAGCAGGTAAATCACAAATGAGATCCACACCAGGCTTTTGGTAGACTGAGTGCCCTTAGAAGCTTTTTCTTAAATCCGGAGCTCCAATGATGCTGGCTTCTGTTTGCTTTTGTTTTGTGATCCAGCTCCTGGGACTGCAGTGGAATTGGCGGGGTCGGGCTGCAGGGAGTGTGAGCTCCCGGCTTGCAGACTTGTCGCCACCCTTTTCTGCAGGACTCCAGCCCCGTAGGGACCATTGTCACTTTCTCCACGAGGAACAGAATGGAATCTTTCTTACAGTCAGCGGGGCATACAAGTGGCCCTTGTTAGGAAGAAAATGACTGTGGGACAGAGCGTTTCCCCTCAGAGAAAGCAGTTAGTTTTCCACGGGGAATGAGAGAAACATGTTGGCCCATTGTGGGTGTGAGCAGCGCTCTCCTGGCACTGATCTCAGTGTCAAGTGACATTCTTTGACAGCTGCCACGTACCACCACGCCCTCTTAATCTGACTTGTTGGGGGGACAGAGGAGAATGAACTGTTGGCATCAGAGAGGGAACAGAGGAAATGGGAGTTCTGCTTTTCTTGGCAATGGCTTGGTTTCGTTGGAGTTCATTGCTGTTTGCAGATTGCTGCCACCATTGTGAGAAGGCATGCCCCCTGCCTGCGGGAGACCAGCTCCCGGCTTCCCTGGACACCTGCTTCCCGGCGACACTGTGCAGGCTCGTGGGCCCAATGCCCAATGGCAGGGTGGGACCAGGGCTCAGCAAAGACCCTTTTAAAAGTGTGTCTGGCCCATGAGCCTTTGGATTTTGTAAGCAGTCTCAAGGACCTGAGGATACTCTTGCTGTTTCCAATGGGTTTGCTTTTACACAGGTGCTGGTTTTGCAGTTGGTGGCCCTGGTGGCTGTCTGGCTGCTTATCCCACTGTTGAAGGAGCGGCAGGTGGAGGAGCAGGTCGGGCCGCTCACCTGGGCTCTCCTGCGTCGGGGCCGTGTAACCGCGCATTGGTCCCTATGCGGGGGCAATTTGCACTTTGCAAAGTGGGAAGGACCACAGCTACCTGGTGTACAGTGCCCAGCTGTGACAGGAATGCCATGATGTAGTTTATTTGAGAGCACTTTTGAAACTGTCAAGAATTAAAGGCCAAACCCTGTCATCCCTCCTCTGGGCAATTTGCGCTTCTCCAGAGGACAGTTATGGGTAGGCAAAGGCAGTGATCCACATCGGGCTACTCTTTTAGTCATTTCTTTTACGTTTGGTAGTCTGCCGAGGAAAGGAGCAGTTTCAGATAAGTTTTACAGTTATTTGGACAGTTTGCCTAGCCCTTTGGTTCTGTCCACTTCTACTTTAAATTGCTGTGAAACGTTATCGTTAGTCATCTGTTATACATGCTGGCAAAAGACTGAGCTGTCACAGACACTTACTTGGTACCTGAGTTGGTCAGGGGTCAGGACTTGGTGGTGAGGTGTTCATCATGACTCAGTGTTGGGGTCCCAGGGGCTTCATTTGTTTGCCCACAACAAAAAAATGGAGTCCAGAGTCATTCCTGGGGCTCAGAGCAGGAATATTAGTTGATATCATGAAATCTGTTCGTGGATTGGGTTGCTTGAGGTCATTTGGGAATGATATTTTCTGTAACTAAAATGTGAAATTGGCAATTTGCTCTAAGAATTCTAGAGGAGAACTATCCTATAATGTTTTAAAATGGACATTAATGTCTCCCCTATTCTCCCTTTTGCGTCTGCCTTTGTCAGTGAGTAAGAATACATGGAAATTAAGGTATCCCAGTATTGTCTGGAATCTTTGCCAATCATTTAAGTGTTATATTCTTTGCTTTCTTCATAAACCTGAAATTATAGAAATGTGGTTTTCCTGTCAACTCCTGAGAAGTGATATCTGTGTCAGAGGTTATGCCTGGAAATGAGTTGCCCTTGGTGCCAGGATCGCTTTGAGATCTGACCTGTAGGTTCTCTGTAGATTCTTTTTTTGTTGTTGTTGTTAAAGATGTTATGTATTTATTTATTCATGAGAAACAGAAAGGCAAAGACCTAGGCAGAGGAATAGGCAGGCTCCCTGCAGGAAGCCTGATGCAGGACTCAGCCCCAGGACTGTGGGATCACAACCTGAACCAAAGGCAGATGCTCAACCACTGAGCCACCCAGGTGACCCAGATTCTCCATAGATTCCGTGTTCTTGGTTTCAGTTGTTCTGAGAGGTGTCTCATCCAGTGGCCTGGCCCCTCCTGTTCCCTCTCAACTAAATGCAACATTAAGAGACACCTTCACCCCACGCCCCCATGAAGAAGCCTCAACTGCTGTGCTGAGCTTTGAGCTATGGACCTGGGATTGTTTCTGTCCCAGTGACAAAGAAGAACAAGTTTGGACAAATTAAAACACAAGACCAAAGAAACTGACATATGAAACAGTCAATGAGGACATCTGCTTGCGCTGGTTTTGCAGAGGATGAATAAACAGCTGGTGTCTGCTTCCCCCATCCCATTCACTGGGGGCTGTTTCTTCTCTTTCTGCAGTCAGTATATATGAGAGTCAGCTTATTGACATTTATTTATGTTTAAGCCTAGAGGAGTGTTTTTGTGGGGGGATAGGATGAGGGAGGATTATTCAGGGTAATTTTATGTGATTGCTAACAAAAGTCTTCTTTTCCTTTTCATAGTTCCCATGGTGATTTTTTTCATTTGGTGTAGCATTGATCTTGTGGGTTTTAATTAGACTCTAATAGTCCCCGGGAGCAGGGAGTGTTGTGATTCGTTAGTATCTTCCCTTGTTTAATGTTTGCCAATGGTTAAGACAACAAAAATATGGTACAAAATCTATTCTGTAGATATCTGTTACATTGCTTGATACCATAACAGGAATATAAGGGTGTCATGAAGGGGAAAAATTAATAGTAAATGATTTTGCCTTTTTTTTCTTTTGAAAATGTCAACTCAAAATTCCTTTGGAATCACCTAGTAAAATTATGGTTTTTCAGAATTCACAAAAGGGGATTGACTGTAGTCTATGAACCTTAGCCTAGGGGAAGCTGGGGGCAGCTGGGTTACAATAAGGGGTCAAGAATCCAGTCCTGTCTGTAAACAATAAGTGTATACCCTATGTATATATGTATGCAATCACATTTTTTCAAGGGCACGTAGATCTTGTGACTAATCAAACATAAATTCAACTTAAAATTGTAACTGAATTCATGATAGCCTTCTCTAATTAGTATTTTCTCAATAATTAAAAGGTATAGGGATGCTTTGGTAGTTCAGTGGTTGAGCGTCTGCCTTTGGCTCAGGTGGTGATCCCGAGGTCCTGGGATTGAGTCCCGCATCAGGCTCCTCATGGAGAGCCTGCTTCTCCCTCTGCCTATGTATCTGCCTCTCTGTGTCTCTCATGAATAAATAAATAGAATCTTTTTAAAAAATAATCAAAAGGTATAAAATACAACTACTACCATATAGGAATGCACATAGTTTTTTAATATTAAAAAATAGTTCCTGTCTTTGACATGGACAGGGACCATTCTTCTGAACCATTTATCAGAGTAGTGTTGATCCTAGAGAGATATAGGATAAAGGTATTCTTCCAGAGGTCTCTATGAAAGAACTTTCTGGAAAACAAATTGTTGACATTCGTTATAAAGTAGAAAATAGTTCCTATAGGCCCTGCTGATTCTAAATGGGAGCGCTCCAAATTACTGTTTGATGGTGTCACTAGACTTACAAACAGAGTAAGTTAACCTCTCCTTGGCTTCTTTCTAAATCCTCTTCCCTATTGGCCTTTATAATTTCCGTAAATGTTAGGGGATGGGGGTGAATTCCTTACTTCTGTGGTGGTGGCTAGAAATTTGGAAACTTTGTTGGAGAGGCACTGTGGGTTGCAGAACAGGACACCTTCCATTCTGTGACAGTGAAGTTTCAACAAGCTCTTGCTGTGTTTGGGTGCCACTCACTAATGAATGCTACCCATCAGCTGACATGGGAAGGGCTGGGCTTCTGGGGGGAGCTAAAGCAGAGGCACCTGGAGAGAGCCTCAGGGTTGGAATCTCCTGTGTGAGTAAGCCTGAAGAACCTGGTGGGAGAGAAGGTGGCTTATGTTCCTTAGTGGGGTGCGGGGGTAGCTGGGAAAGGAGCACAGTTAATGGACAAAGCCTCCACTTCCTCTGAGTTGATGGGTCCGCACGGAACTGGATTGTCTTCCTGTGTTGGCTTCTCCAAAGATCATTGTTGATACCTACATAGCAATTCTTGAATTCTAATGATGAGGAGTTTTGAAGAAGCTTGATGCTGAGGAATAATAAAAAAAAAAAAAAGCTCTCCATTGGCAATGTCATTAGATGTCTTAGACATCATTCATTCCAGTTTCCCACTGCATGCAAGAATCCTTCTATAGAAAAGCTTCCTAGGAGTTTAGAATCAAAGGGTTCTGGTTTGCCTGGAATTAAAGTGCTGGTACTTATTTGCGCACTTGAATTGTATGGAAGCAGAAAATAACAGGCCTAAACAGGGCCTGTGTGTAAACATCCCATTTGTCAGTGAGTGCAGATGTGTTAGGGGAAATGAGGGAGGTAGGGTTGCAAAGAGGATTGGCAGATGTGCACACAGAGGTGTGGGGTGCTTGTGTGTGACTTCTGACGACAGTCCTCTGGTCGTTTCCATGTCTCCCTAGCAGAGATTGGTAACAACAGGAGGTAAGCAAATAATTCCTGGATCTATTTTTTTCCTGTTTGGACAATGAATGCAATGTCCTCAAAAAAGGCTCCTTTTCCTGCCTGCTAGCCATAGTGATTAGCTGAGGAAGAAACAGAGTAATAGCTGGTTTAAAAGGCACATGCAGTTTTCAGTGGAGCATCTGATGTCATTGCTGTGTACTTTCGTTTTTGGAGTCTGAAATAACACACACATTCCAGGGGCCTGGGAAATTCCCAGGTGGCCATTGCCATAAATGTTATCTCATTGAATATTGTTATATTGTGGCAGAGATTCCAGGCTGCTAACCTCGAATGGTTCAAGGGGAAAAGGGGTCTCTATTGCGGAAAGATGCCCTTGAAAGGCAGTCCATCTATGGGCAGAGTCTCCTGTTCCTCTGTGAATATGTTTGATGTACTCTTCCTTCTTATTAAATAATGACTGTTACTAAATGTAGCTTCCAAAGGGACATCAGAATGCAGCTGTGTAGTAAGATGTAGGCTTAGAACAGAACACTGGATTTTGGAACTTTGATTTCCCAAACTTGTATGACCAGGTCATCATCAGCCCAAGCCCCACTGCCCATGTTATCCCAAAGGCAAAGGCATTTGGACTGATAAAAAGCATGCTTCCTAGACACGCCTCCTGGTTCCTACTTATTTCTTTCACAGCAGCTGTATTTTGGGTTTGGGTCTTTAAATTAGAGAGGCCCCCATCCCCGCCCTTACAGACACATCCTCCTCCTGGATATGAAATAAAAGTGTGAGCTTATCACATTTGCAACTTGGGAATGTGAGCACTGTTGGTGGTGCTTATCCAAGGTCTAAGGGCAAGGCAGGGAGATACCACAGGTGGATATCTCCCGGCTGTGAAAGATGGCTAAGAGGAGCAGAGGAACAGAGGGTCAGTGGTGGGCGTGGTGAGCAGAATGTCTGCCGGGCACTTAGCACTCTTTTCTTCCACCCTGTAAAGAGGATGCAGTGCAGTTCCGGCACATTCTAGCCAGCCGTTGTATATATTACCATAGTCGGGGCTTCCCGAATTAACAATTTATCACTCTTGGAAGCCACCCATTGGAATACCCAGCCCCTGTTAGAGATAGAGAGGCCTGAATCTTGAGGTCCTCATACATTAAGAGCCTGACACTAATTTAGGATGATTTTCATGCTTTAGAAAAAACTTTAAAAAGCCTTATTGTATCAGATCCTGGTCCAGCACATGGCCTGAGACCAAATGAGGCTTTGTGGGTAGGCATTGGGCAGCCCTGTTCACAACAGCCAAGATACAGAAACAACCTAAGTGTCCATTGATGGATGAGTGAATAAAAAAGAAAATGTAGTATACGCATGCAATAGAATATTATTCGGCCATAAAAAGAAAGAAGCCCTGCCATATGGCAAGGCATAGATGAAATTGGAGGGCTTATTTCTTAAGTGAAATAAGCAGGTCAGTGATGGATAGGTACTGCCTGGCACCACTTATATGAAGAATATAAAAATAGTTGAACTTATAGAAGCAGAGAGAAGCATGGTGGTTGCCAGGCGCTGGGAGGAGGAGGGAGTGGAGAGCCGCTATATTCACTGTATAAAGTTTCAGTTTTGCAGGATGAATAAGTTCTAGGGGTCTGCTGTGTGACATTGTGCCTGTACTTGACAGTACTGTATTGCACATCTGCAAAGTTGTTCAGAGGGTAGATCTCATGCGAAGTGTTCCTATCACAATTTAAAAAAAAAAATTAGAGCAAAACTCAAAAAGTGCAACTCACTATTGAGCCATGACTTTAAACCTTCTCTGAGCTTAAAGTTTCTGCCTGTTCCGTCTCCTCTGCCGTGAGTTTCATGGTTTCTCTGCCACCACGTAAAGTTAGCTCTTCTATTTCTCTAAATTTACCTCCTTCAGCTCCAAGTGGCCTCCTTAGCTCTGGGATTTCAGAGGACATGGACCTGCCCGTTCGTCCTTTCTGTGCTTTTCCTAACCTGTTTTCTGGCGGTGTTCACCACTGCGGTTACATGTACAGTAGTGGATCCTTTCAGCACTTCAACAGCAAAATGACCTCAAAGCCAGAGCCTGTATTATATCCTGACTTTACAAGCAAGACTGTGTTTTCCTTTCTCTTTGTTGCTGTTGCGCTCTGTTCTCCCACAGCAGGGGGAAAAAAAGCAGTGCGTCCTCTTGTTCTCAGAGTCTTTACTGGCCAGGTACAGGTTCCCAGGACTTTTTATAAATGCCTGGCTCTTTTTGGTGAGACAAGGAAGTGTCATGTTCTCTGGCTTCTAAAGATCTTGTCGAGAATCTCTCTGGAGGATCAAGCATATCGTTGTGTTGCTGGGCATTACCAATCTCAGAAACAGAAGTGATTGTGTTTATAAATCACCCCCAGATGTCTGTTCTCTAAATCTGCCCCTCAATAAGTGGGAAAAGAAGATGAGACACCAGGTTTCGAGTGCTTGGCACAGGACCCACCACCCCTGCCCTGCTCTGGGGGAGGGCTCCTCCCCCCTCTTCATGTAGATTCAGGCTAGAGTCACTGTGAAGTGCTGGATGTGTGTGGTACAGAACAGACTCGGTTGGTGCTGTTTTAGTTGTTTAACTGTGACCCTCACACAATTATTAAGAAGAAAATGGTCTCATTTCATTACTAATGAAATTTCCTGAAAGCCCATAAAGACAATTGCTTCTGGGTAGCAGTGTCCAGATTCTGCGTCAGCTGAATCGAAATGGGTAAATGCGCATTATGTGATGGAACATTTATAATATTAGTAGTTAGCTATGCAGACATGCACGAAGAGCACGTGGAATGGCCAGACACTAGATCCTTTGGTGGAAAGGCTTAGTTTGAAAGTAGATACCTAAGAAAATTAGAACACAGAAAAACATCACCAACCACTGTTTTTCTTGACTTAGGTGTTTGGAATATGGTGTAAGTAGGGATTTGACTCCTGAGAATTGTTTCTTGAGCCCATAGCCTTGCTCTTACACATGCGAGTAGTGAGAGCAATGGTTTACTAAGCCTCCCCAAGCCTCCCAACACCTCACCAGAAGAAGCAGATATTGAGCCTCAAGAGAGAATCATTTCAAAAGAAAGTAATACAATGGGTCCATCTAGCACCCCTGCTCAAGAATGTCATTCCAGGTGGACATGGCTGTTGACTGTTAGACACTCTTTGACGGAAAGTAATCCTCAAAGCAAGCAGATGTCACTGAGCTTTGTCTTGCTCTTCACACTCCACAGCTTCGATTGATCATATTTTAAAATAATGCTAATGATAAAATTTTGAAAATTATAGTAAGCTTTTTTCTTTTTATTTATTTTTAAGATTTTATTTATTCATGAGAGAGAGAGAGAGAGAGAGAGAGAGAGAGGCAGAGACACAGGCAGAGGGAGAAGCAGGCTCCATGCAGGGAGCCTGACGTGGGACTCGATCCCAGGTCTCCAGGATCAGACCCTGGGCTGAAGTCAGTGCTAAACCGCTGAGCCAACCGAGCTGCCCAGTTGTTTTTTTTTTTTTTTTTTTTTTTTTTTTTTTTTTTTTTAACTCACTTGAAAGAAAAAAAAACTTGATGAAGCATCCCACTCTTGATCTCAGCTCAAGTCTGGATCTCAGGGTGGTAAGTTCAAGCCCCACCTTGGGCTCCATCCTGGGTGAAGCCTTTAAAACAATAGAATAAAAATTAATTAATTAATTAATTAATAAAACAGTAATAGAAATTCAGTCCATGGTTAAATATTTCACTGCTCTAGCCATAACTATATGTTGAAAATCCTTTAACTTAGAAGTTTGGAAGTCCTAGAGATCACCAAGAATGGGTGCCTGCTCTTGAGAAGACTGCAACCTGGAATATTCTGTTTATATGTATATTTTAATACATGCATTTTTTGTAACGTTGCTCTTAATTACATATGCTGAGTAATTCCTTTCACTGTGAGACTTCGAAAGAATTCAGTTCTGTCCCCTTTTCTATGACTGCAGATAGTTCATTCAGATGATGAATTATTAAATTGTTCTGGTTAGATATTTCACTTCTTAGTTTTATATGTAATGGGTATTCAATAAAGACTTGACTGATTTGATGATTACTTCTACTCTTCAGACTACATCTGTAATTTATGAAGTAGATTTTGGGATGACTATGCGGAACTATCATTTATCCAAATTCACAATTTTTTCCCTTTTATTGTAAATTAGGTAGTTATGAAGAAGGATTATGAAAAATAATCACATTCTCTTTTCCTTCCTATTCCAATAATCTGTCCTCATTTAAGAAATACCCCAGAATTATGGCCCAACACAAATTTTGTCCTACCAATCTCCTAGTTCTTTGGGCTGACTTGGTTCAGCTGGGCAGGTTTGGGTTAGAGTGTTCTGGTAGTGTGTTGCTGACTGGGCTGGGAGCCATGGCTTCTTTGCCCATGTATGTGGCTCCTGTGTGAGGATGCCTGGAGTTGGAGGAGGCTGGCTGAGCATGTCATCTTTCCATGTGGCTAACTTTGGCTTCCTTATAACATGGTGGTCCTGGGTGTTCCAGGAACGCAAGGCTAAAGCGGCAAGACTTCTTTGAGCTAGCCTTGGAAATCCCAGAACAGCACTTTGGTCAGATTTTCTTGGCCAAACAAGTCACTAAGACCAGCTCAGATTCAAGGGGAAGGCACTTAGATTTTTATCTCTCAGTGGCAGGAGACAATCTGTAGCCACCTTTAATCTGCCACATGACATATTAAAAAGTGGCCTTATTTTAAGTTTGTTTTCCATTTTAAAGATTGCTTATTGAGTTGGACCAATTAATAAAGACCTATTTTTGTTTTAGAAAAGCACAGATATAGTCAATTCTCCCACTGTGCCATTGAATTTTAGATGAGGGTAACTTTAGATAATACCTAATTTGTCATAAGCCAAGTAGAGTACACGGAGGTGCCCACTTTGAAACTGATACCAGCATATCAATTGTGAGGTCCTGACTCAATGTTACGCATGAGAGCCTTTCTGAGAATTTTCTCCTTGAGAACAGAACTTCTAGGGGGCAGAAAGTCACAATGACTGCAGTACAAATACCCAAGCCCATTAAAACAAATAACCACTCTTGTAACAAAATATTTTCCCCAGGAACCATGAACATTGTGAAATTAAATAAAACAGGCTAGTTAGAGCCCTTTCCAGGAGGAACTGCTTTGAACCACGACAGCCAGAGAGTCAGCGTCATTCTATTTAGCAAGAGAGGGTAAGAAAAACAGAAATTTCCCAAGGTTAGCCTTTCATGAAGTGCCATGAGGCTCTTGTTAAAATGTGATGTACTGAGATATTCTATCCCTGAGGGCAAGTTGACCTGTATGTGTCAGCCTTTCTCCAGAGGTCTGAGCTTTGGCATTTAGGCTTGTTCTGCCCTGGCCTGATCCATGGCCACCTCCAAGCACACTCAGGCCTCTCTTAGGAAGAACTGAGACCCCACGGGGAGGGTCCTATGCAGGCTTCGGGGCTGCCAGTCCCAGCTACCTGAGTGCATATGTCTGCCAGCAATGCTGGTTCCCATAGTAACTCAGGGCCTCAGTTGGCCATGGTCTTGGGAGCTCAGCCTACTCTGTATAGGACTGTCTGCCCTGTAATAACACCATCCACACAGAAAGGATGAGAGCCACTTCCTTGAGGCCCTCTCCTCACTGTGTCCCTGCCCTGGGACGGTGCCTGGCACACAGTAGGCCTTCAGGCAGCATTTGTTGACTGCACAGTAAAAAAGCAGAAGTCACATCTGTGCTTTTTCAAAATATTAGTTACAGAAATCAAAATAGGGAGAACTCAGTGAAAACTCAAGCATTGTGGGCTTTTCCTGAAAATTGTGGAAACCGACAGTGCTGGGCCTGAGGCACAATAATTGGGGGAAGCAGTACAGATTGTCCTCTCTGGGTTGGCTGGTTTTCTAGGGACCAAAGGCTGCCTGCCCTGGCTGCCACATTCACCCTGCTTGCCTTCCAGGCAAACCCTGGTGGGTATACTCCACCAGGTTTGTCATCTCCGAGTTGGAAACACCCTTGGAGTGTTTCAGAAATTCTTGTACTTGAAGGGTTGTGTGTGTGTGTGTAATATTTTTTAACTTTTAAAACAATTTTAATAAAACTTTAAAAAATGCCTTATTGAGATATCATTCACATACCATGGGAGTTACCTATTTAGGGTGCACAGTCCAGTGGCTTTTTGTCTATTCAGAGCTGTGCATTCATTATTGCATCAGAAAGAGCTCTATCTGATTTTAGAATATTTTCATCACCCCCAAGAGAAACTCTGTGCCTGTCAGCAGTCTCCTACCTACTCCAGGCCCTGGAAACCTCTGATCTGCTTTCTATCCCTGTATATTTGCCTATTCTGGACACTTTCTCTAAATGGAATAATATAACTTGTGACCTTTTGCTTCTCTCACGTAGCGTCATGTGTTATAGCATGTGTCCATATTTCTTTCTTTTTATGGCTGAATAATATTCCATTGTTCAGAGAGACCATATGGTGTTTATCCATTCATCAGCTGATGGACATTTAGGGATAGTTACAAATAATGCCCAGGAGATTATCAATCCCATTAAATAACTGCGTGCTAATAAGTAGCACATCAGAGATGAGAGGGAAACATTTCACATCAGAAAAACAAGAATGGGTTATCAACATCCCAAAAAATTTGGAAAATCATTACAGGAAGAAGGAAAACTATCACATCGAAGTTCCTGAGTTCCAAAGAGCAAAGGGCACAGCAGAGAAAGCACGCCAGTGGCCAAGTGGTGGCAGGGGAGGAGGTGACCCTCACTGGGAGGTGTGGTCCGAGAGGCCTGAGCCAAGTGTGCCCTGCAACAGCCTCGAGCTGAGTCCCTGGGGAAGCACGTCTGGGCTCGGGGACACTGGCGCAGTGACACAGGGCTGCTGGCCGCCGTGCTGTAGCTGTCCGTCCTGTCGTTCAGGGAGCCTGTGGGAAGGACTCGCACACACCTCCAGTTGTTGGCTCGGTGGTGCATCAGCTTTCATGCGCCTGCTAGGGTTAGGACGCCTGTCCAGGTAGGAAGAGTGTTTTTCTCCAGGCCTGCAAGCCACCTGGCCTTGATGTTGGCTACTGCAGATAATACGCCCCCCACCCCCCACCCCCAGACAGTCCTCCTGATGGCAGGAGGCTCCCTTGTCTCGGTCGACCCCAAAAGATGCAGTCTGTTTTCAGAATGAACTGTATGTTTAAGATGAAACAGATTGAAGGAGACCTTGCCCCTCTGTGACATCATTTGGCTAAACTCGTGAGGATTCTACCCATTTTCCTGTTTTCTGTAAAGGATGAGCCTGGGAGGATACTTTATTTTTTTATTTTATTTTTAATTTAATTTATTTATTTTAATATTTTATTTATTCATGAGAGACACACAGAGAGAGGCAGAGATACAGGCAGAGGGAGAAGCAGGCTCCATGCAGGGAGCCCAACATGGGACTCGATCCCGGGACTCCAGGATCAAGCCCTGGGCTGAAGGCGGTGCTAAACCGCTGAGCCACCGGGGCTGCCTGGATACTTGCTTTATAATAAAAACAATAGGTACAATTTATTGATGACCTGCCATGTTGTAAGTCCATTCTTCCTCTTTTATTTAGGTGAAGATGGTTTTATTCCCATTTAGTGGATGAGAAATTTCAGGATCGGATATGGCAAAGAACCCTAGGTCATTTGACTGGTAGGTGGCAGAGGTATATCTGAGCCCTGGATGGATAAACACCAGGTCTCTTCCCCAGAACCCATCTTTCCAGTAGGTGGTATTTCAGGGAAGGATGAGGTTTTTATTTTATTTTATTTTTTAAGCTTTTATTTATTTGAGAGAGAGAAAAAGAGAAAGCAGCAGGGAGGGGCAGAGAGAGAGAATCCCAAGCTGACTCCTCACTGTACAGGTAGCCCCATGGAGGGCTTGATCCCAGGAACTCAGATCATGACCTGAGCAGAAATAAAGAGCCAGACGACCAACTGACTGAACCACCCACGTGTCTCAGGAAGAGGTCTTAATATGAACGACAAATCATATCTTTCTGGGGCAGGATGGCCAAAGGTAGGCTTGTTGAGTAGGTGAGTCTGGCAGCAGGTCTACCCCCTTCCGCCCAGAGGCCAGTGCTGTCTTCTGCAGTGACCTGAGCCTGTCCTCTCTCCAGCCAGCACTCCTGGCTCCCCAGGTATGGCTCACTGAAGTGCTGCCCTCCTTTGCAGGGAACTGATGAGGCTGTGTCTGTAAAAGTGAATGCCCAGAGATGCACATAGTCTTACCATCCAGAGCCTTCCTGCCAAATGAAATTCCTTCTCAGTAGGTTTTTTTTGTTTGTTTTTAAAGATTTATTTATTTATTCATGTTAGAGAGAGAGAGAGAGAGAGAGAGGCAGGCTCCATGCTGGGAGCCCGACGCGGGACTCGATCCCGGGACTCCAGGATCACGCCCTGGGCCAAAGGCAGGCACTAAACCGCTGAGCCACCCAGGGATCCCCTCAGTAGGTTTTTCAAGCTGTGTTTTGTCTCAGGCAGGATAAGCGAGGTTTTGCTGAGTTAACAAACAGCTTCAAAATCTCAGTAACTGATGACAACAGAAGTGTATTTCTTGTTCAAGCTGCATGAACACTGACATCTGTTGGGGATACTGCCCAAAGTGCCTCACTCAGGGACCCAGGCTGATGGAGTAACAGTCACCTGACCTGCTGACACCATCAATTAGATGATCTGGCCTAGAACTGATACATTATTGCCACTCCCAACTCATCGGCTCCACCCAACCACATGGGCCAGAAGTATAGTCCATCCAGGTACCTGGAAGTGGAGAAGAGCTGGAACCGACAGGCAAACAGCACCCATGTCCACCACAGACATCTTGGGACACTCCTCCCTGGTCCCTCACTTGCGCCCTCTCTCCAACTATGAATTAAAACAGGGATGGGCCTCGGGCGGAGAGACTCAGGCCCCCACTCACCAGGGTGGAGAGTTATATTACTTTTAACTGTGTTAAGAGGATTACATGTGCCTGACACATGGTAGGTGTTTAGTAAATGACAACTTGCAAGGTGCTATGTAGGAAAAGTTATGATTTCTCAATAGCCAAAAAAGTCTGATATTCCACTGTCTTTCAATTCTGTTTTCCCTAGAGATAAGCCAATGACTGTTCTAAGGGCAGGAAAAAAAACACATTTTAAAATGCTATTATTTATACTTCTGAAGAACTGGTAGGAACCCAAATTAAACATCCAACCATAGAGAATGATTAAGTAAATAATGGGATATAGTCTTCACAAAATGTAATGTAGCCACAGAATAACAAGGAAAATTATATAACAACAGGGTTCCCTGGGTGGCGCAGCGGTTTAGCGCCTGCCTTTGGCCCAGGGCGCGATCCTGGAGACCCGGGATCAAATCCCACGTCGGGCTCCCGGTGCATGGAGCCTGCTTCTCCCTCTGCCTGTGTCTCTGCCCCCCCCCTCTGTGTGACTATCATAAATTTAAAAAAAAATTATATAACAACATGCAAATTGCTCAGGATGGTATATTGGTTGAAAATGTGTTACAACATCATAGATATTCATCAACCACAAGTATGTTCAAATAAGTGCAGATGAATAAAGATTGGAAATGAAAATACCAAAAAGGACAATTCTATTAGAGTTATAGAATCATATTTTCAATGTTTGTCATTTTAAAAACTATTATTTTGAGGCATGTGGGTAGCTCAGTCAGTCAAGCGTCTGCCTTCGGCTCAGGTCGTGATTCTAGGGTCCTGGGATTGAGTCCCACATCAGGCTCTCCGCTCCATGGGGAGCCTACTTCTCCCTCTGCCTCTATCTGTCTCTCATGAATAAATAAATAAATAATTTAAAAAAACACTTATTTTACAGAGAGAAAAACTTTAGAAAAATATCCTAAATGCATTTGTTGATTTACTAAGAAACTATTAAGAAACTTTAAAGTGAGAAATGTTAATATCATAGTGGATCTAGATGGAAATACTACACAGATGATCTCTGGTTCGCCAGCCTAGTGGAAAAAATTGGGCCCAAGGTAAAGGAAAATGTTTTTAGAAAGCAAAAATAATAGAACGTCAAGCGTATGCACATACGTATGCAGTAAGCGTATGCAGTCAAGCGTATGCACACACGTATTATGATGCTTTCCAAATGTGAGTAGGGCTTGTAAAGTTTGCAACCCTCAGAATTCTTTAGGAGCAGAAAACTCTTCAGACTATGCCTGGAGAGCTGGTTTAGTAGTCCACCCCTTGCCTTTGGTATTGAGTGGCGGGTGGCTGTGTCAGTCTCTTCCTGACATGTGAAGGCCTTGTGTGTCAGAAATGTGTCTTTTCTATTTCTATAATGCTTGGGTCTGTTTCAGCATCTGACCCAGGGTCGCTCCATGTTCTTCAGAGTCTCCCGGACCTCGATTAAGCTCAGGTTCATGTATCCCCACCCCGAGGACTTTGACTCTGAAGGTCTGGAGTGGGGTCCAGGAATCTGATTCTGCACTGTCCTGGGGCTTCCGACGCAGGTGTGAGATGATGGTACCACGTGCCCGGCAGGGAGGCCCCCTGACAGGTGTTCGTAAGATGGACACACTAACAAGATTTGTGAGGGATTCAGCTTTAAATACAGTGTACTGGTCTGTAATTCTCGCATTTTCCTGGCGATTCCTGTGTTAATGGACTTGTGGCCTCTGAGCTTCCCCTGCCAGGAAACCCCTCACCCCCCAGACACACCTGCTCCTCCCCTGGGGCTCCCTGAGCAAATGGGTTTCTATTGCACAAATGGCCTCCACAGAGGATCTCAGCATATGTGCTGAAGTGGTTTGTGTTGGTTAATGCCGTCTTATAGGAGAAGGAAGAGATTATCACAGGAGGGAGCTATCTCAAATTAGGAGTTTGTGGGCTTGAAATAGCTGGGAAAGTGTCTGCCTTTGTGTAGAAAACTGAACCTGTTTTGCTGAGCACAGTGGTTATTAAGCAGCCTGGGAGAGAAGAGGGTCTTGGAAGCTGGAAAGGAAGGAATGAAACAAAAGTTTCATTGTTTCAGTGTTGAGAACACCCTCTGGGAGCCAGTGCTGCTGATGTTTTGTGGCCAGATGCAGGAGAGCTTATCCTGAAGATATGCAAGAGAGCCTCTGTGTCTTTTCCCTCATCTGTAAAATAGGCTTTATGGTGATACCTACTTCATGGCTTGGCCTGAGAGTCAAATGCAATGCTGTAGATAAAGGATTCAGGATGGTCCTATTATTTTTTTCATTGGAGAACGCATGTGGCATTCCTGCAGGTGAGGATGGTCTCCGCCTGGGCAGACAGAAGAGCATTCTGCTACTGTAAAGGGAGCATCTGGTCAGGAGCTCTGTCTGCAGCCAGGGTGGAGGGTAGTGGCTTGAGGAGGTAGGACACAAGTGTATGTCCCCATCAGCCTAGAAGGAGGTGGAGGGAAGTTAATACAAGCTTGAAACCAGCATACCTTCAACTGGGCACGTGAAGAGCGTGGTGACGGGCCAAGTTGGGCCTTATACAGAGAGAAATGTTTATAAAGTGGATGCATGTGTTTCCAGGACCAAGAGCTGTGAGTCCTGCTTTGGCCTCAGACTATACTGCTTGGCCAATCAAACAAGTGGAGTGGAGGCTTGCCTCTGAGGATGGAAAACAGTTTTAATACCTGACTCCAACTGGGTGATGGGCACTGAGGGGGTCATTGGCGGGATGAGCACTGGGTGTTTTGCTATATGTTGGCAAATTGAACTCCAATAAAAAAAAAAATACCTGACTCCACATTTACCATGTGAATTAAAAAAAAATAATCAATCTAGAGGTGATTTTCTCCTCTTGTCATTTCTGGTACTTTTCCGTGAAAACAATTGTAAACACATGATCTGGCAGTAGCCTGTTTCACAGACTTATTACAGGAAAATGCTGGAGGCTCCCCTTGGAGAGGGTTTACCTGGTTCTTACAGGTGCATACAAAGGGCGGCTTTGCTCTTAAGAATTTTTCAAGCTTTCTAGCACTTACTGGACCAGGGGCAGACAAAACAAGGGCCCCCTTTGTACCTGATAGCATTGATTAGAGGGGCTGACCTGAACCATGCCACACAGTGTATTGCTTTTCTAAATAAAATTAGTATTTTGAGGTCACTGTGCTTTGAAAAGTAAAGATAACAAGATAATTGGTGCTTTTGAAAATCTGTGGCTCACTTTTGATTTTTGAATATATTCCCATGAATCTGTAAATGCAGAAATGCCCCTAAAACCATTTGTGTTTTTGTTTTTCTTGGCTTATACTGGGGAAGTCTCTTGTTTTTTTTTTTTTTTTCAATACATATATGTCCTTTAAATTTATCCTGATCGTAGGAGAAATTGATTTGACTCAATGGTCCTTATTAGGCCTATATTGACAAAGATAGATTACAAAAAGATTACAAAAAAATATAACATTCTAATTAATTATTTGACATTCCCCCCCCCCCCCCCATTTCAGGCCTGTGTGGAACCACATGGCACAGCTCTGGGCCCCATAGCTATAATGTTTATTTACATGTAGGAAGTCATAACACTGTCTTTTGTCTCTAGGATTTTTGTCATTTATTTATGTTGCTGGAACAAAAAAAAAGTAAGAAAGGCTTTTTCCACTGTTTTCATTAATATGTTCGGACTTTTATCATAGTGTTGTAGGAATGAGGTTAACTTTCTTTAGACGTGTGCAAGATAATTAGCAATTTCCTGTTGTATTTTGGTGCTGGGATTTTTATCCGGGTAGGCTTTAATTAAATGCCCTTTGCTGTTCAGTTAATATATCTGTCTATTTAACTCAATTTGACTTTAACACAGAGCTACTAGGTAATTAAAACAGTTCAATGCCACATCCTGGATGAATGAGAAAGTCCCAGTTTAGGAGCAGAGCTCTGGAGAACTTTGCCTTAAACATGTGCTCAGGAGTTTGCAATGTAGTAAAGTTTTCAGTAACATCTCCCTGGAAGCAATCATGATGAAGAAGAGTGGACAACGATAGGGTTTTGTATCATGTATTATTCGATAGCTCATCTGAATATAGCAGAGTGATAACAACGAACACTCATAAATGGGCCAGGCAATCTCAGAACCAGGGCGTGCCTCACACTGCTATGCTTGTCCCTCACAATCTTGCACTGTTTCCTTTCCCCAGACTAATTTGATGTTGTTGTTGGTTATTTTTTTAAAGATTTTACTTATTAATTCATGAGAGAGAGAGAGAGAAAGAGAGAGAGAGAGACAGAGACACAGGCAGAGGGAGAAGCAGGCTCCACACAGGGAGCCCGATGTGGGACTTGATCCCGGGTCCCTGAGATCACGCCCTGGACTGAAGGCAGCGCTAAACCACTGAGCCACTGGGGCTGCCCGATGTTGTTGTTTTTTTTTAAAGAAGAAGGTAATTGCAGATTCGGGCTTGAGTCTTCAGTTTTCACATTTCCTTCTCATTTCCGAATCATTTTGCTGAAAGCGACTTTCCATGAAGTCAGGGATATACCTGTTGATCGGGCTGGCTTTTCCTAGCCTTCCCCACGAACCACACAGCCAGAGTGGTCCCTAACGGTGTCTAGACAGATTCCACCAAAGACTTTATCAGTCCAGTTGCTGGGATTCTCCTATTTACTGAAGTCTGCTATTAGTAACTCTTCTGAGCATTGGAACCTCTAGAAAGTTTATCTCTGTATCCCTAACCCTGAGAATAGTGCCCGGGACTCGGTAAATAATTAGCAAATGTCCATTATGTTTAATAATTTAGTAAATGTCCATAGGAAAAATTTAGATTATTTCAATACCATTTCATTTAAGATCAGTTTTGGCAGGGTGCCTGTGTGGCACAATCAGTTAAATGGCCGACTCTTGGTTTCAGCTCAGGTTGTGGTCTCAGTGTCGTGAGATTGATCCCCCCGCATCAGGCTCCACATTCAGTGCAGAATCTGCTTAAGATTATCTTCCTCTCTCTCTGTCCCTCCCTTCTGTGCATGTGCTCTCTCGCTCTCTCTCTAATCTTTTTAAAAAGTCAGCTTTAGCATGTGAAATCAAATATATGTATATTCTGAAGGATCTAGCAAGTGAATCTGATCCATGACCCTTCCAACCCAGTGGCACCAAGAGATGGTCTGTGGGAAGATATAACATCAGCCCACTTCACTGAGTTGGAGATCTCTTCTTTGGTAATTCCTCTATAATCCACCTGTCAGAAGGGCAGCATGGTGTTGGAATTAAGAACATGGACCTTGGAGCATAACTTCCTGGGTTTCGGTCCTGGCTCAGCCACTAACCAGCTGTGTGATCTTGGGAAAATTACCTAACTTCCCTATATCCTAGTTTCCTCTTATGGGAAATGGGGATATATAACACCTACCTCAGAGGGGTGTTTTGAGGATTAAATGAGTTACAGGGGCACCTGGGTGGTTCAGTCAGTTAAGCATCTGACCCTTGGTTTCAGCTCAAGTTGTGATCTCAGGATTGTGAGACTGAACCCCGTGTGGGGCTCTGCGCTCAGCATGGAGTCTGCTTGACTCTCTCTCCCTCTGCCCCTCCTGCTTGTACTCTCTCTCTCTCTCTCAAATAAATAAATCTTAAAAATAAAATGAGTACATATATGTAAAACTCTTAGAGTAGTGATTGACATGTTTTAAGTGCAGTGTAAGAAATCTGCTATTACTCTATGTACTTCAGTGTTTTGTTTTTTGCCTTATTCACATTTTTAATTGGCTATAACCCATTTTGGGGAGCTTGGATCCTCACACTCACCCCCACTGGGGGAGGGGAGAGACTTTTCATCTCAGGCAGCCCTAAGGGCCTCTTTCAGGACAATGGCAGTGCCCTCTTGCCATACTCCAGCGTATGGTATTTGCTTCTCTCTTGCTCTTCAAGGGAAGGATCTCTCAGAGTTCATTTAAAAATTTTTTTATTTTGTTAAAATATTTATTCATGAGAGACAGAGAGAGAGGCAGAGACACAGGCAGAGGGAGAAGCAGGCTCCATGAAGGGAGCCCGATGTGGGACTCAATCCCAGGACCCCGGGATCACACCCTAAGCCGAAGGCAGACTCTCAACCACTGAACCACCCAGGTGTCCCAAGAGGTTGGTTGTTTTTGAAGGTGTGAACGGAAGTGGCAAGAAGATGTTTACCTTTGAACCTGAATGCCTTGTTATGGGGGCAAACATATCAAGGAGAGAATTTGCTCAGTCCCAAATATGTGTTAAGTAGGGCTGCATGCCTAGTTGGGCACCTCAGGGCCCCCTCCCAGCTCCAAGGTGACCTGGAAGCTCAGCAGTGGTGTAGCTGTGCAGTAATTTCTGTGATTTTGACATGCATCTGATAAACAGAGCTTTACACCTCCATAAGTCAGAGTCGACAGGCCCTTCTCAAGTTACGTGAGAGGAGAGAAGCAGCCAGTATTCCTGATGGGACAAGGGAGTTTGGTTTGCTGACGGCCGGGAGCACCCCCACCACCATACCAGGCAGGAGCAGCCTGGCTCCTGGGGAGGCCAGAAGCGACAAGACATGGCAATGGGAAGGCCACCGAGCCCTGCCCCGACACGCTGGGGCTGCATGGGTGAGCACCCTCTCCTAGAGTGGGCTCCTTCCACCTGACAGCAGAGAGGCAGCTAGGTGTAGTGAGAAAAGCCTGGGGAGGAGCCTGCAACCCCCAGCTCTCAGATGTCCTTGCTTTGAGATCCAGAGGAATCGTAGCTTGTGCTTCAGTAAAATGGGGTTCATTCTGATGGTTCCTTCTCTGCCATTGTCACAGGTTGCTCTGAAGAGCAAGTGAACTGTTTTAAAAGTGACAGGTTCTTGAGTTCCATAGTGAATTAAGGCTGGGCTTTGGGAGAGGTCCCGTGGAAGGGGACAGTGTTATCACGGGTGCTTTCTCAAATCGTCTGCACATGGTGCCACTAGACAGCACTTAGACTTTGAGTTGGGCTTAGGATTGATTTTAGATTTCTCTCAGATGGCGAACCTGCTCGTGGCCTCATTACGGTGAGATCTGACAGGTTTGTGGCCTCTGTTCCCTGAGGTTCACTCCTTTTGGGCTCAGCGGCTCGGGGAGGACCCTCAGGAAGGGGGTTTTAGGGCAAGCCCCTCGAGGGTAGTTGTACTGTTATGGGGACACATCAGCCCCTCTCAGAATGCAAACTTCTCATTTGGTGTTCCAGATTCTGCATTGGGTGCCCAGATACGGGAGTTATGGGTTTGAACAGGCTTCCCCATCTCTTTTATGAGATAGAATAGATGGTTTTCATATTCCAAGAATAAAGCTGTAAATATCACATAGTTCTTATTCTCAATCTTGAAAATAAAATTTTTCTAGGGGTTTTAAAAGATGTGTTTTGCATTATTTTTATCGGTTATGTTGTTATGAGAAAGGACCATGAAATTGAAATGGGCTGGTGAAGACTTCTGACAAGGGAGTGTTCAATCTACAGCATTCTTTTCTTTCTTTTTAAAAAAGATTTAATTAATTTATTTGACAGAGAAAGAGCTCATGAGCACAAGCAGGGGGAAGAGGGAGAGGGAGAAGCAGAGTCTGCTGAATTAAGAGCCTGACATGGGGCTCGATCCCAAGACCCTGGGACCATGACCTGAACCACAGGCAGATGCTTAACCAATTGAGCCTCTCAGGACCCTCTACAGCATTATATTCTGTCTCTGCCTGGAGCTCACCCATATCATCCATAAACTCCCCCTCTGAAATTGTGTGTGTACACAGGTTTCAGCACTCCCACTTTCTATGTAAACCATGGAGAGAGGGTTGATATTTTTATTGTGTTTTTGGAAATGTGAGGCAATCTATTTCCTGTAGATGAGCAGCTTGTGTCTCCTAAGATAGTGTTTTTATCTTATTTTTCCTCTCTCTCTCTCTCTCTCTTTGAAAGTCTGCACAGAATGGACAACTAGAGAGAGGTTGAGTAGTTACAAGTGAATTGTTCTCACGTGTGGGGTAACCCATTCTACAGTGGAGTGCTGGTTGGGACAGGGCTATGTCTGCCTTCTGACCTTCTCTCCTGCACTCATGGACCTGACAGGCTGTTCCTGTCACTGCACTGTGCACACTGGCACCTTCCCAACCTTAGCTCATGCTGTTCCTACACCTAGAATAATTTCTGCTATTCCTTTCCTTTTCCTGCCCAAACCCTATTACCTCCACTTGCAGAAATTTACCTCTAGTAATTATATCTAACACAAATGTCACTTCTTCCAGGAAGTCCTCACTGCTCACTCCAGTTGGGAGTCTGTGACCTTGACCCATCCTTGATACTCCTTTATTACCTATTTTTTTCACCATTCTTAAAGCATTGAGAATACCCAGTGCTTGGAATTGTTATCATCAATCCATCTATCATCTATATCTGTTTCCTCTGTGTCTATCTGATGAGATCATAAATGCCATGGGCATAATGTGGTCCTGAAAAGAGAGATCCTTGATTTAAGGGTGGGGTGAGGACTGGGGCCTGCCTAATGGCAAGTGCCCATCTGAGGGATCTAGAGGGAGATGCTATACTAGCTTAATCCAAGGCAAAAGCACCAGAGCCTACGGGGACCCTGGGGGACAGGCAGGCAGGACCCAGGGTCCGCAGGGCATGGGATGAACTGGGCTGGGGTTGGAAGCTACACTCAGACAGATGGGGAGAAGGGAGGCATGCCTGGGGTCAGGATGATTCAGGGTGTCCCCGGCAGGTGTCAGCATCAGTGGTTTTTCTTTTGGGGGCAGTTCAGAGCCCTTCATACCCAACCATGGTACCTCCTGCCCACGTGCCTGCCCTCTCAGCTGGCACCTAATGGCACAGCTCCGCTTGGGCTGAGTGAGGGCACTTGGGTCTTAGCTGAGGCTCAGTGTCCAGCTCTTAACCCTTACAGACAGCTGGGCTTTTGGGGAGTCCAGCTGTCCTACTTCTTCCCATAACTCTGTAGCCTCTAGCCCAATTCCTTGTAACCAATAGGAATGCAAGCAGTCCTAGTTTCATGATTGCATTTGTTGACTGGATGAGCACATTTGTTTCTGACGTGTGGCTTAGATTCTGTTAACCGTGACTGCTCATCCCCAGAACACCTAACCTTGCAGTTAGAACCCTCAGCCACCTTGTCAAGGAAGAAAGTTTTCATTCCCTTGCCTTCTCTCCTGTTTGTTTAGTTGTTCTTCTGTTTTTGCTCACAGTGATGATCCAGATTGGGTGAGGGATATAAATAAGAATAGGTGATGGTCCCTGACAGTCCCTGAACACCATCCAGCAAGCTTTATCCTCTCTTGGGGGGTCATCCCTGGGTCCCCTTTTGTGCGTCCCTCTCTGTGAACCTCTGCTCTGAGGTCCAGGGGAGGACAGATTGTATATATGCGTTTGGAGGGCTGCCCCTATTTGAAAGCTACTGGGCTAGAGAACCTCTAGAGCATTTTCTCTCCTCCCCCCTAGGCCATGTGAGGCTCTTCATAGGTTGTGGGTGGACCCTTTCTGCTCTTTTTGTATGAAGTGAAATGCATTTTGAAGGTCGATTTTGGCTTGTTGGGTAATGATAGGTGACGGTCTCTTCAGGACGGGCAGGGGGACTTTGGGACTTGTTTGGTTTCCTGACCTTGGGTTCCAATAGGAGCATCTTCTCTTCTTATGCTGGGTCAGGGCACATGTTCCCATACTGTTGCTGTTCTCTGCCCTCAAGTGGTGCCATGGTCCTTAGATTACCGTACATTTCTGCACATCCTTGAAGCTCTTGGTCATGTGGACGTGTCTTTCCACACAGCAGTATTTTGAGTGTGTTATCCAAGTTACTTTTAATTAATCTCATTGTTTTAAACTAAGGGTGGTGAAAAGAATCACAGTCATAAGTTTGGCATAAAGTTTATGTGGCTTGTACTAGTTATAACTGACCATGATGGCATTCTCCTGCCTTTTTAATTGCTCCCTGTGCACGTTGGTTATTCGCAGTCATTTCCATCATTATAATTGAACTAGCCCACTAGTTCATTTGTTTGGAATAGGGGCGAGGACCTTATTTGTCTTATTCATTGCTTCAATGCCTGTCCTTAAGACTGTGTCTGGCATATGATAGGGACTCAATAAATATTCAGTGACAACATATATAATGAGTTGGCCATGAAGCATCCTCCTAGAGGGGATTGATGCTCTATTTCCAGTAATGCTTCTGTCTGTACCATGGGCTACGGTGAAGCTTGCTTCATGCAGAGGATGCTGGCCAGGAAGGGCACTACTACTTTGCCACTGCCTTATAACAGGTGTCCTGGAATCAGGCATCCATGTATGTGTGGGCAGAGAAGTTCTGAATCGAAATGAATTAAGAAGGCAGACTTCTTTTTCAGAACCTGGCCAGCTCCTGCCATGTGACATTGCTTCATGTAGAGAACACTCACAAAAAAGTGATCGCATGATCTTCACGATTGAGGTTTTCTGGGAAATGATGGCAGCATATATAAACTTGGCCTCTGATAGTAGCCAGTTGGAAATGTGTGGTTCAAACACCTGAACTGGAGTGAGAACATCTCACAAATGGAGAACATTCTAACGTCTGTATTCCATTTGCTGTTTCTCCCTTAAAATAATCTACCTTACGTTCAAGCTAATCAACACGCTCTTCACAGCTCTTCAGCACCCCAGCTTAATTGGCCTGAATTGTTGCTCTCAGTGTGAACAGTTTGCTGTATTCTCAAGGCTGGATTTGATGACATCTAATTATCCTCACGGCGCAGCCAGGCGAGATGAGACGGAGGGCGTGAACGGCTGCAGCCGGCTGCCATAAGCGGGCTGATTGCGTTTGCAATCATCCTCTGCTCCCCGGGCAGCATTTCCAGGGTGACTGTCTCCCAGGGCCCACCCAAGTGTCCTGAGATCCAGTGTGTTGTTGCACAGAAGCAAGGCAAACCCTGGCGTCTCAGCCCTTCTTCAATCAACTCTATTTTAGAAATACTGGTCTTCCACCTGCTGAGGCTCTGCAAGCATTTCAGTGCGAGCGTTATTCTTTGCAGGGGGGTCTTGCTTAACAAAACACCGGTTCTAATACACGGCAGCGTCTAGGTGGGAGCTTTGGGCAGTGCATTGTTTGTAGTGTATTATCTTCATAGGAGAACTACCCTTAAAATCGGATGAAATGTGTTCTGCAAACTTTTTTTTTTCTTATAAAGTGACAACTTGCTTTCTTTCATACAAAATGAGTAGGAAAATGTCGAAGAGAATGGAAGCTCACTCTAATAATGATGCTGGTCCTTTAGAGGCAGTACAACCTCTAAACCATTTCATGATCATTATCAGCTAATTCCTAGAATTCCTTCTGCTGTAGGCCATTCTTATTGCTCCTGCTAGGAGGACATATAAGAAGGGTGGGTCAGGAGGTTAGACCATGGGTAAAGCCCTGTACATTCTATTCCGCTTCCATGTTGTATGTGTGTGACATGCTTGCTCCACTAGGAGGCCAGGCTTCTTTATTTTGGAGGATTTTAAGATGCATGACTCAGTGTTCTCTTTATTTACTTCTATTTGTAATCTGCTGCAATCTTCCTGTGTAACAAAAAATACAACGACATCCAAGGACTTTGGCACTACAAACACAATTGAACAAAACTGTGGCCAGAAACCCTCCCTTTGAAGATTTCCCACGACATGAAGATTAGGGATAGTGGTGCTGATAAAATGGGAGGATTTGGTTCATTTTAAAGTAATGTAGATGTTGGAATCATAGAGTCTCAGACCTAGCAATGAACTTGAGGCCCTTACGCCTGACCGATCGTGAACTTGTTCTGTAGCATTGGGAGGTTTGGTCCAGGGCAGACCTGTGGTGCCTGGAATACTGCAGCATGACCTGCTCAGTGCTCCCCTTTCTGTGGGGGCTTCACTTACTCTAAAACTCCCTAGACTCACCCCGGGGAGGAAGTTTTGTTTGTAGGAAGTAGAGGTGCAAGAAAGTTTGAAATATAATTTCCCTCGTCCTGCTGATATCTTTCCTTTTATTTAAAAATTTCCTTTCTGAGCCTTGGCCAAAGTTTTATTTCCTTATATTTTTCTCAGCTGTTTACGTGATTAGGTTTTTGTTTTTGTTTCTGTTCTGCTTTTCTGCTCCCCCACCACCACCGCCCCCGCCCCCCCGCCGGCCTGTCCTGCACTGAAAAGCATGCTTTTCCCACATTGATTTTGTGTCTCCAGGCTGTGATGTGCAGAGCCCCAGTGACTGAATAACAAAAAGCTAAACCTTTTTAAAGATTATAATTTAAAATTCACACCTGTATTTCTCCCTTGTTTCTGATTTTGTTTCCATTTCAGCACTTAGGAAATGAGGCGAGTCTCTGTATTCCAATCCAGTGACTGGATTCTGTTGGTGATGTGAGTGGCTCTGAGTCTGTGTGACTGACTCCTAGGATGTTCTTGGTGATGCTGAAAGGAAACAGCTCTCCTGTGTGAGGGAGTCATCATATCACTAGAGCCAATGATGTCACTAAACTCCTACCCCATGGCCACATGATGATGCTCAACTGTTACTTGAGTATTCCATGCCTGGTTAAGCTTGCCAGGCCAAGCATCTCCCACCTATGTTATCTTGGGCGGCCAATAAACTGTGGTTGACTTGTCTTCACATCAAGTGTAGTCAATGGACAGGGTGAATATGCATATTCCTTCCAGCTCTGAAATCCTGGAATTTTTATTGTTTCTCCTGCATGTTTCAGTTTTTCAAGTGAGATCTCGAGTCACTTATATAAGTTTGCATTCTTGCTTCAGCAAGCACATAGAGAGTGCCTACAAAGTGCTAGGACGTGCTGTCCAGAGATGGAAGATGCCCGCTGCACTTTCAAAGAACACAGTCCAGAAGAAGAGATAGGAACAAAAGTCACTCTGGAAGTGGGTGATACAGTCAGTCCTCAGAGAGCAGCATGCGGTGGATGTTCTGGGTCTCACAGGGAGCTGGAGGGAAACCCATCCCAGGGGAGGTCATGCTAGAGGAGAATCTTGAAAGAGAAATATGATTTAACCCCATAGAGGGTAATATAGGGGTGGGAAGGATGGGCAAGACTCAAGGAAGGAGAGGATATATAAATGGGAGAAAACAGGTGAGGTGTGGTGTGCTGGGGACGTGTCCTGTGCATCAGGGTGAAGTGACCATTGGATGATGGCAGATGATGGGGCAGGGGGGTAGCCAGAACTTGGCCACTGTTGACTACACTCCTCAGCCGAGATAAATTGGTGTTAGGGTCATTTTGCAAGTGAAGACATTGAGACTAGGTAACATCAGAAGGGCATGTAAGTAGTAAATATAAAAGCAAAATTTGAACTTGGGTCATTGTGAGACCAAACCTCAAGTTCTTTCCTCCCTCTCCGCCACTCCCTCTGATGGGGGCACCGAAACACCCCTTCACCCCCTGGCCCCACTGCCTTGCTGGAGAGTGTAGGTTTCATCCTAGAGGTGATGGGGTTGAGCTCGGAAGGATTTCAGGGAGGATGGCAACACGATTGGGTAGGGAGGCTAACAACTGGTCTGGGTCAGCTGGTCCCTCGTGCTGGGTGGACTCCATCCCACACTGCCCTGGAACAGCATGAGGGGCGTCTGGAGTTCCACAGACCTGATCCTCTGTCTCCCATCCATCGGTAGCCTTTCTTGCAACACTGGACCTAAGTGTCTTTGCAAACCTATGAGGATTAAAGACAATCCAAAGTAAAAAAAAAAAAAAAAATACTATCAACTTTTGATTATTGAAACTTTACTGCATGCCTTTGCCGAGCATCACATTGTTCAATCCTAACAATGCTGTGAGGCAGAAATGATTAGCATCCCTAGTGTACAGACGTGGACTTGCCTTAGGCCACACAGTTTGTAAATGGTGGAGCTGGGAATACACTCCCATCAGAGTGTTTAACTTCTCAGCCTATTGCTTTCTAGAAGAAGCATCGTGCCTGGTGCATGGTGGGGAGTCAGAGCTTTTATCAGTATGATGATAGTTCTTTATTATATTAATTATTATGCAGTTGGGTCTGGGAGCCAGGCAGGAGCTGAAGGAAGATGATGGAACCCAGGCTAGCAGCCTCGGGACTCCCAGCCAAGACCTTTTCTCCTTCCCTGGGCTCTCGTCCACCCAGGTGGGTGCACAGGAACTGTTTTTCCCCACCACATACAGCTCTCAAAGGCTCTCACAGGCCTTTGGAGCAGATTTAGGATGTGCCTGTGCTATACCACCTCACTGGAGCCACTTTTTTTTGTCAGTGAGATGCCCTGAGTGAGGGCCATGTGCTGGAGGAACGTCCCCTCTGCTTCCAGGTGGGTGTGGACTCCTCAGGAGTAGATTCTCCCCATTTGCCATCCACATGGGATCTGAGAACCTGTACCATCCTTTCCCAAGGGGGAAGGCAGTGAGCCCCACCCTGCACCCTGCTCCCACTTCTAGGGACCCTTGGCTCCCAATTCCATCTTTCCAGCCAGACACTGCCTGGCCTTGCATATTAATTTCTGGGGAGAGGAGCGTGGAAGAGAGTTTGCTTTGGAGAAAATGTTCACTGATCTCTGCATTCGTGGGATTGGACTTCAGGCCTGGCAGTCTTCTACCCCAGAACTCATGGGGCCAGGCTCCTTCTTGATTTTAACTGAAGGATTTCAAGACATTTGCATCTGAAATTCATATTTCCCGTGGTCCAAAAACAAAACAAACCGAAACCAAACCCTGACCTTGTGTTCATTCCAAGAGAGGGTGTGGACCTTGTATGTTTATTTCATAGGTACTGTAATCCTGTAGACAAAGCCAGAAAGTTTTCTCTGAAACTTAAGATATCTGCATTGTGTATCCTTTTTAGGGATACTTAAGGGCATCTCTCCTTGGAATATGTAGCTTAGCTTTGCAGAAGAGAACCACATTTTCCCTGGCCTTCCCGGGGCTATTACATGTCATTTCTGTATTTTCAGGGGTTCTTTCATTACATGGGTGCTTTAAAAATAGCACACGTGTACCTGGATGGGCTTAAATCTGCTGGGCTCAGGGCAACCCCTCCCCTGCCTGGGAGTCTGCATTCTGAGCATCCAGGTGGAGATGTCTTCGTGTGGTTGGTTCATCAGCAGCAACCGTGCCACCTGTTTAACTTCCATAAATTAAGGATGTGTGCTTTGTGAGTGTGAGAAGAGTGGCTACTCGTTTCTTATGGATTTACACGATAACCTACATCTGTTTGCCATAGTAGCTCTGCAGTGGTTTGTGTAAGAGAATGGACTTGCTGTCTGCAGAAGTCTGTCTCAGATGGTAAAGATGTTTACAAACACAGCCTGCCTCATCCGATTACCAGCCATTTCTGCAAAGTTAGAGGGAATCTAAGATTGCTCATTTCAGTTTTATTCTTGCTCTTCTCAAGGAGGAATATTTAGAGTTGAAATTTTTAGAAAATGAAAACGTTGCTACAGACTTAAATCGTAACGTTAACCTGATACATGGACCACACTCATGTGTAACTGCTTTCTTTGTAAAAGTGGCCACAGCATAAAGCTGCACCAAGGAAGATCCCCTGACAGGAAGTGTGGGTTTTGAAATTTGCAAGAAAAACCTGGGCAAGGTTTTAAAAATACCTTCCCTTCCCCTGCCTCTTTTAGTTGTTCTCATCCAACGGTTAAAAAACATATAACATTATTCTTGTTTCTTAGACTTTCTAAATTTTAATAGCATTTTCAGGATAAATCTTATTATGGCATTCCAGTGTTGGTGCCATTGGGATTTTGAGATGAGGGGTGGTGGTTATTCTTATGGAGAGGGCTGAATTTGGTAAGATTAGAGCCCAAAGCCCGGCCTGGCTAAGCCAGACCCCACCGACACACAACAATACTTTGCGTTGTTAAGGCAGTGTGTATTTCTAAGCATTGTCACAGACAGCTTTTCTTCAGTCCTTACAACACCCAGTGAAGTTGACAGAGGCGATATTTCTGTTTCTGTATGTACCGAATCCCTGGCTCAAAG
The DNA here is from genome assembly GCF_053574225.1 of Canis aureus. Lineage (NCBI taxonomy): Eukaryota > Metazoa > Chordata > Mammalia > Carnivora > Canidae > Canis > Canis aureus. Next base: position 47,566,647 of record NC_135611.1, read on the forward strand.
AGTCCGGATTGCTTGCTTCAGCTTCCCAGGCTGGTAAGTCACAAAGCTTGGATACACCGGTGCTCTTTCCACATTCATTCAATGAACATGTACGGAGCATTTTGTGTGCTGAGAACTATGCCTGTAAACAAAGTGTCTTATAAAATAAATAAGCCATAGGGATGAAAAGTAGAGCATAGGGAATACAGTCAGTAATATTGTACTAACATTGTATGGTGCCAGATGGTGACTGCACAGACCGTGGTGAGTGTTGTGTAATGTATAGAACTGTCTAATCACCATGTTGCACACCTGAAACTAATATAGCATCGTATGTCAACTATACCTCAGTAATTAAAAAAGGAAGAAAATGGGCCTAAAATTGGACCTGGATCTTATAGTCTAGTGAGACATGTAGATGGTGAGCAAGTAAGCCAATACTATGCCAGATTGTGAGGAAGGAAGCTCACTGGGCATCGAGAGGGAGAAAGATATTTGGGTGAGGGGTGGGAAACACACTTCGGATATTCAGTGGGAAAGGCCTGAGGCCCACAGCAGGGAAAGGGGCTGGGCAAGGTGTGGCTGGAGTGGCTAGAGCTAGCAGAGATGACCTGGGTGCTGGCAGGGGACATGTATGCAGTGGATGGATCTGGAAGATGGGTCTCTACTGATCAGTGGGATCGGATGTCAGCAGGAGTCAAAGAATGGGAGGCATTAGGCTGCCCTAGGTTTCTGGATGGAGAAACAGTGGGTGTGCCGTGAACTGAGGTGAAGATGTGAATGGGAGGAGAGGAAATATCTTTTTTGGCCATTGCGTGGGGGGAGGGGTTAGGAGATGAAGATTTATGACGGTTTCAGAAATTACTTTCAGAGTTTACGTGATCATTGTTCATTCAGTTTTCCAATCCTGTTTTAATGCTTGAATTTGAATTAGGAAAATTACTTGGGTAATTTTATCCATGTACTACTTTTTTAATAAAGATTCATGTGTTTATTTATTTATGACAGAGAGAGAGAGAGAGAGAGAGAGACCGGCAGAGGGAGAAACAGGCTCCATGCAGGGAGCCTGACGTGGGACTCGATCCTGGATCTCCAGGATCACACCCTGGGCTGAAGGCGGTGCTAAACCGCTGGGCCACCAGGGCTGTCCTTATCCATGAACTACTAAGTGAGCATGTGTTCTATCTCTGGATGTGTGTCACTATTCAGGGAGCTGGGGTCTGTGGGTAATAAGGAAGGAGCAGGTGCAACCCTTGGCCTTTAAAAGCTTTTAATCTAATTAGGAAGGCAAGGTGTATCTATACAAAACCAAGTGATTGCTGCTTGTAACTATTGAGAAAATTCTAAAGGCAACATATAATCACGTGCATAATGTAACATGAATTATATATAAAACGTTGCAAGAACACACACAGAGGACAGTTTCAGGCACATTCATTAGGTCAAGAAAGAATAATCTCTAGAAGAAGTTAAATCATGAGTTGGACACTGAGAAGCAAATGTATTAGAAATAACAAGAGAAAAAAAAGAAATAACTAGATATCTCAGATGACATATTACAGATTTTAAAAAAGTGCTTCCTCAGTACCGTGACCAGCTAAAAAATGTTTAACCCAATACCTAAGTAGTTTACATGTAGGAATAAATTTTAAGGAAATGTGCAGTACCCATAGTGGGGAAAAAGTAGAAGACTGAGAAATGCAAAAGCTTATTGGAATAAATGGAGGATTATGTTAAATATCTACATAGAAAATTCAATGTAGTAAAGATGTCTGTCCTTCCCAAAATTAGTTTATAAATTTGATATAATTCTGGCTGAATTATAGCATGATTTTTGGGGAGGAATTTTCAAAATAGCTCTTGAGTTCATCTGAAAGAAAAAAAGTATGTGTTTATTTGGAAAAACTCTGAAAAGTAAGTAATGAGAGGTAGAAGGATGGGGGCATTTTTATTTGTAAGTAATTAAATTGTTTTTTTTTTGTTTTTTTATTTTTTATTGGTGTTCAATTTACTAACATACAGAATAACCCCCAGTGCCCGTCACCCATTCACTCCCACCCCCCGCCCTCCTCCCCTTCCAACACCCCTAGTTCGTTTCCCAGAGTTAGCAGTCTTTACGTTCTGTCTCCCTTTCTGATATTTCCCACACAATCTAATAATAAAGCTGTGTGTGGTTAGAAGTTAATGACGCAGAATAAGACCTAAGAATATATAAGAATTTAATGTATACAAATGCATATGAGTTTATGAGAAACTTTATATCAAATCTAGATAGATTGATATTATTTATTTTTCATTTTTTTATTTATCTGGTAGAAGGAGAGGGAGAGGAAGAGAGAGAGAGAGAGAGAGAGAGAGAGGGAAAGCGAGCATGAGCAGGGGGAGCAGTAGAGAGAGGGAGAAGCAGGCTCCCTGAGGAGCAGGGAACCTGATGTGGGGCTCAATCCCAGGACATGGCCTGAACTGAAGGCAGACGTTTAACAGACTGAGCCACTCCGGCGCCCCTAGATTGATATTTATATTTAAATAGGTGGACATGTAAAAGCAGTAAAAAAAAAAAGTCAGTGACTATATAAAATTGGGTGAAGAAGGCACTCACAAGCATCACGTGAAAGCCAGGAAAGTTTGGTAGATTCCCCTACAGAAATTTAAAATTTGGGTCAAAACAAACCATCTTAAATTTAAAGACCACAAAGATGGAAATATATTTGCAAGGTACTTATTAGACAAAAGATTAATACAGAACAAAAGATAAAAATATTGACTCAATAGAAAGACAGGTTTAAGAATATGTATGGATAATTCACAAAAATGAAATATAAATGATAAACATAGCAGAAACTGGTTAACCTCATTAACTTCCTTATCTTTATATAAATGAGTGTAACTTTTTCTGAGCAGTTCGGCAATGTAAATAAGTTCTTTAAAAAAACAGTTCAGCAATGTAAATAAGTTCTTAAATAAATAATAAAAGCATCTCCTTGACCCTAATGTCCTATTCCAGGAATTTACCCTTGGAAAATAATTTGATAAGTGAGCAAAGAGATATAGACAAGGCTTTTCACTAAAGTATTGCTTATAATAGTAAAAATGCCCAAACAGTCCAAATGCCTGGCCTGCATTTAAGTAACAAGTTCCAGAGCATTATAGACAGTGTGACCCCCTTCTTGGTTTCTTCTACCTTTCCAAATGTGTTTTTGCCTGGCACCTGCCTCAATTCTGCAGCCCCCAGCATAGTACCTGCACCGGGCAGGACTCTCTAAGTGTTGTTGGAGCAAACCCTGCTTTGGCCAGCCAGGCCTTTCAGTGCTGGGTATGGAGTATAGCCCGCTCCTTGAAATCATGTTTATGCAGCTGGCATGCTAGCAGCACCCTGCCTCTCCTCTCCTCCCTGGACCCTTCCCTGTCTTATCACCTGCAACGATGGCTGGCTCCCCCACAGTCTTTTGGCAATTTGTCTGAACCTACCTTGCTCAGGGTGAGGCAGAAATCAGGGATTTGTGAGGTCAATAGATCCAGAGTGGTTGAAGCTGGGGGAAGGTGGTGAGGAGACGGTCAAGAGGAGGCAGGAGCCAGGGGATAGGGAAGGGGGCAGGGCATCCTCTGAGGGTGTGTCCTGAGTGTCAGAGCCATTACCAGCCATGGTCCTGGTCATTCCTGGTGAGGATGCCACTCCTTCACTGGGGGCACTTTTGATTGACAGTATCCCCATCAATACCCTATCCTGCAGTGACACATTCAGCGCTGTGTGCCCACCCTGCAGGAGGGACATGTGAATGAAAAGAGGAAAGGTCCACAGAAGGTGGACCTCTTCACCTCTTCTCGTGAGGTTTTAGCTTGTGGTGAGGACAAAGCCCACATTTGCAGCTTTTTCTGTATTCTTTGAGTCAAGGACAGGAAGCACATTTATCCTCTGTTCCCCCACAGCGCCTGGCTTACTGCTTTGCATACAGTGGGTATTCACTAAAAATTTATGGAGTAGTTGATTGGACTAGGTTAGTGTCCCTGGAAATGGGAAGAAAGAAGATGAATTGAGAGACTTTGCGAGTGAAAGACTAGGGTGTGATGAATACATTTATAATGAGATCATATAGGTTTCCTCTTTTACTTTTTAAAATCAGCTTCTACGAATGAGCTGAATGTGAATTTATACATTAAGATTTAATTGGTTAAACTGAGAAATCAAAGGTTCACAGTAACCTGGGAGTCCCCAGGACTCGGGCCCTCATCTGGCTCAAGTCTGGTAACGAGGCGCTTTATGGACGTGTGGCCTTGGCTGTCACCCCATTAACAGCTCTGACTCTATAAACTGGCAGCTAAAAGGTTGCTGGATGGACGGGAGATATGCTGAGAGTGATTGTAATGATAGGGTCTCTAAATGGCTAGCATTTAAATTGTAATCCTGAGGATTAATTATTTTGATTATCGAATTATCTCTTGTGCTGATTTGCCATTTTCAGAAGTGCTCAGAGCTCACCCACTTGAGTGAGCACAGAGGCGCCCTGGTTTCAGCACTGGGGCTGGTCAGGAAAGCCGGAGCTCTCCTCCCTGCCAGGACCACCTTCCCCTTAATCCTGACACTGGCTGTGACTGCGCATCAGGCTGGGTGTCACCTCACCCCATACCACAGCCCTCCAGGCAGGTACCATTATTACCTCCACTTCACAGGGGAAAAAACCCAGCCCCTGGCTCACCTCCTTGCCCACCACCTTCATCTAAACCACCAGCACCTCTGTCCCAAATGCAGGTGCCCCCATATCCACTGTGGGGCCAGGCAGATTCTTCCCACATCAAGCCCCATCTGTCACCTCCCTGCTCAGAACTAGCGGTGGCTATTCAAGAGAGGTGCTGGGTCCCTCCTGGGCCACCCCTGCAGCCTCCCGCTGCCCCCTGCCCACACTCTGACCTCCAGCCACCCTGTCTGTCTTGTGTTTCAGAAACCTTGGGGATTCACTGCCCATCCTGCCTGTCCCCTGCTTTCCCTTCCCAGGGAGGCACAGCCATTTCTGGAATTGGGGGAATGGGCCTTGGGGGCAGATTCTGCTCTTTGCTGAGTGGGGCAGCTGACACATAAAAATAAGGACTGTCCTTTCTCCATTGTCCTAGGGTGTCAGCTGCAAGAGAACAGGGACTTTACCCGGTTCACTGCAGTATTCCCAGTAGCTGGAGCAGCCCTAACATCACAGACAGACACTCAGCAAGTAAATTAAGTGGATGAAGAATGGGGAAAGCAGGTGAGAAGCTTAGGAGTCAGGAGTCAGGATTGATGTATTTTAGCCCAAATAGGCGTGAAAAGGCCTGTGGGGGGAGGCCTTGCACAGACCTATATGGATTGGGGGAATGCTCTGGGTAAGACATTCCAGGCACGGTGCTTTGGGAGAGCAAAGGCCTAGCTAAGAAGGCAGTGGGAAGGCAGCAGTGGGGGTGATGGGTGTGTGTGTGTGTGTGTGTGTGTGTGTGTGTGTGTGTGTGAAAGGACATAAGGATCTTATGGCAGGAGACGGTCCTGTGGGTGAGAGGTACAGTTTGGGATTTTATTCTGAGTGGGATGGGAAGCTGTGAGAGGATTTTAAGCAGAGGAGTTACCTAGCAGGCTTTAAAGGTCCTCCCCTCCCCCTGCACTTGTAAAGGGCAGGAGCAGGAGACTGACTGAGGTACTACTGCACTAGTCCAGGCAAAGATGGCAGTTCTTGGACCAGACCCTACTGGGGAGGTGCAGAGGGGATCAGATTTGAGATGTGGTTTGAGGTAGAGCTAACCGGCTCTGATGAGGGACTGGATGTGGAGGAAGGAGTCAAGGAGCATTGACTGATCACTGCAGTCTTTCACCTGGAAACAAGCCTTTGTAGAGAAGGTGCTCAGCCCCCTGTGCCCTGAGCCCCCCGGTTGGGGCCGCTTCCTTGGTTTTACCCTCTGAAGGAAACATTCCTTTCCTTGGGGTGCTTATTGCAGGGTTTGTTCATCTATTAATTAGTGCGACTGCTTGATTAAGCCCCTCTCACTAGACCGAGCTCAGCAGAGCCAAGCTTCCTCCACCACTGCTGCCACCTCCTCCTCCTCCTTCTGTCCTCTTCTTCTCCTCTTCCTTCCCTCCCCTCCTCCTCCTCCCTCCTCTCCTTCCTCCTCTCCCTTTCTCTTTTCCTCTTCCTCTTTCTTCTCTTCCTCTTGCTCCTCTTCCTCTCCTTTTCCTCACCTCCCTCCTCCTCCCCATGGCCCAGCTTTATCTCTAGTGCCCAGTGCAGCATTGGGCACATAGTAGGAATACAACATATGCCTGAATGAACAAACAAATTAATGAAACCAAGAGAGATTAGGAATGTAAGCCAAGTCACATGGCTGGTAAGTGACTTGTGACCACACTCTTCATCCAAGGAGCTCTCCTCCCTCCCTATCATGCTTCAGGGGCAGCAGGAGCAGTGGGACACCCACATCCCACAGATACTCTGTCCTCTGCTCCCTGTTCTCTCCTAGCTCTCCCTCTAGCTCCCCTCCTCCCTCCCTCTTCCCTCCCTCTCTGTGCGCCCCCCCCCTCTACCACCACACACACACACACACACACACACACACACACACACGTTATTTCTGGAATCATGAAAACCTTCTGAGGGCAGTGTTTGTATTCCTTGAGGCATGTGATTGCTCTCTGCTTTTAGGAAATCTGCCATATGTGCTGTGTGCCCTGTCTGGGCTGTAGCCTAAATGAGACCTTCCAGCTGGGTTTTGGTTTCAGACACATTCGCGCATCCTTCGATTCCCTTTGCTCCGGTAGAGACAGGAACGGGCCTCCCTGAAGGCTCCATACACGGGCCTCTCCCCTTTCTCCTCCGAGGGCAGAACAAGTGGCGCTGTGGGAGACGTGAATGCCCATTGTCAGTGGAGGGTTCCACGGCAGATGACAAGCAGGAAGGGAGCTCGTTGTTAGGGTGCTGAGTCACATGGCCTTGCAGCAGAGATCGTGCAGGGGGAGGCAGGAGGTGGGCACCATGGCCCTGTGGTCAGACCATAACTGCAGCCGCCCCTGGAGCAAGAGGACAGTCTGAGCCCTGCTGGGACCTGCTCAGGGCCAAGAGACAATGGAATCGGGCTTGTGAGCCCGGGTGTGTGTGGGGGCTCTGTGGTGGCCAGGGCAATGTGAAGAGGGGCATTGCTCCACATGCCGTCCTGCTTCCATTCTCTTCTGGCAGCTGATGGCTTCAAAAATCCCTGAAGCCAAACCCATGCCCATCAGCGTGTTTACAGAGGAAGGCAGTCAACAGTATGAGAGCCCTCTGAACCTGTGGATCCACGGCTGTGGGGATGGCCCGGGAGAGCTTGAGCTGTGAATGTGACCTGGAGCCAGAGGACACCATCGGGAGGTGTCCATGTGCACGTGGCTCTGGACATTCACGGCCTTCTGTCAGGGCACCTAGCTTCCAGCTTAGTGATATTGTCCCGTGGGCCTTGGGCATTTGGGGTGCAGAAGCCTCTCCCAGGAGGCGGCCACGTGGTATCACCATCTCAGCTGGGCAGTAGACCAGCACACACATGATGCACCCATGTCCTCAAGCTGGTGACTTTTGCAAGCCGTCCTTGTCCATGGTTACTGTACCTCTCTGTGACTTCAGTGGCTCCCCTTACTCAGCCAACTGTAGCAACCCACTTAGATGTCAAAGCTTTATGTCCCAAAGAGCATGGGTTTGAGGAGTGTTTCACATGGCTTTGCATGCCCTTGTTTGTAAAGGAGTGTGGCCCCCCAGAGGAGCCCTGCAGGGTCCTGGCTTAGCCACTGATTCTTGGTTGGCCTTCTTGGTTGGCATTTATTTCTTTGGCTGCTTTAGCTTTACAACAAGTGGGTTGGACTTGATCCTCTCTAAAGTACTGTAAAGTCCCTAAAGTTTTGAAAGGTTGAGGCCAGAGGGAGGTCACTCTAAGGCCATTTGGCTGTGGAGTGCTGGCCCTGCCTGCGAGGAGCTGTGTGATGCAAGGGAGGTGGGAAGGTGCCGGTCTTGGATGTCGACCCTGCCCTTGGCCTCTCCTAGACCCTCCCTGGGGACTCTGCAAGTCTAGACATCCTGATCGCAAAGACAATGATGATCGGGATGTGCTCTCTCATCTGAATCTCAGTCTGGAGGGGTAGGCAGGGCATTTGTTGTTACTTGCACTGGGAAGATGGTAACCTGGGGTTGAGAGGGGACAGCCAGGAAACGCATGGACCAGACTCCAGGGCTCCTGCACACCTTCCGTATCCGTGCAAGAGATGAAAGACTGGAGGCAGATCTTTATAAAGAGGAACATAACTTTTCTTGTAGATTATGGCCCTTTTGAGGACATCCATTTTCATAAAATCTTTCATTCCAGGGCAGTTCACTTTGTTTCATTAAGGCAGTTTAGAAGGAAATAACTCTTTAAAAATCTAATAAATTCAAAGAGAGAAAATGTTAAATTGCATTCTGTAGGCTCTAAGGTCTCAAATCCATTTCATTTCCTGAATGCATAATCTCAAATCCGTTTCATATCCTGAATACATATTCTACATTTAACAATCCCAGAGACAGCCAAACCAATAGGCAAGTGATAAAACGCTCATCGGCAACCTGAATGTTTCTTCTTGTCTTTTTGGCCATAAACAGACTGCATTTTCCTGCCTCATGTTTCTCTAGAAATGACATGACTTGGAATTGGGATCCTAGCCTTTTGTTACAGCTATTATGCTATTACATGGGGCTAGGGCCTCCTAGAGTACCTCTACGGGTTTGTTTTTCATTCCTTTTAACATAGATCAAGAAAAGCATACCCTAAGAGTTTGGAAACCCCTCCTCTCAAAGCTTCCATTTGTAGATTCCTTGCCAAGCGCTGAAGACATGCAAACTTCCATACTTTGGAGCATTTAAATAAGCTCTAATTTTGTTGTCTTATAGAACTATGAGGTTTTTTTTTTTTTAAAGCAGTCCAAAATTAGAATGGAATACAAGCCTTCTTTACTTCCTGTTTCATTCACTTAACCAGCGTTTATGGTGTACACGCACTGAGGTGTTTATGGGGAGGAACTCATAGTGGGTGTGTGCTCTGAGGGGACACAAGATTTTATCAGGAAGAGGAAGCAGAAGAAAATGGCAGTAATAAAGGTATAGAAGGAGGACTTTGCAAAGCATTTGGGGGAAATGTTGAGAGGTCTGTATTACCTTAATTATGTGAGCAGTACTGGAAAGCACATGGGGCATAAGAAAAGCCAAGGAGCCTGTGCCTTACCTGCAGGGGAGGGGTAGTTGGAGGTTTTTCAGCAGGGGAATAACAACCAACATGGGCATTAGCGAGAGAAATATGGTTCCAAAGCCTGAACTTTGCCCAGGCTATGAGTTCTCTGCTGCCAGGCCCAGGCCCAAGGGAGAAGGAAAGGGGTCTATGGTGACACCAGGTTGCAGGGCTTTAGCTGAACCAGCCGAAAGGGATTGCTAGGGTCAAAGAAACAGGGATGTGGTTGAGAAGAGACAAGATAATGACCAGAAATGTTGGCAAATGTTGGATCCAAAGAGAGTGGGTCAGGATGGTGAGCAGCAAGGCAGGGCTGACGAGGTAGGGGAGGAGGTTGAAGGTGCAGCAGAAGCAGGTCAGGTCAAGGTGCAGATGCGAGGTTGCAGACATCAGTGTGTGCACTAAATGCTGAGCCTCCTAGGACAGGGACCGCACCTGCAAGGGCTCTGAATAGCTAGCCCCTGCCCTTGTGAGTGCTCAGCATGTGGGGTTGTGTGGAGCTCTCCTCTATTTCCATACCTGGAGTGTCCGTGGTGGTGCAGGCAGCATGTAGGCTGGACAGGGAGCACTTCTCTGGATGCTGTCCTTAAGCAGAGTCCGCATTTGTGTCTTAGTCCATGTGGGCTGATATAACAAAATTACGATAGGCTGGGGTGGGGATGGGGGCTTACAAACAACAGAAATTTTTTTCATGGTTTGGAGGCAGGAAGTCCAAGTCCAAGGCCATAGCAGATTAGTGTCTGGCCGGTGCCCACCTCCTGGTTCATAGACACTATCTATCCACTCTGTCCTCACATGGCAGAAGCAGAAGGAACTCTGGGGTCCCTTATATGAGAGCAATAATCTCATTCCTGAGGCTCTGTCTTCACCACCTCCCAATACCAGCAAACTGAAAGTTAGGTTTCAACACCTGAACTTTGAAGGTAGAAAGACATGCTTTCTATAGCATGTTAGGTGATGAGTGGGCCTATGGATTGTTAAGCTAGCTGAACTGGATTGTAAACTTTTCTGAAAAATAGCACTCTATAATTTTAAAACAGTATTTTTACTAGGGAAAAGCAAAAGAGCTTTCAACATAAAATATTGACAGAAGAGAAGCCTGGATTCTTGCTATTCATAATGACCCATGTCTTTAAAAATAAATCTAATTATTACAAGCTAAAATTGTATGTATTTTTTATTCTAAATACCAAAATATGTCTTGAATTAAATTTAAAATGCTCAGATCCTCAACAATCATTTTTGTAGACCTTTCTAGTAAGTCACCATTTTGTGCGTAGCTGCTGGGTGTGGAACTCTAGAATGAACTAGGTAGGAGCTGATGTTTCTTTTCAGTGCTTGTTTTTTTTTTTTTTTTTCAATTTTATTTATTCATGAGAGACACAAAGAGAGAGGCAGACATAGGTAGAGGGAGAAGCAGGCTCCTCATGGAGAGTCTGATGTGGGATTTGATCCCCGGACCCGGGATCATGCCTTGGGCCGAAGGCAGATGCTCAACCACTGAGCCACCCAGGGGTCCCTTCAGTGCTTGTTTTAGAGGAAGGATCAGAGAACTTTTAAAAATGTTTTGCTTAGGTTGAGCTCTAAGTTTGCATTATTGTTGTAAACTTTCTCTAGTAAATCCACAAAGCAGTGTTTAAATGAAGACATCTTAATTTGAGTATGGTGGATGGATATGTAATAGAGGTCTATTGAGTGTTTTAATATGAGATGTTTTAAGAACAGATTACATTTATCAGCATTTTTCAGCGAGCTTGCATGAACTCAGCAAATAAAATAACGAACATTCTTATTATTAACATCTATAACATTCTTATGCAAGTAAAGGCCCCACTTTGAGAAGACAAAACAAGCGTGGGGCTTTCTTCTTGCCATTTTGACGGCTCCCCACCAGCCAAGCAGCGTGTGGGTGGAGAATGTTTTAGACATTCCTCCTCACAGCAGGGAGCGTTTATGAAAGGGAAGACTCCACAAAGATCGCCCTGATGCCTGCTGAGATCCAAGCAGTGTGTGGTGAGGGACAATGCGGGACAGCTTCAGTAAGAAGGCAGGAGCAAACAGTTCGACCAGGCCAGAGATAAGGACACATGAGAAAGCATTTGCGGTCTTCTTGTACATTTACAGACATTGTACCAGTTCCACATCTTGCATGGCTACACCTTTCATGTTCTCCTGGTAAAGCCGACTCCTCCTCCTGCCATATTCTTTCTTAGTGCCAAGAATCACCTTCTGGGACTTCCCGGGACTCCAGCTCTATCTCCCCAGTGTAGTTGGGAGGGAAGAAAGGTCAAGTCAAGCACAGTGACTATGCTGGCTCACCTAAGGCTGTGTCTAAGACATACGTAGGTAGGCCTTGTGTGGTTCATATGGTACGTGGGTGCGGGAGTTCAATCAAGGGCTGGTTGTCTCCCACACTGGAAGGTAAGTCACCCCTCCCCATGCTCTTAAGGTTGAATTATGTCCCCCTACCCCTCCAAAAAAGATACATTGTAGTCCTAACTCTCAGAACATGATCGTATTTGGCAATAGGGTTTTCATAGAGATAATAAAGTGAAAATGGGGACAGTAGCATGGACCATAATCAAGTATGATTGGTGTCATAAAAAGGGGACATTTGGAGACAGGTGCAAACACAAACAGAAGGTAGACCATGTGAAGGCATCTAAGATGTTATGGTCTGTTTGTCCCCCTAGTCAGGACAGAAGGTGGGGGCCTTTGGGAGGTTTGTAGGACAGGAAGGTGGAGCCTTCGTGAATGGGATTAGTGCCTTTGTAAAAGACTCCAGAGAGCTCCTGAGTCCCTTCTACCATGTGAAGACACAGCAAGAAGATACCAGCTATGAACCAGAGTCCTCACATGGACCAGGTGCCTATACTGGTGCCTGATCTTGGACGTTCCAGTCTCAATAGATAGGAGATAAATTTCTGTTGATTATAAGCTACTTTTTGTTCTAGTGGCCCAAAGGGACCGAGAAACAGGGAGAAGGTGCCATCTGACTGTAATGATGCATCTACACATAGCTGAGCAAACCCAAGGATTGCTGGCTGACACTGGAAGCTAAAGGATTTTTTCCTAGACCATTCAGAGAGGGCATGGCCCTGCTGGTACCTTAATGTTAGATGTCTAGTCTCGGGAACTGTCAGACAATACATTTCTGTTTTTTATGTCACCTGGTTTGTGGTTCTTTGTTATGGCAGCGCAGAAATGGCTACACACGCCAACTTTCATAATAAGGCTTCAGAGGGGTTCCTTTTACACAGGTCACAGAAACCAGACTCATTATTTCCTTCCTTTATCACTTCCTCTTTATCTCTTCTTCTTATCTGCCCTTCTTGTGAACACAGTGACAAACGTTTTGTGGGTGTCAAGGGAGGGCAGTGTAGCAAAGCAGGGATCCTGAGGCTCTGAGTGGAATGGATTAGGGAAGGGGGAGAAGGTTGCTGGAAACCTGTGGCTAAGGGAGACCAGGCACCAGGCCTTGGCAGGTGGAGGCCAGGTGGAGGGGGGATGAGAGGAAGCCAAGAGCCTGCCTGGAAGAGGATAAAAAGACTGAGGGCAAAATATAAAATGACTTCAAGATTTTGAATGTCAGGGCTCTCTGATTTTGAGAATTATTCCTTGCTTTGGAGAGTGATTGTGGTGGCTATAATGAGATGAGTAGGAAGGAATTTCCATTTTAGGAACACTTGTAGGTTCCACTGCCAACGTGATTAACTTCAGTAATTGGAAAAGGTAGAGCTTTTAGGGGTTTTCAGCAGTTCAGTCATCAGAGAGAGCTTGAAAACTAGGGGTTTGAAGAGATGGTGGAATTTTGGCATTCGTGGATTTCAGACTAAGAGTTTACTATCCTTTGAGTATTTCTCAAGGGCTATAGTCTACAAGAAGGGTTGGTGGGTCTAATGATGCTACCTCATGTGAAGTGTGGTCAGGACCCTGTGTACATGTGTGTAATGTGTGCACCAGTGTGAATCTCATGAGGATTTGGTTCCAGTGGACACATGGCAGCCCAGAACCTCTATCACATTTACAAGAGTATTTGAATTAAATCCCCAAAGGGATTTGACAACTTGGGATTTGTGAATATACCATGGTGGTACTGCCAGAAGAAGTCAGCCAAGGAAAAGCAATGTCTGTGAGCATATGTTCAAGAATTCTAGGATCAGCTTTCAACCCAAACCCCTCATTTCAGCAGTTGGGAAATCTGAATCTTGGTGACTTGTCACCAATCAGACAACTGAAGGTAGTGAGCCTGAACCAGAATCCCATTTTTTCCATGCCTCTTTCTACCATCCCAGTCAACAAGCATTTTAAGTTAATTACCATATGGCCAGTGCTGTGAGACATACCTTCCTCTTCTTGTAGCCTATAACCTAATCAAAGAGATGAAGCCAGTATCCCAGTATTGTTTGATGAAGTGGGGCTGTAGAAGCTGCAGGGACCCCTGTGGATCCTTGAATTTGGAATACTCCCCTTTTCTTCATCCATGTTCTGGAATAATAATATTAATAATATTTGTTTTCTGAACTAGTTGTGTGAAAATATTCTGAAGACTATAAAATGCATCACGAAGGGAGTATTATTAGCAATGAGGAGTTCCAAGATGTGAGAGACCAATGTAGACTCGCAGAGGGAATGACTGAATAGAGCCTCCGTAGTGGGTATAACATTGGCAGAAGACAGTGGTGGAGGAGCATGTCCAGGAAGAAGGAGCATAGGCAGAGGTGGGAAAGTATAAATTGGGGAGCAGATTGTTCCCAGTGGTTGGGATGGGGACTTATTATGTCTCTTCTAGCCAAAATTTGGGGTCAAGTCCAAATCAGAGTGACTTGGGGAATTTGGTTCAGGAAAGTATCAATATAGATATCATCATTGTGCAGATATTATTATTTTTATTTTTGGAAGGCCTTTAAGGCACATTATCTCTGGAATCTTTTAGCAAATATCTGTCCCAATAAGCAGGGAGGAAAAAGAAGCTTACTGAAACAGATGTTAGCACTTTATTTATTCTCCCTCTTGCCCTATTTGGTTTATTTCTTTTGCATGTATAAAAGTTAAAATAAAATATAGCAGACTGAGATAAAGGTGGTAGTGTATCTAAAGAGTGGTGCCAAAACATCTGTTAATTTAAACTTAGGACTTTATTAAAAGATGAATGCTACCCAGCACTTCTATCTGTATCTACTTTACATTGACTTCCATGGCTGTTATTCAGGGAGAGCAGAGCAGATTTTTATTCCATATGCTTAATATTAATAACATTCATATGGGTTCCTAATGGTTTTGGTAAAGTAGAACTGTGTTTAATGCTGTTTTTGCTTGGGCTTAGATGATATATTCAGTTCTGAAAACTTGAAGAAAAGAAAACAGAAAATCTGATGACCTGCCTGGTTTTAATCCCACTCGCCTTCTGCAGCTCGTAAAACTCTTATAGCTAAGCTTCCACAGGGGATCAGAAACATTTTCGGTGTGTGGCCACAGCTGTAGTGTCCCTTGCCATAGAGCAGCATTTGGTCTTAATCCATCAGTCCAGACCTATTGCACTGATCTTGCACATTTCCCAAGGACATCTTTGGGGCAGGCTCATGAGATGAGGGTGACAGGACGGTTGAGTCATATGATGTACTACTGGTTTTGCTACTTGGATCATCCTAAGCATACAATTATAATTAATTATAACTATGGTATTAATATAATATTTAAGAAGTAAGGATTTGTTTAGATTTTGTACCTATTAGGTCTGCACCTTTTAGGAGACGAGTAAATACATTCATTTATTCATTCAACAAATATTTAGCGAGGACCAGGGATTGTTCTAGCAATGGATAAGAAAAAGTCCCTGCCTTCAATGAACCTACATTCTAGTAGAGGTAACAAACCAAAAACAAATCCACAAATACATGTGTAATATAATATCACGTGATGGTATCACATGGGAGAAAATTGAGAAGGATAAGGCAGTAGATTTGGGGAGATTATGCTTTTTCATTTATTTTTTTACATTTGAGTATAGCTAACACAATGTTACATTAGTTTCAGGTGTACAACTTAATGATTTAACAAGTTTATATATTATGCTGTGTTCACCAAAAGTATAGCTACCATCTGTCTATTACATTGCTATTATAATACCATTGTACTCCTTATGCTCTGTTTTCATTCCTGTGACTTACTCCATAGCTGGGGGCCTGCATCTACCACTCCCCTTCACCCATTTTGCTGAACTCTCTCCCCCCTCCCTTCTGGCAGCCATCACTTTGTTCTCTGCATTTATAGTTCTGACTCTACTTTTAGTTTGCTTATTCAGATTGATTGTCTTCGTGGTGTTAAGTTGTAGAAGTTCTTTATATATTTTGGCTATTAATCCCTTATTAGGTATGGCATTTGTAGGTATCTTCCCCGATTCAGTAAGTTTCATGATGGTTTCCTTTGCTATGCAAAAGCATTTTGTTTTTGATGTAGTCCCATTAGTTTATTTTTGCTTTTGTTTCCTTTGCCTCAGGAAACATAACTAGAAAAATGTTGTTATGGCTGATGTTAGAGAAATTACTGCCTAGGATTAGTATGGTTTCAGGTCTCAGTTTAGATTGTTAATCCATTTTGAATTTATTTTTGTGTATGGTGTTAGAAAGTGGTCTAGTTTCATTCCTTTGTGTGTTGCTGTCGAGTTTTCCCAGCACCATTTGTTGAAAAGATCATGTTTTTCTATTTTATATTCTTGCCTCCTTTGTCATAAATTAATTGACCATATAAAGGTGGGTTTATTTCCGGGCTCTCTGTTCTGTTCTATTGATATGTGTGTCTGTTTTTGTGCCAGTACCATACTGTTTTGATTACTACAGCTTTGCAGTAGATCTTGAAATCTGGAATTATGTTACCTCTAGCTTGGTTCTCTCCCAGGACTGCTTTGGCTACTTGGGGTCTTCTGTGTTTCCCTATAAATTTTAGTATTATTTTTTTAGTTTTGTGAAAAATGCTGTAGGTTTTTTTTAAAAATATGGATTTCACTGAACCTGTAGATTGCTTTGGATAGTATGGACATTTTGACAATGTTAACTCATCCAGTCCGTGAGCATGGAATAGCTTTCCATTTGTTTGTGTCATCTTCAGTATCTTTTAAGAGTGCTTTATAGTTTTCAGAATACAGGTTGTTTACTTCTTTTGTTAAGTTTATTCCTTGCTATTGAGATTAGGCTGTATGAGATGGAATATTCAAGAAAGGCATTTTTGAAGAGATGACACCTCTTGTGCTTTGAAGTGCAGAAATATGAAACAAGTGAGGAATTGAGACTTCTGGATATCTGGTAAAGAGCATTCAAGGAGGAGGGAACAGCTACTGCAAAGGTCCTGCAGTAGGGTGAAATTGGCATTATTTGAGGAATGGTGAGAAGTTTGCTGTGACTGGAGTGTATTGAACAAGTGGTAGCAGATGAAGTCAGAGAGATAGCCAGTCACCAGATCGGAGAGGGCCTTGTAGACTACAGTGAGGATATTAGATTATGTTCTAAGTACAATAGGAAGTCACTTTTACATAATCACTTTTAGCAGCAGTATGCAGAGTGGAAGTATAGGAGCATGAGAGCAAAGAGAGAAATGCAGAAGTCATTGCAAGATACAGATGGCAGACTAATGTGGATCTGATCGGAGCCATTAATGGAGACATAGAAAGAAACTGGAACGAAGAGTATTTTGACAGTGACATGATTTGCTAATGAGTGAATTTGGGGTGTGGTTCTCAGGGGAATAGCTCTATTCTAATTTTCCAGTTAGAGATGCCCACAGGCCACAGTCACTAACCCGAACACTTACCCCATCATCCCAGAATGAAGATAACCCATGGAAGCTGAGTCCATGGCCCCTTCAAGAAGGGGTGAAGAATGAACAAAACCTTAAATGACTTTCATAATTTAAAATACAAGTTTAAATTTTAAATGTGATGCATTTTTGATGAAGAATAAAGATGTTCCTCGCTTTGTATCACCTTTTCTTAAACCTTTCCTTAGCAACCTTTCAAAACCATGGCAGATGTTCCTTAGAAAAATAAACTAAATTGCAATTTCCAGGAAAAAGAGAACCATTATCATGGGCTCATTACAAACTTCATTATTTAGCATATTGGAAAGATCAGGCTTAATTTACAGTTTCTTCTGCAGGAGAGGAACCCTAGACAGAATCAGTACAGTTAATGGTGTAAAGGAGGAAAGGAATAAAAATTCAGGCTTTCCTCTCCTCAGTGCTGGTATTTGAAATTGTAACTAATTTTCTTGTAGAAATAATACCCAGTGTTGGGTGGACTCATTTTGGATTTTCCATTTGCTTTCCTTTTGCTTTTGTTATTATTCCTCCCTCCCTCTTAGGCTGCTTATCTGATTTTTCCTCTGCAAAAAATAGTTCCACATTCTTTATATGGCTTCTAATTTTTTGTAAGACAGTTATTGCAACTAGGATATTGCTGTAAAAAATTGTGAAATATTGGAATAATGTGACTTTTTGGGTGTCAACCATTTCCTGATCTTTTCCTGAATGAGTAATTATTCCAAGAATCTGTTCTACTCTAAATTAGCTGTATTACTGGGTATTTTCTTGTTCCTTAAGATTACATTTATAGCCTGTGATTAGATGTATTTCATGCCCTGAAATTTAAACTTTGATATTAAAAGTGTGTCAGTTCTTGTTTTGTATCTTTGAACACATGAAGTTATTTAAAAATGCATTCATGTTCAGATGCTTCTACATTTCTAAAGCCAGTATTGTTTTATTTTAGAATACAAAGACAAGACTAGCACCCTGGTGACTGATTTCCTCATAGAAGACGTAACATTTTGCTGGTTCATGGAGCTGGTAGCTTTGCTGGCAGCAAGGTGTCAGTTGTTGGTTTTATAATTTGATAGTAAGATAATCAATCTTCACCTGACACAAGTTGCTCAGATTCTCCCTTATTGATAAGGATGTAATAATGTTTTACTTCTCCCAAAAAGGAGAAGTTTTCTAGACTCTTTTGGATATAGGACTCTCTGTTCTGGGCTGGAAGAGATTCTGTGCTAAAATTCACCTTTTGACCTCACCTGACCACCCTGAATGTTGGGCATTCATGCACTTAACTCAGCATCCATCATTAACAGTAATGGCTGCCAATTATTAACCATATGGTATGTGTTGTTGTAATCCACTCAACAGTCTTGTGATGTTGTTCTTATAACAAAGAAAGAAATTGAGATCAGAGATGGCTATCTCAGGGCCCACAGGAGCTGCCAGTTGGACCAATATTCTTAGTGGTGGCAGGAAGGCTACAAAGTAGAAGATGGTATAATGCTTTTCTCCGGTGTATATACATGCTAGAAGGGAAGACCAAGAAGTTAACTATATAAAACAGTAAGAAGATAATACTGTATAAGCAAGAACACCATGACTATGATCTGAATGCTTTACATGAGTGCTGAGAGAGTAGGTAAGTGAGCAATCAGACTTTGGTCCCATGAGTTGGCTCATTGAGGAGATACCTTGAGGGGAATTTAATTAATAGCAACTATTCTGAATCATCCTATTCAAGGGTTCCCAAAACATGTCTTGGCAATAAAGCTTGTGCTCACAATCCCAGATTTTTGAATGCCGTCCCTGCTGCCTGATTCCCCACCTCTCACCACTCACCCATCCTCCAGCATGGAGCCAGAAGGGCAGCACGGGCTCATCTACAAGTGTCTTCTCCATGCTGTTGGCCAGCTCCTCCACAAGTGTCAGGGATGCTATTCATGGCTCATGGTTTTTTGTTGCTTTAGTTTGTTTGTTTTTAAACCACATAACTAACCACATAACCTCTATCAGGATGCTTTTGGTTGAAGTAACAGAAAGCCAGGTGCAGATTGGTTTAAGCAACGAGGAAACTTATCGGTCTGCATAAATTGGCACCTAAGACAGAGTGGATCAATGTTGGTTCATCTGGCTGTTCAACTGTGGGATGAAGGTTGTTCCCATCTTTTCTCTGCCTTCCACAATGATAATTTCATTCTATGATTGTTCTTGTGGAGTTAAGGTGGCTGCTGCATGTGGACCTGCTACTGCCTCTTTCATATTTGGGGTCAGATGAATCCTGGCTTCCTGTTGCTGCCTGTAAGAATAAGGAAGGATCTTCCTAGAATCCTCCAATGGGCCTGTATTTGCATCTCTTTAAACATATGTGGTTCATACTTCCTTCCAAAACCACCTACTGGCAGGAGAGGATTCCCTTAGATCATGCACACCTACCTTTTAAGCTGAGTTCAAGTCCCCAAGCCATGGGCTGCTGATGAGTGTGGGCAGAGTTTAATGATTGCAGAGCCAAAGGTAGTATCCATTACATAAGACTCAGAGCCCCGGGTGTTTTATAAGATACTATGTGTCTTATTTTCCAACCCCTTCAGCAGGACTTGGGGCTGATGAATAGTTTGACATGCAGTGCTAGAAAATGAATTGCCTAAAATTATTAGGAGCCAGGTGATAGACAATCTGAAAACATGAAAACATGCTCAGCCTCATTAGTAATCAGGGAAATGTAAATTAGGATCACAATGACATACTATTCTGCTCCCACTAAATAGGCAATGATTAAGAAATCTAACAGTACAAGTGTCAGCAATAATGTGTGTGTGTGGAAACGGGACCTCTCAGGTACTGCCAGGAGAGAAGGGTATCATTTGGTCTCACCACTTTGGGAAAAAAAGTTGGTACTATCTTATAAAGTAGAACATGCATATACCCTTCAACTTAATTAAAACACGTATTTTATAATTTCTTCAAGAGACATGTTTGAGAATGTTCTTGACAATAATGTTCATAATAACAACTAGAAACAATCTAAATGTCCCAGACAGGAGAACAAATAAATGCATGGTGGTGTATTCACACAATGGCCTGCCATACAGCAGTGAAAATGAAGGAACTACAGCCACATGCAATACCATGGATGCATCTTAAAAATTTAATATTCAATTAAAAAAACAAAGCTCCCAAAGACTACATACAGTAAAATGCCATGTTTATAAAACTCAAATGCAAGTATATTTAAGCATATTTGGGATATTGTTGGGATACATCCATATGGGGTTAAACTATGTTTAGTTGGGATACATTATTGGGATACATCCATATGGGGTTAAACTATGTTTAAAAGCAAGTGTGTTTGGGACACCTGGGTGAGGGAGTTGGGTACGTGTCTGACTCGATCTCAGCTCATGTCATGATCTCAGGGTTGTGAGATCGAGCTTCCTATCAGTCTCCTCACTCAGTGGGGAATCTGCTTGAGGTTCTCTGTATCCCTCTCCATCTTCTCCTCCTCCTGCTCTCTCTCTCACACACACATACATAAATAAAATCTTTAAAGATAAGGGTTGTTATTTAGCAGGGTTAGTCTGGAAGGTGGGATCTAGGAAAAGCAGAAGGTTGACTCCAATGATAATTGTTAATAAGATCTAATCTTTAGTTGGATGGTAGGATTGGGGATGTTGTTTTCTTTGGGTCCTCATAACCACCTATCTATCCATCCATCATCCATATCAAATACCACACAATAATTTTTAAAGTAGAGGCTCACTGAACTCTTAAATAAATGTGACTCATTGCCATTGGGTAACAAAGTAACAGGACTCTTGTAAGAGGAAGCCAGGTCTGATGGATCAATTAATGTCCCATCAGGGAACAAATCATCATATGGTTGGGAGAACCAGTGGTTGGAATCTATTTAGACCTTGAAAAAGTCCCTGATTAATGACTCTATTGTAAGTTACTAAAACCCTGACATCATTGTGGGTTGGGGAAATATTTATCCTGTGGATAGGGAGGCAGCCATCAAAAGTAATAAATAAATAAATAGAAATTCAATGAGCTTTCTTCTATGTGTAGAGGTGTGTAAACTTTTAGTTTCTGTAGTGATCAGTCAAAATTTGCCTCATTGCATATTTTTAATGAAACAATTTGGAAGAGGAACACACAAACAAGAGAATCCCCTGGTGAGAGGGAAGGCAGAGTGCAGCTAAGTGGTGAAGTGCTGAGCACATGAGGTTGAAGGTGAAGATCAGGGCTTGTGCAACTCAGAAACACAGCGGATGAACTGTAGTGTGGACAGCACACCTGTTTGGTGACTTCCACTTCTGGTTAAATTCCCTTCTGGGCATTGATGCTTGATGGGAAAACACTGTAGCTCCTGTGGTCGAGAGCTCTTGCCAAGTGAGCCTGTAATAGTGTCTCTTCATGGTTTAGTAACAAGTTCCATCTCAGGTGAATGTGGGACTTCTGATGTCATTTACGTGATTCAGCACAATCTTTTAATCCCCCATAAGAAACTTGCCGTGTCTCACTGAAAATGTAAAGACAGACTGAGCCCAGTTGTTCAAGTCACTGTCTATCCACCAATGACTACACTGAACAATTGTGAGTTTGTCAGCATCTTTCAGTTTCCCAAAAGGTGATGATTTCTGATATCTCTTTCAGATCCAATGTTATGTGACCCTGGGAGTCTCTTTATGAAGAACCATATGTCCTCCCCCACCTCTGTTAGATTCAGCAGAGGCTGATAAGGCCTGTCATCTGGCTCACACTGTTATTCTTGCTTCAGATAGTATAGACCTCTGTAGTTCTCTACAACATTATTTCTCAGTTGTATTAATTATGTTCTAGGTACCTCTTCCCAAACCATGCAAATGATAGTAAATTTAGTGATGACAAGCTAGAACTTTCCAGAGTCTTTCCAAAACATATTAAATATAGTATTTAGATGATGTGTGAAAAATCCCATTAACTTCAGTGAGCCTTCACATGTTAACCTATGCGAACTTATTAATAGATATGTTTTATATGGGTCTAAGGGAGATGTTAGTGTGAGCTATTGTCTATAGTTTAAGGAGAACCACTTCTCTGGACATTGTGGAGTAGACACCACTGTGTTTGCCCAAAGCTTCCCAAGCACCTGGATCCTTAGACCCAGAGTGAGTGAGGCTATTTAGGTCTGGTTTGCCCTGAGCATCCTACTCTTAAAAGGTCCCCATCTCTCTGTCCAAAGCCCTATGGGCCTGGGTGTGAATACACATACGAGAATGTATCTGTTGAATTGGTTTTCAATCTTTGCCCACCTCAGGATACCACGAGGCAACATGTAACTTAACCCCTCAGCACTTCACAGTATGGACACTGCCCTGTTCCAGAATTTTCTCCTCTTGGCTTTCTGCTCTGATTCTTTTCATACTTTCAGACTACTCTTTTATGGTCACTTATGATTTTCGTTCTCCACTTGTCTTGCAAAGTTTGCTGTTCTTCTGCCACTGGCTCTCTTTGCAGTCTACGAGGAGAAGCAAATGTAGATGTTCAGATGGGCCTCACAAGGAAGCATAGATGAATGATGGGGCAGTGTGGCCGGGGATGCTGGGCCTGTGCAGACTGCAGTGGGCACACCAGCATGTTTCTCATCTGCCATGTGACATGGTGCTCCACGAGGCAGCCACACACATCCATGGGCTAGATGGGCCACCAGACTCTGCTGGCACTTCCATGGTTTTGGCTCCACACCTAGGCTGCTTGCTGCTGATGTTTTGCCATTTCCTTTAAAAATTTCTCTCTTTGTAATATTTTTTAAAATGATACAAATAATATAATTTTTTTCATCAAAATTTACCTTTGTGGTTTAAATATAAAAGCATGGAAATCCATTGTCCCCAATCCTACCCTTGCTAATCTTCCCCCCAGTGCCAAGGCATCTTACCCCTTTAAGACAAAGAGGTCCAAGTCCAAGTCTTTGTCCAAGTCTTTCTAAAGTTCAGATTTTTATTTTATTTTTAAAAAGATTTTATTTATTTGCTTGAGGGAGAGAAAGAGCAAGAGAGAAAGAGCATGAGTGGGGTGAGGGATAGAGGGAGAAGCAGGCTCCCCACTGAGCAGGGAGTCCAATGTGGGGCTCAATCCCAGGACCCAGAGATTATGACCTGAGCTGAAGGAAGACACAACCATCTGAACCACCCAGGTGTCCTAAGTTCAGATCTTTCTGTGTATGAGTTCCAGAGCCACACTGTTGGGGCAAAAGGCCTGGATTACTTACATCATGTTTCCACCTGGATGGTGGTTCTGGGTTTTGCTCAAGTCAGGAAGGATTTTCAAGGTTGAAGCAAGAATGAATCTCCCCGTGCCAAATACTTATCTCAGTATATTTGCTTCCTGGAGTCATTCTCTGTGAAATACAGCTAACCATTGTGTGCAGAGTGGAGTGGTGTTGTGGAATTCAGTGGTGGAGGTGAGTGTGCACAGGACTTTTATGTAAACTACGTCCACTTGCAAACATTGTCCATGCTCAGCATATTTCTTTTTTTTTTTTTTTTTTGCTCAGCATATTTCATTTCCACTTTGGTTTAACGCATGTTCTGAGTGTTGTCATCTCTTTGTGTACTGTGAATTTCTAGATGACCCGTGTGTGTGTGTTTAGTACCTGGCACAGTGGCATAAACAAATGATATTTAACAATGCTTGTGCTGTTGATTGGATTGTGATAGTTGGTAGAGAAGGTGTTGGTTAGACCTTTTAGTGGTCCTGATTTATTAGAAACAGATGCATAGACAGCAAGCTCTAGATTGAGAAGTGGAAGACTGGTGCATTTCAAAAGGTAATAATAGCCTACCTCGAATAGGATAGTGACAGACACCGTCTCAAGTGCATCATGTGTGTGAAATAATGCATATATAATAATACACAGTTCCCTCCTGCCATAGGTCCAGTGATTATCCTCATTTCAGAGTTGAGGAAACTCAAGAAGAAAGAGGTTAAGTCATTTGAAGTCACGTAGCAAGTAAGCATGGAGCAGGGCTTTAATGCATGGCCCATGCCCCTGGCCACCAGCTGTCTCAGGCGGACTGCCTGCCAGGCCACCTTGCCCACTCCAGAACCTTCTCCTTTGCGCATAGCTGTATATCCCTCCAGAATGTCAGCAGCTCTGCTCCTGATCTGGTCATTTCCTCCCTTAGGATTTTTATGACCTATCATTGAAAGATGGTGCAATGGTTCTGCACAATATAGAACACAGTCTGTGGCTCGTAACACACCCAAGCCCATATATACTTTGAGAAAGAGAGGAATAATAAATAAATGGCTTATTTAGAAGTGGGTGAACTTTTTGGAACAAGTGAAAACCTATCTGTCTTTCAGTACTTGTATTTTAAAACTTCTAAGCTCATCAGAATTTAGGATTTGGCTACGCTAAATATTCTTAAAGAGTTCTCATCCTTATTGAGGAATGAAATATTTTACGTATTCCTGTTAAATACATTCAAAAGAACCCAGAAAAGAAGCAAAATCCTAGTATTGGGGAACATTGAACAAGACATGTGTGTACCTGTCATATCAGCATCCTAAAATAGTTTCCACAGTACTTCATTAAATAAAGTATCTGCTTCTAAATAAAGTTTAGTGGGTGCTGTTATTCTTAAGGACATTCTTCAGCTGAGGACGCCAGGAGAGATGGCCCCAGCTGGTTGGTTACATCTTGCTCTTAAGCACAGATTGCTCTTAATAGCTCGCTGTTCTCTGTAAGATGTAAACAAAATTGACTATTCAGCACCATTCTCCTCTCTTTCTGTCATTAGCTTCCATAAATGTGCACTAAAACCTCAGGAGTTGTCATCCATGTGCCTATAGATGTGATGTTTCACAGCTGTGAATGCAAGGGTAGCCTCCCGCACCTGCTCGTGAAGCCAGAGAGGGCTATTTCAAGTCGAGGTCAGATCTGATGGTAATTCAGTTGTTTCTGAACATTTCACACCCTTACCTAAGCCATTACAGTTCCTCACTGCAGTCTGTCCCATCTGGGATTCCGTCAATGGAAATACAGACTCATGGCTCTTCTTACCTTCTGCTATTTATTATTTACACTGAAAGGAGCACTTGACTAAATGCCCCATGTACATTTACTTCACTTACATTATTATTATTATTAAAGTATCTGTACATTATATGCTATATTATCATTCTTTATTATTCTTTTTTTAAAGATTTTATTCATTTATTCATGAGAGACACAACACACACACACACACACACACACACACACACACACACACACACAGAGGCAGAGACGCAGGCAGAGGGAGAAGCAGGCTCCATGCAGGGAGCCCGACGTGGGACTTGATCCTGGGTCTTCAGGATCACACCCTGGGCTGAAGGTGGTGCCAAACCCCTGAGCCACCCGGGCTGCCCATTCTTTATGATTCTTATAATATTGTTATGCTATGATTATTACTTTTTTTTTTTTTTACCAATTAAGAAACAGAGATTCACAGAGGCTGGGGAACTCACCTGAGTCACACAGCTAGTGCTGGAATTGGAGATCAGAATCCAGGCCTTTTCTGATCTGAAGATGAGGCCCCTTACTTGTCCATCGTGGATCTTGAAGAGAACTTAGACACATTGATGTCCAGCTCCTGATTTTATGGCTGAGCAAGTCTCGGCTCAGAGAGGAGGAGTTACACACTGCACTTCTGTCAGTGGTCTTCAGGCCACCATGCTCCTCCCACTGTGACCATGATCCATGACATCCTGGTCCTCACCCTTTCTCTCAGAGAGTGACTGATGACTCGCACAGGTTGTTCTGAATGAGTTTACTTGCCTGGAATTGGTTCTGTCTATAGGAACACAATGAGTTGAATTTTCATTAGCAAGTATTCAAGGTATAGATTCAGAGATTAAAAGAAAAAGACAGCTGGGGAAAAGCATGTTGAAGGCAAGCGGGTAGAGCCCAGAGGCTCTCCAGTTCCTTTGGGGACGAGCAAACCAGTAAGCTTAGGACCAAGCACTGCCAGCCGCTGCCCTTGGGTTCTCACGGCCCCTGAGCAAAGGGGCTTCCTTCTGCCATGTCCTGGAGGTATTTTCATTTCCATGTCCAAAAGTCTGATATAGCATGAGTTTTCCTTTCCTTTTTTTATTTTTTTATTAGAGTTCAATTTACCAATGTATAACATAATACCCAGTGCCCCGCTCAGTGCCCGTCACCCAGTCACCCTTTTTCCTTTAAAGATTTTTACTTATTTAGAGAGACACAGAAAGAGGCAGAGACACAGGGAGAAAGAGAAGCAGGATCCCCGTGGGGAACCTGATGTGGGACTTGATCCCAGAAGCCTGGGATCATACCCTAGGTTGAAGGCAGACTCTCAACCACTGAGCCACCCAGGCACCCCAAGAGTTTTCCTTTCTTTATACGCCTGTGGTCACTCTCACCTGTGCAGAGAGCAGGCCCCTGGATGCTCCCCTGTGGCTGCCAGGTTCCAGGCTTCCTGTAAGGAGCAGGAATGGAAGACTCTTCTGTAGGGGACAATATAGCAAAAAAATGTCCTCTGATGAGATTGTTACTGTTTAGTATTTGGATCTCACCAAGTAGGATGGGAAAGGGTCCCCAGAACCCCCAACATATACAGCATTCCCTCCTTGTTTGTGGTTTCAGTTGCTCGCAGTCAACTGGGGTCTAGAAGCAGGCAATCCTCCTCTTGACCTATCATCAGAAGGTCAATGGTAACCTAACGCTACATTACAATGCCTACTCTGCTTGCTTCGTGTCATCATGGAGGCATATTATCCTTTGCCGTCATCATCACAAGGAGAGGACAGTACAACAGGATAGCTCAAGAGAACACAGTCATATAACCTCTATTACCATATATTCTTTTTTTTTTCTGGCTTACATTTAAGCATTTTTATATATATATTTTTTTTATTGGAGTTCACTTTGCCAACATATAGTATAATACCCAGTGCTCATCCCATCAAGTGTCTCCCTCAGTGCCCATCACCCGGTCACCCCACCCCCCTGCCCACCTCCCCTTCCACTACCCATTGTTTGTTTCCCATATATTCTTATAATTATTCTATTGTATCACTATTGTTAATCTCTTACTGTGCCTAATTTATAAATTAAACTTTATCATAGATGTGGATGGAAGAAAACATAGTATATGAAGTGTTCAGTACTATCCACAGTTTCAGGCATCCACTGGGGGGTCTTGGAAGGTGTCCCCCACAGATAAGGCGAGGGAGGACTACTGTCTCTGTACCGAGACTGAAGTCTTGGTGTTTATTAGTGGCCAGTGGGAGAGGAGTGAGTTATGACAGATGTCACATAACTTGAAGAAACCCCAGAAACAAAGGTCGGACCCCTGACTCTGAGCCTTGGAGCCCCTTGACCTCTTGAAAGTTTTGCTGGCCTTGACCTCAGAAAGGCTGACTAGGCTCTCTTCCTGCAGGTGGATAGGAAGTGGACGCCTCTGATCCAGGTGCCGAAAACATGCTTGAGTATCCTATCCCAAGAGCATGGGAGATCTGGGGCTGTGGTTCAGGGGGACTGCGCTTTGGGGATACCTGTACAGGTCAGCTTTTGGTTCTTGACTTGGCAGGTGCAGACACTCAATATTGTCCTGGTGCTTTTAGAAGTGTTTGCAGCAGGGGCCTTGCAGTTGTCTACAGTATCAACAGGATGCCAGTTGGATTAGTGCAGCCATTTTATAATGACTAGAACATTCTTTTTTGTATCTCCAGTGTGTCTTGGGCTGGGGAAATTGGATTTGTGGTTGGAAGGCTGTTGGTGAGTGGGGAAAAAGAATGAAGGGAGGAATGACCTTAAATGACATGTCATCTGAGAATGGCAAGACCTGATGAATCACCCACAATTGAGCATATCTCTAGTAACCAGAATATTCCTGCCTTCCTGACGGAGCACCTCTCTGAGGCTCGGTGAGGACAGACACTACAGACTTCTCCCTCTCCAGATCCTTTTCACTATCTTTTGAGCAGAGCACAGAGTAACTGATTGCATTCTGGCTCACATGATTATAATCACATTCAGGGCTTCTTTTCTGAGCTTATGCCAAATCACGCACAATGAACGGAGAGCATCCCAAGTTTCTTTAACTGCACCTTTCCAGACATTTCTTGTATTACTTCCAGAGATGCCTACTAGCACTGACTGCATATATCTATATATAATTGATATATATTATACATACAGATATTATTATTCAATTGAACAATTGTTCAATATGTAAACATATTGATCATATACACATGTATATATATTATTGATGTATATTATACATACAGATGTTATTGTTCAAATGCTTACGTATTGATACTATTGACATATAATATTCACACAGAAAAATGTCAAATTATGGGCGTAGCTTGATAAATGTTCACAAAGTTATTGGAGTCATGAGCCAGCACTGAAAGCAAGAAATAGAGTGCAGCCAGCACCCCACAAGCCCCCTTTAAGTCAAAATCCCCTCAAAAGAACCTGTTTCCCTTTACCATTATGAGTTTAACTGCCTGTTTTTGAGCTTTATATAAATGAAACTCACAGTGTACTTTCTGCTTAACATTGTAATTGTAGGATATGTCTGTTGGGTGCAGTAAACACTACATCAATATCATTGCCATATAATATTCCATCAATAATATGTAATTAATTCATTCTACTCGTGATGGACATTTGAGTTGTTTTCAGCTTGGTACTATTCTCAATAATGTTGCTATGAACATCCTATATATTTTGTTAGGTATATTTTGAATTAGCTATTTTTGCAATATTTTGAGTCTCTTTAGGTTTGCTCTAAGATAATCTTCTCAGAGTTCTGGGAGTATGTTATTGTCACTTTTGTGGAAGGCTTTCAGGCCCTGAGTGTCCAGTTCTTGCTTTCTCTGCCATACCATGATGCCATTTGTTTACCTAGCCAATCTTCTCCTGCTAGATTGTAAACCCACATACTAAGTAATCCATATTTATTCATGGATTGAATGTTGTGATGAGGGACTGCAATCTAGATTTTGGGCTGCAGTGCAACGTAAAATTGTGCAAGGAGGGACAAATTAAGGAGAAAGGTCAAGTCTGAGGTATTATCAAATAAGAGAACTGAAGGGCTAGTATATGGGGACCCTCTATGGTCTTTCCTGAGGGCATCCCAAAAGTGGGGAGCTGGTTTTCCTAGTGGGATTGGCTGCTTTCTTTTTTTTTTCTTTTCTTTTTTTAAGATTTATTTATTTATTTGAGAGAGAGAGAGGAGGAGCAGAGGGAGAGAGAGAATCTCAAGCAGACTCCCTGCTGAGCATGGAGCCTGTGGGGGGCTCGATTCCAGGACCCTGAGGTCATGACATGAGCGAAATCAAGAGCCCACTGCTTAACGGACTGAACGACCCGGGCGCCCTTGGCTACTTTTCTCTACAGTGTGTTGGGGGAGGGGCGTGTCCCAAAGAACCATCCACCCTAAAGTATCTCCCGAGCAGTCAGCACCATGGTGCCTCTGAAAACTTCTGTCAGGCACACCCACACTGATCCTGAGCTGAGACATCAGCTGGGTTCAGACCTGACCAAGGGCCAATCGGGAGGCCTCTGCCCTAGCCCATATTGAATCCTCTGTCCACATAGCTGCTTATGATCTTGGCACTTATTACAGGTCAGAAGCAGTACCAGCATTTGCTTTTCCTTTTTTGTTTTTCAAGAATATAATAGTCACCTAGAGAGGTTAGATTTTTTTAAAAGTGTGGCTGTAGGCAATGCCTGTGTTCTTTATCAAGGCCTCCATGTTGGCCACTGCTGGGGCTGGCAACTGAGAAACGATTAGTCAGGAAAATCATCACAGGATTGCCTGTGGACAACTTGAAAACGTGTGTGCGTGTGTGCAAGCACATGTGTACATTGTATGCATGTGAGCATACATGTATGTGTAGTTTATGTATGAGCATGTGTGCATGTATGTGCAAGCATGCATGTGTATCTGTGTGAGCATGCAGCTGTGTGTAGTGTGTGCATGTGTGTACATGTATGTGCATGTGCATATGTGCATGTGTGCACATGTATGAATAAGCATGCGTGTTTATGTGCGTGGGTGTGGACACATAGTCTAGGGCAGTGACCCTGTTGGCTTGTTCACCCACAGCAGGCTGCCTGCAGCTCTGTGGGTTTTCCTGGAATCTGAGGCTTCCTTCCCTGTGTGGGCGGCCTGTGGCAACAAAGACCACCCACCTGCCATTGCTTTTTCCCATTTTTTTTTATCTCCACCAGCCCTTGTCTAGTCGTGCTCCAGTGTGAAAGAATTGGCACGTGCTCCAGTGTGAAAGAATAGATCTTCCCCAAGCCACAGCGATGTTCACCACAAGTTATGTCTGGGACTCAAGCAAGTGGCTTGTAACAGTGTTCACTTATGAGCATCAGAGGTCTGTTTGTGTGGCTGTCCAGCTTCTCAGGACAGGGATTGGTGGGGTGTTTGTCAAACACCCTGAAATGAGTTGGTGCTGGTCTCAGTGCCTGTGGAATGAAGGCTGGGACAGCTATGATGAGGAATGAGCTATGATTCACAGAAGACGTAAAAGGAATTAGGACCATCATGGTTGCTGAGAGCCCCTCTTGTGTGTGTTGCTGTGCCCTGGCCCACCAGCTGCCTCTGCTCTGCACACCTGTTCCCTGCCAGTGCCAGGCCCCCAGCCTCCGCCCATCCCCAGTCTTCTCACCTGTGGCTGCTGTAGTTTGTAGAATCTACCTCCATGTGTATCTCCTGGAACCTTGGACTGAAGCCGGATAGGCCTGGTGTTTGTGGTTCCCCCATGCTGTAGTGGTCTCACTGGTTATTTCCACAGAGCATGCCAGGCCTTACCTCTGTGATCAGCACAGTCTTTATGACCGGGTGGCCTGGGCCCTTCCCTGCAGGTGGAGGACACAGAGCAGGAGAGATGCTGTAAGCCACCCCACAGCTGGTATAAGCTTTCCTTATTTGAATCCTTATCTTAAAGATGCTCACTGTGTGCCCAGCCGTGTGTATCTACTTGTTTAGAGAGATGTGCTCCCGGGCAAGAGAGGGCATAAGTGAGATGACTCTCTAAGAGACATGGACTTAGTTGTTCTGGAAGCATGACTGCCTTTTACATGGATTCTGGAAGCAACATCAGCTGCCCCCTGAAGGTTCAGAACCATCTGTGTCCCAGATGACCAGTGGGTAAAGGCCTTGGAGCCAGGAAATCTGAGTCCCCATCTCTAGCTCTGGTGCTCAGGAGTTGTATGGCCCTGGGCACGTCCCTTCCCTCTCATCTCCTCTCCTGCAGAAGGAAAGGATTCAGCTGGTTTGCTTCATCAGGCAGACATTTGCAGAGCACCCACTGGGGTCTGTTCACTTTGTTAGATCCTGGTGATAAAAAGCTGGCTAATTGGTCACTGCCCCCAAGGAACACAGTGTCTTGCTGAGAGAGAGGAATAACAAAACCAGCAATTAGAGCACAGCAGGGAAGTGAACAGATGCCCAGGATGCTTTGGTGGATGTGAAAGACTTCTTGGAGTGGGTGGCACTTGGACCAAGTAGAGAGAAAGAGAAGGGCATTTGTAGGACAAGAGATGATTTCCAAGGTCACTTCCAGATCTAAAGTGTTGAGTCTAGGTGCGTGATCTATGCAGAACTCTGAACAGATGAGTTTCTCTTTCCATCCCAGCTGTGTCCTGGCCTGGGGCAGTGGCCCTTGAAAGAGTCCCTTCCCCATTCTGACTGGATGGAGGAACCTGTAGAGAAGCCTCAGCTATTGTCCTTCTGGATTCCTGCCGGATGCACTTTGGCTGTCCATGCTTCTAGATCTTTATTCCCCAGCTGTCAATGCACAGAAGTTCTATTGGGAACACATTTAATTAGAGATTACCTAGTAGTCTTAGTTTGTGCAAGAAACAAGTTCCTGAAGGTCTCATTTGATTTAAAACACAGAATTTGATGCTAGTTTTCTATAGAAAGAGGGATATGATTTTCAAAGACATAAATCTACAATGATTAAAAGGATATTTTTCTTGTTTTGAGCAAAAACGTTTGAAAAACATAATTCAAAACGTTTCAAACGTTCAAAAACGTTTGAAAAACATAATTCTACACATATAAGAATAGTTTTACAGTCTCTACCTTTCTTTCCAAAGTTTTTGTTTAGTGTTTTCCAATATCAGCGCTAGTACCTACCTCATAATGATCCCATAAATGACATTTCTATCAGACATTTTTAAAAGATTTTAAATTAATAATAGAGTAGATATTTAAATAATGCAATAGTCACTAAAATCACTCACATGTGTTCTGAGATATGAAACAAAAGTGTTGGTCATAGGATGCTGGTTTGAAGGATAGCTGGTATTAATTAGCACTAAATACTGGTACTTAAGAGGGGAATGGGACAATAGTGTAACTTAGTTGACAATCCACTTCCTGTTAACTTTGAAATGATGTGGTTCTTAATAATTTTTTTCAATTTAGAGGGCTTTGGAGTTTTGCACATAAAATGGAGCTTTATTAATACTTCTTATAATCTTACTATTTCAAGTTCACATACATTCAAATCTACATAGAGTGTACCTGCACTCTGTTTCTTGCCAATATGTCTGCGAACTGGGGGAGGAAAGGCAAAATGTACATGAAGATATATATTTAAAACTGCAATGTTTGGACCAAAAGGCTCATATGGGGAGAGCAGCTAATCCAACTTCATTTACAGCTGAAGACGTGAGGACCCAGGTAGGTAGAGTCAAGAGCTCATCCAGTGAGTTAGATCTTTGTTTTGTTTTATGGTTTGCAGTCAGATACTTTAGCTAAGTCTGAAGTTAGAGTAATCTAGCTCAGTGCCTCTCATGTAGTATAGCTCAGAAAATTCTGGAGATCAGCCTTGAGTAAGGGACACCTTAGCTTTAGAGCAGGAGGCTTCTTAGGGATACGGAGAGGCCCTCTGTTTCCTGGAAAGGACAGATCTCAGGAGCAGCAGGGGAGGGAGGGAGATGGCCCTAAAATTTCTGGTTGGGGCATTGGTCTCCAGCCACATCTCTCCCCTGCCCAGAACATAAGGAGCAGCTTTGATTCTTCCATTGAGGGCTGATGGCATCAAGCCTCCCAATCCATAGGGAGAATGTAAGGCCCCAGAATCAAGGGGCAGCCTTTGAGACAGTTGTCTTAATTAACCTAATTAATCTATAAATTGCTAGAAGATATAATAAATTGTATTTAAAAAGCCACAAAGCCGGGCTGCACAAAGATACCAAACTCTGGCATAAAGTGGTCCCAGATTTGCCCTTTTCACTCACTACTTGGATGACCTTTGACAAGCTGTTTAATGGCTCTGTTTGCTCATCTAGTCTAATACCTACCAAAGATTGTGTTGTAAGATTCAGGCCCCTGGACTTATCCATTCATCAAGTTCCTGCCAGCCTTTATAAATGCAAACATGTCAAAAGCCAAGCAAATAAAAATGGCTTTCACAACTAAAACTGAGAAATTCCACCATCAGATAATTAGAGTTGAGACTTGATACATAATCTCAAATTAAATTCAAATGTTAGCAAGAAGCTGGTAAATCTGTGTTCACAAACAGGAATGGATTTGACAGTATGTCACTGGTTTTCACACTAGCTCCTTTGTTAAGTGTGTGTGGTGGGGGGCATCATCTTGTTTATGGACCTTGTTGGCTTCCTCTCCTCCATCTTCTGCTTCTGTGATCATAGGGAAATAACTGGCATCAGAAGCACGAGCATAGAAAAGGAAATCTAGGAGTCTACTTCCTGGTGGTATGGATTTTTTTCTTAAGGATTTTATTTATTTATTCATGAGAGACAGAGAGAGGCAGAGACACAGGCAGAGTAAGAAGCAGGTTCCCTGCGGGGAGTTTGATTTGGGATTTGATCCTGGGACCCCAGGATCATGACCTGAGTCAAAGGAAGACGCTCAACACTGAGCAACCCAGGCATCCTGGTGGTATGGCTTTTAAGGAAATTATTTATTTTCCGGTTCACAAAAGTTACTAAAACCATTTTTTAAAAAGATTTATTTATTTGAGAAAGAGAGAGAGAGAGACACTATAGAAGACAGGGCGGAGTAGGGAGAGAATCTGAGGCTGACTCCTCGCTGAGCATGGGGCCTGATGCAGGGCTTAATCCCAGGACCCTGAGAACATGACCTGACTGAAACCAAGAGTTAGACGCTTAACTGAATAAGTTAAGTCTCTCTCTCTCTCTCTCTCTCTTTCTTTCTCTCTCTCTCAAGCCTTGAGGGCATTTGTCAATGGGCATTTGTCAAGTACAAATGGTACTTTCACTTTGCCTTTCTTTGATCACTAGTGAGGTTGATGCCACCGTAATTTCTTCTGAGTTAAGGTTTTTTCCTGCCCTTTGGGGACCATCTGCTTTGTTTTGTTTTGTTGTTTATGTAATAGGTGTGCTCTCAAAATGCCTTTCTCAGTTCGTCTCTATCCACAATATGGTAATGGAACCTCCTAAACTTTGTTGTTTTTTTTATTTTTATTTTTTTACATGTACATTTTTTTATTGGAGTTCAATTTGAACCCCCTAGACTTTGGCCTGTGGTGTCCTCTTCTTTCCAGTCCTCGCTGCCTTCGACATTCTTTCTTCTTCTGGTGTCCCTGTGGGGGCTCTAGCGGGAGCCTGGGAGGAGGGATCCCAGACATGCCTGGCCATGGCTATGCAAACCCCACCAAGGAGACTTTTGACTTTTATTTTTATGCCTCTCGCAGTCTTATCAACCCACAAGGGCACAAAAGTTGGCATAGCCTGATTCCAGAAAGAATATTCTTTTTTTATTGTTAAAGATTTTTATTTATTTATGAGAGAGAGAGAGAGAGAGAGGCAGAGACACAGGCAGAGGGAGAAGCAGGCTCCATGCAGGGAGCCTGATGTGGGACTCGATCCCGGGTCTCCAGGATCCCGCCTGGACTGAAGGCGACGCTAAACCGCTGAGCCATCTGGGCTGCTCCCAGAAAGAATATTCGTTAAACTTGTTAAGAAACAAAGACTCACTGATAAATGTGTATCTCTTACTATTTTGTATAAAAGATGGAAATAAAAAGGCGGGAGAGCGAGATGTTTGGTGGCATGAAGCATGGGTTAAAGAAATACACAGATATAAGAGAATCTTTAGGAAATGCAGAATGGTTTACTTGTGCTCACTTTATAAACTTCACTTCTGTTATTTGCAACCTCTTAATAAGTACCAGTTTTCCAGCTCCCTGGCTGAATTTTAAGGTCTCTTCTGTGGCATACAATTGTGCATAAACATGTCTTCTCTTTCCATATCAATTCCTTATATTTCTTTTTTTTTACTCTTTGAGAAATCAGATTTTGGTGGAGGGGGTCATTGATTTTGTAAAATTTTCACATCACTTTGAACACAGACCTTCAGACCATGGAAAGGTAACTCAGGCTTTACTTAGTGACAGAGGGCAACTAATAATTCGTTAAGTTTTCCTGACATCCAAAGGGGACCTGTATGCCACTCGGCTAGTCAGACAAAATTGCAGATAGAAAGGATATTCAGGATTTATTCCATTAAGTGATCCTGTTCTATTCACTCTAGGAAGAACATTCCATTTTATTTGACGGATGTTATTTCCGAATGTAGTTTGTGCCTGATGGAGCCAAGTGTGTTAGTGAGCTGTTGCTATAGAACAATTACCCCTGGAATTTGGTAGCTTAGCAAACAAATAAACAAATGTTTATTATCTCGCAGTGTCTGGGTCAGAAATCCAGTGCAGCTTAGCTGTATCCTCTGGCTCGGGGTGTCCCACAGGGTTGCCATCACCTCAAGGCACAGCTGGAGGAGGACTTGCCTCTGAGCTCACTCATGTGCCCATTGGCCAAAGGCCACCTTCATGAGCCTTGCCAAGGGAGCCTCTCCATAGACTGCTCACAGCATGACACCAGTCAGGTCTCCCTCCAGGAGAACCAGTGAGAGAGCAAGAGAAAGTGAGTAAGGGGAAAAGTTGCAATCCTTTTTGTGACCCTAATCTTGACAACCCATCAGTTTTGTTGCCATTTTCTGGGAGTCACCAAGGCCAGCCTCCACTCCAGGTGAGTCTGCATGCCAGGAGGCAGGAGTCATTGGAGCCATCTGGTCGACTAACCTACCATACCAAGAAAGGACTTCTTTTCATGGTATTTCAATTAAAATAATTTGGGGCATCAGATGGCATGACAACAGTGCCTCCTCTGGTCCCACTGCTCTTTAGTTGGCTATAGGGGAAGGTGTTTACTGCCAGCTAAACCTACAGGGCCAGTCACTGGTTTCAAGCTGCCCCTTTTCCCTACCACACTTCCTCTTTCAAGACTGCTTGCTCACCCTCTCCCAGTGGCTTTCAATCACTTCTCTTCTTGAGTTCCTCTCCAAGCTTTGAAGCCAGACTGCTTCCCAACTCACTGGGCTCTGAAACTCATAACTCTCATGGGCTTTGACTTTGAACGGCATGGAAGCCACTGGACTAAACTAAAACAAGGAACAACAGGGAAGTGTGGGAAATTAACAGAAATCCACAAAAGTGCAAGACTAGCTCTCGTAGGAGGAAGGGAATGATATTTAGGGAGTACCCAATATATACCCAGGGCTTTGCTACAGGTCTTCCAAACATTAACCCATCAGCTCTCAAGCCAACACTACAACAGGGCTGTCAGCACCTATAATTTACCATTGTTCCAACTCAAAATAGGAGGAAATCAAGACTCAGCAAGAATAAGTAACTTACTCAAGCTGATAGAGTAAGTAACAGATTTAAGATTTGAAGCCAATTTGTCTGATCCCAGTGCCTAAGGCCTTCCTGTATACCATGGAACTTATCACATGGCCCCCTGGTCCCACTTCCCAGATCCTCGTGTGGAAGTGAGTCAAGTTCTTGTCTTAACTGTCAGTCTACTTGGTCTTGTCTGGGTAAAGTTCTCAGATTCCAGACAAGGCTAGGGATAAGATGGTACCCCTCCTGAGTCTCTTCTAGAACCTCCTTCACACTCGTGCATTTGCTGTAGGTGATTTTCTTCTTCACACAGGAGGTATTTTATCATTGAGGCATCTTGCCCACCTTTGGCCTTGTGAATGAAGAAGGAGCTTCACTACTTGTCTCCACATTGGCATGAGCCTTGAAGTGTCTCCCTCTCCTCTTCCCTACCTCAGAATATGTGAACCCATCTTCCAATGGATCAATGCATATGCACCAGTGTTGGTGGGGAAGACTGGTTCCACTCTTTAAATCTATGGGCAGAGCTGATAGCCAAATTATTTACCAACTGCCAGAGCAAGGATTTGGGCACCTGTAACGTGGGCAGACATTAGCCTTATTTGCTGGATCATGGAGAGTTCTATGAGGCATAGGGAGAAGGGCAAAGGTGGTGAATGGTGGCTGGGGAACATGGAGGCACTTGGGTAGCACCTTTAGCAGCATGGAAATCTACTTATTTGTAGGTCCATGAGTACATATCTCCCTTCCAAAAGTAGTAGTTCATAATACTTTTGGAGTCACAAACCCCTTAAAGAACTTATGGATCTTCTCGTAGTAGACTGGGAAGCCCATGACCTCCAGATTAAGACATGGCCAAAGGTAAGGCTTGCCTTTTTCTCCCATTGCTGGGAGCTTCCCACCAGCTGGGCAACCTGAAGGCAGGATATTACCACTGGCAGGGCTGGCTGCCTCAGAGCCCCGAGCCCCTTCCAGACATGGTTCCTCTTGTCCAATCTTAAGGAGTGACTGACTTCTCAGTTCATTTGTAGAACAGCAGCAATTGATACTCCTTGGTCCAATTTACCCATTTTCCTAGGTTCTGACCCAGATGTCCTATTCAATAACTCTTATCTTTGAAAAAGTGTTTTTGCAAAGCTTGCTGTTATATTTAGACAACATTAAAATCCTGTCCTCTTGCTCAGGGCAACAGCAGGCACACATTCCACAGAGGGAAGCAGGGGAGCAAAACCCAAACTGATGGAAACTTCTGCTTCCTCAAGAAGTCTTTCTCAAGAACAGTCCTGAATGAGCATCATAGACACAGGACTTTGTCACACAGGCACAGCCAGAGCATTCACGGCCAGCTTGGTGGGCCTCTGCTTCTTGGCATCATAGAGTCTCACAAGTGTGTAAAACGTGAAATGGTTTTTCTTGGCAGTCATGTAACTACCTTCTCAGGCAGTTGTCTCCAGAAACATAAAGGATCATCCTCAGAACTTGGCAGTTCTTTTGGACTTCATTAATTCCACTGATTGTTTAAACCAACTGGATGATGCCTGGCACAAGCTCCAAAAGGATGAGGAGCTGGTCCTATGGGATATGCCTTCTGATATTTTCCCTAGTGTGTTGTATAATTCTCCAACTTCCCAGTTGACTCTCCAGCTTTGCTATCTGCTCAGCAAAATTCAAGGAATGTGTGCTTTTCATGACAGTAACATCTTCCAAAAATTCCATCCGGATAGCCAGGCATGACTTCCTTTGCCTAAACCCCTGTTGTGGGGCTCTCATTAGATATGCCT
The DNA here is from genome assembly GCF_053574225.1 of Canis aureus. Lineage (NCBI taxonomy): Eukaryota > Metazoa > Chordata > Mammalia > Carnivora > Canidae > Canis > Canis aureus. Next base: position 47,605,142 of record NC_135611.1, read on the forward strand.
TTCCCAGATGTCATCCCACCATATCCTGTAGGGTTATTGTCATGATTTTCCTAGAACTACTGAACACTATTTGTCTTTTGACCTCCTCTTTTAAGAAATTAACTAAGAGTCATGTTTGCCACTGGGCAGTCCTCAGGAACCTGTTCTATTTAAAAATGAACAGAAAAGATCTTTATCTCAGAAGTGTGTGGCTTAAAAAAAAACTCAAGTAAAGAGACAGTATGAAAGTTTAGCCATAGGAGAATATACTTGGAAAAGTACAAGTAGTTGAGTGGGGTGGTCAAGGCATTAATTGGTCAGCATGGTATTTTTGTTTTCTTCCCAATGAGTTCAAAGAGTATATCACTGTACTTAGTAGTATCTAGTGAAAGTACCCAGGCTTTTGGGTGTTAGCTGGCACCTTTCACCTGTTCTCACCTGAGGTTCATCGTCTCCCCTGATTGACAGGAGTACAAATCCATGTAGTAGATTCAGTCCCATTCTGCATTCTCTGAAGTGGAGGCTTTGGACTTTCTGCCAAGTTACTCTTTGGGCAGAGCCTGGGAGTTTTAGGAAGCTTCTCTTTTTTCATAAATGACAGTTTTGCTTTTTAGCATTGTACCCCTCAGAATCCCCAGTACTGTAGCAGGACTAACCACTTCTGTGTTTGTATAGCAGAAGCACATTTAGAAATAGCAGGAGCAGTCTTCATCATTTGGTGTCAAAGCTTGTTTAACAGGGACTCTGGGGATATAAGCTCTCTTCTCTGTAGAAGTTATGGAGGTGATTGCTTATCAAATGGAATTGAGAAGCAGAGTCCGAGAGTGGTGTTCTTGACCTTGGAGCACTAAGGTGTTCTCTCTCCTAAAGATCTGTGGAAGTGCAGAAGCCAAAATATGGCCTGTACCCCTTCACTGTGTCCCACATGTTTAGGGGCTCTGGCATTCTGCCCCTCACAGCAGCTATCTTCATCCCACAGGTGGGGGACTCTAGCCCATGCTCACAGCTCTCAGAATCCTGTGCTTAGTTGTCTTTTGGGCAGGTCTATGAATTGTTTCTTTTCCTGTCCCTCTGTTGGTGGTCCATCATCAAGAGGTGCTGTCTCTCATGACTCTTGGATCTATCTTCTCCCCGAACTGGGCAAGGCACCTGCAGGCTGAACCAAGTTTCAGGTTTTCTAGGCATTCTTAATTACATATAATGAAGGTAATTGATATCATTATAAAAAGGTAAAAACAAGTACAACTATAACTGTATTTTACTAAGAAAAATGTAGAGGGCACAGATCAGAAGTGGTGGTTGCTTGGACTGAGGGATGGATGGATGGATAAAATATGTGAAGAGTGGGGTCCCTGGTTAGCTTAGTGGGTTAAGCATCTGCCTTCAGTTCAGGTTATGATCTCAGGGTCCTGGGATTGAGTCCATATTAGGCTCCCTGCACAGCGAGGAGTCTGTTTCTCCCTCTCTCTCTGCCACTTCTCCCCAGTCATGTTCTCTCTTTCACTTGCTCTCTCTCTCTCAAGTAAATGAATGAAAATCTTTAAAAAAAAATAGGTGAAGAGGATTAAGAGGTACAATCTTCTAATTATAACATAAATAAGATACTGGGATGTAGTATAGTGTAGAGGATATAGACAATCATATTGCAACAATTTTGGTGACAGATGGTAACTAGACTTATTGTAGTGATCACTTTGTCCTATACATAAATATCAAATCACTCTGTTTTACATCTGAAATGAATACAATATTGTATGTCGATTATTCTTCAATTAAAAAGGAAATACAGGCCTCATTGTAGCATATTTGAAGGAATATGCCATGGGTACCTAGGCTTTGAAGACAGCCACATCTGATTTGAATGCTCCTTTTGAAATTTACTGGCTGGATGTCTTTAATCAAATTAGTGAACCTCTTATGACTTAGTTTCCTCATGGTCTCAATAATGGTCTCAATAATGCCATGGTCATAGACTTTTTGTAGAGAGTTCATGAAATACAGTATGTGAAACTGCTTGAAATGGAAGTTCTCGCTGGATTAACTTCCCAAAACTGGAAATTTCCATCCTCTTCCTGCAGTCTCCCTGTCTAGCTGCCTGTTACTTTAAAAACTGTGTGACCACATCTGTGTGCCTTGCCAGGGCGGACTTTCCCTCTGTATCCATCTGATCTGACCTCGCCTCCTAATGGGCTGGATAATTACACGGTAGGAGTCATTCCCACCATCAGGGAAGAGAAGTGCCTTCACCGTTTTTTTAGTGCAAAAGCACTTTACACAGTAGAATAGTCAGTAGCTTGGCAATGTTTAGGGGGGCAAAGGAATCATTTGTTAATGCACACTAAGTGCTGCCCCTTTAGACAGGGAAAAATTAATCATCAGCAGTTCCCAACAGCAACCCAGTAGCCAGAAATTCTCAATGAATTGCACTTTGTTCATTTTTAATTTCACTGTTTTTATTTCTGCCAAATATGAGCTCCTGAAGCTGTCCTTACCGGATGGCCTCCCATGTGGTGTCAAAAGGTTCATGGGCTTGTTAATTGGCTCACCTTGTTTTGTTTTTATTTCTCTCCTTTTGGGAAATAGATTTTTTTTTAAATACATGGATAGGCTTTTTTTTTCTCTATTCAGAAACACTGTATTTCCATTCTGTGTAAGTATCATGTACTATTTTTCAAATAATGGTGTCTCTTCTATTGAAAACAATTGTGTTAAGTTCATGAGTGAAGTAGCTTAGCCATGTCTCTGTCCCAACAATTGGCTATTTCTCAACTATATTTATCCTCTATTATCCGAGTATCCTCTATACTTCTATGATGTTTATGATGATGCGTATGTTAAAAGCCAAATCTTCAACTCCTCTTCAATCTTAGAGAAATATTATAAAGGAATTTTGGTAATTATTCCTTTGCAAAAGGAAGCAGGTGGCACTCCTCCCCCAGGAATAGAAGAAAATTAACCAGGAGGTCTGGGCAAGGAGAGCTTTAGCAGGGTAGGAGAAGGCTGTCATCAGGAGTAGAGAAGACACTGGGATGAGTGTCTGCTCATCTTCATGCTTGGTCTCTTTCTTTAACTGCATTATGATCTTTGCTACACCTCACTTTGCAGCTCACCACCCACAGTGTGGACCTCGACCTCTCAGGTCTGCTCTGATGATTCTATTACATTCAATTCAGCAAATATTTGCAGAGTACCTGACCTGCAGCAGGAAGTGTCTGGGGTTCTGGGGAAACAGAGGTGAATTGATAACCCACAAAGACCCCTTCCTACTGGACTGGTGCTCGCAGGGAGTCCAGTCCAGTTAGGTCTGAGGAGGCCCCACCTTATTTCCTGGCAGTCAACAATGGAAGGCCCGGACAAATAAATACAGTGAAGGGTTTTGTGGCTCTGTGTTCTTGTAGATGCCATTCCTTTGGGCTGGTCTAACTCTTGCATGGCAGTCAATAGCCACTCCAGAAAGCCTTTTCTGAATCCATGAGCTATTGTGTTTATAGTTACCTGATTTGGGGTCTGTCTCTTCTACTAGAATGTGAGTCCCTTGAAATCAAGGATCTGTCTTGATCTTGTATACCTGATATTTGGCTTAGTGTGTTGGCATGTAGTATGTGCTCAATAAAAGTGTGAAGAGGGAAGGAAGGAAGGAAGGAAGGAAGGAAGGAAGGAAGGAAGGAAGGACGGACACACAGTAACATCAGACATCCACAGTATCCACAGTACTTGCTCTGCATCTGTGGAAACTTCCCAAAACTCACACAAAGGCCCAATGATTCTGAGCTAGTCTTCATAATACCCAAGGCCACTTGCCCATAGCAGTAGCTTCTGGACACTAGAAGGAAAGGACTTTGCCCAGTGTGGTGGCTGGGAGCAGGGGGCACACTGCGGCAGAGGCCTTGGTGATGTGTAAAGCTGTTTGCTGCTTTAACAAACCCAGGAGAGCAGACTGAGGCCCTGGGGGTTGGATTGCTGAAACCCAACACACTATGAACAACAGCTAGTGGGTGGGAGGAGAGAACAGACCACATAAGCAATAATTATATGCTGAGTGGTACCAGCAGCACTGTGCCTGGGAGCGTTGTGGGGCCACATCCCAGCAGACAGCCCAATGTCCCCCAGTGTCTTGGGACAGGAGAGAAGGCCCATTGATGTTCACTGTGCAGTCTAAAATAAGGCAGACCATTCTCATCCCAATTCTCAGGAAAAGGTTTTCCTGAACATATAATGATTAAACTTGCTTGTATTTACTTGAAAATGTCTCTGCATTGAATAGTCCACCCAGCCACAATGCTCCTAACAGAGCTGTCTGCCATTCGGGCTCAGCTCTATGAACAAGGCCAGTGTTTGGGAAGTTTAATTCGTGTAGCTTTTCATCCCTTCTCATTCCAGAAGGACTCCTTCCTTGTCCTGCCATCCTTGGACTCAACCCCAACTCAAGGAAAGGAAGGAGGACACCACAATGAGTCTGGGACCCCGGATCTCCAGAGGGCTTGCTGGGACATGATGGCACCCATGTCCTGGCGCATGGGGCCCTGCACCTCCAGCCTCCTTCTCAGCTTTCTCTTGGGCTTGGTTTTGTTTTTCACTGTGACATAGGAACAGCACGGTGTAGATGTCTCTGCTGTTAATATATAAATATCCAGTTTAAGATGGAAACCCACCAGAGTGGCTAAATGAGAACTTTCTCCCCTCCCGTGTTCATGAGAAATTGTACAAACCAGAGATGTGAGATAGCTCGAGATTTTTATCTTTAAATATGTGATACTCTATACCTTGCACCACACCAATCTCATTAGAGGCAACTTTGAGGTTTATTTATTTTTTTATTGGAGTTCAATTTGCCAACATATAGCATAACACCCAGTGCTCATCCCATCAATTGCCCCCCTCAGTGCCCATCACCGGAATATGCATTATTGTCAAGCATCTTCTTTGTTGATGGTTGATTTTTTTTGACAGCAGAGACAGATTTTAATATTTGGCATTCCCTTCCCCCTCCATATTTTGGTTCAATGACAATTTATGCATTTATTTTATTTTTTAAAAAAGATTTTCTTTATTCGTGAGAGACACAGACAGAGAGGCAGAGAAACAGGCAGAGGGAGAAGCAGGTTCCATGCAGGGAGCCCGATGCAGGACTTGATCCTGGAGTCCCAGGCCGAAGGCAGGCGCTAAATCACTGAGCCACCCTAGGATCCCCTGCATTTATTTTTAATTACATATTTTCCACTGCAAAAGTAAGCCTTGTTTAATTAAGAAAATTTAGAAATTACCAAAAAGTACGTATGCACTAAATCACCCTCCTCTTTCAGTCTTTCACCATGAATAATGAGGTAATGTTTTAGGTCACGTTCCTTTAGTTGTGAATATAAATATGTGTTTGAAACAAAAACAGGATCATCTCGTGTCTACTTTGCATCCTGTGTTTTTTTTGAAATCTATTCGGTTCATTTGACAAATATTTATTGAAGGCCTACTATGTGCTGGGCTCAATTCTAGGCTCTGTGGGTTAGGCCTGTGAACCAAGCAGGCAAAAATCCTGTGGCTTTGAGTTTTTCTCTAGGGGGAGAGTCAGACAGTGAGAAATGAGTATGTACAGTACTTGGGCCCAGCAGAGTTAAGTGATAGGAGGGAAATAAAGTCCAAAAAGAGCCAGGAGTGCTGGGGTGTTGGTGTAGGAGGGTTAGGAGTTTACCCAGTGTGGTCAGAGAAGGCTCTGCTGAGAAAGTGATATTTGAGCAAAGACTTGCAGGAGATGAGGAGCTTTGTGGCTCCTTGTAGAGTGGCTTCTGGGTGGGTGGAGGGCACCACACAGGCGAAAGCCCAGGCAGGTAGGACTGGCAGCTTCCAAGAACCGCAAAGGGGTATAAGGAGGAAGCAGGATGTGAAGGAGGGATTGTAGAAGGGGAGGTCAAGGGGGATGCCTGGGTGGCTCAGTGGTTGAGCATCTGCCTTTGGCTCAGGTCGTGATCCCCTCTATCTATGTCTCTGCTTCTCTCTCTGTGTCTCTCATGAATAAATAATTTTTTTAAAAAACCTTAAAAAAAAAAAAAAAGAATAGGAGGAGGTCAAAGGTACAAGCCAAGTGGCTTGGTTGCCAGAGGGGCGACATGATCTGACATGATCTGACCTCTTTCACAGCTGTGACTCTTGCTGTTGGGGACAGAGTGTGGGGGGCAGGAGTGGAAGCCAGGGGGAGTCCAGAAGCTGTTGCTTCTGAGGGAGGGTGTCAGGACCAGACTGCACCACAAATCTCAGACCCTCTGAGTAGAAAAGCAATTCAGAAAAGTGTGAAGATGTGTTAGGAATCCTTCACTAATTTATTTTGTTCACATTTTTAAAAATATGCACAATAATGATATATGATTTTCAAACTGCTGTTTATATAAACCTAAAATAGCTTTCTCAATAAATCTAAAATACAGGTTCTAAGTGATTAGAGTATTGTCTTATTTGGCATATTTTTCCTTAGTGAGTCATTTTAAAATGTTGGTACCTTAGGTTTGATGAAATACAGAATTATGAGCAGAACTGAAGTTCTGCTGAGAGTTTCCTGTACAGAGTTGCCAGAAAGGAGTTGGAGTGGACACCCTGTCGCATGTGACACAGGATCTGAGCAGCCACTCTGGGCATTCTATGTAGGGCCAGGGCGAAGAAGGTCTCTCCTCCAGCCACTCTTGTCCAGGCCTCACCCCCACTCTCAGAGAGTCCTGGGCGGGGAGCTTCCTGCAGGGACCTTTCTGGTCCTGCCATTTCTTTTGGATCCAGAATGTACCTAAAGCAAGGTGATGGCACTACTATGGCCAGGTAGTTCAGCGGCCATACTCTATCCAAAAACGACATGATCATCTGAGTTAGGACTCTAATGGAAAATCTGGGACTTACGGTCACCATGCTAAGTAATCATGTTAGGTCATTAAAGAGCCAGTTTCAGGACAGAGAAATCCTGGCTTTCTACCCCTGTGGTTCACACACTAGCCCAAAGCTCTTGGCTTCCTGGAATTTTAAATCAAACTCAAAATCACTCAGCAGAAACTTTGAAATGTCACCCTTCTCCCGAGAAGCTCTGTATACACATTATTTACACACTGTGAATTGAAACCTGTATTTTTAACTACAGATTCCTAGGTTCTATGTCTATAATTGGACCTCTCTGGGTGGTCTGGGAGGCCCGGGGTTTAGAATCACGACACTGATTTTGTCACATAGGAGCCGTAGAGACTTCAGGCAAGGCGGTACTATTTGGGGACATCCCCGCAGAGACCACACCCAGCTGAGAGGCCTGCAAGGAGAAGCCAGATTCCGTAGTGGCCGTCCTGTCCCTGATCCCTGACCTTCACCTGCCTCCTCACCCCCAGACAGCCTAAAAGCTACACTGCTCAGATAAGAAAGTAGACGTGTGTGAAAATGAGCCTGCAGAGTTTCTGATGACACAGTGATTCACTCTGCACAGTTCACAAATGTGTATGTGGAGTTCTACCCTCACCCAGCCTTCCTCTCTGGGTTTGAGCCTTTCCTTCCAGTTTTCTCTTGTTATGTTTACCCTTTTGTCCCTGGGTTCATTTATTTAAATTCCCTCCTTCCAGGGACACCTGGGTGGCTCCGTAGGTTAAGCATCTGCCTTTGGTTCAGGTCATGATCTCAGGGTCATGGGATCAAGCCCGTGGCCGGGGCCCCTGCTCAGTGGGGAGTCTGCTTCCCCCTCTCCCTCTGTGATCCTTTGCTTGTGTGCTTTCTCTCCCTCTTTCTGTCAAATACATGAATAAAATCTTTTAAAAAAATTCCCTCCTTCCAGATCATATTGGCAGATTTGTCATTATGTGTAATTACCAAGAAGGGGGCTTTTCAGACACTGGGGGTCTCTCAAAGGGAAATGAAAGTCTTGAGAGTTTAATGAAATCATCATCTTCCCCCATTCTAGAATTGTGAGCAGACATTATTTCTGAATGCTCTTTTTCTCTATTCGTTTTTAGGTAATGTACTTCTCTTTGCCCTGTAGTGGTACATTTATTTCTAGGGATGTGATTAAGGGACAAATCATAGAATTAATGGTGTTTATGTCCCTGCCTATAAATGAAAAATACACAGACTTCACAGTGACTCATATGAAAAGGATAAAGATCATTTTTATAACAATCCTTACAACCTCTATTCCTCACAAGGCTACTCTGTTATTAGTTCAGACATGTGAGTCATTGGCTCAGATTATTTCATTTTATGATCATTTGCCCTAACTATCTATTACTGAAATGCATTGCAATCAAGATTCTGGAATATAAAATAATAGGTTCACTTTGTGATTTCTGAAACATAGAGACGTCTCTAGTTAGCATATAGCATCACAGAGGCAAGGCCACCTCCCCTTCCTGTATGAACTTCCATGGTGTGCCTCATTTCTCTGTGCAAAAAGTAGTGATTCTGGTGTTTATGCTTTTGTGTGTGAAGGGAAGAGCACGAATACCAAACATAGACCGTGTTGTAGTCAAGGGTCATGAGCTACAATTAATAGGATTTTTTTTTCTGTATGTGTGTCCATTTTCAGGCAAAAAAAAATGAAAAGATGACTCGAGTTGTTTTGATATGGGAAAAGACTCTCTACTTTTTGTTCCAAAGGCTACTTGGTTTTAATGTCTCTGCCACATCTTGTTAATGTTTTATTTTGTTTTGTTTTTCTTTTTAAGTATAGCTAATCTTCCCCCAAAGAATGTCCTGTGGAGAACCAGAGAGACCTGGCTACCCAGTAATGAAATCCAGATTTCCTATCTGAAATGTTTCAGAAATTAATGTGGCCCAAGGAATTTTGTCCAAGGAATCAGTTGTATGTCACATTCTACCCTGGGAGCCAGTCTCTAAATAGCAATGCAGAATTAATGTCAGTATTGATTCTGGGATGCCAGTATCTGTTTGATGGTAAAATAATGTTGTCATAAATAATGACAAAACACACTGATTGCATAGTCTCCAGTAACATGGCACCCAGACAACAGTTCCACCCTTCATCAATAAACACCAAACCACAAATAATTATTTTTTTATAAAGATTTGAGAAGATTGCTAGTAGAAGCAAAAACATTCCTTCTGGGGCACCTGGGTAGCTCAGTTTGTTGAGCATCTGACTCTTGATTTCAGCTCAGGTCATGATGTTAGGGTCATGGAATGGAGCCCTGCATCGGGCCCCATGCTGAGCATGGAGTCTACTTGGGATTCTCTCTCTCACTCTCCCTCTGCCCCTCCTGCTTGAGCCCTCTCTCTTAAAAAAAAAAAAAAAAAAAAGAAGACGACGATGACAACGATGAAGAAGAATAGAAAAAGAAAAAGGAAAGAAAAGATCCCTTCTCATCTTTTGGCAATTAGGTTAGATTTTTCTAATTTTTACCTGGAAAGGCCTCTCTTTACCTCTGACATACAGCAAGGTGACAGTCTATTGTGGGTATTTAGTTACTACAGCCAGAGCCTACCAGCCCCCACCAATGTGCACTGAGGGGAGTGGGGCATGGGGATGGCTTTTCATCAGGTTAGAATTTCTTTGGTCTGGGGCTAAATTAGCTCATTCCTTTCATGTCATGAAAATGCATGCCTTCAGATTCTTGTGTTTTTTTCCTCCTGTCACTTTCCCATTGAGCTTTCGGAAGACTAAGATGCTCATAGCCTGTTTTCCACAGGCCCTGGGTTGTATGTAGGTCACAATTCTTCAGATAGAGAGAAGACTCCATTTGGTGTTTATATCTTTGGCAGCTGCATCATCATCTTGTATTGAATCCAGGCCCTTGGGGGAAGGAGTCTTCCTCACAGATGGCACTCAGAATTGTAGATCCCAGCCACAGTTGCTCAGAAATATGAAGGAGCCATTTTCAAGTTGTCTGAGCTCGGCCTAAGAATTTTCTTTGCTGCTTACAGTGTTTCAGCTGCGAAGCCATGCTGGTTGCTCTGGGTTGGCTGGGATTTCCCATTAGTCTTGCCTCCTTCCAGAGGTCTAGCGATCCCTGTTGTGGTCAAGGTCTGCTTACTGCCTTGTCTTTACCAGAAAGACTGCAGATGTTCTCTTCTCTCTCTGAGTGGCACTTGGAAGGTGCCTGGGTAGCGCTGATCTCATCCTTTGTGTAGGGGCGTGAATTCTGCTGCTTTTTATAAAGAGTGTTGTCTAAGATTTCAAAGAGAAACTAGACATTGTTCTTTGTCGCACAGGAGCTAGTTGGAAGGGGAACTCTCAAGAGCATCTAGTATTGTACTAAGTTTTACCAACATAAGGAGCTTTGTCTGCTAGGACTTTAGGGCATGGAGGGGTTAGAGGTTCTAGCTAATGCTTACAGGATGCATACATATTGCACACTTGACTCAGCAGACTAGGGACTCCTTCTCTTGGCCAGGGAAACCTCTTGGACAATGTGGATCCTTAGCACCTGTTTGGAGAAAGGTACTTGTAACTCCCTTACACTTGTACCGAGCAGGCTTGGAAGACAGAGAAATGAGTTCTAGACACAAGATACATTGTTGAGGTTGAGAGTGTGGCTAATTTGACTTTCCTCTTCTTCTCCATGATATTATTATAAAATTCAGTTGAATGAGGCCAGTTCACTTAGTCACTCAGCAAGAATTTTCCAAACACCTGCTCTGCAGTGAACAAGGCCAAGTCTCACTCTCCAGGACCTCTGGTCCAGTCAGATGCATGGGACATGTCCACCAACAGCCACAGGTTCCACAGACAGAAGGAAGCAAAATATTATGGAGGCTCAGAGAAAGAAGCCATCACTCTTCTTGGAGGTGAGGCAAGAAAATCTTTTCACAAAGTCTTTGTAGGATCTTGAACATTGGGGGTGAAGGCATTCCAGACACAAGGGCTGGGTTAGCAGACACTTGTTTGGGAAGGCTGAGAGGTCATGGATGCTTGAGAAGAAACATGAACTTAACTTAGCAGGAAAAGGGGAGTCATTGCAGGCTTTGGGGCAGAGAAGTGTGGCCTAGATCTGGCCTCATGGTTAGGGCAGATTGAAGTGAGGGCCTAGCAGATAGAGGGCTGATGGTGTTCCAGTTGTCCCCCCAGGCAGGAGAAGCCGAGGAATACAGTACTTGAGGTAATTCTGTGAGATGCCTGCAAGGACAGAATGGGGCTAGAAACTGCACTTGGCCAGCTGGGGAAGAGGCCTAACTAAAAACCAAGTTAGAAGTTTCCACCATTGGGATCCCTGGGTGGCGCAGCGGTTTGGCGCCTGCCTTTGGCCCAGGGCGTGATCCTGGAGACCCGGGATCGAGTCCCACATCGGGCTCCCGGTGCATGGAGCCTGCTTCTCCCTCTGCCTGTGTCTTTGCCTCTCTCTCTCTCTATGTGACTATCATGAATAAATAAATAAAATCTTTTTTTAAAAAAAAAAAAAGAAGTTTCCACCATTACCTGGACTGCTATACTTTTAATGATTTGTACAAGCTTTTTTTGCCACTTGAAGTGACCAGAGGACTTCCTGTCACCTTCTTCTCATAATCAGGAAAGTCAGAGGACTCACCTAAGTTTTTACTCAGGGGCAGGAGCAGGGGCAGGGGCAGGGGCAGGTTTAAAAGGAAGACCAAAGAAGTTGTGGTTCAGAGACATGCATGATTCCTCTAGGTTGGCCACCAGTTACACGGTTAGGAGAAGGCCTGGCAGGTAGTAGGCATTCACTTGTCAATCAGACTCTTCCTGGTTGAGGTCTGAGCCAATCTACACTTAAGGACAAATAACTTAGACCATGATATATTATCTGTGGGATGAGAATGTGCCAGGGCACAGAACATTCAAGTTAAAGACATTGCTTGCTATCTCATTTTGAATGTCACATAATTAGCAGACTAGTGCAGTGGACATCCTCGGTGGGAGATTAGGAGAGGCAGGTGAAGGTGATGAGAGGCCTTGGGAGCTGGCAGCCTGGGGAAATGGGTGGTCCTCAAAGATAACAGCCCCATGTGCAGCGCACTTGGGACAATGAGAAACTGTCTAGGACATGGGTTACTCATTAATTGCATCATGCTCTAAGGAGCCCCCTTTAGGACTTGGAGCAAGCAAGCTCTGAGGTCAACCAAGGAACATTTCAGACCTAGAAGGGGAAGAGAAATACGCCATAACCTAGGATCTACTAACCCACCTTCCTGGGGGGTTTCCAATAGCACTGAAGTAGCCTTCATCCTTGGAGAAGCCAAATGGAGCTAAATAAATCACAGCTCGTGACACCTGTGGTGGATTACATCCTACTGACCAGTGTGCCCCATCACACTGTCTTGCTGTGTCCTGGGTGCTGCTGTATAATGACTCTTCCAACTGTTTCCTATTCAAACTCATTAACAATGAGAAAGAGGAGAAAACAGCCTGAATTTAAATTCTGAAAAATCATCTTCTACACTGATTTCTCTAACCATTTTGTAAAAAAATAAAATAAAATAAAAAATATATATACACACACACGGTCCACCTAGAGTAGATTCTTTTAGACTAAAAATATATATTTTTTAGGGTTACTGATTGAAAGCAGCACGTGCACCCCGATATTTATAGCAGCAACGTCCACAATAGTCAAATATGGAAAGAGCCCAAATGTCCATTGACAGATGAATGAATAAAGAAGATGTGGTATATACATAATGAAATATTACTTAGCCATCAAACAATGAAATCTTGCCATTTGCAATGATGTGGATGGAGCTAGAGGGTATTTTGCTAAATGAAATAAGTTAGAAAAAGATAAATGCCACATGATTTCACTCATAGGTGGGATTTAAGAAACAAGACAGATGAACATAGGAGACAAGAAAAAAAGAGAGGCAAACAAACCATAAGAGACTCTTAGTGACAGGGTACAAACTAAAGGTTGATTGAGGGAGAGGAGTGGGGGATGGGCTAGATGAGCAATGGGGATGAAGGAAGGCACTTGTTATGATGAGCACTGAGTGTTGTATGATGAATCACTAAATTCTACATTTCAAACCAATTTTACCAAAAATGTTAATTAACTAGAATTTTTTTAAAAAAACTAAAGAGAAAAAATAAAAATAATTTTTTAAGGCTAATATAAATAGAGATCTATTAGTACCAGAGTCAGTTTTATGCCTTCTGTATGGACTGTGTTTATGTCTGATTGAGGTACACTAGCACATTTTCCAGGCTTAATACAATGGTGAGGTTGTTTTTTATATGACAATAAGTGTAACAAAGGTGGTGTCACATTTTATGACACAAATAACTTTTGATGACCCTCTAGAGTTTGAGTTCCTTGTTCTTAACTCCAGGTTGGCATCATAGTCAGAGATTTAATCAAAAGACTTGCAGAAACTGGTCTTTATTACCAGCTCTTCATAGAAGCTCTATGTCACAGTCCAAACATGCCAAACAATGAAATAGACATGTCCTGAGAGCCACCTATCCCTGAAGCCCACTGTATCGCACCACATCGGGATTCAGCCCCCTACGAACTTTTGGATTGTGACTTTGATTCAGTAGTAAATGTGATTTTGATAGTCACTTTATATTGAATCCCTAAGTGGGGCCATCTTTTAAAATCTTCTAATTGTCCAATTCCTATTGCAAGAAAATGTTCCCTTTACAAATCCAGAATTAGACACTCAGTGGTATTTGCCAGATTATGGTGTCCCTTGTCTCTTAAATGTTTGTTTATTCAACTTGAAGCTTTTCACGTTTTTTAGAAAAACTGAAAGCCCATTAAAGGGTATTAATTATGTTAGTATTTGCCAGAAAACACTCGAGGAAAGCAGTGTTTTGGTTTGTTTGTTGTTGTTGTTTTTTTTAATGCAGAGAAAAATTGGTTGTATTTAAAAAGTCCTTTCCATAATTTAACTGAATACTTTCACAAAGCAGAGATCTTTAGGTTAGACAGTCTTGTATTCTGTTTTTTCACAGCAAGTTCTTTTTTATTATTATATATTATATAATGGGGGTATTATATATTATATAATATATATATTTTAAATATATATACCACATCTTCTTTATCCATTCATCTGTCAAAGAACACTGGCTCCTTCCACAGTTTGGCTGTTGTAGACATTGCTGCTATGAACATTGGGGTGCAGGTGTCCTGTCATTTCATTACATCAGTATCCTTGGGGTAAATACCCAGTACTTCAACTGCTGGGTTATAGGGTAACTCTATTTTTAACTTCTTGAGGAACCTCCACACTGTTTTTTCCAGAGTGGCTGTACTACTTTGCATTCCCACCAACAGTACAAGAGGGTTCCCCTTTCTCCACATCCTTTCCAACATTTGTAGTTTCCTCTCTTGTTAATTTTAGCCATTCTCGCTGGTGTGAGGTGGTATCTCATTGTGGCTTTGATTTGTATTTCCCTGATAGCAAGTGATGCAGGGGATTTTTTCATGTGCTTATTGCTCATGTGTATGTCTTCTTTGGAGAAATATCTGTTCATGTCTTCTGCCCATTTCATGACTGGATTGTTTGGGTCTTGGACGTTGAGGTTGATAAGTTCTTTATAAATCTTGGATACTGGCCCTTTATCTGGTACATCATTTGCAAATATCTTCTCCAATTCTGTAGTTGTCTTTTAGTTTTGTTGGTTGTTTCCTTCGCTGTGCAGAAGCTTTCTATCTTGATTAAGTCCCAATAGTTCATTTTTGCTTTTGTTTCCCTTGCCTTCATAGATGTATCTTGCAAGAAGTTGCTGTGGCCAAGTTCAAAAAGGGTGTTGCCTGTGTTCTCCTTTAGAATTTTGATGGATTCTTGTCTCACATTTAGATCTTTCAACCAATTTTGAATTTATCTTTGTGTATGGTGTAAGAGAATGGTCCAGTTTCATTCCTCTGCATGTGGCTGTCCGATTTTCCCAACACCACTTATTGAAGAGACTGTCCTTTTTCCAGTGGATAGTCTTTCCTGCTTTGTTGAATATTAGTTGACCATAGAGTTGAGGGCCCATTTCTGGGTTCTCTATTCTGTTCCATTGATCTATGTGTCTGTTTTTGTGCCAGTACCACACTGTCTTGATCACAGCTTTGTAATACAGCTTGAAATCAGGCATTGGATGCCCCCAGCATTGGTGTCCTTTTCATATTCCTCTAGCTATTTGGGGTCTTTTCTGATTCCATACAAATCTTAAGATTATTTGTTCCAACTCTGCAAAGAAAGCCCATGGTATTTTGATAGGAATTGCATTGAACGTGTAAATTGCCCTGGGTAGCATTGACGTCTTCACAATATTTATTCTTCCAATTCATGAGCATAGAATGTTTTCCCATCTCTTTGTGTCTTCCTCAATTTCTTTCAGAAATGTCTGTAGTTTTTAGAGTACAGATCCTTTACCTCTTTGGCTACGTAAATTCCTAGGTATCTTATGGTTTGGGGTGCAATTGTAAATGGGATTGATTCCTTAATTTCTCTTTCTTCAGTCTCATTGTTACTGTACAGAAATGCCACTGATTTCTGTGCATTGACTTTGTATCCTGCCACATTGCTGAATTGCTGTATGAATTCTAGCAATCTTGGGGTGGAGTCTTTTGGGTTTTCTACATACAATATCATGTCATCTGAGAAGAGGGAGAGTTTGACTTCTTCTTTGCCAATTTGAATGCCTTTTATTTCTTTTTGTTGTCTGTTTGCTGAGCCTAGGACTTCTAGTACTATGTTGAATAGCAGTGGTGAGAATGAACATCCTGATCTTAGGGGAAAGGCTCTCAGTTTTTCCCCTTTGTGTTGTGTTCCTGATCTTAGGGGAAAGACTCTCAGTTTTTCCCCTTTGGAAATGATATTCGCCACAGCAATTTCTTTATGTCTGCTGGCTCTCTTTGCTAAATTCACTTTCCTACTCTATAGATGTTCAAAAAGTGTCTAAGTGTCTGGGAGTTTGGGCTGGGTTATATTGATGCAGGAATGAGAATGAACAGTTTTTCATGATTTCCCATGAGTCTCATGAAGGGAAGTCAACTGACAATCCAGTGAGCAAAGTGTGACATGGTACTGGTGATGGTTGTTTTGTGCTGTTTCTGCAGGGCAGTTGGTGTGAGAGAGATGAAAGAGTTGTTAGAAATGTCATATATTTTTATCTCTCTGAATCAAGTGATCTTCCTGGAGACCACAGTCTGCCTGCCTGGCAGGACAGGCCTAGTCATATTGGGGGTCACTCCTCTACCTTCTTAAAGTTGTTGGAAATTCTCTGGGTTCCTCCAGAGCAGAGAATTTGGGGGAGGCCTTTGGTCTTCAGGTCATAGTAACCATCCCACGGAGTATATCAATTCACTATGCCTCTTGAAGACCAGACATTCTAACATGCCTAATGTTGGCCTCAGCAAAGGGGATCATGTCCTGTGATCCTCGAGGCCTGTACCTCTTACCAAGATCCCCTTGCCATCATATCAGAGACCTCACCATCTCCTCTGCAAGCACTGCACAGGAATGGGGTGCTAGTCCTCCCTAACATTCCCAGGATGGAGCCCCCCTGTCTACCTCCTTGTCTTGAACAGATCCTTCCTCTCCAGCTCCCTCTCTTTGTTTTGTCTTGAGTGTCTGCATGAGCATCCCTTGATGGGATGGACCATCTAGGAGATGCTTTCCATTCCAGATATTACCATTCTGTGGTTCCATGTTGTGTTTCTTGATGCCCGATGAACATGGTGACAACAGACTGACCATGAACATTGCAGATCCTACCCTCACTCAGCTCCAGGCATTGAGCTGGTTCTCACTCTGCATCTCGCCACCTCTGTGGAACCAAGGGGCCATGACTGATCCAGGGCGTGGTGCTTGGAGCTGCCCTAGTTCCTGGATCCCCAGAGCCTGGCTGGCAGACATTTGTCTCCCTGACTCGTCCCTACCCTGGCTGCATATCAGCTCCCAATATTGAAAGACAGTGAGGAGGTTTCATAGAATTGAGTTGAGCCATGTTCTTCAGTTGGTAGCTCACATGCCTTCTGGAAAGCAGGAGTATATTATATTCTAGCTGCCTAAATTCCATGAAGCCTCTTCAGAAACTGCCTTGCAAGTTCATTTCCATAGGTCATTAACCTCTTTTGGATAGATTAACTCCAAGAGATTGAAAAAATGGTTTCTTGCCTTTTAAGGGTGAATTTGTGGTTCTCAGTTTTTTGGTGTTTTTTTCTCCCCTCCCCCCCCCCACCATGAAGAGTTCATGTTCGCCTCAGGAAGGACAGACTGGGTCTGGTGGAGACGGCTCTTAGCTGGGGTCTTCTTTTATTATGTGGTTCCAGGGAAGGGTGGGAAGATCCCACAGATTCATCAGCTCTATTGTCAGTGCAACTCTGTATGTCTTTCACTGACTGGCCAAGCAGGATGACTGCCACTTGCCTGCAGTGTCTTTCCCGAGGAGAATGGTGGGAGCAGAGGGCCTGGGTTACTGCAGCTGAGGAGGGAGGGTTAAATTGTCTGCTAGAGAGCATGACAGACCCCCCACCAAATGTAAATGCTTCACACAGATGAATTTTTAATGGAAATCAATTTTGCTCCTTCAAAGAGACTTTTGGCTTCTTGGAAACTATAGACTGTTCACTGTTGATTACTGACATTATGTTTCCTTTCTTTTCCCCCTCCCCTTCCCTACTTCCCCTCCTCCTTTCCACCCTGTTGGCAGCTGCCCGTATCTGGCAGTGAAAATCACCCCCGCCATCCCTGTGGTTGGTGGCATTCTCTTCTTCTTCGTGATGGGGACCCTGCTTCGCACCAGCTTCAGTGACCCAGGAGTCCTTCCGAGAGCCACGCCCGATGAAGCCGCTGACCTGGAGAGACAAATAGGTAACCCCGAAGGTCTGCTCTGCCCTTGGCCTCCAGGCCCTCCCCACTGGGACTGAGCCACCACTCGGGAAGACAGGCCAGGGTGCCCAGGCAAGAGGGGCAGGCAGGGCGCAGGCCGGTGACACGTAACCTGGGAGTCATCTAGGAAGTCCTTGTTCCCTGGGCGGCAGCTGACCCGAGGAGGAGGTGGGAGGTTAAGTGAGTGGTTGGAGGCAAGGCCAGGATATGCCGTCTAGCTGAGGCACTGCCATCACCACACTCTGCTTCCTGATGTTTCTTTGAAACCCAAGCCCCTCTGAGAAGAAGCCTCTGTCCTGAAAGACCCATAGTTGCAGGTGGCTGCTTTCTGTTCCCTTTATGATCATCATACCTATTGCTGCTTCCCATGATAGAAAGCTGGGGAGATGACATATTTCTTTACTGTCTTGTTTATCCAGCCTGGGACCCAGAAGTTCCTTTATTAAGACAACAAAGATACATACATATATATACATATTCATGATGTATATTGAGATGAATAGCCTTAGTTTTCCTTAGATGTTGCAACCCTGTGTTGAAATTTCCTTAGATACTTAAAGGTAAGAAGTTTACAGCAATCCATTTTAAACACATTAAAACAAACCCTGATCCCTCACAGAGAAAACTTTTAAAGTTCTATTTTGAGTTAAAAAGAGAGCTGCCTCTTGCTCTTAAGAGTTTGCACTTGTGAAAGCATAGCTTTGCAGTGACGTGATGATAATTTGACAACTGGCAGGGGGGCTGTGGTGACTCTGGGTGAACTAAAGCTTAGCGTGAAAACCCACCTGACACTTCCCTCCCACTGTTCCTCCTACTCTGTGGGCTTCTCTTCCCAGCCTCACTCAGCCAAAAGGCCCCCACTTTCCAGTGTCAAGAGATACGAGTGTGGGTCTTGAGAGGCAGCATGTGCTGTGGGCTGCCACCCCTGGGTACCAGAGCATGGCTGTGTCCTCTGAACATCTGCTTCCATCCTTCATCCCCACCGTGACGGAAGAGAGCAGTAAAGGGGTTGAGGGTGGGAGTATATGGCAGTGGTCTGCTGGGCTGCAGCCTTCTTGTGTCCTGAGGCAGGGAAGCAGAGAGAGGAAGAGTCAGCCATGGAGAAACAGTCTCTTTCTTAGCCAGTGCATCTTGGGATTTCATGACATTAATTATATATTAGTTCATAATTTAAAGCCTTACATTTATAGCATGTGAATCATTTGTAAAGGCCATACATGGCTATCACGGGATTTGACCCTAGCCAAGGAAGTTTGGGAAGAAGTCTTTATTATAACATCCATTTTGCAAATAAGGATACAGAGCCCGAAAGAGGTTTATTGGGAGAAAGTGGCAGAGCTAGAGCCTTGAACCCAGGTCTCCTCAGTCTCAGCCTTTATTCTTTCCAGGGTGTCTGTCATGGGCCTATCAAAACTGTGTAGTCTGTACCCCCATCACCTTAGCATGCAGCTTGAAAATCCTCTGCTCAAGTGGTGTGCAGAGAGCCTGGCTCTTCACAGTGGCCTTGAAGCATTTTCCTGCTGCGAGCCTATTTTCTACCCCACCTCTTGGTTAGTGCAAGGAGCATTTGTGAAATTAGCAAGATTAGGAACTGGGGATGATAGAGTACCAGTGGAATTCTCTATCATAAATGCAGATTCTAAGAGGCATAGAGTTTCCGTTCATCCTTGTTAATATTTAGGAAGTTGCGTGATTCACTAAAGTGCTTTTTGGGGGGCTTTGAGTTAATAACCTAAGAGTGTTATTTTTTAAACATAAGTATTTTTAAAACTAGCTCTGCCCTATGCCCCAAGAGACAAAGAACCTGTGAAAGTACTAGATGGGGTAAAGGATACAACCAAATCTTGTTTCAAATGAGGGATAGCTGAGGGTCTTTAGAGACAGGACAAGTGTGGCAGATGTGAGTTACTCTGAACATCCCTTCCCTAAAAGGCAACGAGAAAACTGGACAAAATAGTCACAATAACTTCATGGATTTAGAATTCAACAGTATTGAGGGGGCAGTTATTTGTGAAAATCTGTTGGACTTTGGGTAAGAATAGCGGTGTCTGTGATAGTCCCATGTGGGGCTGCTCTAATCTCCACCTGAATTCCAAAGGTGAGAAATTTCTACCTGGACAGGGCAGACTCTGAAAACCAGCAGCTTCCCTGTCTGAAGAGCTGATTTGTTTTGGAGTGAAGTATGGAAAAAAATCAGTAACTGAAACTTCTATCTTAAGCTAGAAAAAGTGGGGCACCTGGGTAGCTCAGCAGTTAAGCATCTGCCTTCAGCTCAGATTGTGATCCCAGGGTCCTGGGATCAAGTCCTGCATTGGGTTCCCCCCGAGGAGCTTGCTTCTCCCTCTCCCTCTGCCTCTCTGTCTGTGTCTCTTGTGAATAAATAAATAAAATCTTAAAAAAAAAACTAGAAAAAGAGCAAACTCAACTCCAGGCAAGCTGTAGTAAGGCAGTAATAAAGATGAGGTGGAAATAAATGAAATAGAATAGAAAAAACAACAGAAATACAGTGAGACCAAAAGTTAGTTCTTTGATAAGATGAACAAAATTGACAAATCTTTATACTATCCCCCACCCCTTCCATAAAAAGAGAGAAGATAGAAATTCCCAAAATCAGGAATAAAAGCAGAGGCATTACCATTGACTCTACAGATATTAAAGGATTTTAACTTTAAGCCACAAATTAGACAACTTGATGAATGGACAAATTCTTAGGAAGCCACAATTACCAAAAGAATGACTCAAAAAGAAATAGAAAAGCTGAAGAAACCCATAACAAGTAAAGAAACTGGCTGTCCATATGTAGAAAGATGAATTTGAATCCTTCACACCATACACACAATTTAATTCAAAATGGATCATAAACCTAAATATAAGAGCTAAAGCTGTAAAACTTCTGAAGGAAACATTGAGAGGGTTTTTATGACCTTGGGTTAGGCAAAGAGTTCTTACATAGGCGTACCTGGGTGACTTGGTCAGTATGGGGCTGGCTTTTGATTTGGGCTCAGGTCATGATCTCAGGGTCCTAGGACTGAGCACCACATTGGGCTCTTTGCTCAGCACATTCTGCTTGAGGATTCTCTCTCTCCGTCTCCTTCTGCCTGTGCCCCACTTGTGCTCATGTGCTCTCTCTCTCTTTCTCTCTCTCTAAAAAAAAATATTTTTTAAAAAAGTTCTTACATAGATACCAAAAGCGTGATCTGTAGAAAGAAAAAGATAGTAAATTGGAGTTCATTAAATTAAAGACTTCTGTGCTTCAAAAGACACCATTAAGGAAATAGAAAGAAAAGCCACAGACTGGGAGAAAGATCTCTTACAACTCCATAAGAAGACAAACAACCCAATTAAAAATGAGTAAAGGATTTGAACAGACATTTTTCTAAAAAAGATATATGAATGGCCAATGAATACATGTAAAGAAGGAGATGCAAATCAAAACCGCAATGATGTACCACTTAACACCCACCAGAATGGCTCTAATCCAAAAGACTGATGATAACAAATGTTGGTGAAGATATGGAGAAATTGGAACCTTCATGCTGGTGGGGATGTAAAATGCTATAGCCTCTTTGGAAAACACTTCCTTAGAATTCCTCAAGAAGTTAAGCATACATTACCATATAACCTGGCAAGGCTATTTCTAGATATTTATCCAAGAGAAATGAAAACCTATGTCTCTGATGTGCATTGTACCTAATATCCCCAAACTGGAAACAACCCAAATGTCCATCGGTAGTCAAACTGATGAGTACCACATGGTGCAGCCACACAGTGGAATACCAGTAAGTGATAAAAAAGGAGCCTAGTGTTGACATGCGCCAAAGCATAGATAAACGCTAAGCAAAAGAAGCCAGATCAGAAGGCTGCATACTGTGTAGTTCCATGTGTATGAAGTGTCCAGAAAGAACACATCTTTAGAGTCAGAAAGCCAACGAGTGATTGCCAGGGCTGAGGACAGGAGTGAGGATTGCTGCACTGGGACATGAGAAAACTTGCCAGAATGGTGAAAACAGCCTAAGATTGGACTGGGATGCTGGCAGCACAATCCAGTACATTTATTAAAGGTCACGTTATTGCATACTTCGAAAGGATAACTGTTAGGTTTGTAAATTATAGCATAATAAAGCTGTCCAAAAACAGAGGAGGAGAGGAAAGGAAGAGGAGGAAGATGGAGCAGAAGAAGAGAAAGGGGCCACTCGCTTCTAGTTATATGACATTAGACTAGTTGTAAAATGGGAATAAGGACACATAGCCTATAAGATCAGTGCAGTAAATGGTCGGGGTTTTTGTTTTTGCTTTTGTGTTTTTAAGAAAAAGTTCTTCTCTTTTCCCACCCAGCTCTCTCCTCACCTTCCACATATGTGGACTGTCCTAAAAGAATTCATCACTTGACACATGATCAGAATAAATGTCAGAGCTAGTCTAATTCTTTATTAGGAATCCTCTCCTGTATTACTTGGCTGTGGAGAATAAGATTATGTCTCAATGAAATCTTAGCACATTTATTTTGTGCGATCTAACTGAGGAAGGAAAATGGAAATTAGATGCAGAACCTTTTTATGATTAGTTATTAATTCTAATTATCTGTAGTGGATCTCTCCTTATAGAGGTCCATGATAGCCGCTTGAAACCAGCCATCTGCGTAATGAAGTGAAGCTGTGCCAAGGGTGGGACCAGCTTTCCCTTCTTTAGATTTCTGGGGTGAGGGGGTAGGTGGTGAGGAGGAGGGGGAGGCTCTGTGTCTCAGAGTCTGTTACAAGTCTCCTGAAATGCCTTACCCTTCTTTTTTTCTGAAAGACCTTTCCTGATTAGTTAACATTGCAGCTAAAAAGACATCCAGGAATGGCAGAGAGAGGTCTCCCTGGGGTCACTGGAGTCCTGCTTGGAAATGTGACACTTTGAAAACTCCTTTTTTTTTTTTTTTTTTCTCAGTTCACTCAGGGATGGTAAGATACTAAGCAACTGATTTGGAGTTAGATAAAAGTGATGAGACACCACATTATAAATCACCAGATCAACGCATTTCAAGTAGGGAGAGACCTTTCCAGGGATCAGAATGGGGGAAAGCAGTGGGTCTGCCTCTTTGCTTTTCATTACACATGTTGTCTCTTCCCATCCTTCAACAGTCCTGAGGACCCCAGACAGGAAGTCCAGGAGGAGCCGAAATGTGGACTCAGCTTGTTGGGCCCCAAAAGCAAGGCTAGTTACTTAGGAAATTCTCTCCCCATGTCACGGTCACCCTGACACCACAGAGTTCCCTGATACACAGGATCTGTGGAAGAAACATGATAAATTGATCAGAGCTTAAATGGTAGCTTGGTAAAGGGGGAATCAGATCAAAGGAAGCAGGGTGGTCTTCAAAAAACTCACCTGTGCTGTGGCAGTGGCACAGTCTGAGTTATTGTCCCAATTAGATGATACTCTGCTGGACGAAATGGGCACGTGGGAATCTCCCTTCTGTCTCTGTCTCCCCTCTCACTCTCCTTTCCTCTCTCAATTCCCCCTGTCCCTCCTCCTCCCTCCCTCCCTCCTCCTCCCCCTCTTCCTTCCCCTATTCCTCTCTCTCCACTCCTCATCCCTAACCCCTCCTCCTCCTCTCTGCCTTCTCTGCCCCTCCTCTCCCTCCTCCTTCCCCTATTTCTCTTCCTTTCCCTTCTCCTCCCTCCACTTCCCTCCTCCTCCTCTTCTTCTTCTTCTTCTCTTTCATCCTCTACCCCCCACTCTTTTGGTCAGATTCTCATCAGCAACTTTTCTTCTAGTACACAGAACCAATCACCATTTCTAAGATGAAAGTTTATCTTTCATCATTTCCTAAATTAATCCTTGGACTGGACATCCACTAGATGAGATGTTTAGGAAGCAGGGCAGTTTCCTGATCCCGAGGAAACACCAGCCCACCAGCCCTGGTTCTGCACCATCCCACATAGTGCAATTCCTGGGAAGAGTTCCACGGGAACAGGATGTTTTCATACCCCTATTTGACTTGCTAGAGTTTTTTACCCCTGAGACATCTTAATTCGGTGTTTAAGAGTGGAAAGTTTTAATTGGAATTTTAACAACACTGATGGATTTTTGTTGCAGAAAATACTTTCTGAAAATACGTTGATCCAATTGAAGACCTAAATCAATGTTCTCTATTGTAAAGCTACACTATTTCCAAGTTTTTCCCATTTTCATTTTTATTTGACTAAAATTATTTTAATAGAAGTAATTTCTTTTCTGCATAAAATTTATAGTTAAGAGGTTTTTTTTTTTATTGATCAGGGTTTTTGTATCATGAAAGTTGCCATTATGAATTTTCTTATGGAACCGTTCGTTACTTCTACTAAGACAGATTTTCCTGGTGATTTAATAATTTTTTGAAGTCAATACTGATTTCCTTTTGTGAATATTCACCATAAAATATTCATTGGTAATATTCAACATAAAATTGTTTCAAAATGTGATCGTTTTATCTACTTTTGGCCTCATGATTAAGCTAGTGTCTTTGATCTGTAATTAAACCTTTCTGACACTTTGCATCACTTCACGTACTATACACTAGGTGCCCACAGTGTAGAACATACCAAAAAAAAAAAAAAAAAAAAAGAGGCAGGGCCACTGGTAGTTAATTTGCTTGGCTTTTGCCAGTTTTCTTTTCAGAAAGTGGTATTTTCTGACCCTTCCCCCAGATCTTGTTTGCATCTCCCTACTCACCTCCAAAATTACCCCAGCATACCCCTGTGTGTAATTGTTATTTGCAGTGGACATTTTGGCATTTCACAAACATTCTGCTAGGCCTAGAAACTCTGTTTGGACTTGAACTACACCTGCTGGTGTGGGATTCCTTCCACCTCTGCCATCGTTTCTCCCCTGCCAGTGACCATGATGCCACTTCATCAGCTTTGGGACTTTCTCTCCCATGCACCAGTCTTAAGCATTACCTGTGCCCATTGCCATAAAATAGTCTCTGTGCTTTTTCTGTAAAGCAATTGGTTTGCTGACCCATGAGGAAAGCTAGGGTAATATGAATAGCTATTTTTCATTGAGTGCTTCTCTTGTGCCAGATATTATGCTCAGCTGTGTCCACATCTGACCTGTATACTTACAGCACCTACTCCGTGGTGTTTAGACACTATTGTCCTTATTTTATTCACAAGAAAGCCGGTGCTCAGGAAGGAAAGTGATTGGACAAAGGTCATTTGGCCAGAGCTGGGAAGGAGGCCCATCTGCTATCACCCCCTATGCTTTTAATCACTGCCCACCATCTTGCTGCTTTGGGGAGCCAGGCCCTGAGCAAGAGATTTCTGGTCTTACTAGAGCAAGTAGCACTTCCCATTTCCTTTATGTTATTTTCTCTTCCTCAGACTGTCTACATCATCTAGCTTTCCCATCCCATTGGCTGACTCCTCCATCACATTCATAGCCTAGAAATAGAGAGGTGTGTCCAGCACATCATGGCTACAGGGCCTAATTCTCAAATCCTGGGCCCAGTTGGGTGGAGAAAGTAGAACAGCAGGAAAGTCCAGACAGTCTAACATCCGTCTTGAAACTGTCTGCAGATATAGGGACCTTTTGGGACTCTCACTGATGTCCAGATATCCTGTGATGCTTGTGAATGAGTTAAGGGAAGGGGGGGAGCAGGGTGTCCCACCATGTCTGAAATATATTCTGGAAGAGACAAGGCATTTGAAGAAAATGACATCCTAGGAATAAAACAAAAAGTAGATTCTTTGTTTGAAGGAAAATGCTAGAATCATCTAGTGTGTACAGATGCCAGGGAAGGGTAGGCAGCGATTCTCCCACACCAATGCAGGGTGGCAACTCAGAATGTCAAAATTCCTGATTGTCTCTTTAAAAAAAAAATCCAGCCCGGGAGAGCTGGGAACCAGATGTCACAATTCAAAATTGTGGTATTTGGGGAAATACCACAAGATTTTGAAGGCTCTAGTTCTGAGGGAAGGAAGGAGCCGGAGATTTTTGTTTTTCCGAAGGATTTGGGAGGATGGGTGTTTTTCATCCAGGATGTTCATTGAAGCCTATATTATTTCTTCTTCCTGTAGAAACCCAAACTTGTGGGAATGTACCATGTGTTGGACCTGAGGCCAGTTTCTGATGTAAACATATTCACTTGTTTGTGAGGTTAGGACATTTTTCTGTGATGGTTGGGGTAGAGAATTATAATGACAGAGAAAAGCAGCCTGCAGCTCCCCTCTTCTGGGGATGCCCTTTACAGAATTGTCTTCACTGTGCTCCAGATAGCTTTGTGGGTGGCCAGTAGTATTTCCCTTCTTTTTACGGGAAGAGACACTGAGCCAAGGGGAACTATTGCACTTGCTTAGGTCACACTTTCTTGTCCCCTCTGCACTGTCTACCAATCTGAATTCCTAAATCTACATAGGTATTTTGGTGACCTCTGTACTTCCCATCCTGAATCCACTGGGTGTCTCTTAATATAATAAAGCTCAAGAAGTTGAAGGTTTGACTTACATAAGTGTACATATGTACAGATTTGGAATCTCTTCTAGAGAATTAATGAACCCTCCCTAGAAGCAACGGTATCACTTCATTGCAGATGAGAGGAAATGACTCTGTCTCTCTCACTGCATAAATGTCACATTCTTTAGAGTCTGTTAAATCAGCAGAATGATGGCACAGAACAATGTTGACATGCTTGGAAGGAAGGAAGGAAGGAAGGAAGGAAGGAAGGAAGGAAGGAAGGAAGGAAGGAAGGAAGGAAAAGAAAAGAAGAAACATACTCTAATTGTAATCAGTTCTCATACGCAAGGCTGTGAAAAGGGGAAAATCCAGATGATGAACTAACCAGGGTGAGGGAAAGGTCAACTGCAAGAGAGCAGAGAAAGCCAGAAGCTGCAAGGATGGGAAGGAAAGGCTCAAGTGGCACGAAAAGGATGGAAAAATTGAGACCATGTGGTTTAAGAAATGGCCAAAGGAAAGAGCAAGGGTCTGGCACATGTTTGTGGAAATTAGAGGCTCACCCTTCCCCAGCCAGGGGCACTGAGATCCACAGATCCTGGTTGATGAAAGAGCTTGGGGAACCCACCTCCCAGATGGGTTTCAGGTAGGCTGGTCCTCAGCAATGCTCTGAGCTATAGAACATTCCCACTTAAAGGGACCTCAGCAATTGTGGAGATCATCCTGGGCAACTCCTTCACCTTGCAGACAAGGAAACTGAGGCTCAGAGAGAGACAAGTACTAATATCTATCATTTGACTCTTTTGCTTCTGAAGGCGAATCCCTAAATCCTTGCTACACAAAGAGAAGTCCATAGAGGAGCAACATCAACATCTCCCTGAAGCCTATGAGAAATGCAGAACCTCTGGCCCCATTCCATGCACTGACTCGGAATCTGAATTTTTAACAAGATCCTGAAAGCCAAGAAGCTCCCTGAAGCCTCTCGCTCCCACCTGGGGCCCCGGGGACCAGACTGTTCCTCTCCATCAGTCAGCCGTCTGCTTCCCCTCCTCTTAAGCTTCCAGGACTGCCAGGTTTTTAGGAGTTTAGCTAAATACAAATTCATGTACTTTGAGCATTCGGTGTAGTAGCCTCCTTGCAGTGCCTTTAAGTGGCATCTTTTCCCTTATTAGTACTTATAAATGATAACTGTATGATAAATACCTCCTCCTTTGAGAGTGCTTTACAGATTCCAAAGTCCCTAGATGTTTTTAATATCAGTAAAGCTCTAGAGCTAAGGTTATTGAACCTGCATCCCAGCTCTTCCACTTGTTGTGTGACCCTGCGAAATGTTTTAACTTCTCTGAGCCTCGATTTTAGTGCATATAAAATAGACCCACTGAGTGCAAAGGTCCATTCCAGTGTTATCATCCTGAGTCTAGAAATAAATCCTTCCTCCTCCTGGGCTTGACCATGAAAATCCAGGAACCAAAATATTCTAGAAGGTTATTTAGCCTGTTCAACTACTTAAACAAGAAGGATGACCTATTCTTCGAATAATTTTAGAGTGCAAAGCTGCACGCACGCCTGTGTAAATTCAACAAGTAAACTGTAGGTGCCACAAAATAAGAGATATTTAAATGACTCACTGGAATATTACTATCATTATTACTTTAACTAGTGTCCTTGGGAAGATTAAGCAAAATGATGGAACAATAGCTCTTCTGAGTGAGGAAATGAGTCAGTCAATAGGATTTAGAGGGAAGTCAAAGAGAAGGCACCTCATCCAAGAATGGGCAAGGCATGTTCCTCCAAACAGGCTCCGGAACTCAATGGGGCCCCACTGGTGAGTGTGCAGGGCATGAGGAGGAGGGGAGTACAAGTATGGCTTTTCAGGAAAGAAATCCTGCTGGAGGAGGTTAATCAGAAGAGGGGGCAGGCTCTTTGAGCCTGGAAGTGGGAGGCATTTTCTTATTACAAGTGTTAGAGTAGCATGAAAAGCAGCTCAGGGATAAAAGGAAACAAAGCACCCAGTGAGGAGAGAGGAAATGGACCGGGGTGAGGAGGCGGGGGCGGGGCTGGGCTGGGAGGAGCTGAGGCTGAGCAGGTGCAGCAGGGCAGGGAAAGGATTAGCAGCCCCGGGGGCAGGAGAGAGGATTTAGAGAGCCATTGCTAGGGTCAAAGAAGCAGTAGGCACTCCGTGGAGTTTTCCTAAGAAGAGCTTTACTCCCTCTCTCTCTCTCTTTCTTTTCTTTTCTTTTAAACAGCCTAAGGAGCCATCCCACATTCTGCTTCATATAACATCTGCATGTTTTGAGTGTTTTGTGGCTGGAGTCTACACTAGGGATCTGACTTACACTAGGGAGCGACTTGCTAAATGACTCTGCTTGTCCCTTACCTGTCCTTCACGCCCTTTTGTCATTTATGTGCTTATAACAGTCTGTGATACCAATGGGGGCTGTGATTCAATGAAACTTTGTCACAATAATCACCCTCCAAAACTTTGTTATAATCAAACCAACTCACCTTTGATTTTCCAAGTAATCTTTCTCCTTCCTCCTTTGGAATTTAAAGCTGTAAAGTAGGAATTTACAGCCAGCTTTTTTTTTTTTTTTTTTTTTTTTTTTTTTTTTTTTTTTTGAGGGAGGGTGGTAGGTATGTGTTCTATCTCCCTTCTCTTCTATGCCCTGGGAAACTCAATGCTAAGTGAGCTATGGGAGGTACATAAACTGTTATTTTGTGTTTCTGGTAGATAAGTTCTGAGGTAAAGAGTACAAGCAGGCTAGTATCTGCCCTGTTGTCCAGAGTTTGAGGTAGGCATGAGGACCCACTTGCAGCCAGCACTCAGAGGGTAGAAGGCACTTGTGAAAGAGGCCAGTGAGGCATATAGTGGGAGGATGGGGGGTTTCTCTAGTGAGGGCTCTTCCTGCTATCATGTTTGGTAAAGAAGAAATTCCTCACATTTTTCATTTATCCAAGTTTACCATCCTAGGCCCCCAAAGGAAAATTGTAACTTACATAGGTGGACAGAAGTGAAGACCATTTGTTTGGAAACTGCAGATTAACACTGTGTAGGAGAAAACAGGAGTACAAATGGTTGAATGCCATATTACATACCATCAAAATTTGGAGTGAGCCCTTTTATAAATCTCTTTATTTTCTTTTAAGGATGGAAACTTGAAGTTCAAGGATCTTTGAGTGAGTGATGGATGGGTTGCTTCTTATACTAAAGAGAAAGCAATAGAGTAGGAGTGGGTAAAACCTCCCATGGCTCTCACACAACTAAAAGTCACACACTTGGGGCAATGCTGAGCAACACAGGGGTGCCTGGGTGGCTCAGCCGGTTAAGCATCAGACTCTTGATTTTGGCTCAGGTGATGATCTTAGGGTCGTGAAATCAAGCCCTGTGGGCTCCGTGCTTATCACAGATTCTGCTTAAGATTCTCTCCCTTTCCCCGTATGCCTCCCCCAACACAGTCTCTCTCACTCTCTCTCTAACATAAATAAATCAATAAAATCTTTTAAAAAAAATACTGAGCAGTATATCCAATAGAAATAGAATGCAACCCAAATGTGTAATTGTAAATGTTCTAGTAATGACATTTTAAAAATGGAAAGGAACAAGTAAAATTAATTTTAATAATATATTTGCTTAGAAAAAGAAGAAATAATATATTGGCTTTAACCTGGCGTATCTAAAATATTGCCATTTCAACATATATTCGATATTTAAAAAGTACTTAGTACTGAATCTTTCTGGTGTGTATTTTGCACTTGTAGCAGATTCAGTGTGGCCTGCTCACATTCCAGATGTTCACACATGTCTAATGTCTAGCACATTGGGCAGCACAGATCTAAAAGACACAGAATTGGATCTGAATAGTTGTTAGACTCTCTCAGAGTTACCAGTATTGTTTATCTTGCTTTGGGCCACTCTAGAGAAAATCTTGGGAGGATGGCTTTTATCTTCATCATTTTCTTGAAGGATGTCATACATTCATTTATTTTTGTGTATTCAACATATACTGGAGTGCTTACTACGTATGAGACACTGTCATAGTGCAAATTATACTCTTAGCATATTTCTTTTTTGTTTCTATCAAGTTAATTGTAAAGTTATAAATGATAGAATCATCTGAAATACCTTAAGCAGAATCATTCTTGTTTTTAATGACAGTAATGTTTTTAAAATATCCGTCATGTTTCCACGGTCAAATTCCATGCTGTAGATTCGGCCATTGTTTCTTAAACTTGAAAATACACCAGAGCCACCTGAAGGGCCTGTTCAAACAGTCCCCCTCCAGAGTGTCCAAGTCAGGGGGCTAGGGTGAAGCCCACTACTTTGCATTTTTTAAAATTATTTATTTTAGAGAGAAGGAAAGCACAAGGCGGCGGGGCAGGAGGAGGCAGTGGGAGAGGGAGAGAGAGAATCCTCAAGCAGACTCCCCACTGAGCGTGGAGCCCGACACAGGGCTTGATCCCACAACCCTGAGATCATGAACTGAGCTAGAATCAAAAGTTGGACATTTAACCAACTGAGCCACCCAGGAGCCCCTTGCTGCTTTACATTTTGACAGGTTTTCAGGAGTTGCTGATGCTGCTGGTCTGGAAGCCATACTTTGAGAACCACTGGGTCAGAGATACATTTTCTCTGTTAAGATTCTTTCCCTTTTATGTATCCCACCCACCCTAAGACAGAGCTGAACATTTCTGGAAAGATGAACAACCACAAGATTTATATGTCTCAGAGGGATTAGTTCCAGAATGAGTGGATCTCTTCCCTGTGGTCTCTTTTCTAAGATAGGGACATAGAGACCCAAGCAGGAAATCTGAGAACAACTCCCAGGGCCAAATGATCAGGTGTGCACTCAGCTAACGGAAGCTTGTTTATGCTTTGGGGACCAGCATCAGTTGTGCCCACAGCTAACCCTCTCTGTACGGGTCCTCATGGGGATAGCTGTCATTTAACACCTGCCACCTATTTCCAGAGCTCACACTTATGCTGGGCTGGGGAGCTGAGAAGAGTATCTGTGGTTGTCAAAGCTGTTGAGTACCATGTACTAGCAGAAGAATGTCATAGACTTTCCATCCCGTGCTTCACGGCACAAGTTTGCCTTTCACCTCCTATCAGAGGATAGCTGATACCAAAGCCAGCCAGAGCAACTGTCTGTCCTCCACAACATGGTATGCCCTGCTCATGTGTGTTTGTCCAGGGCTACTGCAGAGCCAAAAATCCTAACAGGAGGCATATGTTTTGTAAGATGTCAGCCTTCTACACTCACTCAGGTATAATGGATCCATTTGGGAGGATGAGAGCTGGCCAGGCCAGGTGTCAGTGAGGCCAGAACCTTTTGACTGGATCCAGCAACATTGCTGTGTCATACAGTTGATTACATGGTTGATTTGGAGTTTTCAAAGCACCCAGAGAAAAGACCCACTCAGAATGGTGGCTTCTGATCCTTAATGAGTTTATTTTTCAGTTTGTGTCACTTCACCATGATTCAGGTCCACCTTTACTGAACTCAGAATGATGTCTGAATTGGTATATAGAAGGCCAGCATGTACTCTTGTCAAGTCAGAGAACTTTTATCTAAGTATTATCATAAATTCCACCCAAAATGTGTGCAATTCTCTGTAATAGATTGGTATTCCAGGTTTTTCAAGCCAGCAAGTGAAGCCTGGGCATCTGGGATGAGATTGCCCTTGGTTCTCCTCTGTGATGCTGATCACCACAAGGTTTATTAAAAGTAATAAGGACACTTGTGGCTATCCCTACCTTTCCTCAACTCTCTCACCTTGGGCAGGAGTGGGTCAGGGGCTTGGTCTCTATGTTCTGCATATGCCTCTATCCAGCCACAGGTATTGTCACTGGAAGTACAGATGGGAAGGATGGGCTTTTCTTCCCACTATTTATTTACTTATTATCTCTGCAGGGAAGACCTGTGACAGACTAGGGAACAGTTGCCAGGTGTTCTGTTTACCTGTGCCTTAAACAACTCACTATCAATTTTATTGATTGATGGAGCCTGAGTGAGGGGTGGAAGGGCAGAGGAAGAGAGAAAGGGATAATCTATCTAAAGCAGGTTCCATGCTCAGTGTGGAGACCAATGTGGGGCTTGATCTCATGATCCTGAGATCACGACCTAAGCCAGAATCAAGAGTCAGATGCTTAACTGACTAAGACACCCAGGTGCCCCTCGACATCAATTTTGGATAATTGATGAACCTTCCTCACCATCACTTCCATCCTAGAAAAAAGATGTTTTCCCTTAGATTTGGATGACCAGGTTTTGCTGTCTCATATGATATTAATCCCATGAATACCAACCAAAAGGTCAAGTTCTTAGAAAAGAACACAGATAGGAAGCGAGTCACGAACAGGTTGCCTGTGTAATGGTGTCTGGTGTTGCCAGGAGGTTCTCTGACTCCCACAGCCCTTCCAGGGGTGGACAAACTTTGGCTTAGTGACTAGACTTCTGCTTTTTTCTCTCAACCAGCACAGGATGTTTCAAACATTTATGTGGTGATTTTTCATCTTGCGATGACATATCCCAGACATTTGATGAAAAATATTCCTGGCTAGCTGTTTAGCTAGAAAATTAATCATTATCAATTAATCAATTTATTTTAAGCACAGCACTGTCTTAAGTACTGTGGAAGAATCAGAAGAAATCTAGCTGGAGGCTGGCATGCCCCAGTGAAGTCACTGAAGGGTTTTTTTTTTCTTCTTTTTTAACAACAGACATTTATTTTTTCACAGTTCTGTAGGCTATAAGCCCAAGATTTAGGTGTTACCGGGTTTGATTTCTCCTGAGGCTTCTCTCCTTGGTTGCACACAGCCAAGAAACCTTTGTTATTGTTGTTGTTGTTAAACAAGACCATCAACACGTACAGATGACCATAATACAGGGTTGACAGACTTTGCACTATTGACATTTTGGGCCAGAGAATTCTTTGTGGGGTGGGGTGAAGGATGTCCTGTGTTCACAGGATGTTTAGCAGCATCCCACCCCTTAACCCTCTAGATGCCACTCCCCGTGTTTCGCACCCCCTACCCCAATAAAATTGTCTCCTGGTAGTTCCCAATGTCCCCAGGGGAGTAGCAAAAATCACCCGGGGTTGAGAACCACTGATGTAATATAACCTGAATTTGGGATGACAGAGGGAATCGTGAGTTTAGGAGAGAATCAAGAGAGATTTTCTGGGGAAAACACATCTGAGTCTGGATTTCAAAAGACAGGAGGGCATGAATTGGCTGAGGAGATTGTTGGGTGGAGGGGTAGAGAACAGAAGAGAAGTGTTATTTCAGAAACTAATGACTGGGGGCACCTGGGTGACTCAGTGGTCTGCCTTTGGCTCAGGTCGTGGTCCCGGGACTCTGGGATCAAGTCCCACATCAGGCTTCCTGCAGAGAGCCTGCTTTTCCCTCTATGTCTCTGCCTCTCTCTCTGCGTCTCTCATGAATAAATAAATAAAACCTTAAAAAAAGGAAACTTATGACTGGAAAGGAAAATATGGGGACATGAACTGGATTCCTTTGACTGGCATGGGTGGTGTGCCAGAGTAAGGAGTAATAATAAATGAATTTGGTTAGCAACAGGTAATACCAGCTCAGGCCAGAGAGCAGACGCAGGGAAGGCTGAGAATGGTTAATGTGTCTATAGCACATTCTGTGTGCCAGGCACTGTTTTCACATGTTCCACATGCTAACTCACTTCTCTCAGCAAAAGTACATCTCAGGTGCTATTTTGCCATTTTACAGCTGGAGAAACTGAGACTTGAAAGGGACCAGTAATTTCCTAAAGTCTCTCAGCTAGGAAATAGAGCCATGAGTTAACCCTCACCTGGTGGCTGAGCCCAAGCAATTACCCACTGCATGGGGGCAAGGGTTAGTTGACATGATGCCAGGTGATGGTGTTCTCCTTACCACTAGGCAGGGGTGGGTCTGGAATCCAGGGGGTCAAACAGGGTTTGAAAGGAATAAAAAAATGTGCCCTCATTTATAAAAACATTGGGAATTTGTATGAAGAGTCAAAGAGATTCTCAGATTTAAAAGGAAAGCTACAGATGAAGAGTGCAAGCAGAGAGTTTAGTTCCTTGGGCCCCAAGAATAGAGACAGTGGGTGCCAGGCTGATCATGGAGCAGGGGCTTTGAGCAGGAGGTAACAGCTGAGGCCTTCAGGCAGGCCTGGGCTTGGTGGAGGGTGTTGGGAGGAGAAGGTTGCCCCTGAGGAGGAACGGGCCAAGGGTGGGCCTCGGTGGGACCAGGTGGGCTGGTCCTCAAACCAGCAAGAGGTAGGAGTACCAAAAGGAAAATTGAAGAGTGAGAGGCTTGAATTGGAGATGAGGCTGGTCTGTGTCAGGGAACTGGATATGGAGAGATTGCTGCATGAGAGGCCTGTATAAGAAGCCACATGGAAAGGCCTAGAGGCAGGCAGCCAGAACCCCGACTCTGCCACTCACTGCCATGGTCTAGGCTGACTGCTTGGCCCTCCGGCCACAGGGTGCCCTTCTCTGGAACAGGGACGGTATAATACTGCCTGTCCTGCAGGCGAGGGGGAGAGCTGAATGTGATTCCATACATGTGGGGCCTAGTAGAGCTTCGTGCACACTGTAGCCATGATGGAAATTCTCCAGTGGTGAGCAAGTAGGTGATTTGGAGAGGGAGGTGCTGGAGCCAGACATTCTTGGGAAGGGTGCAGCAGTTATAGAGGCGAGGCGTGAGGGTTGGACCATGGTTCTGGGAGAGAAGTGTGGGGCTGTTAGAACTCAAAAGGGGCTGCTCTGAAAGGAGACAAAAGAAACTCGATTTTTGCCATGTTGAGATTTTAAGTCTCCAGTGAATCATCCAATATGTAAGGGTCTTCATAGAAATGGACAGAAATTGAGCGGTCAGGGCTGAAGAGTGGATTTTCACATTTGATGGAGCTGTGTGGTTAGATGTGTGTCCAGTATTGTGTTAGATTGAAGACTGAGAAAAAAGCAAAAGTTTATTCCCAGGGCTGGGCTTTGGTTGGTCTTATTTATGAATTTAGCTTCAAGCATCAAGACACTTAGAGGGTTTGTGGTTCTCCTTTTGTGAGCTGATCCCATCTCTGCAGACTTCCTAATTTCATTCCCATGCCTCTGAGAACAGCAAGAACAATAGATGAGTCTGAGAGCAAATAGACTAGAAAAGAAGGATCCTCACCAGCATGAGGCCTCATGTTTTGCACATCCAGGCAGAGTACTGGGATTTGACCTTCCCAGCACCACCCTAATAAATAGCATATAGAGATTCCCTGCTAATTTCTAATGGGTATTTTTGACTGCCTAAACCAGCACCGCATCACAGAAATATACTGAGAGCTACAAATGCAAGCGTGTCAGTTTAAATTCTCTAGTAGGCCATTTTATAGTAGTAAAAAGAAACTGTGAAAATTGATTTTAATAATATTTTATTTCACCCAGTTCTTCAAAGTAGTCTCATTTGGACATGTAATCAATACTTAGAGAGTATTGAGATATTTTATATTCTCCTTTTTGTACTAAATCTTTCAAATCTGGTGTGT
Organism: Canis aureus; assembly: GCF_053574225.1. Classification (NCBI taxonomy): domain Eukaryota; kingdom Metazoa; phylum Chordata; class Mammalia; order Carnivora; family Canidae; genus Canis; species Canis aureus. The sequence goes on from NC_135611.1 coordinate 47,640,808, forward strand.
ATTTTACACTTGCAAAACATCCCAATTCAGACTAGCCACATTTTGAGTGCTCAGCCGGTAGTGATGGCTACCATATTGGACTCCCAACTGCAGTGCTGCCATTCCATTCCAGAAAAAGGCTGGTAATCGCTCTGAGCTTGGTGACATCTATGTCACTCTCGTTCCCACAAGACTAATGCCTGGTGTGCACGAGTGCAAGTTTGTGGTTCATTTTGTGCCTCAGCTGGTTTGCATTACCAGAGGGAAACTGTTTAAGAGCCATCCATCACCCACAGAGCCCCAGATGGGTCATTTAGTGACAAGAGTGGCCCATCCAGGGGGCTCACATCCAGCCGTTACCAATTCCAGAGGAAAACAAAACTAATAACTTTGGTGCTGAAATGGAATCCAAGTTCGTGGGAAGGAGGAATTTCTAATATAAGAAAGGCAACAGTCCATCAATAAAGAAAGATTGGATTCAGGCTAAAGCAATGAAAGACTCAGAATTGTTTTTGGTTTTATTTCTTCTGTCTAAGATCCTCATTTCAGGTCTTTATGATTCCATTTTTCCACTTGACAGTACACAGGGTGGTTCTAGGGAGTCATTACTAAAATAAAAATTACTGGTATGGCATTTTGCAAAAATCACCAAGTGAACTTTGGGGGTATAAAACAATATAACAGAGTTCCAGTAATGTGGAATAAAGATTGTTCTTCTTTGCTGGAGTTTCCTTTTCTTTCCTGGCCAAACATATACCAGAGTGAAAACATCTGGAAATGTGACCTTCGGGGAGGGCTGCCCAACTCCCAGTCCCCAGATGCTGGATTTCTCCTCCAACTCTTTGATAGAAATGCAAGTGGGCACTTCTGATTCTAGTCATACTTCAGAATTATTACAGCCCCAAACACACAAACAGTATAATGATCGAGAGGTTTTTCAGGCTTCCCATGAAGCTCTCCCGAGATAAAAGCAGTTAACAACTGCTATTCTGCGATGATAAATGGTTGTAGGTTTTCTTTCATCAATATTTTAATGACTATTTGCATATTTTGGCAATTATGGACACAGAGAGTCTGATGGTGATTACAGAAGCAGATTGCAGAGGTGATTCACAGGACGTAGTTGGCCATCAGAGGCAATGCCATCTCTCTGTGACAAGCGGGGTCCAGCCCAGGCACCTGGCTGCTTGGCAGCCTTCTGAAGCAGGTGTGCAGAGAGCCTTTGGTGTGAGCGGCTGACGTGGTGGCAGCTGGCTGCCCTCCCCTCTGATGTTCCTTTTCCCCAAGACAGCTCAGTTCTTTTGCAAGTGCACTGAAAAACCCCACACCAAAATCAGCCACTTGCCTCTTTCTGTAGGTATGATTGGCTGTTGAATCAGAGCCTCTTTGGCAGCCACTCTGTGCCTGTACTGGTGGAAGGAATCTGACAAAGGAGGATTTGACAAGACCTGTAGAATCTGACAGACCCCTCTGCCACCACAGAAGGAACCTTTTTGGAAGGAAAACAGTGTTCATGTCTCATGGACACTTCCTATTTCTCTGTAAAGTACTATTTAAATAATTTATTCACTGTTTGGTTTTTCCTTATCTCAAGCTCCAGGTTGCCATGAATATTATTTTGTAGTAGACCAGTTATGAATGTTTTACCCACAGAAGAGTCTGAAAGAAAAGCTTTCAAAGACCTGGAATTTGTAGAAGGGGCATGAGGAGCTGCCTTTCCACTTTGTATCAAGTTTTAGAAATTAATGTGAGAACCAAAATAACAAAATGATGGAAGAAATCCAATATAAAAGGAAATTGGAATAGGTCCCCACTTCATAGAGCTTTGAGGAGGAAAATTTAAACCTAACTTGAAAAATAAATATGAAGATGTTCATTGCAGTTAGATATGATAGTGCAAAAACTCAGGAGCAATTTAAATGTGACAATAGTAGCAAATGGATAAATGAACAATTGTATAGTTCTGTAATTACTGTTAGAAAGGAAGTCATTAAAATGCTGATTTCAAAAATATTTAAAGACTGGGGCGCCTGGATGGCTCAGTCAGTTGAGTGTCTGACTCTTGGTTTTAGCTCAGGTCATGATCTCAGGGTCCGGGAATGGAGGCTCCCCACCCTCTGACCAAGGGCTCTGGGCTCAGCAGGGAATCTGCATGAGATCTCTCCCTCTGCCATCCCCCCTCACCCTGTTCACACTCTCACACCCTCTCTCTCTCTAAAATAAATAAATATATAAAATATCTAATGACTTATGAAAATGATCTTGCTATAACATCAAATGAAAATATGCAAAATATAAAAATATATGTAAATTATGATCTTAATATATGCATAAGCATAGAGAAATGACCAAAAAGAAACATAAAGAGGTTTTTCTTTGTGGTTAGACTGACAGTGATTTTATTTTTCTCTTTGTTCTGATAGATGAAATTCTCTATGATTAGCACGTTAGTTTTATAACCAGAAAAAGGCAGTAAGTATCATTATATAAACTCTCATAGGTATCCTCATAACAAACAATTGTTAAGCCATACTGCTTGCTAGTTGCCCAGACTTGGCAAATCTATCTCTTGGGGCTTCATGTCCTCACCTGGATAATGGGATCCAGTGGCCTGACTCACAGAAGTGTGATGAGAAGCCAATACATTAACCTGCAGAAACTGAAAGCAGGCAACTATTTTTTTTTAAGATTTTATTCATTTATTTGACAGAGATTGAGAGAGAGCGCGCACACGCAGGGGGAGCAGCAGAGGGAGAGGGAGAAGCAGGCTCCCTGCTGAGCCTGATGTGGGGCTCTATCCCAGGACCTGGGATCATAACCTGAGCCAAAGACAAGACCCTTAACCAACTGAGCCACACAGGTGTCCCCGCAGCCAAGTATTTATGTATAAGCAAGATGTATAACACTGTGTTGGATACTGTGTCTTATTGTAAACCTGCTAGAACTTAAGTAAGAAATGGTACAAGCTTTAATGAGATATTTAGAATAGGAGCCCATAAAAAATTAAAACTGAAAAGTGCCCTGCACACGTACATATAGCAGGAAAACGTTTGGGGGAAGCCCTGGTTGTCAGAGCTTGGAAGTGTCAGCTGGCCCCGTGCAAGGACACTACTTCTGAATCATTACTGAAAGGCTCTTGGCAGCTTCCCCTGAGATTTGGTGTTTACTCTGTTTTGCTCAGGACAATATGCCTGTGAATGGGACAAGCATGACTTGGGTGGGGTAGGCAGGGCACACGGAGCAGGAGGTCTTATTGTCCGAGTTCTTATCCAGTACCTACTAAGCAGCCATCAGGTGCCAAGGGTTAGCCCAGGCCAAATACTTTCTATGGTTAGTGCAAATTAGAGTCCCCATGGAGGTTTTAAAATTTTACATGACACTATTTTTTACCATATATGTATTACTTTTTGATCATAAAAAGCATTTATACACATGTCAGAGTCTTCTCCTGGAGATTCTGATCCAGCAGTTGGGGTCCTCACTGGACACATGCCTGTCTTAAAGTCCCAAATGTGTGACCCACTATCCTATAGTAGGATGAATATGGGGGACACAGATGGCACAGTAGCTGCCCTCAGTTTGTAATCCAGGGGACACAGACTGTACACATTCACCTGGCACAGAGCAGGTGCTCCGCTATGAAGGTCCTGAACTGTTGAGTTGAATGTAAACGTTTAACATGTAACATAGACTCTTGGAGTCTTACTTTTTTCCACTTAGCCTCTGAGAGTTCTTCAGGGTAAGTGAGAAGCATGGGTGTTTATAATAATCACACAAAATAATTTTGCTTCCTCGACTCAGAATGCTGTTTGCAGGGAAGAGTCAGAAGGGTTGGTTTGAGGAGGTCGCAAAGGTGTGTGGGCCATGAGGTGGTGCAGCTACTGCTGGGGCGTTGAAGCCCGAAGCATCCAGCTGAGCCCACAGGAAGAGCCTGTGAATCTGTGACTGATCATGAAGCCTGTGGCTCAGGGCAGTAAGGGAAGGAAGCAGGGTCCAGGCCCTAATCAGGAGAACGGTGGAGAGGGCCAGCAGAGGGCCCAAGGTTGGCTCCTAACTACCCGACTGGAGGCTCTTTGAGAAAGGGGCTCTGCTCTTGTCTACTCTATACAGGCTCCCAGTTTCCCATAAGTGGCTCAAAAGGGAGGATCCCAGGAGCTATGACCTGTGCTCTCTAGGGAGCATCTCTAGGGAGATGTGGGATGGGGCCTCCCAGGAGAGGGTCTGCAGAAGCTGTGCCGCTCACATAGCCGGAGGGAGGAGGAGTCTTTAAGCTCCTGTCCATCACCCTCAGGTCCACAGACCTCCTGTCATTAAAATGCAGATCCTCAGGCCCCAACCTAAACCCCCAGAGTTTCTTTAGGAAGTAGGGCCTGGCAGTCTGCTTCTAGCACACTTCCCAAGGTGATCCTTTTACACAGGAGTGCTTGTGATTTATGGCCTTTAAATGTCACCAAATGCATATAGAGCATTTTATATGTGTCGGGTATAGACAGCACCATGGAGATTTGACAGGCTCCTCCAAGAACAGAGGTCATGTCAGCTAGGAATATGTCAGAGAGAGAATCCTTATCTTTGTTCCCTTCTCCCCTCCTTTCTCCTCCCAGGTACCTGCTCTGTCCATCAGGGAAAAGACTAGAAACATCTCAGGGCTCTTTGTTAATTCAAGAGGCTGCCCAGGAGGTAAAAAAGGAGTAAGGCAAGGCAGTCAGATGCCAGGACCACCCAGACAGGAGGATCAGTGGTCCTAGGACCTGCTGATTCCAGAAGGACTCATTGAGTGTCTACCAGGTACCTAGCACTGGGCTGGACCCCAAGATTTCTAGGGGAATAGTGTCCTTGCCCCTGCTAAGCCTGGAGTCTGGAGGAAAGGGCAGGGAGCTGACCCAGGACCTGAATGGAGGAACTCTGTCCCCCAGGGAACAACAGCTGGAAGTGATTCCTGGGAAGGTCCTGCCTCAGCTCCTGGCCTCCAACCTAGAGGAAAAGCTGGGGTGGCTCTGGGGACAGGAGGTCACCCAAGAGTGGCTGCTTTTGTTTTGCTCTGCTCTATGTGTATGGCAGGTGGGGGCATTCTCTCCCCAACCCCCAGCAGAATTTCTTGTTCTCTTCTTGTTTGTAGTACTTGGTTCTTGGAAGATGTTTATTAGAGACAGGTTGTCCCAGTGGAGCATCTCCATTTATCAGTGCTGTGTGTGTCCAGAACAAATTTGGTCCTTTCTTCCCTGTGCATACAAAACCATGGGGTGGAGTGGACCCTCCTCGGGCCAGCAGTGGCACACTGGTGGGCACTGTCCAGGCTGAGGGCAAATAAGGACTCAGAGGCTCAGGCCAAAGATTATGTTGTCCAGACTTGTGGAGAAGAGTGTGGCCAGTGGGTGGAGGGAGTGCTTCAAACACAAGCAGCTAACAGCCGCTGAAGGCCACACTTCTGGATTAGTCCGGGCTGTAGGGCTGCATTGCAGTTCTGAGACTTGTAGAAGCCTGAACAGAAGTGAAACACAGGGTCCTCTGGTGGGCCGAACGGGGCCATTGCGAGCAGCTCAGTTGGGTGGAACCCATTAGTCTGCAGGGCCGAGAATGGAAAAAATGTCAGGGAATTTCAGATATCTAAGAACATCAGGGCCCTTGCACAGATGAAACTGGGCTGGAAACTCAAAGAATTTCTCAGTCATATTTCTTCCAAGTTAATTGACAAAGGAACAGAGACACTCCTACCCTGCTGACAAGATCATTTCATTAAAGAAATCAAACATCATATTCTTTACAGTTAAAACTGTTCTTTTGTGGTGGTCTCAGTTGGCATCTGCTGACTGTCACATGATGGGGATGGGCCAGGGGTTTTACTTGGATAATCAGAAACAAAAGGGCATAAAGACTCAGATTTCTAATTCACTCTTCATGCCAGCCAAGCCTGGGACCCGAGCAAGATGCTTTATTTGCCGGAAGGGGAAAAAAAAAAAAAAAAAAAAAAAAAAAAAACCCATAATCACATTCAGAAGTATCAATGTGTTTATGTGACTGGAGAGAGAATTGCAGGCATTTAGGAAATCCTTTTAGGATTAGAAAATCCTTTTAATATTATGCATACATGTTAAAAAAAAAATGTAGAATTTGGTGACCATATGCTAATCTGAAGAGGTGGAAACTCCATTTTCTTCTCCAATCCAAACATCTGCCATGTCACAGGTTGTTGGCTATCACTGCAAGTCCCGTTGTGAGCCCTGGAAGGAACAAAAGAGAACTGAAATTGTTTTGTTTTTGTCAAAATCTAGCCTGCACTGCTATTGATCACAAGGTGCATGCTATTAAATAATTTATCCGAGTTCTGTTCCACCCTGACACATTTTATTCTGAGCACTTACAGTCTGAAAGTACCAGAGAGCAGACAAAATCACGAAGGCCTGCCTTATAAGCAGGTTTAGATGAAACTCATGCTTGCCTGATTTGCCATGGCCTTGGCCTCTTTTCAGACCTGGCACCAGGGAACTTTGAGGGCTGCTGTGGGGCCCCAGGGATGAGATGCTAGCGATCTGTTGGGGGGCTCTCCACGCTGCTGTTGTTAGAAGGGAGCACGTCCTCAGTGGTACAGTCCAAAGCAAGAGCATTTGAACAATTTTATTTAATCGCTGTAGGTGGAAAGGTGTTGCAGTGATGTTATCGATTTAACGGAGGGCTGGTTAACAAGCATTTATTAAGTGCTCACCTGCAGTGTGCCTTCAACCCATGGACCATCTGCTTGTGGAACTAGAGCAAAAATACAAGCAATGAGTTCATGGAGAACGTAGGCACATTAATCGTGTTATCCAGACTTTGTCACATGCGTGATGAAGAGCAGAAAGCCAAGTGGAGTCAGAGAGGGCGGGGGGCGGGGGGGCGGGCACGGCATGAGTCCAGATCAAATCCTACACTTAGAAACAGTTAGAAGCCTTGTGGCTCATCTCTCCAGCTCCTGTGACACAGATCTGGGTAGCCCAGCAACTTAAATCACTCAGTGGTGGCAGTGTGGACAATATAACTCAGTCCACTGACTCCCAGGAAGATTCTCTGTTCCCCCTTGCTTTCTCTTGGCACAAAATCTGGGTACCATTGTGGCAGATGAAAGAATACAATTCCCAGTAGCACAAAAGGCACCATTCCTAGAGATAAATGTTATGCTGAGATAATCTGCATTAAGTGAGCTAATTGTATGACTTGGCCCCAGATAGCACCATGTGCTGCCAGAGAGCCAGGAGGAAGATTAAAATTCCAAGAGCTACAAGTGGCCCTGATGAGTCAAGCAAACTCCTTCTCATGTCATTTCAGGAACAAAAAAAGAATCTAAAAAACATCTAACTCATAACCAGTATTTAGGGGAGGCAGAGAGGACATCTTTCTTTTTTTTTTTTATTTAAGATTTTATTTATTTATTTATTCATGAAAGACACAGAGAGAGAGAGAGACAGAGACACAGGCAGAGGGAGAAGCAGGCTCCCTGCAAGGAGCCGGACGTGGGACTCGATCCTGGGTCTCCAGGATCACATCCTGGGCTGAAGGCGGCACCAAACCGCTGAGCCACCCAGGCTGCCCTAGAGAGAGGACATCTTTCTAAAATTGTTGATGGATGTTACCCCTGCCCCAAAACTTTTATTTTCTGGTCCTCCTGTACAAAATATAAGTTGCCCAAGAGCAGAGCTTTTTGTATATTTTGTTCATTGCTTTAGACTCAGTGCCTAGACCAGTTCCTTGTTTACAGTAAATGGTCAATAAATAGTCACTAAGTGAAAATAAAGTAAAGCAATTACTGAAATTTATGAATTTAAAAGTGTTTTTTGGAGCAGCAGAGATATTTCCATTGACATCTAAATTTATGAATTATAGGGAGCCCAGACTGTCTCAACCCTGTTTGCAAGCTGTTTAAAGAATAACATTTTTCGTTCATTATAAAGTAATATATGTTGATTGTAAAAACCCTGAAAGGCATAAAATACGTATTTCTTTGTTTTTATTAAGTTAATTTAATTCAACCAATCAGAAATATCGATAGTTAACATTTTGATATATTCTTTCAGTATCTTTTTTCTGCATAATATATTTTTACACAAATATGGACTTACATCATGCATTGCTATTTTGAAAACAGACCTTCTTCCCTGTTCTATATTATGAACCATTCCACTCCATCTTAGTAGGTATGTGGCCATCCATTGTGTGATCATGTAGCACAGTTCACTTAACCAATTCTCTTTTACTGACATTTTAGTTTTTAATACTAAAAAAAGAACAGTGTTGCAATCAACATTCATGCAAACCTCCTGAAGTCAGATGTCTAAAGATGCCTTTGCTTTGCCAAAGGTATATAGAGGTTGTTAATGTTTTGAGATATATGGCCAATTTGTTCCTCAAAAGGTTACATTAATTTATATTCTCACCAAAAGCACACAACCATGCCTCTTGTCCCTACTCTCGCCAATACTAAATATCATCGTTTAAAATTGATCTTTGGGATTTCATACTATCAAATAAATAAATAAATAAATAAATAAATAAATAAATAAATAAAATGGACCTTTGGGGACACCTGGGTGGCTTAGTGGTTGAGCATCTGCCTTCGGCTCAGGGCATGATCCCGGGGTCCCGGGGATCGAGTCCCACATCAGGATCCCCACTGGGAGCCTGCTTCTCCCTCTGCCTGTGTCTCTGTCTCTCTCTGTGTGTCTCTCATGAATAAATAAAATCTTTAAAAAAATAAAAAATAAATAAAACTAGCCTTTGACTTTGTTTGAAATTGGGGGCTGCCAAGTGGCAAACTTCTTCAATGCATTTACTGGCATACTTCTCCCTTTGTGTGTGTGTTACCTGTTCACCTCTTTTCCCCATGTTAGCATTGGAATATTTGTCTTTTTCTTAATCATTTGCAAGCGCTCTTTAAAGATGCTACTCTTTGTCATGTGTATAACAATGTTCCTACTTTATCATTTGCATTTTATGGAGCTTTTGACATATAGGTTTTCAAATTTTTGTCGTCGGAATTATCCATCTTTTCTTTATTTTTGGAAAGTACTTCCCTGCCTCCAGACTCTTAAGTTTATGTTCATTTTTCTAGTTCTTGTATGTTTTATGTTTACATATTTTGGTATAAGATATGAGGTATGGCTTGAACTTTAGGGTTTTTTCCTTCTAAATGATAAGCTATATATCCCAATTCCATTTACTGAATAACCCTTGCTTTCCCCACTGATTTGGAAAGCTGTATTTATCAAATACTGACTCATACAGAATTTGCATCTCTTTGGGAATAGTCTGTTCTGTTCCAATGTTTCACATTTTTCCTGGGACAACTACTTCCCCTCATTTTTTTGTTTTACTTTTGCAAATATTCTCACCTGTTTATGCTTCCAGATGAAGCTTGAATCATTTTTTCCGGTTTGTCAAAATTTCCCCAAATCATACTAGAACTTTGATTGGCATTGTAATAGATGCATAAAGTGATCTGGTAAGAATTGACATATTTAAAATACAGAATCTTGGAATGCCTGGGTGGCTCAGTGGTTTAGCGCCTGCCTTTGGCTCAGGGTGTGATCCTGGAGATCCCCGGATTGAGTCCCACATCAGGCTCCCTGCATGGAGCCTGCTTCTCCCCCTGCCTGTGTCTCTCCCTCTCTCTCTATGTATCTCTCATGAACAAATAAATCTTTTAAAAAATAAATAAAATAAAATAAAATACAGATTCTTGCATGCCAGGATGTGGAATGCTCTTCTTTGTTTTTCAAAACCTCCTTAAAGTCTCAGTATTGTTTTATAGAGTTCTGTGTTTGAAGCCCGCCAACCTTTTTTTGGTTAGGTTTATTCCGAGAGTCTTGTGATTACTTTTTCTGAAGTAAATGGGATTTTATCCCTTTATAGTTTCCAACTGGTTATGGCTAATATTATACACAAAACACACACACACACATACACAGGCTTTTGACATTTAGTTAGATACATAGATACCCAGATATAGATTTGTACTAGTGATCTTATTGAAGATTCTTATTTTTTTAAGATTTTTATTCATTTATTCATTTAAAGAATTTTTAAGAATTAAAGAATTTAAAGAATTTTTAAAGAATTTAAAGATTCATTTAAAGATTTTTATTCATTTATTCCAGGATCACGCCCTGAGCCAAAGGCAGATGCTCAACCACTGAGCCACCCAGGCATCCCAAGATTCTTATTAATTTTACTAATCAGTATTGATTAAAGGTGAAAGAGAAAACAGTATAGAACCACCATTGATAGACATTTTTTCCATTAAAGTACACAGTACATTTATAAATAGTATCCGCTAGTTCTGCGGTGGCATCCTTAATTCTCTTTTTCTCAGTGCTAAAGATAAAATCTTATAGCATTACTATACAGAATGAGATATAAGCTGGTCTGTGCTAATGCCCTCATATTAATGCCACTCCAACCTCAATAAAAGCATACCAGATTTTCCTAGAGATAATGAGGAAGTACAGCCCTGCTCTCACATGATGTCCAGCACCCAGTACCTCCTTGTCATATAATACTGCAAACACTAACAACCCAGACTGAGCTCTATTATTGTATAATATTTAGTAGCTTCTGACGATGCAGAAACTGTGCCTCATGGAGTAGAAACATGCACAAATAGTTCTAGCTTTGGCCTTCAGTTAAAGGATTGGTTTGCATTTACACAGCGCAGCAATTTGGCGTGTGTGTGCTCAGAGAACTTTGACAAAAATTTGAGAGAGATTAAAACTTTGCAAGGACACAGTGACCTTTATTTCTTTTACATTTAAGGGCAAGGGTTTGGCATCCATGTGGGGAAAAAAGTATGGCAAAAAATAAGATAGTCATTAATTTTCATTTTGCTAGAAGCATGTTTTGAATTAACTCAAACTAAAAAGGTCACAGCTACTAGGCATTTTCTTTTTCTTCTGTCTTTAATTGCATTAATTTGTATGCAGATATATAGAGATAGATAGAGAGAGAGAGAAATGTATTGCCATAGAGGATCTGGGAAGGCCTCAAAAAAGAAGTTTTGATAACCATGAATATTATAGTATCTGACAGTTTAAGGTCTTTCAATGAATTACAATGCCCCTGAACTATGAGCACTCAAATTATCATAGTTTAAATGTGGAGAAATTGAGGCCTGTTTTCTCTACCAGATTAAAAAAAAAATCACACTTCTCACCAATGCCATCCTGTGTTCCCATTTTCTGGAACATATGCTTTCAGAACTATTTTTAGGAATATTTGGGCTTCTACTGATGGAATTATTTTTGCAGCAGAGTGAAGATTGATGTTTACCACCCTGTGGTCACAGTTAAAATTCACACTCATAGCCATCTCCTTAACTCTGTGAATGCATGCAAATGTGGACAAGATCTCTCTTTTAATGAAATTTAATTTAATAGGGCCCTACTTACCTAAAATAGCTGTTATTTTTTTTCAAACAGTAGCCACTGGAACCAGAGCAGGAAACAAGAAGGGCCCATCTATGTAAACCAGAGCCACTTCATTCTTGCTTGTTTTGTATATTCAGGTTCTTTTAAGATTGTCTTTGAACAAAAAGTTACAGTTATCAATGCAACAAAAAATGTACCATTTGAAAACCTGGCATGGCAGTTTCATTAAGCCAACTTTCCATTTTCCAGAATGAACTAGTTAAAATCGGTTCTCTGAGTAACATTAGCATCTTTATAAATGGCACACGTCTCTCTCTCTCTCTCTCTCTCTCTCTCTCGTCCCTAGGCCAACTGCTGAGATTCTCCAACTAGTGATAGAGACTCATGTAGAGAGTTTAGCTGTGATATGTGTTGTGTTTTCCATGAATCCCAATCCTCTTCATCAGATATCCACAGGGAGCTTTTCTAAAAATACTGATTCTTAGGCCCTACCCTGTGGGCCTAAGAATCTTTGGGAGTAAGGAATCTGCATTTTAAAAGCCTCTCAAATAAGCAAACCTTTACAGATGGTGCTTGTCTGGGTACCCAAAAGAATGTGAGTATAGTCTCCACCACTGGGCTTTTGTCCTGCTTGCTAACGAGTGTTGCATCTAGGCAGTGCTTCTCGAACTATCACGTACATCCGAACCACCTGGCATTATTCATTTCTAATAAGTGTCTTGGTGATTCTGCTACTGCAGGTACATGGAACACACTTCGAGTAGCAAAGCTCCAGGCCAGGGTTCCTCATCTTTGGCACCATTGATATCTTGGGCTGGGTGATTCTTTGCTGTGGGGGCTGTCCTGTGTATTGTAAGATGTTTAGCAGCATCTCTGGGCCTTACTTACTAGATGTTAATAGCATTCCCTCCTGCTTATGACAACCAGAAACATCTTCAGACATTTTTAACTATAGCCAGATTTTCCCTGGGGCACAAAATGACTCATGGTTGAGAATTGCTACCCTAAGTGACCTTGATCATCAGTCAGGTGTGATGTATATTATTAAATGTGATTTGAGTGTGCATTTAAAAATCCATACTCTGGGTTCATCTGTCTTCCTTAGATATAAGCCACATAAGGACAGAGGACTTAACTTATTCACCACTGTATCCAGAGCCCCTGGAAGACTGTTTAGCACACAGTAGGAGCCTGATAAATATTTGACAAGAATAACAAAAGAAGATGTGGTCCATGTATACAATGGAATATTCCTCAGCCATTAGAAACGACAAATACCCACCATTTGCTTCAACGTGGTTGGAACTGGAGGGTATCATGCTGAGTGAAATTAGTCAATCAGAGAAGGACAAACATTATATGGTCTCATTCATTTGGGGAATATAAATAATAGTGAAAGGGAATAGAAGGGAAGGGAGAAGAAATGGGTAGGAAATATCAGAAAGGGAGACAGAACATGAGAGGCTCCCAACTCTGTGAAACGATCTAGGGGTGGTGGAAGGGGAGGTGGGTGGGGGGTGGGGGTGGCTGGGTGACGGGCACTGAGGGGGGCACTTGATGGGATGAGCACTGGGTGTTATTCTATATGTTAGCAAATTGAACACCAATAAAAAATAAATTTATAAAAAAAGAATAATAAATGAATGCATGAAGCTAGCACTGAGTAGCACACGAAGCTCACTCTCTGTGGCTTCCTTTTTCGACTTTCTATGAGGTGTACAGAGAAAGTGGCTTTGCCTAGTCCTCTACAAATATTTCATTATGCTTTTTTCAGTTCCTGGCAAAAACCTTAAGAGGTCAAGTTCTTGTGGGGCTAAAGAGTATCTGTCATAGTTCTTATCTGACAAATGCTTTTTCCTTGACCAAGTTCTCTCCTAAGAGAAATCCATCCTATGAGCCCTTCAGTGACCAGGTCCAGAGTAAGTCCAATGCTTTTGTGGTTTCTAAATGAAATGACCCTCTCTAACCAAACCAAGCCGTGTGGTCAGGAAAAGCGAGGTCAAGCGTGAGCCACACTGTGAAGCATGGCTTTGCCACCTGCACTCACCATCTCCCCCTTTCTTGGCCTGCCACTGCCTGCTGCCCTTTCCTTGTCACCCCCACTTCCACATCTGTGAGGGGAACGGTGCACGTGCATCACTCCTCCTCCAAGCCAGAACACGTAGTGGCGGTTCACGGGCAGCCACGGTCCCCACAGCAGACCTCACACACCCTGCTTGGTTCATGAAGGCAAAGCGCCAGGGAGAGTTTGAGACTCAGTAGGAGAAAGGACCCCCTGTGCCCACCCCACCCCCTCTGCCCACCCCACACACACACACACACACCTCCAGCAAGGGCACACAGCTGAATCTCTTTATATGGGATCTGCCCCAGGTCCTCTCCAATCCCATCCCCAGGAGTTTATAGCAGTTCCCCACCCCACCCTCTCCACCCCTGCGTGAAGGCTCCCTCTCCAGGCCTCTGCATCCTTGCAGGATTCCACCCATTTGAAGGCAAGCCGGGGACTCACAGTGCTCAGCATTTTGCTCTTCCATCTCTGTGCCTGTGACCGGAGCATTGGGGCATGGCAGGTGGATCCTTTGCCCACCGCCCACCCTGGCTGAGCTTTATCTCCAGGGCTATCTGTCCACCTCCCGGGGAGTGCAGGTCCCTTCATGCTCCACCCCAGCACCCACTCTGCAACAGTCCCATCCGTGTCCCCTTGGTCCGGGGGAAGCCCTGATTGCCAGGCCAGCTCCACCTCCTACCCCAGCAGGCCACATGATGCTTCTTGTCTTACAGGATGAGAGTATCCTTGGAGGGTATGAGAACCAAGTTCACTGGGGGAAGCCCTGGGTTTTCTTTGCAACTTTTTTATTCCTAGCACCGTTGCTGTGCTGGTGTTCCACTCTGTCCCAGAGGGAATCCAGTGCTGGGTTTCCCCAAATGTGCTCCAAGCAGACTAAGTGACTCAGCAACATTCTGCCCTCCTTCTGTCTCTCCAGGGCTCCTTGCTTTGAAACGTAGCAGTGCCTTGGGGCTCAGCACTTGGCCCCATGCCTTCTGATGGCTTATAATGTTGTCATTGCCAAGGGACATTTATCTCCAGCCTTGGCCCTTCCTCTCAGGTCCTGCTCTGTATGTGTACCTGCCTACATATGTCCTCACACTCAATACCAGCAGGTGAGCTCCCTGGCCTCCATCCCCCCACCCCAGCACCTTCACGGAAACAACTCCATACCACCATCTGCCTTGGGGTGCCATCACCACTGTGCCCCCTTGCACCAGCCACAGCCTGAAACCCATCCTGGACACCCACCTGCCTCTCATTTAGCATAATCTGCTAATAACTGATGTTTCTATTTTCATGTTTCTAGAATGTGTCTACTTCTGTCTATCACTACAGCCACTACCCTCTTCTCTCTTTTTCTAAGATTTTATTTATTTATTTATTTATTTGAGAGAATGAGCAGTGGGGAGGGGCAGAGAGAGAGAGAGAGAAGAGAGAGAATGAGAGAGAGAGAGAGAGAGAGAGAAGCAGGCTCCCCACTGAGCAAGGAGTCCAATGCAGGGCTCAATCCCAGGACCTGGAGATCATGACCTGAGCCAAAGCAGGTGCTTAACCACCTGAGCCACCCAGGCGCCCCACCACCACCCTCTTCTGAGTTAACATCATCTCTAGCTTGTATTCCAAATCCCTCCTAACTGGCTGCCTTGCTTCCCTCTGTCCCCAGCCCATCTCTGAGACCACAGTTAATGTGATGTTGTACATTTTACCTACATTTATACACATATATGGCTTCTGTTAGGGTTGGCTTCTGTTAGGGTTGGCTTCTGTTAGGGTTCTCTGGAGAAAACCAATAGGAGTATTTAGATTTATTTTTAAGTAATTGGTTTGTGGGATTATGGGGGTTAGCAGATTTGTGGGACAGGCCAGCAGGCTGGAAAATCCAGCAAGAGTTGATGTCAAAGTCTTGAGTCCAAATTTCACAGGCAGGATTTCTATGTTACAGTCTTGAAGAGAATTTCTTACACTTCAGAGAACCTCAATCTTTGCTCTTAAGGCCTTCAATTGATTGGACAAGGCCCACCCACATTATAGAACATCATCTGCTTTACTCAAAGTCTGATTTAAATGTTAATCTCAGGGTGCCAGGGTGGCTCAGTTGGTTAAGCATCTGCCTTCGGCTCAGGTCATGATCCCAGGGTCCTGGGATTGAGCCCCATGTTGGGCTCCCTGCTTAGCAGGGAGTCTGCTTCTCCTTCTTCCTCTGACCCTCCCTCTCCCCCTACTCCTGCTCTTTCTTTTATAAATAAATAAATTTTAAAAATAAATAAATAAATGTTAATCTCATCTAAAAACACCTCAGCAACATCTCTACTGATGTTTGATCAGACAACTGGGCACATAGCTTAGTCAAGTTGACATGTAAAAAGAACAATCATACTTTATTTTGCACTTAGAATGAAGGCCAACATCCCAGTCATGGCCACAAGGCTCCATGTGATCTAGCCCTTGCCTTCTTCCTCTCTGACCATCTCCTAGGCACTGTGTCCTGGTCATACTAACCTCCCTTCAGGTCTTGAATATACCATCTGCCTCCTGTCCTGGAGCCAGTACATACTTTATCCCCTCTGCCTGACATTCCTGGTCCCTGTTCCCAGTGTGCATGCATTCTTGCACATGCATTGCCTAAGGAAGCCCTACTCCATCATCCTTCAGATCCTGGTTCAAATGCTGTCTTCTGGAAAGAGCTCCCACACCAGGCAGACTTACCTACTCCTCTGACTCAATGTGACACAATGCATGATGACGCATTTAGTTGTGTGGATACTTAATTGATATCTGTTTCCTCCACTAGACTGTACACTGCTCTAAGGCAGGAGCCAGGTCTGTGTTGTCCGCCCAGGTACCTCCAACACTCATATTAAAGGAACGTGTGAAGGAGTTGGGAAAGACTAGCTGGGCCCTGAATACCTTATGTCTTCCTTCCTGGTAGGGCCCCTTCCATCCCATGTGGGGCCTACACTTGCTTATGGGCTCCCTGCACCTGCTTTCCTTGTTCTCTTGCTCCTGGCTTTGCAGACATTCCCTGCTCCCCCTTAAGATGTGCCCTACAAAGCAGAGGGGACTACTTCCCTGTCTGTCTGCCCATGTGGCTCAGGTTTGAAACTCTGCCTGCATGAGCCTCGCTTCAGGCACCAGTTTTAGTCCTTGAGGATAAACATTTAAGACAAACTGACAGAGCAGAGCTTTCATCTGGAAAGAGAGGACTGGGGGGCTGTCACCCCTTCACGAGCCCTCAAATGCTCATTTGTATGTAAGCATTTACAGAGGCAAAGCTACTGCCATCCAATATATTGGTGAGAAAATAGTCATATTTTACCCTCCAGTGGAAACCTAACCAACATCTGTGGACAGATCAAGATTGGCTCTACTTTCCTCCCTAGCGCTTTAATACTTGAGTTGTCTAAGATCTAATTATTTTAATATTTTCCTATGGGCCTGGAAGCTTACAGACTGTTAGGCAGGAGTCTATGTTAATTGGCTCTTAGCCATTTCCCTTCATGATAGATAACCATTTCAAGGTTGGGTGGTCTGTGTCCCAAATGCTGCAGAGCACCAATGAAATGAACCTTATGAAATTTCAGATGCATTAGATCCAACAGCTGTCCTCCAGCACATGCAATGGACATAATCATCAAACCTGGTATAAAGCAAATTGTACTTCCCCTGTGACTTGTATCCTCATGCAGAGAAGCTTTACCTTCATTCCAGTTAAACACTTATTAGTGGAGGTTCTTCTCTCTCTGGACAACATTGTCAGTGTGAATCATCTATAAAACTCCAACGCATCGGGGAATCCCACTGTTCCAAATCCTTTTGGTAAAGGTAAAGAAATGTATATCTTTTGTATATTTGGGTTTTTTCCTTTGCATTTTATTTTTTTAAGATTTATTTATTTGAGAGAGAGAGAGAAAGAGAGAGAGAGAACACAAACAGGGGGAAGGGCACAAAGAGAAGGAGAGAATCTCAAGCAGAGCCCCATGCAGGGCTTGAACTCATGACCCTGAGATCATGACCTGAGCAGAAATCAAGAGTCAGATGCTCAACTGACTGAGGCACCAAGGTGCCCCATTCCCTCTACATTAAAAAAAAAAAAAAGCAGAGTTCAATTACTTTATATGGTGAAGTTCAATAGTTTTAAAAGTTCAACCATTTTCTCCCTGAATTTGGAGCAGAAAATAAGATGGTAGACAAGTGGGTCTCTCAGGATACGAGTGTCCTAAAAGAACAAGACTTATTCAGAGTGACTTATTCAGAGTAGGCATGTATTAACAAACAGCTTACTTAGGACCTCTGGTTAAGCCCAGGACTCCTCTCAGAGTGAAAAACTTAGTCAACAGGCAGCTTTGTGTCTCTGGACTCACACTGCGTGCACAGCACCCCTTCTCCAGATCCCCAGATCCCCTCTTTCTTTGCTGATTGTGAGGTTCATGCCAGATGGCGGTTCTGTCACTGTTTCTGCCTCCACACCCACAGCTACCGGCAATTTGCAAGGAAAGGGTACTTTATGAAGAGAAAGGCCATTTCAGGCTTTTAAGTTCTCTTTCAAAATGCCTGTGTATAAAAATGTCCTTAAGAAATACTGACTCATATAAACTTGAAGTACTGTTAGAGGTTTATCCCCCCAAATTCTAGTGTTCTTTATCCATTAGATATTGCAGACTTCAATTACTCTTTTTTTCAACGGCTCTACTTAAACCACAAAGAGCAGCCCTAAGAGGCAGAGGCACAATGGTTGCCAACAACAACAAAAAAAACCCAAACCCAAAACGCAGAGTAATTGAGGATTAGCACAGGAATGCCACCTTGTGTGCCCCATGACATGGGCCACGGGTGGTCGTCATTTCCAGGAACAAGGAACAGATTTTATGACCAGCCATTGGCATCACTCTGAACATTCAAGAGAAACTTCCTTTGTGCTCAGGTAGGTATTTGAGGTCCTGGGTTTCAAGGCCCTATTATTCATGTCTACCCTGGACATAAGCATGCCTGAAAGCTTTGAATTTATTATGTGGAAGAAACAGCACCACTGGGGTATCCTGAGGTGTCCAGCTGCCCATGTCATGTGGCGCATTCTAGTGTCACAGACAAGCTGCATGAGATGGGTCTCTTGACCAGCAGCAACTAGGGACACATATAAGAAGAGCAGCAGCCTCAGGAGGATCTTGAGAGAGGCATCCCCAGGGCAAGGAAACTCTGACTGGCATCTTTCATCCTCACCTGCCAGGACTATTGGCCTTTCACACCTACTGTGTGCTAGAACCTCATCTGGACAGCAGGAACATGAAAGTGGGTAAAACGTGGTCCCTGCCCTCCAGCAGCATCTGGGGAAAGACAGGAAAGCAGATCCTTGTACTGTTGCACTAGTGAGGTCCCAGGTCTCCCCTCCAATCTGTAACTACCACCAGGTCGAACGTGGGTTTGAACTGCATGGGGGCCACTTATACATGTGGTTTTCTCAATAAATACAGAACAGTATTTGTAACAGCAAATGTGTTTTATTTATGATTTTCTTTTTTTTATTTTTTTTTATTTATGATTTTCTTAATAACATTTTCTTTTCTCTAGCTCACTCAATTGTAAGAATACAGTACATGGTGCATGCAATACAAAATACATCTTAATTTATGTTATTGGTAAGGCTTCTGATCAACAATAGGCTACTAATAGTAAAGTTTTGGGGGAGTCAAAAGTTATAATTGGATTTTCAACTCTGCAAGGGATTGGCTCCCCAACCCCAACATTGTTCGAGGGTCAACTGTATGTCTTAAATGTCAATTGGCTTTTTTTTTTTTTTTTTTTTTTTAGTTCTATAGACCTTTAGTCACTTTAATGATGGTACAACTGGGCCCTGAATCCAGGTCTTCTGATTCTTCAATTTCTTTTACATAAAAAGCTCTGCAGATACGAGTTTTTGGGTTTAGCTTCATTCTTATGCTTCCATTTGTCATGCCTGTTGAGTTTCGCCTTCAGTTCACATTGTATCAAACTTTTAATCTTTCAAAAATATAGTTTGGAACTACACAATCACTTGTTTATTTTAAGAAGTGCTAACTACTTTTCCAAGTCACTGCTACTCAGGCTAGGCTTTGTTAGTCGTTGCAGTGTGAATAAGTGCATTATCCCAGCTTTTTAAAACACTTCCCTTGACAATTCACTTTTTAAATTTTCTGATTAAGTTAACACAAATATTATTGATTGGGTTATTATTTTGAAACCTATATCTGGCTTTTGAGTTTTCCTGCCCACGTTTGCAAGAGCTGAATTGATAAAATGGATTTCATGGCTGACATAAGGCTAATGAGGCACCAAGTTATAATTAATTTAGGCCTCAGTGGCACCCAATTGGCACCTCTGGAGAGCTGACCTTATCTTTGATGTATTCAAAGCAAGTTATTTTTGCCATGATGCTAAGGGAAGTACACAGCCATGTCATCTCTTTGTTTACTCCTTATTCAGAATCCATTGAGATGTTTGATAAGATAGGCACCGGGGGGCCAGGCAGGTGGGGACACATGCCAGGAGAAGGTATCCTTCTGGGCAAGGTCACCCAGGGTCCTTGGGCTCCCCAGCTATTTAATTATTCTAAGTTGAAGGATTGTCCTCAGCAAAAAGGTAAAGCAGAGGGTTGCCCCTTACTCTGCCCGTTTTCCTGTCCTCCGCACTGCCTCTGTCCCTCAGATATTCCTGAACTCTCTGTCTTCTTCTTCCATAACCTGCTTAGAGAACTTTAGTTTTCCATGAGTAGAAAATGCCTAGTAACCACTCAAGTTGCTTGCCTGCCACTGGTATTTTCACAAATACCAACACTTAGGCCAAAAGGCTGGGGCAGATTTCCAGGCCTCGGTCCTCCTCTTAAAGATTGGGGTGAAAGGTGAGGGGCCCCGAAGTCATTACATGTTGAATGGTAGATTCCGTCCGTGCTGGGGTGCTGGCAGAGGGTGCAGCTCTGCGAATACCACCATACCTGGGGAGTTTTTACCACCCTGAAGCCAGACTGTACCCTGCCAATGAAATCAGACCCTCTAAGGGCAGGACAGAAAGATTAATAGTTTTGGAAGCTCTTCTCATGACTCCTGCCCAGACTGTTTGTGGGGGCCTCAGGGGGTGACAGGACTCACTGCTTATTACCACTTAGCAAATTTACCGAATGCTGCAAATGCTGCTATCTGATCATGTGTACTTTCCTTGTGTATAAATTAAAAGGAACAGCTACTTTTAATGCTACTGGCTCTGTTTCGAGAACACCCTGAAGTTTCCCAAGATTTCCTCCAGCCCCTAGGGTCTGCCTTGCTTGTTTATTGACTACAGAGTCTTTGCTGAAGCCCTTAGATATTCTTGCTCTTGCTCCCCCAGGGGCCTCCTGCTCTTGGCTGCACAGCTAGCTGCCCCAAATTCTTTCTGGCAGGCCTCACAGGGCTGGGAGGGGTCTAGATGAGAATAAAACTCTATGTTTTATTTTCCTGGAGAGCAAGGGTTCTCAACCCTGCAGCACATTAGAATCATCCTGGGGACGATTCTGATTTAATGGGTCCGGGGCAGGATCCATGCATTAGGGGAAGTTTAAAAGCTCCCCAGGTGATTCTAATGTGAACACAGAGACAAGAACCAGACTATAAGATAAAGTGAAACTTTAAAAAATAAACATGTTTGTATTTTCTTCAACATTTAAAAAACTGATTCTAAAATATAATGAAGGATGCTGGTCAGACAATAAACAAAACATGGAAATTATTTTTAAAACATACATTTAAATGTATGTATATTTGAATATATAATATACCTTTAAATATGTATTTACATATGTATATTAAATATACCTTTAAATACATATTTATGTATACATAAATATACATATATTTATGTGTAAATATAACCTTTAAATACATATTTTTGGACATAAGTATATATATATATGATGTGTGTGTATGTATATATACATACACACACACAGATATATATATATAAAAAATTTATATTCCTTCCATCCAATGCCTGGTATTTTTGAGGAGGCCAATGTGCAAGATGGGACATTCTTTTTTTTTTTTTTGTATATATTTTTTATTGGAGTTCGATTTGCCAACATATAGCATAACACCCAGTACTCCTCTAGTCAAATGCCCCCCTCAGTGCCCATCACCCAGTCCCCCAACCCCCCGTCCACCTCCCCTTCCACTACCCCCTTGTTCATTTCAAGATGGGACATTCTTAAGCTGGATTTGGAATGCACCATCGGAGAAAGATCTTGATGTCAGTATCACTCACTGTATTAGGGCAACACTAGCTGCTGTAACAAATAAAATCCAGACCTTCAGCAATTTAACACTGTGGGAATTTGGTGTCCCTATGACAGTATGGAGGATAAAGAGGTTAGAAAGGCAGCTCTATTCAGCACAGACATCAGGATCCCCGCTTTGAGGTTCCAAGGTGCGCCTGCCTGGAGGGGAGAGAGCGTTCGGGACTCCATGGGTTGGTACCCAGTGGCTGAGCTTGAACCCCATTGGCCAGAACTCAGTCACCTGGCGGCTCCCACCTGTGTAACTAGTCTGGCAAGGAGCAGGAATGCTATGGGGCTGCATGCAGGTCCTCTGACAGCAGGGAGCATTTGTGTGTCAGGTGCCTCCCAGGAAGGCATAGGTGTCCCAATGCCAGGTGTGACCACTGCCCTTAGAAGTGCAGACTCCAGGCCTCCTCCTAGGTGTACGAGGCCACAGAGGACAAATGATTGTGTTAAGGGCGTGTGCTTTCTCTTCTTTTCTCCACAGATATCGCAAATGGCACCAGTTCAGGGGGGTACCGCCCACCTCCCAGAACCAAAGAAGTCATCATCAATGGCCAGACTGTGAAACTTAAATATTGTTTCACCTGCAAGATTTTCCGGCCCCCTCGTGCCTCTCATTGTAGCCTTTGCGATAACTGCGTAGGTGAGTAGCAGCAGAAATCGCCTCTGTTCCGCCTCTCATGCGGGGGGTGAAATGTCTGCAGCGGATGGGGTGGCTGATTGATTGCCTTGGTGGCCTTGGAGGAGATTGCGCTAAGGAGAGTCAGCATGTGTGTCTCTATAATCCCCGGAACCGAACAACTCAGTAATAGTTAATATTTCAAGTGCCTCCTGCCACGGATCCCATTCACCAAGCCCAGTGGTACCAAATCTCTTTTTGCTTTTTACGTCTTCCACCCCCACCCCCACTATCAGTCCGGCGCCCTAGGTCCTCTGCTCCTGCAGGGCGCACAACAGAGTGGGGGTTCCTGCCCTGGAGTGGCCGGATCAGCGGGCATTAGGAATAAAACCACTTTACCCCTAGGTCCCTCCATCACCCAGAAGGCTGTCTCCACATGTTGCCGGATGAGCTTTGTGCAGTTCTCACAACTCCTCCAGAGGTACTTAGTGGGGGAGCTGGAGGCACTTGCAGCCCAAGGAGAGGAAGAGAGGCAGAGGCTAGGATGGTGGCTCTTCCCAGGGACCACCACAATCTTCCCTCCCTGTCCACTTGCTTGCTCAGGGACAGACTAGAGAAACAGACTGAGGGAACGGGTATAGCACAGGCTCCTCAGTTGTAAGACGTGGCTCTACTGTTAGGCCACCGTTGGCCCAGCACAGGATTTTGACAAGTGACGTGGCTCTCAGCCCCCTGGAATTATTTGGCAAGCACCTTCTGTCACTTCAAATGGAGAGCTGCTAGCCACACCCACAGACCATCTCCTTCCTTGGTGTGAAGCTTCTTAGAGAAGTTGGCAACCAGGTGACTCAAGTCACAGGAAGGGTGATTTACACAAAGGCTCTGCCCACCCGGAAAGACCCACATTTCTCCAGTCCTGTGACCTGCCTCTAATAGAAATGACCAAGGATAATTCCAGGAATCCTGTTAGCTCAGAACCAACCTTATTTCCCTCAGTAAAACATCATCATTCATGGCCAATACTCTTTCTGAATCTATTAGAATTCATAGTCTCCATTCTTAAAGAAAATAAAATGTTATAATATACTTCCACTGTACAAAAATGTTTTCCTTTTATTTGTCTGAAATTTACTTCATCCTAACTTTAAAAATCTATAATTTGGTATAAAGTCCATGATTTCCCCCATCAAGGCTTTGTCTTGTTTTTTTTTTTTTTTTTAAGTTAGATAAATTACTTTTAGCCTTGGCCCCCAAGCAGAACAGCATGGAATTTTGTTCTATCTTCTCCCATTTTGCAAGTAGTCTTAGTCAAGAGCCAGGAATCTGGCACCAGATGGCCTGGGTGCAAATACTAGCTTCATGACTCAGACAAGCTACTTAAACTCTCTATGCCTCAGTTTTCTCATCTATACAATGGCCTTGATAACAGTAGCCACTTCATGGGATGGTTGATGGATTATATGGATCAACACAAGGAAAGCACTTGGAATAGTGCCTGGTGTAGAGCAAATGTTATTGTTGTATCTGTAATTCTTGTTGGTATTCTGTTATTTTTTCTGATCCCTTTATATTTTTGATTGTCTTTCTATGGATAATTCCTTGATCTACTATAGCACTCTGTGGGTATGGTGACCAAAACCATACCTGGTCCTCTATATGGGGGCAGACCAGGGTTTCTATAAGGCACATGACAGCCTTTGTTAGACTTCTGATAGGCTTCCTCATGACTTCAGCCCCACAGGCCATCTTGAGGACACTTTTAAGTCAAAGCATTGCAGAGTATCTTTAAGGAATAACCTGTAGAGGTTCTCAAGACCCTTTCTGGAGTCATAGTTTTGATATTACATGATGGAGTATCATATGATGAGATATTATATGATGTAACTTACACTTTTGTAAAGCTCTTCTGTTATATTCCACGCCTTCTCCTGGAGATCCAGTGACTTATTCCACTAGGCATTTATAAGTAGGGAGTTGGTATTCCCCAACTCCAAAGAGTTTACTGGGCACCTCCTTCTCTTTATTATTTATAAAAGTGTTTACCCATTTCTAGACATCTGTTCATTTGTTCATTTGTATCAGTTGGTCTCAATCTTCTATTTCCTTTCTGTAGTCTAGACTACTAATCATGATAAAACTTCCTCCCCAGCTCATAGTGTTTTAAAATTCTCTTTGGATTATTATAAAACACTTTCTAAAAGCTCCTATAACCATCTTATTCATTTCCTCCAACACCTGTAGGTGTACATAAATGTCCCTTAAAGAACTCTGATGAATTAGATGTAAAATCCCCTTACCAAAATTATGTATCAACCCCAGTTAATGGTGTACTTCTCCTAGAGCATATTTAAGATAGTACAATATCTCATGGAAACCACCAGCTGAGAAAATTCAAGCCGCCAGTCTATAGTATCTAGGAGCCCTTCTGCAACTTTTCTGATAAATCCAAGTCATGGTAGCAATACAGCACTCCACAAATAAGCAGGGTGGTGTCCTATAATTGGGAGACACAGAACAGCAAAAGGAAAGGCAAGGAAAGGGGAAAGTTTGGGAGTAGGCTCAAGAGGAGGAAAACTGGCCAGAGACTACATTACCAATGTCTCCTCTAAGCAGCATCTGCTTGTCCTAGGGCTGGAGTTTGGCAAACCTTGATCAGGGCCCCACTGTACCAACGACAGGTGAGACAAGTAGAATATAGCTGATTTAACATAAAGCTACTCACAGCACTCCTGGAACAACCACACAGTGATTCAAACCTACATAGCTTTGGTTTTCCAGTTCATTATGCTACATTTGGGCCTTTGGTGTGACCCATTAGCAGACCAGAAAATTGGACCTCTTTCCACATTCAGGAAAATAGAGTGGAAAGCAAATGTCTCCAACAGAGAAGTGTAATTGCAGAGTTTGCTGTGATTTTATTTTTAGATAGAAAGTTTTTATTGAAAGAATTATACTTTTTGCAGCCAGAGAGGAAAAATACAATGATGTGCTGAAAGCCAAGGTTAGTACATGTGGCTTCCCTTCCCTTGTAATGAATGGGTTTGGGATGGTTCTTCCTACGTACACAAATAAATATCAGTTTACAGTGGGAGAAGAGAGAGGAAAAGTACAGTTTCTCAGGCAGTTTAGAAGAGTGTTTTTCTTTGTTAAATAAGTTTGAAATGAGAGCAAACTTGTAGGGGCTCTGTATTTTTAGTTGAGGAACTGAGGGAAAAGCTTTCATGGAGAGCAAACTCTGGTACAAATACAGAACTGGTTAGCAGATCCTAGTGGTTGGCAATGTGGCTCTAATGTTAAATACCCAAGGCTGGATCCAGGTCCTGTCATTGGATAGTATTAGTACCTGGGTAGGTCATCTGACTACCCAATTGTTATCCCGTCTGTAAAATGGGATGACCCTAGTACTACCTCATAGGTTTCTTTTAAGGATTAAGTGAGATAGTGCCCAGCAAGCAACCTGTAGAGACCTGGTGCACACTGAGGGCTCAGTGAATGTTTGCCAATAGCGTTATCATGAACTGCTGCCATAACACTCCCAAATAACTGCACATTACAAGGTTCATCTTCACAGTGTGATAGGAATTACCTCGTTTTCCTGTAATCTGGTGTGCTTTAGATGACCTGAAGTATTAGAAGTGAATATATTCCCCATCACCACCTCTGGTTTTGTCTCTGTTTACCTCTGTTTCTGTCTCTCTCTCAGAACCTTTTCTGTCTTCTCTTTAGTTCTTTTTCTTTTGCTATCAAATTGCTTCTGCACATATGGAACAGAATATTTTGGCTTATTTGTTCATCCAGGCAATCTTTGAGGTTATAAAATATTTCTAAATGATCAACATCTGGGGCCATATAGCCACTTCTACTCTCTCTGATCCTCAGGATCCCTCAGATCATTATTATAGTGTGAGTAACTGGAGGTGCTGGAAAGCAAACTGTGTGCTTGAGAGGTCCTCTCTAACTCACGGTATACTTCCCAGAGCCCCAAGTGAGTCCACTCCACATTTCAGGAAAGTCTATCCTTTGGTAGTCTCTGGTCTCATGTCACAATAGCCAGCAGCTTTCACTGGAATTGAGTATTCTTTTGTGTTGTTTTGTTTTGTTTTGTTTTTGTTTGTTTGTTTTTGTTTGTTTGTTTTTAATTGAGTATTCTTAATACAGTCTAAACCTGTAATTAAAAGGATCTTCTTGGAAGTAGTTTAAATACACACTGTGGACTAAGTTGAGTTTGCTAAAATATGAGATGGCGCATGTGAGCATTTGTAAGTCTGCTTCATTCTGTACCATGAATTTGTCTAGCTTTGACCAGGCAGCTTAGCCTGAGACCTAGAGGTAGCCTCTGGAGGCGACTGCCCCTGGGTTCCAGACCTATTGCCCTGTGTGGGCAAGGAGGATCCTCTCTGCCTATGCAGTGCCATATCCTGAAGTGCTGTGAGAACAAAAGAAAGGACATGTGAAGCGCCCCAGTTGTGTCAATCCCTGAGGAGCTCTCAGCATTGCCAGCCACTCTCCTCACACAGGAGTTGACCCGGTCACATTTTGTTCTATCCTCATCTATTAATTCTGGTGTAGGTGGCACAAAGAACCTCCAGAGGCCCTCCAGAGGGACTTGGTGTTCAGTGACTATTGCTTTTGGTAGGGTTTTACCACCATCTTTAAAAATCCTTATAAACTCTCCTTCTCATTCCCATGTCTCCTTTTTGCTGTGCTCTTTCTCTCCTGGACATACTACACACTCCCCTTCTCACCCTACAGTGTCTTCCTTCCATTGATCCAGCTGCTTCCTCTGTGATTTGGTTTTTGGAGCCAGCTGCTGATATTTTGTCTGTTGTGTATCCTCTGTGTATATTTGAGCTCACTCATTAGAGTTACTGCTTCACAATTGTGCCTAATATTAAGAGGTTTGGAATATCTGAGATTTGGAATTGCAGCTGCCTTCTGGCGTGGAGGTACATTCTGGAATTTCTTTTTAACTATTAGGGTATGATGAGAGAGCTATTGATTTCCTAAAGGAAAGTGTATCATTTGAAGGGAATGGAGAGAGCTGGCATTTGTATCCTCCCAAGAACCAAAACAAACAGGGCTTTACTGTAACTGCCCCCACATCAGTTTCAAGTATCTTTGCTTTTCAGTCACATTTAATAAGCACCTATGTGTCATACACTGTGCTAGTAGCTAGATGCATCAAAATAAAAGATAGTCCTCAAAGATCATTACTAAGAACAGACAAAGGAGAATTCAAGACAGAAATCATTATATTTATTATATTGTATAAGCCAAATAGAGTAATTTTACCCTGGTAGAGAGTACAATTAACAATTCAGTCATCAACATATATGCAACAAATAACATTGCATCAAAATACATAAAGCAAAATTTGTTAGAGAAGGCAAGGATAATTTGGTATAAACATAATGCTAATGAGAAACAATTGCATACTTCTTATTTTAATGGTTCAGGTAAGTAAAATACAAGTAAGGAAATAAAGAATACTAATATATAATTAATAAATATATGCTTAACTTTGTTTCTACAAAATATACTTATCTTTTTTTTAACTGTGTGTGGAATAGTTACAAAATTTAATCATACTAGGTCACAAAAAATCCCTAGCTTTCTAAAAACAGATATTTCACAGACTATAATATCTGATGGCACAACAGTGGAACTAGAAATCAACTGCAAAGAGATAAATACACAAACTTATCCAATTGTGATTTAAAAAAAAAAAAGGTTTTTAAACTTCAAACACAAACCTCAAAATCATAATTGTGGAATAGCTAGAAAATTACAATAAGAAAAATGCAAAAAAAAAAACTGTACTGGTTAGAATTTTAAATTTTAAACATACAAAATAGTTGACCTAAGCAGAAAAAATTATTTGGAAACCTGTCAGGTTGCTTATAGGAATGAGGAGGAGAAGCCTGAAAACCAGCCTCAGAAGCCAATAAGAGCAGGGAAGTCTGAGTAACTGAGTGCAGTCACTCCTGCAATAGAATGTCACAGGAGGTGCACGCACTACAAACAAAATGTTTGTTTTGCCACCACTGAGTTCTAATTCTGCTGCTGCTGCTATCAGCTTAAAACTGTGATTCTGTTAGTCTGCAAGGACTCTGGGTTCAGACATCTGGGTGGGAGCACCTGGACCTGTTTCACCTTCACACTCAAGGAGTTAGCAAGTGGGAGAGGTTAAGTACCCACTTTTAGCGTCTCTAACTGAGGTGGGAGGGTGGAGTCCTGCCTCTCACCTATTTTGAGATTCTCCTCAAAACAGGAAGTTTACTTAGATGGTGAATGGCCAATAAAATAAAAAGTTTTAAAAAGTCTAGTACAAAAAACAAAACTGAACTTATAAACAAATAAACATAGTATCCATCTCAAGAAGATAGAAAAAGAATAAACTTAAGAAAAACAGGAAGAAAACAGTTAATGATTTAGAAAACAGAAGAATAAATATGATACCACCTCTAATTCTTTGGAAAATAAACAACATAAAAATAAACTTCTGGTAAGACTGAAAGAGAAAATAACAAGAAAGTGGAAGTAACAGATTCAAATAAGACAAATATAGGTAAACTTTTTAGTTATTAGAAAATAATTGCATTACTTTGCATATTATATAACTATGTTGATTGATTTGAAAATCTCAGTGAAACATGATTTTATGGGAAATGAGTCAAAGAATGAATGGAAACTTAAATAGACTACTAATAATGAAAAACTAAGTAATTTACTAGAGTCATCCAAGAAAGATGCTAGAACCAAACAGTCTTACTTCCTGTGCTCTGAATAGTATTTCAGATCTTACAGTAGCTTGGACAGATTTTCTGCTCATTTTACCAAGATAGCATAAAAGTAACACTAAAATCTGACAAAAACATCATGAAAAAAGGAGATTCTCATTAATAAATGTAAATCAAGTCCCACACTGGACTCCTCTCAAGGAGCCTGTGCTTTTCCCTCTGCCTGTCTCTGCCTCTTTATTTGTGTCTCTCATGAATAAATAAATAAAATCTTTTTAAAAAATGTATATAAGGTCAACATGATAACACCACATTTAATCTAGAAGTGTAATAAGAGAACTAATCATTTGACACAGAAGGGAATTTGACATATTCCAGGAATGCAATTTTTTAAATGTTAATAAGTCTATTACTTATATCAATAGGTCAAAGGCCAAAAGGTATATGATCATGACAATAGATAATACAAAGAGATTTAATAAAACTTGGCACCCATTTCTAACTCTAAAGCTTGGTAAACCAAGATTGGGAGGTCTGGTAGGCAGAATTTGGGCCCCATGATCTCCATACCATGGTATTACTCCCATAATTAGGTCACTTTACATAACAAAGAGATTTTGCAGATGCCATTATGGTTACTAATTAACTGACTTCAAGTAATGGATAGTATCCTGGATTATCCAGGTGGCCCCAATATAATCACAAGAGCCCTTAAGAGAAAATAACAGAGATTCCAAGTAGGAGAAGGATTCATCCTACATGGCTAGCTTCAAGATGGAGGGAGCTGGAAAAGGTGAGAAGGAAATGAATCCTGCCAACTGCACTAGGCTTAGAAGGAAGAGGACCCAAGCCCAATGACACCTGCACCCCCCACAATTACCTTGATCTTAGCCTGAGGAGACCCAGAGCCTAGCTCCTGACCCACTAAAATTTCAAGACTATAAATTTGTGTTGTTTAAAGCCACTGCATTTTGAAGAGATAGCTGCAGTCCCATGCTCATTGCAGCATTATTCACAATAGCCAAGAATTGAAAATAATCTAAGTGCTTGTCAATGGATGAATGGGTAAAGAGGGTGACATAGACGTATAACGGAATATTATTCATCCACAAGAAAGAAGGAAATCCTGCCATTTGCATCATAATGTATGTATCTTGAGAACGTTACATTAAGTGAAATAAGTCAAAGACAAATTGTCTATGATACCATTTATATGTAAAATCTAGAAAAGTCATACTCATAAGAACAAAGTGGGGAGCAGGGAACCAAGAGAGATGTTATTTAAGTGTACAAACTTGCAACCAGTAGTAAATGAGTCAGAGATATGGTGCACAATATAGTGAATATAGACAATAATATTGTATTATAATAAACTTCCTAAGAAACTACATCTTAATTAATCCAACCACAAAAAAGAAACCATAATTATGAGAGGTAGATGAGATGCTAAGTATTGCTACGACCATCATATTATATAAACATATCAAATCAATATGTTATACATCCTCAATTTACATGATGTTATATGTAAAATATATTTTAATTAATTTTTTTGAGGTAATAAATTTGTTTAAAGCTACTATATTTGTGGTAAATTGCTAGGCAGTTTTTAACGTGATCTTAAAAATGAAAAAAGCTAACATTTTCTCTATGGCAAAACACTGGAGTTATTTTACATTAAAGTTAGAAACAAATTAGGATGTTCACTATCATTGCTAGCATTTAACATTTTTCTAGCTTTTTCTAACTAATGCAAAAGATGAGATAAAATAAATATGAACTGTCAAAAGGGAGCAGGCAAGTTATCCCTTCATTGTAGATGACAGGAAAACCAACAATAACATTAGAACTAGTACCAACAAACACTAGAACTAGTTTTTTAACTTCAGTAAGGAAGGTTATTAGTTACCAAATCAATACATTAAAGTAGGTGACTATATATCAATTAGGAATCACAATAGAAATCAAGATACATTCTCTCCACAAACTTCTTTATAAATTTAACCAATTTGAGGTGGGAGACAAGATAAAATAATTATGTAGTTCAAGCTAAAGAATAAGCTAGCCATAATAACCAATACCATTGTGGGAAAAGGACAGTACAAAGAGACATGTCCTTATTAGATATCATGCGATCTGAAGCATGTCACTGACCCACAAACCAGGTGCAGAAAGTGACTCAAGGTCCCCTCCCCCACATGCATGTGTGAATGATTTCTTCATTGTCATTTTTAAATCTCTAATGTGATCATCAGAATACACAATCCTTGTTCAGATGCATCTCACTGTCTGCCGAGGAAGGCAGGGATAACCAACACAGTGGAGTATGGCAAGGACCACAGGGAGGGGTCTTCAGGAGCCCAGACTTCGTAGTGCGGGGGTCCCTAGATCAAGTCGTACAGCCTAATTAGGGGTCACTGCATTGCAGGAGGGCAAGAGACCCAGTGGGTCAACACACCAGGTGGACTAGACAGTAGGACAGAGGCTCAGAGACTTTCAGGGATGCTTGAAAGCAGTCCAAAAGACCAATCTCCTGAGATTTGGGGGAGCTATTTACTCTACAACTCATGTGGGGGCTGCCTCTGCTCTTTCTGCAGTGATGCATGGGCTGGGTTCCTCTGCTCCTCATCTAGCCCCCTCGTGTTAGCCTGTCTGGAGTTTTATCCTTTCTTTTTGGTTGAAGCAACAGGTCCTATAACTAAACTTCAGAATCTATCAAACAATCTACTCAGTGGTTTTGGATCCAAGCCACCAGTCCTGTTTTCACCTTCTCCCATTCATTGACCTCTGGAAAGCTCCCACCTGCCTCTGCTAATTGTGTTACCTACCTCTGACTCAAAGGAATAAGTACAGTTATGAGATATTTTAGCTGAAAACAAACTTGGAGGTTTTTGTTTTCACAGATCATCTATTGTAGTGGCCCGAGGGCTTACTGGGACTTGCAAAGTGAAGATAACGTCAGAGACTTACCATCATTGTGATGGAACTCACACTTTGCAGGATTGGGGAGAGCGGGAATTCAGTTCACCGCTGTGCAGAATGCTGCCATTCCTTCATAAAACGTTTTAATCGTATCAGAAGTTCAGAGCCAAATTTACCCACATCTGAGCAATGTAAATGAGACTTTAGGGCGTGTATTTTTGGCACTAACTTATTCCTGGCTTGCTTATAAGCAGCTCGAGTCCTTTTTCAGAAAGAGAGGGGGGGGTTGAATTAAGTCACTCATTAACAATGATTCAGTGTTATTAGCTCAAGTGACAGATGACAAAATTCCAAGTAACCTTCCTGACTCACTTGACAGTAAGATGACATTCTTTCCTGGAAGCCTTTTCACCTCCTCTTACATCAAATTAAAACTGTTCCTGGTTGCCTCCATGCTGTGTTCTTTGTTTCTTCCTGCCAGTTCTCATTTCCTGTACATCACGCTTCCCCAGGTCCCCGGCTTTCCCTGCTCTTCTCTAGATTCTGCACCATCGTCCATGGAGTCTTCACCCTGTCGCTCGGAGCCATCCTCTTGTTCCAACTGGGTAGCCAGCTCTTCTCTGGCAATATCTTTCTCAGCATGCTTTCCCTACGATGAGGTCCTCTGTGTTCTGCTTCTAGGAGTTTCTTCCAAAAAACATTAAAATTAAGAGTCTAGAGGTGCTTTTGAGGCAATAACCAAAATAAAAGGAAACTCTAAAGTCTTTCATCTTGCAGAAGAATTTACTTCGTAGTAAATTTGTTATAGGTGTAAGTATATAGAAATGCCTTAAAATGGACTGTGTGGGCCTGGGAGTCTGCATTTTAGCACAGTTCCCAGAGGGTTCTTATTCACAGTGTAGGTTAAGAGCCCTGGGAACAGACAGGATTCCAGTCTGGAGGCCAGGCCATGTGGAGGCTTAGGAGGTTCTCATGTCTCACAGAGATCAGGGCAGCAGTGAGGCCTCCTACAGGAGCCACTTCCAGAAGAGTAACTGCTAGGGTGATTTGCCTCCTTGAAATGTTAATAAATAGCATCTTTTGAATACTGTTGGAAAACTTGCACTGGCAGTGTTGAAAACTCATCAATAAGGCTATATTTCTCCTCTAGCTCCCCTTAGAACCATCTTTTCTCTGGGTGTTTGGGGTAGATGTTGACACAGTTTGCAAACAGGGGTAGAAGGCCATAACGTTGATGGCCATGCCAGGGCCCAGGGGTGGATGTTTAGAGTCAAGATGAGGAATCAGACCATATCTGTAGAGGGCTTTACAATGTAGACATTTACAGCTAATCTAAAAGTACGTATTCATAATTCATTGTTGACTTGAGTTGCCTAGAATTAAACTGTCCCCCAGCAACAGATTGTTTTGTGGAAAGAGAGCGCAAAGAAGTACAAGACAGGCCTCCTGCCCTTGAGAAGTTTGTTGCCCAAGTATGAAAAGTTAACTAACACCATAAAGAATATTTGACAAGTTTATAGCACTCAGGATATCTAGTCTGATCTTAGGATGGTCATTTTAGATGAATTCTCATAAAGGAATGTGCACTTTTGTTTTGAAAGCTTAGAATAGGTTTGTACATTAAAAAGCTATGAAAATAATTTGGTTTATCAAAATATGTTTTTATTTTATTCTCAAAAAGCTGAAAACTATTTTAGATAAAAGACTAATTGAGGGGCACCTGGGTGGCTCAGTTGGTGGAGTGTCTGCCTTCAGCTCAGGTCATGATCCCAGGGTCCTGGGATCAAGCTCAGGTCAGGCTCCCTGCTCAGTGGGGAGCCTGCCTCTCCCTCTCCTCCCCACTCATGCTCTTTCTTGCTATCTCTG
Organism: Canis aureus; assembly: GCF_053574225.1. NCBI lineage: Eukaryota > Metazoa > Chordata > Mammalia > Carnivora > Canidae > Canis > Canis aureus. The sequence goes on from NC_135611.1 coordinate 47,674,655, forward strand.
TCTCTCTCTCTCTCTCAAACAAATAAAATATTTAAAAAATAATACTAGTTAAAATGGAAAGATTAAGTTGGGAAAAAGGAGAAGAGGAATCACTTACTTAGAAATTAGTAATGTAGGGTGCCTGGGTGGCTCAGTTGGTTGGGCCTCTGACTTGGGCTCAGGTCATGATCTCAGAGTCATGGGATGGAGCCCCACATCTGGCTCCCTGCTCAGCGGGGAATCTGCTCATCTCCCTCTCCCTCTGCCCCATCCAGTGCTCATCCATATGCTCTTGCTCTCTCTCGCTCTCTCGCTCTCTCTCTCTCAAATAAATAAGCTTTTTAAAAAAATAAAATATCGGAGAAGGACAATCATCATATGGTTTCACTCATATGTGGAATATAAGAAATAGTGAAAGGGATTATAAGGGAATGGAGGGGAACTTAGTGGGAAAACAGAGAGAGGGAGACAGATCATGAGAGACTCCTAACTCTGGGAAGCAAACGGGGGGGGGGGGGGGGGAGGGAAGTGGGGGATGGGGTAGCTGAGTGACAGGCACTGAGGAGGGCACTTGATGGGATGAGCACTGGGTGTTATACTATATGTTGGCAAATTGAATTTAAATTTTAAAGAACTGAACAAAATAGAATAAAATAAATAAAAATTAGTAATGTAAAAAAATTAATGTGCTTGTGAAGAAGACATTATTATATTTTTATTAAGGAAGGAAAATGAATGCACAGAAACAATGTATACTAAAATAGCTCTTTGGCTTATATGATCATAAAAGCCATCCATCATATATTTATGTGGGGCTTTTAACTTTAGGAGGTGGTTCTATATGTTATCTGTTACTTCGTCTGTTGCTCACAACCAGCCAATGCATCAACCGAGGTGGAAAGTATCACCCCCATCTGCTAAAGAAATCTGGTTCAGAGAGGACAGGAACTTGCCAACAGTCAAAGTTTGTAAGACTCTAGTAGCCTGAACTAGAAGGCATCCTCCCAAGCCCTGTGGGAAAGTGGGAAAGCTCGTAACGCACAGATGCAGAGCAGAGAGAAACTCAGATGAGCCTGAAGGTAAGCAGCAGATGGACAGTAAGGTTTTAACACATGAAGAAAGGCAGTAACCTCTACCCCAGCCTGGTAGAAACACGTCATCCATCCAAGGAGCGCGGCTCTATGCCTGGGCACCGGGCAGGGCTGCGGCGTGCAGGGAGAGTAGGAAGATGAGTTACACATGCTCACCAGCCTCCAAAAGCCTCTGAAGGCTCCAGGATGAGTAAGGAAGGTGAGTGTCTAGCATGACCTAGCTGGACCCATGAAACTCATAAGTAAACTCAGCATGCTAGTTATTGTCCCAGGATTACTGAGAGGTTAACAAGACAAGGTACATGTGTAAGTATTTTAAATCTTTAAAAATCTCTCATGATAATTATATTAGCTTCCTGAATTGACATAGCACCTACTTTTGTACTTGGATCGCGCCTTCTCCTTCCCAGGGCTCCCATGGGTCCATTAAGATCCAAGGGGGAGAGTTTAATGAGGTGAGCTGCGTACTTGAATCAGAAGGTACCAGCAACTTGAGTGGAAGCAGTGAGCCCCGTATGTGAGAAAGAGTTCAGTGATTTATCCCGATGGCCTGGACAGAACAAGTCCCCTACAGGCTCACAGCCAGAGCTCAGTTGCCATGAGGACAGGCAACCCAGGGTTGTGGCTCTGCTACAAATGCAGCTTACTGCTCCCTCCAAGGACAGGGCCTGCCGGGGACCAAGCACCTTGTTTCTAGAGTTTGCTTAGAGCAGGGATTCCTGATCTGGGCACCCTGGATGGAATTCAGGGGTCTATGAGCTTGGATGGGAAAAACAATTTCATCTTTATTCTCACTAGCCTCTAAATGAAATTTAATATTTCCTTCAATTATGAATATGAGCCACAAACCACATTAGTAGTGTTAGTCACCACTAGAAACCACAGACATTTTCTGATGCCTTCACAGTTCTTGCAGATATTCAGACTAACATTTATACTTGTCACTACTTCACAATTACGGCAGCTGGGAAACTATAGCTTCTATTATTTGGCATATTAATAAATAAGCATACATTTCATTATGTCACAGCTTTTAAATTATTTTGAAAATAATCCTTATTATTTTCTTTTGTCCTCTCATGTAGTTTATGAATTTAAAAACACACAGGGAAGGGAGGTGGTCCCTAAGCTTCATGAGGCCACTGACAGGATTCACCACACACACAAGAACCCCTGGTTAAATCTTGTTTGGATTCTTCACTTGTTAGAGAACAGACTTCTGAAGATGACAGGTAACATCTTTTCTCCACCCCACAACCCTCCAGAGAGTTTGTGTTGAATTTTTTTTTTTTAGTTATACACAATAACATTTCTTTCAAGAATGCCATTTTTAAAAGCTCTTTAAAAAAGAAAGAAAGATAGAAGAAAGAAAGAAAGAAAGAAAGAAAGAAAGAAAGAAAGAAAGAAAGAAAGAAGAAAGAAAACAAATGATACTGGGCTCATTTCTCTTCCTTCCTCTTTTTCTTCCTCTTTCTCTCTCGATCCAAATGCAGGTGTGCGGCACACAGACACACAACTTCCTGAGAGTAGGTGGGTAGGCAGGTGGACCACTCGCCCAGGGCAGCCTGCTGAGCCTGGGGTTTAGCCACTCCCAACCCGTGGGTGTTTTCTGGGAGCATTTGTGTAACCCTTTCTTACAAAGAAGGGACCAGAGAGTTCAGTGACAGGATGAGCTGTGTGAGACTGGTCTTCACCACCTCTCTGGGTTCTTAGGTAAACAGAATCTATCTTAAAAGTTATTTAAAAGTTGTTGAGAATCCCTTCCTTCCCACTGTGCTTGTCTTGGTCCCTTTATACTGCTGAGAAATACTGGGGGGAAAAGAACCCTTGGTTCTTAAAACCTTCCCACAAAGGATAATATGGCATTGTCACAAATTTGAAGCAGAGATCCTTTCCCAGCCCCGCATGGGTTGCATAATGGTTTGTACCACATACCTTTCCACGGAAAGTAGGCAAAACTAGGTGGTATCAGGAGCATATTCCTGACTTTTATGAGTTAAATTCAACAACAACCTCATAATAGACTGGTATGCCGTTTATCATATAAGTAACCAGCTTTCTACCAAGCGGTTTGTGCCTGAGAAACCATTGCTTATTAGTAACTGATTTATAGGTTTGTTTTTCAGTCCAATTAGCTGGGGAAAAAAAACCCTACATTTTTTCCATCTTTGATCACACTGAAGCTTTGCTGTAGGATTGGAAGTCGCCAGCATCTGTGCGCCTGGGATGACTAAAATGTTATGCTCAGGGAAGCGGTGACTCCTAGGCTCATGATCCTCTAGGGCTGTACACGTGGCTGTATGTAGGACTGTCTACTGACTGTCAATGGTCCATCACATCAGGGCCTGTGTGAGGCAGCACTGGGGAGGCAGTGGTGAATGTGGTTAACAGGGTCCTGCCTATAAGGAGCTTACGGGTGGCTACTGAGGAACGCATGCAAGCATCCATGCAACAGAGAAGCAGAGATGACCAGTGGAAGTATGGGGTCATGTGGGACAGGGCCACGCAGCTCCAGGAGCTGTCCAGGATGCCAGCTGGAGGGCAGGGACCCCCACACACACCGTAACTCTGCTCCCTTCACCCAAAATGTCCCCCCTCTGCCAGTATGCTCTCGCCCCTCCTTTGCCCAGCTCTTTACACTTTGCACAGTGATGCCAAAAAGAGCTCTGAGCTTCGTGGTGGGTGGGGTGGGTTGGGTTCATTAGCTGCCACTAATGAAGAGTCCAGTTTCAGCCCTGCCACCTGTAGTCTTTTGCTGGTGTTGGAGCCACAGGATAGAGAAGGAGGGAGAAGCCAGTCCTTCAAGGAATGGTCTATAGGCAAAGGCCAGACCATGGGCAGACTCTTTTTTTTTTTTAAGATTTTATTTATTTATTCATGAGAGAGAGAGACACACACACAGATGCAGGCAGAGGGAGAGGGAAAAACAGGCTCCATGCAGGGAGCCTGATGTGGGACTCGATCCCAGGACCCCAGGATCACACCCTGGGTCAAAGGCAGGTGCTAAAGCACTGAGCCACCCAGGGATCCCTGTGGGCAGACTCTTATGTGAGCAGGGGTGGAGTGGGAGCCTCACCTCAGGGTGTCAGGGGACAAGCAAGGGGCCCCCAGGGGAGGATCCTGGCTGGACCACGGTCTGGACGGTCTGTCCTCAACTTTTTGCCTAAAAGTCATCAGCAGTTTCTTGGAGAGAAAACCAAAAACTAACATCCTAACATACCTTTTTTGAACATTTGCCTGTGACTTTATAGGGTGAGGAGTCCTAATAGTTCTTCTGGGGGAGCTTCTGATTCCCAACGAGGTCCTTTGGTGCATCATTGCCACCCGAGTAGAGGCCTTGGCCCCCTTACAGCCTGTTGTCCACAGACAGCTGAACTGGGTCCCTCTGAGACAATCTGGACCTAAGAGTGGGAACAATCAAATAACCTGCCCAGCCCACCAAGTCCGAGTGAGGTCACACATTTCGTGTTCTCATCAGTCACCGTGGATGAGGCTGTGGTGGCAGGAGGGCTCACAGCCCACATAAGAAAAGGCAGGTGACATTGGCCCACAACCTGAGAAGGGCGGCCTTGGGCTCAGACCCTGGACTTTGCAGGAGTGAGGTCCCGGTTCTGCCCATGTGTTTGGGGACACAGCCATCCCTTTGTGCCAGACCTTGTTAGCCAAGCTCCCACACCGAATGTGCAAAGCCAGAAAACCACTGTGTTCATTTTCAGCAAATGACTGTGACTCCCTGCCCCAGGGGCCAGAGTTCTCCCGCCATGCAAAACCAGCCCTTTCTCTGCCAACGGCCAAGCTACTCGGGTAGCCAGTTCATCATCAGACTGCCAGTTTATAACCGTGGGATGGAAATATAACCATGATAGGAAGCAGAACCCTCCAGGGCACGCCCTGTGGGGCTTTCTGGATGATTGGGTCAGATACTCTCACGAGAGTGAGAATAGTTTATATGGGCCCTTTAGAAAAATGTTTTGTTAGAGGACCCTGATCGTTTAAAATAATGAATTTAAAACAATTTTTAAATGTGTCTTTTTTATTCTGCACATTTCCTGATTTAAAAATGGTTTTCAAAAAAGAAAGCCTGCGTGTCTGACAAGATGTGTTTGGCAAGCACATCCCCCGCCAACAGGAGGGTCTCAAGGACAGAATTCCTGCGGCCTCGGGACCCTGTCTCTGTCTGTCCTGGGTGGGCACTGTGGCACGCCGGCACCGTGTTCTGTGCACGCTGCACGAAGGCCTCCTTCTGCGGCAAAGGCAGACTGGACCTAAGCCAGAGGACAGTGGTCCCCGGCCATGGGTTTTATTTTTATCTGGCCAAGAAATGCTTGCCTCATTTCTGCCTATAATTGTCAAACTGCAACTCTGCTTTAAAAATACTTTTTTTTTTTTTGACACCCAGGAAAGCCATAGCAATTACTTCATGAAAGTCTGTTTCTGTTGGTCTCACTGGCCACCTGCCCTCCATGTGTATCTTCTTGATTTGCTGTCACCCTGATGCGCACGTGGTTCCTGGCTTTGTCTCCGAGGAGCATGTGCTCAGCTCTGAGTCCGCTTCCTTTGCCTTCCTGAAGCCTGTCTGTCCCTCAGGTTTAGGCTCCAGCTCAGGCCTCTGCTCTGAGCTCCAGGCTGACAGAGGCCCCTGATTTTCTGACACCTCCACTTGGGGAGCTCAGAGACTTTCCACGTCAGCAGGTTGGGGGTGACCCCACCTGGCTGAGAGCCAGGAGGTTTGTTGGTCACTCTCTGAGTGGCAAAAACCTAAGAGTCACTTTGGACTCCTCCCTCCTCTGTCCAAAGTTAATGTGTCATGCAGCTCTGTACATTTTGGGTCCCAGGTCCACCTGCCTCCCCACCTTTACTGTGCCGTGGCCAGCTGCAAGCTGCATTCCCTTCGCACCTTGACGGGGCAGGGTCTCCTGGCGGCCTCCGCCATCCATCTCTTCTCCGCATCCGATCCACCCTCTATGGCTCCAAACAGAATGTGATCCCACTGCCCTTCTTGAAAAGTGCTTTCGTGCTGGTGGTTAATAGGAAGGAGGCCCAATCGTTAACCTGCTCTGCAAGAGCATGTTCACCCTGCCCAACCTCCTCTGCTTGGCCCCCTGTCCTCTTCTCCATTCCTGGGACAAGCCACAGTGCCCTCTGTGAACTCCTGCCCATGTTTCAGGGAAGGACCTGGGGTGGTTTCTCAGGGAAACCCCTTCCTCCCACAGCTTTTTGAACTCCGCCTGCATGCTCCCCAGCTGTCACAATACACTGGGGGCTTATTTGGAGTGTGAGCCCCAAGAGAGCAGGCTGTGCCTGTTTCCCTCGTCCTGTGTTTCCAGCACCTGGCACCTCGCCTGGCCTGCAGGTGCTCAGTTAATATTGCTGATGGAGGGAGCAAAGGAAAGGAGGCAGGGAAAGAGAAAAAAGCAATTAAATATTCTCTGGTTGTATCTACCTCATATCTCCATTTTACCTTTCTCTCTTAAAAAAAAAAAAAAAAGGGATCTTGCTTTTTTGGTCCTCTGACTAGGTTGGTGCTCTCAACTGGAACAAAACCGGTTCCTTCCCGCAATCTACACTAAATAAAACTCACAGTCCCACCCTCAAACCCTCAAAGTTCAAGAAGTACAAATGAAAATCTTCAGACTCTAAGAGAAACGGTAGCAAATTATAAAATATAAGTTTGATCAGAAACTAAGAACCCTGCAACAGTCCCAGGAGGATGGAAGTGGCATGATTGAGAATATATTTAGACCTATTGCAGGTACGATATATACATAGATTGATTCACTGGGCTAGTATTTGGGGCCTGTCATATGTCAGCTGCAAATCTGAATAAAGCAGTAGTTGCTTTCAAACGTTTTTCTTCCCTGCCACTCACAGTAAGAAATGCATATATTCTGGTACTCAATGTATACAAATGCTCAGCTAAAGTTTCATGAAGCAGTAACTTGATGACATGAGATGCCTCGATATTTTCTATGCTATTTTTCTTCTTCTTCTTTTTTTTTTTTTTTTTTTGATTTAAAGGCTGGTCATGGCCAACTAAATCTTATTTCGTGACCCACTACTTAATCACAGCCCTTACTTTGGAAAACCCTGAATAAAACATAGGCCCTTCCTGTAAGTAAAGCCAGCAGCGTTCTGTGTGGGTGCGCGGCGGCGGGGACAGAGGCAGCAGCGGTGGAGTCATGCAGGGTGAGCAGAGGTCAGCCTCCAGCCGGCTTGGGGTTTTAGGGCATGTCCTTCAGAACCTGAGTACAACACAGGTAGCAGACCAATCTAGTAGGTAGGTACACCTGCCTGCCTGCCTGCCTGCCTGCCTTCTTAGAAAACCTCAACTTGTAAATGTGCTGTTTGAAATACTTCATTTTCAGCAAAGTAAACTATAGGTCAGCTGTTCTTAAGACCTGGTCTAAGACCAGGCTTCAGGAAATTGTATGGAAACTACCGTGTATGAGTGTATGGGGTAGGGGGTAGGAGCCCACAGTTTTCATCAGATTGTCAAAGCGTTTGGGAATAAAAAGTGCTAAGAACCACTGCCCTAGAGGTCAAAAACCTGAGTTTCTGATACCGGTGGGGAACAGTAGACAAGAGGGTGGAGTTTTAGCCTTTGCTTCAACCATCTTCCCTCATTAACCTCATTTCTATCATACTCTTCTCTGTCATACCTTCCACGAGGCCCTGGCCCCTCAGCAAGAGCCTCCCCCTCCTGGCTGCTGGATTTGAGCCTGGTAGCTCCAGCAGGTGTCAGCCACGAAGGATTCTCTATTTGCCCCGAGGCTCTCCATGGGGAATGGGATGTTAGCCTATTCCAAGTTTAACAGTTAATCACCACATCCCTGCTGTACTTTGCTCTTAGATGCCCTTTGTAAATCCTTTCAAACAATCTAGTGGAAAATCTAGCCATTAATCTACTTCAATTAGAAAATCACTTTCCTAGGCCATAAACCTATGGCAGTTAGCAGGTCTGGCTTCATGGGTGGCAGGACCCAAAGTCGATTTAATGCTCTGCTGTTGCTACCTTGAAATTCTTATGAATTTTTTTTTTTTTTGAGAGAGAGAGAGGGAGAGAAAGAGTGTGCCAACAAGGAGGGAGCAGGGAAGGGCAGAGAGAGAGAATCTTAAGTAGGCCCCATGCCCAGCACAGAGGCCACCCAGGGCTCTACACGGGGCCTGATCAAACAGCCTTGAGATCATAACCTGAGCTAAAATCAAGGGTCAGATGCTTAACCAACTGAGCCACACAGCCACTCCTCTTATGAATTTCTCTATAAGTTGCCCTATAATTTCCACTTTGCAGTGGGCCCCACAAATTATGTAGGCAATCCTGACCATTAGATAGAACCTTTGGCTTGATCTTTTGAGTGCCTTAGTTTAAAAAAGTAATTAACGATCCACTGGCTAGACAGAGTGACTCAGTGAAGTGCTGGCATGCTTTTCATGAACAACAGCAACCAACAAGAAGACAACCCCCTATATTTAGCATCTGAGAAATCTGTGCTGATCTGATTCTGGTGGGGGGGGAGTATTTATGTAGCACTTTGTAGTCTCTGAGTGCAGTGTAGTCTCTGTTCCTTGCAGTTCCCCTCACGTTCTGTGCTTGGTAGAGCAGTGGTGTCTCCAATGAACTTGTTTCCTGGTTTTGCATCTTGTAAAATATTTTTTTTGTATTTTTGTTGAAGGTTAAACATGTGTATAAATTGTAAATATATTTGGTTTATTACAGTAAAGGCTTTAGTACCAACAACAACAAAAAAATCTCTGAGTGCTTTAGAGCCACCAGTTCATTCAGGGCCTAACCTGGGTCTAGAAGAGGGCCAGTTCTTATAAATTATTTATACTACTACCGAAGCCTGCCAGCACTTCCTAATTTTGTGTAGAGTAGACACAATCGACTTCAATTCTTGACATTTTTATTTAGCCAAGCGATTTTAATATTTGAATTGGAAAGAACCTTTACAGCATATCTAACTGCTGGAGCCCACAAACCTGCCTAGGTAACATTGCTAAGTAGGCCTTTAGGATTAGGGTCACAGGTCCTCTATCCCAAGAATCCAGTGTCCTTTCAACAGGACAGCACCAAGCTATCAATTTACAACAGCAGGATACCACGCATACTGAGAATTTAACTTGGGACTACTTGAAACAATTACAGCAAACACTTACTAGCTGATTGCAAATCTAGGGTGAGGGGAGAGGGTTGTAAGCGGTGGACCATTTTAGAAATTGGAATAAAATGGGGAAACTCAATATATAAAACCGATAGATGTCTCTCTGCTCTAGTTAAAAGGGAAGAAAAGATGAATGATTGGGTGGAGGGACATCCCAGCACGCAAGAAGTTCAATCTGGAAATGCATCAGTTCTGATTCACATCAAGGCTGCACCCAATGAGGAGAAGGAGGCACCAGCAGCAAGAGCCACATAGGGGGTACAAGCAAAGGGCTCATGTGATCGTATTTGCTTCAGGTGGCCCTCCTAGCAACCGTGTGGAGCACTCACTGATGGGGTGCCCCAGGAAGATTTTACAGTGGTTCACAAAAGAGCTGATGAGGGCATATGCACTGCAATGGCCTTCAGAGACAGGAAGCAGAAGCATAGAAAAGATAGCAGGAAGACAGTTAGCAATCCTGTTGACCAACTGAATATGAAGAATGAATATAAAGGGCAGAAATGAGTGCATTCTCTACGTTGTGCAACTAGTTGCCTTGCCTTGAGGGTGCCATTTGCTACGATGAGGCCAGCAGCGAGGAGAAGAACAAACAGGGAAGCATAATGACTATAGCTTTGGACCCACTAAAGGTGAGGTATCTACGAGACAGGTAGGTAGAAGTGCCTAGTGGGCAGTTGGAAAGATAGCAAGAGCTCAGTCAAGGTGAATTTATCTGTGAGAAAAGTAAAGGAGCCTGGGATGAATGACATCCAAACACACCCTCGGCTAGTGCCTTGTATTCAACAGGAATGACTGGGGCTACCAACTCCCAACTTTACCCTCCCAAACCTGGATGTTTGCCCCAGATCATCAAACCCTGCACCAAAGTGACAAAGGAACTGTGGAATCCCAGGCACGTGCCCTGGAATGCCAATCACACAAGCAGCTGGAGATGCAGATATTTGAGGGGGCTGAACATCCGTGCAGAGTGACAGCATGCTATGAGAATTTTGGAAAGCCCTACAGAGGACTTCTGAGCTTCAAATATCCCTTCTGCCCATCTGAGTCTGATTTTGCTTCTATTCTATATCGCAAAGTAGGGCAGCCAGGACTTGTCTCAAGATAACTGGACTGAGCCAAGAACCCCTGGCTCTGAGAGTGCTGGGCAGGAAGGGTGCCTCAGGGTCTTCTAGCCAAGGCCTGCCTTTTAGAAATGGGAAACTGGGGACAATTGTGAATACTATAAAAATGAATATCAGCTGCATAAACTGAAGAAGGATTCAGGGGGAGGACAGGCCCCTCTGGCTCTCCTGTCTCACACTTGTTCACATCATCTTGTAACATTCAGGCATTTGTGGTAGCCACAAGACACAGTGTAAATACAGGTGTATTTCCAGGTGAGATGTTATAGGGAAAAGCACCCTAAAAAATATAAAGCACAGCACATATTTGCTATCCTTTCCTTGCACTGGTCTTATGTTTTAACACTACTCTTGATGGGGTGACTAGGTGACAGGCACTGAGGGGGGCACTTGATGGGATGAGCACTGGGTGTTATGCTATATGTTGGCAAATCAAACTCAGTAAAAAAAATATATACAAAAAAAATTAAAATTAAAAAAACCACTACTCTTAATGAAGTTCTTAAGTTCAACTTAAGAAAAATGAAAAGTCTCAGAAGTTTTGCAAAGAGGTTTCATTCTGGAAAGTTTTTTTAAGATTACTGCTCTGAACACATCAGTTTGCTTTTCAAAGGAACCATCATCAGTCCCATTGAGTCACTGCATCCTGCTCATTGACACAGCTCTGTGCCTGAGATGACATCAAGTCACAGAAGCTTGCTTACTCCAGAAGAGCATGCCCACCAGGAACACAGGCTTCCAACTGTGTATGTGTGTAGTCAAACTAAAAGATTTTGAAAAGCCTTAGAATCTTTAGCTTTACACATATAACATACCCACAGGATAACTCACTTCTGAAACCTTCATTTTGGGGATAAATTGACAAAGGCTTCAAAAAATACAGTAACGAGATGTGAAAGGACCTGTGACTCAAGAGTGTGGAGAACATGGGGGAAAACAGCAACTGGCCCTCAAAAGTAGTTCTTGACCCAGACCCAGCACGGAGCAGCTGCGGCCCTGGCAATTCCATCTGGCTCCGAGCTTTACTTTCCTCACTATATCTGGGGACCTGTGCCGTCTAAGTCCCAGGACCAGTGTGGGGTAAGCGAATGCAAACAAGTACTAAAAACCAGAAAGCCCTACAGATGTCTAAGCCATTCCAATATAAGGTGGTATTGATATTGATTTCAAGGCTTGGAATTTCTAGAGAGGAATGGAGAAGTTTCTGAGGGGTGTTGGTTGTTAGCATGATCTTGTCTTCCAGGCTCGGAAGATAATTTTTTTTTTAATTCTGTGCAGATTGAAGAGGAATTCCCACAGTTTCTGGCCCTGCAGACTCATAGATAGTCGGGGCGGGGGGTGGGGGGTAAGGCTGAGAGGGGCCTGGGTGGGCTCAGAGAGTGACTGCCAGGAAGGAAGATTCCCTGAGCACCCAGGTACTGGCTCATCATGCAGCTGATTTCAGAGTTTCACGACACAAGGACCACCCATGCCTCAAGACTGTTTTCTTGAGGACATACAAATTTGAACTTACATTACTGATTTTATCATGATGAGCCAGAGCTCTAATCCAGCAACTAAATTCCAGGAAACCCAAAAAGCTCAACAGTGGGGCTCTCATCCTGAGTCTTCCAAGGGCGGAGATGCTGGGACAGCCAGGGCTGAGAAGGCAATGCCATTCTCCTGCCTCGTTGGAACTGATGCTTCTTAGGATGCCCCCTGCTGGATCCCAAATTTAGAAAACTGTAGGATTTCTTTCCTTCTATCTCATAATAGGCCAATTCACTTTTTATAAAGTCATCGTATTTTTATTAACATTCTTACATCTCCTTTCAAAAAGTATTCGTATTACAAAGTCTTTTCCTGTCTTCTCCATTTTTTTGGCAACGATTTCTCTTTGCTTCTCTGGAAAGATCTTTTTTTTTCCCCTCTTACAAATTTTCTTGTCATCTTTGTTTTCTAGCCAGCAGATCTGCCTCATGGCACAGCCACTTCCAAAGGCTTGCTTCTTCCCTGCATGTTTTCCCTTATCCTAGAAGCAGAAAACTCCCCCAGCATCAGAAACCAACCTTACAAACAGAAGTTAAACAAACTGAGAAATTTGAGGAAATAGAAATGTGTACAGTTTGAGGAGCTGAAGGGACCTTAGTTGTCTATTGTTAAGCCTCCTCCCTTGATGCCCAAAGAGACTCAGGGCCATGCCAGGTAATGGTGAAGCCAGAGCGGTGGGGGGGGGGGGAGGTGAAGAGGAGAGAGACAGTGGCAGGAGACGCTTTGATTCTACATCACTGCCCAAGATTTTGTTAAGCAGCATTGGAAAGATTACAACAACTCTACACTTACTAGTCGGTTTTACATGGAAAATTTTAGTTTTTTAGCAAAGGGAGCTAAAAGCTGTAGGATCTTAATTCATTGGACATTGGCAAGGGCTCAAGACTGCAAACATCTGTACAGGTACTAATAAAACACAGAGTCATTTTGCATTTTATTTAACAGCTCAAGAGGGCCTTGGGGCTATTGAATTCAACTTTTTACATGTGAAAAAATTAAGTCCCCACATAGAAGTGATATATTAATACTTTATAACCACAGAATTAGTATGATAGAATTAGTATGATATTAATGGATAGAACTCATTTTCAGATAAGGAGCTAGGAAGTGTTGGGAGGGGGTAGGAAACTTTCCCTGATATATCCCTTGGCCCCAAATAACCCCCAAGCCTCACAGTCTCAATAGATTTATCAAATCTATATGTGTCTTAAGGTGTTCCCACTTCGGATTTTCACTTTGTTGAGAATGAGGTCATCATTTTAAACACTGGAGTACTTTCTGATGGAGAGTAGGCACCCCAGACATGAGCTAGGCCTTTTCTGCATGCCTCAGAGGACAGATGCCCTGAACCAGAAGAGAGAGACCCACAGGGCTTACCAACAGAAGTGCCGGTCCTGTGGTGGCCATGTTCCTTTCTTATTCCCATCCCTGTGATCTGCCCAGAGATTGTGGGTGCCCAAGCATGCTGCTCCAGGAGGGAGGGCACCCCGGGTCCTCAGGCCCACCTGGCACAATGACCAGCATAGGAGGCAGTAACAGGTGGTGGTTAAGGGTTCAGATTAACACCTGGATTCCAATGCCAGCTTCTCCATCTGCACTTTCTCATCTGTAAAATGGGCATAATAGCATCAACCTTACCAGGTTGTCAGAGAAATAAGTGGCACAGTTCATATGAAGTACTTAGCACAGTGCCTGGCAAGGACTCACTGAGATAAAAGAGGATAAAAGTGAGAGAAGGAGGAGGGGGTAGAGGGAGCATGCCAGGCTGCTTTCAGAAACCTAACCAATCCTTGAACACAGCAGCAAAGCTATTTTAACTTGAGTCTTACCAAAAGTTTAGAACAGCATGAATTATTTTGTGTCTAAGAATTGCATAGGAACCATAAAAGCCAGGTAACAATATGTACCACTCTAACATTCCATCATTCTAAAAATAAAAAAAAATAAAAAAATAAAAAAAACAAAAGATACTTCATAGGGCAAGATTTTTCTAATCTGAGAGGTTAAGAAAAAAAAAGGCCTGGGTTTAAAGAAAAAACAATTTTCTGTCTCATACTTTTAAAAACATTTAACTTAATTTAGAGGTAAGTAACATTTAAATTAGGAGTTTTACATTTTAATTGCATGTTTACATCTCTGATTTCACATGATTCTCAAGACACAGTTGGAAAAGGAAATTGGGATCATTATTTCCTTTCTCCTGGCCAGGCTGAGAGGCAGCCCATCCAGAGCCCAGGACTACTGTCTGGAAAATGAAAAATTTTCTGGTCCTATACCGAGGGGATGATCTTTGTCTATCTCTGGATGCCAGTCATGAGTTTTAGAGCCCAACTCTCAGATTTTAAATTCTTGACGTTTCCAACATTGTATTCCTTTCTCTGGAAGCCTTCAAATACAATTTTTGCAAATATTTTTCCCTTAATATTTCAGTGGATTTTTCTATCCTTGCACAATTCTAATACTTCTCCTATTTTCCTTGTGTTTGGTGTCTTTTTCATATTGCATTTCTCCCCTTAATCTCCCTTTGTCAGGGGAGAGGCATAGTCTCTGCTCAGAACCTACAGCTCCTGGTGGGCAGTGCCTCACCTCTCTTGGTGATTCCCTCATCTGTAAAGTATGAGCATAGCACCTACTCTGGGACTCTTGTCAAGGATAAATGACAAATGATGAAATAATATTAATACGTAAAAATGTAATAGGCAGTTGGAAAATGGTACCTTTGGTCATCATTAATAATAGTGTAATCGTTATTATTTTGAGTTTGGGGTTAATAAAATAAGACCATAATTCTTTTTTCTGAAGTATGTTCCCACTGGCCAATTTAATGCGACCTTCTTTCCCCACTTAACAATCTCAGGGCAGGTGACTTTTTGAAGTTGGCTTTCATCCCATCCACAGCGTCTGGGTCCCCCAGTGGTGTCTTATGGAACTTTAAATAAAACCACTCTGCCTCCCCCTGATAGTGGGAGAGGCCAGAGGCCACCTCTCACCACAAGCTGATTCACACCAACTGTCCAGTCAGCGCTTTCAGCTCTGGTCAGCAGCTGTCACCACTCAGCCTCCTCTGAGCACATTCGAATTTCACAGAACCCTGCCTGCCTTTTCCTCTGGTTGGCTCACCCCAAATTTTCTCTTTCACCAGCATTTTCAGTGTCTGCACCTGGCAACCAGGAGCAGCGATCGCTTGGAAGCCTACCAAACACGATTAAAGGCATCTCTTCCTTGGCTTGGTGCATGTTTGTGGAGTGTCTGTCTGCCAGGCTGTTTGGGTGGCTAGACATGGTTTCTCAACGTGAGCTCACCTGGGGAAGGCGGGAGGACAGATCCGCAGATCATCACAGGGCAGCGAGATGCTAACAGGGCTGTGGTCAGGGTGCCCCAGCTAGCTCCTCGGATCTCTCATTATTTTAGAGAACCTTCCAGATTCTTCCAGATTTACCAGCACCCCGCCACATCCCTGTGTGCCATTCCCCTCCCGTCAGGCTCTGTTCCTCTGTGCAGCAAAGCTGAGCACAGATCCCCAACAGCATAGCACAGGGAACAGCTCCTGTTGCTTTTTACAGGAACTCTCCAGAATTATAGCCGCGTAGCTACCACTCCCTTCTGGCAGGGACCAAACTTCCGAATCAAGGAATGTGGCAGCAGCTCCAAACTGTTTTTTTAAAGACTCTCCCACAGCACCCCCACCCCACCCCCAGTACATAGGACACCCCCATTTAATTTTTCCATGCAGGAAATACACAAACTGACCTCTAATGATAGTTGTGCGAGATGTCTCAGATGTTGTGGATGCATGCAACTAGCTCTGCCGGCTGTTGGGTCCCCCTCTCCTCCAGATGTTCTCCCTCTCAGCCAATTACTGCCTCACTCAGGTCCCCAGGAGCACGTCGTGTGCAGCTGTGGCCACTTCCTCTGGTCCCAGCTCAGCTCATGCCCAACTCTTGTCTACTCTTCTTCCCGAAACCTGAGTAACAGAAACCTCCCCGTCCAGAACGACCCCAGGCACCCCTCTTCCCCGAGCTTCCTCCGCTCTGAGCTAGGGTGAATGTGTTCAGAGCAAGAGGCACGCAGGACAGGGTGAGCGATCCTTGTCCTGATTTTATCCTTGACTCGCAAAGGGAGACTTTTGTAGGCTGGCCAGCGCTGGCGAGAGAGAACAGGCTGGCTAGCTGCTAAGTTAGGAGGAGTTCACTGTGAACTGTGAGGAGTGCACTCCTTGAGTCTGAGCAATATTTGGAGTCTGAAAATAAAGCATCCTATCAAATAAGGAAGACCTTGAAGCCATGGAGGATTGTTGTTGTTGTTGTTTTCCTTCCTAGCACGTGACACAGCCGTGGGCACATGGAAAATACTGAGTAGAGGCAGGGGTGCATTTGTGGCCAGGAGCCCTAGAGGCAGGTGGAGCAGGCTTTGCCCCAGCCTCACTACTCATAACCATGGGATGTTGGCAACACACTTGCTGGCATGGGTGTCCTTTTGGTGGTATAAGGGTTTAGTCAGTCATTTGACAGGTATTTATTAAAGACAGAGTAGCATTGGCAAAAATGGAAAAAATGAATGATTTTTGGAGAAAAGTGAGGGTAAAGCTGACAGGACCGGTTGAAGGCAGCACGTGGCCATTTTGGCATCACCAGTGTGTGGTTGGCAGCTGAATGTTGGGATGAAGAGAGACTTCCCAGTGGTTGAGAATCCACGGAGAGGGGAAGAGGCCCAAGCTGAGCCCTGGGTGCGGAGAGGGAAGCTGAGGAAGGGGATGGGGGTGGGAAACGACACTCAGGGCAAGGGGGCCAGTAGACAGAGATGCCCACTGAGGCTTTTAGACTCAGTTTACCACCACAGGTTCAACAAACAAAAAGGAAAGACATGAGACACATTTGACAAAAGAATTCCTTGGGGAGCGCGCATTTCAGCGGGGTTTTTGTTAGCCTACAACGTTTTCAGTAAGACAAGTTTCCAATCAGAAACTGCTTCCAGCTCAAGACTGCCAGAGAGCCAGGCCTTCACACCATTCCCGAGATATCACCGGTTTTGCAGGAAGCCTCTCAGACCCCATGAGCAAGGGTCTGATGCATCTCATCTTTCCCATTTGCTCAGCCTCCTTCAGGAAGGCCAGAGTCACAGCTTCGCTACAACCTTCTAAGCTAAAAACAAAACAACTGCCTGCCCCCCCCTAGCAGTGGTCTACGTGGGCTTGGAAACCCTTGTTCTTCGATGGGGGTGTGCATGATGTTAACTGTGCCTCCCAAGCCCTGGTGTCGTCTATGCTGATAGGTGGCTTTCACTCGAGGAAGAGGCTCAGCCCACAACATATTTGGGATTTGGAGATAAGCTTTCATGGCTGGAATCAAGAAGTTCCAACCTAACATGTACTTCTCTGCCCACCCCACCCCCGCCACATCCTATTCACATTTTCCAATACTCATGGATAAGGAAGAAAAGCGTTCTCAAAATGACAGACTCAAAGTCTTGGAAAAATATGGTTGGTTTAGATTTTTTTTCCTCTTTGTGTCCTTCTTTGTGTAGACATCTTCATGTACAGCCTGTGTAGACCAGTGACTTGGGAGAAATGAGGTCATTTTGACACAGAAGTTAACTGTTCCAGCTGTGTGGGCTTGGCAGCACTTGCTAATATGGGACAGAGTACATCAACAGAGATTACTTCCCCCAAGTGTCAGCCTCGTACAGGCCATCAGGTTGTCACCAGGCCAGTGAGCTCTGAAATTTCTCTTTGGGTTCTCTGTTCAGACTGGCTGTTTCTTGTTAACGCCACTTGCAGCTAGGATGGATCTTACAGTTCCTCTGCCACCACTGTCCCCAGTGTCCCTCACACCCTTTTCAAGAAGCAAGTTTGCAGGAGACATAAAATAGGAGATGAGTGATTTATGACAGGGGACATAGGTGCCTGGCTTTGGACTGGCTTACTTACACAGTCACACCTCACACAGGTCTCTCTGTATGCTTGTAAAGCATATAGGTATTTAAAATATGAAAACTAGGTTGAAAGTAAACTTGGGAAACACCTCGAGTAAAAAGCTAAGTTGTCCAACCAGTGTTTTTAGCCCCGTCAGCAGTGGCGGCAGGCAGTCCAATCAGGGTGCGTGTGGTTCATAGGGCAACTCTGGATAGTCCTTCTGGACTGAGGAGTAGAAAAAAGAGAAGCCCTTGGCCATGACTTGCAAGGGGAGGGACAAATCACAATCACATTATAGACTTTGTGTGAAATTCCTACGAGGACGTGGGTTTGTACACAGGCTTCCCGGGGTGACAGGGTAAGAGTGCCAGGAGCCAGCACTCGGGCATTCGCAGGGTGCCAGGGCCAGTGTATGCAGGGGTAGACCGACCTCAACCTCTAGCTCCACTGCTCCTGAGCTGCAGGGACCCCTGCCAGCAATCCCCCCTCTCCAGGACTCAGTCTGCTCCTCTAGAAAATAGGGCAGCATCATTTTCCTCCTAGAAATGGCTCGAGGCCATAGGGTACTAAGGTATGTGACTTCTCTTGACAAACTACAAAACACTGTGTACTTTTATTTATTTTTTAAAGATTATTTATTTATTTATTCATGAGAGACACAGAGAGAGAGGCAGAGACACAGGCATTGGGAGAAGGAGGCTCCATGCAGGGAGCCTGATGTGGGACTCGATCCCAGGACCCCGGGTTCATGACCTGAGCCAATGGCAGACGCTCAACCACTGAGCCACCCAGGTGTCCCAACATTGTGTACTTTTTAAAAATGCTTTCCAGGGCATTATTCAACCCCAAAGCAACTCTATAAAAGCATCTTCGTTTTACAGGTAACTTAGCTGAGAATTGCAGACTAAAAGATCCAGTGTGTTACACTGCACATGAAGATGACAGCTCACTTTTTAAAAAACCCTACAACTATTGAAATAGTGGGGCATTCCTCGGGAAACAGTTGTTATGGGATGGGAGAGCAAGGGATTATCCCTCTGTCCTGGCTCAGGCCCCTGTGACCTCTCTCTACGGCCACTGACGAGAGAGGTGGTCACTCAGTCCCACATGCACACACATGCACATGTGGATACACACACATGCACACACACTTATACATGCATGCACATAGGCAAGCAAGAGGCCCAGCACTTAACATCGCATCTTAAGGGAGGACTGTTCTGTGCATCTCAGAGGCGTCTTTTTAAAAGAGGGAAACCTTGACTTTTCTCATCGTGATGAGAATTTGAGTTTCCCATTTCTTTAAGCTGCTGTTTGAGAAGAATGCGTGTTCTGGGTTTTTCAAGACAGCCAAGTTCTGTTAAAAGAATGAACCCATTCTCGAAGTGTCTTCACGTTAAGCATTTCTCTGAGTGGTGCATTTGGAAGTAAGCGGTGTGATGTGATTTTGTGATGCGGTCGACCCTTGAACAACACAGGCTTGGGGTGCGGGGCCACTGATACACACGCACAGCGCTGTGAGTGTGTTTTCCTCTCCTCGTGATTTGCTTAATAACGTTTTCTTTATTGTAAGAGCACAGTATATGATACATGTAACGTGTGAAATACGTGTTAATGGACCGTGCGGGATGGGTAGGGCTCCCAGTCCACAGGAGGCTGACAGTAGGTGGTTTCGGGGGGTCAGCGTGAGGTGGGGTCCCAGCTGTCTGGCCGTCAGTGCCCCAAGCCCCCGCACCATTCAAGGGCCGACTGTGTTCCCAGAGTATTGGGGAGTGGCGGGCGGGGGGCTCCCTCGTGCAAAATGACATTCTATTAACTGATTTCCCTATTTTTTTCTCTGCCTCTCATTTCAGAACGGTTTGATCACCACTGTCCCTGGGTAGGCAACTGTGTGGGCAAAAGAAACTACAGATTTTTTTATATGTTTATTTTATCTCTGTCTTTTCTGACAGTCTTTATATTTGCATTCGTTATCACCCACGTCATTCTTCGTAAGTATGCTGGCGAAATCAGATTACGTATGTAACCATTTGCCTGCCTTTGCTTTTCTGATTTAATTTTGAGTTAATATTTTGATCATTTCGGGCTTTCTCTTTCTTCTCTTATCCTCTTCCTGTTCCTCTCCTCACTTCCAGCCTGCCCCTTTCATGCACTCTTCTTCCCCTCCCTGTCCTCCCTCTCTGTCCCCCTCCCTCCTCCCTGTCACCCCTCCCTGTCCCACTCTCTGTCCCCCTTCCCTGTCTTCCTTCCCTGTCCCCCCTCCCTGTCCCCCTCCCTCCCTGTCCCCCTCCCTGTCCTCCCTCCCTGTACCCCTCCCTGTCACCCTCTCTTCCCTCTCTCCCTGTCCTCCCTCCCTCCCTGTCACCCCCAACCCCCTTCTCTGCCCTCCCCATGCCCTCCCCCATCGTTCCTTCTACTCCCCATTCCTCATCCTTCCAGCCACAGCTGCCAGGTCACCCAGATCAGGTTCTCTTTCGCTTACAAGACTTTTTCCTTGATACACTTGCCCCTGTTCCAACCTCAAGGACCTCACTTTCTATTTTGCGAGGGGATCCCTTGGAAGAGTCATTCCCACATTTTGCACAAAGGATAATGTGCTGCAATGATAACCATCAAACAGAAGTTTCGTTTTTAACGTGACACCAGCTTAAGCGAGAACAGTCGCCATCCCTAGGAAACAATGTCTGGGGATAAAGACTGGGTCTCCTCACACACATGCACACACACACACACACACACACACACACACACACATTGAAGATACATGATTGAAAAGATTTTCAGTTATCTGCTTCACGTTAGTAAATCCCTGAAGGAAGGAACTTCATTAAAAATGAGATTTGGAATAGGAAGGATTTTACTAAGTACTTGCCCAAGCAAATGACATCTTCCTTTCCCATTCTCAAGGTCATAACTTCGAATTTCCTTTGTCTCTTGATTATCTGCTTTCCAACAACAGGGAATGATGAGAAGGAAGTGAACGGCTTTGACCTAGGAATTAAGCCTTTAAACTTCCATCCCAGGGCCATTAGCGACCCTGCAGGACAGCGGTGCCCCTGTCCACACTCCTGAATCACATCCACCCGCCAGCAAGCCTAGAGCTCCCTCCTGCAACGTGCCAGGCAGTTTCTGGCTTCAGCCTCACTGGCTTCCCCTGCAGCAGTACTGAAGCCATAGATGGCGTGTGCTCAGGCTGGAGTCACCTTCTGCCTCTCTTGGTGGCGTCAGTTGGGGCCTGGGCAAGTCAGCAGTATGGAGAGTTTGTTGGCCAGATTTGGACATTACATGGGATCTCCCATGTTTTCATGGCATTTTAAAACTTAGGTCCCTTCTTTTTGACTGGAATCCCTCCATGCAAATGTGACACCAGTTTGTAATCTATGCTTGAGAGCCAGGACTCAGTGGGATCCCAGGAGGAGGATGACCATTCAGTCGTGACGGGCCCTTTCCACAGTATTCGTGGCCCACAGAGGCACCTTTTCTCTCTAATTTCAGAGTTAAAAAGTGACAAAAATGCATCCAGGGTCCTATCTGTGTGTTAATAGACCAAAGAATCAGAAACAAGAATAAATAAGCACCAAGGCTGTAGCACATTTAGGACATAAAAAAATAGCATTTAAAGTTGATGTTCTTATATCATCTTTAGCAACTTCAGAATGCTTTCCAATGTATGTTATTGAAATGTACTTATGGCTTCACCCCTGCATTCTGGACATCAAGTGCTGGTTTTCACTTGCATGCCTGCACACGTGAGCTCTGGGAACACACACACACACTCAGAGTGAAGCCTTCCACTACCACCACAGTTGGGTGATGTACACTTCACTATCATCTCCCCTAACATCTTAGTCACCCAAGATCCAGCAAAACAGAGTTTGCTGTAGTTTATGCCTATATATTGTTAATCCTGTTCCTCCACAAAAACAGTTCAGAATTTATCTGCTTACAAGTTACCTGAATATGTTGAACAAAAGCAAATACGGATTGTCCTCCCCCTTGTTATGCACCACCCACAACCCCCACACCCTGCCTCAACAACCCCACATACCCCCTGACTTGGCTCGGCACTCAATGCTCTCAGGAAAGGCAGGTTTTTACGTGCCTCCTAAGATTCTGAAAACACTTGCAAAGGCAGAACACTGTTTGAGAGCAGCTGGAGAACTGTCGCCTGAGTTCTCCCTGCCAGGTAACAGGATCTGGGAGGGGGTGGGTGGCCATGACAGGAAGGGGGGCCCCGGAGGAGAATCTGGGGAACCTGACAGCCAGGCATTCTTATCAAGAAAACAAGAAAGGAAAAGTTGGGAAAGTGAATGAGCTTGGGTTCAGTAGGGAAAGATAAGTCATTTCTTCTAGCGTCCTCATTTGCCTCGAGAGTGTGTTTGCTCTACGACCTGCCCCAGCCCGCTTGCTGGTTTTGCACCCCCTGCCCCCCGGCCTAGCTGAGATGGAAGAGAAAGCCTTAAGCTTTCCTTATTCATTTCCCCACTCTTTAGCATCCTAGCGCCTGGCACATCCTTGTGCCTCAGTAGTGGCCGGTGGGGAAGACAGCAACAGGGGAAATGGGACCCTGAGGACAGATGTGAGCACCCCACTCTCAGCCTTCCCATGGCTGGACCTGGTTCCCACTTACACAGAGGGATCAGGGCCCCTGCCTCGACTGCCCTGTGTGGCCGCAGCAGCACAGACACTGTCTCCCTTCTCCCTGTTTCTCTCGTTGCTGCCCCAGGCTGGGTGATATCCCCAAAACACAGTTTCATGCCGCCCCAGGACAGGAAGGCCAAGAGTTCCTCCACATGGGCCTTTGTGTTTAAAAACCATGAAGCCAGCACATAAAAATGGCTTCTTGTCAGATGCCTCTTTACTCAAAGCCCTAGAGAAATTTCTTTGCACAAACTATTCACTCTTAAAGGAGTGAGTAATAAACTCCAGCTCTCTGAGTTTATTTACTCTGGGTGCAGATGAAGATGTCTTTTATATGTAGCCTAGTATATAGCATGTCCGAGGTCAACAGTTAACAAACTTTGGAAAAACAGTCTTTCATAAAAGAAGAGGAAAAAAATAGCATACAGTATTCTGTTTTCCTATTAAAATGAGGAAAACAAAGGGGTAATCAAACTATAATTTATGGGAAAGTATGCAGACATCCATCTGCTTTTATTGAAAAAATATCCTGCAGATGTTGGGTCTAATTATGAATCTGCCATTTTCTTGTTGAATAACTTCAGTGGAATCTCAATCCCTGATCAGCATATTGGGTGCCGTAGCACAACAAAATATAATTGTTTAATTGATCTTTAGACACCTATTATTTTTATGTAGATGAGGGAGCTTTCAACACGAAGGCTGTTTTTCTGGAGGTGAATGTTTTTAAATGCTAAACTTTGGTTTCATTTCCACAGGTTCACAACAGACAGGATTCCTCAATGCTCTTAAGGACAGTCCTGCAAGATATCCTTTCTGGTTGCCCTGTTTTTCACAATGCTAATGTGTTAAGTATTGGGCTGACTTTCTACTCAACGACCTCTTCATCTGTGCCTTGGCTTTTCTTCTCAGAAATTGTATTCTCTTTCATTCCATAAAAAAAAAAAAAAACCCTATATTCATTGGCCATGAGTAGTCATGTCTGAATGCTCGAACCTCGACATGACTCATTTAGCCATGTTTAAATTGAAGTGCTCTTTAGCTAGAAAGCCAAGTGTAAATTCTTGTTCACCCTGCATTGATTTGTGTTAAATCAGGTTGGTTGGGGAGAAGGGCTTGCAAGGTCCAGCTGACCTCATTTTGATCCCTGCAGAGTATTTATAGATGCCCATGTGTGGGTCACCTTCTCACCGTGAGGTCACCAGATGAGAATCCTCTGACCCCCTCTATAGATTCCTTCTGGGTGTGCCTTTGTCATGCCTTCAGGCAGTCCAGATAACCTTTATTATTTCCAGGAACAGAACACTTTTTCTCAGTCTTGAATGGACTAAAGATGGTCAATCTCAAGTCAATTGGATTAATCCCATCCTACCAAAGAGTATGTATGGGCACGTGCCATCGTATTTTGAACTTCTTGAAAGAAAAATGTTCACCCATGATGTGCTTGAATGGGCTCCCTGCCTCACCTGTCCCCCTAAGTTTCATGTTCATTACTATAGAGTTGGCCTCCTGGACCCATTGACCTGGCTCCATCTGGGACCCAGCTCTCTTTCTTTTTCATATAACCAAGTAGGCTGGACTTGAACTTCTCATTACTCCCAAAAGTAGTCTTATCTTGTGGTA
Organism: Canis aureus; assembly: GCF_053574225.1. Taxonomy (NCBI): domain Eukaryota; kingdom Metazoa; phylum Chordata; class Mammalia; order Carnivora; family Canidae; genus Canis; species Canis aureus. The sequence goes on from NC_135611.1 coordinate 47,698,713, forward strand.
GAGAATTCTTAAACAATGAATGAAGAACTTTACTAAGAGGTACATATCTTGTACCCGCCTCATGTCCCTAGGAGCTGGGGTACACAGTGTGGAGCGGGTGTGTGTGTGTGTGTGTGTGTGTGTGTGTGTGACATTAAGATACCTGAAAACAAATGTGGTCTTGTATGTATTTGCATTATATAAAGCATCTCCTTTTTGGTGCTTCTGTGTTTACAGATAGCACAGAATATTGTTTGGAGGTACAGATTCTATAGTCAACTAATTTCTTACAAAGGGAACAGGGACATATGGAAGATATACAAGGGGGACTTGCAGAATACATTTTACAGGTATGTCCTGTCTTCTGTTAAAGGGGGCAAGAGCTAACTATAAGTTAGCCAGAAGGAAAGGTAGTCCTGAGAATGGAATTCTCCATGTTCATGGCTGCTAAGAACACCCATGGGAAATGTCATTCTCCATCCTTCTCCCCAGCCCTGCCAGGGGTGACCCCCACTGCCATCATCTCTGTGCTCTTCTATTTTCAAGACATGTTGCTTTGGCATATCTTACAGTCAAGCTTTGTCTTTTCTTCCCAGAAAAAGAGGCTCAGCTGTCTTTCAGGAAATTGGTCACATTGTGAAAACATGCTGGTCATGTAGCATTTTATAATATAGTTTGCTGCTGGCAGGGCTTCGTGGTGTCTATTACAGATCACCCAACTCATGGATCTTTATTATTAATTATTATTATTATTATTATTATTATTATTATAAATCATTCATTCATTCATTCATTCATTCATGAGAGACACAGAAAGAGAGAGGCAGGGACATAAGCAGAGGGAGAAGCAGGCTTCCTGCAGGGAGCCTGATGCGGCACTTGACTCCAGGACCCTGGGATCACAACCTGAGCCAAACAAAGGCAGAAGTTCAACCACTGAGCCACCCAGGTGTCCCCCCAACTCATGGATCTTATCATATCATATCATGAGGAAGGACCAGGTAGCGAGTCCTGGTTTCCTGCTACCCTCATAATTAATTAGAGATCTAAGGTTATTTCTTTCAACCCTTTTGTATCTTGAAGTTTTTGACCTGCAAGAGTCAGCCACTTTGTACTTGACATGCTACGGTGACAAAATCAGTTATATGGAATATGAGTGAGAACATCCAGCATGGGAGTATGGTTTATGTGCATGACAGGAGTGATTTCAAAGAAGCTTCTTTTTGTGGCAATATGTGCAATGGGTGGTCTCTGCCAGAACCTTCTTTTAGAGCACACACGTCTGCTCATTCTCATGATTTGGCTGTGCCCATAGTGGGTATAATCAAGAGCATTGTGTTCCCCAAGAAGGAGAATAGACAAATGCTGGTAGAAAAAGCAGCATGCTGACTTTGCTGGAGAAACAGTTTGTGTGGAAAGGAGAAGAAAGAGAAACACTCTTCCTAGGTTCAGGCTATTTTCCCTGGAAATATCGTTCTCAGGTAGAGGTAAAGAGTTTTTATGTGGCCCAGACTTTGAAAACTCACAAAATCTCAGCCACTGCCTTTCCAATGGTGTTGCCATATCTAGATGCCAAGGTTTTTGCTTTGTGGGTGTCACCCAGGCATGTCCTCCACATTCTGGAGCTTGGCAGCCACATGGTCCAGTGAGAGCCAGCGACGCCACAGCCCACTTTGAAAGCATGAAGGCCCCTTACGGTATCCAGACACAGCTGCTGGATGTCCTACCTGTTCCAGGCCAGCCCTCCATCAGCACAGCCCCAGCATGCGCCCAGCTGTATTTTGGAGGCTTAAAGCAATATAAATTAATTGTTGTGCCACTCTGTAGGTCAGAAGTCCAGCAGGCTTGGCTTTTTTCTGCTCTGGGTCCCACAGTGCTAAAATCAAGGTGTCACCAGCCTGGACTCTTATCCAGAAGCTGCAGGGGGGATCCTCTCTTGGGCTGGTTCAGGTGGTTGACCAAGTTCGTGGGCTACAGGACTAAGGCCCCTTTCTTTGCTGCTTTCTCTGATTCATTTCTTCCTTGCTCTTCAAAGCCAGCAGCAACGGGTCAGGTCCCTCCCACACTTTGAAGCTCTCCTGCTTCTCTTCCACCCATCACTCTGACCTCAGCCAGAAAAGCTCTCTACTTTTTAAAGAGTAGCCGCAACCTGAGAATTCAGGATAATCTTCCCATCTCAGGGTCTGTGACCTCCAGTATACAACTCCCTTTTGCCATATAGGTTATATTCACAGATGCCAAGGATTAGGACGTCTTTGGGGGGTCCCTGTTCTGTCAGCCCCACAGGCCTTTGAGGAGGAGGTGCCCTGGAATCAGGCATTCAAGTGCAGGCTGATTTAAGAGGATTTCTTTCTAGACCCATCCATGAAGCTCTCTAATGATCCAGCTCACTTCTGAGTCTATGTCTGTCCCCCCTTCCTTTTCAACCTTTGTGTCACTCTAGGAGGGGGGCGGACAGAGTTGATGGGTTAGTATATATGTACACAGACATACACACATATCACATATATGGTGTATGTGTGTGTACATATATATGTATATGTATATATGTACACACACACACAGTGCGTGTGTGTGTATGTGTGTGTGTGTCCTCTCCTGAAGTCAGATTTTGTGGCACTTTTTAATCCACTGTCATATTGGGCTCCTGCTGGTAAAAAGGTGACCTAAAGCTGAAGGCTGAAGCCAGAATATCCCAGGGCAGCTACCAGAGCTGACATAAAGACTGTCTGATTTTCTCCCAGAGAAAATTGGGGACCAAGAGCAAGATGCCAGGGGGAATGTGACAGCACAGCAGCCCAGCAGGATAGAGATGGGTGGGGAGATGATGGGAGCAGCCTGAATAGCAGTCCCAATTTGAATCTTCTTCACTCCTTCTGGAAGCGGTGGAAAACTTTAGGAACATCGGACTTATCCATACTAAAAAGTGAGGTGCTGGGGTTTTTTTTTAATTACAAAGAACATTAATTGTTTCATGTGCCACTGGCCACTCCTCCCCTGATTGCTATGACTGCCTACAGGCTCTCTGTGCTGATGGGTTTTCTCTGTTTTCAATACCTGCTTTGAAGAAGAATCCCTCCTTCTATCAAGTGGGTCTAATAAGAAGCATTGAGGTCTGGTGATTTATCATGAATTTGTATTCCAGAAGTAAAAACATGCTTTGGGTTCTATGAGGTTGTGCTGTGTTTTTGAAAAAATATTAAGTTCTGGTTATTAGTGATAATCTATGTGTGGTAAAGCTGGATCCCATTAGGATATCTGTTCAGTATTTTGGGCTCCTGCCTTTCCTGGGGACACCCGTGTGGTTTTGGAAGTGGTAGGGGATGGCCAGGCAGTGTTTCCAAGGGGCTGTTTTCAGCTCCCAGAGAAAGGGGTTCTCACCACTGGGGCAACAATGAGGTCACAGAGACTAGGGGTGGCCCGCAAAAGGGTGGATCATGCCAGCCGGTGTGGTAGGAGGTTCTAGCATCAGATCATGTTAATACCTCCAAGCTCCCTCCCATTGCTGAGGCCCTGAGAGTTTGGGAGTCTCTTTGGAGGTGGTAGATTTCTGATGATGAGGCTGATTTGAAGATATTAAATCAGGTTACAGAATAGATTTTTATTTTGACGAAAGCTCTTACTTCGAAAATAAAGTTCTCTCCAAAGAATTTCATCTGAATGAGAGTGGTGATCCATCATCAAAGTCCACTGAAATCAAATGGAAATCTGGAAAGGATTTGACAAAACGTTCAAGTCAAATGCAGAATAAAGCCAGCAGGAAGAGACAGCACGAGGAACCAGAGAGCTTCTTCACCTGGTTTACTGACCATTCTGATGCAGGTGCAGATGAGTTAGGAGAGGTCATCAAAGATGATATTTGGCCAAATCCATTACAGTACTACTTGGTTCCTGATATGGATGATGAAGAAGGAGAAGGAGAAGAAGATGATGATGATGATGAAGAAGAAGAAGGATTGGAAGATATTGATGAAGAAGGAGATGAGGATGAAGGTGAAGAAGATGAAGATGATAATGAGGGGGAGGAAGGAGAGGAGGATGAAGGAGAAGATGACTAATGGAACACTGATGGATTCCAACCTTCCTTTTTTAATTTTCTCCAGTCCCTGGGAGCAAGTTGCATCTCTTACCGCCCCCCCCCCCTGGTTGTGCTCATTCGCCCTGTTTTTTGAAGTCTCTTTTCTCTCCCTTTATACCATTGTTCTCAACTTATTTTGGGGGGAAATACTTTGGAGCAGAATACAGCGGGAAAAGAATCTCTACCCCTTTCTGTTCCAAATTCATTTTTATTCCTTCCTGTCTCAACAAAAACTTTATGGACTCAACACCACCGTGCTCTGTGGGAAAAAAAGAAAAACCTTCTGCTCCCTTAGCTCTGCTGTAAGCTGGAGGGTGCTAGGCCCCTGTGTAGTAGTGCATAGAATTCTAGCTTTATTCCTCCTTTCTCTGTATATTGGGCTCAGAGATTACACTGTGTCTCTATGTGAATATGGACAGTTAGCATTTACCAACATGTACCTGTCTACTTTTTCTTGTTTAAAAAAAGAAAAAAAAAACTTAAAAAAAATGGGGTTATAGAAGGTCAGCAAAGGGTGGGTTTGAGATGTTTGGGTGGGTTAAGTGGGCATTTTGACAACATGGCTTCTCCTTTGGCATGTTTAATTGTGATGTTTAACGGACATCCTTGCAGTTTAAGATGACACTTTTAAAATAAAACTCTCCTAATGATGACTTGAGCCCTGCCACTCGATGGGAGAATCAGCAGAACCTGTAGGATCTTATTTGGAATTGACATTCTCTATTGTAATTTTGTTCCTGTTTATTTTTAAATTTTCTTTTTGTTTCACTGGAAAGGAAAGATACTCAGTTTGAAACGTTAAAAGTGTACAAGTTGCTTTGTTACAATAAAACTAAATGTGTACACACACACACACAAAAAACTACTCATGGAGACTGTTCCCTGGCTGACGACCCTGCTGCCCTGAGCTCATCCTCTCCAGCCCTGTTGTCTGTGTGGAGCAGGAGTCCATACCACACCAAGTTCTTAAAACAAGAGATTTTCTGGGGCGTTGCCTGAGCACCGGACTGGAGTCCCATGTAGCCGCTGCACCGTGACCCTGTTGAGTGTTCTCGGGCAAGAAAGTAACTTAAGTTTAAAATTTTTCAGTGGCCTCCCATCTGATCTCCTGACCGTGGTGTCAAAATATCCTGATGAGGAATCAGGACACAGGCAAAGGTTTTTCTCCCAGTGGATTTACTGCAAAATATCCAACTAAAAGCCATGTTGTGGAGGAAATGAGAGAAATTAGAAACACAGGTGGCTAATTAACAACTAATCGAGACAACTTCTCAGAAATACTGGCACAAATGATGGAAATAACTGAAGTGCCTCATGGGGCCTGTGTGACAACAGCAGGACCTCAGGAGAAAGGAACCCATCAGCTCACTTAGTACGTAGTCTGGACTGGACGGTGTCTAGTTTGAGTGGACAGAGTTTGGAGGAGGAGGAGGAGGAGGAGGAGGAGGAGGAGGACACGCAGGGAAGAGCCAGCAAGCCCACCCCAGAGCCCACCCGTGGTGAGTGAGGGCAAGGAAGGCACCCGGGCCTCAGAGCCCTGGCCAGCCCTCCCTCCACCTCTCTCCCTATCTCCCAGTGGCCTGGGGCCATTTCCTCCTTCTCATCTCAGCCTCAGATGAGCAGAGGCAGTGGTGGCTAGGTGCTACAGACTCTCGGGAATGCCTGGCCTTCTCCAGGGAGAGACAAAAGGAGAGTGTTCTCCACAAAGGATGGCACTCAGTCTTCCGTCCACACAGCCGGACAGGTTCCAACAGAGAAGGTCCACTGGGCATCTGTTTCCCTCAAGACCATTCAACCGAACACCCACTACGTGCGAAATCTGCCATGGTTACAAAGTGGAGAAGGATACACCCGCCCTTCTGTCAAAGAGGGCAGAGCAGCGAGGGTGGGCAGGCTGATTCATTCTTCTTGACGAGCATCTGTTGATGCCAAGATCTGGTGGATGACTCGGATTTCTGAAAAGCAGTGTAAGTCTTAAGTGGTGTCAAGGATCAGAGCATGCTCGAGGTGGGGGTGGAGGTCCAGAAGGGCCTCGTGCAGGGAAATCAGGAAAAGCTTTGGCAGGTGGTGTCTGCACGGGGCTTGGAAAGATGAGGCAAGTTCCAACAGGACATGGAGGGGCGAGGTCCCAAGCAGGGCCAAGAGCCTGAGCAAGGCCAAGAGCCTGGTGTCCCCGTAGGGCTGGAGCCAGCTTTGTGTTCACTAGGGTGTGTTCATCGCTCAGCAGGGTCTGCAGGGTGCTGGCTACAGCAGTTCAAAGGTGCTTCCAGTCAACGGGCCCTCTGCCCAGATGGTATAAGTACACAGATGCACTTGGGACTCATGCACACAGTGGGTATAGCGGGAGGGTGCTGTGATAGCTCAGCCCTGGTTGGGGGGTGGCGGTCAAGAGTGCTCCCAGGAAGGGAAGGGCCCCTACCTCATCGTGTACCTGTGAGGAGTGGGACCAGATTACAGCTTTGGCAGGTGAATGAACTCATCGCAGCTGGGTTTTGTTATTATTGTGTTCTTAAGAATTCATCTTGCAGCAGGGAACACACGGAGGGAGGGAGGAGACTTTTGCAGGGGAAAGACCCCCAAAATTGGAATGGGTGACAAGGGGACAGCTCAGCTGACAGCTAGGCAATCAGATCAGTACTGCAGAGGGGACAGGAGGGGGTTTCAGAGCCCATTCTGAGGGTTCAGCCCTGGGTGTCCAGGGGAAAGAGGACACAACAGAAAAGGGAGATAGCTAGCGCTGGCTTTGGGAGAAATTAGTCCTATTTGAAATATATTTAGAAGCAGAACTAAGAGATGACCCCCTGGGAACCTCCACGTGAGGCTAGAGCAACTTTTGGATCCTCCTTGGTTCCTTGCATGAAATATAGAAAGGTGAAAAAGTCATGAGCCTGCAGTGACAGGGCTACAACCTCATAAGAAATGGGGAACCAGTCACGTGGTGCCAGGAGAGCCACGTGGCTACGCCTCCGGCTCACCGGCTTTGAGGGTCTGCTAGAGCCCCACAGGGAGGGGACCCCAGGCCACCCGCGTCATCGGAGGAGGAGCCCGAGAGGGGAAGCCCCGTGATCAACAAGCATTGCAATGAAATGGCATTAACATCCAATTAAAAGGATTACAGTCATTTTTAATCATGACTTATTGTTCAGCGCTCCCGAACGAGCGGGAGTCTTCAGTGGTTGGTAAATCAAACAGTAATTGATTCTATGTGTGTGGAGGCTTTTGATGGAGAGCCGTTTTATCCCAAATTTGCATTCATTTCGAGGTACACTGTCTGAAAGGCACCGATGGCCTAATGGGCATGGTTCTGTTTTAATGGAATTTGGTAGTAGGCTTGCGGGTGGCTCAGTGCTCTCAGAAAGGAGGGACGCCCTACTGCCCATTGCACGATTCATGAAGGCAGCACAGGTCTTTGCTAGCTACACTCGGCTTTCAGGACAAACCCTCCTATCCCCCTATCTGTGGATCCTCGGAGGGACCCCAGAAAATAGGTAGGACAGGTGTCCTTAGGTCCCGACAGCTGGGCCTGCACTGAAGGGTCACATGACCTCAATTTGTGCTCAGTGGTATTGCCAGAACTCGAGTCCGGATCTCCCCACCACCAGCCCCTCTCCCCACGCAGGGAACCAAGATGCTTTCCTGCTGCCCCTAGCCAGTCAGACTGAGGGAATCCCATGAAGAATAAGCATCAGATGACCTCTCATGAGGTCACAAAGTGGGGGAGGATGGTGTCGGGTTTCTTAAATCACTCAAGGATAACAAGACCATACTCTCACTGTAAAAGATTTCAAATGGAAACATAAGAGTAAAAAAAGGAGCGCTGCTCTTGACCGTTCCTCCATCGTTTTGTAAGAATTGTCTGTTTTTGTGGGTCTTCCCAGGTGGTATTCTAGGAATCCATACACATAACAATATACTGTTGCAGGGACAGTTTCTATCTAAAAAGGGTCATAATCTTTGCATTATCCAATGGTTTGATTTTTAAATATTTCCTGAAGATAACTTCCGTGTCAACATGTGGATCTACCTCATTTTTTCTCAATTGCTTTAGAGAATTTCAGAAGGCAGAGGAACCATAGTGTATGCTTCTGTTGATGAGTACTTGGATTTCTTAATTTTTTTTACTGCTTAAAAAATGAGGCAGTGAGTGCTCTTGCACATGTCTCCTTACACACAAGTAGTGTTTCTGCAGGATTGACAGCTAAATGTGGAATCTCTGAGATGGAAGTTAATGAGGCATGCCACATTGTCCCCTAAAGGGGTGGTACCAATTTGTCCTCCTAGTTCCTCACACCTTTACCCACATTGGATGTCATCGGTTCTGTGACTTTTGCTAGTTCGTTGGGGGGGAAATAAATCATTGTTTTAATTTCCATTTTCTGGATAATAGTCACCTGTGCTTATTTTCCTGCTCGTTGACTTTTTTTCCATTGCCACAACATGCCAGTCCGTATTCTGTCCATTTTGTAATCCGGTTCTGTGTTCTTTTCCTATTAATATGTTCTTTATTCTCAACAATAACCATTTAATATCTCTTGCCAATATTTTTCTCCCAACTTGTCAGTTACCTTTTAACTTAATTTTAATACAAAAAAAGGTTAACTTTTTAATGAAATCAATCTATAAGTTTTATAGATTGACTATAATGACTCCTAGATTTTGTAACTTATATTTCTACTTCCAAATTGTAAGACTATTTCCTTTCTTTTCCTCTTTTATATTTTATTTCTTCAGTTAGAGTAAATTCTCTGTAATCTGATTGTGTGTGTGTTTACTAAAATTCTCACTTTATTTTTCCCAAATGTTTAGTGATGTGTCCCAGTAATGCTCACTATTCTATTCTGGCAGTTCTCAAACTTTTTGATCTCAGGACTCTTTTACTCTTAAAAATTATTGAGGACCCAAAGAGCTTCTGTTTATGTAGATTATAGAGATATATATATATTTCTATATATATATAGAATTTCAGAAGGCAAAGGAACCATAGTGTATGCTTCTGTTGACGAGTATTTAGATATCTTAAATATATATATATAAATTTCTAGAGGTCATGTTTAAAACTAGCTGAGAAATTTTTAAAACACAGAATGCACCAGCAGTCATCCTATTTTGCTGAGAGCGAGGACATGAGTCTTGCGTCATGCAGCCTCTAGATGAAGCCCTCAAAGGAGAGAATAGCATCGATAGGAAAATCGCTCTGACCTGGGGGTTTCCCTGAAGTATCTCAGGGACCCTAAGGTTCCACGGGCCACATTTTGAGAACCACCAGTGTATTCTTCTGCCCCTAATTTGAAATGCCTTCAGTACCTCTACTTGCCCACACGTCTCTTTCACACTCTCACCTCCTTTTGTTTACTAAACGTTCTCCTCCCATCCCCTAACCCTTGATTTTCCCCCCAAGTTTTCTTACCCATTCTTGCACATTTTCTCTCTGTGATGAATTTTAGAGTCAGTTTGTCTAATTTCTCTTTTAAAATTCCAGTTGGAATTTTGATGGGAATTACAGTGACTTCATAGATTAATTGGGGAGAACATGCACCTTTATTTCTCAGTATTAAAGAATGTAGGACAAAAGGATTTCAGAGAATGAGAGATGATGTTCACGTGATCCAGACTGAAGGGTCTCCATGACTTCCCATGTGTCTGTCACATGAATCACTTAGATGTGAAGACCCCACCCCAAACACAGAGATGGCACTCGGGTGAGGGGGACACAAGCTGTATTTTCCCATCTCTAAGAATTTCCCCATCCGATGGATGAGGAAAACATGCTGACAAATTCCTGAACCCAAATATTTACAAGCATTAAATGCTGACATAGACGCTAAATCTGGAGAAGAAAGGGAAATCTTGCTGATACCCACTCTTCCATCAAAACTCTTCCTGTAAGGAAGCATTGCCGAATTTACTGTAATTTTTAGGGGAGAAAAAAGATTACCAAGAACATTGGTTTCTTACATTTTAAACATCAGAACCCACGACAGAGACCTGAAGCATATTAAAATGCTGGAGGGCTCTGGCTCCATAGAGAAGTGCCCCCCAGAGCCTCGTAAGCTCAGTGCTCAAGAAGAGGCAGCTCCTGGACTTGGCTTCTCCCACCATTCTGGAATCCAGGGGGTTTGGGTCAGTGAAGAAATGCACATGAAACACAGACTTCTTAAAATAAACTATTATCTGGATTTGGCAAAAAATACCATCACCAGCCTGCTTGCTGGAAAATGGAAAGATGGCTGGTGACATACTAAGAGAGACAAAGACCATGAGAATAATGAGCGTGGTGGTCTCAGCCTTGTTGCTGTATGCTCCGAGCCCCCAGATGACAGCCTGTCTTGTGACACTGCCATCACATGGGGCCTTGGGAAGGGTTCTTTGTGTCCTAGAAGTTCTGGAGACCAAGTTCTAGTTTAGTTCTACCATGAACTACTGTGTGAGTTTTTATAAGAGGCTTGACTTCTCCGGGACTCAGCTTCCTACCTGTAAAATTAGGGATTAAAATAAATCAGGACATCTTAACAGGTCCTTGTGTATCTATGGAGAGGTGTCAGGGGAGTTTGTAAAACTCCTGAAATTATAAGGAAATAATTACGTGTGCATTTTTTCTGAGAAAAGAGGGGGGATCCAGAAAGGTTAAAAAATCTTTAGTTCCATGATCTCTCACCTTTTGTGATTTTCCAAATACTGAGATGCCCCCACCATGCTGTCCAACCCAACACTCTTCCCACGTGTATGCAAGGGACTCTCACCTTGCTTAACTTCCCACAGGCAAACGGACCCTTACTTCCTTAGGGCAGGGAGTGAATCCTTCCCCACCGCTTCTGTCCTAAATGCAGGGCTGGTTCCACAAAAAGGCACAGAGCGGGCACCCCTAGGATGGTGCAGAAACTCAATGGAGACGTGTCTGCCCATCATCATTTTTCAGGGTTTTGCATCCCACAGCTATCTAGTGAGTACTTCGATATGCAACATCATGGGCTAGGAGCTACAGGGAATTTAATGACACCCCCTTGGCCTCAGCAGTAGCTCACTGTCTTACTGGGGGTTGGAGGGAGACAGAAGCTGGCCATGGTAACTGCTATAATTTGGAACCATCTCAGCAGCAATAAACATCCAACGGCTTATTAAATTGGCTCTTAGTGGAATTGGCATGTTTTTCCCTCATTTCCCCTTTTAAAAATCTCAGTAAATGGGTTTTGATACATTCAAGAGAAATTTATATTGATCTTATAATGGCGTAGATATTGTCAACATCTGTCTTTCGAGTCAGTGAGAAGATGTGTTGTTTAAATATTTGTCCCCCAGCCTAAGAGTGAAGTTGAAGGGTTGTGGTCTACTCAAGCTGCCATAGGGTCACTAATCTGTGACAAGGAGGGTCCCTACCTCCCCCAGTAAGGGGTTATAGTCAGCCTAGAGCCACTGGGCCCTCAGCGGGAATAGGAAAGGATCCAGCCCACGGCTTTTCTGTTGCACTGACACAACCACACTTCCAGGGGTCCATCCCCAGCTTTGTGATTTCTCAAGCAAAGTACTGAACTGCTCTCTGCCTCAGTTTCCCTATTGGGTAATTGGGAATCACACTTCTCCCTGGGTCACTGAGGATCAATAGTGAGTTAATCCATGGGAAGCCTTTGGAGTACCACCTGACACGTAGCCAGACACACACCAGCCACAAGTGGTTATGATGATGGTGACGACTCCTTAAGACACACGGTGGGGGGGAGGGATCCGCTATCAGTGGCAAGCGCAGGTGGGCTGCATCCTGCATCCTGCCTTGAATTCATGTCATTTTGACACAGCTGTGAGCTAACCATGCAACTGCATTCTGCTATTTATAAATCGCCTCTAATGCTCACAAGATAATATAGAAAACTGCAAGTTTATTTTTGGAGCTATAAGCCTTTAAAGTTCTGTGTCCACTGGTAACAATGCCTCCTTTGAGGAGTGATCGTTTTAAGTGGCATTGCAAATGGAACAGCAGCCAGAACACAAGCGGTAGCCACCCTAAATGCTGTGATCCTCCTCCGCTTTGACACGCCAGTTTTTATATGGTTCACGCATATGCACGCATACATATACACGCATATGTATATTTTGACATCACCATCGTTCTACCTGGATCGTAAACTTTTAGAGACACCTAAAGTACTTCTGAGACAGAAGTTCGGCTCTGCCTGTATTATTCAGCAAGTAAACCTTTTGCTTTCATTCTTTATTCCCTTTTCTACCCTGATCCTTTCTCTTCTGTCATGTGTCCCCTCCTCTCTGATCTTTCTAGCTCTTGTCTTTTCCCTGCACTCCACTTCACCTCTGCTTTCAAACCCCGTGTGACTTGCCTCCCCAGTCTGTCCCGAAACGGGGGCTGGGATGGTCAGAAGAGGGGCATCTGTGAGCCCTCACCTTGAGAAGCCAGTTGAGAATGAGACCATCTTTGCTACAAGGGCCACCATCCGTGTGTCCCCATGTGTCCCCGAAACCCCCCTTCATCACCACTTGCCTACCCAAACAACCCTGGGAGAAATGAAAAGGGTGCGCAGGCTGGTGGCAGCCCTGGGGTGGGGTCTGCTTCTCTCTCGCCCCCCACAGATCCTCCCTACTTATCCATACTTACCTGCTTTTCCAAAATTCCAACTTACTTTCCTCTTCTCAAGTGATGTAACTACCCCTCCCTTTTGTTTACCTCCTGCCTGCCTCCCTGAGGAACAGACGGGGCCCACCAGGAGCACAGTGGTTGGCATCTGTAAGACTCTGGGTGCTCTGGGCTGTTTTCGTCTTAGCTAGCTGGCAGCAGCACATTCTTCTCCTCTTCAGATACCCATTTAATTTCAGAGTGGTGCTTTCCTGAGTGCTTGCGGTTTCTAGAAGTTTAAACCTTAGGAGAGTAAAGTGTTTTTCTGCCTCTCCAAGAGCAGAGCCAGCAGTTTATCCTGATGTGGAAAGTCAGGGCAGGAGCCTGTTCATTTCTCTTATTTTTATATGCCACCCCAGACGATGGTATTTATTAATAATGACATGGCCGATTATGACACTGTACTGAATATGATATTCATTTCTATGGCCTAAAGATGAATTATACCCAATCCTAAAAAAAAAAAAAATCAATGGCGATGTATTACAGCATGATCTATGGCTTCAATCCGTGGGAGCATCGAGAACGCGTGGGTATTTGCTTCTCCGGCCTGTAACTTAACGATGGGGGATGCAACTCCCAGACGTATGATGGATATTTTTTTTCCCTGAGAAACATCTGTATCTTGTAAATAGAATTTTATAAACATTTTTGGGACAGAAAAATTCTCTAGTCCTTTCAAATTGCCAAAGTCTGGGTTGATTTATCTCCTCTGTTGAAGAATACCACACTTTCTCTCCTCCGGTGATAGAGCATCTTGTGGAACTCTGAACTCCTCATCGCTCAGTGTCTGGTCGGTCAACATCCACATTTCCTAGTTGCCCACCAAATAGCTGAAAATAGCCTTATGTGTCGGGCGGGCTAAGGGGTCCTCGTAAGTAAAGATACACCTCACCCTGATGCCACTCTGAGAAATGCCCCCACTGACTCCGAAGCCCAACCATAGGTGCGGGTGGGCAGCCACCAGCTGGTGAAGGGACCATCCAGGGAGAGAGAAAGCCATGAAGATAAGGCCTGCCCAGGCTTATAGTTGCCGGTGGCCGGGACCGCACCTCACTGCCAACTGTGACAGTTCCCCACACCCTCAGCATCAAGCCGGGGGAGAGACCCGTTGACACAACAGTCCTCGGTATTCAGAAGGCGAGATTAAAGCCTGGGATTGCGGTGATGTTCAGCGTCGAGCCTTCCCTTGGCGGCCTGGGCCGCTGCCGGCTCCCGCCAGCCTCCCCCCGGCTTTGCTGGCTGCACAGTGTGTTGCGGGGAAAGGCAAAGGGCAGGTGGGGTGACGCCCAGGGGAACGGCCAGCCGTGAGGAAGTAAACAGGCAACGTTCAGGGAGCCCAGTGATCGCTCCCTGAGCACCAGTGAGGTGGAGCTGGAAGAGAGAGGCCGCGGGGCTGGCCCTGAAGGATGCTCCTCTGGCTTAGGGACAGCCCTGACGTGAAACCAGACAGACTGACAGGCCTGAGGGAGTGTCTGTGGGTGTTTCCCGTCGAAGCCTCGCGCCATCCCGGCTCCTCAGACACCCCGAGAGCTTTCCCTGCCTTCCCCGTTCTGCTCCTTGACTCCGGGCCACTGTGCTGGAGGCTGTGGTGTGCTTCTTCTCCGTCTGGTCTATAGTCGGCCTGTCGGGCTTCCACACGTACCTGATCAGCTCCAACCAGACCACCAATGAAGATGTAAGTTCCTGGTGGGCCGGGGTCGGGGTGGGGGTGGGGGTGGGGGTGTCTGTGTCCAGAGGCGGAGGGGGAGAGGGGAGGAGGGCTTGGGGGCCAGGGCCTTCTGCACATCCCGTTCCAGAGCGAGCCTCCGAGAGCCAAGATTGTGAGGTAGAAGCATCTTCCTACGTTGGCCTCCATGATTCCCAGTTGGGAATCTCTGGATTGTCCTACTTTCTGACCATGTCCCTTAGATCCTGAGGCCTGCAAAGTGACACCCAATTCCAAACACTAGTGGAGGAGATTATCTTCTCTTCCTTTCCAGTAGTTTTGTGAGTCGCATGTCACACATCCCCTGGAGAGAGACAGTGGCTGACATGCAGGGGGTGAACGAATGAATCCACCTCTCACCTTTAACACTTCCGTCTCATTTTTGGAAGAGGCCGCCCCGACCCAGAGTTTAATGTTTTGTCCAGGATTATCTGCCTAGACCTAATGTGGCCGGAGAGGAGGGATAAGAACAGGAAACATGATGTTGGAAATGTTGCTCATTGGCCTGGTCCTCTTTGTTCTGAATATTTAGGTTGTGACAGAAGTTTCTGTCAGTACAGCGATTAAATGCCTCAGATTCAGTCAGATTGCCTTAAAGGCTTGATGATACGTGAATTAAGAAATTAATGGAGTTATCTTTATTTCGTAACTGTGGATATTTGAACCTGTGAAATTATTTCAGTGACATTGTGAGGCCGGATTCAGGCAGGCTGGCAGTTGGCAGTTGGGGGAGCCCAGTTAACTCTTGGCCACCATCCGTTTCATGGCTGTTGAGCACGCCAGCTGTGAATCTGAGAAAAACCTCCATGGGCTTCTGTGAGCTGAGCTGCTGGTATACCATGTAGTAGACACAAGAGATCATTGTCCCCAAAGAATGTTACTTTCCCCCTCATTTGACCTGCTGTTTGGGGATGTTTCCAAGGTTGGGGTAAATGTCAGTTTTCCTTGTGAAAATGCTTCAGTTTCTCCTATCAAAGAAATGAGTAAATATGATTTGCATTCTTTATGAGCTTCTTACAATCCAATTCACCTAAACTGTGGCATTGGTGTTATTGACTCTCCTTTTCTTTCAGATTAAAGGATCTTGGTCAAATAAAAGAGGCAAAGAGAATTACAATCCCTACAGCTACGGGAATATCTTTACAAATTGCTGTGTTGCCCTGTGTGGGCCCATCTCTCCAAGGTGAGATTTGGAGAGCGTCATGCTCTTTAGTGGACCTGGGGAAAGCCAACAAATTAGCTGTGGCAGCACAGGCCTTACAAGGTAGAGACCCGGCCACAAAACCCACTGTTAGATTTGATCACACGCTCTGGATGACCGCCGGGCCAGTGGTCGGCTTCATGCACAGCGTCGTGGCCCTAGTAAAATAGAAATCTGGCTCAGTTTATCGTGCTGTTCCTGCCATCTTTTCTATTCTTTCACTGAATTTGTGTCAAGGATAGGGAAAATCTCCTAAGGATTGAAATAGGGAAACTGAGGATCATGCTTCGCATTAATTATTGAGTCATCTTGAACATCTGTAATGAACACAGAGCTGTGGTTAGCTTAGTAGGGAGGCCAGGATGCAGTGTAGGAAGCAATCAGAAAACCTGGAGAAATGGGTGCTAAGAGCTGAGTTATATAGAATATACATGCTAAAATAGTTGAGCAGGAGAGATCAGCATGAGCTGAAGCTTCCAGATTGTGGTGACAGTAATAGGACAGCACTATGATGGCAGTAGCTGACACTCATGAACAGTGTTAGATCTGTTTTAAGTGCTTTATATGAATCAGCTTTTAAAGATTTTATTTATTTAGAGAGAGAGAGAGTGCATGCAAGCAGGGGGAAAGGAAGAGGGAGAAAGAATCTCAAGCAGACTCCACACTGAGCATGGAGCCTAACTCGGGGCTCACTCTCATAACCCTGAGATCATGACTGGAGCCAAAATCAAGAGTTGGATGCTTAACTGACTGAGCCACCCAGATACCCCTATATGAATCTGTTTTTAAAATATGGCTCTGTAAGAGATAAGTACTATTATACCCCATTTTGTGGGTGAGGAAAGTGGCACAGAGAGGTTACTAAACGTGCCCATGTTCACGGAGCTAGTAAATGCCACCTGGTCAGGACTCAAACCCAGGCCCCTGGCATCAGAACCAGCATGTGTGGAACACTGCATGCTGCCCCCCAGGCAGGATTACACAAGTACAAAATGCAATCCCCAACTGATTATTTGTGAGTCGACACTCCTGTAGAGCCTTTCAACAGATTAATCAGTCATCCAGCATATTTATTAAGCAGGTATTCTGAGTCTCTAGAATGAGTTTCCAAACCATCGCTACTTCCTCCCTTTTGGCCTCTAAATGCATAAGTGGAGAGACTCCACAAACCTGCTGCGAGCATCTCCAAGGCAGCATCACTGCACTTGTACCTCCGTGGCCGTCATTGCCCATGCGTGCTCATGGAATGCAAATTTGATTTTATTATAAGCCTCAGTGAAATATCATTAAGGAAGTAAGAGTGTTGCCCTCCCCCCAGAAACAAAATCCAAGCATATATTCCGAGGCTACATATTAATTGATACTGAGGGTATGTTACTGGTACTATGAGTAATTAGAAATTGATTGTTTTCTAGGTTAGGCCCAGGAAATCGGGAGCCTAGCGTGCTACTCTCCTCCTGAATGAGGGCCATCAGGAGCCCCTGGCCTGTCGCACAGAGGCCTCCTCTGAGGAGGGGCTGTAGGAAGGGAGAGCCCAGGACTTGAGGGGGAGGACCACCTTGGACAGGGGAGTCAGACATGCCTGGAGGGGTGCCAGCCTGTCCCCCAGAGAGCTCCAGACCCACCCAGGGATCCCTCTGAGAGCTCTTTAGGCCAGAAAATCCATCAGGAAATGCTTGGGTTTTTTTTTTTTTTTTTACAGTTTGGCTTTGTTTCCTACCAGCATGCATTTATTTGCGGACTGTGGGCTCAGGCGATGAAGCCCAGGCTAGAGGCCTTGGAGGAGCATAAGAGGCAAATGACAACTGAACAAGCCTCCTTCCTCAAATCTAAAATACACATCCAAATCCAGGAAAGGAATTTAGAAGTCTCATATTTTGAACAAATCTCTTTTCTTGTTCCCCACTCTTTGATTTGCATTTGGCGCTGCTTTGTATTGTTTGTATATCAAATCTTGTCACAACCAAACTTAAACCTTCCATGGCTGGGTAAAATGTCTTACTGTGGTTCAGTTAACTGGGGCTATATTCTTTCTAAAACCCAAGTCCCTCTGGATGGGGCATTTCTCGAGGACGGCCCTCCTTCAGAACTGCATGAACCACTCTTGGGTCTGTGAAGTGAACATGGGCCACTGGCCTCTCCTGTGGTGCCCACAGGCTCCTGGAGCTGGACCTGGGCAGAAATGATAAAGGGTAGTTCTTGTCTCTGCTCCTCCCTCCTGTTGCCCTCTTTGCCCCTTCTTGTACTGCCCTACCTCACCAACCCCTGTGCCCCTAAGAGGGCAGAGCCTTCCACGAGTGTCCCAGCCAAGCCTGTCTAATGGAGTCTAAGAACCACCAACATGCCCAGAATCATGCACCTGAGTTGCCTCTAAAATGTTCTGAAATGGTATGACAACGTGCTCATCAGAGTGTCTTCATAAGCTATGAACCACATTTGGTTTCCTGAATGGGTCCCTGGGGGTGTGCATGGCAGTGGGGTAGGACTGGCCAGGTTTGGGAGAGGGGTCCTCATACAAGCCTGGCAGAAGGAATGGAAAATTGGAAAGACAGATAGTCCCAAGGTGTCAGGGTCAGGCCCTGTGGGCCAGTGCTAGAATGGCAAATCTAACAGTCAAGGAGCAGCTGTGACAGAGAGTGGAGTGCAGTTTCCATGGGACACCCAGGAGGCCTTCCCAGAGGAGAGGGCCTAAGTTGTCATCTTTTGTAACAGATGAGTAGGAACTGGGGGAAGGAAACTAGAAGGAGGACAAACAGGAGCAGCATGTGCAAAGGCCCTGAGGTGAGACGAGAGTGTATGGCCTGTCAGAGGAGCTCGTGTGTAGTAGTGAGAGGACCACAGAGGGTGCAGCAACAGGTGAGGCAAGAGGAGCACGTACAGATCAGAGGAGCTCCCAGGCCATTGTGAGGACTGAAAGAAGACTCAGGGCAGAATGTCACAGTCTTAGGTATGTGGCTGGTCCATTAAACAGGCTGAATGCACAGAATGAAGGCTGAGAAGTTTATTTTGTCCTCTCTTCTTCTGTCTTTTCAGACTCTCTTGAGAACCTAGTTGGGTATTTTTTTGTTTGTTTGGGTTTTGTTGTTGTTGTTGTTGTTGTTGTTGTTTTATTTTATTTTGGTTTGGTTTGGTTTGGTTTGGTTTGGTTTTTTGCTCCTGAATGAAATCTCCTGCAAGTCCCTTAATTTCTCTGGCCACCTAAAACAAAAACAAAACAAAACAAAGGACTTCAGACACTTTCGTGTCCTCAACCACTGTCATTTCCATGGGTAGGGACCCCGGAGCTCACCAAAGGGCAACACTCTCCACCCCTTCCCCCGTGGCCAGGTTAGGACTTCAGCACATCTTCTAGAAAGACACAGTGCCACCCCCATTGTATGCTTGCTCTGGTCCAGGACACCTGCGAGGCCCCTACAGTGGGCTGCAGATGACCACTTAAGGTCCACGGCACCTCTCTTTGCTCTTTCCACTTGGATCTTCCGTGCTGTCGCAGGGGATCACAAACTTGGTGTGAGCTGTGCGGGACTCCAGCACCCCTCCTTTGGAAGATGGAGGTTCTTGTTGCCTATTGGTTTTCCTAAACCTCTGAGAATCCAACCGAAACTGGAAGCAGAGAGAGTCCCATTTCAAGATCTTGTCACAAGCATATTTTAACGTCGTCCAAAGACCTACAGGTGGCAGTTGGGAAAACTCTTGTCTCCTGGGAGCCATACTGACAGTTGGAGGGTGGCCTCAGGGGACCAGGACGTGTGCAGGCACAGGGGGGGCTCTGAGGCATCTTGCGGAGGCTGCAGGGCATATGGCTGAGCCCCACGCATGGGCTCACACCAGGAGCGCCCTCTCATTAGCTGAGGTCTTTGCAGTTCTGCCCTTAGACTCGAGGTCAACACTGAGCCTTGACTCAGGGAGGAAAAAAAGGCAGCTCTTTTGATGGCAACGTAAAGCTTCCCCCTACCTTCTGTCTGGGCAACAGCGCCATGGAGCACAGAAGAGGTGGCTTTATTATTCACAAATGATGCCATGATTCTGCAAATTTGCCTCGGGAGGCAGGGACCCACTTCTGTTGATCCAGCCACCAACCTTCTTGTCACTCGGCTCCTAGTGAGTGTCACTTGTGGAGATCGATGATTGAGAAGACCTGGTCCTTGCCCTCCTGGGGCTTACACTTCACGGCAGATGCAAGTCTGGAAGTGGGTGATGCTGACATGATGTGACTAACAGGGTGCTCCGGGGGCACTGCAGAGGGCCCCAGTCCAGGGTGGGGACGCAGGTGCTTTGCGGGGAGAAAAGATAAGACTATCCTCTGGAGTTGGCGGACTGCTGGACAGAGGGGACTGTCTATAAAATCACGGCGACACCAGGCCGAAAGTGGTATGTGCCACTAAAGGAGTCGCAAGCAGGGCCCAAAGAATCCAGAGAAAGGGCAAGAAAGAGCAAGGGCTGGGGGCTTTGGAACCTGGCCATGGAGAATGGACAGAGGAGTGGAAGGGAGGCTGACCCGGGGCAAGAAAAACCAGAACTTGAGCAAAATGCCAGGATGGCAGACACTGAGTGCGCGTGGGGCTGGGGCTGGGGCTGGGCTGGGCTTCTGTGCTGTGCATTGCGCACGTGCAGGAGGGTGTCTCACTCTTGCAGAGGGGATGAGCCTGGGAATGCTGTGCTTGTAACAAGAAGGCGTGGACTGAGGCCGGAGCAGAAAGTGGGGACAAGTGGGGTGAGGCCCAGAGCAGGTGACAGGGCGCCCCCAGAGCAGTGAGAGCAGGCAGGGAGACTTGACAAAGCCTGGATGGAGCACCGATGGCCGTGCTGGCCCTGGGTGCAGGGGCTGGGGGGCGGGTGGGAGACCATGGGAGTCTGCAGCAGGTGCAGGCGGGGGTGGGGGACAGATGCTGCAAGCATTTCTTAAAGGCAGAGGTGATGGAATTTGGTAGGTGACTGTCATGAAAGTAAGTCGGGATCTATCCCGAGACACCAGCAGTGGGTTCCAACACAGGAGGAGGGAGCCCCAAATGGAAATTACAATCATGCTGATGGTGTCTTTGGCTCTTTATTCACTCTCTTCCTCCATATCATTTTGTTTTCTCTGGCAGCCTCATCGACAGAAGAGGCTACATCCAGCCTGACACACCGCAGCCGGCCACACCGTCCAATGGAATTGCTGCGTACGGGGCCACACAGTCACAGAGCGACATGGTAGGGACCACCTGCAGTGGGGACCAGAGCTCCCTGCAAGGCTTCTCTTCTGCTTCTGTGTCACTAACCCAGTAACAAACCAAGCACACCTAGAAGCCTTCCTGGGACACCCATCAGCTGAAAGGCTCGCGCCAGGGATAAGAAGCATTAAGTGAAGGCGATACCCAACAAAGGATTATGGCCTTTGCGTGGTTGGTTTGTTCTGGACTGTGTAAGGGAAAGTACCTTGTGATGGAAAGCCCCCTTGCATAGAACCAAGGTGTCTGGGGGTGAGATACAACCACTCGAAGCAGGGGTGGCTGGCTGGCTGGCTGGAGAGTCCCTCTCTGTCCTTTGCCTCAACCTGTGCTAACCTCCCCAACCCCCACTTTAAGTGCGCAGCAGGTGGCCAGTTCTCCCCGCTTTCAGCCCAAACCTTAGATCAGCCATGCAAACCTTAATGCACATAATCAGACAAGGTGTTCTTTATTCAGAGCCAAAACTGAGCAAGTCTCTCCAAAGAGGGCTCACAGGTGTCCTGGGAGGTGTGCAACATGAATATGCTATATTTTCAGTCTGCAGGTGGGAGATTTGGGACAAGGACTGGAATCCCTCCATGGGTCCTTGAAAGCACAGACTGGCTGTGACCATCATTGCCTTAAAATTCCTTAGGTATCTGGAAGACAGCTTCACTTTATCTGGGACAGATTTCCGAAAGAAGTTCCTTGTTTCAAAAAGGGACCCAGTCTTTGGCCCTCCCCGGGAGCTGTTTGTTCTTTGTAGACCAGAATCACCCACAACAGAGTTTCCATAACAAGCAGGTCTAAGACCCGCCTTCTGGGGTAGACTGGGAAAGTGACAGCCTCCTGGACACTTTGTGTCTGTTTATAAAGAACTGCAAGGTGCAAGTCAACAGTCTTAAGACTATCTCATTAAGCTCTCAGGGCTCAGGGAAACCACTCAATCCCAGCGACCCTGCAGCAGCGTTTACAGCCCTGAAAATGGGCTCCAGCCCCAGCAGAAGGTTGCTGCGGGTTATTTGCTGGCAGTGGCGGTGACTAGCTTGTGTGGTGGTGCTTTGCTGATAAACCATCTCCTTTGAAGGAAAATACATTCACGTCACTGTCCTTGCCCCTCTACTCTCAAAGGGGTCACAGGACATCTTGTACTGTCCACATTCACCCATGCAAACGACCTTTAAGAGTCACCACCTTATTTTTCAGAGGAGGAAAATGAGGACAGAGAGAGTAAGGAGAGAGGCCCACAGGAAAGGAAATTACATTTATTTAGCACCAATGGTGTTCAAAGCTCTTGACGATCAGAATCTTGTTTAATCCAAACCAACAATGGCAAACGGACATGCTTGTCTCTTGCCTTAAAAAAAAAAAAAAGAAAAAAGAAAAAGCTAGTACAAGTGGATCATCTGCCCCAAGGGCACATAGCCACTTATTTGTGGATCTGAAATCAATCTGATGACTTAATGCCCGTGTTCACTTCATATACTGCCTCCTTCGTGAGCAGACACTAAACACAACTATATCCATGTTCAGAAGTCTTTCTCGGCTATTTATGGGAGCGCAGCAAGTGTCCTGGAAGGACAAAATTCCTGTAAGGAGTTCTGAGCATGGCATCCACTGATAACTC
This sequence comes from Canis aureus, assembly GCF_053574225.1. Taxonomy (NCBI): domain Eukaryota; kingdom Metazoa; phylum Chordata; class Mammalia; order Carnivora; family Canidae; genus Canis; species Canis aureus. Next base: position 47,721,115 of record NC_135611.1, read on the forward strand.
CTGTGAGATGTGTGCTCATATTTTCACACTTTGTGCATAGAGCCTCTTCCTGAGTCCCTACTGTGTTCTGAGGATGCGACTAGGTGGTAGGGATGCAAGGTCTGTGGAGTGCAGTCCTTCTGTCCTCAAGGAGGCAGCGGTCCAGGGACAGGGCACAAACACACACGGGAAGCATGTAGCAGGAACCTTCACTAGAAGATACCGCTGGCGGCAGAGGTCCTCATCAGATCCGACGAACTTAAATTAGTTTCACCCTGCGACTCCCGTGGTACTGAGCCCACCGTGCTCTGCACTTTCTCTAGATTTAAAAAGTAAACAAGACCACCTTCACGGTGTTGACACTATTAAGCTGCTTTCTGTTAAGAGGGGGCGAGGGCATCGTTTATTAATTCCACAAACATTTATTGAGCACCTACTACGCGCCTCCGTGATAGCCAGAGAGGGCAGGTTTAACAAAGGAGACGGGGGGTCGTTTCACTCTGTATGTTAATCAGAGTCATCAAACTGCTCGGGTGCCCTCTGGGGCCCATCCAGACCCACACCATGACCCCGGTGAAGGGCATACCCCTGCAGGCACTGGCCAGGTAGGAATGGCGAGATGCCACTGCCTCTTCCCATGGGAAGGCCACCTTCCAAGTGACCAGTGGTCTGTGGTGCCACCAGGATTGCTTAAAGGACACTTCTGAGAAGCTTGTGACGGTGAAGCAGTGCCATTGCTAAGCCCTTGTTGTTCAATCCTTTTTAAGGCATCTGTTCATCTCTGGCTTGGACTCTTAGGTCAGGAAGCATGAAAATATTAAAAACCTCAGGCTCCTGGCTCTCCTGCTCTCCCCTCTCTGGAGATAAACCACATGTGACATCCACGTGCCTTAAGCACCAGTCAGATCAGGGCTCGGGAAGAACTCTGACCCTTAAGGGAGTTTCGTCAGGCCCGACCCGGGCAGCTGTGGCATCCCGAGTCATCATGGGGGCCTGAGTGAGGACCCATGACCCTGGGTGACCTGCCAAAGCTGACCAGCCTCCACAGAGAGGGAGCTTCACTCATTTCCACAGTAAAGAAGCTCCACGCTGCTGAGTTCTATGGTCTACTTCTCCCCTTCAGAGACAAACTCTAAAAATCCTGCAGAGTCCGCTCTGCTCTCTGCAAACTCTAAAAATGTGCAGAGATGTCTCTTCCATGTGGGGAGCACTTCGAAGGCAGGCATCAAACTTTAAAAGGACTTCTTTATTCCCCTCTCCAAGAGGGGATGGGGATTAATTGTGCAAAGAGCCAGGCTTCCACCACTTACTAAATGAGTGCTTAACCTCTCTGCCTCAGTTTTCTCATCCATAAAACGGGAACATTGATATCCTTACCTTTTAGGGTTCTATGGGGATTAAATAAGTAAATGCATTTAAAGCACTTAAAACTTTGCCTAGCACAAGGTAAATATTATGTAAATATTAGCTATATTATTATTATTATTATTATTATTATTATTATCTTCCTGATATCCATGGTGACAAGATCAGCCAGGTCAGTTGCATCCACTCTGAGCAACTGGTCAAAAATGGGCATTACTCAGGTGAGGGAAAGAGCCTCGATGAGAAGCAGGGAGTGAGAGCTCCAGTCCTGGTTCCCACCAGTTATCTCCCTGCCTGTTTGCAACTTACTCTGCCTCTGTGGTCCTCAGTTTTGCCCACCTGCAAAATGGGAGCTGGGACTTATTTGTCTCTAAAGCCCCATCCAGCTTGAAGCTCTTTGTGAATCTCTGGTCTTTGCAGCTTGACAGGCCAGAAAAACAGAGAACAACTTCCGAGTCCCCGAGTCCCCGAGTCCCCTACACAGGAGAGGAGGCAGTTCTTCCTGGAGGGTAAACACTGTGACCCTTCACTCCTCCTACTCCTCATATGCCCGCCCCCCTCCTCCCGACCCAGACTCAGGACCCAGCACTTGGCAAAGGAGTGAGGCATATGCTGCAGTCTGGGCTTCATACCAAAACTTTCCCTTCTTATCTGTCTCATATTTCTCGAATTTCTAGGATAAATCCTACTTAGCCATGGTGTATAATCCCTTTTATATATTTCCTGGATTTAGTTTACTGGTGTTTTGTTGAGTATTTTTTACAACTATATTCATAAAACATTTTGGTCTGCAGTTTCCTTTTCTTGTTTTGTCTGGTGTTGGTATCAGGGTAATGTGAGCCTCCCAGACTGAGTTAAGTGTTTCTTCCCCTTCTGGTTCTTGGAAGAATTTATAAAGAACTGGGATTAATTCTTCTTAAAAGACCTGATGGATTTCACCAGTGAAGCCATTCAATCCTGAGCTTTTCTTTGTGGATAGTTTTTTTTGATTATTCACTCACTACTTATCACAGGTCTATTCAGCTTTTCTACTTCTTCTTGAGTCAGTTTCAATAGTAGGTGTCTTCTAGGAATTTATGTTACAAAGTTACCTAATCTATTACCCTGGTCTCTTTGGTCGTACATCAGTACTGTTTTATTATGGAAATAGATGAAAGGAGGAAAAGTGAAAGATTGAAAAAAGTAAAAAAAACAAATAGAAAATGAGAGTAATTTGTAGAAGTGAAGGAAGAGGGAAGCAGAAGCCCAGGACTGTGGTGAGAGGGAATAAGCAGGTGGAGTGAGCCCTGAAGGGGGGAATTGGTGTTTTGTGTTTCTCACGTGCTGTGAAATGCATGTAACTCCTCCAGGGGAGAGAGATGAGGGACTCTAGCAAAGTGACTTCCAGCATGGCCTGCAGGTCCTACGGTGTTTGCTTGGCTTTCTCCCGTTTGAGTAATATTAGGACCAGGAGAAATATATGAGAAGTTTCCAGGAACTGTCAAAATACAGGAAAACGAGCCAGCATATTTCATGATTGACAGTAAACTAATTCCTTGAGGCAAATTATAACATGCCTTTCTTTTGATTTGCTTCATCTGCCTCTAACAGACACCCCAACGAAGACCACCACAAACTGAGCCAACACATCAGGACCAGCAGTGCTTGCCCAGAAAGAACCCTGATCCCTGCAGGTTTTCTAGTATCCAATGCAGCAGTGGCCATCCCAGCACTTCCCTTCTGCTCTTTTTTAAACATGCATTATCACTAAGAGCAATCTGTCCACAAGCAATGCACCGTCTTCCTTTTTATTTTCTTTCATTAATTGGATATAATTAGAGCTTACAATGAATTTAAAAAAAAAGTTCTTGTGTCCCAATCCCCAATTAGATATGAAAACTGGCTTTAAATCCTTTAAATTGAATTTAAATCACAAGGTGAATTTCAGGCAGGTCTAAAAGTGGAACCAAGTGTATTTAATACAGAATTATACCATAGTCAAGTGGGTCTATACTAGGGTTTATCACTCTTTGCAATCAGCAAGTGAGGAGAATATTGATACTATTATTGCAAGGATCATCTCATTTAATCCCCACAACAACCTGCAAGGGATTCCCATTTTGCAAAGCATGAAACTGAGGCTTTAGAATAATGACTGGCTTGCTCCAAGTCACATAGCTAGTGGTTCAAGGCCTGTTGCATTCCACTAATTCAACTTCGAAAGCCCTCCAACTGGTGTCAGCTGAACCTCTTCAGATCTGGCCCTTCCATCGGCAACTGAGCTTCCTATAATCCAGTGGGTCTCAGCCTTGCGTGCTCATTAGGATCACAACACTGATATCCTGAGCCCAGTTAAGTCAGAATCCCCAGGTGGTGGTCTAAGCATTGGCCTTGTAATGATCCTAGAGATGATTTTAATCATCAGCCAACACTGAAAAACATCACCATAGCCTTCAAATTTTCTTGAGTGCTCCAAAAGTTTGGGTTAAAAGGAATAATTCTTGAGCTATATTTTGCTTTGACACAAAGAAAGTTTCTCTTGAAAAACCTTAAGTCAATCGGACTCAACTAAGACATGATCTGTTCAGAGAATATTCGTATTCAGATGTACGAAAGATTTTGACAGAAGGTGCTAGCAAATGAGAGGCCGGGGAGTTGTGGAACTCCCAACTAAAGTACTTGGATTCAGGCAAAGCTTTCTGGAGGAGATGACATCTGAGCCAAATATTAACAGATTAGTTACAGAGAATTAGCCACCCAGAGATGAGAGAGGTGTTCCGAGCAGAGCAGGCACAGAGGCACAAGCATATATGGGGTGGACCTGCATGCCTGTGCAGGAGCAGGAGGACTGAGTTACCAGATGTGGGTTGCAAAGCAGGTATTGGAGGGAGCTAGGGCATGAAGAGCCTTGGGTGCCTTATAACTATATTGACTGCAGAGACTGTATTCAGTGAGCAATACTAACAGATTTTTATTTGGGGTGATTGGAGGCCAGGAGGCTATATGTTGTGCAGAGGGAGGTGTGTTAATATGGAGACAGGGAAAACAGAAGACCCTCACAGCAGGCTTAGCAGCAGTGGGGTTCTCTGGGACCGAGAGGTGGGTTCAGAGAAGAGGCAACCACAGTCTGGGGCTTGGAGATGGAGTGTCTGTGGAGGTCTGGGGACAAGGAGTCAGGGATGCCCCCTGCCTTTCAGCTTGGTGACAAGTGGCCATAAAAGTCATCAATGAGAAACACAGGAGGAGGGGCAGGTTAGGAGGAAGCTGATGGTGGCGTTTGGGTGCCTGTAGACAGTGAAGGTGATGGGGAGTGCCCTGGGGGTAGCTGGGAAAGTGTACAGAAGATTTGCTTCCTCTTGCTTAAGAAGGAATGACGTGGTTTGTAGAAATTCACTTTGAAATAGTAGAGATGTGAGTCACTTTTATTAGTTATCCTAGAAGAAACAGCTGAACTGGCATTTTTAAAAAACTGAGTTGCTCGTGTTTGTCATCTACTAACCCGATTTCATCTCTCATGCTGGAAGTTTTTTTTTTTTTAATCAGCATTTATTATCTTTTCCTGACTTTCTCTCCACCACCCCTGTCAACTCTGCCCTCACCAAGTCAAATCAAATCTCTTGATCTAATTGGACACTAGTGAGGATGCTAGAATAAAGCTAAAGATAATGAAGGGAAAAAAAGCTTTGCAAATGGACAGATTTAAGTACTCAAGGCAGCAGGGAAAGGTAGAGAGAGCTGGGTGATGGCATCACAGCCCCTGGGCTTGCATTTGCCAGTCCTGACGATGGGGGCTGGGACATCATGGGCAAGTCCCTTAATCCCAGAAGCCTCCAATTCCTAAACTGTGAAGGGAAGAAGGGGAGAGTGATGATCAGCTCCCTGGATGGTGATTGGTGCTGATGGAGACCCTGTCTGTCCCATCCTTCCAGCCCCAGTGGATAACACAGCCTGACATATAGGAGGTGCTCATTTTTTTTATTATAAATTTATTTTTTTTGGTGTTCTATTTGCCAACATATAGAATAACACCCAGTGCTCATTCCATCAAGTGCCCCCCCTCAGTGCCTGTCACCCAGTCACCCCCACCCCCTGCCCACCTCCCCTTCCACCACCCCTAGTTCGTTTCCCAGAGTTAGGAGTCTCTCATGTTCTGTCTAGGAGGTGCTCATTAAACGTTCTATTGAGTGTGTATAAAAGTTGCCCTGTATGGTCTTGCTCACATCTCTTCATTCTGCACCTCATTCCTTCCTCTCTCCAGTTTTGTCACATTTGCAAAAGGCTCCACCATGAATATGAAACTAGGAACCAGAGGGATAGATAGTTCAGTGATGGCCCTGGTAGCATCCAATTAATCCATGGGCCAAGAGAGACCACAGTCTACCCACTGGACACTGTGAGCAAAGTGCCTGTGTGCTTTTCCAGGGACTCTGAAAATTTTTAGGACTTGAAAACAAATGACGAGCTCTAAAACATGAAAACTACAAAATAAAAATTAATAAATGTTTCATGTCTCTAAGACACATGAGTATGTCAACTTCATCACTTGTTAATTTTATTAATTAAAGTTGGCATTCGTGGAAATTTTATTACACTTTAGAAGTGATTCGTGCATTGGGTTTTTCTTACTCGATAAGAATTCCCAAGCAACATGATTACATGGAAATCATTACCAATTCTAAAATAGGTGAGTTACCCATAAATAAGTCTAAAAGTGAACTGACTTGAAGCCCCACACTCTCTCTACTTCCCTGTGCTGGTTTTGTTATGGGAAACCCAGGTTTCAACTCAGCTTACACCTGGAAGAACTCTTACTGATCCCAAGGCTCCTACCCATCACTGACAGTGCCCCCAATATATGAGAACATCTTTGGGAGAGGCTGGTTGTGAAAGTTCTAATGGAGGGAGAAAGAGACATGTTCTGTGTGGCTTCACAGCTGAGAACCAGGACCAGACGGTGGGCTTGGGATTGAATCCTGCCCAATCCAAGAAGGAGATGCCCAACACTTAGAAGCCCCCCATCCCAGCGATGTTTGGGAGAGTTAGCACCCCCGATTTGGGGTTGGGGATGGTTGTTTGATGCCTAAGTGATCATCCCTTTACTGCAAATTCCCAAGGAATAAAATGTTAGAAAAATAATGAAGGGACATCTAAAGCATTAAAATGTGTGTGTGTGTGTGTGTGTGTGTGTGTGTGTAGCCTTTGTCATCTGAATGCCTGTGACATTCTGAGGAGCCATACTGAAATTACGTGCAGATAACCCCATGCCAACTGAAGACCACATTTTCATTATTCCTATCTTCCTCAATATTGGCTTTTATTATTACCTAATATTGAAGTTCCTTACATATATGCACAGTTAGGACACCCAGCTATGGCCTAGTTTTTAGTGTGTATATCTCATTTGATTGTCAAGTGATTTAAAGTACTGTGTAGCATGAGGATCATCATTTATGCTTATATCTGACACTTGTAACTAAAAGATCCTTTGGGACCATGTGCTATACACCAAGATAATAACGTAGTACATGGTTGTTGAAATTTTGGGTTTTTAAGAAAATCCTCTGTTATATTTACTTAGCTTAATTTTTAAACCTCCTCTTAATCCAGTATCAAAAAAGACTAAACCTAGCAGTTACGTGATTTGTTAAACTAATATTTAGAGCTCTCCATGCATCATCTGAAAAATCTAAAATAATAGGAAAAAGAAGTTAAGCACACTTAAATGATAATGTTAAATAACAGAAGTAAAAGGAAGCTCTCCTCCTAACTGACATTTTAGGTGGATTTTAGAAGTTTATAGTGTTTCTGTAGTGTAAATGAGCACTCATAAGACCCCAGAACACGGCTTCACAGCCAAGCAATAATAAATGATGCCCAACGCTAATACTTTTGACAGAACTGGAGCAGAAGGAATAAATAATTTCACTCACTCTTCATCTGTATACAAGACCATCTAAAAAAAACTCCCAGCTTTGCTGTTAACATCACTTAATCTGTGTGCTAAGGTTTATTTCAAACAAGAAGTCAACTAGAGTAAAATAAAATATATTCCAACATGAGCTATTTTATTTGAAAATCTGCAGAAACAAAAAGTAAATTATCTCTATGTATGGTGTTTTCAAATTGTAACATTAAGTGATAATGTGTGTGACATCCAAACATCTGAAACCATAAACTTCTTTGCAAGTTAAATGCCAGTACTTCATTTGGGCAGTAAATCAGCCAGCCGTCACAGTGACTTATTGCAACCACAGCAAATGCTCCAGCACCACTGCCAGTATTCATTTTATGCTGCCAACAGAAGGGTCTTTTCATAGACGCTCTTACAAGCAATCAGGTTTCTATTCCATTGGTATTCAGCACTTGGATGATTTTGACTTTTTAAATGGCAACTTCAGAGGATTCAACCTAATATTTGATAACTATGGACCTTTAAAGGGTTGTTTTGGAATGACAGCATGAGTTTCTCAATATCCTGTTTGTAGTGGAGGGATGGTCACTGCCCGATATCCAGGCGCTCGGTTGGTGTTTCTTAAGATTATATAACTGGTTAGATCAATAAAATATACCTAAGGGCGGCTGGGTGTTAGTGCTGGAACATAATCCCTGCTACCAAGTTGTCAGAGAAGAAAGTAAGCAGTGATGTCGCCCCCTACTGGTTGAAGAGAGGAGTCTGCACATGAAAAGCCAAGAAAGCGGGCGGTGGCTTGAGAAAGGCTGAGCTAAGAGAAGAGATAAGTGAGAAGGAAGACAAGGAGGGGAGAAGAGGAAGAAAAAAGAAGAGAGGAGAAAAAGAGACGTGGCCAAAACACTGATGAAAGGAAAAAATGGAGGGGAAATCAGAGGAGAGGGTTGGTGAGGCCAGAAAGAAAATGAAGTAGAAAAAATCAACAAGAAATGGGCAAATAAGAATCAGAAGCAGTGGCAAAAAGGAAGCAGCGTAAGAACATTGTTTCATGGGTCACCTCCACATTGACCTTGAAAATACCGGCCAAGCTCCCAACTGGGATTGCAACCATGAAGGTTATTAGCCCATCCTCCTGGGAATTGTGGCAGTGTGCAAAATGAGGGAACACTCTGACCTTTAAAAAAAAAAAAAAAATTAGGTGTCTCCCAATCATTGAGTCTTTTCTAAGAAGGAGATGTTCAAAACATGTGAAATTAATAGTATGAGAATTCTAGTGATTGCTGTCTCCCTAGTTGGAACCCAATAAAGTCCATCATCCTATGGAGCCAATAGGAGATTTATATGGGCAAACTAGTAGAACAAAGCCTGGTACCAGGGAACCCCCAAACAGACTTGGTCATCTGGAGGAAAACCAGTTTGAATGTGGCAAATTATCTTCAAAGCTATGAGTGCAGCAGGATTTTGACACAGGTTCATGGCCCCAGTAATCGTACTCGCTGACATCACTGCTGCAAGTTAAACTGGTGGGAAGGGATGTGAGGCAGAGAGTAGGTTAATTATTAACATGAAAGCAGTCCCTATAATGAAGGAAATATCCATAACGATCCTCAGAAAGACAGTTCTCTTTTAAATAGAAGTGTAGGAGAGGTGCTTGAAGTCAGTTAACAAAAGTCAGGATTCAAAATAGTCATTTTGAACATATTTCTGAGCGACTTATATTTAGGGGTTTTTGTTTTTGTTTTAGTGAAATGGTTCAGGGTCCATTGTTTTTCATGTATTGAAGCCCTTGGGCTTTACCCCTGCTATACTGGACATCATTTTTGATAGTCCTGGCGGGGAGGCTGAACGGAGATTTGTCACTGTTTCAATGAATTGTCAGTTTGGCCACAGGAAAACTCTGTCCACAGGAGTGGACTTAGGTTTGGAGGGGGGCTTTCTTTTTAAAAGAATGAAAATAATATGCCAGGAACCAGGACACGGAGGGGTCCTGATCGGAAGCCTCATGGCTTCAGAGTAGACCCACCTCCAGTACGTGTGGTCTTGTTGGCATCAGCAGTGATGCTTGTATGTAAGGCCTTGGAAGGCACATCCATCCAATTCCACCTCGGCCTCCCCATGAACATGAACTCTCAGGAACTAATGGACCACTTCATCCCGGAGGTTCTGGTGGGTGCCCACCCGTGGTCTCCACTCCGGGCATGCCTGCAGGGGAGTGGTCAGGGAAAAGGAACTGGGCAGTGACCTGGAGATGGAGGGGCACCTCTGTCCTCATGCTGGTGCCTCTGACCTTGGAAATCTCCAGCTCTGCCCTCTCACAGAACTCTCTGTAACAGTCGGTCTTGCACCGATCCCTAAAACTGAATTTGCCCATTATTTTCAATAACAGAAAGGCTTTCTGCAGGCCAACAGAGACAAGCAAATCTGATTTGCAATTTTATCTTTCCTTAGAGCCAAGGGTGTTGCATAGACAGAAGGGATGAGGCAGAGGGAGGGCCCCAGGAGGGAAGACAGAACAGGATTCGGGCATCCAGGAAGGGCTGTGGCTTGCCAGCCGGCCTACTACACCAAGCCTCGGCAAGGGGAGGCAGTGTGCGGAGACCAAATGGTGATTTTCACAAAAGGTTCTTTGCAAAGCACGATATCCAAAGCCCTAGGACAGTTTCCAGAAGATGAACGTTTAATCAGGAAGGCCGCTCTTGGGCAGCCCGGGTGGCTCAGCGGTTTAGCGCCGCCTTCAGCCCAGGGTGTGATCCTGGAGACCCGGGATCGAGTCCCACATGGGGCTCCCCACATGGAGCCTGCTTCTCCCTCTGCCTGTGTCTCTGCCTCTCTCTCTCTCTCTCTCTCTCTCTCTGTCTCTCATGGATAAATAAATAAAATCTTTAAAAAAAAAAAAAAAAAAAAGGAAGGCCACTCTTCGCTGCCTCTGCCCTATCAAGACCGAGTCCCTATCAAGACCGAGCCCGTGTGCCGGACCAGACTGACAGCACCCGAGTATGAGCGAAGCTGTGTGGACCTGCCTGCAGCCCTCACCTCGCTGCTTGGCACCTCCCACCAGCGAGCACCCCTACGCCTCCCCTGAGCTGGAGCCCCCTGCCAGACCCGCCCTTGGGAAAGTACTGCGATGGCAAAAACCATGTGATGGTGATCTGGAAAATGCTTCATACAGGAGATCCCAGCCCTTGGCCCAGGCTCCCGGTGTTTCTGAGCTCCCTGGAGTGGGAGGAAGGCTAAGGGCAAAGCAAGAGTCTCCCCTAAGACTTGCTTTCCTTTGGTAAAGAGCTCTGCTCTTGCCTGGAATCAGGTCTTCCACCTTCAAAAGCCTGTGGATTCATAGAGACTGAAACTCTCCCTCCTCTGCATCTGGGTTGGGGGCAGGGGCTGGACTGTGATTGTAGGGAGACCCATCTGCCGAAAGGACACACACTCATGGGAGCAAATGAAAGAAAAGAAAAGCCCAAGTGTCCATTGACAGATGAATGGGTAAAGAAGAGGTGGTATATGTATACAATGGAATATTATTCAGCCGTCAGAAAGAATGAAATCTTGCCACTTGCAACGACCTAGAGGGAACTAGAGGGTCTTATATGCTAAGAGAAATAAGTCCATCAGAGAAAGACAAATACCATATGATCTCACTCATCTGTGTAATTTAAGAAACGCGACAGATGAACATAGGGGAAGAGAGGAAAAATAGAACAAGATGGAATCAGAGAGGGAGACAATGGTAAGAGACTCTTAATCATAGGAAACAAACTGAGCATTGCTGGAGGGGAGGTGGAGGGGGATGGGGTAACTGGGTGATGGGCAGTAAGAAGGGCACGTGATGCGATGAGCACTGGGTATTATACTCAACTGATGAATCACTAAATTCTACCCCTGACACTAATAATACAGTATACATTAACTTAATTGAATTTAAATAAAACATTTCAAAAACAGAAAGAAAAGCCTCAGGAGTCAGAACTTCCACGGACTCTCTGTCCTCCCTGAAGGCTGCACAGTGGGTCGTTCGGGCTGCTCCCCGTGTGGAGGTGGGTGACTGGTGGTGGGTCTAGGAGTTCCCTGGGCAAGGAGAGCCAGTGAGGCACCTCCATTGCAAACCAGCTAGCACAGGTTCTATGGAAACTCAGGAGTTCTGAAAAAGAGGGTCAGGGATAATAAGACAAGGCACGTTTATTAAGCACCTACTATGTGTCACATGCAGTAGCAGAAAGAGGTGTGCAGTCAAGCAAAGCCAGCCCCAAATCCCCGGCCCATGCCTAGTTTTATCTGTTAAGGTCTCAAGGAGGCCAATCGTTCATTAAGCCTCAAGGTCTTCCTTTGCAAAGAGGGGAAATGTGTTTGTTCTAAGAATTCTAAAGAAACTCAGTGCAGTGCCTAGCTCCTGCTTGAACCCACAGTCACACCCAGTCCTCCTCCCTGTGCAAGAGCAGTTCCTGAAACTCTCACAGGAGTTAACTGCACACTCAAGTTCAAGATCTCCGAGTGCCGCCCACTCTCCTTCTAGCTGAACCGGGCCCATGGCTCAAGGGAGGGTTCCCCATCCCCCATTCCACATTCGATCAGCTGAGAATATGCTTACACCGTTCCTTTTGCCCAGTGAGTGAAGGAGAGGACATGAGGGGTAACGTGATGGAAAAACACTTAGGAGAAAAGGAAGCATCTTGGTAAATGTTGCCATTCTCTTTCACAGATTCAAAAACCACGGTTCTTGAAGCTGATGGAAATTTAGCAGTGGGGAGGTCTAGGGCTTTGTGAACCAGTCTCATCAGACCCTGAGGGGCTTCTTTTTCTTTCTTTCTTTTCCCAGTAAAACATACATAACATAAAATTACCATGTTAGCCATTTTTCAGTGTACACTCTGGTGGTACGTCCTCATGGTTGTGCAAAGATCGCTACCATCCACCTCCAGGACTCTTCATCTCTCAAAGCTGAGACCCTGTCCCCATGCACACTCGCTCCCTTGCCCCTTCCCCCGGGCCCAGGTACCCACCCTTCTTTCTACTTTCCATCTTCAGGAAGTTAATGATCCTGGGGAACCACATATAAGTGCAATCATAGAATATCGGCCCATTTGTGACTGGCGTACGTCTCTTCGCATGATATCCTCAGGGTTCATCCGTGTTGTGGTGTGTGTCAAGACCTCCTTCCCTTTTACCACTCAGCAATGGTCCATCATCTGTCTACACCGCATTTTGTGTATCTGTTCATCGGTGCACAGACCCCTGCTTCCATCTTTTGACCATTGTGAATAATTGTGAATAATGCTGCTATGAGCATGGGTGTAGAGGGCCTCATATCTGTAAAACAATAGAGCAAAAGTGGTTTGCAGCATCTGAGAAACAGCCACCTGAGACAGCGATAGGTGGTAAAGCCTGTGACTCTATCCGTGGGATTGTTTCTTAATTAGGTCGTGTCTGTGATCAAGGGCCAGGAGCATGGTCGCCTCTGGCTGCATGTAACTCCTGGGGCACCTGTGGGTGATTTGGACTTCCGGCGGCTCACTTAGGTGCCAGGCATTGGTGCTGGGTGTCTCCTGGTGACATGGGGCTACTGTGCACGCTCTCTGACTTGTCTGACTGCGGTGTCACTAACTCGTTTCTCTCTCTCTCTCTCTCTCTCTCTCTCTCTCTCTCGCATCCTGCCCCTCCCCGTACCCCCTTCCCCGCCCTCCCCGCTCCGTGCCCATCTCATCTCGGCCTTCTCTTTGCGGCCCCCTCTGCTCTCCAGTGCGACCAAGACCAGTGCATTCAGAGCACCAAATTCGTTTTGCAGGCCGCGGCCACGCCCCTGCTGCAGAGCGAGCCCAGCCTCACCAGCGACGAGCTGCACCTGCCCGGGAAGCCGGGCCTGGGCACGCCCTGTGCCAGCCTGACGCTCGGGCAGCCCACGCCGCCCTCCTCCATGCCCAACCTCACCGCCGAGGCCGCGCTCACAGACATACTGCCTCTGAAAGAGGAGCACGTGGGCCACCAGTTCCTGACCCCCGAGGAAGCGCCCTCGCCACCCAGGCTGCTGGCGGGCAGCCCCCTGGCCCACAGCCGCACCATGCACGTGCTGGGGCTGGCCAGCCAGGACTCTCTGCACGAGGACTCGGTGCGCGGCCTGGTGAAGCTCAGCTCCGTGTGACCGCGGCCCCCGGGGGGTGGGGGGTGCAGACAGCGGGAGCCTTCCCATGACCCAGCTCCGTGGTGGCGAGGACGAACTCCTGGTCCTGGGGCGTGAAAACCGCTCGGAGAGTGGAGGCTGCTCCTGGGACAGCAGAGGAGGGCGGGGCCCACATGCCTGCAGCTTGCAGGCAGGTGCATCTTCCTTCCCCACCCCGACGGCTGCGAGCACCGGGGAAACAGAGAAGTGGCTGTTCCCAGGCCCCTGGCATCCGAGGGGCGGACCCAGGGAGAGAGGAGCCTGCGGGCTGCAGCCAGTCGGGGAGGAAAGGACAGTTTTCTGCTGGAGGTTCCTTGGTCCGCTCGCTGCTCTCGGGACAGACACGCGGGAAGGATGAGGACAGCTGTGGCCAGACCGAAATTGCACTTACGTGTTATGCTACTACTATTTGAGATAGACATGCCATTCCATTTGTTAATTTAAAAAACAAAAACCTCAAGGGGAAAAAAAAAAGACCAGATCTGGATTTGCATGCCACGCTACGTCTGTTTACAGTGGTGTTGGTATTCAAAAGGAAGTGCTGCTTGCTTGCTTTCTTTCTTTCTTCTAATTTGGTGAATTTTCAAGTGCTGTTTTATGGGACGACCATGCAACACGCCGAGGCTAATGGACAATGCCATCACTCGCCAGCTTATCCAGCTTAACTTAGACAGGCGTAGGTGGCGCCCGGGCTGCAGAGGGCTGCTGGGGTTGTAGCCTATCAGTTCACCTTCTGTTTAGTAGTTAGACGAGCTATTGTGTTGTACCACGCCTGCCACAGTCTCCACCTCCTTGTGTGACCAAACTTCCTGTGGACAGCCAATAAAATGACGTCCTCTGTTATTTTGGATCTGCGTACGGTTATCCTTAACAGCTCGACAACACAGTCATCTGGATGGCCTGTTGGAGAGTTGGGTTTTATTAAAGTATCCCTAGGGAGGAATGGTCCCCAAGCAGCCAAAAGTAAAATCTTTGAATGGGGGAGCAGGTGTTTTCGGGGCGATTTCTCAGGCAAGAGGGTAGCTTTCTGACAGTGGGGTTTTCTCTCTTTTTTCTTTGATCATCTCTTTCTAACACAGTCTTAGCAGAATTTGCTCCATGTGGACAGATTGGCAGCAGCAGTCCATCTACAGGAGAGGGGAGAGGGCACGCAGGATAAGGGGCCACGGTGGGGCCATCTTCTGTGTCATGTTCTTGTGTCGCCAGGGCTCAGGAAGGGCAGTGTGAGGTCCTCCTCGGATATCAGAAAATGAGGAGGGGAAACCAGCTTAAAGTTTGGGCCCCGTTCATCATCATTCTTACCCAGGCACGAAACAGAATGGAATTAAGAAAATTACCACTCCGTTCAGTTCATTTATCATCTAGAAGGGAGCTGGCTCTGTATTTAGGGAATAAGTCACTTCAGAGGCAGCTGCAGGGACTCAGCAGGCTCTGTCCTTGCTTCTTTCCAGATGATAAATTCAACAGCCAAATCGACTCAAGTTCAAAATCAAGCTGGGGCTTCTCACAACCGTTGAGAAACACAAGACGCCCCAACACTTTGCATTCATGGAAAAAGGCTGTTTCTCCTGAAAAAGAGTTGCCATTTTATAGAAAAGAAAAGGAAAGGCGAAAAGAAAAAAAGAAAAGCACAATTTAAAGTCTTATTTGGAAGAAAGCCAGTTCTTTGTTGGTGAAGAAATCTTTTGTGCTGAAAATAACCACAGAATTCTTGCACAGTGGTATCTTTGAAACATCTTTACCTTTAATATTGTACATACAAATAGAAAACAGGCAAAGTAAATTAAATGTAGCCATTGTTGGTCTCCTGGACCTCCTAATGCCTTGAACTCACTTGGAATTTCTAGTAAGGGGAACAGAGCTCTTCCTTACACAGCCACACACACTCAGGCTCACGGTCATCAATGCACAGGGATTTTCCCTGCACGCACTGCCTGTGAACAAAAAGCAACAGCCCTAAGACGTGCCTTCCATAACTTCCCTAACCCTCTGCTTTCTGCCTCCTTCCATCTACTGCCTGGAGACCTTGGGGGAGCCCTGGTCGTGAGGAGAGAGAAGGATGGGTCAGTTCTCACTCCTATATCTATGTGACTACATCCATTCCCAGCTTCTTCATCTGGAAGTTGAAAGCGATGGGCTTTTGAGTCTTTTTGTGTCTAACATCATCTAATTCAGTAGTTGTTCATTTCCCACATCTGGTCCTTTTTTCCTACCTCCTTATGAAAAAAATCCAAGGGATCTTTCATTTTTATCTAATAATCAAAATTTACATAATATTTATTACCAATCCTCCACCCCGCCCTCAACTCTGTCTCCCTTCCAGCTTATCATTTACCAAAAAGGGGATTGGGAATTTCGGTGAAACAAATCAAGGCTATTCAGGGTTTAAGAGGGAGATTAACTTGAATGAGCCAATTTGCTAAAACAATTAACTTCTTAAAACCCCAAACCAGAGAGATACTCACAGCCCTTTACTCTGTGGCTTAGAAAAGAAGGGAAAGTCTGTGCAGTGAAGGACTATGATCCTAGGAACTCCCTCCTGCCCCTGGGGTGTCCACATGATCTCAGGAAAGTGACTTCTGGCAATAGGCCTGCGTTTCCCATTCACTGATAAATATATATATTTTAAAATGTTGAGTGGTTCCATCAAGCTGTGGCTGAGTAGACCTTGATCTTTCTAAATTCTGTCAGTGTGTTATGGATTGATTGCATGCTGGCTATAAAAATAGGATAAATATTTTACCATGCTATTAAAGTTTGGACCATTATCAAACATATGCACACACATACACACTCATTTTGTTGTTTAAAAATTCATCCGCTTTCATCCTCGCAGGAGTGCTCCGGGGACTGCAGGCACTCAGAGGCTGAATTTAGCCTGAATGTCCTGGTCCTCAGAAGGATGTTGGTTGGAGCAACTAGGGTGACCGATAGCCTGCATCAGAAAGGGCAGGATGACATGTCATTCTGTGCCTGGGGAAAATTGGCCCAGCATTTGTACTGTGCCCATTTGAAAAAAATGCTCATTCCAGCTTTCACATGTAATTATTTCAGCCTGTAAGAATGATGCCATAACCCCACCCTGGGCCAGCAAAATGCCAAATACCTCTTCTGGTCCAGAATAGCACAAAGGAAGAGCCTTTCACTCAGCACCACCTCCTCCAGGTGCACTATAGACTTCCCCTATTGTTTAGGATTATTGACTGGAATTCAAGATGAAAAGCAAACCCCATTTGATGAGCCATGCGTCTACTGGACCTGAATGGGTTTTCAAAAACACCCTAGCTTTTTACGGCCCTGGGCCTCGGCCTTCTCATCTGATTCAACAGCAAGGAAAATGAATTTGCCACAATTGACAGTAAGTGTCCCTGGCACTGGAGCCTGTAATAGCATCTCCAGGGAAATGCTGGAATTCAAGCCAGTCAGGGACCTCCATCAGTGGGGACAGAGGCTTCTGAAGGTCACAGCCTGATGGGCTTCTCTGCAGGTGTCTAGCCTCCTGCTCCCCAAGGAGGGGGGCTGTAACGTGGATGCCCCCTTCCTGAGCTCTGCCCACAATCATCCAGTGCTTTTCCACCTTGGCTTGTGGTTTTGTGTTTGCTAGAAGGTATCAGGAATTCACGTTCATTGTTCAAGGAAAGTTTCTAAAGTCAGTTGTCTTTCATTCATGCCCATGAATACTGCCTCGCCCGTTTAGTTGATCATCCAAGAAAAAAAAAAATAAAGGGAACAAATATCAAATATACTTTTCTGATTAATGCCTTAAACTTTTCTGAAGCTGAGCCTCAATCAAAGTGATGTTTACATTTTTTTTATCAAGTACCTATGAGTTGTGGGGTCTAGCATATTCTTGTCCAAATGAGAGAGCCTTTCAAATGAATCCTTCCCCCCTGGTCCCCTCCACCTGCCCTGGAGCTCTGTGTATGGCATTGTATGCTGTTTTCCATGTGACCGTGTCCAAAACCACCTCCCATTGGTTCCCTGGAAATGCACTCCCCTCGTCTCTGTCTTCTAAAAATAAGTTATTGAAATATTAAATAAGCTGAAGCGTCGTTTTCTTTCCAATAAATGTCAAAGATGTTAATGGTTTTTTGTAACTCGGTAAATCCTCTGTCTAGTTGCCCATTGTACAGTCCTCGCAGTACAGCCAAGATGGATTTTCAAATGAGCGGTTAGTACATTAATCAAGCCATTGAAAATAATTGGGAGGTTGAAGATTAGATTGTTTCTGGAGCAACTGAATTTGCAGCTGCCACAAAACTAGATAAATGGCCTTAACTGGAATTATTTTTTAAATCTCATAAACCCCAGGAATTACATACAGAATGAATTGGAAAGCAGATGGGCATCTTGGACAGCATGAAGACTTGTCTTCTGTCTGTTGCTGACTTTTTAAAAGATACTTGGTATTGCTGATGAAGACATGAATGAATAACTCTCTATTTGCCCTAGATATTTTAAGATGGATAGTTAAACCGAGAGGCCATATGGCATATCCAAAGAGACATGTTTTCTGGGTTCTACATGAATGGAGATGGTTTTAGCCCGCAGTCAAAAAAAAAAAAAAAAGGAAAGAAAGAAAAGAAAAAAAAGGAAGATTGAAGTCTTGCTTAGCATTTGCCCAGGGCATTCTGTGTTGGTATTTCACACTAGTCAAATATTTTGGTTGTGGGGGGAGGGGAGTGGTGGGGAAGCATTTTAACCTCTTGGTGGATTCAAAGTCCTAAATCAGAACAATGGTGAACACAATATAACGCATAACATTGCATGTTTTCCAAGATAATTATGCTTATTTAAGTGCCTTTCATGTTTAATCAATGTTTGCAGAATATATCTTAAACCTGAAATGAATTAAGAAAGTATTTTCCTCCTTCAATAAAAACTGCTAATGGCATCAAATGTAAACCTCAGTCTTTATAAGATAGATATTATCAAGGTCAACAAGGTGTAGGAAAGAATCGGATCGATTTGCATTCAATGAGTTTGCACAATGTACATCCGAAGAGTAATGGATTTTCTGGTCACAGATATCTGGATTGGTTTCTTACAGCTGTGATTCTCAACTTTTTAAAATTCTCCATGACTTTAGAGTGATGCAGAACTTCAAACCCCCTAATCCGCTAGCTCTTTGTTCCACCTTCTAACACACGTACACACACCAGCCTTCAACCTTGATGGGTAAGAATTGTGTTTGCCTACTAGTCACGAAATCCCCAAGTTGACAGTGGCTTAGACACTTTCCTGTCATGCAAAATAAGTCCAGTGGTAGGCAATCGAGAGTCAGTGTGGTGACTCCATAATGTCATCAGTGCCCTGACCTCTTTCTCTCTTTCTGTTCTGCCATTCTTAACATGACTTTCATCCTCAAGGTCACTTCATGGTTACAAGATAGCTCCTGCAGCTCCAGCCACCAAAGCCATATTCCAGGAAGGAAAGAAAGAGAAAGGGGAGGAGCAAAATGGGTACATGACACTTAATGTGGCTCTCTTCAAAGAGCCGTTCCCAGAAATCTCACTCAGATTTCTCCATGGCCAATGTGGAGTCACATGACCACCCCTGACTACAAAAGAAGCTGGAAATCATGGTGTTTTAAGCTGGGCACAAAATTGCCCCAAATGTTGGGTTCTGTGAGTAAGGAAGAAGGACAAAATGAGTACTTACTAGATCATCACAACAGATAACCTTACTTCGTCCTTATTGAAAAGGAGACACTCCAGTTGACCTCATCCATTCTCCTCTCCACCAGTAAAGCTTTGTCTTCATCCACTTTTCTCTCCCTTTAGAGAGAGTTCTTACATACTAAAGTAGGTCTGACCCAGGCTCTTCCATGACCTCTGGGATCCAGCCTCTTCTCTCTTGCATCTTCAATTTCTCTCTTTTCATTAGTTGCTTTTCATAGGTCACCAAACTTTTCTTCTATTAAAAAAAAAAAAGGCAAAATCAAAGACCAAAAAATTCTCTTCCTTGTCTATCATTCTCAGTGTTCTTTCATGGTACACTCATGAGACCAGGCCCTCCAAGTCTCCAATGGCCAAATCCAGTGGCATATCCAGGGGCATTGGTCTACCTTCTCTTTGACATCGCAGAAGCATCTGGCATCGATGCACTGCGTCGGTGGGCAAGCTGCTGTTGGATGGCCTCTAGGCTCCTTCTCACACAAGCCCTCTGTGCTTCGCCACCACATTCCCACCCTCTGATTTGGTGTGACACTGTTGTTCCAGTTGGCACCTCCTTGCATTCTGCTTCTTTCCCACACCCCCTAAATGAGGACATGTGGCAAGGCTTTGGTCCTCTGCCCTCTGCCCTTCGCTCTCCTTGCTCTCCTCTCCTGCAGAGACTTTGCCACTCCCATGCCTTCTGGACTCTACATTGGATTCCAGCCTCTCTGTCTCCCAGATCACCTCTCTTCCAAGTGCCAGCCCACACCTGAACCAGCTGCCTGGGAGGAGAAAGAGTTTTCAGACAGGATTCTGGCTCGGCTTACCTGAAACTAGCTCTCTAACCACTTGGGCGATGGGTAGAGTCTCTGCACCTGGTTTCTTTACCTGTGTATGAATGGCTACTGTTGGTGCAGTGTCCACTTAGATGTCCCATCATCACCCCAAACTCAGAATGCCTAAAATTGTATTCCACATCTTTTCCCCAAAACCAGTCCTTATTTCCGTTGCTGCTTCCCTAGTAGGGTCCTAGGCTGAAAATTCTGAAATGGTCTTTGATTCTTTGTTACTCTCCATATCCGGGAAGTTGTCCAGTCCTGTCTACTCTTGCTTTATAATACCCATCAAATCTGTCCCTCTTTTCTGTTTGATTGCTATCTTCACTATAGTCCCCAGAGTGTTACGATGGCTGCCAAGAGGTCTCCTCCCAAAGCTTTTCCTGTGCCCGTCCATCCCATGTGACCCAGGCAAATTGATCTTCCCCAGCCATGCTAGGTGCATGTCAGGTCTCAGGCAGGAGACTGAAAGGTATTTTTCTTGCCCATGTGCTGTTTGGACCAACATCAAAGCCTCTATACTCTGGTCCCAACTAGTTTTTCCACCCCTCTGTCCCTTTCTTGTTGTGCTCTCCTCTCTGACCAGCTGGCCTCCTCATCTTCTGGTGCACTTCCCACTCTCCCCACCTCCACTGTGTTCTTCCTGACTCTCCCCTGAATCTGTCCATGCTTTAAAGGCCTTGCTCAAGGACCCACACTTCCATGAGATCTCTGATAGACCCAGGAACTCCTTTCCTCTGAATTCTTAAATTGGTCTGTCAGGTATTTTCTTAAATTGAGGTATAATTCACATGCCACCAATTCACCCTTTAAAAATGTATGTTTCAGTGGTTTTTTTAGTACATTCATATGATTGCACCATCACCACCACATCTGTAACATTTCTGTCACACATTTGATACTCTTCCTAGAGTACCTATTATTCATATTCTTATGTGAATGTCCTCTCTCCCCATAAAACATGGGGGCATGCCAAGCAGAACAACTCACTCAGGCCTGAGACCCTCAAATGCTCAAGAAGGCAGGGCTTTAGGTGAGGAGGATACAGTGACAACAGTTCAGGAAACAAAGACCCAAACTCCCAAAGGGGATGCCACCCTGAAACATCACAGTCTCAGCAAAAAGCCAAGCCATCTTCCCTTTACCCCCTCTTATGTCCATCACAAGGAAATGTGGTTGTTGTGATGCAAGGCTCTGTGCCAAGGGAACCTGAGCTGGGGGGTGTCCTACTCTGCTCCCCAGATCCAGAATATCTGGGCTCCCTCCACAAGCCCACCTGAGGCTTCTCCTCCATTCCTTATTACGCATATTATACTTTGGGATAAAATAGGGGTCATAAGTCAATCATCTTATATAATTCCAATACAAAAAAGTTAACTTTTGGGGTGCCTGGGTGGTTGAGTTGGTTAAGTATCCGCCTTTGGCTCAGGTCATGATCCCAGGGTCCTAGGATCAAGCCCTGCATCAGGCTCCCTGCTCAGCAAGGAGTCTTCTTCTCCCTCTCCTTCTGTTCCACCTCCCATGTGCTCTCTCTCTGCTCTCTCTTTCAAATAAATAAATAAAATCTTTTTTAAAAAGAAAAAAATTAACTTTTTAAATATATAATTTGTGATCAATAGTAACATAATATAGATTACATGCTTTAAATTTTTCATTTAATAAAAATCTATTAACCAATTCCATTAACAAGCATTTTTGGCCACATGACAAAGGGTTAGTCACTGAAAAATGTGTATCACTTTCCATCATAGAATGTGTATCATAGAATGTATACACCACTTACCCATATATTATAATTATTTCTGGATAATAAAAGAGGACTTAAAGTAAGACATACAGTAGATATTTGTATGCAACTTTGCTAAAATCACATTTTGCTTTGAAACACCACCTAGCACAGCATTAATGCCAATATCAGTGCACGGGCTCCAAACAAGCATGAGCAGAGTTGATAGTTTTAATGAGATGACAAATGATAAAGGGAGAATAGTTTCCTCTCATATCACAAACAAGGTTAATTGTAATGAAGAACTGAGAAAAGAAATGAGTATATGGCATCTATTCACATATGAAAGCATATGTCATACATGCAAATATATTACAGACTATTATATGTTCACATGTACTATTTCTTACATAGAAATATATTTTGTATACTTTTTACTAACCTATTATATTCCATAAATTGGCTTGGAATTTGGAATGTATTTTCCCATGAAAGCGAACATTTTAAATGGTATTTAGAACCTAGGTCAGTCTGCAAAATAATCCATAATCTACCTGGAATAATACTATGACAGTCTTAGGATCTAAACTCCCCCAAACCTCTCTAAATTCTGAGTCCTGAGCCTGGTTCTCTGACCCTTGGAGCCCTGGGCCCCCTCAAGAGTAGACCACTCCTTACTATTATTTCTACACCACTACCAAACAGTCAAATCCATTTTAAGAAACACATGGACCTCAGATTTCTTTAAAATATGTACTAGGAAAAAACAAAACAACAGAAAGAAATCCTTAAGTTTTCTATTTCCAAAGATTCAAAATAGTGACCCTTCTTTGCAATGCATGTAAGCATACCTCTTAAAAACAACCTTTTCCTTCTTCTTTAGAGCCTTCAGGAATTTCAGCTGAGATGATTTTCTGGCAGAAATTCTAGATGATTCCACAACTGAATCCAACTTGACCAAACATGGACAACTCACTGGGGATTGAGAATTAATTTATTTTGTGTTACTATCCTAAATTGAAACATGCATTGTGTTTTGAGGCAGTCTAGCTGACACTGACCAGCTCGGTGGAAAAAAAATATCTTGTAAAGCCTTTTCAAAAGATTTCCTTGAAACCTAGTCAACACTCTGGAAACGTACAATGGAGATGACACTATGCAAGTGTTCTTCTTAATGTTCTTTTTTGAGAAATCTGGTCGGCAAACATCTGTTGGTGACACCTGTGCTTTCTGATTGAAATCTAGCCTGAGTATTGAAATTTAATTAGTTAGGTCGGTCTGGAAACTGCACTAGAAAACACAATTTCTTGAGATAATGAGAACAGATGGATTCAGAAGCCACCAAGGATTATTTCAAATCCATTGTTTCATGGAAATATCAAATAGGGCTCTCTGTGTCCCTAAGTAATAGCTTCAGACCAGCTGTGTTGAGGTCATAGGAGGTCCCTGTGAACTGATGCTCTGTTATCTTACTGAAATCTTAGGACACCTTGCCTTCCATAGGCATCCTCCCAAGATCTGGATAAAAATTAACTTGCTGCAATAAAATCTAATCCAAGAGCATGATGGAAGGTAACTGAAAATGTGAATCTGAGGACCCTTTCAGGAAGCTCATGACCACCTCAAATTCACCTTTTACACTAGTCTGGAGGTCTCCATGTGCACCTTCCTCTTCACAAAGACATCCCTTCACTTCTGCCTCCATCGTATACAGGATACAAATGAGGGACCTCATAATACAAGCCTGGTCACGTCTGGATGTGTCAGCTTTCCTGTGACTTGGCACTTCCTCAGGACCAATGGCCTCCTATGCTATGGCTGATCTACTTTTAAATTCTATACTATCAAAAGGAAGGGCCTGGCATTTGTTTCTGCCAAATGCCTCCATATCAGTTTATCATCAGGTAGGATCTGTCCTAAGAATTTCGAAACTCTTTCCTTGGCATCCTTCACCTGCCAGGAGGGAGGCTGGGCCACAGAGAGCTACATAGGAAAGCAGTGCTTTTTCTAAAAAAGGAGCAAATTCTTTCTCTTTCTTCTTTCTTTCTTTCTTTCTTCTTTCTTTCTTTCTTTCTTTCTTTCTTTCTTTCTTTCTTTCTTTCTTCTTTCTTTCTTCTTTCTCCTATCAACATGTCAGCTGCTTTGCTGAGTTGTCTTTTTTTTTAATGATTTTTTTAAAAGATTTTATTTATTTATTCACAAGAGACACACACATAGAGGCAGCGACACAGGCAGAAGCAGGCTCCATGCAGGGAGCCCAATGCGGGACTTGATCCAGGGTCTCCAGGATCACACTCTTGGCTGAAGGTGGCACCAAACCTCTGAGCCACCGGGGCTGCCCAAAACAAATGATTTTTAAGGAAGGTGGTTTTTGACTCATTCACTATGAGAAGTTGACTGGAGAGGAATGACCATCATCATGGTGTCTCCAACAGTCATTTGAATTTTCAGATAAAACATGTTAACATAATTGCTTTAATGTGATATCTTCACATCCTTTTTAAGGCTTCTTCTTTTTTAATTTATTTTTTATTGGTGTTCAATTTGCCAACATATATAATAACACCCAGTGCTCATCCCATCAAGTGCCCCCCTCAGTGCCCGTCACCCAGTCACCCCCACCCCCCGCCCACCTCCCTTTCTACCACCCCTTGTTCGTTTCCCAGAGTTAGGAGCCTCTCATGTTCTGTCTCCCTTTCTGATATTTCCCACTCATTTTTTCTCCTTTCCCCTTTATTCCCTTTCACTATTTTTTAAATTCCCCAAATGAATGAGACCATATAATGTTTGTCCTTCTCTGATTGACTTACTTCACTCAGCATAATACCCTCCAGTTCCATCCACGTCGAAGCAAATGGTGGGTATTTGTCGTTTCTAATGGCTGAGGAATATTCCATTGTATACATAAACCACATCTTCTTTATCCATTCATCTTTCGATGGACACCAAGGCTCCTTCCACAGTTTGGCTATTGTGGACATTGCTGCTATAAACATCGGGGTGCAGGTTTGCTGAATTGTCTAATCCTGAATCAACCCAACCTCAAGTTCTGAGTGAGCAGGATTTATATTTACAACTTAGGTATATGCGCCCCATTGATTCCTAGAAGAACTTACAGCAACATCAAAGGATGTTGATCTATAGGACGCAAACAAGGTGTTTTTCTCTCAATTCATTGTGAAGCCACCACCTTCCACTCACTGAGTCTGTGGCCCTTCCAAGGGATCCTGGCACACCCCAGAAGAAAGAAGTCAGTTCTTATCCTGGAGTGTCTACATGGACTTTTATAAGACCAGGCCAGAGACAATGAATTGAAGAGAAAAGACCGAGTTGGGTTTAAATAAAGATTTGGAAGGATATCAACTGGCCATCTTTTTTCCACTGGGAGAAGAGTTGAA
The DNA here is from genome assembly GCF_053574225.1 of Canis aureus. NCBI lineage: Eukaryota > Metazoa > Chordata > Mammalia > Carnivora > Canidae > Canis > Canis aureus. The sequence continues at coordinate 47,746,114 of NC_135611.1, forward strand.
ATTTCTGTCTGGACTAAGGGAAGACTTTGGAACAATGGAAGGGTCCCCCTGCTCCTGACCTCATGGGGTCTTGGTGAGGGAAGCCTGCTGCTTTCCATGGCTTTTGGGGGAAACCTAAGGTCAGAGGGGATTGGGGCCTTGCTTCTTGGGTCAAGTCTAAGGAGACAGGTAGTCTGCAAACCAGCATAAGAGTGGCTAGTGGAAATCAGAGCAGGTCAGTAAAAGCAGAGAGACAGAGTTCCCACCTCCCTCACTCCAAGGTCCTGGCCAGGCCGGGAGGAGCAGCTGGACATGTCCTATGCCCTGGGGCCAGGTGGAGCACCTAGGCACAAAATAGGGGAAGAGTACTCAACACCCGTTACTTCCACCCATTGGGGAAATTCATAATAGACTGATTTTTCTAAGAATACCACTTCACTGCCACACGCCACAGACTTTCCCTTGCAAACACACAGACCTATAATGTTTACTATATGAGCAGCATCCTACAATGACAGTGACCCTGCCTGTGGTCAGATGTGGTCACCACAAGCAGATATAGCCAGATACCACAAGTCCTGGCCTCTGCGGCTGATGCAGATGCTGAAGATGCCTGGAGAGGAGTAACATCTCTGCAGAGGCCGCTTGGCAGAGATGATCAAGAACATAGGCTGGTTCCCCAAGGACACTGACAAACACCTCCCAGATTCTAAAGAAGCCTCCAGTTCAGGGCAAGAAGGAATTCTAACTTGACCAAGGAAATCCCTGACTTAAACTGAGTTTACCTAGACTAATTTTTTTTAAAGATTTTATTTATTCATGAGAGACACACAAAGAGAGGCAGAGACATAGGCAGAGGGAGAGTCAAACTCCCCACGGGGATCCTGATGCGGGACTCGATCCCAGGACCCGGGGATCACAACCTGAGCCAAAGGCAGACTCTCAACCCGAGCCACCCCAGTGCCCTAATTTTTTTTTTTTTTTAACTATGGAGGCTCAAAGTTGGAAATTAAGTAGGTCTCAAATATTGGCTTTTTTTATAATCCCATTTTTGACTATGACATTTGTACCCATCACAAAGAGACACTTGGTCCCTGGCCATGTGGAGTTCCCGCCTTAGTGGTATGAGGGGCCAACACAGAGATGAAATCAGCTCCCTGACTTTCTTTCCACCTTCTGGTCTGTTGTAGCTACTATGGCCTCTCCTTGCAGACAGAGGCTTCTATTCCTCAGTCATAGACCAGCCTCTGTTCCTCAGACACACATGGGCGTCTCCCCCTCAGGTCCACCTGGGCCTCTCCTACACACACACACACACACACACACACATGCACGCACACAGCTTTGTCCTCACACACAAACAGGCCCCTCAGCTAACTCACTGGGAACTTCCTTCCCCAGGTACCATGTGACTTAGCTCAAATCACTGTCTCTGAAACACCCATGCCCTTCATCAATCTCCAGCCCCTTTCTTTGGTTTTAAAAATCTTCATTGCAGTTTTTGCTTCTCAACATTATATACAATATTGAAGTTGTTTATATTGTTTCCCCGAATAGAACATGAATCCCATAATAAACAGGAACACTGTTCTGCTCACCACTGTATTAGAGCAGGTCTGGAGCCATACCTGGCACGTAGTAGGTGCTCAGTGCTTTTCGAGTGGATGAAAGGTCTTAATTTAGAGGAGACTCCATACTGCAGCCAGCAAGTGCACACTCCCGAGTGCCTGTCCTTCAGAAGCTGCACTTGCTGTTTTTGTCCTGCTGTCCTTGGCTCCGGCTTCAGAAGGCCCATCAGTGCGTAATTTCCCTACTGATTTGGAGCAAGTTTGAGAAATACCAATATTCTGCATCTGCAGGAAAGATCTATTTTTCTCATTTATGGATTTTTAGTACAGTCATCATAACTGCTTGGGTTTAATGGTGTGCAAATGCTGTTGGTTTGAGTCCCTTAAAAAAAATGTAAAAAAAGAGAAAAAAAAAAAAAGAACAAGAGGCAGTGAGGGAGTAAAAAGAAATATCTGTCTCCTGTTTTCTAAAGCAGGATGAAGCTCCTTCAACAACATCACCTCCCAATAAGTGAACTTTGCACGGACTCTCACAGGGATGCTGAGCCGACTCTGTGGTTGCAGGGAACAAGGAAGGGCGGCTGTTAATTTCATGGCCACCTGTCAGGGCCTCAAAGGTGGTGACCTGCAAGTCCCCACCTGCCCCCTCCCCTACCCCTCCTGCCTTCTGCCCCTCTGTTCATGACTATTTTGGGATTTGCTGAACCTCCACTGACGGAGGAGTAAAGAAGAGAATCCATGACCTGAAACCAGCCTTCTAGAATTCCTTTGTCAGCAGAAGTGGTTCCAGCTCTGAGTATTAAAGAGAAGAGGTCAAAATTGTCCCTAAAACTAGATTTTGGGTAATCCACCACTAGAACAGAGGATAGGGAGGAAATGGCTGGTCTGGGGACCTACAGACTGCACCCTTTATACCCCATGGTCCCCCCACTCCTTGTCACTTCCTCCTGTCCATCCTCCCCTTGGTGGCACGTGATCTAGTGGTCCTCACCAGAAGCAAACCCTGTCGTGTCCTTATCCTGTTTGAATCCCTGCTTCCTTGTCCTCAAGTATGCAACTCCAGTGGCCTAAAATGGTAATCACTCACCTCTAAGCTCCTCTTGGATGCCCACAGGCCATCTCCCCACCAGGCCCACCCTGTCTGCCTCCCTTTCTTTCTTTTTTCTTTTTAAAGATTTTATTTATTTATTCATGAGAGACACAGAAGGAGAAGCAGAGATATAGGCAGAGGGAGAAGTGGGCTCCTCCCAGGGAGCCCAATGCAGGACTCAATCCCCCTGGGATCGAGACTTGGGATCACTCTCTGAGTTGAAGGCGGATGCTCAACAGCTGAGCCACCCAGGCATCTCCCCTCCCCTTCTTTCTGAATTGGAGCCCCATTTTGAGGCTTCCTTCCACAGGAGCACTGCACTTTCCTGTTATGTACCCTGATACACTAATTATCCCCCCAATCTAGTTATTCTCTCACACTCAACTGCAAGTTCCTTGACCGCAAGAAGAGCATCTTTCATCTAAGGATCCCTGGTGCCTGGCCCATTATAGCTTTCAAAAAAAAATTAGTGAATGAATGATAAATGTATGACTTGGTTCTTCTACAGTTTCCTTTTATTCAAGATGTTGAACTACAGCATCCAAAGTCAGAACTTGAAATACTCCCCAAAATGTCATTATGGAGAAGCACTGGCCACTACATATCTGTTAGAATGGCCCAAATCTAAACACTGACAACAGAAAAAGCTGACGAGGATACAGAATGACAGAACTCCCATTCATTGCTGGTGGGAGATCAAAATGGTGCAGCCACCCAAGAGGACAGTTTGGAAGATTCTTATCAATGAAACTGAACATACCCTTGGGGCTCCTGGATGACTCAGTCAATTAAGCATCTGACTCTTGATTTTAGCTCAGGTCACGATCTCGGGGTTGTGAGATTGATCCCTGCGTCGGCCTCTGTGCTTGAAATTCTCTCTCTTCCTCTCCCTTTGCCCCTCCCCCCCAAAAAAAACCCTAAACATTCTCTTACCATAGGCTCCTGCAATCTCACTCTTTGGTTTTTACCCAAAATAAATAGAAAACATGTCCACACAAAAACCTGCACATGGATATGTATAATAGCTTTATTCATAACTGCCAAAACTTAGAAGCAACCAAAATGTCCTACAGTAGGTGGTTGGATATCTAAACTGTGATATATCCAGTCATTGCAATATTATCTAGCACTAAAAAGAAATGAGCTATAAAGGCATACAAAGAGATGAAGGACTCTTAATTGCATTATTACTGAGTAACAGAAACACATCTGACAAGGCTGCATCCTGTATGATTCCATCTCTATGACATCCTGGAAAAGGTAAAACTGTAGGAACAGTAAAAAGATCAGTGCTTGGGGGGACGGGTAAGGGATGTGGGATGAATAAGTACAAAGGATTTTTAGGGCAGCAAAAGTACTCAGTTTGATATTATAATGATGGACACATGTCATTGTACATTTGCCCAAACCCATAGACTGTATATAACCAAGAGTGAACTCTACTAATGTAAACTCTGGATTTTGTAGGTCATCCATTGTAACAAATGTATCACTTGGTGAGAGATGTTGATAGTGGCAGAGACTGTGGGTGCAGGGGCTGGGGGGATATGGGAATACTCTCTATTTTCTGCTCAATTTTGCTATGAACTAAAACAGCTCTGAAAAATAAAATCTATTAACTTAAAAAAATACACTGACCACCACTTCAAAAAAGTAATGACATGATAATAATGATCAAAGCACATGCACACACCCACAGTGGGATGAATCATGAAATCAACAGAGGACATTTCCTAAATGTGTCTCCCTTGAAAAGCCACAGCTGGTACAATATCCCATCAGATGGCTTCCATCCTGGGTCTGACCGGAGGCAGCCCCAGCAGGCTCTCTTTCCCCTGGATTAGGCCCTCCCTGAGTAGTGCCCAGGGTCCGTCTGAAGACAGGGACCTTGGGATAGAATGCTTAGGTCCATCCACGTTTCTGGGGAGCTGGGAACATGGCAGTATAAGCTTGCAGTCAGGAAAATTGGCTCAGGATTTCCTAGGTTGGGCCTATTTTAGGCTGATTATCAGTAGTTGGTTTCCTTTGCAGAGCAAAAGCCTGTTTAGCCTTGTACACATCCGACTGCCTGATTTAGAAGGACTTCAAGGGATCTTAAGAGGAAATGTGTTTGGAAAAAATAAGAACATTCTACTGCTGCAGGCAGAAGTAACAAGGGCCGGAGGCTTCTCCCACTTTGTGCATGATTACCTCTGAAGACTGTGAGGGAATAAGAGCCTTCCTGCCCCTTTGGCAATGTATGTCTACTGAGAACTGTTTGTGGTGGACATTTGTAGTTACCCCAATGCATTCCTTTCTACAAGGACTGGATCTCTCTATTCCCTAGGGAGTGCAAGCCTGACCAGGGTACTGCGCTTCCCCCATCACGTCCCCATGGAAGACCCCATTTCTCAGAAGCTGCTGCAGAGTGAAAAGACCACCCAGAGTGGTCAGGCACAGGGGTCCTGGCCCTGCACTCACCACCACCCAGCAAGTGTGAAGGACGTTCATTGTGTGTGCCTTCATTCCCATCTCAGTGTCCATAACTTTGAAAGAAGCTGAGGCAGCCATGTAGAGTAGCAGACAAATTGTCACGGAAAAAGTAGGCCTTCCAAAGGTGAACCATGGATTTAGCAAGTTTCTCTGGTTTGCCCCCTTCTCCAAAGCTCTGTGAGAAGACAACTACAGGGATAGAAAAGACACCAAAAGCATGATGGGGAGCCCCACCTTCTGCGGAACTCACAATTCCTCCATCCGGCTAATCAGCACGATTTGCCAACAAGGGAAGTACGTTAGTCACTGGCCGACACCCAAGTCAAAGTGACTTTAAAAAAACAAGAGGATTTATTGCTTCGCAGGGATAACCCAGCACCAGCCTGGCTTGATCCAAGGGCTTGGTTTATGTCCTAAGGACATGACCTCTCAACCTCTTTCTCCCTTCTCTCCATCTCTCAGGCTCTGTTTCCTCCACATTGGCTTCACCCTCAGAACCAGCCCTCAGAGTGACAGAGCAGGCCCTGATGTGCCCCAGGCTATGTCCTCCCAGTTCAGCAACCCCAGTGAAGGAAAGTAGGAGGGCTCCCTCTTCCACATCTGCCAAGGCCTGGGACACATTCATGAGGCCTACACTGGCTGGGCTCAGCCCTGAGCCAGTTACAGGAGCAAGAGGACTCCAGTGGCCTACTGGGCTGGGCCTAGGTACCCACTGCTGCCAGAAGTGAAGAGGCAGCCCTCTTCAAGCAACAGGGATCAAGAGTAGAGGGGTGGCTCACCACGCGGATGTCAGGGCGGGCTGGCTGTGACAGTCTCCTGATGTCCCCCTGCATTAGCCTCCACTGGATGATCCCAGTGTGTAGACAAAGTCAGGAACACCACCGCTCAGCCAATCTAATGAGGGCTAGCAGAGACTAACTCTGTGGAGCCTACCAAGCATTTGCCAAGCCCAACCCTGGAGCCATCCATCACCCTACGTGCCTCCCTCACCCTCACATTTGGTCAGCCACTGAGTTCTTCCAACCTCAAAACTAGCAGCAACCTGCCCTCCCCTCTCCGTGCCTGCTACCGCTGCCAAGGCCAACAAGGATCCCTTGTATCCACTTCTCATGGCTGCTAAGTGCCACAAACTTAGCAGCTGAACCCAACAAGAATGTACTCTCTCAGTTCTGAAGACCAGATGTCCACATCAAGGCACCAGCAGGGCCATGCTCCATCTGAGACGCTGGGTAGAAGCCTGCCTTGCGTCTCCCAGTTCCCTGGGGGTGGTGGCAATGCTTGGTGTTCCTTGGCCTACAAGGGCATCACTCCAATCCTGCCTCTATCACCTTGTGGCCTTCTCCCTGTGTGTCTATGTCTTTACGTGAAGGTATCTTCTTAAAAGGACACCAGTCAGATTGCATTCGGGCCCATCCCAATGGCTTCATCCTATTGATTCTATCTGCAAAGACCCTATTGATCACACTCATAGGTACCATAGGTTAGGACTTCAACAGATCTTTTTGGGATCTGTTCAACCCATGACATCACTTCTATCCTAAAACATGGATGGCTTGTCTGCAAACACCCTCTCAACTCTGCTAGAATGTTCAGTTCCCTAGAATCAGCTGACGCACCCTTTAGGGCCACACAGGAAAGCAGCAAGGTCTGTCAGGAGCATGCAGGTGGGGAGGAAAAGGCAGGCAAGACCCTTCATTGTGGTTTCTGAGGGAAGGAATGGATGAGGCAGGCTAGGCAGACTTGATATTGGCAAATTTGAATAATTTCTGTGGGCTCTGGGGAGTAAGGCTCCTCTTAGTGACTGGCACCCAGATCTGGGTCTGGCCTATGGGATTAGGGCAGGTGCACAGTGGCCCAGAGTGTGATAGTCAAATAGAGGAGGTGTTTGGGGCTTGGACTCTGGATTGGTTAGTTTGTATATGAAAGGTGCATCCTGGGCAAATTGTCTACTATCTCCAGGAGGACACTAGCCCTGGAAGGTGCAATCCCTCAGGGTCCTTTATTTATTTATTTGTTTGTTTTATTTTTTTTATTTTTTTAATTATTTTTTTTATTGGAGTTCAATTTGCCAAGGATGCACCTTTCATATAGCATATCACCCAGTGCTCATCCCGTCAAGTGCCCTCCTCAGTGCCCGTCACCCAGTCACCCCATCCCCTGCCCACCTCCCCTTCCACTACTCCTTGTTTCCCAGAGTTAGGAGTCTCTCATGTGTCACCCTCTCTGATATTTCCCACTCATTTTCTCTCCTTTCCCCTTTATTCTCTTTCACTATTTTTTATATTCCCCAAATGAATGAGACATACAATGTTTGTCCTTCTCCGATTGACTTACTTCACTCAGCATAATACCCTCCAGGTCCCTCCATGTCAAAGCAAATGGTGGGTATTTGTCGTTTCTAATGGCTGAAGAATATTCCATTGTATACATGGACCACATCTTCTTTATCCATTCATCTTTCGGTGGACACCGAGGCTCCTTCCACAGTTTGGCTATTGTGGACATTGCTGCTAGAAACATCGGGGTGCAGGTGTCCCGGCATTTCACTGCATCTGTATCTTTGAGATAAATCCCCAGCAGTGCAATGGCTCAGTCTCAGGGTCCTTAAGAATCAGATATCAAAGTATCTGGGAAGCCTGATTAACGCAGGGCTGCATACTTCCTGTGTTCTGTGACCCTGCTGGCAAGAGTCCTCTGTTCATTCTGGGCTGTGTTTACATCAGAAGTTGTTACTTTAGTGTCTATGATATGAAGTGATGCAGACATCCAGGCCAGAGCCTTTCCTGAGGCCTTTAAATGTGCCAAATCGGGTTCATCAAGATGCCCCACTGGAGGACTCCCCCTTGCCCTCCACAGAAATGGTAACACAGCCAGGTATTGAAGGCACACTTCGCACCCAGAAGCACAAGGAATCGTGTCCTCACCAGGTGCCAGGTCCTTGTGCAAATGTATGGCAGCAGGTGTGAGAAATGTGTTCAAGGCTTCCACAGGTTCTTTACACGCCTTGGGTTTAGGTGAATCAGAGCAGTGTAGCAAAAGAATATTATATATTTAAGCTGCATGTAATCACTAAAGAGCAAGCAGGCTCTCAATACAAAAGTACAATATTTCCATAGAAGTTGCAGGGGGAAAGATAGACAACACCTATGCAATAGTTTTCAGCCAGGGCTCCTCACCTTTTGATCCACTGGGATTCCTTTTCTTTTCTTTTCTTTTCTCACCATGGATCCTGTGGAGTCTGTGACAAGATAATGATAATTTTATGCCCTCATTTTTTTATAAATCAAGAATATGCATATCTATTGATCTCAGCTTCTGATCATCTAGAGATGAGCAGCATCTCCATGGGGATTGTGTTTAATTCTAGCCAAAAGTGAAGGAATATGATGTGTTGGTTAGTCTGTGTGGCATCATTGTGAGCCAGCGGGTGACATCCCACACACTCTGTGATACGCTGACAATAAGCCATGAACTCCCATGGACTTAAAGATGCCCTAGAAGTCAGGAAATACATGCTTGGGGACCACTGGACCACAGCTGGAAGGACCCAGAGCAACTGAACTCAGGCATCTCTGACTGATAAAAAGAAATACCATCTGCCAGCTTCTTCAGAGGAAGGATAACCTCACAAGGACAATAGTAATCATACCCCCAGGCATTGCTTCAGCGAATCATCATAGCAATCTTATGAAACAGGCTCATACAAATGTAGTAAAACCCAAGGTCCCTGCCAAATGGGAAGCCAGGGGACCCCCCCACCCCGACTTCAGAGCCTGTGCTCTAACTTCTGCATTATATTGGAAAGTGGGCTTTGAGGATCTCTAAAGGAAACTACTAGTCTGCATGGGCTGCCATGACAAAACGCCACAGGCTGCGTGAGCCTGGCTGAGCCTGAACAGATACTTCTCGCAGTTCTGGACGCTGCAAGTCTAAAATCAAGGTGTCTTCGGGGCTGATTTTGGGTGAGATCTCTCTTCCTGGCTTGTGGATGGCCAACTTCTTGCTGTGTCTTCACATGGCCTCTTCTCTGAGAGTGTGAAGGCAGAGAAAGAGCTTAAGCGAGAGAGAGACAGAAACAGAGAGAGAGAGAGAGAGCTCACAGGTATTTCCTAGGGCCCTACATGTATGACCCCATTTAGCATTAATTATTCAGCCTTAATTTATTAATTAGCCTTAACTTAGCCTTAATTATTTCTCTAAAGTCCTTACCTCCAAATACAGTCATATTGAGGGTTAGGGCTTCAATATATGCATTAGGGGAACACAATTAAGTCCATAGCAAAAATCTCTGCACTTAATGTGGATTCACCCACCACCTGGGGTATCCAGGCTCCACGCATCCGCTCCATGTGGAATCAGGCTCACCTGACACATCTGAGCACCTAATGTTCAGGCTTTGCAATACGGAAAGGTGATTTCCTATTCATAATTCAGATTTTTCTGGCTGCCAGAAAAAAACATGAGTTTGCAAGCAGAAAAGACTTCTGCATTGAGGAGCCTGAACAAACGTAAAGAACGTGGGTGTTGGCTTCTGGCAGCTCTGAATACAAGCGCAGGCTCAGCTGCCTGTAAGCTGGGTGACCTCAGGTGAGCTACTCCATCTTTCCGGGTGTCAATTTTTCCATCTTCGAAATGTCACCGTCAGCCCCTAGCAACCCTCACAGGGTTGTTGTGACGGAGTGTAGATGAGCCGGCTTGTGTCATGCACCTGACCCATAATAAAAACTCAGAAAACATTAGTCGGATGCCGGATTGTCAGTTGCATTACCAGCCCCTGATTTGATGTCTAGAAGAAAGCCTTCCCACGCTTGACTGTATGCTTCAATAAACCCTAACAGCATCTCTGGGTCCCTGTCCTTAGGGTCACCAAGACATTGCTGTTAATGCAACATCTGCCAGTTTTGTGATCCTTTGGTTGTCACTATTCAACTAAATTAGAGTGACAATTGTCCCCCAGGAGCATCGGGTGTTGGGTAGAGCCAGCATCTCCTAAGAGTTGGTCGAAACTTGGGTCCTGATCTGGCTAGGCTGGTTCGAAAGTCTGCACTGTCACCAGGGCAGGAGCAGAATATCTGAGCTGAATAACTTGTCCTGTCACTTTCCTGAGGGACTGTGGGATCTGCTTCCTCAGCGATGAAATGGCGCTGGGACCCTTGGTTCCCACAGACATGGCGTATGTGTGTGGCCCAAGACACTGTCCCCTACCTCCTGGGGCTGAGAACTAGGGAGCTGGCCAACTGATCGAGCCTAGCTTCTCTAGCTTCCCCATCCTGGCCAGACTCCAGTGAAGAGCAGGAGGGAAGTGGGCTGCCAGGCAAGGGTGGGCTCTGGCACCCAGGGAGGTGGTGCTTCCCACTAAAAGAGGGTGCTACTTATAGACCGACCAGCCGCTGATGGACTCTGAGCTCTACCGCTTGCTAAATGTGTGCTCCTGGGATGAACAACTCTGTGTCTACGTCTCCCCTGTCTGTAAAGTGGGCACCACTCTCTGTCTCCTTCAGGATCACTTACGGGATAGAAATGGTCCACGCAGAACACATAGCTAACGTGTAACTCTTAGTATATAGTAGGTATTACTATCTCACCGTTGTGATCTTACAGTTCTTAGGGAGATGGGCTGTCAGGTGGGAAGAGAACTGAAGCCCGGTCCCTGCGGAAGGTCCAGGATTTCAGGCTGGACAGGAAGGCAAGGACTGAGTGTTCTCAGGATGCTGGGTTTCTCTGAGCTGGCATCTCCTAGCGCATGATCATGGATGGGGTCCTCTCCAACAAAGGATCCCCTTCCTGAAATGCCTGGTCATGAACATAGAACAGGCCAGCAGGCAAATGTGTCAGTTGGGCAGACTTTTCCCTTTCCTTCACTGAGATGCGTGTTTCCTTCAGTGAGATGGAACTTTCCAGCATCCTAATCTCCTTTTGCTGTTTCTTCCACTGCAGAGCAAGAGGTTATGTACTGTTTATGTAACTAGGGGAGTAAGGAGATAGAAAAGAGTATTTCTCTTAGACATTCCTTCCTGACCTCTGCTGGATTTCATGATGTTTCCTGAGTTCCCCACAGATTTTCAAGACTCTAAACTCTGAGACCCTGAGATGAGGTTATCAGCTACTGCAGGGGCTGACCATACTATCGCAACCAGAAACAGGTTGTCTGGTAGCCATTTCTTGCTCATGGGTGGAGAGGGAAAGAAAAACAAAGCAAGTATGAGGCAAGGTGGGAAAAGTTTACTCAAAAATGGCCCGCCCCAGAACACTGCCCCACTAGACAGGGTACCCTGCTTGGCTTAGCCTGGATTGATAAACCAATCACCGATAAGCAGCATGCACTTGCCATGATTGGCTGGGCTCATTGGAATCCTCCTCTGACACTTCAGTTCTGTTAGGAAGTAGGAAGGGGGCTTGTGTGGCTTTGGGGCAGATGACTGTCAGTGTCTGCTACCCAACCATGGAAACTTCCTCAACACTGGAGAGAGTCACCTTGTATTGAACAGGAGCTTGTAGTAGCCAGAAGAGACCCTTTGTCAAGGTGTGTCTGTACCTGGGAGAAGTGCAGGTCCAGGTAATTTGCACCTGTAGAGGGGAATGCAATGTCAGGGTTGGGGGGTCGTCTGGCAGGCTCCTTGCTCTGAGCCCATTACCATCACCCACAGCTGCTGTGGGGGCACAGAATATGTGCTCTACTGGGAGAGGCAGGTAAAGGGCCATGCCCTGGACCCACCCATCTTTCCCTGTCCCTCATCCTCTGGTCCACCCATTCACCCTTCCCTTCACCTCTGCTCCCTTATGAAAACGCAGCCCTGGAAGAGAAATCCTGCCTGCCAGAGGCTCCATCAGATCATCCTCAATCTGGAAAAAATGCCAGAGGACAAAGATGTCCCCTCGAGGGGATCCTGAACGGTCATCATCCCAAATGACAACAGATGTCTGCTCTCTGCCTGAATGAGCTTTGCTTTGCATAGAAACGCAATACCTCACTGACCTGTAACTCCTCTTTGGAGTTACAGTGGTCTAACTCATTGGGAATGTACAACTTCAGAAAACAGTTTTGCCAACTCCTCTCTGTAATGTAATTTTCTGGGTCGACCACTATGTGAGAAGCAGCTGGTGGTTTACATTTTAGGAGAGAACTGGTCATTCTCTACCCCAAGGTAGCTGACATCTCATCTATCCAGGCTCACATGATAATCTGACCTTCAGGATGGCAACTAAAATGTGTCCCTTATGTTTACACTGATGGGTTGTTGGTGACCATCCAGAGTACTGGGTTGAGAAGGGCTCAGGCTGCACCAGAAGAGTACTGTATACCATCCACAGTGTCTGCCATGAGCAAAGCCCAGGAATGATGGCGATACCATGACTGTGACATGCCCAGTCTAAGCTGCCACTCTTCAAGGGGTCTCCATGGTATTTTCCAAGATGAAGGAAATAGGTGTTCATACACCGCTGGATGGAGGCTTCCAGAGAAACAAAGCTGTGCTCAGGCTGAAGAAACCATGAAGAAACAATGACTGAGCCACCCAGGTGCCCCAAAGATATTTTTTCAGTTAAGCCTTTTTCTAAGCCCTAGGGGACTTGGCATAAAGAAGCCAACCCTATCTGTATTTGTTTCTATTATTCTCTGTTTATAAAGATTATGGGTTAAATGATCTATAAAAAGGTGTGGGGGAGGGGGTACACCTGGGTGGCTCAATGATTGAACATCTGCCTTCAGCTCAGGGCATGGTCCTGGGGTCCTGGGATTAAGGACAGGATTAAGTTCTGCATCAGGCTCCCCACAGGGAGCCTGCTTCTCCCTCTGACTGTGTCTCTCATGAATAAATAAAATCTTAAAAAAAAAAAAAGGTGAGGGGAGAGGATAAAGTCTAAAAAATAGGAGTCCTGGTTCAGTTAGGTCAACTCTTTTGTATTCTTGCCATGTGACTCATCCATGAGAAAAACTCAAATTACATTAAATTTATGAGTAACTTGATGGTGTGTGACCAAGAAATGAAGAAGTCTTGCAACACAACTTTGTTTTCCAGGCTTGAGTTCCCTGGAATAGTGAGTTAGAAAAACTCTCATGACCAAACTGGCAGGCCCTGGAATCCTGGCTGGCCCCCTCCAAGCCCTCCAAGGAGAAGCCTGGGGTTTGAGCAGCAAGGGCGGGCCTCTATTATTTCAGCCTGGAAAACAGCTCCACCCCACCCAGGGAGAGCCGGCCATCCTGAAGGAGGAGCCTGGGATGGTGGACACCCCTCCTGTCCGAAGCTTTACTGAAACCAGAGCTGGGTGGGCCCCACCACCTGAAATACCTCCTAGAATTATGTGTTTGGCTATTTAGTGAAGCAGGGACATTCTTTCATGGTTTCTGTCTTGCTCACAGATAGAAAGGAAGGAAAAGAAGAGAAGGATAAGGCAGCAATGGCTGCCTCTGTCCTCTACACCAGACGTGAGGAAGCACCGAGTAGGGGAGCAGGGGGTCTACATGTAAAAACAACCACCATAATGGCCGCCATGTTTCAAGCAACCAGTGTAAGGCAAGAGCTGCCTTAAGTTCTTTGTAACATATTCCATTATAATTGCAAGGTTCACTGGATGAATGAGAACCCTGTAAAGGCTCCTGCTGTTTGTCTGAGGTCCCACAACTGGAGCAGCAGAGCTGGGGTCAAGGCAGCCACTCAGAGGTGAGCTCGGAGTCTGTGACGGTCAGCAAGCAGACCAGTGGTCAAGGCCTTGTAACAAGGAAGAAGGAAAGCTTTTAGCTTGGAGGATCTTACTTCGAAAATGTTCAAGCTTATGCATTTGCTGGAGGTTTTTCCCCCTGATGCATTACATTCTAAATTCAATGCCCTAGAAGATATTGAATAGACAGGACAAAATCCATTAGGCTTGTTGATTTATAGCTTTTCAGCATTTAGAAGGAGCAGCTTTCAATGTGAAATTGATTGCATGCTGCAGCCCATTTTAGAAATTTGTCTCCTTTTGCCAGTAAGTGATTTATGCCATGCTCCCATTGTTGCCTCTTTTTGGAAGGAGGAAGAAATATCAACACAAAGCAAATTCAGTGTCCACTCTCTTTGTGACTCCAGCTCAACACTCCCATGGCCTGTCTCCACATTGTATGGACTGAAGAGTCACAGCTGTGTAGCTGTGGCCTCTGGTGCTTGGTCACCTAGGGGGCTCCAGTTGGGGACCATCCTCTAATGCACAGTTTCTGGAGTCAACGAGAGGAGAGCGGTGGGGATTAGTGAGGGGTTAGCTAGGGTTACTCTTGACCCTGCTCTTCCCTCCTCCCCCATACCTCACCTACCCCCACCCACTTCTCTGTGGTCCCTCCATCCTTGCATTGTCCTTCTATTTACTCCCTGGTGCTCCCTAGATGGGGAGTATCCAGAAGGCCACAGGTTTGCAATGAAAACCCTGCATCTCCAGCCCCCAGCCCAAGGCCCTGCCCACGGCAGGTGCTCTGCATACATTTAGTCGAAACAACAGTTCACAGCTGAGTAGCTGAGGTGGAACGGGCCTGTCAAAAGATGGAGCCGATGCTGTAGCTGTGGAGACACCTGTTGAGTTTGTCACGGGCCTCTTTGAACCACCATCCTATATTTCTCTGTGCATTCTAGAAAGAGATGGCCTGGAAGATACAAAAGACTTTGCCAAAATAAAGAAACTCTATATCCATGAGTTTAGAAGACCTGGATGAAAAAAATTGACGCTAGATCAGTTTAGCATAACTCATACTAGACATGTGTAACTAACTGCTCTGGTGAACGAACTTAACTTAGTATTGAATGCTAAACGAAGATGAAATGGCTTTGCTCTCTTGTACATTTCCAGTCCTTTCGTGATCCTATTCTGAGTCCTTATTTCTTCCATGGCACAAGGTTATTAAAAAAAACACAAGGCTTATCCAATCCATGTTAATCCACTCCTATTTCATAGGCCCACCTCCTCCCAGCAGTGATGAGGTCCTCACTTCAGAAATGTGGCACGAGGGATCCCTGGGTGGCGCAGCGGTTTGGCGCCTGCCTTTGGCCCAGGGCGTGATCCTGGAGACCCGGGATCGAATCCCACATCAGGCTCCCGGTGCATGGAGCCTGCTTCTCCCTCTGTCTGTGTCTCTGCCTCTCTCTCTCTCTCTCTCTCTCTCTGTGACTATCATAAATAAATAAAAAAAAATTTAAAAAAAATAAAAAAAATAAAAAAAAAAGAAATGTGGCACGAGGAGAGACGGTGTTGGCTCTTTCCACCCTCTCCACCTGCTCCTTCTTCCACTGTGCTGTGTAGAGGAGGAAGAGGAAGGAGAGACCCAAAATCTCCGCCCTGCTGGTACCATCTGGCTCTCCGTTGGCCGGTGGTACTGCTGACTGACAGGTACTTTCTCTGCGAGGTCCTGTAGGAGCCTCCTCATCTACGGCTCCCCTGGCTTGGCCCACTTGGACCCACCGCCAAGCCCTGCCCTCAGGGTACATCCCACAGCCTCCTGCTTCTGAGGCAGTGGCAAGGGACTCAGGTATGCTACTTCCCAGGTGTTCCTGGACCCACCAGACTCACCTCTTGGTGAAAGACCAGTGACTCTACCATTGACCTCTCCTCTGGCCATTCATCTCAAGTAGCCACAGCTGAAATGATAATCTAAAGATTCTCCAGAGTGGGTCCAGAATCAAGAGAAAAACGTTGCCTCCCTTCTTTTCCAAGCTCAGGGTGAAAATGTCTAAGTCTTTCAGAACAATTATGAGCTTAGCTGTTATGTTAATGCAGGAGAGCCAAAAGTCAGGACATACAAAAGAAGGGTCAATCCTAAAGCACTCACACTTCATTTTGGAATGAAGCCAAGGAGTCTAAGACAAAGGCAAACACACCTAGATGCTGAGACAAACTTGACTCAGGTGTATGTTTTCCTGACTCAGCCTCAATCTGTCCTGGGCCTGAGCAGAGGTAACTTAGCTGAGAAAAAAACTCAGTGAAGATGATGTGAGAGCAGAGTCACCGTTAGAGGAAAACATAACACCCTACCAGGGGCTCAGTGTTGCCAAAGCCATAGGAAGAAAAACAAAGAGGTGAATTTGAGCTTCCAAAATGAATCTGAAAGAGTCAATACTTAGGTCTCCTGATTCTTGGATGTTCTTGAATATTCTTGAGTAAGTCCGATTGCAAAGAGTAGTTGATGAAATATAAGTCATAAGGGATTTTGTTTTCTTTTAAAGATAGAGCCCACCCCTTCCAAATCACTACCACACATGTGAAGGTGACCTGGCTGTAACATCTGTCACCAGGGCTGATGTGGCTAATCTTGCTGGTAAGGCAGGTGTCCCTCCCTCCATCATCGCTCCACATGTGTGCCTCTGAAGCTGAGCACTCTGTTGAAGAGGACAACCTTCCCTGAAAGAGGAGGACCATTGTTCTATCCAGGATATATGCTAGAACCTCCAAACAAGCTCCCAGAACTCCTCATCCACAGAAGAATCCTAATGGCCTGTGTTGTATGCCTTTGCTGGTTGGATCTAGAATCTCTCCTCCCTTCTGCTTTCTAAAGGAAATTCAGATTTTCATTTGAGTAGCCTCCCTTACCTCATGCAGGCTTAGAGAGAGGTGGACCCCCCGGATCAGGAGGGCCCTGATTAGTCTAAGAGAATGGGGTAACTCTATCTCATGCCCCACAGCGGTGAGGTCAGACACAGAAAATGGCATTCAGACAATCACAGCATTGGTTCAGCAGTGGCCTGTGACCCAGTTTGGGCTAAGGAGACACAAGCAGAGATTTGCTGGAAGAGACTGTGCCTCCCTCTGAATGATGTATCTTGTGGATGCAAGCTCTGGGGCAGCTGAGAGGATGTTGTCTCAGGACAGACACCAGGCTGAGGGTGACACTGACCCTTTGTGGGCCAGAGTAGAGGCACAGGGAGAGCTCAGAATCATGACGATACCATGGACCCAGGTGTCCAGCCAACCCTGACTCTGCCCTAACTCTGGCCTGCCCAGGAAGGAGAGCCGAATAAACACACTTAGCCAGTCTGGTGTTCTGCACCAGCATTTTAAAATATTCTAACAAGACTGATCATATAATTCACTGCCCAATCCAGCCCCTTTGGGGAGTGAAAGAGGTATTATTAATAATCCCACCAGGACTACGGATATGAACTGCGACTGTTCCAGCAAATCGGACCATGCAGTCCCTCTAAGTATAACTGGCAGACCGTAGCATCATCCAAACTAATCAGCTAGGCTTAAAGACAAAGTAAAATCTGAGTTATTTCAAGAAATAACGTAACCCGACTCAGGCCCAGCTCTAATTTCTTCTCCAAACTGCAGCCAAAGTGATCTTTTCAAACGTGCTCCCAGCACTGTGATGGCTTCCTGCTCTTCTTGGGAGGCAGCCTGAGATCCTTCGCAGGGCCTCTCTCTTCTCCAGCCTCCCAGGGACTCTGCCCTCACTCTGCAAGGAGCACGCTTCCCTCTCACCCACCTGCTCCAGAGCCTCACCCCACCCCCTGAAAGTCTGCCCATCACCCCTCCAGCCTCCACCCTGCTCCAGGGGCCTATAGAACCTGCTGACCCTGTTCTTGCCCTTCCAAGCGCTCCTCTTGGCTCTCTAGCGTGGGTACAAGTGAACAGGGGTACACCTGCCCTTGTTCTTTGTGGTGTGAGCCCCGTGCCCAAGTCCTGGCCACATAGAGACTCCAAGCACGTGTGTTGAGTGACTACACGACTGCTGGGAATGCAAAGAGCAAGGCACCGCAGAGACCCTAGAGGGCCCATATTCAGAGTTCCAAGTGGTTGCTGCCCAGGTGGGGGGAGCCTTCCCAGGGTGCCGGGGAGGACAGACCAGCCCTCCCTGGTGATGCCTCCGACTCGGGGCACTGAGGCTTGCGGCCCTTCTCCCGTGGACCCCACCCCTAGAGCACATGGTTTCCAAACCTCTCCTGCGAGGGGAGCAGAGTGCTGGCAGGGGTCCTTTATAAGCCCTGAATCTGATGCAGCTGCTAGAGGTTCAAGGGGGAAGGTGCTGTGATGTTTTCCTCTTAAACCCTTAGCTGCAAAGGGATCATTTTTTCTTAACTTGCAGTATCTAAAGGTCAAATCTATTTCTTCAATAATGACCTCCCACTTTTGGTGGGCAGAAGTGAGGACAAAAATCATGCTTTTGTCATTTCAGCCTGAAAATGAGCTCCCTAACCATAATGCCTTTAGGGATGGCAGATATATGTGCTAAGGACAAAAGATGAGAGGAAAATCCTTTTAGGTCCTGCCTAGGTCTGTGTTCACACACTGTCTTTTTTATTATTATTATTATTATAGAAAGTTTATTTTTAAAAAGAAAAAAAGATTAAAATTACTCATAATCCAACCACTGAATGCTAACTTGGTAAATTGGTGGTTCAGTCATTTTCTGTGCATATGTGATTTTTTAAAATATATATATATAATTGTAATAATACTGTGCATAGTGCTTGTGCCAAAACAATAGTTTACAAAAATTTTTCTAGGATATGATTTTTAATAGTATTCCATCAGGTAGGTATTTTCTATTATCAGATATTTTAGTTCTTTCTAATTTCTTACTATTATCAACAATGCTGTAATAAGATTTTTTTTTTTTTGTAATAAGATTTTTTTTTTCACACACTGTCTTAAGCCTATATTCTGATGGAGTAATCGTCATCACACCCTCTGCATTACTTGTGCTGCAAAATCACTTTCCTCTCCTTGTTGTCAACTCCCACCATCACCGCCAGCAACTCGCAGGCCTTTTTTCTCTCCCATACAGCAAAGTTAGGCAAAGTCTTTCTCTTCCCCTTGGGCGGCCTTGTGAGGTTGGCAGTAAGTGAGTGAAGAGCAGCTCAGAGAAAGTGCAAGACTGGTCATCCTGCAAGGGAACACGGAGGCTCCCTCACATTTCCTATGTTGTTAAAGTTTTCCTATTGTTTGCAACATTGCTGCAAAGACAGTGTTCAAGGTACTAGTGATTGCCCCTCACATGAGGAATCACCCAAAAAAACCTCTCATAAAATTCAGTTTCTGGAGAATATCCATCTCTCTAGATTTTCTCTAATCAGGCAACGTGAACTATACAATCTGACACGCCTCCTTGATGTCCTGAATTAGTAACTTCTGGCATGAGCACTAAATTTATCCACCTCACCCTTAGCCCCTGTCTTCTGAGCTCCTCTTATCTCTCCTTTCCCTGCCCTACTTAGTACACGCTTTCATATTTTAAGCTACCTTAAAACTCTTTTTCAAGTTGACAGAGCATAAATGATAAAAATTATTTTTCCTAATATTAAAAGTTTTTTTAATCTTATGAAACCACATTCTCTTAAAAGAGTAGTTCAGAATCACATTAAAGAAAAATAATCCCCAAAAGAACTAAACTCTCACCGAGAACTAATAACTTCAAGTCTGTTATGCAGCAAATTCTGTTTCCTGTCATTTAATTTCCTCAGACTCTGGATTTGTGTTTCCTGTGCCAGATCTATCATTCGGCCTCAGCCCTTGGAGGTTTTCTCCAGGCACCAAGAAAACCAACGTCCCAGAGGCTGCTGAGAGCCTGGCAGGCTTTTCCTGTTTGGGTTTGAATGAATATTTTATATAAAACCTCTGAATACCCTCCAAAAACTGAGCCAAGGACTCAGGGTAGAGAAAGGAGATTTTGTTCCCCATACAACCCAATAGCAAGGATATCTGTAGCCCTGGGAAATCCAGACCACCTCAGGGAAATTGGGGACAGGGTCCGGGCCTCTCGCCTGACCGGAGCCCCTGGGTGAGGCTGCCACTGTGCTGAACCGTCTCCAGCAGGTCAGAGATGCCATACTCATTATGTCCCATCAATTCTCAGAGTATTGCCTTGAATTCTTCAAGCGGTGATTAGATAATCATGCCTCAGGGGCAGAAGAAGAAGGAGCACATTCAATCAGAGCTTGTTATAATCAAAAGTTTAAATTAATGACACAGTACTGTGTAGTCATTATTGTGCATCTGGCTTTACTGGGCTGTAGTCTCTGCAAAGACGAGACTCCTCTTTTCCTCATCCATAGCAATATGCATGACACCTGCAAAGAGTGCATGCTCAGTCTGTGTTTGCTAGAAAAGAGATCGTGGTAACGAGCAGAAATAATCATCAGTTTTCATATATTACTAGAGTTGGTATTGCTTTCCCACAGTAAAACCAAGTTTTTAGTTTGTATCTTTCTTTTTCCACTTTCATCTCTACAAATGGTACCATTGTTGATAGATTTCCTGCTGCTGAATACAGGTTGATTCTATACAGTCATTGACTCAAGAACACACATACACACACACTGACTCGGTAAGAGATAAGCTTCTTGGACACATTTCCCCAATATTCAGGGTTCCAGGTCATGCCATGTCTTCCCTTGTAGGTGGCCTGAGTTGACACTCCCCAAGTTTCAACACAACCATAAGCATAGACTCTGGAACGAGATTGCCTGGGTCAAATCCTCTCTCATTCACTTGCTACTTGTGTAATCTTGGGCAGGTTATTGAACTTACCTGTTACTGTTTTCTTATCTGTAAAATAAAGATATTCATAGTACTTACTTGTGGTAGGTTGGAAAAACAGTCACAGATTCTTCTCCCAGTACATACTTGCTTTGCAGCACCCTCCCACACTGACTCTGGGCTTGGCTCTGTGCCCTTACTTTGGCCAATAGAATAATAACAATACGAAGCAAGGAAGAGACTTGAAAAGCACTCTCCCACTGGGGTTTGCTTTCTTAATGCCTCAGAATACTGAGGCCATCATGCTAAAAGCCCAGGATAGTCTTCTAGAGAAAAAATCACATGAAGAGAAGAAGCCCCAGACATCCTAACCATTCCACCAAGGCCATTATAAACCAGCCAACCTCCAGTCAACCTGCCAACTGAACAGACATGTAAGTGAGCCCCACCAAGATCAACTAAGTCTAGCTCAGACCACACAAATTGCCCAGCAGAATCATGAGTCAAACAAATAGTTGTCGCTTAAAGACACTGGGTTTTGGGTTGTGCGGTAGTGTTGGATTATGGCCTCAAAATTCTTTGCTTTCTTCCCATTAGAAGTAGAGTCTATAGCCCTTAAATCTGATGGGATTTTGACTATTTCAGCCAAAAGAGGCCTTCAGAAGTATAGTGAGTAATAGTGAGTAGTATATTTATACTTCTTTGTACGTCTGGTTATGTTTGATTAGATGTCAGGCATTATAAATTTTACCTTGTTGAATATTGGATATTTTTGTATTCCTAGAGATACTCTTTAATTTGTCTTGACAAAGTAAGTTACTTAGGAACAGTTTGATTCTTTCTGTGCTTTTAAGATTTGTTAAGTGGACTAGAGTCATATTTAAACTAGGACTTGTTTTTCCCCAATTTTGAGGCAAGAATCTGGAGAGTACACTACCCAAAGCCCAGTGAATCATAAGGTTTTCTAATCTGGCTTACAGGAATGGGATCTATCCCTAGCCCTATCTCACTATTTAACTAAAATACTTTTTTTAGGGGCACCTGGGTGGCTCAGTGCTTGAGCTTCTGCCTTCAGCTCAGGTTGTGATCCTGGAGTCCTGGGATCGAGTCCCACATCCAGCTTCTTACATGGAGCCCTCTGCCTATGTCTCTGCCTCTCTCTGTGTCTCTCAAGAATAAAAAAAATAAAATATTTTAAAATATATTTTTTAAACACAGTGGTTAAATAAAATTCAGAACTACCATAAGGTTGCTTTCACCAGGAATTGTACACGTATCCAATAAAATGTTATTTACCAGGTAACACTAGAGTTCCACTCATGAAAAGAATTGCATTTGTTTTCAAAAATACAGTAATAGGCCAGTCTAGTTGGAAGGTGAGTCTTCAT
This sequence comes from Canis aureus, assembly GCF_053574225.1. NCBI lineage: Eukaryota > Metazoa > Chordata > Mammalia > Carnivora > Canidae > Canis > Canis aureus. Next base: position 47,768,046 of record NC_135611.1, read on the forward strand.
TAGTTTGTCTGGCAGAAGACATTGGGTAAAAAGGGAGCCAAAGTGCTCTACATAAGAGGTTAACAAAGGGGTGCCTGAGTGGCTCAGTTGGTTAGCATCTGCCTTCAGCTCAGGTCATGATCCCAGGGGCCTGTGGTCGAGCCTCGCATTGAGCTCCCTCCTTAGAAGGGAGTCTGCTTCTCCCTCTGCCCTCCCCCCTGCTGTTGCTCCCTTTCCCCCCACTAATAAATACCTAAAATCTTTTTTTAAAAAGAGTTCAGGAGAAAGTAAGAGGAAAAGGTCAGGGAAGGGAGAGAAGAAACAAGATAGCACAGAAGTGGGCAGAAATATGGGCAGGGAGACAGAAACCCTTGATGAAATAGGGCAAAATAGCAAAGCAAGGATGTCCGATAATTTGGTTTTAGACTTAATTCAGGTTTAACTGTGGATTTAGATTCAGACGCTATGATATAAGCCTCTCCATGGCCTCAAACTGTCAGTAAAAGTCAGCTGCATACACAGCTTTGGATGATGGCATTTTGGAAAATGAAGTTATGAAGGTCATGGCCATTATGGGCAGTGAGGCACAAGTTGGGATAAGGAGATGTTTCATAAACTGAATTGATTTTGTGGAATCAGGATTTCAAAGCTGGAGGTAACCAAGGGAAATATAACACATATGGCCCTCGCCCTGAGAATTCCCTGGAGTCTGAAAGGAATACTACATCTGCAAGTAAACATGGGACAGGAGTAAAAGTCAGTTTCACTCCAAACTTAAAGTACATGGTAACCTCCAGTTGACATGAGGTTAAATATAATGATTCTTTAGTGGCATAAGAATGAGCAGGAAGGGTTCAGAGGCAGGAGTCTATCAATATGACATGTTTTAGCTACTTTAACCTGTATCTAAAATAAAGTTCCACCTTTGCCTTTGCAAAAATTGTTTTTTTAGCATTTGCAGGATATAGTAGATTTGTGATATTATCTGTTCTCCACAGCAAATACATCATGGCGTAGTCCAGAAGCAATATTATTTTTTCACCGTCAAGGTTAGATCGTATCAACGATTCCTTGCTCTGGTCCCAGAGGCATGGATTCCCCAAGATTGTCTTAGAATGCCGTATATTGCTATTTACAGTAAGTAGAATGGTTTCTTCTGAAAGAGACCCCCGTTGTCTCCCCCAGAGCCACTTAATGTTTTAAGGGAAGCACAGCTGACATTGGATGTTGAGCAGGTTTTAAAGACCTTCCCACTTCTTAATTAGGAATCCTAGAAACTAATGTTCAACTTTCCTTCAGTTATTTTTCCTGGTGAAGAAGATGAAGGCATTGATCCTGTTTCTTCTTGCCTACCTCTTCATACCTCCCCCAAAGGTTAGTTCTTTAAAATCCTCTATTAGAAAACTGAAAATTTGTAACTGAGGTTACAATTTTCAGTCACTCCCATGTTCACTGAGCCTTGAACAATATTCAAAGTCAGGGGCAGCTGGGCCTCCCAGCATCATCATGCTGAAGCATGACATAGGTTCAGATCCCAGCTTACAGGACACTATGCAAAACCCTTCCTTGCTTTGCCTTTCTAATTTTAAACTGGAGACTCTCTCAATGAGACAACCAGAGTGTTGATACGTATACTGGAATGTAGAATGTGATAAAGATAGAATTCCCATCAGTGAAGAATTAAAGAGAGTAGGGAAATTCAAAGCCACATTCCCAAGTCACTTCTTATTTATATTAAAATAAAATCCAGGGGCACCCGGGTAGCTCAGTGGCTGAGCATCTGCCTTTGGCTCAGTTCCTGATCCCAGGGTCCTGAGATCAAGTCCTGCATCAGGCTTCCCACAGAGAGCCTGCTTTCTTTTCCTATGTCTCTGCCCCTCTCTCTGTGTCTCTCATGAATAAATAAATTAAAAAAAATAACTTGGAAAAAATAAAATAAAATCCAAATCAACTACTTAAACATTTAAAAATATAAAAGGATTAGAAGTATATGGAACTGATTCTTTTAATAGAGAATGAGGAAAGTCTTTCATAACGTAGTGGTCTAACCCAGCCCCATGCTACAACATGGATAAACCCCAGGCACATGGAGCTAAGTGAAAGACAGTCACAAAGGGGCACCTGATGTATGATGCCTTTTATATGAAATGTTCAGTGTAGGCAAATTTACAGAGACAGAAGGGAGGTTCATGGTTGCCTCGGACTGGGGTGGAGGTGGAGATCTGAAAGGTGAAAGCTAAGGGGGACAGAATTTGTTTTTGAAGTAATAAAAATATTCTAAAATTAATTATGGTGGTGGATACACAACTCAGGGAAAATACTAAAAGCATTTGAATTGTACATCTTGAATGAGTGAACTTCATATGAATTATATCTCAGTAACTCTTCTTTTAAACTGGAGGGATATAAACCAAACTATCAATAGTGGTTACCTCTGGATAGAGGGCTAGTAGATGATTATCATTTTCCTTTTACTTATCAATATCTTCAAAACTTTTCTCCAGTAAAGAGGTGCTACTATAGAAAGGAAGGAAGGTTCTTTTCCCAAGAAGCAAGAGGTGGCAGCCATGATCTGAGTCTACTTGCTTTTTATATTGAAGAACATCTCTCTTCAACATGTAAATAGCATGGTTATTACATGATACTGGGTTGGTTTCTGTATTAAATAGATAATATGTTTTAAGAAGATGTTTGTCAAAATGAGTTACTGCTTTTGAGAAGAATCAGCGTGACCTGGAGTGCACCTGCTCAGATCAAGCAGTGAAACCTTGGAATGATCTCCTGTTCAGTCCAGATCCCTTTGATTGTACGGACTCTCTCTTCTAAGTGTAAGCTTCTGTTAAATCTTTTGTTAGAATCCAGAGAGAATGTCCCTGCTTACCGAGATGTTCTTCTCCTGTCTTGTGCTTAACTGTATTTACTTTCAACTGGTATCCCAATTGGGTTTCATAATGGAAGTCACGGTCCTATGTATGGCAATCTAGTCCTGTACAATCCCTGACCTCAAGGAGCTCACAGTGTGATGGAGAAGACATGGAAGTGCAGGGCAGTGCAGGTTACGGAGGCAGGAACCAATCACCAAACACCACAAAGGCAAAGGTGAACGTCTGGACTTCATCCTTGGTCAACAGGGCCATGGAACCCTGCTGAAGGGTTTCAAGCAGAGAAGACTTGTTTATATTTGAAAAAAACCATCTTGGCTACTGGGAAGAGAGAGGGACTGGTGTGGGGTGAGCATGGAGGCAGGGAAAAAGGGAGACCATGTAGAGGTTTCAGCATTGAGGTCAGATTGCAGATGGCCAGGAAAACACCACATATGCAACAGCTGAAAGTTACCATTCCTCTCACCAGGAATATAGGACTTCACCAAGCAGTTCTCATAGCACTTAGTGCCTTCCAGCTTTCTCCGCCACATCCCATTTACAACACCCTTATTGGCTGAGGCCTGGGTTGCCTGCTCCACCCCAGCGGTTTGCAGTGGGGTGGGTCACTGCAAACTGAGAGTGTTCTGAGAGTGGGTCAGGGCCTTGTTGCCCAAAAGGAATTCTGGGTGCTGTTTCTGAAAAGGGGGCAATCGCTGCTGGTTAACCAAAAGAATATAAGTATTCACTTTAGAGGGCATAAGAAACTGCTCTCCTGTTCTAAGACGTCTCTAAAAATAAAATCTTGGGGCCCCTGGGTTGCTCAGTCAGTTGAGCATTGGACTCTTGGTTTGAGCTCAGATCATGATCTTGGGGTCATGGGATTGAGCCCTGCATCAGGCTCCATGCCCAATGCAGAGTCTACTTCAGATTCTTCCTCCCTCCCCTTCCATCCCTCCTCACTCATGCTCTCTCTAATAAATAAATAAAATATTTTTTAAAAATAAAATAAAATAAAAAATGAATAAAATCTTGTTGCCATCTGGTCTTCATAGGCCTTTCATGATGGGGATGTCTTGATTCCCATCTCTCTAGCCGGAGCTGTTAGAGGGTGTTATCTTCAGTGTCTCCCCACCATTAGCCATTCCAGGATTTCCTCAGAGAACTCAGAAAATTCTAGGGCTGGTCAACTGGGTACTGGCCCTCTCTATCCCTTGCTGTACAGTTCTAGCCCTCTGTGGCCACCTAAGTGGATGTAGGAAATCTCCCAAGGAGATGCCTGAGTGGTTCAGTCGATTAAACATCTGCCTTCAGCTCAGGTCAGGATCCCAGAGTTCTGGGATCAAGCCCTGCAACAGGCTCCTTGCTTCACTGGGAGTCTGCTTTTCCCTCTCCCTCTGCCTGCCACTCCCTCTGCTTATACTCTATCTCTGTGTCACATAAATAAATAAAAATCTTTTAAAAAGAAAAGAAAATCTCCCAAGGCTCAAGAGAGTCCTAGGAGGCCCTCTGTACGCATGTCTATTGACAATGATTGTTCCCAGCCTCCCAAACAGACTGAGAAAAAAAAATCTGGAGGCTCTGGTGGAGGGTAAAACCATCCTCTGTCATTCTAGATAGAAAGGAGTGGTCCCTTTGCCTTGGAGCTTATTTAGAAAAAATATAGAATCTCAGGAGGGCCAAGGACACTATTCCTTCAGGCCCACAGAAATGGTTCCTAGGCCCCAAGTTGACTTAGCAAACTTTGTGTTGGACAGATCTGTCCCAGTTTGCAAGCCTGCATAGAGGTGAGTAGGATGAGGAGAGGAGGCTTCTAGATTTTTCCATAGGCTCAGGAAGGGACAGGCACCCTCCCCAAGTGTCTTCTTCAAAAATGTAGTGGTCCTTGCCTCTGGAGGGACCTGGAATATTTCAGAAACCTCAACCATCAGAGACACATGACAGTCACCGTGACAACCAGGGACCGGTGATATGTACCTGCGTCTTTAGGGGAACTCTCTGAATCAGCTTCACTAAATCAGACACCGTTGGTGAATACAGAAACTCTATTCCATGTTGCACAACAATCTCATTGATTATCCATGATAAGAGTGATCATCATAAAAATAATGACAGGTAACAACAGTAATGATTCGTCATGACATCAGTAATAACAACAACTGTCAAGGCGATGATACTGTTAAACGAAGGAAGTAGAAAATAAACACCCAGCGGTGGTTCTCTCTGAGTGTCAGGATTACTTTGCTCCAGGAGTTATGCTTTGCATGCGTGCCCTGTGACGATGTCTTCATTCTCTGGCTTGCATCTGTGTAATCGCACTAATTAAGGAGGAAACTTGTATTTTTAGAAGCCACTTAAACTCGTCTGCGGCTGTGTTGTGTCATGTGCAGACCTGGGCCGAGGCTGAGGAACTCCAGAGGCAGGGCTGAGGCCTGCCGGGAAGCTGAGGGTCAGCAGGGCCGGAGCTCCTTGCTTCCCAGCCAGGGAGGGCAGGGGATCCGAGCTCTCGGGCCCACACACTGGCAGCCGGTGCCTGACGAGGAAGCTGGCTTCACGAGCAATGTCCTGAGGAAGCGGACAGCTGGGCCAGGGGAGAGGAGGAAAGCTGATAGCGGCCGCCTTGCCAGCAGAGGCTCCGTCAGCCGGGCCCGCCGCTCCCTCAGGCCTCCCCGGGCCTGGCGAGGCTCTGTCAAAACTGCCAAAGGTTCCCTGAGTCCTGGGCAGCCCAGATCCTCCCGAAGATTCCAAACTGAGGAGGTTTATCCTCTGCTCGGAGCTTCAGCATAACCTCACTTCAGGAGACACTAGAATTTGGCTTTCGTTCAACAGGGAGCAATTGGCTTTCACCTGGCAAGTGCCCTGGGCCTGGACAGTTCTGCGGTTTGAAATCTTGATTCAGGGGCACCTGGGAGGCTCAGGGGTCAAGAGTCTGCCTTTGGCTCAGGTCATGATCCCAGAGTCCTGGGATCAAGTCCCGCATCAGGCTCCGCTGCAGGGAGCCTGCTTCTCCCTCTGCCTGTGTCTCTGCCTCTGTGTGTGTGTGTCTCTCATGAATAAAGAAATAAAAATCTTTTAAATAAATAAATAAATAAATATTAAATCTTGATTCGGTTGGTGTGAAAATGTTAACATGGGATTGGAAACACCAGGTGGCTGAAGTTTCAGTGGGTGGAGGTGGCAGCTTGCCCAGGCAAGGCCCAGGTGAGCTGGCAGGGGGTCCCTTGGCCTGCTTCCTGCATGAGCAGTCCCGGGGGGATCTGTCCACGGGAATCCAACAGCCTGGCAGCCCCGGCATTGTGCCGAGCGTTAGCCCGGCCCCTTCCCGTAGAACAGCCTGGATGGCTCTTGATAAAGAGGGAGTCCCTTCTCAGAAGCCTCCCAGCAGACATTCTCTCATTCATGGAATTGGGTCAGATGCCCATTACTTAAGCACGGCCCAGCAGGGTGGAATTCCCATCTAATTCAGCTAATTAAGGGTCACACATGAGGGGCTACAGCAAGGCCCTGTGCCTCCTGAAGCACAGTCATCCAATACTGGGAGGGCAGCAGATGGGTGCTGGGGGGGTTCCCAGTAACATCTGCCACACCTTGCTTCTAATCACCTGAGTTTCCAAAAAGATGGGTGTCCAGGGTCAATCAAAGCACCTGGTACAGTAGGGTGCACAGACTCCGAGGAGCTGTGAGCCCCCCACAATCAAAAGGAGAACAAATCCAGCAGTTGTTGAAGAAAGTTCACCAATACCATGGGTTTGGGCCTCTGCCCGGGGCTCTCCCGCAACCGCCCAGTGCTGTCTCAGCTGCCACAAACAGCACAGGCCACTCCCATGTGGCCTCTGCGGGAAGATGGGGGCATCTGGAAAGGTCACAGGCTTTAGTATTGGATGGACCTGGATTTGAATCATGGCTCTGCCATTTCCGGTCTGTGTGACCTTAGAAACATTATCAGCTTCTCTAAGTGTCAGTGTGAAAGTGCAGATGACAGCATCTACTTCATAAGATTATTGCGAGGATTTTTCTTTTTTTTTTTTAAGATTTTATTTATTTATTCATGAGAGACACAGAGAGAGAGAGAGGCAGAGACACAGGGAGAGGGAGAAGTAGGCTCCACTCAGGGAGCCCGACGCGGGACTCCATCCTGGGACTCCAGGATCACGCCCTGGGCCAAAGGCAAGCACTAAACCACTGAGCCACCCAGGGATCCCAGGATTTTTCTTTTCTAATCAGAGTCCCTATCACATAATAGGTCTTGACCAATCAATGACTCTTCACCTTTGGAATTCTTAAGAATCTCTGGAGAATCTAAGCTTAACATGCAGATTCCCGGACCCCCAACCCCAGACATGCCAATTGCATGCCTCTGAGCCCAGTAATCTGCATTCTCAACCGCCACCACCACCCCTCACCCCTCGGGTGGTTCTGATGCCAGTGAATCACTGGCCACACATTGAGAACCCCTGCAGCATGCTGCTGGTGGTACATTATTCCTGTGCTGTTTACAGGAGAAATCAGAGCACAACAAATATCTCACATGACAAGAAAATTCATCTTAATTTTAATTATCTATAATTAGCTGCATTCCATTAAAAATAATTAAATCTGCAGCTTTTGCGGTCTAATTTTTCGCAGGCCTATTGGTAAATGCTGAATAATTCTGGTGGCATTCTTCTTGCACAGATGAGCCAAACACACCAACATCGAGGCAGGGAAGGCCTCCCCCAGGGAAGGAAGGCACCACCTCTACCTTCACGGCCAAATTAAGACTCTTACTAAAATTACCACGTGTCACATTTCCAGCAGACAACATCCTTCCAACCTCCAGACTGGATTAGTGAAGAGTCAGGCCCCACCTGGCCCTGTAGCTCTGTCTGTTCAATTGACTTCCTGTCCCAGGAAAAGTAATATGCTCAGAAGACCAAAGGTGAACCTCCCTCTTCCCCTCTTCCCTCCCCGAAACACTTTGGCCCTGCTGACTGGTCTCAGGAGAATCTAACACTGTTTACTTCCTATTTCCCGTCTCTGGGCCTACAGTGATTACAGCACTCTCACCCGGAAATCCCTGCTACTGCCCGTTGTTGCAAAACCAGAATAGAAAACATTTTGCAGAGCTGTGACTTGGAACAACAGGGCAGGGAAGACAAAAGATGTCCCAGCCAGCCTCTGAGAGTTGAAAGGCAATTCGAGGACAGCACGCAGGATGAGATTTGGTAGGGGTGGGCAGGAGGTGCTGGGCGGTGAGTTCTTACAGATGGGGAGAGGTTTGAGAAGGAGAGGGCTGAAGACAGTGCCATGTTTGGTTGTGTTATGAATGGCTTTGGGCTTATCCTGCCTGGCTAAGAAAGACTTGGCAGCGGTCAAGTTCATGAAGAAATGTGGTAGAGAGAAGGGTGATCAGCTGTTCTTTTCCAAAAGGGCAAACCAAGGGCAAAATGAAATGAGATGAGATGGGAGGAGCTCTGATTACAGTCCAGTGGTTCCCAAATCTGCCCAGTTGCCAGAATCACTTCGAGTGCTGGTTACAAGACCCATTCTAAGGCACCATCCTGACACTCTTCCCTGGCAATTTGAGCAATCCAGTAGAATCCAGAACCACCTTTTAACCAGACATGCCTGACTGGTGGCCTCTTGGGACAACAGCATTTGTTCTAGAGATTCTTCATAATAGTTAATGCATTTTTCTGTAATTCACTAGTTACATATTTAAAGCCCTTAATCCTCACAGCCAGGGCCATTTTAAGCTTTCCCTGAGTCTTAGGACTCTGACTTTTGTGGCTCCCACCTCACAGCAAACAGACTACAATGTGCCCACATCCCACTTTAAATGGAATATTATCATATTACTTTGAAATTCTTTGTTTTGCTCAACTAATTTAGGGTCAGCAATCATTTCTCAGAGATGAACTTAGATAATCAGGAATTTTTGCAAAGTAAAAGAAATTTAATCCACAAGTCATTTTTTAATGTAATGAAAACTTCATAAACACAGAATTTGACAACTAAAGAAGTTTCAAGAATTTGGTTAATTCTTCTTCATTTGGACTTTGAAGCTTCATAGAAGCACTCAGCCCTGTGCTGGTAGTAACTAACAGACCAAACACCAAGCCAGCCAAAGCTCTGTGAGGTAATATCACTTTAGAGGTGAAATAAACCACAGCCACATAAGTGATTTCTCTACACACAGTTAAGAGACACAGCCAGGACAAAACAGTAAGTTTCCTAATTCCTATGGCCATACTCATTCCACTGGCAACAGAGAATGTACTAGATGGCTCTGAGCACACTGTCCTCCTTAGACAACTATTACTTCCTACAACATACAAGATTCATGGGCGTTGGTGTTAGAGACCTAAGGCCTGGACAAAAGGCGGTGTTGACACCTAAAAAGAAATCTAAAATTCAGAAAAAAAACCAGTAACAGGTGATTTCAGAGCTCATTGATCAGGTGGTCTCAGCCAAAGCACCTCATACACTGTTCACAATAAGAATCGCTCTCACAACCTAAGGTTTGCACATTCAGAGTGTGTTAGACATGGAAAAGCTGTTATCTAACCAAGCCACCCAAACAAAATAAAGCAAAAAAAAAAAAAAAAAAAAAAAAAAACAAGGAGGAAGGGAACACAACTTGGGAGCTACATGACACCTTCCTTGGCTGGGGATGAGATGCAGATTGTAGGAGTATGGATGGAGGCAGTGTGAGAGCTTCATGGAGGAGCTGGCCAAAATTCTCCTTAAAAGGTCAGGAGAGGCTTCCCACCACACTGGAGCTCAGCCTTCGTGGCTGAGAGGGGGTCCTCAGGCAGCTGGCGGGGGGGAAGCATGAGTTCTGATAAGAGACCTACCCAGACCCAAGAGATAGCCCTGTGGAGATGGCCAGTAGATAGGATGTTATTAGTGCTGGGGTCTTCCCACCAGGGCCATAGACTCCATGTTCTCCTGGATGGTGTCACAGAAGAAACAGAGTCATCTAGCTTGTCCTCCTAGAATTTATTTACACATGGCATCTGTCAGCATCGTGGGTGTATGACATGTGAAGTCCCAGGTTGAGGTCCATGGAGACATCTGAGTAAGGGCAACACACGGTAAGCAATCCCTTCTTTGAAACACCTTCACAATTCTCTCCAGATTTAGCAAACCCTACCCTCACCATAAGTAACCGATCCCATAATAAGTAAAGGGAGCCTCATTCTGCCAAACCCACATATAAGAATTTCACCACCAGTTTGAAGATGTTTGCCTTAGAAGTCACCCCCCATCAGGGACCCTGCTAAGCACCGACCCATGAACCTGTGAAGAGTCTTGAGAGGAATCCAGGTTCACCTGAGATTTGGCATTTGAAAATTTCACCTGAATCCTGTGAGTCCCAGCTCAGCCTTCTAACAAAACCTTGATTTCAAACAGTGGTTGAAAAATGGGATGGTTCTGTTTCAGAGATGCCAGATGGTAGAAGAATGTGGCAGCCCTGCCCAGGCACAGGGCAGAGGTACAAATTAGGGAGTCATCAGCACATGGGTGGTGGTTAAATTGGGAGGCACAAGTTGCCCAAGGAGAGTGTGTACAGTGAAAAGCCAAGATCCATCCATGGGAACACCAGCGCTGCAGCAAGGGGAAAAGAGTAGAGGATCCCTTCTCAAGGGAGACTCAAGACAATTGCTCAGAAGGTAGGAAGAAGACAAAGAAAGTGTGGGTTTTTTTTTAAGATTGTGTTTATGTATTTGACAGAGGAAGAGAGAGCACGCGCACAAGCAGGGGGAGTGGCAGGCAGAGGCAGAGGGAGAAGTGGGCTCCCAGCCCATCCAGGAGTCCCAGGTGCCCTGGGACTTGATCCCAGGATTCCAGGATCATGAGCCAAAGGCAGATGCTCAACCATTGAGCCACCCAGGCTCCCAGGGAGGGTTTTGTTTTTTGTTTTTTTTTTAAGTCAAAGTAGTTAAAGTTTCAAGGAAGATCTATTTCTTACCCTCTATATCTTTCTTCCACTGCAATTAAATTTGTAACAAGACACGTTACCACCCAAAATAAAGACTGCATTTCCAAGCTTCTTCTACTGCAGCTAAATAGTGTTTTGTGATTTACGATTGCTTTATGACTTCTGGCCAATGGGAAAAAAGCGATCACAGTGGTGTCAATTGACAATATCTATCAAAATCAAAAATACATAAATCCATTGATCCTGTATGTTTAATAATGTAAGAATGGAAACGATGTAATTATATATGCATCATTAGGGGACCGAATAAACAAGTTATGGCACATCCATACCAAAACATACTTTGTAGCAATTTTTTTTTAATTATTTTATTTTTTTTTTCATTTTTATTTTATTTATGATAGTCACAGAGAGAGAGAGAGAGGCAGAGACACAGGCAGAGGGAGAAGCAGGCTCCATGCACTGGGAGCCCGATGTGGGATTCGATCCCGGGTCTCCGGGATTGCGCCCTGGGTCAAAGGCAGGCGCCAAACCACTGCGCCACCCAGGGATCCCTGTAGCAATTTTTTAAATGAAGTATATTTACATGTACTAATGGGGAATGATTGCCAAGTGTTGATATTTAAATGAAATGTGAGGACCTGAGGAGAATGTATAGTAGCTATCACATACAAATGTGTGTATTCATGTACCTATGTACTTGGGAATGCATTAAAAATCTCTGAAAGAAAGAAAAAAAATCTCTGAAAGAAAATAAAATAAAATAAATAAAAAATAAAATAAAAATAAAAACCTCTGAAAGAAAAAAATAAAAAAATAAAAATCTCTGAAAGAGGGGTGCCTGGGTGGCTCATTCAGTTAAGCATCTGACTCTTAATTTCAGTTGGGGTCATGATAGTGGGTTGTGAGATCAAGCACCACATTGGACGGCATGGAGCCTGCTTGTGATTCTCTCTCTCCTTCTCCCTCTGCCCCTCTGCCACACAAAACACAAGTGTGCTCCTTCTCTCTTTCTCTCCTCTCTCTTTCTCTCTCTCTCAAAAGAAAAAAATATCTGAAAGGACTCATAATAACACATGGGAGAGAGACACTTAGCAGCTGGGAGACAGGACTGGAAGGAGACTTACTTTGTATTCCGAACGCTTTGGGGCTGTTTCGTTCATTTTTACCACAGATGTGAATTGCCTATTTTATTTTATTCATTTTATTTTATTTTATACCAGCTTTATTAAGATATAATTTACATACTATAAAAGCACATCCTTTAAAAATGTGTAATCCAGAGAATTATATAGCTGGGTTGGGCGACCGACTCTTGATTGCAGCTAAGGTCATGATCTCAGGGTTGTGGGATCGAGCCTGGCACCAGGCTCCATACTCAGCATGCTTGAGATTCTCTCTCTTCCTTTGCTCCTCCCCCTGCCCACTCCCTCTCTCTCAAAAATAAATAAATAAATAAATAAATAAATAAATAAATAAATAAATAATTTCTTTAAATGTGTATAATTCAGTGTCTTTAGTATAGTCACAGGGTCTGCAGCCATCACCACTGCCTGATTTCAGAACATTTTCATCATCCCAAAAAGTAACCCCACACCCATTGGCAGTCCCTCCCATCACTCCTCACCCTTGGCCCCTGCCAACCAGTTACCTGCATTGTGTCTCTATAGCGTTGCCTGTTCGGAACATATCACATGAATGGAATTACACAGTGTGTGGTCTTGTGTGTCTGGCTTTTTTCACTTGGCACACTGTTTTCAGGGTTCATCTCCATTGTGGTGCATGTCAGGGCTCTGTGCCTGGTTACAGCTGAATAATATGCCGCCATATGGATAGTTGCAAGTCTGTTGATCCTCAAGGTTACTGAGGAGCTGGAGGGGGTGGGGGGCTGGAGTCGGGCCAGTTGAAACTCCACAAAGATCACTGTTCTTACCAGGATCCAGCCATTTCCTTTAATGAAAGCTTCTGGTATTGTTGCAAGCCTTTGATTAGCTTTCAGAGCTCTGAAAGAGTTGATTTTGACCATTTTTGACAATGTTTTTGTTGCTTTTAATGGTCACTGGATTTTCAGAGATCTTTACCCTGCCTGAAACTACCTATTTTAATCATAAGTAAATCTCTTTCTCTTAAGAGTGAGTTGGAGGAGGGGTCATGAAAATTAAATAATGGAGGGGTTGCCTGGGTGGCTCAGTCGTTTGGGCATCTACCTTCAGCTCAGGTCACGATCCCAATGTCCTGGGATTGAGCCCTGCATCGAGGTCCCTGCTCAGTAGGGAGTCTGTTTCTCCCTCTCCCTCTGCTGCTCTCCCTGCTTGTGCTCTTTTGGGATCCCTCTGTCAAACAAATAAAATCTTTAAAAAAAAATTAAATGATAGGTTGTATATAAAACAACTAATCTAACTCCTGCAATATGATAAATGCTCTATATTAAAAACAGAAGCTCATCTTTTTATATTATCATGATTACCTCTGGCTGGCCCTCAGTAATTGAGGGGCATAGCAGAGACTAGACCACCCATCTTCTGACTTCCAGGCCAGTGCCTTTGCGCATGCACACCCCGTCTCTCCCTGATCCCCACAAATGATCTATATATTTAAGGGACTCAGGTAGCTCCTCTACTATATTGCACCAATCTCCAGGTATAATCTTCAATATAATTTTAAGACATGACTTACAGAATACATAAGAAAATGTGTAAGAAAATTTAACTCCAGTGACCACTTGCAGATTGGTGGGGACAACAAGTAGCAGAAAGCAAATTTATTTTCTCCTGCTTCCAGGATTCTCTCAAATGCCATCAACCAACCACCCCACAGGAGCAGTCCTGACATCCCAGTTCCTTATTTAGTCTCTCCATGCCACAGAAGATTCAGGGCATCTCCCCACCACTTGAAGCCAAGTAGGACCTAGAAAACTGTCCATCCCAGCACTTTGCTCCATTGGATCCTCACTAGGATCCCAGCAGGGTAGCAATGGCACTTTCTTGGCTCCATCTGGATTGTCTTTCTTTACAACTTAAAGGAAAACAAGAGTTTCTGCAATAAACAAAAGTAGAGTTCAAATTAGAAAGAGAGCAAATTTTGGGGTTCCTGAGTGGCTCAGTTGGTTGGGCATCCAACTCTCAGTTTCAGGGGGGACATGGTCTTGAGGTCCTGAGATCGAGCCTGGCATTGGGCTCTGCACTCAGCATGGAATCTGCTTATCCCTGTCCCTCTGCTCCTCTCTCTCTCTCTCTCTCTCTCTCATAAGTATTCTTTAAAAAGAGAGAGAGCAAGTTTTGAGTCAAGCAGAGATAAGTTCAAAGCCCAATTTTCACTATTTACTGGTTTTGTGATTTCGACACGTTCAAACTTCACTGAGCCTCTGTGCCCCTCATCTACAAAGTGGGAACAAAATTATCCTTTTTGCTAGTTTATTATGAGAAATAGAACTTACATATGTCAAAGACCAGATATACAGTAGTTGCTTAATTAGTAGCATCAATTATAGCTGTGGCCAGGTGTTTGTGAAGTCTGCAGCACTCAGATAAAGACGCTGTTTTTACCAAGACCTAGATTTTTTTAAAGATTTTTTTTATTTATTCATGAGACACACAGAAAGAAAGGCAGAAACATAGGGAGAGGGAGAAGCAGGCTCCCTGAAGGGAGCCCAATCCCAGGACCCCAGGAACACGCCCTGACCCAAAGGCAGAGGCTCAACCACTGAGCCACCCAGATGCCCAGGATCTAGATTTTTATATTTGGCTTTAGGAACTTCTCTTCCTTCTCTTCTGCCTTATCCATTCTAGTAAACTCCCCTGTGGGCACAGAAAGATTTCCCGTATACAAAATGACATTGCTTCTCCCTCCATGATTTGTTGATCCAGGAAAAGAGGATTTGATTCTCCCCAGCCCGTGTTTGACTTTAACTCAGGAAAAGCTGACTTAGAAAGTTCAGTGTTACTGTTGTACCCGGGGTGATTTTAGCCTAAAGCCTCATTTGCCTGAGCTAGGAAAAGGTGAGTCATTGAAGGAGCAACTGCTTTTACTCCTTTTTATGAGTCAAAGAACCAGTATATGAAAGATGTGAGGGGGCAAGTAGAATTAAGAAATGTGCGACAGAGGCACCTGGGTGGCTCAGTGGTTAAGCATCTGCCTTTGGCTCATATCATGATCCTGGGGTCCTGGGTTCGAGTCCCACATTGGTCTCCCCGCAGGAAGCCTGCTTCACCCTCTATCTATGTCTCTACCTTTCTTTGTGTCTCTCATGAATAAATAAATAAAGTTGAAAAGAAAATAAATGTGCAACAACTGTGTCCCATGTTAGCTGCTTGTCCTGGGAGGAATCAGAGAAGCTTTTTAAACTTTGAACTGCTCTGAACTAACCAGTACCACAAGTCCTACCTTGATCCAAAATTGTTCATTTTCCCTTCTCTAAACATAGAAGCAGAAATAAATTTAGGGAAAAGCTTCAATCTTGTTGCTTAAATACAATGTTATATAAATACTTTGTTTTGTTTTGTTTTTTCATTAAAACCCACCAACCCTGGAATGTAGGTTCTCCTGTACACATCAGCACAAAAAGACAGGTAGAGAATCCAAACCAAGAGCCAATAAAAACGTGGCAAGTTTTGGACTAGTGAAGGGCATCCTACAGGTAAAACATCAGGAATCCAAAATACTAGAAGTTACTTTTGAACTTATAATTAATTATCAAATGTTTTACATAATCTTTCTGTTGAAATCCTAAAACATGTAAAAGCATTACATCTAAAAGTTGAAATAGTCTAAGATTAAACTTGTATATATTATGACACAGGTTGTTTCTCTTAAGAAGAAGAAGAACCATTAAAAATGCAAATATATGAAACAGGGCATTTATGGTAGTTGAGCAGCCCACAGGATGCCAGGTGTGGAGTGGCTAATGGTCACCCTCCTGAGCTTTTGCTGCCAGCAGAACACTTAATATCACCCTAAAATATTAAGTATCAAGGAGACATGTCCCTGCCCAATGGGCTAATCTGTTTTCCGGAAGTTACTTTTCCTGCCAAACAGAGAGCAGCAAAACACCTTCCCATCCTAGGCCCACGGCAGGACTCAGAGTGAGCAGGAGGCTTGCACTAAAGAGAGGAAGGGGCCTCTCCGGGTGGCCACGTAGGTAGTGAGCGGCAGATGTTTCTGCAGAACTCTCTGGAGGGAACCAAGGCCCCCTTGGTGATTAGATTAATGCAGGCTGTTGTCTAAGACAAGGACTCTCAGGAAGTATATTCTCCACAACACAGACTAGAGGCCAACTTGTAAGAAGGTAACATCCAGTACAGAAGAGCAGAGGGTAAGGAAGAATTGGAAAAATGTGGGTGTGTGCGTGCGTGTGCACCCACACACACACAGTCATTGTCACTACACAAAAACAGAGTCCATTTGTCGGCCAAAATTGGCCAAATAATGCCTTCTATTTTGCCAGCTTAGGGCAGAATGTAGTGGTCAGAGGCCCTAACTCTGGAGCAGACGGATTGTTCCTTCTCCATGCCTCTCAGCCGGCACTTAAGTATTTAAGAAGAAACCTGCCATGAAAAGTTTTCTTTTATGAATTCCAGTGTTAATTTTTTTTAAGGTTTTATTTAATTATTCGTGAGAGACACAAAAAGAGAGGCAGAGACACAGGCAGAGGGAGGAGAAGCAGGCTCCATGCAAGGAGCCCAATGTGGGACTCGATCCTCGGAATCGGGGATCAGGCCATGAGCCAAAGGCAGAAGCTCAACCACTGAGCCACCCAGGCGTCCCATGTGACAGTTGTTTTAATGACTCATACTTGGCAAATTTCAATACTGCCGTAAGCTTCAGCTTATCTGCAAATGACAAGGCTGTCCCATCTGGTTAGTGGCACCTGTCAACTGTTACTTTCAATGACTACTTGCTAACAGCATTTGCTTAAATATACAGTTTGATCACCTTCAAGTTAGAAACAAAGTGTGGAAATTATTACTCCCATACCAAGCACACTTACAGAGAATAGGAATCCTCTTCATCAAAGTTAATGAAGTAAAACAAGTAATATTAGGGGCGCCTGGATGGCGCAAGTCTGTTGAACGTCCAACTCTCGGTTTCAGCTCAGGTCATGATCTCAGGGTCATGGGAAGGAGCTCTCCATGCTCAGTGCAGAATCTCCTGGAGATTCTCTCTGCCTCTCCCTCTGCCCCTCCTGCTTGTGCACCCGCTCTGTCTCTCCATCTCTCTCTCTCTCTCTCTCAAATAAGTAAAATAAATCTTGAAAAAAGTAAGTTATATTAGTAGTAACAGCTGACACTTATTGAGCACGTATTATGTCCTAGGCATTGTGCCAGCTGATTGATAGATACTACTGTCTTCCTAGGATTCCTTCTAGGACTCTCAAAAATATTATTCCTATTACATCTCCATTTTCCCATTAGGAACCAAGCCTCAGAGAGCTTAACAAACTTGCCCACAATCACATAGCCAATAAGAAGCAGAGTTGGGATTTTAATCCAGACACCCTGTGTGTAGAACTAGAACCTGTAAATATGGGACCAAACAAGACTTTTGCTCTTTATATTGTTTATTTCAATATAAACTTAATTTATTTCAACAAAACAATATCACTCATCTTATTAAATTAATGCCACTAGTCTGAATTTTATTGGTTTTGTCATTTCGTTTTTATCTAATTTGTGAATTTGTCTTTGTTTTATAAATGTATTAGATCTATAAGGACTGGTAGGCCATATTGATTTTAGTTGTTACCTTGTTTTACTTTGTTCATATTTAAGTGATATAAAATATAATTTAGGTTGACATCAGATATCTGTAAGAAATTTTTCCTTGAAAAAAGGTCCATTCTTTCCATATGTTTTATGAACACCAATATAAAATAGGAACAATGGCCCTTCACTTAATGCAAACTTGCCTTATGCCTGATGTAAAATCTTGAGCATTAAAAAATATTTGATGAATAACTGCCCATTCATCTGATTTCTCATTTATATTTCCACGGGCCTTTTCTCCTCAGACTTTTAAGGAGCAGTATGGAAATTTTTCAACAAATTATCATGTTGCATTGCACTATCAACATCCTAAGAGTTGGGAGGAGTTATTAAAATCACATTAACAATGGCCTGGCTTTCTGTGGTATGTTTCCTTTCAATATTGCAAAATGTTTTTAGATAAATTATCGTGTGTATCTTCTCATATCCTGAGGAAGTAGGTAGTGGGAAGTCTCTTTGTCACAACCTCACAAACAAAGAATCTAAAGTACAGAGAGGTTAAATAAAACTCAGAAGAGAATTCGTGTCAAGCAGTGAAGTCTGTATACTCAGTTACCTTTAGAATCTAATTGGATTTCCCATCTCCCAGAGAACTCACACATAGACTCTGAGAAACCATCAGGTGATGGGGTCTCTGCCCCTTGAGTGTGTGCTGTTCCCAAGATGGTAGAGTTGGGAGGTCAGGGTGATGGGTAAGGGCATGGCCAGAGTCCATTTTGGTGCTTACTTTCAACACTTGCTAGCTTTAAGACCTTGGGAAAATAATTTAACTTTTATGGTCCTTGGCTTTCTCACCTATCAAATGGGAATAATGAGAGTCCCCATTTCATGGAGTCATGGAGATGTTGGAGTGCCTGTTGGGTAGACTACCAACAGCGTTTGCACTTATTAGATGCTACTAGGATTTGAGACATAAACATGCTTTGTTGAAACTGGATCGACACACACATAACATTGTATGAAACGGGCATGCATGTACATCGTAAAAGTGGACATTAACACAGCATAACTCTGCCCTATGCTTTTGGGTTTCCATAGCAAATTTTCTGAATAAGAGCCCTCTCTTGTAACTGTGTAGCTTTCAGAACCTCAAAGCATCCAATGTTATAGTCAGATAAGATTACAGGGAGATGAGGGGATATGTAGCCATCCAGGAAGGTAGATCTACTGCTAGGGACATATGTTAAAGGCTCATCCCTTGACAGATTGGAACCCAAGGCTCCCAGAACTGAAAAGACCCAGAGACGTAACTGAGGAGATCTCTTGCCTGTCTCCCAGCTGGACTCCCTCCAAGCCTCACTTTTGCCCAACATTAAGCATCTTCTCTGCTCTGACTGTTCTCCAGTTACAACTTCTAGGAAATGATTTCAGGAGGCTAAGATATTTCTGGAAATGGCAACAATCTCAGGGAAAGGAAACTCTGCCCTATTCCTGCTGTTTCTGAACCTTGGGGTCCCCACTGGTCTTACAAGGCAGACAGATCCTGGAGAAAACAAACTCTAATCATCCTGCATTCAGTGGCTGCCCCTCTGAAAATAGGGTCAGAAGATTCATTTTACTTATAATGTTCTTCTGATTGCAAGTCAGAAGACTTGAATTTTGGCTAAAAGTATTTTCTTGGGGGATGAGGTTATTCAGGCAATTTCATTATGATTCCAGGGGCTGCCCAGAGGCCCTGAGAGGATCTCTCCACTATCCTGGAGAGTCATGCAGAGACTCACATCATTGAGAGAGACCCAACAAGCCTTCCCTCTCCTGCTTGTTGATGGGAGGACTCCTCAAATTGGAGGATTTTTCCATGAGAACATAAATTGTCTGCACGTACATAACAGGTATGCCCTGCTCTTTAAGTTTCAAGCACAAATATAATTACATGCCTTTTATTTTTGCTTTCATTTAATCACTAAAGAGGCTCAAAAGGAAGCAGCGAGGCTTCTGATCTGCCTTAAACCAAAGAATAGCTGGTCTAGCTACCAGAGTTTCCAGAAACAGTATTTAAAGTGGTGGTTAACATCCCAATATCCATTCTACTTCCCAAAAGAATTGTCCAAACAACTCATGATAACCCATCTCCCTGGCCAGTGGGTGGTTCGCAATAGACATGTGACCCAGCCCTGGCCACAGAGATCTGAGGAGAAGCTGGGAAAGATGTTTTGTCTCTTGGAAAAAAAAAAAAAAAAAAAAAAAGCATTTCACAATCTCCAGGGAGAAATTCTCTCTCTGAGTTGTCTCTCTCCCAGTGGCTCCTTTTGGCATCATATTCCTGAGTGTTAGTCACTCCTCACTTCTTGGAGGGGAAAAGAATACATCTGGGATAGAAAAACACCAGCTCAGAGTGTGGACATTATTCTGAATGTGTGGAGCAGTGGAGACTACTGATAGACTATTTGGTATAATTTTGGAACTTGCTTTTTTTTTTTTTCCCTCAAAGATTAATGGAAGAAAAGGACCCTTTGCCGCTATTTGGTTTAACTTACTCAGATTATAATGACAATGTCACTGTGCTTTAACTTTGGATGGGAGGGATTTAAAAGCAATTGTTTGAGAGTTGTTTCGCATCTTTAAAAAATAAAAAAACAATCCACGACTTCAGAATGATTTTGATTTTCTATTCCTATGAAGAAATGAAGCTAAATGCTTTCAATATGGGGCGCCTGAGTGGCTGAGTCAGTTAAGTGTCCAACTCTTGGTTTCAGCTCAGGTCATGATCTCATGGGTCATGAGATCAGGGCTCCTTGCTCAGTGGGGAGTCTGCTCAAAGACGCTCTCCCTCTGCCCCTCCCCCAGCTCACTCTCTCTCCCTCCTTCTCACTCAAATAAATAATTTTTTTAAAAATAATGTTTTTCATCCTAGTGCCTTCTCATAATTTCCTGGTCATAGTTGCAAGGCAGAGATTGAAAATTATCCCTGAAAGGTCTCTCTAGTCCTCACATTTGTCCACTTCATGCTTTGCTCTTTCCAGATGCTACTCGAGAGGCAGGAGGAGAAAGCTCAGGTACTACAGAAAAGTAATGCTAGTGAGTCTACTCATGGGATTTTTTTTTCTCCACTGAAACTACACTTGGTTTCCAGTGTGACCTTTGAGATGAGACATAATATCAGTTGACTGTCAAGGTAGTTGTAGGTAGTCACATCAGTGGCCAATGTGATGATACTAACTGTCGGTCTGACAACAAGATATTTATTTTATTTCATCAATACCATCCTCACTGATGTGCTTGAGGAGTGGAAACAAGGAAATACACTGAGAGTTCTCTGTGAACTGCCAAGCTCTCTATGATGACCATTCCTTGCCCTGGTTCATTGGAGTCCAGGGCAGGGCACAAGAACTCCTCTACGGTTGTTCACAGAGCCCTTTAGATTTCCAGCTCTGGCTTAGGTTTTCCAGGACCAACCAGCTTTCCAGTTCCTGGAATGGAGACATCATACCTTGAGGAGGGGCTCACTTCTGCACCCCGGTAGTTGCTAATGGGGCGCCCAGGTAGGCGATGCTCCAACCAGCAAGTTGAAAATTGGGCCTGATCCCTAGGGGGCAACAGAGTCCAATACATCAGGGAGGTCGGGCTGCAGCCAGCAGAGGGCGGTGGGCAGAAGCGACGCCTCCCTCTGGAAGGAAGCGAAGCCAACGTGCCGACGAGGCAGGGGCCCTCCCAGCCCTGCCTCCCAGCCCTGCCACACACACCCCCCCCCCCCCCGGAACAGCAGGACAATCCAGAGGGTTTAGACGGCGCTTGTCGGGTTTTAGTGTGTTGGAGCAGGTGTGAGACCTTCCCTGACACACCACCACACCTGATCTTGGGCCCGCAGTCCATCTTTTACACCCACCCAGGGCCCCCCCTACTCCCACCCTAGAGCTTGACAGTTAAAAATATCTGTAGCATCAGGATTATGCCCCTTCTCAGGAAGGTGAAAATCATAATGAACTGATGAAGGGAGTTGAGCAAAGGGAACTGTAAAGCACAACAGAAAAGGAACTTGAGCACCTGCAAAGATTCCATCCGTGTAAGAGTCACCTGCAGGGAGCTGGGCAGCCCCTTTCCTCACTGAGGTCACACTAGGAGTGAAGAGCCCCCGGGCTGCACAAGGGGGAGAGGCAGCCCCTGGATTCACTTGGGATCATTCACTCACTCCACAAGCATTGACTGACTGTTTACTAGGAGCCCTGCCCAATCCTTATTGTCAGGGATATGGGGATAAAAGACACCATCCCTTCCTCTAAGAGCTCGTTTTCCAGAGAGGTCCTGAGACTAATAAAGAGTTGATTACATAAATAATAGATAGATGATTACAGTATGGTATAACATGGCCAGGATAGAGAAGAGTCTCCAAACGCAGATGGGGAGGGCCAGCAGATGCCTCCAGGAGGAGCCGACAGGAACAGCCCTGTCGATGGCCTTAATGGCACTTTGTACTTGACATCCATACGCACTTGACTCCCACATGTAGTTGACTCCCACATGCATTTAACTACCATATGCCCTTACTACCACACACATTTGACTACCACACACACTTGACGACCATATGCCTGACTACGAATGTGCCCTCCCTTGTTTTGCAAGGGCTATTGCACAGCCATACATACAGACTTGCTTCAGACCAAGTTTTGAAGGATAGATAGGAGAGCAGGCAGTCAAAGAAGGGAATGGAGTAAGGGTGGGATGGGAGGGTAGAGGGTTTCTAGGCAAAACCTAGAATGGCTTGAGAAAGGTCTCTATGATGGATGGGAGCATAGGACCCCAAGAGAAATGGGGACGAGAAGACCAGGACATAGACAAGAGCCGGTAACATATAAGGCCTTTTAGATCATGCCAAGGGGCATAGATATTGTTCTAAAGGTTAGGAGAGTGTTTGGGACAATGTTATACAGGGAAATGGCAATGTCATAATGTGGTTTCATAAGTATCATCATGCCAGCATTATGGAGAATGGGCTGGTATGCAGCAGTTCTTGGATGAAAAGGCCAGTAAGGGGCTTCCTACATCATCCAGAAGAGAAAGTACTAGGACCTGAGAAAAGATGGTCATGGTGGGAGCAGAAGAAGAGGAAGGATTCAAGACTTGTTTAGGAAGTAGAAGAGGAGATCGGACTTCCTGACCAAATAATTATAGATATGTGATGTGGGCGGATGACTCCAGGGTTCTAGCTTAAGTCACCAAATGGATGGTGTCGCCATTTCCTCTAGTTGAGGACTGGGACTGTGGCTTCTTCGGGCTGTATTATTGGCACAAGGCACGGTGACAAGCACATAGGAAGCACTCAATAAATACTTATGGAATGAGAGTATGAGTGCCTGAGTGTGGAATATTAATAAAGAACACTAGGAGGGTGGTGGTTAGCTGAGGGTTACACATTGAGTGTGAGAGGCTCATGATATGGTCAGAGGAAGATGTGCTGCAGGTTGCTGTACGTTCAAGCCTGGGGTTCAGAAGAGAGACCTGGCCCAAAGGTCTGAACTAGGGAAGTTTCAACACTCACATTCAGGGAGGTCATGGCCAGACTCTAGCAAACATGGACATTTTCAGCAGAAAAACAAGAGAGAGGAAAAGAAAGAAAAGAATGGTGGTATAGAGTTCCAGAAGGAGGGCCTGTCACAGGCCCCCGGAGGCCCAATAGAAGGGGACCTGGAATGTATGCATTGAATTTGGCAGCCTGGAGAACTGAAGCCCCACGGCCTTGGCTAGCAGGAGGGCTATGACCCTGCAGACTGCTGGCAGGGTGAACCGAACGGCAGCCGTGGGAAGTTGGGGCCTCAGGGTCACACCAGAAGGTGATGTGTGGGAGCTGGCTTGCACAGGCTCAAGGGAACCAACTGTTAAATTTTCAGGAATTTTGCAATCCAGTGTTAAACACCACCATTATTAAAAACTAAAGTATATAAACTTGTAAATTGAGTATACTAAAAATAGAAGTAATAAACACCTAAAACTCATCACTTCCTAATTATTGACATTTTACTCTACGATGTCATCAAGGCTATTTACATTGATTGTATTTGTTCAGCTCAAATACTTTGTATCTATGTGTCCCTGTACATGTCTTCCCAACTCTGTGCTCAGTGATGTCACGGGGATCACTTGAGACAGGCCACGGTGGGAATACGTACCCTGTGTAGCATATCCTATAACTTGAGACTCTTTTCTCCCAACGAGCTGGTTGTTAGCATTTACCAACACAACACTGAAAGCAAGGCCCCCTCCCTGGTTCCCTGTCAGGGAGCAGCATTGATCCCAGTCTGGTGAGGCTGGTGTAGGAAGAGGGGCTGACAGCAGAGGGTTTACACAAGGACAATTCTTAGCCTCATGGAATGCCAGTGTCACTATTCTAGGGAGTCCTGTCCAGGTTGATGTCAAGGTCAACTAGCAAGGATACAGAGGACTGGGGGACAGGGAGAAAGTAGATGGCCAGTATTGGGGTTGTGGGGGGTGGGGCCAGTTGCCTGACCTAACACTCAGTGCTGGATTTCAGGTCCAGAAAAAAACAGAAAATTGGGGCAGAGGCCAACCTGGCAGACTGATCAACCACACCGTGCATGGGGGCGGGGGGAGTGAGGAGTGGGGGTGGGAGCAGCAGCAGATCGACCCCACGCCCCACCCCATAATTGGGGGTTGGGGGAGTCTCATTGCTTCAAGCCTGGCTCACAGGAGCCTGCAGGCAGCTGAGAGGAACCAGGCTGTGGGAGGCAGGATCTAGCAACCAAACAGTGGGAAGTGAAATTTATTAAAAATAAAACAAAATAATTTTGAAAAACTCTGATCAGATGGGTAACTTGAATCACTGGTTATACTTGGTGGTGTACTGAAGAGAGAAAAGGAAGTGAGGTGCATTGTCTGCAGAGAATTAAAACATAAGAAGGAAACCACCTAGTTGGCTGCTTTTTATTATCTCCACACGTGGTAATTCTAAGCGATGGTGCTGATAAAATACTCTCGGGCCGACCACCACCACGGCCACCCTGCCACAGATGTGCACTTTTGACAGTGTTCTAGGTAATCAGTTGATTGTGTTAGAACAGCTGACACGTTCTTCTTTAGTTCCTTTTTGTGGCATTAGTTTCATAGAAATCTCTTATTTTTAGAGTATTGGAAGCATGTCTTATTTTTCCATTCAGAGAACAACATGCATCAAAGGTCCATGGTATGCTGTCAGGTGTGCTTGGAATTCAAGAGCACTGTCAGAGATGTAATGTGTTCTTTGGGAAAAAATGGTAGACAGCCTTACTTTGTGCACATAATAAAAGAAGTCAGAAGTTAGCTATGAGTCACCACTTTCCCATTATTCTAACATTGAACTCTGCAGAGCAGAAAGAGGTTTGAAGCATAAGAAGGGCTCTTTAAGAGACGAGCATGCAGATGTGGAAGGGTTGACCTAGAAGCAAGTTCTGGTGCGTATCAACTGTATGACCTTACAAGTCATCTACTCAACCACTCTGAGCCTCCGTTTCTCCACTTGTAAAATGGGGGTTGGTAACACCTGACCAACTACTTCCCAGGTTATTTCTAGACAACCAGTGAAACCAAGTATAGGAGGGGGTGATGCATATTATAAAGCATTGTGCTTTCCAGGATTCAAGAAGGGAAAATATGGAGCCCCTAGCAAGCATATCTGCAGAGGCTAAATGTGGCTTTAGATCTGGAACTTTAAATTCCACTAGAAAAAAAAAAAAAAAAACAAGAAACAAAAAACAGTGTGCTTAGCAAAGTCTGAGGATATCGAAGTGAAAATTTGAAGTTTGGACACTGGATAAACAGCTTAGTGGGAAAAGGAGCCAGGCCAGGCCTCTCCTGGAGTGGGGCTCACTTCAGGAAGCCAACTGAAAAAGAAGATTCCAGAGAACAGTGTTCACATGACTGAGACTGTATGTCTCACAAGTTCAGAGTTGCTGTGTCTGGTTGGGAAGGAAAAGTTAGGTCTAGAAGAAGCTCTTGGAGAACCATCTCCAACACCACTTGCCAACTGGCAAATTCAATTTGTAACCAGAAGCCTCTTCTCTTTTCTTTGGCTCTGCTGCATTTTTGAAGAGTAGATGTTACTTCTGTAAAGGAATGTGGTAGAAATCCTATGACTTCCTCCAAATCTCCCAAATCAAATGGAAAATAAAACAAAGATGTCCTCTGGCCTCTTTCTGACTCATTTTACACAGATTACACACAGCAATATAAACCATGAGCTTTTTCTTTACCACCTGGAAATGGATGGAAAGTTGCTTCCAGAGGTGGCTGGTGTTGGCATCATGATGATGGGTGATAGGCTGTCAGCCTTCCCAGGCATGGTCCACCTGCCTTCTTTGATGCTGAGTAGGGGCTGGGGCTCCTCTGCCATAGCAGGGGAGGCAGGAAGGCTGGGGCAGAGCTCTGTGCTTCTAAGTCAGACCCCTCTGGAATGAAAAGAACATTTCCACATAGAACTCCAGGCCTTCTCCATGGAATTTGTAACTAAGGCAGGTCACTGCAGAAAAGTGTAAGGCTGAGAAGAACAGGAAAGATCAGATTTGAAGAAACAAGCCATTGAGATGGTCCTGGGGTTCACGATGGTTGACCCAGGAGCAGGTCGGGCAGGGAGCCATGAGTCTAGAGACTTGTTCTTCCTACCTGGAGACACACCAGGTGAGCTTCTCTTTCAGGTGGAACCTTGCCTTTCCCATGAGTCACCCCCTGCCTATGGACCTGCCTGATTCCAGGGGCCCAACTCACCATCTAATGACCGGCTTGTATTTCCCACAGCCTTGATAATCTGCCTCATTGGCAACTCCTCAAAACACCCAGGTGAAGTAGAGTGAATTTTATCTTGGAAAACTTTGTGGGTTAAGAAACATAGCCAAGGGCTCCCAATTAATTACTGGCAAATCTAGAATCGGCCTCATTAGGTTTCTAGCACGTTTCACAAACCACCCAGCCATGCTGCGTCTTGTTCTTTAAATACAATATCTATGAAGTACACCAGAACCTCACCAGGCGGGATTTTTAGAGCAGAAGAAGAAAACCGAAGCAGGTGTCAAGGTTCATTAACCTCACCTTCGTCCTTTTCTAAAAATTGACTTGCTGAGATTTCCAGGCTGCCTTTTAAAGCTCCACATGCATACGACAGAAAATTATTCTGGCCTTGTATATGCATTTTCAGGTCTATTTTTGAGCTAGTTGCTCCACTGAATCAAGAGAGTTTTAACTGATCTTTTGGATCTAAAATTATCTGCTACAGCATTTCCCATCCCTGTGCCCTCTCAGGATCTGTTTCCAACTCATCATCCTGCTCATGCTCGTGGGCTTCCACGGTAGAATGGCCTGACGGCTGCAGAGAAACACAACCTCTACACTTAATTGAGGCCATGAAGGCCTTTTCCTTGTAAAACGAGGGGAAAGTATACATTACAGAAGCAGTAACCAGAGAATAGACCTTCTATCAGAAGCTGGCTCTCCCCAGCCACGTCCAAAAGTCTCCACTATAAATAAGCAGAGGAAGTTAACCTTAACCACACAGAGGCTAAAAAAAAACGACACTGGTTTCTGTATGTGGGTTTTGTAAATCAGTTTAATTGCGTCACACTTCCACCTCGAATGCATGATAAAAAGGTCAGGATTACCCAGTAGAATGCAGAAAAAAAAACCCAAATGTATCACCATATAGCACCTTCCTACACGGTCTGTTTTTCTCTTGGAGCTGACAATGAATCACTTGTTGACAGCAGTGGGGCCATCACATGGCAGATGTGAAACACACCTCGTGGAGCGAAGCCACACGAAGCAGGAATGTTGCTGGAGTGGAATGGCCCTGGCACTACCTTGTGGAGGCCAAATGTGACTACGTCTCTCTATACTGTATGGAATTAAATAACCAGGTGGCAAAAAGTTACAGCTACTGCCTTGCAACACTAACCTGTAAAATATGTTGGCAGCGCCTAATAACTCTTGTAAAATATAATTAGAGATACCAATGCTTTGAGAGTTTGGGTGGAAATCATCCAAACCAACTTAAAATAGTAACAAAGGCTGAGTGTCGACCTGTGCCATAGATTCTCTGAAAAGAGACCAGGAGTAGGGCCAAGCTTTAATAAGCCTTTCAGGAGCAGAAGGAGGTTGCTCCACTCAACGATAACTGTCACCCCTAGAGACACGTATCCCTTCAACTCTGACGCCACTCTCCTCTGCAAAGAATCAGATCTGAAATCCTTAAGGGCCAATGCATTTCAGAAATGAACTGAGGCACCGAGGTACAACCACGGGGGCTGGGAGGTGTTGTGTATTTTGTTTTGTTTTGTTTTATCATTTGAATCTAGTTCAGTAAGTTTCTGGAGAGAAAGGCTCTGGGGCAGATTGGGCAGCATCCATCAAGAGCCAAAAACTTGACATCTGCTGATTTTCCATCTTGACTCTCTTGCAAAAAGACTGTAATATTTGTTCACAAGGGAGTTTCAGGAACAGGTAGGATGTCAGCCAGGAAAATCTATCACAGCAGATTCTTTGTTCCAAAACACTTATCAAAAGTCTTGGGCCTGTCAACATGGTTGGATGAGAGTTATTTTAGCCCATTCCCCGCTAAGTTCTCATTTCAAAAATTTAAAAATAAAAAAACTTTAAAAACAATTGATCACAAAGACAATATTTATAGTACGTACATGTTTCCTGGAAGATTTTAATTAAATAAATAGTTGCTTCAATATGCATTCATTCATGTAAGCACTGTTTAGACTAAGGCTTTTGTCTAGGTGTGATTCTACTGTTTCATTCTGACTTTTTTTGAATTCTCACACCTGGACATAAACAGACTCATGTCCAGCTTACTATGTGATTCCCACTTCTCCGGTAACCCTCATTCCCCTGTTCTAAGGGGCTGGGCTGCCTTTGTTTGTACTATGTCACCTGCCTCCTGTCCACAGCAGTGGGGACCAGAGGCACACACTCTACCCAGACTTGGCCACTCACTCACTGGCCCTTCTCCTAGAGAATGAAATGGAACAAAGAAACCTTCCCCAATAGCTGGACTTAGAATGTATAAATGTGAGTGTGGCCAGTGGCCATGTTCCACCCCTTGCACTGGGCAGCAGGGGGAAGCTGGTCTACAGAAAAAACAAAGAGAAGGCCCAGATTTCCTCCCAGGCTTAAATCTGGTACTGCCCAAAGCCCAGCTGCAAGCTCATTTCGTGTTCTATTTGGTATTTTTTTGAAAACTTACATTTTCCTTATTTAATTCTGGTGATTTCTGCCCCACACAACCAAGACATCTCTAACTGGTACAAATTCTTATCTCAGAGGCACATCGTTCCATGGGGCTTTGGGCTTCAGGCTGATGCCACATCAAAAGCCTTGTAGAGTTTCATGGGCACCAGATCGGGATTCTCCGCACAGAGGCCATTGGGTGTGAACTCTGGCTGGGCACATTCGAAGGATGAGACCTTAGCAAGTCCATTAGGCTCCAAGTGTCTCTGTTCCCTCAGCTATAAAATGAGATAAATAAACTAAAAAATTATCATGTGATAAAGCACAAAAAGCTTGGATGTTGGAGTTAGCCTGGGGACAAAATGCCAACTCAGTCACCTCCTAGAGCTTCGGTGTCCTCATTGGCACGTGGCAAGTCCTGCATTGGCACATTTATTATTACTGTTGCTGTCATTACCATGGATGCTCTTCCTTATCTTCTCAATCAATGTGAAAGTTCTTCATAATCTATAAAAGAACAATTCCCTAAATAAAGGATAACAGGATGCTTTCTTTTTACATCAAATGCAGGGACACCTGGGTGGGTCAGTGGTTGAGCATCTGCCTTCAGCTCAGGGCATGATCCCCGAATCCCAAAATCGAGTCCCACATTGGGCTCCCCAAAGGAGGCCTGCTTCCCCCTCTGCCTGTGTCTCTGCCTCTCTGTGTGTGTCTCTCATGAATAAATAAATAAAATATTTTTTAAAAAAATTTCTTTAACATCAAATGCACCTTCTTTTTCATCTCTATTACTCAGCTGGAGATGGTTAGTTCTCTGTCAATGACACGTCAGCTCTGGTTGGTTGATCTAGCATGAGGGCTGCAAGACCCATAGGAAATAGATGTTCCCCACTCTTTGAGGAAAAGGAGATACAGCTGGGTAGGAGTGGGAGACAACCAGACCTGGGTGCCTGTCTTCAGGCCACACACCCCCTCTGAGTCTCTCTCTATAAAGCAGGATCCTGATGTTCTGTACTTCCTAGGGTACTGAACACCTTGAAGGTGGTGTGTATGGAGTGGAGCTCCTTCACACTAAATATCTTAATGACAGCCCTCACTTAGAATCTGCCCCAACTTTCCTATCTTCGCCCCCTGCAGCAGAAATAGAATAATCACTCTGACAGCTTATGAGTGTGTCTCTATGTTAGCATGAACCCCACCACATTTTTCCTCAATCAGCAATTTTCCTACTAGATCATCAGTTTAGGAAGAGATAAATCAAACCTCCTTCCCTTAACATTTATTACCTTATTTGGGTTTTTTAGGAACTGAAATTTGCATTCCGTGCAACTTAAAGGGAACACTTTTGACAGTTCGAATGTACCAAAATCTGAGTTCATACCAGGATCCTGTTTTGTCTTTAATCACAAGTCATCTTTTTTTTTTAAGATTTTATTTATTTATTCAGAGAGAGAGAGAGAGAGAGAGAGGCAGAGGGAGAAGCAGGCTCCACACAGGGAGCCCGATGTGGGACCCCATCCCGGGTCTCCAGGATCACACCCCAGGCCACAGGCAGCTCCAAAGGGCTGCGCCACCAGGGCTACCCAATCACAAGTCATCTTAAAACCAATATTGGGGCACCTGGGTGGCTCCGTGGTTGAGTGTCAGCCTTTGGCTCAGGGTGTGATCCCTGGGTCCTGGGATCGAGTCCCACATGAGGCTCCTTCCAGGATCCTGCTTCTCCCTCTGCCTATGTCTCTGCCTTTCTCTGTGTCTCTAATGAATAAATAAATAAAAGCTAGAAGAAGAAGAAGAAGAAGAAGAAGAAGAAGAAGAAGAAGAAGAAGAAGAAGAAGAAGAAGAAGAAGAAGAAGAAGTTGTTAAAGGGGTTTCTTCCAGAAAATGAAAACTGAGTGATAAAGATAAAATTATGATCTGGGTTCGCAAGTTCAGGTCAGGGTTGATTCTCAAACTGCCCTGAACAATGGTGACACTATGAGCTCTTCAGGGAGAGTTCTGGGAGCCAGAGGCTGAGCCTGTGGCAACACACGGGGGTGGGGCCACAGGCGCAGGGGGTGCCCAGGAGAGGCATAGCCTAGACCTCTGTGGGCTATCTCATAAACTATCAGCTCACCCTGGTTCATCGAGGATCATCTCAGTTTTAAGTCTGGGGTCCAGGTAACTCCTTGGTCTGAGGCAGAGACACTGGGTCACCCTATCCAGCACTGATATAAACTGTTTCATCTTCATCTAACCCCTTAGCCTTATTGCACATCTTGATCCCCATCTAGTCTATCCCACAGACTTTTCTTAAATTTTGTTTCTTTTTATTTTTTTTAAAGATTTTATTTATTTATTCATGAGAGACACAGAGAGAGGCAGAAACAGAGAGAGAAGCAGGCTCCCTGAGGGGAGCCTGATGCAGGACTCGATTCCAGGACCCAGGGATCATGCCCTGAGCCAAAGGCAGATGCTCAACTACTGAGCCACCCAGGTGCCCTCAAATTTTGTTTCTTTTCCTTTCTTGCCTAAATAGCAGAAGATAAATAAAACAGAAGAAAAAAAGTTTGAGGATTGGTAATCTAGGAGGCTGGAAACCACTGCTCTGTACAGCCAAGATCTTGCAGTAGAAGGCAATTGTCCTCTCTTTCCTCAAAGCTCAGGACCTCAAGAGTGGTAAATACCAACCCTGGGGATCAGCAGCACTCATGGCTTAGCTTTATGGTTACGTTTCTTCTCTTACCTTCATATAATTTTTTATAAGAATATTAATTGGCACCCTTGACACCATGCTTAACTTCCTCTTCATACCCCTTCTTCCGTGGTGTGTGGAGCAGGGGAGGAAAGATGTTTCCCCTTTCCAGCCAGAGGAAACACATTTGCAAAGAAAATGAACCCCTATAGGAAATTCCTCTTGCCTGCTACTTTTTTTAAAGCTAATTCGCTGGGGAGGGGTGGTTCATCATGGTTATCAAAGCAATATATGCATATTGTTACAAACTAGAACATAGAAGAAGTCTTAAAAATCACATGTAATCCTAGAATAGCACCTTTTCAAATATACTAAATAGCAACACAGGCAGTGGACATCTGCAGTGAGCAGCGCTTGTTCCAATGGGTCGTGCCGTCATCCTCCAGGGCCGCTAGCTGCTCAGAACGTCTGTGTTCCATAGCCTCTTACAGAGTAGCAGCAAGAGCAAAACAGCTCCCTTGTTACAAGTAATAATAGTTATTTTTCTCCAGGATGCTGAATTAGTTGGAGCCTTAAAGCACAACCCACCCACCAACAAATCCCTGCAGCTTCTATGAGGGGGCAGGCACCGTGGGACTCCACCTTTGTAGACACGGAACCCACTGGATGATGTTGTATCAATAAACAGAGAGAATGCCAGGGAGTGGGCAGCCAGGGGATCTGTCCTGGTCTGGGAGGCAGGAAAGGCTTTCAAGAAGATTATTCTACTCAAGCCAACACCTGCCGGCTGACTAGAAAGGGCCAGGTGAAGCCAGAGAGACAGGCCGGTGGGGCAGCCCTGAGCAGGCAGGGAGGCTGCAGTGTCCCCTGGGAGGGGCTACACGGAGAAGGCCCCAAGGTGAAGTCAGGGTGACTGAGACACCAACATGAGCCGAAGATGCTGGAGGGTGAGATATGGAGGTCTATGTTCTTTTTTTTTGGCCTTCCGCCGAACAGTGGGAAGCCTCCCAAGGCTCATCCACAGGGGTGGGCCCGGTCCTCTACAGTGAGCAAGCCCGGCTGCAGAGAGCAGCGTGGGTGCGTCAGAGAGGAACTGGATGGAGGTAGGAGGCATCTGGAGGGGAGAGGGGGAAATGGGCATGTTTGCATCAATCTGTGATTGATTAAATATTGGGGTGAGAGGGAGGGTCCAGATGGCAGGTTGCAGAAGGAAAGGTCTGAAAGCTGGAAGGACAGCCTCCCCCAGGGGCAGGACCGGCTCCCTGGGCATGTGGCTTGCTCAGTCACCCAAGCCCCAGCTCAAAAGGCCCAGCACTTGGTTTACAGCTGTGCTGTTACTGTCTCAAAATGCTTGAACATTTTGGAACAAGGGGCCCTGCATTTTCCTCTTGCACTAGGCCTGCAAATTATATAGCTGGTCCTGCCCAGGGGCTAACTGTCCTCTATATGTTCGCTTGACTGATGGCATTTGGACTCCATCCAAGACCTTGAGATTGTTGATTTATCCTGTCAGGCAGGACACAGGTATAAAGAAGGCCCACTGGGCCCAGTTGAATGCAGTTTGTGAGCATATCAAGGATGGCCTGTGATTAAAGTTCCCGAGAGCAAGAAGACAGAAGACTGTTTACTGACTTTGGAGACAGGAGACTGAGGGCATTTTAATAACATGAGCTTTGAGTTTGCTGCTTGAGTAAGAGAGGGATTTCTCTCACCCCAGTTTCATTTAGTTTAGTAATTCAAGCTAAAAACCTTCATCGTTCAAGCCAAAGCTAACTGGATATTCTGCTTGGCAGAAAAGACTTTTTAAAAATGAGTGATTTATTATTTTATTTGGCTAAAAATCTCAGGATGCCTGAAGCTCATGCAACACCAAATTTGCATTGCAAGGAAATCATCATTGCAAGAGTTTAAAAGAAAATATATGACTGTTTTTATGCTTGAACTTCAAGGAAGAAGAAAGAGACAGTCCTTTACCAAAGCTATCACACAATTCATTGATTATTCAAGGAACTCTCTACAAATTTACTAGAAATGCTATGCAGTTTTGTAGACTCCAGATCAAATAATAATTGTTACTTCTGCTACTAAGTGAGAAAATAAACTGTCAAGAGTAATTGATATATAGATCACCATCCTGAGTTTCTTTAGGCATCTTATATCCACTTAGAACAGCACATGTCTATAAGATAGTAAAATTATAGGAAGAATAGGGAAAGTTTGGCAAGGCCTTCCCAAGTATTTACAAGGTTACATCTTTTGAAATCTATTTAGTAATGTAGTTTATTAAAGTAAGGGCTTTGAAGTCATAATCATTTCAGGTTTAAAGCCTGGATCCATCTTGAGCAAGTTGCTTAACTGGCCTAAGCCTCAGTTTCCCCATACACACATGGAGGTAATCCCCACTTTCTGTTTGTACTCTGCATGTTGTAATTATTTAATAATTTGTAATTTTTAAGCTAGATGTTTTTTGGAAAAACTGCTAACAATTAAGTGCATAGTTATCTGTGTGAGTCTTCATCAATATCCTTAAGAATGAGCTTCTACTCCTTTGATAAGTCACTCAAGTGGCTCTGAGAGCAGGGGCCAGTTGTTACTGGGCTAAGCTACCCTGCAGATGACAAAGAGGTAAAGGAATTGGTGTTTTCCCCTCAGAGAAAAAGTGAGGACAGGGATGGGGTTGGGGAGGACAAGAGAGAGGTGGGTGAACAGGTGCACTGGTGTCACCGGAGGAGCACTTGGGACATAACCAAAGAAGAATGGCCCCTGGGTGTTAAAGGAAGGTGTTTCCCTGACTATCCATTAGGTAAAGTGACACCATCTCTATGGCATTTGTACTAGTTTCCTAGGGCTGCTGCAACCAAGTGCCACCAACAACAGAAATGTATTCTTTCCCAGTTCTGGAGGCCAGAAGTCTGAAAGCGAGGTGTCAGCAGGGTTGGTTTCTTCTGGAGGCTCCAAGGGAGAGTCTGTTCCAGGCCTGTCTCCAACTTTCTGGTGTCGCTGGCAATCCTCGGCATCCCTCGGCCTGCGGATGCATCATTGTGAGCTCCGCCTTCTCCCTGTGTGTGCGCGTGTCCCTCTGTGTGTCCTCACACAGCCTTCTCCTCTGTGTCCCAATGTCCCTCGTGTCAGGACATCAGCCCATCCTACACCACTATGAGCTCATCATAATTAATTACATCTGTAAAGACCACATTTCCAAATAAGGTCGCAGTCACAGGTGTGGGGTTTAGGACTTCAACTTGTCTTTTTAGGGGATACGATTCAACCCACCACTGGCATAGACAAAGTGCAGCTAGAGGCGACCAGCCAGGGACAGCCCATCTGTAACCCATTCTCAGCACACCACTTTGGAAAGCTCTAATATAAACACTCCTCTACCCCACTCCTGCCTCTCCCCCAACCCAGCTAAAGTTTATACTAAATGCACACTTCGTACAGCCACACAGGCTGTGACCCGATCTAAGATGCGATGTGCATTCAGGCACCTCCTGTGAGGACCAATCCCGCCCAAAACTCACCTGTCTGGACTGAGCGGCCGGTACATCTACACGATGTAGGACATCCAGGGCTGTCCAGCCAGGTACCATTCAACATGGAAATTGTGAAACAAATTCTTCTTGTCTGATTCCAGGCTCGTGGGATCTTAACCTTTCCGGGTGGTAGGACAGGGAGAGTGTGGGTTGGCTGGAGAACCCTGGCGTCTAGCACTATAGTTCTTACTTAGATCGATAAAGTAGCTTTCTGGCTGCAAATAGTCATTGCATGAGCCTGGTTAATAAATCTGTCTCTGAAAGATGTGTGTGCTCTCTCTCCCCACCCCCCACCCCAGTGCTCTGACAATTGGGATACTCGGCCTGCAAGGCCCAGAGCTAAACTCTGCACTGAGTTAACTCCACCTTGCAAGGCCATTTGGGAGATGGTCAGCCCCAGCCATACCAGTACTGGCCAGTGCCCACCTTCCTGACATCATTGCCTGGGCCCTTATTTCCTTTGGCAAATTCCTTCTACTAGAACTGGGGTCTTGGGGATCCCTGGGTGGCTCAGCGGTTTAGCCTTTGGTCCAGGGCGTGATCCTGGAGACCTGGGATCGAGTCCCACATCAGGCTCCCTGCATGGAGCCTGCTTCTCCCTCTGCCTGTGTGTCTGCCCCTCTCTCTCTGTATCTCTCATGAATAAATAAATAAAATCTTTTTTTAAAAACTTAAAAAAAAAAAAGAATTGGGGTCTCTAGAGGTGTCAATGAGACTCAACTGACTCAGCCCAGCTGTGGGAGGGAGGGTACGGGAAGCATCCAAGAGGAAGCAAATGAGCAAGTAGAACAGACCAGGGGTATTGTCAGCAGAAGAAACAATGGTTGTGATGTCTAGGAACCTGAACGTTTGGGGGGCCTTAGGGGAAACCCTGGTGCTCCTGAGACTACAGTTTACTGCAAATGAAGACAGGCCTGGAGGTTAGTCCACAGAGGAAATCAGGCTCCCAATTTAAATTCCAAAGACTGTGGGAGCCATTTGGGTTCTAGGCAGCAGATGCCATGACAAAATTCACATTTTAACAGGCTCACTGAAGCAGCTGGCTGAAAGAAGGACAAAGAGGGGGAGAGAGGAGGCCACGGTGGTCATTTAGCTCAGTTAGGGCCAGAATCAAGACAATGGGATGGAGGAGAGGGAAAAAATGAGAGATATGTAAGAAATGCATTAAATAGCCTGGGATGTAGAAAGTGAAGGAGAGGGGAGGGAAAAGATAAGGATTCCTGGTACAGAGAAGATAATGGGACTCAAGTGGCTAGAACTGTGTCCTCCAAAAAGATACCATCAAATGCTAACCCCCAGCACCTGTGACCTTATTTGGAAATAGGGATAAGGATATAGACACAGTCAAGTTAGGATGAGGTCATACTTGAGTAGGTCCTAAGTGGTTCCAATGACTGGTGTCCTTGTATGAAGAGGGAAATTTAGATACAAACATGTAGAGAGGTAGAGGCCACGCACTCCAGAAGCAGAGACAGAAGGGATGTATCTTCCAGCCAAGGAACACCAAGGATTGCCGGCATCTCCAGAAGCTGGGATGGGGCGAGGAAGGATCCTTCCCTAGAGCCTCCTGAGAGATCACAGCCCTAACAACACCTTGATTTTGAACTTCTGCCCTCTAGAAATGTATGAGAGTACATCTCTGTGGTTTAAAAGCCACCCAGTACTTTGTTATGGCGACCCCAGGAACCGGTACCACCAGCAGCCTTCTCTTCTGTGTATCTGTGTGTTTGTATCCACACTTCTGTCTACTTATAAGGACACCAGTCATGGGAATAGGGCTCATCCGGATCCATATGACCTCACCTAAGTTGGTTACAACCACAAAGACCCCATCTCTAAATAAGTTCACATTACCAGGTATGAGGAGCAAGACTTGAACATATCATTTGGGGGGGACACAATTCAACTCAGCATACAAGAAATATTCTTGTATTTATGAAGAGGATACAAGAGCACAAGAATTGGGTGCCATATAAGTAAAATTCATTCTCAATCCAGAGAAGGGAGAAATTACTTTGAGCTGGTTGAGGGAGTAGGGGAGTCTTGAAGAATGGCTAGGAATTAAATAGGAGGATAAGGATATGTTAAGGTAACAAAAACCACTTACTGGTCACCTACTCTGCACTAGACACTGCCCTGGATGCTTTAAATACATGATCTCTAGTCCTCCATTATCTGTCATCGATTAGAAAATTCTCTACATGTAGTGTTTTTCCCAAAATCACACAACAGGGCAGTGGTAAAGAGAGAATTGGCCCCCAGGCCCAACTAATGCAAAAGTAATCCAGCTTCAAAGCCAGTCCACTGCACCATGGGGTTCCTAAGAGGAAGCCAGGGCAA
The DNA here is from genome assembly GCF_053574225.1 of Canis aureus. Classification (NCBI taxonomy): domain Eukaryota; kingdom Metazoa; phylum Chordata; class Mammalia; order Carnivora; family Canidae; genus Canis; species Canis aureus. Next base: position 47,805,269 of record NC_135611.1, read on the forward strand.
TGGAAGTCTGGAGGGGTGTACTGTGGCCACCTCATAGAGGATGAACTTCGACCGTCTGGGCTGAATGACAGCTTCCTGCTGGGAGGGTAAGGGATGAGCCTGGACAGGTAGGCCAGAGCCAGGTGGTTGAGGGCTTCATGTCAGGAGCTGCCAGAACAAGGGAGCCCCTGAAGGTGATTGGTGAGAAATCTTACAACTGCTCATCACGGGACAGCGGATGGACAATATTTGTGAAGAAAAACATGTATTACTTAAGTTGCAGATTGGGAACAATTTTTGACAATGTTCTCCATTTTTCAACAAGAACAGTAGAATCAAGAGATGTGTTCTGGTCCCACCTCTGGCCTTGTGTGACCTTAAGCAAATCCCTGCACAAATCAGTTTCCTATCACTGAAAGAAAGATAAGGATAGCCAGTCAATCCTCCAAGTGTTATGGGCAGACTTCCCAGGATACACGTTGGGGCATAAGTAGTATTACAAAGCTAGGAGCCTTTGCAAGACCCTGCTGTGGGTGTGCATGGCTCTTCTCCTGAAGTTGTGTTAGAATTCATGGAAGAAACAGAACAGACACAAAAGCCAATTTAAATGATATTTGAAAAGATACTTTAATCCACTTTGGAAGTGCTGGATTTTTTCTGGGTGTGGATGGAAGAGTTTATGCAGAAAATGGTACACACACTTGAGTCAGGCCAGGCCCAGCCCTTGAAGCTGTGCTCCTCTCTTCATAGCGATGGGTGTCCTAGCACCCTCTCTTACCCTTTGAGTTACACTTGCCCATCAGCAAAGTGGGGACAGTAGGTGTGTGTGGGCTGGTTGTGGAGATTAGATTCAATCCAATATATGTTGGCAAATCAAACTCCAATAAAAAATATACATAAACATAATAAAATAAAATAAAACATATTGATGCCCAGCCCCCCATAAATAAATAAATTAATTAATTAATTAATTAAATCCAATGTGTAAATTCCTTGATACCGGAGATAGTCCATCAGTGTCGACTGCTGTTATTACAGGTGAAATGATTTTGCTTCTCTGTCTTCCTATTCCTGGCACTGACAAGAAAATTCATTCACCTTTGCTTGGAGAGAAATGAAGGGTGGGTCAGCTATACCTTCCTCTGGGGAAAATAATCTGTTTTCAATAGTTTCCCTTTTCATACATTTTTGTCCTGGTCTATTTCGTTTACCAACAATGGAGCTGTTTAGAATGTGGAGTTTTCAAGCAGTTCAGAGCATTTTCTTTATTCCTCTGATCAGATTTGTATTGGGGCTTTTATGTTGCCAGGGCTGGCCCCAGAGAAGCTTGCATGCCGACTGGCAGCACAGGATGTGAGGCCCTGGCCTGGGCTCTCCCGCCTGTCCTCTCCTGACCTGCTGGTCTGCCCCGTGAGTCAGCCTCTTCCTCTGTCTCTGTTTACATCATTGCAAAATGAGAGTAGTAGAAATATTTGCCAACCTCAACAGGATGTGGCAGCAATTAACAAATGGATAATTATAGAGCATACTCACATACAAAGCTCCTGATAAGGCTAATTATTATTTTTATAGGAGCTCTCAAAAGGAAGATTTTCTTTATGAGTGTCCACTCTCTAGGTGCCTTGTGAACTTGGCCTTCGAGCTGGGTGTGCCTGCTTTCTCCCAGAGATGCAATCATGAACGTCCCAACTGGATGCCCACTTCCCTAACAGTATAGACTTCCAGGGCCAGAACTCTGTCCTCTTTGGCGGGACCAAATGGAGATCATGGAGTTGCCAGTAAATTTGCAGATAAATTTGAATTTCAGGTCAATGGCAAATAATTTTTAGAATAAATATGTTTCATGCAGTAACTGTAAAAACAGGAGCAAAACATACTTATACTAAAACATTTTTGCTATGTATCTGAAATTCTAGTTTAACTGGGCATCCTGTTTGTATTTATTTGTTTTTTTGTTTTTGCTAAATCTAGCGATACTAATTCCACATTGTTTTATTAAGACCATCTCAGGATGATGACATAGATATCACAATAATCAACACCTGCTTTCAAGAAAGTACAGCTCTCTGGAATTGGTGTTAATGTTAATGTCTGACATGTAGGGCTACCGCTACAACCCGGTGACTATCCTCATTAAGGCAGAATGCTTTAAATGGGGCTGCTCACCTAGCTTTGCCTCTTAGAGTTGTGACTCTAATATGTGGTGTTCCTCCTGTCTATCTATATGTAAAACAACATAGTGTTTCTTTAGCTCTAGGACTTTGAAAAGATAAGAAAATGTTCAAGAAGGATTGAATCCCCATTCTATAGGAGATCATTTGGTTGAATTTACAACATCCATGGTTCTTAAGGTCAAAAAACAGTCAACAGTGGCCATTTCACATGGTTCAACATATAGGCTACCATTCAAGAAACCATCAAGGATCTAGACCAGGCTCTATTGTCAGGTGCCAGAGACTCTTCAGTAACCTAGTTCAGATTTATTTCTGTATGACTATGTGGTCTTGTCTCCATTAGGGTATTTGCTTGTTGCATTAAGGCCGCTAAGGCAAAGTCTTAGCCTAAGCTTGCACATCTTCCCACAGTAGTGAGTGTTTGCTAATTGATTTCAATGAAGGGCTTTAATTTCCTACAAAATTCTCTGAAAAAGGTTGACTGTGTAGATTAGGTTCTAGTAATGACAAAATAGTTTGGCGAAAATAAGCCTTAGAAGTAATAAAGGAAAAAATGTGTTTTCATGTTTGAAAGCAGTGGTGAGTGAATAAAAGCAGGCAGAAACTGGAGGGGAGTTTACCCTTGAAAGAGGGAAACTTCACCTGGTGATATTTGGAAGTTTGCAGCTTCTTCTTTTTTTGTTTTCCCTTGAGAAAACTTCCTGAATCTTCACAGTCCTTACAGGCAGAAAACATCAGCCTCACTGGCTTGAGGTCGATGTAATGTATATATAACACAAAGGGTGTGCACATGTGCATGCAGCGTACAGAGATGTAGTGCTCTAAGCTTCTCATAAGGAATATGAAGTAGAACAATATTGCTATAAGTGGATTGTGATAAAGGAAAGCCATATATTATAACCACTACAGCAACTACTACATGCAAAGAGGCATAGTTAAAGAGTCAGTAGAGGATTCAAATGGAATATCAGAAATAGCAATGCAAAAAAAAAGGAAAGATAAATAAGAAAAAAAAAAACATGGGACATTTACAACGCATTTGAAGATGGAAGACTTACACTCAACCATATCAGACAAGCAAGTCCTAATTATATGCTGCCTCCAAGAGAAGAAGACTGGAAACAGAACTGCATGAATAGGATGAAAGAAACAAAGATGAAAAAATTTACTACGAAAGTTCTATGGTGGTCATAAGAATATATTTCGCAGACCTTCAACTAAAGAAAATGTAATTGACCAAGGGCCCCATTCCCTGAATTCTGACATCAATCACAGCCACAGGACTCTGATGGCTGACTTGGGATAAATTTAACAAAATATGTACAAAAACTTCTACCCTGAAAACTGTAAAACATTACTGAGAGAAATGTTAACAATGGCTGTTGAGTCTACAGTCCCCTGTCTTTGTACCCTGAGTTCTATGCTGTGTAACAAAGAGAGTTTAAAAGACTCCCTACTTGATTGAATCTGAAAAAATGACTCCCCCATTCCATTAACACAGGAATACCCTGATGCTTCCCACAAAAGATTGTTAAATATCCCCTACCCTGCCCTCCAAGGTCAGAAGCAGCTCAGGGAATTATTATGACATCACTTCCTTCTCAAGATTGTGTAGTATATAATATATATACTATATTATTATATATACTATATTATATATATCCACATTAATCACTAACATCCTCTTTGGGAATCCTGAAAATAGGGAAATATTTTATATTTAACTTCTAGAAGTTTCAATTTCATCAATAGAATGCTAATTATCATTTTTATAAATTATTAATTCTTTATATATTCTTAAGAAGTCACAAATTCTATAGCATAATTGAAAGACCGGTGGTTTTACGAGATTTTGATATCACCTACAAATCCTAACACAGTGCTAGACATAAGCAGTGGTCAATGAGTCCTCACCAGTTGGAGTCAAGCCTTTATTTTTTTTATTTTAATTTTTATTTTTTTGGAGTCAAGCCTTTAACCATAACATTACAAAGCTAGGAAACAGATGAACCAACTCTAATAACCGCAGCTAATATTTATTGAATGCTTATGTGACAGATATATATGCTCAGCACTTTATGGATTATCTTAGTCTTCATAGTAAACGTGTAAATACTGTTATTACTCCACTATATATGCATGAAAAAATTGTTGCCTTGTAAGGTTAAGAAATTTGTCCAAAGTCCTTTTGTTAATAACAATAGAGAGAAGATACTAGATTTAACATAGAAGCTCTCAACTTGGGGGCCAAGGAACTCTAGGATGTTGTCCATAACATTGCAAAGGCCTTGGAAAACTGCTTAAGTACATACAATAATTTTTTCAAGGGAAAATATCTAGAGGTTCTCTTAGAGGTTTATAGTGCTTAGAAGATTAAAAGTCATTGCCTAGTTAGCAATCAATGAATCATTCATTGCCTGGCTAAGACATCGACAATGAACTGTGGCTTGTCTGGACTGGCTTATCTGTAAAGATTACCATGTCTTATTTTTCTCATTCAAAAGCCCTTCTACTTGAAGTGCAGTTCTAGAAATAATTAATTCAGGGGGATCCCTGGGTGGCGCAGCGGTTTGGCGCCTGCCTTTGGCCCAGGGCGCGATCCTGGAGACCCGGGATCGAATCCCACGTTGGGCTCCCGGTGCATGGAGCCTGCTTCTCCCTCTGCCTGTGTCTCTGCCTCTCTCTCTCTCTCTGTGACTATCATAAATAAATTTAAAAAAATGTTTATAGAAATAATTAATTCATTTTACAATCCAGGAAAATCAGAACTCTAGAAAGAAGTTCTATAACGGATTTTCCCAGAGCTTCCAAGTTGGCATATATTAGACCAAAGCCAGCAGAGGCCAGTTTGATATGAAATCATCACTCTATAATGAAGGCTTAAATAATTCTGTATTAAATTTTGCTAAACAAAATATTATTGTAGGGTTTAGAACATACTGGAAAAACCCATTTTACTGTCAATTAAGTTATATTTTAAATGCTTTAAGTGAGATGGCATGATATAGTGAGTGAGGACTATAGGATTAAAATTAAAAACCTGGGCTCAAATCCTAGCCTGGCCACTTAATAGCTGCAAAACTATAGGCATGCAAGTTATTTAATTCTCTGGGCCTGTTTCCTCATCTTCAAAACTGGGATAAGAACATCTACTTTCTGGGGTGGTTATAAAGAATTTTAAAACCTCATTTTGTTCTCCCTTCCCTTATATTCCCTTTCACTATTATTTATATTCCCCAAATGAATGAGAACATATAATGTTTGTCTTTCTCTGATTGACTTACTTCACTCAGGAGAAGAAGTGTGTGGGAAATATCAGAAAGGGAGACAGAACATAAAGACTCCTAACTCTGGGAAACGAACTAGGGGTGGTGGAAGGGGAGGAGGGCGGGGGGTGGGGGTGAATGTGTGACGGGCACTGAGGGGGGCACTTGACGGGATGAGCACTGGGTGTTATTCTGTATGTTGGCAAATTGAACACCAATGAAAAATAAATTTATAAAAAAATAAAAAATAAAAAAATAAAACCTCATTTTGTAAAAAGATGCCATCAAAAAAAATTTTTTTTTCCCTTAGCATTTAGACAGTTCTATTGTCAACTATTTTCTAAAGTAAAAAATCACCCCTGGTTTATCTTTTACATAAGTTCACATTTTTCCAAGTCAGGTATTATAGAAGAGAGATCAGAAATCTTTTTTTATAAAGGGGCAGGTAATAAATATTTTAGACTTTGGGGTCAGCTGGTCTCTTTTGAAACTACTCTACTCTGCCCTTATGGAGAAAAAGCAGCCATAGACAATCCATAAACAAATGAGCACGACTGTGTCCAATAAAACTTTATTTACAAAAAGAGACATCAGGCTGGTTTTTCCCAACAGCCAGCCTCTGTTGTAGAAGATAAAACTGCACATGCTTGGGAGTCATACTGCCTGGATTCAAGTTCTTTTTTTTTTTTTAATTTTTATTTATTTATGATAGTCACAGAGAGAGAGAGAGAGGCAGAGACACAGGCAGAGGGAGAAGCAGGCTCCATGCACCGGGAGCCCAACATGGGATTCGATCCCGGGTCTCCAGGATCGCGCCCTGGCCCAAAGGCAGGCACCAAACCACTGCGCCACCCAGGGATCCCCTGGATTCAAGTTCTGACTCTGCCATTTATTACCTGTGTGACCTTGAGCAAGTGACTTAGCATCACTGTTTTTCCCTCATCCATAAAATGAGGATGGATAATAACATTACTTTTTATAGGGTTGTTGTAGTAAATGAGTTAATAAACCTAAAACTGTGAACATTGCCTCGAACAGAGCAAGTGCTCAAACGATGGTATTGTTTCAACTTAAGCATTGTAGGCCACAGCTCCTACATTAATGAAGTCTGAGTAACAGAAAACTCAAGATAACAAAGGCTTGAGCAGGAGACTTTATTTGGCCCTCCACTCAGTCACGGCAGGTTGCTCGGGCAGCTCCACAAATGGCAGGAACACCTTCCAGCTTGTTGCTTCACCAACCTTGAAGATGACTGGCTCCATCAGCCTCAAGGACGTGTTGCTTCACCACCTTCAATGACAGTGTGTGGGACTTCCGGGTCCTCAGCCCGCCGCAGGGAGAGCCAGTCATTATCCTGGGTTTTTTTTTTTTTTTTTTTTTTTTTTTTTTATTCTGGGTTTCTCTGGAGAGTTCTATCACTCAGGAGGAAAAACAGGTATGGGAGGTACCAGCAGTGCCTCACACACCAGCTTTCTGAAACTTGCTGCGTGCAAATCAAAGCTGTTAACTGAGCAAAGTCTACTGACAGCAAGTAAGAAGAAGAGTGGCTGACAGATGGAGAAGGGGAATTGAAACAGGAGCCCAGGGGCGCCTGGGTGGCTCAGTGGTTGAGCATCTGCCTTTGGCTCAGGTCGTGATCCCGGGGTCCTGGGATCGAGTCCCATACCCGGCTCCCCACAGGGAGCCTGCTTCTCCCTCTGCTTGTGTCTCTGTCTCTCTCTGTGTCTCTCATGAATAAATAAACCAGTAAACAAAGTCTTTAAAAAGGGAACAGGAGAGGCCACCCAGGGGGTTTCTTGGATCTCCTTTATTCATTGTCAGCCTTGGGAGGTAGACAGGGAAGGTCAGAACTCAGGAATGAAGCCTAGTGGCACAATCCCCCTCCCTGGTCTCTCCTTTCCAGCTGAGCCAGGGCAGGAGTAGGTGTGGCCCCTATGAGGCTGACGGCCCAGCACTGCTGCTCAGCTCCAGTCTTGGCTTAGACTGTGCAATTGGGGCTTGTCTCTGCGATCACACCCGCCTCCAGCCAATTGTGCCCTCTACCCCAGATAACCTGGCCCTCCTCCTCTTCGGTTCTCAGCGAGTAGAGCTGGGGAGTGGGGAGAAAGCTGCCTTTCTGGACCTCTCACCTCCATCTGAGGAGCAGCAGCCTGGGGAGGGAAGTGTTTCAAAGTGCAGAACAGCTAGATTCAAAATCCTGTTGGCTCTGGACGCCTGGGTGGCTCAGTGGTTGAGCATCTGCCTTTGGGTCAGGTCCTGGGATCGAGTCCCGCATCGGGCCCCCTGAGGGGAGTCTGCTTCTCCCTCTGCCTATATCTCTGTCTATGTCTCTCATGAATAAATGTAAAAAATCTAAAAAGATAATAAATAAATCATGTTGGTTCTGGGGCACTTGGGTGGCTCATTCAATTAAGCTCTGGCTTTTGATTTTGGCTCAGATCCTGATCTCAGAGTCCAAAGATTGAGTCCCAACTCACGCTCTGCACTGGGCATGTGGAGCTTAAGATTCTCTCTCTCCCTCTCTCTCTGCCCTTCCGCCCCCTTTCTCTGTAAACAAACAAACAAAAAATCCTGTTGGTTCTAGCTCCTAACTCTTTTGATAATCATTGCTGGATCATTTTAGGAAACCATGGAATGAGAGCAAATTTTATTTGAGTCACTTTAATGCATTTCAGGTCTGTGCTGTGGGTTTTTTAAGTGAGATTGTTTTCACTGTTTCAATTTGTTTTGTTTATAAACAAACCTCGTTAGGAGGATTCTTAAAGGAGCATCTATCAGACTCCTGCAGTTTGAGCTTATGCTGCTGAATTGCTTTGACATCACTGATAACTCTTTACCTTCCCAAACTTCGATGCAGGTTAAATTAATTCAGTGAGTCTAAATTACTGCTGATAATCTTCAGTGACTATTGTCTGTTCCATTCAGAAGCAATTTTCATAGCTTTAATACATACAATGGAAATTACCTTTCCTAACAGTGAAGCCAAGAATGAATTTGATGTGGTTTTGAATGTCACTCAGTGTCGCCCAACAAACATGTCTTCAGTGCTTGGCAAGGTGACCCCTTTCTTCTTGGCACAAATCAAGGGGGTTACCCCAGCAAGGTGACAAGCACACGACAGTCACTGATCAACTCATTTCAAGAAACACTTGCTATGTCCAATAGGACAAGCTTCTGTGCTGCGTGGGGGGTAACAATGTCTTTCCTCTAACCAGTGTCTTCGCCAGAGGTGAGCACCAAGGTACATCAACAAATGGCCAACTACTAAAATTTCTGGTCGACATAAGAGATTGGTATGACTGTGAAGGAATCATTTTAACATGCTAGGGAAAAGATACTCAGCAGAAATCAAACCCCCTTGGAAACACCTGCACCCTAGAATATTTCACTGGGGTTATCTGGAAACAAAAATAGTGAAATTCCTTTGTTTCCTTATAAACCCTGCAACATCCTTACTTTTTTTTTTTTAAGACTTTATTTATTTATAGATGATAGACACAGACAGAGAGGCAGAGAAACAAGCAGAGAGAAGCAGGCTCCATGCAGGGAGCCCGACGTGGGACTCAATCCCGGAACCGCAGGATCACTCCCCCGGCCAAAGGCAGGGGCTTAACCCTGAGCCACCTAGGTGTCCCAACATCCTTACTTCTTAAAGGCTCATTTATTAGTTATTTAAATTACTGAGTGTATAGTGTGTTTGTTTTGGCTTCAACCTAGTGTCATCTAGTGACGACAGGAGAATCACTTTTGATAATTATCACTTGGGAGTCACTTTATCCTCCTCAAAATATAAAGTTATAGAAGGATCTTGGCTTTGGAGATAGTAATGCTGTGTGGAAGATATCCCCCCCACCCCCCGCCAGAGGTTTTATTCGTTCCATGTAGCTGTCACCTGTGTGTGCCCACATCCCCACTCCAACCAGATCACCAGTTCTGTAGCAGGCAGGAACTTTGTCTCATTCATCTTCACATCCACCTCTGCCCTGGCAACTCCAGCACTTAGCAAAGTTCATCTAAGTAGCAGACCTGCAACAAATACTTATTAAATCAAACAGGATGTGGCCATCAAGTATTAGTATTTATTTTCTTGTGTGTCTTGTAGACTGAGCCTGAAAGTATTTACTAAAATGTTTTGGCAGCATCAGGGAAATTAGTTCCCAGCACCAAAGAATCTGCTTTGAAGAACAACCATCATATGGAAGCCTAAGGAAGACATTGGTATAGCTTTGGGGGGAGACAAAAAAGGATTTCATTGGTCTGGGAGGGTTTGGGGATTACATATCATGACAAAATTTTTATATGTTCCAGGTATATTTTGTCCATCAGTTAGGTCAGCCTTTCTCATGAAGAAGTGAAAGCTCGGACAATGTACAGGACTTACTCAAATCAGTAGTTTTACATAGAGGCAGAATTAAACCCAGGTATCTAACTAACTCCCTAAAACTCCAACTGGTATTTTTTTCTACTACTGCATTATATTGTCTCTAAAGATTGCTAAAAACAAACATGGGCTTTTATCCCTTTTTCTTTATGACTAGAAAACGTCTTTAAGGAATGAGTAAGAAAAGTCTTAATTCTGAGGGAAGGCCATCACACGTAAAATTTATTTTTTTTTAAGATTTTACTTATTTATTCATGAGAGATACAGGGAGAGGCAGAGACATAGGCAGAGGGAGAAGCAGGCTCCCCTCAGGGAGCCCTGTGTAGTACTGGATCCCAGGACCCCAGGATCACGACCCAAGCCAAAGGCAGATGCTCAGCCACTGAGCCACCCAGGTGCCCACACATAAAAGTTTATAACAAAAGAGAGCTTCTTTTTCTGACCCAGATGAACTTTGCAAACACATAAAACTTAAGTCACATTATCCAAGGAATGTTTTCTCTTACTCTTCAGCACTCTATTAGCTAGATATTTTCAAAGATTTATTTTTTTAAAAAAGCAATTGACTAATATATATTTTATATTTAGGAGATGCTTTTAAAAAATAAAAAATACTAGGTTTCGGGCAGCCCAGGTGGCTCAGCGGTTTAGCACCGCCTTCAGCCCAGGGTGTGATCCTGGGGTCCTGGGATCGAGCCCCACGTCGGGCTCCCTGCATGGAGCCTGCTTCTCCCTCTGCCTGTGTCTCTGCCTCTCTCTCTCTCTCTCTCTGTGTCTCTCATGAATAAATAAATAAAATCTTAAAAAAAAAAAATACTAGGTTTCCCAGATATAAGGCGAGAATCTTGCTCAGACTTACCCCACCAAAAAGAGAAAAAAAAAAAAGGAAAGAAAGTATTTGGAAAAGTAGAATTTTTTTTTAAAATGGAAAAAAGTAAAAGGAAACACATCAAGATGAATTTTAAAATAAATTGATTAACACAAACCAGAAACTGAATAATGAAATGTAATATGGGACTTCATTTAGATTCCAAATCAAACTAAGAATAAAAATGCATCTTTGAGATCATTTAAATATGGACTGGATTTCAGATATTTCAAGGAAATATATTGTTTATTTTGTTAGGCATGAAGATGGTACTATAGTTATGTAAGAAACTATTCTTACTGAAAGACCTTCAGCATTGCCCTGGGGGAGTGGAGACAGGCCCTCTGATTGGAGAGATGTGTAAAACACTCACTTACTGTGACCTAGGAAAGGCCGCCAAGGATGTCTTCAATAAAGGATATAGATTCAGCATGGTCAAAATAGATCTGAGAACCAAGTCTTGTAGTGGAGTGGAATTTTCTACTTCTGGTCATGCTTACACTGATACAGGGAATGCGTCAGGCAACCTAGAAACCAAATATAAGGTCTGTAACTCTGGACTTACCTTCACCCAGAAATGGAACACAGACAATACTCTTGGAACAAAAATCTCTTTGGAGAATAAGTTGGCTGAAGGGTTGAAATTGACTCTTGATACCATATTTGTATCGAACACAGGAAAGAAGAGTGGAAAATTGAAGGCCTCCTATAAACGAGATTGTTTCAGTGTTGGCAGTAATGTTGATATAGATTTTTCTGGACCAATCATCTATGGCTGGGCTGTTAGCCTTTGAAGGTTGGCTTGCTGGCCATCAGATGAGTTTTGACACAGCCAAATACAAACTGTCACAGAATAATTTTGCCCTGGGTTACAAGGCTGCAGACTTTAGCTGCACACTCATGTGAATGATGGCATTGAATTTGGAGGGTCTATCTACCAGAAGGTTAATGAGAAGATTGAAACATCAATAAACCTTGCTTGGAGGGCCGGCAGTAACAATACCTGTTTTGGCATCGCTGCTAAATACAAGCTGGATTGTAGAACTTCTCTATCTGCTGAAGTAAATAATGCCAGCCCAGTTGGACTGGGTTATATACTCAGACCCTTCAACCAGGAGTCAAACTGACCCTATCAGCTTTAATCGACGGAAAGAACTTCAGTGCAGGAGGTCACAACGTTGGGTTGGGATTTGAACTAGAAGCTTAATGTGGTTTTGAGCAAAGCATCCGATTTGTCCCTGGAGGTGAAGAGAACCCACTATGTTTGGCCTTAAAATTCTTCTGTGAGAGGAAGACACAAAGAGATGAAAAAATATTCCATGCTCATGGATTGGAGGAATTAATATTGTGAAAATGTCAATGCTACCCAGGGCAATTTACACATTTGGTGCAATCCCTATCAAAACACCATGGACTTTCTTCAGAGAGTTGGAACAAATCATCTTAAGATTTGTGTGGAATCAGAAAAGACCCCGAATAGCCAGGGGAATATTGAAAAGGAAACGAGCCGGGGGCATCACAATGCCAGATTTCAGGTTGTACTACAAAGCTGTGATCATCAAGACAGTGTGGTACTGGCACAAAAACAGACACAGAGATCAATGGAACAGAATAGAGAACCCAGAAGTGGACCCTGAACTCTATGGTCAACTAATATTTGACAAAGCAGGAAAGACTATCCACTGGAAAAAGAACAGTCTCTTCAATAAATGGTGCTGGGAAAATTGGACAGCCACATGCAGAAAAATGAAACTAGACCATTCTCTTATACCATACACAAAGATAAACTCAAAATGGATGAAAGATTTAAATGTGAGACAAGATTCCATCAAAATCCTAGAAAGAACATAGGCAACACCCTTTTTGAACTTGGCCACAGCAACTTCTTGCAAGATACATCCATGAAGGCAAGGGAAACAAAAGCAAAAATGAACTATGGGGACTTGATCAAGATAAAAATCTTATGCACAGCAAAAGAAACAGTCAACGAAACTCAAAGACAACCTACAGAATGGGAGAAGATATTTGCAAATGACCTATCAGATAAAGGGCTAGTATCCAAGATCTATAAAGAACTTATTAAACTCAACGGCAAAGAAACAAACAATCCAGTCATGAAATGGGCAAAAGACATGAACAGAAATCTCACAGAGGAAGACACGGACATGGCCAACAAGCACATGAGAAAATGCTCCGCATCACTGGCCATCAGGGAAATACAAATCAAAACCACAATGAGATACCACCTCACACCAGTGAGAATGGGGAAAATTAACAAGACAGGAAACAGCAGATGTTGGAGAGGATGTGGAGAAAGGGGAACCCTCTTACACTGTTGGTGGGAATGTGAACTGGTGCAGCCACTGTGGAAAACTGTGTGGAGGTTCCTCAAAGAGTTAAAAATAGACCTGCCCTACGACCCAGCAATTGCACTGCTGGGGATTTACCCCAAAGATACAGATGCAATGAAATGCCAGGACACCTGCACCCCGATGTTTCTAGCAGCAATGTTCACAATAGACCAACTGTGGAAGGAGCCTCGGTGTCCATCGAAAGATGAATGGATAAAGAAGATGTGGTCTCTGTATACAATGGAATATTCCTCAGCCATTAGAAACGACAAATACCCACCATTTGCTTCGACATGGATGGAACTGGAGGGTATTATGCTGAATGAAGTAAGTCAATCAGAGAAGGACAAACATTATATGGTCTCATTCATTTGGGGAATACAAAAAATAGTGAAACAGAATAAAGGGGAAAGGAGAGAAAATGAGTGAAAATATCAGTGAGGGTGACACTACATGAGAGACTCCTAACTCTGGGAAACGAACAAGAGGTAGTGGAAAGGGAGGTGGGCGGAGGGTTGGGGTGACTGGGTGATGGGCACTTAAGAGGGGCACTTGGCGGGAGAGCACTGGGTGTTATACTATATGTTGGCAAATTGAATTCCTATAAAAAATATACAAAAAAATTATAAACAAAAACAAAAAAATTCTTCTGTGAAATTTCAAAAGTGTGAACTTTTTATTCTTCCAAAGAATTGTAATCCTCCCCACACTGAAGTCTAGAGATCGCAAGTCCATCCTGAGGGAGGTACTTGAAGGCATGCCTGGAAGTTGTCATGTTTGTGCCACATTTCAGTTGAGTTCCGCAGTGTTATTTTAAATGTGTTCCTCAGCGACAATGTAGTGTCACGTTACAAAGGAAATGACCCAGCCTTCCAGTTTGTACATCACATCCTGCATGTCCCACACCTTTCATGACCTTTTAATAATATATTGGTCTCTGTGCTGTAGTGGAAATCTTTGATTTTGCATCAGAGTAAAATAAAATAAACCCATCACATTTGGAACATAAAAAAAAGAAACTATCCTTATTTTTAAGGTATGTGCTGTGAAGCATTTAAGGGTGAAATGTTGAGGAAACAAAAGTTTTCCTTGTTTTTCTGGCTGAAACTAGGTTTAAAACACCTCAGCAAAGGAAAAAAATAAATAAATCATGTATGACAAAATGTTAATTTATAAAATAGAAATGACATTTTATGAGAATTCATTGTATTATTCTTCTACACATAAAATTGTTATAATAAGTTCTCGTGGGAATAATGTTGAAAAGCACATTGAATGAAGGAAATAGTCTTCCTAATTTAATCTTAAATACTATTTCCTTGTTGAAATGACTTTTGGTTAAGTGTGACAGTAAAATTATCTTTGATAAGGAAGTACTAAGCTAGCCAGATGCTGAATAAAATTGTACATCTCACCTTCCTATAAGTGAAAAAGTGTCAGAGCCCTAAAAAAAAAAGCCAAAGCTATGAACAAAATCAGTATTTTCTTTAAAGAGAAAATGTGGCAAAGAATTGGCATTCCAGGAATCAGAGAAGTTAGAACCTGGAATCATTCTCAGGAATGATTCATGCGAGATGACAAGGTAGGCAACTCTGTCAGTACTCCTTCCATCCCAAGAGTCTGGGCACTTTTTTCTTCTTTTCTTTTTTAATTAATGTTCCTGCACTCTGCAACACTTCCCTTTTACATGAATGTCTTCACAACGCTGTTTCTATTATAAATCTCACAACCAGCATTTGCTCACATTGACGATTCGATTGTGTTTGGACTTTCGGTAGGGAATAGAACTTTCTTCTGTTTCAATCATAACTCTGAAACTAGAGAAGAGAGATATGGGTCAGGATAGGCAAGATTATGCTGCAGAAACAAGATAACCTCAAAATCTCAGTGGCTTCAAAGGTTCATGTCTCACACAAAGAATCTCCTGTGAGTCAGCAAGGCAATGGGTGGGAAAGACTGGGTAGGGGTAGGGAGCCAGACTGCCAGAGCCTTCCCCACCTTGTAGCTGTACCATCTGGGACTTGCCTCTGCAGGACAAGAGCGACTAGGACATACCACTGGGGCTTCTCACCAGTCACCACTTCTCTACATTTCTTTGACAAGAACTAGTCATTAGGGATGCCTGCATAGCTCAGTGGTTGAGCATATGCCTTTGGCTCAAGTCTTGATCCTGGAGTTCCAGGATCGAGTCTCACATCAGGCTCCCTGCAAGGAGCCTGCTTCTCCCACTGTCTATGTCTCTGCATCTCTCTCTCTCTATGTCTCTCTTGAATAAATAAAATCTTAAAAAAAAAAAAAGAACTTATTGTGAGATCCCAACTAGCTGCAAGGGAGCAGAGAAGTGTGGCCTCCCATATATCAGTGAAAGAAAAGTAACTGTGTTTTGGTGAGCACTGTTTCTACCTCATTACCATCACTTGCTTTGTAGATGTATAGATCATTCATTCATCCTTGTGTAAAACGATTGCAGGTACCCCCTATATGCAGACACTATCCTGGGCAGTGATGACATTCAGAGACTTAATCCAAAGGCTGTATTTTGTAAAGGAGCTCTACTATCCTGAGAAGATAGTAAGTTCTGTCTTTGTATTGCTCGCCAGAATGAAAAATATAAACTCAAAGAACAAAGATAAAAATATGTTTGCTGAAACATAAATGACATATATCCAGGAGGTGTTCCGTATTGGAAATACTTAAATACTTAAAATTTTTAAATTTTAAAAATTAATATCAAGGATGATCCTTGGAGGAAAACATACTGTGTTCCTGTCTTAGAGGTGTCACCTACCATGGAAACTAAGGTTCAGGTGCCTCCTTCGTTAAGATGAATAAAAGAATAATATTACATACCTCAGAGAAGGATTAAATGCAATGATGCGTGTAACGTGTGCACAGTATCCAGACACAGCAGGTGCTCTGTAGTCTGAAACACATAATTTCTAATTAAAGTCAAGTAATTTAAAATAACACAAAAATGGTATCCAACTGGAGGAAGTTTCTGCCTCCCTACCTCCCTATCATCCATCCTTCCGATTTGGTTTGAAAGCCACTAAGTGGGGGAGCAAGCAAGGCCACCGTCCATGACCAGAGCCCAGGCAGGGTGCAGAAGGTGTCTGGGTGGGGGACAAAGCAGGCTGGTTCCCTACAGAGGACCCCGAAGCAATAAGTAAACACACTGAGAAAAATGGGAGCCAGTTTCCTCATTTTCAGAGAAGGAAGTTACAAATATAGAAAACAAATAAACTAGAATAAATTTTGTGGTATTAGATTTGGAATTCGAAGTATTGATATGAGTTCATGGTTTGGAATATACAGCTAAAGAAATAAATGTAAATGCCTCATACATGCATGATGTGTGTGGTGTGTAGGAATAGATAGGTAGATGGATGGATGGATGGATGGATGGATGGATGGATGAATGGATGGATGGATGATAGATGGATAGAGTGAGCCTAACTCTATCTGAAAGCAGTGATATGCTATGAACCATATGCACTCCTTGGAATCTCGATCTTGGTTTCTAAATATTCCCTACCAAAAAAAATAATAATTAGAGATTCTTGAGAAATGGGTAATCCTAGGATTGGGACAGGGAAATTACAAGATGGGTTTAGAACATCTTGTGCCAGAATATTGGGAAGATCCCAGTGCATGACAGGGATGTGTTAAAAGGACACCGAAGCCAGTTCAATGGGCCCCACACTGTACAAATCCAGGGCAAAATAAATAATGTGGCCTTGAAACAAATAATTACAGTAAGAGATGATAGCCCATTGAACAAAAAAGTATCTATGAGTCTATCCTGACACAGTGAAATGACATAATAACTAATGGGGAGAAAAGGAAGCTTTCCTTACAGTGAAATGCCAACTAATAAACGCTGGAATTAGAAAATCACTATTTGACAACATGGTAATCATGAGAACAGCCAGCAAATAGTAATAGATTACTAAAACTATCTAGTGGGTGAAATTTGATAAGGAATGGAGTATTTACACGTTCTCAGAGTCTCTCCTCACAGAAGTCTTATTGATCACAAAAGAAAAAGAACAACCTGACAATAGAGAAACCCGAAAGACAACACTTAATCAAATGATCAAAGTTAACACCACCTGTAATGAACCAAATTGAAATCTTATACCACTTGAGCAGGCACAGTGAGAAAAATTCACCATGACTGCCAAAAAGCATAGCCTGAAATAATTGGAGGAAATACCAGGCTGATCCAGACTGAGAGCCATTCTAGAAAACAACCAGCTCGTAGTTTTCAAAAGAGCAGAGATGGTGAAAGTCAAGGACAAACTGAGGAAATGATGGATGAAGACAAAAGACAGATAGGAAAGTAGCCTTCCAACCCGGCACAGATGTGGCGCCTCATCCTAGACTGGACCTTTCTGTAAGGGATAGTATGGAGACCACTGGCAAGCCTTAAATAGGGTCTGAGGGCCAGTCGATGGTACTTTACCAGTATTGATTTCCTGATTTTGATGGCTATTTTGGGGTTATTTAAGAGAATGTCCTAGTTATTAGAATTTCTCACTAAAGTGTTCAGGATTGATACAATGTTACAGCAAGCAACCTTCTCTTCACTAGCTCATGAGAAAAAATTCTTTGTACTACCTTTAACATCCTTTCTCTAAATTTAAATAAATGTAAAATATACAAAAGCGAGGGATGGTGGTGGGGATGGCTGCACAGCAATGTGAGTGCACTGAATGCCACTGCACTGTACACTTAAAAATGGTAAATTTATGGGGGTGCCTGGGTGGCTCAGTTGGTTAAGTGTGGGACTCTTGATTTCAGCTCAGGCCATGATCTCAGGGTTGTGAGATCAAGCCCCAAGTGGGGCCACCATGCTCAGCAGGGAGTCTGCTTGAGATTCTCTCTCCCTCAGCCCCTGCCCCAACTCGTGTGTGCCACTCTCTCTAAAATAAATAAATACATCTAAAAAAAAATTAAAAGGTCAAGTTATGAGCCTTTACCACAATTAAAAAAAAAAAAAACTTAGGAAGATGGGAAATAAAAATTAGAGAAGGAAACAGTTGCTTAGCAAACACATTTGGAACAGGTTTGTCTAAGCCAAAATTGCATATGTGTGTGTGTGCAAGGATCTGTGTGCACCATGCTTGCCTGTATCTTAGAGAAGGGAATCAAATGGACTTCTCTAACGCACGGGGTCTTCCGGGCAGCATCACCCTGAGGGCCACTTGGAACCCGGTGTAGACATTTTTCTATTGTCACTGTGACGGGGGAGGGGTGAGCTGCTGGAACTTAGTGGGTGAGAGCCTGATGCCAGGCCTCCTGCAATGTGTGCGCAGGACCCAGAGAGAAAGAACTGCCCAGCAGCCATTTGTGAGGTGAAAAAAGCTAGTTTACAAATATCCCAGCCTAGA
The DNA here is from genome assembly GCF_053574225.1 of Canis aureus. Lineage (NCBI taxonomy): Eukaryota > Metazoa > Chordata > Mammalia > Carnivora > Canidae > Canis > Canis aureus. Next base: position 47,823,681 of record NC_135611.1, read on the forward strand.
ACTCCACATTCCATCTAAATGCGAACTGTTTCTTTTCACACTTTTCACATTTACCGACTTTTCCAGGAATACAACTACCGTGTAAATTGAGAGGAGACTCCTCTGTTGTATTTGAAAGTGTACCAAGAAGCTGCTCACTATTGGGGAAAAATGAGGTCACCTCCAGCAGGGGTGCCTGCCTGTGGTATTCCAGGGGCCAGAACACACACCTTCCTCGCTCTGCTATTGCAATTTGCACACGCAACTATGAACAGAGCTGTCTGGCGTCTCCTTTGAACTGCCTTCCAACCAGAAACTTATTAAATTGGCAGAGACATGAATACAAAGCTGGAGTTTAATTTCACTAAAAGGATCCTTTCAGAATACTTCCTATGATTGTTATCAGATGTATATTGATTTTGTCACTCAAGGATGAGAAAGGCTTCGTGAAATTGCATGTTGGAATTCTTCTTTTGTGGCCAGGATTTTCTAGTCTTTTCCTGACACTGGACCAGGGGTCTGCCCAGGGCCTCTCGCCCTGTCCTACTGTCTCTCTCTCCACTCCATCCTCTCTGCCCCATAGCCCACCAAAGCCCACGGCCTCCAAAGCTTCATTTACTACAGAGTGACTTTAAGGAAATCAATTTAGGAGATACGCTTTTGGCAATCCACTGTCCCATGTCAAAAGGCAGGAAATTATTTGACAGCATGCTTATAAGTGAATTCATAGCTCACCTGTGAGGAAATCATACTTCCTCATTTTCACAGGTCTATAATTTGTTTTTGATACATATCATGACTTCAAAAAAGGTTTTCCCCGTCCTTCTTTCAAATAAATAATTTTGGGGGGCACTTGGGCGGCTCAGCTGGTTAAGTATCTGCCTTTGGCTCAGGTCATGATCCCAGGGTCCTGGGATCGAGTCCCCACATCAGGCTCCTTGCTCAGCAGAAAATCTGTTTCTCCCTCTCCCTCTGCTCCTCCCCCTGCTTGTGCTCTCTTGCTCTCTCTCTCTCTCTCTCTAATAAATAAATAAAATCTTATAAATAAATAAATAAATAAATAAATAAATAATAAATAAATAATAAATAATTTTGGTCTGTAATTTCTTCTAGCTTTTACTCATGACTTTACTCTTTCTCTTTCCGTGCTTTTTCTACAGAGTGTCATCTGCTCTTCTTACTCGTTGTGAGAATAGACATTTATTATAAGTAAGTGCAAATAACCATTTCCTGTGCTTCCAGTATAGCTATACCTCAGCATTTAAATATTTTTTTTCATAAACTACTTTCTTTTATTCCTCCTTGATTTTGTAATTAGAACATTATATTTGTTATTAAGTTACATGTGTAGGTAGCTACACCTGAGTACACAGGGTTAGGGGTATCAATGCTGGAGGTTCCAAATTCTGTGCTTGCAACCTCCAAATGGAGTGACAACTTAATTCCTAGGCCTCTGCTTCCTCATATGTACTGGGGAGATGCTAAAGGATACCTTTCTCCAAGGGTCCTTGGGGCAAAGACCAAGAACTTGGTAGACATCAGCAATCTCTGTTCACATTTATGAGTCAACTGCAGAGAGACACAGAATAAGAAGTGGAGGACCCTAAAAACTTTTCATTTTCCTATTAAGACCCAGTTATGTCTTTTTGCTCTTGGGTTCCATGAAACTTTCCCGTATTCTAAGATAGCTGTTTTTCATTTACACTAAGTCAAGTTAGTTTCAGCGAACCTGTAACCACGGAGCTTGACTAATACAGATGAAAGAAGTCTGAATCTACAGTAACCACTGCAAATGAAGCTAAGGACTTCAGAGGAGCTGAGGAACACAGTGCTGGAATTTGGAGGTGATGTGACGATAGATCCCAGTGCTTACTCGGTAGACCCTCTCTGAGCTGTCCACTGGAATACCTGTCAGTGTGCACAGAAATACGAGAACTTGTGACACCACTGGACATTAGAGAGATGAGAGTACCATGGGCCAGAATGTGAGGGAATTTCCACTGACTTTGGAGTGGATGAGCTTGGACTGAAAATCACCCTTTTGAATCATCCCTCCCTGTCATCGAAGCCAGCATGGTAATGGATGGCTGGTAAGACAGTAAGGAAGTCTGACTCACCTCCATTAAAAGTTCCTATTAATAGCTTGAGAACACTTCTCGAGCAAGCCAACTTGTCATTCATGTGTGAAAGTAACAAAATGGTCTCAAATAGACAAGGACTCAAAAAAATGCACCATTCTAATATCTTCCTGAAAGCACCGTTTCAAAGAATAGGAATGCCATGCAGTAGGTATTAAAACCAGTTGAACATATACATAATTTTTGGGCTATGGTTTCAAAGGCAAAAAAAATGATTCTTAAGAAAATGTAGGACCAAATACTTAACATATGTTAGGATATTATATGAAAACCAGGGAGACAGTATGGGGAAAGGAGATCTGTACATCTGTACATCTGTTCTCAACTTCAGCAACTAGACAAATTGATTTTAACCACATGGGTCTTAAACTTAAAGGTAACCTCACACAGACTTAAATGGGGTGTCTATTTCCAAAACATTTTGGGAGATAAAAGCAAAAAAAATATAGCCTAGGTCCCAGATGGCAAGAAAACAAAGAAATATACAAAGAAGTTAAAAAAGCAGCCTAACAAACAGAAAGCCTAAAAAGCATCAAAAAGACTGAAATAGGGGCACCTGGATGGCTCAGCGGTTGAGCATCTGCCTTTAGCTCAGGTCGTAATCCTGGGGTCCTGGGATCGAGTCCCATATCAACTGCCCCACAGGGAGCCTGCTTCTCCCTCTGCCTACGTCTTTGCCTCTCTGTGTGTCTCTCATGAATAAATAAATAAAATCTTAAAAAAAAAATACTGGAATAGGACCAACAGTATCAGTAAGATGATCAGTAAAGACACACCTAGGGATGCCTAGGTAGCTCAGTGACTGAGCATCTGCCTTTGGCTTTTTTTTAAAGATTTTATTTATTTATTCATGAGAGAGAGAGAGAGAGAGAGAGAGGCAGAGACACAAGCAGAGGGAGAAGCAGGCTCCAGGCAGGGAGCCCGACATGGGACTCGATCCTCGGTCCCCAAGATCACGCCCTGGGTGGAAGGCAGTGCTAAACCGCTGAGCCACCCGGGCTGCCCCTGCCTTTAGCTTAGGGCATGATCCTAGGGTCTGGGATCAAGTCCCACATCAGGGTCCTTGCAGGGAGCCTGCTTCTCCCTCTGCCCCCTCCCCATCTCTCATGAATAAATAAATAAAATCTTTTTAAAAAAGACATCTATTTTTTTCACATGATTATTTTTTCATTTTTTTAATTTTTAATTTCTTTTTATTGAAGTTCAATTTGCCAACATATAGCATAACTCCCAGTGCTCATCCCATCAAGTGCCCCCCTCAGTGCCTGTCACCCAATCACCCCAACCCCCCGCCCACCTCTCTTTCCACCACCTCTTGTTCGTTTCCCACAGTTAGGAGTCTCTCATGTTCTGAAAAGACACATCTAAATGCTTTAATAATAGTAGAAAGCTCAATGAACTAGCAGAATAAAATACCAGACACATATGAATGCAACTGTGTAAAGCACGTATAGAAGAATCTGGAAGGAAAAATGGGAAAATGTTTAAATTAGTTGTATCAGGGTATATGTGAATTTTTGGGTTTTGTTTTGTTTTGTGTTCACTTTTTCTGGTGTCTGTGATTTGTCAACAATGAGCATATATTATTGTATTAAGCAATGCTCATAATTGCAAGCAGCAGAAACTGACTCTGGCTGCCTTCCCTCCACAGAGCAAGCGACAGGCTGGGGACTTGGGGAAGAACTGATGTTGCAGCTTGCAGAATTCCCTCTGCTTCCAGGGGATCATCAGTCTTTTTTCTCATGAGGCCTTCAACTGATTGGGTGAGGCCCACCCACATTGTGAAGGGTAATCTGCTTTACACAACACCTACTGACTTAAATGTTAATCTCATCTAAAAATATCTTTACAGCAACATCCAGACTAGTGTTCAACTAAATATCTGGGTATTGTGGCCTAGCCAAGTTGAAATGTATAATTAACAATTACAACAACCAACACTGAACCTAGGGAACATGCTGGAATCCTGCAGCCAGAATGTGGGGGGAGAGAGAAGCCCACCTTCACTCCTACAGTGAGAAGCAGGGCTCTGTGCCTAACCAGTCCTACCTCATGAGGGTGCCCAGACATAGGAAGGGAAGCTAAGTGCTGCACAGCATCAAAAATACCAAATATTTAGCACAGTTATAAACAAAAAATATCTTTTTCTCCTCACTAAGGACCTTCAGGTCCAGCAGCAAGCTTTAAGTAAGATCTGAGGACCATGAATCACATTAGCAGGATTTTATGACTTCACCCTGTAACCCAGTGGCTCTTGCACCTGCAATGATTTTCTCTTCATGACTTTTCTGTGTTGGGCAACTGAATCACAGGTCCCCAGTCACCCACACCAGAAACCTGGGCTTCATCTTCCACCCTTCCTCTGCCTCAGCACCCATACTCCGTCAGTCCCCAATCCTATCATCTCAAATATCCTCCTCTCTGTCCCTGTGGCCACCAGCCTGGTCCAGGTTTTCATCATGTCTTGCCTGGACTAGAACCCAAATCTCCCAGTGGATCTTGCCTCCCATATTCTTTTCTCTGCCATCTCTAACTGTCCTCACAGGCCCTCAGAGCAGATCTTCTAAAAAACAATGCACACCCTGCTGATCTGAGCCTTGCCTGTCTGCCTGTGGATCCCATCTCCTGAATATGGGTCCCATCCCCGAGGCTGGGTCCCATCGCCAGAATGTGGAGACAGACAGCACCTGTTCCAATTTGCCAGATGTAAGGGGTTCTTGACACAGTTTTCTGATGTTTTGAAATAGACAGAGGTGTGAGGCTGCATTGTGCCCCACCGCAAATGAGAAGGGAACACACTGAAGCCAATAAAAAGCTGGAAAGTTCAGAATCTTAAGTGAATTTACTTTTCCCACCTGAGGAGGTAAAATGAAGCTTGGATTCACTCCACTTTGCTCAAAGTGTTTTTCTGGATAAAATATTCACTCAATTTATAGCCCCTGTTGTACATAACTTACTATCTAAATTTGTACATAACCTATTATCTAAATATATATTCATTGAAACCTATTTTAATCTTTTATATGTTCATTTACACACATAGTCATTCGGCAAAGCTTCATTGAGCGTCTATTCTCTGTCTGGCACCATGTCAACGACTGAATGCACCCAGATGTGTAAGAAAAGGCCCATCTATTATGGTTTAGCACATACATCAGTTCCTCCTGGCCACAGGCCTGGTATCGGGCTAAGATTATTAAGTGCCTGCCACAGTCAAAGACACCCATCCGCTGGTAGTCTATGAGTCAAAAATTGCTATTTGAACATTTTATTGGAACTCTATACACAAAAAATTAATAAAAGTGTGTTTATCTCTTTCACCAGTGTATTAAGAAAGATAAACGGCCAAAACAATGCTGCCCTAGAATTGAGCCACTCTGTAACTACTCATCGTTTCAAAAAGAAAAAAATAAAAAGCATCTCTTTCTCTTGGCTTCTCTTTCTGCTCAGTATGGTACATTCATCACCTAAGACTTTTCCTGTCTCCTTATTTCCATTCTGATTTCTGCATATGCCAGAGGTTACTGAGTGACTTATCTTTAACAGATGGAACGGTTACTCAAACTCTCCAAAATATTTGATGATTGTGGAAAGAAGCACATTTGTGAGACATTATTCCATGCATATAATTTTGGCTATGCAACTTTTAGTGGGAAAAATAAAACATCCTGAAGTTTCTCTTGAAACACCCACCAATCTCGTTTTTTAAAAATACGAAACAAATCAAACACCCATCTGTATCCTGCTCTCTACTAAATAATCTTAAAATCAAGTGAAAAACAACAGTGGGTAGCAACCAAACCAACCCTTTGTTTATTTTGATACAGTTGGAGGTGGTTGACTTTAATCAATTGCCAAACATTCTTTTTTTTTCTGAAATTTAAACTTAGATTCTCATGTCAACAGAACGTGTAGATGATCTGAAAATTGGAACAACTCCATTTTTGGATCCAACTTCCTTCATATGTCAATCTAAACAAAATACCCTTTGTGGCTTCTGTACTTACAAAGCCCAGGACTGTGTTTCCAAGAATTCTATTAGTAATCACCAGTAATGAGAATATTTGTACAGAATTAAACAGCCTCCCCAGTCAGGTTTCACTGGTTGTTCCACCCATCTTCCACTGCCCCCCTGCTTGGCCCTCCACTCTGGTCATGCTGTCCTACTCCTGGGGCCTTCACTACAAGCCAGGTGCATCCCTACCACTTCTCTTTCTTGGCCTCAGGCTGTGCCTGTCCACCCTAAAACAAGGTGTTTTACTTTTCTCACCATCCAAATAATTCCTCTCCATTTTTCAAAGACGAAAATAGGTGTCACCTCCTCCTTGAGTCCTCCCTTGACCATGCCAATTCATAGTCTTCCCTTCTTAAAGGGCAAGGATTCTCCTTGAGTGAGCTAGAGAGAGGGAGACCTTTCACTCTCTCATCATCTTTATTTTTTTATTTTTTTAAGATTTATTTATTTATTTATTTATTTATTTATTTATTTATTTGAGACAGAGAGGCAGAGACACAGGCAGGCAGAAAGAGAAGCAGGATCCACAAAGGGAGCCTGATGTGGGACCTGACCCCGGGACCCCAGAATCACGCCCCAGACCGAAGGCAGGTGCTAAACCGCTGAGCCACCCAGAGATCCCCCTCTCATCATCTTTAAATTTTGGCTGTTGCAATAGCATTCTAACAGATCCCTCAGCCATGATGCACTTACTTCTAAAATTCACTCATAGATCTGCCAGAGTGATTGTTGTAAAACAAATTTGATTGTGTCCCTCTTCTGCTTAAAATCTTCAGCTGTAAATTCTAGAATGATGAAAGAACCTGGAACTCAGGTTCCAGAAACATGGCATACTGAGCTAATGTAAAACTTACTCCCAACCTTATAATATTTTCACAATCACATAGAAATATCAGATAAAAGATAGCAGAAATTATTTTAAATGTATAGACGAGTTCAAAAGCTTCTGGTGTCAGAGTGAGTAGTAAACTTATAACTTGACATCACAGATATGGGGTGAGGGCAGGAATTAGATATGGATGTGGACCCCACAGACTAGGGATGGGATTTTAACACTAAAGCAAAGGGAGAAGATGTGGTCCTGGGCCCACAGGAAGCAAGGAGCTGGAACTAAAACCCTTCAACAAACTGAAACTCTGGATGAGCTGTCTTTTCATTAAAAAGGGGGCTTAAAAACTCTCCCTACTTTCCCAAGAAAGCAAGAATAAAGTGAACTCTGCCCAGGGTCCAGGAAAAACACCTCCCATGAAATATTGAAGTTCCAAACCTGTGCCATATAGGAGTGTGGAGTCGAAATTTACAATACCCTCATTATGTGAGAATTTCCAAGCTAAACTTTTAGCATGAAAACTAGTCTCAGGCTGGTGAAATTTCTAGTTGCCTAGAAGAAGAAAATATAAAATACTCTCCAGAGATATATTCTTAGTTGAAAATACAAAACGACTTTCTTAGTAAAAAAAAAAAAAAAAAAAAAAAAAAAACTAAACAAATAAGCTCACAAACAAAAATGATAAACCACAAGGGAAAACAACTCACCACAGACACATCAAACAGAACAATTAGCAAGAGGCTGAGATAATAGCAGAATTGGAAAGACATGATAAAATAAGGGTACTGAAAATTATGTTTTAAGGTATAGAAATCATCATGAAAAAAATAGGTGTGACAAGATCCAAATAGCTCCTTAGAAACAAACAAACAAAAAATTTCAATTTTGAAATTTCAAATCCATTGAGTAGATTAACAACAGATATTGGACAGAGCCAAGAAAAAGTCTTGCATCCTCAAGAAATTTCCCAGGCTGCAACACAGAGAAAGGCTTGGAAAAAGGGAAAAGGGGGTTAAGACACTTGGAAAATAAACCAAAAAGGCCTAACATACATCAGTTAGCATTTGCCGCTTAACAAAGCACCCTGTGCCAGTTATTGGTTTACTGCCTTCCAGCTCTAAGTTCAAACTTTTTGCCAGTTCTATGAAAATGGACATGGGCCCTTAACATAGTTAAATAATAGGTATCATTTTTCCTTTGGCACATGGCTTGATGTTCAGCCTTGTGAAAGCTTGGGGAACATTGCAGAAAGGGTTACTCTTCCTGGTTCTGGTGGCTTCCCCAGCAGGCTGCCCCCAGCACCAGAGTCCTGCCAGTCTTGCTGCTTCTCCAGTCCCTGCTGCTGACATGTGCACAGCGTCCAGGAGCACCCAGAAAACAGGAGAGGCTACACACGCCAACAACAACTGGAATGAATGACAGAGCATCACTATGGACTTTACAGATGTTAAAATGTTAATCGGGGAGGGCCCCCTGGGCGGCTCAGTTGGTTAAGCATTGGACTCAGTTTCAGCTCAGTCCATGATCCCATAGGTCGTGGAATCAAGTCTTGCGTCTGGCTCCCTGCTCAGCTGGGCATCTGCTTGAAGATTCTCTCTGCCCCTCCTGCTGCTTGCAAGCTCTCTCTCTCTCTCTCAAATAAATAAACCTTCTCTAAAAAGTCTCTAAAAAATAATAATAGGGGAATATTATTAACAATTTATGCTAATTAATTTGACAATTTAGATGAAGTGGAAAAACTCCTTTAAATACATGTATTACCAAAACTGACTCAAGGAGAAAAGAAAATATAAGTAAATGTGTATCAACTGAAGAAGTTGAGCTTATAATTTTTAATTTTCCCACAATGAAAATCCCAGGCTTAGGTTTTTGACTTCACAATGAATTCTATCAAAGCTTTAAGGAAGAAACAATACTAGGTCTATATAAACTTTTCCAGAAAGTAAAGGTGGAGGGAACATTTCATAACTCATCCTATGACGTTAGCACCATGCTCTTAAAGCTAATCAATGACCTTCCAAGGAAAGATCTATTTTAGTCATGATTAAAGATGCAAAGAAGTCTTCACAAGATGTGACCACATCGAATCCAGCAATGTCTAAAAAGAACAGCGTATTCTAGTGAAGTCTTCACTTGCATTCCATGACTACAAGTTTGGCTTCAAATATTTTTTTTAAGATTTTATTTATTTATTCATGAGAGACACAGAGAGAGAGGCAGAGACATAGGCAGAGGGAGAAGCAGACTCCCTGCAGGGAGCTAGATGCGGGACTCCATCCCAGGACCCCAGGATCATGACCCAAGCCAAAAGCAGACACTCAACCATTGAGCCACCCAGGTGCCCTTGGCTTCAGAGTTTAAAAATTAATGTAATTCACCATATCAACCGACTAAAAAACTAAAAAAGTGATCATATCAATAGATACAAAAAATTTTATAGAATTCAATACCTATTTATGATTTTAAAAATCAATGTTTAATAAATGAGAAATAGAAAGGAACTTCTTCAACCTGATAAAGAGTAGCTGTGAAAAACCTCTGGTTAACATCATACTTACGGTGAAAGAATGAAAGCTTTCTATCTGCGATTGTGAGCAAGGCATGTATATCTACACTCGTTTCTAGTCATCATTGTTCTGGAGGGCCTACACAGCATGATAATGGAAGAGAAACAAAAGACATACAGATTAGAAAGGAATAAATAAAACTGCCTTTTTTTCACAGACATCATTGTCTAATACAGAAATTGTTGAGGAATCTTTCAAAATATTCTAGAACTAATAAATGAATTTAGCAAGGTTGTAAGATATAAGGCCAGTCAACAAAAATCATCTGTATTTCTATATGAATGAATAATTGAAACATAAAATTTAAAACACTTATTTACAATAGCATCAAAAAAACCCCCAGGAATGAACTTAAAATATGTGTAAGACCTAAACATTGAACATTATAAAACACTTCTGAGGGAAATTAAAGAGAACCTAAATAAATGGACAGATTAATTATTCTTGTGTTGGAAGATTTAAGGTTGAGATGGCAATTCTCTCTTATTTGATTGGTCCATAGGTTTAAATAGTCACAATCCCAGAATTTGTTTTTCATAGGAATCAACTACAAATGATTCTCAAATTTATCTGAAAATGTGAAGAACTTAGACAAACAGCTTTTAAAAGAAGAAAGTTAAAGGGCTTACATCCCCACTGGCACACATGTTCTCTCTCTCTCTCTCTCTCTCAAATAATGAATAAATTTTTTTTTAATGAAAAAGCAAAAAAAAAAAGGTATGAAAAAGCAAGATACTGACTGGGAGAAAATATTTACAAAACATTTATCTGATAAAGAGCTTGTATCCAAAATAGATTAAGAATCTTGTCACTAAATAATCAGACAAACCACCGAATTTTTAAATGGGCAAAAGATTTTAACAGGCACTTCACAAGGAAGGGTTATATGATACTCAACATCATTAGGTATCGGGAACATGCAAGTTAGAATAATGAGATAGAACTACCTCCTGTCTAGAATGATGAAAACAAAAAGGATGGACAACACTGTGTCAGTAAGGATGTGGAGCAAGTGAAAGCCTCATACGGTTGTGCTGGAAATGGAAAACGACACAGTCATTATGGAAAAAGGTATGTCAATTTCTTATAAAGTTAAGCACACATTGATCAAGGGCCCCTGGGTGGCACCATGGGTTGGGAATCCAACTCTTGGTTTAGGCTCAGGTCATGATCTCACAGCTGTGGAACCAACCCCTGCATTGGGGTCTGAGCTCAGTGAGGAGTCTTCTGGGGTTTCTTTCTCCTCCCTCTGCCCCTTCCCATCCTTTCTCTCTCTCTTTCTCAAATAAATAAATAAATCTTAAAAAATACATTGATCATATGACCACTCAGTTCCATTTCTAGATATATATCCAAGAGAAATAAAAACGTATGTCAGAAAAGAGACAAAGCTGTCATGTCCATCACAACTCTGTTCATTAGAGCCCCAAACTAGAAACAGCCTGAATGTCTATCAACTAGGGAACAGGTAAATAGTACCATGTCTGTGTGATGGAATACTACTTGGCAATAAAAAAGAATGATAGCTAACGTGAATGAATTTCAAAAACATCATGCTAAGCTAAAAACACCAGCCACAAAAGACTGTAACTATAGTATGGTTTCATTTGTATGTCATTTTATTTTTTTTCTTACTTTTTTTAAAATTTTTTATTTATGATAGTCAGAGAGAGAGAGAGAGGCAGAGGGAGAAGCAGGCTCCATGCACCAGGAGCCTGACGTGGCACTCGATCCCGGGTCTCCAGGATCGCGCCCTGGGCCAAAGGCAGGCGCCAAACCACTGCACCACCCAGGGATCCCCTGTATGTCATTTTAAAAATGACAAAAAAAATAGTAACAGAAAGTGGGTTGCCTAGGGCCAGGTTTAGAGAGAGGAAATGTGATCATAGCCAATCTAACTGATAGTGCTCCTTAACCCTTCACTTACTGTGTTGTAATCATTTGCTTACAGGTCCTCTCCCCCACTGATTTATGAATTCTTCAACAGTAGACACCCATGGTGTGGTTCACATTTTTTTATTTCCCACAGCCTGACATACAGAAGGAATTCCATAAATGATTACTAAATAGTGATTGATGTGAATCTGGCAAAGCTCATGTAAAACTATAGCTTTATATCACTTTTAAGGAGTGGCCCTTTATTGGTTCTTATTTTTCCTTGCTCCAAATTTATGAAATAAAAGAATCCCTTTCTGTTTTTTTTAAAGGCTGATCACTTTTTTTTTCCTAAAGAATTTATTTATCCACTCATGAGAGACACACAGAGACAGGCAGAGACGCAAGCAGAGGGAGAAGCAGGCTCCCCGCAGAGAGCCCGATGCAGCCTGGATCCAGACACTCCAGGATCATGCCCTGAGCCAAAGGCAGACACCCAACTGATGAGCCAGCCACCCAGGCATCCCAAAGAATCCCTTTCTTAAAGTGTTAAAGATGCAACTAGCACCAATTACTTTCCATAACACACACACATACACACACACACACAACCACAGTTTCCTTGGAATCACAATAAGTCAAAATGCCCCAGCCTGCATAATATACATTTGCATCTGCATCATCATCATCTCAAGAGGGACCTCCTACATTCCAATGGGATCTGCAGACTGGGAGTCCCTAATGCAGGCTGTGCTGAAGCCACAATTAGGGGACCTCCGCACTCTGCCATCCAGAAGTTTACAGTACTATATTACTATACAAATTTATATTTATATAATTTGATTTATTATAATAAACTTAAGAAGTAAACATCATAACTGGAGTAATTAGAGAGTAACTGCTACTAATGCAGGGAGGTAAAAGAAAACACACCAAGAGAATACAGCGAAGGATGGTGGGTTACCTCCCAAAGTAGATGCTAAAGATATGGGGTCATTTGGGACCCCTGACATTGGAACTCCCCAGGGCACCCATTTTTTTAAGGTAGGAATCAGGTTTCCTACTTGGGAGGAGAGTATGGATGGTGATTCATTAACCAAGATGTGCCCTGTTAACTATTTTTGTTCCCAGTTACTAATACAAATCTGTGCTCATTACCTACTGCTACATAACCAATTACCCCACTATTTGGTAGCTAAAAACAGCAAACATTCGTTTAGGGCACAGCCTTAGCTGGGTATCTCTGATTGGGGTCTCTCCTGGGATTGCTGTCAGGCTATGAGCCAGGGCAGTAGTCATTCAGAGCTCACTCATGTGACTGTTGGCAGACCTCAGAAGATTTCAATAAAATCCAAGCTTATCCGTGTTTTTTGCAGGCAGATCCCAGATCCTTGCTATGAGGAACTCTCCAGTGGTTGCCCAGATATCCTCATGATGTGACGGCAGGGATGAGAGAGAGGGAGAGAGGGCGAGTGCCAGGGCATCTAAGATGGAAACCACAGTGGTTTTAGAGCAACCTTGGTGATGACATCCAACTCTTTGGCTCTGTTCTATTCACTAAATGCAATCCAGTAAATTCAGCCCACAATCAAAGGGAGGGGGTTATACAAGGGAATAAATTCTAGGAGCAGAGGATCGTTGAGACTCTCTTGAGGCTGCCTATCATAAGAGTTTGGTGGACTCTCCACAAAAATGTGTTCAGTAAATGAAAGAGACAGGAGCAGACTGCCTTTGGACTCGATCTGCCACTCTTCCCTGAGTCTCCACCCTGCTGGCCTACTCTGTCAGATTTTGGACTTACCAAGCCTCCACATTTCATGAGTCAATTCCTTAAAATAAATATTTCTCTCTCTCTCCATACACACACCCTCTTGGTCCTGTTTCTCTGGAGAAAACTAACTAATAAACTAGGGGACAAGCAGCCTGGAACAGATTCTCCCTGAGAGCCCTTAGAAGGAACTCTAATGTCAGACTTTAGGCTTCCAGTCCCCTAAGACAAAAACTGTCTACTGGGTAAGCCTCCCAGTCTGTGGCACGTTGTTATGGTGACCTGAGCTCACCAACACACCCTCCCAGGACAGTAGGAGCTTCTTCCTCCCACAACAGAGGCCAGGTCTTTGTGTGGCATCTACTTTGTGATTCCTCATACTCCATTTTCCATAGCATGTGAAAAAAATCAGTCTCTACTTGGAAATGCTCATGATGCCATCAAGAAATATAATACCTTGTGAGTAGTAGAGAAGCTTACATCTCTCCCTGTAAAAAGTTTGCAGAAGTCAGCAGAATCCTTCAGAGATGACCAAGCAAGGCCCCAGAAGCTGTGGCAATGCTGACGGTGTCAGCTCATCAAAGGACCTGACTGGGCATATGACAGCTGGAAAGGGTTGGGTCGTTTGTTTCTCTTTTACTCATCCCAGATGCTGAATTTATTTTTTTCCCCTGTGTCACTTGACATTTTGCTGAATATAAAGATATGAATTTTTTTTAATTAAAGCTTTTTTTGTTTATGCTAATTTTTCTCAAAAGTCATGTGACTTTTAGGAGCTGGTATTGATAAAAGAAATTAAAATAATGCTTAAGCTATCTGGACTTTTTTTTTTTTTTTTAAGAAGTAATCGCTATACCCAATGTGGGGCTAGAACTCATGACTGAGGGCAAGAGTCAAATACTACCAACTGAGCCAGTCAGGGGCCCTGATGTGGACACTTCAATCATCATGTTATTAAATGACACTTCTAGGTTTAGTATCTTAAATACAATCATTTTATGTTCATATTGCAAGTTGATTCTGTGGCTAAGTGTCCTTAGAGCTGGAAAAAGACCCCTACAAATATAAAATTCTTTTATTGCAATTAAAAATTTATAATTCAAAACTTGGTTTTCATAGCATTAAAATATACAAAATTATGCATCTTTAATTAAATAGCATGTTCCCATACCACAGGACATATGGAAAGGCTGTGTATCTCTCTCCACATGTTTCCTGACCCACTAGGAATACCTGTTAGTGGCCACATTACACAGAGCTTGGCCTTTGGTCCTGCTGCCATGCTTCCACAGGATATCCCTCCAACATCTCACATCTTTTCTCTGCTTTATTATCTCTGAATCTTCATTTTCAGGCCTAATTTCTCTGCAGAACTTCATTCCCCTTTTCAAATACCTCCTGAGTGTTTCCATCTAGATATTAATTCTTTTTTTAAGATTTTATTTATTTATTCATGAGAGACAAACAGAGAGAGGCAGAGACATAGGCAGAGGGAGAAGCAGGCTCAGGCTCCCTGTGGGGAGCTTGTTGTGAGACTTGATCCCAGGACCCCAGGTTCACGACCTGAGCCAAAGGCAAACGCTCAACCACTGAGCCACCTCGGAGTCCCTAGATATCAGCTCTGAAGACTCAGTCAGGCTCAGACCAGCCAACTGGGGGGATATGGAGCTGAGAATTTGACCCCTCCTCTGGGTGAAAGAGACCTGAGATAGGACAGTAGGGGCTAACGATCCCCAGGAGGAAGCCTGCTAATGCACCGAGGCTAAATGGTAAGCCACAGACAATAGCAAACCAAGCAAATCTCTGGCATCAGAGTAGGAGGGACTTGCAGACGGTTTGCAAGTCTAATCCACATACCCTCTGATAATCATTAAAATTGCACACATTTGCCATCCCTGCCCCTCACCCCTTTGCCACCCCTACTTCTGAGACTCTCCCTAGGGATTGTTCGGCCATGGCCCATTAAATGTTTCTTTTCAAAGATCCTGTAAGTCCCAGTTATGAAGAAACCCAGCTGCAGGGAAAACGGGTCAGACAAGGCTCCTTCCTAGCATTTTAATTTTTGGCTTCACCCTTCTCTAGGCTAAGTTAATATGTAACATGCCAAGAACAGTATCTGGCACCTGTTGTGCACTAAGAAAATGTTAGCAATTACTATTATTCAGCAGCAGAACCATAGGTACCTTAATTTTTCCTTTTCCACCGTAAGGGAGCAAAATGCACTGCCCAAAATGTGTCTCGTTGGCATGTGGATTACTTTAAACCAATTGTTTTTAAGAAGCAGAGGCTCAGAAAGAATCTTTGCCTTTCCTCCTAACTGCTTCATAGAATTTAGATAAATGACCTGCACCAGGAAGGGAGCTATCACCGTAAATAACTACACTATAACATGAGCTAGGTATGGTAGGCAGGGGGTAAATTAGCAGTGTGTTTGTTAAAATTCCTCTCTATGTCCCACTGCTTATAAATGGCCCAACAAACATTTGCTTTTTTTCATCTTCCTGTGAATTAAATTGTCTTCCCTTTTTTTTTGAAGTCCCAGACCCCTACCCTCTTCTCCTTACCTCTGGATGCAATATAAGCCTCAACTGCCTGGCTGTATGGGGGCCTCGTATTCTTATGGAGCCCCCATGCACTCATAGTTAAATGTGATTTTTCTCCTGTTAATCTGTCTCCTGTCGATTAAATTCTCAGACTAGCCAAAAGAACCTTGAAGGTAAAGTAAAATTTTCCTCCCTAACACCGCATACATACGATTGGCCACTAAGTCCTGCATACTCTTCATTCACAATGCCTTTTTACATTTATATGCTGAACTATCTCCCAATAAAATGATATGAAGTCTAGGGTTTTATTAAATATAATTGGGGAGGCAAACTGCAGGTGGGTGTGTAGGAATGGGTTGGCCATGGGTTGATGATATCTAAGTCTGAATAAGAGGTACGTGGAAGTTCATTTTACCATTCTATCTGCTTTTGAATGTTTGAAATTCTCCATAATCAAAATTTTTAAAACAACAACAAAATCATCTCTCATGGTGATTCTTTTGTCTCTATGCCGATGTTCAGACATTGAAGGAAGCAAGAAGATACTTGATGAGTAGCAATACTGAGGAACAGATTCCCTCGGGAATGCTGGCCTGTCATACGAGAGGACCACAGTGGCATGTTTCCTCAGTGCATCTGCCTGGGTGCTCTGTGGCCACCCACTTCACGGGCTCAGAAAATGATCTGTCACCAGCTTGGCCGTGGCTCTACATCAGAGAGGCAGATCACATGAACGAGGCTCAGGAGAGTAGCTACTTTGGAATGCCAATGCACTTGCTTATGATGGAGTCTCACTGACGAGGGTGTGAGACACTTGGGTCCTTTTGCCAGCAGCTTCTCTCCCTCTAGGCAAGCTATACAGAGGGTTTTATGAGCTTGGAATCGGAGCCCAGGAAGTTAATTATGCTTTGCATATGTTTACTGGCATTAGGCCATGGTAGCCTTACCCACACGACCAAGACGTGGAAGGCACCAGAGTCGTAGATAGGTGTTTGCAGGCCTGCCACATTGGTTCTGGGCTCTGCTCTCCTTTGTTACCAAATCAAGTCAAACACCCCTTAAAGACAGGCACTGCCTTTCTTCAAATCCATTAATACCTTTAATCTAATTACTGTTGAATTTTGCATGCCAAGAAACAATTTTATCTCTTTAAGGGGTTTTTGGATATTTCTGCTCTTATCAGCCTTGTCTTGACCTTTAAGAATCTAATGCGTAGATCATTTCTCTTAGTCCCAAATTCCTAGGTAAGAGAGTAGGACATTGCAGAATAGTATGGCCATAGCTACTATATGAATGAATACCTTTAACTCCCAAAGTGTTTTCTCACCTGTCCTCTTCTCTCTTGGGTTCACCTACTCCAATGCTTCCTACACACCACTGCCAGATTCATTTTCCAGAAGCATTACTTTCAGGTACTTCCTATTGGTTTCTCATGGACTCCCAAAGTTATAATCACTCTCTCCCTATCTTTCCAACTCTATTTCCCACATGACAACCTCTGTGCCAATAAACTTGGTCTAGCTGACTTCATGAGAATACAGCCTGACATGTTTCATTGTTTTATCTTTGCTTACCCCATTCTTCTCTACATTAAAAAATTGAATAGTCACCTATTTTTCAAGATGTAGCTCGAATTCCACTTTAATTGTCATGGTAGGTATCATTGAAGTACAACCTATACAGTTGCATGGGTGCCCCATGCTTAAAAGGGTCCAACATGTGGTTTAATGCTCTGCTCTTGCTGTCTTGAAATTCTTTTTTTTTCAATAAAGTAATGTCCAAAATATTTTCAAAAATTCTGAGGAAGGTATCACACAACCACTAAAAACAAATTAATATTTGGTGCATTTAAATTTCATGTAATTGCTGTAAATTTGAGATTATTTTAACCATCTTGCTCTTTCCTCAAGTTCTGACCTAACTGGTTAATGTTCCCTTAATCTCTTTACTTGAATAAGTACTTACCTTTGCTTTGAGTTCAGTATTTTATTATTCCATTGGTCCCTCTATAAACCTGTTAGTTACAATCATACAAAAATCTTTGTGTAGTTACACTAATGACTAAATCATGAATACTTAATAGAGTCTAATAAACTAAACTCTCAAATTCTAACACCTTCAAACTCTTAATTCTATTGTTATCCTTCCTGACTTTTGTATGATCCTTGTCATTCCTTTTAATTCTACCTATATCTTAATTTTCATGAAACATTTCTAGTATCACTTCATAAAACAATATTCATTTATATGTATCTCTATATTATCTTTTTTTGTTATTCTTCATTCCTTTCTACATTTCCAGTTAGGTCTGGAATTATTTACCTTTGGATTAAAGAACTCACTCTAGTGTTTTTTTCTAATTTAATGTTGCTAACAACAAAATGTTTCAGCTTAAGCTTTTCTTAAGAAATCTTTATCAGGGTGTAGTATTGCTGCTGGGTATAGAATTCTGTCTCAACAAGAGATTTCTTTATCACTTTAAAAATGAGGCTCCACTGATGTCTCTCTCATTTTATTTATATTGAGATCTCAGCTATCAGCTTTTTCCTTATGTATTTGGCTTCTGTATTCTCTAAAAACTTTCTCATTACCTTTGTTCTTTAGACCACAGGGTAGCTGTTGTTTCCTGTGTACTTTCTTTGCTTAGGGGATGTGGAGTTAATTGAAAATTGAATCTGTGGATTGATACCTTTCATCAATTTGGAACCAGCTTCTGTATTTTCTCTTCTGATATCAATTCCTCTCTACATTATCTCTACTCCCCTTTTAATCACATTCCATTTATTTTTTAACTCTGTCCTGAATTCTCCAACATTGTTCACCCTGTATTTTTGCTTATGTCTTTGCTTTCTTTTTCAGCTGTATTTTAATTTTTCTTCATTCATTCCAAAATTGCTTTACTTGTAGTTGAGAAATTATTTGTATTTAGGGTGTACAATGTGATGATTTATTATATGTATACATTGTGAAATGATTACCTCAATCAAGTTAATTAATATATCTATCACCTCACATAGCTACTTTTGTATGTGTGGTGAAATACTTACCAACTAGTCTCTTAGCGAATTTCAAGTATAAATACAGTATGATTAACTGTTCACCATGCTGTACTTTAGATCCCCAGAATTTATTTATCTTGTAACTGAAAATTTTTACCCTTTGACCAACCTCTCCCCATTGTCCTCACCCTCTGGTCCCTGAGAAACATCATTTTACTTGCTGGTACTATGAACTGGATATTTTTTCTTTTTAAGATTCCACGTGTAAGTGAAATCAATGTAGTATTTGTCTTTTTGTATCTGGCTTATCTCACTTAATATAAAGTCCTCCAAGTTCCTCTACATCATAAACATCAGGATTTCCTTCTTTGTAATATTCCATCAAATCATATTTTCTTTAGCCACTCATCTGTCAAAGGACTTTTAGGTTGTTTCTATAACTTGGCTATTTCAAATAATGCTGCAATGAACATGGGAGTGCTGATAACTCTTCAAGATAATGAGTTCATTTCTTTTGAATATATGGACAAAAGTGGGATTGTTGGATCATATGGTAGTTCTATTTCTAATTTTTTTGAGGAATCTCTATACTGGTTTCCATATGGCTGCACAAATTTACATTCTTACCAATAGTGCTCAAGGGTTCCCTTTTCTTCAGACCCTCACCAATATTTGTTATGTCTTGTCTTTTTTAATAGTCATTCTAACAGATGTGAAATGATATCTCATTGTGGTTTCAATTTGAATTTCCCTGATGATAAGCAACATTGAATGCCTTTTCATATATCTGTTGGCTATTAGTTTGTCTTCTTTGGAAAAATGTCTATTCAAATCCTCTGCCAATTTTCTAATCAGGTTATTTGAATTTTTGCTATTGAGTTGTATGACTTCCTTATACATTTTAGATATTAACCCCTTAGATATTCTTTGCAAATATTTCTCCCATTCCATAGGTTGCCTTTTCATTTCATTAATTATTTTGTTGTGCAGAGCTTTTTAGTTTAATGTGGTCCCACTAACTTGTATTTGCTTTTTTTGCTGTATTTTTTGTTTCAGATACAAGAAAAACATTGCCAAGACCAATGACAAGGAGATTTTCCCCTACATTTTTTCTAGAAGTTATTTATAGTTTCAGATCTTACATTTAAGTGTTTAATCTATTTCAAGTTGATTTTTGTATATGGTGTGAGATAGGATTGATTTCATTCTTTTGAAATTCTTTATCATTTTTGAGCAAGGGTTTCTCTAGGACCTACAAATTATGTAGCTGGACCTGATAACTGCCCACTGAGGAAAGAACTTAGATCTCTGTTTTAAGTGACCCAGGCCTGCTCAGAACATAGGTATCTAATTTCTAACAGTAACTGTGTTACAAAATTATTCACTTCCTTTTCATTTCAACCAACTCAATCTACTAAATATTTATCAGGTTTTTAACAAGGAAACAAGAGCCCCTTAATCCTCCCAGAAAACAATTACACTTTCAAAAGAACATGCTAAATTAGTCTCTAACTGTTATTACATTGTAGTGGGAGACATTTCAGGTGGAGCATAATTGTAAGGCATGCTAGCTCTGGGGTAAGCATATTGGGGTTTAAGGTCAGGGCCATGTGGTTTGATGGACTCCCCAGAATTGTTCTGCTTTTCAAAGCTTGTCACTTCTCTTTATTTCAGAACCATAGGTTCTCTAAAACACAGGTGTTTCTCCCAGGGTTCTCATGGAAATAGTATGAGAGTTTTGTTTCCAAGAAGAATACAGGATGTTTGTTTACTAACAGTAAGTAGCCACCCACAACCACCTTGGGGACTCTGAATGTAGTACCAGGATGGAGGTCTTATTTTCCATATATTTCCAATTCTAAGGGAACACAAAATGCATTCTTCACAACTTTGAGCTAATCTACCATGGTTCTTTGCACATTGTACGCTTGCAATAAATACATTGTGAATGAAATAAAAAGCAGCTAATAGACCAAACTAGCCCTAATAAGAGCCACTGTTTCCAGAGAAGGCCTAGTGAGTGCCAGGCCGCTGCATGTGTCATTCCAGTCAATGAAGAATTGTTACCTGAAAACCATGACTTTATTTTGCAAATATTAACATAGAGAGGTTTCAGGTAGATAGTAACTATTCATAAGAATCATATGAGTTTCTGAACAGCTACTTATTTAATATTTCTAAAAATCGAACTTAGAATTTCTCTGCTTCTATAACATTAAACTTGTCACCTCTTTTGAAACTAATGTGGAGCTTGTGTTTATACGAATTGTGAATGTCTATGCCTTTTTTCACTTAAAAGAATGTTTTACATTTCGATATTTCTTGACTTAGAAGTTTAATGATCATAAGAAACAGAATTGCTGAGGCACCTGTGAAAATGCTGAGAAGCTGGAGTTGCTGGACACCCCAGGGAAGAGATAAGTACATCCCAGGGCTGAATGAAACAGCAGTGAGAATGAAGAAAAGAAATATCATGGGAGTGAGCAAATACAGGTCCTGGAAGTGGGTGATGGAAAAGCTGTAACCATTATGAAGCAACACGTTTGGAAATTAATTATTTCCGATGCTCAGTCGGTTAAGCATCTGACTCTTGATTTCAGCTCAGCTCATGATTTCAGGGTCATGAGATGGAACACTGTATTGGGCACCATACTCAACAGGGAGTCTGCTTGAGATTCTCTCCCTCTCCCTTTCCCTGTGCCCCTCCCCCCATTGATGTGTGCTCACTTGCTCTCTCTCAGATAAAGAAGTCTTTAAAAAAACAACAACAACAGCAACTCTACACCAGAGTGGGAACCCCCACGTATAGAGTTGTTGATAACTATTAATATCTTTTAGGACAGTATACTACTGGGTTAAAGGCGGTTTTACTGAATCTCCTAAATAAGCCTTAGGGCAGTGTCATTATAAATGAGAACCCTGAGGGTCGAGATGAAATAACCTAATTAAATTCACACAGGTGGAATGGAAGCGGTGGAAATGAGTTTCAAGCCAACAGCTGTCCAAATCTGGGGCCTCCTATTCAGCACTCAGTAGCCAGTGGCTTTTCTGATCAAAGGCCTGGAAAGGAACACGACTTTAGGGACAGAGGTTGTCATTCGCATTTACTAGGTCTACATCATGGTGGTAGTGGCAATACCTACATTCGTGTTAGTGAGCACTGTCCATGAAGGAATAGTGTATGCATGCGTGCAGGTGTGAAAGTGCTTGTGCACACACTATTGTGTTAGGTGGGACTTCTAGCTTTAAAAGGAATTCTCCATAACCTGTGACTTGAGCAATGACACAAGAGCTAGCAAAAATTCCTCTGCACCCCATCTATTCCTTCTCTTGTATCATTCACTTCTTTGTTACTCAATCACCTGTCTATAAATATGTTTCTGAGTATGCATGCCCGAATCTGTCCATAGCGCATCAGAGAATC
Source organism: Canis aureus (assembly GCF_053574225.1). Classification (NCBI taxonomy): domain Eukaryota; kingdom Metazoa; phylum Chordata; class Mammalia; order Carnivora; family Canidae; genus Canis; species Canis aureus. The sequence goes on from NC_135611.1 coordinate 47,845,821, forward strand.
AAAGCAACGACCTGGGGTAAAGTTTTAGGGTACACAAGGATGCTGCAGCCTGGGAGATCATTTGGGAAGCCAACAGGTTAGCCAATGTTACCATCACTCCCCCCATCTCAACCTCCCATCCCAGCCTTCCTCCTGGAAGTCCGGTGCACCCACACAGAGCAAACAGGCGAGCATAGAACAGAGAGCAGTCTTTATTGCAGCCTTCCTCTGCCCGGCCAGGCCACCGCTGCCATCTGTGCAGTCCCACTGACCTCCAGCCTCTTCCTGCCGTGACCTGCTGTCCCTGCCTGCCTGCTCAGATCTTGGCAGTGAGATTCCTGTGAGGTCTCCAGTTCTGCACACTGTTTCTGATGATCATAAGTGGACTGTGTCTCCCAGACAGAGGAAGAGAAAAGTGACGGAGTCAAAACAGAACAAAAACTAAAACCAACCTATTAGCTAAGCAGCCCAGACAAAAGGACATGCACTTTCATATGTACCATTGGCCAGCTTCACACCAAGGGAAAGCCTTATATAAAATAACCTCTCTCCTTTCACTTTATCTCCTTCCCCTGCTAGATTTTCCACAAGAGCACTTCCGGAAGCACCTGACATGTCGTATATGCAATCATGGTTTATTGTCTTCCTCCACCTTCTACCTATTGTCAGTTTTGAGGGAGCAGGGGCTTTTACCCCTAACAGTACTTGGTACAAGGTGAAGGCCTAATACATTTGTTGGGATTGGAAAGGCACCCATCACAACCAGTTTTGCTATTTTTTTAAATATTTTATTTTTTTATTCATGAGAGACATAGAGAGAGAGGAAGAGACTTAGGCAGAGGGAGAAGCAGGCTCCCCAACCAAAGGGAGCCTGATACAGGACTCCATCCCAGGACCCTGGTATCATGACCTGAGCCAAAGCCAGATGCTCAACCACTGAGCCACCCAGGCATCTCAGTTTTGCTATTTTCAAGGCCACCCTTGAGGTTCACTTAGCTTAATCTTGTTCACAATGTGAGAGAAGGGCTTGTGCCAGAGCCAGGCCAACTCTAGGGGTCTGCACCAGACCCCATGCTTCCATCCTCCGACATGTACAGGAAGTGACGGTCACATATGCTCCCCCCATTCCACATTACTTCTCATAGCTTCGTATTTCTGTATAGTTGCACATAAGTTGACCTAGCACTGAGTTAGGGCCTGAGCTATTGGAAAATCATAAGAAGAATCTAATTTGACTTGAGAAACAAACAAGAAGAATAACAATGATATTTATTGAGTGCTTATTATGTATGAAACAGCATGCAAGGTCCTTTGAGTTCATTATCTAGTTTAATGCACACAGCAAACCCATAACAGGTACTATTATCATTCCCATTTTGAGCTCAAAAAACTGAGGATGAAAAAGTTAAGTCATATACCTGAGGATACATAGGTTGTGAGTAACAGGATCCAGATCTGTCGACAGAAAAGTCTGCTTCTCAGGAAGAAAGGAGGAGAAAAGAGAAGGGAATGGCATGGGACTGCATTTGTGTTTTCCTGAACTTAGTTATCATAGTTGTATTTAAGAAACTTGCAGTTTTTAAAAGACAAATTTTAGGGGCGCCTGGGGGACTCAGTTGGTTGAGCAATACTGATTCTCGATCTCAGCTCAGGTCTTGATCTCAGAGTCATGAGTTCAAGCCCTGCGTTGGGCTTCACACTCAGCATGGAGCCTACTTAAAAAATAAATAAATAAAATAAAAGGTGAATTTTAAAACATTTTGCTATGAAAAAAACGAGTTTGGGGGTAAGAGTTTCTGAGTTACAACAATGAAGTCACTAATTTCTTTAGTTAAAACCAAGGTGCTTTAACTTCATGAGTATATAGTCATCACAACTAAATGTCACTGAACAAAGCCGGATGGTCAATGGCTGCTCTTCTATTGCCACCAGCTGTGTCACCAGCACAGGCTTCCTAGGAACCCCTATCCCTCCACCTCCCTGGCATGATAAGAGTGCAAAATCTAAACAGAGCAGATCTGTTGCTCTGGCTACAGGCTCTTTCTCCTTTTGAAAATGCAATCTTGTTATAACCAAAATCTGTCTGCAAATACAAATCAAATTCCTTTGCTAATCAATTGTGCTCTCATCAATATAAGCACTGGCAACTCCAGCTATCTGGGAAATGTGTGCTGGGCTCACTGCTGGGACTCAGGGTTCTACGGGCAGGCCGAGTAGGGTCCACCTTTGAGGAAGCCTGCCAAGGGAAGGAAGTGGACAGGAGGCAAGAAAGAGGTGTGAATGGGTTTTTCAAATGGAAGCAGAAGACAAAACCTGTCTACTTCTCAGGTTCACCCAGGGTTTTCCATGATTGTCTTGAGTGAGGTTAACTTTTTTTTTAAAGGTTTTATTTATTTATTCATAAGAGACACGGAGAGAGAGAGAGAGGCAGAGACATAGGCAGAGGGAGAAGCAGGCTCCCCATGAGGAGCCCGATGCAGGACTGGATCCCAGCACCCCGGGATCACAACCTGAGCCGAAGGCAGATGTCAACCACTGAGCCACCCAGGCATCCCTGAAGTCAACTTTTTAGTTTGGGAGAAGCTGCTGCTCCACTGGGCATGTGGATCTCATCAGATGAGAGAAAACAATATCATGCTTCTTCTGTTCTTCTAGTGTGGGTGGGTGGCTCCTCCAGGACAGGACTCTATGTTCTGCTTCCCTAGCTTCACAAACCTCTCCCCTAAAATATTTGTAGTTTGAAAACGCCATGTTTCAGTGTTACAGAGACCTGTAATAAAAGAAGTGGGCTCTTGTCCCTGCTCTGGCTTAATTCACAGCCATGAGTGAGTCCCTTAACAACCCTGGTCTCATTTCTGCACCTGTAAATGAGTGGACTGGCATTTTATAAACCCATGGACTTGGTAATTACATCCAAGACAAACAAATGTCAACCAATAACTAGAAAGTGCATAAGAGATGTGCACTTCAATGATAAGTCACACTAGAGAGATCTCAAGGATAACTAAAATCTTTATTTATCAAATTTTTAGGATCTCCAGTAAATACTGCTCAACTTAGCAGCTTAATTTTCATACACACCAGTCAAAAGCAACATTATATCATAGTATTACTTCATAAAACTTCGTAGAGGAATAATACTTCTGAAGAATTTTTTTTAAAAAAAACAGGATAAAAAAATAAAAAAACAGGACGTTACTGAGTAATAAAATTTGTGCAAGTTTGTATTGTGCAATGGTTCATATTAACATGTGTAATGATAGAGACAGTGGTTTTCAGATGTGTTCCACAGACCCTATGAGTTGCTGGAAAGTAGATTCAGGCAAATGCTATATTATCTAATTTGCAGTTCATAACCCCTGCCATTCATTCATCTACTCATTCATTTCACACAGTGCGTACTAGTGGGGGTTTCCTGTGAGCTAGGTGAGCAGGGACAGGTGTGAGACAAGAGCACAGAATCTTCTCTCTTTAATGTACTTACAGTCTGATGGGGGAGGCAGGCAAATGGTCACTCTGATGAATTACAAACCGAGATAAGTTTCCAAAGGCAAGGAAACTAGTGGTATAAGAACTTGTATTGACCGAACTTGACTTAGACTGGAGGCAAGGGAGATTTCCCTGAGAATTGTAACTGCTGTGACAGTTCATGGGAGCTCTGAAAGATGAGTGGGAGGTTAGCTGGTATGTGGGTGTGGTGGGGAGGGCGGATGGTTGGCGGCTGGGGAGTATTTCAGACAAAGAAACAACATAAGCAACATAATTTAGGAGCCCCAGCACAAAATGAAATTGTGATGCTCTTTGTTCAAACTGATTAAGAATTTAGAGGTAGTGAGAACAGAGCATGAAAGCAAGGAAGGGTCCATCTGGGCATGGGCCCTTTTGCCCAGGTCACATGCCCACCCAGTTGGTCCGGATCCTTTCCCTGGAAGGGAGTGTGACGCTCATGACTCAGGAGGGAGAGAAGGGCCAGTGTGTTGAAGAGAAGTCTGGAAGAATGGTAGGAAAGAGGGGTGGATATCCGGCTGACATGAGGATTACATTAGTGACTACACTTTTGGGCTCTGTGAACAAAGCCTTGAGAATATACATGGTCATTCACTTTTACTTAACTATTTCTATTTATTTGCATTGGTTCTTCTGCATTTGCTGTCTTCACGTTTACTTCTAGAAATGAAACCAAGGCTAGAGAAATTGTTGAAATAGGAGAAGTTGGGGAACTCTGGTCTTCTTGCTTTCTGGGTGCCAGGTGCCCAAAATGATCGGTTGCCCAGAACTCAGTTGAGTGTACAGAACCCACAGGTCACGGGAGAGACCTGACTTCCTGGCAAAACATACATTATTGAATTAGGGCAGCGACCTGTGCCCAGCTTTCAAATTTAAGGAAGAGGGAAACCTCAGTACTTAATTTTCCCAAAGGTTTCTTATTCCTCGGGTTCAAATTCTGGCTTTTCCACATCCTAGTGTGTGCTCTTACTCAAGATATTTAGTTGTTTGTTAAAATGTAAACTCATTTTTAAAATAAAGCAATACATTTATGCAAAGCTTCTGACAATAGCATCTGGTGAGTCTTTTCAGGAATTTTCTAGGCATAGATGATGTATTTTCATATTTTTTACACAAATGGCATGTACTATAATGTTCTTTTTACTTTTATTAATGCCTCTTAAAATATTGCCACTTTCTTACGGGCTTCCTAGTATTTCACTTTTGTGGATATATCATATTTATTGAAACAGTCCTGTTAACAAACATACAGGTTGCTTTCACAAATCAATGGCTTACCGAACATCTTTCTCTTTTACACAAAGTCTGACAGCAGGATAGATTTCTAGAAGCAAAGCCGCCAGGTCCATGGGTAAGGTCATTTCTGATGTTGATAAATATTCCCAAATCAGCCAAGTTATTTTTTTTAAGATTTTATTTATTTATTCATGAGAGACAGAGAGAGAGAGAGAGAGAGGCAGAGACATAGGCAGAAGGAAAAGCAGGTTCCATGCAGTGAGCCTGATGTGGGACTCGATCCTGAGACCCCAGGATCACTCCCTGGGCCGAAGGCAGGCTTCCAACCGCGAACCACCCAGACGTCCCTCAGCCAAGTTATTTAAATGACTTTGATTTCTTCATGTCTGTAAACAATGGACTATAATGGCTTTCCCAAAGGTTTCTTATGAGGATTAAATGAGAGTGAGGCTCACTGTAAGAGCCTACGATAGGGCAAGTAGGCTGTCAACAAATGCTAGTTTCCAACTTTTTTCACTTAGGAAAGACTGTTAATAAATATTATGATGACTACAGCTTCAGCCCTCAGCTCAGCAAATACTCACAGTGCTCTGTAGCACCTCATCCCTTTTAAACTCCATTGCTGAATGTAACTAATGAAATCTCTGGAGACCAGAGAGAGTATTTTTGAGAGGACACACATTTGACATTAACTCTAAATACATCTTTCCTAGACTAAGGTTGATCTGATTTGATAGCTGCCTCTTTTAACATATATATCCCGATAATAAAAACAAAATACACTAATATACCAATTAAAATATATCTCCCAGTCATGTCTTTTGTACTTGAGTCAAAATCTTGCCTCTCCATTTGAGTCATTCATTTATTAATAAAACCCATATATCTACTCTGCAGAGAAACATTTCAAAAAAAAGAAAGAAAGAAAGAAAGAAAGAAAGAAAGAAAGAAAGAAAGAAAAAGAAAGAAAGAAAGAAAAAAAGGAAAGAAAGAAAGAAAGAAAAAAGAAAGAAAGAAAGAAAGAAAGAAAGAAAGAAAGAAAGAAAGAAAGAAAGAAAGAAAGAAAAATTTTTAGACCTCTCATTTCCACTTCAGGAAACCCGTTGTGTCTCCCTCGAACCTCCAGGGCCCTGAGGCATTTTTAAATTTATCAGGAGTCCAGAAGGAGGTTAATTGGACATTTCAGGTTGAAATCCCCATGTGACCCAGCCCTGAAGCTCCAGCTGGGATCACAGCCTGTGGTAACTCCAGGCTGGAGATAGAACCTCCTTGGAAGATGTCATAAGCACTCCGTAATGGCACACACACGAGTTATGTCTTTCCACAGTATCAGCTTTATTCAATCATCAAACAAGGTTAACAGCATTATAAAGCAGGTTCAGGATTCCAAACTCAATGACCTTTCACTACACATGTCACCGGGCTTCATACACATCACACAAGACAAGATACAATACAAGTCATACAACAAACAAGAATCCATAAAGGTAAGAAGTTAAGGAACCAAAGGCCAAGTCAGTCCCTGGGCATAGCTGAGAAGAGGACTCGGCCTGGTCAGGATCAGCCCTCCATGCTCACAGCTTATTCTGGTCCAGCCTTGGAGGATCTTTCTGTTCAGAGACCCAGCAGGCAGAGGGCAGCTGCCTTTCCAACAGGGTCAGCATCTGGAGAGTCTGGCAGCTGGCTGCACAGGTCCTCCCTTCTTAAAGGACTTTAAGCAGCTGTGGGCCTCTGCAGGCCTGTTTTGGGTCTTCTGATCATTAGTCCCTGGTTCTTGCAGGTTCTGGGACCTTACTTATTATGGGTCCTGAATGCTGCCAGTCCGTGCTGGTGTAGGTGACAGCTGGTCTCAGTCACAGGGACCTCAGCCACTTTCCTGATTAGCTCATCTCTTGACATGAATGACTCCATCTTGGACTCTACATTCCCACTCCATGATTACTCATGACTAATCCATAAAGGTTGTGTAGAAATCAAATATGTTTTTATCTTATATTTTTCTTAAGATTTTATTTATTCATGCATGAGAGATAGAGAGAGAGAGAGAGAGAAAGGCAGAGACACACGCAGAGGGGGAAGCAGGCTCCATGCAGGGAGCTCGACGTGGGACTCAATCGGGGATCTCCAGGATCACGCCCTGGGCTGAAGGCGGCGCTAAACCATTGAGCCACCCAGGCTGCCCAAATATGTTTTTAATCACATCAGCAATATGGTTTTATTCTGCTATGGATAAAGGCAAATCTAAGTCATGTAATCATGGTTCCAAAGAAAATCAAATCAAATCAAATCAATTTCAAATCATATGAAATGTCAATTGACAACATAAAATGAAAGTCACAACAAATCAAAACAAGTTAGATAAAATAAATTGAGTCAACTAAAGGCAAATCAATTTAGAGTAAAGCAAAATCAACTAAGGGTTAAATCAAATACCAATTAAGCCAGGTTATACAGTTAAATCAGAATCAAAAGTCAAATTCCCAGTCCTATCTAATAAGAATTAAGTAAAGTCAGAAACCAAACTAAATCTGAATTCAATTAAGGTAAGTTAACAAATCAACAAAAATAAAATGAAAATCATATTATCAAATATGGTAGACAGAAGTCCAAAACTATGAATGAAATCTTCGACATAGGCTCATGGTGCATACAAAAAAAAAAAACAACAACGAGGGTATGGTTAATCATACTCTTTTGTAATCTTCCCTTTGTAAGCCTGAGGGTGCATAGCATTCTAATAGCATTTTAAATAAGATAGCAAAAATAATAGCTAAAAGCAATAGAAGGATTTCCTTAATGAATTATCAAATATGAGTAGAGAAATAATTCCATCCCATCTTTAAGTATTTTAAGGGGCTAGAGTCAAGCCAGGAGCCAGAAGAAATGACATGTTTAAAAGGTTTTGTTAACAATTCTAGAAAGGAACATGTATTCTGTATGTCTTGTATATCTCTCTGCTCAGTGAGGCTAGCCTGGTGTCGGGGAGTGTTGAGGCCACACAAATGGTCTGTGCCATGTGTTCAAATTGGGTTAGCTTGCTGGTCAAGGTTTTGCAGGCTGCTCTGAGTCTTTCTGAATTTTCATCTAGAGTTTATCAATCTTTTCAGCTTTCACCCAAGGTATTTCTGTTACTTTGGTATGATAAGATCTTGGCAAATCCTTAAGTGAATATTCTGAGATAAATGTACCCATTTTGATAACATTATTAAATATTACACTAAGAGCATATAATATTTTAATGCATTCCTTGTTGTTAGTGATGACAGTATCATGCCTCCTAGTGTGATTAAAGAAGGTGATCTCTGAGGAGTTCTTAGCACAAATTATCCAGTTGTAAAGTATCCCATGTTGAAGAATAGATTTTCCACAGATGTTGTTAGAGGATGAAGATTAGCATTGATTTCCAGTTCACACCAGGTAGATATAGGTAATTACATCACTGAAATATCATCTCTTTGGGTAGTAAATATCCATCACTCCATATGGGTGTGTGGGTTGTCAAAAGTGCTATGTTACCATGTACTTGTGGTATGGTTGGTGTACGTGTTATATGCTAATAGGCTTTTATCCCCCGATGGTCTTTTTTTTTTTAAAGATTTTATTTATTTATTTGAGAGAGAGAAAAAGTTCATGAGAGTATGTGCTCTCTCAGAGCACAAGCAGGGAGTTTGGAAGGGGAGAAGCAGACTCCCCACTGAGCAGGGAGCCCCATCTGAGGCTCGATCCCAGGACCTTGGGACCAGGACCTGAGCTAAAGGCAGATAATTAACTGAGCCACCCAGGCTTCCTGACCCCCTCATAGTCTTAACAATGAGTTTACGTTGTCATGTATTGTCATAACCAGATGGCCTGGAGGTGTCTAACTGTAGGAGAGACTACATCTAGTCAGGAGAAGACATTTTCCCTGTTGCAATGTTTCTGACTAATCCCCGCTCTCTCTAGTAGGTTACTGGTTCTGTAGCAACTATTTTTTTTTATTGTCGAATATTTTATTTGGTTGCACTGATTTAGTCTGTCTCTTTCTCTCTTTTTTTTATAAATTTATTTTTTATTGGTGTTCAATTTGCCAACATATAAAATAACACCCAGTGCTCATCCCATCAAGTGCCCACCTCAGTGCCCGTCACCCAGTCACCCCCACCCCCCGCCCACCTCCCTTCCACCACCCCTGGTTCATTTCCCAGAGTTAGGAGTCTTGCATGTTCTGTCTCCCTTTCTGATATTTCCCACTCATTTTTTTCTCCTTTCCCTTTTATTCCCTTTCACTACTTTTTATATTCCCCAAATAGCAACTATTTTTTTAATTGTTCTCTTATGTAGAAATTTCTAAGATTGAGTGAATTTTTATTGGATGGCTTGGACTTTATGGTCTATGTTATAGTTAAATTTTAGTCCGTAGGCATGATAATCACACATAGGTGAGACAATGGAATGTAGTTCTCTGAATGCTGAGGAGTTCTTTGAACCTAAATCACCTACTACATTAGAAAACCTGCTTTTTTTTTTTTTTAATGCAAATAGCTCCCTCTTAAGAGTGGATTTCTAGATCTTGTATCTCAGAGATAATTAATTTAGAGATGATATCTAGTCCTACTAGCAATTGTAGGGGTTTTCTGAGCTTAATTTTATCAATGGGTGGTAAGTCAGGCAATTCATGGATGGTCCTATTTCTTTTTTTTTATCTTTTTTTTTTAAGGTTTTATTTATTTATTCATAGGAGACACAGAGAGAAGGCAGAGGGAGAAGCAGGCTCCCTGTGGGGAGCTCAGTGTGGGACTCGATCCCAGGATCCCAAGATCATGACCTGAGCCAAAGGCAGACGCTCAACCACCTAGCCACCCAGGCATTCCGGTCCTTCCTAAATTCCGGTCCTTCCTAAATTCCGGTCCTTCCTAAATTCCTGCATAAATTTTATATTCAGGTTGTATATAAAACAAATTGGATTGTTCCTTTTGTTATTTCAGCTCTCTGTGGTATAGGTTTATATTCTCACGGGGTTAAGTAATACAGGTTCAAACATATTTGGCTTGAGGATTTTTGGTATTGGTTTGGTAATGCCATGTGTCCATGTGGCTTCCAATGGAAAGTTTTCATACAATATGTAGCATTCCAACATTTCTCAATAATACATGGGCCTGGGCTGTTGAGTGATGCACCATATTTGCCAAAGGTGACTCCTTTAGCTAGGTACATTGGTATAGACGAATCAGTTCTGGTTATATTCTCATAAATAGGGTGCTGTGCCGGCCATGTGTGTTTTACCCACTGTGCTTCTCACAGAAGCTGAGAAGAAATACTGTTGCGTATCTCCTCAGGCTCCCTGCTCAGAGAGGAGTCTGCTTCTTCCTCTCCCTCTGCCTCTCCCCCTGCTCGTGCTCTCTCTCTTTCTCAAATAAATAATTTGAAAAAAAATATATCAATTCCCAATGTTTCCCATCATGCTGGTAATCTCCCTTGTATAATTGACCAGAAGGTATAAAATGTATTGAATCTAGTTCTAATGGACATACTAGTATGATCATTTCCTTTGTTATGTTACAAAATTGACTACAAATTTTGATATTAAGGGAGCATTACATGTGCCATTTATCTTAAGCCATTTATAAAAAGATGTGTTGTAGGTAGAATTAGTGTTAGAGCAATTGAGTTGTGCCTTATACCATGTAGGTGTGAAAGGACCTGAAGTAGCTGGATTCATAGCTACAAGGATATTAAAATTATATAGAATATGAACACAAGTAAAGATCATATTGCCCTATTTACCTCTTACGTGCTGAAACTCATTTAGACATAATTGTATAGGTGTCATCGACTGTTCTGGAAACCATTTTGTTTTAACTTAGGGGTGCCCAGACTTCGAACAATTAGTCATATTAATTGACAGTTTGTAAGTTTTGATGTTAACCAGCAGTAGGGAACTCCATAACAGATAGTTGTTAAAGCCATAAACACATTACACTACCATGTAATATTGCATCTGAATTTTGATAAGCCTGGATGATGTTCAAGAGTGTTACCACTGGAAGAGATGTCACTTCCATGATGATATGGCGCCATAATGATATTTTCCATGGGGATATATTCACTGCTGGAGGTGTTATGTGGCTTCCGTGTGTAACCGTTGTTTGTGCCACCATTTCATTGCATACTGTATCCTGTGTTATTGAAGTGTAACATAAATTCAGCTGTACAATTAAGTGGGAGTTGCCGGATCACGGTGTTGTTCAAGATTTGTGATTCCTTTCCATTATGATTTGGTATGCAAATAGTGTCAATAGCTGAATTTGAGCTTATAGGTCCTGATCTAGAGTGATTTACTTGTCCATCAGGGTAATGCCTGCACCCTGTAGACCAATATTTTAAAGTCTGAATTGTTCCAAATTGGTAGTTTAGGTTCCCTGAATATTCTGTGTAAAAATATTCCTTTGTGTGTGCCACTGGAAAGTCCAGTTAAAAGCAGACAAGAACTGGTTTTAAGAACCTTGGTCTTGTAGCATTGTCCCTGCGTGGGTGTGGGTTAAAATTACTTTTAAAGCCTCTCAGGCACATGAATGTCTGATTATGGCATAATTGTTCCATATAATAATGTGGGGTTTTGGGTACATGTAAAATAGGTCTAGCTTGATGTGTGAAGTGGTGATCTGGCTGTATGAGCAAGGTTGGTTCTATTTTTAATTTCCAATCTAATTCTGTGGGTGCAAATGTTCCATTTCTTCTTGTATAAAATCCTTTAGGTGTAACGTAGATTGATGAAGCCTTGGCATACCAAGTACCATGTGGATGTATTATTACATTGTGAATATTTATGTCTTATGCAAAAATTGCCAAAAAATGGAAAGTTCGGGAAATCTATTAAATAATAGTCATAATGTGTAATGTTCTTGTTTGTGGATATGATGTTGTAATCCTTTGGGTACCCAGTTGGCATTGGAACTTTGTGGTATGACAAGGGTTTAGTAACAGAAATGCTAGCAGCCCTATCATCTACTTCCTCTTGTTCCATACCCAGTTGGTACTGAAATTCATACCATTTGTTGCGAAGGATTTGTATGAGTGTCTAATAAGGTTCATACAGATAATATCTGGATATCCTGCAGTGTATGGCTCTATGTACATACATGTCTGTGGTCAGACTATGTAGGACGGTACAAATGTTTTTAAAGTCAATGGATGTGGTTAATTCCATGTCTTAAAATTTTCTTGTCTGTAATATGAGCAACATATTGGTTTGAGATATTATTAAAGTTTTCATTGAATGAGCATAATTCTGGCCTTTCACACTTTATCATGTTTTGCCTGCAGTCATCTAGTGTGTGACATACTTTATGTATAAAGGCATACAGTTTATAAACTAGAGTAAAAATTTTGTCAGCAAAGCTTAATATCATTACAATAAGTGCAAAAGGGTCTTAAAGTTGCTTTTTGAGCTCTATAGGGTTAAGCATGTATGTAATTAGCTCCAAAAAAAGGGAGATGTTATTGTACAAAATATAGCCTGGTATGTGTTCAGACAGTTCAGGTGTGGTTGGGGCACGATTTGAAAAACTGAGTTTTGGTGTGGGCTGGTTTTGTGGTGTAGGGAAGGTTATGTTGTGTTCAGGAGCTAAAATATAATTGGTATCTCCTGTTGCCCGTAGGGATAGTGGCGGTATTTATGATTCAGATACACAAAACTGGCCACCAAATCTTGGCAATCATGTGGTACATGTGGGTATGTTACCAGCCTAGAATAATGTCCTCTATTATCTCTTTGATTAATCAGCCCCTGTATATGTTGACAATAGTTATGTTAAAAGCCAACAAATATCAACTAAGTGACCTATGTTTGTGATCTCCACTAATCCTTGTAAAACTCCTAATGCTACTGCTGGGTCAGTCAAGAAACAGTCATTAAAATTAGCATGGGATTCAGCACATCTTGGCACTCAAACCAATCCGCAAGTACCTGCTGTGGCCAGGCGTCATCATTTGATATGTCTTCCAAGAGATCTTCCCAGGCTGCTTCAAATGCAGTGTCTTTCTGGATTGTCTTCCTAAGTTATTTGTGCCAAGTCTAGATCACTGTCAGGAAATTCTGGGGAGTCTGGTATGGTACAGTCCAGTATTTGCTGCATCTCCTTCTTGATCCTAATGTGGAAAATCTTATTCTTTTAGAGCTTCGTTAATTAGGCAATATAGTTAACTAGGTTTCTGCACTATAGTTAGGTCCTGTTACCACTATGGTAATTTCTGTGGTGGCACTAGGTGAAGTATCCAGTTAGTCAGTAAGACCAAAAATCAGAACAATATTGGTAATTATTGGAAATATTTTGGGTGGCTCAGCGGTTTGGCGCCGCCTTCAGCTCAGGGCGTGATCCTGGAGATCCGGGATCGAGTCCCACGTTGGGCTTCCTGCATGGAGCCTGCTTTTCCCTCTGCGTGTGTCTCTGCCTCTCTCTCTCTCTCTCTCTCTCTGTATCTATCATGAATAAATAAATAAAATCTTTAAAAAAATATTTTCCCTAGCAGCCTCAATGCTAGGAAATTAGGTCAACACTGCATATTTGTATCTTAATTGATAATGCAATTGGTGGGCATGTGTATCACTTGTCTCATAATGACAAACGGACAAGTGGCTACTGTACAAGTGAGCAGGGCCACACAGATTGGATGCAGTATATGGTAGTTTTCTAATCTATGACGAATGCTGTATTTTACACATGCGCCTAGTAGGCTTACATAATATAATGTCCATATGAGTGTGCTGATTATTAGCCAAAGTATAACGCCATGGGCATAGTATGATCCTAGCTCGAATGCAATTTTTCTCCAATTATTCCTTTTTTTAGAACACGAGCAGGGGGAGGGGCAGAGGGAGAGGGAGAGAGAGAATCTTAAGCAGGCTTCATGCCCAGCAAGGAGCCTGATGTGGGCTTGATCTCAGGACTCCAATATCATGACCTGAGCCAAAGTCAGGAATCAGACGCTTAATGGACTGAGCCACCCAGGCACCCCACCTCCTCCTTTGATTATTCGTAATGTATGCCCATAGGGGAAAAGTTTGCGATTTTCTTACGTTGTAGCTGTCCTTTGGCCCGTGAAGTCCAATAGGTGTTTCCATGTGTGTGAGCAACAATATCTTGCAATGAGACAGAATTGTCCTTAAGTTTTGTTGCTACCTTACGTGGAAGTTCGGATAGGTCTACTGGTATCTCCCTTTTTCCTATATTCTGGGGCAGAAGTGTTTAAGATCTCATGAGGACTACCTTTTTCTAATCTGTCTCTGACTTAGCACAAAGCAAGCCACGTTGAGGCTCTGTTGAAAACTCCCTTGTCTTGCTACCAACGGTAATTCTCTTTTTAATAATCCATTAAATCTTTCTAGATACCCAGCAGCTGTAGGGTTAGAGGCTTGATGATAATTCCATTCTAAGTTCCACAGATCACAGGGCTTTTTAACTGAGCTGGCTATAAAATCAGTTCCCTGCTTGCTTTCTACTGTCATTGGTGCTCCAAAGTGAACTGAGCATGATTCTAGAGCTCTCATGTTTGGGCGGGCTGGGGACCTAGATGCAGCCATAGCTATATCCAATGCTATACATCTGTATACCATGGCAGTGGCATGCTTCTGTTGATAACTATGATTTAGAAGTCCTATGAAAACAAAAGTTTAATGAGAAAAAAAATAGAAGTCCTATAAAATCTATCTATATTATAAAATTAAATATACTGGGTTTATATGTGTCTATTGGTGCAGTGTACCCACGTTTGTCTATCATTTGTTTACACATGATGCATCCCTGCAACTTTTTTTCTTTTTGAAGATTATTTATTTATTTATTTATTTTTAAAAGATTTTATTCATTTATTCATGAGAGAGAGAGAGAGAGGCAGAGACATAGGCAGAGGGAGAAGCAGGCTCCCCACAGGGAGTCCGATACAGGACTCGATTCCGGATCCTGGGATCACAACCTGAACCAAAGGCAGCTGCCAAACTGCTGAGCCACCCAGGCGTCCCTGCAACGTTCTTTTTCTTTCCCACCAAATAACCCTGAGACTTCTTTCTGTGAACCATATGGATAATGCTTATGTTCGTATGTGTCCTTTCTATGTATTTCCATAATTGAACAGTTTAATGAGGAGTTTCCAGGTAAAGAAGATACCTGATGTATCTCTGTACCCAGTAATGCTATTGTGTTTGCTCCACTATCCCACGCAAAGAGCAACCAGTCTACATCATATATGTTTTTGACAGGAATCTGTCCTAATCTTCTAAAGTTCAGTGTGAACACATTCACTATCTTCTGCTACTTCTATGGGCTGCCTTTGCCTGTGATTATAATCTGCCACTCTTTTCCTTGTAATAATAGGTCTGCTTTGAGAATCATCCCCTTACCATGGAGTTACCATAGTCTCCTGCGTCCCAACGTGGGGATCCTGTGGTCCCAAGAGTGGTTTGTCCTTTAAACTCAAATTATTCATCAGTTTGGCCTTCCTTATTATTCTGTTAGCTAGCTCCTTGGCCTTATATTTGTCCTGGTCTAGCTGCATTGTTTTCATTGGTAAGATGGGACCCTCTGCAGGGGGAGCTGGGGCTACTAACAGTTTTACATGTTAAGGATCCTTCAGATCCATAATTACATCCTAGTTGTGAGCCTCTTCTGACTTCTAGTTCCATGGGGGTACCACAGGTCTTCTACACAATGTATGATGCCTGACCTCTGGGCCTTTCCACTATCATTTTGAGGTATTTACCTAATGCCCACATTTTTCTTCCTTTCTTATATTCTAGCAGCTGTTATATACAATTTAATTATGTAGAGTTCTAGTTTCCACTTATACCTGGGATATGCATATAAGTATTTTTTTTTAAGATTTTATTTATTTACTCATGGGAGACACAGAGAGAGAGAAAGAGGCAGAGACACAGACAGAGGAGAAGCAGGCTCTATGCAGGGAGCCTGATGTGGGACTCCATCCCGGGACTCCAGGATCACACCCAGGGCCGAAGGCAGGCATCAAACTGCTGAGCCACCCAGGGATCCCCTGTATATAGGTTTTTACACAATTTTTGTTCTTCAAAACAAAGGATTTGTTTTGGCCCCCACTGACATGCATTTTTACAGTGCTCCTGAATGGCTTAATTTTCCCTAAGCTTCCGAGTTCCTTTCTGAGGTGGTCTCCCTGAGTTTCGGCTTTAGCTAGTTCTACCTCATGCCTGGCTTGCAGAGGAGTAAGCCAGACAAGCTTCCACTGCCAACTACTCCCTGCACAGAGCTGGTCTCCATTTCACCTGCCTGTGCCAATACCTTAGGATCTCACCCCAAGCAAGACACCCGGAAAGCCTATATTCACACACATTTATCCCCCAACTCATTGTTTTTAATTCTGCTGTAGTCAATCCCAGCAACACTCAAGGAGCCTTTTTTTTTTTTCCCAATTCTTCCAAATTCTCTAAAAGCATGTAGTGAGTCAGTGACGTGGAATCCTGCCGACTAAGTCAACTCTTGCCAGCACCCTCTTAAGGCCCGTACACAAGTTGTGTCTTTCCACAGCGTCAGCTTTATTCAATCATCAAACAAGGTTAACATCGTCGTAAAGCAGGTTCAGGATTCCAAGCTCAATGACCTTTCACTTTTCACTACGCATGTCACCGGGCTTCACACACATCACACAAGACAAGATACTAATACAAAGTCACACAGCAAAGAAGAATCCATGAAGGTGAGAAGTTAAGGAACCAAAGGCCAAGCCGGTCCCTGGGCACAGCTGAGAGGAGGGCTCGGCCTGGTCAGGGTCAGCCCTCCATGCTCACTGCTTGTTCTGGTCCAGCCCTGGAGGATTCTTTTCTTTTTTTTCTTTTCTTTTCTTTTTTTCTTTCTTTTTTCTTTTTTTCTTTTCTTTTCTTTTTTTCTTTCTTTTTTCTTTTCTTTTCTTCTTTTCTTTTCTTTTCTTTTTTTCTTTCTTTCTTTCTTTCTTTCTTTTTTCTTTCCTTCCTTCCTTCCTTCCTTCCTTTTTTTTTTTTTTTTTTTTTTTTTTTTTTGAGGATCTCTTTCTGTGCAGAGACCCAGCAGGCAGAGCCTGGGGGCAGCGGCCCTTCCGACAGGGTCGGCGCCTGGAGAGTCTCAGGGCTTCAGGCGGCTGTGGGCCTCTGCGGGCCTCTTCTGCGGCTGGTGACACCGGCCCCCGGGTCTTGGTCTTGCAGGGTCTGGGGCCGCACTGAGGACGGTGCCGGCGCAGGGGACAGCTGGTCTCAGCCGCAGGGCCCTCGGCCGCTTTCCTCACAAGCTCACTACCTGACAGGAGTGACTCCATCTTGCCCTCCCCGGGAAGCCATTATTCCCCTCCGTCCCTCCTGTAGATTTAGCACTTCGTTTCCCTGGGCTGAGCGCACCCCCCACCCCCGCCAGAGACCCCCGGCAAGGGGGCGCGGCCCCGGACGGCCCGCGGCGCCCCGCGGCCCACAGACCCGGGCGGCCGCTCCCCCGGGGCCCCCAGCGGGTCCTCACACCCCGCCAAGTCTTCCCGCGGGCGGCCACGCGGGGCGGGCGCCGACCCCCGCCCGGAACAAAGGGCGCGCGGCGGCGGCGGCGGCGGTGGCGGCGGTGGCTGCGGCTGTGGCGGCGGCGGCCGTGGCGGCGGCGGCGGCGGCTCGGGGCGGGGGCGGAAAGTGGGCGAGGAGGCCGGGCCGGCCCAGGGCACCGGGCGCGCTTCCGCCGGCCGCGCCGCGCCGCGCACGCCGCGGTCAATGGGAGGCTCGGCCGGCAGGGGCGGGGGCCGCGCAGCCGGGGAGTTTCAGGAACTGGAGGAGCGGGCGGCGGCCGGAGTCGCCGAGCGCCGAGACTCGCGGCCGAGGCGGAGCCGCCGCCGCCGCCGCCGCCGCCGCCGGGGCCCAGCCGTAGCCGCCGCCGCCCTCGCCGCCGCCCTCGCCCGCCCTCCCGCCTCAGGCCGGCAGCCGCGGCGCCCGAGAGGAGCCGCCCGCCATGGCCACCAAGGTGAGGGGCGCGCGGCGCAGGCCCGGCCGGCCGGCCGCTCGGGCCCGCGGGGAGGGTCGGGGCGGGTCGCGGAGGGTCGGGGCCGGGCGGCGGCGGCGGCGGCGGCGGCGGGGCCCGCCAGCCGGTCACGCGGGGCTGGGGCGCCGGGGGCTCGCGGCGGGACCCCGCACGGCCGCCGCGCCGTCTGCAAAGTTTGCGGCTGAGCGTGGGCTGCGGCCGGGCCGGAGCGACGGAAAGTTCCCGCGGCCCGGGCTCGCCGTGAGGGGGGAGCCGCCCGCGCCCCGGGAGGCTGGGAGCCCAGGCGCGCTGGCCGGCCTTGGGGCGCCCCGAGCCGCGCCGGGGGCGGCTGGGCATTTCGGAGGCCGCCCGCGAGCCGGTGCCCCTGCCGAGGGAGGAGGGAGAACGGGCGACCACCCCGCGCCTCCACTTCCTTCATTTTTCTTGTTTTTTTTCTTTTTTCTTCTTCTTCTTCTTCTTCTTTCCCCCCCTCTTTTGTTTTGCTACCTTTTCAGTTTGGTGTATTTCCAGCGTGAATGAAATGCAAAGAGGGAAATGACTGTGCTTTCAGTAACGAGTTCGCTCGCAAAAAGGCCCAGGCCCGAATTTCCGCGGTGGAACCTTGGCTGGAGCTCGGTCACCGGCCAGCAGCGGCGGTTTGCTTAGTTCAGGGTCCTGGTGGTGGCCTTGGCAGTCACCCTTTGCTACCTGAGCGTGCCGGGGCCACCCCCCCACCCCACCCCACCCCCACCCCCGCGCCGCCTGCTTCAGTCCTTCGTGCAGAACAGTCCCTGGGGAGTCACGACCGCGGAGGCCTCCTGGCAGGAGACCCCTCCTGCATAGACCTAGGGATGTGGTGTAGGGAATGGCTCCACTTTTGCAAATAGTTTCTGTGATGCCACCTTGATAGAGCATCAGCACCCTCTTCCATCTTCATGTCTGAGCTGCTTTGGGGTTGCTGAAAACCTTAAGCTGCTGCTGTTGTGTGTTCGTGTGAGGTTCGAGGAAAATTTAGGAGAGGATACAAAATTTGAAATCCCTTTGAAAGGCCAGATTCACTTGATGGGATGAGCGCAGGGTGTTATTCTCTATGTTGGCAAATTGAACACCAACAAAAAATAAATTTTAAAAAAAGGCCAGATTGTCTGATGTCATTTCAGTTCTGTTACAATTTGTGCTCTGAATCTGCCTAGGTGCAGTGTTTATTTATTATTAATTATTATTATTATTATTTTTAGAAATGGAGCTCTCCCTCCAGGGAACCTGTTGTCTGCTGTTAACTGAAGTAATTACTTGCTCGTTACTACATCAACAACAACTGGGCTCTTCCTTGGTTTACTAGATGTCGTAGGACTTGGTACCTTTGTAACACGCATGATTTTGTGTCGATCTTTTTAAAAACAAGACTGAAGCCAAGGATTTCTAAGGAAATTTGATTTTTGAGCTTTGTTACCAAACATTCCAGAAATGACCAATTATGCGTCCTATCTTGCACTCATCTTACAACCTTAAAAGCGGTTTGTGGTAGATGTGTGTTCAGCGGTGGTCAGCGTCTGTGGTATTTTGCCCTCTGATCTGCTGATGCGTGTTACCTGTATCCTCCTTTTCAGTGGGACCCAGGTTAGCAGCTAGCACGGGTATACCTCATGAAAACTTGATTCTGTAGTTAAAACTGAACTTAGTTTTTCTGTAAAGTTGAAAAGGAGAGCACTCCTTGTACTAAACCAGAATTGCATGTGTCCTCAGCAAACCATGCTGTGTAAGCACTTCCTGCCTTATTACCTGCACTTCTCTGGAGGCCGACTCAACAGGGTTCTCAACAGGGTTCCGAGTCTTTCTCCTTTCTGATCACCGTTCCATGTGGTGTTCATCTCCATGTTTACATGATGTGGAGCCACTTCCAATTTAAGAAAGGGAGAGCAAAGAAGCACTTGCTAAAGGAGGACCCTAATTCCGTTCTCCGGTTTTTTCCCTCTTTTCCCATGATCTGTGTGTCAAATCAGCCTCAGTTTTTTCATTGTTATCAGGGAGGAAAGTTTTCCTTCACCACCCCCCCTCCGAAACCCCTCCCCTGCCTTTGCTGACATCAGAGCAGTTTGGGGTTTTTCCTTTCCTCTCTTTAATTGAGTAGGTGGTGAGAATGCTACTCAGTACCGACTTCTAACTTTTTATGAAATTTAAGACTTCTGTGGCGCTCAGGCTCTTGCTGCAAGCCTCAAGTGATGAAAAATATAACAGTGTCTGGCTGTGTAGGGTGATTGTTGAGTTTCCCTTTGAATTTGCAGAGAATGGCTTCATTCTCTTCAGATCTAATTTTCTTGCATAGTGCTCTCAGGTGTTTTTTTCGGAGATGCAGTTATCTTTGAATGGTTGTGATTAAGAAAAAATCTGCTATGCTCACAATAGAAAGAAATGAACTTTTAGAAGAAAAACTTTAATTGGGGCCATTCTCCACTGCCAGAGAAAGTTAATCAATAACTGCACATTTTAAAGGGATTATTGTCTTTGTTTCTAATCACTAAGGAGGATGCAGAATTCAGTTTTTAAGTAGGTACGTTATTCTGACTCCAATCTTATCTCTCTTGACAAATGCGGTGAAGGGCTAGTATGTCTGTAAAGTCTTGGCTTCTACTAGAAACCTCAGAAGGTTGTGTTTTGTCATAATCCTTTGGTGGATTTAAGAGTAAATTAAGTTTACTTATTAAGCCCTGGGAAATAAATTTTTTTTTTTTTTTGGCTCACATATATCGAAAGAAGCGTGAAAATAGTGAAAGTTAATCCATACCTATATAACGTAGCTGTAATTTCCATGTCAGAGTTAACCTTTGGTAACTAATTTTGTTCCTTTTGTGCTTACGTAGTCACTTTTGGGAGTAATCATTTTAACAAGATTCTGGGGGTCCTGGATGTGTGTTTTTTGTTTTTGTTTTTACTTTCTGTCTCCAGTATCTAAAGTAAGCTATTTGTGGTAGTGCTTGGTTGAATTAAGGGGGCGTGGAGTGTTGAAAATACTGGTAGGAAATGAGTGACCTGCTCAGGACTATTCCATGATCTACATTAGTGAGAGCAGTAGAAAGCATATTTTGTTATCTCTTCTGAACAAAAACCTCTTTATTTGAGTGAAAGAAAGACTCTATCTAATAGAGCCTTAAGGATTAACGTTGGATTTGATTGTTTCTTAAAACAGTATAGGAAATGCTAACTATTCAGTTTTGTATACACATAATTTTTAAATGTCTTAATAAATAGAATATCTGGACAGCATTTGTATAGCCCCCAAAAATTCTCTAGTAGAAAGGTCAGCCACTTTCTTATTGAGAAAGGAGTAGTTGAGAAAGCATAAATTTTTTGCAAAGTTTTCTACTGCACTGTTTTTTTTTTTTTTAATATTTATTTATGACAGACACACACACACAGAGGCAGAGACAGAGGCAGAGGGAGAAGCAGGCTCCATGCAGGGAGCCCTATGTGGGACTTGATCCCATGTCTCCAGAATCACAACCCGGGCCAAAGGCAGGGCTTAACCCTGGGCCACCAGGGCTGCCCTGCACTGTGTTTTTATATTGACCATCTGAAAATGATAGTTTTACTTTGCCCACCGAAACCTTTTTAACTTCACCTGTATTGTTCTGTTCTTTTCTGGAATGCTCTTCTCTGACCTCTTCCCTCCAGATACCCCCCCTTCCCACACGCCTTTGTTTTAACACATTATTTTTCAGTTCAAAGCATCCCTTCTTCCCGAAAGCTTTTCCTGATCCCCCAGACCTCTGTTACAGGGTCACATTGTATGTCTGGGCCGCTATTTTACATGTTTTGCTTCCAGTGGCTGTGTCATAGGATGCTCTCAGCCCCCGGACACTGGGACTGTGTCTGCTCATCTTTGAATCCTCTGTGACTGGCATAGGTGAGGCTCTTGATAAACCTATTGCACAAACGAACGTTGGATTTTCTTGCCTGGGTTCCTTGCTGTCCAGTTTGAAAGTACAAAAGATATTCTAGTGAGTTCAGGGAAAAGTCTTTCTCCAACTGTAAACTGTCCAATTCTTTTAATTGTGTGTTTTAGGAAACTTTTCCTTTTTAAGTATACATGCACAGTGAAAAACACACATCTACACTTTGGGTATTAGCAATTTTTTAAAAAAAATCTAATTCAATTTTACTAATGAGAAATTGGTTCTTATGTTTTCAGGTTACTTGGGACAAACCTCATACTTCTGAGACTTTAACCCATGGTTGTTAGAAGTGCTTTTGATTTCCAAAAGTATAGGGTGTTCCTATTTATCTTTTTGTTAATGATTTCTAACTTAATTGCATTGTGACCAGGGAATCTGATTGATAAACATACTGTACCTGAAAATTTGTTGAGGCTAACTTTGTACCTCTCCTGTAGTCTGCTTGCATAAATGTGCCACCTGTTCATAAAAAGAATATGTTCATCCCCTAATCAATGTGTGTGTTCTATGTTTGTCTCTTAGATTGAATTCATTAATTATGTGTTCACATCTGTATCCTTACAGACTACACTTGGTCTACTGTATCTAGCTGATCTTTTGTCTACTTGATGGAGATGTTAAAATGGTGTTTTTAAAAAATTACTCTAAGTTTAGAATTAGTATCCTCTTCCAGGTGCATCGAACTTTTTACCAGTATGAAGGGACCCTCTTGATCTCCAGTGTGTTTTGTCCTAAGGACTATTTTGTCTGATGTTAACGTCGTTTCACTGGCTTTCTTTTGGTAAATATTTGCCTGGCATATATATAAAATCCTATAGCACAATTTTACCCTTTTTATCTAGTCTAGTGGTCTTTGTGGCTAGGGAGTTTTGTCTGTTATTATTTGTGTTTACTGTTGTGTTTGGATTTCTGGCTCCCATCTTATGGACCAACAGAAGTTTTTTTTTTTTTTTTTTTCTCCCCACTCTTCCTCTTATTTCATCCATCCCCTCCCCACCTCAACTTTTTGGACGGTTTGTCCTATATGTCAGTTTTTTCCAGTGGTTATCATAAGCATGTATGTTACCATTTCTAAGTTAAAGTCCGAAGTTACTATCATTACCCCCCTCCTGAATTAAATTACAAAAAGGCCACCTGGGTGGCTCTGTGGTTGAGCCTCTGCCTTCAGCTCAGGTCTTGATGCCAGGGTCCTGGGATCAAGTCCTGACTCAGGCTCCCCAGAGGGAGCCTGTTTCTCTCTCTGCCTATGTCTCTGCCTCCCTCTCTGTGCCTATCATGAATAAAGTAATAAAATCTTAAAAATATTCAACTCCAGTCATGTCCTCCAGTATAGTTGGTTACTGCCCAGTATTGTAATTCTTTTCCACCAAAAATGAGACATTCTATTTTTTATTTAGCTATGCTTATTTAGATTTAACCAAAATTTTATCATATTTTTGCTATTTCTGTTTACGTTTTAGTCCTCCTCCTTCCAGATAATTTTCCTTCTACTTAAAATGAATTCTTTGTGGAGTTTCTATTGGAGAAGATTTGATGTTGGTAAATCTCTTGTGTGTAAAAATGTATTTTGCCTCATGCTTGAAAGATAGGTTTCGAGGTTGACAGTGTTCTAGGTGGGTTAGAAGGTATGTTCCCCTGACCTCTGTGGGCTCTTGGAGTTACTCCTAACAAATTAGCGATCTCATGCTGTTCCTTGAGGATGGCCTGACTCCTCTCTCCGCCCTTTTCTGAGACCTCCTGGGGAGCATTCCTCCCTTGCAGTTTTATCTCAGCGTGCCCATGTGTGGGCACAGCTTGAACTTTGTTGGGTCCAAGGATGAGAATTTCAGTGGTTCTAGAATAGTGCATTAGTGGAACTTTCTGTGATCTCGGAAATGTTCTACATCTGTGCAGTCCTGCTCGCAGCTGCCTGCCACATGTGGCTAATGAGAATTTGAATGTGGTTAGTGGGACTGAGGAACTGTGTTTTAAGTTTTATTTTATTATTTATTATTTATTTTTTAAAGATTCTATTTATTCATGAGACAGAGAGAGAGAGAGAGAGAGAGAGAAAGAGAGGGAGAAGCAGGCTCCCTGTGGGGAGCCTGATGCGGGACTGGATCCTAGGACCCCTGGATCATGACAGGAGCCTGAGCCAAAGGCAGATGCTCAACCCCTGAGCCACCTAGGTGCCCTAAATTTTAAATAGCCACACGTGGCTAGTGGCTGCCTTGGGAGGGAGTGCAGTTATAGAGAATTCCCAGAAATGATTGTTTCCTGAACCTGCCTTTTCCCTATTCTTTTTCTGGAACTCTAATTAGCATGAAAAGGCCCAGCAGACCTCTCACTTCTCCAAACCTGCCACGTTCTTTCTGTTTGTGCTACATTCTGGATAATTCCCTGGGTTCTTACCTTCAGTTCACAACTCTTGCTTTCTTCGGGCCACAACTGCTCTTTTATCCACTACTTTCATTTCAGTTCTGTTTTTAGAAATTATATTTGGTTCTCTTTCAAATCTGCTTGGTCATTCTTTATAGTCTCATCCTTTGCTCATATGTTTAAGCTTCTGTTAAGCATATTAAACATTTCTAGTTTGTGTCTGTTCTGGTATGTGAAGTCTAATTCAGCCATCTGTTTCTGCTCACTTACTCATGGTGCCTTGTTTTCTTGTGTGTTGTGTGTGTGTGTTTCCTGTGAGTTGCTCATTTTCCTTGGAACTTCAGCTGAGGGAATTTTGATACCCAGATTGAAGTTACAGTCTTCCAGCGAGAATTCGTCTTTGCTTGTGCTGGGTCTCCTGGGGACACTACATTCTTGTGGCCACTTTAACTTGAATTCCTGGTTCAGTTGTCCTTCCAGCCATACTGGTACCAGAAATACAGACTTCAGATGTCAGGGGAGATCACCCTTATTCTTCTGCTTAGGGTCGATGATAAAACAAGTGTCCTTCCTGCCCACTTTTGAATAATAGATTTTCATCATCATGATGGGTGGCTCAGCGGTTAAGTGCCTGCCTTAGGCCCAGGATCATGAAGTCCCAGGATGGAACTTGGGACTGCCATGTGTCCTGGGACAAAATTCAAGTCGGAGCTTTTTTTTTTTTTTTTTTTTTTTTTAAAGTTTTGTTTATTTTAGAGCAAGCACAAGTAGGAGGAGGGACAGAGGAAGAGGGATCCTCAAGCCGACTCCCCACTGAGTGCAGACCCTGAGCCGAAATCAAGAGTCTGATGGATTACCAGACTGAGTCATCCAGGCACCGCCCCCCCCTTCCCGAGTCATAGCATTCTTTGTAACAGACTATAAAGTGGAGGAGGGGAATATGTGCACACATAGCACCAGTCTCTTCTTTGGAGGGAAAAAGGTGAAAAAGCAGAGTAGTGAAGCATTTTAGTGGAAACCAAACCTTAAGTCAAGTGATCAAAATAACAGACTGTGGGCATATTTCACTTTCCAGCTAAGGTTCCCCCCCCCCCCTTTGTTGACTATTAAAAAAGCACATGATGGATTTAGCCCTACTTACTCATTTTTAGATATTGTAAACACAGTGCTTGAGGATGTTATTCCATATGACTCAGTTCTACTGAGCTATTTGTAGTCTTTGAAAATGGAGCATCATTACCTGCAGGCAGGAGGCAGAATCACCTGTTAGTGGTGGTTCTTTACGTCAAAGAGACTTGGAAACTTTAGGTGGTGGGTTAAGGAGGGTGAAAGAGGCACCATTATTAGCCTGGGAGCTGTTACCCATCATCATTCACAGACTCCTTCATTTGAACAACAGGTGAGCTCAGTGCCTGGTGCTCCCTCCACTTGGGACGTCAGCACGGAAGGCCTCACCCCAACCCCAGGCCTCAACAGCACTTACCAGAGCTGTAGGTCCTGGAGTGCAGGGTTTCTGCCCAGCACAGTGGGGCCTCCCGGTGCAGCTTCTCAACCCGTGAGGCTTTCTAAGGTGCTGAATCTTAAAAGGTCTGTGTTTTTCTGTAATTCAGTGAATGAACTTTTACCTTTATTCTGTTACATCAATCATTTTTTTAAAAAAGATTTTATTCAGGAGACACACAGAGAGGCAGAGACACAGGCAGAGGGAGAAGCAGGTTGCCTGCGGGGAGCCTGATGCAGGACTAGATCCTAGGACCCCGGAATCATGCCCTGGGCTGAAGGCAGACAGATGCTCAACCGCTGAGCCACCCAGGCATCCCCCACATCAGTCACTTTTAAGATACTTCTATAACGCACTTCGACAGTCTGCATAGACCAGACTCTGTCTTGTAGGATCCAAGTTACCCAGTTCAGCAGATCCTTCAGGAGCCTCTGTGCAGGAAGGGAGGATGATAAGCTCTAGATCCTTGCCTAAGAGACTTGACAGTCAAAAATTAACGTGCTGTTTGAAATGTACCACTTAAATATCAGTTTAAATGTATTTTCTAACGCAAATTCACGAAGACGGCTTGAAAATGTAGGTAATGTGTGTTAATATTATTTGCCTTTCTCATGGTGGTTGCACTCAGGAACTTCGTTTTCATCTTTTAGCCTGTTTTGAATTCTCATGATTTGGAGTGATAAAGATTTGTAGCTTTTGTAATGAGGAAGAAAACAAGTTCATTTTTTTCCCCATTTAAAAGCTAGTTGTCATTTAACCAAGCCCTGAAAGCAGATTCCCAAACATACCTACCTTCTGTTAATTTGCTTTGAATTATGCTAAGATTAAAAAAAAAAAGTGTTTTAAATTAGTGCTATAACTAGTAAGTGGCACTTTAATGGAAAAATTCTTTTTTTTTTTTTTTTAATTTTTATTTATTTATGATAGAGAGAGAGAGAGGCAGAGACACAGGCAGAGGGAGAAGCAGGCTCCATGCACCGGGAGTCCGACGTGGGATTCGATCCCGGGTCTCCAGGATCATACCCTGGGCCAAAGGCAGGCGCCAAACCACTGCACCACCCAGGGATCCCCGGAAAAATTCTAATGCATGCAGGATTGCAAATGGAAACTTAAAATTTTATTTTACTTCCTTAAGTACCGTATTTTCTTCTTCCAAAGGAGAGAAAGTAAGTTTCTTAATTTTAAAAATCACTAAAAACTTACTGAAAACCAGCACTGAACCTGAAGTTCTTAAAAATTGCTGCTTTATAAGTACTTTTGTAATTTTACCCTGCCTGACTGACTGTACCCTTTCCCTCAGGAGCTTGAAGAAAGCAGAGCCACTAGCCTTCGAAGGGCAGGACTGGGTTTTCATCACTTCCTAACATTTCCCACCTTCCTAAGGTTTTAGAGTCGAGAGTTGAATTTAAGATTTTATAGCCTTTCTGTTGATGTGTCAGGCTTTGTCTTGTGATTGTCCTGCCCAACAAGTAAAGCCCTTTCACTGTCCTCAAACCACCTCCCTCCCACACCTAGAAAACTCAGTAGCTTCTAGATTACTGAGATCTGTAGTTACATTATGTTGATTTGTCTTAATCATTTAAAGCTAAGATGATACCAAAGAATATGGACATTGTGTTTTAAAATTCTGATATTTAAACTACTTCTAGTATTGACTGCTATATGTGTAATTTTTAAAAACATTCCCCTTTTTGATAAGTAAAAAATTTCATTCTGTTTCTGTAGGGTCTTTTTTTTTTTTTTTTTTTTAAGATTTTATTTATTCATGAGAGAGAGAGAGAGAGAGAGAGGCAGGCTCCCTGCAGGGAGCCTGATGTGGGACTCCATCCCAAGACCCCGGGATCACATGTGAGCCAAAGGCAGACACTCAACCACTGAGCCACCCAAATGCCCGTTTCTGTAGTTTTATTATGAAAGTAACAGGTAGTTCTCTGAAATAAAAATATTTTTCCTAAGACTCCCCCCCCCCCCCCCCTTCTCGGACTCATTAGCCATCTCTACTGTCAAGAAAGATTGTGGCATTGATAACAAGCTTCTTTCTAAGGGAGACATTGGACTCTCACTAATGTGCGTGGATATTATATGAGCTGTGATCATGTTTCTGAGGTTTTAGGCATTATTGGTTGAGTCGTGGTAACGTAGCTAGCTGCTGCCCCCGCCCTCGCCCCCTCCGGCCCCAGAGCATGTTAATCACAAATTGCTGGACCACAGTTTCTGATTCAGGAGGTGGGGCCCCGAACTTGAATTTCTACGGGTTCCCAGGTGACACCACCGGTGCTGCTGGTTTGGGACCACACTTTGAGAACCATTCTTGCGTGAGATGGAAAAAGAAGAATCAGAACCTGAGTTCTGTTCTTGGTTCATCCCAAAAATCTGTGGGCTCTAAAGTGAGTGGACCACACCAGCATGCCCGTGAGCAGTGAGTATGGTTTCTTGTTTCAGGGAATCTTCTAATTGGGTACAGGTGATGCTAAAAATCAAAAGATTAGTATTCTCCAGTAAAGGCTGGTTTCTTGTCGACTTGTGGTTTTCAGTAACTTTTCAGTGTCAGATTGGTGGGTCATTTGTGTTGTATGCAAATGAGTTTCTGATGATGGTGAAGGGGTGGCTGTGGCTGGTTATTAACTTTTCTTGTTGCTTTTAGCTTAGCCAGAAACTGGCCAGACAGTTGTATCATTAGAGTTCACAGTAATCAGCCTACATCTGTTCGCTTTGGGTAGCCCGTTCCTAACGTGGTTGGGTAATGATAACAGCTTTTCATTTACTAGGGGGGATTACTATGTAAAATTATCGTGTTTTAATTATCTCATAATTCAGATAATCTATGATATTTGTATAAATCCAGTTTTTAAAAAATTTTATTTTTGTAGTGTGTGCCTATTAATGTTGGTGATTTTTGAATTGCATCAGATTCAACGATCCTATTTTCCATTGAGGAACTATCCATCCTTCCTCTGCCGCCCCCTTAGAAGCCTTAACGAGGTCAAATTTTGGTAAAGTATTTATTAAAGCTAGAGAAAAGGATGAGTGTAATCCCTGAACTACAAAAGTCTGCGGTTGAATAAGTAAATTGATTGGTCTCCGACCGGCACATGAAGGCCTAGGTGTGCTTTGGAAGAGAGCTTTGTGATTGAGAGCCTGTCTGTGTTCCCATAATTTACCTCTATAATCCCTGAGAATTAACACGTGTCTAAATAAGAATGGTGCAGACAGATACTTTAAAATCTGTTGGCATTTACACCATTCAAAGTCTTTTTGTCGGATCCATTAACAGTAAATACTGTTGGTTATGGAAGGAATACATTTAATTTTCACTATCTGTGGTTAACATTATAATATCACTATACATAAATAAATACCAAGGGATATGTGTGGGAAATGTTGAGTATGCCACCAGAAATCAAATGCGTGAGTTTTTTTTTTTCATTCATCAGTCTTTATCCAGAACTTATAAATACTATAAGTGCACAATGCATATATATTTTTCTACTCTCAAGGAATTTACAGTCTAATGGGGGAAACACTTCAATGTCTTTAAATGTTACAGTTGCTGCTGTAGAAGAGTGTGCCAGGTACAGTTATGCCACCACCGTACCTGGAGTTGAAATGAGACCCTCTATTTTCTTAACATTCACGTTCAGTGGAAACTTAAGGGTAAAAATCAATTTGTCAGTAGAGAGACCGTAATTTAAAAAGTTTATGTAAAAATAAAAGCGTTAAAAACTCTGACATACATTAGTCATAATGCAGAGGAGGATGGTTTCTGTACTTGACATCAGGGAACAGCAGTGTTAGATAAATGAGGACACATTCAGTTTGAGGTCTCTATTTAAGAGTCCTTTATTAGTGACTGCCCTGACAGGACAGAAAGTACATTTCACAGAAGCAGACATTTCAAGTCTCCCTGGTTGTGATCTAAAATTTTATCTGAGACTGCTCACACTAAGCCACGCTTAGGAATCTGTGAACAACACATACCATGCAGATAGTCTGGCATGGGTCTTTCTAAAACCCTGTGGTCATGGACATAGTCTCACAATGGTTAAAACAGATTTTCCAGGTTAGCAATTCAGTTAAAACATTTGGGATGTTTTATATGTCTGGTTTGTAACACCTCCAGTTTATTCAAGATTAGGGATTCGCAGCTGGTGAACCTTCAGGGGATCGAACATTGTCACAGACTGTGTGTCTTCTTCACATTTGCATCACTGTTTTAAAAGTATATGTCAGTTGTATTACTAATAAAATATGGATACATTTAAAAATGTTAATGACTTCATGGTACTTTTTTGACATTATTTCCCAATGAATTGTACTTTTGTATAGTTATAGTTGTTTGTGGGTAATATATATTTGTATGAATTAATTTTGAGGGGTGCCTGGGTGGCTCAGTTTGTTAAGTATCTGCCTTCGGCTCAGGTCATGATATCAGCGGGGAGCCTATTCAGGGAGCCTGCTTCTCCCTCTGCACCTCCCCCACCTTGCATGTGTGTGCACGTGGGCTCTCTTTCTCTCAAAAAATTGTAAAAAAAATTTTGAGGTTATTGGGATCCCTCTATGATTCAAGGTAGCTATTGCATAAAAGCCCATTTCCCTTACTAGTATTTGCTATACTTTAAGCTTATACTTAGGAGAGAGATTTTGTTGGGTTTTCTATTAGAGGTGCAATGAACAAATCAGTTTTATGATGATTTGAAGTTTGATGATTATGAAGTTTATGTGTTTCAGTGCAATGGTGGTGGTATAGCATAGAGATTGAGAGTCTGGGCTCAGATCCCAATCAAATCCAGCTGTGTTACTTTGGAAAGTTACCTAATGCTTCAGGTTCCTCATCTGTAAAATGCAAGTGGTAATATGAACTCAAGTGTGAATTCCACAGTCCAAGTGGGGAAAAAACAGAACTGTATTTTCCATTAATAATTTACAACAAATTATGGCCCCATGCTACTGGCGATGTGGAACTCAAATATGTGAGTTCGTGGATCTCGTTGTCTTGCCTAGGCTTAGGTATGGTTTGAGGATGGAGATCCCTTCATAACATCATGGCCTCTGGGACCCCATGTTGTCTTGCCCTCCATTGACCTCTCTGCAGCAGCATCGAGGTGTCGCTTGCTCTTAGAGTCTGCTCCCCCAGTGAAGCAGCTCTCTCCATCCTTCCTTGCTGTGCCCCAGGGAATGGGAACCATTTTGCTGTTGTCATACTCTAGTGGGACACAAATCTCTGCAAAGCTCAGATACTTTCTGTCCTAATGCAATAAATAGCTGCCTTTTCCCCTCCAGTCGATGTGCCACTTCACTGGGGCTCTAGCACTGTGGGGCGTGCTCTCCCCAGGGCTCACCCTCACCTCAGGATGTGTTCTGTACGTCTCCACTGTCTCTGTCCCAGGAGTTGGGAGTGGAGGTGGCAGTGGGGGAAACAGAGGCCCTGTCTTGTCTCTCCTGTGCGGTATTTCTCACGGGTGTGTTTTCTGTGTAGGCCTAGAGGTCCCTCTATTCTGAGGGTCTTTGGAGCCTGTAGCTGGAAAGGCTCTCATGTTTTGCCATGGCCTGTCCCTCTCCCAGGGCAGTGGGCACTGCTGGTTTGGGTTGGGCAGGTAGGCGTAAAGATGAGGCAAACGAAAACCCTGAGGATGAAAAAAATTACATTTCAAAAATACTGTCTCTACCAAATAATTTCAAGAATTAGTAAAAATTCATGCAAAGGGCTTACCAAGCATCTGGCGTATAGCCAGGGATGGTAGTTATGGTGGAGTGGTGTTATTCGTGTTATTACAAAAATAGACTATAAACTACGATCTGTTAGGCCCCAAGATCTAGAGTCTGGGAGCTGAAACAGATTTTTCTACTTTCATGTTACTCTTGTGGAGGGGATCAACCTTTCTGTCTGCTTCAGATTTATCCAAAACTTTAGATATATTTCCCAAATTGGGTGTCTGACAATGTGAGTTTGCTTCTTTTGCCATGATCCTGGTGTGCCCTGTTAATTTTGGTAAACTACCTTTCATACATCAAAATGCGATAGATGTTCTATCGGCGGCCAGATGTTGGAGGCGTAGAGGACAGAAGTGTGATTCAGACCTCAGGGTGCCTGGCAGTGCTGTCCTAGCACTACGTATGTTGAGCAGAGCCGTCGGACTGAGTTTTCAGATGGCGGGGGTGGATCACCCTGTCACCTTGTTCCTTCAGTACGTTGTTGAGCACCTTCTACAGGCCAGAAACTGTTGGAGCGTTAGGAATACAACATTGAAGGAAATGATTACAAATCCCCGCTCTCATGACCCTTGCTTTCTAGCAGAGGAGATTGCAGTAAATGAGGTCGGTAAGAAGGAAGCTATAACTGGGAAGAGAAGTTGTCTGTGAGTGTGCATGTGCACACCCGGCGTTAGCCGGGGTGGCCAGTGAAGCCTCGCTGGGCAAGTGACCCTCCAGGAAAGACCTGAAGGAAGGGAGGGAGCCTGCCACTTGGATCCCTGAGGCCTGAGCGTCAGAGCATTGTTCCCCACCTGAGCAGCTTGCAGGTGGGGTGGGGTGTGGGGGTGGGAGGGCTGGAGTGGAGGGGGTGGGAGTGGGTAATAGGGGGCCAGCCTGCCAGGTCTGGGGCCACCTGGGTGACCATGAGGTCTGTGACATTCATTCCGAGTGAGATGCCAAACCACTGGCTCCTTTTCAACAGAGCTAAAACCACTGGCTTTTTTCTTTTTCTGTCTCTTTTTTTTAAGGAATTGAGCTTGCCTTTATTGGCCAAAGCTAGCTGTGGGGAGTTAATGCTCTGTTCGCTTTTGTACTGGACTTAAGTCTTATTTTATCTCTTCTTGAGACTTAATTGATTGTGTCTAATTAAAGTCACACTAGGAAAATTCTGTGCAATGTTTAAGCCAATCAGTGAAAGAGCTATAAAAGGATTCATAGATTATCCTTTAAAAAAATATTTAGGGATGCCTGGGTGGGTCAGCAGTTTAGCGTCTGCCTTTGGCTCAGGTTGTGATCCCGGGGTCTTTGGATCAAGTCTTGCATCGAGCTCCCTATGGGGAGCCTGCTTCTCCCTCTGCCTGTGTCTTTGCCTCTCTCTGTGTGTCTCTCGTGAATAAATAAATGAAATCTAGAAAATAAAGAAAAAATAATTTATATTTTAAGAGCATACTGGTCGTGATGAGCACTGAGTAATGTATAGAATTGTTGAGTCACTGTATTGTACACCTGAAACTAATAACCATATGTTGACTATACTGGAACTAGAAATAAAGAAATAGATAAATTATCCTTTTATGTACGAAGCTATCTCAGTCAAGTCAGCTGAAAATAGTTTGTAAATGAACTTTTAAAAATCTTGAGCACACTGAATTTTAGATTCTAATGGACAGAAAGCAAATACATATACCTATCAGGCCACTTACTTATTTGGAGTAGAAGATAGTTGGTTTGGTGGTCATCATCACCTTACTGATTTAACTGGTGTTCACCCAGACAATAAGTGAAATATTTCCAGACTGACAGATTTTAAACAGATATGAGCATATTTATAACCAATTACAACCAACTACATTCTTCCTCTAACAGGAATCACTGCTTGCTAAAGCAGTAAACTTTCTGAAGCTTCAGCAATTTTGAGAACAGTGGTATAAGAAAGCAACAGGAACACCAAGAATTAGGTCAGAATGTTCTCACAAGCTTAGAAGAAATGGCACCATCCTGGCTTAGGATTTTGAGATTCAATGAATCATTATTCTTTTCCTGGTTCCATGAGTGATTTTTCTTGTGGGGGGGAAGGGGGTATGAAATAAGTGAAATTTCATATTATTTGTGCTTTAAAACTCCATGTGTGTGAGTTTTAAAGATACCCTCTAAGCAGTTTGGCATGATTCAATATTTTTATTTTAATTTGATTTATAAAAATTGCAAACATAGACAAAAGAAGAATAGTATGAAGAATACCATAGAATAGTGACCCGACCACCGCCCAGTATGTACCCATTACCAGCCTCAACAGCTACCAACTCCTGGTCAGTTTTCTTTCCTCCAAACTTCCTCGTTCATTTTCCCCTTCATTTTTTTGAAGCAAATTGCAGGGGCGCCTGGGTGACCCAGTCAGTTAAGCATCTGACTCTTGATTTTAGCTCAGGTCATGATTTCAGGGTCATGGCATTGAGCCCCATGTTGGGCTCTGTGCTCAGCATGGAGTCTGTCCCTCTCGCTCTGCTGCTCCCCCTGCTCATGTTCTCTCTCTCTTTTTAAAATAAAATCTTTAAAAAAAATTTTCAGTATGTATCTCCCCAAATAAGACTTTTTAAAAACAAAACAATTATTCCTATTGTACTTAAAAATTGAGAATAAATCCTTAATATCTTGAAATACTCAGTCTGATGGTAGGCTCGTAGATGTAGAGTTGTACACATTTTCCCAAATTAATAATTTGCTGTATTTATATGGTTTGATATGCATGAAGATAAGGATTGTGTCATCTAGTTTAGCGAGATGCCTAGGTGATGGTTTAAATGATTATGATTGGTATTTGTGTGAATCTGCCAGTGTTAGTTTAAAACAAATTTGGCCATTGGTAGTGTGTCTACTACTAACATATCACAGATTTTAGAATAGGTATGTGTGTTACTTTCCTCTTACCTTTCTTAACAGAATCCTCAGCAGACAAGGCCCTTCTAAAACCCTTTTGTACAGTTTAGGTGGTGCCAGCAATGGGTGGATGCTGAGGATTAGGGGAAAATGGGATTATATAATCAGAAGAACACATAAATAGACATTTATTTACCAATCCTGTGATAGAAAGCCAAGGTCTGATTGGAGTTCTAAGCGATCCATCTTATATAATCTCAGAATGCATTGCTTATGATTTCCTTTTTTAATTTCTTCTAAAGAGCTTAAAGAATTTAAAAATCATTTCAAAGGACTGTAAATACAGAATTCTAGATTTTAAAAAATTACAATTTCCTATTTGTCTTAACTGTTGCCTCATCTCTATTTAATAGTAAACTTTTAAACAAATTTTTATCAACGTTCCTCCAAACATTCAACTAACTTTCCTAGAACAATCACTCCTTTTTCACAGACTTGTGTGAAAGATAGTAATAATTCGGTTGCTCAGCTACAGCTGTAAGTACAACTACATAAATGGGGTTCAGAACCACATTGCATGGGTTTGAGGGAGTAGCGCCCTGAATGCAAGAGTTCAACATGCTGCATGTTCTATAAGGAGTGTGTGGGTGAATCTGGTAAGGTGATCATAGGGGGTATAGGCAGCCTGATGCTCTGCTATTCATGAGTCACATTGTTGACATTTGTGGTTGCTTACTTGAGATTGCTCCCTTGGACTGTGGTTCTCATGGCCCCGGAGACTTTGAGGAGACTTGATGGGACTTGATGAAGTCAGCATTTGTTCCTCACTTTCGTATGTTGACCAGCTGCCTTGAGTAAATCAGTATCCCAGTTAGGGCTGTATCATGATTTAAACAATGATCAGAAGCACTTCTCTGACATTTTCATTGAAAATGGGTTTTAGGCATGTCTCTAAAAAGCAACAAAATGTAGTGTACTAAAGTAATGTGGTATCAGTTTTTCCTATTTTACAAACAAGAACAGTATAGCTCTTTAAATTTAGAGATCTTGGGTAGCCTGGGTAACTCAGCAGTTTAGCGCTGCCTTCGGCCCAGGGCATGATCCTGGAGACCTGGGGTTGAGTTCCACGTCGGGCTCCCTGCATGGAGCCTGCTTCTCCCTCGGCCTGTGTCTCTACCTCTCTGTCTCTCTGTTTTTCATGAATAAATAAATAAAATCTTTAAAATAAAATAAAGATCTTACAAGTATGGGGAACTTGATAGTTACAATTTCTGCACTCATCTTTCCTTCTATCCTAGAAGTAAGGGTGGATGTAATCCAGTGAAGAAAACATATTCTCATAGTGGTGATGGGACATAATCTTTCTTGGCATTGCAGGTTAGCTGGTGTTCTGTGCTCACTAGAGTCTGCAACTTAAGTAACTACGTTTACCCTAGAAGGTATAAAAGAAGTAGAGTCAAACATAGTCTCTGTCCTTGAGGCCGTCATGGTTTTGGTGTTGTAAAAAACAAACAACAGTTGGCTGCACAAGACCATATTCAATAGGAAAATGAAAGATACAGACCACCTCCCTGAAACTCGGAACACCCCGCTGCTTCTTCTGCCCGGTGGCCTCCCTGCCAGCACCTCCCTCCCTGCCCACTGTTGCTGCTGTCTTATTTGTAGTGCATTCTCTTGATCACACTGTATCTCTGTCCCATTAGCTTTGGGAAACAATGACTGTTCCTTGCTCCTTTTCATATCCTTGTGGAGTGATGAGTAGTATATACTCAGTAGGTGATGTTTTGAGTGGGAGCCAGGAGCCCCTTGGGGGTGTGGGAAGGCCAGGCTTTGCCATGAGACAGCCCAGGGTTGAGATCCTGGCTTCCCCACTTTCCTGCTTTTTGACCATAGGCTGATTAATCACTCTGGGCTAGGGTTCCTCATCTGTAATTATGCAGGCATGTTAAACTTCTGATGTGCAGGAAAGTCTCATAGAACATGAACCATCATCCTCCCCTTGTTCAAATACAAATTGCATCACTACTGGGAAACCCTGGCCTAGGCTAGATTTGTCCCTTGGGTAGACAAGGGATTACCTTACCTGACTCACCAGAGGGAGGGATGAAAACCTTAAGAAAATGGGAGGAAGGTGTCCAGTAAAGGGAGAAAAGGAGGGCATGAATGTCGTTGATCCTGATGGTGTCTTACTGGGTTGAAAGTGAGTCATGGGGGCCCAAGAGGGCTTGGTATTATGGAATGGGAGAGAGGCCTAGATTTTTAGATTATGGAGAATCTTGACTGCCAAGGAATGAATTTGAAGATGATCTTAGGTGAGGGGGTATCATTAGAAGTTCTTGATGTGCGAATGATGCCAGTTTTGCAAAGGGAGCTTCCCAGCAGTGTGTGGAGATGGCTGTGAGGGAAGCTGTGGCAGAAAGATCAGCCCAGGGGCTCCGATGCCACAGAAGCTGCAGGGCAGAAAACCGGGTTAAGTGCCACCTCTTCCACTTGCTGGTCGCTTGACCTCAAGGCCAGGTACTTAGTGTGTGAAATTGGTGTGAACTGCTGTTTCTCCTGCAAAGCTGAGTCCATTGCTACCATGGGGCTGTTTTGAAAATTAAGGCCATGTGCGAAGTGCCTCAGTCCAGTTATACTTTTCCTCATCCACTTGCTTTTCCCTCTTGGTCATTTTATCAATTGGCAGAAAGGACCACCTGGTAGAAGAGGGACCTGGCAGAAATCTGGTCAGAGGTATATTTCCAGCCTGGTGGAAGGTTCCTCGTTGGTTGCTGTTTAGTCTAAATCTCTTCATTTGACCCTGTATGATCCATTCTTCTGTTTTTGGCTTAAGAACCTTTGTTAGCTCTTTGCATTATGTTTTATTTTGCTAACTTTGACAGTCTCATTTTACTACCTTACACTGCGGTACAATAAAACCAGCTCTAGTTTTGTGGTTTTATGTTAGCTGTACGAATCTAGAAGAGAAATTGTCCTAAAGAGGAACCACTGGTAAAAATAAGTCATGGTTAAGAGTACTGCTCTTCATCCAAGTAGCAGTTTAAAAGCAGACACCTGTATCCCTCATGTAACCCAGTTGTGTGTGTATTGATGTTGAAGGAGAAGCATCATTTTGAGTAGTTTAATTTTAAAGATCTGTATATTTCACTTAAGTATAGTAGTGTTCTTGAAATACTTGAAAGTTTTGGGGTTTTTTTTTTTTCTTTCATTTAAGACAGGGGTGATACTTTAATCAAACCCATCAGAGAAATGGGCAGCTTGGGTCTGTAACAAAGTGTTGTATTTTAAAGCATAAGTCAGTAATTGTATGTGAGAATATATACTGCTACATACGCATTAACTTCAGAGCACAGATCAGAGATTAGTATTCCTCTCCTTCTTCACCCTCCCCTTTAGCAGAATCCATACCAGCCTTCTCATAATCTTTCTCAAGGGCAGCCATGTTCTCACAGGCCTCAGAAAACTCTCTTTCCTCCATGCCCTCACCCACATACCAGGGATCAAAGGTATGCGTGGTATACATCAGGTCAAACTTGTCCAGGTGAGCCCCAGCCTCAGCATTGGCTGTGGTGTCACTCAACATACACACAACTTGCTGTACTTTGGCTACATTTCCACCAGGTACTATAGTGGGAGGCAGGTAATTAATGCCACCTTTGAAGGCAGTGAGCTAGTCCACAAACTAGATGGTATGCTGGTCTTGATGATGACAGTGACAGCATTGACATCTTTGGGAACCACACTACCACAGTACAACAGGCAGCAGGCCTGTATTTGCCATGGCAACAGTCCTATTTCCCCCTCTTGTTGCCTGGCTCAGAGCATGCATTGGTGATCTCTGCTACAGAAAGCTGTTCGTGGTAGGCTTTCTCTGCAGAGATGACAGAGGCATATGTGGCCAGAGGGAAGTCGATACAGGGATAGGGTACCAGGTTGGTCTGGAATTCAGAGCCCCATCAACTCTGAGGGAAGCAGTGATGGAGGACAGCATTTGACCTTTCAACCTGTTCAGGTTAGTGTAGGCTGGGCATTCAGTATTGAGATTTCTACGACATGTCATATGGCCTCGTGTTCTACCATGAAGGCACAATCAGAGTGCTCCAGGATGGTGT
The DNA here is from genome assembly GCF_053574225.1 of Canis aureus. Classification (NCBI taxonomy): domain Eukaryota; kingdom Metazoa; phylum Chordata; class Mammalia; order Carnivora; family Canidae; genus Canis; species Canis aureus. The sequence continues at coordinate 47,884,006 of NC_135611.1, forward strand.
AGTTAGTGAAGATGGAGTCATAGGGCTCAAGTACAGCTGTGGAAACTAAGGAAGTTTGGGTAAATGGAGAACTCTAGCTTGGACTTCTTGCCATAATCGACAGAGAAACCTTCCATCAGCAGAGGTGAACCCAGAACCAGTTCTCCCTCCAAAGCTGTGGACAACCAAGAAGCCCTGGAACCCTGTGCACTGGTTGGCCAGTCTGAATTCGGCCCAAGACAAGGTCAGTGATCTCCTTGCCAGTGTGTAGTGCACTTGGGCATAGTTATTGACAGCATCTTCCTTGCCTGTGACGAGCTGCTCAGAGTGGAAGAGCTGGCAGTGGGTGCCACTGCAAACTTCATCAATGACTATCGGTTCCAGGTCTGCAGACACTGGGCACATGCTTGACAACACCCATCTCACTGAAGACTGTGTTGAAGGACTCCTCTCCTTCCCAAGTGGTCTTGTCACTTGGCATCTGGCCATTGTGCTGGATGCCGTGTTCAGGCAACAGAGCTCCCATCAGGCACTGCCGATCTGGACCCCAGCCTGGCCAGCAGGGATGGAGATGCACTTATGCATGGTTGCTGTTTTGTGGCTGCCAAGCAGATGGCAGAGAGCAAGAGGAAAGGTTGTTGCTTCTTACAGGGTGACCCTCAGGCAGTTGATGCAAGAGAACCTGCCAATGTGAAATATTTAACTTAAGTTCTTTAAATAGGCCCAAAGGGACTTGCAGGTCATCTAGTCTAACCCTGTCATTTTTCATATTTGAAAGCTGAGGCCTAGAAACTTAAGTATTCAGTGTCCTTTACTTTATACAATAATCATGGTTATGACGAGGATCCCGAGGCATTAAGAGAAGACTTTTTTTTTTTTAATGAGTTGTATTTTCAGGGTAATCTTTGTGAAACCAGGAAAGTATGTAATACTTACAAAAGAAAGACCGTGAAAGGGATCCCTGGGTGGCGCAGTGGTTTAGCGCCTGCCTTTGGCCCAGGGCGCGATCCTGGAGAGCCGGGATCGAATCCCACGTCGGGCTCCCGGTGCATGGAGCCTGCTTCTCCCTCTGCCTATGTCTCTGCCTCTCTCTCTCTCTCTCTGTGTGACTATCATAAATAAATAAAAAATTAAAAAAAAAAAAAAAAAGACCGTGAAAAATAAATTTTTAAAAAATTTCATCCATTTTGATGATTGAGCCTTTAGGACAGAGAGAGGGCAAGCAGGAGCTGCCAGGAGGACATTGTTGAGCAGGGCAGAGGCCACACACAAACTCTGCTGAGAGATTAATAATTTCTACCTTGGGCCCCAGAAGGAGCAGGGGAGCTGATGTGATATATCCTACATCTTCTGTTCTGATTTTAGTAGTGCTTGATTCCTATAATCTACTTTTCAGTATATTTTATTCATAGGTTAGGTTATATATACAAGTGTGTTTTTTTTGTGTGTGTTTTGCATAGAAACATCAGGGAAGTCATGCTAAAAATAAGGTGTTGATTTTAAAAATTCTTTTGTAAATGTGCCTTTGTATTATTTGACCTCTGGTTTATTTACCCTTAGCATGACCTAGAAACTCACAGGGGCCGTTACACTTGCTGTTCTTGCCTGCCATACTTAGTCTTGGCTCCTCCTCCATCCTTGTTCCTCACAAGCTAGCTCCCTCATTCCTGAGTTCTCAAAGTGACCTTCCCCACACATCTTAAAGTAGCCCTCCACTGGCCCCTTATTCGATCTTATCACCTAATTTCTTTTGTTGTACTTAGCACCAGCTGTATTGCCCTGTGTGTTGAGTGGCTGTCTTCCCACTAACACACTCTGAGGGGAGGTAGACATGATGTTGTGCTTTTCACCACTGAATCTCCCTGGAGCAGGGCCTGGCAGTAGTGACTGCCTGTTACATTGGATGACCAAATGAATCATATCCATCATCTGGCTTCCATCTGGTGGCCAGCATCAACTTCAGCGATTCCACTGCATCCCAGGAGAATTGCCTCTGATGGCGTTAAGCAGAAAAAACTAGGATATTGGGGGGGAAATTCTTCTCCAAAACTATGGTAGAGTTTTAGAAAAGTGTAATTAAGAAGCATTTGGAATAAACATTGACATTTTGCAAGGTAATGTTTAGTTTATAAACTCAAGAATTTTATGATTGCCTGCTAAACTATCAGGTTTTGGTTCTATAGCTGAGGCTGTAAACCAGGGCTAATGAAGTTTTTTGTCTCAAGAAAAGTGCACCTTCTGTGATTTCGTCACTGAAATAGGGCAATTGGATTTATTTGGAAATGGCAGAGAACTCATTAGCTCAAACATCTAAACGTCTGTGCTATGTGATGAATGAATTAATAATTCATCCATCTAACCTATATTTGAGTGACTGCTGTCAGGTGCTATGCTTAACAAAACAAAAGGAACTTACAGTGTAGTAGAGAAGGCAGGAAAGTTAACAAGCACAAATAGTGGGATGGAAATACAGTGAAAGGGGAGGTATGGTGTGGGCCCAGGGACAGTCTGCAGAGGAGGGGTGCATAGCAGATCTTAGAGGCCTTAGGGGGCTCCCCCTAAGTGGAATCAAAGCTGGGACCTGAGAGATGAAAGGGACTTAGGTAAAGAGGGAAGGTCTATACAGATTTGGGGTTCATCAGTATATGGATGGCAGATGAAGCTGTCACGGTGGGTATAGGGTACAAGGTAGGGAGAGCACAAGGCCCCTGGGGGAGCATGAACATTTACAGGGAGCCTGTCTCCAAAGGGAGCCCAACAGAGGACAGACCACAGAAAGGGAGGAAGTAGCGGGCACATGCCTGAAGCCAGAGGAAGGAAGATGTTTCAGGAAGGAAGAGTAGACAACAGAGTCAAGTGTGGCCTAGAGGCCAGGAGAGAGGGGAGGGTGCCACAGGTTAGCTGTGTGAAGGTTGCTGGTGTCCTGGGCTGGAGCGGTGCCAGGGGTGCCAGCTGGCAAAGTTCGACTCCTGAGAGTTGGAGGGGGAGGAGCAGGTGAAGCAGACACTGTGAATGCAGACTGCTTTTCTTAAAATTTTGATTTCTTAGATTAAGAGAAACCTTGGTCAAAGGAATCCTTGAAGTTGAGTGAGGATTTTTTTCCTTTTTCAAGATGTGATAGACATGAGTGTTTAGATGCTGATGGAGGGAGACAGGAGAGGTTGAAAAGTCCCAGAGTGGCTAGGAAGTGGAATTTGGGGAGTGTTGCCCCACTGTGGCTGGGGGGATCAGCTATAGATGATCACTGTAGCTCTGCAAGGGAGTTTCTTTCTTTTTTTTAAGATTTGATTTTATTTATTTGAGCAGGGGGAGGGGCAGGGAGAGAGAGAGAAAGAGAACCCTAAGCAGGCTCCCCACTGAGTATAGAACCCAACAAAGGGATCCCAGAACTTGAGCTGAAATCAAGACTTCAAGTTGACCCTCAATGGATTGTGCCCCTAAGCAACCCCCAGGGGTGTTTCCTCCTGGCATCTCCTAAATTCTTCCTTTCTTTCTTTGTCTTTTGTCTTTTGAAGTTGGAGCCCAGGCCAGGTACTTACAAGTAACCCCCAAGGATGCCCTAAAGCAAACATTGATGGTGAAGCTTATCACATCTGCTTTACAGTGTTTGGTGGCTGTACTGAAAGTATTTTAGTTTGCTTTACGGCTCCTGGCGACCTCTTTGAGAGCACATCTTTGTTTCTCTGACTTTTCAAGCCACAGTGTGCTGCTGGCCAGCTCCGCTGTGAATGTGTTTTAGCACCAGCTGTCAGCTACAGAAGGCTTATCCGTAGAAGGAAGAAAAGTGCAGTTAGAGTGCCATTCATTCCCTCCCCCCCCATAATTGTACCTTTTTATTTCTATAGTCTTCAAAATTGTGGAAAATGTACGTAAAACTTAGCATTTTAACCATTTTTAAGTGTATGATTCAAGTGGCCTCAGTACATTCACCATGGTTGATGTAACCATCACCAATTTCCAGAGCTTTTCCACCATCCCTAGTGGGAACTCTGCATTGTGATTAAACAGTAATCCAGCATCTCCCCTCCCAGCCCCTGGGAGCCCCTGTTCTGTTTTCTGTCTCTATGAATTTGCCTATTAGAGATGCCTCATTGAGGTAGAGTCCTGCAGTATTCGCCCTTTGGTATCCGGCTTCCCTCACTTGGCATGAGGTTCCAATGAACACCTGGTGAATTCACCTGGTGAATCTGTGTCTTAGCGTGTCAGACTGTCATTCCTTTCTATGTCTGTATAATACTCCATGGTAGTTTATTCATCTGTTAACAGACACTTGAGTAGCGTCTACCTTTTGGCTCTTATGAATATTTGCTGTATCAGTGTTTAATTTTTAATGTTTATCAGTTACAATGATTTAATGATTTAATGTTTAATGTTAACCTTGTCACAGATGATGGAACTAATTGACATTCTGGGTCAGTTTTCATTGATTTCCTCTCTTCGTTGCAGTCTGGTTTCCCGCCTGATAATTTTTGATCGGTTGCCAGATTTGGTGACTTTTACCTTTGTGAGTGCTAGATAATTGTATATTTTTCAAAACTTTCTTGAGCTGTTTTCTGGAATGCGATTAAGTTATTGGAAACAGTTTGACCCTTCTGATGCTTGTTCTAAGTCCTGCAGGATGAGATGAGATCAGCCTGTTGGGCTGTGCTCTCCCTGCCACTAAGGGGCTACCTGTCTGAACAATTATCCAATGTCCTTTATCACCAGCTTTTTCCACTAGGGCTGGGGTGAACCCTAGCTATTTCCTGCCCTCTGTGAACTCTGGAGATGGTTCTGCCTGCTGCATATGTGGTTCTTCCTGCATGGCTGGGCGGTTTCCTTGCATGCACATGCTGACCCGTCCTCAGTTGGAGACGCAGAGGAAGGGCCCCTCTGCAGATCTCCAGAACACAGCCCCCGCGCAGCTGTTTCCTGCCCCCTCTTTGCCATCCGCCCTCCCCCAGTCCTGTCTCTGGGTCCTCCGTGCAGAGAGATGACAGGCTTCGCTTGGGCTTCCTTCCCGCCCGCCCTGTGGCCACAGTCCCTGTGGCCTCTCCGGGAGCACTGTCCCGGGTCGCCTGTTGGCCATGGCCTGAAAACTGTTGTTTCACATATTTTGTTCGGTGTCTGAGTTGTGGAAGGTGGGAGGGTAGACCCAGGACCCCACTCTTCCAGCTTCTGTGAAGCTGAAATTTGCCCCCTATATTAGGACATCTTTGTCACCTTTTGAAGTTAGCTTTTGTCAAATTGGCCTTTTTCCTGGGACCAATTATCTTCAGCAAAAAGGGGCCCTGATGGCCTCCTTCCCTCCTCACTGCTCACCTTCCCTGTCTAGTGTTGCTGTTTGGGGATGACTCCGACCCTGCTTCCATGCACATCCAGTGACCCAGATGCACGGGGCCCCTGAATGTGATGGCACCAGACGTGTATGTGACACGGTCTCCCAGCCAGCGGGCCGTCTGTCCCCCCAGCCTGCATCCCAATAGGAGCTCGGCCCTCAGCACCCTGGCCCTCCGCTGGCAGCTTTGTTCTCCGGCTCTTCAGCCCATTGTCTCCTTTCCTCCTGACACTCTCCTTACAGACTACTTATTATCGTGGTCTCACTGTGTCATCAAGAGACAGTCTCTCACCATCGAGGCATTTAGACTACTGACATTTAAAGTGATTATTGATTCGATTTGGCTCAGGTGTAACCTCCTGCTCTTTCTTCATTTGCTGCACCTGTCTTTGGTTTAAGTTTTTTCTTTTTCTTTTATTTAGATTTTTGATAGTATTCCTTTTCACCTTTATCACTGGCATATTAGCTATTTATTCATATATGTTTCTTTTTCTCATTTTTTTTCTTTCTTCCCGATTGCTTTCAGGATCACAGTATGCACCTGTGCCTTAACACACTCTGACTCTGCCCCCTGGGGCGGGGGGGTCCCGTCCAGATCTCCCTCCTGTTCTCTGTCTGTCTGTCTGGTATGTCTGCTTTCTTGGTATTATAAACCCCACAATACACTGCTGCCGTTCTTGGTTTAAAAGCCAGTCAGCTTCAGGAGTGTCTGGGTGGCTCAGTCAGTTAAGCATCCAGCTCTTGGTTTCATGGGTCATGGGGTCATGGGATTGAGCTGCTTGAGGCTCTGCACTCAGCAGGAGTCTGAGGATTCCCCCCCCCCGCCCCCCCCTCCCCGACTCGCTGCCTCTCTTTCTCAAATGAATAAATAAATCTTAAAACAAAAAAAAAGTCAGCACACCTGGGTGGCTCAGCAGTTGAGCATCTGCCTTCGGCTCAGGGCGTGATCCCAGGATCTGGGATCAAGTCTCACATCAGGCTCTCTGCAAGGAGCCTGCTTCTCCCTCTGCCTATGTCTCTGCCTCTCTCTCTCTGTGTCTCTCATGAATAAATAAACAAAATATTTAAAAATAATAATAATAAAATAAAAGTCATCTTTTAAAAATCATTTTCTTTTAGGGAAAATAAACAATGAGAATTTTTTATATGACATTTGTTTATGGTCTGTGTGTGTGTATTCAGGTTTCCGTTCTGTGTCATTCTCCTTTGATGAAAGAGCTTCCCTTAATATTTTTCGTAGTGTCAGTTTGTTGGTTGCTCTTGGCTTTTGTTTGGCTGAAAATGTCTTTATTTTACCAATAATCTCTGAAGGATATTTTGCTGTGTACAGAATCCTAGGTTGATGGTCTTTGTTACTTTTTAGCACTTGGATGTTGACTCCTGTTGTTTCTGGTCTGTGTTGTTTCTGGTCTTCAGTTGCTGTTTCTTTGTATGTCATGTATCTCTTTTTTTCCCCCTGTGGTTTGCTTTCAGGACTTTTCTCTTATGGCTGGTGTTCAGCGACTTGATTATGACGTCTCTTTGTGTATTTGTTTTGTGTGTGTGTGGTTTTTTAGTGTGTGTATGTGGGGTGTTATTCTAAGGGTTCTTGAATTGGTGGGTTTCATCAGGTTGGAAAATTCTTGCCATGACTACTTCAGAAATTTCTGTACTACCTCCCTGCCCCTCTGGGATTCCAACACACCTGTGTTAGACAAAGGCCCTGCCCCTGTGTCAGCCTCTTTTCTTTCTGTTGCTGTTTCTTTAGGTTCACTGATCCTTTCTCCTGAAGTGTCTGATTTTCCATTGAGCCCATCTGGTAAACTTTTTAATTTCAGAAATTGCATTTTACAGCTCTGGTCATTCCATTGGAATCTTTTTTTTATATAACATCCATTTTTCTCATCATCATCATATGTTCCTTTAAGTCCTTGAACATATTTATAGTAGCTGTTCTAAAGTGTCTGCCAATTTTATTATGTCTGTCATTTCCTGGTGGTTTGTAGTGATGGATGTTTTTGTCCTGGGTCACATTTTTCTCTTTCTTGGCTTGTCTATTAATTTTTTTTTATTAATTTTTTTTATTGGATAGTGGACATTGTGTTGGCATGTTGCTGAGTGTCTGGATTTTGTGTTCTCCCTTTAAAGGTTGTTAAGGTGTCTTTGGTGGGCACTTAAATTACTTGTGAATCAGTCCAGTTTTTTCAAGACTTATTCTAAGTTTTGAGGGGGCAAGAGGAGTGTCCACAGTAATCTTATCCTAGGGTGCTTTTAGCCCAACCCCAGCCCTGTTGGGGTTGCTACCATGAATGCTTTGGATGTATTCAGTGAAGCTTCTCCACTCTGGCTTGTCACAACTCCAGCCCTGCCTGACCTCAGCATTTTCTGAGCTCCCCTGTAATTGTTGTCTGCTTTGTCTTAAAGAGTTTTACCCTATTGTGTGCATCTTAGTATCCATCAGCAGGCTCAAGGAGACCTTGGTGCAGATATCTGGAGCTTTTTCTTTGGGTAGCTGCTTTCTGAGAGTCTGTCCTCTGTTGCTGAGCCTCCTGGAGTTCTAGGCTCACTGTCTCTTCACCTTAGCAGGACCTGTGCTTTCTGCGTGGGGCTCTCTGCTTGGATTCTTCTCTTAGTGGTTGGTTCTGAAGGTGCCTCCAGGCAGAAGGTTGGGGCCATCCTGGGGTTCACTTCATCTGCTTCCCTTCTCTTGGAGTTCACTGTCCTGTTCTGCCCTTTTGCTCAAGATCTGGAAACGGTTGTTTCACGTGTTTTGTCCAGTATTTTTTTTTTATTTTTTATTTTTGCTGTATGTGGTAAGAGGGAAAATCTAGTACCAGTTCCTCCACTGTGGCCTTCTACTATGATTCTGATCTTGTTATTTTAACTACTGAAATTTGGTGTGTGACTTAATGTACTAGTCTTTATCTTCTCTGTTTTATTTGGTCTGTACTGTAGTCTCTTTAATTTCACTTTTAATAGTTTAATCCTTCCAAGGCCCTCAGTGGATTCAGGTTATACCAAGACAATGATACTGGAGTTCTAGGGCACACATTCATTTTTGTCATCCTGCACATACTTGGTGTTTCACAGTTTATCTGCAAGGTCGCCAGATAACAGTGGACTGCATGATGGCTCAGATCCTCTTTCCTATACCTTTCCCCAGTGCACAAATGAGCTCTGGGAATCTTTGTATTTAAGAAATACAGATTTAGGGGAAATTTCAGTTCACGTGAGGAATTTAAGGCACTGAATGTAATACAATATTTTGACAGATTCCTTTGTGATGACTATTTCTCTTAACTTTCATGAGATCATGTATTTTCCCCCCCAAGTGGGAGTGTTGGAGTTCTCAGTACAAAGTAATCAGTGTAGTAAAGACTAAGTAGTACTTGCCCACCATGATTATTAGCACTAACTGAAAGGGGCTAATGGCTGAAACAAGAATTTATCTTACAGGACAGTTTAATCTGAACAAAGTTTTCACTGTCATGGGGAAAATAAATATTTCAAGGTACTTTGTGCCATTTTAGAAACTATGCTGAGTTTGTATTAAAGAGCTAGATGAAATGTTGAAAGATTTTAACACGGTCCTTTTTTGTTTGTGGCTTTGAAGTGCTAAAAATAAGGTATTGTCATTCTGTATTTCTGAAGTCATAGTATGTTTCAGGTGCCCTTTTTTCAGTGGTTGCAATATGTTTGGGATGAGTTTATTTGTACTTTCTCCCAAAATATCCCCTTGAGATTTTGGGTGAAACTGCAGTATATAGACTGACATCTTTATGGTTATCCCTTTGTTCTCAGGAATGTGATATGATTTATTGATGTGCCTTTCTTCACTAAGGTTCATCATGCCCATGGTTATCTCTTGGGCTTTGTGGTTTGGTTTTGTTGCTATTGGGAATGTCCTCCCAATTGTATTTTTTTTATCAAGTTATTATTTACAGATCAACTTTTGATTTTTGCCAGTTTATCTTAGACTTGGTTTTCTTATTGAATTTTCATTATCCTATTATTTTTACAAAAGATTGGGGTTGAGGGACTCCCTGCAGATTATCCTCCACTCTGCTGTCATTTCCCACCTGCACACAATACTACATATACACAGGGGTGGGGGGCAGGGGATCTTAGACTCTGCTGGGAGGTGGGGCTGGTTCTCAGGAGACCTGGTGAAATAACAGATTACAGAAACACCTTCTGAGGGAATAAGTAACCCAGTACTCAGTTCTTTGTCTTGAACCCCAAGGCTAGTTCAGACCTCTTGGTAGGCTGGAAAGAGGACAGTTATGCTACAACTTTTAGCCCAACACGGAATGTATATATAATGTTCAAGTGACCCAGAGGTCGTGATAACTGACATTTACTGGGCCCTTTGTGCCAGTCACTGTTCTAAGCATTTCGCATTAATGACTTCATTTATCACTTGTGTCACAAGGCACATGCTGTTATCCTTATCTTATTCTGGAGGAATTTGAGACAGTCTTGAAGGAATTTGGCCAAGTTTAGAAAGCTGTTGAAATGGTAAAGTAGAGAGTTGACCCTGCGTGGTCTGGCTCCAAAGTCAGCTCATCGTCACCATGTTGACAACGATTACATTTCCTTTCCCTTGTGTGTGTGTGTGTGTGTGTGTGTGTGTGTGTGTGTGTGTGTGTTGGGGAGGTGGGGGTGAAAACCATTATCAACACCCAGTGCTGGGTTGGCAGGGGGGCAGGGGTGGTGGTGGCAGGCAGACCTTGTTAATAGAGTATGTAAGTTTTCAACTGTTGTCTTTAGAATTTGGGGTACTGTTTGCTTTTCAACTTTCTGCCCCCTTTTAGTTACATGTGTCCTTTTATAATCAGGAAAAAACAATAAAAGTATTTTAATTTAGGGTGGGGGTAAAGTTACCTTCCTAACCACAGCTAAGTTGTCTTGGGCTTTGCCTTAGAAGTTGCAAAGTGGGTTAGTAACCTTGCAGCTGTGTTAGAGAACAAGGTAGATGTGCAGATAGCAACAATCCTAAGATTAAATAAAACATGAAGCGTAGAAGAGCATAGGTACCGTGGTGTTTCTAATTGGTTCTGTGTGTGCAAATATGTGTGGCAAATGCATGATGTTTGAAGGCTACTTTCAACTCTGTTAGAGTTTTGTGCCCTTTGCAAGGGGGCGGGGGGGGGGGGAGAACATTTTTAAACTTTTCCTTCTCTAAACATAATTGTGTTGCTTTTGTTGTTGTAAAATGTATTACATATATATTTTTGTGCAATGAAAGTGACAGTACTCAGAATGAGAGCTCCAGAAAGATGTAGCCTTTAGTACAGATTCTGTTGGCCTCCCAGTCCTCTTGCACTTTGGAGCATTTTGTGTTTTGTTACAACCAAGGAAGCATTCCCCAATAGATTGTGGTATTTTCAACAGGTTCTGAGCTTCCTGGGTGGAGGTACAAAACCATGATTTCAATTTTTAATTTTGTTGACCAGGGGTACATTTATATTAGTTAAAACAACAACACTAAAATGGTGCAAAGGGGATGATTCTGGAAATTCTTCTCTTATCTGTCCCCTCCCCCAGCCAGCTGGCTTCTCTCCTTGGGGCTATGTTACTGGTTTTTTTTACTGTCCTTACAGAGATATTCTATGTACATACAAGCAGAGGCATTTCCCCCCTTTTCTGCACAAAAGGTATACTTTGCTTTATTTTCTTAACGCATTCATTAGAGATAATTGCACTTCTGAAAAATGAGCAAACCCTCATTCTTTTTTGCTGGAGCATGGTGCTCTGCTTCCTGCGGACACTCTATTTTGTACCAGTCCCTACAAAACAGTGCTGCAGTGAATACCCTTTGATGCGCGTCACTTTGCAAACATGTGAGTATTTCTAGGGGATGAATTCCTAGAAGTGGAATTTCTGAGTAAGAGAGGATGTGTGTGTAATTCTGACAGACATTACCAGAATTGCCTCTCACTTCATCTGCACTATAGGAATAACCTATTTCCCTGAACCTACGTCTTCATCAACATGATGTTATGAGTTTCATTTTTGTTTCCTTGCTATGCTGATAGGTGAAAAAATATTTGTTTAGTTTTAGAAGTTATGTTTTACAATTTTTAGAACCATCTTTTTTTTTCCCCCTTTAACTGATTTGTAGTTAACTCTGTAGAGTAGGGGAACTAACCTTTAGTCTGTGATATGAATTGCAAGTGTTTTTTTTACTCATTTGTCATTTATTTTTATCTTATTTATATTGGCTTTTGCCAGGCAAAGCAGGTATGTTTTATTTGGGTGAAGAGAAATTTCACTCTCCCTCCCTTTTAAGAATATTAAGATTCTGTTTCACATTTGAAGTCCTCTTCTACTGCAGGATTATTTTTTTTAATTTTCCTAAGATTTCCTTTGGTACCTTTTATAGTTTCCCAAAAAGCCTTTTCTCTTATGGAATGTCAAACATTTCCAAAACAATAGTATAACGAAGCCTAAATGCCCATTACCCAGCTTCAACAACCGTTGACTCATTTGGTCCAGACCCCATCCCATTCCTCTGCTCTTGCATTATTTCTGAAGAAATGCAATTCTTCATCAGTAAATATTTTTGTGTATGTTTCTAAATATGGGTAGTCCTTTAAAAATATAACCACAGGGGTGCCTGGGTGGCATAGTCAGTTGAGCCTCAGACTCTTGGTTTCAGGTGGGGTGGTGATCTCAGGGTCGTGAGATTGAGTCCTGCATCTGGCTCCTGCTGAGAGAGGAGTCTGCTCAGGTTTCTTTCCTTCTGTCCACTGCCCCCCTCCCCAACCCTGTGCCTGTGTGCTTGCGCTAGCTCTCTCTCTCTCTCATCAGTAAACCTTAAAGAGATGATTTATTAAAAATAAATAAATAAAATTATAACCTCAATACCATTTTGATACCTAAAAATTGAATACTTTTAAGTATCACATAACTCTTAAATATTCAGATTTTCAGTTTTCATATTATAACCTTTTTTGCATTCTGTTGGACTCAGAATCTAAATAAAGTCGACGTATATTGCAGTTGGGATCAATTTCCTAAATCTCCTAGTTTATGGGTTCTCCTATTCTACTCCCTCCCCCAACAGGCTTGTTTCTGTCTTTGAGATTTGTTAGAGAAAATGGATTCTATAATTTACTAGATCTGGGCTTTTCTTTTCTTTTCTTTTCTTTTCTTTTCTTTTCTTTTCTTTTTTTTTTCTTTCTTTTCTTTCTTTCTTTTTCTTTCTTTCTTTTCCTTCTTTTCCTTTTCCTTCTTTTCCTTTTTCTTCTTTTTCTTCCTTTTCTTTTCTTTTCTTCCTTTTCTTTTCTTTTCTTTTCTTTTCTTTTCTTTTCTTTTCTTTTCTTTTCTTTTCTTTTCTTTCTTTTCTTCTCATGAGATAGACATAGAGAGTGGAAGAGACTTAGGCAGAGGGAGAAGCAGGCTCCTCACAGGGAGCCTGATGCAGGACTCGATCCCAAGACCCCAGGATCATGACCTGAGCTGAAGGCAGACTCAACTGCTGAGCCACCCAGGTGTCCCACATCTGGGTTTTCTTATCACATACTCATTGCATAATTTAATATATTCCTTTATCTTTCCTATAAATTGGTATGAGGATCTAAAGTGGCCATAAGATGCAATCTCTTTTATCTTTTCAAGTATTTTTCGTAATTGGCATTGCATTCCGTCAGAAGGCAAATGGTTTCTGGCTTTTGGAGGTACTATGCTTAGATGCATTAAATTATTAGGGATTGAAAATGATGTTCTAGTTCTATTATTCCTTTTTCATCTATTTCATTTATAAACTGTCTTCAAGGTTCATCCACATTTATGCATGTTGCAGATTTTCTTTTTTTTAAAGCTGAATAATACTCTATCATATATGTATGTATATACCACATTTTCCTTACCCATTCATCTGTCAAAGGACATTTAGGTTGTTTCCATACCTTGTCTATTATGAATAATGCTACAGTAAGTATGGGACTGCCAGTATCTCTTGAGATCCAGATTTCAGTTCTTTTGGATTAATACTCAGAATTATTGGGTCATATGGTAGTTCTATTTTTTAAATATTTTAAGAAAACCCATATTGATCTCCATAGTGATTGCACCATTTTGTATTACCTAGAATATTTTTATAAACAGACACTTATCTATTACTTGATTAGTTAGTGCTACAATTTGTAAAGGAGGGGCAGGATAAATGCCTGCTTTGTTTTACCTATATTTACTGGTTTTCAAAATGCATTGGTTCCCTAGTATCCTATAATAGTGACCAATTATTTTTATCATTTTTAACTCACAGATTTAAATAAATTTGATGTTTCGGGCTACTGTAATCCTTGTCCTTATTGACGCTTATATTGTCCCTTCTTTGGACAGCAAGGTCCTCTGCAAGTTGGAGCCTGTGTCTTTTTGATAGGGTCATAGCAGGTTTTGCTAGTGTCTTAATATCTGAAGGAAAAGATTCCCTGGCCCATCTTTGTATACTGTGTGTGGGTTTTGTTCTTGTGTGTTTGTTGTTTTTTTTTTCTTTGAAACCTGAAATCAGCCTTTTTTTAGTAAATCTGATGCCATTTGATGAAAAATGCGATTTGACGATTGTAATCTGGGTACTAGCTCTGTGATCCCTCCCTCCCTTACCCCTTCCTTTCCTTCCTTCCTTCTTCCTTCCCTCCCTCTCTACCTTCCTGCTTTCCTTCTTTTCATGTAAATCTTTGTTCCAACCTGGAATTTATATTGGTGTAAGGCATGAGGTGGTGATTCACTTTGTTTTTTTTTTCCCTAGAGATCTGCTCGTTTATTGTAAAACAATATAATGCCGGTCATACTACTTTGTTGCATCCTGCTACTGTATGTGTCTTTGGGACTCGTTGTGAACTTTCTACTTATTCTAGTCTCTGCTTGTCTTTCTGTGAAAAAAACTTTTTTTTTTCTGCTATTCTTGTGTATTTATATGGCCAAAACAAATTTTAGGATCAGTTTGTTCTGTTTCAGGAAAAAAAAAAAAAAAACTGTTCAGATTTTTATTAAAACCGGTAAACAGGGATCCCTGGGTGGCGCAGCGGTTTGGCGCCTGCCTTTGGCCCAGGGCACGATCCTGGAGACCCGGGATTGAATCCCACGTCAGGCGTCTACGGCCATACCACCCTGAACGCGCCCGATCTCGTCTGATCTCGGAAGCTAAGCAGGGTCGGGCCTGGTTAGTACTTGGATGGGAGACCACGTCAGGCTCCCGGTGCATGGAGTCTGCTTCTCCCTCTGCCTGTGTGTCTGCCCCCCCCCCCCCCCCCCCGTGTGTGACTATCATAAATAAATAAAAATTAAAAAAAAAAAAAAACGGTAAACAGAGATGCTATCTTAATGATCCTGGGGCTTCCCATCTAAAAACATGGGAAGGTTCTTTGTATAAATTAAGTTTCTGTTGCATAAGAAAGTACCCCCAAACTCAGTAACTTAAAACAACAAAGAATTTTTCTTTAGTTCCGTGGGTAGGCTGTGGGTGGTTCCTGTGATCTAGAAAGCCCAGCTGAGGCTGGATAAGCTTTGAGTGGCCTGCCCACAATGCTGGACTCTCACAGTGTACAGCTTGGCTGGCTGGGGTGCAATGGCCTCGTCTGCAGAGGCCAACCCTGGCTGGCTCAGTGGGCACAGAGGCGAGCCTGGTAACAAGACAGAGCAAGGCTCGATGTGCAAGTGCCTTTCATGCCTTTCCTTCTGTCACATTTGATGTTACTGTGTTGGCCAAGACGAGTGCATGAACAAGACCAGAACCAAGAGGTAGTAGGAAAGTAGCCTTCACTTCTTATTGGGAAGAGTGGCAAAGTCACATTGCAAAGGTGATATCCATATAGAGAGAGGAGGATTTCTTGTGGCCACTTTGGCAAATAATCTGCCACACTCTGTAGCTTTTCCAATTTTCAGTGTCTTTCAGGAACACTGTAAAGCTTTTTCCAAATAGGTTTCTATTTTTTGCTATTACTGTAAATGGTCTTTCTCTCCTCTTATTTTAATGGAGAATTCTAGGGCAGGCGGGACATGTACACAGTTAACGTGGAAATGATGTGAAAAGAAATCCACTCCTACTCTCCCATCTCTATAGGTAACCAATTTTAAAATAATTGATTTTTCTAGTGCTTTTTGGTGGAAATACTGGCAAATATAAATATCCTGCGTAGGAAAGAAGTAGCTATTCTATATCCCTTCTGAAGCTTGGTCTACACTCTTGTGACAGACCATGGTTCATTCAGCCAGTTCCTTATGACCAGACACCAGGGTTGTGTACAGTCCTTTGACATGGCAGATTGTGCTGTTGTAAATACCCTGGTACAAAGAGGTGCATCTTGAGAGTGGAGTCCCAAAATGAGATTCTGAGTCAGAGTCCATTTATCTTTAAAACTATATTGAGATAGCATTTTTCTCTTTCCCAATTGGCAGAAAATTCAAAAGCTGGGTAATTTATTCTGTCTGTGAAGATACAGAGAACCATTACTCTCATATATACGTATTTTGCTGGTGGTAGTTTAAATGATACAGCTCCTAATGGAAATCTGGCAACCTCTCCCAAATTAATTTTTCTTTCTTTATGTAAAATCAGGCTTTTTTTTTTCATATATTTAAGTACCATTTATATTTTCCTATGAACTATTTGTTCCTCTGCCCATTTTTCTGGGTTGCTGATCTTTTTTCTTAAGTTCTAGAAGCTCTCTATATTAGAAAGAGTAATTATTTGTGAAAAGAATTACAAAGATTCTTTCCTTTATAAGTCGTGCAATGTATATTGATTTTTTAAAAATAACTTTGTTCCCAGCCATGTTATAGGGATTAGCAAATTGTGGCCCATGAGCAAGATCCAGCCTGCCATGTGTTTTTTGTAAATAAAGTTTTATTGGAATGCAGCCACAGTCATTTGCATACCGTGTATGGTAGCTTTAAAGTACAGCAGAGACCGATTGTAAGACTTGCAAAACTTAAAGTGTTTAGTATCCTGCCCTTTACAGAAAGAAAAACTGGCCCCAATTTAAAGCAACTACATCAAAGTGTTCAGTATAATGCAGTCATTTTGATATAGCCTTAAAAATAAAAAATCCAGTTAACTTTTCGTATGTATGTGCCATTATGAAGCAGTGGGCAGAACAGGCTGTCACATGTGGGTGTCAGAAGTGTGTGTTTTGGCATATTACTTGGTCATAGTGATGTTATATATGATATGACCAGTTTGATGCCACCTAAGCAAATAACTATTAAAACACCTTTGTCTGATTGTTCTTATATACAATACATAAATAAGCTTTGATCCGGGTGAGTTTGGGTAGAAAGTCTCTTAAAATCATCCCAATCTCTAGCAGCATGGTTTGGTTTGGTTCTGAGGATTTCCTTGGTCCTCAGTGCTTTCCACAACTATTCTCCATGCGTGGAATACAGGGAGGGGGAATGTGGAAATGGATGGTACAATGTGATTTATTTATGATGGCTATTCAGAACTTCTTTTCTGTTCCTCTTGTGATTGTATAATTGCCCTCTGTTACACTCAGATTTAAGATTATCCTAAATATATCTTGGAAATTTTCAAATTGCTCATATAATTGATTACTAGTTACAAAATTCCTCTTAAGTGCATCATATTTCAGGAAAATGGATACAAACCCATTTTAGGAAAAAACACTTGAACATATCAATTTCACCGATTTTATTTCTGAAATTTTTGCATAAGAAAAGTTTTCAGTGGTTCTTGATGGCTGCTACTAGTTCTTTGTAGAAATTTCTTGTTTTGGGAAAAGATCTTTTACTAGAACAACTATTAAAATTAAAACCTTAACAGAACTTTATCATCTTGACTATATTCTTGAATAGATATTAAGCACATTACTTGTGAACATTTAAGGAAACCAATTCTTTTTTTTTCATTTTTAAAGATTTGAGAGAGAACGTGTGTGTGCTTGCTTAAGCTGAAGGGGAGGGTCAGTGGGAGAGAACCTTCTAGCAAACTCCCTACTGAGCCTGACGTGGGGCTCCATTCCATGACTCTTAGATCATAACCTGAGCCGAAATCAAGAGTCTGATGTTCAACTGACTCTGTCACCTGGGTGCCCCAGACTACTTCTTTTGTAGGGGAGCAGGAGTTCGTGTCCCTTAAAGGGTCCTTCTAGCTGGACTACAAATCAAAGCGACGTGAGACAGATTAACTGGAAAAAGTCAAATTTAATAGCATATGTCTGGGTAATCCACACAGACGTGAAAATTCCAATGACAGGCAAAATGAAGTGTATGTGTCATTCTGAACTAAGGAGAAGGGGATGGCGGTCTGGGACTCCAGAGGAAAGGAATGCACTTTCCAAGGCAGTGAGAAGAGTGATATCACGTAATTAGATGGTTGCCCTGCCATACAGATGGGTTATCTCAGCGAGTAAGCCTTATTTGGTGAAAGACCCCCAACGTGGATTCTTCTGTGTAGTTAATGGAGGGGCAGAAGTTTCTCTTGAGCCCTCAGCCTGGGAGTTTCACATGTTAAAAGTTGAGCTGAGGGGCGCCTGGGTGGCTCAGATCAGACTCTTGATCTCAGCTCAGGTCTTGATCTCAGGGTCCTGAGTTCAAGCTGTGTGTTGAGCTGGTAGGTTGCTTTATCTCAGTGAACCAGTGTCTTAGTCCTGATAACAGCAGGTCAGTTTGGACAAACTCATTTCAGGTAGTGGTGATACAGGGGGATTCTTAAAGTTAGACCTATGATAGCCAGGCTGCTGGGAACTCTGTAAGCAAGGTGCCAGGCTGACATTTCTAAGGGAGTTTTATTGGCTCCATAAACTTGTTAGTTCCCTAAAGCTGTCTCGTCACATCTGAGGCTATGCATGTCTCTCTCAAATATGGCATTCCAGTCATGTGGTGATACAACCAATGTTTCCAGTGGCATCCTGTCATTAGGAGAACAGATTCATACTGAACTTATGCCAAAAAAAAGATTGCCATGCACATATAGGAAGACTCACTAAGAGTTTCTGAATTCTGGAGGGCTCCAATAGGGTTTAGAAAAGAAATGTTTCAATTTGTCCCAAAAAAAGTGTATTTTATCAAATTGCAGTAAGTCAACCTTAGAGCAAAAATTTTTTTTTAAATCTGGGAAACATTTTTAAAAAGTCAGCAATGTTAAACAAAAAGTCATAAAATGTAATTATCTTCCTCAACTTACTCAGTTCTGCATTACTAATTCTTGAATCCAGTTCTTCTACTAGTTTTAGAGTTTTTATCTAGTTCAGTTTTATAACCTGAAGGCTTCCAGATGCCGCTACTCAGTTTTTTTTTTTTTTTTTCATGAGTCTCATTGAAGATGCAGCACATTTGTGGAAACTTCTCTGAAGGCATCTGAGTAAAAGTATAACTGTCTGTAAATGATGATAAACTTTAAAATGGCCATGATTGAAGTCTGACTAGAGTTCATGACAGTGCAATTGACAAAGGAAATTTAGTTATTTTTGTGACATACACTTTAGGATAATAACATACCAGGACATCAGATTTCTAGGGGTCTCATATAATTTTTAGAACACTTAATTTTAATAACATATCTATATAAGTATAATGGGAATATCATTTATTTGACAATGCTTCACATGTAATTTAACATACCAAATAAGCCTAATTACCTTACTTTCTCAAAAAGAAATCTTTGAAATGTTCTGCAGGCCCTTGGGAACACCTCAGATTGTGGTCAAAAGATTTTACTTTAGAAATTGATTTTTGAAGAAAAAAAAAAAAAGAAAGAAATTGATTTTGGGGGCCGCTTGCGTTAAGCATCTGCCTTCCGCTCAGGTCATGATCCCAGAGTCCTGGGATCGAGTCCCATGTTAGGCTCCCTGTTCAGTGGAGATCCTGCTTTTCCCTCTCCCTTGGCTGCTCCCCCTGCTTGTATGTGTGCTTTCTCTCTGTCTCTCTCAAATAAATAAAGTCTTTTTTAAAAAATTGATTTTGGGATGTATGTCAGAAATATCAAAAGGTTTGAGCATTTGATTAAATAGAATGATGTCATTATGAAACAATATTTAATTATCCATTTAACCACAATGACAATATAAGATTTCAAAGGCAAATAGAGGTTACAAAGTTCTGAGCAAAATTTAACTCTTTTCGTTTTAAGACTCAGGTTTCATAAGCAATCAAAGAGCTGATAAACATAGGAAATTATTTTGGCAAATAGAATAATTATTTCTTACGTAGATAACTTAAAAGGTAAAGAAAAACTTTTGTTTACAGTTTCTTAGGGAGAACAGACCAGTAGTTCAAGTTCAAGACAAGTAGTTCAAGTTTGTAGTTTTAACAAAGAAAAGGCCAAAAATGTTGTACTGGGGTACTTTTGATATTAAAACTCATTTACTTATTTAAATTTATCCTCATCTCAGCCAGTGGCGACCACACATAGTTCCTTTCCAAAGATTGTTTCTCCATAAATCTTCTACAAGGTTCTTTTTTAATGTTTTTTTTTTAAAGATTTTATTTATTTATTCATGAGAGGCAGAGACATAGGCAGAGGGGAAAGCTCCATACAGGAAGCCTGATGCGGGACCCGATCCCGGGTCTCCAGGATCACACCCCAGGCTGCAGGCGACGCTAAACCGCTGCGCCACCGGGGCTGCCCTACAAGGTTCTTTTTTACATTCAGATTTTGTCCTAAATTTTCCCTGTTTAAATAACCAGCCCCACTTGAAGACAAAATTATTTTCTTTTTCCCCAACAATAGGTATTTTCATTCCTCATACTTTTTCTTATCAAAAGCACGTCTCATTTTCCTCACCTATCAACTTGTTTCCCTTGTTGTTTCCAGCGGTCTTAATTACATTTGTTAGAATTCTTAATGCTTAGAAACCTTAATTTCTAGTGGAAACTAAGTAGTAAGCAATTGTGAACTGTCACACCAGAATTCTTTAGATTGGCAGATTTATATTTTATATGAATGTGGTTCCCCCCCCCCCATTTACTTTCAGTAAAACACAAAGTATGATTATGTTTCCTTATTTTATCTTACTGGAAATGATCTAGATAATCAATGAACTCATCATTTAACTTAGCAAGACTTTAAAATTTTAGGTTATGAAAGATTTTGGAAGGTATTTAAAAGTTTACCTACAAACCGTTTTTATTTACCTCTGTTTAATTTACTTGTTCTTAACAGTTTTGCCCAGACTATCCATAAAACTTGATGAGGCATCAGACAAAATCAGCCGTTACTCTGGTTTTTTGCTCTGGCAGATTTTGCAACGGAGATATCATGAACTTACTTGACTTTTAGTAAACACAAGCAGAATAAACGTTTTATGTTTAATGCTGATAACTCTAAATACACGTCTGCTTTAATTAAACCAGCAACCTTAAGTTAGTTTTAATACTGAATATTGTCCCAGATCACTTGAACTTGAAAAACATTTGGGTTAGTTTCTGAGTTTTAGAATGGCCTGGCCTTACAAGTGCTTGCCTTTAACTAAAGCTCTTTTACAAATTAATTTTAGTAGTATCATCCAGAATTAGAGAAAATATCTCACATTTACAATATACATGGACACACCAAATAATACACAGACAAGATACAAACAAAACCTTAATTTTGTTTCTATTAGGTGCAGAACAATTTTGTTCCAGTATTCTGATCTTTATAATATGTACGAGCCTTGTGAGAGGAATAGGTGAAGCTTGGAGATTGGTGAGCTTTAACCTGTTTCTAGAGTTGCAGTTTGGGTTTTAGGGGTTTGTAAAAGAAAGACAGGTGTTCCTAATTCCCCAAAGGCCTGGATTACAGCCTGAATATCAAAGGATTGGTCCATGTTCTTATTTTTTTTTAACATTTTATTTATGTATTTGACAGAGAAAGAGAGCACAAGCAGGGGAGCAGAGGGAGAGGGAGAAACAGACTCCCCACTGAGCAAGGAGCCTGATGGTCCCAGGACTCTGGGATCATGACTTGAGCCAAAGGCAGACATTTCACCCACTGGGCAACCCAGGCGCCACTGGCCCATATTTTTAACTAAATTTGCTTCTTTATATCAGGGAGAATTTTAACTAAGATGGGAACCAAGAGATTTATGACTTTGTAAAATATGCATAAAGCATTTTAACAAAGCCTTTTTTTTTTTTTTCTGGGTACAAAATTAACCCTTGGCTTTAGTCTCTGAACATTGGCCTTTTGCAGATCACTTGACTAAGGGCCTAGGAGAAATTTTGGTCATCTATTTGCTTAGTGAAGCCAAAGTTATGAATATAGTCAAATAATCTAATTACTCTCTAAATGGGGTAGGGTAAAAGGATTTTATAGTTTAAAAGATCTGTGCTGTCCAGAGAATGTGAATTCTTTGGCAGTGGGGTAGTCTAGGATACAGCTGCAGGAATGCCCAAAGCGGGCAGAGCCTGATCCCAGAGCCCTGGAGAGTAGGAGCTGTGCCAGCCTTATTGCCAGTCTCAGTTGCTTTTGTTAGATTTATATTCTGGCTTTCAGCTTTTACATGAGCATCCCAGCTACTTAAAACCTAGAGATTAGGCCAGAATGAACTCTGTAAATCTTGCAGGGAGAGGGAAGTTAAAACAGGCAGGTGAGTCTGGATTTTAAGGGGAATTTACTTTGTATGTGGACATTGGTTTTTAAGTCTTAAGGCTAATTTCTGTTCTTTTGTCTTGTCAGGGGAGTCCCTGAGGCTAGCCATTACACTAATAAGACAATTGAGAGCTCTTTTCTTTTCTTCTTTTCTTTTCTTTTCTTTTCTTTTCTTTTCTTTCTTTCTTTCTTTCAATTTCTTTCATTTCTTTCTTTCTTTTTCTTTTTTTTTTTTAAATAACCAATTTAAAGGAACCATTATCTGGCCATTGGTGAGTAGGATCTATTAATAGCAATTCAAACCAATAAGCCTTTTAGTGCCTTAACCAAAGATGAAAGAGGCTTCCAGAAAAGGGCATAGATGACACAGACCCCATGATTCAAAAGTTTACTCCCAAAATTAGGCTAAGAAAGCAAAGGGCACAGGCAGTAAGGATGGTGCAGTGAAAATGCTGTCTCTAGTTTTGATAACAAGAGAATGTGAGATGTCTCCAGTCACAGGCTTACTAATCTGTAACACCAGGCAGGTGCTTCTGGGATGTAACTTTGTAGCACTGATCAAGCAATGAAGGTTGAGATGACAAAAGTTCCTATGGACTGAAACCTCTCATGATAGACACCCCCTGAGAGCTGGCATAGCTGGATGGAGAGCCTCAGATCCTCATCTGTTCAGCCGACCACCAAGGTGTACCCTCTGGATGGTGGAGACCAAAGAGCATATTCTCATTAGTCATAAGCCGAGCTCTTAGGACATAGAACACGATGAGAGGGAAAGTCTAACAGCTTTCTGTAAGCCTTGGGCCTCCTGGAGCCATACTAGTATCTAAGAGGGATGTGCTATGGGATTGGGGACTGTGTATTGTTTTAGAGTGGAGTGTACTTCATTGTACAGTTTACTTGATTTTGGCAAGTGATCTAGGGTCAATCTACCCTGTTCTGTGACCAACTTATCCTATCACGACAGTCTTCTTGGGGTGGAGAATGCTCTAGCAGCTTTTAAGCACTTGACCCGGACCCACCAATTTTGTGGCTTTGGCTTCCAAGATGTCCCTTAGCAACAAGGATAACAAACAATGTAAAAGACACAAAGGAGAATAAAGACCATCTCTGGGAGGAAATGGGTCAGTAACCAAATTTAACCAAGGAGTCACTAAGCCCAAGGAACTAGTTATACAAACATTTTCTCCTAATGTAGATGTAGAAAGTAAGAAAAGACCTCTCACCAGTCTCGCTCCATCGACTCTGCAGGTAGAGATTCTGGGAGACTGACATGGTAAGAAATCTCTCCTTCTGTGGCTACTTGTCAGACGTTCCAGGATCTCTCAGCTGCAGTACTGTCCGGGCAAGTAGTGGCCAATGAGTTACAGGATCCTGCCAACTATGCCAACTGTCTGCAAGCAAGAATTCCTGTCCCTTTCTAAGGACATTCCTGTCCTTCTAGCCGGACTAAGAATCAAATTAACATGAGACAGATTAAGAGGAGAAAATCCCAAATTTAACAGCATACATACAGGGAATCCACACAGACATGTAAATTTCAAAGATGGGCAAAGTGAGGCATATATTTAGCTGGGTGGTGGGGGGTCTCCCCATCCACCGCTGACAAATCCACAGGCAGAGAAAGGAGCAGTAGTAAAACAAATGAATTCATTTCATTGAGACCCCCACTGGGAAATAGCCCACACTAGCATCTCAGATGGTCTCCACAGAGTGCTGGAGGTACTTCCCAGTTTATATGAGGAAAATGCGGGGCAATACGTGCAGGTGGGTACACCTGTTGGGCTCAGGTGTGTGGGGTCTCCCTGGCTCAGGGCAGACATGATTGCTTCAGGGGGTAGTTTTCGTGCTCATCACAGATACTTCGCTCACAGGGTCTTTTGCCTGAATTAAGAGAGAAGCTGGACAGAAGAACTGAATCAAAAAGTTGGAGGTCAAAATGCAGGTGGATGAAGTCCTCCTTCAAGTATGTCCTTCTGAACGAAGGAGAAGGGGGCAGGGTCCGGGATTTGACAGGAAAGGAATGCACTTCTCAGGGCAGTGAAAAGATATCTTGTAATTAGATGGTTGCCCTGCTGTACAGATGCGTCACTCAGATAAAATTTATCTCAGCGAGCGAGCCTTATTCTGGGAAAGACCCCAGCGTGGATTCTTTTTGTACCTTAGAGAAGGGCAGAAGTTTCCTCTGAGCTGCAGGGTCTCGATTGCCTTCAGTTTAAAATAATCCAAATACTAACATGGTCCACCTTAGAGCAACAAACCCAAAACGTGATAATCTATCCATGTCATCTGGGAAAGAGTTTCTTAGTATCTGTGGCTGACTGGGACCTCAGCCCTGCCATATGTTAACAGCTTTCGTAATGACACAGGTGAAGCCATGGAAAGCGTATGTAACGAGCTTTCTGATGACTCTCGACAGGGAAGGATGAGCTGTGGTTGGGTATAGTTAGATGATGGCTTCAGAATCCAGAAAACTTAGTAGGTTGGAGCATGACTAAATCTAACAAGATAAAATTTTACAGGGATAATTTAATACTCGCTGTTTGATGCAATATAACAACTGCACAAGCACAGATCAGGATTTAATTGAAATCATAGATTTTTTTAAAAAGATTTTATTTATTCATGAGAGACAGAGAGAGAGAGAGGCAGAGGCACAGGCAGAGGGAGATGCAGGCTCCATGCAGGGAGCCCGATGTTGGACTCGATCCCACAACTCCAGGATCACTCCCTGAGCTAACGGCAGATGCTCAACCACTAAGCCATGCAGACGTCCCTGAAATCATATATTAATAGAAACTGAAAAGCACTTAAGTCATAATCATTTAGAATAAGGACAAATACATCTGCATGTATTTAGGGCATAATAATGCTCTCAGTCTATTAAAGGAAGTTCTTTTTCTTCTTATGATCTTGATGGTTATGTAAAAGCGAGATCTAGGAGGCATTAACTATATGATTTCACAAAAAGTCAAATGAGCGTGCTTAAGTAAAATAAGCTCAACGTTTGAGGGGTGCCTGGGTGGCTCAGTCAGTGAAGCATCTGCCTTCTGGTCAGGTCATGACCCCAGGGCCCTGGGCTTCCCTGCTCATGAGGGAGCCTGCTCCTTCCTCTCCCTCTGCCCCTCCCCACTGCTCACCCTCTCAAGTGAATAAGAAAATCTTTTTTAAAAAACACAAGCTTAGCATTTAAAAAGGTGAACTAGTCATATAGAAATACCACTTACATGCACAACATCGGTTCTCAAGGACCATGTTATAAAGGATCTGTCTGTACTTTGAAATTTTAATTTTAGTTTCTATTTGAGTGTCTCTGTTTTTAAAATGAGAGAGCTACACTACCGAAGATTTAGAGCTTTTCCCAACAGTTAATTGTGATTTATGCAAACCAGAGAAGCAGATGCTTAAGAATGGGGACTTGTCTCCTGCATCCTGATCCCCACATGAACTTTTTTGCTTGGTTGGTTGGTTGGTTGGTTGGTTTTGTTTTGTTTTGTTTTTTTGCATTTTGAACTGTTTAATTCTCTTGTTCATTTTAGGTTCTAGTGTTTTCTTTTTGCAAAATAGGAAATGCAGTAGTGTACTTATTATATCCAGTGCTTGTCTTTATTTAGAATGTCTTAATAAATCTTTGGTTTGGGATTATTGGATTGTATCGACTTGAACTGTCTTCGTTGTGCAACAGGATCTGAACTCACATTAGCTTAGGCACCTGTGGAAATGAGATGTTGGCTCTTTGTCTGACAGCAGGAGACGTAGCCTCAGGCTTGTCCTTCAAGTGATCACCTCAGAACATTCTTTCTCTTTGCCATTACACTCCACCAAAGATGGACTTTCTCCTACCTCAGCTGGTTAGCCTTTGACAGCATTTTCAGAGAAAAAGACCCATGCTCGCCAGAATCTGTATCAATTTCTGGGAAAGAGTTCTCCTTATCCCTATTTGGTTTATATGCTTACCAGTGGCATGGAGTCAAGCAGGAAGTTTCCAGAAGGAAGGGACATGGAGCAGACAACATAACAGATGTTTACAACATAGCCAGAAAGTATGAATACTTTTATACCTCTCTCTCTTCTCTCAAAAGGAAATAATGTGTTAAGGATGATGGATTATGCACATACCAGGTGTGTGGTGGCACATTTCGCATTCCTGTGCCTGGAACGTCTGGAGCTTTGGATCCGCTAATGTTTATTTTTATTTGCAGCTAGGTAATGGAACTGATGTTTAAGATTGCAGTCTACTATCCCCTCACCTTCATCTGTAATACTTTTTGGTATTGCCATTGGAGAAACTAATTGTTGTTGACATATGTGTTCGACATACAGTATCACATCATCTGCCCAGGAACCGAGTAGAGGTTTAGCTCCTGAAAATACTTGAGTCATTTCTTAAAGTGTAGCCAACACTGGGAAAAGCAGTCAGAAAATGGACCTCTTCTCGAAGGCCATAGTGGGACTGAAGCATAGTGGGACTGACGGGCAGTCGGGGTGGGGGCCAGCATCTTGGAATCCTGTTGGTGGAGGAGAGGAGCAGTCAGATGGAAGCCAGATACAAGGATGGGAACAGGAAAAGCAGGTGAAGGGAGGCAGTGCCCCAAAGGTTTACATTCTAGGGGCCTCTAGGCTACCTAAGCTTGGGAAAAGTAACTGCTCAACTTTGTTTTCTGTTGACACGTTCTTGCTCATTTGGGGATGTGCTTTTTTCATTCTTTTCGTTCTCTAAAATTTCTCTCAATTCTAATTTTTAAGAAGCATCTCTGGGTTTTATTTTGTTTTTTTAAGGCTTAAATCAGTGTTTACATAAACCTACAGTGTTTATATACATTTTTCCATGGCTTAAAGTTCCATAATATTTAAATGTGTAAGGGAGTTTCCATTATTAGTTTTTGACTTGTTTCATCAAGTTGGACATTTGGTACACAAGAATAGTCTTTGGTATTCTGTAGTGGGGATTAGCTAGATTTAGCTGCATTAAAAAAAAAAATGTTAAGCAGGATCCTTAAGGAACAAGAACCAAACAGCAGGTTGCTCATCCGGCTCATTTGTGTATCCCAGGAAGCCCAAGCCTGTGCTTGGCCCAGGGACCCTCCTCATGCATTTATCTGTATCTGCCCTCGTTGCATGAGAAATTGAGATTGGGGTGATGCGGTTTTTTAAAAAAAATACCCCACAACATGACCAGCAGAATTCTAACTGCTTTTGCAGCAGTATGAGAAAGAGCCATCAACACGGTCTTGTTGTCCCATGTAATGACTCCGTTCAGACTTCTCAGTGCCTGCAACCTGCTCCCTATACCCCCTGCCCAGCCTCTGGATGGAAGTCCAGGAGCTGATGCCAGTTTTGTGACTAACCATTTGTTTCTTTCTAACATTTTGTTATGAAAAAAATCTCAAATATATAAAAATAGAAAAATCAAAATCATTTTCCATTGAACACCATCCACCTATCATCTAGATTCTGTAAATAACATATTACTCTACCAACTTTGTTGCATATTCATCCCCCCAGTCCATTTTATTTCTTCTGACGTATGTCAAAATAGTATTTGGAGGGTTTTTTTTTTTTTTAACCTTTTACCAGTAGATGTGAATCCTTTATCCTTGTTCTGAGTATTTCAGGCATCATTAAGCAAGTGTGGGGGAGCACGCTGGCAAGCAGAAGGGCCTAGCGCAGTTCTGACCATATGGTGGGTGTTCAGCAAGTATCTTGTTAAATGAGTGCAGTTCTGTTAGTCCTATTTGACTAGCTCTGTACATATACTTGAACTTGCCACTTAGAACAGTTACTTTTAAAGTAACTCATCGGTTTCCTAGGTACATGTTATCTCCAGTATATGAGATGGACCTTCTTTTATGAGATGGTCCATGAAAGACGATAATTTAGAATTTGAAATGGATTAAAAATATATTAAATACTATAAAAATATATATATCTATTGTTTACAACAGTGATCATCTTGGAATAAATGCATAGCGGTTTTCCTAGAATCCATGTTTCTGGGTTGACACCTTTAGGAACCTCTTGAGGAAGAGGCTGAAGGAGCAGCCCCACCTCCCGTCAGCTAGAACAGCTTAAGTCTGTTTGCCATGAAATTAAGATTTTGTTGCAGGAAAAGTTTGAAAATCCCAGCTGTTAGGTTACCTGACCAGTATACACAACCCTGTGTAGGCTTCCGTATAGGGGGAAATATTCTAGGAGAAGAATGTAAGTATATCTCGCTACCCAGATCTTAAGTTCTGAGTTTAGTTGGCTAGGGGTACCACATTATTAAAATTCATCCCAGTGGCTCTAGATAAAGAATAGCAAGAGTTTTCACTGCCAGGGAATAATTTGAGCATGTATGCATCTTAAATGAGTGTACATGTGTGTGTCTGTATGTTCCTTCAGTCCCTGAGATTGAGTGTGCCCAGAATGAATGATATCTCCATTTCCACTTCTTACTTCCTTAAAGAAAGGGTATTGGGGTACTTAGGTGATACAGTAGGTAGGATGTCTGACTCTTGGTTTGGGTTCAGGTGGTGAGCTCAGAGTTTGAGACTGGGCCCTGTGTTGAGCTGCATACTCAGTGCGGAATCTGCGTGAGATTCTCTCTCCCTCTGCCCCTGGCCCCATCACTTGCTCCAGTATGTACTCATGCACGTTCTCTCTCTTTTTCTCAAATAAATAAATCTTTAAAAAAAAAAAAAAAGGTACACTCCCCCCCCTTGATGAAAAGGGTGTGTTTTGAGAACATTTTGGGGGCTGGTCCCTGAAAGCAGTGTAGGCAGCTATGAGAAACCTTCCCTGTTTCCAAAACAGAGCAGGGGCCCTCACCATTGGTGTCCTCTTCCTCACAATAGGGCTGATGAATCATTTTGGTAATATGTCTTCCTTTATTTCAAAAAACCACAGCCACAGTCATGAGTGTTTGTTCATACCAGCATGTTTACAAAGTGTATGATAAAGATTGTTTGGTTTTTTACTGTGAAGTTTACATTTGTAACTTCCTCTGTTGCTATTCCCAACAGGCTCGGGTTATGTATGACTTTGCTGCTGAGCCTGGAAATAATGAACTGACGGTTAATGAAGGAGAAATCATCACAATTACAAATCCGGTAAGAGAATGAGTAGATTTTTAAATCTGATTTGCTCTTAAGGACTTATATTTTCAATTTTATTTTTTTATTAAGTTGATCATTCAAACCCACAGGAATTTCTTCCCTGTTGTTTATAAAGTATTGATGGTGAAGTAAGACTCTATTTTATAAACATTGAATAAAAGCTCAGTCCCCTAAAGGTAGTTGTATGGGGTTCCATCAGGCAGAAATGGAAAGAGATGTCCCATACAGATCCCAGACAGAGCACAAGTGTAGAGATTTGGAAGTATGGTTTCTGGAAGTCACAGCTGTGGCTGATTAACAGCCTATGAGCCAGGTGTTTGGCTGAGTACTACACATGTATTTTTGATGTGTTTTCTCCATGAACTCTATGAGCTAGGGACTTTTTTTTTTTTAAGATTTTATTTATTTATTCATGAGAGACACACAGAGTCAGAGACACAGGCAGAGGGAGAAGTAGGCTTCATGCAGGGAGCCCAATGTGGGACTCAATCCTGGAACTCCAGGATCACGCCCTGAGCTGAAGGCAGAAGCTCAACCTCTGAGCCACCCAGGTGTCCTGAGCTAGGGACTTTTAATCTGTGTTTTACCGATGAAGGTAATAAGACGTAGAAGATAAGCAACTTGACCAGGATCATTCTGTTTGTAAGCAAAGATCCAAAACCACATCTGTTGGGTCTCTGAGCCTCTGCTTTTTCTCTCTTCTGGGAACTCTACATGTAAACAAGGGTCCCAGGGGTCCAGGGCACATATATACCAGTAGCAGACAGGCTCAGAAAACTGGCTTTTTGAGCCAAATCAGACAGAACCCATGGGCCAGGCTGTAGACTTTGGACTTCATTTGTAAGTAGTGGGTTCATTTAAGGGTTTTATTTTTGATGTTGTTGTTAGGCAAATGAAGTGGTGAGATGTACATTTCCAGGAAATTAATCTAGCATAGGTGTATTGAGTGAACTGGTATGGCTGGAACCTGGGAATGTAGCTTAGGTAATAGCAATAGGAATTGAAAAGAAAGCTCTCCACAGGAGGCTTTGCCAAGTCAGACCCAGAGGACTTGGTGCCAGATTAGGTACTCTTGGAGAAAGAAGAGATAAGGATCCCTGCGACGTTTGACCTTTGACTTGAGAGAATGGTGGATTTATTAAAGTATGTGAGTCAGGAAGAAAAACTTCTTTGGAAAGATTAAGTGAGTTTATTGTTAGATATGTTGAGCTTGAAGAACAGTAAATAATTAACCCTTTCCTGTAGCTTTGCATCAGTTTAAAATGGAAATGTTGAGCTGGAGGTGAGAGCTGGAGATAGGTCGTCTCTCTGGATACCTCCAAGACTAGCATGTGAGGAAGGTTGCCAGGTCAGCTGGAGATGTGCTGGGAAGGGAAGGAGGAGATGCAGGCGTTCCCCTAGGTCAGAGGGACAGAGGGCTGGGGGAGCACAGAGACCCAGGAATGACCAAGAGGATGGAGGTTTCTTGATGTTGATAGTATTTTCAAAACCTGTTTTATATGTTTTACATACAAAAAAAAAGAATTACTGGGTAGGAAAAATATATGTAGTTTTAGATAATATGCCAAGTGTATATAAGTACTTAGGTTCTATTTTTAATCATAGGAGAGATTAAAGATTCTTTATCTGATTTTTTTTAATGAAATAATTTTCATTTCTTGGTAAAACAGTATTTTAAGTTGCTGTCATGTCAAAAATGGACAGAGTTGTGGTTTAAAGTGATTTTTAAAAAAGAATGTGTTATTGGGCACCTGGGTGGCACAGACAGTTAAGCATCTGACTCTTGGTTTCAGCTCAGGTCATGATCTCAGGGTCATGGGATGAAACCCCATTTGGGCTCGGCACTGTGTGAGATTCTCTCTTCCTCTCCCTCTGCCCCTCTTGCATGTGTGCTAAATAAATAAAGTTTTCAAAGAAAAAAGTGTTACCTACACTCAGATATTAACTAATTGAGAAATGATTTATGAACTTAAGACAACTCTTCAGGTAAAAAAGTAGGATTTTGTGGAGATAATAGATTGAAAAGTAGAAATTCTGGTATAGAATATTTTACAATTTAGTTTAATATCACTTATCCAGAAGAACAAAGGAACCATGTGTCAGTTAGCTTTTCCTAGATACCAGGTAATCCCAAAGCTTAGTGGCTTAAGCAAACAACCATTTGTTGTTTTGCCTAGGGACCTCCAGGTTGAGCTCCCGCATGGGTCTGCAGTCACCTGGTGGGCAGCTGGGGGTGGAGTGCTTTAACACATGGTCATTCAGGTGTCCAGCGAGTCCACTGATAAAGGTTTACTGGCTTTGGTTGGGGTGTACAGGAGATTGGGCCCTCTCTCTGTCATCATCTAGCAAGCCAAATTGTTCACACAGCAGCTCTTTTGGAAAAAGTGTGCAAAGCCTCCTGAGGCTAGACTCTGAGAAAAAAAAACATTCCATATTTTTTTCTACCTCACCTCATTCTCTTGACCACAGAGGTCACAAAAGACAACAGAGATTCCAGAAGTAGAGGTGTCATTCCACTTCTTGACAGTCGGAGCTACAAACCATTTTTGTCATCTGCCCCCGACCAGTGAATAGAAGGGAATTACACACGGATAGGACTCCAATCCTTTAAATGGACTACTTTTCAGTCTTTGATCATTTGTTTGATTTTTCTTGTTTTTATATTATATCATTTTCTGGAGTAAAGAGAAGCCTTAAGAGTTTATAACTTTGGGGGTACCTGGGTGGCTTAGTAGTCAGTTAAGTATCCAACTGTTGGTTTCAGCTCAGGTCATGGTCTTCAAGACTGTGAAATCTAGCCCTACGGTCAGGCTCTGAGTTTGGTGGGGTGTCTGTTTGGGATTCTGTTTCCCTCCTCCTGCCCCTACTCCAACTAACGCACATGTGAGTGTGTGCACATGTGCAAGCTTTCTCTCAGATAAATCTTTTAAAAAATAATTTATAACTTTGAACAGTGCTAACTCTGTGGGAATAAAGGGCTTAACATTAATTATTTTTTCATGTATAACAAAGCAAAACTTCTGCAGGAAATTCCAACTATAATCTTTTTTCTCTCTCTCTCTTTTTAAACTTTATTAGGATGTTGGTGGAGGATGGCTGGAAGGAAGAAACAGCAAAGGAGAACGTGGACTTGTTCCCACAGACTATGTTGAAGTAAGAACTTACTGTCATAAAGCAATTAAACCTGGTCTCTGTCAAACATCTTTTTATGGATTATGGAAAGTAGCAACTTTATTTTTAATAAAAGAATTTCCACTGTAAAAGTAATATCTGCTAATTATATAAAATGTGAAAAATGCAACAAAGAAATGTTACCTGTAGATGCAACCAGGCTCCAAAGAGTGATTCCAGATATTTGGATTAAGTTCCTTCTAGGAAGAACAACTTTTAATTAATCCGAATAAATGTCCCTATTTTACCTTTGTTTATATTGTATAATCACTACTGTCTACACTGTTTATATTATAGAGTTCATTCACAAAATTGAAAGTTTTAAGTAGCTCTGCTCTGTCTGTGCTGGTTTAGTACCTATTTCTCAGCTCTTTGTCCGATTCCTGTAGATGGAGGGTCTTGGATGAGCTCCTGGGAGCTGCTGCCTCCTTTAAGCTGTGTTCTCATAAATGTCAAAGTTAGGGATCCAGTCCCTTTCCCTTCTGCCTGGGACATACCCACTCAGCTGGAACCCCGCCCCATCAACCTCCTGCCGCCCTCTACTGGTTGTCTGTAGGTCACTCAAACTCGAGTCCTGGGTACTTGGTCGGTTGCCTCTCTTCTCAGGTGACCCACCAAACCCAGGTTGCCTGGTGCCCTGTGAGTAAACTGGGAGCGAGATCAAGAACAAAGTGCCTGTGGTTTCCCTCCAGCAGGAAGGAATAATGTCCTGGGAGGATTTTTACCTGGGTGCCACCTGCAGAATGGAAGGCTGGCTGTCTACCTGTTATTCCTGATGGAGAGTTGGGGTGGGGAGTTTTGGACCCTCTGGAGAATCTGGTGAATCTGTGGCCCTTCTCAGAAATCTGTGCATGTACCCCAGTCTCATCCATGTGGTTCCAGAGTGTTTACAGGCCCCTGGACTCAGTCCACCTGTCTTAGGTTTATGTTGTGTTTTACCTCTGTGCACAGTGCAGCCAGGATCCTAAAAATGGGCAAGATGGAGAAAAATCTGAGGATTTAAGTTCGTGCTGGCATTAATTGCATTTTTAGAACTCTGCATAGTTCTGAAAAGGAACCATTAACATAGGTGTTCAAGAGCTCACTTACCTTTTAAGAATATAACCCCTTCATAATAGCTGACAATTTTGGCTTGCCTTTAGAGACTATAACTCTGAAATACCCCTAATCTATGAAAATAACTGTGGTTCTTTCTGATATTCAGATTTTGCCCAATGATGGAAAAGACCCATTTTCTTGTGGAAATTCAGTGGCTGACCAAGCCTTCCTTGATTCTCTGTCAGCAAGTACAGCTCAAGCCAATTCGTCAGCTGCCAACAGTAACAACCAGGTAAGTCTTCCATCATCTGGCTGGAAATGACTGGCTGTACTTAGAGCAGAGCAGCACATTTGTGAAAGCTCCTGATGCATCCTAGTAGTTGCCATTCCCTGAAAGCATAAACAAAGTACCTATTAGATGTCTGTGTGGCATTCTGTTGGGCATTAACAAAGAACTTGCCTCTGAGGCTGGCTAAAGACTGTCTTTAGAGTGTTCATTGAGAACTGCTTCTAAAAACACAGACCCTTTAAGATGCAAACATTCTCCCTAGCGGAGAAAGAAAAGCAGGGTCCCATGCTGAGGCGGTGAGTGTTAGAGCTCCAGTGAGTGTCAGAGCTCCAGCTGAAACCAAAAAGGATTTCTCTGACCTTAGCACATTTCCTACACTCTCAGAGAGGGAGCCCCCTCATCTTGCAGATGCAGTGCAAGTGGAAGTGGATGCAAATCCAGCACTCAGCACTATTGTATTACCTCTAGGAAACTTACAACCATGGGGTGATTTGAGAAAAATACACTGAAATTCCATAGTAATTTTAATGAGTTTAACTGCCTTAGGTGACTCTGCCTAGTTCAGTTATCGTTAAATGATTACTGTGGGTGAGTGGCAACAAAAGTCAAAAGATGGAGATCAAAATGTTACCGTTTCCTACATCTTTAGAAACAAATGGACTTCAGAGGGTGTTTCTTGATATTCTTTATGTAGAAGGTTTTAAATTATGTGAAGCCTGATAGTCATATCAGTAATTATTTGCTTAGTAATTATTTGCTTACAGAATGCCTATATCTTAACCTTCCAAGAGAATTTATTGAAGTGCTATTGCCATATGTTAACTGCAGATTTTATTCATTTTTATTTATTTGGTAAAGATTTTACTTATTTATTTGAGAGAGCAAGTAGGAGTGAGAGGAGGAGCAGAGGGAGAGGGAGAAGCAAACTGACCACTAAGCAGGGAGCCCTGACTCAGGGGCCTGATCTCAAGACCCCGAGATCACGATCTGTGCTGAAGTCACACACTTTATCAGATGTGAGCCACCCAGGCACCCAATTTTATACATTTTTAAATAGCTTTTGGTGGACATCCTGAATTACAAATTAGTTTGGCCCAAATATTTAAAATTCAGAGGCAAGGTAGTCACCATAGTTGAACATTTTCCAATATTTTGTTACTCTAGACTACTTGAGAACATTGGTCAGTTAAAGATTATTCAAGATAAAATGTGAAGAAATAGTAGTCAAGCCTTACTTGAAGTTTTACTAGGAATTCTCAGCATGAGCACTGTTGATGGCCGGGGCCTGAGCTTTGTGTTACACAGTTTAGCGGCACTCCTGGCCTCTGCTCACTACATGCCAGTAACATCTAGTTGCCCTAAGGTGTAACAACCAGAATTATCTGCAGATATTGTCAGATGTCCTCTGGGTGCAAAGCCAACCCAGCTGAGTTCACGGAGTTAAACAAAAACATCAGTGTTTGCATTGAGTAAAAGACAACATTTTAATAAAAGGGAATGATGCCGAGATGATTGTAGAGTAAATGAAGGAAGCAAAAGATGGAGAATATTCATCTGATTTTAATTCAGAGACCTACTTCAGCCACTGTCTCAGGATAAATGGAAGCACTCTGACCAAAATGCAGGATCAGGCCTAAGTCTTGTTATGAAGTAGCTTCCTTGGTATTTAAATGTAGCAGTAGGAACTGAGTAGCATAAGTTGAAATTTTTTCTTCCAGGTTATTTAGAAGAAAATAAAACTAACTTTTTGAAGGTGGATTTTACTAATCCATTCTAACAGTAAATCTAACCAAATCCTTTGAAAGCAAAGAAAAAGTGAACTGAAACTAGAAGTAACAAAATATAGAAAGCATGGCCATAATTAACTGAGCATTTGGATTTAATTTAAGTCAAATAAAAGAATTTTTTTTTTAGAGAGAGTAGTTGGGGAGGGGCAGAGAGAAGGGAGAGAGAGAGAGAATCCTAAGCAGGCTCCAGGCCCAGCTTGGAGCTGGACACAGGGCTTGATCCCACAACCCTGAGATCATGACCTGAGCCAAAATCAAGAGTTAGATGCTCAGTGGCACCACCCAGGTACCCCCTTCTCAAGTAAAAACAAGTTATAATAGTCATCTATGCTTTCAGTTATCTGGGATAGGAGAATAATTTAAATAGGCCAAAATGCTGATAATATAAACATCATGAAAAATGTCATGAATAAGAAACCAAGCTAACATTATTAATTGGTAGCTTTTAAAAATTTTGCTGTTAGGTTTACTCATTTGCTCATTTTCTGAATGTCAACAAAAAATACTTGTTTTTTCCAGGGATATGCCTCTTTTAGGGATTTTCTAATTACCCTGGCAGTGTGCTCTCTCCCTGAGAGCAATTTTATTTGGAAGGCAGGTATGTCAGAGGAGCTGGCTCTGCCCTCTCCCTGGTCCATGCAGGGCGCACCCCCCATTCCACTCTGCACGCCACTCACTTAGAGCTAGTATGCATTTGCTCTCCTCGGCACCAATTATTTTAAATTTGGCTTTCTTCCCACATTGGCAGGGTGAAGCCTCACATTCAGCTATGGGTTATCAACTTTCCGACTGTGGTATCTTTTCTCTAAATCCTATCTTTTTAAAAAAAACTCTCTCTAAAAGTTACTTCCATCTGCAGATCTCCTTGGATAACTCATTTTGAACTTATTCTTCAATTTATCTGAGCCTCCCTTGACTTTGTATTTTTAATCTATGGTACATTTCAGAGTAATTAGTTCATCATACATTTATAATTTAATATGTAAAATAGCACCTCCTCTTGTTTTTCTTAGAACTCCTAATTTCGGGTTGCTTGAGGTACCTTCTGGTTCTGGCTTCCTATTTAGCAGCCACAGAGGTTAAGTGTAGTTACTGGAGTAGAGGAGAGATCAGGGTGCATTTATTACAGTGATCTGTTGTGACCTTTTTCTCCCTTTACTAGTACGTGGGGGAGCCCTTAATCTGTAGAACATGGTCCAGTCGCTTGGCTATGGTAGAAGACTAGAAATGTAATGTCGAGGGAATATAACACGTTATTCTTTAAATGTGTTGATAAGCTTAAGTTGGAAAATAGTAAAGCTGGAGTTTTTTTCAGGTACTTGGAGAGAATATGGACAACTTTTTTTTTCCCTAACCTTAGAATATGGAAGACAATACAGAGTCTAACAGCCATTAAGGAAAGGATTGATACGTTTAAGTAAAGAAGTAATATTGAACTAGGAAAACTATTTCCCACACGCCACAGATATCGGCTGGTTAAGCGAATACATGAAGAACTCTTGCAAATCTGTAGAAAAGGGTGAATAGCTCAGGAGAAAAAAATGGGCAAAGGGTGGGAACAGATTTTTTTATTGGAAAAGAAGGGCAAATAGCTAATAAACATAGGAAAATACTTATTTTTAGAGTCTACTACTAAATGGTCAGAGAATTTAAATGTTTTAATACCAAGTGTGAGGAAAGGCATGTTCAGATAAGCATCCTGCTGCAAAGCTGGTGGAAGGATAAATTGATGAAGCACTTGGAAGGCAGTTTGATAGCATGTATTAATATTTAAAACTCATACACTCTGACCTAGCAGTTTACTTGCGGAGCTCCTCTTGGAACACAGCCACATGGCAGGAGCTTCACCATACACGGTTCCAACAGCAGGAGGCTGGGACACACGTGTCCAGCAGGAGGGGCCTGGCCAGGCGAACCAAAGGGCAGCCACACAGGGGGAAGCAGTGCTCCTTGCAGAAGCATGAGTGTAAATGCAGATGTATAGACGTGGACATCTGATTGTTTTTGAAGGCACACAATATGGCTGATACTAGCTTTCCTGTGCTTAGATACCCACCCACCACAGATGTAGATTGTAGCGCATTTATTGAAGGATAACCCAGAAATGAATCCAATTCTCACTGTTTTCTTACTCTTACACAGATTCAAAGTTGCATGAGACACTATTGTAATGTTTTTAGAAAAGAAGAATAGATTTTAGTGGTTGATGAACATTAGTTTCATTATTATTTATCTAGTATTTTATAGCTTCAGTAGTGTCTCACACTGGTGCCAGTGCCACCAGCCATCATTCAAAGATGCATGTGGATAGTTGCCCTAGTCTGGATTTTTACCCAGTTATCAGTGTTTAAATTAACAACATTGCCTCAATTCTGGAAAGCTCCTCACTGTGGCTTTTTTTTTTTCCTCACTGTGGATCTTTATAAACCTCTTGGATGGCAGCCTCTGTGGATTACACATTAATCAAAGGTTCTGTGAACCTAGATGTTTCACCTTAAGGTTTTGGACTCGAGAGATTTGTTTTTCTATCCTCGTTAGATGCTAGCAACATAGATCTCCCTACCTACGAGAGATGGCTTGCTTGTTTGTCTGTGGCACTGCATCCCAGGGCTCTGGAGTCTCTGTCCTCTGGGTCCCTGGCTCTTCGCACCTGCCCCCCTCATGCTGACTCCCAGAGCAGGACACTGCCATCTGTCACAGGTGGCACCTGAGCCCGGCAATCAGCCCTGCGTGTGACACACCAGCTCCACTGTCTGAGCTGTGCGCCTTGGCCTCTGGAATTTGGGTGAGGACCCCCGGTTGGAAGTGCAGTCAGCAACGGGTGGACAGTTCATAAATCCTCCTCATCATCATCTCCCCTCTCCCCTGCTCCGGGGGATGTTGTGGCTGCCTTATCCTGTTCCTTCCAGCCTCTCTCTGTCCTCTGCTGCCATGGAGATGTCTCTCCAGTCTTGAATGTTCTCTTCAGTGTGCTCCTTGCTGGCCATCTCTGCCGCTCCCTCCTGGACTGTTGACATAGCCTGAGCCCATCACTCATCATCTCCCCAAGGAACTGGCTTCTCCTCCTCACTCTTCCACATCTTCATCTCTCCTCAGACATGTTCTTAACTGCCCTCCTTTCATTCCATCCTGAGACCCTCACCGAGATGGCTATGGACGGGAGTGGCCTGCATCTTTCTGGTAGGAAAGGGCAGGAAAACTCACTTTTCATCTCAGGACTCTCACTTTTGTGAGACTGGGGTCAGCGCCCTGGCTCCTGTTCCTCCGGGGCCTCATCTGGGAAATCTTGTAGAATGGTAGGAATGAGTAAGTGGAGAAATAGTTCTAAAGTGTGTAGAGCAATACTTGGTACTCAGAGGGGACTTAATAATTGTTCGTTTTATTTTTTTATTTTTTAAATATTTATTTGAGAAAGAGTGAGCGAGCGAGAGAGAGAAAGCAGGAGCACAAGCCAGGACAGAGGGAGAGGGAAAAGCAGGCTCCCCGCTGAGCAGGGAGCCCTACCTGGGGATCGATCCCAGGACCCTGAGATCATGACTGGAGTCAAAGGTGAATGTTTAACCGACTGAGCCACCCAGGCATCCCTAATTGTTCATTTTAGTGTCTTGTATCACTGCCTCTAAAATAAGACACTAAGTATGTCAGTTCTTTGCTTGAGAAGCTCTCAGGGCTCTCCCATTGCCTCCTGAACCAAGTGCCCAATTCTACATGTTGAGAGAGAGAGACATCTATGAGCAAGTGGTCACTATCCTGTCAGTAATCAGCCAGATACTAGACAGTGCACAGT
The DNA here is from genome assembly GCF_053574225.1 of Canis aureus. Classification (NCBI taxonomy): domain Eukaryota; kingdom Metazoa; phylum Chordata; class Mammalia; order Carnivora; family Canidae; genus Canis; species Canis aureus. The sequence continues at coordinate 47,922,984 of NC_135611.1, forward strand.
AGGGACCTTGTGTAATGAATTCATCCGCACTTGAGATGCAGGTAGATAATTTTCCAGCCTCAGTTGTATTTGTCTGACTCCCTAGCATGGCCCCATCCTTCCCTTATCCTTCCCTAAGTATCAGGCTCCAGCCAGACTGGCTCTTCTCCAGATATGCCCTGTGCTAGCGCCCTTCTCTTTGTCTTTTGCTGTCTCCTCCCAGAATGGTAGAATGACTCGTTCTGTCTTTCAGGTCTGCCCAGCCCCCAAGATTCAGCTCAAATATCATGCCTCTTACGAAGCCATCATCTTTCCTTCTCCCCTTTCCATCTCTCAATTCCCTTAGTGCTATTTGTGACTCGTATCACACATTATTTATTTGTAAACTTGCAAGCTTGGTGAAAAGCAGAGATTTTGTCTTATTTTTTCTATTCCCATAACCTATAGGAAGCCTTGCACCATAATAGAGTGTTCTACACATGTTGGAATGATTTGTTGTGTTCTTTCATAAATATAGCAAAAGGTATTTTACAGTGGAAAATGTTATGAGATTGTCTGATTTCAACCTAAATTCTTGTCAAGGGAGGTTGTGCTGTTCTTAACATTGGCTGTAGGACTAGGAGCCATCGTAACACATCATTCTACCACTTGCTGGTTTACCCAATCAGAAATAGTTCATTCCTTTACAGGAAATCCTCTGGGATTGTTAATTATTTTTTAACCGTTTAGATATTAAATAAATGCTCAAAGTTAAGTGGGTATTTAGGGAAATGACATTTTTTCAGAGATTTTTCAATGTAATATTTGTTGTGAAGGATTTTTAATTGGTTAAGGGATAAGGAAAGCAATAGTAATTTTATGTTAGAACTACGTTTTGCTTTCTCATTTCTCAAAAAGTCCATTTTTAGGCCATCTTAAGGCCATTTTGTAACTCACTTAAAAATAAATCAGCAGAAGATTGTTCCACATGGGTATTAAGTTTGCTTATTATTTCATTATCTCAAATAAGATCTGTAATGCCATAGACTTCTCATAATTGCTTATTGAGATTTCCTCCTTACATAATCCTATTGGAAAGGTTCTCTCTGCCTCCCCACCCCCACATGAATCCCTTTTAATGGGTTATAGGACTTTGTAAGGAAGGTTGTAGACGTAGACGTCTGTTTAAAGGATCTGCTGACATTTTTCTCCAGAACTGCATCAGGCCAGTGATACTAACTTTCCATGCTTTTTTTTTTTTTTTTTTTTTTTTTAATTACAGATCCTTGCTTTGTATAAGACAGCTTTATGCATTTAGGGAGCCTTTCCAAAAGTACATGCCGTGACATTCATTGTTGAGGGTGGTTTGTGATTGTTGTTTGTTTCCATCTAACAGGAAACAAATGACAAAAGCGAAGGGTTTGTTTTGTTTTGTTTTTTACCTTAACATTGCTTTGATGAAGGGCCAGCCAGCATTGTTTATAACACAACCCATCATTAGAAGTGTCCGTCTGCCCATCTCTCATGGACCTTAATTAGATCCATCTGGAAGCTACTTGTAGCATCATCCTGTTTGGAACATAAAGCTACCTATTTTAAGACTTTGTGCTAACAAAATAAGTAAACTCTCCAAACTTATACAAATATTTCCCATTTCTTAAGACAAATTAATAAAATAAGTTTTAATTTTTTGTATTTAAAAAATAAATACCTGGAGTTGACATCTGAGGGTTCAGAATTTGAATTAACAAAGGTTTGTTAAACCGGTTAAACTTTTTGGGTAATTTCCAGTCAGTACAAAGAGTTTAGTTGGTTCTGGTGATCTAACCTCATTTTTAAAAATATGTACAGGTTTTCTATTCTGACCAGTGGTTTTGTGAAATTAGTAGAGGTTCATCTGAATTTGATAAATTATAATTAGATAATGCCCTATGAGCCAAAGATCTATAAGGAACAAAACTGAAAATTTTACAAATTCTTCTACATTCTGAGCAGAAATGGTTAGGCTCTTTACATAAGAGAATTTTATACCCTCTGTAGGCCCTTTTGGGAGAAAGCATTCAATCTTTGTCAGAAACTGTTGAACTATTCTTGGGCATCACAGTATTTGCCTTCTGTTCCTACTCCCTAATACAATTGGCACACTGTCATTACATGTCTGATGCAGGAGAAATATCAAATAAAAACTTTGGTACCTCAGTTATGCAGATGAGTTGTCAAAACAAAAGAATAAAAAAAAAAACATAAATAGCCTCAGCCTTCACAGAGCAAGCAACTTTATTTTCATTCCTATTGCATATCCCAGGACAAAGTCTTGCCCTAGAAGTTTCTAGTTACAAAATTCCTTCCTTCCATCTTTGCTTCCAAGCAGGAGACCATGTATGAGGATGTAGTGGAATGAGAGGCCACAGCAGGATTAGCCTGCTGACAACAAACGGAATGTATGAACATGTGCCAGAGGCACAGCAAGACTCCCTTATGTGGTCACAAGGGGAACCCTCAAATGCTTCCACGGCCTCTCCTCCAAGGTAACAGTATAGTTGTGAGCCCAAAATTCAGGACTTCTCTTACCTGGCACACGTATCAGACCAAGTGGTCTTCATGACTTATATTGATTTGAGCATCTCCTCTAAGGAAACCAGGTGGGCAGCTGGAGCCGTGACCACTCATTGGTTTCTTTGAGCCACCAGATATCCTTTGGACTTTTGTTTGCTGGTTTGGTAGAAAGCCAAACAGAAAGCAACCTTAATGAAATATGTGTTATCTTTTTCATTCTCAGACCTCAGTCACCCTCAATGTCCGGCCTAGATTAGGAGAACACACAGAGAAACAGTAGTGGACTTATTACCCTTCTCCACATCTTGTCCCAGTAGCTCATGTGTGGCTGCTGTTCTAATGTGTGCAGTGAAAGTTGTCCTTCTCAGACCACGTCTTGTCTGCTTACTGGGAGACCAGTGAATGAGTAGATTTCACCACTGTTATCCAAATAAGCCCTTGCCCTGTTGTCAGAAGTAGGAGTTTGCTTCTTACTGGCCCAGGTCCCCTAAGGATGTCATATAAGAAGCAACAAAAACAAAACCAGAACCCGTCATTTTTGTGGACTAGTGTTTTTATTTTCTTTAAAAATAATTTTTAAGAACCCTTTATTATTATAGAAGCAGTACATACACACTATAGAATATTAGAAACGTCAGGCTAGCAAAAAGAAAAACATCACATCCCAAACATGCACTGCTGTTTACACTTGGCATATACCTTATTTTTCCCACGTGAACATGGTTATCCACGTGTATACCAATACGAGGCACAGATGATACATACCATTTATAACCTTTTAAACATTGACGATCCTTTTCACTAAATTTTCATCTTACATAATATCCAGACCAATTTTAATTTTCCAGCAGACCCCATAATGTCCTCCACAGCCTTTTTATGAACTGGAGTTTAGCATAGGACCAACTGTTATGTCTGGTTACATCCATCATGGTCCTTCACATGTCACGTGTCTGCTTTCTTTTTTACTCTGACACAGCCAGTTTCCCTGTAGGATTCCCATCTCATGGATTTGTCAGATTGTCCCTTTGGTATCATCCACATTGTTCCTCTATTCTCTGTGCTTCCTGTAAGCTGGGAGTTGCACCTAAAGGCTCAGAGAATTCAGAGTGAACATTTGGGGCAAGAATATACCATAGAGTTGACATCAGAAGACATGTCTGGTCAGCCCACTGGTACTGATCAGAATGACCTCAGGTCACAGGTCAGGTTTATGACAGTCTTGTGCTTCCACTGTCTAGTTCTCTTTGCTCATGACCAGAAGGTAATCTGCCTGGTGTTAATTCGGTGTATTAACCATTCACCTAACGGTTTACCACCAGTTGATAATCATTGCCTGAATCAGTAAGGCTATTTCTTCCACATTAGCTGAGGTGACTTCCTTCTGTACAATAGCACTTTTCCTTTACTAGTTGGAGCACTTACTACCTTGGAAAACAGTTTCTACTGGAATTAGGTATAGATGTCTGATTCTTTCCCTTAAGCTATCAGTTTCCCAGGTAAGAAGTTGCTCTAACAGCTGCCTCAGGTGGCAACAAATGAGTTTTCCTGTCTTTGTTTTTTTTGTTACTGTTGTGAACCTACAGGTTTCCATTGATCCAGTGTGTTCCCTCCAATGTGGGTTTTTCTTTTTTATGCTTGAAATTATCATCCCTTGGAAGCCCATTCAAAGTGTTTCCTCTCTCTCAATATCTGGAAGCTTTTTTGCTCTTAAATATTATTGCCGATTCTGTTAATCTGTGTCATTACTGGGTCAGTTTTGATTGATTTTTCTCGTTATGGCTCATATTTTTCTGCTGCTTTTTGTGCCTGGTGAATTTTTTTTTTTTTTTTTTTTTTTTTTTTTGGCCTGGTGACTTTTTTATTGGAGGGCAGACCTGGTGATTTTTACCTTGTTATATGTTGGGTATTTTTGTATTCCCATAAATATTTGGGGGTCTTGTTCTGGCACACGGTTAAGTTATGTAGAAATAGTTTAATCCTCTCACATTATTTTTAAGCTTTTTCAAGTGGGACCAGAGCAACGTTTGGGGGTATTTTTGCCTCTCTACTGAGGCAAAGCCCTTTTTAGTACTGTACCTGATGCCCTGTGACTCAGGAGGTTTTCTCTTCTGGCTGGTAAGAATCACACTGTGCAAGAGAGATACTTAATCCTTTCGTGTGGTACGCTGACTAGGATGAGCCCAAGACTTGGGGGCCTCTCTGCACATCTGCAGAGGGCTCTCTGTGCAGCTCTCTCCCCTTTGGCACTCTGCCCTGGGCTCCCCTTTCTGTCTCCTTCATTTACAGGAACCACTGGTCTTTGTACGGGTTCCTCATCCCTGATCCATGACCTGGAGAGTCTCTCTAGGCAGGAGCAGGTCCTTTGTTGCCTGGTGTCCAGTGACTGGGAAACGGTTTCATATGTTTTGTCTACTGTTGTTGTCTTTTTAAAATAGTTTTAGTGTAAGTGGAAAACTGAATCATCTTGATGGTCTGCTTTGTATATTAATTTTCCAAAGTCAAGTTTATTTACATGTATGAAATGGAAATAATACCACCAGCTTACTTAATGAGAGAGTTGTATCTGAAAAGTGCATTCTCAAAACACCATGTGAACTTTCTAGTAATGACTTCCCTACTGGGTAGTTGTGGACTGAGACTTGAAGCCTGGAAACTCGGCTCCATAGCCGCCCTTTTTTTTTATATATATTTTTTATTTATTCATGAGAGACACACACAGAGAGAGAGGGGCAGAGACACAGGCAGAGGGAGAAGCAGGCTCCATGGAGGGAGCCCAACGTGGGACTCGATCCCGGGTCTCCAAGATCATGCCCTGGGCTGAAGGTGGCACTAAACCGCTGAGCCACCAGGGGGGCTGCCCATAGCTGTCCTTGACAGCGATGCCATTTTGGCCACTGATTATCTTCATGGGAATGTATCCGTTACCTGTTCTCACAACGATGCTGCATACTGAGCCAGTGAGAACCTCAGGAGCACACACCAGAGACCTTTGCTGCTGTGTGCGTGGCCTGGCTGGCTATCCTGTGCCCTCGCCTGGGCTTGCTAGGTTTCACTGTGACACCGTGGTTCCTTTGTGTCAACCAGGTGCTATTGAAAACACTGGTTCAACATCTTAATATTTTCAAAAGCTTGGCTTTGTGTTTCCTCTGGAGTCTCTTTCACTGACTATATGACTTGCATGAAATTTGTTCTATCCCTCCTGCGCTGCTTATGATTATTTTTAGTGCTTCCGTGATACGGTGATGTGACCACAGCAGGCTCTAGAATGTGCATTGATGATAAGCCACTCCTATACAGTTGGGGCTTTGCTTTTGCATGCAGTGTTTCTGAATGAACAGCATGCAAGAATGTTCTAGTGAACCTAGCCCTGCCATGAATTTGCTGTTTCTAGTTAAAAGCTATGGTATGCTCTTTTTTTTTTTTTCTTCCACTTACTGAGCACCCTTTTTGTTTTAAGGTGGATATTTTGGCTCAGATTGGTTGTATTGAAAGTCTCAGCCAGTCACCACCTTCTTCACCTTCTCCTTCTCCCACCATAAATAAGGTAAAATTCAAACCTGAATGCAAGAGGAAATAAATGTTTGAAACCCCTCAGAGTAACTTTTTCCACAAGTGAGGTGACTGTTTCAGGTGAAATATCTCCCTGAAGGCCTTCTTGGGGCATGGAGACCTACAGGTAGAATAGGTAGGATTTAGAAGAGCAGCCGGGATTTGCTCCTAGCAGAACTTGTCACTGAGACTTGATTGAGGATGATTCCATGGGCCTCAAGAGCTAATGATGGGTTCTTACTCATGTGGTTGACAGTCAGGAGCTGTTCAGTACCATAAGGGCGGGAGAGGAAGAGAATGAAGACCTGGCAAGAGGAGAGAGGAAGGAAAGCCTGAAGAAAGGGAGAGAAGAGGTTTGCTCTGGGTTTGAAGCCTCAGCTCAGGAGCAGAATGGGTTGTTTGGCAAAATGCCTGTGGTTGGTGGGGGCACAAGGATTTTGGGTTTGAAGGCAAAGTTGGAGGCCACAGGCTCATTAAACCATCATTGTAGCCAGGAGGGGTTGGGCTTTGAAGGATCTAGCATCTAGCACCCGGAAAATGTTTGTGCTGCCGAGTGCCCCAAGAATTAAGAGTTGCTGTTGAACTTTATGGTGAGCCATTTGTCTTCTTCCTCTTTCTTTCATGTTTCTGAAGGAAACAGATCATTGGCTAAAATAGAAAACATCTCAAGTGGCTGTTATCACCTCTTTGATTAAGTTTCTTTATTAACGTGATCTAGTGTTGAAACCATGGGAAATAATAGCTTCTGATCTTTTCCCCTAAAGTGTAAACTAATAGGTGAGCTATTTACATGGGGATTTACTCAAAGAACTGCTAGTGTTCATTCTTTCCCTTATATTCTAGGTGAACCACCATGTAATGATGAACCACCATGTAATGAACCACTACTCTACTGAATGCAAACTATGGGTCAGGCCATGTTTTGTTTTAAGTGCTTTATATGCATTATATCATTTAATCCTTATAAAGCTGCTATGAGGAAGTTACGTTATTATATCTATTTTATAAGTGTGGAAACTTATAAAAAGAAAGAAAGGTGAAGTAAGTTGCCCAAGGTCATGTAGCTAGTATGTGATAAAGCCAGGATTCAAACCTAGACAGCTCTAAGAGCCTCTTAACCTCTTAACCTCTTAACCACTGTGCCCACGTGAAATAGCAAGTCAAATCCTACAGTTTCATTAGGGGATTGAAAATTCACCCAGTGGACTGGTATTCTTATCCTGGCCCCTTCTTACTCCATATTATATATTTGGAAGATGCACAGCTTTCCTCTGGTGATCATCTCATGAATGCCCATCACTGCCTACCCCTGCATGGCCACTCTGGCTCCATTCTGTGGCCCTTCTGGCTCTACAGCTACCTTATGTTATAAATCCTTTTAGTGGATAATTTAAATGTCCTGTGACATAAGGCCAGTATAAATGAATTTCTCTATTTGCCGTATGAGGTTAGGATAGGATAGCCCTTAAATTTAGAATGCTAGGTCAGCAGAAAGTGTTGCTCTTGGCCATAAGGAGCATTTAATTTAGTCGGCATGGGGGCTGGGAGAGCATCAGACATATCAGCCAGTTCGGTGCAAGGCAGATTAATATACATTCATGATAGAGATTCAAACAAACATGCTTTGGGAGTGTGTTATACAACAAATAATTTACTAAGAATTGACTACATGCCAGGCCCCAATGTTCATAGGCAACAGGAAATGCTGGTGACCCTGATGGACACAGTGCTTCTCTGTGTCCCCTGCATACACTGTAATGGAGTTCAGAAGACAGAATGAGTGTATGAACAGATTGTTGGGTTTTCCAACATTTTGTTAAAATTTGAAGCATAGGGATCCCTGGGTGGCGCAGCGGTTTAGCACCTGCCTTTGGCCCAGGGCACGATCCTGGAGACCTGGGATCGAATCCCACATCAGGCTCCCGGTGCATGGAGCCTGCTTCTCCCTCTGCCTGTGTCTCTGCCTCTCCCTCTCTCTCACTGTGTGCCTATCATAAATAAAATAAAATAAAATAAAAATTTGAAGCATCGAGAAGTTAAATTCATTTCCTAGTGAATAATCATGTACTCGCCTTCTAGATTTTACCATTAACATTTTACTGTTCTTGCTTTGTCACACATCTGTCCATCCTCTATCCATCTATGTCTGTCTGATTCTTCCAGCTTTTCTACACTATGCTGATAAGGCCTTTATACCTTGTAAGTCATTGCCATTTTAAGAGAATGGTAGTGTCACGTGTTGAAAATGATTCATTTGTGATCAACCACAGCAGGTTATTTTTCTAGAAAAGACACAAGTCACTGAACATAAGGAAAATCTGATTTCCTTCTTTGTGAAAAAAATGTGTCTGTCAAGAATAATACATATTTCCTACAAATCATCAAGAACATCATTTAAAAAAAAAAATCCAGGGTGCCTGGGTGGCTCAGTCAGTTAAGTATCCGACTCTTGATCTCAGGTTGGATCTTGATCTCAGGGTCATAAGTTCAAGCCCCACATTGGGCTCTTCGCTGGATGTGGAGTCTACTTAAAATAATAACAACAAAGCCAGTCACAAAAGCCTTAAAAAAAGAAGAAGAATATCATATTAACCACTTTAAATAAAAAAAAAGTGAGTCCTTGCCACTTTATGTAAAGCATTTTGAGAATCTTTTGGGGGAAGTGTTTTTAAAATAAGACATAAGTTACTAGTGGAAGTGAGCATCTGATACAAAGTAACTCCAGTAGGAGACTGACTTTGGGAGAATGTGAGGCCAGCAGGCTCTGAGGCCAGGCCCTGAGTAGGGCAGGACTTTGACAACATTTGAGAAACTGAGGAAGAAGGCTTTGCATGCAGATAGAGTATAGCGTGAGCAAAGGCAAAGATACAGGAAAGTTTGAGAGGGTGAAGATTGAAGTGTAGTGAGGATCAGTGGTGAGGAATGAGAATGGGAGTATGATGGAAAGATAAGTTCGGTCTTGACTCGTGGACTGAGGAGTTCAGAATTTATTCCACCAGGTTCTTAATCACATGGTTGACAGAGAATAGTAAGTATTTGATACAAATGATCAAGAACAACATATTAAAAAAAAAAGTCAGGGTATGTTTGGTACCATGAAAGATGGACAAGGAAGAGGATGAGGACCTGGCAGGAGACGAGAGAAAGGAAAGCCTGAAGAAAGGAGAGAAGAGGCCACTCTGGGTTTAAAGCCTTAGCTCAGGAGAAGAACCAATTGTTTGGCCAAATGCCTGCAGTTGGGGGGACATGAGGGTTATTGGGTTGAGGGCAAAGAAGGTGGAGGCCACAGGGTCATTAAACCAGGTCATTGTAGCCAGGATGTTAGAGAAGGGGTTGGACTTAGAAGGATCTGGCACCCAGAAAATGTTTGTGCCAGGCGCCCCAGAGGGGATATTGGGGATTGAAAACTGAGAAGTCAGAGGCCAACTCATAGGAAGGTCGTTTGGAGAAAGAATGACGCAGGCAGTATGAGCTACTAGTAACTGATACTAGACGCTACTAGTAATTGATCTTAGAGGTGGGGCCCTGGAAGTCAGTGAAGACCATCTGAGCAACAGTGAGAAGTCTGTGATCAAAGTGGAGACATGTCCAATGGACACGCCTGGTTGCCTCAGCAGTTGAGCATCTGCCTTCAGTTTAGGGCGTGATCCCAGGATCCAGGATTGAGTTCCACATCGGGCTCCTTGCAGGAAGCCTGCTTCTCCCTCTGCCTGTGTCTCTGCCTCTCTCTCTCTCTCTCTCTCTCTCTCTCTCATAAATAAATAAAATGAAAGAAAGAAAGAAAGAAAGAAAGAAAGAAAGAAAGAAAGAAAGAAAGAAAAGAAAAGAAAGAGAAGAAAGAAAGAAAAGAAAAGAAAGAAAGATGCATCAGCAGGAGTCACCTTGAAGCAAGATAGAGGGAATGTCCCAGGAAAAAAACAACAGAGAAAGCAGCACATAGTTACTAGATTTGCCTCTAAGTATTTCATAACCTAGGCAGAGGCTGAGATCATATAGGTGACCAAATAATATACTTATTACTACAAGCAATTTATAAACAAAGTAGTTCGTTTATTTTTACCATAATTAATTTTTTTGTAAATTTCATTGACTTATTTTTAAATTTAAGTATAATTAGCAGAAAGTGTTATTTTAATTTCAGATCTAATGATACCACAATTCTGTACATTTCTTACTGTTCATCTTGATAAGTATCCTCTTGATCCCCTTCATAGATCACCAATCCCCTGCCCACCTCCTGTCTGGCAACCACTAGTTTGTTCTTTGTACTTAAGAGTCTTTTCTCGGTTGTCTTTCTTTCTCTTTGTTCGTTGTTGTTTTTTTTCTTTAATTCTGTACATGTATGAAATCATAAGATACTTGTGTTTCTCTGACTGTTTCACTTAACACTTAGCATAATACCTTCCAGCATCATCCGTGTTCTTCAGATGGAAAAAAAAAATCATCCTTTTTGATGGCTGAGTAATACTCCTCTGTGTGTGTGTGTCTATATTCATCTATGGATGGACACGTGGCTGCTTCCATATCTTGGCTATGGTAAAAAAAAAAAAAAAAAGCCACAAGAAACACAGGGGTACCTATATCTTTTCAAATTAATGTTTTCATTTAAACACAATAGTTTTCAAAAGAACTTTTTTTTCCTTTTAAAAATACTTGCTCGGGGATCCCTGGGTGGCGCAGCGGTTTAGCGCCTGCCTTTGGCCCAGGGCGCGATCCTGGAGACCCGGGATCGAGTCCCCACATCAGGCTCCCGGTGCATGGAGCCTGCTTCTCCCTCTGCCTGTGTCTCTGCCTCTCTCTCTCTCTGTATGACTATCGTAAATAAAAAATAATAAAAAAAAAAAAACACTTGCTCTGAATAGTTCACATCTGATGGTTTCCTTGATGTTGATGAAAATCTTTCTTTGCTGACATGATAGCCTTAACATCAGGCAGTGCTGAGCTTCAGTCTTCCTCTTGTACTTTATAACCCTTTGTTCCTTTTCAGTTTACATCCTATAACTCCAATTGGCCTTTCTGAATCTGAGGCAGGCTGCCTGGTGGCGAATTCTAGCCTGAGGTGTCCCGGCTGGCAAGACGTAGAACCAGAATTTCAGCCTGGCAGCCTGACCAGAAGCCTTGCCTCTGACTGTGCCTATCATTTCATGGTGAGGCCTACTCAGGACTTGATGGACATACTGGACAAATGAATGTCTGTATTTATTGTCCTCTTACTGTCCAGAATTTCTGTACTTATGGAAGTACTTATTCTGAAAATAAAACCTCATAGTTTAGAGTTTGGAGGGCACAGACTGTGTGTGTGTGTGTGTGTGTGTGTGTGTGTGTGTGTGTGTGTGTGTGTAGCTGAGTATAACTTCCTCCCTTAACGAAACCCACGGGAGGAAGGGATTCTCTTAAATGAAATGTGATTGTCAGGCCCTTAACATGACTGCCGTCATTGACAGTATCCGCCAGAGGGGCTTGTGAGTATCACCATGTCAGCTGTAGATTCAGGAAATTCACAGGCATATGGATGAAATGTCCGCCTGCTGTTCATATTGGACTTAGAACAAAATCACTAGAAACTTCACTTTTTGTCTTGGAAGGTATAAGTGATTGAATGGAATCATACTTCCACGTGTGAAACATACACTCTGTTTTTTATGCTCCTGGTGTGCTGCAGGCAGTTGTCCCCCCATCTGTCAGTGAAGAATTTTAAAAAGTCCCACCATGATAGCATTCTAGAACATGAGGCTTATTAGCGTGGGTAACTTTCTTGCAAATCCCCCTCTCTTTCTCTACTTTTTTTTTTTTAACATCAAATTTTTTTAATGTGAGAAAGGAGACTCAAATAAAGGGTAAATTTGCTATTCCAGGATCTTAGACAAATGGATTCAATATTGAAATTATTATTTTTTTTTGTTTTTGAGGCACTATTTTGTTTCCTCTGAATTTATCTGTAAGTTTAAGTGATACAAGAGAAAATTGACACATTTTTCAAAATTTGACATTCTGGTGCAAAAATTTAGATTGTTTCACTTTTAAAATAATAAGCTGACGCTAAATTTCATGTGTGAAAATAAACCAATAAAAGATTTATGCTAAAGTGCTAATGGTATTCTGTGTAGTAGGCTCCCAGGTCACTTGGTATTTGTACAAACGGATTCCTAGGATACAAGAAAGAGTCAAGAAGTAGGCCCAAGTCCAGTATATGATTAAGGTGACATTTCAACTCAGTGGGGGGAAAAGATGGATATTTTTTTTCATTAAATGATGCTAAGCCAACAGACTGACTACAAAAAAAAATTAAGTCAGATTCCCATATTATTATTTCTTCCACTGAAGGAAATTCCAGACAAATCAGAGATGCAACTATACAATCTCTTTGGAAAGCAATTTGACAAAATCTATCCACTGAAGAAGCACATTCTCATTACCCCACCAATTTCTCTTCTGGGAATTTCACATAAATGTATTGGACACATGGGGGATGGTGTATGAGGAGGTGCATTGCGGCATTATTTATGGTAGCAAAATGCTGAAAGCAGAATACATGAGCATCAGCATATGCTTGTTAGACTGTGGAAGTTAAACACAGCAGATGACATGGGGCCACAGGGAAGAGCCACATCACCTGTATGTGCTGATGGACCACGGAGAATGTGTCAGACCATTACATGAAAAAAAAAACAAATACCAGTGCCCAGTGCAAAGTATAATTTGGGTCCACTTAGATGTTTAAAAGCAAAAAAGATCTCTGTGGGTGGGATGTTTGATTAAGTATATATAGGGAATTCCTTAGAGGTCGTTGTGTGGAGAGAATGGCAGCCTAAGTGGTAGACATATTTTTTTGAAGTGCATATCCTTTTGTTTTGCTCGAGTTTTTTTTTTTTTTTTAAACTGGGAAGGTATTACTTTTCGTATAAAAATAAAAACCTAGTCAAAAATACAATGGATTTACTCCAAAACAGTTAAAGTGAATCCAACAGACCCTCATCAGCATGTATAATCTCAAAAACATGGTCTAACTGAAAACAAGACAGCTTGAAAAGAGAGAAGTCCCATGTAATGTTGTGTAGGTCAGTTTTAAGAACATAAAAGTTATTTATGAATGTGTACATACCCAGTGGAGGATAAAAACGTCTGCAGGAATGGATATAGATTCAGAAAAGTAGTTGCTGGGAGTGATGGAAGGAGAAAGAGGGAGTAGAGCAGCCGCGTGTAATTGTTCCTTTGTTACTGGTTGTCGGGTTCCTCAGCAAATAGTGCCAAAGGTTAACAACAACAACAACAACAAATCAGGTTTTTGCTGCTTTTTGTGCTTTCCTTATCTATTTAAATGTAAAATTTATTATTTGAATTTAAAATTGTTTTGAACTTATGTTCGTTTTTCCAGCACCCCTATTGTATTTGATTGTTACATGATTCTTACTGAATTGAGTAATGCTTTTAAGAAGTCACAAATAATCTTTCTCCTTTTTTTTAACCCTAACAATAGGTCAGCAGCAGCAATGACCCCTGGTCAGCCTGGAATGCTTCCACATCTGGAAACTGGGACAGCACTGATGGGTGGGGAGCCAAGCCAGAGGGGGCCGCAGCGCAAAGAAACACCTCCAATAACTGGGACACCGCCTTTGGTCACCCCCAGGCCTACCAAGGACCAGGTGAGGAAGGGGGCTCTGCTGGTGATCAGCCCACCCTTAGAGTGACTAGGGAAGGCGTCCGAGTTAAAAATAGAATTTAATCAAAGGTGCGCTCTCAGGTACTCTTATTCACTAATAGCAAACCTAGATTTCTGGACTCAGAAGTGGGTAGTTGTTAATTATAATCTCTAGTCACAGCTTCCATCATCCATCGTAGAGTCACAAACGCTTACAGGGGCCAGGTGCGTGAGGCAGAACAGGCGGCCCAGTGGCTGCGGGAGACAGAAGGGGTCACCCTCCTGCTGCCAGCAGGTTGATGCCATTGTGGGAGACCCCCATTAATCTTCCTGGTCTCCACAGTACTGGAGACTAGAAATCTCCGTTTTTATGTCATCTTCCCACTCCAGAGTCTTAGCTGACACACATTTGTTTTAAAACCTTGGGCCAAAAAAATGTATATACAGATCGAGTATGACTTATCACCTGCTGGTTTATGACCTCTGACTTAATGGTTTTATCTTTTCCCTCACTACCTGGCTTTAATAGAAGTACAGAGGCAAAAGGAATCTGTAGAAGGGAAACAGTTCAAGAATTAAGCAAAAGGGTATTTATGTCTGGTCTGAAATTAAAAAGAGATCTGCCTCTCACTTTTTTTATGACCTGTGTATGAGCACATCACGCAGAAAATTGAATGTGCTGGTGACAGGGAACCTGTATGGAGGAGATGTGAAGGGTGCAGGGTCCTCTTGTAGCCCAGGAGCCATGAGTTAGCGGAAGGGCTATGACCCACCAGCTGACCTCTAGTTCTGTACTAGCTCAGCCCTTATCCTTCCAGTACATTCTGTTTTTCATTTTCATTTTGGCATTTGTCTCTCCGCTTCTCTTGGCACCCCTAGGGCAGAGACCCCAGGGCCTGATAGCAAGAGGACATGGGACCCATTCAGGAGGGAGACAAAGGCCCAGACAGTGGGAGAAGGAAGTGGCAGGGAAGGCTGGCAACAGTGTGCCCCCCAGAGACCACAGTTAGAGTAGGAGGCTGCAGGCGCTGCTGACTCCCCCATCTCATTTCTTCTCTTCCCCTTCCTTCTGCACACCCTTGTCCTTCCCTTACCGGCATTGTCATCAGTGTTAATTCCTTTTCAAGGATCTTTATGTCCCCCATCCTTCCTTCCCAGTGTTCATGATTGAAAGGGTGTTGGATCTGTTTATTTGCAGGTTTATAAAGTGAGAGGTATCCGTGTTCAGGCGTTGCCCTTTGGACCCACCACAGAGCTGCTCCTAGTCCACACCTCCCTGAAGTTACTTTGACAGCCTCATTGTTTCTGACTTGTCTTTTGCACTAAAAGGCAGAATCCGCAGTTGGAGCTCTGGAACCCACTAGAGAGCCTACACTGCACATCTGCCTTATAATCCTGTGCTACACCTTTTCTCCTCTCTTAATTGACTAACGCAGTCAGTAGCTACTGTCAGAAAATTAAGTGATTCAATGTTTATTCCATTTTTATTCACTGGTGATCTTCTGTGCGCACCCCTAGCAACTGGTGATGACGACGAGTGGGACGAAGACTGGGACGACCCCAAGTCGGCTGCTCCTTACTTCAAGGATTCAGAGTCAGCAGAAGCAGGGGGTGCTCAGCGGGGCAACAGCCGTGCCGGCTCCTCCTCCATGAAGCTGCCGCTCAACAAGTAGGTTCAAGGAGCATTGGGGAGTGCAAACTCCATGCCGAAACAGACAGGAGGTCCGAGGAGGCTTCCTCTTCTCTGGGATCTCTGAAGTTTGGGGTGTCATTTGATCATTTCTCTTTGGATCTTAGCTTTAGAAGCTTATTTAAAGAATTTTTTTTATCATTTTAAGGTGAAATACTTGTTTTGTTTAATGATCTGCCAAATACTGTTTTTACCTTAACATGTTGAGGTCTTGTTGATGTCACAGGAAAGCTAAAAATAACATTAATAATAATAACCCTCCTTTAAATGTTTTACTGTTTGTCGATCACTCACTGTGTGCCAGGCATCATGCAGAGTGGTTTCTATGTGCTGTCATGTGACCCTCGTATCCCTCTGTGGTGCATAGAATCTCTATTCCACTGTGGGAAAAACAGAAGCCCAGAGGGGTTAAGTGTCCAAGCTCACACAGATGATAAAGTGATCGAGTCAGGATCCCGATCAATCACTCAGTCTCTCAGCTACTCTGCCTGGTATGTTTTAAGACTTGATTTCACCTAGATTTCTCTTAGATTAAAACGATAAGAAGAGTTTGGAACAAGACTTGTAAGGTAGAATCCCCACAGGAAAGTATGTGAGAAGGGGTGAAAGTGGATGTAGCACTTTGGGATTCTCCAGGGGAGGGTCCTGGATGAGCCTGTAGTTCACCCCAGGGTAGCTAGAAGGAGCTAGAATTGATGACTTCCCTAAGTATCTTCAGATGCTCTCCTTACAGCAGTGTGTTTCATAAAGTTTTTCTAAACTTACTGCCACTTTTTCTCCGTGTTCCAAGTCCATGATTCAAAGCAGACAGAAAAGAATGTTAATATGTCTGGAAAAAGTTGCAAACATAAGGTTTGCTGTATATCTAGATGTCAGAGTCTGGATCTAGATCTACCTATATAAGTTTGAATCATCCCAGTTCCCCCTTAGTATATTTAAATAGCCTCAGGTGATTACAATGAGTTGTCTTTTAGCCACATATTATCCCTACTTATCACTTTCTTCCATTATGTATTTTCAGGCTTAGCTGCATGCATGATACAATTAGTCACTCATATTGACTGTATCCTAGTTCTTACAGTGGAACGTGAAGTATTCAGTGTGGTCTGCAGTGATGTAAAGTAGGGTGCTGTGTAAACTGAAGTATAAGAGCGTTTAAACCTGTTTGACTCTAAAGTATCTCTCAGTCCCATTTGGACAGTGAAGAAGCACTGACTCTGCAACACGTGTGTGGCCAGGAGTTCCTGGCGAGTGAGGCAGGGCTTTGCCTCCTGCCCAGGCTCCTGACCCTGCTTTCTCCTCCTCTCTGGGGCCCCACTGCTCTCTCGTCTGCTGTATGATCTTGGGCAAGTTGGGTAACCCTTTCGAACCTCAGTTTCCTTATCTCTGAAGTGAAGTGAAGGCTGGCTTTAATTTAAAATTCTGTCTGCCCAAAAACTTCAGTTCGGGCTGAAACCAAATCAAAGGAGTCTTAATTTGACCCGGAACCTCTGAGATGTGCCCCCACCCCCCTGCCTCTCATGCTGAGAGCTACTTAAAATCCTGTGTGTGTGTGTGTGTGTGTGTGTGTGTGTGTGTTATTTAACTAGACTAATATATAAATGACTCACTCATAACAGTCATAAAAATTATTTAAGGTATTAATGTTTTTCAGCAGTTAATCCATTTTATATGACAGCTATATTCCAGTCATGGAACATAAACCTTACACTAGAGAAGGAGATTAGAAATTTAAGTGTATTTAGCATTATAAGAATCCATCCTGATAATACTCAAAGAATTAACAAATTGCACAGCCGTTTGGTATTAAATGAGTCAGCCCTAGAGTTTTGCTGTGATCCCTGAGAATACTGAAGGAGGTATGAGATGGAACCTCTGCTCTCAGAAGCTTACAGTTTAGTCAAGGAATTGTCACTCTCTGTAATTCCCCAATTTTTCCATCTGTAGTTTCTAGCAAAAGTATAGACTCTTTAATAACTGTTCCAGATTAGTCCGTTGAGCATTTAGTGTATTCCCATAACTCGGCTAGGTCCTGGAAATACAAATACTTTCTCTAAGGTACTTCTAGTCTGCTGTAATGTGTAAATGGATCATGGTGATTAAGCATGATACATTATATACATAAGTATTCTCAGAATGTTGAAGAAGCACAGAGAGAGCTGTACCTGAGGCTGTAGGGAATACTTTCAAAGAGATGATAACATAATTAGAAATAACTTTAATTTATGAGTATATATACTAGGCTCTTTATATAACTCTTTCATTTAATTCCCTTATTCATTTAATTCGCTTATTATCTTAAAAGGCAGGTCATATTGGTCCCATTCCTCACACAAGGAGACTAGAGCTCTAAAGGTCACATAGCTATTAATTGTTGGAGTTGGCATTCAAATCCAAGACCATCCAGCTCCCAGACCCCTCTTTGTTCTCTCTTGTATGAGCTGTGTTTAAAGATTGTCTAGAGGAAAGAGGATAGAGGTAAGTCATTTGAGGATGAAGGAGGGGCCCCTGAAACCATCACATTGGTCTTTAGTTTGCTATATCAATGAAATAGAAGTAGTGTAGCTGTTTTTTTGTAGAATTAATATTTCTTTCCCTAGTATAGGTATTTTGCTTCCTGAGAGTCTTTTTTTTTTTCCATTTATTAAAAGCACTTCTAAAACCCAAATTAATCTTGCCCTACTTGTCCAAAATACTGCGTTGGACCACTGTATGTATATTCCAGCTTTTCTCCCAATTTTAGAATGTTTGGGGTCTCTTTACTAAGGAGACCCGTTTTCTTTTGTGTCTCATAAACCAGTTCTGAAGATGACTCTAAAAGGAAATGGCACAAGTGCTTATGAATGGTGACAGCTTTTTTGGAATAATTGTGGCCTCCTAGAGGGATTATGTTGAAAGGCAGCTTTAATTTGGATACAGAAATGTTGGCGTGTGGCCACTGCCCCATGTATTCAACTCAAATGGCTATGCTTGCTACTTTGTCCTCCTGTGCCCTGGGGGACAATTTTCTAGGCTGCCCTTCACTCTTTGTAGGGTGATAGAGTGTTTTAGATCCAGTTAAGCAAATAGAGTACCCATAAATATCACACCTTCTGGAGTCAAACTGTTCTCTTACCAGATTAAGCCTAATTAAATGACTAATTGGCCATTGAACAATCTGATTACATTAGGTTTCATTTACCAGTTTCCTACTCCTGGTACATCTGAAAGGCAGAACAAGGTTAAAACTGTTGTATTTCAGTCTATGAGGACAAGAGTTGTAGAATTCTATGAGGAAAGACCTAAGACTCACGACATTTGTCTTCATGACTAGGTTTCCTGGATTTGCAAAACCTGGAATGGAACAGTATTTGTTGGCCAAGCAACTAGCAAAACCCAAAGAGAAAATTCCTATCATTGTAAGTTAGCTCATTTTTGTTTGCTTGCTTTGTTTCTAATTAAGCTCTTTTATAATACCTTAAAGTTAAGAGGGTTATTAGTCTTCTGGAGGGTATTTTTTAACAGATTTAATGTTCCACATAACTGACAATATATATTAGTATTGTAAGAATGCTAAAGATAATTAGCATTAATTAATGCCAGCCATTATATGTAGATATTTTTTATTTTTACCTTTAAGATTATTAGTAACTGAACTAACCACACCTATAGTGTATATTCTTTTAATAATCTTTCTTCTCTAGGGTGTCTTGAAGTATCTTTTACATGCTGTCTTTCTACCAACTCTGTATATTTAGCTAATAAACCCAATTCAAATATTTAGTTTCTGCCCTGGCAAAGTACATGCATATTATCAAAAGATGCCCTTTTTACTGCCTTGGTAATAATTAGTCTGTCTTCCAATAAACCAGCTGTCAGGTCACAATAAGGTGCTAGCAAGTAAAAGCTAGGAATTAGTGACACCATTAAGAATCTCTCTCTTAGAATAACTTGATTATTACATGTCATGGGCTTTCTGGTTTCACCCAAATGTCAATTGCTGATAGATGTTCTGTCCTAAGCACTGTCTAGTGCTATATTTCCAGATGAAATTCTGGAAAAGAGAACTCTGGCTATCTTTTGACTCTATTGACTTAACCCTGTAACTGTAGGATGGGGTTGGGGTTGCCGGAGAGTCTTGAACGTAATCACCATGAACCCAAACAAGGCTGGAGAAACATCTCATCTTATTCTATCATCTCTAGGTCCTGGGAAACTTGATAAAATGCATAAACGATACTGGAATTTTTTTTAATTATTATTACTTGTTCCTACATCTTTGAAAAGCTTGAAATCCTAGAAGCTCCAGAAAAAAGTGTTGTGACCAAGAGCCCCTTTTCATCCTTTTTCCCTCAAAGTGAATTTGGGGTAATTATCTTAAGTGACTAAAGATTATTTTAATTTTTAATTTTTTAATTAAATTTTTAATGTTTAAATTTTTTCTTCAGATTTTTTTTTTTTGTAAATTACTGAACATGTATTATTCTTTTCACTAAATTTAAAACTCCACAGGACTAAGAGCCCTCAAAAGGGACTTTATCACAAGCACGATAGTGTTGGAACTAAAGTACCTCAACATCAGAGTTTTTCTGTAAGTTTTAGGTGGCCCCAGGCCCATGTACCCTGTAGGCCAGCCTGCCTATGCATGTTCCTCGCATGGAAAGGGAAGCCGAAGGATAATGCCTTCGAGTCTTCGGAAAGCCAAGAGAAAGCAGATCCATGGTTCTTTACTCTTAAGGCACAGTAACCCTGCCCACTAATAAAATGCAATCCCCTGGATCTTGGGCCCTACTTGATCAGAATTGCCTCTCGGTCCCAGTCGCTGAGGAAAGTTCGTCAGAGTCTCCTGTTCTACAGCTTTCAGCGTTTTCTGGATCTGGGCTCCCTCTTGAGGCCTCATAGTAGCTTATTGTCAAGATCTCTCTAGTCCCCTCGTAAGATTGTTTGGGTCCTGGTCACCTTCCCGACCTCATAACCTCTGAACCCCTGTACCCTACCCCCACTTTTTCTTCTTTCTACCTTTAAAAAGAATTAGGACTGAATATGCAGAGAATGAAAGTAAGCATTGAGAAAGTTGGAGGGAAATTTGACATTGTCAGGACATCCAGGTGTGTAACTTTATATTCCACAAAACTACTAGTCTGTGAGAGATTGGAAATTTTTAAAAACTTGGCCTTCATCACATATAACTAAGACACCTGGACTAGAGAGAGGAAAATTGTGTTCTATCCTGCCTCCCCTGGAGGGGAGGGAGATAGACCTCTCTTCTCCATGACCTGAGATGACCATGTGGGGAGCAGAAGGATTTGCCCTAGCAGGTGAGTCTTTAAATATAACCTTATCAGGAATAGAGAGCATTTATAGAACTTAACAGAAAAGAGAAAGAATGACCCTCCAAAGGGACTTGTAGTCCTAAAAAGAAAATCATTTGACAATTTATATCAAATATATTGACTGTTTTTCCATGTGACAAAATTAACTCTTCCTGAAACATTATGTAGGTTGGAGATTATGGCCCAATGTGGGTTTATCCTACCTCTACATTTGACTGTGTGGTAGCAGATCCCAGGAAAGGCTCCAAAATGTACGGTCTGAAGAGCTACATTGAATATCAGTTAACACCTACGGTAAGTATCTAAATTATCAAAAATAGATTTGTGCTTGCATTCCTAGCTAAAATTTGCTTTTTTCTTCATTGTCCATAGTTGGCATTGGTAATGTTTTCTTCTCCTTCCCTTGTCTTGTAGAACACTAATCGATCCGTAAACCACAGGTATAAGCACTTTGACTGGTTATATGAACGTCTCCTGGTTAAGTTTGGGTCAGCCATTCCAATCCCTTCTCTTCCAGATAAGCAAGTCACAGGTGAGTGCACGTGACACTCAGGATAACAAATAACAAGACAGGGGGATCCCTGGGTGGCGCAGAGGTTTGGCGCCTGCCTTTGGCCCAGGGCGCGATCCTGGAGACCCAGGATCGAATCCCACGTCGGGCTCCCGGTGCATGGAGCCTGCTTCTCCCTCTGCCTGTGTCTCTGCCTCTCTCTCTCTCTCTCTCTCTCTCTCTCTGTGTGTGTGTGTGTGTGTGTGACTATCATAAATAAATAAAAATTAAAAAAAAAAAAAAAAAAACAAGACAGTGGATAGAGCATCTTTCCTCATGTGACTCAGTAGTGACATTTTCCATCTTCTAGAAGAACAAAATGTTTGAGTTTAGAAACAGTGGCTAAATACTATAAATCTATATATACTGTACATGTATTTGGAAGTTACCTAAACACCTAATGAGAGTGCTTCATAAAATTTTCTATCAGAGTTCTTGTATATGTATCTTAAGTTCTAGCGAACTCATTGTGTCCTTGTTGCTACTTGATTGCCTATAAAAGAAATGTGTGAATTTTTTAAATGTGAAAAGTGACACCTGAAAAAATAGAAATGATCCAGATAGCCTGGAATGGAAATAAAAATGTATGATCCAAATGATGTAAACATGTCATGCAGTCTAGCCATGTTGTTTTCGTGGAAGCATCAGAAGCCACAGAGCCTCTAAGTATTAACTTAAGATGTTGCCAAGTTCTCCACTCAATTATTTTGGTGACTATTAATATTTCAGTGTTTTTGTTTATCATTATTACCCTGTTCCATTTATTTAGGGTGTCCTATTTCCCCTGCTCCCCGTGCCTCAAATGATTTTCTGGTAGATAATTCACAGTGCTACCAAAGCCATTTGTAAATATGCAGTCAGAGAGTATTTGTTTCTGTCTACTTTGAGAACTGTCACTGTTTTGTTGTTTTACATCTTTAGCCTAGTATAGAGCCTGGAATATCAGTACTCAGAACTCAGTATGTTTGTCTTGGAATAAAAGTGTGTAAAGAAGCTGAGCTTTACTGAAGATTAGAAAGAGTTTTAATATGTAGCTAGAACATTTGCAACTAAGTGAAACTATTAAGTATAGAAAGGAAAGAATCAAAGATGAGAATAAGGCTTACAGAGGTCAGCACTACAGAGGCCTCAAGACCTCAAAAGGCTGACCTGAACTCAGTTGGAGGAGGTGTGGAATGCATGAAGGAAGGCTTCTTTCCTGGGGGTCAGGGAAGATGGAGAGGGCTTAGTCCTCGCTCAGCAAGAGTAAGATGCAGGTAGTTTAGAGAGGGTGGGGATTTCGGCGGCCAGATGGCAGAGCCAGCTCCAGATGCTTTCAGTTTGGGGAGGCGGGGCACGGGTGTCCCTGCCAACCAGATGTCACGGCTCATGCACTGCCTCCCATCAGAGCCGTCCAGCAGGCTCTGCTCAACACCGCTGGCTCAGGAATTGGAATCTCATTCCAGAGCTTGCTCTGTTAAACTCACAAGATGTTCATCAACTAGTCCTTAGCTGGAATGAGTTACCCTAGGATAAGAAAGTTATTTTTCTCCTTAGAACTTTACTTTGTGCTTTACTTTGTTGTACGCTTAGGCTTCTCTGAAGTTTTTTGAGGAGATGGAGTTTTGCTTTTTAAAGACGTTGTTTTGATTGTGACTTTTTTTTTTTTTTTGAAAACTTTTCAAAAATTTCAAATTGTGCATAGGAGAGTGGAGAGTGAGGCTGTGTTGCCAGATGGATCATGTGTTGTGGCCATCATCTGGGCAGAGCCAGAGCAGCTGAGTGAAGGCCACAGAAGGGCAGCCAGGTGGTGTAGATGGATTGCTGCTCCCTTCCACCCAGAGGTGTCCTCAGGCCCCCAGTTCTGGGCCCAGCTCAGATAGTCACTGTTGCTCCTCTTGGTCATCCTTATTGTTTGAAATCACGGCTTTCCTTTTACAAATTTATGTCCATGAAAAGTTTGGTTCTGCCTTTCTCCTTGCTTTCAATTTTCAGTCTGTTTCCTGAATTTTATACTATCCTTTATCAACTTGATTAGCACAACAGGTGCTTTGTAGTAGCTAAATAAACAGACTCATGAGCTATTTTGGGGCTGTAGGGATTCCTCCTATCTTTTAGACTTTAATACATTGTTCGTTCTGAATCTAGATAACTCAGTGCTGTTTTAAAGCATCATGGAGTCACAGTTCTCCACCCCCATACCAAGGTTTGGTTTTTTAAAGTGCAGGCCCGAAGCCAGGGGGATGTCCTAGAAAAGCAAGAAAGCAACAGCCGCTCGGTCTGAAGAAAGTTGAGCTTTGATTCACTGACTGGGATATGTGCCGAGGAAACCGAAAAGCACAGAAGCCACTTTATTTCTCCTCTCTCTCGTTTGCCTCCTGCCTGTGGTCCCCACAAGATCATTATTATATAAACTCGCCTCTCACTTACATCCTGGAGAAAAGAAACAGGAATGCCAAGTAGATGATGTCATGGTATTTCTGTGGACTTGATAATCAATCTCTGAGAAACTTACAGCAAGTGCTTTTTATTTGTTGATAGATCTTCTTCATTGTGAAATAGTATTGGATGAATCTGGTTTTATTCCTGGGTGCCAGACTGGTACTCTCCCATCCTTGGTGAAAACCTAAGATTCGTTGAAAGTGGGGAATTAGAAATCTCTCTCCCCTAACCTTCTTTCTAGTTCTCTGGAACCTGGTAGGAAAATCCTGACCTGTACAAAATAACATCTAAAGTCAGAGTTCAGAATAAACCAGCAATGTCAGAAAATATTTCAGGAGGAATAAGAATCACTAATAATTAGTTAATTTCAGTCAATGAGTACGTTATAAACTCTTCGTATAACTCACTTTCTCCTAATAGAGAATTCAGTGTAAGCCAGGTTGATGCTGACTTACTGGGTCTTTTTTTGCCCAGGAGGTGGGTCAACTTCTTTCCTAGGGCTCAGACTTTGTTTCTTCATAGTTTAAGCTTCTGTAGCACTTAATCTGTACTCCTAATAAGTGCAAAATTTGAAGTGTTTTATTATATAGGAAGTGTCCAGACCCATCATGCTGTTCAAGTGACACCTCTTAGGTAAGGAGTTTTTGCTACGTGGATCTGTAATGCTCTTCCCTTTAAAAGAAATTTGTGCTTATTTGTACTTGTAACTTCTAAAGGAAAGGCCATGGCTGCACTTTTAAAATTTTATTTGTAAACCTCTGTACAGTAAATTCACTCCTTTTGGTGTATAGTTTTAAGAATTTTGACAACTACCACTGCAGTCTTATAACCACAACTATGTTCAAGGGACAAGGCAAGGCGTCCCATCACTTCCCCAAATTCCCTTGAGCTGCCCTTTTATATTCAACCCCAGCCCCTAGTTCTAACCCATGACAACACTGATGTGTTGTCTCCATATTTTTACCTTTTCCAGAATATCGTTATAAATGGAAGCATTTAGACATGCCTCAGGAAGCAAGAAAAATCTCAAACAACCTAACCTTATGCCTAAAGGACTAGAAAAAGAAGAGCAAACAAAGCACAAAACCAGCAGAAAAAAGAAGTAATATAGAGCAGATATAAATAAAATAGAAACTAAAAAAAAAAAAAAAAGGTAGAATGGATCACTGAAACTGAGAACTGGTCTGTCCTATCCCCCGCCTCCCCTCCTCGCCATAAAAACGGAAGCATACAGTGTGTAGTTCTCTGATTCTGGCTTTTCTCACTCGACAGTATGCGTTTTGTTTATCCATTCACTCCTTGAAAGACGTTTGGGTTTCCAGTCTGGGACATTTATAAATCAAGCTGCTAGAAACATTTACATAAAAGTTTTTATACGAGTGTAAGTTATCATTTCTCTTTGGTGAATGAATACCTAAGGGTGGAATGACTAGATCATTTGGCGGGTGTATGTTTCATGTTTAAGAAATTGCCAAACTGTTCCAAAGCAGCTGGATCCCACCAGCAGAGGATGAGGCTGGTACCAGGGGCTCCACATCCCTACTTCCACTTTGGATAGTGTCAATTTTCCTCTATTTTAACATGTCTACTAAATATGTAGTGGTACCTCATCATAGTTTTAACTTGCATTTCCCGTATTGAGCATCTTTGCCTGTGCTCATTTCCCTTCCATATATTTTCTTTGGTGAAGAGTTTGTTTATTTTTTTTTTTAATTTTTATTTATTTATGATAGTCAGAGAGAGAGAGAGAGGCAGAGACATAGGCAGAGGGAGAAGCAGGCTCCATGCACTGGGAGCCCGATGTGGGATTTGATCCTGGGTCTCCAGGATCGCGCCCTGGGCCAAAGGCAGGCGCTAAACCGCTGCGCCACCCAGGGATCCCGAAGAGTTTGTTTAAATCTTTTGCCCATTTCTTATTAGGTTGTTTTGAGAAATCTTTATATTCTGGAAACAAGTCCTCTGTCAAATAAGGTGATTTGCAAATAATTTGTCCTGAGCATGGCTTGTCTTTCTCTCAACAGTGTCTTTCTCATAACAGAAGCTTCTCATGAAGTTCAAATTACCAATTGTTTCTTTCATGGATTGTGTTTTAGACATCATGATGAAAACCTCATTACCTAACCCAAGTTCACAGTAATATTTTCTCCAGAAAGTTTTGTAGTTTTAGATGAATTTCAAGTTAGTGTTTGTATAAGATGTGACTGTAATAAGGCAGAAGTTTATGTTATGCACCTGGGAACAAGTAGTTCACTGTCTGTTGAAAAGTGTTCTTTTTCTGTTGAATTTCCTTTACATCTTGTCAAAAATCAATTGAACATATTTGTGTGGTTTTATTTCTGGTCTATATTTTGTTCTATTGATTTGTGTGTCCATCCTTATGCCGACACCCCACTATCTTGATTAGTGTAACTTTATAGTAAATCTTTAAATCGCATAGTATAAATTCTCCAATTTGGTTCTTTTTCATAATAACTTTGGACTATTTTTCTTTTGCCTTTCCAAATAAATTTGACTCAATTTGTAGATATTTAGAACTAATCATGCTGGGACTGTGATTGGTATACATACAGTTAGTAATTGTTATATCTCCCTGATGTTGTGACTCTTTTATAATTATGAAATGTGTCCTTTTGTGTCTAGTAAAATTCCTGTGCTAAAATCTATTTTGTTTTGGTTTTTTTTTTAAGATTTTATTTATTTTTTCATGAGAGAGACACAGAGAGAGGCAGAGACATAGAGAGAAGCGGGCTCCATGCAGGGAGCCCGATGCAGGACTCAATCCCGGGATGCCAGGATCCCGCCCTGAGCCAAAGGCAGACGCTTAATCACTGAGCCACCTAGGTGTCCCTAAAATCTATTTTGTCTGATGTTAATATAGTCACCCCAGTTCTCTTATGGTTGCTGTTTGCAAGACCTATCTTTTACCATCTTTTACTTCAGTCTGTTGCTGTCTTTGAATCTGTATCTCCTGTTGACAACATTATTGGAGATTGCTTTTTTTTTTTTTATCACATCTGGCAACCTCTGCATTTTGATTAGAGTTTTTGGACCATTCATATTTAATCATTATTGACTCAGATTTACATTTGCCATTTTGACATTGTTTGACTATTGATCTCTTCCTCCCTTACTGCCTTTCTTTTGTGTGAAATATTTTCTAATGTGCTGTTTTAATTCCTCTCATTTTTCCTCTAAATTTTATTTTTTTAAAGATTTTATTTATTTATTCATGATAGAGAGAGAGGCAGAGACACAGGCAGAGGGAGAAGCAGGCTCCTTGCAGGGAGCCCGACGTGGGACTCGATCCCGGGTCTCCAGGATCACACCCCGGGCTGCAGGTGGCTCTAAACCACTGCGCCACCAGGGCTGCCCATTCCTCTAAATTTTAAAAATTATATTCTTAGCAGTTGCCTCAGTATGCATCTTTCTGTAATATCACAGCATACTTCATATGAATACTCAATTCTAGTAAAATTGATAGAAACTTTTCTCCAGTATAGCTCTGGTTCCCTCTCTCTGTTTATGTACTGTCATATTTTATATCTATATCTGTTATAAACCCAACAATATGGTATAATAATTATTGCTTTCTACAGTCATATCTCTTAAGAGAAGAAGTTGGAAAAAATACATATTTTATGTTAACCCACATATTTGTAGTGCTCTTCATTTCTCTCTGTGAATTTGGGTAATTTCCTTTTAGCCTGAGGTAGTATTTTTTTTAGCACAAGGGACTTCCTCTAATATTTCTGTAATACAGGTTTGTTGTTTATGTAATACAGATTTGCTATATATATATATATATATATATATATATATATATATATATAATGTTTGCTCATCTTTGTTTGTATGGGAATGTCTTTATTTTGATTTTTGAAGGATAGGTGTGCTGGTTGTAGAATTCATGGCTGACAGTTTTCCTTTCAGCATGGTGAATATGTCTTTCCATTGCTCCTGACCTCCATTGTTGTCAGATGACTAGTCCATCTATTCCACTGATTACATACACACGCGCACATACCACTACCACCACCACCACCACACAAAATGAGGCATTTTTCACTTGCTGCTGTCAAGATTTCATTTCTGTCTTTCAGCAGTTTAATTCTGCTGTATCTTGGTGTGGATATCTTCATATTTATCTTATCCAGGGTGAGCTTCTGGAAATCAGATTATAGGTTTCCATCAAATTTGAGAAACTTTCCTCTATTATTTCTTCAAATATTTTTTCTTCTTCTTTCTCCCTTCTCCTCTGGGGACTCTCATTACCAGTGTATTGGTATGCTTTATTTTCTGAGACCCATTCATGATGCTTCCAGTTTTTTCTCTCTATTCTTCATATTAGATCACTTCTGTTCATCTGTTTTCAGATTCATGGATTCTTCTGCCATCTTGAATCTGCATTTGAACCCTTAGAGTGAATTTTTAATTTCAGTTATTCTCAACTCCAAATTTTTCATTTTAATATTTTATAAGTTCTTGAGAATCTTTGTTTTAATTCCGTGTCATATTTGCCTTTACATTTTAAAATATAGCTTCCTTTAGTTATTTGAGTATATTTCTAGAAGCTGCTTTGTCTGCTAAATTCAACATCCAGATACACTTAGAGATAGTTTCTGTTGACTACTTTTTTGTTGGTATGGGTCATACCCTGCAATTTCTCTGTATCTCTCTTGATTTTTTGTTGAAAACTGAACATTTTAGGGAATAAATTTTAGCAATCTTGATTCTGATTTTTCCTCTTTTAACTTTGGCTTCCTGGGGTTCACCCTTGCGTCTGTGTAGATTAGTGGGAAGCCTGCCTCAAGCCAGTTAGGCTTCTGTCCTGTGCTGATGGATCTTCGTGTGGAGAGGGGACTGCATTCAAAGCTCAGATAATTTTCAAGTTGGCTACCCTGGCTTTTTGCTTTTTTGTGGGCCTTTTTGTGTCTCCTTTACAAGTGTGTGCAACCTCAGAGCTGGCCAGGTGTGTGTGCCTGGCTTGGATCCCCTCTGGCCTCCACTGTTTCTGCACACAGCTTCAGCCTGGAATATGCTTGACCCAACCATGCAACCTTGGCTAGTGGAACCACTGGCACTTTATCTTGACCAGCCTCTGGATTGTCACTGCCGCCACCACCAAGCATGGGCATGTCCCACCACTCCAGGTCAAGCCAGCCTTCCACCTCACCAGGGAACCTGAAGCAGCCAGTCTTCACAGCCTGTTCTACACTGGTAGAGCTTCCATGTCAGCCGAGGAGAGGGTGGGGAGGCACAGGGGCAGTGGGAGGAGATGGGAGCAGCCTCATGCCAAACAGAACACTGCAGATTTCCATGGTTCTTGCATAAAGTTTAGCAGTTTTGCAAGTATAAACACTTCTCAGATGGCTGTGTGCCTTTGGTTGATTTCCAGAGCACTTATTTTTGGTGGGTTCTGTCCAGTTTTATAATTATTTTGGGGGGATGGGAATAGCTGATTGCCTCACTCAACTGTAGCTGGAACTTTCATCTCCAGAAGCCTTTTAACTACTAGTGGTTTTATTTGGTAAGCTTATAAAAATGTTCAGTGTTCATTTGATGTTTGGTATGTCAGATTTGTTAAGCTGAATTTCTGCTCTTAAAATAGAAATATCACTCATTAAGCTATGTTTTAGAATGGTCATAAGTTCTGAGATAGTAGCTTTTACTACTGCATTCATGGAAAAATTGCTTTTTCTATTTTTGGCTTTAATTTTTAAAACCAGATGGAATAAAAACCACCGTCCTGAATTACTTTTCAAAAATAGTCAATTTGTTTGTGTTTTTGAGATTTAATTAAAAATGTTTGGACACGTTTTTATAAATAGAGAAATGTTATGCACTTTGTAAGACATTAAATTGTATTTTCTTTCCCCTTTCTTGCCCATAGGGCTTCATACGGTCACACAGAACTGGCATAGTCTTAGTTTATCAGACAGAGAAAGTTGTTCATACCCAGATAAGATTTGCTTTTAAATTTTTTGAGAGCTTAGGGATCCTTGAGGAAAATCGCATTTTGTAGCTGTGATTTTTCTTGTCACAATTAAAAAGTTTATTAGCTTGTTCAATCAGAATCGTTGTAAACTAAAACATCTGTCGTATCTTTCCCATGGTTCTCTGAAGCATTTGCTGTGTTGCAGCTTGTTTGTAAGTTAGTGAAAAACTGCCATGGTCTTTTACCTTTTACTGAATGACTTTCTCCCAAGTACCTGCTGAGACAAACATCTTCGTTTGTGGTGACGACAATTCTCATTTTACACCGCATCTTAAGTCACTCTTGTTGTGCACCTTGCAGGTCGCTTTGAAGAAGAATTTATCAAAATGCGCATGGAGAGACTCCAGGCGTGGATGACCAGGATGTGTCGTCACCCAGTAATCTCAGAAAGTGAGCTTTTCCAGCAATTTCTAAATTTCCGAGATGAAAAGGTAGGACCTTTTAATTGTGATAGTCTCAGGTCATATTGAGAATTATTACGTTTGCATCAATTTTATGTCTGAAAGTTAATAGGATGTTGGTTAGCTATTTCTTATTCCCTCCAAAGACCACGAGGGGCAGAACCCTAGATCCTAACCAGAGGAAATTAGTCCTGCTCTGTGGAAGAACTGCTTGCCAGAATGGTCTTCCATAAACTTGGAATAGAGTGGCCCAGAGTGGGCAGGAGGTGAAGGATATGATAAGGTGAGGAATGTTTTTCCCCAAGATGCTTTTAAAGATAGGAAAGGCCCCAAACAGTGCAGAGTATTTTAGTCTCATGAAGTCAGGGAAGTAGAGTGAATGAGTTCTTAAGATTCCGTTTTGACCTTGCAGTGTGATAATGTTATGAAAAGAAAAGTAGATTCAGAGGTAGACCATCCTTCTCAAAACCAAGTCATTTTTCCAGAACTGCAATCCCAAGTCCACAGTAATGAATGCCAGTCTCTCTTTGTCCCCATGGATAGTCATTCTGCCAGTGGCCATGTGTTCTTTGTTGAGAATCAAGAAAACATTGGCTGTCTGACATCTCATTATTGTCCTGCTTTGGAAACAGTTTTCTCTCTCTCAGTAAGCTTTTACTCTATATTGTATCTTTTTATTCTGTAAAAAGATGTTTTCTCCATCTTTCTCTTATAACAAATATTACATATCTTAGAAAACAATGCAGAGAATAAAAGCATGAGTCAGCTCAGATGCCAACAGCAGATATGAAATACATTACAATCCTAGAAAAAAGTCATGACTTATTTTCAAGTTTATTTAAATGCTAGAATATTACATACTTTGTTAGAACTTTCAGAGATTTACTCGCTAAACTGCTTTATAGTACTTTCCCCTTGTTAATGTGAACACATTTATAATAAACATAAATAATCAGGCACTGTATGTGTTTACAGACATAGGCATACACTTAACTTAGTATAAATATTTGGGCCTTATTCTCAGTTACTGCTTATTTCTAGAATTGGCAGGCTCATTCATTTCAATGTGTTACATGTAACCAGGCCAGGAGCTAGAAAACATGGAGGTGCTTCAACAATTTTTGTAGAGATCGCAGGTCTAGCCCTACAAGCTGCCCTGGAAAACTCTTATTTCTCTGGTGAGATGTAGTGGTTCATTCACAATATGCCCTGTAACCACTGGGTTCTTCGAGTGAGTTCTGTCCATCAGTTTTGTTACTCTTTAGACACAAAAACTATAAGGCATACCCTCCCAAGTTTGTCGCCTTACTGTTACCCACAGGACTTTAACAAAAGTCCTGATTTTACAAAGATTTGATTTAGAAAGCACTTCTAAAAGTTGTGTTTTATACAGAGTATTGTAATTAAAAATAATAATAAATCTAGACACTGGGAACTTTGGATGGATTTGATATAATAGGAAAAAGAAAGAACTTGGATTCAGGGTGCCTGGGCTCTGCTTCTAGCCCCTTCTGTGGTCTTGGCCACAGTTTCCTCACCTGCTAAATGACAGTGTAAAACTAGATAATCCAAAAAAAAAAAACTAGATAATCACTAAACGCTATGATTCTTTGGCCAGCAGTAGCTTGTGTAGATGGATGGACATAGAAGACCTACAGAAAAATTACTAGAAATAAGTGGTTAGTAAGATAGCTGGATATATGACTTCACATATTTACATACCAGCAGTAAACACAGAATGAAAGTCTATAAAAAACTATCACAATAGCATAAAAATATATCTGGGAATAAGTACAAGATAATGTACCCAAAAACTCTACATAAAAAACTATGAAACATTTTTGACAGAAATAAAAGAAAAACCCAGCTAAGTGTTCCAATACTGTTTCATGGATTGAGGAACAGAAAAGATGCTATATCCATGTGGAAAGTCAGAGCACTAAGAAAGCCAAGGTGCTCTTAAAAATGAAGGAAGTGGGAAGAGGGCTTTATTGGATATTGAGACTCGTTACAAAGCTAAAATAATTTTAAAAGCATGATATTGGCATAAGGAGAGACAAACAGACCAGTAGAACAGAACAGAGTGGACACTTGATTTATGGCAAAGATGGTGCTAAGTACAGTGGGAATAGGACAGTCTTTCCAGTGAATGATGTTGAGTCAGTTTGGTGGTGTCATTGGGGAAAAATGAAGTCTGGTTACCACTCATAGCAGTCTACTATTGATTTCATTAGATTTGACACTGGAATTGTGGTTATGTTTTTAAAACACAGCTTTATCTATTAAAGATATTTATAGGTGAAATGACACTATGTTTGAGACTTCCAATAAAATCAGCAAGAAGAAAATAGAAGTAGAAAGGAGGAGAATAGAAAAACCAAGACTGCAAAATGTTGATACCTGTTACAACTGAGTCTGAGCGGGGCTTAGACTTTTCTCTGTACTTCTGTATGTATTTGAAAGTTTCCATTGTGTAAAGTTTTTGTTGTTGTTGTTGTTGTTTTAATCAGCTCCATGGGGCACCTGGGTGGTTCAGTAAAGCATCTGCCTTCTGCTTAGGTCATAATATCAGGGTCCTGGGATCAAGCCCTAGCTCTGGCTCTGTCCTGAGCAGGGAATCTGCTTCTCCCTCTCTCTCTGCTCTGCCCCCTGCTCATGCACACTCCCTTTCTCTCTCTCTCTCTCTCTCTCTCTCTCTCTCTCTCTCTCTCATTCTCTGAAATAAATAAATAAAATCTTTTTAAAAAAATCAGCTCCGGCGATTTGCAAATCTAATGTGAAAGGCAACACAGTAAAGCTTCTAAGAAGGTAACATAAGGGAATATCTTCATACCCCCAAGGTAGGAAAGGATTTCTGAAATAGGACACAAAAATGATTAATCACACAGGAAGAAGCTGATAAATTAGACTATATTATCATTAAGAACTGCTCTGTATCAAAAGAAGCCTCTAAAAGTGAAAAACAAGCTAAAGATCTGAACATATATAACCAACAAAGGGCTGCATTTTGGAATATATGAAAACCCATAGAAATCCGTAAGAAAGATAACCCAGTAGAAAAAGAGATTTGGTAAGGTACTTCACAAAAGGAAGTACCTCAGTAATCCACAAATGTGTAGGACAGTGCTTAACCTCATTAGTCATCAAGCAAATGCCAATTAAAACTACAGTGAATACAAGTGCTCACGTCCTCAAATGACTATAATTAGAAAGACTGACCAAACGAAGCTCTTGTTGGACTGAGGAGCTTTCTTTACACACTGCCAGTGGGTGTGGAAATGGGTAAGACCAGTTTGGAAAGCCATCTGGCATTACCTGCTAAATTTGAACATTTTCCACCCTAGGGGTGTACCTGACCCGTAGGTGCCCACGTGTACAGGATATGTGTACATAGCAGCTTTACTCATCACCTGGGGGGCCTGGGGTGGCTGCCAGTGGGAGGATGAAGAAATAAACTGGGGAGTAATCATACAGTGGAACATTGTGCCACAATGGAATCGATGCACGGCAGCTCTGATAACACTGTGGATGTAGCTCGTAAGCACAGGCTTAGCACAGGAAGCCAGACACAAAAGCATACGTATATACATGGTCTTTTTGGTTCAAAAAACTAGTAGACCCCCTGATGAGGGACTTGTGCTTAGATGGTAAGACTTGAAAGGAAAGTGAGGAACCAGGAACCACTAAGGAAAGGATAATGTGTTACTTGTTCTGGGAGTGAACAGGGGGTGGGGGGGGGCGGTTGGGATGGGACACATGGGGGCTTCTGGAATGCTGGCTTCTTTCTCTTGGTCAGGATTCCTAAGGGTGCTTATGTTCACTGTGTTACGTTGCTGTACATGGGGAAGGGGCAGTGATGGAACCACCTTACTCTGAGGGCCTCGGGCTCCCAGGGACCCCTCTGTGTGTTGGCACTGTTCGTGCACCGAAATTACATTTGGGATGTAGAGACATCCCACGGTGCCAAGGGCAACAGCACGGGAGCTGCTGCCAAAAATTAAACATAGTCCATCACTGAGCCAGTTGCATTAGGGAATTTTGAAACCTATTTTGACACTGCTCCCCCCTGTAACATTATGATGTTCTTATTTGCAGGAATGGAAAAGTGGGAAGAGAAAGGCCGAGAAAGATGAGCTGGTGGGAGTTATGATATTTTCCACCATGGAACCAGAAGCACCTGACTTGGACCTACTAGAAATGTAAGAGATATTGTCACACTTCCCTTTTTCCCAACCTGTGTCCACCTTCTGTGCTGACAGGCCTTGGCTGGTGTCACCGACCTCAGCAGAGGTGCAGGGTGTTGAGCTAGACCGCATGAAGGTGTGGGGGCCGTGGTCAGGTGTTCAGGAGAGCCTCACTTGTGCAGGAGAGCGCTCTCTTTCTAGCCATAACATCAGGTGGAAGTCGGCTTCCTTTTTACCTTCAAGTCAGTGATTTCCTATCTGGTACAGTGGTTTCTAATCATTTCTAATAAAGAATGATAAAAGAAAATGGCATAGAGCACACCCATGTAATATTCAACAAAGCAGAAATCTCTGATTATTGCCTTGAAGGAAGGGAATCTCTAGCCTGCATTTTTGTGCTATTTTTTAATTTGTTTTTTTAATTATGTAATTTTTTTTAAATGTAGGCTTGGTTGAAAATCAAGTAGTTCCTTTTCTATTTAAAGGCCAACAAGAAATCATGGGGATTTTAAGTTTTTTTCTTATAGAATTATCACTTATGTGTTACCAAACGTAGAGACAAGAAAAAAACAAAAAAAAAAAACAACACACAATCTTGTAACTACCCAAAGAGAAAAAAATCAATGCTAATATGTTGGCCTAGGTCTATATAGTCTTCTGAAACATCACCTGCACAGATATAGCTCAGGGAAAAATTGTTACAAAAAGGACCTCATGCTATGCATTGTCTTATGATCTGGAGGGTTTTTTTTTTTTTCCATTTAACATGATTATTGGGGTGAGTTTTCAAGTTGGTACTTTTTACATCCTCAGCCAAAGATGTTCAGAATCACTTACCTGGTTGTGTATCTATGTTACCTTCTCTGATTTGTTAAAGTACTTGTTAAAATGAATGAAGAACCACTGGGTACCTCCACTGATAGAATTCCACTCAGATATTCAAGAAATCATGATTTTGTTTACTTCAGAATAATTTTAGTTAAAATTCACAGGGAATTGAAGGAGGAAGGGAAGCAGAGTTAAACATTTAAATGGCAAATTTTTAATTCTTTAAAATTCTGTTGTTTTTTTTAAGATTTTATTTATTTATTTGAAAGAGAGCAAACATAACCAGAAGGGAGGGGCAGAGGGGGAAGGACAAGCAGACTCCCTGAAACAAGAGATTTGGGATCAAGACCTAAACCAAAGGCAGATACTTAATCAGCTGAACCACCGAGGTACCCCTTGATTCAGATTTCTAAAGAAGGGGCACCTGGCAGACTCAGTCCATTAAGTACCTGTATTCGGCTCAGGTCATGATCCCAGGATCCTGGGATGGAGCCCTATATCGGGCTCCCTGCCCCATGGGGAGCCTGCTTCTCCCTCTCCCTCTCCTTGCTGCTGTCCCTGCTTGTGTGTTCTTCTCTGTCAAATAAATAAATAAAATCTTAAAATAAAATGAAATAAAAATCTGAATCAAGCCTGGTGAGAGCAACTATTACAATGCAAGAAAACAAATACCCGTGATTATGTTTAGCGTGAGTCTCACCTGACCATGTTGATTTTTCTCCTCCTGCATGTCACACTGTTGGACCATTTGGTAGCAAAGTCAAGGACATGCCTTCTTGTGTTTTGGCCCCACAGAGAACAGAAGTGCGAAGCTGTTGGTAAATTCACCAAAGCCATGGACGACGGCGTGAAGGAGCTGCTGACCGTGGGGCAGGAGCACTGGAAGCGGTGCACAGGGCGTAAGTCCATCCTCACGGCAGCTCTGGGCTTTCATGGGTGGCAGTACAGGCTTAGTGCTCTGACCTTTACCACCCTGAGGAACTGTCAGTCTAGTGAACTCCAGTAATATCATATCTAGAGCCCTTTGGTGAACCTCACTCATCAGCCCTACTTAGCAGAAATTTGACTCCAACAAAGCCAGTTCAGGAGCTCTCACAAGACACCATGTTCCCTTAAATGCTTTCTAGTTATTTGGGGTTTATAATCTATGGACAGTTCATCATTTCCGTGTCTTTAGAGAGGGCTTGTTATTTTTTATCTCATGATTTCATGTTCTCATCTTTATCCATTTGGTAAGGTGTTATATACGAAATCTTCGTCAACTTACAATGGGGTCGCATCCCTATTAGCCCATCCTAAATAGAAAATATCCTGAGTTGAAAATACATTCACTACACCTCACTTGCCAAACCTCACAGCTTAACCTGGCCTATGCCAAACACATTCAGGATGCTGACATCAGCCCGCAGTTGGACAAAACCATCTCCCACAAAGCCCATTTTATAGTACAGTGTGGAATATCTCCTACTGTACTGAAAGTGAGAAACAGAATGGCTGTACAGGTACAAACTGGTTGTCAGCCTGTGGGTCACTTATCCCCGTGGTTGCTAGCTGCCCAGCATCACAGAGACAGTCCCCCCGCAGACCTGCACCTGGGGACAAGATCCAAATTCAAAATTCCAAGGACAGTTTCTATTGAATGCCTATTGCTGTGGCACCACCATAAAGTTGATAAATTGTTAAGTCAGGGGCCATCTGTACTTGCTACAGCCCTAACTTTTAGAAAGACCAGGATAGTTGGCTGTGGAAAACATGAGCTGGGATAGACCAAGAGTAGTGTGAGGAGAGGTGGCACTGCTAGCTGTGGCTTTCTGCCTCTTCTTTCCCTGTCATCAGGGACTTCTTATCCACCCACCACACATACCCCTTCCCTTTGTGTCTACACTATCATTCTCCAGAACTGTGTTTTCCTGTATTCCCTGGCACCATGCAGCCCTTGTGTCACGTAGCCCAGGCTAGAAACAGTCACTGTCGGCTGTGGGGATGACACCTGGTAGCTGTCCCCCCACCTCTGACGCTCTGTGGGCTTCAGAGGCCAGGTCACCGCTGCACAGCATTCACACGGTCTTTGAGGGCCATCAGTGTTCAGAAGTTTCCTCCCCTGCCCACCCATCCTGCCCTTATTGCCAGCCCAGCCTTCCGAGTCTCAGAGGGAAAACTGTGCCCTAGTTAGGGATTGTGCATGTTATAATCCTAGAGAAAGCAGTGCAGCAAGTCCCTGACTGAGTACCCTAACCTAGTACTGAGGCTAGTAGGCTGGCCATAAGGCTGGTATCTATGAATTTTCTGGCCTTCACCTTATACACCCTACAAGAGTACTTATATTCAGTTTTGTTATATTCAGTTATATTCAGTTTTGTTTTGTTTTTCTCTTAATAAAAATGGCTTCTGCTTTGAATTATAAAAATAATACATACCCACTTTTAAACTGATGTGCAGCATAGGAAGGAATTTCATGATTTGTTTTGTGAACATTTTTTAACAAGTGATGTTTTTCTTCAAATTTTATTTTTTCCCCTCACTTAGAAGTCAAAAAATAATTTTAATGCATAAGAAACTGAATGTGGAATGACTTGTGGGTGAATTATTAAGATAGCATAGCCAAGTTAATAGCAACAGTGAGATCTCTCAAATCCAGACCTGAAATCCAAGCCTTATCAGGAGTTGGCAGGCTGTGCCCTGGAGGCCAAATCCGGCCTGCTGCCTATTTTTGTAAAAGTGGAACACAGCCCTGCCCGTTTATGTTCGTACTGTCCGTGGCTACTTTCCTGTTACAGTGGTAGACTCAAGTACTTTCCACAGAAACCCGTGGCTTCCCAAAGCTTGAAATATTTACTGTCTGGCCCTTTGCAGAGAAAAAAAGGCCCTGTTCACAGTGAATGACCCTGTACCACTCATGTAATATTTTATATCGACAAAAGGCACTTGTAGCAGTTTGCCAGCTGTTCGTGCTCGAGGGGCAGACACTGGGAGTAATAGCAGTTGCTCCTTTCTCATGGCAAAGAAATATGGTGTATCCCAAATATAGCACTAATTAAGCCCGAAATGGCCACGTATACAAATGCATCATTAGAAAACAAACTGACTGGCTGCCTTTGGTCACAGGGTGTTACAAACATAAAGGGGAGTGATGCTTCTCTCAAATAGTGGTTTCATTGTAAAATAATTAATTTCAGCTGTAAGCTCTTATGAGGCCGTAAGAATAGCAAATCCTTTAACTCTGTATATTCTTTTAAAGCTATTCCCTATTTTTTAGAAATATTTTGAGTACAAATCTTACAATCAAAATTTTAAGGATCTTGCAAAAATCTGGGTTTAGGATTTCTTTCAGTCCTTAGGGCACCTGGGTGGCTCAGTTAGTTGAACGTCCAACTCCTGGTCTTAGTTGGGGCCCTGGTCTTAGGGTTTTGGGTTTGAGCCCTGAATTGGGCTCCATATTGGGCATGGAGGCTACTTAAGATTTAAAAAAAAAAAAAAAAGTTAAATCCTTTTATGTCTAACATCTAGTCACCTTCATGTCCCATGTAACCTACCAGGTCAAATTTATGAAATAGAAGATATTGGTTTAGGGCTGCTCCCTTTTTGAGAGGTGGAGGAGTTTGAAGCACTTGGTTTAAGATTTGATGTTAGGATCTTCTTTCTCCTTTTCTCTCAAAATAGAGTTTCTTAAAATTCCTAATCTCTGAAGTGAGAAATCTAGCACATAGTGCGGTCAAGCACATGGCAAATGTCTTTAACTTCATATATAGTTATAAAAGTTAAGCAAGTTATTAAAATTAAGCTAATATAGTTTGAATTTGTGTTCCATGATTATTGCAGCATATAGACCATATTTCAGATTTCTCTGAACTAGACTTTTTTAAAGAAACATTTGAATTTTTCTTCTTTAATACTGTACTAAGTCTTCAAGTGTAAATAAGGCTTTCTTCTGAAAAGCAATAGATGTGTCTAAGGGAACTATTTACAGATGCAAAGAAAATAACCTAAGATACAGACTCTTATCTAGAAAGTTCTCCAGAGTGACCCTTGAATGCTAGAATTGTATCACTAGAAGGACCCTCAGAGATTGCTTCATTAATCATATTATGCAGATGAGAAAGCCAAAATCCTTCCTCCCTGGTCCTCTTGAGTCCTTCTGCCATATTTTTCTCCACACCTTGTTGCCTTCCACCTTGTTTTGTTTTGCAAATAATCATTCATGCATACATAACAGTGGAGAAAGCAAGGTATTTGGAATCACAAGTGGCCCATCCACCATTTTATTAGTCATATGACCCTGGACAAGTCAGTTCACTTCTCTGAGCCTTATTTTCCTAACCCATGGAACAGAGATGGTTGTTGTGGTGATTAGATAGGATGGGGTACATGCAAGCACACTGTCAACTAGAAACCATCTTCTGGACAAATTCCCAGTCACTTCTGTTTCATTCCATGGACAAAGATGTCAGCTGGGGTGGTAACTCATAATAATAGCACCTGCTACTAATTGAACAATTAATTAGTACAAAATTTTTATTGAAAAAAATTTCATTTTAAAAAGCCAATAATTTTATTAAAGAATATAGAATATCTTGAATAACTTCAGATTTCTTTTATGATAAAAGTAATTACTTTTAGGAAATAGTCGGATCCCATTTCTGTTTGCTCAGAGGACTAGTTAACAATGTATTCCTTTTTCCCTTTCAGCATTACCCAAGGAATATCAGAAGATAGGAAAAGCCTTGCAGAGTTTAGCAACAGTGTTTAGTTCCAGTGGTTATCAAGGTACGTCTGTATTTATTTACCCTTTGGGCCGCTGGTGTCTTGTGCAAAGCAGCCACCCCATTCAGGCTCTTGCATGCAAACAGAAACTCTTCAGCTAAGGACCCTTGTCACTGGTACTTAGATTGGCTAGACTGTTCCACTCAGGACTTCTGCAACCCCACCTTACTACTTGCGAGAAAAGCAGAGAGGATGGTTATACTCTGTATTTTCTTGCTAGCTTCTTGGTGCTCAGACACTGCTCCTCTGTTTTGCTAGAACAGGCAGCTATGGTAAGTAACCCTGTGCCCTTGCTTTCGTCTCTCTGCCAAACTCAGAAGTCAAGTCTTCCTGTTACAAAGGCCATAATTCATCGAGGCCATTTGTAGGAAATGTTTTGACTAAGTAACAAATCCACGTTGCCCTATGTCTCTCCATGACCTATCATGATTTTCAGCATATTCCATACTGTATATCTGACTTGTCGAATCTTGAATTCATTGCACTTGTACATTGACAGCACTTGTGAGAACAAGCTGGCTGTTTTCCTTTACATTTTGGTTTACTTTTGTTTAGTTTGCTCTGTGGAGCCAGGTAGGCAGTGAAAGCATTTGTCAGGTGAGTGGCACTTACTAAGTTTGAGTGTGTCCAGTCACTTACAGAAGTGGGAGAACCGGTAATTTGGCCATAGTGGTTATTCTGATACCTAGGGGAAATAGGTCTGTGGACGTCAGAGTCTGAGTATTTTCAGGATCAAGAAATCAGTCTCTCACCAGAATGTAAGATGTGGAGCTCCCATATAGGAATATTTCTTTTTGTCCTGACTGAATCGTCTTATAATCCCAACTTTTAGATCGGATGGGAGTTTTGAGGATTAGTTAATCTGGCGCCCTCATTTTCAAGATGAGGGACATAGAACTGAAAAGATAAGCCTCCCAGCCAGGGTGCCACACAGGATTAATGGAGGGGCCAAGTCTAGGGCCACATCCATTGCTGAGGTGCTGGCAGGACTCTAAGAGCACTCTCATCTTGACGGGATGAGAGCTTTTGTTCTGAAGATGCTGGACCCTGAACGTGTCCTTACAGGTCAGAGCTCACCTGAATCTGGGCCTTCCTTAAGCCCCCCTTGAGAGCTCTCTGTCCTCCAGCCCTGTCCTCAATTCCCGCCATCCCTCTTAGTACTCAAAACCCCTGTGAGAGAACTAGCTCTGCATATGGGGCTCCCCCTGGTTCCGGTCCCTCACACCAGCTTACGTGCATCTGGTAAAAGCAGCGGTGCCTCCCATCCCAGCAAAATTCTTCTCCCTGAGGGAGGCACCTTTTCCCACCCAGCATGCCTCCAGCCTCAGCAACTTGCCCAGGGTGCAAGGCTCAGCCCTTTCTGCACTGACTTCATTTGGATTTCCACATTCCCACAGTGCTTCAGTGACTGTAAGAAGTATGACATTTTAGTTTTTTTGGTATTACTACATTGAGAGCAAGAGCTTTGCCCTTGTCCCCATCCTAACTAGAAATGGAACTGTTCCAAGATTAGATTTTTAAGCCCAACCATGATCCTCCCAGTAGCATGGACCCAGACTTGAGGACTTCATTCATTGAAGTCAGATATGAAACTTAAAAATCATTCAGAACTAGACCACAGAATTTGTGAACTGCAATTCATTTGTTCTCCTAGTTGAATGTTAGGAGGGACAAATCACTCTTCACTAAATGTGGTATTCTTAGAGGGTGCAGATAATTGAACCAAAGGCTTGAAAAGGGATCAGGGCAGTTGGTGATCTGGGAAATGGTTCCTAAAGACATTCTTTAGTAGCTTCACACTGTACATAAATCTTTCCATATATTTCTCATCCTGTAAATTTCAGGAGAATCTGCATACCTTCAAAATGATCAGCTTCTCTCCAGAGTTATATATCTGTATGATTTTGTCCCCAAGCAACCAGGCAGAAAGGTGGGATGGAGGGGCTGTGGGGAGCTTAGGGGGATGCCCAGCAGGGTGAGACCCTCCTGGAGGGGAGATGGAGTATAAGATGACCCTTAAGGCCCTGCCTTCTCCACAGCACCCACCCGTTGTGATCCCCCTCTACACCACGCCTCACAGAAGTGCTGCTTGTTTTCCTAATGTTTTCCCTGCTTAAAACCATCATTCAGTGCATCATCAAATATTCATATTGCAAATGACACTTTGTCAAGTATTAAAAGCACTCCGTGTAATAAGTTTTGTGTGGAATACCATTCAACTTACTAGAGATCTTGTTTTCTTTCTTTTTTTTTTTTTTAATCAAAAAAAGTAGACTTTATTTTATTATGGTTGGTTCTCATTGAAGTAACTGGAATGTGGCCTGTTGACCTTTATACTTAAAAGTCTCTAATCTTATTACATAAAGTTAGTTCTTGGTGTTCAAAAGTCCTTGCTTCATCCTGCTCCCCATAGTCCATTCTGTGAAGAGGAAAAAAAGTTTTTGTTTTGTTTTGTTTTTATGTGTTTTTATTTTTTTATTTTTTTTAATTTATTTTTTATTGGTGTTCAATTTACCAACATACAGAATAACCCCCAGTGCCCGTCACCCATTCACTCCCACCCCCCGCCCTCCTCCTCTTCTACCACCCCTAGTTTGTTTCCCAGAGTTAGGAGTCTTTATGTTTTGTCTCCCTTTCTGATATTTCCCACACATTTCTTCTCCCTTCCCTTATATTCCCTTTCACTATTATTTATATTCCCCAAATGAATGAGAACATATAATGTTTGTCCTTCTCCGACTGACTTACTTCACTCAGCTAGAGATCTTGTTTTCAAAGAACTGTTGGAGTCCCCACGGACTAGCTCTCCACGTTTCAGGGCAGATGAAAG
Organism: Canis aureus; assembly: GCF_053574225.1. Lineage (NCBI taxonomy): Eukaryota > Metazoa > Chordata > Mammalia > Carnivora > Canidae > Canis > Canis aureus. Next base: position 47,965,661 of record NC_135611.1, read on the forward strand.
TATATAGAGTTGCATACTGTGTCTTACCACATCTTCCTTTGCTTGGACGTACTGGTGTCTTGGAGCAGTGCTGCCCTCTTTGATCTTGCAATAATTTGGATGATTCCAGTTCCTAAGAATATCTCAGATTATGTTAACTATAACCCTCCATGTTCCCTCTGTGAGTACATAAACTCATACTGGAACAACACAGGGACTGTTAGCATGGCCTTCACACAGATCCATGAAGCACTTCCTGTTCTTATGGATTATCATGGAAATATAATTGACAAAAATATTTAGATTGTTTTCTGTAGCGGAGAAGAAGAATGGGTATAGAAGCTACACCTGTGGTTTTATCTTGTTTTATAGATTTTACTTTGGAATCATGGGAATGTTTTACATTTATGTTTGTTATTTTACATTTATTATTAGAAAGTAAATTTAAATCAAAACGTAAAAAAAATCTCTAAAAAGCAAAATAAATCACTTGATACATCAAGATGAAGGCATAACTACGCAGAGAATTATTTCACGTCACCATCAAACATTGTATTTTGATTATGCATCCCTTGTAGTAGATGCCTTAAAGTCTAAAAGACTTCAAAAATCTTTTTTGTTTTCAGTAATCATATAGATAGCAGTAAAATGTTAATATTGTTATTCTATAACTTCTAAAACTATCTTACATATTTGTAGAGTAAAGCAAATACGTAATATATTACCATTGTTAGGAACTAAGTTTTTTAAATGAAAGAGATAAGGATAAAAATCAAGTTTTAAAATACATGAAAAATCCTGAAGTCCTAAATTTGAATTGGAAATACTGATATGAGCTCATGGTTTTCCTCTTTAAAAAAATACAATTTGCCTTGCTCTGTTCATTGAAAAGGCCTAGAAATATCCAATCCAGTAACGAGAAGCACCTCTAGCGCCACCCACAGGGGCATTGCTAGACACTGTTCCACCCAGATGAACCAGGCTCCTAACAGAACTCAGATGCTGATGTGAAAAGCCTCCCACAGCCAGTAAAGAGAAAATTAAAGCATTAGTGAAAATAATTCTTTCTGTGCAATGAAGCATATCAAATATGTTTAAATCGAGATTTGCGATGATACTTTTTTAAAAAGTTAATCTGTTACCTTTAGGGGGATGGTTAGAGGATCAGCTTATTATTCTGAAAAAACAGTAGAGAGAAAGAAGCATTTAATCTGCTTTTTATCTTCCAATACCTCAGGGTAATCAGATAGTCAATAAAGGGAAGTTTCTCTTTATAGAAGTGCTTCAGGGTGCCTGGGTGGCTCAGTTAGTTAAACATCTGCCTTCAACTCAAGTCATGATCCCAGAATCCTGGGATCAAACCCTGTGTCAGGCTCCCTGCTCAGCAGAGAGCCTACTTCTCCCGCTCCCTCTGTTATTACCTCTGCTGTGCTCATTCTCTGTCAAATAAATAAATAAATAAATAAGTAAAATCTTTTTTAAAAAAATAGAAATGCTTCAGATCAAGAAGGAGTGATAGAAGTAGAATAGCAACACTTTGCAAACCTTTCCTAAAATGAGAGATTTAGATAGTACAGGAAACAGAGGACTGCATTATCACCACAGACACAGCAAAACCCAGACTGTGGGTACCAAGGCACCTAGTTTCTTCAATACCCCCGAAAAGAAATTGGCAAGAAAAAAGGGAGGAGAAAGAACCTAAAGACTAAAGAAACACTTCAGCTCTCTATGATGTGGACTTTCTCTGAGTCCTGAAAGCAGCGAGCTTGATTCCAGACTCCAGAGAGCTGTCCACTTACTGGATTATCAGGAGCAGTTACCTTGTCTCCAGTGTTGTGTTGATATTGTCCTTGCTTTTTAAAGAATGCTTATCTTGGGGCAGCTGGGTGGCTCAGTCAGTTAAGCAACTGCCTTCATTCAGTTCAGGTCATGACCCCAGAGTCCCTGCTCAACAGGGAATCTGCTTCTCTGCCCACTCCCTGCTCATGCTCATTCCCTCTCACGCGCTCTCTCTCTCAAAAAGGTGAAATCTTAAATCAAAACAAAAAAGAACTTAAAGTGTGCTTATCTTTGAGGTCAAATTTATGGGTGCATTGTTACATGGCCAGTGAAAGGGGGACTTTAGGGGCGGACAGTATGGGTGCTGCAGAAAGACTGGCCATGAGTTGTTCACTGGGAAGCCAGGGGATGGGTAGATGGGAACTTGTTACCCTATCCTCTAGTTTTGAAAAGTATAGTGTTTTCTATAATAAGATTTTTAAGTAAAGTATGCGAAGGGAAAGTACATATGACCACTGATGTAGCTGTAATGATTTCCAGGCGAAACGGATCTCAACGCTGCCATCACCGAAGCAGGAAAGACTTACGAAGAAATTGCTGGTCTTGTGGCAGAGCAGGTATCCACAGAGACCCATGTAGCTCCAGGGCACAGCAGCTGCTGTCCAATCCACATGTTCTTTCAACCTATTTTAAAACAAACTTTGCCAACAACTCTCCTCTTATGTTCCTCTGTATCTTTTGTTAATTGTATATGGTAATAGTGTTTCTTTGGTTAAGCTAAAGTGATGGATACATTTATCATCGAGAAATCTAAATGAGTATCTTCCAGTGTCAATGGCTGGATCCATCCTCAGCCATCAGGAGTTGGAATGTTCTATCAGGAACACCGTTCATATCACCATTTAGACTCTTAGCTTGTCTGAGGCTGCTTTACCCACCTGGTAAACGGTGGTAGTAGAGCCTACTCTGTAAGGTTCTCAGCATTCAGCAGCCACAAAGGAGAAGGCACCAGTGGGGGATTTAGCAGGGAGAAGGTCTTTGATAGAGTCACATGGCTTTTACTGAGGCCTTCAGTAGTCCTGATTCCAGTTCTTTTGACAGATAACCAATAACAAATTCCCTTAAGGGGAATAGACATCTGTGTTGACATTTGTGTCTCAAATCCCTAAATTAAAAGTTTTTCAGACAACTTATTGAAATACGTATTTGTGCACATACACCCGTTGCACACCCCTTCGTGTTAGTCATTGACTACTGCTCCTTATAGAAAAAGATTAGGTTGAAAAAAAAGAAAAGAAAAGAAAAAGATTAGGTTGTAGAAATGCATAACATAGCTATTAAAATTATAATTCAGAAAAATTGAAATATTTTAAGTTGCCACTTAAGATAGTTACCAGATCTTTAGTAATAATTTACATTCTCTGCCAAAATTTAAACATTAAGTTACTACATCTTCTTTGCTTGTGTATGAGTAATATTAACCAGTTTTCCCCCCTAATAGTATTATATTTGAAGCCGCCTCAAAATAACTAATTTTTATCAGCCAGCCTAAAAACGATCTGATGTTTTATGATTTTCTCTCCAATCTACAATTGAGAATGTAGTAGTCTTGGGGCCTGTTTTCTTGCAGGAAAACTAGGCTGATTGCATAGCCCTTGGTATGGTAACTAGTACCCCAGGGGCTTGGCTCATGCAAGTCCTCTGGGCAACTGTTTTCTTGGCCTTGATGGTCTGGATTTCTCTGCCAGGAATAACCACCCTGTGTCTTGTTTTAGCCAAAGAAAGATCTTCATTTCCTCATGGAATGTAATCATGAATATAAAGGCTTCCTTGGCTGCTTCCCTGATATTATCGGCGCCCACAAGGTAACTTAAGCACAGAAGTGCACAGATGACACGGGTGACCTAGGGCTGCTACGCAGGGCCACCTGCATGGCCACCTGCGAGGGCCCTGTCGGTCAGCTTGGCCCCAAGTAAGGAAGAGCTTTCTGAAATCGGCCGGAGCTGCCTGTGGTGTTCAGTTAGTGAGGTCCCATAACACATATAGGCTATGGGTTATTGTTTCTTTGATTCTATAGACAGACTATTTTGAGGGAACAAAAATGTGAAAAATACTCCTTTCTGCCTATACTTAGGTCAGGTATCAAACAAAATAATCATGCTATTTGAAATTCAAAACAAGATTAGGAATACTGCTTCCCTTACTAGTGAGACCTCTGTAAGCTGCTTGGGCAAGTCACTAAAGACCCTTCCTTCCCCGTCAAGATGAAGTAAGATATTCTGTCCCTGGGCCTGACGAAGGGTTCCTAATTAAAACTTAAATGGTCAACGTCGATTTTATATTTTTGTGCTAATAAGGAAACTATAGAAGTCCCACCATAAAGGTATTTTTTGAACTGAATTTTGACATGTTTTGGGATGTCCTCACTTTTTGATTCTGGTTAGTTTTTCTGTTTCCAACTCATTATTTCAGAATAGGGGCATTTTATCAACTATAGTACTCTGGGATGTTGTAATATACTTGAATTTATTAGGAAAATCTCTGCCAAGGGCTGGTCTGTGACCCTAACAATTCTGACATGTGGCCATTTTAGCATTCAGCTCAATAATACAAGCCTCAGGAAGGGGTAGTATGGGCAAATAGGAAGCTTTGTGCAACTTCAGATAATTTAATATGAAACTCAGAACATTCTCTTTACCAAGTGGACACTTGGGGGGTGTTTCGGTATTGTGGCTGTTGTGGGTAATGATAGGAATGCAGTGATCTCTCTGAGATAGTGGTTTCCCCTTCTTCAGATATGTACCCAGAAATGCAATTGCTAGGGGAGTAGATCTTAAATGTTCTCGTCACAAGGGGAAAAACAAACTTGTAACTCTGTGAGGTGATGGATGTTAACTGTTACTGTGGTCATCGTCCTGCAGTAAAGACAGACCTCAGATGGTTATGTTGTACTGTCGTACACCTTCAACTCCTACCTTGCTGTCTGTGAATCACATCAACAAAACTGGCGGGGGTGGAGAGGGATAGGGAGTAAAATAAACATAATAAAACTAAAAGTCTTAGTTAAAAAAACATCTCAGAAGAGTTAGCTTGTTGTAGGGATTTATGCCAGCAGTTAGAGTTTTGGGCATGGAGCCTGATTTATGCACGAGTAGAAAATTTTTCTTCCCAGGCAGCTCTAATGAGCACTGTGATGATCCTGGAGTGGGAAACGTTTGGCAGCTTTTACCACGACTTCTGAGTATCAACTTGGAATTGATGCAGTGCTCCTTACAGACCTGGAGCAAAGCTGACAATTCACACGCCCAGGCACCCACAGACAGCATGCCCCCACCGATAGAGACAAAGAGGGCCCCGACACACACACGGGGCTGCCCCTCATCCACTTTCTAAACTCCGGTGCCTGTTTCTGTCTCATGTGCTACTCTTGTCCTGGCACAGGCTCACAGAGATTACAGAAATAGATTGCTGTTTGGTTTTCCTTCTGTTGTAGCCTAAAACTGTCCGATTTAGCTTAGTTCTGTTTTTTAAGAATAGCAACCTTTTTGCTTCCAAGTGACTTGCAGGAAGTTATACTTAGGTGCTTTCCTATGTTCTTATTTTGTGGGGAGATTTTTTTATTCAGTAGCCAGTCATAGAATATGTCGGCATTGTTACATTTTAAATTAATGACTAATCCTTTGAGCACTGTTTTATTGACACTGTTGCATTCGTATTTCACAGGGAGCAATAGAAAAAGTGAAAGAAAGTGATAAACTGGTTGCAACTAGTAAAATCACCCCCCAGGACAAACAGAACATGGTGAAGCGGGTTGGCACTATGTCTTATGCGTTGCAAGGTAAGACAGAGGTTTGTGCACAGCTAGCAGAGATATTTTTTTTTCCTCCCCAGGGAGGTTGCTATTTTCCTAGCTAGAGAGAAATCTAAATGTGAACCACAGCTAAGCAAGTGAGAGCTGATTTAAAGTATCCTCCTAAGGGCAGCCTGGGTGGCTCAGCAGTTGAGCGTCTGCCTTCGGGCCAGGGTGTGATTCTGGAGTAGCAGGATCGGGTCCCACATCGGGCTCCCTGCGTGGAGCCTGCTTCTCCCTCTGCCTATGTCCTTGCCTCTCTCTGTGTGTCTTTCGTGAATAAATGAATTAAAAAAAAAAAAAAAAAAAAAAGAATAAGTATCCTCCTAAGCCTGTTGTTTGCAGGATTCCAGTGTTAATGAAAATGAACCCATTTCTTTGACATAACTATGAATGACAGTCTGCTTGAGCCTGTGCATTTTTATTATTTCTTATAGACAGTTAAGATCCTTTTAAAACTCTTAATATTAGCCTATCATCATGCTGTGTTAGATTCCAAAGTTCAGCTTTTAACAGTTTATAGCCTCTGTCCCCCAGGAGCACAGAATGTAAAGGGAGTTTGGACATGCTTTTTCAAAAAAAGTTCAAAATGTTAGTAAAAAGATATTAATTAATTTTTACATATCTGAGTGCTTTCCAGCACACAGGAGCAGTGAACAGATTTTCCCTGTCTTGATGGACGACAGCAGGCTTGGGCAAAGGAGAAAGGAGAAGGATGCTCTAGTTTGAACAAAACCATACAAAATAATGGTACAAGATTTTATCATCAGCTTTCAGGAGTAAGATCTCCTTATAGGCTGTTGGAGAATAGGTGCTGGTAATAGTGGAGGGCCTGGAGAGCCAGACAGAAGAGCCTAGACTTGATGTAGACATTAAGAAACCATTAAAACATTGATGGTGGGAGGCGGGGGGTACACTGCTGAGAGAGGTGGGAGAGGCCAGACGGTAATTGGAAAGCCCACACAGAAAACTGCTGCTTCTGTGATCCAAGAGTTCCGAGCCTGAACAAGACCTGGTGCTCGTTTGCAGGCTTTTCCAGGGAATAGCCCTCAGGACTAGGTAGTGAGCGGGACACAGAATGTCCGGAAGGCTTCCTTGAATGAAGATCTGGCTTCTGAAGGGTTTGAAATGGGGGATTTGGCTTCGAACCTGTGTTTGAAGTTATCCAAACAGATAAATGAGAAACTTTATACAACTTCAGATAACATAAAACTTAGGATGGTGCCCTCTCTGTAGGAATTTATGCCTGCAGCTGGCTCTCTAGGTGCGCAGAATCAGGGAAGAGGCAGGTGGAGGTGTGATGAGGCCAGAGTTGGTATGGGGTGGGGTAGGGTACTGAGAGACAAATTCCATAAGGGAGTCATCTGGAGTCAGTACATTCAGCAGAGTTGAAGATCCGCTCACCTGGTAAGAGGTTGGGTTCTGGGAGCCCTACTGCCCAGGGCAGTGAAGCTCCATACAGAAGAGGGTCTCCCCCTGTGCCCAGCCATCCGTACAACCTTTCTCAGGCTCCTGAGACACCTGCCCAGGCAGCTGCTGTGCAAGAAGGAACAGGGCAGGGCCTGCCAGGTGCCTTGCCGGGTCCTGCCTACAGATGCCACTCCGAACTGCAGGCGTCTGCAGAGGGTAACCACCACGCCGACCTGCTGCTCCATTGGCGCTGTGAGAACCATGTGCACACATGAGGGATTGTGTGCACTGGGTTTCAGAGTATCTGATAGGCAAGTCAACAAAAAATTGCCCCTCTACTGGAAAGTATTGTTGGCCATGACAGTTCAGGTTATTTTTCTAGCCTCTTTATAAAGTGATTTGTCAAAAAAATAAATAAATAAATAAAGTGATTTGTCAAGAACTGGCGCCCCGAAGCCAGCGAGACTAAACCAGTTGATGACTCATCACAACCCAGAACCCCCAGTGTTGTCTGCTGCAGTTCACGGGTACTGATTGATATCTTGGTTTTGGTTGTAGCTGAGATGAATCACTTCCATAGCAACCGGATCTATGACTACAACAGTGTCATCCGCCTGTACCTGGAGCAACAAGTGCAGTTCTATGAAACAGTAAGTTGGCCACCCCTCCTGGGCCTTTTACACATGTGTGCGTGCGCGCGTGCACACACACACACACACACACACACACACGGGAGAATCCATGATCACTTAACCTTGACCATATAAAGTTAATCTGTTTGTAATTTTAATCCTGAGTAATAAACAAAAGGTTGGTTATTAGGCAGGATTTTTTTTTCTTTAATCCCTTTTAATTATATCTGCCTTTTCCTTTTTGAATCACCTTGGGTTAAAAAAGGTTTCTCTTTAGGAAGAAGGGGCACTGGAAGCTGGTTGTGAGGTCCCTAGGAGCTCTTCCCAGGAGGTTCCCTACCCCCACATCCTCTCTCTGCCTGGGGACAGTGAATGACAGGAGGCCCCTGGCTCTGCGGGCTCTCAGCTGGGGATGGAGCCTGGCACCACAGGCAGGCTTCGTGAATGAGGTTTCATTGTGCATCAAAGGAACTTTAGAAAGAAAATGAGAGAAAGGAACCTCAAATATCTTCATTTAGGACATGGTCCCGAAAATGTAAACTTTTATACCCTGCCTAGTAATGTGGTTGCTTACCAGAGTGTACAGACAACAAAGATGTAGCACACAAGCGGAAACTCAGACCTCTGAAGGCAAGCTCTGTATGATCGACCATGTGGTGGCTGCCGAGTTTCTCGCGGAGTGTTCCACTATTTTCATGATAATCTCTCACGTACGTTCAGGGTGATGGTAGGCAAGCCCCAAACTCACATCCGTGCCTGTGTCATCTTTTGGCAAGACAGTGCAGAAAATGTGTGTCTCCGACAGCAAATTCTTAAAAGGGAGCTGCGATTAGTGTGCTTGTTATGTTGTGTGACTTGTGGGTCAGGAGCAGCTGGTTTTGGAGCTGAGTTCCCAGAAAGAATTCCCTTCAGCATTCTTAGCCTTGTAGCGTGCGGTTCCTGGGCTCTCTCTGTATGAACTGGCGCCACTCTATTGTTGCCCCTCATGTATTAGGGTCGCAGATTGCATTTGTTTTACATGGAAAGATCATTGAAGGGCACCTCTTAAAATTCTGACAATGTTGATTTGTTAGATAATCTCCAGCCCAGTGAGGTTTAATCATCGATGACATTGTGACTCAAAATAGAAAACCATGCATTTAATCAGTTCCTGTTAGAGGTAACAGTTTTATGAGAAAGTAACCCTTAAATACTAAAATTTGCATACTTGTTCATGGAGCAAGCATTTCTTGAGCCCCTGTTATGTACTAAGCACTTAACTCCAGATACTTAGGCTCCATGAACAGCCACAGCCTCTGTGTCCTAGGAGAACATGTGGTTCCCTGGGGAAGGCACGGGTACATTGCTGCAGCCGCAGTAGAGCCCTGGCTTTGGAACGGTGTACACAGCACATACTAGCAGCAGGTGGGATCCAGGAGGCATGCTTGGGGGTCCACGGGTACCCAAGAAGACAGGGGGAATCTAGGCAAGCCTGAAACCCACACCCCCTCACTCACTGAGGAAGAAGTGCCTAGTCTGGAAATACTGCTGCTCAGCGAGGCAGGGGCTAGAAAGAGGGGGAGCTTCCTGCAAGCTGGGGCCATGGCCCCTGGCAGCACCAGCTGGGGCTTGGTCGGCGGGGGGGGGGGGGGGTTCCCCCCAGCTGGTTGGTACTGGAAGAGTCTAGAAACACAGCCCAGTTAAAAGCATCTGAAATGTTTGCCATGTCTAACTTGCAAGAGATGGAAGCAGTAGACGATCATGAAATCCTGGCAGGAGTGGTGTCTCAGGATTGTTTTTGTTTCTTCACCAGATTGCAGAAAAGCTGAGGCAGGCCCTCGGCCGCTTCCCAGTCATGTAGACCAGAACAGAAAATGACGAGAACTCCGAAGTGCTTCTTTCTGACTTTGGGCAATGCAATTTAATCTTTTTCCCCCTCTTCTGCAAAAACAAAAAGGAAAGAACGAACGAAAACCAAAAAGAAACAGAGTTGCAAAAAACTGCATCTATTTTATTAACAAACCTAAATGAACACATCGGTTACTTAGGGACAGTTGTCTCTGGTTCATTTCCACATCCCTTATTTAAAACAATGGAAATTGTCTCTATTTTTGGAAAGTACTTAAAGTTATCAGAATTTTGAATGGAAAATTAGGGGTTTCCCCCACTGGTATTTTACATAAAATTGTGATTTTTACATCATCCGTGATCTTCTGGTTCTTACCCAATGTCAGATGATTACTAATTGCTTTCTTAAAAATATGAAATATGCCGGGATAAAAAATATATATGTTTGTATATTTTTATAACTCTTTTCAGTCCTGTGGGACACCTGTCTACTTAGGAAAATCTACATGCCTTTCACGGACATACTTATGACTCCAGTGCTTACGTTTCCAGGAGAGAGGAAGCCAAGAGAGGGGCTCCTGGGTCCGCTCCTCACCGGCAGCGGCTCACAGTCACTGTCTCCCTTCCCCCAGGAACATTGCTGAGCGTCCCCTTCTGTGCAGAGGGCTTGCTCCTTGGCACCCCCTTCCCGGGCTTAGTTCTGGCCAGAAGGAATATACTGGAGAAGTAGGGCTCTGACTCTGCTCCCAGGGCTGGGCTGACCCTGGTGCTCGGGAAGGAGTGGTCCCCGGGACAAATGTGCTCCCCGCAGCTCTCACCTCGAAGGGGAGTCTCAGTCTATCCAGTCAGACGTGATGAGAAATGGGTGTGAGAGCGTAATTTGCCCCTCGCTTCAGAAGGGAGACCAGCGGGCCAGGGCTATTATCTGAAAAGATGAAAAACCCAGCTCAGTAGACCTCTCCGTCCCACCAAATGGAAAAGTTTAGGGACTGATATAAGGGTGACAACCTGAATAATGCACAGTGATCCCTAGAGCTTTTATGTTCAAGAAGTACGGAGTGATGTTCCTCGTGACTGCACCCTAAACGTCAGAGTTGTCCTGACCACTAGGACTCCAGTAAATGGCAAAAAGCCAGACACCATCTTCACAGACTGTCCGCTTTCCATCTGAACACGCGCTATCTTGCCTGCTGGCGAGCGTGTCCGTCCACAGTTGCCTTACAACAGTACCCACTGCTTTCATTTTCCTGACCTACCAATTATAGTATAGAAAATGGAAAGTTTGGGCCCACACAATGAAACCAAAAAATAAGTAGAAGAGGAAATCAGACGAACATGAATATGAGAATTTCTTGTTCTTTAATATCACGGGTTTTGTTGACGTTTTATAAGTAATTTTCCCTACTTGATTTTTCTTTTATAAAATCTCATAGAACAATGTTTATGATACAGCCATTTAATATATGTACAAATTGTAAAGAATATGTATAAATGTTTTACACAAATGTAAGAGCATGTAGAAGCCAACATATAAATAAATTGTTAAAAAACTGTACAGTAAATTCTGAAAGCACTTTTTCAAAACACTTTTTGGTGTTTGTGTGATTTTTTTTTCTTTCCTTTCCTCTTTTCTTTCTTGGATAATTGCCTCTTGTTTCCAGCTCCTGAAAATGGTCTAAGTAATGAATTTTTCCCCAATACCTAATTCTCCTGATATAAATTAATAATTGAATTTCCTGAGTCAGAGTCCCCAGTCCTGGAAACATGTCATAATCACCAGAGAGCGAGCTGTAAGAAACAGATACTGATGCCGATGCCAAGTGTATAAGGGATCCGTAGAGAAGCAACCGATGGGGTGTGTGTGTGTGTGTGTGTGTGTGTGTGTGTGTGTTCCTTAAGTGATGTTTGCTCTTTTCCATATCCTATAACTTAATTCTATGGTGTAAAAATCTTATGTTACAAGAAAAGAGAGGAAAGAAATCAGATACTAGCTTTATATACACACTGGTATTCAAACAAAAGGAGAAAGTAGGACGGTTGAAATCCTTTTATTGGGCACTCAGCAGTGGCCGTGGCCAGGTCAGCCTTGGTGAGTGGAGTGTATGTTGCTGAGCCCACGCATAACCTCCATCCCTGCCACCATGGCACTTTGTTCATGAGCCCACTGGGATGTGACTGGGGAGGCTGGAGAGAGAGACTGACTGGTCTCCACAGAATGAATCATCCTATCCACTTGATTATTAAAATCCTCTTCTGCCGAGGTCACCCTTTGGTGGGCATTTATGGGACACAAATATCTTCACTTTTTTGAGGACGGGTCTATCCACATTCCACTTCCCCAGATTTCTCTGTCACCAATGGTCCAGTTGCTTTCAGGTATCTGACCATCCAGCCAAACCGTGGCCACAGCCCAAGAATGGATAGATCATCACCCCCGAGGCCATTTCTCTTCCCAAGCGAAGTGAACAGCCTGGTGCACTGCTCGATGTTCTGCCCACTGGGAGGATTTCCCTTCACCGTGTCCTTTAGGGATTCCTGGGGAGGGGCTGTGGTGCTGGGGCTGTCTGCTTCAGGTGGTGTCTGAAGACCTTGCAGAACCATCTATAAACCGGGCCCGAGTCTTCTCTCCCTCTGTCAGCTGATCTTTGAGAACTCTCCACGCAGCCACAGGTCAGGCTACGAGAGAGAGAGAAGATGGTGTAGCAGTAGTGGGGACCGTGGGCATTTGGGTAACTTCTTTGTGCCCATAGGGCCTGCTCGGGCCTGATCATATATGTACCACTTCCGTTTGATGGTGGAGTGCTGCCATGTGTGCCCAACTTCATGGCCTGATGGGCCAGATAATACCCAGTTCACAATGGGCAGCTCGGGTGTCACCACCTAACTTGGGGGCCCACGGGTAAGCATTTAGGCTTCACTAAGGCCAAGAGCTGTTTCTCACAAGGAGAGTAGTTATCTGGAGGGGGGGTGGCAAGGCTTTGCTCCAGAATCCTAAGAGCCTGCTTTATTCCTCACCTCTAGGGCCCTGCCAAAGGCTCCAGACGGGATCCCTGTCTGCTGTGACATTTCAGGTGCCATTGAATGTGCTGGAACCTATGGCCCCTGCCTGAGAGCAGAGCAGCTTGCACAGCAGCCTGGACCTGTTGTGAAGCTTCTCTTATTCTGGGCCCCACACCAAGTATCTGTGCATCCTGTGGCCTAGTCAAGTTGATGATACCTTCCATACATTCTGATTTAATTGGTGTGAGGAAGGGGCCAGGAAAATGAAAAAAGAATCCAAGGAAAAAAGATGACATGAGGTATTCAGAAAAATGGTAGCTGACTGCAAGCCAGGAAAAGTGAAAGGAATTTGAAAGTGAAAAATGATTATCCATTGAATGTTGATACTTGGAAGATTCTCCTTCAAGTGGCAAAATTTTAATGACCTCGTGTAGATTTCTCTGTGGATTCAAACACATTGTGTGGTTCTTATATGTTGACTTTTTTTTATTTGCATCAACCTTTGGCTATCCCAGAAGAGCTATAGGTATAGAATAATTTATAATATTTACAGATCTTGACCTTGTAAGAATCAGTATTTGGAGAGGAGAGGTAAAAGCACGGCGCAAGGATAGATCAGTGAGCAAGAGACCCTGGTTGCCTACCACCAGGAATGGCAGTCCCAGGACGCCAGCCCCCTGGAGGATTCACAGTTGCCAAGGAAGACATGACTCAGGCACTGGATGGAAGCCTTTACTCACAAAGATCAGCTTCAGGGCAGCCCCGGTGGCGCAGCGGTTTAGCGCCGCCTGCAACCCAGGGCGTGATCCTGGAGACCCTGGATGGAGTCCCACATCGGGCTCCCTGCATGGAGCCTGCTTCTCCCTCTGCCTGTGTCTCTGCCTCTCATTCTCTCTCTGTGTTTCTATGAATAAAATCTTTAAAAAAAAAAAAAAAAACAAAAACAAAAACAAAGATCAGCTTCAGTAATGAGTGTCGGTCCCCAATGGCCAGTGGGTCTCCTACTGCCTCAGGTGTAGGGAGACGGTCTGCGCACACCTGACTCATACAGCAGGTGGAGGACCCTAGCCCTCCCCGCTGGGAGCAGATAGAGCAGGGGGGTTGACCAGGTGCCGCATGACACACTTCAAAACAAATACACATCAGGCCCGGAACAAGCCAAGACAGCCCCAAATAAACAATATGCTCCTAGGTGTGTGCCTTAATTTTTTCAAGCTGTTTGATTTAAAATCCTTTTCTCCGAGGAAGTAAGGAGAATTTTATTTCCTTTGATAAGGAGGGCATTTTCCCATGGGTCTCTTGCACTCCGCCCAGCTTGGCCAGCTGTGCCAAGAACGCAGAGCCTGGAGACTTCTTTTGACCCGGGCCATTTCTCGGGGCTGTTTCCAGCAAGCATCCTTGATGGATGACCTGACACCTTCACGGAAGAAAAGCAGGCTTGCTCCTGCTTGCTCTGAAAGCTCCAGGCTCCTCTCCTGTAATACAGCTCATGGCATGTGCTTGCATCCCTCGGGCTCCTCCAGGCCGCCGCCCCCGCCCCCCCTTGCAAGGCAGGAAGAAGCCAGAGCTCATGCTGCTGCAGCAGCACCATGCATAATAAAGCCTGTTGTCCGCCTCACCTAAGCCTCCTGCCGGCATCCACGACACAGTAACACTAACTCATTTGCTCATAAACAGAACAAAATCAATCCCAGACCCAGCTGTTACTTTTGTAAGAAAACATTTTTAAGGGGATCCCTGGGCGGCTTAGCAGTTTGGCACCGGCCTTTGGCCCAGGGCCTGATCCTGGGGTTCCGGGATCGAGTCCCATGTTGGGCTCCCGGCATGAAGCCTGCTTCTCCCTCTGCCTGTGTCTCTGCCTCTCCCTCTCTCTCTCTCTCATAAATAAATTTTTAAGAATATTTTTTAAAAATTTCAAAACAAAAGAATAAGAAAATGAATAAAGCCACCAAAAAATACATACATCAGCATAGACCGTAAAAGGATGCGGAATAGTCTTTGACACTCCACTAGGAAACTGTATCAAAGAACAGGAGAACAAGTTGAAGTCTTAGCCGAGCAGAAAGGTTTTTTTTTCCCCAAAAATTTATTGAGATACAACTGACTTGTACCATACGAATTCAAGCGTGCAGTGTGGTGGCCTGATACATGACTATATTCGGGAACATACCATCACCTCACGTCGTTCTCTCTTGGTGTGTGCCAGGTGAGAAGTTTTCAGATCTACTGTCAGCAACTTTCAAATATGTAATACAGGATTGTCACCTGTCGTCGCCACACCACACAGGAATATGTGAGTGCCGTTGGCAGTTCAAAGAACAGCAATGAACCACTTTGAGGACCACGAAAGCTCTGGGGAGAAGGGAGAAGAATGACTTTAGTCAACAGTACGTTCAAAGGTCTGGAGATGGAAGTACATGATCTTAGGCAAAAAAAAAAAAAAAATTCAAGGAAGCAATGGTCTGTCGGATTTGCAGGGCTCCGTGGGCGGGAAGAGAGAGACAGGTAGGGTGTGGGACTTGAATCCAGGAACCTGGGCGAGGCGAGACCAGCTGCTTTAAGCCGTGCGGTAATGTTCTATGAAAGGCCGAAGACCTGCCACGGGCTCACCCTCGCCGCTGGGAGCTGCCCTGCAGAGGGAGCACCTGCAGCAGAGTCAGGGAGGCCGGGAAGTGGGGTTGGTGGTGAGTCACTAATTCTGGAGAAAAGCCACGGACTTACTGAAAGCAATGTTGGTTTTACCAGCAGGCCAGAGTCAGGCACTTCTCCTCTGGGCATAAAGTGACGTCACAGCATCTGGCGGCGGACACAGAGGCCTCTCGCGGTCGGGACGCAGCCCCATCAGCTGTCCTGCGGAGGTTCTCAGCCCGAGGTAACGGTGCCTCCACAACACATTTACCGAGGCTGTTCCTGTCCTCTGGGGAGTAGACGTCAGAGATGCTGTCGAACATCCTCCAATGCAAAGAAGAGCTGTCACAATAAAATTATATATATATATATCCACCCAGAATGTCCATAGTACCCAAACTGAGAAACCCTACTTTAAGGCAAACAGACAAGGGGCGCCTGGGTGGTTCAGTTGGTCAAGTGTCCAACTCTCAGGTTCAGCTCAGGTCATGAGCTTATGGGCTGTGGGATCGAGCCCTGTATCAGGCTCCGCACTCAGGGGGAAATCTGCTTGAAGACACTCTCTCTCTCTCTCTCTCTCTCTGTCTCTCTCTCTGCCTCCCTGCCTCACATACTCACTTGCTCTCTTTCTAATAAATCTTTTAAAAACCATAAAGTTAACAGACAATTGCTTTTTGCCTGGGGACCAATAGATGGTTTCAGGTACACACAGAAGGTGCTCAATAAATGTATATGGCCGAGGATAGGATGAAGGCCATCATCAGTAGGATCTAAAGGAGCCCAGGGTAGTGGGGGAACAGAGGCGACAGGAGATGTGCTAAGGCTAAAACCACGGCACGTGGACTAGGAAGCAAAACCCAGGCTAACGGTGAGTTTCTCTAGTGGTTCTTTGGGGGTATGATGATGATCAACCTTTATCGTAAAACTATTTCTCTGAGGTTTCTTTTTTTTTTTTAAGATTTTATTTATTTATTCATGAGAGAGAGAGAGGCAGAGACACAGGCAGAGGGAGAAGCAGGCTCCATGCAGGGAGCCCGACGTGGGACTCGATCCCGGGACTCCAGGATCAGGCCCTGGGCTGAAGGCGGCGCTAAACCGCTGCGCCACCCGGGCTGCCCCTTCTCTGAGCTTTTGTAAACAATGAGCTTGTATCATAAATCCAAGTGTTTAAGCTCTCAGAACGCTTCCATTTCCCACGCCCTCTGCTCCCCGGATGCTCGTTAGCCCCAACAGGGTGCCGGACACCCACTCGCTCTGCAAGCGCGGGCCTCGGCGCGTGCTGTTCGCTTCACCCTGGCACGGAGGAACCCGCAGACGCGCGGAGACAGTCCTTCCCCTGGAGAAACGCGCGCTCCCGTAAAGAAATCTGAATTGTGAGTCGGAGCCCGGAGAATCACCTTGAACGAGTCTTGCACACCCTCCGCTCTTGGTCCCCTCCTCCGTGGAGCGCCAGGACGGGAGCAGACGTGTCCCAAAGCCCTTCCCAGCGCCGGGATCCTCCGAGAGTCACGTGCAGAAGAGCAGGGAGGGGGCCCGAGGCCCACGGCCTCCCAGCTTCGGCTGGGGGCAACCCCTCTCTGGTACAGCCCCCCCGGGACTTGGACAGCCCCTCTGGGACACAGTGCAGGGCTTCAGGGCAGCGCGGGTGCGTCCAAGAGCCTCTGCCTTCTTCGCCTGTCAGCCCCGCCGATTCCAGAGCAGGACCTGGCTGCCGGTTGCACCTGCTGCTCCAGGCACACCTCACCGGGCAGGAGACAAAGGGGAGCTTGCGAGCAGATGCCATCCAGGGTGAATGTCCGGACACCCTCTTTCTGCTCCAAATCTTCTCGATCTCAAGGCGGTCATCAAGCATGAATGGACTCCACAAGTAGTAACAAGGTGAGTCATGCCTCTGTTCTAGAAGAGTCATTGGCCTCTTTTCACCCAATGGGCACCAAAGGCCAGGAGTAGCACCCCTCTGCCCAGGCCTCTGCAGCCCCTTCCACATCTGGAGAGCGTTCCCCGATTCCCTTTGTCTTGGCACACCCAGGCCCTTCACAAAGGACGGTGGAGCTCCAGAACCTACTTCCCAGAGTTGGTGTCAGTTGAGTTACACGAAGGGAGACCGGTTCTCCCCAAGGTTTGTGGAGGTTCCCATGCACGCCCTGGAACCCCTGCGCCTTCCCAGCCACAGCCTCAACAGCGTGGTCTCCCAGGGGAGTCCAAATTGGCTGAGACTCTTTGAGCTTATTATCTGGACATTAAATCCAGTATCATGTGATATACTCTGGCTGGAAAGCTAATCTGAAGCCTGTGGCAGACCCAGAGTGAGGCCATTCTGTCCCGGAGCTGGGGGCCAAGGCTCCCCAGCCGGATGGCCCCCCCACACCTGCTCCTTCTTCTGGGGTGAATGGGCATGCACACCCGCATCTCACTCCTGGTTTGCCTACTTGAGGTTATTTTTTTAATTGCCTCCATTCTGATTGCCACCCGTGTGTTTTTGGCAGTCAGATATTAATAGTGATTTTCTATTTTGTTTCTTAGCCATTAGAATATAAATAATTTTCCAGTGAAGATGGGAAAGAAAGGGTGGTTAATAGAAAAGTTAGGGCAGGGCGGCCCGGGTGGCTCAGCGGTTTAGCGCCGCCTTCAGCCCAGGGTGTGATCCTGGAGACCCGGGATCGAGTCCTGCATCGGGCTCCCTGCGTGGAGCCTGCTTCTCCCTTTGCCTGTGTCTCTGTCTCTGTCTCTGTCTGTCTCTCGTGAATGAATGAATAAAATCTTTAATAATAAAAAAAAAAGGCAGCTCTGTGCTGCTTACCCTGCTTACCAGTTCCTTCCCACACAGATAAGGAAACAGGCCCAGGCTGAATTCAGTTTGCCACTTCATTTAATAAATGTCGGCTATTAGGATTACAGATTTGCCTAGACCTTGGCACAGAGGGCCGCTGACAGGACAGGGGGAAGGCTGGATCCTGTCGAAAGCAGGATGGGGTCATTCACGTCAGGTGGGGTCTTGGGTGAAGCAAAGGGCCTGCAGCTCCCAGATGTCACAGGGACCAGCGCCAGCTGACGATGCCCCAGAACTGATAACAGGTGGAAGGAGAGGAGCTCTGCCCAGACCCAAGACTGAGTCAATCCCTTTTAAAAAAAAAAAGGGTGGGGGAGGTTGCAGCTGCCAGACTCTTCAGGCACTGACCACTTAAAAAAGGCAGCTGCCCTGGAAGGCTTTGCCTGATTGACCTGGGAACAGAACTGAGATCCTTCAGGGCTTGAACATAGTAAACAGTAAGTGCCACCAGCTGACGCAGACAGCAGGGGCCTCGACTCAACCACAGGCCCACAGCCTGACTTCGAGTTTGGTTCATTAACTTCCTACCCTCTGTGTTATCTTTTTCTTTTTTTTTTAAGATTGTATTTATTTATTTGAGAGAGAGGGGGAGACAAAGACAGAACACCAGCAGGGACGCCTGGTGGCTCAGCAGTTTGGCGCCTGCCTTCAGTCCAGGGCGTGATCCTGGAGACCTGGGATCGAGTCCCACGTCGGACTCCCTGCATGGAGCCTGCTTCTCCTTCTGCCTCTCCCTCTGCCTCTCTCTCTCTCTGTATCTCTCATTAGTAAATAAATAAAATTTTTTAAAAAAAGAACACCAGCAGAGGGAGAAGCAGGCTCCCCTCTGAGCAGGGAGCCCCGCAGTGGGGGCTCAATCCCAGGACTCCGGGATCCTGAGCTGAAGGCAGATGCCCAACCGTCTGAGCCCCCCAGGCGCCCCCATTCCCCGTGTGATCTTGTTTGTGGTGTGACTCACCCTGTGCGCTGCTTCATGCACCATGTAAGAAGCCGAGTCAAGCACATGGTGAAGTGTCACTGGGTCTGGAATCCCGAGCCCCCTCTACAATCATGTTACCCTCGCTGTATGGTGGCAGAAAGCTGACACCGTGGGGAGATCAGCTAGTGTGTGTGCCGTCGCAGTGTGCTCGTGACACATAGAGACCTGACAGGCGTGTGGCAGGGACTGTGACAAGCGGCCCGGGCTCTGGGCTGACAATCTGGCCTTCCTTTGGCAGTAGTGGGCACCCGGCAGGCCCGGGTTTGCACTTGTCGCGGCTCCCTGGGCCTACTGAGAGGAGAAGGGGTTTGTGGGACCAGCCTGACCCCCTCCCCCAGGCCAGGCCTCCCACCTCCCGGCCGATGCCTGTGTTCCGACGTCTCACAGTCTGGCCAGTGACCATCCGGCCTCCTTCCCTTCCTGTGCAGCTTCTGGGAGCTGCCTGGGCTCCTGAGCTCTGGGGACTGGGGCACGATCGTCGCACAGTGTCCTCATGTGAGTGCAGGCCACCACTCAGCACAGCCAGTCTTGTCTTTTTTTAGGGGACACACCCCTGGGGCTCGCTTGCTGGTGGCCCCCACTGTCCCTGCACCCCCATCTCCAGAGACTCCTCCTCCTCACCTGCCCTTCCCATCCTGGCCCCCTCAACTTGGCAAGACCACAAACCTCACCTTGGTCCCTCTCCCCTCCTGGGCCTGGCATCTGCATGCAGGCAGTGATCTGGGGCTCATGTGGGGCTCGGCTCCACTTTTTCTCATCTCTGGGGATCAAAGTCCTACACCACCTGCTGTCTCATGTCTGAAGCCATTTTTCATATATTCTATCCATTTTTCTCCTCATCAAAGGAGGGGTAACTGCCCTCTAGTACTCCCACCGTCGTTGCTAAAAGTAGAAAGCGTATTGTTTATTTTCAAAATCGAAGGCCAGGGTCATGGAGAGTACTTGGCACGCACATCCCCCAAACTGTATTTTGCTTTGGAGCGGGTTCCAGGAGACTCTGTGAAACCACTTAAAAGCATAAAGTTGAACAAAACCCCAAAAAGTTGCACTAACGCTTCAGTGAGGCACATTTTTTTAAATTATTTTATTTATTTATTTATTTATTTTTAATATTTTATTTCTTTATTCATGAGAGACACACAGAGAGAGGCAGAGACACAGGCAGAGGGAGAAGGAGGCCTCCTGCAGGGAGCCCGACGTGGGACTCTATCCCAGGACCTCGGGATCATGACCTGAGCCAAAGGCAGACTCTCAACTGCTGAGCCGGGTGCAGTTTTAAACGGTGTATCCTTTTTGCTCGCTCTCTTCGGCAAACTCCCCACTTCCCTCTTAGCCCTTCGTTTCAGGGGCCCGGAACCACCCCTGAAAACGTGGCTAAGGAGGCTGGCAGCAAGTCCAGGATTCCTGTGGAATCCGCCTAGATCCTGTATTTCCCCTCCTGGGGCGGGGCCGCAGCTTTGAAGGCCTCGACCTGCTGTAGCCTCCCCTGCAAAGCCACAGAGCTACCGCTCCTCCTCTCCCAAACTCTGACCCACGCTGTGTTAGGCCTGCGAAGCCCGTGGTGGACGGTGGACAACACCTGCAGGAGGCAGTTGCGTAGTTTACTACGTGGGGGCTCCCCCCTCCCTCCGGGCCCGCTGATGCACCACGCTTCCCCATCTCCGGAAAACCAGGCCCCCCCGACGTGCGTTGCTGTGGCCAAAGAGCCACGTGTGCACTTGCAGGTGGAAGCACGGGTTTGCTGGTTGGTGTCCCCCCGGCTCTTCCCTGCGGCCCACGGGGACGAACGGAGGAGGTGCTGGCATCAAGGAGCTGAAGGGTGCAAGCGGCTGGGAACACGGAGCCAACACACGGAGGGGAGGCGGCTTGGGGAGCTGCTGCCCACCCCCCCCGCACCCCCCCGCGAATTTTCATGAGCGAGAAATAACCCCTGCCACGTGGAGCCCCTGAGATTGGAGTTGTGTCCTGTGTAGCACGAGCCAAGCCGCGTCCCCCCGGCCAATGCAGTCGCTCCTTACCAAGCAGGAGTGGGGGGTCGCCCTCCCCGGAACAGGGGTCTAGAGATGTGATGGCTTTAAGGAAGCAGGCATGTTTGAAAATGTACCGTTTGGAAAACTCTCAACCTACCTAAAGATAAAGAGTGGGAAGAAGCAAAACAGAACAAAAACTTACAAAAGCAAAGAAGTCACTTCTGTGAGATTGAGTTCCTTCTGCTGAAGTGTTCAGATGACTCCAGACAGACGGATCCATCGTCGTTCAGAGGGGCTTGTTCTCCTCTCGCCACTCATCTAAACAGAAAGGAAACCGGATTCCTACAAACCGTAGGCATATACCTCCACCCGCAGAAGTGTTGCTCCCCCGCCCCCCTCCTCGGGGAATTAAAGTTTTTCTGGACGAGCACTCCGCTCTTGATCCTCTTCTTTGGGTAATATTAACTGCATTTTCTAGTGCCTTGGAAATTTCTTTGTAGTTAAGATTTACTTCCCCTCCACCTTTTTAGAGATACTTGTGTTAGCAGCTTTTCCTAACTTGCTTCTAGAATAGGACTTTTTGGCCTTGTGGTCCATGTAATACTGGGGGTTGGATCAATGAACTATAGCCGGGGCACAGGGGTGCAAGGACACCCGGTTCCGGGGCCCCCAGACAGACCAGGTTCAGCCACTCGCCGCAGACGAACCCCAAAGGCAGAGAAACAAGTGGGGGTGGAACCAGAGAGGGATTTGTTTCAGGGAGCCCAATGCTGGGAAGACAGCAGACCTGCATCTCAAAGACAGTCTCCAAAGTGCTGAAGGTACGTCCAGGTTCATATAAAGAAAATGTGGAGCGAAGGTGCGCGGGCATGAGCAGGTGGGCCATGGGGGTCAAGTCCATCCTCGTTGTGGAGCCAATCGTGGGGGGTCCTGCTGGCTCGGGGTGGCCTCGTTGCTTGAGTTTCGGTTCCCACCAGGGGAGGCTTTGCCCACAGACAGGGTCTTCTGCTTTAGCTGAGAGACCAGCTGGAAAGAAGAACCCAACTAGAAAGTTTGAGGTCAAAAGGGAGGCAGCCAAGATCCTCTTTCAGAATCACATGTGACTGTAGGGATATTATCCATGCACATGTTTTCCATTTTTCTGGGGAAAGAGGCTTGTACTTTTCATCATCTCCTTAAAGGTACGGGGTGACTCAGTGAAGGAGTCAGAGCTACTGCTTTAAAGACAAAGTCGATTTCCTCATCTATCCAGACCGGCCCACAAGTCATGTGCCATGTCCTGGTCTCAGGCCTGCGACTGCTTCCAAGGTTCTCTTACCCTTTCCTTATGACCCAGGGACTGAAGGGATGCCACGAAGAGGGACGGAGGGATCATCTCACACGTGGACGGGAGGGCGTTGCCACGTGGCCCTCGAAGCTTCCAGCCGGTTCCCCCATCACCTGTCTGACCCAGAATTTGAGTCAGTGCGGCTGGTGTGGCTGGTGCAGCTGGCATGGAAAGCACCAGGGGCCCCTGACCCTCAGAACCTCTGTGGTCAGTGGTCAAAGATCTGCTGTCACCCTGCGGCCCGGGGAGGGGAGCAAGAAGTAGCTGAGCCTCGAGGAGAAAGGAGAGGGTCCTTCTGCTGTAGGAACGTACGTCCTTTCAGAGTCCACTGCCCTGTGTGGCTGCCAGCAGGGTGTGAGGCTTTCAGAGGAAGGGCTTTGGGAAGGAGGGAGAAGGTGGTGGCAGAGGGCAGGAAAGAGAATGGAAAAAAACCAAAAGCCAACCCCCTGCCCCCCTGGCTTGTAGGATCAGCCCCGGTGTCGAGCAGGGGGTAGGGGTGGGGGTGAAAGGCAGGAAGCAAGTGGAGCTTGGAAACAGCTCTGAGCCTGCAGACATTGCTGGTCTGGAGGCTTGGGGGGAGCCAGAGGGGGAGCCGCCACTGATCTCTAACATAAATGTGCTTCGAAGCACAAACTCTGGGGGCATGTTTATAGCTCTTGGGACACACGGGGGGCTCAATCGGTTGAGCATCTGACTCTTGGTTTTGGCTCAGGTCATGATCTCAGGGTCGTGGGATCAAGGCCTGCATCGGGCTCTGCGCTCAGCCAGGGGTCTGCTTGAGGATTCTCTCTCCTTCTGCCCCTCCTACTCGTGCTCTCTCTAAAACAAATAAATAAATAAATATTTAAAAAAAGAAAAAGAAAAAGAAAAAGCCATGTCTTTATTGAGAAGCAAACAGAATACCTCTTCTAAAAAGGAATCCTTTAGGAAACTCTAGAAATAAGGACCTTAGAGGGATAGGAGCCAAGTGACCTGGGGTCACAGCTCCCTTTTACTTTCTCTTGCTCACTGAACTAACAGATCCTTTCTTAGTTCTTATTTTGGTTACATCTTTCATGGATTCACATTGAGTTTTGTGGTTAAAACAGTCATGTGGCTTGATCTGAGAAAGGCTGTCGTGTTTATTCAGTTGCGGTCAGCCTTGTCGTCCATGCTCCCTGTAGAAACATGTCTGTGGGTACGGGGACAAGGTGGCCTTCCTGCTTCTAGAGCTATGCTGAAAATACCAGTGATCGGGGCCTTACTCAGCAAATGAGGACAAACACTCCAGCCTGCTGAATTCATCAGCAGCACAGTAGAAAAATAAGTTCTCTCAAAGAGAAAATATGAAATCAGAGGCAGTATACCTAACAGAAAAAAAAAAAAAACAACAACAACACAGGGTGAGAAATCCAGAGAGCCAGTGTCTAATAGCAAGTTCTATCAGAGCTTCAGTGTCTTGTAGCAAATCAGAAATCATTCCTGTCCTTTCCACTGCATAATTGCCTTAGGAGAAAAGAAATGACATATGGAAAAAATTAAAATAACATAACTGTTCCTAAGGCAGCATTAAGCCTTATGCCAAAATAACAACAAGACTGATCATCAGATGCTAGCTGTTCTCGAGACTTGAGACACTACTGGCCAGCCAAACCCAAACCCATTCATTCCCATTTCCTTTTTTCTCTTGTCCATCTCAACCAAACAGACAGGAAAAGTCCCCATTGCAGCATATGCCATGTGACACAGTTCTGGCCAATGAAACTTAAGTGGAAATTTGTTGGTGGGTTCTGGAGAAAGGCGTTTGCCTTTTTCTTATAAAAGAGAAAGAGCTGATTTGGATTCCTCTTTTTGTTCTACCTTGAATATCCATGTGATGGCTAGAGCCGAAGCAGCCATTTCATGATCATGAGGACAACAGGCCAAAATCCTAATGATAAAGATAGGTTGGGTCTGAGGACCCAGAGAGGGCTCACCAGAACCAGCAAAGAGGGTCCTTGGCTTTGTGCAGGATAGGAATCAAATACGAGCTAAAAAAGTAAAAGCGGAGTTTATTGAATAGCATAAGTGACAGGTAGAGAATAGCAGGTGGGGTGTCTGGGAGACTTGGAAAGGATAGGAAAATGAGTTCCTGTCATTTGGGGGCTATGGGTTTATATTGGAAAAGGGGTCTAGGATACATATTTCTTCAGGAATCCAGGATAGGGTCTGATTAAAGGTGAGTGACTAAATAATAGGGTGTTATTTTATAAATCACTGAAGGTAGGGGGTGTTGATGCCAGTGTAGGCTGAGGTTTGTTCAAAATTAATGTTCTAGAACATGTTTGGGATCCGGCTTTTCTTAGATGTGATTGGTGTTGGGAGCCTAGGACAAAAACTCGGAGAATGATTAATTCTCTTGCTTCCCCGTTAGAGTGGGAACATAGCTTCTCTGGTTTTTCATCAGAAATAAAGAACATGAGTAGTCTATAGGGACTTGCAGGGAAACAGTAGAGATGGGGTCTTCCTAACATGGAGTCGCTTCAGCTTCTCTACCTCACTAAGAATTATGGTATAGAAAGAGCTGAGAGCTGCTGGCCTGGCTCTAGATGACGTCCCTTGAGAGTCCTGGCTCATTTAAGACTTTTTTTTTTCTTTTTTTTTTTTTTTTCATTTAAGACTTTTAGAGTTGAGTTTTCTGTTGCTTCCGCCAAAACCTTCCAAAGTACCCCTGACACACCGGCTGCATATGTTATTACTGGAAGATTTAACGAATTGCAAAAAGGAATGACCATGAAATGATCCAAAATTTCCTATACTTTTCAAAACTAACTGTATGATGAAGCAAAATTTAAGAGCAAATGTTTTAAGAATTTATATTTTGAGGGGCGCCTGTGTGGCTCAGTTGGGTAAGTGTCTGACTCTTGGTTTTGGCTCAAATCATGATCTCAGGGTCCTGGAACCCAGCCCCTAGTCAGGCTTCCCACTCGGCAGGGAGTCTGCTTCTCCCTCTCCTTCTGCCCCTCCTCCTCCTCGTGCCCTCTCTCTCTCTCTCTCTCTAATAAATAAATCTCAAAAAAAGAATTTATATTTCCATAATTTTAAACATATAGAAAAATAGCATAGTTGTAGATGCATATCCTATTTATACAATTTATATTTTCTTTTAAATCTACCTTTTATTTTTAATTCCATAACAAATTTATATTTTGAAATTTTTTTCAAACAGGCAGAAAAATACAAACATAAAGAAAGTGTTTCCTTTCTCACACACCCACAGGAGGGGTCATTACCCAGCCTCCACCTGCATTCCTCCAGAGATGGGGAGCTTACTTCAACACAAGGTAGACTTTTCTCTCTCTTTTTTTTTTTTTTTTTTAACCCCTGATGGCTAGAAAAATCTTTTGAACATTGAACTAAAACTTATCCCCTGTAACCTTTTTCCCTGCTCTCTGGAGTGATGATGTACAGGCCTTGTTATAAAACAACTCAGGGCACTTTTTTCTATCTATGGATCCTGGAACCCACTCAGAAAGGAGGTATTTCAGAGGAAGGTCAAGGATAGAGTGGAAACTAGGCCTGCCCATCCGCTGAGGTGGGAGCACAGTCCAGAGGCCTGGGCTTCCACTTGAGCCAGAACGTGGGGAGGTGGTGTTCAAGTGCCCTCCTCCCTTCCTCCCTACTCTCCCCCACACCCCCCAGCTGTAATCGGCTCTCGGGCCGGTACAGATGCAGTGCAGGAGAAAGACCTTTGCTGTCAGAGCTACGTGAGCTGACAATGACTGGATGGCTAGAATCTGGTCCAGACAGTCATCCCGCCAACTGGGCGTGAACTTGGAAGCGAATGGTGCACAAGCCAACCCTAGCCATCCTTGGCATCCGAAAGGCCCTACACCCCAGCCTGGGACAGGTGCGCTTTGGGTTGTTTTCCCAGCTGTGATGCTGGATTCAGGCCCGCAGCCCAACTGGCAGCTGGTATGCCTGTGTGTGAAGCTTGGTCTTGGCCACAGAACTGAAGAAAGTTGCCCTGGTCCTCAGAACCCACAGGTGCCCACACAAGCAGGCTCTGTTTCACCCCATCTAAAGAGCAGCAGGTACTGTGGACTTTCAGTAGGAGACCTGGAGGGAAGGAGGACACCCAGGACCTGGGGACAGAGAGGGCAGGCGCAGCACAAATAGATGTGAGAGCCTCTGAATCACTGGGGCACCTGGGGCTTTTAAAAGGCGGTGCTGAGCTCACCGCCTGCCAGGCTCACTCGACTGGGGGAGGGTTTTTTTTTTTTTTAAGTTATATTTTATTGGAGTTCAAATTGCCAACATATAGCATAACACCCAGTGCTCATCCCATCAAGTGCTCCCCTCAGTGCCCGTCACCCAGTCACCCCCACCCCCCGCCCATCTCCCCTTCCACCACCCCTCGTTCGTTTCCCAGAGTTAGGAGTCTCTCATGTTCTGTCTCTCTTTCTAATATTTCACACTAATTTTTTCTCCTTTCCCCTTTATTCCCTTTCACTATTTTTTATATTCCCCAAATGAATGAGACCATATAATGTTTGTCCTTCTCCGATTGACTTACTTCACTCAGCATAATACCCTCCAGTTCCATCCACGTCAAAGCAAATGGTGGGTATTTGTCGTTTCTAATGGCTGAGTAATATTCCATTCTATACATAAACCACATCTTCTTTATCCATTCATCTTTCGATGGACACCGAGGCTCCTTCCACAGTTTGGCTATTGTGGACATTGCTGCTAGAAACATCGGGGTGCAGGTGTCCCGGTGTTTCACTGGCTGGGGGAGGTTTAACGGTGTCGGCTGGCTCTGCTGCAGTCCTCCAAGGCCCCACAGTCTGGAGGTCCTGCCGTGTAGGGTGCACTAGGAGAAAAGCAAAGAAAGCCTGTACCCAGTTACCACGACCTCAGGTCGTGAGCACGGTCCTGGGCATGCAGGTGTGTGTCGATAGATAGATACCGTGTCTCCCATTCCTTTTTCACAGAAATAATGATGAACTTCCAGCCACCCCCCCTATTCAGCCTGCCTGACACCCAGGCCACAGTGTAAAGGCCAGTGGAGCCAGGCCAGCTCTCCCAGGGAGCTGAGCCACCAGCCTCAGGTCCCATCAGGCTCTTCCTCACCCCAGCAGGGTGGGGGTGGAGGTGGCAGCCAGGAGGCCCCATGCACAGGGGTCTCTGCCCTGAGCCACAGCAGGGAGGCAGACAGGAATTCAGCTAGTGAGTGCCAGCTCAGTCTGAGGGGCAGCCCAGTTCTGGGCTGCAGGCTGCCTCCGGCAGCGAATACAGAACCACGCTCCTACTGCTCCGATCACTGTAACTGCTCGACAGGTTTCTCCCAAGTTATCAGTACCTTGTGCAACAGTATTTCGATTCTGGGCCCTGGGCATGCATCCTCTGAGCTGCCAGCTGCCCCGTGTCTACTCGAGAGGCTCAACGTCCCAGCCAGCTCCTAGCAGGTGTTCCTGCATCCTTCGTTCCTTCACTCAGTGAGGACCTGGAACACCAGGCGTCGGGTGCCCACCAGTAACAGTACAGACGCGGCCCCAGCTCGGCGGGGCCAGCGGGACAGTGGGAAAGCACAGGGAGACAGTGTGGTCAGAGCCCTCTGAGGGGTCACCAAGAAGCTGGCCAAGGAGGGAACTACCTGAGCATCAATCAGGATAAAACCACAATGGACAGAGCGATGAAAGTGGAAAAACAAACTAATTGGTCACCACGGGAGGATGTTAATGGACCAAATCACGGTCATTATTTTGAACACTAGCAAGTAAAGGAAAAGAATGCTATCTGCCTGTTTTGTTTCTGTGCCCACTGGGTAACATAGAGTGGATGGAAAATTTCCATTTATAGAAGAATTTTGGCACCAATGAAGAAGGAATGAGAGAAGAGGATATAAGGCTGGCCAGGATTACAGCGTTGATGGTCAGTGGTTGTTGCATCAGGGAGGAGCAACCAGACACAGGCTTCCTGACGGGAAGCACACACCACACCCACGGGACAAAATCTGCTGAGCATCTCTATCTACCACGGGCTACAGATGATACAAAGGGCAAAGCAACCTGCTGAATGATGCCACAGGCACCACACTCAGCAGAGTCCAGTCTGTGGAGGACTGCTGGGCATGCATCCCGGTTTTTTCAACAAATAAAATTGCAATGGGGGAGAAAAGAAATTGAAGGGAAATATATATATAATTAATATATATAATTATCTATTTTTTTAGAGAGGGAAAGAGAAAAAAGGCAGAGGCAAAGGAAGAGGGAGAGAAATCTTCAAGCAGACTCCCCGCTGAGCATGGACCTCAATGTGGGGCTTGATCCCATGACTCTGAGATCATGACCTGAGCTGAAACCAAGAGTCAGACGTTCAAATGACAGCCACCCAGGCGCCCCAGAAGGAAACCTATATTAAAGGAGGTTTTAGGGGCACATCAGTCACATCATGTAGACATTATTTGTGTGTGATTCCAGCAATGTGAAGGATTCAGATTTAAGGGAGGGAAGGGCTACTACACAAGCTCCTGGCAGGTTGAGTCTGCATGAATAAACGAATGAGCTCATTCATGAGTTGAGAATATTGGGGTTTTGTCTTAAATGTTCACTGTGTTGTTAATATCTAATGGAATATTGTATATAAGAAAGTACCTTGAAAAACTTTGACGTTTTATTCAAGAGTTGGGCTAGGGACACTTGGATGGCTTAGTCAGTTAAGTGTCCGACTCTTGATTTGAATTCAGGACATGATCTCAGGGTTGTGAGATCGAGCCCCATGTTAGGGGCTAGGTATGGAGCCTGCTCAAGATTCTCCCTCTCCTTCTCCAAAAAAAAAAAAAAAAAAAAAAAAAAGGTTAGAGCTAGAAGTCTTTGAAAGCCAGCCAGTCATGCACATGGAGACTCAACAAATACATTATTTGCTGCTGGGTTGGCTTGCTTTGCCAGTATACTTATGGTGATCATAGATTTCTAAACCCCAGAAAGGGGCATGTGGTCTGGCACCAGGATATTTTCCCATTTGTGAATGTATTTAGATGAAAACTCTTACTCAGGTCTAACATTTAAGTCACAATTAGTTGTAGATTTATGAATCCCTTTTAAGGAAAGCACAAAGGTACATGAAACTCAAGGGAACCCAGGAAACTGTATGTATCATCCCCTTAATTATGCTCCACGCGAGTCAGAGCCTCATCAGAGAAGTGTGTCTGGCATGCTCACCAGGCTTCCCGAAGTGGGGACACTGGAAGACGGCCCAAGAAAGCAAAGAGTGTGGTGGGAGTGATGGAGACCAGGAGGCACGAGGAGCCGTCACAGAGCCTGGGGTGTTTCGCCAGGGAAGCTAAGGGTGTTCAGAGTCACTGCTTCCAAGTTTACTTTGTGCTTTTAGTCAGCAGAGGTCAACGACTGGATCCTCAGGCCAACAGAGGTGAAGCAAGAAGAAACGAGCTGTAAAGAAGTACCACGGTATGCCCACCACCTTCTGCAACTGCTCCCACCGGGGCGGCCGTGACCTGCACCCGGCTGGACCCCAAGGACCAGTCTTCATCTTCCTGGACCCGCTGCAGCCTTTGCCAACTGCTCCTTGAGACGCTTCCTTCCCCGGGACCCCAAGGCCCTGTAACTGCTGGGTGTCCTCCTATCTCACGGGCCTCCACTTACTCAGAGCCACAGGTCAACACGCCCTGGGTGCAGGCCAGCACCCCGCCCTTGGCCAACTCGTCCAGGCCCCAGGCTTTCAACGCCACTGGGATGCTGGTAGCCTGCGTGTTTATGTCTCCGCCCAGACCTCGCCCATGGACTACAGGCTTGCGTAACCACCGCCTACACGATACTTCCACCTGGATTTGTAACACGCACCCCAAACTCACATGACTCAGCCACCTGCTCCTCCCTCAGCTGCCTCCATCTGATGGCAATGCCATCCTGCCAGTAGCTCTGGCCAAAAGTCTGGGATTGTCCAAACTCCTTTTTCTCATATTCTGATCTGCTCTAACAGCAAAACCCATTGGCTCACCCTTCAAAAGCCTACACAGAACGGGACAGTTTCTCTTGATCGCCCCCATCGTCCTTGTGGCACCAAGAGCTATGGCCTCCCTCTGGGCTCCCTGCTGTCCCTCCCTCTGCCCTGCACTCAGGTTTCAGCTCAGTAGTTGAGACGGTCTGCTGAAGACAGCATCTGAGCGTGTATGTCACTGCTCTGCTCCCAACTCTCAGAGCAAAAGCCAGTGTCACCGTGGCCCAGGGCCACTCCACTTCCTTCTGTCTAGGTGCTCCCTCCTCGGGGATTTGCACTGGCTGTGCCTGATACCAGGAATGCCCTTCCCTGAGACCCAAGGGGCTCACTGCCTCAATTACTTCATTTCCTAACTCTGATGTCACTTCTCAGTGAGGCCCTCCCTCGTTTCAAACTGTCCCCCCACCGCCCCAGCACTCTCCCGTCCTCCACAGCACTGTCCCCTCCTAGCTAGTTATGCATTTTGTTTGCTGGATGTCCCCTCTGTGGCAGGAGCTTTTCTCTGTTTGGTGTGTGGTTTTTTTTCCCCAGCATCTAGAACAATCCTGGGTCCACAGTAGGATCAGAAAATATTTGTTCACTGGAGGCCTGAGCCAGGTAAGAACCACTGTGATGGACAACCACAGAAGTTGTGAATCCTCCGCCCTCCCTACGAGGATTCATTTATTCACCGGACTGGCTCCTCTGGATCTCACTATGAATCAGGCACGGTTCTAGGCCTGGGGATGTGCCAGGAACAAATCAGGCGAAACAGAAGCATCCCTGCTCAGGGCTTATAACATCGGGGGAGGAGGGTGACAGGCAGGATAAATCAGGAAAGAAATAAACGATTTCTTATGTTCGAGACTGATGTGTGCTAAGGAGAAATTGCGTGCAGGGAAGAAGATATAAGACAGAGAGCGCATTCGTCCACTCAGCCACCCGACCAAAGTCCCACAGACTTCAAGCTTAAACAGCAGAAGCTTATTTCTCACAGTTCCTGAGGCTGGAAGTCAGAGATCACGGGGTTGGCAAGTTTGGGTCTCCGAAGGCCTTTTTCCATGGGTCTGCAGACGCCATCGTCTCCCCGTGGCTTCACATGCTCTGCCCTGTGTGTGTGTCTGTGTCCCGATGGCCTCTTCTTATGGGGACACGGGCAGATTGGACTTGGGCCCACCCACCCACGTGGCCTCATGTTAGCCTCGTCACCTCTTTAAAGGCCCTATCTCTAACACAGGGACATGCTGAATGTGAATTTGGGGTGACACAATTCAGCCCACAGCAGGGGGTTAGCTGGGTGGAGGAAATTTAGGTAGGAGGCTCCAGAAGGCCCCAGTAAGAGGACAATTAGTTAGCAGATCTGAAAGAGGGAGAGAACCAGCCACGGGGATACGCAGGGGTGCGGCATTCCAAGGGCGAAGACCTGAGCGGGGGCGCCTGGCGCCTATGAGGAGGAGCGGGGAGAGCCAGGTTATGTGTGTTGGCTGAACAAAACAGACCCCGAGCAGGTGGCCCGGGAGGGATCACAGCGTCCCGGGTCCTGGGCCAACAGGCGCTTGTGGGAGCGTGGCCGCTGCTGGGGGCCAGGCTCACGCTCGTGGGCCAGGAGGGGCAGGGGTGAGGCGGCAGAGGGGGCAGCTCCCCGGGCTGGGGTGGCGTGCCTGGCCCAAGGTGGCACCGCCTCGGGGACAGAGCCTGGGACACGGCCTACCCTCTCTGGAGGTCCCGAGGGCCCAGTGGGGCCTGTGGGGCAGCTCAGCTTCATTCTCCCTTCCTTGGCCCAGGCCTCAGAGCCCCCAGGACGCCTCCGGCTCGCAGATTCCCAGCTCAGAGGCCGTGTCACGGAGAACCAGGCCTGAATTGATGGGGAGGCCGACAGTGGTCAGACCCTGGCCATATTTCTAAGACATTGCTGACAGAGACGCCTTCTCCTCCTTGGGCAAAGAACTACGCCACAGCAAGTGTTCTAGGCCTTTCCCACTTTCCTCAGTTCCCGTTCCCACTCCTTTTTTCTGCTTATTGGGGGGTTCAGCCTGGGCCAGGCCTCCTACCCTCCTTCTTGACCCACCCTCACGCCATCCTATCTCCCCCTCCAAAGTGCCCACCCTGCCACCTGTGCTGGGGGCCTTCCTTCTCCTCTCTAGAGGGGACACACCCTTTCTACCAGGGTCTTTACCTGCCCGCCCCCCGTCTTTGCTGCCCACCCCCCTGACATGTGCTTATCTTAGAAAGCCTCTACTGTCCCCTCTGCCTGCATCACATCTGTGTTTCCCGCAGCTGGGCTTCTAGAACTAGCAGACTATCCTCACTGCCTGCATTTCTTCCTTAATTATTTCCAAGCCGACTTTTTGCCCCACCCCCTAACAAAACTAACCACTCAAAGGTCACCAAACCCAGTTTTCTACTGAGTCCTCATTCTTGAATTTTTTTTTTTAAATTTTAAGTAGGCTCCTAGTGGGGCTTGTCTAATGGGTCTAGTGGGGCTTGAACTAATGGGGCTTGTCTAGTGGGGCTTGAACTAATGACCTCGAGATCAAGAGTTAGATGCTCAGGGCGCCTGGGAGGCTCAGTCCATTAAGTGTCTGCCTTGGGCTCAGGTCATGACCTCGGGGTTCTGGGATCACCCTATGTTGGGCTCCCTACTCAGCAGGGCATCTGCTTCTCTCCCTCTGATACCTCCCCGCACCCTGTTCTTGCACACTTGCACTCTCTCCCAAATAAATAAATAAATTTTTTTAAAAAAACTCAGATGCTAAACCAAATGAGCCACCCAAATGCTCCTGAATTCCCATTCATACAGACCCTTCTGGGTTTTTTTTTTTTTTTTTTTTTCAAACCACTGATTACTCCCTGCTTCCCAGGGCTTCTCTAATCTCTCAGGCTACTTCTTTCTGGTCTTTTCTCCTGCCCCTGCCAGGCTCAGACACCCTGTCTCCACTCGGCTACAGACACAGCCTCCTCACAGCCTCCACTGTTCATTTCTGGAATTTTCCATCGGGCAACCCTCCTGGTCATAAACTCAGCTCAACCCCAACTACACCCCCCAGCCTGCTCCCCTAGTTCTCCTATCTCTCAGTGGTGCCCCTCTGTCCCCTCCTCTAACCACTGGGCTCTTTTCTGACTCCTTTTCACTTCTCATGCAATCAGGCACGAGACTCAGCCTTTCATGTCTTTCAAAGCTCTCCCCCACCTCTGCTTTGATAGCCGGCTGGGCTCCAGGCTCCCCAGGTCCTGCCTGCCTCCCGGCAGCACAGCCTGGATGAATTTCCTACGG
Source organism: Canis aureus (assembly GCF_053574225.1). NCBI lineage: Eukaryota > Metazoa > Chordata > Mammalia > Carnivora > Canidae > Canis > Canis aureus. The sequence continues at coordinate 47,999,105 of NC_135611.1, forward strand.
TGGACTACTCCACTCCGGAGGCTGTCGGAGGTGGCTTTTCATCCCTTGCTCACCTCCTCCCCTTCCAATCATGGGCCTTCCAGGTGCGCTAGATCTCAGGAGCAGAGTATGCCTAGACTCTCCCCACTCAGATGGGTCCTCTTGTCTTCCCAGGTTAGGTAGCAGAGCAGAGCTTTTCTCCTGAATGTCTCAAGCTCTGTTATGTCTTCCGTCTGCAAGATGTAGCAGTGCCCAGGTGACCCGTGGCTCATCAAGGCAGTGTGCATGGAAGGCTGCACTTCATCCACCACCCATGTTGAACGTTCTCTCTAAACCAGAGAGCAGTGACCTGAAAACCCAGCGGCTCTTGGCTCCTTCAGCCACTTGTCAGAGATAGGGGAGCAGCTACTTTAGTTCACTGAGTCTGAAATACACACCATACCGTTGCTGAAATCAGGGCATAGCCAACACAGTTTAGCAGGCAGCATTTTTTTCTTTCTCAGTGGTACATAAAATAGTGGTTCATCTTCCAGTTGATTGCATCTTAGATTCTATAAGCTGTAAAGCTCAACTGCTGGTCTTCACTGCAGGTACATTTCTACAATATGAGCAGCATACCACTATGTGGAGCTTCAAATTATGGGATGCTAGAGAAGGCACAAAGGGGGAGACAGTTAACATTTAAAAAGACTAGATGCTTCCTGAGATCTTATCCCTAATTTGTGAAACAGAGCTAAGAGAAAAGAAATATAAAAACCTGGGCACCTGGGTGGCCCAGTGGTTAAGCCCTTTGGCCCAGGGCATGATCTCGGAGTCATGGGATCAAGTCCCACTTGGCCTCCCTGAAGGGAGCCTGCTTCTCCCTCTGCCTATGTCTCTGCCTCTCTGTGTGTATGTGTCTCTCATGAATAAATAAATAAAATCTTTAAAAAAAAAGAGAGAGAAAGAAATATAAAAACCCTTTTCAAGCAACATATGAGCAAGTGAGAGCTGAAATGTACATCTGTGAATCTGAGTACACATAATAAACGCTATTTCCTGGGACCTCATCATTCCAGGTGGCTTCCTGGAAGAAGTGAGCTTCAAGTTGCAAAGGAAAGGAAAAGTGGGTCAAAGGCTCCGTCGTGTCATGTCATGGGTGCACTGTCCTCATGAGGGTAATATCTCCATTTCACAGAGAAAGAAACTGGACAGCTTGTGAGCGTCATACCTGGGATATCCACCACTTCATAACTGAATTTGCGAGCAGTAGGACAGAAGGCTGAGGAATGATTTGAATCTCTGCCAGTTATTTACATTACTTTATTCCCCAAATCATCACCTGGGAGGTTGTCCACAGAGGATTGAATATCTGGTCATTCTTGAATGTCTGCAAGGGCACCACAGAGTCCCGCTTGGCATGGGAGGCTCTGCTCCTTCTGGAATGTGCCCCAGAGACAAACAGCCTGACCCACAGTCTTCTCAACATGGGGTGAGAGGAGCCGGGTTGGTTTGGGAGCCTGATGGAAACGCCCTGATGGAGCTCTCTGGGGCTGTCCATACATACCTGTTGGAGGAGAAGGAAAGGAAGCCTCCAAACCCACCCAAGGAGCTAACCTGGGCAAGCCCTCTCCCTTCTCCCCACCCCTGCAGATGAGACCTGGCATCTGGCTAGAACCTAGTGCCAAGAGGGGCCCTGCCCGGCTTGACCTAGCTGCGAGGTCATCCTGTATGGGCAGCATACTCCTATGCGCGATGCAGGGATGTGTGCTGGGGCCCATAGGGCTGATTGCAGGGTCTGCCCTGAAGCCAAGGACATACCCCACAGACTGGGGGAGGGACTGTCAGGTGGAGGCCGAAAGGCAGCTGCAGGGAGAGGGAGGAGACCCCTGGCTCTGCACCGACCCACACCTCGGCTTCCCTGCCGGTTACTTCCTTCGCTTTCAGCCCTGACCTCTGACTCAGCACCCATCCGGTAAGCGTGAGCGGGTGGGACAGGTACAGCCACCATCTGCCAGGTGAGGAGTCAAGGTCACATAAGGGGCACGCCTAGGGGTCGTGGTCTCAGTTCTCTCCGAGACAACACGCCTTTGACCCCCCCCCGCCCCCAGTTCTCCCGAGTGTGGAGCCCAGTAGCCTCCCGTATAGGAAGCTAGTAAAAGGCAACATTTATGGAACACTGCACTCGCCGCCGGGCGCCCGCGGAGCCCCTTCTGCGAGGTCACCCCGCGTCCCCCGCAGGGCAGCTGAGGCTCGCAGCCCGGCAGCCGGCCCGGGGCGGCGCAGCGCGGGAGCTGGAGCGGGGCCGGGCCGGGAGCGCAGGCGGCCGCCCCGCAGCGCCGCGCCCGGGCTGCCCGAGCAAGGCCGCGGCGCCCCGCAGGGGGTCAGGCTCCGCGGGGCGCCCGCCGCCCCCTGCGCCCCGGAACGCGCGGGATCCTCCTCCGCGGCTGCCGCCCTCCGCCGGGGGCACTTGCCCTGGGCGCCCGGGGCCGAGCGGAGGGGAGGGGAGGGGAGGGGAGGGGAGGGGAGGGGAGCCCCGGGGGCGCGGGGGCCGACGCCAGGCCCGCCCGGCAGCTGGGGGGAGCGCGGGGCGCGGAGGCGGCGGCGCACCCTCACCTGCCCGGGCGGCCCGGCGGGGGGAGGGGCGGGGCCTCGGGGCGGGGGCGGGGCCTCGGGGCGGGGCGGGGCGGGGCCTCCCGGCGCCGGGAGCCCGGCGCAAAGTGAAAGTCCCGGCCGGCGCCTGCGGGAGCGCGGGGCGGAGGCGGGACGGAGGCGGGCTGCGCGCCCCGGCGCCCATGGCGCTGAGCAAAGGGCTGCGGCTGCTCGGGCGGCTGGACGGCCCGGGGCCCGGCAGCGTCCTGCTGGAGGCGCGCGGCCGCGGGGAATGCCTGCTCTTCGAGGCCGGCACGGTGGCCACGCTCGGTGAGTGCGACCCGGCGCGGGGCGGGGCGGGGCGGGGCGGGGGCGCCTCCCTTCCCCGCGGAGAGCGGCGCGCGGGGCGGCGGGTTCGGGAGCGGAGGCCGGGCCGCGGGAGCGCCTGTCCCGCCCGCGCCGCCTGCTGTGTGCGTTCACGGCCGCCGGGACGCCTTACGGGGCCACCAGGATCCCAGGGGATCGCCTTAGGAGCCGCCCGCCCCGAGCCTGGCGCTCGCTTTCGGTGGCACCTGTTGATGAAGCCGGTGATTGCCCGTTGCTTTGTGTTGGGCAGCTTCTCTCCCGGAGGGGATGGGGTGCACCAGCCCGGGAACAGAGACCCCGAGAGACCTCATGCAAGCATGTGCTTGCTGAGAAGCATCAGTCGTGCACTTTGCAGATGTCCTACCTGGTGACTCTACCTCTGCGCTGCCTGTATCTGAAGTTAGATGCCAAGCCAGTCTGTTTCACGTCTGAGCTACAGGAAGTCTTGAGACTGGCCTCGAGCCAGGGACTTGAGCGATGATCTCATTTAACTTTCACGGTTCTGCAGGAGTTCCTCTTGTCCTCATATTATAGATGAGTAAACTGAGGCCTTGAAGAGGCTATGAAACTGGCTTGCCCCAAGGTGACACATCGTTACCTGAATCCTCTGTGGCTGTTTTTAAAGATGTATTTATTTGAGAGAGACAGAGAGAGGAGGGGCAGAGAGAGGGGGAGAGAGAGAGAATCTCAAGGACACTCCCCGATGAGGGTGAGCCCGGGTAGCAGTGCTTGATCTCACATCCTAAGATCATGACCTGAGCTGAAACCAAGAACCAGGCGCTTAACTGACCATGTGGCTGTTTTTATAATGTCATAAAATGCATGGCTTTCTGGTATCTCCAACCACCCCATCCCTTGTTTTGTGGCTAATTTCATGGGGAAAAGCCGAAGTGAGCAAAATCAAATAGGATTATTAGAACTTTAAATTTGGGGATCCCTGGGTGGCGCAGCGGTTTGGCGCCTGCCTTTGGCCCAGGGCATGATCCTGGAGACCCAGGATCAAGTCCCACGTCAGGCTCCCGGTGCATGGAGCCTGCTTCTCCCTCTGCCTATGTCTCTGCCTCTCTCTCTCTCTCTCTCTCTGTGACTATCATAAATAAATAAAAATTAAAAAAAATAACTTTAAATTTGAATCCTGGAGGATAGGCTTCCAGCTGGTGTCCAGCTGTACCACCTACTTTGCTAGTCCTAAACAAATAATTCAAGGAAGGTCACTGTCCGTAGGTTCTGGATGACCAATGTACTCATTCCCACAACACTTTATAAATGTTTCTGGTCTCCCCACCCCTCTGCATCTTTATGCATGGATTCTTCAGCTGGGATATACATCTTGGAAGAATCATCTCTTCTATTTCAATTTCCCTAATCATTTCATTCCCACAGAGTTATCAGGCTTGTTTTCCGTTGCTTGGTTACAGAAACAATGTCTCCAATATTGTCAGTACCATAGTGTGCATTCAGTCGTTGATTAAATTATTATCAGATTATTCCAGTTTGTGCTCTGTCCCAAAAAATCCAAGTTTGGTCATTTGCTAAGGTCTTGAAAGAAAACCACAGAGGTTTCCATTCCATTTTAGATGTCTACTTCATACCACATTTATCAGAGCCGAGAGATTCATTCCGTGGTACAAAAATACTACTTCATCAAAAAGATTGAAACGTCCATCACTTGGAGTAGAGGAATGTTAAGGAAGGTTCAGGCACATGTAAGAGTTCCTTGGAAACCACTTGGAGAAGAAGTCTTTATTTTTTTCAGAAGTGAAGACTTTGAAATGATTAATGAAAATAATATAATGCCAACTTTCCATTTGGAAACTAAGTTTGGGCTGTGATGCGTGTATATTACTTTGGTGATTACAGTACACTGGATGCTAACACAGAGGTGGTAATGAAAGGAATTGGCACATTTCAGCTCATGTGCGGCCCACATTTGTCACTTAATGGAGCATTCATTTTTTTCAATAGAACTTGGGCTGAATACTTAGTTTTTTTTTTTAAGATTTTATTTATTTATTCATGAGAGACACAGAGAGAGAGGCAGAGACATAGGCAGAGAGAGAAGCGGGCTCCCTGCAGAGAGCCGGACGCGGGACTTGATCCCGGGATTCCAGGATCAAGCCCTGGGCCGAAGGCAGGCACTAAACCACTGAGCCATCCAGGGATCCCCTGAATACTTAATTTTTAAAGTCAGTTTTTCTTAAGTTAAGTGAAACTATTTTTAAAAGGCAGCTGTAGCACTTGTTGATATTACTGGTCCAAGGAGGATTATAAAAGCTTCCTGTGACTAGAAGGTTGTCCTTTCAGACTTCTCAAGTATCCAAAACATGCCACAATTTGATAGAATAGTTCTGAACTGAAATTCCCATCTGTGTTTCAGAGGGCTAGCATTTTGGCTTTCCCTTCCTTGACGAGGAAAAGCATACTTTCATATTTTCCCCAGAAGGTTTCAAGGTCAACTTTTGCCTGGGACAGTGCATCTGGGGGAGCTGGCGTTGGAATCCTGACTGTTCACTCTTTCCATGAAGTTCAAGGTTGGGGGCAGCTTCCTCTCACTGGAGCTGTGGTTTCCTGTGATGGGTCACCCTGGGGAGGAGGGAAAGGCCAGGGAGACTTAAGTGGACGGTTTATTACTGTGTGGGTGGTGGTTTCTCCCCAGCCAGTGAGGATAACTCAGTTCTGTCCTGCTGAGCGGTAGATGCACGCTGCTGCTTCTCTGGGGAGCGGCAGGGAGAGCCAGGGGGTCCCGCAGCCCGGTGGAAGCACCGCTGGTCGAGGCCCACTTTACCCCATTAGGACCCATATTTGAAAAGGCCTCTCGCCACGGGGAGATAGGAACTCACAATTGCTTCAGTGTTTTCGGGCAGTGGTCAGAGATAGTCAGGAGCTCGAATGGGGCTGTGAGTTTAGGAAAAGCTGAGGACCCTCTGTTGGCCTGTGGCTGGGCGCCGTCCTTCTGTTCCTTCCACGGTGACCCTGCCGCAGTCTTCCACGTCGGGCCTGCTAGCGGGCAGCTTGCGGAGGGAATACTTCTGAGCTCCTGCCTCTCAAAGAATTAGGTTGAGAGTCTATCTTCAGTGTCCATCAGCGGGAGCAGGAATTTGGAAGCAGAAAACTCAAACGGTTGGCACCAATCACAAAAGTTTGGATTACGTTCTTGCGGTGACCTGATTCACAGTAGGACGCTTCTCGGGTACAGGTGAAACACCGTAGCACGTGGTCCGCAGTCCACAGCTAGGGTGCAGGTGTGCTCTTCTCTGCACATCTGGGCAAAAAGTACTTGTCTTTCCCTGTTGTCTTGTGTAGACGTAGTGTGGACACCCAGTGGAGGCAAGCGTGCTGATTGTCCGGGGATTCCAATTTCGGGACGAGCTGGGATACTCCAAAGTTCAGTGTTCTCCAAACAGCCCCCAGGGAGGGTGGCCCGTGAGTGCCCCCGTGTTTGGACAAGTGTTTTTGAGCGAGAGCAACTCTGCCTGCCCCCACCCCCCACCCCATGCTTGCTGGTGAACAGGGAGCAGGAGCGGTGGGGGTGGGGGTGGGAAGGCCTGGGAGACTTAATTAAGTTAATTAGTGAGTGTCCTTCAATTACATTGAGCTTCTGGGGGGAAAGTTTCTGTGTAAACACCAGCCCTGGGTTTCCCAGCTGCTGTGTTTAGATAGAGGCCACGATATCCTGCTTCATTTGAATTGGTGAAATGGCCACGGAGCCAGGCAAGGCTTCTGCTGAACTATTGCCTTGCTCACTCTCCCTGGCCTTGTGGCCTAGGACTATTTGGTCAGCGCCTTAAAGTTTGACCTGCTTAAGAGCACCCGAGAGAATCAGTGAGTGGCCATGTGCCATGTTATCAGCTCTCCTGGGTGAAGACTACAGGAGAGGTAGGGCCAGGTGAGGGTTCAGGGCGCCTGACTTGGGATACTTGGGCAGCCCCCACATGTTGGCCTCCACAGCTCCTGCCCGGGTCCTTCTTCCTACTTCTAGGTGTGCTCAGCATATTTACAAAAACACAAACTGGGTTAGCGTGTACTTCTACCTGTCATTTGTGTAACTTGCCAGTGGGAATGTGATTTCGTATCTTGCCAGGCTCCCTTTTGGGGCCATGTGGCTCGAAAACTTTTTCCTTAACCTTTGTGAACATTTTCAAAGGTACAAAAGTAAAAGGAAAAATGAATCCTCTGTACCTGTCACTCAGCATTTATTTCTGTCAATATATTTCAATTCTGTGTCACTTGTCCCTGTATTTTTTTGCAAAGAATGAATCTCCTAAAATTTAGTTGGTTCAGTGCAAGCAAGATTTTAATCTACTTGGCCTGGCTTCCTCCCTAATCCCCCCGGACTTGCATTTGTGTGTATGTGTAGAAGTTCAAAGTTTACTTGACGGATTGAGATGGGACCAACAAACAGAGATGGTGGTGTGAATTGATTTTGAGATTCTGGCCAAGATACATTTTTTTTTTTTTAAAGATTTACTTACTTATTTTTGAGGAGGGCAGGGGCAGAGGGAGAGAAACAGGCTCCCCCCCTGAGCACGGAGCCTAATCCCACAATCCTGAGATCATGACCTGAGTGGAAACCAAGAGTCGCCACTTAACCAACTGTGCCATGCAGGTGTCCCCTCAGGCCAGGATACATTTTTAAAAACAAAGTGATCACAGGGAAGAGTAAACCATCAGCTGGAAGAGCAGGATGTCTCCGTCTTGGGATGGCAGTGATGGGTTCACAAGGAGACAGTCTGAGCCCTTTGGTGGCACTTCCCCTAGACCATGGCAAAAGTGCAGCTTGCCCTGTGCCCCTCGCTGAAATGAGTCAGGCCAAGGGGCCATGTTCACCCACCATTTGCACTCCCCCTCTGGACCCTGCCCCGGGTACAGAGGACCCTGGAATCTTCCACCCAAGTGATGCCCAGACTGCTTCCATCCTGCTCATGTCTCTTCCCAGGGTCTGTGACAGACTGCAGTGCCGGTATCCACTCAAGGTCCCAGGGAAGGGGGTGTGGCAGGGTTGCACAGTACGGGTGGATCTGGACACATGACACATTGGCTGGGGTGTCCTCAGGTATGTACATGAGGCCTCTGGCAGAGTGGTATGAAGCCCAGAGGTAGGGGGTGGGGAGGCGGGTGGTGTCATGGTGTCAGTGGAAAGAGAAGGGGTCCAGGCTAAGGGCAGGTGCCCTTGCTGGCCACATTCTGGACCTGATCTTCCAGTTAGCAACAGGGGTGAACTCATTAAGCTAAGAAGGTAGAATGTATTTTGTTAAACAGAACTCTGACAGCTGTTCAGGGCATCTATGTAAGTATGGGTCTCACCTCTGGGGTGTTCCTTGGGGACCAGGTCCCACTTTGTGATTTGTGGCTGCTCAGCATCTGTTGCTAGACTGGGTCAGCCAATCCATCTGAGATGCAGAATATTTGTTGTTGTTGTTGGTTTTTCCCCCACTTGAAGTGTCCTTAATGCCCTAGGAAACTGCCCCAGGCTCAGACTTTGAAATTAGATGCGGGGGGGGGCGGTCCCTAAGCATTTTCAGGCAGGGCTGGTGGTGTGCTGGCCAGCCCACCCCAAGGAGAAAATCAGATCCATTTTGTGAAGGTGTCTGCACTTGACCAAGAGCTGTGCTAGCATTTCCAGGCTGCATTTGCAATGGACAATGCTTCTGGTTTCCACACACTGGTGGATGTTGTGCACACACTGGTAGACTCATCCAGGCACTGGTAAGTGTCATCCACACACTGGTAGATTCATCTGGACAGTGGTAGAGGAGGGGCTCTCAGTGAGCAGGCCAGGGTCCACCTTCAGGCCAATGCAGAACAGCCCAGTTATGAACACTTTCTAATTGTGTCCAAGGAATGCTGGAAGGAGGCTTTGCATACTTCTATGTACATGTAAGTCATTCTTGAGGACAGTTTACTGAAAACCTTAAGAATATGCATGTCCTTGGGAGCGCCTGGGTGGCTCAGTTGATTAAGTGTCAGACTCTGGGTTTCAGCTCAGGTCATGATCTCATGGGTCCTGAGATTGAGCCCTGAGTAGGGCTCTGTGCTCAGCAGGGAATCTGCTTAAGATTCTCTCCCTCTGCCCCTCCCTCCCATGCTTGTGCACACATGCATGCTCTCTCTCTTAAATAAATAAATCTTTTTTTTTAAAGAAATATGCGTGTCCTTAATCCAGTATTAAATGAATAGAAATTTATTTCAGGATATATTCATATATCATGATCTCATTTTGCTGTAAGGATGTTCATTGCAAACTGCTTTGAAGTTTTAGCTGACTAAACCTTGGTCCAACTTGGTAATTATAGCTAACATTTATAGGAAAAAATGGCTAACATTTACAGAGCACTTGCCATGAACCAGGCGCTGTTCTCAGTGCTTTCCATGTATGGATTTATTTAATCCTCACACGAAGGCAGGCACTAATTGTGACTCCATTTTACACTTGGAGAAAGCAAGGCACAGATAAGCATAAGACCTTATGTGAGGTTATACCTCTAGTTAGTGGTGGAACCATGATTTGAACAAGGCCCAGAGGCTCTAGAGAACAGTATGTTTAGTAAAATCTCATCCCTAGAAAAAAAGAAAATTCAGGGGCTCCTGGGTGGCTCAGTTGGTTAAGTGTCTGCCCTTTGGCTCAGGTCATGGTCTCGGGGTCCTGGGATCGAACCCCGCATTGGGCTCCCTGCTCAGCGCAGAGTCTGCTTCTGCCTCTCCTTCTGCCCCTCCGCCCTGCTCATGCTCTCTCTCTCTCTCTTTCAAATAAATAAAAAAATATTTTAAGAAGAAAAAAGTTCAACGTGTGTATGGAAAAGACTCATGGTGTCCTATTATCTCTGTGCTTATTTTGAGCTTCAAAACACGTGTTGTCAGTGAAGATTGGGGTGCTGGTGAGTGTAAGAATCAGTAGAACATCCTTGTGGGGACTAGATTTTCATCTGATGCTGCGTCAACAGGAGCATTCAGGCTCGGGGGAGCACTTGCCCACTTTCTGAGCAGTGAGTGTGCTATCGCAAAGGGACATCTTCGAGAGAAATGTGTGGCCTTGGGTCCTGCGTTCCAGTAGAGCTGCGGCTTACGATGGGTAATAGCCTTCCATGGGGATGTCCCCAGCACCTAGAACAGAGCCTGATTAGGACTCAAGACTCTGAGGAAAGTTTCTTAGCATAGAGGCAGCAATGAGCCACCAGGCTCCCCAAGAACATGCTTCTGAATGTGAGGTATGTAAAATAGATAACATGTTGGACTGGCATCTTCCCAAAGATCTCCTTAGTTAGTTGTGAGTGGGAAGAATGCCCACGTGAGTGAATGTATCCCCCTATTCTAGTAGGTTTGCTCCGTCTGGAGGGCAGCCCAGGGGCGGGGGGGGGGGGTGCGGCAGAGACTGCCAGCTGGGCGGACAGAACTGTGTTTTGCACCCAAGGTGGGCACTGTGCATCTTTCGTGGCCCGGATGCTTAACAAAGGGCCTGTCCAGGAAAGCTGGACACATCTGGCCAGGTCCTGCGGGAGTGGCAGTCTGCACTCACGGCACATCATGCTGGAGCCTTGCCATATGCTTGTGAAGCTTCCTGGCTGGGAAAATGACTCCGGGCGGGAGGATTCACTTTGAGCACATCAGCTAAGGAGGACAGGCAGCTCCTTCTGATGACCCAGTTCTTGGGAGCAGTTCCAAAGTACGAATACAAAAAGTCTGAGTTTAATTTTATGGCAGTTTTTGAGGATCAGGGACTCTCCCGGGGAGCCTCCTGTAATACCATGGGAGCTCCTACTTAATTCTGTTCCTGAATCTTCTGCATTTCTGCCCGCCACCGCCCACTCTCCCCGCCCTGCCTTCTCCAAGGCCAGGCCTAATGGAGCCCAGCCTCCCTGACTTCCTGGGGCCCCTGTCCAGCCTGACCACAGCTGCTGTGCTGTATTCACCCCCTACCCAGGAACAAGCCTCATCCCCTGCCACTTTTGCTCCTTGGCGCAGTCTGCAGCGATACTTGGGGCAAAGCAGGTGATAAGAAATGAAAAGGGACTTTCCTTTGTCCTTTAGAGCAGTGTGAGGTCTCACAACGCAGATCCTGGGCCACCAAAAGCACTCCTAGTTTTGAAATTGATGTGGGATTTGGGGGGTGGGGTGGGGAGAGGGCAGGGTGGTCACAGCAATGCTCAGACCCAGACCCACCCTAAAACTGGATGGTCTAGTCACCCATCAAAATCTAGGGAAATGGCCAGATTTTAGTGAGGCATGATGTACAGTTTCTTCCTTTCTTTTAAGATTTATTCATGAGAGACAGAGAGAGAGAGAGGCGGAGACACAGAGGGAAAAGCATGCTCCTCGCAGGGAGTCTAATGGGGAACCCAGTCCCCAGACCCGGGATCATTCCCTGGGTGGAAGGCACATGCTCAACCACTGAGCCACCTGAGCGTCCCTGATGTAGTTTCTTATCTCTCCTGGCCAGCTGCCTTTTTGTATTCAACTTGTATTGATTTATTATTGATTGATGGTGGTAATCTCTACTCAGAAAAAGCAAATTGCTTCCCTTTCTTCAGGTCTCACCCTAGAATGTTCCAGTGAGACCTCCACTAAATCCTTCACCTGTTTCCTCTATAGCCTGGTGATAGAGAAGACCTGAATTCTAGCCCTGGCTCCTTATCCTAGCCCTTATCTGATGGGATTGAGTTAACCCCTCCAGGCCTCAGGGTCTGCATCTGAAAACAAACAAATGACAATTCCTTCTCTGGAATTCTTTTTTTTTTTTTTTTTTTAATAATAATGGGTGGTGATAGGTCTGGTTATTGGGCATTTGCTGTATACACATATCGGCATTGAGTACTTTACATGTGTTACCTTTTTTTTAAGAAAAGATTTTATTTATTCATTAATGAGAGACAGAGACAGAGAGAGAGAGAAAGAAAGAGAGACAGGCAGAGGGAGAAGCAGGCTCCATTCAGGGAGCCCGATGTGGGACTCGATCCCGGGACTCCAGGATCATGCCCTGGGCCAAAGGCAGGTGCTAAACTGCTGAGCCACCAGGGATCCCCTTCTCTGGAATTCTATGTGCCTCTAAAAAAAAAAAAAAAAAAAAAATTTAAGCGCTAAGCATAAGCAAATAAGCAACACCCTTACTTTACATACCTAGCTAAAATAATAAACTACCCAGAAATTTGAATCTTGGGAGAAATGATCTAGCAAGGTAAAATGTAGGATGGTTCAGAACTAAGTCTGAGCTAAGAATCTAATGCTATACATTTTTTTTATTAGAGACTTATGAATTAATTAAAAGGCATGAGATTATCTCTCCTTGAATCTGCCCCTATAACCAGCAGAAAAATTTTAAAAACGCATTAACAATTTAGCTTAAATCAGGGACACAAAGTAAGGTATTTATTAAAATACAAAATGTGCTAAAGTATTAGCTCCTTTAGTTGGTTCTTATTAGCATCGATTAACATTCCGAAGATCCTTTCACCATAAACATAACTTTGCTTTTAACGATCTACTCTGGAGGGAGGAGTTTGTGTGTCTGGCAATGTGTGGTCTTGTTTCAGTTGCTTTCTGACTCTTGTGTGAACTTAGCTTCACTTCGAATCTTATACATGGCTGATAAATTCTGTATGTTGGGGAAAACTCTAAGCAAAGGAGACAGTTTTCTGCAGCTCTTGCTTCTCAATTAAGCAAAACAGAGGTCAGGTGGAGACGACATGGATCCTGCTGGCAGAAGGAGTGATAGAATGCAGTCCAATGTGGTGGCAGTCCATGTGCTGTGGCCCAACAGAACTGTGACACTCTTGCCATGGCCTGCTTCAGTAATGGGCTTGTTTTTACATAAAGGGTGCAGATAAAGAAAGGAATATTGGAAAACTTGGGCTAGAAGTAACTTGCCACCAGCCCAGGCCTGAGCCAAGCCTTTGTGATAAGGTCCATCAATCATAGTGGTATCTGCTTATTTTTTACCCAGACCTCCAAGAATGGAGAGGGGAGGAGCCATGCACCCAGAGAGGAGGGGCCTGTGGCTCAGGAGGGGAGGAGCCCTGGGGCCTGGAGGGGAGGAGCATGTACCCAGAGAGGAGGGGGCCTGTGGATCAGGAGAGGAGGAGCTGAGGACCACCTGGAAAAAGAGCTGGTACTGGTACTGCGCCGTTTCCTCCACCACCTCCCCTGCTTTCCAAGCTGATCAGTCTAGAGGGAGCACTTTTTCTTCTAATTCACAGAAAGGCACCTTGTGGGTTCTAGGCTGCCTGGGTTCTAGGCTGCCTTGGAGAAAACAGACCAGTAAAGGCCTTTTTCTAACTTGTATGGCAGTGATACATTTGTAATCCATCTGTGGAACTGGTATTTGCAGCCTAGCCCTGCAACAAAGTGGCGCATCACATACACAAAGGGAAAAATTATAATGAAATGCTGCTGCCTGCGGACAAATGGCTCCAGACCTGGGGGGGTGTCAGGTGTGGGTGACTTCAGCACCCTCTGAGACCTTAGGTTTCTGGTTCCGTTTTGCTGTTAGGATGTTTGGGTCGCCGAGAGCTTATTAGAATTTTGTCTTAAGGGAGAAGGTAGACCCAGATGGAAGACGAGGGAAGTGATCCTGTAAGAATCCTGTGAGTTTTAGATTCTGTGAGTTTTAGGGGTTGAACTTTGTGATTTTAGTTTGCTCACCAGCTTGCTCACCAGCTTTCTCCTGGGCTCTGTAGGACGGGCCTCAGTTTTACGGCCTGTGAGCTCCCCTCCTGTGCACCCTTAAGTGTTTTGGATGGATGATAAGATTGTGCACTTAGAAGATCCAGGAAACAGATCCTGAAATATGTGTCAGTGAAATGATACCATATCTGAGATTTGTTTAGTAGTACTGTGCGAGGCAGATAGATGGGGAGGGAATAGGTGAGATGAGACTGGGAATATGTTGGTAACTCTTGGAATTGAATGGTAGGTATGTGGAGGTTTAGTGAATTAATAAGCTGGCTGCTTTTCAAGCTCAGCAGATAAAAACTGATGGCTTTCCCATACACTATCATGAGTCAAGAAACTAGAAACTAGAGGATCACATAAGAAAAAAAAAAGATTCCACTCCCAGTGACAACAGTTTCTGAGAATAAACATAATAAAATATGTCAGGCCTAAAAGAAGAAAGCTATAAAACATTACTAAAGCACCAAATAATTGGAAAGGTATCCTGTATTCTTTGATAGGAACACTGACATTGTAAAGATGTTCTTCTCCAATTAATCTGTAAATGCAAGTACCTATGAGTAAAATCCGATTAAATTCCAGTAAGAGTTCAACATAAAACATAATGGGCTGACTCAGGTATATCTGGACTCCCCCACACTTAAACTAAATGGCAGCCCCATGTGGGTGTGGCAGAGGCTTGAGACACAAAACGTGTGAGTCATCCTGGTCCCACTGTCTTCCGCCAGTCCACCCAGTCCTCCAGCAAGTCCAGATCTCTCTGCCTCCACGTATGTCTGGATGCCACCAGTCCCCCTCCACTGCACAAGTATGGTGCTAGACCAACCATGCCCTCTTTCACTTGGACTGGCAGCCGCCACCTAACAGGTGTCACGGCCACCACTCCCAGGGCTTCCCCAGATCCCATGCAGGGACCTGCTCAAGCCTGCACCGCTTATGGCCTCTGCCCTGGCTCCTTTTCCTCTCTCACCACTTCCTGAGCTTACTGCATCTGACCAGCCCTGACTGGCTTCTGTCTCCACATCTTTTTTTTTTTAAGATTTTATTTATTTGTCAGAGAGAGAGACAGAGAGAGAGCATAAGCAGGGGGAGTGGCAGAGGGAGAGGTGGAAGCTGACTCCCCTAGGAACAGGGAGCCCAATGCAGGGTGCGATCCTAGGACCCCAGGATCATGACCAAAGTCCACGGCAGATACTTAACCTGAGCCACCCATGCACCCCCTACCCCAGCGTCTTTGTACTTGTTGTGTCTCCTGCCTGCCATCCTGCCCCCCATCCCCCGCCCCACAGACCTCTGCCTGGCCATGTCCTCCTCATTCGGGGCTATCTTGATGATTTGGGTGACACTTTCCTGGCCACCTTAGTTGAACTAGCCAATGGCATCCACACTCCCCACACCCCCATTGCCTCTGTTCCACCACCAGCTTTCCTGTCTTCATAGCACTTATTACCAAAAGCACCTTCTTTATTGGCTTGCCTGTGTACTATGTAACGTTGCTCACCGTCAGAGTGCAGGCTTTATGGGAGGATGTTACAGGTTGCGTTGTGTCCCCCCAAAAGCGGTGTCCAAGTCCTAATCCATGATACCATGATAACTGAATGTGACCTTATATGGAAATCAGGCCTTTGCAGCCATAATTAAGTTGTAAACTAAGGTGAAGTCATATCAGAGTAGGGTGGGCCCTTGATCTAGTAGGATTAGTGTCCTTATAAAAAGAGAAGACACAGAAACAGGTAGAGGATGATCGTGCAGAGATTAGAGTGATGTGGCCACCAGCCAAGGACCCCCAGGGACCCCCAGATGCTGGAAAAGCCAAGGAAGGATCCTTCTCTGGAGCCTTCCAAGGGAGCATGGCCCTGCCAACACCTGAGTTTGGACTTTTGGCCTCCAGAACTGTGAGAGCATAACCATGGTTATTTTAAGCACCCCAGTTTGTGATAGCACTGTCTTCCCAGCCCTGTCTGGTGTGAGGAGCAGCTCCAGAAACCCTGTGGAATGATGAAAGAATGGCAAAAATAGCCAAGATTTTGAAAAAGATTAGTGAAAACAAACTTGATCTACCAGATAGTAAAGCCATAAGAATGGTATAATAGGAGAGCGCCTGGGGGGCAGTCGGTGAATCGGCTGCCTTCGGCTCAGGTCATGGTCTCTGGGTCCTGGGATCGAGCCCCACATCGAGCCTCCTTTGCTCCCTCTGCTTGTACTCTCTCTGTCAAATAAATAAAATCTTTTTAAAAAACCAGAATGGGGGATCCCTGGGTGGCGCAGCGGTTTAGCACCTGCCTTTGGCCCAGGGCGTGATCCTGGAGACCCGGGATCAAGTCCCACGTCAGGCTCCCGGTGCATGGAGCCTGCTTCTCCCTCTGCCTATGTCTCTGCCTCTCTCTCTCTCTTTCTGACTATCATAAATACATAAAAAAAAAAATTAAAAAAAAACAATGGTATACAAAAATCAATAAATTAGAAGAGAGGGCTCAGAACAGACTTATGTAAATGGATTGATTTAGTTTATTATAGTGCTGACGATTTATTCAGCCAGGGAAAATGTGGATATTCAACAAATGGTGTTGGTACAATTGACCAGTGCTGTGCACGGTGGGGCTCTTCCTTTATTCAGCCAGATATTCAGATGCGGTTCCTCTTGAATTGTCTAGTCTGAGAGGAGGAAACCTGGCTCGCCCATGGCACAGCGGGGGCTGTCCCTGTCCAGAGGAGCGAGTCCAGGGGTTCTTGCAGGTGACTGCTTGCGTAGCCATCCATCTGGTAACTAGCTTCTCCCCTAGCTTAAAGCCTTGTGCCTGTTAGAGCCAGTATCTCTTATAAAACCCCTAGAAGTACAGATTCCAGACTTCACCCAAGCCCCGAGCCTGGTGTCCTCACCAGCATGTATAATTCATCTATGGTTCTTCCCTGTCCAGGAGCAATTGGCCAACAAATATCATTTTTACCATAAGCAATGTTATCTAGTAACATAGGAATCTTTATGGGATTCCTAGGTTTTGTTAAGCCCATGAGGATGCTAATTAAGTTAGAGCCGTATATTATATCATACATTAAAGCAAATTACAAAGGCCTTTAAGGTTAAACATAAAGAGCCCCAACTTTTAAAGTCTTAGAAAAACACAAAGGAGCAGCATTCACAGATTTATGGTATAGAAGGCCTTTCTAAACAAAGCATAAAACTCAGAAGTCAGAAAGATAAAGAAACCTGACAGATTGAAGAAATATTTTTTTATGGAAGTATAACATACATAGAAAAATGAACAAATCCTAAATGTACAGCTCCATGAATTTTCACAAAGTGAACACACCCACATGATCAGGGTGAGATCTGGAAACAGAGCATTAACAGTACCCTAGGACTTCCTGCCCAGGCTTCACTCTGTGTCAGGCTGACAGATTGGACTACATAAATATTTAAAACTCCAGGATATCAGAAGACACCATAAAGGTAGTTTAAAAACAAGCAACAGCCTGGCAAGAAGCTGTGTATAACCACTTGCAACATATAAAAGGGTCAAAGACTGATAATCATTGGGTATAAAAGAGTGCCTGTAGATGACAAAGAAGGACAAATAGTTCACCAGAAAAGATGACAAAGAATATCTAAGTCATTCTCGAAAGATGCGAATGGCCGAAGCCACGGAGCCAGCACTGCCCCTCTGCTTCGGGCCGTACACAGTGCTGGACGGATGAGCGCTGGTACTCTCTCCTATTTTTCTTGCCATCTCCCTCCTGTGATTCAGGCTTGGAGGCCCCGGGACAGACACTGCATGCCACCCAGTGTCACCCCTCCCCCCTGGCCCTGTAGCTGTGCCTCCCGCCTGTCTCTCCCCTTAGGCCTTGACCCCTCTCGGAGGAGACATTTACTGCTCTTGTGCACTGGCTCCAGGTAAGCCGCACAGGCTTCCAGATAAGCCCAGATTTGACTTGTCCTCTCGGGGACACACCTGCTGGGGTTCAAGCCAGGCTCAGTGTGCTGGGAACATCAGGGCAGAGCTCAGGTGCCTGGGGCATGCCCCACAGCTGTGGCAGGACCAGGAAGGGCAGAGAGTCGGAGGGGGCCACCATCGCCAGAGGTTAGGGCAGGCGGAAGGTATGGCATCCCATTCAGAAAGGCCAGGGTTGGGGAGGACAAAATAGGCCCCTCTTTCCCCCTTTCCTTCCTAGCTGGGTGATTCCACCATTAAACCAGCAGACAGTGGTGTATCGTCCCTGCCCCAACCCCTCACCTCCTTTCTCTGTCCACGTGTGCTGTGGCTGCTCCCCCTCCTCCCACCCTCCATCCTTCCGGATGCGCTTCAGCCAGGCTTTGGTGCTCACAGCTCCTCTGATGCCCTCCATCCAGGTCCCCATGACTTCCACCTCGCCGGATCCCGCTAAGGTGTGTCCCCTGTCCAGAAACACCCCCAGGTGATCACACCTCCTTCCCTAGACGACGCTCCCCGCCCCCCCCCCCCATGGTCCCGCCTGGCTGCAGTTCTCCTGGGTGCTCAGAGCTGCACCCTACACGGAGTGTGCACCTGGAATCTCTGATGAGTGATGATGTTGTAGCAGGAAAGGGTGTGACTTTCCCCTTCCTTCCAGCCCCCACTGGCACTCATGTAGCATAAGAAGTTATATATGCATCACACTACATGGCTTCTAAAAGGGTGCCTGTGGGTCTGCACACACACGTGTGTGTGGAAGTGAGGCTTCTCTGCAAGGGAGGAGGCTGTGAGGCAGGGTAGTAGCCGGGCTGGGAGGGGCTGTTCAGATGGACCGATAATTGGGGGAGGAGGAGAGAGGATGTACTGAGGAGCTGGTTTGGGTTGTCAGTCAGAGAGGATACTGGAAAAGTAGTTGTACTACAACCTCCAGCCCCAGGCCCGGGCCGGCGGACCTAATTTGTTACTCGTAGGAAGCAAACTGCAGAGCTTGTTGTATGAGGAGGTGACGCATCAGGACTTGGTCCAGGAGGAGAGCCTGGGGTGGCGGGGAGAGATGGAAGGCCCAGGAATGAGATCTGCGGTTAGGCTGTCAACACTGCCCCCAGGGATCTGGTCTATGGGATCCGCCCCCACGTGTACAGTGAACACACACACATTTTCAGAGAAACAGGTATCTTCCGCTTCCCCCTGGCTCCCTGGTGGGGGGAGGGCTGCCTGGCCCTCCCTGTGCTGCTGGGTGCTGTAGGGAGCCACCCACCGGCCTTACGGCCCCTGTCCCCAGGCTCTGTCCGAAGCATGCTCAGTGTAGACAAAGGACTCAGCTCTGAAGGCTGCGTACAGGCCTGCACTCCAGCCCTCCTGTCTGAGGAGCCCGCCTCCTCCTCGGGCCTGGTTGCAGCCACCGCGGACCTCGGGGCAGGGAGGGGAGCGTGGAGGGGCCCACCCCTGCCTCACAGATGTTTTTCCAGCTGTGGCTGCGGGAGATGATAAATTTCCCTTTTATTTTCTCGGGTTGGTTTGCGCAGGCTAACACGGCCTTGGTGGGAGGCAGCGCATTTGCTTAGGTCATGTGTTTTCGGGGGCCCACCTCGCCGCCCTCCCCCCACTGGCTCTTTTGCATGGCCTGGACTTTTTTGGTGAGAGAGAGCAGCAGTGGGGAGTACAGGAAAGTTTCTTATTGGGGCTGCCTTGCGTCTGCCCAGTTGGCTCTCATCATAGCTCTCAAGCTTCGGTTACAGACTGATGTTTTGATTTGCACTTTGCTTAGCAACCCTCCTAAGCCTCATCCGCCCCACCCGAGAAAACCCATTGTCTTTCTGAAGAGCTGCTTTAGCTCTAAACTGGTAACCCTGGAAGGAACAGCGTAAGCCAGTCTGAATTGAACTCCTGAAGGAGACACTGACCTTGATCTGGATGATGCTGTCCTCTTGAGACCCTGAAATACTAGAAGATGGTTTAAAATCATGCACAAGAATGCAGCAGCCACAAATGGTACCTCCGTCTTGGACTGTCAGCATTGTTAAATTGACCTACTTGTTTCTGTGACTTGTGGGCTGGGCTTCACTCGAATTTCCTTATGGAGTGTTATTGTGGAATATATTATGAGAGAAAGAAACGTGTGTGGTTAGTTTGCTTATTGATCTGGACTGGCTGTCTGCAGACCAGGAACATGGCCTGCGTGGCCTGGGTTTTAAGAATAGAGCACACCAGCCCCAGCTTCCAGGGTCCCCTCAAAGGACAGGCCCATTCATTCCCAGAAAGTCCACATGGCCCTGTCATAGTTATTATAGGTCACCCGTGGTTCCTGTCAGCCTGGATGCCTTCTACCAGTCAGGACTATTTTTAATCATAAGCCATACTGTCTAGTAACTTAGATAACTTTTATCAGGTTACCACAGAAACAGGGCTAGAATGCTAACTTAAGGTCAGTTCTCTTGCAGGTTCTGTTAACCCTTTGCCCGCACACACCAGGAAGACTGTCACCCATTGCTCTGTGTTGGGATTATCTGGCTCCCTGGTGATTTTACCTCATTTGCCACCAGTCTCTCTGATGCTAAGCTTGCTCTCGTTCTTGGTACCTTCAGCCGTCATGGTGATCCTGCTGCAGCCCTTGGCTTTGGACTCCCTGACCTCCCCTCAACAGGTGTGTCCTCCACCCTGCTTTGGCCACTCTCCCCCGGCCGTGCTCTGGTCCCCCCACTATCTGTGTCAAACACCCACTACCCCCACCTTTTCAACACAGCCCTTGGTTCCCCAGTTGGGTGCTCTTTGACTCTGCTAGGACTGTGTCCCTGACCCTGCCACCTTTCCACGGTCCCACAGTGTCCCCCATGCCTCTCCTTTGGCTATGTGGGTCCCAGCCACTACCTCTGCTTGCACCTCCCCCTGTGCTCCCTCGTCCCTCCCTTGCTGATACCGAAGTGAGATCCTCTCCTCTCCTGAACCGGCCTCTGTGTAGCTGGAAATTTCCAGAGACCCATTGTCATGCTGGTAGATGTCATTGCTGCTTCATGATCCCTGATTCCAGGTGGGTCCTGCAGTGACTGTCCCAATGGGCTATCTGCATCTTCCCACTTCTCAGCTCTGCCGCTCTCCTCTTCCTCCTCTTCCTCCTTCTCCTCCTCACTCTTTGCTGGACTTGCCTCTCCCTGCACTGAAGCATGAAAACATTTGGGAGGGGATGTCCACACTACCTGTGCCATGGTGGCTGCCTCTCCACCCCCCCCCCGCCCCCCGCCATCTGGCTGGTGTCTGCTCCCTTGTCTTTTATTAAGCATGGATGGACTGTTTCTGAGGGTGGTCCCCACTTAGAGATCGGATTCCACTGACCTGCTCTGGGGCATTGCTGCAGCAGCTCCCCCTCTCCTACGACATTGGATTTTACTGTCCCAGAGCATTTCCACAGCAAATGCGTGTGGGTGCACATGCACATGTGTATATACACATGCATGTATACACACATACACGCACACACATATACATATATACACACAAACACACATACACAGGCATACACAGATGCACATATACACATACGTACCACACATGCATTGCACACATACATGTATGCACACACATATATCGATATATACATACATGCATGTATACACACATGCACAGATATATACACAAATGCACATGTGCAGATATATACACACATGCACACATACAGACATATATACACATGCACACACATACACATGTACACACGCACACATATATGCATGTGCACACACGTGCATACATGCACAGACATATACATGCATATACATGCACGTGCACATAATATATACATATGCACATATACACGGACATATACACACATGCACATGCATACACACACATATCCACATGTATGCTCATGTACACACACACACACACAGGGTTCCTCAAAGAATTGTCTCTACACAGTCTCTGTTCCTCTCTCTCCATTCAGCTTCTTGTCTCTGAACTCCCCTGACACTGCTCTTTTCTGGCCACCAGTGCTGAACTGGAAGGACACTCTGTCCTCATGTGATGGAACATAGAGCAGCATCCGAACTTGCTGACCACGCCTGCCTCCTTCAAACGCTTTCTTCTCCGACCTCCAGGACACCACACATTTCTGGTTTTCCTTACATCTCTTTGGATATTTCATTCTCCTTGACTTTTGAACACACTGTTTCTGCCACTCTCTTCCCAGGTGATCCCTTCCATTCTCCAGATTTTGAGTACCTTCTGTTTGCGGGAGGCCCCCGTTTGTGTCTTCAGCTCAGCTGGACTTCCTTGCAGGACTCCAGGCTGGCACAGCTCTGCCCTCGATGTCTGTACTGGGACACCTGGGGGCACAGCAGGCTCATCGGTCTGACCTGAGCTCTCAGTGTGGCCTCCAGGCTCCTCCATCCCAGTGACGGCTGCTCCAGCCTTCCCATTATCCAGGAGAAAAACTTGGCTTCATCCTTGGACCTTGTCTTTCTCTCATATCCCACATCAAATCTGTCCACAAACCCTTTTGATTTGAGCTTCAAAATATATGCAGATATCTGGCGATGTTAAGGAATATGGCTAAGTTTTTTCAGATGTGATAATGGTATCGTGGTTACATTTTTTAAAGGAGGCCTTATCTTTCAGAGATTCTTACTGAATTATTTATAGATGAAATGCTAGGAAGTTTGGGATTTACTCACAGTAATCTAGGGCAATGATTTTCACGTGGAGGACTCATTAAAACAGATTTTTGTGTCTCATGGCCAGAGTTTCTGACTCTGTAGGGCTGTGGTGGGCCCGATCAGTTGTATTTCTAAGGCTGGTTGATGCGTATTGTCTGCAATCCACATTATGAGACCCACTGATGGGAGGTATAGGAGAGTGGTGAGGGGTATGAGAGCTGATAGCTAGGGTGGTGGTCGGTACATGGTAGTGTGGGTGGGTCCACAGCATTGCTCCAGTACTCCATTTTTCTTTGGAAATATCCATAGTAAAAAATTGTGTATGTGTATATCTGTGTGTATGTGTGTGTCCAGACTTTGACTGTTTCTCAACACCTCCATTGCTACCACCCTGGTCTAAGCTAGCATCTCTTGCCTTGATCGTTGCGGGGGTCTCCTTGCTTTCCCCCCTGCCCCTCTAGGATCTGTTCTCAACAGAGCAGCTAGAGCAACCTCCAAACCCTGCAACGGCTCCCTGTCACTCAGAGTGAAACCCCAGGTCTTTCTATGACCTACAAAGGTCTTTACAATGTGTCCTTTATGCTGTTTCCTCTGTCAACCTCGGAGCTTCTTGTTGGTCCTTGGATAGTCAGGAATGCTTCTGCCGCAGGACCTTTACACATGATCTCCTGGGCCTGTAGTGGCCTCCCCACCATCACTCAGCCATCCTTGTCATTTCTTTCCTGCCTGCTTTCAAAAGTCGCCCCTGCAGCGAGGTCTTCTCAGATTATAGTATGTAAAATTTCACACATGTGCGCGCACACACACCTACACACACAACCCACACACTTTACGCCTCCTTCCATGCTCACTTTTTCTCCTTAGCTCCTATCACTGTCTGTATTGTGCTTATTGAGCTTGTCTGTTCCTCTTGGCAGGAAGCTTGCACCGAGTAGGCCCCACTACTCTGCCTTTGTGGATATGCCTTGGCCGTGCCACTCTTCCTGGCTCCCACTCCCTCCCAGGTTGGCCTCCACTGTCATCTCACATCCATTCATGACACACGTTCCTTCTTTGCCACTGCCAAACGCCTGCCTTGGCCAGCTCTGCTCTGCAGGGGTTTTTGTCTATTTGGTTCACTGCTGTATTTGTGTCTAGGACAGTGCCAGCCATGGCAGGCTCTCACGACGCTGTCTCTAGCTGCATGGCTGAGTCCCAGGGGCCAAGGGGTGAATGAAGAAGAGGGTGGAAAGTACATGAGGGGACTTTCCTTAAAGGCTGGAAATTTGTGGCCAGTGGGAGGGGAAGGAAAGGCACTCTAACATGGAGAAACCTACAGGAAATGCAACAAAAGTGTGAAAGACAATAATAGTCTATTTTCGAAACATTAAGTAAGGGAGGACAGAAGTTGCAAATGGGCAGGCCAAATGCAGTCTGCAGAGGTGTGTGTTCAGCCCACACGATGCTTAAAATAAACTTGGATTGGTTGCCAACACTGAAAAATCAGGAGTGTCCTATTTCTCTCAAAAAACGAGAGGCTCGCTGGCACCGGGTTGGCATGGGACTGACCATCTGCACCCATTAGAGGGGGTATGCGTCCTCTGGTCCCCTGGGGCCCCCTCTAGCAGCTTCATTCATTCATTACCTGCCTGTTGCTATTGTAGACATTCCATCTGTGGCTCCCTTTTGAAGAGCAGAATGGATTTCTTCTTCCTTCAAACCTAACTGAGGGAATACAGTTGTTTGGGACTAGCAGGGATGTCGGGTGATTTTGGAACAGACCGCCTGAAAGGCCAGGCCACTGGGAGCTCTGGGGGTGGGGCAGAGAAGGCAGTGGGGTGGGGGGCTGCATTATGGGAGCAGAACGTTCCGTTCCCCCTTATACACTGAGGGTCAGAGGGAGCATTGGAGAGAAGTGCATGGAAAAGAGAAAATCAGCTTCTAGGAGAGACAGCTTGCCAGCGAGTCTAGGCTTTAAAAAGACTGGCTCACCACATGAAAAAGTGACCAAGTGTTACGGGTTCACATGTGTCCCCGAGAAAAGATATGTCAAAGTCCTAATTTGCAGTATCTCCGAATTTGGAGATAGTCATTGCAGATGTAATTCAGTGACACGAGATGACATCATATGATGAATCCCAGATCCAATATGCCAAGTGTCCTTTTAAGAAGGGGACAAGACACAGGGACATGCACACAAAGGCCAGGAGAAGATGGGGGTGGGAATTGGAGGGAGGCAGGAGGAGCACCGAGCTGAGAGCCAGAAGCAGGAGGAGGCCGGGCGGGCTCCTTCCCTAGAGCCTTCCGAGGGACGGGCCCTGCCCACACCTGCTTCAGCCCTCTGGCCCTCGGCCCTATGAGATGGTCACGTGTTGTTTGAGGCCAGTGAGGTGGAGGCTTACTGCGAGTTCCCAGGTGCAAAGTCCGGCAGAAAGGGGACCTGGTGGCCCTGAGGTGTGTTGGTTTGTCTGCTGAATAAGAGGTTAAGAGTCTTTGTTACTTGTATTGGCTAAACGTTCCTGGTGACAGGGGCTGTGATGCATGCACTTGTCACCTGCGATCCAGCAGGGCAAGCGGCCAGTTCTGTTGCCACAGCTTCTCCCCGTGGGCACGTTCCCACCCCTGGAGTGTGAACTTGACCACAGCACTTCAGTGAGCAGTTTCCTGGATGTTTTATTTTATTTTCTCAGGATGATTTGCAGAGGTAAATGAATATACAAAGGCCTCCTTGTTGCTGGTTAACAAAATGAGAACCGGGTGATACTAAGGCTTCAGGATTCTGTGTGAAGGCTTTGTAAAGCTCCGAGGGCTGACATATACATTTTTTGTGTGTCAAAATTATTCTCTTGCTTTATCAATGTGTGTCTTGAGATAAGGGCCAGGATCCTGGCCCTGCCTACAGCACCTGTGTGCAGGAGACCCCAGTCTGGACAGCCTGTGGCCTGCAGGGTTAGGATTTCACAGGATTTACCTGTCCTAGAGCAGCGAGCAGGCCCATTTCCAGAGGACTCTGTAGGCACAGGACACAGTGTCTGGCCCTCGGCAGTGAACTTGCCATCACCTCTGGGCAGAGGGTGGTGTTCATTGCACAGCCAGGCGCAGATGCAGGGAATGGAGAAGCTGCCTCGTCCCCCTCACCCATCATCAGTGTGGGAGCCGGAGGCCTATGGCCTCCGAGAAATGGGTTAGAGCCACCTGGAGGCCCTTAGATATCAGCATCGTCATCCGTAGTCCCTGTGACTGTTACCTTGTATGGCAAAAGGGACTTTGCAGATTTGATTTAGTGAAGGGGCTTGAGATGTGGAGATTGTCCTGGGTTACCTGGGTGGGCCCAGGGTACTCACAGGGGCCTTTAAAAGAGGGAGGGCAGGTGGGTGCCTGGGTGGTTCAGTTGTTTAAGCATCTGCTTGCAGCTCAGGTCATGATCCCAGGGCCTTGGGATTGAGCCCCATGTTGGGCTCAGTGGGGAGCCTCTCCCTCTGCCTGCCCCTGTCTGCTCTCTCTTGCTCTATCTCTCAAATAAATAAAAATCTTTTTAAAAAAGAGAGAGGAAGGAAGCAGGAGAGAAAGAGAGAATGAGAAGGAAAGGTGGGAGCAGAGGCCAGAGTGAGGCCATCGCCAGCTTTGAAGAGGATGGGCAGCGGCCAGGAGCCCAGGGATGCAGACGGGCTGGAGATGCTGGGGAGTGCCAGGAAACAGGTTCTTTCCTAGAGCTTCCAGAGGAATGCAATCCTGCCAACACTGATTTTAACCTAGTAAAACCCATTTCAGAGACTTCTGACCTGCACAGTTGTCAGTGCACGGATGTGTGTTGTTTTGAGCCAGTGGGTCTGGTCATTTGTCACCACAGCAGCGGCAGCAGAAGACTGGTGACTCAGGCGCCCTGCGGCTGCCCCTTCTCTGAACCCGGGTGAGGGAGTAGGTGGGACTGTCCCCCCAGTCCTGCTCATAATTAGCTTTAGGTTATGCCCCCTGGCCCCCCTAACAAATTCTAATCAATCCAAACAATTCCTCTGAGTATGGGGGAGGGGTGGGGAATGTGACTTAGTAAACTGGTTGTTAACCTCTTCAGCGTCACTAACTCCTTTGCGATTCTGAGCAAAACAGCGGCTCTCAGCCCCATAAAAAAAATACATCCAGAAATTTGCGCACAGTTGCAGAGGTCATACCAATTCCCCCAAACCCTCTCCCGTGGAGTGGCCGTGTCTGCTGGGCCTCCCTCTGTCACCCCAGGTTAAGAGCCCATCTATCACAGTAATTCAAAGGCAGAGTGACTGCTTACCTAGTAAGCCTCCCTAATGGTGTCTGCTGGCCCCTTATTTGAGTTGATATTGGATTGATATTTCATTCTCTGAATATAGAAACATTCATCAGAGGAAGGACCCAAGGGCCCTGCCACCCTCCATGCCAGATGGGTCTCTGGTGTCCTTGCAGGTCAAGGGCTCCCAGCTCCGAATGATCTTTCCGTCTGTCGGGTCTGCTATCTTCTTTTGCTTCCACCCAAGGCTGTGTCTTATCCTGGGCACTGGTGGTGAATGCTGAAGACCTCAGGGGCTCTGCTCCTGCAGCTTGCGGGGAGCCGCCTTGGGCCCAGGCCGGGGTACCAGCGGCACGTGGGTCTTCTGTGCAGCCTCCCCTGTGCATCAGCAGGTCCCTGCAGGCAGGTGGGCACTTGCGGGCCGAGCCCCCACTGAACAATATTTAGGAAGGAAGGTCCACCCCATTGGACAGCGATGACTCACTCCTGTTTCAGAGCCTGTAGACGGGGCTGGGCCTGCGGCACCTGCTCCTGGCTGGAACCCCAGCACCTCCCGGCAGCCTAGCTGGGGACTCTCCTCACTCTCCCCAGCCCCCAGGGAGCTGTGGGCGCTTCCAGAGAGCAAGCTTTTTGTGGGAAGGTCTAAATCTCTGCAGCCTGGTGATTCGCTGATCATAAAACCTCCACACACGTTACTCGAGGCCGAGCTTTTGTCTCTGCGTTTTCTTTTTCGAGTGGGTGGGGAGCCAGATTGGAAGGCTGCGTGAATGAACTCAACAGGAGCCCCAGGCTGATGTTGTCTGTGATGTGTTTCTCCCCCAGCTCCGGAAGAGAAGGAGGTCATTAAGGGCCAGTATGGGAAGCTCACGGATGCTTACGGCTGCTTGGGGGAGCTCAGGTTGAGATCTGGTGAGTACCCACCCGTTCCGGCAAAACAGCAGCTGTCAGAACGTCTGATGCTAGACTTTCAGGGCGCTGGGCAGAGCTTCTCTTGTGTTCATTTGGAAAGACTGCTGGATTTAGGCGTTTTATTTTAGCTGTCCTGATCTTTTAAAATGTTCCTTTATTTGGCTGAGCCTGCTCCTCCATGCCAGGGAGGAGGTCAAGGTGAATGAACGCAGCTTGGTTCTCACCTGTCTGTGCTGGTGGAGGAGGAGAATGTGTGCAAAGGAAACTCACCTGCATTATTTGCCCTCCAGGACCTGAGTTTTTCCAAAGTCAGGTCTGGGAGGGGCCGCCCAGGGGGCTGTTTGTTGTTTACAAGGGATCCGTGCTCTAGAAGGGATGGATGCGGGAGGTCAGAAGCTCCCGGACTCACTGGGTGGCTTGGGAGAAGAGCCGGGACAGGGCACATTGGCAAGGAGAGAAGAGCCCCCGAGCACCTGCTGTCGGACACTGAGGATGGGGTGTGAGCGAGAGGAAGGGAAAGTGCATGCAGAAAAGGGGCCACATAGTCTGACTTTGAAAAGGCTGAGAACTCACAGGAACAAGCAGGTGTCCTTGCTAATATGGGACCCTCGGGGCTGAGCTGTCGGCTGGGCTGCTATTGGGGGTCGCAGCCTTCTGGCGGGGCCCCTTGCCTTGTCCCCTCTGCGCCCCGGACCTCACCGGAGCCTTGGGGCGCTTGTGGGCTGCACCACCATTCCCCTCCTGTCTCAGCCACCTCATGTGGGTTGGCCCCACCCAGTGTGTCCAGGGACATTGGGGGCCAGAGCAGGTGACATCCCTCATCCGCTGTCTGGCTTCTCAAAGTGAGAATGGCTGTGAGCTGACCAGATCAGCACACAGCTGTTCCCGGGCCGAGCGTGGTAGGGCTCCTCGTCTCCCACACCAGCCGTGTTCACAGACACGATTTGTTAAGCCAACAGAATACTGGTGTTCGGCACTACTTTTCTGGGTCTTCTCTTTCGCGGGATGGTGTCTCCTGATCTGTGATGATTCCACGGATCGTTTCCAACTAGTGTGTAGGAAAAGCACTCAGTACCCACATGACAAGATGCATCTGTTCATGTCTGTTTTGTGCCCGGGGCTAGGTATACATTAACGTATTTAATCCTAAAGATAAGCCAATAGGATATTGTGTCTTGCCCACTGTTGATAGTAACGAAAACAGGCTCAGAGAATCAAAGTAATCGCCTCCGGTGAGAAGAGTAGCTAGGATTCAAACCCAGATCGAGCCGCCTCCATATGCTTGCTTTTTCCCTGAAAAATGTGCTGCCTGCCAGGGATTTGCTGTAGGACTTTCCCCACCGTGATTTTAATGAGGTTATGAAAAATTCCTGTGGCCCATGTTTCCAGACGATGATGTGAGGATGCCAGCTAACCTTCCATACCGCCTCCTCTGTGCCAGACCCTGTTTTGATGTATTAACTCCGTTCTCCCAAAGTGAAAAGCAGGTGCCTGTTATTGTCCTGCTTTACCTTAAGTGCTATATTTGGTCTATTCTGCGATTGATTGATATATATATATAATTTTTTTTTTACATTGTAGCATCTTGGCTGGTAGGATATGTTACAGTTGTTGACATCTTACAGTTATAACTGGCAGTGTTTTTCTCCGACATAAATCATTGATGCATTTTGCATGTGACCAGGGCCTGGATTTAGCACAGGGCCAGAACTCAGCCAAGGTCAGGGAGTTCTCAAGTGGTGACCTGGGTTTTAAACTTGTGCCTTCTGGCACCTGGGGTTGTTTTCAACCACCAGGCTGTTCTGTCTTGAAAAGGGGCAGAAAAGTTTGAGCTTCCAAGGATAGGAAGAGCAGTACCTTTCCGTCATCCCAGAGGAAAATGTTTTCTTCCTGGACTATGATCTGAGATCAGCCATGGGGAGTTGCTCTTAACAGGGAAGGGCAGCAGCCCCCCTGAGAAATATTGTCAGAGTGGGCCAGCGTGTCTGTGGGGTGTTTGGCCCAGGGTCAGGGCAAGCTTCTGCGGAATCGTCCCAGGGCAGGATGTGGAGAGAGGTAACCACAGCTAGAGCTGCCCCAGGCAAGGCCCTGCTCTCTTCTATGCCACCCCCCTGCCCCTTCCCTAAGGAGTGAGTTTGCACACAGGGCCATGCTCCTAGCATTGAGGATCCTCAGGTCCCCAGCCACTGTGTCTCATGTCCTCTGAGTGCCCCCAGCCCTGCCTGTCAGAGTTGCTCTTCCAGGGTGGGCTGCCAAAGCTCTCCGAGGGGGGTAAGGATGACTTCTGAGTTTTGGAATGTCAGGATTATTTGGCCTGTCTTCAATGCATTCCTGAAAGGGCCTAGGGTATCTGAAGGATGGAAGGATTGGGCCTTATCATGGAGTTTCTCAAATCCCCTTCAGCTGCATGATGAAGTGCTTGGCTTTAACTTTATTTTCTTTTCCTGCTCCAAGTCCCTAACCCAGAACTATCATGTTTTCCTCTCCTCGGTGTAGGGCTGTTGGGCAGTGCAGAGTGAAATCCCAATTGGGGGTTGCCACCAAGATAGGCAGCCCGAGTTAGGGATGGGCATCCCCTTTGACTTTTTTTAGGCTGAAGATCTCTGTACAAAGAAAGAGACTGCCCCTCAGACTTATAACGTGGGGCACATTGTTCAATTTCAACCTACCTAAGTGAAGACAGCTTTTTTTTTTTTTTAGTGTTAGAAATTAAGAAATGTGAACAAAAATTGCATACAAGTTTTATCCCAGGTTCCTAGGTTTTCATGGAGACCATAAGTCCCTCCTTCCTCCCTGAAATGCCAGCAAGAAGGGGGTGGAGCCCCCACAATTAGCTGGGGAGTCTGGTTTCCTGATGCATACAGAATACAAAGCACAGAAAGTGAGAGTGTAGCAGTAGAAAGAATGTATCCCAATGATTATAGGGATTTAACTCCCTTTTAACCTAAGCTCTCATGGCCTTCCTGCTTCAGAGCCTCAAGGGAGGAATACAGTGAGGTCTGCAATGGATTGTGCCTTCTGGAGTTATGTAGTGCACAGGCTGTAAAGCTGTACGGGACGGCCCTTGTAGATTCTAGTTCCAGCTTCATAATAGACTCCCCATCTATACTTCGTAATTTCTCTAGGGCCGTATTCCCACCTGCAAAACCAGGAAAACTGCCTCATTACTATATTACATAACTCTTAAGAGATTTGTAGGGGAGAATAAACATGGTCTGAACATGGGTACTAAGTGGGAGGGGCCTGGCCTGCAGAGGGGTTTCTCTGGGAGAAGTAGGTGTGGGGTGGAAGTCAGGTTGCTGACTCCCGGTGAATGGTTCATCCGCACAGGCCAGTGGAGGGCTCCCTTCTGGGTGGGAAAATGAGATGAAAATGAAAAGCCTCTGTAGTGGGAAATTTGATAGTCTTCTGTCTTGAGATTCCGAGTATGCAGTGTTCTCTAGAGAGTCTTGAAATGATGTGGCCTTCATCATTCCTAGAATAATTTATTACCTAAATCCAGTAGTGTGCTGGTAAATATTTGACATCCAGCTCTCTGGGGGAAAAAAAAGCCCTAATGTGTCATGTTTGCCAGTTTCTGTGGGGTAGCTGACCCACCCGGGGCGGATTTCAGGCTGAGTGCGGAGTTGGGGAAAGATGTGCACCACTGGCTCGCATGAGCTGGTGCCGGCTGCCAGCACACCGATGCCGACACCACTTTCATGTTCTAGAAAGGGAGGGTGAAAGAGATCCTTGAAGCTATGCCATGTGAATGCAGGGTGTTTAGAGTTCTGAGTTTGTTGGTGGGGGGAAGTCTTGAGGACCCTCCACTCCGTGAGTGGGAAAGCCTAGAGCTCCTAAGTCCTTTGTCTACAGCTTCAAAGTATGAGGGTGTCCGGTCCAAACAGGGTAGACACAGTGGTCTGTAGGTACCACAGGGCTGAGATTGGCACAGACCTGGCCAGGGAGCAAACTCCAAGGCTGAGCAAACAAAGAAATGCCAACGCAGGGAAAGAAAGAGGCTCAGCAGTGAGAACACACCCAGCATTGTCCCTGCACAAACGGCATTGTGTCTACGCATGACTCATCGTGATTCCAGCCCCAGCCCTTCCCAGCCAGATGACAATGGTCACAGCTAGATAAGACATGGACCCCGTTACTGCAGGGGTCAGGGGGTTTGGGGCAGCTGTGCCTTGGAGTTGGGTTTTGAAGGCAGCCCTCTGGAGGGAGAGAATTTCTAAATTGACTCAAGGTCTCTGAGGTTTTTGTGTATGGGAGGGAATATAGAGAAGACAAAATTTACCATTTTAACCAGTTTAGAGTGGACAGTTTGGTGGCATTAAGGACATTCACATTGTTGTACACCCATCACCTCCGTCTGTCTCTAGAACTTTTTTCATCTTCCCAAACTGAAACCCTGTCCCCACTAATCCATACACTTTGGCGTGGCTGACTTCCATTCCTCTGCCCTGCTTGCTCAGACTGCAGGAGTTGTCTGGACCGTGAGCCTCCTGCCCTCTGGAGGGGTGTCTACGTCCCCATGTATGTCAGCCCTTCTGGCTCTGGTGTGTCTTTTTGGCCTGTGACCCATTGCTTGCCCTCCCTGTCACCTCACCTGACTGCAGCCAGCAACCTCTGACCCACGTGTGCTCTATCTTTGGCCAGAGCTCTGGAACCAGAGATCCTCTGGGCTGGAAGGGACATAGAAGCCATCTAGTGCTTCATTCTCCAAGGCCCAGAGAGGGTAGGAGACTGGCCAGAGGCCCCACAGCCTGGTGGAGGCGTGCTGAGTCCAGAGCCTCACCTTCTGAAGCCAAAAAGCAAGTTTGAGTTTTGTCTTTCCCTTGCTATAAGATCCTTACTGATTTCACGCCCCTGGACTCAGCCTCGACTAATGACTTCTGAGACTTTCCCCCTGCCCTGCCTCCCCCCAGGCCTGGTGTACTTCTTGGCTTGGAGAAAACTGACCCTAAAGTCTAGGTCCTGTGTGCAAGGTGGGCACCCAAGGGGACATCTCATACACCTGTGGCAGATGAGTCCCACCAGCTCCGTTATTCCCTAGAGACACCTTTTCTGCTGGGATCGCAGGCCAACACCATACTGACAGGTAGGCCAGGGGGCATGGACTCCCTACTACCACCACCAACACTAATAGCAATAGTCTGGTGCTTGGCTGGAACCAGGGCCCTTTCCTTAAAACCTAGTACATGGAGCACATCCGAGGGTTCTAGACAAGATTGGGTAGGTAGAGTTGTGCCAACACTGGGGTGACAGGGAGCCACACGCCAGCTGAGTGGGGCCAGGTCCCCCTCCTGGAGGGCCCGCTGCCTAGCACAGTTCCTCTGGGGCCAAGAGACTTCCACGGCACTCAGACGTGGTCAGTGCTAAGGCAGTTTCTAGGTCCTCCCCTCTTTGGTCTAAGAACATCCCTGTGCTGAGGGGCCTGCTTCTCATCCTCCTCTGTCCCTTCCCCAGCCACCCATCTTCCATCTTACCTTCTCCCCCCAGAATTGCACCATGGTGTGTGGCTCTGGGAGGCAAATGCCTACAGATGCCAAACAAAGGTCCAGTTCCCACAATTGTTGTCGGCGCTGCCGAGGAAGCAGGTCACTCAGTGACTGGGTGACCGTCGATTTACTAGTCGGGTGCTAGCCAGTCGTTTGCTTTCTACAAAACTGAGGGAGAATTTCAGTGGGCTGTCAGCTGACAGCATTAATAATAACTGTATGGATAGATTTTGTGATTCTTTTTTGAGATGTTATTTATTCCTGAGAAACACACAGAGAGAGGCAGAGACATAGAGGGAGAAGCAGGCTTCCTGCGGGGAGCCAGATGTGGGACTCCCTCCTGGGACCCTGGGATCACACCCTGGGCCAAAGGCAGACACTCAACCCCTGAGACACCCAAGCACCCCTGTGATTTTTTTTTTTTTAATCAAGTAGCTCAGAAGGACTTTGAAGAGTGTATAGACAACATTTCTATATTGAAGCCCTTTCTTTGCCATCGATGTCTTCATGTGAACATGGTTTCTTAGTGTTCCCATCTACAAAAATGAAAAACAGAACTTAAAGTGGTATAGAAGCTGGTTTCATTCCGTTAATAAATGATATTTATTCTTTGATGAACCGGAGGTCCCATCCACCTTCCCAACAAATCTTTATTTTTTATGTTAAAGCACGATTTAGCAAAGCATTTTGTTTACATCGTTCGACTGATTTTGTACTAAAAATCATTGCAGTGATAACTCAAGCCAAAGTCTTTTAAACACTTTGAGCACTAGGATCAAACTGCCACACAATGTGATCAATATGAGACGCAGAAGCATGAAATATGTGACATTAGGATGAAATCCTGGGTGGATGTGGGATGGAAATGCAAGGACAATCCCATCTGTTAGTGAAGAACTTGTTTGTGCGTTCCTTTACCAAACCAGAGCCTAGATTCCACTGGGTGATGGTAAAGAGGCCTATAACACTTTCATTTTTACACGTCAACATTTGGTATGTGCTGGAAAATATATTATTCACAACCATTTAAACTATTGAGAGAACTTGTGTCAGTTTCCAAAGGAGTGAGTGGTGCGTTAGCCACGCACACCCCTAGTGAGACAGTTAGGTCCACGAGATTGGAGACCGCCAGACCTTGGGGCCCGATGGAGTTGGGGAGTGGGATCCACGTGTGCATTGTGGGTCCAACAGAGACTAGCCGTACACTTGGGCAGACGATTCGGCTCCCCTGGGGGACATTCCCTTGTGTGTAAGATGGGAGCATCGTTAGGCACATTGGTGCTCCATCAGCAAGGATATGGGCCAGAGCACCAGCTCTGGAAGCAGACTTGGCCTGAGTAACTTGCCCAGGTGGTAGAGCCCAGAAGGGGCTTCAAATTCCAGTTCCCCTTCTGTGTCACCTTGGGTAGGCTTCTTAACCTCTCTGTGCCTCCATCTGCCTCTCTGTAAAATGGGGCTAAAAGTGGCCCTACCTCCATGGGGTTGCTGAGACGAAGTTCATAGAACAGTGCCTGGTGCCTGGTAAGCACTGCCCTGAAAATCCACTGTCATTAATCTGCTGGGTTTCCATGTGCTCCTACAGTGGCTTTTTTGTTGTTGTTGTTAATTCACCTGTGCCCTCTCCTGAGCCCCCCTCATCCCAGGACTCGGGAGCTTGAATTCCCATTTAGTGTAAGAGCCTTTTCATGCCTGCTGCAGCCACCTATCTGAACCAACCCTAGGCCACTGCCCTGCACAGGAAATGCCTACTGTCTTCAACGCCACTGAGACTCTTGCCAGGGACTCGGTCCCCCCACGCAGAAGCTGTTGAGGAAGTGGTGCTAGAAATCCACTCCACAGCTTGGGTAGAGAGACATAGTTTTCCATGCCTCTCCTTGAACCCACTCTCTACAGAATCCATTCTTGGGCTCCCAGCCTGGACCACAGGGACTGTCCCCTGGCCATGCCTCTGACTCTTCTTTTTTTTGTTTTTGTTTTTAATTAATTAATTTATTCATGACAGACACACACACACACACACAGAGAGAGAGAGAGAGAGAGAGAGAGGCAGAGACACAGGCAGAGGGAGAAGCAGGCTCCATGCAGGGAACCTGACATAGGACTCGATCCCGGGTCTCCAGGATCACACCCCGGGTTGAAGGCGGTGCTAAACCACTAGGCCACTGGGGCTGCCCACCTCTGAATGTTCTTGAACTCTGCTTTCCCTGCACTGAGCACATCAAAAGAGGCAGATGGGATGCCTGGGCATTGATTCTAGCACAGGCTATGGGAATAATTGTATTTGTGAGGCTATAATTCGAGGATGTCAAGCCCACACAAACCTCACCTGTCTTCCAAAAATGATACTTATCCTTACAAAATCCAGCCCCCGATACCTATCACTGTCCACAGCATAACTGCCTTATCCTTATGTGGCTTTAAAGTAGTTTCCTGATAAGCTGCCTGGGGAGGTGGGTATGAGCGAGCATGGTCACCCTGTAGGTCCCCCCAGCAAACATGGTAGGAGTGGTGACCTAGTTATCAGATGAAGGCATCTTAAAAAAAAAAACCCAGATGTGTCCTGCCTGGCCCTGAGCAGCACTCTTCTTTCTATAAAGCGTGAGAAGGGAGTGGGGGCCACACAATGAGCTGTGGGCCTTAAGGGTCTTTTATCAGAATGTCCAGAGATCTAAAACATTGACCACCATGGCTCCAGATAGTGACTTCTGACTATTTGGAGTAGATCTTGCTGGGAACAGGTCCTTTAAACCTCAGCAGGGTGAGAAGAATCTCCTCTAGACCAGAACCATGCCAGGCCCTGAAGGCCAGTTGGTCACCCAAGTTACATCTCGGGCCCTCTCCTGAAATAGAGGGGGGCATCGTCCCTGGTGTCCCCAGAGCAGAGCCTTGCCATGTACCCGTGACTCACTGGTGTGTGTTTATTAGCACCTTTGTGTGCCAGGGGCCTGCTGTGCAGTGGGGCGTGCAGAACAGAAGGTTTGGTGGGGTCCCCGGAGAGGGGTGTCTCGTTCTCCTGGCAATCAGGTGAGCATCAGTATGGGTAACCCTTTCACAGGAAGTGGGGAGGCTTGAGCTGCCCTCTTGCTGGCTTATGTGGGATGTATTCATCAAACGTTTGCCATGTGCGGTGCTGGGATTTAACAGTGAACCAGAGTCCTGCCCCTAAGGAACCCCCAATCTACTGGGGACACAGATGGGAAGGAGGTTGTTAGCTTTGCATATGTGAGGGCTAACAGGGATGCTATTGGCATGTAGGAGGGTACATAACAATGTCTTGGGAGAACAGGGAATGCTCCCCAAGGGTGGAGAGGAAGTCTCCTGGAGAGGAGGGACTGAGCTGCGGTGGTCCTGATGAACCCCGGGCAGGCTCGTGACTCTGTTGGAGGCTGGAGGCTGGAGGCAGGGCAGGCGAGTGGGGAAGGCATTGATGGGCAGATGGTGGTGGGGCATCCCAGGCAGAGACAACATCGTGGGCAAAGGCCCAGGGGTGCGAGGGCATGTGGCACATTTGAGATGCCGCAGAGGACAGCCCGTGAGAGCTGCTGGACCAGGGGTGGGGAGGAATCGGGTGGTCGGCCCTGGGGGAAGTTCCCCTTTCAGTCCTGGGGGAGGTGGGATTGTGGGAGGACACATGCAGAGAGGGAGGTCCTCCATCAGGCAACTTTGAGAGGCGACTCCAGTGACTGAGCTTGGAGGACTGACCCCACCCAGGGGCCCTGAGCCAGGTGCTGCCTGAGGATTTGTGGAGAGGGCGCACTTGTGAGGCTTTGGGGTAGCAGATTGAAGGAGAGGCCATGGGGCCCGCAAGGTTCCAGGCCAGTGATCCTCTGGCTAGTGGGCAGCAGAATGATCTGGGTGCTTGTGAAAGCCCAGGTGGCTGGCTCCTGGTCCAGCGGTCTGGATGGGACCAGAAATTCACATTTCCAGTGGGCTCCCAGGTGGTGGTGGTGGTGGTCAGAGGCCACCTTCCGAGAACCAGGCACCTGGCTTTAGGCTCAGGTGACAGAGATTCCTGGGGTGCGAGGGAGCAAACACAGCCATGTGGTTGCAGTGGAAACGTGGGCGCCGGTCCCCTGTGCGGCTGTGGCCTGCTCTACCGCCGGCCCGATGTGGTCCTAAGCCCTCCTGTTTCCCTTCCAGGCGGTGCCTCCCTAAGCTTCCTGGTTCTGGTGACAGGCTGCACATCCGTGGGCAGAATTCCAGAGGCTGAAATCTACAAGATCACCGCCACCGACTTCTACCCTCTACAGGAGGAGGCCAAGGAGGAGGACCGCCTCGTAGCCTTGAGGAAAATCCTCAACTCGGGTGTCTTCTACTTCTCGTGGCCCAATGATGGGTCTAGCTTCGACCTCACCGTCCGGGCGCAGAAGCAGGGCCATGACAGCTACGAATGGGGGAGCTCCTTCTTTTGGTGAGGGCCCGGGGTCGTCTCTTGCCCCCTGTCCCCCACCTCCATCCCCCTTGGGTCATGTGGAGGGTAGGCTCTGATTGGCACCTGTGTCCTTGCTCTCCGCTTTACATCATCCCTAGGATCCTGGGCTACCTCTGAGAGCCCAATCGTTCTCAGCACAGTGAGAAAAATATGAAAGCCCCATCCCCACTCCTGAGCCCAGGGAAGGGGTTCAAATAGGTCTACTGTAGATTTAGAAAAGAAACTCTCCGTAAGTAGAGAGCATAAGAGCCAACATCCGCCAGGTGCTTCCTAAGTACCTGGCCGTGCCC
Source organism: Canis aureus (assembly GCF_053574225.1). Taxonomy (NCBI): domain Eukaryota; kingdom Metazoa; phylum Chordata; class Mammalia; order Carnivora; family Canidae; genus Canis; species Canis aureus. The sequence continues at coordinate 48,036,615 of NC_135611.1, forward strand.
AGTGCTTCTGTGGTCCTCTCAGCAATCCTGGTTACCCTCTGGTGCACAAACATTTACCACTGATGCTTATAAGGTGCTCATGTTCTACGTTTCCTGTAGGTAATAACTCAGAATCCTCATAGTAACCCATAAGGGAGGGTCTGTTTGTTATGCCCATTTTACAGATAAGGAAACTGAGGCTTGAACAAGTGAAGGAACTCGAACCCAGGCATTTTGGCTCCAGATCCCACACTGTTAATCACCAAGCCAAACCAGCTCCTCCAACAAATAAGGAAACTGAGTCAGCCTGCCAAAGTGATGTGCAGTCATGTGATAAGACATGTCCTAAAGCCCAGACAGAGGTGCCTGGATTTCTGTTATGTTTAGGGTTTATTCGAGTGCTCCATCATGGATGTAGCTAGGTGTGGATGACTGAATTAAATATGTAAATTATCTATTGCCCTTTCTGGACCCTGAGGCTCACGACCCTGGCAAGTCGTGGTGGGGAGGGGTGGCGCAGTGATTTACACAGACCAGTGCCAGGCCTATGTTGTCAATTGCTGTTCCCCTCGGATTTGCCAGGAGACATGTGAGAAGTGAGTCAGAAGCCAGTGTGATGAAAATCGTGCTGTAGAAATTGCTCCAATATGCCTCATCTACTGGATGTTCTTAGAATTGCAATGCTGGCTCTTTGCAGCCACCCCGGTTCTCCAGCCCTAAGAAAGGGCCAGTGAGGCTTATTTACATCCTTTATTTGCGGCTGCCTCCCTCCCCTTGCCCAAACACAGAAAGTCATAGGGCTCCTTCACTGGATAAATGTTTTTTTTCTTGATGCTTCGGGCCCCCCACCCCTGCCTGACTTCTGTTTGGAGAGAGAGGCTTCACCATATCCTGCGCTGTGCCTCGGCAACCGCCCCCCCAATCCTCTTGGGCCGGCTGGTTTTGTTGCGTGTTTTGGGCAGTATTGTACTTAAACTTGAAAACACCTGCGACTCTCCTGCTGATCTTGTTAAAATGCAGATTCTGATTCAGCAGGTCTGAGGGGCCGGGAGGTAGGGGGTCAGACTCAGCATTTCCAGCGAGATGATGATGGTGGCTCCTGTCCTGCTGGTTTGAGGCCCACTCTCAGAGGAACAGGTCCAGAGGATGGTGCTTCTGTGAATCACGGATTCCTTTTGCAGGGACCAGCGAGTGCAGATGTTCCTGAAGTCAGCTGGATTCAGGGACTGAATGCAAGGGCTGGGGGTTATGAGGGCTATTTGTGCGAAGGCCGCAGAGCCACTTCCAACAGGGACTGTCAGGCAAGGAGAGGCGAGAGGTCTCCGAAGCTGTACCATTCCTGGGCAACATCGGAGGACCATAGTGGGGACCTGGGGAACTGGATGGCCCCGGCACCATTGTGACTGCTCTTGTCGGGCCTCCTCGGGCCAGTTCGGTGGCTGGAGACGTGAGCCCCACAGAGAACAGCAGTAAGGATGCAGGTTCACAGGGTGGAGGCTGAGAGGGGCTTGGGAAGGGGGAAGCCCTGAGTGGCCACCAGACTGTAACTCGAGCTGAGAAGAAGCAGCAGCTCTTGGGTGGGGGTGGGGGGGTGTGCCAAGGCCTCCGGGCCACACCACACTCCAGGGCGTGGTGTTTGGGCAGCGCCCAGGGAATTGACCACAGCTGAGTCAGCCCCGACCAAGTGGTCATGGGCTTGATCGCCTAAACCCACCATTTGGGGTGCTGTGTGCCAGGTCTGGGCCCACTTGTGGAGTCAGATGGGGTCAGCACTGGATGCAGCTGGTGAATGAGGGAGAGTGCGCGGTGGTGTGAAGTTGTTTTTCTAGGCTGGTAATTGACCCCACGGATAATTGCTTCCCGGTATAATGAAGGCCTGGGAGGAAACTCAAAGTGGTTTTCCTTTATAGATCTGGGTCTCTTCCTCTGGGGAGAAGAGCTGTCCTCCTACAGAGCGTCAGGCCAGTGTGGCTACAAACAGGGATACAGCGTTGACAGTTTGGCAAAAATCTCCTTTGCCTGACCCCTGCTGACTGACCGTGGCCTCAGCCGTGTGGCTGGAAGGCTGGAATATTCCAGAGGCTTTGCCTTGATACCATATGCAGATTTAGTTTGTTACTAAAGCTGGTTCATCCTCTGAATTTTAGAGAGTGATTCAGAAGAGGAAAATGCATTCTTGTAAAGCAGGGCTCCGTGATCATCATTTTTCAGGCAGACAAGCACAGCGGCTAGGAGAGCTCGGGAGGGGGCCTCACGTGGCTGCTCCCGGAGCGGTGGGATCTCTCAGCACCCAGTGACCAGGTACAGGTGGTCATGCTCACAGTGGGGGCAGCTGGCCTGAGGCCCTGGGAGCCTTGCTGCTTGAAGAAGCCACCTGAGACATCAGGGCTCCCAGAGCACTCCTGAAGAAATGAGAGAAGGCTGCTATCTCTAAGGAAGGCTCTAGGGCAGCAACAGTGCTGCCTTTTTTAAACAAATAGGGCATTGTGATCTAGATTTGCTTAATACCCTGTGGGAGAGAGCCTTCTGGGAAGGTTCCTGCCTCCCTGGGCATGTTGGAGAGGCCTAGGAAGCGACTGCTGCTTGGGTCCCCTGAGCTCCTGAGTGGAGCTGGGCCTGTAGTGTCCGGGGTCCCGGCACCCCTCTGAGGCCTCACTTCCCAGAGTGGCAGCTTGGGCTGAATAAGGTCGAGTGGGTGTTGGGGAAGCTGAGAGGGAGCCGGAGAAGGTGGTGGCCAGCACAGGTGCGGCTGTACCTGTGGGACCTTCACTGAGAGAGGACGCAGGCCTGCGGCTGGCAGGGCCAATGAAGAGCTCAGGCTCCCAGCTCCTCGCTGAGGCTTATTGGCTCCGAGACCTTGGGCAAGTCCTGCACTTCTCTGTGCCTCAGTTTCTTTAAGATGGCTGAATGGTAATACCTTTCACAGAGGGCCTTTGGAGGCTCTGGTGAGTTAATCCATCCCAAAGCACTTAGAATGGTGCCGGTGCACTTGATAAATGCTGGCTTTTATCCTCCTCATGGACTCCAGGGATTCCCAGAGCCTCAGGACAACCCACTGGATATGGGGACAATAGACTGGAACTTTTGTTGCTCTTATTTTTATCTCATCCTTTTTTTTTTTTTTTAAAGAATTTATTAATTCACGAGAGGCAGAGGGAAAAGCAGGCTCCTTGCAGAGCCCGATGTGGGACTTAATCCCTGGACCCGGGATTACGCCCTGAGCTGAAGTCAGACACTCAACCACTGAGCCACCCAGGCTCATCTCATCCTTTTTGAAAAAAATATTTTATTTATTTGAGAGAGATAGAGCATCCACAAGCAGGGGAGAGGGGCAGACAGAGGGAGAAGCAGATTCCCCACTGAGCAGGGAGCCCAGCACAAGGCTGGATCCCAGGACCCCCCAGATAACGGATTGAGCCACCCAGGTGCCCCTTGTCTCATCCTTTTTTATATTGGATTGCTTCCTACTTGGGATAGGCTGTACCTCATGGGATATGTACCCTTTTAAATAAGCATGCATATATTTCATGATCATTTTTATCATTTATTATTCAATTACAAAACCTGTGATTAAATTTTTTACTGATAGGATTTCTGGTTTTAAGATGTGAAGGCCAGGAGTCTAAAGGGAGGCCCCTCCGACGTTCCCTGGAAGGTGGTGGTTGGCTCGCCCTCCTCGTAGGGCTTCCATTCGCTGATTCTGACGCCTGCAGTGGTTTTGGAAAGGACCCCTTCCCCACTGCTGCTTGCCGGGTGTGGGGGGCGGGTGCGTATGTGTCTCAGAAGCACGTTTGAACCCCCCTGGCCCCGTGCCCGGAGCCCTGTGTCCACCAGGGGCGCCTTCACCCCATCCTGGGCGGGGTGCCCCTGCCCCGCTCCACGTGCTCGGGCCCAGGGGTTCCTGGAGGACGTGCAGTGACCCTGTCGCCGTGGGGCTCTATTTTGCAGGAACCAGCTGCTGCACGCTCCCCTGAGGCAGCACCAGGTGAGCTGCTGCGACTGGCTGCTGAAGGTCATCTGCGGCGTGGTGTCCATCCGCACCGTGTATGCCTCGCACAAACAGGCCAAGGCCTGCCTCATCTCCCGCATCAGCTGCGAGCGCGCCGGCGCTCGCTTCCACACCCGCGGCGTGAACGACGATGGCCACGTGTCCAACTTCGTGGAGACTGAGCAGGTCAGTGCCCAGGCGGGGGTCGGTGGCACCCCGTGGTTCCGAGGGGACACGGCCACCGTGTATGGTGCATTTCTGTTTGGGGCAGAAGAGGCCTAGGCGTATTAGAGGTTGTTTCTGGTGATCGTGGCTCCTTCTTCTGCTTGGAAAACAGTGAGTCACTGGGGCTCTGCCTGCAAATGTGGCCTTCAGTTTGCCTGGGGTATCTTTCTTGATTCACATTTGCTGGGGCAACACTGACAGCTAAATGGAAGCAGGACTTTTGCCAGGATCATAAAGGGTGGCAGTTGTTTGAGAGCACAGGCAATGGATGAACCAGCAGGGTTGGAAAATCTTCTTAAGACAAAAAGTAGATCAATAAAACAAGGATGAGAGGAGAAACAATTTTTCATTCTAAATCAACCGAAGCCTGTCCTAGCACCTGGGAGTTGCAAAGTCTGCGTGTTAGGCGGTACTTGCTTTCGGCTTCCATGAAAATAACCATCTGCTTAATCTCTCATTGATTTTTTTCCCCCTAAATTCTGTTCTCATTTCCAGAAATGCTGTCTTACACTGGTTTTTTCCTCTCCAGGTTGCAAATCTGTAGGATAATGCCACCTTGGAGACTAACAGGCGAAATAAATTATAAGAAAGGCAAGCCCCATGAAAGGCACAGGTGCAGCGTGGCTGTGGGTGTCAGCCTGCAAACAGCCTGTGTTTATTTAGTGGCGAAGTGGCTTTGCATCCTCTCCTTCCTGCAGCTGTGAGAGGTGTTTTCTACCAGGACTTGAGCCAGTTTAATTCAGCACAGATTTGAGCACCTGCTTTCTATGTGTGGGCTGCCACCTGCTTGGGCTTAAGGTGAGAAGGTCCTCTTGGAGTCAGATGCTGAGAGGGAGCACTTTGAAACAGGAGCTTTGAGAGGAGCAGCAGGGGCAGCTTCTTGCCTAGGACTTCTATTCATTCTGTCCGCACTCCTGGATATAAATAATATCTGGTGAAAAATGTCAGAGAAAATGTGGCCCCTAGATGGAAGACAGTTTCTTTTTTTTCTTGCTCATGTCCGCACGATGAAAAGTACTTTCTTTTGTTCGCATGGCCCGCCAGCATTACCACTGCCCATCCGAATGCTTAGCCTTGTGTTCTGAGCCTTTGAATCAGTGCATTCAACAGATCTTTATTGTGTATCGCCTGCCATGGGCTGAGTCTTGTGCCAGGAACTGGGGGCCAGAGGTGCAAAGCATATTGGTGCAAATCAAAATACTCAGCCCCCTGAACCTGCTAACTGAATCAGATTGAAGAGGTTTTCATTGGCAGCCCTGGAGTTTGGCCCCTGCCTCGCTCTCCATCCGGCCCTCGGGCAGATAGTCCCTTATTTGCTCTTCTTGTTCGGTGTTCCTCAGAATTTTGAGTTTCAACCATTTTTTTTTTAATTGGGGTTTTGTCTGTTGTATCTTACCAAGTCATCAGAAAAGCATCTGCCCTGCCTATCACTGTAGTTCCTGAGTGATTGGGCAGTTTAACGCTGAAATCATAGGCTGCTAGAACAAAGTGCCACCGACGGGGGCTTAAAATAACTAGAGTTTATTGTCTTATGGTGCTGGAGGCCGAAGGTCTGAAATCTGGGTGTTGGCAGGACCATGCTCCCTCTGAGCCTCTAGAGAAGGATCCTTCCTGCCCTTTCCAGTTCTGGCCACCACCCCTACCCTGTTGCAGCCCTCCCATCTCTGCCTCACCTTCACGTGGTGAGGTGAGGTGTCCTCTCCTCTTTGACAGGAGACCCACCCTCTCCAGTATGTCCCATCTTAACCGGGTCTGCTGTGACTGTCTCCAAATAAGGTCACACTCCGAGGTGCTGGGGATTAGGACGTCAGCATATCTTTCTTGGGACACACAGTTGAACCCTCTGATAGAGACATCATTCAGTGTTGAAGGACAGTGCTTTAAATGCAGTACATTTAGCTTTATGAAAAATCCTGATACTGCCCTTTTCCCATTTTTCTACAGATGAAGGCTGGGGACTTTGCTCTGATTATTTCATCTGTGTGTGTGCCTGGTGACTGGCATTTGTCCCACGTGCCCAGTTGCTTGGCCTCTGGGACAGAGACCTTGTTGCCCCGTGGCCAGCCCAGCAAGGCCTTAGAGACACCACTGGCCTGCCCTCTGGCTCCCAGAGCCTACAGCCTGTGCTACTTAAATAGCCTTTACCTGCCTCCCTTCTCAGGCCTGGGGAGCGGTTTCTTGGTTCACGAAGCCTGTATGGTCCTCCTAGTTCATGTTTTCTCTCCCTTTTCCTCTCTGGCCTCTGGATCAGAGGATTTCCTGATGAAACCCTTAACCCAGCCTTGCTCCAGAAGCAGCAGATGAGCAGGCAGGCAGCCGGGCGCCCTGTCTGCTGTCCGCCCAGAGATGACAGGCAGCTGTGACCAACACAGGGCTACTGGAGCCCGTAGCAATTTTGTGTTTATGGGACATGTAACAGAGTGAGGGGTGGGGAGGGGGCATGGTGGCCTTGCACCCAAAGCAGTTCTTTGTGGGGCTACTCCTAATAGCCCTGCATGCTCTCCCGGGGTTATCCATGCCTTCGGGGAACCCTCAGACTGTGACCACCACGGTGTGGGGGCCAGGAGGGGGGGTGGTGGCGAGGAAGGCCCCCACCAGGTGGGGAGGAGTCAGTTCCCAGAGCCCACTCCCGCTGTGTTCTCGTTGGCAACAAGAGAGCCAACTTGGAGCCCCTTGGCTGGGTTTGGGTGTCAGCCTGCCCAGTCAGGGAAGCAGCAGGAGCAGGACAGGCAGCTTCAGGATCCTGGGCGTGCTTCCCATAGTCGTGCTCAGCGGCAGGGGTCCTGCCTGCAGAGAGCTGGGAAAGCCCACAGAGTAAGTGAAGGCAGGGTGGCAGACGCAACCAGTGCCAGGCGGGGAAGCCAGGGAGGGAGAGGAAGGCACAGATGCTGTTGATGGGAGCAGTGCCTGTGTACGCCTCCCTAGGAGAGCATCCTGCCCAGGACACCCTGACAATCCCCTGGGGAGCCAGCACAGCCCTGATGGGGGTCAGCCGCTTCCTGAAGCCAGCTCCAGGCAGTGTCTACCGTAGGAGTGTCATCCCCTTTTCAGAGGCAGGATGAGCAGCCATGGCCAAAGGAAAGCAGCTGCTCCCCCGGAGAAGCAAGACACTCGTGTTGCTCTCACTTGTACAAGAGAGCCATTTGCTGTCTGCCTCTGCAATCATGGAATGTTTTGTTTACAGCCCTTTTAGCAATAGAAATGCTTAGGTTGCTCTCAGTTGTTTATTTTAACACAATCTTTTCCTAAGTGGAATATATCCTTAACCAGTGTTCCTGCCAAGCACAGCTATGCCTTCTCCCACCAACCCCGGCCCCACCACGACCTGCTGGTGAAGGGACTTCTGGGTTTTGGCGCCTGGGAAGGCTGTTCAGCCTGCAGGCATCTGCTCAGCTCAGGGGCAGCTTGGGAAGGGGAGCACATAGGTACCATTGGGGCAAGCTGCTGTAACCCTGTTGAAGTTGGCCCATTAGGGCCTGCGGTGATCTGATAGGGTTCTGGAAAGCCAGGCACATCCTGCTGCCTTGCATCTGTGGGACAGAGACTGTCTGGCCTGGGTCAGGACAGTGTTACAGGGTACGGTGCACCTCCCCACGGTCGTGGTGTCTTTGCTCATGGTGATGGCAGATTAAACATTGCATCTCCGGGCCTTTGAATCCGAGTGATACAGTAGGCACAGTGGGGCTGGTTCTTTCAGGTAGCATGCTGTTGCCTGCTCTGTGACCTGACATTTAAAGAAAGTGGCAGGCTTTGAAACACGGGCCCCTCACCAGGGAGGGGCAGGCAGCGTCTTGGCAGCAATTAGTGTTGAGCGGCGGCAGGAAGGAGCCTCAGCTGGGTCTGCTTGGCTCCTCTTGGCGGTTGCCCATAGGTCACATCTGGCCTATGCCCCTGCCACGCAAGCGAGGCTCTTCAGACCCAAGCCTGTGGCCACGTGGGAGTGGAAATCCTTCACTACATGCACGAAGGTGGCTGATGAATTGCCACACTCTGCTCCTTTGCAAATGGTGGGACTAGCCAGAGAGCAGACTGGCCCCCGAGGCAGGGCCTCTCTTAAACTAAATGCTCAGGGAGCCAGAAGAGGGAGGTGCTTTCAGCACCACCCACTCTGCCTTGCTTTAACATTTTTCCTAAGAGGAATGAACCAGCTTTCTTCTCCAAAGCATGCGTGTGCATGTGTAGTGTATAAGTGTGTGTGTCGGGGGGGGGGGGGTCATTGTGTGCATGCACAGGTGTGTGCACTTGTGTGGTGTGTGAGTGCCTGTTTGGGTGGTATTTTGTGTGTGTGTGTATGGCACATGCATGCATACAGGTGTGGACCACATCTAAGTCTTCCTGGGAAGAAACCGGGAGTCCTTTCGGCTCTGCTGTGAGTCATACCTGGTGGGATTGCTCGGCAGCTGTGACTCACCATGCAGAAAAACAAAACCAAGAAAGTCCCTTTGGTCTACTAAAGAAAAAAAACAGATGAAAAATATTTGGCTTTTGAAGATAAGGCCACTGATTAATCCAGGAAGGTTGGGATGACTGTGTCCTCCAAAGAATGCAGCAAACTTGGAGAGCACTGGTTTGCAAATATCTCACCTGGAAATGGAAGTTGAGCAAAAGCCTTTCAGATAAAGGAGCATCTGCAAGGTTGCTTCCTTTCTCTTGAGGATTGTTGGGTTTCTGCTCCTACCACTCCATCAAAGGGTCACTCAGAATTGCCAAGACCAGGTGTCCTGGGCCTGGCCTGGTGTGGCCCTGGCCACTGCTCAGCTGTGGTCGACTCCCTACCACCACTTGTGTGCCTTCATTCTGCTCCCCACAGCCTAAGCCCTGCTCACCACCACCACCCCACCCCACCCCCTCTGTGCTCTGCCCCCTGCCTGGTCCATCAGTCCTCTGCAGGGGTCTCATCCGCACTCCTGGGCAGTGCTCTCCTGGCCTGCAGAGCAATGAGCCACTGCCCTGGATCACATTCCCTCATTACTCATTTACTCCTCCCTGGGACCAGGTGACAGTAACTCTGTCGAGAGAGGGAAACTGAGGCCAGAAGTGGCTAAAGAATGCGTCTAGGGTCACCCTACAGGGCATGTGGGAGCCGGCAGGTGTCTCAGAGTGCATGTGCTGACCGACTTTCCTATTGCACCCTCCTCTCCTCCCCCTGGGATCTAGAGGCCCTCTGTGAAAATCACATCTATGAGATGAGGCATCAAGCCTGTCAGCAGTATTAAAACCTATGTTCTTTAGCTCAGAAAGGAAAGCACCCCAAATCCACCACTGGTGATTGGTCAGCCTTGTCTTGTTACTATGGCAATGAAGAAGGTGGTCCTGATGGTGAATGGGACACAACTGGAATATCTTCATGCCAGGAGAACTTCAGAAGCCTCATTTCTTCCTGTTCTGGGGTGGGGTCTGGAGGGTGGGTGGCTGGGTGGGTGTTTTCTCAAGCTGGTTCTGTCTATGCCAAGTTAACGACTCAAGAGGAGTGTGATCTAATGCTGGAAATAGCTTGTTTAGCACGTATTAAAGTGAAGGGTAATAGTTTCATGGCTTAAATCAGGTCCTGGCACTGTTAGGGCTGTCCTTATAGAGAAATGTTAGCTAAATTGGTTTCTTTCTCAGTAATCTGAACCTGTATTCATTCTCTCTCTCTCTCTCTCTCTCTCTCTCTCTCTTAAGATTTTATCTATTTATTGACAGAGGCAGAGAGATAGCATAAGCAGAGGGAGAAGCAGGCTCCCTGCTGAGCAAGGAGCCTGATGCGGGGCTTGATCCCAGGACCTTGAGATCATGACCCGAGGCCAAGGCAGACACTTAACCAATTGAACCATCCGGGTGCCCCTGGACCTGTATGCTCTTAATCTCACTGTAGGCAGTGAGTGATGCCTCCATTGGTTTAAGCAATCTGCTTTCTTCTGTTTTTGTTTCTTTGTTTTTTCCAGTAGAAAATAGGGGTAGCAAATTTGCTGGTAGTCCATATCTGGAAACAGACAAATTCCTAATCCAGTGCTTTTCCCAGAGAGGAGTTCAGCTCAACTACAAGAGCTACCAGGCTCCCATAATTCCTGCTGTCCCAGGGAGCTGTGGGTCTGACACTCAGGTCCTCTGCCGCAGAATTACTAATGCATGTGTGATCTGAGCGTGATCTAGCCGCATGGAAAGCTACCCTGTAAGGGAGCAGGCTGGTAAGAAATGGAAAGGATCAGCAGCGTTGCCCAGGTTGGCCCTGCCAGGCCAGAGTAGAATTACTCAGATAAAGGGCAGTGCATCTGATAATTGCCACAGCCTCCCCCTGTGATGCTCAGGACTGCAAAAGTCTCAGGACTTTTGTCCCCTTAACACTCTCTTGCACTACAGTGTTGGGGGGTGGGGTGGGGCGGGGCATCTGCAGGCAGATGAGCTGGTTCGCTCTGAAGTAACCTTGTGTGCAGTGGGGACAGAGCTCCGTTCTTCAGCGGGTAAGTATGCTCTGCTTCCAGGCCGGTGCTCCCATCCTGGAAGCATGTGGAAGCTGTGCTGTGTGTGTTGACTTCGTGGCAGGTTGGAGAACATGGGCCAGGAGCAACTACCAGTTGCTTGTGTCTTGACTTGTGTCATCCATACGGTGTCAGTGATGAGCGGGGCCACCTCGGTCCTTTGGCAGTAGCTTATTCATTTCACCCATCCTTTTCCAGGGGCGCTCTGCTCCTTACCTAGTTGACCAGGTGAAAATAGCGGGCTCTAAGGAAAGTCTTAGTTCAACTCCAGAGCACATTTGCTTCTGTTCCTGAAATGGGGTGCGGGGAGGCATTGCCAGGCTTTCCGGGGAGCTGGGTAAGGCTGTGTTTATTGGTGGCAAGTGGTGGCACATCCCCGGGAGGCCTGGGGCCCGCTCCAGACTCGGCCGAGGCTGGTCAGCCGCCAGCATGCCCGTGAGCACACGGGGCTGGCCTGTGGGTCAGGCGACAGGAGGCCACGCCGGCCAGGGGAGCGGGGCGCGCAGAAGGCCGCTGTCTGCCCTTCATTCTGGCCGGTGTCGGGTCTCAGGCGGCCGGATCCCATTACCCGGCCCCAGAACATTCAGTCTCATTGAGGAATACTTTCCCTTTCTGTTCCCTTGTGGTGCAGACGATTTACATGGATGATGGAGTGTCCTCTTTTGTCCAGATCAGAGGCTCCGTTCCGCTGTTTTGGGAGCAGCCAGGGCTTCAGGTAAGTGATGAAAAAAGTAAGTCACTTGCCTTTCTCTTCTGAACAACTCTGGGTAGTGTCTTCTAACTGCATTTCCTTTGGTTTCCAGGCTTGCTCCTCAGGCCAGGTGAAGCTGAGCTGAGCTCTCCAAAGTATACACACCTGTGTGTGTGTGTGTGTGCGCGCGTGTGCATGTGCATGGGGTTTTATACAGAAACGTATACATCTATGCAATTTTCTGATCCTGGGCTTGCTGTTGATGCAGGCCAAGTGGGAAGGAAGGTCTTTGCTGATAAGCGAGCCACTTAATGTAATGGAGTTGAATTAATTTCATTAGCTGCTCCCCCCCCCCCCCAAGTTTGGTATATTTGAGAACATGGCCAAAGGTGTTTTTTGAAAGCTATGAGTGTCCTACGGGGCTTTGAAAGGTTTCCAGGCCCCAGTGGCCGTGCAGCGGGTCCGATGTTCCGAGGTGCCTGTTTGGGGGCCACGTGAGAATTGCACGGAACTTTCCCATGCGTTCTAAAAATACACCTTGCGGTCTAAAACAGGGCTCTGGTCAGTGCCAGAGTATGCGGCCTTCTGTCTCGGGGAGAGTTCAGGGTGTGGTGCCACGTTCCAAGAACACATTTGTCATCAGTGGAACGGTGCCCTACCTCGTTCGTGAGTTCCTTCCCCAGAGGTCATGGGTCGAGCGGGTCTGAGGTTCCTCAGCATCGACCCCAGATCTTCCTGTCTGGCCTGAGCGGTTGATCATCTGTGGGCTCAGAAGACCTCTCTGCCCGGGCCTCTGTGTTTCGGCTCCTCTTACCGAGGACTCTGTGTGACAGCAGTTGGGGTGTCAGCGGTACCTCAAGAGGCTCAGAGCCATCTGCCCATCTGCCAGGTTCTTCGGGGTGTTTGACACCACTGGGTCTTTCCCTGGCCCTTGACTTGACCCCGTGTCAGTCAGGAAAAGGCAGTTTGTCCATGTGGCTGTCACTGTGCAGTTGACAGCCTCGGTGAGGAACTGCATCAGCTCTTGGAGTGAGGAGGAGGCAGGAGAGTCTCGTGTGGGGTCTGACTTCCGGTGGAGGGAGAAGCTTTCTTAGCATTCAGTCTTCCCATCGGAAAGGAACAAGTAAGATGTATGAGGATGGCTGGTGGCATGAAGTGGTGGCACAGAGAGCTGTCCTGAGGATGAGCAGGATGAGGAAGATGACTCTGGAGCTCATCCCAAAAAAATTTTGTTTATTTTTATTTTTTTTTTAATGGCTTTGTTGTGATACAACTTACATACCATAAACTGCACCCATTTAAAGCATACAATTTGCTGGTTTCTAGTGCATTTACAGAGTCATGTGACCATCACCATGGTATAATTTTAGAGGACTCACCACATCTAAGAACCCCATCCCCGTTGGCCATCACCCCTCCCCGTTCCCTCACAGCTCTCCCTGAGGCCCAAGCAACTGTTCTTCTACTTTGGGTCTCTATAGGTTTGCCCATTTGGGACATTCTAAAAGGGTTTTGAAACTGGATTTCCTTTAGAGTTGCAGTTTTCCTTCTGAAACTTCTGGAGCTCTGTATTTAGAAGAATAAACAGCAAACCTCAAATGAGGTGGGGGTTAAAAAGGAAGCAGGAGACCATGTTATGTTTCCTGTGAAGGTTTTAAAAAATCCAGAAATTGGGTAAGGTCGCGATAGTTTTGGAATTCGGGAAGGAGCTTTGGAAACTCATCCCCTTCGCCCCTGCATCCAGTTCTGGATCCTACTGACCTCTGACGCTGACCCTGAGGCCAGGACTTGGGATGGCTGCGATTAGCAGTGGGCTGCTCCTTGCCTCGCATGCTGCTGCCTGTCTGCAGGGCGTTGTGGGGGATGCTCCACAGTGAGTCTGATTCCCCAGACTTTTGAGGAGATTCTCACTCTCTCCATTGTGTCTTGTCCAAGGCCTTCCAGCTCTTTGGCATCTTCTATTCCATTTCTAGAACTCTCCAGGTTCTGGTCTCCCTTTTCCCCAAACAAAGCAAAACTGCAAAACTGATATGTCATTCCCCTCTTGAATTTTGGTCCCTGGCTCGACTCCCTTGATGCAGCCTGACCTTGCCATGAACAGCTGTTCCTCACCCTGATACCGGCAGTCTCAGTGGGGCCTGAGTGGCTCGCTTCTTGGCAGCTCTGGCACCTTTTAGATTCATGACACTTGTGCTTCTCCGGAGCTTCCGTGGTTTCTTCAAAATAAGTTTCAAAATGCTTTAGAGTTCATTAATCTTATTAAGGATTTGCTAACCTTTGGGTCTGATACCCATGTTTGTCCTCTCCAACCATCCACCATCAAAGAGAGATTAGGTCATCTTCACAGGGGACCAGGAGGACAGCTTTCAGTGATGATCTATCAATGGCAAGCCTGAGGATTGATTCTACTTGTTCTTCTCCATTAAGAACTTTCTCCCCTCCTTCTTTACTTAGGCTGGATGAAAAATGCAAAGATTTTTGGACAGATAGCTTGCATTTTAAGTTGCTGTGATGCACCCTCCAGGGCTCTCCCTGGGAACTGATGAGCCCTGCCAGGGATAGAGTGTTGGGGTGGGGTCAGGCAGAGAGGACTTGGGGTGGTGATTTGTTTGCACATTTTCACAGCGGTGAAAACTGGTGCCTTCCTTACAAATGCCCGGATCCTGATGCCATTCCTAGCAACCATGTACCTTTAGCAATTTCATCTTTACCATGTAAATAGGCTTGTGGTTTATAAATAGCCACCCTGGAATTTTACCCTTAAAGCTAATTGTTCTCCTGGTATGGTTAGTTAGGGGGTATATTTTTTATGTACTCTTAGCCCGTTGAAGATTTTGCTCCCCTGTCACTTCAGAATCTTCCTCCCCTGTAACATACGCATAGGGACATGTCTTGCAAAAGTGAATTAGGTCTCTGTTTTGAAGCTTCATATGACATCAGCAGCTGGAGGAGGATGCAAAGTAGATTCGTCTCTGCTGTTCCCACCTTGCCTACGTTTGTTCGCCTCCGCCCTGTCACACCCTGTTTACTAGACTCTTGGGTACACGGCACTGTATGTGCTCATTTGTGTGGCTGTACTTTTCTTTTTTGTCCCCTAAAGGATGTGAGATGGCTTGTAGCACAACAGTTTCAAAAATAAGAGGTTGGGGTGAGGGAAAGATACTTTTATTGCAAACGAACTGAATTCAGGATAGAGTTGCACACGCACTATGGGGCCCCAACTCTTTGGTGCTCACACGCAGCTCCTGTGTTTACAGGCAACCATCACCAAAAGAACCAAGGTCGCAAAGTAGCTTATCCTGTGGTTCAGAGCGTAAACTTTGCAGTTATAAGATCTGGTCCCAGTTCAAGTTCTGGCTCCCGAAATAGGGACCATAGTCTTTCAACAAGTTCTTATCTTAGAAAAAGATTCTTATCTCAAAGAGAAAAAAAGAACCCTGAGACATTCCCATCTTTGCTGAGCCTTAGTTTACTCTTCTGTAAGTGGGGTTGACAGTAGACCTCCTGGGGTTACGGAGAGGATTAGTTGTCACTGCACATAGTAGAATTCAGCACAGTATCCAGAACCCAGAGAGCACACAAGTGGTAGCTGTTAATATTAGTAAAGTGAATGATCACGTCGAGGTTGTGTTGGGAGAGCATGGCTCTTTGCACCTGGAGAGCAGAGTAAGGGCTTCCCCCCACCTCCCATGTGCGAAGTGGGGACTGTGCCCACATTATGTCTCTATCAAGACGACACAAGGACCAGGCTCCCAGGTGTCCTGTCACCCCGCCCTCAGAGCAGGCCATTTGTTCATCCCACAGCCACTCACTGAGTATCTGTGGGCACCTGGGGGCACTTTAGGTCCTACCCCCGGCCTCGAGGAGGAGGTGTGGTGTGAGGAGCACCCATGAAAGAGGAGGCCGAGATCCCTGGAGCAACTGAGGGGGGTGGGTGTCTGAACCAACGCAGGTGGGATGGGGGCCGCATTGCCCAGATGAGGAAGGCAGCCCTGCAGAGGGGACCACACAGGCAGGTGTGGTGGCCTCTGCGATCATAGCATGTCCAAGGAGCTGAAAGGCTTGCTGCTCACAGCTCAAGGCATGGGGGCCATGGCCACACATCAGACCAGAAAGGCCGGCAAGGGCCAGATCGAGACGAGCCTCATACATTACACTAGAGACTTCATGTTTTACTCCAGGAGCTGCTAAAGGGAGGGGGCACCCCAAAACAGCTGCACCAGGTAGCTTATAAAACACCTGATACCCAGATCACATGCTATCCCAATGAAATCACAGCATCCAGTCATCTGTGCCTGCAACTTCTTCCTGTTTATAGAAGAACCTTTGGGTTATGATTTGGGGAGAGGCAGACATGTCCAGTAACGGAACCCGTCACAACTAAACACCAGGCTTCTGAGCCCTGAACCGTTGTTCTTCTGCTCTCCCATTACTGCCTTCCCCTGGGAAGGATTCTGAAAACAGCTGCAGTTTATCCAGGGAAGATTTCTTGCCCCGATGGACAAACTCACGCACAGCAAGCAGCCCCTTCTCTTGGGCTTCAGCCCCCAGGGATCTCACCAATGGGGGCTCAGAGGAACATGGGCTCGCTTTCCACCAGCACCTGCCTTCTAGGACCAGAAGACAGGAGCTGACTGGCGTTGGGGTGCAGAATAGAGCAGTCTTCTCAGAGCTTGGGCTGTGCATGTTTTAGGAATTAAGGATCACATTTCTTCAGCCAGGTATTGATGCTGCTGGGAAAAGGAGCACAGAATAAACACAGCAGCAAAATGTAAGCGAGTGGTTGAGGCTCTTCTAAGAACGCCCAAGGTTTCTTAGGACCAAAAGGGACTTGGGGCTTTATTTGTAGAATCATTTCAACAGACATGCCTAATCCTAGTGATTTCTAAATCTGTTGCTGAGGAGCCAGTGATCTAGAGTGGCTCTTCCCTCATGTATGAAGATGAACAGATGTATTACCTGTGGTGAGGAGACTTAGAAATAGCACTTGGTCCATACTCAACAGTGAGCATCCGATGGTACAGATGAGTCTAATGACACCACCATTATACTCAATAACCAGCAAAGCTGAACATTATACTCCAAAAAACTTTCTATCATAATTCCAGACCTACAGAAAAGTTGTAGGAACAGTAGATAGAGCTCCCATGTGTCCTGTCCCCAGATTCACTCAATGGTAATTAACCTCTTGCTGACTACACACCTGCCATCTGCTATTTCCCGAACCACCGGACCGTAGGTTGCATACATCACATCTCCTTAACTTAATACGTCAGCACGTTCTTCCTGAAAGCAAACCTGTTCTCATGTATCAGCACAGGATGGGTACATGTTCAGCAGGTGTAACAGTGATACAGTCCTCTAAACTGACCTGCAGGCCACATTTCAGTTTTATCAACTGTCCCCATAGTGTCCACCATGGTGCCTTTACCCCTTCGGTCAGGGGTCCAGGCCAGGACCCTGTCCTGCACTTCATTGTCATGTCTCTAGTCTCCTTTGATCTGGAACAGTTCCTCTGCCCCTGTCCCTCGGACACTGACATTTTTGGAGAAGGCAGACTTTCTTTAAATTGAAGGTGCCATGTGGGGGTTTCCAGGTGTTTCATTATGATCAGGTTCAGGGTGTGGATCCCTGACACCACCACATCCTTGTCAGAGCGTCCCAACTGGAAGCCCACGGTGTCCATGTGCCCCCTCATCAGTGAGGTTGATTTCCATCGCTCGGGCACAATGCTACTCCATTTCTTCACTCATCGTGAATAGGTCTTCCTTTTCAAATAATAAGCATCTATGAGCAGACTCAGACCATGCTAGTGTCCTGTTCCTCATCAAACTCTCTCTTAATATTTACTATTAACAGGTGATTTTTGCTGAACCATTCTTTGCTGTGATGGTTGTAAAATGGTGATTTTTCCCACCACTCTCTCCACATTTATCAGTTGGTATTCTAAGGAAGAGCCCTCTCTCCTCCCCCATCCACCTGCCCACCTCTCTGCTCATCTGTCCACTCATCCACTCGGCCATCTGTATAGGTTTATGAATTCCTATTTTATTCATCAGACTATAAGGCAATACTGTGCTTTATAGATCAGTGTTCACAGGTTTGTTCAGAGAGAGCCTTTTCAAGCTGGCCGCAATAACAATATGCTGCATTAAGTTTGTTTTTTAAACTTTCAGTGTTAAATAGGTAATTATAAATCACAAGGCAAATTAGTTTGCAGGTAGCGGTAACTCAGATTTTAGGGGTGGTCGAGGTCCCCAGACTTGCAGAGGAGGTTGGGACGTGGTGTCTCTCTCCTGGTTGGCTTACCTTCCCCTCTGCACTGTGGAAAGGTCTGCAGATCTGACGTGGGCCTCATGGGCTGATCCTGAGATTCCTCTTCTGCCTTTGGAAGGATTCCATCCAGCGCCGGGTCCATGCTGCAGTTAGGACCAGCTGCAGCACAGCCAGACAAGGGGTGAGAGGCTGCTGCGTGCAGCCTGGATGGCAGCGAGGGGGTCGGGGAAGGACTTCCTGGGTTCACAGAGCAAGGGGAATCACTAGTGTTTTTTCTCTTTAGGTTGGCTCTCATCATCTGAGACTCAACAGAGGCCTAGAAGCCAATGCCCCTGCTTTTGACAGGTAGGGTTGTCTGCGTCCTAAGCCTGTCATCCTTTTGGAGAGTCTTCCCCCCACCCCGCCATGAGATGGCACCACAGGGGACAGCGGGAAGGCCCCAACCCCTGGACGTGTGTCTGCCTTTTAGTTTGGTTCTTTGGGCAAGAGGAGGGGAGTTTACAAAATGGGATTTTTAGTGGCTCTCAGATTTTCCTGAAAATTCATGAAGACTGAGGTAGCCCTTGGCAATTATTTTATCTTACCACTTCCTTTTTTAATAAAGCTTTATCCATTTGTCCTAGTTAACAAGGGATAACCTAAATCATAGGATATTTCTGGGTGCTTGTTTTTCTTTTAAAAGTAATACATTCCCATACTTAAAAAGTCATAGTATAGAAAGGTATAAAGTGAGAAGTAAAAGTGCTGTTGTCTTTCCAATTCCCGCTACTAAAGATTTGACTATTAGTTTTTTATGTGTCATTCTAGAAAACCATTTGGCAGATCTGTAGTTCATTTTGTTTTGTTTTGTTTTGTTTTTGTTTGTTTTTTTTTTTTTGGAGTTCATTTTTTGAACCACAGACTGACCATTACACATTTCCTGTTACAGAACTTTTTTAAAATCCATCACTGACCTAAACAGTAACTTGTATTTGAAATAGTTAATTGCCTCTTAAAATATTTGGATTTTTAATCTAAATACTAATTTTAAAAATTAGTGAATGTTGTCAAAATTCCAAGAGTGATTCTTTTTTAAGTGTATTAATCATTCTACCCGAAGCTTGATTTGGACGTTAAATCTGCATGCATCGTTGTTGTTTACCACAGACTGGTGACAGCAGCCCGACCGTGACCGCTAATGAGCTCATGATGACTAGTGGGCTGTCACTCTGGAGAGAAGTGTAATGTGCAGATAAAAATGCTCTTCCCTGTTTTCAGAATGCTGTTAGTGTGTCCTGCGTGTTGTGTAGATGGATTCGTCTTTTGGAGATGCTGATCTGCATTACATATTCCTAGGAAATTGAAAACAGATTCCTCCCCAGCTGACCACAAGTAGAAGGGAAAGGACATGCCTCCTGGGCTTGTTTCAAAGGCCTTGTGTTGATGAGCTTTTAAAATATATGTATATACATATAAAATATATATACATGTGTATATATATATATATATTTTTTGGCATGTTTACGCTAACTTAAACATTTTTAAATCCTGTTAGTGCGTGGTGTGTGCACTGAGGATGAGCCCTCTCTTTTCTCACAGGAGTGTTCAAGACCATGAGCCCGTTGACAGGCCGCTGCCACTGGAAACGTGGCTCCCTGCACGCTCCCTTCCTCAAGCAGCCTAGCTGGGAGGCAGCTGAGATCCATGTGCCCTCACAGGCCCAGGGTAGGAGCTGCCTGGCTACATGTTGGGTGATGCTCCGATGCACTCATTTCAGTGACATGTAGGAGCAAGGGCACATGATTGTCCAGCAGACCCATCGCAGGGGGCACTGGGGATCCTGAGAAGCAGGGCTGCAGGCCCCCAGAGGGGTGCCCCCCATCTCTGGCATATCATGGGGCTCTCAGGAGTTTCTCCAGTCTTTTTTTTTTTTTTTAAGATTTTATTTATTTTTATTTTTATTTATTTATGATAGTTACAGAGAGAGAGAGAGGCAGAGACACAGGCAGAGGGAGAAGCAGGCTCCATGCACCGGGAGCCCGACGTGGGATTCGATCCCGGGTCTCCAGGATCGCGCCCTGGGCCAAAGGCAGGCGCCAAACCGCTGCGCCACCCAGGGATCCGGAGTTTCTCCAGTCTTTGATGTGTTTAGTCCAGAGTCAATCCCTTAACCATCCCCCCTAACCCACCCCACAAAACCTGGGTTGTTTGAGTACACACGGAATACCTGTGACCAATGCTGTACTGTTCCGTGGGTTGTTCACTGTTACCACTTGGGCACCTCCTGTCTGGGGGAAGGGGGGGTACATTGAGCAGCCCTTTGGCTGTGCTGGCCTGAGGAGGATCTCATTTCCCTGGTAGAGTTTGAATGGAGGTATTAACCCTTTATGGAAGCGGTGCCGGGGTCTCACCTATGCAGGATGCTGGGCCCCTGCTCCTTCTTCCCTCTCTGTGTGGAGCTACTTGCCATCTGCAGTCCCAGGGCAGACACCAGAGTGTGTTTCCCTGCTGGCCACTCAGTTGTGCCCTGCGTACCTGACTCCCGGTATCCTGAAAAGTCCCCTAGTTCTCCAAGGAGCTCCACACAACAGTCCCCAGGTGGGCAGGCAGGGGAAGGACCCTGGGTGCCCAGAGCAGGGAGGCCGGGCTGAGTCTCACTGGCCTCCATGTGGGCTCCAGTGCTCCCCCTGGGAGCCCTGAGGTGAGTTGTAGTGTATTGCTAATAGGTGTATTATTTTAAAATTAAAAGGAAGGAAAGGAGGGCACCTGAGTGGCTCAATGGGTGGAACATCTGCCTTCGGCTCAGGTCATAATCCCAGAGTTCTGGGATGGAGTCCTGCATCAGGCTTCCTGCTCAACAGGGAGTCTGCTTCTCCCTCTATCTTTGTGTGCTTGTGCTCTCGCACATGTGCATTCTCTCTCTCTGTCTGTCTCTCTCTGTCTCCCTCTCTCTCTCCCTCCCCCCCTCTCAAATAAATACATCTCTTACAAATTTTTTTTTTTAAAAAGAGGAAAGGAAAACCAGCTCCCACGTGCCAGGCACTAAGCTGTCACTTTTATTTGTCTTGTTTAGTCTTCAAAACCATCTTTTCCAGGAGGAGGATTAGCTTTGTGGTACAGATAAAGGAATAGCTCAGAAGGGAGGAATAATTTGATCTAAGATGCTTGGGGCTGGTATGATGAGCGATACTGTTTCTCTTCCACCTCTGGGTTTGGAACCAGTTGAGACAACAGGTGCAGCATTGGCGGGGTCACACATCAGCCTTATTTCTGATAAGCTGCATTGTGGGAGGGGGCCTGCATGTGGGCCACAGTGGCTTCCTCGCATTTCACTCCCAGATCACAGATGCTCGTTCAGTGGCTAACAGAGCTGGGAAGCTCAAACTTGCCACCAAAGCAGAGCCTGCCCTTTGGCTCCATGCATTTGACCTCTGGCCAGGACACACCTCTCGGGGCAGACGCAGAAGAGCCCAGAGGGGTTGAGTCATGCACACTCCATTTCTTCTCATACCTTCACCCAGATTGCATGGATCTGATGGAGCCCTACCTCTTCCCAGGGTGGGGACACCTCAGGGAGGGTGGGGCTGTCAGGAGCATCCCTAGAAAATTATGCCAAGTAGAGACAGGAGCCCACCCTTAACAAGTCAGCAGAGGCCTAAACAAACTACCCCCGATCACAGTTGGTGAGAGAATAACCTTTCCTTTATTGGGCTAAAATTGGTTCTAATTAACTTAACATTTTGTGTAAAGAAACCTGTCATCCTAGAAATTTGGAAAGTACAAAAATGTACTTTTGTACATTTGTACAACAAATTTTAAGTCACATAAAATTCCACCACTTTTGGGAATCCCTGGATGGCTCAGCGGTTTAGCACCTGCCTTCAGCCCAGGGCGTGATCCTGGGATCCAGGGATCAAGTCCCACATCGGGCTCCCTGCACGGAGCCTGCTTCTCCCTCTGCCTGTGTCTCTGCCTCTTTCTCTGTGTGTGTCTCTCATGAATAAATAAATAATAAAATCTTAAAAAAAAAAATTCCACCACTTTTAATATAGTGGCACACCATCTTCTAGTCTTTTTTTTCTATCTTTTCTATAAACATTGCACGATGAAAATATGGTTTTCATCTGCTTTTTGCATGGTCTTTTCCCTGTGTTTTTTAAAATTATATTTAAGCATTCCTCCTATTAAGATTGTAAGGTTAACTTTTCAAAAGCTAGTGCTAAGGCATAAATATTAGTCTCTCCATAATATTTCAACTTCTGTATTTTTAAAAAATTTTTCATTTGAGAGCGAGTGCGCACAGGGGGAGGAGCAGAAGGAGGGGAAAGACTCTTCAGCAGACTCTGGTGCTCAGCACAGAGTCCCGTGTGGGGCTTGATTTCACAACCCTGAGACAGTAACCTGAGCCAAAACCAAATGAGCCACCCAGGTGCCCCACAACAAATGTATTTTTAAAAATCTCTGATCTAGGGCTATTTTCCTAAAGCCTGAAATTTTACTGTGCCTTCTTGTTTGGGTTACACGTAATAAAATATAGCACTTAGATAAAAGTTAGACGTGGAGGTTAACAGACCTCCTACCAGCTTTTCTAGCTTAGAGAAGGAAGGTACTAAGTGAAATGAGAGATTAAGTTCAGAAATGTGCACGTCTTACTTCTAGGGTTCGGTTAATAAAAGGCTGAGTTAGCTGTTCTAGATTTAATAGTGGTACTTGACAGAAAGTTCGGCATATCCTTCCTCTGATGTTATGCCTCCGTAGAAGTCTGAGATGCTGTGAGTTATTCTTGGCCTGTCTTGCATGCAAGCAGGCTGTTGACATGCTTGTACCCTGACAGTGGGGTTGATGGCAAGGAGAGACTGGTTCTCTGCTCATCCCCGCAATTCCCCATTTTGGGTCCTGGGAAACAGCGCCTCCCAACCCTCTAGTGCCAAACAGGTGCCTCTTGCACCCCGTCCCCTCGACAGTGGGGCTGTCAGCCTGTGTCCTGGTGACCTGGGCTCACGGTGCTGCCCTGTTCCACTGCAGACACATGGTGCTTCTGAAGGAGCAGTATGGGAAGCAAGTGGTCGTAAACCTGCTGGGGAGCAGAGGCGGAGAGGAGGTGCTCAACAGAGCCTTCAAGGTAAACGCCGTGCTGCTTCTTGGCGCCCGGGGTGGTGGGGTGGTGGGTGAGGGAGGTGAGGGCCCCGCTCAGAGGCAGGCTTCTGTGCTGGACTGGACAGCAGTGCTCTCCCCATGTTTGGGGAGGCTTCTTTTTTTCCCACCAGCTCTGTAGCATGAGGTGATTTGGACTCCTGATCTATGAAATTTAATTTTTATGAACTGATGGTTTAGGAATTTGCTCAAAGTCAAAACAAAGCATCTCCCATCTCCGGCTGCATTTCCTCCGGGGCTCCCACTGGGGCTTTGAGGGCTCAGGTTAGCCAGGCCTCTTTCCCATTCTCTTGGACACACGTGCACGCACGCACCCCCATCACCACCACCTTGCACACATGTGGGCTTCGCCCTGCTGCCCCTCACTGCTCTGGGAGCCTGAGCTCCCCCTTCCTTCCTTGGTCTGGCTCTGCTGCAGGCCAGGGCCTCCTGGCAAGCTCACCCAAACACCTGCAGGGCACCTGGCATGGAGCTGTTGTTCAGAGCTCCTGGTGGAGTTAAAGCAAGGAATCTTACATGATTTCCTCCTGCTAATAACTTTAACCTTCAAATCTTCTGTCCCCTTCTGGGCTGTCCCTGAAAGCTGCTTCCTTTGCCCGGCTCCTCTGGGTACTTTCAGGGGTGGGAGCAGGGGGGCCTGAACAGGGAAGGAACAGGTAGAAGGAACGGCTCCACCTACCTCGCCCCACCTTGCCCAGGGCCTCTCCCTGTTCCCAGAGTCCCAAGGATATTCAGTCCACTAGGTGAAAAAAGCTCCAGAATGAGCTGTGGGCGATGACCACACTCCTATCCTAGTGGCCCATGTCTCCCATGGGAAGTGAAGAAAAGCCCTCTGGTTGTTCCAAGGTCACAGAAGCCCCTTATGGGGAGAGTGAAACCAGACTTCACCTCATGGGAAGCAGCGTTTGCTGCCTTCCTAACTCCTGACCTCTGGCTGGTAGGAGCTGAACCCAGTGGGTGCTCCTTTCCCTCTGCTCAGAAAAGCCATGTGCTCAGAGCAGACTTCCTGGTGGCCAATTTCATTTGGCCAGACCTGCTTTTCCTGTTTGGTTTGTTGCTGTTGGCAACAGCTTGCTGAGTATCTCCCCACCCAACCATCTTGGCAGCAACATTGACAGCTTATTTTAAGGAAAAAAAAAAAGAACAGAATCTCTTTTCCCTTGATGTCTTGAGTTATGGAGAGGGGATCCCCTCAGGTCCCCATCATCTGGAGGAAGTGCCCCCTTGATGATGGGCTCTTTTGTCACTCGTGGGGTAGGAGGCAGCAGTGGTCCTGTGGCCCAGGTGGCGGGGGGGGGGGGGCAGGTAGGAGAGGGGAGGGGAATGCCACTGGAGGAGACCTGCCGGTGCCACACCGAACTGCGGTTCTGTCAGCCCTGAAGTCCGGGCACCAGCAGCCAGCCTGCAATCATCAGGCCACAGTGGGACAAGGTGCTCACTCGAAAATGTAAAGTCACCAAGAAGTACACAGGTCAGTTCAGCTGACTTTTTTTTCATAGCGAGACCTTCCTGATGGTCAGAGCCACGCTCTGCCTGGCATTCTGGGTACAGCGCTGGGCACTTTGAGTTGGAGGGACCAGAAGGCCTGAAGCCCTTCTTTTTTTTTTTTTTTTTTTTTTTTTTTTCTGAAGCCCTTCTAATCTTTCAAGGTCATCAGACTCTCTGGACAAGTCTAAGCTGAAGCTACACAGGAGGGTCCAGGGTGGGGCGGGTCTGAGCCCCGGTGCTCTGGGGAGGCAGCTGGTTCATCTACCACAGGGCTCTCAAGAAAGCTGAGTTGTTGCCTGGGAGGTTCCTCACGTGGGAGGAAGGCAAAGCCTCTGTCAGGAACACTGAGCTGCCTGGGGTCCACCTATTATGCATCCCCATCTCTGGCCTTGCCTCCCCTCTGGGTCCTGTACTAGCCTGGGCCCACCGACCCTGACCATTTGTCACCCCATCCTAAAGTCTCATGGGACCATGCCTCTGGCACTCCCCCCTCACAGGGACCTTGATGCAAGAATTGGGCACCACTGAGCACACCCCCCCTGGGGCTTGCACTTGTCAGGATGGGACTGGTTACCTGGGCAACAGGGAGCTGGATTATGAGCTCCACAGCCTGCTGGGCTGTGCTGTCCCTGATGGGCCCAGGGCACTTGCGTGCCTACAGGATAGCGTGGTCCTCCCCTCATGAGTGCCCTCCCAAGGGCCCTGCAGTGGGGGGATGTCCATTCAGGGCTGTGAGCCAGGGGGCTGAACCTCCGGCTGTCCTTTGCCCAGGGAGGCCCTTTGCCCTGCTGCAGGCAAGATGCTCTTTGCAGCCTCATCCGCAAGTCTTTGTTTTTCCCTTTCAGGGTCGGGACTGATAAACAGCTTGGTCCACCACATGCCTTAAAATAAACTGTGGGCTCTAGCGAGTGCCTGGGGTAGCCTCACAGATTCCAGCCTGCGAGGCTTGTGGTCCCTCGCTCCCCTGCCACTCTCTCCCTTTCCACTTTCAGAAATTGCTCTGGGCTTCTTGCCACGCCGGCGACACACCTATGATAAACTTTGACTTCCATCAGCTGGCCAAAGGTGGGAAGCTAGAGAAATTGGAGAATTTGTTGAGGCCCCAGTTGAAGCTCCACTGGGATGACTTTGACGTGTTCACCAAGGGCGAGAATGTAAGTCCACGGTGAGTCTCCACCTGCGTCCTCGTCCTCCTGCTGGGTGACTGGCGGAGCAGCCAGGGGTCCTCCCAACAAGTGCAGTTTCCTGGACCACAGGCTCAGGGATGGGGGGGACCCCAGGTTCCAGCCTTCTTCCCCTCCCCACCTTCAGAATGTGCTTTTGAATTTTGTGAGTAGGTGGCAAAACCTGGTTTTCTGGCAAAATAAATTATAAATAAAGGGACTCGGTTAAAACATGGAGCTATGGTGGCCATAGAATTCATTGTTCAAACTGATGAAAGCCCATGAGAGTGAAGAGGAACATCTAACATCAGCCCCATTGCCAGGAGGGCATGGGGTATAGATTTTCCTGCTCAGAGCTGAGCAAAAAAAAGGAAGCCTACCTTCCTCAAATCACAATGCAGTCAATCCTCTGCATTCACAGATTCTGTATTTGCACATTTGTCCATTGCTAACGTTTATGTGTAACCCCCAAATCAATACTTACAGCCCATTCATAGTCATTCACAGACATGCTCAGAACTGTGAAAATTTCGAGTGTCTCAGTACGCCACATTCCCAGCTGAGGGAGAACAAGGCGACGCTCTGCCTTTTGGTTTCAGCTCTTCTACTATAAAGCATCCTTTTTATGGTCTGTGTAGTGCCACATGGTCACATTTTTGTGCATTTTATTGGTGATTTCGCTGTTTAAAATTCTCCCCAACTGTAGTGCAAAGAGCTGTAAGGTGTTCCCAAGCACAAAGTGGCTGTGATGTGTCAGATGGGGAAATACCTATGATAGAGAAGCTTTGCTTGGGTATGTTAGCTATAGTGCAGTTGGCTAGGAATCCAGTGTTAATAAGTCAACAAACTATATTAAAGTGCCTTTAAACAGAAACACACATAAAACAAGGTTGTATGTTGAGTGGTTGATGAAGATGTGTGAGAGCAGAGGCTTGCAGGAACCTAACCCTGGATTTCCCCTGGGAGCAGTAGTTTGGCATTGGCTAATCTGCTAATGGTTCGATTCACTAATTGTTTTTTTTTTTTCTTTTTAAGATTTATTTATTTATTTTATGGGGTGGAGAGAGCAGGAGGAGGGACAGAGGGAGAGACTCGCATGCAGAATCCCCACTGAGCACAGACCCTGATGCGAGGCTCAATCTCATAACCCTGAGATCATGACCTGAGCTAAAATCAAGAGTCGATGCTTAACCAACTGAGCCATCCAGGTGCCTCTCAATTCATTGATTGTTCATGGTAACTTTTTAGGATATAACTGTAGCAAATAGTGAGAATTGGCATCTGTTATAACAACCTAGGCGTGCAGGTGGCCAAGAGTGTATGTGCCACGCCAGCAGTGCTGGGGTCCCTTGGGGTGTGTTCTGGGGCTTCTGGTGGGCTACCAGAATAGGTGAGTGTGGGCACCAGTTTTCTTGGAGGCCTCCAGTCATATGTAGGCCATTGTGCTATGGCCCTTGGTCCTTCAACTACAATTTGTAACCATTTGCATTTCTTGTTTTTCAAAGTTTTCAGAAAGGCACTTTGCGGATGAACTGTCTTGATTGCCTGGACCGAACCAACACAGTGCAGAGCTTCATAGCACTCGAGGTCTGTCCCTGTTGTGTGAGGCCCCTTGGGCCACCTGGGTTATATCCCATGCCTCCATTGGCAAGATGAGGGTGACCTCACTGGGCTAACTTTCTAACAGTGGGAATGTGGGGCAGAGATGTGCTGGGAAGCTAAGAGCGAGGTTTTCCTGGCTGGCCTTTGCCCCATTTTTAGGCACTCTTTGAGGAATGCATCCCAGACGTGGTGGCCCAAAGCTGCCAGGTGCCACCTTGAATAACAGTGGTTCTGTGTAATGATTGCTGTGGATATCCAGTTGGGCAAGGGCAGTGTGAAGCTGGCTGAGATGAGGCTGAATCTGAAGCCTGGGAGGGAGATCTCAGTCTGTCTAGTGGCCTGCTGGCCCAGTACCTGGTTCACCTCTCCTGCTCACCACTGGGGGGAAGGCATGGAGTCACCACTGCCTGCTGGGTATCCCTGATTGCTCTCCATCCCTCTGGTGCTCAGGGGTGGGGGATAGAGGAGGTTAGGAGTAAGGGGGGCAGAGGAGGGCTGATAGAATGATCAGGTTGGGTGAGTTGTGGTAGGAAGCCCCATTCTTTGCTATAAGGATTCTTGGAGAGGCACAGAATGAGCCACAGCCTGCCAAATAAGGAACCCACCAGAATGATGCCTGGTGACATTCCCCCCGAACCAGCTATGGGTGATGGGAGCTTCCATGTGAGAAGACAGTGACATCTGTCCCATATTTCTTATCCAGGTCCTTCATCTACAGCTCGAGAGCCTCGGCCTGAATTCAAAGCCCATCGCTGACCGCTTTGTGGAATCCTTTAAAGCCATGTGGTCTCTGAATGGACACAGCCTGAGCAAGATGTTCACAGGCAGCCGGGCCCTAGAAGGGAAGGCCAAGGTAGGGGCAGGCCACAGGGAGAGAGGGAGGGCCTGCATGAATCCCTCATACCACCTATGGTCTGGCTTGTGGCAGGTGGGTAAGCTGAAGGATGGGGCCCGGTCCGTGTCTCGCACTATCCAGTCCAACTTCTTTGATGGAGTGAAGCAAGAGGCCATCAAGCTGCTGCTGGTTGGGGATGTCTACACTGAGGAGTCTGCAGACAAAGGAAGGATGCTTCTGGACAACACAGCCCTGCTGGGTAAGGGGGCTCCCACTCCACTTGCATGGAGGTGTCCAGCTGCCCTGCCCCCAGAAGGAGTGGGTGGGAGTGGTGGGTGTGCTAGATAGCCCTTCCTGCTCCTCCTCAGGTAGTCCCAAAAGGCAGGTAGCAGACACTCCCCTGAGCTGAGCTTCCATGCCCTGCACTTCTGGCCTGTGTCTTGAGCTTGACCACTTGAGAAGCAGCCTACAGCTGTGATTTGTATTCTTTTATGAAATGGTCAGTCATTTGCAGCCACAAGAGGAAGCTCAGGAAAAAACAAAGTTTGTTCTTCAGAAGTAAGAACATACAGAGGCATCTGGGTGGCTCAGTTAAGTGTCTGTCTCTTGACTTTGACTCAGGTCATGACCTCAGGGTCATGAGATAGAGCCCTGCATTGGGCATCAGGCTCCAAACTCCGTATGGAGCCTGCTTAAGATTCTTTCTCTTCCTCTCCCACCCCTGCTCTCTCTCTCTCTCTTTCTCAAAAAAAAAAAAAAAAAAAAAAATACAGACCAAAAGTGAAAGGTTGGAAAAAGATGTTTGTAGCTATATTCCTAACAGACAAAAAGAGACTCTAAAACAAAGACTATTAAGAGACAAAGAAGGGCATTACATAATGATAAAGGGGTCCATTAAACAAGGTGACATAAAGTGTAAATATATATATACACACCCAACATATGAGCACTATGATATTTAAATGTTAACGTCTAAAGGGAGAGATTTACAGCAATACAACAATAGTAGGGGCCTTTAAGATCCCACTTATATTGATGGATAAATCATCCAGACAGAAAATGAGTAAGGAGACATTGGCCTTAAACAACATATTAGACCAGATGGATTTAACAGACATAAGCAGAACATTCCACCCCCCAGCCAACAGAATACACATTCCTCTCAAGTACACATGGAACATTCTCTAGGATGGGTCATATGTTAGGCCACAAGACAAATCTTAATAATTTCAAGAAGATTGAAATCCTGTCAAGCATCTTCTCTGACCACAATGGTATGAAACTAGAAATCAATTACAAGAAAACTGGAAAAAAACCCCACAAAAATGTAGAGATTAAACAACATGCTACTGAACAACCGGTGATGGGTGATCAGAGAAGCAAGGGAGAAATTTAAAAAATACCTAGAGTCAAACAACAGAAATACAATATACCAGAATCTTTGGGATGCAGCAAAAGCACTTCTATGAGGAAAGAGCACAGCAATACAGGCCTACCTCAAGGAAGCAAGAGAAATCTCAAGTAATCTAACTTTACAACTAAAGGAACTAGAAAAAAAAAAAAAATGAAGCCCAAAGTCACTAGAAGGAAGGAAGTAATAAAGACCAGAGGGGAAATAAATGAAATAGAGATTTAAAAACAGTAGAAAAGATCTACAAGAATTGGTTCTTTGAAAAGATAAAATTGATTAAACTATAGCTAGACTAACCAAGAAAAAGAAGTGACTAATCAGAAATGAAAGAGGAGATTCATAGCTGACACCACAGAAATACAAAGGATCACAGGAGACTTCACACATAATTCTATGCCAACAAATTGGACAACCTAGAAGAGATGGATAAATGCCATTCTTCCAAGACAGAATCATGAAGAAATACAAAATCTAGATAGACCGATTGTTAGTAATGAGGTTGTATTAAAAATAAAAAACCTCCCAAGGGGCACCTGACTGTCTCAGTTGGTTGAACGTGCAACTCTTGATCTTGGGGTTGTGAGTTCAAGTCCCCTGTTGGGCAGAGATATTTTGAAAAATAAAATGGAATAGCTGAAAATTAAAACCAAAACAAACAACAAAAACCCTCCTAATACACATAAGTCCCTTGACCTGAAAGCATCACTGGTGAATTCTACCAAACATGCAAAAAAGTTTTAATACCTGACCTTCTCAGCTCTTTAAAAAAATTGAAAAGGAGGGAATACTTCCAAACTCATTTTATGAGGCCATCATTATCCTGATACCAAAACCAGACTAGGATGTCATGAACCCACAACAAAATTGTAGGCCAGGATCACTGATGAACACTGACACACAAATCTACAATAAAATATGCAAACCAAATTCAACAACACATCAAAAGGATTGTTTTTACCATGATCAGGAAGGATTTATTCCAGTGATGCAAGAATGGTTCAACATCCACAAATCAATCAGCTGATACACCACATTAACAAAATGAAGGATAAGAATCCTGTTGATCTGGGCACCTGGGTGGCTCAGTCAGTTAAACATCTGCCTTTGGCTCAGGTTATGATCTCAGGGTCCTGGGATCGAGCCCTGAGTTGGGCTCCCTGCTTGACAGGGAGTCTGCTTCTCTTCCTCACTTTGCCACTCCCTTCCCCGACTCATGCTCTCACACGCACTCTCAAATAAATAAAAATCCTTTTTAAAAAAGAATATATAAAGAAAAAGCATTTGACAAAATTCAACATCCATTCCTGATAAAAACTCTCAACAAAGTGGATATGGAGGAAATTTACCTAAACATAATGAAGGTTATAGACGACAACCCCACAGGTAACATCATACTCAATGGTGAAAGGCTTTCAGCTTTTCATCTAAGATCAGGAATAAGACAAGGATGCCTAGTCTTGCCCCTTTCATTCAACATATATTAGAAGTCCAACCCACAGCAATTAGGCAAGAAAAAAGTCACCCAAGTTAGGAAGAATAAAACTGCCACTGTTTGCAAATGGCATACTATATATAGAAAACCCAAAGGACCACCCAAAAACCGTTAGAACTAATAAATGAATTTAGTAAAGTAACAGGATACAAAATCAACATATAGGAATCTGATGTCTCTATACATTAGTAACAAATTATCAGACTGAAAATTAAGAAAACAATTCCATTTACAGTTGCATCAAGAAGAATAAAATATCCAGGAATAAATTTAACCAAGGAGATGAAAGACTTATATTCTGAAAACTGTAAGACAGTGATGAACAAAACTGAAAAACAGGCAAATAAATAGATATTCTGTGCTCATGGATTGGAAGTATTAATATAGTTAAAATGTGCATACTATCCGAAGCAATGTACAGATTCAGTACAATCCCTATCAAAATTCCACTGGCATTTTTCACAGAATTAGAACAAAGAATTCTAAAATTTGTGTGAAATCACGAAAGATCCCAAATAGCCAAGGCAATTTTTTTTATTAAAGATTTTATTTATTTATTCATGAGAGACACAGAGAGTCAGAGACACAAGCAGAGGGAGAAGCAGGCTCCATGCAGGGAGCCTGACATGGGACTCGATCCCGGGTTTCCAGGATCACACCCTGGGCTGAAGGCAGCACTAAACCGCTGAGCCACCCGGGCTGCCCTAGCCAAGGCAATCTTGAGAAAAAAGAACAAAGGTGGAGGTATCCAGCTCTCTGATTTCAAACTAAACTGTAAAATTATAGTAAAACAGTATTGTATTGGTATAAAAACAGTCACACAGAACAATGAACAGAATTGAGAGCCCAGATTTAAACCCATGCATATATGGACTGCAAATTTATGACAAAGATGCTAAGAACATACAATGGCAAACGGACAGTCCCTTCAATAAATGATGTTGGGAAAACTGAACAGCTACATGCAAAAGAGTGAAACTAGACCACTGTCTTACACGATGCACAAAAGTCAACTCAAAATGGATGAAAGACTCGAATGTAAGACCTGAAACCATACAGTTCCTAGAAGAAAACCCAAGTAGTAAGCTCCCCCAACATTGGTGTTAGCAATATTTTTTTGAATCTGACTCCAAAGGCAAAGGAAACTGAAGCACAAATAGATTGGATTACATCAAACTGAGTAACTTCTGGACAGCAAAAGGAATCATCATCAAAACAAGAAGGCAGTGGTGCCTGGTGGTGGCTCAGTCGATTGGGTGACTGCCTTCGGCTCAGGTCAAGATCCCCGTCCTGGGATCAAGCCCTGCATTGGGCTCTCTGCTAGTGAGGAGCCTGCTCCTCCTTCTGCCTCTGCTGCTCCCCCTGCCTGTGCACACATGCTCTCTCTCTCTCTCTCTCTCAAATAAATAAACTCTTAAAAAAAAAGAAAAAAAACTCAAAAGGCAGGGGGTACCTGGATGGGTCAGTCAGTTAAGCATCCAACTCTTGGTTTTGGCTCATGTCATGATCTTGGGGTTGTGAGATCAAGCTCTGCATCAAGATCAGGAGTCTGCTTTAGATTCTCTCTCTCTCCCTCTGCCTCTCTCCCTGCCTCACCGCCCCCCCCACCAGAAAAATAAAAATAAAAAGCAGCCTACTAAATGAGAACGGATTTTTCTGAATCCTATATTGGATAAGAGGTAATATCCAAAATATGTAAAGAACTCCTACAACTCACCAGTAACAACAAAAAAATCAAGCAACCTGATAAAAGGTGGCCAGAGGATCTGAATGGGCAGATCTCAAAGAAGACATATGGTCAATGGGCACATGAGAAGATGTTCAACATCATTAATTACTAGGGAATGCAAATCAAAACCAAAATAAGATATAACCTCACACTGGCCAAAAAGGCAACGAGCATTGGAGAGAGTTATGAAGATAAGCGAGTCGTCATGTGCTGTTCCTAGGAATATGAATTGGCACAGCCACTATGGAAAGCAGTATGGAGATTCTCAGAGAATTAAGAATAGAACTACCATATGATACCACTCTTCCACTTTGGGGGATTTATCTGGAGAATGTAAAAACATTGATTCAAAAAATTATACATACCCTTATGTTTATTGCAGCATTATTTTTTTTCTAAGATTTTATTTATTTGACAGCACAAGCAGGACGAGTGGGAGAGGGAGAAGCAGCTTCCCCGAAAGCAGGGGGCCCGACATGGGGCTCGATCCCACCACCCTGGGATTATGACCTGAACCAAAGGCAGCTGCCCAACTGACTGAGCCACCCAGGTGCCCCAATTGCAGCATTATTTGCAAAACCAAGATATGGAATAAGCCAAGTGCCCATCAGTAGGTGGATAAAGAAGATGTGATGTGACATGTACACACACACATGCACACACACATACTCGCACAGAGGAATACTACTTGACCACAAAAAGGAATGAAGTCCTGCCATTTGCAACCACGTGGATGGACCTTGAAAGTATTATGCCAAGTGAAATGAGTCAAGTGGAGAAAGACAGATACCACGTGACTTAGCTCTTGGAATCTAAAACAAAACAAAAGCAAACTTCCAGATGAAAACAGATCCGTGTTTACCAGAGCAGGTTGGTGTGGGTGAAGGCTGTCGAATATGTGGTGATAGATGGTAACCAGACTTTGGGTGGTGATCATTTTGTAGGTGTACGGATGTAGAATTGTAATGTTTTACACCGGAGACATAAAACGTTATCTACCAATTTTACCTTAGTTTAACAATTTCTTTATTAGACTTGCAGCTCCTAGACATGGAGGGCATGCCACACAGGAGTTTATTGGGATTTTCTTCAGTGGGGTTTCCTCCGGAAAGGCAGGACAGGGTAAACAGCTTAGAATTGGCTGGTTTGAGTAATTCTGGTAGGGCTTTGGGTTATAGGCACGGAGTCTAGTTGAATGATAACCTGATCCTGGCATGATTGAGGCAAAAGAATATACAAAATAAGTATACAGTACTAGCCATCACTGTTTCTTGGGGGCCCGTGCTTTCTGGCCTTGAATGGGAGCCCACTCTTACATATTTCCAAGGGGAGGGAGAAAGTCAAGAAGGCACTGCAGGCATCCGTGTACAGTCTCAGCCCCAGTGGGCTCTTGGTCCCATCGCCAGGTATCATTTGTCCCAGGGAGTCTCCCGTGAGAGTGGCCCCCTGTTTGTTATGGTCCCAGGACCCTACTGAACTGGAAGAAGGAGAAGAAATGATTGTCTCCGGGGATCAGGACACCTCCTGCTCTCGGGGCAAGATTGCCATGCTTCTGTCAATAGCTAGAGGTTTGGGGTTGTTAGTTGATATATAGTTGACGTGTGGCATTGTATTACTTTCATGTGTTCAACATCATGATTCGATACTTGTGTACGTTGTGAAATGATCACAGTAAGTCTCGTTAATATCCATCACCACACATAGTTACAAAAGATTTTTTTCATATGATGAGATCCTTTAAGATCTACTCTCTTAGCAGCTTTGGAATGGGTGACCCAGTATTATCAACTATGGTGGTTCTGCTGTACATTACATCCCCAGGACTTCCTGACTTTATAACTATACCTTTTGACTCCCTTCATCTTTCTCTCCCCCAACCCCCTCAACACCTTCTCTATATCTAGGAGTTCATGGTTTTTAGAATTTGGGGGGAGGGTGGTTTTTTGGTGGGTTTTTTCTTTTTGGTTTCTTGTTTTGTTTTTTGTTTTTTAACTTCTACCTGTAAATGAGCTACAGGTTTCTTTGAGGGAATTTTAATGGCTTCTTATCCCCTAGACTCTATAAATGTTATAGAGCTAGTAGAGAAGAAGGGGGAACCCAGCATTTTTCCTTATAAGACCGTATAAGTTTTAGAACTTTTTGAAAAATTAACTTGCCCATGCTTAAAATGGTTTCACAGCCCCTTTGCTGTTTTCATTCCTCCATAAAGACTTTCGCTTGGCTTCACTTCACCAAGGTGATTATTTGCGTCGACCTGGAAATCAGGCCAGCTTGGTCAAAGCTGAAGAGAGGATCTGAGTAGCACAGGATCTTATTAAGTAGATAGGTAGGCATGACATAGATTTGAGGTAAGTCACTCATTTAAAAAAATGGAATGTATTTCGGATATCCAGAGGATGGACATGATTCAGAGCAATGATTTTTTTTTTTTTAAAGGCTTGAGTCCAGGGTAATGCAAACAAAGTATCTCATGAGGGATGGAGGGTGAAAAAGGCCAAGATGGTGTAAGACATTTAAAAGTGTTTTTTTTTTTTTTAAGATTTTATTTATTTGAGAGAGAGAGAGAGAGAGAGAGCGCGCAAGAACACGAGCAGGGGGAGGCAGAGGGAGAAGCAGACTCTCTGCCAGGCAGGGATCCCGACATGGAGCTCGATCTCAGGACCCTGGGATCATGACCTGAGCTGAAGGCAGATACTTAACTAACTGAGCCACTTACCCTAAAACATTTCAAGTTTTAGGTACCAGTGTTCAGAGTGGGGTGGGTTGTGGCGTCCCCTTGCTGACAGCCCCACTGGGTGGTGGAGGTCGTGCCAAGCAGAGACTCCCTGTGGTGTCTGGGTAAAGGACGTCGAGAGTGAACGTGTGGTCCTGTGTTTTCGGGGCTTCGTGGCACAAATGCCCCAGGGAAGTCTACTGGTTCTGGGGCTCTGGCCTCTCCCCACCCTCGCGGGGAGCAAACCCAGCCCCTGCCCGTAGGGGCTGCAGCCCTCTCCCCGACAGGGAGCCCCTTCCGAGTCTGGGGAGGATGCGTGTGGTTGTGCGGTGTAGACAAGCATGCCCTCTCCTGCCTCTACACAGTGACTCCCAGGATCCTGAGGGCCATGGCTGAGCGCCAGTCGGAATTCACAAATTTCAGGCGGATCCGAATTGCCACGGGGACGTGGAACGTGAACGGAGGCAAGCAGTTCCGGAGCAACCTCCTGGGGACGGCCGAGCTGGCCGACTGGCTCCTCGACTCCCCCACGCGCTCGGGCCTCCCGGGATCCCAGGGTGAGCGCTGCGGCTTGACCCTGAAACAGATTCCACCGAGACCCCCCTGCCCCGGGCTGACCTTTCCCGCAGCCCACGACTCCTTGAGATGCGGCATGTGGTGCCCTCAGCCCTCAGAAAGTTTGGAAAGGGCTGTGGTCTCTGTTTCCAGAACACACCTGGCAAATTACTTGGCGCCTTCTCTTTTCCAGATGTTTGGAAGGGTCACCGGAGCGGGGAGGTCTCTCTTGCCACAGAGAGAGATTTTGCAGTTTGGGTTTGGCTCTTCAGAAGGGCTCTGTCATTGAGGAGGAGGATGTGCTCAGGGCTGCGTTACTGTGGGAAGTGGGGCCGGGCCGAGGACACCTGTCCAGCCTTCCCTGTCCCAGCCTTCTCCCCAGACGCCTCCGTCTGCTCATCTGCGTCACATAGTCACAAAAGAATTTGCGTGCCCCTTAAGAACCAAGTGATTCCAAACTTGGCACTTCACTGTCTTCTGTCACGTGAGGTGATACTGGCCTCAGGATGCAGGGTTTGAGGAATAAAGGCTTCTCTTCAGTTGGCATTTGTGGGCGGGCTGGCTTCCTCCAGCGACCTGGGATCGTGCAAGGGAGCCACGCTCGGGTCTGTGCCCCGTACTGTCACGGGCACCCGCACCCCCCGCCGTTGCCTTGAGGTACAGGGTGGCTCGGGTCCACAGTGTGGGGTTCCTGGGATTCTTGTGTGGGTGGTGACCAGAATGCCCACCGGGGAAAGGCCCTGGACGCGCTGAGGGCCCCCCCATCTTCCTGTGCCTGCAGGGATGGGTGGGTGGTGACAGCAAGCTGGCTGCCACTTTGCTGGGGATTTTATTGGGATGGCGGCCCTGCAGCCCCACGGGGAACTTGCCAGGTTCAGAGGGAAGGAGGGATTGTGGCGACTCTTGCCAGCAGTTTGGAGGAACAGGTATTTTTTTTCTTGAAACAAAGAAGAGAGACTTGAAGCCATTTAAGCTCGAAGTGCCAGGCTGCCCTGTGAGGCCAGCAGGAAAGGAAGTAGACGCCAGGCCTTTCCCCACAGCCTCAGGGAGGGCAGGGTCTCCCTTTCCACAGCTCAAGGGCTGAGTGGCAGGACGGGGGCCACTGGAGAGAGGCAGCCAGTGGCTGTAGGGATCCTATTAACCCCTCTGATTCCCTGTTAGAGGGGACACAGAGAGGGGACGGGCAGCCCCTCAGCTTGCTGTGCTTCCCATAAAACACGTTTCTGCAGCAGGCCTCAGCAGCCACCGGGGAACAGCAATAACCACCTTGAGCCGGGCAGGGTGTTCTCACCTCCAGCCACCGTCCAGGACAGCAGTCCCCTGGGACAGGACACCTCAGGCAGTCATTAACGGGTTAAGGCTGGGTCTGATGCACCTGTGGGTCACCCAGAGGGACCCACAGGGCAGTGCCCTAACTACCTGCCGGGTGGGGCGGGCACTTCACACATGTCACCTGATGGGTGCTTTACAACATCCTTGTGAGATGACGGTTACTGTCCCATCTGCAGACAAAGGAACAGAGATTTGGGGAGAGGTCGGTAAGGTGCCCCGGGATGGAGACAGGGCAGGGCCATGCACAGTGGGAGGTGAGGGGAGGTGGGGATCTGTAGGGAGCTTCACTCAGTCATCGGGACGAGTGCACCTGGGCTCAGAGAGGCACACGAGGCGCCCCACGCGTCCACTAACACAGGCCTTGTGGGATCTGATGTCCTTCAACTCCTGCCTTGTCCTAGATGAGGACAGCCCAGCTGACATATTTGCCGTGGGGTTTGAAGAGATGGTGGAACTGAGCGCAGGGAATATCGTCAATGCCAGGTGAGTGTCTGGGCATGAGGGGTGCAGGACCACACCCTGAAATTCGCCCAAAGTTTTTCCAAGCCAGGTGCCTCACTAGGAGCAGGACTCTGGGTCCGTCCTGCTTCTGCATGCACTACCCTATGACCCTCGATGTGTAGGCACTGCAGATTGCTCTCCAGCACCCCCCCCCCCCCCCGACATACACCTCCACTTCCTCTTTGCAAATTAAGGAAACAGAGGGAAGGGCAGGTGTGTCCTTGGCCATGTAGGGAGGAGGCTGTGAGCTGGCGTGTGCACACCTGGAGGGTGTGTGCTGAGGGCCAGGCTGGAGGGGTGCTGATTCACTGTTTCCTGGGGAATGGGCTTCTCTTCTCTCCACCAGATCCAAAGGAAAAGAAAACTGCTGCATTAACATTTTGTATAGGGTCAACTGGACTTCTTTCCTAGTTTAATTTCAAGGAACCTTCTGAACAAATAATAAAACCTGATCTATGCAGCTCTTGATGAGCAAGGTGCTGTGTTGG
Organism: Canis aureus; assembly: GCF_053574225.1. Taxonomy (NCBI): domain Eukaryota; kingdom Metazoa; phylum Chordata; class Mammalia; order Carnivora; family Canidae; genus Canis; species Canis aureus. Next base: position 48,074,677 of record NC_135611.1, read on the forward strand.
GTTTTAGGTGACGGGGGAGTGAGGTATGTGCTGTGATGTGTGTGACACAACCAGAAATACACAGATAGTCCACTGCAGAAGTTAAGGCATGGCAGTAACATGGGAGTGGGGACAGTGGGATACTAGCTCTACAAAAAGAATAAAGGCTGAAGGAGTCTGTTGGTGGGAGAGCCCATGTCCAGCAGACTGGAAGGCATCATTTCTTTCTCTTCTCTTCCAGTACCACCAACAGGAAGATGTGGGGTGAGCAGCTCCAGAAGGCCATCTCACGCTCCCATAGGTACATTCTCTTGACTTCGGCACAGCTGGTGGGCGTCTGTCTGTATATCTTTGTACGTCCATACCATGTCCCATTCATCAGGTAAGAACATTTAGTTTATGAACATCTGGGGGACACGGGGTCTTTCGTCTTGGTGTTTTGTTCAGACTTCCTCCTCCTCCTCCCCTCCTGCAACAGGAATCGGGACTTGCCATTATTCGAGATAAATGTAGCAACCCCCTGAGGAAAAAACAGGCTGAATAGAATATTGTCTGGTAGTTAAAAAGCCACAGTGGGAACCTTGCAGGCCAGGAAGCCGAACCCTTTCAGAGGGAGTGATTGTTGTCCTCCCAAGCTCAGTTTTGTGCAAGGAAAGGGATTCCTGGTTGAAGTTTTAGACAGGAAACCTCTGACCAAGAGCTGAGTTAACTCATCGGGAAATGCCAGTTCTTTTGTCTCTTTTTAAAAGAGTTCTAAATAAGATGTGTGGGCAGAAAGTCTCTACCACTGTCACCCCGTTGTAATGTCTTAAAGTGACAGCTTTGTGACTGTCAGAAAGGGAACACTCAGCAAATGGGCGTCCTCTTGGTAAAGTGTATGCACGTGTGTGTGCAGGCACATGCATGTGTGCACACGTGTGTGCATGTGTGTGTTTTAAGGTTTGGGAAGAACTTAACCTTTTCCCTTAATGACTCATAACCTCCTGCTGCTACCTGGTTTCACTCAAATCCGTAGAATTTCCTCCCACGTCAGGCTGAGCTCACTGCCCATGCCAGGCTGAGCCTTTCCCCGCTCCGGGTTGAACGCCTCTGAATATGTAGAGGATGAGAGGCGTGCCCATGGCAGCACTTGGACAGCATGACTGTCCTCTTCTAGGACTTTCAGAAAATCTCTAAGTCCGTGTCCCCCTGAGTGTTTATTCTGGCCCTTGGGCAGTGTCCAAAGTGAGTGGGTCAAAGTCAGGAAAGGTAAGGTCAGGGCAAAGGTTAGAGATGAACCATGAGAGAGGGAGTGATGCTGGGGAACTCCAGATTTCCCAGATGCCACCCAAGGTCCCCAGCCTCTCCCCCAGCCTTAGCCTCTCAACCAGTTACCCCATCACCTTGTCTGCCGACTGACAGGCCCAGGGAGCAGGTGTGGGTCTGAGTGCCTCAGTCTGTGGTCCAGGGACCTGCACGCTCACCTGTGTGCAGTGTAAGTGGGCATTCCCATTTGAGCAGGAGTGTGTTCGGAAACTGCCTACACAGCCTAGCACTCATCCGGGGTGTTTCCTGTTCTTAACACATATTGATTACCTGATGGCACCATGTGTGCTTAGCAGGAAAGCCGCAAGAGGGTAGGACAGGGGATGGTGAAGTCCGAGCTGGGTCAGGGGCCCCAAGGACATGGACATGGAAAGGACCCAGGGTGGAGGTGAGAGCTTCCTGGGTGCCTTTGTGAGTGCAGGGCTCTTGAGGGTGGGGACTGCGGAGAGGGTCCTCCAGGCCCACCGCAAGGCAGCTGCCAACAGCGAGAAGACAGAGGTCTGGAGTGACGGCCATGTGGTCGCCGTGTGGCCCGGCCACCGATGTGATTGAACGGATTCCAAGCTGCAAGCCTGGCGCTGCTGCCCAGCTCTCGTCTGCAGCAGAGCCGGTTCTTGCTTTTCCTTCCGAGCCACAGAGCAGCCACCGCACATGCTCGCTGTGTGTTCCAGGGACGTGGCCATCGACACAGTGAAGACAGGCATGGGAGGAAAGGCGGGCAACAAGGGCGCCGTGGGCATCCGCTTTCAGTTCCACAGTTCCAGCTTCTGCTTCGTGTGCAGCCACCTGACGGCCGGCCAGTCGCAGGTGAAGGAGAGGAATGAAGACTACCGGGAGATCACCCAGAAGCTGAGTTTCCCGATGGTGAGAGCAGTGTGGCGTTGGTGGCCGGTGGCCTGGAGCATGACGGGGATACGGGTGCTAGCTCCCAGCTCAGGCCAACATCGGGGGGTGCGGCTGCGGGAGGGTTCCTGTCCTGGGGGCTCGGCTCCGGGGCAGGGGAAGCACCGTGGGATGGAACAGTAGAGGTGAGCCCAGGGGGTCCAGCCCTGGAGGGTCCAGTGCCCCACGTCTGCACATTTCCTGAATGTCCCTCTGCATCCTACAGTTTCTTTGCTTTTTTGTGCATTTTCTGATTTTCTCATTCACTGTTCATGGTACATCCATGCTGGTGAAGAACCTCTGAGCCCACACGATACTAGACTCGCTTTTCCTAAGATTCATGATCTTCATACATACCTTCTGTTGCAGCTCAGATAAGGAAGCTGGATTTTGAAACCTGTGTCTTCAGGACCAAGGAGCCCTGGATCCTCCCACCTGGGCTCCAGATTGCCGACAACGCGCGCCAGGCTGCCCTCTACTGGCGGCGGGGGTTTCCATCCCAAAGCCAGCGGGGCGTCTTTCCAGATTCAGATTCAGATGTTGTCATTCATTCCTGTGCAGAGATGTCACCTGCACACCGTCAGCCTGCTGCGAACCACCTGTCTCCCTGCAGTTAGGGGCGGCCAACTCTTTTTGCCACATTGTCTGTAACAGTTGGCTGGGTCATGTCCTCCGTGTGAGGCCAGATAGATCCCGTAAAACTGACCTCCTGTTTTCTGGGCTGCACCAGTACTCAAGGCAAAAACTCTTTCATTCTCAATAAGAAGTGCTGTAATCTTTGCTCTAGTTTTTATTTCTTGAATTAAAGAAGAAACAAGTAGAGTTGGGAAATTTACAACGTGAAGTCTTCTAGACTTCATGGGACATTATGCTTATTTTCTTTGTGTGTCTATTTAGTTTAAAAAAAAAAAAAAGTCCAGCCCTTCTCACTTAAAGTGCTATCTTGAAATAGTAAACAACTTTGGACACATTCAAAATATTCAAAGAGCTTTTAACATAGTTTTTTTTCCCCCCAACAGAAATATCAAGGATACCTATAGGTTAATACTCTACACCTGTGCTCTTTGGTAGACTAGCCGCTAGCCACAAGCAGGTACTTAAATTTTAATTAATTAAAATGAAATAAAACAAAGAGTTCCTTGGTTACACTGGCCATGTTTTTTGATGGTCACTCAGTGGCTGCATGTGGCTGCTTCTGGCTGGCGGCTCCTGTTCTGGACAGTGCGGATGGAGGACATTTCTATCACTGCAGAAAGTTCTACTGGCCAACAGTGCTCTGCACACTCATTTATTTGCTTGTGATCATTTTAATATTCTGTCTAGATTACTGTTATGGGTTACAGAGAGTGGAAATGCCACACAAGGAAAAAGAAACAGATTTCGGACTTAGGTTGACCTGAGTTCAAATGTTGCACTTATTATGCGCTAGTGATAACTTTAGCAAGTTTTTTTGAACTTTTTTAATCCAAAGGAGAGCCAATAGTGCATGCTTCGCAGGACTGCTGTGAGGGCAGTGTGCCCCCAGAACAGAGCCCAGCACACGTAGGTGGATGATAGGGGTGATATGCTGTGGCTGCTGTCATTGTCCTTGTGATTCACGGCAGGGAAGGGCGGGCAAGGATCCCACGCTCTCCAGGGCTGTGCTGGGGGACTGCTGGCTCAGGGTGGGCTAGACAGGGCAGAGGAGGGAAGAATAGGACAGGTCACACGATGAAAATGGATAAAATCCATGACATTTTGCAAAGTTGCACATTCTGAGCATTTTAACTTATTTTCTTAAGCCTGATCCTCATAACACAGAATGTTTGGGCAACTCTTCTTTGGATGTAGACCTGATAAAAGCAGGAGCACAGCCCGATCACAGAGCTGGGCCGCAGTGAAGAAGGGGGTCATGCTTCCCAGTTAGATATGAGCTTTCTCCAAACCACTAAAAAATACCATCATTTAAAATGAAGTAAGCCACATAAAAGCCCCGCACTGGGTATATGGGATTGAGAGATGAGGTGCTCTACTGGAAGTCATTTTTTAAATAACATTCTAAGAAATGTATCATCTGCAGGGTGAGTTTTCCTCCCCTTGCCCACCTTCTTTGCAAGATGAGCTGGAACGACTGTGATTTTCTTTAACAGGGAAGAAACATTTTTTCTCATGATTACGTGTTTTGGTGTGGCGATTTCAACTACCGCATTGATCTCACTTATGAAGAAGTCTTCTATTTTGTCAAACGCCAAGACTGGAAGAAACTTCTGGAGTTTGATCAGCTACAGCTACAGAAATCAAGTGGAAAAGTAAGTTGTGCTCTTATGATAGGTCTCAACAGCTTTTCCACTCTGGAATAACATCGAAACATTCAGTAGACTCAGGCATTGAAGTCAGAGAAACGTGAGCGTGTGTTCACACACACATCCTGGTCCCCCTCCAACGGGCTGCATTCAGGGCAGGTGTGCTCCTGGTGGGAATGGTTGTCAGTCACTCTGTGGAAAGCTGGTGAGCACAAAAGCCAGCGTAGGAGGTGATGGCAGCAGAAGACTCCCTGCCAACACCAGAATCTGTGCTCTGCAGTTGGAGGGTGGGTTTGCTGTCTCTTCCTCCTTCGGACTTCACAATGTCAACCACCGAGTGACACTCAAAGTACTCTATTTTGGTGAGATCTCGGTTTCTCATTGGTAAGCACACTAACAAATTATAACAATACTGAATATACTTTATGTACCAATTTGGGTGGATAATCCTCAAGACCATCCTACAAATTAGGTATTACACCCATTCAATAAACAAAAGAACTTAGGCCCAGGTCAGATGAGTCCAAGGTCACACAGTGAGTACACAGAGCCATCATGCCATCCAAGACTGTCAAACTATAGAGCTCATATTTTATCCACTACATGACCCATGTGCAATTTTTTTTAAGATTCTTTTTTTTTTTTTTTTAAGATAGAGAATGAGTGGGGGCAGGGGCAGAGGGAGAGGGAGAAAATCTCAAGCAGATCCCCACTAAGTGTGGAGCCCGATGCCAGATTGATCTCACTACCCTGAGATCATCACCTGAGCTGAGACCATGAGTTGGACGCTCAACTGACTGAGCCTGCCTGGCATCCCACCATGTGCAGTTTTTTAGTGACTCCTTAGACCATGACATAATAGGAAAGATTCAGGATGGGGTCTGCCCTCAGTTCTTCACAGTCACACTGGTCAGCTTCCAGATGACCCGAAGCTTATGTTCTCCACCTAATACTGTTTGCGCTTTTCAGTGCCTGTTAGCTTCATAGCACCTGCACTCCATTTACCTTTTGAAAATGTGGCTGGTTCAGTGCGTGGAGCTAGGAGAGTTAAGGTCTCTCCTACAGCCAGATTCACACATTCTTTGAGATGTTCTGTTCACCTCCCACTCAGCCCTGCCACGACATCGCTGAGGGGTGGCCGGATGGAAAAGTAACCACAGCATACCTTGCTAGAATAGGTTTTTCTTTCTTCCTCCAACCAGTGTTGTCTACATCCTTCCACAGATGCATGGAGAGAATTAGGTGTCTGTTCCAGGGTCTTCTCACAGCACCAGGGCTGGATCTAGAGCTAACCAGAAACAGTTCCATTTCGGTCCTGCGCTTCTATTTTTAAAGATTTTATTTATTCCTGAGAGACCCAGAGAAAGGCAGAGACATAGGCAGAGGGAGAAGCAGGCTCCATGCAGTGAGCCTGATTTGGGACTCGATCCCAGGACTCCAGGATCACGCCCTGAGCCAGAGGCAGACACTAAACTGCTGAGCCACCCAGGCGTCCCCCTGCGCTTCTATTTACTCAATTCATTTAGTTAGCAAATACCAACAAGGGCCTTTTAGGCTTACCCAGGCATGTACTAGGTCTGGGGCTGAGTGGAGGGGCCCCTGTGATACTTGCCTTGTGCCTTCCACTGTCTCTGGGGCACTGACAAGGGGACAGTTGGGCATCGGGTCCCCAAGGTGGGTGGGAGTTCCCAGGGTGGTGCGTCAGTCAGTGGAATCAATAATCATCCCTCTCTTGCTAATTAAATAGCATACACATGTTCACTTTGAGACATATTTGCAACTATAATGTCGATTTTGTGTCTTTAGGAATGGGGCACTTGGGAATGTGCTTCCTTATTTTTTGTTGTTTTGCATACTATGTACAGAATCTAGAACCAAGTTGGTCTTGGTCTTTTCTCCTAATAGATTTTTAAAGACTTTCACGAAGGCGCTATTAATTTTGGACCTACCTACAAGTATGACGTTGGCTCTGCTGCCTACGACACAAGTGACAAATGTCGCACCCCCGCCTGGACAGACCGGGTCCTGTGGTGGAGGAAGAGGCACTCTTTTGACAGAACAGGTGCGTGAGATGTGTGCACATTCAGAGCTGGTGGAGGGCGTGATCGATAGCGTAGAGGGGAAGTCTGCACATTCATTCAGCACAGCACTCTTTGTGGTATAAATAACAACTTTCTTGATGACCCCAAACGATAGAAAAGTCATTCCATCTGTTGGCCCCTATGGTTTGGAAGTTGTGCTTTGGGGAGCTCCCCTCTGGCTCTCCCCGCCCCTGCATCACGGCTGCCACCCCCCGCAACGCCACCCCCCGCAACACCACCCCATCTGCCTTCTGTTCTGGGTGGACAACAAGGAGAGAGGCCACGGCTCTTCTGGTCCAGTATGTCTCCCCTTGCCCACACATGGCACTTTATCCCTCCTGTTTGCTTCCACCAAACTCTTACCTGCTCCAGGCTCCCAATTCGGAATTGAACAGGAGCCAAACACAGGAAAGAAGAGCTTTTTCCTCAGTTAGTGGTCAAGTACATTTTGAATTATTTGTGATGGCCAATTAGGAAGGACAGTTGAGTCAGAACACCTAGACATAAAGCAGCTCTGCTTTCCTGGCAAGATGGCTGCAGAGATTTCAAAGCCAGGGAATCACGTCATTCAGATCAGTCTTTGGACATCTGTGGGCATCCCTGGGGCACCGAGAGGCCAGGATACAGTGATGGCCTCAGCCTCGGCTTTGCCTACATAAAAGGTACAGACTTCCTGTGTCCCTGTACCCCTGGGATGGGAACCCCACAGCCACGATGTCTGCTTTCCCACTTGGTTTGTCCACTGGGAAGGCCACAGGCATCACTGGATAATCTACATAGATTATCTACCCCAGGCCAACTCCACATGGTTTCCGGCCCAGCAGGTTAGAGCAGACGAGGGTGAGACAGGTGGTGGTCTGTGTCCGAGATCCCTGTTGTACAGCTTCCTCGGTCCGCATTCCCATATGTTGATACCAGTTTGTGTTGTATGTGGGTCTCTTGATCGGAATCCCTGTGAGTAGCTGAAGAACTCAACCTTCTAGACAACGATGTAGATGCTGACAACACAGTCAGACATTGCTGGTCTCCTGGTGTGCTCAAATATTACGGCCGAGCAGAACTACAAGCATCTGATCACAGGTATGGTCTTCACTGCGTCAGGCACATTCTCCTGTGCCGGGGTGAGCAGCGTCTGCTGCTCCCCACAGAGAACAGATGTGTTGTCCCCCTCGGAATGCATGTGTGCACACGTGTGAAATATAGTAAAGAACCAAGAATAGCATGACCAATAGCTGTGTCCCCACCACCAAGAATGAATCAGTGTTAGTATTTTGTACTAAAAAAAAATGACATCATTCATGAAAACTTCAAAGATGCACCCTATACTATTTTGTCATTTAAATTCCTATAAATGATGTCATTGGGCAACTTGCTTTTTTGTTATTTAATATCTTTGAAACACAGTCATGTCGATATTACAGACCTGGCTCGTTCTCTTGTAATTGCTGTCCAGTATTACACTAAATATATCCATGGAATTTACCCATTCACCTACTGGTGACATTTTTTCCTAATATTTTATTATTACAAATGCCATAGGGTTTTCGGGTGTTGGATTCTGAGTTCTTAAATGCTCTGAGCTATTAGTTTGGCCTTGCATATCTTGCGTTAACAACAGAACACAGCAAAAGCGTTGGTCAGCTCAATGTGCACTGGCACCAGCCACAGAGAGATTGGTCTTCTAGAACAACTTTAAAGAGACAGAGAAAATGGCATTTTCGGATGGAAATAGGAAGGGTTTGATCTTCCCATGGCTGCTCCTAAAACTAGCCTGTCAGTTTCGACTTCTACAAGGAAAGAAATTAGGAGAGAGAGTTGATGAATAGCTGGTCAGCCAGTAGGTCTAAATCTTTAGATATCCTAAATTCTTGAGAAAGCTGTGTTGCAAACACATACCTAGAAACCAACCTTGGGAAATCTCCAGTTATAGGATTTTCAGGTTTGCTAATTCAGTGAGTGTCTTTAAGAAGCAGTTCACTTAACAAATATACACTGAAGGGTGTTGTATACTAGCCCTGTTCTTGTATACTGTTCACTGAAGATTAACAGTGAACAAAACAGACAAGACCACATTCTCATGGAATTGTCTAGTAAGGACAGACAGACAATAAACAAATGTGAAAAAAAATAGTAATAAGAGTCAGACAAGGGGTTGGTGCTCTTTTAATACCCAGTGTTCAAGGAAAGCCTTTACGATATGATGACCTGAAAGAAGTGAGTTGAGCCAGAGGGGCATCAGGGGGAGAGCATTCCAGGGTGAGGAGGGAGGCAGTGAACATTCAGGAATTGAGAGAACAGAAGTGGAGTAGAAAGAGTAGAGGAAGTCATAGGAAATGGGCAAGAAGTACAGACCATCTGGAAGAACCCTGCAGGCCACAAGAACACATTGGGTTTTACTAGGGCTGAGGAGTGGCATTATCTGATGAGGTGTTGACAGAATCAGCCAAAGAGAGTCTATCCCACTGGGCCAGGGAAGAAGCTGGTGTGGTAAGCAAGGGAAGAATCAGTGCCAGCCTTGGACCAGGTGGTCATGTGTCCCTGTGGTGGGTTCTGGATAGATTTTGCAAGTGGAGCCTACAGAATTGTCTGAGGGATTGGATGGTGTATGTATGTGTGTGTGTGTGTGTGTGTGTGTGAGAGAGAGAGAGAGAGAGAGAGAGAGAGAGAATGGATTTTAGGAGGATGGGGCGGGGAGGATTTCAGGAAGACCCCAGAGTTTGGCCTGAGCAACCAGAAGGACAGAGTAGCCTTCACTCAACTGGATTGCTGGGAGGTACGGATCTGGACACACTGGTTTGAGGTGCATCTTAGACATTAATGGATTTTTCTGATTAAAAAACAAAGCACCTCAGTCATTGACAGGGAAAACCTATGTATGCAAACAAACCCTCCATAGTTCACCTTCTGAGACAGTGGCTGCAATGGTCTGTTACATGTCTTCTGTATTTTCCATGCACGTTAAAAGATCTTATACCAAAATGGTAACCTTCATGTGCAGCTATGCATTATATATAAATGCGTATAAAAACATTAGGATTATACTATGCAGACTTACATTGCCTTTTTACTTACTACATTCATATCTTTAAATTAAACTTTTTATGTGGAGGTAATCAGAGATTGACATCTGATTATAAGGAATAATACAGAGAGCCCAGGTCCCTTTTCCCAGGCCCCGCAGTGAGGAGATCCTGTCCTTCTGTAGCACAGGGCCATGACCAGGATAGCGACAATGTCACTGTCAAGATACAGAACATCTCCTTCACCACAGGGATGCCTCCTGGCGCCTTTCATAGCCCTGCTCATTTCCCCTGGTCCCTAACCTGTCTGCCGCTGCTTTTTCTCCCTTCCCATCATTTCGTCATTCCAAGCATGTTACATAAATGGCATCAGAACTCGGGGACTGGGTTTTTCCTGCCAGCCTCATTCTCTACAGATCCATGCAGTTGTTCTGAGTATCAGTAGCCTGTTTGCATCATCACTGGGGGTGCTGCCCGTGTGCACCTGCTTTCCTCAGCGATGCTTCCTGTATAGCACGTGCGGCTTCTCCCAAAAGGTTTCCTACCAGCTTTTACAACTACTCACTTGGTGCACATCCCTGTGTCAGATTTCCCTCAGTCTTCTTTTTCCTTCTAAACGCAAAAAACCAAAAATCTAACAATGGCGATACAAATTTGTGGTAGGATAATATCGGTTATCACTCACATCTCCCCATTTTCACAGTGTTCCCTGTTTTTAAAGGTCACCATCCTATGACCTACTGTTTTGTGTTCTGTTCTGTTTCCACTTAATACTGTCTTATAAATGTCTTTGATGAGATTACAGAATCTTCATAATAGAGGATTTCCTAAATTTTTGTAAAGAAAGTAAACCCATCTCTATATCACACTTGCAATAACGATTGCATTATTTCCTGCTGGCCTGTTTTCCTGGGTATGTCAACTAGAGTTCTCCAACATTGTTCTTATTAGTTGTATAATATATGATAATATGGCTACACCGTAACCTCTCATGTATGGGGCAGATAGATTGTTTCCCCTTTCCCCTTTCAGCAACAGTGCTGTAATAATCATCCTTGTGTATAAATCTTTGTCTGAATCTCTCATCATTTTCTTAGAACAAAGACCTGGAATTGAAATTAGTAGGTCAAAGGAGATGGACATCTTTGAGATTCTTTTTTTTTTTTTTGAAAGACACAGAGTGAGAGGCAGAGACACAGGCAGAGGGAGAAGCAGGCTCCCTGGGAAGAGCCCAGCTAGAGGGACTTGATTCCAGGACCCCAGGATCACACCCTCAGCCAAAGGCAGACACTCAACCACTGAGCCACCTAGGCGTCCCCATCTTGAGATTCTTAACACCAGTTGCCAAATAGCCGTCCAAAAAGCTTGTTCCCCTAGCAGAGGGAGAATTCACACTTCTCTCCATCCTCAGCAATCTTGGCAAGTACCACATAAGAAAAAATCTCCGCTAACAGGGCACTGTTTTCTCTAAATCATCCTTTAGGTAAGAATGCCAAGACAGTGCTAAGGCTGGGCAAAGACAGAGTCGGAAATCCTAGGACAGGACAGCCGGGCTGCAGGTGCTGGGCCAGGGCCACACCATGGGTCATTGTTGTTCACTCTTGCCAGTGGACTCTGGGGGTCAGGACCTACTCAGCCAGTTAACCATCACCCATCTTCCCTTCATGTCTAATGCAGACCCGTGCTGGCGATCGTGGAGGTGGAAGTTCAAGAAGTCGATGTGGGTGCTCGAGAGAGGGTGTTCCAGGAAGTGTCCTCTTTCCAGGGCCCCCTCGATGCCACTGTTGTAGTCAACCTCCAGTCGCCAACTTTAGAAGAGAAAAATGAGTTTCCTGAGGATGTACGCACAGAACTCATGCAGACCTTGGGCAATTATGGGACCATTGTTCTTGTCAGGTAACTAGTGCCCCGGCTGGCATAGGGTTCTGGGAGCATGTCGTGTGTATTCTGGCCAGGACCTGTGAGAGCCACCGGGCTGCTCTTGATGTTGACTTGGCATATCTCATTTATTCCAGGATCAACCAAGGGCAAATGCTGGTGACTTTTGCAGACAGTCACTCGGCTCTCAGCGTCCTGGACGTGGACGGTATGAAGGTGAGTCATGCTTGGTCACTCATGGAGTGGGGGGCTGCTTGTTTCCTTGGGCTTTTACATGGTCAAGGCATCTCTTCACCTGTCCCTTAAAGTGTGGACTCCACAGGAGGGCAGGCGCTAGCACTCTTCCTTCTGGTGTCTATTTCTGGTGTCCTCATTGAGGATATTAGTATATCTAATGTCTCCCTGGCCACTTGCAGAATTTAGGAGGAAGAGCAAGTTTTAGAGGGCAGATCCCACTGAGTCACTGGGTCCATCTTGGCTCACATCTGCAGGTGGGAGAGCACTGCAATCATTTTCTTTAGACGGTTTATTTTGAAATATGGATACAGATATTTCCCATTTTGATAATATCCTGGTTTTACACTCACATGGGATGAAAAGCTGGAAGTGATAATTCAACTTTTATTTTGACTGAATGGTGAGCTATCATGATCTTGCCTGAGGTCTAGATTCTCAACTTTTCTTAGCAAAACATGAAGATTGGCCTGCTTCTCATGCATGAGTTTGAGCAAGATGCCCTTTGAAAGCGAAGGGAGCGGTTCTGATGTCTGCATTCATCCTCAGATGGCCACTCTTCCTCACAGGTAAAAGGCAGAGCAGTGAAGATCAGACCAAAGACCAAGGACTGGCTAAAAGGTTTGCAAGAGGAGATCATCCGAAAGCGGGATAGCATGGCTTCCATGTCTCCCACTGCCAATTCCTGTTTGCTGGAGGAAAACTTTGACTTCACAACTTTGGACTATGAGTCAGAGGGTGAGTAGTTCTTCTCCAGGACTTCTTGGTCATTGTGGCGAGGTCAGCAGGCAAGACGTTCTGACAACCAGCATGAAATTTTCTTTTTTTTCTTTCTTTCTTTTTTCTTTTTTTAAGATTTTATTTATTTGTTTGTTTGTGAGAGACACAGACAGAGAGGCAGAGACATGCAGAGGGAGAAACAGGCTCCCTCTAGGAAGCCAATATGGGACTTGATCCCAGGATCCTGGGATCATGCCCTGAGCCAAAGGCATGAAGGGGTAAATAAGACCTGGAGCCATCTGACATGATAGTGAGAACAGGGTTTTTGAGGATGTCTGGGCTGTGGGCACAGTCCCGTGTCTCAGGTGTGAGTGGAATTGGGATCCTGTATCTGTTGACACGTGGGCGCCTCTGGGCTGCAGAAAGCTGTGCCGCAGACATCCTGATGCTGAGCCGCAAGCCCAGATGTTGAAACAGACCCACTGGGCAGCCCAGGAGGCTCAGCGGTTTAGAGCTGCCTTCAGCCCGGGGCGTGATCCTGGAGACCTGGGATTGAGTCCCACATCGGGTTCCCTGAGGGGAGCCTGCTTCTCCCTCTGCCTGTGTCTCTGCCCTGCCCCCTCATAAATAAATAAATAAAATCTTAAGGAAAAAAAAAAAAGAAGAAGAAAGAAAGAAAGAAACAGACCCACTGCTGAAAGGCTCTGCTATGTATCCTGATGATGTGCTATGACATTTCCTTCCCCTAGGGGATATTCTCGAAGATGACGAAGACTATTTGGTGGATGAGCTAAATCAGTCTGTGGTCTCAGATGGTGAGATGGGGGCGGACAACCTTTCTGAAGCCTCCACGGCTGCGGTGTCTGCCAGCAAGTCACCTGCACTCACTAAAAAGAAGCAGCACCCGACGTACAAAGGTAGCTTGGCCCTTCCTTTTCTAAAAAGCCTCTGGCATCGAGTTGATTCTTTCTCTCAACATCAGGACATTACGTGATACCACGAATCAAGTGCCCACCCTAGAGCTAAAACAACAAGTCATAGCAAGTGGGTGGAAACTGGGTTTTGGGCCTGGATCCAGCTACCACCACACCAATTTTCTGTAGTGCTTTTTTCTTTTTCTTTTTCTCTTTCTTTTTCTTTTTTTTTTAACCACTGGTACCCCTATAGCACACAAGATCTATAGTAATTCCTATTTCCTCTGTATGTTTAAATGGCCACCGCTCTGAACTGGTTTTACAGTTCTAATTCTGTTTTTCCTCTCCAAAATGTTTCTCTTTCAATCCCATGAGAGACATAATTATTTTTTTTTGAAGTATAGTTAGCATACAATGTTATATTGGTTTCAGGTATACAACTTAGCAAACCAATAATTCTATATATTACGCAGTACGTGTGGTTATCATCTGTCACCTTATAATGTTGAAAAAAATATTGCTGTATTCTCTATGCTATCTTTTTCTTCCCTGTGACTGTTTTGTTTTATAACTGGAAGTTTGTATCTCTTAATCTCCTTCACCTATTTCCTCCACTCCCACTTCCCAGTCAACCACCAGTTCTCTGTATGTGTTTCTGGGTTTAATGGTTTGTTTGTTTGTTTGTTTTGGGGTTTTTTTTGGCTATTGTTTGTTTTGTTTTTAGATTCCACATGTAAATGAAATCATACTTGTCTTTCTATGTCTGATTTATTTCACTTAGTGCACCCTCTAAGTCTATCAGGTATCTAAGTATCCATCAGGTCTTGAGTGCTGGTGTATGGTTACATTCATATAACACATTATTGTACATTAACATACATTAGCATCATTCTATCATTTGAGATTGAGCAAAGAGGGACTGAAAGGCTTGCAGATTGAACTCCAAAGTCATAGGTTATATGGTATAATGGCCCTTCTGAATAAGTTTTAAAACCTGCTGGCATTTCATAGGCTGGAAAGTAGGGTAGTGCCTGCTCTAGCCTCAGACTGCTCCAGCCACAAGTGCCTTCCAGCTGCTGGCCACTGTGTCCCCCCTCCCCCACTGGAAGAAAGCTGTGCTCAGCAGGTTCAGGAGCTTAGAGTATGTCAGGACCCTTTGAGCTGTGGCTGAGAACACAGAACATGGTGAAAGTGAATTGAGATGCTTCCCAGGGAAGGTAATATACTGGGAGAGGTGCAGGCACCTCTAAGCCCCTTTGACTGTACAGTGGTCCCAAAGGTGGTTAGTAGGCTGACTACATTGAGCCAGCGGGAGCTTTTAAACTTACAGGTTGCTGAGCCCCATCATAGAGATGTGGATTTGGCAGGGGTGGACTGGGATCCTGGAAACTGGCAGGTCACGAAGCTCCTTGGAGGACTGAGATGCATGGCTGAGTTTGGGGACTGCTACCGGGAAGCAGCAGTCTTCATCCATGCATCCAGGTGGTTCTGTGCCCTGCACATCCAAAGGGCTCCTGCCCTGGAGTAGGAGTGGCTGAAGGGACACGCTTTTCAGACAGCAGGCAGTCCTTTTCTGCAGGAATGGCCATCATTCAGGAATCCTCCCAAGCAGAGTGCACACATGTGCTCAAAGGCCTCTCTGAATGAAAAACTAGTAGAGCAGCATGAGGGTGCTTGATGGTGAATGTCAAGAAGTCATGTCCATGATGCTATGGGGGTTCAGGCATTCCCATTAGAAGGAGAAGCCTGCCTCTTCCTAGCTCCAAAATACATGGGCTTGAGCTGTTGGAAATGTGAGGGGTGGAGTGTCTGAGCCAAAATAAAATGAGTCAGGCTGTGTTGCAGTGGGAGAGAGAAGATCTGAAATTTTCCTGAACTTAGGTAATAAATCAAAGCAGTCACCTCCTCACGCCCCCTCTTAGCCTTAGAAGGTATTTGCAGGACAAGTCAAGAGGCAGTGGGTTTTGGTACTTGGGGCTTGATGGATGAGCAAGGACGCTCCATACTAGGAGCTTGCCACTGGATGGCAGGCAACCCTGCTGGCAGAGGCAGAGAATATCCTAAGCTTCCAAAACATCTGTCCTGTTTGTTTGTTTGTTTGTTTGTTTTATAAGATTTTACTTATTTATTCATGAGAGACACACAGAGAGAGGCAGAGATGTAGGCAGAGGAAGGCAGGCTCCCTGTGGAGAGCTCGATGCGGGTCTTGACCCCAGGATCATGAGCCAAAGGCAGACACTCAACTACTGAGTCACCCAGGCACCCCAGCTGTCTTGTTGTAGAGTGAGGAATTAAAACTGGGGTACTCTGGTCTTCAGCTGTCTCCTCTACTCCTCTGTGTGAGTCTCCTTCATTATTTCAGAAGGAAGTACCCCTACACTTGGAAAAATTTCTCTCTCTCTCATGTCAGGACCAGAAGGCTGGTCCACAGTTCATCTCATGTTCCAAGCAGGCATTGGGTGCCCCCGCCCGCCCACCCTCCCATGCCCGCAGAGAGGGGGGCCCTGCCCCGCGGGGAGCCCCCCTGCATGGTCAGCTCCGCGCAGACCCGAATCTGAGGCCCGCCTCCCACGTCACTCACCTTCCACCATGTCCTCCAGATGACGCTGACCTGGTGGAGCTAAAGCAGGAGCTGGAAGCAGTTGGGGATTTCCGGCACCGTTCTCCAAGCAGGTCTTTGTCGGTTCCCACTAGGCCTCGGCCACCTCACCCACCGCAGAGACCCCCCCCTCCAAGTAAGACTTTGCTGCTTTGGGCTTGCCACCGTGCCTGCTGGGAATAACCACCCATTTCCTGCCACTCGACACCCGCCTCTGGGTCCCCCGCCTTCCCCTCCTCAGGCTCCTTTTTGTGTTGATCTCATAGAGAGTCTAGTACTTTCTGTTTTACCTCTTCTGTTCACTCCTCCCTCCACCCTAAAAGTGCAGTCAGACACAGAGATCTTTCCCTCAGGCTTTACTTCCCAGTTGGGCTCCTCTTGGCTTACGTCCCAAGAGCAATTGTTGGCAGGCTGGAAGCACGTGACTTTTTAAGCATATTCTTTGCTTTTCTGAGTTAACACCCAGAGAACAAAATGATAAGTAAATAAAAAGTAAATTTTACGTCATATTGTGGAAATTTGCAAAAACAGATAAATATAGAAAATGAGATGTTTAAATTCACTTGACTGTCTACAAATAACAATTGTTAACCACGAGACTTCTAGCCTTTTTCTAATTGCATACATCTGTAGCTACACATGGCTATTTAGTTTTTACAAAACTGGTATCCAGATTCTTTGGTCATTTGTCTTTCATCTAATGTCTGTGTCATTAAATATTCCTTTATTTTTTAGATTTTTTTTAAAAGATTTTATTTATTTATTCATGACAAACACAGAGAAAGAGGCAGAGACACAGGCAGAGGGAGAAGCAGGCTCCATGCAGGAGCCCAACAATGGGACTCGATCCCAGGTCTCCAGAATCATGCCCTGGGCTGAAGGCGGCGCTAAACAGCTGAGCAACCGGGCTGCCCTAAGTTTATTTATTTTGAGAGAGAAAGAGAATACATGCAAGTGGGGGAAGGGGCAGGGAGAGAAAGTCCCAAGCAGACTCCTCATTGAACGCAAAGCCAATGTGGGGCTCGATCTCATGACCCTGAGATCACGATCTGAGCTGAAACCAAGAGTCAAACAGTTAACCAACTGCGCTGCCCAAGTGCCCTAAATGTTCTAAAATATGATTTCTTAATGACTATAAGTATAATTTAATATCACTTATTTCCCTGCTTTGGGATTTTTTAGATTTTGCCTACAAACCACTTTTAAAATTGGCTCCTAATAACAGTAGTGTATTTTAAACCACTTAAAAATAAATTGATTTTTGTATCAGATTTAAACCCCCCCAGGCTGTTAGATTAAAGTTTGCATGCAAATAATCCTTCCCAGAGAATAGGCACAAACTGTTTGAGAATCAAAAGAGAAATTTAATATCAACCCTGTGAATGCCCACCTGCCATGCACGGGCTGAGCCCCTAAATGCATCTGTGGTTGGCCTGGCTCTTGGCTGGCTGGGAATTGGCCTCAAAGCAGCCGGTGACTTCGCTGAGATTGAGACTCTGCCCTTGTTGGTTTTCCCAGCTGGTTTAATGGTGAAAAAGTCGGCTTCGGACGTGTCCATCTCCTCCGGCACCCATGGGCAGTACTCGATTTTGCAGACGGCAAAGCTTCTGCCAGGAGCACCTCAGGAAGCAGTGAGTTCTTCTGAGTTCGGCCTCAAAGCAAAATGGGCCGGCATTTCAAACCCAAAGGATCTGCCCCATGGTTCATCTTCAGCCCCTAAGATTGTGTGGGATTGCCACTTTTTTTTTTTTTAAAGATTTTATTTATTTATTCATGAGAGAGAGAGAGAGAGGCAGAGACACAGGCAGAGGGAGAAGCAGGCTCCATGCAGGGAGCCCAACACGGGACTCGATCCTGGGACTCCAGGATCTCCAGGATCACGCCCTGGGCCCAAGACAGGCACCAAACCGCTGAGCCACCCAGGGATCCCTGGGATTGCCTCTTCTCAGCAAACACATAGACTTACATCTCTTTACCCTCTGCCTGCCTACCTGCCAGCTCTGTCTCAAACCCAGAACTCAGGAGCAGGTCTTAGAGAGTTTCTACATAGTTGTACAGAGTGTTAGAAAATCCTATTTGGTGAAAAATCCCATGTGTCCCTGCAGGGTGGGACTGCTGGTTTCCAGACTCATCTGCTTCTTTCTGATGCGCACCTTTGACCTTGGTGTGCAGAGCAGTGCTCAATAAAAGGCAAAGTAGGAAAAATTCAGATCAGTCGTCTTGAAAGAAGAGGCTAAAAAGAAGAGGGGTAACAGGCCCTAAATAATTTAGCACGGTTGTGGAACAGTAGTAATAACCACAGTCAGGGAGGCTTGTAGAAGTAGAAAGTTCCAGAGGATGGCAATGAGCCGCTGAGGAAGACGGGAGGTGGTGCTTGGTGGAATGGAGGTGAGGGAGGTGAAGCCGGGGTGCTGGGTGGAGGCAAACCATCCCAGGAGGCTAGGGCAGATGTCATGCGTGACAGCAGGAGAAGGGATGACCAGGCCTCAGTGGTTGATGGCAGGTCATCGGCAACCCCAAGGTTTGGGTTCAGAGGTAGAAAGATGAAGAGGTAGAAAAAGCACATTTGAGAAAAAAGTGGAAGGTGTTTTAGTAACTGTTGAGCTGTGGGAAAAGTGGCTTCTGATGAGGCTTTCTGCTTTTGCCTGATTAATGAAATAGATAGTGATTTATCCACTTTACAAAGACCTGTAACCACCCAGTTTGGGAGAGGAGGCTTGTCAGCTCTGAATTATTGCATTCGTCTTCTTGCTATGAGCGTGCTTCTGGGGAAAGGATGCTTGAGGGATGCGCTCTGTGTTGGAGTTTGTGTTTAACTGCCGTCTGAAGGAGCGCCGTGCACCTCAGGCTTGCAAGCTGATCAGTAGGCAGGGAGCGCACCAGGTGAGCCTGTTTTCCTGCCTGTGTTAATAATGCCTTTCTTCTTGATTCTGTGCTGAAGCCCAAAGCCAGGATGGGGATAAGTAAACCCTATAATGTCAAGCAGATCAAAACTACCAATGCCCAGGAGGCAGAAGCAGCCATCCGATGTCTCCTAGAAGCCAGAGGAGGTGAGCGTTCTGCTGGGACTTCCCTTCTGGTCTTTTCTATGCATCTTCCTACTAGAAGGGGCCTCCAATGAAAGTAACTTTTTCTCCCCTGCAGGCAGTATTAAAGTGGAAACACCCTTTAGCAACACTTTATAAACTTCCACTAATATGTTATTGTCCATTTGAAATTACATATTTAAAATTCAGTAAGTATATAGAAGTAGCCCCAAGATTACCAAGAAGTGCTTTAAGGGAGAGATGGAAATAAACAAAAATGAATTTTAGAAAAGGATAATAATGCTCCAGGCACTAACTCATTTTGCCAGCTCCATAAAAAGAGGTAATTTGGGACACCTCCCTATTTTAGGCACAAAAGCTACTTTTGAAATCAGCAGCAAGTATAAATTCTTTACTGTCAGGCAGGGACGTCTTCCTCACCATACTACCTGTTAATTTTTTGGTGCTGTTATTTCACTTTACCCATGTTAATCATATTAATCATAATCACATTCAAAATTGCTGGTGCTAATATTTTTGAGGGGATTTTTTTGTATTGATTTTGTACAAGTATCTCTTTTGGAGAGAAGAGATCATGCCCTCTGAAACACCGTAGCCAATCACTTGCTGTCTATTTGCTTTTAGGCAAGATATATAACTTACTTGGAATCCCAAGTAACTTTGAAGGAGGGCATGAATTAAGAGGTCAGGAAACACTGTTGTAGGATAACACTATCGTGAGTGGTTTCTGTTTTTATTTAAAAAAATAAAATTGTGTGGCTGAAACCACCCACGTGACCACCAGCTGATAGAAGGATACAATGTAGTGTAATCATAAAACAGAATATTATTCAGCCATAAAAAAGAACTACTCCTATATATGCTTTATCACAAGTGAACTTTGATAATATGCTGAGTAAAAGAAGATAAACACAAAAGGTTATATATTATATAATTCCACTTATTTATTTATTATTTATAGAGAGAGTGGTGGGGGAGAGGGTGGGAGAGAATCTTTTTTTATACGATTTTATTTATTCATGAGAGATAAAGAGAGGCAGAGACATAGAGGGAGAAGCAGGCTCCCCGCGAGGAGCCTAGTGTGGAACTCGAACCCAGAACTCTGGGATCACACCCTGAGCCAAAGGCGGACACTCAACCCTTGAGCGCCCCCTTAGCTGAGATTTTGAGAAATTTCAGATAACCTCGCCAGAGAAATGCACAGACATAAAACTTTGCATATGATGTCTGGGCCTCACCAATCCCCCATGAAGAACATCCCTGTTGAGAAAGTGAACATGAGATGCTGGGGGCTAAACCTAGCTGGTTGGTCTTGACAGCACTCAGAAGGTTGGGGTTTTTTTTTTTAGAAAAAAAGGAAATCCATTGCCTTAGCACGTTACTCCTTAGCGTGTAGACTGTGTAAAGATGAGTTCATGCAGCGGATTGCCCTGTCCTGCCCGCTTCAGCCGTACCGCTGTGTGTTTCAGGCACCCCAGGCGAAGCCCTAAACGCCCCGGCCCTGAGGGACCAAGGGCCTTCCAAACCAGAGCCCCCTGCGGGGGCGGCCCCGCTGCTGCCCCGTCGGCCTGCACCCAGAGTTCCTGCCATCAAGAAGCCAACCTTGCGGAGGACGGGCAAGGTAAGAAGCTGCAGCAGAACCTCTTCCTCCCGAGGTGCTCCCGTGTCTGGCTAGAGGAGGCGCAGACCCGGCCCCATCCTGGAGGAAGCTGCTTGGCCACCGCTTCCTCCTCCACATCCCCGCCGCGTCTTTGGCTCTAGCTGAGCAGAAAAAACGGGGGTTTCTCCTTGCGATGAAACAGCTTTGGAGGTATCACGCTTCCTAAATGTTCTATCCGAGCCCCCAAGAGGAGTCACTGTGGGAGGCTCTCCTCCAAGTGCTCCGGAATTCCCCATCTGCGAAACTCCGTGTCATGTGCACGTTTGCCCGCGTGCAGAATTTCACGTGCGCTGGAAAAACAACCACCAGTTCCCAGATTAGCCGTGTAGATGCACCGTGGTGTGGACAAGCTCTGGTGCGGCCTCCTCCGATGCTGGGGTTTCGACAGCTTCTCTTGCCACTTTTCTTGCAGATTGTTTTTTGCTCTCCCTCTCAAGCTTCTCAGCCTTGCTTGCTGCTTCAAAGACATGAGTTTGTCAGGACAGTAGCAGCCCAAAGACTGGCACCTATAGAGACATCTGGATCTTCCGTTTGATCTCGGTGTTCTCGTAATGGGACCATCGGTAATGGCTTGGCTGGCCCTGCAGTGACTGCCGTTTCCCAGCCGTAGGAAGTGTGCGGTGTGGCTTTGGCGCTTGCTCTGTGTTTTCTGCATCCCCTGCCCCACTTGGGGGGCAGACTCGCGTCTGTCCGTCTGCCACGCCTCCTTGCAAAGCAGACCCCTTTCCTCCTCCTTTTCCCTGTGCCTGCTCCATCTTTTCTTCTAAAAGCTGGGCAGAAATTGATTTATTTTCCCAGCCACCGCACAAGAGTTTCGGTGAAAGGCTGGTGGAGAAGGGATGGTTTCTGCAGTTTGTTTTCCAAAGAACCCGAGGAAATGCTGAGATGCTGATGCTTTAAGATACTAATGGTTCCCTCAGTACAAAAGCTCCCTTTTGCACCGCGTGGTGGTTTTGTTGATAGTGTTGGGTCGGAACCAAGGAGGTGACATTCCTGGGTGAAATTTGCCGTCTAATAATTTCAAATATCAACGATTTAAGGAGCACGCTGATCCATCAGGGATTCAATTAGCTTCATGCCCCAACAACATAAGTTCCCCCCTCCCGGCATGGTACACACTGTATTTTCCAAGCTGTGGCCTCCGAGAAGATGGTTTTCAGAGGTTCACTTTTAATAAAGGGAGAGCATAACTGCATTTCCTAAGGTAACAAAGAAAAGACTTGTTTCAGAAAATTCGCTGTGTGGCCCTGATTTTAAAGTTTCTGCTCCTATTTCATTGGACCTACTGGTACTTGATAGACGGGTGTCCCTCCTGTGCCCTCTCCTTCCTGCTCACCCTCTCGCACCCCAGATATTCTCAACTCTCGAATTTGCTGGATGTCAGCTTTGACCCATCTCTGCTACCCTGCTGACACTGTCTGGGTGCTGACTCCCGCTCCCCCACCCCAGTGCCAGCTTCTGATTGACTTAGGCTCTCTGTCCTGCCTTTCCCTAGCCGGAGTCACCAGAAGGACAGTTTGGGCAGCAGACGGTCCATTTCACGATCGGGCCCCCAGAGACCAGCCTTGACGCCCCTCCTCTAGCAACCCCTCCTGTTCCCAAACCGAGGACACTTCAGCCTGGGAAGGGTGCCGAGAGGAAGCCCGCACCAGAAGAGGCCCCTCCCATGGCAGGAGCCGCCCTGCCGCCCCCCCTGGAGGTGCCACCTCCCGCACCCCAGGCCCCCCCGAGGAGGAGGAAGAAATCGGCACCCGCAGCCTTCCACCTGCAGGTGCTGCAGAGCAACAGCCAGCTCCTCCAGGCCCTCACCTGCAGCACCCCAAGCAGCGACTGGCCCCCTGCACACCTGCCCGACCAGGGTGCACTTGTGCCGCCACTTGCCAGCCTCAGTGCTTCCTCTGCCACAAGCCCCGAAACTGAGGGCCCCAGGGAGACCCAGGCAGAGGCAGCCTCCCTTCTGGGTGACTATCAGGATCCCTTCTGGAGCCTTCTCCATCACCCTAGCCTTTTGAAGAATACCTGGCTTTCCAAGAGCTCTGACCCACTGGACTCGGGGGCTCAGGGCCTGGAAAGAGCACACACGGCCCCACTGCACCCACTGCAAGTTGCTGCCTCGCCGGCCTCGGAGCTGCCCCTGGAGCACGGACAGAAAGATTTCACTGGCTGGATGGCAGTCAGTGACAAGGACAAGAGGACCGTGCTGCAGGTGTTTGACCCACTGGCAAAAACATGAGGGGGATGCTTGGAAAGCCACTCTCGTGCAGAACGTGTGCCTTCTGCCCTCAGGCATCTCTCAACCTTCTTGGGGAGAAGCCCCAAGCCTCACCCCGCTCCCTCTCCATGGAAAGAGACCTCTGTTTAAAGGCACACTGAAAAAAAATCTGTACTTCTGTCACTCTTGTGTAGTTTACAGACATGGTGTCTCTTAGTCAATAGATGATCATTCAGTCACCACGATATGTTTTATTCCAGGCTCGTGCATTTCCATTTCCTTGCAGGGGCATGAGAAGCCTCTGCTTAGATTCGAGGTATGGATTTGGGGAAAGGGAATCTGGCTGATAATGTCCACGAAATTCTCTCTCTCTCGTTGGATTTTTAAATGGTTTTTCAATTTATGTGTGTATGCGGTGTTCTTTTTAGAATTTTGTTTGTATTTTGCAGATTTGGTATCACTTTTTGGTGATCCACCTGAAGGTTGATGTGTAAACTTGAAAGATGGTTGGGACCATTAAGAGCTGTACCTGGCCTACTGTGACACCAGGTTAAAAAACAAAGCCAGAGTTGAAAACAGCAAACAGATCAACCAAATGACTTGACTGTACATTCCCGTGAGCCCTTGTATTTATGTACATGTATAGTAACCTTGGTTACGTGGGAGATGGTGTCATACACTGTTTTGGTTCTGAAGCATATACTCTTAGCTTAACCGGAGCTTAAGCTGGCTAGAGACTCCTACCTACACCACATCTTAGCTACTGCATGCCCCATAAAATGCTGCAGCCTTGAACCATGGTGTACTAGTTAAACCAGTTTTTATATACTGGCTCTTTCCTATTAAAGGAAACCTCATGGCTTCTTTCTCCCCTTACATTCCCTACTGAGTATAAGCACAAACCGTGAAAATTCTTACTGGCACGTAATACTGTCCTTATTGTTACATTATGAAGAATATTTAATTTAGCCTGGTCTGCCTGGCTCAGGATGGAAAGTATCACCTGCCTCTGTATATAGGAAATTCCAAGGCAGCAGTTTTGAGTTTGTTTATCTGTTTACTAGGTTCATTTTTTTGTCTATACATTTTTCTATACATTTGCAACACCACTTCTTGCCTCGTTGGTCCTTTAGAAAGACGTCACCATGTGATTTTACATTTTAAGAATAATGTTGTAAGGCCTAGAATCCATTTGAAGCAGATACTATATTTTTGCCAACAAGAAATCCACTGGTGAAATCTTAGTTTGCCACATACCATATTTAGTTTTTAGTGTCATAGAATCATATAGCAGCAACTCTGTATTATCCATAATGTGACCAGAGAATTCCTGCACTAAATGCTAATGGTTAGGGTGACAGTCATCATCCTGCCTGGGCAGGATACCACTCTCTTTTTACCTCTGGGATTTCAGAATTATTTCTCCTTGCCACTGTCAAGATATACTGCAGATTATTAAAATCTGGCACTCAAAAAAAACCACAACATGTATCACATTTCATTTGAAAACTGATAAAAAGATATTAGTGACCCACAGGGATGAACATATGTAGTCAACCAGTCTTAAAAAGATGGAGTTGATGGCCTTAGCTGATGAGGATCCTTTCTGTAAGTAAGGACTTTATATCCTGTTTACCTCTCTAACAAACATGAGTAAACAACATCATTCTTGAAGAGTTAGCAGAAGAAAGAATGCAAGATGGGTAAACGGCTTGGAGAAGTTAAATAATTTGCCAGGATTCACATTGCTATTGAGGGTTCAATTGGGAATGGAATCAGAGATTTCATAATTCAAATGTTCTTTCCTCTGTCACTTCTTTTTCCCACCAAAAAGGAAGTGAATTTGAAAGTAGATATGTATAACACAACAGTTGCTTGCAAAGCTGGAAATAGGCCTAATTTTCAGGTTTCTTCTTTGTTCTAGATGCAAATAGCCAACAAATGGGATAGTGAATGGAAGTTTAATTAAGAAAGGTGCTCATCACACAGGTAGCTCTTAAGAATCTGACATTAAGTATTTTTTTTTGACATTAAGTATTAATACAGAATTGTGTTGACCTCGGAGGGCAGATCACAATAAGAATTCAAAGTAGTTTAAGATAAAGAATCGAACAAATATTTGAGTGGGGATGTTCATATTTAGTAAACTCCTAGACTGGATTTTGAGAGGATCATATGTAAGTTTCACACACCAATATACTCTTTAAAAAGCCGATTGAAATTGCCTTATTTAATTTCTTGATCAGAGCTTTACTGAGTTGGCAAGTTTCCTAGGTTAGCAGCAGAGTTGGTTAAATATTCTGGACAATGAGCAGCTGCCATACTGGGGATTCCATTCTGTGGGTTTTTTATTTTTGGTTTTTCTGTGTGCCCCCCCTCCCCAGACCCCCACCCTATAGGCCTTGCAATTTCTTTCATTACCATTCTGTAAGACAGGACATACAGTTCACTGTGGAGAATTTGAGGCACACAGCTTTACAATTCAACGTTGTCTCTAGGACCCCAATTATATTCCCTTTAACAACAAAATCTCCGACTTCTTGCCTATTTTAAAAAATTTGTTCCAATAAATGACTGAAATTAGGACATCTGCTCAAGCAATTCCTGTAAAAGTTAAAAGTTGTTGAATTTCAAGACACGATGGAATTCTCCAGATGTAGAAGTACAAGCAAAGTAATGCATTAAAAATGTTTGCTTTATAATAATTTTATCAGAAAGCTACAAAAATTATTTATTGGCTGACTAGCAATTAAAACCCTGTGATGTTTATTTGAAGTGATAATTTGTACTGCAATTGTAAAAAAATGCCTATTAAATATTTTGTCTTTTTTTTTAATTTGGTTTCTTTCTGGATATGAAAGAATATTGGAATACCTTCTCTATCATGCTTTCTATTCTGGATAAAACGTGGTTATTAGTTATTCCTCTGAGTTTGGGTTTTGGGTTTTTTATAAATGGCAAAAGTGAGGGCCAACATCATCTTGCCGAGGGATAGTTACATAACGTTAAATAACAAACCATTGCTCTTGCTTCCTTTAATTAGTTTTTCTCAAGGGGTATTTCAATTTTATTGGCACTTTCAAATTACAATGAGATTTATATAGCCTTCCTATTTTTTTTTTCCTGTTGATTTAAAAAATATTTGTCATTAACTTAAACCTTACGCCTTTTTAATTTTGTTTTAATTCCTTTTTTTTTTTTTTAAGATTTTATTTATTCATGAGACACACAGAGAGAGGCAGAGACACAGGCAGAGGGAGAAGCAGGCTCCATGCAGGGAGCCCAACGTGAGACTCCAGGATCACACCCTGAGCCGAAGGCACGCGCTAAACCGCTGAGCCACCCAGGGATTCCCCCTTTTCTTAATTTCTTAATTAAAAGTGCTAGATTCCATTATTTTCTCCTGATTATAGCCTTAACTGTGCCCCGTGTATTTTGGCATAAAATATTCTCTTTCTCATTACTTTCAAGATTAATTTGCTTTTATTTTCTCCTTCATCCAAGGGAGACCAATTTTCTAATAGTTAAGGGTTTATTTGGCATTTAAAAATCGTTTACTACTATCGTATTTTTTGGATTATACCTGAGAATATGGACTAGATAAACCTTTTTTTAAAAAAAATAAACCTACTTTTAAAAATTAAGGTTTGCTCTGTTGGTCAAATGCAGGATTGATTTTTTTTTTTTTTTTTTTTTTTTTAGGATTGATTTTTAAAGTGTGTTCAATATAGAATAAAAAAATTTTTTTAGTCGTAGGGTACAAAACTGTGTGTGAGAGAGCGCAAGAGTGAGATTTGATATATCAATTCTGCCTATACCCCAAATGGAACAGGTCTTTCTAATAAGGCAGATTTAGGGAAGGGGGTATAAGGTACATAGTTCTCCAGTGCAACGGCCTCCCACCTTCCATTATTCTTACCAAAATTCATCAGGTTTTGGTGAATTAATGCTTCTCAGTTTGTTTAAGTCTTTTGGTCAATCTCTATACATGTTGAATAATTGCCTTTACTGATTTTGACTAGTTGAATAGATGCCTCTCTGAGAGATACCCCTGTCCTCATCCTGCCGTTCCAGAGCTGCTATCCCTGAGCAGTCTATTCTGTGCCACTGGATTACTTGTTAGTCTCTGTGCCAGTACTACATTGCCAGTACTTACTAATTTTTCTTAAGTCTTCATTCTATTTAACTTTGGTATCTGGTAAAACAGTCCTCATACCTCATTATTTTTCTTAAGAGAATATTGGCTATTCTTGATTCTTTGAAATTGCATGTAAATTTTGGAAGCAGTTCATCAATTCCATTAAAAAAAAAACCCTATTGGAATTGTTTAATGGGAATGCATGGAATAGAATAGACCTCTTTACAATATTGACTTTTTAATCTAAGAGCATAATATATTTCTTCATTTAAGGATTTTGTCATTTCACAAAGTTTTAAACATTATTTCTAAATATATATGAAATCAAAGAGAATAGTTTGAGCCCTCATATGTCCATCACCAAGATTTAATAGTAATTAATATTTTACTGTATTTGCTTTATATTTTTCCTTTAAAATACTTTAAAGGAGGAATTCTGCTTTGGTGACATTTGATTCCTATTGTAAATACTTCCAATATATATCTCTAAATAACACTTTTTAAAAAGATTTATCTGAGAGAGAGAGAGCACACAAGCAGGGGGGAGAGGTAGAAGGAAAGGGAGAAGCAGACTCCCTGCTAAGCAGGTAGCCCAATGCGGGGCTTAATCCCAGGACCCTGAGATCATGACCCGACAGACACTTAATTGAGCCACCCAGGCACCCCTCTAAATAACATTTTTATAACCTTAATACTATATCTACAATTCTTTAAATTCATTTGCTATTTTTTGTTGGTACACTTAAATATGAGTTTTTTGTGTATGGACTGCATAAATCTTGTTAAACTCTAAATTCTAACTATTTACTGTATTTTGGTATGCCTACTACACCATCCATATACCATACTGTATCATACCATTATAAGATATGCCATATGTATGCTATTAAGAAGGTGCTATGGCTTGAATATTTGTGCTGCCTCCAAATTCATATGTTGCAATCTTAACCCCCAGAGATGGTATTAGGAAGGTGAGTATTAGGATGGTGTTAGGAAGTGAGGCCTTTGGAAGGGGCTCAGGTCATGAGGGAGGAGCCTTTGCATTTATGATCAGACTTCTTATAAAAGAGACCTCACCGAGACCTCTTGCCCTCTCCACATGTGAGGACACAGCATGAAGATGCCAGTTATGAGCTGGGAAAAGGACTTCCACCAGAATGTGCCCACGTTGGTACCACGATCATGGACATACAGCTTCCAGAACTGTGAGAAATAGGTGTTTATTGTTCATAAGCCACCCCAGTCTGTGGTGTTTTGGTACAGCAGCCCAGACTAAGACAGGCTTCCAACTTAATTATGATTCTTCATTTATTGAAAGATGCAGTCCAATTACAGCGATGTTAAAATAATTTTAATGTGTCTTAAAACTGATAAAATAAGATCTCTGTATATTCTTTTGCATTTTCTATGTAGAAAAGTGTATCCTCTGCAAACAAGTTATGTTTATCGCTTTTCCATGCCTTTGCCTTGTATACATTTTTCTTGCCTTATGGAGTTGACTAGAACATTTAATTTAGTACAATGTTAAAAAAAAGTTGGTGACAGGCATTTTCCTCAAATTAATATTTTTGCCATTAAGTATAATGTCTATTGTTTTTTGTTCTTTAGACACCTTTATTAGGCTAAGGAAATTCTCTTCTTGGATCACTAAATTTATCTTTTTCATGAATAGGTGAATTTTATCAGACATGTTTAACATGTATAGAAATTATTATGATTTTCCCCTTTTAGTTCATTAATATGGTAATTTTATTGATCAATTTTCCAATACCAGACAACCTTGCATTCTTGGTAGAAATCCAACTTGGACAGATCATGTTGTCTTTTAAACTATTACTGAATTTAGATTGTCAATATTTTTGTCTAGGACTTTTGCAACTATGTTTGTAATTGAGATTCTCTTTTTTGTACTGTCCTTGTTATCAGTTACACTAACCTTTAAGTTGTTCTTGTTATCAGTTACACTAACCTTTAAGTTGGGGACTATGATCTATTAACTGGAAGAATTAAATATTGAAATTACTTTCTCCTTAAATTTTTGGTAGAGTTCACCAGTAAAGTCAACTGGGTCTATAATTTTTTCATGAGAAGATTTTTAAAAAATCACTGATTCTGTTTCTGTAATAGTCATAGGACTAGTTCTTACTTCACAGACAAGTTCTCTACATCATGGATAAGTTGGGTAAGTTATATTTTTCTTGGAATTTTTTATTTCATCTAAAATTTAATAATATTGACCTAAAAGTATTCACAATATCCTCTCTTAGTGTTTACATTATAGTGATAACTCCTTTTGATTTTAATACTGGTAAATTGTGCCTTTTTCTCTTAACTGGTTTCACTAGAGATTTGTCAATTTATTAGCCTTTTCAATGAATCACCTAGTTTTTTTGAGACTCTATTTGTTTTCTATTTAACTGATTTGTCTTTTTAAATTCCTTCTATTTTTTAAATTTTATTTTGCTGTTCATTTTTCTAATTTCTTGAGATCTAGCTCATTCAACCATTTGGTCAAATTTGAAAAGAATTCATATTCTCCATCCCTTAGGGACTGTGCTCTAAACATTTCCGTAGGTCAAGTCTAGAAAGCATGTAGTTCAAATCTTATATTCTCCCCCTTGCTTTTTGGTTTATTCCATCAGTACTAAGAACCATGTTAATATCTCCCATAGTGTCTATTCTTGTAGTTTTCTCCATTTTTGCATTATATAATTTTAGGTCAAATACATTTATATACAATTAAAATTCACT
Organism: Canis aureus; assembly: GCF_053574225.1. Taxonomy (NCBI): domain Eukaryota; kingdom Metazoa; phylum Chordata; class Mammalia; order Carnivora; family Canidae; genus Canis; species Canis aureus. The sequence goes on from NC_135611.1 coordinate 48,104,379, forward strand.
ATTTTCCTGGTGAATTTAATCTTTTTAAACTATGAAATGGCCCTTTTTTTCCTCTAATAACTTTCGTCCTAAAGTATGTTTTACCTGATATAGTTACATCATCTTCCTTTTGGTATTTGCATGACATGCTTTTTTCCATCTTTTAAATTTTGAACCTCTCTGTGCCCTCATGCTTCAGATGGGCCTATTATAAATAGCATACAATAGAATGTTGTTTTCTTAGCTAGCCTGACATATTTATCTTTTAACTGTAATATTCTGTCCATTTACATTTAACATAATAATTGCTACATTTGGGTTTAAATTTTACCATGTTGTCTATACTTTTTCTGTGTACTATCTGTTCTTTGTTTCTTTTCCTCTCCTTCTATGCCTTTGTTTGGATTTTTATCATGCCTTTTTTTCTTCTAATTTATGTGATTGTATCCTATTTTTATTGGTTATCTTAAAAACTACAACATGAGGGGATCCCTGGGTGGCTTAGCTGTTTAGCGCACCTGCCTTTGGCCCAGGGCACGATTCTGGAGTCCTGGGATCAAGTCCTGCGTTGGGCTCCCTGCATGGAGCCTGCTTCTCCCTTTGCCTGTGTCTCTGCCTCTCTCTCTGTATGTCTATCATGAATAAATAAATAAAATATTTTTTTAAAAATTATCTTAAAAAACTACAACATGGGCCATTAAAATCTCCAAGTCTAATGTTAACTATTACTTTACCTTCCTCTTGAATAAGGCAGTAACTTTTGGAACACATTAACTCCATATATAACATTGCAAATATAGTTGCTGTGTATTTTAATTTTACCTCCTTTAATACCCACTCAGGTCATTATTATTGTTTTATACAATCAATTTTTATTTAGTTTACTCAAATAGTTGCCTCTTTTCTCACCCTGCATCTCTTCTTGAATCTTAGCACGTCTGCCTGAATCATTTTTCTATCTGAAGTACATCCTTTAAATTTCCATTACTGAAAGTCTGTTGGTGGTAAACTGTTTTAATATATATGAAATATCCATTTCATCTTAATATGTTCAATGTCTTATCACTTTTACTGAATGTATAATTCTAGAGTGGGAGTGGTTTTCTTTCAGCACACTGACAATACCATTGCAATGTTTTCTGGCTTCCACTGACTAATGACTTAGCAATCTTAAATGTTATTCCTCTAAACTTTTTTCCTCTTGTCGTGGACTTTCTGCAGTTCTTTGTGCTGTTTATAGATGAGACTATTTTTATTTGCTCTACTTTGGATTTGTTAAACTTCTGGAATCTGGGTTGGGTCCTTCATCAGTTCTGGAAACTTTTCAACCATTCTCTCTTCAAATACTGCCTCTGGGACATTCTTTTTCTCCTTTCTTTCTGGGACTCTAACAAAACTATGATGGAATTTGTTATCTTTTAATTTGCCTATATCCTTAGCTTCTCTGTATTTTCCATCTTTTGTTCCTGCTGAGTTCTGGATAATTTTTCTGACCTCTCTTCCAGTTCACTAATTTTCTTTTGTTGTATCTAATGTAATTTTAGCTTTCCTTTTTAGAGGCTGTCTTTGGTACTTTCTAAAATTTAAGACATTATATAGTTTCCTATTTCTAGAAAAATTTCAACCTTGTATTCATAAGAAAAATATCAAGGATAGTTATTTTTTTAAGATTTTACTTATTCATGAGAGAGAGAGAGAGGCAGAGACACAGGCAGAGGGAGAAGCAGGCTCCATGCAGAGAGCCCAACATGGGATTCGATCCCAGGCCTCCAGAATCAGGCCCTGGGCTGAAGGGCAGTGCTAAACCGCTGAGCCACCCGCGCTGCCCCAAAGATAGTTACTTTATTAGCTCTAGCTGATAATTCCAATATTTCAAAAGTTTTTGGAGAGAGTATTTTTCTATTTGTTCCCATTTGTGGTATCTTATTTCCTTGTATGTCAGTGATCTTTGCTTACTGATTATGCCATTTGGAAAAGTATTTGTAGGAGTAATTTAAGGGCTGGTGTGAATGTGTCTTTCTCCTTTCTCCCAGACAATACCAGTCCAATTTCTTGATTCAAATTGTAGGTTTGCAATTCCCTGGACCACTCAAGATTCATGAACACAGGATGTTTACTTCCAGGTCACCCTTATTGCATATAATAGCCCTTTGCAGTTCCAGTTTAATGAATGTGTTGGATTATCAGACTCCTAATCTTTGACTTCTATCACCTTTGCCTTGCAGATTTGTCAAAACCACAGCTCAATCTCTGTTGTTCGTTTGGGCTCTACAAATGACCACAGAGTGGTCTCCTTAACCAAGATGCCCAGTTAAGGAGAGCAAAAGGGATCAGAAATACAATCCCTGCTCTATGTCACAAGCCAAGTGCTGGAGGAAGAGGTGTCTTTTAAAAATTATCTGGCCACAAGGAACCTTTTTTGTAATTACCTGGGCAGAGGGGCTGCCAGATATGCCAGTGGCATCCTTGCCTCAACCAAAAGTAGTTTCAACTGCTTGTTTCCTCTCTGGTTTCTTGCCTTTTCCTACATTTTTGTCAATAATTTTTTTGTTAGCACTTTGATCAGTTAAAAACATTTCATAGAGATTTATTGGTTGTCCTCACTGGGAGCTGGTTCCAAATTATCTAGCCTATTACTGAAAGAAGAAGTTAATAGTTAATTTTTAAGATTACTTTTTCACTGATATTTTAATTTAGCTTTGTTCTTCTAAGATATACTCTAGCTTATGTATGCTGCAATAACTTGAATAATAGTGGCTATGATTTGAATTTTGACTTCTATAAAGCCTCTTGTTCAGAATTGTGTATCAAAATAATAAATACTCATAAAAATTAAGCATTACAGAAAAATATAAAAAGCTAAAAATTCTCCCAAAATCTATCCAGAAATAATTATCATTATTTATTATTCTAGAAAATTTTCTATGTACAGTAATATCAGATTAATTTTTAAAAATATTTTATTTATTTATTCATGAGACAGAGAGAGGCACAGACAGAGACCAAGGGAGAAACAGGCTCCACGCAGGAAGCCCAATGCGGGATTCGATCCTGGCACTCCGGGATCACACCCTGAGCTGAGGGCAGACGCTCAACCACTGAGCCACCCAGGCATCCCAATCAGATTAATATTTTAACATCACACTATATGTCATTGTATAGTAAGTAATAAACTTAATTTACTTGAAATTAAACTAAGAGGATCAAACTACAAGAGCTTATTAACAATATTTCCTGAGTTCCTTAGGCTTGAGCATGTTGCTCCATTACCTCTATAACCATTTCAAGGGCAATTTAGTCCTTGAGTACACAATTCTTTCCAACCTTGCTGTTTTCTAACATGAGGGTTTTTTCTTTTTTGTCTTTAGGATATTTGTTTGCAGTTTAACGTGCAGTATTTTCATCCATTTTTTCTTCATAATCCTGAATTTAAACAATACGCAGATTTATCAGAAGATAAATCCCTATTTATTGCCTGAGTGTTTATTGTCCCTATTGCCTGAGTTTATGTTGGCAATGTAAATCATAAGCTTGTAGGGCATGTAAATTTGCTTTTATAGTTAGGATAATGCCTTTTTAGCTATTCTAATTGTCTTATTTTCCTTCCGTATCTATTGTGGTTCTGCATCCATCAAGCCATCACTCTATTAAGAGGATTTTCATCCATTTCTCTTTCATCCATGTTAAAGATAACATGGTCTCTCTTCTGTAATTGCATTGATTTGGTTTTCATTTTATTTCCATATCTATACCTTTTTTCCCTGGATGTCACTTTTTGCTGTTGTTCAGGGATTATGTTTCCTTTTAGAATTGAACCTTCAGCTATCTTTATATACTTGCTTGTATTGCTTCATTATGTTTAAGTGTCATGTAATTTCTTTTCATCTTAGGCATAATAAACTTCATCTAGATACATTTGATCTAATAAATGGAGGGTGAACTCTTCTGAAAAACCCTCCCTCCTTATCTTGGCCATCCATGTTTGACATTACCACTCATTCTCTCCTTTATTTGAAGGTGAGAAGGGGCAAGTGTTGCCCTAACAACACAGCTGGGGTGAGTCCTATACTATCTTTGTTAGAAGATCTCACCTCTTGTCCTTCTTTTGAGGGTTTGTTACTATACTAGGGTCTACTTCATTTAGAGTGATTATACCTTATTTCCATGAGGGCTTCAGAAAATAGCCTATTTTGGTTTTTGAGTATTTTAACATCTTCAATGATAGATGAGGTTTCCAAGCTCAAGGCTTTTTAACTTTGCTTTAGCACCTTGTTCCCTCTCTTTTTCCACAAAATACAGAAATATCATCAAAATTCTCAAGATTGTATTGATTAACCTTCTTCCTTAGTATCACTTATTTTTCTTAATCACTGGTTTTCAGTTCTTTCATTTTTTTGTTTGCTGAAGTATTTTTTCCTACTTCCCCTTTTTTCTGTCTTATTTTCTCCCTTCAGTTAGGTATTGAGGAAGAGAAATTCTAAAATCAGCTTGAAAGTCCTAGACTATTAGTCCTAGACTGTCAGTTTTAAAGTTAATGATGTGTGAAATATTTTATGAAGATATTGCAACAAATATGCATAGATTTTAAAATCAAAACCATATTTAACCTTCGCCCTCAATGGTTTTGAGACTTGGCACCAGATTTATGATTACTTTAATGCTTTGTTTTCCTATCTCTAAAATATGGCTAATAAAGCTATTTTATATAAAATCACCAAAAAGTGGTACACCCAAAAGTCTAGTTACCATCCAACCACCCTACAATTTACCCCTTTCATCCACTCACCCCTCTAGAAACCCCCTCTGGAAACTACCAAATGTTTTCTGTATGTGAGTTTGTTTTCATTTTGTTTTTTTTATATTTCACATACAAATGAAATCACAAAGTATTTGTCTTTCTTCTCCTCACTCATTTCACTTAGTCTAATACCCACTAGGTCTATTCATGTTTTCACAATGGCAAGATTTCATTCTTTTTTATGGCCAAGAAGTATTCCAGTGTGTATATATATGTGTTTGTGTGTACACATCTTCTCTATCCATTCATCTGTCACTGGATATTGGTTGTTTCCATATATTGGCTATTGTAAGTAAGGTTGCAGTGAACATAAAGGTACGCATATCTTTTTGAATTAGTGTTATCTCATTCTTCAGATAAATACCCAGTAGTGGAGTAGCTGGATCATACATTAGTTCAATTCTTAAGTTTTTAAGGAATCTCCATACTGTTTACCATACTGGCTGCACCAATTTACAATCCTACCAGCAATGTACAAGTGTTCCTTTCCTTCCATATCCTCTCCAACACCTGTTATTTGTCTTTTTTTTTTTTTAACTTTATTAAAGTGATCTCTACACCCAACACAAGGCTTGAACTCACAACCCAAGATCAAGAGTTGCATGCTCTTCTGACTGAGCCAGCCAGGCACCCCATCTTTTTGATAATAGCCACTCTTATAGATATGAGGTGATAATCTAATTGTGATTTTGATTTGCATTTCCCTAATAATTAGTTATGTTGGAACATTTTTTCATGTGCCTATGGTCCATTTGTATGTCTTCTTTAGAAAAATGTTCAGATCCTTTGCCCATTTTAAAATTGGTTTGTTTTGTTGTTGAGTTGTATGGTTATTTTGGATATTGACCCCTATCAGATGTATGGCTGCAATTATCATCTCCTATTCAGTAAGTTGCCTTTTCATTTTGGGATTGCTTTGGCGAGTCAGGATCTTTTATGGTAATTTTAGAATTTTTTTCTAGTTCTGTGAAATATGCCATTGGAATTTTGATAGGAAATGGATTAAATCTACCTCATATTCTTATGTAAAGCAACACTTGGTATACAAGAACTCAGTAAATGTTCACTGAATTACAGTTCTATTTTATTATTAAAATGAGAAGCCAACTAGGAAGTTACTATATTCCAGGCCAAATGTGAAAACCTAAACTGAAGACTGTGCCAGTCAAAATGGAAAAGGATTCTGGTATTTTTTGAGACTAGACACCTTTTGGTAGTTAATCATATATGGGAAAGAAGGGTCAAAACAACTGAAAAGAGTCCTGTTTGAAGGAATATAATGAATTGTTTGAAATAGAAGAAATGGACTTGAGGATAAACAGAATATACAATTCTTAGGCTTTCAAATGTTTAAAATTCTTTTAATAAAATTAATTTCAGCTCTATTGAGATATAGTTGACATATAAAACTAAAATAAAATACACTTGTGATCTGATATAAATACATGTGAAAGGATTTTCCCCATCTAGTTAACACATTTATCACCTCATATATCATTTGTATGTGTATGTGAGAATATTGAAATTTAACTCATAGCAAATTTGAATTATATATTACAGTGTTGTCAATTATAGTCACTGTTTTACAGTAGATCCTCAGACCTTATTCACCTTATAGCTGAAAGTATGTATATTTTTTTAATAGCTGAAAGTTTGTACCTTTTTACCAACCTCTTCCTATTTCCTCCTTTAGCCCCTGGCAAACCACTTTTCTACTGTTTCTGAGTTTTACTTTTTTCTTTCTTTCTTTCCTTTTTTTTTTTTTTTTTTTTAAAGATCCACATATAAGTGATACCATAGGCCATTTGTGTTTTCCTGGCTGGCTTACTTCAGTTAGCATAATGCCCTCAAGTTCCACCCATGTTGTCACAAATGGCAGGATTTCCTCTTTTCTTATGGCTGAATAATATTCCATCATATGTATATACCAAATCTTTATTCATATGTTAATAGACACTTTAGTTGTCTCCTTATCTTACCTATTGTGAGTAATGCTGTAATAAACATGGGAGTGCAGATACCTCTTCAATATCCTGTTTTCACTTCCTTTGGATATTTACGCAGAAATGAGATTGCTGGGTCATATGGTAGTTTTCTTTTCAGTGGCCACATAATTTACATTCCAGCCAACAGTGCACAAGTGTTCCATTTCCTCTACATCCTTGCCAACACTTGCTATCTCTCATCTCTTCATGTTAACCATCCTATAATCATGAAAGGATATTTGATTGTGGTTTTTATTTGAATTTTTTTTTTTTTTTTTTTTTTTTTTTTGGTTTTTATTTGAATTTGATTTGAGCTGATGACTAATGATATTGAGCACCTTTTCATATACCTGTCAGTCATTCATGTTTTCCTTGGAAAAATACCCATTTTAAAGTCAAATTGATATTTACTATTAAGTTGTATGCATTCTTTATATATTTTAGATATTAACCCCATATCAAGTTTATGATTTGCAAATATTTCCTCCCATTCCGTAGGCTGCCTTTTCATTTAGTTGATGGTTCCTTTGCTGTGCAGAAGCCTTTTGGTTTAATGTGCCAGTTGGTTTTTGTTTTGCTTCTGTTGCCTTTGTTTTTGGCATCAAATCCAAAAAATCATTGCCAAGATTAATGTTAAGATGGTTATCAGCTATATTTCCTTCTAGGAGTTTTATGGTTTAAGGTTCAAGTCTTTATTTTGAGTTGATTTTTGTGTATGGTGTAGATAGTGGTTCAGTTCCATTCTTTTGCATGTGGCTGTCCAATTTTCCCATCACTCATTGAAGAGACTATCCTTTCCCAACAATATATTCTTGGCTTCTTTTCCATAAATTGACCATATATGTACAGCTTTATTTCTGGGCTCCCTATTCTATTATCTATTGTCTTTTTATCCCAATATCATGCTGTTTTGGTTACTACAGCTTTGTAACATAGTTTGAAATCAGGAAGTGTGCTGCCTTGTTTCTTTTTCTCAAAATTGCTTTTGCTCTTTGGGGTCTTTTCTAGTTCCACAAGAATTTTAGGATTGTTTCTTCTAGTTCTGAGGGGGAAAATGCCATTTGAATTTTGATGGGGACTGCACTGAAACTGTAGGTTGCTTTGGATAGTAAGGACATTTTAATAATACTAAGTCTTCCAGCACATAAGCATGGAATATCTTTCATTTATTGTGTCTATTTCTTACATCAATGTCCTACAGTTTTTAGTGTACAGATCTTTCACCTCCTTGTTTAAATTTAGTCCTTAGTTATTTTTTGATGCAATTGTGAATGGGATTGTTTTCTTAAATTCTAATAGTTTATTGATGTATAGAAACCTGATTTTTTTTTTGTATATTGATTTTGTATCCTGCAACTTTACTGAATTAATTTATAAGTTTTTTTGGTAAAGTCCTTATAGAGTTTTCTAAATAAAATGTTGTCTGCCAATAGAAACAGTTTTACTTCTTCCTTTACAATTCAGATTACTTTTTTCTTGCCTAAGCACTCTGGTTAGGCCATCCAATCCTATGCTGAATAAAAAGTGGCAAGAAAACGTGGCAAGAGTGTGGGCACTCTTGTTCCTGATCTTAGAGGAAATGATTTCAGCTTTTCACGATGTTATCTTTGGGGTTGTCATATTAAGGTGAGGTATGTTCCCTCTATAGCCACATTGTTGAGAGTTTTTATCATGAATTGTCAAATTTTTTGAATGCTTTTTCTTCATTTTGTCAGTGTGGTATACCACATTGATTGATTTGCAGATGTTGAACCATCTCAAATCCTTGGAATAAATTCCACTTGATCATGGTGTATGATCTTTCTATTATACTGTTGAATTCAGTTGGCTAATATATTTTGCAGAGCATTTTTACATCTATTTCATCAGGGATGTGGTTCTTGTCAGGTTTTACTTCAGGGTAATGCTGGCCTCATGAATTTGGAAGTATTCCCTCTTCTATTTTTTGGAAGAGTTTGAGAGGGATTAGTATTAATTCTTCTTTAAATATTTGGTAGATTCATCAAAGAAATGATCTGGTCCAGGACTTTTCTTTATTGGATTTTTTTTTGACTACTGATTCAATCTCTTTACTAGTAATTGGACTGTGCAGATTTTCTATTCCTTCACAATTCAGTTATAGTAGATTATATGTCTAGGATTTTATCTGTTTCTTCTGGGTTGTCCACTATATTCATAAATATTGTTCCTATTAGTCTCATGATTCTCAGTATTTGTGTTGTTAGTTGTAATGTCTTTCACTCCTTTTTTTTTTTTTTTTAAGTTCCAAAAAAGGCTTTATTACTTAGAGGGGAGGGGTTCAGTCCTTCTTGGCTGCCACTTTTCTTATAGTTTCCAGGATGTTGCTCAGCTCCTGTCTCTTCTTGGCATGGATGTATGTTCCCACCCTTTTCTTGATGAACCTGAGGGCCCATTTGTCCTTGGAGACTGAGCAGCTCCATAGTATGTAGTGATGCCACACACTTCTCAGATGTTCCACATGAACTTGGTGTGCGCCTGTAGCAGTGGTTGTGTCTCAGCTTGCTCACATTCACTTTGTGGAGCTTGTTGAGGCTGTAAGGTAGCACAGAGCCATGGCTGCTGCTCTTCATTAGAGGGCTATTCAAGGGCCTCCTCTTTCATTTCTAATTTTATTTGGGTCCTCTCCCTTTTGTTTATCTTGGGTAGGGTAGCTAGTTTGTTTTACCTTTTCAAAATCCAGCTCAGATTCACTGATATTTTCTATTATTTTTCATGGACCCCAACGTGGTGCTTGAACTCATGAACCTGAGAACAAGACCCAAGTTGATATCGAGTCAGACACTTAACCAACTGAGCCACCCAGGTACCCCTCTATTATCTTTTGAGAATCTATTTCATGTATTCCCATTGTGATTTTTCTTTCCTTTACTAACTTTGGGCATAGTTGGGTGTTTTTTTCTGGTTACTTAAGACAAAGTTAGGTTGTTTGAAATCTTTTTTTCTTAGTTGTAGGCATTTGTTGCTGTAAACTTCCCTCTTAGAAATGGTTTTGCTACATTCCTTGAGTTTTGGTATGTTGTATTTCCATTTTGATTTGTCTCAAGGTATTTTTTATTTTTTTCTTTAACCCATTGCTTATTCAGCTGCATGTTTAATCTCCACATATTTGTGAATTTTCCAGTTTCCTTCTTTTCATTGATTTCTAGTTTCACACCACTGTAGTCAGTAAAGATGCTTGATAGATTTCAGTCTTCTTAAATTTATTGACTTGTTTTGTGGCCTAATGTATCATCTATCCTGGAGAATGTTCTACATGCACTTGAGAACAATGCGTATTCTGCTATTGTTGGATGGAATGTTCTGTAATTATCTATTAAGTCCGTCTGGCCTGATGTCATTTAAGTCCAATGTTTATTAACTTCTGTCTGGATGATGTATACATTATTGAAAAGCAGGGTACTAAAGTTCCTATTACCGGGTTTTTTACTCTTCAGGTGTGTTAATATTTGTTTCATATATTTACATGCTATGTTGGGTATGCAAATATTTACAAATATATGTTTTTGGATTGACCCTTTTATTATATAACTTTCTTTTTGTACATTTCTTTTATTGGAGTTCAATTTGCCAACATATAGCATAACATCCAGTGCTCATCCCGTCAAGTTGTCCCTAATTACAGTCTTTGGCTTTAAGTCTATTTTGTCTAATATAAAAAAAAGCTACTCCTGCTTTCTGGTTTCCATTTGTATCAAATATCTCCATCTTGGGATCCATGGGTGGCTCAGCCAGTTTAGTGCCTGCCTTTGGCCCAGGGCATGGTCCTGGAGTTCCGGGATCGAGTCCCATGTCAGGCTCCCTGCATGGAGCCTGCTTCTCCCTCTGCCTGTGTCTCTGCCTCTCTCTCTCTCTCTGTCTCTCATGAATAAATAAAATCTTAAAAAAAAATCTCTATCTCTTCACTTGCAGTCTGTGAGTGTCTTATAGGCAGCTATAGTTTGGTTTTATTAAATATACTCAGTGACTCTGTCTTTTGCTTGGAGAATTCAGTCCATTTACATTTAAAGTAATGGTTAATAAAATGGCAACAGTAAGTCCATGTCTAATTGTTTTCCTTTCTCTGTTATATATTTAAGTTTTTGCATTCAGATTACTATGAAGCTTACATAAAACATTTATTTTAAACTAAGTTCAAATGTCTACTAAAGCTATTTTTACACCCATTTTGCTTTTGATGTCACAAATTACATATTCAGATCTTGTATATCCATTAACAAATTGTAGTTTAGTACTTTTGCCTTTTGCCTTCATATTAGATTTATAAGTGATTTACCCGCCACTATTACATTATTAGTGTGTTCTGAATTTAATCATATATTTACCCTTACCAGTGAGATTTATACTTTCATGTTTTCCTGTTACTAACAGCATCCTTTCATTTCTGCTTGAAGGATTCCCTGAACATCTCGAGTAAGGCTGGTCTAGTGGCGATGAACTCCTTCAGCTTTTGCTTGTCTGGAAAACTCTTTATCTCTTCTTCAATTCTGAAGAATTTTGCCAGGTATTCTTGATTGCCAATTTTTTTCTTTCAGCACTTTGATTACACCATTCTCTTCTGGCCTGCAAAGTTTCTGCAGAAAAATCTGCCAACAGTATTATGGGGTTCCCTTGTATATAACCATTTTCTCTTGCTACTCTTAAGATTCTCTGATCTTTAACTTTTGGCAATTTAATTATAATGTATCTTGGTATGGGTATGTTTGGATTCATTTTATTTGATATTCTCTGGGTTTCCTGGTTGGGGAAGAATTCAGCAATTATTTCTTTGAATAAGCTCTCTGCCCCTTTCTCTTTTAAGGAACCCTATAATGCATTTATTCTTTTTGGTCCTCTGATTGGATAAATTCCTGCCATCTTTGAGTTTGTTGATCCTTTCTTCCACACAATCTAGTCTGTCATTGAAACAAACACGCTATTGGATTTGCCAGTTTATATTTTCCAGCTTTATAATTTGTTTGGTAAATGCTTATATATTCTAGGCCTATGTTGAAATTCTCACTTTGCTCATGCAAAGGTCTGTTTCTTAAGTTTCATCTTCTATATTCTTCTGTTTAATCATTTTCCTCATCACTGTTGATTTCTGTGCATTAAGTAAAACACCCACTTCTCCCAGTATTGACAGAGTGGTCTTATTTAGGAGATGAAATTTGTCATTCAGTCTGAGCTCTTGATTCTCTCTCAAACCTTTGTGACTATCCAAGCCACCTTCTTTGTTCTTAGTGTTTGCCACCAGTTGGAGGCTCTGCCAAAACCTGTCAATGTTCCAAAAGGGAGGAGGATCTGTCAGTACCTAGAGGCAGGCTGACTAAAAGCTGGACTTTTAAAGTTGTAAATAGATTTCTTTCAGGGAAAGACTGGGAGATGGGTGTTTCTGCCTACTGCCTCTGTGGTGGGCCCTGAATGTTTGTTTGCTACATGCTGAGGGACCTGCAAACACAGGTTCTGATGGCCACCAAAGTCAGGCATTCGAGGGGTGCATTCCCTGGGTAGCACCCACAAAAGCCAGGTCACAATACATGCACAAGGTTCTTCCAGGGAGACACCAATGACCTGGAATGGGCCAGAGGGAGAATGTAGATATGCCTCCCTTCTACCTCTCCAGTCTCCAGTGAGGATCAAGTAGCCTGAGCCTAAGGCAGCACCTTTAAGATATGCAAACAGGCATCCATTAGCTAGTACTTATTGTTAGCTTACTTACTGTTGTGAGCTAATTGGTATATTCACTGTATCTACATAATAAAACAAGTGGTTAAGTCACTTGTTTGCTGCATAATTAAACAAATGTTGATAGGGTTTACTGATAACCTCAGTTTACCTTCAAATGCTATACTCCAGTTTTAGCTTTGACTATCCCATTCTACAAGTGTCTACCATCTTCAAAATGCTAAAGACAGGTTTAACAGGACCCAGCAATTCCACTCTTAGTATATATCCAAGAGAATGGAAAACATGTCCACATAAAAACTTGTACATAAATGTTTACAGCAGCATTATTCATAATAGCCAAAAAACAGAAAGAACAGAAATATCTATCAGCTGATGAATGCATAATCAAATGGGTATATCTCCACACAACTGAATATTTGACCATAAAAAGGAATGAGGTTCTGATACACGCAACATCATAAATGAACCCTGAAAACAGGCTAAGAAAAAGAAGCCAGACACAAAGGGCCACATATTGTATGATTTCCATTTATATGAAATGTCCATAATAGTCAAATTCATAGAGGAAGTAGATTAGTGTTTGCCAAGGGCTGAGGAAAGGAGGTAAGGAATGATTGCTAATGGGTATAACTTAATTTGGGGGATGATGAAATGTTCTGAAATTAGATAATGGGGAAGGTTGTACAACACTATATTTAAAAGGGTGAATTTTTTTTTTTAATTTATTTTTTATTGGTGTTCAATTTACTAACATACAGAATAACACCCAGTGCCCGTCACCCATTCACTCCCACCCCCCGCCCTCCTCCCCTTCTACCACCCCTAGTTCGTTTCCCAGAGTTAGCAGTCTTTACGTTCTGTCTCCCTTTCTGATATTTCCCACACATTTCTTCTCCCTTCCCTTATATTCCCTTTCACTATTATTTATATTCCCCAAATGAATGAGAACATATAATGTTTGTCCTTCTCCGACTGACTTACTTCACTCAGCATAATACTAAAAGGGTGAATTTTATGGTATGTGATTTCTATCTTAATAATGCTGTTATTTAAATTATTTTTCAAAAAGACTTTATTTATTTATTCACGAGAGACACAGAGAAAGAGGCAGAGATAAGCAGAGGGAGAAGCAGGCTCCTTGCAGGGAGCTCGATGTGGGACTCCATCCCGGAACTCTGGGATCATGCCCTGAGCCGAAGGCAGATGCTCAATCGCTGAGCCACCCAGGCATCCCAATAATGCTATTTAAAAATAAGTCATCAACATGCTTTCCTATTTCCTTTTTTTTTTCTTAAAGATTTTATTTTTAAGCAATCTCTACACCCAATGTGGGGCTAGAATTCACGACCCCCAGATCAAGAGTTACAGTCTTATTAACTGAGCCAGCCAGGCATCCCACGACTTCCTATTTCTCACATGCTCAAGGTCAATTGATACAACTTTCAAATGAGCATGAAAGAAAGGTATACATTATTTAGCTAAAGAGAATCAGAGAATCTTGATAGTAAGTATTGCTAGTATAATATAATGGCTTAGAATAGTTTTATTTCAGACTCTGATCAATAATGGATTAGCTACTTTATCCTTATCTGGGAAAAATTATAAGTATAGGTAGCTATAGTCTCGAAAGAATTACTATAGGCTACAATTCTTTTAAAAAGAGAAGTATTTGTTCTCAGTAGTATGAAAATAAAAACTTATAAGGAATTGACCCATGGATGACAATAGGTCTGACAAAGGTAACATGTGAGACAAAGGTTTACAGAGATATATTTTTTTTAAATTTACAGCACATGGATATCCAGAACAAAAAGCCTTTATATTCTAGTTAAGTCTCCTCTCTAGTCTAGATACCCTCCAAATGGCATTTTTATGGAAGGTGATGATTGTTCTCCCTTTAGAAACCATCAGTGTTCCTCCTGCCATGAGCTGGAGACAGTCACGGATGACAAAGGCATTTTCTATCCATAGCAGTTTGTTCCTTGCACAAGGGACAACACTGCAAAACATAAGCTAGCACACATGGAATTTCTTTTAAATCAAAAGAATCCAGTGTTTGTGCTTTACAGGGCATGAAGTGAGAACAATATTCTGTTTCCTGCAACATGCTCCAGACCACATTGATGCCATAGCGCCTGTGTTTGCATGATTGCTTAGAGCTTAGCAAGAGAAAAAGAACACCAAGTTTCTTGCAAAATGGAAGAAGAGAACTCAGTTTTCAAGGTCTTTGGCTAAAGTTTCACAGATGAATTGTAAGGTACGCTGGTATAAAAAAGCATCCTTTTTCTTTGGCTTACAAATGTTCAAATGGTCAACGTCCACAGGAATTAGATCTCCAATGCCTAAATCTGAAGAAAACAAAAATGTCAATAAAATCTATGTAAAAATATACCCTTCCCCTGTCAATATTGAAAGATAAATAGGTAGTTCCAAATGGTGATTTGGTTGTGATAAGGGATTCAAAAAAGATACAGACCTGGAAGTTTGACCATAGCTAAGCTACATGTGACTACTCTCACAAGAACAGATTCTCAGTAGGTATAAATTTATGCTTTTCATAAATTCTTCATATGTGTTCTGGGCTATTTCTAATTTATTTATTTTTTTTAAAGATTTATTTATTTATTTATTTATGATAGACACAGGAGGAGGGAGAAGCAGGCTCCATGCCAGGAGCCCGACGTGGGACCCAATCCCGGGACTCTAGGATCCTGGGCCAAAGGCAGACGCTAAACCACTGAGCCACCCAGCAATCCCTATTTCTAATTTAATAACAGAATCTGAACAGTATCATCTTCAAAACCTTTATATACATGCATGACATTACTAAATTATTTCAAGCTTCTTTTAACCACCTTTTCTCCTAGTATTTATGTTATTATACTTCATAATGAGCTCCCTTATCCTGATGACAAGAGTGGGAATGTCTCACATAGGATCTATTCTTTACTCTAAAGAAAAAAAAAAAAAAGGATCTATTCTTTACTCTGCCGGGCGGTGGGGGTGGGGGAGATGATTTAGTGCTTGAGGGACTGAGTGGAGGTTCTGCAGTTTCAGCCTAACAAAGTCCACCTGGATCAAAGTGACACGAGGTCCTGGTGAGGACAGCCAGGTAAGGAATACAGGTCATGGTTATGAAGGAAGACAAGCCTCCTCGTGACCCCAAATAAAGGGCAGACAGAATTACAAGGCTCTGTTGCTAGAAACAGCTGGTCCACAATATCTTTACTTTTGCTTCAAGTTTCCAGTCTTTTTTTTTAAGTTCTTCAACTACTAAATAGTAACTCCTTACCCTACAGCATATTACTTTGTGGTGAAAGCCTATTTAAGTTATACTACAGAGTATTACATCTTTCATTTTATTTAGATAATGCATAATGGAGTTAGGAAAACTTATACAGGTTTTAGAACCAATTGGCAGGCACTCCAGATGCACTCTGTCCCTGAGAGCTCTCAGTATGGCCAAGTGCCACCAGGATAGCACCTAACATTGCCTCAGAGGTAAATGGGTTGGCCAGGTGAGAGAAAAGCATTCCAATGAAGGAAATGTGTGGGTTATCTACTACATATGGAGTAATATAGGAGGCTATAAAGAGAATTAAGATTTGGGCCCTACCTCAAAGAGCCTAATATACTACAGTAACAGGTATTGGTTATTTCCTTCAACCTCAGGTTTATAAAAGAAATTGTTGCTTGACTATTCCCCATCTAAGATTCCAATGGAAAAAAACTAATGTTAAAACAATATGATCTTCCATTTACTAAAGCTTCCAAACCTTTAGCTGCATGTAGAAAGCTTTAACAAATCAATTCTCAGTCTGTTAAATGAAATACTCCTTTCACTCTAGCTGATAGAAAAGTTGTCTATTCTTACCTTAATTCAACAGCACTTACTGTGATGGCTAAGTTAGGGGCAGCCAATTAACCTCTGCTAGCTGGCCAGTTAAATGAAGGAAGGGAGGAGTAGTGCCATGGTTGTATGTTGGCAGGGAAATTTTAATCTATAGCTGAAAAGAATAATAAAGTCTAGATCTTCATATAACTGTCTCCTAAAACTGAGAAGCTGAATATATAAGTGGGTTGTTTATAATTAAACTAGGTACCACCAACTAAGCATCTAATAGCAAACAAATTTCAAAAGAGGGAATACCTGCTGATTCCACGGGTACCACATGCAGTTTAATCATGCTACCAATGTAAGTTGGCAGTGTTTCTACAAAATTCAGCACCTGGAAATTTTTGTCTTTAGCAAACTCCAGAAAGTCATCCTGTAGTGTTTTAAGTGCAGGAGAATCTGTAAAATTAAAATTACAGAAAACAAGATTGTGACAAATTCTGTTTACCCAATTCATAATAAAATGTACTAAAGAGAAAATTAGGGTTCTGATTCAAGATAATAACTTATTTTCTCTCCTTCCTAAGAAGCCATTAAGATGAGAGTAAAAAGCTGTAGCCACATCAGAACTGATTGATAGAGGCCAGCAGGCAGAGGGAGAGGTTCCACATGTTATTGGCTGACCGGATACATGTGGGGCCATGTAGTATGTTGGACTGGGGTCCCTCAGAGTGATGGCACCATCACCCTAAAGCACAGCTTCCCATCGGCAAGGCCTGTCTATAATCACAGAGTGCCTGTCCCCCCATTCTCAACTGGATAAAGGCAACCAAGACATACTAGACATACTAGAGCCTCTAGACCCATACTAGAGGATAGCTTACAACTGAAAGAGACCCAGTGGGTAATCAAAAAACCTGGGCACAGAAGACACAGAACTCAGTGAAGAGACAAAGGAACTTTAAGGAAAAACTAATCATATCATTAGAATGATTTCAAAAGAATCAGAGAACAAGAAAGAGTTTCTGGAAAATAAAACTTGACTGCAAAAAATAAGGTTCAAATAGAAGGTTTAGAAGATAAAAGTAACTCTCCATAAAGCAAAAGAAAGAAAATAAATACGAAAAGACAACTGGCATATTAAAGGCTCAGCCAGGGGTTCCAAATCGATTAACAGGGGTTCCAGAAACACAGAAAATGTTTATTAATCAAAATAAGTAAGTACATTATACTTAATACCCTGAAAATCTTGTTTGTTTATATTTTAATAGCTGATTTTCCAAACTCCTGGGAAAAAAGCAGTTCCTTGGTAATTTGGAATAATTCTTAAAATTTTAAATACTTAAGACAGTATTAAAATTATTAATTTGAGCAAATAATGGCTTAAGGAAGGGTATCAGAAAAATCAAGCCCAAACTAAAAATTTTCTGTGATAGTCTAAACACAATTTGTATACAAATAATAAAGTGGGATAATACAGTAAAGTTAGAAACTGTCTTCTTTTTCTCCTTCTCCTGTATAATGGATATTAATATAATCCCAATTCCCTCCATGACAGAAGGTAAATATTACCCTTGCTGAGTTCTTTGACTTCCAAAGAGGGAAACAGAAGATAGCGAATATTAACAGAGTATTCAGCCAGATGGGATCCATGATGAGGGACGCTATAAAAAATAATTCCTCTGGTATTGTTTATAACAGCACTCATTTCTGGCTTCTTGGAGGCTTCCAACAGCATTTTTTTGACAAGAAGACCTAGCCATACAAAGAAAAACAATGCATAAGCTGTTTTTCTTCCCTCCATTAATCTAAAACAAGGGGGTTGGGAAATGCATACAAATGCAAACGAGATGCATACAAATAGGTAAGATTCTAGAAACTCAGCTGAAAGACAGATCTCATATCACAGGATACACTGTCCCATGGAATATTAAGTAATGCTATGTTGGGTGTCCACCAATGAAGTAAATCTGCAGCACCCAGGCTCTCCCATCTTGCCCCCACACCATTAGGACAGTACTAATTATTCAAAAAAGAGTACCATGAAGCTTATCCACCATGGAAAACAAAGCTTCTGTAGGAAAATGCATCTAGGAAGACATCAACTCTTCCATCCCCCCCACCCTGGGCTTGAAGCTGATAATGCAACACAAAGGTCACTTGGATGGTAACAGTGGATCTCTGTGGACCCAGAGGGCTGCAACTACCTCTCCCTCAGCAAAAAGCCCCAAGGCAGAATCTGCAATCCTGAGCATTTCATCAGATAGAAGAGGCCAGAGGCTGTAGCAAGGCCCTCTCGACGGCAGATGGTGACCACTCTCGCGAGGAGTGGGCTGGGAGAAGCAGATGACACCTAGCAAGTGCATGACAGAACCAAAGAGCAGATATCTGCCATCACACCTCCCCCTTAGCAGGCACCGCTTCTGATGTTTACTGATTATTGCTACATGCAAGTATTACACATTGTCAAACGCATGTTCCTTCGACATGGTTTGTTACTAGTGGTCCCCTTGTGGAAAAATAATTGGCATAGAAGCAAAGTAGTAATCTAAAATCTCTTCACTGTATCCAAAAACATTAATTTAGAGGGAAAGGGGGCCAGAATTAAGTGAACCAGGGAGCTGCGGTAACAGGTTAGCCCCACTAGCTGAATAACCTCACAGTGCTGGCTTCACAAAAATGAGACATACCTCCCATGCTATGTGATACCCAAATGACTGGCCTATCTCCAACACCGGCAGCTCTGAGCTTCCTTAGAAGTTCGTTGCTCCTGAATGCGATGGACTTTCTAAACAAAATGAAAACGGCAGACATGATAGGAAGTTATTGATTCTGCATCCTGCTTCCTGCCCTAATTTTACTATCCAAGTTTTTGAGGCAAGAGCTTTTATTGGGCCAATACCACATATAACATTTTGGGGTCAGGATCATCCCTACTCTGTCTGATTTCTACAGCTGCTCATTCCCCATTTCTAACTTAGTCACACTGGCAAAACGGAATACGTAGGTCCAGGACAAGCCATTCATTTACTATACAAGCAGGGTTTGGGTGGCTCAGCAGTTTAGGGCTGCCTTCAGCCCAGGGCCTGATCCTGCCGCAAGTCTCACATCAGGCCCCCTGCATGGAGCCTGCTTCTCCCTCTGCCTGTGTCTCTGCCTCTCTCTCTTTCTGTGTTTCTCATGAATAAATAAATAAAAATCTTTATAAATTAAAAAGTAATTTTCAAGCTAAAAGGGAACTTCAAAACTATCTAGTCTGATAATTTCAAACTGTTTATCTATAAAATCCTCTCCTTGCAGTAACAGTTTGTCAAAGCTCCTTTTGGCTGCAATAAGGAAAGACCCCGGAGAACACTTCCTCCAGCACCTACATGGGGGCCATTCGCAGACAGCACTCAGCTTCCTAACAGTGATTCAGACCAATGCTCTCAATTTGCAGACCAAGCTTCCCAGACAAGTGAGATGACTTGTCTAAGATGACACAGTGGGTCAAAAGTAGAATCAGTTACTCTAGGTCCCAGAGCTCTTCTTCTTATATATACAATTGACACATAAGATATACAAGTGACACAGGCAGCCTGCATTACACAGCATCTTTTCCTTTGCTTCCTATAGCCAATATATACTTGTGAACACAAAAGCAAAAAGCCTCACATTTACTTCTGGGAGTAAAGGAGATTTTGCTATAGAATCCACAGTCCTTATTACTAGAATAGTTATAAATGAACCACTTTAGGAGGCCAACACTGACACTACATCTAATCTAAACCTTATACTATTTCATTGTTTACATGTTATTAAGTCCTTATAGAAGAGAAAAAAGGTTAGGCTTTTCATAATAAAATTCTGTTTGTCGTATCAAAAGATAAAGCTCCCCTCCACCCCTGAGGGTCCACTTGTGGCCTGGACCCTGGGCCTTGCTCTGAGTCCACAGCATCCTCTCTGTTACCTTTCCATAGGACACCTCGTTCTCCAGTCGCTAAGGCTGGTATCATACTCCACAGATATAATTCGGAGAGCAGGACAGTCTCTTGCCAACCATGTCTACACAAAATAAAAGGTACAAAACAACACATGTGAATTTCCACTGCTCCTGTTGTTTCCTAGTGATTGACACCTGTAACTAAAGGCCACTATGATACTGATGACTATTAAACATTACATTGGAATAAAGTTAAAAGGTGACTAGAAAATCAGTTCCAGCATTTTATCTTTTTATGTTTCTGGTCATAACGAGGCATCAATATTTATAGCATAAAGCCAATGAGAGGTTCAAGAGAATATTTTCAGTTTTAATGTGCTATAGCCAAAAGCAAGGAGTTTTTGGACTCCAGATCAAATTGGCTTTTAGAAAGCATTTCATAGAAAGTTATGACCTAGGACAGACCGTACAGCCTGATGGTTGGAGATTCGAGCTGAGAACTCAGATACTTAGTCACAGTTCCATCTCTGGACCTTAGGCCGATCATACTTTCCACAATTAAGTGTTGTCAGAGACAAAATGTAAACCATTCTCTCTGTGGGATAAGCCTCCATGAAGGTGAAAAAGCTATGGTGGTACAAAGCCCTGGAAACTACACACATATCCATTTTCACTGAGCTTTAGGTACACTGTATTCAATGTGTTGATCCCAGAGTTAAGGCTCTTAGAAGAAATATCACTAAGGAAATCCAAAGTAGAATTATTTCTTCAAAGTATTCCTATTGTTATAATTATTAAAATCACAGAACGAGCTAACTATTATGAATGTATTATTTGTTACATTTTTAATAGGAGTGAACTAAAAATGGGTCCTTGCCCATTTTTTACTCAATGAAATATTCTTTTAAAGTTATAGTCCAGGGATGCCTGAGTGGCTCAGCGGTTGAGCATCTGCCTTTGGCTCAGGGCATGATCCTGGGGTCTTGGGATCGAGTCCCACATCGGGCTCCCTGCGTGGAGCCTGCTTCTCCCTCTGCCTGTGTCTCTGCCTCTCTCTCCGTGTCTCTCATGAATAAACAAAACCTTTAAAAAAAATAAATAAAAATAAATATAGCCCAGGGACGCCTGGGTGGCTCAGTGGTTGGGCGTCTGCCTTCGGCTCAGGTTGTGATCCCAGAGACCTGGGATCATGTTCCACATCGGGCTCCCTGCATTGAGCCTGTTTCTCCCTCTGCCTATGTCTCTGATTCTCTCACTCTCTGTGTCTTTCATGAGTAAATGAATAAAATCTTAAAAAAAAAATGTTCTAAGGTTTAAAAAAAATAAAAATAAAGTTATAGCCCACATCCTAACAAGAAATTACACAACAGAAGGCAGGATGACAAGCCCAGCTGCTCATGAACATACTACAATTGTCCTTAAGGGACAGGAAAACTGCATGGAGGAGAAATCCCATAAAAAGAGAAAAATAAGCAAATCAAAATCAACAGCCAGAGATGGTAGAGTGTGTCATGAAGAAGGTGGCCTAGCAAAGTTAGGACTTCCTTACCTTGGGCCAACACGTTGTATACCTGCCTTCATCCTCTAAAATCTTCTCAGTTAAAACCTGTTCAGTGTCCTGCTGGCGCCATGTTTTGAATGCTGCTCCCATAAGGCCATGAATAAAAAGGACATCTGCTTTAATGGGCTGACTGATAGGGGAGAGAGTTTTAAAAAGAAGCAGAATAAATGCATTACTGCTTTGTTAAGAATCTACATGGTATTCTGTGGATGGTACTTAGCAAGTTCACATGACAGAAAAATAAAACCATGAAAGCAAGCCTATAAGCACAGGGTACTTTGGAACCCTGTGAGGAGTTTTGGCAAAGACATATATGAAGTGTGCACTCTCTGTAAAAATGGAGCTAGATCTAGCCCTAGCCAAGCAGACCAACCAAAATCAACTGTAATGAGTTTAATGACCAATGAAGTAACATATGTCATAGACTGCCCTCCAAAGAATTTCATGAGAATATTCCACAAATCAATAAAAGTATTTAAGAAACTAATTAGGAATATCCTAGAGTAGTTTCAAAACTGAGTATACACAGAGATTTTTAAAAACTTATCAGGGAAATGTTTATCAGAAATGAGATTTAGGGGCACCTGGGTAGCTCAGTCAGGTAAGGATCCG
The DNA here is from genome assembly GCF_053574225.1 of Canis aureus. Classification (NCBI taxonomy): domain Eukaryota; kingdom Metazoa; phylum Chordata; class Mammalia; order Carnivora; family Canidae; genus Canis; species Canis aureus. Next base: position 48,126,759 of record NC_135611.1, read on the forward strand.
ACTCTTGATTTTGGCTCCGATCATGTTAGGATTGAGGAATTGAGCCCCATGTACAGCTCCATGCTCAGCAGGAATCCTGCTTGAGATTGTCCCTATCTCTCTCTCCCCCCCCCCTGCTAGCACACACACACTCTTTCTCAAATAAATCTTAAAAAAAAAAAAAAAAAAAAGATGTGAGATTTTAAAGTAATTCATAGTCTTTAGATATGACTCTTTTTGTTTTAGTTGGAGGCAGGGGCAGAGGTTAAGAGAGAGAGAATCTTAAGCAGACTCCATGCCCAACGTAAAATCTGATATAAGGCTCAATCTGATGACCTTGAGATCATAACCCGAACCAAAATGAAGACTCAAACACTTAAACCACTGAGCCACCCAAATGTTCCTAGATAACAACATTTTTACAAACTGTAGATGCATACGACTTGTAAGCTATTTTAGTACACAATTATGCAACACATATAAAAAACATTTCCATATCATTTTATCTATAAAATTGGAATTAACCACACAATCCATTTCTCAATTAAATGTTTTTGCTATTTTCTGAAGTATTACTTTAAAGTGCCTGAGAAAAATCCAAGAAATAGGTAATTTTTCATTGTGGTCCTTTCTATATTTATTTATCTCAGCAATGATACAGCTGGAAATGGTGAGCAGAAATAATCTTAAAAAGGAACAGGAGTCAAATTTATTACAACTTACTTCTTCCAGTGAACGATTTTATACTTTGCATAAACTTTGTCCAGTCCTTCTGAGTTCTAGAACCAGGCTAATATAACATGGTTGTCTGCATAGAATGTCCTATCTTCTCCCATGCAGACCAACCTCTACAATCCAAATCAGCTATTAACTCAGATCTACAGGAAACAAGTAGTCAAACAAAGAACTACATGTTACAAAGTTTAAGGGGGACCACATTACAAGAGGTGAGCGCCATCTTCCTGAAGAATAGCCCTTGGTGTAAAATCACGCCGATTGATTTAGCTAGTTCCATACTTCCACAATAGCCCGAAATTCTTCTGAAGTTGTTATGGACAAACTGTATCAGTAAATAAGGTTATCGGGATTATTTGTAAGGTATTTACAGCTGAATTATGTAGACATAAAGTAAAATGATAAGCCCTGTAGGCTTTATGTCCCCACAGGAGACAAAGTGACTGCGTGCTTTCTTACCTTGTGCGATACTGGGGGTGTAGCACGTACACGCCATCCTGGTATTTTTCTTGCATAGTCTCTCGGTCTAGATTAGCCAGGGTTCTGGCAGCATGTGAGGCCTCCATAATGCGTTGAGACTTCATTGCCTCTGCCAGTATTGAAACCCAACCTGGTAAAGAGAGCAAACCCCCTCAATACCCACACTACTCCATCTGGGACTGTGAGCGGTTTCTGACTAAAAGTGTCAGGAGAAACACAGACTCTGGTGTCTGTCTCACAGAAAATAAAGAATACTCCAACTCCATTCTGCCCTAAAGTCCTCTGGCTTTCACAGCACATGATGTCCCAAGCCAGGTACCTGTAGGTGGGGGGTGGGGGGAGGGGGGGTCTCAAAGAAGGTGTGAGGGGTTTAAGAGCCATTTTCTTTTTTTAGAAAATCTAACAAAAGTTGCAATTACTAGAGATGTCATCAATAATGATATTCTGCTTTTAGTGAGAATTACTAAACTCAGTTTTAATTCTAGTTATTTCATCCTCATTGTCAGACATATTAGCAGCCTTTAATGCACATAAGAAATGATTTCTTAATAATGAGCTTACTTAGAATTAACAAGTGTTGGCGAGGATGTGGGAAAAAAAGGAATGTAAGCTGGTACAATCCACTATGGAAAACAGTATGGAGGTTCTTCAAAAAATAAAAACAGAATTACCATGTGATCTAGTAATTCCTCTACTGGGAGAAAATGAAAGAAAGAAAACAAAAACACTAATTCAAGGGATATATGCACCCCTATGTTTACTGCAGCATTATTTACAATATGGAAGAGTAAGATGTGGAAACAACCCAAGTGTCCATCCACAGATGAATGGGATAAGGTTGTGGTATATATATATATGCAGTTGAATAGTGCCCAGCCTTAAAAAAGAATGCAACTTTGCCATTTCTAACAACACGGATGGATCCAGACAATATTATGCTAAGTGAAATAAGTCAAAGACCAATACCACAGGATTTCACTCATATGTGAAATTTAAGAAATGAAAGAAACAAAGAGACAAACATAAAACAGACTCTTACAGAGAACAAACTGCTGGTTGCCAGAAGGGAGGATGTTATGGGATAGGGGAAATAGGTGATGGGGATTAAGAGGACACTTGTCACAATGAGCACCGAGTAATATAGAATGTATGAATCATTATACACCTGAAACTAAAATAACAGTATATATTGATTAGATTTAAATTTTAAAAAGAATATTACAAAAATAATGAGCTTGCTTGATATATGAAAGTCTGTAAAATACGAGGTTCAGGAAGGAAACATATTTTTTTTCTCACCTCAGAGATTCACAGTATTTGACAGCTATTTGATTTCTCAATGACTTTTTAAGTAAGCTCCACCCCCTCTGTAGGGCTCTAATTTAAGACCCAGAGATCAAGAGTTGCATGCTCCACAGACTCAGCCAGCCAGGTTCCCCTAACATATACATACTGTATACCTTGTATGTACTTTTTCTCTTCAACAGCATGGGATTATACTGTACAGTATGGATTGTTTTTAAAGTTTATTCAAGTAATCTCTACACCCAGTGGGGCTTGAACTCACAACCCAGAGATCAAGAGTCACATGCTCTACCTACTAAGCCAGACAAGCACCCTGGAATCATTATTTTTATAAAGACAAAGTCATACCATGTGCAGTATGACTTCATTTATTTTTTTGTTTTTGTTACTTAAAACCACTTAAATATGTATCAAAACACATGCATGCATGTGTGTGTGTGTGCGCGCGTCTGTAAAGAGGCACCAAATTAATAGTTATAATCTTAGAAAGGAGTTGGATTTGGAGAGGGCTCTGTAAAAACATGGGTTTAACTTTTTTTGCCGTTTCTATGTTCTCTGAAGTACTTACCACTGGATCTATTCCCGTATTATATAATTTACAATAACACAACATGGGCCTTGAGGGCAGAGATGTAGACTCAAAATTTCTGTCTCCTACTTACTTATTGTGGAACCTAGTCAAATTACTTGGCTCCGTGGGCTGGAAGAAGGTCCTAATAAATTAATCCATATAAAAACTGCCCTTACCAAAGCCAGTGGCACTCAGTACAAAACAATTATCCCTATGTCCTCCTCTTATGCTCTGTGGCCAAAGTGCTGAATATCAGTGTGATGATAATCCAAAAGAAATTTCAGGCCCAATCATTCTTTAACAATATTCAAATTTGTAATATCAAAAAATGCCCCTTCCAAATGTGTTAAAGTAAGCTTTATAATAACAATATAAGAAAGTTGTAAAAATCTATCTGTAGAGATTTACAGGCATATCACTGTTATACATACAAAAATATGACTTTATTTTTAATGGAATCCCAAGAAAGGAAACACGAGAGAAATCATGGCATAAGCCATTTCTATGGCTTTTTCTGGTTGACAAAGTATTTTCACAATGCCTGAGATGCTTCACCTTTTACAAAACATCAAAAACACCTTGGAAAACTTGTGTCTTTAAGATTCAGTGTTTTTAAATTCTGTAATATCTGAATCATAATTATAAAAATAATTTTCAAAAACCAGCATTTAGCACTCCCTACTTTGGCACTCCCATCATTTCCCAATTCCATTTATAACCTCAAAAGTAACTAAAGTTTGGTGGTGACCTTTCAAAACCTTTTTAAAAATTCGGTCATATACCTATAACTTCTACATATATACACTATAGCTCTATATACTTTTTTTTTCTTTCTTTTTTTTTTTTTTGCCTAAACAGAATTTTACTATTCCTACTATTCTGTGACTGGATCTGATACTTCAGCATTGTGTCTTGGAATGCTCTTCACATTCCTCGACTTTCCAACTATTGAATTTAACATAATTTGAGTATACCATTGTTTACTTAACCATTATTCCTACTGGCAGACATTTAGGTTGTTTCCATTTTTCCATACCACAAACAAGAGTCCAATAAATATTTTTATCCTCAAATCTTTTTTTTTTTTTTCAAGATCTTATTTATTCATGAGAGACACACAGAGACATAGCAGAGGGAGAAGCAGGCTCCCCGGATGGAGCTGATACAGGACTTGATCCCAGTACCCTGGGATCACGACCTGAACCAAAGGCAGACACTCAACCACTAAGCCACCCGGGTGCCCCATACACAAATCTTTAAGAACATCCATGAGTATTTAGGTAGGAGAGACTACTAGTAGTATTATTACTAGGTCAAATGCTATATACATTCTTTTAATAGTGCTAAGTGCCTATCAAAAAACTCAATTTATTTTTTTAAAAGATTTTATTTATTCATAGAGACAGAGAGAGAGGAGCAGAGACCCAGGCAGAGGGAGAAGCAGGCTCCACACAGGAAACCCGACGTGGGATTCAATCCTGGGTCTCCAGGTTCACACCCCAGGCTGCAGGCGGTGCCAAACTGCTACGCCACAGGGGCTGCCCAAAACTGAATCAATTTAAAGCCTCACTAACAATATATGAGAGGAACAGTTTTCACACACCCTCACCAGCAGTGAATATTACCAATCTTTTTAACTTTTGTAAATCTGAATGGTAAAAAGTTACGGATCTGATACTATTAAGATCTATATCTTAATAGGTATGTGTGTGTGTGTGTGTGTGTGTGTATATATATATATATATATAAAGATGCAAGTCTCTAAAGAAAAAATACAACAAGGTAAGGCAGCAGAATTCGAACAAATGTTCAGAAATAATGAGAACTGAGCAAAAAGAAGTATAGGTTACTCTTTGAAAAGTTTAGACATAAATGGATAAGCAGAAGAGAGGGTGAAAAACTGGGGTGATACGGTGTCAAGAACTTAGGTTGTTTTTCACATTGTCCCCTAACCTGTATTTTTTTTTTTTTTTTTTTATGATAGTCACAGAGAGAGAGAGAGAGAGGCAGAGACACAGGCAGAGGGAGAAGCAGGCTCCATGCACCGGGAGCCTGACGTGGGATTCAATCCCGGGTCTCCAGGATCACGCCCTGGGCCAAAGGCAGGTGCTAAACCACTGCGCCACCCAGGGATCCCTCCCCTAACCTGTATTAATCAGAGTCCCATTGAGAGGGAGCTGCTGACTACACAGATTAGAAGACCAGCAATTCCCGAGCCAGTGAAAGGAGCCAGGAGCCAGGCATAGCTGGAGGTCTCACAAGAGATGTCCCTTTTCCTATCATCAGGAGCAGAAAAGGAGAAGACTGGTTTGGTTTTGGTAGTGGGAAACTAGGGAAATTCCTTTCAGGGTTTCAGCTGTCTCATTAAAGGAGGAGAGGTCATCTGCTGAGAGGACAGAATCTGTGGAAGGTCTGAGGAAGGTGGAGGAGGTTTAAATCATCATTGCTAGGACTAAGACATGCTGACTGGAGAAACAGGACTGTTGTGTGACATTGAAGGTGACGACTGACCTGCAATGATCCTGTGCTCAGCCACAGCAGCAGACGGCAGGTTTTCCCTAGTGCTGGGGTCTTGACCAAGGGAATGCTCAAAGGATGGAAGGGAGAGGGAGTACTTGGACACTAGGGGGAACATTAGTGAAATGATGCAGCTTGGACATATAGCTGAAGTGGAGAACAAAAGGGACTGAGAAGTTGGGAGAAAACAAAAGGGTCCACAGATAGATTCCTGGAGAGAATGAAACTGGTTCCTGGGAGAGCAGATGCAAAGACAAGCTTGAATGAGAGGAGGATGTGCGCTGAGAGATGAAGTACTGACTTTATAGGTGAGGTGGTTTCAGGCAGTGACTAGGTCCAGGTATGGCACGGGAATGGAGTACTAGACAATCAGGAATGGAGAAGGAAGCAAATGAAGATGAGAAGGCCAAGGAACTGAGAGACCAAGACATTCAATGGGCTGGATGGAAGAGAATGGAAGGCTTGGGATAGAGCCAGGATCCAGTTAAGGGAAGTATTTTGTGTGTTGTTGTTGTTGTTTTAAAATAAAATACTGATTTGATCAAGGTGCTATTCCATTAAAGAAACTGAAGATAAGTCAACAGAAATTATCCAAAGTAAAACACAGAAAGAAAAAAAATTTTTTGAAAAGAAATGAAGAGATTCTCAACAACTTGTGGAACAGAATCAAGAGATCGAATATCCATGACTGAGATCCCAAAAGGAAAAAAAGAGCAGAAAGGAAATAAGAAAAAGTATTTTAAGATGGCTAGAAATTTTCCAAATTTGATCAAAAACATCAACCCACTGATTCAGTCAGCTTGGCTCCCTGAGCGGCATAATACAAAAAAGGAACCAAACACTTCACAAACTGCTAAAAACCAAACATAAAAACTCAAGCCAGAGAGAAAACGACAAGGTACATAAAGGAGAACCAAAGTGGCAGTAAGAGACTTCTCATCAGACAGCAGTGATTAGGAGAGAATGGAATGAGTTTTAAAGTGCTACCAGAAAAAAATAGCACACTGTCAACACAATTCTTTATCCATGGAAAATCTTTCCTGGGATAATCAAAGGCAAAGTTAAGACTTCCAGAAAATGAAAGGTGAGAGGATTTGTCCAGCAGACCCAGGTCTTTAGGCTGAAGGGAGATGGTATCAGATGTACATGTAGATAAATAGAACAGAAGGAAGAACACTGGATATTATAAATGTGCAAATAAAAAAGACTTTTCGGGGTACCTGGGTGGCTCAGTGGTTGAGTGTCTGCCTTAGCTCAGGTCATGATCCCAGGGTCCTGGGACTGAGTCCCACACTGGGCTCCCCACAGGGAGCCTACTTCTCCCTCCATCTATGTCTCTGCCTCTCTCTGTGTGTCTCTCATAAATAAAATCTTTCAAAAAAATATTTTTCCTTATAGTCTTTAAAAATATCATTTGACTGTTAAAAATAACAACAATGTATCACAAAGTCTATAACATATGTAGGAGTAAAATACATTATGACAATACCACAGAGGATGGCAAGGGGCAGAAAGTGAATTACACTGTTGTAAGAATCTCACACTATATATAAGATAGCATAATAATAATTCAAGACAGACTGTCATAAGGATACCATCAATAAAAAAATACATAAATAATGCTATATAAAAACCCAAAGGAGGAGACAAAGCAATGTAAAAGACACTCAAATAACCAAAAAAGTCAGTAAAGGAGGGAAAAAAGGAAACAATATTCATAACTACATTAGAGGTAAAGAAACAAACCATTCCAATTAAAAGGATCAAACTAGATTTTTTAAAAAGATGTACCTATCTGCTGTCTATAAAACATGGCACTTATTTTTAAAGTCATAGAAAAGGGATCCCTGGGTGGCGCAGCGGTTTGGCGCCTGCCTTTGGCCCAGGGCGCAATCCTGGAGACCCGGGATCGAATCCCACATCGGGCTTCCGGTGCATGGAGCCTGCTTCTCCCTCTGCCTATGTCTCTGCCTCTCTCTCTTTCTCTCTCTGTGACTATCATAAATAAATAAAAATTAAAAAAAAAAAATTAAAAAAAAAATAAAGTCATAGAAAAATGAAAGCAAAAGAAAGGGCAAAGATAAAAGACTGGTAATGCAAATAGCAAACAGAAGAAAAAGCCAGTGTGATCATTAGGGAAATGAAAATCAAAACCATGGGACTCCTGGATGGCTTTGCGGTTGGGTGTCTGACTGGCTCAGGGCGGGATCAAGTCCTACATCAGGCTCCCTGAGAGGAACCTGCTTCTCCCTCTATGTCTCTGCCTCTCTCTCTCTCTCTCTGTCTCTCATGAATAAATAAAATCTTAAAATAAAACAAAACAAAACCACAAGGAGGGGCGCCTAGGTGGCTCAGTTGGTTAAGCCTCTGCCTTCGGCTCAGGTTATGATTTCACCATCTGGGGATCAAGTTCCACATCAGGCTCCCTGATCAGCAGGGAGTCAGTCTGCTTCTCCCTCCCCACGCTCTTGTGCTCTTCCTCTCTAATAAATAAAAACTTAAAAAAAAAAAACAAAAATAAAACACCAAACCAAAACAAAAAACCCCAAACCATGATGAGATTATCTCTTCACACCAGTCAGAATGGCTAGAATCAAAAAGACAAGAAATAACAAGTGTTAGTGAGGATGTAGAGAAAAAGGAGCCCCTGCATGCTGGTGGTGGGAATATAAATTGATACAGTCACTGTTGAAAACAGAATAGAGTTCCTCAAAAACTTAAAAATCGAAATACCATACAATCCTGGAATTCCACTACTAGGTATTTATCCAAAGAAAATGAAAAAACAGGATCCCTGGGTGGCTCAGCAGTTTAGCACCTGCCTTTGGCCCAGGGCATGATCCTGGAGTCCTGGGATCGAGTTCCACGTCAGGCTCCCTGCATGGAGCCTGCTTCTCCCTCTGCCTGTGTCTCTCATGAATAAATAAATAAATAAAATCTTAAAAAAAAAAAAAAAAAAGAGCAAAGAAAATGAAAAAACTAATTCAAAAAGAAATAAGCACCCCTATGCCTACTGTAGCATTTTCTATAAGAGCCAAGAGATGGAAACAACCTGTATACATCAATGGATAAAGGGGTGTGTGTGTGTGTGTAATGGACTATCACTCAGCCATAAAAAAGAATGAGTTCTTTCCATTTATGACAAACAGAAATTTGGATAGACATAATACAGTATTATGAGTGAAATAATAATCAGTGAAATAATCAGAAAGTGAAATAATTGTGAAATAATCAGAAAGAAAACCACAAATACCATATGTTTCACTTCTACCTGGAATCCAAAAAACAAAACAAAACACTCCCATAGAAACAGACTCATACAGGGATCCCTGGGTGGCTCAGCGGTTTAGCACCTGCCTTTGGCCCAGGGCGTGATCCCGGAGTGCCGGGATCAAGTCCTGCGTCGGGCTCCCAGCATGGAGCCCGCTTCTCCCTCTGCCTGTGTCTCTGCCTCTCTCTCCTCTCTCTATGACTATCATGAATAAATAATAAAAAAAAAATTAAAAAAAAAAAAGAAATAGACTCCTACAGAGAATAAACTAGTGGTTGCCATATGGGAGGGGAGGGGGGGCTGAATAAAATAGGTAAAGGGGGTTAAGAGGTACAGACTTCTAGGTATAAAATAAATAAGTCAGGATCCCTGAAGGTTTGGTGCCTGCCTTTGGCCCAGGGCGCGATCCTGGAGACCCGGGATCGAATCCCACGTCGGGCTCCCGGTGCATGGAGCCTGCTTCTCCCTCTGCCTGTGTCTCTGCCTCTCTGTGTGTGTGTGTGACTATCATAAAATAAAATAAAATAAAATAAAAATAAATAAATAAATAAGTCAGTCATAGAGATCAAAAGTACAGCAAAAGGAATATGACCAATAATATTATAATAATGTTGTACAGTGATGCATGATAACTACACTTATGGTGAGCATTTCATAATGTATAGAATTGTCAAATCACTATGTTATATACCTGAAACTAACAGCATTTTATGTCAATTATACTTCAATAATTAAAATGTTTTCAAAAGAAAAACAAAAAGGTAGTTGGCTATTTTAACACCAGATGAAGTACACTTACAGAAAAGGAGTGTCCCCAGTGGTAGAGACATCACTTAAAAAACGAATAATTTACCAGGAAGAAAACCTGGCAGAACTAAAGGGAAAAACAGATAAACTCATAATCACAGTTTAAAAATTTAACATATCTCTCAGTAGTTCATAGAACTAGACAAAACTCAATAAAGACCTATAGAAGATTTGAGCAATACCATCAGTCAATGTGGTTTCTTATGTATAACACTTCACCCAACAACTAGAGAGCACTCATTCTTTTCAAGGGCACACAGAACATTCACCATGACAGACCAACCATACCACAAGCCATCAAGTAAGTCTCAATAAACTTCCAAAGACTAAAATCTTATAAGGTACATTCTCTGAACACATAAAATATTAAATTAGAAATCAGAGACATAGGATATCTAGAAAACCCTTAATATTTATAAACTATGCAGCACACTTTTAAGTAATCGTGAGACAAAGAAAAATTCACAAATAGAAAACATGTCAAACTGAATAACGATGAAAATATAATATTATCCAAAATGTGAGGGATGTATCTAAAGCAGGTTAGAGGAAATTTACCATTTTAAATACTAAATTGTAGTGACCTGAAAACATGTCTTCAAATTCTTTGACACTATTTTCCATCAAGAGGTGATGAGTCAAACCCCTTCCAAAACTCCTCCCTTTGAATATGAGCCAGCCTTAGTGACTAGCTTCTAATCAATAGATCATGGCAGAAATGACTTCCAATGCTTGATTATAAAAAGAAAAGAGCTTATATCTGGTGCTCTCTCGGGATGTTTGCCCCGAAACCTAGCCATTACGCTTTAAGGAAAGCCCAAGCTGCATGGAGAGGTGCACGTGGAAAGGAGTCAATGTTCCCAGTCCCAGCTGGTAAACAGTACCAGTTTGCGAGCCAGGTAATTAAGCAAGAAATCTTGAAAGTCTATCTTCCACTACCAAATCCTGCCCGAGTTTCAGATTCATGAGAAAAATATATGACTACTATTTTAACCAATGAATTTTGTCTTTGATACACAGCAACAGATAACTGAAACAAGAAGTTAAAATCAGTGATCTAAGTTTCTACCTTAAGAATCTAAAAAGATGGAACAAATAAAACCCACAGTAAGTAGTACTTTATAGAGAAAGTTTGATCCCTGAATGAGACTTCATTAAAAACTCCTACTGATCAAAATTCTCTTAAATGTAAAAAAAAAAAAACAGAGAAACATAAGAAAAATGTAAATTAGTTTCTAATAAATACGAACATATACAAGGTCTATGTGCACGTATGTATGCATATTTGTGTTTCTGTGTATTTGTATATATCATCTTGCTTTCTCTACTGAAAGACACTCCAGAACCAATAAGCACACCAAGCATCCAGATCCTGGTCTCTATTAATCTATCTGCACTAAAATCTATCTGCATTTCTCCTCAGAGATGAGCCTGGAACATCTCATTCGAATTCCTCCCAAAATGAGGTTGGCATATTGCAAGGACATGGGGAGCCAGTTTGTTGGGCTCCCACTAACCAAAACAGAGACAATCTGGCATCAAATGTTAACTACAGATATAAACCATTAAAAAAAAAAAAAAAAAAAAAAACAAAGCAGGAATCTCTGTGCTCATACTGATGGGAGAGGGTAGGAGAGAGAGACAGGAAGGAAGAAAGGAAGGAGACAGATGGAAGGAGAGAGAAGGGCTCCTGCTTACAAAAAAAATGCCAGATACTGAAAAAGCACACAGGGAAGGCATGCTGCAGTAAAAAAAAAAAAAAAAAAAAAAAAAAAAATTATCATTTTGCAACCATCATGCTAAAGACTAGATAAGGCAGGAAATAAATGAGGAACAGGATATATGCATGGTCTTAATGATCTTCCTACCAGCAATTTATAAGGTGCAAGGGGGAAAATCACTAATTATACTCTGAGTATACCTCCTGGTTAACCACGCTGTAGCAAAAATGATATAAACAATTAGATGGTCATCATGGCAAAAACTGTTCTCCTGTGACTGATTGTCCATATACCGATTATATTAGGTGTGGATGATGCACATGTCTCAAACAATTCTGTACCCCTATTAAAATGACATGCTCTAAGGATCCTTAAGTAACCCTAAGCAAAGTCTTAAGTCTATAAAAAAATTAACATATCATGAGGGGTGGGGGTGGAAGAAGAATAAAGGACCAGACCCAAAATACTCACTATGTAAAGGCGTTACCTGAGCGAACTATAGTAGAATGAAGATGTTCATTCAAAGCCATATTTCCAATGATACGCATTATATTTCTTTGTACTTTAGGACAATCCTTGTGCAGCTGGTACAGCCTCTGAAGTAGCTGTAAGCCTCCATTTGCTTCAATTTTATCACAATGTGTAGATATCTAGTACAATAAATTAATGAAAGCTCACTTTATGTTGCACAAATTCACTAGCCAGGTGACACAGCATGCTGACGGCACCGCCTGGGGACTCTTTCCTGCTCAAGGACAGAGGCCCACCTACAACTCCCATCTCAGCTTACTTGAATAAATAAGCAAATCCCCATCTATGTGAGAGGTGCTTAAAAATTACTGAAACTTGGGACGCCTGGGTGGCTCAGCAGTTTAGCGCCTAACTTCAGCCCAGGGCGTGATCCTGGAGTTCCAGGATCGAGTCCCACATCAGGCTCCTTGCATGGAGCCTGCTTCTCCCTCTGTCTGTGTCCCTGCCTCTCTCTGTCTCTCTGTGTCTCTCATGAATAAATAAAAAAAATCTTTTAAAAAAAAATCACTGAAGCAACTAAGGCATATCTCACCAGGACTTCTGAAATTTTTATTCTTAAAGTTACTCTGCTTATCTATTGGTGGGATGTGTAACCTGACAATGTCATTATTATACAAATGTTTCAATTTATAGTGATACTTTGGATAGCTTGAAGCTAACTTAAAAAGGTTCTCTATGCTTGAAAAACTTGCCACGTGTTAACAGGAAGAAAAACCCCATGCAAGTAGCAGATTTTGCTTCTGCATATAAGAACTCCCAGAGATAAGTACCATCTGCAGTCGGCACACCACCCCACACAAGCCCACAGCTATGGGGCTCTCCTAAAACTCAGAGGAGTCAGAAAAATATTTAAAGAGAAAGATCTTTTAAGATGTTTAAAGTGGTAAAACAAAAAAGAAATAAAACGGGATATGGATTTTTAATGGAGAAAAGAAATAAAAGAAAGCCAAAGGAAATATGTAATATTATGGAAAGTCTTCACAGTGTGCCAAGGTCATTGGCACGGCCTTGGCCTCTTCCCATCACTAATTGTACTCACTGACATGATACCATGTCACATATATGTAACAATCCCTATTCTCTAAATTTTTATTGAATTTTATCATATTTTTAGTACATTGAAAAGTATGCCTTTTAGACATATGTCAGTGAAATATGTAATGACTTTAGAAGTTTCTGGAAAGGTATTCTATGCACTTTCCACTGAAGATGCATCTATTGCTTCAGAAACTAGTCTTAAGTTGCAAAAACTCAAGCTTGTTTTCCCACGTGCCCTTTTGAACTACAATGCTAATACCTCTGCTTTGTACTCGATTCCTAACTCCACTGGTGGAAACTGGAAATGACCAAAATGCTGGGCTTTTTAAAAAAAAGATTTTATTTATTTGTTCATGAGAGAGACACAGAGAAGCAGAGACATAGGCAGAGAGAGAAGCAGGCTCCCTGCAGGGAGCCTGATGCGGGACTCGATCCCAGGACCCCAGGATCACAACCTGAGCCAAAGACAGACAACCACTGAGCCAGCCAGGTACCCCAACCAAAAATGCTTCAGCCATGTCTAATGGATTGCAAAATTAAACTGGAGAGTTTAAATTCTCTAGGATGGGGTTTCTCATGATGTGGGATGAACCACTTCCAACAGCCTCACCAAGAATGCCTATTACAAATGCAAATTTCTGGACAAAAGCCCACATCTACTAAATTAAAACTGTTAGAGGTGATCAGGAAATATGTACTTTAAAGTATACTTCCTGAGTGATTTTTATACATTCATGTTTGAGCACCAAAAAGTTTGTTGCTTTTTTCTTTTTAAAATCAAAAAGTCACCAGGGGGCACCTGGATGGCTCAGCTGGTTGGGCATCTGACTCTCGATTTCAGTTCAGGTCAGGATCTCAGGGTCATGAGTTCGAGCCTTGTGTCAAGCTCTGCTCTTACCATGGAGTCTGCTTGAGAGTCTTTCTCTCCCTCTGCCCCATCTCCCCACCTCTCTCTCTCTCAAATAAAATCTTAAACAAATAAATAAAATCAAACTATGATCATGAAAGGAAAGTTGTCATAAGTGCCAAAAAAATTAAAAACCACTAATACTTGTGCTGGTTAAAATTCAAGAGTATGGTCACCGAATTTACTTCTTTTCTATATTGCTACATTTCTGGCAGATGTTTTACTGAAAATTAACTACTTGGTAATATTTGTAAAAATGATCTGAGAAGGGCAGTAAAAGTATAATTCAAAGGTCAATGCCATATTGAGACAATGGATTGCTTTTTTATGTCCAAGTAAGATTAAATACATTTTTAGAAATACTTGGCAAAATTATCAAATATGTATTGTGCTATATCATGACTATCAATTCTAATAATTAAATGGGGGAAAAAGCAGAAATTTTAAAACAAGCAAAAAGCTTTTTTTCTTTTACAAAAAATGAGGATTACTTCCCTTGAATGAACCAACATGTACAATTTTTTCATTATGATCATAAAAACTAAACTACATTCTGAAAACGTAAGTTACCTCAGAATGTTTTACCAAAGCTTCTAAGCAGAACATTTCCACTGTAGCTGAAGGAACTTCTCCAAAACTTTCAGCATAAGGAAGTCCATTTCCTCCAAAACACCATAAGCCACCCTGAAAGATAATTAAAATGTTTACTGAAAAGAGTGACTCTTATTTTTTGTTTGACAAAAAAAAAAAAAAAAAAAAAATCCTTGAGCTATATACACAACATATTTTGGAAGCTGAAAGAGAACTAGTTATGCAAATTGTTGCTTACTAGAACAGAAAACATAAGGAATCATTTCTAGAAGAGGCTATCTTTATGTCTTTCTTACTTCTTTCCTCTGTATCCTCTTCTCTGAAAGTATGAAGACTAACACACAATTCTTTATCAAGTAAGAAAAGCCCAGTGTTGACCATAATGTTCTACTGTCAGATGATACTAGTGGAGTCTATTTGAAGTCTATTAATCAAAATAATAAAGAGAAAAGGCATTAATGGAAAAATTTTAAATGAAGATAACTGATAACAATGATCAGAGAGCTTTTAATTCTTCCTAACCTGAAATTCAAGTTCATATGGAAGAATAAACAGAAGAGCTAAGAACAGCATGAGACAGTATGGCAATGTGAACTAGCTATAATAGTAAAATATAAGAATAAACTGGGAAAAGAAAATTTCAACTCTTAATCACAGATCAAATGGTAATGTCACTAAGTATACAAAAATCCCCTACAAATCATTGACAAAAATACCAACGATGCTATGGAAAAAAGAACAACAGTCATAAATAGAAAGTTCCTAGAAAAGGGAATCTATGACACAATGCTCAACAGTATTCCTAATGAGAGGCATGCATAGTAAACTATATGAGAAAACACAGCTCTCATCTATCAGAAGGGTACGGAAGCAGGCACTCCTATTGCTCTGCTACTTCTGTGAAGGACAAATCAGGGACACTGCAAGCCTCCGTGCCCTTCAACAATCCATAGAGACACGCACAGGCAAAGTGATACAGGTTCAGCTTTGTTCATTGCAGCATTGTTGTTAAGCACAAAAGACTGAAACTACCTACTGCCATCAACAGGAGGCTGGTTAAGTAATGATGGGACCACTGTACAATGGAATGCTCTATGAACATAAAATCTTTGAGTCTCCTCATATTTTGATATACATGAATCTCCAAGATGAACCCTTAAGTGAGAAAAAGGGGCAGAAGAATGTATTGTATGCTACCATTTGTGTAAGAATATGAAAAATTACATGAGTGTGTATGTGTGTATGTGTGCCCGCGCGTGCTGGGTGGGGGACATGAAAGGGATGGAGGGAAGACTTATTATTATATCTACTTTAAAGCACTTCGTATTTAAATGAGGGGCACAACTGTGTGTATACAGGCCACCTGCTGGCAAAACAGCTCAACTACAAAGTAATGTTTTTCAAAAATGTGTCTAGAAAGCCCACTGTTTCCTATAGGAAATACAATCCAAAAGTTTCTGCATTTTGAGTTAACTTACAGGACCCACTGTTCAATGAACCTAGTAAACATTCAAAATGTTTGGCCATTCTGTAATATTTACTCATACTATCCTCTCTGATGTAACATTCTGTTTATCCAAGTTTAAGCATGCTTAGATCTTAAACATTTACGCCCTTTAAATAGAGGGCTGGGAAGGGCCTAACTCATTGAGAGTCACGCTCTCCTCTAGTAGGGATAAGGGCAAACAGTGAACTGGTGGGCTCTGGGGGATGGGGAACTTTTCTTAAAGATCTCCCACCACAACCTACCTTCCCCAAATCCCTCTTACTTTACACCCTCAAATCATCTGACCTCTTTCTAAGCTAAATGCTCCAAGAAAATAAAAGGAAGGAGGAAAAAAATTACCTAGGATTTTGTGTTTTTCTTGATAATTTCCTAAGTAGGATATAAGAATACAGTTCCAAATCCAACCTCATTGGCAAAGCTTCTAAGCTATTTATGAACTGGCAAATTGTGTGGTAGTAAAAAGCACAAGCAAAAAGGAATAAATAAAAGGTATGAACTCATGGTGTAGTCATATAGATCATATTCTAATTTGTAACATGAAAATAAATATACATAGCTTACTGTTTTATCACTAGATTAAGATAGAGCAAGGTTACATAAATTTGTAAAAATTTAAGAAACGCCACGCATCAAATTCCATATGTGCAACTAAAAAACAATTTCTTAAGGCTTAGAGAAATGCAGAGGAAAAGGAAGAAAGAATGATAATGTTAAAAACAGTAATAAAGGTAAGGTATAAAAATTAAAAGGCAATAATAATAATAATGCATAAAATAAAAAATCAACTAATAAAGTTACTGAAGAATTTATATCCATATTATATACTAATCATATGTGTAACAAAGCATTTTATGTAAAAATTTTTTATTATGATACCCAATGAGACATAACATTACTGTGGATTTATGTGATATTTTTCAAATGCATCTCAACAAGTTTATAACAGTCAAATTACTTAGTACCTAATGGATATTTTCCTACCATATAACCTAGACTCCAATTAAATAATATCTGTAGAGTTACTTCCATTTTTGTCTGTGATACAAAAATACTTTAATTCATAATAGAAATATGCCAGTTATTACTTAGTATGTGTAAGTTTGTGCGCAGCTGGTTCTTGTAACAATGTCATAATTCATTCATTCATTATTCCATAAATATTTATTGAGAACATATTGTGTGGGAGGCTGTATTTGGTACTGTGGAGATTATTATAGACTACTGAAGAGAGAAGATTAAGTAATCAAACAAATAAATACATAGCATAATTACACAATGGGATAAATGCCATAAAGGGCAATAAATGCAATAAACATTTGAGATAAAGAGGAAGGTCTCTATGAGGAGTTGACAAACTGAGAGATGAAGGATGAAGAGTCAGCTATATGACAAGTTAGTAGCAGAGAATCCCAGGCAGAGAGAACATGAGTAGATAAATACTTAGCAAGTTCAAGGAATGGAGAACATGAGTAGATAAATACTTAGCAAGTTCACTATGGCTGGAGCATAGTGAGCATGAGGGAGGGGATACTCAGAAAAGCAGCGAAGATACAGATTCAGGTAAGCTGAAGCCAAGGGCTGCTAAGGAATGTGACATCTGAAAATTATTATCTGCTCTTCTAGAAACACTTAGAAATAAGCTGTTTGCTTTCTCTGTTACTTACACTGATGAGCAGATTTATTCACAACCAAAGTTGAGGGGAGGGTAGGTGTGGGGAGTTTGCAGATGACAATAATGGGTTCATTCCAACAAAGAATCAATGCACAGCTGTGCATCATGGAGAACTGCAGGAGCATGGAAACCTGTCCAACCATGTGAAAGCAAGCTTCACAGTTTCCTGTTTTGTGTAAACATCTTTGTAGTTTTCCAAACCCTCTGTCATTAAAAAAATCTCCCATCCTTAAACCAAGTCAGTGTCTTTCTCTCAATCATAATCATTGCTATGCTTATCCAGATCAGTGTTAGAAGTGTCTTGATGCAAGGACTTCAGACCCTAATGGTTAAAGCGATTTCAGAGACTCTGAAACTACAGGGGCAAATGATAATACTAAAATGGCAGAATTTTAGCTGGACTGTCCTTAAGCCAAGACCACAAAAGCTTTGTGATGGGAAATCATTTCAATGCACTATATCAACTGTTTCCTTGACTCCAGGCAGCTTGTCATGTTAGATGAAAAATAAAGCACAATCTAAAATTTTCAAATGTTCTGCAGGGTCACAGACACCTGAGGTCCTCTAAGAAAGGTAGAAACTAGGGACAAGCTGACTGATTGGAAGCATCTAGATGGTAATAGAGACTGAAAGCTGGATCCTGACACCAAAGAAGGAATGATCTTGATGGTAACATCTGGGATGGTGGCAGGCCAAGGGTCACTCACAAAGCTAGAAAGTGATTTTGCTCTTTCTAACCCAGTTATCCCAATGACAGAAGGAACAAGAGGAGGGAAGGCAGATCATGCCAGGGTGGGTGGGGAGCAGGGGGTACAGAGAGTTTTGATACTGCCTTTTTTTTTTTTTTTAAGATTTTATTTATTTTTTCATGAGACAGAGAGAGAGAGAGAGAGGGGGGCAGAGACACAGGCAGAGGGAGAAGCAGGCTCCATGCAGGGAGCTCGACATGGGACTTGATACCTGGTCTCCTGGATCACATGCCCTGGGCTGAAGGTGGTGCTAAACTGCTGAGCCACCCAGGCTGCCCAATACTGCTTCTAATTGCAGGTCCCTTTGTTTTAAAATTTGTGTAAATCTCTGGTATTTCTATATGAAAAACTTACAACCTCAGAACTCTGCAATTTGTGCAAACCAACTGGGCTCAGAAACGTGTTCATTCTAAAACAGGAATTGCCAATCCAGGGTCATCTTTAAATGCCTGAAGTAGACAGAATTCAGGTTACAGAGGGCATATACTTGATGAGAAAATGTTACGTCTTTATCTTCCTGACATCTAACAGAAATTCTGCATTGCTTTCAATTATAAACACAGACAATAAACCATAGTAACAGTAGCAATCTATGTAACTCTATCAGTATAGATGTGGGACCCAGGAAATTTAACAAAAATCCCCTACCCCTGGACAAGCAGAGCAGGACTAACTCCATTTTGTGCTACACCTGCCACCTCCTGTATGACCCCCACATGACCTGCTTATTGCTTAAGGCGCTGCCCCACCCTAGTCAAACTGCTGGGCACACCCTAATTGGAAATCGGCTCATAACAACGTAACCCTGCTTTGTGCCCACCAAAACTGCTTGCCAATTCTGACCAAAGTAATAGGCCAGCTCAAATGGATACTATAGGGTAAAATGTAATTCAATTGGCCACCTGCGTGTGGACCGACATGACTGTGCAACTTTCTGTGTATCCCATGGGCCACTGGCCCCTATAAAGCTGCTACGCCTCTTAGTCTCGGGGTCCAAGTCCCTGCTCCACTGTGTCAGGTATACTTGGACCCAAGCTCGAGCTTGTAAATAAACCCTCGTGTGTTTGCATCGGTGTTGGCTCCTTGGTGGTTTCTCGGATTCGCAATCTTGGGCACAACAATAGAAAGTGCAGATATTTTCCTATCACATCTCATTTGCTGCAGCTTTTTGAAAATAACATTAGGATCATTATTCCTTTGAAGACCTACTGCTGGTGGTCCTGGTACTGGTGGCCCAGAATTGACACTGCTATCCAGTGTCCACTCACCAGCAGTTATTTGAGACCCATACATGGACAGACTAGTCATCAGTTTAGCACTCTTATTCAGCCAAGCCACAACAGCATTCACACTGATTTCTTTAAAAAGCCTAATTTACACTTTGAATTGATCCATACAAAACTGAAAATTTCCCCAACTGTCCACTGAAAAGGTCTAAGAGCAACACCAGTAGCAAAGAGCAAGCTTATACCCAAAAGTTGGTTTCTAACAACCACTGGTCCTAGGAGGAACCAGGGCTTCCTAAAGATTCAGCTGACACCAGAGCTGGAGCAGAGAAAGTTTAAGATGAGCATGGAACATTTTCTAATGCCAGAAAATAAGGAGGTACTCAAAAAATAATGGAGACAACTCCAAAACACATGAGAGGCAACCTGAAGGGGTTCCCACACCAAATCTCAAGACACTATGAATAACAGTAGTACTGGTTATAATCTAGGGAATAAAACAATAATCCATGAGCCCCTAGTCCATGGATCAGGTAGGAAGGAAGGAAGGAAGAAGGAAAGTTTTTCCTTAACAGTATATAGAAGTAAAGAGGGAGTATCAGAGTTGAGGGTGAGAGATCACCATTTTGCAACCATCCAAGAATAACCATTATCAGGCACAATTCATTTGAAGGATACTGAAACTATTGGCTGACAGTTTGAAGAGGACAGCCTAACAGTCTCAAACATCCCCTCCTCCCTCAGATCCTATAATCATTACAAACAAAACATATTAACGTTAAAGCAGAGAAAAGGGGGCACCTGGGTGGCTTCGTGGGTTAAGCATCTGCCTTCAGCACAGGTCATGATCCTGGGGTCCTGGGATCAAGTCCCACATTGGGCTCCCTGGTCTGAGGGGCCTACTTCTCCCTCTCCCTCTGCCTGCTGCTCCCCCTCCTTGGGCGTGCTCTCTGTCAAATAAATAAATAAAATCTTTAAAAAACAAAACAAAACAGAGAAACCTGGCAAGTTAGCATCAGCAATAAGGGGACCAACTGGCATCATGTGCTTCTGGATGCAGCACACTGGGAAGGACATAAATCACCTACTTTGTGTTCATGTGATAAATGCGAAAGCTGAATCTAATCCTGAGGACACATGAGATAAACTAAACTAAAGACATTCTGCAAACTGCTACTCTGTATTCTTCAAAAATGTTAATGACATGAAGGTTGAGAAAAGCTGAAGCATTGTTCTAGATAAAACCAAATGCAATGACCACCAAATCCAAGGTTTCTTCCTAGACCTGGATCAGATTTACAAAAAAACAAAAAACCCCACAAAAAAAAACAAGCGGGGCAGCCCAGATGGTTCCGCAGTTTAGCGCTGCCTTCAGCCCAAGGTGTAATCTTGGGGTCCCTGGATTGAGTCCTGCATCGGGCTCCCTGCATGGAGTCTGCTTCTCCCTTTGCCTGTGTCTCTTGTGAATAAACAAATAAAATCTTTAAAAAAAAAAACAAATAAACAAACAAAAACAAACAATAAGCTGCCATAAAAGAATTACTGGAATACTTGGCAAAATTCAAACATGGAGTCTATATTAGATAACAGTAGTCTACCAATGTTAATTTTCTGAGTTTGATACCTGTACTGTGGTCATAGCTCAGAATGTCCATGTTGTCAGGAAACACACACTTAAGTCTTTAGAGTTAATAAGATGTCATTTCTACATCCGACTCTGAAATGGTTCATGGAGGAAAATAGTAAATGTGTGTAAGAGACATATAAAATATATCTATAGAGATGGGGAGTAAGTGGGAGATCAGAAAACAATGGGACAAAATTTTAATAACTGGTGAATCTTAGGGAAGTGTATTACTTCTGCAATTCTTGAAGTTTAAAATTATTTCAAAATAAGTTAAAATATTTTAAAAGAAACTCTAACTTTCCTTTTTAAATGTATTATTTAATGCATTAATAAGAACCGTATGTATTATACCACAAAAATTATTTTTGATAACAGTATTTCACTATAATTGGTTTCCTTTGTAATCCTATGTATTGTGTTTTATGCATCTAGAAATGAGTTCACAGACTTTACTAAACATCAAAGGGGGTCCATGGTATACAAAGGTTAAGAAGCCCTGCTCTAAAACCAAACAGCTGTGTAGATTATCTGCTGAGGCTAAGTAACCTCCTGAGCAGGTAGTTTTGTAAAGAAGCAGCATATTGCCTCTTGAATGGTGCCCAGAGACTGTCACAAGGCAGCTTTGGCAGATCTCTAAAAACCAGAAGGACACCCCTCCTATCTCTTCACTCCCAACTTCTTGGTAAGTAAAAAATCTGAGAAGCCTGACTAAATAGCAGGAGAGGGGAAAAGAGGTGAGGGTGGGGAGATGAGAACAAGAACAACTAAGATGGAGTTGCTTATTGTCTGATGAGATGGGGCCTCAGAACTGAAACTAAATGTTTTTTTTCTTTAATGTTAAAGATGTGCTACTTTTTGTTTTATTCTGTTTTTTTTTTTTTTTTTTTTAGATTTTATCTATGTATTCATGAAAGACACAGAGAGAGAGGCAGAGACATAGGTAGAAGGAGAAGCAGGCTCTATGCAGGAAGCCCAATGTGGGACTCAATCCTGGGACTCCAGGATCACGCCCTGGGCCAAAGGCAGACACTCAACCACTGAAACACCCAGGCATCCCCTTTTTGTTTGTTTGTTTTTTAAAGCATTCATCTCCTTGGTTAGGTTTATTCCCAGGTATCTTACTGGTTTTAGTATTACTGTAAATGGGATTGACTCTTTAATTTCTCTTTCTTCTACTTCATTATTGTGAATAGAAATGCAACAGATTTTTCTATGCATTGATTTTGCATCCTGCAACTTTAATGAATTCATGTATCAGTTCTAGCAATTTTTTTGGTGGAGAATTTTGGGTTTTCCATATAGAATATCATGTCATTTGCAAATAGTGAAAGTTCTACTTCTTCCTTGCTGAATAAACCTAACTAAAGAGGTGAAAGACCTATACTCTGAAAACTATAAAACACTAATGAAAGAAACTGAAGAGGACATAAAGAAACGAAAAGACATTCCATGCCTAAGGATTAGAAGAACAAATGTTGTTAAAATGTCTATATTACCCAAAGTGATCTACACACTTACTGCAATCCCTATCAAAATACCAACAGCATTTCTCACAGAGCTAGAACAAACAATCCTAAAATTTGTATGGAATGACAAAAGACCTCAAGTAGCCAAAGCAACCTTGAAAAAAGAAAAGCAAAGCCAAAGGGAATACAATTCTGGATTTCAAGTTATATTATAAAGCTGTAGTGATCTAGACAGTATGGTACTGGCACAAAAAATAAATACATAGATCAATGGATCAGAATAGAAAACCCAAAAATGAACCCACAACTATATAATCATTAATCTTCAATAAAGCAAAAAAGAATATCCAATGGGAAAGAGTCTCTTCAACAAATGGTGTTGGGGAGAGCAACATGCAAAAGAATGAAACTAGGCTACTTTCTTATACCACAAACAAAAATAAATTCAAAATAGGTTAAAAGAACTAGATGTAAGACATGAAACCATTAAGATTCTAAAGCAGAACACAGGCAGTAACTCTGACACTGGCCATAACAACTTCTTACTATATGTCTGCTGAGGCAAGGCAAACAAAAGCAAAAATAAACTATTGGGACTTCATCAAAATAAAAACCTTCTGCACAGCAAAGGAAACAATCAACAAAACTAAAAGGCAACCTACAAAACAGGAGAAGATATTTGCAAATGATATATCTGATAAAGGGCTACTATCCAAAATTATAAAGACTTATGAAACTCAACACCTAAAAAAGAAATAATCCAATTAAAATGGGCAAAAAACATGAATAGACATTTTCCCAAAGAATACATACAAATGGCCAACAGATTCATGAAAACATGCTCAATATCACTCATCAGGGAAATGTAACTCAAAACTACAATGAGGTATCACCTCACACCTGTCAAAGGGGCCAAAATCAACAACACAAGAAACAGGTGTTGGAGAGGATGGAGAGAAAGGGGAACCCTCCTGCACTGTTACTGGGAATGCAAACTGGTGCAGCTACTCTGGAGAACAGTATATAGGCGGCTCCTCAAAAAGTTAAAGCTAGAACTATTCTATGATCTAGCAATTGCACTAGGCATTTACCCAAAGAATACAAAAATACTAATTCAAAGGGATATATGTACCTCAATGTTTACAGCAGCCTTAACTACAATAGCCAAACTATGGAACAGCTCACGTGTCCATCAACTGATGAATAAAAAAAATGTGGGCTGTAGACACGGAATATTATTCAGCCTTCCAAAAAGATGAGATCTCAGGGCACCTGGGTGGCTCAGTGGTTGAGCATCTGCCTTTAGCTCAGGTTGTGATCACAGGGTCCTGGGATTGAGTCCTGCATCGGGCTCCCCAAAGGCAGCCTGCTTCTGCCTATGTCTCTGCTTCTCTCTGTGTCTTTCGTGAATAAATAAAATCTTTAAAAAAATATGAGATCTTGCCATTTGCAACAATGTAAATGGAGCTAGAGAGTATAATGCTAAGCAAAATAAGTCAGAGAAAGACAAATAGTATATGATCTCACTCATAAATAGAATTTAAGAAACAAAATAAACAAAGGGAAAGAAAAAAAGAGAGGTAAACTAAGAAATAGACTCTTAATTCTAGAGCACACACTGATGGTTACCATAGGGAAGGTGGGAGGTGGGGTTGCAGGAAATAGGTGATGGGGATTAAGGAGTGCACTCATAATGAGCACTGGGTGATGCATGGAAGTGCTGAATCACTATATTTTACACCTGAAACTAATATTATACTGTATAGTAACTAACTGGAATTTAAATAAAAACTTTTTTAAAAGTGTTCAGGGGATCCCTGGGTGGCTCAGCAGTTTAGCACCTGCCTTTGGCCCAGGGCATGGTCCTGGAGTTCCGGGATCGAGTCCCACGTCAGGCTCCCTGCATGGAGCCTGCTTCTCCCTCTGCCTGTCTCTCTCTCTCTCTCTCAGTTTCTCATGAATAAATAAAATCTTTTTTTTAAAAAAGTGTTCATCTAAGAGATTATTTTGAACAGTATGGGAAAATTGAAGTGATTGAGATCATGACTGACCGAGGCAGTGGCAAAAAGAGAGGTTTCGCTTTTGTGACCTTTGACGACCATGACTCTGTAGACAAGATTGTCATTCAAAAATACCATACTGTGAATGGCCACAACTGTGAAGTAAGGAAAGCCCTATCGAAGTAAGAGATGGCTAGTGCTTTGTCCAGCCAAAGAGGCCGAAGTGGTTCTGGAAACTTTGGTGGTGGTCGTGGAGGTGGTTTTGGTGGGAATGACAACTTTGGTCGTGGAGGGAACTTCAGTGGTCGAGGTGGCTTCGGTGGCAGTCGAGGTGGTGGTGGATACGGTGGCAGTGGGGATGGCTATAACGGATTTGGTAATGACGGAAGCAACTTTGGAGGTGGCGGAAGCTATAACGATTTTGGCAATTACAACAATCAATCCTCAAATTTTGGACCCATGAAAGGAGGAAATTTTGGAGGCAGAAGCTCTGGCCCCTATGGTGGTGGAGGCCAATACTTTGCCAAACCATGAAACCAAGGTGACTATGGCGGTTCCAGCAGCAGCAGCAGCTATGGCAGTGGCAGAAGGTTTTAATTACTGCCAGGAAACAAAGCTTAGCAGGAGAGGAGCACCAGAGAAGTGACAGGGAAGCTACAGGTTACAACAGATTTGTGAACTCAGCCAAGCACAGTGGTGGCAGGGCCTAGCTGCTACAAAGAAGACATGTTTTAGACAATACTCATGTGTATGGGCAAAAAACTCGAGGACTGTATTTGTGACTAATTGTATAACAGGTTATTTTAGTTTCTGTTCTGTGGAAAGTGTAAAGCATTCCAACAAAGGGTTTTAATGTAGATTTTTTTTTGCACCCATGCTGTTGATTGCTAAATGTAATAGTCTGATCATGACGCTGAATAAATGTGTCTTTTTTTAAATGTGCTGTGTAAAGTTAGTCTACTCTGAAGCCATCTTGGTAAACTACCCCAACAGTGTGAAGTTAGAATTCCTTCAGGGTGATGCCAGGTTCCACTCGAAATTTATTTGCAACCTGCTTGGGCACAGAAGCCATTGTCTCCACAAACCTTGGTGTGGTTGAACTGACAGTTAATGTGTTGTGACCTGGAGTTCACCATTAAAAGGGTCACCCAAGCAAAGTCCTGGAGTTTATTTGGTTATTATGATTGTTGGTACATCCTATGCAATATATCTAAATTGAACTATGGTATCAGATAAAATTATAGATGGGATTAAAGCTTGTGTATTGTCCATTATCATGTGTAATCAATAAACGATTTACTATTCTCTTGAAAAAATAAAAATAAAAAAATAAAAAAAAGTGTTCAGAGGACAGGGAGTCAAGTCATGGTGAAAAAAGAATCTTCCAACTGAAAAATCAAAAGTACTTCATTAAAGCCAAAGCATTCATTTTTTTTTAAGTACCAGAAACAATTTCCTTCTGAAATTTCTGCTTAAAGGATAGATCTATGTGTGTATGTGGTCTGCCCAGTAGAATGGAGATGTTTTGAGTCAGAATCAGTTTCATCATTTCCACCATGATCTATGATACCTAAATATACTGAATTGGAATAATGTCAAGTCAATACAATTAAAAGGTCATATGAATTACTTTTTCAGACATCACTATGTTTAGGAGAATAAGCCAACTGAGGGCACCTGGGTGGTCCAGTCAGTTAAGCATCTGCCTTTGGCTCAGGTCATGCATGATCTCAGGGTCCTGGGATGGAGTTCTGAGCTGAGCTTCCTGCTCAGTGGGGAGTCTGCTTCTTCTCCCTCTGCTCCTCCCCCTGCTCCCTTTCCCTCTCTCTCAAATAAATAAAATCTTAAAAAATAAATAAAAATAAGCCAACTGAGATGTGTGGGACATCTCAGGTGGCAGGAAACCCACAGCCTCTCCAAGGTAGTAAATGTTAAAACATGCACACATAGTATATGTTAATTATGAACACACATACATGTACACACACACACACACAACCCCCAGGGTCCATGCAGACTAAGATATTCTTTAAGCTGCTGAGGCCATGACTTCTCGGCAGAAAAGAGGTAGCATAGTCTATTAAACCACTTTCTTTCGCTTGACTTAGCAAAATGTTTAAAAATGCTGTAGATGATAGAACACTATAAAAGTTAGGGGGATGACAACTAAATAGTAATAAGCAAAAGAAAATCGATTGTACTGAAAAAGAAAAACATCAGGCCAGGTGCCAGGAGCTCTGGCATTGGAACAAGGAGAGAAGTAAGTGAGTGACAGCAGGGGTACAGAAGTCAGTGGGATGCCTATGGCAGAGAACAGGGAGGCATTTCCACCCCACTGTGCCCACTGCTCTGTTGATAAACAATCTGGTCCCAAGATGAAACTATCAGAAGTTGGACAAGACCTGCTGAAAGTAAGGCTATACTCTCTGGCTCCCAGGTGAAAAGGGAAGGATATAGATAAATTACTCAGAATGACAGGTGCATGGTCTTCAGGACACCAGCAGGACAAGCAACAAAAGAAAAAAATGCATACACTGGACTTCACAATTAAAAATGTTTGTGCTACAAAAATGTTTGTGCTACAAATGTTTGTGCTACAATTAAAAATGTTTGTGCAGGACAAGCAACAAAAGAAAAAAATGCATACACTGGACTTCACAATTAAAAATGTTTGTGCTACACTATCCAAAAAGTGAAAAAACTTGCAGAATAGGAGAAATATTTGCAAATAATCTATCTGATAAGGAATTTATATCCAAAATATATAAAAATTTTTACAATAATAATAAGACAAGTAACCCAATTAAAAAATGGGCAAAGGATTTGAAGACACTTCTCAAAGAGGGTAAATAAATAACTAATAAGCACACAGAAGAGTGTTCAACATCATTAGTCATTAGGAAAAATGCAAATCAAAACCAGAATGAAGATGTTACTTCACACATAATGAGGTGGCTCATAATAAAAAAGATGGGTAACAAGTGTTGGCAAGTATGTGGAGAAATTGAAACCCTCATATGTTGCTAGTAGGAATGTGAAATGGTGCAGCTGCTGTGGAAAATATTTTGGAAGCCCTTCAAAAAGTTAAACACAGAGTTACCATATGACCCACTCCTAGGTACATATCCAAAAGAATTAAAACCATATACCCACACAAAAACTTGTACTCAGATATTCACAGCGGTATTATTCATAATAGCCAAGAAGTAGAAACAACCTAAATATCCATCAACTGATGAATGGATAAACAAAATGGCATCTATCCATACACTGGAATATTACTGGCCATAAAAAGGAAAGAAGTACCAATACATGCTACAACATGGATGAACCTTCAAAAGTCAGACACAAAAGGTAACATATTACTAACATATTAGATGGTACCCTTTATGTGAAATATCCAGAACAGGCTAATTCATAGAGAATGGGAATATAATAGTGGCACCAGTACTGGGGCAGGGGGAATAAAGAGCGACTGCTAATGGGTTCAAATTTCTTTTGGGGATGACAAAAATGTTCTGGAATTAATGGTGATGGTTGCACAAGTCTCTGAGTATATAAAAACCCAATAAATTATACATATTTATTTTTTAATTTTTTTAAGATTTTATTTATTTGAAAGAGAGAGTATGAGTGAGGAGGTGGGTAGAGGGAGAAGTAGACTCCCTGCTAAACAGGGAACCCAATATGGGACTCAATACCAGGGCCCTAGGATCATGACCTGAGCCAAAGGCAGATGCTTAACCGAATGAGCCACTCAGGTGCCCAAATTATGCATTTTTAAATGGCAAATTTTATAAAATGTGAATTGTAGCTCAATAAAGCTGTTACTTTAAAAAAAGAAAACTAGTTTAACTGGAAATATCATGATTTTTAAGAACATTTAAGAAACACAATTGCTCTGCTCTGTTACTTCAGTTGCTAGGGGTCTATCTTCATGTAGAACAATACAGAGTATACCCCTGAGGCCTTGGTCCTGGACTCTAATACTATTCTCCACTAAGAAGTACCAGGTCACCTTTGAGGAGCAACCAATTCATGTTGGAAGGTGGGAAGATTCAAGAAGGGCCAGAGACATCTTACCATCAGAAAACAAGGTATTTTTTGTAGCCACCTTGGGGACTGAATTAAAAGTGACAATAAGGTCAGCTGAAACAAAGAGCTCTAGTGGGCCAGGCAGTGGCATTCTGAGCATCAAAAAGAAAATTATGATGACAAGTCACTGGAGAGATTTCAAGGCATGGACCAAATGGGGAAATTATATAAAGTATAGTAGAGAAGTCATTTTCTACTGATACGTTGTTAATTTGTCCCCTCCTGGCTCAAATGAGAAAAAGACAAATCATTAAATTGGCAAGAGAATATATGCTACTATAATTTGTTTTACTGATAAAATACTTTCCTCTGAGTAGATTATACGGTTGTTGTAGTAATAGTGACAGTAATTTGTTTTAATTTCTCTTAGAGACAGATATTTTATGAAGACAAAAAACTTGCTGAGATGATACTGCAAAAATAATGGATTTCAGTAACCGCCCTCGGGCAGGCTGGAGTTGGAGTAAATTTCGGATGCTGCATTCAGGATACTGTGCTCTGATTCACGTAGATGAAGCCTTCTGCTATGTATGCCAGTTATTTACATCTAGTGAATCAGCCTACAGCTAAAGCAGTGTGAGAAGGGAATGTAGGGGGAGAGAACATAAACTCCTCAATCAGGATGGTTCTCATGTGTGAAGAGAGTCTTACTCCAAAGGTGTTAAAGACCCTGAGTAGCACTTTGAGAGCTCTGACAAGATGGCACGTAAGCTGAGCATGCTGAACTGTGCCCTTCTGATCTGTGCTCAGTCTCCTTGTTTGCACACCATTTGCCACTACACAAACTTTACATCTGAATTTATACTCCCTATGTGACATAGAAATCCCAAACTAGGGAATTAATACCAAACTAGTCCAGTAAGAGTGAAACTCCTGATGTATCCAACAGAAGTAAACACAAAAACTGCTCTGCAAGGACCAATTTACAATCCAAGGTGCTCAGGACTCCCACAGAAAACAATCCATTTGGCTAAAGTCAAACTCACAGTAAAAATACTTCACCCATGTTAACCCACAATCTGAGAGTCAATGTCACCACAAACAGTAATTAAGACATCAATAAACTGAAATAGAAGACTCTGAAAGAGACTTTAAAATTATTTTTTAAGTGACAGCAAGAACAGAGCCGAGATGAAAGAACAGGACAGCATGAGAAAGAGATGACGACAGCTGGGGAAGTGGTTACAGTGCAGATAGTGAGGCAAACAGACTCAAGCTGTATCTGAAGGGACAGCTTGCAGGAACTGTGGATTGGCTGAATGCAGAAGGAACAGGAATTCCTATCCTTTAGCTTAAGAAAGTAGGTAGATGCTGTGCCATTTACTCAGATGGAAAGACTAAAGGAGAAGAACTTAGCAGAGGGAGAGGTGGGCTCAACATGCTGAGTCTGGGACAACGATTACCGATCTAAGCAGAGACACCACATCGGAGGCTGAATATTCAGATCTAGAGCTTGGGTTAGAATGTAAGATCAGAGACACTGCTTTAGGCATCAGTAGCATATAGTGATATTTAAAACCTTGTAAATTACTATCTATTCATTCTTCAAGATGTAACTTCAGAGTCACCTCCATGGTGCCTAACGTGACTTCTTAAGCAGAGTGAGGGCTCTCTATGACTCTGTTTACTTACCTCTCTCCACATAGTCCGTAACAATGCCTGGAACACAACCAAGAGTCAACATGTTTATTCTGTTCTCAGAAGGAAGACTATTCTAAGGTTCTAAGTGATAGGCCCTGGCACAATATCCTAGAAAGGGTGGGCAGGCACTCCAAAATATTTACTGAAAGAATAAATGAGCTAACCTTCTGAGCAGCTAGACTTTGACTGCTTTCACTCAGAGCCAAAGATGTAAAATACTGGATACACTCATCAAGCTCCGTTTGAGGTAAAGAAGCCAGCAACTGTCTGAGCTCTTCTTCAATGGAAGAATCCTGGAATAAAAGGAAAAGATATTATTCATAATTAAGCTCAACAAATGACTACAACAAAACCACCCAAAGAACCAAAGCCTTTAAAACAAAACAAGACAAAACAGGAGGGCAGAGATAAATTAGTACTTTTGGTCTTGAAAACTGTTGCCCACCCAGGTATATAGAGAATCACTTAATTTTGAGTTCTGTAATTGTTTCACAATTACAACTGCATTTACAATTCTTCTGTGTCTGCTACCTCATTCTGAAAGCCCTACTAAAAGTTTAGCTACTGATTCAAAATGACTACACTCTTTCTAAATAAATCTTGCTTCTAAAATCCAGAACTCATTTCTGATTTTCTCTAATAATTTATACCTAGCATATTCACTTTTCTATTTTTCAATAATTCATTGCAATTTTTCAGATTTTCATTTTCTAGGAAAGGTGCCTAAGAAGCATACTCTAATACCTATTAGTGGTTAGTAATTAACATCTATGTGGAGTAATACTTTAATATCTACGTGTAGTGGTTAATAAAAACCTATGCAGAGTGACACATTAATATCTACATGTAATAGCTCTCTCAGGCCTTTCTGCATCCCAGAAAACACTCAGCAATATCTGGAGACAGTTTCGGTTGTTATGACTGAAGGGATGCTACTAGCATCCAGTGAGCAGAAATAGAGATGCTGCTAAGCACCCTATAATGTACAGAACAACCTTCAACAACAAAGAATTATCTGGCTCAACATGTCAGTAGTGTTGAGGTTGAGAAAAACTACATCAATATTAGAACAAGGGAAAAAAATATTAGAACAAGGGAGAAATTCTTCGATGTTGACTGGCTATGAAGTTACGCTCTGGTGTATAGAGACTCCCTATGCCCCAAAGGGGAAAATAACACCAGAGAAACAACATCTCCTGATAAATCAAGAAATCTTTGCATAGAAACTACAATTTCAGGTTAACATGTAGTTTACCAGATTGTGAAAAGTAACCAACAGACTGCTTTTTGAACTAAATTTACTTTACACCCAAAGTGAAGATGATATATTAATCTATTTTTCACTCACTGGATTATTTTTATTTACTTACTTCTTTTAAGGATGGCAAAGGAGGTGGTGGGAGAAAAAAGCGAAGATCACTCTCTTTGCTTCGTGCCAAACCAATAAGAGTTCTCAGATCACAGGCTTGAGCAATTATCCTATACTGGTAATCTATTGTAAAAGTATGTTGTCAGCGCCCAGATTAGCTTACAGATATCTCAAGAATTAAATGAACAATTTAATTTTTAAACCACAAGTTTGTGATTCAAAATTTCCCAAGTCTCTTTCCACAATTACAACTGCATTTACAATCCTCCTCAACATATATGTAGGCATATCTCGCTCCAATTAACCTTTTTGGAGAACTGAACTTCAAATGTAAAAATTGATAGGTCAAAACCAATTTAACTTTTCCTTTTCTTTGTAATAATTCTAGTGTTTAAAAACTGTTTTGATCACTACTCAAGAAACCCAATGTCGCACTGAGATCTACTGTCCCTAGTATAGTGTAGTACTTTGCATCCCATGATGTCCATGAATAATCTAAGGTTCCAGATGCTGGTACTTTATTTTAGCCTTCACAATTTAACCATTCCAGCCTTTATGTATTGCTTTGAATGACTGTGTCTCCCTCCCACCACCAGATTCATATGTTGAAACCTAATTCCCAATGTCATGATATGTGGAGGTGGGAACATTTGGGAGCCCCCATGACTGGTATTACTGCCCAGAGACTCAGAGGATCCCATGGCCCCTCTGCTACATGAGGACACAATGAAAAGCCAGTCATCTATGAGCCAGGAAACAGGTCCTCACAAGACACCAAGTCTGCTAGCACTATGATCTTGGATTCCTAGCCTATAGAACTATAAGAAATAAATCTCTATTGTTTATAAGCCACCCAGTCTATGGTATTGTGTTATAGCAGCCCAAATAGACTAAGCTATGTATCAAAAACAAAACTGCAACCACTGAAGCAGACATCATTTTTAATAATGTCAGTTCATAACCTGAGTGAGTTCTTTAAGATAAAATGAGAGGGCAGCCCAGGTGGCTCAGCAGTTCAGCACTGCCTTCAGCCCAGGGAGTGATCCTAGAGACCTGGGATCGAGTCCCACGTCAGGCTACCTGCTTCTCCTGCTTCTCCCTCTGCCTGTGTCTCTGCCTGTCTCTCATGAATAAACAAAATCTTTAAAAAAAAAAAAAAAAAGATCAAATGGGGAACTTTGCCCAAATCTACATGCCTGGGCTCTAACTCTGATTTTTCTCATATAGTAACTCCAAACTGGAGTCCTGGAAGGCAGTTTTTTTGTTTGTTTGTTTGTTTGTTTGTTTGTTTTGAGAGAGAGTGAGTGAGCAGGTACATGAACAGGAGGAAAGTGCAGAGGGAGAAGCAGACTCTCCACTGAGCAGAGAGTCTGATGCGGGGCTCAATCCCAGGACCCTGAGATCACGACCTGGGCTGAAAGCAGACGCTTAACTGAGCCACCCAGCACCCAGAAGGTAGTTTTTTAAAATTTTTTTTCAGAAGGTAGATTTTTTTTAAGGATTTTTATTCATCTTCACTCACAGTAAGCAAGCTTAAAGGTTATATAATACATGTATGTTTTTATAATTATAGCCACCAGTCAACTTGTATGGAGACAGATCTTATTCTGATACTTTTCTCTGAAAATATTTCTTATTCACCCCTTTTTATAAGATAGTCATCTTAGTAATAAAGTATACTTTAGTCCCTGTACTATAATCAGAGTAGATCTAAATTCCTGTTCATGTACTTTTAGTGCAGAACTTGCAATTTTTAAATACAATTAAATATTTTAAATCTTCCTTTAAAAACAATATACACACAAATACTAATTATTAGTATTATATCCAAGTAGATTGTCAAAGTAAAAACAAGTCTCACTATACAGTACAGCAAGCAATTACAATATATTTTGTTAAATAGGAACCAAAAGAAAATGAAAATACAATATTAGGCTATAACTATCAGCACCAAGAGTTTATCTAAAGTAAACTCTATTCTGGTAGCAAGTTACACAAATATATCTTCCTCACTTTTGAGCCTGTTCTTACCAAACACATGTGGCTACCAGGCCAGCAGGTTTTCTACTTTCTATATCACTGGAGTTTCTTTTTAAAATTCTAATATTAAGACTTCCTGAATTATTTTCCTTCCATGACACCTCCTTTCCTTCCCTTTACATCAGAAATCAGAAGCGAGCTGGCAGTGCAGCAGATTCTTGGAGGGCCTCATTACCTTGCCAGTGATGGGTCTCTGACATTTCCTGCACAGCCTGCAATCGTGCTGCTCTATCACCCGACTGGCTCTTCCTCAGGAGCAACCACACAGCGCATTCATGATCCTCTACATCAACTGTACTAAAGGTGTCTTTGCAAAAAGAAAAAAGAACAAGACATCGTAAACAGTGTGAATAGTTGAAGCAACATATTATCCTCCTACTTATTTAAGATAGTAATTTATCAGTTTCTACAATAAGAGACTGAAATCCATTTCCAGGTATTGATAATGACTGACAGGTTTGTTCTTGGTTCTGTCATATTGCTATATTTTTTATGTATGTTATTATATGCTTTTGTTTTATGTACTATGTTGCTTTCACAACATGGTCCTTTTTTTGTTGTTGCTTTTTCCCTAAAAAATTTTTTACTATGAAAAATATCGAACATATGGAAAAATTAAAAGAATAATACATTTATATGTTTATATTCTATTTAATAAATTTTATTATTTTTCCATATTTACTTAATCTGTATGTACATGTATTTTTCTAAACCACGTGAAAGGAAGTTGCAGACATAACATTTCTTAGTCATATCTGCCTCTCCTAAGAATAAGCCTGCATTCTCCTATATACTCACAATGCCATTATAACACCCAAGAATACTAATGAAAATCTCCTAATATCATCTAAAAATCAAGACTAACTTCATATTCAAATTTCTCCAAGTGTTCAAAAAATACCTTCAGAGTAGTTCTTTAAAATCAGGATTTGATTAAGTCTCTTTGGTATCTTTTAATTCTTGAAAATTTTCTCACCTTACTTTTTCATGATGTCAACTTTTTTTTTTTATGTCAACTTTTTAAAGCGATCAAGTAAGCTCTTTCATAGCTAGCTCTACCTTGTTGATTTGTTTGATTATAAAATCTACATTATTGATGCGATATTCTCATTATGAGAAAGCATGGGAGTGATTTTCTAACAAATTTAAAATCTTAAAGCACTCATCAAGAGAAAAGGGTATACTTAGTCTCAATATTTATTCACAGCTATCTAGCAACAATACATCCATAAAGTGAGGGAAGAAAACTAAAATTGTCCAAGATATCAAAATTAAAATCACCCCAGAATTAAATATAGCCCAAGAGAATATCATTCAATTTCCATAGCTATAATAAATGGCAGTATAAGAAATGGGAAAAAAAGATCTGAAGCTGATCATGAAATGACTTTCAGATTATTGATAAAGATTCTACGTTAAATATTTGACACATACCAGCAAATGGGCCCCGCAGTATCTTGGCTGATGTTGCCAATAGGTTTCTTACTGCTTTGTGAAGCTCTTTTCTTGCCTGGTAGGTGATTCCTAAAATGATTACAAATTTAGATAAAACCAAGTATATACTCTTAATGCTATCCTCCACTACTTTAGAGAAAAAAAATGTAGAAACTCTAATTTTTTCAAAAAATATAAAATCGCATTTTTTTCTTTTAGTGTCACTATCAAAACAATTAAAACCACTATGTGAACACAGAGCTCTAGATCCCAAAGTAAGATTGCTCTCCAAGTCAGGAAAAGAGTAAAAAACTAAACAAAAACAAAAACACTAAGTTAAACTAACAAAATCCTCATATGCAACATACAATTAGCTACATTCAGGAAATTGTCCCTCAACAATAGCCCTTCTCAAACTGAAATTTGGAGATGCCCTACTATGGAGATGAAGCTTTGCCAAATGGATAACTTGTAAACTATAAAAATTATCTGTGTAATTGAAATTGTAACACATCGGGTAAGACAGTAAATATAAATAGGACAGATGGTGATATACACAGCTGTTTTTAGAAAAGGAAGAGTAGAACCTGTCCCACTGAGATAACATAATGTAGTAACAGGGGAAGGTTATTTTGGCCAACAACGTAGGACCAGGCAGCTGTAAGTCAAAGGTAGTGACTCACCATGCTACCCATACCTTGATGAAAAGATATGCCTCTGCTCTAAAAGTTCATGTTCATCAAGCAACTGTCTGGTTACTAATTAGGTTTCCTTGTGACCTAAACACAGAGAAGAAGAATGTTCCGACTAGTAAAACCAGGTTTTCCAGCCTCTATGACAGACTTTTTCCCCTCTGTTAATAAGTTGGTATCCAGATTTATGAATCCATGTCATGATTTTAGTTGGCATGAATAAATCCCTTGAAGCAAAAATATGTCTAAGCTAAGTGACAAAATCATGTTTTTATACTTGCCAAATTGAGGGCCAGCCTCTAAATTGACCTCCACTAAAGTGTGGAATTCTAAGTTTAGACTAAAATAGTCAGCTAGTCTTCATATCACTAGGTTACAGGAGAGTCGCAAAACTGAATTAAATATGGAAGTCCAAAGTTTGGTCTTCAATGATTCTTTAGGAACTTGGTTCTCACAG
The DNA here is from genome assembly GCF_053574225.1 of Canis aureus. NCBI lineage: Eukaryota > Metazoa > Chordata > Mammalia > Carnivora > Canidae > Canis > Canis aureus. Next base: position 48,163,187 of record NC_135611.1, read on the forward strand.
GATTTGTTGACTCTTAAAATTAGCTGAACCTACCTTGTTAATATCATGTTTTAAATACTCGTTTTAAAATTTAATAATTAGCTTCCATTTTTCACAGAAGTAGGATGACTTTACCATAAACTTACCATAATTCTCTCTTTTATCTAAAGAAACTGTTTGCAGATATATATAGGACTTCATTTTTTCTCTTTCTACTACTTGAGTATCTAATGTCAAAGACTTCTTCAGGGCCAGAATTTCATATGTAAGAAATAAAGAACCACTTAAAAAGAAACAAAAAAATCATCATAAATACATGATCTAACAGTAACACAAGAGCCACTTTTTTTTTTTTTACATGACATAATAACAGAATTACATTGATTATGGAGCTCCTTAGATTACCAAGTATCACATAAACTGAATGGCTCAATCTGCACAATAGGTGAGGTCTTAAACCTATAGATTGAAATTAACATTTGCTACAAATGGTGAAAAAAGGTTAAAAGGCAGAATTTTCCAAAAAAGGATGGGAAAAATAAGTGCTTAGTAAACACTGAGTGAAATGTTTTTTGAATGGAAGTTTTATATACACTATCAATGTGCACCCCATAACAAACACAAATCTCCTCAGCATATACCCTAATGATTGAGCCAGTCTTTCTTATTAAGCTTTTTGTCATGGAATTTTTCATTCTTCTTATTGGGAAACATAATATACACACCATAATGTACATATAGCATATACCATATTTATATACATATGTATAAATGTATGCACACACTTTCCCTTTAATTAATAATAATAATTAGAATATCTAGACAAACATAGATCAGTACCCCAGAAGCCCACAGGGTGTCCCTTCTGATCCTGACCCAGTCTCTCATCTCTTTAGCTAATTATTACTTTGACTTTTATTACAATAATGTCCTTGTTTCTCTTTAGTTTGTCATCTATACATGCAACAACAGAGTTTAGTTTTGTCTGTCTCTGGACTTCATCAGAATGGAATCACAATGTAAATATTCTTTGCTCAGCCTCTTGTTTGTGAGATTCATTTACAGTGTTACACGTATCAGTGGTTCACACATTTATATTTCTATATGGTATGTGACTCAGCGATTGATGGATATACCACAACCTACCTTTTACCATAGATGGGCATTTAGGGAATTGCTAGTTTAAATCCATCATAAACAATCCTGTTACACATTTTATACAATTACACTGTACACATGTATGTTCCTCTAGGATTCTCAGCTAGAAGGAGAATTAGACTGTTGGGCAGTATACATACTATGCAACTTTATTAGATACTGCCAAACTGTTTTCTACAAAGTTTAGCCAATAGGTACTTCCATCTCCTAAAAGCTATGCCTAAAGTTAATTTTTAGATGTGAAATACAACATTCTTTGTTATGCACTCAAAGTGAGAGGTTTTTTTCCTTGTCAGACTGACCTACATATTCCCTAAATCCAGACACAAAAGCTGCAGTGTCTGGATTCAGGGCTTAGTAACATCAGTTATACTAAGCATTCTCCTGACCTTTGACTTACACTCTAAAGTTAAAGCACGTAAGACAGAAGAGGCAGACACTGGCCAGCACCACAATAGAAGGCTCTCAAGAATCCTCTCCTTTCTCGGAGAACTAGCTGAGCACCCAAAAAGAGCAAATGCATTCAATATTTTTACTGTGCTTTCCATGAAAGGCAAAATTCTTTACTAGAAATTATGTTATTAACTTTCATTACATTCCTGACTATAATCATGAAACAGACAAAATACATTACTATATCTTTTGCCTGGAGGGCAGCCTGGGTGGCTCGGCGGTTTAGCGCCGCCTTCAGCCCAGGGCGTGATCCTGGAGACCTGGGATGGAGTCCCACGTCGGGCTCCCTGCCTGGAGCCTGCTTCTCCCTCTGCCTGTCTCTCTGCCTCTCTCTCTCTCTCTCTCTCTCTGTGTCTCTCATGAATAAATAAATAAAGGTCTTAAAAAAAAATCCTTTAAAAAAAAAAACTGTATCTTTTGCCTGGAATGATTCAAAGGGAAAAGTCATCTATGTTTTGTCTACATTAGTGTCATGGAGAAGTGTATGCATCTGTATAAAATGCCAAATGCATCTCCTTTATCATTTCAGCATCTAAGAGTTACATATGTATGTGTGTGTGTGTGTATATATATATATAATCATCTCATACATGTAATAGTGAAAAAAAGTAGTATTAACAAACACAGTAGAATAGTATTAGACACATATTAACATATACACTCCGCTTTAAAAAATAAGGGAAGATGGTCACTCCATTCATTAAGCATGCACTTCTGAAGAGCATGAGATGGAAAACATCAATCTGCTGGTTTTCTTGGTCAGCCTCAATTTTCTTTCATGAGAGCTCTATGGTGATTTAAAGGGTTTTCAAAACTAATTTTGGCTACTGTTAATTTTTACCTTTCCGATCCACTTTAGAACCTACAAGATGTGATTTTGGGTATGTGAAAGCTAATTAGTGAGCACCTGCTCTGTATAGGTCAAGTGCTATCCTCAGACCAACAGTGCCCAGTAGATAGAATCCCTATCGCACCCTTGGATCCAAGATAAGACACTTCTCAGGCAGTAAAGTAACTGAATCAAGACAACACTGAAGTGGTAAAACCAGTGATTAACTCACTTGTCTAATTCCAAAATTTATACGTATTTGCCACCCCATGCTCGTAAAATCACTTCCATTGAGATTTCCATTAGTACAAAGAAGCCAATTAATATTTCATAGCTGACACTTACCCTAAAATAAGTGATCCAGTAAACTTTATTATATTTCCTTCAAAAAGAAAGAAAAAAGGTCAGTACGATAAGTTTTCATTTTAAAATGTGACAGGAAATACGCAACAGTGTCTCTACCTGTATTATATAATTAGATAAAAAGTTACTGATATTTTTCCATGAATATGATTAATTACTATCAACACAAGGCTTCCTATCCTTAGACACAGACAAACGAACCAATAAGCACTGGGTACAAAAATATATTCTGTATTTCACACTCATTCTCACTTCCTACTCTTCTACCCTTCTTGTATCTCTTACTCTGTCATCCCCAACAAATCAATAGAGACTGTAGTGCTACTGCAACGCTGATGTTGACAGGCCTACAGTGCTTCCACTGAATGCAACAGTCATGAAGCTAACTTGTCTTCTGACTCCTTCTAGTTCACAACCAATTAAATAAGGGAATGGGAAGAATTCTATCACTACTAGGATGATACTGTTTGTGAAGAAGGGACACAAAATGACTCTTCCAAAGGAATTATGTTACAGTTGGTAGTTAAGCGCCATATGTATATAGTCCCATTAAAAATACTGGTTACATTCTATGAGTTTACTTATAATTTTTTTTGTTTGGAACTTAGAAAACTCTTTTTTTTTAATATTAAAAAAAAAAAAAAACCCTCCTAGTGGAAGACACAGCTAGCTGGCTGTTCAATATATGTAAGGCCCTTAATCCTTATTAACACAACCTAATTACTATCTAAAAGTATTCACAAATTCCTGACTCTTGCAGTTAGGGTTGGCTGTGCAACACAGTTGTAGCCCATCAGATATATATGAAAGCCTGTAAGTAGTAGTCCCTCCCCAAATAAAAAGACAAAACTTCGTAAGATGGCTTTTGGCCTTTCTCCCTTCTTAAAGTCTAGAGATTTAGTGACTATCTTGTGACCATGAGGACAATAAAGATAACGTAGCAAGAAGACAGAAGAATTGCTAAACTGTGGTTCCTACTTTAAACTGTCTCTATCTTGACATCCTGTTACATAAGAAAAAATGAAAATTTTACTAATTTAAACCACTGCAGTTAAATTTCTATTACACGCACTGAAGACAACCTTTATGGAATCATTACCCCGTAATTGTCAGATACTGCTACCTGCCTGCAAAACCTATATAATCTTTAACTTATTGGATGTGTAGAAGTAGCCCTTTGTCAGAGTTTCGACTTAGACTACTGAGAACACATTTATCCTCCCTACAAAGGGATAAGGAACTCTCCTCGATCAACCTCTCTATATATCAGGCAAGGGAGATGAACATTCCTCCCAAACTCCAAGACCATAGTAATGGTTCCAGAACTGGGAAGGGGACAGTTCTGGGAGGTCTGCAGGGATGAGATCAGAAGTTGCAACAGAGCTTCGTGACTGCAACTTCTCTGGGATGTTTTTCCTTCTAACGTGGCTTCCTAGACTTCCCTGCATCCCTGGCCCAACCCTGTGGGCCCTGGGAGCATCTTGTTTCCTTCTCTACTTGTTAGGTTTCTTTTTCACTGGGCCCTGGGAACAGAATATAGTCTCACAGCCTTCTGTCCTATCCTAAATTCACATTTTTGTTCTTTACAAATGAGAGAAGAAAAGCTCCTTTCTTTGTTCCAACCCTTCTTTTATATTTAAAATACAAAATCACAGAATTTTCTATATGAAAAGGATCTATCCTAAAAAAAAGATCTTAAAGAACAAACAGAAACTCCATGAAAACAGGGACTCTGTCGTAATCCATATTGTATCCTCAGGGCCTAGAATAGTACCTGGCATATAGTAGATAGTGAATAAATAATTTGCCAAATGAATGAAAGATGATTGTCTTCTCTTTTACAAATTAAGGTGAGGAATAAATAAGGCAAATATTTACAAGTAAAGATAGTAGATCAGCACTAGATCCTAACCTCCCACAGGACAAGCACAACATCTTCTTTGCCCATTGGTGAATTCCCAGAACCTAATACACGTGCCTGGCACCTTGTTGCCTGGCACCTTGTTTCACAGAAGCTTAATAATGAATGAGAATGTAATGATATTTGAGTTTGAAAGGATGAGCCTCAGGGCACCTGGGTGGCTCAGTTGGTAAGTGTCGGCCTTCTGCCTTCAGCTCAGGTCCTGATCCCGGGGTCTTGGGATCAAGCCCCACATCTGGCTCCCTGCTCAGTGGGAGCAAGTTGAGCTCCCTCCCCCTCTCCTTCTCCTTCTCCCTGCTGCTCCCCCTGCTTGTGCACACACTCTCTCTATTCTCTCAAATAAATAAAATCTTAAAAAAAAAAAGAAAAAAAAAGGATGAGCCTGAATCTGACAGGAAACATATAGAAGACAAGATTCCCAAAAACAGGGGTATGCATGGCTCTGGGCCTACAAATTTGGGGTGCACTATTAGTACAAAAAGACAGAAACAATTCTGAAATTTATCATGGATTAAGTTTTTGTGGGCCATGTGGGAAACTCGGCCATAATTCTATCAATGTTTCTTTAAGAAATACTGTTTAAACTGTACTCACTGATATCTCTCCAGTATGTGATACTTTTGAGTGGAGGAATTGAGGTTCCTATTCTTCTGCAGCAGATGAGACAATAAGCGGCCAGGGACATTCTATGTATTTAGAACAATTGTAACAAATTTAACTTGACAGCTAATTAAAAACATTTGACTATAAGAACATGCCACAATCACAGTGGATTATCTAGAGAGTTAGATTTTTCAAGACCGGGAAAAAACTTTTCCATTAAAAAAATTTCATCCTTAAAAAAAACATATTAGAATAGTATCTTGTTAGAATAGTATCTTGTTATTCTTCTCCAAACTAAGTGCAACTGTGAACAATTATTAGGAACCAAGAAGACATCGATTATTAACCAGAATGTCAATATATGAATTTAAAAAAATTTAGTATCTTTAAAAATATATATATACATAGAGATAAATAGATATTTATATTTACCTTTGATGACTGAAGGCCCTACAGAAATGAAAAACGCTCAAAATGAAAGACATACTTAGAACCCATGGAGGTATTTAGCTCTCCTCTAGCTCCTTCAGGATGATAACCAACAAAGTTTCAAATCTTTGTTAACTGTTGGCATCCTACCAGAGAAGAACTGTCGCTCAACTACTTCATTGAGTAAAGATGATCGAAATATGATGCAATGGTTTCTAGAACAACTCAGTATTCTAGAATCATATCAGATTGTCTTTGGATAAGACTTATTTTCTTTTGTTTTTGCTACAAAGGAAAAGAAGAAAAGTGTATTGAGGGATTCATGTGAGAAAAGATCTTTTGGTTCAACATATATAAAGTCCTAGCAGCTTTACACAGATAAAGGGGAAATTACTTGGTGTGTGTGTGTGTGTGTGTGTGTGTGTATACACAATAAATGAGATATATATATATTAAAAAATATGTTGGAGAAAACACAAAATAGGGGCACCTGGATGGCTCAGTCAGTTAAGCACCCGACTCTTGATCTCAGCTCAGGTCTTGATCTCAGGGTTGAGTTCAAGTTCCACGTTGGGCTCCACATGGGGCGTGGTGCCTACTTAAAAAGAGAGGAAAAAAAAAAGAGAGAGAGAGATAACACAAAATAAAAAGCTTTTATGTTTTTTCTTGTAATTCCAGCGCATCAATTGGTGACTAAACAAACCGGTTTCAGCAAGAGGTAAACTTATAAAGGTCACTGTTTTAAAGGTCATTGTTTCTTCATTTCTCACTTGTTTAATAGGTATCCATGAGACATAAGAATACTGGTGAGGACTGCAATGAAGTAGATGTTCATGAAACCAGGATAGAATCCAATGTAAACTACTTTGAATTTGTTTATAGATTTGCATTTTACTACAGGACAACTTAAGGAAAACAAAAGTACCTATTGCTTCTTTCAATCCTGACACCACAAAAGCAATTAACTATATAAAACATTATACAAACACTCTTTGCTATTACTTCTCTGGCCTAAAAAGCTTCATATTGTTAACTTAAACATCCCTCACTCGCCACCACCGTAGTATGCTTCCTTCCTACTAAATCCTGAAAATAAATCTAAATCTACTGGAACTAGGTCCTCAACTAATTTCCTTCTGGGTTTCCTAGATGACATCACCTTTGCAGCTCTCTCCAGAATAAAAGGCTCCATTTCTTTCTTTTTTTCTTTTTTTTTTTTAAGTATGTCTTGAAGCCAGCTCTTAACTAGCTTCATTCTTACTGGAGTTCAGTTTGCCAACATATAGTATAACACCCGGTGCTCATCCCACCAAGTACCCCGCTCAGTGCCCATCAGCCAGTCACCCCACCCCATCCCCACCCACCTCTCTTTCCACTACCCCTTCTTCGTTTCCCAGAGTTAGGTGTCTTTCATGTTTTGTCACCCTCACTGATATTTTCACTCATTTTCTCTCCTTTCCCCTTTATTCCCATTCACTAAATTTTATATTCCCCAAATGAATGAGACCATATAATGTTTATCCTTCTCCGATTGACCTATTTCACTCAGCATAATACCCTCCAGTTCCATCCACGGTGAAGCAAATGGTGGGTATTTGTCGTTTCTAATGGCTGAGTAATATTCCATTGTATACATAAACCACATCTTCTTTATCCATTCATCTTTCAATGGCTACCGAAGGCTCCTTCCACAGTTTGGCTATCGTGGACATTGCTGCTATAAACATCGGGGTGCAGGTGTTCTGGTGTTTCACTGCATCTGTATCTTTGGGTTAAATCCCCAGCAGTGCAATTGCTGGGTCATAGGGCAGTTCGATTTTTAACTCTTTGAGGAACCTCCACACAGTTTTCCAGAGTGGCTGCACCAGTTCACATTCCCACCAACAGTGCAAGAGGGTTCCTCTTTCTCTACATCCTCTCCAACATTTGTTGTTTGCTGTCTTGTTTATTTTCACCATTCTCACTGGTATGGGGAACCCCGGGTGGCTCAGTGGTTTAGAGCTGCTTTCGGCCCAGGGCATGATCCTGGAGTCCCAGGATCGAGTCCCACATCAGGCTCCCTGTCCCTGCATGGAGCCTGCTTCTTCCTCTGCCTGTGTCTCTGCCACTTTCTCTCTCTCTCTCTCTCTCTCTCATAAATAAGTAAATAAAAATCTTTTAAAAAATTAAAAAATAAATTTTCAAAAAAAAAAAAAAGGCTCTATTTCTTACTCTCTATTTCCTCAGAGTTCTTAATGACTTCTCAGCTCTCCAGCCCCAAATAACCTTCCATCCCTCACTTGTCTGGGAGTGAGAATTAAAATAAGTATTTTTTAAGATTTTATTTATTTATTCATGAGAGAGACACACACAGAGAGAGAGAAAGAGAGAGAGAGAGGCGCACAGACACAGACAGAGGGAGAAGCAGGCTCCCCACAAGGAGCCTGATTCAGGACCCGATCCCAGATCCCAGGATCACACCCTAAGCCAAAGGCAGATGCCCAACCACCGAGTCACCCAGGCATCCCTAAAATAAGTATCCTTAAAATAAGTCTTAGGCTTCTAGAGTGAGCATTCCCATCCCATTCTATTTAGGATTATCTCGGTTACCGGATTTTGATTGGAACTGAATTGAATTTACTGATTCATTTGGGAAGAACTGATTTTATATGGAGTCCCTCCATTCATGAAAAGTTACATCTTTAATTTTTTTTTAGGTCTTTTGTAATTTTCTTCACAAGGGTCAAACATTTTTCCTTTCTGTTTTTTCCTTTCATGGGAAATACATACACAAATGTATAAAATGTAGAGAGAGAAATCAAGAGAATCCCATCAGCTTCAAAAATCAACACGTGGCCAATTTTGTTTCATCTATACCCTCTCTGTCCAAATAAATTTCTATATGATAGATATTTCCTATATCTGTACTACCAGTGAGAAAATACAGAGTGTGATTAAGGAACTAAAATTTTTATCTTATTTTTTTAAAGATGTTTATTTATTTATTCATGAAAGACACAGAGAGACACAGAGACATAGGCAGAGGGAGAAGCAGGCTCCATACAGGAGCCCGATGCGGGACGCGATCCTGGAACTTCTGAGCCAAAGGCTCAACCGCTTGAGCTCAACCACTTGAGCCACTCAGGTGTCCTTATCTTATTTATTTTTAATTTAAATAGCTACATGTGGCTACTGGATTGAACAGGGAAAGCTATACCAAAAACCACATTCATTTTCCATCACCACCCCACCCCTTTATCTTGAAGCAAATCCAAAATATCTAATAACTTAACCTTGTATTTCCTTAAAAAATTAACTACCATATGTCAAAACAAATATCATCCAATATCCAATGAGTGTTTCAATTGTTTAATAAACTTTTATTTTACTTAGCATTGGTTTATAACTGTTTTATTTGGATTTTCCTCTTTTTGAATTTGTCTTGATAATATCCATTTTTCAAGAAAATAGGTACTCAAGTTTTTTAAATCATTAGCATAAAATTGTTTATGCTATTTTAGTTTTTCATGCCTAAAATTGCCTACTTTTTGTGTTCTTGGCATTGCTTATTTGTGCTTTTTTTTAACTTTTGAGCAATCTTGTAGAAATTTATTAATTGAAACATGTATTTTTTATTATCTATTGGTTTTGCGAATCATCTCTATTTTATTTTCTATTTCTACTCTTCATTATTTCTTTCTTTCGGTTCATTCTGTCCTTTTCTTAACTTCTTTAAAATAATGCATAACAAATATATTAGGAACATTTCTTAATCTTTCATAAATGAATTTAAGATGATAAATTCACCTTTAAATTTTGCTTTACCTAAATTTCACAAGTCCTGATATTGCCACCATGACTGCCTCCAATCCATGGGTTGTTTAGGGTTGTTTTTAGTTTCCAAACATATGAAATTTCTAAAGATTTATTATTATTATTATTATTATGGTATTAGGTAGCTCATATTTTTTGGAATTGCGGAGACTTGTTTTGCTACCTGGTATTAATCAACAGCTATAAATGTATCACACAAACTTATTCTTACTTATGGCAGAATTTAGTTATATTCATTATAACAAGTTTGTTAATTGTGTTGTTAAGTTTCCATAGTCTTACTAATCTTTGTCTCTATGATCTACACAGCACCTGAGAGAGGTTTTTAACAACCTTCATAGTGGCTTGTGCATTTGTCAACTTCCCCTTGTAGGTATCCATTATTTCTTTAAATTATATATTCATTCAACAACTATTTCTCTAAGTCCCTATGAACCAGGAGTGTTCTAGGCACTAGAGACATAGCAATAAGCATGAAAACTATGTCCTTGCCTTCATATATCTTACACTCTATTGCAGAACTCCCCAATCGGTGAGTCAAATGAATACTATCATTTGTCATGATGTGAAAAGATGTCATTATGTATGTGCAAATTCATGATTAGGACCATACCACCCGATTCATCATCATATATGCATCCTTGTTATTAATATTTATTGCCTTAAATTCTATTTCATATAATAACAGTATTTCCTTAACAAGTATTTAACTATCATATTTTTCCCGATCATGCTTATAATCTTTTGGTATCATTTATATTGAATTTCAAAACTGTCTTTTAATAGATTAACCCATTTACATTTATTGTGCATTGGATAGATCAAGTTTTACTATCCTTTAACTGGTTTAAAGCTATACTATTTTTTAAGAAAATAACTGCATTTTAAACATGCTATATAAAGTGTAACTTTAAGCAATGCTGTATCCTTCCGAATGAGTTGTTTTTAAAAGCAGTCTAAGTATCTACCAACATTTTTGCCAATTTCTTTCCTTACCATTGGTTTTTACCTCTACAACTTCCTTCTGGGTTCAAATCTCTCATGATGAAGTTATATCTTTTGGTAGTTCTTTCATAAAGACCTACATGTAGTTAGCACTCTCAATCTTAGCATGTCTGAATTTCTTTCTTTTTTTTAAAATAAATTTATTTTTTATTGGTGTTCAATTTACCAACATACAGAATAACACCCAGTGCTTGAATATGTTATATTTCAATCTCTTTCTTAAAACATAGTTAGCTGGGTTTAGAATTCTAGATTAACAGGTGGTTTCCTCCAGCACATTAATAATATTTCCACTGATATTTCATCTCTTATTTCTTGTTGCTCATGAGAAATCCACTGCAAGCCTAATTTTTGTTTCTTCATAGGCAAAAATAATAAAGAGGTTAAGAATGTTCTCCGTAGAACCATACTCCCTAGTGTCAAATTCAGCTCCCCTAACAACCTGTACTGACTGTATGTTTTATAATACTTTGACATTTTGAGGTCCTCAGTACCCAGGTGACTACCTCTTCCAGATTTGGCTAATTTCTAGAAATTTTAAACTTGCTTATAGTACATCTTTCATATGCAAGCCAACCAATCTATTATAGTCTACTCTCAAACACCTCCCTATCACACACCAAGTCAATATTCTCTCTGCCCTGTATCAATGCAGGACCAAGTATCAAATAACTAGGAACCACCTTTATAGCCTAGAACCTATCAAAATTATTCAAACTATCCAATCCTAAACTTGTTCAGTTTGCCTATTATCTCATCCATTCCTTCCCACAAATACCATAACAAAGGCTCTGGCCCATGGTTTCCCCTAAATTTTACCCCTGACCAATCCTGACCCTTCTCCATGTGGTCCTATATAGTGTAGTGTAGCCCCTCCTCTTGGGGACTATAAATAATAATAAGCTCTTCTCTTAATGCAGTCACCTCTGCCATCTTAAAATACATGATTAAAACAAAATCCTGGGTATATTTTAAAATACAACCAGGCATAGGATTATGGGCTAGTTAATTAACCTCTGTGTCTCACTTTCGTTTAGGACTAGTTTAAAAGGTTATTATCAATATTATATGAGCTAAAACACGTAAAGCACATAGAACAGTACCTATTTCAAGTTAAGTGCTTAATAAATGTTATTTATTGTGATCATGATTATTATATTCCACCTGGCAAGGGTTTTTAAAATTTTTTAAGAAGATTTTCTTTATTCATTTGAGAGAAAGAGAGCACACACCTAAGTGGAGGAGAGGCAGAAGAGGAGGGAGAGACAAACTCCCCACTAAGCTGGGAGCCTGATGTGGGGCTCAATCCCAGGACCCAGAGATCACGACCTGAGCTGAAAGCAGACACTTAACTGACTGAGCCACCCAGGCACCCCCATCTGGTAGTTTTAAAATCTGTTTTTGATATTCTTAAACTTTTCTACTTTTATGTCTGGGTATGCGTTTGTTTTTATACATCCTGCTCAAGATCTGGTGTGTTCCTTCAATCTTAAGAACTTGTAATTTTCTTCATTTCTGCAATATTCAGGACAATTATCACTTTGTCCTTCATTCAATTTTTTCCTTCTGATCTCCTATTAAATGTATGTTAGACTTTCTTATTCTGTTTTATAAACTTCAATTTCTTCCATACTTTCTTCCTTTTTCTCTCTGACATGGAGTAAGAAAGAGCCCCAAATCTATCTTCCAATTCATGAATTGTGTTTTTTAGCTGTAGTTAGCCTGCCATTCACTCTATTCACTATTTCACTAACTTTTTTAATTTCTAAAATTTCTAGTTGGCTCACCTTCATACTTGTCTGCTCTTTTGACACACTATTCTGTTTTTGTCTTCCAGTATGGCAGAGTTTCTTAAGTGGCCACAAGTTATTCCTTTTCCTATTTCCATGTTTTTTGGTAGTAAACTCCTATACTGACTCTGGACTGGCCTTATACCTGACTTTGGCCATAAGATCGTAGAAAAAATGATGCAGGCAGAGACCTGAGATGCACTTGCATTGAGGCTTCCGTTATTGCTGCTCTTGGGAACCCATGACCACCATGTGAAGGTGCCCACATTAGTCTGCTGGATGATAAGAGAAATGTTGCCCAATATCCCGATTAGTCCAGCAACCAATACTAACTGAAAGCACCAACTGCCAGGCATGTGAGGCCATCCCAGACTAATTCACTCCTAGCTGACCCTACAAACCTCATTTCTAACCTTTAGACTGGGAAGCAATAATAAAAAGATTGTTTTAGCTATTTGGCTTTGGGGTAGTTTAAAATGCAACAAATAGCTAACTGATACATATGGTTTCTAAACCTTCCTTTACACTTTAAACATAGTATAAAGTTTGTCTGTTGGAACTACTATTTCTAATAATTAGGGCTGGTTATCCTTTTTGGTAATCTGTTTGCTTAAATTTTTTGTAATCTTTGATTAAGAGGTCATCTTCAGTGGGAATATTTTCTACAGGAGTCCTATATGCTCTGAGCCATAGCAGACTTCCAAATTTTCTCAAAATATAAAAGGTATTACTAATTTACAGATTTCTCAACTTGGATTCCTAGCATTATAAAGACAGTGTCAATTCAAACCCCACAAACATAAGTGGTGTATACTTAGAGTTCCAATTTCCACTCTTTCATGTTCCTGGTAAAGTTTCCAACGCTATTTCTATAGTCTAATGGGAAGAAATCTTCTAATCCCTATCTCCTTGAAGGTATATGCCTTTCGGTATCATCTTTAACACTACATGTGTGGTAAGTCCAAGTAATTAAGTTCTCCATCAGTTTCTAATAATCCTGTAAATTCTTCAACCTTCCCTCAGTGCTATGACTTTCTTCTGAGTTTCTTTTTCTCCTCCTTCTCACAATTCCAAGTTCTATTACATTTTAACTAAAGTTTTCATGTATGTGAAAGAAGCAGAGGGTTCTGCCTGGAAGTAAAAGTAATTTTTTAAATCTAAGCACATTTTTCCTTGCTTCAAATCTTTCAATAATTCCTCATTGTCTAAATCAGTATCTCTTAAAAATTGTTCTCAGTTTCAGAGGAAAAGTAACAATTTTGTTCATACACATTGTTTTTCATTTTAAGGTGATTTAGATATGATAATACCCTGTTAAATGTTCAGTTCCAAAGCTTTGACAAATGCAATCAAACCAAAATATAAAAACACTCTTACCAATCCAAACATTTTTGTGCCCTTTTGTTATCAAATCTCTTTGATACCAGTTTTGGAAACCACTGATTTGTTTTCCTGACCCTAGTTTTACCTTTGCAAGAATGTCATATAAATGGAAACATACAGAATGTAGCCTATAAGTCTGATTTCCTTTACTTAGCAAAAGCAATTGAGAATTATCTGTGTTGTTATATCAGTAATTCATTCTTTTTACTGGCTAGTATTATTCCATACATGGATATTACTGGTTTGTTTATACATTCCCCAGCTGAGGGATATTTGGGTTGTTTCAGCTATAAACATTTGCATACAGTTTTTTTTTGTATGAACATAAAATTTCATTTCACTTGGGTAATAATCTAGATGTGAGTCAAACATAAATCTATTTTAACTTTATAAGAAACTGCCAAACTTTTCCAAACCGGATGTACCATTCTGTATTCCACCAATAAATTATTGGAGTTCCAGATGTTCTGTAACTTCATTCATACTTGATATGGTCAGTTGCTTTTATTTTATTCATTCTAACAGGTGTGTAGTAATAGCTCATTATAGATTTAACTTGCATCTCATCAATGATCAATGATATTGAACACCTTTTCATGTGTTTATCTGTCACCTCTATTTTTTCCCTTTTTACTTTTTTTAAAAAAAATTATTTAAATTGAATTTAGTTAACATTTAGTGTATTATTCAGTTTCAGGGGTAGAATTTAGTGATTCATAGTTGTATATTACATCAAGAGCTCTCCTTAATGCCCATCATCCAATTACCCCATCTTCTCATCCAACTTCCCTCCAGCAACCCTCAGTTTGTTTCCTATAGTTAAGTCTCTTATGGTTTGCCTCCCTTCCTGTTTTTCTCATTTTACTTTTCCTTCCCTTCGCCTATGTTCATTTGTTTTGTTTCTCAAATTCCACAATTAGTGAAATCATTTGGTATGTCTTTCTCTGACTTATTTCACTGGCATAATACCCTCTAGTTCTATCCACCTCGTTACAAATGGCAAGATTTCATTCTTTTTTGATGGTTGAGTGATATTTCATTGTGTGTGTGTATACATATATGTATGTATGTATACATATACATATATACATACATATGTACATACATATACATACATATACATACATACGTACATACATATACATACATATACATATATATGTATATACATATACATATATATATACACATATATATGTGTGTACACACACACACGGGCAGCCCCGGTGGCGCAGCGGTTTGGCACCTCCTGCAGCCTGGGGTGTGATCCTGGAGACCAGGATCGAGTCCCACATCAGGCTTCCTGCATGGAGCCTGCTTCTGCCTCTGCCTGTGTCTCTGCCTTTCTCTCTCTCTCTCTCTGAATAAATAAATCTTAAAAAAAAATTTATATATATATATATATATATATATATATATATATATATATAAAATCACATCTTCTTTATCCATCCATCAATGGACACCTGGGCTCTTTCCATATTTTGTATCTGCCATCTCTATTCTTTAGTGAAGAGTATATCAAAATCTTTTGCCCGTTTTTAATAAGATTGTTTGTTGAGGATCCCTGGGTGGCTCAGCGGTTTAGCACATGCCTTTGGTCCGGGGCGCGATCCTGGAGTCCCGGGATCAAGTCCCACGTCAGGCTCCTGGCATGGAGCCTGCTTCTCCCTCCCCCTGTGTCTTTGCCTCTCTCTCCCTCTCTCTATGTCTATCATAAATAAATAAATAAATAAATAAACAAACAAACAAACAAATAAATCTTTTTAAAAAAAAGATTGTTTTCTTACTGAGTTTTGGGAATACTGTATATATTCTGGATAAAAGATCTTTGTTAAA
The DNA here is from genome assembly GCF_053574225.1 of Canis aureus. Lineage (NCBI taxonomy): Eukaryota > Metazoa > Chordata > Mammalia > Carnivora > Canidae > Canis > Canis aureus. The sequence goes on from NC_135611.1 coordinate 48,178,752, forward strand.
AAAAAAAAAAAAAAGATCTTTGTTAGATATACAATTTGCAAATATTTTCTTCCAGTCTATGGCTTGTCCTTTCATTCTCTTAACTGTGTTTTTAGAAAGCAAAAATTCTCAATTTTGACAAAGTCAAATTAATCCATCTTTACTTTATGAATGCTTTTGCTGTTGCATAAAAGAAATCCTTGCCTAACTCAAGGTCACCAAGATAGTCCCCTATAGCTTTCCTTACAAGATTTACAGTTTTAGGTTTTTACATTTAGATTTATATAATCCATTCTAAGTGAATTTTTGTATAGGGTGAAAAGTATTGGCCAGAGTTGTTCTTTTTACAAATAAATATGCAATTTTTTTACAAATAAATATGCAATTTTTTCAGAATCATTTGTTGAAAAGACTAGCATTTCCTCATTTAATTGCCTTTGCATCCTTGCTAAAAAATAATTGTGTCATGGCCATGTGTATACATGTCTACTACTACATATTGTTTCATTAATCTGTATGTTGACCCAATTATTATATTGACTTCCTTTTTGACCCACAGAATATTTAGAAGTGTGCTAATTTCCAAATATTTGGTTACTTCCAGGTATCTCTGATTTTTAGCTTAATTCCACTGTGGCTGGAGAAAAGGCTTTTTATATTTTCAATTTTTTTAAAATTTGGTTTGTTCTATGGCACAGAATATGGTCTCTCTTGGTGAATGTTTCATATGGACTTGAATGTACATTCAGTTGTTTTGGGGCAGAGGGTACAAATGTCTACTAAATCAAGTTGGTTGGTAGTGTTTTTCAGGTCTTCTCCTTTCCGACTTTATGTCAGCTCATTCTGTTGATTACTAACATAGCAGTAAACCATTAAAGTCCCTTATAGCTAAATTAAGGAGTCTGAAGTTTACCTTGAATTATAGGAAGCTGTTGGGGGATTAACCTTAAGAAATGGAGTAACATGGTAAAAAAATTTTTTTAAACTTGACAAGACTGCGAATAGTCTGGAGAAAAGCCAAAGCAGCAGTGGCGAAAACTAATAGAGACGCCTTTAATGATAATCAAGGAGAAACGTGTACTTGATTTAAAGCAGCCGCTCTGGGATCCCTGGGTGGCTCAGCGGTTTAGCGCCTACCTTTGGCCCAGGGCCCGATCCTGGAGTCCTGGGATCGAGTCCCACGTCGGGCTCCCAGCATGGAGCCTGCTTCTCCCTCCTCCTGTGTCTCTGCCTCTCTCTTTCTCTCTCTATCATAAATAAATAAATAAATCTTAAAAAAATAATAAAATAAAATAAAATAAAATAAAATAAAATAAAATAAAATAAAATAAAATAAAGCAGCCGCTCTGGGATGCCTGGGTGGCTCAGTGGTTGAGCATCTACCTTTGGGCTCAGGTCATGATCCTGGGGTCCTGGGATCAAGTCCCATATCGGGCTCCCCATGAGAAGCCTGCTTCTCCCTCTGCCTATGTCTCTGCCTCTCTCTCTTTCTCATGAATGAATAAAATCTTAAAAAAAAAAATAAAATAAAGCAGCAGCTCTGAGAAAAATGACCTAACAGATTTAGAAACTATTAAGAAAACAGATTCTAATAACCACTTGAAAAAGGTGGAGAATAATGAATAACAGGGAGATGGTTATAGTTCTCAGTTTCTGGTTTGGAATACTGGGGTATACAGGGGTTATACAGGTAACATTTACCAACTTAGGGAAATACAGGAACAGAAATTAATTTGGGAAGGATAAATCCCAATTTCATATGCTAAGAGTAAGGTTCCTTTAAAATATTCACAGAAGATGTCCATTAAATTATATGGGTTCAGCAGACAGGTCTAAGCTATACAGATTTGAGTCAGTAGCACATATCATTAACTGAAACTATTTGTTGAGGTGAATTTATTGAAGAATAGTGTATAAAAAAATCCTTCTAAAAATGCATTTTAGGATTATCAGATTATGAAAATGCAGATTCTAAGGCACTATTTTATTTTTATTTTTTGAAAAGCACTTGTTAGCATTTAATGAACTTCCCCCTATGTGGCTTCAAGCTACTAGAACACAGGCGCCCCCACCCCCCACACACACACCCTTTATCTTCCCCTCAGCTTTTCTACTGAAGAATTTGGCTTTAGGCACTATTTTAGATTGAATTTCTGTTTTTAGTCTCATAAGGCTGCAACCAAGATGTTAGCAGGGCTGCATTACTTATTGAAAGCTCTGAGTGAGAACTCAATTCCAGGCTCTTTCAGGGTGTTAGCAGAATTCAGTTCCATGCAGCTGTCAGAGTGAGGTCCTGGTTTCCTTGCTAGTTGTTTTCTGGGTGCCACCTTCTGGTCTTTGCAGGTAGCCTTCTACAGCTCAGAACCAGCAACAGTTCATCCTTTTCACATTGCCTTTTATTCTGGCTCTTCTGCTCTCCTATTCTACTTTAAGGATCCATGTGATTATATTAGGCTCTTTCAGATAATCTAAAATAATCTCCCTAGCTTAAGTTCTAAAACTTTAATGCTATCCGCAAAGTCCTTTCTTGCCACATAACATAACATATCCATAGGTCCCAGGGATTTGGGCATGGACAACTTCAGGCAGTGGTCAGTATTCCGCCTACCGTAAGCTACTATGAGAATTCTGATACGACACTTTTTATAGAGGTTTTCGTTTTTCATTTATTTTGGGTAAGTACCTAGGAGTGGAGCTGCTGGGTCATAGGGCAGATATATGTTTAACTTTGTAAGACACTGCCAGATATTTTTCCAACATGATTGTACCATTTCACACTGCAACCAATAAGGAGGGAGTATGAGAGTTCCAGTTGTTCCACATCCTCACCAATACTTGATGATGTCAGCCTTTTTGGTTTTAGCCATTTTAGTGAGTACATGGTAGTATCTCCTTGTGTTTTTAATTTGGAATTCCCGGAAAATGATGTCAAGCACTTTTTCATATTCATGTCAGCCATTTACATTTTTTTTAATTTTTTTTATTTATGATAGTCACAGAGAGAGAGAGAGAGACATAGGCAGAGGGAGAAGCAGGCTCCATGCACCAGGAGCCTGATGTGGGATTTGATCCCGGGTCTCCAGGATCGCGCCCTGGGCCAAAGGCAGGCGCCAAACCACTGCGCCACCCAGGGATCCCTACATTTATTTTTGTATGAAGTGTCTGTTCAAGTCTTTCAGCCATTTTTAATTTGGACCGTTGGTGTTTTAAATGAGTTATCGGGGCACCTGGGTGGCTAAGTGGTTGAGCAGATTGCCTTTGACACAGGGCATGATCCTAGGGTCCTGGGATCGAGTCCCACATCAGGCTGCCCACAGCGAGCCTGCTTCTCCCTCTGCCTGTACCTCTGCCTCTCTCATGAATAAATAAAATCTTTTTAAAAAATATAAATGAGCTATCAGCTCTTTATTCACTCTGGAAACAAATTCTTTATCAGATAAATGTACATATACACTACAAATATCTTCTCCTAGTCTGTCACTTGTCTATTCACTTTCTTAAAGATACATTTTGATGAAAGTTTTATATTCATGTCTCTTTTATCAAACTTTTCTTCTACTGCTACTGCATTCTGTGTCCTGTCTTAGATATTGCTGCCTACCTCAAAGTCACAGAAATTCTCCTAGAAGTTTGTTTTACCTTTTACTTCTAGGTCTTTGATCCATCTCAAATTAATTTTTGTGTATTGGGTTAAAAAGGTTTGGTTCCCCCCCCCCCCAACATGATATTCAATAGTTTCAGCATTATTTGTTGAAAACATTTTACTTTCCTCACTCAACTGATTTGTGCCTTGTTTGAAAATCAACTGTCAGGACACCTGGGTGGCTTAGCAGTTGGGTGTCTGCCTTCGGCCCAGAGTGTGATCCTGGGATCCAGGATTGAGTTCCACATCGAGCTTCCTGCATGGAGTCTACTTCTCTCTCTGCCTGTGTCTCTGCCTCTGTGTGTGTGTGTGTGTGTGTGTGTGTTTCTCATGAATAAATAAATAAAATCTTTAAAAAAAATTGAAAATCAACTGTCTCTAAGTATGGGCATGTCTCTGGACTCTATTCCATTTCATTCATCTCTGTTTATATTTATGTAAATACCATACCATCTTGATTAGAGTTCTATAATAAATCTTTAAGCTAGATAGTACAAATTCTCTGGTTTTGTTCTTCCTTTTCAAGACTGACTATTCTAGGTCTTTGGTACTTTCATATAATTTTAAAGTCAGCTTGTCAATTGCTAATTTTAAAAAGCCTTTGGGGGATCCCTGGGTGGTTTAGCGCCTACCTCTGGCCCAGGGCGCGATCCTGGAGTCCCGGGATCGAGTCCCACATTGGGCTCCCGGCATGGAGCCTGCTTCTCCCTCCTGTGTGTCTCTGCCTCTCTCTCTCTAGGTCTATCATAAATAAATAAATAAACAAACAAATAAATAAATAAATAAATAAATAAATAAATCTAAAAAAATTTAAAAATAAAAAATAAAAAGCCTTTGGGATTATGACTGTGATTGCATTAAATGTGAAATACTCATTTTAAGTGGAAAACAGAGGAGAAATTCTGAGGACACAGAAAGTAAGAAAGGGGAGATTATGAATACCAAATGAAACAAATACTCAAAAACTCCATTAAATTTAACAACAGGGAAGTCACCAGAGCTTTCACAATGGTAGCTTCATTGCCCTGGTTGCAGAAAAAAACAAACTATAACAAAACATCCAATTTCCTCTTCATTCTTATTACTAAAACACCTGAATTGTAGCTGGGCATATAGATAGCTGAATAAAGACTATATTAACTATTTTTCTCTCTAGTGAAGTGTGATCACTGATCAAAAACCAGTTAACGGGCTATATGTGGATATGTCACATGCAACTTCTTCGAAGTATCCTTAAGAGTACCTTTTCCTTTTCCTTCTTGCTATGTGCAGGAGGCAGTTTGAATTCAAGCAGCCATTTCAACCACGAGGTAGCATTCTACACTGGCAGAACAGCAGCAAAGAAGAGCCCAAGTCCCTGGTGATCATGGAGCTGCTGCCACACCAGCTATGGCCTGCCTACCTATTAGGGCACCTGGGTAGCTCAGTCGGTTAAGCGCCTGCCTTCAGCTCAGGTCATGATCCCAGGGTCCTGTCCAAACCATGCACAATCCCTGCTCTCTGCCATCTAAATACATCCTCAATCCATCTACCTTTCTTCATCTTTACGGTTACCCCTCTAGTTCAAATCACCATCATCTCTCATTTGAAATAATTCAATAGCACCCTCAGTGTGCTTTTTGTAACTTATGAAATCCTTCCCAGAGAGATGAAAAAGTTCTGGAAATAGACAGTAGTGACAGTTACACAAGAACATAAATGCCACCAAACTATACACCTAAAAGTGGCTAAAATGGTAAATTCTATGTGAAAAAAACCTTTTCTGTAAACTATAGCCTCCCATATATTTTTCTAAATATTATATAGATGTCCTTTGCACTGAAGTCCTTAATCCATCTGGAAATTTCTGTTTGGACAGAAACAGGACTCTAATTTAGTCTTCATTCTATATGGATACCATGTATTTCAACATTTAGTGAACATTTAGTGCGTCCCCCCGTTTTAGAATACCACTTAATGGTATACTAAGCTCCCATATTTATCTGGGTGTGTTTCTAGGCTTTCTATTCTATTCCATCTGACCACTTTTCTATCCCTGAACCAACACTATAGTAATTAATACTTAAGTAGTCTTAATTATTATGGCTTCATATTAAGTTTTGATATCTGGGAAGAAGGGACTTCATTTAATCTTTTTTATAAAATTGATTTAGCCATTCTTAGTCCTTTGGCTTTCCATATATTTTAGGTTCAGCATGTCAAGTTCCATGAAAAATTATGTGCTATTTTAATTGGAATTCCGATGAATTTGTAGAATGGAGGAAAACTGACACCTTTATATATTGAGTCTTTCAACCCATGAATAAGGTGTATCTCTTCATTTACTTGGGTCTTCTGTTATATGTTTCAATAGAACACTGTAATTCCTTCCCTAGAGGACTATACAATTTTAGTTTGATCTATTTCTAGATACCTTTAGTTTTGAATACTATTACAAATACCTTTTTAAATTAAAATTCCTAGTTATTGCTGGTACGGAGATGTTATTTTTTAATTCAGAAATCTTCCTGGGGGCGCGTGAGTGGCTTAGTGGTTGAGGGTCTGCCTTTGGCTTGGGTTGTGATCCCAAGATCCTGGGATCCAGTCCCACATCCGGCTCCCTGAAGGGAGCCTGCTTCTCCCTCTGCCTGTGTCTCTGCCTCTCTGTGTCTCTCATGAATAAATAAAATAAAATTTAAAAAAAGAACAATGAACTCTTCCTTAAGGTCATTTTTCTCACCATTGAGTAATATTTCCCTTTCCTATGATTTGTGCTCTTTCCCCTTACTTTACCAATTCATGTATATGTATGCCTACACATATACACACATATTTTTGTTATGCTTCTGGGATGTTTATTCTATTACATTGTTCTGTCTCATACTACTATCACACTGTTTTGAATGCTGTAGTTTTATATTTTGATACAGTATGTCTAAACTTTTCTTAGCTATTTATGTTAGTTTACTTTTCCAGATAAATACTGCACCTATTTTGCATGTTCCTCCCCAGAGCCTACCTAAGTTATATAATTTGGGGGCTCTGAAGGCCATTCTGACACCCTTTAAACAAAGTAGCCTTTCTAATCACTCTTTATTACATCACCATCTACCTTCTTGTTAACTGATTTTGGGATCTTCCTCCCCCTACTGTAATTACTTGTTCATCACTGTATTCCCAGTGTCTAGAACAGTGTCTGGCACATACCAGGTGCACAAAAATGTTTGCTGAATAAATGGATGAGGATTTTAAATCTGGATAATTCAGAGAAACACAGGAAGGCAGGTTCTGAAGTCATGGTGAAAGAACTAGCTCAGTTTAAGAGGAAGTGCTTAGATTACTCACAGGTGATTAATGTGTAGGCCTCAGGACAGCACCGGGGCACAAGAGTGACAAGTTACTGAGACGGTCAAGGAGGAGAGCGCATGAAAGAAAGAAAAGGAAGAAAGAGATACTTGGAAATAACAAGTGCTGACAAGGATGTGGGAAAAAAGAAACCCTTGTGCGCTGTTGGTGGGAATGAAAGCTGGTGCAGCCACGGTGGAAACCAGTATAGAAGTTCCTCAAAAAATTAAAGAATTACCACACAATCTAGTAATTCCTCTACTGGGTATTTACCCAAAGTAAATGAAAACATTAATTCAAAAAGATACAAGCACCCCTTATGTTTATTGCAGCGTTATTTACAATAGCCAAGATACAGAAGCAGCCCAAGTGTGTATCCATGGATGAATGGAAAAGCAAGCACGATCTACATATGCAATGGACTATCACTCAGCCTTAAATAGGAATGGAATCTTGCCATTTTAAATACAGACGGATCTAAAGATTGCAATGTTAAGTGAAATAAGTCAGTCAAAGATAAATACTCTAAGATTTCCCTCCTGTGTGGGGATTTAAGAAACAAGAAAAAAGGGCAGCCCGGGTGGCTCAGCGGTTTAGCGCCCGCCTTCAGCCCAGGGCGTGATCCTGGAGACCAGGGATCGAGTCCCACGTCGGGCTCCCTGCATGGAGCCTGCTTCTCCCTCTGCCTGTGTCTCTGCCTCTCTCTTTCTGTCTCATAAATAAATAAAATTTAAAAAAGGGTACACTTACAGTGAGGAGCAATAGGTAATGCATGGAATTGCTGAATCTTTATATCACACACCTGAAACTAACGTTACATTCTATGTTGATCATACTAGAAAAATTTTAAAAATAAAAAAAATTCTAAAAAATATAAAAAAAAAACACTTTGTATGAATCATACCTAGGGCGAGCGCAGAACCAATAATACGGAAACCAAAGGGGGGGGGGGGAATGAGGGCTAGAAAACGGGAAATGAATGTAAGAGCTGGGTTCATAAATCGCAGAAGCACCAGAAGCGCTAATCTGCAGCGTTAGCTTAATTGGGTAAGTACAATTTAACCTAAGGAACCTAAGCAATAACCTCGTACCTCCAGTAGCAACAAATAATTAAACAGAGAGCCCTATTAGACTACACATCAAAATCTGAGGAAAGGACTAATTTTGGAACCCTCTGGGGTCTTAACGTGACCGTTCGCGGCTTAAAAACCCGTCAGCACCCGATCTATGCATCCTTTCGGGTCGGAGCTGCACGCCGTGGTCGGGCAGGCTCCCCTCTGAATGAGACTGTTGCCTGCTCCTTATCACCTTTCCGCGACCGGGCAGTCGGGGCTCACGGCCCCGCAGGTGATTTCCGGGCCTCACACAGAAACCAGAGCTGGGCAGCGGCCGAGGAGGAGCCGGGCGGCCGGCGCTCCGAGAGGCCCTCCGCCCGGCGGCAGGTGGCGAGCCGCTCGGGTCAGCGGGGCCGCCGGGGGCCGCGCCCCCGCGCCGCCCTCCTCGCTCCCCGCCGGGCCCGCCTCGCCCACGCCCTCGCCCGCCCCCGCGAGCCCGGACTCCGCTTCCTACCTGCCGGCACGCGGCCTCGGCCAGCCCTCGGCGGCTCACCGCCGCGCCCGTCGGCAGGGAGCCCACCCTCCGCCGCCGCTCCAGCCTGAGCCCCCGGGCCGGCGACCGACGGCACGTGATCCCGCCCCCGTCGCGTCGCGCCCCGCCCCCTCGGCCCGACTGGCGCCCCGCCTCCCGCCAGCGCGCCCCGCCCACAAGCGCGTCGCTGGCCGATGACGTAGCCGGCGCAGGGACTCCTGACTGGGCCGACGTGCTGCAGCTTCGGCGGGGAGAGAGAGCGAGGTATGTGGTGTCGGCTCTCCCCGCGAGCGGGGAAGTGGGGTGCGGGGGAAGCCGAGGGCTCCGGAGGAAAGTGGGGAGGGGAGGAGGAGACCCGGGGGCCTCCTGCGGGTGCTGGGGTGCAGGGCGGCATCCCGCACCGCCTCGGGGCCCTTCCTGCGGAGGCCGCGGGCCGTCCCGCAGTGCTTCGCGCATCTCCTTACTGGAGGCCCGGGCTCGGGCCGGGTGTGGAAGTTCAAGGGGTAAGCTGCGCCCGCTGCGAGGGAGATTTTCCTCCTAGGGCATGCCACTGGGGAGCCTGGTTTACGAGGTAAAAAAACACAAGAGCTGGAGACGTGGATTCTCTCTCTCTCTCTCTCTTTTTTTTTTTTTTTAATTTCTTGCCCCGAAGCGATGGCTTGGTCTCTTCGCTCTATCGTATCAGTGAGATGACAGTGTTCGGCCTCGCCATACCTTTCACGGCTGCCATTACGTGACTTCTGCCTCCCGGAATCTTATCTTTTATCATTATCCTGGGTGGGAATGGAAATCTCGTGACTCCTGTTCTAAAGCTGGATTGGGTACGCGGGCGTGGAGATATAGGCTGCTTGCTTTTATTATTTTTAGTATTTTTTTTTTTAATGGGTGGCCTTTGGAGGGAAGATTTCTCCATTGACATCCCGATAGTCTCATTTTCATTTTAAAAATCAGAATATCTATGTTTACCTCATGTTAGCCCGATGTTTTTCACAGACTTAAACGTTTAATCTGACATTTAACAACTTTGCCTCCTTTCAGAGGCAAATCTCCAAAGTATAAGGGTGTTTTTTAATTTATTGTCACCTTACCTCTTTTATTAGCCGTTTAAAGGTCAGCTGCACCTTCTAGACTGGGGAAAAGATGGTCAACGTCTTGAAAGGAGTGCTGATAGAATGGTTAGTAGTTTTTGATACTTAATGCAATTTAAATCTCCATATTGAATCTTGATGTATGTGTACCTCATCTAAAATCCATATTTTTGTTTCAAGACCTAAATAAATCCAGTCTTTTAGCTTTCTTAACTTTATTTTTCTTATGTAGTATGTGGGAGAGATTTTGTTGCTACCTTTCTTCCTGGTACCAGATTTCAAGGTCTCAGTCCAGTTAATATAATTGACGCATTTCCAACACGTGTTGGTCCAGAGCAGTGTATTTTTTAGATCAGTGCTCTTTAGGGGAGCAGCCCTGGTATTGTCCTCCAATCAGTGACTTAAAATTTAGAGTCTGCCTATGTCTTCATCATCACAAACTAGTCTTGAAAGAGTAAGCAAATCAAGAGCTAATGGAAGGTTTACACTAGGCACACATTTAATGGAAGCTAGAAACCTTAATGGGCAGCATTGAATTTCTCAAAGCAAGCTATGTAGGACTTTGTGTTAGACAGTCTGAAAACCTGAACTATTGGACCAGTCCTTGCTCAGTCTCTACTTCTTGTTGATAGCAGGGCTGCGGGAGGAGCAAAACCAAACTGTAGGATACTTCTGGCATTTAGAGCAGCATTGTCCTGTGGGGTACCTGGGTGGCTCAGTGGTTGAGTGTCTGCCTTCAGCTCACGTCGTGATCCCTGGGTCCTGAGATCGAGTCCCACATCAGGTTCCCCACGGGGAGCCTACTTCTCTCCCTCTACCTCTCTGTGTCTGTCATGAATAAATAAATAAAGTCTTTAAAAAAAATAATAGAACAGGGACGACTGGGTGGCTCTATGGTTGAGCGTCTGCCTTCAACTCAGAGCATGATCCCAGGATCCTGGATCAAGTCCCACATCAGGCTCCTGCAGGGAGCCTGCTTCTCCCTCTGCCTATGTCCGTCTCTCATGAATAAATAAAATCTTTAAAGAAAAAAATAGAATAGCATTGTCCTATAGAAATATAATGTAAGCCACATGTGTAGGCTTAAGTCTTCTAGTAGCCACATTAAGACTTAATTGAAGCACCTGATATTAATGTTTTATTTAACCCAGTGTGTCCAAGATATTTCAACATGTTCTAAATCTTCAAAGTTTGTACTAAGATTTCAAAATTCTGCTAAGTTTTTTTTCATACCACAGCTTCAAAATCCAGTGTGGAGTTCACTTTTACAGCCCATCCCACAGGCCGGCCACATTTCAAGTGCCCAGTAGTGAGCAGTGCAGATTTAATGTTTGGATAGAGACACAACAAAGACAAGAAAAGAGCCAGTGATATAGGAGGGAAGCTAAGAGGGAAGGTTTCGCGAAGGTAAGTGGGCCATGTCCAGTGATGATGAGAAGTGGAATAGGATGAAAAACTGGAAGTCAATGATTTCTTCCTTCCTTCCTTTGAAGAGCTGTTCAGCTATGAGAGCTGTTTTAGTGGAGAGGCAGGATAAACAGATTGGAGTACTTTGGAAAGGGAAAAGAAGGTGAGGAAGTGGAGACTCTTTGGAGAAGTTTTGTTGTAATAATTGAGCAATGGAGTGGAGAAATTGGTTGATAACTGAGGAAGGATGTAATAAGGGTCTCTGATTCTTGTTATTTTGGTTTTAGTGTGAGAGACTAGAATGTATGTTGATAAGACTAAACTGCTTAGAGGTAAACATTTGGGAAAGTGAGGGGACAGGATCCGGATCCCACCCATTAAGTTCGAAACACATGTGCTGTTTTCTTTTGAAAAACTTGTAGGCTAATTTTTTATTTTATTTTTCCTAAAACTTTGTTGTAACTAATAGAAACGTTTTCCTCACTGGTCTTTGAATGCTTTTTTGGTTTTGTTTTGTTTTTAAGATTTTATTTATTTATGAGAGACAGACAGAAAGGCAGAGACACAGGCAGAGGGAGAAGCAGGCTCCATGCAGGGAGCCCAATACAGGACTCGATCCTGGGACCCTGGAATCACACCCTGGGCCAAAGACAGGCACTAAACCGCTGAGCCACCCAGGTGTCCCCATTTTGTTTTGTTTTGTTTTAAAGATTTTTATTTATTTTGTTTTGTTTTTTAAACACAAAGGATACATAATGTCAGCTATCAGTTTTCCCCCTTTTGTTTCTTCTGACTCTTTGATCTTCACCTCTGGATTTAATAAATCTCTCTTGTAACAAGATTTTTGTATTTTAGTTTTTGTTGACGTTACATTTCATTTATCTAGACTCTATTGGGAGGAGGGGCATATTTGGTAAAGATCTGAATTCGCTTTTATTGGTTGAACAATTGTTTCACACCATTTATTCCCTTCTCTAATGATAGATGATACCTCTTTTATCTTTGCTTCACTCTCCTTCTACTTTGATTAATCCTGTCCCATATGCATTCTTTGTCATTGTTGCCTATTCAAGAATAAACTTAGAATAATTTAGTTTGTCTGAATCCTTTTGGCATGATGATTGGGATTGTGTTAAGTCTGTAATTTGAAAAATTATCGTGGGTGGACTGCATTTTAAAGAGCGGAACTGTAGGAGACTCATTAAAATCTCAGCGGTAGGCTTTCAGTGTAGCTTTGAGGACAGAGTACAGATTTGTAAGAGGAGCTGAGGTGTTAGTTTCTTGATTTGCTGAGCTGCCTGCCTGGTTTGCTATCATGTAATCAAACCTCTGAATTCTACCTGGGTTCTAACGGCCCACTATCACTTTGCTTTTCTATGTAATCCCCAGACTAGCAGCACCAGTATCATCTGGAACTTGTTAGAAATGTAAATTTTCAGACTTCACCCTAAATCTCCTAATTAGAATTGTGTATGCGAAGAAACTTATTAAGAAACATTTTAAGTTTGAGAAGCACTTAATTGGCTTAAGTGTGATCATCAGTTTTCCTCTGGAGAATTGTTTTGCACTAGAACCACTAAAATTTTATTTTGCAGATGTACACTATCCTTGTGAAACTTTAATTTTTTCCTTCAAGGTGAATTCTAAAGTGTAGCCTGCACAATTTTTCAAAAGGATAACTGTCTTCCCAAAGATTATATCTTCCAAAAAGAGTTGAGCCCTAAGAAATAACAGATTCATGAAGGACATGGTCAGGGCTGTTGGGTACTCCACAATCAGATGTACATGTTGGGGTGGTAATTGGAAAAGTCCTTCAGCTTCCTTCATGTCTGTATTTGATGCCAAAGAGAAGATTCCTTAGTAATATAGTATCTGTTTATTCATAATCCCCATAGATTATGTGGAGCGAGCCTTTAGGTGTACTGGAGTATGAATTTGACAGGTCTGGAGTTTATAGGCAAAACACTCAATCTCCTAAAACTACTTCCATTATTCCAGTGATTCTTTCCAAATTCCAGCCTTTTTACCATCGAAGGTCATCTATAATAGCATAGATAGTGCTGTTCCACTTACTCTGTTCAGGCAGCCAGCAAAATACTGCTCAGGTGTGTATGGCCTCATTCAAGAGGGGAGTCTTAATTTGACACCTGCCTTAGAATGCCTTCACCTATTGCCATATTTAAATTTCGTGTCTGTCCATTCCTTTTAACTGGTTAGGAGTCTATAAGAAAGAAGCAAATCATATTAATGGCCATTAAGGCCCAACTATCGGTGAATTGGAAAAAAGGTACTGGGATAGGAGAGGATGCTTTCCTCAAAGGCTTATTTTATCAAATACCAAAATCTAAAGCTAAATTGAAGTTCTTTTGTTTATAAATTTGTGTTTTTATATCAAAATGAGATTGGTGAAAACTTCCTCTTTGTTGGGATCCACCACTATCAACTGCCAGCCTCACACTAAGCCTTTTCCCGAATTTAGCCAAGCGCAGCAATATCAAAGCAAGTAGCATATCCCAACAAATCGCAGGTGCTAGAGCAGACCCCAGGTGTGACAGTTATTACACCTGGTTTGGCAAGTGCTTCCATAAGGAAGATTTGTTGCAGAGGTGCAAATTCCAACTAGTTTACAGCATAATAGCAAAGAATCTGGAGAAATAGGTGGTATTAGACCAGCTTACCCTTTTAGGCTTGGCATCTAAACCTGTATTGTATATGAGAAGCAAATAACTAAGGCAAAACCAGTCTTAATCATTATTCTGTTCTTTCACAGCATTTATATTATCTCTTGTGAGCCTCTGCTTCTCAGAAGGGCCATATTCACTGAAGTTTCCTGGCTACTCAGAACAGTGCCTAAAATATATACCGGAGATATTTAGTAAATATTTGTTTACTAGATGAATTTTGTCAACAGAATTGAGTCAAGGAATGTAATCTCAGTCTAAATCCTATGTTACTAATGTTCCTTTTAGAGCTTCTCTTGTTACCACAGTGATAATAGTGGATATAAGAGTAGATTCTGATAACTTGGATTCAAGTTTCAGTATGAAAACGGTTTGTCCACCAAACTTCCTTTTTGGCTAGTTACATCAAAATAGCTTTTAAATGAAGTGACTATTGGCTTCCAGTCTTAGTTGTTGTTTTTAAGATTTTATTTATTTATTTGGCACAGCACAAGCACGGAGAGTGGCAGGCAGAGGGAGAGGGAGATGCAGACTCCCTGCTGAGCAAAGAGCCCAATGATGGCCTCGACTCCAGGACCCTGGGATCATAGCCTGAGCCACCCAGGTGCCCAGTCTTAGTTTTTAAAGAGCGGGCTCTCACCGAGCTATCGATATGAATAATAGAAGTACTGTCTTCAGCAGCTGATCTAGAAAGCAATTTGTAATAGGTTTTTTGAGCTTTTATATGGTTTGACACAATAATTCCATTTCTAGAAGTTTATCCTAAAGAAATGACCCTAAGGAAATATCAGAACTGTGGATAAAAATGTAGGAGATTGAGGAGCATCTGGGTGGCTCAGTTGGTTAATCATTTGACTCTTGATATCAGCTCAGGTTGTCATCTCAGGGTTGAGAGATCTAGCCCCGCTTTGTTGGGGTTCCCTGCTCAGCATGGAGTCTGCTTGAGATTCTCTGATTCTCTCTCTCTGTCCCTCCCTGCTGCATGTGCTAGCATGCATGTACACTCTCTCAAATCTTAAATAAATGTTGGTAATTGAATGTGTTAATAAAGTATAGAAGCTGGAGCTAGAGGCTATAATGCTAAGCAAAATAATTCAGTCAGAGAAAGATAAATACTGTATGACTTCATTCGTGAAATTTAAGAAATAAGCAAAGTGGAAAAAAGCAAGATGAATCAGGAAAAAGACCCTTAATTATAGAGAACAAACTGATGGTGATGGAGAGTAGGAAGTACACTTGTGATAAGCACCAGCCATTAAATGGAAATGTTGAATCACTATAATGTTCGTCTGAAACTATTATACTATATGTTAACTGGAATTAAAATAACTTTAAAAGCCAAAAAATAAAGCATTGATTGTGATATTTTATAATCAAATAATGTAGCAATTAAAATACTTGAAAACATTTTAAGTATTATAGGGCAATGATACTGTGTAATACAACATTAAATAAAAAAGGCTGAATGCCTTCCTGAAATGACACTGAGCATTTATTGGATACTATACTAAGCACTTGGTAATATTCGGTTCTCACAACAATCCTATGAGATACAGGTATTATTATCCCAATTTTATAGATACAGAAATTAAGGCACAGAAATTAATTGCTCAGGATTACAAAGCTGCTAAGATGGGATTCTAAACCATAGTATTCTGGCTTCAGAGCCCAAGCTACTAAGCCTGATGTAGACTAACACAAAACTAAGCATAATATTGTATTAAGTTTTTTAAAAAGTATGTATGTATATGCTTAGAATATCATATACACAGGTTAGCAATAACAAATATTTTTGTAACAGCAAATCCTTTAATGGGGATAGAAGTAGGTAATATACATATTTAAGTTGACTGAGCTGGGGCTTGGGGGTTAGGCTGAGTCTAGTACGTTAGCATCATGTTTTGTTTTGTTTTGTTTTTAACAATAAACCTATGGTAGGTCATATTGGGAACTTGGGACTGTTATTCTGGTTAGCTCAGTGTCCCCTGTGGTGGCCCTTTCTTTCTCTTAAGACCCTACCCATTTCAAATATTTATTGAGCACCTACAGTATGCTGGACCCTATTAAAGGTACCTATATCTCAAGCTGGACAATACCCTTATTCCAAAAACACTTTGGAAAATGCTTATAAGAAGGTAATAAACTTAAAGCCATTTCATGTTCAGTAACAATTTTCTAAAACATTCTGTTCTTAGGACATACAGAATTTGGAGAATTTAAGATTTTTTAGGTAATTGTACCTCTTAGCTAATTATTATCAGGAAGGATATTTACTGTTGACAGAGCCAAGATTATCATTCTGACAGAATGGATAATGCAGGTGACCAGTGAAGTCCATGATCTGTTTTACAGCTAACTACATCATCTTAGTAGAGCCTTTGTGGTATAATAATTTTTTAGAATTATGTTTTACAGGAGTTATACTCAGGTTATGTAGGAAGGAGCTGATTGCTATCTACCCTTCATATCTCCAGGTCAAAGACACGTTTTTCCTACTCATTAGCCCTGATCTCAGAACTTCAAGTATGTCTATGGGTACCTGGTTTTGTTTTTCTTTTCTTGCCAGCAGGTTCTCTTTCCATAGACTCTCTACATGAGGAAGTAGAATAAATAGCCCTGTATTCAGGCAAAATACTCTAGTTCCCTTAATATTTCATAACAAAAGTCTCTTAAATTTTGTCCTTTTGAATCATTATAAATTATATTTCAGATACATGCTAGAGAATTCAGTCTCAAAATGATTTCTGTTTTCTTTCAAAAAATGTCATTGAGGTGATTAATAATGGAAGGAGTAAATTCAGTCTCTCACCGACCACTTACTTTTTAAGTATCTCATTTGTCCATTAGTAGTGTTTCCCCAGATATGGGGAATGCCACTGATGTTCAAGCTGATTTGTAGTAGAACACAAAAGAGAGGGGGAAGACAAAAATTGTTTTTATATGACCAGTTTATTTGAGGAAAAAAAACATGTCTGGATGACTAGTGATTCATACCAGGTTAAGCTTAAAAAGTTGATTTAAAGGCAATTTTTTTTTAAGATTTGATTTATTCATGAGAGACAGAGAGATAGAGAGAGGCAGAGACACAGGCTGAGGGAGAAGCAGGCTTCATGCGGGGAGCCCAATGCAGGACTTGATCCTGGGACTACAGGACCATGCCCTGGGCTGAAGGCAGGCGCTAAACTGCTGAGCCACCCAGGGATCCCCAAGATTTAAAGGCAATTTAAAGAAAAATAATATGTTGTACAGTTGTTACAAGAGATGGTTAAATTAGCAAGGATAGTAGGCAAATGGCAAAAAATTTAAAAACCCCAACATGCTAATTTAAAGCACATAAGTGAGTCCCCTTGGCACTTAAATCTCAATCCTTATCTTACTATACCTGTTCCCAGTACCTGACACAGTGGATTGCTTCCTCTTCCTGAATGTCCTTTGTTCACTTACCTTCCAGGACTCAGGGTTTTCTTTCTACCTCAGTGGTCACTGCTTTATAATCTACTTTGTTGATTTGTCCTTTTCTTCTTAACCTTTTGATATTGTTGAGACTGGTGCTTGGTCCTTGGTCTCTTCTCTGTAGCTATGTTCACTCCCTTGTCGGGGCTTGAGGACTGATTTTTTCTCTTCAGTCTGGACTTAGCTAATGAAATCCAGAATTGTATATCCACCTTCCTACTCACTTTCTTCACTTGGGTGCCGGTACGCATCTCAAATGTAACATGCCTAAAACCCAACTCTTGATCTTCCCAGCAAACCTGTTCTTACTTCCTTTTCATTTGCTCTGACTGAAAATGTTGGGAGTCTCCTTAATTATTCTCTTTCAAGCTGGAGTCTAGTCTCAGCAAATTATGTTGGCTTTGTATTCTTTGTATATCTAGAATCCATTTCACTCTCATCATTTCACTGTTACCACATAGGTCCAAACTATTATCGTCTCTTACCTGGGTTACTTTAGTCATCTTCTGATCTGTCTCCCTGTTTTTACCCCTGCCTTCAATACCTACAGTCTTCTCTTAACCCTGCAGGCAGTATGATCTTTATATTTAAAATTGAAGTCAATTTATAAGTTAAATCATGTCATTCAGTAAAAACCAAACTTGCTAAAATCACCTCCGAGGCCCTATGTGATCTGATCTAGCCGTTACTAACTTTCTGACCTCATCTCCCACTTCTATGCCCTCTAGTCACCGCCCCCCCCCCCCACGGCCTTGCCATTCACTCTGCCTAAAATGTTCTTGCCTGAGTCTACCCGCCTTGCTTACTACCTCCTCCTGTTTGTTCAGATGTCACTCACTGCTCAGTAAGGCTTTCCCTGTTCAGACTTACAAGATCCTATCACTCTCACCACTGCCATTTTTCATCCTACTTCCCTGCTGTGTGTGTGTGTGTGTGTGTGTGTGTGTGTGTACACTACCAGTAGAATGCAAGCTCTGTAACAGGATTCTGAGTTACTTTGTTCACTGCTGGATACCTAGGACCAGAGTAGTGCCTAGCATATGACAGGTGCTCAGTAAATATTTATTGAATGAATGAATAAAGCTTTAAGTATCAAATTTACTTCTGAACCAATCAATTCTGTACATTAGAATAGTCATTCTAATACTGCAACCATAGACTATGACTGAATTTTGCCCAACCTAAGTGGACAAGCATAACCTAAGTGTTCTGAACTTAAGTGTAAGATGACAAACTAAATTTTAAAATGTGTCAGTTCTGATGTGGGCAGGCTTATTTATTTATTCACATCATTTTATAGTGTAGTAAATTGTTTAAAAATCATTGTAATGATAAGTTACTGAAAATAATTAAAATCATCTTTTCAGAAAGACTTGACTTTATTAACAGTTAATATGCCATGAACCATACTCATTTACTGATTGAAATAAATCCTTTACCTTTGTTAGCTTCACTTATACCTAGTTTGTACTTGAAAGAAGTAAAACTTGTTTTTATGTTTTTAGGTAATTACACTGACCTCTTTTGAATTCAGTCATCTTTGTAATGGATGTTGTCATTCCTTAAGAAACCATAAGATTTTATGAAGTTACATTTTCTCTAAGATTTAAAAAAAACTGCAACTTGACATTTTTATATTCATCTTTTGCTAAACACATTATTGTACATTAGGTCTAAAGAGTGTTCTTTGTTGTGATTCAGGGTTTTTACAGCAGAGATATGTTTCTGTAAGGTCTATAAATTTGGGGTTTGTTTGGGGTTTTTTTAGGTTTATGTGCTTATTTGAGAGAGCAAGAGCATGTGCACATTCTCTGGGGGGAGGGGCAGAGGAAAAAGAGAGAATCCTTAAGCAGACTCTACACTGAGCACAAAGCCCAACATGGGGCTTGGTTCCAGGACCCTGAGATCATGACCTGACCTGAAATTAAGAGTTGGACACTTAACCAACTGACCCACCCAGGCATCCCATGTAAATCCTAGAATTTGGATCTCTCTTTTCCTTGTGACTTATTCTATTCATTCCAAACTAAAAATCACAAATAAATAGAATTTGTATCTGTTCTTTGAGCTCAGTATCCTGAAGAAGATTTTGGTAGGATTTCCTTTAAAGATTCTGAGTGAGGGGATCCTTGGGTGGCTCAGTGGTTTAGCACCTGCCTTCGGCCCAAGGCATGATCCTGGAGTCCCGGGATTGAGTCCTGCATCAGGCTCTCTGCATGGAGCCTGCTTCTCCCTCTACCTGTGTCTCTGCCTCTCTCTCTCTCTCTCTCTCTCTCTCTCTCTCATGAATAAATATTTTTTTTAAAAAAAGATTCTAAGTGAGTTCAAATTTAGGAAGTTCAGAATTTTAAGGAAGGAAGAAAAACTGAGAACCTACTGCAAGCCAAACACCGTCTTTGGAATTACTCTCTTTTAATTTAAAGGAGAATAACTTAATTATTCTCTTTTAATTAATAAACTGTTAATAACAGTTCTGTTATGTGGGCTCATTTTGAGGCTTTAGAGATTAAGTACATAGTAAGGTCACACAAGTGATAAAGCTGGGATTGAATTCAGATCTGACTTTTGCGGGATCCCTGGGTGGCGCAGCGGTTTGACGCCTGCCTTTGGCCCAGGGCGTGATCCTGGAGACCTGGGATTGAATCCCACGTCGGGTTCCCGGTGCATGGAGACTGCTTCTCCCTCTGCCTGTGTCTCTGCCTCTCTCTCTCTCTCTCTGTGTGACTATCATAAATTTAAAAAAAAAAAAAAAAAAAAAAGATCAGACTTTTGCTGTACACCCTACTTTATCACAGTGACTGTTAAACTGGTTTTGTAAATTAAATTTTTCACTGGCAAGATAGTGAAAAATCTATTGTCTTCTTAAGTGTAATGGTCATGGGCAAGTAAGGAAATTCATTTTTTAAATCAGTTAAGGGAGCTGTGGTTTTAGGCCCTATTAACTACAAACCTCTGAACATTATTTGTTCACTTGTCAGTGACAAATTACTCTTTTAAAATCTTCTCATTGGCCTCTTTCTCTAAAACTTAAAGGAACAGTTCTAAAATGAAGTCATGAAAAAAATAAAAAATAAAATGAAGTTATGTCTACAAATCATTAATGCTTGAGACAGAGGGAATGACGGATTGAGTTAACAGTTTAGAACTTTTTGAGTTATCCTAAAAATTCTGCATGCCCAATTCTAATTGCTTAGGTATAATTTGATAACACAATGTGTCATTATCATGTGTTTGTCTCTGCAGTGACCCTGCCATGAAGCAGTTTCTGCTGTACTTGGATGAATCAAATGCCTTAGGGAAGAAGTTCATCATTCAAGACATTGATGACACTCATGTCTTTGTTATAGCAGAGTTGGTTAATGTCCTCCAGGAGCGAGTAGGTGAATTAATGGACCAAAATGCTTTTTCTCTTACCCAGAAGTGAAAGTACTCAATATTGACCACTTAGGAATTACAAGTAGCAAATGTGAGAGACTGTCACTATTCAGTGTCCTACATGACAGATTAGACTTAGCTGCTTAGTCGCATATTATGGGAAAAACTGTGATGTCATTTGTTCAGAAAAAAGTCCTTGAAATGATTTTCTTGTTGTTTTTTCGGTACATGTACCCTAGAATTTAAAAAAAAAAAAAGAAAAAAAACTTTAATGATTGTCTGTAATTTGACTTTTACTATCCTACATTAAAATATAAATATAAATGGTTTTCCTACCTTTTTAATACCAATTTAATGCATTAAGAATTTAATGGAATATGCATTTTTCAGTTTAATCTAGGTGTTTGTTTGCTTGTTCCTGCTAATAATTATAGAATTTTATAATCTGGGTGGTGTTCTGTTCTAATTAGAAACTTCACATCAATTATTTAGGTAAGTATACCAAGGTGGGACCTTTGGTAATATTTATGTCTTTATAAATAATATCTGGATACTGGCCAGCTTTATTGATGAAGAAGGTAGGAAAGAGAACCATGGAACATTAATGTAAGCTACACTTTGCATTTCCCTAAAAATACAGTTTTAAAAGTACAGAGGGCTTGGGCTGCCTGGGCAGCTCATTTAAGCGTCCGACTCTTGTCTCAGGATCATGAGTTCAAGCCCCTTATTGGGCTCCACACTGGGCATGGAGCCTACTTAAAAAAAAAAAAAAAAAAAAAAGAAGTGTGGAAGAAATAACCAAATGGTAAAGGGACATGGTGCCTTGCAAGCTTTAGCTTTTCCTTGTTCAAACTTTTTTAGTCACATTTTCCTTTCCCATCAGGGCAAGTGTTTTTTTGTTTAAAAAAAAAAAAAAATCAGTTTTAAAGAAAGGGAAGAAGGAGTAGATAGAAATAAATTGAGTCTTATGGGAAGTGGCATGATTAGGATAAGATCTATTGCATATGGTTTTATGATTGATTGGAGGCAGAAATAATAACTCCAATAGGAGCTTTGCTTCCCTTCCTGAAGATAGTGTTAACTAGGATAGGTTCCCAGGGATGAGATTTTCTTCTAAGAAAGAAGAGGACTTCTGTGATGCTATGTGGAATTCTATCAAACCCAGTTTTTTTCCCCTCCCATGGTGTACTTACTCAAAGCCCCTGTGTACCATTTTCACTCACTCAAGCTGGACATTTCCACTGCTTGGTACAGTAGGTCCTCCCTTATCTGCAATTTTGCTCTCCACAGTCAGCCAAGGTCTAGAAGCAGATGACTCTCCTCACTGTTGTCAGAAGGTCAATAGTAACCTGATACTATCACAATGCCTACATCATTAATATCGCTTCATCACATCATGTGGGCATTTTATCATCTCATGAGGATCCTATAAGAGGAAAGAGGGTGGGCAGCCCCGGTGGCTCAGCAGTTTAGTGCCACCTTCAGCCCAGGGCATGATCCTGGAGACCTGGGATCGAGTCCCATGTCAGGCTCCCTGCATGGAGTCTGCTTCTCCCTCTGCCTGTGTCTCTCATGAATAAATAAATAAAATATTAAAAAAAAAAAAAAAAGGAAAGAGGGTAATGACAGTACAATAAAATAATTTGAGAGACCATATTCACATAACCTTTATTACAGTTTATTAATACTAATAATAATTGTTCTTAATCTCTTACTGTGTCTAATTTATAAATTAAACTTTGTCATAGGCATGTGCATATAGGAAAAAACACAATGTATACAGGGCTCAATACTTCCTGTGGTTTTAAGCATCCACCAGGGATCTTGGAATATAATATAATTCCCCATCTATCATGATTCCCACCAACATAAATCAATTCGCAGAATTTTGATTCTCATTTAACAATGCAAACAATTTTGTTATATTATTGGTAAATTTGGTATTAAAATTTGTTGAGTAGAAAATACATTTCTTTAGAATTTCCAACTGTATTAAAATGTTATTGCATCTCGTATTTCAGGCATATCTAAATCAATTTCAAATAAATCTCCAGTATCTATCATCTTATACCTTTATTAACATGAAACCTTGGGCAGCCCGGGTAGCTAAGCGGTTTAGTGCCACCTTCAGCCCAGGGCGTGATCCTGGAGATCTAGGATCGAGTCCCGAGTCTGGTTCCCTGCGTGGAGCCTGCTTCTCCCTTTGCCTGTGTCTCTGCTTCTCTCTCTCTCCCCCCCCCCCTTCTCTGTCTCTCATGAATAAATAAAATCTTTAAAAAAAATAACATGAAACCTTAAATTTTTCTTAGAATCCTTGTTTAAAAGGTATGGAGAAAAAAATATTTTACAGTGAATGCGAAGAGTCTTATGTGAAGGAAAATTTTTCATCAACTCTCATTTCTCTCATTTTTTATTTTTTTCCAAAGATTTTATTTATGAGAGAGAGAGCATGCACGCAGAAGTGGGGGGAGAGGCAAAGGAAGAGGGAGAGAAAAACCGATTCCTCACTGAGCCTGAGATGATGACCTGAGCTGAAAGGCTGAAAGCTAAACTGACTGAACCACCCAGGTGGCCCTCTCAGCTCTCATTTTTTAAGAAGTCATACTGAAGCAAATGTAAAATATCTCTCTGGACACCGCATTAAGAAAGATGGGACATTGTGACACTAGGAAGCCCACTTGGAGCTGTTTAGTTAATGTGTCCCAACTACCAGAGAATAGGACATAACCGAGTGACATTTTATCTAGACTCTCCTTGGAATCTGATTGACATTATTTGATTTGGCACACTAAGATGTTGAGAACAAGAACTGCAGGCTGTTTGGTAGTGGAGAAATTGACTGCTGTCTTTTAAAAATAAGGTCCTGAATATTGTGTAAAGGTAGTATTAAATTGTTTTAACTCCAAAAAATCGTTTTAATTAATGGAAATTTGGTGACCAATCACAGACAATCCTTGAACTAAAATCGTGATACTCAGTTATAACAACTTCCAACTTCTTTTTTTTTTATTTATTTATTCATGAGATGCACAGAGAGGGGCAGAGACAGAGGGACAAGCAGGCTCCCCAAGGGGAGCCTGATGTGGGACTCAATCCCAGGACCCCAGGACCATAGCCTGAGCCAAAGGCAGACATTCAACCACTGAATCACCCAGGCACCCCCAACTTCCAACTTCTTGATTAAGGTGGTTTTTTTGTTTTCATTTTTCTTAAATAACTGTTTCAGGTGAAAAATTCTTAATTCCTTAAACCTTGATTTTCTTATGAAATTTAATGTGATTATTTTAAAATTCCAGGCAGGCATCCTAAGTATGCATCACAGTTAATGTAAAAATGTGTATTGAGGAGTCAGTTTTGGCGGACAGTAGCTGAACGCTTCTGATAATAGGCAACAAAGGCTACTACTCCCCTTTATTGCTGATAGACATAGGTGGGTAATCAAAATTATTAATGATTGTATTGTTGAACATTAGCTGTAACAAGTGGCTTGACATAACTTTATTATTTTCTGAAAAGTGGTAGTGTATTTAGTTTGTAGTTATACAGTAGACCTCATTTCTAAAGAAACTAAAAATTCTGACATGATTTAAGTAGAATACTGAGTTCATTCTCTTAACATTCTCCTATCTTAACAGATAGGAAGAGGATATATTTTAAAGATGAAAAAATGATGCCGTTTGCAAATGTAGTCAATAAACATTCTCACATGTATGTAGCTCTTCTTCATTTGCAGAGAAGATAGCACTGCAAGATCTATTGGTAAGGTTACTAAGCTTTTTTAAGGACACAGTTCTCACTTAGGAAAGGATTAAGAGACCACCTGCATCCAGATGTCTGCTCCCTGCTTGCTAGCTCTGGGATCTTGGACAGGTCATTAAATTTCTCTAAAAACAGAAATACCTGTCCTCAAAGATGGTTTGGATGATTTTAAGTTAACGTGTAAAGCAGATGGTTCTGAAGTTTAGTTACTTTGAATCTAGAGAAGCACAGTGAAGTGGTGATGGGGGTACATTTCAGCACCTGCCCACCCCACACGCACTTTTTTTTTTTTTACATTTCTGTGTAATCAATGCAGTGAGAATGAGCACATGGTGGAGGTGGTAATTCTTAGAAAATGAGCATTGAGTAGACAACATACTGAGGGCCCACTACCTTTACTGACCTTGTAGCTGTCTCTTGAGCAACTTAAACCTTGTTGGGAAATATCCAAATAGTTGATTTTTCCAAGACTACGCAGGGCCCAAGGGTGCAAGAGTCCCTGGTTCTGGGGGTTCCTAACTAGATACTGGCTGTTGACAAAGTCCAAAGGCAGAGAGACAGTGGTGAAACAAGAAAGGAATTAATTTCAGTGAGGCCAACACTGGGAAAGACGGCAGACTGACATCTCAAGGAGTGTCTGTAAAGTGTTGAAAATACTTCTGGGTTCATAGAAGGAGAATGTGGGACAAAGGTCACTGGGTTTGTGCAGGTGAGCGGCACAGGTCAGGTTGATCATTGCCTTGGGGTCTTGCCTCCTGGCAGTCCCTGTTCTTCAGGGGGGCAGTTTCATTTCCCACCACAGGATGCTCTGCTGGCCAGGTCTTTCACCCAAGCTAAGAGATAAGCTGGAAATAAGAATTTAATTAGAAAGTATAGACTGGCCTATAGGAGCCGCCGGGTTGAGAGGAATGTGGCCCTCTCCTCTCCCTGCGATGGCGTGTACTCATCTGTTAATATCTGTGTACTCCGAAAAGAGGGAATCATCTGGCAAAAATGTTAGTTTGCCTGCTGTGTTTAAGGCTCCCATTCAACCCAATATCATGAACTCTGTTCACACCAACTTGTGCCAAAAACAACAGCCAGCCATATGCTGTCAGTAAATTAGCAGGTCATCAAACCAATGCTGAGTCTTGGGGTACTGGCAGAGCTGTGGGTCGAATTCCCAGAGTTCGAGACGGTGGGACTCACCATTCTGGCCAGGGTGCTTTTGGAAATATGTGTCGTGGAGGCTGCATGTTTGCACCAACCAAAACCTGGTGCCATTGGCACTGCCGAGTAAACACAACACAAAAGCGATATGCCATCTGCTCTGGCCTGGCTGCCTCAGCCTTACCAGCACTGGTCATGTCTAAAGGTCATCATATTAAGGAAGTTCCTGAACTTCTATTTGGTGGTTGAAGATAAAGTTGAAGGCTACAAGAAGACCAAGGAGGCTGTTTTGCTTCTTAACTTAAAGCCTGGAATGATATCAAAAAGATCTATGCCTCTCAGTGAATGAGAGCTGGCAAGGGCAAAATGAGAAACCAGCGTCATATCCAGCCCAGGGGACCCTGCATCATCTACAGTGAAGACAGTGGTATCATCAAGGCCTTCAGAAACATCCCTGGAATTACTTTACTTAACGTAAGCAGACTGAACGTTCTGAAACTTGCTCCTGGTGGGCTTGTGGGACATTTCTGCATTCAGACTGAAAGTGCTTTCCTCAAGTTAGATGATCCTTATGGTACTTGGCGTAAGGCTGCCTCCCTCAAGAGTAACTACAACCTTCCGATGCATAAGATGCTTAATACAGACCTTAGCAGAGTCTTGAAAAGCCCAGAGATCCAAAAGCCCTCCGAGCACCATGCAAGAAGATTCATCGTAGAGTCCTGAAGAAGAATCCACTGAAAAACCTAAGAATCATGTTGAAGCTAAACCCGTATGCAAAGACCATGCGCCAGAACACCATTCTTCACCAGGCCAAGAATCAAACTCCAGATGGATAAGGTGGCAGCAGCCTTAAAAGCCAAATCAGATGAGAAGGGGGTTCCAGGCAAGAAGCCCATGGTAGGGAAGAAAGGAAAGAAGGCTGTTGGTGTGAAAAAGCCGAAGAAATCTTTGGTAGGAAAAAAGGCTGCAGCTACCAAGAAACCAGCAGCTGACAAGAAACCTGCAGAAAAGAAACCCACCACGGAAGAGAAGAAACCTGCTGCCTAAAAATTTATATTTGTTTATTCCATAAAAATCAAATAATTTTAGACAGCTAATTTTTTTTTAAAAGATTTTGTTTATTCATGAGAGACACAGAGAGAGAGAGAGGCAGAGACACAGGCAGAGGGAGAAGCAGGCTCCATACAGGGAGCCCAACACAGGGCTCAATCCCAGGTCTCCAGGATCAGGCCCTGGGCTGAAGGTGGCGCTAAACCGCTGAGCCACCCGGGCTGCCCTGGACAGCTAATTTTAAATAAAGACCTGATCAAAGAAACAAAAACAAAAAAAGTATAGACTGAGGTCAAAGTGGAGATGGTTGGAGTCCTCTTTCCAGACCATTCTTCTCTTTGCCTTCTTGCTTGAAAGATGTTTAGTCTTGTCTAGAATTCCTGGATCATAATCCATTTTCATCAAAACTGGACCGTTTTTCTCATTGACCTCAGACATTTACTGAATCCAGTTTGGATTTTATTCTTCTGAGTGACTTTTTCTACTTTAAACTTGTGGATTTCTCCCAATTCCTTTCTCTTGCTTTCTTTAACCTGTTCTTTTTCTAACTGGCTCTCAATCACTCCCTTTTTTGTTGTTGTTAGTTTGTTCTTCTGTATCGTTTATTTCTTTACAATTTTAAAACTGGACCATGGTGTCTATCCCTGGTTAATTTTGCCTGGCATATGTGAATCTTCTGATCTCAATCAACATGCTTCGTTTATTTTGCTTTGGGGAGGGTTCTTGAATAAATGAATTTCGGTGACAGTTTTCTTGCTTCTGTTTGTTTTCTTTAGAAACAGCTACTCATTAGCTAATTCTTTGTGATTAACGCTTCTATGTTTTGTCATTTCATTGCTTTTTTAGTTCTCTGTTCCAGGAATGCCTTTCAAATTTGTCACTAAACTTGATTTCACTTTAATGAAAAGCTGCTTCCTACTGCTTCCAACTTGGACTTTATCGTGGCTGCTGTGCTTTTGCTCTCTTTAATCTTGTCACAGCCTTTTGTTTAATTGAGGTTATCTTTTTCCCCGAGCAATACACACTCATTGCGGGTAGGTTGGAAAGGGAAGCAAAGGAAGAAAATATAACTCATCCAAAATCCCGCTACTCAGGAATGCCCCAATTAAAATTTGGTGACAGGGCAGCCTGGGTAGCTCAGCGGTTTAGCACCGCCTTCGGCCCAGGGCATGATCCTGGAGACCCAGGATCGAGTCTCACATCAGGCTCCCTGCATGGAGCCTGCTTCTCCCTCTGCCTGTGTCTCTGCCTCTCTCTCTCTCTCTCTGTCTCTGTCTCTCATGAATAAATAAATAATTTTTTTTAAAAAAAAAATAAAATTTGATGACAATCTTCAACCATTTTCTAAGAGTGTAAGAACAGTCCCCTATCCCAGTGAGATCACACTGCTTTGACACTTTTTCATTTTCATGATCTTTCATGAAAAATATGAAGTAGCATTGAGGAGGACACATGATGTGATTAACACTGGGTATTATATGCAACTGATGAATTAT
Organism: Canis aureus; assembly: GCF_053574225.1. Classification (NCBI taxonomy): domain Eukaryota; kingdom Metazoa; phylum Chordata; class Mammalia; order Carnivora; family Canidae; genus Canis; species Canis aureus. The sequence goes on from NC_135611.1 coordinate 48,206,743, forward strand.
TGAACATTACATTTAAAATTGATGTACTATATATTGGCTAATTGAATTTAAATAAATAAAAATATGAAGTAGCATTTCTGTTTCAGAGGAGTTTTTCTTCGAATTTCTCGAGCACATTAGAATTACATGGGAGCATATTAAAAACTTTGGATACCTGTCCTTAGCCCCCCAGTTTTCAGATTTAATTTTTCTGGGATGGGACCCAAACATCACCATTTTTTAAAGGTTTCCCTGATGTTTCTTTCTTTTTTTTTTTTTTAATTTTTATTTATTTTTGATAGTCACAGAGAGAAAGAGAGAGGCAGAGACACAGACAGAGGGAGAAGCAGGCTCCATGCACCGGGAGCCCGATGTGGGACTCGATCCCGGGTCTCCAGGATCGCGCCCCGGGCCAGAGGCAGGCGCCAAACCACTGCGCCACCCAGGGATCCCTTCCCTGATGTTTCTAACGTACAGAGCTGAGAACCCTTAGCGTGTGTGTGCAATGGAGGCTTTGAGTAGGTTTTGTTTTGGGGTCCTGTTTGGTTTTCAGAAGGCTAATCTACCAGCATAGCTGTTCCCTTATACTGCCAAGGAAATGGCTGAACCTATCCAGCAAGGAAGCAGCTTTTGTTAAAATCGAGTAATTAAATAACTGATTGCCTGGGACGCCTGAGTGGCTCAGTAGTTTAGCGCCTGCCTTTGGCCCAGGGCATGATCCTGGAGTCCCTGGATCGAGTCCCACTTCAAGCTCCCTACATGGAACCTGCTTCTCCCTCTGCCTATGTCTCTGCCTCTCTCTCTCTCTCTCTCTAATGAATAAATAAATAAAATCTAAAAAAAAAAAAAAATTCCCCAAATAGTTGGAGTATCTTACTACTGAGAGTGGTTAGCTATGTTTAGATCCTTTGGTTGAGGAAAGTAATGGTAGCAATAAATTCACTGCAAGATACTTTAGTCTTTTGTTTATTTACTATTTACCATGTAGCAGAATTTTTTTAATGAAATATTAAGCTATGTCAATATATCAATTCTTTTTTTTTTTTAGATTTTATTTATTTATTCATGAGAAACACAGAGAGAGGCAGAGACATAGGCAGAGAAAGAAGCAGACTCCATGCAGGGAGCCCGATGTGGGATTTGATCCTGGATCCCAGGATCACGCCCTGGGCTGAAGGCAGGCACTTAACCTCTGAGCCACCCAGGTGTCCCAATATATCAGTCCTTAAGCAGAGTCTTTCTGAAAGGATGTCTAATGTTCAGTGTTAACTTGTTTACATAATTATAATAGTCACTGCTCTGTCTTCCCAAAACCATCAGAAACACTTGCTCTCACCCAAGGTCTCTGGACATCTGTGATTTTGTTAAATCAAGAGAAATCTAAAAAAAAAAAAAAAAAAAAAAAAAAAAAAGAGAGAGAGAGAGAGAAATCTGGGTGCCTGCATGGCTTAGTTGGCTAAGCGTCCAACTCTTGATTTAGGCTCAGGTCGTGATCTTGGAGTGGTGAGATTGAGCCCCATATGAGGCTCTGCATTCCCTAGGGAGTCTGTTTGTCCCTCTGCTCTGTTCCTTGTGCATATGCTCTCTTTCTCTCAAATAATAAAATCTTTTTTAAAAAAGATTTATTTACTTATTTATGATAGAGAGAGGCAGAGACACAGGAGGAGGGAGAAGCAGGCTTCATGCCGGGAGCCTGACGTGGAGGACTCGATCCCGGGACTTCAGGATTGCACCCTGGGCCAAAGGCAGGCACCAAAACGCTGAGACACCCAAGGATCCCCTAATAAAATCTTTTTTTAAAAAAAGTTTAGTTTCTCAGAAAAATAGCAAAGGCAGGACTATGAAAGGTGTAAACAAAATCCATATAGTGTTACAAAGAATTCACAGAAATTTTGATGAACTTCCCATAGGACATGGAATGGAGGAGCTAGTCTTTTGTCTTAAAAACATGAAGTCATATGATGTTTGCAGCTATAATTTGCAATTAATGCATCTTGCAAATTTTAGTAGAAGTTCTCTTGTCTAAAAAGCAAATGTTCATTATGTGTTTAAAACCTTTAACTAAAAAAAAAACAAAAATCTTAACTGTGGGGGATCCCTGGGTGGCTCAGCGGTTTAGCGCCTGCCTTTGGCCCAGGGCGCAATCCTGGAGTCCCGGGATTGAGTCCCGCATCGGGCTCCCTGCATGGACCCTGCTTCTCCCTCTGCCTGTGTCTCTGCCTCACGCTGTCTATCATGAATGAATAAATAAAATCTTTAAAAAAAAAAAAAAAAAAAACTTTAACTGTGGCTATATTGAGTTGATTGGTCTAAAAGCTGCTCTGGAAAATTTCCAGAATAAAATCATTTTTGTCATGATCTGGGCAGATAGGCTAGTGAATGCTGCTTCTGTATTTAGGCTTGTCACACTTCAGGGTGCCATTTCTCCCTCTTGCTAAAATGCAAATTCTCCTTGAGCACATCTGTGCTGGGGCCTGACATTCTGCATTTCTAGCAAGCTCCCAGGTGATGTCAGTGCTGCTGTTCCTGCGGCAGGTCATACTTGAGTACCAAAGTCTTTCACCCAGTCATTGACTGAGAATGGGGGGTACCCTCAGTACTTAGCAAGAGCAAATATGCATTCTTCCTGTTATATTTTGTTTTTTAATCTTGTGGACACTGCTAAGGAATGAATTAGTTTACTGCCCTTAGAAACTGTGTAGGTCCTAAAATACACGCATGTAGTGTGTTATTTTAGCTGTGGTTTTTAATTTCTTATCTTGACTTTTCCTTCCAAATTTCTCATTTCTTTTATCCTTTGTGTGAAAGCATTCAAGCAGACATAAACAGACTAAATCACATAACATCTGTACCACTCAATGTTAAGATCCATATTTAATTGAGTATTTAAAAGAAATAAAAGTCACAGAATTGAAGTCCCATTTGTGTTCTTCCTCGATCACAATCTTTTTTTTTTTTTAAGATTTTATTTATTCATTCATGAGAGAGACAGAGAGATAGGCAGAAATGTAGGCAGAGAAGAGAAGCAGGCTCCCTGGTAGGAAGCTGATGTGGGACCCGATCCCAAATCCCGGGATAATGCCCTGAGCCAAAGGCAGACGCTCAACACTGAGGCACCCAGGCATCCCACAGTCTTCATTTTTTTATAAACATTCATCAAATTTTGCCACTATGAAGTAGTCATACTAACATTTTTTTTTCCTCCAGTGTCAGAATTTTGGGGCAACCTTGAGAGTTGTCAGACACAGTTATAATAAAGATGGATGAGGCACCATGGATCAGTTAGAAATGTTTTTTACTTCAAGTAACAAAACACCAACTAAGAGTGACTTAAGCAATAAAGAAGTTTAATTGTCCTATATAATAAGCCTGGAGGCAGTTCCAGGGGGTTTCAACCTTCTACTCTGCCATCCTAATGTCGGCTTTTCATTCCTGGCTTATTGCCTCATGGTTGCAAGATGGTGGCCGTTGCCCCAAGGGTTATATATGTTCACAGCAGCCCAAACAGAAAGGAAGGCTCCACTTGTCTGCAGACAAAATAAGGAAAAACTTCCTTCTGGTGTAACTGTTTCTTTTTATAAGGGAGAAAGTTCTTTCCTAGAATCTTCCCACATGTTCTTCCCTAGACCACTGACTGGCAAAGAATGGAATAATTATAACTGGCTTAGATCCATGATTCTCAGCTTTTAAAATCATGGGGATGGGGGAAGAATTCCACATAATTAATATAGATGCTTTCCAGTCCATGTGGAGCTTAATCCCCTATCATGAGTGTGGGCTGCACTTAGTGACTTGCTTCCAGAGAACAGATTTGGGCAGAATTAGAAAGTAACTGGACAGAGAAGCAACCTGTAAGTATTCAGGATTAACATTAGCCAAGTAATCAGGATTAACATCGGACACAAGTCAGGTGGAGAGTATGTACCCCTAAAATGATGTGATAAGAAGGGTACTTCACCTCTGTAGTCTTCTTCCTTAAAAAAAAAAAAAAATGAGAAGGTAAGAATAAGAAGTTACAGACGGCAAGACACTAAGGAGACATGAGTAAATGTGAAAATGGGATCTGGAATAGGAGAGGGGTATTAGGTAAAAACTAAGAAAATCTGTGTAAAGTACAATTCAGGTAATAATTACCAAAGCTGGTTTTTCAGTTGTGATAAGTGGACCATAATAACATAAGATTGTATGATTTTAACTATGGTGGGGTGGGGATGGGGCTCGGTGAACCAAGACAGGTGACAACATGTCCAAGCTGAGTGACGGCTCACTAAGGCCATCACGATGTCCTGTCTGCTTTTGTATATCCTTGAAGGTTTTCATTAAAGTTTTAAAATGTGAGTATTTTCTTTTAGTGCATAATATGCCTACATATGTTTCAATAAATTATACAGGGTAATGGTTAATAGCATGGATATTGATATCAAGAATTCTATATTTGAATCTCAGTTTTGACATTTAATAGTTGGTGAGAAAATGAGAAATGTAGGTAATAATATATAAGCACTAAACAGTTTGAAGGTTTCCTCACCAGCTTGGAAACTTATCTCTTAGTTCTAATTAACTGAAGTTAATCTTCAGTTAGATTAAACCAAAATAAAGAGGAATTTATTATGAGGTGTGTCTGATAACAGGATGCAGTTGAGCTTCATGTGTGAGCTAAAATCAAAGATCTGGCCCCTCTCTAAGCACACCTTCCTTCTTCCAGCTGAGGATCAACTTTCTCTGCTTCTCACTCTTGAATTCAAGAGCGAACATGGTGGCCCATATCTGTTAGGTTCATATCTGTCCATTCAAAATTCCTGCCAGACTGATGCTAAGACTTCTTGGTCCAGCGCCTCATTTCCTAGGAAGGAAGGGCCTGTTGGCCCAGCCAGCTGCGGCCAGGAAAACAGTTGCATTGTATAGGTCTAACAGGTAACTACGTGGATGGAGTGGACAGCGCATGGAGGTGTTCACCAAAACCAGCTAATTTACAATCATGAGGTACAATACCTTCACCAAATTCTCTAAAACCATTAGAATACAATAAAATCCAATTAATAACCATGCTTTGGGACGCGTGGGTGGCTCAGCAGTTGAGCATCTGCTTTCAGCTCAGGATGTGATCCCAGGGTCCGGGATGGAGTCCCATATTGGGCTCCCTGCGGGGAACCTGCTTCTCCCTCTGCCTGTGTCTCTGTCTCTCTCTCTCTGTGTCTCTCGTGAATAAATAAATAAAATCTTTTTTTAAAAAAAATCCATGCTTTTTTCATTCATTCAACAAATATTTATTGCACACCCACTGAATGCCAGATACCATATAACAAACTCAGGATATATAAAACAAGACAGGTTTAGTCCTCATTTAGCAACATGGAGAGCAGAATTCAGTTATTTGCTTGCATGTGCCTGTAACTAAAATACAAACATTCAAAACTCTTCCAAACTTTTGAGAAAGATTGATGTTCTGAGACAGATGTGGTATGTTTATCCTGTGACATACATGTATTCTCTAGCACCTTACAGTGTACTTCCCAAGAGGGCACATACCCTAATTTCAGAGGCATAGGGTCTGGTTATGTAGATAAAAATAAAATGAGAGCCATCCTGTTGCTATGTCTCTCTGCAGATCTTCCTTGGGAGCATTCACTACTTTGTTTTAATCCCATCCTGGGGGCACCTGAGTGGCTCAGTGGTTGAGCGTCTCTGCCTTTGGCTCAGGTTGTGATCCCAGGGTCCTGGGATTGAGTCCCACATCAGCCTGCCTGCAGGGAGCCTGCTTCTCCCTCTGCCTATGTCTCTGCCTCTTTCTATGTGTCTCTCATGAATAAATAAATAAAATCTTTAAAAAAAAAATCCCATTCTGATCAGGCCACCCTCTGACCTGACATTTGGTCAGCAGAAGACAGTGGTCAAAGCATAGGATTGTCATGGTTGTTCGTGGTTGTCCTCTTGTTCAGCTCTATTCTAGAACCAGAGACAACATGCTTGGTCATTGTGGGTACATAATGAAAAAGAATAATCTTAAATTGTGAAGATTTCTATGTAAATTTATAAATTTCTAATTTCTGGAGAAAGTAGGTAGTACAGCCTCAAACCTTTTTTTTTTTTTTAGAAAGGATTTATTTATTTATTTGAGAGAGAGAAAGTGAGGGGGAGGGAGAGGGACATGCGGACTCTACACTGAGTGCAGCATCCCATGCGGGGGTGGATCTCACAACACTGAGTTCCTGACTTGAGCTGAAACCAAGATTCAGATGCTCAACAGACTGAGCCACCCAGGCGTCCCTGCCTCAATTTTTTTTTTATTTAAGATTTTATTTATTTATTCATGAGAGACAGAGAGAGAGAGAGAGAGACAGGCAGAGGGAGAAGCAGGTTCCATGGAAGGAGCCCGACGTGAGACTCGATCCCGGGTCTCCAGGATCACACCCTGGGCTGAAGGCAGTGCTAAACTGCCGAGCCACCCAGGCTGCCCATGAAAATATATCACAAAGTGAAAAATACCATTCCATTATACCCTGTTTCATTCTTCATATCATAGCTGACATTATTCACCTTTCCTTTTGTGACAGAAGCCCATGGAAGCATTTGGTGCGACCAGCATCTGTGGCAGTGTTCTAGTACAGAACATGCTTAAATTTCATTAAAATGTCAAATATTGGGGATCCCTGGGTGGCGCAGCGGTTTAGCGCTTGCCTTTGGCCCAGGGCGCGATCCTGGAGACCCGGGATCGAATCCCACATCGGGCTCCCGGTGCATGGAGCCTGCTTCTCCCTCTGCCTATGTCTCTGCCTCTCTCTCTCTCTCTGTGACTATCATAAATAAATTTTTAAAAAATGTCAAATGTTAAGAGGTATGTAATCCATTAATCTTGAAAAAATGTTGAGACGTTCACTTTTCTTTCTCAAAAGTCTGATTTCCCCTTCAGTGTCAGATTCACCTGACAAAACTACATAATCATAATCGGTTTCCAATTATCAGAGTGTTAACATTTCATTGAGAGAAATACTTTTGACTCAGACCATTTATTTGAGTGTATGTGTTTATGCAAAGAAAGGAGTGTGAAATTATAAACACAGCTCCACCTGGATGAGAGTACAGGTGATTGTTTATCTGTATTTCCTACAATTAGCATAGGTAACAATAAAAGTGAAAGAAAAAATTTTAATGGAGTAAAGACTATGGCCATGTGGATGGGTTACGAACATCATATATGTGTTATATGTATTTGTCTTCCAACATTTAAATGCAACAAAACTTCAGTCTCCCTTTCAAAGATAAGGGTTCATTATTAATATCCCATACTTTATCATTATGAAGTATTTAATTCTCATGTTTCTAGAACTGATTGCTTTATGACATATATACTCCCCTCCCTGCAAAGCTAAACCCAAACTTGTTTTGTTTTGTATTACAGGCTATGCACAAATACACCAATTGACCTATCAATGGATCATTTGATTGGTGTATAGTTAGGAAGAAAAAATATATATATGAAATTCTCTTGGCATCCCTGTTCCTGACATAGGTCTAGTAAGTATTAAATCTTAAAGTCACCGAAACTTCAATATCCAAGTTCAAACCCAAGAATTTGGCAAAGGTAACCATTCTTAAGAACAAATTAAAAAAATTTAAAAGAAGAACAAATATTCATGCAACATATTTTAGGACTTTAATTAATCTAACATTTTACAAGTAGTAAAATGTTATGAGCAATACCCTTCCTCTCTGTTAAGTGGCTGTTTTGATTTATATATCAGTGTTGGAAATTCTAAAATGAAAATAAGGGGATCCCTGGGTGGCGCAGCGGTTTAGCGCTTGCCTTTGGCCCAAGGCGCGATCCTCGAGACTGGGGATCGAATCCCACGACAGGCTCCCGGTGCATGGAGCCTGCTTCTCCCTCTGCCTGTGCCTCTGCCTCTCTCTCTCTGTGTGACTATCATAAATAAATACAAAAAAATTAAAAATAATAATAATAAATAAATAAATAAATAAATAAATAAATAAATAAAATGAAAATAAAAGCCTTGCAGATGCCAGAAAGGAACAACACTCAGTGATAATTAAGCAGAACCAGCCAAAAATACTAACACAGCAAGGTAAACAGGCTTGGTATTCTAATTCTGATGAAGTTAACCAGTTATGTCTTCTAAATTGTATTCTTAGGAAGGATTAATGTAGAGTGATAATATGAGGAAGGGATAATGTGGAAAAGTATGAGTCCTTTGTAGATCTTAATGATTTTTGTTTTCTTAAAACCCAGATGAAGTCCAATAAAGTATTTAGTAAAGCTCATAAGAAGAACAGGAGTTTATTCTGTCTCGTGATTCCTACCATCTCATTTACTCCCATGACATTTATCTTTGGGAAGAAAAAAGGCAATTTGGCACATTTGCTCTTCAAGTTTTTTTTAATATTAGTTCTAACAGCTGATCGTGAGATCCACACATGGCCAGGTGGCAAAACCCTATAGAAGAGCTTCCAAATTCTAAATGCATGAGAAGCCAGTTGAGGTCATTTTAAAATAATTATACCTCAGGTTCAGGAAGTGCCTGGTTTTTTCTTACCCGATAGTCTCCAGGCAAGCAACCCTTCAGAACCCTCGGCACTCCCACAGCCCCCTGACTCCATGACCTCAACTTAACAAAATGCTTCCTCTCCCTCTTCCCCTGCACCTGCTCTCCTTGCGAAGCGAGAGCCTCAGATTGACCACGCTCGTGGCCTCTTTCCCCCCTGAAAGCCGAATTTGGGTGGCTGCTAAGCTAGTGCTCTAGGATACCCCAATGAGTCCACAATCTGTTCTGAGAAGCAGAGACCCACACTGGAGGAAGTACCCTGAGAGCTCCCAGTTCCTTCTCAGCCTCTGTCTTAGGGATCTGGAAGGCCGTGAACAAGGGCTCCAACCTCACCTTGGAGCCTACTCCAAACTTAATCAGAATCTCATCTTCATGAGTTTCCCAGATGATTCTTACACATATCAAAGTTGGAGAACTGGCAGGATGGAGCCACTCTGGGTCAAGGGAGAAGATTTAAAAACTGACTAGGGGAACCACCCAAAGAGCAGATTAGGGGGTCAGTGAGGGTCTTCCCAGCACTCATCATGTGGTTGTTGATCGCTCTAGAGCTGGTCATGCATGTGACCTGAAACTGCCCCTTCTGCTACCACCCCAATCTGGGGAGAAACACCAGGATTAAAGACACGTGATATGGGGATGGTGTTACTGTGAAGAAGCTTTATAATGTCACCCAGTCCACAGAGGAGCAAATACACCTTCACCAGAACAAAGCCAGACTCATTACTCCACGAGAAATAGGGCCAAAGGTATGTTAGTAAAAGAAATTCAGGGATCCCTGGGTGGCGCAGCGGTTTGGCGCCTGCCTTTGGCCCAGGGCGCAATCCTGGAGACCCGGATCGAATCCCACGTCGCGCTCCCGGTGCATGGAGCCTGCTTCTCCCTCTGCCTGTGTCTCTGCCTCTCTCTCTCTGTGTGACTATCATAAATAAATAAAAAAATAAAAAAAATTAAAAGAAAAATTCAAAAGGAATTCTGAGATGCCTCACTTTGCAGATGAGAAGGACGGAGCTGCCTTGTCCAGTGCCTTTGGGGGACTTGGCAAGAGGTGGTAGGTGCCAGGCTTTGCTACTGGTCAATGCCTTTGGGTGAAGAAAGAGGTGACCCTTCTTCCCTAGGACTTCACAACTGTAAGTAGTGACCTGGAAACCCTCAGCACAGAAGGAAATGACAATGTGTGACAGGACATTCAGGTGACTGTCTACCAGATCACTCAAGTTCCCTCCAGCCAAGCCAGACAAGTAAAGCACTTAATTTCCTAATCATACACAAATTCTATAGCAGAATTTACCATTTTTGCATCTAGATTCATTAGATGTTTGCTTCTTACTTTTTTTTTTATTTTTTTTATTTTTTTATTTATTTTTTTATTTATGATAGTCATACAGAGAGAGAGAGAGAGAGGCAGAGACATAGGCAGAGGGAGAAGCAGGCTCCATGCACCGGGAGCCTGATGTGGGATTCGATCCCGGGTCTCCAGGATCGCGCCCTGGGCCAAAGGCAGGCGCCAAACCGCTGCGCCACCCAGGGATCCCTGCTTCTTACTTTTAGATGTTCATTTTCCCCTTTTAAAGGCAGTATACCATGGGGCACCTAGATGGCTCAGTCAGTTGAGCGTCTGAGTTGGGCTCCGGTCATGATCTCAGGGTCCTGGGATCGAGCCCCGCATCGAGCCCCAGGTTGGGCTCCAGGCTGAGGGAAGTCTGTCCCTTTATCTCTCCTTTTGCCCCTCCCCCTCCCCCGTTTGTGCATGCATGCACACACTCTCTCAAATAAATTAAATTTTTAAAATTTTATTTAAAAAGCAATAAGTAACATGAAAATAAAAAAATATGTGCCAAAACCTCACCATCCTAATCCAGCCAAAATAAGCACTTTAATGGATTTCCTGGAGATCTGGAGTGTGCTCTACAGCTCTGTGGACATCCTCAGGCCCACTGACACATCCCAGGCCATGCATTTAGGGAAGATGGACCACATTCTAGAAACTAGAGTCCAAACTGGCCTTAAGATAACCTGCACTTTAGTGTGGGCTCTGCCCAACTCATTCACACACTTTCTACATGTGGGTGTCTTCTTATTGTCCCTGCTTTTTAAATTTAGTGATATGTAAACAAACAACTTAGGCCCCTGTCCCAGCTTGTAACACCCCTGCCCCTCACCACACCTCCTGGATGCCACCCCACTTTCTCCCCCAAGTCCATCTGCAGGCTGCTGACTTGGAAACATTTCCCTTTCAGCTCAATCCCAAACCCATCTCACCTAAACTCTACTTTCACCAAATGGTATAATCCAGAACAATTTCCTCTCTGCCTTCACCTGGAGGGTGGAATTTGGGTCCTTTGTCCATTATGCATATGTCACCTTGATTACGGTGTGCCGTCACCCTGTGCTGTAAGTCATCTCAACTTCAAGGCCTCACAAGACCAACAGCGTTCACAGCAAGTGCCTGAACTCTCCTTTCTGATATTACCCATGCTGCCTTCATGACAGCCACTGATCCTCCCTTTGCCCTTTGTTTTTAAGTATTTTAAAGTAATCTCTGTACCCAACGTGGGGCTCAAATTTATAACCCAGAGATCAAGAGTCACATACTCTACCAACTGAGCCAGCCAGGTGCCCCACTGATCCCACTTTTTAAGATTACATTGACGGGATGCCTGGGTGGCTCAGAGGTTGGACGTCTGCCTTCGGCTCAGGATCCGGAGGTCCTGGAATCTAGTACCACATCAGGCTCCTTGCATGGAGCCTGCTTCTCCCTCTGCCTGTTTCTCTGCCTCTCTGTGTCTCTCATGAATAAATAAATAAAATATTAAAAAAAAATAAGATTGCCTTGTGACTTTCCAAACTAGGCAATTGTACCTTCTGGCTTCTGACTTTGTTTTCCTTAAAGGATATTAGTTTGCACTCAAGTTAAGTTGCTAGCTTTGCCTGTCCCAGACAATTTTAGCAGCAGATCTACTCTTAGGGCAACCCAATTTCTAGTCCTGGAGCAGCCCTTGGGAAACCATTGTAACTGTAGCATGTATACAAATGTGTATCCAGTGGTATTATAAACAATTCTCTATGCCCAATATTCCCTTTAAAAAGAATAGATTTGGGCAGCCCAGGTGGCTCAGAGGTTTAGTGCCGCCTTCAGCCCAGGGTGGAATCCTGGAGACCCAGGATCAAGTCCCACGTTGGGCTCCCTGCATGGAGCCTGGTTTTCCCTCTGCCTGTGTGTCTCTGCCCCTCTCTCTCTATGTCTCTCATGAATAAATAAATAAATCTTTTTTAAAAAGCTTTAAAAAGAATAGATTTTATTGACTGCAGTGTATCTTCATATGCCCTAATTTATTTGGCCATTTAGCTATGGTTAGATTTTAGGTGGTTTCCAGTATTTCAAGTGTCTAAATAATACAATGATGAATAAATTATAAAAAAAGTAGTATTATTTCCTTAAGAAATATTCTTAGATGTACAGTCACTGGGTTTAAATATTAATATTTTTGATATGTCTTGATACATGTTTCTAAACTGCTTTCCAAAATGATGTTACCCTCTGATAGTGCCACCAGCAGCTTCTAAGCATACTAGTTTCACAGTACACCAACCAGAATATCTTCATTTCATCATATGACAAACAGCCAGTGTATTAGGGACTGATGAGGGCTTGGAGAGATAAAAACAAAATCCTTGCTGCCACAGAGCTTAGACTCCAGTGCAAGAAAGAGATGACAACACGATAAATACCATAAACTTATATCATGCTGTATGAGAGATGGGAACATCTCATTCTTTTTTCTTTTATAATAAAAGATTTATCCAGGGGCACCTGGGTGGCTCAGTCAGTTGGGCATCTGTCTTCTGCTCAGATCATGGTCTCAGAGTCCTGGGATCAAGCCCCATGTCACTCCCTGCTCAGTGGCAAATCTGCTTTTCCCTCTTCCTCTCCCTCTGTAATCTCTCTTGCTCTCTCTCTCTCTCTCTCAAATAAATAAATAAAATATTTAAAAAATTTTTAAAAGTTTTATCCATTTATTTAAAAGAGAAAGAGCACTCGTGCAAGACCAAGCAAGGGGAGGAGCAGAGATAGAGGGAGAGAATCCTCAAACTGACTGCCCACTAAGCACAGAACCCAATGTGGGTCTCAACCCCAGGACCCTGAAATCATATGTGAGCCAAAATCACAAGTCAGACACTTAACCTACTGAGCCACCCAGGTGCCCTGGGAACGTCTAATTTTGCCTGAAACTTCACAGAAGAGTGGCACTCATGCTGAAACTTAAAAGACGAGTAGTTTTATCAGGCAACAGGATGGGAGAGAGGTTTCAAGCATAAAGAACAATATAGGCAAAATGATGAGGTGCTCAGAAGTGTGTCATGTTCAAAGAACTACAGGCTATTTAGTAAGATTAGGGACAGGTAAGCTGTATTTAGGAGAATGAGGGGGAGGGGGAGATCTGGCAGGATGTTGTATTTTTACAACATAGAATGTCTGAATTCCATCCAGTAGGCAATGGAAGCCACAGAAATTTTTAAGTGAAATATTTTCATTTATTCTGTTTGTTTCTGATACCTATTAAAAAGGGCCCAAGGGGCCATTGGTAGGAATATGGAAAATGGACTGGAGTGGTGTAGACTGGAGACAGACGATCTGGTTGAGAAGTTGTCTCAGCAGACCAAGTGGAAAATCTCAGCTACCAAGGTTGCAATGGAGCAAAGGTACCAGGAAGTTGAGTTGACAGTAATTGCATTTGGGGGCGCCTGGGTGGTTCAAATGGTTAAGTATCCAACTCTTGATTTCAGCTAAGGTCATGACCTTAGGGTTGTTAGAATACCTGCTGAGGGCAAGTCTGAGATTCTATCCCCTCGCCCCCGCCAGCTCATGTTCTCTCTCTCAAATAAATAAATCCTTTAAAAAATAAAATGCAAGTGGTCTTTGGTCCTATGTCTTCATTGTCTAAAGCTTCCATAGCATTAGAGCCCACTGGAGCAACAAACAAAGACACCACTGGAGGAGGGAAGTAAAAATGAGGCAAATGTCCAAGTAGCATTGCTATGTGAAGACAAGGACACCATGAAAGAAAGATTAGGCTCCAGGGAGCAAGTTGTAGTTTGTTGTGTTACTGTGTACGACTCCGGCTACTCCATAAACTCCTATCTTCATTATATGCTACCTACCCCTTGATTGAGAACACATGATTCAACTTGATGAACAACAGCTATGATTCTATGCCTTGTACTGGTGCCATTCTATGTTGCTTTGTTCTGTGGCTGAGTGTAAGATGTGTACCATAAATCTTCATCTCTCCTGCTTTTTTGGCTAAAATATGTTAGTAGCTATTTCCTATCTCGTTCTCCATATTTGCAGCTCATATAACTTATTGTCTCCATAGACAACACTAATTATTAAGCCTTTGTTTTCCTCAACATGAAAGTATTGAGATAGAAAGTATAGGTTTAAAGGGACATCTGATTTTTGGCTAATATGACAGACAGTAATATAAAGTAAACTCACCCAAGCTTGTAAGAAAAATATTAAGACCACCAGAATTAAATAGGCAAAGTCATATCCAGATAAAACTCAGGAGGAAATAGTCAAAACTATAGCTACCTCCCTTGTACTAAATTCCAAATGCATATAGCTGCCCTCGTTTTTTTTTCTTCTGAAGTGAACCATATGTCCTTGTGCTACTGAGTTTTTTCATCTGTGTGGATTCAGCTTATACATTCCAAAATCAAACCCATCTTCTTCCCTAATTCTTCCCTTGCTTGTCTTAGTGAATAAGTTAATCAATCCTCTTTCCTCCCAAATGCAATTACCACTTTTTTTTTTTTTTTAATTCATGAGAGACACACAGAGAGAGAGGCAGAGACACAGGCAGAGGGAGAAGCAGGCTCCATGCAGGGAGCCCGACGTGGAACTTGATTCCGGGACTCCAGGATCACACCACTGGCCGAAGGGGGCGCTAAACCGCTAAGCCACTGGGACTGCCCCCACTTTTTTTTTTTTTTTTTAAGAGAAAGAGACTGAGTGTATAAGTACACATGAGCAGGGGTGAGAGAGGGCAGAGAGAGTTTCTTGAGCAAGCTCCATGCTCAGCAAGCCCAACTCAGGGCTCCATTGCAAGACCGAAGCGCCTGGGTGGCTCAGTCAGTTGAGTGGTAGCCTTGGACTTGGATCAGGATCTTGGAGTCCCGAGATCAAGTGGGATTCGGGTTCCCTGCTCAAGGGAAGTCTGCTTCTCCCTCTCCTTCTGCTTCTCCCCCCTGCTTGTTTGTGCATGAGCTCTATCTCTCTCAAATAAATAAATAAAATCTTACTTTAAAAATAGCAGTCAGAGGAACAAAATACTCATTACATACATCATCAGAAAAAATGGAGACCAGAAGACAATAGAAATACATCTTTAAATTGTGGAAAGTAGGAATCCCTGAGTGGCTCAGCAGTTTAGCGCCTGCCTTTGGCCTGGGGTGTGATCCTGGAGTCCTGGGATCAAGTCCCACGTTGGGCTCCCTGCACGGACCCTGCTTCTCCTTCTGCCTGTCTCTGCCTCTCTCTCTCTCTCTCTCTCTCTCTCTCTCTCTCTCTCTTTCTGTGTGTGTGTGTCATGAATAAGTAAATAAAATCTTTAAAAAATAAAAAAAAATAAATTGTGGAAAGTGAAAGAACAGTCAAATTGTTATTCTAAAAATATCTTTCAAAATTGAAATCAAGGGGTGCCTGGGTGGCTCAGTCAGTTAAGCCTCTGACTCTTGATTTCAGCTCAGGTCATGATCTCAGGTTTGTGAGACTGAGCCCCACATCAGACTGCACTGGGCGTGGAGCATGCTTAAGATTCTCTCCCTCTGCTCCTCCTCCTCTTCCCTTTCTCTTAAAAAAAAAATCAATTAAGTCAAAATAAAGACATTTTCAGACAGACAAAAGCTGGGAGAATTGTCATCAGCAGACCTGTATTTCAAGAAATCTTAAGATATATTCTTCAGGTTGAGGAAAAATGATACCAAAGGAAAGCCCAGATCTACTGGAAAGAATGAAAAACACTAGAGAAAGTCAATACATGGACAAATATGA
This sequence comes from Canis aureus, assembly GCF_053574225.1. Taxonomy (NCBI): domain Eukaryota; kingdom Metazoa; phylum Chordata; class Mammalia; order Carnivora; family Canidae; genus Canis; species Canis aureus. Next base: position 48,222,334 of record NC_135611.1, read on the forward strand.
AAAACCTTACAATTTTCTTTCTTTTCTTTTTTCCTTTCCCATCCTCTTTTTCCCTTCCCTCCTGGCACAGAAACTTTGGCATTGGAGGAAGTGAGGCAACAAGAGCGAGGGAGCACCACATGGAGCCCAGAGCGCAGAATTCCCCTGAGTTCCAGAGGAAGTGTCATGGTAGAGGAATCAGAAGTCATACAGAGACGTAACTGATGCCCTGGTGGCTGAGGACATGGGGGAACAAGGAAAGAAGGTCATGCAGAGGCTTTGGTGGAAGAGTAAACTGAGCAGTAGAGGGAGGAGTGCAGAGGTAGTTAGGGGGAGATACTGGAGAGAGTGGTGGGGAGATTGGCTACATTGAGCAAATAAATTAACTGGTTGAGCAAAGAACAGGATAGCATCTGAAACCAACATCTGGTGCTTTGGCTACAGACTGTCATTGCTTCCTGGGCCCTTTCTGGAGACAGAGATAGGAAATTTTGTAAATACATCTACAGCTGGGCAGCCTGGGTGGCTCAGCGGTTTAGCACTGCCTTCAGCCCAGGGTGTGATCCTGGAGACCCGGGATCGAGTCCCATGTCAGGTTCCCTGCATGGAGCCTGCTTCTCCCTCTGCCTGTGTCTCTGCCTCTCTCTCTCTCTCTCTCTCTCTCTGTGTGTGTCTCTCATGAATAAATAAATAAAATCTTTAAAAAAAAATACCTCTACAGCTATTTTTAGGACTATCTGGTTATAAAATTTGTATTATGAAATTTAGAAATAAATATATGTGTGTAGGTTGTATATATATTCATGAATTTTTATCTTATTTTTTATTCATTTATTTGACAGAGAGTGTGTGGACAGAGGGTGCAAGGGGGGCAAGGGAAAGGAGGAGAGAGCGAGAGAATCTCAAGCAGACTTCCCACTGAGCATGGAGCCCAATGCAGGCTTTGATCCTCTGATCCTTAGATCAGGACCTGAGCCGAAACCAAGAGTCTGTCGTTTAACCACCCAGGTACCCTGAATTTATAACATTCTAATTCCAGTTCAACATTCCTATGTTCTTTCTACTTTCTCCCTTTCTGTGTTTGTAAATCCCTTCTCAGATGGCAAGAAACCTGGGTCCTAATATTTTCTATATATTTACTTCTTTGCTCAACCAGTTAATCTTTTTTTTTTTAAGAACTCTGCTTCTTTGGATAAATGGCCGATTGAAGTCAGAGCACAGAAAGTTTAAGATGAATAAGGATATAGAAGATTTGTGGGATCCCTGGGTGGCGCAGCGGTTTGGCGCCTGCCTTTGGCCCAGGGCGCGATCCTGGAGACCCGGGATCAAATCCCACGTCGGGCTCCCTGCATGGAGCCTGCTTCTCCCTCTGCCTATGTCTCTTCCTCTCTCTCTCTCTGTGTGACTGTCATGAATAAATAAATAAAATCTTTAAAAAAAAAAAAAAGAAGATTTGAATGACACTCTTAACCTATTTGGTATTTATAGAATACTTCACCTGACAAATGCAGAGTACAGGTATACCTTAGAGATAGGGCAGCTTCAGTTCCAGACCACCACAGTAAAGCAAATATTGCAAGAAAGTAAGTCAAGTGAACTTCTTGGTTTCACAAGACATACAGAAGCTATGTTTACCCTATATTGTAGTCTATTAAGAAAGCAATACAAAAAAAAAAAAGAATGCAATATCATTTTGTCTTTAAAAAGACATTAATTTAAAAATAGTATATTGTTAAAAACATGTTAACTATCATCTGAGCTTTTGTGAGTCATGATTTTTTTATTGGTGGAGGGCCTTTCTTCCATATTGATGGTGGCTGACTGATCAGGGTGGTGGTTGCTGAAGGGTGGGGTGGCTGTGGCAATTTCTTAAAATAAGACAACAATGACGCTTGCTGCATTTATTGACTCTTCCTTTCACAAACTATTTCTCTGTGGCATGTGATGCTGTTTGGTAGCATTTTACCCACAGTAGAATATCATTTAAAATTGGAACCCTGCTATTCCTTTATTAACTAAGTTATATCATACTCCAAATCCTTTGTTGTCATTTCAACAATCGTCAAAGCATCTTTACCAGGCAGATTCCATCTCCAGAAAGCATTTTCTTTGCTCATCCGTCAGAAGCAACTCATCTGTCCAAATGTCATCGTGAGATTGCAGCGATTCAATCACATATTCAGGCTCCACTTCTAATTCTAGTTCTCTTGCTATTTCCACCACATCTGCAGTGAGGTTGTGAACACTTCAAAGTCATCCATGAAGATGGGAATTAACTTCTTCCAAACTCCTATTAATGTTGGTATTTTGAACCTCTTTCCATGAATCACCAATGTTCTGAGTAGCATCTAGGATGATAAAGCCTTTCTAGAAGGTTTTCAATTTGCTTCGCCCAAATCCATCATTACTATCTGTGGCAGCTATAGGTTTATAAAATGGATTTCTTCAATAATAAGGCTTGAAAGTCAAAATTACTCTTCGATGCATGAGCTACAGAGTGAATGTTGTATTAAGAGGCATAAAAGCAACAGTAATCTCATTGTACATCTCCATTGGACCTCTTGGGTGACCAGGTGCATTGTCAATGAACAACAGTATTTTGAAAAGAATCTTTTTTCTGAGCAGAAGGTCCCAGCAGTGAGCTTAAAATATTCAGTAAACCATGTTGTGAGCAGATGTGCAGTCATCTAGGCTTTGTCATTCCATTTATAGAGTATGGGCAAAATGGATTTAGTGTAATTATTAAGGGCCCTTTAGAATTTTTGGAAAAGTTGGTGAGCATTGGCTTCACCAGCTGCATTAGCCCCTAGAATCAGCCTGTTCTTTAAAACGTTGAAGCCAAAAATGGAAGGAGAGATAAAGAGCTTCCAAGACAGGCAGGAACTGAAAGAATATGTGACCTCCAAACCAGCTCTGCAAGAAATTTTAAGGGGGACTCTTAAAATTCCCCTTTAAGAAGAAGTTCAGTGCAACAATCCACAAAAACAAGGACTGAATAGATATTATGATGACACTAAACTCATATCTGTCAATAGTAACTCTGAATGTGAACGGGCTTAATGACCCCATCAAAAGGCACAGGGTTTCAGACTGGATAAAAAAGCAGGACCCATCTATTTGCTGTCTATAAGAGACTCATTTTAGACAGAAGGACACCTACAACCTGAAAATAAAAGGTTGGAGAACCATTTACCATTCAAATGGTCCTCAAAAGAAAGCAGGGGTAGCCATCCTTATACCAGATAAACTAAAATTTACCCCGAAGACTGTAGTGAGAGATGAAGAGGGACACTATCTCATACTTAAAGGATCTATCCAACAAGAGGACTTAACAATCCTCAATATATATGCCCCGAATGTGGGAGCTGCCAAATATTTAAACCAATTAATAACCAAAGTGAAGAAATACTTAGATAATAATACACTTATACTTGGTGACTTCAATCTAGCTCTTTCTACCCTCGATAGGTCTTCTAAGCACAACATCTCCAAAGAAACGAGAGCTTTAAATGATACACTGGACCAGATGGATTTCACAGATATCTACAGAACTTTACATCCAAACTCAACTGAATACACATTCTTCTCAAGTGCACATGGAACTTTCTCCAGAATAGACCACATACTGGGTCACAAATCGGGTCTGAACCAATACCAAAAGATTGGGATCGTCCCCTGCATATTCTCAGACCATAATGCCTTGAAATTAGAACTAAATCGCAACAAGAAGTTTGGAAGGACCTCAAACACGTGGAGGTTAAGGACCCTCCTGCTAAAAGATGAAAGGGTCAACCAGGAAATTAAGGAAGAATTAAAAAGATTCATGCAAAGATTCATTCTTAATGAGAATGAAGATACAACTGTTCAAAATCTTTGGGATGCAGCAAAAGCAGTCCTAAGGGGGAAATACTTCGCAATACAAGCATCCATTCAAAAACTGGAAAGAACTCAAATACAAAAGCTAACCTTACACATAAAGGAGCTAGAGAAAAAACAGCAAATGGACCCCACGCCCAGCAGAAGAAGAGAGTTAATTAAAATCCGAGCAGAACTCAATGAAATCGAGACCAGAAGAACTGTGGAACAGATCAACAGAACCAGGAGTTGGTTCTTTGAAAGAATTAATAAGATAGATAAACCATTAGCCAACCTTATTAAAAAGAAGAGAGAGGAGACTCAAATTAATAAAATCATGAATGAGGAGAGATCACTACCAACACCAAGGAAATACAAACGATTTTAAAAACATATTATGAACAGCTATACGCCAATAAATTAGCCAATCTAGAAGAAATGGACGCATTCCTGGAAAGCCACAAACTGGATTTATGTTCCAAAACTGGAACAGGAAAAAATAGAAAACCTGAACAGGCCAATAACCAGGGAGGAAATTGAAGCAGTCATCAAAAACCTCCCAAGACACGAGAGTCCAGGGCCAGATGGCTTCCCAGGGGAATTCTATCAAACATTTAAAGAAGAAATCATACCTATTCTACTAAAGCTGTTTGGAAAGATAGAAAGAGATGGAGTACTTCCAAATTCGTTCTATGAGGCCAGCATCACCTTAATTCCAAAACCAGACAAAGACCCCACCAAAAAGGAGAATTACAGACCAATATCCCTGATGAACATGGATGCAAAAATTCTCAACAAGATACTAGCCAATAGGATCCAACAACACATTAAGAAAATTATTTACCATGACCAAGTAGGATTTATCCCCGGGACACAAGGCTGGTTCAACACTCGTAAAACAATCAATGTGATTCATCATATCAGCAAGAGAAAAACCAAGAACCATATGATCCTCTCATTAGATGCAGAGAAAGCATTTGACAAAATACAGCATCCATTCCTGATCAAAACTCTTCAGAGTGTAGGGATAGAGGGAACATTCCTCGACATCTTAAAAGCCATCTACGAAAAGCCCACAGCAAATATCATTCTCAATGGGGAAGCACTGGGAGCCTTTCCCCTAAGATCAGGAACAAGACAGGGATGTCCACTCTCACCACTGCTATTCAACATACTATTGGAAGTCCTAGCCTCAGCAATCAGACAACAAAAAGACATTAAAGGCATTCGAATTGGCAAAGAAGAAGTCAAACTCTCCCTCTTCGCCGATGACATGATACTCTACATAGAAAACCCAAAAGCCTCCACCCCAAGATTGCTAGAACTCATACAGCAATTTGGTAGCATGGCAGGATACAAAATCAATGCCCAGAAATCAATGGCATTTCTATACACTAACAATGAGACTGAAGAAAGAGAAATTAAGGAGTCAATCCCATTTACAATTGCACCCAAAAGCATAAGATACCTAGGAATAAACCTAACCAAAGAGGTAAAGGATCTATACCCTCAAAACTATAGAACACTTCTGAAAGAAATTGAGGAAGACACAAAGAGATGGAAAAATACTCCATGCTCATGGATTGGAAGGATTAATATTGTGAAAATGTCAATGTTACCCAGGGCAATTTACACGTTTAATGCAATCCCTATCAAAATACCATGGACTTTCTTCAGAGAGTTAGAACAAATTATTTTAAGATTTGTGTGGAATCTGGGATCCCTGGGTAGCGCAGCGGTTTGGCGCCTGCCTTTGGCCCAGGGTGCGATCCTGGAGACCCGGGATCGAATCCCACGTGGGGCTCCCGGTGCATGGAGCCTGCTTCTCCCTCTGCTTGTGTCTCTGCCTCTGTCTCTCTCTCTGTGTGACTATCATAAATAAATTTAAAAAAAATTTTTTTTTAAATTTTAAGATTTGTGTGGAATCTGAAAAGACCCCGAATAGCCAGGGGAATTTTAAAAAAGAAAGCCATATCTGGGGGCATCACAATGCCAGATTTCAGGTTGTACTACAAAGCTGTGGTCATCAAGACAGTGTGGTACTGGCACAAAAAGAGACACATAGATCAATGGAACAGAATAGAGAACCCAGAAGTGGACCCTGAACTTTATGGTCAACTAATATTCGATAAAGGAGGAAGGACTATCCATTGGAAGAAAGACAGTCTCTTCAATAAATGGTGCTGGGAAAATTGGACATCCACATGCAGAAGAATGAAACTAGACCACTCTCTTTCACCATACACAAAGATAAACTCAAAATGGATGAAAGATCTAAATGTGAGACAAGATTCCATCCAAATCCTAGAGGAGAACACAGGCAACACCCTTTTTGAACTTGGCCACAGTAACTTCTTGCAAGATACATCCACGAAGGCAAAAGAAACAAAAGCAAAAATGAACTATTTGGGACTTCATCAAGATAAGAAGCTTTTGCACAGCAAAGGATACAGTCAACAAAACTAAAAGACAACCTACAGAATGGGAGAAGATATTTGCAAATGACGTATCAGATAAAGGGCTAGTTTCCAAGATCTATAAAGAACTTCTTAAACTCAACACCAAAGAAACAAACAATCCAATCATGAAATGGGCAAAAGACATGAACAGAAATCTCACAGAGGAAGACATAGACATGGCCAACATGCACATGAGAAAATGCTCTGCATCACTTGCCATCAGGGAAATACAAATCAAAACCACAATGAGATACCACCTCACACCAGTGAGAATGGGGAAAATTAACAAGGCAGGAAACCACAAATGTTGGAGAGGATGCGGAGAAAAGGGAACCCTCTTACACTGTTGGTGGGAATGTGAACTGGTGCAGCCACTCTGGAAAACTGTGTGGAGGTTCCTCAAAGAGTTAAAAATAGACCTGCCCTATGACCCAGCAATTGCACTGTTGGGGATTTACCCCAAAGATTCAGATGCAATGAAACGCCGGGACACCTGCACCCCGATGTTTCTAGCAGCAATGTCCACAATAGCCAAACTGTGGAAGGAGCCTCGGTGTCCAACGAAAGATGAATGGATAAAGAAGATGTGGTCTATGTATACAATGGAATATTCCTCAGCCATTAGAAATGACAAATACCCACCATTTGCTTCAACGTGGATGGAACTGGAGGGTATTATGCTGAGTGAAGTAAGTCAATCGGAGAAGGACAAACATTATATGTTCTCATTCATTTGGGGAATATAAATAATAGTGAAAGGGAATATAAGGGAAGGGAGAAGAAATGTGTGAGAAATATCAGAAAGGGAGACAGAACATAAAGACTCCTAACTCTGGAAAACAAACTAGGGGTGGTGGAAGGGGAGGAGGGCGGGGGGTAGGGGTGAGTGGGTGACGGGCACTGAGGGGGACACTTGACAGGATGAGCACTGGGTGTTATTCTGTATGTTGGTAAATTGAACACCAATAAAAAATTATTTTATTAAAAAAAAAAGAAATACTTCCAGGACTACTTTACTAAAGAAAAAAGGTATCAAAAATAAAAATTATTTTCAACATAAAAAATACTGTTCTTTAATTAAATGATAGGGAATAAATTTTTTTTGTCTCTGCAATAAATAAATAAATAAATTAATTAATTAATTAATTAATTAAAAAAACGTTGAGGCCAGGCATTGACTTCTCTACCTATGAAAGTCCTGGATGGCTTCTTCTTCCAATAGAAGGCTGTTTTGTCTACACTGAAAATCAGTTGTTTAGTGGAGCCACCTTCATGATCTGTCTTAGCTAGATCTTCTGGATAACTTGCTGCAGCTTCTACATTAGCACTTGCTGCTTCACTCTGCACTATATCATGGACACAGCTTCCTTCCTTAAACCTCATGAACTCACCTCTGCCAGCTTCAGACTTTTCTTCTGCAGCTTATTCACCCCTCTCAGCCTTCACAGAAGTGAAGAGAGTCAGGTCCTCGCTCTGGATCAACTTTTGGCTTAAGGGAATGTGGCTGGTTTGATCGTCTACCCAGACCATTACACCTTTTTCCATATCAGCAATAAGGCTGTTTCACTTTCTTCTTTTTTTTTTTTTTAAGTTTTTTTGTTTTTTATTTATTTATGATAGTCACAGAGAGAGAGAGAGAGAGAGAGAGAGGCAGAGACATGGCAGAGGGAGAAGCAGGCTCCATTCCCCCGGGAGCCCGACGTGGGATTCGATCCTGGGTCTCCAGGATCGCGCCCTGGGCCAAAGGCAGGCGCTAAACTGCTGCGCCACCCAGGGATCCCTTCACTTTCTTCTTATTCAGAAAAATAGCCCTGAAGCAGGGCTTTTTATTTCCTTCAAGAACTTTTCCTTTGCACTCACTACTTGGCTAAGTGTTCATCACAAGAAGCCTAGCTTTAAGCCCATCTCTGCTTTCCACATGCCTTCATTACTAGCTTTTGATTTAAAGTGAGTGCAACTCTTCCTGTCACTTGAACATGTAGAGGACACTGCAAGGTCAGTAAGTGATCTGATTTCAATGATATTGTGTCCCAGAAAATAGAGAGGCCCGAGCAGAGGAAAGAAGATGGGGGACGGGGCAGCCCAGGTGGCTCAGCGGTTTAGCGCCAACTTCAGTCCAGGGTGTGATCCTGGAGACCTGGGATCAAGTCCCACATTGGGCTCCCTGCATGGAGCCAGCTTCTCTCTCTGCCTGTGTCTCTGCCTCTCTCTCTCTCTGTCTCTCATGAGTAAATAAATAAAATCCTAAAAAAAAAAAAAGAAAAAAAAAGAAAAAAAAAGGATCACATTATACCTTCTTTAAAAAAAAAAAAAAAGATGGGGGATGGCCTATCAATGGAGAAATCAGAACACACACAACATTTATTAATTAAGTTTGCTATCTTATATGTGCATGATTTGTAGCGCCCCAAAGCAATCACAGGAGCAACATCACAGACTACCATAATAGTTATAATAATAATGCAAAAGTTTGAAATATTGCAAGAATTACTGAAATGTGACACAGAGATACACTGTGAGTAAATGCTGTTGTAAAAATGGTGCTGATGCAGGGCTGTCATAAACATTCAGTTTGTAAAAAATGCAACATCTGCAAAGCACAATAAATGAATAAAGCAAAGTGCAATAAAATGAAGGGTGGGCACACACATACTTTTTTAAGTACACATGCAACAGCCACCAAGATAAAGCATACGCAGGCTCATAAAACAAGTCTCACACATTTCAAATGAGAGAAAAAAATGTAAATTAGAAATATCAGGAATAGCAGGGGGCCTGGGTGCTTCTGTTGGTTAAGCATCTACCTTCTGCTCAGGTCATGATCTCAGGTTCCTGGGCTCGAGCCCCCAGCAGGCTCTCTGCTCAGGTGGGGAGCCTGCTTCGCTCTCTCCTGCTCCCCCTGCTTGTGTGCTTGCAGGAGTGCTCTATCAAATAAATAAATAAAATCTTAAAAAAAAAAGAAATATCAAGAATGAAAGAGCAAATGGATCTTACAGATATTAAAAGCTTAATAAGGAAAATTACAAGAACTTTATGTCAATCAATTTGAAAACTTAGATGCGGGCAGCCCGGGTGGCTCAGTGGTTTAGCGCCACCTTCAGCCCAGGGTCTGATCTTGGAGACCTGGGATCAAGTCCCACGTCAGGCTCCCTGCATGGAGCCTGCTTCTCCCTCTGCCTGTGTCTCTGCCCCTCTCTTTCTGTGTCTCTCATGAATAAATAAATAAAAATCTTTTTTAAAAAACTGTTTAAAAAAAATAAAAACTTAGATGCCACCCAGGCATTCCCAATACTCCCTTTACTATTTAAAACAACAACAACAACAAATTCCTTGAAAAAAATACAATTTATCAAAACTTACACAAGATAAGATAGGAAAGCTGAACGCCTTATACTATTCCTGCCACTTGAACATTTAAAGGAGACTGTAATGAATTGAATGTTTAATCAAAGATCTTCCCACAAATAAAACTCCAGGTCCAACTGAAATTCTATCACACATTTAAAGAAAAAATGATACCTTTGTTAAGCACTTTGAGAAAATAGTATAGGAGAGAATACCTCCCAATTCATTTCATGAGGCCAACATAACCTGGAAGCAAATCTGAACTAATATTATTAGAAAAATTATCAACCAAACTCTCTCATGAAAAGAGATACTTACAAAATTATTATTCAGTGGAATCTAACTATATATAGTAAGGTAAGAAAGATATAGATATATATAGAAAAACAGGTATAAAATCTGGACTATGTAATAAGGATAATACCTCATGACCAATTGACCAAGGTTAGTTTAATATTCAAAAGTCAATCGGTGTAACTCATAACTCACTATATTAACAGAATAGAGGAGAAAAACCATATGATCACCAAATATATGCTGAAAAAGTGACAAAGTTTAACACTCATTCGTGATAAAAACTCTCCACAAATTAGAAAACCATGGGACCTTCCTCAATCTGATAATTGCATCTATCGGAATAACTACAATTAACATACAATGGCGAAAGACTGTGTGTTTCTGCCTTAAAATTGGAAACAAGGTAAGGACATTAGTTTTACTATTTCTATTCAACATTGTGCTGGAAGTCCTAGCTAGTGCTGTAAGTCAAGAAAAAGAACTGACAGGTACACAGATTGCAAAGGAGGAAGTAAAAGTGTTGTATTCACAGACAACATGATTGTGTATGTTGAAAACTTCATGAAATCTTTAAAAAAGGCAACTGACAATTGAATTTAGCAAATTCCTAGGATACTAGATCAATAAACAAAAATCAATTATATATATAAATTAGCAGCATATATTATATAGAAGCAATAAAAATTGAAAATGAAATTTTAGAAATGCCTTTACAATAGCATTAAAAATATCAAATACCTAGAAAATAGACCTATACATGTTCTCCGTTTCCTCAGCCATGACAGCAAGGGGAGAGCAATCCCTCTCTCATATAGTGGTTGTGAGGGTTAAATGAATAAACACTTAGAATTCTCCAAGGCAGGTCTTAAGTTCTATGTAACCAAAATCTCAGTGTACATATCAGTTGTAAGGTAAATGGAAGTTGTGATATGGATTTTTACAAATCACAATGGGAAATGTTTCGCCTGCCATAAAGAAGGAATATGTGATGTGATTTATAGGCTATGTAACACTGTGTTATAGCCGTGAAAACTGTGACTCTTGACCAGGAGTCCGACAGGATGGTACTAAATTATTCCAGTAGGAGGAGCTCTGACCAAGCATTTTAAAAGTGCAGACACCTGTTTCTGTCTCTGCTTTGGGGATCCAGACCTTCCATACCCTAGAATTTGTCTTCCCTTTGCTTCTTGTGTCATGTTAGTGAAATAAAATGCTGGTACAAAATATATTGTTTCTTCTTAGAAGCAGTATATTGGAATAAGTGAACTTGATTTGGATTTCAGACTTAATTTCTACCAGAAAAGTAATGCATTTACCTTGTGTTGCAAAAAAAGTATAATTTTCTACTTCATAAACACCCACATTGGGGGGTTACAAATGGTATCCTTGCATATTTTTTCTTTCTTTGGAAACCACCACATAGAAGGTTTTACAAAGGTTGGCCTGAGACCTCATATTTACTCTTTTGTTTCTATACTTCCTTTACTATTTTTTTGAAAGATTTTAAATTTATTTATTCACAAGAGACACACAGAGAGAGGCAGAGACAGGCAGAGGGAGGAGAAGCAGGCTCCATTAAGTGAGCCCGATGTGGGACTTAATTCCGGGATTCTGGGATCACGCCCTGAGCCAATGGTAGACCCTCGACCACTGAGCCACCCAAGCATCCCAATACTATTTAAAACAACAACAACAACAACAACAACAACAACAAATAAACCCTACACAGAGACTGGAGAGCCATGTCTTCATCAGCAAGAGTCATTTTTTGTTATTGTGTTTTAATTTTGTTAAATTCAAAACATTTTCCCTAATTTCTTTTGACTTGGTCTTTACCTGTGTAGTCTTTAGAAGGCAGGGTTGTTTTTTTTTTTAATTGAAGTATATTTGACAATTAAGAATCATATATAAGGTGTACAATTCAATGGCTATACATGTACAATTTTTAAAAGATTTTATTTATTTTTTTCATGAGAGGTACAGCGGGAAGGCAAGAGATATAGGCAGAGGGAAAAGCAGGCTCCCTGCTACGAGCCCAATGTGGGACTGGATCCTAGGACTCCGGAATCACACCCTGAGCTGAAAGCAACACTCAAATGCTGAGCTACCCAGGCGTCCCATGTACGTACAATTTGATGATTATATATGTATACAGTAATCACCACATTTGAAGCTAATTAATATATCCATTTCTTCAAATAGTTACTACTTTAGAAGCAGCCATTTTATTATTTATTTATTCATTTATTTTTAAATTTTGGCTTTTTTTAGTAACCTCTATACCCAACGTAAGACTCCAACCTATGATTGAGATCAAGAGTTGCACGCTCTTCCAACTGAGCCATTTAGATTCCCCAGTAGGAGCCATTTTAGGTAAGTTTAATCTTCACCAGGAAAAGATAGAATATTCCAAACTAAAATTAATATTTTCCAAACCAACCTCAATATCCTACTATATGGAGTACATATAGAGCTTTGTTCCTAAAATCCATTGCATGGTGCTAGCATTATGAGTTTTATATTTTTGTCATTCATCTCAATAGTTCCCCTTGAAGAGCTTGATTTAAAATCAAGTCAATGAAAGGGGACATGTCTCACTAATTTTGGGTTGCTAGGCAACTAGTCTACTCCATAGCATCTCTTCTATTGCTCAGGAGATTGGGGAAAGTTAGCAGAAAATATTTAACATTTAACCATTTAACACAAATACATATATATATATTTATTTACATGCCACAAATGTGTTTTTGGTTTTTGTTTTTGTTTTGTTTTTTTTTAGTGTGAGAGAGTGCGAGTAGGAAGGGGCAGAGGGAGAAGGAAAGAGAATCTCAAGCAGGCTCCATGCTCCACACAGAGCCTGACACTGGTCTCCATCCTACAACCCTGAGATCGTGACCTGAGGCAAAATCAAGAGTCAGACGCTTAACTGACTGAACCACTCCGGTGCCCCATATTTGTATATTTTAAAAAGAATCACCTCTAGGAAAACTATTTAAAGATGTCTGTGTGGCTCAGCAGTTGAGCGTCTGCCTTGGGCTCAGGGCATTATCCCAGAGTCTCATGATCGAGTCCCAGATCAGGCTCCCTGTGCAGAGCCTGCTTTTCCCTCTGCCTGTGTCTCTGCCTCTCTCTCTCATGAGTAAGTAAATAAAATCTTAAAAAAAAAAAAAAATCCAAAACATTTAACCTGCAGACTTTGTGTTGTCTTATTTTTCTAGGCCAACTTCCTACTCCATCTTCTGGTTTTATTAACACAAATAAAATTAATATTTAGAGTTCTACTTTAGGGGCGCCTGGGTGACTCAGCTGCTTCAATGTCTGCCTTTAGTTCTGGTCACTATCTCCTGGTCCTGAGATGAAGCCCCATGTCATCAGCAGGGAGCCTGCTTCTCCCTCTCCCTCTCCCTCTGCCTCTGCCTCTCCTTCACTGACACTTTCTTTTTTTTTTTTTTTTTTAAAGATTTATTTATTTATTTATGATAGAGAGAGAAAAAGAGAGAGAGAGGCAGAGACACAGGAGGAGGGAGAAGCAGGCTCCATGCGGGGAGCCCGAGTGGGACTCGATCCCAGGACTCCAGGATCGTGCCCCGGGCCAAAGGCAGGCGCTAAACCGCTGAGCCACCCAGGGTTCCCCCACTCACAGTTTCTACTTCTCTGTCTCAAATGAGTAAATGAAATCTTAGGGGAAAAAAAGAATTCTACTTTAGTGAAATGAATGAATATCAACCATATATTTTCTCTCTCACCCCCTGAAATTTCTCATATAGTATCACAGTTTTTCTTAAAACTAATATCAAAAACAAATATTTTTCTTACTGTCTTACCAACTGATATTCATTATTATCACAATATGTGCTTAGGGTTGTAAGGTCAGAATTCCATAAACTTATAATTTCTTGGAGGATACCTTGCCTATAATTATATGTACTTGATTTAGAATGACTACTTCGGTATGTAATTTGAAAACCATTTAGAGATATGGATTTCTTATGTCATCTATTTTCACTTCTTAAAATAAGAATTCAAAAATCTAAAAATATACTCATTATTAAAATAGCTAAATATAGAACCCTTAATTAGTAGATATAATCACTTTCATAAATCAGAGAATATCAAGACAAAACTAGTCCAATTACCTTTCCAAGCTAAACTTTCTCTATCATATGTTATATTCTCACCAATAATTGACAGAAATAAATACTAGTTAAAATAATGAGCCTTTCCCACAAATATCTGGGAAAAAGATTTCCTCCAAAAATTTAATGTTATTTTATTCTAAACTATAAGTTTTCTGGGACGCCTGGGTGGCTCAGCAGTTGAGCATCTGCCTTAGGTTCAGGGTGTGACCCTGGAGTCCCAGGATTGAGTCCCACATCGGGCTCCTTTCAGGGAGCCTGCTTCTCCCTCTGCCTGTGTCTCTGACTCTGTCTCTCCTTCTCTCTCTCTATCATGAATAAATAAATAAAATCTTTAAAAAAAGTCTTTAAAAGAATAAAAATAAACTATAAGTTTTCACATAAATACCTAATTTGTGTATCTATTACTCATCCATCCATTCAATTATTTATTCATTCATTCAAGTAGTCACTGAAAATTAAGCATTACCTAGCACTATTCTAGGCGCTAGAGATGGAGATACAATAGTAAACACAAGATTGTTCTTTTTTCTCCTAAGGTCAAAAACTTTTCTGATGCCTACTTAGAGCTTCAGTGCTTTAAAATAGCTTAGAATCTATGTTAACATTGGCTGGATTTTTCAGAGGCTTAACAAAATGAAACTTGTTTTGTACTCCTTTAGCAATCTTTTGTAGGCATTTCTTGTTGGCAGTCAGCTCGCCATTAGGACTGATTCAGAAATCCAGGCTGTTTACATCTAGTGGCTTTGTTTCCTGAGGCCTCAAGCTCTTTGCATGTAGCTGGCAGCCAGGGGAAGACACAGGATGGAGAAGTGCACTCATTTAACTGCCTTGACCAGAAGCAACACCCATGATTTCTTCTCATATTCCACTGGCATGCATTAGTCATAGGGCCCCACCTAGGATGGAGCAAGGAGGGCAGGAAGCTAGGAAATGTCATCCTGAGCTGAAGTCCCTAGAGGCTGCCTGCCTAGTTAAAACTGTCCAATGGAAGGGTTTTGGGCAGAGGATTAGCCATCTCTGCTATAACATCCCAAACTCTTGTATTATTTTGCAGCCGTAAGGTAGATAAAGTGCAGGTAAATCATTGCTGGTACTGACCTCTTCTGTAATCCAATTCTTAAATACTTAAGTCTTTCAGAGATGTTCTTCCTCTCTGAGGAACAAACAAAAAGTTCTTTTTTTTTTTTTAATGTAACAAAAGTTACTGAGTTTCTAATAAGTGATTCTCTTTGGAGCCATGTTTAATTATATAGGTATAACTTGGTATTTGTTGCTACTAGTTCTATTGGTAAACATCACTTTTATCATAGTATGAATCTCAGAATTTGCAGTTAAAAAATCTAAGCTTTTGGGGCACCTGGGTGGCTTAGTTGGTTGGGCGACTGCCTTTGCCTTGGGTCCTGGGATCGAGCCCCGCCTCCAGCTCCCTGCTTAGCAGGGAGTCTGCTTCTCTCTCTCCTTCTGCCTGCTGCTCCCCTGATTGTGCTCTCTCTTTCTCTCTCTCTGTCAAATAAATAAAAACTTTTTTAAAAAGATAAAAATTGAAAAATAAAATTTAAGCTTTTTATTGAGTTAGACTGAAAATGGCTAGCATTAACATTAACATAAAATTGACATAAGTACAAAATTGGAATTACAGGGGCACATGGGTGGCTGGGTTGGTGGAGCATTCAACTCTTGATTTCCCTCAGGTCATGATCTCATGGTTGTGAAATCGAGCCACAGCCCTGTGAGGCTCTGTGCTCAGTGAGGAGTCTGCTTGAGTTTCTCTCTCTCCCTCTCCCTCTGTTCCCCACTCTCGTGCTCGCTCTCTCACAATGAAATACAGTGAATAAAATCTTTTTTAAAAATAGGAATTCCAAAGTTTTAAGCATATAGTCTTAATCAAAAGGTCTACTTTCCTAAGTGTGTAAGGGTTCTATTATATCTTCATTGTATTTTGCTTGGTTTTTGCATATGCTTTTAGAGAACTATTGATTTCTGTTAACATCATATATTTATGGCGTGAATATTGTTTATGACAGCATAAATGAAATGGATATAAAAAGCCATGGAGGTCCTCAGAGCTAAATGTAAATTACAATGGTTAGAAAGAGATTGGTAGGGATTTTTCAGTCTGTAAAAGGAAACTGGACCTAAAGCTGCTTAAGCAATAAAAGGATTTATCATCTCAGAGAATAAGAAGTTTCAAGATAGTGAAGGTGTGTAGGATACACACCAGGGTTGGGTCTTCAGAGGGTCAAGTGGACCTCATGAACCAGTTCTCTGGGCCCCACCCTCCTCGCCTTGTGGGTGGGTGCCTCTCATGGTCACAAGATGGCAGCAACAGCCCCAGCCACCCACAACCTTGTGGGGAGAAGCTGCTCTCAGACTTCCTCAGGTCTTCTTTCCTTTACACTCAAGAATTAAGGACCTCAGACAAATTTTGTTGTTGTTTTTTTAATGTAGGTTATGTCTATTGATGTTTACCATTTTATAAATTAAAATTGAGAAAATGTAAAAATATTTATTAATGTATTTATAATACTAATAAACCTTTATGTGTTAATGTAAATCACACATTTTTATGAAAAAGAAAACCACTGTTTTCCAAAACAAATGTAGTGACTGGCATTGTTTTACATTTTTTACAAGGCTCGGTTATGTCTAGCTTAATAGAGAACAGGTTAATAGAATAGGTTCTCATATCTGCTTCTGCACTGTCTGCGTGAGATCACACATCATGTAACCTCTGGAAAAGACCAGTGTACATTAATGAGACAATGTGAGTATAAATGCAAATGATATCTTGGTAGTATTATGAAAACAGACTCCACAGACCCCCTGAAAAGGGGGGTCCTTATGTTTCTTTTTAAGAGCTAAAAAGCTGTTTCCAAAAGGCTTCCCCTAGCAGACTACCCCTGTGCTTAATTGACCAGAACTGGATCACTTGCTGATTTCTAAGGAAAGAAGATTGAATTGGCAGGATTGGCTTATGCCAATGATTTTTTGTATGCATCAGAATCATATACAACAGAATCTATTAAAGTTGCTAAGCCCCCAACTCCAGTGTTTCTGATTCAAGAAGTTTGGGGTGGATCCTGAGAATGTGCATTTGTAACAATTCCCTTGCAATGGTGGCACTGCTGCTTGTCACAGTCCGGGGGACCCACTGTGAGAACCACTGACTTAGACTAGCAAGGGAATGGGGCCAGGGTGAGGGTGGTGGCCAAGCTTCCTTGAACACCCTGGGATGGGGAGCAAGAATAGCTTAATAAATTGCATTTCAGTAACACTCAAGAGGGGAGATGGCTGTTGTTACAGCCAACGGTATTTGCTATACTTATATTCTCAGAAAATTCATGGAAGGTTCCTCCCAAAATAGAGAAATCCCTGAACATTGGTCCCATTAGTGACTTTTTACTGGTTATCAAGTATGTATTTGATTCATGGTCAAGGGAAGAAAAAGGAAGGCAAAGGAGAAGGGATGGAAAAAGGAAAGGATTGGAACACCTGAGTGGCTCAGCAGTTGAGCATCTGTCTTCGGCTCAGGTCGAGATCCTGGGGGTCTTGGGATTAAGTCCCTCATCAGGCTCCCTGTGGGGAGCCTGCTTCTCCCTCTGCCTATGTCTTGCCTCTCTCTCTGTGTTTCTTATGAATAAATAAAAATCTTTTTAAAAAAGGAAAGGTTTGTGTAGAGATAAAAATGTAATTTTGAAATGCCCTGTCTTTCTTCTTCTACAGTCTTCCTAGCTTGGGAAGTATAAATTGAATGAATCAGAAGTAGAGAAAGTAAATGTAGCTGGGCATGTCTACCAGCTACAGGGAGAAGTGTAGAAAACTCACTTTCCTATTTACATTTTAAGAAGTCTACTGAGGTCTAAAACTGTGTGTGCCCAAGCCCTAGACTGCCTTGCAGGTAACCTCATTCTTCACTTCCACAGGGCTTAGTAAAATGAAATACTCCTCATAAGAGGTTGGTATGAATATTCCAGACTATAGAGAAGCCACAGGATAGGAAAGAGCCCTTTAAATTTCTATTAGTGAATTTCATCCAAAGAGCTAAGAAAACTTTGGAATTGGAAAGGACAATGAGAGACAAGATCCCCTCCACACCCCGCAGCCTGAGGAATGGAGGCCAGAGATGGAGGGATGTGCCCAAGCTCCCCTGGTCAGCAAGTCATGGTACAAAGATAACCTAGGCCCTGTGAGCACACCTATTTCAGAAGCTGACTGTGTCAGCTGACTGCGTCTTCTATGTGATAGTTAAAACAAACAAATCAAAACCAAAATATAAGGAACAGGTTATGTGTAACAGAATAACAAATAAGACCAACACGTTTCAGGAGTTTGATATTTGAGTGAAGTCAGTTCTACTACATTCTGCTTTAGCTAACTGTCTTTAGTCCCAAACATCACAGCCCTCAGCTGCCAGCTCCGTGGCTCTCACTCCCGGCAGCTTCCCAGAGGGCAGTCAGCCTCCTGAGGTTTAGGTCAAAACTGGTCTGGCGCAGCCATGGATGTCCATGCCAGCTTCCCAGTGGGCAGCCCCAGGAGCAGGCTGGGGGTGCCATCGGCTCTGCTCTCCCTATCAGAGCCTTCATATCAGAGGCCTCCCAGCTTGGGGCCAACTAGTTAGGCCTTACCGTTGAGCCTCATGGAGGAAGGTTATAGGTCACTTTTACAGGTCACTCCTCCTTTCCAGAGACTAATGCTGCACATCCAGAGTTGAGGCACTTTTAGGAGATTGCCAGTTTGCAAGGTCACCACTTCCCCGATGGTTCCAGATCGGAACCAAATCCCACTCCTGGAAACCCACACACACTGGCTCTTGATTCAGAATGTGCTCAGTCCAAAGTAAGGTGCTTAATAAATAATTAAAAAGGAATTTAACAACATATAAAGTTCACCAGCATCGTCTTCTGGCTTTTTTTTTTCAGGTTAAACATTCCTATTTTCTTCCGCAGCTATATATAAAACCGTACAACATTGAAATATAGCTTCTAGAGTCCTCACCATACTCATCACCCTTCATGAGTTTACTGCAACTTATCAATAAACATCTAGATTTTTAAAAAGTGATTTTATTTATTCATGAAAGGCAGAGACATGGGTAGAGGGAGTAGCAGGCTCCCTGCAGGGAGCCCGATGTGGGACTGTATCCTGGGACTCCAGGATCACACCCTGAGCCAAAGGCAGACACTCAACTGCTGAGCCACCCAGGCGTCCCCAATGTCCTTCTTAAAATGTGACTGTGTTAGTACCCAGAACCATGGGAAGCAGTCTGGAGGTGGCTGGGACCACGGGCATTTCTTTCCTTATTCTGATGCTGAATCTCCACAATGAAGCCTAAGCTGGCACTGGCATTTTTGGTTCTCAGGACACATTAACAGACTTATCTGTTGATAAGGCTTGATCTTATTCTCCAAAAGCTCTAGCTTCTTTGTCATGGACACCTTCTGGCTCTCTCTATCTAGGATCCAGTTTCCTGATCCTCGTGCCAATGTCTTGGTGGTTGAAGAGCTTGAACGAGCAGAAACTTTGCACTCAGAATGATGTTGTGGCCAGGAGAGAGGGAAGATGTGACCAGAGATGCTGGGTGAGAAGGAGGCAGGAGAGTGGTTGAAGGAGAGGAGTTTTGGATTGTCAGTATTTACATGTCTTTCAGTGATGTGATGGGCAAGGGGCAAGCCCAGAAATTGGAGAGAGAAGGGCAGAGACCAATTCAGGCACCTGGTTGTGACTTTTAATCCCTTGTGCCTTCAGGCTCAGCCGTAGAGTAGCACAGGGGTGTGCAGCCAAATATTGAATGTAAAATATTTATGTCACAACCAAGTTATTATACTGTTACCAAGATGCTTATCAGATCCAGTTTGAGCTTGGACCTCATAGCGTGACCCAAGGCAGAAGTAAGGATTGCATAACTTTAAAGAAGGTCACATATTTCTCAGAACTTTTGGGAGCTTGGGCAGGGTAGGAAGAAGGTTTTTCCAAACTGGAACCTAGAGCAGAAGGACAGTCAGTCAATAGAGTGAGGTCATGAATGCCATACGAGAGACACTTTCTTTTAATAATTATCATTTAACAATTATTGTGGACTGGTTTAATTCTTCAAAGGTGTTGCGAGATCTTCTAATATTGAAACATGACAGATACAAACAAAATAAAACACACAACACAACAAAATGACCCAACAAGCACCACAAAATGGAAATTGTTGACCTAACAGGACCTCAAAGGGTGCTTATCACCACATCTCCTTCCAAAAGATTCCTTGTTGCCTCAGATTTCTAAACTAGAGGCAATCATTTTCATTTTATAGTTAGAAGCTTTTTTAAAAAGCTCAAAATGCAGATTCACAACAGATTGACAAGGCAGAGAGAGTAATAGACTGCTAATTGCATGATGGTGGGGTTTGGCGGGGGGGGGGGGGGGTATGGAGGGCTTCCATGAAGAGTAACAGGGAACAGAGACAATAAGTAAAAATAAGACCAACAAGGTACTGTGTTTGTCCTGCGGTGAGCATGTAATAAATCTGAGGATTTTTGATTAACTATTATGCATCAAGCACTATGCTAAGTACTTTGCATAAATTATTTCATTTAATTCTTTCAACAGCCCTGTGAGGTAGATATTGTTTGAATGTATGGTTAAAGAAACAGCGTTAGGCATGCTGTTCTCGTAATCACTTGTTCAAAAGTGGTAGAAGCAGGACTGCGATGAAGACGGTTGCTCCGAAGACCATTCATGTGAGCACAGACGCTGTGGGAATCCACAGAGGCAGAAAATAAACTCGAGGACCTTTATAGTTTTGCAGAGAGTTGGCTGTATGCGTGCCCAGAAGTGCTTGGATAAAAGAGTCTATACACATGGGTCCCTGGGGAAAACTTTGTTATGGGGAGGGTGGTTTCAAGGTTAATGCTTTTTCATTTTGCAGAGGAGAGAATTGCTTCGTCCTGATGGGTATTTGTTAAATCTTTCTCATGCTGTTTTACAGATTGCATTTGTTAGGTCAAGGAAGTTCTTCAAGTGCATGTTTCATCTCTGATCCCTTCTGCTGCTGACGTTTACCAGTCTGACAGTAAGGACCAGACTTTTCCTGATTTGTTCCAGACCCTGCTTGCTGATCCCAGTTTCTGTCTGCGTGTGAAAAAGACAGACGCTTAAAAATATGTCATGTATATATTTTAAAGTAGTTCTATTTAGAGGTTGTACATGTTGTGGTAAGGACCACATACTGAACGACTCCTTTAGTTTCCTCACCTTAGGTGTAATACTGACTCGATAGTTGAAGCATAAGGACTATTATGAATAGTCACTATTATGAATGACTATTACCTTGAATTGAGTGAAGACTATCTTCTATGTTTATAGTACTCTAAGACCTAAATATAGCTTTATTTCTTAAAGGTCTCAAAATTAACTTCAGGGATGCTTATAAAATATTATCAAATAATGCTGATATAAATACTTAATGTATTATATTATGCGCACACATGCAGGAGGCAAATACTGTCATTTAAAAATCACCTTTTATAAAATTAAAAAGAACTCTAGGTAGCACTTTCTAAAATTCGTGAAATCATAGGCATGGAATTTCAGAAATGAAGGACACGTTGTCCAATCTGCCCCCCCCCTTTTTTCCTGACAACCAGAAATTCACAGAAGCAAGAATTCTTAAATCTGAAGCCGATTTAAAAATTTGGCAAATAGGCAAAATAGAAAAAAGTGCAGAATCTACGCCAAGAGTGTCTACTACACTTAACTACATAGGACTTTGATGCCTTATGGAAGAAAGAATGCTGATTTATTATTTTTTTTTAAATTAGTTAATTTTTACAAGTAGGCTCCACGCCCAGCCCAGCCCTGTGCCGAGCCCGACAGGGGGCTTGAACTCGGGACCCTGAGATCAAGACCTGAGCTGAGATCCAGTGTCCCAGATTAACGGACTGAGCCGAGCCCTCCAGGGCATCCCAATCTTGTCTGCTTGGACTTTAAAAAAAAATTTTTTTTAAGTATACATATAGGAACAATCACACAATCAGTGATGCTATTTCTTTGTCCACGACGGAAAACGCAGGATGGATGCACAAAGTTTCCGTTCCTGGCACGACATCAATGCGGTGGCGAAGAAGAGCAGTGAATTCTCTCTGTTGAAACGACGCCGTCTGGTCTCTTCCCTGTAAGACCAACCGAACAGCAGACACTGAGGTCCAAGATCACCGCCGGAGACTCTGGGACGACGGTCGCCTCGGCGCTTCCCGGTGGCTCCAACTTGGGACGCGGTGGGACGCCCGCCCGCTGCGGGCTCAGGGCGGGCCCAGGGCGGGCCCAGGGCGGGCCGGGGCAGGGCGCCCGCCGTCGCGTTGCGGGGTGGGCAGGATTTCTCAGGTCGGGGGGGCGCAGAGCCGACTACTTTGTTTTCCTCGTGGGAGCAGGCTGGGAAGCAGCCCTGCACGGCGAGGACGGCGAGCTGCGCGTGTGCACGCGCGTGAGCGCCGGTGTGTGCACGCGTGAGTGTGCGCTCGGGCGAGCGCAGCGGGGCGGAGGCGAGCGCGAGCAGGTGGCGGCGGGCGGGCGGCGGGCGGCGGGCGGCGGGGGGCCGGGCGGGGCGGGGCGGGGCGGGGCGGGCGTCCACCGGCGGGGCGCGGGTCCCCAGCGCGCGAGGGCGCGAGGCCGGCCGGGGAGGCGCCTGCCAGCCGCGCCGGGTCACGTGGCGCGGTCACGTGGCGCGGAGCCGGGCCCAGCGGCGGCGGCGGCGGCCGAGGGAGGCGGAGACTCGGTCGAGACGCGGGGCGGGGGGAGGCGGCGGCGGCGGCGGCGGCGGCGGCGGCGGCGGCGGCGGCGGCGGCGGCGCGGGGCTGCTGGAGGCGGAGGCGGAGAGGCGCGGAGGAGCGCGGGGCCGCCGCCACGGGCGCTAGGAGGTGAGGCGGGCGCGGGGCCGCTGTCACGGGCGCCGGGGCCGCGCGCTGCCGCCCTCCGCGGCGAGGAGGCGGCGGGCCCCGGCGCCGCCGGCAGCGCCCTCCCGAGCCCGGCCGGGCGCCCGCCCCTCGAGGTGGGCTCGCGGCCCCCGGCGCCGGCCAGGCCCGTGTGCGCGCGCGGGCGGGGGGCGCGGGCGGGGGGCGCGGCGGGCGGCGGCGGCGGCGGCGGCGGGCGGGGAGGGCGGCGGCGGCCCGGCCGGGCGGGAGGCCGGTCCTCGGGCGGGGGGCGGGGGGCGGCGGCGGCGGCGGCGGCGGCGGGCGGGCCGCCTCGGGTGGGCTCTCCCGGGGGCGCGGACGGCGGGCTCCGGGCGGCGCTGCCTGCTGTTGAGCCGTGTTCGCCTTTTGTTTCAGCGTACAGGAAAATGGGGCGAAATAGAGCTTGGTGTGCGTGTGTGTGTAAATCAGGAGGCGTTTGGCTCGGAGCCATTTTTTCTTCTTCTTCTTAATTGTGGAGAGAGAAGATCCCTTAAAACGGTTTCCCCGGGGAGACGGGGCTGTGCTCCTCCTCTTCCTCCCACCCCCACCCGCAGCGTGCGGACGGAGTGGATTTCCCCCCTGCCCCTGCCCCTGCCCCTGCCCCTGCCCCTGCCCACCTTCCGTCCTCCAGGCTGTGCCCTCCCTTCCCGCCCCACCTCGGCGAAGCCCCGAGCGTGCGGGGCGTCTGCAGAGCGGCCCGGTCACCTGTCGTGGCAGCTGCATGGAAACGCTGGCGCTTCTGCTGTCTGGTCTGTACGGTTTCCTCTGGCAAATCAACGGAGATTCCGCTCAGAATACCAACCCTTCCTCTTTTCCCTGCGCTTAAAAACAAAGTGCATGGTGCTGGCTCTGAAGTTGGACCCGCTTGGGCCAGCAGCAGGGAGAGGTGTCTGACTTTTCCTCGCCACATCACTTCAAGGTTGGAAAGGTGAGGGCCACCTGGCTTTGTGGAAGGAAATGAGGGTGACACGGTCCTCCCGGGGATGGATGCGACTTACCTGCTAAATACCTGCTAAATCGCTAATTGCTGATCAGAAAGTCTTCCGACACACTTCTCTTCCTGGGGACAGTCAGCTTCCCTTGCAGGGAACTGTTTCCTGGATTTCTGTATTTAGTTGGGGGCTCTTCTCTTTCTATTTGGCACTCCAGGACTCCCAGTAGACAGGTTTTTGAAAAAGCACAGAGAAAGAACATTCATTTCTAAGGTTTTGAGGAATGCAAAAATCTTATCTTTGCGGGGGTCCCTTTATTTCTGCTTCTTTGTGTCTTGGGTTTCCATTTGTTAGTAACTGGAATTTAGTTTTGGCCCTCGGGGCCCGTGGGAATGGTGCTGTGGTCCCGGAGAGGGCTCATCACCAGGCCCGGCAGCACCAGATAGCTGGGATTTGAGGTCGTGATGGATGTGAAGTGACAGGGCACCTTGCACAGAGCCACACTGCAATCCAGAGAGCAGCTAGCTGCCCAGACTCCTGGCCGTCTGGTGGGGCATATTGGGAGCTGATCCCAACATTTTGCAATGATAGCCACATTAAGACCTGGAGGACCTCAGGCGACCCCCCCCCCTTCTTTTCTTGATATTTACTATCGTGGAAATGAATATATGAATAAATTGTGAAAAGCCAAATCTAGTGTTTAGTTCCTCAGTTTAAAGAATAGTACTTAATTTGTAGGAAAGAGTTATTTGAAGACGTGAATTTTCTTTAAGAATTTTAAGTGCTCTATTTTAGTAAGGGCTGTGAAAGTAGCAGGATCTTCATGTGATGGGGGAAGGTGGTTGACCTCTAGAGTTAGAAGTATGTAGACCTGAGTTAGAGGAAATCATATGGGGAAAATTTCTAATACAGTGGAGCTCTCAGGATACAAGAGTAGGAAGCCAGCATTGCTTCCTGTGCCTGAGAAATAATAATAATGTATTTTCTACTGTATACTTTAAAATTGACTTCATTTAGAAAAGATGTGTGTGTCATGTTGGACTGACTTTCTGTTTTCATATGGAGCTATAAGAGTGGTAGTTTGGTTATTCACGCGTTTTTCCCACCCAAACTCTGAGTTAAAAAAAAAAAAAAATTCTTTGACCTATATAAGGATACATGGTAATGGAAGTAATGGAAGAAGTAGAGAGACAGTGGCCTTCCTTTGAGTGGAATGTCTGCCTTCTCACTAGCTAGTGTCTGGGACAGAAAGTGAAGCCCAGGTTTTCTCTTGGTTTTACTGAGTATCCGAAATCAGGCATGTTTATTGAGTGCCTACCATGTGCATGGTGAAGCTAAGACATTATTCTTCATCTGTTCCACTGCACTTGCAATATCAATTGCAGTCTCCCTCCTGTTCTTTTCCGTATGTGGAGAAAGATTGAAGATAGATTGAGTGGGCCAGCTATGCATGTGATTCACAAAAACTCATTAAAAATTGAGTTAAACTTCTGTTAGGAAATACTTTGGTTTAGTTATTGCATTGGCTCCTCTTTAGGAATCTGTGAAGTATTTTCAGTATTACCTTCCTGAAATTGTTCATTTGCCCAGGGAGACTGCTGACACAGCAGGGAATATGTAATTAAAATGTAAAATTTCTTTTAATTTGGCTGGGATAATGTTCAGTTACTCAATTTTAACATACCAAAGATACTGTTGTTTGTGTGGCAAAATATACATATAACATTTATCATCTTAACAGTTCCGTGGCATTAGTACATTCACATTGTTGTGTAGCCATCACCACTGTTCATGGCCAGAACTTTCATCTTCCTGCACTGAAGCGTTGTACCTGTTAAACAATAACTTCTCATTCCCTTCTCCCTGGACCCCTGGCAATCAACCTTCCACTTTCTCTCTCTGAGTTTGACTACTTTGAGCCCCTCACATAAGTGCAGTCATACAGTATTCGTCCTTTTGTGACTGGCTTACTTCACTTAGCATGTCTTCAAGGTTCATCCACGTTGTAGCATGTGTCAGAATTTCTGTCCCTTTTAAGGCTGATTAATAAATGCCCCATTAGTATACAAATGTGTCACATACATACGTGTATGGACCACATTTTGTTGATGAATATTCTAAATTTTATACAGAATGTTAACAATCATGATAATTTCATGATGCTCAGGAACACTTAATCACTGGAGATCGTATATACCTATGTTAAAACAGGGAAATGAGTTATTTAGTGCACAGTACCTTTAAAAAATATAGGGTCCAGAGGGGATAAAGGTAATATATATGTTATATCCTTGCTGGGTCATTTCCCTTGCATGTGGATTGTGATGTAGGGTACACCTTTTTGAAATTTGCGGATGATGCAGATGATGTTTTTATTTCCCAGATAATGTTACAATGGTGGTATATTTTGCTGTATGAAAGAATATATAGGGCTCACTCTGAGGTATAGATTATACAGGAAGGGTGGGGAAGTTGTCTATTTTCCCCTTTGTTTGCCACTTTACAAAATCATGAGTTATTATTTCCCTTGCATCTTGCATTGGTGACAGCTGAGGTTTTTTTCTCTCTCTTTTTGAGTATCTTTATGAATACCTCTGTTTTATCATTTATGGTATATTTCAGTCCATTTCAGTTAGTTTCCTTTTGATGCTCAAATTGTCCTATCTTTGTGACTAAGGCTTAGTCAGGTTGGCTCCAAGTCCTTATGACATGCCTCTAATAACATATAGTAGCTTCTTTGCTTTTTGCTATGACGAAATGTTCCAGGCTCATCTTGTACCCTTTCTATTCCAGATTTGGAATCAGAACAGACCATTTTTAAAAGGAAAAATCAATGACCAATAAACATTAAAATTTGCAATTTCACTAGTAATTAATGAAATGAAATGAAAAACAGTGATAAGATGCCATTTGTTATGAACTGAAGGTGTCTTTCCCAAATTCATGTGTTGAAGCCCTAACCTGCAGTGTAATGGTGTTTGGAGATGGAGACTTTGAGAGGTAATTAGGGTTAGGTGAGATCATGAGGGTGGAGCTCTCAGGATAGGATTAGTGCCCTTGTAAGAAGAGACACCGGAGACCTTGGTGATCCCTGGCCCAGTTATGCCCAAAGAAGAGGTCATATGAGCACATGGCCAGATGGCAACCATCTACAAACTAAAGGAGAGGCCTCAGAATGAAACCTACCTTGCTGGCATTTCAGTCTTGGACTTCCAGCTTTCAGAACTGTGTGAAATAAATTTTTGCTGTTTATGCCAATCAGTCTATGCTATTTTGTTATGACCACCTGAGCCAACTAAGACACCATTTTTAATGTATTGGTAATATTATTCAGGCTCAATTTACACCTTATTAGATGTGACTTGATTTGGTAAAGCATAGTATATGTAAAGTATTATATTATTATGATTCTTCTGTAACTTCTCTTGATAGTCTTAATATTTGGGCATTTCTCGGTTTGAAAGAGGAATAAGGCAGATAGTAATTTCCAGTGCTGGTGAAGATGAAGGGAAATGTGTACTCTCTGTTCTAGTGGAGATGTAAATTGATGCCTCATTCTAAATAGCTGCTATTATGTATCAAAATGTAAAACTTACATAGCATTTAATCTAGCAAATTCATATTTAGGAATTTATCCTAAAGAAATACATAATAGGAAAAGTTAGAAAATATATATGTATGTAATAAAAAAGTGGCACCTGAGTGGCTCAGTAGTTGAGTGTCTGCCTTCAGCTCAGGTCATGATCCCCGGGTCCTGGGATCAAGTCCCTCATCAGGTTCCCCACAGGGAGCCTGCTTCTCCCTCTACTTGTATCTCTGCCTCTCTGTCTCATGAATAAATAAATAAGTAAAATATTTAAATAATAATAAAGAACTACTTACTATATATAATTATATAGTAAATAATTTTGAGGAAGGAATTGATTAAATAGATTATGGTACTTCCATTCCATGAAACCACTGAAAATAATGATATGAATCTATACTGTTTCCAGTCTGGAAAGATGCCTACGACATATTATTGATTTAAAAAGGTAGGTTACAGAACTGTAGGTGTAGCACTTCCATAATATATAGGCATAGAAAACGCTGTACAACTAGGCTTCGGATGCCAAGAACCAGCCCTCTGAGGATCTCTAGGCTTTGGTTGGTCTGTTTTGGTTGCCATGTCTCAAAGACTGCACCAACTGGTTTCATTCTTGTGTAATAAGATTCAGTTTTCCTGGAGAGGGGGAATATAATTGGCCAAATTTGGGTAGTTTGCTGTGAGTGTGTGTGTTTGTGTGTATGTGTCTGATTGCTGTTAGTTTCACAAAAACCTATGGAATGCAGGAGTCAGAAGCAAAGTTGGGGTGCTTTTAGCTAAAGAAAGGGGAATAACTTTCTAAGAAGACAGATAAATGCCACTACATACTTAGCTAACATTAAATAAATTCTTTGCTCAAAAATGTTGAATTAATTACCAACGTGTCCATAAATGACTGCAAACTCTGATAAGCTTGGTCTTTCTTTTCCCCTAACCATTCCATTTTGGCATGATAGGACCTATACCAGTGGGTCAATTCTATCTGGTTTCTTGCTTTCATAGAAAACATTGGGTTGAAATTAATATTTTGGGGTTACTTATGGATTTTAAGAGTTATGCTATTTTCCCTTTAATGTGGTTAATTCAGGATCAAATATATTTCTCTGATTTCAGTGAACAGGAATAGAAAAGTCTTGTGCTTGTGTGGTGTCAATGATACCCACCCTTGAAAGAGAATTTTAAGAATAGAATTGAAAAGTAATGTTTATGGACATCCTCCAGTAGTAATGGTGTAGTAGGTTGTAGTGAGTTGTGAATTAATCTCTAGGTGTGCAGAGGTGCTCTGCAGGTAATATAGACTTATTTGAACAGCTTTCTCCCTGTTGGTTATTTTTAGTCAAAAGCACAACTAGAGTCAGTATGGGTGTGAAAGAATCTGAGAGGGGCACCTGGGTGGCTCACAGGTTGAACATCTGTCTTCGGCTTAGGTCGTGATCCTGGGGTCCTGGGATCAAGTCCTGCATCAGGCCCCCCACAGGGAACCTGCTTCTCCCTCTGCCTATGTCTCTGCCTCTCTCTGTGTGTCTCTCATGAATAAATAAATAAAATCTTAAAAAAAAAAAAAAAGGAAGAGCTCTGAGAAAGATAGCACACACTACAATTTATTTTCTTTGAAATATGAAAGACTCAATTTTAGATCTTAATGGATGTGAAAGGGTTTGGAAAGGCATAGTATAAGGTGTTATGTTGTTACAGTTATTTCTGGGTTCTTTTTGTAGTCTTGACATGTGGGTATCTCCTCCCAGCTTGGAATGGCCACAGTAGAGCCACAGGGTTAAAGTTTTTGTCGTATTGGCTTTTTTATGTATGACGTGGAGCTCGATCCTGGGACCCTGGGATCATGACCTGAGCTGAAGGCAGATGCTTAACTAACTGAGCACCCAGACGTCCCAGAAGTTGGCCTTTTTAACTTTTTTTTTTTTTTTTTTTTTTAGATTTTTAAGTAACCTCTGCATCCTGGGGCTCGAACTCATAACCCTGAGATCAAGAGTTGCATGCTCTACTGACTGAGCCAGCCAAGTGTCCCGACTTTGACCTTTTGAATGAATAATTTTTATGACAAAAGTCTCAACCTTTTAAGTCTCTGCTGTTGATCCAGCTAGTTAATGGTTGGAACATTGGGTTCTAAAGGCTCTTGTATCTACTTTCAACAACCTTTTCTCAATGTTTTCAAATTCCACTTAAATGTTACAGACAGATGTCACTGAGTTCTTTCATCTTACCGAATGTTTCCTTTACCAGTTTCTTGGAAATGACAAAAGGAAGATTAAACTTCTGAGGCATTTACTCCTGATTTGTGTGTGTATGTAATTTTCAGTGTCTGGCAAGGGAAATCAGGAGTCTTTTGTAGAAAACTCTTTTTCAGTACACATTTGTTGTCTTCTACATTATTTTCCTTTATTTTGGGCTATTAAGAATATATGTCCCTGGGAAACCACATGGCATTGTTATTGAGCATCGTGACTAAATAGTAGTGTCAGAGGTCCAGGCTGAGCAGTCAGTCCTGGGATGACTTTCTTATTCCTGAAAAGTTGATCAGTGGTTGATGTTACCATATGCTGAGAATATGTAGGATTATCTTTGTACATAATCAACTTTTTAAGCTTCAGACAACCCGCTTTGCCGTAAAACCAGATGGACAGATTCAGCCCCAGTGGTTGGAATATCAAAACATGCATCATAAGAAGTTGGGCATATGCTGTGAATGAAAACCCTGGTCAACCAAAGCTGACATTTTAGGCAGCTAGAGTTACTGTGCGAACTGTTAACCAGAAAATTTAACTATTTGTCGACATTTGTCAAATGAGTGGGGAATGTCTTCAAAAAATGATACCTGTGTTTAACTTAGAGAAAGGCATAGCCAGGTAGACGAATGTTGTTTGCGCTCAAGTCACTTGAGTTTTTCCAGCCCTTACAAATAGTTTGAACCTTTTTCATTTTTCTTGTCTTTTCTTGTGAAATGAGAAACCCTGTCTTGTGTTTTCTCTGTAAAAGTGAACTTTTCTGGGCTAATTTTCTGATAACTGAATAATAAATTCTGTAATAATTTGAAATGCTTGGATAAAAACATAGCTCTTAGCAGAAGATAGCTAGCTCTGTTTGCGTATCTTATTCCATTAGTAATAATTTTAAATACTGTGACAGAAATGAGAAGGAGAGTGGCATGCGTATTATTTTGTCTCCTTACCCAGCTTTGATTCTAAGGGACTTGGGAATAAATTAAGTAGTATAGGATTGGGGTGCTGCCCAGAATCTATCCGTTACAGCTTACTAGAGCATCAATTCCCAGCCCTTTTGGATTTATGGCGCCCTTATTGTGTTTGATTTTGCATCTCCCTGCTCCTCACCATTGTAATGACTGTGACGGTCAGGACTGTGTTACCAGTGGAGAGTGAAGTACTGATAGATGGAGTCCACAAACTCATAATTCAGTTTTATCTAATTATGTCAGCTTTTAATTTTAACTAATTAACATTAACAATGTTAATTGTTAACATTAACAAGCCACATAATTTCATTGCTCTATGAAATATTTGTTTTTCATCAATTAAAATTAATGTTTTGAAAAATTTTGTGAAAAAGTGTACTGAATAGTACTTACATCTTATGTGTATTTATGTGCTAGAAATGCTAGAGAAGCATTAAGTACCATTGTAGGTCCCTCCTAGGCTAAAAATGCTTTCCCTTACAGAGGCATATATAGAAGCAGTAGTGTTTATGAGATGTTTTGAAATCAGTTTTCTGTGAATATAATGTAAGTTTATTGTGAATAAATAAAGAAGTCTCAAGGTTGAGCTTATGGTTCAGAAATGGTCTTTTTTAATTCTGAGAGAACAGAGATGTCACACTGTTTTCCTTCTCCTAGTGTTTTGTATGTTGCATGTAACTATGGTCTCCTTGACCTACTAATGATTTTACAAATGCCTTATCTTTGGCTTTCCTTCCCCTCTGTTTAGATGGTAAAGTTCTTTGTTTTTCACGCAACACAGAAAGGTGGCTTGTGCTTGATTTTGGGGAATCAATTTGTTTCCTGGCAGAATAAGACATATATTATATAATAAGACAGCCAGAACTTTTTGTGGGAGATTGAATAAGCACTGCCATGTGAAAGATGCTAATAATCTGTGAAGTTAATTTAAGCCGGTTACTTCAACTTTTTAATTTTATTCTGTTAGTATCAAACCTTTTCCTGCATTGTTAACTAGCAAAATTGGTTTGAAGTTGAACCTTCTTTGATGCTAATGAGTGATAAAGTGGACCCAGGGTGAAATGTCTGGAGAGGGAGGCATGCTGGGGAGTCTGGACTTATTCACAAATTAGATCATGAATGAGCTTCCAGAAGCTAGGATTTGGTTTAAACCGTTTCTCTTCATTTTGTGTCTAACTGGCCTTAAGTATTGTTACCACATCCTATGATTTTGAGAAGTAAACTATCTTATAGTGTGGGAAACTCCATGGAAACAAGGTAATAGAGATCTGCCTGGGGATTTTGGGAGAAGACAATCAACGGGGATGCAAACTTTGAACTACTGAATTTTTAGTCCAGTAGTTTTAATCACGGTCACACTTTTTTCTGTGTGAAAAACATTTTGTTTCTTGGCTTCTATATTTTATATGTGGAACTTCAGTGTTGCATGAGACTTACAACTTTCTGCTTACTTAATTTTTAATATAATAATATGGCTAATATTAATCCTTAATATTTTAACTCTGACTTAATATGAATGATATGTATATTGGCATATCAAAAGAAGTATAGTAGTTCTGGGGTGCCTGGGTGGCTCAGTCAGTTAAAGCATTTGCCTTTGGCTCAGGTTGTGATCCCAGGGTCCTGGGATTGAGTCCCACATTGGGCACCCTGTTCAGTGGGGAGTCTGCTTAGTTCCTCCTACCGCTCTTGTGTACATAATAAAATCTTTAAAAAAAAAAAAAAGACAGTAGTCCTCCCTTATCCACAGTTTTGCTTTCTGTGGTTTCAGTTACCCACTGTCACCTGCAGTGTGGAAATAGATGATCCTTCTGATGTAACACCAGAACATCAGTGGTAGCCTAAGGCTCCATCACAGTGCCTGAGTCATTCACGTCATCATGTAGCATTGTAGCATCTCACATCATCAGAACAAGTAGGGTGAAACTAGTACAAGATCTTTCCAGAGAGAAGGAAAGAGATCACATTTACATAACCTTTGTTAGAGTATATTGTTATAATTGTTCTATTTCACTATTATTGTTTATTTCTTACTGTGCCAGATTTATTTTTTTAAAGATTTATCTATCTATCTATCTATCTATCTATCTATCTATCTATCTATCTATTTATTTATTTATGATAGACATAGAGAGAGAGAGAGGCAGAGACACAGGTAGAAGGCAAAGCAAGCTCCATGCCGGGAGCCTGATGTGGGACTTGATCCCGGGACTCCAGAATCGCACCCTGGGCCAAAGGCAGGTGCTAAACTGCTGAGCCACCCAGGGATCCCCTGTGCCTGATTTATAAATCAGACTTTATCACAGGTAAGTACATGCAGGAAAGAAAAATACAAATAGGGTTCAGAACCATTTGCAATTTGAGGCATCCATTGGAGTGTTGGAATGTGTCCCTTGAGGATGGATGAGGGAAGACTCCTCTCTTCTCTCTTTGAATTCTCAGTCCATTCTAAATTTAAAAACAGAAAAAACCCCCCATAAATTACTAAGATAGATTGGTTTGAATATAAGCTTCTGAGTTAGATGTAACTGGATTTTGTTTTTTTTTTTTTTAAGAGAGGAATGGGAGTGGGTGGGGAAGGGCAGAGGGAGAGAGGGAGAGAATCCTGAATGGGCTCCATGCCCAGCATGGAATCCGATGTGGGGCTCAGTCTCACGACCCTGAGATCATGACCTGAGCTGAAATCAAGAGTCAGACACTCAACCTACTGAGCCATCCACGTGCCCCTAGATGTAACTGCATTTTATTTAAAAAGATGCTTTTTCTTTGTGAGTCTCTAGAAGTTCAATTATAATGGGGCTCTAAGTAGAAGGTGTCTGCTCACCTGTGGCAAAGGCTTTTCTGTTTTCTTTTTTCTGTATACCTGATTGGCTGGTACAGGAGTTTTGAGTCTGGTTTGCCCTGTTGTAAGATCTTTGCACACTTTTTTTTGTTTGTTTTGTTTTGTTTTTTTGCTCAGCAATTTAGTACCTGCCTTTGGCCCAGGACGTGATTCTGGAGTCCTGGGATCAAGTCCCACATGGGGCTCCCTGCTTGGAGCCTGCTTCTCCCTCTGCCTGTGTCTCTGCTTCTCTCTCTCTCTGTGTCTCTCATGAATAAATAAATAAAATCTTAAAAAAAAAAAGCTTCCCATTCTTCATTGCAGCTCAGGTCATGATCTCCATGTAGGATGGAGCCCTGGGGCTCCATGCTCAGTGTGGAGTCTCCTTGAGATTTTCTCCCTCAGTCCCCCTCTGGTACTCCCCTTCCCCTCTACTCCTCTCCTCCTTGTCCAGGTGTGCATGCACAAGCTCTCTCTCTAAAATAACTCTTTAAAAAAAATTTACTGTGTTATGGATACTAACCCTTTTTCTTTTGTGTGTGTTATATTTTCCCAGTTTGTTGGTTGCCTTTCAGCTCTTAATCTGTTCATGACATATTTTGATGTATAAAAGTTTTAAGTTTTCTATGTATTCAAGTCTACCAATCTTTTTTCCACGTTTTGACTTTGATGGTTTGCTTAGAAAGTTTTCCATGGAGCATTTTTTTTTCCCTCTCATTTTTAAGCAGACAGGTATTGAAAACTTTTTAAAATAAGCTTTTTATTTTGGAATAATTTTGGATTTACAGACAAGGTACAAGAATAGTACAGAGAGTTCCTGTATGCCCTTCACCCAGCTTCCTCTAATGTAAAATGCTATGTAACTACAGAACATTTGTCAAAACTAGTATGCCGGTACATCATTATTAACTAAACTGTCAACTTCTTTTAGATTTCATCAGTGTTTTCACCAATGTCCTTCTTTGGGCCCTTATGTTGTATTACCTGGGGTGGGTTTTAAAGAGGCAGGCTCCAAATGGCAACACGCGTCTTAGCATAGTTGTACTTACAGCACGTTTGTGAGGAACGTTTACAGTCCTTTCACACGTATGTGGGATTTGGCTGGAGGATAGTCTTGATTACTGGTCTTGTAAGACACATCTGCCCCTGGGGAGCAGACGGCCTGGCCAGGGCTTGGTGGTGCACATGTGGGCCATGTGCAACTCTGGGCCTGGCTTTGCTTCTCACCGTGTCTACACTGACAGTGCTGCTTCCCTTCTCTCTTCCTGCTAACTCCCTCGTGTGTCTTTGCTCCCACGCTCTTACCTCATTCTTCTTTCCCTGGACCAGAGTGGAAAGTCATGGTATATCGTGGATTTTTAACTCTGGGAGAGAAAGGACCCTTCCTGTGAGGAAGTTTTTTATGTTCTAGACATCAAGGTAAACCCAGAATATCACTACTTTCAGCCTTCAGAATGTTGGTGTGAGGCACGACCGGCCTTCTGACTTTCTGCCCACATGATGTGTGTTGTAGCTAAAGGGGGAAAATGTGGTTGGCACAGAAGATTGTGTGTCTTACTCTATAGAAAGGTCTGAAAATCTCCGTGGTTTCTGTGCCCGTCTCTACCCTGGTCTTAAGTGGAGACAGATGAACAGAGTTAAAAGGTGGAGAGGGCAGGCTGGGGATCATGGCTTCATGCCTCCACTGCTTGACAAAAACAGCATTAGCAGGGAGGCCTTAGATGCCCTTGCACTCATTGTCTGTTAGGCTCAAGTATGTTAGTGCGAGTTAGGCTGAGCTTTCTCATGGCTAATGTGGAGCTTCTGCTTGTGCGTTCAAATCAGTCTTCCTTCTCCTAGCTTAAATTTTCTTAATCTTTTCTGGCTTGGAAAACAACCCTACCCTGCCTTTCCATCTAGAAAGCAGTGAGAACATGAGATCTCGCTTAAGGAGGAGAGATCAGTGAAGGAGCAGAGAGGAGGACATTGCCTTTGGTTTTCTATAGGCCTGGGAGACAGTTTCTGTAGTGTTGCTCTAATCCATCCCAACTGTTAGAATCAGTTGATGGTATTGGAAAGTCTCTAACCAAGCCACGGGTAAATCAGTAGGTATATAATTTTTAAAGCAGAGCGTCCTTTAGTAGATTGTACCCTCTTGTGTTTGGCCAGATAAGAGTCAGCCGCCTTTTTTTTTTTTTCCAGAGTTCTTCTCAGTGACTTGTGACTTTCCATTGCAAATAATAATTGCTTACATATGCATAGCACATAGTTTACAAAGCATTTGTCCATATGTCCGTATGCCATTTTATTTGCTCTTTACAACAACCTTGTACATTATATTAAGCACATATTTTCTTATTTTATGAGGAAACTGAGGCCAACGGACTTGCCTGTAATCATATAATTTAAGCAGAAGTCTTGGGGCTTGAGTCTGTACCAGCTGAAAGTCCCCTGTGGCCTTTCTTTTACCCCCTTGCTACTCTGTGGCCTCCCCTCCAAGCCAGTCTTCTCAGTTATATAGATGCACTGCAGGTGAGGCTGGTGGAGGTTTTCTGTTGGCAGTCTTGCATGATGTTGGTGACCAGAGCGTATATCCCAGATTGGTAATTAGCAGACCTGCTGAGTGCTTGTCTGCCATCTTTTCTTCCCTTCTTCCTTAGTAATGGGGTTGGGTTTTGTATAGACCCCTGTCCCCATGTAACTGCAGAGAAAGTGATCCATTCTCAGTGCAGGGGTAAATCCTGATGTGTTCAGCCCCTCATGCTGGTCCCATTTGCTGTAGGTAATTGCTGGAGGGTAAGCAAGAGACCTGATCCTGGCCAATGAAATGTGAGGGAGGTCTGCCAGGAGATTCTGGAAAACATGTCAACCTTAAAATGGCTACACTAGATAGCCCTTTTCCTCTGAAAACTGTTATTTGGTTGTGATGCCTACAACTGTGACAGTTATTTTACTACAATCTGAACATGAAGCTAGTGCATGAGAGGAGTCAGAGCCAAGAAAACACAGAAAACTCTTCAGAGCCTACCACCATCATTGCTTTTGACTTGTTATGTAAAATAAGTTTTCTCATTGATTGGGCAATTTGAGTTGGGATGGTTGGTTACTTGTACCTAATGACATGCTAATTTATGCAGTAGTTATCAGATCCATGGATTGCTTGCTCTCTTGATTGATACATTCATACCAGGAAGGAGAAATACAGGATATAAAGGTAGAACTTGATCTAGTCAGAGGGTCAGAGATGGCTTCCCTGAGGAAATGGCAGAGGCCTTGGTGGGAGAGATTCCTGTTCATGCTGGGCCTTGTATCCGATGTTTAAGGATTTTGGTTTATTTGCAAGAGCAGAGCCATTGAAGGATTTAAATACATTGAAAGGTGAGGCAGGAAGGCATTGAGCTGCTCCTGCTGAAGAAAATCTTGGTTTAACATTCCAAAGAGTGAAGTTTGACTTGAGCAGGCAAGGAGTAGTCAGTGGCTAAAGGCCCTGCTGATTAGCAGGTACATCCAGAAAGCACAGAAGAGCATCTCTGCTAGGAATCTCATGAAGTAAATAATCCAGATTCTTTTCTTCCTCCTTGCCAGTACACACACACACACACATACATGCGCACACACACACAGAGGCAAGAACACACACAGGCAGCTTTCATGTGTTTTAATTTAGGCATAATTTGTGAATGAATGTCTGTCATTCTCTTAGGGTTTGAATCATTTAAGTTAAAAAATTGCAGCCAAGAAATCTGTGTTGGGGTTACAAAAGCAGTATAGATGGTTTCATTGTAAATAAAATTTTAGGAATGCATTAATGTATCTGAAATTGAACTTTTAGCATCTCCAAAGGTTTTTCTCCAGGTTCGTTATAATAAGATCTGCTCTGATTCTCATACATATGGATATATTAGCAAAACTGGATTACATCCCAGTGTAAGCAGGCGGGGAACCTGCCTGAACCATAGAGTGGAAGTGCAATGAAAGCTGCAGTGTTCCTGTAATTATATTAGGATGTGATGTAGTCCCTCCCTATGTTTATTAATTAGTGGAGTTGTAATGAGACTTCCCCCCCATGCTTTTAAGGATGCTGATCAGTGGGCATCCGGGCAGGATTTTAGTTGTGTTTGGGAACCTTCTGTGTACAAGTGGGAGGGATCCATGTTTCAGGTAGTGGCAGGTGAGCCTCCCGCCAAGTTGGCATAATGGGAACAGGACTCTTCTGGGTTGCCATCTGTTTGTGGCTGATAGGAAACCAGCAGTGGCTTCTGAGGAGTTTATGTTGAAATACTTAGGAATTAGTAATGTTAAGACCATGCTGTTCATGTGTTAGGAGGTGGGGGGAAATAAGACTGTATGTAGTGATTTTTCATTATTACTTATTTCAGGAGATGGCTGCTTAGGTTCAACAGTCTCCACCCCCACCCTCTGAAAAACCACAGCTCTCTTCTGCCCACCCGGACTGACCATTCAAATCAGTTTCAGTTCTGTACTGAGTTTCCCATGGCAAGGAAATACATTACTCACATGACTCACGTGTGATACTGTGCATAGTGTTTGCCCCTGAAGGGGTTCAGTCTGTCTCTGTAACTCTTTAAATGTGTCATGGTTTTGTTTTTTTTTTTTTTTTTTCCCAAAAATTTTAAGTTGTAAGATATAATTAATAACATTTATAATTTTAATCATTTTAAAGTGTACAGTTCAGTGGCTTTAAGTACATTGATACTGTTGTATAACCATCATGATGTTTTTTAGCAAGTACTTTGACATATTTAAAAAACAGTGGAAAAAAACAGTGAATGCTTCTTTTCTGTGTATCAAATATATTTATAAAATCATCAGCATGCTCTGCCTAATGTGATGTCCCTTTGGACTTTAAGCTGGACTATACTTCCTTTCTTTCTTTCTTTCTTTTTTTTTTTTTAATATTTTATTTATTCATGAGAGAGAGACAGAGACAGAGACACAGGCAGAGGGAGAAGCAGGTTTCCTGTAAGGAGCCCAATGTGGGACTCCATCCTGGATCTCGGAATCAGGCCCTGAGCCGAAGGTAGATGCTCAACCACTGCCCTGTATTTCCTTTCCAGATGGGAGCTGGGTAGGTGGAATGGAGGTGCTGTGCCCCCATTTCTTTGGGTTTGGTTTGCTCCTCTTGCTCTGGGAGGCTCTTCTGTCCAGGCACAGTGGTTTTCAGTGGTGTCCTAAAAGCAGCTGTCTCCTGATTTATATTTTAAAACAAAGGTGTGGAATAGAGAACAACTCACTACTCCTTTAACCTAGCATAACTTGCCGTGTTAACTACAGGAACTGAACTGTGGTTGCCTGGTGAGGTGGTGTGAGGTTGGAGTTATCCCTTTTAACCCCTGCCAGAGAAGCAAGGTCCAGGGTGGCACCTGCTGTCTCCTGGCTTTGGACCCTGCTGGGTTCAGTCTGTCACTTGTAAGTTTCTGTCTTGCTTTTTTCAGAACAGTCAACAGAAAGGACTGGAGAGCCCTCTATTAGTTTGAGGTTTGTTGGTTACAAGTCAAAGGGACCTAAGTGAACTTAAACAAAAAAAGGGAACTTAGTGGAAACTTTCTGAGTTGCATACTGCAATCTTGGCAGGGAAGCAACTGGGTCTCAGATCAGGATCCAGAGATTGGGACACTCCATGAATGGTCCTGTTGATTCTTTCCTTCCCTCTATCCCCCTCTCTTAGCTTCCCTCCATGGTTCTGAGTTACTCTCTTCTGTCAAAGACCAACATTCTCTATTCCTTCTCTATTCTTTGGTCACTGTGGCAGACATGGCCACCAACACTCATGTTTTCCATATTAATCCAAATATCTAGAGAGAGACTATTTTCTCTATGTTCCAGAATTTCTTAGGAAGAACTGAGAGTGGTCACGGAAAATGGTGACACTCATGATAAGTTGTGGGAGGACATGGGGCAGTTGATGAGGCATTGAGGTTTAGCAGAAAGGACTTCCCTGCTACAGTTTACAAGAAGTATTAATAGTTATGAAATGACCCAGGCTGTGAAACCACCTAAACTATGTGTTAAAATTTAAAGCAAAATGAAACAATAAAGCCCAAAACTAAACCAAAATGATGCTACCATCAAAACGCTGCTACCAGGGTACCTGAGTGGCTCAGTGGTTGAGTGTCTGCCTTTGGCTCAGGTTGTGATCCCGGGGTCCTGGGATCGAGTCCCACATCAGGTTCCCTGCATTGAGCCTACTTTTCCCTCTGCCTATGTCTTTGCCTCTCTCTCTCCATCTCTAATGAATAAATAAAATTAAAAAAAAAAAAAAAAAGCTGCTTCCATTACCAACAAAAAAAACCTGTAAGTTGAGGAGATGAACCTGCTAAATAAATTCCAAAATTACTTTTTCTAAAATTAAATGTCTTTTTAGTAGAATGCATTATAGCTCATTT
This sequence comes from Canis aureus, assembly GCF_053574225.1. Lineage (NCBI taxonomy): Eukaryota > Metazoa > Chordata > Mammalia > Carnivora > Canidae > Canis > Canis aureus. Next base: position 48,262,277 of record NC_135611.1, read on the forward strand.
TCATATCCACATTGGTTGAACTCAGAGAAATTGTGATCAAAGTTTAATCAAGCAGGGTAGCTTGATCCGGGAGACATATTTCTGAAAACTTGAGTATAAATAAAATATTTTAAATGCATAGGGAGAGCTTATTATCAGAAGAAATCCTTCTGTAATTTTTTTCTAAAATTCACTAGTTTAACTTTGTGAATTTGAATCTTCCTGCATCATATTCACTTAAATCAAGATGTATGAGGGTGATCTTTAGAAGTGTCGAATCTCTATATTGTACACCTGAAACTAATATAACACTGTATATTAACTACACTGGAATTAAAAAAAAAGTATCAGTGGATTGTTCATCCTTACAGTCATTATATTGTTGGGGTCTCCAGGTCATTGGAAGGTCATGCACTCCACTGATTTCTGAGGTTGTCCTATTTTTAGTTGTCTGGTTACATAGATTCCATATACGAATTCGAGAACCCTCTGTGAGTTGGAATTGAATTAGGATTCAGTATTCTTCTTCTTTTTTTTTTTCTAAAGATTTTATTTATTTACTCATGAAAGACACACACACACACACACAGGCACAGACACAGGCAGAAGGAGAAACAGGCTCCACACAGAGAGTCTGACGCGGGACTGGATCCATAGACCCTAGGCTGAAGGCAGCGCTAAACCGCTAAGCCACCCAGGCTGCTTGGGATTCAGTATTCTGTGTGAGTTGTGAACCTATGTGTAATAATCCAAAGAGATTTGACAGTATCACTTAGTGATTGCAAAGTAAAGAAGAGTGGCCTGATAGTTTTGGAAATTAGTGTCATTTGAGAATTTGGTAATTTATAAACCTGTTGGTTTATCATCTTCCCAAATGTGCACGATCTACTTTGTTTGCACATCGTTGTAAAAGTGATTTTTTTAACCCATTTGGGTTATAGTATACATCAGATTAAAACTCAGCTTTCTCTCCCCAGAACATGTGGGGTGTGTGTATGCCATGTTACTGGAGTTGAGGGGGGAGGGCATGATTAGCACTGAATAAACATGGCTACAATGGAAGACCACCCTCTGGATGGCTGCTCTTACATGCCTCTTCCTCTGCTGAATTTCCTACCTTCAAAAGGGTAGGAAACATTTATTACTGCTTTAAAGGATTTAAAAGCCAAGTGCTATTCTAAAATAGTCCTGGAAGAGCCCTGCTATTGAATGAAAATTGAGAGTGTTACATGTAGGTCGTGGGAAGCCCTTTATCTCACCTGACCTCTCTGCTCTTCTGTGGGCTTCTTTCCACACGCTATGGGGGATGCCCCTGAAATGTCAGATCTTAAATAGAAAGCCTTGAGCTGTACTTCTCTCATCAAAAATGCAGAGCCAGGGAACTCTGAGGGCTAGGGAGACTCGGTGTCTTCAAAATGACAAGTTAGAAGTAATAATGTAAAAACAGAAAAGACTATGAAAAGACTAATTTCATGTAGTACCTGGCAGCACAGAAGATCAAGTTAATATGGTGAATTTGACAAGGCATCACCTTTTAGTTGACAAAGCATGTTACATTCTTCAGAGCATTTTTATGAATGTCACTTTTGATCCGTATTTGTTGATGAAGCGTGGAGCAATAGTCTGCGTGTATACAGATGGGACACTTGAGTTTGGAGAAGTTGTGCACCACTTGAGGCCTCCCAGCCACTAGCCAACGGAGCCGACCAGATCCTCTCTTCTGATTGCTTGATTCCTGGCCTGGTTCTTTTCCATCTCATGTCCTTGCCTGTCCAGCTTACAAGAGATTTTACTTGATGAGAACGTAATTTACTTTTTTAGACTCGACTTCTCCCACAAAAGAGTTGAGATAGCTTAAAAGTAACGACTAAGAAGGAAGTTATGTTGATAGAAAATTTTGGCTCAAGAAAGGCAAATACTGGCTTTTTTCTTAAACTTTAAAATGAAAATAAGAAGGAAACTGACGAAAATTAAATCCTTTCTGTGCACCCAGAGCTACCTACCAGTTCTTAGGTCATTGCCCATCCCCTAGGTATTAAGCACTCTATAAAACCTTTTTGTTTTGTCCTGAATTTAGGATTGGGTGAATGGAAAAGGAGTAAACGGATGAGGGAACTTTGTGGTTACAGACACTGTGGCTTTGCTCTCTTGGTATTCTATCTACTATGCTGGTTTTTGATGTTTTTAGAAGTTTAAGCATAAAAAAAACCCCAGTAAAATATTATAGTACAATGGAGGAAAATCCCCTACTCTCCACCAGTATTACAGCTCTTCACCAGAGCTTACTTTTGAATCCTATTCTCATATATATATTTTTTTCATATTTTTAATCAAGACTACAGATACCTTTGGGGTTCCTGGGTGGTGCATTCAGTTGAGCAACTGATGCTTGGTTTCTGTTCAGGTTGTGATCTCAGGGTCTTGAGATCAAGCCCTGTGTTGGGCTCCATGCTCAGCAGGGAGTCTGCTTGAGAGTCTCTCACCTCTCCCTCTATCTTTCCTGCCTTTGTGTGCTCCCTCTCTCAAATAAATCTTTTTAAAAAAAATTGTTTTGTGTGCTTTTTAAAATTTAACATGGCTTAAGTATTTTTCATGTTTCTATGTTCTTCATAATTATACTGTTTTATTGTGATATATATAAAATGAAATGTATCATTTTAACTGTTTTAAAGCATACAGTTCATTGGCTGTAAGGACATTCACATTGTTTTGCAACTGCCATCATCACCATCCATCTCCCAGAACTCTTTTTGTCTTTCAGAGCTGAAGCTCTGTGCCTGTTAAACAATAATTCCCCCTTCCCCTCCCACTCCCGCCCCTGGCAGCCACCATTGTACTTTCTGTGTCTATGAGCTCGATTACTCTAGATGCCTCATATAAATGGAATTGCACACCAAATGTCTTTTTTTTTATGACTGGCTTATTTCACTTAGGTCTTCAAAGTTCATCCATGTTGGAGCATGTGTCAGAGTTTCCTTCCTTTTTAAGGCTGATATTTCATTGCATGTATATGGCACACTTTGTTTATTCATTCATCTGTTGATGGACACTTGGGTAATTATACTTTTTTGAAGACTGATACTCTGTCAAGCATATAAATGATACTTCAGTGTTTGGCTATTACGGAGTGTTTGTATTGTTTCTAATTTGGGACTGGTTTAAAATAAAGATGTGGGGCACCTGGGTGGCTCAGTGGGTTAAGTGTCTGCCTTCGACATGGACCATGATCTCAGGGTTCTGAGACCAAGCCCCGCATTTCCCTCTCCCTCTGACCCCCTTCCCACTTGTGCTCTCTCTCTCCCCCTCTGTCTTAAAAATAAATAAATAAAATAAATAAATAAATAAATAAATAAATAAATAAATAAATAAAATCTTTAAAAAATAAAGATGTGATAAATATTGTCTATTTTTTTAATCCTTCCGGGTTTTTTCTTTTGAATGGATTATACTAACACTCATGCTCATGTTCGCTCTTTACTCAGTTCAAATTTAGGCTGAACTTTTAGATGACGAGAATTTAGATGTGTGCTAAATAGAATGCATTATTCTGCATTTTACATAAATATGCCTTAGTTTGTTTAGTGAGGAAGGACCATCTAAAGAATTCTTAACTCAGTGTTGCCTCAGTGGGAGCAGAATGCAGTGGTTTACAGATGCCAGCAATGACTGATGTTTCACTAGTAGAACTGATTCTAGACAGTATTCACAAAGGGTCTGGGCTGATGAACGATCATACCAGTCTTCAAGAACGATACAGTTACAATGCTGAGAGTATAATTGTTACAAGACCTAGTGGTTCCTCCAGGGAAAAATTGGTATCTCTTCCTGTTTTCATTGTTATCGATCACTGGCATGTCTGTGAACACAGAACTATGATGAGAGGTGGGAGTCTTGCCCTCAAAAATCTTGCGTCCAGGTTGGCATGTCAAACAGAAAACCAAAGCCACGGAGTGATAGGAGAAGCCATCCTAGCTTCACACAGAGGAAAGGGCAGGCTTCTCTGCTTCTTAGCCTGTTGTTAGTTAGACTGAGGGGGAGTGTAGACCCTAAGAGGCCAGAAGAGGGTTCTTCATTTTGAGTTCTTGCTTCTGCAGTGCTAGGCCTTGCAGGCCAGCCCGCTGCTGTAGGGGTCCAGGGTTACCCTAAGTGTTGTGCCCCTGCTGTGGAGGCTGTACAGGCCGGCCTGCCCAGTCAAATTCCCATTTCCCTCACTGGCCTGGGGTGGATGGCTGTTCCCTAAATCCCTTCAGCGGGAAGAGGTGTGTTTGCCTTTGCCCAGCCTGCGTAAGGCCCTTTGGTACTTTTCTAGGAGTCTGACCTTTTAGAAATTCCTCAGTTTACTACAGATGGTTTTTTGTGTCACTTATTCTTGTGTGTGTGTGTGTTTTTTCCCATTGTACTGAATTCTCTTAATAGTACTAATTTCATTCAATTCTGTTGGGTTTTCCAGATGGAAAAATATTTACAAATAAGGATGACTTTGGCTCTTTGCTTTTTTATGTGACTTCTTTCTTTTTTCCTGTCATAATGCACTTCCTGGAATATCTAGAGTTATGTCAAGTAGTACTGTTGGTGAACATCTTTGGCTTACTCCTCTCCTTAGCCAGTGCCTTTAGCACTGTGGGCTTTACTTACTTTTTGCCTATTACCAAACTGCTTTTTGGAAAGATGGGCTAGAATTGGAGTGTGTGCCTTCTCCATATCCTCACCAGTGTTGAGTAACTAGAATATTGGGAAGTCTCTTCCTAATCTATGGTTCTGTCATTTTAACATTAAATCTGGGTTTGGTCATTTATTATTTCCTCTAGAAATTCTAGAGTCCATGAGAACGGGCAGAGTTGGCCTAGCTTCATACATTGTGTAGTTCTCATCAAATAATTATACACAACTTGCCCTCTGTATTGCAAAGCAACACGGCTGTAGAATGGAAATTACTGTTGTTAATCCTAGCAGCACAGTTTGGTGGAAAAAGATGGGCTTGGAGTCAGATATCAGATCTTAACTCTGTCATTAACAGCCTGGGGAATTTTGATAAGCTTCACTTAAACTCTTTGAGCCTTGGTTTAGTTATTTGTAAAATGGGCATTTTCCTGTCTCACAGGGAGAAGGTGAATGTGGAGAAAGATGAAAAGTGGGTCCTTAGTAGCGTAGAAGTCACCAGTTAGTTGCTCGACGCGTCCTCCCTCCACAGCGGTTCATCAGCATGTTAAGGCCATTCTGTAGGAATTGTCAAAAAGATTTCGGTAGACTTTAATTTTAATTAGAGATAAATTTACCTCCCCTCCATAATATTTTGTCTCTTAATTTTTAAGTTGAATCAGGGTGAATGATGATTGTTTTAACATATTATTTTAATAGTTTACTTCAGATTTTAAAAGTTGCTTAATGGATAGAATAGAAATAAAATTGTAACAGGAGTGTCTAACATTTATCAGTTATAATTACGTGCCAGATAGGTAGGTATTTCAAGTTCTTTCCATATATTTACTTAATCCTCCCAACTATCCTGCTTCATAGGAAACTTGCACGAAAAGTCACCAGCTCAGGAGTTTGACCCAGCCTGCACACCCTGGCAGCCTGACCGCTGCCACCAAACTACCATCATGGTCTTGAAGGGTTTGTCTTCTTTATTCTGTATTCCTAAAGCCTATTCTCTTGTTTATATGTGGAAAGACATAGGTTGAAAAAGAAAAATCTGGGATTTTGAAAAGGCTAATAATTATGAAGTTAGATAGCAAGTCTCAAATACAGAGCATTGATATTGATTGAATACTCTAATTCTAATGCACACCATTAAGGCTTTTTCCTTACCTTGGCAGTATAATTTCATTTATTTTCTCTTGAAATTGCCACCCAGATCTGAGCCTTCTATTGTATCTGCAGAATCCTGATTTAACTTTGTTTTAGATTATTATAATGTCTTCATTATTGGAATATTAAAATTTTTTGTAAAATATACATAACATGGAATTTATCATCTTAATCATATTTAAATGTACAGGTCAGTGGCATTAAATACATTCATAAGGTTGTGCAACCATCATATCATCCATCTTCATCACGGTTTTCATTTTGTAAAACTGAAACTCTATACCAATTAAAGAGTTATCACCCTCAACGCCCGCCAAACCTCGGTCAGCCATCACTCTTATGATTTTGACTACACTAAGTATCTCAGTTAAGTGGAATCATACGGTATTTGTCTTTTTGTGACTGGCCTATTTCACTTAGCACAATGCCCTTCGGGGTGTATCTGTATTGTAACACAGGTCAGAATTTCATTCTTTTTTAAGGCTGAATAATATTCCTGTGTGTGTGTGTGTGTGTGTGTGTGTGTGTGTGTGTGTATAGACACTTGGGTTGCTTCCATGTCATTGTTGGGACATTGTTGTCAGTATAGTTTTTGTCAGTAAATTTGTGTGGGTTTTGCCGAAGTTTGAGCTCTGTTTTTTGCTTTGCTGTTGCACAGTCTTCATAAGATCTTTCACTGGCTTTGTGTTGTCAAGGGCCAGTCATTTAATCAAGATTCCGTTAGCTCTGCCCAAGAGCACTCTGTTGGCCATTGATGAGAGAATTTATCTGATAGTACTGAAGTTTATGTTTCTTCCGTCTTCTCCCACCCTGCAAGGAGCTCCAAAACGCTAGTCTGCAGCCCTGTGCCTGAGCCTGTGCTGGGCACTCAGTGGACATTTCTTGCACGAGTGACCCTTGGCTGTTTTCCTCATTTCACACTTCACTTTGGTCTCCTGCAGCTAAAATTAGCATATATCATCTATTGATTTGATGCTTGCCTTTTTTTTTTTTTTTTTTTTTTTAATGTCTTCCTAAGCTTTCAGAATTTCTTCCTGAAAATCTGGGTCCTTCACTGATGAAATGTCTCATGAATTAGAGCTAATTTACCCCAGCCTTCATGGTGCTTACATATGGCAGCTTTTGGAGCTACCTTCACTTTTGTCTCCGTTTATATACCTTCTGGTAAACACAAAATGTAATAGGTTTATTTAATATAAGCAGTTTTTCGGTAGTCTCTCCTCTGTCCTGTTTTGTTTTGTTATCAATTGTTGCTTATCATGTGGTAATCAAGAAAACATTTGAAATCTAGTCAGATGGGTAGCTATTTTGGTCCTGTTTCCTCAGGATTGTGTCACGAGTCATTTAAGAGGAGGAAAGGCACTGAAATGTTTCATATATGCTTTGTCTTTTGTAGTTCAGAGTTTGTGGGTTTTTTGTTTTGGTTTGGTTTTTTTGCTCTTTAGAAATTTTGAAAGCTTTGATTCAGGTATGATTATCTTCCCAAAGTAAAGTAAAATGTTCTGAAAATTTGGGTTTTATTTATTTATTTTTAAAGATTATTTATTTATTTATTCATTCATTCATTCATTCATTCATTCATTCATGAGAGACAGAGAGAGAGGCAGAGACACAGGCAGAGGGAGAAGCAGGCTCCATACAGGGAGCCCAATGTGGGACTTGATCCCAGGACTCCAGGATCATGCCCTGGGCCGAAGTCAGGCGCTAAACCGCTGAGCCACCCAAGGATCTCAGAAGTTGGGTTTTAAAGTTAGAAAGCACTGAGAATGAATCTGTGCCAGAGAAACTTTTTAGAAAGCTCCATGTGAAAATCTGTAGAATTTGGCTTGAGGTGAAACAAAGGGTTGGGGGTGGGGGAAAGCAGGTGGTGTAGGATCTTAGAAGCACTTGCAGGGCACTCATGCAGGGGAACCTTTTTTTTTTTTTTTTTTTTTAAGATTTTATTTATTTATTCATGAGAGACAGAGAGACAGAGAGAGTGAGAGGCAGAGGCACAGGCAGAGGGAGAAGCAGGCTCCATGCAGGGAGCCCAACGTGGGACTCAGTCCCGGGACTCCAGGATCACGCCCTGGGCCGAAGGCAGGCGCTAAACTGCTGAGCCACCCAGGGATCCTGTGCAAGGGAACCTTTAAAAGTGTTTACAAAAAAATTTTAGAATCTTTAATTTCCAAATTAGAAATTCAGGAATGGAATTTAGGAGTTCGGGGGTAAGTGTAAGTACCAAGGGACTTGTTCACCAGTCACTGATCATATGCTGTCAGTAAATCAGATGTGTAATGCTGACCTCATGGAAGTTATATTGTCTAGTAGGGAGTAAAGCCTTACCTGCTAGATTTTAATTGAGGTGCCGAGTTTCCTGCAATAGGATGGCAAATGGGTCTCAGGCATCTATAAGAAGAATTTTTGAGTCTGGAGTTACCAATGATCACCCACATTTTCACCATCATATTCTTTTTATTATTTTTCTTCATTGCCCCCAGAAATGTGATCTTATTAATAGCTAATATCTTTTGTTTAGTATAGGATAATGGCATTAACAATTCCTGTTTGTTCAGTGCGTAATTGTATGTTTCATGATGAGCCCAGCGAGGGAGAGGATAGAGATGGAGAAGAGGATCTGGTGGTGGTGAGCCCTATGGAGCCCCCACATTCCAGGTTAGGCTAGGGTGGAGGAGCCAGCAGAGGAGATTAACAAAGAACAGTCAAGAGGGAGGAGGGCCAGCAGAGAGTTCCTGCTGAGATGTTTCATGGACTAATGAATTAAAACCTTCCTCTACTCTATGAGATAGGCACTGTTACAATCCCCATTTCACAGAGGGGGAAACTGAGACCTTGTGTTGTTAAACAGCATACAGGCAGTGAGTTGTAAGTGATGGAGCGAGCATTTGAAGTCAGGCATTCAGACTCCAGAGTCTCCCTTCTTAACCATGACTACTTCCCAGCTTTACAAGTGTTACTACACTTAGTTATAATTTCAACCAGAAACAGAAGTGTGCCAGTTTTTTGTTTGTGTGACTTTACCTGAGGTGAATGTGTAGTTCTCAGCACATTTTACACTTGATCTTAGCTAAAAGGTTAAGCAACGATCAGTACATGTTTTAAATATTGAAAAAATAGCTATGGGCATTGATTATTGGGTTTTAGACACATAGGGAGCCCGTGACCTGTGTTTGGGAACCTGGTCGAACCTTGTCATTTTACCTGTGGAGGAATGAATGAATGCCCTTTCTGTTGGGGGACTTACCCACGACCTCACTGGAGCACGGACTTTGGTCTCTTGACTCGCAGGTCAGAGTTTCCCCCACTGCACATCGCTCTTGAAGCACATGTTCTTTCGTAGTGTTGTAAACGAAAGTTAGGTAAAGCTGAAGTGAATATGTAAGACGTTAAAGATGCTCTTGTTAAGATCCATGTGGCTACTTCCAGTGTGATCATCCTTTAGGAAGGTAGTATTCTTAGGAGCCCACTCCCTATTGGCTTTTCTCCTCCTCTGCACTGTTCTTTGTCAGTGTCCTCTGCTGCCTCCTTTACCTTCACCTGACTTGGGATGTTGGGAATGCCATAGGATTCACCGCTAGACTCTGTCTCCTCACCTTAATTTTCTCCCTCACCAAGCTCATCATTTTCTGTAAACTCCTCTTCGTGTGAATCACTCTTGGGTTAGTATCTCTAGTCCAGACTTGCCCTCTGAGGTTAAGATTCAGATGTCCAGCTTGCTTGACCTCGATATTTGGATGCCTCATGGACACTGCAGACTTAAAAGCACACCAAACACAACCTCTTCCATAGGCCCTCTGGACCTTTTCTGAGCAGCCCCCTCCCCGTTCTGTTCTTCGCCTCAATCATTGCCACCACCAATTGGGAATCATTTGTGATGATAGCAATAAGGGCTGACATTTATTGAGAGTATTATGGGCCAGGCACTTCCTTAAAGGCATTACATGAATTGACTCAGTCTATTTAGTTCTAATAACAGTGCCGTGAGGTAGATGATGGTAATGGTAAGAATAGATTATATAGCTCCTGGTGTCTACCAGGCACTGTAGTAAGTATGTTCTAAATACCACCTCATTGAATTCTCACAGCAAATCCTAGGTAGATTCTGTTACTCTCCCTGATTAATAGTGTCAGAAACTGAAGCAGAGACAGAGTTACTGCCCACAGCACTCAGGGTCCCTTGGCCAGGAAGTGGTGGAGCTGGGAATACAATCTCGGTAGAGACTGCATTTTAGCGTCATCACACATGGTGCACACACTGTGCACACACACTGTGCACACATGAGGTGGCCACTCCTCTGTTTCCTCCCCTGCATCTGGTTCCTCAGAAGTTCTGTCGATTTTGACTCCACAACACAGTGCCAGGATGATCTCTTCTCCTCTGATGAGAGGGCAGTTTCGCTCAGGTCCTTCACCTCGGCCCTGGATCACTGCAGCCTCCTGCTTCTCCTTCCACTTCCCCTCTGACCCCATCCAGCAGTGCCAGTCCTGACATGGAAATCAGAACATTCCAGTCCACTGCTTAGCACTGTTCAGACACTTCCCACTGCAGTCAGAGATGAGATCCCTTCTGGGGCCGACGAGGCCTCCCCAAACTTTATCCTGTCCCCTCGCTTTCTGCTCTGTGGTCACCTGGTCTTTTTTCATGTCCTTGTGTGTGCCAGTCTTCCCTGCCTCTTCACCCTGGCACACCCTGGCTGTGTCACTTCTTTGGTCTGTGTTGCTGTCCCTCCTCAGAGGACCTTCTGTACCACCCCTTGTAAGGCTCTGCTTTCTCCTTTGTGCAGCCCTCACCACCCAGGCGAGAACTTTATGTGTCTCTTCCCTCTTGCTGTTAGACTACAAGTTCCTGGATAACTAGAGCTCAATAAATACTTGTTGAAAGAAGTAAATATGGGTTAAATTTTAGGCCACAATAGAAAGCTAATTTTTCCCTAACTTTTTCAGAAAATGTGTTCTAATTTTCAAAAGGGTAGGGATCCCTGGGTGGCGCAGCGGTTTGGTGCCTGCCTTTGGCCCAGGGCGTGATCCTGGAGACCCAGGATCGAATCCCACGTCAGGCTCCCGGTGCATGGAGCCTGCTTCTCCCTCTGCCTATGTCTCTGCCTCTCTCTCTCTCTCTCTCTCTCTCTCTCTCTCTCTGTGTGACCATCATAAATAAATAAAAATTTAAAAAAAATCAAAAGGGTTGAATCCTCTGTAGAATCCTCGTAGAATGCTTGTGCAGTTCTACCTCTTCTGGGGCACCCAATCTGCAAGAGTCCCAGGACATTTACATCTGCAATTTCTGTTACTTCACTCTTACTGTTACCCATCTTCTTCATGCACCGCAGAACTTGGCCCTTGGGAGACCACTGCTGCCAAGCTTGATGGCGCTGGCATTTTTGTGGGCAGGGGTGCTCTCACCCATATTGAAGAGCCTCCCAGTGTTTGGCCATGTCCCTACCAATGGACACCATTGGATAAGGTGACCTTTGAGATCCCAATCTGTCACCAGCTCTGTTTCTCCTGATATTGATTTACAAATCGAGCGCCAAGTCAAGACATTTGGATAGTCACAGTCACAATGTTCTGTAGCTCTCTCTTTTTTAAAAGAAGGTTTTATTTATTTATTCGAGAGAGAGGCAGAGACACAGGCAGAGAGAGAAGCAGGCTGTGGAGAGCCCGATGTGGGATTTGATCCCGCAGGGAGCCCGAAGTGGGACTCGATCCGGGGTCTCCAGGATCACGCTCTGGGCTGAAGGCAGGTGCCAAACTGCTCTAAGCTGCTGAGCCACCCAGGCGTCCCTCTGTAGCTCTCTGTCTCTCTCTTTTTTTTTTTTTTTTTTTTAGAAGGGATGAACTTTTTTTTTTTAAGATTTCTATTTATTATTTATTCATGAGAGACAGAGAGAATGGCAGAGACACAGGCAGAGAGAGAAGCAGGCTCCATGTAGGGAGCCTGACACGGGACTTGATCCTGGGGCTCCAGGATCATGCCCTAGGCCGAAGGCAGGTGCTCAGTCGCTGAGCCATCCAGGCATCCCTGTATCTTTCTCTTTATGCCCTTCCCCCGTCCTCACCCACCCACCACTGTGCCGCATCCCTCTGTGCTCTGTGTCACTGTCCCTAGTGTTCTTCGGGAACCACCTTAGCTATACAAGTACTTTAATGGCAAGTTTTACTTTTACTTTTCTCAGTACTAATTCTCTCAGAATGAAGTTCAAGGAAATGTGCCTTATGCACATCCCTGGAGTAAGCAAAAAGATGGGATTTGGGCTAATTTTAATAAACAGGCAATAACTGTTAGGAAATTAACATCTTGTTTGTAGTTCTGTTGTGGAGGACAATAAATTGTCAGCTTATTTAAGACCCTGTGACTTCCAAAGAACTGTCATTCTCTGTCTGTGAAAGTATTGAATGCGGATGGGCCCCTGCTAGGAGATGTAGGAGTGTGGCATTCGCACATACTTTTCCAATTGAAGCACATTATCTCTTACTGAGCAGAAATAATGACTGTAATGAACTAGGGAGACCTTTCTTCTAAAGCAACAGAAACAGTATGTTCTTAGTTGACAATGGAAGGGTAAACATGACCCTAGTTAATGACTGCTTCAACTGTTCTCTGGTCCCAAGCTCATGATTTAGACAGGTAACAGCAAGCCAGCACAGATGGTCCCATCTTGGCAGTACTCCTGCCCTAGGATACCCTTCCCAAGTGTTTACTCTTCTTAAATTTGGAATAACTGGAAAACAATGGGTGTTAAGCAGCACTTTTGTTTGCCTGGCATTTCCTGGTTCCGAATGTCACCTTTAACCACCCCTCAGTTGGGGAGGTCAGAGAAATGAGATTCTTCATAGACTATAAAGAGTATATTATTGGAAAAAAAAAAAGAGTATATTGTTGGAGAAAGTACTGGTGGTGTTATGACTCCAGTACATTGTGGGTTCAAATGCATTTATGGACTAACCTGTGTAGCAGTGATAGTACTTAAGGCATTGCCTCTTTTAGAACTTCTTAAAGTTCTGAACAGTCCACCGACAAACAGATTTTAACCATGTAGTGTATGGATTAATTGGGGAAGTTTGTGCTAGGGCCCCCAGAAGCAAGGACTGGCCTTGGCTACTGTGGCAGGAACAACAGCTGGCCTCCACCTGTCCTCTGTGGGACAGCTCAGTGTGGGTTGCATAGGATCTCACTTCTAGTGTCACACTAGGCCTGGTTACTCTTTCTGGTGGCCTGCAGAGTGGTTTTGGCTTTTTTGTGAAAGCTGTCACTTTGTACCCTGAACATCAGACCTTATGCCAGGATACCTTAGAATGATTCCCAGGCTGTGGAGAGTATATTTCAGCAATGCAGAGATCCTGAAAGCACTCGCTTCTTCATGTGGGCACCAGGAATATCCTTTCTTTTCTTTTTCTGGAAGCAGTAATCTTGGCGGTCTTTCTGGGCAATTTCAAGCTTGAGTTCTGCTTTCCTCACTCAGACCATCCTGTCACCTCTGTCACCTGATTCCTGCATCTCTCTCCGCTTCCTTTGAAACGGGGGCCCTTCTTGCTGTTGGGTCTTCTCAGCAAGATGTGGAGGCAGGTTTGGGCTCCCTTCCTTTAGTGCTAAATTTATCATTCCTGGCATGGAGTGACAGAGCTTTAAAGGATCTTAAATCTGTTGATAGTCAGGTGAGCTGCACTATATTTATTTTAGATGCAGTGTTGGGGAACGGTAGGGTCTGTTTTCACAGTTCCTTTGAGACAGCTCCTTTGAGACTCCTTAAAGTGTCCCATCTTGGTGTATAATACAGTGAGCTATATTGACAGTACCGCTTTGTGAAGAAAGAACCAAGTTCAGCACCTCACCTTTTCTTTTGGTTGTTTTCATATAGTATATTTTGGAGTGTGTAGTGGGGAAATGAAAAGTAAAATAGATTTTTTGACCCCTTACTTTGAATGTAAATGATCCAGTACTTTCCAAAAGGTGTTTTTATTATTAGAACTAAAAGATGGTTTTTTGCTTTTGTTGATTGAATTGATTGAAGTGCTTAATTTTAAAGATCTATGCTTAGGTCTCTCCTAGGAAAAAGTGAGATGTTACTTTGATAACACTTTTTGCCTGGCCTCATTTGAGAAAATTTTTATATCATAGGTTTAGAAGAACAGTTGTTCTGACAGAGTTTTTTCTTCTTGATCACTTTACCTGTTTTACTACTCTATTTTGTTTGTAATAGATGCAACCAGTATTTATTTGGTCCTGATTTTTTTCCCCTTTTAAACATCTAATTGCACTCTTATGGAAGCCCCACTTTCTGTGGGGGCACTGTTAGAAGATTCAGACATCAATCACAGATCTGTATTAGGGAGTTGTGTGGGTGAGTTCACCCTTCCTTTACACAAGACTCTGGGGTAGTCTGAGGGAAATGGCATACAGAGGACTGGACATGATTTTTGATAATGTAAAATAATTAATGTTAAGAATTTAAATCTTAGATATATTTCTACTGTCATTGAAACTTTTAGAAGATACCATTAAATTTACGTGTAAGTTGCTTTAATATTTTTCCATGATTTAGCTCAGGTCTGATAGAAAGATGCATTCTTTTCCCTTCTCTGGTATATTATGATATTAATGTCATGGGAAGATAATAATACAGAGTTTGGTAGTAATATTCTAAGTGAATGATACCTTTTCTATGTGTGTGAGGAATCTTTGAACACATGTTTTATTTAAACTGTGCAAAGAATTAGTCTCAAATGACTTCATCGATGTTTAACTTCAGATAATTGTAATAAAAAAGAAAAGAAAATGGGTAATCTCCCTCTCCCAGCCCAGTCATTTGACACTAGTATAACTGGGGCAGTATCCTTTGCCTGTCTCCTTCCCCTGCCCTTAGAATGATGTGGACCTTCCTGTGTTCTTCCTGAGACATACTGCAGACCTGGGCATTTTCTTCCAAGAGCTTCTCAGGTAGCTGTGAACACTTGATTCTTGGCTTGGCTTGGAATTTAGCATGTGAACTCTCCACCTGAAAAGTCATTCAGGTAAAAAAAAAAAAAAGTAAGAGACTATGGCTGTTATTTTAGAATCATGTTAGGTAATGCCTCTTTATGACCAAGCTAATTGTGTGGTATTAACTACATGGATGGCAGGAGATGCATCATGGTAGGTGTTAAGAGTTTGACTTTCTCAGCTAACCAAGGAGTCAAAATGGGCAATTCTGTAAGTAAGAGAATGGCATATTTTTCTTACATATTCTTTTTTCTTTTCCTTCCTTATTTATCAGTTTGGATGTTTGTTGTTGAAAGGCAAGCCTCAGTGTGAATTTTAATTAGAACCGTAGTATAACATTAGTCTCATGGTGGCAAGACTAATATGAATACATTTAAAGGAAGGAAACCTGAGACGTTATGAAATAGACTAATTGAATGAATATGCTTTTTATGCCATTGTATTTTCGGGGGAGGGTATTGCTTTTTTTTTTTTTTTTTAAGACATATTTGAGAGAGAGGTGGTGTGTGAGCATGCATATGGGGACGAGGGAGAGGGAGGGAGGGAATCCCAAGCAGACTCCCTGCTGGGCATGGAGCCCCATATGGGGCTCGATCTCACGACCCTGAGATCCTGACCTGAGCTGAAACCAAGAGGTGAATGCTCAACCAGCTGAGCCATCCTGGTGCCCTACTTTTTTATTTTTGTTAAACACTGGTCATTTATTACCTTATCCTCTCTGGTTATTTAAAGTCATCTTTTCTTTGTTTTCTTCACCAGGAGTCCCATTTTCTTAACATTTTGGAATGAGAGACTGCCTGAATGTAAATTTTATTTTTATTATAAAGACTGAGTTCTAATAGAAATTCTTCAGTGGATTAAAAACCACTTCACACCAAAGGAGAAAACCATAGAAGAACCCCCTGGACAATTTGATTTCCCACTTAGGTGGTGGCCCTCACTGCCTCTGTAGCTGTGAAAGCTATTGGCTCAATCTCTGCTGGCTTTGGGACAGAGTTGAAAGCCCAGCTGTCCTTATGAAAGTAGCCAGAGTCAGGTGATTAATTGAAGATATGATTTTGTATTTGAAGCCCTGAGCCATCTTCAGGTTTGCAGAGACATTCTTACATTCTAATGGTATTTGAAAGGTACATTCTTATCGTGCAGTACACATTTTAACTGTTGAAATTGGGAGAAACACTGTCATTTGTCATCTAAATTAGAAAGTCAGGGCTGTGTTATATTCATAGTTTCTCCACTGTTTAGCACAGAGACTAGGATGTAGGGCAGTCAAGTGTTTGTTCAGTGAATGAGTAGATGGACAAATGTATGGGTAAATGGGTTTAACTAATTTTTATTTAAAAAATACTTTATTTGGGATCCCTGGGTGGCGCAGCAGTTTAGCGCCTGCCTTTGGCCCAGGGCGTGATCCTGGAGACCCGGAATCGAATCCCACATCGGACTCCCGGTGCATGGAGCCTGCTTCTTCCTCTGCCTATGTCTCTGCCTCTCTCTCTCTCTCTCTCTCTCTCTCTGACTATCATAAATAAATAAAAATTAAAAAAAACTTTATTTAAAAAGAAGCAGCAACAAATATCTTCTGTTAAATCTGAGAAAAAATAGCCACTTTGAATCCTTCATGCTCCCAATTCTTTGGGTAAAGTAACTGGGAGTGAAGTGGATCATCATATGGGGCCAGGTTGAGCTGCCTCAGCTTGGGAATGTTCTGTGAAGGATATTACAAAAGACAAAAGAGAAAGAAACAATCTTATTTGTTTCCTTGCATTTTACTAGTATCTGAGAGAGGTAATTCAGAATTTGGACTACTAGATTGAAGTCCCTGCCTTAATTTACTTATTTATAGAACCAGTTTAAATGGGTCTTTTTTTTTCCCATCCTGATTTTTATTCTTTCATCAGCCCAAAGGGATGACAGGGACAGGTGGCAACATTTCATAGGTAAACAGTGGGAGGCAGGGAGATGGAGTACATACCTGTACCTCATACATAGAGCCATTAATTTTGTGCATTAACTAGTTTGATTGAGAGTCTTCCTTTTTAGGAACAATGGGAAGGGCATGTTCTCTGTTCTATCTATAGTACATTTTGGACCATATTATCCTAGCCCTCAAACAATTGCTTTTCCAGAATTACCCATTAATGTTAAAATTTTATTCATGCTTGCTCTTGGAAATAATTATAAATCCTGTTCTGCATTTGTGTGAGGTTGTTGTAGACGTTATCTTTTCCATCATCCAGAGGCTCTCCTGTAGTGCTTTAATGTTGACACTTTTTCAGCATTGAGTACTAGGGAAAGTTGTCTTTCCTGGGTAACTAGACAGGTTCTTCATTTCTAATAATAAGATTTATGTAAGCTATCATGAGTGTCCTGTAGCCTTGATTGAAGGCCAAGTTTTTTGTGCTTAGTGTTAACATTTTTACTGTCTCCAATTTCTTAACTGTTTCTCCTTGTAAAATTGTTTTATAAGATGGTAAATAATCTTACTTATTTTGTATGTGCTTTTTATAACGTGCTTTTTTTTCTGGAGAGAGTCATATTTTTAATAGATTCATTAATACAAAGTACATATTCATTAGTCATTAAGTACTTGTTTTGAGTTTATGCCTGTTGGTACTACAAGCTTTTTTTCCTGTTAATTCTGGTCAATTTTTCTTTTCTTTCTTTTTTTAAGTAGGCTTCCCGGGGGCCTGAATGCAGGGCTTGAAATCATAACCCTGAGATCAAGATTTGAGCCCTGAGCTGAGATCAAGAGTTGGATGCCTGACTGAGCTACCTGGGCACCCCAATTTTTCTTTCTTATTTCATCCTGGTCTTGCTGAGTATCTCCAAATTTATGTGGATACATACTACTTTATTTAAGATCTTAAGATTGTGGAGTAAGAACTTGAAGGAAATAGAGCTGATCTCTTTCTTCTAAAAGCCAAGCTTTTGATAAATGATTATGAATCCTTTCTGAGAACCTGGGTGACATAAATCATTGCCTGAACCCAAGACTCATATTCATTATCTCCAGCGATGATTACAGGCCTTAATTGAAATGTAGTTTAAGGGAAGATTTGGATCATTATCCTTTTTCCTGCTACCCAGTATCTGTCTACTCTTTTATTTGAAGTAGTACAGTTTTCTGAGGAAGTGTTACTCTACTGATCAGATACAAGAACAGTGGAGATTTAAATTCCTGATATATTTTCTCATGTTTTATTTGTACACTTATTCAGCAGTACTACAAATTTACTGAATTTTCCCTTCCATTTTTCATTCTTGGTAGTATTATTGCAACCACACCTGTGGGAAGCAAGTATCTAGAACTTTCAGGGACACAGATACCTTTCTTGATGAATCCCATTACATATCAGCCATTTCTCAGAATTCAAAATTGAGAAACTGTTTTGAGAAACTGTTTTTAACTGTTTCATATGTAGAATGTTATATTACATGAAAATCTATGAAGGTATGGATCTATAAGTGCTAAGATGTAGTGGTGTAACTGTGGGTCCTTATTCAGCTTCCTTGAACTTTATTTTACCGACTAGTAACTATTTCCCACTTGTGGTTATTGTTACAATAAAAGGAAATAATAAAAAAATCTTGAAGCAGTTTGCCTGGCTACATTCAATAATCATTGAATCGAAGTAAAAAGAGTTTCCAAGTCTTTGGTGATGCTCCACTTATTCCCCAATGTGAATAACCAAATTCCTGTGTAAAATAGCTCCTTGATGTAGAATGTGACAGGATTTGGCCTGTGCTCTGAATCTTCCAGTAGCATAGCACAACTGGTAACTTGTTTCCAATAATGGAACGTCCGCTTCATCTCGTTTCCTGTACTTCATTTCCACTGTCATATCTCCTGCTTTTCTCCTATTCTCTGCCATACCTCCTACCTGAATTGGATCTAAGTTTGGATCTGTGGACTTGTCATGAATTTTTTTTGTAAATTCATGAGAGAGTACTATGTTCCTGAACTGTCCTCTTTAATTGGTGGCAGTCTAGTAAATATAACCATTGTATTCTCTGCCGTCCAGTTATCCTTCAGAACTTCTTTCCTAAGTTCAGGTTGGTTTCTTTATTATTATGAAGTCAGCTGCTTTTGTCTACTGTCCCTGCCGGTCTTTCCTTGCCACACCAAAGGTTGGCCTCCGTTCTAGCTAATCCTAGCTCTCCTGTTGGCTTCTGTGTTTCCCTCACCCATGCTGGCTATCTCCTACTTTGACTGCTTACCTGGTTTCAGCCCTTGCTCACCGTGGGGATGATGTCTAAACCTACACCTGAAGGTGGTAGGTGGTAGACTATCCTTGGCCCCCTGTTCCTGGAAATGAGGCTGACCGGGTATTCTGGAAAGCCTTCCTGCTTTGAACTCTTCCAGTAGAAATACTGGAGAAGATAAAATAAACATCCTTTTATCATTTTTTTTTTTTGCAAGAAAGTGAGAAACTCACAAGTGGGGAAAAAGAGAATGAAGAGTGAGCATTCCTGAGAGAAAGAGGAAGAGTGGGAGGGGACATGGAGGGGAGCTCTGCTGATACCAGGTACCTGGAGTTCAGGGATATGGAGTTTCATTAGAACCTCTTTGAAGAGCGAGGCTAGGGCTGAAGGTGGGGAGAGAACACCCATTAGCAAAGGGAGGAAGCTTTTTTTTTTTTTTTTTTAAAGCATTTTATGAACCAGTTTGGTTTAGGATTTGAATTTATGTTACCTACATGGTCTAGACAACTGCAGACTAGAAACTCTTCTCAATACTTCTGGGCTGGAAGCACCCAAGGGCTTAGAAGGACTAAACACAAATCTGCTTTGAAAGAATGACACACTCAGGGATGCCTGGGTGGCTTAGTGGTGGAGTGTCTGCCTTTGGCTCAGCAAGTGAACCCAGGGTCTGGGGATTGAGTCCCACATCAGGTTTCCTGCAGAGAGCCTGCTTCTCCCTCTGCCTGTGTTTCTGCCTCTCTCTCCGTGTATGTCATGAATAAATAAAATTTTAAAAAACAAACCCAAAAAATGATGCAGTCAACCCACTGATTAAGAGCTCCGGAATATGAACAAACAACAGAACATTACTAAACATATAAGGAAATGAGCCACCATGAATGAGAGTCACGTTAGAGTTGATTGTGGGGTGCCATTTGTCCCATCTATTCATTCATTCCTCAAGTTTTTATGTATCACTCAATATATAGTAGGTACTATTCTTAGTGCTGGGGTTATGACAGCAAAATATTTCCCATGGGGAATGGGAATTGGCTTTTGACCAGAGGATTTGGTACATCTGGCTCAGGGCTATGCCCACTTGAGGGCTCTGAGTCACTGCCAGAAAACTTTGGTGCTTGGTTAGTCCCAGTTTGAAAGCGATTGATTTATGTTTATTTTACAATGAAAAAACGGAGACCACAGTAGGCAAGTAATCTGCCTAAGATATGAATTTCAGTTTCCTTGTCTGTAGAATGGGGGTAATACCTACCTCATAGGGGAGCTTTGACATCTACCACAAATGGTCCTGTTCTTCCTTCTCCATCCCTCAGATAGTCACAAATAGTACAGAGACTCAGTCCTCCTGATTTTCAGCTCAAATGCTTTTCTTCTGCTGGTTTGACTCCATGAGATCTTTGATTGTCCAAGCCCATACAGGCTCCCACATTTTCACTATTAATTGTTCTATGATCATTTCATGTTTATTAGTTTTGCTTCCATGGCTAGATTGTGAACTGTTTAATAAGTCCAGGGACCAGATTTTGTGTTTTTTTTTTTTAATTTTTATTTATTTATGATAGTCACACACAGAGAGAGAGAGAGAGAGAGAGAGAGAGAGAGGCAGAGACATAGGCAGAGGGAGAAGCAGGCTCCATGCACCGGGAGCCCGACGTGGGATTCGATCCCGGGTCTCCAGGATCGCGCCCTGGGGCAAAGGCAGGCGCTAAACCGCTGCGCCACCAAGGGATCCCAGATTTTGTGTTTTTATATTAACTTTATATTATCTAGTCTTTGGTTGGTTACTTGATAGGTGTTTTATAGTATTCATTTACTGTGGCTTGATTAAATGTGTAATGCCATTGTTATGAGTTTTTTTATTGTTATAAAAATATTTCTGTTCAGAAAAGTCATTATGATCCTTATGAGAGTTTTGACAAAGCAAAAATAAAATACGTTTGCTGGCCATTTATGAAATAGATGTGTGTATTTTGCTCTCTGTGTGCCTGATGGCTGAGATGATTCCTACCTGGTTTTCTGGAGCAGTTTTCTTTACAGTCCAGGACTGCTCATTCATTCGGTGCCAGGCATGTTTATAAGTGCTGTTCACTAAGCTGAGGCTCTCTCTCGTGCTGGAAATTACTGACACCCCGCAACGGCTTCTGTAGCCCCAGGCACATGTTTACAACTGCAGATGTGTCCATTTGTAAGGGCAGGCACTGGGTCATCAGTTAGCTCTGGTCCCTGGCCTCTCTGCCCTCTGCCCCGCCCTCTGCCCCACTGCAAAGCCTCCAAGAACAGTCGCGCCCACTTTCTGTGTCTGCGCTGTCCATCTGTTGGCTGAGGGTCAGGCACTCCCGCTTACCATTGGAACCAGGGAGGAATCACTTGGAAGTTATCCCTCCCATAGAACCCATCTGAGGCTGGGCCAGAGCCAGGACTCTTCTCTGTGCAGTTGCTGGCTGCATTTCAGCCATCCATTTGAGCCCTTTCTATATGAAAAACATGAAAGTGCCAGGGGATTATTTTTGCAAGCAAAAAAGATGGCAGCAGATGTGAAAACAGATTTACTCATCATGATGTAAATTGGTGCTTTGTTTTCATTTTTGTTTAACAATAAATAGGTATTCATGAAAATATTTGGCTGTAAAAATTAAGAAAAATAACAAATTGCTATTATCTATTATAATCCAATTCAGTTTCTTTGGAAAGAACTTCAAGTTGCAAGTTAAAAATTTTACTGAAATTTATGTTAGTATTGCAATAAGCTTAGTAAGCTTTAAGAATCCAAAAGACATATTAATATTCAGATTTACTAAAATAATTTGTATCTGTTTTATACACATAAAATAATTTCCAGGAATAAGGAATGTGGTAGTGGAACTAATGTACAGTTGTTTTGCCACATACTTTATTTTTCCCTGGCAGTTATTTTTATTTTTCTTCTTTTTTATGAAGGAAAGTATTTATATTTTGTGTTTCCTCTGTAGCCATGACCAGGAGGGTAATTTCTTCACTGCACCTAAATCTGTTTATTCTTGATAATGTGCTAGACCATAACTGGTTTGAGTGTGCTGCGTTGACATTCATCTGTGAAAAAGATCCTGTATTACTGGTATTCATGGTAAACTTCACTGTGGTGATACCGCCTGAACACTGCAAGTGGTCACTGATAGGAGCTTGGGGACATTTTTAGCTACTTTGAAGCCCACATTGTAATGGTATTTATTAAGGGTGCCTAAGTGGCCCAGTCAGTTGAGCATCTGACTCTTGATTGCTTGCTTTCTTTTTTTTTTCAAAGATTTTATTCATTCACGAGAGACACAGAGAGAAAGGCAGAGACATAGGCAGAGGGAGAAGCAGGCTCCCTCCAGGGAGACTAATGCAGGATTCCATTCTGGGCCTCTGGGATCACGACCTGAGCGAAAGGCAGACTCTCAACCACTGAGCCACCCAGACTTCCCTAACTCTTGGATTTCTTGATTTCAGCTCAGGTCATGATCTCAGGGTCATGAGTTTGAGCTTTGAGTGGAGTTCCCCGCTCAGTGGGGAGTCTGCTTGAGATTCTTTCCCTGTGCCCCTCAGCCCCATATGCATGCATGCCCCCCAAATAAATAAATAAATAAATAAATAAATAAGTATATTAGTAGGTCAAAACAAATTTTATTTCAAATATAATTATATTTGACATATTTACTATTATGACTATATCAGTGCTGTATCAAGACTAATGTTTAGGTGACTGGAACTTACTAGCCTTTTAAGAGCCTCCAAATTTGCAGTTTTTTAATGGAAAGATTTCCAAAACAAGCAGTTCCCTTTTTAATCAGAGGATAGTGAATATAATAGAACCTGTGATTTACCATTTAGGGTTTTCAGTTTATTTTGTGAGTTTGTGAGTGCACAGACTTACTCTTGGAAGGTTTTGTATGTTGGGCTTCTTCCTACATTTAATTGTCATTCCCTTAGCAAATATTGAGTTGTTATGTAGGTCTGGAGATTCAGTGAGAAGGCATATTTCCCTCTCTCAGAAGATTCACAGCATGATAAGAAAGATAGATCAGGGCAAAAGTTTTAGGAAGGCAGACTGGAGGTATACAGGTTTGGGATCCAGACAGATCTGGATTCAAATTACAGGGTGAATGAAGTGTATTAAACTGTGTAGCATTACTGTGACCAGAGTTGTGCGTGCATGAATCTGTTTATCTCTGCCCATGGCAGTGGAAAGACTTCCTGTACTTAACTGGCCTATTTTAAAAAAAAAAAATTATAATATCATTGAGAAAGCATTTTTATTGCTATACAGGATCATAGCTCCTAAGGGAAAACATTTAACACCATATACAAATAAAAGGACTTTTATTAAATTGAACATACATTTGTTGATGTATACACTGTAAAAAAATACCTTGGCATCTAAAAGTCCTTACCCTTAAGTAACGCCCAAGCTAATGAGGAATATAGGGACTCAGATACCTACAGTAGGGTGAACATTTTCTTTAACTTATTTTATTGTAAGGATACAGTATGTAATATATATAACACACAAAATATATGTCCAGTTATAATAATATAATATGTTTATATTATCAATAAATCTTCCAGTTAATAGTAGGCTATTAGTAGTTAAGTTTTTGCGGAGTCAAAAGTTACATGTGGGTTTTTGACTGCATTGGGAGGTTTACTGTATTTTTTCTTTGGGTAATCTGATACTTTTAACTGTGAAGGATAGATTTTTAAATCATTGATATGTTGTGATTACTGATACATTTGCATTTCTATCATCTCTTTTATTTTATTCTGTCTTTTCTTTTTCTTCTTATCAGGGGATTGATTTGAGATGTAGTGTCTTCCCTCAACCTCTTCTCACCTTTGTTCCTGGTCTTTTAGTGATTTCCCTTTAAATTTCACCATGCTCACCTAAACTAATCAAGTGTGGATCTTCCATCAATTCTGGCAAATCTGTGATTATGTTATCAGATCTTTTCCATTTTCTCTTTTCTTACCTTTTCGGAATTCCAATTAAATTGTCCTCCATTTCTCTTATTTTCTCCTTTTTTTTTTTTTTTTTTTTTTTAAGATGTTATTTACTTATTCGAGAGGGAGAGAGCATGAGTGGGAGTAGGGTGAAGAGCAGAGGGAGAAGGAGAAGCAGACTTCCTGCTGAACAGGGAGCCAGATGTGAGACTCTATTACAGGAGACCGGGATCACGACCTGAGCCAAAGTCAGCTGTTTAACCGACTTAGCTATCCAGGCGCCCCTAATTTCTCCTTTATATCTCCATGTCTCTCTCTGCTTCAAAATGTTTCACAGAGTTCTTGAGCTATTAGATCCAGTTCATTTAATGCCCAAGCTGGTGGGAAATACAGGGATTCAGATACCTACAGTATGGCGGAGAATTGAATGAATAACTTAAGAAAGATAGGAAAGTATACTGCCAAGATTAAAGAAGTCCACACCCAGTAGGGAGAGGCTGGCAGGGATGTATGGAGTGGGTGTTTTTGAAGAGGCATCTGGAAAGATGGCCAAAATTGGGGGGATTTGGAATGAGCTTTGTAATCAGCAGGATAAGTTTAGGGCTTGGTGTACAAGCAGAAAGGATACTTTAAAAGGAGCATAAGTTTTAGAGCTCAAAGGTGGAAGATGGGCTGAAAAGATAGGGATGGAGTCATTCTGTGAAGAGCCCTAAGTGACAGGCTCGGGAGGGTGTTCTTAGGCAGAGATGAGTTCAGGTGCTGTGATGCATGCTATTCCTTCAATGAACCCAATTTGATCACAATTTTCTTTATATGTCTTTTGATTTAATGCTCAGTTTAGGAATTTTGTATCTTACTAATGAGTGATAATTGCCTTTAATTTTCCATTCTTCCACTCTCCATATTTGATTTGATATCAAAGTATAGTAGCCTCATAGAATTAGTTGTGGGTATTACAACTTCTGTTCTCTGGAGGAGTTTCTGTCATACTGCTGTGGTCTGTTCCTTGAATGTTGGTAGAACTTATCTGTAGAATATCTGGACCTGCTGTTTTCTTTGTGGGCTGATTTTAAACTGAGTCATTTTCTGCAATGATTATGGAGTAGTTTAAACTTTCTTTCTTCTTGAGTTAGTTTTGTTGAATTATGTTGCCAGGAGTTTGCTTCATATGTTATCAAATTTTTTCACATCAAATTGTTCATGATATTGTTTTATCTTTTTAATCTTCACTATAGGGGATCCCTGGGTGGCTCAGCGGTTTCGCGTCTGCCTTTGGCCCAGGGCGCGATCCTGGAGTCCCGGGATCGAGTCCCGCGTCAGGCTCCTGGCATGGAGCCTGCTTCTCCCTCTGCCTGTGTCTCTGCCTCTCTCTCTCTCTCTCTCTCTCTATGTCTATTATAAATAAATAAAAAATAAATCTTTAAAAAAAATCTTCACTATATCTACAGTTACATCCCTTTTCTGTTTACACTATTATTTGTGCTTCTTCTCTTTTATCTTGCCAAAGGTTTGTGTCTGATTACTTTTTTTTTTGAAGAGTCAACATTTGGCTTGGTTTAGCCCCTCTAATGTTACTTTTTTTCCATTTTATGAGTTTCTGTTTTTATCTTTATCATCTCCTTCCTGCACTATCTTTTGCTTTATGCTGTAGTTTTTTTTTTTTTTTTTAAGATTTTATTTATTCATTCATGAGAGACACACGAGAGAGAGAGAGAGAGAGAGAGGCAGAGACACAGGCAGAGGGAGAAGCAGGCTCCATACAGGGAGCCTGACATGGGACTCGATCCTGGGACTCCAGGATCTCATGCCCTGGGCTGAAGGCTAAACCCCTGAGCCACTTGGGCTGCCCCTATGCTGTAGTTTTTTTTTTTTTTTTTTTTTTGTTTTAAATCTGATAAATTGGAATGATTCATCATCAGAACAGCAACTGGGGACTGGTCATGGACAGGGGAGCAGAGGGGAAGCAGGAGAGGCAAGGCTCTTGTTGGGCATGCGGACATGATACCCAGGGCCCTGGCCACACTGGCAACGGGAAGGAAGGGGCAGGGTTGGGGCAGGGCTGGGGCAGGGAGACAGTAGGTATGTCAGGGGTGGGTGGGGTGGTCGGAAAGGGCTGCCTGGCTCTCACTTCTTGTTTTTGAGCTGATTGGCCAGCCAGTCCAGGCCTTCGTACAGCCCGTCCCCGCTGGTGGCACAGGTGGCCTGAATGTACCAGTTGCGGTGACGCAGGGAATGCAGGCCCAACTTGTCTGTGATCTCAGCAGCGTTCATAGCATTAGGCAAATCCTGTTTGTTTGCAAAGACAAGGAGCACTGCATCCCGGAGCTCATCCTCTGCCAGCATCCTCATCAGCTCCTCCCGGGCCTCATTTACTCGCTCCCGATCATTGCTGTCGACCACAAATATCAACCCTTGGGTGTTCTGGAAGTAGTGTCTCCAGAGAGGTCGAATCTTGTCCTGGCCACCCACATCCCAAACTGTGAAGCTGATATTCTTGTATTCCACTGTCTCCACGTTGAACCCAATGGTAGGGATGGTGGTAACGATCTCCCCCAGTTTCAGCTTATACAGGATGGTGGTCTTTCCTGCAGCATCCAGGCCCACCATCAGGATGCGCATCTCCTTCTTCCCAATCAGGCTTTTCAGAAGGTTTCCAAAGATATTACCCATGATCACCAGCAACCACTTTCTGAGGATAGGAGGGCTCAAGTGGGGGCAGTGGGAGTCTGGTTTTGGCTTGGTCCCGGGTGTGGAGAACTTGATCCTGTTCCTGCTCCCAGCTCCGCCGCCGCAGCCGCCGCCTCCGCCCCCGCAGGTTCCGCTCGGCGCTGGTTCCGTTCCCTCCGACTCCCCCCGGCCGATTCCGGCACGGCTGCTCCCCTGGCCGCGCTCCCCGGCTCCCTCCTTCCTTATGCTGTAGTTTTTAATTGAACATTTAGCTCCTTAATTTACAACATTTCTTTTTGTTTTTTTCTGTCATAAGCACTTAAGGAAATAAATTTCCTACAAAGTATACTTTCTGGTCATGTTTTGGTGTATATTAATTAATATTCAGTATTATAAACTTTCCACTATGATTTTTTCTTTTGTTTCAGAAGTTATTTAGAAATGTGTTTCTTAACTTTGTTAAAAAATTTCTAGCATGTGGTTTTATAGTTTATATTTTTGTAATCACTATAACTTAATGGTTTTTTGGGGCACTTAATAGCTTTAAGTCATATAATAAGTCTCTGTGATACTTATTCTTTGAAATATGTTGAGACTGACTTTATGTAGTAAATTTTTGTTAATGTTTTCTGTGCTTGGAAAGAATATGCATCCTCTGAATTGGATAGAAGTTTCTATATATGTTCATTTTGACCAAGTTTGTTTGTTTAAAGATTTTATTTTAGAGAGAGCATGCGTGTGAGCAGGGGGAGGGGCAGAAAGAGTGAGAGGCAGTCTCCCCACTGAGTTCACAAGCCCAAAAGATATGGGGCTTGATCTCACCACTCTGATCATTACCTGAGCTGGAACCAAGAGTCTGACACCCAGCCAACTGGGCCACCCAGGTGCCCTTTGTCTGAGTTTGTTAATTGTGATGTTCACATCTTCTGAATGTTTACCTTTTTTTTTTTCAGCTTGGAATTGAGAGGGCAGATGAAAATATGGATTTTTTTTTAATAAATATAGTATGGTACTGCATGTGGTGTTGTATATAGTACTGTACTGTATATACTGTGCAGTACTATATATATACATTTTTGTATATATGTATATATACATTTATATATATACACACACACACATACACACACACACACATTTCTACCATCTCTTTTATTTTATTCTGCCTTTTCTTTTTCTTCTTATTAGGGGACTGATTTGAGATGTAGTATCTTCCACTGACCCCTTCCCACTTTTGTTTCTGGTCTTTTAGTGATTACCCTTTAAATTTCACCATGCTTACCTAAACTAATCAAGTGTGAAGTTAATCAGCATTTTAACCACTCTCTTGAACAGTATAAGGGTCTTGGAGTACTTGATAGCTCTAGATAGAATGAGTTAGGAAGTATTCTCTTTGCTTCTATCACCTGATGAAAGAGGTTACAGAAACTGATATAATGAACCCACCTGGGCCTGGTGCTTTCTCTTTTGCAATGTTCTTAATTACTAATTCCATTTCTTAAATAGGTATAGAACTAGTCAGATTGTTTCTTTTTTAAAGATTTATTTATTTACTTTATGAGAGACACAGAGAGAGAGAGGCAGAGACACAGGCAGAGAGAGAAGCAGGCTCTAAACCACTGAGCCACCCAGGTGTCCCAGATTGTTTCTTTTTTTGTATAAGTTTTCACAGATTGTGTCTTTCAAGGAATTAGTTTATATCATCTAGATTATCAAATTTGTGGGCATGGAGTTGTTCATAGTAATCCTTGATTATCGTTTTAATGTCCGTGGGACCTGTAGTGATGTCCCCTCTTTTACTTCTAATATTAGTAATTTGTGTCTTCTCTCTTTCTCTCTCTCTTTTTTTTATTAGCCAGGCTAGAGGCATCAAATTTTTTTTAAGGATTTTATTTTTTTATTAGAGAGAGAGAGAGAGAGCGCACATAAGTGGGTAGGGGCAGAGGGAGAGGGAGAAGTAGACTCCTTGCTGAGCAGGGCGCCTGACTTGGGGCTCAAACTCAGGATCCAGGGGATCATGATCTGAGCTGAAGGCAGATGCTTAACTGACTGAGCCACCCAGGTGCTCCTAGAGGCATTCAATTTTATTGATCTTTTTAAAAAAACAAGTTTTTAGTTTTGTTGAGTTTTCTCCATTGATTTACTATTGTTGGTATTCACTAATTTCTGCTCTAATTCATATTATTTCTTTTCTTGTGTTTCCTGTGGATTTAATTTCCTTTTCTTTTTCTAGTTTCCTAAGGTAGAAGCCTAGATGATTGATTTTAGATCATTAATATATGCATCCAATGCTATAAGTTTCCACGTAAGCACTATTTTCACTGCATTTCATAAATTTTAAGTTGTGTTTTCATTTTCATTTAGTTCAGAATATTTTCAAATTTCTTTTTCTTTTTTTTCAAATTTCTATTGAGATGTCTTCTATGATCCATGTGTCACTAGAAATGTATTGTTTAATTTCCAGGTATTTTGAGACTTTCCAGCTTTCTTTTGTTATTTTCTAGTTTAATTTCATTGTAGATTGAGAGCAGAAATTATATGATTTCTATTCTTTGAAATTTGTTGTGATGTGTTTTATGGCCCAGAAAGTGGTATATATCATTGAGTGTTCCATGTGAACTTGAGAAGAATGTGTATTCTGGTTTGCTGGGTAAAATAGTCTATAGATGTTTATTATATCCATTTGGTTGATGGTAATGTTGAATTCCAACTGTATCCTTGCTGATTCTCTGCCTGCTGGATGTGTCTATTTCTGATAGAGGGTTTTTGAAGTCTGCAGTATAATAGTGGATTCATCACTTTATCTTTGCAATGTTACCATTTTTGCCTCATGTAATTTGATGCTCTGTTGTTAGGTACATAACACATGATGTCTTTTGGGGGATTTGATGCTTTATCATTACATTACATAATACCCTTATTTAATGTCCTGGTACCTTCCCTTATTTTGAAGTCTGCTTTGTCTGAGCAGGTACTCTCACTTTCTTTTTATTAGTGTTGGCATGAAATGTTTTTATCCATGTATTTTTAATTTATATGTGTCTAATATATTTAAAATAAGTTTCTTGTTTGCTTGCTCCACTCTGACAACTGTGTCTTTTAATTGGTACATTTAGACCGTTGATGTTCACAGTGATTATTGATAGTTGCATTAATATTTTCCTATTTCAAAAAAAAAATATTTTCCTATTTCTTACTGTTTTGTATTTGTTGCCCTTGTCCTTTGACCTTGTTTTTTTGGTCTTCCAATCTTTTTCTGTCTTTTATGGTTTTGAGCATTTTATATGATTCTTTTTCCTTTTAGCATATCAGTTATACCTGTCTTTACTTTTTTTTTAGTGGTTTCCTTAGAGTTTGCTATGTATGTTTATAAGTAACCTAAGTCCACTTTCAAATAACATTATACTACTTCATGAGTAGTTTTAATACTTTATAATGACAAAGTAATCCTAATTCCTTCCCCATGTCCCTTGTATCACTGCTGTCATTCATTTCCCTTTTAAGTAAGCATATATATTTTTTCACACATACGTAATTGAATGCATTTTTGGTATTAACTATGAACAAACATCTGTTAGATCAATTAAGAGTATAAAAACTTAAAGTTTTAATTTTACCTTTACTTCTTCTTTCTTTGATTCTCTTTCTTTACGTAGGTTTGAGTTTCTGACCTGTATCACTTTCCTTCTCTGTAAGGAACTTCTTTTAATATTTCTTGTAAGGTATGTCTACTGGTGACAGATTTCCTCAATTTTATTTGTCCGAGAAGTCTTTGTCTTTCACTTTTGGGGGTAAGTTCACAGGGTACAGAATTCTAGGTTAGTGGGTCTTAAGACATTAAATATTTCACTTCACTCTCTTCACTCTCACTTATGTGAGAGAAGTATAGATTTTTCTCTGAGGAGAAGTATAGATTTTATCTTACTTTATGGGTGAGGTGTTTTTTCCCTTCAGGTTTCCTTCAGGATTTTTTTCCTTTATATTTGAATTTATGAAGTTTGAAAGTGATGCCTAGGTATGGCTTTGGGGGCATTTTCCCTCCTTGGTGTTCTCTGAGCTTCCCAAATCTCTGCTTTGGTGTCTGACATTAATTTGGCATATAATCCTGGCTTTATTGTTTCAGATATTCCTTCTGTTCCCTTCTCTCTTTCTTCTTCTAGTATTCCTGTATGTGTATGGTATGCCTTTTGTAGCTGTCCCACTATTTTCGGATATGCTGTTTTCTTTCAGTCTTTTTTGTTTGCTTTAGAGTTTTGGTGGTTTCTATCTACTGAGATAGTCTTAAGTAAAGTGATTCCTTCCTCTGCTGTGTCCAGTTCTACAAATAAGCCCATCAAGGGCTTCATTTCTTCATTTCTGTTACAGTGTTTGTTTCCTCAGTGTTTTTGATTGTGGTGTCTCTTTTTTGTTGCTTTTTCTTTTTTCTTTTTTCTTTAATTTCCAGGTCTTTGCGTATATTGCTTATCTGTTCTTTTATGCTATTTTATCTGTTAGAGCCTTTAGTGTATTAATCATTGTTATTTTAACTTTCTGGTCTGATAATTCCAGCCTCTCTGCCATTTCTGAGTCTGGTTATGATGCTCTGCCTCTTCAATTTTGTTTTTTGTTATTTAATATGTCTTGTAATTTTCTCTTGATAATGGGATGTGATATACTAGTTAAAATTGTAAATAGGTGGTAAGGTATGGGTGGGGCGAAGCATTCTGTAGTGATATGATTACATCTGAGTCTGTGTGTGGGTGTGTGAACATATACTTTTTTTAATTGTGAAAAATGCATAACAAAATATGCCATCTTAACCATGTCTAAGGTGTATAGTTCAGTAGTGTTAAATATATTCACATTGTTGTGCAGCCAGTCTCTAGAATTATTTCATCTTGTAAAACCGAAACTGTACCCAGTAGACAACAACCTCTCTTTCCTCCCTCCGCCTAGCTCCTGGCAGTCACCATTGTACTTTCTGTTTCTGTGAGTTTGACTACTCTAGGTACCTTATATAAATGGGATAATTTGTCTTTTTGTGAGTAGTTTGTTTTACTTAGCATAATGCCCTCAAGGTTCATCATATGTCAGAATTTCCTTCCTTTTTAAGGCCAAATAGTATGCCTTTATATGTATACGCCTTTATATGTATATGCTATGTTTTATTTATCCATTCATCTGATGGGCCACTGGGGTTCCTTCTTACCTCTTGGCTATTATACATAATGTTTCTGTGAACATGGATGTAGAAATCTCTCTTCAAGGTACTGCTTTCAGTTTTTTGGGGAATATACCTAGAAGTAGAATTGCTGGATCTTATGGTACTCTTCTGAGGAACCTCCATACTATTTTCCATAGCACTTCTACCATTTTGCAGTCCTACCAACAGTACAATTTCTTCACATCCTTGCTGACACTTTTTTTGGGATACTAACCATCCTAATTACTGTGAAGTGATAACTCATTGTAGATATGTGTGTGACCAGATGTCATAATAATGTTCTTTTTGAGTTTTTTCAAAATACTGTTTTCTTTTCTGCCATGGTCTTTGTACATGCTATCTCACTTGCATGGATATCTGCCCTTGCTGCTTCCATCCTTTCTTCACATATTTAACATCTGTTTTTCCATCAGATTACAGTTTCAGAACATTATAGTTCTCTTCCTTATGGCATTTTTCATAGCCATAATTATATGGTTAATGCCTAATCTTTACCATTGGACTGCAGGATCCTTGAAGGTGGGACCAGATCTATACTTATAATTGTCTTTAAGGCACCCATCCTAATGCCTGGTATATAACAGCAGCAATGCTAATAATCACTAGTAATGTGTAGCATTTACAGTGTACCCAATACTATTTTTAAAAATATGCAAAGTACTCAGGGTGCGTGAGTGGCTCAGTCATTTGAGCATGTGACTCTTGATTGCAGCTCAGGTATGATCTCAGGGTCCTGGGATCAAGCCCTGTGTTGGGCTCTGTGCTCAGCATGGAGTTTCCTTGAGTCTCTCTCTCTTCTCCTCTGCCCCTCCCTTTGCTTGTGTGCTCTCTCTCTCAAATCTTTAAAAAAATATGTAAAGTACCCTTTTTAGTGTATAGTTCTATGCTTTCTTTTTTAAAAGTAGGCTGCACACCCAGTGTGGGGCTTGAACTCATGACCCCGAGATCTTCTGCCTGAAGCCAGCTAGGCACTCCCACAGTTATGTCCGTTTTGACAAATGTAAACAGTTGTGTAACCACCCCCATATCAAAACATGGAACAGTTCTATCACTCCCCAAAATTTCTCTGTTTCTTTCTCCCCTTTTCTTCTGAGTTTCTTTTTTTTTCTCAATGTGTTAAGATATGTTTGATATACAACATTGTATAAGTTTAAGGTGCATAACACAATATACACTTATATATCACAAAATGATCACCACAGTGGGGTTAACACCTGCATCACCTCACATAATTAACCATTTATTCTTCATGGCGAAAAGATTTACTTTCAACGGTTGTCAAGTATATAACACAGTGTTAAATACACTTACTGTGCTGTGTATTACATCCCCAGAATTTTGACTCTCAATCTTTTAGTGGGCCTTTGCCTCTGGATTGGCTTCACATATTTTTCTGTTTCCCTTATCCCTCTTAGGTGGGATGGGATGGCTGGAATGGGCTGGAGTTGGGTGTTTCTCTCCCCCTAGATCAGTTGGGTTCTGATAAAATCCTGATTGGTTATACCTTGGTTAAGTAGTTTTTCCTAAAAGCAGACCTTGTTAAGAACAGAATGCTGTAGTATATTTCTTTTTTTTTTTTTTTTTATTTATGATAGGCACACAGTGAGAGAGAGAGAGGCAGAGACACAGGCAGAGGGAGAAGCAGGCTCCATGCACCGGGAGCCCGATGTGGGATTCGATCCCGGGTCTCCAGGATCGCGCCCTGGGCCAAAGGCAGGCGCCAAACCGCTGCGCCACCCAGGGATCCCCTGCTGTAGTATATTTCAAAATGATTCCTTTTTCCTTTCCTTTGCTGGAAACACAGAGGATTTTCCTCTGAAATTTACTGTGAGGTTCTAGTGAGTTCCTGGAGGTAAAAGTTGTAAGAGTCTAGGGCCCTGATGGCTGGGTCCTCCTGAAGTTTTTATCTCTCAAACTTGACCACAGTGAACTTCCAGCAGTCTGTCAGTTACAGTTCAGATTTCCCTACCTTGGGGCTGGTTTCCATAGAGGTTGTAGCTTACCCATTTCTGCTCTAATAAATGTAATTCTTCACATTAGCCTTTTGGACTTTACAGTTTTCGGCAATGTGGTTTGCCCCATGAATCACTTTTCTTACAGATCTAAGAAGAGTTGATTTTTCTGTTTGTTTAGCTTTTTACTTGTTATTAGGACAGAGTGATGATTTCTAGGCTTCTTTTATGGCAAACCGGAACCCAGAAATTCAAACCTAAAGTCTAAACTTGAATTATTTTAAATTCTGTTTATGTTCATTTCACTTGCTGAAGTCTAAGAGATCTTAATTTGTTGTTTCTACAGACAACTTATGATGACTTCTTTTCTTTTTTATGTTTGGTAATTTTTGATGGTAACTGATTTTTGGTTGAATCTCATCTGTGGGAATCCTTAGGTCCTAAATTGGGAATGTTTTCGTGCAGGCAGATTTGCATTTGCTCCAACCCAGAATCATAGAGTACTAGAAGTCTGAGACAGCATTAGCCTCCTTTGTGGGCTCTGCAGAATGTGTGTGATTTGGTTTCTCCACCTTGAGGTTGGACCAAAGTTTGGGTATCTCATAGGATGACGTCTGGTTTGCCCAGGACAGAGGGATTTCCTGGGACATGGGACTTTGAATGTAAAACTAGAACAGTTCTGGGCAAACTGGGATGATGAGAAATCCTAATTCTGATTCCAGTGTTTATATTTGCATTATAATGAAATATAATGACATACCAGCATTTAATGATAATTCTGGACATTTATGTGTCTTA
Organism: Canis aureus; assembly: GCF_053574225.1. Lineage (NCBI taxonomy): Eukaryota > Metazoa > Chordata > Mammalia > Carnivora > Canidae > Canis > Canis aureus. The sequence continues at coordinate 48,296,823 of NC_135611.1, forward strand.
TATGTACGTTTGCCAGATAACCCTGGCTTTCTTATAGTTTGTATGTATGTGCCTTCCTTGGAGATTTCTCATACTTTCCTACAAGCCCAACAAAAAATTTTGTCTGTTGTAATTTACCCAAGATCTAGTAATATAGTTGTGGGCAGGCCTTTCAGAGGATCCTGGAAGTATAACCTGTAATTTTACTTTTACTTATGTTATTGAGAATGTGTTTCCATGCCATTCCATGGTTCTACAATATGATTACTAGTGGTTGCATAGTATTTTGTTTTATGTCTGTACCAGCACACTTACTGAATCAATATATATGAAAATGCTGTGTTGGAAATCCTTATAGATAAGTCTTTGCACGATTTAACATTATTTTCTTATGAGAAATTTGCAGAAGTAGAATTGCTGAATTAAAAGGCTTGCAACATTTTAAGTCTTTTGAATTATATCGCCAAATTGGTTTCCCATTTCTTTACACCTTATGTGGCACTGGGAATTATCATTTCTTTCAGTCTTTATCATTTTGAGAAATGAAATACTCACCATTTTTAAGTAAGGCATATGACTTTTGATACTAATAAGCACTATATATGGTACCACAATATTTCGACAACAAGGTTTCAGGTATAGATTCACTCTTAGAAGTATCTGGGTCCCATTCTCATTTGAAACTGGTCATCAAGTGGTTTGTCTTACAGCCTTCATATCCTCCTCTATTAGATGTTCATGTTTTTAGAACTGGCTGTTGGGATGCTTGGGTGGCTCAGCTGTTTCAGCGTCTGCCTTTGGCTCGGGGCGTGGTCCCGGAGTCCCAGGATCGAGTCCCACATCGGCCTCCCTGTGTGGAGTCTGTTTCTCCCTCTGCCTGTGTCTCTGCCTCTCTCTTTCTGTGTCTCTCATGAATAAATAAATAAGATCTTAAAAAAAAAAAAAAAGAATTGGCTGTTGAAATCAGGTACAGAAAGTAAATAGGGAGTAGTTTTCCCTGAAAATGTACCTCTTTGCTGTTCTCTGAATACAAACCCCTAGCTTCCTCCCCTGAACTTTTAACTCACATGTGCTTCAGTGCTTGTCAGCCTCAGGCTTTCAAGACACCCAGGTTCTGAGTGACTGGTGTTGACCCAGAGTCAGTACAGAGAACCTCGCCAGGCAGCATTTATTTCCCTGTTTCTTAGAAGACGGGGCTCTGTAGCATGCTTGGTGCCTTGTTGGACACTACTTACTTAAATGCAGTACTGATGGGTACTGTAGGTGAGATAAAAATTGGAGTGTAGGAGTTTGTTTTTTAGTAGGTATGATGAATTAAGTAGAAAGATAGCTCTACCTCAGGCAGAGAAAACCCTTGCCATGTGAGTTTGCACAGTGCTTTGGTGTATTACATCTAGAGGAACCAGTGCCGTTTTGAACAAGACAGAAGTTTTTTGAGGATTGCATCTCTCAAATTTATGGTTCAAGTCAATGGAAAAATGACTGGATATGAATACACTTGTAATAAGCATGCATCTTTTGAATAAGCCTGAGCATAACCAGCACACACGTCTTCATGATCTGACTGGCATGTTTTGAGAAGTCAGGGCTGGAAAATGACAACACGATAAATATATTAGATCATGATTGAACTTCATTATCTTTGTATCGGTGTTGGGAGGTTTTCACGTATGTAGTTGTTCATATGTAGGTAGCCATGTGACAAGTCACTTCTGAGAGTATCCCTGCCTTAGAAGGCAGTCTTAGAAGGCAAATTTGAACTAGCTTCTAGGCAGCTAATGAAACTAATTAGGAACCAGTTAGAACTGCCTTGGGCTAGGTGGATATTTGTGGGTTCTGGAAGATTCCCCAGGGAATGGAGTGACTGTAATTAGAGGTAGGTCATTGTAGTTACTTTAGTTCAGAAGAAATGTAGAGTTCAGGGTCTGCTACCAGCTGTGGAAAGGGGGCAGCCAGGGAAAAGCATGGGGAGAGCCACCCGGGCAGTAGAGCTGAGTCTGAGACGTTTGACAAGGAGGACGCCAGAGCTGCTGCCCTTCAAGTAGAAATTGGGATGGGTTTAATTTCATCATTACTTAGGAATACTCATTTTCCTTTCTTTTTCTTCCATCCCCAAACAACTCTGTAATCAAAAACTTAAGCTTTGGAACATTTTATTCAAAAATTTTTACTGGGTTTTTCTCTCTGCTTTGTATTCATCTAACATCTATATATTTTGCCTACTGAAATTGACCTTTGCTTCTCATCTCAATCTTCTGTTTAACCACTCTTTTAAATTTTTATCCTTTAGAATGAAATAGAACGTTGTTCTGAAATTTTATCTCTATTCGTTACTCTTCATATGCGTTTTCTTTGCCAAAGCCCCCTTAGTTTGAGAACTAAATCAGTGTCTTTGGTATTTTATTGGGATTTTCTAGATTGGGAGAGTACTCATTAAGGTGGTATATAATAATTTTTAAAAATTCTTACTGATTTAATTTTTTTCTAAAAATCCCAAAGGATTGGTGCCTAATATAGTTCATAGCTTATTAAACCTTATTGTGAGATATCATCATACATGTAGAATGTGTCTGACATATAGGTCAGAGTAATTACAGAGTGAGCACCCTGTAACCACCACCCCAATCAGAATGTGGACTATTGCCAGCACCCCAGCAACACCCCTGTGTGCGTGCCTCTTCCCATTCACAGTCAGCTCCTGGAGGTCACCACTGTGCTGCTTTATGTTGTATTTTCCTGGCTTTTAAAATTTTAGCTATACTGTCTGTATATGCAGTCTTAGCTGATAAAATTAGTTTCACTTGTTTTGGACTTTATATCAGTGGATTTATATTGTAGGTATTTTTTCATGGGATCTCTTTGCTTAACATTATGTTTGTGAAATTCACCCATTGTTCTATGGTGTGTTCATTGACATTGCTATATATAGGATTCTCTTGTTTGAATCTGACATATTCTGTCCATTCGGGTTGGTTTCATTATTTTGGCTAATGTAAGAGTTGCTGCTACTACAGCTGTGAATGTCTGTGTGTCTTTCTCAGGGAGTACTGGTGAGGAATGTGTCTAGTGCACACATTCAAGAGTGGAATCCCTGTTTGCAGAGTACTCATGTCTTCAGTAGTCCTAATACTCTGGACTGCTTGCATTCTTATAACTTTTAGTGAATACATTTCTTTTTTTAAGATTTATTTATTTATCTATTCACGAGAGACAGAACGAGAGAGAGAGAGAGAGAAAAAGAGAGAGAGAGAGGCAGAGGGAAAAGCAGACTCCCCACAAGGAGCCTCATGCGGAACTTGATCCCAGACCCTGGGATCATGCCCTGAGCCAAAGGCAGATGCTAAACGACTGAGCCACCCAGGCATCCCTAGTGAATATATTTCTGTTAAAATTGTGGCAATGGAAAATATCTTTCCTAATTTATTTTATCTCTGATCTCTAACATTAATGCAAATGATCAAGAAATAAAAGATTTGTTTTTCTCCTTACCTCTCCCTCTAGTGAATTTTATCCATGTTGGTAAAAAGTAGAAATCAGAACAAAATAAACTAGAGTGAAAATAACTCTATCTGGAAAATAAAGTATCTAATTACAAACAGGGGAGGCAGAGAATGCAGTACAGGGGACTTTTGCATAAAATATTCAGTTAAGGTTTGTTGATTGATTAATCTGGGAGTGTCTTATTCCTGCAAGATTTCCTTTCCTAGAGAATGTACCATTCTGTCCCTCAATTGTACTTTTCCGAATTCTGGGACTTGTAATTTGTCATTAAGAACTGGATAGTATGGAAAGTTAGAGTGGGAATCTTATTCTAAGTTTACAGACTCTGGTGCCACTGTCAGTTAGTAATTCAGTCAGACACACATATTATTTAAAATTGTAATCTCCAAAAAAGCAGGGATGGATTTTTCAGTGATTTATAGGACTAGTCTGAAAATAAGCTGTAATTACCAGAAGCAGGTCTGGGTCTGTATTACAGTGTTTAGGGTAAAAAACATAAAGCCAAATTTAGGAGTATTTACTTTCAATCTGTTATTGAAAGACTTTGAGTATTTGCTTTTCTTAATTTACTTGATTTTAAAATGAAGGTAAAATATACGTAGCAAAACTTACCATTTTAGTCACTTTAAAGTATACAACTCAGTGGCCTTAAGGACAGTCACATTATTTGCAGCCATCGCCACTGGCCATCTCTAAAAATTTTTTCATCATCCCAGACTGGAATGCTGTACCCATGAGATAACAGCTCTCCAGCCCTCTCACCCTCAACCCCTGGTGGCTGCCATTCTACTTTTGATCTCTATAAACTTGACTCTTCTAGGTACTTCATAAAAGTGTATTTAGAAGATTTGTCCTTATGTGACTGCCTTGTTATTTCATTGAGCATAATGTCTTCAGGGTTCATCCATGTTGTGGCGTGTCCAACAGAAAGTTCGTTCTCTTTCTTTCTTTCTTTCTTTCTTTCTTTCTTTCTTTCTTTCTTTCTTTCTTTCTTTCTTTCTTCTCTTTCTTCTTGTTTTGAGAGCATGTGCTTATGTGAGGGGTGGGGAGGGTTGGGGAAGGTTGGGGAGGGGTGGAGGGAGAGGGAGAAAGAGAATCTTCTGAGGAGCTCAGTCTCAACGACCATATGAGATCATGACCTGAGCCTAAATAAAAAGTCAGACACTTAACCGACTGAGCCACCCAGGTGCCCAAGAAAGTTCTTCCTTCTTAAGCCTGAGTCATATTCTATTGTAGGTACAGACCACATTTTATCTGTTCATCTGTCTGTTGACAGTGGGGTGGCTTCCACTTTGGGATCTTGTGAACATGGTGGTAAAATACTGTTGGAGTCCCTGGTTTCAGTTGAATAGTTGCTTTTTATTCTTTCTATTTATCTTTCTGTTAATCTATACCAGACCCCTTTTACTTAGGAGTGTAAAAGTAAGAAGCTGATCCTCTCAGAAGCTGATCAGTTATAGCTTCATTTTCTCACCCTCGTGAGTAAACAAGACTAAAAGAAGGGAAGTGTGCAACACTGTTGATTTCTGTCAGTGTAGTACTATAATTGGTGCTAGCCTTTCAGTAATTAAGACATTACAATTGTGATGCTATTTTGTTAGATTTTTGTATCCATTATTCATTGGGGTCATCATAAAGTAATATGACATTTTTTATATATGTGGCTATGGTTCTTAACTTTTATAATTTTAATGAAACACTTATGTCTGTGCTTTTACTACAGAAATTTATCCTACATACTTAAGTATAATAGTTATTTAAGGCTTACATTTTGGAGAGCTAGCGTATATTGGTGGTTTTCAAACTTTCTAGTCTCAGGGCCTCTTCATAGTCTTAAAAATTGTTGGAGACCCACAAGTGCTTTTGTTTATATGTGTGTTAGCTATTGATATTTACACTAGAAATTAAAACTGAGAAATTTTTAAAAATTACTAATTCATTTAAAAATAAACTACTAAATGTTTTAAATATGTTTCAAATGAAAAAACTGTATTTTTTAACTAAAAACATTTACTAAGAAGAGTGGCATTATTTTACATTTTGGCAAAATATCTTTAATGTCTTAGTAAAAGATAGCTGGCTTCTCCTATCTCTTTCTGCATTCAATCTGTTGCAATATGCTGTTTTTGTTAAAATATATGAAGAAAATCTGACCATACAGATATGTAGTTGGAAAAGGAAGAAATATTTTAATAATCTTTTCAGATAATCTTGGATTTTTTTGCTGCTATATTAAAACTTAACAAGTGGTAATTTTTTAAAGGCTAGTAGTAATGTGGAATTTTAAGTGTAATTGGTGAATTTTTTGTACTTGGTTAGATTAAAATCCTTTTGTCTTTCTTGCACCTCAGTGGCTTTTTTTGCTCTAGCATAATTTGTGTCATCATGAATTGGTCATTTGGAAAATAGTGGTTCACCAAGTTATGTGAATCTTCCAAATACTGACACACTATGAAATATGAAATACAATATAAAAATACACATTTGTTAATGTTACTTCCAGTCGCATCCAGAATATCTTTAAATCTTGGGGAACTATCAAGCTTATAGTGATAGACAGTGGTTTTCAAACCCAAAATTCTGATTTTAACTTGAGTGCTCAACTTTTCTTTATAGGCAGCAAAAACTGTCAGTTTTCTTAAAGTGACATGCTCCCTTTGTGTTTGAGATAATGTCTGCCAAAAAGACCCACGCCTGAATTACCATAATTTGTCATTCATTCTTTCCAGTAAACATGGTATTCCATGCAAAAAAACATCATTTCAGTTTGTAGTTTAAACTATAGCACAAGTGCTTTTTCCAAGGTCACCCTTGAACTTCAGTAATCAGTAGGGATGCTTTCTGTGTACTTGAGACACAGAATATTAACCAACCATGTACTAATGGTTGAGACTTAATACAATTAATAATTTGTCCTACATCAAGAGTATCCTTTCTTGGGGCATTTGGGTGGCTCACTCGGTTAGACGTCTGCCTTTGGCTCAGGTCATGATCCCAGGGTTCTGGAATCGAGCCCCAGGTCCCTCTTTGGCCAGGAGCCTGCTTTTCCTGCTCCCTCTGCTGCTCCTCCCCCTCCTTGTATTCTCTCTCTTTTAAATAAATAAAATCTTAAGAAAAAAGCATGTTCTTTTCTTAAAAAGATTTACTGGGGCACCTGGGTGGCTCAGTAGTTGAGCATCTGCCTTTGGCTCAATGAGATCCCAGGGTTTAGGGATTGAGTCCTACATTGGGCTCCCCGCAGGGAACCTGCTTCTCCCTCTGCCTGTGTCTCTGCCTCTCTCTCTCTCTGTGTCTCATGAATAAATAAATAATCTTTTAAAAAAAGATTTATTATTTTCTTTATTATTTAAAGATTTCTTATTTATTTTTAAAAAATTGAAAAAAAAACAAAAAAAATAAAAAATATTGAGAGAGAGAAAAAAAAAAAAAAAAAAAAAACAAGCCAGGGGGAAGGGCAGAGGGAGAGGGAAAAACAGACTTCCCCTCGAGCAGGAAGCCTGATACAGGGCTTGATCCTGGGACCCTGTGATCATGACCTGAGCTGAAGGCAGATGCTCCCCCTTATTTATTTATTTTAGAGAGAGAGAAAGCACGAATGGGAGGAGCAGAGGGAGTGGGAGAGAGACTGTCAAGCAGACTCCATGCTGAGACCAGAGCCCTAGGGGGTGCTCAGTCTCACCACCCTGAAGTCTCAATTTGAGCTGAAACCAAGAGTTGGATGCTTAACCACCTGTGCCACCGAGGCACCTCATATTTATTATTTAAGGAGAGAAAGAGACGGGGGTGAAGGACAGGGAGAAGGAGAGAATCTCAAGCAGACTCCCCGTTGAGTGCAACAGGGCTTGATTGCATAACCCTGAGATCATGACTAGAGCCAGAATCAAGATTTGGATGCTCAACTGACTGAGCCACCCAGGCACCCTTGCATCAAGGATATTCTTAATTGAAGCTGGCATTTAAAAAAAAACCCTAATGAGTACTGGTACATTTGGGTACCAGTGCCTTCACTGGTGCTAATGAGCTGAGTTTGACATACTGTTGCTTTGGCACCATTGATACAATTTTCAATATAGTAAATAATGTCTTAGTGTTATTATGAAAACAATTTTGACCTTATAGATCCCCTAGGAGGATTTCAGGGGTTTGACAGCTTACACAGTCATATATAGTGTGGATGCTTTAATAATCATGGATTATGCTGTTAAATAGTTTAAAACCTATGTCTATATAGCTGGGTCTTGAGAAGTTGTGTCTGCTTTTCCCATCTGTGGCTGCCAAGTCAGAACATGGACTAAGGCTATATTATACAATGGTATTAGCATTTTAGGAGGAAGAATGTGGTGTTAATTTGAATTTTATAGCATTTGTTTTTACTTTACCCCCCTCAGGTATAGGTGCTTCCTTGAAAGAATTCCTGAGGGAATTTAGTGGCTTTAATTTATAGGTTCATACAAAATATGTATAATGACTCATCTGAATTAGAATATCTCAAGGAAATTGTGTAGCTGCTGCTCTGCTCCTGCCTGCCTCCTGTAAACTTTTCCTTGAATACCTAGTTTGTACTGAACTCTCTGCCAGGATTGAGAAAGATGGGTTCCCAGCCTCTATGAACATAGAAAAAGAGTGTTTGAATGCAGTGTGATGAGTGCTGTAACAGAAGTTAGTGCAAGGTGCTCTGGGAGGCTTCACAGGACAGGTGCTATTGTAGGTGGGGTTTAAAAGGAGTGTGTTGGGGCTTGGAAAGGAGTGGAGACATGAAGGAGAGGAAGGACACAGTACTTTGGGGGGGCAGGGAGTGGCCAGATTCAACAATGTAACACAGGCAAGGCCAGACTTGGAGGCCAGAAAAGAGAAGGGTCTTTTTGGGTCTGATCTTATAGACCAGATGTTCTCAAAGCAGCATTAATATCTATCTTTGTGGAACTGGTTAGAAATGCAAATACTGGCCCTACTTTTTCAGTGGCAGGTGTTTTGGGTGGAGCTAAGCTGTTGAACTAGCCCTCTAGGGTATTGCCGAGGCCAGGGGAGAGCAGCCTAGGTTCTCCAAGTAGCCTTGAAAATTTAGAAAAGGTCACCGTGAGGGCCCTCTGGAAGGTGGGATGGTGTGGGGAAGTTAGGGACTGCGTCGTCCAGTGTTTTTGTGGATGTGATTCAGGCCTGGACTATTGGCAGTAGGAAGGAAGAGAGGGCAGATTTGCTGGAGTTAGATTCTCTAGGACTGTATCACTAGTAGACAGCTTAATAACTATGAAAACAGCTATTCTTTGCTCTGGACCTGCCAGCAATCCCGGATAGAGACCATTTTAAAGGCCCTTGCTTCTTTTGTCTTTAGGCAACAGCATTTAGCATAGTGAAAAAAACCAATTCAGGTAACTTGCCTGAGCCTCTGGAGTCTCCTTTTGGAGGTTGCCCACTTAAGTAGGGTGATGGTCCCTGGAAGGATAGAGTTGCACATGCAGAACCCAGAGTCTTAGATAGATAGCACAGTGTGGGAGAATGGAGGGGATGATTTCATTCAGGTATGTCCAGCTACTGGCAGATTGAATAATCACTGCATGGCATTCGAACTCCTTATGTTGTATGTTGTCAATGAGCTGCCTAGGTGTACCCTTTTATTGTTTGAATTTGAGCAATCAGTAGCTCTCTTGGGAGGGTGTGTGTATGTGTGTGTATGCATATGTATGTATGTGTGTGTGTATGTATGTATGTAAGTGAGTGTAAAGATGGGGTCTCCCAGTTTCAGTTATGGCAGTTACTCAGTTAGAACCTCTCTTCTTCAGTGTGTTAGTTTTTTTTTTTTTTTTTTAATATCCTGTTTTGTTTTACAGATTTGTAAGACTCCAGGGCCTTCAAGCTGTGATTCATCAGATGGTTTCTGAAATGACTGGGAAGACGGACGCTTTGGTGCCCATCGAAGAGCATATGTCTGTGTATATCTAAGACCTTCTTTGTACACATACACGTTTACACGAGAAGACAGGCTCATTCTCGTGCACACTTGAAGAGTTTTACAACTGATGAAAATTAATTTAAGAATCAGATGGAGCAACTTGATACTACTGGGCTCAGGAGCCCGGGGAGAAAAATATGTCACTAATGGTCAGTTTTCCACATGGTCTTCACGGGTAAAGAAAGTTTGCAAAAAGAAGAAAAAAAAAACTTGCACAGTTCAAGCCTCAAAAATACCTCTCCAGTTTAAAGAAGAAACTAAGTGAGAAGGTGGCCAGGGGAGAAGTGTGGTTTCAAGCAGCACAGGCAGGATCATGCAGTGGGTTTTGCACTTTATTTTCCAGTGGTTTTGGTGATTTGGACAGACTTCAAACCCCTAGACTGAAAAGTAACTCTGGCTGTATATATGACTTCAGGAAAGCAAGGTCAGGTGTGATGGGACAAATTTGAACAATGAACTGGTTCCTTTGCCTTTTTCAGTTAACTGTATTAACTGTATTCTTGAAATTTTAATTTATGATTTCCCTTTTCCTTTCCCGTATCTATAGGATAATATTTTAAAGTAGTAGTTGAAACCAGTATTTACAAAATAAATATCAAGGAACATCCAAGCAAAGCTTCTTTTCCCTTGGACTGTACATGTGGCATTTGGAAGCAGTCTCTGAATGTGAGCAGGAGAGCGCCCATCAGCAGAACATGCTGACTCTTTAAGGAAACAGTGTGGAAGAACCCGACTCTTGCCTGTATTTTTATTTTAAGGGATTCTCTTCCCTTTTGAGGCCAAGAAGACTTGCATATAGGAGGAAGAGTACTTGTTGGACTTAATTCTGCGATTAGTCTTTTTATTAAAGATGGAAAAAATATGTGATCCTTAGGAGCAGAAAGGGGAGAAGCCAATAGAGGAGGTTAGGAAAGAGACGGGTAAAAGAGACAAAATCCTGTAGTGAGGCTTGGTTTTGTCAGCAAGAGGATTTAGGATTCACCCAAGGCAAACACTTTTGCCACTTAAAGAGCTTTAGAACCTTCTGGTTCTGCAAGTGAAGGGGTTTTCTCTCTCTGCCTCTATGGCACCAAGGAGTGCATCGGTCTGTGGAGGGCCAGTCAGATGGAGCCCCACTCTCCCTCAGGACACAGTAGCCTGCCTGCTGGGAAGCCAGGACAGGCCCTGAGGTGGGAAGTTTCTGGTTCTGAACAGTGGGGAGAGTCTTTTTTTCTTCCTGAACTTGGACTGCTGTCTGCACAAACTCTGGTCTGTTTTGCACGGTTTGTGTGCCTTTTTTTCCCTTTATGCAATCTTTTTCAGCTTCAGCAGCAGAAATTTGTCTAGTTGAGAAAACATGCCAGAGGGTGGTTTCAGAAGGAAGATGATCCCACGTGTTCAGTCTCTGCATCTGAACTTTTGAAGAGGAAATTCCAGCTCGAGGGATTCTTTAAAGCCTTAAGTTACTTGAAATCTATGTATTTGCAACCCTTTGTCTCTGGAATCATATTACACTAAACTGGAATCTCAGGCTGAATGAGAATAACCAAGTTGAGTGAAAAGAAGAAAACCCCGTTTCTTGGTCAGCAAGTGTTAATGACGTTCTTCCTCTAAGGACTTGAAAATAAAAATGGACGCATGTTGTTTTTAAAGCATTCCCTTTTCCTAGCAGACTGCCATCATCTTTTCTAGAGGAATTTTTTCACTATGCATTTGGTGGATCTTTATACAATACTGACCTTGTAATTAGGGGTCAGTCTTAATTAAAAGGGGTCTGGGAAGACGACACAAGCCAACCACAAAAATTAAATCAGTCAAGTTGGTCAGTGAAAAGAATTGGTTTCTCGGCATTCAGCATTACTTTTTAAATAAAACAGTTAACTGACAAAAAGTATGTATGCAGCGGTGGAACATGGGCCTGTCCTTTGTAGTGACTCCAATATCCTCTGCCTGTCCTGGAAGGGGCGCGTGCCCAAGAGCGAGAAGGAGAAGCCCGTGTGCCGCAGGCGCTACTATGAGGAGGGCTGGCTGGCCACAGGCAATGGCCGGGGCGTTGTTGGGGTGACCTTCACCTCCAGCCACTGCCGCCGGGACCGGAACACTCCACAGCGGATAAACTTCAATCTGCGGGGTCACAATAGCGAGGTGAGCTGGGCTTTTGCCACGCTTCTTGTCTGATCGCTGCTGGGGGTATTCTTGAAGCCTCTCCCTGTGGGTTCAAAATTTGCTTTGCTTCGTTTTCTCAACTTGCTGTCAAGGAGACTTTTCAAACCATGAATTCCGTCTTCTCTGTCCCAGTGGGAACGTGGCTGTGTCCCTCTCTGAGCGTGTCTGTCCTCTTGGACACCCTCACTCTCCTTTCCCAGCAGTGGGCAGCCCACTGGCAGGGAACACCAGCGTGACTTGAGGTTAGATAATCTCCACCAACGTGTCATGCGCTCAGCGTTTTTTGGTCACCCTGTATGCAGAGCAAAGAGTCACTGCCCCTGTGTGAGATTGGGACTGTAAACAATGAAAGTGGTGTTGTCTCCACCTTACATGGTGAATATCCACCTCGCTCTGGGTGGTAATTTAATTCCTACCATGTATTTCTTGTACATGGAGGTGCAGAACAAAGGAATTAAACAGAGGTGACAGAGATGATTAACTGGTGAAGAGCCATGGTTTTTCATATCTGTTGGGTGTGTTGTATTGAGGATATTATGCTGTCTATGCAAATATATGGGTTCCCCTGAGCTTCTAAAACCTAAACAGTGTTATTACTACCTGTGAAATTCATTCAACTGGTATTTATTAAGCAGTGTTGAAGAGTTAGGTACTGTGTTTAAAATAAGAGATGTACTTGCATAGCATGTTAATAGTATTCATGTTTCCCTGTCAGCTACCTTATTTGTGTGTTTTCTTAGGAGGAATCCATTATAAAATGTCCATGCATAGTTACTAAGTAGTTGTAAAAGAGGGAGAATATTCTTGAAGTATATATACAATAAATGTATTAATCTTAGGCTTACCTCTCAATGATTATTCACATGTGCATTCACCCATGTAATCTCCAACCAGATGAAGATGTAGAACATTTCCATCACCCCTCACAAGTACCTGCTGCCCCTTCGCAGGCTGTCCACCCTGCTGAGAGGTCACCCACATAAGTTGTGCTTGTGCTTGAACTTAATATAAATTCATCATATACCCTTTGTGTCTGGCTTTTCTCACTCATTGTCGTATTTGTGAGATTTGTCCCTGTTGTGTGTGCTGTTAACTTGTTCTTTTTGATTGATGTTAGTTTTCCATTCAAGGAAGAAACCATAGTTTTTCCATTCCTGTATTGATGGGCATTTGGGTTGCTTCCAGTCTTTGGCTGTTACGGCTAAACCTTTTATAAAGTTTGTGTCTTTTTATGGATCTGTGCATGCACAGTGGAATTTCCAAGTCCCAGTACAGGCATAGGGTTAGTAGAAATCACCAATTTCCCAAAGTGATAATGCCATTTTATGCACCCCCCCCCCATAATTAGGAAAGTTATGGCTGTATAAAAAACTTCGTTTGAATTTGATTTTTTCATATGAAAAAAATGGTTTTATTCAAGGAATTATGTTTTATAAATACCTCTATACTTACTGCACACACACAAATGTACACTACACAGCAGTCAATTGGGGAAAGCCCTCTTTAGAATCACCCTGCAGGTGCAAATGGGGGCAGAAGCATCTTAGGGCTACCTTATGGAATTTGGGGCCTTGGTGGCATGCACAAGAGATCTGAAAGTTTAATTATATGTATATAATTAAAGATATGAATTGCAAAACTTCAGTCCCTCAGCCTTTCTTACATTGTTTCAGATAAACTTGTACTATAATAATAATGAAACAAACAATGTGTATTTACCTAATTTTATATGCTGGAAGGGAATTTAAAACAATAACGTTTACCTACTAGTGTTTGGTTATTAATCCATTTTTATCTTCCAGCATTAGTATTAAAGATTTTCTGGAAGGGGGAAAAATGGGATAAGGATCTTCAGTGAGACTGGGAGATGGAGCAATATATGAATGAAGTAAATGTGTATTTAAAAATATAGTAGCTGATTGTAGCCATAGTTAACTTAATTTTCTTGATGAGAAATGTATCTTCTTTTTTTAGAGTAGACTTAGAAACCTGGGTGGCGTATGTGCTGGGGTACAGAGTGTTGCACTAGAGCAGAGGGTGATGCCTTGGGCCACAAGTGACTGGTGAGTGGCTGGTGATGCTTTCTGGGGCGTAAGCTGGATCTCGGAGCCCCTTTGGGCTCTGTACACACTTGAGAGTCCCCTGTCAACTGGCTACTGCTGAGGTTTGGCTCCAAAACCACCAAGGAGCAGTTCCTGCCCAGGTGACCCGTGTGTCAGAGGATGGATATGGTTTGCATGGAAATAATGTTGGTGACAGTTGCCATGTGTTCTTTGGCCAAATTTTCTATGTGTTTGCTATCTGTTATTTTGTTTATGCCTTGTAACAAACAGTTCTTTGCAGCTCTGTTTTATTCCTCTACCCAATTGAAGAATCTGAGGCTCAGAGATGTTTTGGAAATTGTCCAAGGTGGAGAGATAGATGATGATGGCATACCTTGTAAAAGATTCCTATCTGTTTTTCCTTCTGTAAGCTACTGCTTCAAAAGAGGTGAACTCTAGTGATCAGAGAAACAGAGTTATATAAATGACTGTGTGTTGGATGGTGAAGGGGTTGGTGAGGTATTAGAGCTGTGTGGGCTGGGAAGACTGGACCCTGAGTAGGCATAATGAAAAAGCAATAGGGATGAATGCTTGTGGGATGAAAGGGGCGCTGCTTTTGGTTTGGGTTACATCCCCAAACCATTAGAAGACTGTTGTATTCAAAAAGAAGTTTTGAGGGACACCTGGGTGGCTCAGCGGTTGAGCGTCTACCTTTGGCTCAGGGGGTAATCCTGGAATCCTGGGATCAAGTCCCACATTGGGCTCCCTGCATGGAGCCTGCTTCTCCCTCTGCCTGTGTCTCTGTCTCTCTCATGAATAAAAAAAAAAAAAAAAAAAAGTTTGAAAAAATCAAATGTGAGTATAAAAATAATCATTCAGTTCAGTGCATTTATCCACCAATGTGGAAAACTGAGTTGACAGCATTGCCTTAATTTATTATGGAATTTATTTGATTATTTTAATGTTTATTAATATATTTATAACATATACTATTGTGTTTATTTATAATTTTAATAAAATTTATTATGGAAATAATAGTCTTCAAGAACTAGTGTCTAATAAACATGTCACTGTGATACCATGATAGTGTGTGAATGGCTCTAGTAACACTCTTGTGATAAGAATGTAACCAGTTATTATAGATGTAAGGTGTATTTGAGAAACAGCTCTGTTAAATTTGTCTTACGAATTGTTATTTTGAACAGGAACTATTCTAGCAAAGTGGCAGAAATAGGACTATTTTTGTATATTAAGTTTAGAGTTTTGTTTCACCTAAACTGGCTTATCTATTTTTACAGGAGAGCTCAGTAGTGCGAGTTCATCTTTATTGCAGTAACACTTCCAAGTTGGTAAATGCTAATCATGAAAAATAGCTCTGTTCTAACTTCTTTCCCCTTCCCCTGCTTCCTCTCCTGGCTGTTCACCAAAGGCTTATATTATTACCTATTGGATTAATCAGTTTTGGGAATTTGTCTGTTGGCTTCTTTCCTATCTTGGCTGGTGGAGATTTAGCTCTCCCTTCCTTGACTACTCAGCCCGACCTTGCCCTGCAAGGTAATCATCACATTTTGCTCTGTCATTATTGGTTAACTCATTATTCAGTGTTGAGATTATTTAAACTGTGTCAGTATTGTGCCCAGGCAAATCAGGTAGGATACTATGATTATATTTCCTTTACTGTTCAGCATTTTTTTCCTTTGTGATATAAAAAGTCTTATTTTTCTTAGTGGTTTGGTTTCTTTACCTACTGTGAATCTTCCAGTGTCGTCAGTATGTTTCTATATGTTCAAACCAATAAGACAATCAGTTCATTTTGTTTTTGTTTTTTTCCTGGAGACCTCCATCTGGGAGTCCTTTGTCCTCCTGCTCCTCTTGGGTTGGTAGCTCTATGGGCCTCCTGCCCAGGTGACTTCCTGAACTTCCCTTTTATCATCACCTTGAGAATTTCCTTTGCCTCTTCTGCTTTATCTCTTGTTTCTTTGACCTTGTATCTTTTCTTTCTTGGTTTAATTCATTCTTTTGTTGGAGCATAATCACCAGATCTTCCTAAGAAAGAATTTGCAAGTCATGAATTTCAAGACTTGTACATGTAAAAGTGTCTTAATTCTTCATTCACTGTTGACTGATTGTCTAGGTATAGATTTCTAGGTTAGTACCTCCTGAATTTTGAAGGTATTTTTCCATAGTTTTAGAGTTGGAGAGTTATTATTTAGAAACAAAATAGTAGTTAAGGCCCTGAAGCTAGACTCTGAATCCTAGCTTTAAGTATATTATTTAATTTCTCTCTTCTGTTTATCTTCTCATTTGTGAAATGAAACCTACTCCTGTAGGTTTGTTTTAAGGTTTGAATGATTATATGTAAAGCATTTAGAGTAGTGCCTGGTATATCATGAGGGCTTTATAAATTGGCTATTATTATTCTAAGTCCTCTATATGTGATCTGTTAAAAAAAATCTGGAAGTTTTGGCATCTGCTCTTTATCATAGATATTCTGAAATTTCACAATGATGTTTAAAAGTAATGTACTGTAAAGCTGTTTGGCACCTCTGTGTATATGTACATGGGAGGTTCTTTCAGCTGGTGGATTTTACTGTGGAATAATCTGGGGAGAACTGACTGTTTTTTTGCTAACTGCCAGATGTCAACATCCAAGCATACTTCTCTGGGATTACTCAGTTTCTTTAGATAAGGCCCTTCCAGTCACATGCCTGTGAATTTACTTTTGCTGCTGGCATTCCAAAAGCTAAGGATGTGTGTGTATGTGTGTGTGTGTGTGTATGTATATATGTGTGTGTATGCACACATGTGTGCTGGGGAAGAGGGAGTGATAGGAGGGGGAGTATTTTAGTGCTTGCTGTGTGTGAGACGCCATTCTAAGAGCTTTAGCTCATTTAATCTTGACATCAACTCTCTGATTTTGAAACTGTTATTATCCCATTTTATAACTGAAGGAACTGATATACAGAGTGGTTAAAGACCTTGCCCAGGTGACATATCTAATTGACAGAGTTGAGACTGAACCAGGAGCCCCTCAGATTCCATACTCTTAACCTTTGGGAAAATCACCAGAGGTTTAGTCCCTGTCACCATCTTCACTGTGTCAGGTCCCCAGGGGTACTCTCTGTGGCTAGGAGGACGAGCTCTCACTGTCTGACACTGTGAGGGAGAGGTCTGCCTGTAAACCTCTGGAGTGCTCTGAGGGCAGGAGCATCTCCTGATGGCCTGCCTGTGCTGCAGTGACTTGTGTGTGGCTTTTCTCTCAGCACCTGCGCTCATGCCTGAATCGTTCTGGGTTTTCTGCTTCTGGACATCTCTCTGCAGACACTCAGTTTGGCCTTGCTCTGTTTTAGAAATTCATTTACCACTCCTTATCCATTTTCTGTCTTCATATGCTGTGATTTGGGCATTGTGGAAGATGGCCTTTGTGTTTGTTTTCATGCTCCTTGTTGTGAAATGATTTCTTTCTTTATTTTCTTGTGAAGTGATTTCTTTCTTTTTTTTTCTTAAAGATTTATTTATTTATTTATTTATTTATTTATTTATTTATTTGAGAAAGAGAAGAAAATTCAGGGACAGGGGCAGAGGGGAAGCAGACCCCCACTGAGCTGTGCAGATCTCTAGATTAAGAGATCATGACCTGAGCCAAAAACAAGTCTGTCATCACTTAACCCATTTAGCCACCCAGGCACCCCTATAAAGTAATTTCTAAGACAAAGATTAGGATCATCTTTAGTTTGACATCTTAAATTGGAAATCTCCTGTTAAGATATTTTTGAAGGTTCTTAAAAGCATTAAATACAGTTTCTATCCCCCCAAACAAAACCCAGAATATAATGGAGTTATATTTTATTAAGAAAATAGAATTTGTCAGGGCACCTGGGTGGCTCAGTCATTAAGTGTCTGCCTTCAGCTCAGGTCCTGATCCCAGGGTCCTGAGATCAAGCCCTCCATGGGCTCCCTGCTCAGCGGGGAGCCTGCTTCTTCCTCTGCCCCTCCCAACCATCCCCTTGCACCCTGTTTGTGCCCTCTCTTTCTCTCTCTCTCCTCTCTGTCTCAAATAAATAAATAAAATTAAAATAGAATTTGTCAAACTGATGGCATTATTTTTTTCCTTTAGCAATTTGTTTTAATTTTTTTCTCCTAATAGAAATAATCATGTCTGCAAGTAACTTAGACACATGGAAAACACAGTCTTTTGGGTGTATTTTTGCTAGAGAGAGAGAGGGAGGGATGTGGATACAAGGCAATAATTTTTTTGGTAATAGCCTCTTAGGGAAGCAGCTTCGAGCTACATCATGTCACAATGAGAGTGAATGAGATTACTACTGAAATTCTGAACAAATAAATATTTCCCCAACTATAGATTCTGTGTTCATGATTTATGAATAAGTGAACCTATGGATTCTTTAGCCAGACTGTCTCTGTGCTGTGGTTGCATTCTGTCTGGAAGGGAACAGTGACACCTGCTTCCTAAAGTGGTGACCGAAGTTCGAATCCACAGTGTACGTGAAAGAGCTCATTAAGTCTTTATTCTTACTTAATTATAATTAGACTCACTGTCATCCCTGGGTGTTGTACCCATCTGCATTTCCTTCCAAGGCTAAAACAGTGGAGCCGTGGCCTCTCTGCTGAGAAGTGGCCTAGTGATTGCAAAATATGGGAATGGAATGTGAGGTGGGAGGCAGGTGAAGGATTAGGAGCAGGGTGGGACTTCTTGCTAGGAGGGAGGCTGGGCTCATGTCAGTAGTTTTATTATAGGTTTGGGATTCTGGAACATTGGTCACCTCATCTGTATTGTATCCTTATCTGTGAGGCATTCTTGACTTTAAGCAGAGCTCACTCATCCTTGCCTACTTCCATCTGAGTTCACAGAACCTGCCTCATGGCCTCAGGTGTCATGAAGCCACCTATTGGTCCTTCGGCAGGGAGAATGTAGGTGTGATGCAGGAATGGATCCATAGTGCACTGGGCAGTTGGTATCATATTCTAATAGGTTTGTGTCTAAAGTTGAGTAAAGTCATCTCTCTGGGATATGGTCTGGGCTGGGCCTAGAGGGTGTGGGAGGGGAGAGAGAACACGAGAATCTGTGCTGTGCCGCAGTTTGGTATTTGTAATTGGGTCCACCCACATGCTTGACTCTGAACTTCCAAAACAAACATGCCTGTGCGTTTTGCCCAAGATTATACTGCTGGGTGTTTTTGTTGTACCTTCTGGCAACTTACATTTGGTTTCTCTTCCTCATTGTTGCTGTTTTATGGAATCTTTACTGGCATTTGTTGTTTTTTCCACTTGGCCTACTTAGATTTGGTCTACTAAATACAGAGGAAATGGTCTCCATCCCAGGGGCCTTTCTTTGTCCTGGAGTAACCCTCCTGTCGAAGCTCACCTCCAACCCCTTCCTGCTGCATGTGACCCCATAACAGTGCTCAAGACAAGAACCAGTTTTGTCTGTCTTCCTGTTCTCTTTCTTTGCTTAGGTTTTAGAGTTTAAGGGCATGTTCGTTCATCAGAGCCTTAAAATAGAAAAATAAATAACCTTGGAAATAATATGGTTGTCAGTAAGGTCTCTTGAGAACTTCTTGGTAACAGAAATAAATGTTTAATGGCTTTGTTGATAAGATGCTATAAGTTAATGCTTAGGACTCAGGAAGTCGATTTTATTCATTTTACTCAGAGTTTGAAGATGGAAATATAAAAAATCAGCTATTGTCTATTTCCCTTGATATTTTCATGGTTTTAGATTTTATTTTACCCCTCTTCAAGAATTTGCTCTAGATGCATTTGTGACTAATTAGAGAATTACCTAAATAACACAACCAAAGAGCTCTTTCCTGTCTTCTAGGTCTTGAAATTTTCTTTTGCCTTAATTATGCCTTTAAAAAGCCTAATTATCTGCCTTACTTCCAAGATTGAAATTATATTAAGGTAGTTAGGATCTGTCACGTAAATTGACATTTTCCCCTAGTAATGACATACTAAGGGAAAGAGAGGCCGGTACCTCTTTATTTATTTATTTTTTAAAAGTTTTATTTATTTCTTTGAGAAAGAGAGCACATATGCATGAGCAGGAGGGAGGGGCAGAAGGAGAGGAAGAAGCAGGCTCCCCACCAAGCAGGGAGCTCAACATGGGGCTCAATCCCATTACCCTGAGATCATGGTTTGAGCTGAAGGCAGATGCTTAGCTGACAGCTGCGCATGCACCTGAGAATATACCTCTTTAAAAAAGTATATTATTATTAGATCAGCAGTGTGCAATAGAATTATGATATGAGCCATATATGTAATTTTAAATTTTTAGTAGCTACATTAAAATAAAAAACAGATGAAATTAATAATGTTTTATATAAATCAATATATCTAAGGTGTTGTTTCAACCTGTAATCAGTATAAAAACTATTAATGAGATAACTTTACATTCTTTTTTTCACATGAAATCTTTGAAATCTGATACATCTCAGTTTGAATTAGCCACATCTCAAGTGCTCATTTGCCACATGTGGCTGGCTAGTGGCTACTATTTGGATTATGTAGTTTTGGACAACAATGTTTTGAGTATTGTGGCAGTGCTGCATGCTTACTCCAGAGAAGTTTTTAATGTATGTCTTAGAATCTTAGTTAAAAGACATTCTAAAATCTTTTTACAGGGAAATAATTTCGAACTTACGTCAAAGTTGCAAGAAAGTAAAAAGAACACTCAGTCTGTACTGAAAATCACCTATTGTTAACCTGTACTCATTTCTCATTTGTGCTCCTTCCTTCCCTTTAGCCCTCCGTTCCCTCCCATGACGTGTGTGTCCCTCCCAAATAATTTGAGAATATATACCTTGATCTTTTATCCTGAAATATTTCAGTGTATATATTTACTAATAATAAGAACATTCTGGCATATAACCATAGTAGTACAGTTACCAACTTAAGGAAATTTAACATTAGTTCAGTACTTTAACGTACTGTCCATGTTCCACTTGTCATTTTTTCCCCCTAGTACGGTATCCAGTTTAGGATCATATATGGCATTCACTTATTACCTACATGTCTTTAAGCCCCTTTGATCTGGAACAGTTCTTCGGTTTTTGTTTTTGTTTTTGTTTTTTGTCTTTTATGACATTGACATTTTGGAAGAACACTCCTCCTCCTCTTTAATAGAATGTTCTGCATTTGGAGTTTGCCTGATTTTTATTATTATTAAATTCAGGTTAATAATCCCCAACTGAATCCTCCATAAGTGATATTGGATATTGTGTCTTTCTCAGAGTGTCACAGTGTCTGTCTGCCCTTCATTGCTGATATTAATTTTGACCAGATCTTCTTGCTGTGCAGTTACTGTGTTTTCCCCTTGCATTTACAGGCAGTCAGTAGGAGGATACTTTAAAGCAATATACATATCCTCTTCCTTACTGGAATTTCCTACATGGGTTGATTATCCATTGCTTCTTGCTTGAACCAGTCTTTACTGTGATGGTTGCAAAATGGTGATTTTTAACTCTAGTCCTCCCTGCATATACAGATATCCTGTGTGTAAGTACATCCATCCATCTACCCATCCTGTCTGTTACCAGTGTGAGCTCATGGATTTTTCTTGAACTCCATTTTCTGAACTCAGTTTTTTTCTTCAATGCTTATTAAACTTAATTATACCCAGTTTTGCTCAGATCATTCCAGATTTAGTCTTGGAGGCTCCTTCAGGCTGCTGTGTTGTTTTGATACACTCCAACCACTGGGGATGCCTTTCTACTTTGGTACATAACAAGATATTCCAGCCTTATCTTGTACTTACCCTGCTCCAGGTCTGGAAACAGTCATTTCTCTGAAAAGAAATTCTGCTTTGGTAGAGTCAGGGAGTATGGTATTAGAAGCCAAGATCTGGCCTCTAGATTTGATCATTGCTGCTGGGGTTTTGTTGCCACTGGGCCCTTTTCAGTGGATGCATACCTACAAATATAAGTACTGTAGAGGTCTGAATCAGCCAGGAGACAGAGACCACCCGGTAGATTAAACAGGGAAAGTTTAACATAAACATTACTAACTGATAAAAGAGTTACAGTAGATTCAAAGAAACTCTATGGGACCCTAGGACTGAGAGTGAGGACCCAAGGAAAGACAAGCTTGCTTCAGATCTCACTGGCAAAGGTGTGGTTCATCCCAGCAGATAGCAGAGAAGTTTGTTGCCTTAGCCAGACTGGAGCAGGTCTGAAGGCAAGCAATAAACAACCCTTTGGAGAGTGGTCAGAGGAACAGCTGATGGTGTGTTCTGCAGGAGGAGTCTGGAGGCAGAAGGCTCTCAAAGTGAATAGGCCACATGGGAGCTTGGAGGAAGGGGCTTTCAGAAGGAATAGCCATGAAGTGTGTGACCTTTCAGGCCATGGACAACTCGGAGAACAGGTGGCAGAGGCTCTGGTTTCTGTGTTGAGGGGACTACAGAAATGTCACTAGCCAAAGGCCAGGAGGTCACAAGAGGGACTGTGTTCTGAGCCAGTGGCTGTGGTAGTTTCTATAGATTTCCTTAGCCCCACCCTCAAGGCCCTTGGGAATTTTCTTCCTCCTATGATGGCCCTTAAGTGCCCTCTACTAAAAAAGCTTAACATCACGATGACATTAAAGGAGAAAATGCCTGATGTGAGCAGAGATTGAAGGGTGCATTTGGAACTGAGAGGTGATATACTGACACACACATACATACACATGCATATATGCACACATAAAGGCACATATATATATTTAGAAGTCATGACTTTATACCAATATTTCCAGTTCCAAACCACCCCCAGTGGCTTCCTCCATTTCATATTGGTATTTTTCTTCCATAGTTTGCTCAGTCTCATAATACATCTGAAATAGTTTAAGGATTTCTTCACCTGTACTAATACAAAAACACACCTACTTAAAAGATGTTATGGACTGAATGTGTCTCCCCAAAATTCATATATTGAAGCTTTAACTGCCATGGGATATAGTATTTGGAGATGGAGACTTAGGGAGGTGATTAGGGTTAGGTGAGGCTGTGGAGTGAGGCTCTCATGATGGAATTAGTGCCCTTGTAAGACGATACACCAGAGAGCTTGTGCTCCCTTTAGCACACAGAGATCAAGTGAACACACAGTGAGATGTTGACTATCTACAAGCCAACAGAAGATGCCTCCTTATGAGACCTACCTTGCTGGGCACTTTGAACTTGGATTTTCAGCCTCTAGAATTGTGAGAGAGAAAATTTTGGTTGTTTAAGCCATTCAGCTCATGGTTTTATGTTATGGCCACCAAGCCGACTAAGAGAAGAGCTCAGAATCTGCTTGCAGGGCTTCCCTGCATGCCACCTACCCCCATACTAGGGGCAAATAGGCAACTATTCATGTTCTTAAATTGTTTGAATTTATTCCTCTCTACTTTTTCTTCAGTTTAGTTAAGTAATTCATCTGAAATACAGTTGGGTTTATTTGTTTCAGTTTTGTTTTCATTTTTGGGTTTTCCCTCTTTCTGTTCTTGTTGACTTTATTTCATTTTGCATATGTAGAACATTAACCTGCATTGAAAAGGAAAAACATGTAAAGAAGTATTATCAGAGAACTGACACTCATTCCCTTATCTCTTCCATCCTCTCTACCCACCTTATAAATACTTTGTTACCTTCTGATTTTTGTTAGCCTTCTATAAAAAGAAGGGTCTCTATGTATTTATAATGTTTTCTTCTTTCCTCTTTTTTCTTTGACAAAAGAGCATAATATATATGCATTTTTTACCTGCTTTATTGAGATATAATTGACATCATTAGTTTTAGGGGTATATGTGTATATATATGTGTGTGTGTGTATATATATGTGTATATATACGTGTCTGTGTGTGTATATATATATACATGTGTATATGTGTTGTATATATGTGTGTATATATGTGTGTACAGTTCCAAACCACCCCCAGTGTATACACACACACACATAATATACACATGTGCTTTTTTATATTTTGCTTTTTCATTTAACATCTGGAGGTGACTTCATGTCCACTCATGCAGATAGTCCACAGCCCCTTTTACAGCCCACGGTTCTCCACTGTGTGTATGTGCCAGTTTATTCCAACAGCCTTATATATGCCAACGAATATAGGGAATTTCCTGTAGTTTATAATTATAAATAATGCTGCAGTGAATCACTTGTGCATATGTATTTTCATATTATTGGAGATGTATCTTCAGGAGAAGTTCTTAGATGTAGGATTGCTGAGATGAAATGTGAAAACATATGTAGTTTT
Source organism: Canis aureus (assembly GCF_053574225.1). NCBI lineage: Eukaryota > Metazoa > Chordata > Mammalia > Carnivora > Canidae > Canis > Canis aureus. Next base: position 48,320,682 of record NC_135611.1, read on the forward strand.
GTTATATATTGCCAAACTCCCTTCCATAATGGTAGAACTATTTTGCATTCCTACCAGCAATGTATGAAAATACCTTTTCTCCCACAGCTTCACCAACAGAGTGTATTATCTTTTAAACTTTTGCCAATCTGCTAGATAAGAAATGGTACCTCAGTATACTTCTAATTTGAATATCTTTTATTATAATAAGTGTAGTTGAACATGTTTTCAAATATTTAAAGACCATTTTTATATCTTATGAGTTGTGTAGTCACATCTTTTGTCTATTTTTCTATAGGATTTTAAATCATTTTGCCTTCTTCAAATTTTAAAAGTTCTTTGTTGGGGACATTAGTCTTTTATTTGTGATACGCATGTTTTCTCTCTTGTCTTTTGACTTTGCTAATTTTTTTATTTTTAATTTTTTATATTTTTTTGCTGTACAAATTTCTAAAAACTTTTTATCTTATTAAATTTATCAGTCTTTTATTGCATCTGGATTTTGAGTCATAATTAGAAAGCCTTTTTCTATACCTCAGTTATAGATGAATTTACTCATATTTTCTTTAGGTTCAGGTAAAAACTCATAACAGATTATTACTAGTAAGAAAATCAATATATATTTTGTACTTGTTATGGAATCTCTTCATTCATGGCTTTCTTATGATAGGACAAATGGTAATTAAACACTCTTAGACCTGCCAGGCAGTTTGGTTTTAAACTCCAGCAAATGGGCAAACTAAAGAACAAGATTACCATCCAGGTAAAGTTAGAATTTCAGTCAGTTACAGTGGTGAGAGTATAATTCATTTTTTAAAAACTGTTTGATTTGTCTATTTTGAGTTATCCATAAGAGGAGTCTCCTTTGCCTGAGATTCTTGTCTGTTTATTGGTCATTTTGTTTTTTGGGTGGTTTCTCCATGATTCTATGGTGCATTTTGCCCAGGTTTCTCAGCCTCTCAGAGCTTTCTCTGACCTGAGGGCCTAGGTTACCTTGAGAGAGGTTTTACAGGCCATACTTCTTAGCTTGTTCTCTGATCCTCACTGAGGAGAGACTTGGGATGCTGATTACCTTTGTGTGGGGGACAGGCAGAGGATTTAAGAAATAGGTCCTCATGTCCTTTCTCTGTAGAGAGTTCTGTTCTGTGAAAGGCCCCCCTCTCCTAATGAGCTCACAGCAGTCCAAAGGCTAGGAGGGAGCAGATTCCCTTCTCTTACTGAGTAATTGAAAATAATGTTGTGAATCATTTTCATACAGGGAAAAAAGAAGACAGTGCCAGGGAGCAGTCAGTTGATGCTGAGCCATCATCATTTCTCTAAAACTCCCCATGTGATGATGGACCAGAATAAGCAGGAGGTAGCTGGGGTTCTGGTACAGTTCAAATAGTCTCTGCATGTGTGTCTCTGGGCCAACTACTTTCTGACCTTTAATTTTCTTCGCCCTTAAAAATCAGGTGATCTTTAAGAACTTTTCCAGCTCCCAGGTTCCAAAAAATTCCAGTTTTCTTTTTTTTCCTACTTTTAATATATTTAATGGTTACATCTACAAACTTGAGTTTACATCTAAGCAATTGAGTCTTTGCTGCCCTCCACCCCCTTTTTAACCAAATATCCACCTTCTTCTGAAAATTTTTGGTCTTAAGAGCACTGTTCAGATAAGTTGATTGGTACTTGACATTTTGTCATTTTGTGAGTAAACTCCACTGGAGCTGGGACTTGCCTTTGGCACCTTAAAATAAATGGGAAATAGTGTGTTTCTTCTTGATATGGCTTAGTTCTAGAAGGGAAAATCAGTTCTAGGGGCTGAGGGACATTGAGGTAGGCCTTAAATTAATTTCAAGTTTATTACCATATAGACCAGTTACTTGACTTTGTTTCATGGCCCTAAATTATATCCATCCATAACTATCACCAGAGGTCATGAAAATGCATTGTTGGGTGCAGAAAGAATTAGGTGAAAGTGTAGCTTGATCCTTACAGACCTATCCAAGCAACTTGCAAAACAATTCAAAATATGGTAATGAATTCATATTGAAACCCCAGCCTCCCCACCCCCAGCTTATGTTTTGCTGTTTCATTTATATCATGGGATTTCCTTCATGTCTGAAGAATGGAGTATTTAATTATTAAAAGAGAATCCATTCTTAGCTGGTATGACATTTATTAGGAACATTTGGCCCTGTTGTTGAGCAGCTATCTTATTTTTCTTACGTGGAAAAAAAGCCAATTAAATTTTCAAAGATGTGACCCAGAGCCAGATGTTCTCTTGAAGTAGCCCACATCTCTTTTTTAATGATCAAAAGTACAAAATAATTTATGTTGCCACATAACAGCCAACGATTGTCATAGATTTAGCTTAATATAGAAGAAAAGGCCAAGACTTTCATGTACTATGAAATTTATTTAAGTTCTGTGGGTTTATAATAACCGTGTAAATGGAAAGCTTCTTTTCTAGAACAGATTTATACCTGGAAAGTCAACTTGTCATATTTGTTTCCTAGAGACAATGAATTGTAGCAATTGATTTACTGTTGACATTTAAAAAAAATACCTATATAAAATACTTTGACTAAGTTTTCATTCAACTCATCTGAAAAACACTAAGCCTCTTCCGTGTGCTACCATGCTAAGTGCTATGATTTTAGGGATAAATAAGACTAACACAAATTTTATTAACTATGATGTATTTGGTTGCAAGTACAGGAAACTCACTGTTAATATTGATTTAAGCAGTTAGTAAAAGGAATGTATTTGGGTTATGGAACTAAAAACACTAAAAGGATATCAGCTTTGAGTCATGGCTTGGTCCCTTGGGATCTGGTGTCTTTCTGTCTCTCCACTCTGTGCTGGCTTCACAGGCAGGCTTATTCCTCAGGCTAATAATCTCCCAGTTCTTATGCCAGTGAGAAAGACAGACTGCTCTTCCCCAATAAAAGTGCTGGGCTTGACTCTTACTATGTGGACCTGATCATAGGCCTAAACCTGAATGAGACATTGGGGGCAAAGAGAGACAGTGCTCTGATTGACAAGGCCTGAGCCAGGGGTGGATGGAGTCATCCCTTTTCTAGTAAGTAGACTAACAGTAGGACATGGTGGTCCCAGGGGAAGATCAAGCCTTTACCCGAGGAGCAGAGAATGAATGGAGTTAGCAGTAACCACTATCTGCCTCCAGCCTCTGTGGTGGTGGCTGTGGTGGTTGGTGGTGGCAGTGGAAGCAGCGGTGGTGGTGGTTGTGGTGGTGCCGTTATGATAGAGAAAATCCATGCAGTTGTAGGAGCACCTGGCAGGAGATTTCAATACAAATCTTATTATTAAGGGTGATGAACAATAAAAATGGACACTTAAGATTACATGTTTAAAGGAAACATAATTTGGTGAAGAACCATGGTAATTCACCTTATTTTGGACATTTTTGGGCAGCAGACCCATTGACTCTGCCTGTGAGCTCTCTCTGGTCCAGGTCAGGGCCACAAGAGAGCTGCTGAATTATAACTACCCCAAGGCATTGATGCTGAGCTCCAGGTCCCCTGGGGGTGTTGAGTGTTCTGCATCTCCATATAATAGGAGTGCTGTGATACTGTGACATTGAGTTGGCCATTTTCTGTTGTACTTTCTGTGGGGGAGAGAGGAGTCCAGTGGTCTGCAAGGTAAGGTTTGCTTTGGGACTCGAATCACTGCCCTGAGGGAGAGTCAGGACCATGGAAGGACCAGAGATGGAAAAAGAGGGGACTTTGGAGGTGGAGGGATGATCATAGAACATCTCCAACATGACTTTTGAGATAGGCCTTGACTGTGACAGTTTCCTCCTGACTGTGGGAGCATTGCCTTACTTTGTGATCTCCCCTGTGAGGATTATCCTAAGAGGGATCATGGAACTCAGGGAACATTAATCCAGTGGCTAAGTGAGCTCGGTTGAGGTCAATCTGCCCCTGGATGATGAATGACGCTCACTGTGAGGACAGAAGCAGGAGTGTAGTGTGACCTGGACCATGAGGACAACTGCTTACCCTCTGGTGAACCCTCCAACATGCTGTGGAAACTATAGTAGCCACTAGTAGGCATGCTCAAGAGATCTTCATTTTATTTGGTGGAGTACACTGCAACCTTGGTAATTTGGTGACTAGTGAAAATGCGTTTTCCTGGGAAAGTTGATCAGAATTGTTTTATATTTACTCAGCCGCTAGATTCAGCAACCTCAAACAGTAGTGTTGACATTCAGTTTATGGCCACTGGGAACCATTGAGTACAGATCATGTTTACTGAGTAGATCCCATTAATTTAGTTTTATTCTCTTAAGTTTGTCCCTGAGTCACTGAGTATCTTCTCCACTACCTTCTTCAGTGCGTGCATTCGTCCTGTGTGTGTGTCTCGGGTGTGGGTAGTGAGGGCAGGGAAGGGCACTCACATGCATGCACACATGTAAAGATTGGGTGTTGGGCCGCCTGGGTGGCTCAGCAGTTTAGCGCCTGCCTTCGGCCCAGGACGTGATCCTGGAGTCCCAGGATTGAGTTCCACATCGGGCTCCTTGCATGGAGTCTGCTTCTCCCTCTGCCTGTGTCTCTGCCTCTCTCTCTCTCCATCTCTCATGAATAAATCAATAAAATCTTAAAAAAAAAAAAAAAAAAGGATTGGGTGCAAATGGCTTCCTCTTGGAGGAAGGAAGAGGGTCCATAGAGTAGCCTGGCCTCATTCCCAGAATCTTTCACCACAAGCACATGGCCCAGTGCTTTCTGTGACTGTGCTGTCTCATTCCCACCTCTGACCTTCCTGTGGTGAGTTCCCTTCTCTCTTCCATCACTGGGAAGGACGGTTCAGGTTTCAGGATTCCACTTGGTCCTACCTTTTCCTAAAGCATCCCACTGTTTGGACCTGTTTTCCCCAAGGGCCCTCTCACTCCAGTACTCGGTGACTCTGCCGCACTCACGGCTCGTGTTTTGTACTGCTTGCCACACAGAGAACCCTTTGCCTGCTGTGAGGTATGGGGATATGCACATCATCTGGTTTATGCTCCCTGAGTTAGAGCCTTTGAAGGACAGCTGAGTTGCTAGAAATGGCACAGATAAAGTAAGACTGAACAATTCATGAATTTTAAAGCTATCCCTATTTTGGAAGTTTGCTGAAGAAACTACTTCACTTAAAAATTAATTTACATAAGCATGTATTATTTATCGACGTGAGTCACATCTTAACTTTGTTGTTCATTTACACACACGTTAGACCTAAATCCTGAAAACTAGTGTTTTGTTTATATAGCCCAGGTTGTTTGTGGAGGGAAAATATCTCCATATGGCTGATTCATTTGGGGAAGTAATTATATAGCTAGCTTGGTGTCCTAGCATACTGGGTTCCTAGAATAATGACAGAACTAATTATATGTGTTTTATTTTATTTTTTAAAATATCTTTATTTTATTTTATTTTTAAAGATTTTTATTTATTTATTCATGAGAGACACACAGAGAAGCAGAGACACAGGCAGAGGGAGAAGCAGGCTCCACGTAAGGAGTCTGTTACGGGACTCGATCCTGGGACTCCAGGATCACGCCCTGGGCCGAAGGCAGGCGCTAAACCGCTGAGCCACCCAGGGATCCCTATAATATGTGTATTAAATTTTATATTTGATACCTTCAAATGAAAGTGTTAAGACCACCTGTGCATTGTCCATATTACTGATTTTCTGAAAGAGTAGATTACAGACACCATGGTATAAAGGATGTAGGATTTGGAGTTAGACTGACCTTGTAGCAAATCTGGGTTTCATTACTTAGTGATTGTATCATCTTCAACATGGTGTTTTAGCTATGAGGCAAGGATTATAAAATCATGTAGGGCTATCATGAGGATTAAATGGGATAATGTATGTTTATTTCCTACAGAAAATATCTAGTTTAGTGTTTGACCCTGAGAAGATACTCAGTAAATAACTCCTAGGCTTTCTATAGTGAACAGTGAGATTAAAACTAAACAGTATGCTTGGGCCCAAACCATTAAATTTAGGAATACTCTTTCATAATTATCATCCAATACAATAATCACAACGGTGGTTTACTGTGATTTATCTGTAGAACTGCTGCCAGGCCCACTTCCTCCAGGGCTGCCCCACCAGGACCAGCCCATGGGGGTTGGGGAAAGTGGACCCTCTGGAGCAGCAGAAGCAAAGCGAGATGGGTTCTGAGGTCGTGGTGTGTTAAGGTTGTCCAAAGCTCATAGTTGACTTCAGGAGGGGTGGGAGTTGTGCACAGATTGTGTGCCATAGGTGTGCTTACCTGGGAGCTGCTTGTGAGTGAGTTTGGACTTTGTCTGTGCTCTATGAGTGTTGCTCCAGTTCTTTTCCAAGGGTGAAGTGAGAACAGAGCTCATGCAAACGGGTCCTAAACAGTGTTGTGATTTAGCTTCACCACTTTGGCTGGTTGGATTATTGTTCTTACACTTTTACTTTTTTGTGTTTCTAACCAAGTAAAACATGAGTTAATGCTGGGAGGGGCCATGATGAAAAAAACTAAAGGTTTTTCATTGGCTTTTTGTTTTGTTTTGATCGGTCAGGACAAGTAGTTTCACTTAAAAATAAAAATACTAATGAAATGCATAGAGAAAATACCAATAAAGTGAAGTGTATGAACTATTTTTATCACTCTGTCTAGCTTATCAGAAAGGTAAAGGATCTGTGTGGGCTTCTTTTAGTCCTTAAAAGGTCCACTATTTTGGGTTCTAAAGACTTACTTAGGCCCAGCATTTACTTTAGTGATTTAAGACTGGTCCAGACTTTTAGCTTTGGCTGGAGCAAAATCTCTTCAGCTACTCCTTTCCTTTCTTTCTAAAATACAAATAAGCTTACATTTTTGCCCTTTCTTTATGACAGGAATAATTTGATTCCGTAATTCTTTGCTCTTTGCTACCAGCTAATTTGGCATTGGACTTTAAGTTTAATGTATGTCCACATTTTTTGTTCAAAGTTTGGATGTAAAATGTAATCACATTTGTAGCAAACATGCAAGATAAAGTTCAGTTATAAAATCCCAGAATGTAGAAATGTCATGTAGAGTATTTTTTCCTTAGCAAGTAGTTATTTGTTGCACTTTTTCCCTAAAATAAACCATTACAGTAAAATATGGTTAAATAGCTTTAAGCAAATTGAAAATCCTTATTGTCCTGCACTGCAAGGGTAATTGGCATGAATAATATGATCCCTGGCCCTTCCATATTCCAAAGTGCCATCTTAATCATTACAACAGGCTTATTTTGAGTGTAATTTGTTAGTTCATTAGATATTATTGCATATAACTAATTGAAAAGTATAGATCTCCATATTTCATATACATTAGAATTTTATTTATTTGAGAGAGCGTGCATGTGTGGTGTCGGGGGGCAGAGAGAGAATCTCTAGCAGACTCCCTGTTGAGCTCAGTGCCCAATGCAGGGCTTGATCCCCTAACCCTGAGATCATAACCTGAGCTGAAACCAAGACATTGATGCTTAACTGAGTGAGCCACCCAGGCGTCCTGAGAACTTTATTTAAAGAGTAATATAGATCCATAAACATGCATAATTATACATATATATGTATATAGGTATATACACATATATAAGACTGTATAATAATAAATATATAAAATATACGCATACATTCTTAATCCAATTACTACTTCTCATTCTATGGCTAACCCTGGTCTGAGCCACTGTGGTCTTTGGTTTGGATTATTGCACTGACCTAACTGGTCATCTGCTTCTACTCTGGACTTTCCTATAGTCCACACAGTGAACAGAATATCGTTTCCAAGCATTAGGAGATTCTTTTACCCTTCTGACTAGGGTAGCTCCTGACCTGCCCTTTCCTCTGACTTCCTCCTGTCCTCCCTGGAGTAGTCTGTGAACTGACCTCGTTCTACGCCTCCTTCTATGTCCTGAGGGCCAGGGCCTGAGTCCCACAGCCCCTCAATCCAGTGGGTGCCTTTTTTCGAATAGAATGCCCTGTTATTGAAGGTTGATTCCTCCGAGGGGCTTCCCTGACCAAGCCACAAGTTATCTCTTCTCCAGCTTTCTTGCCTACCACAATTAACTTTTTTTCCTTGAAATAACATTTGGATTGTATTACCACTGTGATTAAGAATCTAGAAGGTTTTCTAAATTGATATAAAATGCAAACTCTTCTAGCTGGATTTCTTTCTTGATTTACTCTGTCATGTGAACATTTATGTTTTATACAGTACACTTAAGAGTCCCTCCCCTTGCTGAGATGCTTTTAACAGTTGGGTCACTTAATAATGGCATAATTAACCTAAATAATGTTGTGAATCCCAAAACCTGACTGTATGCATGATCTTATATTACAGTCTTTTTTCATGTTTGTGTCTGCTTTCACAAAGCTTGGTGGGTGTGCACCTGCCCTTTTGGTACTTTGCACTTGTGTTTTTATGTACATCACATGGTCCTGAGTTGTGTGGTACTGAGCCACACATGCTCACACTTAGGCTCCTTGATGAAAAACCAGAATAGGGGCAAAGATTGGATGCTTGGTCAAGCTGGTTCTCTCAGTCAGGACCTGTTCTGCCTCGCTCAGCCTGTGGACCAGGGTGAGTGGTTCTTGTGGTGGTGTTTGTGTTTTGCTCCTCTAGCTCTACATCAGGTCTGTTCTCCAGTTCTTGAGGCAGAGGCTGTGCAAGATTTAATTTCACTTCCTGAGCGGAGGAGACTCAGCCACCTGCTTACACAAATTAGCAACAGTGAGAGTAGGCCTTGCTATTAACTTCAAATGGTACTGTTTCATTTACAATGTATGGTTACATGGGTTGTGTTCTTAAGAGATGGTGGCATTTCTGGAAGAAGTCTTACGGGGCAAGCTCCTTTTTATAACTGTGAGCCAGTGTCATATTTTTGAACTCACAGATGAGCTACCTCATGCAAATCAGGATTGTCTGCATTAGTAAAACTTCATTTGTTGTTTGTAATGATTCAGTAGCATCTTTTCATAGAGCTATACCATTCTTTATATAAACATTCATTCACTGAGGGCATTTAAAAAGTATTTCCAAGTTTTTTTTTTAGTGTAAATAGTGTCAAAATAGTGTTACTGTCTTTGTATAAATTCTATCAAGATTGTTTTTTGGAGCTCCAGTCTCAAAAGTGAGATTTAGCAGGATTACCAGTTTGAGTAATCTAAATGTTTGTTGTGTATTTCCAGAAGGGTTGGCAAAATGATGAACACCAGATACTTTGAAGACTTGTGGAGTCTAGAAATTCTAGATCATATGGAGTGTTAATTTTTTTGCAGCTAATTAAGGGGTTTAAAGTAGGATATTGTGGCTTCAGTTTTTATTTCTTCATTAATTTGGTTGAAAATTTTTAAGATAATGTTTTGTCATCTGTGTTGACTGATATTGATTGTTTATTATGGGGACATACCAGTATTTATATGTTATATTTAAAATTGTTTTCTCCACCCATTAAAAATATTGAGTACTTAAAAAAATAACCTGTTCTATCTTTAATTATACCCTCTGTATCTCTAACAATCATATTTAGCTTCAATTTTGCAGGTAAAACAAGTACATAAACCTCTCTGTTCTAAATTTTTATTGCTTAAACAACAAAGGAAAGACAGATAAGATTTTTTCCTTTCAGAATATCCTTTGGTATTTATGTCTACTTATTTTTTCTGATAAATTTTACTATCATTTTTTTTTATTCCTAATAGGGCTGCAGGGAGCAGGTTCTAGCTATGAAAAAAGACATTTTGGCCCCAAATAAGGGTGAGCCAGCTAAGAAATTGATGTTGATCTGTGGTGTGTGGTCCATCTGCCTCCCAGACTGCCTGGCTCCAGTCATGCGTCTGCATCTCCCATCCCCACCTCCTGTGGCTTTGCCAATAGTCTTCCACTGAGAGTTTGATAATGCTTCAGACCTGCATATTAACTGGGCACATGTCTCCATTGCTATATTTAGTATTCCAGATAGAATCCTCATGTATCTCTCCATTTGTCTGTCTTTATCTGTCATTAGGGCTTTATAATTTTCTTTAAATAGATTGCTTATATCCTACTTTAATTTAATTCCCCCAAATTACTCTTACTGTGAATGTGATTGCTTTACAATTTTATTTCCAAATCCTATAGCTCTGGATAATTTCTTAAAATTTTGGAGCCATGGAACAATAAACATATTCAGTATGTATATATATTACAGTCCTCTTTGTAACTTGAAATTAGTGTGCTTAGTAAAATGTGCGATGTGTTCTTTTCTACTCTACCTGAAAATACCTTTTTACCTTGCAGATATAAGTTTACAGCTTCTCTAATTAATTCAGGCATCTCTTTATGGAATGCTGTTGGTGGAGAGACAGATAAGGAGGAGTGTTAAGACATGTTCAAATATAGTGGTATGAGCATTTTCTGTTTTTATTACAGATCCCTGAGAATAGATCATTCTTTCTATTTAAAATATTTATTTGTTTGTTTGCTTTAGAGGGAGAGCTAGAGCAGGGGGAGGGGCAGAGGGGGAAAGAGAATCCTCAAGTAGACTCCCTGCTGAGTGTGAAGCCTGAAGTGGGGCTCGATTTTATTTATTTATTTATTTATTTTTATTGGAGTTCAATTTGCCAACATATAGCATAACACCCAGTGCTTATCCCATCAAGTGCCCCCCTCAGTGCCCATCACCCAGTTACCCCCACCTCCCACCCACCTCCCTTTCCAGGAGTTCAATTTTAGGACCCTGAGATCATGACCTGAGCCAAAACCAGGAGTCGGATGTTCAATCAACTGAGCCAACCAGGCACCCTGAGAATAGATCATTCTTAAAGTCCCCAGAAGTGCTAAAAATTTAGGGTTTTTTGGAGATTGAAACAATGTGAATTCTTGAACAATAAACTCTTCTAAATGAAGCCTTTGACTTTGAGATTCTCTGAAGTGGTTTTATGTGGGCACTTGTTAAGAATGTCAGAGAACAACATCCTCTCTGAATTAGCCGCAGTAGTTGCTGTTGAAGCTGACTCTAGAATCTTCAGGGGTATCTTCCTGCTGACCCAGGAGATGTTGTGTCCTTGGCCCTGAAGGCCCATTGGGGTTCTTCACCACTGTGTTTTTTTCAGAGCACCTCTGGAATTTTGGAGTTATTTTTTAACCTCTCTACCTTAAGGATTTTACTAGAGGATTATTGTCTTTATTTTCCCCAGTATTTCCACTTCTTATTAGAGAAAGGTATTTAATAATTGTTAGTTGACAGAGAGAATGAGTGGACTAGCGAGGATAGAAGCAAAAGTGTGTGTAGCTTTTCTGTGTTTTAACTTTTTAGTTTGTCTCTAAGGCATTTGGACAGTATCCAACTGCATGATGTCATTACTAAGCAAGTGAAGTGCACATTCTGGTGTACTAATAGGCCAGCATTTTCCATTCTGTGTTAGCACATTTGCACAATGGTATCACCATGAACAAGTACAAAACTCTGTCTTCTAGGACAGACTTGGAATGTGTGTAATAGGCAAACTTAGCCTTAGAGTGTCAATTTTCTCTTACTTCATCACTGGAAACAAACAAACACCAAAATACTAGTTGGGGTGACTTGGTGACAAATATGAATAAAGGACGCTTGTTGTCAGGTATAAGTATAATCGCCATACGGTGAGAGAGTAGTTGGATAGAAGTGTGTGTATGTGGTGTTTTGGCAGCAGTGAAGAGAATGTGACTGAATTCTTCAGGGGATGGTTCAGAGTGGCTGGATTATAAGTGGTTTTGAAGGGTAAATAGAAGTTTGTGAGGAGACTTGTTTGCTCAAGAGTGAGCATATTGTAGAGTGAGTGGGGCCGTGTGTACCAAGGAAGGGATAATGTTATTCCTTTGTTGGAATAATATTATCTCATGGGAACAGCTGAAGGCATTTTTGTAAAACACATTTACAGAAGCTCTGTGTGTGTAGTATAGGTTCTGACTTGCAGAAGAAGAGGGACGGAGGGCCAGACTTCAGGCTTTTGCCGACTCTAGGCACAAGTTTGCTCTGGCTGTAGTGATGGGAATAAAGAGGGCAAATTATGGGAATACTGACAGGTTTGATGTGGATGGCAAGCAATGAGGAGCTCAGAATTTATGAACAGATGTGACTAAGATAAATAATGTCAACTTCATTTTGAGACTTGTTGCATTTGAGGATCAGGTAGGATGTCTGTTAAAAGTTCAGGCAAATTTCTATACAAAGCAACATGGATAAATCTCAAGAACATTATCCTGAGTGAAGAAGACACAGATGATTACATATAAATGTATGATTACATATAAGTGCATGATTCCATTTAAATGAAACTCTCGAAGAGACAAATCTAATTTTTAGTGTCTAAAAGCAGATCAGTGGTTGTCTGGAGGGATTGAGTGGGTTGGGGTACATTAGGATATTTGGGGTGATGGAATCTTGATTGTGGCCAAAATTCATTGAAAGATACTTTAATGTGTGTATTTTATTGTATGTAAATAATACCTCAATAAAACTGATTTTTAAAAATTCAGGATCAAGAGGGAGGCCTGGGCCAAAGATAAGTAACCATCGGGGTAAAGTTAGTAGGGTTTAGGTTGTGGTTGAAATTCCAGGGGTGGATAAGATTGTCTATGCCAAGCATGAAGAGTCGCCAGAGAAAGAGATCTGGGGACACCAACTTTGAAGGACAGGGGAAGGAAGAGGAACCTTGGGGGAGAGAGAATACTAGTGGTTAGGGGTGGAGATGAACCAGAGGACAGTGACATGAATCCCAGAAAGAGGATTCCATGGCGCCAAGGTGGCTGAAGTTTTACTTGCTGCAAAGGTGTCAACGATGGGAACATAGGGGTTAGCAGCTTTGAGGATATTGTTTTTCACTGACATCACAGTTGTCTGGGGGTGTTGAAGTGAGATGGCTGACAGGGTGCAAGAGAAAAAGGCAGGATGTCCTTGCCAGGAACTTTGGCTGTGATGGGCCCAGAGAAACGGCAGGAGGTTGGGGGAGTCAGGGTCTAAATCTTAACAACTTCAAGGGCCTTTTATCTTTTTTTTTTTTTTTTTTTTTTTGTAGGTTGAGGGGCTCTGGTGGCAAAGGCCAGGTTTTAGGTAGAGGCAATGGGTGGGCAAGTCCTCTGAGACCGGTGGGTCAGACTTTGACACAAGGAGAAAACCTGTCTCTCATTTCTTTAAAAGCAGAGCATTGAAGTGTCAGGTTGGATGCACAAGTATCTGTGTGGGGATAGAAGGCAGGGGGACAAGTAGACTAGCCGGCGTAGAGAGCATGGTGAAGCCTTGAGATGGCTCCTCGGAAGCAGGAAAGGGACCGGGCCAAAGCTGAATGAAGGGCAGCTGGGTGGAGTTAAGCCTTGAGAGCAGAAAGCCCAGGGCAGTGCTGACCGCAGGCTGTGGTCTCTAGCATGCCCAGTGTTTCAGAAAGGCGGGTTTCTATCACTAATGTACACAATAGTTACATAATCAGATTAACATATTCTTTAATCCGGTTACTAAGAGGCATCACTTTGCAAGCTGTGGGATATGGCATCCATCTGTAGTCCTGGTTCCCAGAGAGCACAGAGCATCATCATCTAGTGGGCGTGATGGGCCCTGTGTGCTCTGGGACCCATACACACTGGAGCTCAGATTGGTAGGAGTTGTATTTGTGATTGACTTTGTGACTCCCCGAATCAAGATTTGTTTGGCTAGAAATTAGAGCCTTTTGTTTGAAGAGAATATGTTTTCTTTTTCTTTTCTTTTTTTTATTCCCAGCTTTATTGAGATGTAATTAACAAGTTGTGTAAGTTTAGGGTATAGAATGTATGATTTCATATGTGGATATGTTGCAAAATGATTAGTACCCATAATAAGATTAATGAACATAACTGTCACCTTACAGAGTTAACAGATTTTTTTTTTTTTTTTTTGGTGGTGAGAACTTTTAAGATCTACTCTCTTAGAACTTTCAACTGTGTGATGTAGTATTGACTATGCCACCATGCTGCCTTTTACATTCCCAGAACTTACTCATTTGATGACTGAAGTTTGTTCCCTTTGGCCCCTTTTATCCATCTTCTCCTGAGAATATGCTTTCTATAATGAAAATACATGGAAGGATTAGCAGTTGGTGTTGCCCAGCAGAACTGGGCATAGGGTTTATGTCGGACTTAAATCTGAGCCATTAGGCCAGAGTCATTTGTTTGTGGTCTGTCTTTTAACAGGCATTTGAAATGTAAATCTTAGCTTCTGATCTGAGGACCTCCCTGAGAACATTGTCTTTCCCAGGAATCCGTATTGGCATCTAAAGCACATCTGCTGATCTACATTAACTGTGACCACAGGAAGCTCATAGGACCCCAGATACCAGCAATTCTAACAGATTAGTGGATAAAGATGTGGTTTTTGCTGTTGTTTTTACTGGCCAGGAGAGTTGCACCTTTTGCTGTGATCCTGTGCCCAGAAAAAGAAATGTCTCCTGGAACCTAAAATGTTTCTCTGGTTTGAGGCCTGGCCCTGCTCTGCAGTGAGCACTGCATAACCCCGTTGTACCAGGAATTCCTGCATGCCTGGCCTTTTCCAATTGCTGGGTTGTTGGGCTAAGCCAGGCAGAAAGCTTTTATGTCCATCCTTGCTGCTTACTGGACTCTCTGACCTCTTCATTTTTTTCTCTGTAAAACTTAGGACCTCATTTACATGCTGTATTCAGACAGCATAGGTTTCCTGGATCCTTTAAGGTTGAAGTCCCAGTTATACCACTTAGTTAAGTAATGAGGTGAACTTGGTTGTATCACTTACCCTTCTGCCCCTAGTGCTCACTTCTGGGAGCTAGATTATGATTATGCCTGTCCTGCCAACAACATTGGAATGCCCTAGGCATTAAGTAGGAGGACCTAACCAAAACAGTTTAAAATTTTTAAACCACACAAATGTCACTTGTTTTTATGATTGTTATAAGTCTAGCAAATACCTGGATTTTCAGTCTTTTCAACCTTTCCCATGCCGCCCAGAGAGGTATTTCTCGAGATCTTCTTTGTGAAACCATATTGGGGGTGCGTGTGTGAGGGACGGTGATTGAACCCACGAAACTTTGATAAGTTGTTTTAAACTAGACTTTGTTAAATTAAGATAACAATACAGATGTATGAACTGTACTTAGAGGCAAAAATGATTTTGTGTGTGTGTTTTAAGTGTGTTTTTTATTTATGGTGCTCAGAATGCTCTCCCCTCGCTCTGCTAAGGTATTTTATTTATGTAAACAAACCTGTCAGTCCTTATGGTAGTATGTGTTGTTTATGAGAGAGGGAGGGGCAAAGGAAAACTTTATTTAATTGAATTGGTCCACTTGGGAAAAATTGACTCATGCGGATTTATGCCTTGCCTAGGCAGTTAGCACCTGTTTTACGGAGAACTTCAGGACGAACCATTTCTCAGTATCCTTAGGGGTAACGAGAGATAACAAGTGACTTTATTGGTTCTTGCAGTAAAAGAAGTACCTTCTATAGGCTAGTCATATCTCCTTAGCATGGGGTAGAAAAAGATCTATGGAGAAATGGTTCTGTACTCACAGGGCTCTTACTTGAGGGTGGGTGACACATATGTAAACCAGTAATCTACAACTCATGAAAAATTTTAGAGTAATGAAAGACTGAAAGCACTGTGATAACTTCAATATCATCTCTGACTTCGATATCATGTCAGAGAACACTTCAAAAGCAGTATGTTTGAATTGGATCTTGATAGGTGGTAGTTTCCTAACTGAAGAATAGAAACCAAGTCATGCCAACCTAGACACTGGTAGGGGATGTGAGAAGACAAGCAGCTGGTGTTGGATGGGGGCCTGGGGAGAGCTGGGCCAGTTCCAGAAGCAAGTGCTAGTCCAAGCCATAGGATCTTTACACGGTAGGCAAGGGTCATTCATTATATGCACGTTTCTCTTTAGTACAGATTCTTTGGTAAGAGTAAGGAGTAAAATGTGATCTGTTGTAAGATAGCTTTTCATAGGAAGATAGGTAGGTATTGGTTTATTTCTTCCTAGGTATATATATCAAAGGCAGATGATATGTCTAACTTATAAACTAATTATTTTTTAAACTAAATGTCTTAAACACCCAGAATTTATGCTCTCTTCTTAGTTAAATAGATTTTGGCACAAAAGATTTACATTTTTGTCTAATTATGTGATGAGCTGCTCTGTGGGCTTGGGCCCTACAGATTATCTTTTGGTTTGTTCAACTTTTGCCCTTTTTGCTTGTTCATTTCATCTGGCCTCGGGGACCTGGTGATTGTTAGGCACCATTGGACCTAGGGTCAAAACTAATGTTTTGATTTTGTTAAAAGAATTGAAGTCTTTGTGTATTTCCCCTATCCTTCCCCTTTCACTCTGAAAATGTGAGGCCAGTGTAGCCATACATGACGGGGATTATAGATTTCATGCTGATGCAAGGTGCCTGTGGGCTAAGGAGCAGCACTGTTTGTTGCAGTAAAAGAAGTACCTTCTATAGGCTAGTCAAGATGAAAGACAACAAGCACTGTTTGTTGCTTCTGCACAGCTTTGCTCCTGTTACCCTACTCTGCATTCTCGATGTCCTTCTTTCTATCTAGGAGTGAGTGTTTGGTAGGGTTCAGTGGAACCAGAGACCTCCAAGAAATGACAGACCCGCAACTCACCTTCTCAACAGTCTCTCGTGATGGGAGTATCGGTGTCTGCCCAAGAGGATGTAATTATTATGTATCATGTGCCTTCGGAGTCATTTCCAGGTTGATAGCTATCTTTCTGAGTGATGTAGAAGATTAAATTAAAAGAAATATTGTTGGCATGCAACAGCAGCAGCTGGGATGTTGCATTTATGAAGAATTGGGTTGTGTTACAGAATGAGTGGGTAGCAATAACTAGCAAATTGGGTAGAAGGGGAAGAAAGAAATCATTAATATTTATTTGGCAGATTTTGTTGCTCGTATGTTTAATGAATGCTGGAAGACATGGAAGATTATAAGAATAATATCTCACAGGCTCTGAGCAGGTAAAATAGACTTTAGTAAGTGAAACCCTATTCAATAAAGAAGTCTAGCAAGAAGTTTAGCTATGTTGTCATCTCCCTCCTTCCCCCCCAACTCCCACAGAAATCAGCCTGTTACCGCATTTATTTTACTGTTGGCAGAATTACACATAATTACTGATGTGGTTGGACTTAGGGCTGCCATTTTGCTGTTTTCTATTTGTCTTACCCCCTTTTTTGGTTCCTTTGAACCTCCTGCTTTTTGTGTTAACCAGAATTTTTATTTCATACATCTGTTTAACCTTTCTGTTGGTTTTCAGTTCTATTTCTTTGATGTATTTTTTTAGTTATTGTTCTCAGGATTATACATTCATCTTGAACTTATCACAATATACTTTAACAGTGAATCACTTCTGGTCAAATACAGGAGCCCTACAACAGTACTGTTCGATTTAGTTCCCCTCCCCCACCTTGTCGCTGTGGCCATGAATTGTGCCTTTTACTCTGAGAATAGAACTGTTGGAGGTTTTGTTTGTTTTTTTTGTTACTGTTGTTTTTGGACTGTTGGAGGTTTTTAAGCAGAGGATCAAGAGTAACTTGCCCATTGCTATTAACAGTATATCTATTAATTATTTGAGTAGCGTTGTATTTAATTATAGTTTTCATAAAACTAAAAAAAAATTTTCACTCTTTGAAAGTGGTGTGTTGCCCTTTAGCATTGAACGAGATGAACCTTAGATCCTTGAAAGAGAATCTCAAAAGCCCATTTTGTCAGTGTGTTCCAGATTATCAGGCATTTCATTAGTTTTTCCATAATTGATGAATTAGTATTAATATTTCATTTAATCAAAAGTGAATCCCTATCTTATAGCTTGTTCCTCAAATCAGTTAGCATTTTAAATGTTTTCCTCTTTTAGAGATGCAAGCTGCTTAGTATCTTTTTTTTTTTTTTTTTTTTTTGCGTTAACATGTGTACATTCTCCTCATAAAGACCTGAACTCTAGGGACGCCTGGGTGGCTCAGCATTGGGCACCTGCTTTTGGCTCAGGTCCTGATCCCAGGATCCAGGATCGAGTCCTGCCTTGGGCTCCGTGCGAGAAGCCTGCTTTTCCCTCTATGTCTCTTTCTCTCTCTCCCAGTCTGTGTCTCTCATGAATAAATAAATAAATCTTAAAAAAAAAAAAGACCTGAACTCTGTAGAAATGTATGGAATAAAATGTGAGTTCTTGGCACCTGAGGAATCTGCTGTCTGTTGTGACTTTTATGTGTATTGCATTTTTTCTAATAGAGCACGTACTCCTCCAAGTTCTACCAACTTCCTCCTGATTTTTGAGGTTTAACTTAGAGATGAGTCTCTGCCTGTTCCATCTAGTTTTCCTTATGGCTTAGAACATTTTACAGTAATCATAAAAATTTTAGGGGGCTTATTCATTTTGCCTCAAGAATATTCAAGCTCTGCAGCTTTGAAAATTTCTCTGATAGTTGAAAAAGTGGTTTAGATTACTTTTATTGGATTCTACACAGAAGGTCCCATAGCATCATTGAAATAGCTCTGTTGCATAACTGTCCTGTGTCTAAAAATAACAGTTGAGTAGCATCAGCTCTTGCCCAGGGATATGAACCCGCACTCTTGGTAATTTGTACTGACTCTGACCACAGACTGGCTTCCAGTATGTCCTGCCAAGTGATCCTTTATAGAAAACACCAAGCTTGTTCCAGTGAAGTCTGATATTGTTGTAGTTCCTGACAGTACAACAGACAGACTGCGTTTGGTGTCTGTCCAGATCTGGACTGTCAGCATTGGGGGATTTTCAGAATTGTATATATACTTCTCTCAAGTCTTTGGTGCCTGGGGTGGTAGATTGTCTAAATCTGCATTTCACACATACACAAAAAGTGTTGTGTAGTAAATATTTGTCTTGAGGGAAGTCAGCTACAAAGTCACAGTCTCTGCATGAGGGTCAGGGTGTGTTTTCCAGCTATTTGCTGTTTGAAATTAGTATTCCTTTTATTGCCTGTTTTATCATGGAAAACTGTAGCCCTGCTGGCTAAATGTACAAGGTTACAGAGAATTTACCAAGCCCGAAAATAGGAGGATTGCCCTTGGATCCAGATGTGGAGATTCTGAGATAACTTTTTTAGGGAACATGTTAATGTAAATTAGCTTGTGCAAAAGAACCAATATTTGTATATGAGTTGCTGTTACATCTTTGGAGTCACCTGTATTTTTTATTCACTAGAGTGCTAGCTAGATTTTCATCTATTCTTATTTCAGTCTTTATTTCCATTTGAATTAAAGATAAAATAGTCACATGTGTTTTTGTTTTTAAGTCAGTACCCAATTGGTATTTGCAAAATTTTACTTTAATGAAGAATGCATATTAAAATAGTGAAATAACGTCACATTAAAAGAAAATTGCAGCTTTGTTTATTTTTACTTATTTTTTTAAAGATTTTATTTATTTATTCATGAAAGAGAGAGAGAGAGAGAGAGAGGCAGAGACATAGGCAGGGGGAGAAGCAGGCTCCATGCAGGATTCCAGGATCACGCCCTGAGCCAAAGGCAGACACTCAACTGCTGAGCCACCCAGGCGTCCTGCAGCTTTGTTTAGAGATACACAGTTTCTCTTCATTTAGGTGCAAATCAAAGACAATTAGGAATTACTTATAACTTCACCTTTTAAAACAGGTGATAAAGGGGCACCTGGATGGCTCAGCAGTTGAGAGTCTACCTGAGACTCAGGGCGTGATCCTGGGGTCCTGGGATCGAGTCCGTATCACACTCCCCACCAGGAGCCTGCTTCTTCCTCTGCCTATGTCTCTGCCTCTCTTTCCATGTCTCTTTCATGAATAAATAAATAAAATCCTTTTTAAATAATAAATAGGTGGGAAAAAAATCATGAATCTGTGTTAAATATGGAAGAAATGGAACATACTGCTGAGGACCAGGTAATTGACGATGAAATGCACAGTAAGTGAAATGACCAGTAAATAACTTCTCTTGGTGTTCTTCATTGTAATCACATTGCAGGGGAGCTTTTAAATTTAGAAAGGAGAGATAAAGAATCTGAATGTTGTGAAAAATAATAATAGGAGCTGTCAACGTGTGATTTTATATCTGACTGGAAGTTAGAAATAACAATGTAAAATTGAAAAATTCAGAGGCACAGAGTTAGTTTAGAGGAAAGAATACTGAATTGAAGTCTGTTTCAGCCACTACTAACGAAATCCGAGAAAAGTCTTTCATTCTCCCTGTTAGTGTCTTGTACTCCTTTCCTTCTCTTTGGGTTTTTAAAATTACTTTTGTTGAACTCTGCAACCTTTAGCCCTTCTTCTGGTAACTGCCTGTGGAAGGTAGACCCCATTTTTATGTTTCAGGAAATACCGTTTTTCATCTTTATTCATGCTAGATTCACAGAGCTTTTCCCTCAGAACTGGGAGTATATGATTTCATCGCCTTCTGGTATTCCTTGTTGCTGTTGAGAAGTCTGCTGCCAGCTTTATTATCATCCTCTTTTAACTCTTTTTTTTTTTTTTTTCCACTTTTGCTCCATCTTTTCTTCAACACTTTCTCCTTGCTGTTTCCCAGCCTTACTGCAGCCCACCTAGGAGCAGATTTATTTTTGTCTGGTCTGCATGGCACTTGCCGTGAGCTTTCAGCATCAAGATTCATGTCTTCAGTTCTGGAAATGTTTAGCATTAGTTCTAATATTGTTACCTACCATTCCTTCTAGCATTGTTTCCAGAAATGCTGTTAGAGGGATGTGTATTCTTTATCTACCTGTTTTGTTCCTTCCCTCGTCTGTGGGTGCCTTAGCTCTTTTTTCCTGCTCTGAGTAGGATTTAGTTTACTGGTTTTCTCTTTGTGCCTGGTGTGAAGTTCCTCCTATCTCCTGAATTTTTAATCAGTGACCACATTTTTCATTTCTAGGATTTCAAGTGGACTTTTCTTTTCAAATCTACCTCTTGATTCACTATCAGACTGGTTTTGTTTTAAAAAATGGGGTGCAGGGTATTTTTCTTTAGTACCTCTGAAGGTTTTACCACATTTATATCATAGTCCCCTTCAGCTGGCCACATTTTCATTTGGTCTGGAGTGAGTCCATCTGACTGTCAAGCCTGTACCAATCTTTCTTGAAGTGAGTACCCCCCACTATATTACGTGGGAGGCGTGGTCCCTCTCTGCCCTTACCTCTCCCTGTGTTGTGGGTCTGCTGTTATCTCCAGCTCACCCAGGCCCTTCACTTAGCACGTCTTAATTGGAGGTTCAGGCTCCTGCCTCTTTTGATGAGGGTGAGGCAAATCTAGGTCCGGCCAGATTTTGGTGGCAAGCTCTCTGCTCCCTGCGGCCATTCCAGATGTTGGCTTTACCTCAGCTGTAGTCTTCAGCATTGGTCACAGAAGCCTTTTCCATTTCTGTCAACAGGGAAAGGGCTCTTCATCCAGCCCCTGGGGTTCATTCGTGCAGTGAGGTGAGTCTTGATCTGAACCATTTACCTCCACCTACACTGTCCGGAACTGTAGGCACCCATGAGCCTTTGGCTGCTGGTTCTGCTCCAGGCTTCTTCCTGTTTCTGAACAGTATAGCTGTGACTTCAGTCTCTGTTGCCAGCTGTTTCTGTTCATGTTTCTTGTTTCTCTTGTTTGTAAACATGAATATCTTCCTTCCTCCACCCACCCCACTTCCTTTCTTCCTAAAGATATTTTATTTATTATTGCTGTCATTTGTAGTAGTGAGTAATATTTAAAGCCTGAATTCACAAGGCATCCTGCCTGGAAATTCTGTGTCTTAGTTTCTTCACTTTTACTAAATCATCCTGAAGGTCCCTCACAGCTCCAAAAATTCGAACTTCCCCATAGGTTCTAGGCAACAAGAGAGGTTACCTGTGGAGTCATGTGTTTGGCGCAGCACAGTCATCCCAATCACTTTCCAGTCCCTACAGATCTGGGCAAGACAAGCTCATGAATTATTGACCTCAAAGAGGGTCCAAAGTGGTGTGGCCTCTGCAGAAGCTTTTCCAATTGTTATTTGCCTTTCCAGTTATTATTTTTTTTCACACTGGACTTTGTTTTTGAAGGAAAGAAAACTAAAACCTTTCTAAACCATAAGAGAGTTTGGTCTTGGTTCTCATTGGCCCAGAGATCACATAGCTGTAGGAATGGAGCTGGTTGCTATCTCCAGTCTCTCCCCACATACATTTCCTTGCCTCTGGCATGACTTCAGAGATCTGGGTGCTTCCAGAAACAGCTTAAGAACTAGGATTTGTTGGGGCACTTGGGTGACTCAGTTGGAGAGTGTCTGCCTTTGGCTCAGGGAGTGATCCCGGGGTCCTGGGATTGGGTTCTGCATCGGACTACCCATAGGGAGCCTGCTTCTCCTTCTGCCTGTGTCTCTGCCTCTCTGTGTCTCTCATGAATAAATAAATAAAATCTAAAAAAAAAAAAAAACCAAAACTGTGACATGTTTTCATTTTCAACTAGGAATCAGTAACAGGTTTCTAGCAGTCTGACTATTCTAGCACAGCCTAAAGGGGACTTGAGCAGGAACAGAAGAGAGGTAATTGTTAGAAGGAGGTGGAATTTACTTTTCTACAAGCTTCTGAGGTCTGTTCATGGATGATCACTAAAGCTGTTAGTTTATGTTTTACAAATAATGTTTAATGTAGAGCTGCCAAAATTGCAGTTAACATTTTTTAAAAAATAAACAACTTAGGAAGTAGCCGTGGGGTATCTGTTTAAAACTGGAGGTGCAGAATCTGTTTTAAAAAATAGACCTGTAAGGTTGAACATAAACTGAAGAGCTCCCTCCACTTTAATAAGAATGATATTTAACCATTCCTGACTAAATTTGGTGGGCAGAAATTCTGAGGAAGGGACGCCTGGGTGGCTCAGTGGTTGAGGATCTGCCTTCAGCTCAGGGAGTGATCCCAGATCCAGGGATCAAGTCCCGCATCTGGCTCTCTGTGAGGAGCCTGCTTCTCCCTCTGCCTGTGTCTGTGTCTCTGTCTCTCATGAATAAATAAAATCTTAAGAATTAAATTCTGAAGAAATAGGAATTTGATTCCACTCTGATGGTTCTCAGCGATTCTCTTGTTGTTAAGCTCAGTAGAGAAGGAGTTGTAGATGACTGCAGTTGTAGGGAATGAGCTGCTATTAGAGAAAAGGGAGTGAGGGCCTGACATTAGGGGGGAAGGCAAGACGGAGGTGATCATGGCGGAAGAGGACGGGCTCCTTAGTGAACCTGCGCGGAGAAGGTGGTGCTGCTGGGACCAGAGGCCTGTGCCTGCCCTCTCTTACCCCCGAAGTCGCTGGCATACACAGGTTGCTTTCAGATCTTTAGAACATCAGGCCCTCAAAGTGGCCCCCAAAAAGTGATGTATCAAATCTCACAGGGTTTGAGCTGTCCATGGATTTGCTTTTGATGATTCTATTGCCTCTATATTGGTTTGTCTTTAAAATAAAAGACTACTTATGAATGATTAGAATTTTAACATGAAGAATTATGATTGTTAATGATGAAATGATTTGTAACAGGATTGAGTTGTCTCCTTCAATTTGCTTGAATTCAGTGTAATATTTGCCCTTTTGAACAGTGTCTCCTATGCCGTCTGTCTTATGTTTAAAGCATATCAGGAACCCATCTCTAATAGTCTTTGATGGCATTTGTAAATTGGGCTAATTGGCCCAGTTGGTTAAAACACTCTGTTGGAGAGAGGAGAGTATTGCTGTAGCCTCTGGGTTGGCCAATTAATTGCTTTCAGTTTTCTGAACGCAGAGCTTTGGTTCCAGAAGAGGAAGGGATCCTCATATTGCCACTGCAGAAACAGCTTCAGGATGCATGACTTGGGCATGGTGTGTGTCAGTATCTTTGTCATTAAAAGACACACACACATACTCTTTTTCAAAACATATAAAAAGTATTTAGTTGTCTCTGGGACAAAGAGTTCAATTTTATTTTTTTTAATTTTATTATTTTTTAAAAATATTTTATTTATTTACTCATGAGATACACACACACACACACACAGAGAGAGGCAGAGACACAGGCAGAGGGAGAAGCAGGCTCCATGCAGGGAGCCCGACATGGGACTCGATCCCGGGTCCCCAGGATCACGCCCTGGGCCAAGGCAGGCACCGAACCGCTGAGCCACCCAGGGATCCCCTACAGTTCAATTTTAAATAAGTTTTTGTCTTTGCAGGATTTGTATGGTGTTTAGGAGATTTTTCTTCATTCACTGTAGTACAAAGAATGCTTGTTATGGTGTTGTGTGTCTCTCCATGACTGTAACCTTGCAAGAAAATGTGCTATGATGTAGTTTTATCTCTTTCAAAGGTACTTGTTATTTTATAGTGCCAGAGAACCATGGTAGAAAATATGGTGCTGCATTTCAAGAAGCATCTCCCTTCATATGTTACTTGAATCAATTTTAAAAATTCAAATCGATTTTCATTGAAAGGCCATGATTTTAATCTTAAGATAGTTCTTATTTTTGTGCAGCTTCTTATTTTGTTATAATGGCTTTGTGATGATTGTCATTTTACAAGAGAGGAAAATTGAGTGTTGAGAGGCTGTGAATTAGCCTTGGCCATGGGAGGAGGCCAAGAGGCAAGAATGGGATCCTGAGACTTCGAGTGTCTATCTTGGTGAATAACTTCATTGTATCTTATATCAGGACATCTTCACTTGAGACTTTTAAAGGTGGGAGCTGATGGAGTTTCTAGTATGTTTTTAAAAGCAAGGTGCAGAGCAGATGACGCTGTCATCTGGTGTTGGTAAACCATAAATGTATACTTCTGTATGCATAGACTGCCTCCTGGAGGATATACGAGCAGCTGGTAACCATTATTTGCCTCTGATTGTGGTAAATGATGCAGTGGTAACAAGATGTTGGTAGAGTCAGATAGTAGCTCTGGCTTTAGGCAATTTATTTAAAGTCTCTAAGTCTTGTTTTTTTTTTTTCTTTCAGGAAATGAGGAACAGGGGTAGACATTGGATGTGTGGGACATCCAGTATCCTGCCAGGCACACCTTTTCTGCCAGAGTTCCTACTCAGGTTCCAGGGTGGCCACGGGTGGTCTGATGACCTAGGCCTATGCTTTGGAGTTCTCTAGTCAGCAGTGATTGGCTCAGGAATGGGGTATTCTGACTTCTGGTAGCGTTTCTAAGAACAAAATTCTTTTTCTTTCCCATTGAAAGAACATGTGAGGTTTGGAGCTGGAGATGAAGCCAGCATGGAGGAAGCATGGAACCGGCAACCTCTGAAGCTCCTCTGTCCTGGCCCCTGGCTAGGCTCCTTGCTGTGTGAGCCAAGAAATGTACTTTTTGGCTTTCGTTAGTCTCTTGTCACATATGTCAGATGACAAAATCGCAATTGGTACAGGGTAATAACATTCAAATTTCAGAGTTACTGGATGATTAAATGGCATTTATCTAAAAAATATAGTGCCTGGCACATAGCAAGCACTCAGTAGTAATTTTTAGGTTATTTATTAGTTAGAGGTCCATCTCACATTTTACTAACTTGCTCTAAGTTAGAGGCTATAAGAAAAATGACAACAGAGTGTTTACTTAGTTCCTTAGCCTGGCACAAATATACTCTACCTCTATTTAAGGCTAAATACTTCGTTAAAATAAAAGTCCCTTTGATAAATTATAGCCAGGAGCACTAGCTCTGCTCAGTTTCCAGAGTTGATTTGAATCCCCTATTGTTTTCTAATTTCAAAAATAGAAAGTAAAAAAAAAGAAACCCACACACTCCACAATTCCATTCTATCTGCTAATTAAAAAAAAAAAAAAAGAAAGAAAGAAAAAAAAAAGAAAGCTGTGTTGGGTGACTTAAATAAAAAAACAAATTCCACAGTCATAAAACAGGCAGGGACTGATCAAACATTCAGAAGAACCACACTGCCTGAGGATTTTGACTCTCTTCTTCTCTGTCTCCACCAAGGCAGAAAAATTACAACAGGCAACTATAGATATGGAACTTTTTTTTATAAAGCTGTTAACATTGAACCCCAGAACCCATTGGATTACATAATAGCAGAAATACTATTGTTGGTTTTTCTGACATTGCAATACTCTGCTAAAAGTGCAGTGTGGCATACTTTTTAAAGATTCAGTTGAATTAAGCATTTGTTTGTATTTTGAAAATCTTAGTAGTGTGAGATAATTGGGAAGGTCCTGGAGTGCTTCAGTAATGTTTGAGCATTATTGTTCCTAATAATAGAAATGAACTCTCAAAGACGAACATCTTATACACTCTAGCTAACCTTATTTTTAAGATAAAAATGTTTCTAATGCATATGGAACTTGGCCCCCATCTGCAATAATCTTGACATTTCTTTTCCCTTTAGGACTTTGAGTATCTCATCCCAGGCACCATATTTCTACAGTGTCTTTTTTATTACCAATAAATATAATATGTACTGTATGGCTTCATTTTTGTTTTTGCTGCTTCATTACATTCTGAAAAAGGAACTCACACTGTAGTAAATTAGAAAACATTAGACACAAATATCAAAGAACTAGGAAATCAAGCTGATATTTAGATTATTTTCATATAGTAATAATGGAAACTGGGTAGCATTTGGCATCAGGATGCATTACTGATAATGAACAAGGTCTACCAGCTTGATGCTGCTTAGACAGGAAGAACCTGAAGATTAAAACAGGTAATGAACAGAGTACAGAGCTTACCTGTAAATAAATGCTAAGTCCGTGCTTACAGAGAAAGTTCTTTAATGGAAAATGTAGTCTAATGTGGTAAGAGGAATTGCAACAATAATAATTTACACTTAACATAGCTATAGCATAGTTCTCACTGCCTTCCAGGCACTGTGCTGAGCACTATACCTGTACTACTGAACCCTCTCAGCAGCTCTTGGAGGGATGTACTGTGCCCACTCTGTCCCATGGGGAACTGAGACATGGGCTACTAAGCAGACTTGTTCAGGCATCCAGTGTGGAGTGAAGGAACAAATGCTCTTCATGTCCAGCTGTCCCGGCTCCCAAGTGGAGCTTTTCTTGGGGGAGCCTCGGGATAAGAAGGCCAAGGCTAGCTGCGGCCACAGAGACTGCATCAGTTGCAGGAGTGTAGAGCGCACCATATCTTCATCGTCTCTGATGGCTTTGCACTTGGATCATGCTGGAATGCCATTACTGGGCTTGACAGTTTGGGAAATTCTTGAAAAACAGTTTGTTCAGTTCCACTTAAATTTCACAGTTGATCCCTACATGGTAATACTGTCTGAGTGACTTTAATGCTTTTCAAGGAAAGGATGTTTGGATTAAGCAGGTTGCAACAACCCAGGTGTACCTTACAAAATAAAGGAAATAGGACAGGTTCTGGTCACAGCCCTCTTCCAGGTCACAGACTACTGACTTTTCATTGTCACCTCACATGGCAGAAAGGAAAAACTTTTTTCCTTATTTCTCAGGTTTCTATGGCTTATATCTGAATGCTTTCTAATTGAGATAGTATATGATATTATGTAATATGGGATAGGTGAGATGGTAGGATTTTTTTTTTTTTTTTTTTTTTTTTTTATTTATGATAGTCACAGAGAGAGAGAGAGAGAGAGAGAGAGGCAGAGACATAGGCAGAGGGAGAAGCAGGCTCCATGCACTGGGAGCCCGACGTGGGATTCGATCCCGGGTCTCCAGGATCGCGCCCTGGGCCAAAGGCAGGCGCTAAACCGCTGCGCCACCCAGGGATCCCGATGGTAGGATTTTTTGAAATTATTACTACATGAGAGTAGTTGAAATGTTAATGGGTGGTAGGAAGCCATTTGAGCTTCTTGTGTAAAGCGTGAAATCAGTTTATTAATGAAGTATTTATCACATGTCTACTACATGCCCAGTACTATGTTACTATGTATAAGCAGAGTGGTTCTTCTGGTTTTGTCTAGACCCACTCATCTATCTGTGGTCAGCTGCAGGCGGCAAGGCAGCTCTACTCTGTGGCCTGGTGGGCTATCATTTGGTATGATAGAGGCAGCCAGTCCACATGTCCTTCATCCAGCAGGCTGGTCTGGACTTGTTTTCATGACAACATGCAGGATTCTGAGAGAGGCAGAAGTGTTCAGGATCTCTTGAGGCCAAGGCTTGGGATTGACTCTTCCTCTTTTGCACAGTGTTCTGTTGGCCACAGTTTCAGGGCAAGACCAGATTCAAGGAAGAGGTAAATAGGCTTTCCCTCCTGATGGGAGTGACTGTGCAGAGTTACACTGCAAAGATGAACTGTGGCCATTTTGCATCTGCCTCAAGTAGTACAGTAGAAATATGTGCCAAGTGCACTGGGACTTAAAGGAGTAACTCCAGGGTTTCTATTTGGGAAGTCTGGTGATATCATGTACAAAGCTGGAGGGACTAGGATGGTGGGCCGTTTTAGAGGGAAGGTAATTTCAGTTTGGAAATGCCAAGTTAGAGGTGTCTAGGTTATCCAAGTGGAAGTGAATTTGTATTTAATTGGAAATTTGGACCTGGAGAAATCAGGGCCCGAGAGAGAGTGGTAAGTGGAACCATGAGTAATTTCACTCTCTGAGGGAGGAGATCAGAAACTCTTACCACTCTTGGCAAATAAACTGGCCTCTGGGGGACCAAGGTGGACCACGGAGACCAGTTGGGGGCTCTGGAGTTATCTAGGCGAGAAACCAAGCTGGTGGCATATGTGATGACAGTGGGAGTGGCTACATTTGGGACATATTTTGAAGGTAGGGGGCTCCTGGGTGGCTTACTTGGTTGGGCGTCTGACTCTTGGTTTCGGCTCAGTCATGTTATTAGAGTCAGGAGATTGAGCCCTGTGTCGGGCTCTGTGCTCAACTCCGGGTCTGCTTTGGATTCTCTCTCCCTCTCCCTCCAGTGTGAGTTCCCTTCCCTTCCCTTCCCTTCCCTTCCCTTCCCTTCCCTTCCCTTCCCTTCCCTTCCCTTCCCTTCCCTTCCCTTCCCTTCCCTTCCCTCTCTTCTCTCCCTCTCTCTCTCTCTCCCCCCCCCCCCCGAATAAAAAGAAATGAAGGCACAAATGACAGAATTTACTGAGATGTGAGAGAGAAAGAGAGAACTTAGAGCTTCTGGGATGACAGCTGCAAGGATGTTTACTGAGGCAGGAAAGATGAGTGCCATGTTTGGGGCATTGACAAAGAAGTCTAGAGTTCAGAGAGGAAATTGAGACTGGAGATGAAAATTTGGAGTAATCTGTATATAAGTAATATTTAAAACCACTTGAGAAAAAGCCACTAGATTGGATGAGATCACCTAGGGGTGCTAAAAGGATGGGATCAGGGGCTAGATTGAGGTGGTGGCAATAGGAATAGAGAGTGGGAAATGCAAGTATTATTTAAAAGAAAAATGAACAGGACTTGGTGATGGATATGATTTAAGATCTTAAGGAAAAGGAGGTTTTAAAAAGGTATCTTCTAGATCTTAAGGAGTTTGAAGATAAAAATGGAGAAGCTTCTTGGTTTAATTTACTTTAAGGTCTTATCAGCAGACGTTTTACTACTTTAATCTTTGGTCTGTGTTGCAACTGTGGTCAGTTGAGATTGGAAGATCCCTTGGGGCTCCACCAGGGTTTGTCAGGCTCCCGGCATAGCCCCTTCCCAGCACCCGAAGCGTACCGGTCTGGCAGTGCCACAGAGCTAGGAAGCAGTTATGCTGAACAAATATTTCTCGGCCCTAAGATGGCCTTTCTATGTTTAGCAGCCAGGCCTTAAATAGCTCACTTGGTTCTGTCTTACAACTTCCAAGCAAAACAGAATTCTAGAAGAAATGCTCCTGACCAGGTTTTAGTCAGTATTGCTCTGAAGGAAAAAGCAGTTGGGTAAGGTGGTTTGTATGAGAAGTTGGAATGACTCAGAATTTGGGAGCCACACAAATGATTTTTTTAAAGATTTTATTTATTTATTTGAGATAAATAACAGAGATAGCAAGAGTATGAGCAGGAAGGAGATGGAGAAGCAGACTCCCCGCTGAGCAGGGAGCCTGACATGGGGCTTAATCTCAGGACCCCAGGATCATGACTTAAGCTGAAGGTAGACACTTAACTGACTGAGCCACCCAGGTTCCCCTAATTTTTTATTTGATAAGAACCCAGGCTCCAGACCGAAAAATGGAGGCAACAATGTGCTTGCCCTGAGGCTCTTGTGTGGTGAGGAAATTAGACATGGCTTGGCTAGCAGCAAGTTGGGTAGGCCAGGTGAAGGGCCACTCAGAACCCTGTGATGACACAGGGAATTAGAGTCAGAGATGGCTTCCTGCAGGTACACCCTGGAACTCATTCTTGGTGATTTGGGGCAAGGACTGCAGACAGGAAGGTAGGCACATGTTTTTACTTGACAGTGAGTTTTCTCTTTTAGAGTAGTGTCTCCCTGATTTCTGACTTCCTCCATGCCTCCAGAAAGCAAACACAGCACCATCATTTTATCTGAGACTCTGTTCTTGAATTCTGATGTTTTGGATTTTTGAAGGTGTATGATGAACATACCATTTAGGGTGTGAAAGACTCCTTATGTGACTGGAACATCACCTTGTAATCAAATAGCATTTTGGGAAAGTTCACTAAATGGTATAAATAAAGGCTTCATAGAGCCTTGTGCCAGTTCAAGACGAATTTTGTAGCCAAATAAGTCAGCTCAGGTTTTGTCATTAAATGAGTTAGTGAAAAGCAATAGATTTTCAGAGATGAGTTCAGAATTATGGGTAATTGATGGTGGACTTATATTCCAAATGTAGGACTCTGCTTTTTATTTTCCTCTTCTTTTCTGGGCTTGATGATTGAATGTTGTGGGGCACATTTTAGAACGTGAGGATGAAGTAACTGAATCTTTGGCTTCCTGTGCAGGATGAACTCTGTATCCTGAGCTGCAGGAGCCGCCACTTGTTACCAGGAAGACTCAGGTGTATTTGTTCTTAAAGATAATAGTATAGTTCCATCTATCTTTCTAAAAGCTCAAATTATAAATATTTAAATTCTCCTTATGAGGTTTCAGGTAGAACGAATTGCAATGCAATTATTTGTTTGCGTGTAGATGTCCCTTACTAGACAGGAAGCTCTTCTGAGGTAGGTAACCCATGCTGTTTGCTTTTCTATCTCTGGCATCTGGCACAGTAGACACGCATGTCTGCGCATGTCTGTAGGAAACGCAGGAATAGAAGGAGGAGGTGGGGACGTGGCTGCAGCTTGAGGCTTAGACACCAAGGTCTCTGGTGTTCATCAGAAGCTTCCAGAGGTGGCATTGTGCTCTCTTGTATTAAACTGCCATGGGAAGACTTTAAGAAACAGATTTCTAGGAATTCATCTGACTGAGTGACTGCTCTGGGGTTGGGAAAATTTATATATACCTATATCTGTTTAGTTTTGGGCTCTGCCCACGGTCTCTTGTACCTGCTAATCCTTGAGAATTGGAGCACAGGAAATTGGTTTCAGTGCCCTGTGAAGTTACGGGGACTTTCCCTTGTGGTTAAATGGGAAGACAAACGTTCCAATACTATAGATCTGCCCCTATAAGAGGATAATGGAATGCCCCCCCCCCCCCCACTCTTCTCCATTTGCCAAATTCCTCTAGGCAGCCGAGTGGGCAAGAAAGAGCTTTGGAGTCCAGCAGACTAGGGTTTGAATCTTTGGTCTCCCATTCCTTACTAGTTTCTTTTTGGTAAAACTACATTCAATCTCTGAGCTAGGTTCTCATCTCTGAAGTGATGATTAATAGACAAGTTCTACCTCATGGGTCTGCAACAGAGATGAAATGAGATACTTTCAATAATGTGATGTAGGACATGCAGCTCAGTAAGCCTGGAATAATAACAGTCCCCTTTCATCACTCACTATCTCTTTGCATGCCAGGAGACTTGTGGATAGCTAAGTCTGGCATTTATTTGGGAAGTTGAGATGTCAGTACAGCAAGGGTTGACATATTAATTAGAGCAATGTCCTTTTCACGTAAGTGAGTCAAATACCATAATATCATTAATCTTGGGAAGTTGAAAAGGAAGCTCCAAGAGGCAAAGGAAGCAGTGCTGAAAATGGAGTGAGAACTTAGAGTCAAGGATCAAGGTCACAGCCAATTTAGCTACTAGTGGGTCATAAGAAGCATTTGCTGGAGCAGTTTGGCAGATTTTGTTGAATCTGGGACTAAATGCCACCCATCCTGTCTGCTCAGCACCTGCCTCAAAGTTCTATCATCATTAATTTGTGGAAACTAAATTCAAACCCAGTCTTGTAACCTCTGATCTGGAGTGCTTCCTGCCACCTTACTCTAGCATAGAATACAATACCACTACCTACCCAGTGTACATTTGATAAGTGTCAGTGATGTTGAAATTTTATTTTGTGAGTTCTATTACATGGTGTGTCCTGTTTCCCTGCGTGTAACATGGGGATATTTGTATCTACTTTTATAGTACTACTGTGAGGATTATAATGGAATGATTCAAGTAAAAGTGGCACACACAACAATTTAACCATATTTTAGGTCTTATTATCAAGGTGTGGATTTAACATTATTTCGGTTAGAGTAGTGCCTATTTTTAAGGTCATGGAGAACTAACTCAGAGATAAAGCTTTTAGAAAGATGAATAAGGATTATAGGAGGGACAGATAACTAACCCACACCTGGGCTGGGGCTGATAGGGGAGGTCACAGCTCCTGGGAACTATGCTTTGAGCTGTACTTGAAAGGTCTGAGGGATGCAGGAGGGCAGAGGCAGGCCTCTCGGAGTGTGTGGGTCCAGCCGGGGTAGAAACCAGAGGATGGCTTCTCAAGGCACATAGTGCAGAGATATAATGCAGGAGTGGTGTGCTTACTACAGACCATCAATGGGAATCGGCGGTATGTGATCTTCGAGATTAAATGATAACTTTGAGCAGGGCTGATTGCACACTTGGTGAACTCCTTGTTAAAGAGTTCCAAAGTGGGTGACTCAGACTTTCTTCTAGGAGTTACTTTTTTTAATAAAGATTTTACTTGAGAGAGAGAGAGTGTACGAGTGGGGGGAGGGGCAGAGGAAGAGGGAGAAGCAGGCTCCCCACTGAGCAGGGAGCCCAACTCGACTTGGGAGCTCAATTCCAGAACCCCAGGATCATGACCTGAGCCAAAGGCAGACACTTAACTAAGCCACCCATGCGCTTCTCTTTTAGGAGTTAAATGTGGCTTGGAAAAGGCTTTGGAAGAAAATGAGAATAAAAGAATAGCTGGATTTGGCAGGGAGTAAGTGGGTGAGGATCCATGCTGCAGAACGAGATACTATCACAAAACTGTAGGGTAGAAGAGGTGGGTCCGGCAGAGGTTGCTTAGACTGTAATATTCTGTTTCTTTAAAACATACCATCTCAGATTCTGAACACAGTGTTTTCTAACTTCTAAAACCAATTCTTTTATTCAGTGAGTGCAGTACACATTATGACAAGGTAATTTAATTTTGAAGTTTGACTTTTCGTATAAGAACTATATGCTTGTTTAACTTTCCTGTGGAGTGGGAGAGGGGTTAGAGGAAGAGGGGGAGAGAGAATCCTAAGCAGGCTTTACATCCAGCGCTGAGATCATGACCTGAGCCAAAATCAAGAGTCGGATGCTCAGCAACTGAGCACCCAGACACTCCTCCTTTCTTTTTAAAACACTTCCCTATTGGGGATACTTGGGTGGCTCAGCGGCCCAGGGTGTGATCCTGGAGTCCCGGGATCCAGTCCCATATTAGGCTCCCTGCATGGAGTCTGCTTCTCCCTCTGCCTGTGTCTCTGCCTCTCTCCCTCTCTCTCTCTCTCTCTCTCTCTCTCATAAATAAAATCTTAAAAACAAATAAAATAAATAAAAAAATAAAAAACTTCCTTATCTTCTTAATAGTTGGCAGTGGTTGGTCCTTTCTTCAGTCCAAGCATTTTAATTTACTTGACAGGTCATTAGACAGCTGTCTGAATCAGGTCAAGGCAACATTATCGCCCTAACCGGGATGAGCAGTTGGATATGCCTCTGTCTGAGGTGTCAGACCTGAATGTGTCCTTGTTAGTTGTGGCTAATGGATTCTCGCAGCAAGACATTTTGGGGCTTGTGCACTGAGGGGCTTGTTGGTTTAGAGCACAGGCCAAGGAAGGGCTCACCTCACAAATGTTTGGAGTATTTAACATGAAGCGACTGCAGAAAAACTATCTGCTTGGTGAACTTCCCACAGGTGGCTTTAGAAATTCTGAAATTAATTCTAGATTGTATCTCTCAGTACCTAGCACCAAAGTCAGGCTTTTATTTGGGTTAAGAGTTGGTTGGCTAAAATAGAGAGATGCTTTGATCTGGAAAGTGGTTGCTCTCATCTGCCTCAGTGGGTTGCTGATGTGAATATAGGTTCTGAGTTTAGCACTCTAATTACCAAGAAAAAAAACCAGAAACAGTGCCTCATCACCTGCTGGCCTCCAGCACCCCCACCCCCACCCCCACCTCTAGTTATCATCTTGGTAAAGATATCAGGGGCTTAGGATGACAGTTCATTACATGCAGAACATTCTAAGACTCTTACTTTCTGTTGCATCTGGCTACCATTATATATCACCTCTCTCCAGTCAGGGCTTCCAGCTCTGTGCCCCCTTTAATTAGGTTTTCGATAGATGATAGCTGACCAGGTGGTTTTGTTCAAAACAAGGAACACATTGGGGCAGAAAGTGCATGGCTTCTAGAGTCAGCAGACTCTGGCTTCAAATCCTGCCTTTTAGTTTAGTAATAATGTGTCACCTTGGGCAGGCTACTCTTGGAACCTTAGATTTTTCCATGAAATGGTAATATCACCTGCCTCAAAGAGCTGTGAGGATTAAATATATATCTATGGAATAAGACATATATACACACATAAAATTATATACACATGGTATGTCAACATACATTATATAATTATGTATTATATATATCATTTCGTATAGTGCTTGGTTACATAAAGTTCCTTATTTAGGGTTAGTTTTTATTCTCCCTTCTTCACCACATAAGTCTTGCCATCAGATATGGTACCATATGGCTTGGCTTATGTCAGTCAGGAGAAGTTCGCAAATATGTTATATAATATCTTGATTATAAGATTGTAGTTATCTAGCTGAAATATTCAACCCATATCATTTTATTTAAGCTTACCCACAACTTTCAGATCACTATCCCTATTAATAGTTACATTAGAAATTACAAACCAGATAAGCTTGGTTTCTGAATTAGAATAATAAATTTGGAATTTCAGAGCTCAAACCTTAATAAAGCAGTGACTTCTTCAAATTTAACAACAACAACAAAAAAACCCTTTTTAATTAGAAATAATTTGGAAGATATCCAATCTTTCATGGTAACAAAATGACATTTACTAGAGTACTAATAGATATGTACTCTGGTCCTGTTTCAGAAGAGTAACCTTTGCATAAAATGTTCATAGGTACTAATAGAAAGAATGTAGTAAATTTTCTTTTTACTACTTTAATATATGTTAAAAATTCATTTTTCAAACAAAACAATGTAATTATAAATGTAATTTATTTCATGTATAAGAAGGAACCCTTAATTCCTTGACTGTAGTTTGATAATAGCTACAAAGTTCAGATGGGACATTCCTTATTCAGAAAGTAAATAGTATACTGTAATGGTTAAGTACTAGATGTAAGTCAGACCACCTGGGTTAGAAATCTGGGTTAGCCATTTATTAGCTGAATGATCTTGGGCAAGTTCCTAAACTTCTCTCTTTTCTGTATTCTTGTTCAAAGTAGTTGCTGTCTCATAGAGCTGTTAAGAGGACTAAATGAGTTAATACCTGAAAAGTGCTTAGGATTATATGTAGCACACAATGTTAGTTGTCCTAAAACTTTGACAATTGAGGAAGAATTTGCTTATTTTCTGGTTCTTTCATCTCAAAATGATTACAGAAATATGCAGATTTGGGGGCAAAGTCAAATGGAAAAATGTTAATGCAGAGGATAAAATCTCTGCATGCAGTGCAATTGGCAGAGTGGGCTGAGCATGTAGGGGCTAAAGCAGAGAAGAAATCATGTTACCATTATATTAAATATGGAGATATTTTTATTGTTCTGTCAATTAAAGCTTTTGTGAGAGTTCATTGTATTACACCAAAGAACAATTCAAAATTTGAAGACCATGTTTTGTCTAGAGTATTAGAATTGCTATATGCTTTATGTATAAATGATCACCTGTGTGTCATACATATGTCTTAAGTACTTACTGGATAGATCAAGTACTTGCCCAATAGATGTCCTTATTGAAGGGATTGGACTGGTAGGTAGTTGATTAATCCAAAAAAAAGGAGAAAAGTTGCCTCAAATAGGGAATCATTAAAAAATGATAAAAACCTTAAATATTTTACTTAAAGCATATAATTTCTTAGTAGCATGTTAACCACTGAATAGTTTTCCCATATATTCACTACGTGGATACTGTGATGTTTTTCCATTACACAGAGTATGTGCTACTTACTGTGAAACCCAGCACTGCCAATATTTTACTCAAGAGGTTTTGATGGGATTGCAGCTTGTCTTTCTTACACACATAAGCATACATATGCACAGACATGTTTGTTGTTATTTTCTAGGTTTAACTGAGATATAGTTCACATATCGTAAAATTCACCTACTTGATGTTTTCGTGTACTTAATGGTTACAACCACTTATTATGAGAAGGGCTCTAAAGCCATCAGGAAAGGAAAGCTAACAGTGTGCTTATTCTCTCTAAATAATTTTCTCTGGTTTTTGGTGGTTGTATCACCCTTATTAATTCAACTGAAATCTTTTTTAGTGCCTTGCCTTTTTAAATCTTTGCAACTTTAACTTAGTTTTCATAGTCAAATTCATATTCATGAATGTACATGTGAACACCTCAAACTCACTCCCTCAACTAATGAATTCTATAGTTAATTGCACTGTCTTATCTAGTACTTATTCACAGTTACTTGGGGAGAATTACTGCTTTAAGAGATTCAAGTATCTAAAATGGTTAAATAATGA
Organism: Canis aureus; assembly: GCF_053574225.1. Taxonomy (NCBI): domain Eukaryota; kingdom Metazoa; phylum Chordata; class Mammalia; order Carnivora; family Canidae; genus Canis; species Canis aureus. The sequence goes on from NC_135611.1 coordinate 48,357,571, forward strand.
TATCTTTTCTGTTTTCTGCTTCTCATAGCAAATTGCCAAATTCCATCTATTCATACAGTACAGGACTTCGTAATTTCTGGGCTTAACTAGCAAATAATTAGCCTTAAAATTTTATTTGTATAGAAGAGTGGTGATAAAATTGGTCTTATCCATCATATAAGATGCTTAGAGAAAAATAATGACCTCATTTTCTAATGAATCAAACAAAGTCCTCATCACAGGTATGGTTTCTGCACAAGCATAAATGGTTTTTGTTTAATAAATAGTCACCCCAAAAATAAATTTTGTGTTTAAAAAAATAGGTTTCTGAAGTCATCAAAGTAAATCAACTCTAAATTATGGTCAGTATTATAATTGATATCTTACTGTGAACTACACAGCACAGACTTGACTGAGTTTTGTGGTGACAGCGAAAGTGATACTTCCTGCCCTAGGCAGTTCACCATGGTGGACACCAAGACTTCCTATGGAGAACTGAGGCCTGTGTCACTGTCCAGTATCTCTAATCCCTTATCTGAGCTTTCAAAAAGAATGTCTCAGCTCAAGATGATGGGCTTACTGATTTATATTTCAGAGATATATGAGCCAAAGTAAGAAATTTTATAATTTTGCCAGCTGTATGTTTTTGTTGAAAATAATTTACTGGGATACCTGGGTGGCTGAGTGGTTTAGCACCTGCCTTTGGCCTAGGGCGTGATCCTGGAATCCTGGGATCGAGTCTCATATCAGGCTCCCTGTGTGGAGCCTGCTTCTCCCTCTGCCTATGTCTCTGCCTCTCTGTGTGTGCATGTGTCTTTCATGAATAAATAAATAAAATCTTAAAAAAAAAGGAAAGCAATTTAATAGGCAAAGGATTTAATTTTCTCATTAAATCCTGCAACTAAAACCAATTAAAAATTTTTTGCCTGAGATGAAAGTGAGACAGCATATTTTTTCCTTGTACTTCTTTATGTATGTATATAATATATATATAATATATAAACACAAGTTTTTATGTGGAGATCAATAAAAGTGGATTTAAGGATTTTATTATACAAATTATCTCTTAGGCTTTAATTAAAATAATTAATTGCAAAATACCGTAAAGGGGTGTATGATTCATATGATGTGGTTCTTTCCTTGGAGCTGGCAAACATTGCTTTTGATAAGATTTCTGTTTATCAGTATGGATTTGTAGATTTCTAGAGCCCAATGGTAACCCTCACCCTTCATGTGTGGAAAGACCCTTTGGTTTAAGGTTAGAGTATTTGGGGAGAAGATAGCCTGGCTCAGGTTTGTTGAACAAAAACTGTGCATGTGCACTAGCAATTAGACAAGGTAGTTTTATTTAGTTTTAATAGTGTCAAAGCATGTTTAATCATGTAAGTCATTCCTGTGCATAATAAGAAATAAAGAAATATATGAAGTGAGATGTCCTCTCCAGTATCTGGAGAAGCAACCATTGCTAGCAGTGGGGTATTCATCATGAACTTTTCTGTGCACACAGGAACAGGAAAAAAGACACGTACCATGCATATAAATGAACATGGCTTTTTGTAACACAGAATTGAATCATGTATACCTGATGAGCAGCTTGCTTTTTTTCATGTACATTAACTATATGTGAACTTCTTTTCTTGTCAGTACACTAAAGAGAGAGGAGAAAAAAGAGAAAAAGATTGTTATTCAAATGAATGCATGTACCATCATTTAATTATTTAGCCACATACTGGTGAATGTTTGTTTTATCTGTATTGATTTGTTAGCATCTTCAAAAAAAAGTAACAACCTGAATTCCAATTTGTTTTATCAGAATTTTGTCGGTTCCACAGTATGTCAGTGTACTCCTAGCTAGGCAGCAGTATCTACAAATAGCTGTGTTATTTGCACTGTTGACTTCTTCCAAATGCTGACTTTATGTAGCAAAGTGTTTATGCCTCGTTTAAACAAGGTTGGCCGTAGGGTACATTGGGCCTGTCAGTCTTTATACTTCATTTCATCAAATACATTTGTAAGTGGAAGTGTCTTCAGAGACCATACATAGGACGGGGTTTATATGACAGTTTCCTAGATAAGGAAAAGTCATTACTATGCCCAGCAGATGGAAAATCAGATCACAGCAGGAAAAGGAGCTAACAGCATGCTAAGATCACAGCCTGTATACCAAGTAATTGGAAAGTCAGATGATCGAGAGGAGAAAAGCACACCATTTACGGTTTTGTGGAAATTGAAAACTCAAGACTGTAGAATTTCAAATATTATTATTATTTTTTTATTTTTATTTATTTATGAAAGTCACAGAGAGAGAAAGAGAGGCAGAGACACAGGCAGAGAGAAGCAGGCTCCATGCACCGGGAGCCCGACGTGGGAATCGATCCTGGGTCTCCAGGATCGTGCCCTAGGCCAAAGGCAGGCGCCAAACCGCTGTGCCACCCAGGGATCCCGAGACTGTAGAATTTCATTCAGCAAAGTATATTTATTTTATTTTGCATGGGTACTATGTTTAATATAGGAATAAAAGAGAAATATTTATAATAAATAGGGTGGACACAACTTTAATGTTATAAAGATTTCTTTCCTTGTGTAGTATTTGTGTGTATATTGATGATTAGGAGGCAGGTAGGGGATAAGAGTACTGCTTATTTGTTTCTTTCTGTAAAATTTAAAACGAAAACTATAAAGAAGTATTTTATTATGAAATGGGGTACTATGGATATATCTTGAAAAACTTAATTAACAAGTGCAGCCTGTGTACAGCAAGGTCATTATATCCATCATTCTGTTTCCTTTTAGTAATTGCACGTATAAAGAACCTCATGCCCCCAGACAAGGATTAAGGAGTTGTGATTTAAGCCAAGTAATCAGTAGCAATTGTTTAGAATCATCTGTAATTTATGAGGGCTCTGTTAGGAAATTTAAACATACAAAGGCAAATTTGGTGAATACTTTTCAATGTATTTTTCTCTTATCAACACTGTGTTTCTCCTTAAGATAATATTTAAAATAGACTAGAAATACTGGATGGCAGTGGCTTCCAGATGTATTTCCACACATGGTGTAGAGGACCTGGAATTCCTGGGTTAGGGACACTGAGGGGTGGGAATAGACATCGTTGATGCACGCAGCCTGCTCACTTTCCAGTATGAATTGCTGTTTGAGGGTAGCAGTGTCTTTGCCAGGGCTGGATATGGATCTTACAATTACCTTTTGTTGTTATTGTTGCTTGTGAATAAACACTTTGTATTACCTGTCCTGCTTTCCTTTGTGGTGTAGGAAGCTCCACAAGGGCAGGCTTTCTCTGTTGTGTTCACTCTGTACTCCTAGAGCCTAGACTAGTGCCTGGAATGTGGCAGGCACTCAGTAATACCTGTTGGATGAAATAACAGTATCTACCTAACTGTAACTTACATAAATTAGGAATTTGAATCACATTATAGGAAGCCGCAAGGCAAGTGGCTACTGTCATTTTTCAGAATCTGAGGAAAATCTGTAGTTTTCTTGGCCTTTTCCTCCTGGTCACAAGCTGGCTGCTGCTCACTCCACCACATGAAGGGTAAAGGCAGGAGAAGGCGGGATGAGGTGGTTTCAGCAGATTTCTGATTCCATCTTGTTGGCCAGTCCTGACTAAGGGAACACGATGGGATGGGCAAACCAGTCACTATCCCATACTGCCACCCAACCGATCTGTTTAAATTTGTATTTCTTTGCTTACTAGGAAAATTAGCATTTCCCCTAATTTATTTATGTGCCATTTTCTCTTCTTTGTTATATTTGATAGACACATTTTTTTCTTGTTTAACTTTTAAATTTACTAATTTAGCAGTTTCAGTCAGCATTAGTTATATTTCTTTTGGTTGCGAGTTGGATAAATCTCACCTTAACCAAAAATAGAAGATTATTACCCCTCGTAACTGAAATGCCCTGGGTCTGCACACTTAGGTGGTTTCTTCAGCCCTGCTTTCTCTATGTGTTGATTATATTTTGTTCCACGGTTTCTTCCACAGTATATGGGGTTTTTTTCATTGCAATCCCCCTTTTTTGTTATTTCTTGCTGCTCTTTTAAGTTCTTATTTTAATTTCAGTTAGTTAACATACAGTGTTATATTAGTTTCAGTGTAAAATTCCATACAACAACCTATGCTCATTACAGCAAGTCCCCTCCTTAGTCCCCATCACCTGTTTCCTGCAGCTCCCTAACCTCCTCCCCTCTGGTGACCAGGAGGGTCTTTTCTGTAGTTGAGTCTGTTTCTTGCTTTTTATGTGTGTGTGTGTGTCTCTTAATTTTTGCCCTTGTTTGTTTTATTTCTTAAATTCCACCTATGAGTGAAATCATATAGTATTTGTCTTTTTCTGACTGATTTGTTTCGCTTAGAATAATAATAATGAAAAAAAAAAAAGGGCAGCCCGGGTGGCTCAGAGGTTTAGTGCCACCTTCAGCCCAGGGCCTGATCCTGGAGACCTGGATCAAGTCCCACGTCGGGCTCCCCGCATGGAGCCTGCTTCTCCCTCTGCCTGTGTCTTTGCCTCTCTCTCTCTCTCTCTCTCTCTGTCTCTCATGAATGAATAAATAAAATCTTTTTAAAAAAGAAAAAGTAATAATGTGTCTTTTAGCTATCATATGTCTTCTTTGGAGAAATGTCTGTTCGTGTCTTCTCATTTTTTTTAAAAAGATATATTTATTTATTTATTCATGATAGACATAGAGGGAGAGAGGCAGAGACACAGGAGGAGGGAGAAGCAGGCTCCATGCACCGGGAGCCCGACATGGGACTCGATTCGGGGATTCCAGGATCGCGCCCTGGGCCAAAGGCAGGCGCTAAACCGCTGAGCCACCCAGGGATCCCTCTTTTCATTTTTTAATCGGGTTATTTGGTTTTTTGGTGTTGAGTTTTTAAGTTCTTTATATTTTTTGGATACTAGCCCTTTATCAGCTATGTCATTTGCACATATCTTTTATTCCAAGGTTGCCTTTTAGTTTTGTTGATTATTTCCTTTGCTGTGCAGAAGTTTTTAATTTTGATATAGCCCCAGTAGTTTATTTTTGCTTTTGTTTCTCTTGCCTCAGAAGACATATATTGAAGAAGTTGCTATGGCCAATGTCAAAGAAGTTACTGCCAATGTTCTTTTAGGATTTTAATGGTTTCATGTCTTATATTTAGATCTTTAAAACATTTTGAATTTATTTTTGTGTGTGCTGTAAGAAAGTGGTCTAGTTTTATTCTTTTGCATATAGCTGTCCAGTTTTCTCAACACCACTTGTTTTTTGTTGTTTTTATTTATTTATTTATTTAAAGATTTTATTTATTCATGAGAGGCACAGAAAAGGAGAGAGAGAGGCAGAGACACAGGCAGAGGGAGAAGCAGGCTCCATGTGGGGAGCCCGATGTGGGACTTGATCCCAGGGCTCCAGGATAAAGCCCTGGGCCGAAGGCAGGCGCCAAACCACTGAGCCACCCAGGGATCCCCTGTTGTTGTTTTTATTTAAAGATTTTATTTATTTATTCGAGAGACAGAGAGAGAGAGAGAGAGAGTGCGCGCGCACAAGTTGGGTGGTAGGGGAAGGCAGAGAGAGAGGGAGAAGTAGACTTCCCACTGAGCAGGAAGCCCAATGTGAGTCTCGATCCCAGGACCTGGAGCTCATGATCTGAGCTGAAGGCAGTTGCTTGACCAACTGAGCAGCCAACCAGGTGCCTCCAGCACCACTTGTTGAAGAGACACAGTAAGTACACAGTAAGTGTTTTTTGATAGCCCCGGGCTTCTATGACACCAACAACTCACAGAGCCAGGTGGAAGATAGACACTCTGTCCCCCAGGGCTGCCATGTCACATTCTCCTAGGAGCAGTCACCTTGAGCATTTGTGTGGAAGGCCTGGTTGGGCAGCCTGTGTGAGGATCCTTCCTGTAGCCAGCTGGCAGGGAGGCACAGTGATGTGGCACACTGGCACAAGCTCATGAGTGGGTGAGGAGTCACTCCCTCCCTTGTGGAATACAGGAGAGCTATACACAGAGAAGCTGGGGTGTCCATTGCGAATCTGAACAGGAGCATGCATATGTCTCTATAGTAGGTTTGCTGTTTTTCTTTGATTTTCTACTGTTGCCTCGAAGCTTGGAAAATTGTCAGTGTTTAAAGATGTTATACCTGTACAACTCTGTAGTACAATGGATATGCTGTGGTTTGATATTTCTCTACTTTGCTCAGTCCTCCTGGAGTTGACCCGAAATGTGATATGGGTGAGGTATACAGATTGCTGGTTTCGCATCATGGCTCTGGCCCATGGCAGCTGTGAGGCCTTGGGCAGATTGTGACATCTTCCTCTGCTCCATATTCTCATTGCTAAAAGTAAGGGTAATAATGGTTCTTCTAGTAGAGTGATCCTCCAATGTAAATGAGAAAATGCATGCGATATGGTTAGCCAAGAGCCCAGACAGAGTGCTGACCTGGTGCCCTCAGCTGCTGCCGTTGTTACTACTATTAGTGGCATCTCCTCTCCTTCCTCTAGCCCATCCTGTCACATCTGTCATGGAAAGAGCGGAGCCTGCTTCTCTCTTCCCTTTTGTCTCGTTCTCATGCCGACTTCATCACTTGTATATTCTTGCCAAGAATCATCCTTGCTTTTAGGCAGTTCAGTCAGATGATTAAGAAACATTTGCAGAAAGCTTAATTCTGTGTGCCTCTTTTGAGACAGGTTCATTTTTACAAATCAAGTGGGTACTGTGGTAATCAACTTTTGCTTTCTTTATATCAGGTACAACACTTTAAAAAGAGTTGAAGAGGTAACACAGCTAAACCTTGAACAACATGGGTTTGAACTGTGTGGGTCACTTAGATGCAGACTTTTTTCTTTTTTTTATAAATACAGTGCAGTACTGTAAATGTATTTTCACTTACAATTTTCTTAATGTTTTCTTTATTGTAAGAATACAGTATATAATACATATATAAAATATGTGTTAATCAAATATGTTATCAGTAAGTGTTCTGATCAACAATAGGCTATTAGTAGTTAAGCTTTAAGTGACTCAAAAGTTACACGTGGGGGGATCCTTGGTTTAGCGCCTGACTTCGGCCCAGGGCGTGACCCTGGAGTCCTGGGATTGAATCCCACATCAGGCTTTCTGCATGGAGCCTGCTTCTCCCTCTGCCTGTGTCTCTGCCTATCTCTGTCTCTATCTCTATCTCTATCTCTATCTCTGTCAAAAAAATAAATATAATCTTTAAAAAAAAAGTTACACGTGGGTTTTTGACTGCACAGGAGGTTAGTACTCCTAACCCCCATGTTGTTCAAGGGTCAACTCCATATAGAAAAGGAATTCATAATTATGAACTAGATCCTTTGAAACTACACTAAAGGAGCCAAATTTAATAGTTTTTCTAATTTTTATGTAATCATATGTATGAAATTTAAAAATCTTTTTATTTTGTAAAAAATGCATACCAGGAAGAATATGGAGACCTTTTGTAATCCCATCTCCTAGAGATAACCATTGCTTACACTGGGCTATCTCCTTGCAGACTGCCTTTGTGTATAAACATACACATACATGGTGATGTAATTTAAGATAGTTCACTTAAGTATATTTGTCACAAGTAAGAGAGGTTTTTTTTTTCCTTAAAAAAACTTAATTGTTTTAACTTCCCTACAAGAAACGTACACATATTTTTCTTAAGCACAGACATTCAGAATCCTGGAAAAATTGGTTGAGCCTGCTTTGTGTCTGTAATCTGATGGGAGCACAGTTGGAGGTGGTATGGTGTCAGGCTGCTTTGTTTTTACATTACATTGACTAGGTATTGAAGAAAGTGGTTCATGATAGGATTGAATAGCTGATGTAATTAGGAAAAGTGAGAATGTGTTGGCTCAGCAGGGGCAGTATTTTCAACAATAAGATGAATTTTAGGTGGACACTGACAACCAAGTGGAGACCAACCAGAAGGAGTCCATGGGAAATAGTACTTGAAGAATCCTGGAGCAAGGGTGCTGTTCATTTTGACAGACAATGGAGACTGCCCTGAGTGTGGACATATGTGTCTCAGCGTAACCCTGAGAGGCATGGGTCAGCCCAGGCTGGAGTCCAAAGTGCCTTCTGGGATCTGGGCAAGAGCGGTAACTACTGCGCTGGCACATAACACCTCAGTTCTCCGTCCAGGGACACAGCAGGATCGCCCTTCCCCTTTCTCCTCAAGTTAAATGTTTTCAGTTAGCTCGCCTTGTCCAGTGGAGTATGTGCAGAACCTGAGAAGCTCTGCCTGATTTCCCACTCCCCCTTCCCACTTCCCCTGGAGTTGGTGATGACACAGGTCCTAGAGGCTGTGCCAGCCCAGCTATGTGAAGACAGTGTGGATATGAAGCCTGATCAAGAAATAAACCTGTGCTATTTTAGGCCTGCTTTTAGACAGGGATTTGCAGTGGTGTTACTGCAGTAAACACTGGTGGCCCCTGTTTTTTTCATTTATTATGAAAATTTGAAAGTCAATATTCTGAAAGTCCAAAATATATAGATGTTATGCAGGGCATTGGTAGGCAGATCTAGCCCCAGAATACAATCAGGTATTTGTGCTGGGCCTTATACCCTCAGGCCCTAGCAGCCCAGTGGATGGTATGGAAGATAAATAGTTGTCTTCTACCCATCTTAAATTCCCAGCTGGATCTCTTAACAAGGACAGATTAATAAGAGAAGAGCATATAGGTTTTATTTAATGTAAGTTTTACATGGCAGAAGAGTCTTTCTAAGGAAATAAGCCCTAAAGAAGTGATTAAACCTATGTTTTGAAAGCTAAGTTTGATGAAGAGTGGAAAGCAGTGGGCCTTGAGCTCAGTGTAGTTAACTGGAGGAAATTTAGCCTATGTGTTCAGATTCCTCTCACATTCTTCCATCTTCAGAGATAAGGATGCTTCTGTCCTGTGGGCATAGGGAGGGCACCTCTCCCATGACCGCCTTCATGGGGAGAAGGTCAGAAGGTCTTTTCTGCACCCGCCATTTTTCAGATGCCTTCAATTTAAAATTTTCATATGGGGGCACCTGGATAAGTCAGTGGTTGAGCAGCTGCCTTCACCTAGAGCTCATGATCCCAGGGTCCTGGGATTGAGTCCCGCATCAGGCTCCCTGCAGGGAGCCTGCTTCTCCCTCTGCCTATGTCTCTGCCTTTCTATGTCTCTCATGAATAAAAGAAATAATATCTTTTAAAAAAAATAAATTCAGTATGTTAATGTGCCATATTTGGGAGTAGTATGACCTGAACCCCATCAGAGTTGTGACTTTACAGGTACCTAGTGCCCCCAACACAATAGTCAAAGTCCTTCTACCTTCTTCAGCAGATACTAGGGCTGATGCTTTTGGAACTTGCAGTCTTTAATCAGTCAGTGCAAGATCAACACACAGATTACCTAGAGACCACGTGTAGGAAGGCTTTCACCATTTCTCCAGCCTAAGCTGTAGCACACAGGCTCCTGGTTTGCAAGCTCACTTTCTGCCTCCCAAACACCCATTGTGACCACTGAGTAGTGCCAGACTTCATGTAGCTCCCTCCGGGTCACTGGCTTAGTACCTATCCACTGAGGTTTTTGAGGGCTATCCTTATATGAGGAGGCCAGAGGGCACATTAGTATAAATGCTTCTTCTTCTCCTAGAAAAAGAGTGCCTTTCACAGAGGGGTAACCATAGCAGACAGCAACTTATATGGGTACTCAGCTGATGCTTACCCTCCTGCCAGAGCAAGACAAAACACTTCTCATTTGTGAAACCACCTGAACAGACTCAATGAAAGTTTTCCATTAGGACACTTCTCATATTGAATTTTCTTATTTTAAGTAGCTTAACAAAATTACAAAGCCAGCATGTCCTCTCAGTGAACTGACATTTGTTTTGGTAACAAACAAACAAAAAGATATGTTGACCTGGCTACTCCCTCATTGGCAAGCCAGTGTCTTAGTCTGAGGCTCAGGCAATTTCTGCCTTCCCACTGTCAGGCAGAGAGTAGGAAACATCCTAGACAAGTGTGTGCAGGTGCGCATGTGGGTGTGTGAGCCTAGCTATGTCCCTGCTGCCTCCTTCCTCTTATGGGCATTGATGTTTGCTTTGGAAATAGCAGTTTTCCTCTGCCGCGGTTTTGTTGTTGTCTAGAGTGATCCCTAATTTTTTGAGAATCTGAGCAGCTGGCAGTTTGTCCCAGGACTTTTGAAGTAACGAGAAAGGGCTAAAGAGAAGATGGGCTGATACTTGGCAAGGAATGGCCCCATGAGCTTAAATGTGCCCTTAGCAGCCTTCATCTGGGACCTTTTTACTGATGCTGAGTAGGTACTACGGCGACCTGCAGAAGGATGCACCTGCCTTTGCTCCTCGGTGAACTGCTCTACCGTTTCATGTGACATGACAGCCGCTGATGTGGACTTTGAGTTCTCCTGTAGTACACTGCCTCACACTTACATGCACATGTAGGAAATACCTGTGACATGTGGATTCTAATTCCCTGGGTCAGAGTTCAGCTGGTACTCTGCATTCTACAGGCTCTCAGGCGATGCCCATGGTGCTGGACGAGGACCACATGCAGTCACCTAGGGTTTGCCAGGCAAAGTGTGCGAACTCATGGCGGTGGATGCTGGCCTCAGAGCACACTGCCCGAGAGCGCCTGGCACGTCCTGCCCTGGGGAGGTCTGGCGCTCTGTGGGTGTTCCTGTAAGAGATCATAAACACATTCATTCAGATCATTCTGTGTGTCAGGTACTTAAATTTCTTCCTCATCATCTCTCTCTGTGGATGGGGCTTATTCAAAGCCACAAGTTAGTATATTCTTGCAAATTTGTTTGACTTTAGCATCTGAACTTGAAACCCTTACATTATACTCAGAGCTCTTTAACTTTTATGTGGATTTTGATGAAAGGATAGTCCAAAAGGAGTTGAAAGTGAGAGTTTTTATCTTCTCTCTCTGGCTTGCTTGTCAGCCTTGTCACTGTGGGTAATTCTAACCAGGTTTCTCAGATTCTAGGACTGGAGAAGGATGGCCCTAGCATTTTACAGATGTTGCCGAACAGTCTGGCAGCCTCAGGTGTACATTATGGATTATGTTCAACAGATACAGTAGTTACTAATCAGCATTTAACTGTGTTAATTTATTAAGAAATGCCATTTTGATAAAGTTTACCAGATTAAAGAATTTTATTTATAAGCTTTTCTAAGGTTAGTGAAGTAAATTAATGGGGAGATTTTTTTATTGAGGTATAACTGACATACTAGTTTCATATATACAACATGATGATTCAGTACCTGTATATATCGTGAAATGATCACCACGATAAGCCTAGTTAACATCCATTGCTGTGTATAGTACAAAAAACCCTTTTTGTGTGTCTCGGGACTTTTAATATCTGTTCTCTTACCCACTTTCAAATAGGCAACACAGTATTATTAACTATAGTCACAGGCTGTACATTACATCCCTATGACTTTGTAATTGGAAGTTGGTGTACCTTTTGACCCTCTCCATCTATTTTGCCCACCGAGCAGTCCCATGGCCAACACTCATCTGTTCTCTGTTTCTGTAGTGCTTCTGTATTATTGCTGTTGTTTTAATTCCACATGTAGGTGAGGTCATATGATATTTGTCTTTCTCCAACTGACTTATTTCACATAATACCCTCAAGGTCTATCCCTGTTGTCAAAAATGGCAAGGCTTTATTCTTGGGGGCTAGGGGACTGAATAGTATTCCATTGTATATGTACAGTATCGTCTTTGTTCATTCATCCATCAATGGACACTTAGCCTTATTTCCATATCTTGGCTGCTACAAATAGTGCTACAGTAAACATAGAAGTGTAGTTTTTCTTTTTGAATTAGTGTTTTCTTTTTCTTCAAATAACTACTCAGAAGGACAGTTGCTGGATTATATGATAATTCTATTTTTAATTTTTTGAAGAACCACTATACTATTTCCCATCATGTCTGCACCAGTTGGCATTCCCACCAACAGCGCCCAAGGGTTCCCTTTTCTCCACATCCTTGTCAGTACTTGTTATTTCTTGTCATTCTGAGTCTAGCCATTATAACAGGTATAAGGTGACATCTCAGTGTGGTTTTGATTTGCATTTCTCTGATGAGTAGCGATGTGGAGCACCTTTTCATGTGTCCATTGGCCATCTGTGGCTCTTTGGAAAAAATATCTATTCAGATCTTCTGCTTGTTTTTTAATTAGATATCCTTTTTTTAAAATTTTAATTTTAATTTTTTATTATTTTTTTTTGCTGTTGAGTTGTAGGAGTTTATATATTTTGGATATTAACCCCTTGTTAGGTACATGATTTGCAGATATTTCTCCCATTCAACAGGTTGCCTTTCATTGTATTAATGACCTCCTCTGCTGTGCAAAATCTTTTTAGTTTGATGTCCTATTTACTTGTTCTTACTTTTGTTGCCCTGGTTTTTAAAATCAAATCCAAAAAATCATCACCAAGGCTGCTGTAAAAAAGCTTACTGCCCATGTTCTGTTCTAGGAGTTCTATGGTTTCAGGTCATAAATTCAAGTCTTGAATCCATTTTGAGTTAATTTTTGTATGTAGCATGGGTTTTGGAGTCTGACCGACCGGTGTCCTCCCTGGCTCTGTACCCACTTGCAGAGATTTGGGGCAAATTAATGAGCACTTCTAACCACTGTTCTCTCAGTTTTACAACCGGGGTAGTCCTAATGACCCCCTAGCAGTTTTGCATGAGGATTAAATGAAATGTGCTGTACACCCAGTTCTGGTGAATCCAGAAGGAATGATGATTATTATTCTCTATAGCAGTTTTACTCTTTGCAGCTATCTCTCAGGTGCTGGTCTTCCTGTTTTACAGATGAAGGAATTGAGGCTCAGGGAGGTTAGTCGCATGTCCCTCTTGATTATTAGTACTTGTGATGGAATACAGTTGACTCCCTGTTTTTGGTTTAGAGGTGGCTGAATTCTTTGACCATCCGAGCTGGCTTTGATAATTTCCTTCAAAAAGAATTGATGTTGGACAGCCCAGGTAGCTCAGCGGTTTAGCGCCGCCTTCAGCCCAGGGCCTGATCCTGGAGACCCGGGATCGAGTCCCACGTCTGGCTCCCTGCATGGAGCCTGCTTCTCCCTCTGCCTGTGTCTCTGCTTCTCTCTCTGTCTCTGTGCCTCTCATGAATAAATAAATAAAATCTTTTTAAAAAATTGAAGCAAAAAGAATTGATGTTTGCATCTATCAACAGGCTACAGATATGTATGAAATAATGGGAAAAAAGTGAAGCTTTAATAAATGGTAACATAGGACTAAATGCAATTACATAGTTGCTAAAATGGAATTTAGGTTAAGAAAGAATTCAGGTAACTCAGATTATTGACTGGAAGCCAGTATTAAGTTACACTGTAGAAGCACAGAAACAGAACAGAAAATTAAACACTAAGATATATTTTAAGTGGGGAACCCTGAGTGTTAAATACGTCCGAGAATGTGTAAAAATGTTCTCTTTGCGGCTATTAGCAAGCCCACCCCAGTTCTCACTCTAAAAAGGAGCACTGGGCAGGAGGGAAGTCTCTTGCCTGTTGAAGGAAGTCTAGACAATTCGGGTTTTAGCACAGAGTGCTGAAGTCCTCCTGGCTCTCCGTGGTTGGAGACAGCTAAAAATGCCTTTCTTGAAGAGACATGTGACTAAGGAAGCTTCCCACATTTTCTCTGTGCTGCTCCCAGAGCTCTCTGTGTATATTTATCCTAGCATCTCGTGCAGAGCTCACTGTTGAGTATTTACCTGCTAGTCTCCCTGTCCAGAGCACTTCTGGGTATGTGAGCCAAGTGCTGTACTTAGCTCTCTCTCTGGCTCCAGCGTGGTGTCTAGCATAGAGTAAATGCTCCATAAATGTAAGAAGTACTTTGGGCTCCTCCAGTACCTCTTATACATTTTTAAAAAAGATTTATATATTTATATGAGAGAAAGAGAGAAAATGCAAGGGGAGGGGATGAAGAATCCTCAAGCAGACTCGCTGCTGAGCATGGAACCTGACTTGGGGCTGGATCCCAGGACCTTGAGATCATGACCTGAGCCAAAATCAAGTCAATTGATTAACTGACTGAGTCACCCAGGCATCCCTCTCTTATACATTTTAATTAAGACATAGCCAGTATCACTTGCATATTAATTCTGTGGTCTCACCAACCCAGTACTTGGAAAGAATTGAATTGGAAATGACTTATATCATCCTGATAATAGTTTTGGTAATTCAGAATTTCATTCCTAGCCTTTCGAAGTATGAAAGACTCATACTTGAATTTGATAAGAAGCACAACTGGGGTTTTTTTCCCTTAAGACTCATATTTATCTTGTGTACTTCTCTGTATTGTATAACTTAAAAAGAATGATGACATTTCAGTTCTTCGCACAGAAACATGATGGAACAATATGGTGTTCTCAGCTGTGAATTGAAGTAAGCAGAAACTAAGGCCTCTGGATTGAAAAAAGCTATAGGTAGTTGCTGTTTTTCCCTGGAAACGAACAAGTACTGCATAAAACATAGCGAGTGTGTGTGTCTGCACTATTTACTTTTATCTGTTGACCTTGTTCTGGGCTGTTAAGTTTGAAGTATCTCACAACCCCCAAAATAAAAAGCAAATGTCAGACAGTGGTGAGTGACAAGAGGCGGAGCTATGGGGGGCCTCTTTCATTGGGAAGTGCCCCTGTGGCCTGAAGCCCTGCTCTAGGGTGCAGGCGAGAATGTAGAGGGGCAGCTCTCATTCCCTTAATGACTCATCCTCTCATCTGTAGGTGGCCTGAGCCAGGCCTTCTCAGGTATTTCATTTCAAGTGCTCATCTTCAAACTTTCACTGTATGTGGAAATGCCCTAGGACATGGGGACTGTACCTCCAGACTGTACCTCCACACTCTCGTCTTCTATTTGTTTCATTTTTTTCAAATGTACATGACTCCTTTATAATTCTGAGTGACCATCTGATTTTTGTAAAAGTGCCTCAATCTCAATCTGTATCTCATTGTGGTTGAAACTAATCACTCAAAAGCAGTGTCGTGTTCTGGACTGTTACTTAGAAGCCTGAATCTCAGTGCCAGCTCTGCAGAAATCACGGAAAGGCCTTCGATAAAACTTTTGAGTATTTTGTCTTATATGCAAAATGTTCACTGACTTACGAGAAAGTTTTGAAGACCATGGATATCATGAGGACAAGTTAAATAAAATTCTTTTGAGCTACCAGGAGCTTCAGAAGCACAGATATCACTTAAAACCTAGTTCTGAGTTGACCTCCTGTAGATGATTTGTCTTCCTTTTTTTTTTTTTTTTAAGATTTTATTTTTTTATTTGACAGACCACAAGCAGAGGGAACAGCACAGGGAGAAGGAGAAGCACAGGGAGAGGGAGAAGCAGGCTCTCCACTGAGCAGGGAACCTGATGAAGGGCTCGATCCCAGGACCCTGGGACCATGACCTGAGCCAAAAGCAGATGCCTAACTGACTGATCCACCCAGGCGCTCCTGATTCATGTCTAGCATATGGCATTTTCTTCTTAATAACCATGCCTTTAAAAAACTGAAATGCTGTTTTCAAGGCATCAAGGAGATTCCAACAATAATATTTAAAATGGTGAAGTCTTCCCCCACCCCCCACTTTTTAAACTGGGAAGTGAAAGAAATTTCAATTCATTTTGATGACCATGACTTCCTGTACAGAAGGACCCCATCTTAACTCCTGTTTTCTCACACATAACCATTCTTTATTATCCACAATGTTTGTGCTACAGTTTTGTAACAGTAAGCATGGTCAACAATATTTACCGACTGAATAAAAGGAAAACAAAAACAAAAACAAAAACAAACGACCCGTGACTCTGTCATGCACTATCTTTTCCACTTCAATACTGTTGACATTGCTGAACATTGCCCCTGGGGTAGGGACGGCCTAGCATGGTATACCCCAGGGGAACTTGGCTGGGTTGGAGGGTAGCTGAGAGATGGAGCACCAGGCACGTGGGCAAGGGAAGCTTCCTGTGGGAGGTCAGCTCAGCTACAGCTTACACATGGAAGTTGGTCCTCTGTGTATGCTGTTACTGATGTGCTCCCAGATGGCAATCAGTAACAGCTGGCTCGTGCCTTCATGCTGCTGCCAGTTGAGAATGCTGGGAAGCCCTGCCCTCCCTTACGGGCTCTCATCTAATCAAAAGCCATGCCAGCTCCAGGAGCCCCGAGGAGCTCTCCGTTGGGACAGCCCTTTAGGAAAACTATCCAAGGATCTACTGAAAACTATCCAAGGATCTAGCCGCCCTTAGTGATATCACGCAGTGGTATCACTAAGGGCGGCTCGTGTCAGTTTCCTCCAGGATGCCCGAGTTGGTTAATTAGGAACTTTTACTAAGGAGGCTACCTAGTACCGGGGGTAGGGTGGGGTGGGGGGGCTCTGATGTGGGGAGAGATGGGGGAAGAGTGTGCTTTCTGCCCCTGAGTGTGTGGGTTATCTTAAATACAAAATACAGAAATGGGAAATCATTTGAAAACATATTCATGTGTGCAGAGATGTTGACAGGGAATGCAGTCCCTGGGAGGGGATGTGAGGAACCTAGCCAGCACTTAGGGGAGGATGACTGCACATTTATTTGTATTAAAGTATCATGTACATCTGTCTGTTCAACAAGGAACAGAAAATATGAATCTGGAGGAATGTGCCTAATAGTTAAGACAGTCATTTTGGAAGTACTGAATTTCAAGGCATTTTCTGTTAGTTTTTTCTGTAATGTCTGAATTTTGCTTTGTGTATATTTACTACTTTCATAGTTAGAAAAAAAAGATTAAAGGGGGGAAATTATAATAAATATTTGACAAAAATTTTAAGGTATTTTAACTTAAAGCATAAATATTGAGCCAGATGGGGAGCAGTCAGAAATTTAGAACAAAGTGTGTTTGTGATTCTGACGTTAGGCAGTGTATTAGTCATGGTTCTGCCGAGCCAGAACCAATAGGACATCCTCCTCCTCCCCTTCACCCTTCCACTGTGTAGCAGCTCACTTCCCCCTGGTAGTGAGGACCAGTCACCCAGCTGGCACAAGAACTCCCTTCTGTCCCTGTCGATTCCTAGGCATAAGGAGCCCAAGACTGGCTGGGTGGCCATCTTCACCTCCAGTTTAGTGGGATTGTTGTGTTTCCTGGTGGCAGCATTCTTGTCTTCGGAAGCAGCAGAACATGAGGTTGTGGAAATAGAAAGCAGTATTTTGCTGGTGCTTCACTAGAGGTAACAGTGTATGGTGCCACTATCATTTCTACTCCTCGATTCCTGGACTGTGAATCCTGGCTCTGGGGGTGAAACAGCACCATATGTTGGACACTCATTCAGAGCATCCATAACCTCTTAAAGAACCTTGTCCCAGCCCTGTGAGGTATTGCCACCTCTCTGGCACTGTAACTGAGCCCTCAAAAGTCCATTTCACTTTTTGTCGAACTGGTTACTTTAGGATGATGTGGAACATGGTAAGACCAGTGAATTTCATGATTATGGGCCCTCTGTAAAGTGAGTTTCTTCATCAGAATAGTGCAATGTGGAATACCATGGTGGTGGATAAGGCATTCTACAAATCCGTGGTTGGTAGTTTTTACTCAAACACTGTGTTCAGGGAAGGCAAATCCATATCCAGAATGTCTGTTTCAGTAAGACCAAAATACTTCCCCTTCCACGATGGCAGCAGTCCAGTGTAATCAACTTGCCACCAGGTAGCTGGCAGATCTCCCTGGGGTAATGGCACAATATTGGGGCTCAGTGTTAGTCTCTGTTGCTGGCAGATTGGGCACTCAGCAGTGGCCATGGCCAGGTCAGCCTTGGTGAGCGGAGTGTATGTTGCTGAGCCCACGCATAACCTCCATCCCTGCCACCATGGCACTTTGTTCATGAACCCACCGGGATGTGACTGGGGAGGCTGGAGAGAGAGACTGACTGGTCTCCACAGAATGAATCATCCTATCCACTTGATTATTAAAATCCTCTTCTGCCGAGGTCTCCCTTTGGTGGGCATTTATGGGACACAAATATCTTCACTTTTTTGAGGACGGGTCTATCCACATTCCACTTCCCCAGATTTCTCTCTCACTAGTAGTCCAGTTGATTTCAGGTATCTGACAATCCAGCCAAACTGTGGCCACAGCCCAAGAATGGATAGATCATCACCCCCGAGGCCATTTCTCTTCCCAAGCGAAGTGAACAGCCTGCACAGTGCACTGCTCGATGTTCTGCCCACTGGGAGGATTTCCCTTCACCATGTCCTTTAGGGATTCCTGGGGAGGGGCTGTGGTGCTGGGGCTGTCTGCTTCAGGTGGTGTCTGAAGACCTTGCAGAACCATCTATAAACCGGGCCCGAGTCTTCTCTCCCTCTGTCAGCTGATCTTTGAGAACTCTCCACGCAGCCACAGGTCAGGCTACGAGAGAGAGAGAAGATGATGTAGCAGTAGTGGGGACCGTGGGCATTTGGGTAACTTCTTTGTGCCCATAGGGCCTGCTCGGGCCTGATCATATATGTACCACTTCCGTTTGATGGTGGAGTGCTGCCATGTGTGCCCAACTTCATGGCCCGATGGGTCAGATAATACCCAGTTTTACAATGGGCAGCTCGGGTGTCACCGCCTAACTTGGGGCCCATGGATAAGCATTTAGGCTTCACTAAGGCCAAGAGCTGTTTCTCACAGGAGAGTAGTTATCTGGAGGGGGGGTGGCAAGGCTTTGCTCCAGAATCCTAAGAGCCTGCTTTATTCCTCACCTCTAGGGCCCTGCCAAAGGCTCCAGACGGGATCCCTGTCTGCTGTGACATTTCAGGTGCCATTGAATGTGCTGGAACCTATGGCCCCTGCCTGAGAGCAGAGCAGCTTGCACAGCAGCCTGGACCTGTTGTGTAGTCTCTTGTTCTGGGTCCCACTCCAGACTAGCAGCTTTTTGGGTCACTAGGTAAATAGTCCAGAGTATCACATCCAAATGAAGAATATGTTGCTTCCAGAATCCAGAGGGGCCCCATCAACTTGACACAGAAAGATAACCATCACAGGCAATGTGATATGATGCATAGAAACTTAATTTATATGTAACTCTTGAATTAATTATTAACAAATAGCATACCAACTTTCAGTTGAAATCTTACTCCAATATCCATTGACTTCTCCCCTCTCCCATCATCTCCCCACCCACCTCCTGCCCCACCCATATACATCCCATGATGTATGTGCTAGATTTTTTTCTTAGGTGGCAAATATTTAGGAGTTGGCAGGATATTGC
The DNA here is from genome assembly GCF_053574225.1 of Canis aureus. NCBI lineage: Eukaryota > Metazoa > Chordata > Mammalia > Carnivora > Canidae > Canis > Canis aureus. The sequence continues at coordinate 48,376,794 of NC_135611.1, forward strand.
AGTCAGAAACAGGCATGTTATATGTGTTTAGTACTTGACCAGATAGAACCTAACATACTAGATCTTTTCCTAACATACTAGATCTAAAAGATTCCTTAGAAATTACTAGGCCGTCTTGATATTTCAAACAAAATGAAGAAGCAGAATGCTAAAGTTCAGATTAGCACTCAGATTTTCTGTTGTCAGCTGAGAACAGGTTCTCTCTTCTGGCTTTGCTCTGCTCACTTGGAGTTGAGAGGCATGCTTGGGGCTGCGTTGATAGTTGGGCTGTCAGATGATGAGCTAAAGTTCTATCTTCAGCTGCTAGCCAAGCAAATTTGGCTACAGATCAAAGGTGGCAGCAGTGTGTTTGTTTGGAGCAGTGCCATTTCCTGACCAAATGCTAGATGTGCTGGGCTAAAAGGGAGGGATTTTAAAGATCAGGATGTTGAAAATCCTGCTGTCTTAACTGCTCTGAGAATTGAACATCTTGAAAATTAATATAGTAGATTAAATGTAAACGATGACTATAGTACACACCTGGTTGACAAGATTATTATGTTTAAAATATAAATTTTTAATCGAAGTAGCCAAGTTAATTGAATTTAACTTTAATAATTGAATTTCCCAGGGCACCTGAGTGGCTCAGTCAGTTAAGTGTCTGCCTTCGGCTCAGGTCATGATCTCAGAGGTCCTGAAATCAAGCCTGACATTTTTGGGCTGTCTGCTCAGTGAAGAGCCTGCTTTCTCCCTCACGAGCGTGTGTGCACGCATGCACACACTCTCTGTCAGATTAATAAATAATCTTTTTTGAAAAATTGGATTTCCCTTGAGGTGCCTGAGTGGCTCAGTCTGTTACGTGTCTGCCTTCTGCTTCGGTCATGATCCCAGGGTCCTGAGATCAAGCCCCATGTCAGACTTCCTGCAGTGGGAAGCCTGCTTCTCTCTCTCTCAAATAGATAAATAAAAAATATTTTTTAAATAATTGAATATCCCTTTGGCAAATGTAGTAGAAGTTGAGCATGCTTATGAGCTTAAGATTGGCTTTTTTTGTTGTTCTTGAGGCCATATCATCACTGATGTCAGGAGCACAGTTAATGTTGATTTGCAGTCTTGGAGTTGGGTGGTGACATGCGAATCCTTTCATTCTAACCCAGCAAACCTCCCCCAGGTAGGTGCACTACCTACAGGTCACCTTGGCAGTGCTGTCAGGCCTCTGCTTCAGCCCTATTCGGTGTGCCCTGGCTCTTGTTGGAGATAGCCCCTTTCATTAATGGACAGCACTCCTTGTTAGGAGGTTCTCTTTCTTTAGTAAACACCAAGCTGCTTTAATTTGTGCTGACGTCTCCTAGTTCTGCCCTGAGGTTTTTTCTATTTTGTTTGTTTGTTTGTTTGTTTGTTTTTTCAGAACATTTTTGTATAGCTCATTTTGGATGATCAAAAGTTCTATACCAGAAATTTCAGTTTTCTAATTCAAACAATTTAAGCATTCCTCACAAATACAGTAGTTTTCCTAGGATGAGTAGTTGTTCCCAAATAACAGAATTGTCAAGTGATTCTGCCTTCCTTTATTTTTAGAGAAGGGAAACAATCCCGGGCCAGAAATGGAAATACCTGGCTCCTAGCCCCTGCTCTGCCCCTTGCTGATTGGGTACTTTAGGCCAATTCATCCCTCTGAATCTGTTTCCTTTTTTGGCAAAGTGAAGATGATAGTGCCTGCTGCAGGTACTATGTTCCATGGGGTCCTTTTGAGAATCAGATCCTTTTGTAATCTATCCACTTCCTTCCAAGCGTAGGACGTTCACTCCCTTGTTTTAGAATGGAACATTTTGAATCCTAAATATGATTTAGCAGGAGCTTAGATAACACAAGGTATGATGAAAAGAACAGATGATGCTTTCTGGCATGTCTTGAAATTCCGTGAATATGGTGGGTTGACAATTTAGTTTATGCTTTTCTGTATTTATTATAGAGACTGAGAAGAGTTTTAAAGAATTCAAGAGTAAATAAAATGTATGAGTTATATTGTGGAAACTAACAGATCTGTTGGTTTAAATTAACACTACCTACGTCTAGTCCAGGTTTGTGTGAAGATCTTCATTTGAGTTGGAATCCCTGCTACAACTTAGAATCAAATCTAAATGTAAGGAGTGGGGAGTATCATTTGCTAGTAGACAATAATGACTTTAAGAAAGCAATGACTTGCTAATTTTTATGGGATTAATGCTTTTTATTCAGAATACTAACTTGAAATCACGTGAGATGCTACACCTGTTAGAATTTATTTTAGCACACTCTTTTCCATTTTCAATTTTTTTCAGATACTGTGTCTGTCTTACCAACTGATATGTGTGTTATTTATTGAGGAATTAATTTGAAGGTATGCAGTGAGATAGTTTCACAATTGTTTTTTGGGGAAGTGATAAATATGAGTACAAGAAAATAGTAGTAAAATGTTTTAATTGAAATTGATGCATGTGACACTAGTTTTGAGCTGTGTATGCATGTAAATTACCATTTTACAAGTAACGTTTAGTTCCATGTGATAGCCAGCGTTTCTTAAAACTCATGTCTTTTTTAAAAGTAAAGCTCTTACGTCTTCCTTTAATATTAATTTGAACTTTAAAAGGAGATGACTTGGGCAGCCCAGGTGGTGCAGCGGTTTAGTGCGGCCTTCGGCCCAGGGCGTGATCCTGGAGACCCGGGATTGAATCCCACGTTGGGCTCCCTGCATGGAGCCCGATTCTCCCTCTGCCTGTGTCTCTGCCTCTCTCTCTGTGTCTCTCATGAATAAATGAATAAGATCTTTAAAAAATAATAAAAGGAAATGACTAAAAATCTATTAAAGCATGTTACTATATTTCTTTTTTTTCTATATTTCAATAATACATTTTTAAAAGCAAATTAAAGCAATTATACTTAATATGTTTTTTCAAATCTCATCTATCCCCTCAGCCCCTAAACCTTATAATTCTGGTATATTTGTCATTCCCTTTCTGAGATGCACTGTCTGGCACATTATTGTAGGATTAAATGGATATTAACTAAAATACAGCCTTAAGCCTCAAAAAGAATACTCTTAGTACTTTGTGTATAATATGTATCACAATTATCTGATATCTATATAAAGTATACGTATTTTAAAAACAATAACAGCCTGAAGTGGCTTTCTGTCACCACCAGGAGAAAATCAAGACCATTAGTGTTTCTATTGGAAGACACTCTTGGACCTGACAATACTGAACGAAATTTACACTGGAGATGGGTGGGGTGGCTCAGTTGGTTGAACATCTAATCTAACTTGGTTTTGGCTCAGGTCATGATCTTGGTCCACGGATGGAGCTCTGCACAGAGTCTGCTTGTCCCTTCCCCGTCCCCCATTCCTCCCCACTTGCCTGCTCTCTCTTACTCTCAAATAAATAAATAAAACCTTAAAAAAAAAAAAAAACTTACACCAGAAGAACAGGTATTATATTTCCTTTATTTATATCAGTAGAGTACAAGGATGAACTTAAAAAAGCTGGGATTTGAACACAGAAGTGCAAAGTATTCTCAGAAGTTAATGTTAGTCATTTTAGTAGGTATCAAGTTGTCTTACTGTGCTTATAGTTAGCATTTCCTAGAGACTAATGATATTGAGCATCTTTTAATGTTCATTTTCCATTTGTATATTTTCTTTGGTAAAAAGTCTGTTCAACTCTTGTACCTTTTTTTCATTTTTTCATTTAAGGAGGCTCCTCACCTAGTATGGAGCTCAACGTGGGGCTTGAACTCATGACCCTGGATTAAGACCTGAACTGAGATCAAGAGTCACATACTTAACTGACTGAGCCACACAGACACCCCAACTCTTTTACCTTTTAGAAAAGATTGGGTTGTTCTTGTTTTTGACTTGTAAGAGTCAGATCCGGACAATGTCCATTACATGCATTAGGTTAATATGCTTTTTAAAAATCTTTTAATCTATAGATTCCTCATCTCTTTATTGTTTTCCTCGCATCAGGAAAATCCAAAACATGAGAAATTCTATGAGGTAAATAGATTTTCCTAATGACAACCCCTCAGGAGGTTGTTTGATATGTTTTTCTGTGTTTTGTACTTTTTTATACTAGTTGTACAGGTCTAGGAACTTATAGTTTGAGGGGTTTTCTTGTACTAATTTATGGGGAATGTCGTGTATGCCATCAGGAGGTATATATGATTTTCTGCCTTTTTGTGATGTTAAAATTGATCAATTTGTTAAGGGTCTTTATTTGGATATTCATACTATAGTCTCATCAGTCTTCTACCTAATGATTTTAGTGACATTAACAATCATTGCCTAGAGGCATTGTTTCAGTAGTACTTGCAAAATGCTGATATCCTAATTTTGTCATTTCTTCTTTATTAACTAGAATACTCGTACCAAGAAAAATTTGCCTTGTTAACTAGTTGTTATGGGGTATTGTTTGCAAGTAATGGCAGGCTAAGTGTAGGTTTGTTTTTTTTTCCCTTTGCTTACCCATTTTCAGAGTAATATGTTCTTATACCATTCTTCAGAGGTTAACAGTGAGGATTATTTTGTTTTGTTTTGTTTTTTGAGATCATGAACTAATGGATTTTAGCATACATGAATTTTAGCATAATTGTCTTGATGCCTTGTATTAATTTTTTTTTTATTCTCAAAATGTCCCATCCTTGGTCAGTAGAAACCCTTCAGAGACCTTTAGCCTTTTAGGGAGTGGGGGAAGGAGCAGGAGAGGGAGAGAGAGAATCTTAAGCAGGCTTCACACCCACCATGGAGCTTGATGCAGGGCTTGATCCCACAACCCTGAGATCAAGACCTGAGCTGAAATGAAGAGTTGGATTCTTACCTGATCAAGCCACCAAGGCACCCCAAGTTCTAGGCCTTTTAATATTTGCCTTGCCTTCTGGAATAACTAGATGTCCTAGGCTTGTAACATGTTGATTTTTTTTTATATCAAAAGCTGTTTACCCATTCTAGCAATAATGAGCACATCTAGATCTTGGTTTAGCACTCACATCTTGGTTTCTCATACCATTTTCTAATAAAAGGAACCATACTCCATGAAGAAATATGTAGTTCAAGAACTGGAACAGGAAGTATAAACTATGAATCTAGAGCATTATGCAGTGTAAGAAAGTAAGGTGTGATACTCAAAAAAAAACAAATATATACAATGATGATAGTATGTCAAAGGGATACAAGAGCCAACTGAAATAGTTCCCAGTGGACAAAGCTGGAAAAATTTGAGCAACAAAATAAATGAATAGTAACAGATTATAACCCAAACTATAAAGTAATTATCCATGTGTCCATACTGATAAAATAACTAAATAAATGGAGAAGAATAGGCAGATCTCCCAGGCAGGGAAGTTATAAATAATTTATGTAGATACCCCTCCCTCAAGGAGGTGGAGCATAATTCACTACTCCTTAAGTGTAGGCTGCCTATGGTCACTTCCTTCCAAAGAGTACAGTGTGGAAAGAGGAAGGAGGAAAGAGTAACTTGACAGTGAAGAAACCTGACAAATGCTACTTCAGCCAGGTGAATAAAGCTAATACCAACATTTGCAAGTCATATTGAGAGTATAAACCAATGATGTGATGGGAATGGCACTTCACCTCCATGGTCATCCTTCCCAAACCCTTAACTGTTCCCTAGAATGGGAAAACATCAGAGAAATCTCAATTGAGGGGTATTCAACAAAATACCTCATGAGTCCTCCTTAAAACTGTCACCGTCACCAAAAACAAGGAAAGCCAGAAAAACTGTCATAGTCAAGAGGAGCCTAAGGAGACATGACAATGAAATACAGTATTCTGGATGGGATCCAAGAACAGATAAAGGACACTAGGTTAAAATTAATGAAAGTTGAATAAAGTCTGGATTTTAGTCCATAATTATCTATATTGGTCAGCTGATAGTGACAAATACACTAATGCAAGATTTAGTAATTGGGGCCTAGCTGTGGAGCATGTGGGACCTCTGTTATCTTTGTGATTATTCCATAAATCTAAAACTCATCTAAAATTTAAAGTTTATTTAGAGATCGATCAAATTGTTTACCCTTTGGCAATAACTTTAAGAACTAATATTTATATATTGCATCAGTGTCTTCAAATGCATTTATAATTCCTTCCTTTGAGTTTCTGTAGTTTCTAGTTAGGCAAGGGAATTCTTTTTTATGAGTGTTAAAGTCATATCTAAAAAACATATTGTACTACCACTGTTAGAACTGGGGAGGTAAAGATCAAGCTGAGAGTGATCTGTCTTACACTGACTGTTTTTCTTCGGTTTACTATTTCGCCACAACAGAGGGGACATGAGCACCATGTGAAGCCTGGCCTTAGCTTGGGGATCAGCACTATGTCTCTGCCCCACACAGTTTATGACCCTGAGGGGCAGGGAAGGGAGTCTGCTTGGCTGTTTATGATTCACGCAGCAGATGGGGTCATTCATGTGAGTGAAGAGCACTAAGGAGAAGCAGCCTTACAGGAAGATCAGTCCAGAGAACCATTAGGGAGATACTAAGTTTGTTGTCTGTTAGGCATCCAAGTAGAGATCTTGGATAGGATGCGGAGTAAGGGATTGAAAGTAAGAATTGGAGGTCCTTGATGCTTGGATTTAAAGATGAGACTAGAGGGATCCCTGGGTGGCGCAGCGGTATAGCGCCTGCCTTTGGCCCAGGGCGCGATCCTGGAGACCCAGGATTGAATCCCACGTCGGGCTCCCGGTGCATGGAGCCTGCTTCTCCCTCTATGTCTCTGCCTCTCTCTCTCTCTCTCTCTCTCTCTCTCTCTCTGACTATCATAAATAAATAAAAATTAAAAAGAAAAAAAGAATCTATAAAGATGAGACTAGATTACTAGGAAATCATGTAGGGTGAAGAGAGAAGGGTCATGACCCAGCCCTGGCACTCCCCAGCAGAGGATGGAGAGGGAAGAACAGCCAAGGCTGGCACCCACGGGAACACAGAGGCTGCCCCCTGCCTCAAAGTGGGACCACCTATGGTGCAGTTCATGCCTTAGAGCCCTCCTGGGATCAGGACAAGTCAGCGGGTCCCCAACCAACACCCCTTCCTTCAAGCACTCAGGAAACACCCTAGTAAACCATTAAGTGCAGAGAATCCTTTTCTCAGGCTCTGACTCTAAATGCCAAGTTATAGAGGGTTTCTTGAGGAGTGAGAAGAGCACCCTATTTAGTGGTAGCTAGCTATCATTCGTCCTTTTCCCACAACAAAACCTCCCCTTTCCAGACAGTATGGGCCTGCCTCACAGTAGCAGCTGTCCCCACAGCAGGAGTGCTCTTGCTGTCCCCTGCCCCATCTGACGGGCACTGAGTCTGTGTGCTGTGTCAGACAGGAAGTAGCTGCCTCCCTTGCCCAGGCTCAGGGAAGTGATGAGCACACCAGGGGTGGAGGAGGAGACCCACTGGCAGCAGCCCGGGAGAGAGCCCTTAGTTTTGCTGTCCAGCCGCCTCAGGGCTTACCTGCAGGTCCATGTGGGAGAGGCCCCTTTGTGGCCCCATTGGGGTCAGCTGTTTGGATTTTACAGCCTCTTTCCAGATCAGTCCATCTAAAGCCACAGCTGCCCCTTGGCAACCTCAAGGTGGCCTCCGTCTCAGGGCCTCTGCAGGCATGTGAGCCCTGCAGAATTCACTTTTCAAGCCAGAGCACGTTGTGAACAAGGAATGAAGAGGAATACACAGGAATTACCTGAATTTACCCTCAGTGGCTCACGTCTTTTGGCCAGCCAGAATCAGCCACCTTCCTAGCCTGTCCCAGTCTCCCAGGGGCTTCAGTATATGCTTCTCAAGGGCACTAGCTATGCCTGCCCTGCTCTCAGCCCTCACAGTGTAGGTGGTGGTGCAGATGCCTGGTAGTAACTACGGGATCCACAAGACCACTTGCTCCTTGGAGGAAATCACAAAGGCAGGTAGAGTTGGTGGGGAAATGGCATGGCATGGAGTAGTTATTTCACCCGAGCCCAGTGGAGGAGACCGGAGAGAAGGAAACAACCATGGTGTGTCTTATCAGAGCAAGAAACTAAGAAGTCCCAAGCTGGAGAGACTAAGTCTGTGGAGATTGATAAAAACCAGAAGCGAGATACATCATTTTACACCTGTTGGATTGGAAAGAATTGAAGGGGCTGGCATTATCAATGGTAGTGAGTATATAAGGTGAAGGTGAAGAGCTGATAGGTCATAAACCATTCTGGGCTCTGTGGAAGTTAACCTGGGAGCTCTGGAAAGGTGGAGGTGCATGTGACCTTTAATCCACTTACCCCAACTGCCCTTGCTCACAGGGGGGCTGGCAGCAGAGTGTCTAGAAGCAGCATCGCTAGCAAAAGCAGGAAGGAAAAAGGAAGACAGCCTAAATGTTTATCAGCTAGAGAATGAATAAATAAATTGTGTATTCACACAGTGAATATAAATGAGTTAGAGCTGTCCTCCAGGGGTGAACCTCACAACATGACACTGAGTTAAAAAACAGTTTTTTTAAAGCTTAAAAACATGCATAAATGTTCATTTTGAAGCTGGATGGTGGCATATGGAAGGTTATCATCCCAGTTGCATTTCTGTGGTATATGCTAAAATTTTTCTGAAATATTTAAAATTTAAAAAGAAAGTATGTGAAGATACATTTATATAATATATAAATATAACAATGCTTGTGAATTAAAAACATGAATTACCCAAGAAAGCAGTTTTTTCTTAGAGGAGGAAGGGCTGAGGTGTGGGAAAAACACACAGGGTTATTCAAATAGTCCTGCTAGTATTTTCCTAAGCTGAATGAGGAGAATACTTTGAGGTGAATTAAAAAAAAAACTTTTATATATATTATAAATACTGCCCAATAAAAAAAAAAAAAAAAGAAGAAGAAGTCTGGAGAATTTTCCACCTTCTCTCACTCTTTAATCTGTAAAATGGAGAGGTTATATTAATGGTAATACCTTCTTCTAAGATACTTGCAAAGATAAAATAAGCTAATGTATAGGGAAAGGATGCAAAGTATTGATTATTATTACTGCTAAAAGAAATGGTTCAAATTTCCCATCAAGGGAGAATGAGAAGCTGGAATTTGTTCATTGTGGCAAAATGTGGGGGAAGATGTAATCCCCCAATGCTAACATTTTAGTTTATTGCTTCTTAGTATAGTTTTTGTTTTCTTCTATCAGAACTAGAACTTTTTATAAAAGTTGTTTTTCAGAAATGTATGCATCTCAGAGGTGTGAAAGCAAGAGTACATGCTTATTAAGAAAGAAAAAATGAGATGGCTTCTCTGAGCAGTACCTCATGTGCTCCTTGAGGGCAGGGCATCTCTTCCATCTGTGTGTGTTCCGGTGAGCAGCACTCAGGTGGTCCCGAGTGTTAGATGACTACGGGCCAGTTTGTTTGACCTTGGGAATGGAGACAAGTGCCCAGAATAGGCAAGGAGACTGCAGCTCTGCCTGGACCCTTACCTATCTTGAACATGCTATGTGATCTCAGGGAGGCTGCTTCACCGCATTAACCTCCCTTTCTTCGTTGTGAAACTGAATCATTGTGTTAGCACTAAATTGGCTAAAGCCAATAACTCCCGTCTTCACCAAGATTTACGTGAGGTAAGTGGGACATGATGCTGGAAAAAAACATGCTAGTTCCTCATGGTAAGGGCTTTGAAACCTCAGTCAGTAGTGTTTGTGATTGAACATCCTTTCCAGTAAAATTTCTGCTCAGAAATTGGCAGCTGAGATTGAATGGGAAAGGATGGAAGTTAGAGCCATCCAGAGTATTCTTGCCACTGAATTTTGAGGTATGTACAAATCGGTGCCTGAAAGTGGTCAGGAGATGAAGGGGCTACATGTTGGATTTCCTATAGATTGCTTTAATATATCACTTTTATGGAAGACTGCTACGGCCACTGAGTGGATGAGAAGGCCGAGATGGTGTTTTGCATTTCTATCAGGAGACCTGGTAGAGTCATTTTTCATAATGCAGCCCTGCCTGAAAAATATAAATGCTATCTAATGAAAAGATGTGTTATTTCCTAACAAGAAGATTTGGAAAACATCAGGAAGAAAGGTGTAGCTATGAGTTTCCTGGGGAGTGTCTTAGAGAGGCTGGACCTGAGAAAGTCATCCCCTAACACATTCCCGTTCAGAACCGTGTGGAGGCCCCATGGTCCCTGGATTCCAGGCTCTGACCTCAGCCCTGTGTTCTCTGAATTCCTTTATTGTCTTTGCTACATTTCCTTCTGGAGTTCTTTGTTGACAAACTGAATGAATGCATGAATGAGGACTGGATTGTGGACATTTAAGTGAGAGAGGTAAGATTATGTAGAAATAAAAGTTGAAGTTTTTTAAAAATACTGTCGGTGTTTCAGTGGATTTAATGAGAAAAACTTCCCCTGCTCAATAAGAAAAAAAGACAACTGAATAAAAAAGGGCCAACAATCTGAATAGACGTTTCTTCAGAAAAGATACATAAATGCCCAATAAGCACTTGAAAAGATGCTCAACGTCATTAGCCATCAGAAAAATGCAAATCACAACCACTTCATATTCACTAGGATGGCTATACTAAAAAAGACACGATAGCAGTGTTGAAAAGAATATGGAGAAATTGGAATCTTCACCACCCTAGTGGTGCTGGGAATGTAAGTTAGTGTGGCCACTTTGGAAAACTGTTCCTCAAGAAGGTAAACATAGAATTATCATTTGCCCCAGCAACTCCACTCCCAGGCATATACCCCAAAAGAGGAAAACACGTGTCCATACAAAGACTTGTATAGAAATATTCATAGAAATATTCATAATACCCAAATGATGGGAACAACCCAGATGTTTATCAGCTGAGTGAGTATATGGATACAGTGTGATGTGTCCACACAATGGAATATTATTTGGCCATATAAATGAAGTAAATACTGTTGTATGTTTACAGCATGGATAAACCTTGAAAACATGATGAGTGAAAGAAGCCAGGCACAGAAGGCTGCATATTGTATGATTCCATTTATATGAAATGTCCAGATAGACAAATCAGTAAAGACGGAGGGAAAATTAGTGATTGTCTAGGGCTGGAGGTCCTATTGGGGGTCAGTGAAGATGTTCTAAAACTTATTGTGATCATGGTTGCACAGCTCTATAGATAGAGTAAAACCATGGAATTGTACATTTTAAGTGGATGAATTGTATGAATTTTGTGAATTTTTGTCACAAGCCGTTACCAAAGCAGTCTCATTTGAATTAGCCTTAACTTGATTTTTTTAAAGATCTTATTTATTTATTTGAGAGCAAGAGAGAACATGAGCATAGGGCAGGATGGAGAAGCAGACTCCCTACTGAGCATGGAGCCTGAAGTGGGGCTCAATCCCAGGACCCTGGGATCATGACCTAAGCCCCCCAGTTCCCCTCATTTGAACTAATCTTAACATCTTATTGTTGAGAGAGAATATAATTAAATCTACAGAAATATGGCTGATCACCATTCAGGAATAGTTTAGTTTAGAAAGATTTGTAGAATGCCTACTGTGTGCCTGGCGCAGTGCTGGGCTCCAGGAACATGAAAGCAAAGAAATTCTCAGCCGATGAGGAACTGAGATGTTTGAGGGAGTAAATGCAGAGCGTGAGCAGTGTAGAAGGTACTGCAGTAGTGGCAAGAGGGAGCTGTTGGAGGGACGCCTGAGTGGCTCAGCGGTTGAGTGTCTGCCTTTGGCTCAGGGCATGATCCTGGGATCCGGGATCGAGTCCCACATCAGGCCCCTTGTGGGGAGCCTGCTTCTCCCCTGCCTGTGTCTCTGCCTCTCTCTGTGTGTGTCTCATGAATAAATAAATAAAATCTTTTTTTTTTCTTTTTTTTTTTTTAAGAGAGAACTGTTGGAATGAAGGCATTCCCATCAGTGTCAAAGGGCAGAGGGTTATTTTACGCCAAAGGTGCCAGAAAGTGTGTGGTGGTAGTTATTTGTTAGGTACAGAATTAGGTGGGGCAAGCCGCAGGAGGTAGGTCTGGGAAGAGGGACTGACTTTCCAACCATTTATCGTCTGTCAAAGAAGAGGAAACTATACACATAAATACTGTGCTGAACTAGTCTCTATATTCTGAAAGTTTTAGCTCACACTTGAATAACCTGGAGCTCTCACTGAGCAGGTGTTTGCCCTGTGTCTGGCACCACGCTAACGTCCTTTCTCAACATACTCCTCACACACATTAGAAGGATGTGCTGCTGTTACCCCATGGGCAGAAGAGGACCCCAAGCCAGTCAGCAGGTTGCCCTGGTGAGCGGCAAGGCCAGAACTCGGATCCAGAGTCTGCGCTCCCACCAGAGCCATTCAAGGATCTTTGTGCTGGTGGGCATCAGGCTGGAAAACCACTGTGCCTGTTGAGTTTTTTCCAGCTTCTGTTTTAAGAAGCTTTTGGTTCTTTGTTAGAATGACTAAATGTATCTAAAGTTTATATCGTTTCTAAAACTCGTTTTGTTTTACTAAATGTATTTAAACATAAACTGGCACAATTGAACTTATTTCTGTTTCCCTTAACAAAAATTACGGAATAAGAAGAACTGAATGGTGATAATCACAGGGATTTATTACTTGATCTATTTATATTTAGCTTTCATCAAATTACATTCTGTTTAGGTTGAGGGAAATATTTCCAAACATTGGTGGTACTGGTCATTCATTGAGGTGATTTCCTGTATATTTCTATAAAATATAATTATACATATCTCCCAACATCATTTGAAGGGTTTCTGCCTGAAAAGATGAACATCCTTGAGATGGGTTAACTAACACTTGTGTATTCTCCCTAAAAATAGATGGGGTGTAGGAAATGAAGTGACTTATTTAGAACATTAGATTATATCCCAAATAGACCATCATCAGACCTGCCATATTTTTAATGTAGATTTTTGTACCTTTAATAGTCCTCAAGAAATATTTATTAATAGCAATAGCAATTAATAGCTATGAAATGAGAGAGCAACAGGCTTGCATTTTCTTGAATAATCAAAAACCTGCGTTAATATTTAGCTTATCTTCTGACTTTTTAGTAGAACACACCCTTCAGCTAGTGCCCTTAACACCCTACCTCTTTTGTGCCCAGAGTAAACTGGAGCCCCATTTCCTTTAAAAGAGAAGGGGAGCTCTGCCTCAGAATGCCTGGGCAGAGGCTGAGCACCCCGCCACATAATGTGGGTGACTGGACCCCTGGTTGGTAGTTTCTCAGTGCTCTGGTATGTCCTGACATTGCCAACCAGACTGGAAGGATTTGGAGAACAGGAAATAAGCTGCTGGGAGATAAGGCGAGCTGCTATGAATTGTAGACGAGAAAGGAAATGAGAATTCTAATCCAGGCAAACAACATTAGTGGTTTGACTTTATTTTTAAACCAAGAATCACTGGAAAGATTTCTATTCTCTAATTTAGGGGCGCTACTCACCTATTTAGCTACACTGGTTAGAATTCACAGCAAAGGTGTGTGAGTGGGGACTACGTTTTCGTCTCCTGCTGCATCTGCACTGATCAAGAATTACAAAAAGATGAAATTGAATCTGTAAACCCTTTCTTTTATTCAACAACTACTACTGTGTTGTCATAAGACCAAGGAATCTGTAAAGTAAAAAATAACTAAAATATTTTTTTGCTTTTGCTCTTTTGTGTCTGTGTCATGCTATGACTCCGCAGGCTGTTTTCATGAAGAAGAAGGGTTTTGTTATTGATGCTAACTTAATATTAAATCATATCTGGCAATGGATGTTAAAGGCAGAAAGGCAGAAGTATAGAAAATGTGGCCAATATTTATTTTGTACAATAAGATATCTTGTCATCAAATGTTATCTCTAGGGAGGTCATAGCAGATGAATGGGCTCTGTGTTAACCTAAGGAAATAATTTAAAAACTGCACTTATTTGTCATATTCCCTCCTGTGGTGGCCATTCTGAAGTACATTAGTGATTGTGGGCTTAAACAATGAATGTATGTCTTTAAGAACCAAATTGTAGCCACACACATGTTTGTGGATTGCTGTGCTTGGGACAAATCATCATTGGATCTGAAAGAAGTGTATGAAGTTGGCCTTTACTAACTGTTTGGAAATTATAAATTTTATGACACATTCAGTGTCATCTAGAGACTCTTATTGTTGATGATATTACTGGGCTTTTTTTAAAACTTCTATCAGTAATTTGGATAAAGAATTTATTTTTATTTATTTTTTAAATAGAGAATATAAGAAACTGGACTTTAAAAAATCAATCTGGATTTGTCCCCCTTCCCTAATCCACCTGTATTAAGACCCCCTCCTTTGTATGTTCACAACTCTGTAACTGCATTTAGAGCGCTATATTATGTCTGTTTAGTGAACTGAACTCCCTGAGTGCAGAAAAGTCTTAATCTCCTCAGCACCTACACTTCATAATAGGGAGGGAGGCAGACAGTGCTGGCTGTTGGACCTTGAAAATAACCTTCTGGACATAGTTTTTAATAATCTTTTATAATTCAAAGATATAAAAAAAATTCAAAGATATAATTGAGTAAGGATCATAACTTCTAATTATATATCACTCTTTGACATAATACATTCAGAATGACTGTGTGTCAGGATTCAAAGATGGGCTCACCTCTGTCCCTTTCCAGGGGCATAGCTCAGTGGGGAGGCGTGCGTGTAAGCCAGTAGTTCTGGAGGAGATGGAGGACATGCTGTGCTTGTGGAGTTGTGAGCAGAGTGAGGCAGCAGGGCCAGCAAAGAGAAAATGGGATTGGGGCCGCTGAGGGTGTGGTTGGCACCCGCACCCATGAAAGCTGACTCTGGCAGGGGAAGCCATCAACTAGGTGAGATTTGTCTGGTGATCACCGGGTCTCAAAGGGTTGCAACCTTACAACCATCTTTGATTTTTTGCAGAGGTTTCAAAAAGAGCTACAATATCCTTTCAGGGGGGTAATAATTTCCTCTTGAATTTTATTACGCATCTTGCAACAAGTGCTGATGCCACCAAGTGTGGCCAACCAAAGCTGGAGGCCTCTCCAGCTCTCTGGTACCTGAAAATCAACTGAAAGACTTAAAATCCGGTGTGCCCATGACACACGTTTGAGAGGCAAAAGCACTTTTGTGTTAGCCTGTAGTTTGGACACAGGACACATGGAGACCATTTATACAGGTGCTGCATGTTCACCAGGGTTGTTTTACTGGACATGAAGTCTTGGAGGGAGATGGGAGATTCAGATCTTTTTTACAAATAGCAGCTGTGCTCTTGCTGGTTAATGACAGTGCTCATTTGGCTGACACTCATTAGTATATGTCTGTGCATCAGTGGATATTCTGACTCCCAGATGGACTTTAAACTTCCCCAGCATGGGGTCTAGTGTTCCCCGCCTGGGCATTGGTCATAGAGTGTCACACAGTGTGAACCTAGGAATTACAAACTGAATGTCTGACTGAATGAATTCCTCATGATCACCAGCATAGGCCGGTGAACACTTGGGGAATGTTTACCACAGTGAAGGCAGGGTGTTGGTTTTGTGGTTCATGGGCTTCCAGGACCACTTCACAGTCAGTCCTGTGTATGTACTTACAGGTTTTACTGGGCTCTGTGAGCCCTGCCTTCAGGCTCCTTGGGCATTTACCTAATCCCACAAACCACCTACAGAAGGTCCACCTTTTGAATGAGGGAGTGATAGTTGAGAAAGATGAAAGTGATTTGTCCAGGATCATTTTTCAAATTAAAAAATTAAGTTGTTATACTCACAAATTTTGAAGCTTATAATTTCTTTGTATTTCCTCTGTGATAAGTAGTAAATAGCTTAGACATTTCAACTGTATTTTTTCTGAATTGTTTAAATGCTGAACTATTATTCTTGGACTTGTGAGAGGCAGGACTGGGTCTGGATGGGCTCTGGGTCTTTTCTGTTTTTTGGGCAATGGGCATTTTTGTGCCACAGTTTATTGTTTGCTCAGGTGTCTGCCATATGTCAGGAAGCTTTGTCATGGGAGGGTCTGGTTCCCTGTAATTCCACCACCTGTGGACTGTGTCCTTTCCCCTCTGCTAATCCCCACACCTGCCTTCAGCCATTCATTCCCCTTGACAATGACTTCCCTTTAGTTCTGAAGTCTGTCTCCTTAGAGACATAGTCCTGGCCCACTGCTTCATTCCCTGTGGTAAATATCTTCTTGGTTATTTTCTAGGTTGTGCTGGTGAGGTGGAATGAGCCATACCAGAAGCTGGCCACGTGTGACGCAGATGGAGGGATATTTGTGTGGATTCAGTACGAAGGGAGGTGGTCTGTGGAATTGGTCAACGACCGAGGGGCTCAGGTGAGTGGGCAGGAGCCTCTTCCAGTGAGACATTGCTGGAGAGAGAATGCCGAGCACGTATTCCTGGGCAAGTGGAAGCTTTTTCTAGAAATAGGTGGAGTGGAAATAAATAAAACTAGAATCCTGCTTTTCATTCCTCTTGAGTATATCACTTTATAAAAAGAGAAAGATCATACTTCTCTATTCAACTATTCTGCTGTTATGAGAACTCTCCCAAGTTTTAAGCTTTAATTAAATCTGTGAAATCATTTTTTACCATTCATTGTTGTGATGACATGTTAAATTTGGATCCTCTGAAGTGCTTATGGCATATCACTTTTTTGCTCCCTTTGAAAGGTATCTTCCCTGTGTTGTAATCTTCATAGTTCTCTAGCAGGGAGCTCCACAAGAACTGTTCTCACAACCTACTCGTCAAGCTGAGTTTTTAACACTCTCTTCTGTCAGGTTTCAATTAGCGTGGCCACCTGTTGTCATCCCTCAGCTCTTCCTTTCTGATACAAATTTGTTTCTGCTCTGAGGAGAACAGGCGCTCCAGGGACTCCCTGCTGAGCTGTGCTATTTTTAAAGCTGCTCCAGAGATTCTTCTGGTTTATGGTACAGATCTGGCTCTTCTCTCTTCCCCCTGTGATGATGGGCCACATGGAGCTCCTCGTCTCGTCTCGTGAAATTAAGGACACATGTCGCATCCTGAGGATTTAACAGAACTGTGGCTTCAGAACAAAGTCCTCAGGGGACCTTTCTCCATGAGGGCTTTCTTAGACTGTTTTACCACTCCAGGAATGGTTTCTCTGTGACTGCCTTTCTTATACATTTCTCAGGAAGTGGATTCTCACTCTCTTTGCTCCCATCTGTTGTTTAAATAAGCTATGAGCTTCCCAGTTTTAAAGATATGCCCAGTGAACTGACACAGAATTACAAGGAACAAAGATACTATTAGCAGTTACTGTTACGCGAAGGGTCTTTGTAAGTTATCCTCACAGAAGACAAATCTACCTCTGGGTAAAATAGAACATTCTCTTTTGTGTGAGTCTATTTGGTAGAGGAAATGTAATAATTTTGACTGACTATGAAAAGGCCTTACCTGTTCCCTGTATACCTCCATGGAGTGAAAGGAAGTAGAACCTACCCTGTTACTCTAACAGGCCATCTTGAAATAGAGCCACAGAGGTGGAAATCCCTATGACCATGAGAAGTTCATGCTTCGCGGAGGGTAGACATTGTGGGTCAAGAGCAAGAGCTCCAGAGTCAGACCACACAGACCAAGAGTCTCACTCTGTGACTTCTTAGTAGGAGATACTTAGGTTCTGTGTCTCAGTCTTTTCATTTGTAGCATAGGGACTCTAATGCTGCCTGTCTTAGAGGATCACTGGAGGGATTAAATAAGATTAAATATAGTAAATACTTCTGACACTGTCTGTACTTGGTATTTGTCATCACATATTGCTGTAGTGCCTATAGTGTAATGAGGGACTACGACCTCGTAGCCCCTGACCACAGAATGTACCTGCCCTTAAATAGCAGCCATAATGTTGGGGCACCTGGGTGGCTCACTTGGTTGAGCATCTGACTCTTGGTTTTGGCTCAGGTCGTGATGTGAGGTTGAGAGGTCGGGGCCCTGTGTTGGGCTCTCAGTAGGGAGTCTGCTTGAGATTCTCTCCCTCTGCCCCTCCTCTTCTGCTCCTCCCCCAACTTAAGTGTGCCCTCTCTCTTAAATAAATGAATAAATAAATAAACTCTTTAAAAAAAAATAGTCACTGGGTATTTATCCCAAAGATACAGATGTAGTGAAATGAAGGGACACCTGCACTCCAGTTTTCAATTCATAGCAGCATTGTCTACAGTAGCCAAGCTGTGGAAGCAGCCATAATGTCCTTTGACAGATGAATGGATAAAGATGTGGTATATATACACAATGGAATATTACTCAGCCATCAGAAAGGGTGAATACTTATCATTTACATTGACATGGATGGAACTGGAGAGTATTATGCTGAGTGAAATAAGTTAGTTGGAGAAAGACAATTATATGGTTTCACTCATATGTGGAATATAAGAAATAGTGAAAGGGACCATAAGGGAAGGGGGGAACTGAGTGGGGAATATTCGAGAGGAAGACAAACCATGAAAGACTCCTAACTCTAGGAAACAAAGGGTTGCAGAAGAGAGGGTGGGTGGGGGAATGGGGTAACTGGGTGATGGATATTAAGGAGGACACACAATGAGATGAACACTAGATGTTAATACTATATGTTGGCAAATTGAACTTAAAAAAAATTTTTTAAATTACTGATATAGCTCTTAAAAATTAAATATATAAATAGATAGTTGTCATGATGTCTTCACCAAGACTGCTTTCGGCCTTGAGGCAGCAGCACTTTGTGGTTTTCTGCAAAGTGGGGACTTCTCTGAATTCTCCTGTAAGGGTCTCTAAAATGCTCTAATTCTCCTTTCACCAGAGTGGGAACTCTTTTTCCTCAGTGATCGAGTCAGACTTGCCTTCAGACTTTGGACGACTGAAAGTCTCTAAAGCATTGCACTGAGAAAGACTATGAAGAAGAGCTAGGACAAACTCTAAGTTCCTGTCGTTTTCATATGTTGTCACTCAGTCTCCACAGGAACCCTACTGGGCAGATGCCAGTCTCAGGTCAGGGAAGTTGAGTAAGTTGCCCAATGAAGTTCATGGGTAGTAAAGCAGAATTTGAGCCTAGGTTTGAGTTCAGATAATCTCTGTCACACTGTCTCCTTCCCAGACATGAAGCTTTTTTCTCTGTAGCAGAAATGCATATATTCATAGTATATCCAAAAGAACTCAGACTTCATTACCATTAAAGAGTCCAGCCCCACCAGCCAAGCATCGCTACCACCACACTGTTTTCTCCTGACGGCAATCTCTGAGGACGGAACCTTCTGTCATTTCCATATAGCAGCTGTGTGATTTCCACTACCACCATATTCCTCAGCTTTTCCTTTCATTGAGAACTTGGGACAAAACATTTTAGAAATAAGAAAGGAAGGACGAATTTGGACCTGCAGGTGAATAAACTTACAGGAACCATAGAACACTTGGAAGCTCCTAGAATTTTACAAATGCCTGTCTCTGCCATGTTTGAAAAGTAATCACTATATGTAATCTGATGTGGATTTTTATTTAATTGTGCCGCTTGGAACTCTGATTCTGCAAACCTTGAAACCCACTGAGCAGTTATCAGCAGTAAATGCTTCTATCTGAGGAAGGTTTGGTTGCTTTGAATTGTGTTGCATCAGAACTTACCTGAGTGAAGAAACATCGTGCCTTGGTGACAATGAATCACTGGTTAAAGTAGTGGCTGTCTGTGTACCTGAAACAGTACCTGGCAGGAGGAAGGACAGTTATGTGGCTTGGGAGAGGAGGATCCTTGAAATCTACTCAGAGAAAAATAATACTTTGAGAGGAACTGACACCATGTTGCACAGTTTGACTTGCACTGTCACAAAGGAATCAAACATTTGGCAAAAGCTAAGTGATGCTTTAACAATTTCCTTTTCGGGAAATGATTATGAATCCTTTATTTCAAAAGTGAGTCTGGAACAGTGCATGCGTTATTGTATAGGATTAGTCACCAAGGATGGCTGTGCCCCACACAGCCATTGGCCGTTGTGATGAAAACTGCCTCGGGCTGAGATCTGACCAGGCTGGTGCTCAGACGCAGTTAATCCATGTCTGATGACGTGCTTAGTGAGGCAAGAGCACATAGCCCTCTGCCATCCAAAGGCAACCAGAAGGAGGAGGGCTTCCTGCTTATTTTCTTTACAGCACTAGGTATCAGTTCCCTTGTCTCTCTTTTTCCAATTGTGGCATATTCTTATCACTCTATGTTGACCTAATTTAATAAACCCAATGAGTTCATGGAAACATCCTTTGTTATCATTTTCTCTGACAGCATGACTGGTGATGTCTTGGGGAAGCTTCTTTTCACTGGCCATACCCTTCCACCCTCTAGTAAGATAATTTCTAAAAAGAAATCTTTTTAAAAAGAGTATAAATCTCTCCCAAGATAAATTAGTGAGAGTACATATAAATAAATGGCATTACTTTTGCAAAATGCAAAGACTTTAAATTTTATAGCAGAATTAGTGTGTTATCTCTAAAAAATGTGTTTAAGTTTCTTAAGAAAAACTAGTGTAGTTAGTTGAAACACAGGGTCAGTGAAACCAAGGTTTTGAGTTTACCCTAAGCAAACAACTTTTTTCAGTAACCTCAGACCAGCTGTTCAAGAACTGTCTCACAAATCCATGCCATTGTCATGGTGGAGACATGCTAACCACTGAACACAAACTATAACACCTGCTGGGAAAACAGTAGATGTTCATGTCCTTTTGTCTTTTAGTGTTTGTCCATTTATTTTTATCTGAAATATCATATATCCAGTAATGTCAACAATTTTAAAGAAAGTTAAACATTTCCAAGTAAAAGCAACTTAAAACAGTTTTATGAATGGAAAGGTAGGCATAACTATAGATATTACCAGGTAATCAAAGGTACTTAAAAGATAATTCAGTGGGGGCAACAATAGTCATATTTTTTTTAATTGAAATGTAACTGACATATAACAATTTTTGTTTCAGGTATACAGAATAACAATTTGATATTTATACATGTAGTTGACCCTTAAACAACTGCAGTTTGAACTGCACAGGGCCAGTTATACATGGGGTTTTTTTCAATAAATACAGTAGTGATGGGGTGGAGCTAAGATAGTAGTGTAGCAGGAGGACCCTAGGCTTGCCTCATCCCTCGAACACAGCTAAATCACTATCAATCAAATCATTTTGAATACCCAAGAAATCAGCCTGAGGACTGACAGAATAAACTACACAATTAGAAGAGGCCACATCAAGAAAGATAGGAAGTGTGGAGACATGGTTTGGAGTAGAAACAGATTGCTGGTGCTGCAGAGGTGAGAGAGACTGGTTGTAGTGAAAAATGGGAAAGAGGAGAGTGGACCATACAAAGAGAACACTTCTCCCAAGCCATTGGCTGGGAAAATGGGAGGGACTGGTTTTCATGATTTTCTGCAACCAGGGGGCTCAAAGACTGAAGTTTTAGAGGTTGTGGCATGGCTGGATAGAGCCCTGAGGGTGCTGCCCTCCTCCTGCAGAGCAGGCAGGCAGGTAGCCCAGGACAGATGGCAGGATCTGAGGCTCACCTAAGAGGCACAGAGAGAGACTATCCCTTCTTCTTGCAGCGTATTGATGAGAGCTGGCATTGCCTCTCCAGGGACAAAAAAGCTGACAGGTCCCATTTCCCTCCCCACCCCTCAGCATAAGCTCAGAGACACCTGCTGAGGGTGGCTAACCCGGACACTGGCTCTGTAGCCTGCTTTGCTCCAAATCCCATACCCTTGTGCTCTGGCATGACTGCCCTTCTGGGTCAAACCTGCATCATCCCAGCACAGTCAGGCCCTCCCCCAGGAGACCCATGCAGGTTTCCCTCACCAGGTCCCTAAAGTTTAGAGTTTGAAAAGTCAGTTGGTTTGGCTGGGATAGAGCCCAAAGTGCACTGCACTGCTCCAGGCAGTCAAGCAATCTGGAGACAGACCATGTGAAAACAGAGATATGAAAAATGCCTAGGACACGATAGGAAATGATGTGCTCTTCTGGCAGGGCTTCCCTGAGAGCAGCAAGCACAGACTCCCCCTCCCAGGACAAAGATGCTGGCTGATGCCCATTCCCCCTCCCCTGCTTCTCTGTATAAACCAACCTCAGTAAATAGCATAGTGCCAACACTGCTTGACTAACCTCTTTACACCAAGTCCTGCCCCCTGTGCTGTGTTGGTACTGTTTTTTTTGGGCAAATGTCCCTAATGGCCAGCAAACTGGGCCCTTTCCCCAGAAGATCAGCAGAAACCCACACACACACCGTGTCTACCCACCATAGAGTTCTACAAGGCCTCTTTTCTAGTGGAAGTAGCATCTGGTCTCATTAACAAGCACGTTAGAGTACACCTACTTAAAACTCACCACACTCTGGCCAAGATCCAAACACTGTCCATTGTAAGCAAGGCGAGCCTCTGTAGAAGGACCTGAGGGATAGAGCAGCCAAATCACAGCAGCCGAGTGCATACAGCATACAGTGAGACAAAAGAAGTCCCTAACTGAAAAGGAAAAGACCCATAAGGTTAGTAGCAGATCTCTCCACAGAAACTTTGCAAGCCAGAAGAAAGTGACATGATATGTTCAACATGCTGAATGAGAAAAATCTGCTGTCAAGAATACTCAATCCAACAAGACTATCATTCAGAATAGAAGGCAGATAGAGCTTCCCAGACAAACAAAAACTAGAAGAGTTTGTAACCACTAAACCAGTCTTGTAAGAAATATGAAAGGAGATTCTCTAAATGGGGAGGAAGCATCAAAAGTGACAGAGACTAGAAAAGACAAGAGAAAATCTTCAGAAACAACAAAACAAGTAATAGAATGGCACTAAGTACCTATCTATCAATAATTACACTGAATGTGAGTGGATTAAATGCTCCAATCAGGGACACCTGGATGCCTCAGCGGTTGAGTGTCTGCCTTTGGCTCAGGGGGTGATCCCAGGATCCAGGATCGAGTCCCACATTGGGCTCCTTGCAAGGAGCCTGCTTCTCCCTCTGCCTGTGTCTGCACCTCTCTCTCTCTCTCTGTGTCTCTCATGAATAAATGAATAAAATCTTTTTTAAAAATGCTCCAGGGCAGCCCCGGTGGCCCAGCAGTTTGGTGCCGCCATCAACCCAGGGTGTGATCCTGGAGACCGAGGATCGAGTCCTGCATCGGGCTCCCTGCATAGAGCCTGCTTCTCCCTCTGCCTGTGTCTCTGCCTCTCTCTCTCTCTGTCATAAGTAAATAAATAAAATACTTAAAAAGAAAATGCTCCAATCAGAAAACCTAGGGTATCAAAATGCATGAAAAATAAGACCCATCTATATGTTGCCTACAAGAGATTAATTTTAGACCTAAAGATACTTGCAGGTTGAAAGTGAGGGAACAGAGAAGATTTATGATGCAAATGATGTCAAAGCCAGAGTAGCAATGCTTATATCAAACAAACTAGATTTTAAACCAAAGACCGTAACAAGAGTTGAAGTAGGGCACTATATCATAATAAAAAGAGGCTATCCAACAAGACGATGTAACAATTGTAAATATTTATGCACCCAACTTGGAAGCATCCAAATATATAAAACAATAACAAACATAAAGGAACTCATTGATAATAATACAGTAATAGTAGGGGACTTTAACAACCACTTACATCAATGAACAGATCATTTAAGCAGAAAATCAACAAGGAAACAATGGCTTGGAATGACACACTGGACCAGATGGGATTAACAGATATATTCAGAACATTTCATCCTAAAGCAGCAGAATACACATTCTTTTCAAGTGCACATGGGACATTCTCCAGAGTAGATCACATACTAGATGACAAATCAGGCCTCGATAGGTACAAAAAAATTGAGATCATGCAACACATATATTTTGACCATAACACTATGAAACTTGAAGTCAGGTATAAGAAAAAATTTGGAAAGACCACAAATACATGGAGGTTGAATAACATGCTACTAAAGAATGAATGTGTCAACCAGGAAATTAAAGAAGAAATTAAAAAATACATAGAAATAAATGAAAATGAAAACATGATGATCCAGAACCTTTGAGTTTGCAGCCAAAGAACTCCTAAGAGGGCACTATATAGCAATACAGGCCAAGTAAGAAAAATCTCAAACAACCGTACACCTGAAGGACCTGGAAAAAGAACAGCTATTGAAGCCTAAAGCGAGCAGAAGGGAAATAATAAAGATTAGAGCAGAAATAAATGATACCATTTGAAAAGCAAGTGTCAGTGCATTGCTAAGTGCTTCACACATGTGAACTTCACACATGTGAAAACAAAAAACAATGGAACAAAGCAAGGAAACCAGGAGCTTGTTCTTTGAAAAAAAATTGTTAAACACCTAGCCAGACTTCCCAAAAAGAAAAGAGAAAGGGCTTGGTAGAGTAAATAAAATTACAATGAGAGAAGACAAAAACTAACACCATAGAAATATAAACAATTAGAAGATTATGAAAAACTTGGACAAATGGAAGAAACGGACAAATTTCTAGAAACATAAACTACCAAAACTGAAACAGGAAGAAATAGAAAATTTAAACAGTCTGATAACCAGCAAAGAAATTGAATCCATAATAAAAAATACTCCAACAAACAAAAACCCAGGGCCGGTTGGCTTCACAGAGGAATTCTATCAAGCATTTAAAGACGAGTTTTAATACTCTTCTTTAAATATTTTTATCAGGGATCCCTGGGTGGCGCAGCGGTTTGGCGCCTACCTTTGGCCCAGGGTGCAATCCTGGAGACCTGGGATTGAATCCCACATCGGGCTCCCGGTGCATGGAGCCTGCTTCTCCCTCTGCCTATGTCTCTCTCTCTCTCTCTCTCTCTCTCTCTCATAAATAAATAAATTTAAAAAAAATAAATATTTTTATCAAACTATCCCAGAAAATAGAAATGAAGGAAAACTTCCAAACTCAGACTTTTACTTTTTGAAAGCTGCTGTTAAGAAAAAGAAAAGCAGGGGCAGCCCCGGTGGCACAGCGGTTTAGCGCCGCCTGCAGCCTGGGGTGTGATCCTGGAGACCCGGGATCGAGTCCCACGTCGGGCTTGTTGCATGGAGCCTGCTTCTCCCTCTGCCTGTGTCTCTGCCTCTCTCTCTCTCTCTGTGTCTCTATGAATAAATAAATAAAATCTTTAAAAAAAAAAAAAAGAAAAAGAAAAGAGAAAGAAAAGCAGGTGGCATCTGGGTGGTGGAGTGTCTGCTTTTGGCCCAGGTCGTGATCCTGGGGTCCTGGGATCGAGTCCCACATCAGGCTCCCCTGCAGAGAATCTGCTTCTCCCTCTGCCTATGTCTCTGCCTCTCTCTCCTGTGTCTCTCATGAATAAATAAATAAAAATCTTTAAAAAAGAAAAAGAAGAGCCCCAGAGTAAGAGAAATTATTTGCAGCATACATATCTGATAAAGGATTATATCAATAATAAGGTTGAAAACTTACATTCATATGTATGTAGACCTAGTATATACATCTATATATTTATACACACACATAAAACACATATATATGAGTGAATAAGGGAATAGATACACATAGCAAGGGATTTGAAGAGACATGTCCCAAGTGATGATATGCAAATGATCAATAAGCATGTGAAATGATGCTCAACCTGACTACATTGAAGAAATGCAAATTAAGAGCACAGTGTTCTATCGCTACATACAACTAGAATAGCTAAAATAAAAGACCGACAACACCAAGGGTTAGTGAGGAGTGGACCTGCTGGTATTCTCATACACTGCTGGGAGTTTAAAAAGGCATTACCACTTTGGAAAACAGTTTGATAATTTCTTATGCAGTTAAACACACACTTACCAAATGATCCAGCGGTTAATTCCACTCTTGCATATTTACCTACTCAAGAGAAATGAAACCATGTTTCTACAAAAAGTCTTGAACATGAATGCTCATAGCAATTTTATAATAGCCAAATACTGGAAACAACCTAAATGCCTGGCAATTTGGGTAGCTAAATAAGTTGTAATATATTTATACAATGAAATACTACTCGTGTGAAAAGGAGTGAGCTGCTGATGCACACAAGAATTTAGAATACTCTCAAACCATTGTGCTGAGTAAAAGCAGCCATACGCAAAAGTGAACATAGTATATATAGTTCCATTCATGTAAAATTCAAGAATAAGCAGCTAGTGAGAGAAATTAAATCACTGGTTGCCTTGGACCAAGGGTGAGGGTAGGGGATTGACTTCTCAGGGGAACTTTGTTTATTATATGTAAATTATACCTCAGTAAAGTTAATTTTTAAAAAGATAATACGATCAGCAACTACTTGCAAACAGTTTGGTTTTTTTTTTGTTTTTTGTTTTTTGTTTTTTGTTTTTTTTTTTAAAGATTTTATTTATTTATTCATGATAGTCACAAAGAGAGAGGCAGAGAGGCAGAGACACAGGCAGAGGGAGAAGCAGGCTCCATGCTGGGAGCCCGATGTGGGATTCGATCCCGGGTCTCCAGGATCGCGCCCCGGGCCAAAGGCAGGCGCCAAACCACTGCGCCACCCAGGGATCCCTTGCGAACAGTTTGGAAAACTTACATAAACTGGAAAAAAATTTTAAATAATTTAATAGAACTGACTCAAGAAGAAATAAAAAGCTTAAATGCTTGACTAGTACTAAAACTATTAAGTAAACTGAAGCAGTAGTTAAAAATCTTCCCACAAAAAAATTGAGACAGATGGTTTTATAGCCATGTTATACCAAACTTTCAAGCAACAGGCAGTCCCAGTTTATACAAATTCCTTCAGGCAGTGGAACAAGAGGAAGTACTCTCCAGCTCATTCTGAGAAATCAACATAACCTTGATAAATCTAGACAAAGACATTACAAAAAAAGCCAATCATAATTTTATTTCACTCATGAATACGATTGTAGAAATTCTAAACTCATTAGTAAACCAACTTCCACTGTGTCTATAAAAGACAGTATTTCACCTCCAAGTTGAGCTGCTTCTAGGCATGCAAGAGTAGTATAATTTAAGGAAATCCATAGAAGTAATTCACTACAATAGTAGATTAAAAGATTTTTAAAATGTGGTTACTTGCATAAATGCAATAAAAACGCATTTGGTAAGTATGTGTAATTTTTCCAGTTAGGTTTTTTTTTTTTTTTTTCATTTTGATTAAGGGAATATTGTTAGGAAGATTGAGAAAGTTAGATAATCAGAAACTGAGAACTTTACCATTTTGATAAGTGACCCAGAGACACTAATGGAGACTCTGTTACTGTAGGTGGGAGGCCATAGAACAATGGCAAAAAGCAAGGACATTGGATCCATAAAACCCTGGGTCATTCTTGATGCAGCCTTTCACCAGCTGTGTGTAATCAAGGAGAAGTTATTTATCCTCTCTGTGTCTGTTTTCTCCATAAAATGGACATGATAACACCTCCCACGAACAAGGCTTAAAGAACTAACATGTGTGAAGCACTTACCACTGCATTGACACTTGCTTTTCAAATGGTATCTTTTATATTATATATTTGTGTTAAAATATAAAATGTATTTTATATATTGTTCTCTTTGAAGCTGGCTGACTCATAGCCAAAGGCTAAGTTAATGACTATAGTCTTTAATAAAAGTGCTTTCCCTTTCAGATTACAAATTGACACCTTTTGTCTCTGTGTGTCTCAAAGGTGAGTGATTTCACGTGGAGCCATGATGGGACTCAAGCACTTATTTCATATCGAGATGGGTTTGTCCTGGTTGGTTCTGTCAGCGGACAAAGACACTGGTCATCTGAAATCAACTTGGAAAGTCAAATCACATGTGGCATATGGACTCCTGATGACCAACAGGTAAAGCCTCTTGAATACAGGTGTAAAATTTTAAAACTGTGTGAGCAGAGGATGAAATGAATTGCATATAGATCCACAGGGAAGGGTTGGGGCTAGGGGAAGCTGGCTCAGAAGCCTCTTAAAGAATCACTAAGGTGAAGAACAAAGAACATGTCCAGGTCAAAATTAAAATAACAACTATAATTGAACCATAGGTTGGAGAAATCATATTTCCTGTCGATATGGTAAACATTGAGTTAACGTTTTAATTATAGAAAATATTCATACAAATATGCTTTTAAATCTACATAAATCACCAGTTGGTAAAGGCATAGTAGACATAATGATTCACCAAAGTAATTCAACTAGTCAGTATTCATATGGTAGAAAAGTATGCATTTTCAGGAGAAAAATGCAAAATAATATGGTGAGGGTATAGTTTCACTTATTTGCAAAAAATAATAAAATTATACAGATGATACACTGGTTAATGATAAGAGTTCAATCCAAGGATTCTTATTCATTACTGGTAATAATGTGTATTAGACCTTTGGGTAAGCAATTTGGGAGAATATTTCAAAAGTCCTAAAAATTGCCCACCTTGGTCTAGTGATAGACTTTAGGAACTTATTTAAAAGAAACAAAAGGGAAGAAAATAGAAGTTATAGTTCTTAGAGGATTATTTATGATAGTAAAAATTTGGCAACAGCCTATTTGTCTAAAAATAAAATGGTTGAGTAAATTGTGGTATTACCACCAAAAGGATTATAGAGAAAGTTGTAGGTTGTAGTTATGAAGACAGTGGTATAATCTGGAAGAGCTCTTATGATATAATGTTGAGGAAAAAAAATCAGGATATGAAATAGGGTATGTGATATGATTACTATGTAATAAAACAACCAAAAGAAACCCATCCACATGCTAGAAAGACCTGGAAGGAGACAAAATGCCATGAGTAGGCTGTTTTACAGTGATGAACTTTTGGTTCATTTTCTAAACCCAGTTTTAAATTTTTCTTTAATGTATCTGTTCTACTTTCATGATAAAATAATATATAATAACCTAATAAAGTTATGTGTTGGTAATTCATTTTTTAAATTAAAAAGTTGGGGCAGCCCAGGTGGCTTAGCGGTTTAGCGCCACCTTCACCCCAGGGCCTGATCCTGGAGACCTGGGATCTAGTCCTGCGTAGGGCTCCCTGCATGGAGCCTGCTTCTCCCTCTGCCTGTGTCTGTGCCTCTCTCTCTCCCTGTCTGTGTCTCTCATGAATAAATAAAATCTTTAAAAAATAAAATAAAATAAAAAGTTGACCAGGTAAAACTTTTGTAAGTATAAAGCTTGTGTTTTCCAGGGACAACAAAATCCATAAAATGCCAGGACGTTTCATAGCAGAGATTTTAGCTTAATATTGGTAAAAGTAAGTGGTATAATAAGGAACCATAACTTTTTCCCATTTTTTGAATTTCCTTCTTTCTTTTTTGAATTGCTTTCCACCAATCATAAACATTCCATGTTTCCATTTTTTTTTCCCAATGGTCAATACTTTCTCTTTCTTCTCAAAATTTCTGTTATGAGAGCTACAAAGAAACAGTCACAACTCGAAGTTTCTTCAATGGCTCTGAGGCTCCTAAGTATCTAGGAGCATATATGTGTAACTATACGAAGCATTTGCATTCATTGTGACGTTGTGGTTTTGTAGATGTTTACTGTCCCTAGAGTCTGCTCTGAGAAGTCTGCTGCAGCCTTGCACAGACACCTCTCCCTGCAGGTTTCCTCCTCTGTGATGAGAGGTGTGAATGATTTCCTGCCTGTTTCCTGGGGTTTTTGTAATGATCAAATGAGGGAACACTTGTGAAAGCACTTAAAAATGTCTAAGTGGAAGTTTTGGCTTCCCATTCTTCCCTTGCATTGAGGGATGGAATCTGGGAGGCTTATGTCACAAGCCCCTGATGAGCCATGCCTGCCAATGTTCCCAAGAGATAGCATACCTGGAGTAACATGCTGGGGCCACAGTAGGGAGGACTTGGCACCTGTCCTTGAGATGCTGGGGGCCAGATGAGGAGACAGACGCACAAATATCCTGTGCTGTGTCCCAGGAGAGCTGCTGGGTGTCATGGGCGTGACGGAGTGCAGATGGGCTGCAGCTCCTTGTCTCTGTAGACCTGTCTGCAGGACCAGAATGTAGCTTTAGCTGATGATTGGTCTCCCAGCCCACAACCTCTTTCTGAAGGTCTGCTTTTACTGGTCCTGTATTTGGGGCTAATGGGTAGCTCTCATTCAAGGAAAGTGCTTCATTCACTGCCTTTGAGAAAGGTTGCAGACCCCTGAAGCAATGAGGGTCCTTCTAAGAATTTAAAGTAGAGAAAAGATGTATGGGATACTCATCATATTTGAGCTGAGACATGAAAAATAAAATTCCTTCCTCTATGTCACTCTTTCATATCTCTTGCTTGGTTTGAAAATTATTAATGAGGAAAGAGTATGAAGACAATTTGAAATGTAGTGCCTTGAGCTCTTACATTGGGAGCTGGTGTTTAAAGCTATGCCTCCTCCATCTCAGTCTGTCTCTTCCCTTCTCCTGGAGAACCTCCTGCACTTGACCTGGAGTAAAACCGTCATCCAGGACAAAGCCTCTGCCTCATATCTTGAGAGAGTCCTGAGCATATAGGATTTTAGATTGCTTCCTAACTTTTAAAAATATAAGCAGTATTATTTTACAAGTGAGTTTGAGAGTCTAGCTATTTTCCTACCTGTATATTTTCTTCGGTTTAGAGTGGCATTTCTATACCCTTTCGGGGATTGTAGACTACTTCAAATATCAGATGGAAATTGGGAACCCTTTTCCTGGAAAAATGTGTATATGTACATGTGTGATTGTATTTATCACTTTGCATAGAATGTTGGGAGCTCATAGGATTCCATGCATGAACTCTTCCTTCGTCCTTCAGATTCTTCATCTAGACAGTCTAGAAGTGACATTTGGTATAATCATCCCCAACATTACAGAAAAGAAACCTGCCTTATATACATACCTGCCTTAAATTCAGCGCCTAGTGTTTTGCTATATGTGCGCACTCTCCTCCTCTTCCCCACCTCCCTCCCTTCCTCCTCTTTCTCTCCCTACATCCATACAGTTTTTGCAGTACTATTTTTGAAAATAAGTTGTAGACATTGTGCACGTCACTGAAATATTTTCAACATGCTTGTTGTAAGAATAAAATCATTCTCCTACATTATCACCCCCAACAAAGTAGCAGGTATCCAGGCTACTTCACACCTCCCCAATTGTTACAAGAATGTGTTTTGTAGGTCTTGTCTTTTTTCTTTTCTTTTCTTTTCTTTTCTTTTCTTTTCTTTTCTTTTCTTTCTCTCTCTTCTTTCTTTCTTTCTTTCTTTCTTTCTTTCTTTCTTTCTTTCTTTCTTTCTTTCTTTCTTTCTCCTTCCTTCCTTCCTTCCTTCCTTCCTTCCTTCCTTCCTTCCTTCCTTCCCTTTCTCTCTCTCTCTCTCTCTCTCTTTCTTTTTCTTTTTTTTTCTTTTTTCTTTTTTTTTTTTGTATTTGGAACTGGGATCCAGGTTATGTACAGCAATTGTTTATGTCTTCAGTCTAGAAAAAAAAATTTTTTTTTAATGATGTTGCCTTTCTAACCAGTTTAGCGTGGATACTTTGTAGAATATTCACACTCTAGACTTGTAGCATTGTTTACCCATACCCATAGTATTATTTAACTTCTATTAGCCTCTGTTATTTTCTGTCACCTGGAAGTGAGGTTGAGATTAGATTTGGATTAAACAGTTTGGGTAACAATAGTTAATAGGTGATACCCTGTCATTCACACTGAGCCACGTTAAAAGACATATAATGTCTCATTATCCCAATAGGAGGGGAGCTGAGTCTGGTGGAACCTTTGTAAAAACAACTTTTTCATAGCATGCTTTTAATTTCTTCTATACTTCTGGTGAATTTTTTCAGGTGATATGTTTCATTTCAGATGAGGAAACTTATCTTCCAGTAAATTGCAAGAAGGGAATGTGGTCCTACCTGGAGTTTATATAGTAGGTGAAGACTGTCTTAGTCTCCTCAGGCTGCCATACAGAATTCTACAGGCTGGAGATCTTAAACATCAGGCATTTATCTCTCACAGTTCTAGTAGATGGAAGTCAAGATCAGGTGTTGGCAGGCTTGGTTGCTCTTTTTTTTTTTTCAGGCTTGGTTGCTCTTGAAGACTCTCTCCTTGGCTTGCAGGTGGCTACCATCTTCCTGTGTCCTCACATGGCTTTTCCTCTGTGTGCTCATCCCCAGTAACTCTTCCTCTTTATATAAGAACACCAGTTCTCTTAGTTTAGGGCCCTATCTTTATGACCTCGTTTAACTTTACCTCTTTACAGGCTCTATCTCCAAATACTGTCACATTAGGGGTTAGGGCTACTGCACATGAATTTCAAGTGGGATACAAACATTCAGTCTATAACAGCCTCATAAAAAATAAAGAGTCTTCAAAAAGTATTTTGAAGAATAGGAAATTCACAGAAAGACACTTCTATAAATTCAGCTTGATAAACTTGAGATGTATTTATAAATAGAACAGTCTTTGTGGGGCTTGGAAGAAAAAGCAAATGATATAAATAGAAAATGTCAGAGAAATAAATATAAATATGACTGGGGAAAAAATTTCTATGGGTCCTAAGGATGATTAAGAGTAATGCAGAAATGAAGCTCTTGCCATTACTAGGAAACACCCAGCATCACAGCAGTGTGTAGGAGGAGAATGCTTAGTTCCCTCTGCGCTCTCCAGGAGTCTGGGAGAACGCTATGCCTCTTGGTATAGGAAAGTGCTTTGAGACATTCACATTTCCACATGTCCATCCAGCATTCTCTGAGTCTTAGGTGAACATCAGTTCACTTGGAGAGCCTTTGAACCAGAGAAGGTTGTTGAGAAGTTGAGGTGCATTTCCATCAGGAAAGGTAGAGATGCCAGCACATGACCCAGTGTGTTTAGACATGTTCTCCTGGAACAGTGAAGAGTAGTGGATCTGTGTCCATGGAAGATGGGACAGAGGAACAAGCCTCAGACTCACATCTGAGGAATTTAGGTTAGAAAAGGAAGAGCACACCTAAACCAGTACAGGAAGAAAACTCTAGTTCCCACCCTTCTTGAGGGAACATCTTGCAAGAAGAAAGCTCCCAGGAACACCCTCCTGCTGAAGACTCAAGGAGGTCTGCAGAGAATGGCTTCTCAGGGTGGCAGTTTGTCTTTTCCTCTTCCTGGTTACCCCTTATCCACTACAGCCCCTGGACTGCGGCACATGCATAGCTTGGGTGTCTAAACCACCTGGATTTATTTTAAGGGGATCCCAAGGCATCAAGCTGTGTATACTTGAGGGAAGTCAGCAACACCCATTGTCACTCATAGCGCTGACCCCAGATCAGATGATGTGCGGTTCACCCAGTGCTCACTTTGGCAGCACAGCGTATACTAATAACATTGGAATGATGCAGAGAGGATTAGCATGGCGTATGCGCAAGGATGATGTGCAAATGCCATGTGGTTCATCCAGGCCTTGCAGCTTCCTCCCTGACTCAGTGGGTCTTTTCAGGGATCTCAGTCCTCACTGTTGGCTTTTCTTTGCAGCTGCTCCTGCTTTCTACTCTGGCAGACCTGTTCTCTCCCCAGGCCCCCAGAGCTGCAGAGCTCTTTCCTTGAGTGAAGCCTCTTTTCCAAGCAGCATAGGGTTTCACATTGCCTTCCCCGCTGCTCCCCACAACTCCAGCTGAGGTGTCTGTGACCCCAGTCCGCAGATCTAGGCCTCATGGTTTCTGCACAGTGCTCTCCCCCCAGCTGGCAGCGAGGCCTTAGGTTGCCAGATCCAGTCCCTGTTCCAGCCTTGTCTTGCCTCTTCCCAGTATGGTCCTTCATACCCTGCTCTTGGAAGCCTTCTCAGCCACTGCCTTTGCCGACACATCCACCTTGGGCTCCTGTGTTCATTCCTTCTTCTCACCTGGTTCACTTGTCTAGGGCTCCAATGTTGGCTGTTTCCCCTTTTTCCTCTCCTTGGGGCGATTTCTCCCACTGCCACAGCCTATCAGCTTCCACCTGAGTACGTAGGCTCCCCCAGTTGTGAGCGACATGCACCATCCACCTTCCTGTCCCTCATGCTAAGCACTGGCTTCCTGGACCCTACTCAAATCCACATGATTCCAACCTAGCCTATCAGTGTTCCTCCCTGCCCCATCCTCTGTTGCTGACCATGTACAACCAACCCGGGAATTATCCTGGACTTGGCGTCTTCCTTACCTTCACCCTCCACTTAGTCACCAAGGCCTTGTGATTCCACTTCTTTTTTTCTTTTTTGTATAAGATTTTATTTATTTGTTCATGAGAGACACAGAGAAGCAGAGACATAAGCAGAGGGAGAAGCAGGTTCCCGCAGGCAGCCCAATGTAGGTCTCAATCCCACGACCCAGGGATCACGACGTGAGCCAAAGGCAGATGCTTAACCACTGAGTCACCCAGGTGTCCTTATTCCTTTTTTTTTTTTCTTATTCCACTTTTTAAATCCTTTGGTGTCAGGAATTATTTATTTATATTTAGATGCTAACGGTGGTTCATTCAGCTTACATGAAAGTATTTAAACTCAGACACCTTGCATTCTATAATATGTAATAGGGCTGCTGGATTTAGTGACTTGCAGGCTCTTGCCATCACTACTCTTCCTCAGCTTAGTTCTCTGGCTGATTTCTTCCATCTGTCAGTGGCTGCTTCTGCCACACTGGGCTGCCTCTTTCCTGGCTTCTCAGGAGCAAAAGAATGAGTGACTTCAAATCTTTGAAGTTACTTAGAGATCTCCTTTGGGACGCCTGGGTGGCTCAGTGGTTGAGCATCTGCCTTTGACTCAGGGCATGATCCCGGAGTCTTGGGATCAAGTCCTGCATCAGGCTCCCTGCAAGGAGCCTGCATCTCCCTCTGCCTGTGTCTCTGCCTCTCTCTCTCTCTGTGACTATCATAAATAAATAAAAAATTTTAAAAAAAATCTCCCTTTGCCTGCAGCACTGGCTTGTAGACTGTGTTCCTCACAGACTTCTGTGGAGCTGCCCCCCTGGGGCAGGAGATGGAGAGAGCTTCAGGGAGGAGGGGTCCAGGAACACCCAGACCATATCCCAGGGCAAGTCTGCCTCTGTCTGTTTTAGATATGAAACTGGGATGATGTTTTACATTTCGTTTTTTAGGGAAAATCTGTCATATAAATGTAGGAGTCTGGTCCCTCTCTAACATTCTATTTATTTTTACTAAGGTTTATTAAATTAAAAAGCTGCAGTTCTTAAAAGTCAAATAGTACTACTTGGTTTATCATGAAAAATTTAAAAAACAAACAAAACACCAGCACCTTTTAGTTCCTGGTGCTGTCCCTCCTGCTCCCTGATTCCCAGCCCCTGTGGCAGCCACTTGTAACTCTCTGTGTTTGTCTCCCTATTTCTGAATTATGGGCTTGTTCAGTCAGATCTTGATGTCTTGGACTCAGGTGTTCTTTACTGACTTCCCCCCTGGGAAGCGAGAAGCTGGCTCTTTTGGTGTGCCCCTTGCCTCCTCAGCGTCCCCTGCCCGCACCCCACCTCCCAGTGAGCCCCTGCCGCCCCAGGCCATCCGTCTTCTGCGCTTATGGTGTGATTCACAGGTGACTGGTGCACAGAACCAGGGTTGCATTTCCTGCCTCATGTGCTGTTAGATTGGCCCATGGTTAGTAACGTCGCCTTACTTATTGCTTAGTTGTGATTGGCCCATGGTTAGTAACGTCGCCTTACTTATTGCTTAGTTGTCTGTGTACCAGTCACAGATTAGTTCCTACACACCCTTCCCCTCCCCCTACAAAAATACTAGAAATCTTCTCTGAACGTATTCCACCCCTCGGGAGGTGGTTTTCTGGCACTGTCCCTCCTGGGGTGCTCGGCCCTCTGCCCCAGCAGCACAGCTGGCACCCTGTGTGTAGGTTCCCTTCTCTCCTCTGGTAAGGGAGCCCCTATTTCTGGGGTCACACGCCTTTATTTGTATCTTAATGGAGCATATCTTCCAGTTGAAAATTTCCAGACGATTATATAGCTGGGACACAGCAACCCTTTTGCAGCCTGTCCTTTCAGCTCTTTGCTATTTTCTTTTCTACCCTTCTGGAAATCTTATTACTCAGATGTTGTCCTCCTAGACTGATGATTTGGTTTTAATTTCTTTTCTTTGCCTGCTTATCCTTTGCCTTTCCAGAGGCTATCCTCAGCTGTATCTTCCAAGTTTTTTTTGACTATTAAAAAATTAATGTTATTTTCAATTTTTAGGAGCTCTTTTTTTCTTTTCTGATCTTTTTTATAACAGCATCACTGTATTTTGGCTAACTGAATTTAAATTAAAAAATAAAATTTAAAATTTAAAAAACTAGCATCATATTATTTCATGGAGGATGAAACAACACAAAGATATTAATTGGAGGTTTTGAAGTATCTTTCTGTATTCTTCATTGTCTTTTTCCTTCAGGTTCTTTTTGGCATTGTTTTGGCTTCTCGTTTTCATATCAGATGCTTTTCTCAAATGTCTAGTTGTCATTGCTCATCTACTCATATTTAAAAAGGTGGAGACTAAAACATGATCTGGATACTAGTTGTGGGGGGTCTGCTCTTAACTAACGGGCTTTGCTGTGGGGCTGTGACTGGATCTGTCCTTCTATGTGTTCCTCACCTGGTGACCCGGGTGGGCTCATTTCTGGCCCTGAGTTGCTGAGCTTTTACTGTGGGCCTCAGCGCTGTGTCTGTGTCACCCCCACCCTGGACTTCTGTTCAGCCCCTCCAGAGGGCCAGACAGGCGCGCCACTTCTGTCTTTGCATAAGAGAGGATGTGTGGGGGGTTGCCTGTTCTTCAGGACTTCCACCCAATCCTCCTGTCTTCTCCCCACCCTCACCTCCACTCTCAGAAAGGCCTTTGGCTTCTCTGGCACAAACCAGCTTACTCCTTGTCTTCTTCTTTGCTGTACATTTGGGCTTCAGCTTGCCCGGGTCTGTTTGGTCACTTACCATCCATCTGCTCTCCAGTGGCTAGAAGTTGGCTTCTCTATCCACTGACCTCCTGTCTCCAGTTCTCTGTTAAAGTTTCACACACATTACTGGTATTCGAGGGTTTGGGAAGGTGTCCAGGTCATCAGGTGACCCCACATAACTTAGTAGCCACCTCTCTGGCCCCTGTTCCCCTACACACTAGCCACAGGGGACTATTATGATTTCCTAAATTCAGATGCTTTCCTGACTTTGCTTATGCTGTTCCTCCTTCTCTTGCCCCTTGTCTGTCCAGGGAAGTTCCACCTGTCCTTGAAGACCTAACACAGACGTCACCTCTGTATAGGTCGCTGCCTTCCTCTCTTCCCCAGCCAGGCAGAGGTTCAGTCATTTCTGGCTCCCTGGCTCTGGTGTTGCAGGAGCTCCTTCTCTGTACTGAGAGGGCATTTTGTAACATTTTCCACATCTTGTAACTGTTGGTGTTTTTTCCTTACAGTGTGTGAGGGCAGGGACCACGCCTCATTCTTCCCTGTAGCCAGGACTCCTTAGGGCAGTAATGTAGGCATGCAGTGAGTAAGGGAAGAATGTTTTCCCTGAAGTTGCAGCTTCCCTCCTCTTTCTGCCTGGAGATGATTAAGTCCATGGCCTTGCCTAAGGAGTTGCCATATTCGCTACCCATCCATCCCCAAGTACCACACACACAGGAGGAATTCCTGGTTTAGCCCGCATACCCTGCCCTGGGAGGACTCAGCACTAGGTTTTCTTTTATTCACTTTTTTTTTCTTTTCTTTTATTCACTTTTATACAGAAAATAAACTATTTTATACAGAAAAGTCTTAAATTTGAGGGGGTTTTCACATCTACCAGTGGATGGTAGATGGAAGATGGAAGATTTCCATTTGGTGTGGAGATTTCATTAGTTATGACTGATTAGATTCAGGTATCTTTTGTTTGTTTTTTATTTTTCAGGCTATACGGTTATCCTTCCTTTAGAAAGCAGTTTGAATGGGGATCCTAATGTCTGAATTCTCCTTCCTACTCAAATCCAAAAGCAGTTTCTGAATGTGAATCATTGTCAGTTTAATCCCAACCCATGGTGTAGAAAACCCAGCTCAGAATTATTAGATATTAGGATACCCTGCCAAGAAAATACACGTGATGTCTTTGGATGAAAGCCTTTGCAAGATGACATGTTCGTGTTTCCTGGCATGCTGCCCGTGCCGTGCTACCTAAGGACAGCAGGATAGAATCGATGACATCTTCACAGACCACCTGACCTCAGACTTGTTTTCACCTTTTCTTCCTGTGTCATATCTGTCCCCTCTTTACCTCTCTCCATCTTTTCTTTACTCTGTAGTAATGACAATTTTTTAATTTATCCTGAGCCAATAGACTTTTTCTGTGTTACAATTCTGAAATTCTCTCCTTATCCAGTGTGCCTCTGACACATATTCATGATGAACATCCTAGAATTACATTAGGTAGTTTACAGCCCAAGAAGGAAACTTTAAGCCTCATTGCCTTTAATGAGGACACAAGTCAGTATTTTTTTAAATCATAAAAACAAATGCTTATTGTTTATCAATTTTAGAAATACCTATAATTACTTCATAAAGTTTATACAGGTGATGAAAGATGCAAACCATGATTAAATTATACAGCAGAGGGCAGCCCAGGTGGCTCAGCGGTTTAGCGCCACCTTCAGCCCAGGGCCTGATCCTGAAGACCTGGGATCAAGTCCCACCTCCCACCTCGGGCTCCCTGCATGGAGCCTGCTTCTCCCTCTGCTGCTCTCTCGCGCGCGCTCTCTCTGTCTCTCTCTCTCTTTTTCTCTATGTCTCTCATGAATAAATAAATAAAATCTTTTTTTTTTTCAATTTTTTTAATGTATTTATGATAGTCACAGAGAGAGAGAGAGAGGCAGAGACACAGGCAGAGGGAGAAGCAGGCTCCATGCACCGGGAGCCCGATGTGGGATTCGATCCCGGGTCTCCAGAATCGCGCCCTGGGCCAAAGGCAGGCGCCAAACCACTGTGCCACCCAGGGATCCCAATAAAATCTTTTAAAAATAAATAATACAGCAGAGATATATGTGATTATCATGAACTTAGAAAATACATCAAGAGCACAATTTCCCATATGATAAAGGAAAGAGAACTAGAGCTTTAAAAATACACTTTCTTCTCCAGAGTATGTATAGATGGTCCCCAACTTACGATGGTTTGACTTGATACTTTGACATTATAATGGTGCAAAGGCAATATACATTTAGTAGAAACTATACTTCAAATTTTGAATTTTAAATTTTAATTTGGTGTGAAATGAGAATTTTTTACTCAATATATCTTTTTGCTAAATGTCTAGACATAATTCTCCATGATTAGAGGTAATGTTTGTTTATAAACACTAAAACTTTTATTTAAAAGTAGGAGGTCTTGGGACACCTGGGTGGCTCAGTGGTTGAGCGTATGCCTTCAGCTCAGGGCATGATCCCGGTTCAGGGATTAAGTCCTGCATCAGGCTCCCTGCGAGGAGCCTCCTTCTCCCTCTGTCTCTGCCTCTCTCTCTACAGAATAAATAAATTAAATCTTTAAAGTAAATAAATAAATCAAAGAAGGAGGTCCTGGGGCACCTGGGTGACATAGTCATTTAAGCATCGGACTCTTGGTTTCAGCTCAGGTCATCATCTCGGGTTTGTGAGATAGAGCACTCCACACTTGGCGGGGAGTCTGCTGGAGATTCTTTCCCTCTGTCCCTGCCCTGGCTCAGGTTTGCACACCTGCTCTCTCTCAATTAAGTAAATAAATATTTTAAAAAACAAAAAAGGTCTTAAGTAATAAAATAGACCTAATACTTAGGCAGTTTCAACCATGATTTAAAATAAAGTAGAAGTCTGGATCAGTCCTAACCCCACGGTAAGAGCTTCTTTTTTTTTTTTTTTTTTTTTCAGATTTAGCACCTGCAGGTATAAGTGGGGTGACATCATCTCCTCTAGCCTCTGTTCTGATGTTACTGTTTTGGTTTTGTGTTCTTTGACCTAAGAAGAGAGAAAGCATATTCTTTTTGCTTTTGGATTCAAAGTCTAGATCCCAAGTCTCTTCTCAGCAGCTGAAAGGAGTTTTTTCACAAAATGTAGTCCCTCCACATCTGCTAATGTGATTGGTGATCCCAAATCCAGCAGTGTTTTTCCACCACCTTTAAATCCTGCTGGTGCCATGATGGGGACAACAATGAGAAAAATCACTAAAAGTACCCGTCAGAACTCGGTAGTATCTATCAAATGAAAGCTGTTTTTATGACCTACATTGAAAAAATATTAACACATTAATCAATTGAAAACAGTAATTATTCATTTACTTTTTATGTATAAGGTTATGATTGAAGTACCAACATAGGACTCAAGATTTGCTAACTCTCCAGAAGTGTTCTAAGTGATAAATAATTCTGGAGGGTTTTTAAGCTAGGTAATCTTTAAATTTTGATTATTAAAAAATCAGTAGCACATCAAAAATAAATAGAACAAAGAACCCACATATTTTGCCACATTTGCCTTTTATCCTTTTATTCTTTTTTTGAATTTGCTGTCCTTAAGGTAAATCCCCAATAGCTTGACTTACTTCATTATAAACCCTTTTAGAACATGGCATTTCCTTCGGTAACCACAGAGCCGTGCTCACACGGCCTGTTTACTTTGAAGAAGGCTCTTGTCAGATTGAAGTAAATCACTTGTCTGGTACTTAGATTAGCCTGTGGCTTTAAAGAAGGACATGTGTTGCACAGAGGAGAGGGGTATTCATTGTGAAGTTTTTCTGTGTCTTGCACTATAACATAGGAAACAATTTCTAAAGGAAGCTTTAAAAAGTCATGTAGGTCTTTGTTTCTCAGCTAAAAAAGTGGTGTTGCTATCACAGTTTTATAAGTGAAAAGTAAATGGCTGATATCTGACATACAAGTAATGACTACCTCATAGTTGAGGACAGCTCTTTGACAGAATAAAAGTCAAACTTAACAAAACCAAATTAAAAAGAACCGCAATATATTATCTGCAAGGAGTTTTTTATTCACCCTGAGGAAATATTTCCCTTTCCTGGGCCCGTTAAGTGCTGGTGTTTGAAGTGACTCCATTGACTGCCCCTGGTCCTCCTCCTGGTCTTTTAAGGTAGTCATTATAGGTACTATATCAGTTTTAGCTTCACTGGGAAGACTTGAAAGCTCAACACAATAAGAAAGAAACATGGAGCTCTCTCTGACATAAGCTCTTGTACTCAAATTATTTATCATTTTTAATATCCACCAACTCACTAGAATAATGCCTTAGTGATTCATTCCTATGCTGAAGACCCTTAATCATGAGTGAACTGTAAGTAAGTAAAGGACCTATGCAGTAGAGCTCCTACCTAGCAGTTTCTGGAAACAGCTTTGAAATTAGATTTAATCTAAAGGGTGATTGGAAAGGGTGGAAAAGGTGATTTTTTTTCCTCGCCTCCCCATTAGATTTTCCCATGACTTTTCAGTAGTGTGTGTACTGCAAAAGGGAAGCC
Organism: Canis aureus; assembly: GCF_053574225.1. Taxonomy (NCBI): domain Eukaryota; kingdom Metazoa; phylum Chordata; class Mammalia; order Carnivora; family Canidae; genus Canis; species Canis aureus. Next base: position 48,418,063 of record NC_135611.1, read on the forward strand.
CATTTTATTTTAAGCCCCAAAGGGGACATATATAGGAATGATTTTTGCCAAACTAGACAGGGAGGGAGGATATGAATAACAAAGAAAATAATAGAAACATACTTAGGAAGGGAAGTCAGGAGATGCCTCTTACCCTTCATGGCTATCTTTATGCAACTGTTGATACTGTTTAGTTTTTTAGATTTTTCCATTTTGTTATTCTGGAAGTTCTGTTGAACTCTTCATAAGAGAAAATAGATTTCTTTAGCAAACAGGTGCAGCTACTATGTTTATACTTTTTTGTCAATGCTATTTTGGTTAACTGACAATGGTAATTAAGATGTGTAAAAAAAAAGATGTGTAAAAATTAAATTGCTCTTTGTTATATCTGGATTCAGATAATTGATGAATCACTGTATAGAACACTCAGTATAAATAAATTATAAAATACATTAAATGAAAAAAACCTTTCTTGAAATTTGCATTGAACAACTTAATTTAAGAATGAAATGGGGGATGCCTCAGGAAGGAAAGGAAAGGAAAGAACTGAACCATATGTTCAGCATTCTGATTTTTTCTGGCTTCTGTCTCACTGATCTCAAAGGGCTAGCAGGATGCCTGGGTGCCACTGAGAACTAAGATAGTGGTTTGAATTAGGGTGGCAGTACTCACAACAGTCCCTTCCCCTGGCCCAATGCAGAGTGAGCAAGAGAGGAAAAGAAGGACAAAAGGACTGTAAGACTGGCATAAAACAATTAACAAGATGGCAATAGTAAGTTCTATCCTTTCAATTATTACTTTAAATGTAAACGAATTAAACTACCCAGTAAAAAGACGTGGAATAGTTGAATGGATTAAAAAACAAAAATCAAAAAAACGAAGCCCAACTGTATGTTTCCTACAAGATACTCTCTTTAGATTTAAGATATGTATCCCCAAAATAAAAGAATGGGAAAAGATAGCTCCCTGCATCCCTTAGCCAAAAGAGAGCAGGGATGACTGTATTTGTCAGACAAAATAGACTTTAAGTCAGAAACTGTCACAAGAGACAAAGACAGACATTATATAATGGAAAAAGGGTTAATTCGCCTGGAAGATCGAACAATTATAAATATATATGCATGTAACATCAAATAACCTAAATATATAAAACACTAAATATATAAAGTAAACATTGATAGAACTGAAAAGAGAAACAAGCAGCAATATATATAGTAATGGTAGGAGACTTCACTACTCCACTTTCAATACAGGATAGTATATCCAGACAGAAAATTGGTAAAGAAGCAGTGGATTTTAACAACACTATAAACCAAGTGGACCTAACAGATATATACAGAATATTTCACCCAAAGGAAGCAGAATATACAGTCTTTTGAAGCACACAAGAAACATTCTCTAAGGTAGATCATGTGTTGGGTCACAAAATGAATCTTAACTAATTTAAGAAAATTGAAATTACATCAGGTATCCTTTTCAATCACAATGGAAGGAAACTAGAAATGAATATTAGAAGTAATGCTGGAAAATTAAAAAATATGTATAAATTTAAGAACGCACCCTTGATTAACCAAATGGGCCAATGAAGAAATAAAGGAAAATTAGAAAATACCTAAAACTAATGAAAATGAAAACACAACATGCCAAAACTTATGGGATGTAGCAAAAGTTATACTAAAAGGGAAATATATATAAGTAATAAATACTGACCATGCAAAAAGAAGAAAGATTTCAAACAATCTAACTTTATATCTCAAGGAACTAGAAAAAGAAGAAACTTAGCCTAAGTTAGCAGAAGGAAAGAAATACTAAGACTTAGAGCAAAAATAAAATGAAATGGAAAATAAAAAAACAATAGAAAAAAAAACCTAAGAGTTGATTTTTTTTAAAAAAGATCAACAAAATTGTTAAAACCCTAAGTAAAGGAGATGATTCAAGTAAAATCAGATATGAAAGAGGAAGGGTTGCCTGGCTGTCTCAGTCAGTAGAACATGCAACTCTTGATCTCTGGGTTATAAGTTCGAGTTCCACATTGGGTGCAGAGATTGCTTAAAAATCTTAAATAAATAAAAAAAAATGAAAGAGGAGATATTGTAACTAATGTCACATAATTAGTGATAGAAAGTAATAGAAAGGATCATTAGAGATTATTATAAACAATTCCATGCCAACAAATTGGATAACCTAGAAGAAACGTATAAATTCCTAGAAACATATAACTTACCAAGATTGAATCATGAAGAAAAAGAAAATCTGAGCAGACCTATAACTAGCAACTAGATTGAATCGGTAATCAAAAATCTCACAAGAAAGAACATGCCAGGGCCAGATGGCTTAATTGGTAAATTCTGCCAAACATTTAAAGAATTAACACCATTCTTTCTCTCTCTCTTCCAAAAACTTGAAGAGCAGGGAACACTTCCAAACTTATTTTAAGAGGCTAGCATTACCCTGATACCAAAGCTTGACAAAGGCACTGTAAGAAAAGAAAATTATAGACCAATATCCCTGATGAATATAAATGCAAAAATCCTCAACAGAATACTAGTAAACTGAATTAAGCAGCAAGTAAAAAGGATCATATACAGTAATCAAGTGGGATTTATTTCTGGTAGGCAAGGATGTTCAACATATGAAAATCAACTAATGTGATACCCCACATTAACAATATAGGATAAGAACCGCATGATCCCTCTCAAAGACATAGAAAAAAACATTTGACAAAATTAAAAAAAAATCTAAACTAATATTAGAAAGGAATTACTTCAACATAAAAAAGGCCACATATGAAGATCCCATGGCTAATATCATGCTTAATGGTGAAAAACTGAAAGTTTTGCTCTGGGATCAGGAACAAGACAAAGACGAACACTCTATCCATTTCTATTCAATATAGTACTGCAAATTTTAGAGCAACTAGGCAAGAAAAGGAAAAGACATTCAAATAGGAAAGGAAAATGTAAAAATATCTGTTAACAAATGATACGATCTTAAAGGTAGAAAACCCTAAAGGGTACACACACACACACACACACACACACATACACATACACATACAAACACAAACCTGTTAGAATAAACAAATTCAGTAAAGTTGCAAGATACAAAATCAGTATACAAAAATCAGTTGCATTTTTATATACTAGCAATGAACTATCTGAAAAGGAAATGAAGAAAACAATCCATATGTGCAATAGCATCAAAAAATATGAATAAATTTAACCAAGGAGGTGGAAGACTTACAGGGAAAACTACTAAACAGTAATGAAAGAAATTAAAGACCACACAAATAAATGGGAAATATATCATGTTCATGGACTGAAAGAAGACTTAATATTGTTAAAATATCCATACTACACAAAGCAATCTACAGATTTAGCACAATCCATATCAAAATCCCAGTGGCATTTTTTACAGAGATGAAAAAAACAATCCTAAAATTCAAATGGAACCACAAAGGACCTGAAATAGCCAAAACTGTTTTGAGAAGAACAAAGCTGTACGAATCACACTTCCTGATTTCAAAATACATTACAGAGTTACATTAAATAAAACAGTGTGGTACTGGGATAAATACAAGCATAGAAACCAGTGAAACAGAATAGAGAGCCCAGAAATTAACCAATGCATATGTGGTCAACTGTCTTCCAACAAGGCTGGCAAGAATATACAGTGAGGAAAGGATAATCTCATCAACATATGGCTCTAAGATAAATACATTCATATACAAAAGAATGAAATTGGACTCTTGTCTTACAGCGTATACAAAACTCAGACTGGATTCAAGATTTAAACTCAAGACCTGAAACTGTAAAACTCCAAGAGGAAAACATTGGGAAACTTCATGTTATTGGTGTTGGCAATGATTTTTTTGGTTATGACACCAAAAGCATAGGCAGCAAAAGTAAAATTAGTCAAGTGGGATACATGAAACTAAAAAGTTTCTGCACGGCATAGAAAACAACAGAATGAAAAGGCAACCTTGAGAATGGGAGAAAATATTTGCAAACTGTATGTGATAAGCAGTTAATATCCAAAATATAAAAGGCACCCCTTCAATTAAATAACAACAACAAAAAAAATTTAAATAGCCAGATTAAGAATACACAAAGGACTTGAATACACATTTCTCCAACAAGTAAATGAAAGATGCTTAACATTCCTAATCATCAGAGAAATGGAAATCAAAACCACAATTAGATACCACCTGTTAAGAGTACTATTGTAAAAAAAAAAAAAAAAGACAAATGTTGGCTAGGATGTGGAGAAATTGGAACTCTTTATGCTTTTAATGGGATTGTAAAATGTTGTAGCTATGGAAAACAGCATGGAGGTTCCTCAAAAAAATAAAAAATTGAACTACCCATGCAATGCAGTTATCCCAAAGTTCTTTCAGGTATTTATCCAAAAGAGTTGAAACCAGGGTCTTGAAGAGATATTTGCACAACTATGTTCACTGCAGCATTATTCACAGTAGCCAAGATGGGGAAACAACATAAATGTCCATCAGTGAGTGAAAGGGTAAACAAAATGTGTTTTGTTCATATACACAGTGGAATATTATCCTTAAAAAGGAGGACTGGATAAAACATGGATAATCCTTAAGAATATTATCCTAAGTGAAATATTCTGGTCACTGAAGGCCAAATACCACATGATCTCACTTAAGTGAGGTATCTAAAATAGTCAAACTCATGGAAGGAGATAGTGGAATGATGGTTGTCCAGGGCTGGAGGGAGGGGAAAACAAGAAGTTGCTGTTCAATGAGTATTAAAGTTTGTTATGCGAGATGATTAAACTCTAGAGATCTGCTGGATAACATTGAGCCTGTACTTAACAAGACTGTATTGTACACTTAAAAACTTGATGGTGTAGAACTCACTTGATGGTGTTAAGTTTTTTTTTACCACCTTAATGTATTGAAGGTCTAAATTTATTTGGAAATCTGTTTCTTGTTCAGTGTTCTGTTTTCTTCATAGGCCTTTATCAATACCACAGCACAGTGGTGGCTGTGGTTTGATGCAGAATCCTTGTATGAATGCCAATGTTTGTTCATATGGCTGAACTATAAAATTAAGCTTCTCAGCTTTCCCTGTAGCATTCCTGAATCCCAAATGCATTGCTGCTCTTGACAGCCCTGCCCTTGGCATTAAATATATCCTTGTGTCATATTGAGGAGAGGTGACATATATGCTGCTACCAATGACACTCTCTTGATTAACTTCTGAGCCCTCTTCTTGACTAGGCCTCAATCTTGGCCTGTAAAACTGAGTTCTCATCACAAATGATTTCATACACATGTGTGCACACACACACACAGTCTAAGAGACTTGAACAAACACTAGCATAGTTTCTGTCAACTCAAGGCTGTGTTGCTAGAGATGACAACTCCAGCCCCCTTAACTTCTTGCCTGGGAGAGGTCAAGGTTTCCAAAAAAATCTATTGTTTGTTCCTGACAGTAGTGCCCCTATAACCTAGTCTCTGGGTATGTAGGACCCCAACTTCAGTAAGCATCAGTTAGCAAGTCCAGGTAGCCCAGTCACACTGAGAAACCTCGCCTTCCACTTTTGTATATTTCTACTTCTTACTCTGCTCAACAGCACCCCCTGCCCACCCCCATTGAAATGCTCAGTCACCTCTGAACAGATGGAAGTTGAGTTCAGTTCATGCTGAAACTGGTTAAAGTCTGTTCTTACCTCCTTAAATAGTTTCTAGTTTTGTTTATTTTTGACATCAGTCACAGGTGCCATTAGGTCAGCCCCCATTACTGTGTATCCCAACAGCTACTGCCAAGTCAGAGACTTTTACTCTCCTCAGTGTCATTTCAGAAGTCATTTTGTCTTAGGCCTTTCTTTTTTTTTTAAGATTTTTTAAAAATGTATTTATTCATGAGAGACACAGGGAGAGAGAGGCAAGAGACACAGGCAGAGGGAGAAGCAGGCTCCATGCAGGGAGCCCGATGCGGGACTCGATTCCAGGTCTCCAGGATCACAACCCAGGCTGAAGGCAGTGCTAAACCGCTGAGCCACCTGGGCTGTCTTAGTCCTTTTGTTGGAGAAGTTTGTTAGTAGCCACAGGAAGAAATTACTATTTTCAAATATTAAGAAATATATTTGGATATATTTTTAAAACTTAGAGCATTTTAAAACAGAAAAGGATCTGAGAGCTCATTTAATAAACTTTTTCAGCTGACAGAGGAGACCAACATTCAGGAAAGTAAATGATGAATTTAAAATTACATAAGTAGTTAAGAACTAAAATAGAGCCAGATAACCTGGCCAAAGGAAAAGGTGTCCTTTGCAAAGGAAAAGGCGTTTCCCCCAACAGATTCAGGCAGTCTTACCAAACAGGCTAAGCAGATTCCAGTGTCACTTAGCATCCCCTTCCCAAATTAAAATTACATATTTACCCCCAAGGACCATGTGGTGGTGAGTGGTTGCACTAGGCATTTTCACCCTATTCCAAAGATCTGCTACAAAGCTGTATTTTTCTCTACCTCATTCAGAACATACTTAAATATATTTTAAATAGTATATTCACATAGTTTGAAAATTTTAATGTTAAAAGTGGTATATGATGAAAAATCCCCTTTCCTCTGCTATGCCTAGGCTACCCACTTCTGTTCCCCAGAGGTAATTGGTATTTCCAGTTACTATATATCCTTCTGGAGATAGCCAAGTTAAATGTGTGTTTTAATTAATCTTACACTCAGACCATTCCCCTCCTTGCCCCGAAACCATGTGTGTGCATCTTATAAGGGTGAGTAAACTTAAAAATGGAGCCTGAAAGGCTTAGGGAAGAATGTTCTAGCAACAAGAACTCTTTAACATTAAAAATGATGCCTGAGGCAGATAGAATATTTCCTTCTCTGAAACTCTTTAAACAGGATAGTGTGTCATCTTTATGAGTTAGTTTATAAGTGGTTATTCTGCAGTAAAGCAATGAAATGATCAAAATTACATGTTTAGCCAAAAGATAGTTTTTTATTGTATATATTTTTGGTGAGATTTCTTTCCCATATTTATCAGAATAAGTCTCAAATGTCTGTTCTAGAAATGATTGTTGGGGCACCTGGGTGGCTCAGTCAGTTTAGCATCTGATTCTTGATTTCGGCCCAGATGATGATTTCAGGGTTGTGAGATCGAGCCCAGCATTGGGCTCTACACTGGGCATGGAGCCTGCTTAAGATTCTCTCTCCCTCTCCATCTGCCCTTCTCCCTCTAAAAAAAGAGAGAGAGAGAGAGAAATGATTGTTATAGTCAACTGTGAAATTACATTTCATCCTTTTTTCAAAGAACCAGGAAATAATCTGTTAATCAGTTGAGGAATTGTCATTTACAATGGTCTGATTTCAGTGACTCTCTTTAGTTGTAAAATATTCAAATCTGGCCTTGAAGCATTTGAAAACTAGTGGTCTGAACCTCCAACTGAGAGGTCCTTCATTTTTTTTTTTTTTTTGATTTTTTTTTTTTTTTGAGAGGTCCTTCAAAAATAAAATTTTACTTCAGTGACGTCTCTGAACAGAAGATTCCTTCTAAATGCAAAGGGACATCATATTTTTTCCCTTCCTTCCTCTCTCTGCAGTGGCACATTTAGACATTTGCCACCAGTAGGGCTGACGTTACTAGGAGGAGCATGTAATCACTTTGTTATCTGCTCCCTTAGCTTAAATCACAAAGGAAAAATAAATGGACAAAAAGGTCAGCTTCTTCTGGAACTAGTTAAATTGGTTGCTAGTTAAACTCTACTACAAAAGAGGTGAACATTTATAGAAGCTTGTATTTTTATAGTTGAAATTTCCTAATATGGTTTTTATTCAAAAATGTAGATGAATACCAGTTTCCAAAAATAAAAGTACTTATGAGATATTATCGCTGGCTCCAAATGTAAATCTTCTGACTGATTTTACGTCTTCGAACCACCTTTGGCTCGTGGCTTGGTTCGTTTTAAATTGCTGGTCATAATTGTGTAATATTTTTAAATAATTACATCTAAAAATAATTTAGAATGGAGAACACTGATATTAAACACTGCCTGCAATGAGGGGGAGCCATTGAATGGGTATGGCCTGAGGGCCCCAGGTTTCTACCAGCTTGTCTCATTCTTGGTACATATGACAAAGGGAGTATCGTCCAGGCCCCTACATGAAGCCTGCAATGCAACAGAGAAAACAAAAAAAATATGAGACAGAAATTTATTTAATCCATTATTGAAAGTATTTTATAGGCCAGTTTTATGGAAGATTTGAGTATTGGTTTATAGTTTAAAAAAGAAAGGAAAAAGGTTTTTGTTTCATTTATTTTTTTTTAAAGATTTTAATTTATTTATGATAGTCACACAGAGAGAGAGAGACAGAGACATAGGCAGAGGGAGAAGCAGGCTCCATACACCGGGAGCCCGACGTGGGATTTGATCCCAGGTCTCCAGGATCGCGCCCTGGGCCAAAGGCAGGCGCCAAACCACTGCGCCACCCAGGGATCCCGGTTTTTGTTTCATTTATAGGTAGACTGGGCAAATACCAAACAAAGCTTTGGGCAGAAATACATTTGCTAATAGTCTCTGAGTGTCTGCTCATGACAGGCAGCGTTTGAGAACCTGGGGTGCAGACCTGTCCTGCAGAAACTCATGGTTCAATTCGAAAGACAGGCATGCGAAAACAGCGAAATTGAGGGATACTGGGGGGGCCATGGTTAGAATTAGATTAATTCCATTCCATGTAGTGGGTCCCCAGAGCCTTCACACGTGATATCTCAATGCCTGTTCCATACCAGACACTATACTAGATATGGGAGATAAAAAGCCATAGTCTTTGCTGTAAGACAATCTGACTCTGTGTGTGTGTGTGTGTGTGTGTGTGTGTGTGTGTATGTGTGTGTGTAGGTTGGGGAAAGGATGAAGTTATGCTTTTCATCTGGGACATGTTGGTTCTGAAGGGCCTTTGGCACATCCAGGGGTAGGGGTCAGGTAGGAAATATCCGATGCAGGAGTCTGGAACATAGGGGAGAGGCCTGAGCAGAGAGACAGCCCTGAATAGGGCCTTTGAGGCCATGGACACAACTGTGATCTCCTAGAGAGGGAAGATAGCCTGAAGCCATGCTTAGAAGAGGAGACAGATCTGGGAAGAAGGAGCCAGCACCAGCCTATCTTGAGCACCAGCATGAAGGAGTGGAAACAGAGATGGGTGCATGTACCTACTGTGTATTCATTATTATTAGACTTTTCTGCCTTGTTCTCTTAAAGTCCTTCACTCACATAAGCTTTGTCTCATTGGAAGTGATTAGGCATGAAAAGAACTTGAAATAGAGATTTTTAAAAATCTGATTTCATGTTGTATCAGTGTTCTCCAGTTATCTGTGACAGGCTTGTTCCCAAACAGAGTAACTTCCTCCATCACTGCTTGACAACTAGGCTGTTACCACTGCTTTTCCCCTTCCCTCTGATCTTAATAGTGTGTTATCTTCCCAGGAGAGCTGTAGTTGGGAGTGATTCATGGTGGAGAATTTGGGGGCTGGCATTAGTGTAATGTTGCACACTGATGCCTCACTAAATCACCCATCCTCTTCTATTCAGAAATTAGATGTCTGTTCTATTGTCTGATATCTGTTCTTCTCCAAAATGGAAAAATGTGAACATTACTCAAAAGATACTTCAAAGCAGAGGCCTTTCCTCCCTTCCTTCACAAGCACTTCCTGTCATGTGTCATCTACTCTGACAGGCCCTGGGGAGATAGGAGTGAGCAGAGCGCACATCGGCCATGCCCTGAAAAGCTTATAAGCATGCAAGCCAGACAGAAATCAAACAATGGTGCAATAAGTGAAAGTAGTGATGAGTGTGCGCCAGTGGAAGATGATAGGGTAATGTGAACCTATAATGGGGGATGGAGGGTGGGAACTGGTTTGGGATTGATGCATAGTACTTGTGAGTACTTGTGAGGAAGAACGGTTGGCTGTGGCCTGCTAACAAGCTATCTTTATTAGAAACAAAAGTCATTAGTGATAAAATAACTCCTTCATGCAGCACCAAGATTCATAGCCGTTCTTCAAAACATACATGAGCAAATGAAGGAGGATATGGGAACCCTAGTCCTGCATCTCCGAGCCTGTATCACTGAGGTCTTGGCAGACAGGCCAGCCGATACTCCTTTCTCCATTGGCAGCCAAAAATTCAACTTATACAATGTTTCATCGTATTCCTAGTAGTTTGTTTTTTCTTTAAGCCAAGTGCAGTAATAGATTCCTCACTGCCCCGATTTAGCCCCTTTTTTCCCCAGTCATTAAAATGTAGACATGTTTAAAGGAGTATTTGATGGACAGTCAGTTCATTCAAAAACAGATCTATAAATTCTGTGAGCTTTTTACTACTTAAATGAAATATATCATCCCTTTGCAATTCACCTGTCTTAATCATCAGGATTTATGTCCTAAAAATGCCTTTTGATGGTCTCTGACTTTCCTTCATTTAACAGTAAATACTATTAAGTGCCCTCTGTACCCAAAGCTGTTAGGTACAAGAGGAACAGCTGTGGATAGTCTTTGCTCCCAAGGAGTTTAATGTCCAAATCTTAGCAAAAAGAGGCAAGGACCTAATAAGCTCTAAATAACTTTACCTTTGTGTAAATCCTAGTCTTTCCAGTAAGATAGCCCAGTGGCCTGATCACTTAATGGGCTTATCAACTGACCTGACTTCTCAAGTTGTTTTTACATCTATAAAATGGAAAGAATCTGCATGCTTGTTACAATCATTGCTGATGGATGCACAGATCTCAGTAAACATAAAAGAAAAAGTTTTAAATGTCAACAGATGTGGGATGCCTGGGTGGTTGAGCATCTACCTTCGGCTCAGGGCATGATCCCAGGGTCCAGGATCAAGTCCCACATCGGGTTCCCCACAGCGAGCCTGCTTCTCCCTCTGCCTGTGTCCCTGACTCTATCTCTCATGAATGAATAAATAAATAAAAATCCTTTAAAAATTAAAAAATATGCCAACAGATGGAGAAAGTACAGAGCCACACACACAGAGCAGAAGAGAACATGTTATATTCTTGGGGAGCTCCTCCTTTCCATGGCCCCAAGGTTCCCCTTGGTTCACCCCCTTGGTGTCATTCATGAATGAACCAGCTAGAATGCACAACTCATGCCAGGGACTTCTAGCGGCTGTGAGATGCTTCTCTGTTGCACTGATGGATGGGGGTTAACCCTTTCTTTGCCCTCTCCATGCTTTAACTCTGACCGTGTGTTTGCCCACACCCGCAGCATGTTCCTGCGTGTGTGCTCCAGGGCCAGGTGAAGTGAGGGGGACTCCTTGGGGCAGCCCTTCCTCCACACACCAAGGTGTCAGGCCCATCTGAGCTCCATTATCGACAATGCTGGTACTTACCTCCCAGGATTATTTTGGCAACACATGAGGTAAAGCTCTTAGTATAGTGCTTAGCACAAAGTAAACGCTCAATGAATGTGTTAATACTGTTAATACATTAGAACCTTAATGATTAATTAATACATTAATACCAGTATTATTCTTAGTTAAATAAAACATTAGACAAACTATTTCAAGAGCCTCTTCTTTCCAAATGTGGTTAGATAACCTGCTTATATAACCAAATATATTTTCTCTTTTGTCAGACACACAGCTGAAGTTTTTCTTCTAAATTTGAGCAATTCTTACTGAACCTTTGCTACTGTTGCTTTTTTTTTTCAAGAAAAATACATATCATCTTCTTAACCCTCCTTCTCCAACCAAAAAACCCAAACATACAAACAAAACCCACAAAAAGTAAGGCAGTGATTTTGCTGATATCATTTGTAAATATCCATACAACCTAACAAATATGTTTATTTTACCATTAGTCACATTTTGATATTAGAGGACTAAAATTCTTGCAATAATAGCCAGCTAAGTTTCTGGTGCTTAATGCTTTGTGTATCGCCTCAGTTACTTAACTGCTCTGTTTTTTTAGTCCTAAATACGTTTTATCCTTCTAAGCAAGTTGAGGTGACAGGGTTTGCCAGAAACTGCAGCCCTTTCTCCTCGTCCATCAAGGGTCCCGATCCTTGCTTGCAGGTGCTGTTTGGCACGGCTGATGGGCAGGTGATCGTCATGGACTGTCATGGCAGGATGCTGGCCCACGTCCTCCTGCACGAGTCTGATGGCATCCTCAGCATGTCCTGGAACTACCCTGCCTTCCTGGTGGAGGACAGCAGTGAGAGCGACACCGACTCGGACGACTACTCCCCGCCCCAAGGTAGCCAGCAGGAGGAGGAGGGAGGGCGAAGGTGCACCATACTGCATGGCACCCTGACATACCAGGAGGGCCTTGGAGATGCGCAAGGCAGGATGGCGGAACGTCTGGGTCTTGATTCGGCTATCTTCCCTCTGCCTTCCCTTTTCTCAGAATCACCGCGCAGGTTGATGAAGCTCCATTGGCTTAGGTTTCACTAGACATGAAATGACTCTTTCTGTGTCCCTGGGGTGTTGTGGGTCTTAGCTGCTTAATGAGAATAAAGAGAGCTGGAGATGAGAAATGCTGTGCTATTACTATAACTTAATCTGTGGTGTTCGAAATCCCTAATGTCATTAAAGCCTGTAGCTTTAGTTATGTGAGAAAAGGATTAGTTCTGCCCGTAATGCAGGCCAGTATGCTGGGCTGCCATCCGTGCTCCGTCGTCTTTATTTCAGACGAAAACTTTCTTTTCTCAGTTCAGGAGAACCTGTCTCCTGCCCCCATAAGCCTCAAATGGTTAGATTAGATCCATTGCCAAACAATTCTTTAAGATCTGGAGCAGCAAGGAAAAGTTTCAGGCTCTCAATGGGGGTAATTTCAGATTCCAGCCTCCTTCACCTTCGCAGTATGTTTTATCCCTCAACTGTATGAGAGACCTCCCCCATACACACACACACACACACACACTCATCCTCATCCACACACTGGCAGAAGCCTTTGATGGTCACGCTGCCCATCACCAACAGCAGCATTCAGCGCTGGTCTGCTCAGGGTTTGGGCTCGTCCCCAATACTCCATACCTCTTTTTTTAAAGGAAAATGTGTTATGAAATCGTGGCAGATTAGACGTGGTTATACAGCTGCAGTATTTCTGTTCTCAGCATGCACAGCTGTGTTCGCGCTGCTCACTGAGCGCCCTCGACAGGCTAGACGGTTTCTCCCTTCCTTGTGCCTGTGAGCATGTTCATCCTATGAAGGGCTGGTCTAAAGAATATTCTTTAATTTTGTCCCCCCCCGCCCAACAGCATCTATCTCCATTGGTGCTTGGAGTGCTCTCATTTTGTCGTCTTCTGTCCCAGACATGATATAATACATGATGCTTCCCAGAGACAGCACATATTCATTTAGTCATTTGTTGGAGGAGAAGACAGTGTTTGCACATGAAGGAAACTTCAGATGCTTGGTACTGTTTCAGGATGGGTGGAGCTTGGGGGAAGAGAGAGTACTTCCATTTGAGAAATAACTGTACCTTTTCCTAGTAGGACCCTAGCCCTGAGTGAGGTGTTGATCATTTCTCCAGCCTCGTAGTAATAAAGTCAGTGTCTTACAACATTGGGTACTTTTCAGCATACTTTTAAAACAGAGCTTTATTGAATGCAAGTTTACTTAGCCCCATGTATATATAATAGGAAGAAACAAATAGGAAGATCCAGAGACCCAAGTTTATAAAGCGGGTTCAGAATAAGTCCAAGAATAGAATTTAGTTCCTGGCTGCCTCTCTAACCTATTTCCCTTCTTAGAGCCATGGGGCAATTTGGAGGAAGATTGGGATTTGCCTTTCACATAACAGGGTTTTTCTTGATGGCCTAGGGAATTTGCACATAGAGGTAGGTACCTACAGCATCTTAAAGTGAAGCAAAGGAAAGTCACAACTGGGAATGCTCCACAAGTGAGGCTGAGTGGGGGCTGAGTGTGTGGATGTCAGGCCGGCCCAATCTGCATGACTGCCAGAGATGAACTCAGCATGGGTGTGAGGCCTCTGGGATTCTTCAGAAAGAACCCTGATTTATCCTGGCCTGTGGAAAGGACTGACTTTTACTTTTGAAACATGTGGAGAATTCCAGAACATGACCCATCACAGCATCCTTAGCATCCACAAGTACTCCTTGAACTTACAAAGCAGAATTTTCTTCATACTGGCTGTGTATGGTAGGTATAGCAGAATTCTTTATGAGACACATCCCACCTTGGCCTTCTCTCCAGATTTGGGGGTGTCTCATGATAAACACTTAACAAAGAACTCATGGTGGCTGCTGTGGCTCCTCATTTCCTATAATGTTCAATGAAAGAGAAATAGCATTGAAAAGCAACTTTTCTCTGTGCATTGGACCAGGATTAAGATACCATTTTCATCCCTCTTACCATCCTTACACGTTATGACATTAAAATTATTTATGGTTACACATTAGTAGAAACATGACACATTAATACACAAGTTAATAATCTTTTCACATATATTCTCACCACCATACAACAGAGCCCAAGGGACCCCAGTTGGTACCTCCAGGGCTCACTGTCCCCACCCTGCTTCTCATTCCAGAGTTCTCTGGGAAGCATCCCTCTGATGGCCTTGTGTCGTTCCTGAGTCATAGCAAATGTTGCCTTACTCAGTGACATCCCAGTCCAGAGTCTGATCTGCAATATCAGGCAGTTTCTCAGACTGGCTACAAGACTGCAGTAGCATGCTCTGGATGTGGGTCACGTGTGCATCGCCTTCTCTTCACTCAGCCCTTTTGTCCCGGCAGATGGTCCAGCAGCATATCCCATCCCGGTGCAGAACATCAAGCCTCTGCTCACTGTCAGCTTCACCTCGGGGGACATCAGCTTGATGAACAACTATGATGACTTGTCTCCTACTGTCATCCGCTCGGGGCTGAAAGGTACAGAAGGCCGCATGTGACCCCAGGCCCACACATCTGCCCTGTGTGCATTTGCCTTCCAGTGGGCATCCTACACCCATTACTTATCCGTGCCCGTCCCTCTGCAGTGACCTCTTCCAGGCTTAATGGAGTCTGTGAATGAAAGCCATTTCCTTTCGCTTCTCTGCTTATCTGACAAGCCGATACCCAGGGACTCCTGATGGTCTTCGTCTTTCTGTTCTTTTCCTACCACGACAAGAATTATCCTTTTTCAGGTGTGTGGTGTTTGCCTCTGGCTGACATTATACCTGTACAGTATCTGCAGCTGCAGATCACACACAGCACAGCCTCACAAGGGCCCCGGTTATTTTGAGACTCATTAAGGAACTGATCGTTGTGTGGTAAAGTTACCTCAGCAAACTACGGAGGTTCTACAGTTGCCAGACTGAGACACTGATGCAAACATCAGCCTCCAAGTGCTGACACTTTCCTGACAGATGTTAAGACATCTGTTATCTCAAGAAAATCGCTGTCTGTAGGCATTTGGTGCGTTCTGAATTTTGCAGTTTGAGGATATTTACTTATGTTGTGACCCTGATGAGTTCTTTGGAAAAACGGTTCTGTCTCTTCAGGATTAAATGGTGCGATGTAGGAATTTCTGGACTGCCTCTGGTCTCAAAGTTAAAGGGACCCACTGGGCAGCACGGGTGGCTCAGCGGTTTAGTGCCGCCTTCAGCCCAGGGCCTGATCCTGGAGACCCGGGATCGAGTCCATGTTGGGCTCCCTGCATGGAGCCTGCCTCTCCCTCTGCCTGTGTCTCTGCCTTTCTCTCTCTCTCCCTCTCTGTGTCTCTCATGAGTAAATAAATAAAATCTTTGGGAAAAAAAAAGGAAAAGAAAATATTTTTTTAAATAAATAAATAAAAATAAAGGGACCCACTATACTCTAAATGGAAGGTCAAGGGCAAACCCAAAACTGCAGTTCAGCTTGCCCCTGTCATTCAGAACTGACCCTCAAACCAGAGAGTTGGAGCAGGTGCTTCTTGCCTGAATGATTCAAGACTCACAGGCCTGTAGAGACCACAAGTCCATATACTTAACTGTTGATTGCCTGTAATGTGTTATACCTGTCTGCACACCCCCAAGTATGTATTCTATTTTAAAATTGTATATTTTTAGAAGTTCTACTCCCTTTTATGAATGTCCCATTTTGTCTCAAAACTATAATTGTAAGGAATTACTTCGTCTTTAAATTCCTGAGGGACATGGACTTTGCAGAAGTCTGTGTTTATACACATACACAAATGGGCTCCTTTAAAAGCTGAGTATTATGTGTGTGTGTGTGTGTGTGCGTATGTGTGTAGTGATGGTGAACTTAAATTCCTTGGGCTTCTCTGTGTTCTTTTCTGAAGGTTTTGACCTTTGTGGAGCCAAACTGCAGGATAGTCATCATAAATTCTCACATATAGTTAGTAATCCAAGCTCTTCTTTAGAAATTCTATTTTTAGGGACTCCTGGGTGGCTCAGTCAGTTAAACATCTACCTTTGGCTGCGGTCATGATCTCAGAGTCCTGGATCCAGCCCCGCATTGGACTCCTCGCCCAGCGGGGAGTCCTTTGCCCCTCCCTATCACTTGTGCACACGCGCTCTCTCTCTCTCTCTCTCTCCCTCTCTCTCAAATAAAATCTTAAAAGAGAAAACTTTTTTTAAACCTTTAACCAAGTTGATTAATTTCATCAGAACTTGCCTCTAGTCCTGGAGTCCTGAACTTTGTTCCCTACTGTGTATCTGAGCAGGACTGAAAATAGCATGCTTATACTCCTTCCATTGTATTCTTTATATAGCAAATTTTTCAAATTCTTTGCTATCTTGCTTACCTGTGGAAACTGAGGAAATTCTACCTTAAAGAAAAAATCTACATAGTATCCCAACTTTGAGGACTTCTATTTATCACACAGTGAACCATAAATTAGCTCACCTTATCTGGGGATTTTATCCTTTGTTGTTACTATCTCTTCCTTGATAATGTAGGGGAGGAAAGACTTTTCCCTCTAGAAATCTTTGGTTCTCTGACTGTGACCCTGTAAATTAGACTGACAAAAGACAGATTAACAGGTGAAAAAGAAACAAGTTTAAAAAAAAAAAACAAGTTTATTAGCACGTGCATTGTACTTACCAGTGAAAATGTTCAGAGATGAGTAACTCAAAGGGGTGGGTAGAACTTGGGCTTATAAAGCATGTTAACAAAAGAATAATCTGTTTATGGAGAAGTGACAAAACAAAGGGAAAGGACTTAAAGTTTCTAGGACAGCAAACTGTAGGAAGGTAAACATATAGAGGTCTAGTGGAAGATAGGGCTCCTTCCTGAAATTTGTCATATAGATTCTCCTGGTCCTATCTGTGGGCTGATAAGGATCTAGAGATATCTCCAGTATTAACTTCTGTCCTTCCTGGTCAGAGGGCGAGGTGGGGGGAGGGGGGGAGGGGGGGCCTTCCCAAATTTACATCCTGCTTTTTAGCAGAGGGGAGGAGAGAGCTTTTTTTGTATCTGCTGCTGCTTAGCTCAAAATAGTTTTTATGCCAGTATGGCATATTTCAAAGTGGCATATTCTGCTACCCTTCAAGGAAAAACAGTAGAATGATAAGCTCAGAAATTCTCTGACCTAGCCAGTTCCTCTCTTGTATATAGTAAAGTAAAGCTCTCAAAGGCACTGGTCGTTTCACCACACATTTGTTTTAAAATCAAAGAATTTAAACTCCTAGGTTTTATTTCCTTTGCTATACAGAATTTCCTCCTTTTGTCACTGCGTAGAATATACTAAGAAAGTCAAGAGGGGATTTTGATTTTGAAGTAGAATGGTTTTGGTCAGTGGTCCTGTCTCCTCTGGTAGTTCTGACTGATAGAGGTTGTACCCATCATCCTCATTGAGTATGTGCCAATGTTGTTCTGTCCTTAGTACACTCACCAGAAGCACTGTTATTAAAGAAAAAAAAAAGTACGTGTTATTTTACCATCACACACTTTCCTACTTTGTTCATGTGCTCATCACTTTCGCCTTCTCAGTGCACAATCCATGTACACAAATGCAAGTACACATATATCTAGTGACTAATAAAAAGGTGACTCATCAACATAGATATCCAAGGAACAAAGGCCCCTGTGAACCCCAGACTTCTAGCTAGCAGGTCAAATACATGTGGTGTTTAATAAGAGCACTGTTCTTTCTCCAGGAATACTTGGCTGCCTCTTTTTGACCCAGCACTAATCCCACACAAGGGACTCTTGTTAACACAAAAGCACCAAATTTTCTCATTGCTTACTGTATGTAAAATTTTGACCCTCCAGGCATAAAAGATCTGTAAGACAGTCTGACTAAAGTAAAATAGTGTGCCTATGTTAATTTTTGTGTGTGTAAAATGTTTAAGAGACTAAAAATCGACAAACACCTCAAAATCATCAGTAAAGGGATGCTTGGCTGGTTCAGCCAGTAGAGCATATGACATAATTTTGGGGTTGTGAGTTTGAGCCCTGAGCATAGAGTGGGCATAGAGATTACCTTAAAAAAAAGTCACCAAGAAAAATTGGTACTTTACGAAGATGAGCCTCTTTTGTGCCTTGTAACTTCACACACATGCCCAGAGACCCACTGCTAAGAGCCTTAGGAAAAGTGAAAAGAGGATTACTAAATAAAGCATTAGTTTGTTCTTTCTGGCTTGTATTTTAAAGTGAATTTTTAGAGGTTTAAAAATTGTAAAATCATTACTGAAAGATTGGGCAACGGTATTGGGGATTATTTTATATTCTAACATAAGATGGACATAGCTTCAAAAACTTTCTGGGACAGAAAAGATTCTGACCACATCTAGGCTTCTGTATCCTTCTTTATCATAATGAAATCTAGAAAGTGAATATTTCTTTCATTCTGTAGTAATTTATGAGAATTTTAAACTCCTGCCCTAGGAATTCAGTCCCTCTGGAAGTACTCACACACCCCTGGCTGACACTGAACAAATCCAGTTTTTCTTTCTTAATTTCACTCCTGAATTCTTTGTGTCAGGGTTTTCTGGAAAGATTATTTCCCCTGGTGACTGTGTGCCCATTGTATATACATCAGGAGTGGCTTATGCTGCATGTCACAGGGCTATACATGTTGCTGCAGCACTTGATGCTATTGGTTGTGTAATGAACAGAACAAGAAATGGAGTTATTCCCATGGAACTTGTTCTTTTTTTTTAAAGAACAGCTTCCCCACAGCGACCATAGCTGCCTCACTATAACTTGGTAACTGCGCTAAAGAAATCCCCAGTCATCTGCATGGGGATATGTGGACTCAGGCTTACCTGGGACCAAGGGCGCCAGCATTGGGGGCAGAGCCTTTAGTCTTTGAGCAGTGTCTGAATGGACTATGTGTCCGGGCCAGCCCTGCAGGGGCAGCAGCCCACTTTTCTGTTGGGAAAAACTACTGAGTAGCAGGATTCAAAGAATCTTATTAAAATAAGTAAATAGCACAAAGAGTGGTACAGGTATGTCACTCATTCATTCCCTGACTGAAGCAGGCTGGTGGAGGAGCCTTGGGAGTTGGGTGCTGGCCTCTTCACCTGTGCAGAGCCACAGTGCTGCTTGTGTCCTGAACGACGACAGGCTCTGTGCTTTTGTCTTCTGTATGTGTCAGTGTTAGCTGCTCCTCTTTTTGACATCTTTGTGCTGCCAAAAACTATAACCTGGAGAAGGTCATTTCAGTTTCATGATCACAGCCGACTTCTTAGTGGAACCCCTGAGCCTTTTCGGTTTCTATTGCATACTGAAGTATGTGCACACATCCTCAAGCTTCCCCCTCTTGTCTCGTTTTAGATCTTACACACCAGGATATTTAATTGATTCTTTTAAGTTATTTTTCATTTCCTGGTTTGTATGTAACCTTCTTCATATCCTTTTAAAAGGAAAAGAAAAAAACTCCTTTTACCAATGTTTTCACTATCTCAGATTGTAGAGTGTTTTTCAGTTTGTGGTTATCTGTAACTGCCTTCACTCAGTCCTCTGCTGCCTCCGTCTCCAGCTTTCAGTGGCTCACTTGATACACAAGCTCTCACTTCCAGGGATGTGGGAGCCATCCTGTCCCCCGACTGCTGTCCGGTTTTCAGAGGAGGTCAGGAACACTGGAGACCTCGGAATGTGCTGTTATTAGTGTCAAAATTGGCATTGCATGTGACTAAGAGAACGCTGTGGGGGTCGCATGTGACCTAATGAGGCGCAGGCACTGCTGGCTTCTAAACCTGGCTCTGAAGTTCGTCCTTTCGTGACAGAGCACCTTTAGGCTCCGGCCAGCCTTTCTCAGAGAGACCTCTGACTTCTGGATTTCAGCAGACTCTGTAAGAGCCAGATAGGGTTCTCAAGTCTTGATGGGGAAGAACTATGCTATAATCCTATTAGTACGAATAGCTTGTTTTACCAGCCAGAATAAGTAAATTGCTTATGTTGGGATTAGACTATTTCATAGACATTTTTTATAGGTACTGAAATGGCTTATAGGTTCTCCAGAGTGAACATTTCTGACAACACTCCCATCCAACAGAAGTGTTTATCTTCTTTTCTAAGCCCCCACAACATCCCAATGTGGAATAAAAGTCAAGGCCTTCATATGCAGTTATGTCCTTTATCTGAACCTTATCTGCCCAAGAGTGCACAGAAATCAAATGAATAGAATCTTAGACTTTACTCTTGACTTTTTGCATCTGTAAACCCCGGAGTCTGCTCTAGGGATGGAGGCACAAGCAGGAGAGAGAGAGCCATAGATTTAGTCATCTTACCTGTGCTCTCACACTCTAAAGGTCTAAAGGAGTTAGACCTTTAACATGCTGGCTTCATCATATGTGGTCTTACCTGGTAGAGTTGTGTTTCAGAGGAGCTGCGCTCGCCATCCCGTAACAGACACCTGTTTAAGCAGAGTCTGTATTATCTTCAGAGAAATGAGTAGCTGTTGTCTTCATGAGAAAAAGCAGAAGAACCACCTCGTATTTGCTAAGCAGCTCTGTTTTCTAAACCACTTATATGACAGTTCAGGGAGGGTCATGTCATCGTGCTGACCATTTTCTTTGTGATTTCAGAGGTGGTGACCCAGTGGTGCACACAGGGAGACCTCTTGGCCGTCGCTGGTATGGAACGGCAAACTCAGCTTGGTGACCTCCCCAATGGCCCACTTCTGAAGAATGCTATGGTCAAGTTCTACAATGTCCGGGGGGAACACATCTTCACTCTGGACACGCTTGTGCAAGTAAGGATGTGTGTCAAGACATTCATTGTGATGCTGAACTCCATTAAATACTGAAAGTTGGTTTTCCTTACTGTAATTATCTTCAACAGATTTTAGTCTTTCTTTGACCTTAATTAAATTATGGAGTATAAACCAGAAAAAATAAGGGAGAAAGAAGTTTTTGCCTTTAACCAGAATACTTTCTTAACATTCTCCACTCAAAAGAGTGGACAGTGAGTAAACAGTGAGCTGCTGTTTATTATCAGTCCAAAGTAGAAATTAGAAACTTAAAGAAGTGTGTGCTGAATCTTCATTTATTCTTTCTGACTTTGGTTTTTATGCCAGTAATGACTTTTACATTTGAACTAAGTTATTATTAAACAGTAGGTAAAAAGGCTTAAAGATCTGGGATGCCTGGGTGGCTCAGCAATTGAGTGTCTGCCTTTGGCTCAGGTGTGGTCCTGGAGTCCTGGGATCGAGTCCCACATCAGGCTTTCTGCATGGAGCCTGCTTCTCCCTCTGCCTGTGTCTCTGCCTCTTTCTCTCTCTGTGTCTCATGAATAAATAAATGAAAATCTTAAAAAAAAAAAAAAAAAAGGCTTAAAGATCTTTAGGAAAGTATGCACAGGTAGCCGTTTCTTATTTTTATTTTCCAGAGATCTTTAGATCAGTTCACTTCTTATCTGGATCAGCTTTCATGGAGGATGAAATTCTTTTTTTTTTTTTTTTAAAGATTTTATTTATTTACTCATGAGAGACACTGAGAGAGAGAGAGAGGCAGAGACACAGGCAAAGGGAGAAGCAGGCTCCACACAAGGTGCCTGACATGGGATTCAATCCCAGGTCTCCAGGATCACACCCCGGGCTGAAGGTGGCACTAAACCGCTGAGCCACCTGGGCTGCCCCGGAGGATGAAATTCTTAGTGGGGTATAATGGAGATGGGCCTGACAGTGAGTTGAAGATTGACAGGGGTGATAACAAACTCTAGAGTCTTACATCCTAACCTTACCCAGCTCAAAGAGGCAGATATACCTGATTTGGGGAAATTTGTAATTAGTTGTAGACATTCATTATTTAAATATATTTTTTTTTATTTGTGAAAAATACACTTGACTTACAATTTACCATTTTAAATAATTTTTAAGTGTACATTTCAGTACATTAGCCAATCTCCAGAACTTTTTCATCTTACAAAACTGAAACTGCCAGTTCATTGCCTATAAGTGCTCAGTAAATATTTGCTTGGTGGATTGATTTATGAACAGTTGTGAACATATGCTTTCTTTAATTCTTTCTGTTGATAGTTTGAACCAGTAGGCTAGGTGCCTTCTCAGTCAGATATCATGCTGCCTTTTCTGACCCTAGCCTAACTAAAAATATAAGTGTAAGAGAGGGTGGGACTTTCCAGCTCTTTCTCAGTTAATAAGGCTTTTACATTTACTAGAATATTTGTGAATTGAAGTGCTGAAACAAACTCCAGGTACATTCAGAATTGTCCACTATTCTGTCTGACTCAGGATACCCCTCCTGCTAATATTCTGTTCCTTCTACAAGGAATGTAGAAGGAATCTCAGCATGGGGAAATCCATCATCCTTAATGCTAACCCAGTTACTTCCTTTTGTAAAGTGCCAATGACTGCTTCTCTGTGAAGCATCCCGTTGGGATGTTTGATATTTCTGATACTTAATACACTTTTTGTCTACTTATATTCTTGAAGTCAAAGACCACATTGTCTTCCATTTCTCTGATCGTCACTGTGCCTAAAATATGGTAGAGGTTGAGCGGCCTCAGCCATTGCAGACGTTCTCATCAACTGTAATGTGAAACTAGCAATAGGTGTTGAATTTTAACTGATTGGAGCTCAGAGATAAGAGGGGAGCTTAGCTTATCTTCCTTTGAGGAAAAATACCCATATAGTGTCTCAGCATTTTAGTACATTATTCTTTTTTTCATTTGGGGATCTGTTTCAACCATTGAAAAAATTGCCTCAATATTATAAAGCTAAATAATGAAGCTATTTAAAAATCAACATTAATTATATAGATAGCACCAACCTAATTTTTTTCTGTAATGATTCTAAAATCACATGTTTTCTGTGCTATGCTATTCAAGTTGTCCAAAGGCAGGGACATTTAGGAAGGAAGTTAGGAAATTTATTGGGCTGTTTATAGAAAGAACTAAATGCAATTTAGATTGGATAATTTATTTCCAAGTTAATTAGATTGTAGGTTATTGCGTACAAAGCTGTTGCTGGGCACAAACTTGCGGTAACCTCAGCTTTAAAATTGATTCTCCTGATTTACTCATAACAGCAATGCCAGTGGCTGAAGCTCTTATAAGGAAATATACTGCAATTTATTTTCCTTTCCTTTCTACCTGTTGTAATTGAAAATTCTGTAATTTACCTCATTAGCTATTTCTGTGACCAGCTATATGTAATTGCGTATCTGTAAATCTGACAACGGATTTTTTAGAGTTAGCATTACTGATTGAAGTTTGCAAAACGTAGTAATTTGGGTTTGGGGTTTTGGTTGTTTGATTGGTTTTGCTTCAGCTTTATGAATTTTTTTTTGCATGAAAGGTCTGTTAGCAGAGTCAGCTTATATTTTGTAAGGTTTAGTTGTTGATATAAGATATCTGGATTAAAAACCAAGAAGGGAGAGGAAAAGGTGGTATGGAAACGAAAAATGAAATGAGAGATTGCCTTTATGGTGATCGAATCGACTCTACTCCAGGAGAGTCCATTAGCAAAGGTGTACATTGCCCCCTTTGGTTGGGGACTCACTGTGCCTATTCTTACGAAGCTGCCCCAGGAGTGCTTTCTCCTTGGTTTGCTATAAATAGATGAGAAGGCCCTTCCTGGGTTTGTCTGCTTTCAGGATACAAGAATGGTATGCTCTTTTAAAACTGAAATGTGGGTGCCTGAATGCTGAGCTAGCTTTTACTACTATACCTTAGTCAGTGGCCAACTCATTATAGCTTAACATTCACAACTGTCCATGGCTCCAGCCAACATAGTTTGATGGTAACTGGTCTCAACTTGGTCTATTTAAAAGTGAACTGTTCTAGAAAACTTTCCTTCCTTGTATACACATCAGACATTCCCTTTGTACACACCTGTACAAACATTAGACATCCCCTTCAAATATTAGATATTAGACATTTGAAGTACATTTCCTCTAAGACTGAGATCATCCCACTGTCTAGGGGAGCTGCAGAAAGAAGGGGCAGAGCTGCAGCAACTGTGGGAGACCAGGAGGGTGCTCTGACACCCATAGGACCGGATGCCTCAGTGGGCCCTATCCCTGGTTCTCAGCCCAAGGTCCTCGTCAGCCAGAAACTGTGGGTTCAGACAGCCTTGTGGTTCCTCCTTATGACAGCCAGATGCCTCCTGGCTTTGACCCTTTTGGTTTTCTGTTGTCTTTTCACTTGCTTGAGCAGCTTATCTTTAATATGGAAAGAAGATCCTGTTTTTTATTCCTCTTAAATTCTTAGAGGACTCCATGCAGCTCACTGCAGATACAAAAATAGCAGTGCAGTGAGGAAGCTTTCAATGTTTCCAAATAAATAAACTCCCACCTCAGTCAGGCCTCTGCTGAAACTACCTTGTTGGAGCGGTCTTCTGTCCTCCACACTGTCTGAAACGACCCCCTTGCTCTCTCACAAGCCCCTTCTGCCCTGCCTCACTACCTGACGTGATCAGATAGTCCATATCAGAGGATCAGATGTGCATCTTGCTCCCTGTCCCACCTCAGAGTGGCAGCTCCATGAGAGCAGGAAGCTTACTTTGTTCAGAGTTGGTCCCCAACACTTAAGAGTGTGTCTGACCCATTGTGTACATCTAACAAATCATTAACTGAATAACTGATGGCTCCACAGATGAAGAAGTGACTGGATGAGTGTGTGGTGGCTGTTGTATAGCAGCAGGAAATAAGGCTTCATGTGTCAGGGGAGCTGAAGCTGACCACTTACTAGTACAATCCTCACTCTGTAGCCAAGGAGCAGACTGACCTGCTCCCTCATGGGCTCGGTATCAGATGGTGAGACAGGGAAAGACACAACTCGACTGTGTGTTAACCACTCACCAAAGCTCCATACAAATAGCATCTCTCTCCAGCTGAGTAATGCCTCCCCTTGTTCCCTCAAACGCACTAAAGCACTAGATTCCTGCCACACCGATGCTCCCTGAAATGTAGATCATCTTCTTGTCCTTTTGCCTTGGATTTAGACATGCAAAGTATGTGAACTTCCCACACAAATTAAGATTTGAATGTTACCAACTTCACAGTTCTAGCCATCGGTTCTAAAAATTGTCATTTTGTGTGATTTGAGAGAAAGATTAAGTCCACAGATTTATGGCTGAGTTTTTCCCTAGCAGACAGCAGCTGTTCAAACAAAAGCATTCAGCTGTGGGAGTTGTGTTAGTGTGCACTCTTATCTATTCCCAGGTTTACTGGAATTAAACATTTGGTACGTTTCTCTTCTGTAGCTAATCCTGGTTGGTGGGCAGTTCTTAGGGAGGATGGTGCTCTGTGGGTGAGGGCTGTGGGCAGGCAGACAGTGGATTCATGCTCTGCTGGCGCCGCAGATCCTAGGTGTCAGAGGGCAGAAATCACTGATTGGGTGGCAGCTGAATTGAGACACCACACACCCCACCCTGTATGTCTGCAGGCATGTGCACTTGCCTTACAACAGTCCATTTGTAGGCTGGAGTCCCTGTAAGCAGTACTGAAAAGTCAGCATCAAAAGGAAAGGAGACTTTAATAATGTAAAGTGACATATAAAAACGGTGTAAAAATATTTAAAAAGATATAAGAGGATTTCATGAGTGGTTTCTCATTTGTTTATTTCCAACTCTGTTGAGTTGACACGAAGGTTGTGTAAATTTCAAGTATACAAGTGTGGATCTGATACACTTATGTATGGCAATAGGATTGCCATCATAAGGTTCACTAACACCTCTATCACAACATGTAATTGCCGTTTCTTTTTCATGGGAAGAACATTTAAGATGCAGTCTCTTAGCAGCTTTCAAATAAATAGTTATCTAGTCTTTCTACAGGCTTACAGGACTTAAAGGTATCCTGAGGTCATGGCCCACTGTCACTCTTCTCTCCTCAGTGGGAATTACAGTAATCAATTTCCCCACATCAGGGAGACCTCAGACCTTCAGACAAGAGAATCAGCTCCCACTGTCTGTAAATTCTTCTTTATTTCTCTAATAATATCCTTAAAATTTAGTATAGAAAGGCACCAGTATTTATTTTGCTATTTTATCATCTTACAGAGAGTATATGCTATAAAAATAACTTACATGAGCATAAATCTCCCCTTTACTGAGACAGACAATTACTGATGTGGGCAAGTAAGTGAATGCTCATCCCAGATTACTGTGCTGTAAATCCCTGTTGGCATTCTCAGTACTTCCCAGTAATCTGCTCTGGATGACAGCTCCCCCGTGGAGCCCCCGAAGGGGTCGCTTCCACAGGCCGCATACCTCCTGCTCTGTGCTCTGAGTTCTGGTTTTCACCCTTTCCAGCCTTTCAGTCCTCCTTGTGGAGAAGTGTGTTTCCTCATGGATGCCATGCGCAGAGTGGTAGCACAGTCTCCTTCCCCACCTTCCAGACGGGCCGTCCTCTTGCTGTCTCATGCACCTAACAGCACCTCTGGCTAATTTATCTCCACTTGGG
Source organism: Canis aureus (assembly GCF_053574225.1). NCBI lineage: Eukaryota > Metazoa > Chordata > Mammalia > Carnivora > Canidae > Canis > Canis aureus. Next base: position 48,444,843 of record NC_135611.1, read on the forward strand.
GTCCATGTGATCTTCGGATTCTTTTCTGCCATAATGAATCATCCTGGTCATTGTCCATTTGCTAATGATGTAGCCTGTTTCTCCTTCTATTTGCCTCTTCTACAGACATATTATCCAGCTGGTTTCTGAGTAAAATAGCCTTGACTGGATGGATTAAGGGACAATTTGGGTCTCTTACTTTATTTGTGACCAACAGTTTAATTTGTTCATGGGGCATTATACACTCTATAGGTGGTGGTGTGCTATATGGACCAGAGAAGGGAGCACCTTGTAGAGTGAGCACAAGTGGTGGGGTTGAAGGGAAGTGGGTAAGAATGATGGCTTCCCTGGATATTCACTGTAGCAAGGCACTTATCCTCTCTGAGTGTCAAGTTCCTGGTGTGGTAAATGGGAGTAGTGACCTACATGGCAGGAGTGAAAGGATGAAATGAGATGCTGTATGTGCTCATGAAGCTGTAAGAGAGAATTTTCATACACTTTGAAAGTCTGCGTAAGTGGTTTAAATTTCTTTGTACAAAGATACAAGAGACAAATACTTATCATAAAGATGATTTTATGTAAGATCCTCCCAAAACATGTATTAACTGCTAATATGAAATGCAGAAGGCGGGACAGAGGGGACAGGAAGATAAATATATAACCTGCACTTACGGAGGGTTGTGCATTATCTACTTTGTCTCTGATAGTAATTACGGCTTACTCTAAATTAACCAGCCTTCTGTGGGGTCTGCCCCACATGTGGGATCCTCTTGTATGGAGGCCCAAGTGGAAGTACTCTGGACACCCGCATACTTGAGTTCCCAGCTCCATGGTCCTCCTCCAGGGGCCATGGCTCTGGTCCCAACCCACCCTGCCCGGGCTCACAGAGTTGTAAAGAGAAGATGGAGTTATCTTCAGCCTGTGTTTTGTTTTGAAGTTGAAACCAGGATTAGCTGACCCTGGAGGCTATTTTAAGCAAGTGTCTTCATTGTCACTAAAGTGTTGTGAAAATTCTGCTCCCATCACTCCTGTAATAGACCTGACACCCCACTTCTGATCTTTGCAGTCCCTCAAGACTTCCCTAAATTAGAGCCCCATCCAGTTGGACAGGAATGAACCAATTCTCCCTTGGCTTCCTGGTCACAGCCCTCCACCTCCTCCTTTCTTCCGTGGTGGATATTACTTAGCTCATACCCCTGAGCCTTGGAGTTTGTTTAATACAACTAGTTTCTGACTTCCATATTTGGATTTCAGCTTATCCTTTCAAAGCAGTGGTAGCCGCAACTCCCAGAAATGGCCACTGCTAGAACTGCATGTCCCCCCGCCACTGTCTTCTTCCCCAATAGCTTTCTGCTTTCTTCCTCTGGCCCTTAGCTCGAGGGCAGCTGAGGGTGCCTGTGATTCAGGGTCTGTGGGTGATAGCCTATGACAGGTCTCAGAAACACCTTTGACATCTCTCTCCTTTAGTCCTCACAGCTCCCATTTCACTCCTGAGAACATGGGAGATATCCTAGGGCTGTATAGCATTCCCCAGGTCACACAGCATGTGAGTCTAGCTGCAGGGTCGATTTCACTTAGAAATGCTCCTTGTTGAGACAGAAGGGAAGGGCTTCTGGTCTACCTCCTCACCACCTCCCCAAGCCACAGGAGTGACCACTGGTTTCTCAGGGATCCAGATAACCAGAGTTTCAGTAAGGAATGTGAGTTACTGTACCCCAAGGTAAGTGCATCTTCTAATAGAGACATCATTACACAGAGATAAGTTGGGTTTTATGGCACTAAATCAAATGAGACAATACGCATAAAAGAACTTTGCAAAACAATTCCAGTGTTTTGCATTCTGTCCTGGGGACCCGACTGTTTTCCAATGAGAATGCTGAATTTCTGTGATGTAGTATTTCATTGTCTATCATTTTTAAAACCAATATTCTCTGAAACTATTTGGTCAGTTTATTTTGTTTGACATATGCGTGCAAGGTCTTATGTACTTTACCACAAGAACAAAGCAAAGCCTAAGTGTAGCCTCCTTCACTTCCTGGCAGCGCCCCATCGTCTCCATCTGCTGGGGACACCGGGACTCGCGGCTGCTGATGGCTTCGGGACCAGCCCTATATGTGGTGCGCGTGGAGCACCGTGTGTCCAGCCTGCAGCTGCTGTGCCAGCAGGCCATCGCCAGCGCCCTTCGAGAAGACAAGGACGTCAGCAAGCTGACGTTGCCCCCCCGCCTTTGCTCTTACCTCTCCACCGCCTTCATCCCTACCATCAAGGTAAAGTCTGTCCACCCTCCTTCTTCACTTCCTCTTCCCCTTGGCTCCCTTCTCCCAGAGGGCTGTCCAGAAAGGCAGAGTCAGAGAAGGTGAGCAAGAATCCGAGAGCCAGCTTGCAAAAGTCATGTCTGCTTCTCCTTGGCTAAGAGTATCTGGGTGATAAATGCTCCAAGCGTGGTCTGTCCCTGGCACCACTAGTATCCACCAGAGACTCACCTTGTATGAGGGGCATAAGCTTTCTCGCAGCAAAGGCCATATTCAGAGGTTGATTGCCATGCCATTCTGATGATCAGCCTGCCTTGTTTAATCCTGCCTTCCTGGCAGATGCTTCAGAAAGATGGGAAACCCATTCCTAGAAGTTTGAGTAGCTTGTTCCATTGCTAGCTACAGAAATGGTCAGATTGAGCCCTGTCCTGAAGATTGAGCCATATGCTGACGAGGGGTGACCGCCCCCCCCCCCCGCCACCGCCCTCAGCACACGCTGTCACTCGTCCTTTACATGGACAGTAACTTGAGAATTAATGTGTTCATTGGTGGTGTGTGCCATAGGTCTGCCAGCTGTGGTTCAAGTGCGGGTCTTCCCACTAACCTTAGGGCCTCTGCACCTTACATTCTTTCTTGCATTCTCTTGTCTGTATTCTGTCTCTGCTTCTGAGTATCAGATTGACTTGTTCAAGGTGACTTTTTCCCCAAAGAATCAGTTTTAGATTCTGTTGTGATGTTTTTTCAAATTGCTTTACAATCTCGGTCATGTACCAATTGATTCTCAACTCCAGCTGCACATTAAAATCACACAGGGAGTTTTTGAAAAACATACCTGCCCAGCCCCCTGCCCTCAAGATTCCAGTTTCATTGTTTGAGGTGGGATCCTAGCTTAAGGACTTTTTTCAAGCTCCTAGGAGATTCTTATGTGCACCCACAGTTAAGAATTGCTGTTCCACAACACATGGTTAACCCTCCCGAAGCTACCAGCCAGTACTCTGTTGTAGTAACCACTGATGTCCATGCTCTTTCCTTTCCTTGTCCTGCCTCCAGCCCCCAATTCCAGATCCCAACAACATGAGAGACTTTGTCAGCTACCCCTCCGCGGGCAATGAGCGTCTGCACTGTACCATGAAGCGCACGGAGGATGACCCAGAGGTGGGCGGTCCGTGCTACACCCTCTACCTGGAGTACCTGGGTGGGCTCGTGCCCATCCTCAAGGGGCGGCGCATCAGCAAGCTGCGGCCAGAGTTCGTCATCATGGATCCCCGGACAGATAGCAAATCAGGTGGGCCTCCACACCAGAGAGCCTAAGACCTTGTTTTTAGGTGTGGGTGAGGAATAGTATTCCTGACAGCCAGTCAAAGACAGTGCCTACTTACGAAATGTAAGCTGCGTGGTTTCCAAAACTGTATTGAAGCTATTCTCTGTTATTCTCTACATGTACTTTCTGATGGGTTTTTACCAGCATTCTGTAAGACTTCATGTGATTGCGGCCACAGGATAGGGGAGACCTCAGCTATCCGCCAGGGGGAAGCTGGCACAGGCTTTCTGGGATCTATAGATTCCTCTTTTAGTTTCTTATCAGGTGTTACCAAGGGCCTTCATTACTGTTGAGACAAGCTCCAAATTAATAGTGAGGTACATCTCTGCCCTCCCAGAGCAAGTGATAGAATTAAAAGCTCCAGATCTTCAGCCCATTCCTCAGCCTCCTGCTAGAATCTTACTTCTGCTCCTTACTAATCCACTGTGAGCTGCTTTTTAGCTGATTACCAAGGAAGATTCCTTGCGCATCCATAAAGATTTTGACCTGATAAATCACTCTTCCCTTCTAAGAACCCTCTCCTGTACTGATCTTGGTTATTCGCTAGGTGTATTCCGGCCACTTGCTGCATGCTTGTCTCTGCCGTCCTAGACTGTGAGCCTCTGGAGAAAAGGGGCTTTGCTGTTTCCCTTTGTACCATGGATGCTTGCCCAGTGTCCTAAGCCAGTGACGGAGTGACGGCTGAGGCCATGTGCCCCCACCAGCAGTATTTGCCAGCTCAGACGTTCTGCTGCCCCCTGTGAAACCCTGCTCCTCACAGCAAGAAACACTGCCTCCTGTGTCAGTCGCCCATCACTCGGGCTGCTGCTGGTCATTGTGCCAGGCTCTGTCTGCCCCTCTGCATCCTGAGGGCCTGGACAGAGAGAACTGAGTCCTCTCTGTACCCTGGTGCCTGGCAAGCACCTGACCTTGACACAACCTGAGTTGAAAGGGATTTGTTTCCTGGATGCACACTCCTCTCCACTTCTCACTCCTCTTTCTCCCACTGGTCACACTGGTCTCTGCCCCTCATATCCCTGAAGCCATGGTGATATGCTGGTGTCACAGTGTGGTGGGTTCTTTCAACCTGGTGTGCTTGCTCACTCACATATTTCATACCGTTGCCCCACCTCTATCTGTTCTTCATTATTCCTTCAACATCTCTGGCTGCATTCTGCTGTCTGTGTTACTGTATAAAATTGAGAGCAGTAAATCTGTACTTGAACATATTGGATATTAGTCCATTTGTTTGTCTTTTGATTCACACACTGAACTAGTACCAAGAGTGAGTAGAACTGAAGGCTAGTAAGGAGTTGGGTAGAAAGGAGGGGAGACAAGATTCAGAAGGAAGCAGGGCAAGAGAGGAGAATAGGAGAGCAGTGGGTGCCGCCCTTGAAGGGGAAGGGAGGAGGGCAGTCGGTGAGGAGCAGTGCCTGGAGAGGGTGGGGTAGGTGTACATGGGGTCGCCTTCTCCAGGAAGGAGATCGTGGTCTCTAAGGCTCCCCACCATGTGCACAAGTTTATAAAACCTGTACTCAGACTGAATGTTGAAGGGAACGGACATGAAGAGCTTGCTTCTGTCCTGGGTGCCTAAATTCCCCACTAAAAATAGGACAGAAGAAGCAGGCCAGGAGTGCTGTAGGGCGCAGAGGCTGCAGCCTCCCAGACTCCGTGCCAGCCAGGAGCCTGGCCCCGTCCCAGTGCCAGCGTCTCCTTACCGTTCACGTCCAGCTCATATAAAACGCAGACAGACTTAAGTGCTTGCAGTCCTCTGGGAAATAGGACGTTTTATTTTTGTAGTGAAGAGAATCAAAAAGTTATAAAGCCCAGCAGCAGATCACCAGTGTGTATTCCATGCTCCCTTGGTCTGTGGTCTCTGAGTCCCCAGTGCTTATGAGGCCACACCAGGGTGTCTCTGCTTTCCCTGCTTTCAGGGAGTTTATAAACCCTTTTGGGTGACAAGGCAACTTAACACTTGAAAAGTTCAGTAAAAATGTCAAGATTTTAATACCTCAAGACAAAAATAGAAGCCATGTCACAAGGCAAATATGAGTAATTGCCAACCAAATGGTACGTGTAAACGGGCTCAGAGGAGGACGAGTCCTGACTTCGGGTAGTCGGGAATTTCTCGTGAGCTCATTAACTGTTTCAAGCCTGCACGTCATTACTTCTCAGAATGCAGCCCAAGGGCCACCTGCCCACCGATCACCTGAGGTTTTTATCTAAATACAGGTTGCCAGGCCTGCCCTTTATCCCCATCCAGCGAGGCCTCCAAGTCTACAGCTGCCGACACCCAGCTGCCATTTGGGCTCCCAGAGCCTGTGACCTGCTGTTGTAGGTGTTCTCCAGGCAACTGAACAGACACCCTCCTCAAAATTACCAGTCTGTATTTCTGTAACTGAGAGTGGTTTTTTTGTTTTTGTTTTTAGCAAATATCTACGATTTTCTAAAAGGAATCCTTAGAGCTTTTGTCCTCCTAGAAATTCATATGCTGGGGATGCCTGGGTGGCTCAGCAGTTGAGCACTGCCTTCCGCCCAGGGTGTGATCCTGGAGTCCCAAGATCAAGTCCTACATCAGGTTCCCTACATGGAGCCTGCTTCTCTCTCTGCCAATGTTTCTGCCTCTCTCTGTGTGTCTCTCATAAATAAATAAATAAAATCTTTAAAAAAAAATTTATATGTTGAAGCCCTTTCCTGCAATGCTACTGTATTTGGAGACAGGGCTTTCAGGGAGTGATGAAGGTGCAATGAGGCTGTCAGGGTAGAGTCTTACTCCAGGGGGATTGGTGGCCTTGTAGGAAAAGAGGTAGAGATCTTTGTCTCTACAGACACACTCTTAAGGAGAGGCCATGTGAGCACACTGCGACAGGGTGGCTGACTGCAGGTCAGGACCTGATCATGCTGGCACCCTCATCTCCGACCTTAGCCTCCAGAACAGACACCTAAGTTTCTGTGGTTGGAAGTAACCCAGTCTGTAGCATTTGGTTTCAGCAGCCCAAAAGGAGTAGGACATGAGTAAAGGAAATAAGCAAATGGCCTGCCATATAGCAGCTGTGAAATTGTGGATTAGCCAGTAGGTCAGGAGCCGAGTGAACAGCACATAACTGAATTTCCTCAGGCCGGTGAATGGGCTCTGTGCTTATGAGCACACACGAGTTTTCTGTGGATTTACATGCTTTCTGGAACCATGTCCAGGAATCTTTTGACTAAGTGATTCCTCAGGTTTACATAAAGCGCTACTCAGGGCATGTGAATTAAGCCTTTTTATCTGACCAAACTCAGGTGACACCACCCTAGCTTGCTGTATTTGCAGGTCATGCCTTCTGATAGGGAAGTAGTTGAAGAAGAGGGTGATGTGGGCCTATACCAGCCTGCTTCCAGGTAGCATACCAAGCCATTCTCCTCTGCCTCCAGGGGCCTCCGATCGGTCCCTGTCACAGATGTCCACTCCATATGTTCAGAAACATATTAGCAAACTCATCCTTTCAAATGTAAACAGCTCTTTTGAATGATAAACTCAAAGTCCATAAGTTATTTCATTGCAGTTGGACAATTCAGCTTTTTTATGACCTGGCAAGATTCTTGGAGCCTTGAGGGAATGAGGGTTTTGTCAGCAAAACAAAGTGATTCTGAAGCTGAGGTACCTACAGTGAAGGCAGAACAGGGTTTGGGGAGTGAAGGGACGTGAGGAGTGGGAGGGAGGCAGCAAAGGAGAAGGTTCTCAAGGAAGTGTCAGACATGACCTTCATCTATTCTGCAGTTTCATCGTGGCCCAACCTCTGTGCACACCATCTTCAGCCTTCTGCCTGGTGGCCGATGGTGAAAATTGTCTCAAGCGACTTATGTTCAGGCACCCCCAGTAGAGCCCAGGGCTGCCACAGACAGGCCTCCTGCACAGCACTACCTTCCAGCTACTGCTCGAAGGAGGCCAGCATAAACTTCTGGGAGTCCCCACAGTGGACCCAACCTGTCAGGTCTCTAGTCCAGAGCAGGCCCAAAACCAGCAGAGGCCTTGGGAGGCCTCAGGTCAGAAACAGGTTCTTGAGGAGCCCATGAGTCAGCAAGCCCCTTGCTGGGCCTGGGTCCCCCGGCTGCCTGCAAACCCATGTGAACCCAGATGGATGCCTGGTGTGCGGGAAGTTCCCGCTTTTGGCGCAGTAAACACTGCCAGACTATTCTGTACGTTCCAGAGGCACTGAAATTCCGTGCCTGCTTTGATAACAGTAGAAGTTATTGCCTCCTTTTGCTTAGAAAATGTTACAGCATAAAAACTTTAAAGGGAAACCATACTCTGGTGCTTTCTCTTTCAACCTCTGAACTTAACATGCTGGCCTGTAGAGTCGATCCGTCCTGGAGTTTCCAGTGATAATGATCCTCATTACTGTCTAACTGATAGCACTTTCAGACTCTGCTGGTTGTGTCTCACCAGATGAAATCTACGGAAACAGCTTGATCTCCGCCATGCTGGACAGCTGCAACTGCTCGGACTCCAGTGACGTAGAACTGAGTGACGACTGGGCTGCCAAGAAATCCCCCAAAATCTCCCGAGCTAGCAAGTCACCCAAACTCCCAAGGTAATCTCACCACCCCCATCCCCTTCCCCAGGGCTGTTCTTCCTCATCTGTGCTGCTGCGGCTGTCTGCGTCATATCTGCAGCAGAATCCCATTGACGCCGACACCAGAAGAGCCCTGCAAGAGGGCATCCCTGTGCCTTTCATCTGGAAGGTTTGCCAGTGACAATGACAACTTTCCTTTCTTCTCTCCTCTGGATAGAAAAATGCACCCCTAGGAAGTTTGCTAAGCCCTCAGAACTCCTCAGGGTCTGTACTAACAGTGGGCGGCATGGGGTGGCCATAGCCCTGGCTTGCTCGTTTGCTCTCCCAGTTTGAGAAAAGCAAGAAGGTTTTACAGTGAGTGTGATGTATGTAGGGCATTGGAAAGAATGCCAAATTAAATACCCTACAATGCTATAATTGGAAATAAATCATAAACTAAAAAAAATTCATATGCCAAAGGGTTGTCCTCAAAAATGGCAGAAAATTAAGAGCGGATAGTTAAGAGCCCCCTCCACTCCTGGCTCCACTTTCGAAGGCTCTATGACCTCAGGTATAACCTGGACGGGATCCATGACCCCGGTGCCAGTTTCTGTATCTATAGAAGGTAAAGGCTGGGCCAGATCTTCACTAAGTTCTCTTTAGCTCCAGAATTCTGTGATGCTCTGCAAAATTGAGATTTAAGTCATGTGCAGACACTACCTGCCCAGACCTCAAAGACGTGATTTACTGTGCAGTTGATAAAGCAGAGTATCTACCATCCAGTTGAAGATAACATTTCCATCACCCTGAAAAGTTCCGCGTGCCCCTTCCCATTCTATCCCCACGCCCCAGAGCAATCACTGTGGAAACTTCTGTCACCACAGGCTAGTTTTACTTTTCTTGAACTTCACATAAATGGCACCAAACAATACACACCCCTTTTTTATTTGACTTTTTTTGCTCAAGATAATGACTGAGATTCATTTGTGTTGTGTGTGTCGGTAGTTTTTCTTTCTTTGCTCGGTGATTTCCAATTTGTTTATGCTTTTTACCAATGGTTGCTCTTTGGTAGTTTCCAGTTTGGGGCTATTATAAATAAAACCATTGTAGACGTTCTTATACAAGACTTTTTGTGGACACGTGTGCCCATTTATCCAGGGTATAGACCTAGGAGGGGAGATGCTGGGCCATAGCACACGTTAACTTTATTGGAAACTGCCAAACAGTATTCCCAGGTGCTTGCACTGTTTGGAGTTCCTGCCAGCAGCGCCCAGTTGTACTGTCATTGTTAGAAAATAATTTTATCCATTCTGGTGGACATGTTGGGGTATCAGCATCTCTAGTGATTGCTGATGCTAACCAATTTTTCATATGCTTATTGGCCATTTGGATCTCCTCTTTTGTGAAGTGTCTGTGAAATGTTTTGCCCATTTCTTATTGAGTTTTTCTCTCTTCAGGTTGCAAGATTCTTTATGTATTCTATCTGTGAATCTTTTGGCAGAGATACCAACTGCCACGTATGTGATCTAATACAATATGAATTTCTTCTTTTATGATTAGTGCTTTTTCTGTCCTATTTAGGAAATCTTTGTCTACCCTTAGGTCATAAAGACTTTCTTTTGTTCTTTTCCAGAAACTTTGTAGTGTTAGCTTTCATACTTCAGTCTCTGATTAATTTTTGTGTATGGTGTATTTCCCATATAGATATCCAGCCGCTCAAGCAGTTTGATTGATTTTTTCACCTTTATTCTAAGCTTATTAAAATTGCAAATAAAATTATGAACTTTCCTACACTTCTACAGTGTTTCAGCTCTCCCGTTTATTAAAGGAGAACATTTAACCTGGAAGCAATCAAATCTTTTGCCCGTAAATGTCCCTTCAAAGTTCCTGGATGTGGCGTCTCTGGGGCTGTCCTCCTTCCTTCTGTTTTTCCCTGTGTTGAATCCTCCTACACACAGCAACCAGACTGATTGTCCCTGTACAGGGCTTTAACCAGCTCGGTCCCAATGTCCACCCAGACTTTGGGAGTCTCGGTATCAAACTCTCAAGCAGTATATGTGAGGCTCCATGCTTTTCTCTCACTGACTTCCATCAACCTTAACATATGCATTTTTCTAGCATTTTTCGTGAGGTAGACCAGCATTAACACGTGTCCCTGTGTTACAGAGGAACTAAAGACCAGAGATAGAATGTAGGATCAAGAGGCAGCAGAAAAAATGTAGATACACAGATTTTATTTAAATATTGTATCTGGTAAAAGGCTAGATAAGTCTGTTGAAATCCTAACATTGTGGTAGCAATTGTAAATCGTCATAAAGTATAAAGTGAGAAATGGCTCTTCCTACCTGCTGTTTTCCCACATGCAGAAGGCATGTGGACATTACTAAATTTATCTACTAGCCAGTAGAAAGCGAACCACAGTTAATTCTCTGAGGTTCCTTATAAATGACTCACTTGGTCTAATCTCTCTGTATTTTTAATATATATTACTCAATATGCAATTCTGTTCTTTCTTCATATTCACAAGGCAAGAGCAGGCAGGAGAGGCTCGGATAAAGGGGCCTGGCCCCTGGGGACGTGGCACCCACGGTGGCTGCCAGAGCGCGGAGGAGAGGGCTGAGGCAGTGGGTGCCTCTGCCCCTGTGGGCCTGACCCTCCCGGCCTTGTGTCCACAGGATCAACATTGAGGCCCGCAAGTCTCCCAAGCTATCCCGGGCTGCTCAGGAGATGTCCCGGTCTCCCCGGTTGCCAATGCGCAAGCCCTCCATTGGCTCGCCCAGCCTGACTCGAAGAGAGTTTCCCTTTGAAGACATCACTCAGGTAGCACCTGGGGCCCGTGCCAGTTCCATGTGTCTGATGCTTCCTTGCCCTTTGTCCCCTCCTCAGTGTATGCCTGTATGGGGGCTGAGCCCTCGGTACGTCACACCTATACTCACCACCCCAGGCTCCCTGCCTGTCACTGCCATTCCAGGTCCAGAGCATAGAGAACCAGAGCTTGACTTCCTTGCCCCCACAGCCCTTTGGTCCCCCAGGACTACCCTATCACCCAGGACCTCCTTTCCACCTCAGACACCCCTCTCTTGCCACGTGAGTCTTTTCACAGGCAGCTCTGGTTGAGACATATCCACACTTCTCTCCTCTGCTCCCTCAAGCCATTTCTGACCCTTTGGTGACTCTGCCTGTCTCTCCATCCTGGTCCCCCTCGATGCCCTATAGGCACCACAGCCTTACTGTTGACTGGCCTCTTTCTGCTTTTGTGCATTTGCTGTGCCTGGGTCACCAGGGTCACCTGGCTCACCCTCTCTGTCTCCTTGTTTCTACCAGCATGCTTCCAGGTAGAACTTGGCCTCTGTTGCACAGGTTTCCTTCCCTGGCTCAGCCACAGCAATCCCAAAGCATCTTGTTTGTAACTCCCTTATAATATTTCTCAGTGACTTCCTTATCTGCAAATAATTGTAAGCCTATATCCTCCATTGGGTTCTAAGCTCTTTGAGGAGCTGTATTTTATTCATCTTTGCTATTGCTCTTATACACAAATATTCACATATGGTTTAAACATACTGATAAACTTTTAAAAAATTTTTTTAATTGATCTGAATGAGGAAACATAATTGGGTAGTTTGTGTTCAAACTGATACCAGCACAACTGGTATTTCCAGGAGAAATACCAAGGGTAAGAATGGATTCAGAGCTAGGTATACCCTCTCTAGTTCAGTGATTGCGGGGGAAAGAAGAGGTGAAGAAAAATGTGCCCAGATTCACCTTTGTGACTTCTTTCACCTATACACACGAGTACACTGGGACACATCATCCTTGCTCCCAACCTGCGAATCTCAGCTCAGTGAACCCCCATTGAGAAACACATGCCTGACATGTTCTAGTTAGCTTCTGGTCTTAAAGAGGCTAGAATGATACAGAGAAAGTATTTCTAGCAGTTCCCACCTGTGACTTTTTACAGCAAAAATGTTAGCTTTCTTAGTTCCTAAGTGATAACAGAAAATATGAAAATAGATTGTGATTTTTTTTTCCTTTTTTTTTTCCCCACAGCACAACTATCTTGCTCAGGTCACGTCTAATATCTGGGGAACCAAGTTTAAGATTGTGGGGTTGGCTGCTTTCCTGCCAACCAACCTCGGTGCAGGTAAAAACCATGTCCTCTTCTCTGCCTGTTCTCCAAACTGGAACTGAGACTAAAAAAGACCATTCAGATGAGCTGTTATGGCACCAGAAGATTAACATGTACTTTATTTACCTCTAAACTTTGACTCTACCCACTGTAATTTCACGAAAGTTAGAATTATTACTCAAATTGGTTTTTTGCCAGCAGGGCTTTCAATTTTTTTATATAAGCCCTGACTTAGGAAAAGACTGAAACCAGCTGCAATCTCTAACAAAGATTTGATAGGTTTCTGTTATTTTTATTTCTGGCCTTTCACTGCAGGCAGGTTTTGGTACCAGTATCTTTAGGTTCTGGCATCAGAAGGTTGAGGAGAAAGCATTAAAGATTGTAAGAAGCTGGCTGTTAATATGGCTCTTTGTGGTAAATCCTTATAGATTTCACCTAGAAGTCCTGGATAAATATTGTTTCCTTGAGAAGTTTGAGACACTGAAGGAAAAAAAAAATCAAGGGAGTAAAAGCTAGGCTAGAACCTGACATTCCATTCTTTTCTGTACTCCTGCTCAAATGAGTAGAACTAATGTGTCCTGTCTACTTGGGGATGGTGAAGGAATGAAATGACAGAAGGTCCTTTTCAAAGCAGCTTCATGCCAATAGGCACATCCTGGGTGGGCTGAGGTCATGTGCTGCCCACCCTTCTCCCCCAGCCTTGCTAGATGGCCTCATCATTTGGCATACACATATCCCTGTGGAAGGCTAGGCTTGACTGTGGGTGGTGGTCCCATATTGAATGGCTCTGCATAACCTGCTAAAATGGCTTTTGACAAAATCAGAATCTGCCTATTAGAGTTGTTCCAGACACGGTTAGATCCTTTCAATTAAATAATTCTTGGGGCGCCTGGGTGGCTCAGCGGTTTAGTACCTGCCTTTGGTCTGGAACATGATCCTGGAGTCCCGGGATCGAGTCCCACGTTGGGCTCCCTGCAGGGAGCCTGCTTCTCCCTCTGCCTGTGTCTCTGCCTCTCTGTGTCTCTCATGAATAAATAAATAAAATCTTTAAAATTAAATAATTAATTAATTAATTAATTCTTGCAAACCAGATGTTACGAAGACCTATGCCCTATGTGTATCTTAAGAGACTTATTAAATTGTGCTGCATTCAGGTTTTTCATTTTGAGGTTTCTCAGATCAAAGAAAAAGAGTAAAAGTAAAACATAAAACTGCCTTAGAAGGGCAGCCCAAGTGGCCCAGCAGTTTAGCGCCACCTTCAGCCCAAGGCCTGATCCTGGAGACCTAGGATCCAGTCCCATCTCAGGCTCCCTGCATGGAGCCTGCTTGTCCTTCTGCCTGTGTCTCCGCCTCTCTCTCTCTCTCTCTCTCTCTCTCTCTCTCTCTGTCTCAAACGAATAAATAAATAAAATCTTAAAAAAAAAACTGGCTTAGGAAATTAACAATAGGCTGTCCCTACACATAATGCAAAGAAATCTCTTGTAATATTTTCAACAACCTGGAATGGCTCTGATGACCACAAAAGCATATTCTTCAGTAAGGCAGCCATGCCCTGCTGATGCACAAGGGGATTCTTTTTTTTTTTTTTTTTTAAGGTAAATACTTAGGTTGGTTTTATGAAGCTTTCAGACATTAAGTTTGAGAAAGTTAGTGGTTTTCAGAATTTGTGTACATGATGATAATGAAAACAGTAAAATGAATCAAATAGTAAGACTTTTTTTTAACACCCTTAATAACATAGTAAGCTATGCAAACATTTATTCCTAGGTTACATTCATTTTGATCTCTTATTTTACATCTTAAACTCTGATATTTTCTTCTGAATATAGGTTACAAATAATCTTATGTATTAACTCACAGTTTTAATACCACAAAGTTACCTGTTTTACCTTGACTGTATTTTTATCATTTAGTGTAGGATATGCTTTTTAAACTAGTTACACACTTCAGTAATGTGCACCAGGGGATTCTAATCACCATGGGATGAGTATTTTCTTACTCCCATCCATATGCTGAGAACTGTAGTATACACTGAAAAGAGGAATGGAGTCTTCATACATCTTTCCCTTCTGGATGTTGAATAGATCCACATGTTAAGTCCACAAGCACCTTGAGACAGGAGAGCCTATATGTGCCTTCAAGGTACATAGTGCTCCAGTACGAGGAATTCAAATGCCCAGGATAAAATCTTTCTGTAGGACTACAGTGAAACCATTGTCCTAATCACTGACCATTTTTTAAAAAGAGCATTTTAGCTATTACTATTCATTTGTCAAGCTAAGAGAATTTTCCACTTGATCCCTATCTCTTGGATTCTAGAAGATATGTTACATGTGGCACCCTATTAAATAATCTCTGACACTCTAATGGATTCAAAAGTGAGTACTGTTGGATATATTTTATATTGGATAGTTTGTTTCCTTCAATTAGAATTATCTGGCCCATGAAATTTTGTTTTTGATTTTTTGCTCTCCCCATTTAAAAAATATAGAATAAATTCAAAATTGAAAAGATTTGAAATGCAGTATACAGTAAAACTCTCCTCTTCACCTCTGGCCACCTAATTTTCTTCCCCCTGGAGGCAACTGATGTTATTTTTTTAATCCCTCCTGAGATTTTTTTTTTAAGATTTTATTTATTTATTCATGAGAGACACAGAGAGAAAGAGAAAGAGAGGCAGAGACATAGGCAAAGAGAGAAGCAGGCTCCACGCAGGAAGCCTGACATGGGACTCAATCCCGGGTCTCCAGGATCACACCCGGGGCTGAAGGTGGTGCTAAACCGCTGAGCCACCCAGGCTGCCCCCTCCTGAGATTTTAAATTTGACTTTTTTTTTTAAATCAGGCTGAACACCAAAGAATAGCATTTTAATGCATTAATTCCTTAGCTGTAGAGAACCACCCAGAATTTTAAGCCACAATTCATATTCTTTTTTGTGGGCAAGAGAGGTGAACACATAAATAAGGCCCGTGTCTTATTGGAAAAGTTGTCTGAGCCCACAGCAACCCAAGCCAGGCCTTATAGAGAGCATTGCACCAGGGAAGGCTTGCTGGGCCATGGAGTGCCAGCCAGCAGACCACTGGGCACCAGCAGAGTTTCACAAAACAGGAGAATGACAATAATTCAAGAATTTCTACTTACCACACAGGGAGTTGTATTAAACATAAAAGTCGATGGCACAGTTTCATCCTGACTCTAACCTACCACGAAACCTAAATTCAGATTCATGGTTTTTAACCGATTTTGTCTCCTCTAAATATTTGAGTTGCCATCCAGGCATTGTCTTAAATGTCCATGCTGATGAAATAAAATCTTAGCATGTAAAGAAACAGTGTGGAAGTTCCCTAAATCTCTATCCCAATCATGAAACTGAAGTTGAAAGTCAGGAAGACAAGAAACCCAGTCCCAAGTAAAGGGACTTATTCTGTCCTGACCCGTGTCACCCATCTCTTGGGTTGCTACAGATCCCCCTGAGCTTGGCACTCTGCTCATCTCAACTGTTTTTACTAAATTACAATTCTGACTGTAAATGAGGCTTTAAAAAAATAGATATATCCTCTCCCAGCTCATTCCAGAAAAGCATGTAAGTCTAGGACAGGTTTTTGGCATTTGAAATGTGTGGTTCTGTAGATAGACCACTTGGCAAAGTGACTGGAAATCTAAAGCACGGCTGGGGTGGCCGGCAGTTTATGGGAGGGAGATGACTATCCCCTGCCTGTGCACATCTGTCTTCTGCGGGCAGGGACCCGCACCCCCACTTCTCTTCTTGTGACTCTCCCCTCATGCATGTCCCTGTTAATGTGCTTTCCTCCTTCCCACCAGTAATCTATAAAACCAGCCTCCTGCATCTCCAGCCGCGGCAGATGACCATCTATCTCCCAGAGGTCCGGAAGATTTCCATGGACTATGTTAATTTACCTGTCTTCAACCCAAATGTTTTCAGTGAAGATGAAGATGATTTACCAGGTGTGTTCTTAGGGGGTCGTGACGGGAACAGAGTGGTAAGTAGTGGAGATTACCATGTGTCAGTCTGTGCCTGCCGCCTTGGTTTAGAAAAAAAATATAGAACTTCCTCAGTTGGTGGGTGTGGTGGCACATCACGGGAAAAAGGTCATGCTGTCTCCAAGCTTTGAGGGGAGCTACCGGAGCAAGGACGACGCTGGTGGCCATGATAGCTCATGTCCACAGAACACTCTACCATCTTGTTTTATCTTCACAGTAATCCTGAGTTATGTGCCCCGTTAGAGAAGTTACCAGGACTGATGAGAATTCCACAAAATCAGAACTAACACCGGCTCTCGTTGGCCCTAGGCTAGCCCCCATCCTTCCAGCCCCTGCCTAGAGAGCAGCATCACTCAGTGGTCCTGCAGCACCCACAGAACCCAGTGTCTCAACCCTGCCCCATCTCCGGGACAGAAAGCCTTTAACGTTCACCCATCTCTCTCCCGGTGTGCAATGCACATCTCAGTGTACAGAAGCCTGATCTGAGTTAAAGGTTGAAATCCAGTACAAGCTTTTAAAGTCCCAGTATCCAAATTTTCAAATATCTGTAGCATATTAATTTAAGTGTTTTCTAGGAGGAGGGGATCCTGTTTTGATCAACAGTACAATGATTTCTAAGTAGTCTGCCAGTTATTTCTATGTAACTGTTCTCAAAAAATACCTACCTGTAATTTTATAGATAGGAAGACTTCTCTACTTAGAACCAAACAGGGTTCTGAAAGTCTCTGGTTTCTGAGCCAGAGGAATCCTACATGAGCCACTGACTTCTTTATTTGGTGGTCCTAGAACAGGACTACGGTCCTCCCCAGGAAAGGGAAGGACACACATACCAGCTCAGGCTCTGAACTTGGGGGAGCTGTTTACCTTCTCTTAGCCCAGTTGTTTACCTTCTTCACCTGTAAAATTATTTGTATAGGACTTTCTGACAATTAGCCATCTTGGTTCTCCAGTGGTATAGCCCTCATAGGTGTAGCAGGTGTTCTAGATTATCCAAGTCCTAATCAGCAAGGTTTTGCAACCATATAAACCTGCAGTTTGGTGAAGACCTTTATAGCACGTTTCCTACAATTTCAGAATCTTGGATTCAGAAGTATCTTTTATACTTTCTCTATCACGCCCTCCCTGTGCTTCCAGATGGTGACTAACACAGCTCCCCCTAATGGTCAGCCCTTGTGCTGCTCCTCCTGTCTGGGCTTCCCAGGCAGAGTGGGGAGCATTTTGTCTCAGGGCTTGCACATAATGCTGGTGACAGATTCTTCTCTTTAGCAGGGAAGACACCTGCCCTCAGAACTCCTTGCAGATGAGTGAACATCTGGAGGAGGGATCTGAACAGGAATAATAAAAAACTTGAGACAGGACCTAGATTCATGTAACCAGGAGATAGTTAGATCTCACTAGAAGGCCCCAAGGAGGGGAGAATCTGTGACAGGCACCAAGGGTGGGCTTAGCTTTTGATGAACTAGCAGCCTTCATTCTGTAGTTCTGGTAAAAGATCAGACAGCCTTTGCAATTAGCTAGTTAAATCCTGCTTCCTGCTCATGTACTAGTTGCCACGGCACTTAAAAGGCCCAAATGAGCAATTCTCATTGCCAATGCCCAGTGGTACTCTGAGCACCTGCATGTGGTCTGTAGATCATTGCTCACATTCATACTTCATTAAATCCCCTCTGTGTACAAATAGGATATATTTACAGTGTTTTACAGAGGGTGGCTGTACCTTACATACTGTTTGAAATGCTAAAACAGAAAAATTAGGAAATGATCCTTCCCTAATAATGCTTATTTGCCAGAAGATTTTTTCATTGGTATCTCTACTGCATTTTACATGATTCTCTTTACAAAAACTTAATTTACATATGTACTTCAGATACACATCTGCTGTGTGACATTTCCCATATTGACCAATCCATAATTGTGGATAAACCTACCCAGGACCCTAGGCATTCTGAATGCTCAATGAAGTATCATACCATACAGTAGCTCTCTTCCTGCATGAAAGAGTGGGCTATTTTATGAATTCAAGAGTAAAAATCATCTTTAAACAGTTAAGTATTTAAAAATAAAAAAATTTTAAATTAAAAAAAAAGTGGTATTTGCCAGGGTACCATTTAGGTACCAAATTCAGAAAGTTCAAAAGTTTATTCATTGAAAAGCTTTGACAGTGCCCTTAACCAATGGACAACCAAGCTGTCCTGCAGAACTCACAAATTACCTGTGTACACCTTCCAGAAACCTTAGAGAAACTTTATATATAACTTGTGTGAAAGGTCTGGCTTTCCCCAAGCAAACACATCTCTGTCTATAACAATTGCATTTTGTATGCAAAAAGGACTGGATGAGTTGAGATGTATTACTTATTATGACCCAGTTTCATGGCACTGTTTTGTAAGCAGTCCATTTTTCTTTCCTTCCAGTGACGGGAACATCTGGTGTACCTGAGAACAATCCACCCTGCACCGTGAACATCCCTATAGCACCCATCCACAGCTCAGCGCAAGCCATGTCCCCCACTCAGAGCATAGGCTTGGTACAGTCCCTGCTGGCCAATCAGAATGTGCAGCTGGATGTCCTAACCAATCAGACCACTGCAGTAGGGACATCTGAGCACGGAAGTGACAGCACTACCCAGTACCCAATCTCCAACCGCTACTCCAACCCTGGCCAGGTGATCTTTGGAGGTGTGGAGATGGGCCGCATCATCCCGAACCCTGCTCAGTTGTCCCTGCCGCCGCCGGCACAGGGGGCGATCCAGCTGTCGGTGGTGGACCATGGAGACCGAGACCATGACCACTTGCAGAAGGCTGCCAAGGCCCTGCGGCCAGTGGCTCAGCTGGCTGCCGAAGGGGACGCAGTGGTGTTCAGTGCCCCACAGGAGGTCCAGGTGGCGAAGATGAACCCTCCACCTCCCTACCCGGGAACCATCCCCGCTGCCCCAACCACAGCAGCACCCCCACCCCCGCTGCCGCCCCCGCAGCCCCCAGTGGACACGTGCCTGAAGAAGGGTGACTTTTCACTGTACCCCACAGCGGCACACTACCAGACGCCCCTGGGCTATGAGAGGATCACCACCTTTGACAGCAGCGGCAACGTGGAAGAGGTGTGCCGGCCTCGGACGCGGATGCTCTGCTCCCAGAACACCTACACTCTCCCCGGCCCTGGCAGTTCAGCCACCCTGAGGCTCACTGCCACTGAGAAGAAGGTCCCCCAACCCTGCACCAGTGCAACCCTGAACCGCTTGACAGTCCCACGCTACTCCATCCCGACAGGAGACCCACCCCCGTACCCCGAAATCGCTGGCCCGCTCATGTCCGGCCGGGGCGCTGCCCAGAGGCCTGACAGTCTCATCCACGCCACGCTGCGCAGGAACAACCGTGAGGTGGCGCTCAAGGCAGCGCAGCTGGCCGAGCCTCCGCGGGCCCCGCCGCAGCACCCGCCCAAGCCCAAGGGCGCGGCGCAGTTCCCGGCGCGGCCCCCGCCCGCCCTGTATACCTGCAGCCAGTGCAGCAGCGGTGGCAGCGCGGGGCGGCCCGAGCCCGGCGCGGGTACGGGGGGCGTGCAGCCGGGATCAGGCCTGGCACACGCCGCCAGCACCTCACCCCTGACCTCGCAGTCATCCTACAGCCTTCTGAGCCCGCCGGATGGAGGCCGCGACCGCGCCGACTACGTTAACTCGGCCTTCACTGAGGATGAGGCACTGGCCCAGCACTGTCCGGTAGAGAAGCCCTTGAGGCACCCCACGCTGAGCGAAGCTGCTGTGGCCGTGAAACGGCCACCCCCTTACCAGTGGGACCCTGTGCTGGGGGAGGACATTTGGGTCCCTCAGGAAAGGACAGCCCAGACTGCAGTGCCCCACCCCCTGAAACTGTCCCCTCTTATAGTAGGTCAGAGCCAGCACCTGGACGTGTCCCGAGTGCCCTTTGTCTCGCCGAAGTCTCCCGCCAGTCCTACTGCCACGTTCCAAACAGGCTATGGGATGGGAATGCCGTATCCAGGAAGCTATAACGCACCCCCTATGCCAGGAGTGCAGACTCCCTGCTCCCCAAAAGATGCCCTGTCCCCAACGCAGTTTGCACCACAGGAGTCCACAGTGGTCCTACAGCCAGGCTACCCACCCAGCCTCTCCTACTGCACCTTGCCCCCCATGTATCCAGGAAGCAGCACCTGCTCAAGTTTACAGCTGCCACCTATCGCCTTGCACCCCTGGAATTCCTACAGCCCTTGCCCGCCTGTGCAGAACCCCCAGGGCACTCTGCCCCCCAAGGCACACTTGGTGGTGGAGAAGCCCCTCGTGTCCCCACCGCCCACCGACCTCCAAAGCCACTTGGGTACAGAGGTGATGGTAGAGACCACAGACAACTTCCAAGAAGTCCTCTCCCTGACAGAAAGTCCAGTCCCCCAGCGGACAGAGAAGTTCGGAAAGAAGAACCGGAAACGCCTGGACAGCCGTGCCGAGGAAGGAAATGTTCAGGCCATCACTGAGGGCAAAGTGAAGAAGGAGGCAAGGACTTTGAGTGACTTTAATTCCCTGATCTCCAGCCCCCGCCTGGGGAGGGAGAAGAAGAAAGTGAAGAGTCAGAAAGACCAACTGAAGTCAAAGAAATTGAATAAGACGAATGAGTTCCAGGACAGCTCCGAGAGCGAGCCTGAGCTGTTCATCAGCGGGGATGAGCTGATGAACCAGAGCCAGGGCAGCAAGAAAGGCTGGAAGAGCAAGAGGAGCCTGAGGACGGCCAGTGAGCTAGAAGAGTTCAAGTGCCGGAAAGCCAGTGAGAAGGAAGATGGGCGGCTGGGCAGCCAGGGCTTCGTGTACGTCATGGCCAACAAGCAGCCTCTCTGGAATGAGGCCACCCAGGTGTACCAGCTGGACTTCGGGGGGCGGGTGACCCAGGAGTCGGCAAAGAACTTCCAGATTGAGCTGGAGGGGCGGCAGGTAAGAAAGCATGTCTCAGGGCCTGCCCAGAATGCCTGCTTTCTGGTCTTGACTGGTCTCTGGGGGTTTTTAAAAACCTGGTGAAGGCGGGGGGGGGGCGGGGGGAGGGGGATCCCTGGGTGGCTCAGTGGTTTGGCGCCTGCCTTTGGCCCAGGGCGTGATCCTGGGGACCCTGGGATCGGGTCCCACATCGGGCTCCCTGCATGGAGCCTGCTTCTCCCTCTGCCTTTGTGTCTCTGCCCCTCTCTCTCTCTCTTTCTCTCTCTCTCTCGTAAATAAATAAAACCTTTAAAAAATAAAAATAAAAACCTGGTGAAGGGTATCAGTGCTTTGGCCTTCTAGGAGCCAATGAGAAATACAGAAAACAACTGATACCTCTTAAGTGGGGCCAGTCATGGTTATAACTTACGGTGTGCTTATTGCTAGCTTTTATTTACTTTTCATCAAAACCACTCACGTACTGATTTTTTAAAAGTTAAATGATTCTGCGAGATCCAGGAGGAGAACCAGTAGGCTCCTGCCCAGCCCCTGGCCCACCCCCAAACCATGCTCTCCCTGTCGTGTGCTCCCCAGCTGTTTTTTCTGGCATTTGACACTCCCTTTCTAAAGGACATGTTCTCACTTCTGTTTATTGATTTTTCGGTTTTTTACATCACATATCGACTTCTTCCTGAGGAATGTGAGGGTTTGTTTTCTTCACCCCCACCACCACACATACTCACGTGAACTTCCCCTTTTTCTTCGTTTGTGTAGAGTCATTGGTTATCTCATTATGCTAATGATTTACGATTTATAGCTGAGCCATGTATTATGGCTTAATTATATTTCCTTTTTTATTGTATAGTTTTCTTTTCCCTAGACATAATAATTAGCCAGTGTTTGCTCATTTCTTTGTCTTTATTACTAAGTCATTCCCTTGATTCTCTGGCATAATGTAAATCCCCTTGTGTTACATTACACACTGGGTGACTTGTCAGTTTTTCCTGCTGCAACCAGAAATGGTAACTTTAACCCTGCTGCATAACTGTTGTTCTGGCACTACACCTCTTCCCCACCCTGGGAATTCCCTTCACCTCTCGTATTTAAATCTCATTTTCATTAGTTCACTCAACAAATACCTATTGAGCACCTGCTACTTGTTGGCAGTCTTCTAAACCAGAAGTCGGTAAATGGTGACCCACAGACCAATCCGAACTGCTGCTTCTTTTTATAAATAAAGTTTTATTAGAACACAGTCATGCCCACTCACTTAAATATTGTCTAAGGCTGCTTTTGTCCTACAAGAGAGAGTTGTGGCAAAGACCCTGTAACCTATAAAGCCTAAAATGTTTGTCATCAGCCCTTCAGAGAGTTTGCCGGCCTTGTTCCAAATGCTGAAATAGAGCAATGAGGAAAATAGAGAAAATCACTGTCCTCGTGGAGTTTACCAAAAATGAAGAAAGACCATAAACAAACAAATATATGTATATAATATAGTGTTAGATGGTAACATGTGGTCACACTAAGTACTGAAATGACCAAGGAAGGCAGGCTCAGGAGATGGAGTGCCAGGGGAAGGTGGTGGACTGTGTTGTATTATCTCTGAGCAGTGACATTTGACCATAATGATTGATGTGTCTCTTAGCCATCTATTAGCCTATGGAGTCTTTCTTATACTTTTTCTCTTCTCTGTTTCCTGGGTAAGGAAACCATTTTATTTGACCTCGGGAGCTTTCCATGCTCTGAATTTTTGCTCAGTATTTTTCCACTGCAGGTTGAATATGTTTCCCCCCACACACACACCTTTTATTTCTGACAAACTCATAGTTAGATGAATAAGCTTGATCCAGAGTCACTTTGGTTGGCAAACTTGCCTCCTGGACTGTGCCGACTCCCTCCCTCGGGAGCCACCCTGATGTGTTTGTGTTTCCCACTTTGTTTTCTTTTCATGTCTTTGCTTCTCTGCCCGCCCCAACCCCACCCCAGGTGATGCAGTTTGGGAGGATTGATGGCAACGCGTACATTTTAGACTTCCAGTACCCCTTCTCAGCTGTGCAGGCCTTCGCAGTTGCCCTGGCCAACGTGACCCAGCGCCTGAAGTGAAAAGACTGGTGTCGGGTGAAGAGAGAAGCCTAGTCAGCGATGATGCTTGAGGAGTCACCCGGGGCCCCAGGTGATTGGGGCCAGAAGACACGGACAAAACTGGAAAAATCTGTCAGGCCCGGGAGACAGACTGACCTTTAGTTGTTGTTGTTTGTTTGGGCTTTTATAATCCTTTGTTTCTCTTCTTCTTTTTTTTTAAAAAAAAAACAAAACAAAAAAAAAACGAAAGAATACAGAAGTGTGGTATGTGGAAGCAAAGGGTGCAAGGCACCTGGTGTTCTTTAGGAAACGTAGTTGCTGTGGTAATGTCCCACTGTGTGTGCTTCTGTCAGATGCCAGGACAAGGGGCCCTTTGGAAGGAAGGTGGACCACCTTCCCGCCTGCTGTTCTTTGAGACTAGGGAGTGTGCATTATTTTCATTCTCCACACATCTAGCTTTATGACTCGTTCTTACCATAACCACTAGTGTGGGAAAAAAAAAAAAAAAAAAAAACTCTTTAAAAAAAAAAAGACAACCAAAAGTCCCAAAGGTACAGGTTCTCATAGGGGGCCATTTCATTCACGTTTGTAATGTTACTTCCCCAAAGGTGACTTGACCAATGATGGGTATTGTGGCAAATGCCCTGTGTTTAACTAGTAGGAGTAGGCTTTGTACAGGGGTGCTCTGACCAGGTATAAACAGAATTTGCTCGTGCCGATGGGGCGGGGTGGCAGATAAGGAAGGAGCTCCTGCACATGGACACGTGGGTGGTTTACACAGTGTGACTTAAAATAGTACAAGGGCTGTGCTTCCCTTTGGAGGATGTTTACATTGAAGACTCCACCCTGACAATCCTATGCCAAGATTCCATAGATTCAGTGGTGATTGCCTTCGGGAGAAGGCAAGAGACAAAATGGAAAGATCCTGGCATGTGGTGAGGTAGCGACCTTGTCACCTAGTGCCCTGGTGAGTCACTAGGTGCTCACTCTCTGAAAAGCAGCCTTGTCCCCTTCCCCTTTTATTGTTTAATCTGGAAAGTGTGGCAGAAGACCTGGTCTCTCACAGTGGGTAAGGGTATCGCCACACTTTCTCTCTCTAAAAATGCTGAGGATACTGATTTGAAAGCACGCCTTTCTTCTCAGCCAAATTAAAATTCAGTTGACCAGAAATGTTTTCTTATAGTTTAGAAATGTAACAAAATTGTAAGCATTTGCCAGGGTATTAAAACACAGAGGTATAGTCATCTCTTTGAAAAAAAGTCCCTCAATTATATCTAGGAGGAAAAAGTGTTCTTTATTAACTGTACAGACTGTTCACTGAGGAGATAAGCCACTGGGAACACATTATTAAAATTATAGTACTTTAGATAGCTGGTTGATTTAAAAAAAAAAAAAAAAAACAGAAAATCCCCTGAGGTGATCTTTTCCCTCCTCCTCCTCCTCCTCCTCCTCCCTAGGGAACACCTTGGGCAGCATCCAGCCCTGATAACAAAGCCCAGCTCACTGTTGCCAGCTACCCACACCTGTGATGTTTTTAGGGCAGGAGCCCAGGAGCTGTCTACTGGCAGAGGGTCCTCAATTGGGATTGTGTTTGGAGCAGACAAATGAAAGACACTATAGAAAAGTCTTTTGAAAATATGTATTTTTACATTCCTTGTTTTGGTTTAAAAACTAGAGAAGAAACTGGCCCGTTCCTTACCCCATAGCAAGACGATATCACTCACCATTCTCTCCAAACCCTGAAGAAACACAGATGAGGACATCTCCCAGCTAACATCAGAGTTTTCCATCTTATATTTTAAAATATTGAACCTGATTCTTTGTGGGTAAATTCTTCAAGAAAGAATTTAGCAGTGTATTCAGAATTATATAATTCTTTTATAGGAGTTTCTGTAGCTTGGTAAGATGTTTCAATGCTTATTATTAGTTGTGCAATAATGGTTATGGCCTATTTCTAAAATAATTTAAATGCAGTTCCCCTGTTTTGTTGTCCAAGAGATAATTATTTATCTTGCTTTAATAGTGTTCTTAGGAATTATTTTGTTACTCTGTACTGGTGAGTTATGCCCATTTTATTTATTTAGAAAAATAGTGTGTTTGTAATGAGTTATTTGGTAGCAGCATATTTTGCTGTGAGAAATAAAGAGGATATGATAGAAGGTGTTTTTTCTGCTGGACAATTTGTAACTTTTCTAATTGGGAAAAAATTCCTATTAATCCTTTAAAAGTAGGTTTTGTTTTGGTTGGGGCTTTTTTTTTTTTTTTTTTTTTTTGCATCCTTTGGCATTGATTATATACAGAGCAGATTTCTTTGAGATGACATATCCTAAAATAATATTGCCCCTTCTTTTGAACATTTTATTTTTAACTAAAAATAGAAGGTGCTATGAATGAAATGAAGAGGAAGGATGGCAGCAAAGGAAGGCATTATTGTCAGTAAGTGTCCGCTTTCCAAATTAAGGTTGGTTCTTAAGATACAGAGACCATGCAAAATTACATTTTAGAACTTTTCTTCCTAAGAACAAATAGAGGGTAAATCCTTGGAACAAAAACTGCACAAATATATGTGTGAAGAGAAGGTCAGTGTTTGTAGCAAGTAACTGAACTCTCTAAATTCTGGGCTCACTCTCCAGAAGGCCTGTTGGGCACGTGGAGACAGAAGCCTGGTCTGAGGAGGTGTGCATACCTGAGGAGCAGCAGCCGCCCACTCTGTACTCTGGCCCGAAGGAAGAAGCTGTCTCATGCAACTCATTCTTACGTGTCTGCAGCGCCTGTGATGTGGTATCTCTTAAGGTGACAGTGATGGTTTCACTTATTTTAAAGATCGTTTTCATTCCGTCTCAATTTATTAAATACTACTAAAATCAGTACTTTTAAACAGCAGAATTCTACACACTTCATGCTTATTAATAGCAACTTACAAATATTGAGATACCTCATCGAACCGCTAAAGGCATTAGCCTAGTCAACTACATAAAGAATCCATGCCTTTTTGAGGGAAGTAGTGCATAAAAAAACATAAAACCAATATTAAATTTGTTTAAACTCTAACCTCATCAAACCAAAGGCATAGATTTGTGTACAGTATATGCACTGAATGTACCTTTCTAAGAAAAATCAGTGCCGGGGAAGCAGGAAAATGTCAAGGCCTAATGGCAGTATGAATCAGGGTTTTGCAGGTTAGCCTTTTGCCCCCATGTCCATTGCCCCCTGGTTGCATGTCCCACGAAGATATGCAAAAACACATATATGCATCCTGTAATCCTCCTGACTCTGGGGTCAGACCTGCTCCGCCAGCCTCTATTTGTCTGTGAAATGAGGGGGACGACGTAGCCTGACCAAAATTCTAAACTCCCATCCAGCTTTAATAGCCTGAGGGCTCAAAATGTGACCATTTCCTCATTCCACAAACTTGGAAGGTATGTTTCAAAATAATTGCCTTTTATAGAGAAATCTTTCTTTTCCAGCATTAATGAGCTATCTCATGAGTGTATACCCATGCATAAAATAATCTTTAGCAGGTTCACCTCTAGAAACAACTGCTTTTGGAACCCTGTTTGCATAAAATCACACAAAAGCACCTATTCCAGGTAAGACACAGGAACCTCCCCATGTGTGTGTCCTGCTCCATGGACACCCTAGAGAACAGCCTGAAAGTAAGTCACCATTTGCCCCCAAAAACTATAGAGTGGGTTGAGAAAAGAACAAAGGAGTACATGCCCAGGCTGGTTTGAATTCTTAAGTGTGTTCAACAGTGTGACACTATCTTCAAGTTGAAAAGATTGTTTTGAAAGGAACCCATCGTGTCCCTGTGTGGGCGGTCTATCCACTGGCCAAGTCAATAGTTGTGAACAAGTTCGTTAAGACAAAATGTATCAAAAATGTTTGAGTTCCTGGGATTTTGTAATAGCACACAACTCGGATCTCGGATCTCGTCACCATCTGTATTTCCTTCGCTCCGGCTGATGAAAATCTGAAGGGTCGTGGCTTACTTTTTTTTTCATTTCTATGGCTTTGTGCAATTTTCTTGTAACTTGTACCAATATTTTCTGTTTACAAGTTCTTTTAAAGGGGAGGGGTAGGGTTCTAAGATCCTGTTGTTTGTTGTAGATAAATTTTTTTTCATATTGTAGAAAAGCATGGGTTATGCGTTTGACTGAAAAAGGCACTGTATCATTTACCAAAGGGGTATTGTTTTTGCATTTGTTTATAAATGCATTATTTTGGTACTGTAAATTTGGACATAATTTCTGAGTTTGTTACTACTGGCATTTCCTTTTTTTCCTTTTTTTTTTTTTTTTTTTAAATGTAAGTGCACGATGCAGGTGCACAGGTCCCAGACCAAACCAGACCACCAGCATGTTCTTATCCAAACCTTGGGAATAGCGCCGCTGCTTTGTGCACCTCAGTCCCTCCAGTGTTGCTTTGTTTGTTTTTCAATTTCAGCATCCTGCTTTGTTTTACTTTCCAAACAAGATCTGTTGAGATACACACTTGCATTCTAACAAGCTCGCCCTTATTTGCCTCTCTTCTGATGTATTTTGTGTATTAGATGGGGAGGTATTCTAGAAGGCATTAATGGTTTGCATTCAAAATGACGTGGTTTGTCCAAATTATTTTCTGTCTTTATTACTGAGATGGATTATCTCCTTATTTTTTTCTTGATGATTTGAAGTTGTAAAAGTTGTCCAGCTATTGCTTAATAAAATTTTGCAGATCAAAAAAAAAAAAAATTAACTTGTGTTCGGAATTCAGGGATGAGTCTTGAGTCCCCTGAGAAGGTATCACTGCTCTCTATTGGCATGAGCCACCATCCTCCCATCCTCTCATTGATCCCTGGGGTTACTGCCAGCGTTACCTGCACACCCTGGGATCCTTACCATTGTTGCTGTTTTTTGAGAGTTCAAAGGTCATGCTGTCTTCTTGATGAGTTAGTTTTGTTTTTCTTGTGTTCTAAAGACAAAATTCAGGATGCATCTGTCATAGCACCTACAAGGTCAGAGATGTTAGATACATTGACACCTTCTCTGTTACTTTGTAGGAAATGATAAAAGCAGGTTTCGAGTGACTCTACTATCAGTGCTAATATACCTGTTCTTATTCTGGTGAGTTGTAGCGCACCTCCTTGCTCTGCTCTAGCTTTCCTTCTGACTTCCCTTTGAGCAAGACAGAGACTCGGAGGCCATCAGATGCTCATCTGAAACACTGTAGTTCATATGCCCATTCACAGAGCTACCCTTTGCATTTTTTCAGAATAAAAATAAATGTGATCACTCAGGCTTTAGGAGATAACCAAAACCACTGTCAACTCTTACGCATTGAAGTTTTAAAATAATCACAGAACTATAAATCTGCGCTTTAAATAGTAGTAGTTATACGATGCTAAAAGACCTTAATTATGTCTAAAAATCAAAATATATTGTATTATGAAAATTTGTGAACTTCAAGTTAATATTCATTCTATCTTCATTAGTTAATCCAGGTAGCAAGGAACCTGGTCAAAAACAAACTCCCTTTTTCCCTCCCCTCAAAAAACCACAAGGGACCTAAACCCCGATGGCCAGGCTGTATCTGTACCTGTGCTAAGGACCCACATGTAGGATTGTCTTCTCCACCAGCCCCATGTTAACTTTGGGACCATTTATTGTAAGTCAGTGTTTCCAGAGGTGATTTTTAAAGTTCTGGTAAGAAAATTTAGTAAATCCCTTCCATTTATTTATAAATAGGATGCTTTCTGTTTATCCTTCCACTCAGTGTTCTTTTCTGAAAGAATAAGGGATCAGTTTAGCTCTCATACTCTAGTCCCCCAAAAACTCACTGCAGAGAAATGATTGCTTCATGGAGATTACATCCCACTGTTCCGAGAATGCACAGCTAAGTCTCTACATTCCATTATAAAGTGGATGTCTTGTGCCTTCCTTTCAGAAGAAAATTGAAGCATTAAAAGGTTAAAATGACTTCTGGATTCCATAGACAAAAACCAATTATGAACTAGAATCCAAGATTTCTAGGTCACATTAATGAACAGACCTACTTTATTCCCAGCTTCTACTCTGGCGTTTCATGATGATTTGCCTGTAATGAGCTATGAGCTACTTACACTTTGTCTTCTGCAAAAACAGGCAACATAGGTGGGCTGCCCTCACCCATCAGGCGACAGATGAGCTCATCCAACAGCCGAGAGGGAATGCCCATTTCTGAGTCGGCAGTAAGTTGCACATGCAGCCCAGCCCATAGGCTCTGTCACTCACCGGGTGTCACAAAGGAGCGGGTTTGTGTGCTTTTCTCTCTCAGCATATCTTAGAAACATTTCGCTCGGTGCACTAAATATGTAACTGCCATCCACGTGGAGAATGGGGTTGCTTATTAAACCTGCCTAACATTCCTGTTACATCAGTAGCTTCGAATCATAGAGGGGTAGGAGCAGGACTCCAGCAGGAAACTAGAGGTCAGGTGAGAAAAATACTTTTCCATCCCCTCTTCTGTTTCTTCTTTTTGGATCTCCTGCTTTCACCTCACCTTGCTCTACAATGAGTGGGTTCTCTGGCGTTCAGTGATGTCAGAGCCACCCCTCCCAACACATCTCTCGAATGGGAATGGGAGCCTTCAGTGCAGTTTCAAGACTTGTTCCTAATTTAATGAATTTATTAAACATCAGCCACCTCTCAGGACACTGTCCAAGTACTTTGCAAAGCACTTTTTGCCATATGAACTCTATTATTTTCCCCAAAGTGAGGTAATTGGCAATTCAATACCCCATTTGCCATTTAGCTTCTGCCCTATTCCAGACACTCTGAGTGCAGTGGTTATGCAGCATTTTCAGTGCATGCATGATGGTAGCTCATCGCCCCCAGACAAGATGGGGGCAGTTTGGATGATAAAGTCTGGCCCCATAGCAGTATCTCAAACTAATGAGGTTGCTTTCTCAAGCGTGCCAGCCACTTTACCCACTAGGATGTGGAGAGAACTCCGTACTTTCTCTTTCCGCTTTTCTCTAAAATAGAGGATGGCCAGTCCTGCCACCATTTCCCATCATGTGCAGGGAATTGAGAGTCACTGTGTCTCCTTTAGATTTGGCCTCAAACTCATTCAAGTGGCCTGTGGTTTCTTCTTTCTCACGAATTGATTCACTATTTCCTACCTCCACAGGTGTCATCTTGAGGGTCTTCTGTGAACCAGCTATCAAACTCTTGCACTTCACCCGGGGGTGGGGGGTGCAGTCCCTGTCATTAAAAAGAGAAATGCTTTAATCTCTATTCTTTTCCTGTCCCGTATTATGGAACCAGGTCTCTACCAGTATTACATTTTCTTTCTCCAGCAAAAAAGCAAGCAGCCCAGACATCACAGCACTTGAGATGGAAACATGTCATGGACTCTTGTAAGGAGAAGGATTGTCTTTGATAACTCATTTCTTTGTGTACTTGAACCCTATGGGGTCCTCTGAGTCCTGCTTTCCTCAGTACCTGCATTAACTACAATAGTCTCTGAAGTCCTAGGATTGTGGTTGCTTACCAGTATGAAGTTGAGCTTCCTTAAGTTTTGAGAGAAAACATTCCTCTGACAGGAAGAGACTGTCTCCACTCATTCCATTGGAATGACCAACCCCAACCAAGTCTTCATGTCCAGCGGCTTGGAAGAAACAAGCACCACTTGGTTCATCTGATGACCCTGGATCCCAAGCCAGTTGGGAAGGGAATATGCCCTAAAAGCTGCATAGCATTCAATTTGCTGAACTCTCGGGGGATCTCTGCCCCATCTTAGGCATTCTTTTCCAACACCCACTCCCACAGATGAACTCCTGAGAGACTGAGGGATAGTGGGTGCCACACACTTCTGAGGGGATCAGACAAATTTCTCCACAAACCGTTCCCAGATGGCAACGTCCCCAGGAAACCATCAACCAGACCACAGCCACCTCTTGACCACACCACATTCCAACAACCCGCTCAGTTCCTGAGCTGTGTGTGGTGCACTGGGTGGGTTTTGTCCGTCAGTGGCCAGAAGCAGTGAAGGTGAAACTCCTCATCCTGCCGAGACCCCACAGCCACATTGCCGCCCTCGCAGGTTGAGATGACAGCACAGGGTACCAGCTCTGCTAACCCATCCATCTCAGCTCTTAGAGTTGTATTTTTCATGGTGTGGGTCTCTTGAGATTGTGCTTGAAAAATGTGAATAATCATTCTGGAATAAAGAACTAATAAGCTTGTATTCAAAAACATAACTTGTAAACAACAGCCAGATTGGTACAGCCAAGAGACTTTTTTCTTTTCTCAGAACACTGTAGAGATACGGCTCAAAATAATTTAATTAGCTAGAGTCCTCTATCGACATGGCACAACACAAGAGAGCATGGCTATACAGTGTTGTACCCCAAAATAAAACAAAGGTAAAAATTATACCAACAACCCAACTCCATAACAACAGTGAGTTCTGCAAGCCACAGAGATAAAGTACACTCTTGTGACATCATAATTCCCTCTTCTTCAACCCTTTGTGGGAAGAAGGTTTGGTCCCAGTTAAGAGGTAGGGAAAATCCAGGTAGATGATCATAAGTGACTTTGCTCAAATCCAGGCAGGGTTGAAAGAGCAACCAGGAGCAAATCTCAGAGCAGCCAAACCACAGCTCCTCATGGAAAGGCCTCCTGTGAGCTTCATAAGTGACAGAACAAGTACTGACTCCTGGTGAGTGGAAGCCAGTACCTGGCATGGAAACCTGCCCTTCCAGGAAAACAGAGACTGCACCAAAACCCAGGGCAGGGCTGCGCACTGTCCAAGACAGCTGCTTTCAGCTCCCTTTATCCTTGTGGTCAGTCTCCCATGAGGGATACGATGCTCCAAACATCGTGTTTGTCTTGTCCAGACCCCTGCCCTTGCATATCAGGTCATCTGAAAGGCAAACTCTCCAGTTCAGCTGACTTTTCATCATGGAACGTGAGCTGTCAGCAAGAAAGACCTGCCTGGACTTGGGGGGAATGACACAGGACAGAAGGGCCAGCAACAGAGTGCTTGGAAAGGGGTCCAGTCAAAGAGGAGAACTAGAAAGGACAGTATCCTCAGAATTTCCCACAC
Source organism: Canis aureus (assembly GCF_053574225.1). Taxonomy (NCBI): domain Eukaryota; kingdom Metazoa; phylum Chordata; class Mammalia; order Carnivora; family Canidae; genus Canis; species Canis aureus. The sequence goes on from NC_135611.1 coordinate 48,477,097, forward strand.
CAGCCATCCTCCTAAAAGAAGGAGAGAGTTGATCTCTGACCTTCCCACATGAGCAGAGCAGATGGCTTGCATGAGAGAGGGGCCCGACCCAAACCATCCTGCGCAGAGGTCTCCCGTCAGGTCTCCTTATGCTGTGAAGTGTTCCAGGCTCCCTCCTCCCCACAGAAGTGGTAAAAGTGCTCTGCGATGGGCCTGGCCGCCCAAATGCCCCAGCCTCCCTCAGCGCTGGTGCATGCCTGGCCACCTCCACCGGGAGGTCCTCCATGTTGCTTGGACCGAGTTAGCCCTATGGATAGGGGCAAACCAGCAGGATTTGGGCATCAACCCATTTTTCTTGTAATAGATTTCAATTTTATTAAAAAACTTCTAAAGTATTTATCTCCTTAACAAACAGTACTACACACACAATCTGCCTGTGTGTGGGTGCCTTTGGAGGAGAGTTCTCGCTGAAACCAAGCTTGAGTGGAAAGCCCTCGGGAAAGGCCGGGTCACCAGTACTTGCGTCAAGTAGTGATCATACTCCACGAACCATGTGGTAAGGATTTCAGATCAATGGGAATAGCAGAATGGGTGAGTCACCGGCCGTGCGATCGTGGAGAGGCAGGATAGGGGTACTATGAAAGCCAGATCAGGGAGCATGTCCTGGGTCTGTCACCAAGAGTGTGTGACTTTGGCAGGCCACACTCAACTCTGGGCTTCATGTTGCTTAACTAAAAAATGAGTTTGGACTAAATCTTTCCCAAGACCCATGCCATATTTCCACAGTAACCTCGCACACCGATGAAGGGAAACAGGCTTCCTTAACTTCAGTATGCTAACATGCTGTGTGCCTAGTGACCACCGAGGGGAAGGAAAGGAATGCAGCGCCGTGTTTCCCAAACTTCTCTGCCCTTGGAATCCTATGCTAACGGAGCAGCATATCAGACCAATGGCCCAGGGAATAAATAGGCTTTGTGAAACTGGACTGTTGTTCTCCAAACTCTTCCCAACTTCAGAATTCTGTGCATCTGTGAACTTCATGGAAAACCTAAGGCAGATTTCTTTCCTCCCTCTTCTGCTAGAATAAAAGATCGACTTTGCTTCTGCTCAAGTAGATAAGAGAGACCAGACCCTGGCTTGAGTCTGAAGCATGTTCGCTGAACTGTAAAGGTGTCAGGTTGTGTGATTTTGTTTTTACAGTGTACTTTCTCCCAAAGCCAAACTGATTGAAACAGAAATGAACTCTTGTCCACCACAGCCAACCAAAATGCAAACGTTTGGCTAGTTCAATATGTATTTCTAATTTATGTGAATATAATCTTCTTTAAACAGCAGACTGGGGACGCCAGACTCATTCCGACCTAGCTCATTTTCTGTTCCTAATTAATACTTTGAGGTTTTGCCTCCCATTTAATTCGGGATCCTAGACATCTTTCCCTCAATTTAGAGAGGAGAACCCTTGAAAGTCAAGCAGGCATTCATCTGAGTTGAAGCCTAAGGATTGCGCTGAGCACCATGCTGAGGTCTGTGCCCTCCAGGGGTTAGGAGTTCATATACAGGAATGTGGTCATATATGAAACTCCACGTGGCCGGGTAGCTCTCTTCTGAGCTCTTGAAAAAAAAAAATTGTCATTTCAGTTGCCAAAAATAGAGATCCAAGGTTTGAGAATATTCATCTGATTTAAAAGTCAGATAGCAAATAACGTCCCCTGGGAGCCCCTCAAAGCTGGCAGCCACCAAGGGACTCCTGAATGTAAGGGGGACCCGGCTTCACTGTGTTTTCCTGGGAGGCTCCCAAGGCCCTGGTGAGGGCCTCCCTGGGGATGCCTGGTGGTGAGGGCCCCAAAAAGTGCCACTGGAGAGATGCTGACATCTGTACATTGGTTCCAGGGAGACAGCCCAGGGACCAGGGTTACCTGAAGATGATCCGGAGGTTCTTTCTTCACCTGTGTGGAAATAAAGACCCAACCCTACAAGGACAAGCGAAGGCTACTTACTCAGTGCTTGCTATAGCATCACATGCGTTTGAGTAGAGACTCGGAAGCAGGCAAGGTGGGAAGGCTTCTCAGGGAAAGAAGGAATGGCTCAGGTGGGTGTTGACGGAGGCTGTTGGTCAGGAAGCTAGAGCAAGCTGCCCAGGAGCAGGGCTTCCATGTGGTTGCTTAGCAGTGCGTAGCTGACTCTGCTGGGCTGCTCCTAAATTAGAAGCAGGGACAAAAATTAGAAGTGGTGTTATTAATCAAGTCCTGACGATTTGGGGCCAATTTTTACAGAGTTGTTTGTGTGACTTCCTGAGTCGTTGCTGGAGAGAGCAACCTGACTTCGACCAAGCTGGCTTTCTACAATGATTCCTGTAGATTGTACATCAGTTTTTAGCGATGGTCTGGCCATTGTCCATTTATATATTCAGTCCCTCAGTTTAAAGAAGCAAATTTCTAATTTTCTTGAATTTTAGCCTCATCAGAACCTACCCCTACTGAACAACACATTAATCGACATTAGTAACATTGTCTCACCACTGCATAATTCTACTTTTAAATACACCAGGAGTAACAAATGCTGCCCAGAGTCATGCATCTTGCCCCTGTTTCTAATTTGAATTCACAAACATGGAAAAGGCGCAGTGAACTATGTGCCTTTCAGAAACAATAGTAATGGGGAAAACACGGGAGCCACTAGAGGTGATGTAAGAAAGATGATGAAGAAATAGAAACGCTATTCTAGCTACATTACCATTTTATTGCAAACCCCATTTTAGTTTTGCCGCCTGAGTTCACTCCCAAGGAACACAAAAACTGCCTACAATGCTCACAGTGAGCTCTTGAAAGCTTCCAAAATTTCTGTGGCAGAAATGGAACAATGAATCTCTTTACTGATAGAGATTAGTCCAGGGAAATCCTGTTCACCCCATAACAAGGCTGTGCTGTTACCAAGCCGCTTGCTTTTGAAATCTTTAAATAAGAATTTTCCCACCTCTATAGAGTAGTAGCATCTTGAGGAAGAAAACGGATTCTGAATCCCACTGGAGGAGGGAGAGATGGAGGCAACTCTGAGAGAGCGTGGCAGCACGTTACTATTAAAGGTGCCCTGTTTCCAGAAATTCATAGAGCATCTAATCCTCTACTGATCCAGTCACTGGACCTGCAAGCATCTCAGTAGAAGCTGTGTAAAACGTAAATGGCAGCTTTTTCAGAACTCTTGACTTCCGTGGGCTCCCATTTAAGTAATCCAGCCTGCCCATGTACTTGCTGCTGGGTAAACATAATTATCTCTACCTCTGCCTAAGCAGTGAGCCTGTTGTTGGGCTATTGTCTCCTGAACCCTACTGTTTTGATGAGAATGGTACTTTCAGCTAAGGGTTGAATGCAATGGCATCCTGGCAAAATGTTTAGCAACCAGCTCTCCAGAAACAAAACTCTGAATGCATGAATATACATGTGTAAGCATATAAATTGTAATAAATTTTAAATGGTAAATGGCATAAAAGGTGTGTGACACAATTACAAATAATAAAATAAGCAATACTCTTCATTATGATTCCATGTAGCCAGTTGATTCTCACAGAATGCTTTTGTTGATTTTTGCCAAATGCTTGCATCCATAGCCGAATCTACAGGTGCAGTTGGCAAACAGGCGTAGTTCTGACATAAACGTTGGGTGATACTTTCATTTACATTTATGAGCAAGACAGAAGTGAAACAACAAAAGATGCATGTCCAGTGAAGTGTCAGAACCTTGACTTATCATTGGAGACATGAGCAATTCCTTTGCTAAATTGAATAATAGTTTTCAAATATTTGAAGAAAATTTCCTCAATTTTTTATGCTATTCACAATGTAATGCCAATGGACACAACACACTTTTCAATTTAAACTGAGTTATTAACATTATCTCCATCACTTTCTAAGTCTAGAGCTTGAAACAATAAAACAAAATCAACCCTTGATTTATGGCTTTTACTGATTTCCACGGTCTAAGTATTCCCACCAGCGCCAATTTGATGCAACCAACATGTGTCACTGAATGAAGAGCTGGAAAGAGACACACGGTAAGTAGCGATCTAATATTTAATGATGACCGTTTGGCAGTTGACTCTCAAGACTTTTGAAAGTGTAACCATCTAGCAGACTCCATGTCCTCCCTGGTTGCCCATGTTGTGTTTCAGAAAGCAGAACTAGCCCAAGGTGTGGGGATTGTTACTCAGCTGACGGGTTCAGGACGTAGATGTTTCTGTTGTCTTTCCATTAATTCGGCAAATATTTAAGGGCTGCCTACTACATACCAACCACTATGACACTTGTTGAGACAGGTCGTCCCGCGGTGAATGAATGAAGTGGACACAGCCCCGCCCCACAGAGCATATGGTCCCAGCCAGTTCTCTGTCTACTGGACTCTGCGGAATCCCCTTCTCTCCCAGACCAACTCATCCTGGGGTTCTGGAGCCCCATGCAGGGCTCACGGCTGCGCCAGTGAGAAGCCAGCCTTGACGGCTCCCTTCCTTTTCCATAGCTGTATGCCACCACGTCCCACCCATTTCTCCCCTACTCTCTGCTGCTTCCCCACTGTAGTACAAGCCAGCCCCATGGCCTCTCACCTAGCCCTCTTCACGAACCTCCAAGCTGGTCTTCCTGCTCCCTAGTACCCCCAGACAACTCTCCATTCAGCAGCTAGGGTGTGCTTCATTTTTTCCCCTTTTCTTTCTTTTTTTGAAGATTTTGTTTTTTAAAGTAATCACCCCCAACTTGGGGCTCAAACCACAACCCCGAGATCAAGAGTCACATGCTCAACTGACTGAGCTAGCCAGGCACCCCTAAGGTGGTTTTCTTAATTTAAAAACAAAACAACTTGTTTTTGCATCATTCCTCAGCTTAACACCCCTTGATGGCAGTCAAGCATGGTGATGACAGGCATCTCCTCCAGCCTGCATGGCTGTGTTGCACGCTAGCTGGGTGACTTGAGGCAAGATTATGTGGCAGTTCTGCATGTGTTTCCCCAGCTGCAGAATGAGAACAATATGGCACCCATTGAATAGGACGGTTTTGAGGATGAGATGGGCATCTGTGAAGTGCTGAGAACAGTGCATCATTACCCCTCTCATCATTATCATTAGGATAAAGACCAAACCCTTTACCTGCACCTGACTGCTCTTCCAACCTCAGCTGTCCTCACTTTCCCCACGGTTTTGTGGTCTAGAACTCTACCCTTCTCTGCAAGGTCCTCATCACACTGGCCCTGTCCAAGCTTCTCTTACTGCCTGCCCTAGTTGAGCTTTAACAACTCATCCTTCAGAGCTCCTCTAGACCATGCATGGTTGCAGAAGAGCCTTCTCTAGCCCTAGTCTAGATCAAGTTTTTTGTTACATTCCTTCAGACCACATCTCCTGTTATACTCAGGCATTCATTAGGATGAATACGAATAGCAATACATGTCCTGACTACTTTTGGACTGCATGAGAGTGCCCAGTGCCTGGAACATGGTAGGTCTTATTATATACAAAGGACACGAAATAGGGCCTATCTACGACCCATCTGACAGACCACTTGTCATGGCAATGTCTCATTCCGCAGAATTCCAGTATGAATTAGAAAGTATAGCTGTATGCCTGGATTTGATGCCAAATATTATTTGGCAAATATTATTATTTGGCTATATTATTTATCAACTCTTTCACCCTATTACCCTCTTTCCCAAAACTGCCAAAGGCTCTGTTTAGTTCTGCCAGGTACTCAGAATGGCAGGGAAAGAACAAGGATAATATTAAGATTTTGGGGCCTTGCCAAAATATTTTATCCTACAGGGTTGCCAGCTGTTGTGAACAAGCATGACTTCCCAAGGCCACTTCTAATGATTCCAGTGGTTAAGTAGTTATCACAGACACTTACTGAGCACCCAGTAATATATAGGAAATAATAGCAAATGCTTCATACACCATGACTGTTTCTACCAGAAAAGAGTGAGCTGGGTCAGCTTCCCAAAGGAGAACCTGAAAACCATGGAGATTGAACTCACTAAGACGGTGATTCTTCACTTACAGGTGCTTAACACAGTGGCCTCAGCATATTTTGCTTTTATGTGTTAAGTCTTTGTCTAAAGAAACAAAGTATCAGAATGAAATGTTACATCTGGGATTTGCTTTAAAATATCCCAGAAACCGGCAGCCCAGGTGACTCAGCGGTTTAGGGCCGCCTTCAGCCCAGGGTGTGATCCTGGAGACCCGGGATCGAGTCCCATGTCAGGCTCCCTGCATGGAGCCTGTGTCTCCCTCTGCCTGTGTTTCTGCCTTGAATAAATAAATAAAATATTATATAATTTAGAAAAATATCCCAGAAACAAAATTGTGAACAGATGAAGCAAAAATAACAGAATGTTGATAACTGAAGCTGAGTGAGGGGTGGTGGATACTTGGACAAGGAGTGAGTAAAAATGGGTGAAAACTTCTATAATGAAGGTTTTAAACAGCCTCAAAATATATAAAGCAAAAATTAATAGAACTATAGGAATTCATTGGCAAATCCACGATTGTGGTGGGAGCTTTGAACATAACTTCTTTCAATTATAGATTGGCATAACAACCAAAAGCTAAATTCCATGGACATAAATAAAACTTGGCACTCAACAACTAGAGAATACAAAATCTTTGAAACACACATGAAACATTTATAAAAATCAATCATACATTAGGCCATAAAGCAAGTTCCAGCAAAGTTAAAAAACAATCTGTACCATGTAGACTATGTTCTTAGAACACAATGCAAGGTGCTTGGGTGGCTCAGTTGGTTGAGCAGCCGACTCTTAATCTCAGCTCAGGCCTTGGTCTCAGTGTTCTGAGTTTGGGCCCTGCATGCCCATCCTGCTGGGGATGGAGCCTACTTAAAAAAAAAAAAAAGAAAAAAAAGAATACAATGCAATTAAGATATAAATCAATAAATAGACAAAACTATGTAAATGTGTGAAATTTTGAAATGCATTTAAAATGATAATGAATGATAATGAATCAAAACTTGTGAAATGCCATGAAAATTGGAGATAAATTTATAGTCTTAAATGCTTATTTTTATATAAGAATAAAAACTGAAAATTAGTGGGCAAATACACATCTTCAGACATTGAGGGAAAAAGCAACAGAAAACTTTTATTAAAAGAAGGATAAGGAAGCAAAAATAATAGAATTTAATAAACATAAAAACCAAAAATATATTCAATAAGGTCCATGATTTCAAATGTTAGTTCTTAGAAAATATGGATAAGTTAGACAAATACCCAGCATGATGTATGAAGAAAAAAGAGGAAGCACAGTATAGACAGTATCAGGAATGGAAATGAGACGTGACTTCAGATAGAGATTTTCAAAAGCTAAGAGAGTACGAATACTATGAACAGTTGTATGCCATTAGATGTGAAAATTTAGAAATGTAATCATTAGTAGGAAAGCTTCCTACAAAGAAAATGTCAAGCCAAATAGTTCTACTGAGAAGTACCATCAAATTTCAAGCAACTTCTCCCTCCTCTCTCATATAAATGCTTCAAGAAATAATTTTTCTTTTGGGGGAGGATGGGCAGAGGAAGAGAGAGAATCTCAAGCACACTCCTTGATGAGCATGGAGCCCAACGTGGGGTTTGATCTCACCACCCAAGATCATGACCTGAGTCGAAATCAGGAGTTGGATGGGTAACCGACTGAGACGCTCAGACACTGCTTGAAATATATTTTTAAGAGGAAACACTCTCCCCAAGCCCGGTAAAGCTAGTATCCAAATAAGACAAGGACAAGATCCAAAAGGAAACTCCTAGGCCACCTGACTTAAGAAATTCCTGGCTCATTTCATTTCCTTTCCCTTCTCCTTCCCTCTAGTAAATTGGTATTTCAACCGACAAATCACATGTAACCAGCATTTAATTACTGAAGTGTGAATTTCCTTTTTTGGGGTTAACTCGGGAAAATAGGCAGGCCAGCCCAATGCTTAAGATTACTCTCAGAGTCCCATTTATTTCACCTACTTAGACAAATTATTGTTGATTTGGAATTGTTCACGCTTAGTTTCAAGCAAGAGGAGAAACAAGGTAAATTACCCTAAGTTTTTCTACAGCTAGAAACAAGTTACCAATTTGGGTGTAGTCCTGCCCGAGGCTGTCAGGATGGGAGGGAGGCTCTTCCAGGAGCCCAAGTGGCTCTGAGGAGCCCTGGCTCAATTCAAGTTGGGTATCTCTTAATTAGGTAAGAAGGTACTGCTTCAGAAGCCCAGTACCAACTCCCAGAACACTTTCCTGCAATTAGTGCCAGGCCCATAAGCTTCAATAAATATTTGTTGAATAAATGTAATTCAGGCAGATTTATTTCTTATGCATTCTCTCTCCTCTGGGAGAAATTGATTCAGAGGTAAAGTTTATATTTTTGTAAAATAATTAGATAATACACATCTGGGGAGAAAAAAATGCTAAGCTACATTCTCTAATAAGATACTTTGATAAATTCATAACTTAATAAAAGCCAAAGAGAGAAAGGGAAGGGAAATTTAAAACTGTTATATAAATATGCTTCTTTTTGTGTTTTAGTGATCATTTAGAAATGCATTTCCATTATATCAGAAACAAAAACTACAGGATAATAAGTATTTTGTTTCTCAGAATACTAGTGTTTAAATAACGTCAAATTAAACACCTGTACATTGATTAGTCTAAATTAAATGGTGGCCACTGTTCAATCGCTTGGGTAGAACTTTATGGATAAGATAATGAAGTGTTAAGAAGGCAGGTAAGTCTATGCTTACAAGTACAAATGCTATGGTTGGCATTTACCTACCATGGCTCCTAGTGATGAACTGACCATCTATAATATCGAGATAAAGCGAGTATGAATGAGCAGCTAAAGGAAAATGCATTTCTGGAATTAAATTTTGACGTGTCCATGTCAGCAAAGATATAGCACAAATTAATTAGTGAGCTAAGATATGCATGACTGGGAGAAAGGAAAGAGTATTTTCTACTGAATCTTAATTTCTGTGATGAAATAATTGTGAATAAGTATGCAATATAATCTGGGTATAGAGTTAATTATTAAAAATGAACCAATTCTGCTAGATTGATGTGAACCAGAGTCTTTTTTGAGGGTCAGATGATTGACTATTGGCAATTCTGTCTGGTTCAACATACAACATCCCCAGGCTATTGGCCTAAGCGTGATCCATCTGGCATTGTGAGGCTTATCCGAAAGTGGCATTTAGCTATCCCCACAGCTAGAAGAGCACTGAGCTGTGGTTGGGGAGGCACTAGGAGAAAAAAAGCTGAAGAACCAGACAACACTTAGCACAATGTGACCTGATGACCACAAAGACCTAGTTCGTGATGGCTGTAAGAACCAAACACACTGGTACAAAAGCCAAGATGTGTAACATAATTAGGAGAGAAAAAAGTGAAAAGATCTAGGGGGAAAAATTATTTTTTAATGAAGGGCAGACTAAGGCATCCCCAGCAGGAGCTGGAGAACAGCAGACGCTCTGCAGTGATGAGAAGCCTTAGCTCAGACGAAAGCAAAAGGCCAACTCCCAACAGCTCTGGGGGCTGCAGCAAGCTGTCCGCACACCCCGTGTGGGTCTTGATATCACATTAATTGCCCAACTGCTTGTAGGTTTGGGAACATGTGAGGAATAGACAAACTAAGCAAGCCTGCACCTTGAGGGGCCTCTGGAGCAGGATGTGTTTCACAAATGCCCCATAGTGACAAGTGGGGGCTAAAATGAAGCTGAGAAGAACCAGACCAAGCAGAGGACAGATCTCTAGTTGGTGATGCATTGATTCCTCTCCACCTCCAGGGAAGGCAAAGGGCAGAAGCAGAGGAATGCTGTCAATCCTACAAGAGAAAATGGACCTCCCTCCAAACCTTGAAAGTGACAACAGGAATACATCTCTCAATACAGTGTCTACTCAATCATATTATGTGTCATAAGAAAAACAGTCAAGTTGTCTTTAGACGGAGTCAACTGAAGGTGTATATTATCATGCCTTACCGTGATGAGATAATGGGACTAGAGCATCAGGCCACACTGCCTGCATTTGATCAAAGTAAGAGGACTAGAAACACAATTTCACCTCTGGTACAGCCCATGAGTTCTGCTCATCTGGGGTGCCCAAAGCCAAATTGGGCACCATCATTCCAATGACTGGCACTGCACCACCACACCCAAGCCAAATAAATGGATCTCCCCAGATATCTCCTCCTTTCCTACTCAGATTCCAGTCTTGTGAATTCCACCTTCTAAATGTCTTGACAGTGATTATCCTCTGTGTTTCACCCCCACTGGTTCTGGCCAACATCACTTTTTACCTGGGCAACTGTAAGTCTCCTACCTCATCCCCTTAACTCTCTTCTGTTCTCCTGCTCCCCAGGGACCTTCTTTCTGAAACTCACTTAATCCAGTCACTCTCAAACCCAAAGTCCTTAAGTGACTCCCACTGCATTCAGGACAATGCTCAAACTCTGTACCATAATCTAGATGTGCCCTATGGTCTGTCCTCTGCCTTCATGACCAGACTCCTCTCTTGCCACTCCAAAGCAAGCCCTCTAATCCACCCATCTCAGTTATTACTGGTTCCTTAACACATCACTCTCACATGTGCTCTGCTGTATGTACTGTCCCCCTGCTTGGAATTCCTCCTCTCCTTTTCCACTCCGCCCTTCATTCCTCATTTTTAAACACAGGCATTACCTCCTCGGTGAAGTCTTTCTCAGTTCACGTACCCTGGACTTACTCTGCTGTAGACGTCATCACATTGTTTGGATCCCTTTACGTGTGTGTTCCACACTAGTAGGCATGAACTGATTCTTACTCAACTTTTGCCTTCCAGTATCTCTTAATGTCTGGGACAAATGGGTATATAACGTTTGCTAAGATTAAAATAAAAGCAAAGTGCCCCCATTCTGCCCCTATGCTCAACAGAAAGATCAAGATCTATCTATTGTCCAATGTTACTTGTGTAGCCAGCAGTGGATTCTGATGAGTGACCTGAGCATTTCATGTGAGACGTGGAATTAGAGAGCTGGTGATGGTTGATGAGAAATGATCAGCAAACCACAAAGCCAGGGAATTTCATGTGTATTATGTGACTTATCTCTGAGCCCAGAATCTCACTTGACAAAAGTGGTGAAATCAGAGTTTGTGATCCTGCCAGTGGACATCTCAGCTGATGACACCCATGAGTCCATTTCTGAGTCTCGGCTGTGTAAGGACAGATGGGTCAATGGCACTTATATTAAACTTTGGTGGAAGTAAATTTTTACTGCTCTAGATATTTCAAAATTGTTACTTACAAGTGACCAGCCAAAACATAGCTAGACCAATGCTATTTCTTTCCTCTTTATATGCTTTCTATGAAAGCTTATCTTGGCACTACACACTGACTTCAAAATGCTGCCCTCTCCTACAAGGTAATCATGGGGCTACCCTGACAGCTGCATGGGTGGTGGCAATTCCTATATCACCTCCTTGCCCACCAGTGTCTCTCAGTGATTCCAGAGAGCTAGCCCTTCTATAAAACACAATTACATAAAATTTCCCTGACGTAGTTCATTCACCACAAAGGACGACTACTAATTTTGGTATAAGACATGGTTCATTTTTACATGGCTTGTGGCTGAAATTATGTTAAAATAAATGTAAAAAAAATTGTGGCTTTGTGTGAGGTTTCCAGAAGCATCTGGTGATGGCCATAGTCTCATGGGACTAGACGTGCTTCAAGATCTTTTTAGAAAAAGATAGGCAGATTACCTGCATCAGGACACAAGATGACAGTGTCTCAACTGGTCTATCCAACGGTGCTATCTTGTATTAGCTGCTTAATCATGTTGGGCCTCAACTTCCTTATCCTCCACAGTGTTGGTCTAGTATTATATTCAGTGGATCATAAGCCTTATCTTTATTTTATTTTTTGAATTTTATTATTTTTTTACATTTTTTAAATTTAAATTCAATTTGCCAACATATAGTATAACACACAGTGTTTATCCCCTCAAGTGTCCTCGTCCAATGCTCTAGCACAAACCTGTGAAAGGGGACAGTAATTCTCCCTGTTGGCTCCCAGTGCTGCCCTGGGTCAACTACCACGCTTCCCTCTCAGCTGAAGCCACTCTTGGGGCTGGGTTTTATTCTCTCATATCAACTTTCTATCCTCAAGCAGCAAACTTCATAGATTTATTGACACCAGAGGAAAATTCTGTGAGCACAGTGTGCTGGCTGTTCTCTCTTTGCCTCCCTCCCCAGATCCATGCTCTTCCCATCTCTGCTGTCTACTTTTGAGTCCCAGAAGGCTGCCATCTATTGACTGCATCACCTGGGCTCCCTTGTTCTCTGGCTTCCTGTCAGATTCAGTCAATTGGAGGCACTGGCATGAGACTGGCAGGCTGGAGGATATGAATACTACTATTTGTGAATACATATGTATGAATATTACTATCTATCAGAACTGTGACAAGACTCTAGAAGTTTTAGGTTCACTTGTCTTTAAATATAAGGAATATCTTCAATGGGTTGTCTGATGCTACATGAAATCAGGGAAACAGACCTTTTTTTTTTAATAGAGCTTTTAATTTTTTAATACCTCATTCTTCAAACACAATTGGTCTTTAAATTGGGTGCCTCAGTAGAGGCTGTACCATATTTTTTTTAGATTTTATTCATTTATTCATGAGAGACACAGGGAGAGAGGCAGAGACATAAGCAGAGGGAGAAGCAGGCTCCTCGCAGGGAGCCTGATGTGGGACTCGATCCCAAAACCCCGGAATCACGTCCTGGGCCAAAGGCAGACGCTCAACTGCTGAGCCACCCAGGCATCCCCAGGCTGTACCATATACTGAGTAAAAGTGAGTTTTCTGAATTCAGAGATCTGGGATCAAATACCATTACTATTACTTACGGTGGAATTATGAGCATATATGCAACTCCTATAAAGGAGTTGCATCAAATATTTCAAAATTCTGATGATAGTAGTAGCTATCTGTGATGGTTAATTGTTTGTGTCACATTGACTGGCCATGGGGGCACCCAAATTAAACATTATTTCTGGATGAGATTAGCATTTGAATCAGTAGGCTTAGTAAAGTACAATGCCCTTCCCAGTGTGGGTAAGCATCATCCAATCTGTTCAGAGCCTGAATAGAACAGAAGTCAGAGAAGGGAGAATTTTCCCCATTTTTCTGCCTTACTGTTTGAGCTGGGCATCTTATCTTCTCTGGCCCTCAAACTTAGACTTATACCATTGGTTTTCATGCTGCTTAAGCCTTTGGACACAGACTGGAACCACACCATCAGCTTTCCTGGGTCTCCAGCTTACAGAAGGCAAATTGTGGGACTTCTCAGCTTCCATAATTATGTGAGCCAATTCCTCATTGTCTATCTATCATCTATCTATCTATCTATCTATCTATCTATCTATCTATCTATCTATCATCTATCACCTATCTACCTATCAGCTCCAGTTGGTACTGATTCTCTGGAGAACATGACTAAAATACCAGCTCTTAAAACTGTTGAGATTATTGTGTATGACAATGCCATCAAGTGCTTTTTACAGTGTCTAGCCCACAGTACATGCTCAATAAATGGGCCTGTTATTATAGCTGTTGGTAATAAAACTACCATTAGTAGCGTATCCAGGAAATATCTCAGTTAAGAACCAGAAAAAGAAGAAACATTGCATGCTTTCTTGAAGAGCAGAGAAAGAACTGCATGACTTTGATTTAGCAATAATTACTCATACCAACCACAGTCATTGCCCTCCCCACCTAATCTTCTAGTAAGATTTTCTGATGGCTTTCCTTTATTTAATCCCTCTCAAAAGATGAAAATTATCTGAAGAGTATTTTTGATTTATTCTTTGCAAAGTCCCTATGTCCTCTAAAGAAACAATGCCCTTTAAAAACTAATCAATAAATAAGCCAGTAACTACAGGAAAATCTGTACAAAATGTAAATGTGTATAACTCTGAGGTCTCTTATAATTTCATATTTCAAACAGTCAGGGATGCAAAGGATTAATTTTAAGTGGCATTTCTTCTTTTTTGCTACCAACACATTTTAAAGATGCATCAAAACCATGAAAATTTACAAGCTATCTATTCACTTAATTTTTATTTAGTTGGACAATGTATTTCACTTAGACAATGTATAAAAGTTGCTGGCCTCAAATATTATTCAAAACCTCCTTAGCATGATCTTGATTTTTAATTGAACATTGGGGCAGACAATAACAGAATAATAGTAGGTGGCTTTAACACTCCACTTATATCAATGAATAGATCATTCAGATAGAAAACCAATAAGAAAACAGTGGCTTTGAATGACATATTAGACCAGATGGACTTAACAGATGTATACAGAACAGTAGTCTATCCCAAACCAGCAGAATAGACATTCTTTTCCAGCATACATGGAACATTCTCCAAGATAGATCACATGTTAGGCCACAAAACAAATCTCAATAACTTAAGAAGATTGAAATCAATCACATCAAGCATCTTTCCTGACCACAATGGTATAAAAACAGAAATCAATTATGAAAAAAAAAAACCTGTAAAAAAAATAAACATTTTGAGGCTAAGCCTCATTCTACTAAACAACCAATGAGTCAAGGAAGAAATCAAAGAAGAAATTAAAAAAATAACTGAAGACAAGTGAAAATGGAAACACAAATGTTCAAAATTTTTGGAACGCAGCAAAAGCAATTTTAAGAGGGACATTTATAGTGATACAGGCCTCCATCAAGAACAAACAAAAACTGAAGTTAGTAGAAGGAAGGAAATAATAAAGATCAGAGCAGAAATAAATGGAATAGAGACTAAAAAAAAAAAAAAAAAAAAAGATCAATGAGGGATGCCTGGGTAGCTTAGTGGTTGAGTGTCTGCCTTTGGCTCAGAGCATGGTCCTGGAGTCCTGGGATCAAGTCCCATATAGGGCTCCCTGGGAGGAGCCTGTCTCTCCCTCTCCCTCTGCCTATGTCTCTGCCTCTTTCTCTGTGTCTCTCATGAATAAATAAATAAAATATTTTTTTAAAAAAGATAAATGAAATGTTTATCTTTGAAAAGATAAACAACATTGGTAAACCTTTAGCCAGACTTCTCAAAAAATGAAAGCATTTATATCAGAAATGAAAGAAGAAAAGTAACAACTGACTCCATAGGAATATAAAGGATTGTAAGAGACTACTATGAAAAGCTATATGCCTATAATTGGACAATCTAATAGAAATGAATAAATTCCTGGATACATACACTCTTCTAAGACTAAAACAGGAATAAATAGAAAACCGAAAAAGACTTATTACCATTAACAAAATTGAATTGGTAATCAACTCTGAACAAACAAAAATCTAGGACCAAATGGATTCTCAGAGGAATTCTATCAAACATTAAAAAAATTTTTAAAAGATTTTATTTATTTGAGAGAGAGAGAGAGAGAGAGAGAGATGGTGCACATGGAAGTGGGGTGGGGAGGAGGAGCAGAGGGAGGAGAAGAAAATCTCAAGCAGACTCCCCACTGAGTGCTGAGCCCACCATGGGGCTAGATCCCAAGACCCTGAGATCATGACCTGAGCTGAAATCAAGAGTCAAAGCTCAAATGACTGAGTCACTCAGGTGCCCGTCTACCAAACATTTAAAGAGAGTTAATGTCTATTCTTTTCAAACAATTCCAAAAAATAGCAAAGGAAGGATGACTTCCAAATTTATTCTATGAGGCCAGCATGACCCTGATACTAACATCAGACAAGGACACACAACAACAAAAGAAAACTACAGGCCAATATCCCTTAAGAACATAGATGCAAAAGTCCTCAACAAAATATTAGCAAACCTAATTTAACAATTAATATCAAGTGGGACTTAAACCAGGGATGCAAGTATGGTTCAATATTCATGAATAAATCAGTGTGATATGCCACATTAACAAAATAAATGATAAAAGGTAAATGATCATCTCAATACATGCAGGAAAAAGTATTTGACAAATACTTTGTAATTTGTAACATATGTTTATGATAAAAACTGTCAACAAAGTGGGTTTAGAGGGAATATACCTCAACATAATAAAGGCCATATATGACAAACATACAGCTGGCATCATACTCAAGAAGAACTGAAAGCTTTCTTTCTAAGATCAGGAACAAGACAAGGATATCTACTTTTACTACTTTTATTGAACATAGTACTGGAAGTCCTAAATACAACAATCAGGCCAAATATATATATATGTATATTTATATATAGGCATCCAAATTGGTAAGGCAGGAGTAAAACTGTCACTATTTGCAGATGACATGATACTATATATAGAAAACCCTGAAGACTCCACCAAAAAACTATTAGAACTAATAAAGGAGTTCAGTAAAGGTGCAGATACAAAATTATTATACAGAAATCTACATTTTTATGGACTAAATAATCAAGTAACAGAAAGAGAAATTGAGAAAACAATCCCACTTGCAATTACATCAAAATAATAAAATACCTGGGAATAAATTTTACCAAGCAGGTGAAAGACCTATACTCTGAACACTATAAGACACTAATGAAAGGAATGGAAGATGGAACAAACAGATGGAAACATATTCTGTGCTCATGAACTGGAAGAATTAATATTGGTAATATGTCCATACTATCCAAAGCAATCTACAGACTCAATGTAATCCATATCAAACTACCAATAAAAAAAAAACTACCAATAATATTCTTCACAGAACCAGAACAAACAATCCTAAAACTTATGTGGAATCACAAAAGACCCCTAATAACCAAAGCTATCTTGAGAAAGAAGAACAAAGCTGGAGGTATTACACTCCCAGATCTCAAGATCTACTACAAAATCTAGTAATAAAAACAGTATGGTACTGGCACAAAAATAGACACAGAAATCAGTGAAACAGAATAAGGAGCCCAGAAATAAACCCACACTTGTATGCCTAATCAATCTATGATAAAGGAGGCAAGAATATGCAATGAGGAAATAAAGAGAGTCTCTTCAATAAATGGTGCTGGGACCATTAGTCTCTCAGCTACATGCAAAAGAGTGAAAGTGGACCACTTTCTTACACCATACACAAAAATAAACTCAAATGTATTAAAGACCTAAATGTAATACCTGAAACCATATATCTCAAAAAAAAAAAAAAAAAGCAGTAATCTCCTGGACATCAGCCTTAGCAACTTTTTTTCTGGATATGTCTTCTCAGGCAAGGGAAACAAAAGCAAAGTAAACTCTTGTGATACATCAAACTAAAGAGCTTTTCCACAGTAAAGGAAACTGTCAACAAAATTTTTAAATTGAGTAAATACTAGTTCCAGCCTTCTAGGAGTTGATATTCTAGTAGAAAAGACACATGTAAATAGACCCCAAAGATGTAAGTCTTAGAGGTCTACCCTGTAAGGGTAGTGGATATTTTCATCAGATTTAACCAAATAATAAAAGGAGCCTGGTAACTTATTAAGAGTCTTCAAGGCAACATTTGTAGTTGATGGTTTTATGATAACTTGTCAGCCTGCATCAGTGAGTGAGACCTACTGTTTGATTTCCCATCCTGAACATGAGGCTTGAGTGTTGTCTAGTGGAAAGAAAGCTTATGGTTTTGTACATACTCTTACATGACTTTATCTTGACTCAACTTCCTAAAGTGTATTTGAGTTCACTGTGATTTTATTAAAAATTAGATATTAATAAAATGATCGCCATCTGACTTTCCCTATGCCTCCTAGCTAATTTTCACTGCTGTTTGCATAACTCCATTTAGTCTCTCTTATTCCTGGCTGGATGTCCATCTCTAGGTAAAGTTCAAGGAGTGTTATGTTATTCAATCAATCAGCAGTATTTATTGAACACCTGCCTTGTGGCCAACACTATTTTCAAGGAAAAAGAGGCAAGCGTAGATAGAGCAAGTGGTTACCTGCTTTGTGTGATTTGAAAGACATTAACAGAAGGTCTCTGCTAGAAAAGAGTGCCTTCTTTCAAACACAGATTATACCAATAGTTGCTGCCCTAAATTTCACCATTAGACATTTATTATTTTGATTTAGCAAGCATCTTCTTTAAAATGCCAATTCCCATCTTGGAGCTGATTGATAAGTACATAGGTTTATTAATTCTTCTCCCTATATGTTTGAAATTTTGAGTGGTCAAGATGTTTTTTCTTTAACATTTATATTCTTTTTGACTCAGTAATTTCATTTCTGATTAAAAGATAGAACTTGAAATGAAAAGATTTGTGTATAAAGATGTTCATTGCAGCATTACTTACAATAGCAAAAGAACCAAAGGAACAAAATGGCCAAGAATAGGGGAATGGTTAAGTACGTCCCTGAGCTAGAACACTTCCAAAATTTTAAATGATATTTAAGAAGAGTTTGGAAAATGATGGGTCACTGTATTCATTACTGAATAAGCAGGATTCCAAATGATTTATATGATATTGTTCCAGTTTTGTAAAATGCTAAAGAATGAGGGGAAAACAGAGTTATAGGGAATAATAGAAAGCCATAGGTATGGCATTTGGAAAGTAATTTGTATCTTGCAGATGTGCTAGATTGTAAGGAAAGATGCTCCAGGACTGGGAAACAAAAGGAGTGAGGCCATTCATACACACACTGCCTTGGCTTGAAGGTGAGTTTTTGTTCTGTCTTATTCTTTTTTTTTCTTTTTGAATTGATGCTTTTATTTTCTTTTGGTAAATACCCAGTAGTGGAATTATTGGGTCATATGGTATTTCTATTTTTAATCTTTTGGGGGAATCTCCATACTGTTTCCCATAATGGCTGCACAAATTTACATTTCCACCATTAGTGCATGAAGATTCCTTTTTTTCCACATCCTTACCAACACTTCTTATTTCTTGTGTTTTTGATTTTAGCTATCCTAATGGATAGTACCTCACTGTAGTTTTGATTTGTATTTCCCTGATGATGAGTGATGTTGAGCATCTTTTCATGTGTCTGTTGGCCATCTGTATGTCCTCTTTGGAGAAATATCGGGTGTTTTTTTTTTGTATATTTTTTATTGGAGTTCGATTTGCCAACATATAGCATAACACCCAGTGTTCATCCTGTCAAGTGCCCCCTCAGTGCCCGTCATCCAGTGTTCTTATTCCTAAGTAAGAAGTTGAATAAGCAGAGGGGCAAGTGAGAGTTGGTGACATCTGCATAAATTAAAGGGAGATTGGATAGGAGTGGGATTAATGGATTATTTGAATAGAATTGACCAACGTCCTGGACATTTCAAAATGTCAACAATAGGGGCACCAGGGTGGCTCACTCAGTTAAGTATATGCCTTCACTTCAGGTCATGATCTCAGGGTCCTGGGATTGAACCCTTGTCAAGCTCCCTGCTCAGCTGGGAATCAGCTTCACCCTCTTCCCTGCTTCTCCCTCCCCACCTGCTCATGCTCTTATTCTCTCTCTCTCAAAGACATAAAATCTGTTTTAAAAAATGTTAACAGTGATTATTTCTCAGTAATATATATCATTCTCTTGCCTAAGCTTCTCTATGCTCTATACGTTTTTAAAATGAGAAAGTGGGGGTTGGGAGTGGCACCTGGGTGGCTCAGTGGATAAAGCATCCAACTATTGGTTTCAGCTCAGGTCATGATCTCATGGTTCTTAGATTGAACCCTACATCATTGCCTGGCTCCTCCGCACTCAGCATTGGAGTCTGCTTGAGATTCTCATTGATCCCGCCTCTGCCTTTCCTGTTTGTGCACTCTCTCTCTTTTGAATTAACAAATAAATTTAAAAAAAGAGAGAGAGAGAGAAAGCATGGATATCAGCGGTGATGGGAGAGGAAATATGTAAATACCCCTGAAGGAGTTAACCATTAATTAGCACTTACTATAGATCAGTTGCTGTATTAAGTGCTCTACATAATCCTTCCCACAAATTCCAGGCAGCCGCTATTATCATCCTTGTTTTATGCATGAAAGGGATCAAAATTTAGAGATATTAAGTATTCAACACAAGTTCATATTGCTAAGAAAGTGTCACTTGTCTAATTTGAGCCTCTGCTCTTTGCCACAACTGAACGAACATGCTTTTTTTCCCCTCTGTTATGTAACAGCATCACAAGATAATGATCCTTTTGATGAGTTGAAAAAGTAGAAGGAATAACTTGATGGCATTCAACAAACACTTTTTAAGTGCCTATCTGAGGTGAACACCAGAATAATATTGTTAATAAGACATGGCCAAAATGAAGGTGGGGGATTGAACACATATTACTTTTATTGAAACCTCATGAAAACCCCAGAAAAGTCAGTAAAAAAGGGGGGGGGGAGATTAAAAAAACCTCATAAGCCCATAAAGACAAGGAGAATGGAAGAGGAAATAATAGCAACAAAATTTTGCAAATCATAAGGAAAAAAGGAATAGATATCAAAACCTAGATCCTTCAATGGCAGTGAGGAAAGCCCAACCCACACCATAGATGTCTCAAATGCTTCAGGAACCAGCAGCACAAGCATCTTTGGAAGTGAATGAAAAGATGGGGCAAAAATCAGGAGGATGGACCACCACAGACCATAAGGAAAAGACAGATGAAATGAAGATTAGCAAGGACATGAGCAACTGGAACTCTTGAACATTGCTGGTAGAAACATAAAATGGCACAACCATTTTGGAAAACAGTATGGCCATATATACTAAAGCCAACTCTATACCTAATCTATCACCCAGTGATTCCATTACTAAGTATAAACCCAAGTAAAATAGTGCATATACTCCCCCAAAAAACATGTACAAGAATGTTCATATTCATAATAACTAAAAACTGGCAGCAGTAGAATCAATAAATTGTTCTATATCCAAACACTGACATGCTGCATAGCAACAAAAACAAAAACAAGACCAAAAAACTACTGCTATAGGAAACAACACAAGAAATTTCACAGACATAATATTCAGCAAACAAAGCCAAACACAGAAGAATGTAAACTGTATGATTCTATCCATATAATATTTTAAAAAAAACAAGCAGAATAGTGATAGAAGCCAGAACAGCAGTTACCACTGGGAGAGAGGTGGCTGTAAAAGGACAGACGGAGCCTTCTGAGGTATCCTATATCTTCATGTTGGTGGTGGTTACATGGATGAATGCATACATAAAAATTGGGTAACCTATACACTTCAAGTTGCACGTTTTATGTATGTTGTACCATAATTTAAAGAAAAAACAAAAACAGAAGGATAGATCACAAGTCTGAGAAGCAGCTAAATCTCCCCATTTTTCTGCTCTGTGCAACTAAATTTTCATTCTCTAACACTGACAGGAAACTAGAAGTTGATTCCCTAGGACTATAAAATAGAGGGTATCTGGACTGGGACCCATTGGCCATAAACATGGGCAGGGCAGCAGGAAATAAAAGACAATCTTCAAAGAGAGCCCTGAACAAGTCCCCTCCTCTCCTTTGGGCATAATGCTGCTGCTGTAAGGGTGAATGGGCATTTTAACCCCACTGAATCTGGGCTGAACCTCTACTGCTTTGACCTATAGGATGCAGAGGAAGTGATGTCAATGGGCCTTCCAAGGACCTCCAAGACATGCACCATCAATAAAGAGAAAGACATTGGATCCAAACAGATGTGGGAAGAGGATCCCCAGGATGGTGGTGCAGTGATTGCTTAGATAGGAGCCATGTACCGAGCATAGGGCAGCCAGTCCAGAGCTGGTCAGAAGGCCAAGGAGAGATTTCACAAAGATGAAACTGATGGAATGAATGCGCCATGTGCCTGAATATCTCAAGAGGGGAGTTAGGCGATTTTGGGGGATCTGAAGTTGAATTAATGATTAGTACATAGACAACTAAGTAATAAAAAAGACCTTGCTGGGCAGCCCAGGTGGCTCAGTGGTTTAGCACCGCCTTCAGCCCAGATCAAGTCCCACATTGGGCTCCCTGCAGGGAGCCTGCTTCTCCCTCTGCCTGTGTCTCTGCCTCTCTCTCTCTCTCTCTCTCATGGATAAATAAATAAATAAATTTTTAAAAATAAATAAAAATGAGGATAAAAAGGTGCAAGGAGGGATCCCTGGGTGGCGCAGCGGTTTAGCGCCTGCCTTTGGCCCAGGGCGTGATCCTGGTAGACCCGGGATCGAATCCCACGTCGGGCTTCCGGTGCTTGGAGCCTGCTTCTCCCTCTGCCTATGTCTCTGCCTCTCTCTCTCTCTCTCTCTCTGTGACTATCATAAAAAAATAAAAAAAAAAATTAAAAAAAAAAAAGGTGCAAGGAAGAGTAGGTGAAATTAGAGTATAGCATGGGAATTCTGGGAATATGTAAACGTGAGTGATGATTAGATTCACCTGGGGTGCTTTGAAAAATACAGATTCCTGAGACCATTTTCTATAATTTATACTTAATAGTGTAAGCGAGGCCCCCCCAAATGTACCTTTGTAAAACATTTCTCCAATGCATGCAAGATCGACCCCGCAGGCAAACCCGTCCTGCATTCAGGTGGAAACACACTGATCTCATGAGGAACAATTGTTTCCTCATTTATTATTGTAAAAATCCACAAGAGATGACACCATCACCATCTTTAGATAGATAGTCCCATGGAAGACGTGTTGATTTGTGAGTTTTAATTTCATACTCAAGTGTTGAGCTTGTAGAGGATGAGAAACTCCCTTGCCCATCCACCCTCCCCTCCTCCCCCACAGTGGTTACAGAATGTGTGGGAAGAGTTCTCTCATTTGGACCATTTGGACACATTCTTTTATCGTTAAAAACGTTTCGTATGACATAACCATGATTGGCTTAGTTTTAAATGTTTTTGCGTTAGGCCAAGTGGAACCCAAGGAGGAAGGGGGGCTGGGGCTGTCCATGGTGCTGAACGTGGGAGCCGGCTCCGGCCTTGGGCCAGTTCAGTCCTCCTCCGAGCCCCATTATTCTCTTTTCCTGTCATCTCCAGTTGCTTCCTTTTCCCAAAACGAGCAGTAGCGAGGACGGCCCTTCATATTTTTGTCCGGGCGGCAGATGACCTTGCGCTGGGTGCCCCCCGCCCCCTCCCGGCTCCTTCTTGGGCGGCGGCCGATGGGCGCGGCACGGCCCCCTCCCTAGGCCCCGCGGCTCGGGGGCGGGCCCCGTCCGCACCCCCGCAGGCCCGGCTCCCCGCGTCTCGCCGCGGCGCCCTGAGCGCGCCCGCCCCACCTTCCTCCGCGCCCCCTCCCCACTTCCCCCGCCACCTGCTCCTCCTCCTCCTCGGCGGTCCCGCCCAGTGCGCTGGGGGCCCCGGTCTCGGGAGCTGGGGAGAGAGGGGCGAGGGGAGCAGTACCGAGGGCGGAGCGGCGGGAGCGCGGGCGCGGCGCGGGCATGGACGCGGAGTACCCGGCCTTCGAGCCCCCGCTCTGCAGCGAGCTCAAGCACCTGTGCAAGCGGCTCCAGGAGGCGTACCGCGAGCTCAGAGAGGACCTCACGCCGTTCAGAGATGACCGCTACTACAGGTAGGCGCGGGCGGGCGCCGGCGGGCCGGGCCGCGGGGAGGGGGCCACACCGGGGCCTCGGGCTCACCCCCCCCACCCCGGGACCTGGGCGCGCTCCGGGCCTGGCCGGGCCCCGCCCCTGGGCCGCCCCCTCCCCGCGGCGGGTGTCGAGCCCAGGGTGGGGGGGCGGGGAGGGCGGGCAGGTTGCGGGTTCCAGTCGGGGAGCTGGGCTGAAGAGCTGTTTTCATTCTCTGGAACCCTGAGCCGAGATGCTCAAAGCCGGGGCTGGGGACCCACGGGCGTTAGGCGCTGCTTTGCTCCTCCCTCTCTTCCTCCTTTCCAGTCACTCCCCCGCCCCCACCCCCACGGTCGTGTTCAGGCGTAGAGTCCTGGTTTGGGGAGAGGATCACTCCTCCTCCAGCGTCAGGCAGGGAGGGCCATGGCCTCTCTTTTGAGGTACTCAGGCCTTGGCTTTGGGTGAAAAATCTCTGAGGCTGGGGTGCTCCTGAGCGTTGGGGGCTGATGGCCTCGGGGCTGCGCCGCACCTCGGTGAAGATGCTGTGGGAGGTCATGTTTCCGCACGCACCCCAAGGGCTTGTTGGTCTGGGCTTGTCTGTGTTCATCTCTGGCACCCTCTCCGGTGTGGCCAAGGTGAGAGCTGGGGGGAGGGGGGCGCAGGCTCTTGCAGCAGGGCACCCGCCCCTACTGGTCTTGGCTGTTCTGTTGGGAGCCCGGCTCCTTTGGTCGTGGTTGGGCTTAGCTGATGTGTTGTGTCCTGAAAGGACCCTATCTGGAGTGTGGAGTCTGGGGCTGAGGTTGGTCTTGCTCCTCAGTAGCTCGTGACCCTGAGAAAGTTAGCTACTAACTCTACTTTGCAAGCTTCCTCATCTGTGAAATGGGGAGCTTGAACCGGAAGGTTTGTGGAAGGTGAGAATTCTAGTCATGATGTTCTCACTCTGCTTCAGGATGGGCAGTGATTGCACAGCTATCTCTGAAGTGGTGATACTCGTTTTTGTACAGTGTACCCTAGTAGTCATATATTCTAATACACGTCAGAAAAACGTGAATCACACTTATTGGATCTTTTCAAAAGTCCAGTGGCTTCTCAGGGACTGGCCAATATATTGTTCACGAAAAATGGAAAAGCCCATTTAAAAAAAATACGTCATTCCAAGATCCTATGGTGTGGCTATGGATGAGCTCAATCTGCCTCATGTAGCCCCCCAGGACACCTGACAGCATGGTAAAAACAAACAAACAAAACACAGTTTTAAATCTTATTTCTAATGTATAATCCAGTCTCCTTTCCCATTGATTTCTCCCCACTCTTTTTTTCTCTGTATTTTATTGTCTTGGGAACATTTATTTGGCAAAGGATCCAGTGGATAGCTAAATGGTCTTAATTCAGGTAGCAAAGAGAACAAAGCCACAGCACTGGTTAATTCACAACTGGATCATCCTTTATTCATTCACTCATTTATCCAACCAATAGTCATTGAGTACCTCCTATGTTGGAGGTACTGCTGCCATTCCAAGTGTTGGAATGCAGGAGATACAGGGCTCTTGTTGTCATGGAGCTTATAGGTAATAAACAAGTGATTACATGTCACAATGAGTGCTAGGAAGCTCATAAACCAGGTGCCGTGATAAAGACTGATAGGGGTGCTACTTCAGAGAAAGTGGTGGAAGAAGGCTCTTGGAGAAGTTGACATTTGACTAAGAATGAAAAATGACTCGCTCACTAGACAGTGACCTAGGGAAGAAAGTTCTAGAAGAGGAAGTAAGTGCAAAGGCCCCGAGGCCATAAAAACATGGTACTGTAGTCCCCCTTCATTGCAAGGGTTATGTTCTAAGACCCCCAGTGGATGCCTGAAACCACAGATAATATTGAATCTTAGGTATACTATGATTTTTCCTATCCATACCATGTCCATATGACAAAGTTTAATTTATAAATTAATCACAGTAAGAGATTAACAACTAATAATAAAATATAACAATTATAATAATATAATCAAGATTGTGTGAATGTGGTCTCTCTCAAAATATCTTACTCTACTGAACTCTTCTTTTAAAAAAAAGATATATTTATTTATTTGAGAGAGAGAGAATGTGCGCAAGTGGGGGCAGGGGCAGAGGGAGAAAATCTTCAAGCAGACTCCCTGCTGAGCATGGAGGCTGACACTGTAGGACTCGCTCTCGTGACCCATGAGATCATGACCTGAGCTGAAACCAAGAGTCAGATACTTTGACTGAGCCACCCAGGCAACCCTGTCCTCACCCTTCTTCTTGTGATAATGTGAGACAATAAAATGCCTGTGTGGTGAGATGAAGTGAGGGGAACGACATAGGCATTGTGATGTAGCATTAGGCTATTATTGACCTGCTGACCATATTTCAGAAGGAGGAGTATCTGCTTCTGGCCTGCAGGTGACTGAAGTGGCCATGTAAGGCAAACCCATGGATAAGAGGGGACTACTACATGTTCAAGGAATAGACAGAAGACCAACATGGTCAGAGAAAAGGGCAGGCCAGGTCATATAGAGCCTTGAATGCTAGACTAAGAAGTATGAATTTCATTAGAATTCCACTATGAACCCATGAGTAGTTTGGCTGCCTATACTACCTGACAGCATGGTAAAAACAAACAAAACACAGATAGTTTTAAATCTTATTTTTAATGTATAATCCAGTCTCCTTTCCCAGCAAACATCTGAACCGATGCTCTAGGAGCTACTCTGCTAGTTGATTTGGATCTTGAAGACCATGAACTTAACATTTTTGGAAGGGGAAAGTGATGAATTCTGGCACCCCCACCACCACCCACCACTCAACCCCCCACCACGAGAACAAGTCAGCTGCAGAATGCCTTATAATATTGTGTGTTGACAGAGTGGTTGGGCTGAATCACAAAAACTAGTTTATAGTGAGGAGATGTTTTAGGTCATTGAACTATTTTCCATTGCTCCATTGAATTTTTATATCAGTGGTTTGCACGTTTACAAAACTAGGTGAAATATTCTTGGGTTTCCAAGTTGGGAAGCTGATAGTTACAGCTCTTGTACCTGCTTAGCTGGAAGATGAACTTGCTACTATAATTTTTGCTCCTGCTTTTCTCACTGTCTTCGTGTCCTCATTAGTGATTTATGACTAAAAGGCACCAGTGCTTTTTCCCCTGGAGGACCAGGGCCTTGCCTCATGTGGCTGACAGTTTCCTCGGAGGAGGTGCAGCTGCTAATGCCCATTTGCAAAATGTGGTTGGTCCCTCCATTAGCTGGCATGGCTATTGGCATATTGGCTGTGTAATTTGGCACCATTGGCAAATGGCAGCTATGTGATCAAAAGACTCACAGTCACTTGCACAAACTGAGAGATGACAGTGGTACTTCCTGCTAGGAAGGGGCAGTAGGTGGAAGAGCAATAGGCTGGGTCTGAAATCCTGGCTCTAAGTCTCAGCTCTACCCTTTGCCAACTCTGTGGCCTTGGGGTAATCATTATATTTCACTGATGATCAGTTTCCACATCAGAAAAATAAAGCAAGGATGTGATAGACTCAAGTGCTTTTGAAAAAACACTGAAGATGCTTTCCAGTACAGACCACAGAATAACCAAAGCAGCTGAGAGGTAACGGATTGAGTTGTTTGGTGACCCAGCACCTCAATGATGTCATCAAGTCCTTTCTTTTTAACTTGGTGGCAATTGGCCCCAATTGACCTAATAATCATTTTGGCTATTGCTTCTCATTCACATTCATGGGGAGAATGGGCTGGCTTCCTCTAAAGGGATAATTTGAAGACTACAGCAAAACTCCCTGAATCTCATCTCTATCCCCACCCAAAATGGTAACAAGAAGAAGACAGACATGTGTTGATAAATGACATGGAACTTTCATATACTGCAGATGGGAGGGTAAATTGGTCCAGTCCCATCTGGGTCCAAATGGAAGACCATTTGACTGTATCTCTCAAAGTTGAACCTATATATTCCCTTTGACCCAGTAATCCTTCTTAGGTATTTACCCTACAGAAATGCATCTCCGTGTCCTCAACAGACAAGGACTGAAATGTTTATAGCAGCATAATTTGTAAAACTCCTAAATTGGAAACCAGCCAAATACTCATCAACAGTAGAATGGATAAATTTGGCTTATTCCACCATCAAATATACAGCAATGAAAGTAAGCAACTTACAACTATACACAATAAAAATGAGTCTCACACACACATAATGTGAGCAAAAGAAGCCAGACACAGTATATACTATTTGATTCTACTTACATAAAAAAAAGTATATAACAAGCAGAATGACCCTATTCTGTTGGAAGTCCGGTTAGTGGTTATCCTTGAAGGAACAGTGAGTGGAAGAGGGCAGAAAAGGTTTTTCTGGCTGCTGGTCATATTTTGCTTCTTGATCTGGGTGCTGGTTACACAGGTATATGCAGTTTGTGAACCTCTATCAAACTAATGTGTATAGTTTCATCACCTTTTCCATATGTGTACCACGCTTCAGTAGAAAGTTTAAAAGAAAACCAATTCCTTTGTCTCACTGATGGCATTGAGCTCCTTTTCTTGAACTCCTAGGATGGAAATAGACAGACAAATCAGAGCACCCCAGGAGCTGAGAGTGGAGCCAATTTCTCCAAGGCCTATGTCCTCAAGGGAGGAGAGGTAGAGTGTGGAGCCCAGTTGGAGTTCTGTTAGGAAGCAGACGTGGGGAATGGAAGCCAAGCATGCAGTCAACCCTGCCCATGAAATAAACTGTAAGGAGCTAAAGAAAAGTGAAGGACAAGAGATATGGTCCTTTATTGCTCCGCTCTTGGCGAATTTGTGATTGGCCATTTTGCTGACCCATACTTTGTTTCTCATGTTATTTCATTAACTAAGCCCTAGACTAATGTACAGAATCAGAATGCCAGTTTATGTAATTGGCTGATGCAGATCCATGAGAACACAGATAACGGTGGGCATGGCATCACAGCCCAGGGAATTAGTTAGATCAAGGGATTCTCAATACTAGCTGCACATCAGAATCACTTGGGAGAGCTTTTAAAAAGACAAATGCCCAGGCCCTACCCTGGAGAACTCTGATTTAATTGGCCTGGGCTGGATCTCAGCCAGGATGGAGAACCCAAGAGGGGTGAGTGGAATGTTTAAGAGCATTAAGCTGACAGAGCCTGGTGCATCCATCTCAACAGAACGGGCTTGCCATCAGGGCAGGAATACTGGATATCACCAGTTAAGGCTCCTCCCCTACACAGAGCTCGGTGGCTCTGCTCTGCTCCAATCACCTTGGCTTTTTCCACCTTTGTAGGCTGACCAACCTCCCTTTTTAGGTTAATGCATCTCTTCAGGTTAAAGGCAATTTCAAGGTCTAGGAACCAATTTTTCCATTAAAAAAAAAAACATTTTATTTATTCATGAGAGATATAAAGAGAGAGAGAGAGGGGGAGAGAGGTAGAGACAGAGGGAGAAGCAGTCTCCCCACGGAGCAGGGAGCCGGATGCAGAACTCGATCCCAGGACCCCAGAATCACGACCTCAGCCAAAGGAAGATGCTTAATTGACTGAACCACTCAGGCACCCCCATTTTTTCCATTTAAGGCAAACCTGCTTATATGTACTGGCTTTAATGTTAATAACCCATCTGCACTGATTTTAATGTTAATGTTTCAGCCGGCTAACATTTCTCCTTGTTTTCAAGTTATTGGTGACAACTCATTGTAATTAGCATACTGATCTCTGTCTTTTGTATCTTTGTTGGTGGGAGGAAATGGTAAGTATCTCTGATGAGACTGTAGTTTTATTTATTTTTTATTTTTTAATTTTTTAAAGATTTTTAATTTATTTATTCAGAGAGAGAGAGAGAGGCAGAGACACAAGCAAAGGGAGAAGCAGGCTCCATGCAGGGAGCCCGACGCGGGACTCGATCCCAGGTCTCCAGGATCACACCCCAGGTTGCAGGTGGCGCTAAACCGCTGCGTCACTGGGGCTGCCCGAAACTGTAGTTTTAGAACTAGCTTCTTTATTTTCATCACTTCAAAGGTATAAAAATAATTTCATTAAACTTGCATGCTTGAGAACTTAGAGTCATGTACAAAACTGGTTCCATGAGAAAGGCTGGTTTTCTGTTTGGGACTAGATGCAGGCCCCAGAAGGGCCCTGGTCCAAGGACTCGACAAGACAAACACATGGATGAGGGGTCAGGGGTGGGCACCAGGACAGGTCAGCTGCCCTCAGACCTACCCAGGCCTTCGTGCAGCCCTCCCAGGGCAGCACCCCTCCCCCCCACGACTCCTGACTGCTTTCCCTTCCCTTGCTCTGGGACCTTGTTCCATCAGTTATCCTCTCTGGTCATGTCTCAGCTCTCAACTCTGACACCTTCTTAAATGCTTACGGCTCTTGGACCAAATTTCCTTCAGCCCAGCCTCCTTGGGTACAACCGCACTGTCTTTGGAACACTTGGGTGGCTCAGTGGTTGAGTGTCTGCCTTAGGCTCAGGGCATGATCCCAGGGTCCCGGGATCGAGTCCCACATTGGGCTCCCCAGAGGGAGCCTGCTTCTCTCTGCCTGTGTCTCTTCCTCTCTCTGTGTGTCTCTCAAAATTAAATAAGTAAAATCTTAAAAACAACAACAGCAGCAACAAAACACAACCACACTGTCTTCTTCAACATATGTTGGTCTGCCTTCTTCCCCCTACCATATTGTCATATAAATGAATTAAGGATGGCCCCTGTATGTTGGCTCCCACGGTGTTTGTTTCTTCACTTATTTCATAGCAGGTGCCTAAACTCACTCCTATTGGTGCCTAACTCAAATTTCTAGTTGCTTTACATATAGCCTCAATATGCATATTTTGTGTATGCATATATACCCAATATGCATATTTTTGCATATACATAATGGTAAACCCAGTTGCTTTACAAATAGCCCCAATATGCATATTTTTAGCCGTTTGGAGTCTGTCTGTTTTGTATACCTGTGAAATAGCACTCAACGTCTGCTAGCCATAGATTTGCAAACCCTGTGGCTATAAAAGACCCCAAACTGTTGCTGCTCTTCAGAGTCCTCTGACCTCGAGACTCCCTCCTCCTGCTGCTGAGCAACATCATCTGTACATATAAATCCCCTCTTTGATTCTGTTCTGCCCCAAGGGCCCCCTAGCCCTCTTCTTTATGGTAAAGTCATGTCTTACCTGTCTCTATGTTATGAGCACCTGTTACAAAGTATATCACGCAATAGGTGCTCACCTAACATGCACTACATGAAAAGCATGAATGAATGAATGAGAACAGGAGAGATTTCACTAAATTACAGGCAGGCATGTTTTGTCCCAGTTTTTAATAGGTCGAAGCTATGAACTGAAGAGTTTCATGTGAGTTCCAGTAAAATTGGGAATTGCTTGCTCTGGAGCAACCCCCAGGAAAATGACTAATAGTATATAGTGGAAAAATTTTAAAGATATTAAAATTTACAATAGAAAATATTCATTTAATGCAAAAGAAAACAGTAAAGGAGGACTAGAGGAACATGAGACATATAGACATATATGGACATGAGACATATAGACGATAAAAAGTAAGATGGTAGGCATGACTCCAGCTGTATCAATGACGAAACAAAATCCATCAAGAGGCAGAGGTTGTCAGATAAGATAATAAGCAAGATCCCATCATATCCCATCTACAGAAAATACATTTTAGATTCTAAGATACAAGTTGAAAGTAAAAGGATAGAAAAATATATGTCATGCAAACAGCAAACTTAGAAAAGCTGGTGTGACTAAACCGCTATCAGGTAAAATAGCTTTTAAAACAAAACATGTTACTAGAGATAAAGAGGAATATTCTATAATGATAAAAGGATCAATCCATTAGGAAGATTAACAACTGTAAACTTATATGCAACAAACAACAGAACCCAAAATACATGAAGCAAAAGCTAACAGTTGAAGGGAGAAGTAGAAGATTAAAAAATAATAGTTGGAGTATTCAATACCTGCTTTCAATGATGGATGGAAAAACTAGCTAGGAGTTTGACAAAGAAATAGAAGGCTTGAACAGCAATATTAACCAACTAGACGCAGTATAAATCCATAGACTACTGTGCCCAACTACAGCAGAATAGGAATTCTTCTCAGGTGTACATGGAGTGCGTTCTCCAGGATAGATCATATACTCATCTGTGAGACAGGATGTAATAAATTTAAAAGGACTGAAATAAAAGGAAGTTCTTTAACTACCATGGAGTGAAATCAGACATCAATTACAGGAAGAAATTTGGGAAATCCCCCAACATGTGGAAATTAAGCAACATGCTCCGAAATAATCAATTGGTGAAAGATGAATCATAAAAGAAATTAGGATTTTGAGATGAATGAAATAAAAACACTATATATCAGAACACCTGGGATGGATCTAAAGCAGTGCTCAGAGGGAAATTTATAGCTGTAAATGCCCCCATTAAATAAGAAGAAAGAGCTCAAATCAATAGTTAACCTTCCACCTTAAAACATTGGGGAAGAAAAAAGAAAACTAAAAAAGCAAAGCAAGCAGAAGGAAAACAATAAAGATTATGGTAAAGATTAATTAAAGAAAAATATGGAAGCAATAGGGAAATGAATAAAACTAAAAGTTGGTTCTTTTTTTTTTTTTTTAAAGATTTTATTTATTCATGAGCGACACAGAGAGACAGAGACATAGAGGGAGAAGCAGGCTCCCCAAGGGGAGCCCAATACAGGATTCGATCCCAGGAACCTGGAATCATGACCTGAGTCAAAGGCAGAAGTTCAACTGAGCCACCCAAGCATCCCTAAAAGTTGGTTCTATGAAAAGATAGGCTGTTTTGACAAGACTTTAGCTTAGCTAGACCAAGCAAGAAAAAAAGGAAGAAGATGCAAGTTACTGAAATCAGGAATAAAAGAGGGAACATGGCTATCCAACTTGCAGGAAAATGAAGGACTATAAGAGAATGCCATGAGATAAGTGTATGTACTGATGAATTTGAAGAGACAGTTTCCCTGACACCAAGCCAAAGACATCAATAAGAACCCCACAGACCAGTATCTCTCGTGGACAGAACAGTTCTCAGACAAGACAAAACACCAGCAAACTGAAGCCAGCAACAGGATTAGAGAAGAAGGGGTTATACACCAGGCACCATCACCAAGTGGGATTTAAGCCACGAAGGAAAGATCAGTTAATATATAGTATCCGCAGGCCCATCTCGTGGTGTTTTGTTTCATTTATCATTCGCTGTTTCCAGATTGTACAAGTCTGTGCTTCAGGGACATCCCAAAGGCCTTGAATTGACCACTGGCCCACGTATGGCACCCGTGGTTTAGACAGCAGACGTGCGTATGCTTGTCCGAACTCTTACTGGTGGCTCATCGAAGCTTAGTTATTTTTACATGTGCCTTCGGGTAAGCTGAACTTTGGCCCATGCAGCAGAGTTGTTTCGTTCTTTTTTTCTTTAAAGCAAGCTACATCTTGCTCTGAATCGGGAGGAAATGATAAAGA
Source organism: Canis aureus (assembly GCF_053574225.1). Taxonomy (NCBI): domain Eukaryota; kingdom Metazoa; phylum Chordata; class Mammalia; order Carnivora; family Canidae; genus Canis; species Canis aureus. The sequence goes on from NC_135611.1 coordinate 48,510,021, forward strand.
TCTTCTTTTCCTGGAGAGCAGAGCACGTCGTAACAGCCGATTGTTCTCTGGGGTCAGTCATCAGTCAGCTGCAGCAATGACTCAGCTCTTGCAGTAGAGAGGAGTGTCATTTGCCAGATGAGAACAGGCCTCTGAGCCGGGGCGGGACATCCGAAGCCGGATCCAGGCCTCTCTTGCAGCTTCTGGGGGCCTCAGCTATTCCTTGGCTCATATGCGGCCGCTCATCGTTTCTCAGTGTCTTCCCTCTGGGCCCGTCTGTCTCTGCATCCAAACTTCCCCTTGTCATAAGGACACCAGACGTAATGGATCAGGGCCCATCCTTGACCTCATCTTAACTTGATCATCTGCAAAGACCCTATTTCCAAATAAGGCCACAGTCACGCATGGGGTGGGGGGTGTCAAGACTTCAGCATCTCTGTGGAACACAATTGGACCCGTAACAGGCTCTCCTTGAAGAGGCCTGCCTGTGTGTTGACACAGGGCTGTGGATTTAGATCCCCCTCTGAGTATGCTCTAAACTAACAGCTGACTGTTTGATGAAGAAGAGACAGGAGGACCAAGTCTTGGCTTGTCTCTGCTGCTACCATCTTGGAAATCAGGTCTGCACATCTCAGAAAACGACCGCAGATTCCTGCTGGCTCTAAAACCAAGACCAGGCAGCCCGGGGGGCTCAGCGGTTTAGCACCACCTTCAACCCAGGGTGTGATCCTGGGGACCCTGGATCGAGTCCCATGTCAGGCTCCCTGCATGGGGCCTGCTTCTCCCTCTGCCTGTGTGTCTCTGCCTCAATCTCTCTCTCTCTCTCTCTCTCTCTGTGTCTGTCATGAATAAATAAAATCTTTTAAAAAATAAATAAAATAAAACCAAGATTGCAGAGCAGGAGTGGGGCTGTGGGGCTGAAGGGGGCGCCCAGCGATGGCCTCCCCAGCAGAGGCGACTACAGTCTTCTCAGCATCACCTGAGCTGCCTGAACTTTATGAAGTTCAAGTTGGGAAAGGTGGCATGTGTGGTATATGTGTGTGTATGGTATACATCCAGTGTGCATGGTATGGTGTGTGGTGTGTATGTGGAATGTGTATGGTCTGTGTGTGTATACGGTGTGCATATGAGGGAGTATGTGTATGGTGTGCATGTGTGCTGTGTGCTGTGTGTGATGTGTATGTGTATGGGATGTGTGGTGCGCGTGTGTGGTGTGTGCATGGGGTGTGATATACATGCGTGTGGATGTGTGTGCCATGGGGTGAAGGAGGGCATGGAGTGTGAGCATAGGACCTAGGCCCCGCCCAGCCCTCCGTTGTGGTAAACCAGTTTGTGAGGAGCTGTTGGGTCCGAGGGAGGGTGACCAAATTGCCCTGGCTTTAGCACTGAAAGTCCAGTGTCCTGGGAGACCTTCAGTCTCAGAAATATCAAAGTTGGTGTCCCCAGAAGTGTGACTCCAGCTGAAGCTGGCTGGGGAGGCTGAGTCTGAGGCTCTGCAGCTGCACTGTCCCTGGGAACAGGGTGTGTGCATGTAGGGGTCACCACCAGCGTCCTGGGGTCACCGTCAGCATCCTGGGGAGAGGTGACGGAAGACACGCCCTTGACCTTCTCCACTCTGGAAGGCGGTTTTCCCTCCTTTGTCCAGCATTCTCCTTCCCCTGTTGTCCTTGCCTTCCCCCTAGTCCACCCTCTTCCCTGAAGAGAGCAGCCTTGTTGCCACAGGGCCCTGGTTGTCAGAGGGGAGCCCCCCAGGACAGGAGAACCTCAAGGTACTTCTACAAATTACCACTATTTTGTGGTACTTCCTTTCCTAATCTGAAATGGAGTTCCTTGGTCATACCTTACATGCTTTTATAACTTAAAACCCAAAAATACGGGGGTGCCTCAGTGGCTCTGTCGGTTAAGCAACCGCCTTCAGCTCAGATCGTGATCCTAGGGTCCTGGGATCCAGCCCCACGTCAGGCTCCCTGCTCAGTGAGGAGCCTGCTTCTCCCTCTGCCTCTCTGCCTCTCTTCCCAGTCATGCTCACACACACTCTCAATCTATCTCAAATAGAGAAATAAAACCCTTAACAAAAAACAAAACAAAACAAAACAAACTATAATCAGAAGGAAATGCACAAAGAGTATGCATTTTCTACCTGAAAATGCTCCAGCAAGTCACTAGAAGGAAGTGTGCAGGAGATGGGTTTATCTGTCTAGCATCTCTGATGGATGACCCCATGCTCTTGGGTGAAAAGAGCCCTCAGTTTTGATTCAGGGCAACAAAGATTCCCTAAGAGTCCATTTGGAAAGGGCGAGCAATTTGGAATGATCCAGAAGCTCCAGACCTGGTGTTCTTATGGCAGACCATCCTCAGCTTCCTGTAGGGTGAAATGCAAAATCAAACACCATTCCTTCAGGCTTCAGGTCGCCATAGGAATGATGACTTCACTGTATGTAGTTCTTATTGTCAAGGGCCATGCCAGGGACACCCGGAGGCATTAGTTGTCACTTTATAGAGAGATGGTACCACAGTGTTTATGACTGTTGATAGCGGGGCGCCTGGGTGGCCCAGTTGGTTAAGTGTCCATCGGTTTTGCTCAGGTCATGATCTCAAGGTTGTGGGATGGAGTCCCCGCATCAGGCTCTGTGCTCAGCATGGAGTCTGCTTGTCCCTCTCCTTCTGCCCCCCACCCCCAGTCCCCATCCACCATGCTTGCTCTATTTCTGAAATAAATAAGTAAATCTTTTTTTTTTTTAAAAAGACTATTGCTTGCAAGTATTAATTTCAGCCCAAAAGAAGGAATTTATTACAAAGATACAGAGATAATTTACAGAATCAAAGGGCACAGACGCTACTGGATCTCAGGAAGGAGCTGGAACCGATTCAGCTTGGATTTCCAATCTCTCCCCAATGCCCCCAAACCACTGGTTGCCAAGTCTGCTGTGCACTGGAATCCTTTTGAGAGCTTTAACAACACGGAAGCCCAAGCCCTACTCCGGATTCTGATTTAATTGGTTTGGGGTTCAGCCTGGATACTGTGTTTTTTTAAAGCTCTCCCACTGATTCTGACCTCAACACACCTTGGGAGCCATTGTCCCTAAACTAATTTGTGCCTCTGCCCTTTGTCCTCGCTGCCACCGGGCCCCCGGTCTCTGCTCAGTACCAAGACTGCCTTCTCTGTGCTTGTGCTGCTCGTTTGTGGGAGGAGGTCACCCAGGCAGGCCTCAGGAGAAGTCATCATTAATGTGAGATTCGAGACGTCAGCTGGGGCTCCCACGAAGCCCCCGAGTCCTGCTAGGTTTTCCCAGGACGCTCACCTTCCCCAGCCTTTGCAACAATGATTTCAAACTTTCTCTACCTCTTTGTAGTGGGTCAAGCTGACAAGTCCTCAGAGCCCCTGGGCCCTGGCCATGTCTTCCCATCCTCCCCTCGGTGGCCCATGGCCCTGCTTCCCCACCTGAGCTGTCCTGAGAAAGGTTCACGGAGTTCCCATCTCCGCCACCTCTGCACCACCGCCGACGGATGGATGGACAGGGGGGCTGGTTCACCCCACATCGGCTGGACTGGTGCCCGCAGGCCCTGGCTCCCCAGCAGCTGCCTGCAGGGGCCTGGAGTATAGCCTAGATGTGTAGGTCAGATTCTGACCCACGGATAGAACCAACAGATCTTTCCAGATATGGAAGTTTCTGGCAATCTCTCCCGAGCTCTCCTGCAAGGCGGAGCAACTCGATGTGTGGATAATGAAGCCAGGGACAGCTTGCACTCCCTCGAAGCTGCTCTCCTGAGCCCATGCCTCCATTCTCTCTCCAAGCTTCTCCTAAAATTTACATGGAAATTTGTGCCTCAGATTCCAACTAAGGGAAGCCAACTAAGGTGTTCTTGAGCATGAAGACAGTTTTGCCCAGTAACTCGCAGAAGAGATGCAGGCCAGGAGTAGCATGCATTCTGGCTGTCCAAGTTCACTTGGGGCTGCAGGACCCGGGGGATTGGGGCTTCCACTACTCGAACTTGCAAAGTCTCAGGAAAACCAGGATCCGTTGATCCCCTATAGAAGGAGGCGCACACTCAGCCTCCTGCCTCTGAACGACACACTCACTGCCCTGGCAACTCCTGCCCTTTCCTTCCGTGGGGACATGTCCCCCTATCCTGGAAACTCAGACAAAACACACCGGTCCACTGCCAGTCATCTAACAGCCCCACCTCTCTTTCATTCAGGACACGTGTTGGGTATCTGTCTGTCTTGGGCTTAGTGCCAGTCCCTGGAAAGGTGAGGACGAATGGAGGCCAGCAGCAGGGAAGTCCCAGGGGACAGTAGTGGAATGGTACTTGTTTCCTGAAAGGGAAGCATGGCAAAGTGACCTCCAAAGGCTGAGGAGAAAGAAGTGGTTTGTTTAGGGCATGGACAGAAGCATACCCTGAGATCCTAAGACTGCTACCCCACCTCCCTGAAGATCTGCTGCTTCTGTAGCCCGGGAGATCAGGAGCACAGAGCTTGAGAGCAGGTGTGTGTCATGGCCAATAGCTCCAGGGCAAGTCAAGAACATTTTGCCTCAGGGTGTACTTTGGGGTGTGGTTAAGCAAAAGGAAAGCATTGGCGGTGGGGGGGGGGTGCTATGCTCAAGGTCTCAGGTCACAGACCGGTCATCAGGTTGGATTTGTTCAAAATGGTGTTAGCCTGGTTCATGCAGTGCCGCTCAAATGCTAAGAATAAGATAGAGACATGTTTCAGCCAAGTAAATGGAGACCAGTACTTTAAAAAATCCTAAATTCCCAAAGGCAGAGAAGGTGAAGGGTATTGGTATGCTGGCCACACTCCTGGTGAGTGGAAGCAGTGGGGCCCATGAGCAAGGACTGTGCCCTGCGAGAGTGTGTGAGGGCCAGGGGCAGGCACAGGCAAGGTGTTCCTGCTTCTACTCACTGTGCTTCATTATTGCAAGTACTAGAAACCCATGGGTACCAAGGGAAAAGAGGGCATTTGTTTCAGAGGTGCTAACCGGATAGAATGAGATCATGTGTGTAAACTCCTTAGCATAATAGTAAACTTTATGGTGACTCTGAGAGTTGCATGCAGTTATCTTACCTTTGGGGATGAAGAATAGGGAGGAAGCAAGAATTATGTCACAAGATTATGGAAACTAGTCTTCAAAGATGGTACCCCAGGGAACCACCCCTCCCAGGGTTCATGCTCATTGGTTGTCTCTTGCCCTTGGATCTGGGCTGGCTCTGGCTGTCCTTTGACCAACAGAATGTGGTGGTAGTGATGCTGAGTAATGCCTGAGGCTAGGTCACAGGAAACTCTGCAGCTTCTGCTTTGATGCCTCAGAGCCACCATTCTAGGAGAAACTAGCCACATGTTCGAGGTCTGACTTTCTGGAGACCTGTGAGGAAGCCCAAGCTAACCATGGGAGAAGCCACATGGGAAAGACTGCTTGGCTGGCCCTCTGCTTTCCAGCCTCCCCAGCTCAGGCACAAGACATACAAAAGGATGCATTTTGGATGTCCAGCACAGTGAAGCCTTCCGATGACTGCAGCCCCAGTTGCCATCTGCCTGCATTCAGGGAGGCCCCCAGCAAGAACCATTCATCTGAGCTTATCAACACCCAGGACCATGAGAGATAGTAAACTGTTTTGTTTCAAGTCACCATGGTAGGTGCCATCTAAAATGGTTCCAGGGATCCCCACCTCCTGTTATTTACATCCTTGCATGATCCCCACCTCTTGAGTGTTGGGTCGACCTGTGATTTGCTTCTAAAGAAAAGAGTAGAGTAAAAGCAATGGAATGTCACTTATGAGATTAAATGACTTCCGTCTTGCCCTCACTGTCTGGTTCTTACCACTCACTCACTCGGATGAGGCAAAGCTGCCATGTCAGAAGCTGCCCGGTGGAAAGCCCCAAATGGCAAGGAACTGAGAGTGGCCTCCACCCAATAGTCCATGAGGCACTAGATCCTGCCAACAACCACGAGCATGGGTATGGAGGTGGATCCTTCCCCAGGCTAATCTTGAGGATAACTTCAGCCCCAGATGACACAGTGCCTACAGCTTGAACGAGAGCCTGAGCCAAAGGAACCAGTTAATGGCACCTGGATTCCTGACCCGCTGTTCTGAACAAAAGATTCATTCAGAACAGCTGTGTTTCAGTTTCAAAAAGGAAAGAAAACTTTATTATTATTATAGAAACCTAATAGAAACAGAAAAAGGAAATAATCTGCATATAGATGAAGGTAATAATAGGCAATAAATGAGAATAAGGCAAAGTTACGTCAAATCGGGTACTTACAACATCCAACCTCATCAGCAGGGGAAGTCCCATGGAAACAGCCAAACTGGAGTCTGAGTTGAGGGGCCTGGGTGGAGCACCCTCCCCTCAGGTGATACTTCCAACTGACCATCCCCATAAGGGACACATTTATAGGGCAAATAACTGGGTTTGAAAACAAACATTTGTGTGGTTTGGAGCGAGCTGCATTTCTGTTTCCGTGTTTCTATATTTTCAAGGAACCTGGGCTATGTGTGTCTGCCTCCCCTCTGGGATTCCATTCAAGGAGGCCAGCCCAGCCCAGAACAGGAGGGGATGTGAGGCAAGATGTATAGCTCTTGACATCCAGAACAGAAGGGCCAGTTCTGACCTGGAGGCCAGATGATATATTTCAAACAACCAGGCTCCTAAGGTTATTCACACAGCACGGGTCTCACAAATAACATTTCTTAGCCTGCCTGTGTGCATGCAGGTCCAGGTGGTCAGTTAAGACAAGTCACAAAACATCTATCCATATAGACCGCACACAGTAAACACAAGATAATACATGTTCTTGTTTCGGGGCACAAAGTTCTGAGGTAATTTGTTATGCAGCAGGACACCTGGGTGGCTCAGCGTTTGGGTGTCAGCCTTTGGCTCAGGGTGTGATCCTGGATTCCTGGGTTCGAGTCCCACATCGGGCTCCCTACATGAAGCTTGCTTCTCCCTCTGCCCATGTCTCTGCCTCTCTCTCTCTCTGTTTCTCTCATGAATAAATAAAATTTAAAAAATTTGTTATGCAGCAACAGATAACTAATACAGCTGTTATGTGTTGGGGGTAGTTTGTTACACAGCAGTAAACCATGGGAACAAGTACAATGATAAGAAAGCAAAACCTACAGTCTTATATTGTCAGTAACCACCGAGCTGAATGTCTGTGTTCTGGCATTACTAAACTTGATAAGAAGATAAAGCTTTGGAACCAATAAGAGGTAGACCGTTGCTTCTACTGATCAGTTCTCAGGAGTCAAGAAGACAGTGAAAAGTCAGCTCCCACGTTTGGTGCCAACAAGTGGGCCAGAAAGGCATGAGCCCTCCTGCAAATGACAGGAGGAGGTTGTGGGGAAAGCAGTGTGGTGAGACAACCAAGCCCTGACAGAAATACCTTAGTTCTGCTCTGCTTACTGCAGAGAGGATGAGTCAGCTGGAAGTCGGTGTCCAGGAGCTGTTGAAACCCAGGCCAAGACATGTCACTAACGTCAACTGTCATCAACTACAATCAAGCTCAAGGGAGAGTCCAGACTGAGAATTTCCTGCCTTGGAACAAAGAATAGGCAATCAGAGTCCTTGGTCCTAAATTCCATATTCTCTGCACTGAATATGTAGATAGATTTCCTTTTTAAGAAATCTTCCATTTGGTCGTGTCAGGGATGGAATGTTTGTGACCCTACCCCAAACCCCCTCAGCTACTTTCATATTTTTCAGCTCTGACCCTCCCACTGTGGCTAAATTTGGAGTAAGGAAGTAGTTAGGTTTAATGAGGTCATAAGGGTTGGGCCCTGATCCGAAGGGATTGCAATACATTCTTATTAGAAGAGATGCCAGAGGGGTGCCTGGGTGGGTCAGTCGGTTGAGGGTCTGCCATTGGGCTCCCCACTCAGCAGGGAGCCTGCTTCTCTCTCTCTCTCTCTCTCTCTCTCTCTTTCTCTCTCTCTGAGCTTCACCCCCTGCTGGTGCTCTTTTTCTCTGTCAAATAAATAAATACATTCGTTAAAAAAAACTAAAATTAAAGGTGTTTTTAAAGAAAAAAAAAAGATGCCAAAGAGCTCCTGCTGTCTCTTCTTTCACACATGCATCAAGGAAAAGTCATGTGAGGACACAGCCAGAAGGTGGCTGTCTGCAAGCCAGGAAGAGAGTCCTCACCAGATGCGAAATCAACCAGAACCTTGATCTCGGACTAGTAGCCTCTAGAACTGTGAGAAAAAACTTACTGTGGAAGCGATTTAGTCTACGGTATTTTGTTACTACAGCCTGAGCAACTCACACGATGCATTAGAGAGAATCGCAGTAAGCCATTTGTTTCCTTCCTATTTAACTCCAGGCCCAACTAGAGCATGAGTATTCGATGTTAGCCACTGTTGATTATTATAAAAAGGCATAAGGGGATCACTACAGTATATCTACAATATGCTAGACAAATGTTCATTGTTAAATTAGGAAGTGAGTTTGAGTGTCCTGGAGTAGACAACTAATTTCCTAGGGTATCAAGAACATTTGCAGATAAGCCGCTTGAGCTGTTGCGTTGGCCTTGAAAAACAGCAGTGAGTGGGAGTCAGCAAAGTACAGACTGGTGGACTTGACTTTGGTCCAATTTTGGAGAAAATGATTTAAATGGATGGTTTGCAGGCCCTTAGAAAATGAAATGAACGTTAGGCATAAGTGGGTTTTTTTCTAAGAATACGTGCTATCAGACTAATCTAATTTCAGACTTTTTGATCTTTCTTGAAACAAGGCTAGGTTTCAGGTACGTATATACTCACTGACATACTGGTCCAAGTCTCCCAATTAAATGGGATTACTGGGGAATCCTGCAAAACATTATAAAGATGGATTTTAGAAGGCTTTAAAAATAAGAACAAATAAGTTGATAAATGTGGGCTGCGTGCCTCTGAGGTTAGAGAGACTATATATACCTAATGGCTTGTATGCTCCTGGTCTTTGATGGTCACTCTGACCCTGTCACATTCTTCAACACTTGGGACCCCAACACTGGAAGAGCATGGACTTGGGGCCAGGTCAACCTAGGTTCTTACCAGTACCCCTGAGAAAATCACAAACTCTCTTTAAGGCCTCAGTTTCCTATTTGGAGAATGAGGATAATGACTATGGATAACTCCTCAGGTTCCTAAGAGAATTTATTTGTTCAGGCCTTCGGGTTCACAGGTGATCAGTAATTGCTGGTTCTTCTCACTGGAAGGCACGACCCCGAGCCCAGGAGGCGTCAGGAGAATGGAATAACGAGCTGAATGGGCGGAAGCTGCCATAATATCAACTCATTCTCAGGCTGGTACAGACCTCATCTGAAATGTGTTCCATTCTGAGCTTAGAGGGGAAGCTTGTTGAACAGAAGGATCTCAGAGGAGGGGGCCTGGAGGTGAACTGGAGGAACTTCCTGTGAGGGACGGCTGACAGGTTAGACACACTTTCTCCAAGAAAGGGCCTGGGATGTGCTGGGTGCCTCTCCCCTCGTCATATACACTATCATTGTGCCTTTCTGTTCCTTTTTTCTTTCTTTCTTTCTTTCTTTCTTTCTTTCTTTCTTTCTTTCTTTCTTTCTTTCTTTCTTTCTTTCTTTCTTTCTTCTTTCTTTCTTTCTTCTTTCTTTCAAGATTTTATTTATTTATTCATGAGAGAAAGAGAGAGAGAGGAGAGAGAGAGAGAGAGAGGCAGAGACACAGGCAGAGGGAGAAGCAGGCTCCATGCAGGGAGCCTGATGTGGGACTCGATCCTGGGTCTCCAGGATCACGCCTTGGGCCAAAGGCAGACGCTAAACCGCTAAGCCACCCAGGGATCCTTCTGTTCCTTTTCCATCACAGTTTTAACTGTGTCATTATTTGGTTATTATCTGGGGGCTGTGTCCTCCACCAGAAGATAAATTCCAGGTGGACGGGGATTGTCTCAAGTATTCGCCTTGTGTTTCCAGAGCTGAGGGGAGTGCCTAGCACACACCGGGCACTCAGTGTTGGAAGAGCACATAAATGAAAACGAGAAGGATCTAAGTGATGCTGGGCAGCAGATCAAGGGAGGACTGATGTCAAGTAGTTACCAGGAGGGGGTTTGGGTCTCAAAGATGTCAACTCTTTTTCAAACCTGGAGCCATAATGAAAACAGCAAGGGGTCTGTGGGGCGTCTCAGCAGAGGCCAGGCAGCTGGCACAGTCTCTGGAGTAGGCGTTTCTACACCAGAAAAGACTGCCCCAGATTGGAGGTGAAAACTGGCTGCCTCCGGGGAAGTGCAGACACAAATGTGTTTGGTTTAGTCCTCTTGGAGTTCAAAATATTTTTTAAAATTAGTTTCCAATACTTTAGACTTGGAAGGAGTCACATGAAAGTTGTATCTGAAGTCAGAGTCTTTCAAAGGGCTGAGTGCAGCCCCTTTAGATGATGCACGCTCTGCTGCACAGCGCCCACCTGGCCTCTGCCCTGTTACCTGCCTGACCTGCAAGCACTGATGTTTAGGTTCCCTGGCCTTGCTGCCGTGAAGACCCCTTTTCCTCCAACTGTCTACGAAAAGGATCAGAGGAATAATCTTTTGTTGTCATTTTTAAAAAGATTTTTTTTTTATTCATGAGAGACACAGAGGCAGAGACACAGGCAGAGGGAGAAGCAGGCTTCCTGCAGGGAGCCCGATGTGGGATTCGATCCCAAGACCCAGGGATCACACCCTGAGCCAAAGTGGTTGACACTCAACCACTGAGCCACCCAGGCTCGCTGTTGTCATTCTTTTAAGAGTTGTTGTTTAGAATTCAGAGTGGTCATGGACTTTGTCATTATTACTCAGTATTCAGTCTGTTGTTTTGCCTGGTGTCCCCCGCTTCCCCCCAGTTTTTCCCCAATTTCTCGAGCCCCTCCCATCTCCAGATCAGCCCAGACATTGAGCATTCGCTCTCCTGTCCAGTCCAATCCCATCCCAGGTGCGTTGGGTGCTCTTCCTCCCTGCCACCGTAGCGATCTGTGCTTGTTACTTTTGGTAACTGACCTTGCCTGTAAGTTTGCTGAGGGCAGGAACCGAATCCTGTTCCTGTTGGTGTCCTCCTGCCAACACCAACAAGCTCGTTGGCAGCTTAGCACATGAACAAGGAAACATTAGGAAGAAAGCTTGAGTCGTTTATTTTCCTCATTCAGTTCGACTTTAAACCCATAGCAATAAGGGGACAGGGGACATTTTGACAAATGCTCCGGGGAATCTTGGAAATATCCAAAACCGTGGCTACCCTCTATTCTTGATTACAGAAATTTAGGACCGTGAGCGAAGATCTTAGATGGAGAAAGTGCTTTTGGTCAGCTGATCTCTTCACACTGTAGAGAAAACTTGAACAGGATTGGCCCCTGACACTTGCTCCTATTCAGCACCTTAGCAGGACCCAGGTTTGCACCATCGGCGATGTTTTCAGCTCTGTGGGATGTGGGGTGTGGGATCCACACCTGCATGCTTCCTGGGGGTCCTGTGCTTGCACCAGCGATGGAAAATCTGCATGCTCTAGTAGAGGGTTGCAGAAACGACCACAAAGAGCCTGGAAAGGTCTCCTGGCATCACTTGGGCGGTGTCAGAGGTTTGCTCTGGCTTTTAAGCTCTTTGGGTCACAAACTTAACTTTGAGAATTTGGAAAGTTATAGATCTTCTCCCCAGAAAAAGGCTGACACCTATAGTGCCTTTCACACAACTGTAGGGCGCTCCTGGACTCATGTCCTGATTAGGACCCCGGAAGCCACAGGGTGAAGGTTTTAATGTGCCGTCTCCTCGGCCAGTAAGAGTCAAGTCGTTCGTTCGTTCGTTCGTTCATTCATTCATTCATTCAACTAGTCAACCCTAGACTGAGCCCACCCACAGCTCGAGGCCCACCTCCGTGCTCTTGGGGCGCAGCCCAGGTAGAGGCGCCTCCTATGGAGCCAGTGAGCGGGAGAGTGCGCCCCCCTCCCGTACCCTGCCCCGCGCCTGGCTGCACCCCACCTGCTCCCGCCCCCACTGTCACCCTGGCCCCTGCCGCGGCCCCGCCCTCGCCCCGTGGCCCGGTCTCGGTCCTCACCCCGCCCCCCACGCCCCAGCCCCGCCCCCGCCCGGGGCCCGCCCTCGCCCCGCCCCCGGGTCCCCCCCCCGCGCCCCCCGCCGCGCCCCCGGCCGCACCCCGCCTTCGCCCCGGCCCCTGCCGCCTGCACCCCCGCGCCCCCGGGCCGTGCCCCCGGCCGCCCTCGCCCTCGCCCTCGCCCCGCGCCCCGGTCCCGGGTCCTCCCGCGGCCGCCCGCGCCCCAGCCCCCTCCCCCTCCCCCCCGCCCCGCCCGCAGCCGCGCGGTCGCTTCCGCGCACGTGACCGGGCGGCGCGTCGCGCTCTGACGAGATCCACGGGGCCGGGGCTCCCGGCCGCTGTCGCTCGGGCTGCGGCTGCCGCGGCTCCTGTGCGGCGCGGGGGGCTCGGGGCGCGGCGATGGAACCGTGAGTGCCGGGCGGGCTTCTCCTGGCCGCGGGCGGGGGCGGGGGCGGGGGCGGGGGCGGGGGCGGGCTCGCGGCAGCCGCGGGAGCCCCGACGCCGGGCCCTCCCCGCACGTGGCGCTCGTACCCGGGGGGAGCGGCGCGGGGGCCTCGCGGGGCGGCGGCGGGGGCGGGGGCGGCCGGAGCGCACCGCGGGCGGGCCCCCGAGGCCGGCTTTGGCCCGGCTCCCCCGCAGCCCGCGCCCCGCGCGCCCGGGGTTGCTGCTGCCGGAGCGGCCTCCCGAGCCCCCCACCGCCCGCCCTGCGCACCCCGCGCGCGGCCGCTGACCTGTCCGCAGCCGTTAGGAGCCCGAGCACCCCGCTCGGCCTTTGCGCCCTAGCCCAGCTCTGGGGGAGAGACGCGCTCTCCGTGGCCTTGGGATGATGCCGGCACGTCGGGAGCCCGCGCCGGCCGCGCAGATCTCCGGGACACGGAGTTTTAGGACTTTTAATTTGCTGACTTTGGGCCTTATTTCCTCTGTGAAGTTCAGGGACTTTATGTGGAAAAACCTGTCCAGGGCCCCGTAGACGCCATCCCTAAAGCCGGCCTTTGACGCAGCCGAGTCACCTGGGTGCCTCCCAGGGGACATCCGGGAAAAGAGAGAGAGAAGATCAGAAGTTGAGCGCCTGAGTTGCAAAAACGTCAGAAGTCCCAGAGGAGGATGCCTGGAGCCTGTGCGCCTGCAGGGGCGTCGTGGCAGGAGTGGCCAGCGCAGGCTCCCCCGCCGGGGGAAGGCCCGGGGGCTCTCCTGTGTGCTGGCTGCTGTAGAGGCGCCGCAGAGAAGAGCAGAGAAGAGGGGACGGGGATGCCAGGACGCAAACACATGTGACGGAGGGAAGGCCTTTTGCCTCCTGCTTCCTCAGAAGGCTTGGACTTTGGTTGATCCCTTCAGCACGGCAAGCCAGGGTGGCGCTACATGTCAGTCCTAGGTGGATGTTTTAAGGGTCTTTCTTTTCGTTAACCCCCAGGCAGCAGGGTGTTGGCTGTACCCACCCCGCGCGGCTCCAGAGGCACCATTCATTCGTGGTGGACGTCAGTAGTATGCTTGGAATGCGCGTGAGGTTGCCTTCTGGAGTTGTGCCTTGTGACCCTGGGTCACAGTGGCAACTCGCATGTTTCAGTTTCCCTCACGTAGCCGGTCTCCTTGGGTCCACGCAGCACAGCAGCCCTGGGTGGTGTAGGGGGGTGGATCTCTTTCGGAGACAAGAGAGGCTGAGGGCTTGAAGGGGCGTGGGTCTCCTGGGGAAATCCGGTGCTGCTACGTGATGGGGGACTAGCCCAAGTGGGAGCTCTTAACCAAAGGAGGACTTGTAAAGCCACAGTTTGAATGAAGGATCTTAGTGGGGCATTCAGGTTTCTCCTGCTGTGGCACAGTAGGCTGCATGATGTTCTTCTAGAAGCCATGTGGGGTTCTGTTGAGCCAGGGGCCGGGGTGGTGGGATGTGGGTCTCTGTGAGGCCAGGCAGCCACCATTGTGTAGCGTTCAAGATGACATGAAAGAAGTGGAAGTCAGAAAAAGCCTTTGGCACACATAAAAATCTTAGGAGAAAACAAGCCTGAGGATCTGAGGCATGTACTGGATTCAGGCGCCTGGTGGGGCCACAGTGCTCTCATTACCAGATGTGACAGAGACCCCCATGGTGAGAAAGCTGAGAAGTAACAGGAGCGGGAAGAGAAGCCAGAGAATGAATGAGGTGGGGGAGCACAGAGGAGCAAAGAGCCCCTGGGGGAGGGCGGCTTAGGGGGTGGGGGCTGAGAGCAGGGCCTGCTTGACCTCCCTGCCCTCCCTGCGCACATGCAGCCCGGCCTATTCTTTTCAAAAGAGCAGGAGAGATTGCTATCAAAACCAGTCAGGATAAAGAGTTCCTGGTTCTTAAAGTTCTAAGCTGAGGTTTCCTGCAAACTCTGCTCCTCTTCTGATAATGCCAAGGAAGTGACAGGTGCTGGGGGTTCAGGAGGAGAGGCCGGTCTAGAGCCGAGCAGAGCAGAGCGTGTCTCAGACCTTTGCTACCGTGACTTCCTGTTTGAGCCGCAGCCCCGCACGTATTTGAGATTCCTCAGGTTCAACTGTTGCTTTGCTCTTGCATTACTCTGCAGACTCAAATATGGTGGGTGTTTTGTGTGTGTTCCTTGATATTTACAACCAGTTTTTATTTATTTTTTTAAGAATAGATTTTATTTATTTATTCATGACACACACACACACACACACAGAGGCAGAGGGAGAAGCAGGCTCCATGCAGGGAGCCTGACGTGGGACTCGATCCCAGGTCTCCAGGATCACGCCCTGGGCTGAAGGCGGCGCTAAACTGCTGAGCCACCCGGGCTGCCCTACAACCAGTTTTTAAAGAGCATGTTTTATGTATGTCTCTTTCATCCTGGGTGCTTTTAAGTGTAGAAGTGTATTAAGTAGACTCCTCTTCTGTCAGCAATGAAGGGATGGCACAAATAAATCAGCACCAACCTTGTTGTGGTTCTGTGTCCCGGGCCTTCCGAGTGGCACAGTGCTTGAGGGGACACCAGGCCTGGTCAGTATCCTATTCTTGTAACTACAGAGTTTTTTATGATTGCGTCTCTTAGGGACCTTTTTTTTTTTTCTGAACCAAAATGATCTGTAGAGCTAATAAAAAAATAAGTACTTACCCTGTACCAGATACTCCTGTGAGTACCTTCTGTGCCCCACTTCATGTGATCCTCACAGCTATTCTCCCCATGAAGACGTTTCTCTTAGCATTCCCATTGTTACAGATGACAACACTGAGGTGCGGAGGAGTCACATGAGTCTTCCAAGGTCACAGTACACATCAGAGGGCTGAGACTGAAGCCTGAGTAGTTGGCTCCAGAGCCCATGTTCGTGACATAAACGCTGCCACCTCTCAGTAACAGGTGGCAGTGACCAAGCACTTAACAAGGGCTTTTAAGTAATAGCCCATTTAATGATCACAGCAACTTGGGCGGCGGGGCAGCTCAGTGTTCTGAATTCTATAGCTCAGAGAGCAGCAGTCCTGAGAAGAGAGTGGCCCACCCCGGGTCATCCTGCTGGTCATGGTGGAAGGCCTTCCAGCCTGGCGATCTGCCTTCGGATCCCAGCCGCTTCACCACCGGATGCGCTGCCTGGAGCTGGGCCAGGGTGCTGCTGTTGGCTGGCACCTTGCCTGAGCTGGCCAGTGTGTGGCCGGCTTCCTTGCTCTCTTTGCCCTGGGAGGGGTAATCAGTGGCCTAACTACCGTGCTCCTGGGTGCCAGTCATGGGCTTGCAGCCTGGCGAGGATACATATGAATTCATGGTTCCTTGAGGAGCGTGGAGGAGCATCTTGTTCATTAAAATCTGTATTGAGGTCGTCGGGCCTTGAGTGTTTGCCTAGTGGCTTTTTTGATTAGGGTAATGATCAATTATTTGTGATCTATTCAAGTTTGAAATTGGAATATATTCAGATATATTCAACATATTTCACCGATCGAAATGTCAGCGTTTCTTCTTCTGTTCTTCCCCTTCGAGTTCTTCTTTTCAAAACCCATTCAGTGGTAGGTTTCAAAAGGAAGGATTTTTGTGAGGGAGCCAAAGAGTGAGAGTGAGAGCATGGCGGGCCTCCTTCCTGCCTCTGACCTCGGGGGTTCAGATCCCACCTCCACCTCCTGCTGACTGGGCCTCAGCAGCGAAGACTACCCCTCCCCACCCCGGGCCTCTCTTTTCCAGTGTGTAGAAGGGCTGATAATACCCGTGCTTATGGGGATCCCTGGGTGGCGCAGCGGTTTGGCGCCTGCCTTTGGCCCAGGGCGCGATCCTGGAGACCCGGGATCGAATCCCACGTCGGGCTCCCTGCATGGAGCCTGCTTCTCTCTCTGCCTGTGTCTCTGCCCCTCTCTCTCTCTCTGTGACTATCATGAATAAATAAATAAAATCTTAAAAAAAAAAAAATACCCGTGCTTATGGGAGGATGTCGGCCCCTTTCTTCAGTTGGTTGAGTTCTGGAGCTAGAGGAGGGAGGCACTACATTGTGGATCCTCAGGGATTGGTAGGATGAAAACAGGGTTTTTTTTGTTTTTGTTTTTAAAGAAAAAGAAGGGGAAAAAAGAACTATTACTTCTGTAACGAGCCTGAGTTCTTCCTGGGTGTGTGCTGCACTGTCCTGGGCTCTTCATGCTTTTGTTTATGCCCCCCAACGGCCCTTGGGGGGTACTCTGTCTCCGATCTACAGGCGAGCGCGCTGGGGCCCTGAGAGTGCTCTAGCCTAAGTATCATTGTCGGCCTCGAAAGTCCAGGGAGGCGGGATTTGAAGCCAGGCTGACAGGCCGCAGGCCAGCGCGTTGGGCCACGGGAGAAGAGATTATTTTTATACAGATGATGAAAGAAAAACAAAATCTTTGCTTGAAACATGCGAATGCATTGAGAGATTGAAAGTCCCTTCCCACCCCCCAGATGCTAATTTTTAAATTCTAGAGTGCGAAATCTGGGAATGCATTGAACACGCAGCAAAATCTGTGATTCAGAAATATTCTCAGTTTTACCTACCTGCTGTATCGTGACTTGATGAGACCAGATAAAATCCGTATTTATAGAAGTGCTTGAGCCTCCTGGCTGCTGTTTTCTCCTGCCTTCCCCGCGGTGCTGGCCTTCACTGGGTTCTGTGACAGGCTGAGATCTTCCATCCCATCTTCATCCGCATCCCTGAAAGCGCCCTGAGGTGTTTTCTCGAATTTTCTGCTCTGCCGCTTCTGTCCATGTCCGGGTTGTTCTGCCCCAGGCCCATAAAGGGGCTCATTGAGTGTGTGCCTCCCCCATGGTTTGTCTCTAGTGCTGTTTTATCAGCTCTTATGGGGCCTGTGTGGGAGGGGAAGTGTCTAGCGGGAAAGTAATGTTGGCTGCAGCAGTTCTGGAGCGCTCGCAGCCCTAATGGGGACACTGGCTTTCCAGCCGGCCGAGCAGGGCCCTGACTGAGGGTGTGGGCCGAGGGGAAGGCACTTGCCTGGAGCTGCTCTGGCCAGTTCCCAGACCCAGAGGGCAAAGGTAAGGGCCATACAAAGCATTAAAAAAACAACAGTGGGAGAAAAAGTTGGAAGTGTGCCTGCCATTTAGTGGTCTCTACTTGATCATAGCAGGGTGAATATTAGAACATGGAAAAACCAGAGTAAAGCCAGGGACAAATGGATACAAATGGAAGGAATCAGTAGTGATTGGGCTCAGGCATCTCTAGTTCATGACCTGCCCTTTGTAAGGCTCAGCGCTGGGCATCGAGAGGCCAGAGGTGGCACTCCGGGTTGGGGGCTTGGGGGGAGCCTGTGAATAGTTGTCACCCGCAGTGAAATCTGGGAATGAGGTTAGCCCGGGTGGCTCAGCGATTTAGTGCCCTCTTCTGCCCGGGGCGTGACCCTGGAGACCCGGGATCGGGATCGAGTCCCACGTTGGGCTCCCTACGGGGAGTCTGCTTCTCCCTCTGCCTGTGTCTCTGTGTCTCTCATGAATTAAAAAAATAAATAAATAAAATCTGGGAACGGGCATGAGCCTCCTGTCCTGCACCTGAGGAGACAATGGCCTTCTCAGAGAGGTTGGGGGAAGCCTCATGGGAGGCAGGCCCCTGGCTGGGCCGGATGGGTGCCTGGGGCTGGAGGGAGGGGAGGGACTCAGTGACTGTCCATAGAAGTAGGAAGGCCAGCGTCTCTGTGACGAGGATGGGTGGTGCCCGTCTCACATTCTTTTTTTTTTTTTTTTTAAGATTTTGTTTATTTATTCATGAGAGGCACAGAGAGAGAGAGAGAGAGGTGGGGTGGGGCAGAGACACTGGCAGAGGGAGAAGCAGGCTCCATGCAGGGAGCCTGACGTGGGACTTGATCCCGGGGGCCCCAGGATCAGGCCCTGAGCCGAAGGCGGCGCTAAACCGCTGAGCCACCCAGGGATCCCCACCCCCCCCACGGTCTCACATTCTGACAGGACAGTCCCAGGTGCTTTGAACTGAGAAGTTTCTATATAGCTCTGTGACTTAGGGACCTGAGTTTCATTTTTAATTGTGGTTTTTGTTTTCTTTTTTTCGGTAGGTGTATCAAAGGGGAAGCTTTTAGTTTCAGTAGAATAGTCATGAAAAGTGGCTTAAACACAGGGGTGTCCAGGGTTAATTTTGCGGCTCCGTGGCCCCGGTGGCCTGAGCAGTTTCCGTCTTTGGCTCTTGGCCCTGGCCTGCTGCAGTGTCCACCTTCTTCCATGGGGTGTGGCCGCAGCCCCTTGGACAGCACTTACCTGCACAGCCCTGCCCATCGGAGACATGGCCAGTGGGGGAGGAGGGGGGGGCTCTTCCCTCCCAGTCTTCCCTGCATTAGGCCCGGAAACCTCTCAAAGGGCCTGGCTGGTTTCCCTCAGGCTCTGCTGTTCACTGGGGGGGGGGGGGGGGCAGGGAGGGCGGCCTGGGAGAGTGAGGCTAGTCCCCCTGGTAGGGGAGCGGGGGAGGAGGGGACAGACAGCCAGGGACTTATGCCCTGCCCCAGAGAAAACCCCTTCATCTCCTTTTTTTTTTTTTTTTAAGATTTTATTCATTTATTCATGAGAGACACACAGAGAGAGAAGCAGAGACACAGGCAGAGAGAGAAGCAGGCTCCATGCAAGGAGCTCGATGTGGGACTTGATCTCGGGACCCCAGGATCACGCCCTGGGCTGAAGGTAGATGCCAAACCACTGAGCTACCCAGGGATTCCCCAGCTCCTGCTCCATCTTTAGAAAAGTGGGGAATTACGGTGGGAGAGTTGTCTCCAGAGAAACACACGTAAACATGTCACAGGCGTGCCAGTGACAATCGGTTGCGAAGTGTCTGGCTATCACTCGCAGTGGTAGAGAAGCCACTGGAGAGTTCTGGATTAAGAGTAAACACACCTGGCTTCCAGGGCAGCTGGGTGGAGGGAGGGGTGCAGTGCCAAGGCCAGAAGCAGGAAGGCCAGGGAAGGCTGCTGCAGTCCAGTGACACATGGCAGGCCTGACTGGAGAGCTGAGGAGGACCGAAACTCTACATTTTGAGTATCATAGACGTGGGGAGTGAGGGGAAGACACAGGTCCCAGAGGACTGCTGAGTCCTGGGCCTGAGCCGCTGGAAGGTTGGAGAGGCCACTTCCCGGGGAGGGGAACACTGCAGACAGGGTCAGCAGAAGATCCAGAGTCTGGCTTTGGACGCGTCACACTCGAGCTGCCTACTGGATATCCCAGGGTGGTGTCAAGTAGCCTTTCCTGGCAGTCTGGGGCTCAGCTGTGAGCGTGGAATTGTTCGCACCTGCAGCGTCTCTAAAGCCTGACATAGGAGGAGGTCACAGGGAGCAGAGCTGAACAGGGAAGAGAGTAAAGGGCAGTACCGTGCAGCTGTGTCCCAGCAAGACCGTGATGACGTCGGTCCGGCTGCAGAGAGCCTGTGTGTAAAAAGAGACATGGGCCTGGAGGGAAGACTGGCGTGTGGGTCCCCTTGAGAGGAGAAAGGAGGGACAGCTGTCCTGAGCTGGCAGGGTTTTGCTCGAGGCCTTCCTGCTCTGGTTATCCAGGGAGAAGGTTCCACCAGCTGCTGTGTGTGACTCAGCTGGGCTGTTTGGGGAAAGGGGGAGTCCTCTCCCTGCTCCCTAGTAGCTGACACCAGTTTGAGGGAAGGACATGAACACTTCCGAGGTAACAAATGAGAGTTGATAGGTGTTTCCGTGGGTCTGGCATCCATGCAGATAGGCCGTCGGTCTCCAGGCGCTCGGCCACGCGGGCCCTGTGTGCTGGGGAGGTCTTTAACGGGGGAGACCACGAGAGGAGGAAGGGCTTCCTGGAGGAGGTGGGACTTACAGGTGATTTCGATTTCAGTGATTTGGCGGGGAAGAGAGAGAGGTCTCCCGTCGGGAGGGCGGTGTACGCAGGGGCTGGTCTGGAGTCCAGCTCGACCATGGTGGGAAACAATGTAGGCATCGGATTCGGATGCTTGGTTTGAGTGCCCCTCAGCCTGAGCCCTCATCTGGGGGTTCTGGAAGGGGTCGGACCTTCCTCGGAAGGCAGCATGATGACCACCGCAGGTCGTGCTTCGCCAGGCTTACGTGCCGCATGGTAGGAGTCATGGGTACGGGTTTGGGGGGACCTGGGAAGCCATGAGGGGGAGTTGAGCCTTGACGGAGTGGCTGTGAGGAGCCAGAGGCCTCCTGTGTGGGGCAGCAGGGCAGCAGGTCCAGCGCCGCGGAGGACGCGTCGGGGAGGCTGGTGCGGTGACCGTTCCAGGAGTGGTGGGGGGCCCAGGCCGCTGGACTCGGCCCGGCGCCCCCTTCCTGGCCAGCTGCAGCAGCGGGGTGAGGGAGGGACCGGCATCCGCAGAGGTGACTCCAAGGTTTCAGGATGTGGAGAAAGTGTAGAGGCAGGAAATGGGGAGTGGAAACAGCTTTTTCATTTGCTGTTTTATGCTTTAATGGGTTCAGTTTTAAACTTATTGACCGTAGAATGGTGTGGAGTCCTAAGTGAAAGCGTCCTGGGGGACACTGCCTCAGAATGGCATCAGGGGCCAGGCAAAGGCTTGGGGACGGTTCCTGGAGGTGGGGAGGAGGAAGCGGGGGATCCCCCTGGGGCTGGAGAGTCTACCAGAAGGGGCGGGGGACAGAGGCTGCTGGGTCAGAGGCCTCCTGGTACCGGCCTGCGTGCCTTTTCTGCATCACATATCTTGCCTCTGAGCGTTTACAGAACATTCCTTCTGTTGGTGGCCTGATCCTAGGGCGTCAGGGCTGTCACGGAGACTTGCTTGGGCTGCCGGTTAATTTAGGTCAGCTGGGTTGTTAGAAACACATTGGTGTTTCAGGTGGGAGGTGAAGTGGGAAGTGGGCAGAGAAATGACTGATTTGGGCAGGAAGTGGTTGTGGGACAGCTGGGACCAGGAGATGTGAAGCTAGACCAGCTGGGGTGGTGGTGGGAGGGGGGCTCTACCCTCCGCTGCTACTGCCACTGCTCCTGTCTTCGTGTTGGCATCTTAACGGTTTTGCTACTTTGACTGAACAATACTGTAGACCTGTGATTTGTCTCGACTAGGAAGATATTCCCGAGGTTTTAGAAGTCTCTAGATTTTTGGCGAAGCGCTTCAAAGTTTTTAGATGCGAAGTTGAGAGCAGAAGGAGCCCTGGGGAGGTGGCGCAGTCATGCGGAACCGAGCTGTCTTGGCATTGGCCCTGGCCCACTGTCCCTCGTGACTGGAAGGGGTCTCTGGACCCCAGACCCCCCGGCGTGAGGACACCTGGAAAGGTCTGCTCAGCAGGAACCTGCAGGCAGCAGAAAGGCGGCGCGATGCCCCGCCGATGCCCCGCAGCCTGGGGCGGGGACGGGGTTGTGCCCGGGGACGTTTCCGCGGGCAGGGCACTTGCTTTGCTATCTCGGTGTCTCTCTTCCGCTGAGTTGGGTGAGGCCTGATTTCTAAACCAGGAAAATCTGTAATACATTGGATGCTAAGTGGCCGTTTTAAGGAAGGGGGGAACACTGGGCTTGTACTGAGCCCAGAGGGGGGTTTGCACAGCGCCCCCGGGTGGGCACGGCCGCAGGCACTCGGCCTTGCGCTTTCCGCCGCGCTGCTTCTCTGACAAGTCAGCGAGGATGTGTTTTAATTAATAGTGCGTCTTAGATATCAAGATTTAAATATAATTATTCTGTTTTTCTCTGCTTCTGAGTAACCTCTCCTGGGCTCTCACCTGTGCCGGGAGCCCTCGGCGCCCCTCAGAGCCTCAGCACGGGGTGGGGGGGCACGTCGCCCCGAGAGCGGCAGAGTGGGGCACCGTACGTGACTAGGCGTTTAATGTTTAAATGACGAGATTGACAGAAGAGTGGTAAAGATAGTAGAGTGCCTGCGTGGCCCTCCCCCAGCCTCCCCCCATGCCGGCGTCTCCGCACCGAGGCTCTGTCACACCCGAGAGAGCCATGTTGGCGTGGTCCCGTGAACCACAGACTTTCTCGGCCTTTTCCCCACAGCTAGTCCATTTAGCTTTGTGTAATGTGTTTTCAAAGTGAAAACGCCCGCGCAGCTGCACAGAAGTCTCCCTTCTGCAGGCTGTGCGGAGGGACTGCGTTATTAGCCTCCACACCTGGGGACAGCAGAGCCACGACAAAGAGGACCTTGTTCTGGTGCCGGCCCCGCTCCCACAGGGCTTTCCCCAGAAGCACAGTCGTGGAGGCGGGTCCCCTCAGCTCTTCCTGCTTGCTGAGCCTCCTTCCTGGGGACCGGCAGTTCCTGCCAAGGGACAGAGCTCTGATGTTGTCCCTGTGTGTAAGTTGAACGGGTTGGGCTTCCTCCCTGAGGTCCTTTCTGGCTCTAATATTTTAAAGCTTTCAGGCCTCTTAGAATCTTTAGGGTCCAGGGGCACCCGGGTGGCTCAGTTAAGTGTTCAACTCTGGGTTTTGCCTCAGATCGTGATCTGAGTGATGAGTTCGAGCCCTGTATCAGGCTCTACACTCAGCTGGGAGTCGGCTGGAGATTCTCTCTCTCTGCTGCCCCCCCTCTCCCCTCGTACTTTCTCTCACTCATTCACTCTCTAAAATAAATAAATCTTAAAAAGCCCACACAAAACTTTAGGTTCTGAAATCAGAGTTGGGGTTAGCCTTCTTAATCCACTGGCTCTCATTTCTCTTGCAGAGCAGGGTCATTTGTGGGTTGGCCTTTGGACCTGTGTCCCCAGGACAAAGACAGAGGCACTCCTTCCTTCATCTCTTCACTGATGCCGTCATTCTGTGAACCACGGTGACACGGAGCCCGGGGTTCATTGGCCCAAGGCCTGATGGGTCCTGCTGGGGAGAGCCGGCTGGGGAATCAGCAAAGCCACGTCTGAGCAAAGGTGGCTTATGGGCCCCAACCTTTGCTCCCAGATATTGTCCAGCTGATTTCCTGCTCAGGAGCTGGAATCTGCAGCCGTGGAAGGAGAGATTGCGTGCACACAACACCTTAAAGCAGATAACCTTTCCTTCCGTTTCAGTTCTAAGCCTGGTTTTCCCTGTCCCTGGGTGTGTGTGTGCTGTTCCTGAGGCAGGAGAAATTCCTCCTCCTCCTCAGCTCCCAGGACCAGGGAATGCCAGAGGAATAAAAAAAAATGTAAAAAGCAAAACCAAACCTCCCCTCCCATTCTCGTCTCTTTGGATTTATGGGCCTCCTCTTTAGGTTATAAGGCGGGATCGGCTGCTTGCAGGCCAAGCCTGGCCCGCCGCCTCTCTGTGGGAGGGTTGAATCCGAGCGCAGCCACGCACACGTGTGTACATCATGTCTTGCTCTCCACACTGGTGTAAGTCATAGAAGAGTGCGGGCAGCCTGCTCAGTTGCATCCACAGCAAACCCCACAGCGAAGGTCAGGCTGAGCTGACGCAGGTGAGGGGTTGAAGGAACCCTGGACAGGAGGAACAAAGTTGTGGGCTACTGGAGAACCGGGTAGGAAAATGCGTGCTGGTGGCCCTACAGTTCCCAGTCTGGGCTTGATTGTGCCAGCTAACAGTTCAGGCTGCATGTTTGTGTGAGGGGGCCAGGGTCCTCTGCGCATTTGGTCTCCCCTCTGGCCGCTGAAGGTGGGGGCATGTAGAGGGGGCTCAGCTACCGTGTGTGTGGTGTGGTGAAACGTGCCCTTGGTGGGCCCTGAAGCCATAGCATGCTGTCGTGCTGTGAGGAGTGGGGTCTGGCTGGTCCCATACGGAAAGGGTGGCAGTCCACCCCTGATGCCCCGGAGAGTCACCCGCCCTGTAGTAGTCACCCAGGTTACGTGGGCAGTTTTGTCAGGCGGGTCACCTGGGTTTAGAGTAGGTCCGCTTCTGAGGTGGGGAGGGGGTAGCCAGACGCAGCCTGGGGATGTTGCTGGTTTGGGAAGGGGCCTCCTGTGGACTCCACCACCGCTGCCTGACCCTCACCCACTGTCTTCTCTGCAGGTTGGCACCCATGCGGCTGTACACGCTCTCCAAGCGCCACTTTGTCCTCGTGTTTGTTGTCTTCTTCGTCTGTTTTGGCCTGACCGTCTTCGTTGGGATCAGAGGTAAGTTGCAGTTCTTGGCCATTTTATCATTTATAGTTACCCTGGTGCATGTTTTTAGAGACCGGGCAAACTCTACCCACTTTCTGTCTCCTGCTAAGGGCCCTATGGTGGAGGGTGAAGCGCCGCTTCATTCTGAACCCACTGGGCAAGGGGTGACCCTAGTCTTGCCCCTCATAGCAGCCAGGGCTTGAGGTTAACTTGGCAGCACCAGGTGGCCCTGACTGCATACCTTTTATTGGACAGTCAAATGTTTCTATAGAGGCTCCTGTGCTCAGGACCCAGCCTGGGCTCTAGGGAGTCCAGGACACACTGGCTGATGTGGGCCACAGGCCATGTAAACTATCCAGGGCAGCACATTCTTGGGTTGTGGTGGGGCATGAGACAAGCCTGGGCTGACCAAGTGGGAGCCGGGAGGCTGCTCTGATGATGCCCTGAACTCTCGGTGGGAGGGAGCCTGCAGATTGGCTTTGGCCTTGTGTTCAGGGCCCCAGGTGCCTTGGGGTTTCATAGCATGTAATATGAGTGGGAGAGACACCATAATGATTTTAGCTTCAAAAATGCCTCTGCAATCATCCGGTCCAACCCTATTTCACATAGATGGAAAACCAGAACCAAAGAAGTTGGCCCGTTTTCATAAGGTTCCCAACAACCCAGTCTCTTCAGCCCTATCCGGGGGTAGGAAACCAGAACCTGTGTAGGTTGTTTCTTCTTTCCCTTTTAAATATCATATTTAGTGAGCATGGTTTCTGGCAGGTGTTTATTTAATTACAGCATTTCATATTAAAGTATGGATGACATTTTAGGCTTAGCCTGTCCCAGAGGCACTTGTGCCTCCAATGGCTAGTGTCTTAACCTCAACTGGTCCTGAGCTGACGACTGGCCCCATGAAGCTGGGGGTGAGGGTGGTAGTTTAGGTGCTGTTTGCCTGCTGATGATGAACGTCATGGTGACAATAGCAGCTGTAGCCAGCCTCCTCTTTGCCTTCCTGTGATGTCACCAAGGAATAAGTTACATTAATTCTGGCACAGGATATATCAGTCATCTTACTCGATTTTCATAACTGTCCTTTGAAGATTGGTAGGAAAAGCATTGACAGCCTCATGATTGGACTCCCATGGGACCTCAGCCAACTCTTGTTTCCCTAATCCACTGTCTGTCGCAAATGTCCGTGATTATAGTCAGCCTTTTCCATTCTTGCAAAAATGAGGTGATGCGCTCAGGTTGAGATAAAAAAAGTCAGGATTCCCACATCCCTTTCCTTCTTCCCAGCAGGTACTGGTATTAGGATTCTCCAGAGAAACACACCAATAAGAAATAAGATATGTGTAGATTCCAATAGAGAGAGATTTTTTTGTGCCCATAGGGTCTTCTCGGGCCTGACCACATATATACTGCTTCCATTTGATGATGGAATGCTGCCATGCATGCCCAACTTCATGGCCCATGGGTCAGATAACACCCAGTTCATGATGGGCGGCTCAGTTCTCACGGTAACTTGGGCTTGTGGGTAAGCGTTTAGTCTCTACTAAGGCTCAATAACAAGCCAAGAGCTGTGTCTTCTAAGAAGAATATTTATCTATGGAGAAGGGCAAGGCTGTGCTCCAAAGTCCCAAGAGCCTACATGAAGATTCATCTATAGAGCCCTGCCAAAGGCTCCAAATGGCATCCCTATCTTCTGACATTTTAGACACCTTATATGTGCCAGATCATATGGCCCCCACAGTAGGCAGCTTGGATGGCAGCCTGGACCTGTTGGAGAGCCTTCTCTTATTCTGGGCCCCACTCAAAGCTTGCACCTTTTTGGGTTACTAGATAAATAGGCCGGAGTATCATACAAAAAAGAACATGTTACCTCCAAAATGCAAAGAGGTGAGGCCCACTAGGCATTGTGCCTCTGTTTTGGTTGTAGTGTCAGCCAAATACAACAGTTTATCTTTCATCTTAGAAGGGATAGCTCTACATGGTGCACACCATGGGACCCCTGGAAATTTCACTGGGGTAGAAGGCCCCTGAATTTTAACCAGATTTATTTCCTATCCTCTGACATGCAGGTGTCTTAACAATGAGTTTAGAGTAGTTGCTTCTTCTTGCTCACTAAGTCCAGTCAGCATAACACCATCAATGTGATGGACCAGGATGATAGGTTGTGGAAGGGAAAGATAACCAAGGTCTGTGCAAACTAAATTATGATATAGGGCTGGAGAGTTGACATGCTGTTGAGGTAGGATAGTGTAGGTGTATTGCTGGCCCGGCTTCTAGTGGGCCTTATTCTCAAGGATGAAGAAAATAGTATTTTCCAGATCAGTAGCTGAATATCAGGTACCAGAGGATGTGTGAATTTGCTCAAGCTGATATAGTAGCTATAGTTGTAATCACCACCTGATGAAGCTTATGGTGGTCCACTGTCCTCTCCAAGATCTACCTTCCCTCCCCCCAGGCCAGGTAGGCGAGCTGAATGGAGATGTGGTGGGAATCTTTCAAGTTCTCAATAGGAACATGGATGTCTGTGGTCTAGGAATGTGCTACTGGTTTTGATTGTATTTTTGTAGGTAGAGGCTGTCCTGGTGACTTCCATTTGGCCTTTCCCACCATAATCGCCCTCACCCCATAAGTCAGGGAATCAGTGTGGAGGTTTTGCCAGCTACTGCCCATATCTATTGCAATATGCATTCTGGAACTGGGGATTGAGCCATAGGATGGGTTCAGGGACCTACTGGGGCCATTGTGACATGTACTTGAGCTAAAACCCCATTGATTACTCTGATGAGTGGACTACAGTGATGTTTTGGGTCTCTGAAAATTGGGATCAATTCAGAGCCAGTGTCTAGGGGATCCCAACATGTATTTCCTTTTCCCCAGAATGAAGTTATCTTGGTAAAAAAAAAAGGAGGGGGGCTGTAGGTTCCTTTGGGAGAATGATGAGCAATCTACATTTTTGCAGTGTATTGGGGTGCTTTCTTAAGGGGACCCAGTCTTCCTTTATTCATAGGGTTTGGATCTGTAAAGTGGCTTAAATCTGGAAACTTGATTGGCTGTGACTCTCTTTTTATGATTCAGGTTAGACTTTAATTCACTTGATTTATACTTTTCTGCTTACACAGGTCAAGTCAGACTTTAGTAGGCTTCCTGTGTATTTCACTTC
The DNA here is from genome assembly GCF_053574225.1 of Canis aureus. NCBI lineage: Eukaryota > Metazoa > Chordata > Mammalia > Carnivora > Canidae > Canis > Canis aureus. Next base: position 48,537,586 of record NC_135611.1, read on the forward strand.
TAGGAATGTCATAGCGAACCAGCACCACAGGTCTGTGCAAATCAGACTCTTCTGATTGTTGCTTTGACTGTCTTGTCCATTACAGTAACCAAACCCACCTTGCTTTTGCCGGGTGAGTGCCACTGCTAGGCCCCACCGCTCCCGGGATCCAGTTACTTACACTGCACTTTGTTTCCCAGGTTGAGTGACTGCGGTTCCTACTGCAAGGTCTGGCCTACAGAGTGAGGCAGTTACAGAGCTCTTTAAGGATGCTGGGCCCCCTCAGAAATTTATTCCTCATAGTAGTGGTAAAAGCTCTGTGTCCTGGAATCTCCTACCCAACCTTAAATGACAAATCTGCCTCAATGTTCCGGTCTCCCTAAGCCTCTGAATTTCCATTAAATCAAGGCAGGTGTGGCATTTCTGATTTGCTTGCTGGGGACCAACTTTGGGTCCATGTTTTAACCAGCCAATCCACTGTTAGAGCCCTTCCTAACTCCTTGAGCTCCAGCATGCAATGCAGAGTCTCTGCTTAGTGAGGCCACATCCACAAACTCAGCCCAATCCAGCTTTATGTTACTTCCACGTTTTCCCACACCCTTAGTATTCATTCCCACACGTGTCTCCTGGATTTCTCTCTGTATAAATCAGAAAAATTCAAGTAGTTCCTTTGGAGTGTAGTGCATCTCCTCATGGGTCATACTTTGTACTTCACCTTTGGGGGCCTGCTGGGACTTGAGCCTAGTTATTGTTCTAGAAGCAGAGAGGGCAGGTTGCTGAGCACAATCTGCATCGTTCTTCATAGCCCTCAGACCGTCTCCTTAGGTAAAGCAGGCTTTCCACCTCAAAAGGAGTTGGAAAGGCTACTTCTGGGAATGGGGAGAACTCTTCCAGTGACCAAGAAAATGCATCAAAATTTAGTAGCTCTGTGCCCCCAACTCCGTCAGGATCTTCCCGCACGTTCGCAGGCCAGGATCATGCCACTCCCCAGCCAGTGCCGTCACTTGAATATTGAAGCAGCCTGCGAGGCTGGTGTTCAGCTTGTGTTGTCATTCAGCCAGCTGCAGGATAAGATTCTGGGCTTGACTTTCAGCACTCATCTCTGTGGCTGCAGGAGATAAGGGTCTCTGTCAGGGTGCGCAGAAGCTGTCAGGTCTTTTATACAGCATTGGATCTGAGAATTCAAACCCCTGAGCTTGCCTTTTTTTTTTTTTTAAACCACTTTGTCCAGGGACATTAGGAACAACCGGCCAACCTCATTCTTTGTTTTCTAAAAATATTCTAAAATGCCATAGTCACTTAGCTCTTCCTTAGAAGTGGTTGATTAGAAATATCCAGTGGGGATATTTTGCATGTTTTCATGAACTACCAGTGTTGTCTTTACTACTGGACATAGAGTTGTTATTATCTTTATACCTAATCAGATTAGAGAACCAATTCCAGAAACCCCAGAACCAATATTAAAGAACTCTTCCTCTGTAACCACTCTTCGTACCGAATTCTGTGTTAGTCAGAAACTGAACCAACAGGAGGTATGAATATGGAGATGGAGAGAGGGAGGGAGGAAAAGAGAGGGGCAGAGGTGGAGGGGAGAGAGAGATTTATTATTATTTTTTAAATATTTTATTTATTCATTCATGAGAGACGGAGAGAGAGAGAGAGAGAGAGAGAGAGAGAGAGGGGCAGAGACACAGGCAGAGGGAGAAGCAGGCTCCATGCAGGGAGCCTGACATGGGACTCAATCCTGGGTCTCCAGGATCACACCCCAGGCCGAAGGTGGAGCTAAACCGCTGAGCCACCGGGGCTGCCCTGAGAGAGAGATTTATTATAAGGAACTGGCCCACATGATTATGGAGGCTGAGAAGTTCCAAGATCTGTAGTTGGCAATCTAGAGGCACAGGAGAGCTGAATGAGGTCCAGTCTGTGTCTGGAAACATGAATAGCAGCTTGAAGACAGAGAGCAGATAATCCCCTTACTCAGCCTTTTGCTCTGTTTAGGCCTTCAACCATTTGGATGAGGCCCACCCACATTGGCCAGGGCAGTCTGCTTTCCTCTGTCTACTGCTTCAAATGTGAATCTCATCCAGAAACACCCTCACAGAAACAGAATCACCTTTAGCCAGATATCTGGGCAACCCACAGCCCAGTCAAATTGACACAAAATTACCATCCTAAGTCCTCTGGTAACCTTATGAGGATTTCGGAATGGGAGTGGACCCTTAGCAACCACTGGGTCAGTCATCCTCATTTGCAAATGTGAAAACACATTTGGAAAGCCAAGTTAGCTAAGACTACAGTCTAGACTTTTCTGACTCCTAGTTCTTGGTTCTTTCTGAGAAAGCAGACTGCCTTATTTTTGGAACAGGGGTTTGCTCATATTGTGGATCTGTTTAAAATAAGCCTCGCTGTGGGTGCAGACCTCCTTCCCACTCAGGGACAGCTTCCTCAGCATTCATGAATGCGTTCTGAACACATGTCGCTGCATTGGTTATGAACTTGTTACATACTCATGTGCATGCTCATGTATTTCCTCTAAATGGAGGCTCCTTGGTCACTGAGGCGGCCCAGCAAACTAGCATCACAGCTGAGAGTGATTTTAGAACAGATTATGTTAAATTAAAATCTGCTTCACACTGCTTTCCTTTGAAGCAGAAGCTCTGAAAAGTTACATTGTATGATTCCATGAAGCTTATATATCTATTATTTCAGGAAAAAGCTTTGGGTATACATTCATACATTTTATGCTTTTTTATATCTTGAGCTTAATAAATATTTTTGGAAGACTGGATTAACCAGATGAACAGATAAATGTGACTTCATTTTTTAGCAGAAATCTTTATACTTTACAAAATATGTAGATGACATCTGTATCATGGATAGTTTCTTGGATCTGAGTACTAGAAAGTGAACACTCATTGGAGGTGAAGGAGAGGTTTTGGCATATAGATCCCGTGTGAACCACAAACAGGGTGTGATGGTCACACTGTGTTCACCTGTGTTGGGAATGCAGCAGAGTGGGTGTGGTGTGTGTTTTGTGTGTTTCTGTCCCCTAAGGACAGACCAGGAAAATAACATCTGTACATGAGGCGTGAATCTTTCTTGACATTTGAAAAAACAATCAACAAATTAATTATAGATATAACCTGCTTTTCTCCTTCTCTGTTACACTTTTAGGGCCCAAAGTGATCCAGACTTCTGCAGCTAATTTTTCACTAAATAATAGTAAAAAGGTAAGACTGGGTCGAAGGGGTGGCTAGCAGGGCCCTATAACCTTCCGGGTCATTCAGAAATGGTCCTGCTCAGAGGGTCCCTGGGGTGCACCACCCTTGCTAAGCTTGCTGCTTGGGCAACACACGTGTCTCCTAGCACTGTCACTGCTGGCCTCTGGGCTCTTGTTTTTTTTTTTTTTTTTTTCCTCCCCTCTGGGCTCTTGTTTGCCAGAAGGACCTTCTCTGCCACTGTAATAGCACAGCACTGGAGAGGATGGTGCTGTCAACCTGGGGAACAGCAGTTCTTTTCCAGATGCCCATTGACTCACCCTGATGCATCACACCCACAACTCTTACTAGACATGAAGTTCCAACACTGCTCCCGGAGGCATCTGATGATTTCTTACTATATTTACTCAAGTTAATGTGGTCTCCACTTTGGGTTTCTAACAGGAACAGGGTTTTTTAATTTTATTTTTTAATTTGAGGAAGAAAGAGCAGGCACACAAGTGGGGGGAGAGGCAGAGGCAGAGGGAGAAGTAGGCTGCCCACTGAGCAGGGAGCCTGATGTGGGGCTCCATCCCAGGACCCTGGGATTATGACCTGAGCCGAAGGCAGATGATTAACCGACTAAGCCACCCAGGTGCCTCCAGGATTGGTATGAACTCAGTTTAAATGAAAAAACCCTTTTTCTTTCTTTCTTTTTTTTCTTTTATAATGTGGTTGATTTTTCAACATCTTTAGAGAAAAACAAAGGTCCATCCAATTGGAGAATTTCAGTAATCTTTAATAAATGCTAACTTGTGAGAGCCCAAACAACTAAACCCTTTTCCTGTTCTGCATTTCAGACATCATATCTTTATTTATAAACTGAATGCAATTGTCCTATGTTCTCATGGCACCATAACATGTTTAAACCAGATTATTTGACCCCAAACATCCCTGTCTTCCTTCTCCTAGCTCTCTGGAAGATTTTTACCTTTACGATTTTCAAAAAAGCAAAAGGAGGAAAATGTCCTAAAACTTAACCTTTTAATTCTTCTTACTCTTGTTAGTTTAAAAGGGCCCTCTGGTTAGTCTGCTGACATTTACATTTCTTTATTTTCTTTACCTCTTGCCCTGAGGATATCTGATTTGAAGAGGTGCCCCATGGGGTTTCCTGACCACAGTTGGGTCTTTTAAAATTTCTTTGTCTCCAGATGTAAGTCCTTTTTCTTTTGACACTGAAAATAGCAGCTGTCCCACCAAACGGACTTGCTCCCAAAAGATCAGACTCCCTTCTGAAAGATGATAGACCATCCTCTGGTAGGTTTCAATGCTCGTGGCTTTGGGCAAGCCTTCAGTCATGGAGTTTCCACCAGCACTAAAACACAGATACTACATACTTACGTTCAAAGACTGTGCATTCAAATACTGCATTTCTTTGGCCATGGATGGGCTCTTAAACAATGTTCTCTCTCTATCCCATGGCTGCTAGAAGCCAGTAGTATAGTTCTCAGCACACATTTCAGAAGTATCATTGGCAATATGTCCCTTCTAATTTTTTTTCTCCAGAGCATTAAGACTTTCCAAAAGCTGAAAACAATACACCTCAAATAGCAACAGACCAGGCATACTAGTACTGAGGAAATGATTCTTGTGAACATGAAAATATAGGCTTGGTGTCCTTTATTATCTTATAATATGTCTCATCATGGTACTTTTAATTTTTTTCTCCAGGATGGCTTTTTTTTGCTATTAAGTAGGCCTATGGTCCCAGGGCTGTGGGTAGTGGACATTGCCTGTTTAGAGGTCTTCAAGAGACAGAGGAGATTGCAATAGAAAATTGATCTTTAATTTTTCTGGAAAGCAGAATTCTACTTATATTGTCTAAAGGAAAACTACCTGTTTCTGTTTCAAAGCTAACACAGACCTTTTTTACTAAATGTAAATTTTGTACATTAAGAGGAGGTATTTGGTAGACTTAATGAAAAGGTCAAATGGATTACTTAACTTTTTTTCTTTTTGCCTTAGCTGAAGCCAATTCAAATACTTTCAAATCCACTGTCTACATATAATCAGCAACTATGGCTGACATGTGTTGTGGAGCTGGATCAATCAAAAGGTATGAAGCCTGACATTTCAGAACCATTTTTCTTTGTACAAAGCACCATATCTTAAAGACTGAGAGAGCTTTAAAATCTTTGAACGAGTGCTCAAAGATGGATCCCAAGGATGCTCATTTTTCTTTATGATAGCAACAAATTGGAAACCCTCTAAATGTCTGCCATTGTCTTCCAGAGAAAGTTAGGATTCAATGTTCAGGGAGCGCCAGTCAGCTTAGCTCAGTGGGTGTATGGTATAGGTGCTGTTGGGGCAGCCTTCTTCCATGGGGTTCAGGAGAGGATTAAGTTCTGATGCCCCTGTGGCAATGATTCTGTCCCCTAGGGACAGATACTTGGGCCGTTGTCACCATTGGGGTGGAGGAGTGCTACTAGTATCTAGAGGATGAAGGACCAGGGCTGCTGCTGAACATCCTGCAGTGCTTGCAACAGCCCCACAGCCAAGGATTATCTGGCTTCAAAATATCAGTGCTGCTGAGGCTGAGAAACCTGCTCTGAAGCATCCCAGTCTGTAAAGCCTCAGTTCTGCTCTTCTGGAGCAGTACTAGTTATGTGCTGTCTGGAGAGACCTGAGGAAATGGTCACCCACTTTATTTTCTGTATCATGTGATTCAGATGAGGTGCTTTGGTTTAGAAAGAATTTGGAAAGATAACCCCATGACCACAGTAAATTAAGTGAAGAAAAAATGTATTACCAAAAACTTAACCCCTTTTTGTAACATTTTTAAAAACATAAATAAATTTGGCATCATTGTGTGTTTGTATGCCTAGAAAATGGTCTGGGAAGATGGACACAACATGTTAATCATATGGTTATCTCTGGGTGGTGGGATTATAAGTGTTTAATATTTAATATATCTTTGTATTTTTTTGTTCTGATTTTTTTTAAAAACAATGAGCATAAAAACAAAATAATAAATTATATAATCAGAAAAATAAGAAATCTAAATTTATTTTAGTATAAAGTTAAAATCTTATGTGGGAAATTAAAAAATAAACTTTCATTAGCCATGAAATACTTATCCTTTGGTGAACCAAAACTGATGAACCTGTAAAGTCAGTTTTTACATGGGCCCCTGGGTAACACGTTGGAAGTAGAGCATATGGAATGGCTTTACTTTGCTGACAAGTGTGAGGTTTTCAAATATGCTGAGGCTGAGGCAGTTGGAGGACCCTTCTGGGTACTTAGTTTTGCAAGTGTGATGTGGTCTCTGACCCTGAATTTCTTTTGTAGAAACATCCATTCAGACGAGCTTCCTCATGACTGTTAAAGTTGACGGTGTAGCTCAAGATGGGACCACCATGTTCATTCATAACAAAGTTCACAATCGGACAAGGACCCTCACCTGTGCGGGGGTGAGTGTCTTGGAACAGTTGCCGATTATCATGCTGCCCTGTTACATATCTGCTTTCTTAAGTAAAATAATTGAATCATACTAGTGATGGCACGGAACCCTCACCTAACTTTATACAGTGATACCCTTATAAATTCTTACAGCCTTACACATGTGCACACGTTCTCACACACACATATAAGGTCTGTTTTTACTATTTGTGTACAGCCTAGTGTGTCTACACATGGCTGTTCACGGGCTGCTTGTCGCCTGTGAAGGTCTGTGGCTGCTCTGTGGTCGTTCTGAATTGCCAGGGCTTCGGGTTTCCAGCCCTGTGATTGATGCCTTGGTCTACCTCTGGAGGCCCAGGCCTCGTAGAAAGAGTGGCCTACTTGTGTGAGTGTCTCCTTCAGAGAGCAGTATGTGGTTATGGGATAGAGAAACCTGGTGATCAGAAGTGAGAAAGGAGCCCTTGCTCTTGGTTTTTTTGGCACCATATTCTGTCAGAATCCTGAGTCACTGGAACTGGGACTGTTCTGTGTACAACAGGGAGGCCCCCAAGGACTAAGCCGGTCGTGGGTGGCATAGAGGACGTGGGGAACACCAGAAAAGAGAACACGTGGATTGTAGGGTTAGGAAAGTGGTTTCCCTGACAGGCCTCTTGCCAGGCTTTCTGGACATTCAGGTGTCCTTCCGTCCCTGGGGCAGGCCCACAGAGCAGGCCCTGTTATCAGACCCCCCCTTGTACACGAGAGGAAACTGAGGCCCAGAGAGATCAGAGCCCTTGCTCGAGGTGACTCACATGGTGAGATGGGGGCCAGGATTTCAGCCCATGCTATATGATTCTTAGAGCTTGTACCCTTAGCAGCCATGCACCGCCTGGTCCAGAACAGTGAAATAGCAGGCCCGTTTGTCCTGGCAGGAAAGGATTCAGGTGGGGAAGGGTTCCTGTTGGAGGGTAACCCCTGTCTGGGGTCTCCTTCTGTCATCTGCTTGAAGATCCCGAGGCAGCAGCTCCCAGACCCAATCAGCTGCTCCACCCACTGGGTCTGCGTCGTGGGCCTGGGCAGGTGTTGCTCGGGAAGCCCCGCAAGTGACCGACTCTCTCTGCCTCTATTGGTCACCCACAGGAAGAGGGCCGGGCCAGCCTCTGAAATGTGTTTTCCTCGTCTGCAATGTGGGGTCACGCCCTCCCTGACCATCCTTGTAAGTGGCTTAGAATCAAGTCAAATACAGTGTGTGAGAGCCTTAGGTGTTTGTGCACCGGCGGTGGCCTCCACTCCCAGGCAGACTGGAGTCCAGATTCGGCTGGTACTTCGGCCCCTGGCTTTCCTCTTTCTCTCACCGAGTGGGTGATGATGAAGGGCAGTCAGTGATGTTATTGTAAGGCTACTGCGACTGGTCCTTCTGGTTTGCGAGGACCAAAGAGTTTCCCAGGATGGGGGATTTGTGTTAAACCGGGGCAAGTCTCAGGCCAGCTAGGACAACTCAGTCACCCTGTCTGAAGCCTTTACCTCGAATAGCGCCAGGCTGCCCACAAGGCTGCCTGTCTGCAGCATAGCTCCTTGGCAGCGCCCGAACACTGCACCTTGATGGTGGCACTTTTGTGCCTTGTCTCCCCTCCCATTGGTGGCCCTACTTCCATCTCTACAGTGTCATCCTTGGAGACTTCTCTTTTCTGTTCTCTCTCTGTGCAGGCCCCTTCCCAGCCCTCCCAGGAGCACTGCCCTGACCTAAAAAAAGATGGGACTTTTATGTTATAGAGATATTGACCACCCTTAATACAACCTCTGTTTTGATCTAAAGAGAAAGTGCTGTTTGCCTCGGGTAGCAAGTGGTCCACACCAGGCAGGTGAGAATGCTGTGCTCTCACCGAGCGATTTGTAGGGGCATGTAGTGATCCATGTGCAAACCGTGGCTTGAACTGAGAACCATCCCACACACACAAACACATCGGCAGGTGGTCTCACTGTAGTTTTTTAAATTTGAAGATATATGTAGGCTGAGATATAACTGTGTTGTTATTCGAACATCCCCCGAAGAGTCCACACTTCTAAGAAGTAGTCCTCTGTACAGCATGAATACATTCACTAATGCGATCCCCTTCGTTCCTGATCATGCTCAGTACTTAGCTGCTCCTGTCTCCATGTGTCCTCCTGTGACCCGACTGTCAGGAACGGTGGTGGACTTGGTTTTGCTGAGACCAGGGGCAACACGCATACTCACCTCTTCTGACTTCTTACCTGTCCTCTAGGTCAGCACCCCTGCCTGCCAGTTGTCCTCTTATCTTTTTAAGGCTTCCTATGTATACCCAGATCTGTTTTCCTACTCTGACCTCAGACATTCCTGACTTGGGGAGCCTTTGGTCAACAGTAGGGGTGACTGGCCTGTTCACAGCCATAGCTCTCACAAGTGCCACCCAGAGACTGTTCTGTCGGACTGTGAGAGAACTTCCCAGTGGAGTGCTAGGTGGTGTCGCTGCACCTAGGTCACTGCCTGCCCAGCCGCTGAGGACACATCTGCATCCAGGTTGAGGGCTCACCGCCCTGGCCACGCTGAAGTAGAGGGGACGCAGTTCCTAACTGCACAAGACAGGAGACAGGGGCTCTTGGCAGGCAGTGAGCACACACACCTGGGTAATCATACTAGCCGTTGTTCCTGTAGTCTCTGCCTTGGGATGGACCTGACCTCCTCACAGAGGCTGCAGGGGCTCTGCGTAGGGAAGGACAGGCACTGGGAATGACGGGGCACAGTCACTCTAGGTATCATGCAGCAGCTGTGCAAGTGAGCAGGGAGGAGAGTGAGCTCAGGTCTGATTTGTTGTGTCTTAACTCGCACTCCCCTTGCCCCCCTAGTGTATTTGTGCAAATGTCAGGTTTGTGTTGTACTGTTAACATTTTTTATGCAAGTGACATTCATTATTTTGAATCATCCAAAGTAGAAAGATTCTAATGATTGCAAATCATTTATTATTTGTTTCCAAAAATATCCATTTGGTTCTTTCTTTCTAAGAATTGTTTTTGGCTGCCATCTGAATTTTTCTGGGCTCTGGCAAGTTCCCTGGAGATGGTTAGTTCTGCTCATCTGTTGTTGAAATGTGTTACTTCATGGGTCAGTTGGTGGGGGAGCCAGTCATGCTTGCTTTAAAGACACAGCTCTTCCTTGCATCTTTGCAGAAGTGTGCAGAAATTATTGTGGCTCATCTTGGCTACTTAAATTACACTCAGTATACCGTGATTGTGGGATTTGAACACCTGAAGGTACCCATCAAGGAAATGAACTTCACGGTGAGTATACCAGCTGGCTTCAGTGTTTACAGTGCTTGTTTGTTTAGATCCCATCTTTCTATAAAATGACTGAAATTAATCTCAGCATTGAAATCATGTTGTTTTGAACAATGGAAGATGTACAGTTTTTAAAAACTATAAGGAAACCATAATTTCTTAAATATATGGAACCAAGTATAACTTCAAGAAACAGTATGAAATTGGAAACCCTTTGTGGTGTCCTGAGATTTAGAACAGAGAGGACAGAGAATTGCCTTCCAGTTGGAAGGTCAGTAAGAGTATCTGGTGAACCACCGTCCTGGTAGAAGAAGAACACAGTGGGACCCCCTTCGCCAGCCCTGGGAGCTGCTCTCAGGCCCCAGTAGGACCTCTGGTGAGGGGTGGGTGCTGCTGTCACTGTGAGATTCCACTGTTCTGCTGTCCTGCATCCTGCTGAAACCAGCCTCTTTGTTTCTTCCACTCGCTCATTCCACAGAATAACCAGCGTAGTGACCAGGAGTGCGGGTCTGCGCTGGTGTGGATCCTGGCACATCCTCTGCAACTGAGTGTTGTTGAGCCTGTTTCCATATCTGTAAACAGCTGCTTCATAAAGCTGTGCCAATTGTATGAAGGTGGTCATGGGTTCCTTTTGAAAAGTTGGTGCTCTCCTGAGCTACAACTCCCATCCCCTAGGAGAAGCCTGGTAGCAGTGGCTCCCCCACCCTCCCCACTATCCCCAGGTGCTGAGAAGTCCCTCACCTTGTCTCTGTCTCTTGGATTTGCCTGTTCTGGACATTTTGTGTGAATGGATTCATCTGTATGTGGTCTTTTGTGGCAGACTTCTTTCATTACATGTAGTATTTTCAGAGTTCGTCTGTGCTTTTGAGGGTGTCAGCACCTCATGCTTTGCTGAGTATTTCACGTGTGGGTAGACTCCATTTTGTGTGTCTGCTCATCGGTTGATGGGCATTTGGGTTCTTTTCCATTTTATGCCACTGAGCATTCACCTGTAGGTTTTTATTTGGACTGATGGGTGCCCTCTACTGAGAGGTTTTGATGTGTAGGCCCTCTTCCATGTGCTTGACATGGACTGTCTCATATGGCCTACCTCTGTGGTGGCACTGGTGGTCCCCATTTTCCGGGGGGGAGGGCTGGAGTTTGGCTGGGTTTGGGGATCATGTACCATGCCTGCTCATTGTAGGCAGGCGCTCAGCAAATGGCACCTGTTGTTAATATTCATATTACTTTTTTTTTTCCATGTTCTGTCTCCAGACTACCTAAGATGAGTTTTATTCTTTATCTACATGATAGTTCTGCAGACATTTAAAAATGTTGTCTCAGCCCCATTGAGGTTCCTCCTTTCCTTCACATGGCCCTGGGGGTGGCTTCTGGACCCCTCGGGCTCCAGATCTCCCTCTCGGGACTGCCCCAGGCAGCCTGACTGAGGAGTGGCTGCTTGTGAAGTAGAAGGAACAGAAGGAGCAGGTGGCTTTCCAGGTGTGGCTGGAGCCAGACAGCCGGCTCCTCTGGCAGCGGCGTCACCTGTCGGCTTGTGTTCTGCCAATTGCTAAATGCCCCTCAGACTTTTTCCTCCATAACTGCTGTTAAGTCTGGTCTTTTTGATTCTCTGCTTCTGTGGTTGGTTTGTAACAATTCTCAGACACCACTCAGATGTTACACTTCACTCTTGAATTTCTTTTCACCGGTTTTGGCCTCTGGGTCCAGCCTCTTCTGAACTTTTGAATTTGAATCTGGATTGTATTCTTTGTGGTATTGAAGATTTCCTAGAGCTTTGTCCTCAGAACATCTGGCCAGCATCGTGCCTGCGTCCTCAAGTTCATGATGCAGAGGTTGAACCCTGCTAGGGTCTGAGACAGATGCTCTGAGCCCAGGCACGCTGATTCCATCCTGTGCTAACCATCTGTGTTTGAGACTTTGCTATTTTAGAATTACCCTGAATCAAGAATGCAGAGAGCAAAGAGCACCATGTTTCTCAGACAGGGGACCTCTCCTTTCCATCTTTATGGGAGCTTTGTCCCCTAAAAGCCTTTCTCAGAGTTCTCAGTAACTTTCCTCGTAGGCTCAGTCCACTGCGACCCTATTACATGGCTCTTTTTTTTTTTTTTTAAAGATTTTATTTATTTATTCATGAGAATACACAGAGAGGAGAGAGAGAAGCAGAGACACAGGCAGAGGGAGAAGCAGGCTCCATGCAGGGAGCCCAACGTGGGACTCGATCCCGGGTCTCCAGGATCACACCCTGGGCTGCAGGCAGTGCTAAACCGCTGAGCCACCGGGGCTGCCCAACATGGCTCGTTTTGATTGAGGTTCCCTCTTTCCTTCTTTTCTGTTTATTTCCTCTTAGAGTTATTCCTAGGTAATTTGGTCCATATTTTAGATAAACTTGGTACACGTCATTCCACTGTTGCTCAAGAAAGCAGGTGATGTGGTTTCACTGGAGGGCGCAGCAAGGAAGTTGCCATCGGAACAGCTCACCTGGAATGATGCCATCGGTCAGGGCATCATTCTTGGTAGTGCTCTTCAGCATCTAGAATGCTGATACAGGGGACCCCTGGGATCTACAGGGTTGTTACCTAAGATTTTTCTCCACTTTTGCACATTTCTCTATTCCCAGTACCCAACAGTGTGCCTGGCAACAGCGAGGCTTGTAATAAATATATATGGGTCGAATTGAAGGGTAACACCATAGCACTTCACAGATGGAGACATTCAAATGGCCAACAGGCTTGTAAAATGATGTGTATCCTTGCTATAAACCGATGAGTCAGAGAATTCAAAAAAGAATGCTTTTTTTTTTTTTAACCTGGCAAATGGTAAAACACCTGCAAGAAAAATGACATCTAGGATTAGTAAGATGCAAGGATACAAACTCTTCCATACAGGTTAATGGGGTATAAATTGATTTCAGTGTTGGGAGCAGTTTGTTAGTGTATCAGAGCCTCTACGTGCATATTCTTTTTGACCTAGTAACTCTACTTTGAATTTATTCTAACAAAACAATTAGAAAAGTATACGAAGATTTATATTTTTCATAGCAGGAAGTTGGGAGCAATCTATAATTCACTAGAATTCTGGTTAAATTTTTCTGCAGCTATTAAAATAATAAACTGGTCACAAAATAGAACAGATAGCACAGACTGCTATTGTTTAAAAAAAAAAAAGGAAAAGAAGGGGCACCTTGGTGGCTCAGTGGTTGAGTGTCTGCCTTTGGTTCACGTCAGGATCCTGGGGTCCTGTGATTGAGTCCTGCATCGGGCTCCCTGCAGGGAGCCCGCTCCTCCCTCTGCCTTGTCTCTGCCTTTCTCTCTGTGTCTCTCATGAATAAATGAAATCTTTAAATAAAGAAAAAAAACTACCTGAATTCAAAGTGCTGCTGATTAACGTTTTTTATTATAGAAAATGCTAGAAGACGCTATCTCTGGGTGGTGGGATTAATGGTTAATTTCTTCTTTGCTTCTGTTTCTTTATAGTGAGCTTTTTATTACCTTTATAATCAGAAGAGAAAATTATTTTTTCTTTTTTTTTTAATTTTTATTTTATGATAGTCACAGAGAGAGAGAGAGAGAGAGAGGGGCAGAGACACAGGCAGAGGGAGAAACAGGCTTCATGCACCGGGAGCCCGACGTGGGATTCGATCCCGGATCTCCAGGATCGCACCCTGGGCCAAAGGCAGGCGCCAAACCGATGCGCTACCCTGGGATCCCTATTTTTTTTTTTTTCAAAAAGGCTCCGAAGACAACTGCTATTTGAAAGGGGAAGCCTAAGATACCGTCTGGCAGTTCACTCTGAGAAGCTTAGTTATGGAAAAGCTCCCTCAGAAAATCACGGTTTAGTATTATGTCTGAAACGTGTATAGAGATGCATTAAGAAAGCAGAGAACCTTATGGAAAGTGTGTCTATATCTTTTATGAAATTGCTGTTGGAAAGTATCCATTATGTTGTGAACTCCGATTTAAACCTCCGAACAGAATTCCTTTTGACCATTTGTTATTGACTCCTTTTATGAGACCTAGATCAAGCTATTTAGCTCATCACATTTCACTTTTGGTATTAGCTGCTAGCAATTTCAGAAATAAGTTTTATGCTGAACCGTGGCAGTCACTAACATCCTGGTACAGGTTTAATTGTTTGCCCTCTTCCATTACAATTTTACCTCTTGAAAAACTTAAAAAATTGTTCCTTTCTCATTTGTCTTTTTATTACAAGCTGACTTCATTTCCGTTTTGGAAGTAAACAAAGTAGAACAAATAAAATACATTTTAAAAGTATATCACTGATAGTATTATACATCCATCAGAATGGCTGTGCTGAAAAAGCCAAGAAGATGGCAATGCTGGCAAGGCTGGGAGCAGCCGGAGCTCTTATACTCTGCTAGTGGAGGTGTGACTTCTACCGCAGAGAGGCGCATACCTCAGCCAGAAGACGTTCACTGCAATGTGCGTGTCCTGGCACCATGGTACCTGTAGCTGCAAACTGCACCATCAGTAGGAGGATCACTCACAGTGGCACGTTCCTGCCTGTCGTGGAGTATTGCATGGTAGTGAGGAGGAGTGGTGACAGCTAGTTTCACAAGCATGATGTTGAAGGCAATAAGCCAAATATAAAATAGCACACGGTGTGTGCTTCCATTTATGTAAATTAGAAGAACAGGCAAAATGAATCTGAGCCATTAAATCAGGATTAGTGTCACTCGGGTAGTTAGTGACTCGAAGGGGCATATGGGGGGCTTTTGGGATGCAGTGATGGCATTTCTTGATCCAAACACTGTTCGCATTGGTGTGTTCCATCTGTGACGGTGTGTGGAGTCATACGCTGAGGGTACACACACAGGTTTTCGTAGGTTCGTTTCCTTTCAGTAAAAACTTCAGTGAATATGTGGCGCACTTTAAAAATCCAAACTCGTCAGGTTGCTGATCTATCCATCAGGATGTGCTGATCCACACCCATTTCTTTAGACAGTTCTTGCCTTTTTTTTTTTTTTAATTAATTTATTTATTTATGATAGTCACACACAGAGAGAGAGAGGCAGAGACACAGGCAGAGGGAGAAGCAGGCTCCATGCACCGGGAGCCCGATGTGGGATTCGATCCCGGGTCTCCAGGATCGCGCCCTGGGCCAAAGGCAGGCACCAAACCGCTGCGCTACCCAGGGATGCCCCAGTTCTTGCCTCTTTAACAGAATTTGATATGTGAGGGTTTCTTTTGCTGTTGTTGGAAATCTTTGGTGTTTGCAGGCTTGCGTTCGCTGTTCTCCTCATGTGTGCTGGTGGCTGTGGCTCTTCCCTAAGGGCTGTCAGAACCACGCAGGCACCTGCCTGTGGGTGTCCCCATCGGTTTCTTTAGCCAGTTTTCTTCCTCGTTGATAGAAATCGAGTTCAGGATGAAAATTACCCTGATAGCCTCTCCAACCTAGCAGGGGAGAGCATCATCACGAGGGCATCCCTTAAGGGTTCATCACCCTGTTTTTGGCAGACTACATCTGCCCTTAAGCAGATCCTTAGATGGTTGATGGTCCTTTTCTTTCAATTTTTTTTTTTTCTTGATGGTCCTTTTCTTGTCTTGCCTGCTGTGTGGACTTTATCTTCTGTCTGGCATTGTTGTTAATGCCATGTACCCTTAGTTGAGAAGTTTTCTTTTCTCATTCTCGTATTCTGAACTTCTGGTTCATTGATTTCTCCTTACATACATATCTGTCTGAAGTGGAGCGGCACTCCTTCTGTCTCTGCCTCTTCTATCAGCTCTTGTTCCTCTGAGGACATCTTGCACATATCCTCTGATGCCATGTTCAAGTCCAGGCCACCCTCCAGGTCTTGCAGGCACAGAGATACTCTTATCTCCTGTGTTTTTTAAGTTTGTTTCATTGGCCGTGCTCTGCATATGCAGTGGAATGTAGACTTTAAACATGGTGCAGGTGGCTTTTACCCATTTCCTTGTCATTTTCTCCTGTGCCTTTCAAACACCTCTACACACATCCCATCAGCTTCCGGTGTCCCCAGAGCTGAGCAGGGCATTTCCCCCCACTAAATGCCCTTTAGTTCAGTTCTTGAGTGACACTGCCATCACCTGATCACATTTCATTTCCTCCTTTTTCTTCCTAAGCCACAACCTTTCCCTGGGTGATGAGATGAAAACAACAGCACATGCTTTCTTGAGTCCTTCAGTTTTCAGTCCAGTAGATACCCTCTGGTTTCCATGTGAATTGAGAGGACTAGTAGCCAGCAGCACTTTGAGAAGGACTAACTGGATTCTTGAGTCATACTTGCTCTCTCTTGTTCTCATATGACAAATTACAGAAGCAAATGTTAAGCTTTTCCCCTCCAAATATATTTTTTAATGTTTTATTTATCCATGAGAGAGAGAGTGAGGCAGAGACCTAGGCAGAGGGAGAAGCAGGCCTCCTGCAGGGAGCCCGATGCGGAACTCGATCCCAGTACCCTGGGATCACGACCTGAGTGGAAGGCAGACACTCAATGACCGAGCCCCCCAGGCATCCCCTCTCCAAATATTTCTGTATAATGTCTTTTATATGAGTTTTCAAGTGTTGTAAACCCAGGCTGTGACTTGGAACCTGGGAACCAGTTACAGGGGGTTGCTTAGTGTGGCACAAGGTTGCTGGGAGCACCATTACCTGGAGCAGCCTGCACCCTGACATGCCCCCACCCCTGTGTGTTCCTGTGCCTTTCCTAGTCACAGGGCTGGGGCAGGCAGAGGGTAGGGGGAATGTCACAAGGCATTTGTCTTCTGCCAAAATAGCAGTTCTGGAGGCATTGTTATGGAATTTATTTACGTTCATGGTTTCACATTTGCACAGTATTTGATATTGTATTTGCTTGCATATAGTCAAAGTAGGTGCCCAACAAATGTTGAATGGATGAATGGAGAACCAGACCGAAACTCTGTCGACTTGGATTAGGGAGCAGTGGCCTAAGCTCTAAAGCGGAGGTTTGTTCCAGAGTCAGTTTGTGGTATCGCAGGGTGTGCCCAGTCTCTGGAAGAACAAAGGTGGCTTTGTGAAGGCCAGGGGATCTTGACGCACATGCCAGAGAAGGGATTCATGACTCTTTAAGATTTCGAAGTAAATGTCTAAAGCTTGAATGTTTCTTGGGATTTAACTCTATTTCCTTTCACTTATTTTACTTTTTAATTTCAAATGTACACATTCGCACTTAAATAAAAGTAAATGCTAAAACAGCCCCCTCCCCCTGAATTCCATACAGTGAGGTCCATATGGTGGCCTCGGTCCTAATCGTGGCTCTAGCGTGTGCACTGGACACCTGTCCCATAGAATCCCCGGGGGCCCTTCTGCTAGCCCTGGCACCACCGGGGCCATTGTCTGTCGTGGAGGGGCCAGGGCCCTGTTCTCTGAGCTCCCCACAGTCTTCTTGGGCTCACTGGTGGGGAAAGAACAACTTTTCAAGCCATTGGCACAAGTGAATACCAGACGGAGCTGGGAGTCTGGTCTGGTCACAGAGGAAGCCAGAGGTGATTCCTCTTAGTTGCTGCTAGTGTAGGCAGTCTCCCGGAGAGAAACCATGTGTGGAGGTGGTTTCCTGGATCAAGACAGACAGGGGGAAGGTGCTGCAGGAGCATAGGAACAGTGGATTGGGTGCAGTACGGTTTCGAGCATCTGTGGTGCACCTGCCACCAGCGCAGGGCTTGGACACAGCCGTGAAGGCCAGGATTGAGTTCCACCTCATCATCTTCCTCCTCCCTCCTGTGAAATCCTAGTTCAGAACTAAAGACATGTTTTGCGTTTAGCTATATTTATTGGAGAAAGCATTGTTTTCTTGTGTTATTTTTTTTATTCATGAGAGAGACACACACAGAGGCAGAGACACAGGCAGAGGGAGAAGTAGGCTCCATTCAAGAAGCCCCACGCGGGACTCAATCCCAGGACTCCAGGATCACGCCCTGGGCCCAAGGCAGGTGCCAAACCACTGAGCCACCCAGGGATCCCCTTTTCTTGTGTTATTTTTTTAAAGTGAGCGAGTTGTTTTATACTGTTCTGTCAGAAGTTTTAAGACAGCATCTCTCTCCTTTATAAAGGGAGTCCTTAGTTATTTTCCTTCTTAAGAATTAGACTCTCCTAAAGGTCAAATACTTTCATCACTGTCACTTTAAACATATTTTATGAAGTTTTCCTGATACTTAACACTTTTTCTTTGTCTTCTTGATTGTGCCTTGCAATCTGTTTTTTCAACTAAGATACATATTATACTTTTTTCTGTTTGATATCACATTCACACTGCTACTCCCCCATCAGTGCTCATAATTGCCACCATGATTGTTTTGTAAATGATACCTTTTAAAATTTAAACAGGATAGCAATGTCGTAATAGTTACATTATGTTTCAGATTTATGACAGTGGCTGTTATCTATTGAACTTGTGCTTTATGCCAGGCACTGTGCTAACCTTTTTTTTTACCTCATCTTATTTAAATGTTCTGATAATTCTGCAAAGTAGGTAATAGTATCCCCATTTTATGGAAGAGAAATCTTAGGGTTAGTGATATTAAGCTAGTTCCCCAACTAGAAAACAGAAGAGCTAAGATTTGATCCTGAGTCTCTGACTTCAAAATTCATGTGCCCTTAATCACCATGATCTCTGCTTTCTCATTAACATTGATTGTTAATTGTTGGTTTTTGTTTGATGGCTTTATCCAAGTACAGTTGACCTACAGTGAAGTGCACTGTATTTAAGTGCACTATATTTAAAATATAAAATTTGATCCATTTTGACATATGTACACACCTGGGAAACAATCACCATAATAAGGACACTATGCATACCCCTCAGTGCCTAAAAGTTTCCTCATGCCTCTTCCCCCTGTTACCTTCTCATCCTCCAACCACCACTGATCTACAGATTAATTTGTATTTATTTAAAATTTTATGTAAACACGGGATGCCTTGGTGGCTCGCCCAGTTAAGCATCTAACTTGTGATTGCAACTCAGTTTGTGATCCCAGGGTCATGATGTCGAGCCCCACATTGGGCTCCATGCTCAGTGCAGAGTCTGCTTGCGATTCTCTCTCCCTCTGACCCCCACCCACCTCTCATTCTCTCTCTCATAAATAAATAAATCTCTAAAAAAAATTTAGATAAACACAGTCATACAATTCTTCATACAATTCTTCACAGTCGAATTCTTTCACTCAGCATAATTATTTTGAGATTAACTGGTGCTGTTGGGTGTATTAGTTCATTCCTTTTTGTTGAGTAATATTCTGCTGTGTTGATATAGCATATACTGTTTATCCTTTCACCTGTTGAGGGACATTTAGATGGTCACCAGTTTTGGGCTGTTTTAAATCTATTGTGAATACCTGTGAGTAAATCTTCATGTGGACATGTGCTTTCATGTCTCTTGGGTAAATACCTAGCCTTGGAGTGGCTGGGTCATATGGTAGAGGTGTGTTTGACGGTTTAAGAAACTGACAAGACTGTCTTCCAAAGTGGTTGTAATGCTTTACATCCCCTCAGCAGTGTGTGAGAGAGCCCCAGTTGCCTCACATCCTCATCAGCACCCAGTATGGTCATGTTTTTAATCGTGGCCATCCTAGTGGGCGTATAGTGGTATTTCATGGTGACTTTTATCTACAGTACTTTGAAAATGCCTTCTGGCTGGCATTTTTCTGGCAAGAAATCTGTTGTCCTTCCTTACCATTGGCCTCTGAATAGATGCTTTTTCCCTCCCACCCCCTCTATGCCTATTTTTAAGACTTATCTTTTACTTATTTAAACAATTTGATTTACCTTCCAAAATCCTCAGTGTACTTTTTGTTTCTCTTACTTAGGACCCTTGAGTTCTTGAATTTGTGAGTTCATAGTTCTCATTAAATTTAGAAAAGTTTTGGTCATTATTTCTTCAAGTTTTTTTTTTTTTTTTTTTTAATCCTTTTGTCCATCCCACACCACTAGAGGTCAAAGACACAACTCTTAGGCCACCTGCTGTTGTCTCACAGCTTACTGATTCTCTGTTCACTCTTGATCTGGTTCATTTAAAATCATATTTATTGTCACTTCCCCATGTTCGCTCATCTTTGTAAGGTCTGTTCCACTGTTATTCCTCTTCCAGGTCCCGACCGCATATGTTCGGACTTTCCTTGAGCTTCTTGCTGTCCTTGTCTGCTAATTCTGTGTAATCTAGGATTACTTGTTATGGTTCAGATTTTCTCGTTTTTTTTTTTTTTTTTTATTGTACTATGTATTTTTTTCTTTCTTTCCTGTTCTTTCTTGAATGTAGTTGACATGCACAATGTCACTTGTCTGTATTTTTATTTTTTTTAATAAATTTTTAAAAAATTTTTTATTTATTTATGGCAGAGAGAGAGGTGGGGTGGGGGGGGCAGAGACACAGGCAGAGGGAGAAGCAGGCTCCATGCAGGGAGCCTGACGTGGGACTCCATCCCCGGTCTCCAGGATCACGCCCCGGACTGCAGGCGGCGCTAAACCGCTGAGCCACCCGGGCTGCCCAAATCTGTTTCTTTTCATGGAAAGCATGGCTTTTTCTAATAGGGGATTGACAGTGTTGATTTTTCTTTTTTAGAAACAGATTGTATGAGTGGGGTGGGGGTGCAGAGGAGGACGGGGAGAGAGAATCTTCGGCTCCATGTTCAGCACAGAGCCCGATATAGGGCTCGATCTCATGACCCTGAGATTATGACCCGAGCTGAAATCAAGTTAATTTAACACACTTAACTGACAGGGGCCACGCAGGCACCCCAACAGCATTGTTTTTTGATATGAGATTTAAGAGCCAAATGCTCTTGTTGTAATTACAGAATAAATTTGTCTACCAGATTTATCATTAGTATGAACCATTTAAAACTATTTTCAACTCTTGGTGATTAAAATTTTCAAAGTCTGCATTCTTTAATATAAAAATAAAATGCACTAAGCGTTAAAATTTTAGAACATGTGAGAAGGCATAAGGAAAGAACATTTAAAATTAGTTACTGTATCTAGAGATCACTATTATTAATAATCTGGTGTACTTCCTTTTAGATGCATATTTTTTTCAAATTATTTTCCTATTTTACATTTTAGTGGAAGACTTATGACCCAGCATTTTCCCAGTTGGAAATTTGGTTCCGATTTTTCTTTGTGGTGCTTACCTTCATTGTCACGGTAAGTTCTGTTTGCTGAATGATCACATCAGCACCCTACCAAAGGCAGAGTTAATTTATGAATTATGATTATCAAAGTGTGAACCAGGGAAGCAAACCATAAGAGATTCTTAACTATAGAGAACAACCAGGAAGGGAGGTGGGCAGGGGGATAGGCTGAGTGGGGGACGAGGTTGAGGATGGCACTTGTTGGGATGAGCACCGGGTATTGTCTGTAAGTGATGAATCACTGAATTCTCCTGAAACCAATATTATGCTCTATGTGAACTAACCTGAATTTAAATTTTAAAAAAGTGTGAACCACATGAGAGATTTATCTGAATGCTGAAATGTTCCATCCAGTGGGCTGACCTGATATTACCAAATATGCTGTATTTCTGCTAGGATGCTGTCATGCAAAAAGAGCGGCATGGCATCTGTTAGTAAGGACCTCTGTGTAGTACTACAGTGATGACAGATCCCCAACTTTTAGATTTTATTTTATTTATTTAAAGATTTTATTTATTTTATTCATGAGAGACACAGAGGCAGAGACACAGGCAGAGGGAGAAGCAGGCTCCATGCAGGGAGCCTGACATGGGACTCAATCCCGGGTCTCCAGGATCAGGCCCTGGGCTGAAGGCGGCGCTAAACTGCTGAGCCACCCGGGCTGCCCAATCCCCAGCTTTTAAGTAAATGCTCATCAGAGTGCAATGACAATGCCATATCACCTGCCTTGTTGAAATGACCTTCTTTTTATCCAGGCAGATATAGCACATTCTTGCAGTTTTACCTTTGGAAAATTGTAACAGATCTCAGTCTTTGGGCTTTTCAGGAGGAAGGACTCAGATGAGTGGGTTTGGAAGTACAAGCTTTTGGCTCATTTGGGGTCTGAGTTCAGTGTCCACAAGCACCCTATAACTTTGGCGGGGAATGCTTACCCTTAAAGCAAAGCAATCACACAGGGGCCCAGTCTGGTCCGTGAAGTTGGGAATTTAAAACTAGAAGAAGAAAATAAATACACACACACCTACACACCTACATACATACATCCTGGAGGAAGAGGGTGTGTGCCTTGGTACTCAGCGCCACATTCTGCCTATCAGCTGCTTGCTCCTTGCTGACATGGAGGGTGTAACATTCGGATATATCCACCCTTTGTGGTGGGGGCCACTCGAGTTGTCACCCAAGGCTCACGTTATGCTTCACAGTCTAACTGTACACAGAAGGACGTAGGCTTGTCAGGGATAGACCTGTGAGAGAGGTGCCAGTTGGTGGTGACATGGGACCTGGGTGTGGGTGGGCTGGGAGGACACAGCATTGGGATGTGGTGCATGCATCCTTAGCTCTGGGATACAGTGGAGTCTGCGGAGAGCTGGGATGGTGGTCCCAGCCTCACCCAGGGAGTCCCTTAAAGAATTTACTAAAGATGAGTGGAGGGATCCCTGGGTGGCGCAGCGGTTTGGCGCCTGCCTTTGGCCCAGGGCGTGATCCTGAAGACCCGGGATCGAATCCCACATCGGGCTTCTGGTGCATGGAGCCTGCTTCTCCCTCTGCCTGTGTCTCTGCCTCTCTCTCTTTCTCTCTCTGTGACTATCATAAATAAATAAAAATTAAAAAAAAAAAAAAAAAAAGATGAGTGGAGAACTACAGGCAGCAGAAATCCTTGCTGTTTCTTGACGTATCTCTGTTGTCCAAAGGTCTGCTGCCACACTCTGGGGCCCAAAGAGCTGGCACCCAGGGCATGATGTTCTTAAAGAAATGAGCCTAAGCCTCACAGACTGGGAGAAATGGCCCACCAGCCTGGGAAGTCCAAATTGCTTAGAAAATCATTGACTTATGTTAGAGTACAGAAAAAAACAAAATAAATATCAAAACAACCTCCTGGTCTTTTATACAAATTGTATAGTGTTTTAAAGTACTTTAAAGAAACTCCCATGGCTCAACACAGCTTCTTCAGGCACGTGTTTGAAAACACACACATTCTCTGACCATGGTTACCAGCCTCATTCCCTCAGCTTTTGTTCGGGGAGCCCTGGTGCCATCTGCAGATGTTGCATGGCTGGGAGCATGTGGCCTGTCCCCAGGGAGGTGCCTGGGTGGCCCTGCGGGGCCGACCTGTTAGAAGTAGTCTGTCCAGGAGGAGGTGGGAGGGGTGGGTGCTCTGCCCTTTGGCAGAGGAGTTATGGCCACTATATTCCCCACCCCCTCCTGCCCCTCTGAGAGCAGCTTGTGATCATCTTACCTGCAGCTCCTTGCCAGTGATTCACCATCTTATCTCCGTTGGCACTAATGCTCTCAGCTGTCGGTGCAACAAGGGATAACTTAGAGGGAGGTTTGGCTGACCATCACTCTGGGAAGGCTTAATGTGGTACTAAGCAAGGTGTCAGCAAAAACAGTGACTTGCGTTCCTGATTTGGTTTGCAGTGCCTGTTTGCACATTCCCTCCGGAAGTTTTCCATGCGAGACTGGGGGATGGAGCAGAAGTGGATGTCCATTCTTCTGCCTCTGCTGCTGCTTTACAATGGTAGGTGCCCATTTTTATTTTGGAGCTTTCCCCTTTAAAGCTTAAAGCTGCAAGGTGTCCTAGAGCCGGTCTGGCCCCAGAGTCTCCAGAAGAGCCTGGGAGCCCCTGAAGGAACAGGTGGCCGCATCCCCCAGAGCGCGTGCGTGGTGGTGTACCGGGACGAGGCAGATGCCTGGCAGCTTGCACGAATAAGTGATTGCTTTGGTAGTTAAAACCTGGAAGGGCTACAGACACAGCCGTCTTGGAACTTGGCTGAAGGCGGCAAACACTGCCGTCTGTTCCTCCTCCCCTGCTTCAGAAGGCGTTTGCTTCCAGAGCCGCAGCCCTGGGATTCCCAGGCCTGCGGGGAGGAGCGGATGGCGGAAGCAGACGGCACTCTGTAATGATCACTGGAGCAATCTGTTCATTGGCTTTTAGGTTTTTTGGAAAACAAAACCGCCTTTAGTTCGCTACCTCCCTTTGGCTCCGACTGAGGAGAGGGTGACTGAGCTCTGCCCTCGCAGAGGACGGAGGCCCCAGGCTGGGTGGGGTGAGCCTGCCTCCACCAGGCCTTTCTGCCGGTTGCATTCCAGATCCGTTCTTCCCCCTCTCCTTCCTGGTGAACAGCTGGTTTCCAGGCATGCTGGACGATCTCTTCCAGTCTGTGTTCCTTTGTGCCTTGCTGCTCTTCTGGCTGTGCGTGTACCATGGGATACGAGTTCAGGTGAGCATCAGCCCTGCCCGAGGGTGCCGGGGACCTGGTCCTTCTGGTCCACGCTCTGGTGCTGCTCCTGCAGATAAACTGCTCCTGGAGAATCTGTGTTCAGCCCCAGTCAGCAGAAGGATGTAGAAATGACTTGAGTGCCTCTGATCTAGTGTGTACTTCTAGGACTTAATGGTTTGCAGAATTACTAACTCATTTCTTACCATTTTTTATTTTTAGGGAGAAAGGAAGTGTTTGACTTTCTATTTGCCCAAATTCTTCATTGTCGGACTGTTGTGGTTGGCTTCTGTCACACTGGGAATATGGCAGACGTGAGTAATTCTATTATGTGTGGAACTTTAGGCATGGGAAGCATTTGACAAAGGAGGACAGATCTGGAGTCTTACTGTATTTTGTGAACCCAGCTAGAATCTGTCACCAGGGTTTCAGGACATGACAGTGTGACTTGAATCGAGGATTTGTTTTAGCCTGACTGGCATGTAAGGGTAGCACAGTTCTAGTCTCAAACGGACAATAAAAAAGACTATGTCATTTTAGATTTCTCCTTCAAAGTGGCAGAGACATCGTCTTCTGTAGAAATGATGCTCATGGGTCCTGGCTCGCCCCTGCCCACAGAAACGTTAGTTTCTCCTTGGGCTTGTGTCTGTGAACTCCCCATCCCTGTACCAGCTCCTGACGCTTAGCGGGATTAGTAGTTTTGTCCTTCTGTAAAATGGGACCACCGCTGAAGCCTCATGTAGTCATAGCCCCAGGCACCCAAGTAGGATTTTCTGCAGAAATGAGTTCTGTTCCAGGGGTATGGTTTTGACACTTGGCACGTCGCACTCCACGGCCCAGTGATGCAACAAGCACTCAGCCCGCCTCATCTCCCTGCCCTGTCTCTGCTTCTTCAGCTACTCAGTTACCCAGTTTCACTTTAAAATGAGTTGCATGGAAACTGGCATTTACTTCTGTATAGCTTTCTTTGTGTGCTCGTCTATTCCCAATGCCCATACGTTCCATTGAAAAGGTGCTGGAAAATAGTTGGTAACATTGCAGGAGAGATAGTAGAGGGATTTTTTTTTTTTTGTAACAAAATTACTGTAGCTTCACAGTAATGACAACTGCAGGCAAATAGTTTAGTAGCACTGGAGGCATTTTCAATGTGAAATTTAGGGTTTCTCAGAAATTTAGAATTACTTCTTAAAAAGTCTTTTACTATGGGTTGGTAAGTAGTTTATGTTAATAAAGTTTTAAAAATTTTATTTTTTTAAATAAAGCCCCTATTTTTTTAAATAATAAAAGCCCCTTTGGGGCTTGAACTCACGACGCTGAGATGAAGGGTCGCATGCTCTACCCACTGAGCCAGCTAGGCACCGCTGTTAATAAGTTTCTTTAAAAGCCAAAGGAAGGGCACCTGGGTGGCTCAGTCGTTTTGGCATCTGCCTTCGGCTCAGGTCATGATCCCAGAGTCCTGGAATCAAGCCCTACAATGGGGTTCCCTGCTCAGTTGGGAGTCTGCTTTTCCCTTTCCCTCTGCCCCCATTCCTACTCTCTCTGTCTGTCAAATAAATAAAATCTTAGAAAAAATAAAAGCCAGATGAAAGCAAAAAATGCAAAGTAAGCTAGTTATTAATCTGTGTGTTTTTTTTTAATAATACAATACTATATTTTCAGAGTTAATGAATTACACGATCCAATGTACCAGTATCGAGTTGACACAGGAAATTTTCAGGTAAGGATTATTAGTGATGGCTGTGGGTTTTCCTAAATTGCTATTTTTAAAAATTACTGAATTTTGTAACTTAAATAGTACTGCTGAAATGACTTTGCTAACTGGCTAGTTAGGGGAGACTATAGAAGTTTCATGGGTACAAAATGTGGAATGTGTTTGAGTAGTATGAAAAATAAGCTTTTTAAAATGAAGTTGTCGCTTCATTCCTCGGTTTATGGTTGAAGCACAGAAAGTGTATCAGATTTTAGGAGGATTGTAGAGCAATTAAGAAATCTGTTTTGTTCATTTTGTTGGTTTAATTCTCTAAAGTAGAGAAATGTTTCCAAGAGAATAAATGGTGTGGCCAGGCTGGCTGGTGTGGGCCTGTAGGCACAGCAGCAACAGGACACAGCACCCTGGGTAATGCTCTGCTCTCACCAAAACCTAGAATTCTTTGTACTTTCAAATAGGGGGTCCAGTGTTTATTTTACACAGGGGTCAGCAAATGGTACTCAGGCCCTATATGTGGCTTTCCCTCAAATCTCTGGGTTTATTGCCATCCCAAGGCCTCTCACGGGGCAGCCCCTCCTGGGCACGGCTGGCTGCCTAGCCAGGGCATGGATGTGCGAGGGGCCCCGGGGCCAGAGGGAGCCTGTGAGGTATCTAGAAGGCATGGGTCCCAGCAGGGCAATCCCAGAGGCATGACGGAGTTGAATCCTGAGCTTGGGTGATCGCCACCATTTCTCTGGATGCTTTGCAGAGCTTCCTGTAAAGTGATAAAAACTGTGGTTCTTCATGGGAATGGCCTCTGAGAAAGAGGGAGGTTTAGTGAATGATGATGATCTTGAAAGATGTGTGGCTCGTGTTGAGACCACACATGTCATAGCGAGTAGTCTGAGCACATGATTCTTAGCCAGATTTTTGCAGGGGAGCACTGGTAGTCTTTCATTCCATTATTTAGAAGTTTGAGGAGTTTTGAAGGTTGCTCAGTGTATGCCTTATGAGCCATGTGCTATGATCTTTGCCCTCAAAGAATATAGGACCTTGTGAGGGAGAAAAAACTTAGTAGTAAGTACAGACCCGTGCGCAGCGTCCCTGTGTCCTTAGGGACAGTGGGCCCAAGTTTCTAGGGGAGGAGGTGTCTATTTGTGTTTTGTCCTTTGTCTTTTAGTCTTCTAATGCTGTAATAGGTTTTTTGGGGGAAGGGGCTGAACCTGGAACTGGAGAGGAGGGGAGGCATTCTGGGCCAGGGAAGGGCGGTGCTGTTGCAGAGCTGCCTGGAGCCGTGCGCCAAGTTGGCAGGGGCCTTGGGCAGGGCTGTGGGCGGTGCTGGGTGGGGAGGAAGGCCTGCAGGAGACCCGAGGCGGGGCACCTACACCCCAGGAAGGCTTGGGGCCATGTGTGGGAGGGGGTAAGCCTCAGAGAAGCCTTCTCTAGGGGCATGACATGAAAGGAGAGGACAGGGAAGAGCTGTATTGACACATTCTCAGGGAAGATTCTGCAGACCCCAGTGACAGATCTACAGGGCTGTTGGTTGAGTGTCACTACCCAGATTGAGATAAATAGGTTCCTGCTAATCTGTCACTGGAGCTTTTGTCTGGTTCTCACGTGAAAACTGAGGAGTGGTCAGGGGTCTTAGGTCACCAGGGTGGGTACCTGGGCCAGTGCGCCAGCTTCCCAAGTGGCCTGCAGGTCAAGCCTCCCACCTCCCCAGCCCCTGCTGTCCCCGTGCTCTCCCTCTGTAGAAGGGGATGGTGGCGCCGTCCCTGCTGAAGAGTTGCCGTGCAGGTTGAATGGAGCAGGAACCCAAAGCCCTTGGCCAGCACTCGGAAGGACTTGAGCGAGGCAGCTGTCACCGTGGCTGTGGTCACCTTTGTGTCCCCTTCTCAATCAGTGGCCTGTGTCTGTTACTAGAGGGAATGCTGGAAGCCTGAGGCTTGCAGAGCCAGCACTGGTGTGCTGAGCTCCCGCTGCATCCTGGGTCCCGCAGAGGGAGCTTGGACTCTGGCTCATGGGGCCAAGCAGGCCCGGGGCTGTCCCTGGGTGAGCCACGTGGCTCACAGAAGGCTGAGCAGCGAGTCTGATTGAGGAACACGCTCTTGTTCTCTGTCATGGAGAGACCCTCAGGACTGTAGGCCCCTTGTAAAGATGCTCGGTTTTCCTGCTTGCCGTGGTGTTGGAAGGAGGAGCAGGGCCGAGCGCCTGTTCTTACTCAGCTGCCATCGTGTGTCATTCTAGGGAATGAAGATTTTCTTCATGGTGGTGGCAGCCGTGTATATTTTATACCTTCTGTTCTTGATCGTGCGGGCCTGTTCCGAGCTGCGTCACATGCCTTATGTAGGTAAGTGCCCCATCACGAACTGTCCAAGGCCAGGCAAGCTGGGAGCTGGCCGCACAGCTGGCCTCTTGTTGGAGCCCACCCAGCAAGGGCCTGACCTGGATGGGACCTGTCCCACTCCCTCTTGCTGGGGAGGAGCGCCTTCGGTCCCTGAGGAGCCACAGCAGGGCTGAATGGGCGACTCTGGGCCTTTTAGACAGTGCCTTGGGGCCAGCACTGGGAGGCCTGTGAGGTGGAAGCCACCTGGGGCCCTGGGTGGATCCTCCCAGAATTGTACCTTGCAGAGGAGGTGGCCAGGGTGGTTTTCCTAGTCCCGAGTTAG
Organism: Canis aureus; assembly: GCF_053574225.1. Lineage (NCBI taxonomy): Eukaryota > Metazoa > Chordata > Mammalia > Carnivora > Canidae > Canis > Canis aureus. The sequence goes on from NC_135611.1 coordinate 48,566,188, forward strand.
GGCAAGTCATCTGCTCACATGGATCCCTTCTCTCAATCTGGAACAACCAAGTAACAATGGCCGTCGTCTCCCTGGGGCACCTCCTCGACTCTGGGCAGGTGGGACCGCGCATGTCTTCTGGGCTTCAGGTGCACACAGGCTTAAAGTTCAGACGGAGGAGGGGTTTTGTTCAGGAGGCTCGGTTCATTATTTGTCTTTTTTTTCTTAAGCTCCCTGTGGTAAGAATGGAATTTACTTCCAAAGTGGTTTAATGAGGTATTTCTTTCTTTTTCAGATCTCAGGTTAAAATTTTTGACTGCATTGACTTTTGTAGTGCTTGTTATTAGGTAAGAAGACTTTATTCCTTGAAAGAAGCAAAACAGCGTATTTGTATTTTCCTGTCATGAATATCTTTTCTCCCCTTTCACAGAATTAATTTCAGTGCTGCATTTCTAGCCAGATCTGTTCATTGGGTCAGAGGGCCTCTTGCTCAGGGCAGGCACTAAGTATCCCCAGTGGCCAAGAGAGCTCACATTGTGTTATAAATGCCCCGGGGAATGACAAGCGTAGATGAGGCCTGCGGGCCCTGGACCATGCGGGTGGAGTGGCCACAGCCCAGTGTGGGGTTGAGAACTAGAATACCTCATACTTGGTGCCTGGCGACCTTTTGATGCTCCAAGGAGAAGACTGTGTATTTGAATTCGGTACCATGGGTGTCTTTGAACCACCACGTGATGGCCCCAGGGGAAGGACACTGGGTGGGGGAAGGCTGTGGTGGGAGGCTGCAGAGGCTGAGTGAGGCCCAGGTGACCAGGTCGTTTCTGTGAATGCCTGCCAAATCATTGTTTGGCTGTTTGTGTTTGCTTCTTTCTGCTAAAATCCGAGTCCAGAGGGAAAGATTATAGTCACTTGCCTTTCTTTTTGGCAGTTTAGGTGGCAAATAAATGGCTGCCGGCTATTTTCCTTGGGAGCCACATGGGGCTCTGAGAGGCCAGTTTTGTAGGGCAGCTGTAGGGTGCCCCGCTGCCTGAGTTTTAGCCTCCCGTGGGCACCCATGTCCCTTCCCATCCAAGTCGCTCATTGCCCATCATACCACACGATCTCAGCGCTCTCCATTCGGCATCTGCTTTCACCTGGAAACAGCAGTGCGGGTGTCCTGTAGGCAGCCCTTCCTCAGCACATGTGCACAGGTGATCTCTGCTTCTCACACAGGCTCCCTCACACGCCCTCATGCTCTTTTACACATACACTCCTCACACACCTCTCTCTCACACCCCCCTCACACATTCCCTCACACTCACTCTCCCACCCCCCACACACTCACACTTTCTTACATACTCCCTCTCACATTCACACCCTACCTCACAATGCTCACACCCCCTCATACACACACTTACTCTCAAACCTCTCACATACTCTCATATCCCCTCACGCATTTTCTCATATCCCTTCACACACACACACACACACACACACACACACACACACATCCCTTCCACACTCACACTCTTATCCTCACACCCCCTCATACACTTTCTCACACTTTCCCTTTCACACACCATACACACTCTCACACACTACCTCACAATACTCTCACGTATTCACAGCCTCTCATAAACACACTTATACTTTCAAACCTCTCACACACTCTCACGTCCCCTCACGCATTTTCTCCTATCCCGTCACACCCCCCCACACACACACACCCCACATACCCCTCACATCCCCTCACATGTCTTCACCCTCATGCCAAGTCCACAGGTTTGGGAGTGAGATGCCTGTACTGACCTCTGTAGAGTCTGACTTAGAAGTCATTCTGCCTTTATGGTCTTTCTTCATAAAAGTTTCAAGGGGACTCATTTATTTGTCCAAGAAGCGTGTATGGAGTGTGTGCTCTGGTCAGCAGGCCGACAGGTTCCTCCCTATCACCGGGTTGCTATTCTAATGGAGGAAGATGGTGATAAACAAGTAGATAAATAGCATAAGCCCCCTAATAAAAACTATGTGATGATGGCAGGAGAGATTCTGCTTTAGATGGGGAGGGGACGTCTCTGCAGAAGAGACACTTGGCCTGAGGCCTGAGGGAGGAGTCATGGGGACAGCAGGTGGCTGGGTGAGTGTAAGAGGAGCAGCAGTGCCAGGGGAGGTGAGGGAGGGCCGCCCCCCGGAGAGGTGAGGTCCGGCCCTGCACGCCAGCAGGAGGAGCCCCAGTTTATTTTCGGTGATGGGAACCCTTGGGAGGGATCGAAGCCAGGAGGTGGGAGGCTCCGATTTACAGTTGGTTAGGGGTCCCTCTGGCTCTGTGTGAATGGACCACGGGGAGGGGAGATGAGCGCAGGGTGCTGGTTCAGACACTGGAGTCGCTCAGGGGAGCGCCGCTTGGCTGCGGAGCTCCGTGTCATCATTCTGTCTGGACAGAGGTGCCATGCTCCCTCACCGTGGGAATCGCCGAGCCTGAGGAGGGGAATGTGACTGGGGGAAGCCGACTTTCCTCAGGGCCTTGTCATGTGGGAGGAGCTGGTCTGGGAAAGGAGACCTAAGGCAGCGCGAGAAGGGCAGGAGCCATGCCGAGCGGGTGCTTCAGGGCACCGGTGCGGGCGGCCACCTGCTTCTGTCCCAGCAGCGGCCCTCCTGGGTCTGAGACCAAACACCTGTGGCAGGGGTGGGGTGGGGTGTGTGTGTGTGTGTGTGCGCGCGCGTGCGCCCAGGTTCGGGCAGAAATTGTAGTGAATGGACCGGGGTGAATGGAATGAGTGCTGTGGAGCTGAGGCCATTTCTTCGCCTGTGTTTACTCACTGTCCTTCCTCCTCCTTTTCAGCATCGTCATCCTTTATTTAAGGTTTGGAGCACAAGTATTACAAGACAATTTTGTAGCTGAACTGTCAACTCACTACCAGAATTATATCCTTTTCACTGGAAGCCGACAGGTCTCAGGCCCACGCTGTGCCGGGAGTGGTTAGTGTGTCAGGGCCGTGCAGAAGCGGCAGGTCACTGGGGCGCCTGTGTGCCATGGGCCCCACCACGGCCCACCCCGGGGAGCGACTCCAGAGGGAGTCACTTCCCAGCTGCTCTCCCACCCCCCTGCTCCCCTGTCCCTGGATTCTTCAGGAATCCAGGCTCCATTCAGGACTCGGCATCAGTCTGTGGTGCCCACTTCTCCCCGCAGAGCACCAAGGAGAGGCTGAGCCCGTTTTGAGTGTCTCTCCCCATCACCCAGATGTGAGTGTGCCGGAGGCCAGCAGGCAGGCTCCTTGCCTCCCACTAAGCTCTTCGGCTGCTTGGCAGCTTCCAGAGCTTGCCGCTCCCCTGGCGTTGCTGGCGTCCATCAGGGGGCGCTTTAGAGTTAATCCCTTTCATGTAGGTTCTTGGGCTTCTTCCTGTCCTTAGAATTAATGCAGGATTTTTCAAATTTTACTGGCTGGATTTCACACAAACCTTTTATCGGCTTCTCAGAGGGGGGTCTGTAATGCAAGAAAGATTAAGAACGACTGGTTTGATAGACCGTTCTAGTTTTTCATTTCATTCTCGATTTACCCATATGCGTGCATGGGGCTCTGTTCTTTGTGTGTATCTTGATTACATCAGGCCCCACCACCTCCAGAGGTTTCCATGGGTAGAAAAGAACAATGTGCACCTGTTATCAACAAGTGACCTTGAAAGGTTATCATAACCTCTGGCTGTGGGCTTGCCCTGTGGTGTCCTGCTGTCTGGGCTGTGGCACCGTGGGGTCCTCGCTGGCGGTCAGCAGTAGAAAGGACTGCTGGTGCTTAGAGGGGGCAGCCAGACACCAGTTCCGGGGCTGGTGATTTCCCTTGACGGTGTCACCAGCTGAATTCTTATCTTTCTACGGCTTGTTGAACTTTTACCTCTACACTTTGGCCTTTGTGTACTCTCCGTCGAAGAACGCCCTGTATGGTAAGCCACCCTGGGGCCGGCTGGCTGGTCAGATGGCCTCACTGCAATCCGGGACCCACCCCCCGGGTTCCCTGTCAGGGCTGGGCCCCAAAACTCAGTAGCAGAAAAAGACGAAGTAAGTCTTGGTGTAAGCCCTGAGTTGTAGTTAGAACACAGCATGTGCTGTGTCATCAGAGCCCAGCACGGAAACAGGTGTTTTGTTAGCGGATCCGAGCCCGAGCGTGTCCCTCAGCCATGCGAAGCCACATCTGTTGAACACTCATGCCATGGCTGCTCAGAAAGCCAGAGTGTACCACTCCCCCCTCCAAAGAAGAACCAGACTGTCACAGGCCGAAAGGGCAGGAACTTCCTGGAACTTGGGCAGGGGCGTAGCATTTCAGGCCCACCACCCGACTTCTGTGTTGTGTGAGTTCCCAGAGTGCCAAAATGCCTCACAGCCACTCTAACGAAGGCGCAATTACTTCCTTCTGAGATGAAGAAACTAGACAAAGTGGCTTCCTTCCCAGGGGTGGCAGGGAGCAGGGCTGGCGTCTCCTGGTCTCCTGGGTATTTTCCGCCCCTGCTCCCAGGTGCACTTGGGACTTGGGAGAACATAATAGCCGATCGCAGCTCCCGATGGAGGGCCCCTCCTGGAGTCTGTCTCCTCCTGGAGCTTCCACCGCGCGCTCTGCCCACCAGCCTGCCAAGTAGTGATGCGGCCCCAGCCTGTATGTGAGAAAATGCTCGAGAGGCAAGATTTGTCCAGGTCCCACAAATGATAAACGGTGGAAGCTGGGACTTGAATCCTGCCCTCTCTGACTCCTGTCCTTTTTCTGTAGCATCCTGGCTCCCCAGGCTAATAACATAAAAATGTTTTTGTGGTTTCTCAGAGTCGCAGCTGAAAGACAACCCTGCATTCTCCATGCTGAATGACTCTGACGATGATGTGATCTATGGGTAAGTCCCTGCCTCTCGGAAAGCTGTCCGATAGTGAGCATTTGGCCTGGTTTTATGCGTCTGCTGAACAGGTTGTAATCATTCTAAAATGATTTTCAAGGCATTGTGACGTTTCTTTTACCTGGGAATGCCCTGTGATCCCACAGTGTTCTATTTTTCACATTGTTCTGACTAGATTGAATGGTGTTCCGCTTTTTGAACACTTCCCATGGGTAGTGACCACAGGAGGAACATTTCTTCCTGGTGGCGGGCCCTGGTGCCTGAGGGGGGTGAGGAGCCGGCAGGAGCAGCAGGCTATGGAAATGGGGAACGCAGAGCTGTGATGTGCGGCGTTCTTGCTAGAATGGCACATCAGTGTGCAAGAGAATAGATGAGGAGCTGTCAAAAGCCACATGGCATCCAGGGTCTCTTTCATGACAGGAGCGACTATGAAGAAATGCCCCTGCAGAACGGCCAGGCCATCCGGGCACAGTACAAAGAAGGATCTGAGAGTGACTGAGTCCCGGGCCGACGCGTTGCTGCCGCACCGCTTCCTGACCGCCTCTGCCACTGCTGGTGTTCGGCCTGGTCTCAGAAGCAGAGGATTCCTGGTCCTTCTGTGTTTACGTATTTTTGAAAGGAATACCAAAACCAAGGACAAATTTAACCATTGGGCCAAATTAATTGTTAGAGCGGCTGCCTTCATTTGAGAAGAGAGGTGCTGATAACAAGCATGAACAGCCAATTCCCTTTTCAAAGATTTCAGATGAGAAAGAGTTCATTTTTAGTAGCGAGGAGGTAATTACTTCTGTTTTTAGTGAATTTTTTTTTTTTTAATTGCTCATTCTGAGTCCATGGAAAACCCTTATGAATGAGGTCATAAGCATGGTGAAGGTCTCCTCTTTCCTCCTTTCTTCCTGCCCTGTACCAGTTTCCACCATTGAAACTCAAAGGAAGCCTGTTTCTGTGCCTGTCTCCTGGGGGCAGACCTTCCCCCTGGAGTGGCCGGCGCTCTGGCTAACCGAGCATCCTAAGTGACTAGGAACTCCTGTCCAAAATGCCTGTGCAATGGCTCATTAGGGAAATGGTGGGCAGGTGGGTGCTAGCCCCTCACGGCCACTGGGCAGAACTAGTGTTGTGGGGTCTGAGGAGGACTGGCTGAGGTTCATAAGGAAAGGGTAAGATGACAAGAGCCAGCTCCAGGGGAGAGGTCTTGCTGCCATAGTTTCCAAGGGCCTGTGTCCACACGCATGTGCATGTGAGCAATACATACATGAATGTGAACGGATGTGGTGCGGGGTGGGGAAGAGGGTATCCACTACAGTTCCTATAAGCTGTCATTTCTACAACTCCATTAAGAGAGAACACCCCGTGAAACTTATTTTTTAATGAAAGCTAAACAAAGGATTGATATATTATTATAAATTTTATCTTGAAAAATTTTTTCAGTTCCACATTTGAAACAGATGAAAGAAGTAAAACATTTTGGATGACTTGTGGAAAGCATATCTTTGGGTAGAAGGTCACTTGTTGGGAATCATGCCCGCTCCCCAGTGGCCAGGGAAGAGAAAAGTTGTCTGGAGCTGCTGAATCTGTGGCATCAGAGAAGGCCCTGGAGAGTTGCCAGTTCCTTTTTGTCAAAGACAAAGTGTAGACGGCTGGTATAGAGCTCTCCTTTCCTTTTCCTTTGACAATGCACAATAACGTCTCTCTTGAACCGTTACCGTACGGTCATGGCTAACATCCTGATTGATGGCGTCTTGGCAGATGCAGCAGCATAGGGTAGGGTTGTTCCGCTCCGCAAGCAGTACCTACGTTTCCTTCATCTATGCATTAACTCTCAAATAGCTAAAAATTGTATTCACTTTAGGTAGTGCTGGGCCCTTAGAGAGGTTCATGAGAGACTTCTCATTATGGCTTCACATCTTTCTGTTTAAACCTTAGTGATAATGTACCTTTAATATGGATTCCATTTGTTTTTAAAACCTTGTAAATATAAAAGTTTGGATTAAAACAACTGTATTACTGCAAGGGTAATTCAAGTCTACGTGGTTTTTTCATTTTCAGTGGTGTGATTACTTTTTTTTTTTTGATTCCGTGTACTCCAAGGTATTGGAAGAACTTTTCTGTTACCACATTTTTCAACTTCTAACTAGAAATAATTTATGTAAATTGATGAAAAGTTACTTGTGCTGATTAATGTATTCTAGTATGTGATATAGTTTACACGTTTTAATCATTATTAAATGTCCATAATTTGGAATGCTTTTATTTATCAGCAAATGGAAACTACTTGAGGCATTTAGCCATATACATTAGAACTTTTTAAAACTTGTCTTTGTCCTATAGTGTAATTATAAACTGATGACTGATCTCTTCATACTTGATTCTTCATGGCACCAAGTCACTGAAATGAAAATATGGGAGTATTTATTTACTTTTTGTAACTAAGTTGGAAACAAAATTATAAAAGAAAGTACTTAAGGGGAAAATGGCTCTCTGTTAAATCGTGCATTCTCAGTCTTGTCTCTGGTGTATCATATATAGATCAACATATTACGCACTCCATGTAAAGATTTGCTTAACGTATATAGCACTTAGCATGTAGTATATATGCCGTAGGTATTAGATTAAAACACTAAAGTCTGCCAGAAATTGTAGACAGTAGCAAGAAAATTGTTTTTTTCTTGGAGAGTATCAAAGTTTTGCAAACTTCAATTGTAAATTCAAAGGGCTGACTTTAGTTCTTCCATGGTAATGGCTTGAATAACATCATCTTTGGGTAATTTTTTACACTGGTCCAGTCTAGGGGAACCTGGAAGATGACCGTACGTATTTCAGCTTCCCTAGGGAGAGCATCATTATCCGTGTGGGTAATAGGTCTGCTTGATTTATTATTAAATCATTACAGCAGTGAAGTGATGCAGTTTTCTCTCTCTTCAGCCCCATTTGAAAGGCTAGAGAAGGGAATATATAAAATATATTCAAGGTTTGTAAGATTGTTCCTGTACATAATTACAGATTGCAATAAAAGTTTAGATACATTATGTAAACCCAGCCCACTAAATGGGCAGGTTACAAGACAAATGTCACCAGCCTCAAGCATTCCGTGAACTATTTACTGAAGGTACAGTTGTGTTGAATTGGTCACGGTATGGTCAGTGACTTACTTCCTGGAATCCTCCTCACAGAGGAAACCATGGAAGCTCATCGACAGGATGGTAAAAAGGGACATCTAGTGATTTCTAGTTAAGTCACTAAAGAATATTTATGTATTTTGAAGATTTTAGAAACCAGTTGCCTTAGAGGTTAGACTTTTGGGAAGAAAGCTACAAATCTTTTCCCCAGGCCCAAGGGAAGTCGCTTTAGTCTGTGACATCTTGTTACCCTGCTGTTGACTTGACATGTTTGATATACTGGTAACTATAATCCCACACAGTGAAACACAGAATTTTCTGCTACTGAAAACTGCCTTTTTACAAAATGACTGTAAATATTTGTAAAATAAAAACAACTTTAAACTTTAAGTTCAAAAGGAAAGCTAGAACTATGTAGGAGATCTTGGAACTGTGTCGAGCACAGTAACTGATCACAGAATGATCATTGTATCAGTCAAAAGTGAATAAATGTTTATTTATGGCAAACTTACACTTTGCGAATGGCTTCATTCTGAAACTTCCTTTCTGGTAAATGTTAATAAATTTTAAATATTCGATCCTTATGTGATTTATTTGTTCTTGTGGAGTTAATTTGGTCATTCAGGCATAAGTGCTTCAAGGACAAAGCACATTCTTCATTTTGGCAGGTGGACATGAGAGTGTGTCTTAATCCCTGTGTGAATGTGGCCCGTGGATGAGCAAAGGGTGAGGTCCCAGACTGGGGCAGGGGCCCATCTCCCTCCTTAGATAAAAAATATCAGTCCAATAACCTCCAAACGTGTTTGCGGATTTATAAATAGGGGCCTAATTGTGGCTGAAAAATGATCATGAGAGCATTTTGGAAGCCCCAAAGTACTAAAACATTTTTCGGAGGCTTGCCACTGACAAGTGGAGAACACTGAGGCAGGAGCCCACCCCATGGCAGCATGTGGGGCTGAGAGCTCTGGGGCTGAGAGCTCTGGCCGGAGCAGGGACCAGCGGGCACGCTCCCAGAAGCCAGCAGGATCCGGGGCCCTCACATCAAAGCAGCAAATCCTTATATTGGAGGGGACCGACGCCAAGTTGTAACTTCCTTTTTGGTTTTGCAGTTCTATAGATTCTAAAGTCACTACTGAAAACTGAAGAATTCATTTGTGGTATTAGACTATGAAGAAAAACACAAACTTTAAAGTGGAATAATTTATTATTCTAACCAAAGTACAAAGTATGGAAAATTAGTGTATCTGAGTCATTCAGAGAGAGAGAAAGCTTCAAACTAGCAGATTTCAGTTTTTAGCACCTTTGGGAAGAAATGTTCAGAGTTAAGACAAGTGGCAGCACAGGCCTGGCTGCTGGGATGACTAGCCTCTGACGGGATGCGCCGTTCACAGAACAGGGCAGTCACCTGCCTTTTCTCCACGTTGTGAGAGCGCCACAAGACACTCTGAAAGAGCACAAGAACAGCGTTCACCGGATCCGTGGCCGTCAGGAGAGGCGGCGAGCGCAGCAGAGGGGGAAGGCAGGGCCGCCGACGGTCAGATGGACAGCCCGAAGGCGCTGACAATGCAGTACATGGTCTTGTTCTCCCAGCGCACCGTGCAGCTGCCTGCGGGGAGAAGGCACAGAGCACTCAACTCAGGGAGACGGGCGCGCTAGCCTCACTTCTTGGGCTTCTGTGTGGCACAGAGATGAGGCTGCTCAGACTCTTCCCTATACAGAGTGTTAAAGGGGACTCTAATAAACATGCTTTCAAAGACCTGTAACATCCGAGCACATGTTCAGAAAATTCTAGATTTCAGCAGGGTCAAGGAGCACGTGGAGCCTGCAGGGAGGGCCCACGACAGGCCTGCAGAGGACAGTGGAGAACCGTACCGTCAGTCGAGCTGTCCCAGAAGCAGGAACTCGCTGTGTGTAACCCCGCTCCGTTCTTCTGCATAATCACACAGGTCACTTCAATTAAAACAAACTTTTATTAGATCTGCTTGGCAACACACATTTCTTTTAGCCTACTTTCAGCATATGTATGAAGAACCCGTGGCTGGTGTTTGGGCTAACAGCTATCGGGGTAGACTGGCCCTGTGACAGTGACAAGTCACACCCGTCCCTGTCCCGCACCACATGCCTGTTGTAAAAGCATCTGATCTGAAGTGCTGGGAAATGCTGTGATGTGCGCCCTGTGACTGTCTGAGCTGCTGAACAGGCCAGGAGGGTGGCAACGCACACAATACAGTGACCTGCCCCTACCGGGTGCTTTCTTTGAGGTCAGACATCACACCGCCACACTCGCCTCTCACCAGCATGTCAACAACCACCAGCAATATATACAAGAAGCAAAAATGCATTACCGATGTATTTAAATGGCTTTCCCAGCTTGGTGAGTTGGCTTAAAGTTTGTTCTACGACATTTGTGGTCCACTGATTCACTTTGCTGTGCTGATAGGCATTGCCACCAATGGCACTCTCGATAGCCTGGAACAGAAGCACAGGGTCACTGTTGGTAGAACTCAGCCAGAACCCTCCACTTAGTGCCGAGGCTCCCACCATGAGAACTGCCACAATACAGTCTGCATGAAATAGCACATCTGTAACCACGAGGACTCATCTGCAAACACACCTTTTAAGAGTGTCCTATTTCATTAAGTTACATATTCTTAAAAATCCACACTTCCATAGAGTCTGTCAAATTTTAAAAACATGTTGACTGAATTTACTGTTGACTATTGCAGTTCGTAGTTGGAGATGATAATTTTTTTTTTCCTACTGAGGCTAGAAAACATTTTCCTTTGCCCATTCCTTTCTTAAAATATAGCAGACACAGGAATCTTTATTGCTTGATTGTACAACTGACAACATACAAACCTATGCAAATAACCATGTATTCAAAAATACCTCACTTATCCAATATTTTCTGGGAACATAAAACCTAAGTGCACTTTTCAGATAATAAAAAAGGAGCCCTATATATTAGAAAAATTATTGTAAGGTTATGATGTATTTTTCTCTTTATCTGAAATTCCTAGTCTTTTTTCTGTGCTGCATCCTGGTGAAGGTTCATGCTGTGTGTCTCAGAGATTATTCGGGAACAGGTGCAGCTGCCTGCCCCTTGCTCGTCTCAAGTGTGTAGTTAGGCTGTTAGCATTTTATGATTTTTGTGGGCCATTTATTGCTGATGCCAATGCGCCTGCCTCTAAGCAGCTTCCTTCTCTACCCCTTTCTAGCTGGAAACCAGAGACCTGGGTTTTGATGACAGCAATGACCTAAAATAATTTGGTGAGGGCCCAGTTCTGTCCTCAGACATGCAGAGACACAACCCTGGGATTGGAGCTGTGCACACTGGAGATGGATTAGGGTCTACTGTCTGGGGCATAAGCCCAGTGACCTTGCTTTTGGGGAACAAAATACTATTTGTAGTCGCACCTATTTACCCTGGGACTCTGAGCAGTCACATTAAACACACCTCGTGTAGCTGCCAGCCTTCCTTCCCCTTCATCCCTCCTGTCATAGCTCCTTCTCATCCTCTGACATGTTCTGCTCTTCCCAGCTCAGCATAAAATAAGGTTGTAGGGACACAGGCACTCCTGGTTGTTAAGACATCTGGATACTGGTCAAGCTAAGCCCCTACCTTGGGCTGCTCTCTCCACGTGCACTGTGACAGGAGCTGTTTTTCGGGGAGGGAGGAAAACTGCCCTCCAATTCTGGACCCACCCAAACACATTACTACCCAATCCTTGAAACAGCTCAAGTGAATTAACCTATTCCAGAGGGAGGGAACAAAGGTTGTAGAGGCCAGTGCCCATGGAGGGGACCACCGCAATACTATCTCCTGCTGTCACAGGGCCTGGGAGGGTCTACGTTCAACTGCACTTGCTGCCTGGCAACTGAGTCAGTGACGCCAAAAACACGGAGATCACGGGGGCCTTCACGATAAGCCAACCCCACTTTCTCAGTTCCACTCCGGCTCTGCCACCGGCCTGCCCCACCCCCACGTTCCCTAAGAAACACCGTGTGCAGGGAAACCAAAGCAAACTATTACAGATCTTGCACAACAACCAGAAAATCATGTGTGATGGTGAATGATGTATATGGTACAATATCATCTTGCTTTTTGGTGTTGATCACAAAAATGGATTGTGGTTCTTGATCACTGGCATTAGTCAAGAATTTCCATTAGAGGCCATTCCAAATTACACACATAATCTCAGCTGGTACTTTAAACTTAGGTCATCTAGGGGCACCTGGGTGGCTCAGTGGTTGAGCCTTTGGCTCAGGGCGTGATCCTGGGGTGCTGGGATTGAGTCCCCCACTGGGCTCCCCGCAGGAGGCCTGCTTCTCCCTCTGCCTATGTCTCTGCCTCTGTGTCTCTCTCATGATTAAATAAATAAAATCTTTAAAAAATAATAAAAAATAAACTTAGGTCATCTAATGGCTTTCTTCTGGCCAATGGCTTCACACCCTGTGCTCAATTTACACAGGAAGGGAAGGGGACTAAGGAAAATCTTTCTGGCCTCATTCCTGCCCCAGGCTTCCCCAGCACTCTGCACTACTCCAGGACCATCTGCATCATGTCAGTCCCTCAAACACACCATGCACAGTCCCACCACAGGGCCTTTGCACATGTGCCCTGCCTGGAATGTCTGCCCCCTCTTTTTGCTGAGTTAACACCACTGCTACTCATTCTCCAGCTTCTAGCTTTTTAAAAAAGATTTTATTTATTTATTCATGGGGGGGGGGCAGAGACACAGGCAGAGGGAGTGCAGGCTCCATGCAGGAAGCCCGACTCAGGACTCGATCCTGGGTCTCCAGGATCAGGTTCTGGGCTAAAGGCGGCGCTAAACTGCTGAGCCACCAGGGCTGCCCTCCAGCTTCTAGCTCTAAACTCAGCAGGTGAGTCAGATGTCTCCTAGCACATGTGGTGGTAGTTACCACACAAAAATGCAAGTTTACATTTCCCAGTGTGATTATTTGGTAAGTGCCTGGCTGGCCCTGCCCCACACTGTAAAATCCTTGAAGGTCAGTCCCTAATGTCCCCTTGATATGTATTCTTCAAATCAATGAAGAACAAATATCCTGTTTTGCCCTCTACTGTCATCATCTATGGGATGTACCATGGTCAATAATGATTATATACGTAGTTTAAGAAAAATAAGCAGGTAAGCCCCAAATGGATCACCAGGTCTTAAATAACTGAAAGTTTTTCAATTTTTTTATATTCACTCTTTATCTGACACCAGAAACATTTACTTGGACACCATGACCATGAGTCTTTTATGTTAAAAGATCATTGAACCAAGTCTTAGTAATATTCAATAATAATGCTAGTATATAAAATTTCTTGTCTGGTTTAAAATATATAATTTACATAATATGGAAGTAATTCTTATCTACATTCTTATCTACATTCTTATCTATTCACTGCAGTAAAAACTGTTATTTAAAATGCCAAAACACACAGGCTCAGCTGAAACAATTCCAAGACAGTATTTAAAACACTTATTTTCACTCATAAGGCCATTAATCAACATTTTAAAAATAAGTATTCTTCCTCTTACCTCTTTTACAATGTTGCTTACTTCATCAACAACAAAAGCAGTCTGTAAGCAAGAAAATTAGTTAGATTTGATGGCTTTAAAAGATGCATTGATTAATGCCAATTTAAGTAATGAACATAATTTATAAATGAAGACTCAGAAATAACCGAACTAAACTTCCTTTTACCAAGGAAGACACTACAGAGACTCAGAAATGCTGAGTGGCTCTTGGAGGATCACAGAGCTGGTGAGAGGCAATCAGGAATCTGAATATGTATATAATTTAAAGGTTTTTGGTTTGTTTTTACTCATGCCATGGTCACTTTAGATTCAATCTTTCTCCATTTCAGTTGGCTACTAGGATCATTAACAAATACACAAGTTTAAGGAGTTACTTTTGTGTAAATTAGCTGACACTTTTCCTAAGGTAAACTGATTAGGAGGTTTGAAACTCAAGACGTTTCTGTTTTTAATCACCATTAGTGATTAAGTATGCAATGGTTACACTATTTCCTGATAGCTGTTTCCTTCTTCATGCTGTCCTACTTCAGGACTACAAAACCAGAATAGCTGCTAGCACAGCCTCAGGATGAGCTGGGAGGGGGGCTGCCACCTGTAATCGAATGACAGGGCTTAAAAATGGTTTTCTCTTTACATAAGGTACACTCGAATGGGTACCAGTTCTGTCTGAGTCCTGTGAACAGTCCTTAGTTCTGGACATTCCTTCTAGAGCGGCCCAGGTCCTCAGTCACTGTGAATCGTGGTGGAATAAAGGCAGAGCGCCCAGCTTTTGCAGTGTTTTAGTCCCTGCTGGATGCTGACTGTGGCCTTGTCCGAGGGATGCCCCGTTCTTTCCAGGAGGATCAAGAGCAGACTGCCTGAAGCCCTCTCACTTGCTGTACTCAGAAGGCATACTTGTGGAGACAAAGCCAATCCACCGAACGAATGAAAATTTGCAGTATCTTACAGAGTAAATGATTTCTTGAGGTTTATTGGATCCTTCCAAGGGACTCCAATGATCCTTAACCAGTTGGAAAAATCCCTGTGTAATAAGCCCCGGGCTAAAATACAAAAAAGGCTGAGGGGGGATTTCAGTAGACTTTTAGTAGAAAAGTAGAGCAGGTGTACAGAATCCACTGGGCAGTTTCAACTTCTAAAGGGAATATGACCAGTGAGTTGAGAGTGGTCTTACAAAGGTCCAGGTTTTACAGGAAGTTAGAGGATATGCAGAAAAGGCTTAGTTCAGAAGGGACTAGCGTGGGCTGGTAATTACCTAAGGCACGCCTGCTAGAAAGAAGTCTGAGTCTCCTCTTCCTAGGGGCTTAGGGCTTTATCTTGTGTAAAACAGATGCTGCTCAGCCCCTTCAATTCACAGATCTCCAAGTGAGAACTGCAATAACGAAGTCCCTTGGCCCCTCATTGCTGGGAGCCTGAATTAGAATGCTGCTACTAAGAGATTTCTCTTACAGTGTCAATTTTTTTTTAAAATTTTATGGACATTCCTATAATACAAGCCATTCTCCTACATTAGTTTATAGGGAAAACCTTTCTCCTTTGGTAGGTGCTCCTGAACCCTGTCTTCTCATAATCATCCACTTGGTTGTACCAGCATTCAAACACTGCCATTTGTGTGGTACTTAGGAAATCGGATCAAAACTGAAACTCTAGTGTCAGTCCTTTAGTCTTAGATTTTTTTTTTTTGTTCCCCTCCAAACATTCCTGCTCAAACTAAGTTTCAAAAATGGTAAAATGGGACGCCTGGGTGGCTGAACGGTTGAGTCCCTGCCTTCCGCCCAGGGCGTGATCCTGGAGACCTGGGATCGAGTCCCACATCGGGCTCCCTGCATGGAGCCTGCCTCTCTCTCTCTCTCTCACTGTGTCTCTCATGAATGAATAAATGAAATCTTAAAAAAAAAAAAAAGACAAAAATGGTAAAATATCAAACCTTACCAAATTCATCTATAGTTTATTTTTGACAAGACTCAACTTACTTCAATTTCAACAGGAATTATTAGCAAGAAGAAAATGGGCAACTACCTTTCTATTATAGCAGCATCCATCAGCTCTAATCCCTGAGTGCACGTTAAATTGAAGGAAAGCCATTTTAACAGCACACCGTTAGACCGAATGTCTTCTGCTTGGCAAATTATGTGCTTTACCCTGCTTCCACATTGAGGCAATGGCAGATTATTTCCCCCACACACAGGGGTTCTCACACTGACATCTCAAACTCAAACTGAAAATGAAACAAGTGATGGTGGCGGCGGTGGACGGAAGCCAGGCTGAGAACGAGGTGTGGAAGGCCGGACAAAGGCAGGCTCCCCTGCGCACTCGTGCATTGTGCAGACGGCCTGCGCCTCGAATCTGCGACTGCAGCGACCTCAAAGATGTGACTGTATGTGCGCGTCCCGCGTGCAAGTCACTCTGGAGTCTTGCCTTAAAAGTCAGCAGGCGCCCTAATGACCTTCGGTTTCCCCAGCCGTGGTCGCGGAGCACCTGGTCCAGGGTGGGGGTCTGCGCCGCCGCCGCAGAATACAGGGAGCCAGTGACCGCACCCTCCCAACGCCCCGCCTGCCTGGAGCAGGGTCCGGGGGGGGGCGGAGGGCGGGCGGGTGTGGACCGGGTCGGGGGTGGCGGGCCCGCGGGAGCCAGGTTCGGGACCCGGCGGGTGTGGACCGGGTCGGGGGCGTGGCGGGCCGGCGGGAGCCAGGTTCGGGACCCGGCGGGTGTGGACCGGGTCGGGGGTGGCGGGCCGGCTGGAGCCAGGTTCGGGACCCGGCGGGTGTGGACCGGGTCGGGGGCGTGGCGGGCCGGCGGGAGCCAGGTTCGGGACCTGGCGGGTGTGGACCGGGTCGGGGGTGGCGGGCCGGCGGGAGCCAGGTTCGCGACCCAGCGGGTGTGGACCGGCCGGGGGCGCTGCGAGGCGGGGCGCGGGGGGGCAGACGGGGAGCTCCCGGCCCCGCCCAGGAAGTCCCCGGAAGCCCGCGGAGCGCCCGCCGTCGCGCGGGGAGCCCCCGCCCCGCCCCGAGCCCCGCCCTCCCGGGAGGGCGCCGACGCCCCGAGGCCAGGCCGGGGGTCACCGAGAAGCGCTGGGGAGGGCGCCGGTGCCGTCAGTGTGCGCCGGGGACTGCGGCCGCCCACGCCCGGACGCGCTCCGGGAGCCCACACACGCCCTTGGCTGCCGCCGCGCGCCCGCGCCAGGGGCTCTCGGCTTCCACCCTGCCCGTCCCCGCCCGGCGGTTACCTCCTCGGCGGCCTGGTAGTCTTCCATCTTCCCTCCTGCGCGTCGCCTCCGCCCCCCGGAGTAGCGCGCACTGCGCAGGCGCGCCCAGGCCCCGCCCCTCGTGCTCGCGCCCCGCCCCGCCCGCGCCGGCCCCGCCCCTCGTACTCGGGCCCCGCCCCCGCCCCCTCGGGGCCCCGCCCCCACCCGGCCTGCCGGGCTGGGGACTCCGGCTGCGCCCCTCCTCCGCGCTCCCCGCCTTGGTTGCCGTGGGAACCCGCGCAGTCGCTGGCAGCTCCCTGGGCCGCAGCAACTAAAACAAAACCGATGTACAAAAGCCATTCTCCTGTCCGGCCCTTCCCTCCAGTTGGTGCCGTGTGGATCAATTTGAACATTAAAATGGGTTCGGAAGTGTAGTAACAAATTGTAAAGGGATTTCTGAATATGATGAGCCGTGTGAGAAATTGCTTACAGTCTTCCTGGAGATCCGGGGTTAGGAAACTTTAGTTCTGAACGAAACCTTCCCTTGGGAAGGTAAATTTTCCATATAAATGAGATTTTTTTTTTCTTTGATGACCATTAAAAAAACCAACATTCTGGGTGAAAACTTTGTAAAATGCTGCACGCTTCCTGGCTGCTTTAACCAGACTGACCTAAACAGACACTTGTATACAGGGGTCATCCTGAAAATTAGTAATCGTACAGCACTTTCCAAGAAGGTCTGCACTGTAGGCACCTGTTTGCATGTATTCTGAGACTAAGGTCTTTGACTTTGAGGGCTGCTTTTTCTGGTTTTACTAATGTCCTTGAAATAACTCACTTCTTACCTCTCCAAAGCCCAGTTGCTAAAAAAAAAAAAAAATCTACTTCCCATCCCCCCCCAGGAAGAGCTGACCTCAAGCCCTTGAAATGAGGTAGAATTAAGTTACAAGGCTCACTTTCAATCAATCAGAAACCCTTGTTTCTACCCTGTGAATCTAAGTCCCACGCAGGCTGAAGCCACTTTACTCACTGATGTGTCCCCTACCCCATCACTTACTCCTGGCACAAGTAGGTGTATCATTAAAATTGATTGAATGAATGAATGAATGGTTTCCCCACAGGCATCACTTCTGCCTCATGCCCAACTGCACAGAGCTGTGAGTGGAGAAAGATGCAATCCTCGGCCTCCTTGTGGGAAGCAGAGGGTGGGCGAGCAGAAGGCCCAGCAGTGAAGGACATAAGGCTGCTCTGCCCTGGGCACCTGATCTAAGTGACCGTTCTGAACTGCATTTTCCTTTTCAGTTTTTTTCCCTTCCTAAATGTGGCCTTGACCCACCTGTCCCAGTGTTTCAGCCTTGTGCCTCACATATGATTCTAATTCTGACATTTCTTTGTCTTGGCTTCCTGACATTCCCAGCTTCACCTGAAATCCTATTGTAGGTGTCCTTTTCCTGCCTGCCTGGTTCCAGGCCCCCCTCGACACAGCGCTCCTGAGCCAAGAGGGTCTTCTCACTGTCTTCCAACTTTCTCTTGCTGCTCTGCCGTGGACCTGGAGGCCCACTAGGTAAGTGTCAGAATTATGTGCAAAGCAAGAACAAATAGGTTCTGAGTGATGATCTGCATTTGAATGTTGTGAAGTTTGAGACATCTTTTAGAAATTGTTTCACAGGGACACCTGTTTGGCTCAGATGGTTAAGCGTCTGCCTTTGGTTCAGGTCATGATCTCTGGGTCCTGGGATTGAGCCCTACATAGAGCCAGGCATCAGGCTCCTGGCTCAGCAGGGAGTCTGCTTCTCCCCTTGCTCATGTTCTCTCTCTCTCTCTCTCTGTATTCCTCTGTCTCAAATGAATAAAATCTTTAAAAAGAAAGAAATTGCTTTTTTAGGAATTTCCTAATTCAAGTGAGTGTCCTGAATGGCTGCTGGGATAGTGCATTAGTAACACATAGACTTTGTGTTGTAACCGAAACTCACCAGCATGTACATAAACCAATAGAAAACATGTACATGTGAATTTTCAAAAAAAACTTTATATGACTTTGGCTTCGATACATTGGGTACTGCTCTCCAATTTTAACTATCAAAGAACATTCATTAAATGGTCTTGGCATATGGCCTATTGAGTCTGCCTTAGAAATGGATACATGGTCTGTTTACCTTCAGAACTGTTTGTCCACTCTTTGAACACACACATGGAACACTCACTTTGTGTAAGCCTCTGAGCTGGAGTTGAGACTACCAAGTTTACTAAGCTACGATCTCTATGGCAAATTTTTAAAAATAAATTTTCTGTAAATGGGAGGCCTTGAAATCTCTAGGCTCAGAGACGCTGTCATGCTTGGAAAAATGCAGCGATGTGGTGTGACATTCTGGCTAATTGATGTACACTCTGCAGGGCTAAGGAATTTAAAATCACTAGGGCATTTGGCAGTCCGCTAGCTGCCATTTCCAGTACCCTCAATCCACCAAGAATGAACGTCCATCATAAGTACTGAGGTATAAACACACTGACCCACAGGTGCTCATAAGACTCTGGCCTTCAGCCGTATTTTAGAATAATATTTAGGTTCTGTGCAGTAAGTCAGTGCAGTGAATCCCCGGATTGTTTGTCAACCTGGGGGTTAGCCGTGGGTTGGCAGATGTTGTGAGCTTTCTTCCTTCACATCAAGTCTCTGAAATACAAACCCTTTAAAATGGGGACTGGCATTGCCAGTGCCTTTATTTAACAAGTGTGGCCCTAATAATCATAGCCATGCCACCCCAGGAAAGAGTATTACCAGGCACAGCTGGGTCTCACAGTGTTGTCTATGAGCTGCAGCCCCTCACATCCAAATCCAATCTTGTGAATGTTCCAGTTTTCTTGCCTTTCTCCATGCCCATGAGCATGCTACTCAGATGTAGCACGGAGTCATGCTTAGTCAGTAATAATTTGATGGCAAAGGTGGCAGTGCCAAACCATCAGGCCTGAGGAATCTAGTGCTATAGTGGAGAAGAAAATAAACTTGTGGCTGATGCATATGTAAAGTGAGAGTCCTCTGCTAAGAAACTACATGGTAACAAGATTAGCTAAGCAATGCCAATACTTAGGTCTGCTGTCAGCTGAGAAGCACCAGCAAGTAGGACTGCAGTCCCTCTGTATCACCTGGAAATGGCTGTCACTCTGAGCTCCTTGGGTCCCTCTTCCTCTTGATCCTGGATACCTCTGCCCCATCCTTGAGACCCCTTAGCCAAGATCCAACAACTAAAGGATAACTTGTGGCATAGCAGGGGCCTCCAGCTGACAATTCTTTGGACTGGTTGATTTTCTTTTTTAAGATTTTCTTTCTTTCTTTCTTTCTTTCTTTCTTTCTTTCTTTTCTTTTCTTTCTTTCTTTCTTTCTTTCTTTCTTTCTTTCTTTCTTTCTTTCTTTCTTTCTTTCTTTCTTTCTTTCTTTCTTTTCTTTCTTTCTTTTTTCCGACAGTGAGAGAGAGAAAGAGCACACATGAGCACAGAAGAGGGGGTAGGGGGTAGAGAGAGAAGCAGGGTTCCCTCTGAGCAGGGAGCCTGATGTGGGACTCCATCCCAGGACTCTGGGATCATAACCTGAGCTGAAGACAGACACTTAACCAACTGAGCCTCCTAGGCGCCCCTATTTTTAGGCTATAGTAGTTATTAAATAGTTGTTCAGTTCTATGTATATGAAAAAGGTACACGTACTATATTAGTCAGCATAGGCTAGGTTAGCTGCAGAAACAAATGGTCCTCGACTCTTGGTGGGTGACAGCAACAAAGTTCTTTTTGTCACTCATATGACATGACCATCGACCTGTGCCATATCTTCTCCATACCAGAATCCTTGAGAGAGGAGGAAGGGACAGGAAACTGTGGCCTGTGTACTGGCTAGAAGGCACTGCTCATAAGAGGCAGGGATCACCTCTGCTCACATTTTGTCACCCAGAACAAGTCCCTTGACAAGCTTGAGTTTACAGGTGGGGACACTTAAGGAAGAAGAGGGCCACAGACTGCCACGCAGAGCATTCAGAAGGTTTCCCTTGGGCAATTTATCATGTTCATTCTTTTTGCCTGACTCCTTCCCACTCACCAGTTCTGGTGCTCTCCTCTTCCACTGCTAATCCCAGGTCAGCCCTAGGTCACCTCACTTTAGTTTCAGATAAGGTCTAATGGATACTTGCTCAATTTCAACACTCATCTTTTTTTTTATAAAGATTTTATTTTTAACTTATCTCTACATTAGTGTGGGGCTCGAACTCATAACCCTGAGTTCAAGAGTTGCCTACTATTAAATAAATAAGTTATTTTGTATCAGAGATGTTCTTAGACCAGGAGTCCTCAACCATGGTCACCACAACAGTGCCTGATGTACACAATAAATATCTGTGAATGAATAAAATGAACTTGAAAACTAGGAGGGAAGCCTTGTGACCCTCACCGGAAAATGGCTCTGCAAGGCCAAATGGTTTGCTCAAGGTCCCTCTGCTCTGTCTCACCCAAAAGCTTGCCCTCTTAATTCACCCTTGCGTCTTGTTACAGCCCACTAACCCCCTCCCGCCCACCCCTGTTCCTCTCTTGGTGGAATGTACCATCTCAGGTCAACATTCCCAGGCCGCAGGAGGATGAGATTTCAGAACTGAAGAGCCAGAGGGATGATCAAAGTGAACGTCATTTACAGTTGAGGAAACTCAGGCCCAGTACTATTCAGAGAGATCCGTTGACTCCCAAGGCCACACAGTGCAGCTTATTCTTGGTCATCTTCTGACTTGCCTGAATCATTCTCTCCATTAGAGTTCATGCTCGTTCATCCTCAAAAGTGATCCCAGTAAGAAAATGGAAAAACAAGTCCACAGAGTGGGAGAAGATCTATGTAATATAGATATCTGAAGAGGACTCCGATCCTGCATACCTAAAGAACTCCTATAAGTCAATGATAACCCAATAGTAAAGTAGGAAAAGACTTGAACAGGCCCTGCATCAAAGCAGATATCCAAATGAACGATACACGTGTAAAATAATGCTCAGATTGCTCAGCTACCCTAAATATCAAGGGAATGAAAATCAAACCGTAATGGGATACCAACACACACCGACCAGAATGGATACAATTAGGCAAATAATAGCGAGCGTCCTGGGGAGGTGAACAACTGGAACTTGTTTCTAGGAGTGTAAGTTAGCGCCTCCACTTTGGAAGACCATTCTGCAGCATCTACTTATGTTGCAGATAGGCTAACAATTCCATTTCTAGGCGCACAGCCAACAGGGACATGGGCGGCTATTCACCCAGATACCATATGAGATTGTCTGTAAGAGCACCACTCACGCTAGCCCAGATGATGAAGAGCACAAGTGCCCATCAATAGGAGAATAAACTTTTTTAAATCCATGCAATCTGGGACATGTGGGTGGCTCAGTGGTTGAGGGCCTGCCATCAGCTCAGGCTGCGATCCCAGGATTCTGGGATAAAGTCCCTCCTTGGGCTCCCCACAGGGAGCCTGCTTCTCCTTCTGCCTATGTCTCTACTTCTCTTTGTGTCTTTCATGAATGAATAAATAAAATATTTTAAAAATAAATAAAATCCATACAACCTAATGCCACAACAAAGATAAACAAACTATAACTACATGTGAAACTGCTTAAAAACTTCAAGTTGAACAGAAATCAAAATGGCCACACTAATGCTCGATTTTAGAGTAACCTCTTTCCTCCCTTCTGCATACCTCTCTTCCTCCCTTCTTAGCCTTTTATTTCAGGAACCCAGTGCCAGGCCAATGATAGGACAAAGGAGGCTGGCAGCAAGTCCACAACTGTTGACAAAATCAGCTAGATTCCCTGTTTCCCTATAAAACTCCCAGGCCCTTCCTCCCAACAGGCTTGCAGGGTTTTTATGAAGGTCCTAGCCTGCTGCAGCCTCCTTTGTCTGACAAAGCAATATAACTTTTTGTACCTCTTTATCCCAACTCTGTCTTGCTGTTCTATTTTGGCTCCGAAGCACAGAGGTTGGTTTTCGACAACACATGCAATAGTGTGAGTCTCAGAAGCGTGCTGAACAAAAGAAGCCAGGTATCAAAGATATATAATATTATATATATTCATTTACACAAAGTGCCAAAACAGAACAATGGATCACCGGCATCAGAAGTCAGGGTAGCAGGTGTCTTTGCAGGGATTGTAGTCCCTGGAGGGGTGGCTGAAGTTTCATTTCTTTTTTTTTTTTTTTTTAAGATTTCATTTATTTATTCATGAGAGACACAGAGGCAGAGGCAGAGGCAGAGACACAGGCAGAGGGAGAAGCAGGCTCCCTGCGGGGAGCCCCATGCGGGACTCGATTCCAGGACCCGGGGATCGCGCCCTGAGCCAAAGGCAGATGCTCAACCACTGAGCACTCAACCACCTGTCACCCAGGTGCCCCATATAGGTCCATTTCTTGATAGGGGTATGTTCACCTTGGGAAAACTTATCCAGCTGGTGCTTACAATTTGCCTCCTGGTCTATGTGCCTGCTATACCTTGGCGAAATTTACCCCCTACCCCCCAAAGTTGAGGCCAGCCTGTTATTCTCAACTTCACAGCTGTTCTTCAAAATGGAGTTAGTCATTCACACCTGAGGTCGATGTGAAACCCCTTGCAAATGTGAAAACATCTGAATAGTTGATGTGTCTAGCGTCTCTTGAGGTTTCCTTGGTAGGAGCAAAACGGTTTGGGGTTTCAGGAGCGTCAGCAGGGTCAGTCCTCCAGCGAAAGACGTGAACCGTGAGGTTGCAGGATCCCCTGTGTGTGGCTCTGGGTGGCTCTGCTCCCGGTGATGTGGGGGCAGCTGCAGAAGCCCTGGGGCGGGTCCTGACCCTGCCTGCTTCAGCTCTAGCCCCACAGGAAGGAAGGAGAAACGCGTCAGCTGTTCCAATGTGAAGACAAATTGACTTCCTTCTCTCCAGGACAGGCGGGCGCCCCGTTCTCTCCTCTTGCAGCCGATGCAAAGGTAGGCGAGTGTCCCAGACCAGCCATCGGCGAGGTTGATCCGAGGGCGAGGTGGGTAGAGATGACAGTGATTGTCATTTTTCCTAAATGAATGACCTTGAGAAGGCAGGGGGGAACAAAAACAGTGATAAATTAGAGGATGACTTCTCATCTATTGAGTAGCCTACATTTAAGATGTAGGGTACGAATCTAAATGGGATGGAGGAAGTCTTTGAGACTTAGGTAAAAACCAAACCAAACAAAAAAAAGAAAAAAAAAAAGAAAAGTCACTATCTAAAAGTTATATGATGTGAATTTTTTTAAAGGTGTTTGTTTTGATTGTGCTTATATTTATGTTGGGTTTACTGCTTTTGTTTGCTTTCTTCTGTGGCTTGTAAAGTTGTGTACGTACCATTTGTTACTGTTTTGCTCTGAATCTATTCCACACAGATTCAGGTTGTTTCAATCACCCATAATTTCTAGTTTGGACATGAAACATAAATATACTTTTAAAACTAAAAGAAAGGTAGTTGGGGTCTAATCTAAATTTCTTTTAGTTAAGCTTCTTTAACCTCCAAATGTATTTCTTGGCAAGAAGAGAGATTTTGAGAGGAAAATGCGCCCTTGATGTTAAGGATCTCCTACGAAGTTAGAGTGGCTGTAAGAAAGAGATTATTCAGCCAAGACACTGGGAGATTCTAACTTCTTAGCTTTTCTGCCTAAATAAAGCATAAGGCCTTGAAGCTAAACAGCCCCGAATTCAAGTGTTGCTTTTAGGTAAATGACTTAATTGCTCCAAGCCTCGCTCTCCTCATCTATAAAATGGACATACTGCTTCACAGTGTCGTAAGGAAGACTGAACTAATGTAGGCAGAGTCCTTGTCAGACTGGCCCAGAGTAAGTGCTAAATAAATCATTGCTTTTGGTCCAACAAAAAGTTTAACAATTATTATGAGTGGGATCTCTAACAAGGTAATAATCTTAATTCTCATTTCTTTATGTTTCCATAAGAGGAGGTCAAGTTTAAGCTGTAGAACAAGCGGAAATCTATTTCAGTGTTTAACCTGGATTCTAAGACAGCACTTCTGGGGGGTTTTGATGGCACCATGTCTACCTGATTGAAGAAGAATAAGTAGAGTCAGCAGCAAACAGCAGCGACCTCTCAGGCTCCAGTGCTCATTCCCCTTCCTCCCGTGTTGGGTAGGCTTCGGGTCTTCTAGATTTCTAGACTTCCACATACGTGCAACCTCGTGTATTAAGGACTTGAAGTTTAGACAACTCGTGGAGACTTTTTTAAGGGAGTGAAAGGACACCAGGTAGGGGGCCTAGCACAGGACTGTGCCATCGAGGGAGGCCAAAGCTTGAGCTTCACCGGCTTCCTGGAAAACCCACCTCTGGTGAAGTGACAAGAGATACAAAGAGTTGATTGACACCCCACTCCATTCGGATGTCAGATTTTCTGCTGGACACACGTGCCTGTGGCCTCACCTTGGCAGAAATGCCCCCCCCCACCCGGTTTGGGTTGGAGTCACAGAGGCAAGAGCTGTTCTTTATTCAGCCCCTGTCTGATGCCCGTGGACTGGCTGTCTCTGTGGCTGCGACAGTGGAAAACACACAGGAGCAAGAGGGGACCACATTGTCACATGCAGCGTCAGGGACAGTGTCGCACCACCCCGATCTCCCTGCCGGCGTCCGAGGCAGAGTCCCCTGGCTGTGTTCTCAAGCTGTCGCCTCTCAAGGAAACGGCTGTGGTAAAGCGCAGAGTGGTGTGGCTTGGGCCCCCCCTCAAAATGACGTGCGCCAGCGGTAGTAGCAGGGCTGTGGCTTTCGGGCTTTGAGAACATTCTGCAGTTTCCCTTGAACATCCTGGCAGTGCAGACAGTCCTGGTGACCTGTGCACACGCCCCGGCAATTTGCCACATTTCCGCTGTCCCTGTCCCTGCGTCACCAGCAGGTGGGGGGCGGGGGGCTCTCTGGCCTGTGATCTGATGACCACCTGCTCAGTGATGACAGGTGACGGGGTGAGAGGAGAGGGGATCCCTGTCTGCCAGCAAAAACCGACCCTTTCCTGTCCTCCTTGCTCTCCCTGAGTGTCACGGCTCTTGTGCTGCCCCCTGGGCAGGTCTGAGAGCCCGTCGAGCTTTGCTGTTAGGCTGGGGAAGGCAGGCAGGAGTGGCTTCAAGCCACAATTGACTGTTCTGTCCTCCTGGCAAAGTTGTCCCTGGGAAGAACCACCCCCCACCCCGCCGAGACATTTCTGCTCCTGCCGTATGGAGCATCCTGCATCCCTCCCAGCATTCTTGTGTTTTTATGTTCATCCCACCACAGTGTGGCTTACTTGTCCACATGTCATCACCTGGCTGGAGCGCGGAATGCAGGGATTGGGTCTTACTCATTGTACGAACTCAACACCTAGCATGTGCTCGGCACACAGAGGGCCTATGAACCCACATTGCTGAACCCACACCCTAAGCACCATAACCCAGTTGTGCTTGTCCAGACGCCAGCGATGCACTGGGATGGGATGCAGCGGGACCGGATACAGACAAAATGGGAATACATGGATCCCGGTACCGTGCTGCATCTAGGAGGGACCCCCACCCCTGCTGCTTTGTCCCTATCAATCCCCCCAAAATCCCCTGTTCCCCTGCTTTGGGGGCTTCCTGTGGTGGAGACAAACCGAGTCCCACTTGCTTCATTCTAGCCATTGCTCTGTGTCTGCCTAGGTGATTCATTTAATTTCCAAGTCAACCCTGTGAGGCAGGGACAGCTTTCTCCAGGCCATGAAGGAGGCAGAGAAGGGAAGTGAGTCTCACAGAGGTGAAGCAACTGGCCCAAGAAGGCATGGCTATGCCCTGAGTTGGATCCCAGGCTGCCCGGTACCCTGACCTGTGCGGAGATGGGACGGTTTGTAGAGTGCTTCTGTAGTGGCTGCGGGAAGATTTTTCCTTCAAAATGGTGCTGTGGTATTGGTTTCCTTTTTTCATCGTTAAATGTAATTAGACCGGTGGGTGGAATGCTACAAAGCAAAGGC
This sequence comes from Canis aureus, assembly GCF_053574225.1. Classification (NCBI taxonomy): domain Eukaryota; kingdom Metazoa; phylum Chordata; class Mammalia; order Carnivora; family Canidae; genus Canis; species Canis aureus. The sequence continues at coordinate 48,592,845 of NC_135611.1, forward strand.
AGACACCATTGCAAAAATACAAATGTGCAATGGAAAAAGGAGGTTGGGGCTCCCCGTGGGTAAGAACAGAGCCCGACTTCTTTGCTTGGGACAAAATAAATGAAATGGAAGAACCTGTCAGGTGGATGGGACAGTGAATAAGCGCATCTCAGAAAAATGGATCTGGAAGGCTTCATCCCTCCAGCTAGGAGGCTGTGACTTCCTGCATGAGATCATTAAAACAAAAACAATTTTTGGAATACTTCTCAAATTCCAAAACAACTCATTTTCCTGCACTTTTCAGTTTCCTGGAGGCTGAAGCTTTCAGAACTGGGTGCTTTCTTGTTCACCTTACTATCCTGACTTCCTAACTCTGCTTAAATTCATGCTTCCTGCTTTGTAAGCAAATCCGCATGTCACAACAGTCACTGCATTTCTCAACACATGCCAAACACTAAGGACCTACTTGCCGGGGGGTGAAGGATCCCTAAAACCCAATGTCACTGCTAGAAAGGACTCTGGACTACAAGCCAGAATGAAATCAATGTCCCCATAGAGCAATATACCAAGTAGAGGGGTGTTATAAGAAAGGAGTGACTAATTTTGATTGTAAATAAGAACAAAGTTCCTGAATTAGGTAGCAATTGATCTGACCTTGAAAGATTAATATTGATGATAATGATACTATTACTGCTAACAATAATCATGGCAGCTAACATTTATCAACTGCTTATTATACGCTTGCCACCATGATCTGAGTAGTGGATATGATTCAACACAGTTAGTGCAATGCACAGGAACAAATGCACGGAGAAGGAAAAGTGCATGATGTGCTTGGGGGAATAGTCTCAAAGGAATCTACCATGAGAACACTGGAATATTCCCTGGGAAGTGAGGATGCAGAAGTAGGAAGACACTGGATCAGGGGTGTCAGGAAGGCCATGTTTGTGCTTCGGAGTTTTTGAGCAGTGGGGAAGCCGGGCTCCCGTGCTGGGGGAGGAATCCCACATCCCCACCTAGAGAGATGCCCTCTGCATTCCTCAGGCCAGCTCCTCATCCTCTCCCAGGCTCGGCAGGCCTCACCTTTGCCATGAAGACTAGCCTGTCCCCAGTGTTGTCATCTCCCTCTTCCTCGCCATCCATTTGGTCCTGTCACTACCATTCCCCTGGGTGCTCACAGCCATTGGTGGGCAAGCCAGGGGGCACCTCGGCAGTTCTCTGTTAGCCACTTTGTGAGGGTTTCAGATGTTATTATCTCATCTTACTCTTACTATCATCCTACACAATAATATGTAACAGTGCAAGGAACATGCAAACTGATTTTCATAGATTTCATGTAATTCTTTGTTTCCGTGTTCTACTTCAAAACATCAACAATCAAAACATCCATGGCAGAGGTATATTTGTTTCATCCATGTTTCAAAGAATATGAAACCTATTCCAACATGATTTCTACTAGGTGACTAGAAATGGAATCTGTAAAGGTATACCTCACCCTGCTAATGCCAGGAGGTGGTTGAAATTCTGATTTTCTTGGTGTTTACCATGGGCCTGTGCTGCTTACTGACTCCATCTGCCACCCTATTGACTAGGAAGTTCACTAAACAACAACAATAAAACCTTAAAAAATTAAAAATAAGTAAATTGTTGCGAGGAGTCTGGGGGCACTTTGTCTTGGATAACCAGACGAGGAGCTAAGAACAGTTTCAGTGAAGCATTTTTGAGTGATTTGCAAGATGGATCACACAGTGGACTCTCCCAAGTTGGCAGTTGATACAAAATGCCTAAGAATTCAAATGCCAGCCTAACTGGGATAAAGTACAAAAAGAGCCCCAGAACTTCCGTTGAAGAGGATTGAAAAAATGCAGCTGAAATAATTCAAATATTTTGCATTGGAAGGAGAACCTTGACCTCTCAATTGCAGCCTGGAAATCAGACGTGAAATTACTTATGCAGATTTGTAAACTGGAGCCCCCGAACCAAAAACACAAAAAAACAACCACCAACCCCTCTCTATTTCCCAAATCCCATTCTCCTACAAACCCAATAATGTGTTGAAACATGAACAAGAGACTTACATAGCTTAATTTGTAAGTGGTCTTACAAATTATTGGATCTTCCCTTCTAATGAAGATCTTCTATGAAAACTTTTTTTAAGTAGGCTCCATGCCCAGCAGAGTCCAACGTGGGGCTTGAACTCACAACCCTGAGATCAAGGGTTAGAAGCCTAACCGCCTGAGCCACCTGGGCTCCCCTTAAAGCTATGAAACTCAGTGGTCCTTCATTATAAGCAATATATTGTATTTCACCTTTTCCTATCCAGAAACAGAATTCATGTATACTATAACTTACCTACACGCTATTACTAGTACAATACAATTACCACAATAAAAGGAAAAATAGAGGACTTTATAAATTATATACTTATAATTACCATGTAATGGGTACTTGGATATGTAAACTACATTAGAAGACCCAGTGAAGTTGTCAGATGTGTGTGTAAATAGAGTCACATCCAATATGACATTTATAAATGCAGATTGTTACCGGTATGTGGAAGGAGTCATTCAGATACTACAAACAATGGTGCTTTTGGTAATGCAACTTTCTGAAATGATAAACAGCTCTTGTTAAAGCTCTAAAAGAAACAAAGTACAGTTTTCCTTCAATCTACACAAGAGTTGCATTCTGGAAAAATCAGAGTATATTAAAATCCTGCAAAATATACCTTGTGTTGTTATAAGAGTTACATTTTATCAGGTAATTATAATTTTTTCATAATTGAATTATCTGGTAAGATAGTCAACATTTGCATGGGGATGCAAGACAGTTCTTTGTCACTGTGACAACCAAAAGCACCCCACAAATTGCTAAAGATGTAAGTGTGGTACTGCCCTCATGACAATCCTGGGCAAGTCCCAAGGAGATGAAGCAGCTGTGGCTTAAGCATGGTAAATGGAATATCCAAACCTCCAAGCCAGGTGGGATACTAGGAGAATGCTAGAAACCGAAGAGAAAACATCTGTCTGGGTTTCTGTTAAATCTTGCTGTGAAAGATCCTAAAGTGATGCCCTATGAACAGTCTCAATTTATGACCATGATGTGATGCTCTCTGCAGTACCGATGGCATCATTTCCAAAAGTCACCCCTTGTTTACAGAGGATCTGGAGACAGACCCTGCAGGTTAAAGGAAAAAGTACATTTCCATCTAACAATAGAAGGCTTTACTTGTAAATATTAACCAAGTGCTTGGATGACTGAAGGTTTACAGAAGCTAGAATCAAATTTCTGAAAGTCAAGAATAAAAAACACAGGGGAATGGATACTAAACAACTATCCTCTTGTTTTCAGTGCTTTGTGCCAGTGTTGCCTTGTAATACTAGAAAGCACCATGTTTTGATCTCTATTTGAAATGCTTTTAATGAATTATGATTTGATGCTAGCTTCTTAGCTTTAATTTAAGATCAATTTAATAATGATACCTCAAGCACAATTTTGCTTCTTCTGCTGAACCACAGCTTGACTAATTGTTTTCTTGGTCTATACCCCTTACATCTCGAGGAGGTCCTTCTCATCTTCCTTTGATTTATCAGAATGATATACATCACCTTGATTTTTTGTTTTGTTTTGTTTCATTTTGTTTGGTTTTGCCTTGGCTACTAGGACAGTCAGAAATACATCCAATGCTCAAGTACAGTGACTGTTTCGCTGCAGGTTCCTGGTAGAATGATTTCCCATTTCCACACTGACTGCTGACTTTAATTGTCCTTCATGTGCTTTTATTGTAAGCAACATTATAGTCTTGTTATACATGGGATAGAGTGTAAATCACCAATCAAGTCATGTACTCTAAGCACTTGAATAGCGCTTAGAAGGTGCTCAATAAATGTTTACTGGATGGATGGATGGATGGATCTGAGAAACAAACTGAATTTTACTTTTCTGTAAGTAGGAGCGAATGGCCACTGAGGGGAGGATGAACTCCCTCTCATCCTTGAAAATGGCCCTTTCTACTGGAAGCCCACAGCCATGGATTTGATTTTACGTAATAATTGAATCCTGTATTTCTGTAAAACCCAGCTACCTGAATGAGTGAACATTTGCCTGTGCTGGGATTCCCCCAATGAGTCCACTTATTAACGTCATTTCCATCATTTCCAACCTCATACTGCATGACCAGAACCAGAGGGCAGAGTGCAAAAACCACATCAAAAGAAAGCTCAGTGCATACAAATCTTGTGTTTTGAGCCAAGTGCAAAAATCTTCATTTCAAATATTTGAGAATCAGACCAACTGGATCGTTCTCGGTCCAGTAATAAATAAGAAGAAAGAAGATCCAAGGGGCAGGTTTAGAAGAAATAAGCTCATAAAGTTGATGACATATTGGCCAATTTGCACCTTACCACTTATTACTTGATTATACGTTATTCTGTATTGCTATCCTCTTTTCCAGAGACTCAGAGCCTTGGGAACTAAGATCTGTGAGTTCCATCTGTTCATCCAGAAACTGGGGACCAAGACAAGTCAAGGCTTTGCACAAGTCATATAGTGATTATCAGCCAGCCTGGGCCAAAGGCCGGCATCCTGTTGCTTTGTGCCACCTTCTAGATAGGAAGCCTTTTGAGGGCAGGCACAGGTGAGTACTTCCCTGAAGCCTACAGGCCAAGAGTGCCCCTTTCAGAGCTCTGTGTCTTTCTGTTCTTCTATTCATGCAACCTGTGCAGTTGGGTGAGCCATGCATTTTAACTTTGTCCCACAGTAGAGGAACTGACAAATCTAGAATCCCTTAAGCCTTGAATCCTTAGTTGATAGGGCTGTGAACTTGGATGGGGAAAAAGATTAGATCTTTGTCTACCTCTAACTAAAATTTAGCATTTCTTTCCATTATGAATATAGGCATCAAACCACAGTAGAACTAGCAGGACTGGTTAACTAATAGAAATCACTAATGGAAATCACACATATTTTCATACCACAATGCATGTTACAGCTATCTCAAGATGTTATTTATAATAACTACTTTGAAACTATAGTAGTTGTTAGATCACTGCTAGATCATGCTTCAGTGAACATATATATATATTACTATATTAAAACGTTTTGGTATATGATTTCCTTTGTAATTAAATGTATTTTATTTTATGCATTTAAATACACAGGCTTCACCAGACTACCAAAGATTAAGAAAAAAAAAGTTTAAGAATCTCTGCTTAATGAAAATGATCGCTTAGGGCTCTATTAACCTCTTATTTAATGATTTGTTATGGATCATAAATGAATATAATGTGGATTTCTGTTGAAGCCCAACAAAAGTTTAGCTTCTAAAGCATTGAAAGGAAAAAAAATAAAGCATTGAAAGAAAATCTTATTACTAAAGAATTCATGTCCATTTGATAACAAAATGGCATTGCAGAAAGTATATTGCTTTGATCTACACTTTCTGTATTTCATTGATATGCATCTAGCCAGTGTTTTATAAATTCAACACCATCTTCTTGGTTGGGGGGAGGAGCAAATTGAAGGTTATGTGAGCCCAATGTCACCAATGGGGGGGGGGAGGGAGGACAAAAGCAGGGAGAATGGATGAAGAACCTTTCAACCAGCATTAAACAGAAACAAGACCCCATGCAGAAGACATCCTTGAAAACCATTAAAAACCATAAATAATTGATAGATAGAGCTTGTAAGATGATCCTTCAGACATCCCCAACTGATTAAATTTCTTTTGAGTTTTGAAATGAATTGTAAAACTGATAGCTAAGCATTGAGCACATTGAGTTCTCTTAATGTGTTTTCAATTAGGACGATGGGCGTTAAACATGGACCTTTGTGCCTCTAATCACTGGAGATACTGGATTCATTTTAGAAGAGTTCAAGTTTAGAAGTTTGTGGCTTTTAGAAACATGAGAAGGCCAATTTAATAAAATTTAAAATCGTACATTATCACGATGGCAGAAGGTGCAAAGGTCCATGTGGAACATTTTGTGTGTTCTGAAGTAATGCTGCCAACATACACAAGTCAGGAAAATGATGCCATTTCATTGTTGTCTTTCCTACAGGCATTGAACTGGCTGGGCTTTTAATTACCACTGCTGCTGACCCGAAAGCACTGGAGGGGAAAGTTAGCTTCTAAATATCCTCAATACTCTTCTAACTGCCATTTGTAAATTCCCTCAGATTGGGGCCCACTTCTGCTTTGCAGAAATTATCTGCTTGGAGCCATGCCTGATTTATAACCCTCTCTGGCAAAAACCTCAGAAAAAAGATATGCTTTTGTCTTAGACAGCCATCAGAGGCAGCAGTAGGGCCCAGTGGAAAGGATCCCCTGGGTGGCATGAGACTCTGGGAGCCACAAGTCCAGCTGACGGACAGCCTCTTGGGACTTTCTTCTCCTGGGGAGTGTGACGCAGTTAAAAAGGAAAAAAAGAGCCACGAGCCAAACAGTTGCCAATGAAATAGGAGAAGGAGCGCTTTCAAGCACACAGGGCTGCTCCTGGACACTCTGAGCTCACCCATAGCACAGGGGTGCGTGGTCCAGGTCATGGAGTGACCCTCAACTCGGGTCTACACACGAGAGAAGGAATGGCTCGGGAAGTCAGTCTGAATTCCCTCCAGGAATTGGAACGTGAGGTCATCCTCCAGGTCCTGTACCGAGACCAGGCGGTTCAAAACATCGAGGAGGAAAGGATCCGGTAAGTTGTCATCCACACGGGTGCCTGGCTCTGGGGTTGGGCTTTGCCTCCTTGCAGCCCGCTGCCACCTGGCTTGCTGCCACCTGCTTGCTCACTGCTGCTTGCTGACCACTGGGTGTCCTGGCGTCCCCTCTGCAAGTGGCCCTGTGAGGGGTGGGGGCCAGGTAGCCCTGCCCTATAACTCAGCTCCCCACATTAGGGAAAAGGGAGGCTGCTTTGTCGTTCACTTAAAATAATGCCTTTTGGTGCTAAGTTTGTTGTCTGCTGCTTGTCCCTTTGCTACTTTGTGGGACTAATTCAAAGGAAGATTTTCAGGGGCACCTGGGTGGCTCAGGCTGTGATCCTGGGGTCCCGGGTTGAAGTCCCACATTGGGCTCCCTCCCAGGGAGCCTGCTTCTCCCTCTGCCTCTGTCTCTGCTTCTCTCTCTGTGTGTCTCTCATGAATAAATAAATAAAAATACTTAAAAAAAAAAAAAAGAAAGAAAAGGAAGATTTTTAGGCTTCTACTATACTTCACAAGGGAAAGACCTCCAGTGATAGGTTGCCTCAATTGTTTTTTTTTTTTTTTTTTTTTGTGGGGGGGGAGGGTCACCAAAGACCCACAGAAAAGCCAAGAAAGCAATGTAGAAATAGCAGGTCCACTGCAATCCGTTCCTGTCTTTTTCTTTGTGTGCTTTTGCTTCCAAGTTGGCTTTGAGGGCAGGGGGAGCATAAAATATGAACCTGCTCAGCCTGTTCTCTGACCGATCTGTCAATAGGAAGTTTCTTTCCTTGTCTGTCTGGAAGCCACATGCCATGCGCTATTTGATAATAGTTTACACTTAATAAAGCAGGGCTAGACCGGATCAAAACTGCTGATGTTAGCGGTCAAGTTTCACCTTTATAAATGGCGATGCCTCGTTTATAGATGTTTGAAAAATAAGTACATGGAATAGGCTTTTTGATTTTGTTTTAATGACAAAACTCTTTCAGAGTCTGTCGAGAAAAAATACATATAAAATAAAATTTGGGGCAACCAAATGCTTGAGGAATGAGAGAAATTTGTGGGTTATCTGAAAGATACAGTGATTTCTTTTCCTTTTTTTTGAGATTTTATTTACTTGAGAAGAGAGTAAGCGAGCAAGAGAGAGGAGCACAAGCAGGGGAAGGAGCAGAGGGGAGGGAGAGGTAGGCTCCCCACTGAGCAGGGCCCACAACGGGTCTCGATCTCAGGACCCCGGGATCACGACCTGAGCTGAAGGCAGATGCTTAACCAACTGAGCCCCCCCAGGCGCCCCTACAGTGTTTTTTCTTTTTTTTTTTTTTTAAATTTTTTATTTATCTATGATAGTCACACAGAGAGAGAGAGAGAGAGGCAGAGACACAGGCAGAAGGAGAAGCAGGCTCCATGCATTGGAACCCCGACGTGGGATTCGATCCAGGGTCTCCAGGATCGTGCCCTGGGCCAAAGGCAGGCGCCAAACCGATGCGCCACCCAGGGATCCTACAGTGTTTTTTCTGTCTTCTCCTGTCATTCCAAAGCTCTCTAAATGCACTTATACTTTCTTCCACTAAAAAAAATAATACACTGAACAAAATGGATTGTCTTTGATGATTGGAGGCCTTTCAGTGATTTAGAAGCATGATTTTGAATAGAAACAAAGTAATATGGACACTGTGGTAAGGAAATTTTTTTCCAGAGGGAACTGACTAGAACAAATCCTGTAAGTTGAATGAACATAAACTTGCATCTCAAGACTGGCTTCTCTCTTATAAAGTAGCTAGCAGAGATGTTTCAAAAAAGAGTATTCTGGTTAATAACACCTCTTTGGGGTCCAGTGTAAGGTCCCCTGGCACTTGGGGTATTGTCTCAGGGAAATAGGGACTGGAAGTGAACTGACCACCCATTAAAAAAAAAAAATCCAGTAGCAAAAACGTAGCATTAGTTAAATAATTTTACTGAGACTTAACGACAGCAGCAGGTGTGCATATCATTATAGATATTTCCATGCCTTCTATATTAAAACTGATGGCATTTTCTGCATGTGTTTTGTCCTCTCTCTGTTCTTGCTAACCCTTATGATGCTCTTTGGGCATGGAGGGATGAGCCTAGAACAAAACTAGTGGCTAACTTCTCAATGCCAGACACTTTTTAGGCTTTGCCATTTAATCCTCCCAGCATCCCTGGGAGGTAGGCTTTTTTCCATCTCTGTTTCACAGTGGAGAAAAATCTCGGAGCCCCCTTCTGGAGAGATTGCATGAGATCCATAGTCACACAGCCAACCATGTTTTACCCAGGAGTGTTGGATGCCAAAGCCCCTTCTTTATTCTTATGCTATGGTGTTGGTGTTGGGGCCTTTGCCATGTAGGAGCATGTCTGGGGTCTGCCCTTCCATGTAGTCATATCTTATTATCTGACTCTTTGGGCCACAGGAAACTGAAAACACACCTGCAGCATCTCCGGTGGAAAGGAGCAAAGAACGTGAGCCAGGAGTACAGAGAGAACTCCTGTGCACGCTGCCACCAGGAGCTGGGGCTCCTGCTGAACCGCGGGGCCGTGTGCCAGGGCTGCAGCCACCGTGTGTGTTCTGAGTGCCGAGTGTTCCTGAGGAAGACCCGTGCCTGGAAGTGTACTGTGTGCTTTGAGGACAGGTAAGATTCCTCCCATGGACTCGAGCCTCAGAGATGGTCCCCCACAAACTGCTGACAAAGAGAGCTGTCACTTCTCAAATTCGAGTGATGATCGTTGGCAGAGGGCTTAATATGAAGCTCCCTTTCTAGACTTGGAAGCTATAGTGATTTAGAAATAAATGTTAGGGCACCTGGGTGGCTCAGTTGATTAAGCATCTGCCTTCGGCTCAGGTAATGATCCCAGGGTCCTGGGATAGTGTCCCCTGTCAGGCTCTCTGCTTAGTGGGGACCCTGCTTCTCCATCTTCCTCTGCTGCTTCCCCTGCTCATGCTCTCTCTCTCTCTCTCTCTGTCAAGTGAATAAGTAAATATAGAACTTTTTATTTTTTTAAGATAGAACTTTAAAAAAAATAATACGTTTTGGACAGCCCGGGCAGCTCAGCAGTTTAGTACCACCTTCGGCCCAGGGTGTAATCCTGGGAACCCGAGACTGAGTCCCATGTTGGGCTCCCTGCATGGAGCCTGCTTCTCCCTCTGCCTGTGCCTCTGCCTCTCTTTCTCTCTGTGTCTCTCATGATTAAATAAATAAAATCTTTTTTAAAAAAATAATACATTTTATCACATAAAAAGTTTTTTTTAATTTAAAAAATATTTGTTTGTAATGGCTAAGGACAGGCTAACCCAGAAGTTAAGATTCATTTGGATTTCGTAACTGGTGCCTAAGTTCTCTTAGAGCTTAATTTATCTCATTCAGAGAATGTCAACATAAGGAATATTAGAGTGATCCTGTATAGAGCTATTTACTTATTTTTAAAGATTATTTATTTATTGAGCATGAGTAGGGGGAGAGGCAGTGGGAGAGGGAGAGAGAAAGAGAGAGAGAATCCCAAGCATAGTGGAGAGTCCCATGTGGAGCTCGATCCCAGGACCCTGAGATCATGATCAGAACTGAAATTAGAAGTCAGACACTTAACTGACTCAGCCACTCAGGTGCCCTGCATTATTTATTTAAAAAATATTTCATTGAAGTATAATTGACATATGTCATTATATTGGCCTCAGGGGTACAGTATAATGACTTGATATTTGTATATATTGCAAAGTGATCAGCACCTAGATCTTGTTACCATCCTCCTGATTTGTACTTCAGTTCTGAATGATAACCTTATTGGGTAGAGTATTCTTGGTTGGCAGCTTTTTTCTGTTTAGCACTTTGGATTCATCATCCCACTCCCCTCTGGCTGCAAATTTCTGATGAAAAATCTGCTGATTATCTTATGGGGTTCCCTTGTATGTAGCAAGTTGTTTTTCTCTTGTTGCTTTTAAAATTCTCTTTTTATCTTTAGCTTTTGACATTTAATTAGGCTGTGCTTGGTGTGATCTCTTTGGGTTCATCTTACTTGGAATTCTCTGGGCTTCCTGGACCTGGATGTCTGTTTCTCTTCTAGGTGAGGGCACTTTTCGGCCATTATTTTATTTTGTCAAATAACTTTCTGCTCCTTTCTCTCTCTCTTCTCCTCCTGGCCCTTGTAAGGTGAATGTCATTCCACTTGATGTTGTCCCATTGGCCTGTGAGGCTGTCGTCGTCGTCGTTGTCTTCGTCGTCGCCACCGCCTCCTCCTCCTCCTCCTCCTCCTCTTCTTCTCCTCCTCCTCCTCCTCCTCCTTCTTCTTCTTCTTCTCCTCCTCCTAGTCCTCCTAGTCCTCCTACTCTTCCTTCTCCTCCTTCTTCTCCTCCTCCTCCTCCTTCTTCTCTTTTTTTGACTTCTTTTTTTTTCCTTTATGCTGCTCTGTTTGGGTGAGCTCCACTGCCCTGCCTTCCAGATGGCTGATCTGCTTTTCTTCATCTGGTCTGCTGGGGATCCCCTCCATTGTGTGCTTCAGCTCTATGACTAATGCTTGGCACTTGCTGATGTGTTCCATTTCTTTGTTGAAGTTCTCACTGTTCATTCATCTGAGCTTCTCCTGAGTCTGGTCAGCATCTTTATGACCATTACTTTGATTTCTTTATCAGCTAGATTACTTACCCTGTTAAATTAAGGTATTTTTCTGAGATTTTACCTTGTTTTTTCATTTGGAACATACTTCTCTGTGTCTTCATTTTTGCTTGACTCTCTCTGTTTCTACATGTTAGGCCAAAAAGCAACGTCTCCCCATCTTGAAGGAGTGGCCTCGTGTGGGTGATGAACCTTGTCATTCAACCTCACCCTAGCTCTTTCCAACCTTTGCGATTGCCCAGGAAGCCTGATTTAATCTCTCTCTCTCTCTCTCTCTCTCTCTTTTTTAAAGATTTTATTTATTTATTCATGAAAGACACACAGAGAGAGGCAGAGACATGGGCAGAGAGAGAAGCAGGCTCCCCACAGGGAGCCTGAAGTGGGACTTGATTCCAGAACCCCAGGATCATGCCCTGAGCCAAAGGCAGATGCTCAACCACTGAGCCACTCAGGGATCCCTAGCCTGATTTATTCTTGACAGGGCTCTGCTGGGGTGCCAAGACCTGTGGATATTCCAAAGGGAAGGATCTGTTAGAATGTAGTTTAAGGCCGATAGGAAGCTAGACCCATAGGCAGCAGCTTTTAAAGTGTGCAAATAAACACAGTCCTGTGGGACCAGTCATAAACTCTGTTGGCCTCCAGACTAGGAGGTCCAGAGGTGTCCTTTGGGTGAAGGTTGCAAAATACAGGGCTCTAGACAAATGTATAAGCTTCTTCCTGGGAGATTAAGGAGAGTTGAGGCAAGGCCAGGGCTGAGTGCGAGGATGCTGTCTCTCTGCCTGTGTTCCCTGAGAAACAACTTCATAATCTCTGGTTTTGTGGCAAGCAGGAAGTCCGTCCCTCAGGAAAAAGCTCCAGGACAAGTAAATAGGACTTCTTCATGGTGAGACTGGGGATGTGCTTCGGTCTACTGTCTGTGCAGCACCCTGGGGGTTGTACCCTGCCAGGAACTGTCTTTGTAATTATTATAGTCCTGTGGGGCCCAGGAACACAAGCCCCCTGGCCACCAGGGCTAGGTGATCAATGGGTGTCCACTGTTTGGGCTGCAGGCACCTGCTGGCTTTGCAGTGCAGCTGGAGAGTACAGGGATGGGGCATGCCCACCAGCTTTAGAAAGGCAGTGGGCAAATGCCTTGGCTGTGCACGGCCACTGGCTTCAGTGATGCTGCAGGAGAGTGTTGTCTCTGCATCCTGTCAGCAGCAACAAGGCGGTGGGAGAATGCTGTGACCACTTGTACCCTCCAGCCCCAGGAAGGCACATGCCTGCCAGCTTCAGCAAGGCAGTGGGAAAATATCATGGACCACTCACCCCACTGGCCCTAGCAAGGCAGCAGGAGGGTTCCATGTCTCTGTGTGCCTGCCCATGCCAGTAGGATAGAGGGAGACTGCAGAAATGGTGCTCATCTCTGGAGAGAGTCCCACCTGTCCCCCACCCCTCTGGCAGATGCCTTAAGATTAGCAAATGAATGTCCTTCGCGCAGAGTCTAGATGCTTTTCATCTAGGCTCTAGAGTCTAGATTGCTTTTGTCCCGGGTCTCCATGTGAGTGAGACCACATGCTCCTTGGACATAAGTCCCGTTGTTCTAAGCTAGATTTTTTGGGGGCACATCTCTCTGGTGCAGGTCCCAAGGGTTGGTGTGCCTGGCATGGGTCATAAACCCTTCACTCCTCTGGGAGAAACTGTACTTGTGAAATCCCTTCCTGTTCTGGGTCTCCATGCTGGGGGGCCAGGGGGCTTCTGGCAAGACCATGTCTCTGCCTCTCCTGCCCATCTGGGTGTGGTCTTCCATCATTCCTTGTGGAAGGGCAGTTCAGCTGGTTTTCAGTTCTTCAGAGGGAGTTTCTCCATATGAGGCTGCAGATTTGGTGTCGGTGGGAGGAGGTACATTCAGGGTCCTCCTATGCCACATCATCCCATGCAGCTTTACATAAGGCTGCTTGGAAAGAGGTAAGCTGACTTGCACTGAATAATTGGATAAAGAAATGAGTGTGCTCTCTATCAGTGCTGGACTGAATCTTCACATATTTCAATCATTTGGTGTTGTGATGTTTTTTAAAACAATTTATAACATGGAATTGATATATTGAACTACCCATTTCAAAAATGATAAACAGCATGTTTGGCTTGGGCTCCCACTTTCCAACGCAAGGATGTGCTGGTCATGGATTTCTTGAAAACACAAGAGCAGGTGTTTCTGTTTGTTGGGGACAGCGTGCACAAGGGCACTGCAGAACTTAGGGGAAGGGGGGAATGTTCGTCTGGTGTGAGTCTAGGAGAATAGTCAGAGACTTTGGGATGTGAAAACAGCTTCTAAGTGTTGCTGCAGATGTCTGAGCGCCCTTGGACAGAGATCCCGAGAGCCACTCACGTGGTGCAGGTCCACTGACTGGGCTTCCTCTCCCCCTGAATTGGGAGAGTTGTGTTTTTTGGGCTCCTGACATTAAAGTCCTCAGATTTCCTGCTCCTTTGCAAGGCCTAATTTCAATCCTTCATCCAAGGAGAAGTGAAGTTGTTCAACCAGATTTCTTTGCTCCTGAACAGCACACCTTCTATTTCCACGGCAGCATGCCAAGTCACGCTGACTTCAGAGCTAACTCACGTCCCTTTGGTTGGTTGAGGCTTTGTCCTTCAGGCTTTGCTTTTTACTTTTTCTTTCTTTCTTTCTTTCTTTCTTTCTTTCTTTCTTTCTTTCTTTCTTTCTTTCTTTCTCTCTCTCTCTCTTTTTCTTTCTTTCTTTCTTTCTTTCTTTCTTTCTTTCTTTCTTTCTTTCTTTCTTTCTTTCTTTCTTTCTTTCTTTCTTTCTTTCTTTCTTTCTTTTTTTCCCTTCCCTTTTCTTTTCTTTTCTTTCCTTTTCTTTTCTTTTCTTTTCTTTTCTTTTCTTTTCTTTTCTTTTCTTTTCTTTTCTTTTCTTTTCTTTCTTTAAGAGCTCCATGCTCAATCCCTTGAGAAGGAAAGACAGGGAGCTGCTAAGAGCTGCACCACCACCAGGGCTCTTGAGAGAGGAGATAACAATTCCAAATAATGTCTAGAAAGGTCTTCAGCTTTTCTTCCCTCCTTTCAATCAACTGTATTCGAACTCTAATAGTAAACATTGCCTGGTAAGGGGTTAAATGCTTGGCATTTTTTTGTCTTCTAATAGTTTATTGTAAGCTAAAAATCACAACAGGAGGACGGGTGAGGCCGAGGCAGTCTCCCAGGAAGGCAACGCAAGAGGGCATCGTGCCCTGGCTATTGTAACTCTACCCTCCAAGTACACACAGTGTGATTTCTAAAATCCCAACTTCCTTGTTTTGAAATAAGGATGCTTTTCAAAATACCAAAGATAATTGCATTAAGGAGTAAATTGCTTCAGGAAATTGTATGGGGACAGAAGGCAATAATTTATAACAACACATATTCCCTCTCCCCTTTCTTTGCAGCCTCTGTTCCCTGTCTGGTTTGGTCCACCCTGGCCTCCCCCATCCTAGAGAAAAGGCTGGTTAAACTTTAGAATATTTGACAATCATAACTGAGTGAGTCCTGGATGGGGGGTGGGCCTCTCTGGCTTTCCTCTCTCTGTAGCTTTGTCAGCCTCAGATCCAGTCCTTGGGAAGAAGTGGATCCATCGTGGAACCAGGAAGAGGGAAGGAGGTTTTCTAAGTCAGGAAAGGGGAAGCTGTAGGATAGCAATTTTAAAAAAGCAAAACCCATTGACAGAGCAATCAGAGCAAAAGGCCTGTGGAACGTCCTGGCCTCGGGGTTGTGTCAAGGTTCCAGGAGACCTATGAGGTTTCTGCTTCAAGGCGCATTCATCTTGGACCTGCTAAGAGTCCTTGGGTGCTCAGAGGAGGGAGGGCTGACCTAGTTCTAGGTGACTTTCAAGCATGTGTGTTTGGAGTATTTCTCGAAGAGTCAGGAAGAGAGGGAGACGGGCATCAGTTGGGGAAGGAGGATACAGCTTGGGGATGAGCATGTTTCATCTAAACCTTAACGAAACAGTCTTATGCGGGGGGTGGGGGGCATCTGGGTGGCTCAGTGGTTGAGCATCAGTCTTTGGCTCAGGTCGTGATCCTAGGGTCCTGGGATCGGGGCCCACATCGGGCTCTCTGTCTGTTTCTCTCATAAATAAATAAAAATCTAAAAAAAAAAAAAAAAGTCTTATGGGGCAACTACAATTATTATCCTAATTTTACAGGTGAGAAACAAGAGGCTAAGAGGCATAAAGTAGTTAGCCCGAGGCCAGCGAGTCAGTTAGACTAGAGCCCTGGTCTTCTGAATCCCACCCCTTCTAGATCTCTGCCCTCTCCCACCTGTGGGGAGAAAGGCCACTCAGAAGACCTTGGATCTCGAACTCACAGGAAACGGGGTGTGAGCATAGGTGCTTCCCCAAAAGAAAGCAGTACCAGAGTATGCCAGTGTTCCACAGGGAGGACCCAGGGGCAGGGAAGGTGAAGGCCACCTATCCCCAGGAAACTCTTTGCAGTGAAGGGGGCAAGAAGTGCTAAGGCTGGAGGCAAAAAGAAATTGAGAGCAAAAGAGAAGCAGCAGAAAGACCTCAGAAAACAAAGACATAAAAAAAATATAAAAAAATAGTCTTTATGTTCTGTCTCCCTTTCTGATATTTCCTACCCATTTCTTCTCTCCTAACTCTGGGAAATGAACTAGGGGTGGTGGAAGGGGAGGAGGGCGGGGGGTGGGGGTTAATGGGTGACGGGCACTGAGGGGGCACTTAACGGGATGAGCACTGGGTGTTATTCTGTATGTTGGCAAATTGAACACCAATAAAAAATAATTATTAAAAAAATAAATTAAAATAAATTAAAAATAAAAAATAAATTAAAAATAAAATTAAATTAAATTAAAAATATTTTTTTAAGAAAAGGGCAACCCCGGTGGCCCAGCGGTTTAGCACCACCTTCAGTGCCGGTGTGGTCCTAGAGACCTGGGATCGAGTCCCATGTCGGGCTCCCTGCATGGAGCCTGCTTCTCCCTCGGCCTGTGTCTCTGCCTCTCTCTCTCTCTCTGATTATCATAAATAAATAAAAATTTAAAAAAAATCAAGTGACATTATGAGACAAGTTTTATAGCAATTTTGTTTTCTCCTTAAAGTAAAACTTCCCAGAGCTTGGAAAATATAATCTTTGAAATTTCAGACCGATAGTCCCAGCATTTTCCTAATCCCATGTTTTGGTAAAATACTGAATCCCCATTTCATATCCACCAAGGCAAATAGTTAATGTATGAGAATGGAATAATTTGCAGTCATTGTTGTAAATACTTCTGCTCTTTAAATGACTAAAAGTTCTAACTCCGCGAAATGTTGAAACCCAAGTGAATGCTGGGTATGGTATAGGAGAGCTGGCGAGGAAGGATTTTAGCTTGGTGCCAAGGTCAAAGTGACATGTCTTTGCTGCCTATCTTCTATTTCAAAACCTGACTTTTTTTCTAATCTGATTTTTTAACATTATTGATAGTGACTGTGTTCATGTGCTTCACATGAAAAAGTATACACGAGTTGACTATATTGAGTCAAATATTTCACATAGTTATACATCTGCATGTTTTCAAGAGATTAGCCACTAAAAACCAATTTTACAAGGGAAAAGCCTTTTGGTCTTTGAAATAAAGTTTTTCTCTTCTTAGTTGTCACCTAGCGATGGCATCTGTTTTGGTCCTCACGGTATAGCTTGGCTATTTCATGAGGTATATGTACTTTGCTTTCTGTAGGAATATGAAAGATACTAATTGTATGTAGGATCATGACATTCTTTTTTAATCCATTGGCCAAATGGGAGTAATGAACATTTAATATTCTTTGAAGCCTTGTGCTACTAAAACATATAGTAAAAAAGTGGAGATGTATAGAACATTTTGGGAAAAAGTTTATTTTTGAAAAGGTTATTTTGTACTTACTAAAGGGAATGCTTTCACAATAATTTGAATATCATTCCTTTTGTTGAAGCTGAAATTTCTTCTGTGATGAGTACTTGATTAGTTACACAGGCCTTGGCTGTTAAAACCTTTCTCGGAGATAAATAAGCCTTCTGTAGCATTAATTCTCTTGTTCGTACTTGACACTGTCACTGCACTCAGCTCAGCTGAAACTTTTGCCCTGTAGGGAAGGTCAGCATGAGGAGGCTGCTTTCCTGGGCTGGCGCCTTGTGTGAGGTGGTGAGGTCCTGCTTTGGTTAACTGTGAGCTAGAGTTAAGGGTTCTGGAAGATATAGGGATCCCAGACAGGCATGTAGTTCCTTTGAAGTCATGTTTTCATAGGAATTTCCACAATAGTATACCCATGTCCATAGAGCAGACCAAAATGCATTCTGATGCCAAAGAGAAGTCATGTGTGAATTTAGGGGTTTTAGGTGATTCAACTCTGTACTGTTCCCTCACTGCAGATAGTTTAGAATCGATATTTTCATTCAAAGAAAGTTGCCCATGGATTTCTAGCTAATGTTAAAGCTGGCCTCAGTATGTTACACTCTTCTGAAACCCTGTTTTTGAGATGCTTTGGTGATGATGGAATTAGGTGTTGTGATATCTTTGTCAGATTCAAACTTAATTTCTTTAAAAAAAAAAATCATTAAGTTTAACAAAGCTGGGACACCTGGGTGGCTCAGCGGTTGAGCGTCTGTCTTCAGCTCAGGACTTGATCCCATGGTCCGGGGATCGAGTCCCACATCGGGCTCCCTGCATGGAGCCTGCTTCTCCCTCTGCCTCTGTCCCTGCCTCTTTTTCTCTGTGTTTCTCATGAATAAATAAATAAAATCTAAAAAAAAAAAAAAAAAAAAAAGAAAAGAAATTAGCAAAACTGCTTCTTTAGAAGGAAAGAGATGTCTGCCTAATTTTATGTGCTTTGCTATCCGTATGAACAGTACTTTTATAACTACAGAAATGAAGTCAGTGGATAAGAAATCAGTTATTCCTTCCACTTTTATAATTATAAAAACTTGCCAACAAGGCAGTGAAGCTGTTACCTTCAACAGAATCCTCAAAGACTAACCTAGATTTTGCCACCTCTGAAACGGTTACTTTGTGTGTAAACCTCCATAATCTAGGGGCATAAATTTATGTTGCCTTATGCTTGGAAAAGGAGGTATGATGCACATAACCTCCTATGTAACATATAATCTTACATGTTAAATGCATCTGGGTTAATTTTCAGTTTGATTGCGGAAATGTGAGTATTTAAAATATGAATCTTCTTATAAATGCTGATAGAGGGACACCTGGGTGGCTCAGCAATTGGATGTCTGCCTTTGGCTCAGGGCATGATCCCGGAATGCCTGGATCGAGTCCTGTATTGGGCTCCCAGGGTGGAGCCTGCTTCTCCCTCTGCATATGTCTCTGCCTCTCTCTTTCTGTGTCTCGTGAATAAATAAGATCTTAAAATAAATAAATAAATAAATAAATAAATAATAATATAAAATAAAAAAATAATATAAAATAAAAATAAATGCTGATAGATCCTGGGGCCAATCAGTAGAGCATGTGACTCTCAATCTCAGGATCATGAGCTCAAGCTCCACACTGGGCCTGAAGCCTACTCAAAATTTAAAAATAGGATCTGTCAGCATTTTAAAATTTTCTTAAGAGCTAGTATATTGTAAAACCTTCTGCTACCTGAAATAACAAAATGAAAATATTAATGCTGGGGTTTTTAAAAAAAAAGACTTGTTTATTTATTTTAGAGAAAGCATGAGTAGGAGAGGGAGAGGGAGAAAGAGAGAGAATCCCAAGCAGATTCCATGCTGAGCATGGAGCTAGATGTGGGACTCAGTCCCAGGACCCTGAGACTGTGGCCTGAACCAAAATCAAGAGTTGGATACTTAATTAACTGAACCACCCAGCCACCCCTTAATGTTGGTTTTGACAACAACCCTGTAGCTTTCAAATATTAAATAATAAGCCAGTGATCATAGCAGCATTATTATTCATAATAGTCACAAGGTGGAAGTAACCAGTGTCCATCAATGGATGAATGGATAAACAATGTCGTATATACGTGTTATGGAATATTATTCAACTACAAAAAAAGAATGAAATTTTAATACATGCTAAAACACAGATAAACTTTACAAATATTATGATAAGTGAAGCCAGAAGGAAAAATGTATGATTCTATTTACAGGAGGTACCCAGAGTAGAGACAGAAATTCATAGAGACAAATGTTTTATAAATGCTATTCATGTCATTTTGAAATATTTACATTATTATAAATTATTACATTTATGTCCTGTGATATCTCTCTCAATAATTATTTTTGTCACCTGCATGGTTTTATAATTATATTTACAATTATTAAGCCAACTCTAAGTTTTAACACATTCAAGCACTCATTGCTAATCTTTTGAGACCAGGATTTCCCAATTTGCAAGTTCTTTATTTTGATTCATTTTTCAATCAACTGAAGTGCCTCTTGAAGGATTTTTTGCCCTAGAAGAGCATGTGGGTGGCATATGATCTGAGTCATTGCAGATTTGAGGTTGCCCTCTGTAGCCTTCCATCATGAGCTATGACTTCACTGGGTTTTAAAATCTTAGGTCCCATCCTTTTCATCTCGGAGCTCCAGAAATGTGTTCTCATTGTCTTTTGGAATTTAATATGACAGAGACATCCGAAGCTATTTTTATTTTTATTTCTTTATTGATCATCTGGTTTTTATGTGTTACAAACATTGTGTGTTTTTTTTTTCTGTGTACTTATAATTAAAACCAGTTTCTCATCCATGTCTGGGTATGAGCTCCTCTATGTTGTTTTCATGGAATAAAGTTCCTTTGAGCTGCCTATCCCTTGGATTTGGTTGTTTAAAAAAACTATATATAGTTTTATATTTATATATATATATAGTGTGTGTGTGTGTGTGTGTATATATATATATATATATATATATATATATATATATATATATATATATAGTTAAAAAAATATATATGTATTTTTTTAAGGGCACCTGGGTGGTACAGTTGGTTAAGTATCCAGCTTCTTCTCAGGTCATGATCTCATGGTCATGGGATTGGCCCTGTATGGGGCTCTGTGTGGAGTCTGCTTGAGACTTTCTCTCTCTTTCCCTCTGCCCCTCCCCACTGAGCACCCCACATCTCTCAGATAATAAATCTTTTAAAAGATTAAAATATTTTTAATTGTGGTAAAATATATATAACATGAAACTTAATATCTTAGCTATTTTTCAATCTACAGTTTAGTGGTACTAAGTCTGTTCACATCTTTGTGCAACCATCACCACCATCCATCTCCAGAACTTTTCCATCTCACAAAACTGAAACTTTGTAACTGGGTGATGGGCATTAAGGAGGACATGGATGGAATGAGCATTAGGTATTATGTAAGACTGATGAATCACTGAACTCTACCTCTGAAACTAATAATATACTATATGTTAACTAGTTGAATTTAAATTTTTAAAAGTCCTATCAACTCTTAAAAGCAAAAAGCCGTAATCGGGTCCAGCATTGGGCCCCCTTCATGGAGCCTGCTTCTCCCTCTGCCTGTGTTTCTGCCTCTCTCTCTGCTTCTTTAAAATGTCTTCTGTCTCTCATGAATAAATAAATAAAATCTTAAAAAAAAGCAAAAAGCCCTAAAACTTTATAGCCATTAAACAAAGACTCCCCATTTCTTTCTCCTACTGGAAACCAGCATTCTATTTTCTTTCTCTAGGAATTTGCAGGTTCTAGGTGCACATATAAGTAGAATCATACAGTGTTTGTCTTTTTATGACTGGCTCATTTCACTCATCGAATATCCTCAAGCTTCATCCGTGTTGTAGCTTATTGCAAGTTTCCATCCTTTTTAAGACTTTATATTCCAAGGTGCATATTCCATAGTGTGTATATGTCACATTTTGTTCATTTGTTGATGGACACTTGGGTTTGCTTTTACCTTTTAGCTTTTATGAATGGTGCTGCTGTGAACGCAGGTGTACAAGCATCTCTAGGAGTCTCTACTTTCATTTCTTTTGGAGATACACCCAGGAGTGGAATTACTGGTTCGTAGGGTACTTACATGTTTAATTTTTTTAATACTATTTCCCATAATAGCTGTACCATTTTATAATCCTACCAACAGTGCATAAGGGTCCTGTTTCTTCACATCTTCATCAACACTTACTATTTTTAGGTTGCTTTGTTTGGTTTTGTTTTTCATAGTAGCCACTCTAATGGGTGTGAGGTGAAGGTTTGCTTGGTTTTTGCCTCAGTAACATTTTTTTCAGTCGGGTATGATTACTCTGATCATCTCTTATGCCACTTGCCCTTGCTTCTTGGGAAGTAACTTTTATTTATTTATTTTTTTGGGGGGGGAAGTAACTTTTAATATGTAGGTTGGCTTTGTTCTCTGTTCCTCCAACATCTAATGTCTTTTTCTTTTCATGTTCTGGAAAAGCACGTCTACTGAGTCAGCATCACCAGTTCAGCTTTCCAGGCTCTCAATTCTGCTCCTGCTTGTTGGTAAACAGTTTGCTCTGCTTTTGTGTTCTTAGTTTCCTAGATTTGTCTTTGTTCTAGTCTGATGTTAAGGTACCTGGGTGGCTCAGTGGTTGAGCATCTACCTTCAGCTCAGGTTGTGATCTGGGGGTCCTGGGATCAAGTCCAGTATCGGGCTCCCTACAGGGAGCCTGCTTCTCCCTCTGCCTATGTCTCTGCTTCTCTGTGTCTCTCATGTATAAATAAATAAAATCTTTTTTTTTTTTTTAAGAGAGATTGTTCTAGTCTGATGTCTCTTGGCATCAGCCTGGTTTCTCCTTCTATCTTCTGGTCTCCTTCTCCTAGAAGCAGGTCTTAAATGTTTTTGAAGCCTAAGTGCTTTCTGGAATGTGCCCTGGTTTTCCCACTGTTGTGTGCTCTGAGAAGTTGTTGGGACTCTTTCTCCTGGCGGGTGGCATTGTGTTGTCAGAAGTTCTCGGTTGTGTCTTCAGGTTGAACAATTACCAATGAGTATGTCTTCCTTGTTTCTCCCCTTCCTGTGGCTCTGTTGGTGGTGGTGGGCCCTTCTTAGATCTCTGGGGAAGATAGGGTGATACACAACATCTAACCCGATTTTTCTTGTCAAGGCCTCAAGTGCAGCTCTGTCCAGCTACAGTGGGATTTTTCTCACTCTTGTC
The DNA here is from genome assembly GCF_053574225.1 of Canis aureus. Classification (NCBI taxonomy): domain Eukaryota; kingdom Metazoa; phylum Chordata; class Mammalia; order Carnivora; family Canidae; genus Canis; species Canis aureus. The sequence goes on from NC_135611.1 coordinate 48,615,220, forward strand.
GACTAAGTTAACTGATGTCACAAACCAAGAATCACAAACTTGTGACCAACAGGCTGCAGATAGCCCACGGGCCTTGTGTGTTTGGCCTGCATGAAGTCTAACATTGATCATTTTAATGCCTTAAAATGAGCCACAGGTTCTCCAGCTCATGACAGTCCCCACCTGACCTTATTGTCTCACACCCAGCTTGCTTCCATCATTTACGCCTGGTGCCTGAGTCTGTGGCCCCTGCCGCATGTGCTTAGAGAGGCCGACACACATTAGACCATGCACACTGCCCGCAGGATCCCGGCTTATCTCTTCGGATCTCAGGGTGTTCCCACAGAGCTGAGAATTTTTCTTCATTCACCAATCCACATGTCTTCGCTGGCCCCTACCATGTGCCCTAGGCATACTTGGGGGATATGAATACAGGACTGAGTATGACAGGGGGCTCCTGTCTTCTCTCTGAGGTCAAGTGAGAGGGAGGGTTACTAATGTTTTGCAAGAAGTGGTGGTAGCAGCTTGATACAATCATTTCCTTATCTTCATCTTGATTCTCTGAGTCCTCCCCAAGTTACCTAGGATTTAATCACTGTAATCAGTCTTTTTTTTTTTTCCTGTAAAAAGCAGATCAACAGAGCTAGCAGAAAAAAAAGTCACTGTTTTGCTTTGTAACTAAAAACTATCTTAGACGTGAGATTACTTGAAATAAAGAAAAAAAAAATTCAACTGTATGGTTGCACAAGACTACTTCAGCTGGGAATTACCAAACAGGTGGACAAGCTAGCACAAAGCAGTGAGGTTGCTCAGTTTTACAGTATTTGGCTTCTTCATATGGACTTTTTGCAGCTTATTCGTCTGATGAGCCACCAGGGCCCTCCTGAGGCGTCCTGGCCATCAGGACATTGGGTGGAGAGCAGATCTGCCCAGGGAAATGTGCTTCTGTAGACATTCCCAAAATCCTGACTCTGCAGACCAATTTTCCACCTCTTCTTGTCCATTGCGTGGTGGAAAATACATTAAGCAACTCTTGGGACATCGTGCTGACTTTTTGAAGAATATTAAGCGTGGATGGGACAGTTAACCATCTGCAGATGCAAGTAATTTAGATGCAAAATAAAACTGCTTTCCAACAGGCCTGTTTGGCTCACTACTTGCTGATAGTAACAGGTCAAACGATCTTTCTGTTCGGGTCATCCATTCATTGTATCATAGAACGTTTGTATACTGGAATTTGCCAAGTGCTTTTCAACAGTTATTTCTTGTTTGCTGATGAAATGACAGTGTTAGCAGAGTTCAAGGCTATGGAAATGGACGCTGGAATCTCCAGAAGGGTAGTTAGAGCTGGCTCTGCACCATGTGCTTGGCATTTATGCCAGTGGTCCTCATGCAGAGTCAGGGGCAAGGTCAGACGCCAGCTTCAGCTCTCGTAGTACTGTGGCTTCTGTTGTCTCCACCAACCCTAGGCTTTTGCCTTTGAGATGTATTTGTCAATTGATTGAGCAAGTTTTAAAGAAGTCTTGATTCTGAGGAATGTAAAAGCATTAGCCTATTGCTGAGCTCAGAAAAATGTTCCAGGAAGCTTTCATAGCCAGATTTTGATCAAACATCTGGGAGAAATAATACACACTTCCTCTGGTTGCTGTGAGTCAGTCTACCCTGTGTTGGCCCTGACAAGGACAGAGATGTATGGGTTCGCTGTTGCAAGGTCTGCTCGCCTCTTAGACGATAAGAGCAACAAATGGTCCCCTTTTTACATCTTGGGATTGGTGTGGACAGGGAGCATCATGAAGGGTATTTGCGAATCATTGCTTAGGCTGGCCTTGGCTGGCCATAGGGGATTGTGGTTTGACTCACTGCTGGATTCTCAGCTCTGACCTCCTTCAAGTCCGAGCCCTGCCCCATCCCCAGCCCTGTCTGATACGTGGATGCTTTTAGTCCCAAGAGTAACAGGCTGCAGAGTGTGACCGGGTAGATTGGCCGAAAAGGTCACTTACCACCAGCAGAAAAGTCCAGAAGTGGAGTTCATTTATTAGATGGAGGTCTCCTGGGGGGTGGGGGTGAGTGGGTGACGGGCACTGAGGGGTCACTTGACGGGATGAGCACTGGGTGTTATTCTGTATGTTGGTAAATTGAACACCAATAAAAAATTGGTGTTTTTTATTAAAAAAAAAATTTTTTTTTTATTAAAAAAAAAAAAAGATGGAGGTCTCCTGCTTCCACTTCTGATTTGGCTCCTCAACTCTCCTTGTCTCACGGTTAGCTCTTGTCCTGCAGGTAAAGATGGAAGAGTTGCCCACAGGCAGGTGTGCAGGTGTGCTCCCTTCCAAGGAGTGTGAATTCACCGCCCGCCCCATTCATCTCTCCACACTTGGCCTGAGCTTTCATCCCATTTGCCTTCACATGCCAGAGGGAAGCTTCCTAGGAGCTGAGTTCCCAAAGTGTTTTGTGTTGATTTAGTAGATTAGATTTTCGATTTTATGGTGCAAAATTTCCCTGTCTCTCTACAGACATATCACAGTTGAATATTTTATATATTTTGGCTCTGAATGGCAGCGACTGGTTATCAAAATTCTGTTATCACAATATATTAATGCCCTGTGTATTTTTCCCTTGTTCTAGTCACTAAGCATTGGGAATCACAATTTATTTACTCATTGTCGAACACAGCAGTTTCTCATCAGATGAAGGGGAGAAGCTGGTTGATGTCTTCTAACAGTTACTAGAGCTGCATAGATAAAGAGGATATTTCTTTTAAAAACGGGTAGTTGAACATATATTTGTGAATTGACTTACATTTACAGCAGTTGTAAGCATTAATTAAGAAAACTGCATTTGAGTTTATATATAGCCTAAAATAACCTCATGGAGAACTTATTTTGATGAATACTTTATAGACAAGAATTTATAAAGTTTTAGTTTTTCTTAAAGTCTCAACGTCCGGGAATTGGCAAGTTTTGTGGCACATTATTTTAAGGGTGTGAATAACTTGTAACACATGCGTGTTTATTTTTTTTTTTACGTCCTGATGGATGTCAACAATTCTACATTTCCAAGGTTTTTGAAATTGAGGGTGGTTTCTCCAGAAATTTGGGAATTGTCAAGAGCACAAGGTATTTTGGGATTTGGCTTCCAGCAATGAGCAAAGGGCCCTGTTCCTCACATGACCAAGCCTGGAGGAGATGCAGGGATGCAGATGAGCCCTAGTAGCTGCTGCATGAAGAGGTCATTTCTCAGGTGGTCCACTTTGGACCCAGGTCCCGGATCTCCATGAAGCACACTTCAGGTCCTTTCAGGAAACTTCTCAGCTAGTCTCTTAGCTCTTAGTAAACCTTGTGGTTAACACAAACTAACCTTAACATATCCTAGGGATGATCTCCCCCTAGCTAAATAGACAGCATCGGGTTTTTTGTTGACTATCTTTCCTGCCATTATTTACTGCCATAAACATAATTAATTGATCATTTTGATGGTAATTCTGTCTATCCTTATATATTTATTCAGAAAACACTTATGTACATACTATGTGTTGGTCACACACCTATGTTAGTATGTATACATTGCATGTACCTGTTACATATAGGGTAAAATGGACCCAAGCAGAGACTCTCAGCTTTGCTGCTAACTGGTTGGATCACTTAACCTGTATAGGAGGTCTGTAAAGTAGGGGATGGGGCCAGAAATTTGAACACTGAGGACCCTTGCAAGACTAATCTTATGGGATACTATGTACCTACCTCTTATGAGCTAAATACAGCACCAACCACGTCTCTATCTGAGGCTCCCTTTCTGCTTGTTTTACAGAAATGTGAAAATAAAAACTGGAGAATGGTTCTTTGAGGAACGAGCCAAGAAATTTCCAACAGAAGGTAAATGCTCTGAAAATTTTTTCTAAAGTAAAGTGATATATTCCTAGTTGTAAAATATTTGGTGTTAAGACTTTGTATATAAAAAAACTTTACAGGTTGGGGCAGCTGGGTGGCTTGGTCAGTTAAGTGTTGGACTCTTGGTCTCAGTTCAGTTCTTAATCTCAGGGTCATGGGTTCAAGCCCCACATTGGGCTCCACACTGGGCATGGAGTTTGTTTAAACAGACCAACAAAAACTTTACAGGTCATGGTAGACAGGCCTTTCCCTTCGACCTTCTGCTCTGTTTGGTTGTTTTCCTGCACCTGCCCCCTGGCCCACACTGCTCAGCATCTTTGTTGGTGGTATTCCCCTCTATACCCCAGTTCTAACCTCTCCATGGAGTCTCCCAGACTTCCTGATTGTGGGAGTGGGGTTTTCCTCCTCTGAAACACCAGCAGCTCTGGTTTGTTCATCTTTTCCATAATTGTGCAAAGTGCCATATGTTATATTATTTGGATACTTCTCTTTCTTTCCATTAGCAGAAACTGTGCTTTTTAAATTGTGTTAGCCCCTTATAGCACGAAGCACGAAACCTTGCTCATGATATTTGATTAAAATGATTGAATAACTGAAGGTTACAGGCAGTGAATGGTATTAGGATTTAGCAGATATTGATGATTAGGAAGTGAGGGCCTGTCATGATTCAACAAGTGCAAGCACGCACATGGTCTGGGCACCTCGATTATCTTATAAAGTGTTTGCAAAGCTGATGTAACTGTGTAATTGGTAGCTAGGACTGGAAACCATGAGGGAAACTAGTTGTGCTTTGGTAACAGCAGTGCCACATCAGGATGTGAGCTGCACAGACAAGAGAGTAATGTATCTGACAAAGGTGCACACATGTGTCCTCAAGATAAAGTGGAGTCCACATGTTCTGTGAATCACATTCGTTCACAGTGGTAACACACATCCTCTGCGATGTGGGACAGCAGGGACCGCACACAAGAGGCCAAGACTGACCTAGAGGGAACAGGGTGACTTGAAACCCTCTTTTTTTTTTTTTTCTGGAAAAAGTGATCATTTGAGATAAAGGAAGAAGCTATTTAGCCACAACCCAAAATGTGTTGGCAAGGAAAGGAAGCCATTTGTCTGAGCGTTGACGTTCAGCTCTTATAAAAGGCACTGTTAACTAAGGTTGATATTCAGTCGGCATTAAATTCTCTCTGGATTATAGTCCTGATTCTTCTTACTCAAGAAAGAATGATGTCTCTGCAGAGCTTATTACAAATCTGGAAGAAAGTAAGGTGCTAATGGGCATGCTCAAGCAAAAGAGTGAGCAAGTGTGTATGGTCTCACCTAGGACAGTGCTTCTCAATGCTTTTCCTTACTGCCCTCTCTCCTGTCCCAGCCTTGTTAACACTTTTTCCTAAATGCTACCTGTCCATGAAAGTTGACTATCCCAGGTATTTTTCTGTTCATGTACTGAGGCCTTTTGGAGCACGCTAGGATTTGTTTCCTCCACTAATCACCTTTTTTCCCTCCCTGGGGCTGTCGTCCCCATTTAGGGCATAATCTAGGCAAGCATGGCAGCATGAGGTCTAAGTTTTATTGCTTTGCTTTGGGTTTTTAAAATACTTTTTTGTTGGGGTGCCTGACTGGCTCAGTCTGTAGACATGTGGCTCTAGATCATGGGGTTGTGAGTTCGAGCCCCATGTTGGGGAGTAGATTGTACTTAAAACTTTTTTTGTCGGGGGCTGAGGTTTTCTTCAGGTGGTAGTGTCTCCTTTTTCACCTGGTTCAGGTAAGACTGTAGGGAGTGAAATTTCTAGAATTCCTCAATAACAACTCCACTCCCAGGGACCTGTCCTGGAAACTTTTTAATACACTGTTGAAAGTTTTAGTATCACTGTTTTGATTAGGGAAATTAATTTGCAGGCCAGAACATGGCTGTGTGTGCATGCATGTGCACACGTGTGCGTGCATGTATCTGCATGCTCCTTACCTTCTCATCATCTTTCTGGCACTCTTCCTTTTTTTTTTTAATAAGATTTTTATTTATTTACTCATGAGACACACACAGAGAGAGAGGCAGAGGGAGAAGCAGGATCCCTGCTCAGTCCCAGGGCCCTGGGATCACCACCTGAGCCAAAGGCAGATGCTCAACCACTGAGCCACCCAGGTGCCCCTGGTTGCTCTTCTGGTGAGTAGAAGTGAGTGGAAGCAGTAGGCTGGCATGGTGGCCACCTGACATAAGAGGAATAGGCTAGGAATGAACCTGAACTCCCAGGTTTTTCTTATTTTGTCCAGTGACTTTCCACCAGAATGAAAATATCAAGAAAAAAAAAAAAAGCAGACAATGAAAGTCAACCTGAGAATAAATTATCCTTTTATTGTTTCTCCCAAGGTATAAAAGAAACAACCAGCACAAAAGAAAACACCAAATTCTTGACCCTTCTACAATTGCTTCCTCAAATGCTGAGGTGTCTCATTTTCTTACTGTCTGATTGTAGGCGAGGTGGGCTCAGAAGGCATGGGGAGACCAAGAAAAGTGCTGTGCTGGGCCCAGTACTCAAGCAGTCTCGTGAGCACAGGTGGGTGGAGGTTGGGAGGCGACAAGTAGGGAAAGGCCACGAGGGTGAGATGATGGCTCATGCGGACAGGTGGCTCTGCACCTTACTGACATCTGTGCTCTACAGACAAGGTGGCACAGAACTGAGTTGACTCGAGTCCATGCGCTGTATCTGCCGAGGGCCAGTTAGGAAAATAGAAACCACGTGGGGATTTGAGCAGGGAGGATCTAATTTAGGGAATCGGTGAAGCAGGTGTTACTGGAGGAAAGAAGGCAAAAAAGGAAGCCTGTGGGCCCCCAGCGGTGGTTTAAATGCAGGAAGCTGACCCTGGGTCACGGGGCGATGCACTGGGTCACTGCCGCCCTCCCGCTCTCTGGCACCTCTGGTGGGGAGCCCACTGCAACCCCTGCTCTCCCATGTGTTTGAGACCGAGATTCTGCGTATTACCTAGTGTTTGCTCTAACAGTGTGAACGCCGCTCTTTCCACCTTCAATATCCTGATTGGAAGTTGGAAAACGAGATGGTCGTTCGAGACACAAAAGGGTGCAAGGCGGCCCAAATCTGTGCCTCTTTCCATTGCTGGACCACAAATTTGCCCAAAATGTGGTGGGTTAAAATAATCAGTATTATTCTATAGGGTCTTTATATGGCCTTCAGCTGAAGACAGAAACTGGAGCTGGAGGATCTGCTTTCTCCAGGGTTCATGCACATACCAGGTGTGCTGGTGCTGCTGATGGCAGGAGGCCTGGGGTCCTCCACCCCTGGGGCCTCTGGGCAGGGCTGCTTGGGTGTGTTCACCGTGGTGGCCGGCTTCCCCCAGGGCAGGAGGGCCAGAGAGACAAAGACAGAGCCCGACCTTTTTATATTGAATTATTTTTAATTATGGTCAAATATATACAACATAAAATTTACCATCTTAACCATTTTTAACTACAGTTCAATGGCATCTGCTGCATTTACTTTGTTGTATAACCATCAGCACCATTCATCCTCGGGACTTCTTCCTCCTCCCATATCTCCCCTTTCTCACCTCTGCAGAACTCCTAGGAACTTCTGTTTTTTTTTTGGATTAAAATACTTTACTTGGGAGAGAGAGCACAAGCAGATGGATGGGCAGAGGGAGGGAGAGAAGCAAACTCCCCACTGAGAGGGAGCCCTCCACGGGACTTGATCCCAGGACCCCGGATCATGACCTGAGCCAAACATCGACACTTAACAGACTGAGCCACCCAGGTGCCCCTCTATTCTACTTTCTACTTTCTGTCCCTGTCAATCTCTTTTATGGCCTTGCTTCAGAAAGCACATGCTGTCATTTCTGCTGTGTCCTGTGGTGACATAGGTCTGCTCTGTTCAGGGTGGGAGGGATGGCATAGGATACATCAGGAGACCAGGGGCCCTGCAGCCCACCAGGAAGCTGGCCACCCTAGCCTGTATGCCGTATCCTAATCCACACACCTAAGACTCATACCCGATTCCCTCCCCCAACCAGTCAGCAGATCCTGACATTTCTGCCTCCCCAGTCTCTTGAATCTTTGCCCCACTCTTCATCCCCACTTCTAACGCAGTAGCTCCTGCCTGGTCCCCAAGACTCCACCTGCCCTGTCCGCATTCCAGCCTCCACTTTGTAAAGAGGGAGCTTTCTTTTCCCTTTTAAAATAAATTGTTCATTATCCAATTATAGAAGTAATGTACTTCAGAATATTTCAGAAATTCAGAACGGTATACAGAAGTCAATAAAAATCCACTACTCAACAAACTACTGTTAATTACACACACACTCTCTCTCTCTCTGTCTTCCAGACTTCTTTCTAGGTGATGTTGTGCATGTGTGTGTGCACATACAGACTTAAATTTTTTTAAATTATTTATTTATTCATGAGAGAGAGAGAGAGAGAAGAGAGAGGCAGAGACACAGGCAGAGGGAGAAGCAGGCTCCATGCAGGGTGCCCAATGTGGGACTCGATCCTGGGTCTCCAGGATCACGCCCCGGGCTGAAGGCAGGTGCTAAACCGCTGAGCCACTCGGGGTTCCCCCAGACTTAAATTTTTTAAATGAAGATTTTTCTTTTTAAATAATCTCTACTCCCAAAACATGGGGCTCAAAGTCATAACCCTAAGATCAAGGGTTGCATGCTCCACCGACTGAGCCAACCAAGCACCCTTAGACTTACAAATCTTTTAAACAGATTTATGATCAAGCCATATGTAGATTTTAATCTTCCTTTTAACATTCAATATAGCACAAACATTTTCTTATGCTACTAAGAGCTGTCCCAATGCATATTTAAAATATATCAGATGGATGCACTATCTTGTCAGTTTATCATTGTATTCAAAATTTTGTATCACAGATAACTCTGTGATGAACATCCTGTACAGGTATCTTGGTATCTCTGTTTATTTCGTTTGGGTAGATTCTAAGAAAAAGAATGACTGGTCAAATGTGTGAACACTTGAAAGGCTTAACTATGTTCTGCCAAATTGCCTTCCGGGAAGTGTGTGCTCATTTACACCACCCTGGCAGGGTACATGAGCTGTCCTGCCACGCTCTGGCCACCACAAACTCCTATCCCTTGAAACAGAATTCCAAATTACATTGACTCTGAATGTAAAAGTAACATATATTCATTTAAAAAATTTGAGAAGTAAAGAAAAGCATAACAAATAATGTTAAAAATACAATGACTTCACCCTGAAAACGTTTGTTAACATTTTGGTGTACATCATTTCTGTTCTTTGGTGAACATCTATGAATATCTATGTCTGTGAGGGTTTATGCGTGTGTGTGAATATATATACAAATATACACATATATACACATGCACACACATTTTTAAAAGTATTGAGATTAAACTATTAAAAATTGATGTTTTTAGGTAAAAATGATTGAATAAAGGCAATTTTATATGAACCAAGCTAATAGATTTATATAATTGGGACCCAATTGTATATATAGTTTTATACTATTTCTTTACATAATTTATGAAGAACATTATTCCATATCCTATCCATCATCAACAATATAATTTCAGATGACTACATCTTACCCCAATGTTGGAATATGACTTTATTTATTCATTCATTCATTCATTCATTCATTCATTCATTCATTCATGAGAGACAGAGAGAAAGGCAGAGACACAGGCAGAGGGAGAAGCAGGCTCCACGCAAGGAGCCGCATGCAGGACTGGATCCTGGGACTCCAGGACCATGCCCTGGGCCGAAGGCAGGTGCTAAACCGCTGAGCCACCCAGGGATCCCCATGACTTCATTTATTGAACCAAATCACTATTGTTGTACAGTGAGGAATCTTCCAGTTTTGAATTATGTTTTTGGGAGTTTATAATATCAAAATAATAAATAAAAGTGCAATGGACATCTTTGTAGGTAAATCTTTGGTACATCTCTGAACATTTCTAGAAAAAGAAGGATAAAATGAGAGGTTAGGAACATTGCCTCTGGGAAGGGTATACCCTCCTTACCTGTAGGGATTATTCTTAAAACAATCCAAACCTTATCAGTTTGATTTAAAAAAAAAAAAAAACAACATTAGGGTAGTCTGAAACAATTAACTGTTGTTTTCATTTGGATTAATCTAATTACTAGTGGAGTTGAATATTTCCTACTTGTTTGACCTTCTGGCATTCTTTATATGTTAAGGCTCTTAGCTCTCTATCCTGTTAGCTGCACCTAATCATTACGTTTTTTGACATAAGTTTTTTCTTAGATGTATTCAGTCAACTAACTTTTCTGCTATAATCATTTGAGGGTTGGAGCTATGAGTAAATAAGTGAGTGAGTGAATGAATGAAGTAAGGATGGAGCTACTTGCAGACCCCAGGCGATGTTCTCTGTAATAGTACCCAATACTAGAACTTAGCCGGGAGAAGATACCTATGGCTACAGAGAGCTCTGTTCCTCTTTAGCATCCAGAAACTTAGAGCCAAATTTCATGTCCCATCAAAGGAATTCATTATGCCCTCTGTCACCCCGCTTCCTTTTTATATGCCTATTTTAAGGGTTCTATTGGATATGTGCCTTTTAAGGTAAATGCTCCCCAAATTTCCTTGAAAGTAGACAAAGGATAAGTAATAATCCAACAAAGAATAACTGATATTAATTGTAGCAGTTTGTTGTGTTACTTTTCCAATCCTTAAAAAGATTTAAAAGCAAGAAAAGATGAACTCCAATTTTTCATTTTGCAGCTAGATGGTACAAAAAATATTTTAAATATTTAAAAATATTTTAAAAATATAGATGCTTTTCTTAATTTTTTTTTCTGATTATAGACTGGCTTTTTTCCCTCCTCTAAGATTTTAGAATTTGATATTTGGTTTCATTGTCTTAAAATAATTCCTTGTATACCGTAGTTGCAGTTCATCTGGGGTGCATCAGAATGATCAGAACATAGAGACCTTTGTAGGGTCTGAGTGTTGCGTAGGCAGCTAGCTACCCAGCCATCTGGTATCATCACCTCCTGCCTCTCCACCCTCGGGCAGTTGGCCATCTCTGCACTGAGGGTTTTTACTGTGGCTTCTGGGAACCCTGCTTCAGGATCAGCAGCAAGCTGTTTCAAATTCAAAGTTCCTGATCCCATGGGACCAGGTGTGACTCAAGAATGTGTATTTAACAAGTCCCCAAATAAGTTTTTATGCATGTTAAGTTTGAGAGCCACTGGTAAAGTAGCAAATATAGTAAACAATTATGATGACACTTTTCTAGATCACTAATAACAGAACCAAAACTGAAAACTGATCTTATTTTGGGGGGCATCTGCTAAACTTATAAAGACAGCGCCCTCTTCTGGCTCCTTGCTGTGAATGTGTGTTTTACTTTCTTTGGGTTTCTTTGGTTTTGTTTTTTAACAACCGTGACATTTTATTACTTGATCTTTGAGTTTAAGGGCAGAAAGATGACAATACTATTTTTTTTTCAAGTTTCTATATTTTTTCGAGTTACTATATTTTTTCAAGTTTCAGAATGGTTAAATATTATATATAAACAATTTGTTGTGATTTACACTTCATTGTTAGTATTTGGGAAATAAAATAGTTTGGGAAGGCCGTACCTTGATATAGCCTCTCATAATGGTCTCAATGATCCATTATCTAGCTAACCAGGGTCATATTGTGTCTCATAACCATGAAGAAGAAGAAGTTTTATCACCCCCTCCCAGTAGTAAATGTGATTTAATTCTTCATGTAACTTTTTAGAATATTATACTTCTAGTGGGCAGCTTGGATATGGCCCATCTGATTGTAGGACTATGAGAACAGCTAGCAGGACTGGCTGTGTGGGGGCTGGAGCACTCGGGCTCACGAATTAAAAGAAGTAGGTATGAGTAAATAGGGGTGACCATACCATAAAGCCCTGCCTTCATTGCCTCTCTGCTTGCTGGCTCAGTAAAGACCTCCCACCCATGCAATTCAACAGGTGGATTTTGCCAAGATGATTAAGTAAAGCTTTCTGGAGGTTACAGATCAAGTGCCTAGTTGTGTACTTACATTCATGAGAGGGTGTCTTTATGAAATCATGTTTATTTCCTGTATACATAATTTTGAATATACCTTTGTCTTATTTTAAAGAAACTGGCATCTTATCTCCTGAATATTTCCTTCTCACTACTCTCCTTCAGGGGAAAGACAAAATGAACACATACTCACAGGAGGGAGTGTGGGCCCTAGAAGTGATTTTTCTCAACTGATTGGATTGCTCCTCATATTCCTGACAGATTTGCAGAGTGATCCATTTAAATCAGTTAGAACAGAGACTGTCAAGTCAGATTTTATGATTACCGTGTGAAGTAAGCCCTTGACCTTCAAACCATTCGTTCTCATCCAGTGTTTCTAGGTAAGAATCTTCTGAAAGCAAGTTCTTGAGTTTAGCCATCTTTGATTCATGATGCCTTTGGTTTTGTTCATAGTAGCAACTCAAAAATTGAATTGCTTAGATTGTCCAACGTGCTTTGGATACATCAACTCAACCCAGATTTTTGCCCCCCTGTATTCAAATATCTCAAATACCTCCCCAAGCCTTTAGAATATCCTTGCTGCTTTCTGAGCACCAGCATTCCCTACCAGGACCATTTCTGTGTCTCTGCCTCCACCACTGTCCCCCACCTCTTGATGATGAGGCCACCCTCAGCAGTTTACATTTTTGGTCTTGACTTGTCATGACTACCTCCCTATCTGCTGTTGGATTTTGATCCGTTGCTTCTAACATGGAGGGAAAGCATGATTACATGGGCTAGTTATTGGGCTAGTCAGTATTTTATTTTACTTACTACTACTTGCTCTGTTGGGGGTTAGCAAGCTAACACACACAAGCCACATGTGGCCCATTGGCTGTTTATGTAAAGTTTTATTGGAACACAACCATGCTCGATCCTTTCTATTTGTGGCTGGCTTTGCAATACAATGTGGTTGAGTGGTTGTAGCAGAGATTGTATGCTGGCAAAGCCTACACTTTTTAAAACCTGACTCTGTGCAGAAAGTGTGCTGCCCTCAGCTCTATGTGATAGGCTGGTAATGGAACCGCATTTTAGTGACCATCATTATTTCCCTGTTTATGAACAGAATGGGCAACCAAGATGAAATTATCTCTAGTTAAGAATTCATGTGTTCATAGGTTGAGATCAGATTATTGATTAGGGTAGTTTCTAGAGAATATCTTGACCATTGGACATTAGGTTATCTCCTTATGTGAATATGTTTTTTTGGGAGACCAGACACATACATACTTAAATGAGAAATCATTTTGTGTTTAAGAACTCCATGCTTATTGTTTTATTGCAGTAGAATAGACATAACATAAAATTTCCCATTTTAACTGTTTTTAAATGTAGAGTTCAGTGGCATCAAGCACATTCACAACATTGTGCAACCATCACCACCATCCATCTCCAGGACTTTTTCATCTTGCAAAACCAACACTCTCTTTCCCATTAAACACATACTGTCTGGGCTTCCTCCTAGCCAGCCCCTGGTGACCACATTCTGCTCTCTGACTCTATGAGTTTGACTACAGCAGGTCCTCATGTAAGTAGAAGCATAGTATATTTGTCCTTTGTGTCTTTCTTATTTCACTTATGATGTCTTCAAGGTCAATCTGTGTTGTAGCATGTGCCAGAATTTTCTTCCTTTTAAGTCTAAATGAAATTCCATTGTATGTATATACTGCATTTTGTTTATCTATTCATCTGAAGCGTACTGGGGTAGCTCCCACATTTTGGCTATCGTGAACAGTGTTGCTATGAACATGGGTGTGCAAATGCCTGTTCAACTTCTTGCTTTCAGTTCTTTTGTGTTTATACCCAGAAGTGGCATTGCTGGATCAAATGGCAATTCTACATTTAATTTTTTGAGTGACCACCATACTATTCCCTACAGTGGCTGCCCATTTTATGTTCCCACTAGCAATGCATAGGGTTCCAGTTTCTCTGTATCCATGTGGATACTTGTTATTTTCTGTTTTTTTTTTTTTAAATAGCCATTACAATGGGTATGAAGTAGTATTTCATTGTGTTTGTGGGTTTTAAAAAATATTTTATTTATTTATTCATGAGAGACACACAGAGAGAGGCAGAGACACAGGCAGAGGGAGAAGCAGGTTCCATGCAGGGAGCCTGATGTGGGACTTGGTCCTGGGACTCCAGGATCACACCCTGAACCAAAGGCAGATGCTCAACTGCTGAGCCACCCAGGCGTCCTGATGTGTTTGTGTTTTTGTAACTCATTCCCTCAGTATTTATTAGGCATCTACTAACCTGACACTTATTTTATTCTCTGTATGAATTTTGTTTTGATGATTTGATACATATAGATATTTCAAAAAATTTACCACATAAGGTTTGTTAACACATCCTTCACATCACACAATTATAATTTTGCCATCATTATGGTGAGAACACTCTGCTCTCATAGCAACTTACAGTATTGTTAATTGTGATCACCATGGTGACTATATATTAGATTCCCAGAACTTATTCATTTTAGAGAAGAGAGTGCAATGGGGGAGGGGCAGAGGGAGAGAGAGAGGGAGAGAAGCCCAAGCAGACTCCACACCAAGCGTGGAGCCCCACACAAGGCTCGATCTCACGACCCTGAGATCATGACCTGAGATGAAACCAAGAGTTAGACACTCAACCGAATGTGCCACCCAGGTGCCCCAGTATTCCATTTTAATATATACCACATTTTTTTTAACCATTCATCAGTTAAAGGACACTTAATTTGTTTCCATATCTTAGCTAGTGTGAACAGAGTTGTAATGAACATGGGAGTACAACTATCTCTTTGAGATAGTGATTGCATCTTCAGATATATGCCCTGTGTGGGATTGCTAGATCATATAATAGTTCCATTCTTAATTTTTTTTGAAGGAATCTCCACACTGTTTTTTTTTTTTTTTCAGATTTATTCATTTATTCATGAGACACACACAGAAAGAGGCAGATACATAGACAGAGGGAGAAGCGGGTTCCCCGCAGGGAGCCTGATGTGGGACTCGATCCAGCATCCTGGGATCACACTCTGAGCAGAAGGCAGACGCTCAACCACTGAGCACCTAAATGTCCCTCCACACTGTTTTCCATATGGTTGTATCATTAGTGTTTTGATTTGCATTTCCCTAATGATTAGTGTTGTCGAACATCTTTTCATGTGCTGATTGGCCACTTCTATATTGTCTATTGAACGAAGTCCCATGCCCTTGTATAAAATTGGGTTATTTGGTCTGTTGCTTGAAAAAGAAAAAGTGTGCTGTAGGGATCCATACCAACCACACTTCCCAATTTCAAAACTTACTATGAAGGTATAGTAATCCAAATAGTGTGGCCCTGGCATAAGGGCAGGCAAAGAGACCAATGTAAATATCTAGAGCACCCCTAAGAAACTCTCGAATATGTAGCCAAATGACTCTAAACGTATCATTCAAGATGGAAAGATCAGCCTTGTTAGTAAATGGTGCTGGGAAAACTGGAGATTCACATGTGAAAGAACGAAGTTGGACCCCTACCTAACACCCTACAAAAATTAACTCAGGATGGACAACAGACCTAAAACTATAAAGCTCTTAGAAGAAAAACTCAGAGGGAAGGAAGACATTGGCTTTGGCGGTGATTTCAAGATGTGATGCCAAAGCCACAGGCAACAGAAAGTAAATGGACAAATGAGGCTACAGCAAAATGAAAAGCTTGTATATCAAAGGATGCTGTCAATAGAGTATAAAGGTGACCCATGGAATGGAAGGAAATAATTGCAAATCACATATCTGATAAGGGATTAAGATCTAAATTCTTTAGCTTAGAGGACTCCTAAAATCTACATTCAATTTTCAGAGAAAATCAAAGAACACCAGAAAGCAATCTGTTGTCCCCAGGTCCTCAACAAATCTGCGCCAGTTGCTATAACTAGCAGCCTTAAGCTTGTCTTCGTGGAAGAGTTACTGCTCAGCTCCTGGTGATTGTTATTAACATGGAAGCCATCCAGAATTTCTGTTGATAGAATATAGGAAGCTTAATTAAGAGAAAAAATTATTTTTTCTCTCTTGTGACTAAGCAGAAGAGTAATGTCTAATAGCAAAAGGACACCGGATGAGAGATGTTTTCTGCCAGCAGGATTATAAATCTACTATTATTAATTTTTGTTCTCCTGGAAGGCATTAGTTGCTGATTCATGGTTGTGCACTTTGTCTTCTTTCATCCTGGGGTAGTGGCTTGGCTCCAGTGCTGTTTCAGCTCAAAGCTTCTCTAAGGACTAAAATATATTTAAAAATGGCTCTGGAGTCCAGCTCCAAAACCATCTATGATGGGATATCATGATTCTTCATATATTGAGGGATTTCTAGGTCAAAATTTTTTAAGACATTTTCCATTTTGCACATGTGAGCCAAAAATTAGTTTGAAACTTTGTTGTTTTAGGGACTTTTTGTTTCCTAGTAAGGAAAATGTCCTAAAACACACTGTAATTGTCTAACACCACTCTGAAACCCTGCTTTTATTTGCCTCTCCTAGAATTTAAAATACTCAAGCTCTAGTGTGGACCAACTATCAGAACTGCCATATACAGTTGTGCGGGTTGAACATTGTGTTAAGGAGCCACATCTAAGTGGGAGTACAGTTCACATCATAGACATCTGAGATTTGTGTGCTTAATGTGATGATTTTTCTGGAAGAATCAGCAAAATAAGTTGTTTTAACAAAATCCATAGGTTGCAACCAACTCCTACGGGTCAGACAAAAGTATTTTGAGGGAGGGGCACATTTGCATTGTTTCCAGGGAGGCTCCATGTAGAGTAGCCCCACCTGTCTTTTGCTTTGGGTCACACCTGGAATTCCAGGGTGTGGTTTCCTACCTAGGATGCTATTGCCCCTGCATAGGCAGCAGCAAAGAGGTGGTTATGGGCCAGGCCACCCTTCTGTGTGATGGTCTGTTAGCTCCATAGCTGGATCCCACACGACTGTATGGTCATGTATGACTTTTCTAACAAAGGGTTGCTGTGGGGGTCCTTCGGTGTAGCAGGGGAAGTTCATGGTAATGTCTTGGAAGAAGAAGAACCCACACAGATCCCACAGTTCAGAACATGAGGCCACTTGGCCACTGGACAGGATTTGCTGGGTTGGCTGAGTTTCCCTGGATCGTTCCACAAAGTCTATTCTGTGCCTTCTTCCCCATGAACCATGTCACCTAAGTGCCAAGTATTAGGGTAGCAGGGCATGGCAGCTGCTGCAGGGCCAGTGGTCCAGGGCACCAGCAGCTTGGCAGTTAGTGTGCTTGACCAGCATGACAATGAAGTCCAGCTGAGATGGGCATCCATTCTATAAGAGTTTTCATGAGCAATTGATATAAGGTGCCTTAACTCTATTTTTTTTTTTAGATCAAGAAGTATTGCATAGGTAGATAATGACTTGTCACAGACATGCTTGTGCCAGCTGCAGGACTGGCATTAGATCTAGAAACCACAGGTGCTCTGTGGTTGGTATGGATCCCTACAGCACTGTGAGCTCCTGTGTGTGAGCAGAGCTTGTGTCTTCCTTACCTCTGTAAAGTGCTCCTGTGTTTTCTACTCAGTGAATGTGAGTGAATGGGTGAGGCACATGTAAGCCAAGTTGTGAAAAAAAAAAATGATGGCTGCCTCTTTTTTAAAAAAAGATTTATTTATTTATTGGAGAGAGAGCACGTGCAAACTCAAGTTGGGGGGAGGGGCAGATGGAGAGAGAGAGAGAGAGAGAGAGAGAACATCTCAAGCAGACTCCATGCTGAGCTCAGAACCAACCTGGGACTTTGTCTCACAGCTCTGAGATCATGACCTGAGCTGAAATCAATCAAGAGTCGGATGCTTAATCAACTGAACCACCCACCAAGCGCCCCGGTGACCTTCTTTTCATACGTGTTTGGTCATATGGCTCAAATGAGGAGCTGACGCTTATTGTTAAGATAGTTCTGGTTGCTGCTGTTGTATTTGTAACCACCACCCCACACAACAAACCCTCTGCTGGTGCTGGCGACACCAAGATATGTAAGACGAGACCTGTATCCTCAAAGTGTTCACTGTCCAGTCGGGGAGACCAACACAGATGCTCATAATCACAGTACAGTCAGAGGAATGTTAGTGAAGTGTGCGTGGCAACCGTGAAGGGGCCAGCCGGGTGAGGACAGGCTCAGGATCCCGGAGAGGAAAGCACCAGCTGAGGTGGGAAGGCACGTGAGCGAGGAGCATGGAAGAACAGTCTAGAGGACACCAGGCATCTTCTCCATGACCTACGGATGGGACAGGTGATATATACTCTAAATAGTGGAGGGTGACCCTGGAGAGGCAGGGAGGGACTCAATCACAAAGGACCTCTATAGGTCTTTTCCTCTGGCTATTAGAACAAGCATTGGTGGCTTCAAACAGCAGAAATGTGTTGTCTCACTATTCTGGGGGCTGGAAGGCCAAAACTCAGATGTCAAGGGGCCACTCCCTTGGCCAGCTGCAGGGTAGGGTCTCTCCCTGCCTCTCATAGCTCCAGCTGCCTCCTGCCTGTCCTTGACAACCATTGGCTTGTAGACACATGACTCCAGTCTCTGCTTCTGTTGTCACATGGCTGTTTTCACATTGTCTTCCCTGTGTGCCCATCCACCTCTGTGTCCATGTTTTCCCTTTTTATAAGAGCATTAGTCATATTGGATTAGGGCCTATCCTAATGACCTCCCCTTAGCTTGCTCTGCAAAGACTATCTCCAAATAAGGTCATGGTCACAGGTACTAAAGATTAAGACTTTGGGGAGCCTGGGTGGCTCCGTCTGTTAAGCATCCAGCTCTTGATTCCGACTCAGATCATGATCTCAGGGTTGTGGAATGGAGCCCTGTGTCTGGGTCCCCACTGAGCGGGGAGTCTGATCGAGATTCTCTCTCTCTCCTTCTCCCTCTGCCCCTCTCCCACCTCAAAAATAAATCAATAAACCTTAAAAAAAAAAAAAAAAAGGTGAGGACTTCAACATGTCTTTTCAAGTGATACAACTCAACCCATAGCAGCCTTGGCTGCTGGTCGAGGATGTTCATTCATTATCTGTTGTATTCACCTAGACAGTGAGCTGTAAGCAAAGGACAGCACTTCCTGTGCTCTGGAGTGGGGTTGGAGGGGGAAGGGGGCAGGGCTAGGAGAGACGTGGGAGCCTGAGGGGGAGCGGGTAGGCACTGCTGGCACCCTCCCAGCCTGGCCCCTCTGTCCCCGAGGGCCCTCACACCCCAGGCTGGATGCCCCAACCCAGGGACACAGGCTTCATTTCTTGGTTTAAGCAGGGTGAGATACCTGTGACAAATAGAAAGCATTTCTCAATTAAGAAATCTCAGAAAAAAAAAAAAAAAAAAGAAATCTCAGAGTTTCCAGGGAGTTGGCCATCGGTTTATAAGTGGTTGTTTCCCCCCTCACTTTTTTTTTAAGATGTTATTTATTCATGAGAGACACACACAGAGAGGCAGAGACACAGGCAGAGGGAGAAGCAGGCTCCCTGCAGGGAGCCCGACGTGGGACTCGATCCCTGGTCTCCAGGATCGCGCCCCAGGCTGAAGGAGGCACTAAACTGCTGAGCCGGGATCCCTGGGTGGCTCGGCGGTTTGGTGCCTACCTTTGGCCCAGGGCACAATCCTGGAGTCCTGGGATCGAATCCCGCGTTCGGCTCCCGGCATGGAGCCTGCTTCTCCCTCTGCCTGTGTCTCTGCCTCTCTCTCTCTCTCTCTCTCTCTCTCTATGTCTAATAAATAAAAAAATCTAATTCTTTAAAAACAAAAACAAAACAAACAAAACTGCTGAGCCACCTGGGCTGCCCTCCTCTTTGCTTTTTATCATGAAAATCTTCACACTTGAGAAAAGTGGAGAGAATGGTAACCGCATCCCCACCCCCACCCCATGTACCAGTCACTGGTCTGCTCTTCCCTAACTTGTTTGTATCCCCCTCAGTAGGCAAGTTATGGTGCAAAAGGCAGTTTTGTCATTTGTAGACAGTGACTTTGGGCCTGTTGCAGAATGTCCCTAAGGCTTAGTTTTCACTGATGACATTGAAATGACACCCAGTGACCACTCAAGAAGCACATGCATGTGGAGCGTGGCACACAGCACAGGGCACACATCAGCTGCTAGAGGATGGCAGCTGTGCCTTCGAGAATGTGCCCTGGAAGCCTAGGCTCCCCACCCTGACCCACAGCTGCTCCTTTGCAAAGCCTCTGGCCTAATGAGGCAGCCTGAGCAGCACAGCAGGGCCGCTGCTTCCAGGCACCTCACCTCTCAGGACACCTTAGAGGGCACCCTTTTATCAGCATTTTCTCCCTGAAGTTATGTGTGTTGTTATTTTATTACTTTTTTTTTTTTGAGAGAGAGAAATCCTGTGCAAGAGAGAGAGCAGGGGGAGGAGGGACAGAGGGAGAGAGAGAATCTCAAGCAGACTCCTTGCTGAGTGTGGAGCCCAGTGTGGGACTCAGTCCCTCAACCCTGAGATCATGACCTGAGCCGAAACCAAGAGTTGGACACCAATGGGCTGAGCCACCCAGGCGCCTCTGTTAGGTGCATTTTTATATTAACAGAAAGTAAATAGTGCTTTCTAAGGAAGCCTCTGGTAAGAAACAACTGAGGGAATAGAGGAGAAAATTACCATGGAAATAAACAGTGAACCAGACCCAGCCACAGAGCAGCGCTTCCCAAACTTCAGTGAACAGACTGTGGTTGTGCACAGTGCACCTGGGCCTCTGCATCACTGACGGGCACCACGGGGGTGCGGTGGGACCTAAGGGCCAAACCTGTCCCTCTGCCTGTCTTTGTATGTCCTGTGAGTTAAGAATGGGTCTTACATTTTTGAATGGCCAAAAGAATAATGTTTGTAACCCATTAAAAAGCCATGAAATTCAAATTTCAATGTCCACCAAGTTTAACTGGGGCACAGACGCTCTGTATTTTTAAAAATTTATTTTTAAATTTTATTTAAATTCAAGTAATTAACGTGTAGTGTCTTATATTAGCGTCAGGGGTAGACTTCAGTGATTCATCAGTTGCACATCACACCGTGTGCTCATCACATCGTGTGCCCTTCTTCATGCCCATCCCCCAGTTACCCCATCCCCCCCGGCCTCGTCCCCTCCAACAACCCTAATATTGTGTACGCCTGCTGTCCCAGGGGCAGAGGACAGAGACTGCAGAGAGCCTAGAATACTTACTTGGTCTTTACAGAGAGAGGTCGCAGAGCCCAGTGTGGCCGGCCAGGCCCGATGCAGCCAGCAGGGGACAGCAGAGAGCCGTCTGTGGCCAGGCCTGCCCTGGGCCCTGGGGTGAGGGGTATTTGGCAATGGGGTGTAGGGGACTAGGCTTAAGTCCAGGACGGAGACAGGGGTCTCAGGTAGAAATGCCCAGGCAATGGGCACCAGGAGATGAAAGGGGGGTAAGTGGGAGTAAGTAGACAATGTCTGGGGAGGGGCTGTGGGAAGAGGTGCTGCTGGAGCCTGCAGGGAGGGAAGCCAGCAGGAGAGCTGGGCCCACAGGGGGTGTGGAGGCCCAGGGACACTGTGTGGGGCTTGGACTTTGGGCAGTGACAGGGGGAGTCACTGAAGGGCTTTAGGCAGTAGATCCATAGCATCGATGGGGGTGGGAGGGGTTGTGGCTGGTGGCTGTGCCTTGGGGACACTGGCACCACAACCCAGGGACAGATGATGAGGGTCTGCAGAAGGCAGGCAGTGGGAAGGGAGCCAGCCGCCACAGTGAGCGAGCCGGCCAACCCACAACAGGGCTCGGAACTCCCCATCCCTTGGGTGTTCTGTGTTTTCACCCGGGACACGGTGGATAAACAGTGTCACTAATTTTTCTTTTTCTTTGCCTTGTTTTGCTCTGCTTTCATGACAACCACCCGGCCGCGATGCAGTTAGGGTGGTTCTCTTTTTCTTCTGGCCTGGATGTTTTCTTCCCAGTGGCTCCTGCGGATGTGGGCTCTCATCCACTACCAGCTGATTCTACTGGGGCAGCTCTCGGCCTTTGGGGCGACCTCTCTGATCTGCCTTAGAGAAGCATTTCTTCACGGGGGAGGGCTCACAGGCTCCTTTGAGAATCTGGTGAACACCATCATGAACCCCCTCCCCACCGCAAGGCACACAGACAGGTAGACTCAGACTTTGACTTATGAGTTCAGAGCTCACGCACTCCCCGAGGCCAGTTCCAGTTAAGAACCCCCGCCCTGGGGCCTGCACCACTTAGGGATCAACTGGGGGTCAGCTCCTCCTGGTTTTAAGATTTGGCCTTGATGTCAAAGACCCTTGCCTTCCCCCTTCCAAAGCCCTCCCCTACTCTTCTTCATGACTTATGGAGATACGAATGTATATGTAAGTTTTTCTTTGGAATGGATTAAAACCTTCAAACACACAACAGGGGAGCTAGAGGGACCTCTTAGGATGGCAGGTCTGGTGGTTCTCAGCTCTGTGTTGGGCAGTGTGGGGCCCGGTGGGAAACTCCCCTGGGCAAGGCAGTCTGCCTTCCAGCTTCCCAGCTTGGCTGAAGAACCTCTTCCTAAGCGCTGGGCCAGGAAACATTGTGTTCACAGGACTATGGACATGTAGAGTTCTATTTTGGGGCTCTTAGTACATCATAAAATCCCCTTTCCTTGAAACAAAAAGAGTACTATATGAGACATAGTCTTCTTTAGGAAATTATTAGCCTCTATAACTAGAAATAAGTAGATTACATTCTTTAACAGATTAATTTAATCTCCATAACAAGGACTGTTCAAAGGAATATAGTCATTCAATTATTAAATGTTTCCAAAGGACAGATGGAAGCTTGGAAGCTTCGACTACTTTTCAAATTTTCCAGATTTAGAAAATCTAGCCCAACGTCAACTTCTAATAAAAGGAGTCATTCCCAGAATTTATGGTCTCTCCGCCTGTGTGTATGCAGGCGTTTTTAACAGCCGCTTTCGTGGGATGTAGTTTAGAACATAAACTTCATCCATTCTTTAAGTATATAATTTAATTATTTTTAGCAAATTTACAGAGTTGTGCGACCACCATCACAATCGAACCTCAGAGCATTTCGATCACCTCAAAATGGTCTTTTACTTTTTAACTGCAAGAAGTGATGTTAGACGCTGAATCGCTGAGCCACTCAGGTGGGTGCAATCCTGGAGTCCTGGGGTCGAGTCCCACATGGGGCTCCCTGCATGGATCCTGCTTCTCCCTCTGCCTGTGCCTCAGCTGCTCTGTGTCTCTCATGAATAAATAAATAAATAAAATCTTAAGAAGAAGAAGAAGTAGTGACGTTAGAAAAAGCTGCTAATTTTAATTGATTGCTTCCTGTGTTTGCACCACCAAGGTTGTCTTCTTACTAATGAATGACCTTTACTGGTATCTCTTCCAGGCAAACATGGGACAGCCGGAGCAAAGCTCTTGCAATCTTATCAGGAGCTGAGGTGAGTGCTGTACTAGGGCAGACTGTCCTGGTCCCTCCAGGGCTGAAGAACAAAAGACCCTGAAAGAACTTCTAGATCTCTTGACTTTCAGACGTTGCTGCTTTGGAATGTGACTTTTTTTTTTTCTTTCTTTTTTTTTTTTTTTAATGATAAAGTGCCTGGAAAAGATTGAAACAGAAATATTTCCAGATTCTTAGGAAGAGCCTTCTTGGGAGCTAGCAGAGCATTTTCTCACTAAAGGTTTTATTTCTTAAATTCTCCTGAAATGTGGTTAAGAAAATGAGATCTTATTTTTGATGGCATTTTAAGTGAAATTCTAAACCAATCATTTGCTTTTAAGAGTCATTCATATCTCCAACATCATGCCCGGTGCCTGACATCTCAGACATCCATGGAATAAAATTGGCAGCAGTGAGGAATGGTCTGCAAGATGCTAACTTCTTGATACAAAATCCTAAACACCTAGCGCTCTGGAAGCTGGCAACAATGCACACACCTGATTGCACCAAGTATATTAAAGTATTACTGAAAGCTCCCCATCCAGTTCTTTTTTCTTGGCCCAGAATGAGACTTTGCAGTCTTGGGACTTCTCCTCCTCCTTCTCCTCCTCCTTCTCCTCCTTCTCCTTCTCCTCCTTCTCCTCCTCCTCCTCCTCCTTCTCCTCCTCCTCCTTCTTCTCCTCCTTCTCCTCCTTCTCCTCCTTCTCCTCCTCCTCCTCCTCCTTCTTCTCCTTCTTCTCCTCCTTCTCCTCCTCCTCCTCCTCCTCCTCCTCCTTCTCCTCCTCCTCCTTCTCCTCCTTCTCCTCCTCCTCCTTCTCCTCCTTCTCCTCCTTCTTCTACTCCTCCTCCTCCTCCTTCTCCTCCCCCTCCTCCTCCTCCTCCTCCTTTTCCTTCTCCTTTTCCTCCTCCTCCTCCTTCTCCTCCTCCTTCCCCTCCTTTTCCTCCTCCTTCTCCTCCATCACCAACTGCCACAGGGGACGACGCAGGGAATCTCGGCTCCAGAGCAGCCAGGCTGCCTTAGACAACACAGGTGGAGCACCAGGGCTGGAGCAGGGGCAGCTCAGTGCTCATTTGCCACATTCTGATACCAGGAATGCCCTGCCCAGAGGAGCAGATCCAGGCAGGGCTGCCAGGATCCTCTTCTAAAATGTGAAGAAGTAAAAAAACAAAACAAAACAAAAAGACAGGGATCCCTGGGTGGCGCAGCGGTTTAGCGCCTGCATTTGGCCCAGGGTGCGATCCTGGAGACCCGGGATCAAATCCCACATCGGGCTCCCTGTGTGGAGCCTGCTTCTGCCTCTGCCTGTGTCTCTGCCTCTCTCTCTCTCTCTCTCTCTCTCTCTCTCTCTCTGTGACTATCATAAAAAAAAAAAAAAAAAGACAGAACTTGAACTATGGGATAATGGCGAGTCCTGTGTGTTTGCAAGACTAATGGTTGGATCATTCATAACCCATTTCTTATTCCTGTATTTTTCCTTGGCAGCAAAATTTCTGTGGTTCCTCCCACCCCACCTCCTCTGAGCGAGAGCCAGTGCAGTGGCAGCTCTCACAGGGTAATGTGTCTGTTTTGTGTGCTTCCCTGGGGAAGGGGAAGTGGGAGAGAAGTGGAAGAAGAAGGGGGTCTGAAGGTTGGACAGAGACCTTCAGAGCAAAGGGATCCACCTGTGCCTGAAGCAGGCCATGGAGGGAGCAGAGAATGGAGGCCGGAAGTGCTGGGTCCTGCCTGGTATCTGTGCTTCTGGCATACTTTGGGGGTCATGTGATCATCTGCATTAACAATGACTCACCTCTGCACCCCACTTCCTCTCCTGCACCCCAACATCCCTACTTGCATCCCACATCCTGACCCTACCCCACATTACCACCTGTACCCCACATCTCCACCTGTACCCCATGTCCCCACCTGTATCCCACACCACCTGTACCCCACTTCCCCACTTATACCCCACACCCTCACCTGCACCCCACTTCTCCACCTGCACCCCACATCCTCACCTATGCCCCACATCCCCACCTGCATCCCATATCCTTACCTGTATCCACATCTTCACCTGTATCCCATGTCCTCATCTGTGCCTGCATCCCTACCTGTACCCCATATCTTCACCTGCATCCCACATCCTTGCCATACCCCACATTCCTACCATTTTATTTTTGTCATTTTGTTGGCTGTCTTCCCTATCTGTGCCCTTTGCCCTTGAGTGTGGGGTTCTGAATAAGCTGCAGTGTGTCAGGGGTCTCTGGGGATATAAGAGAAGTAAATACAGGTTGATCCACAGGTGTATGATTCATAGGTGTGGGAGTGCCTGGGGAGTGTGTTTGTGTATATCTTTTGAGTATTTATAGATTCTAACATAAAATAGACCAGGACCATTTCTGTCCACAGAAATTAGCGATGTCATCTTAGGGGAGTTATCTGGGTTCCCACTTGGTAGGTAGAAATAATTATACTCCTCTGGCTTGCTTCCCATGGCTGGTGTGAGAAATTAATGAAATAATGTCTGTGCTGGTACTTGGAAACTATAAAGTGCCATGAAAATACATGGTCTTGATTATTTTCATTATCGTTAGTCTGTGAATTAAAGAGAGTAACTATATCTGTACATAGAAGAGCATATTCATATGCTAGTGAGGGAGAGGGTATATTTATTCTTTTTCCAGTTTCAAACTGAGACCCTGGAATGATCTTCAAAATTATGTTCCACTTTCTCCTTGAGATTCTGAATCCTCCAAAGTTCCAGCATGGATGTGCTCAAGACATATTTCCTGGATGGATGGGTGGAGGGATGGAGGGAAGGAGGCATTGAAGGTGGGAGGAGTGGGAAGAGGGAGGGAGGGATGGAGGGAGGGATGAATAGATGGATGGAGGGATGGATAGAGAGGTGGTTGGAGGAAGGATGGATGGATGGACAGGTAAATGGAGGGATGGATGGATGAATGGATGGTTGGAAGGATGGAGGAATGGGACTTGAAGGGGAAAGTGACCCCCTTGCTGTCATTTTAGCTTCGTTTCTCTTCTTTCTCCTGCTTAGAGGGGTGGAACGAACTCCTTGGCTCCAGGCTGGTGCCCTGAGCCTGGTACCACCCATGGCCACCATGTCATGTGCCTTCTGCTGTGGTGGATCCTCTCTGTGTGGAGTTGGGGTGGGGTCATGCAAGAGCAGGTTAAAGGAGCAGGAGTCTAGCTGAGTACAGTGTGAGCCAGTGAAATGTTGCTCATTATTCCCGAGGTGATAGTTGTCATGTCAACACACCCTGCTGACGCTCCTTCCTTAAACCCAGGTGTCAGACCTCAGAGGAAAGCAGCTGAGTAAGACAGTCCCTACCTCTTGAGAGGACAGTGCCCTCTCCTCTGCAGACATGCATGCACACACACCTGCGCACACCCTGAGCCCCCGCACTCTGCTCACACCTGCCCGTGGTTGGGGGTTGGCAGCCTGAAGGCTGCTGGGGCAGACACGCATCTTCAAATATAACTCTCATCCTCTCTCCTCTGTCTCTGTTTTAGTTACAGGAACTTGGTCAGTTTAAAGGATTTAATAAGTCCGTGGAAAATTTGTTTCTGTCTGTTACCACGCACATGAAAAGTAAGTGGATGCCTGTCCATGTGTTCTTCCCACCGCCAGCCGGGCCAGCCAAGCCCACGGGCGGGGCCTGGCCCGGGACCTCAGTCTCCAGCTCCTGGGGGGACCACAGCCCTGGCCCTTCACCCCTCCTCCCGCAGAGCAGACCTCCGGTTTCCTGGGGGAAGAGGAGACCCTCAGCCCCCCGTTTAGCCCAACGGTGGCCCGAACCTGCCAGAGCTCAGTGCTACTGGGGAGGAGCTGGCACGGACCTGGCGGCCCATCCGGGCACCCCCACAGCCTCTCCCCAGGACTGAGGAAAACAGTGGGGTGGGATGGCTCCAGGGAATGAAGTCCGGGGGCTTTCCGGCCAGGCAGGGCCCAGAGCCTGTCATTCGCATGGAACCACTTGTCCGTTCTTTTGGCCTTGGTCAATTTATCTTCTTCAATGAGCCGCAATCATGTGATTTGCAGATGCCCCGAACCCAAACCTGTCACTGCTTAGAATCTTGCCTCTTTCAATGTTCTTTCTGCTCAGATATTCTTTCCTGTTTATCTTAAGCTGCAAACCCCAGAGAAGAGCCCCCCCACTCAGGCCTGCGAAGGTGCCTGGAGCAGGCTGGGCACTAGGAGGGATTGGGGGTTATCAGGCATCCACTCCCTTTCTCGGTGCTTCTGATTGGCTTCTACCCATGCTGGTGCATTTGGATGGGCTCAGCGTTGTCGCTTGGCCTTGAGACGGTCTCATTATTGGATTTGAATTAGTCCTCTGTGTTCCACTCGAGCCCTTCCGAGCTGCGTCATGACAACTGAAATCAAAGCACCACTTTTCAGACAAGCAAAAGGTGACCATCCCACCAGACAGTCTGTCTCGAATTTCGTGCCACTTGCTTGCTAATAGAGCTGGGAGGGTCCAAGTCACCCCGCTAGGCTGCCGGGCGTTCAGACGACGCCTGCCCTCTGTGTGCACCAGCCCGGGACGCGGGTTTCCAACTGTTAACAGCTGCCCGAACTCTGAGCAGCTGGCTCTGTTCCTGTTGCCACTCTTGTCGAAACTTCTCAGCGTCTCTTTCTAGAAGCACAGCCTTCCCCAAATCCACGCGGCTTATGTGAATTCCCTCCCACCACTGTATTCCGGAATCCTGCCTCAGCATTAACTCTGACCTGGTAATCCCTCTGCCAGACACCCAGCGAGGCAGGACACAGGTTTCATCTTGTCCCATGTCACGCTCGCCCTCTTGCACATGCTGGGACCCACACGTGGGAACGCTTGGGTGTGCTTACGTACCCAGAGCCTCACCTGGACACAGGCTCACATGTTTGAGACTCGCCAGTTTAATACTTTGAGTGGTATGATGATGCCATCAGTATAAATCAGCAGACCCAGGTGGACAGCCGGGCTAGTCCCCGGGGGGTGGGAGATTCAAAAGATTCAAAAGAGCAGAGCAGTCTCTGCCATAGGGTATGGATTGAACCCCTTAACCTGCATCCCCTTCCCGCTTGCTCAGGCTCTGGTGTTTCATGGGATGCCGAGACCTCAGCCCAGAGGCAGGGATGAAAAGACACAGCTTTCTGGGCCCCCGGGTGGGGGGAGTGGTCTGCCCACCACCTCTTCCAGGTGCTCCCGCCGCTTCCACGGGGAAGGGCACAGGCTGCATGCGCTGCACCCCGCCTCTGCCTCTGGGCACGTAGCGGGGCTGGGGCTGATTCCTGTTTCTTCAGGTCCCGAGCTATTGTGCACCTGTCCCTCTTGATCCCTTCTGCTGCCTGTTTCTTACAGAAGTGGTACAGCAGACAGCCTCTTTCTGGTGTCACCTGGGATCTGTGGGGGACGGCTGGAGGGGACCTTGCCCTAAAGAGTTTGGGAAGCTGCCCCAGAGCTACGACCTCTGGTAGCTGAT
Organism: Canis aureus; assembly: GCF_053574225.1. NCBI lineage: Eukaryota > Metazoa > Chordata > Mammalia > Carnivora > Canidae > Canis > Canis aureus. The sequence continues at coordinate 48,644,002 of NC_135611.1, forward strand.
GTTGCCCGGTGGAGCCAATCCGATTGGAATAAATGAACAATTCCAGCCCTTTTTATCATGGCTGCATTTCTAGAAGATTCCAGCACTCTAGCTCCCCTTAGAAGGGGAAGAGGAAATAAGAATGTTGATTTTCACTTCAGGATCATTCTGGGCTGTTACCTTTCCTTTTCACCTGATTCCAGGCCTACTTGTTAGAAGCAGAATTGCTTAGGAGGCACCCCCACCTGCCTTGTCTGTGAACATAAATGGACCAGATAAAGGCATAGGCTTTGGGGTGAGTGCCCAACAGAGGGCAGGGGGATGACCCCGTCCCCCAAGGTGGGGGGTCTTCACCTCCTGGGGGCTCTCACACCCTTCATAGCTGGGCTGGAATTTGGCCATTCGAGTTCAGGTCCACTGTCAACATTGAGGGCCTGGTGTGTGCTGAGACCCTGCTAGCTTCTGGGCACAGAAAGATGCCCCATGGTTCCCAGATGCTAGACTTGAGGACAGTGTGGACAGCAGTGCTCTCAGAGAGGAGAGGTTGCACACATCCTGGTGGGAAAGAAGATGCCCCAGGGCTTTGGGGGGCAGGTGAGGTTCTCCTCTAGAGAAGAGAGATGCTCTGCAGACATATGCCCGGGAGCACATGTGGGGGATGCCTAATAAATAGCATCTCGAGGAGCGGATCAGAGGACAGGATGCTCTGGGGCCAGGCTGTCCAATATGCTAACTGCAGATGGCTCTGGAAATGTGGCCTGCCTGAATAAAGGGTAAAATACACACCAGATTCCAGAAATTTACTGCTTAAAAAAAGAATTTAAAAATCAGTTGTACTGCACAGTAATGTTGAAACAGTCTTACATGGTGGTGGGTGGTAACTAGATGTAGGGTGGTGATCATCTCGTAAGGTACCCCAGAAACTAGTATTATGTGTCAGTTGCCGATTAAACATTTTGTTAATTTTGATATTGATTATATATTTTAACAGTATTTTGGATATATTGTGTTAAGTGAAAGTGTTAAAATTAATTTTTACCTCTTTTTAAAATGTGGCTACTGGAAAATTTGAAATGGCATATATAAGCCACATTATATCCATCAGCGGGCTCTGCTCTAAAGATAGTTTCAGGGTCATCTTTGAGAGAGACAAGGACCCCATGGAAGAGGAAAGACATTTTTGGAGGACAAAATCATTTTTGAGGTGATTGTTTGCTTCTGTGTGTGGATTCCTTCCTTCTCACTTTATTCACCTTTATTCTCAACCGGTATTACATTACAAGAAAAGTTGTATTTTCAGGGTTTGCTTATTAAAATAATTATAAGGGTACCCTGAATTTGCCTCCACCTCTCCTCAAAAGGTCCCAAGCAATGGTATTTATTTGTAAATCTTTATAAGAAACCCCTAAGACGTTGGCTGATTTGTTAGGCTGCCTTTTTGGTGCTTGGACAACTGGGTACTCACAGCATGTGCCCAGGATACAGAGTAACCCGGCTGGATGACCTCCCCTGCACTCCCACCCTGATGGTGGCTGTCTGCCCACAGAGGCAAGTGGCCACACCATCACCCCTGAGAATCCAGCTCATCTGTGCTGTGCATGGCAGTGTGCTCCGTGTCCAGCACACGGTGTCTGGGGACACATCCCTGGACCCCAGAGCTCAGGGTCATCCTCCCCATGCTGTAAGCCTAGCCTACAGAGACCTTGGGGTTTCTCAGAGTGTGGTTGCAGGGAGTCCCAGAGGAGGGCCCTAGGAGTCTGTCAAAGCTGTGTGCTCCCACCTGTTATCCCTTGTATTTGTTTTCTAGAGCTTTCCAAGTCCCAGAATGACATGACCTCTGACAAGCAACTCCTAGCCACGGGTCCCAGGCAATGTGCTAGCCGGACGGAGAGAAGGAGCCAGTCTGACACTGCCATCAACGTCACCACCAGGGTATTCCCCAAGGCCACCAGGCCACCACGAGAGCTACTTCTAGCCCATTTCTCTATAGATTTAGTTTGCCTTTTATCTTAAGCAGTCCGAAAAATGTAATTATGAACCCCTCTCTCTTGGGAAGGCCTGGCCAAATGATGGTCAAATTTCAGGGTCTATTTGGAAAATGGTTGAGAGCAGGGAAAAGCTTCTGCCTAATGGCCAAGCCCCCAGGGCTTCCAGGTGTCCACTGGGACTCCTTGCCGGCTTCAAGTCTGCGCCAAAGGCAAAGGGCCCACCTGCAGGGCCAAAATGTGCCAGGTGGTTCCTGAGGTTGAAGACCCTCATGGAGAGTCAAGAGGCTTTCCTACTCCCAACACCCTCCAGTTAGAATCTCTCCTGGTCTCTGCTAGAAACCACTAAAAACGCAACTGCTGCATGACGGGCAATCACGAGGGAGGCTCTCTCCAGGTATCTAAACCACAAGAGAGCGCACCTAATAAAGGCTTTTAAGTAAATAATTAGTCTGGCTTTCCACCAGGATTAACCAAGTCTGAAGCAGATGCTCTGGCCCAGGACAGAAAGCGCCTTTAGAATCAGAACACCTGGGTTGTAGTCCAGCTGAGGTGACCTGGCTAGAGCAGGTGTCCTATATGGGTCAATATGGGGTCAATATGACTGCTCTGGTGGGCTGAACAGGACAGGTGCCCCTTCCCTGCAGCTGCGGGCTCTACTCAGGATGTCCCCAGACTACTTGAGCCAAGTGGATTAGATTAGCCCCACCTCCTGCTGGAACTTCCACACACAAGCTCAAGGTTTCAAATTCTGCCTCCGTTGGGGACCCCTCTACCTTGGGTGTGTCACATGAACTCCCTGAGCATCAATATGCTCTTGGTGAAATGAGAATGATAATACTCGTTCTGCCCAAGGCCACAGGCCGCTTGTAAAGATCCCCAGAGATAATACAGCATCTAAATTGCTACCTAAGCCATCTAAATATACTATCTAAATTGCCAGTCTTTCTTACTGGGTGCCAGACTCCACTCAAGGCTTTCCTCGGATCATCTCGTTTTATCCTCACACTACCCCACACTATTGCGTTTGGCCTTGTTTTACATTTAGGGAAACTGAGGCTTACGGAGATCAAGTCACATGGCCTTGGTTACACAACCAGAAAGTGGTGGGCGGTCTTGGTTTGGAGGCTGAACTCTGGAGCAGCTATTCACAAGTTGAATGCCTGTGTGAGTCACTCGGAAATGTTGAAATGCGGAGTCTGAATCAGTAGATCTGGGGCAGGTGTGAGATGCAGAGTCTCCGATGAGTCTCTGAGGAGCTGCTGGGTGAGCAGGTGAGGCTGCTGCTGCCCTTGGGACCTAGATTTAGGAGAAGGCATCTAGAGTGTGTGAGATGTATTTGGAAGGCCTTTGAAATGCCGAAGTGCAAACAAGTGTTCACTCCTCTCGGCTCCCATGGTCTGCACAGACACCATCGCGGCCACCGTCTCTGGGTCAACAGGTCGAGGAGATGTCAGCACACATTTAGGAGACACTATGTTCTGGGCATGATGGCAGTGTTACATACTAGTCACACTTAATTCTTACAAAAGTACTGGGATAGATATTGTTAGTCCCGTGATAAAGATCTAGAACCTGAGGGACACCTGGGTGGCTCAGTGGTTGAGTGTCTGCCTACCACTCAAGGTGTGATCCCGGGATCCAGGATCGAGTCCCACGTCAGGCTCCCTGCAAGGAGCCTGCTTCTCCCTCTGCCTGTGTCTCTGCCTCTCTCTCTCTCTCTCTGTCTCTCATGAATAAATAAATAAATCTTTTAAAAAATAAAAGATCTAGAACCTGAGCTTTAGCGAAAGGGTAACCGTATTGTCTAATATATATACAGCTAATAAAATGTAGAGCCAGGAGTAGAGTCCAGGTTTTTTTTTTTTAAGATTTTATTTATTTATTCATGAGACACAGAGAGAGAGAGAGAGAGAGAGAGAGAGAGAGAGAGGTAGAGACGCAGGCAGAGGGAGAAGCAGGCTCCACACAGGGATCCCGATGTGGGACTTGATCCCAGGATACGGATCACACCCTGGGCCGAAGGCAGGAGCTCAGCCACTGAGCCACCCAGGCGTCCCTAGAGTCCAGGCTTGTATGGTTCTAAATTCTATCCTCATAACCTCCTCTTTATATGCCACATCAGGAGGACAAATGAGGGCCCAAAGAATTGGGATGAAGCCCCTCTGATGCTAACACTCATAAGGTTACCAGGCACTGTTTTTGATGTAAACCCCTTTAGATATTTGACTTTTTAAATCCTTAAAACAACCCTGTGCGGCCTGTGCCATTGCTTTTGCTATGAAAGATGAGGGCATAGGAGCAAAGAGATGACCAAGGGGGGTGGTCAGCCAGAGCCTGCTCCAGACACCACTCCTGTGATGCCTGCAGGAAGAGGTGCCCACAAAATTTGTGGACAGCACGTTTCCTGTTTCTGATGTCATGTGCCATGTGATGTGGCTTAGCTTTTGGCATTTAGAAGCTGACCTGTAACATGACATCCGCAGCATTCGGCCTCCCCCACTGTATGTCCACGTGGAACCAGCCTGCTGGGCAATTGCCAGCTTGTCTGATGAAACAAGGGAGCTCCAAGGTAGAGGTGAGGAAGACTATGAGGGCCAAGACAAAGGACCCCCATCATGTAGACACTCTGTCATGTGTATCCAGTTCACTGCCAGGCTCTTGGCAGGACGTGCTTCCTCCCTTTTACAGGCCTTCTCTCTCCCCACCTTTCTTTAGGATATGGCTGTTTTAAAGGAGCAATTTAGCCAAATGTTTATAAAGTACTCAGCAATCATGGCATGCTCTATAAATGCTAAATAATTACGGGGTTGAAATATAAAGAGTACATCTTTATTTTTTTTTTTTTTTTTTTTTTTTTTTTTAAGAGTACATCTTTAAATAGGACATTTGTCAGACTGCAATTACACATGCCCTAGCTGGTGAGCTCATAAAAGTCACACTCACATTTCCATTGGGGCACTTTGGAACGTTTTGCCAACATCAAGCACCCAATGCGGTGCCCTTCGGGAGTAGGGGTTGTCAGTGCCCACTTTGCAGGTGGCTACACTGAGGCACAGAAATAGTAGATAGCTTTCTTGAGACCACATGGTGACTCTGGGATGGTCATTGAAAAAGGAGCTCAGGATCGCTTCCCACGCTGCTGCTTTGCCCATTAAGTGTGAGCAGTGTGTTCTGAAAATGCTCCCTCGCTGCAGCATCTGGGCCAGGACTCTTTTAAAACAAAACAAAACAAAAAACAAAAAAAAAACTGATTTATTCATGAGAGACACACAGAGAGAGGCAGAGACATAGGCAGAGGGAGAAGCAGGCTCCTTGCAGGGAGCCCAGTGTGGGACTCGATCCCAGGACCTGAGCGGAAGGCAGATGCTGGACCACTGAGCGACCCAGGTGCCCCTGGGCCAGGACTCTTTGAGAGGTGTCGTCTCTCCCCTGTCCTCTGAGAGCTCTGCGCATCCCGGTGGGGTTTTAGTGTGCATCTCATTAACGTGCGTGGCTCTCTATTGGCCGTAAGGACATGCACCTGTTAACCAGGAAGGAAACACAAGAAGGTGTTGGGAGGAGCTACCTCTGAGGAGAGGGAACAGGATGCAGGTGGGGAAGAAACCTCTCTTTCATTCTGCGCCCCTTATGTGAAGTTTTCCCACGTAGGTCTGAAATCTGAAGAAAGCACCTGCCCCGGGGTGTGGCGCTCCCCGCATACTTCTCTCTCCCTCCCTGCTGCCCACACCAAGGCTGAGCAGCCAGAGGGGAAGGGAGGCAGAGGCCTTGGGTTCAACTGTGAAAACCCTGGATCCTCAGACTGGAGGGCCCTTGACCCCCCCCGAGTGGTCCCAGGAGAGGGGGCCTGACTTTCAGCTGGGATTTTTCCTGGCTCGGAGCGTGTCCTGTTGGCTGAGCACAACCCCGGTGATTTTCTGATACCTCAGATGCTGTCTCAGCATGGCCATGGCTCTTCCCCCTTCTCTTATTTAAGATCAGGAAGAAAAAAGAAAGGGAGAAAAAGATGAAAGGAAGAATCCCAAATGCACAGACTGGTTTCAAGGAGTCCATAATTTGATCCAATCAAGCCTAATGTGTGTTGATCTTTCAGGATAGAATATTAAGATTACTAATTCTGTCTGGAGTAGAATTTGGGGCAATCTCATTTGGGGCGATCATTTTTCTCTGTAACCTGGCCCAAACTAGATGGTTATTGAAGTACATTAAAAATTACAGGGGCGGGGGGCGGAAACATGCCTGGACAAGGTCGATAAGTTGCTCTTTGAATCTTGATGCCCTTTAACGGGGCACAGAACATGACAAAGTCATCCAGGTCCTTCCCAATTTACCAGGGAGGAGTTGAACACAATATTTATTTCAGGTTAATTCCTTAGTCAAAACAGGCATGCTCTTCAGAAGAGTGCTGACTTTTCTAATAATTTCAAAATATTTATATTTGCACTTAAGCTTCACTAAAGGTTTTCCAGAATCCTAACATATTTAGAAGCACAGTCTTCCCTGGCTATGAATTTGACATGCCATGTGATCGCTAACATAAAGATAATTCTCTTCATTCCTTTTCAGAACTTTCTGTCATCAATTTTTTTTAACAATTTGAGAACCATGTTGCTACAGAATATGGAATTAAGTGGTGATGTATTAAGCACCTAAGTGTCCCAAAGATTTATATTAATATTTAGCCTCTATTATTCTTTGTATCCTGCTCTGATGGCTGCCTTGTGTGCTATTTCAGATGGGATTCTCCACATCCACCAAGGCCATTGCCTGATGCGCTCAGAGGGTGGAGGCCTTGTGGAGGGAGAGCCCTCTGACCACTTCCTCCCACTCGGAGTTTCTCCGGATCATTAGCCATCCTGTCCTTCTGCCTCAGAGATGGACATTCCTTCCTAAGGCGGAGCCCTCCCAGGCACTGGGCCCATCCTCCTCGCTTACTTCTGGGACCTTGCTTGCTCAGCTCGATGCTTTTCCTATCTTTGTTTCTCTTCAACCTGCAAATATGGCCCGATCTTCCCCACCTTAAAAAAAGTAAAAGGAGCATCTTTTGAAGGATTCCCTTCAAGCTGTTCTTCCATTTCTTTATCATGGCCAAAACCCATGAACACATCCTCCACTCTTGCTATATCCCTGCCCTTGCCCTGCTTTGGCCTCCTTCCTGTTCACTCTTAGCTTCCGTGCAGTGCATTCCCCCTGCCAATATGACACTGTTCCCCAGGGTGCCCTTGGGCACCCCTGATTGAAGAGTGAGATGGCCAATTTGAACATCATCTCATCAATGACTTTGTCCCCTTTGACACAGTTGACCAGAATTCCATTCTTTAATTATAAGAATGACTTTATTCCTTTTATCTATATTAAACCCATGCCTACACACTAATGAGAGTTTAGAAAACAGACGAAGGAGAGGAGGAGGAGGAGGGAAGAAAAAGCAAACACAGCGTTGATCCAGGATGATCCCTTGGAGTACATATGTACACTCGTTTACAAAAATGGCATCATGGGGCATCTGGGTGGCTCAGATGGTTAAGCAGCTGACTCTTGGTTTCAGCCCAGGTCATGATCTCAAGGTTGTCAGATGGAGCCCTGTGTCAGTCTCCACGCTCAGCAGGGAGTTGCTTGGGATCCTCTCCCTCTCCCTCTGCCCCTCCCCCTGCTCACAGGGGGGATCTTTAAATCTTTAAATCTTTTTTTAAAAAATGGCATCGTGCCACACATCCTTTTTCGTAATTTGCTTTAAAAATGTCTAACATTCTAATTCCTTCCATATCAATACATATCATTTTTCACAGCTACTTTTTTTAGGGCTTATAATTCATTCTGCCAAACTGCCCTTCTGGGTTTATTCAGTTTACCCGACCACTAAAAGTGGAGTAGCCCGCTTTTTAGCTCCCCTGTTGGCACTAAATGTTATGCCTTCTATTTTAATATTTGTTAATCTGATAGGCAATTTTTAAAAATCTGCATTTAATTTTAGGTGAGTCTTTTCTCGTATTCTTTTCTCTTTGAACATCTTTCATCCCTGAAATCTTCCCCTTGGTTCTACGACTCTCCTGGCCGTCTGTCTCCTCTCTTGGGCCTGCTCTTTCGTGTCCCCAAGATGTCTGTTCTCTGGACAACCTGACATGTCAGGAATCTGGCCTCTTGAGTCACTGTGGTTGCATGGGTCGCTGGCAGGTATAGGAACATGCTGCATATTTAACCGTCATGATGGGGCTTCCACTCATGATGCCCCATCTTTGAGTCTCTCCCCAGCCTTCCACTCAGGTCATACTTCCCCTGAAGATCATCCTGACGCTCCCTCTGCATAAACTCTCCCCCTCCTCTTTCCTGTTGACTTGGCCTGTGCCTCCATTTCAATGGAGTATCTATTTCTGACCATCTAGGTGAGCCCCTGGAGGCTGGACAATGTGTCTTCTCCTCCTTCCCCTTCTCCTTTGTCCATCTTTCCACCCCAGGACTTAGAACAGTGGGTCAAGAGATAGCATTGCTAAACAAATGTCTGATGGAACCGAGCTGGCGTTCTGGGGATCAAGAGCATAACGAGTATGAGTAATCTGGAACTAATCACTTCTTTCACTTGTTTACTAATATTCTCTGTCTTTCCTTCCTGAAAATTGCAACTATTTTGCAAATGTTATATTTCCAAGTTCCACTTCCAACCTGGCATCAAAACCTAAAGTCTGGATTCACAAACTTCCTATTTTCAACCAGGAAGAGGTTTCCGACCTGGTGCATTATGTTTATGGCTCTCTGCTAACACCGTGCAAGAGAAGTTTCTAACCACTGCCATGTGTTACTGAGCACTTGAAATGTGTCGAGTACAATGGAGGAGCTAAATTTATTAATTGTATTTGCTTTTAATTAATGGGAACTTAAATAGCCACATGTAGCTGGTGACTGCCACATTGGAAAGCACAGCTGTATACATTATAGAAGAGGTACTGACTATTAAAGTATTTTGATAAAATTGAGAAGCATTAATTTCCCCCTTTTTTATAAGTGCATTAGAGCTACAATTGATAGGCTAAATATTGTGTTTCATGTGATTTAATGCAGGGATCATTATTAAGGTCAAAATGTGGACTTCCTTAAGACTTATTACTTCATAAGTGATCCGCCCACCGCTGTTCATGAATATCCCAGTGCTTGCTGGGGCCTGCTGGGGCCCCATGGGTGTGTGTGTGTGTGTATGCATTTATCCAAACAGAAGTGTGTGCTCTCTTACTCAGCACCCAGAAGTTTGCATATGAGTTCCATCAGGTCATAGATGCAGGCTCTGCTTAGTGTAGTTACCACACTTGAACAAAATCACACTGGGATGCAAACTCCATCATTAATTCTGTGTTTCCTTTTCCAGAAGGCAAGTGCACCAGATATTCTAAAATCCCTCAATCAAGAGAGTCCCAAACGCCATACTAACCCTGTTTTGAAGCAAGAGGATCTCTCATCCCGGCCAACGCCCAGCGCTGTATTCTCAGGAGGCTTGAGACACGTGAGTGTCATCTAATTCCCTGAACACGTGATGCATGGCTGTCATCATGATGCCGCATTGGGTTGGCAGGAACAGGTAGATGGGGACTGTTGTCTTGTGAGATGAACTGCAACTGGACAATAGAACTTAGAGGTAATATTTTACTTACACTGGGAGCTGGGGAAACCTGGCTATACTTGGATGGTTTTTCTTTTATACACACAGATAGTAATTAATAATAAATAATGGTATCTTCAGATGAGAAGTTTTTACTTTTAATGACGTCTAATTTATCAAATATTTCTCTTACAATTATTTCTGGGTCGTGTCTACACACAAGTCATGAAGACCTCCTCCTGTTTTCTTCTAGAAGCTTTCTGAAAGTTTACTTTTTATGAGTAGGTCTGTGCTTTAACTCATTAATGTCGTGAATGGTGTAGGTTGAGGCTCCTTTTCCGGCACGAATACCCATTTGCCTAAAAAAAAGACTCTCGTTTCCCCATGGACTTTGGTATCTTTGTTGAAAATCAAGTAACCGTGTGACTGTGGGTCTTTTTCTGGGCTCTCTGTTCTGCTCTGCTGATCTTTCCACTGTGTCGTGGCAAGACCACTCCGGCTTGATTACTGAAGGAAGTCAGAAGTCAAGTAGCATAGGTCCTCCAACTGTGCTCTTCTTTTTCAAGATATTTCAAAGGTTGGGCCTGTTGAGAGGCAGGCCTTTTAGTCATTCATTTGTTTATTCAAAAACATTGAAGGAAGGCTGACTTTATGCCCAAGACTGTGATACATGCTATGACAGAGCCTTGGATGATGGGTCAAGTCACTGTCATAGCTCTTTAACATATTAAATAATCTTAGACAATCACAAAGACTCTCTAAACTTCAGAATCCTCATCAAGGAAAGGACATCAGGCTTGTTCTTTTTATTTCACTGGGTTGTTTGGAGAATCAAAATGTACTAATTTTGTGGTGTATTAGAGTGGTTAAGAACTCAGCTTCTAGGGGCACCTGGATGGCTCAGTGGTTGAGCATCTGCCTTTGGCTCAGGGCATGATCCAGGGGTACTGGGATTGAGTCCTGCCTCAAGCTCCCTGCAGGGAGCCTGCTTCTCCCTCTGCCTATGTCTCTGCCTCTCTCTCTGCCTCTCTCTGTGTGTCTCTCATGAATTAAAAAAACAAAATACAAAAAACTTGTGGGACCGTGACATGACTCCTTACCAGAGCTGCTGTTGATTGAAAGCCTACTGTGTGTGAACCACTGAGCCAGATGCTCCCCCATCAGTCATTTGCACAACGATCTTGCCGGGTGGAGATTATTACCCATTTCACAAATGGGAAGACAGGTTCACAGAGGTCGACGTAGCTTGCAGAGCCCTTACAGTAACGTGGAGCTCTGACTCAACACCCGGGAGCCCCGTGAGTCAAAGCCCGGGCCTTCTGTGCTGTCCCACAGATTTGGTGACTCTCCAAGGGAGTGGGTTCCCTGACCACACCCATGGTTCGGCCACCCCCTGGTTCTGCAAAACTTGCCTGGGGCGGACCCACACCTAGACAACCTTTAGGACTGCTGGGAAATGATTCTGGGGTGAGGAGAAGCGGGTGAGTGTGTTCCTCTTGCCCTGTTATTTCTTCAAACTACACTGCAAATCAACAAGGCTCCCTCCTCCTCCTAGGGTGCTCTGACTTGTGCCCTTCAGGTTAGCCTCACGAGGTAGACTTTTTATGTGATTAATCCTCACTTGTTCCCTTTAGCTGAAGCAGTGTTTGTTTGGGGAAACCAAACTCCCACAAAGCAAACACTGATTATTGCTTCTAGCCCAGAGATGGTGCCTGTTCTGACAGACATTGACATCCTCTAGAAACAGGAAGTCGGAGCCAGAAGCAGCTTTCTAAATCTCTACTTATTACAAAAGAAGCAATACAAAGGGACAATAAATTGGGGAAAAGCTTCAACCTCCCAGGTAGTTGAATCAGTGCAAAAGTGAAAGCAAGTGGTGTTTGGAGGTCATTTTAGCAAATTTTATATTTTAAAAGTCTTTTAAAGATTTTATTTATTTATTCATGAGAGACACACAGAGAGAGGCATAGACACAGGCAGAGGGAGAAGTAGGCTCCATGCAGGGAGCCCAATGTGGGACTCGATTCTGGGACTCCAGGACCATGCCCTGAGCCAAAGGCAGGTGCTAAACCATTGTGCCACCCAGGTGTCCCCATTTTAGCAAATTTTAGAAGTGATACAGGACAGAATTGGCAAGGCTGTGGGGCTGCAGGCGTTCTTATAAACTGCTGGGGGGTCTGCTGGAGGGCAATTCACTATACCTATCAAAAATCTTTAAAATGCATATTCATGGCATCTGGGTGGCTCAGTGGTTGAACCTCTGCATGGAGCCTCCTTCTCCTTCTGCCTATGTCTCTGCCTCTCTCTGTCTCTCATGAATAAATAGATAAAATCTTTTTAAAAAAAATGTTTCCTTCAATTATGCAATTTCAGTTATAGGAAATATCCTTTTTTAAAAAAAAGTATTATTATTTTTTAAGTAGGCTCCATGACCAACGTGGGGCCTGAACCCATGTCCCTGAGATCAAGAGCCACATGCTCCACCGACTGAGCCAGCCAGGTGCCCTGGAAATGTTCTTAAATTATCATAAATGTTGCCCCAAAAATGTGTACCTGGATGTCCAGGGAACATTGCTTATAACTGTTTCCATTTTGAAAAATTAGAAGCAAGTAAAATGTTCAAAATAGGGCAATAGTTAAATAAGTTATGGTGCATTTATCCAGAGGAATATCTTGTAGCTATTAAAAATGTTGAAGAATATTAATGTAGAAAATACACATTGGTAAATGAAGATATAAGGTTATAAGATAGTATTACAGTAGCATATGTTTATAAAAACAAAATGGTTATACTATAGACATTGCAAAACAAATGAAAGGAATACACCAAAATTTGACTCTGGATGATGGGATTTTTTTTTCTTAATTTTTTTTCTGGGGTCTCATCTGTATTTTCTGTATTTTTTCCCATAAAAATGTAATGTTTGGGAAGGGAAAAAACAATTTGCTTTAAAAATAAAAAGTAAAAGTCCAATCATCAGAAGGAGTGGAACTTAGTGAAGACATACATTCATTTTTTAGACTTCCTCCAGGAGAAAACTTCCTATCAGAGTTTGTGTCTGGTTTTTAATTTTGTTTATACTTCTGTTTTAAAAAAATCTAAAAAGGAATGTATTCATATCAGTGTTTTCATGCAGTTTACATTTTTCCTGCCAGAAGGTGTTGTGATGCCGGAGTGAGCACATGAAGTAGACATTGGAACTCCTCAGATATGGAGGTTGGCATAAGTTTGAGGGAGAGCAGATTTTTAATCAAAGAAGTAAAAACTCCAACCTCCCATACATTTTCTTTAAACATAAATTTGAGACGTGGGATATCACCATGGCATTTGGGTTACTCCTAAGTAGAGACTGGCTCAAAATGCTCACTCTGCCCATCACACAGAGGTGCATGTGGGAATCCTTCATTTTCTGTCAATATTTCTGAACTTGTCTGGCTCCACTGATTTTTTTTTTATTATTATTTACTTGAGAGAGAGAGAGGGAGAGAGAGCAAGAACAAGAGATAAGGAGCACAAACGAGGTGAGGGACAGAGGAGAGCTCTGTCCTGGGATCATGACTTGAGCCAAAGGCAGATGAGAGATGCTTAACCAACTGAGTCACACAGGCGCCCCTGGCTCCGTTGATTTTTTTTTTTAAAGAGTATTATGTTTAGCTACCTACCCATATTAATGTATTTTTATTTAAAAAAAAACAAAAAGGATGAATATGACCTATTCATCCAATGGCATAGTGTTTGGGAGTGACAACAAATGAACTCAAACCACATCTGATGACATGGATGAATTTAAAATATAGAACATCAGAGAGCCTGGGTGGCTCAGTGGTTGAGCATCTCCCTTTGGCTCAGGTCATGATCCCAGGCTCCTGGGATCAAGTCCCACATCAGGCTCCCTGGAGGGAGCCTGCTTCTCTCTCTGCCTATGTTTCTGCCTCTCTCTGTGTGTCCCTCATGAATAAATAAATTAAAATCTTAAAAAACAATATCAAGAGAAAGTCAATTGTAGAGGAATATATATACAGTAGGAATTCTAATTATATAAATTCCAAGACCAGGTGAAGCTAACCAATATACTGTTTAGGGGATATATATGTATGTACTAAAACCACAAAACTGAGCCTCATCCCAATCTTATGATGTAGAACCCCATTTTACAGGTAAGGAAACTGAGTCTACAGTGGGTAAGAATATTGCTCAAGATCACACAACCACTAGGTGTCGGGACCTAGAGCTGAATGAAAGCCTCTGGCTCCATTGCCACCATCTTGACCACTCTACAACCGTGCTCTCAGTGTGCTTCTGGATCAGGATTTTTTTTTTTCTTTTTAAAGAATGCAGTTAACCCTTGAACAACGTGATGGGCAGGGGCACTGACCCGCTGTGCCATCAAAAATTTGTGTATAACTTTCAACTCCCCCAAAACTTAACTCATAGCCTACTGTTGGCTGGAAGCCTTACCAATACCGTATATAGTTAATTAACACATATGTTGAATGTTATATGTATAATGTACTGTATTCTTACAATAAAGTAAGCTAGAGAAAAGAAAATGTTAAGAAAATCATAAGGAAGGGGAAACACATCTGCAGAACTGGACTGTGCTTCCTGGGAAAATCTGCATTGTTCAAACCCATGCTGTTCAAGGGTGAACTGTGGCTGTGGTTTCGGTTGACCCCTCCTTCCTGCCTTTGTGAAAGAAAAGGGCATCGAGCCTTGCTTGCAGCTACAGAAGCCAACTTGTGCCCTTTGGAGAAAGTCACTGAATGCTCTCTGCCTGCCTTCACTTTTGTGAAGGTCAATCTCCTTCACTTTTGCTCAGATTTATTTCTCCTTCAAACCCCACCAACACCAATGGTTCAAATCAAAGTCAGACTGAGTTCTTAATTGCTCTTCTGGACCAGGACCTTTTGGTTGACTCCATGGGCTGCTGCTCAATGTTTCAACTTGTTCCAAGATCCTGTTCTGGCTACAAGGAAAATAGAACTAGAAAACCCTCCCAAGGCAACAGTGGTAGAGACATAAATGATCTCAGGGATGCGGTTGACCAAAGGATGTGCTCTGCTGTCCTTTCATTATCTGAGGCTATACTTTCCCTGGCTCAGCGGGCACAGTAGCTGCATGACTCAGAGATGCTAGTGTAAGCTGATAGCCCAAGGACTTAGGCACCTTGGTTCCCTTCCAGTTCCGCTTCTGATTTACTGTGCAACTTTTGGGTGGATCCCAACCTACTTTGACGTCCGCTAATGTACTTATGAAATGAGAGATGAGTAATTCTAATGCTTTCTGGATGCATTATAATTCTTGCAGCAAGCTGGCTGCGCCAGGGGCAACCTTCTCCACCCCAGAACAGCTGTACACTCAGTAGGGAGGACCTCACCCCCCAGTGTGAGTGTGTGGGGATCAGATCTGCCCCGTTTTGTCACCTATAGGCCAGCCGTCCCAGGCCTGATGCGTTTCTCTGGGCAGCTCAGTTTCCTGCTCTCAGATCATTTCACACCTTTTCCAGTTCTTTCAAAACTCACTCAGATCTTTTACCCCGCTCCTCTTGCTCATTTTCAACAAATATCCCTTTTCACTCCCCCCTCCCCCAAAAAAGGAATCAGGTCAGAATTGTCTAATCCTCCTAATACCAAAATTAACCTCACTGTGCCTGTACCTCACCTACTCCACCTTCCCTCCCGCATGCAGCCAATGGCCCCGGTGATACACCCCAGTGCTGGGGACACATCCTCTCCTACCCTTTCTGTTTCCCCCATGAAAGATAGCATAGCTTTTCTTTCTGTGCCTTTACGGTTTTTTGTCTTTGATTTTCAGCAATTTTATTTTATTGTTATTGTAGTTCATTAAACTACTGCCTGCCTGTAGTTTTATTGAAAAATAGTTTCCATCTGGATTCCACAGTTAAATGACTTAGGAAGTTGTCTAAGATGAGGACGACCACCCGAGTGAGTCTTCTTACTTCATTCTGTAGCTCCTTGAGACCCAAGACCGCGTACCCCATCAGGCCATGATATTTACACAGAGCCCTGCTAAATCAGAGTACTTCAAGTGCTTTCTCTACTCCCTTCATAAATATTTACCGGGGATCTACCATGAGCCAGGCACGGAGCTGGGTGCTGGAGATACAGAGGACGGCAAGACCCAACAGAGCCCTGTGCTCTTTCAGCTTCCAGTGGCACGGGGAGGTGGGTGTGACCCTCTTTCAGAGAGAATGTTCTTTTGCTTTGAGCAGACAGCTAGAGTGAAGGTGAACAGTCTTCTCCCACCTGGTGTTGATTGAGCTCACTCCAAGCTCAAAGATGGGTGTCCATCTTTGTGAGGACCCCATTTGCAGTTGACTCTGACTCCTGGGAAGTAAGCTAGGGGGTGAGGGTAAGGGTCCCCAGTGAAAGTCTGGAAGTCACTAAGCCCCTCCTCTGTAGTGGGCTTTCCCAGGAAGATGAACCTTGAAAGCATTTTTCAGCTGCTCAGTGAGAGCTTCCGAATCAGCAAATCCCTTGAATGGAAAAGAAGCACCTAGTGTGTCTCCCACTGGTGCGTTTCTTTCTCTGTGAACTTAGCTCCTGAAGCTCAGCATGCCTTCAGGACCCTGGGACACTGGTTTTTGAGTCCCAGCTCTTGGCTTCTGAGCCCCATGGCCTGACTTCTCCATCCTCCAGGCCTGTCTGCTTGCCCAGGGACAGATGCCTCAGAGGAAGACACAACTCAGAGCATCAGGCTCATGGCACTTCTCTCACTTGGGCCCTGTGTCCTGCCTGTCTTGGTAGCTCTATAACGCCTTGAAACTGCCTGTGATTTAATTCAGTTTTCTGTTCGTTCTAGGCAGAAACATTGCTGTAATACAACTTAGTCTGACATGGCCCAAAGGGCGGGGGTGTCCTGGGACAAATGCCATGTTAATGATTGGAACTGTTTGTTTCACCCCTGCAATCATCACCCCTGTTATGCTTGCAAAAAGTGCACACACCTTTTGCAAGCATCTCTTGCCATCCCCTCTTCCCTGCATGTCAGGGATTCCTGCTGTCTTACCACTCCTTGCCCTCTTGAGTGGAAAATGTAAAGTAAAGATTGTTTTCCATTCTAACAGTTGCATGGGTGTTGGCAGATGACATTTATCAGAGCCCGTGACTGGATGCGGTGGAATTGGTTGTGTTCTTGGTGTTAGTTAATTCAGGTTCAGGTCCTCTGATGAGTTGTTAGTTTGGTTTGGTTTGGCTCTCTCTCTAATGAGAGAGAAAGCCTGAGACTTTCTTCTTAGTTTCTTCCCACAATGTTTTGCAGTGTGGAGGAACTCACTGGAAATTAGAAGTGGAAATCATTCTGGCTTCCCTATTTTTATAGAATCAGCCCTGAGATTTTTGCCTGGGAATGGGACAAATATTTAAGCAAATTTAATAGTGTTATAGGGGTTTGGTTGTGTTTTAGGCACGGGCATTCCACGCTACTTATCTACATCACCGAAGCTCACAGCATCCTAACTTATGGTGGCAGTTTTATTTTTTGTTTAAGCACCCATGAAAATTTAAACAGAATTTATTGTTGTCTTTGACTACATACTTTACACATTTTATTCATTTACTTCTTACCATAACCCTATGAGGCTGGTATTAATTTTTCCATTTAGACCTTGACACAGCTAATGAGTAGCAGAACAAAAATGGAATCCAACTGTATCTGATTCCCAATCATGGTACTTAGCACCCCTGCTCTGCTGCTTTCCACACGGCTGTTCCTGCCACGAGTATTATCTGCCCTCCTGAGACTTATCTTTGCAGAATTGCACAGGAGATAATCCACTTCATCCCAACTGATTTATGTTAAAGAATGAGATTGTGTAACCTTTATTGCTAGGCAAACACCGTATCTGGGCAAGACCAGACTTTCTGAGGAATTCCCATCTCCTTAGGACAGAATATGTGGCAACTTATTTTGGCAAATACAAGCTGATGTATTATTAACTTACTATGAGTCAGGATGTATGGTTTGTGTGAATTTTGATTAATTTGATATCTTGAAACCAGAACTGCAACAAATAAATTAACTGTGAAGTAATTTATTATATCTCTTATTCTTGATTTCAGGCAAGTCTAATTAGCATTAACAGCACTTGTACAGAGATGGGCAATTTTGACAATGCTAATGTTAGCGGAGAAATAGAGTTTGCCATTCGCTATTGCTTCAAAACCTGTTCTTTAGAAATATGCATCAAGGCCTGTAAGAATCTTGCCTATGGAGAGGAAAAGAAGAAAAAGTGCAATCCGTAAGTTTCTTTTTCTAAGTTTTGACATTAGATGAAAAGCATACTGGGTCTAAAGTTTATACGGAAAGTTAGAGTCCCAAAATAACCAAGACAATTGTTTAAAAGAACAGAACTAAAAAGACCTATTGAGAATTATTTTGAAGCTGTTGTAATTTAAACAATGGGTTATTGATGCAAGGATAGATAAGGAGGTCAGTCGAGCAGAATCAGGAGTCCAGATGCAGACCATAGCCTACTTGGGCACTTCTAGGATCAAGGGACTATTAGAAATCTGTGCAGAAAAAGATGAACTTCAATGAATGGTGTTGGGAAATTTGACTTCTCATAGAGGAAAAATCAAGCCAAAAATCTATCTCACATAATCCTGAACAGATTAAAAATTTTTTCCAATTGATATGAACTGATACCTCCTCATTTTAGCTTGCATTTCCCTGATTACTAACAGAGATAAGCAACGTCTTATAGATGCATTAGACACATAGGGTTCTCCTTCTGTGAACTTCCCATTTGTTTCTTTTGGCATTTTTCTATTGGGTTGTTTGTTGTTTTTGTGTTTATTTACAAGAATGTGGGGGTTTTTAAAAATCCATTTTGAATATGACTCTTCATTGATTGTATGTATTATATATATATTCTAGTTTTTACTTGTTTTCTAACATTGTTTATGATGGCTTTTCTTGAAGAGAATCTGATGTCAAATTTATCCGTCTTTTCCTTTAAAATGTCTATATTTTGAGTCTATAGAAAAATCCTACCTGAAGGTTATAAAGACATCCTTCTTTATTTTTGTCTATTAGAGTTTTTTTCATACTTAGATCCTTTCACATTAGAACTGGAATTGGTTTTCTGTGTATGGTTTCAAGTGAGGATCACATCTTTGCCTTTCTTTTTTCCTACACAGAAAACTTTGAGCGCACTGTTTTTAATTACTAGCTAGGGAAAGGAAATGGATTGTTGGTCTCACCAAACTCTCCTCTGCTCTGAAACCTTCAGTAGCTCCTCAATGCAGTATGGATGACATGTATTGCTGTAGCACTATGGTTCTCCGTAACAGGGTCCTTCTAGTCCTAGAAGTTTCTTAACTTCTTTTATTCCCCCAACTTATACCTTTTGCTCCAGAAAAATTGGAATAGTCATTATTCCAAAGCTATCCCCTGACTTTTTCCAAAGAGAGGCTTTCCTCATTTTTGTGTTGTGATTACTTTCCCTACACGACTCCCACAAGTAGCAACCATAATTCTGTCCATTCTTCAGACTCCTGACCAGTCCTATCAGAGACACTTATTCTGACTGTCACTGTTCACACATGCTGAGCCTTTCTTATAATTCTCTTTTAAAAAAATTATTTATTCATTCAGTAAGACAAATGGAAAGAGGCAGAGACGTAGGCAGAGGGAGAAGCAGGCTCTCTGTGGGGAGCCTGATGCGGTACTCAATCCCAGGACCCCTGGGTCAAGCCCTGAGCCCAAGGCAGATACTCAACCACTGAGCCACCCAGGTGCCCCTCTTGTAATTCTCAAAAGGACTATAGTGAGGAAGTTGAGAGTATGGACATTGAACCCTGGTCCACCATTTATGTGGTTTGACTTTGTTAGGCAGGTCATTCAATCTCCTAATACCTCACAGTAACACGGGATGATAATAGAACCTATTTCAAAGGATTGCTGTGGTGTTTCCTTGAATTTTCCCATGGTGAGCCTTCAGAACAGTGTCTAGAACATGATAAACATTCAACAAATATTAAGCAGATGAGTCACGAAGTAGACCTGTAAATCCACATGGGGACCCTCCTGGAGCTTTGGCCAAATACTCAGAGCTCATATGCAGGACAAGATGTCATGAAGTCTATCACAGCCTGGTTACTGGGGGTGGTGAGCCACTGGGTGTGGCACAGTGCTGAGGGAGATGGGAGCTCTAACCAGGCAGAGTGGGGACTGCTGGACCGCCAGGCATTCAGTGGGCTGCAGTGGTACGGCTGCTTGACCCCAGAGTGGGGGCTACTTCAACTCACCCTACCTAAGCAACACCAAGCCTTGACAGGGTCAGATTGAGTTTCCTGTCAGTGAAATGCCTCCTAGAACAAAACTCAATACTTTTTAAAGGAAAAACAGCCCAGAGAGGATTCTGGGAAGGTGGCAGGTGGAAGTGCCAGGAAGCTGTCTCCCCTTGTAAGACATCAACTGCACTGGTAGAAGGTGTCTGATGGCACTGTTTTGGAACTGCAGTCTATTGAAGGCTTGTAACTTCCAGTGGAAGGCTTGGATGGCACATTGGGTTAATTTCAGTTAATTTCAGCTCTTAGCATAATAGCAGCTCTCCATCTCCCCGCTCCTAGCCACATGGCAGGCAACCATGCCAGTGTTCCCAGAGCAGCTTACACACAGCTTACAGGAGTCAGCATGGGCAAAAAGAGGCTTTTGTCCTCCAAATATCAGAGATGTGTGCTCTGACAGCAGACTGCTGCTTCTAATCCCAGACATGCAGACCCAGAGGCAGGTGGCCATTGTGGCATCTCCGGTTGTTGGGATCCCTTCCCATCCAGGGATCCCTTCTGCTTCTAATCCCAGACATGCAGACCCAGAGGCAGGTGGCCATTGTGGCATCTCTGGTTGTTGGGATCCCTTCCCATCCAAGCCCTCAGGAGGACTTGCAGCAGATTTCTCATCAGATACTTTGCAGCCAGAGGGCAGTCAGTAGATATATTTAAAGTGCTAAAGGGGAAAAAAAACCCCATGTCAACCAAGAATCCTATATCCAGCAAAACTATGCTTCAAAAGCAAGGGAGAAACTAAGACATTCTCAGATAATCAAAAGGTGAAGGACTTTGTTGTGTGAGAAATAAATGCTTGAGGGAGCCCTGCAGGGTGAATGAAGTTAGTATAGGTGAAGCTAGTATTATTTAACAGTGCTATGTACTTCCACCTTTGTTTTCCATGTGACTTAAGAGATTAATATATTTTTTAAAACTATTTGTCTCTTATTATTGCTGTTACTTTGGTTTGTAATGCCACACTCTGTTTATTTTTTAAGATTTTATTTATTTATTCATGACAGACACACAGAGAGGGAGAGAGAGGCAGAGACACAGGCAGAGGGAGAAGCAGGCTCCATGCAGGGAGCCAGACATGGGACTTGATCCCGGGTCTCCAGGATCAGGCCCTGGGCTGAAGACAGCACCAAACCGCTGAGCCACCCGGGCTGCCCACCACACTCTGTTTTTGACCTAATTTTAAAAGACTATTGCATTTAAAAGAATGACTAGTTTGTGATTTTGGTCACACCAGTGTAGAAAGGTGTAATTCTGCAAACTTGGCATTGCAAAGAGGTGAGGCTGGCACTATGAAGGAGCAGAAGTTTTGTTTGCTGTTGAAGTTAAGATGATATAAATTCAAATTAGAGTGCTATACCTCTAGGATATGAAATTTAATCCCCCTGGTAAGCACAAAGAAAACAGCAGAATATATACAAAAAGAAATGAGAATCAAAATTTAACATTTCATCACAAAATTCAGCTAAATACAAAAGAATTGGACACCTGGGTGACTCAGTTGGTTTAACAGCTGACTCTTGATTTTGGCTCAGATCATGATCTCAAGGTGTGGGATCAAGCCCTGCCTAGGGCTCTGTGCTCAGTGGGGACTCTGCTTGAAATTCTCTCCCTCTCCTTCTGCTCCTTCCCCCTATTCATGAGAATGCTCAAGGTCAGTGTCTCTCTCAAATAAATAAATAAATCTTTCAAAAGTGAATAAATACAGAAGAATGAATACAGTACTGAAGTAAATGAGAGACACCAAACCTAGAAGGTGTACAGAAACAAATAACAAATGACGGAAGCAAATCCTTCTTTATCAATAATTACTTCCAATGTAAATGATCTAGACTCTCCAGTTAAGAGGCAGACATTGTCAGAATGGATAAAAACACAGGATACAACGGTTACCAGAATCAGTAATCACTGCCATCACTAAAGCTGCCGGAGGAGGGGTGCTTGGGTGGCTCAGTGGTTGAGCGTCTGCCTTCGGCTCAGGGTGTGATCCTGGAGTCCCAGGATTGAGTCCCACATTGGACTCCCTGCATGGAGCCTGCTTCTCTCTGTGCCTGTGTCTCTGCCTCTCTCTCTGTGTGTCTCTCATGAATGAATGAATGAATGAATGAATGAATGAATGAATATTTATTTATTTATTTATTTATTTATTTATTTATTTATTTATTTAATTTATTTTTTTTTAAAGCTGCCAGAGGTGCCAGAAAGGGCAGTGTCAGGACCTCACTGGAGGGCTCAGTCTAGAACAGGATTTCAGGGGATAAGCAGAATGCAGGTAGAGAGTCCCCACAAGGGAACAGTAAAAGGTGAGGCATATACTTTCTAGTTCCACTTTTTTTTTTTTTTTGGTGGGTTGGAGGAGGTGATAAGTGTAGGGAAGACAAGCTGGCCCAGGACCTCCGCATCCAGGCAGATTAGAGAATCTGCCACCTGTGGAACCTCAACAGCGCAGCCTCTGGTTCACCAAATGGCAGGTCATGAGCGATGTGGATGCTAGGCGTAGGGCATGAAGAAAGCAAGGGAGCTTCACACCCCCAGCAACATTCCAGAGACCATGTAAACCAGAAGCTGGCATTGTTCTCTGCCAGGGGAGGCCACCAAGCCCTTTCTGTCAACCCCAAATCTAGTGGGAAGCAGGGTAAAGAAAATGCTGATATATGATCCTCCTCCTGAGCCCCCGTCTCCTTCCCCTCACCCCCTTCCTGAGCTATCACTTTGTTCCGTCTGTGTTTGGCCACTAGGTACGTAAAGACCTATCTGCTGCCTGACAGATCCTCCCAGGGAAAACGCAAGACTGGAATCCAAAAGAACACAGTGGACCCAACCTTTCAGGAGACCTTGAAGGTACTTGCTGGACAAATACCCATGTGCTAAGTCTCTCCATCCCAGGCTGGGCACATGGGGCCAGAGTTCAGCACAATGTTCTTCCAAAGTCTTGAGTCAGTTAAATATAAGTACAGACACTTATACGTTTCTGTAAGGCTCTGTCAATCAGTGGCAAGTTGGTGGAAAATAAATGTCAGCCTTTGTACAGGAAAAGTGCAGAGTCTGCCAGACTTGAGAATGGTTTTTGGTTAATGATTTCTGAGAAAATGGTGAAAAAGGACCTGGCTGCCTCTCAATCTCTAAAATTGGTTTGTCCTGTTCAATTTTTACAACCCTCAGAGAGGTACTCTCAAGCAGACCATCCTGAACTACTGAGTTACTACTTTCATGAAAGTGCTGCTTTATTGTAATCATCTGGCACACCTAGGTTTCTTCTTATTTTATGAGAAAAGTAGTCCTCTTTATTTTGTAAAGATTTTATTTGTTTGAGATGAGAGGGCACGAGCGTGTGCATGAACAGGGGGAGGGGCAGAGGCAGAGGGAGAAGCAAGCTCCCTGCTGAGCAGGGGACCCCATGCTGCGCTTGGGATCACAGGACCCTGGGATCACAACCTGAGCTAAAGGCAGATGCCTAACTGACTGAGCCACCCCGGCACCCCTGAAAGAAAAGTAGTCATCTTATGAAAAACATTTTGTAGAGGAATTGTTTGGTTTTTCACTTTCTTTGGTGCTAAGACATATGATTTGTGATATGGGGCAGAGATAGGGAGCGACTATGGCAATTTAGGGTGGACAGTTGGAGACAATGTCTGGCAGAGATGTAGGAGGCTGTAAGCTGGAAGAACAGTCCAGATGCACAGGGACGTACCCAGTCAAGGCTGGTTAGCCCAGGGATTCCATGTATCAAGTCTGTACAAGGAGAGGGCTTGGTTTGCCTTCCTTGGCAAGTAGGGGTATTTCTGAACTCCCAGCCAGGGACTGTCTGGCCATCTGGCAGGAGTCCCATTGGTTAATAATAAAAGCCATTGTTTTCTGTGTCTCTGCTGTGGCCAAGTGCTTTAAATACCCCTGAGCTAGGTATTAGAATCTTTGCTTACCAACGAGAAAACTGAGGCTTATGGTGCAATCAGAATTACAGGTCTAACTCACGGTGGACTAGCGGTCCTTCACCAGATTTATGGTCATAGGACTTCCCTCAAAGGATTTTTCAAAAAAAAAATATGCTATGATTCAGCAGGTATGGGTGGGGCCCAGGGCATCGCTGTCAGAGACCCCTCTGGTAGCAAGTCAGTAGACCCTGGTCTTGGTGTGGTTTTGCTCACGTACCTGCTGAAAGAGCTTTAAAAAGCTATGTGTCCCCTCTCACATTTTAAGTTATATCTAAAATCACCCGTTGTAAGTTGAATGAAGGTGTTGTGTACTAAACAGGTAAACAAATAGTTCACATTTTATGAAATGAGATGAAGGAGAGGATTGAGTTTGTTTTAGATATTATTTGGTTTGATTTTTAAACTTTTAACCACTTTATTTAAAATACATGCAGAATCTCAAGGAAATCTCCTAAACTTTTAATTCATTGATTTTACCCAATATCTTGTGGATTTTTAGGTTGTCCTGGGAAACTCTCCAGGTACATTGAAGAGAATCCATGTCTGTCATTTATTCTAAAGTCTAGAAACCAATCCTCAAGATTTTCTAAGCAGAGCACTCCATGGGCAGCCTTCCTGCACTCCAAGGGGTGCTGGTACCCCCCTCGAAGGCCCCTTAGGAGGCCTTGGAAGGAGGAAACGCAACACTTGACCTGGAGACTTTGGGTGCTTCCATATAGCTGTTGTCTGTGTTCCTGGGGCTGGGTAGTGAGCCCACCGCCTGCACGGACTGCCTTGTGGGCGTAACAGGGTGATGGGGGAAAGGTCTGCTTAAAAGGCAGTTCACTCAATCAAAAGGAATAGCCCTGTTTGTCAGAGGAGGGCCACTTGTGTGTGAGGACCCCTGAGAAGCAGGGCTGCCCCGTGCATGGGGTGCATGGAGATCACGCAACTGCCCCAGGAGGGCGGGCGTGGGGGCCGGGCAGCTGCCCTCCCAGGGACAGCTCTTTCTCCGAGGGAGCAGGTGCAGTGCCAGGAGCTGTCAGCCTGGGCAACAGGGTGGAGGGAACAACCAGGTGAGTTTTGAGTTTAAAGACAGACTAAGGAATGCAGGGCAGAGTCAGAAAGGGCCACGGATGCCTGGCTGGCTCAGGGGGTAGAGCGCAGAAATTTGATCTCAGGGTTGTGAGTTTGAGCTCCATGTTGGGTATAGAGATTACTTAAAAAAAATCTTTTTAAGAAAAAGATTAGGGATACCTGGGTGGCTCAGTGGTTGAGCATCTGCCTTTGGTTCGGGAAGTGATCCCAGGGTCCTGGGATCGAGTCCCGCATCGGGCCCTCTGCAGGGAGCCTGCTTCTCCCTCTGCCTATGTCTCTGCCTCTCTCTCTGTGTCTCTTATGAATAAATAAATAAAAATTTTTAAAAAAAGAAAAAGACTGAAAAAAAAAAAGAAATGGGCAATGGACTTCAGGGAAACCCACTAAAAATCAGCCCAAGGTGATAGAGGGATGTGGTTTCTGAGCACAATGGGTACAGATAATCCCAGAGGGAAGAAGAGGAGGGGCAGGTGGGGAAGGCAGCCTGGCCACCCAGGGTTTGCTGGCCTGGGTGGGGGGGGATGTAGCAGGGCAGACAGGGCTGTTTGGGAGGCCGAGGGAGACAGGTTACAGCTTCTCCACACACCTGTCTCTTCCCTGTCGTTCATCAGCTGGAAGGGCACTAACCTAACAGTGCTCAGTGAGGCTCACGGAAACCAATGCAGCCGCTCTGAGTGGGTGCGAAGGTCTCGGCCTGCAGTGTGACAGGCAGGTACCTGGAGGAGCCAGGATGCAGTGCCCCAGGAGAGCTACAAGCTCTGAGCCTGGTGTTTCCCCTGCAAACTGGTGATTGCTCGCACTGCCCTCTGGAGATGCTTCTGGAAGCTAAGGAGCAATGTAACTAAAAGCCTGGTACAAAGGCTCAGTAAACTGTAACTTCTGTTCATTGTTGAGAAAATCCAAGGAACAACTTGGAACAGGCTCTTGGGAAGCCTGGCTGAGACGCTGGCCTTTGGGGTGGGGAGCACTCTCACTTGGGGCCTTTGGCCTCTAGTCCTCCTTACCTGGAGGGAGAAGGGGACCAGCTTTCTTGTTCTCTGGCTATGCTGAGGCTCCTGGGGCGGGGGGGGGGGGGGGGGGTTGGCGGGTCTTGCGGGGATGGTGAAGAAACAGCTCCCTGTGACCCTGAGCGCAGGCCCAGGCCCCGCATGCCCTCCAAGGGCCTTGTCCTTCTAGGCAAATAAATGCCCACACTAATAACTCATGTTTTACATTAAACAAAACAAAAAAAATCCTAGCTTTCAGTATTTTTGAACAGCCCTGGCCAGGCAAGTTCAGATCCTGAGCAGGAACAGATCTTGACCTCAGCTGGTTGAGGACTTTCATCCTTGCCTTGGGGACAGATCTTGACTGTGGGAGGGGACTTTGCCCCTGCCCAGCCTTGGCCCCTGCCCCTAGCCAGGCTGGTGGAGAGGTTGTTCTGAGTTGGAGAAAGCAGGGACCGCCCACCCACCCCTCCAATTGGCTCAGCTCACCCTGACCACACCAAGACTGTCACCAGCCTACAGGAGGAAGGCTCTAGTGGGCCCGGCGGGGAGGGGGCTGTGGGTTCCCAGAGGCTGTGGGTGCAGGGGGCTGTGGGTGCAGGGTGCCGTGGGCCAGGGACCCAGACTCACTGGCGCTGCTCTGACTTTGCAGTACGAGGTGGAGCCTGCCCAGCTGGCGACACGGTGGCTGCAGGTCTCTGTATGGCACCTGGGCACTCTCACCCGGAGGGTGTTTCTTGGAGAGGTGACCATCCCTCTGGCCACATGGGACTTTGAAGATAGCACGACACAGTGTTTCTGCTGGTATCCGCTGAGGGCCAAGGTGACTGCGCTACCCCACCCCCACCGTGAAAACAAAACTCACTTTTCAAAGGGATTGGAGCCAAGACAACCTACCAGGGGAGCCTTGGCCCCGGGACACAGCGTGCTTGCCTGGCTGGGACTCCCCAGTGGCCAGGCTGGGCCAGGGGCTAGGGGAGGGGCAGGCGCTGGGAGGCCACGGCGGCCAGGAGCGAGGAGCTGATTGAGGGCCTGCTCACAGGCGCAGGGGAGGGGAGAGCCTGGGGGGAAAGTTCGCATTTCTTGGGGCAAAGTGCTTTGTGCTTTCTGTGCCAAGATCCAAGATTGGGAGAGAGGACATGTGCGGTAGTGGGGGAGGAGGAAGCGTGGGCTCCGTCATCCCCTAGAAATGACAAATGTCTCTGATCTCCCGCTACTGTCTCCTCCTGGAAGCCCTCCTGGCCCCCCTCTCCTGCCA
Organism: Canis aureus; assembly: GCF_053574225.1. Taxonomy (NCBI): domain Eukaryota; kingdom Metazoa; phylum Chordata; class Mammalia; order Carnivora; family Canidae; genus Canis; species Canis aureus. The sequence goes on from NC_135611.1 coordinate 48,671,115, forward strand.
CCTTCCCTCTAGGTTCCTCTGCACGGCCTCCGCATCCATACCCCGCACCCTGTGCTCCCCCTTCTCAGAGCCTAGTCTGTCCTCACTCGTCACTTGGGATGTCGGCTGCGAACACTTTCTTCTATCCAAGGTTCCCCCCAAGACTTAGTGGAGACCCCGCCTCCTCCATGAGGGCTTTTCTGATTTTCCTTCTTCATGATTTTCCCTGACAGATGTACTTTCCCCCAGGATCCTGTACTTGGGTGCCCTGCCCGTCTTCTCCCTGTAGGACCCCCTGCAGTTCAAGACTAGCTGCCGACGAGGCTGGTGGCAAGAGGAAGAGCAGAGGTGCCAGGCTATAAGATGTCTTCCTAACACCAGCTAGTAGACAGTGACCACCCCTCCCACCAACACCCGGATGGGAGCCTCCTGCTTACAGGCCTGCCCTTTTGGTGACAGGAGGGGCCCAGGGGGTTAGCACAGGTTTTCCAGAAGCTGAGGGTAGAGGCAGCTTTATCTCCTCTGAGTGCCAGCTTCCTTCCTGGGAGGCAGCAGGGAGACCAAGAAGAGACACGATGGTGTAGACAGGGGCCAGCCGCACCCTCTTCTGGGACTTCTTGCTGAGTCCACTGACCTGGAGGGGCTCAATTTTATTTTATTTTCTTCAGACTCGGGCTGTGTGCAGGTTTTCTTAGGACCATCCTATGGGAATGTGCCAGGGCCTTTGAGCCCCCAGACTGGCCCAAGCAGCCAAGTGGGCGGCTGGGGTGGGAATGGAGTCACCACAAATGGAAGACAAGCCAGTCCTACCATGGGCATGTCCACTCTACCCCAGGCTACTCCCCAGCCTGCAGAGGCTTTGTAGGGGTGAATGGGTGGGTTGGGTTGGGAAATGGGGCAATCAGAGGAGCCCAGAAGGTTCTGGAGGCGGAGGAATCTTGCCTCTGAGTTCTGTCTCTTGCCCCCAGGCAGAGAAAGTTGATGACAGCATTCTTCCGAATAATGGAGAACTAGCAGTCCGGGCCAAACTGGTCTTCCCTGCAGGGCCCAGAAAGTTCCAGGAGGCCCTAGAAGGTAGGTGGCCTCCAGTCCTGAGAATGTGCATCTGTTATTATGTCACTGTCTCCAAAGCCTGGAGCAGCAGGTGGGCTGAGCATTCCCTTTCTGCAACCCACTAATGCTGCAACACTCCAGCAACTTTCCAAGATGTGTTGACACTCAGCCTGGACAGTGGGTTCGTAGAACAGATGGTCTATAAGGGATATGAGGGACCCAAGCAGGCCAGGCCTTTGGTGCCCACTTTGCAGGGCTCTTAGGACACCAGTTCTGGGGCTTTCCTCCTGGGTGGGTGGGGGGAGGGGGCGCAGCTTGGACTGCCTCTCTGGAGCAAACCCTTCCGCTGCCACCCCTCTGGAAGAGGGTGCTCCCATGGCCACCAGTGTTAGTTGGGAGTGTGGCTCAAGAGTGCACCTCATAGCCCTGGGGCCTGCAGGGCTCTGAGTGAGTGCATCTTTGATCCCAGGTTACATGAGCTGTTGCCCAGCAAGAGAAGGGATCAAGGACAGGCTCTCAGCGACTTTATAGAACATTTCATAAGGTTAAATACAGTGGAGTGTATGGAGGAGATGAAGGTGAAGAAAGCACACACAATTCCATGATGTGTTTAGTGATCTCGTTTGCTTGGAAAAGGAAAAGTTTGCTGCCAGAGCTCACGGGGCCACCAGCGGGCCAGCAGCCTCTGTGGTCACTGCCACCCCCTAATAGAGGTCTTGGGGCCCCTACTTTGCCAAAAAACCATCCCTGCACTAGACTAGAACCTCTATCCTTCCTCTTCTTGGATCCCTTATTATCTCTGCAGCTTCCCAGAATTCTAGTGACCCCTCCATTCTGTCACCACACTAGCCTTGTTGGACAGCACGTGAGCAGGGCCAGCAGAGCCTCCCCACAGCAGATACATTCCTCTTCCTCTCTGTCCTACAGCTCAGAGCTGTACCACACCCTCTCTGAGCTCTCACTTTTAGGGTGGTGGCATTGCATGCATGCCATGTGCAGATGTAGAGCTCACAGCAAATGCCAGCTTTCCTTCCAGGGACTGATTGGCCATCCCCCAACGGTCAGCTTTGTTTGGTCGTGCTGGGAGCCAAGAATTTGCCTGTGCGGTCAGATGGTACCCTCAACTCCTTTGTTAAGGGGTAAGTATTCTATTCAATCAACTATTTACTGATAAACTGTATATATATGCAGCATTCCACTTTCTATATAAAGTATAGCGAGCATAAGCCATTTTAAACTTGTATTTTAGCTTTCCTATGAAAATCCCACATAATGGGTTAAAGACTCCAATTTTCAAGAATTCATGGGAGTTGGACCTGCCAAGGCTAGATTTGGAACACTGCATTTTAACCCGAAACCCAGATCTTATCGGTCCTTGTTATTACATCAGCATTTTCTGACTCAGAGCTCAGACAGAGCAGCGTGGTTGGTACATATGCCCTTGCCTTAGCATCTCCTCCTGGATTAACAGGAAGACGGACTCCACTTATTCCATTCTTATTGGCTACATGTGTGTTCACCTCTAGACGTAAAGCAAGTATCATTAATTATTACACAGAATTGCCGTGTCCTCCGTCAGTGACATGATGGGAAATGATGGCTTACTATGCCAAGCTCTGAGTTCCTGTCCTCATGCCGCCACTTATCAGAGGGCCTTGGGCAAGTCCTGTGGCCCTTCTGAACTTATTTCCTGAGAACAGAGTTAAAATGAGAGATGTGTGTTCAGAGTCCTGGTCCCCAGGTAGCAGGTGTAAGCTATGCGTTGCCTGGTGGTCGGCATCCCAAGGAGGGATTAAGACAAGAACATTGTCCCGACCACCATGATCTAGAATCCCAAATGACCCTTAACATCTGGGGCAGAATCTGAAACATCCTTGCAAGAGGTCACATGGCCAATATGGCAATTTGCATTCTCCCTCCTGGCTCGGGATTTTTCTTTTGAATGTAGCCTTGGGTCTCACGATGGCAAGCGCTGCCAGGGGAGGGTGCCGGGCTGGGCACTCGAAGACTGTGGTCTGTCTCCCTCCTGCAGCTGTCTCACTCTGCCAGACCAACACAAACTGAAGCTAAAGTCCCCCGTGGCGAAGAAGCAGGCTTGTCCCCGGTGGCAGCACTCCTTCGTGTTCAATGGCGTGAGCCCTTCCCAGCTGAGACAGTCAAGCCTGGAATTAACCGTCTGGGACCAGGCCATCTTTGGTGTGAGCGACCGCCTGCTGGGGGAAGCCAGGCTGGGTTCTAGTAAGTCTGAGATACTTCGTGGGGCCAAGTAGCATGGTTTATACTCCACGAGTATCTTTCGTGGTGGTGGACACAGAAAGGACTTAATAAGGCTTCCGCGACGGCTGGTGATTTAACTGGCGTGGAAATGGCCTAACTTGCCGTAAATGGAGATTGCCACATCTAGCTCTTGCTCTACAATTGAGCAGTAATACGGCCAAGTATTTAAACAATTTAGATCAGATTTAGATCTGCTAAAGAAACAAAAACTACAGGCCTCAGAATGGGCCAGGTACAGTATTTGCTTTTGTTTCTGGTGTCAATCATAAAAGGATTAATTTCTTAAAGGAAAATACTTTCTGAATTGCCATGTGTTTGGGTTAAGAAGCTATTTCAGTAAGAGTGGGACAGAGGGACACTGCCTTTTCAGCACTGCTCAACTGGGTGCTGCAGGCCTTGTGTGGGGGACAGCCTTCTGTGGGGAGGGCCTGCCCACTAGGGGTGCCCCTCAAACACTGTGCTAACCAGAAAGACCCACACACATCTCCAGGACCTCCAACTGTGAGAACCTCTGAACAGTGTCCAGGGGCACCTGGGAGGGCTCATGTGCTTGAGCATCCAACTCGTGATTTCAGCTCAGGTCATTATGTCAGGCTCTCTGCTCAGCAGGGAGTCTGCTTGTTGCCCTCTCCCTCTGCCCTCCCTTCATTCTCAAATAGAAGAAATACTGTCCAAGGCACAACACAACCCCCCTTTCTATAACGGATGTCTGCAAACCTGGCCCCAGGTCTCAGACCACCCCACCAATCCGTAGCCATTGTAATGTGTTAAGATCGTCCAGTCCCCTTGAAGAGCCAACCCACAGGATAGGTCTTCTCCTTTCAAACTATATGAAAGGCAGCAGCTTTGGACTCTTGAGGCTACACAGTATTTAGGAATGAATGCCTGCTGTGTACTGTTCTGAGCATGGCGTTGGGGTGGAAGGTCTTGCTCATCCTCATCAGTGGTTGGCATTTTCGAATGGTCCTAAGTCGAGGTTAAAAACACTTTTAAACAGTTGGTCATTTTAAAAAGAAGAGGGTGGGTAAGGTGGCCCGCACATCACCCATCACACTAATTTGTCACTTCACTCCCATCACAGAGGAAAACGTAGCTGGTGGCAGGGACATGTGCTCACAGTCCGAGCTCCAGTGGCAGAAAGTTCTTTCTAGCCCCAATCTGTGGACAGACATGACACTCGTCCTGCACTGAAGCCAGAGTTCCAGTCTGCAGCAGGAAGGTTGGCTGGAGGCATGGGTGTGGACACATGGCTGGCACAGTCCCTGTGGAGCATGGACACTGTCTGCAGCTCTGGCACGGGGCACGGACCCTCTTCCATAGCCCTGTCTGTATTTATGTTCAACACAGCACTTGCTGATATTACATAAATAAGACTGTCTGGTTTCTGTGCTTTGAATAAAGGTTTGTTACCTCTGTCCTCCTGTTCTTATCAAATAGTGGAAATTATGGCCTTGTTCTATGCATTTGAAGGAGAACTACTGGTAGGTATTCGGTCCCTCTTGTTCTGCTTGCTGGAGGGACTCCCATTTTGGGTTGGTCAGCACCCAGGATCCCACGGAGCACTGCCCCCCCCACCCCCCCGGCTGTATAGAGAGGAGGGGCCCTCCTGCCCCAATACGCAAGGACACACCCACTGCCACCTCTTGCCTTGCACATCTTTTATTTCTCAAATCTGTGGTGTGGGGTTCATCTGAACACAGCTCTTACCCAAAAAGGAAGAGGACACAGCCGAGCATGAAAAGTGAGCGAGAGCTGATGTTTCAGCAGGTTCGCAGGGATGAGGGAGACAACTGGCTAGGTCAGAATGGGTTCTTCTTGTGGAGACAACACCAGGTTGGAAGAGTCCCTTCATAGCTGGAGTCTGAATTATCCACACAGCATGTGTATATTTTGCAAATAAGCTCAGATAGGAAACTGAAATGTGCACAATTACATGCACACAGAACACTCAAAGACAAGTCATTTTTACAGATGTGATTACAGCAGTTAATCCCCCTCATTACCACTTCAGGTCACATCAGATCAAGTGCCATGGTTACATGGTTTTTAATACGTAATTCTTTTATTCTGTAAAAGGTAACAAAATATACAGAATGAAACTTTCCCTTTTTTAAACTAATGTTACAAACCCATATTGTCACATATATAAATACTATTCTCTACAGCTGATCATTAATTAGGTGTGAGTCCAACAATGTAGCCCTCTAACTGTTAAGCAAATGAACAAAAAACCCAAAAAGCCAACAAGTTTGTCCAAGGCTGAAGTGTCCTCTGTGTACAAAGGAACACAAGAAAAATCACCGCGTGTGCATGTGTGTGAGTGCTTTAGTCTGTTTTCAAAATTTTCACCTCTCAAAAAACAAATATACAAAGGAATTCTTCCTAGAAATCAAAAAAATCAATTTGAGCCAATTCCAAACAAAGTAATATGGCACGGAGTCTAAGCCATGGTGTGGTTTAAACACACTGCATATCTCGCATCGCACATGTCAGCATGGGGTTTGTTAACTCAGACTTGACAGCATCTTCCCTACTTCAGTCCGTCCTGCTGCAAGCACAGAACAGGAAGTGATTGACAAGTGATAATAAAATCAGGCCTGTTTGGCACTATGATACAATTGGGAAAAAGAAACCATGGAAGCACCCATCGATCCCAGCGCCAGAACATTCCCACTGAAACAACTACTGTCTTGTTAAAGGACCTGGAACACGATGGGGGAGGAGGGGGGGGTTCCCTAGATTTACAAAACTACCCACACCGGCTCCAGAGCCTGACAGCGAGCCCCTGCACCCTGGCATTACAGGGCCTCGAACTCATCGATCCGCTGCTTGGTGTTGCCCTGACGGATCTGCCGCAGCGTCTTGTACTTGTCCCGACCTTGCCTCATATTCTCATTGTGGATGATGTCATTGTGGGTCCTCTTGTTCTCATCTCTGGCCTGGGACAGCTCACTGGTCAGGGTCTGCAAGCGGAGGTGGCACAGTTCAGGGGGACCCAGGAGCAGCGGGAGCTGGGGGAAATGGTTTCCCCCCACCCCACCCCACCCTGTCTACACCCCCACCGCCCCCTCACCATCAGCTGCCGTTGCACCCGCTCATTCTTCTCAGCCTCGGTGATCCGCTTCTCCTCATTGCGGTCATCCATGATGCCCTCGCTGGACAGCTCAGCGCTGTAGCCCGTGTACTCCGTGCCCTCCTCCTGCAGGTTATCCTGCACGTGGTAGCTCACTGGCTCATAGACGGGGGGCGGTGGGGGTGGAGGGGCAGTCATCACCAGGTGCAGCTCCTCCTTGGTCTTTACCAGGTCATCCTGGGCTTCCTTGGCCTTGGAAAGCAACCAGTACAGAGGTGACAACTTGTCACACAGAGCAAAGCACATAAACCATTTTTGGAAGAATCCCCTTTTCTGTAAATGAAGGCTTCTGCACCTTCTCTCACCACTCCTCTCACCTCCCCTGGTGGGCTGGGTACTAGGGTCCTAACAGCCCAGAGCGGAGGCCAGTGGTGGGGACGGAAGATGGGGGAGGGCATGGTTGGGGACAAGCATTCCAGTGCAGGGCCTGCCCAGCCTCTTCCAAGTCTGGGGCTCTGGATCCTGGGAGTGGTTCTCAATTGTGCCCATGGCACCAAGAGAAAAACTCATGCCAGGCTTGACTTTTTTTTTTTTTTTAAGAACCAGAATTAATTTCTTTCGGTCTCAAATTCTAATATATATTCATTGTATTAATTTTGAAACAAACCAAAATCCTCCAGCCACTAGAAAATGCCACCATCACATTGCAGAGTGCAGTTTTATCCTCTTCCCTTGTGTGGCCACTATTTATGACGCTCCTCACTGCCTGTGGGCACTGTGCTCAAGCACCCTCCTACCTGCTGTTACCCCTAAATCTTCCAGTAACCTCTCCTAGGTACACATCCCCAATCATGCCCACCTCATTACCACTCCGTCCCTGGAGGTGAGCTTAGTTTGAACCTCTTCTGCAACCAGCTTTTTCTCACTCCGTACTTTATAATGAACACTTTCTCCAAAAACCTAAGGATCCAACTTGCATGGGGGTGGGGTGGGGGGATGGAGCTTAAGAGGAGATGTGAGGGAGGAACCAGGTGTCCCCAGAAGGAGCCACTACAGATGGGGAAGCACAGGTAAGGACAGTGGGGTGGGGCAGGCGGCTGCCACAGCTTGGTAGATGTCTACACTGAATATATCCAAAGCTCCCCTGGGGACCATTTTTCCCGGCAGGCAGGGGGGGCTCAGCTGGAGAGGCAGGCTCTCTGGACACTGCAGTGGAATGTGGTTCTTCCTATTACAGCTGCAATTTATTAAACCTCTCTGCAGCATGGTCCTCGGAGCAACCTTACAGGCTGGCTATTACTCCCTACCTGCAGTAAGGAAACGGAGGCATGGAGAGGTCAGGCCACGTGCCCCATCACGCTGCATAAGAGCAGAGCTGCGACCCTTGCCCTGTTTTGGGACCTCCAAGTCCAAATCTTTCCATGGTGACATGGTGTATGCACCAGCGGTCAGAAGAGGCAGGAGGTCTAGTTTCAGGCCCTGTGGCCTGTTGCTAGGGGCACCCACATGACCAGATTTAGAGCTAGTCCTGATGGAGCTCTGGGGTTTGTTAACTCTGCTCCAGAGCAGAGGGGTGGAGACGGCCAGAGCAGAGGGGTAGAAGTGAACAAGAGGCTCCTTGTTCCCTGCTAATCCAACAGCGGCCTCCCCAGCGCACAGGGCAAGCCCATTCCTACAGGGATTCTGGCCTAAGAAGCCCGACTGGGACTGGTAAAGCATCGCAAAACATCCCGAGGCTCGCTACGCCACCCAACAGCCTGGCCCTGGCCGCCTTCTGGCCGTGTGCCCCCACAAGGACTCTGGCCTGCAGACTCACCCGGTGCTGCCACTCCTCGACCTCGTCCTCCTTGCGCCGCCGCGCCTCCTCCAAGAGAGCGATCTTCGCTGTGTACTCTGCTAGTTCTGCGGCCTAGTAAAGCACACAAAGCTCAAATTATTTCTGGGGCTTTTTGGGAGAGCCCTTTTGCAAATGGACAGCCACACAGTTTGGTGACTGGCCTCATTCCCCCGCTCCTCCCCAGCCGGCAGTGCCCCCTGCTGCCCACCGTGTCCTCAAGGCCATGCCTCACCCAGACCACCACGTCCAGCTCCCGGGATGCCTGCAGCAGGGCCGCCGAGGCCCAAACAGCAGCACAGCCCCTCCCACCAGGCTTTACTCTCTCAAGCAGATCATTTTACAGCCCCAGACACAATCATAAGGCAGGCGTCACTTCTGCATCCCCAGAGGCAGCCTCTCCATAATTCAGCATCATGAAACTCAGGGAGCTCCTACCAGCTGCTCCTGGCTCTTTATCTGATCTGCTGCCTGCCTCTCCAGCTCCTCCTTGGCCCTCAGGGCGGCCACGCGGTCAGCCTCCAGACGCTCTGCCTCCTCCTGGGCACGCTTCCTCTCCTCCTCTAGCTGCAGGGCTCTCTGAATCTGGTCTGACAGTTCTGGAGAGAACACAAGGAGAAAAAGAAACCATGGAAGCGCCCATTGATCCCAGTGCCAGAACATTCCCAGTGAAACAACTACGGTCTTGTTAAAGGACCTGGAACACGATGGGGAGGAGGGGGGGTTCCCTAGATTTACACAACTACCCACACTGGCTCCAGAGCCTGACAGCAATGCCCCAGCCTTGCAAGGCCTAGAACCCGTCGATCCCTTGCTTGGTGTTGGCGGACACGCAGAAACTGCACCACTCGCCAAGTTTTTGGTTTGTAAGACGGGGCAATGTACCATGGTTTGGGCACTCACTAGCCACGTGACCTGGGGCAAATTACTTTACCTGCTAGCCCTTAATATTGTCATCAGGAAAATGGGGAGGACTCAGTATTAGCCTCAAAGGAGTAAGGGAAAATAAAAAAAAAGATAATGTGCATAAAAGCAGTTAGCAGAGCATCTAAAGTACAGGAATATCTTTAACACAAAGACCCATCATCGTGTTCTCTCAGCCACGAGTCTCTGCTGTGGGTCTTGTTTTAACCTGCGAAGTTCCTGGCTGTGGGCAAGCTGACGGTCCATCTGCCCCTTGCTGTGGAATGCACCCCTGCGAACACAACCACTGGGCACAAACCCACCTTTCTCTGCTTTCTTGGTTTTCTCCTCATAGTCCTGCAGCCTGAGCATCAGCTCCTCCTTCTCCCGCATCATCTGCTCCTTCTCTCTCTCCACGGTTTCTCGCCTCTTCTTCTCAGTTTCCAGCTGCTGCCTGTTACAGGGTGAGGGACAACACAGCAATGTCTAGATGCTGGCAGGCACTTGCCATGTCAACACACATCACCAGTGCCCAGTCCAGGCCCCAGGCCCATCCTCTGGATGGTACCGACTTAGGAGGCGGCAGCGTCAACACTGAGCACACCCCTCCCGGGCTGATCCTTGGGACCCACACGGTAACTTCCAAAGGCCATCACCCCCCGAAGCTCCGTTGTGTTTGCTAGGTGATGTCACCCTGGCTCCTCCCCTGGGGAATGGTGCGGGCCCTACGAGGCTGCCCGTTCTGGGAGAACACCACCCCGTCCTGCTGGCCTCCACCCTGCTCACCGCTCCAGCTGCTTCTGGTGCTTCTCCTCCCGGGCCTGGGCCTTCATCTGCTGTACCTCAATGGTGTCAGGCTTCCTGCGGCGCATGTACAGCTCGTGATTCCCCATGCAGAGCTGCAGGATCCGCTTGTTAATTCGAAGGCGGGGGGCATAGAACACGAAGTCCTACAGAATAGAACAGGATGGACTATAAGGAGGAGGAACTCCTTCCTTTGGCTTTCTTCTTCCAAACCAACTTCACAAAGCTCTAGACAAACTTCTCCAAAAGAACAAACGAATAAAAAAAAAAAAAAAGAATAAACGAAACAGAGTATGGGGTCAGAAAGAGACCTCGAGGAGAAGTCATGGGCTCCAGGTGACCAGTCAGAAAGTTCCTGCTGCCATGGGATTTGGATTCCCTGGGACAGAGCAACTGCATGTCTTTGTGGGTGTGCATGCACACGGGCACAGGAACCTCCTCTGGCTGGACTGCAAAGCCTCTCCTGGTCAAGAGGTCTTGCGGCCTTGAGAAACCCCCAGCCCTAGAACCACTGCCCCCTGGTCTTGCCTGGGGTGCAGCAACTTCTATTTGAGCTTCTGGTCTCCTGTACCTCAAACTTTGCCTCCCACACGGCTACTAGTGCATCTACTGAGTCACTACTGGACGCCTGACACCAGCCTGTTTAGCTCCAGGACCAGGTACAAACACCGTGGCCAGGCACGTGTACATCCAGAGCTTCTGGCCCAGGAGCCCCAGCCTACCCCTTGTTCACCTAAATTGCACTTTATGCCCACAAACCTATTTGCTCAAATAGGTTTTGAGCCCCCTGTTACTTGGGATGTCATGTCCAACCTCATAGACCCAAGGACCGCAGCACTTCAGAAGGCAGCATTAAGGCATCGTCTCCTGTCTTCATGACCTCTCCTTCTCCCGTGGGTAACTGGCACACCTCCTATGCCCCCTGCACTCGATGGGGGTGCCAGCACTTTCCTTGACTTGTTTTGGTCTCTATCTTCCACTGAATGGGCAGCAATCTTGACAGCAAGGCTGCGTTTGTTAGTCTGTATCCCTGGGACCCAACTAATACCCTATATTTACTGTGTGCTAGAGATTACACAGCACTGCCATGTCTGAGCCTGTGACCTTGAGTGAGTCACTTCCTCTCTGAGTCTGAACACCGTAAGCTGCACAGTGGGGAGAACAGTAATCTAACAGGACTGTTGAGAGGATTAACTCAGATACTGTCTGTCAGGACTTAAAATGGTGTCTGTCAGGACAGGAGTTGCCTGGAACACGGATACTCACTCACGGATTGCTGGCTGTTTTATGAAACTGCTAGTTTAAGAGCTTTCTGGAACAGAAGAGATGAAGGCACCCAAAAACATTATGACTAGGAGTGCAGAAGTCTGTAGTGTGGGGCAAGGACGACACACAACCTTGCCTCCTAGCTCTTGCTACTGCTGCCATTAATGTAGGGAATGGGTGGGGAGAGAGGGCTTAGAAACCTTTTGTTATTTTAAAACACCAGTCTGCGGGCAGCGCTGCCTTCAGCCCAGGGCCTGATCCTGGAGATCCCGGGATCAAGTCCCACATAGGGCTGCTGGCATGGGGCCTGCTTCTCCCCTCTCCCTCTCTCTCTCTGTCGGGCTCCCTGTATGGGGCCCTTCTCTCTCTCTCTCTCTTGAATAAATAAATAAAATCTTAAAAAAAAAAAACCCATACCAGTCTGCTTCCTCTTCTTTTTCCCCTTTCCCTTCCCAACTTGAGACTTCTAGCATTTAGATTCTGACCTCTGTCATAGGGGGAGGATGGCTCAAACAAAGAAACAGTGTGATGTGTTCCACAGTGACTTCTGAAACCAGAAGGACATGCCAGTGAGCTAATCGACACGCCCCAGAAAGCCCTATGTAGCTTCTCAGTATTTTCATCAGTTCCAGAAATGCTGGAAAGACAGCACTGTCGAACCCAAAGCCCACGGAATTCCTGGGTGGAGCTTTCGCACACTTATTATTAAGTCATCGGGTTTCCCAGGGAGTGTCTGCGGAGCTGGGAGAAACACCATCTCTATTACACAAGAGAAAAAACAATAGTTATGGCCACACAGGCATGCTACCCAAGTAGGTGTTGACTGTGGTTCCTAAGCATTGCAAAGGAACTCTGTTGAGCACCAACTTCTCCTTAGAACAAGGTCAGTTTAAGAAACATCAAAGGGCTGAAACTGCAAGTGACACCACTGCAGCCAGTGGCCCCAAGACAAGCCCTGTCCCGAGCTGGGGACAGAAGAGGAAGAGGCAGGAGCAGAGGAAATTTCCTGTGCTGCCTTTGAATGAGGCTTTCTGACTGCAACTTAAAAAGAAAAACTGAAACCAATATTTATTCAAGGATTTCCAAATCCAAGGACCTAGCCCATGCTTCCTAATGCAAAACCACAACAGCAATGAGATCTGGGGAGGCTTTCTAAACTCTGGCAGAGAACAGACTTCCTAAAAACTGAAACTCTAAAGCTCAAGGAAATGAACCCAAGTCCCTAATACAAGAGAAAAGGAGATCTAAAAGCAGCCATGAAGTTGTCAAACAAGGGGCCTCAAGAGACTCTAGGACGGCCCCCACTAGGCCCCACCCCGGGGCTCCCCACAGCTGAGGGCAAAGCTGCTCCCAGGCAAATAATAGTTTTCATAAGCCGTTCAACAGGTAGCTAGTTGCCCAAGGGCCTTTTCTCTCTTCCATGAGGCCATAGGAACAAAAGGCTCTTTTCTGAAGGAGCTGGTTTTAACCCCACATAGGACTATGGGGCAGCCTTTGAGCATTCCCGGTGTTACAGATCCCATCCCCACAGTATCCAAGCTGGCAGGAGGAGAAGCTGGCTTTTACACGGGAAATGCCTGGTCATGGAGAACATGACAGGACAATGGTTCATTTGTGAGCTTGCCATGGAAACTGCCCAGGGTCAGGGGTGCCCTCCCCAAGCCTGCCTCACTAGTGAGCCAACTTGGACCTTTGGAGTTTCCTTGTCTATCTTCTGAGGAAAGTTTAAACTTGGAAATGTGATTTTCTGTTGCCCCAAGAGCAAAGCCTGAAGCTAGGCAATGCCGTAGAGGAAGGAAGGAGCAGAGCAAGGCTGGCGAGGCACACAGGAACTCCCTCCCTCCAACCAGCTCCTCCTGTGAAACCCCCACAGCCATCACAGGAGTCTGACAACCTCTGCCTCCTTGGTTAGGCCTTCCCGTTCCAACCATCTGAACTGGCCACAGTGGCCCCACTTCTCATCTCTTCATGAGATGACCTGTTACTAACAACAGCTGCACCGAGTGTTCACACATATCTTCCACTATCATGTGGACTCTGTGAGAGCGGGAACCTCGCTCTGTTCACTCTGTGTACATAGTCCTAGGAAAGAGCCTGACTCGCAGTATGTAACAAATGCTTCTCTCTTCTCTGATTTTCTCTTTAATCTGTGGTTCCACGTAAAACTAGTATATAATAAATGTATGCTCAACTAATTCACCCAGAAGCACTACAATTGCTTTTGTTTAGAATTTTAAGAAATATTCTGCAGCTTTTCAAAAGCTAAATTTATGCCAACACACGCAACCTAATCCTTCAATAGTCCAGTCCAATCCAGTCTTGCTGCTTATGACAGTCACACATCTAAAGCCAGTTCTGAAAACTCAGCACCACCCTATAAGGAGATGACAGCCTAGCCAAGCCTTCAGAATCTTCTTGCTCTCCTGACTGCCCTCATCTCACAGCCCACGTTAACATGGGCACACTGTGACCCCCGGGCTGTGGGGCTGACTGTTAATGTGGTCTGTTTCCATGGAGCTTGAGAGTCTGTACTAAATGCTGCTTTAATTGTAAATAACTGGGCAACTACCCACGGAGTAGGAGTCAAGAATTTACAAACAGCAGGAAGCGATTTCAATAAAGGAGAAAATAATCTTGAGAAGAGTGTTAAGACCTCTGATTTCACTTATCCTGAACTAACCAATCTGTGGGGAGGAGCCGCTGGATAATAGTGCCACTTGCTCTTCCACGTGGGTTACCCACCGCCCTGTGGGGGCCCCAGTCCCAGAAGGCCCCGGGCTGGACCACAGCCTATGCTGGCCTAAGCCCTACACCGTAACCAAGACACAAAGTTCCTTCCAATCTATAATTCTGGTGAAAACCAGAGCAGGCTCTAAGGAAAAAGAATTTTTTTTTTAAAATCAGATTTCTGATTAGAAAACAAAATCCTCACCCATTTCATCACACTACAGTATGTTTGTACATATGTCTCAAATTTTCTAAGCAAACAGTTGAAAATTTAAATGTTAGCAGAATCAGCAATAGAACAGAAATGAATTTCTGTAACATATCAGTCTTTGCAGTTCCTAGTTCACAGTCAATATTCTTCAAACTCCAGAAATTGAAGTCCCTTTCCTAGCGAAGTCCTCCCTAGAGGACTGCCCCATCAGCCTCATCTTTATGAGAAGTCACTTTCCTCATTAGTACCAACGAGAAAGCATCAGCAGAAAGAGTGCCAGAGGTCCCAGAAGGGGGTCAGAAAAAAGCAGAGATGCCCATTCACATAGGAAAAGGTGAGGCAGTGAGGGACCCTGGGGACCGGTGATGTCTGGACACAGGTCTGACTTTTCCTAACTCAGGTAAGCTGCAGAGACCATTCTGAAAGTCCATGCTGGCCCGAGGCTTGTAGCAATCCTGTCTGTGCCACAGCTGGTGTTCAGGGAGGTACAGGGTGGGTACCCCGGGAACACCCTCTGAGGTAGGATGGTTTTCCACAAGAACAGGAACATTTCACAAGCCCAGAAATGCAACATTTTGTGAGATGCTCATCATTTGGCAAAGGTCAGTGACTCAGAACTGCCCCTCTCTTCCCAAGGAAGGGAGACCACTTGAAAGCCAAGGGACACAGCGAGCTGTTGAGGACACCTCGGTCCCCGTGTACCTCTACTTCAAGGCTTAATCACACAGCCCAAGGGGTCCTTGACCTTCAACATAACCTGCTAGCAGGTTCCCAACCCCAACCCCTCCCATGGAAGTGCTTATCTTAGAGAGAAATTTGTTATCCTGAAGACATGTTTGGCTGTAAGAATGAAAAACTGCAATTCTTTCCTGGAATCCACAGAAACTTACGGGTGCCTTCTTGTCGATGGGCTTAATGACAAACTTTTTGTCATTGAAAGAGATGTTCCTGATTTCACTCCATGGAAAGCCAATCTTTGGGGTCAACCTGAGGGTTAAAAAAAAGGGGGGGGGAGAGTTAGATGTATGCTTGCATCACAAATCTATTCTTAATTTTTTTTTTAAACCTCCAGTTGAGACAATATAAAGCTAACCCAGGAAGCATAGTACATGATATACTGTGACATATGATATAACTGTCTGAGTGTGGTCAGGTCCAAGCTCTAGGAAACCTCAACAAGCTCCGGGTTAAATTAGTCTTCTCGACTGTGGGCATCTCCCTGGGCCTGGTCCACCCCAACCAGTAATCTCAAAGTCTCCAATGCCTGACACAGCACACTCCTGCACCCTGTGACAGCTCACATGCCATCTCCCATAGGCTCACCGGGTTCTTATCCCTAGAACCCAAACCCTACTTCTAGTCATTGGTTTCTCTGCCTTGTAGGCAATCCATTCTCCTTTTCCCAACTGCTAACACCAGGTTCCATAGGCTGGAACACAGGGGCCGACTTAGCATCTAAGACCTTCTAGTCCAGCCTTAGCATCCTGAGGGACACGTACGCTCCCCCAAGCCCACCTTGCCTGAGGTGCTCATTCTCCTCCCTCCCCACCACGAGCCTGCAGCCTTCGGAACAGCTCAACCTCCTCTAACACCCTTGCCCCTCACCTGAGGGCTCTTGTGACTATGTGAACTGGTCTTTGAAGACCAGGCAGGCAAGCTTTTTGATGGCAAAGATCATGTCTTAGATTTTCTATGCTACGGTCAGAGCAGCTGCTCACTGATGGGGATAGAAACTCCCCTGGTGTGGTTCCAGTCCAGCACTGCCATGCTCATTTTCTGTTGGGATGTCTGCCCACTGCTGGAAGAGGGGTAAATGAAGTCCCCTCCTCTTATCTCTCCTGGTCTATTTCCCTTTCACATCTGTTAGATCTGCTTATGATACTTAGGTGCTCTGATGTTGGGTGGCATATATTTTACAACTGTTCGATGTCCTTGATGAGCTACCAACATATTTAGTTAAAAAGTGGTGGGCAACATAAGTCTTGCTATGACAACCTAAGCCAGGTCAAGTTGGTGGGGTGGCTTTGGAAGGCTAAGAAAGGACACCCAAGACCCACAGATGGCTCTTCTGGGACATAGTGGTTAGGCACACCTGGAGGAATGATGTCAGGGCACTGGTCAGGCTGTGGTTTTAAATCTCAATCCTTTTTGGCACACACCTTTTATAGCTCTGTCCTACAGGATCACCAATGACTGCCGAGACACATCTGGCCAACATGCTTCACAGCCAAACATGCAAGGAGCTTGCTTTGCTACTTATCAAAGAGGTCATTATGTTTGCAGGCCTCTGAGCACTGGAAACTCAGGATACCACCTAGTCCCATTATCGACTTTAACTTGCATCCTTATGTGGGATGGCTATCAGAGTGACAGCAGGTAGGCATCTATCTGCTGCTTCAGGGCACCTGTCTCCCTAACACAGGAGCACTTTGCTGCTCATTTCTCAGCTGTGTGGTCACCATTGCAGCCAGATTCCCAACTCTCAAAATGCCCAGGAGACAAATATCTAGTCTTGGGCTCCTTGCTTTATATGGGGTTCTCAAAATACTGCTGATCCTAGAAAACCTGGACCTTCAGGCTAGACAGGCATCTTTCTTTCAAGGGTTGGGCATCCTATCGCCATAGCCTCCAGCCCTCTGCTTCATGGAGTGCCTGTAAAGTTTGCCTTTTTAAGACTCTGGAAACTCATAGCAATTTACAGCCATTCAGAAGCATGAATGCAGGATCAGAGATGAGGCCACGCATTTTTTTTTAAGTCCAGAACTCTTTGGAGAAATTGCAGATTCCAGAGCTGGAGCAAGGAAAGTGCAAGATGATCCTCAAACATCTTCAGGTACCAGAAAGTAAAGAAGCACTCAAAAACTAATTAATGGAGTCATAGGAAAAGGGCACAGGAGCCAACCTGAAAGGGATCCACAAGGTAAATCTCAACAATTTGAACAACAGAATAATAATAGTAATAGATTATAACCCATAGAATAAAATATCCATGAGTCCATATTAATATAAATAACTGAATAAATGAAGAGAAACTGGCTGTGTTTAGTAGACGGGTATGTGTGAAATAAAGTTTAAAAAAACAAACAAACAGGTTTTTAAAAACCATAGTAGCAACTGTTTCATGCAAAGCTCCTGAATGGATACTAGAATAGATGAAGTAGAAGAAACAGAACTATTTCCACAGCTTCAAAGCGTCTCCTTGAAATAGATTTATTGACTACAGGGGAAGGATAGTTAACTCCAGAGCAGTCTGGCATAGATCGTGCCTTGACCAGTAACCAAAGTCACCACCAGCAGTAGTAGATATTCTGACAGAACATGCTGCCTCACGAGAGGCCCCAGGAGCCTGTGGCAGACTGCTGTGGGATTCGTGCCCCGAGCGCAAAACTCCTATCTAACCATGAGAAAACATGACACAGATCCAACCAAGTTCAAGGACCGCCTAGAGAGTTAACGGCCGGTATGTCCTTCTAAAGGGTCAAGGTACATGACAGACAGACTGGGGAGGAGGTGTCTAAGTCCAGGTATGAGTCTGGGCGGGATCCTGGGGCAGGAAAAGGTCATCAGCGACAAATAGTTAAAATGGAAACTGGGTCTGGATATTTTTTTTAGGATTATTTATTCATGAGGGACACACATAGAGAGGCAGAGACATAAATAGAGGGAGGAGCAGGCCCACTTTGGAGAGCCCGACTCAGAACTTGATCCCAGGACTCCAGGATCACCACCTGAGCCAAAGACAGACGCTCAACCACTGAACCACCAAGGTGCCCCAGGTCTGTATATTGTTAAGAGGGTTGTATTAACGTTACCCTCCCAACTGATACATGGACTGTGATTCTCTAAGATGCTATCACATGGGGAAGCTGGGCAAAGGACATCTAGGCATTCTAGAACATTTTTAAAGTCTGAAATGGTTTCAAAATGAAAGGATAAATGGCTAAAAAAATTTAAATTCAAAGTATGATGCTGGGGTTGATGATAATGTTCTTCAATCTCGACAGGATTCTAGATTTTACAGGCACGTGTCTGTCACTTAAGAACTGTCCATTTCACTGTACTTAAATTTTATATTAAAAGATATATTGAGCTCTAATAAATAATATGCATTTTGGGGACAGTACACAGATGTCTGTGATATACTTTGAAACAGGCCTGAAAAAGAGAGGGCCAGAGGGTAGTGGCATGCAGCTGGGCAGAGACAAAAAAAAAAGTAGTGAAATGCCAAGGATAGAATCTTTGTAGGCATGCGGGCAGTGATGATAAAAATCCTCTCCATTTTGTAGTCTGAAATTTTTCATTTAAAAAGTTTAGAAAAGGTCTGGGGTGGTGGGATGGGCTGAAGCACACTGCAGGCTAGCCTCCATTTTTATAATGAAAGCAAAGTGACGACTCAGTCTTGGCAGGGGGCAATCCAAGGCCTGCCCCCCACCCCTCTGCAGGGCAGGCACGTCAAGGGACTCTGCCCGCGCACCCCCAGGAGGCGCCTGCTGCCGGCCATGCATAACCAGCACCACACCTCTCCCCACCCTTGCACATATCCAAGCACATGGAAGCCAAACTCTCCTCTGCCAGTCTGGAGGGAACTTTTAAATTGCTACTTTCAATGAAATAACCGCAGTCCTTGTAACAGTCTCTGTAAGAGATTAGGCTTTTTTTGAAAATTCTGGGTACCAAAGACCAGAAAGGAGAGGAGGAGCTGACAACCGTGATCTTGGTATAGTTGATAAAAGAAAATTCACACAAATTAAAAGAACTACATTTTGCTCTCCTCTCTTAGGTAACCAACCCACTGCCACTATGGCAGAGATGTCACATGAGTACGAGAAGAGGGTGAAATTAACATTCTGCCTAGGAGCATAACTTGAGAAAGTGGAAACTATTTCACATGATTAGATTATATTAAATATAGAATATATCTAATAACTATACATCATATAGTTTACTATGTTGTACTATATATTACAGTACGCACATGCTACATACATACTATGCTAATATGTACACCATACTATAATAACCACTGTAACAACTGCCTTATTACATACGTAGTAAGGCTAATAAGACAACTATAAATCAAAAGTAGGTGATTTACAACTCTGCATGAGAAATTTAAGGGAAAGAGACACTGGTCCTTGTTTCGGCTCCAGCTTGTCTGTAGTCTCTCCAGCATTCTTTCCCTTACCGGGCCTACTGATGTGCCGGCTCTGGGAGGACCAGGAAGACTGTGGAAGGGGTGGGCCCGAGGAGGGCAGGAGTGTTCTCGCAGGACTGCAGAACTTGGCGGCAGGGGCGCATGCTTCTGTTTTGTCTTTGTAGGTTTGGGTTTTGGACTGACGATGCCACCTAACACAGCTGATCTGAACTTTTTGTTTCTAAGCTGACTACGTCTTTCAGGGAAGGGGTCTGCCTATTACTTCCTCCTCTCATCTATGGGTTTATAGAAAGAAAAAGACAAATGCTTTCAGGCCCACATGCTCTCAAACTTAGTTATTATGTATACAGTAAAAAGGGACCTCAGGAGATATTTCCCAACCAGGATATATTTAATTGTAAGATAGAATAATAAAGGTATATTTGTTTATTTGCAGGTGCACTAAGTCTTTTATCGCCCAACTGACATACGCAACGGATCTGATTTCTCACTTGAGCAATGCTCCACGAACACCAAATCGTCCATTGTTAGCTCTACTGCTGAGGGTAGTGATCCAATACTTAACACAGCTAAGAGTCATCTCAGCATTCCTCAGGCTTGAGTCAGCCTCCTGTTCACACTGGTAACCAAGCTGTCAATATTTGCTTAAAAGGAGAACAACTTAGGCCTGCTGATTGATTAAATGTCTGGTTAGGTCTTTCTTCCTAACTGAAAAGGAGGCTGCCTTCACGGGCAGGGAGAAGGCAGGAAGTGAGGATTGCCCAACACCCCACTGTTTTCTTGGGGAGAAGACCCCTTTGAGAGGACTACCAGTTTCAGTGGTAAACGGGGGGAATGGGAGAAGAACAGGAAGAGACTGAATGACACTGCTCAAATTTGCACTTGGAAAAAATTAGCAATTTACGTGGGCTGGAGAGGTAGTTATAAGCTGACATCATCAAGTTCCTGCCTATGGCTATTTCCTGCAGCTAGAAAAACCTGTTGGGACAGCCCTGGCTATGGCTGTTACAAAATCTGGTCATTCAAGAAATGAGTTCAGAGACAAAGGTGGTTTCCCACATCTCTTCCAACGAGGGTACTGCATTCTCACTATGGGTACCGCCTGCTGACCAGCCACCATCCTCCAACTGCGGGGCCATCAGAAGGACCAGACACTGGTTTCTTGAGTCTCCCAAGACTACTCATGTTTGTCTACAACTGGGTCCAGCACACATGGGGAGGCAGCAAACCAAGCAAGAGTCCTCCATAACTCACTCCTAGGTTCTCGGAGGAGTTCCCATGATTCTCTGTACTGTAACCAGTCTTTCCCAACTGGAACCATGACTTCCAGCAGAGAGTGATTCTCCTCCATCCAATTCTGGAACTAGGTGAAGGGTCTAGGAAGGCCTGACACAGGGCCCCGTCCCACCCAACTGAAAGATATCTGTACCCTGGATTCTGGCAAGAAGACACACGGCTAAGACTGAAGGCAGAGTCTTCATGTGACATCATCTGTTACCAAGGAGTGGCCCACCCTTCAGGAAGTCCAGAGCAAGGGTTCTGGGGGTGGTCTGAGAGCATTACCATCTGAGGGGAGGTTCAATGAGAGGAAATGTGGGAGAGGCATTACTCAAAGGCACAGGGAACCACCATGGAAAAAGCCTGCCCTCACTGAAGGAGAACAATCCTTTCTCTGTATCAAGCTGCCTGGCAGAAAATAGGCACATTTGCAGTGTTTGTAACCACAGGGACTGGCAAGAGAAGCCAGCAAGGCCTGGCTTGCTCTCCACTGCTCTTGCTCTTGCAGACCTTACTCAACCCACACATACAAACATGTGGCAATTAAATACTTCTCGCAGGTTCAGAGGATTTAGCTAAATTGTCTGTACATAAGCCACTGTTTACAGAATCTTAAGGTCCTCTGATAGCAATGTAACTATCCTTGGTTGGATGAGCAGAACCTCTAAGCCACCAGCACCGTGAGGGCTGCCTGGGTGGTCCCTGCAGGTGTGCTGGGCCCTCAGGCAGTGGGTGGCAGGGCCTCGGTGGAAGGGCAGGGCAGGCCTCCAGCTCCAGGCTGAGGGGTCATGGGTCAACAAAAGGCCCCATGCTGGCGGACAGGTTGTGGTGACAGGAGAGAAGCAGTGCACACCTCAGGCCAACCTCTGACACAATGTGGCCACATCACAGTTGCAAAGCCCTTGGATATTCACATGCTGGGCCAGTAAGCCACTAGATAAATACTTCAAAATAAACCACATGCATGGTGGACATTTTTCTGTTTCCAACCCCAGCACCCCACCAACTGAGAAGAATTACAAAGTTCAACTCACTTATCGTCTTTCTCATAAATGTTTAGTCCAAGGGCATCAACCCCGAGCCAGAGGTCTGTTCCTTTCTTATTTTTTATCTCAAAATAGTTGATTCCGTACATTTCCAGGTCCTGAGCAATCTTCAGATACTCCAACATGGCGCTGTCTCTAGCAGGGAGAACAAGAGCATGGTCATTAGTGCGCGTTGAGTCCTGAACTGAGTATTGTTAATCTCAGGCACATCCGGCAGGACAGGCTGATGGCTGTGGCTTTGCTGCTGTCCCTCTGCTGGCCATTCACGCCTGTGCCCTAGCTGTCCTGCACGCTGACCACTGATGTCCTTCAGACATTCTGGAAGAACTGAACTGACTCATGCTGGTTTCTCCAGACACAGAAGATTTTCCTTCTAATTATTATTAGTAGGCACCATCTTTGTCTTGCCCACATGCTGCTGCAAGGGACTCCCACTGTCTGCTTTACCGGGAGCCACCATTTAGGCTCTGGGTGATTTCCCTCCACAAAAGATGCTCAGGACAGACGAAGCTGCAGGACACAATGTCTGTGAGGCCCAATCTGTAAATGAACTTTGAGGCTGGGGGATCATAGAGAATTGTTGCTAATGCTGCACATGAGAATTTAGGGCAATAGATAATCTGGCCATTTCTTACGTCTAACAGCCTCATGTCACATCATGTTCCTCCTTCATGACTCCTTTGTGCTTAATATTAATAGCAAGGGTTTCTCACTTGGGATCAGTTTTCCTCATACTGAACGATGCTTCTGCCCCCTTGACTAAAAAACAAAGTGTTTTAGACACAAGACCTTCTCTCCTCTAAAACAAACGAGGGAGAAGGCTTTGGGGCCTGAGGCTTAAACTAAACTGCTTCTTACCTCCAGGCATGAACACCTGCCTTTATGTAAGAAAAACCTCCCGTGCATGTTACCTTTCACTGCTCTGCCCCACTGGGGCTGAAGGCCCATGAGGCAGCTCCTGAAACTAATCACCTCAAGGGCCCTATCTGGAGTCAATGAGAAGGAGACAAGTTTGAGAGGCAGGAGCTGCCCAGCACTCACTTGAGCATCCCGCGATGCTCCGCATGCCACACCTGGATCCGGTCCTCCCACTGGTCCCTGGTGAGCTTGTGCTGGTCCATGACTCTGGATTGCAAAGGAAGAAGACAGAGGACTGTCACCACAAAGAGCCATGAGAGGAAGCAGCGGGCCATTGCCCATCTGCAGACCTTAAGTTTTCTTTCAAATAAAACCACCACAAAAAGTGTTACTACTTCCTAATATGTAGCATTTCAGACAGTTAACAACCCGAAAGGTTTAGAATCTAGAAAGAGACAAATCCAGTCTTGAGGGAAAAATTTTAAAAAGGTATTTTATATCTTTAAAGGGACCCTTCTTCCAAAAGGGGTAAATTATTTAACCATTAATGAATAAAGATTTATTTAATGGAGCCAAATCATTATACCCTAGGGAAAGCTAAGAAGTGTGATTATGTATATAACACAGCTGCTTTTCCATTCCATGAAGAATGGTCCCCTCCTCCTGCTACATTTGTCACAGAGCCTGCAGAAGTGGATCAGCACCTAGGGGAAGGTGATGGTGGGTCAGTCTCCACTGCAGTCCAGAGCAGTGCTGGCACACACACAGATTAGGAAGTGCTGAATCCCAGCCTCACAAAGGGCTTAACCCTTGTGTTCACTGACTGCTTCTGCTAACATACATCACTCACACCCTTTATGGACGCAACCACTGCTCTCATCCGGGGCCGGCCACCCCTTGCTCACCTTTGTGGGATCAGCCGCTCAGAGCTGAGGTACCCAGACTTATGCGTTTCCTTATTATAGTCTCCAAACTTGGCCTGCACTGCATACGAGCCCAGGAGCACTGCCGTCTCAGGAGGGCAGTAAATCTCATCGCTGAGAATTCCCTCCTTCACTTGGAGGAAGAAAAGCTTCTGCGTGATGTCCTGGATGAGCTCCTCAGACACATCTTCAGGGTAGAACTTGGCCCGGAACTTAAACTGGAGAGGATTCTCCTTTCTGACCTCCTGTGCTGACACCTGGACAATAGAAACCAAATGCCCTTCGCAAGCCTGACGGACAAGACCTACCGCCCAAACATGGTGCCTAATCATTGGCTCAAGAGGGTCGTACAGGCCAGTTTTCAGAAGATAACATTTACTCTGAAAGTTATCTTTTAGACGTAAGACCAAAAAAGGCCACTTAAAGTCCTATTACCCTGACACGTAGCCGGAAGCCTAGCAGCAGCCAGTTAGAGCCCCACCAAGCCACTAGCGCTGGCTGCTACCCTCTGGGGAGATGCTGCCCATTCCAGAGAACTCAAATCTAGAAGCAGGCAGCCTAGAGACCTACCTGCGAACCTGGTGTCTGTCCTTGTGGCCGGTCAAGCCGTGGGCCATGGCCCTTCCGTTTAAAAACTACTTCTGTGCCCTCCCTTCCCATCGCTAATTAACCCTCAGACTTGCTACTGTAACATGGGAGGAGGGCTCAGGGTCGGGAAAGGGAACATTTTCAAATTGTGTGGAGAAAACACATTTAAAGTTTTTGCTTTGCTTTTACAGTTGTTAATAGCATTATTCAGTCTTTGGGGCTGGAAGATAATCTACCACAGGTTCAAACAAAACAATAACAGGTTCTTACAAAACAGTGAATGATTCATGGTTTAGAAGATTAACAATCTCATCAGGGGGAAAAAAACACTAAGGTCAACTAAAAGCTAAGCAATTAACCATCATATGCCTCAATGAGTGAGCAGTAAGGAGAAATGCCAGGATCTAATTTCCCACCAATATCCCCCATTTACTGGAAACCTGCAACCTTTTTTTGTCTATAAAAACTTTTACACAAATAACAAGAACAAAAAACAAAAGACAGAGTGAGGTACTCTGGTTTCAAAGTTAACAGAGCAGACCAACAACCAAGCAACAGCCTGTAAATAGTTAACTCTGACTTACCTTTTTATCAAGTTTCAGCCAGGTAGGAAATCCTTTATTATCCACATACTGGAGGCCAAAGTACCACACTTCCCTAAGGCCGATGGTCTTCACCACCTGTGTGAGACAGACGGGGAGGGGCTGAAGCAGCCGGGAGAGCATGCCTCTCCTACGCTGCCCCAACAGGAGCCTGCTCCTAACAGATGCTACTCTCCCCAGAGCCACGGACAATTTATTGTTAACAGACAATTTGAGCAGATTCAGAATTAACCTTAAATCTCACAAAATCTTAAGATCTTAAAAATTCTCATCCCTCCTCCTCTGTGCTCCGTCACGCTTTCCCAAGTAAAGATAACCAGCTGAGTAAGCACACTACCAGCCACCATCACCCAGGTGTGAAGGTCTCCTGTCAGGTGTGCCTATGGGAAAAAGGGGGTGAAAGTCACCAAAGTGAAGCATGGCAACGCTGGGGTCTCCTCTGGTTGCCTACCCCTGCTTTCCAGTGAGACCATTCTCAAATGAATAAATCTTTAAAATAAATAATAAAATTCTAAAGCAGCCCAGGTGGCTTAGCGGTTTGGCGCTGCCTTCGGCCCAGGGCCTGATCCTGGAGAGCCGGGATTGAGTCCCACCATCAGGCTCCATGCAGGAGCCTGTGCCTGTGTGTCTGCGCCTCTCTCTCTCATAAATTAAAAAAGAAAAATCTTCCAAAAAAAAAATAAATAAATAAATAAAATAAATAATAAAATTCTCCATAGTACCAAATAAAGTCTCCTGTGGTCCGTTATACACAGAATCCCACACTGATTATTCTTGTGTCTTAGAAACAGAAAAGCAACTTGCTGGGGACACTTATTAGACATCATCACAACTGAATCCCAGAGCTTTGCTGCATTGCTTAAATCCCATGACATGCAATGCTATGCCTTTATAAAAAGGTTGTCATTCTTCAAATATATGGTTTCTATCACATTTAAAGGGCAAGAGGTCTGAACACATGAGAAATGACAAATCTGGGGCACCTGGGTGGCTCAGTGGTTGAGCATCTGCCTTCGGCTCAGGGCATGATCCCAGAGTTCTGGGATCAAGTCCCACATCGGGCTCCTGCATGGAGCCTACTTCACCCTCTGCCTGAGTCTCTGCCTGTGTATCTCTCATAAATAAATAAATAGATAGATGATAGATAGATAGATAGATAGATAGATAGATAGATAGATAGATAGATAAAACCTTTTAAAAAATGACAAATCAGGTATCGAACACTTGCTTAAAATAAAATCTGAAATTCCAAATAAACTCCTGCTCTGAACCTATGTTCTCATCTGCTTGGGGAGCAATGCTTGTTGGAACTCCAGGAGTCTGTTCACCATACACCAGGGAAGGACCACCCTCCCCATTTACTGCCCCCCCCCACCCCAAAGAGGGGAGACAGGGCTCCATCATGCAACAATATGAAGAACTTGGACTGTGTGGTGCAAGCTCCCAAGTCTCCTGTGAACTCTGCCTAGGTCTTGTTAGGGTAGCTGATGGCAAGACCAGGTTTTCTAGAACCAATCCTAATTTCTCACTCCCTGGAAACCTCCATTTCAACATTTGGATATAAAACCCTGCCTTGCCTTCCTCCTTGGGGTGTTTCACAATTGTACAGGCAAGCCCCCCGTGCATAAGCAATCTAGTCTTTGTACTCCATCCACCAACCTTAGCCTAAGCCTGGCTCCTAACCAGTTTGAAACGACTTCCCGTCTGTTTGATTCCTTCCCATCCCAGTCGGACCTTCGCTGATTTCCATGGCTACAGCTCAGATTCCTCCTTTCCCTCTGCTATGATGTGGCCAGCCCCCTTCAAGCAGTGGATCACAGACTCTGGAACTATGCCATGGACATAATCCAGGACCTTCACTCACTCAGTGAAAAGCCTGTCCCTGCATGCCCCAATCTGCCAAATGTCTCCGTGGAATCTTCCACCTAATTATTCCAGGGTAACTGTCTCCAGCATGTTTCAAAGCCTTACTTCTCTTCCTATGTCTTCCTCAAAATGACACAATCGAATTAACCTAATCTGCTTTCCTTCAGTCCGTTCTAAAAATCAAACTGTAAGTCCTTACAAGGGAAATCCAATATTCCTGGGAAAACACACCTCTAAGGTCCTTAGCTTACCCAAAAGCTGATAAACATCATGGAAGCAGAATGTGAACAGGTGTACAGTCTGTTCCTTTATCTCTGCCTCAGCGGTGTTTTAAATGGTAGTTTTAGGAAAAAATGCAGGGACAGGTCCACTTAACTCAATCTCAAGTGACAGGTGGAACGTATGCTTTGATGATGGAAAACAATGGGCACGCCAAGTCATACTTTTCTCATCACCTCAGGAACTTTGGTAGCAGAATTGCATTGTTCGGCTGTCAGGAAGGCTGCCTATGTGGCAGCTGGCCTGTGAGGCCCTCTGTCAGGTCAGATCCCTGGACTAGAATCTAGGCATAGATAAAGCAAGCGTGCTGGGGTGGGGTCGGGCCACTTTGTGCAGAAGAGACTGAAGGAACTCATAGGGTAGGAGATTCGAACTAACCTCTAAAGTCTCTTTCAACCTATTCCATTCAAGGACCATATTCTAGCGACTGGTAGTTTGGCCGAAGAACCACCTTTGCAGACCTCAAAGGTCATCAAGTGAGCAAAAGAGAAAGGACATACTCTAAAGACGTTAAGAAGAAAACATGCTCAACCTGGTTGGGGTGTGGGGAAGGAGCCCCAGGAAACACCTAGGGCTCCTCTGAGGAACCATCCTGACCACCTACCCACAGGAAGGTAGGATGTTCTGTGTTACATGCTACCTTGGAAGGCTATGGAAGGATCGACAAATGATCTTCAAAAAGACAAGAAGGGTTAAGACACCATGGAGCCAACCTCTGCCCCAGCAACCAAGCATGCTATAGGACCTTGGGCAATTCTCTTCTCTCTGGGCCTTCATGTCCTCACTTATACAGCCTTAGTGCTCTCAGGTTATGTGGTATTTTTCATGACAGATACACCAAAGTGTATCTTTGTATACACCAAGTGTATTTTTCATGACAGATACACCAAAGTGTAAAGAAATTAAATGTGAACTCCGTCAGAGAACTTTGTGTTCCAGTTGTTGTTGCCCAAGACGAAGTTCAGGATCCATCTCCCATTACTTCTCTTTCTGGTAATTGATCGGTAGTGGAATCTCATTACCTGTCATAGGGGTTGGTGGAGATTCAGGCAGGAAACATGGCTTGGGAACAGAGGTCAAAATGGGAAGTGGCCTTGCTTTTTGTTTAGCACATGGATTCAGGGGCTTGACTTTCTGGGATAGGAAATAGCAACAGGTGCTTGAACAGGATGGTTGATGGGCTAATGAGCTTTGGAATAATTTAGATACAGAGCTTATCAAAACTTGGCATGTTGACTGGATTTATGTGGTTAGCACTTTTTAAATAACCCATATCTACTGATTGAGTTCAGGGTCCATTTCTTGTATGCCTGCCTGTTAATCCACAGCTCCATGCTACTGGTAAGCAGATCATCTAATATTAGAAAAATGCCTGGCTTAAAACCAATCTGAAGGCCAAACTAGATGTAATTATTCAGCATTTAGGCACATGCAGAGTTCTGTCAACATGGCACCCTGGATCAAGAAGTGGAAATAATCCTATGCAGTATGAAGCTCCGTGCCCAGCACATGAGTGTGCAATTAAAACTGAACCACTGAATGAAGTATTTGAAGGAACAGGGCAGGCCTCTCCTACTCTCTCCACTCCCTCCCCTTCCAAAGGACTGCAAGGAGACAAGGATCTTCTAATAAACAGCAGTTCTATCTTGCAGAAGGACCAGACTCTTTTAATGGCCTCTTCACAAAGTTTCTGAGAAGCAACACGTGAATGGAAGCAAGTGCAGCTAAATGGCTGAGACACACCCAATCCAACCTAGAGTTTCTATCTCTGCTCTAAAAATTGCTTGAGGACAACCCAGCACTCATTTACAGACAAGGACTCTGGGGTGACTGAGGGCCTCCTACCCATTTCTGTTCTAACCACTGACCCATATGGCACTCAGCTGGCTCTATTTAACTTACTTCTGGTTATCTTTCAGGAGAAACCTTTAGATTTTTGCCCCAAGTCCAGCCTCACCCAGAACAGTAAATGCCTTTATCCTTATCGGGTAAGGCGGGGCCAGGGATGACCTCATCAGAGCAGCACAGGGCGAGTCGAGGTGTCTCTGTCCACCCGGGGGAAGCCTGGCGTGCACACCCCAGCACCGCTGCTGGCTCCTGCGGCTGCTCTAGAGCTGGCTCACACATGAGGGGCCGAGGCGGCAGGGAATATATTAACCTACTGGGTGCTCACTTTTGGGGGTAAGAAGGTACAATGAAGCATGGGAAGGAGTCACTGATACCTTCTAAATGTGCTAGAATTCTATCTCCCATATTTCCCAATCAGCACCCAATCCAATTTCCAGGTTTGGTGCTAGGGTATAGAACATCACTTCTATCAGTGGGGCCTCTCAGGGAGGCAGGCTATCGCTCAAGGGAATGCAAACTCATGTCTGCTCCTGTTGCCCTCTTGGATCCTTGGCCCCAGAGCAGAATTTACTCAGCTCAGAGAAGCAGATTGTGTTCTCAAACTTGGAACTGTTCCATGGAAGAGTTGTCACAGCTTTCTAGCTCGCTCACAATTATCAAAACTCTGCATTTACCTCAGGTCTCAAGAAGAATTACACAAGTATATACATGTGATCTGTTGCCCTAGCTCAAGCTAGGGAGGATCATCTGCTGACTCCTGAGTGTGCTCACAGATGCCACACTTGGAGACGAACCTGTGGCCTCCTTGATTCCAGGCAGTGTCTGGCCCTCACTGCACCCTGACCTGCTGACCAGATGGCAGGACATCAACATCGCTCGGTGACCGTGAACACCCCTGGGGGTGGGTGGATGGGAGCTAGAGCTTTTGAATGTGGCACTGTGCTGGAGAAGACTTCAGAGCATTCCGTATGTTTCTTTTCACAAGGGTGTGAACAGGAACTCCTGCAGAGTGTTTAGGATGGGTGAACCCCCTGGATGGAGGGGAAATGTCCTCCTCCACAAAAAGAAGCAAGCTAACCAATACATTCTGCAAAATGTACAGATTAGCAAAAAAAAAAAAAAAAACATTTTTTCCTAAATGGGAATTCTCTAAGCTCATAGAGACCAACCTGATCAAAAAGCTGTTTTCCTGTTGTATTTGGCTGGATGGCGAACTCCAGCTCCGCATCCATGGTGGTAACTCGGACGTTGATCTAAAAACAAAAAACAGAACAAAATGAATTACACTTAACTAAGTGTTCCTTCCTCCTAATAAGTCTTCTGGACCTTCCACAAAAACTCAAAGCTACTTAGCAACACAGCAAGAGTAAATTCCCCCTGCTGACATCCATTTTCATGCTGTCACGACATGCACACACTTACACACATTCATGCACACACACTGTAGTCGGCGATAGATGGGTGAGGAGTCTCCGCACATTCACAGCTTGGACTCAAGGGTATACCCAATTTACTTTAATAAAAGCACACTCACACTTTGGTCTAAGCTGTTTTTCTACAAAAATACATTGATAACCATTAATGTAGTTTTCTGTGTACCAGCTCGTATTTTTTTTTTTTAACCAGCTCGTATTGACCCTCATGACAGCCAAGGAAGGCACCGTGGGGTGGTATGCCGCCTTGAGGATTCAGAGAAGGAGCGATATATACCAGCATGTTCAGAAACACAGGCAACTAAATAGTGAAAAGGGAAATGGTCAGACGACTAAAGACCCATCAGAGAGAACGTCCCGCCACAATTTAAAATGCCAGTTATGAAGATGGTAAAAACATGGAAAATTGCTTCAGAAATGAAAGACATGACAAGCAAAATGGTACACACCCCCGCGCTGCAAACCTACAAGCCTCTAGGCAGAGGACAGAAGTAAAATGTGGGGATGGATGTATCATGGGATGGACAGGTCACAAGGCGACCACACTGAGACGTGGGTGAGGAGGGAGCAGCCTTAAAGAAGTCTCTAACTCGCACTGAGTTTAAAAAATTCACTTCAAGGTAATTTTCAAATTATCACTTGAGAAAACTCAAAACTGACAAATCTTTGTATCACTGTCCCAAAGGAAAACACCACAGCCACACAGCAACGGTAATGCTCAAGATTAAGAAACGTTTTTCAAGAGAAATATGTAAGTAGCTGGATACACATATACCCTAAATTCTTCCTGACTTGGAGGTAAATATCATGAGGACATCATGATTACATAGTAACAGGGCCAAGACTTTGCTGACAGAGGTCCACAGGTCCAGCTGGTGTGCGACACACATTCAGCACACACTGCTCCTATGCTAGGAACAAAATCCATCTTCAAAAAAAAAAAAAATCCATCTTCATGGATTGTTTCTTCTAACCCTCAAGACTGATAAGAAATATTCTGACACAAATCCACTGTATTTTAAAGGTTCTCTGACAGCAAAGACAAATGAGGCATAATTTTCCAGGATTTCAAGAAAAGTCTCCCCTCCAATATCAAGTCTACAAATTAAAGAATTCAAGCTTACACAGAAGATGAGCCATATTTTAAATTCTCCGATTAAGATATAAAAACTTAAGTTTCTTTCTTTTCCTGCTGGCAATAATTTTTTTTAAAATCACAAAATGGCTGTTATGAAGTATAAAAGGTATTTCTTAATTATGGTCCTATGGTCATATTAGAGATGAAAAAACAGCCCCAAAGTCAAATATTCCAGGAGACAAATGCAGCTCCAATTACACATTCATAAGCCTACAAAAATATATCACACCCAAAACCGGGTTGGTTGGGTGGGGGTTGCTCACAAATACAGACCTTAGATTCACTTTGCTGATTAACTGACTGCAAACTAATTAACAGGAATATAGAAAAAGACTATTTCTAAGGTTTGGATCAGGTTCACATTTGACTCAAAGTTGATACAACTCCTTAAAAAACCAAAGAGGATGGATGTAACAAGCCAGTAGTAAGTAAACCTCTTGAAAATTAAGCATGATGAGACGGTTTCCCTAACCTCTATAAACCACACCTGCCACCACGAAGACCCCATCTGCCATCTGCTGCTCCAACATGGCAATGCTGCCAAGTTCTGGTTGGTCTGGCCTTCCCAGAGAATCCTTTCTGTGAGCTCCAACACCCACAGGCTACCATGAAGCCTGGTACATAGCTTCAAATGGAGATGGGAAGCCTGACGATCAGGTTAAATTTTTCTGGCATTGCAATAATAAACACAATTCAGACAAATAGGAAATAGGTTTTTCTCCATTGTTTGGTCCCTTGGCCTTGTCAAAAGGAGTAATTCCCAGATCTGATCTGGGGACACATCAGGACTTTCCTTATTTGCAAAAATGCCCCTAAAATTAAAAGTCTAGTCAATTTTATTGATGTATATGTATACTCACATAGAGTGCATGCTCTACCACTCCGAGCTAAAAGGCTGAGAGGACTCATGAACCTACACAACACGTGAGGAACAATGTGTTGGCAGCCTGTGGCGCAGCTGCTCCGCATCATGGGTACACATGTACCTGCACTAGTCCCGATGTCCTAGTCTCAAGTGAGACTAGACCCTGCACAGAGGGTGTGACTGGCACGCTGGGCACAGGCGTTCCTTCTACAAGACTATCGAGGGCATCCATGACCCCGCCTCCTCCTAAACACAGGTGTCCCCAGTCGCTGGGGGAATCTAAAAGTGCCCCCCACACACACACCATTTCCACATGCTGAGGAGAGGGGAGGATGCTACCCAGACTAAGGACCACAACAGGGCACTGCCTTCATCAGGTCAAGGAGTTCTGAGTTTACAAAGCCTGCTAAGATTATTTTCAACTTTAAAGATCTTTAAAAATGAAATACTGAAATACAGCATAAACCTCTATCAGTGTTTAAAATGAAGCATTCACAAGGGCACCTAGGTGGTTCCACCAGTTAAGCATCTGCCTTCAGCTCAGGTCATGATCCCAGGGTCCTAGGATCAAGCCCCAGGTCAGGATCCTCACTCAATGGAGAGAGTGCTTCTCCCCCTGCTCGTGCTCACTCTCTCACAAATAAATACATAAAATCTTTAAAAAAAATAAAATCAAATGAAGCATTTACTCAGATGGACCATTTATATACATTTTGATCCACTTATCCAGGAGCTTTCAAAGAAATCAGACCTTTAGCAACTAAGAAAATGTATCTAAAACCCAACTCTCCTTTTCTGAGAGAGAGAGGGATCACACACACAAACATACAAGCTCTCACATGAGCAAACAGGTGGCAGGGGCAGGAGAGGGAAGGGAGATCACAAACAGGCTCCATGCCCAGCAGAGGTTGACAGGACACTGGGCTTGATCTCAGGACCCAGATCATGACCTGAGCCAAAATGAAGAGTCGGGTATTTAACTGACTGAGCCACCCAGGCGCCCCCCAACTCTCCTTTTTAATTATCTTTGTCTTAAATTTCCATAGTAAGTGGGACGCCTGGGTGGCTCAGGGGTTGAGCTGTCTGCCTTCGGTCCAGGGCATGATCCTGGGGTCCTAGGATTGAGTCCCGCATTGGGCTCCCAGTGGGGAGCCTGCTTCTCCCTCTGCCTGCCTCTTATGAATAAATAAAATCTCTCTTAAAATAAAGTTAAATTTCCATAGTAAGCAATCTTTTTAGAACTTGGATGGAAGCTGACGCCCATTATCTGCAATGCTGCCACAGAAATCAAGTGGGTTTGTAGGGTCCTGCATGATGAATGTGAGGATGGTCCCACAAAAACCCCAGAGGTCCACAGGCTTAAAATATACCACACCACACACATCCAAACCACATGCAAAGGTGGGGGAAAGAATGTGTGGTTTGCAATTTTTATCGTCTTGGTAATTACCCCACTTCTTATCAAAGGCAACATCTGCTGAAGACAACAAAATCCCGTAGTAAAATGTAATATGAGTGTGTGTATATAGAGTACGCAGTTAGTCACTGAAAATGTAACCCCAAAAGGCAGTGTTTCTCTCAGGCCCAACAAAATATTGAAAACCTGTTAAACACTCTGCTTTGTTTGGGGATGATGATGGTTAAAGTTTAGTTTTGTTCACATACCTCCACTGAATACACAGGCATTCACATACACAAGCGTGCATGCATGCATACACACACACACACACATCATGCAGATGACAGTGTAGTTTAATAATTCAGGTTTCTTCCACATGCTGAGACAAAGCCATGCTGAAAGTTCTACTAAAAGTTCTAAAATGTTAGAACACAGAAGGAACCAGACTTAACTGCATCCTGCTGTGTGTAATGGGAATTCATCAATAAGTTTAGATAATGGTGTTAACGATAGGTTTTTAAACTCCACAGATTAAAAATAATGAGGTCTTCCTCTGGCTATATACTGTGTCAGAATTTTAGAGTAAGAGGACTTGTCTTAGACCCAAGTCAAGAAAACACACTAATGAAGATACCTGAACCATCCAGGGCAATGAGGTTCTAATGAATCTAATGCCTATTTTCCACACTGGCCATATTTCGCAAAAAAAAAAAAATCTTTCTTCTTTTTGCCCCAGTAGCCTCACTTAGTAAGGAAATTGTGTTTTCATTTCAGTAAGACAGGTGAGTTTTTGATTATCAGAATGTCAGTAAATCTGCTAGGATCTGAAAGAAATGTTTTAGAAACAAAAATCGAAATGAACTTAAGCTCATTTCTAAAATATAAATAAAACTACCAGCAAAAACTCTTAGAACTAAGCAAAATGCCATGTGTGCTTTCTTTGCATGACTGGAACTACTGTCCCCCAGGTATATGCACTGCACCTCTAGAGAATGCACAGGATATGCAATGCAGGAATTTAACACATAAACCTACCTTTGCCTTAGTTAATGAAGTTAATGCAAATCTAATTGTAGTGTTGTCTCTGTCCTCCCTCTGCTTAATAATCTACTCTAAAAAATTCTATTTGCTGTTCTTAAGGGTTATTAGCTCAGCTCAAGACTGTGACACCATACGCCGACGAATTTCACTGTTCCCAGCCAGCCCTAGCTAGCAGGCACCTGGCATGCCCTTGGAGCTCACTCACTCCACAAGGACCAAATACCTACTGGGTGCCCCGGGCACCTTGATGGCCCTGGGACAGAGGGAGTCAGACTTCCTCTGACCTTCAGTCACTTACAACACAAGAGAGAGAGACATGCTTTGAATAGCTCTCATTCACCATAGTTTTTTTCCAAATGGGCCCAAGTACTAGAATCCCCAGAGCAGCCTTTCAAACACCCAAAAGTTTCTGGGCCTTAGCCCAAGAACCTATATTTTTTAAAGCCAAACAAAAGATTCTGAGGACCCACTGCACTCAGGGATCACTGCAACAGTGAAGAGAATGCAGCCAAAGGGACCTGGGTTTGAGAGCTGGTGCTGCAGCCTGAGGACTTCCTCCCACTGGGCCTCACCCCCTGAACTACAAGCCAAGGGTCTGGACTAGAAGTCCTGAGGTCCTTCTGCCTCTGAAATGCTTGGTCTAAAGTCCAACAGCACAAGGGGACATGTCGGGGTGCAACCAAATGTAGCACTGTGAGAATAGGTGGGTCGACTCCTTCTTAAGGAAGGTGTGTGGATGGACTGGGAAGATTCATAAGAAAAATAGCTGTGTGATACTACTAAAAGCTGGCTAGGAGAGTGTTTTCATAGGTAAAAAGAAAAGCTCACACCTATTTTCACATTTCCAGGAGGCAAAATGCAGGACACAGGGTAGTACAGGTTTTATTGCTCCAATGCAACTGACATCTTATTTTCCAATAAGAGAATGTAAAGGTGTTAAACTACAATCCGGTTTTTAAAAACTCAGTAACAATTTACACTTTTAAAACAAATCAACTGTCCCCTCTGCTAACTCCCCCCCATAACTGAGCTATCATGAGCACAGGCCTGAGCACAGGTAGGCGGCCAGGACCTACCTCCCTAGGCAATCCCTGCCCAGTGGGCCACATCTGGAAGAAAGCACTTCCCCTCATTTGTAAAATGAAGTACTGTAACTAAAAATGTTTTATCTGTAAGGATTCTCCCAACTGTAACATTCTGGAACTTAAAAATCATCTGAGTGGCTTCTCACACCATCCAAGTTCATGGCTGTGCTGGTCTCTGGAATGTCATCTGACCTTCAGAGAAGAGAGGGGGCAAAGAGGTAACACAAAGGGGGCTATTTTGAGGTCACACAAGTTAAGGCTGGTTCTGTTTCCTTAACAGAAAGAATTCTGAGTGTCTTTGCTATGTTAATATCTTTGTCACAAAATCCCTGGATGGCGGCCTCTTCAGGATCCTCCAAACTAGTCTACCCACAGAATATCCCAAAGGACCAGGAGGGTTTAGAATACAGTTTGGAAAACATGATTTCTGAATCTTCCCAGTTTATCAAAATAGTACCTAAATTGCATTCTAAGAGTCTGAGAGATGTAAAAAAGAGCTGACGATGAAATACTGTTTCACTTTCTAACCTATGTATGACTGCTGGATTTGGTGCTGCCAAAGGACCTCCTGGTTCTTTCCCTTGTTTGAGTAAATAGATCCAGTCTTAGGAAGTGCCCATTTCCTTCTGAAATACTTTAAAGAAAGTTGATTTAAAATTACCTCTCTAATCACACTTTTTGCAGAATAAACTCATACCATACTAAAGACCAAGACAAGAAGGAAACATTCAAAAGACCAATTCCTCCACAAACTTTATAGGCCAACAAGCAAGTATGTCTGCTTGGACAAGGCAATCAGATCTCATTTTAGGAGCCAGAATGCTACAGGGGGAAAAGAAAGTTTACAGAGATTTTCCTATATACTTAAGAATCAGGAAAACCATTTAAAATAGAAAGGGAAATACAAATGATTGCATTCTAATGTTTGAATTTCAGGCAGTGGATTCAGTGATAACAGATTAGTCTCAATACTATCGCACCTGCATTTACTAAAAAATTAGTCTGAGTAGAACTATCCAAGCACCACCAAGATTACACTGAGAGCTTGACCTTTCATAATCACTTCAAAATGTCAACACTGTTTTCCAACATTCCAGCCCTCTCCCAAAGGTGCCCCTTCAGCAATTTCCAACAGCTTTCAAATATTTGGATAAGAGCTTTCAAATACTTAGAAATGCTCTGATAGGAAGTAGATAGAGTAAACATTCTCCTACAAATGGGGGAAGCAGGGGAGTGGGTCAAGGAGAAATTCTCACAACAGATAATAAATGAGTTATAACAGTTTTCTGAGATACTATTTTGGTTCACGTAACTGAATAGAGACTATTGTATTTTGATTTTCATGTTGAGTCATTATGTGCTTTTTTTTAATAACAGCTTTGTTGAAATATACCTTACACATAATTCACCCATTTAAAACGTGCAATTCAGTGGTTTTCAGTAGAGTTATGCAACCAGCACCACTATCTAATTTTAGAGCATTTCATTTCCCTCAAAGAAACCTGGTGCCCATTAGCAGTCACCCCTCCCAATACTCTTCCTCCCTCGCCCTGAGAACCACCCATCTACGGTTTGTCTCCATGGATTACCCTGTTCTTGACACTACTCATAAACATGTGGCCTTTTGCCACTGCCTTCCATCACTTATCCTGTTTTCCAGATTCATTCATACTATTTAGGCTGTACTAGTGCTCCATTCCTTTTTTATTGCCAAATAATATTCCACTGCACAGATACATCACTTTTATTTATCCATTCATCAGCTGATGGACATTCAGGTTGAGTAGCTTAGTAACTAGCTCATGTTGCTTCAGTGATGTAAAATATGAAACAGCTGGAAAACAAGGTGTTTGACATAATGTGGTATTCAAATTGATATGAATAAAAATTCTTTGGTGGGAAACAAAGATAAAAGAAAATGAATTTATTTAAAAAGTTTTATTTTTATTTTTTTGTAAAGATTTTATTTATTCATGAGAGACCCACACTGAGAGAGAGACAGAGACACAGGCAGAGGAAGAAGCAGGCTCCATGCAGGTAGCCTGATGTGGGACTCGATCCCAGGTCACCAGGATCATCAGGCCCTGGGCTGAAGGCAGCACTGAACTGTTGAGCCACCTGGGCTGCCCTAAAAGGTTTTATTTTTAAGTAATTTCCACAGACCCAATGTGAGGCTTGAACCCACAACCAAGATCAAGAGTCCCATGCTCCAGTGACTGAGTCAGGCAACTCAGGAAAACTAATTTTAAAAAATATTTAAATTTAAATTTACTGTTTTTAGTTGTAAATGAAACTACTGTCTTCAGGAAGAAGATCCCAGTTGCCAAACAAACTAATGTGAACACAGTAGAAAACACTCTGAATCCTTTCCCAGGCTTATTTTCCTGAAGCCAGCAGTCTTTCTAGCCATCACGAATTCTAGGTGATTACTTCACCCCACAAATGAGGAAAGGGCACTGAGAGCTGTCCCACCGAGGAGCAGAGGTAAGAACCCAGGCTCTTGCTCAGGGTTCTCCCAAGTAAATCATGTTCTTTTCCTAATTTTAAGCAGGGGCTGAGTCTTCCGTTCCACACTGAACTTCAATGGTGCCAAGCATGCTACAGGTAGCTACTCAATTTAGGTACCAATATATATGATATTAAATGATTTTATGATTTTAAATGAACATTACTTTTATATTTTAGACTTTCCTGGATTACCAAATGCCTCCAGAGCCCTGTCCATTGCTACACCGAGAGACGTGGCAATAGCAGACATGTTTTACAAAGTCTTGTGTCTCTTAGTAATGGTTTGGGGAAATACAGCCAGCTGCCCCTTATAAACTATTCCCTGGGCCCTCAGTGCTCCTTGGAGGCAGTGGTTCTCAAACCTGAACATGCAGAAGAATCACCTGAAGAGCTTGTTGACTCAGTTTTCTGGGCCCCAGGCCCAGAGAGTCTCTGACTCAGTAAGTTGGGATGGAGCCCGTAAGTCTACAGCTCTACCAAGCTCACAGGTGAGGCCACCCCGGGAGAGCCACTGCTCTCATCAGGGAAAGAGATTACTATCCCAAACATACAAAAAGCCACAGCACCTTTTGGCAAAATTAATGCATTTACGGTTACTATTTATATATAATCATATGAAAATCTTTGTTAAATTTTCATTCACTAAAACTGGAGTACAGTTACAGACCTGTGCCTGCATATCCCACAGACTCCATATCCCAGAAGTACCCTATTTGGTGGTCTCTCTGGATCTTAATCTTATCTTTAAGATAAAAATCAGGTCATTATGAACAATACTCCAACTCAATAAATCCTAATATCAGCTATGACACGCAGCGGTTCTCTCTCACATTTGCTGGCTAACAAATAGAGAGCTTCTGTAAAACATTACCATTAAGCTTAGCAAACCTGCATCAGCTTAGTGCAGAAATGCAGACACATGAATTCAGCCAAAGAAAGCAAAGTCGGAAAGCCATTAGGGCAAGTGGATTTTATTTTTTAGTTTTTCTCTCTCCATATCACCAGCCCTTTTTAGGAGGTCAAAGTAAAGGCTACTATTTGAAAAGGTAACTTTGTTTCCTCCTATGATGTAAAATGTTTCTCTTAGTTAAAATGGGCATTGCTGCTCCCAGTAACAATGTTTATATGAACAACAAAACTATACAGAACTAGCTGCCCCTGAAAATTCATTGACCATATTTTACATTGTTATAGTTTCTAATAAGCATAATTAGACCCCAACTTTTATTCAAGAAAGGCAGTCCAGAAACAACCCTGTTGTACACCATTCCTTTTTTTTTTTTTTGTACACCATTCCTTTAAGAATAGAGAGGCCAAAGGAAAACCAACAGGTTGCTATGGGGAGGTATTTACCAAAATAGCAAAACACTGCAGTACAGAGAGAGGACAAGTAAAATAGAAGTGAGGTCTTTAAAATATGATTTTGCATTAAATGAAGTAAAGGCCATAGTGACCTGACACTGCATTGGCAAAAGCACCACCACCATCATCCTGGGTTCCCTCCTCTCCTTCAACATTCCCACTACCAGAGGGAGCCACAGGTCACCACATGCCCAGAGCAGGCTGGACTCAAAGTTTAAAATTCCAGAGATAGATGTTTAAGTGCTAGCTCCTAATACCAGACTTCTTGAGGTTTACTGACCTTTAGATAATGTGAAAATAACAGTAAAAATACACCTCACTAATAAATACTGCTAATGGCAAATCTGTAAATCAATGGATAATAACTTACAATATTGCTGTTTTCTTTCAAGTGCCTCTGTTTCTTACACCTAAACTGTACCAAACTGCATCATTTTATAATCTCTTTCAAGATGAAAGAGACAGAGTAGCAGTGAACAAACTGGCTTGATTGTTAGGCGTTGGAAAATTTTCAGATGCCAAAGAAAACTGGTCACCTAGCTTTGCAAATGCAAAAAGTCTGGAACTAATGAGAACAAAAATGGTCAGGCAGTTCAGTAAAAATTCTATGCATCATAGTTTTATCTGTAGCACAGCAACCATTGAAGACAGATGGGTAGAACAGATCTAAAGCTCACCTTTTTTTTTTTAAAGCTCACCTTTCGATAAAAGTTTTCAAATAGTTATACAAAACTAGGACAATATACTAGCCTTTTATTGCCTAGTAATAATAAAATCATCAAATGTTAGGGCTGACAAGAGTACACTTGTGACAACTCTAATAACCACTATCTAGTACTTCCACAGAGGTCAAAGTGCTGGCCCACAGTTCACAGTAATTCCTATAACCTTCCTAGGAATCACGGATGGGTGGTCCCACTATTCCTGGAAATATGAACCACTAAGTCACAGAGAAAGACTGGGTGACATGGCTGGTGCCCTGCACAGGACTCCAGATACTCTATCCTGCTGATGGTGGTCACCTCCCCAGCAGGACAATTCAAAATTGGCTGATGCTAACAGTTAATGGAAGACTGAGAAATGGGGGGGGGGGGGGGGGGTGGAGAGTGAGGGAATCTATCAAGAAACCAAATTAACTGCCACAATCTAGTGCCTCAGGCTGGGTCATTACACTCTGGATTAAAGCAAACCACTGCCCTCCTCTCCTATTCCTTCTAGATAGGGTGTAAAAAAGCAGTAACTGGTCAGCATTTGCCTGGGTGCTAATTACTAATGAAAAGTATGGTCATAATCACAGAGTTAAATGACAAAAGAGTAAGCTCAACTCCATTACAAACCAAGTGGCTGTAAGTCGACTTTCTCAGTTCAGTTAACCAGTCCTTAGTTTTAGGAAATTTAAGCTTAAATTTTAACATGAAAATATGGGGGAGGCCCCTGTCTCCCACCCCAAGAGCGTCGTAACACCATGAGGTGGGCACCTACCTCATTTTAACAAAGAACTCAGTACCACTTTAAGGAATTTTGAGGGTAACTTAATCATAAAAGTGCCACATATCTATCCCTCACCTCCTTTCTTAACTTTCCTAAAAGTTACATTCATCTACATGTTATATTTGATATATTTTTGTTTTATAAACGTACATGTTGTTAAGGACAACTAAACTAGTGACAAGGTCCAACTATTTTGTGGGCTGATTCTAAGTGGCTACTTGGTGAGGGGAAAAGTTATCCTCGTCCAACCTCTTTTCTCCCCTCTTTTAAAAATTTAAATTCAATTGGCCAACATAAAGTACATGGTTTCTGATGTAGCGTGCAATGATTTATCAGTTGCATATAAAACCCAGTGCTCATCACATCACTTTCTTTTAAAGGCTGAGGAAACAGGCCCAGAAAGGTGTATGCAACTGCCTCAACTTCTGATAATCAGCTACTAAAAACATTTGTTTATATGTATATGGCTCTTAAATGTTATCCCTGAAATGTTGCGTCTTTCAATACAAGTCAATGGTTTTTAATTCTGAAAAGTTTGTTCCAAATTCCAGGATGAAAATTATATAAAAGTATAGATACACAGGGAAGAGCCCAGATCAACTGATATCCATCACATAATTTTAGGAGCAGGTAATGAAACCCCAGGTCTTTCTAAATGGCTCCTTCTGCCTTGGAAAGTGAGCCACTTCCTGCCCCCAGACCCACTTCCTGTCTCACAGTGCAGCAGACAAAAAGCAGACAAACCAGTCCTGTTTGTACTCATTATAACTAGAGAAAAATCACAACCTCAGTTAGAAAGGAACTCTCTGAGCAGCCCCATTAAAAAGGTCAGTTCCCTCTAACTTGAAAACTGGGCTGGGAACATTTCGTGCTGAGTCCTCGCCACCGTCCATGGACTCAGGCTTTGACAAGTTGAAGGGTCCTCACTATCACCCAAGCTCCACTCACCTGTGGTGCAGATGACTACTGGGGCTTCCTCCTATGGGCTAAGGGCTTTTAAATCCTATTCCTCGAAACTACTAGCTCTCTAGTGAGAGTCTAAAAGCAGGAACCACCCTGACACCAGGAAAGACATGCACTCTCTGTGCAGATTCAATATGGGCACTGGACTGGCCGTCAGGCTTCGACACCTAGCCTAGGAAAGGGGAAGAAACAATTTCTTTCCAAGACACAGATTACATCCTTCTTTTCTCCCTACTCCAAGGTCACTTTCTCTTGAGCTAATAGGCGTGTGAAGTCTTGATTCTGTAACATGTGATTTCAGTTTTGCCTGATGTGTCATACATACTTCACCAGTTTAGTTCACTGAAAACGGAGGTTAATTATATCCACCAATTTAGGATCCCATAAAAGACAAAAGGGACAGGACCAACATGGCTATCACCTACTGCAATGATGTTTCATTCTAGGCTCATAAAATGCAGGAAATTAAAGGCCTATAGATTAGACTTCACTACCCACTTGGAATGTACTGTTTTCTTTGTAAAGTTAGAAGTCTCTCAAGGGTTTTACCTTTCTAACCTGGTTGGGAGTAACTATCAAAAAATGGTAATGTCCGAGCAGTGGAATTCCTTCACTAACCTGTTGTTTTAGTGAAGGACACGTAAGCTAAATCATACTTAAATCTTGTGCCATTTCCTTTATAAATCTTTGCCCCTGGTTAAGATTACATATGCAATAGGAGCACCTGACTGGCTCAGTCTGTAAAGCATGCAACTCAATCTCGGGGTTGTGAGTTCAAGCCCATGCTGGGTATAGAGATTATTTTAAAATACAAAATCTTTTTAAAAAAATCCCATGTGCAGTAATATTTTGTTACAGAACATTTGTCCTGTAAGAAGCTTAGGCAAAATATATTTAAACCTGACCAAGAAGGCTTTACTTTGGCCATCTTTGAAAATACAGAGCAAGACTCCAATAGCTTTTTTAAAAAAATCCTACTAAATCAGTAAGTTTACAAAATTCACACAGAAACAAATTTCAACAAAACTTATTTAAACCGCCCAGTGTTGCTGAAATTATACTAAAACAAAAACAAAATTCTCAGTTTATACTTGGTTGAGATCCAGTACGTCAGGTCCAAGACAGATCACAACTACACACAATTAATTAATGGGAGTAAGGGCCAGAGGCCCACTCAAGAGCTCCCCCACACACACACACAAAAGCTCAGGTCTGCTGTGCTTGTGGCCATATCCCTCCCACCTGCCTGAGGCCCCGTGGGGATGGCAAGCCAGCCTCTAAAGCTAGCCTTCAAATTGGCTGCACAAAACCCTGTTCCAGAATGCCCCAAACTTTGCTATGCTCACTTTCAATTTTCATCTCTGCAAAAGCTGCCATTGAGGCGATGACCTATTTCCAGTCGGGGCACGAAGGGCACTGCACAACCTCCTCCCGCCAAGATCGTGGGAAACAGTGGAACTAGCTAGGAATAAACAGCTCTGTGTTTTCAAATGAACTGCAATTGTGACTGGAGGTTCCCTCGAGTAAAATATGTATGTGGGAGGTGAGACAGTCCAGATGGGGTAAAATCAGGCACTCATCTAATCAGAACACCAAAGCTCTCCCAAGAAAAGGGGCGTCAAGAAAAAAAAAGGGGGGAGTCTACTCAAGGATCCTCCTAGAGCAGCTCAG
Source organism: Canis aureus (assembly GCF_053574225.1). NCBI lineage: Eukaryota > Metazoa > Chordata > Mammalia > Carnivora > Canidae > Canis > Canis aureus. The sequence continues at coordinate 48,714,641 of NC_135611.1, forward strand.
CAGGAGCTCGAAGGGTTCTCAGGCTCCCTCCAGGGGACTCCAGATCCCAAAGCAGAGATGTCCCTTCCCACTTGCCCTCCCACCACACTCAAACGTTTGTCCTTTTGGAAAAGTGACAACATCTTTTCACCCCTATAATGTGCCTTTATAAAACAAACTTTACTTTGTAAAATTTGGAACATTCACAAAAGTAGAGAGAATGGACACCATCCCCTCTTCACGTACTTTCATGCAGCTGGACACCATTAACTTCCTAACATTCTTGATTCATCAATTCTTCCCACCAGTTTAAAATAATTTTTGCTGGCTTATTTTAGGCTGCCACAGGACCATTTCAATTGCAAAAACTTCAATACATAGCCCTAAAGAACTGAGTACGTAAGTTACACACTCACCGTACTTCTATCATTTTAATATTTAAAAATCAATCAATATTTAATTATCCCCCATTGTCTCAAAAAATCTTTTTAGGAACACCTGGGTGGCTCAGTGGTTGAGCGTCTGCCTTTGGTTCTGGGGACCCAGTCCCACATCGGGCCCCCTTCAAGGAGCCTGCTTCTCCCTCTGCCTATGTCTCTGCCTCTCATGAATAAATAAAATCTTTAAAAAAATATATTTTTACAGTTGAATTGTTCAAATTGTCTTATGCCCTCTGCAGCCTTGTCATCACACTGTATTTCCAAACTGCCCTGTTTGGCCAGTTTCTTAACAAACATCAAGTTTTCCCCACCCTATCTCCCCATCTAAGTCCCACTTAAAAGTCTCACCCAAATAGCAATGTATTATGTAAGCAGATACTTGAACAACAAGAAGCAATATCCATAATTATTTAACCAAGACAATGAGACACCTCAACAAGAATACTTTACTATTATACATGATGCCTTTCATAAATAAGAGGTGGTTCCAATATAATATTTACGTTCTAAGTTTTTACCCAGTGGTTTGTGGTTCAATTTTCTCTTTAAAAACATAATAAACATGGCTGGATCTCCTTCTAAGAAGTATTTTTCATGAAATCTATACATGCAGTAATGATCCAAGACCCATAATATCATTCAAAAAATTAATTTCCTTGAATCTCTATCTGAGAAATGATGACAGAATCTATGTGGGTATGACAAAGGATGACATGCTTATCATCAAACCTACTTGAAAACAAGTTCTTAGAGAAGTATCCTGGCTCACTGTCCAGTGCATGAGTGATTTACCAAACAACAACAAACAGACAAAAGTAAACCACACTCTGTCCAGTCACAAGGTCAGTCTGTCCAGTGGTTTTAACTCTTCACTCAACAAAGAGTGAGAATTAAAAGCCTCTCTACCTTTTGGCAAAGCCTGGATGAAGAAAACCAACAACAGTGTTGCTATCACTCCCTGACTTTATGTTAAGGATTTGGAAGCAGGGGTTTCCCCCTTTTTGTCAACAAGTGTACCTCCGGGAACTAAGAACCTGGCACACAGCAGGTACTCTAATTGTTAATGAACAAGTGAACATTAGGGATGGGGCTGATGCTCATTGAGGGAGTAAAGGGACAAAAATGCAAGGTAAATTCTATTGCAATACCAGGCTACGTGAGAAAAAAGAATCCCCATCATGAAATACAAAAGTTTTTAATCAGATAAGAATTTAGTAGTGACAAGTTGAGTTCCTCTCCATATACTGTCCTCGGCACTAGGCACAGGGCCAGGAGCTTCCAGTGCCGGGATGTCCTGCCTGGCCTCAGCATAACCTCTGCGCTAGATCCCCTGGACAGTGTTTCACAGGTAAGGGGGACGGGCACAGGGACATGAGAAGCTCACCCAGAATAGCTTCTAAGAGGCAGGCATGTTTACATACCAATAAGCAATAATTTAATAAGGCCAATAAAGCAAGAACGCAAAGTTTGTTCCTGAAGCCGGTAATGATGGTTTTCTTTTTTAACCACTTTGCATCTTGCTTTGTGGCCAGCAAAGAAAATCACAAAAAACAAAACAAACAACCCACACAAACACACACACCCAACAAAACCAAACCCAAGTATCTAACACTGTTATAGATAGAACTAAGTTCTAGTAAGTAAAATAAAACTTACTAAAGGGTGGACAGTTGAAAGGGGTTCTATTTTAGATAGAGCTAACGAATGAATTATAAAACTATGTACAGTCAGAAATTCATACATAGACTATAGTGCGTCAAAAGTTAATTTCAAATTGTCAGTAATTAAAAAAACAACTCATTTATATAATCTTCTCCTTTCAACTCAGATATCAGATACAAATTGCTTCCTTTTGCTGTCCGCCAGAAGTCTGTCATCATACAACGGCTTAGCCAGTGTGACACAAGATACTACCACTTTGTCTATACAACAAAGATCTGCTGGAGCACCAGCCTTGTTTAAAATATTCCCTCAACACCACCCGTGCCTGCTCCTAGGTGACAGCAGCCTTCTCAATACCTGCCAGGCTCACAGCCTGTGATGCACCTAATATTGGCTAACAGATTATTTGCTCTTTGATTAGAAATTTTTAAAAATTGGAACAGCTGGTGTCGATCTGCTTGGAAATATTATTAGCTTTGTCATAAAATATATACAAGAATATATTTAAGTAATTATTTTTATCCTAAAGCAGAGGTTACCAAATTTTTCTGTGAAGGGCCAGATAAGTATTTTAGGCTTTGGGGGGCCATTGCAGTGTCTGTCACATGTTACTGTACTTTTGTTCTAAACAACTCTTTAAAAGTGTAAAAACCACGGGATCCCTGGGTGGCACAGCGGTTTAGCGCCTGCCTTTGGCCCAGGGCGCGATCCTGGAGACCCGGGATCGAATCCCACGTTGGGCTCCCGGTGCATGGAGCCTGCTTCTCCCTCTGCCTGTGTCTCTGCCTCTCTCGCTCTATCATAAATAAATAAAAATTAAAATAAATAAATAAATAAAAGTGTAAAAACCACGGGATCCCTGGGTGGCTCAGTGGTTGGGCGTCTGCCTTCAGCTCAGGTCGTGATCCTGGAATCCGGGATCCAGTCCCACATCAGGCTCCCTGCATGGAGCCTGCTTCTCCCTCTACCTGTGTCTCAGCCTCTCTCTGTGTGCCTCTCATGAATAAATAAATATTTTTTTAAAATGTGAAAACCGTTCCTAGTGTGTGGCCCCTATAAAAACCAGTCACAGTCATATTTAGTCTTGACCTATACTATCCTAAAGTAAAAACAATTATTTATGATAATATCTGATTACAATTTTTTGACATAGGAACTGACTTTCAGGCAAATATAGAAAAAAATAGGATGTGGAAAGTATCTTTAAAGTTAACAAAAAGGTAAGCATAATCTGCTATACTTGCTATTACAGTTTGATCCTCACGTCCAATTGATCCCCACGATCCAATAAAAGTTGGGTCAAGGTCATTTTGCTTTTAAGGTTTGATTTTATCAAATATATTACACATTAAAAATATAATTAATGCAGTCTTCCATGTTCTTTGAACCAGTATTACCATTTATCTATAGGTATTAAGAAGAGCCTAGAGGGAAGCCTGGGTGGCTCAGTGGTTGAATGTCTGCCTTTGGCTCTGGTTGTGATCCCAGGGTCCTGGGATTGAGTCCCACACTGGGTTCCCTGCAGGGAGCCTGCGTCTTTCTCTGCCTCTCCTCTCTGTGTCATTCATGAATAAATGAAATCTTAAAAAAAAAAAAAAAAGAGAGAGAGAAAGAAGAGCCTAGAGAATGGACTGTGACTCACAACACAAGATAGAACCACCACTGACTGTTGCTGCCTTAAATGCCCTTCTGCTCTGATGCACTGGTGAGCTCCTATGCACCCCTCAACACCCACCTAAGCATCTCACTGGCTGGGAAGCTTTCCCTAGCTCTCCAAGGCACACTTCATCTTCTTCCCTATGTAGCTCCATTATCATACTTATTATACTGCATTTTAATTCTTTGCTTACATATCTGACTCCCCTATTAGACTAAAAATCCCTTAATGGTAACAATCTACCTTAATTTTATACGACCACCTAGGATGTAATGGCATAAAACAGGACTTCAATGAATAAGGAAGGAGCCCATATGACCTCCCAGGGAATTCTGACAACTAGAAGACATAGAGGATGAGAAAGAGAGGTAAGAGTGTTCCCTTTCACTAAATAACCCATACATTTCACATTGCTGTTTTTCTTAAAAAGGCCTACTGACAAACTTTACCTGGCTAATAGCAACTAGGAAACTAAAACCCTTAGTTTTGGCTATGCCTTCCATTAAAAAATTTGTGACGTTTTCAGAAAAAAACGTACACAAGACATACACAGAGCAGATGGCATCTGGAGACATATTATTTGGATTTCATAGACACGAGCTTTGTATATTTTATGTAGAATTCTTTTCATTTAAAAATGTTACTCCCATTTTACAGATGACAAAATGGAGGTTCCTAGAAGCTAGATAGCTTGCCAAAGTACAGGTTAAATACTAAATTATGAAACTATTCTTTATATGGCTTTGCATTTTTATTTGGAAAAATTATGTTCATTAACTATATATTAAGCTTTTTTTAAAAAAGATTTTATTTATTTATGAAAGACAGAGAAAGAGACAGAGACACACACAGAGGGAGAAGCAGGCTCCATGCAGGGAGCCCAACGTGGGACCCGATCCCAGGTCTCCAGGATCACACCCCCGGCTGAAGGTGGCGCTAAACTGCTGGGCCATGGGGGCTGCTGGGCCACGGGGGCTAAGCATTTTTAGCCAAAAGTTTCTAAGTCGGACACACCGGTGGCTTAGGATCACCCTCGTCAGGCTCCCTGCATGGGGCCTGCTTCTCCCTCTGCCTCTGTGTTGTCTCTAATAAATAAATAAAAATCTTAAAAAAAAAAAAAAAAAGTCTCTAAGTCATATTATAGCATCATTTCTTTTCTAAAAGAGAACAAAACAACTAGGAGTGCCTGGCTGGCTTAGTTGAAGAGTACATGACTCCTGATCTCAGGGTCCTCAGTTTGAGCCCCTCATCAGATGTAGAGATTACTAAATAAACTACTGAAGTCTACAATAAGATCTTCATTCTTTATGCCACAGACATGAATGGTAAGACTCTTAGAAGGAAAATAATGCAATCTTTTAGTCTCTTCAGTAAATATTCTCTAATTAGTAGTGGCAACCATACATTTAGTGCTTAACTTAAAAACTAATTGGAGCTGGGGTGCCTGGCTGGCTCTTGGTTTTGGCTCAAGTTGTGATCTTAGGGTCGTGAGACAGAGTCCCAGGTTGGGCTCCACCCTGGGCATGGAGCCTACTTAAAACACAACAACAAAAAAAGCAAAGCAAAACAAAACAAAACCAACTGGAGTAACTGGGGATTCCCCTAAGTGTAGCTACCACTGAAATGAAATAAAATATTAGGAATAACTCAAAATGCATTCACCGATTTTAAAAGCAGGCTGTGAATTTTATTGCTTCAGATCAGAGGTGAAGCAGGCATATACTGAATCAGCCTAAGAATCTTCAAAATGTCAAAGAAGCCCAGAAGTTTAAGTAAAATAGAGTAATCATAATTCAGTAAGAATAGCAATATTGTTTTCCTTTCCCAAACTGTAAGTATTCATAAACTGATTAAAGTTTTCGTTAGAAATCACATTACTACTTAGGACAGTGACTAACCAGAGAAGCCAGTGTGGAAGACCAGAAGAGAAAAAGAGGAATGAGGAATGGGATCTCTCTTCCCTGCTATTTAATGAACAATGGCTGCCTCTATTTCCCCTTTAAAAACAAGAAAACCAAAATTTGAGAGAGCCCACTGGTCACTGCCAAATTAAGCTCTGCAACTGGACTCCTGCAGAGATAAGTTTGAATCAGAGAGATCCAATTAGACATCTTAGCTCCTGTCTTTCTGGAGTTTGAGATCCATCCAGTTATCTTCTTCATCCCCACCCCAGCCACATTCCAAATACCAGTGATGGCACCCATGGCATTTAAGTTGCAACTAACTTCAAGAAGGCGACTCAATATCCACTCCCAAGCCTGCATGAACATTTGCCTGAATGGATGCTTTGGAATCACACTGGGTTTTGCTGTCCCCCTAAACATACCATGGGTTCTGGTCTCTGCTCACACACAACCATCGGCATCAACCCCACCCATCAAGAGGGCCTCCCTGCATCGCAGAGATTCCGAGGGAATGAATATATAAACTACCTTTTCCTTATGAAATCAGCAGTTCCCAAAGTCCATCAGATCCATCTGGGGAGAGCTTACTGAAAGCACCTGGCCCTAAAGATGGGGATTCAGTAGTACTGTGAGGGACCCGGGAATCTTCAGGTGTCCAGAGAATTACATATGCCAAAGTTTGAGAATAAAGCATGAAAACCTAACTTTTAACTTTATGTGTGTGCAGTATACACGTGTGATGAAGCTGGATTACTTTTAGTCTATGTGAATTTAAAACACACTGTAGTTTAAGAAAAATACTGACATTTGTATGTATTTTAGGAGGTTGCAATTATAAACATGGAAGAAGGCAAGGACTCCTTTCATTGATCACAGTCACAAATTTGTCAGCAAGTACAAACCAAACTCTCAACCCTCCCTTCCACACCTGGTCTTCTTCCAGGTTCCTTATCTCGGTGAATGGCACTACCATCCAACCAGTTATGCAAGCCAGACTCCAGAAGTCAGCTACACTCTGCCCTCTGCACCCAATTTACCCACCAAGTCCTATCAAAGAGCTCCCAAACACATCCACTTCTCTCCATTTGCATCACACTCCCATGGTCCACGCTATTCCAAGAGTCTACCCTTGCACCTTCACCTCCTCCCTCCTACTGATTCTCTTAGTGCAGCTGAAATGACCTTTCAAAAGCCAAATTCCTTCCAATCAAAACCCTTCAGTGTTTCCCCCTGAATTAAGTCCTGAAAATGCCCTCTTATGGCCTGCTAGGCTCTGCACAGCTGGCCTGATATTCCTCTCTAGCCATACACATTCTCATCTAGAACCCTGAACTCATCCTACTCCCCTCCCACCACAGGACCTTTGTACAAGTTGTTCCCTCTAGCTGTTTTGCTCTGGCTTCCCTCCTTCACCTAGTAAAGACCCCTCCATTCCTCACATTGCTTGAACAGTCATCACCTCCTGGGGTGCCTTCCTGTCTTCCCTAACACTTCTGCCAATAACCACCACAGAAACGCCATTATATGCACTCAAGTTATTCTAGGATTACTGTCTGTTCCAATCACCAGACTGTAAATCCACAACGCCAGGGAATATTTCTGTGTCTGCTCATCTTGGTAGCCTCAACTTCTAGCAGAATAATGCATAAATGCCTGCTGAACTAATGGATGAATGTACAAATAGACTCACTGTGCCTTACAAACAGTGTGATGATAAATGACTAATCCTAGCCAGCACTTCTCACCACACGGGAAAATCTTAGCTATCTAATTCACCATCTGCCCGCGGTGAAGGAGGGATACACAGAAAACACATCCCATGTGTCCTCCTCAATTGATTGGGGCGGGGGGGGGGGGGGTTTGCTGGAAAATGAACCAGTAGATTCAGTAAATCCTGTCTGTTAAAATATTTAATGGACATTAATTGTCTCATGTACCATTATGAATTAGGTACTGCCAGCAGCCCCATTTTATAGACCAGGAACCTGCAACATGAAGCTAAGAAACAAGGACTTATTCCACAGTGGGTACAGAAAAAAAATTTAGTGGAAAAGGCTATATATTCCCAGAGAGGCAAAGTAATCTCAGAAATTATCTTAACATTTTGGCACAGGGTGGAATTTTGAACATGCTTTCAGTTTTCCTACGGAAAGGAAAAATCTTTTATATTAAAAACTTTCACATCAAAACTTTAGAAATGAAGTTACAGCATCTGCCAGTACCCCTTAAGCTCAGAAAAGATTTAAGAGAGCTTGGCTTGCATCATTCCTAAACTTGACTGCTGTGGTTTTCCTTTCTACCGCCCTATGCCTCCTTCCTATCACAATGAAGAAAGCAAGTGTGGTAGTTAAGAAGTAAAGAGGGGGCAGCCCGGGTGGCTCAGCGGCTTAGCGCTGCCTTCAGCCCAGGGCCTGATCCTGGAGACCCGGGATTGAGACCCACGTCGGGCTCCCTGCATGGAGCCTGCTTCTCCCTCTGCCTCTCTCTCTCTCTGTGTGTGTGTGTGTCTCTCATGAATAAATAAATACAATCTACAAAAAAAATTACTTAAAAAAAAAAAAAGAAGTAAAGAGGAAGGAGGACCCCAGGTCACCCTTGGCTGAACCACTGGCACAAGGCCTGCTTCCTGAGCCAGATCCTTGGACACAAACCCCCCGCGCCTCTCCCCAGATGAGAGGGGCCCACAAGGTCAAACAATCAGCTGAGCAGAGGGTGTGGTGTCTTCTGGACCTCAAACCCTCCTCCTTGGAAGTCTACATGAGTAGAGCCCCAAAACAGTTGTGGGAAAAGCAAAACCAGATAATAGTGCCTCCCGTGGAGTACCCACGCTGATCAAATCCTACCCACAGCCCTCGAGCAAGACTTAGCTGAAGGGTAACTTCTCAGCTGAAGGATAACTTCAATAAAGTCTACGCATTTCCCCATGGGATGGTTTTCCTCCCAACGGTGTTGCACTTGACCTAAGCCTCTCCCCCTCTTTGGTGGTACTCAGTATTCCAGCTTCTACTTCAGCATTCGTGCGTGTTCTGGCTTGGGTCCTAGACTATAAGCTCCCCGGAGACAAGCTTGGTCTCACCTATCCATGCCTTGTGCACACAGCTTGCAGGACAGATGCTTGCTAAATGAGTGAACACCCAATCTAACAAGTGGTGATTCGAGAAGTAATACTGAGAAAAAACAGCAAATATTTCATTCACACTGTTTTAGTTGTCTACTGACAGTTTAGATATCAATCAAAATTACTGTGCCTGCTGAATTCAAGGATTCAGGTAGAAGCCCAAAACCCCAACCATTCAAATGTATCTATCTTTATACAATTAAAATATACCTGCCGTAAGTAGTAAAAAAAAAAAAAAAAAGAGCCTTAAAAAAGTGAGGAAATTCTAACACATGCTACGACATGGATGAACCTTGAAGACAGTATACTAGTGATGTGAGCCAGTCTCAAAAGGACCATATTGTGTGATTCCACTTATATGAGGACCTTAAGAGTAGTCAAAGTGGTAGAGACAGGAAGTATAAGGGTGGGTACCAAGGGCTGGGGGAGAGGATGGGGAGTTAGTATTTAATGGTTAGAGTTTCAGTTTCAAAAGATAAAAAATTGTAGAGATGGATGGTGGTGGTGAATATACCTATGCCACTGAACTATACACTTAAGAATGATTAAGATGGGGATCCCTGGGTGGCGCAGCGGTTTGGCGCCTGCCTTTGGCCCAGGGCGCGATCCTGGAGACCCGGGATCGAATCCCACGTCAGGCTCCTGGTGCATGGAGCCTGCTTCTCCCTCTTCCTGTGTCTCTGCCTCTCTCTCTCTCTATCATAAATAAATAAAATAAAATAAAAAAAAGAATGATTAAGATAACAAATTGTATTTTTACGTATATTTACTGCAATAAAAAGAATAAAAGAAATCACAGATCATTTTGAGAAATGAGAAAGAAAAGCAGTGACAGGAAACTGGTTTACTGCCTTTTTTCAGAGTGATATCTTAAAAGCTAAACTCTGCCTGTTTTCAGTGAAATAAAGAAAACCAATACCTACGGTAACGTCTTGACGGCTGCTCAGCAAAAGGCTGCATGGGGCTGTGCCCTGAGTAACTGGTTGAGTTTACATCAGTTTTACATCACAGGCATTGTAAAGCCTGGGTGCCATGTGCCAAGTGTGAAACAAAAAGAAGAGTTTTGCGTAGGAAAAAACATTTTCTGCAGCACGAATCAATCATCTTAATTATGTAATCTAGACAAAAACTATATTGGTTTCTGAAGCTGATAGCATATTAACATAGTAATTTATTTAATCTAACAGTAAACCCTTGATTAATAAAGAACTCCTTTTAGAGACTCTACGACTTGCTGCTGGAAAATGCATTAGCATGGACTACAGAACGAACTCGTTTGAAAAACTAGAATTCTATATCTTTAAGTGCAATTTGTAATGAATGCACGTATCTTCTCCATCCTGAGTCAAAACCTTTAAAAAAATGTCAAATCCTCTCCCCAACATCTAGCCACAGTTCCCCTGTGTTAAAGCAGGTAGATACAGACAGCTTTCCAAGAAATGCTGGTCACAAAGAACCTGCGTTGCTCCCCCCACTAAATGAACGTCCCCCCTCCCCCCCCAGCCTGGGCGGGGATCTAACCCTGGGAGCAACACAATCAGATTCAGGGGACCCGGGTGCGGACGTTTACGAGGCGGCCCGGGGCGCACGACCGGAGAGCAGGGCCGCCCTCCTTCATCGGCGACTCAGGTCACTACCCAACCTCTGTCAGGGACAGGGATCCTGCAGCCACCAGCACCCCCGGGGGCGCGGAGCGCGGCTGGCAGGCAGCTGCCGCCAGAAAGACGGAGCCCGAGCCCGGCCGCTCAGGCCCCAGAGCAGGGCGTGGGCGGGTCCGGTCCCGACCCACCCAAGGACTCGAGCCGACGGGCGTCGTCGGAAGCCAGCGGCCCCTCCGTCACCTGGACAACTTCTTACTGAGAAACTTCCGAGCGGCGTTAGAATAGAATAGAGTTTTCAAGCAGGCCGAACTTTCTTTTACAAAAGAGCATAAACTCCTGGGGCGGGGGGGGGGGGGGGGGGGCTCCCGAACAGAAGGACCGCAGGGCGCGCGGCCCCCGCGAGCTCCCTCCCCGACCCACGAAGCCCGCCCCCGCCCCGGGGTCCCGGCCGCTTACTGGCTTCGGCATCTTGGGTTCCTCGCGGGCTTTCCTCACTCCGCTGGAAACTCGACTCGGCCGCAGCAGCTGAGACCGCTCCCGGGACCTGCAGCAGAGGGACGCCCTTCAGCGCGCGCAGCCGCCGCCTCGCCCGACTCTCCGCGCCCGCCCCGCGCTGCCGCTTAAGAACCGGCCGGGCGGGCGCCCGCCTGAGTCACCGCCCAACCTGCAATTACGGCGGGCCGGGCGGGCCCCGCGGGGGAGGGGGCGGGGGAGGGAGCGCGGACGGCCGGGAGGGGACGGGGCAAGGGGGAGGGGGCCCGGCGGGGTGGGGACTTGGTGGGGAGGAGGCCCGCGCAGGGGGCGTGGGTGGGGTGGGGACCTAGAGGGGAGGGGGCCCGGGGGGGTGGGGACCCAGAGGGGAGGGGGCCCGGGTGGAGGGGACCTAGTGGGGAGGGGCCCCGGCGGAGGGGCCCCGGGGCAGGGGACCTAGTGGGGAGGGGACCTCGGGGGGTGGGGGCCCGGGGGGGTGGGGACCTAGTGGGGAGGGAGCCCGGGGGTGGGGACTTAGTGGGGAGGAGACCCCGAGGGAGGGGGCCCGGGGGTGGGGACTTAGTGGGGAGGAGACCCCGAGGGAGGTGGCCCGGGTGGAGGGGACCTAGTGGGGAGGGGGCCGGGGGGTGGGGACCTAGTGGGGAGGGGGCCCGGCGGAGGGGGCCCCACTCGGGGACGCGCAAGCGGGCGGGGCGTCCTCCGAGGTGCTCCCCGGACTTCCAGGAAGCCAGCCCCGAGCCCAGCAGACACCAAGTTTCACTTTGTGAAGCAACCGTTTGCCCCACGGCTGAAACCGCAACCGTCAAGCCTTTGAGAAACACTTTTTAAAAATGGTCCCCGCCCCGGAGGGGCCGGAGGGCCGCGGGCCGGGCGCGGCGGGAGGGGCCGGGCAGGACGCGCGCCCACGCGGCCGGGCTCGGCGGGCACTTGGGGGACGGAGCCGACGGCGGACGGGCCGGAGCGGCGGGGGCGGCCACACCTGCAGGCTCAGCTCCACCTGCCGCTTGCTTGCGCCCGGAGACAGAGCCGAGGGGACCCCGAGCCCGGAGGCGGCGGGGCGAGCGCGGCTCTTCCCAGGACCACCGGCTCCGGGCCCGCGCTCCCCCCCGGCCGGCCGCGCCACACCTGCCCCCCTCGGGGCGCGAACCCCGCCGCCCGCCGCCCGCCGCCCGCCGCCCCCCGCCCGGGCCACGCGCCCGCTCACCCGCGGCGCCTGCAGAGGACCGCGCGCTCCCCGCCGCCGGTGTGTCCGCGCTGTGCGGCCGCCGCGCGAGCTCCCGAGAGTCCTCGGCGGGGCGGGGTCCCGGGGCCGCGCCCCTAACCGCCCCGCCCGCCCCGCCAGGCGCTCCCGGCGCGCAACATGGCTGCGGCCCGGCCCCGGGGCGCCCCTCGCCGCCGGCTTCCCCCAGGGCGGCGGGGACCCGGGTGGGCGCGCCCGCTCGCCGAGAGCGTGGCCGAGTCTGACCCCACTGCGGTGTCTCTGGCTGCAGACGCCTAAGGCGTGAGACCGTTCGCTCCACGGAGGGCCAAGGGACACCAAAATAACGTCAAAAAAGCTGGGCGCGCGGGCGGCCGCGGTGGGGTGCCCGGGCAGGCCGCTGGGGGCGCGGGCGGGGCCGCTGCGTCGGGGCGCACGTGGGCCGCGCCCCTGCCTTCGGGTTCGGCGGAGAAGGCGCCCCGCGGCCGAGCGCTCGGCGTCGGGGACACGGTGCGGTCTCGTCTGACTTGACTCACCGCGGACTATGGTAAAATCTCCGCGGGCAGAGATTCTGGGAATCGTTTTCAATAATTTTTGCACACGCTCCCCAAGAGGAACTTTTAAAAACACGTGTACTTCGGTGGCCCCTGGGATTTGTTGCACAGTGACTAAGGCAGCGGACTCTAGGGCTGTGTCCTCAGACCAGCAGCTCCGACCTCACCTGTGAACCTGCAGAAGCGGAAATTCACAGGGGCCGCCCCCGGAGTCCGAAACTGGGGCTGGGGCCCAGCAGTCTGCGCGTTCCTGCGTCCAGGTGGTTGTGATGCCGGCTCAGGCTTGAGACCAGAGCCTCTCCTGGATTCCCTTCCTGGGCTCACCACTAACTTCTTGGGCTGAGAGAGTTATTTAAATAAGTTAGTGCTTTCGCATCTGCAAAATGGCATAATTATGGCACCCTTTTCATGGAGTCCTTATGGGGATTAGAGGTAATATATGTAAGATGCCTAGAACAGGGCTTAAATCTGTCCTGGTACAAAGAGTAGCCGGTCACTTTGGCAAAGCACCAAATAAGACTCCGTTTCCTGCTGTGTAGAATGGAGATACTCTGTGGGCTTTAGGGATTAAATGAGATCATGCATGCTAAGTACCTAACACAGTGAGGGCTTCCTCCTAATGCCTAACCTGCCACAGGGACAGACCACTGATGGGGTAACCCTTGTCAGTAGGCACCTGTGACCCTCTCTCAGCTGCAGGTCCACAGCAGGGCAGAGGCCCCGGTGAGGCCCGAGGCCTTTGTCCTGTATTCTGACAAGTGCGTTTATTCTGAGAGACTTTAATATTAAAATGGAGATAGAAGGGTAAGTGCAGTAGGAAAAAACTATGAAAAGATATTAAATAACCTACCGTGACAATGGTTCCGATTGGACATGTCCTCCTCGCACACCCTCTCTCCCTCCTTATCACTGCCTGGAGCCTTGGGAGCCATTTTTGGTTCCAACTCTCCTGACACTGTGCTTCTGATCTATTGTTTTTTGTGTTTTGTTTTTTTTACCCAGTTTATAGCACATAGGTTTTTTTTCATTTATTCTTTTAAAGATTTTATTTTTTTATTTATGAGAGACACAGAGAGATAAGCAGAGACATAGGCAGAGACAGGCTTCCCGCGGGGAGCCTGATACGGGACTCCATCCCAGGACCCCGGGATCATGCCCAGAGCCAAAGGCAGATGCTCAACCACTGAGCCACCCAGCTGCCCCTAGCATATTGTCTTTTAAATTAGATGTTTAAAAGAGCAGTGGCCCAAGACCTTCTGAAGCATTTCTGAACTTTACCCTTCAGGGGAATGCTTAAAAATGAACTGGCCCTTGGGGCATCTGGGTGGTTTAGTGGGTTAAGAGTCTGCTCAGTTCATAATCCCGGGGTCCTGAGATTGAGTCCCACATTGAGGTCCCTGCTCAGTGGAGAGCCTGCTTCTCCCTCTGCCCCTTCCCCACCTCCGACTTGTGCACTCTCACTCTCTATCTCAAAGTCTTTAAAAAAAAAAAAAAAAAGAACTGGCCTCTGGCAGTGTGATCAAAATGAAAAGATTGCATTCTTACAACATGTGAATCTACAGTTATCTCAAAAAGTTTAATGAAAAGAGCAAACAGAACTAAGTCTGAATCTTGGTTCCATTACTGACATGCCAATCATTTCGGGCAAATCTCTTTAAAGTGACTGAGCTCCCACTTCTTCATCCGTAAAATGGACTTAATAATATATATTTCATGGTGTTTTTGTGTCACTAAGTCATAAAATGGAGCATTTAATTTTGCTTTTTTTTTTTTTTTGAGCATTTTGACTTCTAGGCATACTTTTCTCCTGTAAGTTAGAATAGTATAAAGATATAGTTTGCATACGCATTCCTCATGTGTCTTACTGTAAGCATTATCCTTACGTGCTGCTCTACAGGGTTTTCTTCCTCTGCAAAAACATTCCTGCTGTATCTTATGAGTGTTTTAAGAGGATTTACCAGGGGTAATTTATTTTCATCTGACATTGGGACCTAAACTCCTTCCCTGCCCCCGCCCTCCCCAACACACACAGAAGAACCAATTCCAAGGCATCTATGAGAATTGCTTAGGACAGGGGCACCTGGGTGGCTCAGTGATTGAGCATCTGCCTTTGGCTCAGGTTATGATCCCCAGGTGGCTGGGATGAGTCCCACTTCGGGCTCCCCGCAGGGAGCTTGCTTCTCCCTCTACCAATGTCTCTGCTTCTCTCTGTCTCTCATGAATAAATAAATAATATTAAAAAGAGAGAGAGAGAGAGAGAGAATTGCTTAGGACAGTGGCCCTGAAGCTTCAGTTGCCTTGGAATCATTCAAGGAGCCCCCTCCAGGAATCACAAGCCAGTAAGGCTCAGGTAAACCCTGGGCTCTATGGTTTTAGCAAGCCCCCAGGTGAATCTGATGCATACCAAAATTTCAGAACAGCTGACTTAAGATGTATCAGGATCCTGACAATATTATTTATTGTCTCTCTCTTCACAATTCTTCTGTGAAATTATACCTCTGTCTTTTCTAAGCCATGGTTTTTGTTCACGTTTATTAATCAATATCATGGGAGGAAGTAAGAAAACCCGGAGCCAACAGTCTTAGATACCATTCCCTGATCTAGCCGAGGGCAGCTTTCCTATGAGATCACCCCCGAGCCAGTCTCCACACTGGTGCCAGGTTATCTCAACCAAAAAAAAAAAAAAAGTTCACAAATAGTATGACCATCTCTAGCTCCTTTCACTTCAACAGAGCGGTCAATAGGCAATAGGGAAATACGTAGGGTACCCTTGGCCAAACAACGATTGAGGTTATTTTTCAGGACTCAGTAACCTTGTGTGAAAATTCAGGAGCAAAGTTTGAGTAAGAACCCTGACGGTCTGACAGGTGGCTGCTGCCTTGTGTCTAGAAATAATGTTTAAGGGTCTTCACAGGGCAATATACTAGGAGTCTCTTGGTACTATCTTGATGGCACAGCTTCCATCATTTGGGTCCACTGAGAAATCTGGCCACTCGGTGTTCTATTTGAAAGTTTCCTTGGCTTATTTAAAAATTTACATAAATAACCCTACAAGTTTTATGTAGGAGAGTATTAGTGACCACACAACTTTTTGACTAATAAACTCTCTAAAAGCATAGCTTCTTTTATAATTTTTCTTATCTCTGACCATTTTGAGATTTTTAAAAAAGATTTTACTTATTTGTCGGAGAGAGAGAGCATGAGGGGGGACAGAGAGGGAGAAGCAGACTCTCCGCTGAGCAGGGAGCCTGCAATTTGGAGCTTAATCCCAGGACCTTGGCTGAGATTATGACCTAAACTGAAGGCAGATGCTCTTTTTTTGTTTTTGTTTTTGTTTTTTTAAAGATCTTATTTATTTGAGAAAGAGAAAGCACAAGCAGGAGGAGGGGCAGAGGGAGAGGTAGACTCCCTGCTGAGAAGGGAGCCCAATGTGGGGGCTCAATCCCAGGCCCCTGGGATCATGACCTGAGCCCAAGGCAGATGCTTAGCCAACTGAGGCACCAAGACGCCCCATTTTATGAGGATCTAAAAAAAAAATCCGGTTTAAAAATTGTACAGTATGTAACGGACAAGACCTCAAATATCATCTCTTCCATCATCCACATTTCACAGAGGAAGCAGCTCCACAGAAATTAAATTAATTGTCTGCACTCCTGCACCCAGACTTTTCTTGTCAGGATGCCAGTGACTTTCAACTTGCTAAATCCTGGAGCCAAACTTCTATGCCTCATCTTCTCCTCCTAAGCAGCCTTCCACGCGTGAATCAGTCCCTGGGAGCATTCTGTTGTTAGGGTTTGTTTTTCCCCTCTGTCCTCTCCAGTGCCCTCTCCCCAACCTCCTACCTCAGGCTTAGCCCAGAGCCCATTCTTGGGCGCTTACCTGTGCGCAGTCACTTCCTAGGTCGTGTCAGCTGATCCCAAGGCTTACATAACATTTCCAGCCCTGACCTCTCCCCTGAGCAACAATTTTATACTTGGATATCTCCAGGACTCTTGATTTGTCGAAAACTGCCCTTCTCCCAACCTTCCCCTTCTCAGCAAACAGCAGGAGCAGCCAAACTCTGTTGCTTGGTCCCAAACCTAGAAGCCAGCCGGAATTCCTCTTTGTCCCTTGACCCCGCTTCATCCCTATCCCTCTGCGTCCAGTGTAGCAGAGGTACCAGACCCTTTGCAGAATATATCAAATCGTGTCATACCCTAGCCAGTGGATTTTAGCATGACATTCACACCGTTTCCTTGGCCTTGTGAGATCCCCTCCTGCCTGCTTCTCCACCTGCATCTGAGGTCCATCTCCCTGGTGCTGTGCTCACCTTGTTCCAGCTGCCTGGCATTTCTGTTCTGTGAGTGCATCAACCCCATTCCTGCTTTAGGGACCTCACATGTGATACTCTCTCTGCCTGGGATGCCACTCTCTCATCTCTGCCAGCCTGGCCTTTATCCAAATACTGCCTTCCTTGAGGGCACATCTCAACTTTCTCACGTGAAGTGCCATCCCCAGGTCCCTTCTTGCTGCTTCACCTGGTTTGCTGTGTTCAGAGCACTTCACACTCTCTGCTCTGTCTTGCTTGTTTAGGCCTTTGTTTTCTGTCGCCCTCCCCTACAAGGACTGAAGCTCCTGTCTGTTCATCACTATGCCCTCAGTAGCTAGAACAGTGCCTGGCACCTAGTAGATGTTCAGTGCATATTTGTTGAATAAACAAATGAATGAACACAGCTGATTGGTACCAAAGCCGGTGTAGTCAGGTTAGTTTTCTTTCCAAGAAATAACCTTACTGCTATGCCCTGGATGGATAACCATGGAAACACATTACTTACCTAGATCCCAGGTGCCCAAAACACCATCAGAAAACAGATGATGGTAGGGGAAAGAAATGTTTAAAAACTTCATCTATTTAGAGGCACCTGGGTGGCTCAGTGGTTGAGCCTCTGTCTTTGGCTCAGGTCATGATCCCAGGTCCTGGGATTGAATCCCACATCAGGTTCTCTGCAGAGAGCCTGCTTCTCCCTCTGTGTATCTCTCTGATGTCTCTGCTCTCTCTGTATATCTCTCATAAATAAATAAAATCTTTTAAAAAAAATTTCATCTATTTAGAATCTGTGTTTCCTTTAATTCCATTTTACTGGGGATTCTAACAAGTTTGATTAGCTCTTGCCCCAGGACACAGCAGATTAGAAGGCAGGGTGCAAGGTACAAGCAGATATTCTGACAGCGGTACAGCCCAGCCGTAAGACACAGTGCTTGATGGCAAAGAGGCAGAAATAATACACAGAACAGACAATGACACAAGTATAGCCAACTGGGGTCACGTAGCTCAGAGACAGACCCATCTACACTCCTCAGGGGCCCTGAGGCCTTGGGTTCATAATGATAGTTTTCTCAGGAAAGGGGCTTATTATGTCTGTTCTGCGTGTCATTTTATAATTTGTAAAAATTATAAAATAGTGTAATCTTCAGAAAACAATTCAGTATACAACTACGTACCCACTGTCCAGATTTAACATGATAATATTTTATCACATTGTCTTCAGATTTAAAAAAAAAAAAAGAAAGCTGGAAAGCCCACTGAGCCCTCCCCTGGAGAAGCCCGTGCTCTGAAGTTGATCTGTCTCCTCTCTGCATGGTTTAATGTTTTATATGGAAAAAAAATCCACATAATATGAAAACTGACTAGCTCCCAAATAAATTAGTTATTAGTAATCAGGTGTTTGGTTGCAGAATATATAAACCATAAATATTTTTACATCATCATGAAATTCTTTTTCTTTCTTTTCAATTTTTCAAAAGCTAGCTTAACAAAGCGGTTAATGTGCTATAAATACCCAGCATGATGGAGGTGATTTTAGCATCTTCTTGGAATGTTGTCTACTCAAACTGTGAGCTCCTTGAAGGTAAGGCCAATGTCTGCTGTTTTACTACCTCAAGTACTTGGAATGGAACTTTGCACATAATAGGAGCTCAGTTAATACTTACTGGGCTGAATCAAACACAGAGCTCTGTGTGTTTGTAGTGACTACATTCTCTCATTGAGCATTGAAATGTCTGGATCCTAGAGAGTTGACATGTACACTGAAGATTTGGCACTTAAAATGAAAGTTAAAAAAAAGCTGGGGCACCTGGGGGGCTCAGTCGGCTGAGAGCCTGCCTTTGTCTCTGTGCTCTCTCTCGCTATCTCTGTTTCCCTCTCTCTTAAATAA
The DNA here is from genome assembly GCF_053574225.1 of Canis aureus. NCBI lineage: Eukaryota > Metazoa > Chordata > Mammalia > Carnivora > Canidae > Canis > Canis aureus. Next base: position 48,733,440 of record NC_135611.1, read on the forward strand.
ATAAAATCTGGGGATCCCTGGGTGGCGCAGCGGTTTGGCGCCTGCCTTTGGCCCAGGGCGTGATCCTGGAGACCCGGGATCGAATCCCACATCGGGCTCCCTGCATGGAGCCTGCTTCTCCCTCTGTCTGTGTCTCTGCCTCTCTGTCTCTCTCTCTGTGTGACTATCATGAATAAATAAATAAAATCTTTAATTAATAAATAAATAAATAAATAAATAAATAAATAAAATCTGGGAAAAAAAAAAAAAAAGACCATTCGCTAACAGGGCAAATTTTTGTGGCAAGTGATGAATGTTACCTGAACTGGCTGGATCTTACTGAATATCTAAAGGACTGAGTCCAGAATGAACTCATCTTTACAACATCTTGAACAATGCTTTAGGATGAAACATGGATCACGTATGTCATTCGAGAAATATTTATCGAGATCCTGCTTCTTGTCGTGCAGTGGGTTACAGTGGAGAGCAAGACAGATGAAACCCCTAAAGTTCACACTTAATAAAACTTGGCCTTTGGCTGTTCAGGGCTTACCAGACTTCCCATGAATTTCCATGAACTTGGCATTGTCACTTGGCCAATCTGCAATTCCAAGCTGCCTCCGGGACTAGGTCCTCAACTGACCCCAACGATTTGATTCAGGAATGCGTGGATGGCTGGGTAGTAGAGTCCAAAGACAACTGTAAGACCTGGAGCTGGTCCCAACTCTGCCATGATCTGGGATTGTCAGCACACCATTTCAGACCATGCCATGGGCAAAAATGCTAGCAGGGCAGGCATCCCAGCTAAAGGGGAAGCAGCCAGACTCACAGGAGGAGCAGGAGGGTCTGAAGGACCTAGCCACCACCCCTCAGTTTCTGCCTGTGGCTGTTGGCAAGCTGGAATGTGGGCCTATCCCACGTCTAACTTTCAAGAAAAGCTTGAAATCCTGATTTTAACACAAGTTTTCCCAATTTTTAAATGTTGGCAGTTAGTTAAAAAATTTTTTTCCAAACACTCTGCAAGCCAAACAACACACGTCTGTAGGCTGGGTGGGTATGTCCACTGCCTTGGGCTCCATAGACTGGCTTTATTATCTGTGGAACATATGGGTTCAACCCGGTGCCGTGTAAGATCCCACTCAGCTCCAGAGTGCTGTCACTGCAGACATGCTCTTGCCCTGCAGGCGACGTTGCTGGCAGGGGCTGGTCTCTGTGTGTCTGGATGTGGTAGGAAACAAGCTGTCCCCAGGCCTTGCCACCCAATCTTTCCATTCCGCACATTCATAAAGACAGTTCTTGTGGTTATGCTTTCTGTTTTGGGGATTGTCTGTCACAGCTAATAACTTAAGGGATGTTCAGGGAAGGGGTCCCCTCCTTTGTGTGCACGTTGTCCCTGGCAGGCCCTCCCTGTGTAGATGGCTGTGGCGCCGACTGAGCTGTCTGCCCAGCCCCAGCTCTGTCCTTTCTTCTTATATATACCCACTTAACAAAAAGGAGGAGCTTCTGGTTTTCTGCGTATTTCCTTGCCACAACAGTCTGTCTTGCATCTGGACTGGCACTGTCCCACCACTTTGTCATTGGCCAGCTCCTCTGATCTGTCATCGCTGTCGCCACAAAACCTGCTCCGAGAGGCCACAGAATCAACCTAGCACACCATGTGGGTATTGGGTGCAGATCTGCCACCATTCCAAGCAGCTTTCTTCTTCTAAAGATGTCTGACCATCCTAGAACATGTTTCTCCTCCTGGACCCACCTATCACAAAGCTGGTATGTCAGAGAGGCCTCTCCTGAGACTTGCATTTATTTTGAAATTGTTTTTACAAAAGAAAGCAAAACAGCCCAACCACAATCAAAAAGATATGTTAAGTCTTAGAGCAGAGTTCATTGAGGTTGTCAACCTGTCATCCCGTGTTTTGTAGACTTTAGGGTGGGCACTATCTAGCAGATAGGGATCAAACAGATTGTAATGCTGACAAACTAGGTATTGTGACTGTCCCAAAGCTCAGAATTCTGGTCTTATCTGTCCCCTTCCCTTTATCCCAAGGGTTGGCCGTAACCTTCTAGAACTTGCAACTGAGAGGATCTCATAACTGAGGAAGACCTCACTTTCAAATGGGAGGTAGACTACTTCTTCCCCTCTGAGGGAACTCCATGAGGGTAATGCATCTGCCTCCCTGGTTGCCTCAGTAGAGGAGGCCTGATGCATTCTGACTGGTGCACTTGGAAGAGGAATTTGGTCATGTGCTGGCTGTCCCTTAGTCTCTCTATCTCTTGGGAGATAGCCTGCCTGCAAAGAGGACTGCTCTGCCCCTTCAGGCCACACTTGTGGTAGATGTGGTGGTACAGAGCCACCTCCAGCAGGGCAGGACACTCATCTGATTCTGTGGTTCAGTTTTAAGATGTCTGCCTGCCCTTGGATCTAGGCTGCATTCCCAATAGTGGCTTTATTACAATAACGCTCTCCATTGTTTCAAAACCAGGGTGGGAAAGAAGAGCACCTTCAAACTAATGGGTACCACCTGCCCCCCCCAAACCAGGCTGCTCCACACAAGCTGAAAACCATAGTCAACCCTCAAGTGCTGTTTCAGCACCGTGAACTTCCTGCTTGGATTCTCCCAAGATTTCCTGAAACAATGAAACCTCTTTTCATTAAAGATTTCAAGATGCTCAGCTAGTAGGGCTCCTTATCTGTCTCTTTCTGATCCCTGCAATATCAGAGTCTGGCCTCTTCCATCCCACCACTCCTCCAATATCGTCTCCAATGTCTCCCACGGCCCTCAAGACACCTGTTCCCTCCTCTTCTGGCTCCTCTCTCTTCTCCATCGAGAATACCCATTTCCAGCCACTATATCTCTCCCGTTTTATTGTTTTTCTCCCCTGTTTTAAAACACTACTCAGGGGGGATCCCTGGGTGGCGCAGCGGTTTGGCGCCTGCCTTTGGCCCAGGGCGCGATCCTGGAGACCCGGGATCGAATCCCACATCGGGCTCCCGGTGCATGGAGCCTGCTTCTCCCTCTGCCTGTGTCTCTCTCTCTCTCTCACTGTGTGCCTATCATAAATAAATAAAAAAAAAATTAAAAAAAAAAAAAAAGCACTACTGAGGAATCAAGTCTCCCCTAAATAGTGAATCGGACTCCATTCTAAGTACTATGCGAACTCTCAAAGCATTTAAGACTAGACTTACTTGGTCCAAATATTTATGTTTATGGTTAATTACATCAAAAGGAATTTTTTATTAGTCAAAATATTTTTTTAAAGATTTTATTTATTTACTGGCGAGAGAGAAAGAAAGAGAGAGAAGCAACCACGTGCACAGCAGGGGATAGGGGCGGAGGGAGAAGCAGACTCCCTGCTGAGCAGAGAGCCTGATGCAGAGCTGGATCCCAGGACCCCGGGGTCACGACCTGAGCTGAAGGCAGATGCTTAACCAACTCAGCCACCTAGGTGCCACTAGTGGAAATGTTTTAATTTAAGTTAGGAACTTGGTTATGGCTCCTTGAAGACATTTTGTCCTTATTTCCTGGTATCCACTTCAGTGACTGACACAGGGCAGAACTCAATCAATGTTTTTATTCTATCAATGTGTTTGGATGAATCGAAATGTTTTCCTTTCAACTCCAGGTAGCACTAAGAGTTCTTAGCAAACAGTAGCAACTAAGATGTATCTATGGGTGACTCACTGAATATTTAACCTCAGAGATCTTTCACAGAAGATTCCACCTATTGGAATTGAATCCAGCTCTTAATGTTATAATTACCCCCTTTTTATTCCTATTTTCTGTTCCCTTATCATCCTAATGTGTTTAGTGCATATCTTTGTTTATATATATATTCTGCGAAATGTATATTGTTTTGTGTACACATACTTTTAGTTTATATAAATGATATGAGTTTGGGGCACCTGGCTGGCTCAGTCAGTAGAGCATGCAACTCTTGACTCCATGTTGGGTATGGAGATTACTTAAAAATAAAATCTTCTTTAAAAATGATATAGATTTTATATCTCCTTCTGATGTGTTTTTGTTATTATTATTATTATTATTATTATTGTCCACCTGTGCTGCTATGGGTTTCCTCACACTTACATCATCCTTCTGGTGAGTATCCACCATGTTACCTGCCCGGTCTCCCGGATTAGACATTCAAGTTACGCCCACACCATAAATATTGCATCCAGATTTCTATGAACTGGAGTGTTTCACTGGTATGTACAATCACCGGTGAAATTGTTGGGTCCTAGGAAAGTGGTCATGTCATTTATGATTTGAACAAGGACAATTTATTTTTTATTTTTTAAAGATTTTATTTATTTATTCATGAGAGACACAGAGAGAGAGAGAGAGAGAAAGTGAGAGACAGAGACACAGGCAGAGGGAGAAGCAGGTTCTATGCAGGGATCCTGACGTGGGACTTGATTCCAGGTCTCCAGGATCACGCCCTGGGCTGAAGGTGGTGCCAAACCGCTGAGCCACCCAGGCTGCCCGAACAAGGACAATGTAGAGAATGAAAGGGGGCACTATTGATAATTATACCAGGACAAGAGGCATAAACCAAGATTGTCCAAAGTTAAGCAAGATGAGTGGTCCCCCCAGTCAAATGTCTAAGTATGTAGGGACACCTGGGTGGCTCAGTTGGTTAAATGTTCCACTCTAGGTTTCAGCTCAGGTCGTGAGATGGAGCCCGGAGAGGGCAAATCTGCACTCATTGGGGAATATGCTTGAGATCGTCTCTCTCCCTTTGCCCCTCCCACTCGTGTCGGCTTGCTTTCTCCAAATAAATAAATAAATAAATAAATAAATAAATAAATCTTTAGAAAAAAAGTCTGAATATGTATAAATTGACTAGGGAATGACAGAATGGCTCTCACACATGCACTCCCCAACAGGGCATGGGTGGGAGGGTCTCACATCTTCATCCGACCACACTTACTTGGTGCCATGATGATAACTTCAAAATACCTTATTATTGCTTTAATCTGCATTCCTCTGATTACTAACATATTTGAGTGGTTCCACTATGCCTTGGCCTTTTGGATTTCCTTATTCGGAAATTATTCCTTTCTTTTGCCTGTTTTTGTAGGGGTTTCCTTGTCATTTGCAAGAGTTTCCTACGTTTTCTGGCTATTAATCCCCTGCCAGTTTTAGACCATGCAAATACATTCGCCATCAGCTAAACTAATTTTGCTCATGGTGTTCTTTGTTTTTGAATTCATTAATGTCTTGCCTGATAGTTTTATGTCCTTAACACTCGATTTTAGAAGTATTTTCTTTCCTTATTTTGGAAAAACATTGTCTTCATTTTCTTTCATTAACTTTTTTAGTTTCACCCTTCCACATGTAGGTCTCTCTACCCGCTTTGGAAACATGGTCCATCCTTACGGGCAGTTAAGTAGGGACACGGTCTTATTTTTTTGCACACAGAGGGGCAGTTTCCCCAGCTTATTCACTTTAAGGCCCATCCTTTCCCCATTGAATGGTGGCATCACCTCTATCCTGCCTGAAGTTCCCATGTGTACTGGGTCTGACTGCCAGGTGGTCTGTGTGTTCTGGCATCTCTGGGGATTTGTGGTCAGCATAACTTCACATCTGATAGGGCAGATTTCTCTCCGGTAGTCCTCTTTGTTAATGTGGATCTTTATGAGGTCTCATTATAAATAAATGGATCTCATAAAGATCTCTGCTGGGATATGTCCAGAACAGGCTGAGCTACTCCATTTGGATTTTTAAAAAATATTTATTTATTTGAGAGAGAAAAAAAGAGAGCAAGCAGGGAGAGGGGCAGATGGAGAGTGAGAATCTTAAGCCGACTCCAGCTGGGCATAGAGCCCGACTCAGGGCTCCGTCTCATAACTCTGAGATCAGGACCTGAGCCAAAATCAAGAGTTGGACACTTAACTGAGCCACTGGGGCATCCCGGATATATATTTTCTTAATTTTGTTTTATTCTTTAAGTAATCTCTACACCCAATGTGGGGTTCAAACTCACAACCCCGAGATCAAGGGGTACGGGCTGAGTCAGCGAGGCACCCCTCCACCTGGGTATTTTATCCTAACTTTTGTCTCTAGCATGCACATTGATCACTAAATGTGATGGGTTCTTTACAAATTCAAAAGTTCCGTTGTAGAATTCAGAGTGGTGGTTCACTTCTACTCAATTATAGTTGTGGCGAACCTTTGCAGCACAGACCTCTGAACAACGGAAAACAGCGCGCTGTGTCATCTGAGAAGGTCCCTTTGCTGCTAAGAGACGTAGGCATGTGGCTGGGGCGGTGCGTGTCTGTTGTGCGGATAACTGGGAGAACATCCTGGCCCCCTCCACCCCAGGGGACTCTGGGAGTGAACAGGAAAAGAAGCCTTGCTTCCACTCCAAGGCTCTGCCAGCCAGGCCCCAGCTCAGATTACCCCTGAAGGCACTCCGGGCGGCTTGACAGTCAGACTGCTTGTAAACATCTTCATCATCCACAGCTCCTTTTCTCCTTCCCATCCACACCCTCTGGATTTATCCTGGACAGTTCCACTCAGATCTGCCTCTTCTTTTCTGGCCTGACTCCCCCTGCTGTTTTCCAGCCTGGTTTCCAGCCCATTTCTCCCCCAGCTAGAGCCACTCGGACCACACTAGCCCTCTGCCAGCCCCAAGGGTCCGTGCTGACCCTGGGTCTTGGCACTACAACATGTGTCAGGGCAGCCCTGCTGGCTTTGGGCTTGTACTTTTCGTTTTCATGTCACACCCAGATCTGGTCATTTGTGTAATTGGTCTGTGTTTTCCCAACTATCTTAGTAAGTGCCAATCCTCTGCAAGGCACTAGACTGGCCCTCATTTTATTTTCTGAGTCTGCATGCCTGCCAGGTAACCCCCTCTCCAGATGTCCCAGACCCTTGAGAACCTGAGTGATGCCTCAATTCTTTGATTTTTCCTTCAAGTAATTAGAGTCTGGCTGAGAGGGTCCACCACCCACTGACCCATTTCCCCATGTGCAGGCCACTGTGAACTTTAACTGTCCTGCGCCCACATTCAGTCTCCCTAGTCGCTCTGAGAGGTGGGTGTGCACAGGTCAGTGCCATGGGGAGGAAGCTGAGGCATGGAGGTGAAGTCACTTCTCCAAAGCAGGTGGCCAGAAGGCACAGGAGCTCCAGGACTGAAGCCAGACTATTGAACGGGAAAGCCTTCCCTCTCCCCTCTGCATCACACAGCCCATGACCTGCTGTCCCGCTGTCATCGGCATCTAAAACAGGGCAAGACCACTTTGAGGTGCTCTGTACCTCTGTCCTGGATAATCATAATAATCTTCATATTGTTGCCTTTTTTATCTGTTCATTTAGCCTACAGATACTCATCAAGCACCCCGTTCCTGCCAGACACAGCTTCCACGTGGTCTGTTTTTCAGTTCAGCACTGACACAGCAGCTAGAGCTATGGCTTGGATCATGTCACACTCCTGCTCCCAGACCTTCAGGGCTCCAGCTCAAGGCAGGAAGAACTGGGACCTGGAATGAAGCCAGCTGTGGGGCCAGAGAGGCTGGCTCAGCTGGGCAGAGGACACAGCCAGGCAGCTCCGTGGGACTGATCATAGGTGGAAGGTCTTGGAAGGAGTCACCACACTCAGGGAAGATTCAAGACCTAGAGGTCAGAGGGAGGACTCAGTCCCCAGGGAGGGGCCCGCAAATGAATGGAGGGCCCTGCTCAGAAGACCTGACTCCTAGCCTGAGCAGGGCAAGTTGACCGGGAGCAGGGCAGGGCGGGGTCCTTATCTAAGCAAGCAGAAAAGGGGGTGCACCAGGGCTGGCTTGCTGTCGTGTCCAGCAGAGTAAATGTGCTTAGGGGCAAGAGGGGTCCTGAGCCCAGAAGAGACACCTTGGACCTCTTCTGAAGGGGGCCCCCGGGCAAGGCTGGGGGCAGACGGCCTGACAATCTCTGCAGCCCTTGCCGCACCTACACAGGGCCTTCACCCCGCCCAAGGCTGGCCGGAGGCTCCTCTGTGCCCCGGGCTGCTGCCTTTCCAGGGCCTGGGCGTGCTCCTCAGCCCATCTGCCCCACCTCTTCACTGCCTGAAGCCTACTTAACCTTCAAGAATAAGTGCAAAGGCAGCATGCTTTTTTCTCTTCCCCTTTCTAGGCCTTCCCAGTCTGCTTTTCTATACAGCAGACTAAGTCTTGTGATACTTGCTGCATGCCTCTATTAAAACACTTCGTTTTACCTGGTGTATTAGTTTCCTGGAACTGCCATAACAAAGCATCACATGCTTGGTGGCTTCAAACAACAGAAATTTATTATCTCACAGTTCTGGAGGCCGGAAGGCTGAAATCAAGGCTCCCTTGGAAATCCTCTGGAGAAGATCCTTCCTCACCTTCTCTGGCTTCTGGCAGGCCCGGGCACTCCTTGGCCTGTGGCCACATCATCCAGGCCCTTCCTGCTCATCACATGGCTGCTTTCTCTCTGTGTCTCTTTTCTTCTTATAGGAACACCAGTTATGTTGGATTAAGGGTTCACCCTACTTCGAACTGACCTTATTTTACCTTAATTATATCTGTAATTACCCTATTTCCAAATAAGCTCAAAATCTGAGGTACTGGGGATTAGGACTTCATTTTTTTTTTTTTTTTAAGATTTTATCCTTTTATTTGAGAGAGAGAAAGAAATCACACATGAGCAGGGGAGAGGCAGAGGGAGAGGGAGAAGTAGACTCCTTGCTGAGCAAGGAGCCTGGTGCGGGGCTCGGTCCTGGGACCCTGGGATCATAACCTGAGCTGGTCAGACATTCAACCAACTTAGCCACCCAGGGAGCAAGAGATTAGGACTTCAACATGTCTTTTTGGGGGACACAATTCAACCCATCACACCTGGAATGAGAGCTATATACAGGCCACCATCCTTCACAATATCCCCAGCTCCTTGCCTACAGCTTGGCAATTCTGGAATGAAACAGACCTGGGTTTGTCACTCACCCTCTCATAAAACCTGAGCAAGGTCCTTAAGCCATATGTCTTTTCTCGTCCATAAAATAACCACCACCCCTAGAGCTACTGTGATGTTTATTAGAGTCCGTTCACAGACCTAGTAAGTGCCCAGGAAATTGTAATTATTATTAGTAGTATTGCACATTGAATAGAGTAGATGCTCAGTAAATACATGTTAGTCACTTCCTCTAACAAATATTTACTAAATTGGCAGGCCTGCAGAACCCCTGAACTGATGAGCTTTTCCAGAGGGAGGGAGAAGCGGTGGCCACTAAGCCCCGAGACTCTATCCTGTCCCCTGGCACCGTGGGAATTGCTGAGGTGATGATGGCAGCTGCCCATCCCTGCTTGGATGGCAGGGGATTCTGGCCTCTATCCTCACAGCACGGAATCCTGACTGGCTCTGTGGGAATGTGAAGGTGGGGCAGGCAGGGACTCCACACCCTGTTCTTTGTTCTCTAGACGGGGTGTGTGTACACGTGGGTGTGTGCTGAGGGACAGTGGTCTGGAAGACAGAAGCCAGGGTGCCCAAGCCTCTTCCCGAGAGATTGTATTCAGGCTGGAATGAAAAACAGTAACCAGAGCCTGACCTCCAGCTCTCGGCTTCTTCCCGATTTCTGTGAGGAACCAGATTCTTCTCCTGAGCGAGAGTGGGTAGTGGGCATCACGCAAGAGATGGAATCAGAGACTTGGGTCTGAAATAGAACTCTACCTTGGAGTAGCTGGGATGACCTCGATGACTGCAGTTTTCTCTGGTATCCAGTGGAACTGATAAAATCTGCCCTATCAAATAAGAACATGATTCAAATGCCAGCTGTTAATATTTATGTCCCATTGTTGCCAACCCTTGAAGATACATTTCCAGAGCACATCAAAATTTACAGAGTAAAGCTTTGCTTTGTTTTGATTTTCATTTTTACAACAAGAAGTGAAAAATCTATTACGTACTATTAGAAATAGGAAAATATGTCTAAGGCTCAGTGTCCATCTGCCATAGGATGAAATTTGGCATCCCTTATCTTCTCTAATTTCATTAACAACCAAAGTTGTATGCTTCTGTTTCAAGGAATTTCCTTTTCTCTTTCTCTTTCTTTCTTTCTTTCTTTCTTTCTTTCTTTCTTTCTTTCTTCCTTCCTTCCTTCCTTCCTTCCTTCCTTCCTTTCTTTCTTTCTTTCTTTTTCTTTTTTTTTTTTAAAGATCTTATTTATTTCTCTGAAGGGGGTGGGGGGAGCGAGTGAGCAAGTAAAAGCAGGGGGAGGAGCAGAGGGAAAAGGAGCAGCAAAGGGAGAGGAAATAGCAGAGGGAGAAGGAGAAGCAGGCTCTCCACTGAACAGAGAGCCTTATGTAGGGCTCGATCCCAGGACTCTGGGATCATGACCTGAGCTGAAGGCAGATGCTTAACCAACTAAGCCACCCAGGTGTCCCAGGGATTTTCTTAAGAAAAAACGCTGACCTGGCATATGGCCTCCTTAGATATTTTTTTTAAAAATATTTTATTTATTTATGATAGACATAGAGAGAGAGGCAGAGACACAGGCAGAGGGAGAGACAGGCTCCATGCCGGGAGCCCGATGTGGTACTCGATCCCAGGGCTCTAGGATCCCGCCCTGGGCCAAAGACAGGCGCTAAACTCCTGAGCCACCCAGGGATCCCCGGCCTCCTTAGATATTAAACAAGACGAATATTTCCACTGTGGAAACAAATCACCAGCTCCTTGAAATTTATACAAAACTTTCTTCAAGAAGATATATACCAAAGTGGGATGCACATTTTCAAGAAAGAAGATAATGATGGAATTTTATCCAGGAACCAGACATTGAAGAGTCAGACGTCATTGCATCAGACAACACGTGTGCTGCACAACACTGAGACACACTGCAAACATAAGAAGTTTTATGATGACATGTACAGCTCTCAGCCTAGCCAGTGAGGGCAAGGATAGGATGTGCATAGATAACCAGAACACCACACAGATCTAGGGAACCACCGTGAGAGTTACAAAGTGTGATGAGGTCAAAGAATAAAGAGGTCACATTCTTTGGGGGCAATAAGAAAGGTACCCAATGTCTTTTTTTTTTTTTCTTATGTGAGAGAGATCAGGGCCAGATAAAGGGAAGGGAGAAAATCCGTAGGAAGCAGGTGAGCCAGGGATAGAAAAGCCAGCTCTAAAAAGTGTGGCCTGGATCCCAAATCATGTCGATTGCCACATTCAGTTTCCATTCCAGTTCTGTATTTATTTATTGCATTTGCATTTACCCAGGTAAGGCAACTGTACAATACACAGAATGTGGTTGTCTTGTCTTGTGAAATCTGCTGTCTTAACAGAATGTTGTAAAAGTGCTGGATTCTAAGCTGAGAAGCCTAGACAATTATTAGCGAAAGCTGCTTGATAATTTCACCAATAAACCATATGACAAATGCAGAGGTTATTGGGAGAGCATTTAATTTGCAGTAAAAAGTACCTAAATGTTCACTGGGTGGTATCCAGGAAACTGATATTGCTTTTGGCACATGCCCATACCTATACACTTCACAACACCATAATGAAACAATAAACATGGCAACTCCTTTCAGAAAAATACTCCAGTGTCCATAAGATATTTTCAGCATCAAGCCTCTATATTTGTTATTTATAACTCTGTGGTGTGCAATAAACTAAAAAAAAAAAAAAAACAAAAACAAAAACAAAAACAAAAAAAACCACAGCTCAAATTGTGTAAATCCATAATTGTTTGAATAACATAACTGCCTGAGACTTAGAGAAAGTTGGGTTTCCCATTTGAGTTCCACATGGTGCATTAATGAGAGACTGTCCTGCCAGGAATCTTTTGAGGAAGTGATGTTGTAAAGCTTCTTTGCAGAAAATTTCCAGGGCTCGAGGAGCTCTGCTTTCCAAAATAGGACGTGCCACCGCAAGGTACCCCACTGGGCATAGTCCTGCCAAATGCTCACCATGAACGTGTCTTGGAGGATGTTATATTTTGATGGGGTTCTGTGCCATGCAATCAACAAGAGACATGCACTGAGGAGAAAACAATTTATTTGAGACCCTTTGCTGTTAGGTCTTTCAAAGACATAAAGATTGGGATTTACCTCTGCTAAATTCTTCCAGAAAAAAAATCCAAGAGACTAAAAGCACCCTGAAATGATTCAAGCTAAAAAGAAAAGATAGCAATTATTTAAAAAAAAAAAAAAAAAAACCATGGGGTACCTGAGTGGCTCAGTCAGTTAAGTGCCTGACTCTTGACTTCAGCTGAGGTCTTAATCTCAGGGTTATGAGTTTGAGCTCCACGTTGAGTTCCATGCTGGAACTTACTTTAAAAAAAAAAATTTGTTTACAGCCATGAGAAAGAACAAAAACAAACCCAGAGGTTCTGAAATACCAGGACTCGGCCAGATTGAAATATATATATTATATATTTATATACATATACACATTTTCCTCTTAAAATGAATGATTTGTACAGCAACACAAAGTCATATGAAAGTATAATGTTCTCTGATTAGGGTAAATACATAGACAAATATAGAATCCCATAATATTTAAAGGCGGTGCATAAATCACTTTTAATTCTGGTGTGGGATTTAAAGGCTGAAACCCTGAACTATAAACAACACAATCATGTTAATGGATTAAAAATATAACAAGATGTCATTTGAGACATCAATAATGAAATTAGTGTGTGTGGGGAGGTGTAAAAGAGTAGAGTTTCTGTATGTGATCTTGGACATTTCCTGATTTTATTTCCCCAACATCCTTTCCACCTTATTCTAGTAACAGAACCAGTGCTTGCCTTAGAGACCTGTTCACTCCCCATCCTCGGTCCATGTGGTTTGGTGGCTGCCTCAAGACCCCACCCTGAGCCTGGGCCTGTGCCTCAGAATGGCCAATGAAGAGATAGGGTCTCCCTGTCTGCACTCATTGGTTTCAGCAAACATCTTCAATTCCTCCAGTGGGACTCAATCCTGGGTTTGGTTTGGTTTGGTTTTAACTCTTGAGAGACCTCCAGAGGGACTTCCAGCTATTTGGATATCTGCTTGGCTCAGCTGAAAATGAAGGAAAAAATGGGAGAAAGCGTTACCAAGAGAAGAAAGAGAAGTTGTGGTCCAGATGATGTTATTTGAACTCCTAGGTCAATAAACATGGCAACTCCTTTCAGAAAAATACTCCAGTGTCCATAAGATATTTTCAGCATCAAGCCTCTATATTTGTTATTTATAACTCTGTGGTGTGCAATAAACTAAAAAAAACCCTTGACCAACCCCTTGAAGTTTTCACTTAGGCAAAGTAGGAGATTCCTTTTTTTTCCTACACCTGTTTGGGTTGGGTTTTTTGTCCCTCACAACCAAGAACTCTGAGTAGTATGGCTTTAAAATGCAGCTAATTGCAGATCATTGTGACTGGTCTTAACCTGGATGTGCATTTGGATTATCACATAGTCACTGAAACGTCAGGACATACAGAACATTTCTACAGCCCTCATTTTAAATTCTAAACATTGGGGGCACCTGAGTGGCTCAGTGGTTGAGCATCTGCGTTCAGCTCCGGTCATGATCCTGAGGTCCTAGGATCGAGTCCTGCATCGGGCTCCCCAGAGGGAGCCTGCTTCTCTCTCTGCCTGTATCTCTGCCTCTCTCATGAAGAAATAAATAAAATCTTAAAAAGATAAAAAAATAAATTCCAAACTGTGACATGTCAGTAACAGGTCCCTTATATCAGCTCTCATCAGCTCTGACCCCTTCCTCTATGTTAATTTCTTCATACCAACTCATGCTACCAGACATTAGAATATATAGTTGCTTGTTTACATATTTATGGTCTGTTTCACTTGCTAGAACATAAACTTCTGCTGTGTTCTCTGCTGTTTCCCCATGGGCCTAGAACAGTGCCTGGCTGCCAGAGGGCAGTCAATAGATATTGGCTGAATAAATGAATGACTATTTGGCTTATCAAATCACTCTCCCTGTATGACTGGCTGAGGAATCATTCCTGGGGTCCAAGGAAACAGTGACCCAGAGAGCAAAAGAGGCTACTGTCCACCTTTATACCACCCACATAGCCACCCCTCCTCTCAGGACATGGTGTCTCTTGTTGATTAATTACATAACAAGAAACTCTACTTTCTATAAATTATGACTGCCGATACTGTATAATAGCTTTACTTGCTAATATTATCAGAACTTAATCGGACCTGACAGGTTAAAAATATGTATCAGTGGAAGATATTTGGACTAACCTGAGCCGTTTCACCCAATGGTGTCAGAAGAGAAGCAGTTAGTAATAAATTATGTTGACAGCTAAAAGAAAGTTTAACAGTTCTAATTTGTATCCCAATTTCCATGCTGTTTAGATAGCTGCGTCATATAGCCTCCAAACTAATTGACAGATTGAACTTGTATTTTAGGATTCGGACTTCCCCATCTATTCTGAGTTCTTAAATATTTAGATAGGGAATTGGTTTATTTGTATTTTTAAGAAAACCAGGAATCAAGAAGGATATACTGCAAAGTCGGGTGATTTAGGGACTAGGAGTTCCTGTCCTTAGGGAACTCAGTGCCAAAAGACCAACTACAAAGTAAAAACAAAATTATACCCTGGGGGAAAGGCACTAGCTGCGGGGAGGAAGCTAGGGGGGAATACAAGAAATGACAGGAGCGGAAGGGGCATTCACAGGAAAGTGACAAAGCAAGGAAGCAGTTAGCTTACTTTTTCTAAAAGGTGAGGAAGGATGAATGCCAACTATTTGTTCTGCTTACAGGCAAGCTGTAATCAAGTCTTATTTTATTCAGCATGTTTCCTTTTCCAATCATAATTCTTATTAAAATGTAAAGAGTTCGGGAACCTGGATGGTTCAGTGGGTTAAACAACCAACTCTTGATTTCAGCACAGGTCCTGATCTTGGGGTCCTGAGATAGAGCCCCTAATCAGCGCTGAGCAGGGAGTCTGTTTAAGGATTTTCTCCTTCTACCCCTTCCTTCTCTGCCTTGCCTCCCCTCCTACCCCCTTGCTCTCTCTCTCTCAAAATAAATAAATCTTTAACAAAAAAAATTTTTTTTTAAATGTAGAGAGCTTAGGTGATTATGTCAAGTCCTACATTTTCCATCTGCCTCATGGGGTTGATAGCATTTTGAACTCCCTCTGGTAGCCCTTATCTTGCTGCACTGTAATATTTGTTTAAATCCACATGCTCACAGTAGATCACCAACTCCTCCAGGGCTGGGCTGCCGGGCTCAGCGTAATGCTTTTACACCAGCACCAGCCAACGAACATTTGGTAGATCAGCGCTGGAGCAGATGCACCTTTGCCTTACAGTCCTTCAAACTCATTCTGTATTCAATTAATTTAAATTTATTCAGAAGGCCTGGGAAAATCTTACGTCTGGCAGTGAAATCGATTAACTTGTCACCAGTCAACTGCTATCTGACTGTTTCAAAAAGAGGGGATTAGAATTACTTAAAATTTCTCTGACACATAGGAGAAATTTGGTAGTGAATATAGAATATAGGTAGTGAATATAGAATATAGAATAAGTAAATGTTCAGAAAATGTATTCAAAATGGAATAGGAAAAAATTGATTTTCAGAGCAAAGGACCTTCTTGACAATAAATAACTTGACAAAAAGTTTGTTTCTACAATAATGCTCATATGTGTACTGACTTTGTTCATATTCACTAATTCTTGACTATTTTTCAAATACTATATCTTGCTTCCCGTATTGGAAATTCTAGGCATCAGTACTCACTCATTGATACATTCAAACGATATTTATTGAGCCCCAACTATGTGTCCAAGCACTGAAGATATTATGGTGAGTGGATATAGATATGCCTTCATAGAGCTTAGAATTGCACAAATAAATAAAAAATATCAACTATGATGAGGAGGTAGATGTAGATGGTGCTACCGAGGACCATAGGAGATTTGCCCTAAGTTGGGTGTTCAAGGAAAGCTGTCTAAGAGAAATGATGAATAAGCAAGATCTGGAAGGAGGTAGATTGACCAGGTCAAGAGAGGAGGGAAGGGGGATTCAGGCAGGAACAGCAAGTCCAGATTCTTGTGGGGGAGGAAGGTCAGCATGGCTGGCCCAGGATGCCACGTCAGGGTGTGGGCGTGTGCCATTTTAGGGAGTTACACTTATGACTAGAAAATGGGAAATCACTGAAATGCTTTAAGCCAGAGAGGAGTGGGATGGTTTGAGCTGTGGCAAGACCTGATTTGCCTTTCCAAAGACTGATTCTGTGTTGGGGGAGGATTAGGGGGTGGCTGGGTCAGAGGTGGAGTTAGATGTGTAGGGCAGCAGGCAGGATACTGAAGGAGGCCTATGTTCCCTCCCCCCCACCACACACACACACACACACACAGAGAATGACTCCTCCTTTGCAAAAGTCAGTGTTTTGACACCAAATTAGAATAAAAACTGCAAACCTATTTCCTGGCCAACAAGGAAATGGAACACTAGCCACATTAAACCCAAATGATTAAAGTTTGTGTTTGTTTTTTTTTTTTAAGCAAATTCTACCCCTGACAGGGGGCTCAAAGTCACAACCCCTCACAACCCCGACTCATGAAGAGTCACATGCTCTACCCAGTAAGCCAGCACCAGCCAAACACCCCTGATTTTTTTATTTTTTATTTTTAAAGTAGACTCCACACTCAATGTGGGGTTTGACTCACAACCCCTGATGACCCCGAGATCAAGAGTCAAACGCTCTACAGACTGAGCCAGCCAGGTGCCCCAACCAAAATGATTTTTTAATGTGATTGTTTCCCCCTCCAAAGCCTGCAAGTTTCTTAATGGTGGGAAATGTACATTATTCATCATGTATCTGAAGCCCTGGCACACCATAGAAACTGATTAGATAGCTGTCAGGCAAATGAAGGAAGTATGGTATGTTGAGTTGCTGGGGCTGCCATCACCAAGTATCTGCTTAACCACCTATTTTCCCACGATTCTGGAGGCTAGAAATCTTAGCTCGAGGTGTCAGTGGGATTGGTTTCTTCAGAGGACTGCAGGAGGGACCTGTTCTAGGCCTTCCTCACAGCTTGTAAATGTGCCTTTATACCATCCTCGTGTGTGTCTTTGGGCCCAAATCTCCCCCTTTTACAACATAGTGGTATCGGGTTAGAGCCCACCCTAAACACCTCATTTTAAACCTGATTACTTCTGTAAGGACCATATCAACTAAGGTAACATTTGGGAAAACATAATTCAACTGCTAACATGTGGGGCTGTGGATTTTGGTAGCTGGTTGGTGTTAGAGGACTCCATTTATCAAGGCGGGTTTCGCTTCTTCCTTTTATAGCTCTGACTCCTTCACCCGCTAGGCTTGGGAAAGCAGACCTCAGAGCAGGTAGAGCAGAGCAGAAAGATTTCCTTTTCCTGATCTCTTCAAAGCTTATGTCATTTCCCTGAAAAAGCTCAACCAAACTAGATAGACTTTCCAAAGTGTTATTTTTTAAAAATTTTTATTTATTTATGATAGTCACACAGAGAGAGAGAGAGAGAGAGAGGCAGAGACATAGGCAGAGGGAGAAGCAGGCTCCATGCACCGGGAGGCCGTCGTGGGATTCGATCCCGGATCTCCAGGATCGCGCCCTGGGCCAAAGGCAGGCGCTAATCCGCTGCACCACCCAGGGATCCCCCAAAGTGTTATCAATTTACTTGTGCCCCCACCACCTCAAATTCATATATTAAAGTCCTAACCTCCAGGACCTCAGAATATAACTGTATTTGGAGATAGGGTCTTTGGAGAGGTAAGTTATAATGAGGTCATTAGGGTGGGCTCTTATCCAATGTGACCTGTGTCCTTACAAGAAGAGGAAATTTGGATGCAAATACATACAGGACAACCATGTAAGACACAGGGAGAAGGTGGCCATCTGCAAGCCAGGAAGAGAAGCATCAGAAGAAACCAGCACTGCTGGCACTTTTATTTGGGGTTTCCATCCTCCAGAATGGTGAGAAAATACATTTCTGTTATTTAAGCCAGCTAGTTTGTGGTATTTTGTTACGGCAGCCCTAGCAACTAGCGCACACACACCACCAAATTGGTCAACACTCCTATTCTCAAAACCCAGTTTCACTTGATAATGGCTTACCATGGTTCACTTCTTATTAAGAACAAGTACTGTTTCCTGAGCACTTACCTGATGTGTCAGGCACTAGGCTACAACACTATCAATGTTATCTTATTTAATCTCTACAAACCCTTATATTATGATCTTAATTTGTATGGAAAAGAAACCTGAGCATAAAAGAAGTGAAGTAACTTGCCTGAGGTTTATCCAGCAGGAAGGGTACAGATCAGAGGTCCTCAAGACTGTGCCCTCAGCCTCTGAGCTCCCTGTGCCAGCCTCAGGATCATTCTGGAAGGTGGAGCTTCATGATACCTTCATGGAGTTTACAGACACAGCTGACACATCTGGGTGTTTAGCTGATGAAGATCGTGAATTACCCTTTACAACTATTTTCCCTCATCCATAATAAATAAACAACCTTATTTAAAAATCGGCCAAAACCTTTATAAGACATTTCACCAGAGAGGATATTAATATGTGAAAAGATACCCTACATTATATGGCATCAGGAAAATGCAGATTAAAATAGCAATGAGAACCACTACACACCTATTAGAATGGCCCAAATCCAAAACAGTGACCACACCAGTGAAGGTGTGGGGCAACAGGAACTCTCATTCATTGCTGGTGGGCATGAAATATAGTACAAACCACTTTGGAAGACAGTTTGGCGGTTTCTTACCAAACTAAACATACCTTTACCATATGGTTCAGCAATTATACTTCATGGTATTTATCCAAATGAGTTGAAAACTTATGTCTATGCAAAGCCCTATACATGAACATTTCTAGCAGCTTTACTTAGAGTTGTCAACATTTGGAAGCAACCAAGATGTCCTTCAGTAGGTAAATGGATAAGGTGTGGTACAACCAGACAGTGGAATATTATTCAGCACTAAAAAGAAACGGGCCATCAAACCATGAAAAGATGAGGAAAAGTGTTAAAGCAGATCACTAAGTGAAAGTAGATAATCTGAAAGGGCTCTACTTTGTAATTCCAACCCTATGACATTCTGAAAAAGGCAAAACTATGGAGGCAGTAAAAAGATTAGTGGTTCCCTCGGGTGGGAGGGAGGGAGTGAGGGAGGGAGGGATGAATAAGTAGAGCATAGAGGATTTTTAGGGAGTGAACCTACTCTATATGATTCTATAATGGTGGATACATATCATTGTACACTTGTCCAAACCCATAAAATGTACACCACCAAGAATGAACCCGAATATAAACTATGGACTTTGGATGATGATGATGTGTCCATGTAGGTTTGTCTGTTACAACAAATGTTCTACTCTGGTAGGGGGTGCTGATAATCAGGAAGGCTGTGCATGTGTGTGGGCAAAGGGTATATGGGAAATCTCTGCATGTTCATCTCAATCTTTCTGTGAGCCTAAAATGCTCTAATGTCTTTTAAAAAAAAAGATTTTATTTATTTGTGAGAGAGAGACAGAGATAGTGAGAAAAAGCAATCTCATGGAGGGAAGGGAGAAGCAAGCTCATGAGTGGGAGAAGCACACTCCCCACTGAGCAGGGAACCCAATGCGGGGCTTGATCCCAGGACCCTGAGATCATGGCCTGAGCTGAACGCAAACACTTAACCAACTGAGCCTAGTGGCTCAGCCTACTGTCATAAAAGATGATTGTCATAAAAGAGACATAAAAGTATTTCTCCAGTCTCTTGGGTCATCTCGGGACTCTAGATTTTTCTTCATTCTTGCAGAAATTATCAACCCTCCATCAACAGTATTAAGACTCTATCAACACTTCAAAACCTGGATTGAATATTTTGCCTTTGCGATTATCACAAGACGTTGAACTCCTGTTATGGATCTTAAGCACAGAAAAGAAGATTGGAAGAAAATGACAAGTCAGTTAATCACAAACAAATTGGGAGAATATGTCCTTAATGACTGAGGCTGCATGCATTCATACTGATGCCACAATAGTGTCACTGTTTGTTTACACTAGAGAACACTTACAATTAGGTGGGAGCATAAACAGAGTAAGGAATGCAGACCTCTCCCTTCTAGTCAGGCCTTCAGCTGGCATTAGAAATTTAAGACCTTGGATGCTGAGGAGAAAAATACATGTTAAATGTCTTTCAGAAAAGGTAATAAGTGGGATGGGGGTGGCAAGTCAAAGAATATCGAACTTTTCTTGATTGTAAAATTGCCAATGTCGCTAGATATGAGTTACTCCTGTTTTTGCATCTAATTGCTGAACTGCTGGAATTTGCATTTTCCCATAACCAGTGCCCCTGCTGATAGCGGAAACAGATATTGAGAGACAAGTCATCATGCTCTGAGATGAGGTAGCTCTTGTGAACCCATCATGGCTTCCCAACAGTGTCTGCCACCATTTATAGGCATTAGACGTCATGGGGGGAAGAAGGCAAGTGGGATTTCTCCATACCTGGAAGGGTTAAGCCCTGAGTCAATCTGCAGCAAATGGCACACCCAGTTTGAGGTTCATGAGGGTGAAGTAATTTATCTATGAGTCATATCACTGAATACACTCTGTTCTATAGAATGTTGGTTAGCAACTGGCTCCCAAACATCGTGTCCAATGGTTCTGTTATACATGGCATTTGAAAAGAGGAGAGTTGCTCATTTGACTTAGCATTTGGCAATGAAATGAAGCTGGTATTGCAAAGGACATGGGTTTTCACTGACGGATTTAGGGTCTGAAGTGAAGTGCTGTGTTGCATGACTCCATTTTCATACTAAGCCTAAAGGCTGGAGGAGGACCACCCTGGTGCCCCTGGCTCAGGCCTGAGAAACTGTCATTATTGGAAACAAAACAGAAAAGAAAAAGAACCCAGCAGAATGGGCCTCTTGTTTTATTGTATGTGGCTTTTGCAAATGCTCTGACTCTATGATTAAATTCTTAGCAATTTTCAAAACTTCCATACTGATTGGTGCTTTTAAACTAGAACCTTAAAACCCAGTCCTCCCAACTCCAGATCCTATCAAAAGAGCCCTGTACTCGTTAGTCAGGAGGAATGAGCAGGCAAGAGGGTGAGGCTGTGTGTGTCCATGGCTGGAAGGAAGGTGTGATGAGTTGCTGTTTTGTTGCTAGGCAACAGGTTTTATGTGACAACAATTCCTTTTCTCTGAAGAATCAGAGAGCTCTTTTTTGTTTCATGAAAGCAGTGTATTTTCTTGATACAAGTACATGTGGAGTTTACACTAATTTGTCATATGATAGTAGAAGTGTTTATAGAAGGGAATGCTAATCTATTTTTTAATTCTTTGATTTGCTTTCCATTGCCACCTGAGAAATTATTTGCTTAAGGGAGACATGGTTTCTTCCTTTTCTCAGCAGATGACCCTGGTTTGGTTTGTCTGGCTGTGGTTTTTGTGACTGCCACTCTCTCCAAGCCTCTAAACTCCCCCAGGTAAGTAGTGAATGTGCCTTTGAGCTTCTCAAAAGAGAACATGTTTACATTTGGAAATGTTATTCGATTTGATGTTATAATTCCCAACTAGTTAGCTAATCCTGATGTAAACATGTCATGGTGTCTTCAATATTTCTTCTTCTTTTATTGATTCTGTCCTAATATAGTACATATATGTTGGGTGCTAGTTAGTCTTCCCTAAATAGGACCCTAGATCTCTTGCATCCTTATAACCTTCAGAGCATCTAACATAGAAGTTGGCATGTAGTAGATGCTTAATAAATGCCCATTGACTAGAAAGATAAATAGACACACAAAGATTAATATGGAGCTGTGCTTTCTAATTACATGGATTTTATTTATTTATTATTTTTTTAAAAAAAGCTTTTATTTATTTATTCATGAGAGACACAGAGAAAGAGGCAGAGACATAGGCAGAGGGAGAAGCAGGCTTCCTGTGAGGAGCCCGATGCTGAGACCCCGGGAGCATGACCTGAGCCAAAGGCAGACACTCAACCATGGAGCCACCCAGGTGCCCCTAATTACATGGATTTTAAAGAGATTGAAGCGGGCTCTGAAAATGAG
This sequence comes from Canis aureus, assembly GCF_053574225.1. NCBI lineage: Eukaryota > Metazoa > Chordata > Mammalia > Carnivora > Canidae > Canis > Canis aureus. The sequence goes on from NC_135611.1 coordinate 48,755,432, forward strand.
GTGAGGATTGGCTTCACAGGTATCATAAAAAGAGACAAACATCTAAATGCACTTAATTTTTTTTTAAAGATTTTATTTATTTATTCATAGACATACACACAGAGAGGCAGAGACACAGGGAGAGGAAGAAGCAGGCTCCATGCAGGGAGCCTGACGTGGGACTCGATCCTGGGTCTCCAGGATCACACCCCAGGCTGCAGGCAGTGCCAAACCGCTGCTCCACCAGGGCTGCCCTAAATGCACTTAATTTAGAGATCTGTCCTTCCTTCAAACGTAAAAATCATATATTTAATGTGGAAAAAGCAATCAGAAACTCCTGGGTATAGATTCAGAATGCTGATACTCTCTTAATCTTAGGAACCCATCAAGTTACTTCGAAAAATGGAAAGTATGTAGGCTTGAGAACCAGCCTACAGATTTACTGTTTTTTCCTAAGATAATGTATTCTAGAGTGGAGTTAGGATTTTTGCTACCACACTACAACATCTTCTGAAAATGCTTCCCTGCTGATGGGAGGCAATGTGTCCCGGTCATTCTTTTCTTTTTGATTGTGTAGAAAAATCGTTGGATGAACTTTGTCTCCTAGGTTGAGAAGATTAAAATGTTTGCCCTACTCCATCCCTGCCACCCTCTGGGACATTGATTTTTGTTCCCAAAGAATAATGGTTAATATTCATCGGGTACTTATTATGCGCTGGCCACTGCTCTAAGCTCTTTACGTGAATTAATCTCTTAATCCTCACAACAATCCTATGAAATGGATGCTGTTATTGTCTCTTTTCTAGAGGAAGAAACTGAGATACAGAGAGGTTAAGTAGCTTGCCTGAGGACTCTGCATCCAGCATGTGACAGAACTAAGTTTGGAACCAGACAGGCTAGCTCCAGTCTCTACTCTCCTGACCCTTCCATGGCACCACCTCTGAAACAGAGAAGGGGAAAAGCAAGTCCTAACACTCGAATTGTCACCACGCCAGGTGTACACTCCCCAGCCAACTGCTGCCTCCCACACTGTACTCTCCTTAGCCTTGTTCTGGGCTGGGCTGGGGCTGATGGTTCACTCACACCGAGGCTCTCAAGGATCTTTGCAAATGCGGGTGAATGCAGGTGCGGCTTACCCCCAGAGCTCCCTTGTCCTTACCCTAGGCCTAGGCCTATCTATGCTGCGGTTGAGCCCAGCCTCCCTGGGCTTGCCTTAGAGCTTCCCCTGCCCGATCTGCACCCTGAAAACCTAGGACTGGCCTTCGTGGGGAGCCAGGAAGGCACTCAGACTACAAATGTATCTTCCAAGAGGAGGTTCATTTCCCACAAGGGCAAGCCTGGGGCTGCACCCAAGGAGAGGCATTGGCTCTCATGATGGAGAGAACATTCTGGTGCTCTGGCCTTGCCAAAGGCTGTCAGGACACAGGCTGCCATACACACACACACACACACACACACACACACACACACACTCTAGTGCTTTTATATAACAAGTTTGCCTTCCACATCGCTCCTTCATCAGCAAACACTTCAGAAAGTACAGCCCTACCTGCATTCCAAAGACTACACAAATCACTTCCCTCCCTGCTGAAAGGCCCTCACTCCCAGAGTGAATCATAGCAACTGCTGAAGAGCAGCGGTAGGGCCCCACCCTTCCCACAGGAAGTGAGAAAGAGTAAATATATAGTTTTTCTCTAAGGGCTAGGACACATTAAATAGGTGATTTTAAAAAGCGAGAGCTGTTTAAGAGGTAGTGACAGCTCTGGAGAAGAACAATGAGTCAGGGGACATGGCTGTAGCCAGGCAGAGACCACAGGATTCCTGTAAACTCTTTTATAAACAGGGCTCTGAAATTCCAGAGCCCGCAGGAGGTGGCTCCTTCTTTGACTAAGCGCTGCTATGCCACCAAGAATGCATCCAGGACTGGGGCACTTGGGACACCTGAGATGTGGGGTCTGAGCCCTAGGGCAGAATATTCTTTTAGCATTAAAAGAAAAACCAAAGTGTCGATTCTTTCATGAAGTGCCTGGCAGGGCCCTATAAGCCCCTCTGTACATGAGTGCTTGTTTTTGTACCCCTAGGACCCCAACAAAGGTCAGGGGCAGGTGGGGTTTGAGAGGCCACTGGAGTCCTTGGGATAATACTGATGTCAGGCTGCCATTCAGCAGGGCTTATAAGGCGATCACTCTGGGGGCAAGGACCCCAGGTTACCAGTTGTATTCCCAGTATGCAGTTTGGACAGTCTGCAGTGATTGGGGCAAACCAACATTCCACTTCTAGTTTCTCCAAAATGACAAAGGGGCCACCAACAAAGAAAACCAGAACCACTCAAAGCTATTGCTAATTGAGGAAGATCTAAATTGCAAAGAGCCTGGGAGCACGGAGTCACCCGGAGCCTTGTTTAAATGTGAATTTGGGGGAAGATCTGAGAGTCTGCATTTTTCTTGGTCGGATCACACTTCAAGCATTGGGGTGCTAGAGAACACGCGGGAAGGGTGGTCAGTAGAGATCAGCCCTGCCGGAGTTGGAGAGAGGCTTCCTGGGGTCTGGGGGTTTGAGACAGCTCTTAGTGTTGAGACTGGATGGGCAGGAGAGTAAAGACACCCCAGATCCACCTTGTAAGGCGGTGGGTGACCTGACGGATTCCACGGTGAATGGCAACTACCCCTTGTACAAGGACCAGGATCAGCTGGCCGGGTACCCTTGGGGAAAAGTTGAGGGTTGGAGCAGTTAGGAGCTTGGAAACTGGACTCTGCCATTCAGTAGCTGGGACACTGGGGGGCAGGTCTTAGAAATGGGGAGAGTAGTACCAGTCTGTTAGGATTGGTGTGAAGATGAAATAAGATGATACATGAAGTGCTTAGTTCAGGACCAGGCATGGCATAAGCAACCACAAATAGAATACTTGTTGATATTTTTTATTATTATTATTATTATTATTATTATTATTATTATTATTATTATCATCAACAGCTGAAGTGAAGCAGTGGTGTGTCTCCTATTTATCTCTGAGCCTTGGGCCAACATATCCCTGAACAGATGGCTCCTGGTTGAGGCAGGCACTCCCTTCTCTCCATTTGTATCCCAAGGTGCAGGTTGGCTCATGATGGATGGGCATGGCTCCCAATGGATGGGAGAAGTGAACAGCTTGACTGGAGGCAGAAAGACCTCATGTCCAGGGCCTAGGAAGGATGGAGACTCTCCCTGCTCCCAGGAGAAAGGATTCAGGGCACCTAAGACTAATTGATTGGTGGAAAGAAGTTTCTTGAAAGCTTGCCATGACATTGAAATGTCGCTACAGGGAAGATTCTATTTTAGCCACGGTCCAGCGGGACATGTTCTAATCTGAGGTGCACTAGATTCAGGCTGGGGATTCATTAGCTTCAAGTTTCCTGACACTGGGTACCCCAAAGGCCCACTATGCCACCTTCCCTGGCCGTCTATGACCAGCCAAGAGCTGTGCTGGAGACAGTCATTAAGGTTCTTTTCACAGAGGGTGGAGTTCCAAATATTTGTCCCAAATATTTCCCTTTGAGAGCTAATCCAAGAGATAAAGGAGAGGTACCAGCAATGCCACACCCAAGCTAGGCCAGACCTCTGGAAGAGCAACTGGGAACAGCGATGAAAATGGGCAGAGTCTAAACAGCAATGATTTATCTTCCAAAGTCTGGCAGTTTTTTTATTCTAATTTTTCTTCTCCTCCCCTTTAACAGGGAAGGACAATCTTAAGGCCAATTGACCATGCTCTGTGTTTTCCTCAGATGATTTGCATGTGAACCCATGAAGTTTTTGCATGGCCATTGGTGCCTCCTGCTACTCCAGCTCTTCCTCTGCTCTTTCGAGGACTGAGCCGACATGCAAAGATGTTGCCCAGTTTTAGAGGTAAAGAGATACAAGGCCTCCCGTCCTCACTAACCTGTATGTCCCCTCTCCTGCCTGGTACTAGGGCTGGCTCTCCTTGCCCCACCCTCCTGTGGTTCCCCACCCCCACCCCGCCTCATCACGCCCCCATCCCCACCCCTACTCAGCCCCCAGCCCATCCCCACTCCCACTCCCACTCCCACCCAGAGAGGCTCCCACGTTGGAGCCTTTGGTTGACCAAAGTTTACCAGCTGGGAGCCCCTCCCGCCCCTGGACTTCCTCTTGCCAGGTCTTGGTCCAAGATGACAATTTAATTATCTCACATTTACTGGAGGGAGGAAGTCTCCCAGAAGCCACCCCCCCCCTTGGATCATCTATGCATTTTAGCAGCTGCTTTTATTGGTTCATTTAGGAAAGAACCTGGGAGAGCATCCACAGTCAGTAAGTAGACCTTGTCAGAGTTTTGTTATTGTTAATAGCTGAGGCTTATTGAAACAATTTAGTGCCAACCCTGTGCTGGGGACAGTGTAAGGGCCCACAGAGAATGTGGCCCCTGCCTCTGGCTGTTTCCAGGCCACTGAAGATGATTGACAAACTGAAGGCCATGGGCACTTGACAAACTGAAGGCTATGAAGGTAGAAGAGAGAACACAGTGCTCAGTGCCCCACACCATGTGAGGGACTGGCTGAGTCTACCTCTGAGAGGTGAGAAAACCTCACAGAGGAGGTGGCATTCGGGCTGTGCTGTGGTCTGAATGGGGCCCCCAATTCCTATGCTAAAATCTCAAACCCCAAAGATAATGGTACTAGGAGGTGGGGCCTGTGAGCTGTGATTAATTAGGTCTCGAGGGCAGAGCCTGATGAAGGCGACTAGTGGCCTTATAAAAGAGGCCCCAGAAAACTCTGTCACTCCTTCCACCACGTGAGGACACAGCGAGAAGGCACCAGCTGTGAACCCGGAAGTGCGCTCTCACCAGAACATGACGGCACGGGTGCTGGCGCCCTGACCTTGGACCTCCAGCCTCCAGAACTGTGAGAAATAGATGTTTGCTGTTGGCAAGCCACCCAATCTGTGGTATATTTTTGTTACAGCAGCCCGAATGGACGAAGGCAGGCGGTTTCTTCAGGGCTGAGTGGAAGTTTACCAGAGGGAGAGGAGGGAAGAGGACATGCCAGGCAGTGATAGAAGAGTGTGGAGGCAAACAGGTGGCCGTGAAGAAGGCCTGTGTCTTCTTCCAGGACAGCAGTCCAGTTTGGCTAGAGTGGAGGAGGGAACAGGGCTGAGGGGAGGAGAGGCTGGAGTGGATCTAAATGGAGAGTGACCTTTTGAGGACCATGGTGGTTCCACTGATGGGAGCCAGAGACTTGATGGGAGGTGGGTGGTGCTGTGGAGGATCCCGTGGAGAGGAGGCTTAGGGGTCCCCTATTGGGAAGATCTGCAGTATCTAGTGAAGTACTTGCACATACACCAACACTCAGTAGACTATATGTTGGTGGTGCTTCTTTCAGGGTATAGGTGAGGAAATGATTGTGGTGAGTGGATACTAGGCTTAGCAAGCTTGTACCATCTTCCAGAGGGCCTAAACAAATCGCACTGTGGAGTCCCCATTGTTGTTCGGTAGGCCTCACTGTATGATCTTCGTATGTGAAGCATGGCCACAAATAAATGGGGATGCTTGGCTAATCTAACCACTGGCATTCTGGCATCCTACAGAGCACGTTCTCCTTCAAAAATAGAGGTACAGGGGATCCCTGGGTGGCGCAGCGGTTTAGCGCCTGCCTTTGGCCCAGGGCGCGATCCTGGAGACCCGGGATCGAATCCCACGTCGGGCTCCCGGTGCATGGAGCCTGCTTCTCCCTCTGCCTGTGTCTCTGCCTCTCTCTCTCTCTCTGTGTGACTATCATAAATAAATGAAAAAAAAAAATTTAAAAAAAAAAAATAGAGGTACAGTCATTCTGTCGATACCAAGGGGGTGCCTAAAGGGATAGCCAAAATACAGCTTCAATTTATCTTGAGAGAAATCCTTCGATGGGAAGAATGAGTGGATTGCATTCACTGTGCTGTAGATTTTGACTTTGATAGACTCTTGATCTCAAAAGTAAATTTTTGCTGCCAGGCCCAACTCTGCAGAATCCTTTTCTTCAGGGGAGCAGAGACCAGATGAGTAAGAGTGACTGGATATATGGTGTATCGCTCCTAGTGCCTAGTAGGTGCCTACTATAGGCTTAATGAATGAATGGTAGAATTTGCAGTAAAAACTTAATACACGCTTAAAGTCCTTGGGTTTTCATATATTTTAAATAATTTCAAAAATACAAATATGTTGCAAGACTAATTCAAAGAACTTTTTGGTTCTTGAACAAGTTTAGAGTAAGTTGCAGGCCTGATTTCCCCTTACTCCAAAAAATTATAGTACATATTGCCTACACATAAGAATGGTTTTCTATGCAACCACAACCTAACCATCAACACCAGGAGATCAGCTCTGGGACATCACAACATCCACCAACACCACTCAGGCTTCACCAACTGAATAATGTTCTTTACAGCCAAATGGTCAATGCCAGGAGTAGACGTTTCTCTTAGCTATCAAGTTTCTTTCATCTCCTTCAATCTGGAATGGTTGCTCAGTCTTTCCTTATCTCTCAAAACACTGACATTTTGAAGATTGCAGACCAATTAATTTGTAGAATGTTCCTCAATTTGGGTGTGTCTAATGTTTTCTCAGATTTAGGTTAGGCTATTTTGATAGGGATTTTACAAAAATGATTCATATTCTCAGTGCATCCTATCAGGTGGGCACATAGTTTTATCTGCCCCATTATCAATGATATTAATTATTTTTTGACAGCTCCTGCTTCAGGTTATTTGTACAAATAGCACAGAAGGATAGCAGCCCAGGATGACACCAGGTCTTCTTTCTTCACACTGGTGCATGGAAGCATCTACTGCAGGGCCTTTTTTGGATGGGGGAGGTGGAAGTGGGAGGGTAGACACCTTTAGAGAGCCAGAGCTAGAGCCAGAGGTGGAGCTGTAAGCCTGGTTTGAACCTTGGCCTTGGCCTTGGCCTTGGTCTCTCTTCAGCAGAGGTTGAGATCCTAGGTGCTATGGGCACCAGCATGCTTCCTGAGCTTAGGGTGGGCAGTATAGACAAGTTAGCTGAACTTTCAGCTGATGCCTTTTGGGATCTTGGGCTTGACCTCCTTGGGCTTTACAAAGACGTCAATAGCCTTGGCATGAACACTCATGGCCTTGGCATTGTTGGCCTGCATTTTCCTCAAGCCTTTTTCGTGCTTCTTGGCAAAGAATTTGGGGTCCACCCCACTAACAGATTCATTAGCTTTCTAGACTCTTTATGCCATCTCTGTGCTATTTTGGAGACTACCTGTGTGTGATGAGGTTCTTGGACTTAGCTAGTCTGCACTATAGCCCATCACATGAGGTTAACTTTGATGACTTGATTCTGGTATCTGTCAGATATTTCTACTATTAATGGAACTTGTTTTTAATAAGAATTTATTTGAGACTATGCAAATATCTCATTTCTCATCAAACTCTCTTTCACTTGGTTTAGCAACATTGAAGTTTCTTGCTAAAATTATTATATGATGGTTACCAGAATCATACCAGAATTTTATCATTCCATCTACATTTGTTTGTTGGCATGCTACTATAATTTTGAACTGTCTCTTTCTTCCTATCTGTTTATCTATCTCAGAATAGAATCATGGCTTCCTATTTTATTCAGTGGATTTATAATTCTCTTACTACCATTACATATTTTGATACTTGAATTGTTCCAGATTCAGTAGTGGGGCTAGTGGGGCCCTATTCAAGTTAGCATCTGTGTCTTTTTTTTTTTTTTTTTTTTTTTACTTATATCCATCCTACTCTGAGTGCTTCTTTACTTTCTAGGTCAACAAAATGTTCCAGGTTCATCTTATACTTTTCCCTGACTCGACACTGGAATTAGGGAAACCTGATTGCTTTTAGTGGTGAGTGGGCTTTAGAAATCAAGCTTTTTGGTGTTAGGGATGCTCATTGCTATTGGGGTCTCACTGCTTTAAGCTTTCTCCATCATCAGAGGTAGGAAATATCTGTATAATCTCTCTCTCTCTCTCTCTCACACACACACACACACAAACACACACACTATATATTGAAAACCACCAGTACATATTAATACTTCCAGTTCCAATGAAATACTATGTGGTTCATTCTAGCTTCTCCTCTTTCCACATCTGTAACTCCTCAACAGTGAGAAACTTGACTCCCTTTATCCTTAATACATTTGCAGCCAATCTCCTGACTCTGCCAGGCCACTGCTCTTCTTGACACACCTTTTGTGTGGGAAACCAATCCCATGGGCTTTGGCACTGAGTTATTAAGGAAGGAGTGCTTTGCTTTGCTTTTATAATGGGAATATGATGTATTGTATATATTTTACAGTTGAGAATAAGCAACATCAACAACAGGGATCAGCTTAAGAAGGTAACTTCAGAAATTCTGATTTTATGTCTTTCTTTCACTTTTTACAGATAAACTTCATAACAAACTATCTATAGGGATGAAGTAGGACTTCCTAAAATTCCCACGCCCTACGTTAACTGAGATGATTATGTCCTGTTAGTTTAGCTATGCACCTAAACAGAAGTTTGTTTTATCTTATTCAGTATTTTTAGGTATTTTGTGGTGAAAGTATTTTCAAATTAGTTGTCCAATTTACTACCAGAAACTTCAGTCCTGAATAGCTAACTCGAAATTACTTTGAGTCATTACTCTGAAGGGTACCCTTCTACTGGCAAGTAAGTTGTCATGTGACCAGGTCTAGAATGTCTGTTACTGGCTCCCTCCTTGGAAACCTCCAGTTCTTGGAGAATGCCTAGGAAAACTCTAGACAACAGCCAGACATCAAGCTTTTTCAAAGTCTGCCCATCTCAAAAACCTGTTTCTAGTGGTGTGAACTAGTTCCTTTTTTTTTTTTTTTTTTTGTGAACTAGTTCCTTAAAAGGCCTTTCATGTACCTGATGAAGCTGTCCTGTTTTTCATCTGTCTATCCTCTATCTATCTATCATCTATCTATCAATCTATCTTCTTTTAGCCAAGAGTCCCATGGCAATCACCACAGTGTCTCAGCCATTGAAGTGAGCTTTGGAGAAGGAACTTGCAACCAAAGATTATGTGAATATATCTAATGATTGCCAACTTTAGCCAGAGAAGGGATTATCTTGCTAGGTTCTAGGTATTTTTAGGATTCCTGCTATAAAATGCTATTGTCATGAACCATCTTGCCCAGCTCTGCTCAGTGTAGTATAATTCCTTAGTTTTGCCATCAAGAGAATAATCAATACTCCCCAATGCAAAGCACAGCAAATGACCAGGAATATTTCTATACTTCATTCTGCTGGATTTTGAGTTACATGGTCTTTGGACACAGCCATTCTTGTAGATCAGTAACCAGCACCTTTCCTAGCTCACACGTGCCTCTGAGCTGATGTCAGCTGTTCATTCCATGGTGCGCATTTCTTGTGCTCTACTGATTCTTTTGGCAGGAACACTTGGCCTTCATCTTACCAATGGTGTTTACATTAGAATGTGTCCTCTTAGTGACTGTTGCATTTTGTAGTACAGCCTTGCTGCCTAAGGCCTTGAATGAGGCCATTTTAAACTCCCAAGTATGTGCCAGCAGAAAGCATCACCATGTAATTCACAGTAAAGTGAGCAACGTCACTGAGAAAGCCTCAAACTTGTAGTTTTTAAACAAAAGGCCACATCTAAATATATTATAATACTGCATGTAGGAAATGTGATAATTATCTCCCAGGCTACCGGAACCACTTTTTCACTATCAGAGGACAATAACTGAAGTCTGGCAAAACAATTTCCTTAATGACCTCAAAAGTTGCCCTGAAGTTGTAATCCTAGGTAAAACAGAGATAGTAAAATACCTTATGACAGCAGATATTAGGGGGAAGAGAACCATACATCAGATCTGAGTCCTCCATTTTTCTATCTTTAGTACAGCATGGAAAGCCAGTCAGCAGACTCTACGAGCCAGCTTTTCTGATATCTTAACTTCCTTTAGGTCACACTACCTGCAAAATGGTAGTCAGATGCTTTTGTGTGGCTCTCAGGCTGTTGTATTTTGACTTCCTTCATCTCTCAACGCCCCCACATCCTGAGCCCTTGTGCTTGGTGTTACTTACAATCTCCATCTCTACGCCCTTGCACACATACTTAAATTCCTCCATTGTAATTAGTTCTCAGCTGTTTATTCATCTCTCATCCCTTCTAGACTGCAAGCCAGTCAGAACGGGTACTATGACCTATTCAGATTTATTTGTATGCTTGGGATACATACAGAGATCAAGAATTATTTGTTGAATGAATAAATGAATGAATGACTGAATGCACACATGCTTCAAACGTGCCACTTGAAATGTAGATTCTCATGAGCTCAGGTTCCAGGGTGGAGGTTGTAATCACTTGTTTCACAATAGTAGAGAGCACTTTCATTGCCTGCCACTCTTTGGTTCCTCGGTTTTGTCAACAGAAGATGTTGTATTGGGGCAACAGTAAGAGTCAAGGGATAGACAGTTTTTCAAACACAGCCCTTTATTGAACCAAAAAACAATCTGAGTGAATCACACCTTAAATCACTCTTGTTGGCAATGAAAGGAGTTAAAATAAAGAAGCAAAACTATTATATTGAGGTACATTAGCATCCAGCATTTATCACATCACATGCTCAGTTCATATGACTATTTTTGTAACTAATAACATCAGTTTTTTGCCATAACCAACTTTGTATATTACATGTTATATATTAATTTCTCATATATTACATATAATTGTACATCAATTTCTCATCATCAGAAAATACAAGCTCTATTAAAGACCTTCTTAAAGTATAAAATAATGTAGTCTAACAAAGTGGGTTTGTCTAATTAGTTTTCTATTAAATTGGTTGTTCATTTGATCGAATCAAATAATCCAATGTCAAGTACATGCTGCTTACTTAAGTCACATACTTTTTGAGTTAGATGAAAATAGCTCCACTTAAATTCAAATCATGTAGTTAGATTTAATGCTTTGCAAGGCTCTAGGAACTCAGTTCACTTAAAACACCTAGGATGTGTAGTGGTTTGCAAAGTTTGCATTTTTGAGATAATACCCACTGCTTTCTCATTGTGTAGCACACAATATGCACACACACACTCAGTACATTTTATAACCTTATACTTGAGAAGAGGATGTAAAAGTATTTCTTTCACTGGCAGTGATGAAAGTGATTATGCAAGATCAATTAACAAAATGAACGACTTTAAAAGGGAACAATATCCTTTCTATATTTTAAAAACTCTAATTTTTGTTAATGCCTATTTCTGTTCTTAGTTTTTTTGTGTTTGTTTTCCTTTTCTTTTTGGTGTTGCCAGACCAAATCATTTTCATTAAAAATTATAGTCAGAATTGGAGCTTGGGACCAGTTAGAAAGAACAGGTCTTACCATAAAAGTATGTATGCCTAATGCCTATTTGTGAACCAGGCTATTTTGCTGAAATGTTTCAGAAGCTCTACTAAATAATAATTGATGTCTTTTACTTAACAGATTTCAGTAACTGTTAAATGAATGTCAAGCACAACTAAAGTTGAAGCTGATATTTGTTTTTTGTTTTTGAGAGAGTGTGTGCATGTGTGCACATGGTTACGAGGCGGGAGAGGTAGAGGGAGAGAAAGAGGGAATCCTAAGCAGAGTCCCTACTGATCGTGGAGCCTGACACGGGGTCAGTCTCATGACCTGAGCCGAAATCAAGAGACCGATGCTTAACTGACCAAGCCACCCACATACTCCTGAAGCTAATATTTGGAAATGATGTTACTGAAGTTTCAATAAGGGTGTTTAAAGTTATAAATGGTAAGATTGGTCTTAATGTAAATTACTACCTGACTATAAAATTCAGTGTGGTAAATGTAGCTCTCTAAAAGGAACAATAAAGACATAATCATCACAGCTATGTGCTTTCCTTCTTAAACATTCAGAGAAAGGGCCAGAAAGAACTAATATTTTTGAATATCTATATCCACCACAAAAGGATCTCAGGGTTGTCAGGTTCTGTGGTTAGTACTTTTGGCTTGGATTCTCTCTCTCCCTCTGGCCCTCCTGCTCATGCTCTCTCTCATAAATAAACTCTTTTTAAACAGTTCATATACACCACAAAATAATACAGGAACTTCACATATCTAACTTAATCCTTGCAGCAAAGTCAGCTACAGATAAGGAAAATGTGGTTCAGAGAAATCTGGGGGACGCCTGGGTGGCTCAGCAGTTGAGCGTCTGCCTTTGGCTAAGAGTGTGATCGAGTGCCACATCGAGCTTCCTGCATGGAGGAACCTGCTTCTCCCTCTCCCTGTCCCTGCCTCTCTGCCTCACTCTCTCTGTCTCTCATGAATAAATAAATAAAACCTTAAAAAAAAAAAAAAAAAGAAATTTGGAAACTCACATAGCATTAGGCATAGAGGGAGAGTGGTAGGCTGGGGATTACTCCTAGCAGTCAGCTGTCCTTAGGACTTCCATCAGGTAGTTCTGGTAGCTTTGGGTAAAGTGTAGAAAAATATCTGAAAGTCATTATTTAAAGATTTAAAAAAAAAATATTTTATTTATTTGAGTGAGAGAGAGCAAAGAGGGAGAGAGAGAAGCAGGCTCCCCACTGAGCAGGGAGACCGATGTGGGTCTCCCTCCCAGGACTCTGAGATCATGACCTGAGCTGAAGGCAGATACTTAACTGAGCCACCCAGGTGTCCCTGAAAGTCATTCTTCTAACCAGTTTGTTTCTTGGTTCCTAACCAAGTGGATCTAAGTGAGCCACTTTGTGAATAGTCCAGTCTCCATATTGACAAGCACAGTAGAATCCAGAACCTTTTCAAAAACTTTGTACTGCATGTTTCATACAATCTGAGGAAGTGGAGATTTTTAAGACATCTGGCACCATTATTTTCCCTCAGTATTAATCCTTTTCTGAAGCCAGCAACAGGACAAACATCTCACTGAGGATTTGTAACAATTACTCACTGATCTCAATTCAATTTTGTGTCAGCCTAAGACTGAATTTCCAATTAGGTAAGACAAAGTGAAAAGAACCGCAGAACTTAGTAATGAAGGGCACCAACACTGGAGTGGGACAACCTTGTGTAAAAATCCCGGCACTGCCATCCTACTGCCATGTGACTTAGGTCAAGCTAGTCTAGCACTCTGGGCCTTAAGTTTCCTTTTCTGTAAAATGGGTACAAGAATGGTATCTAAGTCATAGGTGAGGATTTCATGAGGATTAAAGGAAAACACCTCTTGGGGGGCTTGGATGGCTCAGGGTATGATCCCTGGGGTCCTGGGATCGAGTCCCACATCAGGATCCCCCCCCAGGGAGCCTGCTTTTTCCTCTGCCTATGTCTCTGCCTCTCTGTATCTCATGAATAAATCAATAAAATCTTTTTTTTTAAAGCAAACATCGGTTAAGCACTTGCAATGCCCAGCACACTGAAATTAATGATAGTTATTAGTGATGTTCGTGTTCAATCCTATGTTAGGTTCTTTCTACACCAACTACAAATGATAATGCAGGCTGTGAGCTACGGAAATCACAGAGGCCTTTATGGCCTTTGCAGCCAGAGGCGACAGGACGGGACTGGAAGGAGGCCCAGAACTCAGGAGCAGAACCCCTTTCAAGCTCAGTCACCGTCCGACGGGAGCAATAGCTCCCCCAAGGTCCTCTTTGCTCTGGGAGGATTAAAAGGGTTTTCCGTGAACCGCCCTTGGCGTTTATTCAGTAACTTTCACCCACGACGCAGCGAACCAGTCACCAAAAAGAAAACTGAAAAACCCCGAGACTCAGAAAAGTAATGCAGCGCGACAGGGCGGGCAGCCAGACAGCAGGACAGGACAGGACAGGACAGACGTGGCTGCGTGCTCAGCATGTGGGACGAGGGCACGGGAGCTCTGGCTTGGAGCCGGGCAGGACGCACCGCGGGGGCTCGGAGGTCGGCGGTGCAGAGCCGGACGCAGGGGCGCCGACAGGCGGGGCCGGGCACCAGACCGCACCCGAGCAGCGCGGCCGCTCGCAGCACGTGCTTCGTAAGACGCCGAACGCCGCCCGGCAGCTCCGTCCCCGAAGCACGAGTCAGTTCGGCTCTCAGGCTCCTTCCCTGAGCCCTACCGTAACCGACAGACCACGGAGCGGGCTCGGAGGTCCGGGGGGAGCGCCCCCGAGTCCCCCCCGCAGCCTCGGCGCCGCGGAGCCCGCTCACACGCAGCCCCCTCCGCGCTCCCCAGTCCCGCCGGAAGCGCCCCTCCCCCCGTCTCGGCTCCGCCCCGCGGCGCGCGAGCGTGTCGTCACCCGCAACCAGCCAATCAGGCCGCGAGACCAAAATAGCGCCGTATAAAAGCGTGCGGGCCGGCGCCGCGGTCTCCGGGCCGCGCGCTGGGGCGGGGCTGCGCGCGCAGGTGAGCGGAGCGGGGCGGGGCGGGGCCGGGGGCGCGGTCGGGGGCGCGGTCGGGGGCCGGGGGCTGTGTCCCAGCGAGCGGCTGGGCTCTCGTTGGTGGAAGTGGCCGCTCCTTTCCTAACTGGTTCCCAACTCGAAAGGAGCGCCGGCCGCCACGCGCGGCGTGCGCAGTCACGGGGCGTGCGTGAGGAGCGGACCGCGACCCCGTGTGCGGCCGGCGCGCCTCGTCCCGCCTCGTCCCGCCTCGTCCCGCCTCGTCCCGCCCGGGAAAGTGCCCGTGGGGGAGGGGCGCGGCCCTGCCCTGGGGCCGGCTCCCGGCCTAGGCGGGGGTGGGAGGTCGACCTCCTTCCCGGACGGGGAGAAGGTTTCTCGAGGTCATCTTTCCGGGAGGAGGTGACTCTGAGCTGTTAGGTGGTTTGGAAAAAAGACTCTGACGTCGTACCCTCCGGGATCCAAGCCTCTGCCCGGTCCCGGCTGCTCTGGGAACCTGAGAGCGTCCCCATCTTTAAGACGCAACGCAGGTGGCAGTAGAGCTGTGGTCCCGTTCTTTGAGGCGCCCCTGGGTGATGGTGTTCCTTTCTGCCTTTGTCCCTTCCCTCCCTTCTTTTCCCAGTCTCTTCCTTTCATTCTCTCCATTCTCTTTCTTCTCTCCTTCATCCTTTCGTCTTTCTTCCCTTTTTGCCAATTGAGGTGTAACCTGCACACCACCAGGTATAACCAGCTGCGCACCTGAACAGTTAAGAGGACAGGGAGGTGAACGCTCATGTGTGTATGTGCACACCTTAACCAGCTCCCAGGGCAAGATGTAGGACCTTTCAGTTACCCCAGATGCCCAACTGACTGAGCCCTTGAGGTACCCCCTCATCATGGTTTTATTTTGTTTTTTATTTTATTCTTTTTTTAAAGATTCTATTTATTTACCCATGAGGGAGGTAGAGACACAGGCAGAGGGAGAAGCAGGCTCCCTGCAGGGAGCCGGATGTGGGACTCGATCCTGGACCCTGGGATCAGGCCCTGGGCAAAGGCAGTCTCGCAACCACTGAGCCACCCAGGCGACCCTCATCATGGTTTTAGTGTGCAATTTTATAAAGGCTTAATGATGTTGAACATCATTTTATGGGCTTCTTTGTGATAAATATTGACAAAAGATCTGGTCAAGCCTTTTTTCCCCATTAAAAGAAAAAACAGGCTGGGGGCACCTGGGTGGCTTAGTTGGTTAAGCAGCTGACCCTTGATTTTGGTTTGGGTTGTGATCTCAGGGTTGTGGAATCGCTCGGGCCTTCAGGCCCCACTCTCCGCAGGGAGTCTTCTTGGGATTCTCTCCCGCTTCCTACTCAAATAAAGAAATAAAATATTTTTCAAAAAAAGTTTATTATCTTACTGTTGAATTTTGAGAGTTCTTTATATATTCTGAAAGACTTTCTTCCACGGAATTAACTTTGCATCTTTGTGAAAGATGATTGGCCATATGGTGTGCTTATTGCTATTGTTCTTACATGTCTACTTTTTCCTTATAGACTTTAAAAATTCCCTGTGTGATAGTTCCAAACTCTGTGTCATTTCTGAGTCAGGTTCTGATGCTTTGTCTTTTCATACTGTAATTTTTCTTGTCTTTTAACATGCCTAGTAATTTTTTTTTGTTAAAAGCCAGACATAATGTATCAGGTAAGAGGAACTGGGGTAATCA
Organism: Canis aureus; assembly: GCF_053574225.1. Lineage (NCBI taxonomy): Eukaryota > Metazoa > Chordata > Mammalia > Carnivora > Canidae > Canis > Canis aureus. The sequence continues at coordinate 48,771,453 of NC_135611.1, forward strand.
GGCTTTTAGGGTAAAATTATGTTCATCGGGCCAGGAGTTGCCTGTGTTTAATCTTTCCTATAGCTGCAAGTACCAGAAATTTCCTCTAGTTTCCTCAATTTTTAATGCTTTCCTGTTGTCTTTAGGCTTTCCTAAGAATTTCTTAGAGTCTGTGTTTTGCAGCCAGCGCTCTCCATTGTAATCCCTATTACTGTATACCAGAGCCCTGTCGATATGGTGGTAAGGTGTGAGGGGAGGGAGATATTCTGTAATCATATCATTAAATTTGTTTTTAGTGGGCTTGAGTCCTGGGGCAGTGACCTTCAGAAGCAGTGTTTGGATTTTTTTTTCCCCTCCCCTTACCCGAGACAAGGCTTGAGGGGGGGTTGAATTGGCTAATTGCCATTCCTTCAAATCAGATAAGACTCCCTTAGAGGGAAGCCCTTTGTTATGGAGATCTCTTTGGGTGTTTTTCAAAATGGTTAATTTTCCTCTTCCCCTGCCTGAAAGCATGGTGGGGCTTCCAGAGCTAAAGCCCATGAAAATGTGGGGTCTCTCCAAGCCTGGAGAGTTGAAACTAGAAGTATTGTTGAGTAATTTTTAAGTTTGGAGATTTTCCAGCTCTCTTTCTCTTATTGATTTCTGATTTATTTCCATTGTGGTCACAGATCAAATTTTGTATTCTTTCAGTTCTTTTAACTTTATCAAGGCTTGTTTTATGACCTTGGATATGGTCTACTTTGGTGAGTGTTTCTCAGGATGAACGTTATTAAGTGATCTATTCACAAGTATCAATTATATTAATTGGTTGATAGTGTTTTTCAGTTTTGTGTCCTTGCTAATTTTCTACTTGTTCCATCGATCACAGAGAGGAGTAATGAACTCCCCACCTGTCATTTTGGATTTGTCCATTTCCCCTTCGTTTTATCATTTTTTGCTACAGGTATTTTGAAGCTCTGTTGTCACATTTAGAATGGCTGTGCCATCTTGGCAACCCTTTTATCCTTTGCAAGCACAGTAAAGGGTATGAGGTTTTACCCCACTTGCAAGCTTGTTAGCCTGCCACGGTTTCATAGATGCTGGCAGAAGACACAGGATGTTAGTAGCCACAAAAGCAGTAGCCACACTGTCAGCCTCTTCACCACTTCCTTGAACCCCATTGCTCAGTGGCTGATGCAACCAGGGCCAGATGGCACCTGCCTGTGCAGTGGGCTGTAGCACAGCAGATGATCCCTGGGATTAGGGAACCCCAAATCTTTGATCATGGGCGGGAAATCTTCCTGACCTTTGCAGTTATTATACTGGACTGAAAGCAAACCAGCCGCTGTCTTACGCGGGAGGGGAGTGGTTTCTGTGTCCAGTGCTGTTACTGCACAAACATCTTTGAAAAAATACTCAAGATCCAAGATAGTCATTTGCCTCTGCTCACAAGATGTTCAGAGACGTGAGGGCTTTTAGAGAATTGTCTTTCAGCCATTATGTCCCTCTTTATCCTGGGTCATTTTTTTGCTCTGAAGTCTCCTTTGGTATTAACCTAACCACCCAGCTTTCCCTTGGTTAGTGTTTGCGTGGCACATTGGTTTCCATCTTTTTGTTTGTAAGCTACTTCTATCATTATACTTAAGATGAGTGTGTGTGTGTGTGTATGTGTGTGTGTATTTTGCAGACAGCATATAGTCTGGTTTTGTATTTTCATCTATTCTGAAACTCGTCTCTTAATTTGCATGTTGAGATCATGGCCTGCGACTATGCCTGTGGGTTAGATCTGGTTAGTGGCCTGTTTTGGTTACTGAAGTTTTATTAAAACTTAGCCATGCTCATTCATTAATCTCTTTTCTTTGGCAGCTTTTCCCTTACAAAAGCAGACTTGAGTAGTTGCAACACAGATCATATGACTGAGAAATCTCCAAATGTTTACTATCTGGTACTTTATAGAAAAAATTCGCAGACACTGGTTTAGATTATTTATATTTGGGCAGCCCCGGGGGCTCAGCGGTTTAGCGCTGCCTTGAGCCCAGGGTGTGATCCTGGAGACCTGGGATCAAGTCCCATGTCAGGCTCCCTGCATAGAGCCTGCTTCTCCCTCTGCCTGTGTCTCTGCCTCTCTCTCTCTCTCTCTCTCTCATGAATAAATAAATAAAATCTTAAAAAAAAAAGATTATTTGTTTTTTTTTTTTTTAGATTATTTGTATTTAATGCAGTTATTGACATGTCTGGATTTAGGTTAGTTAAAAAAATTATTTCTTTTTTGCTTCTTCCGTTTTTCACCATTTACTTTTTCTGTCCTATCTTATTTTGGATTATCTGAAATTTTTTAATGTTTTTATTTATTTATTTTTAAAGATTTTATTTATTTATTCATGAGAGACACAAAGAGAGAGGCAGAGACACAGGCAGAGAGAGAAGCAGGTTCCATGCAGGGAGCATGACATGGGACTTGACCCTGGGTTGCCAGCATCAGGCCCTGGGCTGAAGGTGACGCTAAACCACTGAGCCACCTGGGCTGCCCCTGTTTTTCTTTTTTTAAAAAAAGATTTATTTATTTATGAGAGAGAGAGAAAGCAGGGGGAGGGGAAGAGGGAAAGAATCCAAAGCAGACTTCCTGCAGAGCTTAGAGCCAGTGTGGGGCTCTATCCCACCACCCTGAGATCATGACTTGAAATCAAGAGTTGGACACTCAACCAACTGAGCCACTCAGGCAACCACTTCATTTTTATTATCTATTGAATTTTTCATTGTATCTCTTTGTATGTTTTTAATGGTTGTTCTAGGGATTATAATGTACAGACTTAACATTTCATAGTCTAATTAAAACTAATATATATATATATATTTTATTCGTGAGCAACAGAGAGAGAGAGAGGCAGAGACACAGTCAGAGGGAGAAGCAGGCTCCATCCAGGGAGCCCGACGTGGGACTCGACGTGGGACTCGATCTGGGTCTCCAGGATCAGGCCCTGGGCCGAAGGTGAAGGTGGCGCTAAACCACTGAGCCACCCAGGCTGCCCAACTAATATATTTTTAAAAGATTTTATTTATTCATGAGAGACAGAGAGAGAGACAGAAACATAGGCAGAGGGAGAAGCAGGCTCCACACAAGGAGCCCGATGCGAGACTCAATCCCAGAACCCAGGATCACGCCCTGAGCGGAAGGCAGAGGCTTACCCACAGAGCCACCCAGGTGTCCCTAGAACTAATACTTTATCACTTCAAGTCAAATGTAGATACATTACCACTACATGGATCTCTTCCTTCTTCATATTAGAATATCTATTTGGGTTTTCTTTAATTTCTTTTAGAAATGTTTTGCAGTTATCAGCATAGAGATCTGGCACTTGTTATTAGATTTAACCCTAGGTATTTATGTTTTTGATGCTATTATAAATGATATTCAATTTTTTTAATTTCCAAATTTTGGGTTGTAAATATATGGAAATATGACTGATTTTTGAGTATTGCCTTATAGACAGTGACTTTGATAAATTTATTTCTTCTATGCTTATAATCATGTTATCTACAAATAAATATGATTTTACTTCTCCCTGTTCACTTTTTATGCTTTTTATTTCTTTTTCTTGCCTTATTGCATTATCTGAGATGAATAGAAGTGGTGGCAATGGACAATTTTCAAGACACTTGGAGGCATGAGGGAAATTACTCTCCAATGTGTTCTTTTAAATTCAGTACTGTGTTTTGTTTGGCATGGTCTTGACATCGGCCCTCAGAGGGACTGAAGTTACCTTACTTATTTACAAAGGCATCAGTTTAGTCTTCTGTAGTCTCCAGGGAGGCAAGAGATAGATAGATAGATAGATAGTTATGCCTTTGTTCAAATTAGAAACAGACACTTCTTTAGTTAGATCACAAAAAAAAAGGTACTCTTTACTCTGGACTGGTGTAGACCTGGTCATGACGTAGGGCTTGGTGAGCTGAGCCTGAGCTGAATTTCAGCCTTTCTGTCCCCTTGGCTGGTCCTTGGTGCAGCAGAAACATTGTACTGTTTGGAGAGGAAATCAGGCCAGAGGCCTGGAGAACACAGTAAATCTGCCCTAGGAGGTGGGTCCTAGCTCATCAGTGTCAGCACTGGGAAGATAGGGCCCATCTTTTGATGCTTCCTGGGGTTTCTGACCCTACATCATTGATCTAAATCTCTGATATGCAACTGACATTACATACCTTACTTTGCTTATGAAATTATTTCAAATCCCAATATTAGGGAAGAGGAATAGAGGATTATATCATTCCCGTCTTGTTTCTATGGTGTCCTCTTACCTTCATGACTGTTATCTCCTACCTGCCCTTGCTCCTGATTAGATCATACATCCATCGGCTTGGTCCATGTGAGAAGAATTTGAATGTATTAGGTTAGCTGCATTCATAGAAAGCCAAGGAGGCAGCAAACTGGGTTTGGAAGGTAAAATTGGGGAAGCTCTCTCTCTCTCTTTTGCAGATAGCCCCCTTACCCTCTTATGCTCCTATCTTATGCTCCTCCTATCCTTATGATTCTATCCATCTAGGGGCATACGTTTTTTACTTGGCTTCATTGTTGTTAAGAGTATTGGAGAACTTTGTTATAAAATATATATGACCCTAGAAGGAAAAACACATTAAGTCATTACCAGCTCATAACACCACTCTATGATTTATTAACACATTATTGTGTATTCATCACTTATCTTGCTAATGACCCAGAATAGTTAAGTTTGGTTGGTGAAAGCAAGGAGAGAGAGGTATGAAGAACACGGAACATTGCCAGGGGAGTTTCTTCATCTACAAAATAAGGTTGTGTATATTAATTCTTTTTTTTCCAACTCCAACATCCAGAATTCTCAGCAGTATCTTTAGGATAGTGGGAGAAACGTACGTGAGAAGCTAAGCAGGGATCTAACCAAATGTGTAGCGACCTGGTATGGTTGGGATCAGGAAAAGAAGGCAGGTTTCTCGACCTCCTTCCTCTTTACAGTGCTCTCCTTCACACAAGACCCCACCTCCAGCCCCTTGGGAATTTTCACCTTTTGCTTCCATCTGAAGCCATGGGTGGCTCAGCGGTTCAGCAGCACCACCTTCAGCCTGGGATGTGATCCTGGAGTCGCGGGATCGAGTCCCACATCAGGCTCCCTGCATGACGCCTGCTAATCCCTCTGCCTGTGTCTCTGCCTCTCTCTCTCTGAGTCTGTCATGAGTAATTAAATAAAATCTTAATAAAAGAAAATTAAACAAATAAATAAATAAAATCTTAAAAAAAAAAAAAAAAAGCCATGGCAAAGTGAGCCAATGTGGGAGGGAGGTGTTAATGTTGATGGTCCCCTATGTGTCATGAGGGATTAAAGACCCTCCTGCCTGGGCCAACTGCCCATCCTGCATCTCCACATCATTTTTATAACTGCAGATTCTATCTTTTCTTGCACTAGGCTATGAACTTCATGGCATGGTCTCTCTTATCCATCTTTTTCATCTTTAGCTCTTGCATAGGGCCTGCCACACAGTAAATGTTCAATTGATGAGCAGTGAATGAATTAATGGGAAAGGCGCAGGGAAGTGAATCAAATTTCCCCAGGTTTATATGTCAGCACTGACTTTGGTCCTTTCCTACTGTGGACCCTTCACATCTAATTAGGCACTAAAATCCAGTGATTCTTATTTTGTAAGGTCTGTTTTTGTGGCTGCCTCCCTAAGGCTTCTCTCTGCTGGGGAGTAGCCTACAGCCCAGCTTCCTCATCACCAGCTCTCCCTTCCTTATCTGTCCTGCACAGATCCATCTCCCTAAAGTACGTTTTCAGCTTATCACTGGGCTGCTCAGAGTATTTATTTGGCTCATTATCACTTACAACATAAAATCCACATTAATCAGCCGCTCTTCCATATCCTACCATCCCATCCATCCTATCAGGAAATGCATCTTGAGCTTCTATCTAGCCTCTGGGCAGAAGGAACTCCACCTAAATTCTCTGCTCCAGCCAGATGGGTTTCATCATAGTCCTGCCTCCAAGCCCTTGCATCTCCTTGCCTCCCAACTACATGCAACTTTCCAGCGCTCAGTAGGCCCACTTCCTGCAGAGAAGCCCCTTGGGCATCCCAGGTCACCTCAGACTTTCTTTTCAGAAGCATGTGATCACCAAACTGAGTATAGAATGGGGCGGAATCAACAATGATACGATTTTACATTGTGGCAACAACTACGAGCCGTCCAGGTCAGGAACAGTGAGGTAAGAACAGTAAGTGGGAAATAGGTCAGGGTTATAGTGGCTGAGTGGGTGGGAGAGGCTGCTTGTCCCATCATTAAAACACCCATGTGGCAGCTGACTTTTTTGCAGAAATCTACAACCAGAGAATCTCTCCTTGGATTCTGAGCCTCTTGAGGGCTCTGTTCTCTAAGTTCCCCCACTCAAGATTTTATTTACTTATTGAGAGAGAAAAAGTGTGAGCACAAGTCTGGGAAGGTACAGAGGGAGAGAGAGAACCAGACTCCCCAATGAGCAGGGAGCCCAACTCAGGGCTTGATCCCTGGACCCTGTGATCATGACCTGAGCCGAAGGCAGACACCCAACCAACTGAGCCATCCAGGTGCCCCTCTAAGTGCTTTTAAGTTCAGTAGGAAAGTGTCTATAGAGCCTTTCCTAGGAACAAGTGTTTAAAGGGAGGAAGAGCATGGAAAGTGAAGGCCTGGGGGTGTGAGGTAACCACTCCCTCCTTCACAGCTCTGTGCTCAGGACCCACCTTGTGTGTAATGCTGGAGAGAATCCAGCACATCTGCTCATGAATGCCAGAGCACCTTTTTTTTCTTGGCTCCATCTTCAGTAATTTGTTATCAAGAAAAAGACTCCCAGTAAAATCACATTTCTTGCACAATCCTAAAGGTTATACATTCCCCAAGATTATCACAGACCAGATTGGGTTGACCTGAGATAATCTACGACCAGGGCAGATGGACAGAAGATCAAAATTGAAAAGGACCTGTTGGGAACTGATACATGTTGTGCACTTCTTACTGTAACATGTTAAGTACCATAAAGCACAAACACCCTCTTTTTCTTATTCCAGGAATAATACACATTTGTTGAAAAAAAGAAAAAAGAAAAAGAAAAGAAAGAAAGAAAATGCATCCATAACTCTATTATATTTTATTGCACATCTTTGAAGTCTTTTATGCTCCTGCTCGCCTGCCTGCCTGCTTCTTCCTTCCTTTCTTTCTTTCTTTACAATGGGAGATATTTGACCACTGTCCCTGCTTAGTAATTCCTTGAAATAGATCCTTTCAATGTCTTTTTTTTTTCTCTTTTATTTATTTATGATAGTCACAGAGAGAGAGAGAGGCAGAGACACAGGCAGAGGGAGAAGCAGGCTCCATGCACCGGGAGCCCGACGTGGGACTCGATCCGGGGTCTCCAGGATCGCGCCCTGGGCCAAAGGCAGGCGCCAAACCGCTACGCCACCCAGGGATCCCCCTTTCAATGTCTTGCTCCCCATTTCTCACCTCCATCCTCCTCCTCTCCTGGGGCACACCCTCCTTCTCTTTGCCTTTTTCTTGCCCTAGGATGGTTTCAGATGGGGCCATCCATAGAGGTAGGGGCAGAGACCAAGGCAAACCTCAGTGTGAAGGTGGACATATCCAATGGCTAAGGAATTTCCTTCCTGAACTCTGCAGGCAGGGCAGCTGGTACAGCCCTAGGATGGATCAGCCCAGAGGAGAACGTGGGCTGAAAGAAGCTGCTGCCACATAGGCTAGCTCTTTGTCACACCTCTCTCCAGACAACCAGCATGTGACTAACCATCTGCTCCAGTATGAGGGCAGGGCACAGGACACACCGGCAGAATGATTTACTTTTTCGTTCAATTTTAACACACAGACAATAAGGTGCTTGAAGAATACTCATCTTCAGTGCATAGCTCAATAAAGTTGTATATTTGTGGATACCTGTATGACCACATTTGAGCTCAAGATATAAAATGTTTCCAGTAACCAGAAGTTTTCCTATGCTCCTTCCCAATCAATATCCATTTTCCCTGAATCCTCTCCACCCCACACACATCAAGGCAAACATGATTTTGGCTTCTTTTAAAGTGAGGTGTTTTATCTCTGGCTTCTTTGCTCAAAATAATGTTTGTCAGATGCTTATTATTTGCTAATATTTTGAAAATATTGTTTCATTAGCTTCTTATTTTACTAAAAACGAGATCATCTTGTGCATGCTGTTTGCCACTGGTTTTTCCATTTAACATTAGCAACAGTTTCCCTTGTCTTTAGCATTCTTGTACTACAGATTTTTCAAAGTTTGGATTATGTTCTCTATTATGTATGTGCTGTAATTTATTTGACCAGCCCTCAATTGTTCAACATGAGATAATTTCCTTTTTAAAAAACTACCAAAAAAAGAAAACTACAGACAATGATTCATTGAATATTCTTGCAATTAAATCTTTGTGCACATACTTGATTATTCCTCTAGGTTAAACTATAAGAAGTAGAATCACCAGGTCAAAGGTTGTATACACTTTTAAAGCTTTGTTATCCAGAAAAGTTGTATTAATCTTCTTATGAGAGTGTCTCTGTTTCCTCAAATCTTGACCATCACTGGACATCATATTTTGAATATTTGCCAATGTAATAGGTAAAATGTATCTTTTTGAAAAAAAATTTAAAAAATTAAAAACATATCCTTTTAATTTGCATTTCTCCAATTACAAATATGGCCAAACCCTTTTATGTTTATTAATCACTTCTGTCTTGAGACTCTTGCTGTCTGTGCTAGGCAGGGTTCAGTCATAGATAAAAGAAACCACTCTTTCTATTTTAAGGAGAAAGAGCTATGACAAAGGGAATTAGATTCTTACAAAATCACTGGGAGATCTGGAGGAGCAAGATCTGTGCTGGGCTTCCAGGAATGACTCTGAGAACACTACCCCAACCTCATGCCTCCGGAGAGCTGCTGCTTTTGCCCTAATCAGCTTCACTCTACATGCTGGGCAACCGCCACCAGAACTGCTGGCCCTTGAGCTGTGCCAGGTTTGTTAGAGCTTCACCAGCAAAAATAGTGCCCTGTGCTCAGCTTCCAAGACACACTGTGTTGTTAACTAGGCTGGAACCTCTGCTAACTCATCAGAACAAACAACAACAAAGTGAAAACAGGGTAACCCAAATACAAAATACCTAGAAATGCTAAGTTAAATGTAACGAATATCCTTTTCAGTGTGTTTGAGGTCAGAAGAAGGCCAAGGAAACTCCCAGGAGCCACACATGGAATGGGAGCTGGAAACTGCAGTTGTAAGCAAATGCTGGGGGTACTTAGTCTGGTGACCTAGATGCTTCCATGGTCATGTAGGCCTGGTAGACAATGCCTTAGTAGAGGGGGACTCATGCACATTAGGGAGATGAACCTGAGCATTCTAAGACCCCTCCCCACCAAGGGCTATGGCTTCCAGGAAAGAATGGACTGAATAATATATTAAAAAAAAAAAATCAGACTTTTACCAAAGAGAAGTATAAGGTAATTTGTCTTTGCCCATGCTCTGGGTGGGGAAGAAAAGTAGCTTCCAGGAATTTGTGACCATATATCAGGTTTGCAGTTTGAGGTTTGAATCTACACTGAGTGGTTTGAGAAGTTAATTTTATGAGCCTGAATTGGTAACAGTTCTGGGCATCTGACAAAAGCAGTGCAGATCCTTCTGGGGAGACATAGTCTCAATCTAGGCCTTATAGGATTCCTACAGATAAATGCCAGAATATAAGCTCCCACTCCAAAATTAAAAAACATGAAGAAAGAGGCCACCATAAATTAGAATTAACAAAAACTCCTAAGAACTTATGATACTGGATTTATCAAATACAGCATAAAAAAAATGCCTCAAATGTTAGGTTAAATTTAAAAATATACACAAGAAAGGAACAAGAGTACAAGGAACAAGAATATAATCATATTAATATACATACCCAAAAGTACACAAATTATAAGTGGATAGCTTGATGAAATTTTGAAATCTGAACACAACTGTGTAATTAGCACCATAATAAGAAACAGAACATTACCGGCACCCCAAACCCCCTGTCCCTCATATTTCCTTCCAGTCATTACCCATATCTCTCCTAAGGGTAACTACTATCCTAACTTCTAATAGCACTGATCAGCTTTAGGCTGATTTGGAAAAGCACTAAATAGAACATCTAAGAGCTTAAAAGTATATTCAATAAAATTAAAAAAAAAAAAACAACCACCAAATAGGTTAAATAGATTTGACATATCTAAAGAAAGAATCAAATTAGAGCTGAAGAATTTCCCAGAACACAGCACAGAGAGACAAAATGATGGAGAAAAAGCAGAGGTGAAGAGACAGGGAGAATAAACCAGGAGGATCTAATATGCTTCTCCTAAAACTTCCATGAGTGATGGAGAGAACAGGTAAAAAGTGCTTTTCAACAAGAGAATGTCTAACAATTTTTTATAATTGCTCAAAGTGATGAATCCTTAGAATCTGGAATAATGGTGAGTCCTAAACAGAATAAATAAAACAAAGGCCTTCACTCAGCATAGAGGTACTGAGATCACTGAAGAAAAACAACTACATGCAGCTACAGAAAGACAGGTGCCTTAAGAAGGTGTGACAGTGAGATCAACAGCGGATTTCTCAAAGATAAGAGTGCAAGTGGAGGCAGGAAAGAGCTGGTACCTTCAAAATGCTGAGACACAGTGAGTGGTAAAATAGAAAAATTATATGTCTAGCTAACCTATCCTTCAAGAGTGTGAGTACAAAAAAGATGTTTTCATACCCTTTCCCCCAAATACTCCCACAAACAAAATGGACAAATTCAAAAATAACAAACAGTAACAGCAAAAAAATTTGAGCATTTACTGCCAGCAGACCCTCAGTGAGAGAACTAAAGCGTGCAATTCACAAGAAGAAAATAATTCCAGGAGGAAGTTCTGAAATCTCAAGAATGAGATCTGAGCAAACAAAACTGGTCAGCATATGTGAAGGTCTTCATAACCTCAACCTGAAAACAATAATGGGATCTGATTTGGGAGTTAAAAGACAAGGTCAAATTAAAATCCTGGATCACAGGATCCCTAGGTGGCACAGTGGTTTAGCACCTGCCTTTGGCCCAGGGTGCAGTCCTGGAGACCCGGGATTGAGTCCCACGTCGGGCTCCTGGTGCATGGAGCCTACTTCTCCCTCTGCCTGTGTCTCTGCCTCTCTTTCTCTCTCTGTGTGACTATCATAAATAAATAAAAATTAAAAAAAAATCCTGGTTCACAGAAACGTGTGACACAAGAGAGGAAAATTAGAGTTCAAATATTTAAAGTCCTCATATTTTTAGGAAGAATAGCAAAGATACTTATTAATTTTATGCTTTGTTAACTATGGATGTTAAAAAGCAAAGGCTGAGTATTAAGAGAATAGAATTTAAACAGTGTTTCTCAAAGTGGGCTCCTGGACCACCATTATCAGCACCACCTGGAAATTTTTAAGAAATGCAAGTTATTGGGCTCTGTACCAGAAATCTAAATCAGGACGCTGGTCTGGAGACCAGCAATCTGTGTTTTAACAAGCTCTCCAGGTGATTCTGATGCCAGTAGCAATTGAGGACCATGGAATGAAGTATGTACATTTGAATCCAGTGGAGGGGGTGGGCAACTAAGTCAAACTTCTTAAAATGAAATAAGGCAGAGAAGCAGAAAAAAGGTAGTAGCATAAAATGAGCACGGAAAAGAAAGAGCAAAATAGAAATAATTCTAAATTTAGCAATACTAATACTGCTAGCAAAAAGTATTGATAGATCAAATGCCTCTTAAGACAGATTTTTAGGTTGATGGGGTCCAGACAACTGGTTAATCAGATGGGAAAAAGTAAGAATAAATCTTCAGGGGCACCTGGCTGGCTCATTCAGTAGAACGTGGGATTCTAGACCTCAGGGTTGTGAGTTCGAGCCCCATGTTGGGTGTAGAAATTACTTAAAAATAAAATCTTAGGGGTGCCTGGGTGGCTCGGTCAATTAAGCATTCAGTTCTTGATTTTGGCTCAGGTCATGATCTCAGGGTTGTAAGACTGAGTCTGAGTGAGGCTCCATGCTCAGCGCAGTGTCTGCTCAAGATTCTCTCTTCCTCTACCTATCCCCTCCCCCGCTCTCTAAAATAAATAAATAAAATCTTTAATAAATATGTGAAGTTTACATATATTTAAAAAGATTGAATCTTCATATTACAAACAAAAATCAGTTCCAGGATAGATTAAAGATCTAAATAGAAAAGATTAAAATTTTCACGTTTTTCCACCAAAGACATGGTTAGGATCCCATGTTAAGAAAAGACTTCTTACAAATCACAAAAAAAGCATAAATAACAAGACTAAAATATTAAATTTTAAAACACCATCAGAAGACAAAATTAAGGTATAATTTGACTCCAAGTCATTGACTGGGAGAAGGTATGTGCCCTCTATTTTACCCACAAATACTAGCAGCAGAAGATTGCTATATAAAATACAGGAAGAAAGAATGTTACTCACAAAGATGAACAACCCAATAGAAGAGACAGGCAATTTCTCAAGACAGAAACAGGTGGAAAATTAATGGGAAAAGTTCCCAACAATCAGGCAAAAGAATATTAAAACCACAAAAAAGGGGTACCTGGGTGGTTGAGTGTCAGCCTTCAGCTCAGGTCATGATCCTGGGGTCCTGGGATCGAGTGCGGCATCAGGCTCCCCACAGGGAATCTGCTTCTCCCTCTGTCTGTGTCTCTGCCTCTCTGTGTGTCTCTCATGAATAAATCAATAAAATCTTTTAAAAAAACCCAAATATTTTATACTCTTAAGATTGATGAAAATTCAAACTCATGATAGCGACTACTGGCATGGATAAGGAGCAAACCTTCAGAGTATACTTGAGTAACTGCTTGGTAGAATAATTTGGAAATATCTACCACATTGAAAAATACGGATATGATAAGATCCAGTAAGACAAGCCCTTGCTCAGGACCAGGAAACACGTATAGGAATATCTCAAGTATCATTCTTTGATACTGGAAAATTGGAAACAAATGAAATTGCCATCACCAGAAGAATGGATAAGTAAATTGTTGTATTTTCCTATAAAGGAATACCAAATAGCAATGAAAATGAACGAGCTAGAGTGATGCTAGTCAACATGGATAAATCTCAGGATACTGAGTGGAAGATGTGAACTGCAGAAGCATAGATACTATACACCAGTACCGGGCTGAGACTGGAGCAAGTGGGGCCCCTGTCCCAGGTCCCCGTGTGTGAGAGTCCCTGCACTTTGGATCACCGTCCTTGAAATTGTTTACCTCCCCAACCAGTGCCTGGGACCAGCTGGGTGGGGCTGCTGCTCTCTGGGCAGGGTGCTCAGTGCTTGGACAGAGACCTGCAGGGCCTCCCTCTTCACAAACCCCAGCACAGCGCACCCAGGTGATCAGAAGTCCAGGGGAGCTCTGGCCTGTGCCTCTCTGCACCCAGCCAGGTTCCAGGAAGGACTATCAGCAGATTGCTTCAGCTGGCCTGCACAGAGCAAGACTTGGGCAGCCAGCGTGGTGCTGACACACCATTTGGGGCAACTCAGGTTGATTATGTAGACAGGGACCCTGCAAAATTCAGTTCAAGATAGGAGCTGCTTCTGGAAGGGAGGGAGAATCAGATTAAGGTTAGAGTTATGCTGGAAACTGGTTTTGAAATGTTTTAGGGACGCCTGGGTGACGGCTGCCTTCAGCTCAGGGCATGGTCCTGGGGTCACAGGATCAAGTCCCACATCAGGCTCCCCGAAGGGAGCCTGCATCTCCCTCTCCCTATGTCTCTGCCTCTCTGTGTGTGTCTCTTATGAATACATGAATAAAATCTTTTTAAAAAATTAAATGTTTTATTCCTTATTCTGTGGGGTGGGGGAGAGTAAAAGGGGTTGGTTGCATTATTTTTTATGTCATTGTGTATGTTTGAAATAGTTCATTAAAAACAACAACAAAGAAAAAAAAAGGAAGAGAGAAGCCACTTAAGCCCCCCTCTGCCTTTATAGGCTCTGGCGGGTGGGACGGTGGGCTGTGGTGGTGACTGGGGTGGGACACAGCTGAGCCTTTCTGCTGCACCCCGAGCAGATGCACCCCGCTACACTTCCTTCCTTCTGCGCTGTTAGGTGTGCCTGGCCACCTTGTGTGGCTCTTCGGTGGGCTGTCAGCCTCTTCGCCTGCAAATACTCGCTAAACACTTAAATCTTGCAAATGGAAAGAAAGTTCCACCATGAGGTGAAAAGTAAGTCATCCAAAATTCTGAGTGTTAGACAAGACTGGGGAAAAATAGTTTCTCTTTCTTCCTAAATGTTATTTATTTACTGTTGAGAGACACACAGAGAGAGGCAGAGACAGGGGCTGAGGGAGAAGCAGGCTCCCTGCGGGGAGCCTGCTGCGGGACTCGATCCCGGGACCCCGGGATCATGACCTGAGCCAAAGGCAGATGCTCGACGGCTGGGCCACCCAGGCGTCTGGAAAAATAGTTTTTAGTTGAAACGTTAATAGATTAAATTCAGTCATAGGAACTTCTACTGTGTCACTATGAATCATAATGATTCAAATATAGACATTTTTATATGGTGATTCTTTCCAGTCTCCCAGGCCAGGGAAGAAGTCTCTTGGGAGGAAGCAGCCACACTGGGAGAGGGCCCCTCGCTCCGTTCCCTTCTGGAAGCGAGGCCTCCCCGTGTGGCACACATTCTCTCCTAAGTGTGGTTTCGCCTCCAAGCCAGACCAGTTCTGCAGCATGCTTCTGTACCTTTCCAGAGACCGATCTGAATCAGCTTGCCAAGGCCCTAAAACCCATTTGATTCCCTCGTTACTTAAAAGCCTCTTTCTTCTGAAGGCCTTTGAGCGAATCATAAAATTAACATCTAAAAAGGCTCAGCAGCCACTGACCCCCGGGAGGAAGGCTGGGGGGCTTTGGCCCAACCTCGCCAGAGCTGACCTTCCTAAGCGCCCTTGGCTGGGGAAGGCGCCCTGCAGGGGGAAAGCCCGGCGGGCGGCCGGGAGAGGTGGAGGTGCCGCTGGCCTGAGCCCCAAACTCCTGCCCCCCCAAGTTCTCACGTGCGGCCGGTTAGCGGCCGCCTGCCCCGCTCACGTCCACCCTTTCTCGGCTCGGTTCTAGGCAGCCCTCCACCAATGTTTAAACAAAGAAGCAGAGAGGCCGATTTTAGCAACTTTCACTTCTCTACAGGTTTTATGGCTTCGGTGAGGCGTGACACAGTTTCGGATTTACATTTTCAATTCTATTTTATACCTGCTCTGTAAAATGTTAGAGGGTAGATGGTTCCTTTTTAATGAAAAAGAGAGAGTTGATTTGGGGATTCGCACTCAAAGTGATTAATCAGGGCTTGGTTTTAGCATTCAAGGACGTTGTGGTGACGCTCTCCACTTCTTTGTTTCTGCCCTAGATTTCTCTCTCTTTTGTCTCCTGTATCTTTCCAGCTCTGTGGACTTCTTTGAGGGTTAGAGGGCTCTGAAGATGGAAGAGAGGAAAACTCTTCTTCGGTCATTTTATTAGTATCAGGACTTCTGAGTTTTGAGTTTCTTGCCTATTTAGCTCCTCAAGAAAAATCTGAACAGATTTTTACCTTTAGAACAGTTTCTAGCCTTAGAAACTCATGTAACTTGGGTAGGGGGTAAAGGGGTGGGGAAAAAATAAATCCTCTATTTCCTTTCCCTGACTTTGTGATGGATCGTGGTCTCCATAATGCTCTAGCCCCAAACCTGCAGCTTGCAGTTTAGAAGTGAAGGAGGTGGAGAGGGCCTCAGGCTGGCCAACGGGGTGTGGTGGGGTGGGGTTCTAGAAGGTGGACAGCTGTCAATCTTTGTGCCTTTTGTCAGGAATGGCTGCTTTCTAAAGACTTCACGATTCAGCTCAAGGGTCTGGGAGGTGAGATTTGTACATTTGAAAGATGTTTCAAAGGCAAAAATAAAAGCATTGCTCACTTAGTATGTCTACAAAGAATGTCTTCCCTGGATAGATGGGAGTCCAGGCAACGCAGAGCGCTAGTGGCCGCACCTAGTGGCACGCTTCTGTCATCCTGTCCTATAAAAGGAACAGACAAGTCTAGTTATGGTCTAGCTCTTTGCTCACTGTATCAAGGCACTGGGGTGAGCTCCATGCTGGGTTACCTCTGGTGGCTGGATGCCCAGGGGGATCAGAGACCGGTTCCTCTTTCAAGTCTTCCTCGAGATTCAGGGATGTTGGAAAACTCACTCCCAAGAACATCTAGGACTGTGTCATTCGGGTTAAGGGAAGAGATGGATATTGGGAGACTACCCAACAACCTTTTCATTATATGCATTCTAATATTTTTAAAAATTCTTTTGATTAAAAAAGATTTATTTATTTATTTGAGAGAGAGAGAAAGCGCAAGCAGGAGGAGTGGCAGACAAAGGGAGAGGGAGAAACGGGCTCCCATCATCCAGTGGATGATGCGGGGTTCAATCCCAGGACCCCGGGATCCTGACCTGAGCCAAAAGCAGACACTTCACCGACTGGGCCACCCAGGAGCCCCACACTCTAATATTTTTCTGTAACGTGTGATGCAATCTCCTGCCTTCAATTGTTGTGTTGTGATATTACACTTGTACGGGTTGCATATCCTCAGTAGATCGTGGCAGTGCCCAGTCCTTGTCCCCTGTCACTTTGAGGCTAGCTCTTCCCTTCCTGCTATGGGACAAACTATTAATGTTGGCCACTTAAAAATATTTTTGTTTTCTTTTAAGTAAACTCTACCCCAAGTTGAGGCTTAAACTCATGACTCCAAGGTCAAGAGTCACATGCTCTACTGACTGAGCCAGCCAGGCGCCCCAATGTTGGTCACTTCTAGTGCTGCCTTTCACGACCCCCACCCTGCTACTTTGGCAGTTTGCCCTGCTCTTCCCTTCCATCATGGCTCCTTGAGCTGTGGAAGAAAAAGGCTGGCATTTTAGAGACATTGCCAGCCGTTGACAGTCCTTCCCGTCTTCCAGGGAGAGGACTATCTGTGAGAGGGTGTGTGTGACGAGGACCAGACTTTAGTCTGGCTCCTCTGTTTTTCAAGTAGGCCAGGTGCTTGGGCCTGCCAGCCCTACCTTAGCTTAGCCAGAACTCCCTCTCCCAGGGAGGCCACATGGTGTCCTCCACGTGTGACCACAGGCCCCGCCCACCAGCCCCCAGACAGTGGAGGGGGGGCTCACCCGGCCTGCCCTCAGCAACGGTCCTGTCCTGTTGGCTGTTTCAACCAAATCCCCCTCTTTTCTGAGGTTTGCACTTAGTTAACTTTCCATCCACTGACCCACACCGACTCCTTGGCTGCAAATCCCCACTTGTACCTACTGCCAAAGCCCATTGCAGTGATCTCTGCACCTATTGAGACAGTCCTCAAGAGAGTCCGCCTTACCATTTACACAAGTATCAGAATGATTTGTTTCTTTTTTTTTTTTAAGATTTCATTTATTTATTCATGAGAGAGACACACACACACACAGAGGCAGAGACACAGGCAGAGGGAGAAGCAGGCTCCCAGCAGGGAGCCCAATGTGGGACTGGATCCTGAGACCCAGGGATCACACCCTGGGCCTAAGGCAGGCACTAAACCACTGAGCCACCCAGGGATCCCCCGGGTTGTTGTTGTTGTTTTTTTTTTTTTTTTTAAGATTTTATTTATTCATGAGAGACACAGAGAGAGAGAGGCAGAGACATGGGCAGAGGGAGGAGCAGGCTCCATGCAGGAAACCCCATATGGGACTCGATCCCAGGACTCTGGGATCACACCTCGAACCAAAGGCAGACGCTCAACCACTGAGCCACCCAGGTGTCCCTGATTTTTTTCTTTAACATGTGGCTAAATTAGTTGCTGCGTGCTAAGCGTGATTGGGAAGTTTGTGGTTGCTGGCATTAGGCTTCTGCTGTGCTTTGCCATGGGTCGAGTTAGATCTGAGTATGTAAATAACAGGAAAAGCTATTGAAACATTGTGTTCTCTCTTGTCTTTTTGGAAAATTTGAAAGAACTCCTTTTCCTATTCCCAAATAGGAATATGTAGTTGTTGCTTTTCCTGTTTTCAGAAAGTCAGCCAAACATTTATGTCCTAAGGCCTCCATCAAGAAGTGTAAAATCCAATTCTCACAGGTAGGTGGTGTAAGCTCGTGAAGTAGCCCCGTGCAGCACTAGGGACTGGTGGAGATTGTGGCAAAGCAGAGAACACTTGTCCCATAGAAAGCCGTTGGTCAGCTCCAACCTGGCATTTCCAGAGTGCTGGATTTTTAAATAGAATATAGGGAGCTAGATTTCTACATGAAAATTCTAGATTTTTTTAAAGTGTTGGCAAGTAACAAAAGCAAATAAACTCAGTGGGGACAAAACAACTCAAAGTTTTACCTTTGGGCATCTGGTTTGTGATATCTCCTTACCCCCTCTAGTTGAGGGAGGCCAGTCAAGAGGTGCAATTGCTCTCACACGTCCTCCACCGCAAGTACAGAGGAAGGAGGGGGCTTCTTGGACAAGAAGAGGGGCGTGACAGGGGGAGGGGGCTAGGGAGGGCTTGAGTTTAGGCCCATAGGAGTTTCTAGAACTATGCCTGGCACACCCGTAATGTCTGGGGTGGGTCCCCTGAGTCATGTGCCCTCGGACAATAGCCAGCCTGACCCGGAATGCTTGCCTTGGATTTTCACACTGGTGCTCAGCCGGGATGGGGTGTGTGCACCTGGCCCACCTGAGGCCCACGGGGCCCTTCCTCCAGTACTCGGGATCTCCTGGGGCCGGGGTGGGGCCCACACACACCCCGGGGTCCGTAGAGAGGAGAATCCCCAAAGCACAGATCGGGCGGGATTTTATGCCAGGTTGGTGGCTCAAGACCAAGACATATTTAATTGATTTAGAAAACAGAGATGGAAATACACACCAGGGCTGTTTGCCTGCCAGTGTGTGCGCCCTTCCTGCCTCGTATTGGTGTTCGGGACCCAGGGGGGGAGCCTGAGAGGCAGGGCTTTACTCCGCACAGATTTTCTCCTCCTTTTAAAGGACCTGCAGGGGGACCCCTGGGTGGCTCAGCGGTTTAGCGCCTGTCTTTGGCCCAGGGCATGATCCTGGAGTCCCAGGATCGAGTCCCACATCGGGCTCCTTGCAGGGAGCCTGCTTCTCTCTCTGCCTCTCTCTCTTTCTCTCTCTGTGTTCATGAGTAAAATATTAAAAAAAAAAAAAAAAAAAAAGGGCCTGCAGTTGGTAGAAATTCTAGGGATTGGAGTTCCCCATCACTTTCTCCACGGGGGCAGCATTTAGGAAGCCGTGCAGGGTCTCTTTTCTCTGTGCAGACAGGCTGCTGGCTTCCTTGTGCCCTCTGCTATCTGAGCCCCTCCACTTCTTTTTTTTTTTTTTAAGATTTACTTATTTATTATAGACATAGAGAGAGGCAGAGACACAGGAGGAGGGAGAAGCAGGCTCCATGCAGGGAGCCCGATGTGGGACTCGATCCTGGGACCCCAGGATCACGCCCTGGGCCAAAGGCAGGCGCTAAACTGCTGAGCCACCCAGGGATCCCCAGCCCCTCCACTTCTATGGCTCTGTCATTTATCTTAATAACTTCTTCCTCCTGCACTGAGCCTCTTCTGAATTTCGCACGTCTAAAATGGCATTTGGTGATATTTTCCCACCGCTGGTCGCGTTATTTGTAAGCGGAGACTGTCTGGTGCCGAGACTTCCACCCTTCGCCTTCTCTGCGGCTCAGAACCTTTCCCGACGGAAATGTCCCCGCTGTCCCCAGTGTCAGTGGTGAGTGCGAAACACTCGATTCTCCAAAACGGCTGTTCATGCGGAGCAGAACCAAGGTCTGGAACACCGTGTCCCGTCCCCGTGTCCTGTCCATGACACAAAATGCACATTTCCTAGGAGCCCGCGGAGCTCTGATTTCCAAAGCCCGAGCGGATGGCCATTCCAGCTGTTCTGAGTTTAGGGCCCTGGAAAGTCTGCTGGAAGGGAAATCGAGGGTGTTGCCTCTTGGTGGTTGGGTTTGTTCCCTTCCGATGTAGCAATTACACAAAGGCCAAGAGTGGCCGACTGTTCTTAAGTTCTGAAGTTGCAGAGTTTTCCTCTGTGCCCTTAGGGGTGTGACTGCCTCTTAGGAACCAGGATATGCGCTTAAGGAACTGAATATGCCAGGGGTGTAATATTGTGTTAGACCTGGCCTCTGACCCTTCCCTGGGGGTCTTCCTTACACTGATCATCGCATCACAGCCTTGACCTTTCAGCTCAATTCATAACTTACTTGACACAAAACATTGTCAGTGAGTCTGATGAGACATTCCACTCCAGAAGGAAAACGCATCTGTAACAGGGAGGGGCAGCTGTTAACCAAAGTGGCATGTGCCCTCCAGCTCCCTTCTGTAAAGCCTGTAACAGGTGAAGGTGAGCACCCCGTGCTTGGTGGAGGCTACTTTTTCAGGTTTGCTGGCTTGCCCTTTGGGAACAACCTGGCCTCTCACTCGACATCTATGTTGAGTGTCATCCAAGTGAATTACTTCTTTCTTCTTTGTGTTCTTTTTTAGGGGGTGTTACCTCCTAGCAGTCCAGACGTCAGGCTGGCCGCTGAAGACAGAGGTGATGGAGTAACGTCCCAGCTCCTTTGCATGGACCCCAGGGATGACACCATTACAGGCTGGGACATAGGAGTCACATCTCGCTAAGATGCCACCTGTGGCACTGACCATGGGAGTGGGAGCTCCCACATTCTTCTTTCACCTGGTAATTGCCTACGATTTCAGCAAATTCAAGGGAGCCAGAAAAACACTAAAACACAGGGCACAGAGTATTTGTGGGATGCTCCAGGCTCTTTACTAACTGCTTTGTTACCAATTGACTTCCTTCATGCTTGTGGGGAACCGGGGCTCCTAAGGAGCAAAGGTCGGCCTGGCACCCAGGCAGCTGGTCCCATCACTGAACCTCTTTTCTTTGTAGAGCCTGTTTGCTGTCATTAGTTCACTTAAGTCACACTAAAGCTTTGTGTTTTCAAAATTGGCAATGCTCTGCACCACAAAAAATACTGGGTTGGATGGTCAGTACGTAATGGCTTTTAACCACAAACTTAGAGTGACTTTCTCATTCTGATGTTACTCATTTATTCGATAAACGTGCAATGAGTATCTCTTATGTGCCAGGCACTGTGCTAGACACTTGAAATACGGTGTATTCATAATAAACGAATACATATGGGCAAAACGTAGAAGCTAGTCCAAACTGGACGTCCTGGAGGGTGTAATTCACTGGAGTGCTGAAAGATGGAGACACGCGATCTCTCAGACTAGCAGAGAATGGGTCTTTGTGTCAGAAACCATGAGCTTTAGAGAGGCCTTCCCCAGGCCAGACCCCCGGGGAATTGCAGTGGGGCAGTTGCACTCAGTCCTTCTCCTTAATTTTTCATTGGATTCTAGTAGTTCTCTTTTTCTACCTCCTAAAGGACCAGGCTGTTTTCCCAAGTCATCATACCTCCAGATGAGACTGTCCATCCATCCATCCATCTATCCATCCATCCACCTATCCATCCAGTGAATTTCCTTTTTTTTTTTTTTAAGTTTTATTTATTTAAGTAATCTCTACACCCAACATGGGGCGTGGACTTATGACCTCCAGACCAAGTCACATGCTCCTCTGACTGAGCCAGCCAGGCGCCCCATCCCATGCATTTCAGTCATTCAGTAACCTTTTACTAGGTTCCTCCTGGGTGCCAGGTGCTGCACTGGGCTCCAGGGACACACAGGTGAACAAGTCAGCACCAGCTTTCAGTTGAATAGGCCACATGATGTTCAAATGGCCACGCTGTGCATGTATGAAGCAGTGAAGAAAGTGGGATGACATATTCTGTATGTGGATTTAAAGGTAGACATGGAACAAATGTTGAGAATAACCTTTAAAAAGAATGTCTTTGGACAGCCCGGGTGGCTCAGCGGTTTAGCGCTGCCTTCAGCCCGGGGTGTGATCCTAGAGACCTGGGATCAAGTCCCACATCGGGCTCCCTGCATGGAGCCTGCTTCTCCCTCTGCCTGTGTCTCTACCTCTCTTTCTCTCTCTGTGTCTGTCATGAATAAATAAATAAATCTTCAAAAAATAAATAACAAAAATAAAAAGAATGTCTGCAGAATTGTTTCCAGTACCCCCGAGTCTCTTGCCGACATCGCAGAAGGTTAGCACAGGAAGGGGATTTGGGAGGACCCTCCAGTCCACTCTGGGGCAGGGATGAGGGGTGGTGTTGTTTTATAGAAACTTGAAGATAATCTCAAACTGAGAACCTGAGAACTTCTCCTTAGATGTTTCAGACACACAATTTGCGCACACAAGGAAAAGGCTGTTGTGGTTCAGATGGGTGTTTAAAATGGGTAGGTGGGCAGCCCAGGTGGCTCAGTGGTTTAGCAGTGCCTTCAGCCCAGGGTGTGATCCTGGAGACCTGAGATCGAGTCCCACATGGGGCTCCCTGCATGGCGTCTGCTTCTTTTTCTGCCTGTGTCTCTGCCTCTCTCTCTCTCTCATTCTCTCTCTCATTCTCTGTCTCTGTCTCTCATGAATAAATAAATAAAATCTTTAAATTTTTTTTTAATTTATAAAATGGGTGGGCTATGCCATCATCCCTGACCAGTTGTTCTGTGTTCCCATCCCAATCACTTCAGTGTAGGCACAATGGTAGGAGCTCTGAAATATATACTTAGTTGGCCTTAGAATTCTTTTTCAATTAAATTCTTGGTCTAAAGAAAGAAATAGGGCTGGAACACAATGGGACGCACAGTGCAGTTCATTTGAAGCCTTTCCACCTTCCTCCCCATTCTCCCTGCTTTTCTTCCCCCTACCCCAGGACAGATCATGGCCAGGAAGTCTGGGTTGTGAGAGTGCAGGTTACTTAGCCGCTGTGTCATTGCCTGGGGCAAGGAGAATTTCCGTGGCTTGCCCACCAAACTTCTGGTAAGGAGATATATCTTACGTCAGAGGTGTTACAACAAACAGAGAGACTGCCCTCTTCCAATTGTGCTTTTTTCCTAGGAAACATGTAGGTATAGTTGATTGTGCCATCTAGGGTAAGGATCAGTGCTAGAAATAGCTTTAGAGCTCTTAGGATTACTCTTTTATTGTGGTAGACCATGAAACAGCTGCATCAAATTACTCATTTGAATTATGAATTGATTCTGGGTCCATTCCATGGGGCCCAGGAGTTATTCCATGATAGGTCATTTGAAATCAAGTATGGTCATTTTCATGTGAACTTTGCCAGCCAGACATTTCTTGATAAGAATCTCATAAAGCAAGACCTCACATTTTTGTCACATACACATACTTTTTTTTTTTTTTATTCGTGATATAAAGATGTTTTAGAAGACATAAAAGCTCAACTTCACAGAAGAACAGAGAAATTTGTACCTGAGCTTGGGTATCAGTGACAAATTCAAAGATAGCTCCTCTCTTCCCAGAGAATGCTCTCCTCCATGTGGGAAACCTCAGGCTGCTTGGTTCCATTTTGCTGAAGTGGGGAATCTGTAGATCTATTATGCCACACTTGACATCAGCTCTACATATTGGCATGTCTCCCACGCCACTTTCTAGATGTCGGCATTCCCCCAATACCTAAGAGGAAGTAAGTTATCATTCTCATCTTGAGTGACTCATTTAACAGAAATCAAAAGCTCACATCTCAAGTACAGGTTGGACCAGGAGGTCATAGTCCATCTGCAGGTGAACAGATAGATGAATTGAGAGGTAGCTATGTAATACACCAGTGCTCACCAAGAGAAAAATCAACTCCCACACATACAACAACATGGATGAACCCCAGCATGAGTACAATGAGTAAGAGAAGCCAAACAAAGAGAAGTATATACTGTGTGGCTCACTGTCTATAAAGCTTTATTGAGACAATGCAAATACATCTACAGAGACAGAAAGCAGATCAGTGGTTGCCTTAGGATGGGGGATGTGTATGGATTAGAAGTGGTGGGAGAAACCTTTTGAGGGTGAAGGATGTGTTATCTTGATTGTGGTAATGATTCCATGGACATAGACATATGTCCAAACTCATCAAATTGTATACCTTAACTAGATACTGTTTATTGCATGTCAATTATGCTTCAATAAGGATGAATAAGCAAAAAAGGAAATCTAAACTAGGGTAATCTGCAGTAAGTTTTGATGACCTAGGAAATGACTATGAAAATCTGTTGTACCATATAGACACTTGCTAGCTCTCATAAAAGAGTTATGGAAATTCAAGATGAGTTACACAATGTTCTTAGGTAAAGAGACAGTATTCCAAATTTGCTAATGTTTACTGACATGGTGGATGTTCTCAGAGATACAATTTTTGGAGGCCATTTTTGAAAATCAAAACAAAAAATGTTTAATCTGATCCTTTATGGTTAAAGGAGATATTTTAACATTGAGTATGTCAGTAATTATGTTTTTTAATTTAATTTAAAATTTTTAAAAAAGATTTTTATTTACTTATTCATGAGAGACAGAGAGAGAGAGAAAGGCAGAGGCACAGAGCAGAGAGAGAAGCAGGCTTCATGCAGGGAGCCCGATGTGGGACTCGATCCCGGGACTCCAGGATCACACCTCAGGCCCAAGGCAGGCGCTAAACAACTGAGCCATCCAGGGATCCCCAGTAATTATGTTTTAAAAGAAAGTTAAGAGAGAGCATTTTAAAAACACATGTTCGGAACAACTTCTGTCATTATGTGATTTTGTTATTGAAAATGATGTGTGTCACTTTTTTAAATTTTCGTATTTTCCCATTTTACAAGTTGGAAACAGAAATTTCTAACCTGCTTAAAATGTTCTGAATAGGGGCAGCTCCAGTGGCTCTGTGGTTTAGCGCCGCTTTCAGCCCAGGGCGTGATCCTGGAGACCTGGGATCGAGTCCCACATCATGTTCCTTGCATGGAGCCTGCCTCTCTTCTCTCTCTAATAAATAAATAAAATCTTAAAAATAAAATGTCCTGAATGAAATTTTCAGGCTTTCAAACCATTTGCTAAAATTATTAAAGTGCAACACCAACTTATTAGTTTGCAAAAACAATTGAGGAGTATCAGAGAGGATTTACATTTAACAGCAGAATTTCAACAAAAAACCTTTATGTAATTGGTGAATGGGATTGATACATGAATATTGTAAATTGAACATTGTTAATGATATCTTCCATTTGGTTCTATTCATCTTTTTGAGATGCTTTTTAAGCTGAAGGCAACCATCCAATGCAAGTAATGAAATAAAATGAACTTAAAACCAGACCCTCAGGGACCCTGGGTGGCTCAGCGGTTTAAAGCATCCCTTCGCCCCAGGGCATGATACTGGAAACCCAGGATCGAGTCCCACGTGGGGCTCCCTGCATGGAGCCTGCTTCTCCCTCTGCCTGTGTCTCTGCCTCTCTCTCTCTGTGTCTCTCATGAATAAATAAATAATAAAAAAATAAAAAAAAACCCCAGACCCTTGAAGTGCTGTACCATAAAGTATTAAACCAATATTTGTAAAAATTATGAAACATTTAAAATCACAATGGTCTCTCTATAATATTATTAGTAGTATTACATATAATATTAATATTATTAATGAGGATAAAACATTTTGGTACCATTAACAAATAAAAACATTATTTTAGAAAACCCCTAATAAGGATATGAGAGAAAAAATGTGATGTGATGACTTCTACTCTAGGTATGTTTCTAAAGTTGCTCTCAATCTCCTACCCCCTAGGTGCCACCCTCCTCCCACAGCTAATGACTAGGATTCATGGGAATTGGCCTGGATGACAACTTGAACAAACCCAGTTTGTTCTATAGATAGTTAAAAGCTTTCTAATATACAAATTCAACATGCTGTCTTGGTTCCACTGGAGCAGTCTTGAGTCTAAAGAATTTCCAAAGCAATTAGTAATTATATGCTGATGTTGTGTTAAAACATGTAGCTATGGTATAGTCTATTTTTCTTGTTTTTTTTTTTAAGATTATTTATTTATTTATTCATGAGAGACACAGAGATCAGCAGAGACACAGGCAAGGGAGAAGAAGCAGGCTCCCTGCGGGGAGCCTGATGTGGGACTTGAACCCAGGACCCTGGGATCATGACCTGAGCTGAAGGCATGCGCTCAACACACTCATCCAGGTGTCCCTCTATGGTATAGTTTAAACAAGTGACCTTCCAAAACAGAGTAACAGTCATAATGATTGTCAATTATTAATCAGGTCAACATGGACTGGGAAGCATAGTTCCCAGAAGCTGCTGACCAAGCAAGTCTTATTATAAAGCATAGTCCCTAGTTGTCCTTGTCCCATAGAAAGGAGCTGTCAAAAACCTCTCTGTGGGCTTATTCAAGGAAACCAGAGTGTTTGAGGGGATTACTTGCATTAAGTAAGGACAAGAAGTCCACCACTTATGAAAGTGAGAAGCCAAAGTAAAAACACTGTGATGTGCTTTAGACTGCTTCTTAACCTTGTCTACATCCTCAGGTCATCTAGAGAGCTTGTAAAAAGTCCTCTGGGGCCCTAGGATTAAAAAACAAAAATCAGGATGCCTGGCTGATTTAATTGGTAGAGCATGCAACTCTTAATCTTGAGGTGATAAGCCCCACATTGGTTATAGAGATTATTTTTTACAACAGAAAAATCATTAGGATATTCTGGTATGTAGCCATGGTTGAGAACCACTGTTTTTGAATCATAATCTTCATATCTGCTGAATTTCTACCTCTGGCCATTGAAGAGAAACTCTCAATAGGCTTGTTCTTCTGCCGAAAACAACTATAAATAATAAACAGAATACATGAGTCAACTGTTTCGAGGCATTGAAAAACAGACTGTGCAGGACTGCAATATTGAGATAAGGGAAATACACAACATGAATTTCACAGTGAACCTGGTTTTCTGCCTGCAGCTATATAGGGAGGTGGAACCCAAGCTGAGCAGTGACCTTACTGAGATGAGGAGGCAGAGATTGGTGTTCTGGGCTGCAGAAGCAACTAAAGTTTACAGAACAGGGTAGTAGAGAAGAGGAAGCTATGTAAGATACTTGGGACAGAAGTTTGTGTGGGGATTTGTTGTGTGAATCCTTAAACAAGAATTAGGCTGTGGCTATCCAAGGCAAGACTCCACAGGGCTTTAGAGAGATTGCCTGTTATGGAGCTGAGAGCAGAATAGTAATACTTGGATTGTACATTATAGGAGATGTTGGAGGTCTAGCCTGGCCTGAATGGAGGAAACTTACCAAACCAAACCCCTTGGCCATTCAAATGAGGCCTAGAAAGTCTATGCCTAGCGAGTGAGAACTATGTCATAGAGTAAGAGTGATACCTCAGGACTAAGTTCAAATACAAATTAGATTCTTCTCTAACAGACAATAATACTAGCCTATGCTGATAAAAGATACAGTAGTAATTTAAATTCCTATCAGAATAAAACTCAAACATCTTATAAAAGAAGATGATATAACTCAAACTCCCTATGACAAATCATTTACAATGTCTACCATACAATAAAAATATTAGTTGACATACAAAGAAGCAGAAAAATGTGACCCATGTTTAAGAAAGAAAAAAAAACAGTCTATAAAAACAGACGCCAAATTGATGTAGATGTTGATATTAGATGCTGCAGATAAGGACTTTGAGTAGCTGATACAAAACTAGCTTGACTCAGAGGTAAAAGTGATTCTGGGTGAGCATACATGGAAACTCTGCAGAAAAAATGGGACTATTCTAAAGCACCAAATGGTAATCCTAGCACTAAAAGATATAATATATAAAATGAAACATTGACTACTCAACAGAAGACTGCAGAAGAGTTAGTGAATCTGAAAATAGATCAATAGAAATGATAAAATACAAAGGATAAATAGAAAACAGATTAAAGAAAAATAAGCAGAGCCTTAGTGACATGTAGGGCAATTTCAAGTGGCCTAAAATACAAGTAGTCAGAATGCCAGTGGAAAAGAAAAAGCAAAATGGCAGAAAAATTATACAAAGATATAATGGCCTCAGTCCTCTACATTTGGAGATAAACATGTATCTATAGATCCAGGTAGCTCAGGAAACCCCAAATAGGATTTCAATAAAAACAGAACTACACCTAGGCCTATCAGAGTCAAACTGTTGGAAACTAGAGATAAAGAGAAACCTTTATAAGCAGCCCCAGTGAAAAGATGTATGGCATGTGGAGAAATAACAATGTAGATGATAGTCATCTTCTCCCGTGAAATAGTAGAGGTCGAAAATAATGAACTGACATGATGGAAAAAAAAACTTATTATCCCAGAATTCCATATCTAGTAAAAACACTCTTCAGAAATGAAAGTGAGATAGAAAAAGGCATTTTCAGAAGGATGAAAGATGAAAGATGTCACCAGCAGCCCTACAGTATGAGAAATGCTAAAGGATGTTCTTTAGGTTAAAGGGAAAGACAGCAGATGGAAATGGTATAGTATAGTATATTTATTGTAATCTCAGAATAATGACTAAATAAAGAGGTATAGCTAAAGAGACAAGAAAGGAATTAAAAGGGAATATTAAAAAAGATTTGATTTTTCCCAAAAGAAGGCTTGAAAGGAGTAACCCAAACAAACCAAACCAAACCAACAAACCAAACAAAGCAGATGGTACAACTAGATAACAAATAGGAAGATGGTGGACTTTAATCCAATTATAGCAACAAATAGGCATACCCAACTGCACGATATTTACATTAGATATAAGTGGATAAAAACTTCCATTAAAATCTGTAGATTGTCAGGTTGGAAAAAAGGAAAAAGACTCAACTATATGCTATGTGTAAGAGACATACTTTCTTTTTTTTTATTTAAAACTTTTTTTGAAAGATTTTATTTATTTATTTGAGAGAGAGAGAGAGAGAGCAGCAGAGGGAGAGGGAGAAGCAGACAGGGAGTCTGATGTGGGGCTCAATCCGAGAACCCTGGGATCATGACTTGCACTGAAGGCAGATGCTTAACCAACTGAGCCACCCAGGTGCCCAAGGGACACACTTTAAATACAAAGAGACTGGTCAAGGGACCCCTGGGTGGCTCAGAGGTTTAGCACCTGCCTTTGGCCCAGGGCGTGATCCTGGAGTCCCGGGATGGAGTCCCACATCGAGCTCCCTGCATGGAGCCTGCTTCTCCCTCTGCCTGTGTCTCTGCTTCTCTCTTCTCTCTCTCTCTCTCTGTCTCTCATGAATATATAAATAAATAAAATCTTAAAAAAAAAACAAAGAGACTAGTCAAAAGTTGAAGGATGGAAAAGCTGTACTATATAATCAGTAAGTGTAAGAAAGCGGATATGATTACATTAGTATCACACAAAGAAGACTTCAAGATGAGGACTATTACCAAAGAAAAAGTTGGAAATTTTATAATGATGAAGGATCAATTAAACAAAGCGGTCCTACAAACCTAAATGTGCATATCCCTGATGAAAAAGTTTCAAAATGAATGAAGCAAAAATTGACAAGTCAAGAGAGAAATAGAAAAATCTGCAGTTATAACTGGAGATTTCTAAGACTCCCTCTCAGTAATTGATAGAACTTATAAACAGTATATTATAGAAATTTTAAGGGACACCTGGGTGGCTCAGCGGTTGAGCATCTGCCTTTGGCTCGGGGCATGATCCTGGTGTTCAGGATCAAGTCCCACATCAGGTTCCCTGCATGGAACAAAAAAAAAAAAAAAAAGAAATTTTGATCAACAGTATCAACCAGCTTGATCTGATACTTGTAGAACACATCACCCAATTGCTGCAAAATCAAAGATGTGGACAGCAATGACAACAGAGAAGGAATAGAGCCATGGTCATGTCCCACTTTCCTGAGAACAATCACTCTGATAGTTGTTAAAGTCTGGGCTCCACCCCAAACCTATAAAAGTCAGAATCACCTGGGGAGCTGTGTGGTTCACAAGATAAATCTCTCTATGGGGAAGTTTGGAAAGTGCTGGATTTCTCTTTACTGAAGACTAGCCCACTTGTGCTTGTCCTAGAACATAAGAAAGGTAGTATTTTCTCAATGTGACAAATTTAAACATGTCATGTTAAATGGCACTTATGCCATACATGGCATTTACTTTATTTTTTTAATGTTTCAGAACTTGATGTGGCTGAATTAGGCAGAAGATGGATATAGCATGAACTTTATTTAGTAGGTGGGGACACATAAAGTAAAAATCACTTAGCTATGGTTTGTGAAAATCGGATGTACTAAAATTAGTATATTTTGGATGACATGTTCTAGTTCATACTCCTTATCCAGTCAATACAACTAAGCCTTTTAATAGTGTGTAAACTCTAATTTTGTCAGAAGTGGAGAGAGGCACATATCATGATGTTGTGACCAACTGAACAATACAACAAGGGCTATATCTTCCTGTTATGTATGTGAAACTGTAGGAGCCAGACTATTGTTACTAAAAAACAATTTCTTTAAGAAATATAATCAGGACACCTGGGTGGCTCGGTCAGTTAAACATCAGATTCTTGATTTCTACTTGGCCCATGATCTCAGGGTCATGACATGGAGCCCCACATTGGGCTCCATGCTCGCACAGGGTCTGCTTAAGATCCTCTCTCTCTCCCTCCCTCTCTGCCCCTCCCCCTTTGCACACACTCTAAAAATAATATAAAATAAATAAAATAAAAAATATGGGGTCCCTGGGTGGCTCAGTCATTTGAGTGTCTGACTTCTGTGCAGATCATGATCTCAGGGTCCTGGGATTGAGCCCCACATCAGGCTCCCCACTCGGTGGGGAGTCTGCTTTCCCCTCTGCCTTTGCCCCTCCCCCTGCTCCTGTTTTCTCTCAAATGAAGAAATAAAATCTTAAAAAAAAAAATCAGATTGTGTTAGCACACAAACAGTGAAAGGATGACCAGTGTTGGAGAATACATGTGAGCCAACTTTGGGGTACTCCTTCAACCCTCCAAAGGGGGTTAGAAAAATCATTTATGTTTGAGAAGATAATGTCAGAAGGTAGAGAGTTGATCATTAAATGACTTCTTTTTTTATTAAATGACTTTTTAAACGATTATTCCAACCATCCAAGATGTCACTCACCCCCAGTAATTTCTGCATTCACCGCATTTCACGTTTTTAAGCTTTGGAGTAATCTACTTGTAATTGCTGAGCTTGTTTGGGTTTCCAGTGTCAGAAACCGACTCTGTAATTACTTTGAATGAAAGGGAATTCACTAGAAGGAGGCCAGGAGATTTTAGGGAATTTGAACAATTATACTTTGAAAAGGGCAGGACCAGAGGAGGCTCTGGAGACCTGGATAAGCGGAGGCCTCTCTTAGTGCACTGCCTTTAATGTCACTGATACTAGCAATCACCAGGCTCTGCTTCTTTCTATCTCTTCTTCAAAATTTCAGCTTGCTATGTGACAGTGTGTGATTAGTCTACTTTGGGTCATCTGTCTTCTTATGGACCAGTCAACAAAGTGGGGATAATGGAGGGGACACAGGAGCACATAGTGGCAACATGGCTGATGGAGATGCCTCATTTCTGTCCCCTGCACTCGCATCCCATTGTAGGCTCATACGACAGGAAAAGGGGCTTGTTGAAGGAAACTCTCAACTCTTACAGATTGTTCTTACCCTTTTCTGCCTGGACACCTGGGAGGAATTGTGTCCTCTGGGCAATCTTCTTTCTTAAGGAGTTGGCAATGCTGAAACGCCATTGAAATAAATTAATAATTCTTATTCTCAAAATATTGCCATAACTCTGCATTTCACTCAGAGGAAAGCCAATGGAATCCTGCAAACAACCCTCCAGGCTGAACCAGATTCGGTCCTCTTATGGCTTCAAACCCCTCTCTTCCTATTTTTCTGGCTCACTCCCATTTTGGTCTCACTGCCTTGCTATTTCTGGAATGCCTGATTCTTTACTTGATAGAGGTCTATTCAGATCTTAAAATTTCTTCTTGTGTTTGGTAAGGTGTATCTTTCCAGGAATTTTTTCATTCCATCTAGTTTCTTAAATTAGTTGACATAAACTTTTCATAATATTTCCTTATTATACTTTTAAGTTGTTCATTAATATTCTTCTTTGATGATCTGTTTAGTGGTGGCCTTCCCCTTCATTTCTTGTTGTGTCTTGTTTTATTCTTTTTGTTTTGTTTTGTTTTATTCTTGATCTATCAGTTTTGGGGCACTTGGGGGGCTCAGTCAGTTAAGCATCTGCCTGTGGCTCACATCATAATCTCAGGGTTCTGGGATGGAGCCTCCAATCTAACGGGGCTCCCTGCTCAGTGGGGAGTCTGCATCTCCTGCTGCCCCTCCCCCCACTCATGTGCGTACATTTTCTCTCTCTTAAATAAATAATTACAAAATTTTTAAAAAAGATCTATCAATTTTCTTTTTTTTTCCAAAGAACCAATTTTTGTTTTCATTGACCTTTCCCTTTTTTCTCTTCTGTTGTTTTTCTATTTTCTTTTTCATTAATCGCAGCCCAGATCTTTATTATTTCCTTTCTGTTGGTTTGAGTTAAATTTGCTCCTCTTTTTCTATTATCTTAAGGTCAAAGCTTAGATCATTGATTTTAGGCATTTATTTTTCTGTTCTAAGCCTTTAAAGCTGTAAATGTTTCCATAACCTTTAGTGGAATGTCCAACTTTTGATGTGTTGTATGTTCATTTTAGCTCAGTTTGAGAGATTTTCTAATATTCCCTATGATTTATTCTTTGATCCATGAGTTATTTTAAAGTGTTATTTAATTTTCACTGGTTGGGACAGCCCAAGTGGCTCAGCCGTTTATCACCACCTTCCGCCCAGGACATGATCTTGGAGACTCGGGATCGAGTCCCACGTCGGGTTCCCTGAATGGAGCCTGCTTCTCCCTCTGCCTGTGTCTCTGCCTCTTTCTCTCTCATTCTCTCTCTCTCTGTGTCTCTCATAAATAAATGAAATCTTAAAAAAATAATTTGCACTGTTTGTTATATACTTTAAAATTTTTATGTTGAAAAATTCTAAGTCTGCTGGGAACTTGCAAGAAGAATACAGAGAATAAAAACTTCACCTAATTTTGCTGTTAACATTTTACCACTTGTCTTGTTGTTGGTACTGGTTGTATTACACCCATAGTTTTCGTATGTTTGAGAATATTTTGCAGGCATCGTAACCTTCCCCCAGTCACTACTTCATCACATGTGTCTTAAGACCAAAGCCATTCTTACATAACTACAACACAAAACTCAAGCTGGAGAACTCTAGTATTGATATTATACTTTTATCTTTTTTTAATTTAAATTCAATTTGCCAACATATAGTATAACATCAAGTGCTCATCCCATCAAGTGCCCTCCTTTATGTCCATCATCCAGTTACCCCATCCTCTGACCTACCTCTCCTTCTGCAACCCTTTGTTTGTTTCCGAGAGTTAGGAGGCTCTCATAGTTTTATCTAAAATACGATCTAGGGGCACCTAGGTGGCTTAGTCGGTTGGGCATCTGCCTTTGGCTAAGGTCATGATCCTTGAGTCCCAGGTAGGGCTCCCTGCTCAGCAGGGAGTCTGCTTATCCCTCTCCCTCTCCCTCTGTGACATCTCTCACTCTCACACTCTCTCTCAAATAAATAAAAATAAAATCTTAAAAAATAGAATACAATCTATATTTGAATTTCACCCATTTTCCCATTATGTACTTTGTTGCAGTCTTTTCTAATTTTTCCTCATCCCAGACCCATCCAAGTTTGCCTTTTGCATTTAGCTGTCGTGTTTCTTTAATTTTTGTGTGTGTGTTTCTTTAATTTTTTTCAAAGATTTTATTTATTCATGAGAGACACAGAGAGAGAGACACACAGAGACACAGGCAGAGGGTGATGCAGGCTCCATGCAGGGAGCCCGACGTGGGACTCAATCCTGGGTCTCCAGGATCAGGCCCTGGGCTAAAGGTGGCGCTAAACCGCTGAGCCACCAGGACTGTCCGTCTCTTTAATTTTTTTTAATGTGAAATATTCCCTCAGCCATTCTTTGTTTTTGTAACATTGACAGTTTTGGTGAGGCCGGGTCAGTTGTTCCAATGGAAGGTTTCTCTATCTGGGTTTGATTGTTTGACTAGAACCAGGTTCTGCTCATTTGGCAGAGATACTAAGGGACTGTTGTTGTGTCCCTTTCAGTGCATCATTAAGGCCACCCAGGAGCGCAGACAGGCTCATTTTTAGTGATGTCCGTTTTGATCACGTGGTTCAGGAATTTGCCCAATTTCTCCTCTGCCCTGGTAGTTTTGAATGACTGCCAGGTGTCACGTATAAAGTTTTTAGTGACCATCTGAGAGGCTGCATGAAGTTCTCTCCCCTCTAGAGAAGATTTGCTCTTGCTGCTGGTCTAGAAAGACCCTGACTTTGTCAGAGATTTGCAATTGGGCCTTTGCAATCTCTGAGGTGATTTGCAATTGGGCTCTAGTCTTTTTAGGACTTGTCTATTTTTGGTTTATCCTTCCTCTAAGCATCTGGCCATTGGGGTTCCTTATGGAAAACCAAGAGGGCTGACAGAGGCCCTTCCCCGGGGCTAGACTCAGAAGTGCAAGTTATATTCCGTAAGCCCCTGAAGTGGTCAAAAGCTCTGCCCGGCTTCTTCACCTGTCAGCCCCTGCTTTTGCTTTCTGAATTGACTATTGCCTGATGGTGAGTGGCTCCAGAGGTTGGGCTTCTCTTGGCTCCCCACTGCTTCTGAGCTCAGCTCAGAAGACACTCAGTGCTGGGGAGAGCTCTGATACCTTCCAACCCGTTTTTGTTATATTCTGTCTGGGTCTCTTAATCCTTCCTGGTAGGAGTGTTGCGAAAACAACTCAGTTTTGCCAGAAGTGGTAATCTGATTACCATTTTTATTTTATCTTATTATTTTATTTATTTTTATTTTTTTAAAGATTTTATTTATTTATTCATGAGAATACACAGAGAGGAGAGAGAGAGAGCCAGAGGCACAGGCAGAGGGAGAAGCAGGCCCCATGCAGGGAGCCCGACGTGGGACTCGATCCAGGGTCTTCAAGATCACACCCTGGGCTGCAGGCGGCGCTAAACCACTGAGCCACCAGGGCTGCCCCCATTTTTATTTATTTCTTAAAGATTTTGTTTATGAGAGAGAGAGAACGGGTGCACAAGCAGGAGGAGAAGCAGACTCCCCACTGAGTCAGGAGCCTGACTCAGGGCTCGATCCCAGAACCCTGGGATCAGGACCTGAGCCAAGGCAGGCACTTAACTGACTGAGCCACCCGGTGTCCCTTGACCACCATTTTAAAAATAACTATTGATCTCACCTCAGTTGCTTTGGCTGCATGGGAAATCCAAGCTAAGTTCACCTTGTATAACAAGGGCAGTGAGAAAAGTAACAGTCCATACAAAACAATGAAAACTGTATATATATGAAAACCGAGCTGTCGAAACTTAAAATTCAAGTGAAATCTTTTTCAGGGGTAGCAAGCTCATGTTACTCGACTACTGCCACCTACGTGATGAATGTATTGAAATCAGTGGTTTTGTCTGCATGCTAGAATTATATTTCACAAGTGTGGACTGTTCTTTTACTTTTCTCAAAAGCAGAAAAGCCACAATGACTTTGTTATCAGATAAGAGTGTTTTCTTCTTCTACAGCTTTGGTAGCATTAAATGAATTGTGAGTAGGGAGAGACAAAAAATACAGTTTGGTGTGTTCTTTTAGAAGTACAGTGCCTCTACGGTGCAAAATGCATACATGCCTAATTCATATGTATAGTAAAGCTGTTGGATTTTCCAGGAAAATCCTTGTTTAAAATAGTTGCCTGTATTGTCTGGTCACACAATGGAGAATGTGATCATGGAACGTACATAATCCTTTTGTTAGTTTTCCTTCTTATGTGATAGCGGATTATAGTCAATAGCATTTTGCACTAACAATTCAGGATGACCAAATGAGATTTCCAATTAAGCATTCAGAGTCCTCTGGCATTGCCCTTACAGCATCCACGAAGAATGTGTGTTGCCACTAATCGCAGAGGAGGGACAGAAGGCGGGCAGTGTTCAGCCTCAAGCCCTAAGAAGAGACTGAAAGGCTCATTTGTATTTTCGCAAGTTACTTTGGTTTCAGTTAAGAATGCTAGACCAAGAACCTTCTTTATCAAAATATACTATTTTTATTCAGTACCAGAAACAGTAAGAACTCAAAAATATTTTTTAAATGATACATTTTCAAAATTGCTGTAAAAGTATAGATTACACTGTCTTGTGGGTAAGTCAATAAAATTGATTCTATTATTTTTAAATCGGTAGGGACTCATGTATTTATCAGAGCATTATTGCATAGTTGCAGAATCTTTGGTCCCAAGGGATTAAATGGCAGCAGAAAGCTCAGTTATCTGTGTTCCCCACATGTCAGGGCCCTGGAACCCTTTGGCTCACATCCTGGGTCCTCTGTCCGTGTTCCCTGTGATGAAGCAGGTAACTTATACTGATCTTTTGTTAAACTTGCACTGTCGATGAAACTGAATTCAACTGAATGAATTGTGTGAAGCTTTTTCCCAGAATCTCAGGGGCCCCGAAAAATGGTTTAGGGTTGAGTGGCTTCCAGCGGCGGCCTAATCGCTCTGCTTCCAGATCCTGTGGGGCGGACCTGATGCAGCTTCGTTGGTCCAAAACAGCCAAAGTGCTGACCAAGTGTTCTGTTCCTGGGGGGTGTCTGGTGCAGTCTGAAGTTAGGATCAGAATAGTTTAAGGGGTGGGGTATTGTGTCTTGTGACATCAATTCTTCAGTCAGAGAATTAACTGACGCCGAAGGAATATGGGTGAAACGCAACACTCCCTCACCCTGGGCTCTGGGGAGGATCAGGTTTGGGGGTTATGCAGTCAACATCCACGATAGTTCTAAACACCGTAAAGAATGTCTTCCTAGACCTGCTTACTAAACAGCATTGTGCTTCAAAGAATTAATTCTCCTTCTTAAGTGCTGTTGTTAATGCTAGTTTTAGATATTTAAACAGTATAATGTGAATTTTACACAAGTCTTTCCACTTTTTACCTCCAGATGGTCAGACTTTAGGATTACTAGGAAATCTAAATTCTCCACCATTGCTAATTCAGTTCTCGATGCCTGATAGTGGCTAATCCTCTTCGTGTTTATGGTGTTTGGACACACCCCAGTTTGTTTTGCAGGAAAGCAAACTGAATTCTGAGGGACCATGTTCCACTGCAGTAGTGTGAGCTCTGCAGAGGCAGGGACCCTGTTTGTCTTGTTCCTCCTTGTGTCTTGAAGTCCCAGGAGCCAGATAAATGTTTGCAGAAGGAACGAAGGAATGAATGCATGGAGAAAAGGAATTTATTAGTGGTCTCTGACAAATTCCAAACAGATTATAGGGGCATAAATGATTTTTATCAAGACTTATACCCTTTCCTTTGTTCTCCTAGACAGCAATCGAAAATACTTAGTTTTGCTTAATTCAGAAGCTCTTGAAGTATAGGGAGGGATTCTGTCTCTAAAAGTCCTATATTCTGGGTACCTGAGTGGTTCAGCTGGCAAAGTGTCTGCCTTTGGCTCAGGTTGTGATCCCGGGGTCCTGGGACTGAGCCCCATGTCTTGCTTGCTGCTCAGAGGGGAGTCTGCTTTTCCCTCTGCCTCTCCCCCTGTTCACGCTCTCTCTCTCTCAAAGAAGTAAACATAATCTTAAAAAAAAATAAAAGTGCTATATTCTGCATTGAGTATTTATGAAATAGTTTTTTTTTTATGAAATAGTTTTAAAATGACATGATACGAGGTTACTAATCAATAAGGTAAATGTCAGGATTGTTCAGGCCATACTATACATGCTGTGAGGCTTTTCTATGCTGTCAGATTCATCACAATTTATGGTATATTATCAACTTAGAAGCTCATAAACTACCTCTGGTTAAAATTACATTTTCAAACAAAGCAAGTATGAGACATAAAAAGCATTGTAGGAATAATATATATGTATGTGTGTGTGTATATATATATATTTATCACTCTAAAAACTAATCAATTAAAACATAACATTTAAACTCAAAGCTTTCATACTTCATTTTTATTATATAACACTATTTTACCATTGTGATATTGCTTAAAGCAATAAATCCATGACTGAAAATAAATCCGTGGCTGTCTTCTTAAAATCTAGATGTCCTAAATTTCTGAATAAAAATGGACATATTTTTTAAAGATTTTATTTATTTATTCATGAGAGACACAGAGACACAGGCAGAGGGAGAAGCAGGCTCCCTGCAGGGAGCCTGACCATGACCTGAGCAGAAGGCAGACACTCAACCCCTGAACCACCCAGATGCCTCCCCCAAATGGATATTTTTATATAACTTTATAAAATTGTTTTTACCATTACCAAAGTGAGTAAGATACAAATTGGTTTTAGTCATTTTAATTATAAAGAAGACACATTTTTGGCATTTCCCTCCAACAGGCGCAAATTCTCATTCATGCATATTCTAACCACTTTCTGTAGCAGATGGCTAGAGAAGGCAGGTGGGGTTTGCTGTAATCGTATTCTCCCCAGGATTGTACGTATGGGTATGAACCCCCTCCAGCTTCTGTCCTGGAGGGGTTGAGAGATTGGCAAGGATTGCTAAGGTCTACTGGTCTACTCTCATTCACTGGGTCCAATTCCATTGTAGGAATTTTAATTTCTACATTGGGAGGTATATTCTCACTCAGAAGAGAGTAAAGAAACCACCATTCAGGAAAGAGCTCAGAGAAGAAACAACACTCAGAGGTTTTCAGCTTTCCAACTGTGTGCATATCTGTGCATTTTCAGTACCTTGAGGAGCTTTTAAAAATATGATCCCCCACCCCACTCCAGACTAGCTGAAACACAGTACGTATTCACTGAAGAAAGTGTTGTTTCAAAAAGTACTTTCAGGTGTATCTCATAATGATCATACTGCAGCTGACGGTGTTTGCTCATTGAGAAGGGCTGGATTTTATTTATTTGTTTCCAGGAAATGCAAAAGTCAGGGCAGCAACTTTATGTGTTTTGTTCACCATCGTGTTCCTAGCCACAAAAACAGAGCCTGATACATGATAGGTACTAAATAAATATTCATGGAAGAAATAAATGAGCAAAATATAAAGACCAGATACTGTTTTCTCCCCACAACATAGATGTGATGTATGCTCTGGGCTCTTCCTTCAAATGCAGAAGCCACCCCATCTGCCTTTACAAGATGCACTGAGTATGATCAGCAAGATCTTAAGCCTTTTCTTATTGAACGCCATCTTTTTATTTTTTAAAGATGCTATTTATTTGAGAGAGACAGAGAGACAGAGATAGTGACAGCGAGTACAAGCAGGGAGGAGAGGGAGAAGTGGGCTCCCCTTCAGTAGGGAGCCGGATGTGGGGCTTGATCCCAGGACCCCGGGATCATGACCTGAGCTGAAGGCAGATGCCCAACCCACCGAGCCACCAGGGCGCCACAGATACTATCTTCTTATAATGTGTTTTCTTTTTGTTTTTTAAAATTTTTATGGGAGTTCAATTTACCAACATATAGCATAACACCCAGTGCTGGTCCCACCAAGTGCCCCCCTCAGTGCCTATCACCCAGTCACCCCAACCCCCCGACCACCTCCCCTTCCACTACCCCTGGTTCATTTCTTTATTTTAAAAAGAGTGGATGGTGGTTTATGTTTTTTCTGACTCACAAATGAAAACAATAGTATTAAGAAGAGGGTTTTGTGAATAATCTATAGATTGACTAGAAAATTCAGCCACAAAATACATTTTCATGTTTTTGTTTGACTCTTCTTCTCTCATCCAAAAAGAAACAGATCATTCAGACTGTTGTGGTCAAAATCCTCTTGATGCAAAGGATAAAGAATGATCTTGAATAAAGTAGGTCTCCTGTGAAGATATATACCATAGGTAAAAAATCATATTTAACATGAGACAGTGATCTCATTGAAAAAATCTAGAATGCAGACCAAACAGAAAATCCGAGGAGATACGCTGCTGAGCACAGAGCTGGATCCCAGGCCCCTGAGATCATGACATGAGTTGAAACCAAGAGTCGGACACCTAACTGAGCCACTCAGGTGCCCTGGGAATCTGAAATTTAAGAATATTTTAAATTTTAAGTTTTTCTTGGAATTAGGGGTATATTTGTTTATAAATATCTGTAGGAAAGACCCAAGCAAAGCAACTTATTGGATACTAATGTGAAAAAAGAGAGAGAGAAAGAAAAGGAACTTGTGCATTGCATACATGTAAACCAAACTGTTCTTTTGACATTCTGGGAAGACTATATATAATATTTCAGTATCCTGTGAACTATTTTCCCACTTTATTTATATTGAACTAGCTCTATAATTAATGAAATCCTGTCTGAAGTATGTGAATGCAGTCACTCTTTATTTTAAAGTGATACAAACTTTCTGAGATTCTGTACAGTCTAAATATGACCAGAAAAGTAGCACCAGCGAGTGACAGCGAGTGACCCCTGAACCACCCAGATACCTCCCCCAAATGGATATTTTCCATTTGACAAATTAATCTTGAAAACCCAACTTTTTTCTCAGTGCAGTGTCAAGTCTCTTGGAAATTAGCTTGTAAACATAATTTCTGGAGGTAAGCTTCCTATTCCCTAATTCGCTTAGCCTTGTCACTGCCCAATAGCTTAATAGGAGGCAGCCTCTGGAGCCGCCTGCTGGGTGTGAATCCTGTGTCCCTAACTTTGGGACCCATTACTTAACTTCAGCAGTCTGAGTTCCCCATGTACCAAGGGGAATGAAGATGGTGCTCACTAAATCTGGGGCATTTGGGAGGCTGCATCCCATGTGTAGAGAGCTTAGCTATCACTTTCCACACTTGACAAAGCCTCACACACTCTTGGCTTTATGTTTCTTTGGGCACTTGGCACTGTTAAGTGTCTGTTACAGATGTCTGTCATGGCAGCAGCAAAATCCCATCTCATTTGCAAGTAAGGCTGCAAGTAAGGCTCCTTGCAGGGCATTCAGGAGGCAAATGACATTTATATTGACTTAAAAAGTAGGCATTTGGGGTACCTGGGTGGCTCAGTGGTTGAGCGTCTACTTTTGGCTCAGGTCATGATCCCGGAGTCCTGCAGGGAGCCTGCTTCTTCCTCTGCCTATGTCTCTGCCTCTCTCTTATAAATAAATAAAATATTTTTAAAAAGTGGGCATTTGTGAGAGGATCACAGATGACAGTGGTGGAGGATTTTTGACACCATCTTTTACGTCCATCTCTGACTGTGAGAAGTAGACCAGAGACAGCATGATACTGTCAGCCACAGTACTCAGACACTGGGGGAGACTTCAAGCAGATGCTCTTGTTAAGACCCTCAGTGGACAAATTGCAGACAGGGGAGTGAGAGAACTGATGGACCTTCCCCTTCTGTAGCCACACTGCCACGAGCGGCTGCACCTCACACTGCTCATTTATTGAACAGAGAGTTACTGAGCACCCACTGCTTGCAAGGCTGTGCTGATGGCTTGGGGTGGTGCAGAGAGCAATCATTGACCTGATGTGCACAGCCAGTGTTTTCTATTTATAATGGGTCAGGTTCTTGCATAATACTTGAACTTGGAAGAAGAAAAGGTATCGTATGAATCTGAACAAATGCCAACACCCAGGAGTTTCTAAGGCCACACGTGCACAAAATTCTCCTGGAGTCAACTTGATGGTGGCAATCACCCTGCCATCAATAGCAATGTGACAGTAGGCGTGTCAATTATTAGTGTACTCCAGAGAACAGGTTTGCTTCTTGTTATTTGTTTTTGTTTCTGATGGTCTGTGCAATAATCCCTGAGATTTTAGAAATATTGACAATTTACTCATCTGATTTTTTTTTTTTAATTTTTTTTTTAATTTTTTATTTATTTATGATAGTCACAGAGAGAGAGAGAGAGAGAGAGGCAGAGACACAGGCAGAGGGAGAAGCAGGCTCCATGCACTGGGAGCCCGACGTGGGATTCGATCCCGGGTCTCCAGGATCGCGCCCTGGGCCAAAGGCAGGCGCTAAACCGCTGCGCCACCCAGGGATCCCACTCATCTGATTTTAAAGGTATCTTGGGCAGCCCGGGTGGCTCAGCGGTTTAGCGCCGCCTTCAGCCCAGGCGATGATCCTGGAGACCTGGGATCGAGTCCCGCATTGGGCTCCCTGCATGGGGCCTGCTTCTCCCTCTGCCTCTCTCTGTGCCTCTCATGAATAAATAAAAATTAAAAAAATCTTAAATAATAAAAAATAAAGGTATCTCTTCCTCTAAAATTTTTTTTTAAGATTTTATTTATTTGAGAGCAAGAGTGCAAGAGAGAGCATGAGCAGGGGGAGGGGCGGAGGGAGAAGCAGGCTCTCCACTGAGCAGGGAGCCCCACACTGGGCTCGATCCTGGGACTCTGGGATCAATGACCTGAGCTGAAGGCAAATGGCTAACTGACTGAGCCACCCAGGCACCATTCTAAAAATGTTTCTTGAGTGTATTAGTTTCCTACTGCTGCTCTTATGAATGACCACACACTTTGTGACTCTGGAGCAACATGTAGTCATTATCTTACTATTCTGGAGGTCAGACGCCAAAAATTAGTTTCCACTGGCTAATATTAAGGTGTCATCAGGGTTGGTTCCTTCTGGAGGCTCTTGAGGAGACTATATTTCCCTGCCTTTTCAGCTTTCAGAGGCTGCCTGCATTCCTTGGCTTGTGGCCACATATCACTATGACCTCTGCTTCCACTGTCACATGGCCTTCTCGTACTCTAGCCCTCCTGTTTCTCTCTTATAAGGGCCCTTGTGATGACATTGCTCCCACCTGGATAACCTAGGATACCCTCCTTAACTCAAGATCCTTCCTTTAATCACAGCTACAAAGTCCCTTTTCCTGCGAAAGCAAACATCTTTACAAGCTCTGGGGATTAGAGTGTGGACGTGTTTGGGGAACCACTGTGCAGCTGACCGCTGGGCAGTCTTTCCTGTGTGGGAGGTGTGGTAGTCAGATTCTCCTAGAGGACTATGCCCTGAATTGGAGAATGTAGCACCATGTTAATTAACTAAATCATAGAACTGCTGACAACTTTTTTCAGAAACCAATTAGTTAGGTTTTGATATTCATTTTAGAGAGTGATATTCCTTGACTATTCTATTATGGATGAATATTATATTTTGATCTAAAAATGTGAAAAATTCAGGTTTTTTTAAAAAAGATTTTATATATTTATTTGAGAGCGAGAGAGAGAGTGTGACAGGGGGAGAACACAGAGAGAGGGAGCAGCAGCCTCTCCACTGAGCAGGGAACTCAACATGAGGCTCGATCCCAGGATTTGGGGATCATGACCTGAGCTGAAGGCAGATGCTCAACCATCTGAGCCACCCAGGCACCCCTCAGATGAAGTTTATGTGTATCTAGAGTCTGTATAAAGTTCGATTTTTGTAAGTTTAATTAAT
Organism: Canis aureus; assembly: GCF_053574225.1. Taxonomy (NCBI): domain Eukaryota; kingdom Metazoa; phylum Chordata; class Mammalia; order Carnivora; family Canidae; genus Canis; species Canis aureus. The sequence continues at coordinate 48,814,808 of NC_135611.1, forward strand.
TTTAAAGTAAGATGAAAGGCTGGCTGCCTAACAGAATCTTACAATGATCTCTAAAAAATAAGTCCAAGCCTCCATTCTTCCTTCTTATTTCTTCCTCCGGTTTTTCCCCATATCACCTGTTCCCTTCACTGACTCCTCCCTCCCTCCTGTGCATTCACTGCACTCTGCAGCTCCTGTCCTGTGCATTTCTCTACTTCAATCCCCAATGCCCCATTCAGTTTTTCATTTTCAGTTCTTACCTTTATGACATGATGCCTCCAAACCAGTCCAGTTTCTCTGGCCCATGCTCTTCTCTGTCCCACCATAGCTTATCGCATGCATCCACAGGAATGTTTCCCCACAGCCCCACTGGATGGGCTCCACACCCACAGTGGCCGTGTGCCCCCAGCAAACCAGCAGCTCCTATTCCTGCCCTGTTTCTGTCCCAGGCACCACCTTCCAAGCCTCCCACTGTCAGAAGCAGGGTTTGCTCCCCAAAGGCTGTTCCTATGACTCTTGATAGAAGAGCAGGAGCTTTGTGAGGTCAGGGCTCTTCCATACAGCTATAATGTCAGGTCTAGAACAGCAGTGCCTGGCAGGTAGCAAACACATGGCACCCGCATATTTACTGCACAAATGACCATCAACTCCATCTGTTGGTGACATACTTTTGCTTTGGCACATGGATTTAAAAAAAAATCAATTAAGAAAATAATAACCACTCTTTGTAGGTTACTTCTGAAACTACAAAGCCTTTGAGACCTATTTTGTTTCTTTTTTTTTTTTTTTTAAGTCTTATTTATTTTAGAGAGGGAGAGAAGGAGCGAGGGAGGGAGGAGCGAATCCTCAAGACCTATTCTATTTCTTACCAAATCCTTGTGATGAGCCTATGGGAAGATATTGTTACATTCCCATTTTAGAAATGTAAAAACGGAAATGTAGAGAACAATTAATTAGTCCAATTTCTTCACCTGAATTTGAGTTCATCTTCTTTCAACTTCTTAACCTGCAGACTTTGCCTTGTCTATAATCTCTCAGCGCTGTCTCTCCCGACCGTTTCTTATTTTCAACCCTCACCCTCTCATGCCTTCCCATCTCTTATCTAGGCAACTGAAATTATAACCCCCTCTTTTCAATCTTACTGCTAATTTGTTTTAAAGCTCTGCTAGAATTATCTTCAAAAAATACAAATCTTAGATCATTCTTTTCTTAAAAATTACTTCTTTCTCCTCCCTCCCAGATTTCATCCTTGCTCAGACATGAATACAGAAGTCAGAATAAAAGCATTTCTACAATCCAGACAAAAGAGCAAAGAAACAATAAATTGATACACACAATTTTTCTATTAGCCAACGTGGAACAAGTAGTATGATTTCAATATCTTTTGAAAGTACTGTGTTATTTCTCAGCATAATTATTTGAGAGAGGCTGACTTCAAATGGCATTCCCTTATATGTGTATAGAGGTGGTAATGCAGCAACAGCAAATACATCTAGCCATAAGTTATAGTTAACTCAGTTCTGGTGTCTAGTCAAAGGCAGGAGGTTTTTGGTTTTATGTTTTTAAGATTTCTTTATTTTAAAGAAGTGAGGGAGAGGCAGAGGAAGAAGGAGAGAGAGAATCCAAGGAGACTCCCTGCTGAGTGTGTTGCTGGGAGCAAGAGGCAGGCTTGATCCCATGACTCCTAGATCACAATGAGATCTGAAACCAAAAGTCAGACACTTAACTGCTTAACAAACGTGCCCCAAGGCAGTAGTTCTTATTCAGTATTATTCTCACATTAAAAATTGACATTTATCAGACACACACTATGTGCTACCATGGTCTTGGATGACCCATCAGGCTGAGCTAGTCTACTCAACTACTCAATAATACTGCCGAATTTGCAGACCTCGTGGAAATAAAGCCCCATTTTTTTTTTTTTTTTTTTTTTACTTTGGTGCATGGAATTAAACAAATTCAAGAGTAGCAGGTGATGATAGACCAGAGCCATTAACATTGCCTGATGAACTGTCAGCACACTGATTGATGCTTTTTCGTGGTGTTACCACCGAAGCAGGCACCGTGCTGGCCTGCCCTGCATCTCCTCTGAACTCGTCTGCCTTTAATGTGATTCTTTTAGGTCCAGCTGTCAAAGGGCTTGAGCTTTATATGGGAAAGCCTTTTTAGTTTTACTAGTTTATATTTCAAAACTCCCTTCTCATTTTCTGATAGATTTTTATTTACTTAAATTTTTAAATTTTTAATTTTTTAAAAAAGATTTTATTTATTTGAGAGAGAGAGAAAGCATGGGCAGGGGCAAGGGCAGAGGGAGAAGCAGACTCCTCACCGAGCAGGGAGCTGGACCCCAGGACCCCAGGACCCCAGGACCCCGGGATCCTGACCTGAGCCAAAGGTAGCCACTTAATCAACTGAGCCACCCAGGCACCCCTCTGATAGATTTTTAAAAACAAAATAACTAGATAGAGCTCTTTGAAGATAAATAGTGAGAATTCTCTCAATTAAATTGATTTATTTTAGCATTGTGCAAAATGTGGTGGATTCCTGTCATTGGGGAAAACTTTTAAACCTCAAAGGACCTACAAAGAATCAGGATGAAAGATGTGAAGTCAATATCTTATATTTTCTATTGATTAATAGTAGTTTTTTTACTCATAATTCAGAGACCCTGCTGGCTGGTGAAGCACTAAGATTTATCCTGGCGAGATGGCAACTGGGTGGTATGTCTGTTTAGAAACTCAATGCTCTATAAACATGTTATGTTTGCATTTTCTTCGGATTATGTTGAGAGAAAGATAAACAGTTGTGAAATGAAACAAAAGAAGCTAGAAGGTGTGGCAATGTCTGAGAAGCACCCCACCTTCCTAGCATCTAATGAACGCATTTCCCTCTCCTCTGGGTCACCGGAGCGGGGAGGTAGATGACAGGTGTATGCTTCCCCCACTGGCTTGTTAAGCCCACTCTCTGGAACTGTTTCTCCTTGCTTCTTCTTTTTTTTTTTTTTTTTAATGATAGTCACACACAGAGAGAGAGAGAGAGGCAGAGACACAGGCAGAGGGAGAAGCAGGCTCCATGCACCGGGAGCCCGACGTGGGACTTGATCCTGGATCTCCAGGATCGCGCCCCGGGCCAAAGGCAGGCGCCAAACCGCTGCGCCACCCAGGGATCCCTCTCCTTGCTTCTTTGGATGAAATCTTGGGCAGATTCTATGGCTTTTCTGGTTACTTTTTTTTTTTTTTTTTTAATTTATTTATTTGAGAGAGCCGAGCAAGCATGAACTGAAGTGCAGGGCCGGGGCAGGGGACAGAGGGGCAGAGAGAGAGTCTCAAGCAAACTCCCTACTGAGCATGGAGCCCCACAAGGAGCTTGATCTCTCGACCCTGAGATTATGACTTGAACTGAAATCAAGAGTCAGATGCTTAACTGACTGAGCCACCCAGGTGCCCTTTTGGGGTCACTCTTAGGTACTTAGACCTCTTATCTAATATCAAGTGAGTCTAATGCAGTGCCATAGTCAAAACTCCAGACTCTCATCCAGCTAGAAGCTTCTGCCCTTCTGTGGCGCCTCCAGCTTCAGGTTTAGTGGTCTGCAGCGGGGTGTCTGAGGGCCAGAGGTGGTGCGACTGGCTCTTCCTCTTTTCTCTCAATCTCCTCAACTGGCTGCCAACACCTATTTCTGACTCCTTGGAGGCTTGAGGGGTGGGAAAGGGAACCTGCCAGGGCACGTGGCTGTGGTCTGCTGTCAGGGCGCCTGGGATGTGGATGTATGATCTGGGCTTTTCCTCTCCAGAACTTTTGGGAGTTCCTCAAAGATCCCATGAGGTAGCTGGCTATGGTTCTTTTGAAGACACTCATTAAAAGAAGTGTGCTCTGAATGGCGCTCAGGGCTGGTGAGAGAAGGACAGCTGACCCTTGAACAACGTGTTTCAACTGTGCAGGTCCATTAATACATGGATTGTTTTCCAGCACAATACAATAAAATGTATTTTCCTTATGATTTTAATATTTTTTCTTCTTTCACTTACTTTATTGCAAGAATACAGTATTTAATACATAACACAAACGAAGTACATGTTAATCAACTATTTCTGTTTTCAGGAAGGCTATGGGTTAACAGTAGACTATTAGTAATTAAGTTTTTAGTCAAAGTTATACATAGATTTTTGACTGGGAGGGGGTTGGCATCTCTAAAATCCCCACATTGCTCAAGGGTCAACTGTACTGGGTGCTTGCTGCTGCAGGTTGCCTGGTGTACCAACCAGCTGAGCCATGGCTGGCACTTTGGCCCATGAGATGCCCCCAGTCAGCAGGCTGTTGGTCAGTGGGGCTGATGGGAACATGGGAAGCGGTGGGTCCTGCCCTAGAACGTTCCAAGGTCTCTGCATGCTCTCATTACAGGGGCTTGTCACTTGTAACATGGTGTATAAACCCATTCTTATTGTTTGGTGATATTTTTTTTCAAGTTTGCAATAAACCCTTCAGGAGCAATAACTCCAGCTCCAAGGAACACAGGTCAACTCCTGAGTGGCCTGCAGGAAGCCCCTTTCCTGTCTCAACCCTGCACAGCATGCCAGGAACTCCCAAACAAGCCTCCCCTAGGAGACTTGACTCTGACAGCCTCAGAGGCCAAAGGCTGGCAGCCTCTCCTTGGGCCTTCATGTGGGTGTCTTTCCACCCAAGGAAGCAGTCTCCACCTACTGAGTTCTTCTGGGCCTTTAGGTCTGTGCCTAACCTCTGAGAACAGAGTCCTGTTTGCCCTCCTGCTGCATGACTGTATTATGCAGGCAACACAGACTAAACCAAGTGGCATTTTATGTTTGCCTGTAAAGCTTGGAATGACTTACTTTTATTTAACTGAAAAAAAGAAAGCATTGGTTAACTGCACTGATAAAATTATTTTTGGAAGAAATTTTTTTAGGTGATGTTAGTAACAGCATCTGACATAATATATCTTTTCGATTCATCTTATAAGAACACATGGCTGAATATTAGAAACTAGGGAAAACGAAAGCCATGGGAAAGGCATGAAAAACAGGTTGACACAAAAATATCCCCAGTTGGTAAGACAAAAATGAACAAGGTGTGGTCATTCGGGCAACCACTATTCACTAAAAATGTGACGTACGAGTCGAGGTGAATTATAAGCATGGATATCTGCAAATTAAGGCTCCACGGAAAACAATGAAATGAAGTGAGCTTGATGTAGTAGCTTGGTTAATCTTTAAGCAGTTCTGGCACTATCTGGCCAAGCCAGCCTCCATTTATTTATGCGGTGGACATTTGCTAGTGCCTGCTGTGTGGATACTGGGCATTCGAATGCAAAGCACATCTTGGTCTTCACGGTCCAAGACTAGTGGTAGAAACAGGCTAATTAACAGCATTAACACCATGTGATAGGGGCTAAACTGGGGTAAGACCAACGGCCAGCAATGGACTTTCGGCCCTGGAGCCAAGCAGGCCATCCTCATCCTGCCAGGATGACGAGAAATGCCATCTGAGGATGTTGAGAGCAATGCTGCAGACCCCAGTCAGCCTGTTCTTAGGGGATCACGGTGCCTGTGGCTGTCGAGTCCTTGTGGTAATACATGGCACTCTCCAGGCAGCCGTTCTCTGACCCCAGTGTGAGTGAGCAACGTTCCTGCAGTGGTGGATTATTCTGGTGGAATTTAGGAGGTACTATAGTTTCTTAAGTGGCTTTATTCTTGGATGGGGGTCATGATGCTGACAGTAATATCAATCTGTTAGCCATGCTGGGCAAAAGAGCAGGTGATACTTCCCATGCCCTGGAGATCCGGCAGACTGTCCTGCCTCCCTGGCTAGAGTGGTTCTAGATAACAGGATCACTCCAGACTTTCTATGGACAGCTAAGGGTATGGCTGCCTGCTGGCCAACACATCATGTTGAATATGGATCAACACCAGTGGTGAGGTAGAAAAATCAGTCTTCTACATATAGAATGAGAAGGATGGTTGTTTATGATACCCCAGTGGACACCCTGGACAGGCCTGACTACATTAATTTGTGGGCCTATGCAAAATGAAAATGTGGAGCCTTGTTAAAAACTTACTAAAAATTTCAAGACAGTGACTGCAGAGTATTGCATCAAGTTCGGAGCCCCTCTAAAGCAGTGGGTTCTGTGCAGCTGCTCCCAGTTAGCCAGATCTGACCCTGGGACCTCTTTTCTTAGCTGGATCTAGATCTGATGGCCTCTGGTCTGTTCTGCAAACCTCTTTAGAGTGGAGTCAAGACTGGACTCTCAGTCCTTGTGGTAGAAATGGTGTGAAATACGGATGAGATGAGGTGCCCTTTGAATTTAGGAAGGTAAGAGGCACCTGGTTGGCTCAGGTGGCTAAGCATCTGCCTTTGGCTCCCATCATGATCTCAGGGTGCTGGGATTGAGCCCCACATGGGGCTTCCTGATCAGCGGGGACCCTGTTTTTCCCTCTCCCTCTCCCTTCCTGCTCCCCCTGCATGTGCTTTCTCTCTTTCTGTCAAATAAATAAATAAAATCTTTTGGTGCCTGGGTGGCTCAGAGGTTGAGCATTTGCCTTTGGCTCAGGTCATGATCCTAGGGTCCTGGGATCGAGTTCCACATCAGGCTCCGTGCAGGGAGTCTGCTTCTCCCTCTGTCTATGTCTCTGCCTCTCTCATGAATAAATAAAATCTTAAAAAAAGAACCACAATTCAAGAAAATAAGATTTAAAAAAAAAAAGAATTTAAGAAGGTGAACTGAGAGGGTAAGGGTCAACATGTCCAGGACTTATCCTCAAAGACTGGCCTTCCAGAGATGGAGTTGGCCTTGTGTGGAACAGGACCACTGGAATCTGGACTCTACTCCATAGCATTTGGCTACAGCTGAATGCTTAAGGAGGTATCGTCAGCCCTGATAGAATGCTGAGGGGCAGATCAGGGCTCCAGCCACTGATCCACCTGTCACATAGCTGCAACTGCAAGGTGTGGGCCCCAGATTCAGATCTTGCCAGGGGAGGACATGGCACTTACCTTACTATGTAGCTGCTCATATGCATGAAATAATGCAGGGCTGAGCTTCTCCTTTTAGTGGTTGATGCCAACTCTGCTTGGTTCCTGTAAGCCCTCCCAGATCGTGATGAAGAATGGGGAAGCTCTGCCCTGTTGCTGCTCCTGTCTCTAAGTTTTCCTATCCAGGTCTTCTTTTATTATTATTATTTTAAAAAGATTTTATTTATTCATGAGAAACAGAGACAGAGAGGTAGAGACACAGGCAGAGGGAAAAGCAGGCTCCATGCAGGGAGCCTGATGTGGGACTTGATCCTGGGTCTCCAGGATCACACCCTGGGCTGAAGGCGGTGCTAAACCTCTGAGCCACCTGGGCTGCCCCCCTGGTGTTCTTTAGGTGTGGTCTTCATACTACCAGAATGCTGGAGCCCCAAGGAAGGGACATTCAAACTGAGTATTTAAGGATCAGAAGTCTGCTAAGTAGGTAAATGGCACACTTGTGTGAAGAGGTGGTGGTGGAGGGGATGACTATGAGCAAGAGAAATGACAGGTGCAAAAGTAGGGAAGTAAAGCAGAGCAACAAAGACTCAGGAAACTGTTAGTCATTGTTTGGTAAGAACAGAGGGTTCATGTGGTCTAGTCATGGGCAACGAGGCTGGAAAGACAGGAAGGGGCCAGATCAAAGAGCCTCTATGTTCTATTAAGGAGTTTGAACTTTATACTTTGTACATAATGAATGGTAAGACAATGAAGGATTTTAAGGGGTAAAGTGACACAATCAGATATGAGTTTTGATAGATTGCTGTAGTAGAAATGACAGGATGAAAGACTGGCAGCAGGTAGTTACAACATTCCAGAGAAAGATGGTAAGACAGGGGACCTTGTTGGGTTGAATGACTGCTCATGGGATTAGGCCAAAGAGTCTCTGAAGCCACAAAATGGTAAAAGTCACAAGACAGAAGGAACCTGGATACTTCATTGATTTTTTGGCAAGGAGCTGCTCAGGAGAGTCACTTTCCAAGAAACATCTGAACTGGGTCTTACATAAGGGTAATATGAAGTTTTATTGTGTTTAAGCCATTGAGACATTTGGATTTATTTTCTAAGTACTTTTTTTTTTTTTTTTTTTTTTTGGCTTTTAGCTTATACTGATGTATAGAAGTAAGGAAATCATTGGTAATACCATTAATCCAATATGGTGAAGTCTGAAAGACACAGATTCAGAAGATGATGATGAATTTGGTTTAACTCTGTGTTGAATTTAAGAGACCAGTGGGGTAGCAAAATGGAACTTGTTGACAATCCATTTTCCCTAGATCTCTTGAGTTTCTGTACATCTTGAGAGCAAGGCAGGCATTGACTGCTCTTTGTTTCAGACTGTCTTTTCGGGGATGTTTGTATAGCAAACAACCTGAAAAATCTTGAACAACTTTTGAAGAAAAAGATAGTGTCTTCCTCTGCGGTGAAGAGGCTTGCTGCCCATGGGAAAAATGTGCATTCTCCAAACTCAGAGCTCTTCTCCTATAAGGCAATCCATCGCTTGTGTGAGTCTTACCTGGCCTTCATTTGCTGGTGGGAACCGGGGCTTTATGCTGGTGTTCTGGGTACTGCTATTGCTGTGAGTAATGTGCTGCCCTTTAACTTTATGTCTTTTACCAGCATCCACGTAACTGGTAGGAAGCAGATAAAAATCTCAGCTTCTTCACAGTTCTGGAAAGATCCGTCCAGAGGTGGTTAGATATCCAGATTGGGAACTCAGAACTGGGTCTCATCAGAGTCTGGGTGGGTTGAAGTCCTGGGTGCTGATCGTGGAGGTAGGGCTGGCAGGGCAGGAATGCTACGTGAGAGATAAGAAAGATGAGAACCTCCAAGGACAGCGACTAGTAAGAGAAAGGAAGTAGAGCGCATGAAGCAGGCCACACAGATCTGAGAAGCAGGAACTTCCGCTTCAGACAGGAGTGGTTAGGAACTTTCATTACTGTGGAAGTCAGTGAGATGATTGTTCTGGATTTGAAACTTGAGAGACCACTGGAGACTATAGTATGGCTAGTTTTAGGGGGTGACAAAGACAAAACCCAGATCTCCATGGATTGAGGAACCAGCAGGTGGAGGGAGTAGGAGGGCCTGTGCAGCCTGTGCATCAGAAGGGGATGTGAAGGAAAGGGGAGGAGGTTACAAGGAATGAGGTGTCTGGGGTTTCGCAAAGGGCTTCTGTTGTGAGATACACATGCATGCACTGCGCACACATGTCACATATATGTGGCTGTACCTTACCTTTTATCCCGAGTTTCCTAGACTGGCTTCAGTTGACTTTTCTAAACCAATTTCACACCTGTTTCCAGCATGAAATATAGTGGAAGCCATACTCCCTCCCCAGAACGATCTGTGTATTCCTACTTTAATACCAACAGGGACCCTAACCACTGTTCAAGGCCTATTAAAAATCTCCCTTTCTTCACGAGGGGTTTCCCTCCTTCTCTGCAATGTCTCCTCCCACTAACATTGCGGGCTCTTCTTTGTATCTCTTTCCTGGCACTTCATAAGGCATTTCCAGGTGTGTCTCAAATCTTCTAGACCAGATAGGTTGGTTTTTCCAGAGGCAGGAGAGTGTAAGTAGTTGAGAGCCAGAGCTTGAGGATTGGATAGAACTGGAATCAGGTACCGGCTCTGCTATGCAAGAGCAGGGCAGCGATCGGCAAGTCACCTGTGTCCTCACACACTCCATTTCCTCTCCCGTAAAAAGGGGATTTTTATTTTTTAGGACTCTGGTGGCAAATGAAACTAGTGCATGCAAAAGGCTTGATATGGTGCCTGGCTTATAGTAGGTATGTACCTGTGTCCACATAGAGTTGAGAAAGTTTATTTTAGTTTCAGTTTATTTACTCAGGTTTGCTGAGTAAATAAACTAACTTTTTATTTTATTTATTTATTCATGAGAGAGAGAGAGAGAGAGAGAGAGAGAGAGAGGCAGAGACACAGGCAGAGGGAGAAGCAGGCTCCATGCAGGGATCCGGATGTGGGACTTGATCCCGGATCCCCGGGATCAGGCCCAGGGCTGAAGGCAGTGCTAAACCGCTGAGCCACCTGGGCTGCCCTATAAACAAGTAACTTTTTAAAAAGGTTTTTTACTTATTTATTTGAGAGGGAGAGAGAGAGCACAAATGGGGAGGTGAAGTAGAGGGAGAGGGAGAAGCCTGAGCAAGGAGCCTGATGTGGGACTTGATCCCATGACCCTGAGATCATGACCTGAGCCCAAGGTAGACGCTTAACCAACTGAGCCACCCAGGCGCCCTAACCATTTAACTTTTGATTATCAAGGACAAAATTATTTTGATAAATTTTGCTTAAAACAATTCTATGACTTCTAAGAATTTAAAAGGGGAAAAAGTGTAGAGAAGAAAGCCATCTTTTGCCTGTCTCCAGATCTTTATCCTTTCTCATCCTCCTTATTTTTTTGAGGACCCAACTTTCTACCTGGTATCATTTCCTTTCAGCCTAAAACATTAGCATTTCCGGTAATGTAGGTTTCTGGCTGATGAATTCTTCATTGTCTTTCATCTGAAACTGTCTTTGTTTCATTTTCATTCTTGAAGCATATAGCATCTAGGTTGATTGCTATCTTCACACTTTAAGAATGTTGGTCCATACTCTTCTGGCCTGGATAGTTTCTGAGCTGAATTCATTTGTTAATTAGACCGTTGCTCCCCAGGATGTAATGTGGTTTTTTTCTTTTAACAGCTTTCAAGACTTGTTATTTATTTTTGGCCTTCAAAAGCTGGACTATTGATGCATCCTCTATACATATTTTTCCTGTTTATGCTGCTCGGTGTTTATTTATCATCTTATATTTTTCTTTCTTTTCCTCTATTCTTCACACTGACCACTTTTTATTGATCTCTTTTCAAGGATGCTTACTTTTTCTTCTGTCATCTCCATTTATCTAATAAGTCAATCCAATAATTTTAAAATTTCAGATATTATTTCTCAGTTCTAGAATTTCATCTGGTTCTTTCTTTAATCACCTTTCTCTGCTGAGATTTCTTATTTTTTACTCACTGAAATCATGTTTTACTTGACTTCACTGAGGAGAGGTCTCATAGCTGTTTAGAATCATTGTCCGTTACTCCCAGCGTCTGGAACATCCTGGCATTGCTTTTCTTCTCTTTTTGAGAATGTGTTCCATATTCTCGGTTGTTCATATGATTGGGTAGTTTTTTATTGTAGCCTGGACATTATAGATGTTACACTGGAAATTCTGGATTCTGTTATTTTTCTCTCACAATCATTGCTTTTTTGTTTGTTTGTTTTTGTTTGTTTCAGCAGGCAATGATCTTGTCTGCTTGAATTGCAAAATCAATTGTTTTATCTGACAGCTCCAGTCTCAGTTCAGATTATTTTGTCTTTAGATATGCTGCTGAGTTTGATTCACACATACATGGTTCAGTGGTCACTCAGACACATGGGGGAGGCACTTTGGTGAAACCCTCTTGTGCTTTGTCCCACCCAAGATTCCTCCATTCTCTTCGGTGGCCATGATTTTATAGTTTCAGGCTTTTCTGGGTAAAGAGACTGCTGTTTTCAATTAGTGGCCCCTCCAAGACTATGTACTCTGCATAGACTACACTGAACCCCAGAAGAGAAGCCATGAGCACAGGGAACTTACTTGGTGCAGCTCCCCTCATCTCCTCCTCTGAGCTTTGCTGCATCAGCTTCTGTCTGCTTTGCTCACTCACCAATTCACTGAGGCATTTGCTTTTTATATCATGTCCAGGGCTTATACTTGTTTTCTGTGGGAAGTCCTCCAGTCAACTAGATTTTCTCATGTTATAAGAAAGTTTTATAATTTTGCATCTTACATTTGAGTCTGGATCCATATTAAGTTGAAGAGTATAACATCTGTGTCTAGATTCATTTTTGGTAGTTAGATGGCCAGTTGTTCCAGCACCATTTGCTAAAAAGGCTTTCTTTTCTCCATTATATTGCTCTTGCTCTTTGTCAGGGTCAGTTGGCTATACTTATGTGGGTTTATTCTGGGTTCTCTATTCTGCTCCATTGACCTATTAATTATTCTGTTGACAATACCACATTATTTTGATTACTATAGCAAATTTTGAAGGTGGGTAGTACCAGCTTCGTTCTCATCCTTTAATATCATGTTGGCCCTATGGGTCTTTTCCCTTTCCATATAAACTTGAGAACATTTCATTGATATCCACAGAATAATTTGCTGAGATTTTGATTGGGATTGCGTTAAATCTGTAGATCAAGTTGGGAAGAATGGACATCTTAACAATATTGAGCCTTCCTATCCATCAACATAGAATGTCTCTCCATTTATTTAGTTCTTCTTTGATTTTATTTGTCAGACTTTTATGGTTTTCCTCATATAGAACTTATATTTTGTTAAATTTTTACCCAAGTATTTCATTTTTGAGGTCTAATGTAAATGGTATTATGTTTTTAATTTCAAATTCTGCATGTTAGTTCCTGGAATATAGAAAAATAACTGACTTTTAAATATTAATCTTGTATCCCGTAACCCTGCTATAATCCGTTATTAGTTTTAGGACATTTTTGGGGACTCAGGTTTTCTTTCTTTTTAAAAATTTATTTAACTTTTAATAAGTTTTTAATTTTAATTCCAGTATAGTTAATATATAATGTTATATTAGTTTCAGGTATACAATACAATGATTCAAGAATTCTGTACATTACTTAATGCTCATCAGGATAAGTGTACTCTTTGATCCCCATCACCTATATTGCCCATCTCCCCTCCACCTTCCCTCTGGTAACCATCAATTTGTTTTCTAAAGAGTCTATTTCTTGTTTTTTCTTTCACCTTTCTTCCCTTTGTTCATCTGTTTCATTCTTAAGCTCCACATATGAGTGAAATCATATGGTATTTCTCTTTAACTTATTTCACTTAGTATTATACTCTCTAGTTCCATCCACATTGCTGCAAATGGCAAAATCTCATTCTTTTTTATGCTAAATTATATATATATATATATATATATATATATATATATATATATATATATATATCTCACTTCTTCTTTATCCTTTTATCTATTGATAGACACATGGGCTGTTCCATAATTTGGGTATTATAAATAATGGTTCAATAAACATAAGGGTTTGTATTTTTGTATTCTTTAAGTAAAAACCTAGCAGTGGAATTACTGGGTCATATCACTTTTTTCCATAGTGGATGCATCATTTTGCATTCCCAGGAACAGTGTGTGAGGGTCCTTTTTTCTCCAATCTTTGCTAACACTTGGTTCTTGTGTCTTTGGTTTTAGCCATTCTGACAGGTGTAAGGTGATATCTCATTGTAGTTTTCATTTGCATTTCCCTGATGATGAGTGAAGTTGAGCATCTTTTCATGTGTTTGTGGGCCACCTGTATGTCTTTTTTTTGGAAAAATGTCTATTCATGTCTTTTGCCCATTTTTAAATTGGATTATTTGTTTTTGGGGTGTTGAGTTGTAGAAGTTCTTTATATATTTTGGATACTAAGCCTTTATTAGATATGTCATTTGCACATATCTTCTCCCATTCAGTAGGTTCCCTTTTAGTTTTGTTGATTGTTTTCTTTTTTTTTTTTTAATTTTTATTTATTTATGATAGTCACACACACAGAGAGAGAGAGAGAGAGAGGCAGAGGGAGAAGCAGGCTCCATGCACCGGGAGCCCGATGTGGGATTCGATCCCGGGTCTCCAGGATGGTGCCCTGGGCCAAAGGCAGGCGCTAAACCGCTGCACCACCCGGGGATCCCTGTTGATTGTTTTCTTCACCATGCAGAAACTTTTTTATTTTGATGTAGTCCCAATAGTTTGTTTTTATTTTTCTTGCCTCAGGAAACATACCTGGAAAAATGTTGCTATAGCTGATGCAGAGATTACTGCCTGTGCTCTCATCTAGGATCCTTATGGTTTCAGGTCTCTTATCTAGCTATTCAATCTATTTTTTAGTTTATCTTTATGTATGGTGTAAGAAAATGGTCCAGTTTCATGCTTTTGCATGGGTCTGTCCAGTTTTGTCAAAACTATCTTATTCCCATTGTATATTCTTGCCTCTTTTGTCAAAGATTAATTGGCTATATAATCACAGGTTTGTTTCTGGGCTTTCTATACTGTTCCAGTGATCTATGAATCTATTTTTGTGCCAGTACCACACTGTTTGGTTATTACAGCTTTGTAGTATAATCTGAAATCTGGAATTGTGATACCAAGCTTTGTTTTTCTTATTCAATATTGTTTTGGCTATTCAGGGACTTTTGTGGTTCCATACAAATTTTAGGATTATTGGTTCTAGTTCTGTGAAAAATGCGGTTGGTGTTTAGATAGGGATTGCATTAAATTTTTTTTAAAAGATTTTTTAAAAATTTATTCATGAGACACACAGATTGAGGGAGAAAGGGAGGCAGAAACACAGGCAGAGGGAGAAGCAGGCCCCAAGCAGGGAGCCTGACGTGGGACTCGATCCCGGGTCTCCAGGATCAGGCTCTGGGCTGAAGGCAGCGCTAAACCTGCCTGAGCAGCCCGGGCTGCCCGGGATTGCATCTAATTTATAGATTACTTTGAGCAGTATGAACATTTTAATAATATTTATTCTTCCAATCCATGAGCATGGAATATCTTTTCATTTGTTTATGTCATCTTTAATTTCTTTCATCAGTGTTTTATAGTTTTCTGATTACAGTTTTTTCACCTCCTTGGTTAAGATTATTCCAAGGTATTTTATTATTTTTTGTGCAATTTTAAATGGGATTACTTTCCTAATTTCTCTTTCTGTTGCTTTATTAGTGGTATATAGAAAGGCATGGATTTATATACATTGATTTTGTACCCTGTGAATTGTTCTGAATTTGTTTATCAGTTCTAGTAGTTTTTTGGTGGAATCTTTATAGAGTTTTGTATATATAGTATTGGGTCATCTGCAAATAGTGAAAGTTTTACTTCTTCCTTACCAATTTGGATGCCTTTCATTCCTTTTTCTTAGTGCCTAGGACTTTCAGTCATATGTTAAATAAAAGTGGTGAGAGTGGATATCTTTGTCTTATTCCTGATCTTAAGGGGAAATGTTCAGTTTTTTTAGCATTGAGTATGATGTTACCTGTAGGGTTTTAACATGTGGCCTTTATTATGTTGAAGTATGTTTCCTCTAAACCTATTTTGTTGAGGGTTTTAACCATGAATGGATGTACTTTGTCAAATGTTTTTGCATTTACTGAAATGATCATATGGTTTTTATCCTTTTTCTTATCAATGTGATGTATCACATTGATTCATTTGCAAGTATTGAAACATCCTTGCATTCCAGTGATAAATCCCACTTAATCATGGTGAGTGATTTTTAAAAATGTATTGTTGGATTTAGTCTGCTAGTGTTTTGTTGAGAATTTTTGCATCTGTGTTTATCAGATATTGACCTGTAGTTCTTGTAGTTCTCTCTCTCTCTCTCTTTTTTAAATAGGCCCCATGCCCACCATGGAGTTCAATGAGGAGCTTGAATTCACAAGACCTGAGCTGAGATGAAGAGATAAACCACTCAGGCACCCCTGCAGCGTCTTTATATGGTTTTGGTATCAGGGTGATACAGGCCTCAAAGAATGAACTTGGAAATTTTCCTTTCTTTTTTGTTGGAATGGTTTGAGAATAGGTATTAACTCTTCTTTAAATGTTTGGTACAATTTGCCTATGAAGTCATCTGGTCCTGGACTTTTGTTTGTTGGGAGTTTTTAAAAAAAATTATTATTTTAATTTCATTGCTGATAATTGTTCAAATTTTATTTCTTCCTGATTCAATTTTGGAAAGTTATATGTTGCTAGAAATTAATCCATTTATTTTAAGTTGTCCAATTTGTGGCATATAATTTTTCATCTCTATTCTTTTTTGTATTTCTGTGACGGTTATTTCTCCTCTTTCTGATTTTCTTTCTTTTTTTTTTTTTTTGTTCATTTTATTTATTTTTATTTATTTATGACAGTCACACACAGAGAGAGAGAGAAAGAGAGAGAGAGAGAGGCAGAGACACAGGCAGAGGGAGAAGCAGGCCCCATGCACCGGGAGCCCGACGTGGGATTCGATCCCGGGTCTCCAGGATCGCGCCCTGGGCCAAAGGCAGGCGCCAAACCGCTGCGCCACCCAGGGATCCCCCTGATTTTCTTATTTGAGTCATCTCTCTCTCTCTCTTTTTGACAAGTTTGGTTAAATATCAATTTTGTTGATCTTTTCAAATAACCAGCTTCTGGTTTCATTGATCTATTTGTTTTCCATTTCTATTTTATTTTTGCTTTAATCTTTATTATTTTCTTTCTTCTGCTGGTTTATGAGTTTTGTTTGTTCTTCTTTTTCTAGCTCCTTTAGGTGTAAAGTTAGGTTGTTTGAGATTTTCCTTGCTTTTTTTTTTTTTATGATAGTCACAGAGAGAGAGAGAGAGAGGCAGAGACACAGGCAGAGGGAGAAGCAGGCTCCATGCACTGGGAGCCCGATGCGGGATTCGATCCCGGGTCTCCAGGATCGCGCCCTGGGCCAAAGGCAGGCGCCAGACCGCTGCGCCACCCATCCCCTTTCCTTGCTTTTTGAAGTAGGCCTGTATTGTTATAAAGTTTTCTCTTAGATCAGCTTTTGCTGTTTCCCAAAGTTTTTGGACTATTGTGTTTTCACTTTAATTTGTCTCCATGGGCTGCCTGGGTGGCTCAGCGGTTAAGCGTCTGCCTTCAGTGCAAGGTGTGATCCTTGAGACCCGGGATCGAGTCCTGCATCAGCCTCCCTGCATGGAGCCTGCTTCTTTGCCTGCCTCTGCCTGTGTCTCTGCCTCTCTCTGTGTGTCTCTCTTGAATAAATAAATAAAATCTTTAAAAAAATAATTTGTCTCTGTGTATTTTTTTATTTCTTTGTTGATTTCTTGGTTGATCCATTCGTTGTTAAGTAGCATATTACTTACCCTCCATGTATTTGTGTTCTTTCTAGATATTTTTCTTGTGATTGACTTCTAATTTCATAATGTTGTGGTCAGAAGAGATGCATATAATGACTTTGATTCTTTGATCTTCAACCCTGAGATCATGACCTGAGCCAGAATCAAGAGTCAGATGCTCAACTGACTGAACCTCCAGGTGCCCCCTATTTACTGGTTTTTGATTTAGAGTTACCATTTGGTTTATATATCACATCTTCTGTGTATAGCAGTTTATATTAAGTTGATGGTCACTTATGTTTGAACCCATTCTTTACTCCTCTCCTTCCCATGTTTTAGGCATATAGTGTTATACTTTATATCCTTTTGTGAGTTCCTTGACTGATTTTTCCAGATATAAGATTATTTTTTATTGATTTTGTGCTTCCTACTTGCCTTACTCTTACTTATGGTCTTTCCTTTCCACTCAAAAAAATCGCTTTGAATATTTCTTATAGGATTGGTTTAGTGATCATGAACTCCTTTAACTCTTTGTCTAGGAAATTATTTCTCCTTCTATTCTGAATGATGGTCTTGCTAGTTAGAGTATTCTTGCCTGCTTTTTTTTTTTTTTTTTCCTTTCAGTACTTTGAATATATCATGCCATTTCTTTCTGGCCTGTAAAGTTTTTGCTGAAAAGTCAGGCGATAGCCTTATGAGGTTTCCCTTATATGTAATCTTTTTCTTTCTTCTTCTTTCTCTCTCTCTCTCTTTCTTTCTTTCTTTCTTTCTTTCTTTCTTTCTTTCTTTCTTTCTTTTTCTTTCTTCTTTCTTTCTTCTGCTTTTAAGATTCTCTATCACTACTTTTTGCCATTTTTAATTACTATGTGTCTGGGTGTGGACCTTCTTGGGTCAATTTTGTTGGTGAATCTCTTTGCCTCCTGGATCTAGATTTCTGTTTCCTTCCCTAGATTTGGGAATTTTTCAGCTATTATTTTTTCAAATAAATTTTCTGTCCTCTTTTCTTTCTTTTCTCTTTCTGAGATCCCTATAATGTGAATGTTATTATGCTTGATGGTATCACTAAGTTTCCTAAGTCTTTTCTCATCTTGCATAGTTATTTCTCTTTCACCTGCTCAGCTTGGTTACTTTCCATTGTTCTATTCCCCAGGCCACTGATTTATTCTGCTTTGTCTACTGTACTATTTATTTCATGTAGTGTATTTTAAATTTCATTTATTGTGTTTTTCATCCCTGATTGGTTCTTTTTTATTTTATTGTTAAGGGCCTCGCTGATGCCCTTCCCTCTTTTTTATCGTGCAATGAGTATCTTTATGACCATTACTTTAAATTCTCTAACAGGCATATTACTTATCTCCATTTTGCTTAGGTCTTTTATTGTGATTTTTGCCCTCTTCTTTCATTTGGAACACATTCCTCTGTCTCCTCATTTTGTCTGTTTCTCTGTGTTAGGAAATACAGCTATGTTCAGGGCTGTGTTTAGTCCCTGTGGTGTTAATTGGCCAGTCTGGGCCTCTTGGGCTTGAGTGGAGTCAGATTGGGCATTTGCCAGAGATGCAGTATCACCAAACTCCAGAGTTATTTTCCCTCTGTTGTCACCCAAGAAGCTTTTCTTGGCAGGCAGGGCCTTCAGTCAGACCAGTGGTCTGCATCCTGCCCACTACTGGGGGCTCCATCTGACTGGTGGGCATGGTTATCCTTCCTTCACCCCAGGGCAGGAGTCACTTCAGAGTGGTGCTGGCCACTGTGGGGGCTGCTTGTGTACTGCCAGTCCTGTGGCACTGCCCTGTATGGGCTCTGGCTAAGAGTGCTTTGGAGAGGGCAGATCTGAGAAAGCATAGTTGGGGAGGTTGGTGGGGTTCTTGTGCTAGCAAGCTTTGCTTGCCACTATTCTTCTGTGGGCAGGGCTATGCCATGCAGGGACTGAGATTGGTCATCTGGAGGGATGGATTGGTGGAAGAACTGCATGGGGAGAATAGGCAGCAGTGCTAGCCAGTTAGGTAGCAATTCCTGCAAGTGGTTGTGCGTTTACACTGGGAGACAGGGTTGGGAAATGGTGACTGCCAGTTCCTTCATTCCTGGAGTTCCCCAGAGATTTCTGTCCTTCTGGGACACACTCTGACATTAGTAAATAGCTCTCCTTCCTGTATGGCTTTTCAAACTGCTGCTTCTATGCTGTATCTCCATGGGCTGCTTGTAGTGTTGTCTCTTTGAGGGCAGGGACTCACTCAGTTTCCTCTGCCTATTGGCTCTTGCAGAGCCAAGCCTGCTGATTTTTTTTTTTTTTAATTCCTGGTTTTAAGTCCCACTGGTTATAAGAACTAATGAAATTCAGTCCCTCTGGTTTTCAAATCCAAATGTTATAGAGATTCATCTTCCCCATTTAGGCTTCCCAGTGGAGGGATCTATTTCTCTCCCCTTTCCATGCCCATGGCATCCCTCCCTCCCATGGACAGTCCCGTGAGTCCATTTAGTTTCTGACCACTTCTCTGCCTTTCCAGGCATTTTTTTCCAGGCATTTTCAATGTGTCCTCTTCTCTACATTTAGGTATAGAGTTATTCCACCTGTCTTCAGGTCATTTGGGGGGTTATTTATACTTATGTGAGTGTTATCTAGTTGTATGCATAGGATGAGGTGAGCCTAGAGTCCTCCTACTGTGCCATCTTCCCCAGAAGTCCAGACCCAGATTTTCTACATAGACAATCCTCACCATGAAGAAATACAGTTTTATTTCTTCCTCCCCAATCTGTATCTTTCCTTTTCTTGTCTTATTGCATTAGTTAGGACTCTCAGTATGATGTTGAAAAGGAATGGTGATAGGGGATGTCATTGCTTTGTGACTGATCTCACTGAGAAAGGTTACAGTTTCTCACTTTGATGTTAACTTATGGTTTTTTATTCCTCAAGTTGAGGGTTTCTTCTCTGCTCCTAGTTTACTGAGAGTTGTGTGTAGTTTTTTTTTTTTTTTTTTAAATCATGACTGGGTGTTAAATTTTATCAAAACCTTTTCCTGCATCTATTGATATATTCATGTGACTTCTTTTATAGACTGCTGATGTGATAGATTAGTTGATATTAAAATGTTAAACTAACTTTGCATTCTTGGGTAAATCTCACTAAGTCATAGTAAATAATTCTTTTTACACATTGTTGGACTCAATTTGCTAATATTTGTTGTGGATTTTGGCAACTAGGTTTATAAGAGATAGTGGTCTATAGTTTTCTTGTAAGGTCTGGGTGGTTTTGCTGTTAAGAATAATGTTGGTCCCATAGAATGAGTTAGGAAGTATGCCCCTTCCACTGGTATCTGAAGAAATCATAGAGAACGGATATAATTTCTTTGTTACATATTTAGTAGAATTCACCAGTGATCCTATGTGGACCTATGTGGATCCATTTCTTTGATATAGGCCTATGCAGACTATTTCCTCCTTTATTTTTAATAATAGTTTTGTAAGCCTTCTTGAATGGCAACCTCTTTCTTTTAATTCTTTGAATATACCCATTGTCTTCTGCTCTCCATTGTGTCTGGTAAGAAGTGATCTGTTAATCTTGAGGAGTACTTGCACCATACGTTATTTTTGCCTTATTGCTCTCAAGATTCTCTCTGCTTCTGTCTCCTGACATTTCGACTATGATGTGTATAATTATGGATCTCTTGAGTTTATCCCATATGGAATTCATTGAATTTCTTGGACATAAATATTGTAAATATTAAGACTTTTCATCAAATTGAGGACATTCTCAGCCATGGTTTCATTGAACGTTCTTTCTACACTTTTTCTTCTCCTGGGATTCCCATGATGTGTCTGCTAGTATATTTATTGTGTCCCACATTTCTCTGAGGCTCTGCTCATTTCTCTTCATTCTTTTGTTTGTTTGTTCCTCAGAGTGGGTTTTTCTAGTTGATTTAACTTCAATTTCACTGACTCTTTCTTCTGCCAGCTCAATTCTGTTGAAGCTGTAGTGAATTTTTCATTTCCGTTATTGAACTTTTCAACACCAGAATTTCTATTTGGCTATCTCTCTCTCTCTCTCTCTCTGTCTCTCTCTTAAATGATTTCTAACCTGTGGATATTCACTATCTGGTGAGACATCATTCTCATACTTTAATTCTTTAGAGATGATTTCCTTTGCTTCTTTGAACATATTTTTGCTAGCCAGTTAATGTCTTTGTCCAGTAAGTTCAAAATAAGCACTTTCTCAAGAATAGTTTCTATTGAGTGTTTTTTAAAATTTTGCAGGGGCCATACTTTCCTGTTTTTTTTTTTATATGTCTTCTTTTTTCTGATTGAAATTTGGACAATTTAAAGGATGAAAATATGGTAATTCTGGATATCAGATTCTTGTTCCACCTCTCCAACCTGTTTTTATTGTTGTTGCTGTTTGTTGTAGTTGCTGTTTGCCTGTTTAATGGCCTTCCTGAATAAATTCTGTGAAGTCTGGATTTTTTTTGCTGTGTGCTACCTCTGAAGTCTCAGCTCAGTTAGCTTACTTGGTCAGCTAATGATTAGACAGAGATTTCCTTAAATGCCCTGGACTGGTAAGTCTTTTTTTGCCCTTTGCTAAGAGACTTCTATGTAGGTTGAGACATGCCTTCAATATTTCGTCAGTTTATACCCTTGATTTAGCTTTTAACTCCTTTTTGTGCAGATCCTCAAGATCAGCCAAAGATGAGAAATTAGAGCCTTCTCATGTCTCTCCTGGGCAGACACACAGCCCTACAATGCACCCTACACACATATATTATACTCAGTAATACATTGAACCTTTTCAAATCTCCCTATGGTCATTTCATTCCCCGGGGTTTCCAAGAGTGCTGTTTGCTCCAATAGGTACTTCCGCCTCAGGCAGCTGCAATGATAAACAATTACTGATTTTTTTTTTTTTTTTAACACAATGTCCTGGTGTTAGGACTTCCCTCACTGAGCAAGCTCTCTCAAATAAAGATAAGCCCTATTAATGGACTTTTCTAGGTAGCTGCCAGACTGACAATTTTCTGGGGATGTGGCTTTTTGGGGGAGCTCTAAGCCTGTATTGCTTCTTTTTAATGGCTGATGGGCTGCTAGTTTTCTCTGTAACTGGTTCTGAGTCTGTTGGTTTTTGTGGTTATCATGGAGCTGGGAAGAAGGAGATGGGAATAGGGCAAGTTAAATGTCACAAGGCTTACTGTTCTTATTGAGATCCAGCCATTTTCTTGAATACATGTTCTTCATTAAGTTTTTGGTTAATTTCCAGGGTTCTGAAAATGTTGATTTTTGACAATTTTTGCCTATGTTCTCATTGATCCTACAGAGGAGCAGATTTTCAGAGGTCCTTCCTCCACCATTCCAGAATTGTTTCCTCCATAAACAGTAATCTCTGTACTGTGTTGTAATATAATGATGCATTCAGGGCATGCTGAGGAACATTCAATTTTTTTTAACGTTCTTAGTTTTTTAATCCTCTCATGAAAAATCTGCACAATCACCACAGATAAAGCCACTGCAGAATCTTTACTCCTTCTGTTGTCCAGTCTCCAGCTCACTTCTTTTTGCCAGCACCAACATTGGCTTTTGCAGTCCCCCTGACTTTCTTCATTCTGTTTTTGTGTTCTTTGCACTTTTTCTTGGTGTCTTTTTCTTCTCATACAGGCCATGTCTTGCAAGTCTATGTTTGGGTTCATTTTTCTTTGCGTATTCCAAGGAATCATAAATCATGCCACAGCCAGTTGTCTTGCCACCACCAAAATGGGTTCTGAATCCCAATACAAATATGACATCTGGTGTGGTCTTGTACATTTTGGCTAGTTTTTCCCGAATTTCTGTCTTATGTACTGTTGCCTTCCTGGGGTGGAGAACATCAATGACTATCTGTTTCTGCTGAAATAGTCAGTTGGTCATGAACTTCCTGGTCCAGATAGTTACTGTGTCGTTCATGATGGTGGCCGAGCTTAAAGCAGCCGGGGAGGAAAAGACGGAACATTCAATTTTGGCCGCAGACTGCTGTGCTTTTGGAGTTATCTCTTCTTTTCCTGCCTTTTTCTTAAAATGTTAACCTCTGGGTCCCCCACAGCAGACCCTTTCTCCTTGTTAATATATTACTCCCAATATGCTGTGGAGTTAATAATCAAATAGCCAAATAGGTTAGCATTATGTTAAAATAGCTTTGGATGGTCCATTGCGAAGTGTGTGGACTTTGTGACACATAGTGACTGCTTACAAATCATTTTGGATTTTTCTCTCCTATGTTTTAAAAATGAGGTTTCTAGATATGTGAATTTGGAAGCAAATTGGTGATGTCTAAAATATGGGAGAGACTAGTCCCACAGTACTCCCTGCTGAGGATTATAATCAATTATATATGATTACATCTATAATAGTATACCTAATTCCAGGAAACGTGTTTAAGATAACGTTGAACAAACAGAGGGGTTTTGAGGTAACAGTAACCAGGATGGAAAGTGAGGAAGCTCTGAAACTATGCCATATGAGGAATAATTGGGAAGACAGGTGACATTGCATTCAGAGAAAGAAAAACTTGGATGAAAGGAAAAACTTACTGGAGAGTAGGATAGGGCTGATACAGCAATAAAATTATTCTGTTTCCATGCATCATACTCATACCAAATGACATGATTATGACCAAAAAGCACAAGCTCTAATGGGACAGATTCTGACTCAGTAGAAGAGAAATTTCAAATAATGAGAAATACTCAATAATGTAATTGACTAAGCCTGAGGCTGGGAAACAAAAGTAAATAAGATAGAATCACTATTCTAGAGCCATTCATAAAGTGGAAGCTCCATTCTTAGTGATTAAATCAGGACTAAATGATCCTCTATTAAAACATACTGTATTGGGGCAGCCCGGGTAGCTCAGCGGTTTAGCGCCTGCCTGCAGCCCAGGGCCTGGTCCTGGAGACCCGAGATTGAGTCCCATGTCGGGCTCCCTGCGTGGAGCCTGCTTCTCCCTCTGCCTGTGTCTCTGCCTCTCTCTCTCTCTCTCTCTCTCTCTTTCTGTGTCTCATGAATAAATAAACAAAATCTTAAAAAAAAAATACTGTATTGGATAGAAGACTAGGGTATATGACAGATAAGGCCAGTTCTACCATTTTCAGGGTCTGAGATACAGCTTGGAGTCCACTGGCATGCCTACAGAACTGGAAGATGAGCTTAGGCCAAGGTAAAATATTCAGTGTGAGTCTAGAGTCTCCAAGGAATACATTATATTTTTGAACTCTTTGTCTATCAGATGGTCATCATGTATGAAGCTAGAGGCAAGTTAACTTTAGAGTTTTACTGGCACCTAGTGGTAAAGATGGATATCGATATAATCAAAAGACCATCTCTAAGTACCATAAACATACTTAATATTTACAAAAATTATAAATGCATATAGTGATAAAAACTTATTCATTCTTTGAACTCTCCTCAAAAAAGATTTAAAATTATTTAAATGTTATCTTCAAGATATTTTTATCCTGAAGCTTCTTTTTTTTTCCTCTTTTGAAGATTTTATTTATTTGTTCATGATAGACAGAGAGAGAGAGAGGCAGAGACACAGGCAGAGAGAGAAGCAGGTTCCACACAAGGAAAGGAGCCTGATGTGGGATTTGATCCCAGGACTTGGGATCATGCCCTGAGCTGAAGGCAGATGCTCAACTGCAGAGCCACCTAGGCATCCCTATCCTGAAGTTTCAAACTCTTTAGTATCTTCATAGATTTTATTTATGAGCAAACTTGTAGTGTTATTACAGTCTCTTCTAATTCACATATTCCAGGTACATTATTTTCATGGTTTATGAAAAACACACAAACATCATCTAAACTATCAATGTATTAAATTTTAATTACAAATTAAAGTTGGTATCACTAGACCACAAAGGTAAATATCCTCCAATTCAAAGAGAGAATTACAGGTACCAATCTAATATCATTAACAGTATTTTTCACTATAGTGACAACTGATTTATAACATATTTGACAGGCCAGGAGGTTGGTTCTGGTTATATTTGGGAACTAATGCTGAGAAACAATATGTGCTAATTGGTCTGTGGGGAAATTAAACCCATTTGGGCCTCTCCAGAATGTCTTTATGCTAAATAAATTGAGATAAATGGCTATGGCTATTGAACTATAGAATATATATATAAACTTTCTGTAACTCACCTATACACAAAATAGAAAAGCAGAATGTGCCAAATTTTTCATAGTAAGTGAAGCATAAGAGTATTAAGCTTACAGATAAAAATAAATATAGCTGTTGTGGTTGATATGCTTTAACAACATGATAAGAAAATGACACTCTTGGGGCACCGAGTGACTCAGTAATTAAGCGTCTGCCTTTGGTTCAGGTCGTGATCCCCGGGGTCCTGGGATGAGTCCTGCATTGGGCTCCCCACAGGGAACCTGCTTCTCCCTCTGCCTGTGTCTCTGCTTCTTTCTGTCTCTCATGAATAAATAAATAAAATCTTAAAAAGAAAAGAAAAGAAAATGACAGTCTTCTGGAAAAGAAGAAGTGGGTATTGTTAACATTTTGATGGTTATGGTACCATTACATTTTGATATGATATGAAAATGCCACTTGTCTCATCCCCATTATAACTTTCAAAGGAATTATAATCTCCAAATACCTTTTCTTTCTGTAGGTCTTCCACCCTCCCATATTTCAAAAATAAAACAGGACTGATAAGGCAGTTCTTTTTCTTAATTACAAAGGCAAGCCTCTCTGTGTGGGGTGAAAACTATATCCTTGCAGGTGAGAAAGCAAGCCCAGGTGTCCATGCTTCCAGGCACCCCCTGAGCTGTTCTGAGTGACTTTCCAGGTTGTGCCAATATCCCTCAGCTCAACAGAAGTCAGAATGGCTTGGAAGTGATGATGGAGAAAATTACTTTGACCTCCCTGACCTATTTTAGTGATATGGGAATTCATCACTACGAGGGATGACAGTCTCTATACATTTATTATATAACATGCATTTTATTACTATTTAGCTTCTGTTAGCCTAGTGTTAGTAGAAGCAATGGAAAGGAATAGAACTTACAGGAACAGTATTAGCAAATGTCAAAGCCAGTTTGAAGTTTCCATTCAATATTTTTTCTCCAGATAATATATAACCTGTTTCTCTACGTTTTCTCACAGGGACAGTGACCTAATCTCTATTTTTTTTTAAAAAAAGATTTATTTATTTGAGAAAGAGAGAGAGAGAGAGAGAGAGAGAACATAAGTGGGAGAGAGGCTGTGGGAGGAAGAGAATCTGAAGCAGATTCCTTGCTGAGTGGGGAGTGGGAAGGACTTGGGGCTTGAGAAGGACTTGGGGCAAGACCCTGAGATTGTGACCTCAGCCAAAACCATGACTCGGATGCTTAACTGACTGTGCCACCCAGGCGCCCCAGACCTAATCTTTTAATCATTTTTATTTCTCTCTAGCATTGAATAGGATGGCAGTTAAGCTTAACCAATTTCAGTGTGGAGTCTACAGATTTTCACGTATTACTAAATTGAATTAATTCATGGAATTATAGACCACAGGTCTGGATGTTTAGTGGAACATCTGCAAAGTGTTTAATGGGTTAGGGTACTGTAGAAGAGGATTAGAATTGTAGAAGATAATCAACCTCTAATCCATTTTGAAAGCATTCTTCAAATTGTAGGTATTTTAAAATCAATAACAATAATGATTCACAGTGACCTCAATTAAAAAAATGTCTTGCTCTTCCTGCCAAAATTAAAATCTTATATATTTCAGGTTGCTCATAAAGACTTTAACAACATGGAATAACCTAGCAATAGTAACAGGTGGGATTCCAATTTTTAAAGTGCTACTAATGCAATAATTTATTTAAAGTTATTCTTTGTACCTCACAAGGGCTCAAGGTTGTTTACAAGAAAGTACAGTAGATTAGAAGGAAGAAGATTTGGGTCAGCTTCCATATCATTACTTAACTAGATTCTTGACTTATAGTAAATCACTTAAAATCCTTGAGCTGCTGTTTCCTTGTGTAGACCCCTACCTCATTTAGCTCATCTGTTAGGCTGGCTTCCTGCAACAGTGCCCAACACACTGCAAGCATGCAGCTAATATTTGCCGGCTGACCTAACAACATTGGTTGGACACAAAAATAAAATATTGTCATGCATACCTCAGATGTGTTGCCAGGAGGTTAAAATAATAAACTGGTATAATATGTGGAAAAATGGTTTGAGAACCATATAAGGCTATATAGACACACAGTGCGTTTCTTTTTACAAATGGAGGAAGATGTTCTTTTTCCATTTTTCAAGTGTGGATACATTTTTGGTACCTCACTTGAAATTAAGATAAATGTGTTAATAACTGCAAGTTATTTCAAATCAGAAAGCTTATAAATCTACACATATGCTGAGAAAAATAAGCCATATATACCTAAAGCTTCAGAGAACTTCAATGATTGCTTAAGATTAATGGGACTTTAGAGATAAAATACCTGTGATTTTCAATAGTGCGGTAAACTCTTCAGACAAGTTCAGATTAAAAAGTCAAAGGTGAACTCCCTATAACAGTCATAATCTATAATAGCTTTACTGTATTTTAAAGAGAGATTTACAGGTACTAACACTTAAGGTCTAAGATACAGTTAGGTGAAAAATGCAAACTAGACATTTATATTTTCATAAAGAGAAACGAACCTGTATTATCTTCCGATGTTCAAATATATGTGTATGAATATCTTGAAAAAGGCTGAGAAGGTACATACCTAATTATAATAATGATAACAGTGAGGATGGGAGTGGAACTGCAGAAGGGCGGGAAGGGACTTTGGCTTTATTGGTATTGTCTGGAATGTGATAATATCAGGAATGTGAAAAAACAGACAAGAGCATATGACCAAGTCACAGAATCTCTGGAGCCTTATTTAAATATTGAAGATGGAAGGTGTTCTTTCATGGAGTAGGTGAAATAGTTTTCCTACAGAGCAGAAAGGCTCAGTGGCTGACTGCAAACCGATACCTAACATTAAATATGATACAAAAAAAAAAAAAAAAAAACCCTAACCCACAAAATTTAAGGGAAAATACATTGGTTAATTATATTCGTGGTAAGGGACAGCTTGTCATTAGACACGTACAACATAGCTTCTAGATATTCTGCCATTAAATAAATGAATTTTCATTTTTAATTAGTTTTATTATTTCAACATATTTGATTTGCCCAGTCCATTAGACAAAAAAACATGTTGGGTAAATACAACATAATTTCCATAGGCTGAGGGGACCTACACATCGTTACCTGATTGCTGGCACTGCTGCCTGGCCGCTGAGTGGTCGTGGCTCGAGAGTTCCCCTTAGTTATAATAGTTCTCTCCCTGAGATATTCCTTTCTGTTTGTTCATCATCTTCTTCTTCCGTAAGCTTCCTTTCTTGGGATGACACATTCTCCATATACCTTCTGTTGCTTGGTGTTTTTTGCAGGGAGTCTCTGGCCTGAAGTACCCTCTGTGACTGTGATGCACTTTGTTCATGGAATTCATCACCCATCAGGGATTCTCTCATTGCTCTGGGGCCACTGAACCCATCCTCAGACTGCACAAATGGAGGCTGGTCCTCCTTATGCTCATACATAGCCAGTCTCTTCTCGACCACCTCACGAATCAACACTGAAAAATTAGACGTGCAAAATCACTGTGATTGTTCATATTTGACTAGTTATAATGCTGACTTACATATGCATATAAAGCACTCCCTAGGCCTCAGCCCTTCCCTGTATCATTTTTATGCAAAGTCAGCACATTTAACTTCTCTGCCACTTAATGCATTTAGTATGTATTATAGTCAATGCCTGTTTTAACAGAATATTATTTATAAAGTAATAACAAAAGGTATTAATTCTGAGCAAATTATATAAGAATCAAAAGTATTCTTGAGGGTAAAAATTTGTGCCTTTGTTAATATAATTGACAAAGAAATTTTAAAAATGAAACTGTAAAACTTAACATCTTTCTTCTATTTATTCTTCCTGCTGAAAAATTTCAGAAATGGCTTTTTTTAAAGAATTTATTTTAAAAAAAGGATTTTATTTTTTTAAGTAGCTCTACATGCAGTGTGGAGCTTGAACTTACAACCCCAAGATCAAGAGTCCAATGCTCTACTGACTGAGCCAGCCAGGAACTCTAGAAGTGATTTTTCTTCTTTTTCTTTTTGAGAGAGAGGGAGTGAGAATGAGACAGACAGAGAGCAAGCACACTTGTGAGCACAAGTACAGGGGTAGGCAGAGGGAGAGGGAGAGAGAGAGAATATTAAGCAGGCTCTACACCCAGCATGGAGGCCGACATGGGCTCAATCTCATGATCAGAGCCGAAATCAAGAGTCAGATGCTTAACCAAATGAGCCACCCAGGGACCCCCAGAAGTGACTTTTAATTAGAATAAAAGAGCTTACTGTCAAGCACTGTTCTTCCCACCATATTGTATTCCATGGTTTTGTCAACTTCATTCATTAGCCATGGAAGGAATCCTATCTCAATATCTGTAATAAAAAAAGTTAATTTCATTATAATCATTATAATGATTTTTATGGATCATTATAGATAGGAAGAATCTGTGCTTTCTCCCTAAATGTTGAAGATTCCTCAACACTGTTTTCTCTCTCTCTCTTTTTTTTTTTAAGGTTTTATTTATTTATTCACAAGAGACACACAGAGAGAGGCAGAGATGTAGGAAGAGGGGGAAGCAGGCTCCATGCAGGGAACCTGATGCAGGAATTGATTCCGGGACGCCAGGATCATACCCTGAGCCAAAGGCAGATGCTCAACCACTGAGCCACCCAGGCGTCCCAACACTGTTTTCTTAATACAAAATGTCACATAGACTTATATAGCATTACTTTTGCTACATTCTCTAGGTATATTCTGGTTCACTTTCTTTCTATTGCAATAGAAATAGTATTTTCCAAACTATGAGGTTTTCCTTGAAGTCCAGGCCTTTGGCGCCAACTACACAATCTGAGGTGTGTGAAGAAGGTAGGTAGGTAGGTAGGCTGGGGAGTGGGGAGGAAGATGTGGGTCTGGGAGCAGGACTCCAATCCAAATCTGGAATTGAACCAGGCTGATAGAAGAAATGCCCCCCAACTGAAGCCCAGGGCCTAGGATAAGCTGACCAAGTGTCAGGGACAAGGGTCAGAGTATCTGAGAAGGCTAGAAATGAGTCAAAAACTAGGTGCTCCCATTAGTGGTAAGTTTGTTCAAACTGAAATGGAAATCTACTCCATTACAGGAGCGTTTAAAAATTATGGTCCATTATAATATACATTTTAATGTTTCAAAACAGCTTTTTTTTTGGGGGGGGTGGCATCTGTTACTTTTCAGTGGAGTGTCAGTAGAGAGTGTAATAGAATATTATACTCACGACTAGAAATAATTTCTTCTGAGGCATGAATCTCATTTCCAAGCTTCTAAATGATCTGTAGTTGACTTTTTCAGCATTTCATGCGAGAAGAAAACAGCCTCTGTGTCTAACAACAGCCTCTGTGTCTAACAACAGAGGTCTAGCTAGACCCCGGTGGGGTGGCAGGGCAACACAGAAAGAATACTGGATCTGGGCTCAGGGTCTGAGGCCTAATGGCTTCCCTGGCTGTTTGGGAGA
Organism: Canis aureus; assembly: GCF_053574225.1. Classification (NCBI taxonomy): domain Eukaryota; kingdom Metazoa; phylum Chordata; class Mammalia; order Carnivora; family Canidae; genus Canis; species Canis aureus. The sequence continues at coordinate 48,845,295 of NC_135611.1, forward strand.
AGGCATTTTACTTTTCTGAGTTTCAGTTTCTACTTCTGCAAAATGGGAATTAATCTTCCCTATCTACTCCCAAGGGTTACTGGGAGGATCAAATGCTATCATGCATGGAAAATACTACATAAATGGTAAAGTACAATATAAATGTGAACTAATAATATTTGTGTGTAATCTGACCTCTATGTATGTGTACTGAACTGAATATGTAGTCAGGGAAAATTAACATCCCTAAACTCTGCCCCATAATACTATTAGCCATTTGAAATAGGACCTGTATACAAAAGCAATGTGTATTTAAGTGCTTTTGAACTTGAGGAAGGAGGGTGAGGAACAGCAAGACTTACCCTTCATATGGTGGGACTAGCTGAGGGGGGTTCTGGGCAGGTGCTCTGATAGGGCTGACCGGTATGAGTTCTCTAAAGGCAGAGACCAGGTCTCCTTATTTTTATCTCCACACCTAATACAGTGCCTGAGACAGTGGGAACACCTAATTAAATGAATACATGACTTTCATTGCTGCCCCCAAAGGGTTTTTGAGTGGAAAAGGAAGTCAGCTGAGAAAAAAATTAACAACCACTTACGCACATCTTATACATATCATGTTCCATACGTATTACGACATTTAGCTCCTAAATAATCCTCATTTCAGCCTGAGGAAATTGAAGGTGATATGGCTGGTTGATGATGAAACTGGGACCCAAATTCAAATTTTTGACATCAAGTCTATATTTCTTCCTACTATCCGTCCAATAGTAAAGACAAACTGACATCCAAAATCAAGATCTTTACAGTATGCCTACCTCTCATTAGTAATAGTTCTTACTTAAAACAACTTAATTGACTTTAAACATTTAAGGATAGTTTCCAACTCAGAATAAAAATGGGCATGGGATTACTTGGAAGAATTCAGAGGATGCTTATTGTACACAGGGATCTAACAACACCTCCACGAACCTCGTTCGATGGGATCAAAGAAGTAGCCACCGTCCCTGAGACTGCCAAACACGGACGGGAGGAGGTCCGCCAGGTAACGCTGTGCGAACACCCGAGCCGCAACCTTCTGCGAGGTCTCGTTGTGCTTGTACACCACCTCCCACTGCTGTTGCTTCCGACGCTCCTGCACACAGAAAACACCACCGCATACGGTTACATAGCTGTGAAGTCCTCCCCAAACTCTGAATCTAGTGAGTGGGAGACTCTGGACACATATTTGTATCAAAAAATGGACAGCAAGGAATCTATTAATGGTTCATATTCTTTATCAGGATTTTAATGAATTTCAGCAGCTCCTGGGTATCGAATTCAAAAAAAGAGGTGGAGCTTAGGTAAGATTCATCTTCTGGTCCATTTTTAAGTAAAATAATTTCAAGATGTATATATTTGTATGGGTAATAGCAAAGAATAATAACACTTATGTGTATTTGTAATTAGTATTATCATAAATTATAATTAATATGAAAATTACAGTTGCTCAGACATCTTCAGTTAAAGAACTTGGGTGAGTTGTTTCATTTGTAATGCTTCTTTGAATTCCTTGAGCTCTGAAACTTAAAAACCTCTCTTTTGTTGTTGTTGCTTCTTGTAGACCACAGTGCATCTATAAAGCTAATGAACCATCTTCTCTTCTCCCATGTGGAAGTGGGAGCATTAATATAGTTTCATATGAAGTCTGTTTTCAGAGTTTAAGCAAATATAAATTTAGATGATTTGCATTCATTATTTTCATAGTATATTTCCTAATAGTAAATAAACAAGTTTGCTTTGATAAAGATTTCCCTGATTTTTTCAACAAAGCTAATTTTGCCACTTTTCACATTTGTAAACAAATAGTCTTGCATTTACATTATCTCTACCATAAGCCCTATACCCTATATCCTTTACACAATTAATTATTCATTTTGGAGAAAAATTGAAAATTTCATTAGGTATTGAGTAGAACATCCCAACAACTAACCTATTCTGTGCTCGAGTCTAGTAAGTTAGACTCTGTGGGACATTATTTGAACTCTTTTACATATTTAGGCACTCCTACATAATTTATCCATTCGGTGTCCAATATAGGGCAACAATTATTTCCAGACCCAGAAAGACCTTTAAAAAACCTTTAGAGATTACTGAGCCTCGTATTTCCTAACTGAAGGTTACTGGCATATTTTAAAAACTAGATTCTAAAACTTTTCTTATTAAAAGTTCTAAAAACCTGGAATATAAGATTATATTCTATAATGAAGTTCTGGAGGATCCCTAGGGTATAGAGAGGGGCCTGGCCACTGAGAAAAAGATCCAGAATTCAGAATTCTATCCAGATCCTTTGCTTTCTCATGCCACCTATTCCCAATATACTCCTCCCCTTTTCCCTTACACTGTTTTTTTTTTTTTTTTTTTTCCACCAATTTATGGCAAACCAATAGATTTCCTTCACTAGAAATCTTGGTATTGAAGAATGTCTTTCAGTTGGGACATATGTAATTTATTACATTTAGAAACTTTTGGAAACTCTATTTAGGTTCATTTATGTAAGCTGGTATTTAAAGAATGTGATTCTGTGCATGAAAGATCTGTGATCTACAGAAGAGGAGATAACTGAGCTATAAGCTTGTTTCTAATGTATCTGCAAAGATTAGCTCTATGACATACCACATGTAATTCAGAAAATAATCTGTTAAAAATAGTCAAAGACTAAGAAAGAAAACTCAAATTCTATACTTTTTCTTCTCTGTGTCGTCTCTCTTGCTCTTCAAGTCGCTGAACTTCAGCTAGTTCAACATTGCGTAACTCTTCATATGCATACTGAGTGGCCCTCAGGTTAGCCAACTCTTCTTCTTCCATTACTTCCAGAAGAGACTGCTCAATGGTCTTCCCCACCAGAACTTCTAACATTGGTTTTACTTCCAGATCAAAGTCAAAGAGCTTAAGCACACAAAACAAAGCAAATGTAAAGTTTTAATCATGAACCAAAAGCTCAAAGAAAAAATATCCAGAAAAGCAGTAATGACAGGGTACTATTTATTGAGGAACTTCTGTGTGCTAGACACCATGATGGTGCTTTACTTATAGTTTCCAAAACTCAAAATAGCCCTGCAGGGCACACAGAATAGCAGTCAAAATTATAAAAAGACCTATGTAGTCATCAAAATGAACCTGATACTCAATTTTAAGATCAAACTCTGAAACCCAAAGGAAATATTCTTATATTTCTTATTTTTTTGCCTTTTTTACTGGTTGTTTTTGCTAACAGTTTGAAGAATAAGGAATAAGAATGAATAATGGGAATTTTGGTGATTTCTCTTTAGGATTTGGAGGCAAATATACCCTTCTATGTAGTCTGTGAAGACTTATTTTATTTCCCAATTTCAATAGCAGTTCTTTCAAGTTCCTTCAGATAAGTCTTAAATCTCAATTACATCATTATGCACATAAGCATTGCCTTCTCTTCAGTTTCATAGACTGGCCTATTTATGCATTCTATATTGACATGAAAAATGTAGTTATTTTAGGATTTTTTTTCTAATACAGAGAAATTATCTACATGAAAACTATATAATTTAAAAGCAACTAATAGTGGAATTTCTACCAGAGATACTATTTTTCTTTATTTGATACAAATTTACCTTGTATTGATATATTAATCAATATATCAATAAAAAAAATCAAAGTACAGATATTCTAAAAATATTTCTAATGATTTTTATCTCTGATCAGCAAAGGGGAAATCAGAACATGGTATTTCAGTATAAAACTATTATAGGTATATTTGGAAAGAAATCCAGTAAGTAGAATCTTTCTGATTATGAAATGGTTTGTAAGCTTTTAGCTAAACCTAACTTTACCTATTTATAAAGAAGATAGAAGGAAGTCCAAATAATGTACTATACCTCTCCTTCTAGTATTTGGGTGGCCACATCTTTGCCAGTTTTGGCAGGAATAAAGAGTGGTGTTGGTGGTCTATCCAAAAATGCATCTGTTTGGCATTCCATATCAACTTCTATTATGCGGTCAGCAATTTCTTCAAGGTATATTTCTAAGAGAATACCATATACATTGAGTTTGAAATTCTGGTCTATTTCAGGCATATATGTGCATTGAAACTTTAGCTCCTTCAAAACAAAACTAAATGGATCAGAAAAGGAAGTGCTGAAGTGTGGGATTAAATTCATTCTTAGTACCTGTTGTACTAAGCATTTTTATGTATTTGGAAGACTAGAGTCAGTCGGACTAGGACATTGAAGGAAGGTTGAGAAAGCACTGAGCTTTGTACTTGAACATGGAACTAAAGAAGAATATGAAGCCTAGATGTGTGTAAGATGCAAAGTATAATTGGGGATGGAAAGTTAATAATCCATCTATATAACTGACTCCTAAGATAGTGAATGTATAAAGATTTGAAAATTTCTGGATGTTTAAAAAATTAGGCATCATATCACTGTGCTACTTGATTATATCTAGGCTATAGATTATAAACAGATACATGACGACAAATTTCACCTTAGGAATAATTTATGTGAGGCAAGGGCAGTGTGGTATCATGCAAAGAACATCAGAACTGGAGTCAGATGTTGAACATAGGACCTAGTCAAGTTACATCTTCTTAGAGCCTTAGTTTCTTTATCTGTAAAAGGGATCATAATTATCTGTCACAAGGGTCTTTAATAATAAAGGAGATACCCAGGTAGAGGACTAGAATAGTCTCTGAGATATAGGAAAACTCAATACAAGGTGGCTGTTACTTTATCACTTACTATTCTGATGGTATAAAGAAACAGTAAAATTTAGCTCTTGCAGAATTATGGCTACATTGGCTAATTACAGACAGATGCATTCTAGACATGGCCTCAAGGTAGGGGTGGGTGGGAAAGGCATGGAATGGTTCGCTTCCTTTTGCCCTAACCACCCAGAAATAACTGTTGCAGCCACTCACCATCTTGGCAAAGTGCAAGGTGATTCCTGAATAGTTACATCAGCCTAAGGAAAACACTAAGTGTTATCTGATTATCAAGATTCGGACAACACAGGTAGACCCTGTAGGTCCAGGAAAGCCTCCCTAGCTGAGAACAGCCAGATAAGTAGGAAAGTCTGTGGGGCCTTGGGAGTATGTGCAGTGGAAGAAGAATAAAAAGAAGAAGAAAAGAGGCTCTGGGGAAAGAGGTAGAGGACTCAGATCTGGATGAGTTCATGCCTCTTAAAAGAGAAATAAAATGCCAAAAGAGAACTTGCTCTCTTCTACTCTAGGTCCAGCAGTGATTGATGTTGGTGTATAAAAGAAAAAGTGAGAAATAATCCCAATTTGAGAAAAAAGTATGTGAAAAGGGCTAAGAGAGAATTAATGTGTCCAATCATTTAAATAAATAAGTAAATAAATAACAACAAAAATTTATTTATTTATTTATTTATTTATTTATTTATTTATTTATAAATAATTAGAGAGAGAGAGAGAGAGAGAAGGAGAGAGGCAGAGACACAGGCAGAGGGAGAAGCAGGCTCCATGCAGGGAGCCTGACTTGGGACTCAATCCCAGGTCTCCAGGATCACACCCTGGGCCGAAGGTGGTGCTAAACCGCTGAGCCACCTGGGCTGCCCCATAAAATTCATGGCATAACAGATACATAAGTAATAAAAAAGCCAAATGAAAAATGAACAGACTTAGAAAACTGAGCAAACCCAGGAGCCATGATGCCAGTGGCATGGTCACATTACCTGTTTGCACATCCACATGCTTTCTGCCTTCCACAGGTTCGGGGGTTCGTGGTCTGAGCTGTTCTTGGGCTCGTTTTCTTGCAAGAGCCCTCCTCTTAGCCTGCTGCTGTCTCTGAATCTCTATAGGATCAGGCTGCCCAGGCTGAGTGAGAGAAAAGGCTTCTAAAATTTAGAAAATATTTTCAAAACTTTTGGAGCTGCCATTCCAGAAGTGATTCTTCGATAGCATAAAGGCATCTGTCATAAAATGCTTCCTGATTATCAGTGATTTCATGATTAAAATTCTATTTGAACTTTGTCAGGTAATTATAAATTTATCTGATGAAGCACATACATAACTTGAAAGTATGACTATTAGCTGGAATAAACAGCTGCAGAATCCTAATAAATTGTTTTTTCTCAGTCAAGCATTTTTACCATGAATTCCTTGGATGCCTACTAACCTAGTATACTATGTAATTACTCAGTTACATTACATATTAATGTGTTGTTTAATGAATTGAAAAGCACTAGGATTTTTTAAAAATTTGAATTTCATTTAAACAAAATTCCTGAAAAAATATATTAGCTCACAAAAAATATTGTCAGTCCAAACAAAGACCTGTCCCAGTGCACAAAACAATAGCTGATTAAGGACTAAAAATATAATTATTTATAGTAGTTCTGCAAAGTTTGGATGTCCTTAATGTCATATCATTATTTCATCCTGTGGTCACTCTCTGCAGCTAACCTGTCTTATCTCAAGGTAAATATGAAAAGAGGGGAAATATGAAAGTATTTTGCATGAAAAAAATTTAATATTTAAAATTAGAATTGTAAAAACATTTTGATTGAAATGACAATGTAATAACATTAAATCTTACTTTAATCCCATTTCCCTAATACAATGGCTATTGTCATTTAAATGTATACAGTTTTTCTGAAGTTGTGATATCATACATTTATTTTATTTATTTTTTTGAGAGAGAGAAGCACATGAGTGGAGTGTGGAGGGGTAGAGGGAGAGAGATTCTTAAGCAGACTTCCCACTGAGTGTGGAATCTGTGCTGGATTCTATTTGCTAATATTTTATTGAGGATTTTTGCATCTACATTCATGATAGCTATTGGTCTATAGTTTTTAGTATCTTTGTCTGGTTTGGATATCAGGTTAATACTGATTACCTGAAGTGTTCCTCTTTTGTTTTCTGGAAGGGATTTTGTAAAATTGTGTAAATTGTATAAAATCAATGAGAATTTTTAAAAAATGGTAGAATTTTCCAGTGAAACTATCTGGCCTGGATATTTATTTTAAATTAGAAATCCAATTTCTTTAGTATTATAGGATAATTCAGAATATCTTTTTCATGTTAGGTGAATTTTGGTAGTTTATAGTTTAAAGAATTAGTCCATTTCATTTAGTTTGTTGAATTTATATGTATGTTTGTAGTGTTCCATTATGATCCTTTTATTCTTTTAATAGATGCATAATCCCTGGCATTTGCTTATTTATTTCTTCTCTTTTACTTTCTTTGTTAGTCTTGGTAGAGGTTTATCAATTTTATTGATCTTTTCAAAGATAAAAAAAATGGCCTTTAAACTTTCATGGTGGCAGGATTTATGGTTATATCCCTTGACAGTCATTCTAGTATTTGCTATTTGTGTCTTCTTTCTCTCTCTCTTTTTTTTTTTTGATAGTCTTGCTAGAGGTTTATCAATTTTATTTATTTATTCTGAGAACCAGCTTTTGGTTTCATTGATTTTCTCTATTGTTTTTGTATACATCTTTAAAAAATATTTATTTGAGAGAGAGTGTGCATGTGTGGGGTGGGAGGGGGCAAGGGGAGAGAATCTTCAACCAGACTCCCCACTAAGTGTGCAGGCTGAAGCAAGGCTCAAGTCTCAGGACCCATGAGATCATGACCTGAGCCAAAACTAAGAGTCTGACACTTAACCAACTGAGCCATTCAGGTGCCCCTATTTTTTTATTTTTATTTTTATTTTTTGAGAGAGGTAGGGAGAGAAAGAGAGCAAGTGGGGATAGGGAGGAGGAGCAGTGGGAGGAGGGGGAGAGAATCTTAATCATGGAGCCAGTTGCTAGGCTTGATCTCATAACCCTGAGATCATGATGTGAGCTGAAATCAAGAATCCAACACTGAGCTGATTGAGACACCCAGGTGCCCCTCTTTTTGTTTTCAATGTAAGTGATTTCTGCTTTTATCTTTATTATTTTCTTCCTTCTGCTTGCTTTGGGTTTATTTTTCTCATCTTTTCCCTGTTCATTGAGGTAGGAGCTTAGATGATTGATTTGAGGTCTTTTATTCCATCTCAGCACTGTTTTGGCATGAAACACAAATTTTGATTCGTTGTATCTTCATTCAGTCCTAGGTAGTCTTTCAAAATTCCCTTTAATACTTCCTCTCTGGATTATTTGGAAGCATGCTGCTTAATATTCAAGTGTTTGAAGATTTTCCAGTTATCATCTATTATTGATTTCTATTTGAAATTTTGAGAGACATTATTCCATTATGGTCAGAGAGCCATACTCTGTATAATTTCAAATATCTTAAATATATTGAGATGTTTTGTAACCCAGGATTTTTTTCTCTTGGTCAATACTCCATAGGTGCTTCAAAACCGTATGTATTCTGGGGTGCCTGGGGTGGTGCAGTCAGTTAAGCATCTGACTTTGGTTTTGGCTCAGGTTGTGATCTCAGAGTCATGAAATGAAACCCTACACTGGGCTCTGCACTCAGTGGGGAGTCTGCTTGAGGTTGTCTCTCCCTCTGTACCCCCACCCCTACTCACGCTCTCTAAAATAAATAAATAAATCTCTCTTTTTAAAAGATTTATGTATTCTGTTGTCAGGTGAAGTGTTGTATAGATATTAATTACAACCTATTGGTTGATGGTATTGTGTAGTTCTTCTATACCCTTGCTGATTTTCTAAGAGAAGGATGTTGAAGTTCCCAACTAAAATTGTGGACTTGTCTATTTCTCCTTTCAGTTTTAGCTTCATGTATTTTGAACTCTGTTGTTTGGTGCATATACACTAAAGACTGCCATATCTTCTTGGTATATTGTGACCTTTTTACCGTTATGTAATGTCCTTCTTTGTCCCTGATAATACTGTTTTCCTTGGGTCTACTTTAACTGTTATTTATATATCTACAACTACTTCTTAAAAGTTTGTATATTTTTTCCCATCCTTTTACTTTTGCCCTGCCTACATCACTGTAATTGAAATGAATTTCTTGTAGACAGAATACAGTTGGGTTATGTTTTTTATCTACTCTGCTTATCTGTCTTCTAACTGGCTTATTTTAGACCATTTACTTTTAAAGCAACTATTGTTATGTTAGGGCTGTCTGCCAATTTACTTTTGCTTTGTTTTTCATTTTTTTTTCTTTCCTTCTGTGAATTAGTTGTAACATTTTTTAGAATTCATTTTTGATTTATCTGTAATACCTTGACTATATCTCTTTGCATAGGTTTAAAAATATAAAAAGGTTTACAGTATACTATGTACCTGGATCACAGTTAACATTTAATATCAACATTTTACCACTTCATGTGAAAGGCAGAAATTTTACTTCCATTTAGATACTCTCATTTTCCTTAAAAATATAATCATCTTAAATATTAATGTATATTAATATACATACATTAAGCACTACATCAGGTGATGATATAATTTTACTTCAACCATCAAACACAATTCCTTCATCTGAGAATGACTTGATTTCCCCTTTATTCATGAACAATATGTTTACTGGATTAGAATTAGGGCTTGATAGTCCTTTTCTTTCAGGACTTGAAAAATACTGTGCCACTTTTTTCTGGCCTCCATTGTTCCATTGAGGAACCCACTGTTATTCAAATGATTGTTCCTCTCCCGGTAATGTGTCGTGTCTTTGGCTGCTTTCAAGATTTTTTTTATCTTAGTTTCATTTTTTTTTAAGATTTTTTATTTCACAGAGAGAATGAGAAAGACAGAGAGAGAGAGAGAGAGAGAGAGAACGCAAAAGCGGGGGGAAGGGGGAGCAGCTGAGGGAGAGGGAGAAGCAGACTCCCTACTGAGCAGGGAGCCCGACTTGGGGCTATATCCCAGGACCCTGGGATCATGATCTGAGCCAATGGCAGACACCAGTTGAGCCATTCAGGTGCCCCTTGATTTTAGTTTTGAAGTTTGATCTTGATGTGTCTTTGTGTGAATTTCTTTAGATTTTTCCTGCTTGGGGTTCAATTGACTTTTCAAATCTGTAGGTTTTTACCTTTTGCCTAATTTATGGAATTTTCGAGCACTATTTCTTCCAATATTTTTTCGGTCCTATGCCTTTTCTCCAGAGACTTAGATAACATGAATGTTAGATATTTTGTTATTGCTCCTTAGCTATGAGGCTTGTGTGTGTGGTCTATTTTCTGTTGTTCCAACTGGGTAATTTCCATTCATTTAAGTTTGAATTCACTGATTGTTCCCTATGTCACTTTTGATGAGTCTGTCCTGTGACTTTTTAATTTTGGTTATTGTATATTTTGGTTCTATATTTTCCATTTGATTCGTTTGTATATCTTCTATTTCTTTGCTAATATTGTTTTTCCATTTTAGAATGTTCATAACTATTCACTTTTGATTGAAACATTTTTTTATGATTACTGCTTTAAAATCCTTGTCAGGTAATTCCTACATCTGAGTCATCTTGGTGTGGTCATCTCTTGATTGATTTTTCTCATTGAAATTGTGACTGCCTTGATTCTTGGAATGATGAGTGATTTTTTTTGTTGTATCCTGGAAATTTGGGGTATTATGATGTGAAACTCTGGATCTTATTTAATCTTTTTAGCAGGAGTCACCCCTTTTTGTTTTAGCATGCAGGTATGGGTGGAAATGGAAGTTCAGCATCCTGCTAGGCCCCATGTGAAAGCAGAGGATCAACTGGTAACACCTTATTGGTGCCTAGTGGGGATAGTATTTCAGCTCCTTGCTGTGATCTACTGATACCAGTGTTGGGTATAGAAGAGTGGAACTCTGGCTAGCACTGCCTTATCCCACCTGTTTCTCTTTGTTGCTGCTAGATACAATAAAAAATTCAGCTCCCTCCTGACTCTGCTGCCATCACCCTAGGAAAACTCAGTGAGTGACTCAATGTTGTTGCTGCCACTTGAGAATAGAAGTCCAGTTCCCCGGCTCAGTCTTGCTGACTCCACTGGGAGGGGCAGGATAGTTTTTCCACTGGGGTTTGGATGAGGAGGGGTCATTAAAAAGTTTCTGTTCTGCTAGGTTACCCTTTTGCAGTCTTTTTTTTTTTTTTTTAAGGATTTTATTTATGGATTTGAGAGAGATAGAGATAGTGAGAGAGAGCATGAGCAGGAGGACAGGGAGAAACAGACTCCCCACTGAACAGGGAGCTCTATGTAGGGCTCGATCTCAGGACCTTGGGATTATGACCTGAGCTGAAGGCAGATGCTCAACCTTCTGAGCCACCCACCCAGGCATCCCTGCAGTCTTTTGGATAGAGAGAGCAGGCTTGTGCCTGTTGGTTATTCTGGGTTGCAGGCTTCTCCAGTGCTCTGAATGGGATATGTGGGAGATAAAAAGAAGACTTAGGGAACTCATCACTATGTCACTTAAATCCTGAGGTCCCTAGGCAGTCCACATCCTTTTTTACACCTCCAGAATCTTCCAGTCTTTGCTTGGGCTATTGGCAAATTCCTGCTTGTCTGGAACTGGAAGTCTCAGCAAAGAGTTTTTAGGTAAGTTGTTGAATAATTGACTAGAGAACTAAAAAGAAAAAAAAATCAAATCGTTACAATATTAATTTAAAAAAACAAAATATGGTGATTTTCATTTTTCCTTTAGTTTTAGGTGTGCCAGAACTCACTGCTACTGCCAGAAGATGATGCTTAAAAATATATTTCTATTGCATGTTTCAGCTGTTGTTTTCAAATGTTGGTCCCTGAACTGGCTGTACCAGAGCTGCCTGGAGAAGTTTCTAATGATGAACATTCCTGTATCCAACCCTTGAAGGTTCTAATGCAGTAGTTCCAGGTTTGGGCTGAAACATACATATTTTCAGTGAGTTTTCTAGATAGCTTTGATGTACATGTTTCAGAATATCTAATATTCCATATATCACTGTGTGGTGTTAGGCATGAATATATCATACAGTATTTATAGATGAACTGAACTATATTTCTATTTCTGTGCCAAGAATTCATCACTCTTAATGTCATGTCACATCTTAATCATCTCTGTTTCCCAGGTTCTCAACACAGGACCTAAAACTCAATAAATATGTTTAGTGGATTAAATAATTTTTGATTAAACAATGAAAATAGTATTATAGTATGAAATAATTTAAAGAATCCTAAATATGTTATACCAGTGCTACTTAGAGTATTGTCTGTGAACTGTTTGAACTGGTCTGTAAAAATCTGATTATAGAAATTGAGAGTAAAAGTTTACAAACATTTAGAGCAGTTTTACAAAGCTCTGTTAATCTAATAAAATATTGGGGCTTCTGTATTTTTTAATTATTTTTAAAAATTGTGGTAAAGTCACATAAAATTTATCATCTTAGCCATTTTTAAGTGTAGAATTCAGTGGCATTAAGCACGTTCACAGTGTTGTACAACTATTACCACCATCTATCTCCAGACTCTTCATTTTGCAAAGCTGAACCTCTGTACTCATTAAACACTAATTCTCTATTCCCCCACTGCCCGTGCCCCAGCACCCACCATCATCAGCCTTGTATTTGGCATGTCTTTTTTTTTTAATTTCATTTTTCTAGTAATTTGTCAGTATTTTATTTTGTAACTGTTTTAGTCTGCAGCAAATTGGAAATTTAAACAAACAAACTGGTCCTTTAGCACAAATAGTTTGAAAAACTCTGTGTTAGAATATTCAAATTATACTTACCAATGGTCCTGTCTGTACAGCATAAGTATTGCCTCGGATCACCCTTCTGTCATACATTATGTTTCCATAATGTATAGGTTCTTCAGCTCTGTAAAATAGCAAATTCTAAATAACTATTGTTACAGTGTTGGCTGTGCAGTCAACTCATTTTGAATTGGATTTAGACTAAGACACAAATATTAAGAAAACAGATTTTTGTTTCTGCACCGTCCATGACAAAGGATGATCATTTATGGAATGCTTGTATGCCAGGCCCTCTATGTATTTTATTTATTGCTCACAATGAGCTGCAAGTTGGGAACCATGATTCCCATCTGACAGAAGAAGAAAGAAATTCAGAAAGGAATGTGCCCTAGGTTACCTGGCTAGTAAGTGGCAGAGCTGGATTTAGGGCTGTAAATCTGTTAGACTACTTGATAAATGTGAAAATGAACAGTTGGAAAGGGGCCTGCCTAAAAGTACTGACAGTAATTGTATTCAAGGAATGAAAGGATTCACAGAATCAGGCTTAAAAAGTAAGTCAAATTTCTCATTGCTCTTTAACCTCAAAGATATATTTTAAAAATGATATTTTTACATTTTAATAGAATTTTTATTGTGGGGGATCAGAATATCAATAGTGAAAACCATATAGTTGATGTTTTCATTTGAGGTTCTTTACATGACATCTGTGTATGGCTATAAACCAAATAGTGACCTATACCAATAACAGTACTCTACCAGAAATGACTTTGAGAGGGGTAGTAAGTTACCTTTTTTTTTTTTTTAAGATTTTATTTATTTCTTTGACAGAGAGAGCAAGAGAGCACAAGCAGGGGGAGCAGCAGCAGAGGGAGAGGGAAAAGCAGGCTCCAGCAGGGAGCCCAATGTGGGGGCTGGATTCTGGGACCCTGGGATCATGACCTGAGCTGAAGGCAGAGGTTTAACCAATTGAGGCACCCAGGTGCCCAGTAAGTTTTTTTTTTTTTTTTTATCATATATTAAAACCACTGTTGGATAGCCTGTCTTTGTATTACTTAAAAACCAGGTATGTAACACTGCCCATCTTACTGGACTGCTGGGCAGTGTTCGGCTCAGCTGGCCACTCCTTCACTGAAGCATTCTCTTTCCTAGCTGCCATGATGCCATCATAGTCTTCTGTTTTTTTAGGACTTCTGACTGTTCTTTCTCAGCGTGTTTTTACTGACTCCTCCAGTACCAGAGGATTTCCTCAGGGCCAGGCCGTCTCTTGCCCTTCATTGAACTCATTCATTCTCAAGGCTTTACTCATAATCCATATACCTAAAACTCCCAATTTTATTTTACCTTTAGCTCAGAACTCTTCTTTGAGCTCCAGGAATGTAAATCCAATTGATATACTCAATGACATCTCACTGAGATGTCTAAAAAGCAATCTCAAAATTGAACTAATTATCACTCCAACTTGTTGTTACTTCTTTAGTGCTCCCTATTTCATTAAATGGTACCATTAAACCAGCTGGCTTAATCTAGAAGCCTGGGAGTCATCTATGATCCTTCTCTCTTCCTCACTGCCCGTGTCCAGCAAGTCTTATTGATTCTCCTCCCCAAATCTTTTTCATATCTATCTGTTGTTCATTGCTACCACTATATTTTAACTGGACTAGGAAAAGTAATAGTCTCTTGACTGTCTGAAACAACATTTTTCTCTTAATCTGCTCTATACATTGTACTCAGTGATTTTTTAAAATAGAAAAAAATCTAAAGGATGCTTACTTGATTAAAACCTCCTAGTGCTATTTTTTTTAAAGATTTTATTTATTCATGAGAGACACAAAGAGAGGCAGAGACACAGGCAGAGGGAGAAGCAGGCTCCCTGTAGAGAGCCCAACGTGGGACTCGATCCCAGGATCCCAGGATCAGGATCTGAGCCAAACGCAGATGCTCAAATGCTGAGCCACCCTGGTGCCCCTTCCTAGTGCTAATTAACATAATAAGGAGGAAAAAATTTGGTTTTGATTTCACAGTATCAAAAGCCAAAAAGAAAAAAAATCCGTAACACATATTGCTGATGAGGATGGAGGAAAAAAAAGTTCCATCTGTGCATGTTAAAAATATACCTAACAATCCCATCCCGGGAAGCTACTTCATAGAAATAAAAAAGTGAGCACATAAAGTTGTTTATTGAAACCTTCCTCTTTGTGGTTAAGCACTTGAAGCAAACTGAATTTCTATCAATAGTGGAAAAATCTAATAATGCATAGTACATTCATACCAGGGGATATCATGCTATTAAAAATAATTGGAGTTCTACAAAGAATTAAGTGAGAAAAGGAAGATGTTGTGAATTGTGTATAGTATGTTAGCATTGCTATGAAGTAGACAAAAATCTCTGTGTGTACCTGTATGTATAGATTTGTACATAAACATGTGAGTGTGGAGAAAAGTCCAGAGACATTCATTCAAGGGCATTAACATGGTTTACCTTGGGGGCAGGAGGGAAAAAGCAAATTTACAAGGGAAGGGGTTGAGTATTAAGAATGTACCCAAGCATGAGCCACAGGAGTCTAAGTATATAGATTTAAATATATATGTGTATGTATATGTAAAAAAATTAGAAAAAAAGAATTAGAGGTTATAAAAAAGGGGGCAAACCTAATTGCAGATTAAAATGTGTAGTATGATTCAATTTTGGAAATAAACTTCCTCTATAAATATACATATGCTCAATAATGGAGGTGTAAAAGAATAATAGAAGATTGTTAAGGCAGCTGGGAATAAAGGTGGGAGGGAGACAATTTGCCTTTTTCATCTTTTTTTTTATTTTTTTGTACTTTTCATTTGCTCTGGCAGGCATATATTACTTTTATAAACGGAAAATCACCACTACATATAATTTACAGATAATTTTAAACTGAAAAGTCAAATACACACATACTCCTTCCAATGACCTTACAATAGATGGCTTCAATATAAGCAAGGTCCTGCAACTTATCAACCAGCTATGTATATATATAAAAGAAAAAAATCATTCCTAATGAACCACCATTGATATTTTATTTCATTTGTTGGTGTAATTTAATAGTAATGATTTGTAAGCAGCCACTTAAAGCCACCAGAAAGTGTTTCTGGAAGTGGTTTTTAAATTCTTTCTTAAAAATTTAGATTCAATTAGCCAAAGTATAGTACATAATTAGTTTCAGATGCAGAATTCAATAATTTATCAGTTGCATATAGCATCCGTTACCCCCCCACCTCCCCTCCAGCAACCCTCAATTTATTTCCTATAGTTAAGAGTTTCTCATGGTTTGTCTCCCTCTCTGATAATTTCCCATTGAGCCACCAGAAAGTGTTTTTGAAGGTAAGATGTTTAATGGCCTTAAAAGGATTAAAAAGGATATTTAATGCTTTTTTTTTTAATTTTTTTCTTTTTAAATTTATTTATTCATGATAGTCACACGGAGAGAGAGAGAGAGAGGCAGAGAGAGACACAGGCAGAGGGAGAAGCAGGCTCCATGCACCGGGAGCCCGATGTGGGACTTGATCACGGGTCTCCAGGATCGCGCCCTGGGCCAAAGGCAGGCGCCAAACCGCTGCGCCACCCAGGGATCCCGATTTTAATGCCTTTATAATATAAATAATCCCTGTATACATTAAAATTTTCCGTTTTGGTTTTCTTAAAGTGATGGGCATTTATTTTAAAAAATTTGTTATAATGAGATAATTATGAACTTGGACTCAATGTTTGACAGGAGCATCAAGAGTTACTTGGCTGATGTGTTCAATCATTAATTCAACAATTTGCGTTGAGTGCTTCCTATGTGCCAGGCACAATCCCAGGTGGACAAAAGACACGAAGATTCCAGCTTCCATGGAGCCTGCATTCTTGGGAAGTTCTGCTGGTTCCAAAATTTGAGTCTTATAGAAATAACTATAAGCTTTAGAGAGGCCCATAAACATTACTTCGAATAGTGAAATGTGGATATTTGAATATTTGCAAATACATACTCATTAATGTAAAGCTACAATTTGGGGTCCAGCATGGAAGGATAACCTGATTCCTGGCCAAAGACGGGATGTGGAGAGAGCTTTGCTTGGCTCTCTCATCCCGGACATGCCATCGTGTTCTGACACCTTTGTAGCCTGTGTCTTCATTTGCATAATGGGAGTTATTAAACCCACTTCGCAGTCCCGTGGGCGCAGGGAGGAGATGTGCATGGATGCCTCTAGTAAGGAGCTTACAGTTGGACAAGGGACTCAACCGTGGTGAAAGCAGGGGGTTTCTCGTACACGTTAATCGATCACGCCCGCAGCTCACTACCACTGAGCTATCCGCCGGAGGCCACCCGCGCCCCCTTGGCTTCGCGCCTCCACGCCACGGGGCAGTTCTTTAGGGAAGATCTTTTATTTCTGCAGGGTGGTGGGGAGGGCCCGGGCAGCAGCGCAGGCCCGCACCCCGCGGCGCCGCGGTGGGGGCAGGTGCTCACTCACGGCTGCGTCAGGCTGTCCCTGTAGCGGCGGCGCTGGCAGGGCAGGGCCCGGGGCCGGCTGGTGTAGGTGTAGGTGCCCATGGCGGGGGAGGTGCGGCCCGAGAGCCTGGACGCCACGCGGGGGGCCGGGTCGCTCCGCTTCGGCTGGAAACTGGCTTTCAAGCAGGTGGGCGCGACGTGGCGGTGGGAGCCGGAGACGTGTCCGTGGTGCCAAGGGCAAGGATTCCGCGACGCTAGAAGAGGCGGCAAGAAGGACGGCGGGCGGGGCGGGAGGTTGCCGGGACAAGAGGTGGGAGCTAGGCTCGGCTTGCTCCAGGGAGCCCTGAGCCCGCCGAAGGCGCCCACTTCGGTTGCCCGGCAACCCACACTTCCGCCGGTGGGCGGGACCTCGCGGCAGTTCCGGCCGGCGGTTTTCGCGGGAAGGCCCGCCCTCCGGGGCACTTCCGGCTCCTGTTTCCGGCGGCCGGCGTTTCCGCGGCAGGTGTGCGTGCGGGTTAGGGGCTGTTTCGGGAGCGCGTCGGGCCTGGCGGCTTCGGGGACCTCGACGAGCTCCGCGGCGGCCCACGTTCCCGCTGCAGAGTCTGGCTTTGCGGGGCTGGTGTCAGCGCCATTCTCCCGGGCACACGTGCTCCCGTGGTTCAGGGGCGCGCTCCGCCGCGCCGCTCCCCGGGGCTGCTCCCCAGTGTTGGCGCGGACGCGGCAGCCGGGCTCGCCGCTCTGTTACGTGCCAGGGCGGGGCGAGGGCCGCCTGGCGTCTCCCAGCGGAGAGCTGGAGCCGGGCTCGCCGCGCCCCGCGGCCCTCCCCCGCCTACGGCTCTGTGGTGGCGCCCGGGAGGACCTTTGGGCTTGCGGAGCCACAGGGGCCGCCCCGCAGACCTCTGAGTTCGCAAAGGGTTGGGTGTTTTGCAGAGCCCTTCGGGGCTCCTGTACCTTGATCTGTCAGGCCCCCAGACTCTGTAGAGCGAAGCATCATGAGGCTGGTCTGTGCCTAGAATTGCAGGTGCTTTAGTTTTAGTATTAGCGATGTTTAAAAGAAATACAGTTTGTGTCTGCGAAGTGTATGTATCCCCGAATGATCGGTTACTTGCACTCGCATTCTCTCCAGTTCGGCTAACTTCTGTCTGAATTTGAATCCAGGTTCTGCCGGTGTGTCAGCCCCACCACCTCTGGCAAGTTAATGCTTCCGTGCTTCATTTTCCTGGTGTGTAAAATGGGGGGGGGGGGGGTAGTAGAATTTATCTGTTAAGGCTTGTGATGAGGATTAAAAGTATTAATAAGCATAGAATGGAACTGTGTCTGGTAAATGGTGAGCCATTATATTAAGATCTAGATTCCTCCTGCCCTTTGAGGATTAAGATTTAAAGCCGGCGTGCAGGTAATTGTATAAATAATCCTGACTTAAAGGTGTGTAGTAAGTGCTAGGGGTAAACGCTGCATGAAAATTTTAGGCCTGATCACTTAATTTTGAAAGGACTGCAGGAGAAAGTGACATCATAATTGTGTTTGGTGGGTGATAGAGTTTTTTTGCTCGGCGAGAGTCCCGGGGATGCATATTCAGAAGTGGCTTGTTCAAAGGCTCAAAAGCCCCAGGTCCTTGGAGAACTCTGAGTAGAGTCTATATATTAGATAATTCTAAGAGCTAAGTATAAAATGCAGGCTAGGAAGTGTCAGAGGTGTGGCGGCCTAGAGATTTTAGATTGGTCAGGGAAGCCTTCACTGAGAAGGTGGCATTTGAGTAAAGATGTGAAGGAGGTGGAGCAGAGAAACTTGAGACTAAGATTCCAAGAAGGAGTTAGTGCAAAGTTCTAAGGCAGGTACAAACCGGGTGTGTTCAAGGTAAGAAAGGAGGAGGCTAGGGTGGACGGGGCAGAGGAGAGCATTAGAAGATTAAGTTAGAGTTCATGAATTCAGATCCTTGTGACTTGTAGGTCAGCATAAAGATGAACTTTTACTCTGAGGTTAAAAACCCCAGAGGAGGCGACCCAGGTGGCTCAGTGGTTTAGCACTGCCTTCAGCCCAGGGCACAATCTTGGAGTCCCGGGACCGAGTTCCGTGTCAGGCTGCTGCATGGAGCCTGCTTCTCCCTCTGCCTGTGTCTCTGCCTCTCTCTCTCTCTCTCTCTTTTTTTTTTCTCTCTCTCTCTCCCTCTGTCTCTCATGAATAAATAAAAAAATCTTAAAAAAAAAAAACCCAGAGGGTTTTGAATAGGACCTTGACATAAATATAATGTTTTAAAGAAGCATTTATATTCTAGTTGCTGGGTTGAGAATAGACTGAAGCAGGGGCAAGGGCAGAAGCAGACCGAATTGAACAGTTAGCCTGGCTAAGAAAGTGGTTTGGATTGGGGACCAGGCAGTGGAGGGTTGAGATGCAGTCAGAGAGATCCCCAAACCTATTTTGAAGGTAGAAACAGATGAATTAGAAATGGGACACTTGAGAAAGAAAGGAGCTAAAGATCACTCTAAAGTTCTTGAGTACATGTTGAATACTGTGTAGAAAAAATTGCAGAGAGGCTCTGGCTGATGTTCTGTCTTCCTGGAGGATTTAATTTTATCCTGGCTGGCAATTAGAGTGGGAGCAGAGGAACTAATCAAGGATTCAAGTTTTGGGAGGGCTGATTGCTTTCTGGTTTGTTCTGATCCCAGAACATAGGCCTTTAGGAACCTGGGGTGTTCAGCAGGTTCTCATCTTTAGGGGACCTTGAGCTCCCATTTTTGTATTCCCAAGCCTGTGAGGTTAATGAAAGCGCTGCCTACCTTCTTAGCCACTTTGCAATGTGTCGGTTTCTTGATTTCTAGTGTCCTTGGAGCTTAAAATTCAACAAATGCCTTAAGGATAAAGGCCAAACGAAGTTGTCCGGCTTACTTCCCTGTGATCCCCCTTTGTCTGAGATCTTGTCCCTTCGACTTCTGTCTTCTGTTCTCAACTATAATTTTTATTTCCCCAGATCCAAAAGACTCCTGACAACTCTAGACCATTGCTTTCTGCTTGCCCCGAAATGCCCTGTTCTGAAACTCAACAAATACCCCAGGAGAAAAGCAATGGAGGAGTTCTGTATTCCCATGTATTTTCTTTCTCACTGGGATCCCAGTCCCTCATGTCCTGACTGCCTTGGTATTCTCCAGTGCCTTCAAACAGTCTATGTGGTTTTTATTTTAGTTTTCGCTTCAGTTTTTACAGTTATTCCTGTAAGAGGGTTGTCTGATTCAAGCTACCACTCAGTCCTGGCTAGAAGCTATGCCAAGAATGGAGTTTCCATTTACTTCTATAGGGAACACTGGAGAGTAGCAGGTTTTGGAGAGAGCATTAGAAGTTCATAGGTACATTGAGCTTGAAAGGCATGTTAGTCATCCTAGTGAAGATGTTGAGGAGACAGTTTGACATGGGAATCTGGGGCTTTGGGGGATGGGTCCAGAGAAGAGATACGAGTTTTTGGGCTAATGATGTAAAGAGGCAATTTAAAGCCATGAGATTTGATGAGATTGCTAAGGAGTGTAGAGAGAAGACATGAGCCCTTGAGCATGGAGGCTGGAAAGATGAAAAATAACCAACAAAGTGGTTATTTTTTGATGATGAAGATGGCCAGAGAAACAGAAGAAATTGCAGACAGTCTGGTCACTGGAAATCGAGTGATGAAAGTATTTCATCATATTTTTTGAAGATGAAGAGTGGCCAGAGAAACAGAAGAAATTGCAGACAGTCTGGTCACTGGAAATCGAGTGATGAAAGTGTTTCAAGGAGAAGGGAGTAAGGATGGCTAATGCAATTCATGGGTCAAGCAAGCTGTGAACATTGAATCTAGCAACGTAGAGATCGTTGGTGATGGAGCAAAGGGTGCTTGCAGTGGAGTGGAGAGGACAAAGTTCAGTTATAGATTTAGAAGAGAATGGGAAGAAAGAACTTTGTGACTCAGGGAGGTTTGGTGCAAAGGAATAGAAAGAAACAGGATGGCAGCCAGAGGGAAATGGGGCCAAGAGAAAGTTATATTTTTTAAGGAGAGATTTCATTGTAAATGGGTATGCTCATAGGAATGAGTAGAGAGAGAGAGCAGAATGGACATTATATTGGGGAGAGCCAGGATTGATGGTATGATGTAAGCAAGAAGGCATGGGTCCTCATGCACAATTGCTTGTCTGGAAGCGTGCATGGTGATAGAAAAGGTAGACGATGCCAGTCCAGGTGGGTAGATAATAATTTTCAAATTTCTTAGTAATTAACGGGTGTTTCTGATACAGCAGACATTATATGCCAAGCACTTTATACACATGATTTCCCTTAGTTTTTACAATGACACTGTGAGGTAGGTTCTTATAAGGGAACTGCAGCTTTAAAGAAGTTAAAGTCACTTACCAAGGTTGTACAGCAAGTGAGTGACAACACTGAGATATAAAGCCATATCTGCCTGAGTCTAGAACCGATGCACTGAAGTATCAGCTTATGCTCTTTATCTTCCCATCCCTAAACGTCTCTTGCTATGTTTCTCCCTCTCTCTCTCTCTCTCTCTCATTCTCATTCTCTGTATCCCCAGTAATCACCAAGTTACACCCATTTTATCTCCTAAATTTGTTTTGATTTCTGAGACCTCTTTTTTGGATCCCTACCTACTATTCTTACCCGCCTCTAACCAGATCCAGACAGCCTGAGTGTCTTTTCTGCGCAACCACAGAATGGTCTAAATGCATTGCTGCTCTGATCATGCTAGGTCCCTCCTCAGACGTTTCTGTAACCTCTTTGCTCTGTAGTTCAAGCTCCTTGCGTGTGCTATATGTAAGCCCTTTACTACCTGGTGCTGCCTATTTTTCCGATCTCATTGTGCTAATTTCTCCTTGTCCTCTCCCTGCCCCCCAAGAGTAGCTGAACCTTAGCAGTCCCACTGTGCAGATTACTGTGCTTTCTGCCTCTGATTTATTTCCTTTTATTCCTTCTAGCCAATTTTCTGCTCATTCTTTAAGCCACAGCCCCTGTTTTCTCCAGAAGCACATTTCTGATGCCTTTAACTGGGGCTCAATAGTCCTTGATCATATTTCCATCTTTTATTTACCACATGGCATTTATAATAACTTGCTGATGTGTTTGCCTCCACAACTAGGCCAGGAGTTTCTTGAGCATAAGAATTGGATCCTATTCATGTTTTTGGCCCTCCGACATGGCTTAGTGTTTGTCTTTCATAGTTTATTGAATGAATGATTGAATGACACAGGTATACAGTTTATCCAAGAAAAGAAGGAGGAGCTTCTTTTCGAGTATGAAAATGACTGAATGGCTCTAGTTTCTGAAATATTTCTTTTTTTTTTAAAGATTTTATTATTTTTTAAGTAATCTGTGAGGCTTGAACTCACAACCCTGAGATCAAGAGTCGCTGACTCTTCTGACTGAGCCAGCCAGGTGCCCATGAAATATTTCTAAGCATGGTAAGAGAAAGTAAGAAAGAACCTATGACAGTTATTATCCAATAAACATCAAGCACCTTCCTTGTTCCAGGCACTTAGTAAGAACTAGGAATAGATGGGACTCTCATTTTAGTGAAGGGAGACAGATGATAGGCAAATGAATTGAAAAAAGCAAGAAAACAATTTCATGGAATCATAAAAACTGATGAACATACAACAGGGTGTTAGGATAGGAAGTGCTGCCTTAGCCACTGCTTTAGAAAAGGCTGCGAAGGGAGTATTTAACATGAGACCTGTATGCCCTAGGAAGGAGCCAGTCACATCAAATTGTTGGGGAGCAGCACAGGCAGAGGAGAGTAGCTGGTGCACTGTCCTGAAGGCAGCAGCAAAGTTGTCATGTTTAAGTAACAGAAGTGTTAACTTCTGTTGGTCAGAAAATGGAGAGCAAGGGGGAGAATGGTTGGAAGTTTTTAGAGGTGGCTAGGAGTCCAGTCAGGTGAGGCCTTGTAGAATGGGGATGATGGGATTATTGGGAGCCATTCAAGGGTTCTAAGGTGGGAAGATGATCCTCTCTGAGTTCTCTTACAAAGATCACCGATTATCACATGAAGAACAGATTGTAGGAGGTGGAGAGTAAAACTAGTTTAGGAAGGTGGTGTGGCTAAGAGAGGGGATATGGCTTGAGTTAGGGTGAACATAGGGGAAATGGAGAGGAGTGCCTTGGGGACATTTTGGAGAAGGAATCCAGATAACTTACTGATTGATTAGATAGAGGGGAGGAGTAGAGGAAGAAAAGATGACCTCTAAGGTTTTGACTAGAGCAAATAAACATGAAAATCCTATTGTTTACTGAGATTGAAGAAGCAGGAAGTCAAGAGGCCCAAGATTTTGAGATGCTATTAGATATCAAATGGAGGTGTAAAGTTGGAAGGTTGGAGATGTTTCTGGAGTTCAGTGGAAAGGTTGGGGCCAGGGATATAAGTTTGGTACTCATGAGCACTGGAAGGGCTTGGAGGGCTTTAGAGGTAGGAGGGAAGCAGTGTAGCATCGCTGAAACCCAGGGTTTCAGGAGCAGTGGGCTCAACCTGGTCTATTTGTACAAGGGCTTAAGTAAGATCAAAACGGAGAAGTAACCATTGATTCTACTCACATGGATGGTGTCTGTGAACTTGACCATAACCGGTTTTGGGGAAGTGGGGCCTAAAGCCCAAGTAGAGTAATTCAAAGAGAGATCTAGTTATGAGGAGAATCTGTAACCTTAGATTCTTTCCATAATTTTTGCTGTTGGCTTAACGACTTAATAAGGCCTTTGGACAAGTCTGTCAGGTGAAAATGGGTGATAGTAGCACAGGAATGAATTGATATGTTTTTGCCACAAGGTGTCACTAATTCTTTATTAGTTTTGAGTAAGTAAACTAGTAGCTGCACAAATGTACCTTGCAATAAAGAGATGCTGTTTTACAAAATCATGTTTATAAAATAGACCAGTTAGAAAGTAGATATTTACATCGTGGAGAGGTTTCCTTCCTAGAGCCAGTCTCTGTAGCATATTTGCTGTGTGTGCGTGTTTAGGTGTGGGGGTGAGGAGCAGCAGGCTAGGATTCAGCAGACCAGGGGAGTGGGTGTAGAGCCCTGGGTGTAGTGTCGGAAGACTTGAGCTCATTTCCAGTTTTGCACCTGCTGTATGGCCTCAGGCAAAATTTAAATGATTCTTTGTCTTAATGAAAGACAACATTTTTTGTGTGTGTGTGGTTGCTGTTTAAAATAGTATCTCTATCTCTATGGTAGATGCTGCCTTACCCATTTCACCCAATGATTTTTACATATCAGAAGAGAATGTGTATAGCAGTGTTTAGATGCTTTTGAAGAGCTGTGTAAATATAAGATTAAAAATTACAAAAATTGTTTATGCCCAACTTTATAGCAATATAGATGTTACATAAAGCAGTTGTATTAGTGAAGACTCTTGGTTGCATATGGTAGAAAGCCAGTTGGGACTTGCCTGCCAAGAAGGGAGTGTTTTAAGTGGCTTCAGGAATGGTGGTGCTATGGGGGAGGAGGGCTTTGAATGTGTGCACCCCTACTCTTCTCTTTGCTTCTATCTGATGTCTTTCTTCTCTTTGGCCCCAACTAGCTTCCTCTGCCTAATAAAGAACATTTTGATGCTATGAAGGTTGTAGGATATGCACATGACAACATCCTGTAGGTTGAGAAGGTAAGAAGGCAGAGCTGGAGAAGTAGATGCCATAGAATTACCTTGATTTTGGTGAAGGGAATATGAATTTCAAATTTATGAAAGCCAATATCAGTTAATACTAACCTTCAAAGTTAAAAAAATAAAATCCAAATGTTCTGAAGCAGTCTGATACCCTAGGGTCTGCATGTCTTTCATTTTTAAAATTAGTTCTGAAGCAGTCTGATACCCTAGGGTCTGCATGTCTTTCATTTTTAAAATTAGACCCTATGACATTATTATCTTTTTTTTTTGATAAATTGACACTATAAAGAGTTAACATAAAGGGATAGATGCACCTAATTTAAAGAAATGAAAGATTAAAAAAAAATTACCAAAAATTAAAATACAGTTATAATTTTTCTTTTTTTTTTTTTAATTCTATTTATTTATTCGTGAGAGACCAGAGAGAGAGGCAGAGACACAGGCAGAGGGAGAAGCAGGCTCCACACAGGCAGCCTGACGTGGGACTCGATCCCAGGTCTCTGGGATCACGCCCTGGGCCAAAGGCAGGCGCTAAACTGCTGAGCCACCCAGGGATCCCCCAGTTATAATTTTTCAAAAGAAATCTTCACTTATAAAATTTCATGATGTAATTTTTCTAAAAGGAAATGTCCCTTGAAATATATGTTAACCTAAAAACCTCTTTTTACATAAATTTTCAGGAACATACATACCAATGTTAAGAGGCATACTTGCTAGATATGATATATATATTAACTTCTTCTCAATCCAAGCAAATATGCTAGTTGCTTTTAACAAAAAAAATGTAACTAGAACCATTAGTATATGTTTTTGCTACATCATATGCATTAATGAATCACAAGTCACTTAGTTATCTGTGAGATTTTACTGGAAAATAAATTCTCATGACCTGAATTCCCTCAGCAGGAAGCAGAAGCAAGTTTTCATACAAGTTCGTATATTGAACGATTGGAATCTCTCAGCCCTGAGATTCTGTTGAAATCCAGGAGATGGAGACACTAGAAGGTAAGTCCCACACCTGCCAAAAGGAAGACATCTCGAAAGTGGAGACCATTCTCTTTCCTGGGAGGCTAGTGTCTCCCTCCTCACCATACAGTTTACCTAATGTCTGAAAATACTGAAAATACATTACCTAATGTCTGATAACATTGGTGGAATTGTGCTTTATTGTACATGTGCCTCAGCTGTCTGTGCATATTCTTATGTATTTAGGTCCCTTCAGTAAGAATCTCTAATGTAATAATATATGGATACAACGAAGACTTCTAACGTATGTTCAAGGATAAACTTCTTGAAATTAGTAGTTCCTAAGATTTGTTTAAAAAGACAGAGTCAGGGACTCCTAGTTTAAAACGGCATTAACTGAAGGGGGAACGTCTTCCAACTTTGAACTACAACACCCAAGGCAGCAGGGATAGGGTATGTCCCATTTCTGTCTGGCAGTGGATGTGGATGAGGAGGGTGGGGGATGAGAGTTGTGTATAGCAAGCTGGGTTGTAGCTTGAGAGGGAGATCAGATGCACTCTGGTAGGTAGAGGGAGGCCAAGGGCAATGATGATGCTGTGTCTGCTGATAAACACCAAGTGTGGATTTATTTCCCTTCTTGGAAGGTGAGGGCAGGGAGGAAGCAGAAGAGGAAGAAGAGAAATGTGAAGTTTGCCAAGTGCAAGGACAGGGAAGTGTTCTGGGGGAAAGAGTATGATACGTGAAGCCCTCGAGGTGAGAGAATGCCTAGAATTTTGGGGAATTGCAAACCCAGCATGTCTGAATCAGAGCACTAGGCAGAGTCTCAAAAAATATGGGATTAAAGGAAGATTAAAGACGCAGTAACAGTTCAAATCTAAATACTAGAGGATGTTGTCAAATGTGGAATCAGTGATTTAAAGAACCATACTGAGGAAGGTTCTCAGAATCTAGAGGAAAAGGTTAAAAAAATTGACCCAGCATGGGAGGTGATATTTGGAGAAGGGAAAACAAGTCAACCTATGATTCCTGTTGCTACAGAAAACAGAAGCAACAACTAAAAACTTAATTTAACACGTGTTTTCTAAATACATAGACAGAGAGGATTCAGTATATTCCAACAAAAACAAATGGCAACATTTTTATATTACAAGGATATAAGAAATAGATCTTATGAGCACTTAGGCAAAAAGAAGCAAGTTAGCTATGCAAAAATCAAAATCCCATTTGCCTTAGGGTTTTCTGCAGTACTCCTGATCAGAAGACAATGGAAAGCCATCTAATAGTCTTCAGGGGAAAGTGCTGGGAACACCTCATTTCTAGCTAAGTCTTTTGTCTTTCAAGGCAATAGCATTTGCTTTCAGATTTTCAAGGCACCATGGATCATCCTGTCCCTTAAAAAATGCTTGAACACTTCTGCTATCCAAAAGAGCAGTCAAGCTCAGTAATGAACAACTCAGTAGTGAGGAAATTATGATCCACAGGATTTATAAGACCAGTCTTACTCACTTTGGACCAAAACACAGATATTCGATTGGTATGCACGTGGTTTGATTGGTCATGCATCTAGAGGATGAAGCTGATCTTCGGAGCCTCCCTGTACTGTTCCCCCTGAGGCTCCCCCAATTTCCAGGAAGTGTCTTTCTTGCACCTCATGGTTTACCCCATTTTTCAGGAGAATTATCATTTGATGACCACTTAAACTGATGTGGTTCTGGTGTGTGTTAATGTTGGCATACCTGTTTATCTTGTTGAGATACTAACACTCTCCCTTTCTTAAAACGAGGGCTGAGTAATGTGGCACATTTTTGTTTCCAAGAGCCTCACATGTTTTCTGCATCTGTAAGACTCTGATGTTTATCTGACTTGTACTTTTAATTGGTACAAGTACTGGTAAACCCCACGTTAGCATCTGTTGAATTAGTAGGCTTCACTTGGTCTCTTCCTCCACCTGAGACTTGAGGATGTCCCTTTGTTCCTTATGGATGGAGTCGTTTTATTTATTATATACAATGCTAATGTTTAGAAATGTAGTTTAGGTGTTTTTCTATTTCTTTAAGAAAATCTAAGAATCAGATAAATAATTTATCATTTCCTTTTGATCTATGAAGTCAATGACTCACTCTAGGGAGATATATTTTTAAAGGCACATTAAAAAAAAAAACAAAAAAACCTAAGAACCATAACATTTCTAGGTACTATTTTTGTGTAACTAGCTTCCCCCAGAAATGGATGGCTTAAGCAACCGTTTTCTTGTGCTCCCAGGTTCTGTTGGTTGGGAATTGGGACAGGATGAGTAGGGGTAGTTTGTTTTTACTCAGTGAGGTCTGGGACCTCAGGTGGTAAGACTCCCAGCTGTGGATTACTTGACAGTTGGGGCTGGAAACATCTAGAAACTCTTTCACTCCCTGTCTAGTACCTGGGCTCCGATGATTTGAATATGAACTGGCATCACTGAGTAGAGCTGTCATCGCCTTGCCCAGACTCTTAGGAAAGGGGACACGGATCCCACTTGCCATGGTAAAATAATCTGTGGCCATACTTTAAAAAATTCTCCAATGATAAATTGCCAACACAGGTTTTCCTTCTCTTTTAGGTTTTGGGATGATGTGATGGGTTGAATTGTGTCCCCTTAAAATTTGCACATCAAATCTCTAGCCCTCGGCTGATGTGACATTTTTTTTGGAAACAAGATATTTGCAGATATAATGAGTTAAATCAGAATGAGGTCATATTGAAGTAGGGTGGGACCCTAATAAAATATGCCTGGTGCTCTTTGATGCTTCTAAAGCCATGGGATGCCACAGATTGCCAGTGACCCACCAGAAGCTTAAAGAGAGGTATGGAACTGATTCTCTCTGACAGCCCTCAGAGGGAAGCAGCCTCACTAACAGTTTGTTGCTGGACTTCTAGCATTCACAAGGATGAGACCATTACATTTCTGTTGCTTAAGCCACCCATTTTGCTGGATTTTGGGATAGCAGCCCCAGAAAACTAATACAGATGGTTTTTAGTGTCTTCAAGATTTTTCATATTTTTGACAAGGAACTTGTGTTTCTTTAAAAATGAGGAAAAATGGGTTTATTTAATGTAATAATTTCAATTTCTGTTTTCCATAAAATGTAGAAATGTCAAAATCTTACTAAGGTTGTATCTAGGTAATAGGACTCTAAGTCACTTTTTTTTTTTTATTCCTTCTTCATATCTATACTTAAAATGTTTTCTGTTCTGGGGAAAAAAAGACTGTAGGAAGCAGCTATTGAATGTAGTAAGGGCTTCTGGGAGTTTGCTCTGGGTTCTGCTCTGCTCCCTGGTGACTTCGAGCCTGTTTCCTGTCTGCACATGGGGGTAGCACTCCTCAGTGTTGCTGTAAGAAATAAATGAACAAGTATATGCAATTATGGAGGGGCTGGTGGAAGATGAGTTCTTGAGCTCATGCATGTTTTTTCAGTTGATTACTAGTGGCAGATGGAGGGCCTGAAAAGCCAGGGAACCCAGAGAGGTGGCTTTTACTGTGTGTAAAGGCAGCTTGAGCCACATAGGGCCTATCACTTCCCGAGGTCCCTCCTAAGGCTTTGGAAAGGGTCAGGATAAAAAATGGTCATGTGATGGTGTAGTTTATAAAATTTGCAAAACATATTTTAACTACAATCAGTTGAGACTCTTCTTTCCACTCTGACCCACCTCCTTTGGAGAGGCCATGGGGATTTTGGGATTGGGCCCAGGGAAAGTTGATTTATGGATACTTTTAATTTGAGATTTACTTATGTGGTTTGCAGTCACTTCCCTGAAGAGGTAAGCTATGGGTAGTTGTCCTTGGGTAGGAACGGCTTCCAGAGATATTCTTGCTGGCTACAGTGCCTACTCACTCAGCTTTTAACACATACAAGAACACATAACGAGAATGCTTTTTACAGAACCTAGTACAGAAAGCATGTGGGTGGTGAAAGAGAAACAAGATCTAAAATCTATGGAGCCAGTAGGTACTCTGTGAGAAAATTTCCCAGATTTTACTGTTCCTGTATGAAACTTGATAAAGGTTTCTCCAAATCTGACAGTCTTAAAAATTTATATTAAAAAACAAATAAATAATAAATAATAAATAAATAAATAAATAAAATAAAAAAATAAAAAAATTTATATTAACATGACTTGAGAAGCTAACATTTATTCTTGAGCTATTAATGTTGAAAAGAATCCCAAATTTTAATCAAGCTAAAAAAAAAAAAAAAACTCTCCAGGATTAACTTTTATTCTCTCTACAAAAATAATACAAAATATTTACAGGAAGAAGTGATTAAAAAGGGTATGCAGCCAAAAAAAAAAAAAAAAAAAGGGTATGCAGCTAAAAAATTGTAGAAAAAGAAGCACTACTGAAATGTATCAGGGGGTGGTTAATAAAAATATCACATAATTTTGGGGGGGTAGGTTTTGCCTGTTGTTAGATAAACCACAGCTTTGTTTATAATTTATAATTTATTCAATGTCACTTTTTCTCATGGGGAGGGCCCTCCAAAATTGTGTGAGTGGCAGGACCCTTGAAACCTGGGTCTGACTTGAAAGAGCCCATTTCCAGATCAGTTCTTGTTCTTCTGTGGAGATGTTATTTGAACCTGATGCTAACATTCAGGATTACTGCTTCTCTGTATTTTCCATTTGCCACAGAAGAACCCAGACTCAAAGTGTTTACCAGTCATTTCCTTTTTTTTTTTTTTTTTAAATCATTTCCTTTTGATCTAAAAGGTTTCAGTGGTTCTCTCTAGTAAGAGTTTTCAGGATGCATGCTGTTTACCTCATCAGAGCAAAACCCTGACTCAGAGTGTGAGAAATGGCTCTCTGCTTCCTAGGAAGTTTTCAATATAGAAATATGCTGTGCTTTTGAATGAAAAGTAAAATGAAAAGGCAACGGATGGAAATTTCTTGTAAGGAGATATAAAAAAACCCCCAACTCTTCCTGTTCTCAAAAAACCTTTGTTTTTGTCAAAGGGTCTGAGACCTGAATGACACTTTTTGAAGCACCTTTGGCAGATTGTGAAAGGCCCATGAGTCTATGATCCTTCCTTGGGGAAGCCCCTCCACTGCCTTCCTTCTGCACCCACTATGCTTGGGTGTCTTACAGCCAAAGACAGAGTAAAAATGGTCTTGAGTAACACAATAACCTTTGCATACATGTGGTTTTAACTCAAAGCCAGGAGCTTCTTTGCTTTTATCTCTTGTCAAAGATAAGCTTTACCCATTTTGATGGGAAATACTCTGTGCCTTTAAAAATGTTTCAAGTCTTTGAAATACAATAGACATATTATAGGAAGGACATAAAACCAGTAACCAGCCTAGAATATTTGTCCCTTGTCCCCCATGCTGGAATGGAGAAAAAGAATGTGTCTTCAGAATATGGGCAGTTGGAGTTCCTGGGTGGCTCAGTGGTTGAGCATATGCCTTTGGCTCAGGTCGTGGTCCTGGGGTCCTGGGATTGGATCCTGCATCAGGCTCCCCACAGGGAGCCTGCTTCTCCCATTGCCTGTGTCTCTGCCTCTCTCTCTGTGTCTCTCATAAATAAATAAATAAATAAATAAATAAATCTTAAAAAAAAAAACACCAGAAAATGGTTAATCTATGTGCAAATGATACCTTTATCTCTTATTACCTATGTGACCTTGGGAAAGTTACTTAATTTTCTCATCCGTAAAAACATGTGTATTAATATTCACCTCACAGAGTTGTTGTGAGAATTAAATGAGGTAATCTCCCTGCCCCCCAAACTCCCCATCTAGTTATAGGACCTGGTACAAAGAAGGAGCGCAGTAAATGTTTGCATTACAGAAAGGTAATGCCTTCAATATCCTCCCAAGGAGTTTGGGATCTAGAATATAGTAGGGAATAAGAATCAAAGTGAAAAGTTGATTCCCAGAGCCTTTGAAGTTGATGAATATGGAAGTGGAGAAAGATGAGTGGTTGTGGTTTGGAGAAATTCTACTTCAGAGGAAGTTTTGTGTAAAGCTGAGACATAAGCAGGTGAATTATGTATAGGGAACCATTGTCATATCTCCCTGGTTGCAATGAAGAGTACATGTTTATGTATCTGTTCTTTCATCAGCTACATTTAACATATGGAACAGTGATGTGAGATGTAACATTTAACATGTATGAGGATGATTTTTATGGCTGAGGAATACAAAGAGAAATGTGATCCATTTCTGCCCTCAAACAAGTTATATTCTATTAGAGGGAGAGAAACATGAAAACATAAGGACATTAAAATGTGGAGTACAGAAGAGGAAGGGTCAGTTTTACATGGGGAAGGAAGAAATGAGATCTGCATGGCAGCAGAGGTAGGGTGGGGTGTGGACTGTGCAGATTGTCCAGGTAGAGGAATTTGGAATGGACAAAGGTGCAGGTGTGGCTTTGCGTGCTTTGCACATGTGTGGGAGCTGCATGCAGGGCAGGGGTAGGTGGTGCAAGGGACACCTGGAGCTGTGGGCTGGGAAGATAGGCAGTCAGATGTTGGGAGGGCCTAGCCTGCCATGCTTCTGGCAAGGCTACATGGGACCCCATCCAGGAGTAATGATGGTGACCATAGAAGGGGACTCCAAGTGCAAACAGACATCTTCTTATAGGGCAGGCAAGAGGGTGGAATTTGAAGGTTTTGGTAAACAGCGAAGTGGAATTTGGAAGATGAGGCTTCCAATCATTGGATGCTGTATATGTTGGATGAGGAAGACACCTGAGGCAAGGGTGTGAAGTAAGAAGACATCTTTTAAGCCTGAGAATTATATATGAGCTGGGACTAGTAGATTGGAATTAAAATTTTGCTCTTCTGTTTTCTAACTCTGTAATCCCTAGGAATGGCTGGAAATGTAGAATAATTACTATCTCTGCTATGGGAATGGGTAGTCAGACACCAGTGTTCACAAATTAGATTTGAAATCCGACTCAACTTGTTGAAAAACTTACATAACCAAGAGGAATCCTACACATGCAAATGAACACCTGTGAAAATTCTTAGGCAAGAACTGCTAGATTTAGCAACTCCAGTTTATAAACGCAGTTTGAGAGGGGACCAATTTTACAGATTGTTTTGCTGCTTGGATCTGCCATGTTTGTTGAATAGACAATTCCTGTGTTTAATGGAGTTATTGAACTTTCTTTATAAATTAAAGATCCTGAACAGAATGAATCTCCGTGTACTCTGAGGCATGTGGATGTTTGTTGTCTTTTCAAACTTTAGACTTAGACATCAAAGTCTTGCTGTATACAGTTTTTTTTAGGAACTAAGTGTATGCAATTTAAGTGTCATACCACCTACAGATTTGCCAGGAACCGAGCCACACTTTTTCTCATTTCCAATCGCGGTGAAAACCTTATCACTTTCTGCTATAGAGTCATGGATAAAAATGATTGAGGTCATGAGTAAAATGACCAGATGGGCTCCCCATCACCCTACAGTGAGCATCTCCCCTCACCTATGTTTCTGGCTCCTTAAGACTTCAGTATATTTTTCTTAACATTTGTTTGGGCCATATTTACATCTTTGGGAACTGGTCAATTTCTACATATGACTAAATGCTTCCTTTTACTTGACAGTACATTTAACATGCCAAAAGAATTTCCCAAGATATGATCACATTTTATCTCTTAATAAGTTTATTGGGTATCAGGGACACCAGTCATGTTATGTTGAGAGCTTCTCACTGGGTAATGCATACGCAGTATTAAAAAAGAAACATACCCAGTGTTACAGTGGAGCAGGCTCCTAACAGACTGTTTCAGAAACTGCAATTATAAACTCTAGACAAACTATAATCAATAGCTACCGGGGGCTCTGGAGAGTCAACAAAAGCAGACAGGGAGGAATTGAAACTTGGGGGAGGAGAGTTTCCTGGTGTTTAGCTTTGGCCAGAGAATGGGTCATGGTTGCAAAGATCGTGTGGGTGACTAAAATTCTGGTAGAAAGCCTGTCATGTTTCTGGCCTGAAGAATCAAAGAGTGGAACACAACCAGGAGAGAGTGAGGGATCACCCAGAGAAGGAGTGACCTAGAATCTGTGTTTGAACTCTGTCCAAGTCTCTAGCTGACCCTCACACTACTCATGCACAAGGCAGCTCAAAGCAGCTTGCAGCTAAGGTGTAGAGTAGTGAACTGAGATTTAATTGCTACGTAGCCATCATAGGTGAGGCAAGCTTTGCAGTTTGAGTCTAACCAAGTCAATTGCCTATTAAAAAATAACAATGATGGGATCAGTATCACAGAAGTCAGTTTTGATGATAATAACATTCACAGTGTCCAGGATATAATCCAAAACTATTCAAAATATGAAGAAGCAGGAAAATGTGACCTGTTTTATTGTTTTGATTTGCATTTCTCTTAAAATTTGCATTTCTCTTTTTTCATTTTTTTAATTTAAATTCAGTTTGCCAGCATATAACATCCAGTACTCATCACATCACATGCCCTCCTTAATGCCTGTCACCCAGTTACTCCATTCTTCCACCCACTTCCCCCCAGTAACCTTCAATTTGTTTCCCAGAGTTCACAGTCTCTCATGGTTTGTCTTCCTCTCTAATTTTTCCCTATTT
Source organism: Canis aureus (assembly GCF_053574225.1). NCBI lineage: Eukaryota > Metazoa > Chordata > Mammalia > Carnivora > Canidae > Canis > Canis aureus. Next base: position 48,879,478 of record NC_135611.1, read on the forward strand.
GGTTTCCTTTCCTTCCCTTAGGGTCCCTTTCACTGTTTCTTGTATTCCACATATGAGTGAAACCATATGATAATAGTCTTTCTCTGATTGACTTATTTCACTTAGCAAAATAATGTGACCTATTTTCAAGAGAGAAGAAAATCAAGAATTTTAAAGCAGCTGTTATAATTCTGTTCAGTGGGGTTAAAAAAAAAAAACGCTCCTAATAAATGAGAAGGTAGGAAATCTCATAAGAGAAATTGAAAGTGTATAAAGTAAAAGTTTTAGAAGTAAAAATATAACATTAAATGAAAAACAAAGACGGGGTTTTGGGGTGGCTCAGTCGATTAAGCATCTAACTCTTGATCTCAGCTCAGATCTTAAGCTCAGGGGCATGAGTTCAACATGGAGCCAACTTAAAAAACAAATGAAAGAACACACATAAAGACTCAAAAAGGCTGAAAATAAAACGGATGGAAGAAACCTATCCTGCAAAAAAAATATAAGAAGATTGAAGTGGCTATATTAATATCAGACAAAATAGACTTCCAAAGAGAAATAAATAGAAATAAATAGGAACATTACATAATGAAAGAAAACCTCTATTAGGATGATACAACAATCATAAACATGTATGCTTCTAAAACAGACTCTAAATAAAAAAAACAAAAATTGATGAAAAAATATTGTTTTTTTTTTTTTTTTTTTTTTTTTTTAAAGATTTTATTTATTTATTCATGATAGTCACAGAGAGAGAGAGAGAGAGGCAGAGACACAGGCAGAGGGAGAAGCAGGCTCCATGCACCGGAGCCCGATGTGGGATTCGATCCCGGGTCTCCAGGATCGCGCCCTGGGCCAAAGGCAGGCGCCAAACCACTGCGCCACCCAGGGATCCCCGATGAAAAAATATTGTAATCATAGTGGGAAACTTTAACATCTTTTACAGAGCAATTGATACAATAACTAGACAAAAGTATCAAAGATATAGATATGTAGATCAATCATCTTTACCTAACTGATTTTTAAAATTAATTATTTTTATTGAGACATTATTTTTTTAGAGCAGTTTAGGGTTTACAGAAAAATTGAGAGACCCAGAGATTTCCACATATCTTCTGCCTCCATACATACACAGCCTCTCCATCATCAATATCCCTAAGCAGAGTGGTACATTTGTTACAATTGATGAACCTACACATCACTAAAAGTCCATAGTTTACATTATGGTTCACTCTTGCTGTTGTACATTCTGTGAATTTGGATAAATGTATAATAATATGTATCCATCGTTAGGTATCAAACAGAGTATTCTCACTGTCTTAGAAATTCTCTGTGTTTTGTGTATTCATTTTCCCCTAGCTCCAACCTTCCACCCTCTGGCAATCACTGATCCTTTCAGTTTCCATAGTTTTGTCTTTTCCAGGTCACATAGTTGGAGTCGTATAGTATGTAGTCTTTTTAGATTGGCTTCTTTCACTTAGCAATGTACATGTGAAGTTCTCTATGTCATTTCAGCTTTTCATAGGTCGTTTCTTTTTAGTACTAATAATATTCCACAGTTTATTCACTCAAGGACATCTTGGTGTTTCCACATTTTAGCTTCAAGATTCTCTCCCTCTGCCCCTCCCCCCTCAAATAAATGAATAAATCTTAAAAAAAAAAAGCTCAGGAAGGAAGAACAAAGCAAACTAAACAAATTAGAAGGAAAGAAAGATCAGAACAAAAATCAATTAAATAAAACATGTTAACCAATAGAGGAAATTAACAGAACTGGAAGCTTATTTGTTGAAAAGTTCAACATAACTGATAAACTGAGTTAGGTTGATTAAAAAAAAAGAACACCAGTTACTAATATCATGATTGAAAGAAGGGTTATCACTATAATTCCTAAATATAATAGAAAGACCATAAGAGCAACTTGATTATGAAAAATTTGATTCCAGCAAAAAGTAATTTTGATGAATTGAGCAATTTTGAAAAATACAACTTAACCAAATTGACCCAACATGGAACAGAAAATCTGAATAGCTCTATAACCACCAAAAATCTCATAGAGAAAACTTCAGGCCCGATGATGGCACATTTTTTTTTTTTTTTTTTAAAGAAGATAGAAGACAAGTGAACACTTTACAACTCTCTTTTGTCTTCAAGCTGGGCTGCTGGGTCTTGCTGGGAATGGTGACAGGAGTAATGTGAAGATACACTTCAGTGTATCTTTTCTTTGTAAAGATATTTTTATGCAAGGAGAGTTGTGCTAAGTAATATTTCTGTGAGGGTATGAGTGCTGAAAACTATTCCACCATCTTGTTGATGTCACTCTTAAAGTTGTCTTAACATAGAAAATCAATATTTTGCCATATTAATAGAATAAAGGAGAAAACCATATGATCATTTTAATACATGGAGGAAAAATATGACAAAATTCAACATCCATTCACAAGAACAATTATCACCAAACAAAGAATATAAGGTACTTTTTCAACTTATAAAGAACATCTATGAAAAACCTCCAGTTAACATACATTCATGTTGAAATATTAAATTATTTTCTACCAGAATAAAGAATAAGGCTTTTGTCACGTTTACTCAACATTGAATTGGAGGTCCTAGCCACTGCAATAGAGGAAGAAAAAGAAATGAAATGATAAAGATTGGAAAAGAGGAAGCAAAATTGTCCTCATTTTCAGTGTGAAATAATAGGAAAAAATATATATTGGTTTCTGTCCCCAATTCTTGGCACAGAGCTTCTAAAACCCTTGCAATTTCCTGAGTGGTATTAGAACTAAGAGCATCTTTGGTCTTTGAATCTGGTTCCTGACATAGGGCTTTTAAAACCCTCATAATTTCCTGAGTGATAGGAATGTTTTTTGTTTTAATGAGGTGACTCTGGCTGGGCTCCATGATAAGGACTGACCACAGGAAATAGTCAAGCCATGTTTGGAAACTTAAAATTTTCAGCCATTCCCAACCCCATGCCCATTCACTTGAGAAAGAAGGAGGCCTAAAAATAGAATTAATGATTGATTAAACAAACCTAGATGAGGAATTCTCCATAAAAATTCCCAAAATACGGGATTCAGAGACCTTCCAGGTTGGTGAATATATCTGCATACCAGGATAGTAATCCAGCCCAACTACATGGGCACAAAAGTTCTGTACTTGGCACCTTCCCATACCTCACCTTAAGTACCTCTTTACCAGGCTGTTCATCTATATCCCTTATCACATCCTTCAATAAACTGGTTAACCTAAGTAAGTGTTTCCCTGAGTTCTGTGAGCCACTCCAGCAAATTACTAGAATCCAAAGGGGGAAGAGGTCATGGAAACCATGATCTGTAGCAAGGTAGGCAGAACTGCAGGCAACCTGGGGACCTACTAGGGTTTGCAATTGGCATCTTGAAGTAGGGGGCAGTTTTGTGGGACTGAGCCCTAAACCTGCAGGATCTGATGCTGTCTCCAGGTAGACAGTGTCAGAATCGAGTTAAAATGTAGGAAACCCTGCTGGTATCACAGAATTGCTTGTTGTGGGGAAAACCATCATGTGGTGTTGAAAGCTTTGTGAGGGTGGTAGTGTGAGAGTAAAGGAGACACACAAGAGGAGGACTGGGTTTTTCTTAAACAGCAACTAATATAATTGTTTACACAGAAAACCCTGCAGATCTGTAAAACAATTAGAAGTAATAAGTGAATATGCAAAGTCATAGTATATAAAGCTAAAATTTACAAAATCAATTCTATTATTATGCTCTAACAGGAAAAAAAAATTGTGAAATGAAATGGAAAAGCAATTCTGTTTATAATAGGTCCCCAAATCAGATTATTTAGAAATAAATGTAAACAGGTGTACACTGAAAACCACAGGACGTGGCAGAGAGAAATTTTAAAAGATTTAAATGAGTGGAAAGATACCTTATCTTCATGGATTGGAACACTCAATTTTAAGATATCAATTCTTCTGAAATTAATCTATACATTTAATTCAATTTTACGCAGTCTCTCTGCTTCTCGGCGGTTGCTGTTCTGGGCTTTTTGCTTAATTTGCAGTACTCAAATTCATTGCCATGTCTTCTGAAGAAGGGAAGCTTTTCGTGGGAGGGCTGAACTTCATCACCAATGAGCAGGCTCTGGAAGACCACTTCAGCAGCTTTGGTCCTATCTCTGAGGTGGTTGTTGTCAAGGACCGGGAGACTCAGCGATCCCGGGGTTTTGGTTTCATCACCTTCAGCAATCCAGAGTATGCCTCAGATACCATGAGAGCCATGAATGGAGAGTCTCTGGATGGTCGCCAGATCTGTGTGGATCACGTGGGCAAGTCAGCCAGGGGAACTAGAGGAGGTGCCTTTGGGGCCCATGGGCGTGGTCGCAGCTACTCTATAGGTGGAGGGGACCAGGGCTATGGGAGTGGTAGATATGACAGTTGATCTGGAGGATATGGATATGGATATGGAAGGTCCAGAGACTATGGTGGCAGAAGCCAGGGTGGTTATGACCGCTACTCAGGAGGAAATTACAGAGACAATTATGACAACTGAAATGAGGCATGTGCACCTAAAGTAGGTACACAAGGAATAAAACTTTGATCCAGGATCATCCTTCCAAATAGCTGTATTTATAAAGATTTTTGGAGCTGCACTGACACATCTGTTCTAGTACATCAAGTTCTATTTTTTAACTGAGCTCCCAAGGTAGCTTGTTACAGAGACCTTTTAGAAAGCTCCATGTGATTTCTAAAATTTTCTCCCATTTAAATACTAATCCTGGGACATTGCAAATGTGGGTATTTTTCCTCTTACCAGTTTTTTAGTTTGGGCTCTCAGGATTACAGATTGTGACCAAAAAATGTTGGCTTAGACTGCTTTAAAAACAAGTAATGTGTGTTTAGGGACATTTAAAAGTCTATCTACAATGTTTATCACAATTAGGAAGCAATTTCCAAATGCAAATACAAGAAATCATTGACACGATTAGAGGTTTAGAGGTGGTTTTTCTTTTTTTAATTCAAGGTTACCACCCTGAGTATAGAGAAGTTTCTTAAAAATATTTGTGAATGTATTTTTTAGTACTGGAAGAAAAAATATTCTGTTGTGTCTCATTTAGCATTTTAAGATGTCCTTCACGGAGCTGATTAAAAAGTGGAAACATGAAAAAAAAATTCAATCTCAATAAAAATCCCTAGAAGTTTACATACTGATTTTAAAATTTATGTGGATACAAAGGACTTTGAATTGCCCAAATAATTTTTAAAAAGAAGAACAAAGTTGCAGGACTTACTATGAAGTTCCAATAATCAAGACTATAGTATAAACAAAAGGATAGATATATTAATAAATCAGCAAAACATCAGAGAATACAAAAGTATCTCTATACCTGTATAGTGATTTTTTTTTATAAAGGCACAAGGCAATTCAATGGGGAAAGGAAGTATTTGAAAGTTCCTAAGAGTGTAGATCTTAAAAGTTCTCATAACAAAAAAATTTTGTGATTATATGTGGTGATGGATGTTAATATAATGGTGGAAATCATTTCACAATATATGCAAATAATGACTCATTATGTTATGTACCTGAAACTAATATAATGTTATATGCCAATAAAAAAGTGGTCTTTCCATATGGGAAAAAAATGCATTGACTCTTACCTCATGTCACACATAGTAATTAATGTGTAAACGGTCATTAACCTAAATGTTAAATCTCAAACTACAAAACTTCTCACAGAAAAAAGGAACAAAATTTTGTGACACTGGATACGGAAAAGATTTGTGAAACAGAAGATGAAAAGCACAAAGGAAAGATGAATTAGAATGGACTTCATTAAAATGAAAAGCATTTGCTCCCCAAAAGACATAGGTAAGAAAACAAAACCAAAAGAAAGGCCGTGGATTGGGAGAAAATATTTGCAAAACATGTATCTGTCAAAGGGTTTATAACTAGATTATGTAAAATACTCTTAGAACTCAATTCCTAAAAGAAAGACAACACAAAAAAAAAGAAAAAGAAAAAAGAAAGACAACAGTTTTTTTTTTTTTTTTTTAATGGGCATGGGGTACCTGGGTGGTTCAGTCATTTAAGCGTCTGCCTTTAGCTCATGTCATGATCCCAGGGTCCTGGGATCCAGCCCCATGTCAGGCTCCCCGCTCAGTGTGGAGCCTGCTTCTCCCTCTCCTTCTGCCTGCTACTCCCCCTGCCTGTGCTCTCTTTCTGTGTCAAATAAGTAAAAATCTTTTTAAAAAATGGGCATAGGATTGGATATTTCACAAATGACCAGTGGATACATGAAAAGATGCTCAACATCACCAGCCAGTGGAAGATGCAAATTAAAACCACAGTGAGATACTACTATAACTACTACTACTACTACCCTACTACCCACTGGGATGAATTAAACCAAAAAAAATCTGACAATACCAAGTAGTATCAACAATGTGTTCCATATTTTGACAGTGGTGATGTTTTCATGAATTTATATATAAGCAAAATTAATCAAAGTGTTCATTTTTAATGGATATAGCTTATTGTAAAGTTGTATTTTAATGAAGTTGACTTAAAAAATATAAGTCTATAAGAATAACAATTTATTATCCCAGTGGACCAAGATACAAAGATGCTTGTGCACTTGCTAAAGTAGCAAGTGTAGCTGGGGTCAGACTTTAGTTCTCAACCCAACTCTTTTCCCTTCCAATTAGTTCATGCTCCTGAACATAGAATACAGGATTGAAGGAAGGAAGAAGCAAGAAGGGAAGCAAGTGTCCTAAGAATGGATCGGCTGTAATCCAGATCCTTAGTCTTGTCTTAATCAGTGATGTCAAAACACTTCCCCTACTGAAGACATGCCTTGTTTTTAACTTAAAATTTTTTCATTTTTAAAAATAGCTTCCTCATTTTTTCTTTCTCTTCCCTAATCATAACGGTCAATTTGAATTGTATAGACATATGGAAACAGAATCCAAGTGACTTACGCTATATACCATGAATAAAGAACTTTGGACACAGCTCTTCCTGCCGGTTTATGAGTGAGTGCTCTTCGGAACCTGTTTCAACTATGTAGATGGGTTAGAAGAAGTACATAAACAATTTAGAGATTGGGGTGCCTGGGTGGCTCAGTGGTTGAGCATCTGCCTTTGGCTCAGGGCATGATCTTGGGGCCCTGGGATTGAGTCCTGCATCAGACTTCCTGTGGGGAGCCTGCTTCTCCCTCTGCCTATGTCCCTGCCTCTGTCTCTCTGTCTCTAATGAATAAATAAAATCTTTTTTTAAAAAAAGAAAATGCAGAGAATGTGTTGAGTTAATGCCTTTAAGAATTAACATTGTAAATTTGTCAAATTTCTTTACAGCTTGTTATTTTTTTAACATTTTAATATCCTATTATTTTACATGTACTTTTCTCTGTTTTTCTTGGGCTTAAAAACAGGTTCAATGAAATTTGATATTTTTTTCTCTAAGACATTTTATCATCTTGAAATTACTGATATACTAAGCTGTGTCACATTGTATTTGATGTTAGTGTGCAGATTCCACTGTGAGAAAAAAATGGAAGATAATTCAGTGGAGGACCACTTACTTAAATAGGAGTTCACTAGCCTTTGTTATCTAACAAGTGAAATCATGTCCTCTTGCAGGATTTCCCATACAGAACTCTGTACATTAAGGGCTTGAACTGCCTAGGTTGCACTTCTGAAAAGCTCCTGTGTTCAAAGAGCAAAAATATCACATTGAGAAATTCAAAAAATTTTCTTTGTGAATCTGAATTTATACAGCATACTTTACTTGAATTTATGGGAAACAATGTAACAAACGAGTTCCTGGAAAATAACCACAATTTTATGTTCCAGAGAAAGCTGGCATTTTTTGAACACCAGCAGTGCTTGGGGTCCTATAAAATATTTTGTGCATACTGTAATCACTACTTTGCAGATGGGAAAATGCAGGCACAAAGAGATGGTAAGTTTCAAGATTTTAACCTGGCCGCCAGTCTGTGGAGCCTGCACCCTCTCACCCTTGGTCATACTTGCAGGAGCAGGTCTCCACTTTTTCCTGCGCATACCCTGTTCCTTCCCACCTTCATTCATCTTGTTTGTCCTCCCAGAGAGCCCAGCCTCCCCTCCACTGGTCACATCCTGTCCACCCTTCATTGTCTGGGCACTTAGACCTTCTGTATTCTAGCAGCAGCTACTCTGCCTAATTTCCTATTGACCAAACATAATTGCTCCCTTAACGCTCGGGGAATAACCTCAGAAGTGGCTGTCCTGCCTCACATCGCTCTTCCTCCAAACCATCCTATGTAATACCCCCCCTCTTTTTTTAAAGTTTTGATTTATTTATTCATGAGAGACACACAGAAAGAGGCAGAGACCTAGGCAGAGGGAGAAACAGGCTCCCTGTGGGGAGCCTGGATGCAGGACTCAATCCCAGGACCCTGGATCACAACCATCACAATGTGAGTCAAAGGCAGATGCTCAACCACTGAGCCACCCAGGTGCCCCTTCTGTAATCTTCTTAAATACACATTCTTAAAGCCTTGGGCAGCCCCCACTGTTCTACTTTGAATCCTAGTTTGGAGAATGTTCAAGGCCCTCCAAAATCTTTGACCCACTTTCCAGCTCTATCCAGATATGGAGACGTCAACCCCAGACAGGTATTTCTCAGGTCATTTTCAATGTGGTTGGCATATGATAAATACTTAATGTGAGTTATCATTGTTTTATATTTAATATTTAAATATAATAGTCATATAATTCAAACACAAAAATATAGAAATGTATAGTTGAAATATTTTCTACTGATTCTTGGTCCCATTTTCCCACTTCCCATTCCCCATCCCCACACATTAAACTAGAATTAATTTCTTTTTTTAAGATAAATGATAGCATACTATACACATTGACCTACATGTTGTTTTTTTCTACTTAATATATCTTGGACACTTTTTGTATCAGTGAGCTTGCCCATTTCTTTTTACAGCTGCATAGACAATTTTATGGCTACATGAACATGTCATAATTTAATTAACCATAGTTTATTCCCTGATGATACGCATTTATATCATTTTCAGTCTTTTACTGCAAATATCCTCATACACACTGTATGCATGAAAACTTATTTGTAAAGTACATTCCTAGAGGGAGAAGTAGAAGAATGATTTAGGCATTTGTAATTTTAAAGATACTGGTAGAATATATATTTTGGCATAGGGGACATATTGATTTCTACTTTCAACAGAAATCAATAGTTTCCCCACAGCCTTGCCAACACACTGTGGTATTAAATTTTTCATTTTTGCCTATCGATGGGAGAAATGGTGTTTTAGTGGAGTTTTAGTTTGCCTTTTAAAAAATGAGTGGGTTTGAGCATTTTTCAAATGTGTAAGAGCCGTTTGTTTTTCACTTTCTGTTTATAACCTTTACACATTTTAGAATTGTTCTGCGTTTTCCCTTATCAATTTATAGATATTGTATATGTTACAGAAATTAGCCCTTTTTTTGTTATATGAGATGCAGACGTTTTCCCCAAGTTTGTCATTTGTCTCTTGTTTGTGGTGTTTTTATTCTTGCAGGTGTTTTTGATGTTAACCTTGTTAACTTGTCATTTTCTTTCATGCTGTCAGGACTTTAAGTCATGTTATAAATGCCTTTCCCTGTCTGAGATGATAGAAATTTTCCCTTATTTCTCCTAGAAGTTTGGTTCTTTCACTTCCTATATTTAAATCTTTGAGCCATCTAGAATTTATTCTGGCGTGTATTATGAGATGACATTCCCCTTTTTCCCAGATGGCTGCTGATTTATACTGACACCATTTATTAAATATCCTTATATTCCCCACTGCTTTGAAATTATGTGCTAAAGTCCTGTATGCACCTGCCTCTATCCTTGGGCTTTCTATTCTGTCTGGTTGGTTGGCTGTCTGTTCATGTGCCAGGACCACATACTGAGCATAGCTGAAATCAAACAGGGCTGGCTGCACAGATCCTTCTTTCCAGAGTTCTCTTTCCTATCAGCATTAATGATTCATTAGAGGTGGTTTTCAGTGACAACAACAAGAACCAATGACAAACATCCTTTCTCTTGGATTTTTTTTTCTTGTGATCATAGTAAGTTTATAAATTAACTTAGGAAAACTTGATTTTGAATCTTACTCTCTAAGAATGTAGTCCATCCTTCTATTTTTGTTCCATTCTATTTCGTTGCCCTGCAAGAACATTTAAAATTTGTTTTCAAATTGTTTTTGTGCTGTTTTCTTCCTAGATATTTTATCCAGTTGTTGCTCATAGGCTTGGAGCCTTTTCTTTCATTATATTTTCTGTTAGTATGTATGGAGACTTTTGGTTTCTGTATATTAATTTCATAGCTTGCTAGCTTAATGTGTTTTCTTATTTCTAGTGATTTTTGTTTTTAATTGATTCTCTTGATTTTCCAAATAATCATATAATCTACAAATAGGAAAGCCTTGCCTCCTCTTTTACAATATTCCTCTGGTTTCTTTCTTGCCTGGTTGCTTTATTTTTAAATATTTATTTATTTTTGAGGGAGAGAGCAAGAGAGAGCATGAGCGCAGTGGGGAGGGGCAGAGGGAGAGAGAATCTTCACTCAGACTTCCTACTGAGCCGAGGACTCTGTATCAGGCTTGATCTCAATACTCTGAAGACAGGACCTGAGCGGAAACCAGGAGTCAGCCACTTAACCAAGTGTGCCACCCAAACACTCCATATCTGGTTGCTTTAGATAGTACCTTCAGAACAGTGTTAGTTAATGGAAATAGTACCAACTTGACTTTTTTCTGGTTTCAGTGGGAGTTTCTAGTGTTTCCTCATTAAGCCCATGCAGCCTTTTGGTTTAAGACTGACATCTTAAGAAAACATCTTAAGTTCATCAATTTGTATTTCATTAAGAATCTTTTAAAAATTCAGTGCTGGTGATCAATTTTTGACGGGTGATTTTTCATTATCTATGGAGCTGGTTATATTTTACCCCTAAGTGTCCAAAAGGATGAATTATGTTAATAACTTTCACATTGAATTACACTTGCATTCCCGTTCTAACTCCACTTGGTTTTCATACATTCCATCTACTATATTTTATTTAGGATTTTTTGCAATGATATTCATAAGATTGATCTATAATTTTCTCTGTTTCATGTATAAATACATCTGTTTAGATCCTCTCTTCTGGAGTTAGATTGGTAAATTATATTTTTCTTTTCTCTTCTAAAGATTTATTTATTTGAGAGATTGAAAGAGCACAAGTGGGAGGGAAAGAAGGAGAGGGAGAGAGGGAATCTCAAGCAGACTCCCCGCTGAGCATGGAGCCCGAGGTGGGACTTGATCCGAAGGCCCTGAGATAATGACCTGAGCCGAAATCAAGAGTCGGCACTTAACCGACTAAGCCACCTAGGAGCCTTGGTAAATTATGTTTTTCTAGACTTGGATAGTCTCATTCACATTTTCAAATGCACTGGCATGGAGCTCAGTAAAGGAGTCCTTTGATTCTTTTAATTTTCAGTCTCTGTTGTTATGTCCCATCATCATTTCTCTTGTTTTGTACTTTTAATGTATCTTTTGCTGCCTAGATTTGGCAGGAGTGTGTTTTCAGAGAGCCAGCTTTGGTTTTATTTATCAGTTCTCTGAAATTTTATTTATCAGCTTTGGTTTTACTTATCAGGTTTTATCTATCAATTTTGCTCTGAAATGACCAGTTTCAACTTTATAGAAATTCATTGGATGGTTAAGGAAAGAACTAAGTTTGGGCCCCCAGGATGGGGCTAGGTAAAGGTCGGCCTTGAGTGGTAGGTAGGCGGCAGACTTTAGACTTGTGGAAATGTTATCAAGAAGCCATTGGAGGGATGCCTGGGTGGCTCAGTTGGTTAGGCATCTGACTCTTGGTTTCGGCTCAGGTCATCATCTCATGGGTCGTGGGATCAAGCCCTGAGTCGGGCTCCGTGATCAGTGAGCAGTCTCCCTGAAGATTCTCTTCCTCTACCCCTTTCCCCACTCGCATATGCGCGCTCTCTCTCTCTAAAATAAATAAATCTTTAAAAAAAAAAAAAAGAAGCCGTTGGAGAGCTCTGGTTAGGAAGGTAACAAGATTGGAAGTGTTGTTTTGAAAAGATGAACATTCACATATCAGCAGTTATCTTACATAGTACTTTGTCTTTTCCAAAACCATTTTGGATAAGAAATGCCTTTTTCAACAACAATAGAAAAAAATAAATCATCTATTTCCTTCTAAACAGTGAATGATTTGCTCCAATCACATAAATGAACACCTTCCAGGAACTTCTCATGATTTATTTTTTAAAAGATTTTATTTATTTGAGAGAGAAAGCACAAGCCAGGGGGGGTACAAAGGGAGAGAGAGAAGCAGACTTTCCACTGAGCCCAACTTGGGGCTTGATCCTAGGGCTCCAAGATCACGACTTGAGCTGAAATCAGATGCTTAACTGACTGAACTCCTCATGATTATTTTAAATGTTGTACGGTTGGCTGAAATCTTCTGTTAGTTGTTCTGGAATTTCACACTGAAAGCACCTTTAAATTTGAAGTATATCTTAAAATTAATTGGATTGTGAAGCAATTATTCATTTCTACTATAGCACTTTATGTTATTCCTCATTTGGAATGTAGCTTTGCCTTCAAGGCTGTATTATTTCTCTACTAGATTGTGAATTCCTTACATAAAAATAGTACATGTTAAGTTTTATGAAGGTCAATTCATGTTTGTTAGTAATTTGTTTTACTTAAAACTACTCATATAATAGAATTCTCACAGTGTGCATATAAATGATTGAAATACTCCAAAATTACTATCTGCCTTGTTTGTGTATTATCCCTAATCATATAAAACATTTTCAGTTGTCTCATTATACTAAATAATCTGTGTTTTATCCTGCTTTCTATTATTAGAGAAACTAAATTAGTATGTGTTACACCATATCCATGATCTCTTTTACTTGATTTTTGTGTCAAGGGCTAATAGTTCCCACTCCTACTGATTTTGTTGAGGAAGGCGATGTGCCTACAAGAAACTATTTCCTAGACTCCTCGGTGGGTAAGAGTAGCCATGGGAATAACTTCTGGCTGCTGGGATGTAGGTTGACGATACTGAGCAGAATGTTCCTGCCTGGAATTTGGAGGTCAAGGCTGGAAGAGGAGGTTCTTGCCAACAGAAATGATGGAAGACCACAAAGTGTGATGAGCTACTCAATTTGCAGGAGGCAGCACAAAATGGAAGTAAGGGGCCTTTGTTCAATAGTTACTAATAACAAGAAATGCCAATGGCAGAGCATTAACCTCAGTGCTGGGCCCTTCTCAGCATGGGGCTCAATGAGAGCACAGGTTCCATGCCCGTGAAACTGGCTCTTGTGAATGAGTTGAGGGCCCTGGGATGTCCTGGAGCTGCCATGCCAGCCCTGGACTGCCTGTCTTCCCCTACCCCGCTCCTCCTCCTCCTTCTTCTTTCTTCTTTTCTTCTTCAAGATTTCATTTATTTGAGAGACAGAGTGAGCAAGCATAAGCAGGGGAGAGGAGCAGAGGGAGAGGGAGAAAGAGACTCCCTGCTGAACAGGGATCCCAATGTGGGACTTGGTCCCAGGACCCTGAGATCATGACTTGAGCCAAAAGCAGATGTTTAGCCAACTGAACCACCCAGTTGCCCTGCTCTTTGGTAATGGAGAGCACAACCCTCTTCTTGTTTAAGACTCTGTTATCTTGATTTTCTATTACATGCATCCCATAACTGATGTGTTGTGATTGCTCTCATTTTACAGATGAAGAAACTGAGGCTCAGACAAGTTTAGTACCTGATCTTGGTAGGCCATTTGGGGTGTGGACTCAGGCCCTGTGAACTGGGTCATGTACCCTTGTGCCAACACAGTGTCTTTCCTTTCCTACAGAGATGGTATCATTCTGCATTTCCTTTTTCTGGCAAGACTTTGCACTCTGCAGGTTTGCTGTCTCCCAGGGGCTCCTTTTTGTAGTCTACAGTAGAGGAGGGCAGCACTTCATCCCACCAATTTTTCCGCCTTCACATTTACTTTGTACTCTGGAGTAGATGATATGTAGAATCTCAGTCTAGATTTAAAATATGGCCCAAAAAAGTGATTCACTTCTATCTCTAGCAAAATGTTTATAGTTTATTCCCCAGTGGTTCTCCCTTTGCAGATAAAGAGTTAAGATCTTACATAATTCAATTAAAAAAGAAACTCAAAATATGTGAGATCCCATCTGATGTGGGTTTCTGTCTACTTGACCCTTCAAGAGGAAGGGCATGGCAGTCCTTCCAGTGAGATCACAATCAGGAAAATGCAGCTAGAATTTATTGCTTAATAGTGCATTAGGATAAATAGTGTTTATTGCTCTCGGCATTCTCATCTATGGTCATGGGAAGCACTGTGGCCACTATTATTTCTTTTATTAGCACACAGGCCATGGCTGCCACTTCACCTGCTTGGGGGCCCCGTGTAACACAGGTATTGTATTTGCTAGATTCTGAAAGTGATTGCAATTTGGCTGAACTCTAGCATAAGCACCCAACCTTGGTTAATATCCACAAGACAACATTCTGGACCACATCCTGAGTGGTGTTGGGGTGGGGGTGGACACAGCACATCTTCACAGGTAATCACAGGGTATCATGTGGGAGGTGGCAGTGGCCATTTCTCTCCCTCTTTATAGGAGAGAAAATTCCCTATCTTTCCTAAGAGGAAGAAATTCTAGTCTGTTCAGTCAGATTCCAGGGCAGTGAATGCTGGGTTTTTACCAGTGGGCACATTGACTGAATGTGCTTTCTCATCTTTCATTCGGGAAGAGGGCCAGGGTCCCTTTTAAACTTGGCTCAGGAAGTAATGCATGGATGCTGGGGAGTCCTAGTGGCTCAGAGGCTAGAGATTGGACATGGATTTAGGTTGAAGACCCTACTTAGCCTTTGACTTCCAAACTGATGTTACCATACACCTTGCATTGGGGTGTCAGGCATATTTGTGATATGTGGTCCTTAGGAAGTCCATGGAGGATAAGAACTCTGGTGTTCCTGGGTCCTTCACTAGAGCATCATTTTAATATCCAAATCTTACCATAAGCTTTGGCCCTCTGGTTATGGTGATGTATTAAAAATTGTTGGCATTATGAAGGTCTCATGAAGTACTATTCTGTGAAACTTGGTGTAAGGGTTGAATTGTGTCCTTCCCCAGCCCCCATTCACTTGTTGTAGTCCTAACTCATAGTATCTCAGAATGTGACTATAGGGAGGTAAAATGGATCATTAGAGCCCTCATCCAATATAACTGGTGGTGTCCCTCAAGAAAGGGAATTTTAGGGATGGATATACATAGAGGGAAGACAATGTAGAGACCCAGAGTGATGCCTGTGTATGAGCAAGGACAGAAGCCTGGAACAGATGCTTCCCTTGCAGCCCTCATAAAGAACCAACTTGCTGATAGCTTGATTTCAGTTCTAGCCTCCAGAACTGTGAGACAATACATTTCTATAGATTAAGTTACTTGTGATATTTTGTTATGGTAGTCCTAGCCAACTGATGGGCTTGGCAACCAGGGCAATCCTAAAAGCCAATGTACTCCATGGAGAGATGTGGGAAGACCACTCAGCAATATTTGAAATAGTCACCATAACTTTTCTTCCGCTATTCAAATACAGCAACATTAATGACATTTGCTTGACTGCAAGAAGCTCATAAATGTTTGCCAGCAACTACTTATATGCAATAGGTCGAAGACTTTCAGACTTCCTTAAAATAAGGAAATCTAGGACAGGTTATCATGATCTGAGTTGGGTCCCACAGAGGTCAGGTCAGTTGTAAAGTAGAATAGATTGGAGGCTTCTAAGTCTTATTTATTGATGAGAATTCTGACTCTCAATAGGGAGTCGCTATGCTTATTTTAGTCCTGAAATACTTAGAACAGTGGTTGGCACGCGGTAGATGCTAAAAATTGTAACAATTACTATTTTGTGTCCAACTCTGGAAAAGGATTGCTTTTTTTGAAGTTAGTGGTTAGAGGGGAGTGTCTACCCCTTGAAATCTTCACACTTTTGGTGTGCTTAATAAACTATTTCTAATGACATGAGGTCTGAGCATGCTGCCTTGAAGAACTGGGTTATATTTTAACTTTGTACCACATTACCAATAAATCTCTTTTGAAAAGAACAATAGGCCTTTGCCATCCAGTGGTTGGCCAATGCAAAAATATTTCTTGAACAAATAAAAAACAGAGTGTTTTATGAAAGAAGTTGATAAAATAAGGAAAATAGAAGTCTAGTATCTCTAAGGTCCTAGTTAAATATCTTAGTCATTAAACATTAAAGTTCAAATATATGACAAATATTTTACCATTGTGTTTATGAATAAGCAACCTGAACATCATAAAAATTAGGTTTGTAAAGGTACTGAAGTTTAATTCATAAAGAAACAAGAAATATTGCCTATATTACCCTGTCTTTGCATACTATTTTTTAACCATTTTTAAAGGTTTTATTTGTTTGAGAGAGAGAGAGAGAGAGAGAGCATGCACGCATGCATGAGTGGGGGGGATGGGCAGAGGGAGCGGGAGAAGTCCCACTGAGCAGGAAGCATGATGTGGGACTCAGTCCCAGGACCCTGGGATCATGAATGAAGCAATGTGTGAGTGCTTTTCTTGGGTTTCTATTAATCAAGGGAGAAAAGGCAACATATCAGTAAAGAATGAACATTTTTTACTTTGAAACAAGGAAGGCAATTTATTGTAGTGAGATTACATTGAAATTCTATATATGATCCCCAATGTATATAAAGTAATTTACACTGTTGGAGAAGACATACTGAGCCACGAAGAAACTCAAAGTGCTATAAATCAGTTAATATTGATGTAATGCATTTTTGCTAATCTATCCAAATTGAAAATGAGATGGTTGAAAGGACATATTTGTTTAAGTATTTTTCATAAATTTTAACGGTGGCCTTTTCAATTACTGGAGTCTGTAATGCCTTTGATAACTCCAAACACTGAAGTCTGTTCCTTGCAGTCTGCTCCTTTTTCTTACCATGGTAAGTAGTTATCACAAAGCTGCTTATGAACATAAAGTTCTAACAGAGATTTAAACATTTTCCTCTAAATGGGGTTTGTGGAAAATATGAAAAATGGCATGAGATTTGAGGCAACATAAAAGTAGAAGAAAAATTATTTTTGAACACTAACCATAGAAAAGTGCCCAGGAGGCAGAGAACAGCAATGCTGTTGACCACAAGTTCACAAACAAATATACACATACTCACGTAGACATCTTTGCACCTGATACCTTGCCTCTAGTACATTTTATACACTTGCTACATGTTGCACAAATTTAGGCAGGCACAGACACTGCCTGGGTGCCCTTGTGCGGCTAGCCCCCTGGAGGAGGGCTCTACACAACCTCTTGAAAGGAGCTTATTCATGACTTTTTAGAAAACAAATTCTAAAGCAGTTCTTTATACAGTCCTACATTTACAGAGATACCACAAGCCATGTCATGGTGTCTAGTCTGCTTTCCTAAATGTAGGATTCTTTAGCATACTGGAGTTGGTCAGCCTCAAAGACCGGCTGACTACATTGCTGCACTAGGTGGTCCAGCCTACTCTTCTGTTTTGATTCAGATAGAGTTCTTAGGCGGTACAGCTCTGGTCTCCTTGTAACAGTCACTTGTCCTATTGTTTCTGCAGAAGCATGGACAGTCCTGCTCTGTTCCCAACTCTCAGTCCTGGGAGATAGTCTGTGCCCGTCAAGTGGCTCTTCACTGCCTATATTTCTTGAATTCCCTCCATGACGAAAAGGTAGGAGAGGTGGTAGTTCAGTGTCCTGGCTGAGCATTCTAGCTCTCATGCTGCCAACTGTTTGGCCCCCATAGGCCGAGAGGTCCAATGCCTGGCACCTAATGGCCTCTTCATAAGATGGCGGACTTCCAGGGCTTCTCTGATCCACTTGCTGGAACACATCCTCGACTGAGAGGGCATAGGATCTGGAGCTAAAGTCTAGAGCAGTTTGGCCCTGGATTTCAGACAAGTTTTCCTGAATGATTCGCCCAGCAAGCTGGCTTTCTTTTTTAAAACCTTTCTTTACTTGGTCTCTGGTAAAGCCTTTGGATTTCACAGACACGCAACTAGGGGTTTTGGTAAGCACTCTTTTGTGAGAGGCAAAGGAGAATGACATGGAGTGTTTTTTGATTTCTCTGTTGGGCTTACTTTTCTCTGTCTTTGTGAAAGACTGATGTCTTGTGAAGAAATTTCTTTTAGGACTGGAAGGAGAAGCCATGGGTGAGCTGTCAGAGGAAGCATCCAGAGAGCCACTGGAGATGGCTTTGGGCATTAGTCCCCATAGTGACACCAAACCCTGAGTTGAGTTCTTCACCTTCAGGTCCTGTGGACTTTGGATTTTGCCTTCAACTGCAGGAAACACCTCCTCTGGAAATGGGTCTTCAGCCTCCTCACTTTCCAAATGAGCCTCTGCCTGAGCCATGGTGAAGTCATCCTCACTCCGTGTTAGTTTTTGGTGTGTTTTCTGGCTCTCCAGGCTCTCTTGTGAGGAAGACATGCTGGGCTCTGAGTAGCTCCTGTCTGGTTCACTGAGGGAGTTTTTCAGCCCGGCTATGGTGCTGACAATGGGCTCCGGGCTCAACTCCCAAGCAAGCTGTGGGCCTCTGGACTCCCAGCTGGCAGCCGTCTCCAAGGGCACCTGGGGCCTCCTGTTTGGGGAGCTGGTGGCACCGCTGGATTCCACGTCAGGATCATTGCTGTCATAGGCTGAGTCATTCTGCAGCATTGACAGGTCTAGAGGAAGTGAAGGGATAGTTGAGTTTCTGATTCAGTTTCTTTGAAAAATAAACTATATATAGTACAATTCACCCCACTTGTATCAAGTATAGTGCTAGGGAATCTGGTGAAGCTACTCTGGGACTTGATGTGAAAGAAATTTGTCACATTAAAATTTTGTTTCTTTCTTAGTTTGAGAGAAGGTGTGGAAGAGAAGTAGGAAAAGGAAACATGAGCGAGAGAATGAGAACGAGAAAAGAGAACAATGTTTCACTGAACATTTATTGATCTTAAATTTAAAAATTCATCTTTCGGATGGCTCTTTTGTTGGATCCATTCCATTATAATGGACCCATATCCCACTGTGTGGAAACAACCCTCTAACTAAAGCTAACTTAGTAAAATTGGCAGTTCTTCCTGATTCAGAAGGAAGCTGAATGAGTGTCAGCAGAATGAGGAGACTGTGGGAAAATTTGAGAGCAAGTTTCCATGTTAATGGTGTCCTGTGGATTTGGTTTGGTGACTTGTGCAGGTGACTTCTGCTTCAAATACCAGAGATACTTTATGTTACTGGCATGGACTGGCAGACTGGCATGAACTTCCCCCCATGATCATAATCAGTCGAGAGCACATTTTGTACCTGAACTGTCGGTGTGTTCCAGAGAGTCATCAGAAGCAGTACTGGGGTGTGTGGGAATGTTCTCCCCAAATATTTCCAAGCAGTTATCAATGAGGAACTCCACCAGTGACTTAACCTGTGAGGAAGAATAAGCAAGTCATCAGCCTAAAGGCATTTTGAGTTTTCTTTAAAGGAAGAGGGAAGAGAATGGGGATATAATGAGGATCTGCTGTTAGGGATGTGCCAAACGAGAGATCTTTATGTGTTTGGAAAGGGCATACAGAAAATGGGTAAAAGTCATATATATTAAAGTTATTTTTGAGACATACATTTTTAGAGAACTAAAAAAAAAAAAAAAAAAAAGACCTCTAAAGTAACTAAAATTTTCATGTAAATAAGCAGTTTCCCAAACTACTGACAGAGTGCAATGCATAAATGAAAAAAAAAAAAAAAAAAACACACAACAAAACCCAACCAAACCAAAGGGCTTTTCTATACATTCGGAGTTTCTCAGAAGTAGACTGGAACAAACCTTGTTGTTCAAGTCTTTCTGGGCTTCGAAAGACAGGTGTTGGTCATTCTCTCGGGTCAGCATGTTGGGTCCGATGCAGATAGCTAAATTGCTGGCATCCATCTTATTGATCTCCGAGTTTTTGCTGATCAGATAGAGCACGGAGATCAAGTGCTTGAGCAGCAGGAGGTTGGGCCGCGGGAGCTTCTCTGCAACCCTGGAATGAGGTTCAGGGAAGCTGATTTTAGAGGAGGCTAATGGTTTTAGTGGAGCAAGTTGAAAATTTTTGCCTAACGCAGACTGCCTTCAAAATGAGGAAGGTACATTCTTATTGGTAAGATGGTGAAATGTTCATTCAGACACTTCCAGTGGCAATTGATGTGGAATGAAACTGGTTAACCATGAGATCTTAAAGACCTAAGACACTGGTCTTTATAATTAGGACAATACAGGGCCTGTTGTTTGTATAGATCTTAAATTAGGAATCCTTAACTTCTGTAACAAACTCCATTGTGGAATACATTTTGAAAACTGTTTTGTAGAGTAACTCGTGTAGCCACACAGAATGTCTTTCTAAAATTGCAGGACTGATATCTTGGGAGCACAATCATTTGCCTTTCTTGATCTGTGATCATCCCACAAAAATGACCCATTTTTATACCATTCTGTGAAATCTTTATGGAGAAGAAATCAGTTTCTAAGGGCATATTCGTAAATATGGTCAAGTCAGCACTTGATCGGGAGCATTGGTACTAATGATAAAAAAAAGATGTGTGAAGCCTCACTTTTTCAAAATATGCAATGGTGATCTAATGTAGCGGCCATTTTCACTTCTCATAAGAAGTTGGTATTATGAAAGAACTTTATGTCTTTAAGAAGAAACTTGCAGTAATCTTAGGATTTTCAATTTGGGACAGACACTCTAATGCCTTAATTCAATAACCTGTTCATTGTAAGTATTTAGCCATGTAGAACAATCCTAATAGACTTTCATTGTATCCAGCAAAAATGCTGATATGTTGAAGTCAGGTGTTTGAGATTGTCTAGTTGCTGAAAGGTTGCAGGTCATTTACAAATGTAATTGGTTTTTGTTGTCTTTGGAATTTGTTTTTATATAGTTTTCATTTTGATTAATTTTTTTTCATTTTGATTAATTTTAAGACATGCAATATGCTGTGGAATTTTATGATGAAAACAATCCTTTCCAGATTGTTCCACGATGCTTTAAGGGATGTTTTATGAGGGAGTTTTTGCCTTGCAGAACACACATCTATTAGGTTAACCTCAAATTCCTACACTTGGCAATTTAGCCTGTTTTGAGGCTTTCATCTTTGGTTTTTGTCTCATATCTTCTTGAACTACTTATGTTTTTAGACTCCTTCACCTCTTGGAATTTGTGACTATTGAAATTTACTTTCTACTCTGAAAAAGTGTTTCCTTTCATTTGGCTAAAACTACTTTAAAAGGAATATCCAGGGTACCTCATGATTTTTATTCTGGGAGTAGATAAATAATTCCACTCTGATTCTCTAAACACTTCAATTTTCCTGAAACACTCAGGGAATTGTGTGAAGATCAAAAGATGGAAACCACGGGGGCCTGGGCCCTGGCAATGACTCTGGCCACTTACTGTTTCAGGGCCTCAATTCTATCCTCTTCATTCTGCCTCTCCAGGGCGTCCATCCATTCTTCAAACAGGTCACATGAAAGTAGCTTCAGTGGGATACTTCTGAGGAAGTCCTGGAGGATGAAAAGTGAATGGTTTGGCCTGGTTACATTATATAATGTGCTGGCATCTTTGTCTTCCCCTTGTCTGGTCCAGCTCAGGGGCCCTCTGATCATCCTACCATAGGCTGCACCCCCTTCCTTCCTGCATTTGACTGCTCTAGGGAAATCTCTCTCAGCAACTTGCTAACAATGGACAGAGTAAGGCCATCATCTGAGATGCTACCAGCTTAATAGGCATGGACTTGGCATTTCCTCATCAGAATTTAATGTATCATTTTCTGTTGGAATCTGAGATCAGAGACACAGAAGTGTTTATATAAGAAGATAAAAGGCTTAACTAAAAAAACTTAAACTCCAAGATCAGTTTACTTTGATTTGTTGGGAGAAGAGCCATTTCTTATTTTCTGAGACTTAACATCACTGGAGATTATTTGGTAGCAATGCTATCAACTCACCTTAAAGATTGCAGCCAGGAGGTGCACGGGGAGACTTTTCAGATCTACCATGCCTCCCGAGTTGAGATCTTCCTTTAGCTCTTTGCGGGCTTTCTCATTGGCTGCTTTCCTGAATATCCCTTCGGTGGAAGGTCCTTTAAGGCACAAAATAGTGAGAATATCCTGTTGGAAAGAGAGGTAGGAATAGGAAAAGGTTACCCTTACATTGAATATGAAACCATGTGCTGCTACTACTACATGAAAAATCTATGCTTAGGTATTAAAACGGTGCATAAGAATAGTGGCAAACTTCATCCATCATAGAGCATCCTCTCCATAAAAGTTCTCCATGATACCAACATGGTCTTAACAAGACATCATGAATGCCATTTTTTATAGCTCCATTTCTATCAGCTGTGTCCCTCAACTCTGCTGTTTTTCTAAGAGGAGGTAACTTGGGTAAGTTCTAATTTTGTACGTTCTAAGATTATTTCAGGCCTCTCTCCTTTCAAGTCATTCCATATAAACACTGGATTTCTGATCGTGACTTTTCAGAAGCTACACATTTTTAGCACTCTTAGCTCCATGAAATCAGGAGGATGGAGGAATGGAGGGAAAGCATAATTAATTTCTAGACTGTCAGCAGCCAAGTAGTCTCCTGACTGCACTCATATGTGGAAACACCATTTCCAAAAGTGGAAAAAAACTGGATTGGCCCCAGCGAGTTTAGCATGAGAATGATATTTAGAGCTCCCAGGGATTTTTCACATCTGACAAAAACCTGAAGCAGGTTTTGGAGTACACGCACACCTACCTGAATGGGTCTGGGGAGTGTGTCGTCCTCACCACAGATGATTGACAAGGGCTGATCAAATAGTGGCACTTTCAATTCTGGTTCTGAAGCCCCGGGAAAATCTGACACAGTAGAAAGCCTTCTCATGAGAAATGGCCAAGACAGCACCTTCTTTCTCTTCTTAATTTCTACAGCCAAGAAAATAAGGCAAGAGAAAAATTAGATTAACTTATTAATAAAGATCCATATATGACAATGGATGCATCACCCACATAATGTCACCCATGGTATGCCATGGGGGTGGGGGGACAGATAATTTTAAAAAACTGAAAAACTGAGAAAGCAAAGGGTGTGAATTTTAATCTACAAAAATGAACCCAAAAAGCAACCACATGGTTACCAGAGCAACAACCAGCCCCTAAATATCAACACCAAGGTTCCTCAAAGTCTCCACCTTTCCTGTTTTTACTCTTTAGTGGCTGTTTACAGAAAATCAGCAAAACCTAGCTGAGCCGATCACAAACAACCATCTCAATATACTGACCCTAATAACTGTGGTAGGTATTTCTGATGCAAAATAGATTATTTTAATTTTCTCCTTTGACTGATGGAGAAAACAAAACTTAAAAGGAGAGGAAGTAACTTGCTCAAGATCTTTTTTTTTTAAACTGAAGTATAGTTGACATAGAATGTTACATTAGTTTCAGTGACGATAGGAAACAGTATGGGGTTTCCTCAAAAAATAAAAATAGAAATATTATATGATCCAGGAATTTTACTGCTAGGTTTTAGCCAAAGAAAAAGGAAACAATTCAAAAATTTATATGCACCACTATGATTATTGCAGCATTATTTACAATAGCCAAGATTTGGAAGCAATCGAAGAGTCCATTGGTAGATGAATGAATAAAGAGGATGTCTATAAACACAGCAGAATATTATTGAGCCACAGAAGAGAATAGAATCTTGCTCAGGATCATCCTGGAGGTCCTTAGCCGGGCCAACCAGTACGCCTTTGCAGCCGCACTAGCACCAAGCAGCCACTAGAGGGAGCTACACCGGTCAGTCTGCAGCCCCCTTCAGGATTTCCCCGGTGGCTGCTGGAGGACAAGGCTGACACAAATTCCTGTGTGAAGGCTTGCAGCGAGACCAGGCAGTTGGGAATTATCAGTAAAACATGAGCAAGAGGTTCTATCTTTGCACAACCCTGAACAAGTGTGTGCAAGGGGCATCGCATCTCACATGTGTCCTTATTTTTTTTATTCTCCCTTTATTTGCCTTATTTCCCCCTAAATATCAAAGCTGTATTTTCTTTTTTCTTTTCTTTTTTTTTTAAGAATTTATTCACGAGAGACACAGAGAGAGAGAGAGAGAGAGAGGCAGAGACACAGGCAGAGGGAGAAGCAAGTTCCACGTAGGGAGCCTGATGTGGGACTTGATCCCGGGACTCTAGGATCACACCCTGGGCCAGAGGCAGGCGCTAAACCGCTGAGCCACCCAGGGATCCCCCAAAGCTGTATTATCTAAGTGCATTGCTGTGTGTTTCTACCCTAGCAAGTGGAAGAGGATGCAGAGAGACCTGGTTGTCCTTAAAGTTTGGGAGAACTGGGTCGCGGTTATGTAATAAGACATACATTATGGAAACAGTGAAGAGTGAACAGTAGGATTCTTGGGAATTTGAGATCAGGAACAATTGCCTCATGGGTTCCTACATTCATTCTTCATGAGAGAGAAGGAAGAAAGGGAGAAGGAACTCTTTCATATGTATGCCTGCTTTAATGGACAAAACAGAAGTGGCTCAGACATCTGACCCCACCAAAAACTCCTCAGAGAACTGGAGGGTTGGCTGTAGAGAGGATCTGTTCTGTCAGAGAGACCTGGTGCCCACAGAGCTAGAGTCTGCCTGCCATTTAAGTGTTAATGTTCTGCGGTCTTTAAAAGAACACTTAAAAAAAAGAATTCCTAGTAAAGTAAAGTACTGTGGTTTTGTAAACCAAGAACATTTGCTGTTATCATTTACATAAAAGACCAGTATGTTTTCAAAACTCACCAATTAGCTGGCAAATGTTATCTTCACTCTCACATGATGCCAACAGAGGATGTTCCTTGATATCACCCTAAAAAAATATTTATTTTAGTTAAAAATGATTGAAGAGATCTACCCAGTCTTTCCTCACAAAATACACTTAGAACATTTTACTCATATTAAAAATTAGTCAAATCCAATGATTTTTTCTAGCTTCTAGAATCAATAATAAAGTCTTGATTATCATCATATAAGGTCCCAATTAATGTTTTTAATGAGCTACACTTAGGATGTTAATTTTCTACTCTGATAATTACATAATTGAAAATATTCCATGAAAACAAAGTTTTCCATGTTCTTATAGTGCAGATGAAAAGTTTTTAAAATCGCTCTCACCTCTGACTGACATTCAATCAATGTCTCCATATTATTGGCATTTAGTGTTTTTGACTGAAAGAGAAAAAATTAAATTAGGTAAAGATCGTTTGACTCTTACCCTGGAAACTATGAATTATGTTATATAAGAGGGGTACGTACAACATTGCAGCTGCTTATCAACTTCATTAGAGTTGAGCTGACTGTCCAGGGATGAATTTTGCTCCCGTGGGGCCTTGGCTCTGCCTGCGAGAAGTCGTATGGGGGAGAGGGAGGAGGGAGACACATGATAAATTGGCCAATTTCAGTACCAAAACACAAAGTCTGAAACTATTAGAAAAATTTTCACTTAAAGTCTGTGATATGTTACCAGATGTCTTCGGCTATTAAGAACAGCACCTGAACACACTTATTTCTAAATTATTTAAACCTGATATCTTCACCATGCCGAACTTTGTTATTCATCTAGTGCCGTCCGATCAAGAGATAATCTAACAATCACACAATAACTAATATTTTCGGGGTTGGGCGGGGGGGAAGCTTACTATGTGTCAGGTACTGTATTATGTGTTCTGCAGGATTAGCTCCTCTTACCCCCAGAGGAAAAAAAAAACTTATACTCAGGATGCTACTTGCAGTAAACATAAAACAAAGTTAACATTGACAGAATTCCTTTACTGAAAGAGTGCAGGCTTCACACTGAAGGAGAGCTTTCGGGGCTCAGAGTCTTTATAACCTTATTTGCTGCATGTTTAGGGGTACAGCTGTTTTCTCTTGGAGGTGCTCTCAAAGACCAGTGATTTGCTAGCTAGCTAATTTCCCAGTTGTGTTATTTTATGGTACTTACCCTCGGGGAGCCTCCAGCCAGCGTTCTCTTATCTCCAGGGAACCGTGCAAAATGGGAGAAACAGTGAAACACTCTGCTCCTACTAATCCACCGGTAGAGGAAGACTGAACTGCTCTAACTTCACGTGTTCTGCATTATAAACGAGAGGGGGCGGGCAGGTGGAAATTCAGAATATTACTGAGACCGGAAAGAACATCATGGGTTGTCACCCAGACATAGCCAGCCAGACACTGGGGAGCTCTCACTTCCTCATTCCTTTTAGGGCAGCTCTGGTTCTTTTTCTTTTTCTAACACTTCAAAGTAAAAAAAAAAAAAAATCTATAAACTACTAAGGGTGGAAAAGATGACATATGGCCCATAGGTGAAGGCTCTGATTAATGTCACAGGTGGGATGTATGAATAAGAAATTGTGTTATTCTGTAATAAACATAATTTTATTTTGTAAAGTGGTGATTTCAGGTGTGCTTGTTTTGTATCCTGTTTGGGTGCTGTCTCCCTTTCCACCCACCATCTACTCTGTTCATCAGTCACCAGACATTGACTGGCACCCTTTGGGTGTGGGATGCTGTTCCTATAAGAAGCCCAGACATGCTGTCTTATTTGAGAAATGTCCCCATCTCTTTCCTTTGAAATTAGGAAGAATCCACTAAAGCCAACTGCCAACATATTAACCACCCCCTTCTCCTTTCCCTAACTCTTAGTCAAATTGTTAATACTTAATTTGTGGTTAGACCATCTCTAATCCTGACATGGAAGGAAGACCAAAAATTCCTTTGATCAGACCAATTTCAGGTAGAAAGGAGATGGTGAATTTCGTATGTGGATCCTTCTGGATATGAGAAAATCTTTGGTCTTTTCTGTATCTAAAAGGCTATATATAAAATGACTCAAAAACCTCAGGAGCAGAATGTGACACCCATTGTGACATGTTCACACAGTGGAGTGTTCCATAGCCCTGAGAATGCATAGTCTTTAGCTACATCCAACAGTGTGGTTGGGTCTCACAATGTAATGTTGTGCTGAAGAAGCCAGACACAAGAGAGTATATCTTGTATTTGTTTTTTTTTTTTTTATTTTTATTTATTTATGATAGTCACACAGAGAGAGAGAGAGAGACAGAGACACAGGCAGAGGGAGAAGCAGGCTCCATGCCCCAGGAGCCCGACGTGGGATTCGATCCCGGGTCTCCAGGATCGCGCCCTGGGCCAAAGGCAGGCGCCAAACCGCTGCGCCACCCAGGGATCCCAAGAGAGTATATCTTGCATGCAAAGTCATCTAAGCTGATAGGAGCCAATCTGTGCCATGATAGATAGCAGCATCCACTGGGGTGGGTAGTAACCACTGGGGGCCAGAGAAGGTTTTGTAGTGATCTAACTCTTGATCTGGACACTGATAATCTTATGTTCACATTTCTGTATGTATGTTTTCTTCAACAAAAAAATTAAAACTACATTGTCTTAATTCATCATCAGAAGGCTTTAATTCCAAGACTTTTTCCATATTGATAGCTGTATTGTTCTTTATACCAAAAGAGAGTCATAATTAGGCATTCATCGGGAAACTGAAGCACAGAACAGTTAAAATTTGTCCCCTCAGTTTCGGTGAGTGGCATTCAGGCTTCCAGCTGGAGGCTCCCTCTCTGAAAACTGCCACAGAGCCGAGTTTACAACAGTGCTCCTGCAGAGTCTGTGCACATTACTACCTTTCATCCTCCCTCCTGCCTTTACAAACCTTCAAAATGACTCATTGACTTTTTTTTATTATCAAAAAGGGCATATATGCTGTACCTAGCCTAGAGAAGGCATGTAGTAGATACTCAGTAAATAGTTTCTGAATAAATACATTTACATATAGTCATTCTTTGTGCTAATACATATTTCATGAACTTTTTTTCATTTGACATACTTTTTGGGTTTTTCTAAGAAACTTAATGTATGTACTGCTCTGACAACTAATGCATTGATCCTTAATCTCAATATTTCAAATGAAGACCATATTTTTTTCTTCTATTATGCACTATACCCCACAATGTATGTTCTACTAGTGGTTTAAAAACTGTTTTTGTTTTGCCATACAATTATATATTCAAAAGAAGATGAACCTAGAATCCTCATATATAAAATGTAAAAAAAAATTTTTTAAGGTTGTCTGGGTGACTCGGTTAAGTGTCCGACTCTTGATTTTGGTTCTGGTCATGATCTTAGGGTCTTGGAACAAGCTCTACTTGGGCTCTGTGCTCAGTGAGGGGTCTGCTTGGGATTCTTTCTCTCTCTCTGCTCCAACACCTTCCCTAAATAAATAAATAAATAAATAAATCTTAATTTCTTTTTTTTTTTTTTAACTATTTGCATCTAGTGGGAGAAAGAGGAGGAAGGCATAGGCATAGGCCATTTTACCTCTTTTCCTGATGAGCCCGAGCTGGGGAGCCTTTAGGAGACTTGAAAACTCACAGGTTTGGTCTGTATCAAGCAATTCTCAAAGTATATGCAGGGAGCCCAGGGGTTGCTTGAGACCCTTTCAAGAGGGTCCATGAAATTAGAACTATTTTATAATAATATTTGCCTTTTTGACTCTATTCTCTCAAGAGTATACAGTGGGGTTTTCCAGAAGCTACATGATGAGAGATATCCTGATACAACAGGAATGCAAGCTTGCATTTCTTTTGTTTTAAATTTTTCTCAGCTTTAATTTCTCCCAAGGTGCATATTGGTAAATATAGCTGGCATAAATTAAATCTCTTTAGACTTGTCAATGATTATGAGAAGGGTTCCTGAGACCAAAGAGTTTGAGAACTGCTGATCTACATCACATCTGTGCACATGAGAAAGTTTCTCTTTTTTTTTTGTATATTTTTTATTGGAGTTTGATTTGCCAATATATAGTATAACACCCAGTATTCATCCCGTCAAGTGCCCCCCTCAGTGCCCGTCTCCCAGTCACCCATCCCCCCACTCACCTCCCCTTCCACTACCCCTTATTCGTTTCCCAGAGTTAGGAGTCTCTCCATGAGAAAGTTTCTGATACTTGTGGTGCATCATTACCTCTCCTCATGGATGCAGCCATTTTTGAGGAACCTGAAATTACTCTATTTTCCATTTTAACCAACTGAGCCACTCAGGTGTTCCAGTATGGAAGAGCATTTCTAAAGCCCCAAGCGTTGGTACCTTTTTCTTTGATTCTGTATACTTTTTTTTTAAGATTTATTTATTTAAGAGAGAGAGGAGAGAGCGCACAAACAGGTGGAGGGGCAAAGGAAGAGAGAGAGAGAGAGAGAGAGAGAGAATGAATCTCAGGCCAACTCCCCACTGTGTGCAAAGGCTGGTGGGGCTTGATACCATGACCCTGAGATCATGACCAGAACCAAAATTAAGAGTCAGATGCTCAACTGACTGAGCCACACAAGCGCTCCTCTGAGTCCTTCTAATGATACCAATGTCCCTCACTATAAACTCAGCCATCAAAATATGACAGTGGAAAAAAATGAGGTTAGTTGGATATAAGAAAAGTACTATTTCCCCTTGGATATGTAATCCCAAAATTTTTTGTATTAAAAAAAATCTTTATTCAGCTTTTAACCATCAATGGGCCCTAACAAACATTTTTAAAACATTTTTAAAACTCATGATCCCAAAATCAAAAGTCGAGTTCTCCACCAACTGAGCCAGCCAAGTACCCCCACCAAAGCTTTTTGAATTTTTAAGATTTGATTGTTGTTGGCATACTGTTTTTTTTATTATGTAGAGAATCATATATTTAAATTTATTATGAAATAGACTAAGAATTAGACCTAAATAAACATGCTTATTTCAGTAACAACTCTTGAAAAAAGGTAGTAACAGTTTATATTATCTGTTAATGATATTGTGATGACTCTGGACATTTTATAAAGAAGAAATGTTTAAAATGCAAATGCTATAAATTATATTGGTTGTAACATTTTCTGTAATCTAGTTTAATTTTTCTCTTCCTCTCTCCTCCTCCTCTTCGATTTTATTTATTTATTCATAGAGACAGAGAGAGAGAGGCAGAGACACAGGCAGAGGGAGAAGCAGGCTCCATGCAGGGAGCCTGACGTGGGACTCGATTCCGGGTCTCCAGGATCACACCCCGGGCTGCAAGCGGTGCTAAACCACTAAGCCACCAGGGTTGCCTTCCTCCTCCTCTTCTTTTTCCTTTTCTTATCCTGGGACTGTATTATGGGACTAGGTGTGGACATTTGTTGACGTTGAATTTCAGGGCTGAATAGGTTTTAAGTGAGCAACTAGTTTAATGTCCTGTCCCTCTTCTGTTGATGCAGCATCCCTGCCAAGTTGTCTCTTTATGATTGTTCTCAAAGTCATCCCGGGCTAAGGGCGTGGTCCTTCCTGAGTAAGCCCTTCTCTATCCAGCAGAAGGCTCTGGTTATGTCAAAGGGGAACCCACCTACCAAAAACTCTCATGTCTTAAGTGCCATCCCATTCTGGGGGATAGAGTTTTCAGCTTCCTTTACTCAGGCCGTGTGGCCCCCAAACCCCTGCCCCAAGCAAACAAACAAGCATCTCTTTTTGAAATGAAAAGACCTCTGAGCCTTCATCATCCCAGTAGGAAATGTTCTTTTAAACGTCACCTTGGGTTTTGGCATCCATCCATTAGCTCTGTATTCTAGGGTGTGAGACCTATTTACTTAACACCTACTATGTGCCATATACTGTAGGGCATTAAATTTATTTTATTTTCAAATACCTTATCTCACATAATTGCTAAAACAATGTTCTGAGTATGTCATTCTTTGAGGCTTGTAGATGTGACAGCTGGGCCTCCATGGGTCAGGTAGCTCTCCCAAGGTCACACCACTGGGTTTGAACTTTGCTCTTTCCAGTTTCTCAAGGATAATCCTTCAAGGGATATTCATTTATAAATGGAAACAAGATGTCTAGACCTATTCTATCCATTCAATGCCAGATGAGTCCTGGTGAATCCTTCTAGGGAACTCTTACCTAGCAGAGAGAGTCAGATTTAGGGCATTGTCCTGAAACTTCAAATCTCCTCTGTCACTTTCTTTAATAATCATAGAGAGAATACAATTTACATCATCTTTAAAAATATATAGCACCGAAGGTTCAGTGATGTGCAGAAACCATTACATTGACAAATTAGAATTTTCCATTTGTTTCTAGTTCTTGCATCAACATACCATATCCTACTTTGGTGGGGAAGGGAAGTGCTGAGCTCTCTGGCATGGAGATTTTTCTTAGAATTTTCTTAGAAAAGAATTTTCTTAGAAAAGCAAGCTCTTGTCTGATGTGACAAGAGTTTTCAGAACAGGGAAAGGGACCTAAGTGGCTTTTACTAGCAAGCAGAAATAGACAAGACGGATGCTTCTTATGCCAGGACTCTTATTAGCTCCTGATCACAGTCAAGATGCTTTGTATGCCAGGACTTTTATTAGCTCCTGATCACAAATGGATTTTTCTCCTAGAACTGGCTTTGTTTTTACTGTGGTTACTGTCTAGACGAGGAACCCTGTTGTCAGTCCCTGTGATTTCTCTGTTGAGCGAGCTCAGTTACTACTCCAGTCCTGACTGCTGTGTGTGTAGTGTTACCCATCTTGCCTGTAGGACATCAACTCCAGAACCAGTCTCTTCATTCCAAGCCTGCTCTTCCCTTCTCCGTCTTGACTGCCCAGTGCCCCACCTTCTATAACTAGAGTGAGAGCAACTATTTCGGGCAAAGAGGATGGTTTTTCCAAAGAGGTCACAGTTTCCTAGAGGACTTCTACATCAGCCACTGCCTGGATACCTAATGATTAATACAAGTTACTACAAAATAAGAAAAAATTCAAGTTACCGCACACAAAAAAATTAAAAAGATCTCCAGCCTTTTCTTTGATTATGCCTCCTCTCTCCATGACTTGTCATGTGTCAGTCACAGAGTCTCTCATCATTCCCTAAAAGTGCACTCTTACATCTCCAGGCCTAGGAGGAAGCTGTTGCCTGCTTAGGATGCTGTTCACCACATATTTGTCTATCAGAGCAGCTACCTTTTCCTCCTACAGAGTCCTCTTCATGTCCCATCTTCTCTAAGAGAACCCCACAGACTCTTCCCGAAGGAATTAAACTCCCTTTTCCAGTTCTGCAACAGCAGCTCACCCGGTGCCTCCAGAAAGCAGGGGCCGGTTTTCACCTTTGTCCTTACGAGTGCCTTCACAGTACTCTGCACAGGGCTGGTATGCATTATCTACTATCCTTTGATTCTTTTCCACATTAAAATTGTGTTATTCAGTGAAGTGTTAAAATCTCACTGCACATTTACTGGTATTGCAGTGAGACTTGGCCTCTGTGACTACTTGCCTCTCTGAGAGAGACCTTTTCTCTTTGTCAGAATGGCACAGTGACCGTCCACGAGGGCTGTGATTAATGAGGACCTGTTCCATGCAAGCCTTGCCCTGGTGACTGGTAGTCTAATGTGATGCAGCACTTTGGAATGGGCCCATGGACTTCTTACACAAGAGAGGTCTGAGATAAGAGGTCTCAGCGCCGGGCCCCCAGGATGGTGACTTATGTTGATGACCTTGGAAGGCAGTCACAACTGTCTGTCTCTCTGTCCCTGCAAGCACCAAAGCCTCATCCTCACAGAGGAGGAATGCCCCATGCCCCAGGTGGGCCCATCCGAGATCTTTTAGCTCCATCTGCTGCAAATGCGTGGACTTGTGACCATCCCAGGGCTGTGCTCCATACCGCATGCAGCCTGTGGGGGCCCTGGGAACCGGGACTTAGAATAAAGAACTGAGGGACAGTGGCTCTCACCATCGAATGAGGGCATGGGATTCAGTAATTTGCAAAGTCCCCAGCTCTGCTAAGTTCCATCAATACAGTGACTGGTTACAGTAGATTAGCAGTAAAACTCCTTGCTTGCATCTCCTCTAAGAAACTCGGAGAAAGGTTTATGGGTGTGGGATAGGGCTGGAAGAGACATTCTGACCCTTCCCAGGCTGGGACAAAGGGCAGGTGAGGCCTCAAGGTGGCCTAGACTAAATCCAGTCTATGTCCTCAAAGAGCTGGAAAAGAGCTGTCCTCCAGTCAAATTTTAACTCATGCTGTTGCACAAGGGTTATCTGAATGTCTCTGAGGTTTGCTGGGACCCCAGCATCCCTGAAATATTGCAGAATGTCATTGTGTCTTGCAGAATTTTTTGCTGTACCTGCAGATGCCAGAATTTCTGCAGTGGATGCACATGTTTTAAATTTGCCTCTGAGGTCTTTATGATAGCTAATTTATCTCTGTATTGGAAGACAAAATATAGCCTCAGCATAAAATAATGTTTGAAGAACTCTGTGTTTTCAGAAAGCTGGCTTGAAAAAATAAGAGAGGCTAGAACAAAATGTTCTTCTTAAACTGCCTTCCTTACTTATTGAGATAAAGATGAAGAATTATAAATAAAATATTCTGAGATTAGGAGATTATAATCTGTGAATTGCTGATGATACAAATGCCACAGTGCCGTGGGCAAAGCTCCAACTTGCTTGCATATATTACTTTGAGAACTAAAGAGTCCTCCCTTTCTGATGACATTTTGGCTCAAAAAATTACAGAGAGAAAACACATTGTCAAAAAGGATATGTCAGCAACCCTGAGCACCACCAAACTACATCATAATCCAGCAGATTAGCTATTGAAGAGAAAAAGAGAAACTTAAGAAAAGTGAGGTTTCTTTGTTAGCAGTCCACAAAATTCACATGCAGCCTTTGTAAAAAATCTGAACAAGAAAAGTAGAAATGATGGGAAATGTTTAGTTAGCCTCGTGCTTTCAAATACATTTTTTTTAAAGGTTTTATTTATTCATGAGAGACACAGAGAGAGAGAGAGAGGCAGAGACACAGGCAGAGGGAGAAGCAGGCTCCATGCAGGGAGCCTGACATGGGACTCGATCCCGGGTCTCCAGGATCACACCCTGGGCTGAAGGCAGCGCTAAACTGCTGAGCCACCCAGGCTGCCCTCAAATACCTTTTAAAGAGATGCTTTCTTTCTTTCTTTCTTTTTTCTTTTTTTTAAACTTAGTTCCTTTTTCATTTGTCATAGAAAAAAAAATTACCCAGGGCTTTTACCTCCCGTTTAAATTTTTAAAAAGACGATTATTTGTCACTTTGAATATGTGTGGCCCTTTTCTTAGATACTGTGCCTTATTTGGCATCTCCTGAGAAAATCTCCCAATAATGGCCTCCAAAGGCGGCTCTGGCTCCTGGGCCTGGGGTTCAGGGTGGGGTGGCCAGCATCCATGCAGCTCCTGCCTGGGGAGATGGGGTAAGGAGACTCCACTGAAGCCACAACCTGGCCTGATTGGAATTGTACAGATTGGTTCTGAATTCCAGTCTAGGACCGGTCCCAGGGTGTCGTGTAAAACACGTGTGATCCAGGTGAAAAGACTTTGCACAGAGGAGGCAAGGTGAAGCCCGATGATTCTGGTGATCCTGGTACAGCCTCCCTTAGAGAAAGGCAGATGAGTGAAAATGAACAGTCTTATAGAGCGAAGACACATTTATTCTAGGCCATGGAAGGCAGTCTTGTCATCTATGTACATAGGTGATGTTCATAACTGCATGGCCCTCTTCTTCAGGTGTTGGATAGTAAGGACCAGGATCCTGCAGTGTTCTTTCTAATGACTTCTGGGCTCTTGCAACAGAAAGAAGAATCACAAGACTTTTCCTTCTGTCTTTGGGTCATAAAACATTATACAAAATGCTAGGAAATTGCAAGACATATTTTCAAACATTCTTGTATCTTTCTTAAATGTTATCCATGTAGACTGCGAAACTGAACCCCAGTGCCCTTTCTGAGACATGGCTTTTGTGAAATCTTTAGCAGATCTTTAAGGGTGATCCTTTTTCATATGTGCCATACGGGGGTGCTCAAACTTGAGCACACTTCAGCGTCACCTGAGGGCTCATGGAAACACAGGCCGTGGGCCTCATCCCAGAGATTGGATTCAGCAGGCCTGAGAGAGGCCTGCGGGTTACGTTCCTGATGAGGTCCAGGGCCATGCTGCTGCAGCTGGTCTGGCCAAGGCTTCTGCTGAAGCCTCATGATGGAGTAAACAGCGAACAGATTGGAGTCTTGCTGTACTGGTGTACATGACTGCATGGCGTTTTTGTAATCACTGAGTTATTCTAATATTCTGGCACTTTGCTGGCTTTCACTCACTCCTACGTCTTGGCCTTGACATTAGCCTGTAGGCCCTTACAATGGAGAAATTCACGCTGACACCCTCAGACAAGCTCCGGAGCACAGTAGGAAGTGCACAAATGTTCATTTTTAAGAATGAATAAAATGGCGGGTTCCCCAGAAGAAGTTATACTTCTGCTTTTATCAGATATTTCAACACATTTCTACTCCAATTGCTATACTCAAGGCTG
The DNA here is from genome assembly GCF_053574225.1 of Canis aureus. Lineage (NCBI taxonomy): Eukaryota > Metazoa > Chordata > Mammalia > Carnivora > Canidae > Canis > Canis aureus. The sequence goes on from NC_135611.1 coordinate 48,914,942, forward strand.
GTTTTTATTTTGTTTTTTTAAGATTTTGTTTGTAAGTAATCTCTACACTGAACATAGGCCTCCAATTCACAAGCTGAGACTGGATTACATGCTCTAGGGAGTGAGCCAACGAGGTGCCCCTCAATGCTGTTTTTTATCAGATAAGAAGTTGGGGACTGTTCCAAAGGAATGGTGCAAACTTTTGCATTCAGATAATTCCAAGCACCTTTACTAGGTAGCCAAAGACAGATAAGGCATCCACAGCTTGACTCAGTTAGAGTCCCAAGACCTGACTATATAGAGGCTTTGTTAGTTTTATTTTATTTTTTCAGATAATTGTGGTATTCCCCTGTTGGTGACTCACTTCCAGTGGCCCTGGGTTAAGGAAACCAAATGGACCACAAGACACTCTAGCTTGTTCTCAAACTTAGATTCGGCTGTTTGCCCACAGGGTGTCTTATTCCTCATTAAGAGCTCAGTTCTCCACAGAATACCCGTTGCAAATCCTTAAACACTTGAAAGCAAGCTTCCTATATCACTGTCTACCAGAACATGCTGTGCTGTGTGTGTGTATGTGTGTGTATAACATCATTTTTCCACTTCCACATCACAAATGACCAGGTAGATAGAATCAATAAGTTGAATCTTTCTTGCCAATTGAGAAAAGGCAGTTTCAAGTTTAAACACTGGTCCTTCACACATTTTGCTGCACATTAGAACCCCCTAGGGAGCTTTTAAAAATACCCAATACCAAGGCCACATTCTATACCAGTGAAATTGTAATTTCTGGAGATGGAACCCAGACAGACATCAGTATTTTTAAAAACTCTCTGGAGAATTCCAATGTGCAGCCAGTTGTGAGAACCAGTGATGTCAACTACTTTCAGACTTTCTGGGTAAATAATTGATTGATTCTATAATGGGATCTGTTTCTGCAACTGTGGGCACCAAGGCCATCTTGGAAGCAGCAGGTTCATTCTTGGCTAGGAAGGAAGGCTGGGCCTCAGTTTCCCTCCACAGACGAGCATCAGCTCAGGAGAACTGTTTCCCTGACTCACCCCTTTTGGCTCATCAAGTGAGAAAGTGGAGTGACTTTGAATCTGCTGCAGTCTTGTGGTTGATTAAATGTGGCTATAAATTCTCTGCAGCTGCTCCCACGAAGAGATGGAGTCTACTTCCCCACTCCTCGAAACTGGGCTGGTGTCATGACTTGCTTTGACTAGTCAATTGTAGCAAAAGTTCTGGAGCCTGGACCCCTCCTGAACTGGAAGCTTCCACCTTGCTTCATGGGAAACCAGTGTAGTCTCCTAGAGGAGGAGAGGCCAGGCCTCTCAGCCCACAGCTGACGCCCACCCATAGACCTGAGTGACACTCCAGCAGAATGCTGTCATCTGAGTGAGCCCCGTGAAACCAGTAGAGGAGCGGCCTAGCTATCCACAGAATCAGGGGAAATTGGAAATTGCTGTTGTTTTGAGAGACTGAGTTTTGGCGTGGTGTATATCCAGGAATAGAGGCCTGAAACAAATCATGACTCCGTCAGTTGTTCTCATGGCTTTTGTACTCATGTCATGAGGACAACTTTGCATTGCACTGAAAGTACTGATTTTAAAAAGCACTGATTTAATCTCTTGCTTGTGCGAGTTTTTATTTTAAAGCAGCTCCGTGATGATATGGTATTTCTCACCAAGAGCCCCTGATGCATTTTTCAGTGTGTTCATGATGATACAATTTAAAATAGATGGTAGAGGGGCACCTAGGTGGCTCAGTGGTTGGGCGTTCTGCCTTCGGCTCAGGTTATGATCCCAGAGTCCTGGGATCGACTGCTGCATCAGGCTCCATGTGGGGAACCTGCTTCTCCCTCTGCCTATGTCTCTGCCTCTCTCTCTGTGTCTCTCATGAATAAATAAATAAAATCTTAAAAAAAAAATAGACTGTAGAGATGTAAAATAAAAATCATTTGGTTGTAGGTGTTAAAAAAAAAGTCAGTACTTAGGGTTACACATTATATACAAGGGAATTTTCAGGATGCAAAGTTGAAGGGTGGAATGTATAAAACTTTGAGTAGGATGTTTACTAATTCCAGAAAAGAATGACTTTCTCTGTGGACTAGAGGGGTGGAACTGGGTACTGCTGTAAATTTAGTCCTGATATTATTTGTATTCACTCCGTCTGTCTGTGTGTCTGTCTGTCTCTGTCTGTCTCTCTTTACATATACATATCAAAAAAAGATGCTGTTCTCAAACTCAGGAAGTGTGTATCACAATCCTATCCCATCATTTTGGTTTCCCCAGTTATTAGCTACTGACAATATGTATATCTTGGTTCTAACAGTTGGAATTCAAATCTAACTCTTCCAGAAACTGTCTCTGGTTCTTCAGTGTTAATGAGGGGAGCTAATGTTCCTGTCAGAACTCCATGGATTGACAAATGGATCAGGAAAGATGGGACTTTTCACTCAACATCCTTGTCAGAGGGCTTCCCCTGAGCAACATAATCACTGACTCAGTTGTCTAGAATTAACTCAATGAGAAGGCTTTGCCTTGCAACTAACCTCTCATTTTTATCACCTCCTCACATTGTGCTGGTACATACATGCACACATGCACACGCACACTCACACACACTCTCCTAGGGCTATCACAGCAAAATACCACCGACTGGTGGGGGGAGGGAGGGCTTAAGCAACACAAATGTATTTTTCATAGTTCTGGAGGCTGAAAGTCCATGATCAAGGTGTCTGCAGGGTTGGTTTGTCCTGAGGGCTTCTCCCCTTAGCTTTCGGATGGCTGCCTTCTCCCTGTGTCCTCACTTGGTCTTTTCTCTGTGTGGGAGCATTCCTGGTGTCTCTTTATGCATCTAACCTCTTATAAGGACATCACTCATATTGGCTCAGAGCCCATCCGAATGGCTGCGTTTTTCAGTTAATCACTTTATAAAAGTCGTGTATGGTTACATTCTATGGTACTGTGAGTTAGGGTTTCATCAGATGAATTTGGTGGGGGACATAATTCAGCCCAGAACGATAGATATATGGAGATATATGTTACATCTCTCTCTCTCTCTCTCTCTCTCTGCATTGACAGAAAGTATGCTTGCATTTGTTTCTTTGTCAAGGGATTACTATCAGCTCTCCCCCTTATGTTAAAATCTACAGATAAAGACGAAGGGAAGAGAATGGCAGGTTTTTTGAAGCAGCAGATTCTCAAGACTGAATCACTGGAGGTGAATACCAGGAAAGCTGCAGGAAGCCTGGTGGGCTTGGGGTGGGCAGCAAAGCACTCTATACACAACAGTGGACTGCCCTGCGCCCACCTACGCACCATCAGGGTGGGCATCTGTTTATGCACCCCTGAGCAAGTTCACTGGGACAAAACTCCGAATTTCTTGGGTAAGATTGCTCAAGTTCCTATTCAGAAATAATTGTCAAGGAGGAAATTACTTTTTTTTGGCGGTTCTTTTCTTCCTTCTCATTTTTAAACTCTCCTTAATATGATAGGCAGATGGAACTTCCTTAAATGAAAGTCACTTAGTTCCCATTTTCTCTAATTGGAGACACTTCAAATAAAAAGCCAGGTCTTCAGATAGACACACATACACTGATGCGTTAAGATGTTTCTTAACTCAAGGGGATTTCTGCAGATAACTAGGAAATCTGAGAGCAGGGTGGAGGGTGTTTGCTTAAGCCTGACAACACATAACAGACTGTGTTATAGAATCCATCCCATACTCAAGCCTAAGGAACCTCTTCCCAAACGAGTGTAACAGACCTTTGTTCAATGTCCATGAAGCTATCCAGAAAGAGGCCAGACTTCCCACAGCCTTCCCCAAAAATGGCTGGAGCCATCTGGGCAGGAGGTTCTGACCTTTTGCTGGCCATGGGAGGAGACAAGACATGGTTTCAAAAAGGAAATATGAACAGCCTGTACAGGGACAGTGAGACAATGTTACATTGCAATCCTAAAATTGGAATTGTCAACAAAATGGCCCGAGGAAATCATCAGCTCTTGCAGACATCAGATTCTTGCAGAATCCCACAGCCAGACCTCAACAAGAGGACCTTGGGGAGATGCTGGCCATGTCCCACAGGAGTCCCAGACAGGACATCTTCTCCCCTTTTAGTTTTGTAGTTTGTTTGCCTTCCTGCATACTTCGTTCTGTGTTAATCATGGTCAGGTTGAAAATATAAAGAAGGCCGACTCTGAGAGTTCACATGGCATTTCAGCAGTGAGCCCTATAATACAGATTATCGACTTTACTCAGAGCTCATTAAATGAGTAAAATATGTACACATTTTCTGTACTGCTTTTTTTCAATAGAGAAACTACTTTCCCCCAGAAAAGGAGCCATCTGTGGGACATACATCACACAGGAGCCCTGTCTGGGGCTGTCCTGCGACAGTGAAGGTAACTGTGTAGTGTGGATGTGACCATCAAAGAGCTGAGAGGCTCCTAATGTCTTCCCAGGGAGCCTCCTGGTGTTCCTCAACTGCTCTCCAGTGTTCTGTGGCTAAACAGAAGAAAGGCAGGGCATCAGGGTGGCTCAGTGGCATGGCCCTCAGTCCTGGGATTGAGTCCCACATGGGGCTTCCCTGCAGGGAGCCTGTGCCTGCTTCTCCTTCTGCCTGTGTCTCTGCCTCTCTCTGTGTCTCTCATGAATAAATAAAACCTTTAAAAAAAAATAAACAGGGATCCCTGGGTGGCGCAGCGGTTTGGCGCCTGCCTTTGGCCCAGGGCGCGATCCTGGAGACCCCGGATCGAATCCCACGTCGGGCTCCCGGTGCATGGAGCCTGCTTCTCCCTCTGCCTGTGTCTCTGCCTCTCTCTCTCTCTCTCTCTGTGTGACTATCATAAATAAATAAAATTAAAAAAAAAAAAGAAAAAAAATAAACAGAAGAAAGGTGGTCTTTTCTTGATTCACGGACAAATTTAAGTTGAGAGATAGAACTTTCTTCATTTTAAGCCCCACCCTTCATATTTATTATTAATTTGTCACTGACATAGGGGCACCTGGTGGCTCAGTGGTTGAGCGTCTGCCTTAGGCTCAGGTCGTGACCCGGGGTCCTGGGATTGAGTCCTGCATCAGGCTCCCCACAGGGAGCCTGCTTCTCCCTCTGCCTCTGCCTCTGCCTCTCTCTCACTCTCTCTGTGCCTCTCATGAATAAGTAAATAAGATCTTTAAAAGAAAAAAATTTGTCACTGGCATTTGTCTCTGTTGAAATCTACTCTGTGATGCCATTTGATTTGGTACAAAATCATGCAGCTGTTTTACAGTCAACATATTAACATTTCCTAGAGATCAAGACACTTTCTTAGGACTTTCAGGTGCCCTGATGCTCAAACAAGGCTGATAACCAGGCCCCGGGGATGTCTCCTGCAGTGGTTTGCTTCTCTCTCTATGAGGGCAGTGGCTGTGGCTTATTAAAATTGGTATTCTCGGGCATTTGGTTGAGCATCTACCTTTGGCTCAGGTCATGATCCTCGGGTCCTGGGATTGAGTCCCACATTGGGCTTCCCACAGGGAGCTGGCTTCTCCCTCTGCCTGTCTCTGCCTCTCTCTCTGTGTGTCTCTTATTAATCAATCAATAAAAAATCTTGTAAAGAAAATAAATAAAGTCAGTATTCCCTCCACATTGGCCAGCTTGTCGGGGACAGCCAGTCAAGGCTGGTTGAATCCATGAATTTCCATCTGTGATCATGAAGCAGGCATGGTTTGCTGGTGGTTTGACTTTGCAGCTAATGGCAACAGGGTGTCATCAGATGGCAGCAGCTTCACTAGTTGGGCCCATCCAGGTGTTAGCCCAGAATCAGGAGGGAGGAGAAGGCAGAGTCATGTTCCAGTTTGGGGACTTCACCAGAAGGGAGAAGACATTTCTGACGTGGCACTGGGTCTGGTCTTCTCTGTGGTGTATCTTGGCATTCACCTTCTTAGTGTGACCAGAGAAAAGACTATCCCAGGGACCCCCATAGAGGAGCCATTTAGAAGACTTTTACAAGAGTTCAGGAAAAGACTTGATGATGAGAGAAGGTGGCCACAGAGCAGGGAAAACAGCTGGTCCTCTAGAGTCTCTCAATCTTTGATGCCCACACACATGAATGTCTGAGGCTGGGGGGTGGGGGGGATGGCAGTGGGATGGAGGAAGATTCCTCTTAAATGTTAGTGAGGAGAATGAGTCTCTACCAGAGCAACAGGAGTGATGTGTCCTGATACTAGTGATCCTTGACCAGTTGTGTGTGTGGAGGGGAGAGGGCGGGGGAGGATTTGAAGGGTTTCTGGTTACATTTCCTTCAAGTCTTTCTCAGAGTTGTATGGTTTACTCAGTAGTAAGTATAACTATTTTTCTTTCAACCGGAAGAACTACTCCCAGTAAGAGTTGATTTTTCCCTTCTGAAATCTCCAAACCACTGCATCCTTTTCCAAGTTTGGAGATTGGGGTGGTAGTGTCCTAGGACAGTAGTGCTCAGAGCTACTGGCAGCTTTTGATGATTCCAGAGCCTTACTTGGACCCAGACCAATTTCTCTGGAGTCTTTGGACTCAGACATCTGTATTTTTTTTTCTAAAAGACTATTAAAATTTTTTTTAAAGTAATCCCTACATCTAACCCTTATTAAAAAAAAGATTTTATTTTTAAGTAGTCTCTATACCCAACTTTATTTTTAAAAAAAGATTTTATGTTTAAGTAATTGCTACAGCCAATTTTAAGTAATTTCTACACCCAAATAAAGACTTTATTTTTTAAAAAATTGTTATTTTTAGGTAATCTCTACACCAGTCTCTTGTGGGGCTTGAACCCACAAGAGTCATACGCTCCAGTGACTGAGCCAGCCAGACACCTCGGGCATCAACATTTTTTAAAGCCCCTCGAGGAGTTTTAACATGGAGCCAATGCTGAGAACAACTGCTAAGAGTCTACTCCAGTCCTCAAATGCAAAAGTTTTTATTAAAAAGAAAAATAAGGCCAAAGATTTCTTTTAATTGGAAAAAGTATATTTTTTTCATATTCTCGTATCTCAAAAGCTACCAAAGGGATTTTTCCCCCCCTGAACTTTCCATGAATAAAAAACAAAACAAATTTATACTGAAAACAATGATGAGAAAATTCTGTCAAAAGTAGAATTTTCCAGAAAGCTATGGGCAAGTGAAAAAAAAAAAAAAAAAAAAAAACAAAGACTATGATTGAAAAAATGCTTTTACAGGAATTTCCTTTTAAGTCTGCTTGCAATCAATGTCTCATTTCAAAGATGGATAAACAGCATTTGCCAAAAAGTCCCACCTCTGGCTATTGCTAAGAAGCTCAGTGTCAAGTGATGGAAATGCCCACGGCAGAGTTCACTCAGTCTGACTCAAATGTGGGTTTTAAAGAAGAAATTAACAAATTTTTAACAGTAAGAGCACAAGTAGGTAACAAAATGACTGGCAGCTATATGACTAGTTGAAAAGAATTATCTTAGCCACTAGGAGTGATGGCTCATCTTGCAAACACAACTTTCTAAAGACTGTATCAACCCTATCTTTTGGTGGTAAAAGAAATGTGTGTCTCCAATTGGTAGACACAACTGCTTTCTCTATGGCTTTGAAATGCTCTGAAGGAGGAGAAAAAGGAGCATACAACATGAGGTATGGACCCTGCCCAAGTGTGTCAAGTACTTGTTCATCTTTTGCATTACGTTAATCTGGAACAAATTGACCTTCCTGATTTTTAAGGCAAGAGCTTCTCACTCGCTCTAGGATAAAGTAGAAATCCGTCAGGCTGACATGCAAGTCACACTGTGCCTTCCCATCACGGCCAGTGGACCAGTGCTCCTAGAACCTTTCTAATGAAGATACTCAGTGACACATGAGAGCCCAAGACGGTCTCCCCAACTCCTCTAGGTTTTGCTTGTCTACTGTGGCCAGCCTTATCCTGTAGGCTGAGCTCTCTAAGCATTGTCTAGGCTTTATCAAATAAGCTCCTTACCACAAACCCAAGAGGCAGGAATGAGTACCACCACCCCCAATGCCCAGCCTCACCTTACCTTAAAATTTCAAGGTAGTCTCCCCCTTCAAATGCCAGGGTTTGTTTTCTTAATTAAAATAGTACTTTTTCACTCTTAAAGCACCTGGTCAAGCTGAGGTGTAGGGAGGTGCTTTGGATACATTTCACTGAGCACGTTTGTAAGGGAGTCAGAGCAGAGCAACTCAAGACCTGGGCAAGCTGGAATTGCACTGAAGGAATGGGGGGGCTGCCTTGTTCTAGATCTCTGTCACATGGCTGAACTCAGGGCTGGGTCATGTCAGGGGCAACTTAAAGGATCGCAAGGAAGGGACGGTCAGATACAAAGTCTCCTTCAGTCCTCTTGTGACACAGCTGGTGTCCTCTGGATGTGAAGGGTGCTCTCTTGCCTCTAAAACTTTGCTCCTCCTGCCCCTGTGCTGGAATGTTCTTTCCGCACCTCTCCAAAGGCCCAATCCTGCATCTTCCTGCTAGGCCAGCTCCGATGCTACCCACTTCCCACCCCCAAATCCCCCCTTATTTCTTCCAGCTTGAGGCAAACTGCTGCTCATGAGTTGAATTGTGTCCCCTCAAAAAGATATGTCTAGTTTCTAACTCCCAGTACCTGTGAACGTGTCCTCATCTGGAAGTGGTCTTTGCAAATGTAATGAAGGGGAGGATTTTGGGATGAGCTCACCCTGGATTAGGGTAGACCCTCAGTCCAGTGAAGGGGTTCCTTATAAGAGATAGAAGACACATGGAGACACAGAGGGGAGGCCATGTGAAGATGAGGCAGGGATTGAATTGATGCATCTGCAGAGCTAGGAATGCTAAGGATTGCCTGTTCCACCAGAAGGTTCTCGCTTAGAGCCTCCAGAGGGAGTCAACCTGCCGACACTTTGGTCTTGCCCTTCTGGCCTCTAGAATGATGACAGAATAAATATCTGTTGTTTCAAGCCTCTAGGATTGTGGTGATTTGTTACCTCAGCCTCAGGGAACTAATACACCACCTCTTTCAGAACTCTCCTATCATCCCATCTGATCTTCTTGTGAGACCATCAATTTTGACACCATGTTTTGTCTTCTCAGATATACATTGCCTTCTCCTACCAGATCTAGCTGGATTCCCCTTTGGGTCTCCTGTGATGCTTTCTGCAGGCTTAGTGCCCTGACAATATTTGCAAGGTACTCCGGGGGGTTTAGGGCACAGACCAGTTCATGCTCCTATAGTGACTGGATCAGTTCAGGGGAAGGCTTGGACTCAGGCTGCTCTTCCCTCCAGGTGGGGGCTAACCCAATTCTGGCCCAGCCCTGAGGCATCTCTGGCATTTCAGGACTTTGGGGTACCCCCCCACCACTACAACCTTACTAGTACACTCCAGGCAGCACTGGGTGAGGGGCTCCTGCCTCTGTGTTTCCCATTAAAATTATTATTATTATTATTATTATTATTATTATTATTATTATATTATTTCCATTATTCAAGTGCACGCCTGGCCCGCTATTTGAATGACCTCTTCAAGACCTGTCTTCACCAGACTGGCAGCCCATTAAGATCAGAGGTCATACCTTATTGCCCTTCGAATTTCCTCAGTCCAGTATTGATGACACATTGATGTGCAGTGAATATCACTTAAAGGATTTGGTCTCCAGCTAGCTTTTCAGGATCATTTTGTCTTACCTGTTCATTCTGACTGCCCCTCCACCTGCCCCCAACCCTCCCAGTACAATCCAGTGAAACCAATTCCTTGGTTAAGCATTGAATTGCTCCCCCACACCTGCCGCCTCTAATTCATATGTTGGGGCACTCCTAACCCCCGGGACCTCAGATTGTGTCCGTTTTTGGAGATAATACATTTACAGGAGTAATCAAGTCAAAGTGATATCGTTAGGATGGGCCCTAATCCAATACGACTGGTGTCCTTTAAAAGGGGGGAATTCAGGCAAAGAGATATATGTAGAGGGAAGACAGCCATCCACAAATCAAGGTCTGCTGCCTTCTGAAGGAACCAACTCTGCTGACACTTTGATTATAGACTTGGAGCCTCCAGAACTGTGAGGCATCACTGTCTCTGTGGTTTGAGCCATGGAGTCTGTGGTCCTTTGTTAAGGCAGCCCCAGCAAACTAGTGTACCCTTGTTCTCAGGTCACCCAGCCTGTCCCTTTGCCTTTGCACGTGCTGCTCCTTTTGACAGGAATGTCCTGGTGCAGAGCTCTCGGTTTCCATTCTCTGTGGCAGGCTCTGCGCTAGCAGGCTTACACGTATTACTTCATTTCATTCCCAGAGCAACACAGTGACACAGTGTTTGGAAGTTCCTTTTTTTTTTTTTTTTGACTTTATTCATTTATTCATGAGAGACACACAGAGAGGCAGAGACATAGGCAGAAGGAGAAGCAGGCTCCATGCGGGGAACCTGATCTGGGACTGGATCCTAGGACCCTGGGATAATGCCCTGAGCCAAAGGCAGATGCTCAACCACTGAGCCACCCAGGTGCCCCTCCTTCTTTTTTTAAAGATTTTATTCATTTATTTATGGGAGACACAGAGAGTGAGGCAGAGACATAGGCAGAGGGAGAAGCAGGCTCCCTGTGGGGAGCCTGATGTGGACTTGATCCCAGGATCCCGGGATCATGACCTGAGCCAAAGGCAGATGCTCAACTGCTGAGCTACCCAGGTGCCCCTGCAAGTTCCTTTTTATAAAAAGAAGCGCTGCATATGCTGGTTGGCTGGTAGTGACATGATAGCTGGAATTCATCCCAGTGAACCAACCAGCAGCTGGTTACATGATCTCACAGGATCCCAGTGCCATGCTGAAGGAACTGGTCCAGGGTGCAGCCATCCTCGGGCGCAGTACCTTGGGCCCCACATGACACTGGGGCATCTCTTGGTCACCTGATACTGGATGTGGTGGGACTTCTGACATTACTCAGACGAATCATTTTTTTTGTGACTTAGAGGAAGCCTTTCTGGAAAAAGAAAATCTGTGACGCCTCGTTTGAAAGACTCTTACCTCACGTGAGACGAGGGCAGGTATCTGTGTCAGAAGGGAAGTGGATGATGTGTTGTGTGTCAAGTGCTCAGTGTAGTGTTGGGCATATAGCAAGCGCTGTGGACCTACACTGCTGCCTGTTAGTAATAGTCTACAACTTCTCTGCCAGAGGAGTAGGATGCAAATGTTAACTTTGGCTCCTACCTTGTGGGTGTGAGCTGATCCTACCAAGTTTATGGGATCACCATTACCTACCACAAGGATAAAATAGAAACTGTTTATCTAGAATATTGCAGCAAGTGAAGGGAGGTGATGCAATACCAGCCCTTTCCTGCCAAGCCCCAAATCTGTGGCTACCAGCCTCATAGGACCTACTTCTCATGTAACGGTGCTCATTGAATGTCTCAGTCGTGCTGCCCAACTCCATGCCTTTCAGGTATAAATTGAACCTCTGTGTGGCTGCAAAGGGAGCCCTCTTCGCAGATGTGTGCATCTGCTCTACAGCACAAAACTCTCCTCCACACTTTGCTACTAAGTGGTTTGCCAGAGCAATTTAGAGCAAGTAGGGAGGTTGTTGGAAAATTTCCAGTCACCCCTAAGAGACTGAGATTAGAGACTGTGAGGAATGGTTCTAATCTGACCCATCATCTTGGCAGGGAAGCCCATCTTTACTGACCTGGCTTTTCCCTCCATGAAAAAAAAAAATTAGCAGCCAGCATTTGTATCACGCACCTGCTAAGTGCTCGGAATTTTACTTAAGCTGCTTTTTTCCCCCTCAATCCTCAAAACTGTCTGTGGTAGCAACTCATTTATTTCTTCTCAAAATCCTTTACTTTGTATAATATTACTTCCTTAACAGTTGAGAAAATTAAAGCTCAGAAATGTGGGGGAATTTGCCCCTGGAAAATAGGCAAGTACATGCTAGAATTCTAATGTAGGTCTTCTTGGCTTCATATTCTAGACCATTTCCAAATCCCTATAGAGCTTCTCAGCCTGGGAGAACCGGAGTCAGGGTGCACTGTCTAGACAGGGAAAGACGGGGCTGATGAAATGCACGGAGAGGACCCCCCTCTACCAGGGCTCTCCAGAGATTCCTTAGAGTCTCTGTTGCCAGCTAAGGCATGTTTACAGAGGGTGACTGTCTGCCTTTAAGTACCTGATGTGGGGGGCAGCCCAGGAGCACTGCCCCTGTGGGTCTCTCACTCATGTGGCTCCTGGCGGTCAGCTGAGAGCACAGGTGAGTATGGATGGTAGGGGGAGGTGAAGAAGGCTTCACAGAAATCACCAAAAAGATTCAATTAGACTCAACATGTATTTTATGAGTGTTACTATGTGCCAGTCTCTGGGCCAGTAGGGAGTTGCGGGTTGGAGCTACGCGTTTCTATGGGGGATGGAGATGGAAGGAGACCTGGCACTGTGTGTGAATTGTGAGGTCACTGGCACAAAGAATGATGATGTTGAGGACAAAATGGACTTATATTTACGTTACCTTCTGTTCCATGTTGAAGGAAGAAAACTGCCCCTTCTGAGGTTATTGTCCCTTTGATGTAGCTGACATGGACAACCATTCCCAAAGCAAAGAGGGAATAATTATAGTAATGCCTATGGGCATATGTGCATATAACAGTGCAGACCCTTCCTTATTGATTCTCAGGAGGACGCTTTCACATTTTAACGTCTTGTAGCATTCATGAGTTACTTAAAGGACCAGATCCTTCCTGAGGATCTTTGTGTTGTACACCTGCCATGGAACTTGGCGGCACTCACGGAAACTCGATGATACAAGGGTTAGAGGCCAGGATGAAGAAGAGAGCATTTCTTCCACTGATAAGAGGTCACCAACTTTGTTCTCATCCTGCTCTTCCTCTTTGTCCCAGGAGACCACACCCAAGGCAGAGAGATGCAGCTTCTGTTTGAATCTGCAGCTCCTGGAAAACCTGGATAAGAGACAATGAGAGTTTGGTTTGTATTCTCTGTTCAACTCTGAAGTACAGCAGAAATGCTCCAAGTGGAGCCAGCCACCTCATGAGACCCCTGAGCAGACCCAATTTAGAAGCTTAGTCCTTTTGTCTTCTTTTATATCCATAGCTGTCATTTGATTAACCATCTATTCAGACTGTTTGGAAAGAAAGCATAAGTGCTAGCAAACATTTCTGGATCTGCAGATGGGAGGCATGTGAGGAAGGAGCCATCACTGGGTTTGATCTTACATGACACCCACTGACACAAATGACTTGAGATTTCCACCAGATCCCCAGTTCCAAGTGGAGAATGGACTTGTATTTTAGATTTGGCATAGCACCAGGGCTATGGCATCCTTAATAGAGCTGAGTGAGGACTGTCCCCACCCAGCTCCCCTCTTATGCAGTGACCTACTCAGTGGCCAAGGGTTTTGATAATAAAAGCAATAATAATAGATGAAGGTTATTGTCTTCTCCATTACTTTTTTTTGAAAGCACCAAGAGTCAGCAGAAGGACATTTCCTCTCAGATCATACTTGGGCGATTCCCAGCTTTGTTGTATATACAAATAAAAAGCATAGTATGATAGATCGAAAGAAAAGCATAAGGCCAGGCAGACAGTAGGCACGTAATAATGAAAAGCAAAACTTATGAAAAAATCGGAACTTCCCAGGCACTTTAAAGAATGAGAAAAGACTCATAAGTACACAGGATGATTGAAACATTCCTTCCTGACAAGGACAAACTTGAAAGCTTCCCCTTCAATCTTAGTGGCCGACACCATGTACCATAACATAATTTTTGTGAAGCAAGGAAGAAACAAATTCTGTGCAGGACCCTAGAAGCAAAATATTTCTTGGCTTCTGGACTCTTCTCAAGCTCTTTTCCTATGAAGATCCTAACCTGGATTCAGCAGAACTGTGGGAAGGAGACAATGGTGGCTTTGGTGGGGAGTGAAAGAGTGCAGTGCCAAGAGTGGCGGTGGTCCTCCCTGCCTCTGATTTAGGAGAGGAGGATCGTTCTATCTAGACAAGAAGATCTGAGCAGAATAAGGAGAATGGAATAAATAGTGAGGGCAAAACAAGGGACCCATAAATATCATTTAGCCTCTGCATGTTTTCAAAATATTTCAAACATCCCAGAAGCATATGGCAGCTCTCATACATAACAACGAACTTTGATGATGCCAGGGCATTGGGAGGACTGCTGATTGGCAGAGAGGGAGGGGCCGAGGGCAAAAGAGAGGGTAGGGGCAGGTCATCGTAGCAATTCTTTCATGTTTCTGAAGATTAACAAAAGAGATTCTACTGACCATCTGCAGAAAGTCTGGTTACTTTGCAGGGCAGGCTGACCTGCCATCTGAAATATATAGATCTGCAACAACACTTTTCTGCTTGAAATAATAAATAAGAACTAAGATTGCATTTGTTTTTCCCCTCTTACGTTGCCACCAGGGCACCTCAGGTTATTGGGACAGCAGAGATCCAGGGCAAATGGCCAGTGGTATCCCCATTTTGGCAACAAGGATAAAGTTGCCCTACACTTATCTATGGTTCTTACCGTTTGGAAATTTGTTTTCTTTAAAGAATGGCACTCATACCATAGGATCACATACTGTTTCTTTGGAAGTAAACAGACATCTAAGTCTTCCTCCACAACTTATACTTATTTTTGTGAGAGCTGGAGTGCATCAAGGACCCAGACTTTGCTAGAACTTGGTCTTTGGTGCCTAACCTCCAGCACATTTATGGTTTTTTTTTCTTAATTTATTTATTAATGAGAGAGAGAGAGAGAGAGGCAGAGACGCAGGCAGAGGGAGAAGCAGGCTCTATGCAGGGATCCCGACGTGGGACTCGATCCCAGATCTCCAGGATCAGGCCCTGGGCTGAAGTTGGCGCTAAACCACTGAGCCATCCGGGCTGCCCACATTTATGTTTTCCAAGAAGTTATGTTTTGTCACATGTGACCTGTCAAGAGCAGTAAGAGATGCTGAGTGTTTTGTTTTATTTTTTATAACTCAAACTCTTGAGACAATGCCATCCTTCTACAATTTGAAATTTAAAAAATATGCTTGTGGTTTTCAACAGTTGCCCTCCCCTCTCCTATATCCTCTTGCCCCCACCTGGCACCACATACCAGCCTACTGTGTTTTGTAATCTTTGGGACAAGTTTTTACCCACCACTTCTCCAGGGAGCAGCAGCCTGGGGGTACTTTTGTTTGTGTTATTTTGGTTTGTCTCTAGGTGGCTGTGCAGACTTCAAGCCAAATACATGGTTCTCCCTTTTTTTACAAACTCAGTCAATGGCAAGATGAAAGGTCACTTCCCTCAGCACGATGTCATGCTTTTTTGTTCTTATGAAGGAAAAAGGAAATTGAGAAATGGTTAATGCTTTCTCTCCTGGGAGATGAGCTGGGGTGTTTATCCCCCCAGATCAGCTCTTGGCTTTTTTGAGAAGTCTGTTTTTATATTTGTTAAGATACAAGATGAAACCTTTAGCTGTGAAATATGGTTATAAAGTAGTGATGTGGTGCCAGAAACAACACAACAGACTGTCTTCTTGTTCTCTAGCTACACTTCACATGTGGTCGTTAAAGCATGGATTCCAGTGAAAGGAACTTGATGTGCTGGGCAGGGGAAGGCACAGAATCGGGCTTTTCCTGGGAACAGGGTTCCATGTGATGGGTGGTTGGTGAAGCTGTCTGGAGTGCCTGACATCTTGCCTCACTCAGGGGTTATGAAACAGAGTTGACTCAATATGATGTGTTGTTTTCAACTGATACACAGCTCAGGGGACCAGGAGGGATGCTTTCACATGCTCATGGAAAGTACTACATTGCTATTCTGGGGAGACATTCCTTTGTGCAAAGGAGATGTCCTTTCGCTGCTGAGAGAAGATGGCAATTGGATGGCTGTGCTGTCGGGGAATAGGTTAAGAAATCCAAGAGGCCAAGACTGGCAGCCCCTCAGGCTGGGGAGGTATAATTAAAAAGTTGGATTATCTGCAAGCTTTCCCTAGGTGGGTTGATTAAACAACTGTGGGATGCCTATGCAGCTGGGGAGAAAAATAGGTCAAAGGGAATTGGATTCACTTTCCCTAGTTAATGAATGTGATCTTGCTAGTTCATTGAGTTACATCAAACAGTGATGAAAAAATAGAATTCTGCCTTAGACAGTATTCATGGGTCAGGAATCCCACAATTATACCTGATAACACACTTCTAGAATTTTTGCTTTCTGTTGCCCCAAATTTAAGCTCTTGTAGGTTTTATTTTTTAAGGGAAAGATGCTTTCCTAGGGGACCCAACAGTGGTTCCTTTGAATTAGCAGTTGAGACTGCCGTCTGACCTGCCGGGGCTCCTCATGCCACTGAATCAAAATGAAAAGAAGGGGATTACCTGTGAAATAAGAGAAACCAGGTGTTTTGGTCTTTGTCCCCAGTTCCCAGCACAGAGCTCCTAAAATGTTTATATAATTTCCTAAGTGATAAGAGCATTTAGGAGCATCTTTTGTTCTAACATTTGGTTTTTGAACCTAGTTCCTGGCACAGAGCTCCTAAATTCCTTGGGATTTCTTGGGTGATTGGGAGTGTCTTTTATCTTTATAAAGTGATTTTTGGTGGGCTCCCTTCTCAAGATGGAGGCTGGTCACCAGAAGGACCAAGTCATGATTAGAAACATGCAACTTTCGAAAAAGAAGAAAAAAAAAAAAAAAAAAAAGAAACATGCAACTTTCAACCCCACCTCTCATCCTATGGAAAGAGGAAAGGGACTAGGAATGAAGTGAATGATTGATCATGCTCATGTGATGGAGCCTCCATAAAAGCAGGGGGTTTGGAGAGTTCACAGGTTGGTGAACACATCCACATGCTGGGAGGTGGTGCACCCCAATGCCACAGAGACAGGAGCTCCTGTGCTCTGTACCTTTCCGGACTTTGCCCTATATATTTCTCTATCTGGCTATTCACTTGTGTCCTTTATCATATCCTTTATCATCTAATAAACCAGTAAACACAAGTAAATGTTTCCCTGAGTCCTATGAGCCGTTCTAGCAAATGATTGAACCTGAGGAGATGAACGTGTAGCTGGAACCTTGATTCCAGGTGACAATCTGATCTTGCAATTTGCATATGAAGTAAGGGCAGCCTTATATGACTGAGCCCCTGACCTGTGGGGTCTTCCCTAACTCTAATTAGTGTCCAAATTGAATTGAATTGTAGGATACCCAGGTGGTGTTACAGAGAATTGCTGCATGTGTAGGAAAAATCTGGTGTCAGAAGTGTTGTGTGGTAGCAGGGTGAGAGTTAAGGAGAAACACTGAGTTTTCCTTGCCATGATCCCACAGGCTGTGATGGGTCATCAAGCCACCAAGAGGAAATTTGCTTTTTTGGGTGCTATGAGGGCAGGGGTGACAATTTCTGGAAACCAGAGGATTTTCTGGCTTGTCCCTTAGTACTTTCATGCCTGGGGGAAAAACTATAGCAGGAGAGGTTGAGTCACTGGGTCAGAGAACTTCATAAAGCTGAAGTCTTGGTTGAAGACAAAGGAAGGACAGAATGGATCACAGAGGAAAGGAGTTGCACATATTAACCAGTTAGAGAGGAAGACTATAAAAACCAGACATATTTCCCCTCATGCTCTGTGTGTGTGTATGAGTGTACACACATATATTCATATGTCTCTTCCTCTCTTTCTTCCTTCTCTTTATGTCTTTGAACACATCTTGTTGGAGGCTAACTTACAATTTCATCTTTTGATAATGCAACATTTGGCTGGGAATGTGAATTTGAGGAGTGGTTACCCATCTCTTGCCTCCATCTTTAAGCTTTGCTTCTTTTTTCCCCTCCCTTCCTGCCTTGTGTTGAATTCATTGACTTTTCTTTTACCTCCTCATTTCCCCCTCCAAGTATTTGGAAAGCATACATTCTATTTTTATTATTATTGAGGCTGTCCACTGATTTTTTAAAAAAGATTTTGTTTATTTATTCATGAGACCAGATACAGACACACACACACACACACACACACACACACACACACAGAGGCAGAGACATAAGCAGAGGGAGAAGCAGGCTCCCTCTGGGGAGCCTGAAGTGGGACTTGATCCCAGGACCCCGGGATCATGACCTGAGCCAAAGGCAGACGCTCAACCACTGAGCCACCCAGGGGCCCCCATTCACTGATTTTTAACATGCGTACTTGACCTGATATTTTCCAGAGGTGATTTCTGTTTCTGTCTTCTTGAACAAGAATGGTTTAGCTTCTTTCTGAATTCTTCCATCTTTTGTGATGTTGGCAGCTATTATATGAGCTCCCCCTCCAGATTTTAAGCAACACACAATTAGGTATTATCGATATCTATACCAGTCAGTAAAGACTCAGATTCTGCAGGGCATTTTACCAATTTTTTCGGCTGTCATTGTTTTGGGGGTCTTCATCTTTCTTTTTGGATTCAATTTCCTTCCTGCCGAAGTATAACTCCTAGTAATTTTTTTCAGCAAGATTCTATGGGCACTCAACGCTCTTCATCTATGTATGTCTAAAATTGTCTTCATTTAGCTTTTAAATTTTAACTTTGAATGATAATTTAGCTAGAATTTAGATTTCTGTAATGACAATGTTTCCCCCTGAGTATCCAAAATATATTATTCATGGTCTCCAGCATCTACTTTGGCTTCTTAGAATTTCACTGGTTGTTTAATTATTATTCCTTTGTAGCTCATCTGTTTTGTTTTCCTTCACATAACATTAAGATTTTCCTCTTTATCATGGCTATTCTGCAAGTTTATTACCATGTGCCTACAGGCTTTTATTTCTACTGGTCTAGATGCAGCCTACTTACACAATTTGAAGACATGTCTTTCCTCCTTTTGTAAGAAACTCAACTGTTATCTCTTGAATATTACCTCCCCATCTTTCTCTTTTATCTTCTTGTTCTAGAACTCTCATTAGACATAGGCCCTTTGATTCTACCCTGTGCCTTTTATACCTCACACTTTATATCTTTCTGAACTACATTTTAGGTGATTTCCTTAGTGCTATATTCTAATTTGCTACTCTTCAACTGTATATAGCTTACTATTAAATCCACCTATTGAGTCTTAATTTCCATGCTTTTTGTTTAATTTGTATACTTTCTGTTTGAGTTTTTGGGGAGAGATTAATGTATCTTTTTTTTTTCCCCTGCACTATTTTGGTACAGTATATATTTCTCTTTTTTTTTCCCTAAATGTTTTAAATATATTTAGAATCTCTTTGGGTTGTTGTATTGTCACCAGTTTCGATGTGCAAACATTCCCATTTACTGTGTTTGCCAGTTGCCCCTTTTCGTAATTTCCTAATGTGATTTGGATTGCTAACTCACTTTTAGAAAGGGTTGTTTTCCGTGGGATGCTATTGCTTATGGGGATGTTCCTATGGAGCAATTCGGTATTTCACAGAAGCCTTTAGTAAAGCATCTACAGGCATCTTTAACCAGATGTCTCATCTGGCTTCTCATTAACCAGAATGGAGTCATGTGTTGTATGTCTATCCCTGAGCCAGTCAATTACAAGGAGGGGAGACCAATCAAGTTCATCCCAAATCCAGATGAGGGTTGTTGAGCTTCATCTTAGGACACAAGCTGCTGAGGAGGAGAGGATACCTAAGCAAAATCAGGGTTCTATTAGAAACCCAGAAATAGGATATATACATTCAAACTGTAACACTCCCAGAGATTTCAAATTTGGCAGAATCACTTAACAGTTAATTCAGTAGAGAAATCTTCAATGGTTACAGAGGGAGAGAGGAGAAAAAGAATTAAAAACAAAAACAAATATTGGTAGGACATATTTTGGTGGAGTATCATTTACTATCTTCTCCAGAAACGCCTCACATTTTTGTGAAAGGCAACCTTGGTTTTCGTTGCCAGGCATGGAGAAGCACTATAAATTCCCCTGTGTGCCTTTCTTTTGTCTTTTTCCCTCCATTTACAGGAAAAGAGTATACAAAGAAAATGTAAATAAAATGATCTATAAATCTCAGATCTGACAAACCAAAAATTTAGTATTAACAATATTTGGAATTAATCTGTGAGTACACTGTGTTCCTTTGAAGGGTTCAAAGTTATTTGAAGAAAGGAAACACCATATTCACAATTTGATGCAGAGCTCTGCTTGGCCCTTGGTCACACACATAGTAGTTAAGTAACATAATAGGAAACAGAGTGTCTGGCTCCTGATTCTAGCACTCTGATGACTTTGGCACTAGTTCTTCTGTGACTTGGCAGCCAAAGTCAGAATAGCAGTAATGGAAGCAACCAAAAGGTGAGACCAAAAGGTGAAGTTTTGTCAAGACTGGTCCATTTTCCTCTGTTCAGTTGATATTTGATGAGTGCCTACCATGTGTCAGGAATTATGCTAGGTGCTGATATGTTAAGGAATAAACAAAATCTCTGCCTTCATTGGAGCTGACTAGAGGTAAAAACATTATGTCAGACTTTATGTATTTTTAAATCTATGGATATTTGAAGTCTTCATAACTTATGGAGTATGTACCACCTTATTAAAAAGTAAATCAGTACTCATCATCACAGTAGGGGCTTAAATACCCAAATTCAACATTGTAAATACCCAGATTCTCCATTTGCTTGTGCAACTTCTTCCTGCCATTCCACTTATTCTTTTATTCAACAGATATTAGATACAGTGGCAGAGAAGACCTCTCTGGAAAGAGGGATCTGAAACTAAGTGGAAGAATGGTGGTATTGGTAGGAGTAGGGGTGGGGTTGGCTGAGGCAAGGAGAATGTCCCAGAGGAGGGAAGTAGCATATGCAATGAACCTGAGATGAAAAAGTATATTCCTCTCTTTTTTTTTTTCTTTTTTCCCAGAGTAGCTCGCTTATGTATGTATGTATGTATGTATGTATGTATTTATTTATTTATTTATTTATTTATTTATTTATTTATTTATTTATTTATTATTTTTAAAGATTTATTTATTATTTATTTGAGAGAGAGAGCATGAACAGGAGGGGCAGAGGGAGAAGGAGAGAGAATCCCAAGCAGACTTTTTGCTGAGCATGGAGCCAGATATTGGGCTTGATCCCACAACTCTGAGATCACAACCTGAGCAGAAACCAAGAGTTGGATGCTTAACCAACTGTGCCACCCAGATACCCATTTTTATTTATTTATTTATTTACTTGTATTTTTCTTCAAATTTTAAGTTAAATTCCAGTTAGTTAACATACAGTGCAATTCTAACATAGAGTAGATTTTGTGGTTCACCAGTTACATACAACACCCAGTGCTCATAACAGCAAGTGCCCTCCTTCATCCCCATCACCCCTCTAGGCCATCCCCCCTACCCTGCTCCCTCCATCAACACTCAATTTTTTCTCTGTTGTGAAGAGTCTCTTATGGTTTGTTTCCCTCTCTTCTCCCTCCATCCCCTATATGTTCATCTGTTTTGTTTCTCAAATTCCACATATGGGTGAAATCATGGTATTTGTTTTTCTCTGACTCATTTCACTTAGTATAATACCCTCTAGCTCTATCAATGTCCTTGCAAATGGCAAGATTTCTTTTTTTTTTCATGGCTGAGGAATATTCCATTATACATTTATACACATCTTCCTTATCCATTCATCACTCGATGGACATTTTAGCTCTCTCCATAGTTTAGCTATTGTTGATGCATATTCCCTTCTTGTATGAAAGCCACTAGAAAGCCCAGCCCCCATGCCCCCCAGCCTCCTCTAGTGTTCCCATCTTCCTCTTGAGCAGGTGGGTTTTCTTTTAGTCTTCCTCTTCTCTGTGCCCTCTTTTTATTACTTTCTCCTCTCATCCTTTCTTGTGTTCCCTCACTTCATATCTTTCCTATCTTCTTATCATTTCATCCTTGAACTTTAAGTCTGTCTGGAATCTAGTTATTTTCTGGCCATAATGTAATTGTTTTTCTTTTTTTCATAATGTAATTGTTTGAACCAAAATCTATTGAGTTTGTGAACTTGCTTGGAATGGTTGCTGGTTTTCCTGTAAAGCCACGTTTAGATGCCATTAAATATAAACTTGTAACAATCTCACAGATGAACTTGTGAAGGAATCAGTATTTGTTCATCATGTTGGAGTTTGCATGGTGACTTTGCACATGTTACCTCATTTAATCCCAGCCCTAACTTGCCAAGGAGGTGTCCTCACGGGAGATCAAGGCTGCAAGGACTTTGCTGAAATCTAAAAGCTAATAAGTAGTGGAGGTGGATCTGAAACCCAGGCTTTCTGACTCCAAATCACCTCTGCCTTTTCCATAGACAATACCATTGCCCTGCATAAAGATTGCAGATTTAATTTTAGTAACTACAAGGCCCCTTGCACAAGGCTTACACTGAATAGGATTTAGGGTCTCAATTGATTTTTAAGATTGAGACTCTAATTTAGATCAACTACCCTTCAAGATGACATGGATAGAATGAATTAAACAACTCATTTTTATCTCCTTCCTCCCCATAAAACTTGGGTTGTATCTATTTGTTCAAGTGGCTTTTTATTCACTTGATTTTCTGAATTTTCTAAATCAGGAGCTGATAAACTTTTTCTGTAAAGGGCCAGATAGTAAATGTTTTTGGCTTTGTGCAACTGCTCAACTCCTCCAGTGTAGTGTAAAAGCAGCCATAGACAGTGTGTGAATAAATGAACGGGGCTGTGTTTCAATAAAAGTTTATTTATAAAAACAAGCAGCTGACTGAATTTGGCACCGAGGCAGTCATCTGCTGACCCTTGTTTAAGATAAATGATCTAGATATTTATTTCTCATAGTACTTAGGATTTTCTTCAACTATGAGTAACAGAGACCCTCAAATAGCAGTGACCTAAACAAGAGGGATGTTTATTTCTTTCTAATAAAATGCCCAGGGATGGGTAGTCCTGTGTTGGTATGGTAGCTCTGTTCTGGGAAATCCTCATGGATCCAGTGGCCTTCCAGCTCACTATCCCTCAGTCTTAGATCTGAGATGACAACATCCAGTTCCAGGTAGTAGGATGGGAGAAAGACGTGAGAGAAGGATACATCTGAACTGACTCTTAAGGGAAGTTCCCAGAAGCTATTGCATGACACTTCCTCTCTCATTCTATTGGCTAGAGCTAATGGCCACTGGTTTCATTGCAAGAAAGTCTGGGAAATAGATTTTATTCTGGGTGGTCATGTGCCTGACTTAAAATCTGTTATGTGAAAGTAAGTGGAACTAGGTATTGGGAGAATCTGTTCCTGCCACATGCCTCTTACTTTGTTCTGTAGCTGAATTTCATTTGTGCTATTGCTAATATAATATTGAATAGTGAGCCCCATTTCCTGTTTGTCTCTAATAGGAATGCTGCTAATGTTTCACTTTTAAGTATGATTGTAGCAGATTTCTGGTAGAGACCCTATATCAATTTAAATAAATTTTATTTTTGGTTTGTTGATTATTTTTTTCAGGACTGAATAAGCCTGGTGATCTTCTGATGAGACAGACCTGGCTATCCCCCTCTTTATGTGGTTCATAAGAATGACTTTAAGATCATCTGAACTGAAAAGTATAGGATTCCTCATGTGGATGAGCCAGGCTTTCTCAGTTCTCCAAGGATGTCTGGCTATGCTGCCAGTGCTTCAATCTCTGATCCCACCCTGAGGAAAATCAAAGATGCCCACATATGAAATCACCTTTCTGGTTCTCTGCAGAGAACCAGAGCCCCTGCTCTGTCAGACTTGTTCGTGGCTGGTATATTATGATGATTTTCTATCCTTCTGTGGTATAAACTGTAAAATAGTTCAGTGAGCATTTGCATTGGGCATCTCTTCCCTGTTTGTATAGGCTTGTCTCAGCAGATGTTGGGAGAATTTATTGCTTGCTATCAGGATAAAGGCTAATCCTGTATTCCTTGTTGAAATCACAGTCCCCAGCCTCTATGTTTAAATTCCCTATAGACAGTCTACTGGAGACACCCACTGAAAAAACTTCTTCCTCTCTACTTAGTCATCCTTTTGGGTGTCCATATTTGGCTTGCCCCTATTTCACCTGCCTTCTCCTCATTGCTTTGGAGAGATCTTGACTTGTTTTTTTCTGGACTGATGGTACCTACTTGCCCCTTCCTAAAGAAACTACTACTATGGTCTGTTTTCATACCAGGTCCTCCCTGTGGGAAGGAGTCCTATGTCTGGCATGCCCAACCAGCTCTATCACATCCCTTTGTCCCTAGGCTGCCACAGAGCACCGTATCACCATTAGTTCAAGTCATGCGAGCCACACCATAGGTGTGCTCACCATATCTCTTCTCCCTTAACATGGAGGCCAGCCATGTTTGCAATCGAGCATGTTCCATGAGCCTGTGTCCAATAGCTGAGTCACAGTGGGCATGTCCCATGAGTAAGAAATACCCTTTGCTGGTCCACAGAGGTATTTGAGCTGTTTGTTTCCTGCAGCATAACCTAGCCCATCCTGACTGATACATAGTGAAACAGATTCTTTATGGTGGGATTTCTCAGGTCCTCTAAAACCCTGCTGTGCTGTGCTCCCAGATGGAGATGAGGCATACTGCCTTCTCAGTCTTTATGCCCAGCACACTCTTAACTGAAGCATCTATTGAGGCTTGGACTGTTGTTCCAAAGAAGACAAATGACGCATAGTTGTTCATGTTTCTCCAATTAGGTTGAAAGCCCCACAGTGTGTGCCCAGGGACTAGGACATGTCTGGCACAGGGTTAAGTTCAACAAAAACATATTGATAATATAAAAAATTGACAACCATTCCTGTCACCACTCTATGGCCACTCACGTGAACAATTTATTTATTTATTTGTTTTGGGAAATTGAGTTAAGTATTTTGTGCCTCCTGCTTGAGTCAAATGAGGTCCTGTCTAGCGGATGGAAGGACCACTGACCTCTACAGGTGCTTCTTGGGGGGGGGGAGCGCTTGGGGGAGCAGAGAGCTGTGTGAGAAGCTGATTTCCAGAAGAGATGAGGAAGGTAAATGAGTAGGATTCTAATGCTAGAAACTGGGCAGGAATCACTGTGCAGCAGAGATGTGGTTTTAAGGCCTGTACTAAACTGTCTATAGCTATTAGAACACTTTTTGAAGCTCTTCCCAATAGGATAATAGCAATTGCTTCTTAACAGATGTGGTTGTTAGGGGAAGAGGATGCTGCCCTTTTTTTCACAAAACAAAACAAAACCCAAACAAACCAAAAATGGGCCATCTTTTCTTAAAAGAAATTATGAGAAAGATTCCTGCATCCAGGAGTGAAGGGAGCAGTGTTAGCAGAAGACATTTTGGCCTCCAGTTAAGGCCAAGGCCAGGAGCTCCAGGGAGCAGTGAGAGGCTGCGGGGGCCTGTGATTTCCGCCCCTTCTGAGCTCTGACAGCAGCGGCACCTGAGTAATAGCAGCGCGGCCCACTCTGTGGCAAGTGGGAGGACAGGAAAAGTCAAACCACAGAGTGGGCTTCTTAGCTGCTGGAGCAGTGGCCTCTGTCCTTACCTTTGAGGGGGCTTGGGAGGCCCCCGGGGGAGGAAGGAAGGTTGGGTGTTAATTTGAAGGTCCTGTCATGGTTTCTGTGGTAAACCATGGTTTTTCCAGGCCCTCAGATTTTGGGGCCCACCACACGGTGGCCGCCCACCCTCCAGCCCTGCTGACCCAGCACAGCTTTCTCTCCCCCAGGCCTTGTCTCACCGAGGAAGTGGGCATTTGGCCCTTCTCACTGAAAAGAGAAAGCACTTCTCAAGTTGGATTGTGATTTGTGAGAGATGAAGGAAAAATAAAATAAAACTAGGGACAGTTTGGGTGGCTCAGTGGTTGAGCGTCTGCCTTTGGCTAAGGGCGTGATCCTGGGGTCCTAGGATCAAGTCTCACGTTGGGCTTCCCACAGGGCGTCTGCTTCTCCCTTTTCCTATATCTCTGCCTCTCTCTGTGTGTCTCTCATAAATAAATAAATAAATAAACAAATAAATAAATAAACTAAAAAAAAAAAAAAAAAAGAAAACTAGAACTCCATGGATCCAGGCATTTTTTTTTCTAGGTTGGTATTTATTGGGCACTTTTATTGTGCCTGGCATGGTGATAAACATTTTCCAGTCATTACCCCTGCAAGCCTTCCCACCAGGGCCACGTGGCGCTTCTGCTGTGGTTCACATTCTGTGCAGGACAAGACTGGCATCCTCTGAGGCAGGGATGGGGCTCGATTCAGGGCCAGCTGAGCCCTCAGCTTCAGGTCTTTACCACGCTGCTGCCCTGTGTGGTGTGGCCATTCTGAAATGTCCCAGCTGAAGCAGTAACTTGATGGGAACTCCATCCCCTAACCAGGTCAGCAACTCTCTAATGATCCATAGAAAGTTTATCAAGTGCCTGCTCTGTGGGAGTCCAAGGTGAATGAGGTCTGCCCCATTCAGGAGATGCCTGGGTCTCGTGCAATTGTAGGGGGACGAGGGAATTCATGGTGGAGGAGTGGGTCAGGGTGAGGCCCAGAAATGGGAGCGCACAGGGTGTTTCGGAAGCTGTAAGTGTTCCTGTGCATGTGTTAGGGGTAGGGAGGAGGCAGGAGATGTGTGTCAGGCTGGAGAGGAAGGGGTTCTCTGTGCCGTACAGCCCTGGGGGGCCTCACGCAGAAGCTGGGGTTTGACACTGAGAACTGGAAGTGATGAGAGAAAGGTGAGGTGGGCTGTTTGGCAGAATCATAGTCTTAGAGCAAAGTAGGGTCTAGAAGGTGAAATGGGCAGGGAGAGCAGAACAACTGCCAGACAGGAGAGGAGGGCCTGGCAGGAGGTGCAGGGCAGGAGTGGGGTGCATAGCCTTAGGCATTGCATGGATTTGGGGGAAAGAAAGGATGGAAGATGTTATGGCTTTTGTTTGGGCCACACTGTTCAGGCCCTCCCTGGAGAGGGCCATCTGTCTTGACCTTGTCCACACCCCCTGAGTGAGCTTTCAGGGCAGGTTACCTAAGTGGAGGGTGGTGGGCTGTAGGCTTCTATATTTCATTTGCTCACTTCTATTCTCTGTCTCCCTGGCATCATTTGCGAGAAGACTGCCCCCCCACCTTCCCCCTGCCTTAAAAACACCTGGAGAAAGTCAGAAGTCATTGAAGACACAGTGGGATTTGGCCAGTAAAGGGGCATCACCCTTCCCTTTGGTCTTCCCTAGCTTTGCTCTGGGTCTCCCTGGGTTCCAGAGAACAGCATTCTGGGACTCAGAGTTTGCAGAAAATGAAAACACTTGACAATTAGTAAAACTGAACAGAGACGTGCTGTGAGGAAATATTAACACCAGACCATTTAAGGATAAAGTCTCTTGTAGGACATCTGAATCGCCGAGACATAAATGATACTTTCAGAGAACACATGGCTCTACAAGGGGAGGAGGAGGGGAAGGCAAATTCAGATGAATCTGTTAGTTGGTGTCTTTAGTAAAACTGGGTTATGGCATCTTGGGACCCATTGTTTATCATTTTTACTTAAGTTTTGTTTTGCAGTCTTCATTAGCTATATCAAAAGAGTCTAGCCCAAACTAACTACTGACACTTGGGCCCAGACCCATGAGGCCCTGTGTAGAGTCCAAAACTTAGGCTGTCCTTTTGGGGGACAGAGATGGGCAGCCAGTGTTCATTGTGTTAACAGAACAAGAGACTGGACCAAGTTCTATGCAGCATGGAACCAATACCCAGTGGGTCCATTTCTGGTCAGGCTTTAACAGTACATGACAGGAGACACGGAGCCTCCAAGAAATTTAAGAATAACCCACAACCCTCACCCATGTCCCACTCCATCTAAACTCTGGGCCTGTCCCACCTTGGGCACCGCAGCAAGAGGTGGTCCCTTTGTTGATGCTGGGCTTGTTGTTGCCTACATCACAGAGTGACCCGGAGTGCCTGGGGGGGGGGGGGTCGTGGGCTTCTCTTCTGTAGAAAGGGCCACATGCTGAGCTTCTGGGAAAGGAGAAGTCCCTTATTCCCTCCGACCTTGCTCTAAGTTAGTGTAATGGTGTTCACTGGATGGAAGAAATCATCTCAATAATTCTTTTTGTTTGTTTTTTAAACCTAACCCTCATCCCTGGCAGTGCTTCCTAAGGCAGTGCTCCCTAAGAGCAGAGAGGAAGGGAAAGAGGAAGAGGGGCTGCCCTCAGTGCTGCCTGGTCCCTATCCCCTCTCCTGGCCCACACTTTGTGACCAGAACGTACGCCCTCTAATCAACTTTCCCTCCTCCTTACATTTAGGAGTCCCTCTAAAAAGCAGACATGGAACAAGAGAATCTGTGACTGAAAGAATAAAAAAGAAAAAAAGACCTTATGGGAATTTTAAATTACTTACAGTCCCCCCCACCCCATACTATTCTGAAAATTTATTCACTTTTAGTTTTTAAGCACCAAGAGCTTGACACACTGACCTTTACTCACACCTCCGAGGGAGCTCGATGACTTCAACTTGTGGGTATGTGCACAAAATCCAGAAGCAACAGGAGAGGGACTTAGACCATCTATCTGTTGTCTGTCTCCAAAGCTCACATTCACTTCAAAACTCTGCTTGCACACCACAAACTCTGATAGCCTCAATGACGAGAGACAATCTAGGAACTAGATTGGTCTAGATTGACCTAGAAAGGTCAGCACCAATCTCCCAAGAAAAGCAGAGAAAGTAAATTGCTTTTGATAAAGAACTGGTTGTCTTGAGCTGGGCAGGAAAATGATGGTGCCTGGGCAGGAGCTAGCAGCCAGGGAGGCGGGGGCAAAGTGGCAGAAAAGAAAATATCCTGTTTTTATGGCACTAGTTCTATGCTTTACAAAAAGGACTCTGACATTCGAATTAACATCCAAAAACAACATTTGAGAAGGATTGACTTCTTAGTCAAGGGGATTGCATTTGCATTTATGATAACCAACAAGATTTAGCAACATTTTGTTTGTGTGAAAATGTAAAGTTGGGATCTCCTGATAGGAAAAGTCTGCATCTATCTCCACATCTGGCAATGTAGTGTGTGATGGTGCAAACATTACTAGGTAACTTGCAGAAGTGTGACCTTGGGCTTAGATAGAGAATCACATCTTCAGCTTGCTGAATCATATCCTAGCTCGGCCACCTGTCAGCTGTGCCGATGTTTCTAAGTGTGTTTGAAAATCACCTCAGTTGTCCCCCAGGTCCTCTCCTACCTCTGCTTGTCCCTGCAGGACCTAGATATGTTTATTTTATACAGCTGACCCAAGAACAATGCAGGGGTTAGGGGCAGTGACCCGCCCAAAGCCAAAAAATCCATGTATCTAACTTCTGATTCCCTCAGAACTTAACTACCAATAGCGTACTGCTGACCAGAAGCTCTACCAATAATATAAACAGCCTACTAACGCATATTATGAATATGTACTATATACTGTATTCTTGCAATAAAGTAAGCTGAGAAAAGAAAACGTTAAGAAAATCATAAGAAAGAGAAAGCACATTTACAGTACTGTACTGTGAGAGACCCCTGTCTAAGTAGACCCACATAGTCAAAACCAGTGTTAGTCGAAGATCAGCTGTACATTTTCTTTTCAGAAGAGGGTGACTTTTAAAATACAAGAACAACACAGCAATCATTTACAACCCTGCCATCCGAAGACATCCATTCTATTTTCTGTGGGTTCATGGTTTGTTTTGGTAGACAGTAGACGGTAGAGCCTGTCTTCCCTCTTTGCTTTTCTTCACAAACTTGTCTTAAATTCTTAAGAATTTAAGGAGTTCTAGTTAAGAAACCCCCTGGGGATTTCGATCAGCCTAACAATTAACAGTGACTTGGGGTGGAAAGGAAAGCTTCAAGATTGAGTCTTCCCATCCATGAATAAGATAGAACTCCCCAGAACTGAAGTCTTCCTTTATTTCCTATCGAATCAAAAACATTCTCTATAAAGGTCTTGAGCATTTTTCTCAGGCATAGTCCTGTATTCTTATGATGCTGTTTGCTATCCAAACTAGATCTTTTCTTGTTGCTGTTTTCACATTCTAAAACTTTTACTTCCAGTTTTAAATTTTCTTTTTCTTTTTTCTACTCAGCAGGGTGCATTTTAATTTTGCTTTTCTAAATTTCTGAGTTAAATGGTATGCAACTCTCTCTTACTTTCTAATAATTGCATATAAGATATAAAGTATATAACAGGCTAGTTTTAAAGTTCTATACCCAATAGTCAAACAAGAGATCCCATTTTTAGACAATAAATTTATTTTAACAATAGGGTCGGAAGTTTGACCACAGTTCTATTTCAAGATTTTGGAAATCAAAGATAAAAATTGGTGTATACAGTTATCTGCAGTTGAAAAGAAATGAGTTTCACAGGCAACCAGGGTGGAGAGATCAATTGTGCAATGACATCAGTCATAAGAATTCTTTTTGTTTCTATGAAAGTACCAATGTTGCATCACCTATGTATTAAGTAATTACAAATGGATCTATTCTGGGATTAAAACAAGATTGTCATTTCTCCTTTGATGGTATTTTCTTTGAATTGTTCTTTCATAATCCATTAGCCTATTATGATTTGGTTTGGTCAGCAGTAAGAAACTGGCTGATAGAAGAAGACTGATTGTATTTCACTGAAATTTTAAGAAATATTGCCTAAATTGGAACCGTTTGGTGTAATAGAAAAATCAAAATATTAACATTTTAAAAGTAAAAACCTCTTCTCATCAGTCTGAACGTTTCCTACCTTATTTTTTATTATAAACATTTATTTAATGTAGTCATTAGCTAAAAAATAACATATCAGTTTTATTACATTTTTATCTATTGTACACAAAATTGGTTACCCAATATGTAGCAAATAGTTTTTGAAGCACTTGAAATGTATTCTTGTCTTAGACGTGCAAATGGAGTGGATTTTTAGGTCCTAATAAAATTCCCAAAGCAATATTTGTGGAGGGAAAAACCTTTGGAATTTTGTGAACTACAAATATATTTAAACATGTTCTAATCATAACAGAAAAACTTCCCATGAATCAATTCTCAAATAGTGGGAAAAAACTACACTTATATTCTAAAGCTTTATATATTTCTTTATTTAAAGTTGTACTTTTGTTTTACTCATTGCAGACAACTTGAAACAACAAAAAAATATGAAAAGAATAAACTTTTGGGTAACTGATGGAATTTTGAAAAGATTGTAGGACTGATTCCCTGTTTGGGGGTGTAAATTTGCCAATTTATAGGCAAGAGCAGGAACACTCTATAAACCTGTGGATAAATGATCTGAGGAGATGTGGGATCAGCATGGGCAGGGTTCCTTTTGGCTGATTCTGGCCTGCTCCTTCCCCTGGCCTTTTTTCCACGCTGTGTCTGATCTTTCATGTGTCTTTCCTGGCCTGTAGGAGCTTTTGCTTGGTTCCTGTTGAGATACCCTGCATAAGAACTTGGGGTCTGGAGCTCATCTGCTTGGGTTTAAAGGTTAGAGTCTCCACTAAGTGGGACTCTGGGCAAGTCTTCTAAACCCTCCTGGTGTCCTCATCTTTAAGATGAAGATAATGATAGCACCTGTGCTGGATTTAGTTCTTAGTCCCAGGTTTCACGCCCCTGTAGTAGTAGTATCACACATGCACACTTCTGACATGGTCTCCTGATGCGCAGAATGTACATCCTTGACTCTTGACTTTGGGCTTGGCCATTGGACTTGTTTGGACAAGAGGATGTTAGTGTATGTGAGACAAGCAAAGATCCTAAACGTACTCATGAGGCTGAATGTGCTGTCTCACACTTCTGCCATCACCGTTAGAAGCACGTGCTGTGAGTGTTTTGCAGGTCCCAGAAGAATAAGAGACACTGGGTAACACCTGAATTTACCGTGTTATAGGCGTCCAAACCCAGCTGAGCCCAGCTGTGTCAGCCAAATGCTCGATGACCTCCCCATGCATGAGCAAGTAAATGCTTGTTTTTGTAAGCTACTGTGTCTTGAGATGATCTGTTCCATGTTATTTTTGTGACATTAGCAGACTAATACAGTACCAGATATACAGGGTGTTGTAAAGATAAAATTAGGTACTGGTCTAGGTAAACTGCTTCAGAGTTTACAGCAACCACTTAGTAAGTGTTGGATTTCTGGTCTGTTTCCAACCCTCTGTGTCATGCCCTGGCTCCCTAGCTGTCTTTTCCCAGTGGGCTGATTTTCCAGCATGGCACTCTCTTATGAACAGTACCCAACTGCACCTATAGTGTTCATGTGGTCATGACCCCTAGCTGACTCTTCAGATAGAGTCCCACAATCAGAGGGCTGATACCTATAAGGCAGGATCCTCCATGGATACAATCATTTCATAGCTTCTGAAGTTAAAATGAGAACACTACTCAGATAAAAAAAAATACTTAGATTTTATAAAAAATCTTGGGATGTCTGTTTCTATTTTATCTACTTGGATCACATTGAAGATGGTTCTTTGCCAGATTGTCAAATTATTTTGTTTCTACAAGAAAGTCTATCTGTTCTGTAGCTTTGCAATAGTCATAACTTTTTCAAGATTGCTAATTCATAAAGTGAGTTTGCAGTAAAGCTGTACTCAGACTTCAGTGTCATCTGTGATTATATCAAGTAGTGATTGAGAAGAGTTAAAATTTAGTGAACTAATTGCCTTTGTGATTCATCAAATCTTATTTCAATTTGGTGTGTTATTGCATGCTATATTTAGCTAATATTAGCTAATATTTTACATAACTCTTTAATAACTTTTAATAGGAAAAGTATTTTGGATGAAAAGGATGCTGATACATGTATCACAGTAAATCACTAATTAGATGATCCCCTTCTGGTTACATTGCCTCATCCAATTCCCAAATCTTGGTGCTCATGCTACTTTACTTGAGTATGGGATGTCCATATGGGACATACTCCCATACTCAATAATTCATTGTCAGACTGGGCTGCATTTCAAGGTGAAAAGGGGCCTTCTTAGCAACAATACTAGGACAAAACCAGAGTGAGCTGGGATGGCCCTGGGCAAGCCAAGATACATGGTGACCCTGCTTAATGGCAACATCTGACAGAGTAGACTACTCTCTCTTCTCTGATGCACCTTTTCCCCTCAGTTTTAAAACATCACACTCTCTTGGTTTTCTTCCTACTTGACAAACCTCTCATTCTGAATCTTCTTTGATAGCTCTTCATCTTCTCCCCAACCTTTTAAGGTTGAAAGCTCCTGGGACTCTATCCTTGGTCCTCTTCTCTCTCTCTCTCTCTTTTTTTTTTTTTTTTTTCATACTCACTCTTCTGGTAAGCTTATCTGGTCTCATGGCTTTAAATATAATCTGTATTCAGATGTGATGGCTTTAAAAATATGCCCAGGAATCCTTTAGTATATCTGTCCTTAAGAGGTGAAGCTTAATTTCACCAGCCTTGAGTGTGAACTGGACTTGTTGATTGGCTTCTACTGAAGAGATTATGGCAGAAGTAATTGAAGGTCATTACCAAGGTTGGGTTATAAAAAGACTTTGGCTTCCATTTTAAGTAATTCTTCACTGTCTCTTGGATCACTCATCTTGAGGTAAGCCAGATGCCATGTTGTGAGAAGCCCATGTGGCAAGCATCCAAAGCTACCAACATATATATATGTTATACCAATAGCCACATGGGCAAACATGGAAGTGGATCTTCTGAGGTCTGCCAACAGCTATGCAAATGAACTTAGAAGCTGATCTTTCTCCCAACTAGCCTTCAAATGAGACTGCAGCCTCATCAACACCTTGATTGCAGTCTTTAAGCCAGAACTATCCAGCTAAGTGGCTCCCAGTCTTCTGAACCACAGACACTTTAGGGTAATAAATGATTGTTGTTGGAAACTGCTACATTTTGAGTAATTTGTTACCTGGCAGTAGATAATGCAGTCAACTCCCATATCTGTTTCCCTACGTCTAACAAGCATCTCAAACTCAACAGGTACACAACAGGACTGCTGGTCTCACATGTCCAGAATGCATTACATCTCAGTCTTTCCCATTGCAGTGGAAGACCACTCCATCCTTCTGGTTACCCTGACCAAGAAATTTTAGTCCTTTTAAATTTCTCTTTCTCTGTTTCCTGAGAGAGAGAGAGAAAGAGAGAGAGAGAGAGAGAGGAACAAACCATAAGACACTCTTGGTGATAGAGAAAAAACTGAGGGGTAATGGAGGGGGAGTAAGTGGGGGATGAACTAGATGGGTGATGAGAATTAAGGAGGGCATTTGTTGTGATGAGTACTGGGTGTTGTATGTAAGTGATGAGTCACTGAATTCTACTTCTGAAACCAATATTGCACTGTATGTTAACTAACTAAAATTTAAATAAAAATTTAAAAAAATCTCTCTTTCTCTAACACTCTACCTCAAATTTGGCAGATTGGCCTAACTTCCAAGGTTTGTTCAGAGTCCAGGCACCTCTGACCATATTGACTGCACCTTCTCTGAGCTGAGCCACCATTGTCTCTTGCCTAGATTACTACAGTATTCTGCTAACAGGTCTCCTTTCTGCCTTTGGCATCTCCCCTGACGTAGGCTATTTGCAGCAAACCAGCCAGTGTGCTTCCTTTCAAACATAAGTTACATCAGAGGTGCCTGGGTGGCTCAGTCAGTTGGGCGTCTGACTCTTGGTTTCAACTCAGGTCATGATCTTGGGGTCATGGGATCAAGCCCCGCATGGGGCTCCATGCTCAGTGGAGAGTCTGCTTTGAGATTCTCTTTTCTTGTCTCTTTCTGCTCCTCTCCCTGCTCCTCTCCCCTCAACCCCATGCATGTGCTCTCTTGCTCTCTCTCTCAAATGAATAAATCTTTTTAAAAAAAAAAAAAAACAAAAGAAAAGAAAACAAAACAAAACAAAATAAGTGAGATCATATTACTGCTCTGCTACAATCTTTTCAATGGCTTCCCATTTCCCTCAGTCAGAAAAGATGAGCCGGAGTCCTCCTAAGGGCCCACAAGGCCCTGCTTGACCTGGCACCTGTTACCTGCTGACTGTATCTCAGCCCCCACTCTCACTCCCTCCCCTCCTGCCCCACTGCCCACCATGCTGCTCCTTTACCATGCAAGACACACTCTAGCCTTCGGGGCTTTACTCTTGCTGTTTTCTCTGCCAGGAATGCTCTTCCCCTTGATATCTTGGCTAAGTTTTTCATTTCCTTCATATGTTTGCTCAGAACTGCCTTTTGCAATGAGACCTATACTGTCCATTCCATTCACTATTGCAACTGACCCCCCTCTTGCTATGAATTGCCAATTCCTTTTACCCAATTCTATGTTTCCCCTATTGCACTTTCGAACATAACTAGATCATTTATTAGGTTTCTTATCTATATTATATTGCCCCTTGCCAGACTATAAGCCCCATAAGAGCAGGATTCTTTGTCTATTTTATCCCAAGTTCACAGAATTGTGCCTGACATACAGAGATGCTCAACCAAAATTTGTTGAATAAATGAACAAATGGTTATATACCTACCTTGCACCATCATCCAGGGGGAGAAACATTGAGGCCAAGAACCCAAAAAGAAATAGTTTTCATGGATCTTACACACCAGACCAGATGGCAACTATCAGTTTATATACTCCCATTAGTCTGCTTATTCGCTGAATGTGGGCCTTAGTGGTTTCCGTCAGAGCAGCAGAGCAATGAAGCACATAGGCTCTGAAACCTGACTGTCTAGGTCTTGGGTCCAGGTTCACCCCTTGCTGACTTGGTGACCTTGGGAAATTGCATAACTCCCATGCCACATTTGCCTATCTAGAAAACAGAAAATTAACCTTTTAACGTTGAAGTTGAAGCCTCCGAAGGCTCACTCTTTGGTCTTCCTTGCTTTTTGATTTCACTCTTTTGGTGATCTTATCTGGCCTCCTTTGGTTTTATTTATTTATTTATTTATTTATTTATTTTTTTCTCCTTTGGTTTTAAATATAATCTGTATGTCAATGAGATGCTTCTAAAAGTATGTTGATGATTCCCTTGGTATATTGCCCTCAGAATGTGAAGCTTAATTTTCCTCCTTTTGAGTATGGCTGGATTTGTTGATTTGTTTTGAAGACTCGATTATGGCACAAGTAATGGGATGTCATTTCTTAACCGAAGGGAATTTTTTTGAGAACTAAATAAGTTACTATCAGTGAAGGGCTTCAAACAGTGCCTGGTACAAAGTCAGCATACACTGTTGTGTTTGCAATATTCAGCAGCTTTGCTCTTGGGGTGGCCCTAAAATTTCTTTCCAAATGTGCTGCTTTGGGTAAGTCTTGATGAGTAAGTTTTGGCAAAGTGTGGGACATAAATAGGTATCTGTTATTTCAGTCAATAGGAACAAGCAATCTAAATTCTTCCCAGTCCTGTTGTTTGATAGTGTAGCCTTTGTAAAAGAGAGCCAGGATGGGCCGTGTCAACATGTGAATGAGGGCCCATAGTGAAATCCACACTGAAGTCACATTTGCAGCCTAAAGCAATTACCTTTATTTAAGTTTAGAGAAAACATGAGAAATGCATTTATATAGCTGTTTTAAAAAAAAAAAACAAAAAACGTAGATGTATCTATTTTATTCTAAAATATTTTTTTTGAAAAGAAATAAATCTTTTGTGAAGCTAAGGGAATGTTGTTAAATGTTGGTAAATATGTGAAGCAAAAGTGTTAAACTTTAAAGTTCTTTGGGACACCTGGGTGGCTCAGTGGTTGAGCATCTGCCTTCGGCTCAGGTCGTGATCCTGGGGTCTTGGGATTGAGTGCTGCATCAGGCTCTCCACAAGGAGCTTGTTTCTCCCTCGGCCTAGGTCTTTGTGTCTCTCATGAATAAATAAATAAATAAAATATATTTTTTTAAAAGTTCCTTAAATGTGTCATTACATTAGTGTTAATATTAAAATACATTAAAGCAGTAAGAGGGGGCAACTGAGCCAGCCTCATGGACACATGACCCATGCAGTCACAGGGGTCCCCATGCTCAGAGGCGTTTATACTTCGTTTTACATTCTGTTCTTTGAACAAGGCACCACCCCATATTTTCATTTCACCCTGGATTCTGCGAATTATATAAGCCAGTCTTGGGAAGGGTAGTAATTATCACTTGTGAACTGCTCTTGCCTCTGGGGTAAAAGGAGATTTCAAAACCATCTGGTCATGTTATGAAATACACTTAACTTCTTTGTGTCTCATACTATTTATAGTAAAACGCAACCGAAAGCATTTTTCCTTTGGAGGCAAAGGGCATGTTCTTGTCAATAAATTTCTGTGGCAAACAAACAAACAAACAAATTTCTGTGGCTGTTGGAGATCTTCACTCACTGATGCTAATAATACACATCTAGGTGGCTCATAGTTCCATAATACTTTATTTATTTATTTTTTTTTTTTTAAAGTTTTTTTTTTTTTTTTTAATTTTTTTTATTTATTTATGATAGTCACAGAGAGAGAGAGAGAGGCAGAGACATAGGCAGAGAGAGAAGCAGGCTCCATGCACCTGGAGCCCGACGTGGGATTCAATCCAGGGTCTCCAGGATCGCGCCCTGGGCCAAAGGCAGGCGCTAAACCGCTGCGCCACCCAGGGATCCCCCATAATACTTTAAAAATCAGATATCAAGTCCTATAAAAATTGAATAAAACTTCTTTAAAATAGCTCCTCATTATACATATTTGAATATGGTACTAAGTACATACTAAAAACATATAGAACATTCTACTCTAAACTAATTTAGATAAGTTGGATACATTTCCCAAACACATAGGAGTTTAACTCTTCAAATTAAAAAAAAACAACAAAAGGGGGTGCCTGGGGGGTTCAGTGGTTGAGCATCTGCCTTTGGCTCAGGTCGAGATCCCAGGGTCCTAGGATCAGGTCCCGTATTGGGCTCCCCATGGGGAGCCTGCTTCTCCCTCTGCTGATGTCTCTGCCTCTGTCTCTCATGAATAAATAAATAAAATATTTTAAAAATTAATTAAAAAATGAACAAAAATTAAAGAGTTAGTCATCATCCCTTCCCTTTTTGTCCATCAGGGCTGGTGAAACACAAACTTTCCTGCTACATAAGCTCCTTGAGAGCGTGGGCTCTCTGCGTTACCCTGCCAGGACGCAGCAGAATGCCTTCTTGGGGAGCCTAGACCCTCAACTCATGCTAGTACTGATTAGCTAATCAATTATTAACAATTAACGTTTAAACCGGTTAGTGGAGGAGATTGAGATCTCATCTCTTTTTGGGCGGAGGCTGTGGCCCCAGAACCCTTCCTGGGAAGCTCTTGAAAAAGGACACAGCCAGCACAGAACCTGTGTGCCAGCCCTGTTCTAACCTCCTCCATGTCATTCTTCTCATCCTCATCCCAAGCCACCCTATGAGGTAGGTACCATTTTTATCCCCATTTGACGGACAAGGAAACCAAGGCACACAGCACTTTGGTCACGGTTAGTCAACGGCAGAGCTGGGATTCAGTCCCAGCAGCGCAGTTCTGGAGTGTGTGCTCTGGGCATCCAGCTACAGCCCCAAGCAACGGCGAGCGCGAGCCATGGGGGGGTGGGGGGGTGGGGGGCAGCCCGCGAGGAGGCCAGGGCAGCGGGGACAGGGGCCGGAGGAGCAGGATCCAGTGGAGAGGGTGCAGGCGGGTCACAGGGCCAGGCCGTGGAGCCACGGAGAACGCGTGGGCATCTATCTAGTGTGTCTCCTTCCCAAGCGCGGTCGCCCCGATTCTCCTCCGGGAAGTGCACGAGCAGGATTCCTGTCTTCCCGCCCTCTTAAAGCCCGCGGGTGCAGGCTCGGGCCCGGCGCTGAGGGGGGCGGCGGCGGCCCGCGGCCAGGGAGGGGGCACGGGGCGGGGCCCTGCGAGGCCTCGGGGCAGCGCACCGCGTGCCTCCGGGGGGCCCACAGCGCCCCTGGGTGCGCGGCGGGGTGCTCGCAGCTGGGACCACGAACACCCCGCGCTCCTTCCCGCGCTCTCGCTCTCGCTCTCGGGACGGGACCGCGGGCCGGCCGCAGCCCGGGGGAGAGGCGGGGGGGGCGGGGCGGGGCGGGGCGGGGCGGGGCGGGGCTCGGCGCGCGCCTGCGCAGCAGCTCCGCGGCCCGGGGCGGGGAGAGGCCGCTTCCCTTTCTCGGGAAGCGCCGCGCTGAGACCGAGAGAGGGTTAGGATTTCCCCGACGCTGTTTGTGCCCCCGGGGGATTTCTCGGGGCTCCGAAAAACATTTTTATCCCAGGCCGGGAGGGACACGGGGTAGGAGGGGAAGTGGGGGAGAGGGAGGATGCCAGATGTTTTGAATTCTTTGAAATCTCTAAGCATCTAGAAAAAATAATCCTGGTGGGTAGAGGTGAGCAGCTCTTTACAATGTGGCAGTTTCCCCCCCCCAAGCTAAAAATAGAACTTTTCAAGGAAATCAAATGAAAGTATCAAAAGATGCTCTTCTTGCTATAAACCAGAAGCACAGTGCTACAGCCTCCTCCAGCCCCCAGCGTGGCTCCAGTCATCGTCATCCTTGCAAAATAGGTCCTTTCCTCCATTGATACAGCAGCCACCCAGGTCTGTCCCATGGCTCTGGGCCATGCTTTGTGTGAAGACCATGCTGCTGACCCTGGGCATCAGAGCTTTCTTCGCTCAGGGGTCCCCACTGCTTCCCTGAGGAATCCCACAACCCTAAAGTCCGTATCCCCCTTCCGTCCCGATGGCTCTGTGCCAGTGTGGTTTCTGGAAGGCTGTCAGACATTCCCTGTGCCTGTTTCTAAAAACCACACAGAATCCCCTGTGATGTGCACATGCCACTGGGGAGCATGGCTCACGTCAGAGGGATCTGACATGGGTGCGGGGAGAGGGGCCTTTGGCAGAGTGGTGCACTTGGAAGGAAGTGGTGCAATTGAAGGCCTGTTTCTGCCATTTCCACCTGGGGAACTTGGGCAAGCAGCACTCAGCCTCTATGAGCCTCACTGCCCTCATCTGTGAAATGGGCGTGATAATTAAGCAAGCTGATGTGTGTGAGGTTCTGGGCAGGTGCTCATTCCTGAAAGTGCGCAGGGAGGGTGGGTGTTCCCCAGAACCCGTGCTCTGTGATATGCTGTAGTGTAGTGCTGTCTGGATTGTGGTGTGATAAGGACTCAGAAGCTGGCAGGCAGATTCATTTCCAGAGGTCGAACCCTGACCAGCTCCCAAGGTGACCTTCTTCCATATAGTCATTGCTCCGAGATTCTTTTTTTTTTTTTTTTTTTTATTTATGATAGTCACACAGAGAGAGAGAGAGGCAGAGACACAAGCAGAGGGAGAAGCAGGCTCCATGCACCGGGAGCCTGACGTGGGATTCGATCCCGGGTCTCCAGGATCGTGCCCTGAGCCAAAGACAGGCACCAAACCGCTGCGCCACGCAGGGATCCCTGCTCCGAGATTCTAATTGCAGCTTGGGTTTGTTTGTGGTCAGGGAGGTCACACCCCCTGGCTCCTCATGTGTGTTCTTAGGGCCACTGTATCCCTCACTCAGGCTCAAAACATTCTTTCACCCCCAAAGCCTGCTGGTGGTCTACCAGGTGGCTCCTGCCACCACTCCTTTGAGCTGCTGCCTTGGAAACTGCCTGAGGCCAGGGGCTCTCCTCCTGAGGAGAGGATGCTTTTCATTGCTTTTAAGCTTCCTGGTCTTCTGGAAGAGGAGAGGAATCCCCCAAGCCAAGGGGAGAGGAGTGCCAGTCAGGGAGAGATGAGGGGTGGGGTGCTGCCCACTGGGTTGGCCCCATGGTCATCTTTCTCACTTTGCTGCTTCCACAGTGAGTATTCTTTACATGCCATCAGTGTCTTTGGCCCTCTCCCTCCCCACTTCCCAGAGGAAATGTAGGAGTTACCTAGTTGGTGGGTGACTCTTGTTTCCATTTTGAGTTTGGGTAGAGGGAACATATCATATTTTAAGAGGGGAGTGGAGGAGGGAGAGGGTGAAAAGTGGGGAGTAGAGTTGAGGCCACTAGGTCTTTCTCCTTCCCTCTCTCCCAAAGCAGTTCAAGGCAGCTACCTGGGGAAGGGTGTTTGCTTTACAGGCTCAATCTTCTCTGGGGGTGGGTTAATAACTTGGATTCCTGGGAATAAGGCCTTGTTGGGGCCCCATCAATGAGGTTAACTAGTAAACCTGTCAGGACGGTTGTAAAGATCTGTTGGGGGACTCCTGTTTCAGAGATCCACTATGAGCTGGATTGGTTAAGTATCCTGAACACCCATACATTTTACACAGATACATACATGCACATCTGTGTTTTGGGGAGTGGGAGAGAAATCAAGGAGGAGACCCGGCAAGGATACAGTTGTCCTCCAGGCAAGAAAATTAATATTGCACCTCTGGTGACATAGCCTCCCCTAAGCTAATGCAAATATTGAAAAAGTATAATTGCATATTTTCCCAAAGAGAAAAATGATTATCGTGGTAATTAATGTTAACTCAGTTAATGAATTTCTAAATTTCTGAGTTCAAATTTGTT
This sequence comes from Canis aureus, assembly GCF_053574225.1. NCBI lineage: Eukaryota > Metazoa > Chordata > Mammalia > Carnivora > Canidae > Canis > Canis aureus. Next base: position 48,956,211 of record NC_135611.1, read on the forward strand.
GCTGAGAAAACACTATACTCCTGTAAGTCAACCCAAAGGTCAAGTTCATGTAGGATTTCATTGTAGATGACGGATTTCCTATGCACCTCTTGTGTAGTCTTCTCCCCACTAGGTATGTGATGTCCCTGGAGGGATGCGGCCTCTCAACCTCACTTGCCAGGTGAGGGGCATCTCCATGCAGTGCTGTGAGGCAGTGCACACCTGGAAGGAATGAACTTTGAACCCAGAGGAATAGAGTGATGGTCTTTCAACCTACCTCCCTTTGGCGATGACCAGCCAGTCCCGGAAAGGGAGGAGGTGCCTCTCATGGGTCTCAGGGCTCTAGGTCAGCATCTCAGGGCTGTGGAAGGTGGGCTGACATGCTGGTGGGACAGCTCCAGCTGTTGGAGCGTCGCTGGGGACACCAGGCTTTTTCTGGGAGGAATCAATGTGAGGAAAGCCTGGCGGATTGATTGGCAGGGAGTAAGTGAGGAGCCTGCTCTCAAAACAAGTCACCCCTAGTTTGGCTTCATTGGAGGTGGAAATTAGCAGGGAAAACAGTGAAGAGGCGAATGACAGATTGTTCTTTTAAAACCTGAACTTTAGGGGATCCCTGGGTGGCGCAGCGGTTTGGCGCCTGCCTTTGGCCCAGGGCGCGATCCTGGAGACCCGGGATCGAATCCCACATCGGGCTCCCGGTGCATGGAGCCTGCTTCTTCCTCTGCCTGTGTCTCTGCCTCTCTCTCTCTCTCTCTCTCTCTCTCTCTCTGTGACTATCATAAATAAATAAAAAATTAAAAATATAAATAAAACCTGAACTTTAGGGGGATCCCTGGGTGGCTCAGAAGTTTGGCGCCTGCCTTTGGCCCGGGGCATGACCCTGGAGCCCCGGGATCGAGTCCCGCGTCGGGCTCCCGGCATGGAGCCTGCTTCTCCTTCCGCCTGTGTCTCTGCCCCTCTCTCTCTTTCTATGTCTATCATAAATGAATAAATAAAATCTTAAAAAAAAGAGAGAGAAAAAAAATAAAACCTGAACTTTAAAATAGGGATTTACAACAAAGCACAGTAAATCGGGTTGAACCGTAGTTTGGCCCTGCTTCAGTGAATAAACTAGCAACCACGTGTAATGAAAATGTGAAGGATTTCTGTGACAGTTTAAACGTCAAGCAATAGTTCCCAAACTTTTTCATGCCACAGCACCCCAACACACAGTAACTTTACGTCCCAATAGTAGGTGAGCGGAGGCAGGGGAGTGGAGGCAGGGGAGGCTGGCCCACCCAGACCGCGTGTGGCCTCCCCCAGGGCAGAGGCGAGCAGTGTAGTGGCATAACTCATTTGTGGCACAGGGTGGGAAGCTCTGACTTATTTGTTTACTTAGGAAAAGTTTTCTCTGAAGGTTGAAAAGGTCAGGTTTAGTGTGCTGCCAAATCGAGACAAATGAATCTAAATGAATGGCTTCCTTCCATATAGTGATTTAGCAGCAGAGCAGAACAAACCTGATCAGGGAGGCTCAGGTAGTTGTAATTCATGACTTGACTCCAATATATTCTCCTTGCGATGCTCAGTTCCTGCTGCTTGTTCATAATTTGTTCACGTCCTGGTCATTTACCCTGGGTGACCTCAGGTGGCATGTGTGCAAGTCTGTGTGTGTATATGTGTATATACGTGTGTGTGTGTGTATGTAAGGAGGGAAGAAAAGGTAGGTGACCCTTCTCAGCAGCTCTGAAATTATGCCATACAGATGGTCACCTGCTACTTAGCCTTCTTGTCTCGTTAATTTAACTCCTGCTCCCATTCACCTTCTTCATTCAGCAGACAGCAGTAGTAACTCTGGAAAGTAAATATTTTATTCATGGGAACTTCTCTTTAATTCAAACGTGATGGTTTTTTAAAATATTTATTTACTCATGAGAGACACAGAGACACAGAGAGAGAGAGAGGCAGAAACACAGGCAGAGGGAAAAGCAGGCTCTATGCAGGGAGCTGGATGTGGGACTCGATCAAGGAACTCCGGGACCACGCCCTGAGCCGAAGGCAGATGTTCAACTGCTGAGCCACCCAGGCATCCCTCAAACGTGATGTTTGAATAAAGCTGTGCTGGGGCTTAAGGACCCATTTCTGTAATTTATTTATTTAAAGATTTTATTTATTTATTCATGAGAGACACACAAAGGGAGAGAGAGAGAGAGAGAGAGGCAGAGGGAGAAGCAGGCTCTCTCCAGATTGCTGATGTGGGATTGGATTCTGGGACTCTGGGATCAGGCCCTGAGCTGAAGGTAGATGCTCCATCACTGAGCCACCCAGGCATCCCCCATTTCTGTAATTTAAAGCAAATACAAAAAAATGTCATTATTCAATATTTTCTGGAAATCTGTGATGTGGCATGAGTCTCGGGTTGAGCTCCCTGATGAAAAGGTGCGACTTGTTAGAATCACTCTGTTCTCTGACCTTCCCACCCACCACACACCTCCCACTGCCCCTGCCCACTTTCAACATGAGCTGGTGTCCAGAAATGATACACGCCCAGCGCAGTGGTTGGTGGGGTGCATGGATCACGAAGCAGGAGGTTTTCAACCCTTGGTGATGGCTAAGAATCTATGTAGGTAGGAGAGGTCAGGATAGCGGAACTGAGACTCAAACCATAGGAGCTGGGAACTAGAACCCCCTGCTCTGTTTATAAACGTCTTTGGTTTCCTCTGAGCTCATTGGGAAAGATGCCTGATTATTTCTATATATTTGAGGGATAATAACTCACTAGTATGGAGCACAACTTCGTCTGTCTGGTTACAGCCATCAGAGCCTGCCTCACTGCCTAACTCAGAGGTTGTGTTTTCAAATGCCTGGGAGGCCAGTCAGGGAAAACAGAGGGGTGAGCTGGGTGATCGGAGCAGTGGGGAATGACAGAAATCATGCTGTGTCCAAAAAGACACCCACTGATGCCATGTAGGGAAGTGTGCCTGTGTTCCTGCCAATTATTTAAAGGGCCAGCAAGCCAAAATTCTGTTAACTATTTCTAAGCATTTATTTAAAGCATTATTTAAATTTATTTATTTAAGCACCATGCTCTGACCTCTGACCCACTTCCTCCTAGTTACCTGCAGATTTAGAGCACAGGAAAACATTCAAATGATACTTACTAAGAACCTCTGGCAATTTGGGGGGAGTATTTGACATTTTTAATATGATGTTATAAACCATATTGAGAGCAACAGACCTAAATCTGTCAGATAATCATTTGAGCTTGAAAAAAACAAGGGAGATAACATGACAAGTAAAAGGAAGTAGGTAAAGTTCCTTTAGAGGTCTGCTCAGCTGGGTGCTCTTTCACATATAATCTCCATGGAGACTTTTTTTTCTCCTTCTCCTTTCAATCCTGTTCCTCTAACTGCTCCCCATTTTTTTTTTTTTTTTTTTTGCATTTCTTTGAGATCCCAGTAAAACGGGCCTTCACTGGGGCTTTAGTTTCCCTACACACACACACACACACACACACACACACACACACACACACACACTCAAACTGACGTCATGAAAAATAAAAGCAGCTCGAGCTAACCATATTTCACAACACGGGTGCCTCCACACTCACACCCTAGGGGAAATTTTTAAAATGCACTGAAATAGGAAACGAGTGATGTAGCAAATACCTGGTGAAGGGAAATAACCTTGCCCTTTATCTTTCCACTGGTGGTGAATTTCCGGCTAGTGGCTCCCCATGGTGACACAGTGAAAGTGCTGGCCTGGCGGCCTCTCTGTGCTCCCCCAGCACCTGACCTGGGTAAGGAGCCGGGGTACCCAGCACCCCGCAGACTCCCCAGCCAGCTCCTGGCATCAACACTTTTCCCAGGAAGGGAAGAACATCATCGGGGTGTCCTGAGAGTGTGGTCAACAGGCTCGCACGTGTGATCGTGTGATCGTGCGATTCACCGGAAGGGAGCCAGGAAACACTTAACTCTAGTCCTCCTTCCTTAGTGAGAACTCTTTCCTTCGTCTGTGGGTTTGGCAGAAGGGGAAGGAGGACGGTGAAGTGTGGCTCGGCAGGGAGGTAGTCTCTGAGTTACTGGTGGCTTTGCAAAAGGGAAGGAGTACTGTTGAATTGACCTGAGTGGTAGCAAACCCAAGCTCTCCTAGGGGCTGGGGTTTGGAGGCAGTGGAGAAGCAGATCCTCTGGACCCCATGACCTGGGGTCACCTGCATTTGAAGTCACTCTGAGAGGAGTCACGGGGCACACAGCTCTGTCTCCAGGCACACGTTTTAATGTGGATTCCCCCTGAAGTCCATGGGCCAGCCTCATTGCCCAACAGGATGGTTCCATCGTGGCTCTACCCTGGGCATTCCCCTTTCCTTGCTATTTATGTTCAAGCTTGACCCCAAATTTGGCATGAGCTACCATGTCCTTCAGAGGGGCTGACGTTTCTTGAGTGCCTACCCTGTGCCAGGTTCATCTCTTTACTCATTCTTTTTACTCCTCATTCCACTCCTGTACCATTAAGCCCATAATATAATCTGCAGATCACATAGCTACCAAGTGGCAGAGCTGTGAGCTGGGGTCGGGACTTTCTGTCTCCAAATGTCCGACTTCTCCCCACTAAGTATTTCTCATTTACCCTTTTCCTTGTCAGCTGAAGTTTAGACTCATGTGGCACGTTGCCTGCATTATGTCAATAGTATCTGATCATTTCCCTGCCCTAGAGCCCTGCCCTCAATTCTCTGTTCCCCTCCATCCTCTGCATAACTAGCTGGGGGATGTTTAAAAATGCATGAACTTAAACCACTCTCAGGCTTAAAATCCTGTAGTGTTCCCAGAGCCTTTGAGATTCTCAGGGCTCTCTGTGGCCACCCTGGCGCCTCTCCTGCTGTTTGCTGGGATGCCCTTTCCTCAACCAGGGACTGCTTGCTGAGTGGACTGGTGGTCTCTCTGCAAACCTCTGTCACCTTATTGCCTGTTTGTCAGTCTGTATTTGCTACTGCATTGCAGACTCGTTTCTACACCCCTGGTAGTGTGTGCGTGGAAAATGCATGAGGAACAGCAAATGAATGAAGCATTCAAAAATGTGCTGAACCACTTTTGAATTTTTTTTAAAAAAATATTTTATTTATTTATTCATGAGAGACACAGAGAGAGAGGCAGAGACAAACGCAGAGGGAGAAGCAGGCTCCCCGCAGGGAGCCCGATGTGGGACTCGATCCCAGGACCCTGGGATCACACCCTGAGCAGAAGGCAGAAGCTCAACCACTGAGCCACCCAGGCGCCCCACATTTGAACTTTTATGTGCCTTGCTTAATTTGCTTTCGACTGAGGTCCTTTGGATTTGTCTTGTTCTTTACTGGCTTATCCCCCACAGCCAGTTTGAAGCCAGGGGGCAGAGTTGTGATGGGAAAAAGCAGCAGCTGGTGGAACCCCGGGGGAGCTGGAACCACCCCAGACCCTGCTCTAGAGCAGACACAGTGGGGTGAAGAGGGAAGTGTGCCAGCCAGTGTTCTGGGGGTACCCGATCCAACCTGGAATTAGACTGAGAGTCGTTCTCCATCCTTGTCCTTTCTAAAATTGTGTACTGAATAAATAAAAGCATGTATGATACCTTAAAACAAATGACAGACACTATTCTCTCTCTACTGGATATCTCGCTTTTTTTTTTTTTTCAGTTCAAATTTTGTTTTGGGGTTCTAGTAAAAGGCCAGTTGTTTTTTCTGTGATGTTATCAGTTCTCCAGTAATTTCTACAGTAGTAATGCATGGCCTTTCAGAAGGTTTTGAGTTCAGAGTACTTTCACCTACATTACCTCACTTGGTTTTAATTCTCGTCTACCTTGTGAATCAGGCAGCCCTACTTACAGATGGGAACCCAAGGCCCGGGAGTTGGGGAACAGCAGGGGTGAATGGCTCCGGTAGAGGCCCTAAGTCTTACTTGTGAACCTGGGCTTTGTTGGTTGTGTTTGTTTATTTTGTCGCTCTTTTCATAGATCATCATCTAGAGAGCCTCCCACTTGCATAAAGGCCGTGGATGGAATGTTCTGTTGGTAGACACTTAGCTGAAGGGCTGACTGTGGACTCAGGGGAAACACCCAGCCAGAGCAGAGCCGGAGAGCCGCCCACAGGCGGGTGAGCAGCAGGAAGCAGGACTGTGCCACCCCCGGCCTGGCTGAGCTCCTGAGCTCCTGGGTCCTGGCCGGGCTGCTCTGGGCCGGGCTGGCTTTGCTGGTGGTTTCACCACGCAGCGCTTCTCCTGGTGTTGGGTCCGAGAGACTTGGGTGATCCCAAACAGGCAGAGGCCGGGAGATCAGGCCAGGTGCACCTGTGCCTGTGGTGGCAGGTCCCAGTAGGTTCAGCTGGCTTGGAAAGCACTTCAGTTTCCAGGAGCTAGCCTGCCTCCTTCCCTTCCTTTCCCTCCCCTCCCCTCCCCTCCCCTCCCCTCCCTTCCCTTCCCCTTTTCTTTTCTTTTTTTCTTTCTTTTCTTTTCTTTTCTTTTCTTTTCTTTTTTCTTTTCTTTCTTTTCTTTTCTTTTCTTTTCTTTTCTTTTTTTCTTTTCTTTTCCTTTTCCTTTCCTTTCCTTTCTTCTTTCTTTCTTTCTCTTTCTTTCTTTCTTTCTTTCTTTCTTTCTTTCTTTCTTTCTTTCTTTCTTTCTTTCCTTCCTTCCTTCCTTCCTTCCTTCCTTCCTTCCTTCCTTCCCCTCCTTCCTTCCTTTTTCTTTCCTTCTTTCTTTTCTTTTCTTTTTTTCTTTTTTCTTTCTTTCTTTCTTTCTTTCTTTCTTTCTTTCTTTCTTTCTTTCAGATTTTATTTATTTGTTTGAGAGAGCGAGAGATCACACAAGCAGAGGGAGGGGCAGAGGCAGAGGAAGAGGGAGAAGCAGACTCCCCACTGAGCAGGTAGCCTGATGTGGAACTCAATCCCAGTACCCTGGGATCATGACCTGAGCCAAAGGCAGACACTTAAGGACTGAGCTGCTCAGGTGCCCCTCCAGAAGTGTTTCTTAAGGAGGGGCTCCAGAATGGCTGCATGGGGGGAAGACGGCATAGTTTTATTTTGTTTTAAATCAGATTCTCAAGGGGCTCCATGTCTGCCCCCAAATGTTTAAGATCCACTCTTCTATAGGAATTGCACGAATATACAAATAACATCCTACCTCGAAAGTGGAGGTGTTCTATATCATCCCCAGTTTGTGGTGATAGGAAATCTTGCTCTGTGATGTCAGACAGTGTGTCCTGCTGCCCCTCAGACGTGCCGTGGTGGTCAGTGCACTGCCCACTGGGAAGTCTGTTCGCTGCTTGCAGTGGCCCCCACTCTGTCTGGCAAACGCCCACTGGTTTGTCTGCTGGAAGCTGGTGAAGATTTCATCTCCACACTCAAGGCTTCTTTGACTTCCTGGAGCACACTTGGGCAGCTTGCTCGGGCCCTCTCAGCACCTCTCTCTCTCTCTAACACCCATCTTGCTGTCCTGTGGTCAGTTGTCCAGCACCACTGCATTGGGAACGCTTGGAGAGCAGGGCCACTGTTGCATCATCTTTGCCTCTTGGGGCCTAGCTTTGTGCCAGGTACCCAGAAGGTGCTCAGTAAATCTGATTGATAGCCGGAAGCCAGGCTATTGAGGGCTGACGTGAAACCAATTCTGAGCCAAATCGGGTCAGGCTTTCAAAATGTGGTTAGCCTGAGTCACACAGGACTCTTTAAATGTCATATGAAAACTGTCATTTGCATTTTGATGGTGTGGTCACCATGACAAACAGAACAGAAAATGTAGCCACTAATTGAGCACCCTTTGTATGCAGAGCACTCAGTGGAATCCCTTCCTAAGAGAATGTGTAAATTCTGGATGATTTGGACTCATCCAGAATTTAAGGTCTTGAGCCTTGGTCCCATGACCAGACCAACCAGTATGGGTCTGATATGTTTCGTGCTTCCATGCTCTTACAGATACACTGCATATCCTAACACTAAACATCTGAGAACAAAACCATTGGCAAGGTAACCATGTTTCTTTTATCTGTCTTTGGAAGGAGAACAATTTGGTCACATAAATCACATCATTTGTTGATTACAGATAGTAGCATTTGAAAATACTGGGTGCTCATATGGAGCAAGGGTATGAAATCCATCTATGTTACTGAAAGTCAGACTCATCTTTAATTTCACTTACCTTCTTGAATATTGCTAACCACGCAGCAGTCTTACTCCAGATCAACCATCATGTGGCTCTTCTCTAAACCAGGCTCCCATTCACAATTTTTCTCATCCTTCCTTCCTGTGAAGATAACTTATACTAGATCATTAGTGTCCATAGAAACAATGAAACATTTATTTGAAGTTTTAACCATTAAAGTTGATTGTAAAAATCATGGTATGTGGATATTTGGTTCCCAGACAGTAAATTTACACCATCTCCAGCCACACCTCTCGAAGGGCTTCTGCTGACACCTCACTCTCCTGTGATGTATGGGTGTCTTTTCCCGAGTGGCCTGCACAGGTAACAAATACTGTGTGGGGATGCCGCGGTCCCTGCCAAGCATGCTGGCTCTTCTGTAGGGCCAGATGCATTCCTTAGGCTTTCCATCAAGTTTCCCTTATATTTGGAGAGCTAGGGAAAGTGGTCTTCATCTGCCTATCAAAGAGAATAAGCTCCCATCACTTTCCCATCACTTTCTGCCACCTTTTAACTCCCCACAACTTGTGCCCAGACTCCTGTGACTGAGGGTCACTGACCACAGTTAAGGTCCCAGTTCAGTGTTGCTCCAGCAAGCCCCTTGGATATAGTACAATGCTCTGCTCTGCTCCTGGCCCTGTCGGCCCTCTCTTCCTCCCTCTTCTCCTTGGCTCCTGAGCACCCCATATACCCAGCTCAGTGACCAGCACAGCCTGCTGAGTACTAGCACTACTTCTGGGTGATGATGCCTTGGGGGAGCCTGAGGCTTTGTCTGTGATGGTGCCCCGGAGCCTTTCCTGCTCTGCCATTTCTCATCCATCCTCTAACAAAAGTCATGACGTCAAACCTGTGACTCTAAGGCACCCATCAGGGTAATGGCTGTATTATGTTTATTTTCAAATATATTCCCAAATAGTGAGGGAAAAACCTATCTGCCATCAACAGCTGTGACTTCCTCTGAAATGTTCTCAGCAGATGTGCAAAAGCAGAAATGGCTTGTCTAAACAACCGCCAGGCTTTTTCACATTCAGGAAGCAGGAGAGAGAACACTCTGCGGGGAGCCTGTGGGCTCTGCAAGCAGCAGCTGGGCCTTCTGCAAGAGTTGGTGATACTCTTATACTTGTGCCTGAGAGGATATGAGTTCTATGTGTCCCTGGCAGCCTGGTATGCGGGCTTTGTGCCCGAGCGTGGGACCTGGGGTTAGAAGACAAACCACAATATAATCACAGAGATGGCTTTGCCAGATGCCACCCATGGCTGGAGTGGCCTCTGTTTGGTCATTCTCCCAGGATGCTTGGCCATGCTGTCTTGGGTTCCTCTAATCCCACTCCATGCCAAGAGTTTTAGGGAAGACCTGAGACTGGCATCACCCAGATCTGAGCTGGGATCCCAGTTCTTGTGATAGGTGTGGCAAGTTACCCCACCTCCCAGAATCTCACTGGGATAATAATAGTACCCACTTCCACAAGTGAGTTTGAGGGTAAATGATGCGATGTGGTGAGGACAGGCAGCATCTGGCCCCTGGGAAATGCCAATAACTGGTAGCTCTTCAGAGCTCTTGTTCTGACCCAGTTCCTCCAGGGGAGTGAGAGTGTTAAGGGACAGGAATATATTTTTTTAATATTTTATTTATTTATTCATGAGACACACACACACACACACACACACACACACACAGAGGCAGAGACACAGGCAGAGGGAGAAGCAGGCTCCATCCAGGGAGCCCAGCATGGGACTCAATCCCGGGTCTCCAGGATCAGGCCCTGGGCTGAAGGCGGTGCTAAACCGCTGAGCCACCAGGGCTGTCCCAAGGGACAGGAATATTGATGCTCATCCACTTGGGGCCAATTCAGTAAAGAAAAGATTTACTTTAAACAACATTTTAGATAGACTACATTTTCCCTGTGAACTGGTTTTTTTTCCTCTCCTCTTCAGTTCTTTTTGGAGTATACCCACATCACGCGGACAACACCTGGGTGATTCGGGCAGCAACCTGACGCTTTGGCCCACTGCTTTCGAATAGCAGGGAATAAGCTGGATGGTGCATCCTTGTGGCACAATCACAATGGGAAGTGCCCTAGAGGGAAAGACCGTGGAGCAGGTGTGAAATGAGAAGAGAAGCAGGCAGTGCCTCTGCTTAGAGAGCTCACTGTTCTTACAGGGTCCCTGGCGGCAGTTGGCTTGGAGGGTTTCACCTAGCTGGTGGGTGGCCATGCCTTCCCTAAAGTCTTCTGCAGTCTGACAGCTGGTGCCAAGGAGCAATGCTGAGCCACAGACTCCTGAGCTGTCAGAACAAAGCAGAGTGGGCTGCGTTTGGTTCTTGGCAGGGACTAACATGCTCATGAAATACAAGCTCCCTTTTGAGTCAGGTAGGCATCAAGGAGGCATGCATCTCCATGCATGGACCATTGGGTCGAGCTAGCCAAGTGCCCTGTCATTTGGCAGAGCAGAGACAGTAATGCTCCCCTCACCCTGACCCCAATGCAGCCCGTCAGATCCCTGAATCCCTGACTAGGGCTCATTCAGTGATGCTACAATTCATGGGCCTCTTGATGTGAGGCTAGGGAACCACTACTATTTGAAAATTATCAGTTCTCCTTCCACTCACCCCAAAGGCCCCTACATGGATCTGGTCAGCTTTTCCATGAGGGACAGTGGGGAAGAGTAGAGGAGTGAGGCTTTAAGCAAGCCACTGGCTTCTCCACCATCTGCAGGCTGACAGCTGTCCAAGGTGACAGCTAGACCCTTCTCAGCATGAAGGTAACATGCCTGGAGCTTGCATGGGCGTTTCCTTTCTCGTAGTCCAGAAGGAATTTTGATAGCAAATTCACTGATGTTTTGTAACATGGCATATCCGATTCTCTCATTTAATAATTCAACAGATATTTGTATAACTATGTACCCTGGGACTGAATACAAGGAGTGGTGATCACAGAGATGAGCAAGACACCATCTTGCCTTGTAAAGCTTATATTCTACTGAGGGGCACAGATAAAAACAACTGACTGCACCATGATCTCATCACAACTAAGTTAAGTGCTGCAGAGGAGAAGTGAGAGGCTGGGAAACATGAGGTGCAGGGACCTGCCCCTATCTTGGTGGTCAGGGAGGGATTTTGTGAGGAAGTGACACTTGAGCTGAACTCTGAAGAAGGAGTTGAAGTGAAGGTGAGTAGAAAAGCAGGGGTAGAGGGAATAGCATATGCAAAGGCCCTGGGGTGGGAGCTAGGGAATAGGACAGAGGAACCAAGAGAAGGCCAATTTGGCTGGGGCACAAGGGAGGCAGAGGAGACATAGTATAAAATGAGGAGATCTAGTGAAGTATCAAGGTCACATTAATTGTCTGGTTTTTATCCTATGAGCCATGGGAAGAAACAATGGAAGGTTTTAAATAGAATAGTGGCATGACCAGATTGAACTCAGCTGAGCAGCAGAGTAGAGGGTATGTTGGGAATCCCAAGAGGGGGTGCCCTAAGACCATTATGAGCTACTGCACTTGTTCAGGGGAGACAGTTGTTGAGGTTCCAACAGGTGAGCCAAGTGCTCTGTCATCTAGTAGGGCAAGTCATTAACGTGAAGTCTGTTTCTCAATAAAACCTATAAAACCAAACTAGATTCTTGTCTTCTTCTACGCTGCACCATTGCCTAGAAGGAGTTACATGTAAATTCAAAGTAAATGCACCACCAGCGAGGTCCTAACCCTCATACCAATAGTCAGTGGCCAGGGTGACTGGCTAGGTGGTATGTCCCACCATCGCAGTCAAATGGGGTAGGGCTGGACGCTCTGCAGATCCCAGTGGTTGAACTGTAGTTAGCCTAGAAAGTGAGCCATTTTGCACCAAATGAAAGCAGGGGTTGTGAATCAGTTCCTTACACTGGCTGAGGAGCCAGGGGACCAGAGGGGCCTAAGCAGGAAAGCTTGTTCTCCAGGCCTCTCTGAGTCTGTCCCCCATAATCAGGAGCCTTGGTTTCTAGGCCACCAGCGGAGAGCTGCCCTTTCCATGACTGCGGGCACCTGGGTGCAGGAGCAGAGACACTGAGTGTCTTCTCAAGTGAGGTGATTTCCATATTCATCATCTAGTTCTGAAAAGGGCCCAGTTCTTGCAGGGGTAGGATTAGATCTCACTGCTAGGAGAAATCCCTGCATATCAAACTCCCTGATGGTCCAATGCAAAAACTCATTCCAAGGTCAAGCAGAAATGAAGTCCGTTGCCCACAGTCTTGTTGCCACTGCAGGTTATAAAGGACGATGGGACCTCAGCTGAACTTAGAGGGGAATCGAGGAGTCAGGATGTATATGAACACTGGGAGGTGAATGGCCAGACTGGGCTGCAAATGAACAAACCTTTTAGAATCTCTGGAAGTAAGACAGGAAACTTATTCGAGCCAAGTCAGGACAGCTGCCCCAGAAACGTGCACTTCCCAGGGAAAAAGTGCTCCAGAGAATGAATAGTTTTTAAGGGGTTATATACTCTCTACGTCTTGTTAAAGCCAAGAGATTACAGATGAGCATATAGGCAGGAATCACGAGTTTGACTGTTAAGGAATGCAGGGAGTGGGAGCACTGATCCCTATGTCAAGGACAAGATGATTTTCCTTTAGACTGCTCATTTGCAAAGCAGTCAGACAGTGCAGGCGTGGCAGGCTGCATATCGGGCTTTAGGTTTGAACAAAGTTTAGACAACGGTCATGCTGACTTAGAGAGAAACCTAAACTGGCCTCCCTCGCCTATCAGGCCTTCAGAGAGGTTTTCTCTCATCAGAGCTGCTGGTGGTGAAGGGGGGCTGAGAGTCCAGGTCCCCCAGGGGATGTGCTGGGAGGCTGAGCCAGCTCTCCCTCTAGCACCACCGACCCTGTACATGAAGAACTCATGTGACTGAGCCAGGAAAAAAAGACAAAGGAAGGGGCTTCTAACCAGCCTGGTTATTAGGAGTGAGGAAGGAGCCTCTTTTTCCTGAGGCCCCCATCTATGTCCTGGTGACACCTTCACATGGTCTTGCTCAACAGAGTCTTTGCTTTCTTTCTTTTTTTTTTTTTTTAAGATTTTTTTAAAAAAATCTATTCATGAGAGACACAGAGAGAGAGAGAGAAAGAGAAAAAGAGAGAGGCAGAGACACAGGCAGAGGGAGAAGCAGGCTCCATGCAGGGAACCTGATGCGGGACTCGATCCTGGGACTCCAGGATCATGCCCTGGGATGAAGGCAGGCCCTAAACCACTGAGCCACCCAGGCTGCCCGAGTCTTTGCTTTCCAAGTCTCTCGCCCCCTGATAAGAGCCAGACAGTAGAGTGTGGCATGCTTACTTATTTGGACCTCCAGGCTAATGATCTGATTTATCCCCTTCCTGAAACCAAGTTTCTATTTGAGGGGAAAGGGGAGAGTCTGTCGATGCCACAACAGTGCTCTGATGGCTGAGAAGGTCTGGCTTCCCCTCCTTGTGTCGCCCAGCTCTGGGTTCCTCCTTTTCCTGCCACCCTTTCCAAAAGCACCAGGCAGTAGCTGAGGGAAGTGTGGCTCCTTGGGCCTGGGAAACAGCTCACGGGGGCCCCCAGGGTCTAGAGGCGGCCAGCAGCTCCCGTGCTGCCCAGACATGTTCCCGCGCCCTCTGCGGTGGGCCAGTCCTCTGAGTCATCTGAGTCACCGGCCAGATATAGATCGTGTCTTCTTCTCCACTCACACAGCTCCCCTGAAGCATGGACTGAGCTTCCGGGCTGTGGACAGTTTAATCACGCTGGTTTGGTTTCCAGCAGACCGTGTTTGTGGGAGAGCAGGTTGGTGCCGTGAATCAATCCCGGGCTGGCTGGGTCCTGGTTACAGGCAGTCCAGTCATTCACCTCATCTCTTCATCCCACAACTTCTTGCACTTAAAAAAATCCCTGGCCCTGTGCTGGCAGGTTCTGGACAGAATAATAGGGCATGGTCCCTACCTTGGGATGTATTATCTGAACGTACAGCTAAGACACGTTCAATTCAGGTCAACAGCTTAGCAGGTGTTAGAGATATAGATTCATTCAAATGTTTTTTTAAAAAAATATTTTATTTATTTGAGAGAGAGAAAGAAAGAGAGCACAAAGTGGTGGGAGAGGCAGAGGGAAAGGGAGAAGCAGACCGAGGAGCGGGGAGCCCGATGTGGGGCTTGATCCCAGGACCCCAGGATCATGACCTGAGCTGAAGGCAGACGCTTAACCAACCGAGCCGCCCGGGTCTCAAATGCTATTTTTGAGACAATAATACTTTACCTTCTAAAGAGAAGTAATCAGAATGTTTTGAGAGGGAAGAAAGGAACAGTAACCCTTCATCCCACCCCACCTTGAAATCTCCCAGTTGGTTTTGGTGTGTTCATTGCCTTTTATGAGAGAACAAAGTATTTCATTTCATAAGAGATAAGGTTTAGGAAACTGACTTAAACTAAAGTCAGATTCCCGATGCGGGCGAGAGAAAGCAGGAGAACACACAGGGCACACCCATTTTACAGATAAGGAGACTGAAACTCCATGCAAAGCTTCAGCAATTTGGCTTAGGCTCACCTGCAAATTCCCCAAGGGCAGGGGCACCTCTGTTTTCCCATATGCAGAGCCGGCAGCCAACAATCTCATGGAATACTAAATAAGTCAGGTCAACCACAATGGAAAAATGTAATGCATGCCGTTGGGAGAGTGGAAGGGACCCAAGGCTCAGACCGCACACTTCCTACCTAAGACATGACTGTATGAGCCTGTACTTGTCATATTTTGACTACAGCATTGGAGAGAATGGCTCATCAGTCAAACCCATGGGCAAGGTCAGATTTGGAGTGGGAATTTTTGTGTATGGGGTGGAGATTAAAGAACATCCATTCATTCTTGCACGCCCACCAAACTCCTGGCCCTTCTCTGGTCATTCCATGGTCAGTATCTACTGAGCTCCATGCAGGACCCTGCACTGACTCCTATATGGGGGACAAATGAGGTGTGTCCCTGTCCTTGGGAGTCACATGAAAAGTAAGTATCTGACAGGCAACATTGGAGACAGTGCCTGATTGTGGAAAGGCACTCATCCTCTGAGATGCTCAGCAGAGGAGTTTGTTGGACTAGGGAGATCAGGGAAGGCTTCCTGGAAGAGGTGGATTGTGAGCTCAACCTAGAAATATCAGCAGGACTGGGGCAGGTGGTCCATCGCATGCTCAAGTCCAGGGAATAGATTAACGATCTGGCTGGTGGAGGAAGGTGAAAGGAAAGTGATTTCATGTGGACCATATCCCCTGTTCAGGAGGTGACTACACCAGCTAGGCTAGGTGGATGCTTTTCAGCTAATCCTGGAAGAAACCATGGAATTAAAATCAACATATGCACCACCAGCTACAAACCCAGCTTCTCTTCCCATGCTCCTGGGCCTGCCCTTCTGCTCTTCCATCTGCACCGCGGCACCTTTGCCTTTTCCAAACAGGTGGTGGGGAGAGAAGGAAGCACAGTGGAACTTGCCACATGGTCTATTCCCAGCTGCGTCTGGACGGGACGTCGCCTCAGCTGTGTAGGTTGGGTGGCCCCTACTGGCGAGAGTCGGTAACGACAGCATATCAATGGTCATTTTCCAGACTTTTCCAAGGTAGGAGCAAGGTGGAAATTGGCCTTCAGGTGAGTAACTGCTGACATTTCAGGAGCACCTCCTGTGCTCCGGGCACTTTCCCAGGGGTTTATATTTCCCAGGGGCTTAAATTCCCATTTTCTCGTCTTACCAGCCCTATGAGGTTGGTACTGCTACTGCCCCATGGTACCACCCATGGTAGTGGTGAGGAGACTGAAGCCCAGCCAAGTTAAGAATGTATGCAAGTTGACAGAGCCGGCCATCGGCCAAGGTGTGCCTGCTGACATGGAGCTGACTCCTAACGTTAGGATGCAGGGCATACAAGAGTTCTTAATGATAGAAGTGAGGCTGAACATGGCTCGGAGCCTGATCCCGGATTTACAGGATCGAGTTCCACATTGGGCTCCTTGCATGGAGCCTGCTTCTCCTCCCTCTGCCTATGTCTCTGCCTCTCTTTCTGTGTCTCTCATGAATAAATAAATAAAATCTTAAAAAAAAATCAAGTTGGCAGGGACACATTTTTTGGCCCTTCTAAAGGACTTATTGTATTAGTTCAGTTAAATGGATACACAGATCTGTATGTAAACGTATTGGGGGGTAAATTAGCTAGCGTTTACGTCAGTAGGAACACTACCATAGCCTCATCCCCACATTAATGAGTGGCTCTCAGGGGGCATTTCCACCAGGAGAAGTGTTTTCTTGGGCAAGAATATGTATCAGATGCATTCTGGGCACAGCCGGGGTGGCCAGCCACCTAAATAGTGTAATATATAAGGGGCTTTCGGAAAGGCCCTGGGGGAAAATATCACTCACTCTGGCTTACAACTGTGCTTGAAAGATTTATTTCTTCTCCTAGTTACCTCAGAAGCTAACTCTTTAAGGCATGATCCCAGCTAGAGCCTTTCATGAGATCATTTTTAGTCGGGCTTCTGGCTGGGAAGGAAAAGGATTCTCTGGGGCTGCAGGGTGGCAGGGGTGCTGTTCCCAGCATGTCCCTGTCAATGGCCACCCTCCCTGACATAGGGTATAGTGATGATCTCTCAAGAACTGCACACCAAGCATAGACACTTACACAGACTCAAACAGTTGATCCACACAACGAAGAGGCAAATGGTTCTCACTGAAGAAATTTAGCATACAAAATAACAAAAACAGCAGGAAATTCAGAGAAGTCACTTGGTTTGCTTGAAGTCACACAGCTGTAAGTAGTGGGACAGCTGTAGGCAGTCATCTAGGTCTATAACTTACTGGGTTCTTCTAAATTTCCCATTTTAAATACTACATCCTATTTCCATATGCAATTCTACTCTTAAGTAATTAGTAGCCACCCTTGTCTTCGAGGGATCCTTCTAAGACCCCCATGGATGCCTGAAACCACAGAAAACCACAGACAATGTGGAACCCTGTGTATGCTATATTTTCCCTGTAGTACATACCTGTGATAATGTTAGCTTTATAAATCAGGCACATTAAGAGATAAACAACAAAGATTCATAATAAAATAGAACAATTATAACACTATACTATAATAAAGATTATGTGGAACGTGGTCTCTCCCTCACAATGTCTTATTGTACTGTGTACTCTTCTTCTTGTGCTGATGTGACATGAGAAAATACCCACATGATGAGATGAATGAGGTGGGTGACAGGCATCATGACAAAACGTTAGGCTAGTATTGACCTTCTGACAATAGGTCAGGAGGGTCAGCTGGGCCTGGTAACTGGCACTGCTGATAAAGGCAAAGGAGCCAAGAGAAATGACAATATATGTCCACACAAAAATTTGCCTATGACTGTCCTCAGCAGCTTTATTCACAATAGACAAAAAATGCAACGGTCCTAATGTCCATCAACAGATGAATATATACACAAAGGGTGGTCTATCCCCACAATGGAATATTATTCAACCATAAAAGGAATGAAATACTGACACAGGCTGAACATGGATGAATCTTGAAAATAGTCTTCTAGAGGCACCTGGGTGGCTCAGCGGTTAAGCATCTGCCTTTGGCTCAGGTCGTGATTCCTGGGGTCCTGGGATGAAGTCCCACAGCAGGCTCCCCACAGGGAGCCTGCTCCTCCCTCTGCCTATATCTCTGCCTCTCTCTGTGTGTCTCTCATGAATAAATGAATAAAATCTTTAAAAATCAAAAAAGAAGATGTGCTAAATGAAAGAAACCGATCATAAAAGACCACATAGTGTATGATTCTGTTTACATGAAATGCCCAGAATAGGCCAATCTATGTCAGAAAGCAGATTTGTGGGTTGTCAGCGGGTGGGAGAAATGAGGAATTACTACTAATGGGTAAGAGGATTTTTTGGGGGGTGATAAAGTGTTCTGAGATTGTGTAGTAGTGATGATTGTACAACTTCTTGGTATGTGGATTCTATCTCATTAAAAAAAATGTGCATTTATAAATTATGTTCCTGGGACACCTGGATGACTCAGTGGTTGAGCATCTGCCTTTGGCTCAGGTCGTGATCCCAGGGTCCTGGGATTGAGTCCCACATCGGGCTCTCCACAGGGAGCCTGCTTCTCCCTCTGCCTGTGTCCCTCTCTCTCTAAGTCTCTCATGAATAAATAAACAAAATCTTTTTAAAAAAAAACAATAAAAACTATGTCCCTTGCACGACACTGAATTCTTTTTTCTCTTTAGACACATTATCTACATCGCTACCCATCAGAGAAGCATTTGATTTGAGAAACGCCTCTTTAAAAAGCCACTGGTCAGTTATGCCTTAGGTTCATTTTGATAAGATTCTGTTCCTCCCAATCTGTCCAAGACATGGTCAACACTGACAGGATGGCTGCTGGAAAAAGGAGTCAATGTGCTAGAAAGTTAGCTTTGAGGAGGTAAGCGTGGCTTTGGCTAATCTGGCAGTTTTGAGGCAGCCCCAGGTCTGTGGGCCAAGGTCTGGGCTTCGAGGTGGAATGATTGGTCCATGGAGTGGGGTCAGGTGGTCCAGTCACTCTACAGGGCATTGCCAAGCTGTTTTAAGCCGGGTTTGTTTTGCTTTACCAAGTCACAGAGTAATTCATACTAGCCAGTTCTTATTTACCAAGAAAAGAAGACCAGGAGAGCATAGCATAGCCTCTGCCTTGAGAGGGTTGTAGCCAGCTCTGCCAAAGACCAGCCATGACTTGGGAAAATTCCTTAACCTCGGTGCCCTCATTTCTTATCTGTAAGATGACAGTAGAGGCTGTACTTGCCCCACAGAGTTGTTATGGAATCAGAGTGGTTTTTTTTTTTTTTTAGATTTATTTATTTATTTATTTATGAGACAGACTGAGAGAGAGAGAGAGAGAGAGTGAGGCAGAGACATAGGCAGAGGGAGAAGCAGGCTCCTCACAGGGAGCCCGATGTGGGACTCGACCCCGGATCCCAGATCATGATCTGTGCCAAAGGTAGGCACTCAACTGCTGAGCCACCCAGGTGTCCCAGAATCAGGGTGTTTAGAACACTGCTGATACTATGTGCCATACACCACCCTTGCTTTTATAAACTGATTTACAAAGTTGAATTCTAAAAATAATTTTTTTAATGTGCAGTTCAGTTAATTTTTAGTTACTAACCAATTTGTCTACCATTATTCCCAAAAGGTGTGAGCATGTCCGGTGGCCCATCTCTTGCCCGCTCTGGGTAACCCATGAGCAAGCTGTGTTCATTCGTCCTATAAAACATCTCACAAAGCTCTCCCTCCCGTGGCTCCCATCTCCACCTGTCTTTCCTGCACTTCTCGTTGCATAGAATCAGGACCAGCAGGTATTCTTGTCTTTGCTCTCCACTCCTTCCAACGCACACTCTGTTGTTGCCGGACTGCCTATGAAAAACAAATCCCATGGTGTCACTTTCCTGAGGGAGAGTGGTGTGTCATCACCTGGGAGCATGGGCCCTTCATCTAGCAGCAGGCTGTTCCTGGGCACACCCTCCTCCTGTGCCCCACATCTGTGGCAGCCAGGTTCCCTGCCTGTCAGGCTCTTCTCTGCTTGTGAGACCTGGCCCAGTGTCATCTCTTCTAGGAGCTTCCCCAGTTTCCCAGGTGGGAAGCCTCCTTTTCCATGCTCCCCTTACACCTATCATCCCTCCATACTGGTGCTGCTGATTGCACTGGGATGGGTTGTGCACTGGGCTCCTCCACCAGCCGCAGGCTCCTTCATCCAGTCAGCCCAGGGTCCCGCATGCAGCATATATTTGATCCACGCATGCCTCAGGAACAAGTGTCTGAGTGGCTAGAGCAGCTGCTAAATGTAATTACAAAGAATAAAGAACCCATACAGTTCCTGTTTCTAAGAACATAAGATGGCTGAGATAGAAGGATCCCAATGTGTCCGCTTCACTTTTGGGATTGGGCTTTTGCTCTCCCTGGTGGTTATACAAACCCATTGCCTCATTGCCTCCTTAGCTCTTGCTGAGCAGCTGAGTTCTCTAAAACTGTCTGCCTTGAATCCGGGGCAAGGTCAAACGCTCCTCGGCCCCTTTAAATCTGGCTGAGGTGATCTAAATTTAACCCTGTCCTTCCTTTTCTTTCCCTTCTGCTCCAAGATATATCCATTCACAGAAAACACTACAGGCAAAACAAAAACAAAGACAAATAAATTAAAACCACTACAGGCGGGATCTCTTTATAAAGAGTTCCACTCCTTAAATGAATTGAAGTTTTTTTTTTCATTTAAGGAAGGTTAAGTTCCTGCAACATCAACGAGTATCATGGACTTGGATTGAACATTATTTGTAAATGAATTAACAAATTACAAATCATTTCACATCAACAAACACTGAGCTGTTGCTCCATATGCAGAACTGTGATTATTCTTGATCTTAAACAAAATTTGGAGACTTATCTTCTTGGAAATCCGGACTTGTTACTTCTCTTCGGTGTTGACATTTCTCTTTAGTTAAACTTTAAAAATCACTCTGAGAGCACTTAATCACAACATACTGTATGATCTACTCCCAGAGCTCAAAGGAAGATGTAAGAATAATAAACTAGAAAGGGCTCCAGGACACACTGCTTTGAAGAACGTGCACAGGTGGTTATACTCCAAGCCCCCCTCACAAAGGCAGACGGTTCTGTCCTCCCTTGCCCTAGCTAAGAGAACCTTTTTTTTTTTTTGAAGATTTTATTTATTTATTCACGAGAGACACACAGAGAGAGGCAGAGACATAGGCAGAGGGAGAAGCAGACGCCCTGTAGAGAGCCCAATGCGGGACTTGATCCCAGGACCCTGGGATCATGACCTGAGCCAAAGGCAGATGCTCAACCGCTGAGCCACCCAGATGCCCTGCTAAGAGAACCCTCTCAGAAAGAAGAGAAGCTCTCATAAATGGCTTGCTTTTTCCCTGGAACTCGAGTGCCTTGACATTTTCAGAGTTTTTCTTAGTATCAGCTTTTTGACAGAATTGGTTTTAATTGGCAATAAACAGAAAACATGTTTCTCAAGGATTTTCTATCAGCAACTGTCACAATCACCCAGAATATCCTCCAGAATTTTAGATGTAGCTGCAACTTGGGAGATAATCTGGCCCCCAAATTTGCCATTTTCTAAATAAACTAAGATTCAAAATCAGTACTTTCTTCAAGCTCTCTAAGCAGTCTCATTTTGCATTGGCTTTCATCATTTGCCAGCAAATTACAACACAGTCTCTGCTAATGCATTTAGCATTTGCATTTCGTATAAAGATAGCAGTCTATACCAAGGCGGATGTGCTAGTTGCCTTCAGTTTGTCTATGTGCCACACACACGAGCAACACACATGTAAGCGAGAGTAGGATGGCTTTCTCTTTCGATATTTGTATAGACAACTTATTATAGTAGTTTCCAAATACAGAGAGTCTATTAAAAATGAAGCTCTTGTCCTAAGGCTGCTTGTTGAGAAAATCATGCCTTATTAATCTCTCATGTTCTTTAAATAATGTAGAAGGACAAGAATGATTTCAGTGCAGGAAAAAAGAGACTGAAGTGAACCAGGGACAAATACTTAGTTCTGAGATAAATAGTCTCTATTCCAGACCTTTTCTGCTGAAGAATATATCAATTTATCAACTTAAAGGCAAATAAATCTGAAATAAATGCAGCCTCATGCCTGTTAAGAGTCTATTCTGCTATGTTACCTGTATACTTTTCTTTGGGGTCTGTCCTCATGGTTGTGGGGAACAGCTATGTTACAACCTGGCTGCCACCACTGGCCATGGCTGGTTGGGTCTGGATGGGCCAATACTTTTTCACACCGCTGCTGGCCATAGTCAGTCCTGGCTGCAAGAATAATCACCAGACCCAAATTAGGACAGAGTTGTTTCTTGTTAATTTTGCAAGTGGAATGAGGAGAAGAAATTATTTCTTGGACATTGGGATTATGAGATGAAATGTTGAGGATCCCTCAGAAAACCACTTACCCCCCTCCATGTGTCTTGGGGAAGAGGAAGGAGCCAGTCTGCAAAGAGAGGAGCCCACATGTGAGGCTGACATGCAAAGCACTGGGACAGGGAAATTGGGGGTAACCTCATGGCAGTGCTGGGGTCCTGAAGTCTAGGTGTTTTCTGATTTTGAGTTCTGTGAGTCTCTCCAGAATCTTCATGGCAAATTTATATCTTTAATTCCTAAAAGTCAATTCATTACAGTGAAGTAAGCTTTTCTTCATATAAACAGAAAGTGGTGTGACCTACAGGTGTCATTTACTCAGAGGGTGGTTAATCATGTTTTATAACTATTTTTGTAAATGTGTAGAATTTGGTAGCAAATAACAGTGAAATCTTATTTTGTCTTTTCAGCCTATTTTTCAATATGTAGGACATTCACAATTAAGTTAAAATTATGTTTTTTTTTAATAAAGATTTTATTCATTTATTCATGAGAGACACAGAAAGAGTCAAAGACACAGGCAGAGGGAGAAGCAGGCTCCCTGCAAGGAGCCCTATGTGGGACTTGATCCTGGATCCAGGGATCATGCCCTGAGCTGAAGGCAGACGCTCAACTGCTGAGCCACCCAGGTATCCCAAAATTATTATTAATTTTTAAAGATTTTATTTATTTATTTATTTATTTATTTATTTATTTATTTATTTATTTATTTAAGAGAGAGAGAGAGAGCAAGAGAAAGAGAGGATGAACACAGGGAGGGGCAGAGGCAGAGCAGGGAGGGAGACTTAGGGCTTGATCCTAGGATCCTGAGGTCATGACCGAGCCAAAGGCAGATACTTAACTGACTGAGCTACACGGGTGCCCCCAATTTAAAACTATGTTGTGGGAAGTGACATCAGCAAGATGGCCAGATAAGAGGATCCATATCAACAATAGCCATTTGGCATTCATCTATAGACAGTAGTGGGATGTAGGACTTTGCATCATATGCAAGGGAACCTGGAGAAGTCTTGCCTACAATGCCTACCCGCATTGAGTACTGGGCATACAGACTTTGGTGTTGACTGTGGACTCTGCAGTGGCCTGTGACCTGGCTTCAGCCCCTCTGGGTTATGGTCCAGAGGTCCCTGGAGAATACTGAATTAGACAATCTCACAGGCAGCCTTTGTAGAAGTCCAGGAGTCCAGCAGAGAGGTTCCAGTACAGCATTAGAGCAAAAATATCCATTGGACGCATTTGAGAAGGTAAGAGGAACAGTTTGGCTATACTTGCATCACCCGTCTCCCAAGGGGGCACACCCAAAGCCAAAAGAGTCCTTGGCCCATCATTTCTCCGGTGGGGGAAGTGAGAGGTGACCTGCCTTCTCTGGCTGTGCTGGATGCTACGAAAGAGGCTATTTTCTCTCTCACCCCATCCAGAGTACTGAGTCCTGAGCTGCATGATTGGGCAGTGGGGAGAATCTGGAATAGCAGCCAGGTCTTAGAATAGATCATATCAAAGGGACATGGATGCCACTAACCATGTCATGGACTCCATCAGGAAGCCTGCCCATGAGCCACTGGGAATGTCTCACTGGTAGATACCCCCAACTGTCCCACAGGCACTCCTCAACTCTATGCACCCCACCCTGTGGCCAACAACCTGTGTGCATTCCTGGTGGCAATGAGAGTGAGTTTTGGCAAATGCCTAGTGAGCATGAGCAGAAGTTAGTTCAAATCTGAGGACTAGGGGAGAGCACAAACTTGAGCTTTTGTACCACCTTTGGGAAGGCAAAGGTAGGCTCTCAGCACTTGGCTTGGTGCACTGAGGGAAAGCATACAAGCTTAAGAATTCTGCTACAGAAGGAAATGGGTGTAACCATAGAAAGCCTAGTAGGGTTGGTGGAAACTATCTCTCTTGATGTCAGTTAGTAAGATTGGAGAAGAGCACTTCTACTTCAGATATGAAGACAGCAACATGAGACTTTGAGGAATATGAAAAATCAAGGAAACATGGCACCAGTAAAGGATCACGATCATTTTCCAGGAACCCAACCCCAAAGACATGGAAGCCTACACTTTACCTGAGGAAGAATTCCAAATTCCTGTATTAAGGAAAGTCAGAGACCTACAAGAAAACACAGAAAGACAATTCAACAAAGTAAGGCAAACATTACAAAAACAAAATGAGAAGATTGACAGATAGAAATCATAAAAAAGAACCAAACAGAAATTCTGGAGCTGAAGAATATAATGAAGGAAGTGAAAATGCAAAGAGAGCATCCACATCAGAGTGGATCATGCCAAAGAAAGAATCTGTGTAGAAGAAGATAGAACATAGAAGTTATATAGTCAGAGGACAAAGAAAAATAATGAAAAAGGGTGAAGAAACCTACATGACTATGAAATGTCATCAAGAGAAGAAATCTGCAAATTATTGGAGTCCTAGAAGGAGAAGGGGTTGGGACAGGAAGCTTATTTAAGAAATAATAGCTGAGAACTTCCCAAATCTGGGGAGAGATTTAGCCATCCAGGGTCATGGAAGTCATAAATCTATAAATACAACTCAAAAAGATCTTCTCCAAGCATATTATAAAACTAAAAAATCAGAGATAAAGAGATAATTTTAAAAACAGCATGAGGAAAGAGGTTTATTACTCAGAAGGGCACCTCATAAGTCTATCAGTCTATCTGTTCAAAATGCTAAAAGAAAAAAATGTTGCCATCCAAGATTTGATTTGGAAATACAATGTACCAAAACTTATGGGATGCAACCAAAGGAGTGCTGAGGGACAATGTTAGTGATAAATGCCTATGTTAAGAAAAAGGAGAGATTCAAATAAACCTGACTTCATACCTCAAGGAACTAAAAAGATGAACAAATGAAGGCCAAAGTTAGAAGAACGAGGGAAATTAAGTAGATCAGATAAAAAAATCAATAAAACAGAGGACAGAAAAACAATAGAAAACATCAATGAAGCTAAGAGCTACATTTTTTTGAAAAGATAAACAAAAGTGACAACTATTTACCTAGAGTTAGCAAGAACAAATAGAGTAAGGACTCAAATAAATAAAATTATAGGGGCACCTGGGTGGCTCAGTCGGTTAAGCATCTGCGTTTGGCTCAGGCCATGATCTTGGGATCTTGGGATTGAGCCCTACATTGGGCTCCCTGTTAGTGGGGAGTCTGCTTCTCCCTCTGCCCCTCTCCTTGATCATGCTTGGGTTCTCTTTCCATTCTGAAATAAACAATTTTTAAAAATCTTAAAAAAATAAAATTATAAATGAAAGAAGGGATATTGCAACTATAATACTACAAAACTACAAATGATCTGAAGAGATTACTATGAACAATTTTATACCAGTAAATTGGACAACCTAGAAGAAATGGAAGAGAATTCCTAGAAACATAGAACCCCACCCCCACCCCCCACCCCATGGCTGACCTCAAGATGGAGCCAGAGAGAGGCCAAAGGGCCAACCAGCCTCCAAAGCAGCAGCCAGAGTGGAGACACCTCTTGCCCTACCTAGGGGCAGTGTTGTTCCCAGCACTTTTTTTGAAGAACTGGCTGGCAGAATGGGAAAAGATATGGCCAGGCCGTTGGAACCAATAGGACAGTGCTTCTCCAGGTGAGGTTACTGGATCCACAGCATCACCTGGAGACTTACTAGGACTGCACATTCTGACACCACCCAGACCAACTGATTCAGACACTGTAAACAGACTCTCCAGATGTCTGAGAGCCACCGAACCAATCCCCCACTTTGTCACAGGAATCCTGGAAGATGGCATCTCTGCAGATGGCCCCATCCACACCTGACTGCTGGTCCCATTGGGCCCTCAACAGCATGGGAAGCCAGACCTCCCTTCCCAATGCTCAGTGGCCCAACAAGAAGTGGAAGCTGGCAATTCATTATGGATTGTTCTTTCTGTAGTTGGATTGCCTGCAATTGGCTGCAGGAAGTTCCTTTGGAAAATCTTCTTGGGTAGGATTTTCCCCCAGAATCAGAAGTCAAGCTAAGTGTGTTGATACCAGGTAAAAGAGATGAACTTCCCATTCAGGTAGGTGCATTCAATTTACCTTTATCTTTTCTGTTCTTTCTCCTCTGCATTACCTCTGCAAAAGGAAGGTCAAGAATCAGACTCTGTCCCCAGCTCTTAGGATATTCTTTGCTTCTGAGATGGGAATTTTGCTTGTGCATAATATTGCCGAGGTCAGTCATGGAGATTCAGACACCCTTTAAAAATAAATTAGTTTCATTCATTTGGGGAATATAAAAAATAGTGAAAGGGATTAAAGGGGAAAGGAGAGAAAATGAGTGGGAAATATCAGAGAGGGTGACACAACATGAGAGACTCCTAACTCTGGGAAACGAACAAGGGGTGGTGGAAGGGGAGGTGGGTGGGAAGTTGGGGTGACTGGGTGACGGGCACTGAGGGGGGCACTTGACGGGATGAGCACTGGGTGATCTGCTATATGTTGGCAAATTGAACTCCAATAAAAAATATACAAAAAACAGAAAAAATAAATTAGTTTTTAATCCTTTGGGTAAATATCTAGTAGTGCAATTGCTGCATCTTAGGGTAGCTCTATTTTTAACTTTTGAGAAACCTCCATACAGTTATAGCTTACATTCCCACTGGGTGAGCATAAGGAGGGCACGTGATGTAATGAACACTGGGTGTTATATGCAACTGATGAACCACTGAACTCTACCTCTGAAACTAATGATACATGATATGTTAACTAATTGAATTGAAATAAAATAAGATTAAAAAATTAGTTTTTAAGTCTCCCTAATAAAACAACTAGTGAGTCTTTAAATATCATAAACATGATTCACTTTTAACACAAGATAAAAAATTTTTATTATGTACCCAAAGTCATAAATCAGAAATGATATAATTCAAATACATTAGTTGTTTGTGTTAAGAAAAACCCTTAACAACAAAAACTAGTATAGATCAAAATAACCTTTACACTTCGTATTTTCTTAATTATGAATTAAGTATCTACATTCATTCAATATGTAGAAGAAGGGGATCATTTATTCAGTCTGGACAATAAGTCTGGAAGTCCCTGCCATAAACTGTGCTTTGTTGGAAGCCAAGGTCCACAGGTCAGATTGCTGCTCTATCCAGTCTTTTCCAGTTATCCATTAAATCATCTCCTGGGTGGCATCTCACTCTCCCAAGGAAAAGCACTATTTATTGGAAAAAGGGGCTTCTCATGGTTGCCATCTGCTAGGGGCTGAATCATGCCCCCCTGACCCAATCTGCACATTGAAGCCCTAACCCCAGTACCTCAGAATGTGAGTATATTTGGAGAGAGGGTCTTTGAAAAGGTGATTAAGTTAAAATGAGGTCATGGAAGGGGCCCTAAACCAATTGGACTGTGTCCTTCTAAGAAGAGGTCAGGACACAGACACATAGAGGGAAGGCCATGTGCAGACACAGGAAGGAGAAGGTGGCCATCTAGAAGCCAGGGAGAGAGGCCTCAGAAGAAACTAAGCCTGTTGACACCTTGATCTTGGACTTTCCAGACTCTGGAATCATGAGAACATAAATATCTGCTGTTTAAGCACCCATCCTGGGGTACTTTGTCATGACAGCCCAAACAGACTTATATCCAATCTGATCCTCCTCCCCAGCCATCTGTCTCCTGGAGAACCGGGGCTGTCGGCTTCTTGGTTTCCCTTCATGCTTGCTTATCCCCAGCTCTGATTTATGAGCCCTGTCTTCTTTGGTATTTATAGCAGTTACTCTTTGGCATCCTTTGCTCTTTGAATAAACATGACCTGCCCCTTCCCCTACGTGTGGAATAAAGATGCAGCAGGTTTGACCGGTAGCTCCTGGCATCCCCTTTCTCTCAATCCCTGCTAGAGCCTTCCTTGGGCACCATATGTTGTTAGTTATGACTTATTTTGTGTGTGGTCCTTCAGTCTCCTGTCTTTGAATGTTTCTTATCTGAGCCCACAGGGTGGTATCTCCATCTCTAGTGGTCTCCCAGCTGTCTTTAATCTTGCAGTATGAAATAAGAACATCCAGGACCATGAAAATGGAATGCTGAGGGTCTCTAATTGTGGTTTGTCGTATCCATACGCACATCAGCACACATGTGCAAAGCCTTTTGGTTGAATTATAATTTGTGGATGTACCTGCCTCCATTCCATGACATTCTAAGTCTTTCTTGGATCGAGACTGAACTGAATTTCTCCCTGTAGCTCCAGGCCTACCAGGAAGCCTGGTATTTTTAGGTGCATAACCATTTCTTTTTTTGAAAGGGTGGATGGGTGTATGCTCATGAGGGAATGCAAGCTTACAGAAGGGAAACTATAATTTCTGAGAATTGAAACATTACCAAACTTTTCTACCCACAGGGCAGGACTTATCTCTTTACACAAAACTTCATAAGTAAACTAGATCATTTAAAGTCATTATTTTAAAAAAGATTTTATTTATTTACTTGAGAGAGAGAAAGAGTGTGTGTGAGTAGGGAGTGGAGTGGAGAGGGAGGAAGAGGGAGGGAGAAAGAATCTCAAGCAGACTCTGGACTGTGGAGATGGATGAGGGGCTTGATCTGATGACCCTGAGATCATGACCTGAGCGGAAGCCAAAAGTCAAACCCATAACCAGTTGAGCGCCCAGGCGCCCCATAAAGTCATTCTTGGAGCAGGTTGACTCTATACACTTTGATTTTGAATGAAACACTGGTTTTGATTCTTTACCCCCGTCCCCTTTCACGGAGCCCAAACACCTGTAAAAATCAGGATCAAACCCTGGGGTCACACAGAAGAACAAGATAATGTGTGACTTCTTTCCTGCTACATGGAGCTGAGGTTTATTCTGTGGCTAGAGGAGAGGAGAAGAAGTCTGGGCATAGCACCCTGGGTGGAGGGGATGCAAGCAGCAGGAGGAGGGCTCTGCAGGCTGTTCTAGAGAGAGACGTTGCAACTACAGCTGGAGGTTCATGAGGAGCTGCTGGGGTCCTGGTGATGCTGTGTTGGGGGCACAGATAAAAAAATACCCCAGAGACCTAGGGAGGCCACTCTCTTCCCTTCCAGGGAACCCAGAGCACATGATATGGAAGCATGAGGTGGCAGGTGGCCACGGTGAAGATGCCATCCTGTGCTTTACTAGGCAAGACGAACAGGAGGGAGTTCATCCACGGTCCACACAGCTCGAGACATGTAGGGCAAGGCTGCAAGGCAGGGCAGAGGCATGATGGCTTCTGAAGTGCAGGTCCTGATGCTCAGCAGCCTTGGTTCTTCACCCCAGCCCAGGAGGCCTCAGGGACCCTTCCCTTCCACTGAAGATTCGGTTTTGCTTTTCAAGAAAGTCAAGTAGTCATAGAGATTTGTCTGATGAGGCCGCATTACATCATTACGAGGTGTGTGCATTTCCGATATCATCTCCCCCATTCCCCTTCCCTCCCGTGCCATCCCTAGGTGTCCCCTCACTCAAGA
This sequence comes from Canis aureus, assembly GCF_053574225.1. Classification (NCBI taxonomy): domain Eukaryota; kingdom Metazoa; phylum Chordata; class Mammalia; order Carnivora; family Canidae; genus Canis; species Canis aureus. The sequence goes on from NC_135611.1 coordinate 48,985,697, forward strand.
TTCACAAGGGGGTCTTCCCTTCATCTCAACCCCTATTTCATTTATTTTCCCCACCACTCAGTTTAGTACTTCTTTCTCCCATCCTCACATATTAGTTTTGCTTACTCGCCTAGGTCAGGGTGAGTTCTTTGAGGATGGGGACCTGGTCTTACATTTTTTTTTTTTTTCAAATTCCAGACACGTCTACCACATGCTGAGTACACAGCTGGTATTCTGGAAGTGTTTGTTAGCTGAATGAATGATTTTCGACAGAGAGGGCCTGTGAAGACGGTACATTTCCTAACAGCCTCACACAGCTGCCCATGGTGCAGATACCTCTCCCCATGGGTCAAAGAGGGCCTGTGAAGACAGTACATTTCCTAACAGCTCCGCACAGCTGCCCATGGTGCAGATACCTCTCCCCATGGGTCCTTTGTCCTCTGACTGCAGAGTCCACATGCTCTGTGAAGATCCCAACTGGTTAATTTTGGAGACAGAACCTCTGAGCACCATCAAGTCGGCTCCAGTTAGAAGTCCTTTCAGAATTCTGTGCCCAACCAGCATCCTGGGAGCATATCTTTTTCTTGTACTGTGAGAGGGCACTCAAAGTTTGTTCAACACATACATATAAATGAAGAGAAAATAATATAAAAACTCTCTTATCTGAGTAAAAGAATGGATTTGTATTATTTGCACATTTGCCACGTGCACAGCTGGGTTGCACTGTTTTATGGGTGGGACCCACCGGGAGGGAACAAGCTCTGTTGCCACCAAGCCCAGGGCTCTGGCTGGAGAGGGAGGGGGTCTCCGTGCGCCATGGATCTCCATTTCCCTCTGGTGGCAGGTCTGTGCACTGCACCGGGTATCCCCGAGGCTCACATGCGGTTAGGTTTGAACAGAACGGGCTGCAAAACCTTAAAGGACCGACCCTAGGGGCTTTTGATCCCCCGCATTTCTCCAGTGGAAGTGTCGTGACCTGATTCTGAAAAGCCTCGGAATTCCCTCCACGACTAGAACTTTGTTGGAGTTTCGGAGATGCTCTAAAACATCAGCATACTCTGGGCCCCGGCGATGACTACTTTCTGATCATCCAGTGTCCTGCAGTTTTGTTTTCTCACTTGCATTTGTGTTTATGGTCAGGCTGGTGCCAGGTGCTACCACTTGACCTGGCAGGGGAAGCACAGAGAGGCTCGGGCTCCCGACTCCCTAGGGCCACACAGGTGCTGCAGCTGGAGGACTGCCCGCAGCACTCCGCAGGGTAAGCCAGCCTGGCACTGAGCCTGCGCGGCAGGCGGCTCGCTTGGAGGTGAGGGCCAGTGGGCTTTCAGAAACGTGACTTTTTTTTCTTTGGTTTTGCCAGCCGAGCTCTATGACTTGTGGTGTTGTTATGGCTTACTAAAAAAAAAAAAAAAAATTATTTTTGGAATGTGCTTTGGTGATACTTAAGAGCTGGCTGCAAGCCTGAATGGTTGACAGCTTATTTTATACTTGTGCATATTCATGTTATTACAGCAAAAAAAGAAGTAATCCAACCATGGAGGTCAAACTGTCCCTTTAAATGTGATCCAAGTGCTGCACATTTTGAGCTGATGGAATCGAGGCCAAGGTGAGTCTTCCGCAGAGTCCCAGGGGGGAAGGTGGTGGCTGAATCAGAAATGCCCTGCACGCAAGAGATCAGGCTTTCAGATGCTCGGTCCTTGTTCTCTCCCCTGTGCCTCCTGAATCATCTGGATTTAAAAACATCTGTTTTGGGCAGCCCGGGCTGCCCAGTGGTTTAGCGCCCCTTCAGCCCGGGGCGTGATCCTGGAGACCCGGGATCCAGTCCCACATCGGGCTCCCTGCATGGAGCCTGCTTCTCCCTCTGCTGTGTCTCTGCCTCTCTCTCTGTATCTTTCATAAATAAATAAATAAATAAATAAATAAATAAATAAATAAATAAAGTCTTTTAAAAACATCTATTGTGATATGGATACACTCTGTGGTTTGTTTCTGTCAGTGGCGAGCTGATCTATAATCTTTGGGGTATGGTACTCCTTTCCCTGGCGATTCAAGTCAAAATGTATTTAGCACTATTCATAGCATTTTGCCTGGCACCACAGAACACACAACATGCGATTCTTGCCCAAGAACAGTTTATAATTAAATTTGGAGGAAAGACACAGTGCATTCTTTTTTGTTGTTGTTGTTAAAGATTTTATTTATTCATGAGACAGAGAGAGAGAGAGGTTGAGAGAGGCAGAGACACAGGCAGAGGGAGAAGCAGGCTCCCTGCAGGGAGCCCGATGTGGGACTTGATCCCGGGACTCCAGGGTCATGCCCTGAACCAAAGGCAAACGTCCAACCACTGAGTCACCCAGGCATTCCTCATTCTTTAAATAATTGGAATACTACACATCACCTTTTGTCCCAATTGCCGTGTGTCTCTTAAGACCCTTTGTGTCTTTGCACCCAGCAGTAACCCTTCTGTAAAATCTCCCAGGAAGTGGAGAATGAAACCCAGTCCCCTTGGTGCTTCAAGGGCATCTGTCCACGTCCTGAGGCCTCCACTCCTATCTTCCAGAAGGGGCCCAGAGTATTCCTCAGGTCCACCCTCGGGCTGGCCTCCAGGAGGAGCTCTGCCTCTGATAAACATACTGCTTGTGCATTCTTAGCATGTGCAAGGCTCCTCAGGGAGAGCCCAGGTCCCTACGGTGGAGGCCCCCTTCCACGAGCAGCTGCTCTGCCATCGCAAGGTCCACTTTGCCCTCCTAGGAAGGCAGTGGCCTCTTTCTGGGGTTGGCCACTGACCCTGGTCACCAACAGGGCTGCATGTGCCAAGAGCGCTATTGCCACAGACGTGTGTGTTGCGTGTGACTGCAGGTGTGCACGCACATGTGGAAATGTTTGTTCATGGGAGATGTGGCCAGCTTCCGGAAGATTTGGGGTTTTTCATGCATTGAGTGGTGCATTATCTGGGGACCCCCAGAGTCATGAAGGAGCTGTTCCTGACTCAGTGTAGACTCTCAAAGGTTATGTGACTCCAGTCAAAATCCCCAAACACCAGCATGTGGTATTTCCTAATTTTGGGCTCATCAGCTACAAATCCAGTGAGTGTCTTTTAAAAGTGTGGCCTTATATCTCTAGGGCCTACAGATATAGGGCCTGTGTCTATAACATAAGGAAGCGTGTAAGCAAGGAAACAGAGTTTGTGAAAACTTAGACAATCCTCATCCCTTTCACGTGTAAATTATCCATTTTATCCTAAACAAGTTTATTTTTTCATTTCTCACCAATCTCTGGGTGGGTTAGGCCAGCTGGGCCTGGGTTGACAGTTGGATGACGTCATCCTTTGTTCTCCAGCCGCCCTGGGCTCTTTCAAGAAGCCCTGTCACCTTTGCTGGTGTCCCATTGGTCAAGACATGTCACATGACCCCTCTGCTCTGGCAGGATTTAGAGTCTGGATGGGCTGCAGAGGGAAGGACTATGTGGTCCCCATGACCCAATGGCAGAGTTGCACAAGCCCAACAGAGGCCCACAGTGGCCCCGCGTGGTGTGGGTGGGCAGGTGAAGCTGCAAGTCCAACGATCAGAGAGGCAAGGGACGGTCTGCAGCCCAGAGCAAGTGGCACAGAGCACAGGTGGTCTGGGATGGGACAGTGAGCTGGAGTGGGGCTTGGGGGGCCAGACGAGGCCACCAGCTACAGGAATTTGACATTTTTGCAGAAAGGGTGGTTCCACATGATTATTACTTTTAGCCAGGCTCACATTATTGCTCAGGTGACTAGCCATTTTACTTCTAAAATTTCAAGTTGACTGGAAAGTCATACAATTCTGTTTTTGGCATTTATTGGTGCGAGTGACAGGGCGGAATGGAAAATATGTGGGTGAGTTTATATGACTAGTCTAAGGATGATTTGTTTCATCTTTTTTCAGTTGCAGATGCGTGTTGACATTTCTGTGGGCGTTATCTTTCTCATCCCAATTATATGGTCAAAGGAAAAACACATTTAAACACTTGTAGCTCAGGCGGTTGTAACTTCTTTTTGGATGAATTTGGCACCAGGATTCTGGCAACGTCGTGAGCCGAAGTTGCTGGAGATATATTTATTATGGCCTGCAGCCACTGCAGCAGAAGTGGAATTTTGTTTGAGGTTGTAAAGAAAAATGGCTTGAGGATTTATGGAAGGACAAATTGCTTGGGTATTAAGTGTAATCAGTGCTCCAGGTGATGAGGGGTGTGAGGTGGCAGCTTTATTTTGCTCCCTGCTCCTCTGTGAAAGGTTTCTGCCCTCCTTCCCACCCCTTCTTTCTCTGCTCCTTCCACCGTCTTCAGCTCCTCTCTCTGTTCCTCTTTCTTTCTTCTGCCTTGCTTTACCCTTGAAGACAAAGTGGCCATTCTTGTGTCCTTGTAAGTCCCTAACTGCATGAGATACTGACAGGAGCCACCTTGAGGTTCAGTTGGGATGGGAAACCATGTGGGCCAGTTTTCCAGAAGGGCAGGCAGGAGTTTCCTTGGGAGATGAAGAGAAAATACAAGGAATGTTTAACCAGAGTTCCTAATACAATCTTTTTCTTGGGTGCATTCCCCTCCCACTGGAGTCTAGCATCTATTCTAGGGTTGGCACAGAGGTAGGCAGAGCCTAGATAGTTTCCTCCTCCTTGAGGAGAGGCTGAGAGAGGAGAGGAGGGTAGAGAGAGCTCGAGGGAGAGTTCAGAGGGAGAGATTGGGGGGAGGGAAGGAGGGAAGCGTCTGTTAGAAGATGCAAGAGAGGGGTAAGGAGGTGATGGCATTGTGTGCTCCAGCATGGTGGCTTACACGTGGAAGTAGGGTTATATAATTTGAGAGGGAGATCTGCAGGACATCTCCTCAGCCAAGCACACAAAGGAGTTACTACAGGGATGCTCATCACAATATTGTTTATAATAGTAAAATGTTGGAAATAATTGGCATGTTCAATGATAAGGCAGTAGTTAAAAATTGTGGTTTTCCTTCCAATGAAATACTATGCAGACATTAACATAGCATAGTAGACCTCTACTTATTGACATTAAAGAGATCTATGATCTATGATATATTTTTATTTTATTTTATTTTATTTTATTTTGAAAAAGAGAGAGCAAGCATGAGTGCAGGAGGGGAGGGGCAGAGAGAGAGAGAGGAGAGAGAGAATCTTAAGCAGGCTCTACACTCAGCATGGAGCTGGATGAGGGGCTTGATCTCAGGACCCTGAGATCATGACCTAAGCCAAAATCAAGAATCGGATGCCTAATGGACTGAGCCACCCAGATGTCCCTCTACGATCTAAATTTGAAAAGTACTTTGGAAAAATTTTTACTACTGCCTTAAAATTTACAGAACATGTCTAGTTGATCCATTTTTTTGATCATATATATATGATCCATATATATGGATATATATATAAAACTCTATGTATCCATGTATGGAATATGTTTATCTATGTATATATGCATGATCCATATATATATGGATATAAATCCATATCATATATATAATATATTATATGGCATATAATATGATAATATATCATATCATATCATATATATATGATATATATACATCATATATATATATATATATATATATATATATATATATATAAAACTCTATGTATCTATGCATGGAAAAAATATGGAATAACAGACACCAAAATTTTTTTTTTTTTTTTCAGACACCAAAATTTTTAACTGATTTTTTTCCCTAAGTAGTAGGATTTAAGGGCACATTCCATTCTTCAGATATATGTATGTATATATATGAAGAAATACATAATTTCTTTCTGTATTGTCTGACATTTAAAATAATGAGCATGAAAATTTTTGGAATCAGAAAATCATTAAAGGGATTGTCATTTTAAAAATAAAATCTATCCTGGGGCACCTGGATGACTCAGTCGGTTAAGTATCTGCCTTTGGTCAGTTCTGGTTCCCAGAATCGAGCCCCACATCAGGCTCCCTACTCAGCAGGGAGTCTGCTTCTCCCTCTTGCTCTGCCCCTGCCCCTGCTCATGCTCTCTCTTTCTCTCAAATAAATTTAAAAAATATTTTAAAAATTAAAATCTATCTTGTGTATTGCTTCAATGAGGTAAAGCTTTCTGAGAAACTTAATTCTAAGTAGATAATTAGAACTCTTTCCTATGTACTTTCCCCCCTTTCTCTGTCATAAGCTTAAATTCATGTAGGTGGTTTTCTTTTTTTAAGAAAAAGATTTTATTTTTATTTGCTCATGAGAGACACTGAGAGGCAGAAACACAGGCAGAGGGAGAAGCAGGCTCCCTGTGGGAAGCTCGATGCGGGACTCAATCCCAGGACCCTGGGATCACGACCTGAGCCGAAGGCAGAGGCTCAAACACTGAGCCACCCAGGTGCCCCCCAAACTTTTTAAAGGACTGACCTTGGGAGTCCTGGGGCCAGGATTTAGACTCAGTACCCAGGGCTCCCTTGGGGACAATCCTGAAGTAGTTTATTAGGATCAGGCTGCAATTGCCCTCCTTGGGGCTTTGGCCTGAGACTGAGCCTGTGCTGCCCATCCCTCGCCCCTTCATCTTGCTTTCCTTGCTTCCCAGTTGGCCTTAGGAGCACTGCTGCCAGAATCAATACATCACTTGCACAGTAATCATCGTAGGGTCCACTTTGGGGGATTTTGACTTGAGACATGAGTCCTATATACGGTGAAAGCCACCTGACATAGCTAATTGTATGTGGTGCACACAGGGTTATTGTCAACAGTGCACGTGTATCTTTGGGCCCGCTGCTGACCCGTGAGCACATATAGAGATGTAAGGCCCAGCTGACGTCCTGGTAGGATACACTTCTTGCTCGAGAGATGGAAACGAGTAGAACAAAGGTTAATAATATGCAGGTGCAGGATGTTATTTGAGACCTATTGGCCCACGTTTTCATCTTCAGGGCATTCTTTGCCAGCCTCTCCCTCCTACCGTGGCGTGCTGGAGCAGCCAGATGGTCCTTTTGTCCTAAGTGTGACACAGGCCACAGGGAGACCCACCATTCCGAAGGTTGGTGTGGTCAAGGACAGGAGCTGTCTCAGTGGGGAACTTGTGTGAACAGATGAACCAAGGGTCTGATGACACCTCCCTAAAGGCTCTTCACCCTCTAAACTTCCTGCACTTACATGCAACTCCAGGGAAAAGGGAGGGAGACCCTGACTGACATTGCATGAGGTTGCATGAGTTTCTCCTCACCGTGGTAGGATGAGGCATGAAATGAGAAATCCAGCTGTGATACAGAAAACAAGAGCTGAGATCCTCCAAGCACAGATGGGTGGTGCAGATGGCAGCTCCGTGACAGGGAGCATGTGCAGCTTTCCTGGGTCCAGGGAGGCTCTGCAACACAGGTGTTTTCTTGCATAAAGTCTTTTAGTATCTCAGACCTTCAGGGAAGTGAAAGAGTTGCTTAAATCAATAAATGAGGAAAACCGTAGGCAAAATCACACCCTCATATGCTTTGCTTTGACTTGCTCTACTTTTAAGCTTGCCTGAGGCGAAATGATCCTCAATTCAAGGCTGGTTAGAACTAATCAGAAGAATTTTGTTTAACAAAGCAGAGGGAGGTCAACCCTTTAAAAACAAAACATTCAAAAGATTGCATTTTTATGCAGACAAATGCATTAGATTTACTGAATCCCTCATATGTTCCCCCCCACCCCTCCACCTAAGGTGGTCCCTTGACTTCTTCCAGATAAACAAAGGTGGGAGACCTGTTTGCCTGGCTAGTTACTCCTCCCTCTTTCCTCCCTCTTTCCTTCGTGGTAACTTTTGGAATGAAAAATGGGTACATCAGACACTTGTTCCTTAAGGGACTTCTGTTAATCAATTTATTTTCTTATTTGTAATATAGGGAGAATGAGATTTGCCTTTCTAGTTATTAAGTCAATAGAAAGTAAATGAATCCTTTTAAAGTCTTTGGCTCGCATAGAGTATTACCTGAGAAAACCAATGCTTTTATGATTGATAATATTGAGGATGACATTGACGATGACAATGTTGATAAGCCCCTTGTAGCAATCAGGGTTTGCTCAGAGAAGCAGGACCTCTAGGGAAGAGAACAGAATTCCCTGTCTAGCTATCCAGTTATTCATAGCAACATTCCAATGCTCCTGGGCAATTTGTATTTGGTGAATAAAGTATTTCAACATTTAGTCAAACCTTCTTTTAAAGTTCTAATTAGGGATCCCTGGGTGGCGCAGCGGTTTGGCGCCTGCCTTTGGCCCAGGGCGCGATCCTGGAGACCCGGGATCGAATCCCACGTCAGGCTCCTGGTGCATGGAGCCTGCTTCTCCCTCTGCCTGTGTCTCTGCACCCCCCCCTCCTGTGACTATCATAAATAAATAAAAAATTAAAAAAAAATAAAGTTCTAATTAAAGGTTTACAATTTTCCATATGTAGGCCTCATTAAAGTTATTCTAAGATAATTTATGACTTGATTGCTTTATAAATGGAATCCTTTATATTTTGATCGTTAATAGATTATTGCTGGTATGCATGGGAAAACCATAAATTTTTATTTACCATATATTCTTCTATTCATCACTTCACTTACTTTTTTTGGATTGTTAGGTTGCTGTTCATTTGCTTTTTTCCCTTTGATTTTTCATTTTCAACATGAAAGGAGAGAAGGCTTTGGCTTGATCAGTACAGATTTGATGGAGCTTCATAAATTTTGAGATTTTGGTTATATCAAAAAAATTCTATCAAATACCCACAAATTGTGGGAGAACTATGTTACAGACTATAGATTCAAAGATGAAAATGCTCTTCTCATCTTCAGGAATTCATACCAGTAGTCTTTCAGAGGCCCAAAGATACACATGCACTGTTGACAGTAACCCTGTGTGCACCACATACACTTAGGTATGTCAGGTGGCTTTTACCATACATAGGATTATTTGCCTTTAACTGAAATGACGTGTGTCCTGTGTGTATTTGGGACAACATGTCTCTGGGAACCTTTGAAACTGGACTCAGCAGCTCTGGCTGCTTTAATGGTGACATTGGAAGTAGGTAAAAGCAGCTTTTAGAGCACCTGACCATTCTGCTCATTATCGCACTTCCACTTTGCATTTGGAATATTTTCTTTCCTTCCTTCTTTTTTCTTTTTTTTTTTTAAGATTTTATTTATTTATTCATGAGAGACAGAGAGAGGGGGTGGGGGGCAGAGGGAGAAGCAGGCCCCATGCAGGGAGCCCAATGTGGAACTCAATCCCGGGACTCCAGGATCATGCCCTGGACCCAAGGCAGTCACTAAACCCCTGAGTCACCCAGGGATCCCCCTGGAATATTTTCTTAAATTACATTTCTCTCTCTATCAACGGTCAATGAGTGAGTCACCGAGATTCATGGTAATTGGCATTCCTGATTATCAGATGTCTCAGAAGTGCTTCTGCATCTTTGGTGAAGTCTGGACTAATCCTGACTATACATTTTAGCCAAATTTAATCTGACCGCAATATTTCCTCTACTTTGGCTCCAAGTATCTAATTTCTTCCAGAAACCAAAGCAGATTTAAAAAATTCTCTGTCTTTATTTGTGTCCCCTGACTCTGCAAGTGCTGGTATTACCTGCTGTTTGAAGAAGCCAAAAACTGTCACACTAAGCATGAGCACCTGGGCTTCAGGCTCTGGCTCTGACCGAACCTCGGTCCTTGATTTCTTATGCACATTCGTGATTATAATTTCAGAAGCATCAGATCGGTTCCTTGCCTTTTCAGCTTCTAGAGGCTGCCTGTTCCTTGGCTTGTGGTCACGTCACTCTGATCTCTACTTCCGTGGTCACACCTTGTTCTCTGACTTTCCTGTTGCTTCCCTCCTTCACCCTTTGTTTATTTATTTTTAAGATTTTATTTATTTATTCATGAGAGACACACAGAGAGAGGCAGAGACACAGGCAGAGGGAGAAGCAAGCTCCCCATGGGGAGCCTGATGCAGGACTCGATCCCAGGACCCTAGGATCACACCCTGAGCCAAAGGCAGATGCTCAACCACTGAGCCATCTAGGCATCCCCTCTTCCACCCTTTAAAGACCTTGGGATTTCACTGAGCCCAACCAGAAGATCCAGAATAATTTCCCCATCTCAGATTCTTTATTCATATCTGTGAGGCTTCTTTCATGCTAAGGTAACATATTCATGGGTCACAGAGATTAGGAGGCAGACAAGACATTCTTGGAGGCAGTTACTCTGCTCTTGCAAAGGGTGATTTCTAACTACTTCTTCTTTTTTTTTTTTTTTCTAACTACTTCTGTCACACTCCCGTGTGAGAACTCCGCAATTCCCTGCGCTTGACTCTGGGGATCGCTGGAGTGTACTCAGCTCAAAGCGCTAGTAAGCCTCGACTAAGTGACACAAGCTAGAGGGCATGAGTCATGAGCTAGATCTGAGCTCATTAGCTGGAAACTAATAAACTCACAGAGTAGCATCACCGATACTACACACAGCGCCATCTATGATCTAAAATCATAGAGTTGTGACTATAACTACTCCACGTATTTTTTACTTAAAAAAAAATTACAAAAAGAATACATCAAGATATGGTTGTTACAAAAAATTCAAATGCAGAATACGGAACTAGAAAGACTACAAGGTGAAAGTCAATTTTCACTTCTCTCTCCAGAGAGATAAATACTATTAGCATTCTGGAATGTGTTTCTACACAGCTTCCATTTGCCCTTCTGATCTGCACCCTACCCTTCTCTACCTGGCTTCTGGGTGGCTGACCTCTGCAGACTGCATGAATGATCCTTCGCTCTCTGGCCTCTCGCTGGACTTGGCCAAAGGGAGGCACTTGTAGGAGATGGGAATGTGGAAGGTGAAAGACATCGGGGTGTTTATTCCCTCTTGTTCCTTTCCTGTTGGTTTACCATGAGTTGGTTGCATCTCTGCCAAAAGCCAAAGTGATCTTGTCCGTAAAGCCACCTTCTCCAGGTTATGCCAGGCTTGGGAATTATAATAGTTCCTTGCTCTTAGTAGTCTTGGGCATTGCGCTAAATCTTATTCTTTCCCCAAATTCCACCTGTACTTTTATCAAATTTTTTTCAAAGTATCCAGTTTTGATGCCAGGATCCTGATAGAGACAGAGTATGTCCTTCCACATTTTGCTATTACTTTATACACACACACCTGCTCACATGCATGAGTAGTAAGATGGTAAACTGGATCAAGGGGTGTGTGGTGAAAAAGAAAGACAAAGAGAGACAGAGAAAGACAAGGCAAAGGAGTGGTATTTGATATAAATTACTATGCAGGTATTTTTAAATCGGTGGTCAAGAACTGGTTGAACTGCTCACATGAAGAGCTAGGTCACTGCGGGTGGTAGAGCTAGGTCATTGCAGATTAGAGAGTACTTGTCAGGAGGATTAGTTTGAAAAGATGTAACTCAAGTTGCTCTGAGTATCTATCCTGTCTCCTAAGGGTGGGAGCTTGGAGATGATTCTCCTTTATCTCAAGCCAATGGGGGAGCTTTAATGGGGCCCTTCTGAGTGAGGGGACCAGCCTCTGACACACAGCTAAAAATGAAGAGGTTCTCTCAGCCAGAGGCAGTGGAGTAGGGTGAACCTGGGTGCACTGTACGCATCTAGAGATGGCAGGTGGGGAGGGTGGGAGGCGGGTATATGAGTGCTTCTCAAGGACCAGATGTGGACCATATGGGAGAGAGAATGGGTCATTTTCAATAGTGTCCATGAGGGCCACCTAGAGGGGCAATAGATACCAACCACATGAATCCCTATGGCTCCAAGTCCCAAAGAAACAAGCATGAGGGAATAGCCATCTGGAGAGAAAAAAAAAAAAAAAAACAAAATGCAGCCAACATTTGTTGCATGTGCTTTACAGGAGGCCTGTGAGGTATTCCCAAAAGCACCCAGGAGAGAATGATGCCAGCCTACAAGATCTCCAGTTAGGCAAGAATTCTCTACTTCTGAACCTGGAGGGGTCAGAATCCTTTAGAAAGCTGAGGGTTGGAAAACCATACAGAAGGAGAACAGAAGAAGGAGCTTCAAGGTCTGCAGGCTTCCAAGTTCACCAGGCTTCAGCATGAACAGGTTGTGAGAAAATCTAATTTAAGTCAAGGTTGGGATTTTTTTAAATATATAGGACCAGACATCTCCAGTTGCTGAGTTGATGCTGTGTTTATGACTTAAAGCAATCACAGGATTTGTTTATTACCTACGAGTTTACAGAGGCCATGACACCACCTGAATTTCTCCCCTACGTAGAGAATGAACTTTTCCCATTGTATCTTTTATATATTTTTATTTTTATTTTTATTTTTTTCCATTGTATCTATTTTAAAGGACTGGTGGAAGACAAAAATAGGGATGTTTTCTCATTAGATCTTATGAGTCTTTCCTGTTCCATATACATCTTTTAAAATTTTTACATGATCATTATTATGCTTTACATCCTCTTCTGGAACTCCCTTGTTTCACTGAGGGATGTATGTTAGAGATCTTCCTGTGTCCTATAATTTCACTGACCAGTGACAACCCAGATTTCCCATCTGGACGTATGATACTTAATTTAACTACTCCCTTATTGATGAGCATTCCTATTATTTTAATTTTCTTTTTTACCATTAGTCAACATTTTTCACCATCTATGTGATGTAGACAAATAGATTTTCTGATGTGCAGGGGCTCTTGCAAAGACAATGACCTCATGTTGCCTTTATCTACCTATCTGTTATTCTGTTTTTTGACAACAGCACTTCATTTTCCTTTGTGGAAAGGGAGATATAATAAGAAAGCATCTCAAATCGTTGTCTTCCACTGTGCTTTTTTTTTTCTTAAGGATTTTATTTATTTATTTATGAGAGACAGAGAGAGGCACAGAGACATAAGCAGAGGGAAGAAAGCAGGTTCCCTGTGGGGAGCCCAATGAGGGACTCAATCCCAGCACCCTGGGATCACGACCTGAGCTGAAAGCAGATGCTCAACCACTGAGCCACTGGTTCAACCACCCAGGTACCCCCCACTGTGCTTTTTTTAAAAGCAAATACAAAGAGGGGCCAATGCTTGCCCTTCCTGGAGAGGAAACTGCATCCTGCCTATTTGTCCTGCAATCTAAGCCAATCAGATACTCCCTCCTGGGAACTTGATTCTTGAACAGAGTGACACAAATTGGAAAAGGGTTAGGGATGATTTGTCCTAAAAGGGATGTCCTATAGAAGTTGGTCAAATGTTTCTGCCCTTAGATCTCCTGAGTCCTATTTTTCTCGAGACTTTGTTATTCAACCTTTTGTTCAATCCAGTGAATTTTGAACACTGGTTTAAATTATTACCTAATTTAGCCCGAGTGTGTCTCTATTATTTGTAGATGATATAAAGAATATAAGACATAATATTTTGGCAAATGTCTCTAGTTGCCCTCCAATCCGAGGTAGCAGCTTAAATCTCCACAAATAGTTGGAACTCCTGGACTTCATTTTATTTCGATTTGCTTTTAGCAGTTCTGTGGTGGTATAGAAGAGGGTTTCTTTTATTCCATTTTCCTGATACAATATGACTTAGGTTTCCTGGTGGAGTGATTTTTATCTGTTTCTAAATGAGCTAAATGATAATTGCTACAAAGGCTTGGCCAACAAATAACTCATTTATTATTGCTAGAATGCAACTGGCTTGTATTTAACTTGCCAGAGGTAAAGTTGATGAAATGGCCCAGTGTCAAATTAATTTTATTTATAAGTGGAGTGATTCACAAGGCTATGAGCCACAAACTTGGACTCCAAGTGTTCTAAAACTGAGTATTCTCGCATGATCACCTTAGCAACTGTAAATAGTGACATAATCGTCAAATACCAGCAAAAAGAACAGTCAAGCATGCTACAAAAAGTTCCTTTAATTAATATCATGTTTGCCAATTACTTTATTCTTACTGAAATATATATTAGAAAAACCAGCTGTAGAAGTAGAATAATTTGTGATTTGAATTGAAGGTACATGAAAAAAAATCAGATTCTCCAACTGGGCAATGCCACTATTAAAAGCAATACAGGTAGAGTTCATTGCTCTGTGTGAAGAGAAATGTCCAGGTTATTGAAAGACAATGGGATCCATACATAAGAATGAATGATAGTGAACAATCACCAAGAACTGTAGGTACCAGAAAGAGTATGGAGAAAAGGAATCATGCTGACCACCAACTTCTTGAAATATTTCCCACATCATGAATAAATGGGCAAAATGTACACATTTGACTTTTGTCCCCTCTTCTCACTGTAACTACCTTTGTTGAAATTTAAAGAATAGAAAATGTCCAGAGGAGAGAGAATTATAATGTGGGAACAGGGGCTTTGCAAGATTATGTATAGGAGCTGGAGATAATTAAATCAATTACCAACATGTGTCTTATAGGATCTTAGAAAGGAAGATTGCTTAAGCAAATAAAGTTGTGTTGTTTTGTTACTAAGATACATGGAAAAGATTGCCTTTCATGTGCCAAGCAGTGCAACTGACAGGCAGAGAAATTGCCAAGTGCTTGAAATAAAGGCTAGTTGCCAAGGCCTCCAGTGTAGTGGGCTGATGAGAGTGGACATTCCATGCTTCTCGTATTTCACAATTAAGAAAGGTGTTGCTGTATGCAGATTCATGGAATCTCCCTTGTGTTTTGAGTTTCTTAAGATTTTTTTTAAACCTAAAGCCATGTATCTAATACTTTTTCTGAGTCAAATGAGAAAGCCATATGGTTTTTCTCCTCTAATTTATTAATGTGGTTAGTTACATATATTCTAATGTTAAACCTCGCCTCAATTCCTGGGATTGAGCAAATCTGGAAAAGAGATATTTTCATTCTTATACTTGGCTGGATTTGATTTGTTCTGCTATTTAGATTTTTGTATTGGTGTTTACAAGTTAGATCATCTGCAATTTTCTTTCATCATACCATTGTTGTCTAGTTTTGGCATTGAGGCTCTGTTAACCTCACAGAATGTTACTGAGGCAGTACTCCCTCATTTCCATCTTCTAGAAGACTGGAATGATCTTTCTTTGGATTGACTCTTAAAATTGGCTAAACTGCTATTTTGTTTTTGGGGAGATATTTAACTACATATTAAACTTCTTTAAAAATTGTAGGACCATTTAGGCCTTCTCTTTCTTCTTGAGTCAAGTTTAGTAAGTTATAATTTTCCAGGAATTTATTTCATAGAAGTTTTCAAATATATTAACATTGTATTTATGAACAGATCAAATAATGATGAGCAAACAATTATGATAATCCATAATATTCTCTTTTCCCTTTAATATCTGCTCTTTGTATAGTTGTAGTTTCTTTTTTATTCCCATTACTCTTTATTGTGACTTCTTTCCCTTTATCTTGATAAATCTCACTAAAGATTTGGTTACAATAATATAATATAAACCCAAATGTTTTTTGATTATACTCTCTGTTGTACCTTTGTTCTTTTTCCTTAATGTCTGCTCATTTCTTTACTTTCTCCTTTACATAATTTATTCTTGGGGATACTTGGGTGGCTCAGCAGTTTAGCGCCTGCCTTTGGCGCTAAAGGTGTGCCTGGTGTGATGCTGGAGTCTCGGGATTGAGTCCCACATCAGGCTCCCTGCATGGTGCCTGCTTCTCCCTCTGTCTGTGTCTCTGCCTCTCTCTCTCTCTCTGTGTCTCTCATTAATAAATAAATTAAATCTTAAAAAAATAATTTATCCTTTTGTTCTCCTAACTTCTTAATTGGACATTCAGCTTAAGTTCAATCTTATAACTTTTTCTCTTTTTCTTTCTTTCTTTCTTTCTTTCTTTCTTTCTTTCTTTCTTTTTTTCTTTCTTTCCTTTCTTTCAAGAGCAGGGGGAGGGGCAGAGGGAGAGCAAGAGTGAGGATCTCAAGCAGACTCCATGCTCAGTGAAGAGCCCAACATAGGACTCAATCCCATGAACCTGAGATCATGACCTGAACCAAAACCAAGAGTCAGATGCTTAACTGACTGAGCCACCCAGCTGTCCCTTGTTATAATTTTAAATATAGGTGTTTAAAGCTATATATTTTTCAGTTTTGCAACATTCTACAAATTACAGTATGTGTAACATTATTGTGCAAATTCTGAACACTTAAAAATTTCTATTATTCAAATTTTCTACAGATTTACTACTTTATCAGATTTATACACCCATAATTGAAAAATCAATGTTGCAATCATTCCTATTGATTTAGAAGTTACAAACAGAAGAAAAAGGCTACACACTTTAAGTTTTGCTTGTTACTCTTAAAACTTTGCTATACTTAATTGAAAAACTCAAAATTAATTTCCCAAATCTTTCTCTGAACAAGTTTATTTTAACCCTCTGAACACAATTACACCAACTTCATTTCATTTTTTTGTGATCCAGTATTTTAGTTGTCTTTTTTAACTCCATGATTAGACATTGTTTTGATTATATTATACAATGGGTGTCTAGTTTCCCTACATATTTCCAAATGTTTCCTTTGCTCATTATTCCTTCTTGATTCCCAGACCTTCATTCTTTCTTGCTTCCCAGACCTTCATTCTGAGGTCATGCCTTTCTTCCTGATATACTTTTGGAAGTTTCTATAGTGAGGCACCTGGTTTGATTTCGGCTAAGGTCATGATCTTGGGGTTGTGAGATCTGGCCCTGCTTTGGGCTCCATGCTTAGAGCAAAGTGTGCTTGGAACACACTTTCCTTTTCCCTCTGCAACCCCCACCCCCTTGCTCTCTCTCTCTAAAATAAATAATTAAATAAATCTTTTTTTTTTTTTTTTTAAAGAAGTTTCTGTAGTAAAAGTCTGTAGGTAGTACGTATTCTCAAGTTCTATTTATCTGAAAATGGCTTTATTTTACAAATTCTTGAAAGATAATTTCTTTGGGTATGCAATTCTAAATTTATAGTTATTTTTTCTCAAAGTCTGAAGATATTATTCTACCATTTTCAACCTCCTGTTGTTGAGAAATCTGTTGTTAACTTAGCCTTTCATAGGGTCTGTGATCTCCTGTCTGATTAACCTTAGACTGTGGAAATTGTGAGAGCCTAAAATGGGGATGCTTTCATTTGAAGAGGGTTTGTGTTTGGTTCTGCAAGGGGCAGAAAATGTCTCTGACTTAGGACACTCAGTACTCCAGGCTGATATTGGGCTTGGGAGTGCTCAGATTCAGTCTCTGGCTTGTGGTAAGCCCAAAGATTAATCATGGGGCCCCTTAAAAGCCTCTTTCCATCACACATATACCATGTTCTGTTAATTCTACCTCCCAAGATCCTGTCTGTGAATGCATTTCACACATCCTTTGGTCCAGCCAACCTGAACTTCTCAAAGCTCTCTTTCTCTTTCCTCACTTCAGTATCTCTGGTTAGGTCCTGTGATCACCATTTCCACTTGCAATACCTCTATTTCAAGGTCTGGCTCAAATTTTCACTCTTTTAAGACACCTTTTATTATCTCTTCAGCTTAGCAAGCTTGTGTCTCCTGTGCATTAAGCATCACACACACACACACGTGCACACATGCACAGATGCACACACACATCTATGTGTATACACATAGATGTATACATACAAACACACAGATGCACACATACAAACACACAGGGATGCACACATACAGATGCACACACACACAGGCAGGCACACACATAGTCATATCCTTCCCTCTGGAACTAATTGATTTGGAGCTGTGTCTCAGAGTTTCTTTTCTTCTCTTTCGTACTACTCTGAACTGGCTTTTTAGGTCAGGTAATATTTCTTTCTTATCATTTTTGTAAAGATTTTATTTACTTATTCATAAGAGACACACACAGAGAGAGAGAGAGAGGCAGAGACATAGGCAGAGGGAGAAGCAGGCTCCCTATGGGGAGCCTGATGCAGAACTCAATCCCAAGACCCCGGGATCACGCCCAGAACTGAAGGCAGACACTCAACCACTGAGCAACTTGGCGCCCCTATATTTCATTTGTATCCAATCTGCTGGCTTTTCCACTCCAATCCCATCTGTAATAATTCTTCCACATAAAGGTGAAATGTGTTTATAGGCTCCCATGTGTTTTAAAGGGAGCATGGTGGAAACATCCCTGAGAAGACAGTGGTGGCTGTAACTGTATAATCATGCCCAATGGCTCCCTGAAGGCTCTCTAGGTGGAGGGTTGGACTGGAAGTGGGGTGTATTCAGTGGATGCTTTCAGGGAACTTAATTCTGAAAAGCTAAAAGGCTAAGGACTCTCTGCTGATGTGTATTTTATATGGAAAATGGAGGGGGGGGGAACCCCAGAGATACAATCTTGAATGAATGATTCAATCTTAAATAAGTGAGTGGAACTCAGGGCTAGTAGCAGAAGGACATCAGAGCAAAGCAGGAGAGTGAGGGCAGTGGGCAGAGGATCATGCTTGCCAGAGAGATTCTCCATCCTCCCTTGAGGAACTCTGGCAGTCTCTCTTCTCAAAGAAGCTCTAATTTGGTGGCTCAGCAGTTTCAAGTTTTCCTTGTGATATTTGAAACTTTACATATTTTCTTTCTTGCCGACAGTTATAATAAGACATCTTGCTTTTAAAAAATACATTCCAGTGACATTTTCATGTTAGGCTCTGCAAACCATGCAAACAAGTGCCTGAAGAGACTATCCAGCTTGATTAATTAGCCTTATTTAGGAGTTTACTAACTATTGCAATATGCAAAGTGACCACATTTGAACTGCTACATTTGAACTTCTATTTGATATAAAGTTTACTAAACCATGTAGATGAGTCACACGTTACAGTGGATGATACATGATTAAGCCTTGTGCAATTTGCCACCAAAATATCATTCTTCTGAAAGATCATTCCAGACACTGAGTCTTACTCACGCTTGTGCCTCCTATATTTGTTTGTTGAAGGTCAATTAAGATATTTAAAAATGATTTCTAAGGCCCGGTGTGTTCTCTACATCCTTCATGGTTCCATGGGATACCAAAGAGGAATAGGAGTTTGCCATCAAGCCAGGAGCAATAACACATGATTATGAATGGTGTGATGCAGGTATAGATGTTAAAGGAATTTTCAGGAAAAAATTCTTTGAGGATCTAGTCAGAGAAGACTTCCAGGAGGAGGTGGCATAAGATTGGAATACACGCTGCAAGAAAACATTTGTTGAAGCAAACTAATTAGGTGAAAAATGAAACAAAAACAAGTGGGAGCCTTCTAGATTAAGGGAGGTGTACAGAGGAGGGGTGGCCAGGCCAACAGGAGCAGTGAGGAGGGAAATTGCATCATTTCCATTCACAGGGTGCTGTCATGGGGGGCCCTGCTAAATGCAATGAGGCTGCAAGTGGAATCTGTCCTTGATGGGCCTCTGCACAGCATTTATAAGCTACAATATATGTCATATTTTATGAGCACACAAGAAGGATCCTTGCCAGAAAAGCAAACAAGGAAGTCATAACCTAGCAAAAAAACATGTTCAGCACACAGGTTAGTGGGACACACAGACAGCAGACAGCAGAGACAACAGTATAAATAAGAGAAGGCAATGGAGGGTAGGCTGTCAAGTTCTGTGACCCTGTGGAGGAGGCATTCTGGGGCCTGGGCAGGTGGTGTGCCTTTTCCAGCAGCATGGCCTCAGCTGGAAGAAAGGGCAGTGAGCTTAGAGTTAAGATTCAAAGAGAAATAAACCATTGGTCAGTGAACCTGGGATTTGGCAGGAAAACGGGGACATGGCAACCATATCAACCTGTGGTGGCTGGCCCCCAGGTCAGCCCTCTATGGTCTGTGCCTCCTGGTTTTCACACCTTATGTAGTCGCCTCCTGTGCAGAATCACGGTTGGTCTGGGTTACCCATAACATGTGATGTAAGAGGAGGTAGGTGACTTCCAGGGCTCATCATAAAAGGCTGTGCTGCTTCTTCTTGGGTCTTCTGCTCTGTTTTGTGCAGGGAATGCCAACCGCCATGCTCTGAGGACACTCAGCCCAGCTGGAGAGGAACCGAGGCCATCAGCCAACAGGCAACACCAACTTCCAGCCGTGCAAGTGAATCCTCTTGAAAGTGGGTGCTCCCGCCCCAGCCAACCATCAGATGACAGCGCCCCCGAGCTGACCTTCTGACTGCATCTCAGGAGAGATCTCCAACTAGAAGTGCCTAACCTAACTGCTTGTGAATTCCTGACCCACAGGAGCTGTGAGGGACAACACATGAGCACTGCTTTGAGTCGCCAGTATTTGGAATTAACTGGAATACAAACTTTCTGGAAAAAGAACAAACAAATGAAAAATCCCACACCTGACATATACTTGGGTAATTGTTGAGTCATGGACTAGAAGAGAAGGAGACCATGTGGAGAGTGTCCCTAAATCTGCCTTTCTGACAGGACAGGTTGGTCAAGATGATGATTAAATTATGTGAGTGCATGGACTCCTCCCTGGTAGCAGAGGCTAATATTGTTTATACCAAATCAGCTACATGATCTGATTGGAGAAATTATGGTGTATGCAAACCCCAAAGCCCTCAACACCCACCTGCTGAATGAATTAAAGAAACAACAAACAGGATGTGTGTCATCAATAAAGAAAACTGAATTGGTCACACAATTAATTGTTACCCATTCCTTCATCACCTTGGAAATAATAAATGAGTATCCTCTTGCAATTAATAAACTCATGGCACTGATTGTCCAAGATGGGAAATCTAGATTTTTTTTTTGAGAGAGACATAAGGTAGAGAAGGGCAGAGAGAAAGGAGAGAGAAAATCTTTTTTTTTTTTTTAAAGATTTTATTTATTCATGAGAAACACACACAGAGAGCCAGAGACAGAAGCAGACTCCCCCCCCACCCCCCAAGGAGCCTGATGCAAGACTTGATCCCCATCCTGGGATCAGGACCCGAGCCCAGGGCAGACGCTCAACCCGCGGAGCCATCCAGGCGTCCCAGGAGACAGAAAATCTTAAGCAGGTTCTACACGCAGTGCAGAGCCGGATGCAGGGCTCGGTCTCATGCCCACAACCCTGAGATCATGACGTGAGCTGAGATCAAGAGTCGGATGCTCCTCACTCGCTGCTTGCTCTCCTTGACCATGACCCCACCTCTGCCCATCGCCGTGAAGAGGAGATCGCCGCTCTCGACAGTGGCTCTGCATGTGCAGGGCGGGCTTCGCCGGGGATGGCGCCCCCGAGCTGTGTTCCCATCCATCATCGGGCGACCCCAGCCCTAGGGCATGATGGTGAGCATGGGCCAGAAGGACTCTTACGTGGGTGATGAGGCCCTGACCAAGCAGGGCATCCTGACCCTCAGGTACCCCATCGAGCATGACATCGTCATCAACTGGGATGACGTGGAAAAGACCTGGCACCACACCTTCTACAATGAGCTGCACGTGGCCTCTGAGGAGCACCCCGTGCTGCTGACCGAAGCCCCCCCGAACCCCAAGGCCAACCATGAGAAGATGACTCAGATCATGTTCGAGACGTTCAACACCTCAGCCATGTACGTGGCCATCTAGGCTGTGCTCTCCCTGTACGCCTCTGGCCGCACCACTGGTATCGTCATGGACTCTGGGGATGGCATCACCCACACTGCCCATCGACGAGGGGTACGCCTCGCCCCACGCCGTCCTGCGTCTGGACCTGGCTGGCCGCGGCCTGGCCCACCACCTCATGACAATCCTCACCGAGCGTGGCTACAGCTTCACCACCGCTGCCGAGCAGGAGATCGTGCGTGACATTAAGGAGAAGCTCTGCTGCGTTGCCCTGGACTTCGAGCAGGAGGTGGCCACGGCTGCGTCCTCGTCCTCCCTGGAGAAGAGCTAGGAGCTGCCCGAGGGGCAGGTGATCACCGTCCAGTGGTTCTGCTGCCCAGAGGTGCTCTTCCAGCTTCCTTCCCGGGTGTGGAGTCCTGCGGCATCCACGAGACCACCTTCAACTCCATCGTGAAGTGTGACGTGGCAATCTGGGAGGACCTTTATGCCAACACGGTGCTGTCTGGTGGAACCACCATGTACCCCGGCATTGCCGATGGGATGCAGAAGGGGATCACAGCCCTGGCCCCCAGCACGATGAAGATCAAGATTATTGCTCCTCCCAAATGCAAGTACTCCGCGTGGATCGGAGGCTCCAGGCTGGCCTCGCTGTCCACCTTCCAGCAGGTGTGGCTCAGAAGCAGGAGTATGATGAGTCGGGCCCCTCCATCGTCCACTGCAAATGCTTCTAAATGGACTGGGCGCAGATGTGTAGCATTTGCTGCGTGAGTGAATTCCGAAGTATAAGTTTGCCCTGGCAAGTGTATACACCTCATGCTAGCCTCGTGAAACTGGAAGAAGCCTTTGAAAAGAAATTTGTCCTTGAAGCTTGTATCTGATATCAGCACTGGATTGTAGAACTTATTGCTGATCTTGACCTTGTATCCAACTTAACTGTTCCCTTGGTATATGTTTAATACCCTGTACATATCTTTGATTTAAACCCTTTAGCCTTAGCACATGCGGCTCGGTCACTTCATGGCTGAGGTTGAGAATGTGTTTATGGGAGAGAAATCTACTGATTTGGAGAATGTGCAAGACCATCGGGTTCTTGATCTGTGCAGGGTATTCACGTGTAAGAGCCCCCTATTCCAGGATTTCTCTAGAGCCTGGCAAGAGTCTGAGCCAGTTGTCATTTCTGTCTTGCCGGTCTAACAGGGTTGGGAAGGTCTGAGCCTTAGGACCCACTTTCCTGTCCTATCTGATGTTTTCCTGCCAGAACACCGTGGGTGGTTAATTGCCTTGAGTTGGAAAAAGGTTTGCATTTACTACTGTAAATTTATCCATCCTTTTAATTTATGTAAGGTTTTTGTACACAATTCTCAATTCTTTTAGAGATGACAACAAATTTTGGTTTTCTACTGTCATGTGAGAACATTAGGTCCCAGCAACGCGTCATTGTGTGAGGAAAATAAAGTGCTGCAGGGAAAAAAAAAAAAAAGAGTCGATGCTTAACTGACTGAGCCACCCAGGCACCCCAGGAAACCTAGTTTTTCTAAGTTGTGCTTGCAGGAGTGTCTCTCAGACAGTGAGGACATCTGTCTGCTGATACAATGACTCTCTAGTTAGGCATGGAAGGTGTCCAGTACAGTCAGGATTTGAGCAGGAGTGGAGTGGCAGGGACAGAGGTCCAAGCTTCCACTTCCTTCCTGCAGATGCCCATTCTACCAACCTGGTGCTACTGAATTCAGGACGTCCCCCAGCTAATGTGCACTCAACTGGTGTTTACTGTGCCCTGTGTGAGTCAGGTCACATGCCAGTGCTGGGCTACAGGGGAGCGAAACCAGGCATGGCCTCTGGCCTACTGGGGCTTCCAGTCAAGCACTATGGATAAACACCCAGAGAAGTGCAAACATGCAGCTGTGAGAAGGGCTCATAAAGGAAAGTCATATGGTGCTTCGAGTGGGTAGGCAGGAGGCACTTTGCCAGCCTGCAGGGGTCTGGGGGACCTTGATAGGACCTGAAGGATAAGAAGGAAGGCAGAAAGGAGTGGGGGAAAAGGATCAGCTGGTGCAAAAGCCCTGTGGTGGGCAGCATCACAGTGACTTGGTAACTCGGGGACCAAGGGAGGGTTGGTGGCCTGGGGGCATGGTTATTGCAGCAGGAGCCCCCGGGGATGGGGGGGGGTTCTTCCACTGAGAGAAGAGATGGAGAGCCGGAAAGGCCCTGAAAGCAAAGAAGATGGAGACTTTGTATAGGAGAAGCAGAGAAGCCAGGACAATCCTGAGTGTCGGGGGCCAAGGAAAGGATGCTTCTAGAAGGAGGAAGAGGTTGTGGGGCTGCTGCTGCTTGAAGCCAGAGCAGAGGATGGAGGTTCCTTCCTGGGATGGATATAACCCATGAAATAGCTCAACTGCACCTTTTCTTTTCAAGAACATCGTATACATAATTACTGAGTATAGCTCATGAATTATATTAGAGAAGCATGCTGATTTGAATGGTACAAAATCATGGAAAGTTTCTTTTTGGGTGCCACTTCTGTGCAGATCCTCAAGGATGTAGGAAGAAATGGGCTTCCTTTGCTTCTCAAATGTGGCTGAAAGAGTTGGTGATAAAGCTGATGCAAATGGCTAATATTCCATTGTATACATAGACCACAGCTTTATCCATTCATCTTTCGATGGACACCGAGGCTCCTTCCACAGTTTGGCTATTGTGGACATTCCTGCTATAAACATCGGGGTGCAGGTGTCCCGGCGTTTCATTGCATCTGTATCTTTGGGGTAAGTCCCCAGCAGTGCAATTGCTGGGTCGTAGGGCAGGTCTATTTTTAACTCTTTGAGGAACCTCCACACAGTTTCCAGAGTGGCTGCACCAGTTCACATTCCCACCAACAGTGTAAGAGGGTTCCCTTTTCTCCGCATCCTCTCCAACATTTGTGGTTTCCTGCCTTGTTAATTTTCCCCATTCTCACTGGTGTGAGGTGGGATCTCATTGTGGTTTTGATTTGTATTTCCCTGATGGCAAGTGATGCGGAGCATTTTCTCATGTGCGTGTTGGCCATGTCTATGTCTTCCTCTGTGAGATTTCTGTTCATGTCTTTTGCCCATTTCATGATTGGATTGTTTGTTTCTTTGCTGTTGAGTTTCATAAGTTCTTTATAGATCTTGGATACTAGCCCTTTATCTGATAGGTCATTTGCAAATGTCTTCTCCCATTCTGTAGGTTGTCTTTGAGTTTTGTTGACTGTATCCTTTGCTGTGCAAAAGCTTCTTATCTTGATGAAGTCCCAATAATTCATGTTTGCTTTTGTTTCTCTTGCCTTCATGGATGTATCTTGCGAGAAGTTGCTGTGGCCAAGATCAAAAAGGGTGTTGCCTGTGTTGTCCTCTAGGATTTTGATGGAATGTTGTCTCACATTTAGATCTTTCATCCATTTTGAGTTTATCTTTGTGTATGGTATAAGAGAAGGGTCTAGTTTCATTCTTCTGCATGTGGATGTCCATTTTTCCCAGCACCATTTATTGAAGAGACTTTTTTCCAGTGGATAGTCTTTCCTGCTTTGTCGAATATTAGTTGATCATAAAGTTAAGGGTCCACTTCTGGATTCTCTATTCTGTTCCATCGGAAAAGGACAAACATTATATGGTCTCATTAATTTGGGGTATATAAAAATTAGTGAAAGGGAATAAAGGGAAAGGAGAGAAAATGAGTGAAAATATCAGCGAGGGTGACAAAACATGAGAGACACCTAACTCTGGGAAATGAACAAAGGGTA
Organism: Canis aureus; assembly: GCF_053574225.1. Lineage (NCBI taxonomy): Eukaryota > Metazoa > Chordata > Mammalia > Carnivora > Canidae > Canis > Canis aureus. Next base: position 49,010,840 of record NC_135611.1, read on the forward strand.
GTGGAAGGGGAGGTGGGCGGGGGGTTGGGGTGACTGGGTGATGGGCACTGAGGGGGGCACTTGGCAGGATGAGCACTGGGTGTTATGCTCTATGTTGGCAAATTGAACTCCAATAAAAAAAATAATAAGCTCCAAAAAAAATAAATAAAAATAAAAACACAAAATAATAAAAAATAAAATAAAAAAAAATAAAGCTGATGCAAAAAAAATGGTGCCTTTTCTAAAGTGTAAATAAAAGAGGCTCGGTCTGAAATGCCCCCCTTGATGTTTATTGCTGGTAACTCACAGAAGTGTTCTTTGGACTGGCCTAAAACGCAGAGAGCGCTGAGTTTGCAAAGGGAGTATCACGATTTGCCCTTTGGCTCTGCCGCTTACTAACAGTATATACATGGGCTGGGGGGATAGCCTCAGTTTATACCTCTGTAAAATGGGCATAATAGTGTGTCTTCTTCCTTCATCGTTTGTGAAGGTGAACGAGATCATGCCTTGTGAGTTGAAAAGCACCACATGCTTATAGTTAAGAGTATCTGAAGCCATCTCAGTCACTTACACTTCAGCTAGAAGGAGGTACAAGAACGTCCTTGAAGACAGGTTTGGTGGTGCAGGTGTGGGGGGAGTTGGCACAGTGCCCATGGGTACTGTGTGCCGGGGTCAGCAGTATGACAGAGGGTGCCACCCAGGAGGAAAGAGGGTGGGGGTCTGTTCTTCATCACCTTCTCCAGGCCTGTCACGCAGGGTAGTGTAATACTACAAGCTAGAGGTGTGTGTTCCTGGGGACAGAAGGGTCTTGCTGGGCATCTGGATCATCCTGGGCCTTTCTGTGCCTCACCCAGGGGTAGCCCGCTGGGCTGCTGATGGCAAAACCCCTGTCAGCTGTCAGCTGGTCCGTGACATTTCAGAGGTGACCTCAGGTCTGTGCCCCTGAATATAGGCCGGGTATGCAGTAGGAGCTCAGTAAAGGCTTACTGCAGAAATAGTTTTGAGCACGAGTACCTACCTACACACATGGGATCTGAGGCATGTGTGGCTGGTGTGACATGCTCTGTGCATGGCAGCTCTGCGGCCTGTGCCTCTGTAGTACCCACGGAACTGCAGCCCTGTTCTGCTCTTGACAGGAGGCCGGGCCAGGCCAGGAGTGTTTTGCTGGCCTAGTGCCTGAGCCAGCTTCTCAAACTGCCACCTGTGACTTGAAGACTGGTGCTTGAAGCTCAAGATTTTGAGCTTCTGTTGTACTCTGGCTTACTAAAGCCTTCTCCCCAAACTAGACTTATTAGTTCTGCTGGATTAGAGTGAGTGTATCCTGAGTGATGTCTGCCTACAGAAGACACAAGGAAGGTTAAAGACCTGCTTGGGAAAAGAAAGAGAATAAAGTCAGAGAAGAGATAGGCGGCATTTAGAACGATGCCTGTAGCCTTACGGCCTAAATAGCACGATGCTCCGGATTGTAATTTTTGTGTGTGTGTTTCGATCTCACTTTGACTGTAAGCTCTTTGAGGCCAGGGGCGGCCTGAGCCTCAGTCACCTTTCATCCCTAGATTCTAACACACTGCTTGATGCAAAAACAGCTGTTCAACGAAGGTCATATAAAAGAATAGATTAATGGATGATTTCTCTTGATCTAGCCCGAGTCCTCTGCCCATTGACAAGTGGTAGGTGATCAACTGGAATATCTAGCTGCTTCCATTTACAGTATCTTTGTCTAATGGCCGGGACCCTAGACAGAAACTTACGGTGAGGTCTGTGGGCTTTCCTATTCCAGCAATCAAAACATTCTCAGAATCTTCACAATTCATAGGCTAGGTCATGTATCGGACATCTTAATCCTTTTTGTTCTACTAATTCTTAGTATATTTGCACAAAAGAGAACTTGCTTTGGCACCGCTTCGCAGTGGAAACTAATCAGAACTTCTGCCCAGAGGAAGCATGTTTCAGGCAATGATGGATTTATGGACATGTAACCACCCCTCTCTCTTGCATCTTCCAAACCTTAAGAAGGTGAATGTGACATCATTGTGCAATTGTTTGCTAACAAGAATTACTCACCATTTGGATGATAAAGAGGTTGTCTCTGATAAATCTGTACTGGACCTGGGGCGTGTAAAACATACTTTTACTTGTACTGTCTGCTTCGATCCTGATGCTTTTGCTGAAAATCTCATGGGAGACATCTGGAGGTGCCATGGTGTCGTGGAAAAGATGTGCATCTAGAGTCAGATGGAGGGTGGGACTGTCGCCCTTACCTGTCACTAGCATGGGTTGGACAAGCCACACAAACTAAGCTCTCAGAGGCTTGATTTTCTCTTTGTCAGAGCAGAGTACTGCCTCTAAGATTGTTGTGGGAATCAGAACAAAATAGATACTCCTCCAGAAAAGTTTGGTAGAGCATTATTTTATTTTATTGCTGGTTAGAAGCAATCTCCATCTTCCCTCCTCATGTCAAACTGAAGTCTAGTCGCCTACCCACCCCCCTTTTTTTTCTTTGTCCCTTCTCCTCTGTTTATGGCATCCATTCTCCAGCTGTGTTGTGCCTGGATCAGCAAAAAACCCAGTCATTGCAAGGGCTGTGGGTACTCCCTCCCTTTCATTCTGTACCATGGAGAGTCTTTTAAAAGCTATGTGCCTGGGGCACATGGGTGGCTCAGGTGTTGAGCATCTGCCTTTGGCTGAGGTCGTGATCCCGGAGTCCTGGGATTGAGTCTCACATTAGGCACCCCGCAGGGAGCCTGCTTCTTCCTCTGTCTATGTCTCTTACTCTCTCTGTGTCTCTCATGAATAAATAAATAAAATATTTTTAAAAAAGAAGCTGTGTGCCCATCACCATTGTGGAATGGGGATTGTATCATGTCCTACTCCTGTCACACCATATAGGTATATTCAAGTGTGCTGCTTAAAAAAGGAAATTAAAGAGCCATATGAGTCAAACTGAAGCTGGAACCAGATTTGATGTCAAATGGTGGTATGAGACACGCACTTTCAGAACTATACTGGGGTGTAGACTGGATGGGGATTGGAACTTGGTTTCCCCTTACCCACATGAGAAGAGCATTGTAATCTACCCGCCAGCCACATTGGAATGCCATGACAATGTGTATGGAGAGTGTTGAACTCTTTGAATGTATGGTTATTTTTAAAATAACTAGGACCAGACATAGTGATGTGGAAATGGACAGATTCATACAGCTAGAAATAAGCCAGAGAAATAACTAGGAGGCTGGCTGGGAAAGGGTCACAACCAAATAGCTGATGGTCTGTTTGGCCTGAGAGTGATATCCATTCTGTTTTGTTTTGATAAACAACATAGAAGCAACAACCAGGAGTTTAAGAAATTGTGTGGAGAAAGTAGGAAAGTCTATCAGGACAATAGAAAAATAGAGAAGAAGAATACTTCAGAGAGCTTGTATTTTTGAGGTGGTCACACTGAGGATAGAGATTTATGACTTTGGGTCAGATTTTTTTTTTAGGTCTTTTTTCCCCCCATTTTTTGTATTTGTGTTTTTTTTTTCTTTTTCTTTTTTCCTTTTTCTTTTCTTTTCTTTCTTTCTTTTTTCTTTTTTTTTTAGATTTTTTAAACCTCAAGTATGAAGTTTCCTTTTAGGACTTTAAAGTGAAACGCACTCTCAAATTTGCAATCAAATCAGCATCTGGGCTTATAAATGTCAGGGAGTTCATTTAACATCTCAGCCCCTGGCCGAGTGGAGAGGCGGGGGCATGCACGTGCATTTCACGAGGAAGGATGTACTTGCCGGTCAGGACTCAGTGGTTATATGGGATGGAAATCCCACTCCGACTGAGCACAAGGGAATTAATCTGGTCAAGTTTTGGGGTGTCCCGATGGAGACCTGAGCCAGGGGTAGGCGCTGAGCCTGAGCGGATCAGGTTTGCGCTGGCGCCCAGCGTGGGCCCCGCGGCGCAGGTGTCCTGGCGGCCTCTGGGGGCGCTCCCGGCCCGCCTGGAGGGCGGCGAGGCTTCCGAGGGCAGGGGCGGACCCGCAGGTGAGCGGCGTTAGCACCGCGGATACTGGAGGAAGCAAGGCCAGTCCAGTCCCGGGCTGGAGGCTTCCCGTTCTTCAACACGATTCCTCTGAGACGAGCTGCTGCGCTCCCTCCGCAGCCAGGGCCCGCGGAGTCCACGGCCCGCAGCGCCCCTTCCCGGGCGCGGGGGTGGGAGGCCGGGGCGAGCCGCGGGAGAGGCCGCAGCGCGCAGAGGGACGGACCCGGCTCCGGTCCCCAGCGTTGGGACCAGGGGTATCTATTGAAGGGACCCCCGGGCACTCGGGCTCCGCAGCGATCCGACGCGAGGAGCCAATTCCCGGAGGCAGCAAGTGAGACAGGTTAGACGATGCGAGGAACTTCCCAAGCCGCTTCGCCCCCGCTCCGCGATCCCCGAAGGTTCGGATCCCCCAGGCGGGGTTCCGGAGAGCTCGGGCCCCCGGAGCCGGGACGCGCCCCCGGTGCCCCGCCCGCCGGGGCCCGCCGCCTCCCGGTGCCGCCGCCGGCAGGGGGCGCCCGCTCGCGGCTAAAAGGCGCGGCGGGCGGCCCGGGGTCTCAGTCCGCAGCGCGGCGTCCGGAGCGCGGGCGGAGAGCTCCGCGCGGGGGCCAGGGCGCCGCGGGCAGGGCGCAGAGCGCGCACCCGCACTCGGACGGCGGGGCCGACGGCGGCGCCTCGCGCTCCCCACGCCCGCCCCGCGCCCACCCGCCAGCCCGCCCGCCGCGCACCCCGGGCTCCCGATGGCGCCCGAGGCCGGGGCGGCTCCGCGCGCGCGGTGCCCGCTGCCCTGGGCGGCGCTGCTGCTCCTGGCGGCGCTGCTGCCCGTCGTGTCCCCGGCGGGGGCTCCAGGTACGCGCAGCCCCGGGCGCCGCTGCCCGGCTCTCCGCGCCTCCCCGCCGCTTCCCTGCGCGCCCTCCGTGCACCCTCACCCTGCCTGTCGCTCCGGGGACCGCCGTCCCGCGCTGTGCTGTGCGCGTCGTGTCGCCAACCTGTGCGTCCTCCTCCCTCGCGGGTCGGGGCGGGGGCGGCGGGCGGCGGGGGCGGGGGCGGGGGCCGCGGGTCTGGCGCACCGGGGCGGGCGCGGGGACAGCGCTGGTGCCCGCGAGCTCAGCGCCCTGGTTTCAACCTTGCCGTCCAACGCCCCGGAATCCGGAATCCGGACACTCGAGTCCAGCTTCCCGGAGAGATTCGGACAAAGGAACAAACATAAAAGAAAAGAAAAGAAAAGAAATAGAAAGAAATAGAGAGAAAGAAAAGAAAAGAAAAGAAAAGAAATAGAAAGAAATAGAGAGAAAGAAAAGAAAAGAAAAGAAAAGCCAAGCCGCCCTTGGGCGTTGCGGTGGAGGTGGGGGTGATGTATTCCTTTGCCGTCTGCATCCTTCTCCAGCTCACCTGCCCCGAGGCAGGGATGCCTGATGGAAAGTGGCAGTCGGGGGACCCGAAGGGAGGCGGGGAGGCAGGGAAGCAGGACTCTTCTAGAAGCCCTCGGGGATGGAAGGCTGCGAGCGGCCCCGGGGAGGGGGGGCGGGTACCCCGGCGCCCGAGCATCAGCGGCCAGTACCTCCCGGTGGCAACTTGGCGGCTCGGAGAGGACGTGGGTCTTGGGGGGTGGGGTGCGTTGTGGGAGAACCCACCTGGGGTTCTCTCCCTTTCCCGAGAGACTGACTGGAGGTGGGATGGACGCTTGCTTTCGGGGCTGAAATGTGAGCAGCGCTTTTCAGAAAATGCCAGCGTGCTGGTGTCCGATTTGGTGAACGTTTCCCGCAGAGAGTTAAGTTTGCGGTGGGGTTTTTCATCCCTAAGCCTTTGGTGGCGCGGCCCCCTTGCTCCCACCTCCTGTGCGGGCATTTTTTCACACTTGAAACGGTGTGGCTTTTATTTATGCCATCAGTTTGTAGGAATCCAAGAAGTCCACATTTTTGTTGATAGTATTCACTCCCAGCTGGGTTATAAAAATTCAGATGTGATTCCAAGGGAGGCTACTTGCTCTCTGATGCTATTTCGTGTCCTGATTGCCCTTGTATAGGAGGGAAATGAGGGCAAGTTGGAGGGAGGCCACGTTGTCTTGCAGTTCTTTTTGGTGGGTGCATCCTGCATTAACACTCGGGGCGGGTTTGTGCCCATGCTGGGGTGCCAAGGTGGTGCCACTGGTAGGTTTTGTGTTCCTCTGTTAGCAATCTCTAGGAAAGCATTCGCTGAATACTTGGGTGCAGCAGTTAACAAGAATAAAGCTTTTTAAAAGCCTTTCAACTTCCCCATCTACAATCCATGCCTTCCTCCTCCCCCCTCCCCCCGAAATTAAAATTTCTGAATGTTGAAAGAGTTTTTGTTTCAGAAAGTGGGCTGGAACTGGAAGTAATGCTAAACTGGCTTCAGGATGATTCCAGCTTCATTCCTGCTAGATTCCACTGCCACCTGCCCAATGGGTTACATCTGAGTGTGCCTGGAGTCAGGGTTCTTTGAGGTAGCTCCCGAAATGTTGCCATGTTCCCTGCTATTCCTTCTCTTGCCTTCTGCTCTGTAAATCCACTGAGCTGTGGAATGTGGGAGCTGGAATGCTTGCTGGCACTTCTCTCTACTGTGTTGACGTGGGATTTGCAGTAAAATGATGATCAGACTAGAAATGGACAAGCACATTTCGAAATGAATATCTACTGCCTTTAAATGAAATAATAGAAGGAAAGAAACAGAATCTGCAGATAGCTCCCCGGTGCTGTGAAAGAAATCATGGGGCACATAATTTATTTCATCTGTTCCCCTGGAAGGCGTCCTGCCTGTCCTGCCGTATATAGCTACAGTCACTGCTCCAGACTGTACTCTGGGTCTGACAGCAAGGCCATGGGCACAGCGCTCCTTCTCTGGCTGAATGAATGCATGGGCCCAGAAAATTGCTCAAGTCAAGCCCTCCCCTACCCTTCACCCCCAGACCTTTGGGGGCCAGAATCCCTATAATGAAAGCACCCAGAGCCACTTTAAATGGCAGGCCACCACAGCTCAGAGGGACTTGCCTTAAAACAGAGGAGATTTGCAGGGCATATTAAAGATCTAAGTAAACCCTTTACCTTGGTGGTCAATTAAAACAAAACAAAATAAGCAAGTGATGCCATCCCTACAAAAAACTACTAGGCGACCATTGAAATTATGGTGGCACTTGCCAGTCCGATAGGATACAGGTCTCTAAAAATGGAAGGACACGCACACTCACATACATTTCTAGCAGTTATCTTTGGGTGGTTATGGTGGCCTTAATTTTTTTCTTTGAAACTTAAATATCCTTTCAGGGAATTTGCAAGGCCAAAACTATTTTAAAAGTAATACTAAGATGCCATTTGCCTTTTTTTTTTTTTTTTTTTTTACAGTATTGATGTTTGCAGCAAGGGAGAAAAGTTTGGTGGGTGAAACTACTGGTGCTTAGGGTAAATTGAGGCATTGGCACCATAATGATCTAGTAGTCATTGAAGTGAAGAAAAGATATGCCAGTTTCAATTAAGAATGTCCTGATGCAACAGTAAAAGTTATTAATTGTACCAAATCTCTACCCTTGAATACACGTTGTTTTAATATTCTGTGTGAAGGAATAGGAAAGAGACATAAAATACATCTATGGGCTGCCCAAGTTCTGTGGCAATCCTAAAGAAAAATCCTGAGGGAAATCCTGATAATCCTGAGGAAAAGCTCTTGTGTGATAATTTCAGTTGTGAACCGAAGTAGCTTCTTTTCTCATGATGCTCCGTATTTATCAGAAAGAATGACCATAGACAAACTTGGGTATTTGGCAGACATCTTTTCAAAAATGAACAAGGGGCCTGCCACTTTTAGTAAAACAACTGATGGTATGTCTTGCCAGTGATACAATTTGAGCCTTCAGATGAAAATTAGAATTTTGCCAAATCATCTCCAACATCATTTGAAAGCTGCCCAGTGCTTAAAAACTTTTCTAACAAATATCGGTGGTGAGACAAATGAATGTGATGTTTTAAATATTGTCAAGTAAAAGTGTGTCAGCATTTAGATGACCTGCATAACCAAGTGAGCCAGTCAATTCCTTCCAAGTGACCAAGGCATAATGTTATCAAGTCTTGCCTGGCTAAAAGATCCAGCCAAAGTGCAAGATGACCCGGTGGGTTTTTCATGTAACAAGTGTGAAAAATTCTTTATGTGGTTGCAGATTCTACATCACAACTAACCTTTCAGAAGCTGCTACTTGATGAGTTTTGGTGTAGTAGCGAAGCTTTTCCAAAATTATTCCTAAGGCTGTCAAAACACTTTTCCAACTACAGACCTGTGTGAGGCTGCATTTTCTTCAGTTATTTCATTAAATCTCAGGCCGAATTCATAGATTTTCAGGATGATTTGAAGGTTATCTAGGTAATTTTGTGGGGACAGGTGATTTGGGGGCCCTACTCTTCCGCCATCTTGCCGGCCAACATCCTCTTCAGTTATTTCAATCACAGCAACATATAGCAATAGACTGAAGGCATAAGCGAGAGGAGATCCTGCTGTCTCCTATTGAAGAGATGTGCCAAACACTGCCACTTTTCAATTTCTTCTTGTTTTAGGAAATGCTGATTTTTCATGTCAATGTGAAGTGACTTACTGCTGCTATTTTAAAATGGCATAACATACACATAGGAACTTGTGCCTAGTTTACATTTCTGGTCAGTAGATAACAGCAGATAAAACCCACCTAAATGTAACCTCTGTGAGCTCCTCATTCATTTAAGAGTAGGAAGGAATCCAGAGAGCAGGAAGGTTGATAACCACTGGCATAGAGGGGAAGTAGGGCCACCCTCAGGATGCCTGGCTCTGAGTCTCAGGACTGTCATTCACAAGCTGTGGGGCCAGCCTTGGGCCAGCTGGTCAGTCTCCACTAGTCTGAGTGAATGGAAAGATTCCTTCCATCTCTAGAAGTCCTCAGGGGCTTTCCTGTGGCCCAGCCTGCACCCAGCTCTGTAGGGTTTCCCTCCTACTTCTGTCCTCTTTGAGAAGAGAGGGTGACTATACCCTTACCTTTTATCTTGTGCACTGGAGCCCACCCAGATGGGAGAACTGTTTAATTCACCAACTGAGCATATAATTTGTAACCGTGGAATCAGAGGCTGTAATAGAATTACAGAGTGACAATTCCTGTCCTTGGCAAGTTATCACCAGACGGTTCCAGAGCATTATCAGTACGTCTTACCAGGGCCATTCATATCTCTAGTTAAGTCATAGAGGCCCATTCCCTGGAAAACAGGCAGGGGAGGAGGCGAGGAGTGTGGTGTGGGGCATATTAGTTTCCTATTTACTGTTGTGACAGATTACCACAAAGTTAGTGGCTTAAGACAACACAGATGTATTATCATGTAGTTCTGAAGTCAGAAGTCTGAAATGGGTCTCACTGGGCTACTATGAAGGACTGTGATTCTTGCAGGGTCTTGGGGAGAATCTGATCCTTACCTTTACCAGCTTCTAGAGGTGCCCATATTCTTCTAGCAGCCCCTGCCAGCAGTCCTTCACTCTGCTCCTACCCACACATTGCCTTCTCTGACTCTGACCTTCCTGTCTCCCTCGTTCACTGACGAGGACCCTGTGATTATGTTGGACCCATTGGGATAACGCAGGATAATCTCCGCATCTCCAGATCCTTCACTCAATCACATCTGCAAACTCCATTTTGCCATGTGAGGTCACACATTCACAGGTCCGGGGGTTGGGGTGTGCACCTCATTGAGGGCTGTTATTCTATTACTCCGATGGGTGAGGGTGGTAGTGGGGGAGAGTCTAGAAGCAAACATTTCAGGAAGGACCCCAGCACCCTTTGCTGATTAAGGAGCAATGCTCTCTTCATTGTTCCCTAGGGGACTTGGGGGAATTTCTTAAATTATCATTAAATCTCTTATCAGGAGATCTTCTTTCAGTTTGAAAATAGAGAGGAGAGTATTTAAAGGTATAAAAATAAAAGAGAGGAGGGATCCTCCATCCTCCATCTGGGTGGCTCAGTGGTTTAGCGCCTGCCTTTGGCCCAGGGTGCGATCCTGGATTCCCGGGTTCGAGTCCCACGTCGGGCTCCCGGCATGGAGCGGGCTTCTCCCTCCTCCTATGTCTCTGCCTCTCTCTCTCTCTCTCTCTCTCTCTCTCTCTGTCTATCATAAATAAATAAATAAATAAAGCTTTAAAAAAAATAAAAGAGAGGAAAAAATACATATATTTACTTGTTAATCCAAAGAATATTTGTCTTAAAATACATCCAAAACTGAAACTTCAGGTGCCTTTGACGAGAGCTGGGTAGCTGGGGGCAGGGACAAGTATTGCTTATTTCTTGTGCCAGTTTTAGGGAGCACATATGGGGCATTTGGATGAGGGTACTGGTTAAACATAGAAGCCCACGTCTTTTCCTACCTTCTAGAATTTAGCCTTGTCTTGTTGCAAAGAATAGGAATTTAATCCTATCTTTGGGAATTGTGTTATCATTGATTATTCATTAAGGAAATTTCTCCAGTTGGGCCAGATGGTTAGAATTTAGGAATTTTGAATAGGTGTCTTCCTTCGTGCCACTGAGCTAAGTTAGGTGACCTCATGAGGAAGACATCCATCCCCCTTCCTTTGCCTCCGGGCCCCGCGGGCGGCCGCGCTTGCGCTCCGCGGCCCTTAGAGGGCGCTGCTGGCCTGCTGGCGACGGTTCCACCGCCCGCTGACCTCCTTGCAGGGCGCCGAGCAGCTGCGGCTTCCCGGGAGATAAGAAAATTAGGACAAATGTGCAGTTAGAAATCTGCTTTGGGTTCCCTTAGTGCCTGCCTCTTGTCAGCTTTGCTCCTCATTGAAGCTTCGGACAGTAAGTCGGGGACAGATCGTGCATTCAGGGTGGAACTGAGGCTTGTTAGTAATTTTCAGCTGATCCTTGGTGAGGAGGAGCTTGGAGCCTAAAGCTGAAGCGGGGGCGCTGGGGGACCCCCTGGCATCCTGCCGGTCCCCCAGAGCTGCAGCAGCTGGAAGACGGGGAAGGACAAGGGAACCTGTGCGTGGGGAAAATGATTAAATTCTAACAGCATCACAATCTCTATGGTCTAACCTACACAATTCTTTTTTCATTTTTCCATGGAGTTCTCCCGGCGTGCACTTTAATTTCTTTTTAATACTAACCGGCAGTTAAAAGTGCCACGGAGTTTACCATGTCTCTGTATGTCGTGTCATCTGATTTCCGTCGCCACCTGTGCAGTTGGTAGCATCCTCCCCTCACCAGGAGGGAAGCAGGTTCACAGGACTTGGCTGGTCTTCCCCAAGTCAACCGTGTAGGCCGCGGTATCTCAGGATTCGCCCCCCAGTCTTCTGAATCCGCATCCTCTGTGCTTCCTGCAGCCTCTCCCAGCTCCTGTGTGGGTGCTCGCTTCATTCCCCCGTTTTCTTCTTTGGGCTGGCGGTGGGAGCTGGCACCAACCTTTCTGATTTGCTCAGAAGGCCCTTCCAGGGTCTATGCTCCGGTAACACTGCCGTTGGCTGTTGAGAAATGATCCCGTCACGCATGGAAGCGTGTTGAACTCCAGTAGGGGCTTAACTTCAGATGAAGTTGCAGTGAACCCATTCCCTGTTACAAAATATATTTGGCAGTTGGGTATAAGCACGATCCTCACTGGAGGCAACGTCCGTTCCTTAGTGGCTCCTGTTAGAACTTGCCCTTGAGACCGGTGCTCTGTGCTCCTGTTAATTACAGGAGCCCCTCAGTGTTCGGGGCAGTGGTTCTCTGAGGACGTCCGATCCTTGTGACGGAGCCCGTCAGCCTTGTGTTGGAACCAGAGGTTCCCAGAATTCAAGTTTGTTTAGAGGAGACCATTTAAATCCAGGAACAGTGGTGACAGCCATCAGTTGTTGATCTGTGCGGTTGGCAGATCCTCACCTCTCCTACAGGTGGCAAGACTGTAATAGCATTAGTTAAGGTGTTTGGAACGTCTCAGAAAAAAGTGTTCTCTAAAGGCTGGGATTTGGGACGCCTGGGTGCTCAGCGGTTGAGCGTCTGCCTTCCGCTGAGGTCGTGATCCCGCGATCCTGGGATCGAGTCCCACATCGGGCTCCCTGCATGGAGCCTGCTTCTCCCTCTGCCTCTGTCTCTGCCTCTCTCTGTCTTTCATGAACACATAAATAAAGTCTTTTTAAAAAGTAAAGGCTGGGATTGGCTTTTGAGAGATTATTTTATAGTGTCACGTCTCTCCGCCCATGTTCACTTTGCCTGAGCCAGCTGCTAATTTGCAGTGTGTGAACTTGGGCGGGTCATAATTCGGCTGGCCTGTTTCTCATCTGCAAAGTGAGAGGATGGGACGGGACTGTGGACGCGGCTAAGGGCCCCTCTGGCTCGAACTCTGTGTGAGTCTCCATTTAAAGGCCATCCATCCGTTCATTCATTCAATCGGCAACATCAGTGTATGTCCGGTGCAGCGACCAAGTCCAATACGTAGTCCCTCTGTCCAGATGCATAGGTGGAGGCAGGTGGAGGGGAGGTGCACACAGGATGGTGCACGTTAGGACAGTCCCTGGGTGGGGATGGGACTGGAAATCCAGGACAGCCATGTTGGAGCTGGGCTTTGAGGAGGGGACTGGGCATTAGTTAGAGAAGGAGAGCAAGGAAGGACATTTCAGGGGGAGGAACACCGTGTCGTGTGTGAGGGCACAGAGGGGCGAGGAGCCTTGTGACACATTTGAAGAAACATGAGTTCTCTGGTGGCTCTTGTAAAGTGACATCCTGGGAGAATGGTGACATTCAGGACTGGAAGGGTCAGCAGTAGGCAGCTCAGCACGGTCCTGGAGTTGGACCATAGTCCAAAGTAGCCATGGCCATTGAACGTGTGTTCATGGTGGGAGGTCGCACAGCCACTGAGTAGAGGCAGGAGTGGGGAGAGGGTTCTTTGACATCTGCTTACTTACTTGAGGCTTTGGGGGTTTCTTCATTACATTATAGGCCAAGCTGATAGCTCCTAACTACTGTCTTTACCTTCAGTCCTATCTGAAATGTTCTAGAACAGTGCCATTTTGGAATGGGTTCCAAGTTACTGGGAGACTCATGCCTTCACATGTGGGCAGAGTGGTAGACTTTCTAGTTAAGATGGGAGTACTGAACAGCTGAATACAATGGCTTGGGGGTCGAGGGTGGTTCTGTGGACAGAATTCAGTGCGGTTTCCAAGGGAAAAAAACCACGTGAGTAATTTTAGGAGTTCATGCAGGCGGTGGGTGACTTGGAAATGAGGAAATCAATGTGTATAATTTATGGAGGCTTTTAGTGTCTAAATAGTGACATTCCACTCTGAGGGCCACCTAAGCATCCACTGGTTCCAGGGTCTGACAGCTGTTATGTTGTGGACAGGTAGTAGGTTTAAGCCAGTGGACGTGGAGGAGGATGAGCCTGTAGGGTCCTTGGCAGAAGGCTGTGGCTAGACTAGGTTTCATTGCAGTGAGCCAGCCGGGTGGGGAGCCCAGTGATGGCTAATATGGGGTGACGCCACGTTTGTCTGCGAGTGAAATCCCACTGCCAGTCACCGCAACCAGAACCCACAGTGTGGGGCAGGTGGAGAGGCCAGGGACCCCTAGTGTCAGGGGGAGCAGCAAGCTCAGCCAAGACAGGTGAGGGTGGCCTTCTAAAGACCCCGGCCAGGGGCTGCTGCTGGGGGGCACACTGCCTTCTTAGTGGCACCATCTCAGTGGGGCAGCATTTTATAGAATAAAATCCCCTACACAGAAGGCTCAGTCTCTCCCGACCGTGATGGTGCCACGCAGGTGCTTCCACCTAGAAAGCAGAACACTTTGAGCAGGACACAGAGACCCAGGTGGTCTGTTGTGTTTGTCGTGGCTCAGTTTCTGAGCATACTTTCCGTGATCATTTATCAGGAGTCCACCTTGGTGTGCTTGTTTCCCCAAGCATACGGTCAGGGTTTTGGACTCCACTGTAGGCATAACAGACTATTTCCTAAAAACAGCATTTTAAAATGTGTTTTCTGAGGTAGTTGGAGTCACATGCAATTGTAAGAAATGACTCAGAGATCTCACGTGCCTGTCACCTGGTGTCTCCCAATGGTGACACCTTGTGTAACTATAGTGCAGTGTCCATCAGGAAGCTGACATCGACACTGACTATTCCCATCTTACCAGTTTTGTGTGCTTGTGTGGGTTTCTATGTATTTTTTCATTTCAAGAATGTCATATAAATGGAACTGTATGATATGTCACCTTCTGAGATTGGTAAAAGCATATTTTAAAAAAATATTTTTGCCCATTCTGCTTGAGATCACCACAATTAGCTTGCCAGTGTTTTTGTATGTAGTGAGATGTCATGGTAAATAATTTGGCATAGGAGGAGAGTACTGCTGCCACCCTGGTCCAGGCCACCTTACCTGCATTATTGCAAGAACCTCATCCTTGGTCTCACTGCCTCTGCCTTTTCTCCCTACCCCCTATTCTCAAAACTGCAGCCACAGTGATTCTCATCATGCATGATGTCACACAGAAGTCACAGTCACTTCCCATCTCTCTTAGATAAAAACCAAAATCCTAAAACATTTTCAAGGCCATACATGACCATCTTCTATCCCATGCCCTCCCTCACTGTCAGCTCCAATTCCTTGGCTTCCTTGCTGGTTCTCTAATGTGCTAGGGACCTTCCAGCTCCGGTGTCTTTGCACTTACTGGGGTGTTTTTTTTTTTTTTTGCCTGAACAACATTGCATAAGCATCTATAGGTACTTTCCTCACTGTCTTCAGATTCTTTATGCAACATCTCAGAAGGCCTTACATGACCACTTCCTCCCCAATTTAACAGTATAATCCTACCCCTACTCCCCAGCACTTCTTATCCTGGTTTTATTTTCTCCACAACCGTTAGCCCCATCTGATAGTTCATTTATTTTACTTTTGTATTTGAGAATTGCTTGTTCTCCATTGGACCATAAATCAGCTCCATAAGAGCAGGACATTTTGTTGGTTTTATTCACTGAAGTCTCATTGCCTAGAATGCTGCCTTTGGAACTTAGTAGATGCTTAGTAAATATTTGCTGAATGATTAAATGTGCTTTCTTTGGTGTTGATCCCATGTGATATACACTAAATATATTTATGTACATGACCTGACAGCAGCCTGCTGTTGCGCCCTGCCTCTTACCATAACCCTGTGAGGCCAGCCAGTGAGTTTTGAAGAGTGTTGTATTGAAAGTCCATAAGCAGCTGGAGTGAAGAATTATATTTACATGGGATACTAGTTTCCTAGTACTGCCATATAAAGGGCTGCAAACGGGGTGGGTTTAAACAATATAAATTTATTCTCTCATAGTTTTTGAGGCTGGAAGTCTGAAATCTGCAGGGCAGGGTCATACTCTGTCTGAAGGCTCTAGAGAAGAATCCATCCTTGCCTCCTCTTAGCGACTGGTGGTTTCCAGCAATCCTTGATGTTCCCTGGCTTATAGACGTGTCACTCGATTCTCTTGTCTCCCTTGTCATATGGTTTTATCCCTGTGTGTCTTCTTATAAGGATATTGGTCAGACTGGATCATAGCCAACCCTAATCAAGCATAATGTCATCTTAACTTGATTACAACTGCAAAAACCCTACTTCCAAATCACATTCACAGGTATTGGGCATTAGCACTCCACATAGCTTTTGGGGAGACACAGTTCAACCCACAACATATGGTATGCCTACCAACACAATTCCTTTTCAGTAGGTGAAAGAATTCTAGCGGCTTCCAACAGTGGGCCATAGTTGAGCCGTAGGAAGACATGAGTCACTGCATTGTACTCTGTGCTGAACTGTCAACCTGCCAACCCAGATTTCCAAAGACCTATGCACAATCAGTAGGCCTAATTCATAGATCAAGCCTGGCTCTATCCTTCATTCATAAAGTAGATAATTAAGTAATTAACTCAGATCTTCTATGGCCAGTGACTATGCTAGGCTCTGAGGCATAGAATACAAAGACTTAATATTAAAGTGGGGATTGATGTAGCAATAAATTATGGCATTGAATGTGATGTGAGCAATACAGGATCATCTAGTACTTTCTAATCAACTTCTACTTGTCAGGTATAGAGTTAAATTCTGAATGTTTTTACACTGACATACATAAAATTGTAAGATTAGCAAGAGAAATCAGCAAATTAGTGTGAGAACTTTGCCTGGTGGCCGCACTTTAATATTCACTCAATCTATATTTTCCCTCACACTTTAATGTTCACTCCATCTACATTTGAGACGCACCACTGTCTTTCTCTTATCTAAATGTAGTCTCTAGTCGAGACCTCTAGGTGGTGAGGTAAGGCAGCCTTCCCCTTCATAGAATATCTAATTTTTTGACATTCTTTATATTATAAAAAATGTCATGTCCTTTTCTGTTGTAACATGCACTGGCCTTGCTCTATTTTCTTTCTTTCTTTCTTTCTTTCTTTCTTTCTTTCTTTCTTTCTTTCTTTCTTTCTTTCTTTTTTCTTTCTTTCTTTCTTTCTTTCTTTCTTTCTTTCTTTCTTTCTTTCTTCTTTCTTTTTTCTTTCTTTTTAACATTTTTCACCTTACCTAGTGATTTCCTTCTATTATTTTCTGATAGATGGGGAGAATTGAAACCTTCTTATGATTAATAACGCTCAGAATCCACATAGGTACCTACAGATAGCTGAGCAAACCACAGTCAAGGGGAAGAGAAAAGAAGGGCAGAGAACACTATGCTCCCCAACTTCCCTGAGACCCAGGCTGATTTTATTTTATAGTCACGTAATCACCACATTTTGACCCTAATACCTAGGAAGAAAGAAATCTTGGAGGTGAGACATGGGCTATTGTCTGAGCAGATTAATCACATGTATCTCTTGGAGAACACGAGGATTTTGACTTAGGGGTCTTTGGGATGAATTCTGTGGGATCCGCTGATGCTCTGAAGTTGTAATGAGTTATCATTATAGGAAGCAATTCAGAACATTCTCAGGTGTAAAGGGTAAGCTGGGTTAAAGTTACAGAAAGGACTCAATTAAATGTCCTCTTAGAATTCAAGCTGTGGAAAGCACTGGCCTGGTCTCCCATACATGGGGGAAGGTCTCCCACAAATGAGGGAAGGTCTCCCACACATGGGTGAAGTCTCCGGCAAAGGCCCTCCCTGAATCCCACCAATGTCATACTTTGTTCTCTGCTCATCCTAACTCGAGAAAGACTTCCTTTCCTTACCCCTCTGAGCCCTGATCACGTTCATTGTTAGAGCACTAAGTTGGTATTAAATGTCGGATATGCTTCCCCTTCTTTTCATGTGCCCATACAGTGCTTCCCTCAGAAGATTGAAGACCACTGCCTTTCTTATTTATACACCCGTGAAATTATTCACTTGTATTTCCAGGGCAGCATCTGGCATGCTAACTCTGTGTCACCCAGCTGAGGAACACAGTCACAGAAATTTACCTTTGAAGATGGGGGAATGTGTGGGAAGTGAACTAGGTAGACCTGTCTGATCACTGAAACTACTGCAGACCATTGTAGGCACAGAATTGATAGGTAGATTGAAAACGGGATGTTGATTAGATTATCTAGATTTCCTTTCAACTCTTAAGATTTTAAAATTTAACTCAGAGACTATTTCCTAAGGTTGAGGAAAATGAAGACCTCAAGCCCAGTCTTGCCACATGAGGACAGAGAATTGACCAAGAGCCCCCATGCTAGGAGTCATGCTGGGTCATTTTCTATTGGGTTTGAATTGGTGACATCAGCCCCTCTATGGCTCTTCCTTCTCCCACATTAGTTGAGTGCCTTACAATTTTCTTTCACATTTTATTCTCCTATCAGTCCTTTGAGATTAGTTGTAGAAAAGGAAGTAATTACGTTTGATATTTTCTGAGAGAAACTTTGGTGGCATATTTGCTTTGAGGACTTGAGTGGGGGTGGACCTGTCCTAATTACACGTGGTGAAAAATGGACTCTTCTCAGACTTTATTGGACTTGGCACTAACAGACATTCCCTTCTTCCTATAAATCTCTCCACTTCTGTTCTCCATGATGGAACTTTTTTCCTGGTTCTCTTCTTTATAACTAGTAGTTCAAATTAGATATCATCCTTCCGACATCTATGTTCTTTGGGTCCCACTGGAGATGTCACATACACTGTTGGACACACTGGAGCTTGAAGGAAAAGCCAGGGGAACCTAGGTGGCTCAGTTGGATAAGCATCTGCCTTAGGTTCAAGTCATGATCTTGGGGTCCTGGAATTGAGGACCCCGTGATGGGCTCCCTGCTTAGTGGGGAGTCTGCTTCTCTCTCTCCCTCTGCCCTTCCCCCTGCTTATGCTGTCTTTGTCTCATTATCTCAAATAAATAAAATCTTAAAAAAAATGAAAGGCCAGGGATAGAGTTGTGAATTTGGGGGCCATCATTGCATGGATGGAATTTTCAATCAAAGAACTCGATGTGGTAAGGAGGGAGAAAAGACAGAGGGAGGGTAGTGCATGCAGAGAAGAGGAAGGGCCAGAAGCTGGACTCTGAAGCACTCTAACATTTGAATTCTGGTGGAGGAGATGTGGAAGAGAAACCAGGGAGGATGATATCCTGGAAGGCAGGTAACTGTGGGGACAGGAAAGATAGGAGAACTTCTAGGAGAAAGGCTCAGCTGCTGTTGGACATAGAATAAGTCAAGGACCAAGAGATGAAGGTTTGGCAACCTGGACTCTTCGTAATATTTATAGGTGCTCACTCAGCACATGACCTCATGTATCTCCATGAATTTTGGTGCCACTGATAACTTTCAGTAGTTTTTTTTTTTTAAACTAGGCTCCATGCCCAGCACAGAGTCCAATGCAGGCTCCAACTCACAACTGTGAGATCAAGATCTGAGCTGAGATCAAGAGTTGGACACTCAACCGACTGAGCCACCCAGGCACCTCAATAACTTTCAGTTTTATACCTTTGGTTCTGATTTTTCTCCAGGCCCACATTTATCCCTTTTAGTTATAACTGCAACTGAGAGGCAACAAAGATTAGTACAAAGAGCATGGTATTTGGTTTTGGATTGGTCTGGGTTTGACCACTGTAACTTAGTAGCTGTGTGCCCCTGGGGAGTCACTTAACTCCATGAGGCTCAGTTTCGTCATTTATAAAAATTTATAAAAATGAGGATACCAAAGTAGAGTCGATACAATTTTTATGGAGATTCAAGATTACCTTATGATAATATAGAATTATTTTTAATCACCTCTAAGTCCCCAATGCCTAGCTCAGAATCTGACACATAGTAGATATTCGATATATGCCTTGCAGAAATAAATGAGATGTCAGGCTCTTACTAAATGGGTATATAACAAATTTTCACTTCCTTTCTTCTTTACTTCCCTCTCTGTTTTTTCTTGATCACAAATGGCCTCATTCCAAAACTTAAACTCCTTGCTCATGAGGTGTGTTGAGCATTTTTTTCTCTTCATTGATAGATTATTTGCCTATGCCCATTCATAACCATTAATGGATTATCTGAAATATTTATTTTTAAAATATTAAAGCATATCTTAAAAGATGACTATTAGCAGTCTTAGCTGTCATTGGGTCCATGTGGTCATTGGCTTCTGGTCTTGTCTGTTTCATTTTCTCTGTTTCATACCTGCCTCTCCACAACATTTGCTTGGCTTGTCTTCTAAGGGTATTTTTCAGGGAGCTTTCTGAGTAAGATGAGTGGTGATTTCAGTGACAGTAATGCCCGAGTGTTTAACATAGTTAGACAATGACTTTCACATTTTGGGAAAAGGAATGAATTTTCAGGGAGTTTTTTTTGGCTGGCATGTCAAGCAGTTTATAGTAGGCTGAGTTTAAGCTGGACCAGCAAACAATGGTAATTCTTTGAGAAACTATTTCTCAGTTGCGAACTGAATTTGAAGAATGTGCAAAAGATCCCACAAAAACCTGGAAAGTACTGGTGTCTAGTGGGATCTCCGATGCCAGTCAACAGCAGGCATGAGTCCTGTATTCCTTTCCAATCCATAGGCATTTGCCCTTTAGGGTCTCTTGCTTTCTTATTGTTATTATAAATAAATATATCTATGGAATCCCTCCAATTCCATTTTCCTAAGTCATTTTGGAAAGCTGATGGCTTAGATGGGGAAGAATTCTTGTTTTTTCTCTGAAACAGTAGCTTTTGCTTATATTAGTTCCTGAACAAAATGGCCAAGAGCCTTCAAACCCTAAATCCTAATGATCAAATTCTGCCCACACTGTGGGTTAAGTTTACTCTAATTTTTGGCTGCATCATTTTCTGGACAGATGTACTGACTCAAGTCTGTGGCAGACTGACAAATAAAGCATTGACATTGTCAAAATTAAATTCCCAGAGTGAATCCCTTAACAACAACAACAGAAATAAAGTTAAAGCAAAGCAGCTCTCATTTAGAAAATCAAGGGGAAAAGTAACTTGATTGTATGGGTCCAGAAATGATGATACCAGGTAGCAGTGTACTGGGTTACTGGAAGCACAGTATCTGATGAACAGTGGCTAAACAGGTAGGAGAATTGTTTATCTCACTGCTCAATAAACTCAGGAGCAGAGAGGCTAACCAGGAACTTTCCGTTTGTCCAGTCTGCCATCCCAGGCCAGGTCATCATACTCAGGCTTGTCACTTCAGGTTCCCAGAAGGCTGCACATCAATCAGTAGGTGTCATGTTGACATCCCAGAGGGGGGAAAGGCAGGAAGGTGCAAAAGGTCAAAAGCGCACCACAGCAGATCCTGACCCCTTTCTAATGCTTCCCCAAAAGTGGTAGTAGTAACTTTCTCATCTGTGTCATTGGCTAGAATTGGTCACATGACCACCCTTAGCTACCTGGAAGGCTGAAGGGTCATGAATATTTAGCATCCCAGTTTCTATTGTGGAAGAAAACAAAGGAGGAAGAAGAAGTCAGGAATGGATCTTGTGTACCCAACCCACAGAGTCTACCATGAACACTTTCTGAATTCAGGGCAAGTTCTAAACTGTTACAAATTAGTTAGGAAACTGGACATTCTTGAAAGAGACAATAAAAATTCAACCTATAGCATCTCAGAAGACATCTTGAGAGAGAAGGTGGATTCACTTTAAGAGTATTCTTTGGGCTGGAGAATTTGACTATAGTTTTGCCACTTCCTGCTTGTCTTGAAAATATGACTTGCTCCTTCATTTTGTTGTCTCCATTTTTGTGTTTTTTCACTTTATAGATCTTTCCCAAGGTGATTGACAGAGAGGAAGGAAGATAATGAAAGGGAATACTGTGAGGTAAACTATATTAATAGACATTCTGCTGGTCTCTCTTCACTTTCTTCCCAATAAAAACAAGCTACCTAGAATCTAGAATCTTCTAGGCAGAAATTTCCAATAGGAAGCCATTAACCCTTGAGGGTAATGAGATAGCATTTGAATGGCAGCCTTTGTTGGGTGTAAGTGGCCTTGGGTGGGGGCTTGGAGGCCAACTCCTAAGGAGAAGGGGACACAGGAAAGAATTATAGTATAGCCCATGCAGCATTGCAGCTCATTCCTTGGGAAGTTCCCATACCCTGACAGGAGTGCTGGCAGCCTAGGGCATGGCCAGCTTATGTGCAGCTCGGACACTGTCCCCTCCTACCCCCCAGTGACCCAGCAGAGCAATTTTGTGAGAATGCCTCTTTCTTGACCTGTGACCACCTGAAACTCACCCCAGGTGGAGAATGCTTGCACAGAGGCAGAGGCGGGTGATGGCGGGGCTAACTGTCTGGAGAGGATAGAAACAGACCCAGACAAACTCTACTTAAGTTTAGCCAGTGGCTTGAATTTTGAGATTTGGATGGCTTCACCATTTGGCTTCTTTGAGCTGATGGAGAAAAAATGTGATTCACAATTGTATTCAGTGACCATCTAGTGCCCTTATAAGCTCATTGGCATGTACGCATGTGAATTTGACCATTTAGTCTGAATGAAATGATGCTTTGTTGTGATCAAAATACTGGAATATGCCTGAGGGTCTGGGGACAACTGTAGGGAACTCAGGTTTAGCTGAGGCTGGGGAGAGGTGAGCAGAGCACACACTGAGCCGAGTGGCCTCGCTTGTCCCTCTGATCCTTAGGAGACTGCGGGCAGTGAGGGCCAGGATGCTCCAGTCATGAACCAGAGCTGCCCCAGGCAATCTGAGTCTCTACTTGTGTACATCCTCAGCGCGAGTACGTGACAGGACACGTTGGGCATGGGGGTGTAGCCCTGTAACGTGGGGAGCGCGTCATGACAGGGGAAGATGGATTGGGTTTTGAGGAATGTGAGCCAGGGATAGAGTCTGGAGAGCCCTGGCTGCTCTCAATCCCCCAAAGGACCCGGGACATCTGCTTGCCTTGGTGTTTCTCTCTGACGTGAGGACAGTGCTGTGTGGCTTCCCTGTGGTGGGGTCAGAGGTTCTGTTTGCTCCATCAGAGTTCTTTCAGCTCTGTGGAGTGTTTTTTAAGTTTAAAGACTCCAAAGAGGGGCACCTGGGAGGCTCAGTGGTTGATCATCTGCCTTTGGCTCAGGTCGTGATCCTGGGGTCCCGGGACTGAGGCCCACATCGGGCTCCCCATGGGGGGCCTGCTTCTCCCTCTGCCTATGTCTCTACCTCTCTCTCTAGGTCTCTCATGAATAAATAAATAAAATCTTAAAAAAAAAAAAAAAGACTCCAAAGACCTAGACTCCCAGACCTAGGTTTTATTTTTTTAAGCAGTTATCCACAGAGAGCCATGCCAACTGTGGAAAACACTTTTATTGAACCCCATTCATATTGTGAAATGTCAGAAGAGGAGCCAGGCCATTATTTTAAGACTCAGACTGTGTCAACCCAGCCCCAATCTTCCAGGTGGAAAATGCAGTCAACCAGCCATATGTAGGTTTTACTTGTATCAGTTTTACCTTACACCATTGCAAAACAACCTGTACTTGCCCTATTTTTGTTGTTGTTGTTGTTATTGTTTGTTTTTGAAGGGAGCGTCATGATTATTTGGCAAATATAATTCCATCCATTTGACAAATTATTAAAAGTTGGCTGGGCGTTCCAGTGTTTTGCCCATGTGTTGCCAACCATCTGGATATTTCTATATTTGTGATTATTCCTCTGCTGTCTGGTATCTTATAGACAATAGCTGGATTTTTCCACCTTTCCTTGGAATTATAGTCTCCACGACGTAGATCACGTTGATTCCTACCCTCTCATTTACATCCTTACCTTTTCTGGTTTATCGATTGGATTTTTGGTCAAACACTCATGGTTGCAGTGAGATCTGTGTTTTCTTCATTTCAGAGTCTGGGAAGTATTTGGCGGTTTCCAGTGGAAAGTAAAACTTGAATTTCAAACAAAGACAAAGTAGGGAGACTTACATAAACATGAAGGTTTTGTTGCATTAAAGAGCAATCCTGAGTATACTTAAGAAATAATTTTAGAATTTTGGGGATTTTAAGGGACTAGTTTATTTCAAAAGCTCTTAACATTCCTTTGGGGGGTTTCCTTCTTAACCAAGGTTGTCCGCTCTTGCTCCTCAGCATTGACTGCCAGACTGGGTGGGCTGCATGGAGCACTCAGCTAGGAATGGCAGTCATCCCTGGCTGGTATTTGCCTTAGTTTCTTTGGGTGTGTCTGCACACTGGCAGCCTGTTGTAACTTAAATGTACTGATTACTGGGGTAGCTTCAAAAAGTTATTTTTGACTTTCAGAGAAGATCTTAATTAATCAATCAGGGTTTGATGGCAATGGGCAGAAACCCAACTTTAGCTCATTTAAATCCCAGAATTCATTGCTTTGTGGAGCTGTACATTGGGCAGTGCAGGGGTTAAGCTGGCCTTAAGGGTTAAGCCCTAGAACCAGGGCTCTAACTGCCTGTGGACTTTCTCTCTGTCTCTGGTTTCTTCTCCATGTGACATGAGAGCTGTCACCAGCAATTCTAGGATGCTCCCTTCACAGCCTCATGACTGGAAAGCAGAGGCGGTGCCCAAGGTCTAGCTCCAGTTAGAATGATTCCAGTGAAGTCTCCAAGCCATCCAAGCTCACATGAACAGAAGTCTGTTGCCAAAATTGGAGGAGGCTTCATTGGATAGACAAAAATAATGTGTCCTTTATACTGCACATTTTGGATTTGCTGCTTCACAGAGACTTTAAGGTCTTGGGGCTCTTTGAGAATATAGGCAAGTGGAAGACTTTGGATTTTATTATTTTGACTTCAGGGAATTCCGAAGAATTCACACCCATTCCAGTGAAAGATGGTGGGGGCTGCAGTTGCCGAGGGAGTCCTGATCCATCTGGGCACTTGATGAATCTCCTCTGGCCGGTGCTAGACAAAACAGGAAGCTAGAGTGGAAGGAAACTTAGACTTTAATTTCTTTAGATTGTAAGCTGTAAGACCAGGAAAGCTTCACTCTTGGACTCTGAATTTTCCTTGGGAATTTCAAAATGAGAAGGACTTCAAATTGGAACATTTTTATAGTGCTGGTGTTGTATTATCAGAATATGTGTATGAAATCATTTCATCTCATTGCTTAAACTCTGGTGGGCTATTTTGGAGAGCATGGACCAGACAAAATATGGGATTGGGAAAGGACATGTAGGGGTGAATTTTCAGCCTAAAGGGCAGTGTGGCTTTGGAGTTGGCTAAAGAATGAGCCTTCCTCATTTCAGAGCCTTTTGGGGGCTGGAGGGGTCCTCCCATCTGTAACCCCAGGAGGATAATAGTGGGACAGTGATTAGTACTGGGGAGACCCATGAAGGTGGGCAAGTGGTCATGATCCTCACTCTGAAGAGGCAGCCACAACTTGACCTCAGGTTAATGGTCATGCCCACTGGGGCCAGGGAATAGCCTTCCAGAGATGTTCAGGGGATTTCCATTTTCTTCTTCTCATGTTTGGCTTCTGGTATCTGTCCTTATCCTGTCCTCCTTGAGGCTTGCTATATCTGAGGAGTGAGTGGTTAGAGCCCAGTCCCCATTGGTCTACTTTCCCTACTCCATGGCATTAATGGGTTAGGAGACATAGACATGAGAGTCTCCTCTTCGGGTCTGCCTTCCTGCAGGAAGGCTGCACTAGGCTCCATTCCTGCTTCCACGTGGGAAGGCACTGGGTTGTGGCTCAGGCCTGTTGCTCTCTCCCCACCTGTGAGGCAGCGACCCTGAGGGGATCTGCTCCATAGGCTCAGCTCTCCCCTCTGTGTTCACCCGAGGGCCTGGAAGTGAAGAGGACAGGGAGATAGGAAGCATGGGGATGGTCACACATTAGATCCATCCTCTCTAATGTAACCTTACCAATAATAAACCCGATACTTTGATTTTTCACCTATAAGGGGAGTAAACAGAAGTCACTATGTTATTTTTTTAAAAGTAAAATGAAACAAAGAAACAAACAAAAACAACGCTATGGATCCAGATAGATCCAGTTAGTGTTTTGAGTCGTCTTCAAAGCATGATTTCTCTATATGTCCATTTTGGATTACTTTTACCATTGATTCATTTTATCAGCTGATTCTGAATCTTCCTTCCCTTTATTCTGAGAAATAGCCCTTCATGGAATTCCCTTTCTAGGAAAATATGTATTTTTAATTGTCATGGATATGCCTATACACTTAAGGATGGGCAGTGATGTCTGAACCAAGGTAGTGAGAAGTGAGACTCTGAGTTTCACCTTAAACATGTTCCATTTGGAACTCACATGAGACTATCTAATAGGCAGTAGGGACTGTTGGTCTGGGATGGTGAAGCCAGTGCTGGACATGTGGCAGTCATTGGTTTTCCTAGTAGCCAAGGACTATGTAGCATCCCACATTCCCCTCCCCAAGGCCATCCTGGGATGGAGCTTCTTTTTTTCCTTGGAACCCAGGCCAGTTTTTTTTTTTTTTCAGAGCCTTTACACCTCTCAGGGGACTGAGGGAGGTTTGGCAGTGAGATATGAGTCCTTGAACTGATCTGTACCTAAAGTGTGACTAAATTGTACCTTTAGACACAGTGGACACTACTCCTTTTGCTTGATCTTCCTAGTCTTTAGAGACATTTGGATTGGAAATCCTGGTTGACCTTATGAGTCTGAAATCTAACATCTTTTTCTTCAGTCCATCAGCCATTTAAGTGAGCACCAGGTGTGTGGACAATATCTGGTGTCAAGAAAGATGCCAGAGTGGGAAGGTGAGCAAGGGGCAGATGAGATATTATGCCTCTGTCCACTGGGAGAAATGGGCCCTGCAGATGGTGGGCAGGCCAGCCTGGTCCTGGGAACCTAGTTGTGGCATCCTGAGGGCATTTGTCAGTCCTGGAGAATCCCTTGAGGCTGAAGACCTTCCAAGGGCAAACATCCTAGAGCCATTGGAATTTTGGTATCCATCTTTGAGCAGAAATGGATCCATACTTTGACCTTTGAACCAAACTGGCCTCCAAGAGCCCATTTGGATAAAACCTAAAGTTTGGAGCTGGACCAGAATAACAGCTCTAGGTGAGGACTCTGTCCTTGATGTCTGTTCCCACACAAGCCAGTAGAGGTCTCATAGGAGCTGTGGCTCAGAAATGTCTGGCTGGGCAGTTGCCGGGTATCTGAAAGATCACCAAAATACTACTGTCACTTGAAACCTGTCAAAATATTCTTGAATCTAGATAATCTTTACTGGCATGAACTATGGAAGTGACTTTGTCATGGTATGAAATTGCTGGAGTCATAGCATACTCTTCTAGCTTCCATCTGCTCCATTCAAAGACGCCTTGAATGGTGAGAAATGGGAAAAGACATGGACAGGAAATTCTTTTTACCTAACCTAAAATTACTTAGGCTGCAGCTTAAGCTCATTTCCTCATTTTGCATCCTGGGGAGAAGGAAAAAAACAGTTTATCAAGTCCCTAACATGTCGTGTAGGCTCCGTGAGGCTACCTCCCAGCATTCCCCCTCTTGGGCCATAGAATTCCTATTGTATTGACTTATGGGTTTGTCCTTTTTCTTTTTTAGAGAAGCAGTTCATGGGATATATAGCTTTTTTTTTTTTTTTTAAAGATTTTATTTATTTATTTATGAGAACACACAGAGAGGAGAGAGAGAGAGAGGCAGAGACACAGGCAGAGGGAGAAGCAGTCTCCATGCAGGGAGCCCGACATGGGACTCGATCCTGGGTCTCCAGGATCACGCCCTGAGCTGTAGGCGGCACTAAACCGCTGAGCCACCGGGGCTGCCCCATGGGATATATAGCTTTAAAGGATGTACCTGGTATCATCTTTATCAGACAAGAATATGAAAAACTATTACACAAGGTTGTGTGCTGCATTTCTCTAGCAGAGAGGGCGGTCTGTTCTAAGTTTCTAAGAACAGTTAGACTAAATCAGGAATCACTCGGTCATATTTCACCCTTATGCTCCCAGAATACTGATTCCACAACACAGAACCAGAAGGCCATCTGCAGACCCAGAGACCAATTTCACAGCTTTTCTGCCTTTACTTTACATTTAAGGAATGAAATCAGGAGAACTAGAAAACAATCATCAGGAGTAGAACGTGCTGTCACATTTCTAGTCCCAAGAAGAAGCTTTCTGTCAAGTAATCCAAGTGCATGCACATTGATTTGTGCTTGCCCAGATAGATGCTGGTTTGATGAGTTTGCTCAGAGCTCAGGCATGAGGGGCTCTGGGTGGGGCCGGCAAGGCAGCAGACTGCTTTCTATCCAGGCCCCCTCTTCTTCTCTGCCTCTAGTTCTTTCTGAGCGGGACGCAGATGATATTCACTAGAA
Source organism: Canis aureus (assembly GCF_053574225.1). NCBI lineage: Eukaryota > Metazoa > Chordata > Mammalia > Carnivora > Canidae > Canis > Canis aureus. Next base: position 49,038,495 of record NC_135611.1, read on the forward strand.
AGCATCAAAAATGACATCACTGTGAAATAGCAAAGCTGATGACAATCCAGGGAGTGGAAATATCTGCTAATCAAGCCAACATATGACCCAGTTTGCCTGTGCTGGGGAAAGGGTAGGAGGAAGCGTCCTGGTAGATTGGCCTAAGGCCTTAGGAAAACCTTAAATTCAGGACAGATCTTAAGGAGAGTAACCCTAAGGCTGCTTTGTAAGTGATTTCCGGGTCTCCCAAAGGCCTTTGTGCTAAAGAATCACCTTCGTTAGGAGACTCTCTAAGGCTTCAAATGTCACTACTAGAAAAGTCATTTGGTCATAGGTTTTGTCATAGGAATGCAAATGCCCCTGAAAGAGCACCTCGTCCACTTCTTCCATTCTTTCTGGAGAGAGGGGAGGATGAGAAAACCTAGCACAAGCTGCCCTGAGTGTGTGTGGGATGGGGGGGCAGGAGTGCTCCCCAGGGAGGAAAGTGGTGTGGTGGAGAAGATGGTAAACACAACTATGGAGGCTTCACAGTTTGTTTCAGAAGGGTGGTGGCTTTCTAATTAATTTTCTTTTTTTTTTCTTTTTTTATTTTTTTTCCTAATTAATTTTCAATGGCAATGATCACAGGTCATGTCTGAGCAGGGGTGGGTTCTGAGGGTCCGTAAGCTGGGTTGTGGGGAGCGGCAGGGAAAGCCGGGCTTTGGAACTGGACAAAGCAGGGTTTGCATTTGGCTCCTGCCCGGGTGCAGCTGTGTGACTCTGGGTGAACCCTAACCTCCTTGCTCCCAGCCTTCTTTCCTCTTCTGTAGTATGGAGTTCGAAAATGACCCCTCCCAGGTTGTGTGTATTCTGAGCACCTCATGTCATGTAGGGTTTGGTGCTTGGATCAGTGGGCAGTGGATGGTGGGCACTCCAAAGCCCCCTCTGCCTGCCCACTGTCCTCTCCCATTTAAAGTAGTTGCACACCATATGGCCTTTCTCTCAGCAGACAAATGTTGGCTCAGGCAATTATCAGGTGAAGACACAGTGATGGTGCTTGATCATTGGCAGTGGGAGAACAAACAAATTTGTGCATGGACCCAGTTGGAAGCTCTGATCGTGTCAGCACAGTGAAATGAGAATCATTGGGTTTTGGCAACCTGGAGGTCCTTCCCTCTTGCACTTTATTTTGTGCATCTTAACTGGAGCTCCTTGGAGGTTTTGAGTGTCTCCCCATATGCGGGGCTTGTATTCAGATACAACCGTCTGAATGTGGACTCTCATGCGAGTTGGAAGTTCTTCTATGCTGCGTCCAAGGATAGATGCAAAGCAGAGCTGGGAAGAGCAATGAAGATATTTATCAACTGTTCTTCTTCTCAGATGATCAGTAATGAAAGTCCGTTGTTTTCAGGCCCAGGCAGTTGTGTACTGATGGAATCTCGAGCACCCAAGAAAAAAACATAACGGTGCGGGGGTGTCACAGGCCTCTTGTTTTAGCTGTCCATCTGGGAACTAACTTTTCTTAAGGAAGATTTGGAATCGAACTGTAAAGAAAAACGTTGTTCACGTAGTCATTCATTTATTTTCTTCCTTGGGAGTATCCCCCCAACCAGGAGCATCCCTTTGTAGTTTGAGGGGACCCTACTTTGCTCTTGCACACCTTGTCAGTGTGAAATATTGGGTTCCTGGGATTGAGTGCTGCTACTGGGGAAAGAGGGATCACAGCTAGAAAAAGCTAGTCAGATGGAAGGGAAGGAGGAGAGGTTTTTGTAGTGAAGCCTTGAGAGAAATAAAGGGAACCAAGAGAAGCGACCGACCCCCAGTCCTCTGGCTAAGTAAGTCCTGGCAGGTTTCTTGTGGGTGAGGAGGGGGTACATGAGAATTATTGTAGAGAGTAGCCACGATTGCTAGTAAGTGCCCAGAAAATCACCAACATGCTGCACGTACGGTCTCCTCAGCTCCACATTTCACATAAAGCGCTAGGTTTCTGGTCTATGATTTCTCCCATTGTGGGTTTATGGGACCCTCATTCCTGGAATTGGGGAGGGGAAGCTTTGGAGGTTTTGGTTCGTGCCCATAGTCTGACAACATGCTTTTATCTCCAAAACAGGCACCCCTTTCTTTACTGCTTTGAAATGATCAGGTTCATTCTCTTCTTTTTCATTTCTTAGATTTCTTTGAGTGGAGTTGCACGTGTTCTCTCCTCTTCTCATCCGTTTACTCCTGAGGTAGTGGGACAGTCTGGGGAGGAATGAGTGATGCATGCTAGCATCATCTGTGGTCAGAATTTTCACCTGGTATTAAAGTCACATACTAACCAATCCACGTGTTGTCACAAAACCCTCCTTCCTCTTCTTCCATGAGGTTCCAAATTCATTTTTCTTCATGCTACTCAGTTTAAAGGTTTCTGGGTTTTTAAGATTACTTTTCTCTTTCCTGAGAGTGTCTTGCATCATTGAATAAACAGTTTCAGATCCAGATTTGCCTAAAATTTGACTGTTATGTGAACGTTTAGCGTATATTTATACTATGTAATGTTGTGGGATCCATTACAATGTGAGCTGAGAGATGTTGTTTGACAAATGTTATGTTTTTTTGGGTCATTTTTGAAAGTCATGAATACTTTTATGGAACCTCATAACTGAAGATTAAAATATAATTGTGTTTCTTAATAACTTGTTTTTCTTCTTCTGGGACCAAATATGGAAACATTTAAATTAGCTATGTGCAGATAAACCAGAGGCTTATCTTCCTTTTAAGGTGTTGGTGATCTTGGCTTGTTTTCTTTGTGGAAATGAATGCTTCTGTTATCTCACCTTGGATGCAGTGGATAGTTGTCCTCATCATGACAATTTTACATTGTTCTTCTTGGAGCTATTTTAAATATTGTCTAACTGTACCATATAGAACACTAAGAGCTTATTTGATATATGAATGCCTCTGGAGAATATGTCACATTCTGAATTCGTTATTCCTGCACTAGCAAGGCAGCATAATCAAGCCAGAGAATGCCTAGAGTTTGTTTTGATTTGTTTCACTTTTGTTTTAAATTTACCACCCACAGTTATCCAAAATACATAAAAGCTTGTGGGTTTGGTATGTTTGTTTTGCTCTTATACTGTAACGATGTTCAAACATGACTGTACTTAAAGTCTTTTGGACCAGACAAAAGTCATTTGCTCTTTTGATAATAATATCAGAGAACATTGGAAAAAAAAATTCCTTTTCTCAGTCTGCCATTCCCATAAGTTGATAGTTGCGCTGTTTGCATAGCTGACCACCCACTGAAGCCAAGGCACGTGAAACTGCTGTCCACTAAAATGGGCCTGAAAGTCACGTGGGACCCACCCAAAGATGCTACCAGTAGACCTGTGGAGCATTACAACATTGCCTATGGGAAGTCACTGAAAAGTCTTAAATACATCAAGGTGAATGCCGAGACGCACTCCTTCCTTATTGAGGATGTGGGTAAGTGACACTCTGGTCTTGTTCCCAGTCAGAACTAACTGTACACCGACATTCTCAGTCCCTTTCGTAGGTAGGATGGCTGTTTGTGAAACACAGTGTGGCCAGGCTCCAGGGACCTCATGTTTTTTTGGGGGAACAGGTAACCAAGGTCATGAGGCTGTTGCTTAACCTTTATCTTGCCTCTGGGCTTCCTCATTCTGCACTTGAACTCAGGTATTTCTGGATAGCTCTTCAAATGGATGGAGGAGGCCCTTTTTTGGTTTCTGAATGTGCTTTTGGAAGACATGTTGGTCCTTTGTTGTATAGAAACTTGACTACTTTGCAGCCTAATCTTGAGAGTTCTAATTTATAAACCAATCAGAGATTACTCAAATAATATGTCCCCTTGAGGGTGTGTGTGATATGTCATGCTTAGCCACATCTGGTTCAAAGATGTGATGTTCTCCCCATTAAATTTGATCCCGGGAGTCTGTAATACTTAAAATTTTACCTAAATATATTATAAGTGCAGGTGTAGGTGGTTTTGAATTTAGCCTTGAGCTTCCCCTATCTTTTGCTTTTTTGATCCTATGAGCCTGAAATTCCATTTATTCTACAGTCCAACCTCATAATGGATCATAAGGAAGTAACAGGTCAGCATTATGACAACGAGGTCTCCATGTGCCAGGTTAGCATTTTTTTGCCTCCCTTTAGTGGATCAAAATCAACTCACGGCTCCTCAGATTCTTGGCCATGGTCTACACACATTTCTTCTCCACCTCCTGCATTGTAACGTTAGGCTTTCTGAGGAATGGAGCAGAAAGTATATGGAAGGGACATAAAGGAAGCCAGATTTCCTTTTTCATAGTTCCAGCTAAACATACATTCCTCTGAATCTTTTCTACATTAGTATGACCCTACAAAGTCTGACAGTGAGGTTAAATGGAGATTCTGTTGGATCAAAGGCATGAGCAGGGTCATCTTTGCTAGTTCAAACCTGAGGTTGTTCCCATTGCTGCAGAGAAGAAAAACAGGCAAAAAGAGAGCCCTAGAACTCACTGAAAATCAAATAGTGTATTCCAAGTAACTCACTGATGAGTTAACGGGAATCAGAGACATGTGGATTAAATTTCTTTGAAATACGAATAGCCTCAGAATGAAGAGAGAAAGCGCCTGGCGAAGCATGATTTTGCATTCTGTCTGACTCTAGAGAGGGTTTCCCAGTTAGTCTGGCAGGCTGTGCCAAACCCTAAATGCCACCAGGCCCTGCCGCAGTAGACAGAAGTCCTACTGGCCTCGAGCACAGCAGGGTTGGTAGCTGGCATTACTATGTCCCTGTTGCTGGGCCTCTGGCCGGAGAACCGAAGTTCCATTACAGGAACACTCCTCACCTTGAGAAATGTACATGACCCGTCTTGCCTCTTATCTCTCCAACATCCATCCCATCTAATTCCTGCAAATGCTCACCTTCACTCCAAGCAATTGGCACCTCCACTCACCTTTCACAGTGATTCATTTTGAGGAAAATCAGCACTATTGGATTTTCACTTTCTGTAGCTACAAACTCAGGATGCATTCACCTGATAATGTGGCCTCTTGGCTTCCCTTCCTGTCCCACTGACTTCAGGAGCTCAGCCAAAGAGACCATGGCTGTTTGACCTTGACCCCTAGATGCAAATAAAAAAGTGAAACCCAGTTATTTCAGAATTAGCATGTCCAAGGTTCCAACAGTTGTTTCTCTAGATTTTTGTTGAAATGGTCAAAGACAACATGGAGACCTAGTAAAGGGAGTAGTTTACTGCCAGAAGGGGAAAATTTCATGAAGCTTTATGTGTTGTGATGAGATGTCCCATGTGCTAAATTTTATAAGTTACACTGACATTTTCATACTTTTTTTTTTTTTTTTGAGGTTTCTGTGTGGAACTTCCAGGGGAAGATATTATTTGCAGTTACCAATGCTATCGGCTAAAACACCTAGTTAGTGGACAGTGTGTTCCTATTTCCTACATTAATTTCACATTAAGAAGCTCAAAAGCCTTTTCTGTTGACTATGAATTCAGGTTTATTAGATATGCCATGTACTTTGTACTTTGCTAAATAAATTCCGTGTTCTCTGGGTCAGGTGTATTTTCGTTGCATGAGAGGCATGTTAGTGATATTGATTAAACAAAGCGAGAGAGCTGTAGTTAGACTTGTCACTTAATTCAGAATTTTATTTTTGGTTATACATAGGGAAGACAGTTAGTGAGTCAAACTGTCATTCTTGGAGATTTGAAATGGTGGCTTGATATAAACCATATGTTTCAGAGCCGGGGGTAGTGTACTTTGTGCTGGTTACTGCAGAAAACCACAATGGAGTGAGCCGTCCAGTTTACAGAGCTGAAAGCCCTCCCGGTAAGTCTTACCTAGAATCCGAGGCTGTATTTTTGTTACTTGGATGGGGAGAAACATCCCTCCTTTCTCAGATCTGTATAAATATAGAATCTTTAAAGAGTTCCTGAGCAAGCATTTCTTTTAGACTTGTATAGCAAGCTGAAAGATTGAAAAGTAGGAGAGACTTAGCCCTTCTTTTAAAGTAATTTTAATGTAGGTTGTTGTTAGTGTTTTGTTCTAAATTTTTGAGTACTCATTCGAGTAAACCATGTGCAAAAGACCAAAAAGACGTGTTGTCCAGAAAGCTTAGGTGCCTCATTACTGATGTGGCCCAAGAGGAGCCTTTTGAGGACTGTTGAAAAGACCATTAAACGTACGTCAGAGCTGCACTGAAATGTGGAAAATCCAGTCGTCCTCGTTTCTAACTATGAAGTTGCATTTTCCTCATTTAGGAGGTGAATGGATCCAGATTGATGGTTTTCCCATTAAGGGTCCAGGACCATTTAATGAAACCGTCACAGGTACTATTTGCTCATTCGGTTCATGTCTTCACTGAAGCACCATCTTGCAAGAGGGTTGTGCTTCTGTCACACACATGTGCTCACCCACCTTCATTTAGTTCCCATCGCTAAACTAACACACATGCCACATGGTTTTTGGTCAATCTGCTCTGCACCTGATGGCCCAGACTGCAGCCAGCCGGTGTTGCTCATTTCACACTGTTCTTTCATGTTCTGGTGTGGGGTCGTGTCTGCGTCTACATCTGGGGATACTGTTGCACTGTTAACAGGCAAATATGGTGGTTGAGATGGCAGTCCTGGCCTGATGAGGATATTTACAGTTCTTATCTGTGGATGCATAAATGAATGGAATCCACCAAGAAGTGGCTTTTATTGGCTAATATGTTACATCGAGTTCTTCTCTCTTTTCTTATAAGCATGGGATATTTTGTGATATGTTAGAGCACTTGCCTTCCATCTCTGCTCCATATTTGTATACGTGTCTGTTTTACCATTGGGATGTTAATGTTGTCTAGTCATATTGTTTCACTTGTTGAGAGAAGTGTTTATATTTCTTGTATGTTTTTTTGAATATATTTAATTAATGGTGAAAAAAGAATGCAAAATGAATGCAGTTGTTTTGGAATATGGTTGGATAATATCTCTAAGGCAATATGGTGAGGACCTATATACTGTTTTCATGAACGGTGTTTTTAAGTACTTCAATCTGGTGTTGTTGTTGAGAGGAAGGTGAGTACTTTGACATCAATGACTGTCATCTGCATCTCCGGTCAGATTTGATGGGTGTAGGCAGTTTCAAAGTCCCTTTTCTGAAAAAAAGGGGTGGAAAAAATGAAACAATCAGAAAAAGAGGCTGACTTTCAAGGAAAGGTGATGTGCTTCCCTTCCAATATATTGCGCTTGCGGCAACCACGGGGTGTTGGAAGGGAGACATCTTGGAGACTATTAGAGGTGAGGAGATGAAAGTTGGAAGAGAGAAGTAAGGGGCAGGCATGGATTCTGGGGTCAAGCTCCAGAGTGAGAGTGGAAGCAGAGAGTGTATGAGGGTGACAAGAGGGTCAAGAGCAAAAGGCCAAGGTCAAATCTGAGAGGATGATGACAATTGAGCAACCAAGATGGTAGCACAGCTAGGAAATGTGCAAAATAGGCATGGGTGTTTATTTCAAGATTGTCCACCCCTGAAGAGGCACAGGTAAATTTTTTACTGACAGATGTTCAATGCCTTATCTTGTATTTTAAATTACCATTTTATTTTTTATAATTTTTCTGATAAAGTTTTCTGAATGACAGTAGTTTTAGAACAAGTGATTTTCTTTTGCTTTTTCTTAAGTAATTTCTTATGCCTTCTTTAATAAAAACACGTGTGTGTGTATCTGTATTTGTATGTATGTCTGTAACTTTTCTGAGTGAGCACAAATTACAGAAATGCTGGGACTTGGGACTCACAGACAATCCTGCTCCAACTCATTATTGGTTTTATGTACTGTGAAATCATTTGACCTCTCTTTGTAGGAGACTTTGTATGTCCTAGGTGCCAAAGAGCACTCTTCTATAATATGGAATACAGTATTTATTATACATTATGATTAAAAGACACTGGAAAAAATTGCTAGCTGTAACCATTTGCAACATATGATATAAAGCAGAATTTAAAAAAAAAAAGAATATCCCGGGATGCCTAGGTAGCTCAGTGGTTGAGCATCTGCCTTCAGCCCAGGGTGTGATCCCGGAGTTCCGGGATCGAGTCAGTCCCAAATTGGGCTCTCTGCATGGAGTCTGCTTCTCCCTCTGCCTATGTCTCTCTCTCTCTCTCTCTCTCTCTCTCAGTGTGTCTCTCATGAATAAATAAATAAATCTTTAAAAAAAGAATATCCAGAATGCACAGACTTGGTTACAGTGCTCCAGAAAAAAATTCTATTTCATTGTTAATAAAAATAATAAGAGTAATTTATGAGAAGTTATCAATAACTGATCAGCATGCACATCTATGCCTTTTCTTTTTTTTTTCTTTTTTACATCTATGCCTCTTCTGTAAGGCTTGGAAAATATGCTCTGCTGCTGTTCTGAGAAATGGTTTAATAATTGACAATCCTGTTAAACAAAATAAGTATTCTGAATCCCAGGTATCTTCATTCAAAGGGAGGGTTTGGCATTGGCTCCTGGTGGAAGGCCCCAAGGGTTTCCTTTAGTGCTTTGACTGGTAACATCTCACTTTCTTTGAGTATTTTATTTGAAACCAGAGGAAAATCCATCCTTTTGCTTTGCTGGAAATAGTTTCAGTTCAAATTCTGGAAGACCTCCTTTTGTGGCTAGGACCTAGCTTGACCTCATTGTCTTTCCTTAATCATTAGATCATTCATTCAGTGCCATTGGCTTTCCAGGCGCAGGTCTGTATGCTACAGATCCAATAGTGGGTAAGACAGACAAGGGCTTGCCTTAACGAAGACTGGATTCTAGTGAGGAAGAAAGACAATAAACATGTAAGCAAAAAATAATGCATATAATCTGTATTAGTTTATGAGGGCCGCCATAAAAAATACCACAGAGGGTAATTATATATAATACATAATATATATATATTATATTTATATAACAAAATACCACAGTTCTAGAGCCCAGAAGTCCAAGATCAAGGTATCAGCTGGCTTGATTTCCCCTGGGGCCTCTCTTCGGCTTGTCTCCCTCCTGTGAGCGCACATTTTTGGTGTCTCTAGGTGTCTGAATGTCCTCTCCTTAAAAGGACACCAGCCAGATGGGAGTAGGGCCCATTCCAATGGCCTCATTGTAACTTAATCACCTCTTAAAAGGCCCAGTCTCCAAAGACAGTCACATCCTGGGGTAATTGAGGGTCAGGACTTCAACATATGAGTTTGAGGGGGAACATAATTCAGCCTGTCGCAGAATCATAGATTCTTTGAAAAATGAACAACACTGAGGTATAGACAAAGCCAAGTGGGGGAGCCCAGGAGGCGCTAAGATGGTGGTACCAGGCAGAGATGGAATGAGGACTGCTGGCTGGGGGGAGCGTGAGGAGGAGGAAAAACATGCCAGGCAGGCTTGAGTGATCCTCAGACGGCCACTCGTCCAAATCTGAAAGCCCTTAGGGCTCAGAAAGTAGGAGGACTAAGCAGAACTGCCAAGTTCTTGGCAGAAGTTTTGGCTTTGGCTTTGGGCAGCTCGTCTTATATCTTTTAGTTTGAAAGGTTTCTTTGTATTTCTTTTTTTTTTTTTTTTTTTTTATTTATGATAGTCACAGAGAGAGAGAGAGAGAGAGACAGAGACACAGGCAGAGGGAGAAGCAGGCTCCATGCACCGGGAGCCCGATGTGGGACTCGATCCCGGGTCTCCAGGATCGTGCCCTGGGCCAAAGGCAGGCGCCAAACCGCTGCGCCACCCAGGGATCCCGGTTTCTTTGTATTTCTATGTGAAATCCCTCCCGTTGAGATGCAAACCCATATCTCTTTGTTTTGTCCCCAGGGAAGAGAGGTCCCAAGTCTATTCAGATATTGGAATCTTATTATCTACCTTCCCGGCAGACTTCTTTTCTGAAGTGGTTTTAGCTCTTTTTCCTCTGTGACCGGATGTGGGGTCATCTGGTCTGTGTTGAGTCAGACACGAGGGTCAGGACAAGACCACGGCCCAGCTCTGCTTCCACCAACCCAGGGACTCAGTGTGCAGGGCATTCTGCTTTCACCAGGCTCTTCATCTGAAAAGTTTTAGTTCTCAATAGGATCATGTGTATTTTTAATAAGATGATGATTTTCTTTCCTTTTTTTAAAAAAATATTTTATTTATTCATGAGAGACACACAGGGAGAGGCAGACACCCAGGCAGAGGGAGAAGCAGGCTCCATGCAGGGAGCCCAATGTAGAACTCAATCCCAGGACCCCAGGATCACTCCCTGGGTCAAAGGCAAATGCTCAACCGCTGAGCCACCCAGGCGTCCGAGGTGATGGTTTTCTAAAAATCTAATCATCCATGCTGTCCTGAAGCAATGGTGCTCAAAATAGACAGAGTACTCAGATAAAAGTCCAATTTATACCTTGTATTTTCTTACATTATATTTTAGTCCAGGAAATTTGCTCATTTTTTAGACAAATTATAGCTTAGACTTGAGTTCACAGTTCTCCTTGGCCATTCTCAACCAACACTGGTGTATCAGTGGCCCAACCATTCCCTGACCTCTGGTTGTTCTCAAAATACAAATAGCATGTTGGTGCTTGGCTCATGATGGCCTGTCCACACGGATGTCCCCCATGATGGTGGCCCATGCAACATCCTCTCCTCATGGTTTCCAGCTGCCTCCACCTGCTGCCTGTGGTAGAATGGCTCCTGTCCACAGTCATCCCACTTTCTCAACTCCCTAACTGTCCTGAGCTCCCTTTTGGACTTACTCAGGCTTTGAGTCCATAGACTCTTCCCATTTCCACTGTCCAGAATCATCTCCTGGCTCATTTCTTGTCTTATCCTGGTCCCACTCATGTCTGCTCAGCCAGCTCCCCTGACCATGGGACAGCCTCAGCAGCCTGCTAGTCCCCATACCAGGGCCCCTACCTCCCCGATTTTCCTCCTGCATGTGAATTGCTGAGCTTTGTGGGAAAAGCAAAGAGCTAAGCTGATCTGTACCATTGTGACTCCTTACAGCTGGTCTGCGAACTCCAACTGGGTCCTCAGTGCTGCTTGGCAATTGTTCTATGTGGCCTGACTCAGGTTATTCCCTTCTTCCATAGGTTGGCTGGTCCAGAATGTTGCCACTTGACTCAAGCTCCTTCCTCCCGTCCTCTTCTTGCTTCTAGCCTTGCTTTCTGCCTCCCTGGGAAATAAAGTTCATCAGCATGACACTGCTTCTCTTACTTCCCATGATTTCCAAACCCTCCTCTCCCTTCCTTCCTCTTGGCTCTGAGGGGAACTGCTGTCTCCATGACTTTTTAAGGCTGGCTTCATCCATGTGAAGCTACTTTGCATGCATGGCCAGACCCGAAAGCAGGGCTGGGTTTGTGTTCATCATGGGAGTCTCACTATTCCCCTTAGTGCCTGCCTCAAAAGCTGATACCTGCTGTTGAAAAGTGTCCAATTATTTGACATAGAAACGATGAAATTAAGAAACCATGCAAACCAGTTTGGCACCTTTAATTCCTTCCAGGGCATTCCTTTCATAGGAAATAGCTATGGGCATATGAGAAATGGATATTTCATAATCTAGAATTACAAATTCTACTCTTTTCTATCAATAGTTCATCAAAATGAGCACTGACCTTTAGGTATATCTTCTTGCCAACTTATTTAAATGTGAATGATGTGTAAGGTGGAGATTCTAACCCTAGGTGTCCTGCGATGGGCCCTTTCCTGACTTTCCATAGTCACCATCTATACTCCCCACCCAGTCCACTCCTGCACGGCTGGCCCTGGGTGCAGATCCAGCACATTCTTGGATCTGTAGCTATAAAATTCAGCAGCTTTAAAATGCTGGGACTTAATGAGAAGTTTCTAAGCTCCTTTCTAAGAACTGTCTCAGGTTCTAAGTTTTATGCCATGGCTCTAGGTTCCTTTCAGCTTGGGAGATTTGGTGAATTTAAGACACTAAACAGATTGATTCTGCCACTTTTATTGGGTGATTTTAAGCTTTGTAAGCAATTGGGAACCATTTGTAGTCCTGAGAAATGGCTCCGTGCCTTTTTTTTTTCCCAACCTACTCTGACTGTTTTAGATCAGCAAACTAAAATATCATATTAGTAAAGGGAGAAACACTGAATTGCAGTTTCTGGGAGTTGGATTTGTGCCTGAGCACACAGAGGTACACAGAAGGAAGAATTGTCTCTAGTGATCCACTGGATTTACCTCTCCCAACGGCCCCCTTCTCTGTGCCACCCTCCCCTTCTCTGTGTATGACGGCAGGAGTACCACCACGTGAGCCAGGAAGAAGGCCCCATTAACTTATTTAAACTGACATATGTCGTTGTCACTCTGGGTAAAAGCTGCTAGTGTAGCCCACCAGTGGGCAAATCACACACGGAGCTGCTGCCTCTGGGGCTCTGTCAGATAATGCTGGAGCCAGGCCATGGAGCTGCTGTGTGCCAGACTTGTGCTTAAAGTGTACCCCAATTCAGAGTTTTTAAATTAATTATAATCAGATGGTCCTCTTTTCACACGCTAGTTTCAATTAACATCCTGGCCAACAGGCAATTAATAATGTCTGTGGCATGATTTTCTCAGTAGCCCTCTCATGCAATCATGAGTTTTATTAAGTGCAGTTTACAGGGCAAAAATCAGTTTCGGGTTTACAGCCCGGATGGTGAGTGCCTCAAGGGCAGGGTGCTTTGATTTTCTCATCTGTGTCTCCATGGCCTGGGGCAAGCACACAGTAGGTGCTCCATAAATGTTTGTTACACAGAAATGCATTGGGGATGCCTGGGTGGCTCAGTGGTTGAGCATCTGCCTTTGGCTCAGGTTGTGATCCCAGGGTCCTGGGATCGAGTCCCACGCTGGGCTCCCTGCAGGGAGCCTGCTTCTCCCTCTGCCTGTGTCTCTGCCTCTCTCTGTGTTTCTCATGAATAAATGAAAGAAAGAAAGAAAGAAAGAAAGAAAGAAAGAAAGAAAGAAAGAAAGAAGGAAAGAAAGAAAGAAAGAAAGAAAGAAAGAAAGAAAGAAAGAAAGAAAGAAAGAAAGAAAGAAAGAAAGAAAGAAAAGGAAAGGAAAGGAAGAAAAGCATTGAAGACTGCTTCCACTCTGTGTCTGTGCCCTGGCAGAGGAGGTGAGCAGTGACCAGAGCTAGGATGCTGCGAGGTACAGACCTGTGTGACAAAAGGTCACGGTCACCCTTGTCTAGCCGAGCTGTTGCTGCTGGGGGTGGTCCTGGGCCGGCCAACGTGTTGGCCACAAAACAGTGCTGCCATTAATCAAGATCCTAACTCTTGCCTTCTGATTCTTAGAATAACACCAGGTACATTTGTGGACTGGAATGCCTCCAGGCGGCTGTCTGTGGGGGCGAGATGTGTACACAGCATGATCTGTCCGCTGTGAGGTTGCACCTTCTTCCTCAGGGACTCCCATATCCTTATCAGGGTGCCTGCTTCAAAGTCACCTCTCACATTAGAGTGTAGACTTTCCCAACCTTCGAGCCCATTCTTTTTTTTTTTTAATATTTTATTTATTTATTCATGAGAGACACACACAAATAAAGATTTCATTCATTCATTCATTCATTCATTCATTCATTCATGAGAGACACAGAGAGAGAGAGAGTCAGAGACACAGGCAGAGGGAGGGCTCCCCTGTGGGGAGCCTGATGCAGGACTCGATCCCAGGACCCTGGGGATCATGCTCTGGCTCAACCACTGAGCCACCCAGGAGCCCTGAGCCCATTCTTCAATAAGGAAAAAGTAGGCTGTGGAGGCTGTTGGAGCTGTGTGACTTCTCCTGAAGCTGAATGTTCTTGGGTGGGAGCAAAGCCCTCAGTGGCTCCAGTCCCCACAGAAATGCCCTGGCAGGAAACCAGGAGCTGTTGCTGACTGGAGGGGCTCCCAGCGGCGTTCTGGGGTGCTTCCCCCCAGATGAATGTGAGTACGTGCTCACAGATTTTCCCGTCACCAGTGAGCTGCTTGGAAGCTGGTGACAGGAGTGAGGCCTTTTCCTCAGGTGTGGGGCAGGTGCCCACTTCAGACCCCCGAGTGACTGCTCCACACCAGGGAGGGTGGCGAACGCTGGAGAGATGAGCTGCCCCCACATGTGTGGCCCTGAGTGAAGGTGACTCTGCCTTCACGTCCAGCGCTTGTTGATAAACCCAATGCTTCTGACGAGGTCACCATCTTGGGACCAGTGGCCACTGTCTGACTGCATCCCCATCATGAGCTTTTCTTTTCATGTCTGAGTGAAAAAGAGGGCAGGCATGGGCCTTGTGAGCTTGTGGAAGAGGGATACGGTCCTTATATGGGATCACGAATGCAGATGTTGGTCCTGAAAGCAAGCTTTCTCCCTTTTAACCCATCAGCCATTCATGTATAATAATTGGGTCTTCCATTTGCAAAGGGCATGTTGGATCATAGTAAGAAGCTGAATTACTCAGTAGCCACTCACCAGAAACAAGTCCTTCATTTCCAGAAAACCTAGTGTGTTACTTACTGTCCTGCTCTGGAATGAAAACAATGCAGAAGAGCTTTAGACTAGAACAAACAAACCAAACCAAATGAACCTTGGAACTGAGACATAATTTTCCTCAGAATATTTCCCATTCCTTCGTGTTGGCTTCCATAGTCTGCGAGGCTGTCCCTATGTTATGCTGTGAGGTGAAGAAGTGCCGGATGGCTGCATTTCAGCCGCTAAGGACATCAGGAAAGGGCTGTTGCTCCCTTTGCTTTCTGTGACTCTCATGGGTCCTCAGGAAGTGCTTCTGGAGATGACGACACCACCCCCAGAGGGATCTAGAGCAGATGCTTCCAGTGATTGCACCTGTCCACCTCCAATGGAGGAGACCACAGCTGGAGAAGCTCCCTGATTCCCTCATGTTATGTCAGTGGGGCTGGGCCAGGGCTGGGCTCCTCCCAGGCTCCCGTCGCAGGTGGCCGAGGATATCGGTTGCTGGTACTATTCTTCTAGCTTCTAGACGAGCCACTCTCACGAAAAGGTAGCAGACCCTCCCTGTCTACACAGTAAGATTACCGGCTTAGTGCAGGGAGAAACCCCTCAAGAGGCTTAGGATCGATAAGAACTGAGGGACATGTCCCTCTGCAAGTGGTTGCTGTACCTCTTCATTCTCGTGCCTGTGGCAGGGCTTCATGGCCAACTTGTTCAGAGTCCTGTCCTGGGCGACCTGGCATTTTGCAGCCCTGGTCCTGTGTGGGTGGAATCCATTGCATGAAGTAGTTTTCACTGATGTTCACAGCACTGCTGGGGTCAGAGTCACCCCTGATTGACACTTTGGATGCCAGACTGAAGATGGTGATGTGCCGGGGCTTTAAGAGCTGGGCTTCTTAGAACCTGGGAGGACACCGTTCCTTTGATGAAGAGTTTGAGGAGCTCTGCTAAGTGATAAGGGGATTCCACAATTTTGTGAAACAGCCAGCCAAACAAAATCAAATGGCCTCCGTGGAGTGGTCCCAGGATGGCTTAAAGTATTTGCTTTGTTTCTGAGACAGTCCTCCTGGATTTTGAGTGTCACGCGTGA
This sequence comes from Canis aureus, assembly GCF_053574225.1. NCBI lineage: Eukaryota > Metazoa > Chordata > Mammalia > Carnivora > Canidae > Canis > Canis aureus. Next base: position 49,053,954 of record NC_135611.1, read on the forward strand.
GGGCGAAAGTGCTGGCAGCCTTGCACCAGCCTGTGGGATTGGCCTGTGATTACTCCATCCTTTCTTGACTCCATGCAGAGTAGGATGCCCTGTGGTTCCTCATCTGGTGACACCTAGACATCACTGCGTGATCCCAGAGAGCAGGAGAGAAGAGCTATGAAGAACTGGACATGTCCGGGGGCTGGGGGCAGGAAGAAGCTTGACCAAAGGCACTCAGGTTGGCTTCTTTGTTTTAAGAGTTAGTGTTAGATATTTTAGAAAAGGGGCTCTTTGGGCTTCCACAATCCGTAACATTAGTAGTAATTGCATTGGTGAGCTTGGGGGAGATCAAGATTATTTTTCTTTCTTTTCTTTTTTTTCCTTTAAGACCATCTGTCTTCTCCCAAGCCTGAAAAGGAGAGAAGTGGGGAGAATCAGGGCTACAGATCCACCAGACCGCAGTTCTGGGCTGGCTTGTCACCCCTGCCGTCTGGCTTCAGAATTCCCCCTTAGCCATCCTGGGCCTCACTTTCTTTGTCTGTAAATGGGAAGTTACTGGGTGATGCTGAAGATGTTTGTCAAATGCCTTCTGCCTGGTAGGGACCCAATAACTTATGAAGATTGGTGATGTGGCAACAGACACTGTTCTAAAATCAAGAAATGAGATAGCCTTTCTCCTTATTGTTAAATAGCGGGGCCTCTCCAAATATCACACAAAAGCCAAGTGGTCAGAGTATTAAGGATATTCCCTGGAAAAGAAAAAACCTTCAGAGCAGCAAGTGTTACAAATGTTAGTGTGTGGAAGGAGGGTTTTGTGAAGTGTTCAGAGGTGTCTCAGGAGATTATGTGTCAGAACCCACTCAGGAAGGAGCCCGTAGTAGATGTCATCCAATGCCCAATGTCATTCATTGGGCCTATGTCACTGGCCAGGAATCCATGCTTTGAGTAGGGCTGGCAAAGCCTATGTCCTGTTCTGGCTGTCCACAGTTCATCTTCACCCCTCTAATGCTTGCTTGCTCCCTCTCCTCTTCCTGCCCTCCGTCCTCTTCCTTATCATGCTTCTTCATCAAAAGTGCACATCAGCTGTGGACTCCCATCTGCCCTGATGGAGGTGGGCACTGGGACATGTTTTCACAAGCCTTCCAGGTGACCCTGTTGGATACTGCAGTGTGAGGGCCACCTGTCTAGCCTCGAGGGCTGGACTGTTCCCTGCTGTACAAACCAGTGTCCCTGCCTGCTTTGGGGTCTGATGTGTGGGCATTGTTGGGAAGCTGCTAGAGGCAGAGGATGGGTGAATGGAAGGCCAGCAAGCACACAGGCCTGCCCTTTCAGGCCACGGGGATGGGGATAAGGGTTGTCTGTCCCTGTGAAGGTGGGAGGGTGGTAAAGTTGGGTGTCAGATTGGTCAGTGGAGCCGTGCATCAAGCGATAGCTGCTGGAAAACGAGAATGTCCTATTAGGTGAAACCAGGTGGAGGAAAATAGTCACAGGACAGCAGTGGCTATGGACTCTCTTATGCCAACAAAGAATAGGGACTTGCTCAGAGCAATTGATGATTGTTAGATGTTGATGAAGAATAGTGCTTTCAGTTTATGGTGTAGAAAAAGAGGTCTGGATGAGACCGCCTCATATTTGAGACAGTTATCAACATAAAGAGTTTTTGACAATAGTGCATCTCTTCTGCTTATGTCTGGTTCTTTGAGACACCTTTTTTTTTTTTTTTTTTTAGCATCCCTTGTGTGAAAGGCATCGAGGTAAGCTCTGTGGTGTGACCATGGCTCACGTTCTGGAGAGGGCGGCCCACCCATCCAGTGAGTCTAATACATAAGGGGTTTCATTATTATCACAACCACAAACACATCTAGCAATTAATTTGTGCTTAATGGATGCCGGTACAGTTTTAAATGCTTTATGTGGATTATATTATAAAACTCAATATGCTAGAGATATTTCATAGAGGAGGAAATGGAGCTTCAGCGAAAGTTCTCAAAGTCACACAGCCAGGGAGTCCTAGACTCAGATTTGGACTTCAGTGCCTATGGAAGCCCAATGCAGAAGCAACCACGTTCAGTTAGCATTGGATTGCAGATGGGCACAGCATCATGTTGATTTTTTTTATTTCTTTTTTTTGGCGAAAAGAACCAATTTTGATTCCATTTAATTTCAGAATATTTGCCAATTTGCATAGCTGGCAGTACAGACCGGGAGAGATGTTCTAATCCTAGCTTTCTGAGGGCTGCTGTAATCCAGGTGGTGATTGTTGCACCCAGCTGACCGGCCAAGTAGGCAACGTGTAATTAACCGCTGTAGGTCTTCTGTGATCGGCCAGTTCTGAGTAAGAGCTACCTGATTATGTTGTAAAACACAGCAACGGAGGGAATGTGTCCTGCCAAGTCTAAAATACACCCTGCACTGGTCGGTGTGAATGTGATTACGCATGGCAATTGTGACTTCCTGTTTTCAAGATGAAAGACTTACAGAGCTTTATCAGAAAGATTTCACAGGCCTTCCGTGAAGCTATCGCATATGACTCAGAGAAAACACTGAAATCATTTCATGGCAAGTGAATCTGCGCCATATGGATAGTTTTTCTAAAATGTGTACATCAGCTTAAAAGAAGAATACCAGATGATCCATAAAAGATCCATAAAAGGTGTTTGATGGTACGTAGTTCAGAATATTAAAGAAAGGAAATTTTCAAAATACTTGGAAAAGGTTTACGGTTGGCTTTTCTAAAACCAAGATTTGAAAGACAAGAGGGCTTTGTTGAGGGGGGCATTTTCACCTTACTCTGGTTTTCAGAGTCGGTGACCTCTGTGTAGTGTGGGAACAGTCTGGCGAGAAGCCTTCTTTTACTCATTTGCTACCTGCTGTGTGTACTGTCTGGTCCATTTAAACACACATACAAACACACACACAGACACACACTTAATGCCTACCGTGCCAGGCATTATGCTCACACCCGGTAAGGGGCTCATCCAGTTCAGCACCTGCTTCACCTTCATTGGCAGAGGTGGTTGGTGGGATGGCACACGGGGTGGGGCAAGAGCAGAACTGGAAGGCATCTAGTCAGACGAAGACGGAACTCGGCCCTCAGAGCTTGAAGTCAGGTCCCCACTTAGCACCTAGTAGCTTTGTGGCCTTGGGTCAGTGACTTCATCTCTTTGAACCTCAATTTTCTGTTGGGGATTATGACATGTATCCTACTTAACCTGGAAGTTCTTGGAAGGACGATTTAACTATGTGAGGACTTGTGGCAAACTGTGAAGCTCTGTAAGGCAGGCAGTGTGGTTGGTGGCCGGGGGCTAGCCTCGGCCCTGTTCCCCCCTGAGTTTCTTGCTCAGTAGGCTTAGCTTCATTCTCCAGCCCTGGCATGTGAGTGGCAACACAGCAGCTTGGAGCCTGGGGTGAAAGCCTGGAGAGTTTGAGGGGGCAGCTACTGTCCCTGCCATTGGGGGGGCGGGCCTGGCGTGGGTCAAGACAGAGCCATGGGCTGGGGACTTCAGGCAATAAACTTGCGCCGTCTGAGACTGAACTCCTTGTCCTTGGAATCTTACTCCTTCCTGCTTCCTCAGGGACCCTGTCACTTTTCCAGTGATCTTTTCCCTTATTATGGTTTTGTCAGGACTTTACTGTTGAGTGTCAGGGGTTATTTGTGTGGAGCAGAGACCTGCCGCGTTCCCAAGGCCCAGCAGTGACGGTGCGCCCTCCAGGAACACTTTGCACTGTGGCGTGTGTGGCTGGAAGTGTCCCAGGACTGAAGCAGAGCCACAGGGCAGAGAATACCCTCTCTGTTCAAAAATTTATTTTTGATCTGACCCCTTTAAGACCTGTGTGTGTGTGTGTGTGTGTGTGTGTGTTCGGTACATTTGCCCATCTTGCTGAAGATCGTCCCAGAACTTCCATGTTGGTGTGTTGCTTTCTGCAGTGGTGAGAGTGTTGCCGTAGGCCACTCTCATCTTTAGGACAAGAGATGGGGCGAGGCGTAACACTGAGGGCAGTCAAGTTGGTAACAGCACCATAGACATGTGTCCTGTTTGTTGCTGTGCCTCAGGAAATAGACTGTGGCAGCCATGGTTGGGTGGTAACCCTGCCATTTCTGCCCAAAAAACAAGCAGTGCAAATGGCCTGTGGCAGCCTGAGCAGGCATCATTTATCAGCGAGAGGTTCCTTCAAGGAGGTATGAGCTTTTTATAGAAGAAAAAGAACATCCTATGTTGTTGGCAGAGATCATTTTCACTTTGTAAACTTTTTAAAAACATAGTACTGACCTTTGCCCAAAGCTGGGCACCCCGTGAAATCAAACCCCAACCTCAGGTGGTTCACCCTCAGAGACTCTGTGTAATGACTCATGAGAGTGTCTTCTTTTAAAACTACATTTTGTGTGTGTGGTGACAGTTTGTGTTGGAGGCACACAGAGGGAAACATGACTTGGAAGCTGTGAAGACAGAATGAAGAGAGGTTTTTGCTTCCTGTGAAATTTTCTCTTGACTTCTATGCCCTCACTCATGGCTCATGTCAAGTCTGTTTCATGACTTTCGCACAAATCTGAAAATGACACAAACACTATTCCTGAGAAAGTAAACTTGGTTATGTGTTTTGCTTTGATGAATGTCCTCTGGCAATCTGCTAACTTTAAAAACAAACTAAAATGTCATTGTTGATAAATGAGACTAAGCATGCTGCTCATTATTCAGATTTTGCTTTTCATACGTGGCTTTTATAAGACATTTTCCCCAGTATTTAAAAAAATTCTTCTCCCTCAGGCCCCACACAAGGTCTGTTCATCAGTGACCCATGCTGATGAAGGAAATTTCGTGTCCACCTGTGTGGCACAGTCACCTGTGGATAGTCCAAACACTTAATAAGTTTTGGCAGCCTGGATCTTTCTAGAACCATGGGGCATGGTATGAAGTGTATGAAGTATGAAGGGAACTCATACGGATAACCAGGTTGTAGGATTAATATAGGACCTCATACAGTTCATCGATGCTGTGCCATTAATGAGTTGGGCTAACAATACTGAACACATTTGGCAAATTATTTTCCTTTGGACTATATAAATGAGCATATTTATCATTTCTATAATCACTTGGTGGTCCCTAATTTTTATAGAGGCTAGTCCTTGAAATTGAGAGCCTACCTCTTAACCTGGAACAAAACCAAGATCAGTTTAGTAAAACCCCAGGGCAAGTGGTTTACACTCACACCACCAGGTGCAAGGGCAAGTTTCATGTACTTCATCCTTTGACTGCACTATTGGATCAAAAAACCAAAAAATCTTAATAATAACTACTTTTTGTATTGGAGAAGATTCTATTGAATACCATAACATGGTATTCCTTTAGGAATAGGAGTGCCCTATAATTGAGTAGGTAACTCCAGCTGATGTACAAAAGGATATTCTTTTTGATGTGTCTGACTTTTCAGAATAACCATCTCTAATGGCGATTGATTTATTGTGTTATTGAAGCTTGTACTAACTCATGACAATAGATTTTGTTTTTATGTCTTTGCTTAGCTGGGAAGTTTCCGGTCTAAAACATTAGGTTGGAATTGATGATGGGGCCAATGTAGATGGTTGAAGAACAACACCTGGGAAGAACTTGGCTTCTGGAACTGGAGAGATGCTTATTAGCCTCCCTGTATCCCTCTTGTAGGGCTGAAGTGTGGTCCAGGCAGTGTGGTCATCATGGGGCCCTCCTGCCCTTGTTCCCAAACTTATCAGCTCTTTAACTGATATAAAAGCAAGACTTTAACCACTAAGCGTTGGCCACCAGAATGCATTGCTTTGGAAAAGTTAGCGATCGGGGCATTTCTTGAGATTATCATTTAGCAAGAAAATTTCTAGACGTTGATTTCACGAGAAGGAAAGAGCAGAGACTGGGGTTGACAGCATCATTTGTCTGGAGGGGCAAAACAGCCATGTAAGAGAAATTGAGATAAAAAGCAAAAACCAGTTAGTATTTAGCTCTTAGCGATTTACTGTAAAGACAAGGAAAGCCTGTCTTTTTTGAACCTTAGAGTGGAAAGCTTCCTGGAGGACCGTTATAAAGAGCCCAGAAGTGTATTTGCTCTATTTTTACACTGACCTTTCGCTCTCACCAGAGAATATATAATTTTGGCCTTAAGAAGGCAAAATGGATGAGAAAGAATGTTATAAAACATCCAAGATTTCTGGCTGGCAGCCTCACAATGGCATGTTTTTGCTTTAAGTTCTTGAGACCCCTTGGTCTGAAATGTGGGGAGGGACACGTGTGTGGAGAGTCGATACCCTTGGGGGAGAAGTGTTCCTATTAGAATTGATTGTCAAAACCCGGCTGCTTGGGCCCAACTGCTAATTGCTGTGGCTCAGTCTTCGGACAGACTGTATATACTCAGTGGCTCACTCTGAGGGGTATACTGTTTAATAATGTCTGTGTCATGTCCTCTTTAAGAAAAGGAAGTGCCCAACAAGCCCTTGCGTGTCCGTGTCCGATCCTCAGACGACCGGCTGTCCGTTGCGTGGAAGGCACCGCGCCTGTCGGGAGCCAAGAGTCCACGCAGATCGCGGGGTTTCCTTCTGGGCTACGGGGAAAGTGGCCGCAAGATGAATTATGTCCCACTGACAAGGGATGAGCGGACACACGAAATTAAAAAGCTGGGTGAGTTTCACGTTAATTGGTATCCGATGTTTTGCTGACCTTTGCCATCATGCCAATACTTAGAAGCCCGTTCGTGACAGACAGGTGTATTTGAGGTGCTGTGTTCGTTTTCCAGGTCTGACGATTACTCACGACTGTACTCTTTGCTGTGTCCTCCATCTGTGCCTCCATCCTTTCAACCTTCGGTGGCAGGACCAGGCCTCCCTCCCAGTGCCCAGCAACTGCTGCCTGACCCGTTAGAACAGTTCCTTGAGCTGGGCCGTTTCTCTGGATGTGGGAGGGAAGCTAATGCTTTTCTCATCTTGCCTCTGCTTTCACCGTCTTGTTCTTTCAAGCTTTGTCTTAGATCCCAGGACACTGGACCTTGGGTCCTTTCAAGATGAGATGTGATGGCAGCTGCTGGAGTCTGCACATCAGGCCTGCCCTCCTCCTTTTTTGCAAACCCTTTGTGGTGAAGGAAGCATTGGCCATGTCTGCTGGGACGTGAAGAGATGATGCATATGGTTCTAGCTCAGGGCAAGGCCTGACCTTTGCTGCTCATACTCACTGATAAGCCCGGAGAGTGGCGCAGGCCATGGTCTGAGTGAGGCGATGCTGCAAACTCCTGGTTTTCTCCCCCTCTCCTCACGTCCCCTTACTTACCTGATTAGTTTGGCGGGAGGTGCTAGGTTGTCCCTCTATGGGTCCTCTTCCTGGGGGAAGCCAAGCTGCAGAGAGCACACGATCTGCTCAGCTCCTCTGGGCCTAAGTCATGTAGGGCCCAGGGCTGCTGGGCAGCAGAGTCTGCATAGTTCTGGGGCTCATACTAGAAAGCACACTTGCTGCATGTTCTCCAACATAGATCATACCAGCAATAAATATGTTGGCCACACTGCTTAGTCTTCAGTCGCTTCCAAAGTGGATCAGTATGTGGCAAGGAAGGAGGGGTGATTTATTGGGTCCTCCCAGAAGACTCCAGTAGGATCTGGTGGTCTCTTCACTTGTGTTAGCCAGGCCTCGCTCAGTTTCCAGCATCAGTGAAGTGGGCTGGAGGTGGGAAGGAGGACGGGCTCTGGGCAAAGGAGCCCAGAAGGGCACAGAGCTGAAGGTTTGTGCTGTGAACAGAGTCACCCATGACAAGACATGTGTCTTGCCTGTGGCACCTACCTAAGTCTTCTGTCAGACATGACGAGGGACAGGCAAGTGGTGGGAAATGAGACTGGGGAGACAAGATAGAGAAATGTGAGAAGTGAGGGAGAGGAGAACCCAGAGTGAGGGTTCCTGGCTCGCAGCACCAATGAACGGCAGTTCGGGGCTCAGGAGACAGCCTGGTGAGAAAGGTGGTGGTGGAAATGGGGCTGCCTGTGGGAAGAAGGCCTGCTGCCCTAGGTGCCCCAGGTGCTCCAAGAACACAATCCATTCTCTCAAGGCAAGACTACAGATTCTGGAATTTGGACAAGCAGCTCTCAGTTTCTCAGGACTCCCAAGGCTGGCCCCTTGGGCTGCATGGCAGGTGCTGATCAGGGCCGATTTGATCTGGTTGGAGACACTAGTGGAAGGCCAGGCTGGATTCCCTTTCTGGTCTAGAAGTCATCATCCTATTCTGCTGTCTGTTCAGCCAGCTGCTGAAGACCCTTGGACAAGTCTGCTGGGTGTTCTGCTGGGCATAGCATCCAAGCCATCTCAAAATTCACACTCCAGACTTCCCAAAGAAGACTAGCCACCTCTGCTCCAGTGCACTGGAAGCCACATGGGATTGCAGAAGAAAGTGGAGACATCAGAGCTGCACATGCTTTGTGAGGCTTCAGTATTAGCAGCGAGACCTAGAGCCAGAGGCCCAGTCATCTGGAGATTCCTCGGTCATTCACTCCCAAGCTTACCTCTTGCCCTGAATGTGTGTTGGAGGCTCTGTTTTGGTGACTTGGGCCAAATTCTATCCAGAATATCAGCAGAAGAGGAGAGTCACTCTTTCTGCATTCCTGATACTATAAGGGAGCATGTTTTCAGGGGGAGGTTTTCATTGTTCTGAGCGTTTCATTAGATGCCATGTGGCAAAACCTTGTTCAGAGCAGACAAGTTCCTCATCTGACTGGTTCTGCTGTCTCTTCACTGGCTCAGTAGTGACCCCTGGCTCACCTGAAGGAAGCAGGAGGATTTGTTTGCTCCTTGAAGTTGAGCCCATGTGGAAACTGAGGTCAGGGCTGGGCTCCAGTCCCAGCCTGATGGACACAGCTTCTTGTGTCTCCATGACAACATGTTGGCTTTTGAATTTTCACCAAACAAGAAAATGTTGGACTTGCCATAATGAATGATCTCCGAGCCATGAGGAGGAAAAAAATATCCCTGATTCTGGCTCCATCATAGTGGGGAGGATGCAGGGAATTCTGGGGATGACATCACAGTGGGCCTGCTGTGTCATAGGAGGCCAGGGTCTTCATTTTATCCTACGTAGGATTTTAATTCCACTTCTGAGATGCCATTGAAAGCATGGTGCCCACAGAAAATGGCCAGGGAAGCTTGGAGAAAGGTGGACCCAAGGTCCTGTCAGCAAAAATCCTACTCTCTCGGTCATTCATGAAGCACATGTGATTGAACATCTTCTGTGTCAGGCCCCTTGGGGGAAACTGGAGTCCCAGCAGTCCCCCATGGAGACAAACCACAGAGTGTGTCTTGAGAGCAGAGGCAATAGAACAGGCCTGGGAGGCAGGAAGTGCTGTGGTGGGTGCCCAGGGCCGAGTCCCATCCAGGAAAGCATGGGTGGCCATAGGACCCAGAGGCCAGAGGACATGGCAAGCACCGGAGCTCGTATGGGAGCTGAAGAGTAATAAAGAAAGAGCGCATGAGTTGGGGGACCTTCCAGAAGTTACACCAGTCTGAAGTCCAGAGTTTCTGCTGAGTCATACACTTGAATTTGGGGAAGTGAGCCAATACACTGGCAGCAAAGAGTGGCCGTGGTACCTGGGGTCTCAGGGAGCGCTGAGCTGGTGATGCCGGGCTCATTTTGGAAATATTATTTCCAGACTACCAACAATAATCAGGGGCCCAGAATGCAGTGTGTTGTTATTCCAGTGAGTCTTCATTATTTCTGTGAAAAAGAGATGGTTGCTCCACAGCCAGCACTTGGCTCTGGGCCCTCCTCCCCTTTCACCCACTGTAGCAAAACCTGGGGGGTCAGACTGGCCCTGCCACCTAGTCCATGACCATGGGTAGGTCATCTCATCGCCCTGAGCCTGGTTTCTCTTCTCTGAAAAGGAGACCATAAGAGTAGCTTCCTCATGGGGCTTTTGTAGGAACTAAATGAGGAGCTGATGGGACATACTCAACATAGCCAAGAGACCAGACCCAGATATGTGAACTGTTGTGGTTTACTCTTCCTTCATGATAATCTTGGGCCAAGTTTACAGTGGAGAGCTCACAAATCAAGAATTTGGGTGTTAAAAACAATCTAGGAACTTTAAGAAATACATCAGAAATATGTAAACACCTCAATTGTGGGAAATTAGTCCTTTATTGGTGGCTCTTGATAAATGATGGGCCATTGCTTTTTAAGTTTCTTTATACATGTTCCTGGATCACAAGTTTAGAAGTAGAGTTCTTTGCTGAACTTTGGCTGCTTCCTTTGTTAATGGCACCAAGAAATTGACCTGAAGGGACTCCCTTTTTTGGAAGTTTAGTTTGATGCTCTCTGAATCCAAGTGTTACAAACTTGATTTTTCCCCTTTATAAAACATACATTTTAAAATTTGATAGTAGAATAAGACATCAGAGCCTTAGCCTAAATATTAAGTTACTCATTCACAGCATGAGTTTCACCTGGTGTGTGTGTGTGTGTGTGTGTGTGTGTGTGTGTGTGTGTAGAGATAGAGGATGTTCAAAGGTTGTCAGATATTATCCCCTTGCCCTGAAATGTGACTGGTCACAGCAGTTTACATAAATAAGTTTCTCCATGTGAGGTTTTTGAACACTGGTCTCCTTTTATGTTTAGTTGACATGTTGTTTGTAAAAACAAAAGGTTTATTTTCCCATTACTGTGAAGGTTTGCAATGCCTAAAGGAAGACCTCCAGTGTTGCAAGCTCTCATTACCATCTCAGTGTTACCTCTGCTCATTTGCTTAGGTATTACCTGATGGTGTTGTCATCTGCATTAGAAGTATATCATATTGGGGCACCTGGGTGGCTCAGTCAGACCCTGACTCTTGACTGAGCCCACTCAGGTCATGATCTCAGGGTTGTGAGATCGAGCCCCCTGTTGGGCTCCCTGCTGAGTGTGGACCCTGCTTAAGATTCTTTCTCTCTCCCCCTAACCCTCCCTCCTCCCTGTGCTCACTCTATCTCAAAAAAATTAATTAATTAAATAAAAATAAAGAAATATGTCATATCGCCTCATTTTTATTCTTGAACTGATTAAGGCTGCTGCAGAAAGCTCAGTCAATAGAGCCTGGAGTTAAGCATTAGCTACTCTGGATTCAGAGAAGATTATGGGTCCTTCTTAGGGCATGCCCGTGTGCAAATCAGTCAAGTTTCTCATGTCTTAATGTCCTTACCTACAAAACAAGAAGGTCAAATTGGAATTTAATCAAAGTCTTATCTGGATCCCAGATTTTAAGATTCTGTGGTAACTTGAAAGTTTCAAGTTCTATTTCATCACTGTAATTTTTTTTTCAAAATATAGTTTTCAAGTTTAGATTCATTTGGATACTAGTGGGCCCAGTGTATGATTTGGGGAGCAGAGTGGAGGGAATTAACTGAAAGAACAATCCAGAAATAAAGGACATGCTTAAACTCTTACATTTGCTCTTAGCAAATCTTTGGAGGCTCAGTTCTGAGGATTTCAGTTTCTAAGGGCCTAGGATCCTCTCTGGACTGCTAACCTATATACTCACTGTTCTTGTCTCGCTCTCTTCTTTTTGATGACAGATAAAAAACTGAGTGACCTCTCTTCTCTATTTTGGAGGTAAAAAGAAATTGGGGGAATTCTGTGGGCAAATACATTATTATTTTATTTTTTAAACATGGTTCATCTTTCTTTGATGTTGAGATAGGACCCCTTTCCTAAGAATTACAGGTAATAAGGGTGCCTGGGTGGTACAGTTAGTTGAACGGCTGACTCTTGGTTTCAGCTCAGGTCGTGATCTCAGGGTCCTGGTATCGAGCCCTGTGTCGGGCTTCACACTCAGCACAGAGTCTGCTTGAGACTCTTTCCCTCTTGCTTTGTCCCTCCCTTCCTGCTCTCTCTCTCTCTCTCTAAAATAAATAAAATCTTAAAAAAAATTATAAGTAATAATTACTTCTGCATTTTCTTACATAACAGTGAGCCTACTTTCTAATTTTCTTGGTCTCATCTTTAATTGTCCTGAAGAAGTTGGAATACCCCAGAAGGACGAGATGGGAAGGGAGGGGGTATGCAGAGAGTGAGGGTGTGCGTTCTGGGAAGCCAAGTGCAGAGCCTCATCCCTTGCCGGTTGGTCCACAGCCTCGGAGTCGGTGTATGTGGTCTCCCTGCAGTCCATGAACTCACAGGGCCAGAGTCAGCCTGTCTACAGGGCTGCCCTAACGAAACGGAAGATTTCAGGTATGTTTTCAAGGATGCATCTGCTCATGTCATGGTCTGTGTGGATGCATTGTTGTTTCCAAATGATGCTGCCTGAGTGAGAATTACATGGATTTCATTGAGTATGAAGGAAACCCCAAGGCTTGGCCACATCTTGGATACGAGTGCGTTTCTTTTTTACTCGGAGATGAGAGTGTGCTCCCGAAGAAGTATATTTCTCTTTATAATCTTGAATGGCTTTCCTTTGCAGCAGATTTGCTGCAATAGGTGCAGCCAAGCCTTGGCTCCATTTAAAATCACAGCGTAACCCACACATCAGTTGCCCTGGTGGCAGACCCTGAGCAGAGAGAAATAAGAGAAGTGTGGAGGAAGCAGTGTGCAAGTTCTACACTCATACTTCATTTTAGCTAAAATCTCCCAAACATAACCTTGAGAAGAGTGAGAAAAATGTAGTGAGGTTTGCTCATAGCCTAATCATTGGTCATTTACTAAGAGATGTTTTTTTCCTCCATCCATTCACAGATTTTTTTTTTTTATATCACTCACACCTTAATAAATTACACATACCTATTCTGGATCTTATGCCTCAATTTAAAGAGACAACCTGCAGTGTGGCTATTTTCATGAATTCACAATGTATTTGTGATTACAGTTTTATAGGACAGAGCAGGCATTAAATTATTATGTATATTTCTATATTATCATTTTACTTTTATAATGATTATAGTTGCTTACGTTGTGTGACAAAAGTCTCAAATGCATGATGCTGCATTTTCATTTTTCATTGTTCACTGCTATAGTAGAAGTGACTGTATTGCTTTTCTAACAGGCTATTTCTACACCTCCCCCCCACTTGTAGCAAAAGTCATATCCTTTTGAAACATGGTCCCTGAGGCAGGAAAAGAAAAAACACAACAAACGATATCCCCAAGAGACTAAAATGCAAAACCAAAGCCTGTAAGTCTTCATTTATGGTAGAGATTGGACAGAAACTATAGGCTTTGTGAGTACGAGGTATTCTCTTGGAAATTGGCAAACTGAGTTCTATTTTATGCCTCAATGTAACTTGCAATCTGTCTTGGAGCCACATTTTCTAAAATGTAAGGATATTGAACCCAATGTGATTTATGCATTTGTTTGAACCAGAACCTCATTTCATGCCATGATCGCTAAGGAAATGCCATGACTTGACCTTTTCTCCCCTCAAAACTTTTGCTTCCTGTAAAGATTGTATTATTTCCCAGAAACTTACAGTATGTGTTAAGAAAACACTGAGTCACTTGGAGTATCTTGGACCAAGGCAAAGCATCCCTTCTGCACTGTTCTTTATGTCCACTGAATTGGTCAGCTGTTCAAGTAAACTGCCCATTTCTTAGACTATGGGTAAGAAAAACAAGAATGGAGATTTTGGTTTTTCTGCATTGACCAATCAAACAATTGCTTAGCTTTCTATGCATTTCATTTTATCTACCTTAAGTATAAGCAATTTAAAAATTATACAGCATGAATAATGAGCTCTGGAGGCCAGAGGAACTCAGGGCAGAGTAGTCTTTAATGTGTCCCATTGTTATTTCAGAAGAGGATGAGCTAGACGTGCCTGAAGACATCAATGTCCGGGTCATGTCATCCCAATCTGTGCTTGTAGCCTGGGTGGATCCTGTTTTGGAAAAACAGAAGAAAGTTGTCGCATCAAGGTACTTTCCCTTATTTCTTTAAGTATGAGAGATGTGGTTTTTCTGACCCTGAAGAGACATGAGTTTATTTGAATGACTGTATCTCTTGACATATCTGAATGTTGGCCTCTTCTGTAGCTGAAGGGCAGACTATTCTATGACAAACTGGCTAATCTCAGGTGTGGTCACACATTTTCTGCAGATCAGATACTACCAGGGCCTCGTGTGTAACACACACAGCATAACCTTGCCTCTCACTTGCTCAGAGTTTTATCTTGTGTCTGGAAATTCCCTAGATTCTGTTTCTTCAATTTGTGTTTTGTTTTGCCTCAAAACAATCTATTTGTGTGCACAAGATATGGCCTCATCTTAGAAGGAATCTTATCTTTCCTCCTGTTATCCAGGAAGGATGGCAGTAGGAAGGATTTTTATGTAGAGAGGTGGACATTTGTCGAATGCCTTCCACACCATAGTTCTTCAGACATCCTTCAAAGCCTGAATTGCTTTATATCTAGCTCAGATGTGCACAGCAAAAGACACTATTTTGTCCTCAAGCCATGAGTTTATGCCATTCAGATTTTTATACTGATTTGCAATAACAGTAGAAGAAAAACTAATCATAAGGTTAAGATAATTTTTGCGTTTAAAAAAGCCACTGGAAAACACCATTCCTTGTTAGCAGTAGATTATTATAGCCATCAAAATTTTATGTGTTAAATGATTGAATAGTTTATATTACCAAGAGAAAGCCAAAGATTTGGTGGCCACCAGGGCACTATGTATTAACTTTTGAACCTATCTACAACCAGGAAAAGTGAATGTCCCTTAAAAAGATGAATGGAATGGAATATTGATATTATATATGTATTTTACATATATTCCATTATTTGTATTAGATATAGTTTCTGTCACTGTCTGTTAGTAACAACAACAACAACAAAAAGACATCTCCTTCTTTTGAAAGACCTCCGGAAGCTCATAGTGATTCTCCTCCTAGCTGTTTTTTCCTGATTACCACTGGACTTTGATTCCCAACATCTTGATGAAAACAAAAGAGGGCTTGAGTTTTTTTAGCAGGACTCTTGTATTAACTGGTGGGCTGGGCTGTGTCTGCAACTAAAGTCTTATCTTGACTTATTAAATATCACCTTGTTAATGCTTCAAATACTTTCTACTGCCAAGTGGCTGCAAAGAAAATTTCTAGGGAAAGGAATACAATAAATGTCATTTGCAACTCTTAGAGTGTGGTAGATGTCTTATGTCTGGGATTGTTATTACCAAGTTTGTTCCCACTGTTTCTCTCCCTGACAATCACACAGTATAGTTTCTTTGGTAAACTCCTCTATCCTGCTCTGTTTGTTACACATTTTTGCTTCTTCCAACGCTAATAAGTTTACTCAAAACCATATGTTGCCTTTCCTTCTGAACCTATAGAAAACATGCCTGCTTTGGCATGAAATTTATCTTCTTATCTTTTTTTTTCCTGAGAGCCAAGATACCTTGGGCCAACTTCAGTTCTTGCTATTGCTTTTTCACACCACATACATGCACACACATACACACACATCCCTCAGAAGGCACTTGCCTGGTCAAAGCTGTCCCCCTTCTGTCCCTTCCCTTCTCAATCTCCTCTTGATCTCATGTGCAGTAAGACACAGTAAGTTCCATCTCTCCTAGCCTACTTTAAACATCTTTCCTGGAACTTGAGAATAAATTCTTTAACTTAATAACATAGTCAAAAACTTAGATTTTTCTTCTCTTTAATTTCTCTACTTACCTCCAGAATTCATTATTCATGGGAAAGAAAAAAATAGCAAGGAGCCTAGTGTTCAGTTCCAGAAAAGTGATCAACTGGGTACATTGTTGCCTTGCATTTTCTTGTAGACAGTACACTGTGCGCTATCGAGAAAAGGGGGAATTGGCAAGGTGGGATCACAAGCAGACCTCCAACAGACGTGTGCTGGTGGAGAACCTGATTCCAGACACTATGTACGAATTCGCAGTCCGTATTTCACAGGGTGAAAGAGATGGCAAATGGAGTACGTCTGTCTTCCAGAGAACACCAGAATCTGGTCTGTATTTAAAATGGCCTTTGGATTTTCAAACTGAGAATTACTCTGAAAATAAGATTTAAAGATAGTTTAAGAAGCCAATGGTGATAAAAGCCAGCAGAGAGGTTTTTTAAAGTAATGTTGACCCTAATTCTGGGACTTATTTCTACGTACTAATACAAAGAAGTTCAGGAACTATTACCTTGGGTCCATGTTTTATCCTTTGCTGGCCATATTCATTAGCATGTTATTCTGATATGTGGAGCACATTACATCCCAGGATAGCATAATCATAAATCACTGCTATATGCATGCGTGTCCCTGGGTAATGCATGGTTCTGGAGGGTAGGGGGTACTCTTCTTTCCTAAGGCTGAGCTTCTGTTTGATTCTGGGGGAGAATTTTGCTCTGTATCAATTATTTTATCTTAAACAATGTCTTTAAAAGCTTTATTAAAAAGAAGTTTGAACTAGATTTTAATCTTCTTTATGTATTTCATTATTCAACAATGAAAGAAATTTTGAATTTCTAAAAGCATTGCCCTAGATGTGTCTAAACTTGCTACGTGAGTCAGTAGCACTGACATAAATCACTATCTTGCATAAGGAGTAATGAGAGTGTAGAGCTTTCTGTCATGTGTAATAAAAATGAACACAGTAGTGCTTCAGTGGAAAATATATATGTAGGAACCATCTGTCACTTACTTTCAGAATATCCATAAAGGCATGTTTAAACCTTGGGTCCTTGTCCTTTTGCAGCTCCGACAACAGCTCCTGAAAACTTAAATGTCTGGCCAGTCAATGGCAAACCTACAGCTGTCACTGTAGCTTGGGATGCACTGCCCGAGACCGAGGGAAAAGTGAAAGGTAGGAACTTCATTATTTAAGGTGTCAGGTGCACACAAGAGTGACATACCCCAAATAGAGATGTGTATGTTGACTCTGATAAACAACGTTCTAATAGCAAGCTTGGTGACTGGAAGATCAATAGGGAAGCAACATACGTATATGGGACGCTAACCCAATGGACAAGGGTACTTCATGATGGGTTCTCATTGTCAGTAAGATCCAGGTGGTCATGAAGATGAAAAGCCATCTTTCGATGAAAGATGAAAAGTCTATCCCAGTGATTTCAGTACTGCTCTCAGGAGGGGTGTTTTTAATTGTATGGGTGTGACATCATAACCTTTACACATACAAGGAACAACGTTGTGTTGCATGCTATGGGTCTTTTCATTGTACCAATATGATCGTGGAACATGGGAATAAGCAGGAACCCTGTGGAATGACAAATGTCTTGAATGATATAATAAAAATGGGTTTGAAAAACCAAGTAATGAAATTAAAAAATTGATTTTTTTCTTGTCAGCCTTTTTAATTAATATTTTTTGGTTAGGAAAAATAATGACTTTAAAATTAAAAAAGATCAAAGATGAAAAAGAATTAGAATAAAATACAGCTATTCTTAAATTTAAAAATTGTTGAGAATATGAAATAAAAACACAGATTACTTCTTTTTAGTGTAAAAACATTCAAGAACCTTCCAGAAGTCTTTTCAGAGACATTTTAGAAGGCTATCTGGAGGATTTCACCTGACATTGACTATACAGATGTACTTTAAGGATATGTTAAAGATTTTATTTATTTATTTGAGAGAGAGAGAGAGAGAGAGAGAGCACCAGTAGGGGGAGAGGGAGAAACAGACTTCCTGCTGAGCAGGGAGCCCGATGTGGGGCTCGATCCCAGGACCCTGCTATCATGACCTGAGCCGAAGGCAGATGCTTAAAGGGGCTGAACCACTCAGGTGCCCTGAGAATTTCTTAACTGAAAAAACTAACAGGTTCTCTTGTATTCGACTGTAAATTATCTTTGAGGACCTGTAAGGATGTCTTTCCATAGGACAATGGAAGTTAAAGAAGGCAGTTGTAGAGTAGTAGTTTCTAAACTTAATGCTTTCTCACTTTGCAGTTTTTAAAGAATATATTGTACTGTTCTTACTCATTTTTTTTCCAGTGGAATAAATCAGAAGCAAATGAAGACAAGACATATTTAGTTGGCCCCTTTAATCATCCTTTTTTATGACAGTTTGTCGTGATGCTGGCAAGGATTCTGAAAATTGCATAAAGACATTTTTGGCTGACGACTTTTGTTAGTTATAAAAAAGTCAATTGTTCCTCCTTTTATGACTTTATTATCATGCTACTTATTTGCTTTCTTTCCCTCTCCCACATCTTAGTTTATATTTATAACTCCTTGGCGAATGAACCTCCCTGGTAGTCAATGAAATATTTTTAGAAATAATAATAGCTACTGAGTTTTTGTGTCCAAAAGAACTCATGTATCATAACCCTGCTCAGGCAGTTTTCATAAAGGGATGGTAGTGGGATTGCAAATTCATAATTGAATTCCCCACTGGGGAATTTATATATATGACAAATATAAAACATAATAGAAGAATATAGTTTGACATGGTTACATTTTTTCCAGATGAATTGAATTCATAAAAAAAGTTTGTATTGCAAAATTTTATAGACAGTGGGTTCTTTTAATTCTTAGTTTTGACCATCATAAATGACTAGTTTGTTCATTTTCAAAGAGAAAAGAATGTGTTTTTTTTTTTTTAAAGACAAATGCTGCAAAAGCATTTTTGGTTGAAGTTTTTTAATTAATGTGCTTATTAAAGATTAGATCTCAGGGAAGAGAAAAGGTCTTCTGTGCTCCTCTCCATACAACATAGACAATATGACAGTTGCTTGGCTTTTCTGTGATTCAAATTCTTTTTCATGGTTAGTTCCTACCCACATTAATTTGATAAGTTTTGTAAGTCTTGAGTTCATTGAGAGGAAAACAGACATGACGGTTTTTACTTGAGGGTGGAAATGCTGTTTTAAAATATGGCTTCCTTAAGTTGCAGTATTTCCATAGAAACCTGGAGCTATATATTAGTTCTTTGGGCTGAATTTGCTCTGATTTTCAAAGTTCAAGGGCATTACATGTTTGTAATGTAACATCACTGATTCAAGATGGAAATGTTAGACATCCCATCAATCTATGAACCAGCAACTTTTCCTCACAGTTTTAAATACTGTGAAATATCCTGACCTACGTATATTAAGCCACGATTGTAATTCCTGTGGAAGTGAAATTACACCCCAAATATGAGATCTATCTGGCTTAACGTGCAAAGAAAAATAGCCCAGATCAATACACTGAGAGTCCTAAAGGCGTTGGCAGCTCTCCAGATTCAGTTCCAACCATCATCAGTTAAATCTGCTGCAGCTTCTTCTACTTGGGCTATAGTAATGCTGACATAGTAAATTAGTAAATAAGCACAATGAAGAAAAACTCCCGACGCAGTGTAAATAGTCTTGGTATGTTGTATGAAGACTGGCCTCCTGGGCTCCATATGTTTAATTTGCTGAAAATGGAAAGTTGCCAGCAGGTTCCCTCCGTGGCCCTGTCTGGTAGCCTGAACGAATGTTAGTTCACCTTCCACCGTGTCTCTATGCTCCAGCTGCTGACTTGGCGTGCATTGCTAGAGTATTAATTTTAGTAATGCACGTTCTAATTCATCCTGCCCATACAGTCTGTCTGCTGGACACAGGACTGTGTTCACTTTCCTCCTTCCAACCGTCTGCCAAATCATTTCAGAATACATTCTTTCATACGCCCCGGCTCTCAAACCATTTGGAGCAAAGTCCCTCACCTATCCTGGAGAGACTACTTCTGCCCTAGTGGATGGTCTGCAGCCTGGGGAACGCTATCTTTTCAAAATCCGGGCGGCAAACAGGAGAGGACTGGGGCCTCACTCCAAAGCCTTCATTGTCGCTATACCAACAAGTAAGCATCATGTGTTTGTGGCTCTTTCTCTGTCTCTCTTCATTACCGCTAATTGTGGTGTGTTACTTTGATCATACTCTGTTGATGATTTTTTGGGCTAAAGTTGTCTGTTGAGTTCTAAAATATTTTTGTTGTCCCATTAGAAATTAGTCTTCCTGGAGACTAAAATATTATTGATTGCTTATCACATGAATTACTATTACAGTATTACAGTAACATGAATGTATCAATTATGTGATTAATCTTATATCACTGAGTAATTTGGGGCTTATGCTGACAGGGAAAGGACATTTTTACAGGTGTAATAATACACATGACATTTTTAATTGTTAGCTCTTTTTTAAAATTTTTTAAAGATTTTATTTATTTATTCATAGACACAGAGAGAGAGAGAGAGGCAGAGACACAGGCAGAGAGAGAGGGAGAAGCAGGCTCCATGCAGGGAGCCTGATGCGGGACTCGATCCCGGGCCTCCAGGATCACACCCCAGGCTGCAGGCGGCGCCAAACCGCTGTGCCACCGGGGCTGCCCTAATTGTTAGCTCTTTTCAATTTCTAGAAAGCACTTAAGATTTTTCATTTATATTCCATTATTTTGGAGTGCAGCTTTAGTCAGAACTCCAGTTACCTCATTTATAACTGGAGTTTTATATATATATATATATAAATTATCAAGATAACTATCAAGATTGAGCAGGTTAATAAGTTCCCAAATTGGAGCATGGTATTTTTGGACTGTATTTTCTTTTCTGCTTCCCCATATTTACATCAGATATTGGTAGCTGTCTCCCTAACCGTGTGCTGTGAGGATCCACAGTATACCACAACATTATACAGTTCTGTGCTGGAAAAACTGGAATAGATGAGGTTTGCTCCTCTGGGTCCTCCACTGCCATATAAACTCCCCTCTTCTTACAGCATCCCTGGTTCAATCTTGCTCTCAGGAAAGGATAAATTATAGAGCACATGTAATATAATGCTCTGCCTACCCCAGGAGTCTTTTTAATCTTAAGCTTTATTTTGGGATTACAAATGTATACTTTATTAAAGGAATTTTAAGTAAGAAGGAGGAAACAAGTACAGACATGTTAGGGGCAAGAGAGAACTCTTTGTAATGCCCCCCAAATTATGTATTTGTTGCTCCCCTATCACTTGCAAATCACACACAACACATCCCCATTTATTTTTAAGTATAGATCATTTAACATTCATCATTTTATAGCAAACTTATGTGTATTTCTTCCCTACATGGCTAAGAGTGGCTTAAGACATCTGTAGTATCCTGACAGTTACATTAAGAAAATCCTACATAAGATTTTTGCATTTACAAAATCAATGGGTCACTTTAAAGTACTCCTTTGAAAAATTCCTGCAAATAATAAGCTGTGACATAACTTGATTACATTAATAGAAATCTAATACACATCTCCTGGGACTGTATCATTACTTAAAGCAAAAAAGATCTTTAAAAGATTGCCATAATTTGGAAAATGTATTCAATGTCTAAAGAATGAGAAGTTATTAATTATAATGACTAATTACAAATGCCTCCACACTGCCCTCTTAAATACTCACCTGATGTTGCACAGCTTTCTTTTTTCTTTTTTTTTTTTTTTTGACGGCTAAAATCTTTAAAATTTATTATAGCCAGTTCTGGTGAGTCCGATGTGCAGCAGAAGACCCATCCAGAGGATAACTGGAAATCTAAAAAGCCGGAGACTTCTCCCAAAGCTCCCACTTCCTCGAAACACACTCATTTGCCTGTTTCTCCCCGAGGCAGAAATGTCAAGAACCCTCTTCTTGACTTGAAGAACAAAATACTGGCCAACGGCGGGGTGCCCAGAAAACCCCAGCTTCACCCTAAGAAGACTGAAGGTTTGGATCTGCAGTCAACAGAAATCACTGATGAGGAGGAGCCGGATTCCCCGGGGGACCCACCAACATTGCCCTCAGAGACCCAAGACCAGAAGCCACAGCAGAGGCTGCCAAGTAGATCTGTACCCTCGGTCCTTGCTCCTGGGAGGACCCCAGTGAGGGTGCAGACACCCGGGCTGCCCCGAAAGGAGGGCATCGACAGGGGCAGCTCGTCTCTGGCTTCTTACCCTCGGCCAGGAGTGTCCCCTTCAGCCCCAGCCTCGTCTGCACCCCACATACGCATGGAAGGCAGCCCTCGCCGCCCTTCAGCGGGGCCCTCCACCAACCCGCCCCCCAGCTCCACTGACAATGACTCGGTGGGCCAAGAGGAGGAGGAGCCAGCCGCGGGCTCCCGGGACCCCAAGGACGCCGCCTCCCAGAGGCTGCCTCCCAAGAGCACCTCCCACGCCCGGCCGGCCCTGTGGCCCAGCCGCCAGGCCACCTCCAGCGCCCTGCGGGACAGAAGCCCCGTGCACCACGGCACCAAACCAGCCTTGCCCGCGCGGAGAGCACCCCATTTGGGGGACAGGGAGGACAATTCGGGTGCTTCAGTCCCACCCTCGAGACTTTCTCCGCCCCAGGGAGGGTCATCTCGGCTGCCACCCACCGAACCACACCGCGGGGCTCCACTGTCCAGGGGCTGGAAGGATGGTTACGGCGCCGCAGCCGCCAAGTCCAACGTGCCATCACAGTCCAGGTCTTCCTCGTCTTCTGGTCTCTCCTCTAGGACACAGGGCTCTGAGGGAGAGGATGCCTCTGATGGCGATGGTGACAATGATACGGAAGATAGAGGCAGGCAGGCTGAGGCCACCGCCCCCACCTCTCGGGCGCGGCTGCCGGCAGGGTCGCCTGTCTCTGGACATTTCAATTTGTTCAGAAACAAGCCCTTTGCTGCCCACACGAGATATCCAAGCCGGTTTGGCAGCGGCCGAGGACCCCGGTTGCATCCCTCTAGCTCCCCACCATCCACTGTGTCCCCCCGAGTTCACTCGAGGGTGAATTCTCACGGGGTCGCTGCAGAGAGCGAAGCAGAAGACGAGAAGCCACTCCCTGCCACCGTGGTAAACGACCACGTGTCTTCCTCCTCCAGGCAGCCTGCCTCCCTGGCCGTGGACCACCTAAGGAAAGGCCCACAGAGAGGGGCGAGCCTTCAGCAGAAGGAGCCCTTGGCGGAGAACCCCAAATCCGCGGGGCCTGTGGCAGGTGCGCATCCTCAGGGCAAGCCCCTGCCCGCCAAGGCGCTGGACGTCCAGCAGAGCACAGAAGTGGGTGCGGAGGGCGGCTACCCTAAGGCGCACCTGGCCCCCGCTAGGCGGCCGGCGACGCGGTCCCAGCACCACCCCGGGCCCGGCGTGCCCAAGAGGATGGCCCCCGGCCAGGGCCTGGGTGCCGGGGCCGCCGCTCCCGAAGGGCAGCCTTCCCCCGCCGTCTCCGCGTCGCAGCCGCAGCCCCGCGGCCCCCAGAGCAAGGACGTGGGGCGCCCGCTGTCCAAACCCAAGCCCGAGCTGCCCCAGGCTGCGCGTCCCCACCCCCGGGCGCAGGACAGCGCCTCCTTCTCGGACCCCTACGCAGCCAGGGGCAGTGAGTCCCCCCACGCGGCGAGCTCCCGAGGGGTGCTCCCCACGTCTCCCCACAGTCGGGACGAGGACCCAGAGGCCAGATCTGTCGGAAAGCACCACGACAGCGTCGAAGCAGAGGCCCGAGGCGCCCGGGAGCCCGCACACCCGGCCCGGGCCAGGGATCCCACCCTGTCCCTTCCCAAGCACCGGCAGCCAGAGGCTCCCGCGGGGGGCGCGGGCGACAGTCACCTCCGCAGACCCCCGGGCTCCCTGCTGAGGCCCGGCGGCCCCCGCCCGCACCCCGTTGCCCGCCCCCGGGTCCCGGGCCGAGCCGGGCCCCAGGCTGCGGGCAAGAGCGAGCGCGCCTCCCAGGGCGCACCGTCCAAAAAGGAGCCCCTGACCGCCAAATCTCAGCAGTCGGTCTCGGCAGAGGAGGAGGGTGAAGGCACGATGTTTTTTAAAGGAGGAAAGGATGGGGACCCCCTGTCTTCCTCTGCTCCAAAGTGGCCCTCCTCCAGCCCCAGGGGCAGCAAATATGTGGATGGGAACATCGCTAAGGACAAGACCGACCCTGCCCTTGTGCTCGCGCCTCCCAGGGTGAGCCCCCCCCAGGAGGAGAAGCGCGCCCCTCCGCCCGCTCCTGGCAGCTCCCCGAGAGCCCCACTCGCCCCGCCCAGACACCCCCACCGCAGCCCTGCCACGCCAAGCCCCACCGTGGGCACCCCGGCCCGGGTGCGGTACACCACCCGCGCCCCTCCCGTCCATGCCTCCACCACCCCTATGCTGTCCTTGCGCCAGCGCATGATGAACTCGAGATTCCGGAACCCTCTCTCGCGCCAGCCTGCCAGATCCCCCACCAGACAAGGTAATTTCGTTTTGAACTCTCTCTGCGGTTCTCAGTAGTAGTGTTCATGGCAATTCTAGGGAGGCTTTTATTTTATGTTATGGAGTGTCTGCTGTGTCCAAGCACTGCTGAAGAGCTTTACAGATGTAAGGGGATTTCGGCCTCTTAACCACCTCTTGCATTGTTTGTCCTGGTTTTCAGTGGAGGAGACTAGGACTCAGGGATCTGAGCGGTTCCAGAAGTCAGACAAGCTATGTGGCGGGGCTGCAGCCCTCCCGTCCTCTGCCATTCCTCCACCGCATACTGCCTCTTTAAATTCACGAACATATGCTCTTAATCTGTGAAAAGGAGTCACAGATGCCATACTAGGGTTCCTGTGTTTTAGGTTATTTTTAGTTGCTTACCTGCCAGGCTATATTCAAAGAATCCACAGTAAGGAAGTGGGTACCTGTGTAGGCTGGATTTTGTTCTTGTTGATTCTGCATGTAAAAACTCTCAACATACCCTGCGATTAAACTCACGTCTTGGGTGTGAATTACTTAGACATTGCAATCAGCGAATGTTATTTAAAGCCTCCAGAAAATGCATGTTAAAGATGATTGTCACACGGAGGAGTAAGAGGCAGATGTGTGACTTACATTGAGGACACAATGAATTAGAGACCCCAGGGATCTACAGTATCTACTCCAAGTCAGCGTTTGGTTTAGGGACACCTTGCACTCTCTTTGCATGCTATTGGTACTTAATGGAAGATTGTTGAATGAATGCATTAGTGTTTATTACTCTGTACTTTGTTATTAGTTTAGCCCAATGTAAAGACATAGAACAATGCCCTATATAGAGGTCAGTTCTCTATTAAAATGGACTATTTTAAGCAAACCTAAGACCCTGATAACAGATATAAAATCCACATTCCCTTGTAGATAGCAGGAATTCAATAAATATTTAATTTTTGTTAACGATTTGAGCAAGAAAAATAAGTCTCTGACCTACAAATAGTTGTCAGAAAGCCCAAATACTTTGTGCCATGGGTGGGGCTGGATCACAGTGCTTCCAGAACAGACCTCTACTAACTGAAACAGATAAGAAATGCAGAGATAAAGAGGAAGGGCAGGTGCTAGGAACAGAAAGAGCAGCAAATGAAGGCACAGCTAACTGGACCTTCTACTTTGCTCTGAGCAAACGTTTCTCAAGCAGGCCCACAGAAGTCAGCACTGAGCATTTACACTTGGTGATTGATGATTGGACCTGATTCAGCTAGAAATAGATGTTGGGTTTAGTATAAGCTGCTGGGAAGACCAGGACAGCATCTAGTCTATTTTAGAGATAGTTTTCTTGATCCTTCTAACCTTCCTTCCCTCTATCTTCCAACTGGCTAAAATAACGCTATAGCCACTACCGTCTTAAGCTTTATTGAGAAAATTTACTTATGCTGGACTCCTCTCCTCAATATTGTCAGAAAACTGTGACTTTATTGTACTTTTAATAGATGTCCGTATTTGGTATTTAGAAGTCCTGATTTAAGACTGTCATCTAATATATACCAGTTATTGGTTTAAAATTCTGTTTAGTATTTCTGTTCAAAATGACATGTTACTAGTTAGAGTGTGGTATGAAGCCAACTTTACAGGAGTGTTGAACTTACCAGATTCTGTTGGTTTTTTTTTGTTGTTGTTGTTGCTATTGTTTTGTTTTGTGTGCCATGTAGGTTATAATGGCAGTCCAAATGTAGAAGGGAAAGTGCTTCCTGGTAGTAACGGAAAACCAAGTGGACAAAGAATTATCAATGGCCCACAAGGAACAAAGTGGGTAGGGTAAACTTCTTTACACATACCAGTTGTTTTCATGCTGCTGGGAAGAGAAAAATGGTGGGCATTGTGTAGAAATAAATGAAATGGTCTTTCGTTTCTCTTCTCCAGTTTTAACCACTCATACATTAATATACTTGTATATTGTTTCTTCCAGTACTCAGAAAGATCTTTTATTTTATTCTCCTGAGTAATTGGTTTGCTTTCTTCTCATAGCTAATAAGATAAGTGGGCCTTTATTTCTTGTTTGCTTTGACTGGTTAGGAAGATCACACAAATGTATGTTCCAACCCCACAGCAATTACATGGGCCCCAATGCTTAGCCTCTCAAATGGACTTCTTTTCCTCCACCTTTGATAGCTTTCATTTTATTTTATTTTTTTATTATTTGATTAACTAATATACACATTTTTTAAAATATTTTTTTAAAGATTTTATTTATTTATTCATAGAGACACAGCTAGAGAGAGAGAGGCAGAGACACAGGCAGAGGGAGAAGCAGGCACCATGCAGAGAGCCCGATGTGGGACTCGATCCCGGGCCCCCAGAATCACGCCCTGGCTGCAGGCGGTGCCAAATGTGTATACACATTTTTCTGTAAATTGTCCCAAATCCTTTGTAAAAGAAAGCAGGGTAAAAGCAAATGAACAAACCAGAAAACCCTGGATCAAATGGGCAGTTTTTATCAGATCACCTTTTGAATATTTCCAACAATTGTTGTTTGGCTGAAAAAAAGCTGCTAGTGTTCTATATAGTTTAAGCTAAATGACTTTCACTTCCTGGGGCTGTTTAGGGTTTGTTTGTTTGTTTGTTTTAGCAGGTTAGAGGGTAATGGGCAGAACAACTAAAATGTTCACCAGATTTAAAATATTTCTTCAGAGAATCACGACTAGGGATTCCCAGTCAAAACTTCCCGTTTATGGCAGTAAGTTTTAGGAAGACATACTGAGAGACTTCAGGAAATTTTTAGTCACTGATAAAAAGATACATTTTTGTCATTTCTCAAAGGAACAGGAATTTACAAAGGAAGAATGTATATTAAAGCAAAATGTCATTGTAAGCAATTTTCATTACACCACCAGTGTAGAGCATGAGCTTATCCCTAACAGGGATAATAATAGCTTCTCTCCCCCACCCCAAAAGTTTTATAATTCCTTAGAATATGGAATTTTTGCCTGCATTCTGTATTGGGCAATTTAATGACAAATTAAATTGTCTTTGTTATAGCAACTTCAGTTTTCAACATGAACAGCCAGACAGAAACATTTCATGTTTTTAATACACTAGCAATACATGTTCATGTCAAGAAGTTGAAACAATTCAGAAATATAGGGAAAATATTATTTCTAAGCTAATAAACACCCCAAACCACTCCCCAGAGAGAACCACTGCTAACAGTTTGGGATATGTCCATCTAGATTATTTTTCTTTGCAATTTTAAGCTTACGTACACAAATGAATATATGTTATATACACAAATGAAAAAATATTTTTAAAGATTTTATTTATTTATTTATTTGAGAGAGAGAGTTCAGAGAGAGAGAGAACCCTAAGTAGACTCCGTGCTGAGTGCAGAGCCCAAATGGGGCTCGATCTCATGATGCCGAGATCATGACCTGAGCTAAAACCAAGAGTCATAGGCTTAATTGATTGAGCCACCCAAGCAACCCTGATTATATTTTTATTCTGCAAAATGGTCAGTCCGTAATATGAGTCCATAGCAGTGGATGTCAATATATGCAGAATTTCCAAATCCTTCTCATTGGCCCCTAGTATTCCACTGTATGGATGAGCCATATTTTATTTAATCCGTTCCCTCCACTGATGACCACTTAGTTATTTGCTGCTTTTCAGCATTACACACAGCATACTAAATGAGAGCAGTATTTTCAACATCTTTTGCATTATTTGAGAAACTTAAGACAATTTATATATTCTCAATTTATATATTCAATTTATATATTCTTTATATATTCTCTAAGCAATTATCATATGAAAGGGGACCCTTTTGCACTTTGTTCTTATTAAACCTTGTGAATGATGTGGGCAAAAATAATGTTTCTTACTCCTGTTATGGTTTCCTTCTGTGGAAGCTTCGTGCCTATGTTTGTGTAGGTGGATTCACGCTCAGAATATTCTGTAATCTGTGTCATGGGTTTAGGTCGTGGATCTCGATCGTGGGTTAGTATTGAATGCAGAAGGAAGGTACCTCCAGGATTCACAAGGAAATCCTCTTCGGATTAAACTAGGAGGAGACGGTCGCACTATTGTGGGTAAGTGAGGATGGTTTTAGGGCAACAAAAGTGTTCTGAATTAGCTGTGGAATAACAACCCCCTGCTCACTTTTAATGGGGGCCCTTGATCCAGTTACTTTTAGCCAGATGGAAAGGAGTACCCCAAAGGGGAAGAGCTTAGCATTTTCCCTGATACAGCTATAGTTCTACTCTTTCTACAGACCTCACCCTACAGACTCCACCCTCCAGAAAAGGTGATGCTTGACTTCCTTCTTGAGATAGGACAGGGTAGAGCAGTAGGAGTCAGCAAATGACAGCATGAAGGCCAAACCCTGTCTGCTGCCTGTTTTTGTACTGTCTGTGAGCTCAAAATAGTTTTTGCACTTTCAAATGATTGCAAAAAAAAAAAAAAAAAATCAAAGAATAATAATATTTGTAACGTGAAAATTCTATGAAATTCACATTTCTGTATCCATATTCCAAGTTGTATTGGAACACAGAAACACTCATTTGTTTGTATATTCTCTATGCTTTTTTTCCCCTATAATGGCAGAATTGAGAGGCTGAGACATGAAATTTAAAATATCTGGCCCTCTATCTTCTCTGGCCCTTGACAGATTAAGTTTGCCACCCTG
This sequence comes from Canis aureus, assembly GCF_053574225.1. NCBI lineage: Eukaryota > Metazoa > Chordata > Mammalia > Carnivora > Canidae > Canis > Canis aureus. The sequence continues at coordinate 49,082,662 of NC_135611.1, forward strand.
AGTACAATGTAACACTCTTCCTCCTTAGTTGTAGGAGTCAAGAGGAGGAAAGAATTACTTTCCGGACTAGAGACTAAGAGCTGTTTCAGGGTAATGGGCATATTGATGAAATATTCACACAGTATCTAAGGTAATACAGAGTAAGGGACAATATACTAAGGCCAGAAATTTCTGGATCGCAGCAGATACTGCTACCCTTGCTGGATATGCTTTTAGTATTTCCTTTGCTTTTTACTGATTCAAATCTAAGAAGCCATAAACTTTGAGAAGATGCTTTGCAGTTGGTTTTTACTTTCTCTGGATGATTTCCAAAGATAGCTTTTGTCTGATTTTGTTTCAGATCTGGGAGGGACCCCTGTGGTGAGCCCTGATGGCCTGCCCCTCTTTGGGCAGGGGCGGCACGGCAAACCCCTGGCCAGTGCCCAGGATAAGCCTATTCTGAGTCTTGGAGGGAAGCCTCTAGTGGGCTTGGAGGTTGTCAAAACAACCACCCGTGCCCCCATCACAACCACACGACCTACCACGACGACCCCGAGGCCAACAACTGCTACCACCCGCCGCACGACCACCACTACGCGCCCAACAACCACCATTCGAACCACTACACAGACAACCACCACCACCACCACCACCACCACCACCACCCCTGAACCCACCACCCCCACTCCCACTTGTCCCCCTGGGACCCTAGAACGGCATGATGAAGATGGCAACCTCATAACGGGCTCCAGTGGGCTCCCAGAGTGCTACCCTGAAGAAGGTAACAGCCTTCATTGTCATGGTGGCCTGAGCAACTAGCATATAGCATTTCAGAGTAAGGTCCCAAAGGCTCCAGGAGGGGTAAGGAGGGGGCACAGTAGGATGGCAACTAGAGGCGTTTCTAGTCACCCAAGCTTCGTTCAGGGGTCCTGTGTCACAACCAGGGTGGTCAGATTTAGCAAATAAAAGTATGACAGGGGACATACTTAATATGAAAAATTATCTACTGTTCATTTAAAATTCAGATGTAAGTGGTCATCCTGTGTTTTATCTGGCAACCCTTATCATAACCCACGTCAAAAATTTAGCTAAAATGTGAAACATTACGAGTATACACTAGCGTTTCCCCAAGTGTGCATTACTAGACATTTGTAGATTTCAACATGTCATTTTATTTTAAAAGAAGATTCTGTGATTAGATTTAAACAAGGTTAATGATTTCTTACTGTTGGATTGTTCAGATCATTTTTTAAAATTTATTTATTCATGAGAGACACAGAGAGAGAGGCAGAGGCATACGCAGAGGGAAAAGCAGGCTCCCTGCGGGGAGCCCAAAGTGGGACTTGATCCCGGGACCCTGGGATCATGACCTGAGCCAAAGGCAGATGGTCAGCCACTGAGCCAACCACCCAGGTGTCCCTGTTCAGATCATTGAATAAGCTCCTTGTGAGTTCCAAGAAAAGTAGAATGTTCTAAGTGCATTTGCCAGCTGAACACTTTCTCCATCAGTTCTCCCTTTGCAAAATGCTAATCCTTGCATAGGTGGCCTCTGGGGGCAGCAGGGTAGGACTGTGCTATTTCCTTTGCTGTGGGGCACCCAGTCAGGACTGTCCTCTGCCCCCGCCGGGTCTTCCTGCTGAAAATGGCCAGTACCCCCTGAAGAATGGAAGCAAGGACACTTTGGCCGGGTCATCGTGGAGCTGCAAAGTCATCATCTTTTAGGCTTAGTCTCTGTTCAGGCTGCTTTGGAAGAGGTCATCTTGCATCTATGTCAGGCTCGGAGGAGACAAATTCACCTTCTTTCCCTTAGGTTGAAATGAATCACAATGTAGGCTGTGAAACTTACATCTTTTTAAGCTGATACAGAGTGAAGGTGCTTCGTTTCAGGAATCATTTTGCACGCCCAGAATTCTTTACGCAGCCCTGTTGACTGTAATAAGCTTGAACTTGAATGCTGTATTCAAAATGGGAATTCTGTTTGAAGTCAGTCTTCTCACAGAAAAGCCCCAAATAAACAGGAACATTGGACACATCTAAAAATTGACACCAAAGGACAAGGAAACATGCTGATAGGAGGGCCATCGTGAAGAAGATTCGCACACTATCATTTTCTCCAGTGAGCACGAATTGGAATTTACCTTTGGATTTCTGGTATGAAAATATTATGTGCTTCCCTTGACGTTTTACTTCTACATACATTGATGTGTTGGTTTTTTTTTTTTAATCTAAGTATAATTGGAACAATTATTTATTTAATAATTGCAAACAGAAGAGTAACTATATTGGATTTGGATTGAATTATAACCATTATGAATATTTTGCATTTTCTTTGGTCTACATTTATGGAGGGCTTATGGCATCTTCTTTTCATGTACTTCGGATTTTTGGACTTTTATTTGGCATGAAAGTCCATGTTTTTATCGGTATTTTTGTTTCTTCTTTTTTTTTGAGGGGGAAATCATGATATATGGTTATGTTTTTCACTTCACTTATGTCATCCTTTCACTTCCCGAGCCCAGGCCCAATTAGTAGCCAAATGTTAATTATTAATTTGCCTCTAGGCAGCATTTTCAAAATGAGTACAAATCAATACAAAGTCTTGGGAAAAAAGTAAATTCACGGAGAGGAACATATAATCTTTATATAATGTTATGATGTACGATAATTATTATTTTAAAAAATATTCCATATGGCTGATCTCCCTTTTTTATTTACGCTGCTCCATTAACAAATTTATTTTCTTTCTTGTATTAATTCTAATCATAGTTATTTTAAAATTTTTAAATTATAGTTTTGAGATTTAATTCACATACCATAAAGTTCGCCCTTCTGAAGTGTACAGTTTAGTGGTTTTTAGTATTTTCACTGAGTTGTGCAGCCATCACCACCATCAAATTCTTGAACAATTTCATCACCCTAAAAGAAGCCCCATATCCATCAGCTGCTGTTCCTCATTCCCTCCTCCTCCTAATGCCTGGGAAACCACGAATCCACTTTCTGTCTCTATGGGTTTGTCTATTCTGGACATTTCATATAAATGGAATCCTACAAGATGTCTGGCTTCTTTCACTCAGCCTGATTTGTATTCAAGTTTCATCCATGTTGTAAAACAGATCTGTACATTATTCTTTTTACTGCTGATTAATATTCTGTTGTGTGGGTAAAGTACATTTTATCCATTTATTGGTTATCCATTTATTGATTGGACATTTGGGTTGTTTTCCCCTTTTGGCTGTAATAATAATGCTGCTATGAGAAGTGTGTACAATTTTTTAAAACACCATTTTCAATTATCTGGGGGCATATACTTGGTAAGAGAGTTTCTGTGTCCAATGGTAACTCTGTGTTTAACTTTGGGAGGAACAGCTAACCTGTTTTCCTTAGAGGCTGCACCATTATACATTCCCACCAGCAGGGTACCAGGCTATTGTAAATAATGCTGCTGTAAACATAATGGTGCATGCATCCCTTTGAATTAGTTTTGTATTCTTTGGGTAGATACCCAGTATTGCAATTGCAGGATTGTACCCAGCATTGCAATTGCAGGATTGTAGAGTCCTTCTATTTTTAACCAACTTGCATTCCCACCAACAGTACACGAGGGTTCCTTTTTCTCCACATCCTGGCCACATCCTGTGTTTCTTGTGTTTTTTATTTTAGCCATTCTGACAGGTGTGGGGTGATATCTCATTGTGGTTTTGATTTGCATTTCCTTGATGATAAGTGATCATGAGCATCTTTTCATGGGTCTGCTAGCCATCTGGATGTCTTCTTTGGAGAAATGTCTGTTCATGTCTTCTGCCCATCTCTTGATTGGATTTCTTTTGGTGTTGAGTTGTAGAAGTTCTTTATATATCTTAGGTACTAACCCTTTATCAGATATGTCATTTGCTAATATCTTCTCCCATTCCATAGGTTGCCTTTTAGTTTTGTTGATTGTTTCCTTTGCTGTGCAGAAGCTTTTTATTTTGATGTAGTCCCAGTAGTTTATGTTTGCTTTGGTTTCCCTTACCTCAGGGGACGTTTCTAGAAAAAAAGTTACTATGACCAATGTCAGAGAAATTATTATCTATGTTCTTTCCTAGGATATTTATGCTTTCAGATCTCAAATTTAGGTCATTTATCCATTTGAATTTACTTTTTGTGTGTGGTGTAAGAAAGTGGTCCAGTTTTATTCTTTTGCATGTTGCTGTCCAGTTTTCTCAACACCATTTGTTGAAGAAACTGTCTTTTTCCCATTGGATAGTTTTTCCTGCTTTGTCAAAGATTAATTGACCATATGATTGTGGGCTTGTTTCTGGATTTCCTATTCTGTTCTATTGATCTATGTATCTATTTTGTGCCAGTACCATACTGTTTTGATTAAGACAACTCTGAAGTCCAGAATACTGTTGTCTCCAGCCTTGCTTTTCTTTTTCAAGATTGCTTTAGCTATTCAGGATATTTTGTAGTTCCATACACATTTTATTTTTATTTTATTTTTTAAAAGATTTTATTTATTTATTCATGAGACACACACACACACACACACAGAGAGAGAGAGAGAGAGAGAGAGAGAGAGAGGCAGAGACACAGGCAGAGGGAGAAGCAGGCTCCATACAGGGAGCCTGAAGTGGGACTCCATCCAGGGTCTCCAGGATCACACGGGCTGAAAGTGGCGCTAAACCGCTGAGCCACCGGGGCTGCCCATATCCTTTCTTTTGCTGATGTGATATATCATGTTGATGGATTTACAAATATTGAACCACCCTTGCAGCCCAGGCATAAATTCCACTTGATCATGGTGAGTGATTTTTTAAAAGATGTATCATTGGATTCAGTTTACTAATATCTTGTTGAGGATTTTTGCATCTATTTTTGCATCAGAGATATTGGCCTGTAGTTCTTTTTGTTTTTGTGCTGTCTTTATCTGGTTTTGATATCAGAATAATGCTGGCCTCATAGAATGCATTTAGAAGTTTTCCTTCCTCTTTCATTTTTTGGAATAGTTTGAGAGAATAGGTGTTAACTATTTTGTAAATGTTTGGTAGAATTTGCCTGTGAAGCCATCTGGTTCTGGACTTTTGTTTGTTGGGAATTTTCTGATTACTTATTTAATGTCCTTGCTGGTAATTGTCTGTTCAAATTTTCTATTTCTTTCTGATTCAGTTTTGGGAAGTTATATGTTTCCAGGAATTTACTCATTTCTTCTAGGTTGTCCAATTTGTTAGCATAAAGTTTTTTATAATATTCCCTTATAATCCTTTGTATTTTTGTACCATTTGTTATTATTCCTCCTCTTTTGTGTCTGATTTTATTTATTTGAGTCCTCTTTCTCCCTTTTTTTTATGAATCTGGGTAAAAGTTTATCGATTTTGTTGATCTTTTGAAAGAACCAGTTCCTGGTTTCATTGATCTGTTTTATTATTTTTGTTTCTGTTTAATCTTTATTATTTCCTTTATCCTAATAGTTTTATGTCTTGTTTGTTCTTCTTTTTTTCTAGCTCACTTAGGTATAAGTTTATTTGAAACTTTTTTTTTTTTTATGCTTCTTGAGGTAGGCCTGTATTGCTATAAACTTCCCTCTCTGAACAGCTTTGGGTGCATCCCAAAGATTTTGAACTGTTGTGTTTTCTTTTTGTGTGTATATATGCTTCATTTTCATTTGTTTCTATGTACTTTCTAAATTTCTTCTTTTATTTCCTGGTTGGTCCATTCATTGTTTAGTAGCATGTTATTTAACCTCCATGTATTTGTGGTCTTTCTAGTGGACTTCTAGTTTCATATATTGTGGTCAGAAAAAAATGTGTGGTATGATTTCAATTTTTTTTAATTTGTTGAGGCTGATTTTATGGCCTAATATATGATCTGTTTTGGAGAATATTCCATGTGCACTTGAAAATAATATGTATTCTGTTGTCTTAAGGTGGGATGTTCTAAATATGTATTTGTTAAACGCATCTGGTCTAGTGTCATTCCAAGCCATTGTTTCCTTATTGATTTTCTGTTAAGAGGATCTGGCCATTGATGTAAGTGGGATGTTAAAGTCCTTTACTTAAAAAAAAAAAAAAAGTCCTTTACTATTATTTTATTATTATTGAGTAGTTCCTTTGTGTTTGTTTCTAAGTGTTTTATGCATTTAGGTGCTCCTATGTTGAGTGCATAAATATTTATAATTATCGTATCCTCTTATTGGATTGTGCCTTTTATTATTTGTAGTGCCCTTCTTTGTCTCTTATCATAGTCTTTGTTTTAAAGTCTATATTATCTGATTTAAATTTTGCTATTCTGGCTTTCTTTTGATATCCATTTGCATGATAAATGTTTCTCCATCCCTTAACTTTCAATCTGCGGGTGTCTTTAGGTCTAAAATAAGCCTCTTGTAGGCAGCATTTAGATGGATCTTGTTTTTATCCATTCTGTCATCATTTGTCTTTTGATTGAAGCATTTGGTCCCTTTCCATTCAAAGTAATTATTGATAGCTATATGTTTATTGCCATTTTATTACTTGTTTTGTGATTGTTTCTGAAGATTTTCTCTGATCCTTTCTTGTCTTTCTTCGATGTTCACTGGTTTTCTTTAGTAATATATTTGGATTTCTTTCTCTTTATTCTTTGCATATTTATTAGGGGTTTTTGATTTGTGGTTACCATTAGGTTTATATATAACATCATCTGCATGTAGCAGTCTATGTTAAGTTGCTGGTCATTTAAGTTTGAACCCATTCTGTACTCCTCTCCCCTCCATGTTTTAGATATATGGCGTCATATTTTACATATTTTATTTTGTGAGTTCCCTGGCTTATTTTTTACAGAATTATTCCTTTTTACTGCTTTTGTGTTTCCTACCTTCATACTGTCATTCCTTTCCACTCAAAGAGGTCCCTTTAATATTTCTTGCAGTGCTGGTTTAGTGGTTATGAACTCTTTTCGTTTTTGTTTGTCTAGGAAACTCTTTATCTCTTCTATTCTGAATGATAGCCTCACTGGATACAGTATTCTTGGCTGCAGGTTTTTCCCACTCAACACTTTGAGTATATCATGCCACTCTTTTCTGGCTTGAAAAGTTTCTGCTGAAAAATCTGCTGATAGCCTTATCAGATTTCCTTTCCATGTAACTGTCTTCTTTTCCCTGCTGCTTTTAATAGTTTTTCTTTATCACTAAATTTTGCCACTTTAATTACAATATGTTTAAGTGTAGATCTGCTTTTGTTGGTTTTTGGCAGAGGAAGGGTCTCTGTGCCTCTTGGATCTGGATTTCTGTTTCCTTCCTCAGATTAGGGAAGTTTTTAGCTATTATTTCTTCAAATAAATTCTCTGCCCCCTTTTACCTCTTTTCTTCTGGGACCCCTGTAATACAAATATTATTACATTTGATGGAGCCACTGAGTTCCCTGTTTATTCTCACTTTGCATAATTCTTTTTTCCCCTCTTTTGTTCAGCTTGATTACTTTCCATTATTCTGTCTTCTAGGTTATTAACTCATCCCAATGCTTCCTCCAGCCTGCCACTCCTTCCATCAGGCATGTTTCTCATTTCATTTATTGAGCCTTTTATCTCTGCTATGTTATTTCTTATCTCCCTGTTAATGGTATCACTGATGTCTTCCACTCTTTTCTCAAGTCTGATGAGTATCCTTATGATCACTGCCTTAAATACTCCATCAAGCATGTTACTTATATCTGTTTTGTTTAGATCTCTGGCTGTGGCCTTGTTCTATTCTTTCATTTGGGACACATTCTTCTGTCTTCTCATTTTGTCTAAGTCTCTCTGCCTATTTCTGTGTATTAGGAAAGTCAGCTATGTCTCCTGCTCTCGAAGATAATGGCTTTATGAAGAAGAGGTCCTTTAGTGCCCTGCAGAGCAGTATCCCCTATTCATCAGGGCCTGGTACTTCTAAGAGTATCTCCAATATGGGCTGTATGTGCTCTACTGCTATTGTGTCCTGGCCACTTTGTCCTTCAGGCCAGCCATCTACATAAGCTCTCTTTGTCTGTTGTAGGTAGTGTTTGGTCCCTAGCCTGAATTTGGCAAGTTTCGACCAGGTATGTCCTGGTCTGCTTGTGAAATGAGACCTGTCACCACCACTGCCAGAACTGAGGCACTGCAAAACTCCTGGGTCAGAAGATGAGGTGCTGGCGGCAGTTTGGGCTGGTCTTCTAGTGGAGGGGGCCTGTCATGCTGGGAATGAGGCATCTGTGACTCAGAAGGGCAGTTCTTCCAGAGTTTGGGGGGTGGGGCTTGGCGTAAGCAAGTCTGGTAGCTAGTGTCTGTGAGCTGCTTCCTGTAGGTGGCCTTGTGCTTATGTGGATAGGCAGGGGAGGGAAATAATGCCTGACAGTTCCTTTGTTCCTGGAGTGGTCTCTCTGTGAGTGCTGACTCTCTGGGACTCACTCCGAGATGAGTAAATAACCTCTTCATTATGTGCTCCAGGTGTTCTCCAGATCATTATTTCCACGCTGTATATCCATGGCTGTTTGCTCATTCTTTTCTTCAAGGGCAGCTTCAATGTCCTCTGGGCTCTCCCAGAGCCAAACCCACTGACCTTTAAAACTCTAGGCTTTAAGCTCCACTGGTTGTTAGAAGTCACGAAATTTGGCCCTTCTCAGTTTCTAAGCCAGTTGCTATGGGGGTTCATTTTTCCCATGCATGCTAGTATGTCTCTTGCCCTTCTCTGTGACGGTGGCTCCCTCTCCACCACAGTAGCCATGATCTGTTTCTCTTCCAAGCTGAATCTATACACTTCTTACCTTCTTCAGTGTGGCCTCTTCTCTCCCTTTAGTTGTGAAGTTTTTTTCTGTCAGTCTTCAGGTTGATTTCTGAGGTATTTAGAATGATTTGATAGTTATCTAGTTGTATTCATGGGACAAGGGGAGCTTAGGGGTCCTCCTACTCTGCCATCATCTGCTCCCCTTCATCATACTTCTTACATTTGCATTATTCTCTCCATCTCTAGGCTGGCCCTTTTGGCCCAATACTCAAATTGTTATTCTTTCTTGGGCTTCCTTCCACCAGCCTCCACTTGCCTGGGGCTACCACATAGAGTCCCTGCTTCATTCATCATTGGGATGAAACTTGTCAGGGCCAATGTTGGATAGAAGCAAAGGAGCAGGCATCTTCAGTGGGAATTAGCTTCTAAAGATCGCTTATAATATGAAAAGCAGTCACAATTACTCTGGAAAATCCTGTGCATTATCTATGAAATACGGTGGAGTTTGTCATTTCTTGGTCAAACACCTCGTAGTGGCCTTGATATTTATTTTGTAATTCCTGTAATGATACCAAAAGCAAAGAGATTAAGAGGCTCTGATGTCAGCTGAGGGACAGTCCCAAGACTCCCCCTCACACATGAACTGCAGAACTACCTGTATCCTGTCTCCATGCCTCTTAACTGTGCTTTCAAGTTTGTGTTTTCCTTATGCACTTTCTCTTTTGTTGTATTAGTGCAGTCCATTAGTGCTGGAGCTCCAGGCATACATAGCCAGCATTTAGTGAGCAACATTTTGGCCATGGCACTTTGCAGGCTAGTAGCCTGAAATGTTCATTGTCATAGTGCTTATGTTCTAGCACCTGCATTAGTGATCACTGAATGAATACCTGCCGTTTAAGACCCCCTACTCCACACCCCCCACCTAGTCACCCATTTGTTATTACATTCCCCTGGCAAAGTCCAAAATTTTTGTTTCTAGCCCTCCAATTTTAAAATAATCTTTTCAAATATCAAAGTCTTGACTCCTCTGGTTAAATCATGCACCCCTTTTCCTTTAAAGCACTACTTTAAAATAACATTCTAGGAATAACCTGGTGTCATTCAGTCATTCCAGGAATTCAAGCAGTATTTATGTACTTCCTCATTTGTTATGGATGCCATATGTTTATGTATATTCCTGGAAGCACAGATGTAAATTATATGCTTGTTTTCAGTTGTTGATTTTACACTTCCCTCTCTTCATACATACACACACACACACCTTTTTGCTTGATCTGACTTCCCCATTAGATAATAAACTTCTTGCAGTAGAGACAGTGTTTTCTACTTCATCTCATATTCTTCATGATACCTAATTACTTATCTTCAGGTATCTAAGCAATATCTGAAGCTATAGGCATTCTCCATTTTTCTAATTGAGAAGTAAAAGTCAGTGATTTTTTTTTTCAGGTTCCATTTCTACAGTGGATTATCATGCATGCTTGAGCCAGCTGAACATCTTCAATAATTTGTAACATGATCTTGGAACATGTGTCAGAAAATATCAGAAAAATATCAGTCATTATGGAAAACCATTCTACCCATCTACAGCTCACTCTCAAGACAGAAAATACAAGGAGAATAATTGAAAATTCAGTGGAACTGGACCAACTGTACAGTTTACAGATATCCTTGGTTTTCAAATGGCTTTTACCTTTTCTCTAAACTTCTACTCAGAATTTTTTAAATAGTTTTGTTAAATATCTCTTGAGCTAAGCCCTAATTATTTGGTGACATCTTACACTCATTCTTTTTCATGACCATTTGGATACACTGCTCAAGAGAATGAACCATACTACCATGTTGGTGGCTCTTTTATGTGAAGAAGTGGAAGCTTTTGACATTGACGCTGAGTTGATGTAGAAAGCATCTAGTTTTATGTAGTTCCAAATGCTTCGAAATGGCAATCAGGTGGGACAAATTCTTATGGCCAATTTTTAAAAAAATACACTTTCTTACATTTGGAAGTTACTTTTACTTGGAGCTAAGATGGTGCTATTTTAGGAAAATTATGCCTGACTTTGAGCTTAAGGGAAAAAAAGAGCACTAAATCTCTCAGTAGGATGTTTACTTTTGCCAGAAGACCTAACCGACACTCTCTGAAGAGGCAATCCCAGTTTGCAGGTAAAAGGCATCATTTCTGTGGCCTGCTGTGCATACTCCAGTATTCCAGCACCTCAGGAATTACACTCAACAGAGAGAATCCAGCAAGGAAATGTTATCATTTTCCCTTTTCTTTTTCACTCTGGGATGTAAAAAGTATTCATTTATTCAATTATTCCTTTTTGATTTGGCTAAAAATAATAATGAAAAGAAACAAATGTGAACCAAGAATGAAGAAAAACAAGATTATGTTCTTAAAAGTTAAATTGACAAGGAAAAGAAAATGGCATCCAAGGAAACAAAGGCAAGATAGCCCCAAACTGGGTGGTGTGAACTTGAAAACTGTCTGATTTGAAACAACCCAGAAGTAATTCCTCTTGGATCCAAGAATATTGACATTGGAATGACCTAAGGAAAGATTATGTCTTAATAGTTCTTGAAATGACAGGTCTGAGCCCTGAAGGGTAGATGGTAATTTACAATCTCTGTCCTGCTGACATCCTTTGGCCCCATCAGAACACACCGAGGGTCACCATCTCAATAGTGAAGCAGGTGTCAGGGCATCTCACAGGCCCTGGGCTGTGGGCTTCCTACCAGAAAGGGTGGGGGGTTAGAAGGCAAGCAGTGAATCATAGGGAACTTACATTGGTGTGATTTGCCCGAAGGTAGAATGTAGGAGAGGCAGAAAATCATCTTGCTTCCAGAACATGTGATTGTGGCAAGATTGAGTGCATAGAGAGGATGAAGGGGTGATGAACGAGGGAGCTCACAGGTTGAAGGATTTTTATCCCCACCCTGGGCAGCAGTTCCCACTCTCCTGCTTTCTGAGAATGCCTATTCTCAGGCCTGTGACCTGCTGAGCCAGCCTCCTGAGAGCTGCCTGGGCAGGTGGGTAGGTGGACACGGTGTGTGGAGGGGAGGTCAGAAGGCACTTTATACTGGGGAGTGGGCTGCTGAGAGAGGTGGCTTTCCTCTGATGCCCAGGTGGTGTTCTGAGCACCTTCTCTGAGAGTACAGGAGAGGAAGTCTTCCTTCTGAGAAAGCTGGGTGGCCCTGGCCTGGCAGCTGACCCCTGTGGAAGGATGGTAGGGGTTGAACACTGTGCCCCAGGCACAATTCCCAGCCACTGAGAAGAAGCCTTTCACCCCTCTTTGTTCACTAGATGATTTCTCCGGATTGGAGACTGACACTGCAATGCCCACAGAAGAGGCGTACGTTATCTATGACGAAGGTATGAACTGATTTTACACAGTTTCTCTCATTTTGATTACTAAGTGGATGATCTCAATTTTTGGAGTTTCCTTCAGAACTTGGGCTGCATGGCAATACTCAGGGAAGGTAGCTATAACCCAGCTTATAAGTTACCATCCCCGTTCATATTTGATCCAAAGAAAAACAGTGGGCTTCATATGTGAATGTGGCCCCCGTACTGTAGCTCTCATTCTCTCCCTACCGTGGAATTCCCGGGTTGCTTGTCTGGACCTCCACTTCCACCGCCATTTGTGAACTTCTACTGTCACTGGTTGAACCCATCACTCTGCTTTCTCTCTTGGATCCTTTCATTGTTCTCTTTTTTCTCCTTTTCTAATTAGATTTTTTCTTTTTAAAAATGCAGTGCTCTGAGGGTGCTGGGGTGCCTTAGTTGATTATGCATTTGACTCTTGATTTGGGTAAGGTCATGATCTCAGGGTCATGAGATGGAGCCCTCCGCTGGGCTCTGTGCTGGGTGTGGAGCCTGCTTGAGATTCTCTCTTTCCCTTTGCCTCTTCCTCTCCCCCCCTCCCCTGGCTTGTGAGCATGCCCATGCTCTGTCACTTTCTCTCTCTCTCTCTCTCTCTCAAAAAAAAAAAAAAAAAAAAAAGTAATGCTATGGAAATATTGATTTTTTTTTTATCACAGAATTTTTTCAAGTAGGGGTAAGCTTATAAGATTAAGAATGCAAATTGCCTTGGGTAGAATCTGGAGCAGCCATTCAGTAAATGTAACCAGTGCAGTTATTCTATTCATGACTCTGTGGCGGTTCTGTGTGTTTTATAAGTTGTGTCTGCAGTTTTTGCTTGGGCATCTTGTCCCCACTGTAAGGCTGGCCTTTGACACTCAGGATATTCTCACTTTGGTTCTTCCTTGTCTGCTGATATATGTGGCTCCAGTGCCATCAAACCACCAATGTGAGAATAATGTCACCTTTGATGCAGTCATAGTGAAGTTTGAATTAGTGGTTTCATCTCACAGTTGTTTTTTTTAAAGATTTTATTTATTCATTCATGAAAGACACACAGAGAGAAGCAGAGACTTAGGTGGAGGGAGAAGCAGGCTCCCTGCAGGGAGCCTGATGCAGGACTCAATCCCAGGACCCCAGGATCAAGATCTGAGCCAAAGACAGATGCTCAACCACTGAGCCACCCAGGTGCCCCTCATCTCACAGTTTAAGAAAAAAACTAACTTAAAAACAACAGATGTCAGAAGAAAAAAGTTTCTTAGCACCTTTGAAAATACTGTGCTTGTTTCTTACTTTCTTATTATCTTGAGCAGTTGAAAGGGAGCAGAGTTTTCTTTTTTAAACATTAAAGGATTAGTTTTTAAAATAGAATTCATCTCACCCCCTCCCCAGCAAAGAGGCCCATAGGCAGAAGGTAAATTTTTTAAAAATCAAGTTTATTTTCTGATGTGAATCTTTTATGGCTCTGAAAGAGAAAATTATGTAGGCGGAGAATGGCCAGGGGCCAGGAACAGGAGCATGCTACACCGGTTGAATGCTAAGGTTCCAGCTCTAACTGTAAAACCTCATTTTTCTGCTCATACGTGTTTCCTTTTCCTCTTCCTTTCTTTTATCTACAGCTGCTTTTCTGAGGGGACTGAGTGGGAAGAATATTGTTTCATTAGGAACAGATTATGTTCAGGCACAGCATTTATTTTGGGGTGTATGTGTGTGCGCTTTAGTTTTGAGTTGAATGTTGAGATGGTATCTCTTGGCTGTTCCTGGTGCTCCTTTTCTGGAAGGGCCCAAATGCAAAGCCTTCATATCATTTCAGATTATGAGTTTGAGACCTCCAGGCCACCGACCACCACGAGACCCTCCACCACGGCTGCGGTGCCCGAGGTCATCCCGGTGGAAGGCTCCATCAGCTCCTTTCCTGGAGAAGAGTTCGATCTGGCTGGAAAGAAACGATTTGTTGGTAAATAGAACTTCCTTAATCAGAGAAACATGGATTTTTAACTTTTTTTCTTTGAGGAAGAGCATAACTAATTTCTTGGCCTGGCTGAGGCAGCGCATTTGGAGCAGAAGCTTTCCCAGAGTGAAGTTTCCATTTGGGGTGACTCAGTGAGTCAGTCCTGCTTGAAGGCACATAAGCTTGCTTTCTGCAGGAGTCAAGGGAGGGGATTATACAGGAAAATGTTTGGTATCCAACAGAGTTGAGCTTTGAGAGGCTGCCTCGTACAGACCAAGGGGAAGGAACACTCGTAAACATCCTCAGGACCAGAACACATGACTATTTTTGTTCCAGTAACTTTCCCCAAGCTGGGGTGTCCAAGCCTTGCCTATACATTGTTAAGTTCTTCCTAAAAGATGAGCAGCTTACTGAATTGAGCTACTGATACTTCTTACGGTGCCACAGAGCCAAAGCTGGTTTTCTTCTGTTTCTGTAATTTTCATTAGCCTCGGGGACTTGGGATCTAGAAGTTTACTCTTCTTTCTCAGTTATTAAACAATTTTGAGAGAAAACTCTATTTCACTAAACTGTGCTTCACTCCCTTCGGGAGTCTTCTTTTCCCATGCCCTTAATGAACTTCACTAACGAGACAGTTAGATTAATACACTACTAAGTGGAAAAAAATATTACCAAGTGGAGACAGGCAACAGCTTAAACCAATATCACACTTTTCTGTTTCCAAAACAAATGTTCTGCCATAAGCAGAGAACTGCTCTTGCCAGCCAAGATGTAGTATTGAGTGTCTAAATTTCATGTGCTTGAAGAACAAGAATATTAATGTGAGGTAGCATTCCTGAGGCAAGCGCTAATGCTGGCCCATGGCATTAAGCAGCCTGGCTGAATTCACTGGATGTTCTGGTCTTCCTCTCTGTGGCTCCAGGACAGAAATGAAAATGCTTTCAGCGCTATCATTTGCTGTTCCACAGAACTCTACCGAAGACCAGAAGGCTTACTTTTGTCTGGCTGGTCCTATGTCTGTAGCACAGAAGATTTTAGTGGTTTCATCTAAACCCCAGAACCTCCTGATTAGATCCATTGACAGGCTCTCAAGACCTGATTGCATGCAAATTATTGGAAAATAGAAGATCTAAAAATTGCTTTTAGCCCCAGTGGCCACCAAGAATGAGAATCTGTACCAAAAGATGCAATGGAACATTTAGAAAGTACTAGAAATTGTTACTTAAAAGCACTTGAGAGTCTTGCATGTATGAAGCCCCAGCTCCCATTCCTTGACATTTCTTATATGTAAGAGGGTATATAATAAGGAGATGTGGGCTGGATGTAGTCTCCTTTTTGACCCTAACTTCGTGGGCCCTCTCAGCATCAGTAGGCTCAGCTGAAACATGGGATATCAGTCCATGTCCTGCTTTATTTCCAGGGATAGAGTGTAGAAATTGTATCCAATGAGATAATGTGTGTAGAAAACCTTGAACCTGTCCATAAATATGAATAACTTTATTGTATTTAGCAGTA
Source organism: Canis aureus (assembly GCF_053574225.1). Taxonomy (NCBI): domain Eukaryota; kingdom Metazoa; phylum Chordata; class Mammalia; order Carnivora; family Canidae; genus Canis; species Canis aureus. The sequence continues at coordinate 49,098,157 of NC_135611.1, forward strand.
ATGTTATAAAGGCTGATCAGACCTGGCCTTGTGCAAATATTCCAGATGGTTATGGGTATCCCTGAAGCTCTAGGGAAGGCCACCCAGGATGGAAGGCTAGAAGCTATATATCCTGATCAAGGTTTTTGTTTGTTTGTTTGTATATTTTGTTCCAAGACAGTCTAGGGAGTGAATGGTGCCAAGAGAGCTCTAGGTAAGTCTTAGTTGGACCCAACACATACCTTCCCAAATGTCTGGGCATACAAAAGGCAGAATGCTGCAGACTTATACTACATTGAATTATAGTTTGGGAGTCTTTCAGAGTTACTTTGAACACATAGTCATTGATGCTGATGAGTTGACAGGATCTTTACAAACTACTACATTGGAAGATGTAAACGTGTGGATCAAATAAGGAGAGCTAAGGATGTGTTTCTGAGTTTAGCATCAGGGCTGATGGCACTTGGAGCCTCTGTCTAGCATGGAAAGACTGAATGGTGGATCTGCTCCATGGACCAGACATTATGATTCTGCCTCTGGAGAAAACTTCCAACAATACAGTTGGGTATCTCTCTTCTTTTCCAGCTCCTTATGTGACATACCTAAGTAAAGACCCATCAGCCCCATGTTCTCTGACGGATGCTCTGGATCACTTTCAAGTGGATAGCCTGGATGAAATCATTCCAAATGACATGAGGAAGAGTGACCTTGCTCCTCAGCATCCCCCTCGCAACATCACTGTGGTCGCTGTGGAAGGCTGCCACTCCTTTGTCATTGTGGACTGGGACAAAGCCACCCCAGGAGATGTGGTAACAGGTGTGTCCAAGGCAGATGCTCAGAGTTCCCATTGATCTATAGGTGGAAAATCAAGAATATAAGGGATGAATAGATGATGGATAAGTAGATGGCTGGCTGGCTGGCTGGCTGGATGAATGCAAATGCCTCCTTCTAAAAGGATGAAATATAGGCCACAAGGGAAGCCTTGTGAAGTAGTATAAAGAGTACTGGGTGGAAGTCAGAAGTTCTGAATCTCAGTCCCAGATTGGTTTGTATGACCTTGAACTAGCTACTTCATCTCTCTGGACTTTGGTTTCTTCCTTACAAAATATGATTGTATCTCTAACGTTCTATAATCCCACACATGGTCAGGGAGTCCACATAGCCACTTGTAAGGTCAGATCCTGCAGCACAGGTGATGAAAGACCTCATAATGTGCACCAGCTTCGTATAAGAGTCAACCCTGGGACCAAGACTGTCTCTGGACTTAATTCAGATGGGATTCCTGTATTACCCTATAGAGGGTATGTTTTGGAACCACGTGTTCTTATTTTTTTTTTTTCTGTTTATTTTTTTTTTAATTTATTTTTTATTGGTGTTCAATTTACTAACATACAGAATAACACCCAGTGCCCGTCACCCATTCACTCCCACCCCCCGCCCTCCTCCCCTTCCACCACCCCTAGTTCGTTTCCCAGAGTTAGCAGTCTTTACGTTCTGTCTCCCTTTCTGATATTCCCCACACATTTCTTCTCCCTTCCCACGTGTTCTTATTAATGTGAGTCCCAAGCTGTCCAAAGCTCCCTGGAAAATTTGGTATCATATATCCTACACCTAATCTGAAACTAAACCTCAGGGCCCTAATCACAGGTACTCATGCCCCTAGCATAGATAATGTGGATGAGGTATTTACAGGGACTTGGACATTCCCAATTTAAAGCCATGCCAGCTGCTGCTAAATTGATTACCATAGAACATTTCAGCACATGACAGCCCTGCAATGCGCAGGAAAAGCAACATACCCCAAAAGGCTAAAGGAGGAAATAATGGGAGTTCTTTATCAGTAAATGAAATGAGCACCAGCCGTTGTCACGTACCGCACCACTATAAGCACACATGGCTTGACATCACTGTCATCATCAGAGGAGGAAATCCTGTGCAGAGAGCCGCAGCTCTTCACAAGTTCTCACACAGTATTTGTTTCAGAAAGAGAAGAATGAATTCCTCTGGGGAACAGTGTGGAAAGGGCTTTAGGGCCCAGGACACCTGCTTCTAGTTCCGGTGTGCCGTTGGTTAGCTGCGTGACTCCAATCCATTCTCTTTATGTCACCAAAATTGCTCTTGCGAAAGTAATCAGCAGTCACAGGTTGCTCAGTAAAGTAGCTTGCATCTTAGATGCATTCAATGCTGTTGACCTCCTCCTCCTCCTCGACCTGTGACCTGATTCTCTCAACCTCTGAGTCTCTCTCCCAGGCTTGTCTGCTTTGCCCCAACATTAAATGTTGGAACTTCTCAAGGCTTGGTCTCAACTCCTCTTTCTTTTTTGCTCCATCCTCTCTCTGTCCAGTATCTCACCCAAGGAACATGGTTTTAATTCATCCTGGAGATGAGTCATTGATTTATAGCTCAAGGCTAGGCCTGCTTTTCCTCCGAGCTTCAAACACTAAAATGGGATCGGCACTTGGTATCATCACCAGGATGTCTCCAGAGCATCTCAGACTCAGCATATCCAAAATCAAACTCATGATCCTTCTTATTCCCAAACTTGCTGATCTGGGTTTCCTGTCTCAGAGAATGACTCCACTCCCCACCCCATTTCTGTAAGCATGGGATTGTCTTTAGATCTTCTTTAATTTTCCCCACCATATTCAATTCATCACTGAATCCTATCAATTTTACCTTCCAAGTTTCTCATGAAACCATCCATTTCTCTACCTTAACTGCCAGGTTAACCTGGGCTGTTGCCACTTGTCACTTGGATATTCTAAAAGTGGCTGGCTGGCTAGACCACCCAATCCATACTCCATAGCTGATCTGTTTCACTCAGCACCAGAGGGAGGCATCCAGGACAATGTGGTTGTGCTACCCTGTAATGTCTTCCCCTTTCTTTTAGAATGAAAAGCAAAAACCTGTATGACCCAAGGGGACTGACCATTTTCTTTATTCTGCGTTTCCTTAGCTTCACCTCATGCTTGTTCCCCCACCATATCTCTCTGAGACCATCTCCTACTGGTTCCTCCCTCGTTATCCTCCTTCCTGGTATTCCCTCCACCTGGAGTCTTCCCTACCTCCTATCATGCTCCTTAAGTGCTTCCATCCTTCAGCGTTTGGCCCTATTTTCAGAACCCCTTCAGAACACCCCTCCAGGCACATGGATTACTCTTTTGTGGTTCTCATCACAGCCGTATAATTCTGCTTGTCTGTTTGCCCTGCTGCTCCTTCAGTTTCTGATAAAATGAGTTGCCATTTTATCAATTTACTCCAGCATTGAGTATAGTGCCTGACAAATAGTAAGCACATGGTAAATATCTGTTAAATGAATTCATGGATGTGAACTAAAATATTTAACATCTCTAAGACTCAGTTGTCTCTTGTGTCAAAGTGGGGATATCAATGCTTACATATTAGGAGCCAGAGAACTAATCAAAATAAAACTTGGTTGAATGTGTTTAAAATAATATTTGGCACAAAGGAAATGCCTCACAAATGTTTTCTTCCTTTGTGTATAACATGGGAGACTAATGTAGAGGAGGTGCTGAGCTGCGACATAATTTCATTCGGCCCTTCTGAGGCCTCCTTGAAGGCTGAGCATGTGTCAGGGGCCCGCTGGCGTCCATACATAGCAAAGAGGGCAGAAAGAGCTGCCTGACTGCTGTCACCAGACATTGAGGTCAGGGACAGTCACAGATATTCAACAACTAGCAACCAAAGGAGAGCCTTCACCAGATGGGTGAGGAGGCCACCAAGAGTCTGGGGGTCTTTCAGTTGTACACATGTGCACACACACACACACACACACACAAACACACACACAGCACTCACCATCAACAATCCCTTCATTTCATGTGAAGGACAATTGTGTATATCTCTGCCAGGAAATTCTTAAATGCCTGTGTGGAAGTCACCACTTTTTCTTCTGCCGCCCTTTCCTCTGTGCTGTCAAGGTCAGTCAAGGTGATTAGTTCTGAGGAAATGAAGAAGGCCAGGAAATGTAGGAGATAAAGAGAAGGAAGAGAAGTAGGGAACCAGCAGTTGTCAAGAAGTGTGTGCAATTTTGTTATCCACATCTGAATTCACCAGAAGGTACCAACTTTATACCCCATCCAGACGCAACATGCACTTGCTCCTGTTCTTCAACTGTTCTCTCAGAAGGGAATGCTTCTGTGCCATTGCCTCCTCCCCATCCTCCTCCATCACGCATGCCTCCTGGGTGATGTGGTTTCCTTGATGCTCAGCAGGCTCTTCTTTGTCTCCACTTGCAGGTTACCTGGTTTACAGTGCATCCTATGAAGACTTCATTAGGAACAAGTGGTCCACCCAAGCTTCCTCAGTAACTCATTTGCCCATTGAGAACCTGAAGCCAAACACAAGGTATGATGTATCAGTCACTAGAAAGAGACAGAGAAGGATCTGGGTGTGTGGTCACAGGTATCCTCAGGTTGAAAATGAAAAGATCGATGCAAAGGTTTTATGATTTATTTTGTAGTCTGTTTACTTCCCATGGAATATCAATGAATATGCACCATATGTCACTATATCTCTCTTAGAAGAAAATACTGTATCATTATAGTTGTTAGTCTATTGTGTTTATATCCTGTTACTGATTTTACAGAGACTAAATGCTCCCTACCATTGGGGAAAGAAAAGTTGTTCTGTGTGTTGAAAGAGAACCGATCCATGTGCAGATGGTGGCATTAGGCAGCATAGCTTTCATTGTGAAATTATGTGTATCATATGTGACATTAATGGGGCAGCGATTGCTAAACATATAAGTTAACTGGTACTCAGACTCTATGATGTGGAAGTTAAGACCATTTAGAAAGGTGAATTTTACACACTAATAAGGGCACAAACATGGCTTACTGAACTGGGTGGCGCTGGCTGGCCAGAGGTCTGTGTAGGAGCCAGAGTTCGTGGCGCTCAGTATAAAAGCTACAAGGCTTGTTTCCACCGTTACAAAGAGAGTGGGTATATTCCCTCCTTTACACTATCTGGTTTTGATAGTAATGATCATCAGGAAAGCTCTGCTGGTGGGTGAAAATGAGCAAAGCACCAAGCATGTGAGGGTCATGCATGGTGTGTGTGCAAACCAGCTCTCTGGGGAAAAAAAAATCCCTGGTTTATGGTGCTTACCATTTTCTGTAGTGTAAATACTTCCACCATGGTCAATTCCAGGCTTCCAGGGGGCCTGCAGGTTCTTGAATATTTAATGATTGTCTCTCTCAAGCCCAAGCAAATGAGTCCAGCATCCCATGGTCACATCCACCCCTAAATTTATGGAGCAAAGAGCTCTAAGTGATGGGTCTGTGAGCCTGAGACCTATCATTTCCTATATAGTTGTAGGAACATGGAGAAGATTGAAACAAAACACTCTCCTTCGATAGAAATGTGCCAAAGGAGATAAAAACTGGTTAATAGCCATGGGTACCGAGACACTTCCGAACTAGCTGAGAACTTTTCTCCAGGCATTGGAGGTGCCATGTGAGCTTACCTGAGCTGAACATTCACAAACTATTATGAATTTGAGGATCTGACAAATAAAAAGCAAGGACCAACACAGGAACCTGAGAAAATACTTTTCTTTATTTTTCCCTAATAGTGAGGAAAAATGGATTAATTAAAGCAAACAAAAACAACACATTTAAGACAGTGGGGTCAACACTCGATTTTCTGCATTGTCTGCAGAGTGACAGTGCTTTCCCATCTCAGCCTTGGGGTAGAACTTGAATCCCCCTCTCCTGACCCCGCTACCCACCCCACCCTACCCCTCCTGCCAATGTTCTTTCTACAACTTTTGCTGCCAGGCTGATCTTGAGTTTTGAATATCAGGAGATGGTTGTGTAGTCACTATTTGAACAGGTATAGAGGAGTGCCCACCGTTCCTTCAATCCGCACTTAGAGTTTGCTCTGCACCAGGCACCAGGTTTTGCATTGAGGACAGACCCAGGGTGGGAGCAGCAGGGGGAGGGGATGGGGGAGTGCAGTAGGGTGGGAGGCGTGGGCTGTAAGATACACCATGGCCCAGGCCTCATGGAGCTCACAGTTTGGTAGACAGATAATTTAGCAACAGCACAAATACAAACTTTGACCAATCAGTATCCTAAGAGAGACTTTTTTCCTGAGCTTGTGGGGATTGGAGGGCAGTCAGGTGAGCTTCCCTGGGGAAATAGATAAGCAGCATTTAACTTAGGGAAGGTGGGTGGGGTGATGCCAAGCTTTGGGCAGAAAAGGGATGCCGAAAGCATGGTGTGTTCTAGGAAGAAAAGGAAGCTAGTATGGTGGGAGCAGGAGGAGAGGAGACTGGACAGGCTGGTCCCAGTGGGCTTGGGAGTCTCTTGTAGTTTCTGTCCTACCCTCCACCCATGTTCAGTGTCCTGATAGACAGGTTAGGAACAGCAGCTGCTACTGTAGCTTCTCCCTGGTATGCCTGCTCAATTATTCCTTCTTCTGATGGAAGGTGCTGGCCGGGGCACAGACCACACATGGCTCTTCCACAGATTTCCTCAAAACCCCTGTGAACAGCCTGATGTAAGGATGCTCATTGTTTCCCTGCATTACACTGATGCAGAACAGCTCTGGTGGGCCCATGTTAGTGATCCATGACCTTCTTCCATGCCTCCATCCAGCCTCCATGGAGGCTGCATGTGCCTGTTAGTACTGTCCTCAGGGTTTCTCAGGAACGCACCGCAGAGTCCCTATAGGAAACACAAGAAGTCAGTCCCCTCAAGATGATCTGGAATAGAAAATACCAGCTTTGGTTCTTTATAACTGAATGTTGTTTTTGACTTTATGGGGGCATTGCACACCTTGTTCACCTAATTCTGTCCTAGATCACTTTCTGAACCTGCATATTTCATCAATACTTAAAACACAAAGATTTCAACTGTGGGAGGTTATTCAAAAGAAGGTGTCAAGAGCTCATCTAAGAAGATAAGGCATGGGTTGCTCTTGTAACTTGGGTGAGGCAGAGATTATTCGGAGTGTGAGATATATATTTTGGTTTCTGGAAGAAACTAAATGTAATGTGGTTTTGAACATAGGAACCTTATTTTTCCCTCATAATTTCATGTTTTTCAGCATTGTGTATTTAAATTTGCTTTAACACATTAGGTGAGGTTCAAATGGAAATACATCTTTGAAATTGGGCCACTGTGGACTTTGTTGGAGGACAGAGTGTGTGGATGGAGAAAGTAGACGAGAAGAATGCTTGGGTTTCAGTAGGGAGACAGAATTGATACAGTCAAGGCGTCAGCCCAGTCTGGCATCCTGTGCCATCTCCAGAGTCGTCAAGCCCTGATTCCTTCTGGTGTCAGGACCACTCAAGCAACAGCTGAGGAAATGTTCAGCAGCAATATCCCATGTAGCCTCTGAGGATATGTCATCCCTTAGGTTTTAATTTCCCTTTTTAAGGAAAAAGAAAAAGTATCTGTAAAGTTTGACCAGTATCATTGACGTATGCCAAACCCACTGCCTGCAGGATTTTGCCTTAAATAACTCCATAACCGCTGAATAAAGTATGCATAATTGGGAAAACACGGACTACTGAGCAAACTGAGACTTGGAAACTCTTATGTACTTAATTGTGCATATCTTTTTTTTTTTTTTTAATGAAATTTAAAAAGGATTCTCTTCTAAATGAGATGTGAATGACTTTCTTGAAGGGCTTAAAAGAAGGCTAAATTTACCAAATGAGCCTTTCTTGGCTCTCTTTAATCAAACCCCAAGTCAAATATCTCTGTGTAACTGTGAAGCCTGGCTCCCTTGATGATCTTAGGAGCTTTGGAGGCTTGGTGCCAGGACAGTGGGGTAACAGACAGACACCTTTGCTCTCTGATTAAATAACTCACCTTGTGAACATTTAGTGTACTTTAATTAGTGCACAGAACCCGTGTGCCAAGACTCATGGCAGAGAAAGCTTGTTAGGAGCTCTCTGAAGTGGCAGAGTGCCACCACTTGCAGGGGTTTCTTACCCTCTTACCCTCTTCTTCACCTGTGAGTAGCTTGGGACTGCGAGAGTACAGATAATATCTGGAGTCCCAGAGGTACATGAAACACGAAGATAACAGTTGGCATAGTCAGTGGGTCACAACTGCGGTGTTGGTCTCCAGTAGTATTTCGCCACCACTTTTTGTCCTGTAGCTCCTAAGAGCACTGAGCAAGATATCTGGGGACTCCCAACCTGCCTGGCCTATCAGTCTCCTTCTAGATGATGGAGGACAGTCTCTGTTCCAAGACAAGGATTAATCCGGCAGCAAAAGCTCTCCGGGCTTTTTCCACTTCCACTTCTTGGACTTGCTTCTCTTTACTTGAGGCACAGAAGCTCAAAACTCAGTGACTTTTAAAGCTCCAGAGCCAACCATAGCACGTGGCATGCACCCAAAACATCACTGTCATGTTAGTTCCACTGAGAAGGCCAACGTCGGGACTGGCTTGCCCGACTCCCGCCAACAACGAGTTGCATCATTACTGGGTCAAACATCCTGCTTTTTCACATGGAGTGCAGTGATAAGAATTAGGTTAAATGTGAATTTTGCTCTGTAAGTGTCTTGCTGCTCCAGCTTCTAGACTCTAAGCTGCGGAACTCAAGTGGGTTGAGAACAGGATGAGAGGGGCATTCATCCAGGGACAAGCCTGCATGGGGCCATGCAGCTTTGATGCACTAAGGAACATATGCTCTCCCAGTGGCTTATTTGCCTGATATGCTCCTCCTGCTGCTGTGAGCCACATTAGTCAATACTATTAATTGTATTATTTCAAAAAGTTATTGGGAAATGAGAAAGCTCCACCAAAAATATGAATTGCCATGATGTATACATTTGTTAAAAAAAATAACACTCAAACCCTGCCACAGAGTAAGTGCTCAATAGTTTGGGAATTTGTCTTATTACACAGAAATTAAACAAGCTTCTCTTTCAAAAAAATGTTTTCTTCTAATTTCAGGTATTATTTTAAGGTTCAAGCCAAAAATCCACATGGCTACGGACCCATCAGCCCTTCGGTCTCATTTGTTACAGAATCAGGTATCTGCGCCTTCACATTCTCATTTTTTTCTTTTTTCTCAAAGACAAATACTTTGGAATCATGACTATAATAGCACAAAAACTGAAGAAGTAAAATTCTTACTTTTCTATTTAATAAGTTCATATTGGATATCACTTTATAATAGAAACATCGTTTTCTTTGTGCTGTGTTAAAATCTGGATAATAAAATTAATAGTAATCTTCACTGGAGCTGCCTGGAAAGTGGAAAGGTCACATTCCAATAAAAGGGAAAAAAATCTAGTTTTCAACCATGTGGGAAAGATAAGTTTGAATCTCTCTGTGAAAGATTTAGTTGCAGAGCTAATTTTTTTTTATTACAAACAGCTGAAGAATATAAATGTCATGGGGACTGAGAGGCATTTGCTTCTTCCAATTAGTCAGGTCTCCATGATGGTTCTGTTACTAGGAGATAAAGATGTCTTTACTTAAAAAGGAAAGTTTAATTAGAATACTATCCAGTCTTATAAGCAGTGTCACTTGGAGGATGGCTCTGCCCTGGGGGATGCTAGTATACAGAAAAGCTCTCTGGCCCTTCTGTAAGATGTTCCTGAGGTCGTGGTCTGAAGCGATATGCACAGAGCTGGCCAGTCCTGGCTTAGCAGCCTTTCCACATAGGAAGTCACACTGGGAGCTGGTACCTATGCCTCTATGCCAGGCCCCCTTCAGAAGTTCGACTGAACCAGCTGTACCCTAAAGTTGCTCTAGCTTCTATTTGGTTAGATTGTTTCCCACATGTAGCTTGACCCCAGAACATTTATAATTGGAAGATATTTTTAAGTGTGATGATTTGAAATCTACCAAATCACAGTAAGTGGGAAAAAAATAAAATCTTTCCTGAGAATATGCTTCATATTGGAAATGTTGACAAAGGACCTCAAAAGTGTTCTCATTTTTTTTCATTTAAGGAGTGTGTTCCTCATTAGCAATTAAGAAAGAGTCAAAGAAAACCATTTTCAAGAGTTAATTTGCTAAAGTAAGAAACGTGTCTGTGTTCATGGCTACATTTCCTTAAAAAAGAATGGATCTTTGGCAATGATCAGAATTAACATGATACAAATCTATAAGAAAAAAATAATTCAAATCTAGAAAGCTACCAAGAAATTCTGTCCCAAAATCTGAGAACAGAAATATAAATGTAATTTCTGAGACTGCAGTATAATTTGGAAAAGACCCCTCTTTTCTACTCCCCCTCTCAGAAAAGCCCCACCATACACCCACCCTATTCTTTGTGGCTTCTAAAGGGTGGGTGATGAAACCCCAGGGCCCCCCCACCCAGACCTCTGAATAAGACTCTTTTGTAGTCAGCTCCCAGGAGATCCTCATGCACACCATTTGACAATTTGACAGTTACTTGGAATTTGACAATTATTTGCTCTGGCCATCTTCACTTTATTCAGTCAGTTTGTTCAAATTCCTCCTTCGCTTTGCACAACTCTGCTGAAAGCAGTTAGGTCAACAACAGGAAAATTGCCAGGTAATTGAATTATGGCACTTGCCAAAGATAGAAATACATGAAGCGGATGTATATGTGTAGCGTAGGCTGCACCACGGGATAAACTTTCCATGTTTGTGTTGTGCTGTTGTTCTGTAAGTTCCCCTCCCCTCCATCCTGGAGCACTTGAAAATTTTTCGGCAGACTAATGAAATGTAAGAGCAGGAGAGCAAAATGAGCATTTACACTTACAGCTAATGGAAGGCCACTCTTCTGTGGAAGTGAATGAATGGTCTTTACAGAGGGATAGCCTGAAGGTTTGGGGGTGATAGAAATATTCTGGATCCTGATTATAGTAGGGTTCCATGAATCAATGCATGTGTTGAAACTCATAGGATATTTGCCTAAAAAGAGTAATTTTACTCAATGATAATTTTTTTAAATAAAAAAGGAGAATGGCCCATGTTATTTTATAAAAATGAACTTTTTCTAAAGCAGAATTCCTTACAAACTAGTTCTATATTTTCTTTCTTTTTAAAGATTTATTTATTTATTTTTAGAGAGAGAAAGAGAGTGGAGGGCAGGGGCACAGGGAGAAAGAATCTCAAGCAGACTCCCCACTGAGCATGGAACCCAATGCAGGGCTTGATCTCACAGCCCTGAGACTGTGACCTGAGTCGGAACCAAGAGTCAGACGCTTAACCGACTGTGCCACCCAGGTGCCACTGTATTTTCTCAAGTGGCATTGCTTGGGCTAAGATATAGAGATGTTTCACATACAGCTTTATTGAAATGCAAGTGGCCTACAATCAGCTGTGCACGTGTACAGAGTACAACTCAGTGGGTTTTTTTTTTTAAGATTTTTTTCATTTATTCATGAGAGACACAGAGAGAGGCAGAGACATAAGCAGAGAGAGAGGCAGGCTCCTTGTAGGGAGCCCGTAGGCAGAGAGAGAGGCAGGCTCCATGTAGGGAGCCCAATGTGGGACTCGATCCTGGGACTCCAGGATCACACCCTGGGCCAAAGGCAGACGCTCAACCACTGAGCCACCCAGGCGTCCCCAACTCAGTGGGTTTTAAAGTATGTTTTCCCCCTTGAAGCTGTCATCACAAATTAGTGAACATCGCTGTCACCCCAATATACTCACTGCTGCTATTCAGCCCGGCTCCCCTGCCCCACACCATGCACCCATCTTCTCCTCTGTTAACAGGCAACCACTCATCTGCTTTCTCTCACTTTAGTTTGCACTTTCTACAGTTTTATGTAAATGAAATAATGCAGTATGAACTTTTTTGTCTAGCTTCTTTCACTCAGCAAAATCATTTTGAGATCCATCCATATTATTTTATTACCAATAGTTCATTCTCTTTACTTAGCAGTATTTTGTCATATGGCTGTACCATAACTTACCCATGCATTTGTTCATAGGCATTTGAGCTACATCTAATTCTTGGCTATTACAAATAAAACTGCCATGAACATGCTTGTACAAGTGTTTGCATGGTCATGCGTTTTAATGCCTCTTGGACAAATACTTAGGAGTGGAATAGATAGATCCTATAGTAGGTATATGTTTACCTTTTTAAGAAACCACCAAACTGTTTTCTCAAGACAGATGCATCTTCTAAAAATGCTGAATACTGAATTATTCTGTAGTACCCTAAATCAAAATCCTACTGTATTGACTTACAACTTCTATAAAATGACAAGGCAGTTTAACTAGCAAAGGATATTTCCTAGGAAACAAAGGAAAGCATTGGCATAGTTCAAATTAACTACATTTGTATGTATTCCAGGGAGCTCTTTGGTTAGCTCTCTCTGTCACAATAAACATTTTGACAGTTACATGGTTGTGAAATATGACAGTGAAGTCAATTATTTCTTTTTCATTCTGCAGACAATCCTCTGCTTGTTGTGAGGCCACCAGGTAAGTTTCTTTTCTTGACAAACTTGATATTCTAGTAATCAAGTTGGATATTGAATATGAGATTGCTGTGACTACTCACAAGTAGAAATGCTAGACCACTTTTGCATTTTTATGATTTCGTGACAACTTCTTTGGTTTCCTTGTACCCTTTATCCTGATCTAGGGAAAAGGGTGACCTGGGAATTTTTTTATAGGACCATAGCAACCAATATCTATAAAAGAAACCACTGTGTGGTGGCCAATGGCTATAAAATCGATAACTTTATTTACATAATTTCATTGAATATTGGAATTCATATGAAATTTAATAGAAAATTCAATGAAATTGAAATTGCTGAAAAGATAACCAAATGCATTAAATATGCAATAGAATTCTACTCTGTATTTCAAACAAACTGTGAAAGCCCTGTTGTTTAAGTTCAAGACAGATCTTAGGAGTGATGAGAACAGTAAGAGTCTATGCTGAGGGACTTCTGGAGGGAGCAGGTAGGATGGCATGTCCCAAAAGATCAAATATGTCATTATATCTTATTTTCCTTGACTTAAGGGGTTTTTATTACTTTTAAGAATCCTGTAATAGAAATTCAAATATACTAAATATGTTCAGGTAAAAGGATCTCCTTAATTGTACTTCAGGACCAAGAAAGAAGGAGAATGAGGGGAAAGAGTGCCCATTGGGAAGGTGGGAAAGCCCAGAGAGGAGGGAAGGGTCAATGAATAAGTCAAGTTTTCTGATATTTTGTGTGAGACGAAACACCGTGGAATGCTGTGACCCAGTGCGTGTGTCTTGTGTTGTCAAGGTGGTGAGCCCATCTGGATCCCATTTGCTTTCAAACATGACCCTAGCTACACCGACTGCCACGGCCGGCAGTATGTGAAGCGGACGTGGTATAGAAAATTTGTGGGAGTTGTTCTTTGTAATTCACTGCGGTATAAGATCTACCTCAGTGACAACCTGAAAGGTAGGTCTTTGAGAATGGTGTGGTATGGGAAGGTATGGAAATTTTTTATTTTATTTGGTACTAACTTGACATAACAGGTGCATCAGAACGTTTGTATTTGAGCTGTGGACCCATTATATCTCACAGTGGCTCACACATAAATCAGTTTTTCAGGCTCTACTTTGGAGTTACTTGTTTTTACTTTGACACTTAGAAATATATAAATAAATAAATATAAATATATACATTTATATACATATAATTTTTTAAAAGTCCACTATATTTTAGAAATGAGATCCAAAATTCTGTTAGAAATATAAAGGCTGGGCACCCGGGGGGCTCAGCAGTTTAGCACTGCCTTCAGCCCAGGGCCTGATCCTGGGGACCTGGGATCGAATCCCACATCGGGCTTCCTGAGTGAAGCCTGTTTCTCCCTCTGCCTGTGTCTCTGCCTCTCTCTCTCTCTCTGTCTCTCTGTCTCTCATGAATAAATAAATAAAATCTTAAAAAAAAATTTAAAGGCCAATTTTCTTTGACATTAATTCAATAATAATAAATATGAGTGTAAGCTAGAAGTATCAAGGAAAAATCCACCACTCTTCCTTCCTTGCCTTCACCTTTATGAAGAAAAAATGTAAATGGTGAAACATACAAATGGTGTTACTTGTTCTGTGTCTGAATAAAAATTACATTGTTTTCATTATGGGAGGGGATTAAAACAATACCATATACACCTTGAACTACTAACATTTCAAAATGCCCTTTCTACCCAGCTGGCTTTGATTCACTCACCTACACAAATTTGTTTTTTTTTTTCTTAAATGTGCAACCTTTTACATTTTTAGTACATATATTTTTAAAACTTTTTCTCAGCTGCTATAGGTTTTTTTTTCTCTTGCTAGTGGTGATCTTTTAAAGACAATGTCAAAACAAAGTCTTTCCTACCACTCTCCACTTTCTCGATGTACATGCCTCTCCCAATATCTACTGCCTATATGCTTCACTCTGCTCTTTCTTTTCTCTCCCACTACTGTACTTTCCATCCCCTGCATCAGAATTCCTGGCAGCAGTTACACAGCAGCTCCAGTATTCCAGTGTCAACAGAAACACCTGCCCTACTGTGCAGCAGGACATTATACCACATGGACCATGGACAGCACCATGGACAGCACCTTATGCCACAGATACACCCCCCACTTCTAGTGACGTATGAAAATAGGTTCTTCTATTTTTTTTTACAGATCTTCATGCCCTTTGTAATTTATTTCATCTATCACAGTTTCATCTATTCCTTTTTTAAAACCAAGGAGTATAAAAGGCCTGCCATGTATAGGCTGAAATTGCCTATAATATTAATAGCTTCCATTTATTGAGGACTTGTTAAGTATTTAACATACGTGATCTTGCTGAATCTTTACAACACTTTGACATTGGTGCTATTATCACTGTTTTTCCAACATGGAAAATATGACACACCAAGTTTAAGTACACAGTTCAAATGTTCTCCAAAGCTCGGGAAAACTCTTAAAGTATATTTCTCAACTACTCACTAACCTATGATATTCCCTTATGCAGATACATTCTACAGCATTGGGGACAGCTGGGGAAGAGGGGAAGACCACTGCCAGTTTGTGGATTCACACCTTGATGGAAGAACAGGGCCTCAGTCCTACGTAGAAGCTCTCCCTACCATTCAAGGTAATTCAGACAAAGTCCTGATTATACTATCCTGCGGGTTGGGAGAGGTCAGCTAATATACAGGGAAAACCACCATTTTGTTTATCATTTAAAGATGGATGTTAACAGCATTTTGAATCATACAAATAAGGAACCAACAGAATACTCCAACCATGTGCTGGAACTGAGGTGAACCTAGGAGAGGCAGGGATAAAAGGAATATAAGACATTGTCCCTACTCTCAGAAAAATCTCTTTCCTGCTCCATAACTGGGAAAAGAAAATAAATATGTGAAAGGTAACTAAGAGTGAACAACTTAAAGTACAGATAATGACAGGAGTTATGTCACATATTTGTCCCATTGTTAGGTAGTTTTGCAGATTGTAGTCACCCTCTGAATTCAAGGGAGGCAGGCTGCTTGAGGCTATCAGAAAAAAAGTAGAGTCTGGGCTGAGTCATAGAGAAAACTAGGCATGCAAAGATTAGAGTCTTTGGGGGCAGAGAATGACATGAACATGGGTACAGAGAAGGAAAGGTAAACAAACATGAAAACCAACTGTAGCTTACCATATACTTCAGTAGGTAATGTAGCAACTATTTCATTATGGTATCACAGGGTGAGAACAAATATATTAATCTCAAAGGTTAACAGCTCACAGTATTTAATGAACTCCCTCAATTGCCAAAACAAAAAAATAAAATAAACAGAACAATTGAATGAAGTCCAGCACTGTTTCCATTATGCACTCAACTCAGTGATCTGGCGATTTCCAGACATGAGATGTTCTATCAACTTTTTTAATTTGGAAAAAAAATACTATAGTTTGGTAAACACAAATTACTTGTTTTCAAAGAATTAAGATAGGGTAAAATAGAACAGTAAAGTAAGTATATTAGTCAGAGTTCCCAGAGAAACAGAACCAGAGAGAGAGAGAGAGAGAGAGAGAGAGAGAGACTGAGAGAGCAATGTCTTAAGGAGTTAGCTCATATGATTATGGTGGTTGGCAAGTCCAACATCTGCAGAGCAGGCCAGTAGTAGGCTGGAGACCCAAGGAAGAGTCAGTGTTGCAGTGTGAACCTGAAGGCAGTCTGCTAGCAGAATACCCACTTTGTCATGGGAGGTTAATCTTTTCCCATTAGGGCCTTCAACTGATTGGATGAGGCCCACCCACATTATAGAGTAACCTACTTCACTCAAAGTCTGACGATTGAAAGGTTAATCTCATATAAAAATACTTTTACAGAAATATCTAGAATAATACTTGACCAAATATCTGGGTACCGTGGCCTAGCCCCATTGTCACATAAAATCTATCATGTTTCTTCATTTTTTTTCAAGATCTTGCATTGACCTGGTTACTTAGCATTACTTGTATTTTACTGTGTTTCCATGACCATGGTCACAGTTTTGGCCCTGAGCAGAGATGCTACTTAATCAGCATGCTGCCTGGTAGGATGGTGGGTATTTGTTCATCTGGCAAGAGTAAACAGGGCCAAAGAGGTGTTGCTCAAAATACTCAAAAATTCTTTCCTTTGAGAGATTTACCTGAAAGATCTAAAAGCCTACCACAGACTTCAAGAACTAAACCTGGAGGCTTGAGTTCTAGGCACGTCGGGG
Source organism: Canis aureus (assembly GCF_053574225.1). Lineage (NCBI taxonomy): Eukaryota > Metazoa > Chordata > Mammalia > Carnivora > Canidae > Canis > Canis aureus. Next base: position 49,114,771 of record NC_135611.1, read on the forward strand.
GCCCTCCGTGCTGTGAGGACCAAGTGGGAATTTTGCCCAAAGTTGTCCGCCCTGCAGCGAGTGCTCCACAGCAAGCGGCTACAATGATCTTCCTTTATGGAGAGAGAGAAATAGGGCACTAATGAACTCTTTCCTACCTGTGTCACACATATGTGGGGACTGGATTATCCCTCCAAATCATGCCTGGTATAAGCCTCAGGGATTATTGACCCTTCCCGTAAAATGGTAGTGTTTATTTGGAAGTAGTATTTTTCATAAAAACAATTTATCAGAGGTCTTCTGTTTGAATGGAGTTTGTAAGGATGAGAATTTTTTCTGTTGGCTTGGGCACTTCTGATGCTACAATTGTGACATCAGTTCCAAGCATGGGTTTTTTTCCCCCCCACAGCAACAGCAATTCTTGGACACCAGCTGGGAGTCCTACAATTCACACAAGTTCTGATACTGTGCCCAGAGGTGGCGTCAGATCACACAGGCTAGGGGCTCAGTCCCACAAGACTGACGCCCTCCCCTGACCAACTTCAGGTGCCAGTCACAAGTCCAGAATGCCACCTGAGCTTCTGACCTACTGGCTACATATTGGAGATTCCTACTGCCCCCTTCTCGGGTTCGATTAATTTGGAAGAGCAGCTCACAGGACTCAGAAAAAATGTTTTACTTACTAGGCTTCGTACCAGTTTATTATAAAAGTGTACAATTTGGGAGCAACTGGATGGAAGAGCTGCAAAGGGCACAATGTGGGGAAAGGACGCAGAGCATCCATGTTCTCTCTGGGAGCACATGTTCACCAACCTAGAGCTTTTAGAACCTTGCGCTTTGGGGTTTCTTGTTATTATTATTTATGTAACATAATTATCTCATGTATTATAGTTATATAATTCAATTTACATAAGATAATTTATTTACTATAATTTATATAAGATAACTGTCTTATATAGGCATGCACCATCCGAAGATGCTTTCTGAAAGTAATCCCATTAACATAAACTCAGGTGTAGTCTAAAGGGATTTGTTAGGAATATCAGGATACCTTTACCACTCTTATCACTTAGGAAATACAAGGGCTTTAGGAGCTGTGTGCCAGGAACAGGGATGAAGACCAAATATATAGTTCTTATTATAAATCACAATATCACAGACTCCATTTTTGTTCCCTCTCTTTCTTTTACCCTCTAGGCTACTTCCGCCAGTATCGCCAGGAGCCGGTCAGCTTTGGCAACATCGGGTTTGGAACTCCCTACTACTATGTGGGCTGGTATGAGTGTGGGGTCTCCATTCCAGGGAAGTGGTAACCACGGGACAATCGTGCCAAGGGCTCGCCCGTCCAACCCGCTTGACTAACTTGCACTAGAGACTGTGAGCAGGAAAAGACAGTGTCCCCCGCCCCACTGACCCTGGGACCAGCAAGGCCATGTGACGGACACTGCACATTTCAAGCATCTTCAGCCGGGAACTCAGTCCTACTTCTTGGCCTGGACGACACACAGAATTCAGTGTTGCTGTTAACTTGGCTTCTCCATAGGTTTGGATTGTAATAGCACGTTCCAGAGACAGCAGAAACACACAGCTACAGGGGATGCCCACTGACTCAGTGCAGGCTTCCTACTTTTTAGGCCCAAAATTCAGACACATCGGTGTCTCCAGGGAACAGCATAAACTTGCTGTGCTTGCTTCGTGGAATGCTACACGCTTTCTTCTTTCTCACTGGACTCTTCCAAAATTAGCCGAATTTAAGCTTCAGATGTCTCACTATGCGGTAGAACTGAGTTACTAAAAACACCACCAAAGGAAATATATCCTAAGATTTATTCCGCGGACTTACCCACTGCTAGACCAAATGTATCAAATCATATTTGTAAATTCTCAATTTTGATATTATATATATGTATATAGGCATATACATATCCTCACTTGTCTGCAAGAACATTGATTAAAGTTGCTAAATTTGTATTTGTTCACTAGATAAATGTGTGTGGGACTTTCTGGAGCAAAGGTGCTGTTTATTAACATCTTTTAGAAGCGTCCAAAGAATCTGCACTCCATGTGATGAGAACAACGGAGCGAATGCTGCTGGACTCTGGGAGTGATGGGGAGCTGGCGGTAACAGCAGTTAACACCAGTGACCTAAATGCAAACCAAGTGCTTTCTACCTGAGGAGATGATCTTTCCAGACCCGGGTGAAAATGGCTAGTTGCCTCTATGGGGACATATCCAGTATGTTTCCAGAATAATCAAGATTTGAGGTCCCAAATGATTTAAAAATCCAGTTGAAGAAAAATCCTTTCCCCTTTCCTGCCCGAGTATCTCCTCCTTGAAATACGAGCATATTGTCCCTTTTGACTGCAACACAAGAACATTTATTTAAAGACACATTTTATTCTAATTCTTTTTAAAACATGGTGTCCTTTCCATGTGCTTGGCTCTCTTGTGTCCTCAGGCAGCTCTGTGGCATGAAGGTTTTATTTTCTTTCATAAAGCTTTCAGCATCGGAGACGCAGTGGGGGGAATGAGCTAGAAGCATATCCTTTTCTGGGGCCCCCAGACTGTACCAGTAATGCATGATTTAATAGCAGAATGCAGTCCAGCCTCCTGGGGTCACTTTCACTGCCAGTACTGTGTTGAGGTGCAACCTGGTGTATCTGGTGGGTTTGAAGGGAAAACTTCCAAGGAAACAAGTGACTTAGCAGGGTCCTTTCCATGGGGCTGTGAAAACCAATGTTCTCCTCAGATTCCACGATCCCCTTTCCACAATAAGCCACAGTAAAGAAAATGCAAGCATTCTGACAGCTTGGGAAGATACTAGAATTCCTTAGGGGGACAGATTAGATACCCAGTTCTAATGTGTTACAGTTTCGCAAACCAGGATGGGAACCTCTAAGTAGCTTTTAGGGCTCTTGTCCATGAAAGGGGGATTATTTAAAAAAAAAAAAGGCCTAAAAACCTTGTTTTTCACACAAATTAACATTCAAACAGATGTCACAATGCTTTAAATAGAAGTGAGTTTTCCTGATAAACACACAGCTTGCTTCCTTCATTTCTCCCACCCACCCCTCCGAATTTCTGTCTGCTTTCAGCCTCCACTTGCCTGCTATCGGAGACCAGAGAATAGATGCCAAAATGAGGCCCTCGTCTGGGAGAGCACCAGCAGATTGCACATTTCCTGAAAGTGCCTCCCCCGGTATAAATAATTCATTAGCATGTGCAAGAGAAGAGCCATTTGGTCTGTTCCACAAGCCTGTCTTGGTGATGGGGCCCCCTTTGGAAGACACAGAGATCCAGATCAGCACTGAAAGGCAGGCACCACCTCCTTTGTGACTCACACACTGAAGGGCGCGTTCCCTGCCTCACCCCCGAAGGGCTGTATGGTCATGTACATCCTAAAGGACATGTGTCCCTCAGAAAGGAGTTTATGCTCACCTCACAGAAATACAAAGAAATTCCCCGGCATTCACTCGTGCAATGATTTTTGAGCCCTGCCTAGATCCTTAGACTGTATTTCGTTACAGAAATCAGAACTTCTATTAAAAAAAAATGTTTGCAGTTTTTTTTTGATGGAAATGACTACAAACCCCAGATAAAAATGCAGCCAAAAAAAAAAAAAAAAAAAACCCAACCACTGAATATAAGCATAGGTAGATGGTATCATTACTGATATTCGGTCCAAAGTAGGTTACATAAGCGTCCAAATGAGTGCACAGTGGCCACATCAAGTTTCCAGTTCTGTGTCCGATCTGGAGGGCACAGGTCTCAAAACCATTTCGTATCAAATTAGGAGGAAATTATTGTACTGGTTCCCTAAAGAAGGCTTCCTCTATTTCAAAGGCTCTGAGAGAGAAGAGCTTGCCAGCTCTAGAGGTCAAAAGTAGGTACAAGTGGAAATTAAAAGAATATTTGGTTCAATGTGATGAAGTTTTGGAAAAGTCCATTAGCAGATGGGCCTCGTCAAAAAATAGCGCAATGTCCATCACCAAAAAGCTTAGGTATACCTGGAAACATCTAAACTCGCCACGAGAGGCCCCCACCTGTTTTTCTCGGTCTGTGAGCTCAGAACGGTGTCTACACATTGAAAGAGTTGTAAACGGAGCAGACAGACGAGCAAAAAACCAGTAATATGTGACAGAGACCCTATTACGTAGTTTGCAAGGCCTAAAATGCTATCCTATCCTGTAAGGAAAAGTTTGTGTACCCGTTTTCTTGAGGTTGAAAGGCATAGTCCTAATTTAAATACTAGCACATACTACTTAATAGATGCCCGTTCCATTTTCTCTTACTGGAGTTAGATTTGTTTCTGAATATCTCTAGCACCTAACGCCTGAACTCTCCAAGTGGTTGGATCCTGGGTTCCCAATTTTTCCATTTGGCAAGCCCTTTGTTTGTGCTAAGGTCTCAGGAGGTGACAAGCTCTTTGGGAGACTTCATGCATATTTATCACCATCTGGTTAAAACATAATTTCCAGTTTCTACCAAATGAGTTTTGACTTATTTTCTCCCCTTTGACTTACTCAAGCCACGTGTCCTGCTCAGTTCAGGGGGCTGGGGAATTTGGGAATGTGCTGACGAATGCAGTTACAATGGTGTTCCTCTCAGCACAGAAATCAGCTCTTAGTCTCTAGTACGAGGATTCTGCTGATAGAATCAACTAGCCCGTACTTGTGTAGCATCTTGGATGTTGTGGATGCCTTCAAATCATCTCCTTGAGGTGTAACTGTTTTGCAGTTGGAGATAAGGGAATTTAGAAAGCAAGGTATCTTCCCAACCATCCATTTCCAATCATTCTTAGATCAGACTGAGCTCAATAAAATTGTATGAAACCACAGAGCATACTTGTATGAATGAAGGTATGATTTTAAATCTTAGTTGTAAGATTATTAATGTACAAAATTTAAAAAATCATAATGAGAGCTAAGCACACAGGGTTTATGATAAAGGGGAAATAAATTTGACATAAAATTGGAAGCCAATAAATTTAACACACACATACACACACAAATCTTGGTCTAGATTGGAAAAGCAACATTCTCTCAGGCACAGACGATTTGATGGCCAAAAATAGAAATACCTCCAGAGTTAAGTCAAGGGTTTACGTAAGGTTGGACCACACAGTCTCAGAACAGGCAGTAATGTGCAGAAGATACTGTGGGGTTGCAGGGATTGACAGGTTGACGAGTAGTTGCTCTTGCCTCCTTTTCTCTCTAGTCTGTTCTCTCTCGAGCTCTATATGCCTGGCCCCATTCTCTTCCCTACAGATGGCTTTCTCTGGACTCATGAGGCTCAAATGCCACCAGACCTTAGCTTCACACAGGGCTGCCATGTACAAGTGCAGTGTCCAGCTGCTGCACTGTATGCAAAGATCTGTCTACAAGACCTTGGAACTCTGCTTCTGTCAGCTAACTCTCTAAGTCCCTCGGCATCCAGTTCTAAATATCCAGACCAGGCTCTGATTGGAGATTTGGGGCAAGGGCCCAACAGCTGCTCTAATTAGCTGTTCCTATGTGGGACTGTCACCTGGTGGAAACAAGGCTGCCTATGCCTACCCTTGCACAGGGGCTATTTGCATGTGGAAAAAGATAATGACTGATATCTTAGGACAAACATACATAGGTGAATGAGAAATAAAATAAGAAAAGTGAGTCATTTTATAAGGCAACTGAGCATTTAAAATTTCACATAGGAAATCACAAAATTTCATGATTGTTCACTAAGACTTTACATTTCATAATCTCTAGTCCTTTTAGCTGCCGTTGGGGTAGCCTTCCTTCTTAACTGAAAGAAGTTTGAGAACAATTTCAAATATTTATAATTAAATTATAGACTAGATGCACTCTACCACACCTATGTTTTTAAAGAAAAAAATGAGTACATTCCTTCTGCTGTCTGAGATGCTCCAGGAAATTTTAAAATTTTGAAGAGAGATAAGAAAGCAATACACAGTGTTTCTGAAGCTTTCTGTTACCAGGCCAATGATGAATGAACTGATGTTAACGTAGTCTTCCTGAACAAGATGCAATGAATTTACCAGTGATAGAAAGTTCTTGAGGGGCTCCTGGGTGGCGTCCAACTCTCAATTGAGCATCCAACTCTCGATTTCAGCTCAGGTCATGATCTCAGGGTCATGGGAATGAACCCTGTGTTGGGCTTTGTACTCAGCAGGGAGTCTGCTTGAGAGTCTCTCCCTCTTCCTCTGCCCCTCCCCCATGTACTCTGTCTCTCAAACAAGTAGTAAATCTTAAAAAAAAAAAGAAAAAATCTTTTTTTAAAGATTTTATTTATTTATTCATGAGAGACACACTCAGAGAGAGAGGCAGAGACATAGGCAGAGGGAGAAGCAGGCTCCATGCAGGGAGCCTGATGTGGGACTCGATCCTGGAACTCTGGAATCATGCCCTGAGCCAAAAGCTGACACTCAACCACTGAGCTACCCAGGCGTCCCAAGAAAATAAAATTCTGAAAGCCCTGGAAGTAACTGACCCAGAACACCCATGGGGGTGGGAGGTGGTTACTCCAGGCTCTGGAGAAATGAGAGGATGCACTTTGTTCAGTGATCTGAGATATCCAGCTACTTCAGGGTAAATTTCTAGGTCCTTCACATGGCCTCCAAGATGCTCCATGATCTGGGCACCCCACACCTGCCCCCAACATACCCACTGACACCAACAATCCTGCCACTACTCTGACCGCTTGCCTACCCATCTGCTGCACAGAGTGGACTCACAGTAAATATCCATCAAATGAGTAAACATATGGCTAAGATATAGATGGGAATTAAGGAGACAAAACTTTTCAGTCCAAGATTATCAATGAGCAAAACATACCCTCCAGTCTCGGATTACTTCAGCTCCCTGCAATTTTCCACAAACATTTATCAGGGTCCTGACATCTACTCCCCATCAGCACTCACCTGCATCCTCTGCTGCTTCTCGTTCAGGAGACTCCTCATCTCTCTTCACTTCTGGGAGCCATTGGTCTCCCATGAGCCTACAGCATGCCCATCCTATTGTTGAGATGCCCCCCAGGCCCAGGCTCAGTGCCCTGATCTCTATGTTGTGGTGCCTCCCTCTTGTCTTGAAAGACTCTTCCTCAACATTCAGATATGCTCTAGTCTTTCTCACCTTAGAAAAAAGTTTTAAATTTAAATTGAAAAATGTTTTCTACCACCCCAGGTGACCCCTCGGCCACTCTCACGCTGTGCTTTCCTTTGAGCTGAGTCCCTAAATTAATCACCTGCACTCCATTCCCTGGCCCTCCACCTCATTCCTAAATGTTTGTCTCAACACCACCAAACCCCGGCTTCTGTGACCCACCTCACACTCAGCTCTCCCAGGTCCTAGTCTCTCTGGTAGCTCAACCCAGTGGACACTGCTCAGTCTTTTCCAGTTTTGAGGCTTGGAACACTTGACTGCTGACCAGGGTGTCCTTCTTGAACCATTCTCTACATGGTTCTTCCTTTTGTGGATCCAAAAGACCACCCTAGTGTTCTCGGTTTTTGTTTAAGGGACTTTCGACAATACCTGAAGACAACTTTCTCCTCTGACTTTCTTTTAAAAAATACAGGCATATTAAAGAGATATGCAAGGGCAAGGATGATTGCCTTGCAAGTTACAGTAGAGAAGGAGATATGTCCCCCAAGATGGTAGGTAGATGTATCTGGGCCCTGCAGGCCATTCCTACCTGCCTGCCTGGAGCTGTGGTAGATTGAGGATGACTACAGTGAGCCACTAAGACTAGAGCTGGGCTCCTGGAGGTTTCTAGCTGACCCCATCCTGAGCCTTCTTCCACTGACACACAGCAGGGAGCAAGAGGGTGTTTGCCTTCAGCTGTGCTGGCCTGGGAGTGAACACAGAGTTAGGAACAAGTCATTCCTTCTCTCATTCACCTAGCTAATGTCAGTTAAAATCAAAATAAGTGCCAAACTTTCTTCTAGATACTGTGGCTATACACCCAATCCCTGTCCTCACAGAGATTATATATTATGGAGCAGATGAAAAATATGCAAACAAGTATACCAGATGTAAGCTGATAAAAGTGAATGAACATAAATAGAGAAGATGATTGTGTCACAGGCAACTGAGGGCTAGGGGCAGGAAATGCCCATCAAATGCTCTGTTCTGGGACAGACTTAGGATACCATTTGCTGGGAGAGAAGGAAAGTGGGATGTAGGAGGAAGCACCAGTAATTATTGGACCTAAAGAGCTTCTACCTGGGCATATGGGATCTCAGACTTGACACATAAAATAAATAAAATAATACTCATTTCCTGGTCTTTGAACGCAGTAGGATTATCCTCATTGATTATGTTGCTATAATCCTAACACCATAAGAAGGGAGTCTAGATCCCGTCCCACCCAAGAGACTGCTGACCACAGTCCAGATCCACTCACTGAACTAGTCACCCATATTCAAGCCCAGACATCGCCAGGGAAGAGGGGAGGGACAGTGAGTCTTTTTCTTTTTCTTTCTTTCTTTTTTTTTTTAAGATTTTATTTATTTATTCATGAGAGAGAGAGAGAAAGAGAGGCAGAGACACAGGCAGAGGGAGAAGCAGGCTCCATGCAGGGAGCCCGACTTGGGACTCGATCCCGGGTCTCCAGGACCACACCCTGGGTGAAGGCAGCATTAAACCGCTGAGCCACCCAGGATGCCCGGCTTTTTCATCCAGAGATCAGAGAGCTAGACCTCATTCTCCTTTCAGATAGAGACTGGGTACTTACTCTATGTTTGGATGGCTGAAGGCCTCTTCTGTAATTTTCTCAAAACAGAGGGTATCTCCCCTTAAACAGAGAGATCAATTGATGTCCATCTTTTGGGGGAACTTGCCATATCAGTCTCCACTGACCACTGAATTATGAGCATCATAAAGGTAGAGGCTACATCTGCTCTTTCATTTACTGTCATGTCTTGGCATCACACACAGAGCCTGGCCCATAGCAGGTGTTCAATAAATAAGTCTTTGGTGAAAGAATGAATGAGCAAATGAATAGATGAATGCATTCTCTGTTGCTCTCCTCTGATTGCATTTCTTCTAGGTGTGCTGCTTTTTTCAATCTACTGGCTCTGTTCAGCTTTTTTCAAAGGGCAAAGAATATGAGGCCAGGATCATTCTCTCAAGGAAGTTTCACTAACATGGAGAAATTCTTCCAGTGTCTCCAGTTAGTATCTTCTCTAGGTCTTCAGTTAGCTTATTCCCAGTTCTGTGATAATGTTTCTCATTTATGCAATTTTTTCCATTTGGAAATTGGAGACCTGATATAATAGTAATAGCATTATATACCATTATAACATAAAACCTGGAATATAAACACTTGGTGACTCAAGACTATTATGTTTCCTTTCTTTTTTCCAGAAAAGCAGGAGAACTTGCAGTTAAGGGCAAGAACAATTGAGCAGGAAAGGAAACCCCACGCAAATAGCAGCCCCCTAAAATCTTCTCCTAGCCTAGTCTTCCAGAAGGCCAGTTGACATTAGGTAGCAGGAGGGTCTGGGTTGAAGCTGGGTCTCAGACTGGGGAAGGCATGGCTAGAAAGGATTCTAAAGATGGGTCTTTGTACTGACTGCTTGCTTTCCTACTCCTCCCTTGGCCTGTTTTCATTCTTTTGCAGTCCACTTGTACTGGATAGGCCAGGACTCCTCAAAGCACCTGCAAGTTACACTTTCACCTGTTGTCCCTCTCTGAGAAAAGAAGCTTTGTGAAAGAGGTGTCCTATCCAAGTCTCATTGGACAAGGATGATGCTGGAACTAGAGGGTGACTGTAGGGACCCTCAAATGCATCCATCAGATTATCCCTTTAGGGAGATGACAGATGATAGATAGATAGATGATAGATAGATAGATAGATAGATAGATAGATAGATAGATAGATAGATAATAGGTGTACAGAGGGTGAAACCCACCATGATTTCAACAGTAACACCAAGAGTGAGGCTTAGACATTAAGAGACACATGGGAAGAGCCAAGCTTTTTGGTTCAGGATGTTTGCTCACAATTCTCTATCCTTATTCTCCACAACCTTAGTCAGACCTTTTCAAAGATGATACAACCATCCAAGCAGACACAGATCTTATAGATATTTCATCAATTAAGCAAACATTTATGACTTACTAACTTGTATAAGGCACGGTGATGGTGGATCAGCATTCCAATGGTAAACAGATGTCACATTCAAATTAGAATCATTCAAGGAGGTTGAAGGAAGGGAGTAGTTATGCAGGTGTGGGTGAGGCCCCCAAGGAATACTGTGGCAGTGGGCTGTGACTGCGCCTGAGTCTGAAGGGCCAGAGGAAGAAATGACTAGCAGAATCCAGAGGGAGGGTCTATAGAAAAGGCCAGTTTTAGAGAAGCATGACCTCAGTCAAGGGGCCACTCCTGGCTTCCTCTGTTTTCCTTCCCACTTCTTCCTATTTCCTGCCAGCTCCCCATTGCCCAAACCCATCTGGAAGCCAGGTGACAAGGAAGCTGGCTGATGAGGTTGAAGCAGGTCGGCCCTGCAGCAGAGAATAGGGTGGAGGAAGCAACCGAGCGTAACTGAAGACAGAAAATTAGAAGCATGCACCACATCTGGGAATTGATAACTCATTTTTCACAATCATTAGTTACTTTTAGCATGTTATGATATCATTAGCAAAAATGAGTTAAGGACAACTTTTAGAGCACTCGTTTAAATAGAAAGAGACTTCAAACTCCCTTCTCTTCCTGGAGCTGGTAGAGACTTCACAAGGCATCTCACCTAAATCATTATAGAGTTGAAACTGAGACCCTGAAAGCTGAAATAATGTGCCAAAGCCACCCGCTGAGTCACGGGTCCCATTCTACTCACTGACAGGAGTGACAAATATGAGCACAGAGGCTACCACTCGGCTTCCCCTGACCCATGAAGACAGCTAATCAATCAAGGCGGTTTTACCCCAACAACCTGCATTTAACCAGGGCATCACTCTGGCCAGTTCTCTCACTGAACAGTGCCAGCAGTCAAGTTCAAACCTGTTTGCCATCTTGTGCTGTGAATGTCTCTTTGTTTGGATTTTTGGCAAGAACTAATCTACTCTCAGGGCTCCTTGATGTGTGGTCAGAATGGCGGGGGAGGGGGATGATAGTTTGAATCAAATTAGTGTTTTCTCCCCAACAGTGTTCAGTTTGGGGGTTTAGTTGACAACTCTGGCTTTCTTCAGCACTAGGTCCTCGATTAATTCAATTTATCAAGGATTTGTTCACAAGCCACTACTATGTACTTGGTATTGTGCTACTGCCGCTAAGGCCAAAGGGAGAGAGGTGTGTTTGTTGCCCTCACAGGTTTAGTCAAATTTAAGGAGAAAAGCATACATTCCACTCTCCCTGTGGCTGGGCTGACCCTGGCATTACTTTTGGCCATTTTTCCAGCCACCTTCTGTGATGTCAGATTCAGAGGAGCTTTGTGTTCCTTCTGTCCCTAACTCAGTGGGGAGCCATCACACTGTTTTCACTGCTCTCCCACTTGGCTCCACACAGGCTCCATACAGACCATCTGCCCACCCTATAAGACCCTAACAAGCCCCATCACACTACCATCTCCTTTGAAGGTTTGGAAATTTATGGACTTGGTTCAGTTGAAAAAACATGAATTTGATGATGAATTCCAAGATGGATCTTGAAAGTTCTGTATGGGAAGTAGTCCTACTCTAGTAGAGGTCTGAGGTTCATTCAGGAATAAGCATGAGTGATGCAGAGTCCCTGGCATTACACTTCACTTTGACACAGGATTTCAAGGGCTTCAACTTAAGACTTAAGTTAATGTCGGGAGAGTGGGTGCAATTTCATCTGGGCCCTCAGCACATGGTGATGTTTAGAAGCAATGTGTCGACCTGTCCCTTCTTCGATTCAACAAATTTTCAACAGCAATATGTGCCAGGGGGGTTGAATGAATAACAAATACACATAGCTCATGCCTATCTCAGGGTTCATGGTCTACCCTGAAACAATACCTGAAAAACTGGACTTCTTTAAAAGATTGGGGAAAATTGCACCTATATGATAGATATTTTGTATTTATTTGTATCTCTGTGTTGTCATCTTGATTGTTCTGTTTCATGTGAAGCACAGCTGCTTTCAGACTCTAAATTCCATTTACAGCATTTTTGGGTCGCCTTGTTTTATAGGAAATATTTATTTGATGACCAGAATTCTGTTCTGTTTTTGATAGTGAATTAGAAAATGCTGTTTCCCCACTGGGAATGCTCTAGTTAATGAGAAACAAATGGTGTCCTGGGAGGTACAACACTTGTTGACCAGGCCAGAAGATTTTTTTGATGTTAATTTAGGGTTTTATCTGTAGTCAGGATATTTCTGAGTTAATTGGTAATTATTGAGTTGTAAAATAGATTGTATTTTGTATATAGATTATGTATAGATTGGTTCACAGTTCAAATACAAGGTGAATACTATTAATGCATCCATACACACATTCATATTCATCTAATTTCAGTAAGTCCTTACCAAGTGCCAAAGACTTCCAAATACAGATTCATTCCTTGTTTGTTTATTATTATTATTATTATTTGGCTTTTAAATCATTTTAAGGTAAGATGGAAAAACAAAATATTGCATATAATTAGTGTATAGAACTTGATGAGTTTGGAGATAGAATATACTTGAGAAACCATCACTATAATCCATACCATAAACATATTGATAACCTTCAGAAGTTCCCTCCACCCTCTTTATTTATTATTATTTTGCAAGTGTGTGATAAGAACATTTAACAGAAGACCTACCCTCTCAGTAACATCTTAAGTATACAACACAGTAGCAGTAATTACAGGCACTGTTCTGGGCAGCATATCTCTAGGATTTATTCATCTTGCATAATTGAAACTTTATACACTTTGACTCCATTTCCTCCTCACCCAGCCTCTGGCACCCACCATTCTACTCTCTACTTCCATGGTTTTGACTCTTAGATTCCTCAAATAAGTGGTGTCATGTAGTATTTGTCCTTCTGTATCTGATTTATTTCAGTTAGCCTAATGGCCCCTGGATTCATGCATATTGTTGCTAATGGCGGAATTTCCTTCTTTCGTCAGGCTGAATAACATTCTATTGTGTGTAAGCACCATATGATTTTATTTATTTTCTTTTTTTTAAACTATAGTTACCATGATTTACATCTCTAGGACTTATTTATTCACACCTGAAAATTTATACCTTTAGACTCTTGACCCATTTCATCTACTCTCAACTACCACCAATCTGTTCTGTGTATCTCTGAGTTCAGCTTTTTGGTTTCTGTTTTGTTTTATTTTATTTAGATTCCATGTATAAATGAAATTATATGGTGTTTGTCTTTTGCTGTCAGACTTATTTCATTCTGTATAATGCTCTCAAGGTCCATTTTGTTGTCACAAATGACAGGATCTTCTTTTTATGGTTGAGTAATAGTCCACTGTGTATGTTTATCCATTCATCTATGGATGGACACTTAGATTGCTTTCAAATCTTGGCTATTGTAAATAATGCTACAATAAGCATAGGGATGCATATATCTTTTCAATTCAGTGTTTTCATTTTCTTTGGATAACTACCCAGAAGTGAAAGTACTGGGATATATGGTATTTCTATTTTAAAAAAATTTTTGAGGAACTTCCATACAGTTTTCCACAGGGTTACACTAATTTCCATTCCTAACAACAGTGCACAAGGGTCCCCTTTTCTTCACATCATCACCAATATTTGTTATATCTTGCCTTTTGGATACTAGCCATTCTAATAGCTTTGAGACAGTACCTCATTTACTTTTCTCATTCCTTAACGATGAATAATGTTGAGCACCTTTTCATGTACCTGTTGGCCATTTGTATGTCTTATTTAGAAAAAATGTCAGAACGCCTGGGTGGCTCAGCGGTTGAGCATCTGTCTTCAGCCCAGGATGTGATCCTGGGATCTGAGTCCCTCATCGGGCTCCTTGCAGGGAGCCTGCTTCTCCCTCTGCTGATGTTTCTGCCTCTGTGTGTGTGTCGCTCATGAAAAACAAATCTTTTTTTTTAAATGTCTATTCAGATCCTTTGTCCACTTGTTAATTGGGTTGGAGGTTTTTTCTTTGGAGTTGTGTGAGTTCTTTATATATTTTGGATATTAGTCACCTGTCAGGTATATGACTTACAAATATTTTCTCCAATTTGGTAGGTTGCTATTCCATTATATAAGTGTCATGGTTTAATTATTCATTTATCAGGTGAAGGACATGTGATTAGTTTCTAATTTGGGGGTGATTATGAATGCATACTATAAATGCTCATGTATAGGTTTTGTGTGAACATAAGTTTTTATTTCTGTAGGAGGAGACTTCTTAGTAATGTGGTAAATATATGCATGTTTAAGTTTGTAAGAACTGTCAAACTATTTTTCCGAAGTGACAGTACCATTTGCATTCTTACCAGTAATGTATGAGAATTCCAGATTCTCTACATCTTTGCCAGCCCTGGACTTGTCAATTTATTTTTAAAACTTTAGCCATTCTAACAGGTGTGGAGTGGTATCTCACTGTGGTTTTCATTTGTACTTTTTTAAAAAAAAAAAAAAAAAGATTTTATTTATTTATTCATGAGAGACACGGAGAAAGAGGCAAAGACATAGGCAGAGGGAGGAGCAGGCTCCCTGAGTCAGGAGCCTGATGCAGGACTCAATACCGGAACCCCAGGATCCTCCCCTGAGTGGAGGGCAGACACTCAACCACTGAGCCACCCAGGCGTCTCTCATTTGTACTTTTTTAATGTATAATGACATTGTGCATCCTTGCATGTGCATATTTACCATACTTATATCTTCCCTGGTGAAATGTCTTTTAAAATATTTTACCCATTTCTTCTAACCAGTTTGTTGGTTTTCTTATATTGAGTCATAAAAGTGTCTCATATAGTCTGAAAACAGGTCTTTTGTCAGACATATGATTAGTGTAGATTTTCTTCCAGGGTATAGTTTGACTTTTTAATTCTCTTAACAATGTTTTCTGTATAGCAAAAGTTTTTAATCTTGCTGAAGTCTAATGCATCATGTTTTTTCTTTTACGGATTATGACTGAAGGGAAATATATAAGAAATTACAAATAGTTTCTTCTAGAAGTTTTATAATTTCTTCTGGTGGTTTCATAACTATAGCTTTAGCTTTTAGGTCTATAAAAGACCAATTTGAGTTAATTTTTATGTAAGATACAGGTATGGGTTTCTTTTTTTCTGTATATTCAATGATGTTCCCAGCACTATTTGTTGAAAAACAAAAATTTCTTCATTCAATTGCCTTTGTGTTATTATTGGTGTCTATCGAAAGGTGTATGGATAAAGAAGCTGTGGTATATGTATACAATGGAATATTACTCAGCCATTAGAAAAGACAAATACCCACCTTTTGCTTCAACATGGATGGAACTGGAGGGTATTATGCTGGGTGAAATAAGTCAGTTGGAGAAGGACAAACATTATATGGTCTCATTCATTTGATAAAAGATAGTGGAAGGGAATAAAGGGGAAAAGAGAGAAAATGAGTGGGAAATATCAGAAAGGGAGACAGAACATGAGAGACACCTAACTCTGGGAAACAAACAAGGGGTAGTGGAAGGGGAGGTGGGTGGGGGGTGGGGGTGACTGGGTGACGGGCACTGAGGGGAGCACTTTGGATGAGCACTGGGTGATATGCTATATGTTGGCAAATTGAACTCCAATAAAAAAATAATTAAAAAATGAAAAAAAAAAAGAAAACCAGTTGACCACATATGTGTAGGTCTATTTATGGACTCTATGTTCTATTTTGCTGGTCTTTTGGCCTATCATTATGCCAATACCACAGTCTTTGAAAACAAATTTTGTAGCTTTAGAATAAGTCTTGAAATCAGGTAATATGAGTTGTATAACTTTGTCCTTTTGTAAAATTATTTTGGCTACTCAGAATCCTTTGCCTTTCCATATAAATTTTAGAATCAGTTTGTCAGTTTCTATAAAAAAAAATTCCTTGTAAGATTTTGTACTGCATTGAGTCCAAGATAGGGTTGAAAAGAATTTATATCCTAACAAACTGAGTCTCACAATCCATGAATTCGGTATAGCTTTTGATTTATTTAGAACTTGCTTGCTTTTTTCATCAGTGTTTTTAGTTTCCAGGATACAAATCCTCCATATATTTTATTGGACTTTATGTATTTCACATTCTGTTTGGATTTTCTACTATAAATGGTACTTTAAAACTTTTAAAACTTCCAATTGTTTATTGCTAATATGTAGGATTGCAGTGTATTTTGTATGTTGGCCTTGTGTTTTCATCCTTGCTAAACTCACTTATTAGTTTAGGAGATATTTTGGTTGACATCTTGGGACTTTCTACATAAGCAGTCATACTATCTGTGAATAGAGACAGTTTTCTTTCTTTCTTTTCAGTTTATATACATTTTATTTCCTTTTCTTGTCTATCACTCTGGCTGACCTCCAGTATGATGTTGAACAAGAATCATGAAAAAAGGCATCTTTGCCTTGTTCCTAATTTTAGGAGGAAAGCTTTTAGTGTTTCACCACTAAGTATGATGCTAGCTGTAAGTTAACATTATAGATTCCCTTTCTCTTGTAGATACACCCTTGTATTTCTAGTTTCCTTTGAGTTATTATCACATTGAATATTAAATTTTTCAAAAACTTTCCTGCATCTCAGATAGTTCAATAGCTTTTCTTTATTGGTTTGTTGATATATTGAATTTTATCATCAGCTTTTTAAATATATAATCACTATCGCATTCCTGGGACAAACCCCATCTCACCGTGATGAATAATAATAATAAATATTATTATACATTATGTGATATATTATATAATATATAATATATTATTATTATTTTGATAATTTCAATTTGCTAGTATTTTTGTTAACCATTCTTGTATCTATGTTCATGAGAGATAATGAACTCTAATTTTCTTTTGATATCAGGGTAATTCTGGCCTCATAAAATAAGTTCTAAAAGTTGCATCCCCTTCTATTTTCTTGAAGAATTTACATAAAATTGTTATTATTTCTTCCTTAAGTGTTAAATAAAACTCTCCCATGAGTCCATTTAGGTCTGGAGTTTTCTTTGTTGGAAGGTTCTTAACTACATATTCAATTTCTTTAGTAGATAGAGGACACTTCAATTTAATCTGTTTTTTTTAACATAAAATTTGATGGTTTGTGCCTTCAAAAACTTAATTAATTTTACATAAGTTGTGAAATTCATGGCATAAAATTTTCATAGCATTCTCTTATTATTGCCTTAATATCTGCTTGGTCTATACTGGTATCCTCTCATCCGTTTATAACAAGACTAATTTTTGCCTTCTCTTTCTCTTGGTTAGTCTGTTTATATCTTTATTAATTTGATTGATCATTTTAAAGGAATAGCTTTTGGAGACTTCCAGGGAAGTTGGTGGAATAGGAGGATCCTAGGCTCACCTCAGCTCAAGGATATACCTATAAAACACCCACATCAATGTAAATAACCAAGAAAATAACCAGAAGATGACAGAACAGACTCCCCACACTTAAATGTAAAGAAAGAATGATCCTGAAGAGGGTAGGAAGGGTGGAGACACAGTCAACACAACTAAAAGAACACACAGCAGCACAGGCCTCTCACCTACCCAACTCCCTGCCTCTCCCAAAGACTGTCCCTTGCAGACCTTCGGTGGCTCCTGAGAAGTTCCCCACTTACATGGTGGTCCTGCCCTGAGCACCTTCTCTCCTGGATTCAGGGACTGGGGAAGACACCACACAGACCTGCCCTCACCGTCCCATCAACCTCTACCCCATCACCTCCAGCCTGGGCCATGCAGAGAAAGGCAGCTTCTAACGCCCACTGCACTGTGTAACCACCAGTGCAAGAGCCAGCTTGGTGCCTCAGCTTCCCCATTTGTAAAATGGGTACCCAGAGCTACTGGTGGGATATTTTGGGATATTGAAGGGCAGAGCACAAGTCACCCCAGAAGCTGCTTTTTATACATTTTGTACAAGGACCACTTTGTAAATGAATGTATTTCCAGTCAATTTTAGTAAATGGCAGTTTCCATATCACATGCTACACCAGTTCAGGGCGAGAATTTTCTAATAAATCGTTTCTAATATTTAAAAAAAAAAAACCACTTTTTTTTGGGGGGGGGACACTCAGCAGGTTTATTTGAAATGGATTTTTCCCAATGGTTTCAACAAAAATCCAGGGATTGACTCTTTACTGGTAGACCTGGAAAACCTAGGCCCATGTAGCCCCCCGAAGCCAGGAGATGGAATCAGCCCTAAATGAATTGCTTGGAAGAGAAGAGTTCCTCAAACTTTGGAGATATTTTCCAGCAGACAGAATGGATGTCCTCAATCTGTTATCCTCTCCTCTCCACATTACTTTATAGAACAGGATCTACCAGCTCTATTTTCCAAGGTGGGAAAGAGACTCGGCTATACCAAACAACTTTTTCAAGGCAACACTCCCAATCTTTCCAGATCATAGCACTATCCAACCATAGCACTATCTGTGGGGAGGAGGGAAGGATGGTAAGGGGAGAAGAGCAGACCTCATATCAGGCAACCCAAGCATGAGGGACTGGCATTGTAAAGATGAACCCCTGTAACATTTAGCTTTGAAAACCAGAGGGGCCTAACTTCATGAGATCTTACAATCACTGGGGTTTAACACCTGGAACTTAAAAGTCAGTAGGTTCAGCTCTAGGAGAGCCAGAGGAGGATAGGAAACTGAATTCCCTCCCTTAAGGAAATAGCACAACAAATAGCCTATGGAGATACAGCATACATACAGCAGTTTGAAAAGTGCAGGGGGGATACAAGAGGGAGATTTGTTTACTAATATCAGAGCATGTTCTAAAGGGGAATGGATCTTTGGGAAACTTCTCTAAGAATAAAAGAGTGGGCAGGTGCTATTCTCCTCACCCCACCCCCCAGCCTAACTACTTAGACACCTGCAGGAAACATTGCAGTGCCAACATTTCACCTAGCTTGTCTACAGTGTGCCTTGTCCCCACACTCTTCTGTGGTCCTGGCCCCTCCAACACACCCTTGGCAGGTGTCCATCCAAAAGGTCCCACAAGAATGGCAGTGTGCCAGCAGCTCCAACAGGAGTCAGCACCACTCCAAAGTGACTCCTGTCAAGGGAAGAAGGAAAGAAAATCATACATAACAGCTCAACTGTGGCTGGGTGGTGACATCTGGTCTGAGTGCAGGCTCCACCCACCAATAAAAGCTTCTCAAGGGACAACACAGGAAGAGTACCCTACAGTTTGGTGCTACCACAGCTCTAACACATGTGTGGTCTGACTCAACTCAAGCATAAAGTGGCCCTAGACTGGCCAGTTAATGACACAGGGACCAAACCCTGGCCACAACAGGCAAAGAGAGCCATTGCAGATGACTGGACAAAAGACTAAAGAGGTTCAACCACAATAATAGGGCACATGAAACACACATAGGAGACATGCCTGAAGCACCAGGTTCTGGTGAACAGGAGACGTTGCACCACATAAGAGACATGGCTGAGTTTCTTAACACATGGAAACAGACACAGAGTTAGACAAAATGGAGAGACAGAGTAATATGTTGCAAATGAAAGAAAAGGATAAAATCACAGCAAGAGACCTAAATTAAATGTAGATAAGAACTATGCCTGATAAAGATTTAAAGTAATGGTAAAAAAAGATACTCACTGGACTGGAGAAAAGAATGGAGGACTTCAGTGAGACCCTCAACAAGGAGATAGAAAATATAAAAACCAATCAGAGACAAAGAACTCAGTAACTGAAGTTAAAAATATACTAACTGGAAGAAATAGTAGAGTAGAGGAAGCAGAAGAACCCATCAATGACCTGGAGGACAGAGTAATGGAAAACAATCAAGCTGAACAGGGAGGAGCAAAAAGAAAAATAAAAAATGAAAATAGGTAAGGGAACTCAGCAACATCACCAAGCACAATAACATCAAGCATTCACATTATTGGGATACCAGAAGGAGAAGAGAGAGAAAAGGGGATAGAAAATTTATTTGAAGAAGAAATAACTAAAAATTTCCCAGATCTGGGGAAGGAAACAGAAATCCAAACCTATGAGGCACAAGGAGCCCCCATCAAAATCAATCCAAGAGGTCCACACCAAGACACATGGTAATTAAAATGGCAAAATGTAGTGATAAAGAGATAATTTTAAAAGCAGCAATAGAAAAGAAAACAGTTACATCAAAGGAAAACCCCCTAAGGCCATCACCTGATTTTTTGGCAGAATCTTTGTGGCCAGAAGATAGTGGCATGAATTATTCAAAGTGCTGAAAGAGAAAAACCCTGCAACCAAGAATACTCTATCCAGCAAAGCTATTATTCAGAATAAAATGAGAGATAAAAATTTTCTTAAACAAACAAAAGCTAAAGGAATTCTTCATCACTAAAACAGCCTTTAGTTAAATGGGACTTTTTGAGTGAAAAAGGATTATGAATAAGAAGAGTAGGAAGCACAAAAGTAGTAAAATTAGGTATATCTATAAAAATCAGTCAAAGGAGGGGCACCTGGGTGGCTCAGTTGGTTAAGCGTCTGCCTTTGGCTCAGGGCATGATCCCAGGGTCCTGGGATCAAGCTCTGCTCAGTGGGGAGCCTGCTTCTCTCTCTCCCTTTGCTTCTCCCCCAGCTTGTGCTCTCTCTCTCTCACTTTTGCTCACTCTTTCAGATAAATAAATAAAATCTTAAGAAAAATAAATGTAAAAAAATTAACATTTGATTATAATCAAAGTATATAAAAATTTAAGGCATTTTCATCAAATATAAATTAAATGTAAATAATTGAAAACTGAAAACTTTTTCATGTTTTCAGCAGTCATTTTTCTCTTAAATTATTCAGAACTATCTATTGAAGTTTAAGGCAAAATGTAAAACATAATTATTAATATCACAGTTTTTAAAAAATATCAGTTAAGTAGAGCCAAAATATTTTGGGATTTTAATAAAGGCAGCTTGAATATTTTAATAGAAATTTTACCATTTTGTAATTTAAGATTCAACATTTCATTGTCAATGGAAAGAATTGGTGCAGTGCTTCATGCTTGTTAATGCATATATATACAAGCTGAGGAGTCAGATGAATTACCATTGTAAAATATTCTTCAACCTCCATGTGAAACTATTGCAAACACCACAGTCATCTATGAGAACTCCAGATCAGGAATTAGAATATGAAGAGAAGAAAGAAAAATAGATATTTGACACCACTGGGAAAAGAAAAAAAATTGTTATGCAGAAATCCAGTGCATTAAAAAAAAAAAAACCCAAAAACAAAAAACTCCAGAATCTAGTGCATTCATGTTGAGGATTTGATCGTTTTAATCACCTTGTCTTTTCTTTTCCCTACATGCTCAGCCTCTCTGCACTCTGATGGTGGCCAAAGTTCAGCCCAACACTGGTGCTTTGGCACACAGTTGCCTCTTGTTTCAAAGACATACAGCAAGACCTATGGAGAGGCATTGCCCTAGAGCCTGAACAGTGCTTGCTATAACGGCAGATGTTTGGGGTTATGGGTGGCACTGTGCCAGCTCTGCATACCAGATGCCCAATGACCCAGGCACCTGGGCATTGTTTCAATAGATTTATTTTGTGAGAGTGTTTGTGATGTGTAGGGCTTTCTAAAGCATGAGCCGTGGCATGTCAGTCCTGCCTTGTACTGACTGGTCCCTTTTCTGGAATAGTCTTCTAGATATCTGTGAAGCTAACTCCCTCTCCTCCTTTAAGTCCTTGCTCAGATGGGTCTTCTCAGTGTGGTCTATCCCTACTATCCATTTAAAATTCCCATGTCCACCTCTGTATTCATCTAGGTACTCCATATATTCCTTACCTTGCCCTTTTTTCTTTTTTCCACAACATCTACCATCTTGTAACACACTATGTTTATTTACTGTCAGTCTCAGATTAAAACACCAGAAATGGTGTTTTAATCAGGCTTCTCCAGGGAAACAGAAGCAATAGGATATGGATGGATGATGGATGCATGGAGGGAGAGATGGATGGATGGATTTATTATAAAAATTGACTCACAATATTATGGAGGCCAAGAAGTTCCATGGTCTGTCATCTGCAGGCTGGAAAACCAAGAAAGCTAGTGGTGCAATTCAGAGTCTGAATGCCCAAGAAGTGGGAAATTCAATGCCTGAGGACAGGAGAAGATAGATGTCCTGGCTCATACAGAGAGCAGCTTTGCTCTTCTTTACCCTTTTATTCTATTTAGACCCATGAAGGATGAGGATGATACCTACTTATATTCTGAGGATCATCTGCCTTACGCAGGGAACCTACTGAAATGCTAATCTCTTCCAGAAACACCCTCACAAACATCCAGAAGTAATGTTTTACCAGATATCTGCCCCCCTCCCGGCCCCCGCAAGCTCAGTCAATGCTGCGTGTAAAAGTAGCCATCACAAATGGAAACACCAAGAGGGCAGGGAGGATCTGGGGTATCCTGAGTGCCTGGAACAATGTCTGGCACATAGTTGAATGAATCATGCCAGATTCTGTTCCAGGCCATTTGTATGTGCAAAATCCAAGGCAGAAGTGGTGAGGTAACATTCCCAAAGTGACACACGCAGTAGGAAGGAGTGAAACTGGGATAATTCCTCAGGAGACCAGGGTGAGGGCTCCGGATAGAACCTGTTTACTGTACTTAGTGCTTTTCATATAGTAACTATTCAGTAAATTGCAACTACTTTTATCTGATGAACAGTCTCTACTCAGGTCTATGGTCTGTCACAGCCTGCCACATGTTCATGATTGCTGCTGTTTCCTGTCTCTTGCCATGTTATGGCAGATGAAACCCTGACATAGTTATGGGCTCATCAATCACTGAGAAATTATCATCTGCTGTGGGTTTGATTAAAACTCCAAATGCATTTGTGCACCCCTTTCTATGCTTCTGCATACCATCCACCTGTTAACAGAAACTTGATCCCTACATTGATAATCTGTTTCTATCTCATTGACTAAAATTCTATTTTCTTGGAGCCAAAAGATGGTCTTTTCCTTGTGAAAAAAATGCAAAAGTTACATTTTTGCACCTGGAGAATAACAAAAATCTTAATTCCATCTAAAACAGTGACCTCACTAATTTTACTGGTTTCTGATCTGGGCCAATATGGGCAGCCCTCAGTTTATGAAAGATTCATACTTAG
Source organism: Canis aureus (assembly GCF_053574225.1). NCBI lineage: Eukaryota > Metazoa > Chordata > Mammalia > Carnivora > Canidae > Canis > Canis aureus. The sequence goes on from NC_135611.1 coordinate 49,137,944, forward strand.
TATCCTTGTTTTCTGCTGTGGTAACGAGTGCAAAGTAGATATCTCTAGCTTCGTTCTCTTCCAAAAAGCCACCAAGATCCTGGAAGATTTTTCCATGTGTTATCAAATATTGCTGATAGAACCTACTTAATTAAAGAAAATCACCTGAATTTTGCCGCCATCACAAAAGAGTTTCTTAAATTTTGTAAATATGGAAATAAAATATCATACGTAAGCTAGGAATTATGAAGCTACACAGGTCTGTTTCTACAGAAAAATCAAGTTACTTGTACAAGGTCTCAAAACCCATCCTGGGTGAATCCTACATGTATGACTTTCCTTAGCATTGTAAACCCAGCATGCAGCCAGTCCTGAACATTGGGAGAATTTTCTAGACACTTATACTTAATGATGCCTTAATGATCTATAAAAATGGTTGCACAATAGGTAGACTGAGCTGCTATAGTTATGCATGTAGCAGTGTATAGGCTGCACACCAAGCAAAAATGTGGGAAGACAGGTTTATAAAGAAGATTTTTAAGAACTCAGTCTCCACTTTATATTAGTTTCTCATATTTCAAATAATCAAAACCTGTTGCCAAATTTGAAGTAAAATTGAACTGTTAACTTTCACTTAGACTAGAATATACAAAGTACTTTTCTCATTAAATGTACCAAGTTACTCAAATGCCCCAGAACCACTGGCTGCTCTCATCTTGGCTGCTGACCAGATGTGAGAGCTAACAGAGCTAAATGGAACCTCTGGCCCTTCCAAATGGAGGCATTGCAAGGAAAATCTTAAATCTCATTTCCTCCAAAGTTTCTTTGCTCTTTTGGAGTGAGGAGAAAATTCAGATATGACAAAGCATTGAGAATCCTTGTAGGAATGTGAGAGCCTGCATATTTAAGGGGGAAAGTAGGAGAGTTCTGGCCGGTGAGTTGTTTTCATTCTCTGAGTTGCATCTTTGGCTGTAGAAGTCAATTCAGGTCTGACAGTAGGATGTAAGGCTTGTGTGAACATTGCAGAAAGGTGTCCATAGTGTCCAGAGTCCTTCCCTGTTATAGACATTATGGTTTTATTAATAAGTGGACAGTGGCTATCATTGCAGCTCTTCCTAAATATTCTGGTTCTCCTCTTTCCCAGCATTTGGTAGGATTGCAATTCCTAGTCCTTTCAGCAAAAGTGATGTGTATCACCTCCAGGCAGAAGTGTTTCATCGCCCATGTGAGGCATCCCAACACTTCCTCTTCCTCTTTGGGGATTGTGAAGACAAGTGCTGTCATGGATCCTTGACCACCCAGGTTCTAGGTGACCACAGTGAGCAGAGCTTCCCACCAACTTATACTGTATGTGCAGCAGGAGGAAGGATCGGCTTCTGTTGGGTTTTTCTTGTGATTTGGAGGTTATTTGTTACCCCTAGATCAGCCAGTTCTATCCTAACTTCCATCTGTTGTTTTGGCATCCACAGTATTTGTTTTTGTTTTTCAAATAAATGCTCCTCCATTTTCTCCAAGAGACCACCAAGATTCCATCCACTGCCCATCTGATCTGGAGATGTACTATCTTCTGGCTCCAGGAATGGGTGGATAAGAAGAGCCAGGTAAAAAAGAGTATATCATCCTTTACAAGTCAGGGTGTCCCTAATTCAAGTAAGCTAATGAGCCCCAAGCCTAGCACTCTTTCTGTAACATTTTTTAAAGAGATGCTCTCTCTCCACCAGGGTCATCAGGCCGATAGGACATGAGTCTAATGCTGCTAGTGGCCATCTTGCCACCAACTGGAAAAAGCCTGTTACATATCAAAGCTAACACACACACACACACACACACACACACACACACACACACAGAAAATCAGGAGATGAAGAGAAATGGATTCCTGAAGACATGGCTTGAGCACCTGGATCTAATTACGTCTGCAGGAACACACTCTGTAATGTCACAGTTAGACAAGCCAATAGCTTAGCTTTCTGTGTATATATCAGTTGGACTTTTGAGACTTGAGATTTAAGCAATCCTGACTAATAGACCCAGGAAAAACATGACTGGTGAGACATTCACAGACTCCCCTGAGTCTTAAACTTCCCTAAGACATTATTAAGTAAGTATTAAGAGAGGTTACATGGCTTGGCATGGTGGGTGCTGAGTGACGTGGAGCTCGGGTGGATGAGTCTTACAGGATGAGTTCATGAGTGAAGCAGAGATGGTGGGGCAGCTGAGGGGAGGAGGGGATGGGAAGGTTCTAGTAAATTTACTAGTAAATCTAGTAAAGATTCTAGAGTATAAAATCATGTATTTAGATCTTCTTTAATATTCTTCAGAGATACTGGAAGGGTGGAAGTCTTTTTAAATTGCATTTGGCCTCTAAACTAAGCTCCTTGAACCTGACATTACTGTGTTTATGGATCACATAGGACTTTAGGTTTATACATTTTGTGTAGCACAGTTTGTAGGGCTGCTTAACTTTGTAGAGCACAGCTTGTAAAGCAAAGAATACTTTCTTTCTACTCAATTTCAATTCCTCTATTTACAACTTTTGTTTTGACTTGAGAAATCTTCAAAACTGTCTACAAACTTCAGGGCATCTGGGTGGCTCAGTCAGTTAAGCATCTGATTCTTGATCTCTGCTCAGGTCATGATCTCAGGGTCCTGGGATTGAGCCCCATGTTAGGCTCCCTGCTCAGCAGGGAGTCTGCTTGTCTCCCTCTCTTTCTGCCCCACCCTCTGCTTGCACACTCTCTCTTTTTTGCTCTCTCTCTCTCTCAAATAAATAAATTTTTTAAAAAAAAGTCTACAAATTTCATTGTTGCCCAGTATTAATATCCTTAGAAGGATGGTAAAGCAGAATTAGGAAAGGAATAATATGAAACTACAGAATCGTCCAAGTTTCGAGTATATTTTTATTTAAAAACAGACTAACAAAAATTTTGATTTTATCCAGAGACTTTTTGAGAAAATATAAGTGTCGCATTTCATAATGAAATCTATGCCAAACTAAGGTCTCTTGTTTTTATTGTCTTAACTGATTTGGATATATTTCTGAAGGCCAAATTTTGGGTTGCAATACAAACAGATGATGACTTACTTATGTGCTCATTGCCTCAGAAATGTGACATAGACCTGTCCAGAGCACCTTCTGTTTACCAAGCCAATACCATTCTGGTGATGGGATTATGGTTGTATTATTGGCTTTTCATGTTGTTTTGAAGTCTTAAACTTTGAATGCCAGTATTTAGGAGGTTATATATTAGCAAATGAATAATAATCCAGCTAGTATAAATGTTATTTGAGATCTAGCAGATCAAGAAATATTTGTTGCCCAAAGTTTAAAAAGGAGCAGAGAAGACAGTTAAGACCTAATGCTCTTTATTTTTGGTGAAAGCCTGTCCAAGATATTGGACCTAGTTTTGCTCTTGTCCCTGTGAAGATTTGGAAAGAATGGGAAGGGGGAGCAGTGTCTAAAGGAAAGGACAAGGAAACCTGCAAAGTTAGCTTTACAGAAATGGTAGCATGTCTGCAGAGAAGGCAGAGGGGGGTGACCTCGAGAGTGGCCTTGTGGGTGGTGATAATGGGCCACAGCCAGGTGTTCTCCATCTCCAAAGGGACAAGCAGCAACAGATGGGTTTATGATGTAACTAGAAAGATTTAGATTACAGCCAAGGAAGAATTTAATGGTGAAAGTTCTTCTAAGAAATGTCACATTCTCATCCAAGAAAATATTTTAAATACAGCTGACTTTTATCTTCCTTGTAAGGCTTTGAGGAAAAGAAATGTATCAGATGACTTCATGAGACGTGCCTTTGGTGGCATTCCAGCAGGACACTAGACTCCAGCATCTCTTCATGCCTCTGATGGTACCCACAATACCTTAAAAGAGCCCCTGTTGTGAGAATGTGGAGACCTCAGAATGGAAACAACAGAAATCACTACAGAATCAGACTATTGGAGCTGGGAGGGGCCTTGGGTCTCCTCACAATCCTCTGGACTTCTTCATTACATCTGACATATATTGTAACTATGTGTTTGTTTAACTGCTGATGTCTTCTCTAAGTTGGGAGCGAGTATCCTTGTACCCAGCCCAGTGCCTGGAGCTCTAAGTAGGCAACCAACATTTGTTGAATGAATAAAAGAAAAGTCCAACTGTCTTACTTACAAATGAGGAATCTGAGCCCCGGGAATTCACACAGCTGGTTAGCAGTAAAGGCCTTTTCATCCAATCTTTGCTACATTCACCACATTTAATACATTTACTGCAGACACAGGAGCTCAGCTGTCACTTCTATCCATTGCTTTGATGCACAGGGATTATTCTGCTCCTGGCTTGGAAACCTTGGTGAAACTTGCCCTTTCTGCCTGGATTTGCTGATCCTTTCTCAAGACCCAGCCATTTGGGCAGGACTCTTGCAGGCCCAGCACATAGATTCCCTTCTCAGATTCTTCTGATCTACCCCAGGTTTTGTTGCCTTGCCAGGAAGCAGAGTGCAGGACCACTATCCAGGGGAAAGAGAAGGAAGACCAGCCATTGTCTTCAAAGCTCCTGTCCCCAATGTCTCAGTCATGCTTGAACTCTGATTCCCAGTAAAGATGCTGGAAGCACAGAGCTAGAAAATAGCATGGGCTCCATTATTCATAGCTTAATCATTAGAACTAATATCTGTGTCAGGCACGTAGCTCAATAAGTATCTATGGAATGAGTTCATACCTGAATAAATGAGTCAATATCTGCTCTCCACACCACTACACCCTCTTGAAACAATGAACACAAAAGCACCAGCCCTGCCATTTGAGGGGAAAATAGAAGAAAGAAATCTTGGGGAGGAGAGGAGAGGATAATATTTATCCTCTTATATTAGGATTAGCTCCCAATTCACCTAAATATAAATCCTAGTCAACAGGAAACTATTTTCTAGGCGATGTCTAACTTATTTTAAAAGTGGAATCTTAAAATACAGAGATTTGTCTTTGAATTCCTTACAAACCCAGGTCAAAGTACATGTGATTGTATAATATTTTAGAAATATTATCCTCTCCTCTCCTCCCCAAGATTTCTTTCTTCTATTTTCCCCTCAAATGGCAGGGCTGGTGCTTTTGTGTTCATTGTTTCAAGAGGGTGTAGTGGTGTGGAGAGCAGATATTGACTCATTTATTCAGGTATGAACTCATTCCATAGATACTTATTGAGCTACGTGCCTGACACAGATATTAGTTCTAATGATTAAGCTATGAATAATGGAGCCCATGCTATTTTCTAGCTCTGTGCTTCCAGCATCTTTACTGGGAATCAGAGTTCAAGCATGACTGAGACATTGGGGACAGGAGCTTTGAAGACAATGGCTGGTCTTCCTTCTCTTTCCCCTGGATAGTGGTCCTGCACTCTGCTTCCTGGCAAGGCAACAAAACCTGGGGTAGATCAGAAGAATCTGAGAAGGGAATCTATGTGCTGGGCCTGCAAGAGTCCTGCCCAAATGGCTGGGTCTTGAGAAAGGATCAGCAAATCCAGGCAGAAAGGGCAAGTTTCACCAAGGTTTCCAAGCCAGGAGCAGAATAATCCCTGTGCATCAAAACAATGGATAGAAGTGACAGCTAAGCTCCTGTGTCTGCAATGGGTCAGATGAGTGGAACCTACATGAGTTGATTAACTCAGACTTGTCGGGAAGATGGTTATCTCAGCAGACACTCTTGGACAGATAACATCGAGACCAGTATGTCCTCTGCCACACTCCCACATGCATGGTGGCTTGCTTCAATGTATATCCCACAGAACTTAGCTACAACCCCTGGAGTAAGAGGAGGGGGGATCCAATTAATTAAGATTCAGTTTTTGCCACCCACTGGAATAGGGGCTGCTAGGCTCAAAACAAAAGTGATGCTTTTATTCATATACTAGACTAAGAATTATATCTATTAGCTACAAATAAGATTTCCTCCTAGAGATATTCTGTACTTGAAACCCATGTTGAAGAGCAGCAAAGCACATTTAACACATCTGTAAGCCAAAAATAAGCTTTACTGAATTTTTTCCAGTCGACTCATAGCATAGACTCATATACTACTCAGCACAGAAAGATGCTTTAGGGTGCCGGCACCACTGCAAGAAGGGGAAGGATAGGTGGTTCTCCATGGCCTCTGTGACATGGCACCCTCCCAGCTTCCCTCCCACCTCTGTGACCTCACCTCTTCTGCCCCTTTGCTGATGCGCCCTCATCAGATGAGTTGGGAAGAGCTAGACTGCCCTAAAGGTTGGCCCTAGACACCTCACCCCCATTTTTTCCATGCTGTGCAACGGATTGAATGTTTGTGTCCCTCCAGAATTCTCTAATCCAATGTGACGGTATTAGGATGTAGGGCCTTTGGGAGGTGATTGGGTCATGAGGGTGGAGCACTTGTAAGAAGAGATGCCAGAGAGCTCGTTCTCCCGTGTCATGTGAGGACACATCCAGAAAATGGCTGGCTTTAAGCCAGAAAGTGAAAATCTCACCAGAACCTGACCATGCATCTCAGACTTCCAACATCCAGAACTGTGAGAGGGAAATGTTTGTTGTTTAAGCCACCAGTCCATGGTATTTTGTTATAACAGCCCGAACTGACTCAGACACACTCTACTCTCCACTTTGCTTAGACGAAAGGAAGCTTTTGAGGAGAGATGAGAGTAAAGGTATGAGAAGGGATAATTTTCTCAAAAATAACATTACAGGGAAGAACATCCTATCCTCGTGATGCTTGCAAATCTCTGTAGAGTTGGCTTCTTTTTGTGATCTAACTCATTCCTGTTTCTAATCATTTTTTAAAAAGTGTCAGAGAATCCATTTTCCATTAATTACATCTCCATTTTTCATGACTACTGGTAATTCAGCAGCCAAGGAAAGCACAATTATAAATACATTTAATTTTGTTTGGATTTAATTTTGTTCCAAGACCCTGTGCTTTGATACCCTACAGACAAAAAAAATTTTGGAAATCATGGGCCAATTTAAATGTACTTGTTGGGAGATATTCTTAAATGAAATATAGAATGTTTTGACTTCTAAGGCTTGCTGAAAATATCTTTTTGGTCACTGAGTAGATAAATGTGCCTCCCTCACTGAGTTTTATGTTGATGTCCCTTGGAAATAAACCGTTTAATTCAATTTGATTTGATTCAGTTCAACGTGGTTCAGTTCCATCTCACTGATTTATATTTATTAGCACCTACATTTATATATAACAATTTGTTAAGAATTTCTATCATGGTCCCTAAATTTGAAAACTTGTAGTCTAATAGGGAAAGGAGAAAATTTCAAGATAATTTATAAATCAAAGAGTGGTTCTTAGGACAGAAGGGGTGACACAGATAAGACAATCATACCACACTCCACTCCCATGTCCATGGCAGACATTGCTAATCATTGCTGCATTTTCTCTGTAATCAGCGGTATCCCCAGGATCTTTCTCAACTAGTCACTACCAATCGATCAGTGTTGGCATGTTAACTAAACCTTTATCCATCCCTGGAATAAATTATATAAATGTTCAGATGGATTCCAAATTGGAGAATTTCATCTGGGTCTGGGCCTGCAGGCTTTGTGCTTAAGAAAATAAAGTGGCTTGGTAATTACAAGATTTTGTCAGTTGAGTATGAATTAAAACAACATGAATCTTTACTGAATTTTTTCCGGACAACTCATAGCATAGATTCATACACTATTGCAAAGAAGCATTTGAGAGCTTAATCAGAGTTTTGAAATTGGAAATCGAGATCAAAATTTCAAAACCTGCAAAGTGTATTGAGACTCAGAAGAGCAGGATTCCATTGTGCTTTGCCACTAATCAATTGTATAATCATGGGCAATTCTCAACCCTTCTATATATTTGAGTTTCATGATGGGGTTAGCGAAGACAATATTTTTAAAGCATTTGTTTTCAAAATGATCCAAATTCAGCACCTTAATAAAAATGACAAACAAAAACACAATGTTTCTTGTTGGAACTGAAGCTTGGAGTCTGAGTGCTGACTCCCATCTCGCTTCCCCTCAGCCTCCACCTCAGTCTTCTGAAGGCCCCTGGAGCATCTGCAGGGCATTTTACCAATTTGAAGAACACATTTTGAAAACTCCTAGATGAGAGGATCTTTGGCTATCCTTCCAGCTCTACACATGTTAAGGAACGTAAATCAGCTAGATATGATTCATACAGTTGTGGTGGGAATTGATAAAAATAACAAACTGTGGAAATGATTTATCCTGAGGGAAAATTTGAGCAGATTGAGCACATAGTCAGCCCTTAGCACCACTCAGGGCCATTTGCTTCGTCATGTACTCACGAGGTCCTGGTTTTGGACCTTTCTGCAGCCCATCTGATTGTTTTCATATTACTTTGCTCCCATTACCATGTGACTGTGAGATCACCTCTGTATATATAAAATAAGAAGAACGAATAAACTTCTAGTGGACTTGGAGTCCAGATTGTTAACTTCAGTCCATTTTTAGTATTTTGACATTTTCTTCTTGACACCAGTTCAGTAACACATTAAAAGACTTTCCAGGGGCCATATTTATCATAATGCCATTAAACGGACTTACTGGATTCTGCACTTCATTGAACCATTAATGTCAGAGTTAGGCCTCTGGAACTTACTGTTTGACTACATTCCTTAAATCTGGTACATGTAAGAGTAAAAAAAAAAATAAGAATAAAGAGAAATAGAATCTTTGTGCTATAATGGTAGCAGAACAGGTGTCTGGTAATTGGATTCTTGCTTCACAGGGTCTAGAGCTGTTTAGACCTTGACCTGGCTGTGAGAGTGCTGGAGAGCCTTTACAGGTTACTTACATCATACTATTTGTGGATTCAGTCTTGCTGGATTTGAACTTGGAATCACACAAGGAAAAAATGACAAATTAAATCATTTAACCAAATCTGCTTTTTGATTGCTCACTCATAAATATCTAAAGAGGACTCTGGACTCCCTTTCTGGGATAAGTTTTCATAACACATTTTTCAAGCACTAGGGTTCTAAAGAAACTGGCTCTCTTACATGGGATCCAGAGCCTCACACAGATACTCAACGGTAGCAACAAGAACAAAAGGATAAATAAGCTTGGCCAATATCCAACAGAATGGGAAACCAACACCAACAATGCTCACTTGAGCTAGAGGCCAAGAGCATTAGAATTTTTTTTTTTAATGGGAATTGTCTTTAAAAGGGGAAGAGTCAAAGAGAATCAGAATATTTTGGGCTCTTCACTTAGGAAGAGGGGTCTTGTAGCTGGTGGATATATCAGGCTTATTCTAACCTGCATTACCTTCACCCGGTCTCCACATGGATGTGCTTCCAATTCTTAGGCAACATGTGTCACCTAGATGGGATGAGCCTTCATTGGTCATGGACCCTGCCCCTTGTAAAGGCTGCACAGACTGAGGCAGTCCTCCAGCATGTCTTTAGGAATACCCCACTCTGGGACCACCTCAAACCTTCTGAATTAGAATTGCTGAAGGCAGCTCCTAGAAATTAGTATGTTTTCTAAGCTGCCTCTGTTGTTCTGACACTTTGCCTAGTGAACTCCTACCTGTCCTTCAGGGTGTAGCTTCAGCATTGCTTCCTCAGCGAATCCTTCCCTGACTTTGAGGTAGAATTGACTGCAGGGCTGATTGTACCTCTGTTTTCATGGTTATTTGTTATTATTTGTCTTTGCCACTCATCCAAAAGTCTAGGAGAGTAGGAACAAGATCATCCTCACTCGCCACAGCATGCTAGTGTTGGCACAGCAGCAGGCACACCTCAGTGATTGAATAAATGTCTGCTGAATGAACACATAAGTGAATGTATAGACAGGGGATGAATAAATAAATGGCCAAAGAAATGAAAAAAATGAACAGCCAAGTGTGGGGAATGCTCTTAGGGGTGAAAGTCCCATTTATGGATAGATTTTCCAATCTCTACTGATGTCAATACTCCTTATTGTGGGATGCATGCTGCTATGATGACTAGGGAAAGGGGGTAAGCATTAGGAGTGGAGGTTGCAAAGTGGAGAAAGGTACAAATTACCTTAACTTTTGTCAAGGTGACACCTCTGAGTAGGCACTGCTTGTTGTTTTATGGCTTAATAGGGGCCATAGATGTCTGCTGGAGACCAATATTGCCCAGGCTGAGAGCCTAGCTCATCATTTGTCTTACATTAGCCTGGATCTCAAAGGAGAATAGTTAATGTGGAGTTTCTGTGGTGGTAATTTTATAATGTGGCAATAGTCGTTAGATCACCAGTTCTCATTAGGTATTTTACTAAATCCTGTCATGGATGATGTTTGCATAGCGCCAAGGCAGTCAGATACCAAAATATCAGTTGGTCTGGTTATTTTACATGGTACTGAGCCCCCCCAGCTCAATTGTTGAACAGAACCAGATAGTTTTCAATTGGCTCTATTTAGGAGATATACACAGGGCCAAGGCAAATATATGAGATCTTGCAGGTTTTGTACAGCTTGCAAAGAACTTAATTCTGGGGCCCACAAGGTGGCAAGACAAATCAGTGTAGGACATGGGCTCGCTCCACTGGGACAGGAAAGCATGGGCAGTGGTTCAGATCAAGAGCAGTCAGGGTAGGTGAGAGGTTTGGAGGCTGCAGAGCTAGGTCAGGCCTGCCATCAGAAGTCAGAAGCAAGCTCTAGAAACTAAAGCCAGTAACCATGATGAAGACCAGAAGCCAGGATCACCAGAGGTCTGGGTTCAATGATCATGACCCATTGCAGAGGCCAGCCCAAATTCAGAGTCAATCAATACTGCACACCACAGGCGCTAAGCACTTGCACCATATAGCAAATCTTCACCCCTATTACTGAGTAGGTGTCATCATCACTACCTGTAGCTTAGATTGGCTGATAGTTCCGGATAATTGTAGCAGCAAAAAGTAATAGAAATATGTTGAGTATTAATACTGTCTGAGCATATATTGTTTACTTGATTCTCAAAATTAAACAAATACTCACCAAATGCCACCATAGAGCATGGATTATGCTAGGTGTGAGGGATTTAAAGATAAATAAAATGTTGTTATCACCCCATGACCTTAGTGTCTAGAATGGTGATTCTCAACTGGGGTGAGTTTCCCTCTTGCGGGACATCTGTCTGACAATAGTTTTGGTTGTCACTACTAACGGAGGGGGTTCTAGTAGTATCTAGGGGGTAGAGGCTGGCAATGATGTTAAATATCCCACAATAGGGGCACCTGGGTAGCTCAGCCAGTTAGGTGTCTGACTCTTAATTTTGACTCAGGTCATGGTCCAAGGGTCATGAGATCCAGCCCCATGTCAAGCTCTGCATTCAGCATGGAGCCTGCTTAAGATTTTTTCTGTCTCTCTCCTCTCCTTCTGCCCCTACACCCCCACTTGTGACCTATCTCTCTGTCTCTTAAAAAAAGTCCCACAACACACAGGACAGCCGCCACAGCAAAGAAATGTGGCCCAGTATGTCAATAGTAGAGAGATTGAGAACCCCTGTTTGGGAAAGAGGAATGCACAGGTAGAGTTACAAGTGCAATACAGTGTTAAGTATGTGATGGTACCAGGACTGCTCAGGATGCAATGGGGATTCAACAAGCAGGGTGATCACATCTCCTCTATGCAAGAGGATGGGAGGGGCTCCAGGAAGATGTCTGGAAAATGGAGGTCTTGAAAGACAGCAGGTATTGCCTTGTCAGGTGACACACACGGGGAGGCAAGTCAAGGCCAGGGGCTGAGGAATGCTGTGACTTCCTGGGATCTGGGAGATTGTCCAGCCTTTGGTGTTAGGTTCCATTCAGTTACAAAAACTGCTTTTTGAGATGTCCACACAACAAGGTAATGACCCATCAGTTTTGCCCTTGAGGAGCTCATTTGTATAAGACCAGTAAGATGTCTAAGTCAAAATAGTTTTTTTTGCCAAGTTTTTGTTTCGGCACATTAAATGAGAAAATGTTACAACTTAAAGAAATCTCCATGATCAGTTGTGAAGTGTGTTCTAGCCACTCACTATTGTTTGATTCACTTTGAAGGGTTAAGGTCAAGACAATGAAGTCGACTTTCCCCCTTGAAAACTCTGAGTTTTCCTCTGTGAAGTGCAGAAATGTGAAGTTAAGTACACAGTAACTTCCTTTGCCACAGAGGGCATAATGCAATCAAGAATCTCTAAAGCATTTTTGGAACTTGCTAGAACTTCTTGTGTTTTTATCTAGCACTGTCTCTTTGCTAACCCTTTCTCACTTCAGTCCTATCCCATGGAATGGGTCAGCTGAAGCAAGCCAGCCCTCCCTGCTGGAGATTCAATTATGAACAAAGACTAGAAAGAAGGTTTATGGAAATGCTGCCTTGTATAGCCAGGCCTTAAATGTACTCCCATATACTAAAGAAATGGTAATGAGATGTCAGGATAAAAGGAGGTCAGTATCTGAGAATGCAAGAGAAAATGTAATTAAGAGTCCCTGAGCTTGAAAGGTGGGTTACATAAAACTCGGGTTGATGTGGCCAACAGACTTTTCTGGAACTCTGGAATTTAAACCCTCTTCTTATGGCATAGGATAGGGTTACAGGAACATAATGTGCTGGGTAATTGATCAAACCATTAAAAATAACAGCATAAAAGTTTAGAGCTTTGACAGGCTTGATTCTTTTCAGAAGGAAGCCCAGGCTTGCAAAAGTGCTGATGTGCATCTTTGCAAAGTTCTATAAAATTGTGGCGAGAAAAGGGAAATTTATATTGGCACTCCTCCACTCGTCAGCTGAATTTCCATCGCCCTGTTTGCTAGCCGGCCTCGCTGGCAGCTGGCTGACTGTGACACGAGGAAGGAAAGCCCAGAGCTCATGTTCAAAGGCAGGAGGCTGCCCCTCCACCGATAGCTGTGAAATTAACCAGAGGAGGACCAGGACGGACAGGGACACGTGTGTGGTTCAGGGGATGGGAAGGGTGGGGATGAGCCACTAAAGGAAAGAAGGCCCTTAATCACTGAATGGGCTTCCCAGCAGCAGAGATTATAGACAGTTTTGTGAGCAGAAGCCCACAAAGACAATATACCCTGTGTTTCCTTGCCCACTGATGTACTGCGCCTGAGCTGTGCTGCTTCCTGGTGCCTTATCATAACCACTGGATCAGGAGGTGCTTGTGTACAAGAGGGGGACACTATCCCGTGATCTGGATGAGAGGTGGGGGTGGCTTTGGTCTGCATGCAGCCCCACTTCTCATTGATTTCAGGCTACATCCACATCTTCTCCCTTCCTTCTTCCTGTCCCACTCCCCCTCATGCTGCACCCCCATTGCCAGATGGACAATGCAGAGAGGGGTGGGGACAGCCCTCCTCTGATGCTCCAGTGAAGTGTTCTCATTGGAATGGCTGAGTAGGTCCAAGGTTCAGTGATGGAGGCTGTGGTGGCAGCTGTGGGCACGGTTGCCTGTGTGCATGTGAGTCTACGTGTGATATTGTGGGGCTGGCAGCCCTTGCATTGTGAACACCACCAGTCAAGGATTATGTAAATCATTCCAGAATTGGGAGGAGTGAAAAGGGAGCAATCAGAGATGGACCAGGAAGCTGTGTGCTTGAAAGCAGGCAAAGATGTGAAATTCTGTAAACAGAATAGAAGTACAGTAGACACCAGAGAATGCACACTGAGGCTGCGAGAGGGGGGCGGGGGTGGGAAGCTCTCCTGTCGAGACTCACCACATTTGGAAAAAGTGGCTTAGTTGGAAAGAGCCCTGCAACTAGACGAGAGATGCAGGTTCCAACCCCAGCTCTGCCACTGAACACACTCTGTGATACCCTGGAAGTCAGCTACCCTCTCTGAGCCTTAATGTTCTGAAATGCTGCCGTTTAGAAGGAGACTGGATGGAACTGGATGGCTATAAAAAAGACATTGACTCTACAGAAATTTCCTCCACCTTGGGAACCACCACTAAAGCCCAGGGCTTTCTTCCCAGCCTGTTCTTGTGTCCACAGTCTCCAGCGGATCTCACCTGTCCTGCAAACCTCCGACACCTGGTGTTACAGGGCTGTAGAAGAGGATGGAGTTAAGTGTCAGGGTGCCCCTGCCCTTTCCAGTATCACAGGGCCCATGGGGCCAAGGTAGCAAGAAAGGGGAGAAATGATGACATATTTCAGCACAGAAATAACAAAAGTGGGTTTCCGCTTTCCTGTCAGCTGAGTTGCTTTCTCCCTGATGCTCCCCAGAGAAATAGGACAGAGTAGGTGACAGTACTAGCAGGGCCACAAGTGAGTGTTTGCCATGCCAAAGAGAGCATCCTAGGCTTTTGTGATCTGTGGCAAAAGAGTCCTATTCAATTCCTAATCCAGTGACAGTGGCTTTTTATTCCCCTTCTCCAGCCCTCGAGGACCCCCATGTGGGAGTGGGCAGCTGAGAGACAGCTGGCTGCTTTGTAGGGACAATGCAGTTGCCTTCAGCTTTCCAGCCTTTGCTGATGTGGCTTTTGCAGGCACATCTCTGGCGGACTCGGCAGCTCTCCCATGGCAGTCCAGGGAATCCCAACTGTGGCATGTGTCGCTCCCATGCAGCTCTGTGGCATATGAGCATGGGCATCCCACTCTTTCTGCTCTGGCCATGCTGAGGGGTGGGGTCCCAGTGGTGCCTGTCATGCCCATGACCCTGTGTCCCCTGCTCCAGCAGAACTCAGGTGGCTTGGGAGGTCCTCTTCCCATGGAAGGTGGTGCTGCATTAGGCATCCCCTCTACTTGCTTCCTCCTATTCTCTCTACCTAGCTTCCTTTCATTCTGCTCTCAGCCCCTCATTCTAGATTCTCTTTGTTCCTGCCCTCAGTCATCTACAACTTCTTCCTCGTTCCTTGCAAACAATGCCCAGAGAGAGAGAAAACATATTTACATATTTTTCTCCCCAACAGACCTTCTTCAGTGTGCTTCCAAAGAGATCATGTCTACGAGGGGACATTTAACTCCCAGGGAGAGTCCCTGATGCCTGAGAACTCACCTTGAGACTCGGTCAGGGTGCTGTATAGGCAAAATGGTCCAACACCATCTTGGTGGTTGAAAATGGTCTCAGTGGTTGATACAAATGGTCTGGCCATGTGCGTAGCTTTAACGTCAGCCATACACAGGTAGCCCTGGCTCCTGTCTGGAGCTCTGCAGTAAGGTTTCTTACCTGTCCACAGTGTCTAGGGCAGTTTAATAAAAACCAGCTATTTTATTAAGACCCATAAAACAAATCAACAAAAAAGCACGCTATGACTTTTTCATAACTACATATGTTCAGGCTTTTGAAAAATGGTGCTTTATGTGAAATATGTTTTCTTATTGAAATATGAGTTATTGAAGTTTAAAAAGCAAAACAAATGTCTTAACTTTTAGAAAAACATTTATATAATTGGCAAAACCCATTTCATAAGAGCAATTTATGCATAAAACTTTACAGCACTATCTGTAAAAGGGCCTAGCATTGTCTAGACAAACACAAATTTGGATCTGCTCAGGTTTGGAATAAATGGATTCCTTCTAGAAACATAATCTCCATTCTTATCTTGTCTGGAAACCAAATTGCCTAAAGAACTGGGATTCCCTTGCAATCTTTGATTTAAGAGAATGTTTTTAGGATTTTCAGGTCAAAGTCAACCAAGATAATGTGGTTAGCAAAGAGGAAAGTGTGCATCTCTAGAGATCATTTTTTTTTTTTTTTGAGAGTTAACCTAGGTAAGTGGACCACTGATTACAGAAACCACAGCTAAGTGAATCCCAGAGGCTTCACTTTCTCCTATAGTTAACCTTTTAGTATCATTGATGTTGCATCAAATGGACTAGTTATCCCCAAACTCTGGGCAAAGGGCATGGGGTTCATAAAGCCATATGGACAATAAATGCATCATATAATATTTTTAAAATGTATGTAGATGTTTTTAGAATTAGCAAAATATAAATTAGTTTAAAAGTATTGCTTTTTAACGTTGTCCTATTTCTGACTCAGTGGACACTAATAATACATCTGGGGGTAGAAGCAGTGATTCCCTGAAATGTATTTTATGTTGCAAAGTTCAGAATCACATGAGTAAAGCTTTTACTTTAGGTCTTTACATCAAGTTGCCCATCTTAGGTGATTATTACTAATTTTAGAACTTTTATTGTCTTTCCTTTGGCATTATTCACTACTGAGAGAACTTTTCCCAAATTGTGTCCTACTTGTCAGAGTATTTTTGAAAAGCATGCAAAACATCGACATGTCTGTTTCACCCCAAGGATGACTGCTTAGTGAGCTTTCCACTAGGTCTGATTTCACTTGATGCTGATTCATGCTTTTCCCTGCCAATCACTTCAGGCCACCTCTGGAATATTCAAAAAAACGAGTACTGAGCTGGTAGCAATGAGGACTACTAAGCACTACTAAGTAAGACACTATCACTTAGGGAGAACTGTCATGAGCAATCTCAGGGTATAGTTCCAGCTAATGAAATCCACTCAACTTCTTCATTCCAGTAAATGAGCTAAATTATTAGGCATGGCCCAAAGTTTAGTGTGAGTTCCTGAAGAGCTGCTTCTCCTGAGAGCCTTTGGGGGTGCCGTTACAGTGGTCTTGATAGGGTGGTCACTCATGGATGTAACCACTTCTACAAACCCAGTCAAAGCAGGTTGGAGGAGACAAAGTGTGACCTGAGCCATGACAAAGTATGTCTGGCATTGTTTCAGAAGAGCCCAGCATAGTGCAGCCCAAGGGAATCAGCTTCACTCGCAGCGGGGATGGAGACACACGCTGCTTTTGCCAGTGGATCTTTCAAGGGATATGAAAATCAACACACTTATCTAGGAGTCTAATGCAATAGAAAATTTACCCTAAACAGTGTCTTTTTTTTATACCTGTGATTGTTTTAATATTCTAGTCACCCATGCTTTCTTTTTAGAGTCGAGAATAAAGCTTTCTTCCAAAACTCTGTTCCATACACATCTAGATCTGGCCTCTACAGCTGTCTAGTCTTAGATGCATTTTGTGGCACAGGGAAGGAAGGTTGTCTTGGATATTGATAAACAGCAGGACAACAGGAAGTGTTTTCCCTCTCAGATGAAGACCTCCCTAAGGTCCCACCCACTGTTTGATCTTTTCCCTTCTGCCTGGAGTTGGAATGAATGATTCAAAATCGGGTGGTATGAGAATCATGCCCTACAGAAGGCTAAGCTGGAGGATGGCTGGGACCTGGTGCCTCGTTAAATTAAACAAATGTTCTGAGCAGTTAAAACACCCTTAGAGACACTATGTTTACATGTCTCACTTCTAACAACAAAGGAAATTGGAGTGAGTTCGATTGATGGTCTGGGTCTCACCGCCAGCAGCATGCTCAGGCCTTCTCTGACAGCTCAGAGTCATTGCTTTCCTGTTTCCTATCGCTACTCCCAGTACAGACCCTCCTTGTTTCCAATTTCCTGGTCTCCTCCTTCTTCCTAATGCCAGACAATTTGCTCCCACTGCAAGTATCCTTCCGGCCTCTGTAAGGTTTGCTGAGTACTTATAACCTGACACCTCTCTGATTTGTCTCTGAGAGGGATCCTGCTCCCTCTTGCAGCAAGTAGCAAGGCCCGATCCCTGGGGTCCTTACAAAATCAAGAAACATTTCAATTCCTTTTTAACAGAGATAAGAGAGAACCTGCAGCAAATCTAATTTTTCCTATCCCTGCAGAAAGATTTAATTGTCCATTTTTTTTCTACATGGAGATAATCCTTAAATATAAAGAAAGTTGCCAGTAGAGTCATGTCCTCTCACTGGATGGATATTTTGGATATTTTGGATATTTGGATAGCATGGATATTTTGTTCTGTTATGAGGTATGACAGTAGTTCTACATGAAGCAGATTTTCTCCCGATTATAAGGGGAAACAGATATATCCAGGATTGATTCACATGCTTGGCCAATACCCTTGAGGTTTTATGCATCAATTTGTCTGTTGGGGTCTGTAAAAAATATATTTTTTCCCCATGACTTTAGATTTTCTTTATGTTTCACAGAAAAGGGAAATCACCGAGACAGTAAAATCTGAGATGGAAATAGCTAATAAGTAAGTGGCCAAATTCAGTTTATAAATGCTTCGGGCTTGCTTCAAAAATAATAGCACGCTGTTCTTCAAAATTGAATAGGGGGGGCGCTCATCAGACTCCTTTCCGGTTCAACCTCTGCCGTCTGCGCTCAGCCTCTGCTCATCCAGAGCGGTGGGTTCTGCCCAGGTTGGTCACTTCCACCTCTAACAAGACAAGGAAACAGGGATAGACTTGCCCTCCCTCCTCAAACAATGAAAGAACTGAAAAATATATGAAACAATTGCTTTCAAGGCACTAAGCGTCAGGCAGTAAAAGACAATGATCCCTGAGAAACAGGGAACCAGCAAACTGAGGCCCATGATCGCCCTGGTGTGCGGCCCTGAGAGTCTTTGGGATGCAGGGCAGGGAGGGGAGGACTTCACAGGGAGAGAGGGCGAGCCACCCATGGAGTCTGCTCGGGTGCTCTGCAGAGAACCCATCAGCTGGTGCACACACAACCCAGAAGCTGCAGGAGAAGAAGACCCACACAGGGTAGAGGAAACAGCAGCTGGGGCTGATGCGGGACGGTCATGGTGCTGTTTCTCTTGCCAGATTAGATACACCCCTGCTGCAGCAGCGAGAAGAGTCCTCAGAAGGGTTTTGCCTCAACGAAAAGGCAGAGGCTGTCAGATGGGGTTGAACAGCAAGGCCCAACTCTCTGCTGCTTGCAAGAAACACGGTTTAAATATAAAGACACAAATATGCTGTAAATGAAAGCCTAGAAGAAGACATGCCAAGCTAACACTAATCAAAGAAAACTGGGAAGTGGGCAGGCTATATTAATATCAAGCAAAGTCCATTTTAAATGAAAAATTCTCAGAGATAAGAAGGTAATTTCATAATAGTAAAGGCTCCAATGACCAAGATGATAGAGAATCCTAAATGTTTATGCTCTTAATCACAGAGCTTCAAAGTACACGAGATTAGAGCCGGAAACAGCAGAGACTGACCTTCCCCAGGAAGAACAGTGGGAAATAACAAGGAGAGAACATCCGATTTGGGGTCCCTGGGTGGCTCAGTTGGTTGAGCCTTTGACTCTTGGTTTTGGCTCAGGTTGTGATCTCAGGGTCATGAGATTCAGCTCTGAATCTGGCTCCACACGGGACATGGAGTCTGCTTGACATTCTCTCTCCCTCCCACTGCCCTCCTGCTCATGTTATCTCTCTCTCTCTCAAATAAATAAATAAATCTGAAAGAAAGAAAGAAAGAAAGAAAGAAAGAAAGAAAGAAAGAAGAAAGAAAGAAAGAAAGAAAGAAAGAAAGAAAGAAAGAAAGAAAGAAAGAAAGAAAAAGCA
Source organism: Canis aureus (assembly GCF_053574225.1). Classification (NCBI taxonomy): domain Eukaryota; kingdom Metazoa; phylum Chordata; class Mammalia; order Carnivora; family Canidae; genus Canis; species Canis aureus. The sequence goes on from NC_135611.1 coordinate 49,157,240, forward strand.
AACATCCAGCTTGACAATGGAAACAGATGTGGAAACCCTTCTAGCTGAGGATTCAGGGTATATTAGAACCAAACCTTCACAGGCCCTACTTTGCCGATTCTTCTTCCTCATACTCCCCAAAAGAAGCAAAGAGGTTGCTCTCCATCACCAGCACTGCTGCTCACCTGACACTTCTTGTTGGCGGCTGGCCCCTGTGGTGGTGATGGGAAGGTCACAGTCACTAATACACAATAAAAAACCTGACAAGGGTTATCCCAGCTTGGCATTGATTCTCTGGGGAGGCCTCCCCATAGCTGGGCTATGACAAAGTGGAGTCCCCGTCGGGGCCTCTGCCCACAGACATCCTGAGGCCTGGGCAAAAGGGGCTGGTGGGGCCCCTCAGGAGCTCTGCTCTTGGACACTGTTTGCAGTCTCTGTGGAGTGGAGACAAAACCAGTACTTGCCATGTGGATTGTCTCAAGAACTGGGTTAGCACTTAGAAAGTGTTGAGCGAGCGTTGGCACACAGTACGCCTCACACAGGTGTTTGTGGAGCAGAGCACATAATTTTTAGCAGCTGCCTTTCAAGTAAACATTCAGACAAAGCTTTTGTGTCATCCCGAATTGCTTCAGGATCCCCCTTCAGGTGTGACTCCTCTCCTACAGCTCCAGGAGGTGAGTGTGTCTTGTGGAAGCTGCCCCCCACCCCCCACCTGTGGCAACAGAGCTGAGAGCCTGCCAGCTTCAGGCCCACATGGCATTGAGGTGCCCCAACGGCCTCCCTTCCACCTTCAGAGAGAAGAGTCTCTAATCAATGGCCCATCTTCATCCCCATGACAAAACTTTCAACTGGGGCTGTAGCAACGTTTGCAAAGTTTTCAGATTTGAAAATGAGTTGAGGCAACAGGCGAAACACAGGACATGAGGGACTGTTCTTTGCTGTCACTTGCTGCCCCCATCCCGCCTCCCACTGTCCTGACACACCCTGGGGACATTTCTTCCAGGGTCGTCAGCTCCCTTGATGTAGTAGCAGGGTAAGTATGGGGTGTGGAGAGGCAGCAAAGAGATCGGGGCAGGGGCATTTTGAACCTACTGTCCAGACATCACCTTAAACAAGGTAAAGTATTTCAGAATGCCAACTAGAAAAAAAAAGAAAAAAAGCTTTTTAGCACGGTAAAAGAAGACTAAAACTGTCCTGAAGTTCCCAGTAGCACACACCACAATAGGATCCACAGGCGAGAAGAACAGACGGTCTGCTTTGACGAAGGCCACAGGGCTTCAGGGCTCCACCCCTGGGGCATCCGCCTCTCCTGAAACTGGCTCTGGGCCCAGGGGAGAAGGTCTGTCCTCATCGGCCACCGGTCCCTTAAGATGGTTGTGATGGGAGCAGATAAACAACCGTCTCGCCAACTCCAAGACACAAGAAGTTTCTGGGCAAATAATAGGAAATCATGTTTCGGTGGGAGGTGAGCCTCAGAGCAACAGGCTTTGGCTCTAACTTCTGCTGCTCCGGCAGGGGTTTGGTCAGTGCAACCGCCCTTCTGCGGGTGCTGCTCTAAGCCAAGGAACACGTGTCCCGATTCCAGCTTCCAACACAAACTTCCTTAGCTTTGTCGTCTCCCAGACGAGCATTCTCGCCTCCGCAGAGGCAAGCCTTGCAGGCCTGGGGCTTCTCCTCCAGCAAAATGACTCCGAGAACATGAAGGACCAATGCTGTCTGACTTGCCGGTGAAATCAGGGTCTTACTGTCCCTACCACAGGGCTGGGGGCCACCTTGTAATCTTTTGACCCATAAAAGTCCCCTTCTGCGGCAGCCGGCCTTGGCCACTGTTGCTGCCTTGGGGGCTTTTTCTAGGATCCCCGCAGATGCTTTGAACCCCTTCTCACCACCTGCGGCTCCTGAAGCGGTAGGTTGCACCTGAGAACAGGCATAACTCAGTTTACCAAAAAGGAGAAGAGGGTAGGAGGACACCTGACCTTTTGATTTAGGATCATGATGCCAATACATTGCTTCTCTCTGCAGCCAAACAACTTTGAACTGGCTTTTATGAGTAGTGTACGAGAAAAAAAAATAGGTTGAAATGAGATGAATATTTTTAAACTTAGCAGAAATATAATAATAATAACAGGAACCAAAGAAGCCTGCCACTTCATGGGAGAAGAGAATTTTCCCTAAGTACCTCATGACTACCACTTAAGCGGTAACAATGACATCATACACAGTATGGACAATATTTACTTTTGCCTTTTCTCGTTTACTCCTTATAATTATTTCATAAAGTTGAAAGAGCAGATATGATTATCTTTACCTTGTAAGGTGACTTGTTGGAAGCCACACGATGATGTAGTGTCAGAGCAACAAACAAAGAATGTGGTTCTCTGGAGTCCGGGTCCCAGTATTGGATCCCTGTGGGGCCAGACAGGGTCCTCCCAGCCCTGGATCTGGCCCACCCATGCCCAACATGATATTGGAGGCTTCTTCATTCTCACCTCACACTCCCAGGGAAGGCAGCCTTTTAGCAAAATACTGAATAATAGGACTGCACTCTAGCCAAGGTTGGGTACGATAAGGTAAAGATCAAATTCTAGGAAGGGACCCTCATCTCCCCGTAATGCCTGCCCTATGCAAGGATCCCATGCAGAGCTGGTGCTCTGACTGTGTCTCTGGGCCAGTCAAGCTGAGGTGGGATGGGGAAACTGGGGTCCAGCAGTCAGCCAGGTGGGAGGAGGGGTGCTGCTGGGGTCTGAAGGGGCAGTCAATCAAATTGCATCACTCGGAATCTGGCAGTTCTTAGATGTGTCTTCAGCAGCAGAATCCTCCCCTTGATGGAATGGTAGTGTGGAACCATCCATATAAGTCAGCCCCCAGGAGACCTGCCTCTGGAAGCTGAAAACCCCGAGCTCCTACTTCTCCAGGTCCCAAAAGCCAAGCCCGCGCCAATGGTCACAATTTGAAAACCACTGATTTAATATGCCTCCCTGCTTTTATAGACTTGAAAGCTACGCCTGGAGCAGCTAAGTGACCTGCCAAAGTCTACAATGTGACAAGGCCAGAGCTGCCATCCTGAACCCTGGCTTCAGGCAGTGAGACTATTAAAGTTTAGACTCTGGTCCTGCAGGGTCTGGAGCTGACTCCTTGCCATGCTACTTACTAGCTGGTTTGACTTTGGACAAGATCCTTACCCCTTCTTACCTCAGTTTACCCACTGGTAAGATGTAGGTGATGACAGCTGCACACCTGCCGCAGAGAGTGGTGGGAGGCCCGGATGAGTTAGTGCGTAAGGCACTGGGAACAGAACCACACCTGGCAGGACCACGCATCACCTCAGGGTCCATCCACTGTCAGTACACAGGAGTCTGCTCCCTGAGTCGGAAGTTTGGTAACGGCAACATTTCCGGAGGTGTTTCTCTGTCACTGTGCACACTGTGGCCCTGGTCGCCTTCCCAGATGATGCAGGTAGAATTAATACAGTTAAGTATTTTCTCCTCCCTCCATATCTTATAGGTGACCATCAATATTGCTTTTGTTGTCTAGGATAAGCCACCCCGAAACGTAGGAGCCTCCAAGAGATGCCTGCCACCCTGTGCTTCAAGAACTGGATAGGACTTTAAAGCAATGCTTCATCTCCTCTCCCCCCCCCCCCCCATTGGGGTCAGTAGGTGGCTCAACTTCCATTTTTCCCTGTATCTCTCACCATCCAGCGATCCAACCTGGCAGCTGGCTTCCAAGGGGCTGGCCTGAAGTCTGGGCTCTTGGGTAGGAACCTGTTGGTGAAATGAGACTCCAAGCAGCCTAAATTCAGGGGAGGAAAACTGGCTTTGCCTCTGGTTGGGAGGGGCTGCACGTGGACACCCGGATGGGGTGCTCCTGGCACCCATTGGCAATGATCCCCATCCTGCAGACAACTTACCAAAGTACTCTTTTTTGCAATTTTACAACTTTTATTACAGCTGCTTATTTATTTATTACACACTGCTGGGTGCATCCTGGTGCATTTATCCGGATGCATCGTGGTGGATGCATCGTGGTGCGTTTTTCCAGGTTGCCTTGGGCACCACACACAGATTGACCTGGAGAATGTATGCTAATTGAGTTCCTGAATAAGAAAGTGAATGGTCAGTTTAGCCTTGTCAACAATAACAGACACAAACTACTTGAAACCATATTTAAGACTTTGAAAACAGACTTTTCTTTCCTTTTTTAAAGTTTTAATCCATACTTCTCTCTCCTTTAGCCTTTGGGCCCTTCACATAGGGAAATAGCAGTTCTGAAAGGATTCCATAAAAAAAAAAAAAAAAAAAAAAACTGCTTCACCAAAACTGCAGACAAAGGGGTTTCTACTGGAGAATGTGTGGGAATCGGGGACTTTGGGGAAGGGATAGTCAAGCCTTGAAAAAGGATGACATGGGCTTCCTATGTGTGTACACGTTAAAAGCTGAAATTTCAAAGAAGTACATGATTTTTAAAGCAAAGCAAAGTTTAGCAATAAAAGAAATCCTTGTAACATCTCTTAGGGGATCTGCTCTTCAGCCTCAAGGCACATTCTTGCCTCAAACCCTGGTAAATAGATTTTTTCTCTTTACAGAAAGCTATAAAACAGATCCTGGGTTGGCATAACGAAGCCTTGTTTTTATCTTTGCATCCAAGCTGAACAACGTGCAGTCCTGTGTAAACGGAACTCCCCAGGAAAGAGAATGCCGGGGTCTGAAACTCTGTCAAGAGAGGCAACCAAGTCCCCACCTCTGTGAAGTGTGTTCAGGGGTCTCCACCTTGGCTCTCACGCAGTCCTGGGCCTGTCCCCACAGCCAAATGCAAACAAGATGCCCTGTTCTGCTTGGTGGCAGGGGACTCCTGCAGCTTGTATCCTCAGCCAGGGGTTGGGAACCAAGGGAGGGGGTGGGCCTGGGAGTGGGGGTGGGGGCTTGGAACCAAATAAAATCCCTAAATTGTTGCTGCAGTTTAAATAACCCCAGCCATGTGGAAAGTCAGGGGGGCCTGAAGCCAGGACCATTTGTCAAGCATATTGGATTCCAGAAAGGAATCTTAATAGTTACTAGGAAAACCTCGCACTCTTTGGGAGAGAAACTCCCTTAATAGTTAGGCAGATGTGCCTCCCTGGAGCACTCCTGCTCCTTGGTCGGGGGTGCTTACTTATCCTTGTGAGTTGTGCTGTGGGGGCTGGCAAACTCTAGATTAGCCACGATAGTCCCCATTCGAATGGCACAGAGACAGGAGGCTGCGAGGTTAGCAGGGTAAAGGTGTGGGTGGGGTGCTGCTGGGTTCTAGCTGGGAGTAATGGCTCAAACCCAGAAGGACAGGGGTGAGGACACAAGCTTGGGTCCTGGCACTAGTTGGGGACCAAGCCCAGTGGCTGCCACTTCCCAGCTATCCCATCTTCGAGGCTTTACTCATTTCCTAGGGGCCTCTCAAATTCCTGGTGTGCAGAACAGAGGTAATAACCCCCCCCCCCCCCGCCTTCTCACAGGGTTGTGGGGAAGACCATGGTCTTCAGCGCCATGCCAGGACTTCAGAAATAAGAGCTCTTATGAATTACTTAAGAACATGTGAATCAAAGCCATACTACATTCCTACATTCATGAAACTTGCCCAGGATTAAGAAGCTCATTAACACAAATGTCCGTTTTATGGCGATACAGAACAAAGACACCATGTGAAGTCAGAAGAAGGGCATTTGGGCTCATGTGTGTAGATCTCATGGGACTCAGACTAGCAGTTATCAAATGCCAAATTATTTGTTTCACTCGCTAAATGGAAACTTCTTAGAAGCAAGTTCTTTATTCCATGGCTGATTATATTGATGCAGAAAAACAATCTCAAGGTAAATGTAGTTTTAAAAGGCATTAACATCAGCCGCACAAGCATGTTCTTTGCATGAGCACCCCCAGAACTCGGGCAGAATGAGTCCAAAGGTGCCCAGAGGAGTAATTGAAGAGGACCTTACTGAAAACCTCGCCATTTCGCACAGCTTCACCTAGTAATTTTCAAGAGTATGAACCATCTATAATTTCTCTTTCATAGGATGATAACAATTATTGCTTCGTAATAAGAAAAATGTATATATTTTAACTGAGAGAGAAACCAGAGTTCATAATTTTGAGCGTGAAAAAGGAGAAGCATTTTATGTCTTCATTCAGATTATATCTATGCCACTTTACCAGTGGAAGGGGGGCTCAGAGCTACTTAGAAGCTCTTAGGTTGAAATAATCTGGAAGAGCTCATCATACCTGCCAGGGCCATCCCTGGGTGAGCTAGTCCACAGAGGGCACAGCCAGGGCCATCCTGGGTGAGCTAGCCCAGAGTCTCGGAGAGGCTGATAGACCAGGAATATAAAGGCCAGCCTGGCTGACCAGCAGAGGCAGAATCAGCAAGAAGAGTCAATCTTCCAAAAATAAGTGGGCAAGAGCAAAGAGCCACCTTAAGAAAGATCTCTAACTGGGGTCAACTTTATTCTAGAGGCTTTCATCCAAGGTTCAAATCAGGGCTGTTAATCACCCGTGTCCACATGACTCTTTTAAAGGGCTGAGTTTAAGCAACACAATTTTGGATCTCCTGTGAGAAATGAGTGCTCTTTATCAGATCTTCAACTTCTGTGCTTAAAGACAGAACCATAACCTAAAGCCAGCATTGGACCTGAGCTTCTTTGTCCCTGGAGAGTTTGGGTTCCAAGCTTGGAGAAAGCCAGGTGGATTACAAGCTATCTATCATGTCTCATTCAGGAAACCTCATCCTTCTTGACTCAGTTTACCCTGAGATGATAGTAGGAGTCCATGGCTTCCCAGACCTACTTCACTGGGGGAGCAATGTCTGATTTGGCTTGATGCTTCTAGCAGAAGAATCAGGCAGTTGAAACAAACCTTCTCTGTAGGCTCTGGCCCTTTTCTCTTTACTGGTGCAAGCAGAGCCTCAACTCCAGAGTGAAACTGACCTCAAGTTCTTTATTTTGGCTTACTCAATTTGGGAATGAATCCGCTGATGAAGGATGAAAATCAGGGACAATTCTTTAAGGTATTAGAGGAGAAAATTAAATATTGGACAGATCCACAAAAAGTAAAACCTAGACACAGACTAATTCTCTGAAGGAACACAGGAATCCCAAGGAACTCTTCTACCCTTATTGGAAAGTAGGGTCAAACCAGGTCTGTTAAATCTTCTTTTGATGTTTCTTGGTGGCCTGATGGGAATCACATCACAAAGTAAGGGCAGACACAAGGATCTTAAAAACACAATCTAATAAGCAGTGTTTCTAGGGGACACTGATTGATTCCCAGGAAGTATTAAAGGAGAGCAGCTGCTCAGCAAAGAATCTCTTATTTTAGTCAAAGTCAGCCACACATTCAAAGGGGCAAAGTCAGCCACAGAAGCTCAAGTTCCATAAAAAGGACTAATCCTCTCTCCAGAGTGAATATCATTAGGAGAACCCTTTGTCTGAAATAGAAGCTTCCCAGGGTAAATTTGGTTCCAAGAGGAAAAAGAGAGGCCAAAGTTCTTTTTTCCCCTGATTTAGAGTGAATATCCTAATTTTCCATAACCCACCACCAGCAAGGTGACAAGAGAAGAGTTGATGTTCCCCAGGTCCAGCCAAAGGGGCAATTTTTTCTCTTGCAAGAATGTGAGAGGTTCATTCAAGTCCTTGCTTCCAACTGTAGCAGCTCCTGTTCCTGTTCAACTTTTGGCAAAATATACTCAAGAGGTTTTAGCTTTATCCAAGAAGTTTTTGGGACTTGGGAAAATATGTTGAGAAATAAAAGATGTCATGCAAAACTACAGATCAGCTCAATTTCCAACATAATTATTTCCATTCTCCTTTGGTACTTGTTATTATGGGAGCTGAGTACTTCACATGGAAAACAATGGTCAATTTCTAATAGCACAAGGATATATTTAGAAGTTAGATGTGTCTTTAAAAATAGTCTTGTTGAATTCTATGCTGATGTGTATTTCTAAATATAAAAGTAAATTAACATCAATTAAAAGTAAAGTTAGCAAACAGTATTGCTTTCCAAAAATCATCAATCAATTATTGTTTATATGCATATTTATGCATGCATGTAATTTTACAGAATTATCCCATATCAGAAAATTAATTCTAGAGTATACAGTCTTATTCTTTCTTGTTATCTTGTGATTCTTTCGGTCATAGGTTTAAAAATTCCTCCCACATCATTATATAATTAATAGTAACTTTGCATTATGTCTCCAAAAACACAATTTTAATGAAAACATTTCAAGTTTTAAGAATCTTCTTGGAGTTCTACTTTCACCTAGAAGGTAGGAAGCTAGAAGAGTATTGACTCACTGTAATAAGACAAATCCAGGGGGAAAAAAAGTAATATCACAGCATTTCTTGAACTTATCAGAGAGCTGACCTCACAGGGCAATCAAGGAACCCTTAATCCAAGGAAGGATAGGCTTGCCTGGAGAGTCAGGATGCACAGAGTAGCTCACATGTGAAAGCACTGGAGGAAGGGGTAGTTGCCACATAATTAGGTGAAAATAAACCATCCATAGTTTTACAGAACTTCTAAGGGCCAACAGTAGGCTAACATGACAGTACAGAATCTGTGGAGATCCCAGATATGAGTAGAGTTTGTACTAATGCACAGACCTCTGTAGACCTCTGTTGGGTGCCCACAAGAAAGCTTAGGTGCAGACTAGGAGACAAAGAGAGCGCCCCCTAGTGGCACAGGTGTTGGGAGCTAGAGCTGTTGTCCTGAGGACAAAGGCTTGAAGTTTTGTCCCTTGACTGGGAATTTTTCTCCTGGAATAAATATCTTGAGTTTCTCAGGAATGGGAAGCAAAGCGTATCATCCACAGGGCACAGATAAAGATTTGTTGTTGCTGTGGAAAAGATAGAATAACAACACACAAAAAAATCTCTTGATTCCTGGAGAGGGGAAGGAAATAATCCAGGGCCCAGGATTCTATACAAATATAGGTAGAGACCTATTCCTGGTTGAGGGTAGAAGACTCTCTTCTGATCAATGTCTGCCACAGATACGAGGCAAAGCTTGGCTGTTGGGTTCGTATCATACACAAAGGTAAAATAAATGACAACCACTGTGCCAAGCATAAAGAGAGGGATTAGAAGTATATTGTTGTGAGGTTCTTACAATGTATGTAGAGTGGTGTGTAATATTATTTGAAGGTACATAACAATAAATTAAAGATGTATAAAATCCTAGGACAATCACTAGAAAATTTTAAAAAAGAAAGCATTGCTAATAAGCATTGACTATAAAAGGGTATGAACAATTTCGGGGGATGATATATTTACTTGTTTACTTGTTGCACCAATAGTAAAAATTCCTAGAGGTGTATTCCTGAAAAGGTGAATTTTAGTGTATGCAAATTATACTTCAGTAACTCTGACCCTTCCCCTCAAAAAGAACAAAAAATAATCTCCCAAGACTGTTCTACCCTCCGTCTTTTCTATTCCCTTCTTTGTTGAAAAATTAAGTTGTAGAGTCACTCTAGTAGGCTCAGCAAAGTAGACATGCATGTTGTGTGGAGGAGCCACAATTGGTCCAAGTGGAGTCCTAGAGTCTGTGAAGCATATAGGAGGTCTGAGTTGTGGCCTTTTGTGAGATGTCACAGCTCAAGAGGATGAGGAGGGTGTTATTATATGGGAGTAGCCTGGTATGGAGAGTCAGAGCCCAAAGAGAGTGAGGGTGGCATCCACATAAGTGAGGAGTCAGATCCTATGGGTGGGAGTAAAGCTTCATAGATGATGGATGTCATCTATGTCACAGGATGAGTGAGGTGAAGAGTATTTCCATAGGAGAGGAAAGCCCAGAATGAGGATACTGGAACCTAAGCAGGTGAAGGGGATATATATGCAGGGTGGGAGTGATCCAGCATGGGGACTAGGATCCAGAACAGCACGAGGAGGCTAACCACAGAGGATATGAGATAGCCCAGCATGGTGGTGGGCAGGAGTGAGGGTCAGAGCCTGAAGAGAGTGAGAAGGACGTCCACACAGAATATGGTAGAGCATGGGGGATTGGAGCTCCAGCAGAGTGAGGGGGGCTTCCTCTTCCGTCAAGCTGGAACACATGGTTTCAACTGCAACTGTGCTCACGGAAAACAACCTCCTGAAAATTTGAGTGGAGTTGGAATTTCTGCTAATATATAGCCAGATGGGTTGAATTGAAACAGAATGCTTGTTCCATTTCCATTCAGCAGCACCAGGAAGATGCGGCTTCTGCAAAATCTGGGGGAACTTCTGCAGAACCACAAAAATAGACCTGTCACCACTTGGATTCCCCTGGTCGATTTATGGCTACTGGTATCAGTGGGGCTAAGCGGACCAAGCCAGATACAGCGAAGTAGGCAGGACTACCACAGAACCCAATGACATGGCCTGGTTCATGAGATTAGGAGACAGGAGTGACATTCCCGGGGAAATGGTAGAAACAAACTTGTATCCATCTCCACCCATTGAGATCCTTCCCGTCTTTCAAATCTTTCCCATAATTATCACCTCTCCTTTGAAACCATTTTCCCAGCCTTCCATACAGATGCAAACTCTTTCTTCCATGTACCCCAGAGTATTTTGTAAAACTTTTCACTATGGAAATTATTAAGCAAAGTAAAGAGAATTGCATGATGAATGTCTTCCCCACATGCCCGTCACCCAACTTTGACAGTTATGAACACAAGGCCAACAGGCCCTCAAAGCATTCCACATAAATCCCTTTTTGACAATTATAATCTGAACTTTGAGTTCTTTCTGTAGAAGCCTCACATATCCACTCCCCTCTCCCCTTTCCCCACAAAATATAAGATTCTATGTGGTAGGGCCTGTATCGTGTCACCAGTGTGGTCCCTACTGTACTCAGGAAGTGCTTGGCACATATACGCATAACTAGATTGAATTAATAAGCACCCAGTACTTTTGTTTTGGTATTCTTTCTCTAAATACCAGAGGCAGATTTCTTCCCAAGAACTGCTTGATTTTTAACTTGGGAATGGGAAAGCTCTGCAGAGATGACAAAGCATCAGGGGGTTGAACTAGCTTGGTCTGCATCACACTTCCAAGGGGTATAGGTTTCTTGTAGTGGGTTCCTTGACCTCTGTGAATCTCGGTTTTATCACTTGTAAAATGGCAAAGATAATATCTGATGTACATTTTGCTATAAAAGTTTTGAGATTTTACAGGTGTGTATTTACGAAATACCATGGCTGTATAACAATGTCTAGTTGTAAAATAGACTCAAGGAAGAGAGCATAACTCTTTCAAACTTTTAGTCAAGAGCTGGCCATTCCTGAAAATACTTCTGGAAGCTTTGGGCTTCAACAAAACTACTTCCCCAGTGGGAAGTGAGCTAGATTTGGGAATCCATTTGAGTGTGAGAAATGACTACCAGTTATGTTTCTTAACTTCAGGACTCAGTAGATCATACATTTAATAGCATCTGGCCAAAAATATCTTTCAGATAAAAGACAATTGCAATTCTGTTAATAATCCAGTTTCAAAATGGTATTTCCTATGGATAATATGGGAACATTATCCTCCTCTTCTTGCTAAACCACTCAAAATGCATATTAACTTTAAGTGGTCCATATATATGGCAAGCCATATTTATGTTTTCATAGTTACTAGTATATTTTGTCTAGGATATAGGCTTTGCAACTGGTAGATAAAGCCTAAAAAAATTCTTCTTAACCCAAATATCTTCTCTAACTCTGCAGAGATTGGAGCATACAGTATATCTATAGAAGCAGTCTAGTAAGGCCATCAATAGTCATTTGCTGCAAATTTTATTTGGTTTCCAATCCAATTTATGTGAACTAGATCTTCAAAGTTCATTTAACTATGTAAGACCTGTATCTCGGGTTAAAAGTGCACACATCTCACAATGATTTGTTGTAATCAGGGGAGAAAGAGAAGCTTGGACAAAGGATAGGTATGCAAGCTGCAGATCAGAAGAATTTTTTAAAATATAATTTCATGGATCCCTCACCATTTCTTAGGTTTACAGCATAAAAGGGCTCATAAGCAATAATCCTTCACAGTTTGGGAAGGCAGAAAGAGATATACTTTCTTCTTAAGACTTACTTGGGAAAACACAGGCCCCAGTTAGCCATACAGGATGGTCTGTGGAACTCTTCCTCATGTCTGCTGAAGTATGGTGGGAATAAGAGAAATGGAGAAGCGTTCGTGAAAGTGCCCATTATGGTCCACAGCATAGCTTCTGGTGGAGGCTATGGCCTGGTTCTTTATAAACAGCTCAGCACAACCATCTCAGATAAGATGATACCCCAGCCCTGCCCACCTCACTACTCTACACAGGTCCTGTGTGCATGCATTTGTAGAGGACATGTGCTTGTGCTTGTAGAGGGCAATGACATGGAAAGGGAGTAAGAATGGATTCAATCATTACAAGGTGACCACAGACCACTGCTCCACTCTGACCTTCAACTAGGAGACTATCCTGGACCTGCCTCCTGATTAAAGCATTGCATATTACTTCCCTCCCCCACGCCCCAGGGGATGCATGTAACTCTAGATCTACCCTTGCAGTGGTGTTGCTGCCTATCTCCCTGGCATCCCTGCACTCCTCTCAGAGGAACAGAACACTTCCGTGTCCTTTCCAAGGTGGGGTGGATGGGAGTTGTGCGTGGGGCCCTTCTTGGGTTCCTTCTGCCTCAGCGGCCCACACAGCCATTTCTTCTCTATCAAAGCTGCTCCTTGTCATGCAGGGGCCTTTCCAGAAGGCCTGTTGCCCCTCAGCATTCAGAGACAAAGCAGTGCCCCAACTCTAGGTCCACCACGCCCAACTTTTCTGAGATTGTTTTCATTCTCCCATCATCAAGGGCTGGGCCCAAAGCAGAATGGAATGTCTTCCTCAGGAACTCACTAGCATCTGAGCCCAAACTGATGGCTGGCAGAGATTCTTCTCTTCTCTTCTGCGGAAAACTATCCTTACATCATCCCATGCTCTTCCCATGCCACGTATGTAAATTATACGTCCTCAATTCCATTTGATCTTTTTCCTCCTTATAGTCCAGGTCAAGCTTATTAATTTCTAGAGAAAACTCTCCTGCAAACTTCCAGCTCTTGTCAGAAACTGAGAGCCAAGACTTTGAGTCTACACTTGGCTAATCCACCCTTCCCCTGAGGTTTCTGCACCAAGCACACGATTGATGTCACCAGTGGGAGGGCAAGTCATGGGTACAGGGAGTCACAGGGGAAGGAAAGTCAAGAATTACCTCAAATATGCTACACTGCCAAGTTACTTCTGCTCCTTTCCAGCAGTAACCCCAAACTTTAACCTCCAACTTGAGAGAGATGGTAGCAGGAAAGGAACTTGGTACCTCACAGTAGCACAGCCCCCCAACCATGTGGCTGCTTCCCTACCCTTTCAAATTGGCCCTGTATCCATTCACTAGAGCTGCTGTAACAAAATGCCACAGACTGGGTGGCTTACACAACAGAAATATAGAGTTCTGGGGGCCGGAAGTCTGAGATCAAAGTACGAGCAGAGTTGGTTCCTTCTGAGGGCTGTGAGGAAACTTCTGTTCTATCTTCTCTTCTAGATTCTGGTGGTTTGCTGACCAACTCTGAGGTTCCTCGCTTTGTAGCCAATGGTCTCCTTGTGCCTTCACGTTGTCTTCCCTCTGTATGTGCCATTCTGTACATGGCATTCTTTATAAAGACAAGATCATATTAGATTAAGGAACCTGTTCTGCTCCAGTATGGCTTTGTCTTAACTTAATTGCATCTGCAATGACCCTATTTCCAAATAAATAACACTCTGAGGTCCCAGGGCTTAGGATTCTAATATATGACTGAGGGGGATATGCAACTCAGCCCATAATTGATACTTTTCTCTTCCTTTAGCTGCTCTGAACAGTTTGAGAGTCAGAAGACTGGACTCAAAGTTGTCTTCTGTGACTTCTCTCATTAAAAAGATGCATTCTCTCTGTCTTAGCCTTTTAATGCAAGGGAGCCATGCTTTTTACATAGCGAGCCCTGGGATCTGAAACTCTGACTTGAGCAGTCAACATGATTTATGATGGATGATTATAAGATGGAGACAATAGAGTGGAGCAGGTCTGAGCTCGTGTTTAACTCAGATTTGATTTGATTTCATTCCAGTGCCCACAGAGGCTCTTAAACTCTTAGTCTTTTTTTTTTTTTATCAGTAATTTTCAGCTTTTATTAGTAACCTCAATTTCATGTACTCATTTAGTTTAGCTCAAAATTCAATTACTATTTATATTTAACTGCAATTCCTTTTCTTAAAATTTTTATTTTATTTTTTTTAAACTGCAATTCCAATGCTAATTAAGCCAAGCCTGTGGCATAACATCTGGCCACAGCCCATAACCTAGCATGAGGGAGCACGAAGGCCTAGAGCTAAGTAATTAGCAAACACTTTTCTTTCTCCTCTTAAAATTTCAGACAAGCCATACTTGTTGTGAGGTCTGAGTCTAAGAGTGTAGGCACTAATAAATGAATGAACCCATGTTCCTAAGACATCTGTGTTTTCATTGTTCACTCTCCTTCCAGCACCAAGGTTGTGTTGGCACAGACACAGATATCCGGGGTTGTCTTGTCCTTTGATGGAATGGCAACTTCTCCTAATGACAGAAATGGAGCATGAGTGTCTCTTCCCTCCCCTGAAGGGGACCTAAGGACAATAAATGCTCCATCATTTCTCCAGAATCATGATGAAGCAGGGAATCAGGTTTGATCCAGGGCATCAAATCCTAGAAGATGAAGAGCCAGAGTCATTATATTAAATCCTGCACAGTTTCTAAGCCCTTTCCATCTCACCCCCTGAAACTGTGCCAGGTCTCACAGCCACAGTGTCAAGTGCATTTGGGGCCTTCCTAACACATCTGGTCTCTGAGGAGATGCAGGGACCAAGAGCCAAGGGCTCTGGTCCTTGTGCCTGTGGGCTCCACTCACCCCCTGCCTTCCCTCCACTTACTTCCCTGCTGAACAGGCACCTCATTGTTAAGGAAGCTTATGTTTGCCATAGGCTAAAATTACCTCCTCCACCCCAGATTCACTTTTTTTGCCAGCTGACAGTGTAAAGATATTACCAGTATTTTCTTGCCAGGTTTGAGTTAACATTAACGTCAAACATATAGACAGTAAGGGAAATAGTCTGCCTATTTCCAAATACATCATATTATCTTTGGTATCAATTTTACTTATTTGAAAATGAAATTCTTAATGGACACGGAGCATTCAGTTTGCAACTGATACTATATGGTCATTCCCATACAGCCCCAAAAATGTATTGTCTGACAAAAGAGTTTATACTTGTTCAGAACACTTTATTTACTTTAAAGATTTATTTATTTATTTATTTATTTATTTATTTATGAAGGAGAGAGAGAACACACAAGCAGGAGGGGCAGAGGCAGAAGAAGAGAGAGAATCTCAAACAGACTCTACACTGAGTCTGGAACCCAACATGGGACTCAATCTCATGACTTCATATGAAATCATGACTGAGTGGACACCAAGAGTCAGTCCCTTAACTCATTGTGCCATCCAGGTATGCCCTTGCTGGGAACACTTTAAAAAACTGAAGTCAAGTGGAGCACAGATGACCCTTATCAGATCAAACTAGTCAGTGCATACAACTAGATTATGCAACAGCATAAAAGCCCAATCAGAAAAGCAACAGTGGGAAGTCAAAGGGAGAATTTTCTATAATAGCAGAGTCAAGGGGGACAAGCAAGAATTGCTGATTGACAGGCTGTTAAAAGCAAATAGCTAAGAAAATATTAGGGATCCAGTTTGGGAATCTGCTAAGTTAAAAATTGAGACGATCAAAGAAGTAACAGGAAATCCATGCAGCCCAACTGAAATCCAGCAGAGAGGGATTCCTGGGTACGGCACTCTTCTTGATGTTTTCAAATTCTCCCATTTAGATCTAGCTACTCCTTGGTGTTTGCATATCTGAAGTATTGGATTTTGGCAACTATGGCTACATAACATTTGCCTGTTTGCTTGTTCATTTCGTTGGTCTATTATCTTTTAAAACTATGCAAAATATTATCAACAGAGAGAAATTAATCATGTTGCTTGAACTGGAATGCTTTATTTTTCCATAGTTACAGTATTTACCATGGATATGGATGGGCAGATAATCCTGGGGTAACCTGCTGACACCAGCACTGGCTTGAAGATGTTTCTAGCATGGGAAAGAATATTTGGCTGACAATGGGAAAAGATGAACTTCCACTCCTAATGCAGACTTCCAACTAGCTTTCTAACAGCTTCTCTTCTCAACCTGTACACCGTCTAGGAGTCTTCTCTGTTTTATCCTCATTGTTTATTGTCTTCCACCTACTTGGTGGTTAAGTCCTTTGGACACTGCAAGACACTAGACTTGACTAAAAACAGACAAACTGGTTTTATTGATTAGTTTCTCTCATTGCTATGTGGTAGAGAAGTAAAATGCCCTCAAGTCTGACGGGCCGTGATGAGAGATGGCCTTCCATGGCCAAAGCCTTGGGATGCTGCTCACGTATTGGTGGACTTGGAGTCAATGAGACGTATAAACAGCACATCACTAACAGAGTAATTGTTTAAGATGAAGACTTTTATTGTAAAACCAATTTATGTGAGAGAGTTGATGGAGTTCAGTTCATTAATTTATTCAATAAATATGTCATGAAAGTTGATATTCAGCTTGATAACTGCTCTGGGTGCTAGAGATTCAGCAGAGAAGGTAAGGAGGCCCACCCGTCGAGATAATATTTCAGTATCTGTGGAGAAGAGGGTAACTAGAGACAGAGGAGGAGCAAGCAAATAACTGTGCATGCTAGTAGACATATCCTTGAGAAGAAAACAAAACAAAATGGGATCACGGAGAGAGTGATGGGTGGCAGGGACAGGGCTTTGTTTCATGTGGGCGCACTCAGGACGAACCTCTGGTAAGTGGTTATTTAAGCAGGGACTTGAAGAAAGGGTGGAATTCAGCCATGGTCAGCCAACTGGTCCCTCCCTGCCCCACCGTAGGATTGCTGTATACCTCCCATACCCCACCGGACCTCAGCCCACACAGCTCAGCCTAGGACACTCCACTGCTTTGGGGCCAGAAAACAAAAATAGTCATTCACTATTAACTTCCAAAGCCACTGAGCAGGGTGTAAAACAGAAAGGATTTGAAGGGAGATATGATCTGGGGTAATTGCGTCTACTGCCTTCATTCCTGGCACCCAGATTTGATCACGATTCCTTGAGCTGGGATGGGCGTGGAGAGTTGAGGATGAGGCCAGGACAAAAGCAGGGAATACATGTCACGGAGTTTCCCAGACAGGATGAGACAAGAATCATGTCTGGATGTGTTTAGCTTTTAACTGAATGGGGCTCAGAACCAGAAATACATCTTATCATTCTAATTATGAAAAATAAAGTTCATTTTTGCCCACACCAGCTTGGGACTCTGAGAAGTAGCTGCCACACAAAACTCAACCAGTCAATCCTGTGGGGATTGGGGCACCTGGGTAGTTCAAGTGGTTGAGCTTCTGTCTTTGGCTCAGGTCATGATCCCGGGTCTGGGGATCAAGTCCCACATATGGCTTCCTGCAGGGAGCCTGCTTCTCCCTCTGTCTATGTCTCTGTCTCTCTCTCTATGTCTCTCATGAATAAATAAAGTCTTAAAAAAAAAATCCTGTGGGGATTTACAAGACCATGTATGAATAACTAGGATGGCATCAGGCAGCCTGTAGAGCTTTCTGGAAGCTCTGCCTTGTGCACAAAGTGTGGGCTTTGGAGCAATCTTGAGCCTGGTTCAAATCCCAGATGTCCCACGCCTGACCAAATATCCCTAGGGCTGCTGCTACCTCCTATTCAGAACTGCCAGAATGATATTTGGCTTTGTTTTCTGTGAGAGTTAAGGTATTGGAAAATTTGTAAAGTGCTAGAATCGAAGTTTCCATTAGATGTTGGTACCTGCCAGGCCACATTTCCCTCCTGGGGAGAGCCCCTCCAAGCAGAGATTTTTGCTGCTGGTGGTCCTTGCAAAATGGTGCCATGTGGACATAGAGGTACACAAGCCAAAGACAATGAGGATCCGAGCAGGACATGAGACGTCTTTGGATAAAGCTGAGCAGTGGAGCCCACTCAGACTCCCTTCCTTGGTATGATTGAGGGAGATGCACACACTAGATGCTTGGCCTGCTTCTCAATATGTTTGAGCAACCATCCTGACCCTCCATGAAACCTCTTTCTCCTATAAATCCCTGTCTTGGAAGCCCTGGGACTTGGAGTGACTCATGGGGTTCTTTGTCCCCTTTCGGTCCTTGCAGTAAACCCTATAACATATAGGCCTATATGTTTTATATAACCTCAAATAGCAGATGAATATCTATTTGCATCCATCAAGCAAATATAAGGTATAAGCCAAGCAATAAAATACAAGACCACCAACAAATAAAATGCAAAGCTGCCCTTGGGTAGGTTGCCATCAAAGCAATAGGTGGTTTGGGATGGTGAAGGGGTGCTTTGTAGCTACGTGGGCTGCATTGTTTGTTAGACACTATATTTTACAACATAGTGGGTAGAAATGAACCAATCATTGACCCTGTAGACCTCTCAGCAGCCCCTTCCCAGAAACCCTCTCTCCTTAGAACCGCAAATGGAGGTCTTAGCTGGGGAGGCCTGGAAGGCCCCTGGGTCAATGGCAAGGTTGAGCTCCCTCTTGTGTCCAGGGCCTTCACCTTCCTTTCATCATGGTCACAGATGTCCTAGCCTCCCTAGGGGCCTTGGATTGATCATGGTTGCCATCTCTGAGCCAATGGCTGAGGACAGAAGTAGCTGCCTTGGAGACCCAGGGAAGGGATGGGAGCAGCAGGACCCCCCAGCAGTGGTCTTTCTTCCCAGAACCAGTGCCCCAGCGTGGAGAAAAGGCCCACACTGCTCTCTGTGTTGTACCTCCAGCTGCTGCCAAGAAGTGACAGCACCCAACACATACGTACGTTTGGAGTACATTTAGTCACCTGCAAATAATTACAAATTGTCCTGAGCTGAGAGAAGGTAGATGTTTTGGGGACCACTCTTCTAGACAGGAGAGCACTTCAGGAAGAGCCTAGAAGGAAAGTTTTAGGGGTGGAGGGAGCACTGCCAGCTCAGTTTGGAAAGGATCATGCATCCTGACCAGAGAGGGACAGAGCCCCGCCAGGCACCACCCAGTGAGCGTGGCTCATTTAATGGAGGTCAGCATCTTTCAGAAACTCTCTCTTGTTCCTGACCTAAAGCACATTTTTCTATTTTTCTTTTGTCCACGGGTCTCAGGAACTATTCACTTTTAATCAGAGCCAATCTTCTTATCAGTAAAGTAGTTGAAAAACTCCCCCACATGGAGGCCTACCAGACATTTGTGAAGAGCTGCTGCTTTGTGATGCTTAATGTTTACAAAGAGCTGTAGAGACAAGATAAGATCTTTTTCATGATCTCTTTCCTTTTCTAATGAGAAAATGTTTCTTGCAATTGATGCGCTCATCACTCAGTAATCCCACAAGCCTGGGGTTGCAATCTGTAGCTAGATAGTTCTTCAGTTTGGGTGTTTTTTGTTTTTTGGGCTTTTTTTTTTTTTTTTTTTTTTTGGTTATTCATATACAAATTCTTTCACATTTGATGGAAAAAGAGAGAGAAAGGATAGTAAAGAGGGTCAAGACTACATACATGTACATCTTTTGTGGGTTTTTTCCTTCTAAAAACAGTGGTAGGTAGACAAAAGAAGCATTTGAATGGTTGTAAAAGATTCAGGCATTCAGTAACAGTTTGCTAATTTTCTCCTCTGAGTAGGCACTGAGTCAGGCCCTGGGAACAGAACTGGCCACAGCTTAGCAGCAGTGCAACATGGGAGATAGACACTTATCAAATACCACGCAAATGTGCCATTATGAGTTGTGCCAAATGTTAGAGAGTTCGGGAGCTGCTGTGAGCCTGTCAGGTGCAGATTGACTAACTCTGTGAGAGGGACAGGGAGTAAAGCTAGCATGAGAGAGGAGGCAGGAGTGCTCCAGACCTAGGGAAAGGCATGTGTGAATGTCCTGGGAGAGGATACAACTCTGAGAAATCCGGGAGCAGAAAGAAGGCTGGAACATATTGAGAGCAGGGAGTGAGGGACAGAGAGAGATGAGGGAAGAGGCCAGAAGGAACCAGACCACACAAGGCACCAGCATTCACAGTACAAGTTTTCATTTTTACTCTATCAGAAGTGAAAAGTGCAAAATGGTTAAAACCATATAAATGTGAGTGGGCAGGTTGGGAGGGCAGTGGGTGGGAGAATAATTGGATTTACATTTTAAGGTCAGCCTGGCTGCAGGAGAAAGGGTTGGAGCCTGAGGAAGCTCTGGGACAGGAAGCTTGAGAGAGGCCACTGCAGCTGAGTTGGTGTCTGAGCTCCAGTCTGGAGAGGGGACAGGGAGAAAGAGAAATAAAGCAGTCAGCAGATGTAGGGGTGAAACTGGAACCACCCATTGACATTTTAACAGTATTTATTCTTCCAATCCACGAGCATGGAATGTTTTCCCATCTCTTTGAGTCTTCCTCAATTTCTTTCATAAGTTTTCTGTAGTTATTAGAGTACAGATCTGTAGTTATTAGAGTACAGACCTGTTTAGTTAGGTTTATTCCTGGGTATCTTATGGTTTGGGGTGCAATTTAAGTGGGATTGATTCCTTAATTTCTCTTCTGTCTCTTTGTTAGTGTATAGAAATGCCACTGATTTCTGTGCATTGATTTTATATCCTAGCATGTTGCTGAATTGCTGTCTGTATTTTAGCAATTTTGGGGTGGAGTCTTTGGGGTTTTCAACATATCATATCATCTGTGAAGAGTGAGAGTTTGACTTCTCTGCCAAT
The DNA here is from genome assembly GCF_053574225.1 of Canis aureus. Taxonomy (NCBI): domain Eukaryota; kingdom Metazoa; phylum Chordata; class Mammalia; order Carnivora; family Canidae; genus Canis; species Canis aureus. The sequence continues at coordinate 49,178,078 of NC_135611.1, forward strand.
GTGAATGTCTTTTGTTTCTCTTTGTTGTCTGATTGCTGAAGCTAGGACTTGTAGTGCTATGTTGAACAAAAGTGGTGAGAGTGGGCATCCCTATCATGTACCTGACCTTTGGGGAAAAGCTCTCAGTTTTTCCCCACTGAGAATGATATTCACTGTGGGTTTTCTGTAGATGGCTTTTATAATAGTGAGGTATGTTTCCTTTAACCTTACACTGTGGAGAGTTTTAATCAAGAAAAGATGTTGTAGTGCTCACTTCAGCAGCACATACACTAAAATTGGAATGATACAGAGAAGATTAGCATGGCCCCCGTGCAAGGATGACACGTAAATTTGTGAAGCATTCCATATTTTTCACTTGAGGGGATGAGCACTGGGTGTTATACTATCTGTTGGCAAATTGAACTCCAATAAAAACATACACACACACACACACACAAAGAAAAGATGCTGTATTTTGTCATATGCTTTCTCTGTATCAATTGAGAGCATCACATTTCTTTTATTAATGTGATGTATCACACTGATTGATTTGCAAATGGTGAACCAATGTAGACATTCAATGCAATCCTTATCAAAATATCATCACATTTTTCATAGATCTAGAGCAAATAATCCTAAAATTTGTATGGAACCAGGAAAGACCCTGAATAGCCAAAGGAATGTTGAAAAAGAAAACCAAAGTGGGGGCATCACAATGCCAAACTTCAAGCTATATTACAAAGCTGTAATAGTCAAGACTATATAGTACTGGCTCACACCTAGAGCAATGGAACAGATTAGAGAACCCAGAAATGGACCCTCAACTCTGTAGTCAACTAATCTTTGACAAAGCAGGAAAGAATATCCATTGGAAAAAGGACAGTCTCTTTAATACATGGTGTTGGAAAAATTGGATAGCCACATGCAGAAGAATGAAACTGGACCGTTTTCCTATACCATACACAAAGATAAACTCAAAATGGATGAAAGGGCTAAATGTGAAACAGGAATCCATCAAAATCCTAGAGGAGATCACAGAGAAACCTTTTCTACCTCGGCCACAGCTACTTCTTGCATGACACATCTATAAAGGCAAGGGAAACAAAAGCAAAAATGAACTATTGGGACTTCATCAAGATAAAAAGCTTCTGCATAGCAAAGAAAACAGTCAACAAAACTAAAAGACAACCTACAGAATGGGAGAAGATATTTGCAAATGACATATCAGATAAAGGGCTAGTATCCACGATTTATAAAGAACTTATCAAACCCAATACCCCAAAAACGAACAATCTAGTCAAGAAATGGGCAGAAGACATGAACAGACAATTCTTCAAAGAAGACCTACACATGGGCAACAAGCACATGAAAAAACCACCCATGTCACTTGCTATCAGGGGAATACAAATCAAAACCACAATGAGATACCACCAGAATGGCTAAAATTAACAAGACAGAAAACAACAAATTGTTGGCAAGGTTGCAGAGAAAGGGTAACCCTCTTACATTGTTTGGTAGGAATGCAAGCTGGTGCAGCCACTCTGGAAAACAAAGTGGAGGTTCCTCAAGAAGTTAAAAATAGAGCTACCCTACAACCCAGCAATTGGTATTTACCAAATACTTGGTATTTACCCCAAATATACAAATATAGTGATCCAAAGGGGCACCTGCACCCAATGTGCATAGCAGCAATGTCCACAGACTTTGGAAGGAGCCCATAAATAACTTACCATTTATGTTGACATGGATGGAACTAGAGGGTATTATGCTGAGTGAAATAAGCTAATCAGAAAAAGCCAATGATCATACGGTTTCACACATATGTGGATAATCAGAAACATTGCAGAGGATCATAGGGGAAGGGAGGGAAAACTGAGTGGGAAGTCATCAGAGAGAGAGAAAAACCATGAGAGTCTCTTAACTCCAGGAAACAAACTGACATTTGCTGGAGGTGATGGGGATGGTGGGATGGAGCAATTGGGTGATGGGCATTAAAGAGGGCATGTGATGTGATGACCACTGGATGTTATACACAACTGATAAATTATTGAACACTACATCTGAAACCAAGTATGTACTCTATGTTGGCTAATTGAATTTAAAAAAAGAAAGAAAGAAGAAAGAGAGAAGAAAGAAAGAAAGAAAGAAAGAAAGAAAGAAAGAAAGAAAGAAAGAAAGAAAGAGAAAGAAAGAAAGAAAGAAAGAAAGAAAGAAAGAAAGAAAGAAAAAAAAAGAAGAAAGAAAGAAGAAAGAAAGAAAGAAAAAAGAAAGAAGAAAAAAAGAAAGAAGAAAGAAAGAAAGAAAGAAGAAAGAAAGAAAGAAAGAAAGAAAGAAAGAAAGAAAGAAAGAAAGAAAGAAAGAAGAAAGAAAGAAAGAAAGAAACTGGACCTACCCAGCCATGGATTGGACATAGGGAAGTGCTAGAGAAAGACGTGCCCAGGATGACTTCTAGGTTTTTACTGTGCACAGAGTGGGAAATACCAGTTTTTTCCATTACTTTTGTTTACATTTGTATCAATTTCCTAGAGCTGCCATAATAAAATTACCACAAACTAGGTGGCTTGAAGGAAAAGACATTTATTCTCTGATGGTTCTGGAGACCAAAAGTATGAAATAAAGGTGTCAGCAGGGCCAGGCTGTCTCTGAAGCCTCTAGGGGACAGTCCTTCCCTGTCTCTTCTTGTTTCTGGAGTTGCCAGCAATCCTCTGGCTCCTTGGCTTATACCTGCTTCACTCCAACCTCTGCATCTGTGTTCATGTGGCCTTCCTACAAAGTGTGTTCTGTCTCCATGTCTAAACCTCTCTGTCCTTTTCTTATTAGGATATCAGTTATTAGATTTAGAATCCACCCTAATCCATTATGCTCTCATCTTTTTTTTTTTTAATTTTTTTTTAAAATTTATTTATGATAGTCACAGAGAGAGAGAGAGAGGCAGAGACACAGGCAGAGGGAGAAGCAGGCTCTATGCACCGGGAGCCCGACGTGGGATTCGATCCCGGGTCTCCAGGATCGCGCCCTGGGCCAAAGGCAGGCGCCAAACCGCTGCGCCACCCAGGGATCCCATGCTCTCATCTTTATTTGACAATATTTGCAGATACTCTTTCCAAATAAGATGGACATTCACAGGTACCCCAATATATCTTTTGGAGGGACACAATTCAACCTACTACATCTTAGAATAATATTGTTGTGACTATTGATGTCATATGTAAATATAAAATATGCTGACATTTGCCCTGATTCCCTCAGTTGTCCTCATTATTGTATTTTAACTTATAGATTTTATATAGCATGGTCAATTTCAACAATCCTACCAAGGAGTTCAGCATTGCTGGAATCCATTTTATGAATCCATTTTATACCTTACTGGTTTCTCTATAATTTTCCTGAAAGGTTTTTTGGTTGAAGTGTTCTATGGTTAATTTTATTGATGACTTTTATGTCTTTCCTAGGGAAATATGGTAAAAGATTGTAACTGTCTTAAATGTGGTCTCCAAAGATGATAGCCCTACAATTTTATTAAGAATATTACGTGTGTGAAGGTCTTATTGCCTGGAAAGAGAGTTTCATGGGTCCAAGACCCCAGCTTCTGGAAGAACTGACTCACTTAAGCCATACCAAATTTGTGGTGGTTCTTTTATTGAAGAATATATGCCCCCAATGCATTTCTATAAAGACACCAGCCCATGGTAAAAATGATGTCCTCAAGGCAGAACCACTGTAAGTTTTACAAAGTATTGTGGCAAACCTCAAATTGTTGCAAATAGTCATATATTTATCTGTGCTCATGCATGTTACTTTTCCCAAAATTTAGCTTGAAAAATGACCCAATTTATTTTCCTAAATCCTTAGGTAAAAATGAATGAATTATTGTAATTTCCCAGTCCTATAAACATGCATATTTTATATGTTTATATACTCAGAATATGCTTTTCAAGTTCAGGCATAGAATTCCTTAGCTTTGTTACTTGGCTTATTCCATTTATTTTAGTCCACACTGCTGTCAGGGTTATATCAACAGGCCTTCAGTTTGTTCTACCAAGGTGCATAGATTATAGTTCAACCTACAGAGAGACCTGTCCACACTCCTGTTGGCTGTGATAAGTAAACCTTCCACGCCCCACTGAGATCCCTACCTGCTAGCATTTGGGTTCCTTGACCTTCTCAACATATCTTTTGATCCCATAATCTCAGGATCTTGAATATTGCCTCCTATTTCAGCTATAGCAATAAGCATCTTAATCCCAAATTTTGTAAATGCCTCTAACCTTGACTATTAGGTGAGCTCTACACCGTTCTTTTCTTTACAGCTTTATTAAGATATAATTAATGTATAAGATTATGTAAGTTGAACATGATGATTTGATACATGTATATGTTACAAAATAATTACCACGATAAATTAATACATTATCACTTCACATAATTACCTTTTTTGTGTGATGATGGCGATGAGAACATTCAAGACTCACACTCTTAGCAACTTGCAAGTATACAGTAATGTTGTTAAGTATAATCACCATGATCCCCAGGACTTAACCAACTTATAACTGGAGGTTTGTACCAGTTTGTACCCTTTGACCACCATCCATTTCCCTCACTACAAACCCCCCCCACCACCACCCGCAGTACCTGACAACCACCATTCTACTGTTCCTATGAGTTTGGCTCTTTACTACTCCACATGTAAGTGATATCATACGTTACTTTTCTTTCTCTGTCTGACTTACTTTGCTTAGCACAATGCCTTCAAGGGTTATTCATGTTACTGCAAATGGCAGGATTTCCTTCTTTCTCATGGCCAAATAATACTTATTTATATTCTTATATTGTATTTATCTTCCCACTTTCATTCTTCTGCTGTGAATATCCAACTTTCCTAAACCATTTATTTAAGAGACTACCCTTTCCCCACTAAGTATTCTTGGCTTCCTTGTCAAATATTAGTTGACAGTATATGCCTGGATTTATTTCTGATTCCATGGGTCTATGAGTCTGTTTTTATGCCAGCACCATTATATTTTTATTACCATACTATACCATTTGTAAAATAGTTTGAAATCATGAAATGTAACGCCTCTAGGTTTGTTTTTCCTCAGGCTTGTTTTGGCTGTTCAGGGTCTTCTGTGGTTCTATGTGAATTTTAGGATTTTAAAAAATTCTGTGAAAAGTTCCACCATAATTTTAGAAGGGATTGCTTTGAATCTACAAATGGATTTGGAAATATGGATCTTTTAACATTAACTTCTCTGATCCATGAGCATGGGTTATCTTTCCATTTATTTATATCTTTTTGCATTTTTTTCATCAATGTCTTAGAATTTTCAGTATACAGATCTTTCACTTGTTGGTTAAATATATGCCTAAGAGTTACTGTTTTTGATGCCATTGTAAATGTGATTGTTTTCTTTCTTTTTCAGACAGTTCATTGTTCTTGTGTAGAAATGATTTTTATATGTTGATTTTGAATCCTGAAACTTTACTAAATTTGTTTTTTAGTTCCAACAGTTTTTTGGTGGAATCTTTAGGATTTTCTCTATATAAGATTATATCATCTATAAGTAAAGGCAATTACTTCCTCCTTTCCAATTTGGATGTCTTTCCTTCTTTCTATGTCTAATTACTCTAGATAAGACTTCAAAAATTATGTTGAATAGAGATGATGAAAATGGGCACCCTAGTGATCTTAGAGGAAGAATTTACAGTTTTTCACCATTGAATGTGATGTTAACTGTGGGCTTGTCATATATGGCCTTGATTATGTGAGATATATTATTTCTATATCCACTCTGTTGAGGGTTTTTTTTTTTAAGATTTTATTTATTTATTCATTAGAGACACAGAAAGAGGCAGAGACATAGGCAGAGGGAGAAGCAGGCTCACTGCGGGGAGCCTGATTTGGGACTCAATCCCAGAATCCTGGGATCACAACCTGAGCTGAAGGAAAACACTCAACCACTAAGCCATTCAGACAACCCCTGTTGAGGGTTTTTATCATGAAAAGATGTTGAATCATCCAATGCTTTTTCTGCATCTGTTGAGATCATCATGTGATTTTTTAAAAAGATTCTATTTATTTATTTATTTATTTATTTATTTATTTATTTATGAGAGAGGGATGGCATGAGCAGGGGGGGAGGGAGAGAGAGAAGCAGACTCCCCACTGAGCAGGGAGCCTGATATGGTGCTCTGTCCCAGGACCCCAGGATCATGATCTGAGCTGAAGGCAGACATTTAACTGATTAACTGATTTAACTCCCCGATCATGATTTTTATCTTTCTTTCTACTAATGTAGAATATCTCATTTATTGATTTGCATATGTGAACCATCCTTGCTTCCCATGGATAAATCTCACTTGATCATAGTATGTTATTTTTTTAATGTACAGTTACATTCAGTTTGCTAGTGTTTTGTTGAGGGTTTTTGCATCTATCCATATTCATCAGGGATATTGGCCTGCAGTTTTCTTTTCTTGCAGTATCATTATCTGGTTTTAATATAAGGGTAATGCTAACTTTATAAAATGAGTTTGAAAGTGGTCCCTTCTCTTCAGTTTTTTGGAAGAGTTTGAAAAGCACCAGTATTGATTCTTCCTTAAATGTTTGGTGGAATTCACCTATGAAGCCATCTGATCCTGGAGCTCTTTTTGCTGGAAGTTTTTTTTTGTTTTTAAGATTTTATTCATTTATTCATGAGACAGAGAGAGAGAGAGAGAGAGAGGCAGAGACATAGGCAGAGGGAGAAGCAGGCTCCATGCAGGAAGTCTGATGTGGGACCTGATCCCAAAACTCCGGGATCATGCCCTGAGCCAAAGGTTCAACTGATGAGCCATCCAGGGTCCCTGCTGGAAGTTGTTTTTTTTTTTTTTTTTTTTTTTTTTTTAAAGATTTTACTTATTTATTCATGATAGACATAGAGAGAGAGAGAGAGACAGAGACACAGGCAGAGGGAGAAGCAGGCCCCATGCCAGGAGCTTGATGCAGGACTCAATCCCGGGACCCAAGGATCATGCCCTGTGCCAAAGGCAGGCGCCAAACCACTGAGCCACCCAGGGATCCCCTAGAAGTTTTTGATTACTAATTCAATCTCCTATTTGTTATTAGTCTGCTCAGATTTTCTCATTCTTAATGATTCATTCTTGATAGGTTGTATGCTTCTACAAATGTGTCCATTTCTTTAGGATTTCCAATTTGTTGTTGTGTAATTGGCCCATATTGGTTCCTTATGGTCCTTTGTATTTCTGTGGTATCAATTGTAATGTCTCCTCTTTACACATATAATTTTACTTAATTGAGTCCTTTCTTTTTTTCTTGATAGGTCTACCTAAAAGTTAGTCAATTTGGTTTCTCTTTTCAAAAAACTCCTTGTTTTAGGCCAGGATTCTGGCTAAAATAGAGAGTTAAAAGAGTTTCAATTTAGTAGTGGCCTGGGACATTCACTTATTCAATCCACCAACATATGTTGAGCATTTGTTATATATCAAACGCTCGGTAGTAAACTATGTACAGATGAAAAGGCAGGTGTTTCCCTCAAGGATCTCATAGTCTGGCAATCAGAAAAGAACACACAGTGGGTCATTTATCAGAGTAGCATTTGCTTTACAGTGATGCATGGGAGAGAATGTTCTGTTACTTCAGATTCTGATCATTCAAAGTGAGCCAGATTTCCTTATTTCCCTGGTCCTCCGACTGATGAACAGCCCCATCCTGTAGAAACTGATGCTTATACTAGGCATTTTCCTTTGACTCTCTGACTGTCCAGCAGGATTCTATGAGCAGCTTGAACATCATCCCTCGCCCTCAGCTTACAGTGGCATTTATAAGCAACAATTTGGAAGATAGGAGGAGCTGAGTCACAGAGTATTGGTGGCTTCTCCAAAGACAGTAGCTCCCTCCCTCAGGAATCCAGTGAGCACTTATACCCTCCCCCCTGTCACAAGGTGCTCCAGGGAGCATTTCTGTCAGGCTCAGGGGGATAACGTCTCCTTGCTATAGCTGGCTCAATTGTGCTTCATCGTTCTGTGTTCATTTCTTTTAAGTTTATTCATATTTTTGCAAATAATCACAACATTAAACTTCCCTTCATTATCACCATTTAATATGCCATCTTGTCTGCTCAGATTCCTGAAGTCTACTTTGCCTTTGAACTTGGTGCTGAAAGACATGGGCTGTCAGGGTCATTTCCAGGGAATATAATAGGTTGATATTCAAATATCAAAGTTTGCAAATGACCTACTTTCTAATGTAATTTGGAATGGATTAAAATATATTCCTAGGTAGCATCACTCTCCCTGACATTATTCTACACTTTCTCATGCAAGAACAAAGGTGAAATGACAGCAGTAACTTTGTTATAAGTGGGATATCATGGAAGCACTGTCTTGTGTCCTCTCAAAGGTCTCCCCCGAATGGATTCCCCAGTCTGGATCCCCTTTCTGACAGATACCCTGTGCCTTCATTCTTGGATCAATGAGCTCCTTACTCAGTTCATTTCTTGGAATGAATGACTAAATGTCTGAACACTAGTGTTGGGGCACAGTCTCTGTCCCACTCAGAGCCCCCAAGAATACCTTCCTCACCCCTGTCCTCATTACATTAGCATTGTTACTTCACCGACACATCTGACTTCCTTTTTTGCCTTTTCAGAAGACAGTGAGGGACACCAAGGACATTTACAGAAGCTCTGTAACTGAACACACTCTGGGGAATTCTTTGCAACTATTACTGGGTTGGGGTGGGTTTCCATCACAGGCTTTGCCTGGACACATCAGATTCACATTGAAGGAATTCAATAAAAGAAGCCACGTGGTGCTGTGCAGTTGGGTTTGGAACCACCAGGAAATGTTTCTATTGATTGGCAGGTAAAGAATGATGAATTATGAACTCAAATAAAAAGAAACACATAAGCAGAAGAGGAAGGAGTAGGAGAGCAGACAACTCAGCCATATAGGCAGATAAATGGTCCTGAGAAGCCCATCTGTAGCCACCCGGGGAACGTTCCTCTGTGAATTCCACTCTCACCACAGATCACAGTAAAGTCAGAGACGGTCACAGTCTAGAGACGGAGACATAGCTTTTTATTCCATGTAAGTCATAAAAACAGAAAGCTAAGAGATCAACTTACAAACAGCTTTAGGGGAAAGGGGGTGGGTAAGCGTGGTCAGTTTGATTGGAAGGTTCAGGAGCCAATTCTTCCTTCATAGTCCATTTCCTTTTTGTGGGAAATCTGTTTCTATAAAAGACTGCTGTCCAGATTTATGTAACAGAAAATGGAGTTTATTTTAAAAGCTTATAATTGACCGTCAGATCCATAATCACTTATTAACAAGAGATTTGTGAAGATACATAGCAACTAAATAATTCCTTGAAGTTTTTAAAGCATGACTTATAACTATATTTTTAGGGGTGCCTGGGTGGCTCAGTTAGTTAAGTGTTGGACTCTTGATTTCGGCTCAGGTTATGATCTTAGGTTCATGAGATCAAGCTGGGGGTGGGACTCAGTGCTCAGTAGGGAGTCTGTTTGAGATTCTCTTTCTTCCTCTCCCTCTCTCCCTCTCCCTGCTTGTGCTCAGTCTCTCTCTAAATAAATATATAAAATCTTAAAAAAAAAAAAAAAAAAAGCCTCCTTCAGCATATGATGACCATGTCTGGTACCCAACTTACACTGGACCACCCAGGATAAAGGGATCCATAAAAGACATATGAAGGTAATGGGAAACACACCAAACCCTTAAACACCTAATACAGAAGAGACTATTTTATGCATTCTGGAAGATTACATCATAAAGGAGTGTTTTTCAGTAGAACTCTTTCCATAAATAAAATCTTGCACACGCCACATACAAAACTGATGAAGCTTCTCCTGTTGATGCTCAGATGGGTCCCCAGTCTGGCGCTGCCACACACCATTCCACTGAGGTCCTTCCTTAGAACTGTGACACTCTAAAGAAAACAGTTCGGAAACTTCTAGAAGCATCTGCTCAGCTGTTTTCCATATACATTGAAGACGGTCCCAGAGTAAATGGACTTGAAATGTGGGAGTCAGAATGTCAGATAAAATAAAGGAATTCTGAAACATTGCACAGAAGCCTCCAAACAGAATTCCAGTGGCTTCTAACTGTGGATTAAAGGAAATACAAAAGCTCCTCCTGTAAGGCCACCCAGAGCTGAGCATTCTGCCTAACCCAGACCTCTGAGGTCAAGATCTGGCCTCAATCCCTCTCTCCAACCTAACCTCCCGTGGCTGGCCCGCCTCCTCCATGTAGCATGCTACAATCTAGCACTGTTCAGTCTCCACCTACCTGCAGCATCTGCAATGGAGTGAGTGTGAATCGAGATGTGCTGTGAGGGTCAAGGTGGGTTTTGAAGCCATAATGTGATTAAAGAATATAAATATCATATTAATAATTTTTATATTAATTGCATCCCATTATTGACATGTTGAGTTAAATAAAATACATTATTAAAATTAATTTTACCTGTTTCTCCTTTTTAAAAATGTGGCTGCTAGAAAATGTACATTACCTGTGTTGCCTGCACCTGTGACTGGCATTATATTTCTATCAGCATGGCTCTAGCTGTGGTCACCGAGTCAAATGATCACAGAGGCTGGCTGGTAGCATGTGTGGTCCCTCTGGGATGTTTACAGGCGGTCATTGGGGGGACCGTGGAGTATGTGCCTTCAGCTAGGCAGGAACATGGGCTCAATTGTCCCTAGCTCTCCTAAGTTTATTTTTTTTAATTGAAGTATAGTTGAAGTATCACCTAAGTTTTTTAAGAATTATTGGAAATAGAATTGCAAATGTGTGTGTGGAGTGAGTAAACGTGAAGGTGCATGAATTTTCTGAATTTTTAAATGTTGGCAACTATCTCATAATTTTAGAAGCTAATGTAGCACAATTGTTAGGTCAAACCAAACATGTCAGGAGGAGACCTGGCCTGTGGACAGCCAGTGGCTCCCTTCCCTCTCCCCTGCTCTCCTGGAGGCTCTCCCTCCGCTACTCCAGCTGAGGACCTCCCAGACAGGCTGCCTCAGACATCCCCACTCTCAACACCTCACCAGAGACACCTGCAGATGCTCCATAGATGACTGAAATGACCTTCTCGAGTTGGTCTGGAATTTTCTTGTTTGGAGGTTCTTAAATGACAACAGTTTCCTTTCTTCCAAGATCTGTGTTGTTATCCTGCCCTGAAGGGAGAATGAATATCCAACTACTTTACCTCAAAAGACCCCCTCATTCGAACAAACAAAACATCTGTTTCTTGCTGCCAAAAGGAGTTACTGAAGGTTTTTCTTCTGTGCTGGTGCTAAAAGCTGAAGGAGGAGGGGAAGGAAGAGGAGGAGGAGGAGGAGGAGGAAGGGGAGGAGAAGACAAAGAAGAAGGAGAAAGAGGGGAAGGAAAAGAAGGAGGAGGAGGAGATGAGGAGACAAGGAGGAGGAAAAGAAGAAGGAAAAGGGGAAGGAGAAGAAGAGGGGAAGGGGAGGGAGGAAGGGGGAAAAGGATAGGGGAAGGGGGGAGGAGGAAGGGGAAGGCGGAGGAGGGAAAGAAGCTGAAACTGAAATACTGGAATGTGATTTTTAAACGAGGCTTGAATTCTAACCAGGAGCCACAGAACCAGGAGGGCTTTGGATCTTCTCCCTTCCCTGCTCCTGGTCGCCCAGGAGCCATGTAGCCTACACCATGGGGGAGGTGACTTTGTGTCCCACTCTAAGCTGCCAGGCTGGGACCAGACTGTTGCCTTGCTGGCCCTGAGTCCAGGCCCCTCGGGATACCATGCAGAGCCAAGTATGCTGTTCGCCCTGCATCCTGAGTCATCAGCTACGAGTGAGAACAGGAGGGGTTAGGAAACCATACACTGGCCAACACCCTATTTTTTAACCTGTCCAACATTTTAGAAATACTAGAAGTTTAAATTCTTCACACGGTTTTTTAATCTGGTGATTTAAAATGAACGGACTTGAGCTTTAACCCTGGGAGTAAACATCCTTCTCTGTGCGCTCCATCACCGTGGCTTTGCAGACTGTCCTGACTCCATGCCAGGAGCTGCTCATACAGAAATAAGGTGCCTGCCACCTGGCTGGCAGGTGAGCTGCTGGCTCCCCGCGTTTCGGTCCTGGGTTAACCTAAACAATTACTAACTATACTTGGAAACTTTTCCCTTTTCAAATATCAATAATAAGCATTAATGACAAGCCCAAAGCACTTTATGTCACCATGTTGGAAGCCAGCTAAAGTGCCCGCTGTGAAAACAAGGAGGAAAATAAGAAAATCTGCCCCAAAGAGAAGGAATTAAAAATCAACGCTTCTTTAGGAGAAAAATGACATCCAGGAGCTCAAAACCATGACTTCTAAAAAATTAGTATATTTGGGAAGATTTGATTCTCCAGACATTGTTACATCAACCCTGGGCTCTGCATTTGCTCAGCTTCTCCTAAAACCCTGGGTGGACCCTAGCGACATGGTTGTTAGATCACATGTTTCTGGTAAAATGAGCATGTGTGGGATACTTTGGCTGTTCATGGTCGAGACCATCATCTCTCTGCACTCTACTTGTCCTTTTCACATTTCCCCAATGTCAAGTCACACTGGAGGGTGATAAAAGAGAGACTCCTAACTCTGGGAAACGAATAAGGGATAGTGGAAGGGGAGGTTGGTGGGGGGATGGGGTGACTGGGTGACAGACACTGAGGGGGGCCCTTAATGGGATGAGCACTGGATGTTACACTATATGTTGGCCAATCAAACTCCAAAAAAATATATACAAAAAAAAAAAAAAAAAAGAAGTAGCACTGGATAGTCCAGGGCATTTTTGAGATTCGTCCAAAGAGCAGCTGAGTTGGAGATATGCATATATAAGATCCTCATAGTCTTTCCCATGTGTGGCTAATGCAGTGTGAATGTCATCCAGTGCCTGACCTGGGATGCAGGTGGGCAGTGAAAGAGAAACAAAGCTCAACATGTACAGAATCAGAAGTTATCCCACAGTACATTTTGCAACTTCGGGCTTGGAAATTGTGAGCCAAGGAGTTAGTTCTCACCAATGCCTATTCAAGATTAAAGTTTTCCCCTACTGGGAATATACTCCATAATGCAGTGTATGGAATTAGAAATGTGTTGTGGAGCTTTTTTCTTCTTTGATGGGAATCATGCAAAATAGAATTTATCAGAACTCCTGTATTTGAAAGGCACAAATTATAGTAGTACTCCAGAAAGTCGAGTGTGTCCATAGCAGCACCTATTGGAAGGAAAATTGATAGAGATTTTCTCACATTTGGTAATGAATCTAAAACTTTACACAGCACCATCAAAAAAGAGTTGAAAAGCTAAAGGAAATTTTTCTAACCTATCAGTGGTAAAACAATCATGCTCAAGACAAGACTGAAGTAGCTCTTGGTTTTCTCTAAAGAAAATATCATAAAAATTGTAGCTAAAAGATGATTGGACTATCCAGCCAAAAATGTAGGTCAAAGAGTATTACAGTAAGGCAACTAATTAATAAAAACAGTGTGATAGTTTCTAGATCTGATGTTTTATATTTGACAGCGTTTTAAAATTGATAATATATTGTGACTTCTTTCTTTTTCTCATTCCAAATTAATAATTTCACTTTTATGCACCTAATTTTGTGTTAAAATTTCATAGTCTTTTTCTTAAAGAGGACCACTCCCAAACTGTACAATCTCCAAGCTCCACAAAACCAGATCCACCCCTGCCCTTGGGTGAAAGAAGAGAATGACATTCAAAAGAAATGTGAAACACATATTTTCCTACTGGCAAGGGAGAAAAAAATGTAAAAAAAAAAAAAAATCTTACAACAATATAACTAGAAGAAGGAAAACTTGAAAATGGCTAAAATTTGGCAAAGAAAAATGAATTCTCTTGCCTACAGGTTTGCACCCTCACTGCTCAGAAGTTTCCCTTCTAGCACCGATAGCATCCCCGGGGCACAGCCTGAATGACAGGCACTAAACAGGCTTCCAGTAAATGTCAGCTACATATCTGAATTCAACACCTGCCTGCCCCCTCTGCAAGAGCTGCAAGCCAGAGTATGAAATCCAACCTCTGCCTTGCGATCCCCAGAGAAGGCTCACTCCCCACAGGCCGATGCTATTCCCCCAGGAATGGGAGCCTGAAATGGGGAGCAACAGACCCAGGGTCTGAGGGCCTTATGGTTTGTGTTTCATTTTCCCACCAAGGGGATGAAATTGTCCTGAGCCACTGCCATTCCTTTCCCTTGTTGGTTGTATAGGGACTGTCCAGGTTAAACGTATCCCTTCCAGCCCTGGTCCTATCAGTAACATACCTGATCTACCCATAAACCATGACCTGGCTGGTGTATTAATGCAAGCAGAGACTAAAACTGCTTCTTGGACCAGGCCACCTTATTCACTACAGTCCTGACTTGAACTTGGTCTGTTTTGCCAACTCTAGACTGTGGCTGTGACACCAACTTCTGGCTTCCTTTCTGTCTTGTCAACTGTCTCATTTCCATTCTTGGCTTGGGAACCCTGGTTTTGCTGCTCTGAGTTTGCCCTCACATCCCCTCTCCCCCCAGAGACAAGATCACAGGGCCCTAACGAGGCCCTGTCCCTCACAGAATCTCCTGGGGCTCTGATTTCTCTTCTCTGTGTGACTTTGTCCTCACTTATGCTGGGGTCCCGGGTGACAATCTCCCAGTCGTAACTTTTCTGCTCAGTCCCTTCTTATTATTCCTACTCTGTCTGCTTGATTCTTAAAAAAAAAAAAAAAAAAAAAAAAAAAAAAAAAAAAAAAAATTATCTATTTGAAAGAGAGGAGTGGGCAGAGAAAGAAGGAGAGAAAGAATCCCAAGCAGACTCCCCACTGAGCACAGAGCCCGATACGGAGCCTGATCTTATGACCCCAAGATCATGACCTGAGTCAAAATCAAGAATTGGGTGCTTGACCAGCTGAACCACATGAACACCTCTCTGCCTGCTTGATTCTGAATGTAGATTTTTGGCTCCAGATCTATAGCCCCAACCCTCCTCCATGCTAGGCCAGCTCCCAGAGCCCAGGCCAAGGCCAGATCCCTGGAGACCCACTGCCAAGGAAAGAAGTTTGGGCTCACACAGTTCAGTTTTTCTTTCCCCTTTGGCCCTTTCCCCTTTCCCCTTTCTTCCTATTGCCCCAGATGAACACATCCAGTCTCTGCAGAATTTCCCTGGGCTCATCTTCCAAGGGTGGTATGAAGATAGGGTTTGCTGACTAAGTTTATCAGAAGAGAAGAGTTGAGAGTTGCCTGACCCAATACTCAGGCTAAGGCTGTGGCATCTTCAGCATCCTGCAGAACCCAACATTTGTAACCCCTGGATCCACCCAGCTAGCCTGGTCTAGAAACCAACCAGCTTTCCAGGGCCAAAAATGCCATGTAAAAAAAACTTGGAAGAGATTATTTATTCTGCAGGCCTCACTGTCTGATTTAATCTTTGTTCCAGAACATCTGTGTGAAGGTCAAGCATGAGAAAGTGATCTTGCACGTGGATCCTTCCATCCTCACTTCTAGGTGGTGATATGGGTTTTTTTGTCTTTTAAAAGGAGGAGATACAAATGGCTAGTGCATTAAAGAAAACCTTCTAAACAGTTAATGTTTACAACCAACTTAACCCAAGCACTTTGATATAAAACAAATCGTACAGAAAAAAATATTTTTGACAACAAAATAAGGGTGATTTCCTAGACACAGCATTTTGTTCATTATAGAAATGTTCTCCAATGTTTCATCAAACCTTAAAGGTGTCTCAGCAGAGCTTGCAACATCACAAAAGCAACTTAAAAGATAGTGCCCATCAGGCACCATAACTCAGAAATTAAGTTCAAAAGCCAGTAGAAGCATTTCAACTTCAAGAGGTAAAACATCCAAATTCTCCACTTCTACTGGATTCCAATCAAGTAAAAACACATTGAGAAATTAGCCCCTGGTCTTAATCAGACTGAGGAAAGTCGAAAAGTATGGTGCAGTAGAAGGTAGAGCTTGATGGATGGCAAAGCTCCCCTGGGCTTTCTCCAGATTCTTGTGGTGAGCCCTGCCTGGAATTGCCACCATTCATGGATGGACCCCAAAGATCCCATCTGGTAAAAGGACCACAGACCAAGGTGACATCGCCAACGTGGATTGGCCTGTACTCCAGCCCATATTCTATCCTGAATTCCTTTTGAACCAGCAATGGCAACAAGCAGGCTGTGTGGTGCATGTCTGTCCTCCAAAGGCTTCAAATTTAAGTCATATGATACTGATCATGATATGCAATGATTTGAATATCGTCCTTTGCTCCTGTTACTAACTCATTTTAAATTGACTATACTTTAATTACCCCAAGTCCTTCTTGAACAGATGCAAACCATGTCTAACACCCTCCCGGACATGTGAGGGCTCTGAGGTCCTGGTGCTGCTATTTGATATACGATGTCCTCAAATCCCCATGCGGGGGATGGGAAGCAGCACTAGATCTCTAAGTGCAGTGAGAGGAGCCAATGAGAGTCCACTCTTTCTGGAGAAACTAAAGTCAAAGGCAGGAAGATGGTTCAACTGAGTCACTGATCCAACAAGGAAGGCAGGAAATCAGCTTCCAGGTAGGAGGCAATGGGAAAATAAGCAAGGAAGAGTGTTTCTAAGCAAGGGGTAAGAGACATAGTTTTGAGAAATAAGTAATTCACAACTACCTCCCAAATAACCAGTCTTTTCTAGCCTCATCGACCTGTGACTATGAAATAAATTATATTCCCTTCTAATATCATATTTTTATAGGAGTTCCCTAGTGCCTAATTGGCAGTAAAAACACTCCTGATTACATCACCCCAGTTATTTTTAGTGTGTTTTTAAGTACTACTTGCATTGGTTATCTGCTGCCATTGGCTCCTCTCACTACACATAGGGATCGAGTGCTACTTCCCATCCCCCACAACCACTCTGTGCTCGGGGCTGGGTTTGGGGACATCATATCCCAAATAGCACCTCAGAGCCCTCACATGTCCGGGAGGGCATTAGACATGATTTGCCTCTGTTCAAGAAGGACTTGGAGTAATTAAAGTATAATCAATTTAAAATGAGTTAGTAACAGGAGCAAAGGACGATATTCAAATCATTGCATATCATGATCAGTATCATATGACTTAAATTTGAAGCCTTTGGAGGACAGACATGCACCACACAGCCTGCTTGTTGCCATTGCTGGTTCAAAAGGAATTCAGGATAGAATATGGGCTGGAGTACAGGCCAATCCACGTTGGCGATGTCACCTTGGCCTGCGGTCCTTTTACCAGATGGGATCTTTGGGGTCCATCCATGAATGGTGGCAATTCCAGGCAAGGCTATCTGTTGCTACATAACAAATAATCACAAAGTAATAATAATAACTTTAAACAACACACATATTTAAATCACACACTTCCCCAGCAGAGCCCAACCCCATGCCTGGGCCACCCGGGAAAGAGAGAGCGGATACTTTCGAGATGGGATACCTAGGTTAGGGGCCACCTAATCAATCGTGGTCTCATTTCCCATCACCCAATACTTCAGAGAGCACTTAACTGATTGCCTGGTGTTGGGTTCCATGGTATATAGGTGGGGACAGGATGGTTAGGAAGATGAGAAGGAGGCACTTAGGGGGATTCCTCTCTGTGGTCAGACTTGATGGAAGAAGGCTTACAACTCTTTTTCAGGAAGACTCTTGCCCTGGTTTGTGAAGGTTTACAGGGCAGAAAATCTTCGTGCTGAAGGGTTGAGGAATAGTGTTCCTGCTTTGGCTTGGTCTGTGAAAAATGAAACAACGCCAGATGGAAGCACTGCCAAGCACAAATTTATACACTTCAAAGAATTTTTATTTTTTCAATCAGAGAAAGACATGAGATTCCAGACTCTAGACTCTCTATTTCAGTTCCAAATTGCCAAATTGCTGATGTTGCAGTCTTTCTTAGAATTTGTTTGGTGAAAGCAGAAAACGGACGAAAAGGAAAAACTTTGTTTTACCCAAACGAGCTCCCTGAATTTGTAAAGTGTGTTATTAAGCAAAGCTGTGTTGGGACCAGAATCATTTCACATTCCTAAAGGGTGATGCTCTGAGACTCTTCAGTCTCGGGCCTGGCAAAGCTCTGGAGAGAGGACAGAGAAGGAGAATTCAAAAATAACGGAGAATCGGCAGCTTGATGTGGGAAGAAAGAAAAGCAAGCATTTTTCAAACTGTTAGTGGGCAGGACCCTGGCTGAGTCCCCAGCGCGGAGCTCCAGCCTCTCGGCCCTGCCCTATCAGGTGACCCCAGGGCCCAGTGGGTGGCTCTGAGGCCCTGCCCCATCAGGTGCCCCCTGTCCTGTGCAGGAACCCAGCCTCAAACCGCCCCCAGGGGATCCCGCTGCACCCCTGCTTAATGCCCTCATTCATTTGGACTGAACTCATCCTGCCTCACAGGCTACCTAAGTGTTTGAAATTCATTCCTTCTATGAGCATTGAATGAGCACCTACAGTATACCCGTCAGAGAGTCCCCAAGATGCTGGTGGAGGACACAGATGCACGTACAACACTGTCATCCGTGTCACCCGCTCTCTGGGTTGCAGCCTGCAGGGGCTCCAGGTGAAAACCAGATGCAGCACAAGTAGAGGCAGAAACTCTGCTTCAGGTAACGTCTGTCCCAAAAAAGTCATTTGTGTTTAGGTTGGTCCTTTGCATGCAACACTCTTTGTAGTTTTATTCCTAAGTGGCCTTTACTGGGGGAGTGGAGAGGAATGACTTCTAGTGATTTATAATTGCTGAGTAGACATCCTGAAACCCAAACATTCAGTAATTTCATGGGTCACTTGCTGTGTGTTTGACACTGCTGAACACTGAGAAGTCCAAGAAAACAAAAAAGAAAACAAAAACTAGAGAAAGACACTGAGCCTGGCATCAGGACATTTCCTGGCTGGCAAAGAAATAGCCCTGAAATGCACTGTGCCCTGCAGTATGAGGTTGCTTCTGTGACAGCCTGGGTGCCGGAGGGTGCTGGAGAGTGCTGGCAGACAGGGTGGCTGTGGAAGTGCTGTAGAAGCCTCCAGAAGAAGGTGTGGAGCATGTAGCACACAGTGGCCTGCCCCAGCAAGAGGGAGAAGAAGTTTGGACACAGGTGGAGCCGCTGGTGGCAGGGTGGTGGCAGGGCAATGGCAGGGCTTGGAGCAGAGGCCAGGTGCTTGTGGGTGCTGGGCGTGGGTGCAAGCAGCGGGCAGCCTGATGGCCGGAGGGCAGGGGCCGGGGGACCAGGAGGTAAGGTCCTTACAGGACCCCAGTCCTAGAGGCCAAGGGGCCAGGCTGGTGCATCTGCATTTTCTGCACTAGGCGTTGGACAGTCAATGAAGGACCAGTGATGGATTTTAAACTGGGGAGTAACCACAGATTTTTTAAAAATCGTGTATATTGGGGTTTATTTCCTGAGTACAACGGTATGCGTGATCATTGAAGAAACATTGGAGTGTCCAGAAACACCAAAAAGTCAAAATAAATAAAATTTATGAAAAATTAGAAGTCACAATGCGACCACCCAGAAGGAATTCTAAGCATATTCAACTGTGAGCCGTGAGCATTTCCTTGTTGTCTTTTATAGATACGCTGGTTGGTTTCTTGTCAGGAGCTGAGGAGGACAGTGACCCCAGAGAGGTCCCGTCATCAGTCAAGGGGAAAGGAAAAGAAAAGGCAGCTCTGGGGTGGGAGCCCAAGCACAGACTTTCCACAAGGGCACCAAGTAGTGGCGGCCTGCCACAAGCTCTGTTTCCCTTCCTCCAGATGAAAAGAATGACGTTCATAGGCTGTGTTATCTGAGAAATTGAAAGATATTGTGGAAATATTTTCAATAGCCAGAAGCTGTTACTCATCTTTTCATCAGTTTCCTTTTCAGACTGTCTAAGACATTAGCCTGAGGAGGGATGAGGAGACAAGGGAGAGAGAGAAGCCTCTGATGATAAGAACATCCTGAATGGCCGTTGAGGTATTACGTTGACTCTCATCCAAGGACATGGAAATTCTAAGCCATCTTCCCTGTCCTCTGTTGTAAGTGGTCTTGGTATTTTCAGTCCAGATATGCTTTGTCCCCTAGATTCCTCTTCCCGTTGTTGGGAGGAAGGATTCCTGAAGTGATCCAGAGTGAACTCTTCCTTTCCTTGAGAACACTGAGGCCAGAGATGGGTGGAGACCTGCCCCAAGTTACAGACCTGCTGGAGGAGAAGAGGGACCAGACCCTACTCCCAAAACTCCCCAGTTCATCTTACATCTCCAGAGTAACCACACCAACCACACTGCTGCCTCCTTCTGATACTTCGTAAATATGTTCTCAATAGGTAGAAACATGCCCATTCGTGTTGTTTAACTATCACAGAAATTAAAGGTGGAGTTAATACTGCAAATTATTTCAATATGCTATTGCTTGGCTTTAGAAAAGCCAAATATATTTGAAAGGTTATATATATATATTTTTTTTTTTGCAAAATTTACTTTTTCAAAAAAGATTAGTTAGAATTAATTGTTCTCATTTTAAGAGAAGGAGAGAGGGAGAAAGAGAGATCCACTGCCAGAAAGACAGCTATTTATTTGCTCATTTACTTTTTTTTTTGAGAAATTTTTAAGCACACACCAAAATAAAATAGTATAGTGAGTCCCCGTTTATCATTTGTTCAACTTCAACCATTATCAATAGTTCGCTAATCCTGATGTCAGAGAGCTTTTAAAATACAATTTAATCCACAAAGATTGCATTTACGTCTAGCTTTTCATGACCAAATCTACTATGTAAAGAAAGATCATTTTAATTCATTTCCTGATCTAAACAGCTAGGGAAGTTCATGTTTTCCTGTTGGTTACCCACTGATTTCTCTATTCTGAAAGGACTCCTGGCACACCTTCCAGGTCCCAAGTGGAGACAGTACCTAGCCCAGCCTAGAAACCTCTACTGATTGACCAGGCCCTGACCAGCTACAACAGGAGGTCCCAGTGACTTGAATTCCTCCATCCACAGACTTTAGCTGTGTCTGATGCATATCCAAGGAGTCTGGGAGAGGTTTTCTTTCTTTTTTTTTTTTTAATTTTTATTTATTTATGATAGTCACAGAGAGAGAGAGAGAGAGAGAGGCAGAGACACAGGCAGAGGGAGAAGCAGGCTCCATGCACCGGGAGCCCGACGTGGGATTTGATCCCGGGTCTCCAGGATTGCGCCCTGGGCCAAAGGCAGGCACCAAACCGCTGCACCACCCAGGGATCCTTGGGAGAGGTTTTCACTGAATACTGAAAATGCTCTGCTGTGCTCAGTATGACTGTGGGCACATTTCCACCACTAGCTATGCTTGTGTTCCCACAGTTCCTATCACGAGCCTCTATATTCCTGTTCATTCCTGTCACTTTTTCATTCTGCTTTGTCTGTTGTCCATCTCCTCCTACTCAAGAGCAAATCCTTGGACATAGAAGGGTCTTCCCTGTTTACTGTTGACTCTCTGGGAAAAGTCGTCTGCACTTCACTCAGCTTGCTCTCTGGTGAGTCAGATGGGACAGTGCTTAGAGAAACATCAAGTGCAGTAACGTTCGGGCTGTTGTTTTTATGGTATAGTTTCACTGGCTCTTGACTTGCTGAGCCCTATGCTCTCCAGATATTTATTGAAAAACATAGCTGGGAGAAGAATCCAGCAATCAGCTCTCCTCTCTTTCCAGTCAGCAAGTTCTTCTAGAGTTTCCACAGAATGGTTGGGCTTTCTGATGGCTCTTGCATCCCACTGAGGATGGAGTCACTGTACCTCTCACAGGGTTCCATTAATATTGATCAGGAGCTGCTTTTGCTAATGTTGATAGAAAATCCACAACTTCTGCAGAAAAGCCACTATACACAGAGAAGCTACCTTGATAGTTTATATTTTTCAAAGGTGGCTGAATCAATATACTTTTCAACCCATAGGTTCTTACAGTGTGATTTCACACTTCTGCAATGAGAGGTGGAGTCTGTGAACCAGAGCAGGCCTTTGTAACTGCCTTGGCCAATAGAACACAGTAGAAGTTATGCTGCATTCCTGCCAAGGTTAGGTCATAAAAGACAATGACACAGGTCTGCCTGGGTCTCTCTTTGTCTCAAGATGGTCACATTGAGAAGCCAATCACCATGTTTTGAGGAAGCCCAGGGCATATGGGGAGTTCCCATGGGGACATTCTGGCCCATAGCCCCAGCTCAGCCCCCTTCTAACAGCCAGCATCAACTATGAGTGATGAGGCTTCAGATGATTTTCAGTCCCTTGTCTCTGAGCCTACCATCTGATGCCCCAGAAATTATGGAACAGAGACAGGACAGCCCTGCTGTGCCCTAACTGAATTCCTGGTGCAAGAATCTGTGAGAAATAATAAAGAATGATTGTAGCTTAAGCTACTAAGTTTTGGGGTCTTTTGTTGTGCAGCAACAGATAACTATTGCACAGACTTCTTGAGATCACTCTGTTTTCACTGCCAGCATATGTGAATCTCTATACAGTAAATAATGGGGCTGGTGGTTGGCTGTCTGTAGAAGAAGGGTCTAAGGGACTTGTACAGAAGCTATGCTTGCATACAAAGCCCACTGTTTTTGCTTGGGGCAACTGGAGGTCAGACACTGGTAATGTTTCTACTTGGCAACTCTATACCTATGCAAGTATCTCTGCAACTGACCGATCCTATAACTGTATTTTATAGCCCTTCTTCCAGAACTTTGTGAAGGCAATCCAAAGCCATTTTGATTTACCCATAGTAATAGTTAAATAAGCTACTTCCTTGAGAACTAGACACATTCTTAGGTCTATAATATTATTGGGGTCCCCAATGAAGTGGACTCCATCCCCACGCCCACCCCAAACACCCCAGACCTCCAATTGTATAAATGCTAGAATGGATGCCAGCTCCTTCTTTAGCAAGTCATTCCAGGGACTGGCGCTGAAAAGACAAGCAATAATGTTTTTGGAGCCCAGCGCTGTCATGACCTCCAACATTTTGTGTTAATGTTATACATCTGGAACAAAACAAGAGGAACATACATGACATCATAATAACAGTCAAGAATCCCAGAGAAGAAATGGCTTCAATACAGTATATTCCCTAGACGCCCACAAGTCTCCATGCTGGTTGTTAAGTGACTGTGGGGGTATAGGGCCTGGTGAGGAGCAATCTATGCCTTTACCCCATTTTGGTAAACAAATGGCCCTTCCACATGTTAGCCTGGCACATGTTTAGCAGCAGGCTTTGAAAGCTTGCTCCCCTGGAGACTTTTCCTAGGAAAGTAGCAAGACTTTTCCAAAAAAGTCAAAACTTGTAAGAAAATGAATTGGAAATAAAACAGCTTTGTAGAAAGCATAGAAATCATAGAGCAGGGACTTCTCAAGCTTTATCAAGCTTTCTTCCTTGAGGGCACTTGCTTGCTCTTTGATTCTCACGCCTTCCCCTTGATAGCCCAGTGGGCCTGTCATCTCTGGTTCACCCTTGAATGAACTGCAGTAAAAAATGCCTGGGGTTGCAAACATTGAGCTGATGCACTGATGTAAGGAGAGCAGATAAATGAGAAATGCAGGGCTCCACCCTTTCGAGGGAATGTTTGAAAATTTGCCATTGTTCCTGAAAATCCGAGAACTGCTTTCAAAGTCTGAGAATAATAAAAAAAAATAATAATAATAAAAAAAAAAAAGAAAAAAAAAAAAAACAAAGTCTGAGAATAGAGAAGGAAAGTTTAGAGCTCAATAAGGGCAAATGGGGGTACTTTTAGGGATGGGAGAGTCTTTGTCTTTATATATTGAAATGACTGTCCAGATCATGTACACTAGACTTCTTTCTCTATGAGAAAGTTGTGGGTTTTGTATAGAAAGAAAGAAAAAGAAAGAAAGAAAGAAAGAAAGAAAGAAAGAAAGAAAGAAAGAAAGAAAGAAAGAAAGAAAAAAGAAAGAAAGAAAGAAAGAAAGAAAGAAAGAAAGAAAGAAAGAAAGAAAGAAAGAAAGAAAAGGGAAGATCACTCTATCTCTACTTTGTTAGAGGCATAGCCTTTATTATAGGAATCTTTGTGATTTATCTAAAATGAATATTATGGACTGCAAAGTAGAAAGTAGGTCATTACAATGCACTGGTGTTGTATCTCAGTCAAATTTAACCTGACTTGGGTGAGATGCAAGTCTTTAGGACTGAAAGACTATCCCCCCATCAGAATCATATGTATAAGAACCATAGCTGAGGCAGGAGAAGGATACCTGTTCCCTGGGGTCCCAGAAGAGAAAGTCTCAGTGGGAAGCCAGGCAACAGATGACCACATTCTTTTCTAAACTTTTCAAGCAGTGTAAGTGTAGATGTGTATTTCTTATTAATTATAGATTCGAATCCAGCAAACATTTTTTGAGACTTCTTCTTTGTCAGAACCATATGTATAAGTGATATATGTATATATAGAGAGAGTTTGTATATATATATATGTATATACATGATGTGTATATGTATGTATATATCAGATACACACACAGATACAACACAGACAAGAAAATATAATTGAGGCCATAGAAGCTTGATAACAAGATAGAAGAGATTCAGTTCCACAGACAAGGAAAATCCTCATTCTTCCATCCACCTCTGGAGATCTGATCATTATTTGGGATAATATCATCATACCTCGAAAAACACCAGTCCCAATAACGGATTTAACCTAATCCTGGCAAAGTAAAGCTGTGATATATTTTACACCACAATAGTCATTTATTGAGAACACAAATTTGTAAATAAGCACAAGTTATAGGAGCCCAAAAACAAAGTAATAGCGAGAAGTAGCTGGACCAGACTCTTCATGGCTTCCCAGAATGGTAACTCAGAAACACTGCACATCGACAGTGGCCGGAAGGTTCGAGTCTCCTGCAACCACGACTTTACTCATCTGTGGCTCGTGACTGATGCCTGGTTGGTCCAGCTTACTGGACCCGAAGGCCAGAGTTAGGAAAACTTGATTCCTCCTGCCGGCTTCATCCCTAACTTGTTTTTCCTCCTGTTCTCTACAACCTAGAGAAAAGAGGTAGAAATATGCTTGCCGTCAGCCAAACCACAATGAAATTTGATGATTGGAAAGTTATTGGCTGTGAAGAGCTACCTAAGTCCCACAGGTTATAAAACTTCCGATTTAATGCACAGAGGAGTGGCAAGAACAGAGCTCAGAGCCCCTCCGTCTTTAGTTAAGTCCTCAGCTGGAATGAGGAGAAGAAAAGATGAGCTCTGGGAAGCACAAAGGTGAAGTAATCAAATCTGAGAAATACAGCATGAGGTTTAGGAAAAATGGGTGTTAGCCAGAAAGAGACATAATCCCTTGCAGCCTCAGTTTCCCCATTAAAAAAAAAGTCTTCTAACTTTCTAGCCATTTGAGGTTACAGATATGAAAATACTTAAATAATTCAGGAGGCATGTTATAAGTTCTCTATGGAAACACAATTATTATTTTGATTTTTTTTGTATGATAACACACACGTGTGGGACAGCTAACATAATTTGCAAGACCCAGGGCAAAATGAACACGAGAGGCCCATGTACAAAAATTACTACGTATTTCAGGCTTGGGACAACAGAGCAGTCATCTAAGCAAGAGACTCTCCCAAGTTGGGGCTGTGTGGTTGCACAGGCCACACACCCATGAAGCCCATCCTGCACAAACCAAAATCTTGAAAAAAAAAAAAAAGATAAATGTATTAAATAGATTTACATATGGACCCTGTATCAATATATGGAGAGCGAATCACTCTATCAGAGCACTCTGGGTTTGCCATTTGACTTCAGTGGTGCTTTTCCTTGTGTTTCCACACAAACAATTCTTGGATTAGGTTGATTTTGTTTTTTCAAAGTTCTTCGAAGTTCAGACTAAAAAGTTGAGAAGCCTGATTGTTAAAGAGAAGTTCATCCAACTTAAGGAGAAATTAGGTACTGGGCATCTTTTTATTTTTATTTGTTTAAGGTTTTATTTATTTACTCATGAGAGACACAGAGAAAGAGGCAGAGACACAGGCAGAGGGAGAAGCAGGCTCCATGCCTGGAGCCCAATGCAGGACTCGATCCCAAGACCCTGGGATCATGACCTGAGCCAAAGGCAGACGCTCAACCACTGAACCACCCAGATGCCCTGGTACTGGGCATCCTTTCTCGACTTCTATTTGTGTCTCTGTCTCAGATCTCTTTTTTCCTCTGTCCTCCCTGCTTCCCTCTACCCCCTGCTCCCCACAGGCATCTTTCACTGTCTGTATAATATAACTAAATTTTGAATTCTAACTGTGGCCCTCGTGGGACATCTAAAGATGACAACCTTTATGATCAAACTCAATTATGCAGGACACTGCTCCCCTTTCTCCAGAGACATCTCAGAGGCTGGTACTGAGATTACTTGGGTAACATACACGAGCCTTAGCCAGAGTAAGCTTAAAAGATAATATATAAAAGCATGTGCATGAGTACATAACTGTGCTTTGATGAGTATCACTTCATTGTAGCTCAATCCTGGTGACTTCAAGTCAAAGAAATCCCCACCCTTTGGGGTTCCCAGGCTGAGTATGCATGCTATATTTTCAGAGTGGCTAGAGTGTTGACAATGTGGAGGATTCCAGATGAATTATGTACCTTTGAAATATAAGACAGTTCTTCCGGAGGGGTAAATAAATGGTAGTACTAAACTGCCACATAGAGGGGATTTGGGTCCAACTTTGAGGTCACACAGGGCGTACGCTGCCTTGCACAAGAAACCCTGTATAACCTCTCTCCTTTTGCTTCTGAGCTGCTGAGTCCACAACCCTACCTCTGAGACAACATGGTCCCATGATAAAAAAAAATCATTTATAGAGAGAGGCAGTCCCCCCCACCAAATCCTAACTAGCCTTATAGGGCTTCTCCTGGATTTCTTCCTTCCTAGGACATGTACAGTTGCCAAATAAATTACAGGATGTTCAATTAAATATGAATTTCAGATAAACACCAAGTAATTTTTTAGTTAAGTATCTTCCAAATATTTTTTATTTTATTTAAATTATACTTGCCAGCATATAGTATAACACCCAGTGCTCATCTTGTCATGTGCCATCCTTAATTCCTGTCACCTAGTTATCATATCCTCCCATCCACCTCCCCTTCTACAACCCTAGTATCTCCCAAATATTGCATGAGATATACTTATACTAAAAAATTTACTTACTGTTGATCTGAAATTCAAATTCAAATGAGTATCCTTTTGGGGTTTTGTTTGTCTTTGTTTTCACTAAATCTGGCATCCTGAGGAGCATGACATTTAGCATAATATGCTTTGGGTATTATTGAGGCCTTACTGCTCTCTCATTTATGTTCCCACAGCAAACTTACCCAGAGCATAGAGGGTATGAAAAGTTGATCGCATCCCACCACGGTACCTGAAGTAGTAATACTGATCAGAAGAAATGGAAATGGTGCAGCGCTGGCAGGAGGTTGTGGGTCTGGAGGCCCTAGGCAGATGAGTCCTAGATGTGCAGACACTGCAGAAAGTTCCACGGAAACAGTGACCATACTGGGGAGGGGGCTCAAGTAGGACACCATGTTTCCTGCTTGGGGTCTCTTCCTTTTAGAAGGGGCAACAGGATATTGGCACAAGTATCTGTGTTGTCAGGTTTCATTAGGCTGTTTCTGCTTTGGCAAAATGCTTAAGTATCTGAGCCAGCAAAAAAGTTTGCATCGCTGCTGGGGCAACGCAGCTTTGGGGGGGTATCCTCAAGCTAGTGTTCGGGGGGAATAAATCCTAGCTGAGGATACACAAAGTCTTCAGCTGAAGGAGGGGTATCAGAAACTGAGATCTGTTCTCCTTTGCCCTCCGGCTGAAGCTCATGGTTATTGGCAGAAAAATTGTGAAGTTTGGAGCAAATTAATTTTTTTTCATACAGGAAAGGGAGATTTAACTCACTGTCTAGTTCTATTTATTTAAGAAACACCTAGTGTTGGGGCGCCTGGGTGGCTCAGTTAGGTAAGCATCCAACTCTCAGTTTTGGTTCAGCTTGTGATCCTCAGGGTGTGGGATTGAGCCCCATGCTGGGCTCCATGCTCAGTGCAGAGTCTCTCTCTCTCCTTCTGCCCCTTCCCTCACCCTGTGCATGTTCTCTTTCTCTCTCTAAAATAAATCTTTAAAAAAAGAAAAGAAAAGAAACATGTTATTGTCTGCCATACATTACTCTGAGTGCTTTGTAAGTTTCAATTCATTAAATTCTTTTTTTAAAAGATTTTATTTATTTATTTATTTATTTATTTATTTATTTATTTATTTGACAGAGAGAGAGAGAGAGAGAGAACACAAGCAGGGCAAGCAGTGGGGGAGAGGGAGGAGCAGGTTCGCCGCTGAGCAGGGAGCCCAAGGCAGGGGTCCATTCTAGGACCCTGAAATCATGACTGGAGTGGAAGGCGGATGCTTAAATGACTGAGCACCCCTCATTAAATTCTTAAGTAAACCTAGAGGTAGGTATTAGCATTCACTCCATTTTCCAGGAGAACCTGAAGCACAGAGAAGTTAAGTACTTTGCCCAAGGCCACCCAGCTAGGAGATGGCTGAGCCAGGAATCATTCCAGGTACCTTTTTAACATCAAGGAGGATATGTGCCAGGATTCCATCAGGCATCCAGCCTGTGATACATGATGATGATGATGTTAAGACGATGATGATAATGAAGACTCACTCACCAGCACAAAGCGAGTAACTCAGAAGGAGTCAGGTGGCTGGCACATTGTAAGTACTCAAAATATCATGGCTATTGTTCTTACACCAAAAAACCTTTGTTGTGTGTGCCAGGTTTGGTACAAGGTACTGGGGACACATACAAGAAGCAGGCTGATCTCTGCCGCAGAAGGTGACAGCTACTAATGCTGCTTTCCTCTCAAACAGGACAAGAGGGTAAGAGTGACATTGTTAGCTGTGGCAAGCAATGATTTAATGGTCCTTGAAATATTCAGAGAAGACCAGACCACCAGGGAGTCAAACTACCTGCCAGTCTCCTCTCCATATTGCTCACTTAGCTGTGTATCTGTGTTTCCTGAAGACATGCCTGTTGGCTACACTGCATACCCAAACATTCACATATGGCATCCATTCAACAATGTTGGCCAAATTAACTGAATAAATCACAGCATTGTATATCCCTGGAATTTTTTTAAGCATTATTGTTAAATGGTGCTATATTTCCCAACATCTTACTAGGAGAGATTTATGGGATCATATCTGGGGTATGTGAATTTGGACATTTTGCTGAAACTTATAAAATCAGAAACTCTAGGAGTTGGCCAGGACCTTCACATTGTTCTGATTCAACAGTTCACCAAGGGTCCAGATGTCCCCTATCTTGTTCCTGCTAAGTTCTACAGAGCCCACTAAAAGCAGTGGTTGTGCTGTTTTCCATGCCAGCCGTTTACTACTGTTGCTGTGACCTTCAGCTGTTCATCCTATGCGCTACCTTGTCTAGAAAACTGAGAATGTGCAGGGAGGGGACTCCAGGTTACAAAGTGAAAGTTGATCACATTTTCTTAAAACGCATATACTTTTCTAGCTAAAGTTTGTCCATTTGTCAGTCTTTTCAAAGAAACAACTGTTGGTTTTGTTGACTTTCTTCCTTGTTTTTATATCCTGTAGTTTATGAATTTCCACTCCAATCTTTATTACTTCCTTCCTTCCTTCTGCCTGCTTTAGGTTTATATTTCTGCTCTTTTTCAGTACCTGAAGCTGGAGCATTAGGTTATCAATCTGAGATCTTTTATATTATGATTGGTATTTATAGCTATACATTTCCCTCTAAGCATGGCTTTAGCTGCATCCCATACATTTTGGTATGTCATGTCTTCATTTTCATTCATCTGAAAGCATTTTTCTAATTTCCCTAATGAGTTCCTCATGACTCACTGCTATTAAGGAGTATGTTGTTTAATTTCCACTTTTTTTTTTTTTTTTTTTTAGTTTCCTAAATTTCTTTCTGTTATTGATTCCTAATTGCATTCCATTGTGGTCAGAAAACAGACTTTGCTCTACTTCAGTCATTTTAAGTGAATGAAGCCTTGTGTTGTGGTCTAGCATATGGCCAATATTTGGGAAGGTCTTTTTTATATTCTGAAAAAAAAAAAGTATATCTGCTGCTATTGGGCAGAATGTTATAATTTATAGATGTCTGTTAGGTCTAGTTGGTTCATAAGCGTTACTCAAATCTTCTATTTCACTGCTTATCTTCTGCTTAGTTCTTCTATATCCATTATTGAAGGTTGGGTATAAATGTCTCTAGTTGTTATTGTTGATTTGTCTATTTACCCCTTAAGCCTGTCAGTTTTTACTTCATGTGTTTTGGGGCTCTTTTGCTAAGTGCATGTATGTTCAGAATTGTTGTATCTTCCCAATGGATTGATCTTTTTATCATTCTAAAATGTTCCTTTCTATCTTTAGTAACATGTTTTTCACTTTAAAGTCAACTTTGTCTGACCAGAGTAAAGCCTCTAAGTTCTCTTATGGTTGCTGTTTGCATAGCATATCCCTTTCCATCCTTCTACTTGTAACCTATTTGTATCATTGAATCTATGGTTTTTCTCCTGCAGACAACATACACTTGGATCTTGGATCTTCATCCAATCTGATGATCTATCTCTTGATTGAATTGTCCAATGAAAATCCATTTATATTTAATGATATTATAGAGAGAGTTGTATTTATACCTGGCATTTCCTTGTTTTCTCTATGTCTCATGTTTTTTTGTTCTTCCTTTCCTCCTTCCTGCTTCCCTTTGCACTAAGCAAATATTGACTAGTATAACATTTACACTCCTTCAAAGACTTTTCACTATATTTTTTGAGTTATTTGCTTAGTGGTTATTTTAGAGTTTACGTGTCTTATCAGAATCTACCTCAGATTTATACCAACTTAGTTCCAATGAAATACAGAAACGTCTCAGGAGTAATCTTATTCCTTACCCTTCTTTGTGTTCTACAATTATCACACATACCAAATATAGACCTAGGTTGGAAATTCAATATTACATAGCAAAATTTCCTGCTTTATAGAATTTGTGTTTCTTGAAGAAGCTGAGAGATGTCGTGGCTCAAATGCCACAGACTCTCATGTTCTTACAGACTCTTGATAGATTTTCTCCAGGAAATTTTCTTCATTTGCTGCATACCCTTAGAAAAACTTCCAGAGGGGCACCTGGGTGGCTCAGTTGGTTGAGCGTCTGCCTTTGGCTGAGGTCATGATCTCAGGGTCCTGGGATTGAGTCCCACGTTGGGCTCCCTGCTCAATGGCTAGCCTGCTTCTCCCTCACCTCCCCACTCATGCTCTCTCCTACTACCTCTCTCTCTCTCGAATAAATAAATAACATCTTGTAAAAAAAGAAAAGAAAAACTTCCAGAGATTTTAAATGGCTTTTGCTGCTCATTATCATTTTCATCAATTATCCTTGTTTTGCAGAGGAATGAGATCACACAGCCCTCACTTAGGCATTCTTGATGTAGAATGCTAAAGTACATATACAGTTCTCATTTCTTTTTAAGGTATGCTTTATATAAACAAAGAACAATTTTTACAATTGTTTAAATGGCCTATAGCAGGGGGTAAAGACTTTCCTTTATATTCAGAATGTCACTGAGCATATGTGTAATATATTTTTTGAGTCTGTTTGGTTAATCAGTTTACATTCTACCCCTTGCATCAGACATGATTAGAGATGATTTAACTGCTGTATACACTATGGCAAGAAAAGTAAAAATTAACCAAGGAAAGTAAGGCAAAGGGAAATAAGAATTTCCAATAACAGTGATGAATTTTGCTAAGTGTCTCTACTTTCTTGTTGGCTCACTAGTGTAACCAAAAGCAGATGCAGTTTTTCAAGTGCCTGGTATCCATACGGGGACTAAATCTTATCCCATGCCTGAGACTCACAACCTGAGTAACACTTGGGTTCTTTGGGCTGCATTTCCCTGTAGCACTTAACCTCTGGGATCAGCTATCCAGCAGGAGAGTTTTAGAAGTCATTTGTTTTTATGCAAATGTTCCTCCTGTCTTGTGCCAATATTTATGCCTCCACACTTGTGAATTCACAAGCCATCTTGTTCTCAGGAATATTCCACTAACATTTATCATTGCATTATCTTGAAGAATAATAACCAAAATTGAAATGTATGAGTAATTCTTTGGGATTAATTTAGAAGAGCTTGTTCATGGCTATGAATATACCGAGATATTTATAATAGACTACTGATTCCCCCTCAGTCTCATTATTGTTGGTCTATAACACCAACTCTTTGTCTTTTACTGTTATTTTAAATTCTGTAGTTAAGAAAACAATATTAAATTCCATCACAATTATCACTGGCTAAGAGATTAGTTCTGTGGGACCTACAGTTTACTTGTAGCCAAGTAAAGGTGATTGTATCTCCATTGGAATTTAAAACCTTAGAGCTGCGTTATTCAGCTGTGGTAAAATCTTCTGTCTACCAATATTTATTTCCAGCCTTCCTCCTTGCTAACAAAACCATGATTTTATTCAGGGTGGCAATTTGACCAGCTCCAGACAATGATTCATGATTGGTGTAGGCCAATTACTACAGTCATTCATCTCTGCCACGTACCCTTTTTCCCCAGACTCGTTTGCAACTATAGGTGGCTATTTGATCCAGGTCTGGTCATGAGATGGTAGCAGGGAGCTGCTGGAGGGCCCTCTAGGAAATATCTTCCTCTACTGTAAATGGAAATCCTTTTTTTCACCATGTTTTTCTCTCTTATATAAAAATGTACCTGCGCAAGGGGAGTAGTGTTCAAACTGTGACTGCTATTTTGCAACATGGACGTATGAGCCTAAGGATAAAAAGCTGATACCCCAAGGATCGGCAAGACCAGAGTCTGCATCTTTGATGACATTTTTTGAGCTTCTGTGCTAAGCTTGGATCTTTATTTTCCAATTTATTAGGTAAGAAAATTAAGCCATTTTAGGGTTTAAATCCCTCTTAGTCAGGTGTTCTGTTGTTTAGAGCTTACAGCATTCCAAATAAATACAACAGTCCTACCAAGTTGTTACTAAAGTTTCATGGTATATAGACAGTTTTGCAAAGAATTAGAACTTAATTAGAACTTTTGCAGAATTAGAACTTAACCCCAATGTGGGATAGAACTTAAAAGAATGCTTGAGTGATTTAATCAGATAGTTATGTCCACAGTACTTTTCAGAATACAAGACCCTGCTTTGATAGTTAATTGAAAATCCAAATGGAACTAAGCCATTGGGTTTTCTCCCCACTGTTTGCACCTGAATAGATCTGCTTGGGACTCAGCAGGAGACCCCTGTCAGATTTGTAAAATACCTGCAAGAAACCCCATCCTGAATGGATCTCACCAAGTATTTATTGCTTTTAAATGTCCTGGCAAGCAAATTCCTACTTAGAGCTCATCATGAAGCATTTGCAAGCTCTTTCCTGTCTCTCCTTTGGAAGCAGAGGGCTGCCTTGTAACCCACTGCATCCTTTCACCCTCCATTCTCAACCTTTACCGTGCTATGGGCTAGGTCCACACTAAAGTAAGCAAGAACCTGTGTGTGGACTTTGCTTTTAGGGGTCTTTGTACCATCATGGTTGAGCTGTTACATGGTTTGCTTCTGTTTTTAACTTAACAACCCATCAAGGGAGGCTAACTGAATGCAACTTTGTTACTATTTATAAACCCACAGGTCTGTTCCCCATTTCCTTTTCCTAAATGCATCCACTAATTCTACTACTCTTATTTCAAAATATAAGAGCAGAGCCTTCCAGAAGTTACTGGGTTCCTGCCTCCTATCAGATTGACACCAAACTCTTATTAAGACAAATGGTTGTCTATATTTATCCTATATGCTAACTAAATTTAATGAGCATAGTCATGTATTATATTAGTATGTGACTTAGAGTTTACCAGGTCCTTTCACAATAAACTTTTTGTCATTTAATGTCTTTGCAATTTTATGTGTTGGGTATTTTATTCCTCTGTTTAAAAACAGGGAAGTTGAGACCCAGAGGTTAAGTGACTTGGGTCTTGTGGTGATTCATAGAGACATTCCTTAGGGAGATCAAGTGGCATAGGGGAGGTATTCTGAAGACCAGAACCAAAAATACCAATCAGGAAAGGACAACATTGAATCCTGAGTCCCCAGAGCCAGCACATGATGGCGAAGGAAGCAGGGCAAGAGGCTGGTGCGAAGAGGAGCAGGCTTGAAAGCAAGACAACATGTGAGCAAAATCACATGATATAGTTCTTGATATGAACCATAGCTACAGAAATGCATCTTGAGCAGTCCTGGATTCATCTACCTTGAGTTTTCAGCTTCTGGAAGGTAGGATGCTTGTTTGTTTGATGCAAAGATTTCCAGAGACAAGTATCACTTCTTACATAGGTTTTAGTATCTTGGGTAGATTGCAAAATCAAGAATGCCCCGTGAAGGTGATCGAAGATGCTTCTAAATAATTCCTCAAGCTATGGTCAGTCTTTCTGCAGAATTGATGCTATGTGTAGCATAGGAAAATTATTTTGACTCCCATGTTACAGACTAAGAAATCTAGACTCAGATGACTAAGATTTCATGTGAGCTTGTACAACTTCCAATAGATACCTGGGCCAAATCCTAGACCCATGCTTTTCCTACTGTTCCACATGGAAGTGTATCTCAATGATGGAAAATTTCTTGTGGTTTCCTTCCCTGGCCTACACTGTGCTTTGTACATTGATGGTTTGGTAAATGCAAATATGTGTAAACCCTCATCCCACCATTTATCAGTTGCATGACTTTGAGCATATTATTTAACCACTCTGAGTCACAGCTGGCCATTTTAAAAATGTGCATATGAAGTGTTAAGTTTTTTAGTAACTAGACGGAAATGAGACCGCCAAGGCAAGCGAGGGTCCAGGAACAGATTTTATTGCAGGCACCCTCGGGGAGGTTCCACGACTCACGGGGGAAAGAGAGTGAGTCGAGGAAGTCGCGCCAAGACAAGGTGGTCGGGGGTTTACATAACGTTGTAAGGCAGAACGGTTTCCTATTGGTTGGCTCATATGCAAAGGAAGGATTGCAATCCAACCAGTCAGAGTGACCCTCACTATGCAAAGGAAGGATTGCAATTCGACCAGTCAGAGTGACCCTCACTATGCAAAGGAAGGATTGCCATTCGACCAGTCAAAGGTGACTTCCTCCTCTGGGGTTTGAAGGGCATTGGGTTCGGTTGAGGAAGTCCAAAGGAGAGGTGTAAGGGTCTGCTCAAGCTGTCGTCCCAAGTGGAGGTGGTGACAGGAACCTCAGCCATTTTGGCGTATCCGCCATCTTGAGGAGTTTCCCTTCCCGCCTGGCCCCAACATTCCGACCTTTTGTTTTATATAATGGTGTCGGGGGCGTCGACTCTGCTCTGGCTACTTCCTGCTGACGGTGGGGCGTCGTTGTAGGGATAGTTGGATGTGGGCAGGCCAGAGTATGGGTGAAGTAAAAGTTGGTTGACAGATACCCGGGTGAGTTCTTGCAGGTGTTCCTATAAACATCGAAACAAGCAAGGGGCGACAGAGATGAGAAGAAGGATTAAGCATAGGGGTCCCGCCAAAGGGAGTAGCCATGTTACCCAAGTGTGGGGGTCTAGGCCCCAGAAAGACGAGCCCTGGCGCCTGGTCTGGATTCGGTCTCTGAGTTCTTTAACTTTGGAAGTAACCATACCAGTCTTGGGGTACCGGCTGCAAGGGGATCGGTTGGTTTGAGAAAGTTTAGACATCCAAAAGGTTCCTTCGGCATGTCTTGAAGTACAGGTGATGGGTGTCTTCCCTGAGTAACAAGTTCTGGGCATGTGGGTATAAGATGAAAAGTAGCGCGAGGTACCGCTGCCTTTCATGCAATCACATTCTACCGCTTGGATCGGGGGGCTCAGGAGAAGTATGAGAAGGAGCCCTAGCCAGGCGGAGTTTGGTGGGTCCCACCATCTGGGAGGTCCATTCGATACCTGTGGGTGCCCGTTTAAGGTTGTTGATGTGCACCCATGCCGTATGTCCCAGCAATTTTGCCGTGGTTGGGGTGGTGAGGATGACCGTGTGAGGTCCGGTCCATCGGGTCTGCAGGGAGCCTGGCTGCAGATTTTTGAGAAGGACCTGGTCTCCTGGGGATAAGTCTCGTGGAGAGGCTTCCTCGGAGGCATTGTCGGTCGGGGCCGGAATGACAGCATCGGCATGGGCTCTCAAGAGGGCCAGGAGGAGGGTAAGTTAAGGCAGATAGGATAAAAGAGGTGGAGGAATGGCCGGGAGGTTGTGGTTGATAAGGAAGGGCCGACCGTACAGTAACTCAAAGGGACTCAAACCTGATGGTCCTCGGGGGGATGCCCGGAGTCTGGTGAGAGCTATAGGTAACAGTGTGGGCCACGACAGGCGAGTCTCCAGGGTAAGTTTAGTGAGTTGAGCCTTAAGTAGCCCGTTGGCCCTTTCCACCTTACCCGAAGACTGAGGGTGGTAGGGGATGTGCAGCTTCCAGGTAATGTTGAGGCTCTCGGCCACCTGTTGGGTCACGCTGGAGATAAATGCCGGCCCGTTGTCTGACTGTAGGGTCCGGGATAACCCAAACCTCGGGATGATGTGCTCGATGAGGATTGTGGCCACCACATCTGCAGTCTCTCTGGCTGTGGGGTATGCCTCAATCCATCCTGTAAAAGTATCAACCAAAGTCAGTAGATAACGAAAGGCTTTATGGCGGGGCATGTGAGTGAAGTCCAGCTGCCAGTCTTCACCGGGCTGATGGCCTCGGAGCTGATGGTTAGGCCCCGGCCTGCGGATTCCTCCCTGTGCATTTACGGCTGAGCAGGTTTTACAAGCCCTATGGACAGCCTCAATCACCTTAGGTAGGGATGGATAGTAAAACAGGGGCTGGAGAAACTGGTTCAGTGCCCTTGGGCCAATATGGAGAGATTGGTGGATATCAGTAATTAGGGTATGGGCCAGGTTTTCTGGGAGGGCAATCTTCCCTCCGATGTAAATCCATCCTTTACTTTCTGCCTTTCCTCCCAGGGCCTGGAGGGCTTGAGTCTCCTTTATAGAGTAGGAAGGTTGATGAGGGGTATTAAGGAAGAGGATGGGAGATATTGGGTTACTTAAGGCCGTTTCCCTGGCCACTGAGTAGGCCTTATTATTTCCTATGGAGACCATGTCTTTAGAAGTCTGATGGCCCCTACAGTGAACGATTGCAACCTCAGTGGGCAGACTAAGGGCCTCAAGCAATTTGGCAATGAGAGGTCCATTTACTATAGGCGTCCCCTTGGTGGTTAAAAATCCCCGCTCCTGCCAGAGGACGGAATGAGCATGAACGATGAGATAGGCATATTTTGAGTCGGTGTAGATGGTGACTCGTTGTCCCTTAGATAGATGTAGAGCCCTGGTGAGAGCTATAAGTTCAGCCCTTTGGGAAGTAGTCCCAATTGGGAGGGGGACTGTCTCCACTACCGTCTCTGGGGTGACTACAGCATAGGCGGCGTGTCTCCGACCATCCGCAGCCAGGAAGGAGCTGCCATCTACAAAGAGTATACGGTCAGGGTTGGATAATGGCTGATCAGAGAGTCCAGGGTGGGGAGGGGTGAGATCCTCTATGAGCTGCGGGCAGAAGTGAGTGGGTTCAAAGGTAGGTGAAGGTGTGGGCAACAGAGTTGCAGGATTTAAGCGGGGAGAGGTAGAGAGGGAGATTTGAGGGTTTTCGATGAATAGCAGATGGAAGAGTTGGAGACGAGAGGGGGTTAGGTGGGCCAGGGATCGGTGGCTAAGAAGATCCCCAAGTCGATGGGGGGAGTAAACCACGAGGGGTTGTCCCAAAGTCAATTTGAGAGCCTCCTTAGTTAAGGAGGCAGCAGCTGCGAGCGCCCTAAGGCAGGGCTGCCATCCGCGGGCGGTGCTGTCTAGCTGCTTAG
The DNA here is from genome assembly GCF_053574225.1 of Canis aureus. Classification (NCBI taxonomy): domain Eukaryota; kingdom Metazoa; phylum Chordata; class Mammalia; order Carnivora; family Canidae; genus Canis; species Canis aureus. The sequence continues at coordinate 49,215,961 of NC_135611.1, forward strand.
ATAGATAGGCTATAATCCGGTAAGTAGGTCCAACCGGTTGGGCCAAAAGGCCAGTAGCTGAACCCGACCGCTCCTCAGTGTAAAGGTGGAATGGTTTTGAAGGGTCAGGCAAAGTTAGTATCGGCCCAGCGGTGAGACAGTCTCTTAACTTGGAAAAAAGGCGGCGGACCGAAGAGGGATCAGTGAGAGGACCCTGGGGAGTGTCCTTTGCCGCTTGGTATAAGGGGCGGGCCAAAATAGAAAAGTTTGGAATCCAGTGTCTAAAGAAGCCAGCCAACCCGAGGAAGGAAAGTATTTCATCTGCCGTCTGAGGGGGTTGGAGCTCTCGTAGGAGGCGGATACGGTCTCCGGTAAGAGATTTAGAGGTGGGGGTCAGGTGGATTCCCAGATAAGTGACCGAAGGGGTGCAGAGTTGTGCCTTAGAGGGTGTGACCTGATACCCTTTGCTCCCTAGGAAGTTAAGTAGGGAGGTGGTGTCATCCTGGGAGATGGTGAGGGCAGGGCTGCAGAGGAGGTCGTCTACATATTGTAGTAAGGTACTAGCCTTAAGGAGGTATTGCTGTAAATCCGCAGCCAAGGCCTGACCAAAAATATGGGGGCTGTCCCGGAACCCCTGGGGTAGGACAGTCCAGGTTAATTGTCCAGAGGTATGTGTGTCTGGGTCTTCCCAGGTGAAGGCGAAAAGAAAGTAGGAATCGGGGTGTAGGGGAATAGTAAAAAAGGCATCCTTCAGGTCCAACACCGTAAAGTGAGTGGTGCTTGGAGGGATATGGGATAGCAGGGTATAAGGGTTAGGAACTACTGGATGGAGAGGGACTATTGCCTCATTAATGAGTCGGAGGTCCTGAACCAATCGATAAGCTCCGGAGGGTTTACGGACCGGCAGGATGGGGGAGTTACAGGGAGAGCTTATGGGAATCAGAAGTCCCTGACGCTTTAGTCGTTCTATGATCGGTTTGAGGCCGAGGCGATGGAGGAGGGAGATAGGGAACTGGGGTCTAGAGGGGAACTTGGAACCGTCCTTGAGTTTTATTTTGACGGGAGGGTGGTGGGAGGCCACTACAGGTTCCGAGGTATACCATACTTGGGGGTTCACGGAGGGTAATTGATCAGGGGTAGGAGAAGATGGAGTGGAGAGATATAGGATGAGACGAGCTGAGGGTGAGGAGGGAGGAGAGGGGGACAAATGAATAGTTGCCCCTAGCTTTTGGAGGATATCCCTACCCAGCAGGGGCACTGGGCATGAGGGAATCACCAGGAATGAGTGAGAGAAGGGGAACCCATCCAGGCTACAAGTAAGGGGAGGTGTGGCCCTAGGAGTGGAGGGGTTCCCGTCGATCCCCATAACAGCGACTGGTGAGGGTCGAGTAGGTCCCGGGTAGGAAGGCAGAACAGAATAGGTAGCCCCCGTATCCAGCAGAAAGGAGATGGACTTACCCGCTACCTGGAGGATGGCCCTGGGCTCGGCCTGGGTGAGAGGGGCGGCCGAGGCTGGGCTCCGTCAGTCTCCTCCAGCCCGAGCAGTTGGAAGGCTGGACTCACCGTCGCGGGTCTTCCCCCGCGTTGAGGCGCCGAGGATTCCCTGAGGCTAGGGCAGTCGGATTTCCAGTGGCCCATCAAATGGCAGAGAGGGCATGGTCGGGTTGGTGCCCTCGGGGTGGGGCACTGACGGGCCCAATGGCCTTCAGCCCCGCATTTGAAGCAGGCCCCCGGAGGGGTGCGGGTGGTTCCCCCTTTCTGCTGGCTCCTGGAGCCGGCCGGCCGCAGGGCTGCTACCAAGGCCTGGGTTTGTAGCTGAACCTTCTGCTGGAGTCTGGCCTGTCGCTTCAGCTCTGCGGCTTCCTCACGGGAGTTAAAGACCTTAAATGCCATTCTCACTAGGTCAGAAATGGGGGTCTGAGGGCCTTCCTCGACTTTCTTTAATTTTTTGCGGATATCTGGGGCTGACTGAGAGATAAAATGTGTGGCTAGAACCGTGGTCCTGCCTTATCTTTCAGGGCTGTTGTGAGATTTAATACGACAACATACAAAAAAGAGCCTTGGGTAGTCTTTGGCACATAGGAATTGCTCACAGAATTCAATTTTAAGGTAGTAAAACCACATAAGATAACCCTCTAAAGGTAAACTTCTTTCCTATAAAAATTGTCATTCTCATATGCTGAATTATCATGTGCTAGGTAGTGAAGTGAGCCATCAACCCCACTTATAAGTGTCAATTAAACCTCTACTCTGTCTGGGGCTGTGTGTGTGTGTGTGTGTGTGTGCACGCACACATGCCTGGATGGGTATGGATGTATGCATACATGAGGGGGTTGCAGAAAGAGGGAGCAGTATGCAGCAGGTTTTAAATAAATGGGACAGTTGGGCTCAGCTTTCAAGGAGTTTCCAACTTTGCTGAAAAGGTAAAATTTGGACCTAAAAATTAGCTGACCTAAAAAAACCATGATGATAGAAAGAATAAAAGTTGTGAGGGAAGGGGCTTAGCCCCAACTAAAGTGGGCCAGGAAAGCTTAACAGAAGATGTGGATTTGCACTCACTCTGGAAAGAAGAGGAAATTCAACAGGCAGAGAAGGAACAGAGTCACAATTATGCTGTTTCAAAAAAGAGAAAAAGAATCCCAGATATCATCTTTCTTCATCAATTTGGCATGCAATAATCCAGAAGTCAAGAAGTAATGAGTGTCCCTCTCAGAGCTCTGGGGCCTGTGTTAACTCCATTCTGCTGGCAGCTCTGCTCCACAGGCAAGAAATGGATCAAGTCACAGAGAGCAAGGACTAGGGTGGGGTCCTGCAGGCAGAGGCACCAGGTTGGCTGGTGGCCAGTGACCCAATCTCTTGATGACTGGCAGGCACTTTACATAATACAGAATCCCTAAAAGCCTTAACCAGCTCCTCTTCCACAAATAGATAGCCACTCTATAGCTCTACAGGCAGTGCCTTGGCTTCAACATACAAAGGACTTTAGCAGAAAGAGAGTTCCCTCTCCAGTGGGTCTCCTCATGTCCCATTGTGTGAACAGTATGTGTGAGGGAGCAAATGAGAGGCAGATTTTCACACTTCCACAATCTGGTTTCACAGCAGTAGCAACCCGTTGATAAATTTTAGGTGACATACTCCTTCTAGCCCTCATGCTTGTTGTATCCTTTCAGTGTTCTAGAATTTGGAAATTTTGCTAGAAGTTGAACACAGGAACATGACATTTATTCCACCTTTGGGAAATAGTATTAAAAATATTATCCTGCACACCCACCTTTTTTCATGGACCCCACTGGCTCTATGCAAAGCTCAGCCAAGTATGACTATGGGGACCAGATTCTCTTGGGAATTCAAGAGTTCTGAAATGCTTTTGAAATAGATACAAAATGTGATGGTTAATTTTATGGGTCAGCTTGACTGGTCTATGGCGCCCAGGTGTTTGGTCAAATACTAGTCTAGATGTCACTGTGAAGGTATTTTGTAGATGTGGTCCACATCCATGATCAGTTGACTTTAAGTAAAGATTACTCAACATGATGTGGGTAGGCCCCACTCTGCCTGAATTTCCAGCCTTCTAGTCTACCCTACAGATTTTAGACTAGCCAGTTCCATAATCACAAGGCCATTCCTTAAAATATCATTTGCTTGTGTGTGTGTGTGTGTGTGTGTATACTATTAGTTCTGTTTCTCCAGAGAATCCTGACCTCCTAAATAATATTCCTGGACCCAGGAAAAGAGTAACTTGGAAAGATGAAAGGAGTTTGTGGTGGGAGAGGGGTGGCTGAGTCAGGTAGGAGAACTTCTATTCGGTCCAGACCACACGGGCCTGGTGATCTCTGAGTGTATACAGCAAGAGAGGCAGAGACACGTCTACAAATGTTACAAGTTGATGCTCTTTACAAAAGATAATTGATTTCCCATTTAATTAAGTATCCCACTCTAAGATATGACCACTATGTCTATTTATTACAACAAAGAGTATTACGTAATGGTAATGTTTATTACTTTCCATAATGACGTAGAAAATGTTGAGGTCCAAAGCCAACAGCCAAGAAAGAATTCTTGAGACATCTTCAGTGCAAAAAGATGGTTTTATTAAAGCCCTGGGACAGGACCTGTGGGCAGAAAGAGCTGCACTGGGGTCATGAGGAGAGGCCCATTAAATACTTCCAAGTTGGGAGGGGGTTAGGGACAGATTAAGTCTTTAAGGAATTTGGAAGCAAGTTTTCTGGGACCTTGAGGGGGCTAGCTACTATTGGGAAATAGTCATTTATTACTGTCTAATAAAACCTAAGTCAGGAGACCCTTCAGATGTATATCGGTGGGTCATATGCTTGGGGGATGATACCAACGTTTATCTTGGTTGGGGGGGAGGGCAGAGATAAAGAAAGTTTCTAAAGAATTTTTAAAGTAGACTTACAGGATCCTAGGGGGTCAGGATAATGTTAAGCTAGGATTGCCTTTTGCTCTTTGCAAAATATTAACATCAAGGTAGCTGAGCTCCCAGAGGAATGTCAGTCTGCCTGTTTTAGGGATTTGTCAGTGGTCTATGTGTAGTAAGGAAATATGATTTTTTTCTTTTGCCTTTCTTTCCCACATCACATAACACTAAACTGGATACTCAAAAACAGCAGGAAAATAGGTCCCTTCCAAAATTCTTGCAGCTGATTCTTCCTCTTTGACAGGAACTAAGTACTACTAATCGGTACCATGACTTTCAGGTTGCCTCTTGATTTGGTTATAATCTCCTAGATCCAACTCAGGACCAACCATTTCTTCTCCTCCCTCAGATCAGCTACATGATTAATGAAAAGACTTTATCTTCCTAATTCCAACTAATAGCTCATCACTCATTTCTGTAGCCTTAAGCCAAAAGAAACTACTATTCGTTAAGGCTGCTCTGATATGCATCATCAGCCATTTCTCTTACATTTGAAATGTCTTCATTCTTGTAATAGTTTTGTGGCTGCAGCAGCTGTTGGACATTTTCTAGTTTTTGCAGAGCTTCACAGCTGTGGAAAACTCTCCACTAAAGGTTCTACAGTTTAGTTTAATGCAGATGTCTGGACCTGGTGTGGTTAGTATAAAAATTCAATAGCAGGAGTAATTATTTTTTATTATTGTAATATACGGGAAGAAGATCCTGGCTTCCAAATTGGAAAGTCCCACAGTGAGCCAATAAAGTTTTCACCTCTGACCTTCTCAAAGGCTGGGACAGGGAGCTTTGTGGTTTGGGGCTGGGGTTTGGGGGGCTCAGAGTGCATGGCCTTGTCAAGGCCGAGGCCCTGAGCCCCCGTGACCTGGGCTGGGAGAAAAAAGGGGAGCAGAGCTGAGGTCACTCTTGGCCTCCTCATTCACGGCCCCTGCGTGTCATCTGGGGCTGGCAACAGAGCCTCACACACAACCCCATGTGTGATGATGATTATGGTTTTTCCTTTGTTTTTCCAGCCCCAACAAAAACATCTTCTGATGGAGACACTTGAGAGAGCTCCTTCACTCTGGAAATTTGTGACATCACAGAGAAATTTATGGTTTGACCTCTTAAAAGGAATTTAAAATGTCCCAGGGCATTTGCACTACATGGGTCTGGATCAGGGACTTCCCATGAGTGGGCCCTCAGGGTGAACATCGAAGGGAAGCCAGATTCAGTGCTGCCTTTCCTCCTGCCTCTTATCAGAGCTTTTCCTCCACAAATTGACAGGCTCTCACTGTCCTGACTTGATCCTTGAGGACCTTTCCCTCCATAAGTGTCCAACGTGTGAAACCTGATACCAGCTGAGTTTTGACTGACCAGGTGTTGTCTTTGCCTCCAAGCTCACTTCTCACCAGATCTTCAGGTGAGTAAGAAGTCATCTGGAAATTTTCTTTTTTTCTAGTTTCTAAAACACTCTGTGAAGAGCACATTTTGGTATATATGACACCATGTGATGTTCTAAAATTTTCTCATCTTTCACGCAAGATTCAGAATGTGACATGGTGATGGGTAAAGGGCCCCAAGCAGACTGAGGAACATGGTGGGCACTCAGTGGGTCCCAGTAGATACTTGGTGACTGAAGAGTGGTTTTAGATATAAAGTCAAGGACAGCATGGCTCATATCATAACAAAATGTGTCCTGAGACCCAAGGGAAGAATGAAGCAGGGTCAAGAGAACCCATGACTGGATGATCTGAGGACCCAACCTGAGGGAATAACAGGACAATTAAAGGAGGAGATGACTGAGGGTATCTAGAACTTACACAACCTTTTTTTTTTTTTTGCCATTTATTTATTCTTTTATTTAAATTCAGTTTGCCAACATATAACACCCAGTGCTCATCTCATCAAGTGCCTTCCTCAGTGCCCATTACCCAATTACCCCAAGCCCCACCCACCTTCCCTTCTGCAACTCTTTGTTTCCCAGAATTAGGAGTCTCTCATATTTATCTTCCTCTCCGATTTTTCCCCACCCAGTTTTCCCCCTTCCCTTATGGTCCCTTACACTATTATATTCCACATATGAGTGAAACCATATGATGATTGTCTTTCTCTGATTGACTTATTTCATTCAGCATAATACACTCTAGTTGCATCCATGTCTGTGTAAATGATAAGTATTCATCCTTTCTGATGGCTGAGTAATATTCTATTATATATATAGACCACATCTTCTTTATCCACTCATCTTTCGATGGACACCGAGGCTCCTTCCACAGTTTGGCTATTGTGGACATTGCTGCTATGAACATTGGGGTGCAGGTGTCCCACTGTTTCACTACATCTGTATCTTTAGGGTAAATACCCAATAGTGCAATTGCTGGGTCGTGGGGTAGCTCTATTTTTAACTTTGTGAGGAAGCTCCACACTGTTTTTCAGAATGGTTATACCAGTTTACATTCCTACCAAGAGTGCCATAGGGTTACCCTTTCTCTACATCCTCTCCAACATTTATTGTTTCCTGTCTTGTTAATTTTAGCCATTCTCACCAGTGTAAAGTGCAATCTCATTGTGGTTTTGATTTGTATTTCCCTGATGGTAAGTGATGTGGGGAATTTTTTTCATGTGCTTGTTGCCCATGATTGTTTATTTTTGGGGTGTTGAGTTTGATAAGTTCTTTATAGATCATGGATACTAGCCCTTTATCTGATATGTCACTTGCAAATATCTTCTCCCATGCTGTAGGTTGCCTTTTAGTTTTGTTCACTGTTCCCTTGGCTGTGCAGACGCTTTTTATCTTGATGAAGTCCTAATAGTTCGTTACTGCTTTTGTTTCCCTTGTCTTTGGAGACATGTCTTGCAAGATGTAGCTGTGGCTGAGGTAAAACAAAACAAAACAAAACAAAAAAAAAAAAGGTTGCTGTCTGTATTCTCCTCTAGAGTTTTGGTGGATTCTTATCTCACGTTTAGACCTTTCATCTATTTTGAGTGTATCTTTGTGTATGGTATGAGAGAATGGTCCAGTTTCATTCTTCTGCACGTGGCTGTCCAATTTTCCCAACACCATGTATTGAAGAGACTGTCCTTTTTCCAGTGGATATTCTTTCCTGCTTTATCGAAGATTAGTTGGCCATAGAGTTGAGGATCCATTTCTGGGTTCTCTATTCCATTCCATTGATCTAAGTGTCTGTTTTTGTGCCAGTACCATACTGTCTTGATTATCACAGCTTTGTAATACAGCTTGAAATCAAGCATTGTGATGCTCCCAGCATTGGTTTTCTTTTTCAACATTCTTCTGGTTATTCAGGGATTTTTCTGGTTCCACACAAATCTTGGGATTATTTGTTCCAACTCTGTAAAGGAAAGTTCATGGTATTTTGATAGAGATTGCATTGAATGTGTAAATTGTTCTGGGTATCATAGACATTTCCACAATATTAATTCTCTCAATCCATGAGCATGGAATGCTTTCCCATCTCTCTGTGTCTTCCTCAATTTCTTTCATAAGTGTTCTCTAGTAATTAGAGTACAGATCCTTTATCTCTTTGGTTAGGTTTATTCCTAGGTATCTTATGGATTTTGGTGCAATTACAAATGGGATCAATTCCTTAATTTCTCTTTCTTCAGTCTTATCAGTTGCACAAACGCAACTGACTTCTGTGCATTGATTTTATATCCTGCCACCTTGCTGAATTACTGTATTAGTTCTAGCACTTTGGGATGGAGTCTTTTGTGTTCTCCATATACAGTGTTCTCCATATACAGTCATCTGCAAAGAATGAGAGTTTGACTTCTTTGCCAATTTGAATGCCTTTTATTTCTTTTCGTTGTCTGATTGCTGAGGCTAGGACTTCTAGTACAATGTTAAACAACAATGGTGAGAGTGGACATCCGTGTCATGTTCCTGACCTTAGGGGAAAAGCTCTGAGTTTTTCCCCGTTGAGAATGATATTTGCTGTGGGCTTTTGTAGATGGATATTGAGGTATGTTCCCTCTATCCCTATATGCTGAAGAGTTTTAACCAGGAAAGTATGCTGTATTTTGTCAAATGCTTTCTCTGCATCAATTAAGAGGATCATATGGTTCTTATCTTTTATTTAATTAATGTGATCTATCACATTGATTGATTTACAAATGTTGAACCACCCCACATCCAACGGATAGATAAATCCCACTTGGTTGTGGTGAATAATCCTTTTAATGTACTATTGGATCCTATTGACTAGTATTTTGGTGAGTATTTTGGCATCCATGTTCATCAGGGATATTGGTCTGTAATTCTCCTTTTTGATGGGGTCTTTGTCTGATTTTAGGATCAAGGTAATGCTGGCCTCCTAGAATGAGTTTGGAAGTTTTCTTTCCATTTCTATCTTTTGAAACTGCTTCAGTAGGATAGGTATTATTTCTTCTTTAGATGTTTGATAGAATTCCCCTGAGAAGCCATCTGGCCCTGGGCTTTTGTTTCTTGGGAGGCTTTTGATGACTGCTTCAATTTACTTGCTGGTTATTGGTCTTAGAACTTATACAACTTTAATGACAATTCCACCAAAGAGTAACCACAGTGTTATTTCTTTCATAGAAACACCAAGTTTGGAGCAAAAAAACTAACACAGCTGGGTTTTATGTAGTACCTCAGTATTCTATATTTTTTTTCCAGAGACCAGTAAGAAGAAGGGACCTAGATTTTCTAGGCCAGAACAGCCAGTGTATGGCTCAACCCACTCAACCCCTCCCACCATTTCTCCCCCTGAAGGGTTCCCTGGGTGCTGGAGACCATGGGGCAGACCCTTTGAGAAGCATGACACTGCACTCACATACCCACTAGGATTCAGAGGGTGGGCATTGGGGAAAAGACTGCACTCGGCCTCCACCTCCAGTTCCTGGTGAATGGCAGCTCCCTTACACAGACCTTAGGAGAGCCTAAGGTCTGTGTAAGCTCCTCCTTACAGAGGAGCCCAGGCAGCTGCAGTGGGATTGTTCAATGGCTTCCTATTCCCAACCCCACCAGTAGCATGGTGATGTCACACTTAAGGACATCAATATGGCTAGGAGTCGTGACCAGTGTGGGGTTGAGCCCAGGAAGAGATTGGGGGGCGGGGGGGTGCAGAATGGCATCTCTACTGGACTCCTTTGCCCCCCTCTATCTCTCCTTGACCCTGAATGGCCTCTTCCTGGCTCAGGGCCTCAGCCTATGGATGCAGCACTCACAGGGGTCACCCTGCACTGAAGCACATGGTATAGTTCCAGGGCCTAGAACTATGAAGCTCATTTGTGTGAATCCAAAGCCTGTGTTTCTCTGTGAGGCTGAATATAGAATGCAATTTGAAGGAACCCAAAAAGTGACCACCACCACCACACATGCTCCCTCTAAAAATCTACACCTGCCTGAGGAAGCATAGTCATTACTTTGGAGTATATCCTTCCCTTAAATTGTGAATACATTTTGTGTGGCAGGGCAGGTAATTCTTGTACTACTTATACTTCATTTATCACAGATGAGCTGCTTAAACACACAGAAAAATGCCAGAAAAGGCTGAAGGACAATTTTTTGGAAAGGGGAATAAAGAGGAACAGTCTACTATATGGAGGATGGGTGCAGGGAGATCTCAAAACCAGAGTGATCCCAGGGAAGTGAGATTATTGATCACCTTGATAGAGGGAGAATGATGGAGAAGCTGGCAATGTCCTATAAGGAGGGAGCACAAAAGAAGCCAGGACAGACACCCCATTACATTGTCTAGAACAGATCCATTGGGAAAACTGACAACAAATAAAAACAACTCTGACCAATCTATCTCCTTTGGGTCATTGTTAAGGACCTTTGAGACAACTTCCCTGAGGTCACTCCCTTCCCATTCTTCACAGTCCTGCAAAGTTGGCCAGGTGATACAACTACTTTTGTTGATTTTATATTAGTTAAATTAATTAATTAAACATTTGATGAATGGATAATAAAGTCAATATCCCTGGGGTTTATGTTTACTCATGCAAATAAATTTCAAGCATTAAAATCAGCTTTTCCCAGCCTCCCACTTTCCAGAAAGCATCCTTTGAGCATCCTTTGAGTTCACTAAAACAATTGGCCAAGGTGGTCCCCTTTTTCAGACTAACAAAGCTTTGTATTGCCCACTCAATACAAATTCCAGGATGAATCAACTGTGCTTTGCCCTTATCCTAAACAGTGTGTGCAAATGTCTGGCTAATATCACAACCAACACAAGCATTTTAAAATAACATTGACAGATCCTAACTAATCACTGTATGAATGTGAGGCTGCACAGTTACTGCAGAGATCAAAGATCTTCTGAAGGCATGGCAGTGAGGGAAAAAGGAGGGGGCAAAGGAAAAAGAACATTTGTTCATATCTAACCTATGATCCACTAGCACCTCAACAAAATGCAGAAACCATAGTGCTTGGCTTTATTTTGTTAATGATGTGCTGTCTTACTAGTGATGTGCAGACTTATAGACTGCACAGAGAAGGCATGGGACATGCATGTTCATAATAACTTCCACCATATATTGAGCATTATTATCTTCCAGATCTGTGCTCAGGAGCTTACAAACATGATCATCTCATTGAAGCATCACATGGCTTCTGAGCATCCAATGCAATTATGACCACATTCTACAGATGAGGAAACTGCTTTCAGAGAGGCCAAGTTAATTTGCCCAAAGTCAGAGTCAGGATTGTAATTTGGGTCAGTATGATTCCAAAAGGTCAGCCTTAGCCACCACCTTTAATGATCTTTGTAAGTCACACATTCTCTCACATCCATGTTAGCCTCAGATTAAGCCCTAATAAGTCTTCACAGCCCAGGTTAGGGTCTCCTTTTGCCTACTCCCTAAATAGCCCTCAGGATTTGTTGCTATAACACATGCTGCCTGGGCTAAAAGTCTCAGCTGACTTTAATAGAAAATAATCATTTGAATTAGGCACTGAAAAAATTGAATTAACCACTAAGAGTGACACTTTCTTTCATCTATGTCAAGGATCAGACTTTCTTAAGTGTACTTGGCAACACAAGCACATCTTTTTTATTAGTCCTTTAAATATGAACTCATTTAAAGTTTCATTGCATTTATTGGGTTTTAGCTTGAAATGTTGCTGGCCCATTAGGCTGTCCCTGGAGAGTCCAGATTTGACCACTGAAGCAAAGAGAACATTTAATAAAGAGCTTCCTGGAGGGGTCACGTATGACTCACAATGGTTGGATGATAGTTGTATAGTATTCTGGGATGTCAGTCACACTTTTGCCCTCATACAGTTAGAGTTGCTAAAATAAATAATTGTCTCCTCTTTGAATCACACTTCCTTTAGTATCTAAAATTTAACAGCAGTTTCATTCCCTATATGCACCTTAAACTCTCATTCTATTTAAATAATTTCTCTTAAAGTCGTTAATTTTATAACAGCCCAGCTTCGCAGGTCTGGCCAACCCATGATCTAGTGTTAGGACTAAAGGAAACATTCACCTCATCCTTGGAAACTATATCAATGGGAAAATGAAGTCCTTCCACTCATGCTAAAATCTCCAGGAGCTGTTAGCAACATAAGGATTTTCCTGCCTGCCACACCCAAGTACAACAGTCTTGGTAGATATATCTTATATTTAGATAGTTTCTCAAATCGTAACATTCACATATCATCTGCACGTACTTGCAGAGTGTTTTCAACTCAGATTGGCTTAAAATTAATAGGGCTACCTTAAAATGATTTACTTTTTGATGTTTCTCTGTATTGTAACATTTCAAATACACACATAGAAGAACTTCTATTTCTAGCCAGATTGGAGTAACGGGCCAAACTCACTGTTTCACCATAAACAGTCATAATATATGGACAAACATATGAGGAACTGAACAACAGACATTGCAGAACCAGGATCCCTGAAAGAAGGGAAATATGTGAAGTGAGCCCCACATTCACCATAGCTCTCTGACTGAGGACAGTTTCTTAACTTAAGTATCAGAAGGTAGAACTTAAACAGAGCAGGGCAGTGCTGCCTCACTGAGAAAACACAGTTTTGAGTTCAGGGTTCAGGATATCAGAGAGAAAGGAGTTGCACTGGGGGAGAGGGCAGATAGAAGCAGAAGGGACAGAAGTTGTGCGATGCTTCTCTGTGAGTCCTTCATCAAAAGCATCCTGCACTTTTCTCCAAGGACCCTAGTGGAGAGATCTGCTACAGGGTTAAGAGAGGAAGGAGATACTAAAGTTCTGGAAGACAGTGAAATTCTAGCCCCATCAGCATAGAGACCTCAATAATATCCCAGGTATTCAGCTAGGGTACCAGAAAGTCCATTTCTTAAGTATAAGTACAACTCTAGAAACTAAAGGCCCCCTGTGCTGTGTCACCCACACATTAACAAAAATTTTTAAACATGTGGGAAGCAGAAAATTTTGACCCACAATCAAGGACAAAAACAGTAAACAAAAATAGACCCTGAAATGACCCAGATGTTAGAATTAGTACATAAGAACTTTATTATTTTTTTTTTAATTTTATTTATTCACGAGAGATAGAGAGAGGGAGAGACACAGGCAGAGGGGGAAGCAGGCTTCATTCAAGGAGCCCGATGTGGGACTCGATCCCAGAATCCTGGGATCATGGCCCGAGCCAAAGGCAGATGCTCAACCACTGAGCCACCCAGGCGTCCCAGTACATAAGAACTTTAAAACAGGTGTTGTAAATATGTTCAAAGTCTCAAAGGAAAATACAGTCTTAATGAACAAGAAAATAGGGAATCTGAGCAGAGAAATTAGAGCTATAAGATGGAAACAAATGGAAATTCCAGAAATAAAAAACACAAAATCTAAAATGAAAAAAAATTTAATTGGATGACCAGACTATGTGTTGGAAGAAATAATGAGTGAACTCAAAAACATTTCCATAATTACCTGATCTGAAGAACAGAGAAATAAGATCAAATCAAAAATAGCCTCAGAGATCTGTGGGATATCAAGTGGACTGACATGCACATAATCAAGTCTCAGAAGAGAAAAGTAAAATGGGAGAGGAAAAGCATATAAAAGAAAGTGTGGTCAAAATTTCCCCAGATTTGGTGAAAATACACCAACCTACAGAACCAACAAGTCCCAACAACCAAGCCATGGCAGATCATAGTCAAAATTCTGAAAATCAGAGGTAAACAGAAAAATTTTAAATGGGGAGCAAATAAAAATGGAGCAAGAAGAAATGACATATATTCAGAGGAACAACAATTCAAATAATGGCTGACTCTTCATTAGAAATAATGGAGGCCAGAAGACAATGCGATAGAATTTTTAAAGCTCCGAAATTTAGAAGAAGGAGGAGAAAAAGGAGGAGATATTTTCAAATAAATTAGAACCGAGAAAATATATTTTCCAGAGATCTTTGTTACAATAAATATTAAAAGAAATTATTTAGTGTGATGGGAATAACACCAGATGGAAACTCAGATCTACATAAAGGACCGAAGAACACAAGAAAGCTAAATACAAGGATAAATACAAAAGACAGGTTTTTTTTCTCTTCTTAAATTTTGTAACAGATAAATAACTATTAGACTAAAAGTACTAGAATATGCAAAGTAAAATACAGGACTTAAACCCAATCATACCAAAAATTGTTTTTTTTTTAATTTTTTTAATTTTTATTTATTTATGATAGTCACAGAGAGAGAGAGAGAGGCAGAGACATAGGCAGAGGGAGAAGCAGGCTCCATGCACCGGGAGCCCGACGTGGGATTCGATCCCGGGTCTCCAGGATCGCGCCCTGGGCCAAAGGCAGGCGCTAAACCGCTGCGCCACCTAGGGATCCCCCATACCAAAAATTGTGTTGAGTAAAAAGGACTAGGCACTCCAATTAAAAGGCAGAAATTATAAAGCAAAACCCAGCTATCTTTTGTTTGTAAGAGACATATTTTAAAAATAAAGGCACAAAGATATACCAAGCAAAATGGTAGGCACACAAAAACTAGTGTGATTGCATTAATATTAGACAAAGTAGACTTTAAAACAAGGAATATTACCAAAGATAAAGAGGGACATCTCATGAAAATAAGAGTCTATTGAAAATGAGGACATACAAATATCCATAGAAGCTATCTGTATGTACATATGCATGTTTTTCTCTTTTAACTCCTGATTCCTTCTCATTTTCACCCTGCTTCAGAACACTGATCTGTGCTCTGGAGTTTGGAGATCTATAGTTCACGTTTTGCATACTCTCTTGCATCCAGGGTCTTCTGTGTGACCAAGAACAATCTGATGTTCTCAAGTGAGATCTGGAAGGTGAGAGTGAGATAGAAGCTTTCTATCTGCTGCTTCTGCTGGTGAGCACAAAGAGGCATTTGCGTTTTTTAACACCAGTGTTAGCCACACAGCAGTGTTAGCACTAGTAATTATCTTGAGTGTCCACTGAAAAGGAACAGGGCATCCTTTTTGCTACTGTGGATCATAACAAGTACTGGAGCCAGTAGACACACATATTTTCTGATTGTGGTTGCCTCTTCCTCGTGGCGGCCCTTTATCGTGGGGGCATAGTTCTGGAGCCAGTGGCTTCTAAATCACTGAAAAGTCAGTGCTAAAAAAAAAAAAAAAAAAATCAGTGCTGCAATATGCCTTTGGGACACGTTCCTAAAAACTGAACATAACATCTGTTTCTTCAGCACTCCCAGTGACTCTCTAAGCTACTTGAAGACGGGTAATAAGTTCTGTCCTGTATAAACCAACTAGAGAGGGCTCTATTTTCAGCAACCTTACCCTGACAGAGGTCTGATCTTCTAGCCATAGTTATTGTGTTCATTCACTAGAATGTTCGAGTCTGTGTGCTACTATAACATACCCTGTCTTAACCTGATAAATGCTGTGACTAAGCTGGTCTTGTCACCCCTAAGTCCAAAGCCCGGCTTTTAACCACCCTCTACTGTTCACAGTTCTCTCGGAAGGGCAAGATGGGTATACCATCACGAGAGGTTGTAGCATCATACAAGAAGGCAAAATGAATATGCAGGCATAAGAGACCAGATATCAATGCATGAGGACCAAATGGATATACAGCCATGAGAGACTGAAGAGCAATATAAGAAGGCAAAATGAATCATAGTCCTAAGAGATCACATGGCCACACAAGATGGGAAGGAAGGGCTCAGATGAGTAGTATGGACAGTGGGACTGTAGAAACACACATAAGCACTCACGAGGAGTGGGATTGGTGTGGAGGGATAAAGCACAGGACTGGGACTGGGATTTCACATATTGGACAGAAAGGAGAGAAGCTAGAGCTTGGGGTCCTGACCGCGTCTGATTTCCTGATTCCCTCCTTTTCCTTGCATGACAGTGAAAAAAGCCAGCTGGATTCTCCTTACAGCCACTTATTTGCAGCAGGAACCCAGAGACTGCCTGGCCTCTATAGACCAAGAGGCTTGTTGAGAGATTGAGTCAGTTAGTTCTGTGCACTCCTGTGGACATGGTACATGGTTGCTGGAGCAGTTTTGTCCATGGCTGCTTCTGGCAAATGAGCATTAATTAGCACATGTTACCCACCTGTCCCCACCTGTTCCTTGTAGCTGCTTAGTCAGACCCGTTAACATGCTAAATGAGGTGAGCCTATGAGAAGAAAGTCCAACTTAGAATTACCGGTGCTTACAAGGAAGGAGAATATACGTTAAGAATCATGCCTCTAGAGTTCTGTAGAATTGCTACTCTTGAATTTCACTGTAATTAATTCATGTTATTAGCACATGTCATAGGCTTAGAATAACATCATCTTTAACTTTAAAAAAAAAAAAACAACACAACATATCATCGTTTGAAATAAGACATCAGCTTTCTGGTTCCCAGCTTCTGATGTTGGACAAGTCATTTTAACCTGTCAAAGATTCTGTTTCCTCAACAAGAACATGGGGACAATATCTGATGATCAAGCCAGCTTATATGTTTATACTATCTGCATTCATTGAGTGTTTGCCCAATATTGTGAAACCCAAATTTAAAAACCAGCCCAAAGCAAATATTCATTTATCTCAAACATTTAGCATTTTGCTTAATGGTCATAAATCTGCTCTGACACCAGGTAACCATGTCTATGATGGCCATTCCCCATGGCAAGATGGGTGAAACCTGCTAAGTTAAACAAAACCCATTGCTGTGAAGCTAGTGGCAGCTGCAGACATAGTACACAGTTGGTACATGGTACGTAGTACACGTTGTACGTGGTGGCTCCTAAGGGCTTTGCATCTGCTGCAGTTCTGGTACCTGGGCTGCTCCAGGAGCCAGGAGCCTGAGTGGTGGAAATAACCCCTCCAGAGCATGCATTTAGGACCTCATCTCTTTCAGGGGAAAAAGAGGGATTCAGAGGGGAAAAGTCCTATTTTTCAAGCCCTGTGCCCTACTCTTGCTCTGTTTAAAAGATTCAAATGCGGGGCACCCGGGTGGCCCAGTTGGTTAAGAGATCAACTCCTGGTTTCAACTCTCAGGGTCCTGAGATCAAACCCCGAGACTGGCTCTGCCCTCAGTGCAGAGTCTGCTTGAGTTTCTCTCTCCCTCTCCTTCTGCCCCTCCACTCTTAGCTCTGTCTCTCTCTCTCAAATAAATAAATCTTAAAAAAAAAAAAACTAAATGGAAATCATTGGTAGTCTCAAACAATTGAGCTTTAAGTCCTGACAAAGACGAAACGTATTTACCCAGGAGAGGCAATAGGTGAGCAGTACAGGGAGCAACAAGATCAAATTAAATCCCGCCTCTGCCTCTCAGCCGTTTTGTGATCTTAAACCATCTCACTTAGCCTCAGCTTCCCCACCCATCAAATGAGGGTGATAAGAATTCTCGCCTTTTGGGCATTTTTATGAGGCTCTGGGATAAAACATGTCAAGGGCTTAGGGAGTTGCTAGTAAGCAGCAAGTGCTCAGTAAATCATTATTATTTTCATCATAAACTTTCATATAATTACCCACGTTTCACAGGACCCTCCCTTCTCAGCAAATTGCTTCATTTCTGTGCATGCTTCCTCACGCATGTGCTATTTCACTTTCTTATAACCCCGTAGATGAATTATTTTCAGACGGGTCATATGCTGTGGAGGAACCTGGCCTGTGCTTTTCTGGAAGCTGTGCTGATTCCTCCTGCCCTCCTCACTCAGAGGCTTCTTCAGCAATCCCACAGCTGTACACTGGCCCTCCTCAGGTGACTTGTTTTCCCTGGCATCTCCAGCAAACCCCACTTCTACCCCCCACTGACCATTTCAACACCAAGGGGTCCGGGAACACTTGGAGATCTCCACAGGCTTCCCACAGAGCCAGGGCTCCAAAACTGGAAACTGAGCAGGGATGGCCATGGTTCTCTCTGGCCCCTCTGATCTTATTGCATCTTCAGGGAACTGAGTTCAAGGGTGGGGATTGTGACTGTGGTATCTCTTGGCTGCTGATGGAGAAGCTTCTGTTTGGAAATCCTCCCCTATCACAACAGAACTTCTAGTTCAAAATCAAAGGTGTGAGAAAACACTGCAGGCAGGGGTGATTTCCTGTGAAGTCCTAGGTTTCCAACCCTCCTTGTCCAGGTATCCATGGCTGAGTGAGGGCTGAGGGGATAACCAGGGAGGACCTGCAGCCATGGCCCACACCTGGCACCTGGCACATACACTCCCCATGTTGCTTCCATCCAGGAAAAAGAGGGTACAAGGCACCAAAGAGTAACTTTGAGAGGGTCCAGGTAAGAATGTATGAGAGATAGGTAAGACCGTTGCCTAATGGGGTGGAGCTGCATGGGTGGGAATGTGCACAGGGTGAAGATGGTCCTGTGACCTGGGCTATTTCAGAGTCACACAGAACCACCTCCCCCTCCAGGTGCCTCCAGAGGCAGGGCTCATAGCTGGCTGCAGAACACACCTGCTAAATATGTGATGTTCCCTTTTATGGGATGAGACTGTAGGCAGGATGACCCTGGCCCTGCCCCAGGAACCCTCATAGCCTTGCTGAGACATGAATTTCCTCCTTGATGCAGCCGACTGAACACGGGGAGAGGCTAGGCTGCGGGCCGCGGCCCCACTCACCACCCCAAGGTGCGCCCATGCATGTGGCTTCCTGGGGTTGTGCTTTTCCTGGTCAAAGAATTCTTCCCCCTGAATCAATGGTCTTAGAAGATGCTCACAGCTTACCACAAAGGGCAGTGCTTCACTAACTCATGCACAGATCAAGAGAAACTTAGAAAGAACACAGCTTTTGAACTAACCGGGCTGAGATATCACGAAAACTGGCACTGAATGTACATCAGCCCAAGCCTGGCCAAAAAGCCACCTTGAGTCCTGCACGCTCTCGTGCTGTATGAGATTCAAATGGAAACTATTGAGAGTTTGTGCATTCAACAGATCTTTTAATTTCTGACTAAGACAAAGCCGGTAGGGGATCCCTGGGTAGCTCAGCAGTTCAGCGCCTGCCTTCGGCTCAGGGCGTGATCCTGGAGTCTGGGGATGGAGTCCTGCATCGGGTTCCCCACAGGGAGCCTGCTTCTCCCTCTGCATGTGTCTCTGCCCCCCCCCCTTTCTGTGTCTCAAATAAATAAATAAATAAATAAATAAATAAATAAAATCTTTTTTTTTTTTTTTTTTTTAAAGACAAAACCGTGAGTATCTAGGAGAAGAAATAAAGGGAAAATCAAGAGCTTGGAATCTGGAAGCAGTAAGGTACACAGCCCCTCCTTGCTCCCTGCTCCCCTCTCCCCACGGACTGGGGCGTGCAGCCTGGGGTAGGGCCTGTGTTTGGAACCCTGGCTTTACATCTTTGCTATGTGGATGTTGGAATGCTTGCTACCTGACCTCACAGAGGCTGTGCGTGGATACGGTTCTCCAAAAATGGGGCCAGTCAGAGTGAAAGAAAGCATTTTGAAAAATTGATATTTCACCATGTAATGTTGGAGTATTTTTGTCCTTACAATAACTAATTCCTTGAAGATAGTTTTTTATCAGTTTCAGAGATGAACCTATGTAATGTTTTTAAGTTCTAACAACAAACTTCCCAAACGACCATGGTAAAATAATATAATCTCATAAGTGGCTATTTGCCATCATCCAACTGCTAAAATAATGGGACTTGCAGCTGGCCTGAGTCTAAGTATCAACCCTTCCAGGTTGTGTGAGTGTTCCTGCTTTGGGAGAGGAGTGTGGTACCCAGAAACACAGAAGCAGCCAGGACGGAATCAGCGGGCTCCCGACAGCACCAGGAGGGGTGGCATAGGGGCACCTGCATGGAATTGCACCCTGACCCCATGATACATATATCAACTTGCCAATATTAAACACTCAACATGCACCAGGCCCTGTACTGAATCTTTTCTCGTGAAGCCTCATGACCCCTTTGGAAGCCAGCACTGTTGTGTTCGCTTCACAGATGACAAAACTGAAGCCCAGAAAGAATAAGCAACTCTCCCAACATCAGCTTCTGCTGAGAACCCAGAGAAACGTGTCTGGCTGACTGCAGCCCGTGTGCCCAACCCCTTCACCTGAGACCCACCTGCCGGGGGTAGAAGTGAGATACACCCAGACCTTGGTATGAGAAGCTGAGGATGGACACTGCCAGTGGCTTGCCTGCTCCAGCCCCTGCCTCTGGTCCCTGGCCTGACCAGAGTTCCTTGTCAGGGCCCCTTGCTTCATCCATAGCACTGACCCCAAGCCATCCTTTCAGCGCATTGAACTCAACTCTCCCTGTTCAGGTTTCCTCCACGGACAGAGAAAGTTCTTTTAGCTAAATCACGGTCATAAGTCATTGGTCTCAGAACCCAGTCGGGAACTTCAACCTTTGCCGACTAATGAGTTATTCACAGTTGCAGGTTGCACGTACCTGCATGAGTTGCCTTTGAAGGAAATCTGAGTCCCACTTGCTTTGTTTGAAAAGTGCTCACATGAGAAGTATTAACTTCTGCCCTAGGCAGCAGCTGGAAAGATCTTGATCCTAGTTTTGCTAGTGATGGTGATGAATTGTGGCCCTGGGTCTCTCGAGGCAGGTGTCAAGCTGACCTAATCCCGGGGTGGAAGTGCGGCAACCAGGGGAGCTGGCTGTGGAATTTTCTGCTGTCCTTTCCCATGTGCTTCTGTGGATACTTCTGGTTTACATTTCCAGTGGGTTTCATTCATTATGAATCTCAGTGGCCCCAGAGAATCAGCTAATGTGATCACAGCTCATTTAAGGAAAGACAAACGAAGACAGAGAGAAAGAGAGTCCACAAAGATGACCAGGGGCAGATGTGAGGAGGCAGGTGGGTCCCCACATACAGGCCCAGCCAGGGCTTTTGGTTCAGATAAGCTGTAAAGCCCCCACTCCTACAAAAGGGCTCGGGGATCACTCCAACTGTGGAGCTGTGTGACAGCCATCCTTCTGCCAAGGGCGGGTAATGCATGATGGGAGAGTCTCTGAACAAGAGATCTGCTCAGAGAATGTTTTTCCCAACAGTCAGCAGGGTCTTCAGTTTGTAGGGAGCTAGGCAGAGAAGAGGGGTGCTGGCTCAGTGGCAGGGGATACTTTCCAACCAAAAGAGTTCACAGAGTCATGATGGGCTGACTCACAATCCGCCTGGTGATCATCCGGATGCTGAGAAGTCCCACGGGAAATGAGACTGGAAAAATGAAGATAAATAAGAGCAGAGAATGAGGTCTAAAACTTGTAGCATGACCAACAAGTCACTGGGTGATTTGGTTCATATTGAAGCCTCTAAATGTGTTTGGGATTGATTTTGTGTATGGTTTGGGGTTGGGGTTGGGGTTCATTTTTTTTCCATGTTGCTAATAGTCCCAAGAGCATCTATGTATAGTCCCCCCCACCTTTTTTTTTTTAAATAATCTGCACTGTCACTTCTATCATATTTCAAATTCAGAAAAGGTGTGGAACTGGATTTCTTTGGTTCTCTATTCTGTTCCATGGATCGGTATGTCTCTCATTGACAATGAGCCAATACCTGTTTGGATAAGTTCCTCAATCTTATTTTTCTTTTTTGCTGGCATCCTGACTATTCTGGCACCCTTGTCTTCCACCCAAATTGTAGAAAAACACTGTTATCTTCCTTGAAAAACTGTTGGGTATTTGAGACAATTGACTTCTTCATTTGGGTACTCTTTTAAACTAAAAACACTTTATCTCTCCATTTATTTAGATCTTTGATCTCTGTTAATAGCATTTATATTTCCATACAGGTCTTGTACATCTTTTGTTAGAAATAATTCTAGTGCTTCATTTCTAGTAGTTAGCTTATTTTTATGATATTTTATAAATTGTTGCTGACATCTCTAAATGCAATTGATATTTTATATTGATTTTAAATCCAGTCATCTTACAAAAACATTCTTAATTTAAATAAATTGATTTTTTGAGGTTTTTAATGTAGACAGAAGTCTGCCACTTGATAGTAATGATAGTTTGGGAGTTTTTTTCTTTTTCTGTTCTTGTGATTTGGAATTTCAATCTCTTACTGTGCTAGTTAGGATTTCTACTATCAGAGGCATGATGGCCGTGTTATACCTGTCTTGTTTCTGAATTTAAAATTAACACCTCCAACATTTCACCATTGGGAATGATACTGGCTATCATTTTAGTAGAGACCATTTACCAATCATTAAAGAAGTTTCCTTCCACTCCTAGTTTAACCATTTTTAAAATTTTTATCAATTGCTTTGACTTCATCTAAGATTGAAAGAACAATTACCTAAGAGTATATTTTAGAACTCACCTATAAAACCATGTAGGTCTTTGAGGAAAGCTTATAATCTTTAATTCAGTCATGATTTGTATTGTATGTAATACACAATATGTTGTTATATTGTTATTTAATGATGATAGAATTACCAAAGCTTTCTGTTTCTCCTTGTGTACATTTTGATAAACTATCAAACTTTCTTAAAATTCATTCATTTTATCTATACTTTCATGTTTATGGTATAATATTGTTCACTGTACTTTCTCAATATCTCTGTTCTAATTGGGGCCTGTGGGTGGCACAGTCGGTTAAATGTCTGACTCTTAGTTTCACCTCAGATTGTGATGTCAGGGTCCTGGGATTAAGCCCTACATTGGGCTCCACACTGATTGTGGGCCCTGCCTAAGATCCTTTCTCTCCCTCTCCCTCTGCCCCTCCCCACTAAAATAAATAAAAACATCTTTAAAAAGTATGTCTCTATCTGTATTTATGTTACTCTTTTACTATTAAATTTTTTTATTTGTGGCTTCTCCATATTTTTCTTGATCAATTTCAGCAAAGGTTTGTCTACTTTATTAATCTCTTTTAAGAATCTCTTCTGAGGGCAGGGCAGACCAGGTGGCTCAGTGATTTAGCCCTGCCTTCAGCCAAGGGCGATCCTGGAGACCCAGGATCGAGTCCCGCATCGGGCTCCCTGCATGGAGCCTGCTTCTCCTTCTGCCTGTGTCTCTGACTCTCTCTCTCTCTCTCTCTCTCTCTCTCTCATGAATAAATAAATAAATTATTTTTTTTTAAAAAACGAATCACTTCTGATATTGTTGATTCTAATACATCTTTACTTCCTACTTCATTTATTTTTGTTTGTTCCTTCTTTCTGATTTTTTTTTCTGGAATTACTTTTCTAACTTTTTAAGTTGGATACTCAGCTCCTCAGGTTTCGGCTTTTCTTCTTTTTTTTAAGATTTTATTTACTTATTCATGAGAGACAGAGAGAGAGAGAGAGAGAGAGGCAGAGACACAGGCAGAGGGAGAAGCAGGCTCCATGCAGGGAGCCCGACGTGGGACTCGATTCCGGGTCTCCAGGATCGCGCCCTGGGCCAAAGGCAGGCGCTAAACCTCTGAGCCACCCAGAGATCCCCTTTTCTTCTTTTCTAATACAAATTTTTAAGGCATATTTTGATAAGTATATCTCAAAATATTTCTTTGACAATATCCCATGTTTGATATAAAATTCTATTTTATTTTATTTATTCTAAGTTTTTATTTATTTATTCATGAGAGACACAGAGAGAGGAGCAGAGACACAGGCAGAGGGAGAAACAGGCTCCATGCAAGGAGCCCGACGTGGGACTCGATCCCAGAATCCCGGGATCAAGCCTGGGGCTGAAGGCAGACGCTCAATCACTGAGCCACTCAGGTGTCCCTACTTTTTAAATTTTTAAGTGTTGTTTAATTTGTATTT
Organism: Canis aureus; assembly: GCF_053574225.1. NCBI lineage: Eukaryota > Metazoa > Chordata > Mammalia > Carnivora > Canidae > Canis > Canis aureus. The sequence continues at coordinate 49,239,475 of NC_135611.1, forward strand.
TTGATATTAATTTCAATTTAATTGCACATTAGTAAAAAATATGTTGTATATGATTCCAGTTCTTTTTTTTTTTTTTAAGATTTTATTTATTCATGAGAGACACAGAGAGAGACAGAGACACAGGCAGAGGGAGGAGCAGACTCCCTGCGAGGACCCCAATGTGAGACTCAATCCCAGGACTCCAGGATCACAACCTGAGCCAAAGGCAGACACTCAACCACCCAGGTATGCCTGATTACAATTCTTCAAAAAAGGGATCCCTGGGTGGCTCAGCGGTTGGGTGCCTGCCTTTGGCCCAGGGCACCATCCTGGAGGCCTGGGATGGAGTCCCACGTCGGGCTCCCTGCATAGAGCCTGCTTCTCTCTCAGCCTGTGTCTCTGCCTCTCTATATCTATCATAAATAAATACATTAATAAATAAAATCTTTAAAAAACAATTCTTCGAAAAATATGCTGTATACGACTCCAGTTCTTTGAATTTATTGAGATTTGCTTTATGGCTTAGCATGAAGTCTAGTTTTTTATAAATATCCCATGTGTAAAATGTAGAAATAAACGTGTATTCCTAATTTCTGATTCTGCAAGTTTCCATTAAATCTAGCAAGCTAATGGTTTCCCTCAATTTTTTCTATATTTTTATATATGTTGAGATTGAGAGTATATTAAATTCTCACACCATGATGGTGAATTTTCTATTTCTTTCTGTGAATCTATCACATTTTGAAGCTATGCTATCAAAGGCAAACAATTTAGAATTGTATATTTCTAATGAATTTTACTCTTTATGTAGTGATCCTTTCTATTGCTAATGTTTTTTGTCTTTAAGTCTATATGTTGGATATTAATTTAGCTGCATGTTTTTTGTTGTTGTTGTTGTTGTTTACATTTGCCTGGTATATATTTTTCCATCTTATTTGTTTTGCTTTCCATGTCTTTAAGTTTTAATTGTGTCATTTATGAATAACAAATACTCACCTTGGTTTAAGGACTATTGTTGTTATCCTATCTGCCTATCTCTCGTTTTTTAATTGGAGAGTTTAGTCCATCTATATCAGTAATCACAAATATATTATATATATATATATATATAATTTTTCACTACCTCCCTACTTTGTGCTTTCTGGTTATTTCACTTTTGTTGTGCTTTTTAAACATTTTTGCCATTTTGGAATTGAGATTTTTTTCTTCCTGTGTTTCCTAATTCCTTTTCCACCCTTTATAAGACTGAAAGTCATATACTTTATTTTCTTTGTTTTAATAGTTGCTAAATGGAAATAATATTAATAATAGTAGTAAAATATATGTAAATAATATATGAATATATACATGGTAAACAAATGTCATATAACAGACTGTGTTTTAAGTGTTAAAATATATTAACTTATTTAAACCCCACAGCAACCTTGTGAGATAGGAAGTATTAACAAAGTCTAAAGTAAATAGCTTAACCCCTCTAAACAATACTCAGGACTTAAGAACACATTAACTCCAAACATTCTTCTCCCAAATCATAGATTATTCTTCTTGTATTTCAGATATCATTTTTCATTCTGTGATCACTTTCTTTCTTCTAGAATTGTCTCTTCCAGTCTTTCTTTTAGAAAAAGACTACAAAACTCTGATTCATGTGAAATTGTCCAATTTTGTTCTCATTAAAAATTTTTTTTACTATAAAAATTTCAAACATATAGTAAAATTGAAAGTATGATGAACACCTATAAATTCACCATCTAGATTCCACCATTAAAATTTTATTATACTTGTTTTATCTATATATCGATCTGTCCCTTTATCCATCTCTCCACCCATCTTCTTTTTTGATTCATTTCAAAATAAATTGCACACATCTGTACTCTGCCCTCAAAGACTTCAACACCTATCATTTATGCCATAGATTCTGGAGTTTATAAAGAAGACCACCTCTAGCAGTCAAGCCCTCTTATTTGCATTAGTTCCAGCATGACCCTACAAAGGACACATTCCCAAAGAGGAGACCCCCAACTTAGTAAGTTGCCCTCAGTCAACAGCTTAGGTATCTGTAGAGGAGAGATATGAGTCTCCACTCTGTTACTGCCTCATTCCTTGAATTTTCACTAAGAGAATTTAATATTTTAATTAAAAGCATGTCCTGTAGCATAAAATGTCCTTGGGTTGACATCGCTAAGTCCAGCGTCTTGTTATTTACACCTCTGGTTTTTTTTCTTTTTTTTTTTTTTTATTTATGATAGTCACACAGAGAGAGAGAGAGAGAGAGAGAGAGAGGCAGAGAGAGAAGCAGGCTCCATGCACCGGGAGCCCGACGTGGGATTCGATCCCGGGTCTCTAGGATAGCGCCCTGGGCCAAAGGCAGGAGCCAAACTGCTGCGCCACCCAGGGATCCCTACACCTCTGGTTTTTTATTAGCTTTGTCCTCCCTGCCGAAAAGCTGAGTGCATAGTGAAGGAATGAGACATTGATGGGCTCAGGTGAGATAGAAAGAGAAGCACCAAGTGTGACTTAGGCCTGGGGAAAAAAAGCCTGAGGGGGGCCTGGGCAACCCCCTAACATGAGGGATAACTCTAAGGACTTATGTATGGCAGTTGCTGTTCTTAGTGCTCTGCTTGCATATAGCAGATTATCCTCACAACTCTGCAGTAAATTCTAGTACTATCCTTGTATTACAGAGGAAGAAAATGCATCCTAAATAAATAACTCACTCAAGATCACTTACTCTACAATGGCAAAGACAGAATTTAAACTCTGGCCTTGATTACTCCAGAGCCAAGACCTATGAGGCTACACTAAACTGCCAAGTCAGGGGTCTCATGGGAGAAAGCAGACAAGAGGCCACACAAACCATCAGTTTCACATTCTAGCTTCAGCCACATCTGGGGCACATGGAGGTGATGTCTATAGACCCTTAGTGCTCCCCCAAGTCATAAATCAGTCCCTTTATATAAAACCTCTATCACCCCATTAAGTTTGACTTAAATCCATGACAATTTAAGACTGAACTGAGTGTGGTTGGAGGAGTCAAGAAGGCATTCCCAGTCTTGCTTCAGCTCAGGTAAAAGGGGCTTTAGGACTCCACTCTGAACCAAACCCTTGAGGGACCCCAGCCCAGCACTGCATGTGAAGGGAGCCTGATCACTCTTTCTAAAAAAGATTTGTTCGAGGCATCTGGTAGCTCTGAAGAAACACTTGGGAAATTATAAACTATGATATTAAACAAAGGGACAAGCAGTATTCTGAGTTCTAGAACAAATGGTACCTAGTGAAAGAAAGCAAGAAGCAGACAGAGACTAGGGGAAAGATTTTTAATGTTCTATTTAAACCAAAGCAGACATAGCCTGATATGCTGGCACTGAGGTTTTGGAAGCTGGGGTGGAAGGAATGGTCAAGCAACAAGCCACTGTTGTAAGTTGCTCATTGAGGGCTGTCGGAAGTTCTAAAGGAACTTAAAGTAGAAAAGAGGACCCTGGAAATTTTATTTGAGGATCTACTGTATTGTTTTGGGGTGGGCAAGTGCCACAGGTCCCTCACCTATTGTCCCCGTGTTCCTTGAGAATAGAAACTGGGGCTTACTCCCACCTTCCCTTCACTTTCCAACAGCGTACCTTATACAAGGTGGGATTACAATAATGTATCTGACCTCAGAGCCTCAAGGAACATAAACCAAATCTATCAGGGTAGGGAGTGCAGATCAGAACCAGAGGCCAACTTCTGGATATGCAGCCCCAGAAGTAGGTAGAAATGTGTGTTGACTGGTATGCCTTACACTGACCTCGTGTGGTATGCCTCACCCTGACCAGCACCCCCATTAGCAAGTCATGCCTCTGAGTCTTGCTGCCTGAGAAATTTCTGTAGATCCCTGCAATAAAGCAGATGACTTCCACTCCCTGCCTCACTTTATTTACTGCTCAATTTATTTATTTATTTTTCGTATACTCTTATATTGGAGTTCAACTTGCCACCATATAGTATAACATCCAGTGCTTATCCCATCAAAAGCCCCCCTCAGTGCCCGTCACTCAGTCAACCCATCCCCCCTCCCACCTCCCCTTCCACTACCCCTTGTTCATTTCCCAGAGTTAAGAGTCTCTCATGTTTTGTCACCCTCTCTGATTTTTTCCACTCATTTTCTCTCCTTTCCCCTATGATCCCTTTCGCTATTTTTTATATTCCCATATGAGTGAAATCATGTAATGTTTGTTCTTCTCCAATTGACTTACTTCACTCAGCATAATACCCTCCAGTTCTATCCATGTCGAAGCAAATGGTGGGTATTCGTCGTTTCTAATGGCTGAGGAATATTCCACTGTATACAGAGACCACATCTTCTTTATCCATTCATCTTTCAGTGGACACCAAGGCTCCTTCCATAGTTTGGCTATTGTGGACATTGCTGCTATAAGCATTGGGGTGTAGGTGTCTCAGCTTTTCACTGCATCTGTATCTTTGGGGTAAATCCCCAGTAGTGCAATTGCTGGGTCGTAGGTTGGCTCTATTTTTAACTCTTTGAGGAACCTCTACACAGTTTTCCAGAGCAGCTGTACAATTTATTGTGGAGGGGGACAAAAGCCACAGGGAATTGGGGCTTGAAATGGCACACTTTCTCTGCATTCTGTTAAAAAAAAGAAAAGTGCAATGTGCCTGGAATGAGAACATTGAACTCCCATGATGATATTCATCTTAGTGACTGAAAAAAAAAGGCAGAAAGGAGAAAGAGACTTAAATTAATATCCTCTGGATCTTTGGGGGAAGTATTTTAAACATCGAGAAAATAACAATACCGTTTCAGTATGGGAACCTATACATAAGCATATTTTCTTTTTTGTTTTTTTTAAAGATTTTGTTTATTAATTTGAGAGAGAGTGAGAGAGAGCGCAAGGAGGGGGAGCAGTAGAGGGAGAGGGGGAAGCTGGCTCTCCACTGAGCAGGGGGCCCAACACAGGGCTCAAACCCAGGACCCCAGGATCATGACCTGAGCTGAAGGCAGGTGCTTAACCAACTGAGCCACCCAGGTGCCCTTATAGGAACATTTTCTATAATGGCTTTTTCTAAACATAAACTCCTTAGTAACTGAGATTAAGTGTAAAAGTTGTTACAAAGGAAATGTCATACATCTCTTAAGATTAGCGAGGCATTTATAATTCATTGTATTTATTTTTTGTAAGGTTAAAAAAAAACTTGCAATCATTAAACAAAGTTGGATTAAAATAACCACATAAGTGGCCACTTAATCCTGAGGACAAAGAAGAATGTTCTTGTTTGTCTCATGGCTTTGGATGATTTCCCTTGTGCTGAGTTCATGGAAGCATCCCTGTACAGAGCTTGGTGAGTCAGTATGGCTGGTGTGTTCATATGAAAGAACAGAAGATATGTGGGAAGGTGAGCAGGTTTCCCGTCTTGGAGCTTTGTACATCACATTGGAATTACATCCTAAAGTCAGTGGGTGCTCAGTGAAACATATTAAGCAAAGGTGTGGGGAGGTAGGCAGTCTCTAAGATGGCTCAGTGATCCCCCACCTCCCATTATATTCACACCCTTGTTCCATCTCTTCCCTTTGAGAATGGGTTGAATTTCGTGAGTTACTTCTAATGAAAAGAACACAACAAAAGTAAAAGAAGTTCATTTCTGAGATTAGGGTATAAAAAGACTGGCTTCCATCTCATTTTCTGTGTCTCTGTCTCTGTTTCTGTCTTTGTCTCCGTCTCATTGAGAGAAGAGAAATAAGATACCATGCTGTGAACTCTCCTATGGAGAGACCCACATGGCAAAGGACTGATGTCTTCCACCCTGGGATGATAGTAGCCTCATGAGAGACTCAGAGCCAGAACCCCAGCTAAACTCTTTCAGGATTTCTGATCATCAGGAGCTATGAAATGATGTTTGTTGTTTACAACTGCTAGATTTGGGGGTGACTTGTTATGCATCAATAGATAAATATGTATCTATTATTTGTATGCTTTTAAAAAAATGGCCCTGTTGAACCTCTGACTCTTGATTTCAGCTCAGGTCATGATCTCAGGGTTGTGAGATTGAGCCTGCCATCAGGCTGTGCACTGGCTGTGGGGCCTGCTTAAGATTATTTCTCTCCAGGGGGATCCCTGGGTGGCTCAGCAGTTTAGCACCTGCCTTTGGCCCAGGGCGCGATCCTGGAGTCCCAGGATCGAGTCCCACATCGGGGTCCCTGCATGGAGCCTGCTTCTCCTTCTGCCTGTGTCTCTGCCTCTCTCTGTGTGTGTCTCTCATGAATAAATAAATAAAATCTTAAAAAAAAAAAAAAGATTCTCTCTCTCCCCCTCTGTCCCTACCCCATGCATGCATGCACTCTCTTGTGCACACTTTCTCCCTCTCTAGAAAAAGTAAATAAATAAATACAAAAGAAAATGGCCCAGCACACTACTAGAAACAGTGGAAACTACCAAGATGGTGGCCTGGATTGGGCAAGAGATCATTAGCGTAGTAAGAAGGAGGCATTCTGGGGAAGGGCAAAGCAAGTGATGAATTGGTTGCTTGTGAGGGGAGAGGTAGGGAGAGGAAGCAGAGCTGGTGCCCTGGTTTCTGGGAAAGCAGCAGGAGTGCAGGGAGAGATAATGTGCTCAGGCTAGGGAAGATCATTTTGAGAGTACCTTAGGACATCCAGGTGGAGGCACCTCATAGGCAGCTGGAAATGTAGGCCAAAAATTCCAAAGGGAGAACTGAGAGCTGGAGCCTTTGCAATCAGTGGCATTTTGGCAGGAGGGGAGAGGGGGTGAGAGTACAGGCTCCACAAAATTTACTTCTCTGTGCCTCCGATTCCCAGGCTGAAAACAACAAATTTGTTGAGCGTGTAAATTGGCTCTCCTGTAAGGCACCTAGAATAGGACCTGACATGTCATAAATATTCAAGAACAGCTGTTGTTAATGAACATCTTTGGATAAGAGCAAATGATTGGATGGCCCAGGAATTGAACACAAGTCAGTTTTTAGGAACAGTCATTTTGTACTTTGGTTTTCTCTTCTATGGCACAGTTACGCAGCTGTCAAGAGAAACCTGCATCAAAAAATCTCAGATGTTTATGAAAGGACCATGTGAATAAAGGATACTAGAGCTCTGGCTTCAGGTCCCAAGACAAAAGCAATTCGCTAGGGGAAAAAAAATCTCACAATGCTTTCTCTGTTGGAATGAAAGGTGCATTTTTTAAAGAAGTTGTGGGTGAAGACCAGGTGGAGAAGTAACTTCCCTTGAGGCTTTCAGAACAGTGCGTTTGGGAACCTGAGAGAAGATATTCTAACACAGTCAAGTTGAGACTAGAAAATTGCCTCATACACACCAAGTCCCAGACTGAGCCTGCCTTCCTTGTGTTCTTCCTCATTAAAATGTGTCCCACCAGAGGAGGAGGGGCATGATTCACGTCTCCAGCCATTCATAAATAGCTGAAGCTGAGGCGAACAAAATCTCAATTGTGTTACTCATTTGTGATACCCTTCCTGCTTGCCCATTGTTCAGACCACCCATCCTCGTGGGGGCCTCCTGGCTAAGCTAGTGGATAACACAACAGATTAATTGCTGAACGTGTGGTTTCATCAGAAACATGTGCTTTGCTAACCACGAATGATGTCTTCAAGCTGAGACTGGCATGTGTGAATGGATAACGAAATAAAAGAAGTACTAGTGACCACGAAGAAAGCTGCCACAAGCCATCCAGACCATCCACAAGGATCCTAAATCGGACACAAGGCAGAAGGCCCTTTGACATCATTCGCTTCCTTGTCCAGGATTCTTCTTTCTCCATACAACAAATAATGCCATGGTCCCTCATCTGTTCGTGGAGATGTTGATAGAGTGCCTTCTTTAGGTTAAGCCCTGTGTTGGGCCACAGAGGCAAAGCTGAGCATGACAATCTCTATTTTCAAGGGGCTCAGCACATTTGTCAATGGATTATTAAAAGAACAGGAAAGACGGAAACCAAAATTAAATATTAGTGCAAAGTAAAAAGAGCACATTAAGTGAATCACAAATAGAGGGGTGTGTGAGTGCTGTGGTAGCATAGAGAAAGTAGTAGTTCACTGTTTGGGACAGATTATTTTGTTTTTAAAGATTTATTTATTTACTTTAGAGAGAGAGAGAGCACAAGCAGGGGAAGGGACAGAGGAAGGGGGAGAAGGAGAATAGCAGACTCCCCACTGAAGGTGGAGTCTGACACAGGGCCTGATCCCACAGCCCTGACATCATGACCTGAGCCTAAATCAAGAGTCAGACACTAACCTTACTGAGCCCTGTTTGGGATAGTTTGAAAGAAAACCGGTCTTGGAAAAAAAAAAAAAAAAAAAAAAAAACCGGTCTTGAGGCAGGATTGCTTCTTCTAGGACCCAAGTCTTTGCTCTTAAGGCCTTCAGCTTTTTGGACAAGGCCTATCATATTACAGCGGGTAATTGGATTTACTAGAAGCCTTTTATTTTTTTTAAGATTTTATTTATTTATTCATGAGAGACACAGAGAGAGAGGCAGAGACACAGGCAGAAGAGAAGCAAGCTCCTCCTGGGGAGCTCGATCCGGGACTTGATCCCAGGACCCTGAGATCACAACCTGAGCTGAAGGCAGATGCTCAACCACTAAGCCACCCAGGCACCCCTAGAAAGTTTACTAATTACAAAACACTAATCACATCTAAGAAACACCTTTACAGCAATAGCTACACTGGTGTTTCCAACATCTGGGCACTGTGGCCCAGCCACGTACTATTCACCTCCACAGTCAGGGAAGGCTTCCCAAGAAGGCACTTGTTTATCTTTGTGTGGGTGGCTTTGAGGGAGGATCCCAGGAAACACCGACAAGGGAGGCAGAAGGTTATTCAGGAAAGGGACTAGAGGTAATCAGGTATGGTTCATGTGCAGGTTGTCACTGTGGGCAACTGGTTTCAGTCCTGGTCAGGGTCCCTTGAATTATAGCATGCTGTCCAGAGAGCTTGTGCAGCAAGACATGGTGGCCTCACCCTAAGCTGGAGCACTGAGATAGGACTCCCAGCCGTGTAAGACAGTGTGAACCTGGGCTGATGTTCCTGCCCCAGCATGTAAGTCCAGCATGGTGACATCCCCAGGCCACAGCTCCACAATGGTCCCAGTGTGACTGGCCTGTACCATATGTGGGCAAAGTCCCCAGTGGAACTGGAGGAAGCATCGGGCAAGGAAGCAGCCTCTGGAGGGAGGCAGGAAGAGCCTGCATTTACAGGGTATGCTCAGCACCCCTCACACATGGGCCAAGGAGAGTGGTCTTAAAAACTGAGGAGCTTGGGACACCTGGGTGGCTCAATGGTTGAGCATCTGCCTTGCTCAGGTTGTGATCCCAGGGTCCCGGGATCGAGTCCCACGTCAGGCTCCCTGCAGGGAGCCTGCTTCTCCCTCTGCCTATGTCTCTGCCTCTCTCTCTGTGTCCGTCATGAATAAATAAATAAAATCTTTAAAAAATTAAAATTAAAAAATTAAAAAGAAAAATTGAGGAGCTCATGCATTTCCAATGCTTAGAACAAGGCTGAACTTGCAGCCGACCTTTCCCCCGTCACCGGCCCTGAGCCAAGTTCAGCAGTCTGCATTTACTCCGTTTCCAAGACAGAGAAGCTTTGCTTTCTTTGAGTGTCTACAGGCTTTGAAGCCTTCCAGCAGAGGAAGGAGGCCTGCGCCGAGGGGTCACAATGACACAGCTGTGGGTCACCAGAGCCGCCTCACACTCATGACTCACTTTCTCAAACAAGACACACCAACGATGCCAACGCTAAGGAGGAGGGTTTCTTTAATTCTCTAGAGTCAAGTGTTTTTGATGTAAATGTCTCTTAACCCATTTCCCACATGATCAACCCACACAGTCTTATCTTTGGATGACTCAGGCCGAGGGTCAAAGAGACAGGAGACGTTTTTACAGTAACCTTCTCAGAGCCTCCATATGGACTCTGTCATCCAGGGACGACACAGCTGGAAGGAAACTCCGCCCATCCACCGTGGCCGCTGGGTCCTGCGCTCCATCTCCCCCTTTGGTCATGGTTTGCACACCGATCGTGGGCAGTGTCCCCTCCACAACACGGCTCACACTGTTGCCACGCCTGGCCCTGACCAGCTGCCCCCTCTGGAGCCATTAGCACACCTCTCTAGGAACTGCCCTTTCCTTGGTCCAGATGGTGACAGTGGTCTCTTACGAGCTTTAACAATTCCAGCTAATATTTACTGAGTACCTACAGGTGCCAGGCACAGTATATTCAGTGGCCCATTTAATCACAGAAACTCCATGAGGTAGATGCTCCTCTGGGCCCCACCTGACAGAGGAGGAAACAGGTAGGAAGGGTTTCGTGATGTGGTAATGTATTAACGAGATGGGGTGGGGTGAAGGTCAGAATCCAGGAGGTCGGACTCTTCTCTGCCACGCTCTTTCCTCCCCCATATGTGCACATCTCGACCTCTGGCTGAAGTTCATTGAAGGTCGGCGGTGGGTCTGCCCCAGCAGGGAAAGGGTCCTCTGTCCATCTACATGCTTAGAATTAAAACACTGTGCATATGTGAGAGAGAGATACCACATGAAGAACCACACTGTGCAATGCAAACAGGGCCAAGCATGAGGAAACCCATCCATGGGGACAGTTGTGCAGACAGGCGACCCCCACAGGGCAGAGCACACACGGGAAGAAGGCCTGAGGTACTGGCTGCTGCCCCCCACCCACCCACCTGCACCGCCAGCCGCCCATCCATGGGACCCCTCTGAACCTGGGCCACGTTAACACCTGAGAGGCCCAAACCAGCGAAGACTGAGTGGGGACTCCTTGACTCAGCATAAATCATTAAAGACAAGAATCATCCTCAACAATAAGCCCAGCACAAAAAGGCCCCACAGGACCGTTATCCATGCCGCTGACCGCTTTACTTTTGAAAAATCATGTATCAGATTTTTAAAAAATTCTATTTCTGCTTTGTTGATGCTCTAAGCACCATCTTGGAGCATCTTGGTCTGTTCTTGGAGCAACTAGCACCACTCGTATACTTATAACAAATTCTTCTGCCTCCCTGGAGGTGGTCTGTATTGGCTTCGGGCCCTGGTTCTGAATGGACTTCACCAGAGCTGCTGAGCCATGTGGGGAGGTGCAGGCCTGGCTGCCCCCCATGCGCCCCGGAGGGCTGGGTGCTGAGCCAGCAGACACAGCAGCTGTTTGCCACGGATTATAAAGGCGTTTCAGGCTATGTTTTGGCCCCTTACTGTGAGTTATTCTTTTCGGTTGAACGTAGGTCTTTTATTATTTTTTTAAGCTTTTATTTATTTATTAGAGAGAAAGAGAAAGAGAGAGCACAAGTAGGGGGAGCAGCAGAGGGAGAGAAAGAAGCAGACTCTCTGCTGAGCGGGGAGCCCTAGGCCGGGCTCCATCCCAGGACCCTGGGATCATGACCCAAGCCGAAAGCAGATGCTTAACGGACTGAGCCACCCAGTTTTCCAAACACAGGTCTTTTACAAATGTGTTTTCCTTAAGATAAAGTAAATAGAGTTTTTAATTATATCTTCGTAGAGCCTGAGAAAAAGAATATAAACAGGAAAGCACTGTAAAACAGAGGCACCGCGGACAGAGGCCCCGTGATTTGCGTGATTTCTCACAGATATTCAGGGGAAGGAGTGGTAAATGTCACGACCATAACTGTCTCTTGAGCAAGTTTGCTGATGCTACAAAAGGTACCCAGGAGGATTTTCTCCAACGCATATGACGACACCTGCTCCTGCAGCTGCAGCAGTGTCCCCATGTCACTCGACATGCACACAGCATGAGGATAGCCCCATTTCAAAGGGATGAGCTCCACCAACATCTCCATGTTCCCTTCCCAGGAATACTGCAACGAAACACCACAGACTGGGTGGCAGAAACAATAAGAATGTATTCTCCCAGTTCTAGAGGGCTGAGAGCCAGAATCAAGGTGTCCTCAGGGCCATGTTCTCTTGAAGGCTCCAGGGGACAATCTGTCCTATGCCTCTCTCTTGGCCTCTAGTGTCGGCAGCAATCCTTGTAGACACATCACTCCAACCTGCCATCACATGGTATTGTCCCCCCGTCTCCTCACATGATCTTCCCTCTGTCCATGTCTGTCTTTGTGTCAATTCTCTTCTTAGATGGACATCAGTCACACTGGATAAAAGCCCTCACTAAGGACCTCATCTTAACTTAATTGCTTTACAAGTACAGGGGGGTTAGGAACTCAGTATATCTTTTGGGGCTACAAAATTCAACTCCTAATAATGTCCAAGCAAGCCTCACCTTGTCCCTGCCTTGCCCCCCAACTCCTAGTGGGAGCCCAAAGCCCCTCCTGCTCTGTTCCTGCTAACCCTCAGGAAGGCATGGCTTTTCCAGCTGCCCGTGCTCACCCATCTTAGCCAGTCAATGGCCATGGTCTCAGGCTCTTTCCTTCAGGCTTCCTCCCATCCCAGGCTCTACCTATCAGCCTTCAAGATGCCAAAAGGGATTCTGGAAATCTCTTAGGGCTCCATCTCATTTCTGAGTCATGCACTACCACTTTCCATACTCAAATTGTTTTGAAAGGCAGTCAGTAAGGGAGCCCTCACAGCCTGTGGGAGGCTGATCTCTTTATTTGGGAGTATCTTCCCCCGGTTCAGACCCACTCTGTATTCCTTTGTCCCGCATAGATGTGTGCCCTAGTGGCCTTCAGGCATGCCCCGATTTTCTGCATTTTAGACAGATCCACTAGAGAGGTGTTGGGTCTCCACCTGCAGCATAAGCAGGTGTGCACAGACCATGGCCCCACATCAGCTGTGGCTGGTCTTGTTGTGTCTCCTCCACATGAGTAAAGCATTATCCATCCAGGGCCGATGTGAGTCCTGCCTTTCTTGGCGACCCTGAACCACGGAGGGGGTTGACATCTGTGACTACTGTTCCTGGTGGGGTGGACTCCTCCCCTGGAGGTGTTAACAGTTGTCCCTTGCTTGATAATTTTGTCTCTTTTCTTGCCTCTGAGACCTGAAGTGCATTAAAGATACAAGATTCCTAGTGTGACCATGCAAAATGTGTGCAGGGATATACGAAGGTTCTGAAGTATTCATTGAATCAATAAGCAAGTGAATTGTTTTTTCCGTGTGACATATCAATTTGATTTCATGCTTTCACTCAGTTAACTACTGGGGCATCTTAGAGCCAATGGTTCTACGCTTCATTTTGCAAAAGGATTCCCTCAGGATGTTGATTAAATTTCAGATTTCTGGGCTTACTTCAGAGATTCTGGAGCAACACAGAGGGGAGAGCCCAGGAAAATGCCATCAAGGAGTTCCGAGGTGACAGTGATAGATGCGGGTTCTTCTAAACACGGTGAGAGGCAGCTATGCAAGCACAGCCTCAGGGAGGGTGAGTGCATTTTGAATGTATGACTTTAAACACACGCATACACACACAAACACATGCACACACATATACACACGCCACTCATACATGCACAGATATATGCACATACACACACACAACATACATATCCACACAATTATACAGACACACACATCTCTTCCATCAGTTTTGACCAAGTTTATTGGCCACTTCTTGTTTTAAAATGTTCTGGCATATGTTACGATCATGGTTACTTTTGTCCCAGTGTTCCAATGTGTTGGGGTGTTTCATTTCCAGTACAGTATTGTGATGTGCCCATCGTGCCCACCGTCATTATTCTAATTCTGGAGGCATGGCCTTATGAGCACAGGGAATTCAGCTCGGGGGGCTTAGGAGCACCAAAAATGAGCCAGAACCCTGAGAGGATGGAGCGGGGAGGATAAGCGTTGAAGATCTGCCCTGGAGGAGGTGTCCAGACTCCAGACTCCCACAGGGTGTCTGGAGGAAGATGGTAGTGCCAGGCGCAGGGCCAGCCGCGGGAGTCAGCACAAGCCACAGCTCCACGGCCACCAGGAGGCACGACTCCCACCACAGTTCATTGAAAGTCCCCTGAAGCCAGACAGTTACTGGTTACACACATATGCTCATTCAAGCCCCGGAATGGGGCTCTGTTCACTGAGTTCTTCCTGGCGTGAGTCACTTAGGGATAAAAACATTTCCACGAGCCCCCTGTCTACTGTGCACTGGATCCTCGGGCACTGGGTAGGGGGACAGGGCATGGAAAAAAACAAAGCTGGCCCAGGTGTAAGCTGTGCCTCCGTACAAGCATGCACGTCTCCAGATAGCACACCTGTGGGATTAAATTTTCCTGGGGGGACCAGTTAGGGAGCAGAGTATCCGATAATGAAAATAAGGCTGGAAAGACTGATTTTATTCACCAGCTGACTCTCACAACACCTCTATAAAGAGGGTCCTGTTGGAACCTTCATCTAATACATAAGAAAGCAGCAGCACAGAGAAGTTAAGAAACTCACCCAGGGCCCAGCGAAACATCTCAGATGCAAACACAGCCTGCAGGCCGCAAGGAGATGCAAATACCCAGAGCCACCTTGTCTACACAGAGAGAAAGGCCCAATGACTGAGCACAAAGCCTTCTGCTCAGCACATGCATGGTCTCCATCTGTGCTTCAGTGAACTTTTCTGTTTTTCAACTGCTGTCGTTATTTCTGTCCCTCGTATAGGGAGAGGGTATTATTATTTGAATTGCTTCTTAGCTCCGTTTCTTTTTTTTCCCCTTCTGGGAAGATTTCCTGCATAAATGATGTCTCAAAAAGTTCGTTTCCAGGGGCTTGTTTTTCTTTAAAAAAAAAAAAAAAAAAAAAGCCTAGAGATTTTTCTGTGCAGACTTAACGTCTGAAACACACCCAGTTCCCTCTCCCGAATAGTTTCCTCTGTACGTTTCTCCATGTGGGTTTTATTTCCAATGGAGCCAGTGTTGCCACAGGCCAGACAGGGCCCTTTCTGAGCCTGTTCTAGAGGCCAGGGGTGTTTCTACAGGTTGCAGATGGAGGGAAAGTACGTTCCCCACCCAAACCCCTGATAGAGCTCTCTCCTTTTTCAGACAAATGAGATTTTTACAGGATCCCCTTTATGCAAAAGACTGTCTTGGATTCACTGCTGCAGATATGGAAAGTTCTGTACCCACCATGCATTATCATCAGATAGAGCTCTGGGTCCCCCAGAGCCCAACCACCACAAGCCCACTGCTGAGCACTGACTTCTCTTACCTTAAGTGCTTAACTGGCAGAAAAACTGGGCACGCTCATGTCGGCAAGAAAGTGAACCTAGAGTATGGGATGTATTAAACTGAATATGGGAGCCTGGAAGGAATGAGCGCTTTATTTGCTTAAGGCAGCTTAGGGACACCTGACAGTTCTAAATGAAATCAGGGCTGAACAGTATTTTTTTTTTTTCTGAATAGTATTTAAAACAACCATACAAATTGGAACATGCTCATCTAGTCAACAGAACATGAAGAAAATCCAGAAGTCGGATTATAAATAAATAAACTGGGTAAACTCAGTCAGTCATTTCAATTCTCTTTTTGTAAGATACTCATGAGAATTGGATTTTTGGAGGATCTCCATGAGGTTTCACTTTTTAAAATTCAAATTGAAGTTAGTTAATGTATAGTATATTATTAGTGTCAGGAGCAGAATTTAGTGATTCATCAGTTGCAGAGATCACCCAGTGCTCATTACATCAAGTACCCTTCTTAATGCCCATCACTCAGTTATCCCATCCCCCTACCCCCCACCCCTCCAGCAGCCCTCAGTTAAATATCCCTAGTGAAAATGGATGCAAAAATTCTCAATAAGATACTAGCTAATCGAGGGGCACCTGGGTGGCTCAGTCGGTTAAGCGTCTGCCTTAGCTCAGGTCATGATCCCAGGGTCCTGGGATTGAGCCCCCCATTGGGCTTCCTGCTCAGCAGGAAGCCTGCCTCTCCCTCTTCTCCCTCCCCCACAGGCCTGTGCTCTCTCTGGCATGTTCTCTCTCTCAAATAAATAAATAAAATCTTCTAAAAAAAAGAAAGAAAGAAAACCAAAATATTCCATCAAAAATTGCTAGAACTGATACAGGAATTCACCAAAGTTGCATGGTATAAAATCAATGCACAGAAGTCAGTTGTGGTTCTATACACTAATAGTTAAGCAGCAGAAAGAGAAATCAAGGAATTGATCCTGTTTGTAATTGCACCAAAAACCATAGGATACTGGCCGCCTATGTCAACGCCACTGAGAAGGTCTTCAAGGTCTACAATGAAGCTGGGGTGACCTTCACATAGACGGCGTGGCTGACCCCTTCACCGCCCTCTTCCCCCCTTCGTCTGCAGACCCTTCACAGGTTTACATGTAGCCACAGAAATCTCTCTCGCTCTCTCTCGACTTACTAGATAATGGACATCATGCTCAACAAGTCAGTCCAAATCCGCCCCTTTGAGAAAAAGAGAAATTAAGGTTAGGGGATCATGTACAAGCTTATGAATATGGAACTAGAAATGACCTGTGCCACAGAGCCATTTGGGTATTTTTGCCTTTAAATGAAAGGTCTCTTCCATCTGGCTGTGCTGCCTTGCTCTGCCGCTGCTCCCCGTAGGTCAGATCCCCAGGGCGGTTCCTGGGGCCGGGAATGCACCTGTTGCCCAGGAGCAGCCAGTGGCTTACTGCCTCGGCTCTGGACGAGTCTGACACCTGCGGTAGCTCTGACGCCTCTGAACAGCAGGTGTGGGGCATTTTCAGAGGGTGGCATGGTCCGCAAGTGACTTACTGGTATTTTACATCAGCAAAATAACTCAGTTTTACAGATTGCAACAAAGATAAAAGCTGTTTCTCTTTATGCATTTTATTCTCTTAGAATAAAATAAGTACATGCTGCTGTAATAAAATTGCCTTTAATCACTTACCAAGCCTAACCTTGACTCGAGCAGTGAATGCCTATAAACATAATAAAAGAAAAGAAGCTAGTATTTTTATAATATAAAACAGTATCATTTATAGCTTGTCAATCATGTATTGTTGCCCAGCAAAGAATAAGAAGTCCGATGGAGAATTAAGTTATCTTCATACCTGCCAATGGTGGAAGCTATTTTTGTTAAGACTGTCAGAATTTACTAATTGCAATTACGACATAGAGTCCAAAGAGTGCAATAACCTCCTTATCATGTTAATTAATTGTTCTCTTCTGAAGATCTACTGTGCTGTCTAATTAAACAATAATTCAAGTAGAGTGTCCCAGAAAAAAACCTCTTAGACTCCCGCTTTGGAGTCTAGCTGGCGGCTCTGAGCCCTGCCAACGGCCCTGACTCGGCCTGACTCAGTGTCCTCTTTGAGAGGCCTGAATTCTGCACACAGCTTCATTACCACTGGGCTGGAAACAACCTTGGGTTGAGTGTTTTGTTTGGGAGTTATTTCACGAAGGCCTTTTGAACAGTAGGGTCCCGATGAAGTACTAGATATTATTTATTTAAGAATGAGCTTTTTTTAAAACAATATCCTTTCAAATTTTCTAAAAGTCTACCTTTTCAAAAAAAACAAAAAACAAAACAAACAAACAAAAAACATAGTATACCTAGGAACAAAACTAACCAAAGAGGTAAAAGATCTGTACTCTGAAAACTACAGAACACTTATGAAAGAAATTGAGGAAAACAAAGAAATGGAAAAAGATTCCTTGCTCATAGATTGGAAGAACAAATATTGTTAAAATGCCTTGCTACCCAAAGCAGTCTACACATTCGATGCAATCCCTATTAGAATACCACCAGCATTTTTCACAGAACTGGGACAAGCAATTTTAAAATTTGTATGGAGCCAGAAAAAAAAAATGGAATAGCCAAAGTAATGTTAAAAAGGAAAATCAAAGCTGGTGGCATCACAATGCCAGACTTAAAGCTATATTACAAAGTTGTAATCATCAAGACAGTGTGGTACTGGCACAAAAACAGACACATAGGGATGTCTGGGTGATTCCGAGTTTGAGCATCTGCCTTTGGCTCAGGTCGTGAACCCAGCATACCGGGATCGAATCTCACATCACGCTCCCCACAGGGAGCCTGCTTCTCCCTCTGCCTCTGTCTCTGCCTCTCTTTGTGTGTCTCTCATGAATACATAAATAAAATCTTAAAAAAAAAAAAAAAAAACGACACAGAGATTCGTGGAACAGAATAGAGAACCCAGAAATGGACCTTCAATTCTATGGTCAGCTAATCTTCAACAAAGTGGTTTCACTTCTTCCCTTGGATTTGTATTCCTTCTGCATTGTACCAGAAAGTTACAGAAGGACTGGCATCTCAAACACAACTGAGTCTAACACAAATTTTGCTTCCTGCTAAAAATTCTTGAGGCTCCCAAGAAGGTATGTAGAGACCACATTCACTAAAATAATGATAACTAACATTTTCTGAGTATGGGCCAGGCCCTGGGCTAAGTGCTTTCCATAAGTTATATCACCTAACCCTTATTAAACCTCATTATATAATATGATTTCCATTTTATGTGTGAGAAACCTAGACCTGGAGAAGCCCCAGAACTCTCCCAGAGTTACACACCAGGTAGCTGGTGACACAGAAGCTCAGCTCCTGGCAGTTGACCTCACAGCATGGGCTCCTGGTCCCTAAGATCATTAGGTAATCCTCAATTATCCAGAGGCAGATCACCTGGTGTCATCTTTTTTTGTTCCAGCTTTCTTGAGATATAATCGACATGTAACATTATGTCGGTTTGAGGTGTACAGCATGCTGATTTAATACACTTATATGTTATAAAATGATCACCACCATAGCATTAGCCAGCAAGGCCACCATATCATATAATTACCATGTCCTTAGTGTACTGAGAACATTAAAGATCTACTCTCTTAACATTAGCTTTCAGCTGTTATTAGCTATATTACTGAGTATTTTTTTTTTTTTTTGAGAGAGAGAGAGAGTACAGGTGGGAGGGAGGGGCAGAGAGAGAGAATCTTAAGCAGAATCCACTCTCAATGTGGTGCGCTACCTGGGACTTGATCTCATGACCCTGAGATCATGACCTGAGCAGAAATCAAGAGTCAGACATTTAATGGATTGAGCCCCCCAGGCGCCCCTAACAGCATTATTAACTGTAATTACTCTGCTGTACATTAGGGCCCCAGAACGTATTCTTCTTGTAAATGGAAGTTTGTACTCTTTAACCAACATCTCATTTTCCCTCTTCCCAGCTCCTGGAAACTACTACTTTACTGTTTCTACGAGTTCAGCTTATTCAGACTCTGTATAAAATCAGCATCATACAGTATTTGTCTTCCTCTGTCTGACCTAACATAATGCCCTCAGGGTCCATTCACATTGTCATACATGTCTTCTTTTTTGTGGCTTAGCAATATCCCATTATATACTCACACACACACACACACACACACACTGCAGATCTTTATTCATTCATCTGCTGACGGACACTCAGATCACTTTCAAGTCTTGGTTATTATGAATAATGTCCCACTGAAAAAGAGGGTGCAACTATTTCTTTGCCATCCTGGTTTCATTTCCTTTGGATATATACCTGGTATTATCATTTATTATGTGAGTAGCATATGCCAATAGTTTACACAAGCAGAGACAGGGAAATCAGCCACATTACAATTTCCTGGGAAAGCACAAAGGTAATGTAGCACAAGGCCTCAGCTGATCAGAAATCTATAATCCATTTGTGTACAGACTAGGCATACAACTAATTAAACAAAGTTACAATTCAAGGCAGTGAATAATCTTCATTAAAATCACAGCATATTTTATCAAAGCTCAGAATTTTGTCCTAAAAAGACCAGCATGAGGAATACCATCTTGAAATCCCAAAATCTCTCCCATGATGAAGTAGTGTGGCTACTGCATGGAAGCTTCTGTTTGAGTGTCTCAGAAACTCCAGAATTCTGGGGTGAAGATGGGGACCAGCAGAGGGCAGAGGGCACACAGACAGGAACAGGAGGGTTCAGAGGTCAGAAGGGAAGATGAAGAGCCCCCAGCTGGCCCCAGCTTCCTCTGATCTTACCCCTTACCCTGGAACGCCCTTACCACCACATCCCTGCTTCTTCTGCTTTTTTTTTTTTTTTTTTTTTTTTGCTTCTTCTGCTTATTGAGGAAGAAGTGAGAGAGAAGAAAAATAAAAGGAAATGAAAAAAGTATTAAGGAGTAAATGAAAGGAAATTGGTGGGAAAGAAAAGTCTTTAAGTGGCCTTTTGCTCTGAAGGTGAGAAGGTGAAATCAAACCATCAAGAGAAGCCCCTTCACTCTTAGCAATTTCAAGCAACAGCTTTATGACATTTGCTTCTATGGAGTAGAGAAAACAGGCAGAAGGAAATGAATGGATAGTCCAAGGAATACAATACGATGACCTCATGTAACTAGGACTGCATGCTTTCCGATGATATGACCCATGTATGATTATTCCATTTGGCCTCCTATTATTCCCATCAGCCATTCTCAGCATGGGATATGTGCACCTCAGATGGATCCAGAAACCTGAAAATTT
Source organism: Canis aureus (assembly GCF_053574225.1). Taxonomy (NCBI): domain Eukaryota; kingdom Metazoa; phylum Chordata; class Mammalia; order Carnivora; family Canidae; genus Canis; species Canis aureus. Next base: position 49,259,861 of record NC_135611.1, read on the forward strand.
TGCAAATTATTAAACCGCTGTGATTTTTTTCTGGGGAATGGTTCTGGCATTCCCTTCAGTGTCACAAGAGATTTCCCAGCCCTGCTGATGAAGGCAGATTAACAACTGCAGATCCGGCTAATATATTTTAAAAGCCTGAGCTTTAAAGTTCTAGCTTGGCAGGCGATTTTGAATCTTTTCCCCAGGGCATTTTGCTTATTAGGATAAAATGGTGACTTTATCAGACTTTCCAGAAGCCCAGATATTGTATAGAGTCTTTTCCAGGCAAACATCCATTGGCTTTAACCGTCTCTCTTAGGACAAGGTTTCAAGTTTTCTCACCAATACCCCAGTTGCTTCTATGTATGTGCTGGTCTGTCATACATATGGCATCCACAAAGCGAGCCTTGTATTCCAGGACAAGTGTGACCAGCATAGACAAAAGAGGATGACCAGCCGTATTTTGGGTGCCGTGCTTCTGCTGATACAACCTCAGATCATGGGAACTTTTCTGGTAGATAAATAACCCTCTGTCTTGCATCAAGTCTTTTTGATAAGTAAAATTTCTGCATCTTCCCATGTGCTACCTCCAGGCTCAGTCACTTTCTTGTCTCTCACACTTACACAGCTGATTTTGAGAAGACTAAAGGGCAGGATGTTATGTTTATCACTTTTAAAATTTATTGTCTTGGATTCAGTGATTGTTTAGCATATCACTATATTTTAGGATCCTGATTTCTCATCTAATGTATGGAGTTGTCCCTCCCAGCTTCATGCCCCCTTGTGGGCTTGATCACCATAGCCTCTCCAAGTCCATGGTTTCACACTCAGCAGGAGGAGATCAAAGATTAGCAGCTCCTCCTACTTGATGCTATTTTAGTTTGATCAATGAATCAGTGCTTTAAAGGCAGAAAGTGTTCAGCCAGTTGGCGATCCAGTTGACTGTCATAGCAGCTAGCCCACATATCTCCATCTTGGCAGTTGGAATATCACAAAATTCTTTCCTAAGGATGTTGGCTAGGTACGGGGAGGGGGACTTGGGGGAAGGTGGTCAAAAGGTACTAACTTCTAGTCATAAAACAAACAAGCACTAGGGACGTAAATTACAAGATGATGACTATTGCTAATATTATTTAATGATAATATATAAAAGCTTTTTAAGAGAATGAATCCTGGGACCCTTGGGTGGCGCAGTTTGTTAAGCATCCAACCCCTAGTTTCGGCTCAGGTCATAATCTCAGGGTTTTAAGATCCAGCCCCACATCAGGCTCCATGCCAAGCATGACACCTGCTTAAGATTTTCTCTCTTCCTCTATACCACCCCCACTCCCTGTTCATGCATGTGTGCTCTTTCTCTCTCTGAAAAAAAAAAAGAGAGAGTAAATCTTAAGAGTCCTCATCAAAGGGAAAAAAATTTTTCTTTTTTCTTTTTTCTTTTTCTTTCTTTCCTTTTTTTTTTTTTTTTTTTTTTTTTGCTTTTTCTTCTTATTGTAACTATATGAGATGATGGATGTTCCTTGAACTCAGTGTCATAATCATTTCACAATATATGTAAGTCAAACCATTATGCCGTCTATCTTAAGCTTATACAGTGATGTATGTCAATTATATCCTAATAAAACTGGAAAAATAAAAATTGAAAAAGGAACTTGCTGAGGTTTATTAGTCTTCTTACATACAGCATTCTTAGACTTCCCAGCTGGCCTCATGAAAACTGTTACAGAAAGACAGACTTGACTCCAAAGGTAGAGCTTCTTGGATGTAGAATGTCTGCTCCAAGTTAGCAGTGAGCTCTCTGCCTTTGAAGGTTTTCTAAATGTCCGACTGGTCATGGATCAGGAATAAAATAGGTCTCATGCAGAGACCTAATTTTGTAATCTGTTTGGTGACTTGCAAATATGAATTTTTTTTTTTTTACCACAGATGATTCCCAGTGATGATTTCTAGTTGAGGAGCAGCTTGATTCAGGACTCAATGATGTCACTCTGATCTCTCTGCTCTGCTTCCTTTGTGTGTTGGTTTCCCCCTCAGCCTGTGTCTCTTTGCTACCACCAGATAGCTGACAGCATCTGACTAAGCCTGTGTGCTCACATCCCCAAGCCCAGAGGAGAAGAGAAAGTTTGAGTTCCATCATTCCTGGCAAACAGCTTAATGCTTACACTGATTAGACTGGACTGGGTTACATGTCCACCCCAAAACAATCATTATGGCCAGCCAAAGAGATGAGATATACTGTTCAGGTTATCTGTTCTTATGGAACAAATCCTTCCAAAATTTAAGGACTAAAAGAATAATCATCTAAGTATTTCCATGGTTTCTGTGATTTAGGAATTTGGGTAAACTCAGCTGGGTAACGCCAGCTTGGGGCTCCCTATGGGCTTGTAGTTGGATATACTAGAAGCTAGAACACCGCGGGGCAGGGAAATTGGGAGCTGGCAGGGCATGCCTCTCTCTTCACATGGTCTTGGGGCCTCTCCTCTGAGCCAGTTTGGGGTTGCCCACATCATGGAGGTCTCGGGAAGGTCAGACTGTGGATGCATCAGTGTCCCAAGAAAATAAGATGCATTTGGCATTTCTATGGTCTGGCCTCAGAAATCACATAGTGTCAATTCACCCTATACTGGTTGAAACACAAAAACCCACTCAGGCTTAAGAGAAGGGCACACAGACCCAACCTCTCAATGGAAGGGCACAAGGTTCTAGAAAAACATGTAGAAGAACAGCCATCTTTGGAAAATAAAATTTACTACATATACTGATTAGCTTAATCTAATCAAAACCCAGTCCCAAGCTGAGAACCCCATGGTTGGCAGTCCCCAGAGTAAACCTGGTGTTATTGATAGAAAAGAAGTACATGGATAGTGGTGAGGGACAGAACAGTCCCTTCCTTCTCAGTGTTGGGGGTATTAAATGAGGGACAGGTAAGGAAGAGAAGGTGCTCATTACAAATATCTCTGAGAATCTGCTCAACTGGCACTTTTGAGATTATAAAAATTCTTTTCTGTCCTCTTGTAATATTGTAATATTATTGTAATATTATTATTGTAATATTACATCCTATTGTAATATTATTAAATTCATCCTATGTAATCCTATTAAATTCTATTGTATTTAACATATTACAATAATATTTTAATAATATTATTAATATAATATTGTATTGTAATGTATTATAATAACAGATAATGTAATGTGTAACATATAATATAATATTATATTACATTATAATAATGTATTACTAATTAATTAATGTAATTAATAATAATAGTACAGTAATATTGTGCTATTATTATAGTATTATTAAATTGTAATATTATTAAATTCAGGTAAGAATTTAGTACATGCAGGCAAAATGTCTACAAAATAAAGCTTTATATCTCTCTTAAAATAGTCAATAACTCAGTATTTTTATGCTTTTGCCAAAGTGACATTGACCCTCTCCTGTTAGAGTCAGGCTGTATATTGCTTCCTAATTGGGGAAGCGTCTGCCAAAGAATTAGAAATTTAGTATTATCAATTCACAACTGAAAGGTAAAAAAAAACTACTGGGTGTATGTATAGTTGTTGTTTTAAAGATTTCCTTTCATCCCACCCAGATTGGCTGATGCCTTCATTAGAGCATTTCTGCTGTCAACCTTTCTTCTCTTTCTAAATAATACATTGAAAGCTTATTAAAATGAATTCCCTCCACCCTCTGACTCCAAAGTGTTGGCCAACTTCAGATAATCACCCGCTGATGGCTACAGATTGTAAGTCAGTGCCTCTCCTATAAATCTGTAGCCTGCCAGGACCAGCGATGGGGCAACGTGCCCTGGGAAGATGCTCCTGCCTCCGTGTCTGTACTCCCTGACACCCACAGCTCGCTTTCAACAGCATGATGCTCAACCACCTGAAGAGTCTGCTCTGCTGCTCTGCTGCTGACGGCTCTGGGAGATTTCTGAGCAGCTTTCCTCACTCAGGCACATGCTATGCCAACAACCCAACAACAGAACCAGGTAAAAAGTGCAACGTTCAGACAACGGCCCATTGTTTGGTCTATATGACTTCAAACTGCAGGCTTGCCTAGTTCCTTTTTTTCCCCTCCAACCCTATTGAGTAAATTGGTCTATTATTTTAACATGATATGGAATGTTTTGAGTCACAAAAGCCTACTCCCATTTTTAAGTTTTGATTTTTTGCTGGATACACTTATGCCAGAACATGGGCCTTCTTTGTCTCTGAGCAGTATTTTATGGCTTTTACCAGCACAGCCTGCACCCTACCTGCACAGGATGAGGGCAATGCACAAACCTTGAGGACTGGCCTGGGGTCTTCCTCTACTTTTCCAACATCATGAAGGAGGCCAGCTTTGTCCACCACACCTGCGTGCCCCATTGTCAGTGGGCTGTCACCCCACCCAGGCAAGCTTCCTTTCCCTCTCACCGCTTCTAACCTCCCCAGCTACCTGGGAGTTCCCAATTCCTCCATCTCCCCATGTGATGCACATCCAACACGCTGACCACTTGGACACAACTCACCTGCACAGCAGAGCGGCTTTCAAGGTGGGCTGGGGGCAGAGCACGACTTCCATGTTGAAGGCGCCTTGCCCTGAGCTCCCGGCCCTGCATCCTGGGGGGCCACTTGAGGCTCTAACCCTCTGTGCAGTCCAGGCATGGCTGCTTACAAAAGGCTGTCATATTCATGGCCGTGCTTGCACTTCACAGCAACCCTGTGAGATCACCAGGGTCAGAACCACTCTCTCGTTTTACAGGAAAAAAAAAAAAATGAGGCCCATCAAGAGTAAGTGATTTGCTCTAAGGCAACTAGCTAGGAAATGTCAGACAGGCCTCACAGCCAGGTCTCTCCATTAGGCCAAAGCTATTCTGAGGGTCTCAGTAGCTCATGGTGTTTCAGAAACCCTATTCTGAAGACCATCTCTGCTCCTCCGGAAGGTGGTTGGAAATAGAGTCTCATAAAACTTAACCCCAAGGTAATTTCAAAGTTGGATCAAACGAACTATTACTGAGGCCACATGCTTAATGGATGGAACGTTGTGTTTGGAAGGAAATGATTTGGCCTCTGCTTTGAGCTCTGCCACAGATTAGTTGTGTGAACTTGGCCATAACTCATTCATTCATTTGACAAACACTTTTTAAAAAATACCTTCCATGTGCCAGGCACAGTGCCAGCTCTGAGGAAACACACATCACACATGATCAAGTAGATCACAATCTAGTGCAAGGAATAGATTGATGCTATTCCAGGGGGTAAGAGCTGTGGAAGAGGATCCCTAATCTGTTTCAAATGAAGGAATAGGATTTGATGGGCTCCAGGGCCTCTTTCTGTCCTCACCGTTCTTTCGTTCTGTAACCACCCAGACCACCAAAATTGTCACAATTCGGAGTGAGTGAAAAACACAGAAAATCTGACCTTATAAATAATCCCAATATTTCTCCCAAATCTCTCGATTACAACACCACAATTGAGCAATTTACATTTCCTCTTATATTCCGTACTATGGGGAAGGCTGATGGGAAACGGCTCAGAATCAGATGACAGAAAGGAAGCTGGGGCTTGAGTGGCAAGCATGATCCTCACTGCCCCTGGGCTCGGGGCCACCGGCCAGCCAGGCTCTCCACTCGCGTTGCTGGCCACACACTCAGCTCTGCGGTGACTCCCTGGAATGAAAGAGGCATAATCTCTGGACAGGCTCTAGATGCCCCCTCATGCCCACATGTGTGCACAGACCACTGAGTTGAAAGGAATCACTGATGAGGGACCTGACACCATCTGTCCCTAAACCTTGATGGTCAGTGGGGAGAGCAGGGAGGTGTGAGAAGCAGGGGAGCCGAAGGTGGTTTGCTTCTGGGAGGCAGGACCACCAGGCAAGGCCCTAAGCTGGAGGACCCTGCATACTGCCCCCATTCTATATCACACCCAACCCCAGGACCAGCATACCATGAGTGGGGCAGGAGTTGGAGCAGGGGCAGCTATGTGGGCACTGTAGTGGGGAGTCTCACAGTCTCACTTGGGCCCCATGAGCATTTGGGTTTTGTTCAAGGCCTCCAAGTCTGGATTCCCCAAATAGACAGGGATATGCTGATTGACAGTTCACGAGGACCACTTGAGTCCCCCAGGGGAGGCTGTGTTGGGGGCTTATATCGCAGGGATAAGACACTCACATTCATGTTATAGGTCCCCCCACCCCACCCTTCTGTGTTAACCACGCATTTCTGATGTTTTGTCATCTGAGTCCTTGCCGACCCTGTAGTCTGCTCCTCTCAGCCCATTTCTAGAGATAGTACCTTGCTAGCCATAGCCTGTGAGTGCACTTTTCATATGCAAACTAACGGATCCTGAACCCACACCCACCCCCACCTCTTCTGGTGGCTCTCCTGCTCAGGACCCCTGTGTCCTTATTCTAATCACCCCCAAGGCTAGGTACCAGACAGCTAGGGATAGCTCTGACACTCCGGGGCCCACTGGATTTATTTAAACCAGCCAATCCTCAGCCTCACCCATGCCTTCCCACAGAAACTGCAGTCAAGGCTCTCATCTGTGATTCCTTCACCCCTCTGCCTCTTGGCGGCTCCTGGGTGTTTCCCTGAATGGCCCTGGGTGCCACAGCAAGCCTCTTGGGATCTGTGAGTATAACGAACTCTTATCAGTGACAATCGTCTCCTTATCTGTTGGCCTTACCATAGCTGAATGACAATAAAACATACACTTTAAAATACGCTCTCTCATAATAATCTCTGCCAGAAAAATCTTTCCTAACCTTTCCCCTGGCCAGTTTATATACATTTATATCGTAACTGTCAAGGTCATTACCTGTACTTGTAAAGGACACCGTAACAGAATGTGGGTAGAACATGGTCATGGTGGGTAGAGTGGCACTGGTGGGTCATGGTAGATGTCATGGTCATTACCTGTACTTGTAAAGGACACCGTAACAGAATGTGGGTAGAACAGGATGGAGGTGGCACAGGTTCACACCGCAAGCCCTCCACCCAGGGTTTGGCGCATGGTGAGTGCTTAATCCCATTGTGATTGTGACCAATGCTGCTTCTGACTGTCTCCAGGCCACTCCTCCAACCCCCACTACATTATCTACCACTTCCTTGAGCAATAATACTCACCTCTAGGAAACCTCAAACCTCAAGACTGGTAGAGAAGGGACTGCATGGTCTAAGGTCCTGAGAGGTCAGAGAGCCTCAGGAGAAAGGACTCATCCTATCTGGAGGAGACAGAAGACAAGCTTGTCAGGTAGCAGAGTCCTGGCTGCTGAAGAGAAAGAGCAATTCTTTCACTTTGCTTTCTTTCTGGTCCAGCATCCTGTGGACTTGTATCTGAATCCTGAGGAGAGAGGCTGTGGAAAAACCCAAATGAGCTGCTTTCTCTTAAAACTTCATACAACGTGAGCATCCAGAGCAGTGAGACTGATGCTGGAACACAAATGAACACTGACCTCCAGGGAATGGCGTGCACAGAGAGGAAGGGCATTTGTGTCCGCAGCGGACTCTTAAGTGTGCAAGAACAAGAAGACAGACTGGTGGATGGGTAGGTGCAAAGATGGAGAAAACGGTGAGGCCAAGTGGCTCTGGGAAGACATGCCCATCAGCTCCCTAGAGACCTGCCCCTGGGCTCATTTGGGGTACTTGGCAGATGTCCCTGAATCCCACCTTAGGAGGGCTGATGGAACACCAATTACAGCTGGAAATGCAAGTAATTCTTAAACTACTATACAGATTTGTTTTGATTAGGAAATTTCATATCCCGAACTATAATGACATATGCAATTTTTCAAGATTAAGCTCCCTTTTGTAAAATTTTGCTTCCTCTGAGATAGCAGGGTTCATGTTGTTTAACAAACATTTAGCAAGATACATTTTAAGTTAAATGTCATTGAAATTTTCTCCCGGGCCCATAGCCTTAATACCCTCCCTCTCTTGAGTGATGAATGGATTCCTACCCCAGAAAGCCCACCAATCCATGAAATTCCCCCAAACAGGACTTAGTCACCGTACTACTGAGAAGCATGTTTTTAATAATTTTTTTGAATTTCTTTATTGGGGATAGAGAGAGCAGGGCTGGGACAGGAAGGGGCAGAGGGAGAGAGAGAATCTTTTTTCCTTTAGGGTCACTTTAAAAAAGAAAAAGGGATATCACAAGCAGTGGGGAGAGGGAGAGGGAGAAGCAGATTCCCTGCAGAGCAGAGAGCTTGACATAGGGCTCGATCCCAGGACCCTGAGACCATGACCTGCGCTGAAGGCAGATGCTTAACTGACTGAGCCACTGAGGCACCCTGAGAGAGAATCTTAAGCAGACTCCACCCTCAGTGTGGATCTAATGCAGGGCTCTATCTCACAACTCTGAGATGATGACCTGAACCAAAACCAAGAGTCCACCACTTGACCAACTGAGCCACCCGGAGGCCCCAGAAGCCATGTTTTAAACATGGAAGTGAAACCGAAGGGGTATGTTTTGCCTAATTACAGCCACATATTCCCCATTTTCTCTACCAGCAGAAGCTGAGTAATGTGAAGTGAACCCCAAAAGCATCTACTCACTTTGTTCCCATCCATGAGCAAAACAGTTCTGACCAATTATGGTCAAACATCAGAATATTTTCCAGATATTAAGTCTTCTCTCAACTACTTTTTTCAAATCCAAGTGCGAATGAGTCAGGAACTTTAATCGAATCATCCCCACCTGGAAACAAGCTTTATTTTTTTTTTTTAAAGATTTTGTTTATCTATTATTTGACAGAAAGAGAGAGAGAGAGAGAGAGCACAAGCAGGTGGAGCAGTAACCAGAGGGAGAAGCAGGCTTTCTGCTGAGCAGAGAATCTGACATGGGGCTCTATCCCAGGACCCCAGGGTCATGACCTGAACTGAAGGCAGACGCTTCACCCACTGAGCCACCCAGGTGCCCCTGGAACCAAGCTTTAAATTAACATTAAAAAGATGTATGACTGATTAATATATAAAAATTAAAGGCAAAGATAGAGAATGCTTATTTCTTTCCATCCATCACAGGATGCTAACACCTTCGTTATCTTAATTCTGCTCATTTGCAATAGGTCTCCAAAACTTGCCAACAGCCAGCCCCACCGTACTTTGTCAGTCTTGTCAGAGATGGTGGGGCTGGGTGGTGTCAACAGCAGATACACAGGAGCTTCCCTGCCAGGTGCATGGGACCCGACAGATACAGATTCCACGTCAGCTCAGACACTGACATAGCCCACTGCAGAGGTGTCGGGCTCAGAGTGGAGATGGACACATGGGGTAGAGGAGATGAAATGGAGAAAGCAGGCCAGTGGGACAGCATCCTGTGTACCTGGCAAGGGAAAGTGTCACATGGTAGGGATGGGGGCTCTCAGAGACATGAGCATGGGTAAGGGAACACAGCAAGGTCACAAACTTCATCTCCCACCATACTTCAGCTGGCTGAACACTCTGCTTGCTGGTTAGTTGTGGAGCAGGCTTTTCCAGAAGGTAGTTAGTGGCCAACATGTGTGGTAAAAGAAGAGGCTCTAGTGGTAAGACTCTATCACCCTCACCTTACCCTGTCTTGAGTCCAACAACATCAGTTTGCCACTGATGATCACCTTTCTACAGTTAAAGATTTATTCCTTTGACTTAAGATTTATTTCCCTATTGTAATACTCATTAATATAACATTGGTAACTATAGTTTATAGTTGAGTAGAAATGGATTCCTAAAAGCCTTTCCTAAGAGCAATATTTTGATAGAGGGGGAATAGTAAGGTGCTTAAGCAGGTTCTGAATCTAGTGCAAAGCCAATAGGCAAATGTGCTACGGAGTCTGAGGAGGGGTCAGAGCCTCGGAGATAGGATTCACCGTGCCCCAATATTTCATCTGATGTCTTCCTTACTGAAGGTCTTACTTGATTTGAGGACAGGACTAATGAGCTCATGCTCATATAGCACACAGAGAAAGGTTCCTCTCCGGGGCATTCACTTTTTTTTTTTTTTTTTTCTTAACCCTGGCCAAAAACACATAAAAAGATTTTGGCAAGAAATGAATGACTCTGCAAAGCTCATCTTCTCCCCTAGAAAGAAGTCAAAGGATGATGCCTGCTGTGGGGTGTCTGGGTCTCAGCTTCAAAGCAAAGATGCACCAAATGTGAAGGGCTGCTCTGGTTCCCCCCAGGTGGGTGTCAGGGTAAAGAGGTCTGCAGGGGCACTGCCTGGAAAGCGAGTCACTAAACCCAGGAGCCGTGGGGAAACATGAAAGCAGATTTGAATTTTAAAGTACGTAAGTGGAAATGTTAGCCCAAGCCCAAAATGTATCAATGAATGTTGGATCCTGAAAATGGAGCAAGCAGAGAAAAGAGGCCAGGCCACCCTGGTGGCCCCAAGAGAAAGGGAAGCAGTCAGTAGCAAAGCACCCACCAGGACTGGCTTCAGGCACCTCACTGATCTCAGTTCTCCAGCAGCTCCTCGAGGCAGAGACTCCTGCTGCCCAATTTCACAGGTGAGGAAGCTGACACTGAGAGGTTCAGTGATTCACCCGAGGCCACATTGCTAAGAGTGTCACACCAACGAGGATGCACAATTTATTACTCCTCGGAAAATATTGCCCAAGGATTACGATTCCTTCTTTTCCAGAGGGTTGAGAATTCTTGCTCCACAGCCAACCTATTAAGCATCCCATCTGAGCCTGCAAATCTGGAAAATCCTATTCTGGGTGATCAGTTCACAGAAAGCCTCAGGAACCAGAGCTGCTTACGCGTGGACCTGGTTTCCCCCCTTCCTAAGTGGGCATCCTAGGGGTCAGGGGATGTATCCCCCAGCAGAGGCAGCCACAACTCTCCCCACTCCCCAGACGCCCCTTGTGCTTCCACGTGAAGTTTAGAAAGAGCTTACTGTCTGCCCCGGGACTCAGCGCACCAGGTTAATGCCCATCACACCTAATGAAAAGGCAGGATACAGATTTTGATAGAAAAGTAGATCAACGTTCCTTTCTCCCATGACTTTAAAAAAAAAAACAAAAATAGAAACACTATATTGCCTTGAAGAGTTGAGCATTAATAAGAAATCATTCCATGTCCTGAACACCCTCTGCGTGTCTGGTGTTCACATACACTTTCACCTTGGGTCGGGGCTGGCTTGGTGGGAAGCAAAAGACACCGACGCACACAAGCCCGAGGAAAGTGGGCCTGGGGGAGCCCAGACACTGAAGACAGGAAACTGAGCTACTTGGACAGGAATGTGCAAACCAGCACTGAAGCCACCAGGCCTCTCCTCTGGCCTCCCTTCTGCACACCTGCTCCGTGGGCCGGCTTCCCCTGCCTGCTAGCAGCTCACGCTCCCTCTTAGCTTCGGCTCATGCATGACTGGCACCTTGTGGCTCCGACCCTTGCCCTCACATGCCACAAACTGCAAACTCCAGTTTCTGAGCCTTTTGCTTCCTCATCTCAAGAGAGAATGGAATAGGTTCAGCCTGTGGAATAGTCCACTGGGGTTAGGTGCCTACCCCCCGATCCAATCCTACTACAGAAGAGCTGATGACAGCACTACATGGTGGGTCCATTCATGCCACTCAGGCCCCTGTACCTAGCCTGTGGGCAATTCCAAATAAGAGGATGTGGCTGGCCAGGTGCTCCAGGACATGGGACCTAACTAGTTTAGTAGAGTAGGTATTATTATTCTCATTTGAAGGGAAAAGCTAAATATATATCTCCCCACAGTCACACAATGAGCAAGTGCAGATTTGAAATTAGAACTTAGGTCAGTTTACATGCTGTCTATTGCTGCATAACAAATGAGCCCCAAGCTTGGTGGCTTAAAATGGAAATCATCTTATTTGCCCACCAGTTTCTGGGTTGGCAGGGTGGGGCTCAGCTAGAAGGCTCGTCTCTGTCCCACAGGATGTCACTTGGCTTCTGGCAGGTGGCCATGCACTTGTCTGGGAAATCCGAGATGGCCACACTCATATGTTTGCCTTCAGCAAGGCCCTCTCTGCTCCTGGACCTTTGTCCTCAGTGGCCTCTCTTCTCTCATGGAGTCTCATTCTCCAAGGTCTCTGTGCCTCATGTGGTTTCTCCAATAGGATAGAGGGACTTTTTGTGGCATCTCAGGGTTCCAAGAGAGTGAAATGGAAACCACATGGAGGCTAAAGCCAAGCTAGCTTTGGATGTGAAATAACATAGCTTCTTCTATTTCTCTTGGTCAGGGCAGTACAAAGGGCCATCCCAGACTCCAGGGAAGAGGCCATGGACTCCACATTGGGAGGAGAAGAGAGACAAAGTCACATGTCAGAAAGGTGTCAGAGGACACCTGGGTGGCTCAGCGGTTGAGTCTGCTGTAGGTTTAGGGCATGATCCTGGTCCCGGGATCGAGTCCCACATCAGGCTCCCTGCATGGAGCCTGCTTCTCCCTCGGCCTGTGTCTCTGCCTCTCTCTGTGTGTCTCTCATAAATAAATAAAATAAAATCTTAAAAAAAAAAAAAAAAAAAGGTGTCCGGACTGGCCAGGATATTGGTGGCCACCATGGAAACAACCTTCTGCAGAACACCAAACCCGTGTACTTTGTGCAATGCCAAGCTCCCCTGGGTCTGTATGGCTGCTGATGTCCTCCTGATGTCATCAGAACCCCCTCCAAAGACAGCCTGTATCTAAGCCAGTGGCATGGGGTCCACTTCACTTACTTAACAAGCTTGGTGTCCTCGGTGGGCCTGGCACTCAGCTGGGCAAGGAGAAGGTACAAGTGAGTCAGACTTGGCTTCTGCCTTCCTATCTCCTGGGACGAGAAGGCCTTGTCCTCCAAGGAACTGAGTAATGGCCTGTCCCCTCTGTTGAACAGTGAGAGCATCTGAAAGCAGAAAGCTCCTGAGCTGCCAATTAATTGAGGTTTATTAAGTACCTTATTTTTCTAGGCATTCTATCAGATGGGGCTACTCGGAGGCCTTAGAAAATAAAACTTTAAACTGGGAAGCTATTAAATTCATATTTTTTTAAATGTGAAATGATTTTTAAAAAAATCCCCTCCACCTTTCGAGTTGGAAACATCCAACAACAGAAATGAGCAGCAGTGGCAGGAGACCATAGGGTGCGTCCTGTTGGTCAATGGCAGATGCTGAAACCCAAACACAAAGAAACTCAGCCGGAATCCAGGCCGCCTCGAGAGCGGCAGGTGGTGGGAGACCGTCCAGGGATTGCAAAGCTCCCGGGGCCCTGACTCTGTTGAACTTAAAGGCAGCCACTGAGGTGTGAGCCACACTGACATGGCCACAACTCCCACCTCATCCTCCATCCCTGCTCTAAGATGTTCAGAGCAGCTGGTCCCCCAGCAATCCTCAGTCTCTGGGACAGACCATGTCCATGAACACCCCGTGCTTTCCTCAGCCTAGCTGCTACTCTGTCAGGGCAAACCCTGCCACCCATTCCCAAGATGGCTCTGCACACTCCCATCTGGATGTTAAAGAACTAAACACTGAAGCTATTTTGGGTAGCATCTTCCTTGTGGGGTAGGCCCTTCCTTGTGCTCTCCAGGTGTAGCATAGCATAGGGCTAGCCCAGAAATGCAGAAATATAGACATATTGCTCTTGCACAACTCACAACCAAGCCCAAGACAGAAATACCAACTTCTATGTGGAAACTGAAGAGCTACCTAGAAGTTCACAATATCAACCATAGTGTGTAGTTCCTTTTACATTTGGGAACCTACTATTTTCTCATGTGTGTGAACATGCTGTGCTCTCAGAGGTTTTTATAGGTGGTAAATCATACTCCGAGGTTCAAGTTTTCCCTGTCTATGGGATATGACTACACTCTGTCTAGAGGTGCATGAAGGGCTGATTTGTGTGCTGCAACCAAAAATACAATAAATAAATAATTTGCACCTCCAGTTGTGTGGAAACTAGGCTGAAGGAGTGAAGATGGGATCTCATCTCCACTGGGGCCTGAAGATCTTCTCTGATGCTGATGGCTTTTCCTAAAGCACTTTGTAACTTGTAGCTGGGATACATTATATTAGGAATTCAGCTTTGTCAAAGGCCCACAGGTCCAATTATCCAATGCCAGATGTGCCTGGGGCAGGGGAGCCTGGGAACAAGGAAAGGCAGAGGTGAGTTATTTTAGGGCTCTGAGTAGGATTTCTGTGCGGGCTGCTGGTTATGGAAATAGATACCTGGACAATAGTTCCTTTCCCCCGCAATAGATCAGAATTAAGCATTTTGTTCATAATGGAATAAAGGATGAGCTGGCACTGTCTGGTGTCCAACTGGCCTGAGAGCCCTCCATCCCCATGTCTTCCCCCAGTCGTTGCTCTGTCTCCCCTTACCTCCCTTCACTTGGCTCACCTTCTAAATTTCATTCCCCACACCCCTTTAGATGAGAAGTGCCTCAAGATATAAATGAACTCTCTTTAGGATAACAGCAGAAGGCTTTTCTGCATTACACTTGAAGCCTCATGCCCAATAGGCCGGTTACCTAAAGTTCCAGAAGCTGATAAGGGGCCTCCTGAGCTCTGAAAGCAGTTTGAGCATAGCTCAGAATAGTCTCCCTCTGATATTTTCCGGCTCCAAGTCAGCTGCCTCTCCTGGGAGAGTCAAGTTGCAAGTGTGAGTAATAAGCATTCCATTCTAAGTCATGCTGCTCTCATTGAGGATGTTCCTGGACCCGACCCTCTAAAGGTAAAATGCTTTTCCAGTGGCAAATACATCCAGGCAGTGAAATGAAGTTGGTCAATCTTAGGGAACTATAAATTATTTGAGTCAAAAAAAAAAAAAAAAAGGAAAAAAGAAAAAGATGCTGCCCAAAATAGCTTCAGTGTTTTCTTCTTTAGTTCTTTAAAAGCCATGATCCTGAAAGGATGATAATGCCTTTAGAGTGGTGCTCATGGAGGGGAAGTCAGCTGATGATGCGCTTAGCAGGCATGCAATCCCAAACTGGAAATTAAAAATTCCCATGGTGTTTCAGATAAAAGGTCAAATAAGCTTATCTTAGGGCCATAGGTCAGGTGTGGGACTTTGAGGACAAGCCCCCCAACCCCCCCCCCCCCACACACACACACACACAACTCTGATACCCGGGAAAAAGGGAGGAGCATTGGAATGAAGCCTACAGAGAGTGGCTGTGCATGGAGTCTGCTCCAACACGGCCCTAGGGGAACCTCTAGGAAGGTCATGTCCCCAACTCAGAGTAGTCATTGGAAATATTGACCTTTGGGAACCAGAAGGAGCTTCTGTAGGAAGGTTTGAATGAAAGTTCTTCACAGTTGTCAGGCTGATGTGCCTGGAGGTCTGAGCTTGTGCTCACAGGACAATGTAAGTACCTGAACTCAGACTCTGGGCAGCCCCCCAACTTCCCTGCAGCCCCCCGACTTCCCCACAGCCTTCACTGTTCCTGTACCTAGAAATGGAAGGGACAAAGAAGCTCAGAACTCAGGATTGGTGCCCCAGAAGTTAATCATTTTTTAAGAAAAATCTCCATTTGTCTTCTATTGCCACAGGACTTTCTCATTTTTCCCCACCTAGGTACCTTCCTTGTCTCCAATACTGACAGATTCTTTATTCAGGTGGGCTCTGTGGCAGTTGTAATGCATGGCCTCAAATGCTTTGATATCTTTCTACAGAAGATGAGACCTCTCTCCCTGGGGCTGTGACAGCTCTGTGACTACCTGGTGGAAGATGGTGGAAGATGGTGGAAATGGTGGAAGTGGCTTCCCAGGTTCAGTGCCAAAGGATTCATTCACTGGAATACACATGCTTAGAGCTCTGAACCTCCAAGTCACAAGTCCGAGGCACCCTGGAGTCACCGTACTTCGAGACGACCTGGTGGGGAACCCCGGAGCCCAATTTTCTTGGCATCCCAGCACCAACTCAGGCACCAGACATGTGTACGGAGAAGCCTCCAAATGACCCTAGCACTAGTTACTTGAGTCCCCTTAGACATTTTGGTCTTCCCAGATGAGGTTCTGACACTGTGGAGCAGAGGCAAGTCTCTGTAGCATGACACATTTGAATTTCAGCCACCCAGAATCCATAAGCATAATAAAATGCTTCTGGTTCTATGCCATGAGGCTGTGGGATGCTTTGTTACAGAGAAGTAGGTAACTGGAGCATAATTTAAGCCATTTCTGTCATCTCATCTCTCATAGGGACTCATATACTTCTGTGGTTCAACCCACAACATGTGTCTTTCATGTACTAAGCACTGTATGTGAGGGGTCCTTGGAGAGGGGGTTAAAGTCTGGGTCGCAGCGTCCAAGGGATATCCTATGGGTTGGAAAGACACTCCTCCACAACCAGGGGCTCCTTTTTATATATTAACAAGTGGACACCCTGCTTAAGGAGGTCCTGCAGCCCGCCCTGTGGAGCAAGGTCGTCTCCCACTTGTGATCACGTGACAGCAGGAGGCGCTAATCACTACACATTCTGGGCAGGGTGCGCTCTGAGGGGGCAAAATTCACCTGGAATACAATGTGACTTGCATCCCCTGGAGTTTGAAAGCTTTGTCTACAGCAAGTGCCACAAAGCGCCTGGGATCTTCCAAAAGCTCTCAAATAATAATTCTGACAGCTCAGTGGAAAGTACACGGCCCTTCGCAGGTGTCAAAGACTGACTAATTGTGGGGAAGAGAGAAAATAAGCGCTTGAAAGAGGCAGGAAAAAGCACCATGGCAAGCGCCCCTGGCAGCACATGAAACAAATTAAGATCATATTTATGAGTTGCGACACTACAGCAGAAAACTTGACAAGTCCCACCTCATGTCACCTGGTCTACCCATCCATGGTCCTGTTTCCTGACACCTGCCCTGCTCAGAGACGAACCCGGGGGACACCAAGGACATGAGGTATCCAGACAACCAGACACTCACTCAGGAGTTAAAGACCAAATTCCAAGGGCTGAAGTGCTCTGGCCAACAATGACTTCACATTCTTGGGAATAAACTATTGACCAGATGCATGAAGAGAAGATTCATGTGCAAAAACAAGCACAGGGACAAAGCTAGGATTCCGAACCCAGAAAGTCTTTCACAGACACGTCCATCCTGTGGGGCCCAGTTTCCAAGCCCCATTCCCCCGAAACCCACTGAAGAGCAGGACCGCACCTGCCTATGGGGGTAGGGGATGGTGGTGGTTGGATTCAATCCCAAAGACAGTGTGTCTTCAGCAGATAACTTCCAGGAAGATAATACCTTTGGGTTCCACTTACTTGGAAGTCCAACTCAAATATGATCACTGTCTGGAAAACTAGCTTTTTCTGCCCTGGCAAGTGTCCTTTCTATCTGTTTTAAATTTAAAAGAAAGAAATGTCCTAGAATGTTTAGAATGCAACTCCATGTTCTGTTCCATGGGAAACAAACCTGAAACATTTTGATTCTGCATCTTGCATTGGCAGTTGTTGGCTACGGAAAAAGAAACTGAGGCATCAATGAGGGGAGAAGCTACTTACACCCACAATTGGGATTTCTAGTAGTGAGCTTCTTGGGGACAGCAATGTGTCTTGCCCTTTTTATCCATTAGCATTATGATACCCAGCACTAAGTAGGGATTCCAGTACGGATATGATGAGTGAATTAACTAATGGATGGATAAATAAAAAGCAAATGAATCAATGAGCAAATGAAGAACAAATAAATGAGTTCACACATACATCATGTATGCAGAGATGAGATGGCCCTTGGTGGCATCTTCTCTTCTGCAAGGATCTGAACCTCAAGCCTAACCTCCACGCCTGCACCTCCAAATACACTCTTGGCCATAGCTCATTGGACAACCTGTCATGACTTTAATGCTAAAGCCAAACGCATCAATATATCAACATCAAGTTCAGCTCCCCACCCCCACAATGTCACTATTTTCTTTTGAAGGCACCACCCCTTTTAATAACGACCCAACGAAAAATCTTAGACTCCCCACTCCCCCCTACCTCCCTTGAACCTCCTCATCTAGTCAGATACCCAGGCCTCTTGATCGTTTTTTCAAAATATCTCCTATTCTATCCCTTCCTCTCCATGCCTCTGTCACGATCCTGTCTCTGGCATTAACACCCACAGGTGTGCTACTATTCTGCGCAGAGCTTTATAGCTGGCATGCCACCCCCAGTGGCTTCCACTCCTGTTCTTCACCCATGGAATAAAAGCCAAACACCTGAGCCACATACTCCATGCTCTTCAAATTCCTGTGCTGACTTATCTTTCTGATCAACTTCTTTGTCCTGTTCCTATCCTTGCAAATTTGCCCATTCCACTTTAAATGGCATGATTTCCCTTGAAATGAAATCCACACTTCAACCTTAGCTCAATCCCTGCCTCTCTCACAGAGTCTTTGGACTAGTACGCTGGAAGGAGTGCCTCCTATAAAGAACCTGATCGCAAAATACCCTCCCTCCCAGGATGGGTATGGTGCTCCCCTCTTGCAGTCTTACACTTCACCTCTTCTTTGAGCTTTGGGCCCTCTGTAATGGTATCAGGTGGTCAATCCTAGCTTGAGTCTTCTCTCCCCTGAGATGCTGGCACAGCCATAGTCATTGGCATCTTGTCCTTGGTTGGCTCTTGTCTTATGACTGCAGATGTCCCAGTTCTCACATTCCTTAGGGGTGTGCCTTTTATAAGATCACTTACCGCATTGCATTAAAATGTGGTTTCTCTTCACCAATTTAATTGGAAGCTTCTAGAGTACAATGATTCTATCTCACTCACTCATCTTTTTATCACCAGTCCCTAGCATCTGAGCAAATCACATTAGTGAATTAATAATCTTAGTGGGGGGCACCTGGGTGTCTTGGTGGTGAGCATCTGCCTTTGGCTCAGGTGATCCCGGGATCCTGGGATCGAGTCCCATATCAGGCTCCCCATGGGGAGCCTATTTCTTCCTCTGCCTATGTCTCTGCCTCTCTCTGGGTGTCTCTTATGAATAAATAAATATATAATCTAAAAAAATAATAATAATAATTACAACTACCATTTGTCATTTACCCATGATATACAACACTCTGGACAGACAAGATGTCCACTCATCTCCACAACCCACTGAGATTTATGTGTCATTCTCTCAATTTTACAGTTGAGAGACTGAGAGCTTAAATATCTTGCCCAACGTGGAGGTGGGATTCCAATCCAAGCTATTTAAGATCACAAACCATACTGCTTTTCTCTGCCCGCTTGTTTTCTTCATGCGCAAAGAACCCCAGCTTCATTGCACTCAGGCAGAGGCATAGAAACTTGTAAGTGCAGATTATACCCACAAACACATAATGATTTAAAAGACAATGGAAAGAATAGTTGAGTGCCATTGTCCTACAGATTTGTGCACTTGAATTGACAAAAGGTAACCATCTGGAGGGTCATATTGTTGGTTAACTAATACATAGGTAGGATTTATTGGATGTCTTTAACATTCACCGCCATCTGGTGATAAGAAGGACAATGATAGAGATTAATTTCAACTCCTTTAAACTTGACCCAAAGGTTCAACTTATACCCAGACAGCTGTATGTGTATATCAATTTACTAATCCACAGTGTGCTATTTTCTTAATCCATTTTGGATCGAATGTCCATCTCCAATTAGAATATTAGCTTCTTTGTCCATACATGAATCTTTAGGGAAAATATTTAGCTGGCTCCAGTTATATCTGGTTTAGTTTCATATACCTATTACCAAAGAATGCATGAGAAACAAAGTCAAGGCCAAAAAATACAAAGAAAAATTAATATAAAAATAAATGTGAAGTAAAGCTTTAAACAGCCAGTTCTGATGTCCTTGTTCAGATAAATGTCTATTTCAAAACAGTTGAAGGGTTTCTCAGCCAATAGCAAAAAAAAAAAAAAAAAAAAATTTCAAGGTGGCTATTGAATAATTTAGTTCTTGTATACATTTATGCCATCTTCACATTCTAAAATACACTTAAGAAAAATGTGGTTTATTTTACTGGATTAACTTACCAGATAAGTAATTTTATAATGTTTTTAAAACATATGCTTAAAAACCTATTTGTTTCCACCAGTTTTTAAGCATATTATATTGCTATTGCCAAGAATTTTGTATAAGTTTCTAATTTGTTCAACCAGAAGTGACAGAAGCCATTACTCCTTTTTATACACAAAGAGCAGAACTTTAAAGGCTCTTGCCTATGTAGTTAAATGATGAAGTAAATGTTACAAGGAAGAATTGAATCATTCTGTACATACAGTGGTTGATCATGAAAATACATTGGATGCAGAAATAATTGGGAAAATATTGAACATTTCCCTTTATGCTGTGGTCTAAGCTAAATTTAGGCAGCTTGGCCCCTACACCTGCCACTTTAATGGAAGTCAGAATCTGCTTGTGCCCAGCACACTTCCCTGCAGAGAAGCATCACTTTTCAGCCCTAAAAGATGTTCAGATCATGAAACCCTTCATGACTTAACTACCTGATTCTATTTGATGCACGAATAGATTCGGGCACTATCTAGAATCCATGAGTAAATATTCCCTGAGATTCCTACTAATCTGGCAGTGCTATGATTTACCCAGCCAAAACTCCTCGGCCCACAAGCAAGAATGAACTATGCATTTATGCCTTGCCATGAACCCGGGCTCTGTAGCAAGTGTTGATGTGAATGCTGTATGCTTGTCTGGAGGCTCATGTGTTTCAAAGGACTCCCAGATACGTCACTCCTAGAAATAAGTGGCTGGACGCTGAAACGGAAGCCACTTGTCTCCGTGTTAATGGGGCCTGTCTGGTCTGAGCTCTGCAACCAGAGGTGCCAGGAATTCAGGTAAAACTCTGAAGAGAACCAAAGGGACCATGGTTTCCAAAGCAGGCCAAGATAAAAGGGAGACTTTTCAACCTTAAAGCATAAATTCTAAGGATCAGAAGAAAACCAAGTGGCTTTTTCTCCTGGCTCAGAGGATGTGAAGTCTAAACCCAGAAGGCCTGAGGGGGCTCCTGCCTGAGTGGCAAGGCTGTCTCCATGGGAAGGAAGGCGGCTCCCTACTGGAGATGCTCCCTGCCCAGGCAGCCACTTGCCCTCTATCCGCACCCACCGAGCAAGTCTATGACTCACTTATGACTCGCAATAGGCAAGGGCCCTGAGCCACCAACAGTGAATATTCACACAGCATGTAAAATGTGGGCAAATTGAGCCATTCTTTAATCT
The DNA here is from genome assembly GCF_053574225.1 of Canis aureus. NCBI lineage: Eukaryota > Metazoa > Chordata > Mammalia > Carnivora > Canidae > Canis > Canis aureus. Next base: position 49,280,936 of record NC_135611.1, read on the forward strand.
TTCAAATTTTGTAAATGGCCCAGAAAGAGATAGATCCCTGGTGGAAAGAAGAGGGCTCCATCTAACCAGACTGACTGAATAACTTGGGCCCATGGAAGTTTCTCTCAGAACTGTGCATTTCAGACCTGTTTGCAGTGGGAGGGTGCTCTGGGTGGTCAAGGAAGGAGAATGTGCTGCTCAGGGTTCCCAAGTGTGATACTCTGTCTGGGGAAGGGAGCCATCGAGCTGAGGTGCTGAGGGTGCTGAGGCTGTTGTATAATCAATCCAATACAGACTTTTAGAAGGGAAAAAGTGCATTTTTGTCATGGAAAATTTTGAACATAGACAATAAAAGAAATATGTTAGAGCCCTCATTTCTCCATTATCTGGTTTTAATAATTATCCCAATATTTTGTTGATCTACTTTTGCTTTTCCCACACTCCTCTCTCTCTCTCTCTCCCTCACGTACACACATACACACATACACACACACATTAAATCAGATCTCAGATATCATGTCATTTTGCTATAAATACTTCAGAAGGCATCTCTACCTGTAGCATTTTTTTTTTTGCATGACCACCATAATAGTATAAGACCTAACAAAATTAGCGAGGATTCTTTATAACCAGTTAGTGCCCCCTTGATATTCAAATTCCCCCAATTGTTTCACAGATGTTTTTTTACTGTTACTATGTTGGAATGAGGATCCACACTAGGCCCCACATTGCTATGTCTAATCCAGCAACTTCTTCAAGTTGCTCTTTCCCTCTGATTTCTCAAGTCCCAGCAATTTTTTTATTCTTTATTTAAATGTAATTTAGTTAACATATACTGAATTATTAGTTTCAGGGATAGAATTTAGTGATTCATCAGTTGCATACAACATCCAGTGTTCATTACATCACGTGCCTTCCTAATGTCCATCACCCAGTTACCCCATACGCCCACCCATCTCTCCTCCAGCAATCCTCAGTTTATTCCCTATAGTTAAGAGTCTCTTATGGTTTGCTTCCCTCTCTATTTTCATCTTATTTTACTTTCCTTCCCTTATGTTTATCTGTTTTATTTCTTAAATTCCACATATGAGTAAAATCATATGGTGTTAGTCTTTCTCTGATGGACTTATTTCGCCTAGCGTAATACCTTCTAGTTCCATCCTGGTCGTTCCATTCATCTATAGATGGACATCTGGGCTCTTTCCACAGTTTGGCTGTTGTGGACATTGCTGCTATAAACATTAGGGCACAGGTGCCCCCTCTAATCACTATTTTTGTATATCCTTTGGATAAATACTTAGTAGTGTAATTCTTAGGTCATAGGATAGTTCTATTTTTAACTTTTTGAGGAGCCTCCATACTGTTTTCCAGAGTGGCTGCACCAGCTTGCATTTCCACAGACACTGTAAGAGGGTTCCCCTTTCTCCACATCCTCTCCAACATTTGTTGTTTGCTGTCTTGTTAATTTTCACCATTCTCACTGGTATGGGGTGATATTTCGTGGTTTTGATTTGTATTTCCCTGATGCAGAGTGATGTTGAGCATTTTTTCATGTGTCTGTGGGCCATTTGTATGTCATCTTTGAAGAAATGACTGTTCATGTCTTCTGCCTATTTCTTGACTGGATTGTTTGTTTTTTGGGTGTTGAGTTTTACAAGTTCTTTATAGATTTTGGATACTACTTTATGTGATAAGACATCTGTAAACATCTTCTCCCATCCTGTAAGTTGCCTTTAATTTTGTTCACTGTTTCCTTCGCTGTGCAGAAGTTTTTTATCCTGATGAAGTCCCAATAGTTCATTTTTGCTTTTGTTTCTCTTGCCTTCATTAGATGTGTCTAACAAGAAGCTGCTGTGTCCAAGTTAAAAAATGTTGTTACCATGGCCTAGGTCAAAGAGGTTGCTGCCTGTGTTCTTCTCTAGGATTCTGATGGGCCTAAGTTCCAGCGTTGAAACCAGAGGGCAAAACAGCAGATTGTGAGATCGGGTGCCTGCTTTCCCCATGCCATCCCCCACCCCTCCCCCGCCCCCAGGTCTGCCCGGCCCCCAGGAAGTAGTTTCTGTCTGCATTTCATGTTGTCACCACTGACATCACAGCAATAAAATTGAGGATAGTCACTTTCTCTGAAGCCTAATGTTTGTCCTATGGCCCAGATGACCCTCTAGACCTCTGAGCTATTTCTCAAAACAAGAAACAGAAGAAACCTCACCCTGACAAAGGCCAAGAGGAGAATATGTGGGGAAGCTCAAGGCATTTCTCCAGCTCCTTTAAAATTGTATTTTCCCTTCACGTTTGGATCCAGCCCAGGAAATAATTTATTCTGAAGTTTTTTGTTTTGTTTTTTTTAAAGTTTCCAATTAAAAAAATCTTGGAAAGTAGCTGACCTATATTTACTGTAACCATATTTTCCAAATAAAATTCCAGACACATGGTCTGATAAGTATGTGCACACTGCCCACACTACTTAAAAATAAAGTGCATTGTTTTTTTCCCCTGCTTAAAAAAAAAAATCCATGTTAATTTTAGAGATTAAAGAAAGGTCAAAGAAAAAACAAAATATCTGCAATCCCATCACCCAGAAATAACCACTATTAACATTTTGATCCATACTTTTCTTAACTTTTTGCCTCTGACAGAGGATAATTTGTCATCCAGTTGAGTAAATACTGTATTATACATAACATATATGATTATATATGTATAATATATATAATTTTTCATCCTGAATTTTCTAATTAGAGCTATGTCACAAGGATTTTCTCATGTCACTGAAGATTCTGTGTAAATCTTATTTTTAATAGCTGTATAGTAGTCTATCTTTCCAAATGTCATTAATTATATTTACCCACTACACATATCACTGAACATTTAAATTGCCACCAGTTTTCTTGCTATTATTAAAAATACTATTAAAAATTGTGATAAATATTCATATATATCTTTGTTCACACTTCTGAAAATGTCCATAGAATATCCATGAAGCAGAAATACTGCATAACAGGATAAAATCTTTTAAAATCTGTCCATAAACATCACCAACTTTTTTTATGGAGACATTGTACCAACTTACACTTAATACTTGTTTCTGAAGACAACTATGAGAAATTTTACATTAACACTGCTTCAGAAAATTTGGAAGTTTTTCAAATGTTTATCGAGTACTTAAGTTCCAGACACTGTGCTAAGTGCTTTATATGTACTGTCATTTACTCTTTACAAAAGTGCCATGACCAAGGACAAGACACTATTATGATTCCTATTTTTCACACAATTAAACTTTGGTGACTAGCCCAACTTATATAGCCAATTCCTCATAAAGCTAAAAGTGCATGGCAAAACAGAGTCAATGTAGAATGTGTTGGTTTTGTTTTATTTTTTTTAACTCCAACCATCGTACTACTCCAGAGGCTTCTACAGCAAGGGTGCCAGCTAAGAGTGTTTGAGAGGATCACTAACGGTTTAGAGAGGGCCTAGGGCTTATATCAGCAAGTACAGCCCTAGGACAGAAGCTGATGCATGGGCTTAGAACCCTATGTGATGAGGCCAAGAACACCCCTGGTCAATGCCATGCTATATGTGATACTGGTAAGCTTGGGAGTGACCAAGAAAAAGGACACTGAGGTGAGCCGGAATGACTTACCTGGTAAGTTTTGAGCCCATGTAAGATTCTGGGAGCTCCTCATGCAATAGAATGGGATTTCACAGAAGGAGAGCAAAGTACTGTGGTCTCAGAAGCTTACTAATGAATGCTTAGGACCTTGCAGTTCATCAAACTAAACATCATCACATAGAGAAAGATGGTTTTCATCTTTGAGTTGACATAGGGCTGCCCAGCATATTTTGCACACTGTTCAATGCTGAGGGCATCAGTCATGACCCAAGGGGTGTATGGGGTCAAAACCCAGCCCAAGCTCTAATGGCCAACAAGGGTACCTATGAACTGTATCTGCCTCCCTTGTGTCTGTGACCTCATGTGCTACTCCTCCCCACCTGCTCTCACATATCTAGCAACACTGGCTCCCTCACTGCCCCTCCGAGGACTGCATTCCAGTCTCAGGAACTCCGCTCTGGCTGTTCTCTCTGCCTGGAAAGCTTTGCCTGATCTCCCTCTTCATGTCCTTTCCCAAGTATTTCCTTCTCAATGACCATCCCATGAACAATTATAATTCCCAATACTCCCCAACAGCCTCCCTCAAGGGGGGACAGTGATTTTTGTTTGTTTAGTTTGCTGATCTGTTACAAGTGCCTAGAACATTCCTAGCAAAGAGCTCTCAATAAATATTTGTTGAATTGAATGAAATCACTAAATGGGTGAACTGTGGAGATGACAGTCTTGCTTCAGATATTTTCACAATGAGAACACCAAAAGGCTGAGAGGGAAACTGACTTTATCCAAGGCCACTGGTAGGTGTTTTTTCCCCAAGGTGCCCTTGCCTTGGAGCCCTCCAACTTAGCTGAAATAAAACCCTTCCACAATGAGGCCAACCCACGAAGACTAGATCCAATCAAAGCAATTGATAAAAGGTATGAATGACGACTAAGCAACGCCCTTCTAGGGTATAGGCTTCACATGAATCTCCAGTTGAAGGAGAATCTCTTTCTGGGCATCAAGCAGACTATATACTCTCTCCTTTCCAGCCTTCTCAAGAGCAACTGTCTAACAACAACAAAGCCACCAAGAAGCCAGGTCCCTCGAATTTATCTTGCCTAATAGATCAAGTCTGTCCATGACCCATTTTTTCTCTTTTTCAAGTAGCTGGACACTGGAAGAAATCATTCCCAGCAGCAGGACAAAGAGAACTGCTCTAAGGGATAATCAAACTACAACTCATTACAAATGCCCAATGTCATAAACACTTCTCTGAAATATTTCCCTCTTCCCTCACAAGCATGTACAGAGAACAAACACAGACAATACATAATTTTGGAGCAGATTTCTTTTTTCCATGATCTCTGCTCTCTTTTAACGAGCAATCTGTTGTATATGTTAGCTTAAAGTAAAATAAAATCCTGGCAGTGATCATCAAAATTGAGAACCCCAAATGTAAAAGCTACCTCTTAATAAGTGTGTATTCTGGGATTTCAAATACAAGGTCTACAGACCCTTGAGAGATCTTTATATGGAATTTAGTGGTCTGTGAGTTAGTGGGCTAAAAGCTGTATACAAACTTTTGTGGGTACATGAAGATACATGCATCTGTTGGTGATCTCTTGTAAGATTCTCAAAGGGATGGTTCCCCCAAATTACCGTTGATTTTGACCCACTCAAATGAGTGATAATCAAACTTAACTGCAGACTGTACAATGCAAAATTTGTGATAATTAATTATATTTGACATTAATGCTTTCTCTTTTGAGGGTTGCCATTATCAAGACACATGTTCTAGCTAAATAAACACTTGGTTTGGGAACATAAGCAGAGTGTAATAAATTAATTTCCTAATTATTATTCCTTGCTGATGATAAAATTTTCCATCTGGTCTTTAACCATATCTCCCTCTTTCTCTCTCACAGTTAACCTTGTGTAAAACACACTTTACAAAGTAAATATTTTGAACCACATTTTTCAGATAAAGAAGCTGAGACTCATTAAAAAAAAAAAAAAAAAGAAGAAGAAGAAGAAGAAGAAGAAGCTGAGACTCAGAGAGTTAAGTAGCTTTCAGGCCTCTTGACTGGTAAATAGAGGAGCCAAGATTTTAACATAAGCCTACTGGATCCTGAAGCTTGTGGGTTTTCCAACAGGGCAAACCACTATCTTGAAATTTATATTATGTTTCCTGACTTCAGGATTTTCAGTTCAAATTTTTCCTTTAATGGTGGGTGGTTAAACCAGAATATTTTATACCAGCAATTATATTTACCAACTGTTTTCATGAAAGATCTTTAAATATTATTGGTAGTTCTGACATGGTGAAAGTCATCATAACGTGTTTTCTCTAACTTTGGCTCCGAATATGGAGTCAGTGGCAGTCTAAAATGTTGCTGTAACTCAGTTCAGAACTCCCCAAGAATCCTCCCCTTGTGGCCAAAGAAAGCAGCCTAATGTACACATGAGAACTTCCCTGAGGCCAGTGTGTAATTACCTGTTACCTCTTTCACAAGATGGGAGCCATGCCACCAACCCCTCCCCAGGATGTGTGGGCACAACAAGAATTAAGGCCTAACTCTCCTCAGTGGCAAATGGCATTTAAAGCAAATATACGAATGCACATGTGTGCCATAATAGGAAGGCTCCCTAGAAGAACATTATTTGAGAAGGAAAGGAGACATTATTTATAGCTTTAAAACGCAGACTGTTCAAAACTGGAAAATAAAATACTTCTTTCAACACTACTGATGTGTTTTTTGGTATCTATCTTTAGTGTACATCTATGGGTCTTTGTGAGGCCCTATGGTACTCCCTCATGATTCATGAACTACAAGTCACCATCACAATTTCCAAGTAGTTGGGAAGCATTTAATCCCCAGACATAGCGATTTTCTCATTTAGCAAGAGAATGGAAGGAAGTGGGAAAGTTTGGCTGAGGGCAGAAGTCTAAGAATGTCCCAGCATACACAGGCTTCAGAGAAGTCTGCTTGAAGGAGATGTTGGAAAGCATGGCTTGCTCTACCTCAGCCAATCACAGTTTCCAACATAGCTTCCAAAAATCTATCTGGTGTGTTTTCTGGCAGATGTCCTTCTAAGTTATTGGATTCTAGCACACTCAGGTCAAATATCAGTGTGTGTCCTTATAACTGAGTCACCACCTCACAGACTCCCAAAATCTCAAGTCTCCTCTTATTGTGTCATTGTGTGGGGACAGCCTTCTGTGAGTTCAGGGGAAGGCTACCTTCCCCTAGCATGCCCCATCCCCATAGCAAACTTGCTTCTTCACACACGTGTAGGACTACAGACATTTGCTTGCTAGTGACAGCTCTTACCCATGTTGATTTATTTTGGAGAAATATCATTTCTAAGTCATCAAAAAAAGAAAGAAAGAAAGAAAGAAAGAAAGAAAGAAATCTAAAATAGTTCTCAATGGAGGGATACCGCCCCCTAGGGAGCATTTTGGAAATTTGTAGGACTTTTTGATAATTGTAAAGATTGGGTGTTAATGCATTCAGTGAGTGGAGGCCGGGAAGGTATGAGACCATTTTGTACAACTTTTCAGTGTCCCACCAGACAGCTATGTAGTTAAAACATTTGTTTATAGTTTTCTGAGCCTGAACTCCCAACTTCACTTTTACATATATCTAGAAAGTATTTTTGCAGTTTTAGTAGACATTGAATTTTCCAAGAATACAACCATTATATGAGTAAACAAGAAAATTGTACATTTTGTATTTGAAATTTTACCAAAAGTTGTTCATCATTTTTGAAAAATCACAACAGCAACAGCAACACAGCTCATAGCATGGCACTCACCAATCCAATACTCCTGTGTTGGTGTGCACTCCTGGTGACCATATTCAAGATGGCATTGGTGCAAGCACTAGCAAGGTTGTGCCTTAAGCACTTGCATGTTGAAAATGAAAACTTTTATTATTTTATTATAAATTATCTTCAGGGATCCTTGGGTGGCTCAGCGCTTTAGTGCCTGCCTTTGGCCCAGGGCCTGATCCTGGAGTCCTGGAATCGAGTCCCGTGTCGGGCTCCCTGCATGGAGCCCGCCTCTCCCTCTGCCTGTGTCTCTGCCTCTCTCTCTCTCTCTCTCTCTCTCTGTCTATCATGAATAAATAAAGAAAATCTTTTTAAAAAATTATCTTCTTGCTTTTTCTCCTTTATTTAACACCCAGGGCATTATATTGATTTTTTAAATTAACTTATGTAGGTGAGTGATATTACCTGTGAGTATGATAAAACAAAATATTTCCTTTTAAAAAGGATCTTTGGTTTCAATAGATTTAAACACTAGTGTGAACCATGAAAACTTTATTTTTTTATTTTAATTTATTTTATTATATAAAATTTATCTTATTTTATTTTAATTCTACTATAGTTAACATAGTGTTATATTAGTTTCAGGTGTATAATATAATGATTCAGCAATTCCATTCAACACCTGGTACTCATCATAACAAGTGGACTCCTTAATCCCCATCACCTATTTCACCCATCCCCTACCCACCTCCCTTCTGGTAACCATCACTTTGTTCCCTATAATCAAGAGACTATTTCTTTTTTTTTTTTTTTTTTTTTATTGGTGTTCAATTTACTAACATACAGAATAACACCCAGTGCCCGTCACCCATTCACTCCCACCCCCCGCCCTCCTCCCCTTCTACCACCCCTAGTTCGTTTCCCAGAGTTAGCAGTCTTTACGTTCTGAAGAGACTATTTCTTGATTTGTCTCTTTCTTTCTTTTTGTTTTTCCCTTTGCTCATTTCTTTGTCTTAAAATCCACATATGAATGAAATCCTATGGTATTTTACTTTCTCTGACTGCTTTATTCCACTTAGTGTTATATTCAGTAGCTCTATCCATGTCATTGCAAATGGCAAGATTTCATTCTTTTTATACCTGAATAATATTCCATTGGGTATATGTATATATATACATATATATATAATATCTTCTTTATCCATTCATCTATCGGTGGATACTTGGGCTGCTTCCATAATTTGGTTACTGTAAATAATGCTGCTATATACATGGGGGTGCATGCAGCCCTTTGAATTAGTCTGTTTGTGTTTTTTGGGTAAATATCCAGTCATGTGATAGCTGGATTATAGGACAGTTTCATCTTTAACTTTTTGAGGAAACTCCATACTGTAAAACTCCTTTATGTTAAGACCTACATGATTAAATGGTCTTTAAGGATTTTTAGATGAAGTGCAAAATTAGCTATTTCTATACAATGCTGCCCTACAAAGAGCATTGTCATTATGAGTTTCCAATACTGAGCCATATTCAACCATTCAACATGAGAATAATGTAGGAGTTTTTAAATATTATCAACAATGGGGCTACAATATCTAACCAATGAAATCAAAATCCAAATATCGATTGCATGTACTTGAACCTTAATAAAATCCCTTAGAGGAGTGATTTTCCCTCCCGATCACATATTAGGAAAAACTTTCAAATGTGGCAGCAATCCCAATAAGAAAGGCTGAGTGAAATCCAGGCCACATTATCTTTTTGAACATTTCCCAGGTGATTCTAATTCATGACTAGTATTGAGAATCCCCCTTCCAGGACATGACTAGGCATGCTGAGAACATGAAGTGTCGGTCAGGAAAGGCTACTAGCTCTGGAACTAAATAATCAGACTTCTCATCTGAATGATTCCATTTACCTCCCTGTGCCAAAGTTTCCTCCCCTGTCACATGGTGAGCACCACAACATCTGCCTCTTGGGATGTGATGATTAAGCAAGCTAATATACTTGTGGCCCTTAGAACAGTGCCACTTGCCTTTCTGTACTCCACAGTCACTTAGGAAGAATTAGATAAACATTAGAAAAATACTATTATCTTATTCTTCTGAAATATTTTTCAAATGTCACATCTTATTAACAACTGTTTCTAAGATGATAGAATATATCAATTTAAAACTGCTACTTTCTTCAAGGTGACAAACCACCACCATTCAAATTTCCACTTCTTTTTAAAAGCATTCTTGATCTTGTCAAAATCAGACTTAGCTAAGTCAGGTCTCCTGTGTTCCACATTACTAAACTTCTTGTCACATTTCAAGGCCAAGATTAGAGGCTGGATGGAGTCAACCCCATAAAGAGCCTGGAAGAAGAAAGTATCCACAGTTATTTTAGAGGAAGCATCAATACTCTCAAGCATAGTTTCCAATTTTCAATATTTTTTGAGAGCATGTTTCAATGTATATGAAGTATAAGCAAAAATCTTAAATCTTTATGTCAACAGAGAGGTTAAAAAAATAAGGTACTGCAGGGATCTGAGGACTCAGGGAATCCAAGATGACTTTGAGAGGGGAGAATTTCTACAGAGCTCAGATGGTGGACGGTACTAAGGAAATCCGTTTGAGCGTCTGTCCAGCTAGCTCTGTGCATGCACAGACACTGTAGTATTATTTTCCTGGCACTCGGCAATCCATTCCCCAGATCTGAGAACATCATCTAAATTCTAATTGATGCTGTAGCTGCACTTAACTGGGAGAAGATGAGCCAAGGTCCCTCACGTGTTTGAATCACATATCATAATTGGAATAATAATTCACATTCTTTTCTTCGCTTTTTCTGATGTAATTCACAACAGTAAGACAGAGAGACAGAGAGTATGATTTTAGAGCCTGAGAGATCTTCACTTTCTAAGACATAAGGAAGGCCATACAGTCTGCTTTCTACCAAGGAGGTACACAGGACTCCTCAACGAATGAAAAGGTAGCATGCTACCCTGGGCCCCAAGTGCCTCCACCCATTCTGGGGATGATGTAGCTGCAATTTTTTTATATGGTCTCCTTTCCCCTATAACATGACAATTTTTTCTACCATAGGGGTTGGCAAACTTCTCCTATAAAGATTGATATAGTAAATATTTCAGGTTTGTGGGCTGTCTCATATTCTTTATATATACATATACACACCCTTTAAAAAAAATCTAAGTATCACCCCTCGCTCCAGCAATGCACAAAACCAGACTATCATCTGGATTTGGCTGGGACTGTGGTTTGCCAACTGCAGCTCTTGATAAATGGATCTCAAACAGGAGTTAGACTGTCACTGCTCAGGTCTGTGTTCCCAGCTGAGTGGAATATGGATGAGGATAAGAAGGAGAAGGCAAGAGTAGGGAAGGACAGCCAGGAGGGCAGGGACAACATCTGGGGCCTTAACGAAGCAGGCAGAGAGGGGCATTTATATCTCACTTTACACTTGACAGCTGCTTTATTTTTATTTGGATCTCCAGAAGGCAAGAAGAAGGTGTGTTGGGGGAGACTCTCCATGCATATCAAGCAGTCTCAGAAGCTATTGAAGAAAAGAGTAGGCATTCTGCCCATCAAAAAAGATTTGGGTTCTCTACATTCTGGAATCATCTCCTGTAAGGAAGCCACCACACCCATGTGGGTCCTCTGGCCCTCTTCACATTGCCTGTGGAAGTAGGGCTCAGGACCAGTACCAGAAAAAGGTTAATAGTCTCACAGCAGCTGCTGTGAGTAATAAAGTCCTAGATCTCATGCCTTTCTAGGTCTGTACCCTGAACAGAGGAGTCTACAGGAAAAGGAATTATGAGCCAGGAAGGTGTCCCCCAAAGCATGCAGGGACGTCTCATAATGATTTCATATCGATGAAAGCATTTTTATCTATTTCTCAGGTTGTCCATTTAGAAAGATTCAGAAGACTGTGGGACGCTTGAGAGCAGTGACTATACTTCCCTCATCTTTGTGTCTCATTCAGAATCTAGAACAATGGCTGGCACATGACAGATGTTTATTAAATGTAGAGGGAGGGAAGGAAGGAAGGACTGGAGGAAGACAGAGAAGGAGGGAGGGAAAGGGAGCAAGGAGGTTGTAGATTTTCTGCTTTAGATTTTCTCTAACTACTCAATTTTTCCGAAAACAGAGAGAAATCAGACATTTCTGTCACTTTGAAGCAAAAAATGATCTTACCCATGGCTGTCTCTTGAGGAGAAAATCCAGGAATGAACCACAGCAATAAATAAAGACTGAAAGGTTTGCGGGATGGGAGAAAATGTCATATTTTAATATAATTTCCAAAAATGTGTATGACATGATTTGAGAAGGAATATCTAAGGAGCCATCTGAGCTGTTTAATGTGGGTTTTGTGTTGTTATTAAAACAGCTGATAAAGACTCTCTGTGTAGTTCCCCCCAAATGAGTTATTTTGAGTTGAGTCGCCATGGTTGGAGGATCTGCATGCATGACTAAACATATAAAAAAGTAAATGGGACCTCAGACAAAGTGCCAGTTGTGAGGATACTAACAGTAAAAGCCTGCCCCAAAGCAATGACACATGCTTTGAAAACAGTCTGGGGGTAAAAAGAATGCTTAGGGAACACAGACTCCGAAGTATTATTGGTGTCATTATTGTGGAGTTATTTTCCCCCAATTTTCAATGATCTATCACAGCTTGCAGGAGGGTCTTCAGTATCATTGCCCACACAGATAAATTTGGTGGAAGGGGAAACAGAGGGACCTTTATCAGGCAAGTGTGGAGTAGGAGACTGAAGCTTCATGGTAGCCATGGGACCAAATAAAACTGCAACAGCCCACCTTTTCCACTTCAAGACACTTGAAGCAGAAATGCAGTGTGTGGCTCTCGACTTTCTGGGCATGTGAGCAGATCTCTGTGTGGCAGATGGCTGTCTGTCTGGTTATGGGGGCTCAGCTCCCTCCTCTGTTCCTTCCTCATTAGCAAGCAGGACAAGCATGATAACCAGGCTGGTCAGTCAGATATTCCTCCATCCTTGATGTCAGAGGGATGGCCTATCATCTACAGTATTTTCCAGATACTAATTCACAGTTCAGTGCTAAGCACACCCTGTCCTGCAATGCTTACAATTATAACAGTTAAATATCCAGGATTCTGATTCAGGCATGGAACACAGGATATATATATATATATATATTTTTTTTTTTTTTTTTTTCCCTAGTGATTCTTAAATGATCAAGTTTTAAAAATCACTGGTGTAAACTTTCTACTTTGGAATTTAGTTAGATTGTCTTGGTGTTCTTTTTTATTAATATTTAATCTGCTGCTACATTGGAGCTAGTCATCTAAGACTTGAGGGCTGTATTCCCTCACCCCATCAATGGCACTTCAAATACTGACCAAATGAATGAATGAGGATACATCCAGAGTCCAAAGATCAGGAGGAAGTGTATTTTTTCTTGGTCTCCACATTACCAGGAAAAGAAACACAAATACCCCTTTTGAGGAAGAGGTGGGCAGGGGAGGGAGGAAAGAAGAAAGAAAGGGAGGGGAGAAGGGGGAAGGGATGGGGCGGAAGGAAGGAAGGAAGAAACTACCTGGAAATTGACATAAAATGCCTTTGTTTTTGGATCCCCAAAATGTGATACATCTCTGAAGAGCATCTCCAGGTCTGACAAGGACCTGTAAGATATGAGTATGAGGGGTTTTGTGTAGGCCCTGCCCACCCCCACCTTGAACAAGTTGAACATTTGACTCTATTAGGCCATCCTCCCTCTGAGTTTCCCTAGTTGGCTCTGCCACCATTTCTCTTGGCCAACACACCCAAGGGGAGGCAAGATGTCCTGGGTCCAGCCTTATATCCTTCTCTCCCCCAACTCTACTACATTCACCCTACCTGCCATGCCCTGCACACCCGCCTCATTCTCCAAGAACCCACAGTCTCAGGTCTCTCCTTGTCTTGGCACAGATTTCATCTCCTTCCTGGTTCTCTCTTTGCATCTCCCAAGGAACTTGTGCTCCTCCAAGTGTTAACAGGTATCAGGACAACTGGGGTGGAGGAAAGTGCTGGCCAAATAAGTATGGCAAACATTGGGTTAAGGAAAGTTAGACAAGTTTCTTTCCATCAGGATTTCCCAGAGTTTTAAACTTGCTAATGCAATTTGGACATTTCCTAAAGAGAAAAGCATTATTGGAGCTTGCCCCAAATACACTTGGCAATGACACCTATTATATGATGCATTTTCTTGGAGCACTCTTGTGCTTTTATCAACATATGTGTATTGAGTACTTACTATGTGCCAGACATTTTACTGAATATCAATCAACAGCCACATAATCTATGCCCCGTGGCACTTACTTAGCAGGAATGTTTGGGGAGCACTTGTTTGAAGGTCTTCCTCTTAGCACTGCTCCTTGTCCCTTGTTCTTTTCCTCTTCTTACCTCCAGTTCTGCATCTTCTCTCAGTCTTGAAGTCCTCTGAGAAGCAAGGTCTTTTTCTGTCTGGCTTCATCACATTCCCACACCTTGAACTTCCAGGAGAACCCTGACCTTGGCCGTCCTTCGACTTGCCACTTTTTTTTTTAATTTTTTATTTATTTATTTATGATAGTCACACAGAGAGAGAGAGAGAGAGAGGCAGAGACATAGGCAGAGGGAGAAGCAGGCTCCATGCACCGGGAGCCTGACGTGGGATTCGATCCCGGGTCTCCAGGATCGTGCCCTGGGCCAAAGGCAGGCGCTAAACCGCTGCGCCACCCAGGGATCCCCGACTTGCCACTTTAAACAATGTCACTTGGGCTCTGTCATAGGATGTTTCACACAAGCTTTTTTCTGGTGCAGTCCTCCACCACTTTCTCAGCCTCCCTGAGCCAAACTGCCCTTTCCATCAGCATAGTCTGTCTCCCTTCTATTCCAGTCCCTTTTATTTTTTCTTACCATATTTTCCTGAGTTTGTACTGGAGACACTTCTAGCAAGCTGGTTCCACAGCCTCTCAACTCAATCTGTGTCTCAGGTCCACTGAGAAGCATTCCTAACCTCCCATCCCTGGCCTGTCCTATCCCCAGCCCATCTGACTCAGCCTGGGATCCCTCCTCTGGCAAAGACACCATATTTCTTGCTCAAAAGCTATATTTAGCTCCATGGTAAAAACCCTGTATCTTGCTCAGGAATACCCCTCCTAGTCATCTGTAAGAAAAGGAACAAAACTTAATGCTCATGCCCATCCACATGCTGTTTCCTTACATTCCCTGTGAATACCACACCCATCTCCTGCCCTGACTCACACACCTACTACAGTGCAGGGGTCCACACCCTTGCCAGGAAGCATCTCTGTTCTGGGAACATGGCCTCAACCAACCTTCTTTATATAAAGCAGCTCTGCTCCCCACTCACAGTTCATTAGACCAGGAATTAATACCTGAGCAGAAAGAAGCTCACCTAGGCTAGCACATGGGCAGCCAAGCACCTCCGAGTTAGCTTGGATCCAGCTTTTTGCCATAACTTTGGTTCTACACTGAGAACAGCAAGATGACCTGAAAGAGGGGCTAATCTGTCAGTTTTGGTTGGTAAGGGGATGAATGAAGAGGACAAGAGGGGAAGAGAAATAGAAAAGTGACAACAGCACATGAAAAGATAATATCACTCATCAGGATCAGGAAAATGCAAATCAAAACTACAGTGAGATGTCATCTTATATCTGTCAGAATGGCTAAAATCAAAAACGCAAAGCATTGGTGAGCATGTGGAGAAAGAGGAACCCTTATGCACTGTTGATGGGAAGGTCAACTGGTACAGCCACTATGGAAAGCAGTGTGGATTTTTCCTCAAAAAAATTAAATATAGAGTTACCATATGATCCAGTAATTCTACTACTGGTTATTTACCCAAAGAAAAAACACTAATTCAAAAAGATGCATCACCTTTATGTGTATTTTATCATTATTTACAATAGCCAAGATATGGAAGCAACCTAAGTATCTATCAATAGATGAATGGATAAGGAAGATGTAGTATGTACTCTCCCCTTCCCACCTCTTTCTCACACACAAACACACACGATGGAATATTACATAGTCATAAAAGAGCTGAAATCTTGCCATTTGCAACAATATGGATGGAACTAGAGGATATAATGTTAAGTGAAATAAGTCAGACAGAAAAAGACATCATAAGATTTCACTCATGTGGTTTCTAAAAAACAAAACGAATAAATAAACAAAAAGTAAAATCACACCTATATATAGAGAGAACATACTGATGATTGCCAGAGAGAAGGAGGGTCAGAAGGTGGGCAAAATGGGTGGAGGGCAGTGGGAGATACAGGCTCCCAGTTATGGAATAAATGTCATGGGAGTAAAAGGCACAGTATAGGGGATATAGTCAATGATGTAACAGTGTTGTGTTGTGGCAAATGGGAGCTACACTAGTGGTGAACATAGCATAATGTAGAGAGAAATTGAATCACTGTTGTACGCCTAAAACGAACCTAACATTGTGTGTCAACTCTACTCAAATGAAAAATAATTATTGAAGAAAGAGAAAGAAAAAAAATGTCAACAAGAGGAGGCTGGGGCCTTGAAGAGCCAAGGTCAATGGTGGAACAGCAGAGGCTGATTAACAGTTGAGCTTTTTTGGCCTTTTGAATTGTGTGTTTTGCTGAGAGATGGTCTTCACAACGACAGCATTGGTAAAGTCTGCTAGGCCCCCATATACTTTGTGCAACTGATTATATATTGAGTTTTTATTTTTTTATATTTAAACTTGATTTAATGAACATATACTATATTACTAGTTTCAGAGGTAGAATTTAGTGATTCAGCAGTTGCATATGACACCCAGTGCTCATTACTTCAAGTGCTTCCTTAATGCCTATCACCCAATTACTCGATCCTCCCACCCACCTCCCCTCGAACAGCCTTTAGTTTGTTCCCTATAGAGTTTCTTATGATTTGCCTCCCTCTCTGTTTTCATTTTATTTCTCCTTCCCTTCGCCTGTGTTCATCTGTTTTGTTTCTTAAATTCCACACATGAGTGAGATCATATGGTATTTGTCTTTCTCTGATTGACTCATTTCACTTAGGCTAATACCCTCTAGGTCCATCCAGGTCGTTAATGATAAGATTTCATTCTTTTTGATGGCTGAGTAATATTCCATTATAAAATATATATCACATCTTTTTATGTATTGGTTTTGTTCACTTTGCTTTTTACAACACAAAGACAGTAGTTCTTATGCCAGGATCAACTCTGTGTAGAACAGAGATTGTGTAAGAAACAACTGAGTCACCCTCAGAGATTCATAACAGGTTTCAGAACCAGGAGAATTGGGGGTTCCAGTCACTTGTTCCAAGATGTCCAGGAGGCATGACACCATAGCTGACATATATATTTGTGTACACTTATTAATTTACTCAACCAAGTCCACAATAAGCAAGAGTTGGAAGGGGTTCTGTTTCAACCAACAGTAGGGATGGTTGAAAATATTTGTGCAGAAGATGAATTCTGTAGGAAGAAAAGGAAAACTGCTTCCCAAAGGTCAGGGATATTTCAAGATGGTGGACAGACAATATCTATAAAATTCAGATAGAAATAAGCAGGTTCCATGAAGGCTGGTGACTCATATAGCAGGTGTGGAAGGTGCTGAAGGAAGATTCTTCTTGCTGCTTAGAGTAACAGACACCTATTGTTTGTCACACGAGCACCTGCTTTCTTCTGGGAACCATTTCCTACCACCCCACTTCCATCCATGTGGTTTCCATAGTCAATAATGTTTTCCATGACCCACCCCTCCCCCAGTGTTATGGCTCTTTGATGTTGCACCATATTGTTGGATCACTATGGGGAATGTGAGCCTCCCTCTTGGGTAGCTGTGGTTTCTATGATGTGGCTGCCAATGCTCTGGCTTGATGACCAGAGGACAATGTTGCATGATGAGCAGGAAAGATGAAGAAAGGTTCTTGATGGCTTCTAAGTCTCTGGGTTCCAGTTAATCCTGAGACCCAGCCATCTTCTTGTCCTTAGGCTTTGGACATCTCATCTTCCTAATTTAGGCAGTCATCACTTTCAGTGTTCTGTCCAGAATAAAGGAGTTCTATCTAGCACAATCCGTTTGAGCCCCTGGAGAAGGAACTGGAAGAGGCCAATGACAGCAGGAAGGCTGGCCAGAGAGCTTGTACAAATAGTCCACATTTGATGAGACAGAAATCTTGTCCATGGCTGTGACAATGGAAATAAGCAGATCCAAATGGCATTCAAGGGGACCGACCTGCAAGAAGTGATGCTAGAATAGAGAGCTTCCCAGCTTTTGGAGTGCTCATCATAGTAACATTTTCCTGTGACACCTTTGTTGGCTGCAGCATTTTTGTAGCAATGATGGGTATAAAAGCCTCAACACTAGGCCAGTAGCTCCTAGAACGGCACTCAACCACAAAACATTTCAGAAAGCCAAAGGTATTCATGAAGACTCAGGGGAGCTATAACTTAACCCAAAGAAGAGACTTGATCCAGGCTTTCCAAAAAGGAAATTAAGCAATTCAGCTACCAATTCACCAGCAAGTCCTACTCTCCCCAAATGAAAGGGCAGCTGCGACTCCACAGGAAGCACCATGGTCTGTTCCCTGGAGGCCCTGGGCTGGAGCTGAAGCATCTGGTCTCCAGGGAGGCCTGAAACAGAGGAAAGTCCTGGAGGTATGCCATGACAACAGGAGCCAAAACTGTGTCCCAGTCCAGAGAATCTCCACCATTCGCTAGACTGTAGCTTGTGTTATCTAACCACCTATACAAATATTTGTGGATCCCTCCCCTGTGATCTAGACTGATGATAAGCTTTGGAGAAATTTATAAGTAGTGATCTAACAAATTTTCCTTGAACCTATCTTTCCTTTAAGATCCTTGATATTAATAATCACAAATGTAAGAGGTAGGGCTCTTGGAACAATGATTTCCCTCTGGGTCTTTTTTTTTTTTAAGAATAAAGAAAAGTTTATATAAAATGCTATCATTCTATGGCATACAATCTCGCTATCCATCAGTAGCCCCAGGACCTCTGGAGAAAATGTGAATGCCTGACAGAAAGAATGAAATCTTCAAGCAGAAATAAGCTAAGTCAGTTCTTTGGCCTCCCAGCAATCAATTTCAAAGTATAGACATTTTAATTCCTGCACTATGAAGGATGGGGGGTAACCTGAATACTACCTGCTACACTGCAGTAACAAAAGACCTCAATGGCTTGAAGACCAACAATGGCTTAAGCAAAGGTTCACTTCTTGTTCATGTGCACACAGCCACCTGGGTGACCAGCAGCTACCATCTCCCGTTGCTGATGAAGCACCCAAGATGTGTGGAGATTATTTCAGAGTCCCTTTGTGTTTCCACCCAGAAGTCCTCAGCTTCCTATCAAGAGAGTTCAGTTCTGAACCCAGCTCTGATAGCTGATTTACTATCTAGTATGACTATAAGGTAATAAAACAAAAAAGGAACAGAACACAAACATCCAAATGACTCAGAGTAATCAATGTGGGAAGCTTTATACCACTGTGTACTTAGAGCAGAAAGCCTGGCATCACCTGAGAGCCCAACTGTGGCAGTAATCCTGATGTTATGACACTGTCCCCATGAGGGGAGCCAATGAGAAGCAGGGAGGGGTGATGCTGAGGTCCAGCCTAATCCCCTCACCATGTCTCCAGAGGGGCAGAGTGGAGAGGCAGCCTCATTGTTGGGTCCCAAGACCCATATTGTTACATCACTATGGTGAATGTGAGCCTCCCTCTTGTTCTGCTTCCTTCATTGTCTCTTCTTTTTAAGAAGTGGTACAAGATCTGTCTCCTCCTAACTTTCAAAGGCAGTTTTTCACTGAGTTTCTCTCTCTCTCTCTCTCTAAGATTATGTTTCCTGCAGTTCTGAGACTTCAGAAAAATGCATCTGAGTGTGGATCTTTTTTCTTTCATTATGTTGGGCACTCATTATTCATCTTTAATCTGGACAATAATGTTCTTCAGTTCTGGACATTTTTTTCCAGATTTTTTTAAATTATTTTTAAAATTTTTTAAATTTATTTAATTTACTTCTTCCTTCCATCTAATGTTCTTCTTTCTGAAATACACATCATTTGGATCTTCTGACATGATCCTCTCTTTTGTCTGTTTTTCGCTTCTCACTTCTCCTCTCCTTGTCTTTCTATTTTGTTTTTTGGATATCTGTCAGCTTCATCATCTAATTTTTTATTTTATGCTACCATATATTTAAGTGTCTAAATTCCTTTCCTTATTTGGTTGGATTCTTTTATATAGAATTTTATGCTTGCTGCATGTGTGTCTCTCTGAGGTTATTTGTTATATTTGTTTTGTTTTGTTCTGTTCTATACCACATTGTCCTTTCTTCCTGTTTAAATTGCTGTCACTTAGTTAAAGGTTTATATATATATATATAAATATATATATATTTATATATATATATATATATTCTTGGTTATTCTTTGCTATCTGTTCATAATTAGAGATAAAACCCTAAAAGACATGGATTCATTACAGAAGATTGGCTGTTTCACTAGGGCCCTAAATGCTAGTATTTAAAATACAGTTAACCCTTGAGCAACATGAGGGTTACAGGTGCCAACCCCTCACACCGCCAGAAATCTGCACATAAGTTTGAATTCCCCAAAACTGAACTACTTCTGTTGGTGAGAAAGCCTTACCAAACTGCCAATTAATACTATGTTGTTTGTTATATGTATTACATACTGTATTCCTACAATAAAGTGAGATAGAGAAAAGAAAATGTTTTTAAGAAAATCATAAGAAAGGGAAAATCCATTTACAGTACTGTACTGCTTTTTTGGGGGAAAAAACATGTAGTTCAAACCCATGCTGTTCAAAGTTCAACTGTATTTCATATTGGACCATTCTCCTTATAGAGGATCCTTGAACCTCCTGCCTGGGATGTGTAAGCCTATCAGTTATGGGGGCAAAAGGGGGGAGGGTTCCATAAACTCAGGATGTTGATTTTCACTTCATGTCTTTTTCTAAAAATATATAATTTCATACCCCTATCCCTTAGCTGTCCTCAGTGTCCCCAAATCCAGAGGCTGTCTAGCTCAATATCCCCACAAAGTAAACCTCCCACCTTTTCCTGGATAAGGAAAGCATGATTGCCTGTTATACAGGGTGAATGAAACCATCTGAAGCCCTAATACTCCTTTGGCTTTCCATCACTATTCCTGTTTTCAGCCCCACCTATATCCCAACCTAATACTCTAATTCCTGAGACTTTCCAGGATTTGGTGATGAGATATCTTTTTTCCATTTTCCATCCAGAGACTTAGGTAGTAGCCTTCTCTGGGATTCAAGTCATTTATTTTTTCTCTGTTCTTTCCAGTTTCCAAAGTGCTAACTTCTAGACACAGAAATCTCCCCCCTTTTCCTTCAATTCTTGTGGATTTATGGTCTGTTATTCTTTTACTATCATTTTGGTGGGATTTCAGAAGAGAGAAAAGATGAGCAAAATGCTCAGACCTCCTTAATTGGAAGTCTGTTATGATCTATTTTTATGTATGTTATATTACTGGATGTTACATAACTTAGATTATGCCTGACACAAAATGAGAGGGATAAAAGGTAACAGAAGCACAAAAGGAGAGAGAAAATAGGAGAGAAAGAAGAAAAATAGAGATAGGAGTGGATGCAGGGTTTGGTCCAGGCTGCATTCATTACACCTCACAGAAAAAGATGCTCAGGCTCATTCATGTTGAGGAGCCATTATGGATCTAAGAAGGGTATCTTCTCCATAGTAGATATTCACCTGGCACAGGGATAAAATAGTGAAAAGAGCCAGCCCAGTATTAGATGGTGTATTAGTCCAGATTCTCTGAGAAGCATAGGTCTAGATGGAATTGGAATTAAACTTGCAAGAATTTTACTAAGGGACTGTGTGAAAAGAAACAAGAGGAAGCAGGGAAGTCTGGAAAGCCACCAGATCACAGCCACAACTGACCCCATGTGAAGAAAAGAAGCAAGAAAGTTTGGATGAAGATGCCTAAGGACACTTTTCAAAGTCATCAGGCAGTCTTTGAGTCAAAGCCAGGTGATAAGAGAGTCCACATCTCCCAGGAAAAAAAAAAAATCTACCTTGATATGCCTACTTCACTCAATCATTGGTGGCCACCTAAGGGAGATACGGCTTTGGCGTAACCAAGGTAATGGAGTCCAAATGCAGGAACTGGGCCTTCAACCCTTATGCTCTCTATAGTAGTACATCTGCCTGGAGCATTCTCACGTCCACTGCAGGTGCCAGTTAAGGAGGCTGGAATGCAAGGGTCCAGCCAGGAAAGCCACATGAAAATCATCATGACAATGATGGCCATCATCAACTAGGCACTGCCTGGGTGCCTACACTTTTGTCAGGAACATTCCATACATGAACAATGCCTGTTGCTGATGACCCTGTTGCCTGCTAACAAGGGCAGATCCAAGGAGGATTCTTCACAAGCAGAGTGGTAGGTATAAAGATTCAAGATCAAAGAAGTCAAGAAACTCCAGTTGCTCTGAGTCATAAAAGGGAGAAACATGGAGAGAACAAGGAGAAGAATCCAGGAGATAGTAAAGAATCCAGGAGATAGTAAAGACCAAACCCAGCTAGGTTGCATAAACAGAGGACAGGACTGAAAAGAAGATGAGGCTGTGGGAAGCCAGAGAGAAACTGGGAATGGAGTAGGAAGCAAGTGTCCAATGGGGCTTTGATGGCGTGGTGGAATTCCACACACTAAAGCTTTCTTTCATCTTCTAGAAAAGTCTTAGTAAAATCCACACACGTAGATTTCTAGTTTAGGCAATGTTTTTCAACATGACACCTGAAACTTTCCTGTGTTAAAATAATTTACATCATTCACAAATGTTCTATGGAATGGAATCTACTTTGGGGGATATGATAAAATGCTGAGTCCTGTATCTCTAAGGACTTAATAGGAAGTTGAAAAAGAAAGTCTTACAGACCTAGATAACATCGTAGGCACTCGGGGAATGCTATGGTTGGGTGGATGGACATACATGTAGTTCATGACAGCCACACCTGATACCATATGAGGGCAGAAAGGTTAATTCTAGGCCCCTTAATACCCTAATAGTATTAAGGTCAGAAGCTAATAATTTGGTGCTGACCTTTACCCCCAAATGGCTCAAAAAACTGTGTAAAACTGATCTGCTGGTTCTCAACTATGAAAGGATCTGAAGAAGGTGGGGCTGACATTCCCCATCCTACATGACAACAAAGATATTCTCACAGAAACAGTATCCTCCAAGAGTAAGAGATCATTTTTTTTGATGGGTATGCATACCATTCAGAAAAACAAAAGTATTTACACATTTTTTACAAAATGAAAATATCTTGAGTCTATTTATAGATGACTATAAATGTATATACATCTGTATAATATAGAAGACTTACTTTATTGCACAGAAAAATATTTAAGTGCAAATATTCCTCAGTTATTAGAGCATTAGCATCTGAGGCATCTTTGAGAAGCAGTAGAGCAGACACACCTCTTTCACCA
Source organism: Canis aureus (assembly GCF_053574225.1). Lineage (NCBI taxonomy): Eukaryota > Metazoa > Chordata > Mammalia > Carnivora > Canidae > Canis > Canis aureus. Next base: position 49,303,800 of record NC_135611.1, read on the forward strand.
TTCACCCTGAAAACCTAATCAGCAGCCATCTCAGGAAGTTATCTGGACGGAATGCTGACCACGAGCTGGAGGAGTTGCTTGTCACCAGATAAAATATTCATCTGACAATGATGGACAGTGTACAGGAGGCTTCAATGGACATGAACACCCTGGCAGTGGCTGCTGAGGTCCATTCTGTTCAGCCCCAGGCCTCAATATAAAGTAAGGATACAGACTCATTGTCCACTGCTGAAGTGAGCCAGAGTCCCACAGAAGAGGGGACAGCCAAGCAAGCATGTACTAGCACTGTGATGCATGGTCTACTAAAGAGAAAGTCAAAAATTTTTGTTGGATAAAGGTGCAAAATAATTCTTATTTTGGAAGACTAATGAAAATCAGATAATTTACACAATGAGAATACTGAAACCAATATTATCTAATTATCTTTAGAGCCTTCCAGATCTAAGGACGGCAACTTTGACACTCCTTGTTCCAGGCAAATGCTTGTGTAACTGAGCCTTGTGTTTATCAAATTTTCAAGCTGAGAACTTGGAAGACCCTTTACTAACAAGAAAAATGCTATGGTAATGCTAAAAATCACATCCCCCTCCACATGTTACCTTGGCTTGGCTTGGCTTGGCTTTTGCTTTTTCATTGGGTTTTATTAACACCAGGCATTGCAGCTTTAATAATCTGGCCACCTTCCCTGTCCTTAACACTTCAGAGAGTCAAACAAAAGGTTTAGAAGGAGATTAACTACTTTTATTGCAATGTCTTTAAAGAGTACACTGGTCACATCTCACTCACTGCTTTCACACTTACATGAGACTTCTCTTGCTAGACTAGTGGTTTGGAAATCTAATTCTCAATGTTGACTTTCTATAGTCAGTTCCAACATGGAATACTTCAGAGTTAAAAAAAAAAAAAATGGCCTCAAGGCAGTCTAAAGTCTGCCCTAGAAGGAAGTGGGCAAAGAATGAACCAGGCAATGCATACTATTTCTGGGTTCAGCTCATTGAAAACTCTCCAAGTCTTACTCTGTGACATTTACAGAGCAGTTTCAAGAATGTCTAACAAAACAGGCTTTGAAAATGTCTTTCTTAATCTACAGTATCCATTTACACATCATCAGTATATAATTATAGTTCATTGCTAATGCTGAAAATATAGCAAAGGTGGTAAACTTCCTCTGAAATAGTGCTAATATTCTTCCCTCTAAAAGCTGGATCCCAGATAAAATGAGCTTTATGCTATCTTTTTTAATATGCCTGGGCTCTAGGAATCAAGAGAAATCTCCAAGAACAGAATTTTTTTTATTAAAGTCTGAGCTGAAAACAGAGAGCCATGAGTTTCAAACAAAGGCATCAGGCAGGGCTGACATGAGAGCAAGTGAAAACACAACTCTGTAGTAAAAACCCAAGTAGTACCTGATACTTGGGAAGGATGAACTTGGGATTCCTACAAGATTGGCAATGAAAATGCAACACTGCCCTGGATACTGGCAGAAGCAAATGCAAATCTTCTCTGGAGGAATATCTCCAGTTTGGGCTCTCAGGATTCCCTGACATGAAGATCAAATAAATTCAAGCTCATAACTAAAAACCAAATTCACAAAGGAAAAATCACCATGAATGGGAGTTAACAGAAGCAAGACCAACATATTCAGGCTCCCACCCAAGGACTTCAGATACATAAATAAATCATCACACATAGATAAATCCCATATTAAATGTTCAAAGGAATAAAATATAGAATCACAAAAATGAAAAAGCAGCAAAAGATGATTAAAACTGACCAGACAAAAGTTTTAGATATTTAAAAAATAAAAAATACAGCTGTTGTAAAGAAGAAATTGTGAGGCCTCATAAAAGTAACCAGGAAAACACATGTCAAACAAGCAAACTGGGTTCATGCCTATTGTTGCCCAGCAAGAGAGGATGCTAAGAATAGGATCTCAAAAGCATCTCAAGAAGTGAAGACACAGAGGAACTTTATGTCACTAGGCCTGTGCTGAGGATTAGAATTCAGTTGATTTGGGGGTGGGCTTTCAAAAGCACCCAAGTAAAGATTGGATGAAACTAAAAGACAGGTTGGTGGGGGGCACAGAGAAGAGTTTTCCTGGGAAGTTGTATAGTGGAGAATGCTACAATCTTACTTTTCCAGAGTAGGTCATGGCAGCAGAGCTGGTTTCTGGCCACTTTGCATGGCTCCCACTAAGGAAAGTTTTCATTCCTACATTGTTCTTCTGTGTCCCTACAGTACTTTAAAAACAACTCTTTCACAGGACTTTTGGCATTACCATCAGGTTGCTCTCTATTTTACGGTACCTGGCATATAATTTTGAAGATTGAAAGGCTTCAAAACATGTTTATGACAGAAAGGAGAGAAGAGGGAGGCAGGGAGTGAATACTGTATATACCTTATTTGTGAGGCCATCAGACTTCCAGCTCTGGTCTTACTTCTTAGAAAGAGTTGCAATTCTATGGACATGAGGACTAGTAGAAATTCCAGGAGCCTACTTAGTATTCCTCATAGGTAGTCAACGCTTCTGACTACCCATCTATGAAGCAAGAGCCTTGAGTACTATCAAATATTGGTGTCCCTAGAGTCTCTCTTCCTTGGTCTCTCGTATGAAGAAGGAAAACCTCTGAAAGCTGCTCAGCTGAGTGAAAAGAGAAAAAGCAAATGGGCCCAATTATCACTTTGCATGCCATGTTCCTGCCACAGAGCCCTGAGGAATGATGGTGGATCTTCACATAGAAGAGCCAGAAGTGACCACAGTGAACTTCTGAGAATATTGGCCACCACTTCACCCCTGCCTTCCACATCTCACACAAATGTCCTTTGGTCAACTCTAATCCAGGAAAGGGGATTCAAGGAACCATAGCTCCCAGCTTCACCAAGTTGGCCTAGAACAATGTAGCACAGTTGGCAATGCAGAACAGTTCCTAAATGAAAAAGTTCCTGGTTTGGGGGTGTCTGGATGGCTCACTTGGTTAAGCGTCCAACTCTTGATCTCAGCTCAGATCTTGATCTGAGTCGTGAGTTCAAGCCCTACATTGGGCTCCACACTGGGCATGGAGCCTACTTAAAAAAAAAAAAAAAAAAAAAAAAGTTCCTGGCTTGAAAAAGACAGGGATGGGAGGAAGGAGCAGACAGAGTGCATGGGAAGCTTCATGGAGGAAGTGCAGTGTTCAGGGAAGAGTATGATTTAGAATATGGAGAAAGAGGTAGAGCAAATATTTCCTGTTTAAATGTGGCTGCCTCCTTTATTTTGGTGTTGGCCCAGAGTGTGTACCACTTTCACGGAACACTGACAAGAAATCACAGGACTGGGATACCTGGGTGGCTCAGTGGTTGAGCATCTGCCTTTGGCTCAGGCCGGGATCCTGGGGTCCCGGGATCGAGTCCCGCATCGGGCTCCCTGCATGGAGCCTGTTTCTCCCTCTGCCTGTGTCTCTGCTTCTCTCTGTGTGTCTCTCATGAGTAAATAAATAAAATATTTTTTTAAAAAAGAAAGAAACAAACAAACAAACAAATCACAGGACTCTGGAGCTAAGATATGGACGGGACACAGATACAGATGAAGAGCCTCATCCTTGCACTGACTCCATCCTTGGGAAGGACTGAGCTGCAGTCCTGCTGCCAAACCTGTCAACTCACCCAAAGTGAAGTGATAGGTCTATGCAACAGTCTTGGCTTTGCATCCCACTGTTTCCATGTCTGCTTACCATTTGGCATGCCTGCTCTAGAACGGGAGCCTGCTCAGAGAATGAGTTCTATCTGGTTGCTTTTTAAAGGCAAATCTTAAAATGAAGACAGCTTTGAAAACAAGTAGAGTTTTGTTCTTCGCTGACCTCAACAAGATGTTTGTTGGCACCAGTGCCCAGCAGTCTGGCTTCGAGGTCTGCCCAGCTGGTGGCACCTCACATGGAGTAAGCACTGCAGGGGAGGGATGCAATGCTGGTGAGTTTCTGCTGCAGTAGGGAAAGGGGACCACGTCGGGGGTCCTACCAGGGTCACAGCTGTGGTGCCAGCCCAGGGCCTTAGGGGGGAAGGAGGAGCCTGCAAAAAAGGTGCTCAGAGGGGAAGCAATTCAGAAAGAAAAGGAAGAGGTGGCAGCCCAAAGCAATGGTCTCCCCAAAGATGAGCTCCAATCCTCAACAAATAAAGCCCTCCACTGTAACATACTCCAAACAGGGGCCTTAGGGGTAGGAAGCTCTTTCAGATAGCTGACACAGGCATGGGAGCATAGCGGGCCTCCTCCTGCTCTCAGCATCTTCGAAACCACGTCTTCACTCACTGAAAGGAAGGATTTCCCCCACACACTTCCACAAAAGTCATGAGATTCCCTTTAAGCTATTTCTTGGTATTTTTAGATTCTCTCCTCGAGGTCTTCAACATTTGGATCACTTGCTTCAGCTCTGGGACATAAAACTGAAAGAAGACTCTTCACCTTGCTGATCCCACATGTACGTTGACTATGCACATGACAGATTATTTTAACTTGAGTGCTGTATTGCTAACAGGGGACATTCATGTTGACGTGCTTTGTAAATGGTGCCAAAGAACATCTAGGTGTTTCCTGTCCCATTAGACCACTAAGATCTGATCCATTTCCACTTCACAAAGAGCTCGCTCTAGTCACAGGCTCAAGCAATCTATCTTTCTTCCCCATGTCAAGGATATTGGATCAGCTTTCTTTTAAAGGAAAATTGAGTTGTCATCAAATGGTTTTCCCATTTCTTTTCAAACAAGCAGGGTAAATGGACTCCCAGGCTGGCTGGCACGTGGCCCTTCTAAGACACACACGATTTCCTCCATCCCAGGGAAACCTGACCCCATGGCATTCTGCACCTTGCCGTTGGGAGTGTTGAATGTTGTTGACAGGGGAGATACTCTTTCTTTCTACTGACCAAGAGGCTTTGATGTCCAAATCCCCATCACTCATTTCTGGAGACTGTCAGGAGTGTATGTAGGGCATCAAATACAAATCTCTGAGATCAGGATCTTGTTTGTGTCCAAGAGCATGTGCCCTGCAGTCCCTGATGATCAGTATGTCCTTGGCTGCACATGGGACCATCCTTGGCCTGCAGCCCCTGCTATGCTCAGGACTCACTTCACATGCAGGTGGAACACAAACTAGGAAACCAACACAATTTAATTTTTGGAGTCATGAGAAGACCCTAATTTATATTTTCTGTTGACATTTGTTCAGTGAGTTCATTCCTTCACCCACCATGGGAGTGAAGAAAAACAGTCCTTGGAGAGGTCATTTGCCTAAAATATTTATTGTACTTCACGAAGTGCTCCCCTTTCTCAGGAAAGCCGCTTCAGAAGCTGAATGGCATTATGGAGGGAGGGAGGCAGTGGAGAGGGAAAGCCAAGGCCTCTATGGGTAATGGTCTTTGACCACCTGAAAGGGGTAGCCTCACCCTTGCCCTGTCCTGCTTCATGTACTCCCCACATTCTTCTATGTCTTACCCAGTCCCCAGCCTCTCTCCAAGTTGCCAGAATTATATTTTTTAATGCAAGTGGAATTATGTCACTCTTCTGCTTAAAATCAGCCTCTGCCTTCCACTGTACTTGATTTAAAAGAAGAGCTTTTAGGGTTTCTGCATGGCTCAGTCAGTATAGCATCCAACTCTTGATCTCAGCTCAGGTCTTGATCTCAGAGTGGTGAGTTCCAGCCCTGTGTTGGGCTCCATGCCCAGCATGGAGCCTACTTAAAGAAAAAAAAAATAAGAAGAAGAGCTTCTTCCTGGACCCCCAGCCATCACCACCAGCCTCCTCTTTCCCCAGCCTCTCTCCCTCACCTACCACCTAAACTTCCTTTGATTCATGCATCCTGTCACAGCCTTTCCCCATTCTCAGCCTCACACATACAACCCTCCCTGCTGGTCTGGTGGCCCCTCTTTCTCCTCCTGTCAAACTGGCTAATGCCTCTGTCTAGAGAAGCCTTCACTGACCTCTGACCCCTGCCCCTGCCATTACCAATGGTCCCCTTGCTATTCTGTCCTATAGGACTTTGTGCTTGTCCTTCATGGAATTTATGACACCATTCAATAATATAGCTTGTCTGCTTAGTTATCCAACATCTGTCTGTCCCAATAGAATTGGAGGCTTTAAATGGCCAAAGACTATCTATATCTTCTACCATAGACTACCCCGTGCTTAGTACATGGTCACCACACTGAAGGGATTTCATAATCATTTGCTGAGGAAATGAACATATGAATGGGAAAATAACAAAGCCTGGATTTCAATACCCTGCCCCATCAGTGCCACATGTCCCAGAAAACACCACTCCTCTGGGCATCATGCCTGACCTTTCCTTCCCAGACTCATGCCTGGTATTTGTGGCTATGTGAGCTCCATCACCTTAGCCAGCAAACCAGGCCCTCTCTTCCACCTGCAGCAAAAAATACAGGAATACAAAATACCTGTATTTTGGAACAAGGAATTCCAACTTCTTAACTAGATCCCTGAGTTCTACAACTAACATCACCGTTAACCCTAGAAGGCACCTTGGCAGACATCTCCTGATCTCTCCCACCATCATTTACTGATGAGTAGAAAGACTCGTGATGGTGACAAAGGGCATAGTGGACAGCACTCTGGGGTCCAGACCCCAGGAAGTTTATATGGCAAAGGACCTGCTCAGTGCCTCTCATGTGGTCAGTGCTATCTCCTTCCCACCCTTTGAGTCAGAGCGCAGGACCCCCCCAGAGAGGGTTATTCTTGTTTGCCAAGCCATGACCTCAGAATGACTTTGAGACATAGCGATTTAAGATTTAAAGCAATATTGATAGAGTCTAACTAGACAGTGGTTTTCCTAGCCGCCTTTGTGGAAATAATGTTTCCACTATTTCCATTCTAAATATTTCATTTTCAGAACATCAGTCCAACAAGAAAACATGAGACTTGTTGTGTTAATAGGTGTGCCTGAACACACACTTGCCCAATCTGAGTGAAGGACTCCACAGGTCAATGGGATGTAATTTCGTTGAGGAAGGGGGAATCTCAATACCACAGCAAATGAATAAATGACTTGATGACCAAAAAGGAATGAATAGAATTTTCATCACAAGATAAGGTAAAAGAATTAATTGTTACAATGCACAGAAAGGTGATAGGATCCACTTTTAATAATAATGCTGTTTAGAAAAAAAATAATTTAACATACGCAGCCTGAAATATTTTCACATGCAATAACAAAATGAAGATTATTGGCCCCTGTAGCTCCTTAGGGATTATTTGTCTGTGAGCAGCATATGAAGAAAACTTTGGAACTGAATCCATATAACAGAAAACATCTGTTTGGGTATCTTTCAATTACAATATGTTACGGGGGGGCGGGGGGGTGGGGAAATGGGATTTAGAAATACCAGTCTGACATGTAAACTGGCCATTTCTGACTTAAACATTTCATGGACTCCCTTGGCAGAAACAGCTATGGAGATCCTTTAAATTTATCTCTTTGCCTTTTGCAATTTTTAAAAACATTTGTCTCCTCATCTTCTTATGCAGTAAATAAAGTAAGCAGGCATACAAACAAAGAATAATTGTGGGGCCAGGTTCAAAACCATTTCCCCATTAATATTTAAGAAGAGGGAGGAAAGGGAAAACCTGGATTGATAGCTGGAAAATCTTCGTCATATAATGTGAGTCACTGATTTTAATTTTTCAGGTGGAGGCTACAAGGAGTGAAAGAAGGAAAACCCACATCTTCCATCTTTTAAAAACTGTGAGCTCACATTGCCTTCAGTGGCTGTGCTCTCTCCTTCTCGTCATGGTTCGGCTAACTACCAGCCATGCTCTCACCAGCTCCAGGCACCAGGCTCCACTTACATAGGATCAATAGAAACTAGACTTTTCCTTGAAGTCTCCTTTTGTCACTGGTGATATCCTAATGTCCAGTAGAATGCACATGACATGAAATGCCCTCTTTCCTTGGCAGCTGTTTCTCTTCTGCTCCACCCCACTTGCAGATTCATCATTATCCCTTCACTCTTTAAATATCCTGTGTTTCCTCTGTTCTCAGTTTCCACCCCTCAGAGGCAGCTGAGCTTGCCCCTCCTGCTCCATTGGTCCAAATCTTCATCTTTCCCACCTGGATGACTGCACGTGCCTCCTCACCAGCCCCCTGTTCCATCCCATCTCCTAATCATGCCCCAGATTGCAGCCAGCCATCACCCCATAGGGAAAATCTGTGACCTCACTTCTCCCCTTCCTTAAAATCCCCTATGGCTCTCAAGATAAGGCCCAGTTTACCCTGCTCAGTCTGGACCCTCCTGGCCATTCCTGCCTCCCATCCTGACCTTCCTGAAGGCCAGCCTCTCTCTAGCTGCTCCTGGCAGTGAGCAGCTGTGGCCTCAGCCCCTCCACTGGTCCAGGCTGTGCTAGCTGCTGGGAGCACAACTCTTTAAACCTCGGCCTCCCTGCCCCCTTTCTCATCTCCAGTAATGGCTGCTTGTGCCTTCTTTCAATATCATTTCAATCTACCTTGTCCATGGTTTATCAATTTTATTCATCTTTTAAAAAAACCTAACTTTTCACTTTGTCTATTCTGTTTGGTTTTTCAGTATTTTCTACTTTTGTCCTTATTGTTTCCTGTCTTCTACTTTTTTGGCATGTGTTTGGCTTTTCTCTTTCTAATTTCTTGAGATAAATAGTTCACTGAGTCTTTTTCAGACTGTATCTTTTCCTAGTACAACGCTCTCAGGTGAAGATTTCTCTTTAAGTACTGCTTTCACTACATCCCACGTTTTTAAAAACATGTTTTTAAAAAATATATTTGTATTGAAGTTTACTTTTGACCTGTGAGTTGTGAGTTATCAGATATTTTTTCTTAATTTTTAAACATATGGTGATCTTCCTGTGACCTTTTTGCTTTTGAACTATGGTCACATTATATCCTCTGTAATTCTAACCCTTTGAAAGCATTGATACTTGCCTCCTTTAAGCTAAGTTTTTGTAATTCAATATATACATGAAAACTAGGTGTATTATCATGTTACTTCTTGGTGTGTCAGGTTTTTAGTCATGTTTTTTAAAAATTTCACAGCCTTACAGATATTTTGCCTGCTTGATCTATCAATTCTAAGAGAGATATGTTACAAAATCCCAGCATGACGGTGGAGTTACCTGGGGCTCCATCTTCTGGTCACTTCTTCCTTCAAATATTTTGAGGACATATAAATTTTAAGTGATTCTATATTCCTGATGGGTTGAATCCCTAATCAGTAAGAAGTGACTCTTAACCTCCAGTAATTTTTTTATCTTTCTTTCTTTTTAAATTTGCTTTAAAGTCAAGTTTGCTTGATGTTAATACCGATTTATCAGCTTTCCTTTGGCTATTGTTTGTAGATTTTTTTCCACTCCTTTATTTTCAAACTTTTTTTGTTCTCATATTTTAATTTGTGCCTTGAAAACGGAATATAATTTGACTTTGATTGGTAATCAAGCCGGAAAATCTTTGCCCTTTTACTGAAGTATTTAGTCTACTTATATTTAATATATTATATTTAACTTTAAATCTACTGTCTTACAATATGCTTTCTATTTGTCCCACTTACTCCATGCTTCTTTTCTCTTTTCTTGCCTTCTTTTGGACTATTTTTTATGATTCCATTTTCTCAGTCTCTTTATTTAAAAGTTTTACACTTTTTATTATGCTTTTAATGTTTACCTTGGAAATTACAACATGAATCCTGGACTTACCAAAGTGTTGTGATAATAGGGCAATTATTTACCTCTTCTTTGTCAATATAAAGACTTTAAAACACTTACAAACCTTCTATTCTCTTCCAAACTTAAACATTTTTATGTCCTGTGTATCAATAAATGATAGATAAAATATAACACACATATATTTTATCCCACAAATATTAATTATCATTGTTTTATAAAATCCATGTCATTTGGATTTATTCATATATTTATACCTTCTTTTGCTCTTGATTTCTCCTTCATCTGTAATCTTCCATTAAGGATTACTTTTTTGTCTGCCTAAAGAACTGTCTTGAATGTTTCCTTCACTGACAGTTTGCTGCTAACAACTCTCTCTGTTTTTGTCTGAAAATGTCTTTATGTCACCTTCATACTTGAAAGATATTTTTACTGACAGTCTATGTTGGCAGCTTCTTTGTTTTTGTGTTTTTGGTATATTGAAGATATTCCAGTATCTTCTGATTTCCATCATTGTTCTTGATAACTCAACTATCAGGGTATCTATTGTGCCCTTAAAAAGTAATCTTTTCTCAACACCCAAGAAATAAACAATCCAATCATGAAATGGACAGAAGACATGAACAGACATTTCTCCAAAGACCACCTACACATGACCAACCAGCATATAGAAAAATGCTCCCTATCACTTGCCATCAGGGAAATGCAAATCAAAACCACAATGAGATACCACCTCACACCAGTAAAAATGGCTAAAATTAACAAGACAGGAAACAACAAATGTTGGAGAGGATGTAGAGAAGTGGGAACTCTCTTGCGCTGTTGGTGGGAATGCAAACTGGTACAGCCACTCTGGAAAACAGGGTAGAGGTTCCTCAAGAAGTTAAAAATAGGGATCCCTGGGTGGCGCAGCTGTTTGGCGCCTGCCTTTGGCCCAGGGCGCGATCCTGGAGACCCGGGATGGAGTCCCACATCGGGCTCCCTGTGCATGGAGCCTGCTTCTCCCTCTGCCTGTGTCTCTGCCTCTCTCTCTCTCTCTCTCTCTCTCTGTGACTATCATAAATAAAAAAATTTTTAAAAATCTTTAAAAAATAAAAAAAATAAAAAAAAAAAGAGGTTAAAAATAGAGCTACCCTATGACTCAGCAATTACACCACTGGGTATTTTCCCCAGTACAGATGTAGTGAAATGACAGGACATCTGCACACCAATGTTCATAGCAGCAATTTCCACAATAGCCAAACTGTGGAAGGAGCCATGATGTCCTTCAACAGATGAATGGATAAAGAAGGTGTGGTATATATACACAATGGAATATTACTCAGCCATCAGAAAGGATGGATACCTACTCTTTACATGGACATGGATGGAACTGAAGGGTATTATGCTGAGTGAAATAAGTCAATCGGAGAAGGACAATCATCTGGTTTCACTCATATGTGGAATATAAGAAATAGTGAAAGAGACTATAAAGGAAAGAAGGGGAATTAAGTGGAGAAAATTAGAAGTCAAACCATGAGAGACTCCCTTTTCTGGGAAACAAAGGGTTGCAGAAGGGGAGAAAGTGGGGGGTATGAGGTGACTGGGTGATGGGCACTAAGGAGGCCCTTGATGGGATGAGCACTGGGTATTATACTATATGTTGGCAACTTGAATTTAAATTAAAAAGAAAATGAAAAAAAGTAATCTTTTTATCTCTGGCAGTTTTAAGGACTTCTCTATAACGACACCTCAATATATCCTTTATATTTATCCTAAGATTTCTTGGGATTTTATATATATATGTGTGTGTGTGTGTGTGTGTATGATACATACATATACATATATACACATATATATACATATATATTAATGTCTTTTAGGAACATTGTCAATAATTTATCAATTATTATTGATAAATATTACAAATTTTAGCAATTATTTTATTCTCAAGGCTCATGACACTGTTCCTTCCAAATCTCCAAATGGACATGTGTTGGACCTTTTAATTATACCCTCTCCTTGTATTATGTTTTCTTATTACATTTTGCCTTTATGTGCTTTATTTTGTGTATTTTCCTCAAACTAATCTTACAGCTTACTAATTTCTCTTCAGTTATATGTCATTAAATCTATACATTTTAATTGTTATTAGATTTTTAAGTTCTAGAGCTTACTTTGTTTTAATTTAAACCCTCTTTGCACTTTTTATGGTTTCCAATAATCTGACAAATTTTTCAAACTTATCCTTTCTCTTCTTAAAAATAGTAAGCATAGTTCTATAGTCTCTCACTGATAATTCCCACATCTGATATTCTTATGGGATATGTTACTTCTTGTTTTCACTGGTTCTTTCCCAGATGAGTATGGACCTTCATGTATCCAGTTTTTTGTTTTGTTGGAGTTTTTTAGCTATGTGCTTGACATTGTATTTTTAAAATTACTGGTAGAAATATTTTGAAGTCTAAACTGATGTTACTTTTTATAGTTAATTTTTATTGGTTCTATCAAGCCTTGAGACACTATCAATTCATTATTCTTAATTCCAACTTCAGGACATGAGATTTCTTGTTCACTCAGATGCCCAGAACTAGGCTAAGTTCATGCAAGGGCTATTTTACTTCCGTTTCACCCTTACCTCTAGGATGGACATCTCTGCTGAGACTGAGACTAAAGTATAGCAGGTTATATCTTGGTGGGCTCAGGGCTCCAACTTCATGTCCCCTCACCTCACAGGACTGGGAAGGTGCTTCTCACTTTCTTAACCATATTTCAGATTTTCAACTGCCCCATGGTCAAAAGCAGTCCCAGTACCAACATCTTCTCTGGATTTTCATCTTCTCCTGAATCTTAATCCACTAATTTCTCATTATCTCATTAGCCCTTTAATGCTTTTGAGAAGTTTTTAAAATATCATTTAATTGTCTAGTGGTTGTTTTCAATGAAATGATTGGTATGAATTTTCCCACTCATATCACCAACAGAAAGAATCTCTTTTGCCACTTTCAAGCAATGTTACTCATCTTTCCACCCTTGCTATGCACTACAGTATCAGGTAATCATGCTGATCTGGAATACCATGAGGGTGTGGCCCCCCCTGAGAGCTAAAAGCAACCGTGGTCCAATATTGGATAAAAGTTTAGCAAAAAAGAAATTTTCAGCTTCTCCCAGGCAAATCATGTCCCTCCCCTAGGCCCCACTTCTTCTCTGTACCACTGGACCCTCAACACTCTCCTTCTGCTCTCCCCTGCTCCTCCTGCCCCATGAAACCAATTCATCTATAAATGGCTCTTGAATCCATTCTCATTGTTTCATGTTTTCCATCTTAAAAAAACTGTGATTTAGGGGCACCTGGGTGGCTCAGTTGTTGAGTGTCTGCCTTTGGCTCAAGTTGTGATCCCGGGATCCTGGGATTGAGTCCTGCATTAGGCTCCTCGCATGGAGCCTGCTTCTCCCTCTGCCTGTGTCTCTCATGAATAAATAAATAAATAAATAAATAAATAAATAAAATCTTTTTAAAAAAAATCTGTGATTTAAAGAAGTGATTCTTTTTCTATATGGATTCAAATGATGCTTAATTTCTTTTTCTAGAAATATAAGGTCCAATTGCATTGAACTAAGGAAGACTTTGAGAAACAATGTTAAATGAGTGATTCATCATGCTGACATTAACTGGGAAGATATCCAAAGCACACAGAAGAGTAAATACACTTAGAAAGATGATTTTTCATGTTTAAAATCATAATAATCATGTTTTCCATGTACTCTTTGTTAAGGCTTAAAGTGTCGAGCTAAAAGTAATTAAGCTTTACACTCAGTACAAAAATGTATTCAGAAAACTGTCATATCTCAACTTTGTCTTTATTTTTATGGTTGTATAATCTAGACTGGCCTGTCATAAAAGAGGTATCACTGCATATTGTACATTATCTCCATTCCTTACCTCCTTACATGCTCAGCCTCCTTCTCAGAGGAGCATCTGTAAACTTCTCATAAAAGCCCAAAAGGATGCATACCTACAGGATTGAGCTTATTAAAGTAAAACCCAAAATGAAATCCCTACATTCCTCCCTTTTAGATATATTCAAAAGAATCAACAGCCTTCAATCCCAAAACTGCCACAGTATTCCCATTCCAATGAAAACAAACATGCTTTAACTGAGAAATCTTAAACTTCATGGCAAACAATAAATCAAGTAATTTCCCTCAATAGGAACACATATTTGTAATTAATGAGGCAAAGCAGTATATTTCAAGGGGCATCCTTCCCTCCCATAACTTCCTCCAGTCTTCTTCAGTGTCTACCGTCCCTCATCATACTACCTCCCCCAGTCAATAAACAACCTTGGTAAAATGAACTGTTTGCCATGGACCTGTGTATGTGTATAGATAGAGAGATAGAGAGAGATGGAGACAGATAGAAAGACATAGAGCTACAGAGATGAGATGAGGGAAAGGAAAGCAAGAAAGCAAATGCAGTGAAGTGTTTGGGAAATCTGGCTCATCCGTGGAATTCTTCGTACTATTCTTATAACTTCTCTATAAATCAGAAATCATTTCAAAAGAGGAAGTAAAACAAAACCAAAGGCAACAACAAAAAATTCTGAGGCTTTGTTCTCAATTCATGAGCTTGACAAACACAATCTCTACTCCCAGCTCCTTATTAAGTAAGTGACCACACACAGTATCTTCAGGCAAGTTACAAAGCAGTCACCTGTGTCAACAGGGATTCCTTTATGTCATTATTGTCATTGTCTTTCCCAAAATCTTGTCTTGTTGCCATGATCAAACTTGGGTGTTTTCCAAGTCTCTCAGTGAGAGATATACAAATTGTCTCTTCAGGTAGGAAGCTTCTGTGCATGCTCCCAACCAAAAAGAAAAAGTTGAGAGTTAAGAGTTATTTTGAAAAAGAGAAACCAAATCTCCTGATGGCTCACTAATAGACAAGGTATGTATTAGCTTCTCATTAATATTCAGAGGATACATGTCAAGGGTTGAAAAAAGAATGAAATGTACATGAACACCCAGAATCTCACAAAGCATTCAGATATGTCCACACCATGGCTTGGATGCTGTCCTCTCTGGCCCAGTCTTGCTCAAGTTTAGGATCTTCTATCAGCTCCACATCCAGATTCTGCTGTCCTATGGTCACATCTGTTCCATGCTGGTCTGCTACCTTCAGATCATGGGAACTCTGGGCACCTCTCCTAACTGCAGAGAGAACTTGATTTCCTTATCTGAAAATCTCACAATTTAGTCTTTAGTGCACAAAAATCTCTTAGCCTCAACTTCAAAGACTTGATAAACTTTCCTTTGCTCCAGTTCTACTTCACAAATTCATCAACTGCAAGGCTTGACAGAGGTATATTTGTCTCTAAGTCAAACACAACCAGAAAAATGCAAGATGCTTGCTAAGCTCTAGGTGGCTGGAGGGGTTACAGACCCTACTGGGTTCAGAAAGGGAAAACCATATCCTCCATGCTGAGGGCTTTCTGCATGATTATTCCCTAATTCTCACATTTCTTCTGTGCTTGCTTCCTCTCTTTCCTATGACTATGGTTAAAACCCATCCACTTGCTAAATATTTGTCTAGTTGGATCCTTGAGATTTCATATTTTATTTATTATGTATGGGCATTATGATCATTCAGCAAAATGTGTGAACTGTCTGCCATAGAACTGGCACTAGATTAAAAAAAAAAAAAAAGAACTGGCACTAGAGTTGAAAATCCAAAGGTCAATCTTAGGATAAAAACTTTATAAACCCCCAGGAGCCCGAGCAGTGTGAAGAAGAAGAGGCGAGAACGACCCCCGGACCGGCCAAAGCCCGCGTGCCGCCGCATCCCCGCGTCCAGCGCTTACGTCCCGCCGCCGTCGCCACCATGCCCAAGAGAAAGGCTGAAGGGGATGCTAAAGGAGATAAAGCCAAGGTGAAGGATGAGCCACAGAGAAGATCTGCAAGGTTATCTGCTAAACCTGCTCCTCCAAAGCCAGAGCCCAAGCCTAAAAAGACCCCTGCAAAGAAGGGAGAGAAGGTACCCAAAGGGAAAAAGGGGAAAGCTGATGCTGGCAAGGATGGAAATAACCCTGCAGAAAATGGAGATGCCAAAACAGACCAGGCACAGAAAGCTGAAGGTGCTGGAGATGCCAAGTGAAGTGTGTGCATTTTTGATAACTGTGTACTTCTGGTGACTGTACAGTTTGAAATACTATGTTTTATCAAGTTTTATAAAAATGCAGAATTTTGTTTTACTTTTTTTTTTTTAAGCTATGTTGTTAGCACACGGAACACTTCATTGTTGTTTTGGGGGAAGGGCATATGTCACTAATAGAATATTTCCGAAGCTAGATTGATAACGAGGGAAAAACACCTTCCCCTTCTAGTTTTGAGAAACTTCCTCTTGGCTCCCAGGAGGAGGGATTCCTTGATGTTGACACACATGAGCCACATTGGTGGTGTGGAAAAACTAAAATTCATTTTTTTATGTCCTCTTCTCCCTCTCTGCCTTCAACATAGACTTGACTCCCTTAAACCCAGAGACCTGTTGGAACCTGATCCCATGAAATGGTTCCCAGTATGTCAGGCAATCTGGACTTTACGGTGTCACCACTGAGATGGCGTCCCTCAAAAGAGTTCCTTTTTTTAGCTTGTGGATCTTCAGATTGATAATTCTGCCATTTTCATTTCATTTCCTGAAAGTCAGGGTCGGCTTGTGAAAAGTTGTTAAACAACATGCTAAATGTGAACTGTCAACCCTCACTCTAAACTTTCCCTGTTCAGAGCATCACATGAAGACTTCATTGGGTTTTATAGTGGCTTTCTGATTTTGGTAGTCCATTGAAGAAGGGAGTTTTAAAGTTGTTGTATACTGTTAACGATCGTCCGCCCATGTCCTGCCTGAGATACCATGATTGTTTATGAAAAGTATCTTTAATAAAGCTGGATACAGTTTGGCTTGGAAAAAAAAAAAAAAACAAAGGTCAATCTTAGAAAAGATATAATTCCTGCTGAGCACAGCACATCTGGCCTTGGAAGTCAGCACTTCAGGTACTAGCATTGGAGGCATATCATGTATTAGTATATAGCAAGTATCAGCTCAAAAAATGTTAATTGACCCTCTATGCCCACCTAACACAATACAGCTTTTTGTATAAAGAACAAAAATTTAATGAACCTACAAAGAGAAGATCATTGTACCAATGATCCACAGGAGTAGGAGAGTTCAAATTGTCTTGGAGGAGATAAGACATAAATGTGTGAAAAACGAACAATTTATGGAAGCCTATGATCAGGAGAATTCACTTCTTTGAAAGAAGCAGGCTGTGAAGGCAAGGCAGCTCTACTGACAGAAAAGTTCCCAGCCAAATTTCCTCACGCTCTTCAAATCACAGCACACAGGTTACTACCTATCGCACATTTTTCCCACAGACATAGCCCACCATAATACTGGACCTGCTCAAAATGGACCACGCACCATTAATAGGTCAGGAGGGATGTTGGAGCCTCTGGTGCACAGGAAGCTCTGTACTCTGGGAGCAGTCCAGGGAGGTCCCTTGCATGTTCACGACCATGTGTGTCCTGTGCTTTCTAGCCACTGGGTGGGGTGATTGAAGGAAAAGCAACTCATAGCAACTCCCAGATGGGTGTAGTCCCCAGATAAGGTGCCACACTTACTGCTGTGTTTTCTCCACTTTTCTCCACAGCAAAAGAAGCAACTGATGCCAGCCAGGGGCACTGCTATTTCCTCTAGTGTCCCCATGGTGCCATGCTACCTGGCCACTGGCCCGATGGCCTTGCCCGGGCCTCTATGCCCACCATGGAACAAGTTACAAGCTAAGGGTACATCCTCAGTCCTAGACCCCCAGTCAGGTCACAGGGCACTGTAAGTAACACACCAAGTTGTGGTCAGTGCAGCCCATCCCTCCAGAGGAACTTATTATCACCAAATCGATCACTCCTCTCTGAAGATGAGTCTTTGCTGAGGACTTTTTCTGGTCTATCAGTGAGCTTGATTTGCTGGACTCCAGATCTGGCCAAACACTGATTCCTGGGTGAAGACAGCCGAGACTCCAAAGGGACTCCTGCCTCACAGGCATTAGCAACAGCTCATGACCAAGCCCTTGACTAGAAACCACAGAAAGCCCAACTGTGAGCATCAAGCATGTTGACACTGGGCACATGTTGGAGAGAACTAGGACAAAAATACCCCTCAAGGAGCTTGAATTCATGTTCCTGTTGGGAGAATCTCCTAGTCCAGATTATTCCTTGGGCAAAGGGGTTCCAGCCAAAATTTACACCAAGCTAATTAAATTTCCTACTGTGTTGAGACCTGGGCATGAGCTCCCCGAAACCACAAGCCCAGTCAGAAATCTGGGAATGAAAAGTGAATTGAGGGAACAAAGACTTGAAGCACTTCTGCCCTGTAAGGGAGGGCATCTCCTGGGCCCTGCCATGGCCCAGGTGGGCAGAATCACAGATCATATGCAGGTGTGGAGGTCTGGATCCACTGAACCCAGTTCAGGGTCTGCTCTAGGAAGTGCCAGTGAGGCAGCTCCTGAAGTGTGCATTTATGAGGCTGCCTACACAGGCTCAAATTGTCTCTTTGGGGGCCGTCTTGGCCCCAGGATGGAGCAGAAGGCAGGGAGCCAATGCTCCCAGTCAGAAGGAGCCTGTTAAAGACCTTCAGGAGGGTGCCAGGCTCATTTGAGTGATTCTTTTTCCTTTAGGAAAGCAGACTCTCCTGGAATAACTAAGCCAACGTGAGCTCCTGTTCCACCCTCCCGAATCTGGCCAGGCAACCCAAGCCCCATGCCCATAGCTCCCTCCTTGAACATTACCTCATCTCCAAACACCGCAGGCCAGGCCTCTTGATCAAGCATGGCAGGGTTGGAAAGGAAAGGCAAAGTTTCTGGAAAAGGGAAAAGACTTCACATGACAAGGGCGCTCCCCTCCCTTGTGAGCCCCTCGAGGACATCCTGCCCTGAAGCATCAGGACCTCATAGCCCCTCCCCAGAGCAGCAGGACAGTCATACTGAGATGTCACAACAGTGAGTCCCAGCCTGGTTGCACTAGAGTGGCCTGCGGAACATTTTAATAATAAAGATGTTCAAACACCCTACTCCTTGCCTGACCTATTATATCCTAATCTCCGTTGGGGGTGTGGGCTAGAAGAAAAGCCATGCAACATTTTCAGAAGTCTCTCAGGTGACTTTTAGAAACTTTGACATCTTCCTGGTGAAAGGCCTCTGCTCTGGGGTGTATCAAGGCTGCAGAGTGTGAACAGACACACCACTCCTGCCCTCAGAGAACCCTCAAGTCCTCTCTTAACTCCTGTCTGCACCACTTCACACATAATGAGGCTTCTGAGAAGATGAGAAATGTGGGCATGGGGCTTCACCCAGCTGTGGGCCCCCAAATGGCACCGGCCTAGTACAGTCTAGAGGCAACGGGGAAGGAAGTAGAGCCATGAGGCCAGAGTTGCTGCAGGTGATGAGGCTTCTTTCAGGTTGGTAGAGGGACCCAGGAAGCTACTGAGGTTCAGGACCCACTCCTAGGAGAAAGGTACCAGCTAGACAGGATGTCAGGAGCCATCCTGGCAGTCTACAGGTAGTACTAGATTTCATCCTTAATGACACACTCTCCAAATGACACCCCACACACCAGGGTGCTAGAGTCCCAAGATTCAAGATTCACCCAGTTCCGACCTGCCTCTCCCTGCTCACCTGCCCCCACCCACCACCACCAGGACCAACCACCGAAGCCACTGCTAACTGCCGGCAGGTTGTTTTCCATGTTGGCCACACTCCATCTCAGCCGCTGAGTCATGCGGTCCTCAGAGAAAACAAGGAATTGCTGGTGCCAACCTGTCCTGAAGCCCTCTTTCTGCTCTGTCTAGCCATTATTAACAGACTAATCCTAAATCTTCTGCTTCTTGCAGGACCATGGCTATTTCCCCCATGCCCTAAGAGATAAAGCCAATCAGAATCTGAAGCGGGGAAAATCTTATTCTGGCTACATAAACAGACAAGTCTTATCATTCAGAGTTTGTATCAAATCCACATAAACTCAAATCATAGCTTTGTTTTCAGGTCTTTACACGTACTAACCCCTTGAAGACTTAGAGCCACACCTGCGGTAGGCTTAACTATTCTCTATCCATAGAGAAGGAGCCAAAGACTCCAGTTCCCAGGACCTATGAAATCCAAACTCATGACATTATTTAAAAAGTAGGTGAGACAGGGAGAGGGATGAACAGGTGTAGCACAGGGGATTCTAAAAAAAGAGAAATTATTCTGTAAGATACTGTGGTATACTTTTGTTCAAACCCATGGGATGTTAGGACACAGAGAGTGAACCCTAGTGTAAACTCTGGACTTTAGTTAGTAATAACGTATCAGTAAGGGCTCATCAGCTGTAACCAATGTACCACACTAATGCAAGATGTCCATGACACAAGGAAACTTGAGGAGGGATGATATATGGGGAACTCTGTCCTTTATGCTTAATCTTTCTGTAAACCTAAAAATGCTCTAAAAAATAAAGCCTCGCTTTTCAAGTTAAAAGAGATAACATGCTTTGAAGCATTTGCAAAGTGCCTGACATGTTGGGTATTATAGTTATCATCATATTTCCTGGAGCCCAAGACTTCAATGAGTTTGTCATGAAACCCAGGTGGATCAGAAAAGCTCCTCCCCCCTCCACAGGAATCTAAAAGCCAAAACAAGCAAACAAATAAACAGCAACAGCAAAACCAGAAACAAACTCATAAATACAGAGGACAAACTGGTGGTGGCCAGGGGCAAGGGGCTGGGCAAAATAGGTGAAGAGGATGAAGAGGTATAAAGCTCCAGTTATGAAAAAAATAAGTTATGAAATAAATAAGTCACAGGGATGAAGTAAACAAGTCACGGGGATGAAAAGTGCAACATAATATAAAGTAATTATACTTTAATAACTGGTGATAGCAATACACTTATTGTGGTAAGCAGTGGGTAATGTGTGTAATTGTGCAATTACTATGTTTCACACCCGAAACTATATAACATTATGTGCCAAATATACTTCAATTAAAATAAAATATAAATAAGTAAATAGAATAAAAATAAATTAGATATTTATTTTTTCAAAAAAAAAAAAAAAACAGCCCCACTCAGACTTTGTAAGATATTATTTTCTTGGGTCTATCATCTTTAGGAATAGCCTTGCCATTAGATACTGCTGAAATTAGGTCTCTGCAGCAGACAAATTTATAAAATTGCTAAGTATTTACCAGACACCTGTTTTTCTTGCCTTCCAGCCATGCTGCTCAGCAAGAATGTGACACCCAAGCCCCAGGTATAGAAAAGATTTTCTCAGAGTCAGTGTATCTTTGTCCCCACTGACATGCCTTCTTCTGGCCTTGTATTCTTGTGTTTTTAAAAGATTTGGCCACAGTCACAGTTCTCTAGAGATACAGAACCAAGAGGATATATATGTTAAGAGACCTATTTTAAGGAATTGTTTCATTGATTGTGGGGGCTGATGAGCCTGAAATTTGCAGGGCAGACTGGGGCAACTAATTGGATGAGGCCCCCCCACATTATGGAGGATAATCTCCTTTACTTGATTGATGTCAATTTACCCTAGATGTGAATCATGTCTATAAAATACCTAACAGCAACATCTAGATTGATGTTTGACAGAACAACCAGGCACCATAGTCTGGTTAAGTTGACATGAAATTTAAGTATCACCACTACTTTCTTAAACCAACAAGATAGAAAAGGGTATGTTTGGAAAATATTTACATTTCAAGTGCTCTTGAAGAAATCTACATCAAAATGTTATCTGAGCTGCCAGGCTGATATCTGGACTCTTTTGTGTCCCTCTTGGCTACCTCTGGAGAAAAAAACTTTGTCCCCTGATGTGGCCTGCCACACCAACCCCATGTGCATGGGGATTTGGGAGGAGAGGATGCAACGCCCAGTTTAAGAACCTGCTCATGATGCAGAAACACACTTGCCTGTACACATTACTTTGGACACTCCTTGTAGCCACCAGCCAGAATTCTATCTTGTTGTCACCTGGGTACCTAATACCAGAAATGCTTCCCTCCCAGACCCTGAGGAGCTGAAATGTCCTCACTGTAGGTGGGAAGAGAGATGAGGTCAATCCCAGCATCAGAGGGCCAGAAAACACTGACCAGGACATGGTTATTCCTAACAAGCACTTGGCCCTGGAACTCTCAACACTGGCCAAGCAGGACAGAGAATGTCACTCCCTTCTAGTACCCATTGTGAGCTGCAACAGAAGGGTTCTACAGAGGCCCAACAGGAAACCAAGCTAGAAGTGTGGAGAAATAAGCTTAGGTCATGTTATTATAATGTCCTTTGCACTGTGCTCACAAAGAATGATGAATAATATGAAGTTGCTGGAATATGGCTCAAGGGGTAAGCAGGATTTAGGAGGCCATCACTATCCAAACATTTTGAAGACACTCAACCAAGAAGGAGCATCTTCATCTATAGGACCACCCCTAGGTGGACAACTGAATGAGCAAAGACAAATCCAGACAGAGGTTGTTCCCAGTGATCCAAACTGATGGTGGGAGTGGGGGTTCCACTCCTAACTGAGGCTACCCACTCAGCCTTAGACAGACTAACACACCTTCTCCCCATCATGATAGATAGGCTCCCTCCCAGATGAAAGCTCTGCTTGGTGGCCCTGGAGAACCCTCCATCAGAGTGGTGGCTCTTTGGACATGAACAGGTCTTACTGTGTTGGACATCACTTAGGATTCCTGTCTCACTGAGGATTGGAAACACCCTGCCATGAGCACTGAGCCTGCTCTGGGTGCAAATTCCCGCCAC
The DNA here is from genome assembly GCF_053574225.1 of Canis aureus. Lineage (NCBI taxonomy): Eukaryota > Metazoa > Chordata > Mammalia > Carnivora > Canidae > Canis > Canis aureus. Next base: position 49,326,296 of record NC_135611.1, read on the forward strand.
AACAACCAGAGGAGGCCAAAGATGAACATCCGAAGAATCCAGATGAGGTGAGAGGCAATATTTCCCATCCTTCAAAAGGTGGAAAATGAGAGCTCTTGGGTCAGGTTAACCAGACAGATTAACCTTTCTGAGCACATTTCCCCACCTGCCTGCCTACCTCAGAGTGATGTCTGGAGGGCCAGGCAAGTACTGCATAGGAAGTGATTTGGGAAGATTATCGTGTGTGGGAGAGAACTTTGAAACTCTAATGCAGGTAAATTCAGGCTATCAATATATTGTCATCTTAACTAGACAGGGTAGGTTTAGGGTAACTGGATAATTTGTTTCCCAAAAAAGAAAAACTCACTTGAGATCATTATCTTAGAGCACAAAAACTATCTGCGCTCACAGTTCGCACATATTTTAGACGTTCTTGGTGCTGTTAACTATGGCTCTGCCAAAGCTGATCTGCTCTTCCCCAGCTTGCCCTCTGAAAGCTATTTTATAACTTCCTCTCCTCTGGGGGCACCAGGGTGGCTCAGTTGATTAACCGTCCAGTTCTTGATTTCAGCTCAGGTCATGAGGCTGAGCCCTGTATGGGGCTCTGCACTAGCATGGAGTCTGCTTGAGATTCTCCCTCTCAATCTATCCCTCCCCATGCTTATGTGCACTCTAAATACATACATACATACATGCATACTTTTTAAAAAGTTCCTCTCCTCTGCTAAACCACTCCCCCTCCTCTTCAGCCACTTTTCCTGAAGATGTGTTTAAGTCTCCTGCCCCTGTTTTCTCCACCCTGGCATTCTTTGTACTTAAAAGTTCATATGTCTTTCCTATACTTTTACAAGGGGTTCAGTAGGAAAAGGGTACATTCATGTAGCTCATCTGCCTATTTAAGTAAATATCACATTGTATTTAAGTGTATTTAATATCACATTGTAAATATCACATTGATGTGCTATACCTCGTTTCTGATTCCATGGTATAAGTTTGATTATTGTGTAAATTTTCACGGACTTTCTGCTGGTGGAAGTGAGAATGATTTCAGGAAATATTGCATAAGCAAGACAGGAGTCACCTGCACTCCCAGGCAAGAGAAGATGGCTCCAGAAAATGCCAGTCTCTGATGATATAGTCAAGAAGGCCTTACCTCTAGGGCCAGGAGGCGGTGCTGCAGGAGTCAGAGCCCATTAACCCTGCCACTCAGCAAGACATCCCCTTCCACTCATTCATGCCTGATTCCTCACTCCATCATCACTGATTCAGACAAGCTTTTTCCCCTGGAACTCCTTTTCCTCATTTACCGGTTGCTTCATTTACTCAATTAACATTTATCAAGCACATCCTATGTGCTATGAATTGCGCTATAGATCATGGATACAAAAATGAATAAGATAGGGGGTGCCTGGCTGGCTAAGTCTGTTAAGTGTCTGCCCTTCAGCTCAGGTCATGATCTCAGGATCCTGAGAGTGAGCCCTACATCAGGCTCCCGGCTCAGTGGGGAGTCTGCTTCTCCCTCTCCCTCTGCTGCTCCCCCTGCCTGTGCTCTCTGGCTGGCTCGTGCGCTCTCTCTCTCTCTCTCTCCCTCTCTCTGTTAAATAAATAAATAAATAAATAAAATTCTTTTTTAAAAAAAGAGTAAGATAGGATATTTGCTACCGTAGAATAAATATTGCAGCCAGAGAGGCAAATCTATCAACCCATAATGTGGTCCTTGTAGGACCACAGTGATTAGAAATTTCTACCTGGCTGAGGAAGTCTTCAAAGAGAAATGTAGTTGAAGACATTGAACCAGGGAGAAGTAAAGTAATAACAAGGCGGAGTGGGTAGAAAAAGCCAAGGACCCCTGAGAGAAGCTATCCATATTAAGTCATATCACCTTAGTGTGAATTACAATGAGTAGTTTAATAGGTAATCTCCAGTAAACAACAGAGTGTCCAGGTTTAGGAAGCAGAGTATCTACGTATCAATAAACATGATGCAAAATAGTGGAACTCCACATTCTTGTATTCAACTTTGGCTAATAATATAGACTAAAGCAAAGGTCACAAATTTCAACAGACCTTGAGAGAGTGAGAAAGCTGTTGTCACAAGTACGTTGAGAATACAAAGACCGACCTTGCTACTTCATCTTACTATAAAGTTATCACAGAAGGTGAAGAACATCTGTAAATCAAACACCTCAAAGACACTCCTGGATACAAATGCTAACCCGTCTGACAAATTCTTTCTCTGCATAGTGTCAAACTGAGTCTAGGCTGATTTGTTTGCAGGAAATTCTGTGACGTTCTGTTTGTAAATTCTAAAATCCTGATTAGCATTTCTTCTGGAACATAACCCCTAATCTCTAGGCAGTGCTTGCTTTGCATAGTTGTTATAGAGAATTGCTTTCCCTTGCTATTTTATTTGTTTAACAAATTGTATTTGTTATAAGATATTTATTGTAGAACATAACAATAGTTTACTCATCTAAATTATAATGTACACATCAGTGCTGTGGTAATTAGATCACTGTCATGACCTCACTGATTTTATTTTGGAAAGCTCATCTGTATATAACTGGCTGGACTTACTTATGCATCAGGAATTATCTAGGAGTGTATCTTGGCTTTCATCATACAGGCTGGTTTGAGAAATAAACTGGGCTCCAATCAGAGTCATTCCTCTGAAAACAATGCAAAGTGAGTTTTGCATCACACAAATACACAAAAAGTTCAGATGAGGAAGGCTACAGGCTAATTTTGCATGCAACTCTGAATGACATTGGCTTCTTCCTAGCTGAGACCTTCTTTTCATACATTATGCAGCTCTGCCTGAGTCTCCTAATAGGGGCTTGCTCAGGCCTTCGCTGCCTGAGGATTAACCTTAGAGCAGGAAGGTGTTGTTTCTAGAGGTCTGCCCTGTGCCATCTCAAACTGCTCGACTAGAACAGAGAAAGTAGAAGTTCTTTGCATCGCAAAGCAACATACCCATTGTAGAACATAACAATAGTATGTTGCTGCTGTATTTCTAATGCCTGTAGTGGCGCCTGGTACATGGAAGGTGTGCAATAAATCTTTGTTAAATGGAATGAACCTGAACAAATAAACTAATTCCAACCTTCATTTTCTGTGGTATGTATCAAACTGTAGAAAATGTCTTGTTTTTTTTTTTTTTTTAAGATTTTATTTATTTATTCATGAGAGATAGAGAGAGAGAGGGAAAGACACAGGAAGAGGGAGAAGCAGGCTCCATGCAGGGAGCCCAATGTGGGACTCTATCCTGGATCTCCAGGATCAGGCCCTGGGCCAAAGGCAAACGTTCAACCACTGAGCCACCCAGGCATCCCTTGGTTTCTTTTTATTCCATGACACACACAACCTCAGTCTACCATGTTGAAGAAAGCATTGTATAATGGAATTACCATCTCACTGGGGGAAGTGGAGACTTATATAATCAAAAAAGTACCATAGTTATAACTGGTCATCTCCCTCATTTTACTGAACCCCAGAGAGAAGACATGCAATTGCCTGTGGCTTTCTTTTTCCCCACTGATAGAACTCCTACTGTGAACCAGACATGAGGCCAAATGCTGGGACTGGCACAGGGGACAAAGTCCCACTCTCACAGAGCTTGATGTCCATGAACACAGAGGTTTTCAAGCACTGGTCCCCAAACCAGGCCAGGTATCCTGAAGCCTTATTAAAAGTGGAGAGTATCTATGAATGCCCAAGCTAGAGGGTGATGGTGCTCAAGATTACAGAAACTAATACTATGTCAATGTCTCCCTCTACAAGGCACTTATTAATTACAGAGGGTAAAATCACTTTACAGTTGAGAAACCTGGCAGGGACCACCTTAACCAATAACCAGTGTTGCCATTTGCCAAAATGGAATTAATCGATTGCAGGGGCCTCCAGATTTGATGCATAAAGAAAGACACATCATCACTGGGTATGACGGATGGCCCAGAGAGCATAACCCGAATCCAGTCATGAGGAATCAGCAGACACACCCAAACCAAGGGACATGTTGCAAAATCACTGACCTGTACTCTTTAAAAATACTAATGTTGTGAAAAGTAAACAAAGCCTCAGGAACTATTCCAGAGTAAGAGAGGCAAATGAGATATGGCAATGGAATGCAAGGTCTTGGATTTACTTTTTCTATAAAGAATATTGTTGGACTATTGGCAAAATCTGAATAAAGTTTTTAAATTAAACAATAACATTGCATTGATGTTAATTTTCTGGTTTTGATTATTATATTGTGTATTATGAGATAAGCCTTAGTGTTTAGGAAACAAATATTTAAGGGTAAGAGGCATCATGTCTCATGCCTGTAACTTTCTCTTAAGTGGTTCAGAAAAAAACTTAAACACACATAAGTGTGTGTGTGTGTGTGTGTGTGTGTTGAGAGAATGCAAACACTTAGTTCATCTAGGTGAGGTTATTCGGGAATTCTTTATATGATTCTTGCATCTTTTCTGTAACTTTTAAATATTGTCATTTTTAAAATTTAAATAGAGATGCCAGGGCTCTCCCCTGAGAAATTTTGATTCAGTAGACTTGGATGAGTCTAGGTATTCTCCTTTTTAATAAGTACCCAGGTAATTCTGATGCAGCTTGCCTTCAGAAAGGGATCCAGGATCAGTGTGCACTGGGATTTGCCTACAATCACACAGCTATTCAGAGGCCAAGCCAAGACCAGACTATCTCTTCCCTTCCTGTCCAGGGTTCCTTCCACCATATTATATACTTTCTTAAAGTAAAATTAGGCACATGTTTAAGATCATTTCAGCTAATAGGCATCAACACACATGCTCTTCCAAGGCTATGTCCTTGAAAATGGCTCCAGCTGTGGAAACAGTGGGCAGTGAGTACATTCCAGAGGTAGAAGATGGCATAAGGAGCTTCTAACTGCCTGGGTCCAACTCACAGGTCCTCACAATTATCTCCTCCAACAGGAGGTCAGAGCTCACCCCTGCAGACAGCTAGGCCTAGCCACTGCAATGAAAAATAGACACTAAATCAGAGGTCATGGTTCCCTCATACATGAGGGTTCCCTCACCATGAAGTCACTGTAGCCTCAAACAACAGTTATTTTCCCAGTAATCTGTGCGTTAAAGTGGCTGTCTACATGTGTGTCCATGTGTGTGTGCACCAGAAATCCTTAGATTCAAAAACAACACTCTGTACTAGGCCTGTGTAAAGAAAGGACGGCCTACCAAGCACCTTCTCTTGGGCCTCAAATTCTCAGGTTCACATTTCACAAGAGAGAAAAGAAAGAAGAAGGAAGAAAGGAAGAAAGGAAGGAAGGAAGGAAGGAAAAAGAAAAGAAAGAAAGAATTGGAATCTTGTCAACCCCAGGAGGACTCTGGCTCCATCTACATAGAATATGATGCAAAAATCATTAGAACCATCAATTCTTAGAATGGAAGGCTCTTTCTGAAAGAACCTGGCCCCAAACCTCACCAATTTTTATAAACAGATAGAGCTGTTCTGGGAATTGATAAATTTCTCAGTCACGGGGTTAAGTAGAAGACGAATGTTCTAATGTCAACCCTGCCCAGTATGATCTCAAATGCAACTTTCCAGAAAGAAATATAAACTAGCCATTGACAAACTAATAGGATATTTTCTTCATCCTAAAAAAAAAAAAAAGAAAAAAGAATATGATTGTTTTTGAATTTGGGTATCCTAACCAGTCCAGGGTGGGTGATTCAAATTCTGTGAAGTCGATTTATGATCAGTGATGACAAGAGAAGAGGACAATGGTTATTTGAAGAAGTAGAAAAACACAAGTGATTTCCCTTGGGAGGAAGGGAACAAGATGACATGATGCAGAGTTGTTATTTCCCCATGATGCCTGCTCATGCACCTTTTAAAGACCAGAGGCGGAAGAAAAGCAGCTTCCTATCGCCTAGTCTACAGGAATGGATAGGCGATATGAGGCACCTGCCATTGGCCTGGGAGGTCAAGAAATGCAGGCTGCTGGTCCAGAAGAGAGGCAGTGCAACCACCAGTATGGTTTCTCTGCCTCATTCCACGTTTCCTCTTATCCAAATAACCTCCAATGCAGGAAAAGAGCAAAGGAACAAGCACATAAACTTGTTTAAATGATTGAGTTATAGGCATACCTGGGTGGCTCAGTCTTTTGGGCTTCTGATTCTCAATTTTGACTCAGGTCATGGTCTCCGGTTCGTGGGATCAAGCTCCTGTGTCAGGCTCTGTGCTCAGCACAGAGTCTACCTGAGATTCTTTCTCCCTCTCTATCCCTCCCTCTCTTCTCCTCCCTTCTCTTTTACACACACTCTCTCTTTCTCAAATAAATAAAACAATAAAATCTTTAAAAAATAAAAACATTGTTTTAAATGACTGAGTTATAACTTTAGTTGAGGAAAACATCAGCTTGTAGTGTGAGCATTACAGAAAGTACAAGGACTAACGTGTTGGCAGGAACCCATGGACAAACACAGCAATTGCCACAGAAGGATGAGTGAAAATACCCCATCACACTGCACCCAGTGAGGACTGGGGACCCTGCACTGACACCTCACCTGACCCTCAGGGCCCTGTAGACATGAGTGTGAAGATGGCCACTCTAAGACACACACCCTAAAGCCCTGTATGAAATCATTGCTATTATTCTTGTTTTCAAAAGGAAAATTCTCTCTCTCGGGTAGGGATCTTTGCCAAATTGCTTAGTTACCAACTGTGTGTTTGCGGTTGTATTTACAAACTCAGTCCTTCCCTTCCCTTCCCTGTTTTAATCACCAGAAACTCTGTTGGTTTACTGCCCAGGCCTGGCTTTGAGATCAGGCTGCCAGAGGCACTCCTGAACAAGAACTGCACCAGGTCTGATCCTCTCTCTCACAGGCCATCGTCTCCTTCTGCGGGCGTGTTAACTTCTCTCCAACTGTGCTCCATCTCCTCACTCCCTCATCTTGCCAACAGACTCGTGCTGAGCACCTACTATTATGTACCAGTCGCTCTGCTATGTACTTGGGGATACCTAGAATAAGATGGAGCAAATTCCTGCTCCTGCTTGACTTATCTTAATTTACCTACTCCTTACAATTATCCCAGAAAGGAGATATTAATGTTTCTATTTCACAGAAGAGCAAATGAAGGCAGAGAGCACTTTAGTAACATGACCAATGTCACACTGCTACCAAGCATTGGGAGGCTAGATTTGATTCAGGAATGCTGATTGCAGAGCTCACACCCCCCACCCACGGTGCTGTAATGAGACCCTCACAGTCCAGTAGTAGAACACGCCCGTGGATCACAGGGGCAGGGCAGTGTGCCAGGTGTCTCATCCTAGAGATGGACTCAGGGAATTACGGGGCACAAGATCCGACTTCACCTGCAATCCTCTGTATGGGAGAAACCGTGTTTCCAGTTTGTGTCACTGGCCTTTGAGCCCTAGAATCCTCATGAGGCATCTTAGATACGCCCCAGGGCTCCAGACCAGCTTATGGGATAAAGCGGTGAGTGAATGAAAAAATGACCTCCACTCTAAATGCTGTATAGACCTCAGCATTCATTTGGCCACTGCTTTTGTGGGTTGCTGCAGCAGGGCCACACACCATCTAGAAGAAATGCCTTAAAGGACACAGCTCCAGACATTCCATTGCCCCCAAGGAGATTTCTGGCCCCCTATTAGATGGCTCATAGGGTCCTAGGAGTCAGAGTCAGGAGCAGCATGAGAGTCTGGTAGGGATGCTCAGGGTGGCAAGGCTCTAAAAAAAAAAAGGATGGAGATCAAATAAAATAAAAATAAAGCAAATTTTTGATTAGCTAAAGGTCAACCCCATCTGTAGTCATCTGAGATTCTTCTAATTTTGTTAGCTTGTCTTGTTTTAATCTCATTTAATCATTTATTTTCAGACTGCCTGCCTGGGGCTATACAACTCTAACTAGAGAGTCAGGAATCACAGAATTTCCAAGTTAGAATATTTGAGATCACTCAATACAACTCACCCATTTTACAGATGATGACACAAAGGCCTGAGGATGTTTGGTGAAAAGTTCAAGGTCACTCTTCTACCAGTATAAAGCAGGAATTAAAATACCTCTGCTATCTTGCAGTCTTAACAGATTTCTATTTCCCAAACACTCAGGAATCTATTACCTAATGTCATGGCTAATTTGCCCAGAGACAGATTCTGAAAATTCTACACTTGGTTTAGTAGTTTTAATCAAAATATCCCATTATCTTCTGTCTTCCTAGTAATGTTTTTTTTATTTATTCTGTGACTCTTTCACCCTTGGATTTTTTTCTTACTGCCTTTTATTCTCATTCTATCATAAAAGAATCCGGTGTATTTCTAAATGTGTCTACTGTCTTTGACAGCATCTATTGCCAACCATGCTATGACTGGATGGTCCCACAGTGCCACCTCTGGACTGCAGCATGTGTCAAGATGGCATGTGGCACCAACTTTTATAGTGATTTGAATAAAGAGGCGAGTTAGCAGGAGAATAATTATGATTACATGTTCTTTATTAACCTTTCTTGTTCATTGCTAAGAATAATGTTGAAACAAAATCGTCTAGGATAGTAAGTTGCTTGCAAACGAAAGCTTGGCATCACCCTTTTGAGGGCTCCTCTCCCAGCATTCATAAATTCACCCAAGTTTCTACCTCAGTGACTTATCATGAATAATACAGCAAAGCAAGTGCAGCCCAACTAAAGAAAGATCGGAAGACATGAAAATGCAAAATCTCCTTTTACCTGGCCCCACTGCTGACAACTCCAAAGGAAGCTGATCTCATCACTGTGGCTCTTTATTAAAAGAGACAGAAAGAACCTCTAGCCAGTGGTCCAGAAAGAGTACCAGAAACCTTCTGATTGGCTTCAAATGACTGTGTATATTTTAAATAAACATTTCAAAGACATATGTGACTCCCAAATATTTTTAAATCAACTGTGGAAGAGGATGGGAAACCATGGAAAGATTTTTAAGAACAAGTAGAACCTGATCATGTGTTTCAGACCTCTGTAGTGACAGGGTGGAGAACAGCCCCCAGTGACAGGGTGGAGAACAGCCCCCAGTGGAGGCTGGCTGGAGGCAGAAGACTGGCAGGAAGGGTAAGAAAGGGCTCCAGGCATGGGGGCAAGCACCTGGCCACACAGGAATGAAGAGCAGGAGTGGAATTGCATGAGATTTGGGGGGCTATGTAGAAATGTTTAGAAACTGACTAGTTATGGGGTGTGGGGGACAGAAAAGAATCTGGCATGATCCCTGGGTTTCCAGCCTTGGCAAGGCATAGGACAGGGTCATCAAATGAAGCTGGATTACAGCAGGAGGAGAAACCATTTTGAAGACAAGGTGATGCAGCATTAGATACTTTGTACTTCAGTTTCCTGTGGGGAAAGATGCTTTGAGACTGTTTGAAATGCATCCAATGCTTGGAGGGTGATCAGGGACATAGTCAGAAAATACCATTAACATTTATTTAGGTACCTGTTAAAGTGATGATGGTAAATAGATCATCTAGGGAGGAAAAGCAGCAGGAGACTAGAGATAAGTGGCAGACAAAAGCCAGTGACACACCAACGTTTGAAGAAGGAGCAGAAGAGGGGGTGACAGAGACAGGAGCAAATGGCCCAGGAGGCTTGGGAAGATCACCAGGGTACAAAGGAAGTCTGTCCTGCAAGACAAGGAATGGAAACTATTCATTGGATTTTGCAAGTGGAAAGTCACAGGTTAGCTCAGCTGGAATACTTCCACGCTCTTGATTCAGATGGAAGAAAAATGGTTCTGGCTTTTCCAATGTCTAAAAGGTAATGAAGAAGAAGCAGTGAGTGTCTTGGTCCATTCGGGCGGCTGTAACAAAATACCAACAAAATATCAACAACAGAAATTTCCCCCCTCTCAGCTCTGGAGGCTGCAAGTCCAAGATCAAGCCTGGGGCAGGTCCAGTGTCTGCAGAAAGCCCACTTCCAGACTGTAGGTGGCCCACTTCTCTCCGTGACCCCACAGGGCAGAAGCAGGAGGGGACTCTGGGGCCTCTTTTATCAGAATGCTAATCCCACTCCTGAGGCTCTGCCTAAGTACCTCCCACGGGCCCCCCCGTCTTAACACCCTCAAAAGGGAGCTTAGGTTTCAACCCATGAATGAGGGGGTGAGGATGGACATGAGCATTCGGACAGCAGCAGGGAGCACACTGGACCAGGCCAAGTAAGGAGAGAGAGGGAGAGTGGTAGCTAGAGATCGTGCCAGGGAGACAGTTTGGGTTCCCTTTCCACAGAGGTGGGAGCGTGTCTGCACCTGAGGGATGCGTGAGAAGCCAGGGAGGATACACACCTGGGCAAGAGGGCGAAGACGGAAGACACAGGCCTCTGAGGAGACAGTGATGTTTGTAGCCTAGGTCCATTTCCTTTTTCTTTGTTCTTTTGAATAAATTTAACATATACAATTTTATTTAACTTATGTATACACAGTGAAGTAAACACTACAACCAACCTAATTAACACATCCAACACCGCACATAGTTACCAAGTGTGTCCATGTGTGGGTGTGCCCATGTGTGTGCATGCACTGGGAGAACACTTAGGGTCCACCGTCTCAGCAATCTTCAAGTACACAGAGTGCTACGTAACGTACAGTCACCACACTGCACCTTACATTTCCAGGAGGTGGTCCTGCTGCAGATCTGAAACTCTGTATCCCTTGACAACATCTCCCACTTAGCCCTCACCCCAGTCTGGGTCACCACCACTCTACTCTCTGCTTCTTTAAGTTTGGTCTTTTCTGATTCCACATGAAAGTAAGATCCTACAGTTCTTGTCTTTCTATGTCTGGCTTATTTCACTTAGCATCATGTCCTCCAGGTCTATCCAGGTTGTCACCAATAGCAAGATCCCCATCTTTTCTCAGACTGAATATCTCCCACCTCTTTACCCATGCATCTGTCAATGGACATTTGGGTCGTTTCCATATCTTGGCTACTGGGAATACCACTGCAGTGAACATTGGGAGGGTAGGTGTCTCTTCGAGATCCTGATCAATTCCTTTGGATAAGCAGCCCCCAAGCAGGATTACTAGATCAGACAGGGGTTCTGTTTTTAATTTTTGAAGAACCTCCATACTATTGCCATAATGGCTGTACCAACTTACATTCCCACCAGCAGTGTGCAAGAGTTCCAATTTTTCCATGCCCTGGTCAACATTTAACTTTTGTTTTTCAAATAATAGCCATCCTGGCAGGAGTGAGACTGTTACTGAACCCAAGTTTGGTTGCCAGTCGCTCGGAAGGCCAATACTCAGGAGATGAGTTTCTACTGGAAAGGAATATGAGCTTTATTTGGGAGGCTGGGCATCTGGAGAGAAAGCGGACTCCTGTCCAAAAGCCAACTCCAAGGTTTCTGCCTGGCCCAGGAATTCTTAAAGGGGCTTAATGGGTTAAGGGAGTGCAGTGGTCTGTGACATTTCTTGACGAACATGTAGACTGATGATGCCAACTACAGAGTTATCTTGGTGCTTGGAGGTTGTACAAGAAGTCCTAGTTCCTTGGTGCTCAGGGGAGTGGGGAGTTGTGCAAGGAGGTCTAGTTCCTTGGTACGGGAGATTATGCAAGAGTCCTCTGTTTTTCCTGCAAAGGAGGGCAAGGTCTAGAGATGCACAAAGGGAGGTCAATAGAGTCATTTGTTGTGACCTTAAAAAAGAAAAACATTTTTGCTAACAGATTGCTGGTGATCAGAAAGCTGTGACGGCTTCCAATAGACTTGCTGACCTCTGTGGCCTGGGGACATTCTGGTCCTTCATTCCCCAAATCTCAAAGAAAGTAAATTAGTTCTGTTACAGATCAAGGCATTGTCAGCAACCAAGGAGTGTGTTACCTTGAACAGGTTAACCCTTCAGATGGGCTGGAATGCTATTACCACGTGATATCTCATTGGGGCTTTGATCGGCATTTCCTGATGATTACTGATGTTGAGCAAATTTCCATGTGCCTGTTGACCATCATCTGCCTTCTTTGGCAGAATAGGTCAGTTTTCGATGGGAATTGGGGAGTTTTAGTACCATGTAGAGCTTTAGTGTAAAGCCATCTAACTTCTTTAATTGGTGGACAAGGCTGAGGCACAGTAAGGATCTAGGCTGTCTAAAAGGACTAAGATACTCACTATTTCTTCAGTGAGAGGTCTTTTTCTTCCAGGACAGAACTACTGTTCCAGCTCTGGTTCTCATGCTCCTGAAAATAAGCATCTGATTTGCTGATGGCGGGTTCCATGGGGCTGCAGTTGGCTAGAAACCATATACCTCTGTATCCAAAGTTGAGTTATCACTCCCCAGAGAACATGGTCAGTGGTGCCTGCCAGGGGCCAGCCCCACAAATAGCATGGTTTCATTTCTTTGTCATTGACCTGGAAGAAGGATTGAAGGATACACCCATGTAGTTTGGTGTATGCTGTCAAGCGAGGCAGGGGAGCTAACATCTTGGAAGAGAGATGCAGAATTCAGTCACTTGGATGAGTTAGATGAATGCTTCAAAGGGAAAAAGAAAAAGATAAAGTTCATGGGGAATTATGTTTAAAAAAAAAATAGCACCATCTTTGCACCAAGGAAAAGGACTCAACAGGTATAGCTCTGCACAAAGAAATGCAACTATGAAAAATTGATTGCTTTCAAAGGCCAGAGAATCTTGTTTCTATTGCCATCTGTTTTGGTCTCATAATTCCTACAGCATTAGACCTAACTTAGATCTTTGTTTTTTTAAAAAACTGAGCTAACAAGAGTCAGGAAAGAGGAAAATAATGAAAGGACATGGAAACTATACCCTACCTAGGAAAGATAAAGAATGGAAGGACAAAAAGGGTTGAAAGCTATTATAACTATCCCACAAATTTTTAAGAAAAATGTCTGACGTAAATATATCAATAAATGAATGTAATGTCTTAAAATACTCTTTTACAGTGTTCAAAGAGCAAGTATTAAGGATACTGACTTGTTCTCCACTTTTGGGGGGTTTGTTTTGTTTTTTGTTTTTTTTTTCCCCCTTTAATAACATCATATTTTTGCAAAGTTGGTTTTGATAGTTGATGTGATCAAAACCAAGTACTGCATCAAAATCAAGGTGGAACAGATACAAAGGGTGGCAGTGTCCAATCCGATGTTGAGGTTGAAGAAGCTGTGCAAACAGGGGCATTTATTTCTCTATACATGACTGTAGTTAAGAATGAAATTAAATATGGTTTCTTTCCATTTATGTGTACTCTTTTTTTCAAATGGTTCCTAAATTGTTAGGGTGCACATACTTATAAGTACTTTGGACCTAGCTAGTTAATAAACAGAAGTATTGTGAATTTCTTCCGGCCTAGGAGTACCATGAAAGCTGTGACTACAACACTAAGCATGCATTAGCTGACATCATGGGCAATCTCTGCTGGACACCCGCCCTGGTTTACCCTCAGGAGTACCCAGGCTGACCCTGCCTCTGATTCTTTTTTTTTTTGGGGGGGGGTATATTATTTTATTGGAGTTCGATTTGCCAACAAATAGCATAACACCCAGAGCTCATCCTGTCAAGTGCCCCCCCTCAGTGCCCATCACCCAGTCACCACAACCCCCCGCCTACCTCCCCTTCTACTACCCCTTGTTCATTTCCCAGAGTTAGGAGTCTCTCATGTTCTGTCATCCTCACTGATACTTCCCACTCATTTTCTCTCCTTTCCCCTTTATTCCCTTTCACTGTTTTTTATACTTTTGAAAGGAATTGATGAGGCCAGCAGCCAGGTGGAGCTCAAATGATCTACAAAGCAGAGTCTGCTGCCTGCAAAGTATTATCAAAATCTAAAACAAACTATGAGATGTTGTAGAACCTCCCTTCCTGAAAGCTGTTAAAAATAAAGGCACTTGTTTTACTGCTGGTGTAAATTCACATCTGGAGAGCAATTTGGAAATATGTTTCCAAAGGCTTAAAAATATTCATATTCTTGACCCAAGCATTCCATTTGCAGGACTTTATGCAAAGCCCCAATTCTGATTTCCACTCCTTTGTTAACACTCTGTGACATTGGATATCTCTGAGCCTAATGGATCTTTCAGATCCATTAAGTGGGCAAATAGTACCAAATCACAAATTGTATTCAGAAATAATCAAAATAATATAGGTCCTATGTTTAGCATAATAACTAAAATATAGTGCTTAATAGACAATAGTTGTTTGTAAGTCTAATCTTGAAGGTGTCTGGTATATTACATACATACCATAATAACTATTTGACTGCTATAGTAAAAGATTCAAAAAGTGAAAAGTTCACGATATATTTGTCTGTGCTTTCTGATACAATCCCAGCATATCTTGGGATACATAAATTTGGAAATCTATCTGAAAGCCATACAACAAAATTTCTTCATAGGTTGCTTATGGGTGGTACTAAGTAACAAGCGAAATTTTCCCCTTTATGTTTTTCTGTATTTTCTCATTTATCTACAATTAACACGTTACTTTTTAAAAGATGTATTTATTTATATTAGAGAGAGAGTGCATGGTGGGAAGGGGAAGGGCAGAGGGAGAAAGTGAGGGAAACAGCTCCCTGCTGAGCTCAGAGCCTGACTTGGAGCTCATGGGACTCAATCCCAGAACCCCAAAATCATAACCTGAGCGGAAACCAAGAGTTGGATGCTTAACCAACTGAGCCACCCACGTGCCCTCACATATTATTTTTCTAACAAAACTTAAAAAGGAAATGTTCTATTTAAAATTTTTATTTAGAAGGGTGCCTGAGTGGCTCAGCTGGGTAAGTATCTGACTTTGGCTTGGGTCATGATCTTGGGGTCCTAGGATTGAGCCCCACGTTGGTCTCCTTGCTTACCAAGGAGTCTGCCCTCCTCCTCCTCCTTGTGCGTTCTCTCTCTCTGTCAAGTAAATAAATAAAATCTTTTTAAAAAATAATAAAATAAAATAAATTTTTTGTTTAGAGAATCAGCTGGCCTTTGTGGTACTATTAAGCTACATAATTCTGTTTAAAAATTCCCTAAACAGTATTCAAAATAATCTCTAGGAAGAGGTTCAAGTTACCTTCGGAAATAATTTCTGGAAGAGTGTGCAAGTTTATAAAGCTTGCAAATGAGCTCTATCAGATGCTAGCAACTGATGACAATGGTTTACACATGTGTCACAAGCTGCACTTCCCAGAAACTTAACTTTTGGAGGGCAAAGGAGGTTACAGATGCCTGTAAAATCCTCATGAAAGTTCTGGACTGTTTTTCCAAGAAAATGCACATTTCCTATCTACAGTTGGAATGTGGGGTCCTGCTTCAGAGGACTCAAGGACTCCCTGCCACTCAGCCCACCAGTAGCTATTAGGGAAACACCAATGTGATATGCTCCCTTCAACCTAAGAATAAAGTGGAAAACCACTTCTTTCCTATTTCCGAGAGTAAGACAGGAGCTTAGCATAAAGAAGTAGCTAATGACCAGCTCATTTCTTCCTTTTCATTTGCCCCAAAAGAACATAAGAGAGACAGAGATGAGAAAAATGGGCTGGACCTTATAGGTGACCTGTCGTGTTAAAGATGCTAATTAAGCTGAGTGAAGTAAGTCAGTCGGAGAAGGACAAACATTATATGTTCTCATTCATTTGGGGAATATAAATAATAGTGAAAGGGAATATAAGGGAAGGGAGAAGAAATGTGTGGGAAATATCAGAAAGGGAGACAGAACGTAAAGACTGCTAACTCTGGGAAACGAACTAGGGGTGGTGGAAGGGGAGGAGGGCGGGGGGTGGGAGTGAATGGGTGACGGCACTGGGGGTTATTCTGTATGTTAGTAAATTGAACACCAATAAAAAATAAATTAAAAAAAAAATAAAGATGCTAATTAAGATTAGTTTGAATAATCTAGGAATAGGGAATAAATCTCCTATAGTTAAGTTGGAGGGCAGGAGTCCCTGGTACTTGTAGGTCCCAGTAGATCAATAGACTATAAATATAGGTATAGTATACATGAGATAGACTCTAGATCTATAGACTAAGACCAACGGAATTTTGCTCTGACATCAAATGTTAAACCAGTTTTGGATTTGGTTGTTCTAGATAATTACTGTTTTTTTCATGAGAGTCTCATAAAAGCTAATAGAGTTAGGGGTTTATCTCTTTTAAAAGCTTACTCCACAAGATTATCTACTCTACTCTTTAATGCTTGGGTTCATTAAATATAGTTTTCATTTTATGTGTGGTTTGGGAAATTCACAGGTATGTGAATTTGGAACAGGCATGTATCTTGCAGCTCAGAATGCAAGAAGGGGGCCCAGAGGGCTACTGCCCACCCTCATGGCAAAGTTCCAACACTGTAGAGGGAAACCACCTGCTGTAGGGACACAGGCGACAGACATCTGGAAACCACAAATTCAGAGCTAAGGGCTGGCCATGTCCCACACTGATTTAGACACTCATCTTTAGGAGGCTTTACTATAAAGCTTGCATGTTTGCGACTATGTTGGTGTACCCCTCTCTGCTCTATCAGAGGATAGCTGGGTGCTATGTTTGTGCTTCCAGCCTTGAGGGAGCTGGGGGGCAGCCAACAGGGGAGTCCTCTGAATATTTCTGGGGAAGAGAGAGAGGAGAATCACTTCTGGAAAACACACAAAAATTACCACGCACAGCTTAGTTACCAAAGAAACAGTGAAAACAAGATCAAGGCCAGGAGAAAGACAGGGAGTCAGTGACCTGCTATATCAGCTCTAAATCTTCCCTAAGGCACCTGCCTCATCAGCACTATGACCTGAAGTCATGACCTCCCTGACACATCCTCACACATGTCAATGCAGGACCGGCCTCCCATGGGTCGAGGGAGTTGATTGAAGGTCACTGGAGGTTGCCTAGAGTGGTATGACTGAGGCATGGTCAGGACTATGACCCCAAGTGGGCCAGAGGTTTCAGGGATATTCAGAGGAAGCACAGAGCCTGAGGGCACAGGTGGGCTAAGCCATGGACATACAGAGCACCCATCAGTTCTTCTCAGGATCAGAACTCACATAGCATAGGGCTGCACACAGGCTGGTGAGGACCATGCATCGTCAGAAAATAATTCTTTTTATATGTTTATCATAAGAGCTATAATAATAGCTGCAGCATATTACCTTCAGAGGGCACTTGACAGATTGTATGGGTGATTATAAATCAATGAGGACTCAAGATGAAAATGGCTGGGCAGACAGTCTAGTCTGCCAGACAAAGAGGAATAAATCATCAAACAAGGATGATCTGGAACTGGAATTAAATGTGCAAAGAGTCTCCAAGACTCCAATAGAAGTAAGACTCCTCATAACAAAGTCTGAAAGATGGGAATGGAAGCCTGGAGGCTCCTGGAAGGCATCACCCAATGCTCTTACAACACTAACAGTTTGTGTGTTTTGGGTGCTTACTCTGTGCCCCTGACATTGATAATCTAATGCTCCCCACAATAAGCAAGTTCTCTTGGGATTCCCATTTTATTTTTTTATTTTTTTATTTTTTATTGGTGTTCAATTTACTAACATACAGAATAACCCCCAGTGCCCGTCACCCATTCACTCCCACCCCCCGCCCTCCTCCCCTTCTACCACCCCTAGTTCGTTTCCCAGAGTTAGCAGTCTTTACATTCTGTCTCCCTTTCTGATATTTCCCACACATTTCTTCCCCCTTCCCTTATATTCCCTTTCACTATTATTTATATTCCCCAAATGAATGAGAACATATAATGTTTGTCCTTCTCCGACTGGATTCCCATTTTATAGATAAGGAAGCTGATCCTCAGGGAGTAGTATGTGGTGATTTCCCTAATAAGAAGTTAAACCGAAGTTTGAACCCAAGTAACTTGACTCTAGAGCTTGATGCTTTTTTCCTCCCAGCTTTATTGAGCAAATCACTTCTATATATTTAAGGTATGCAACTTGATTTAATATAAATACATTTTGTGCAATGTTTACCACAATCAAGTTAACACACACATCATCTCACATAGTTACCATTTTATGTGTGCAAGAATACTTAAAACCCACTCTCTTGGGCAGCCCTGGTGGCTCAGCGGTTTAGAGTCACCTTCAGCCTAGGGCGTGATCCTGGAGACCCTGGATCGAGTCCCACATCGGGCTCCCTGCATGGAGCCTGCTTCTCCCTCTGCCTGTGTCTCTGCCTCTCTCTGTCTCTGTCTCTGTCTCTGTGTCTCTCATGAATAAATAAATAAAATCTTAAAAAAAATAAAGAAAAAAGTAAACATCTTTAAAAAAAAAAACCCCACTCTCTTAACTATCGAGTGAATAGTACAGTATTACTAACTGTAGTCACCATGCTGTCTCTTAGAACCCCAGAATTCATATATCTTGTACCTAAAAGTTTGATGGTTTTTTTTTTTTTTAAGTTCGATGTTTTTAAAAACTCTATGTCCTCTCTCAAAGATCCTTCCCACTACCTCCTCTTCATTTCAATCACTTGAAAAGTGAGCCTGGGGACTGTTGGCCCTGAAGAAGCGATTTTTGGTGTCAATGGTGAAATCTGGCACAGGTCCCACCCTCTCCTCCAGCTCTCTCTGAATCCTGACACTTGGTTCATCAACCTTTAGGAAGCCCCTCCACTTTTGCTTGAAGAAAAGATAAGACACACATTATGATAGGTAGAAAAGAAGGGATTAGATAAACCAAGTTCATGTTTGGTTTTTAAAAAGAAGAGCAGCCTGAATGGTGCATTATGGAGATAAAATGATACTGAATGCATGGAAACCAAATGGCCTTAAACTTGACTATAGCCCAGCACTTTCTAACGGTACAATATTGACTATGCCAGTGGTTTTCTCTGTCATAAGGACTAGCCAATAAGCTAAAGAAAGACCTCTGGGCAATTCGCTTCAGCTGCCTGAACAATAGTAACTGAACAATCACCTCACCATTTTGTGGCTCTGTTCCTGATCTTTTCTGAAAGAGATCAGAACCAACCACTTATTAGCCTGATCAGTGGTTCATACTCATACACCCTATGGCCAACTCTGTCGGAATTTTGCTTCCCTCTGAAGATAGTTTGTTCTAATTGGCCCACTCCAAAGAATTCAGGCTGCCACAGAGGAGGCTGCAAGAGCCATGGTAAACTTCTCTGATGAACGGGAATGGATGACAACAATTAAAATAACAAAATCCTTTTGTGATTAGCTCAAAAAGAAGGAAGTGAGGCAAAACCTCTCAGGGCAGACATAGAGAAAATAGGGCTGCAGAAGAGGCAAAGAAACGAAACTTCACAAAGACATTGATCTGTGGTACCAGGCCTGCACATTTGTTGTAACTGCCTCAGGGAGACACAGAAAAGATGTTTGAAGAAAGCATTGGTGGGTCATGTTTGTATAGTATTTATTGCTGATCCAGCCAAGTATCAGCAGAGACAAAATCCAAAATACCTGCCATGGCTTCAGTACAACCCTGGCTTATGGGCAGCAGATGAGACCCATCATCTCCAGAAAAAAAAATGTCATCCATTCATGGACCAAACATCACATCCAGCTCAATAGGAGTCACCCTACCTGGGGTTCTGGGAGCTTGAATGAGGGTGGTGGTTACACATCTCACTCCATACAACTTCTGCTGTGCCACACGCTCATTCTCTGAAGAGCATTCCCTCAAAATGTGCAGTCTCCCACAGGCTACAGGCCCGTCATCTTTTAAACAAGTATGAAGCTGTTTAAAGAGCCCTGTGCTGGGAGCCATCATCTCTAATCTTATCATAGCCCCTGGACTTTCATTCATTACTTTGCTATCATGAGCCAAAGACCCAATTGGAAATGTAGGTTTCCCAACCAATATATCTAAAACAGAATACTCTTCTCTCAAAAAGACAGAACTTCCTATTTATTATGGAACTGCTTTCATGTTTTAAATAGGTCCATATTACTTGGCATGCACTTAGAATTTTGTGTTCCTCTAAAAATGCAACTTTCCAATAAATAAATAAATAAATAAATAAGAAACTTTCCATGGTATATCCGGTGCAGGGATAAATCTTCTCTACAGGGAAATTCAGCGATGAAATATGCAGCATACTGAACATTCAGATGTGCCAGGTGCATAACGCTTGTTGTGCAAATTGCCCAGTGCATCCATTTCTCTCTTTACAAAATAAATTTGTTATCACCTTACCAGCCTCATTGCTATTCCCTTTTTTTTTTTAATATTTGTTTATTTATTTGAGAGAGAAAGAGAGAGAGAGAGAGCACATGCAGAGAGAGGGGTAGAGGAGAGAATTCCAAGCAGATGCCATGCTGAGTGCAGGGCCTGACATGGGTCTTAATCTCACAACCCCAAGGTCATGACCTGAGCTGAAATCAAGAGTCAGATGTTCAATTGACTGAGCCACCTAGGCACCCCCTCGTTGTTGTTTCTATTCTTAGACAAAAAAGGCTGATGCTGTTTTGTAGAAAGTAAATTGTGATGAACATCCCAGAAATAAGTAGCAAAAAAGATATTGCCATGGCTGATGCAGCCATACCTTGCTTGTCTTAACATCAGAATCGTGGACACGCTCAAGGAAAATGACAAAGCATGGCCCATGAACATGTCTTTGGACTCCAGCCCCCATAAAAGGATACAGCCTACAGCTGCCACATTTTAAAAGTGGCAATTTCACATATCGATTTGCTTGAGGAAATCCCATGGATGGGATCAAAGAAATATAACTAGATGGGGCAGCGTCAGCATCCTGCCATATGGTTATCAGGTAAACGCCGTGGGCACAGATGTGGGACATTATGGCTGTCACATAATTCCTTCTCAGTGCCTGCCATTGGCTGCCTGTGTCTGGCTGTATTTCAATTAACTCTCATTTCTTTATTGACCCTTAAAGCACCTACTTACCCCATCTCCTTTGCAAATCTCTTCTACACTGCTTTTGACTTGCTCTTGCCATTCAGAGTATGGAAATACGATCCTTCCTGCTCCTTCATGTGAACAGGAAGTCAGACAATGTCTCCCCCAGACTCCTCCCACACTTTCCTTGGGACCCTCTTCACATATGCCCTGTGCCAATGGATTGATGGCACGAAAATGGTCAGACTCACAGCTGAAAACTCTGTCTCTGAAATATATCATAAAAAGCAGTCGTTAGGCTTGATTCCAAATCAACTTTTTATAGAAAATAGTGAGAGTTATTCTCTTCTTCTTTAAAAGAGTATGAACAATAACCAAACCCTAGCCAAGGCCTTGAACATAGAGCTAAGAAATCTTTGTGTGCACAGCATATGCCAGTTTGAGGTAAAGCACAGTTTAGCAGCTCTGTCAGGTATGGTCAAGTTGTGATTTGACCAGTAGGTTCCCACTCACACTCACATGAGGTTGGGGAAGTCCTTCACAGGATTTGGGGGCTCGCGACCCTCAGAAAACATACTTGGGTTACCGGGAATCACGAGTCAAGTATTTTTGTCCAAAATACTTTTGACCCACTTATAAACTGCAACAAAGCCCCTAATTTCTTTTTCAAAAACAAAAAGTAAGGAAGCCTGGTGGCTCAGTCAGTTAGGCATTTACTTTCCACTCAGGTCATGATCTTGGGGCCCTGGAATCAAGCCTCTGCGCTGGGTTCCCTGCTCAGTGGGGAGTCTGCTTCTCCCTCTCCCTCTGCCTGCCACTCTCCCTGCTCCTTCTCTCTCTTGCTCACTGTCTCTCTCTCTCAAATAAAAACAAAATCTTTAAAAACAAAAACACACCAAAAAAACACAAAAAATAAAAACTCTATGTTGTATGATTTTTCACACTTATCAAACCCCTCAGGCACCAGCCAACCAACTTTTGAGTCAACCTGGTGCCTCCAGATTACTAATGCCAACATTTGATTATTCATGTAAAAAATATTTTTAGAATACCATGTAGTTGTTAGGGTGCCTGAAAATGCATGACAGCCCTGACTCCTTCCCCATAGTCCAGAAATAAGAAAACTCTAACCAATTAGACAAACTTTACTCCTAAACAGAGTGTCTGTCTCAAGGCCTGGCATCCTTCAAAGCCTCCTAAGAAATCCCTGTCATCTCTCTCCAAGAGCAGGGCCTATGGATCCGTGACTTATATGTTCTTCCCATCCTCCTAAAGTCCCCACTCAGGGTCAATGTGTTCAAGGACAGGTGAGCTCGGGTGGAGCTGGGTGGCTCTCATCTCCACTTCTAGTGTCTCCCTCTTCCTCCTCTCTCTCCCCTTTTTCCCCTTCTCAGAGAACTTCCCAGCCTAGCTCTTCACCTCTGTACATTTGGAACCTCTTTAAATCTGGTTGTGTGAGCTACACTGTGTCAAAGAAATAGGAAGATCTCACTCTCATTGAGCATTTAGTATCTGTACATAGTACCTTTTTTCCCCCCATAGTACATTTTCTCGTAACTCACAGCTAATCAGAGTGGTGTGTACCAGTATTCTCATTTTATAGCTGAGAAAACTGAGACTTTGAATGGATGTGAAACTCTTCTAAGATCATAGTCTACACTACCGTTGGCATCTTATCCAGGCTTGTATGATCTCAAAGCCCATCCTTCCACTACAGCCCAGAATAGTGCATCTCTAATAAATACATTAGAAATTGTCAATATTTAATAGCTACCCAGAAATACAATTCAATTTCTTTTTCTCTGGATCTATGGAATTAAGGCAGTAAGGGAAGTATTTGGTTTAAGTCGGAAAGAATAGAGAGTTGGTTTGGGGGGATTTTTTTTTTTCCCCAAGGCTCCTTAAGAGGGTAGCATGCCAATTTTCAGGGCCAACCTAAGAAAGAAACATTTAAATCCTAATTTCATCTTAAAAGAATTAAGTGTTTCATTGAGGTCAAAAATAGAGCTTAACACATGAAGTCCAAAGTTTAGCTGTGCTGAATTTTAGGCAGGAATAATACATCTAAGAAGAAGTTAAGTAATAGTATGAATAATGGAAGGAAACATTTTGTAAGTTTAAAATATAAAGTAAAATTTGGCAACATAAAGTCCCCACTTAATACTTATTATGCCAGCAGGGCCTTAGCTACATCTGCTTCCATGCATACTTCAGTTTCTAGAATTGCCAACGTTCTCTAATACCAACACGTAAGGGAAAGGAAAGGAAACTTGCTTTCTCATATTGCCTTCTTTGTTTGAAGGAAATGAAAGGAGGGTTAACCTAGGTGAACATCTCAAAGATTCTTATTACATATGTGGAAAATGGAGCAAAATTGTCAAAAAGTTGATTTATGTAAAACTGGGCGGTCCACAGGCAGGAGTAACTGTAGATTTATTCTTAGTAGTTAAAGTCATTGCTTATCTTTTTTAAACACATTTTTCATCTTTGGCTTTCAGCACGGGTGCCAAGTTCCAGGAGAGGAGGCTTGAAGATCCGTTAGTGAGCGCAAAGGGCTTCTGTGTTGTCTGAGAGTGGTAGTCTCCCAGCCTCCGCCCCGTAACCCCCAAGGCCTTCAACAGACACAGAAAATACATAAATTCCATTTCCGTATGTGGCTTGGAATGCTTACTGTCCTCACGCTACTGTGTCTGCCCTAAGTGTCTGCGCACTGGGAAAGTGATCGCTTACAGCCTCCTTGGGAGGCAAGGGGACTCTCCGCATTTTCTCTCCTCCTGTTCCCATTATCACCTCCATTTCCCTACCATCTGAGAAGCTGTAGGACTGCGGGAAGTCCATAAGTGAGCCTGTCCCTGGTAAACTGGGGAAAATTCAGGTCACCCCAATTTGAGGCATGGAGATGGGATCCAGATGGGGCAGCACCCAGTGCTCATCCTTTCTTCTCACCATCCGGCACTACAGCTCACTGGCATGGCCAGGAGGAAGGAATGAAGGTGAGGGCTGTCTTCATTTCAAGTGGGCAGACGGTGCTGCCATGAGTCCTGAGGCTCCAACAGCTCTTAACTTGGCTCAGCCTGCCTGCCAGACTCCAAAACTCTCAACCATTAACTACATCAGGGTACTTGCTCCCCACATTCTTCCTCAACAAGTGAATAAAGATCACTTTCATCATGAAGTATTTCAAACCTACAGAAAAGTAGAAAGAATACTGTAACAAGCACCCATGCACCCATAACCCAGTTTTTTTAAGTGTTGAGGACATGAAACAACATCTGGGCTGGTGGACATTCCAGATCAGCTTTGCAAGTCAACCCTGCCCCTGGTTTGCTTCGGTGTCTGTGTTGTGACATTCAGGGTTTGTATCATTTGTATCAGCTAAGATGTGTAAACAAGACATGCAATCCTGGGAGCTGATGTAAGGTGCTGTGTGACAATGGTACACTCTGCTCAAACAGGGCTCACTCTGGCTTTTCACATCCAGAATATACATGGTCTGCCAGGGGCTGCAGGCTCTCAAGAAGGGCCTCTCATGCAGCACATGGATCATAATGTTTTCTAAGTCCAATAGTTGCAATTATCTTAATTCAGAGCTGAAAGAAATCCCAAGGCCCATTCAATTCAACTCGCTCATTTATACGGATGCAAAAATTGAGTCTCAGAGGGGTTCCGTAGTGCACATAGGTCATGCAAACACTTGATAGGATTTAGGCTGGAGCCCTGTTCTCTCAGATCCCATCAGCTCACCATACTGCTTTCCTAAAAAATACAGCACAGCCCGTGTGGCCTTTCTCAAGCCATTGGCCAGGCGAACCCAGGGACCAATGGTGGTGGTCGATGCCTCGCCTCCCTTTACAGTGTTTACCTCCTTCTGAATGGGTTCTGAGGACCCCAGCTCCCTCCTAATTGCCCGGAACACCCTCTGTGACTTTTCCCCTGGCTTGCCTCATTTACCCCTTGAACATCACACTGGGCCCCATTCCCACTACCCTTATCTGTGCCTGGCTCATCTGAGCAAGGAGCTCTCACTGAGGATATTGCTCTATTTGGTTAATGGCTCCTTGTGGCCCTTAGATCCCATCACATTAATAAAACTCCTAACACTTGATACAAATCTCTTCCTACCGCCATTGGACCAGGATTCCTTGGTTGCGCCTTCTCTGTTGTTCTTCTCTCCACCATCAAATAGCATAAGGGCAATGTCCAAACTGTACAAACATAAAGGTAATATAAGAGAATAGAAAAGGCAAAGACCTGGATCACCCACTAGCAGAAGAATTTAATACTGAAAAATAAAGAATGGGCTATAATTATCTTCCTTCTCTATTTTCAAGTGACTTACTCTCCCAAACCTTCAGTCAAGGCAGTGAAATGGAACTCTGAGATACCAAGAAGGCTTTCTTTCACTCAAACATCTTTACATAAGGGGTAAAAAGGCATCCAGACTTCTAGTTACCTGTGGTCCTGAGGCTCGATATGAATCCAAATCACACTTCCCGGATGCCTCCCTGAGAGTCCCCAGGCCCTGCCCGCTTTCACAGCACAATCCCACCTCAGAATGGGGTCAGTGCCAGGCATCCCCAGAGCATGGAAGATGTGACCAAGCTAGAGTCTCCATCCAGGAGGAGCTCTGCATGCGACACTCAGAGCTCCCCTATCAGCCTGCCCCTGGGGAGCTCCAGAGCCCAGAATCTCCTGCAGTTTCTGAATCTGGCTTTAGTCTACTGGTTTCAGATGGACTCATATATTAGAGCCGCCAAATGCAGAAATCTCTTTTATCTTCAAAGTCCTAAGATTCTATGATTCCAAGGGTCACTTTTCTGCAGAGCTGGGGTTTCCCTGAGTTGGGGCCCTAGAGAATTCCTCACTGGCCCAAGGAAGCCCTCCTTGCTCCACCTTACCTTAGTTCTCAAGTCCTGGCCATTGGATGTGGGAAAAGAAAAAATCTTCCAGCTCAGTGAGAGGACCCCGATGACAGCTCTCCGCCACTGCACTAGGATAAATTTGGGACCAGGCTGGCCTCTACCCCTCTCTGGATGCCAGGGAACAGAAGCATAGCTCCTGAATCACTCACTCAGCTCCCTCAGAGAGGCCAGTTCAGAGTTAATGCTGCCTCCAGAACCTTCTACGCTTGTGAGCCCACCAAGTCACTCACTATACCCCTTCAAAACTCCATTTCCACCTCTGAAATAGAGTTTTACTTATCCCATAGGGATGTTTGCAAAGAGAAAATGAGAAAACATATGTCATCTCCTAGCACAGTGCCTGGGACATAGTAAGCAAACAGTACACGCTGTTCTTCATCAACAGGCCTCCCAGAATCCAGGGACTAGGATAATATTGGGAATCATATGGCCCAAGGCCCCCTCTACTACAGGAGAAAACAGAGACCTAGGAACATGAACTATTTTCCCAGACTCATGCCCCTGGTCAACACAGATCAGAATTCAGATCCCCAGCCCACATCCAGTGTGCCCTCAGCCTGCAGGTAGCTTTCTAACTCGACTAGTCCCTTTCCTTGATGGCCACAAAGCCATCTTGAACTTTTTAGTTGTTTGTTTTTATTTCATTAAACAAAACCAAGCACCCTCTGGAGCGTCCATTCCCTTTCCAGACCAGGCCATCTGCCTTGAGTTGCTTTTCACACAGTATTTCCATAGACTTGGCATAAAGCTGCCTTTCCATTCCTTCCTCTCTTTTTCCAGCTCTTTGGATACTCAACAGAGCCTCATCTAAAACTTCCTTTAGAAATCCAAATGCTCATAATGACTCATGTCAAAGAGTTTTCCCTTCACCTTCTCATGAGTCAAAGCCTCCCTGCTAACAATTCATGTGTCCCCCAGAGGGGAAAGGTGTGGGCCTGGCTCCTGGAAGTCACCTCAAGTCTAGAAGCTACAGGGAAATGGCCTGTGGCCACAGTTACAGGGAAACAACTCACACAAGGAACATCTTACAGTTGAGCTGAAGAAATGTGGTCTCTGCTCTGGAAATGAATTTGATAAATGGGTTTTCTTACTAGGATTCTCACCCAGCTACCACCGTGTTTCTTGCCATAAGACACATTTTCGTATCCACTGATCCTGGGTGAGTTAGATTCAAGGACTCCCAAAATAAATTTGCTGAATTCTTGGGTGAAAAATGTACTTAGAGACAGGGCCACAATTTGTGAAGTAGAAATTCTATTTTCAAATTCATTTCAACTCAACACATATTTATGGAGTATCCTCTGAACACAAGGGTAGAGCCAGGCATTTTCACATATGTCTTATTTACATCACAACCTCTCAGTGAGTAGATTTTGTTCTTTTTCAGTATTTCAGGAAGACAAAAGTGAACAGTGGGACAGCCCAAGGTTAGAGGCCAAAAATTTTAAAAATGTCTTTGTCTTCAATTTGGTATATGATTCACACATTTCTCTACTTATATGATCTGTAAAGTAAATGTTCCATTAGTGGAACTAATATTCCATATAGTTTGATGTAAGGAGAATTGATTAAATTGGTTTCATTCTGAGCAGGCAAATTTATGATAAGCCTTTAGCTACTATTTTGTACTTCTATTATCCTTCTGTGCCAAGAAGCAAGGTGGGTGGTAGAAACTCAGAGGGTTACCTGTGATTCACCAAGATTTTCAGGTTTTAATAGTCTGCTCAGTGTGACCAATACACAGCAGGGTCCAGGAAGGGGTCTTCTTGCTATGAATGTTTGCAGGACACACACAAACCCCTCCATCCCCCCAGGGTGTCTCCATGGAGGGCTGATTGTGTCCCTGGGTGCTGGTTTCACATGGTGACACCAAATTGTGAAATCCCAGATAGATGAAGTATGGATCGACATCTGCTCTGTCAATTAGAAACAGCCCAAGGAAATTATCATTCTTTTTGCTGGGTAATTTATAGCACTCTCTCTGATCTTCTGCCCTGGGAACCATGTGCTCCAAGACATCTTCCATTGGGATGAAAACACTCTGCTGCAGTAAAGCATTGTTTACATTGCTGTTTATTGAGATGACTTGAAGCCTCCCACTAGTCTAAGTTGGTGGGTTTCAGCAGGGTTTTATCAATGCTGGGAAAGCTGGCTCCCAGGCCTTGCCATGGTAAACAAAGAGACATCTCTGTGTCATGAGGTTGTGCATTGGTAATTTGCCTGCACACAGTCGAACTCTGGGAGGTAGTAGCCATGGTTGGCTTCTCCTTCCCTCCACCCCTATGACATCTTCATTTATTATTCATCCCTTCTATCAAGCTAGTATGTCCTCTTAGTGTGTATGCTGATTTTTGATACTAAATTAAATAAAGCATAAAAGGAAAGCAAACATCCTGGTACAGATGGACTGAAAGAGAGAAAACAATTCCATAGTCTTTTGCAAGGATCATTCCCTGCCAGTCATGCTGTGGTGGAAGCTGCCTATAGTTAAGTATGTATGTGTGAATTTAGCTTTGATGTTATTTCTGACATGTGAGTGCAGCAAACAGTGCACTTGCTTTGGAGTTATCTAAGACCGCATCGTCCTCAGCGGCCACAGTGAAGGAAGAGGAAGGCATCCAGCACCCCTCTGTTTACCATGCAGGTTTCTCCTGCATATTTTCCCATAGGAGAAAAACGGCCACACTGTTTCTCACTGTAAATTGAAATTTTAACTACCTGGTTTCTAAGGTCCCTTGAGATTGCAGTAATGAAGAGTCAGCTCCCCTTAGGTGATCATCCCTGGAATTGTGTTGAGACCCAGACTTCAGGTAGAAGATAGCCCTTATCACCTGCCACAAAAGGCTCAGTCTGAGCTGGTGGCTGGCCTCTCAGTATCTGGTAGCCTGTCATCAAGGTCTGAGTCATCCTGAAGCAACCACATCATCTTCCCTCTAGGACCAGGCTAGTCCAGCAAAATGTATATGGCACCAGGCCAACATGCTCTCCCTGTCCCCCAATAATGGAAGATCTCTCAATAATTCTTGCTCTACAGGCTTCCCTCTCAGACTCTATTCAAATAATCCCATATATAAAATGCAACACAATTGATGGGGTTCTTTATTAATCACAACTTTAGTGCCACCATATCCTTGAGTTACCTTGTTCAGACTATGTGACTCCAAATCTCTCAGGTACACATTTATAAATTATTATGCTGAGTGAAGTAAGCCAGTCGGAGAAGGACAAACATTATATGTTCTCATTCATTTGGGGAATATAAATAATAGTGAAAGGGAATATAAGGGAAGGGGGAAGAAATGTGTGGGAAATATCAGAAAGATGAGACAGAACGTAAAGACTGCTAACTCTGGGAAACGAACTAGGGGTGGTGGAAGGGGAGGAGGGCGGGGGGTGGGAATGAATGGGTGACGGGCACTGGGGGTTATTCTGTATGTTAGTAAATTGAACACCAATAAAAAATAAATTAAAAAAAAAGGAAACTAATGAAAAAAAAATTATTGGGAAACCATTCTTAGAAGGCAATCTCATTGGCAACTAAACATATTTCAGTTAATTAGGGGTGGGGGTGGGCACCCGGGGGGCTCAGCCAGTTAAATATTTGCCTTTGACTCAGGTCATGATCCTATGAACCCCATGCTGGGCTCCCTGCTCAGCGGGAAGTCTGCTTCTCCGTCTCCCTCTGCCACTCCCCCTGCTTGTACTCTCTCATTCTCTCTCTCTCTCAAATAAATAAATAAAATATTTTCAAAAGGTGGTGGATAAGGGGAATTGTGGAATGCTAGAGGACACAGCTAGAGTTTTAAGTAGGGATCAGTGTAGACCTTATGAGAAAGTGACATCTAAAGAAAGACTATACTTCAGTGCAGTAGATATTGCAAGACACCAAGATGAGTCAGATGTAGCATCTAAGCTTAAGAAGTTTGTCATCTAATGATGGAAAATTTTCAAGAAAAGACACAACAGACAGAAACCATAAAAGACTGATGGAAAAACATATATAAATAGCAGTGAAAGAAAGAGCACACTAACTCTAATGAGATGCATATTCATAAATAGCATTGGTGGGCCCCAGAATGAAGACGGGTTGGTAAGAATATACCAGAAGTACATTGCTATCTAAACCAAAAGACAGTGGTATCTATACCAGAAGTTTAATGAGGAAGGCAAGGGAAAGATGAGGGGCCAGCGTGACAGGGCCAATGTCAGAGAAGCAGGTGGTATAATGTTGGGAAAAGTTAAGCATGTGTGAAGCATGAGGAAGGTGGGAGGAGGGATCCATAAGAGTTAGCAGAGAGAACCAACTGTTTATGATATGACTGAGGAGCATCTGAGGAAGTGAGGGAGGGTAGACCAAATGGAAACATTGTCCCTGGAAGTGGGGCACAATTCTGTTTCTGAGATGCATGGGATCCAGAACCAAAGTAAGGATGAAGAGAAGGTGGAGATGGAGAGGAGCAAAAGGGTTCAGATGCCCATATCAATTTCCTCTAGAAAGTGGGAAGCAAGGTCATTTGCCAAGAGTGAGTGAGTAGGGATTTGGCAGGCAAAAGCGATTTAGAATAAGCATACTGAGAAATATGCTTATGGGTCAGATAAAGATAAATTTACAAAGCTCAGAATATCAGCAATTGGAACCAAGAAACCCTGGTTCAGTACTTTCCTCAAGATGTTCAATCACCTGGGATAAGGCAGAAGGACCAGGGACAAGAGAACCAGGGGTGTGGATGATGAGAGAGCAAAGGTGGAGTGATCTAATCTCACAGCTCATAGGCCACATGGGTCATTCTCTGATAGTAGTCCTCCAATGTCTGCATTAAAAATCAGTATGTCTCATGAGCAAATATATGAAATTTTTGGGAAAATAGTTCATATTTGGCTGGAATGCCATGGGGTATTGACCTGACACAACTAATCTAATCTCCCCTGGGTCTCCACAACAGGACAAACAGATTTATTCACATCAGTACACCAGTACCTAACACAAAGACTGGCACCTTGTTTTTGCTCAACAAATTAATATACAAGAGTAGGAGTTTTAAAACAGGATAAACTGTTGAATCATCTGGAGAGATTTTTCAAAATGCAGAATTCTTGGCCCTTCCCAAGACCTAATGGATCCAAACTCTCAGGCTGCATTTGGACAATTGTATTCTGGAGAAGCTTCTTCAGATGTGTCAGAAGCTGCACATGGTTGAAAGCCCCTGGCCTGGAGATTCTACTCCAAATTCCATGCACTCTTGTTACTAACATCACTCATGGAATCTGGAGGCAGATTCCTGTGAATCTGTGAAAAATCTAGGTTCTGGAGCCAGGTGGATCTAGACTCAATTCATATCCTTGGTCTTTGAGTTCATTGACAACCAACCATGGGAAGTTGGGAAAGTCCCTACACCTCTCTGAACTTCAACTCAGATGATAGTTGTAAAAATGAAATGACAGCATGCATAGTACATACTAGACATTTAAGCTGGTACTGATTATGTCTGGTAATGAATTGAAGCCTTGGGCATACTCTTTCCATTTGACCCTGTCTATTATAATAATGATGAACTTTTTGTATATCTGCAAAGTTAATTATTCTTCCCATAAAACCTTCACATTGTTGGTGTCATGTAGACTTCTTTGTAACTCTGTGATGGGGCAGAGAATGTCATGTTTGATCATTTTATAGATGCAAGGCTTGCATTTCATGGCAGTGTAAAGATTAACCTTGAGCACACTTGAATGCCTGAACTGGAACAAATACCTTCCTGCTCTTCTCATTTAACCACCAACTCACCAGTGCTTGTCTGCCCCCTCCCCAGGTAGTCACACAGGTGTGCAAAGAGCTGTTTAGAAACCCCAAGTAAACAATCATTCATTAAGTCATAATCTGCTCAGGGTAAGAGGAAAGCACCATGCCAGAAGTAAAAGTTCTACTAGAAAAATTTCTAGGTGAAGAGGATGTCATGTACTAAGTTGCAGAGACAGGAAAGAAACAGATGAGTCTAGAGAATGAGCTCATGGTTGATTCTGATGAGTAAAAGGATATTCTGGAAGGGAGCATCCTGGCTAGATCCTAAGGGACCTTGAATGACATTTATGCCTTATAGACTTAGCAATTCAGTTGCTGAAGATTGTTAGTAGAAAAACTGATAGCTTCAACACTCTGGCCCTGGCTTTCCAAATGGATTAAAATGGGCACGATGATGATGATGATGATGATAACACTAAACACTTGATAAGGCACTTCCCTGAGTGCTTTACAAGAATTAACTCATTTAAAAAAAGAAAGAGCTCATAGATAGAGAAAACAGATTGGTGGTTGCCAGAGGAAGGGGGTGGGAGTTGAAAGAAGTGGGTGAAGAGGGTCGAAAGGTACACACTTCCAGTTATGAGTAAGCTATGTACTTACTTATAAGTGATGTACATACAGATGTAATGTACAGATGGTGACTATAGTTGATAATACTATATTACATATTCAAAAGTTGCTAAGATGGAAGATCTTTAAGTTTCTCATCACAAGAAAAAAAATTGTAACTCTGTGTGGGGACGGATAGTAACTAGACTTACTGTGGTAATCATCTCACAATGTAAACAATTGTCAAATCATTCTGTTGCATACCTGAAACTAATGTGACATATGCCAATTACACCTCAACTTGAAAAAAAAAATTAACTCATTTAATTCTCACACCCACCCTTAGGGCAGGTCCTATCATTTTCTTCATTTTATAGATGAGGACAGTGGGATGAAGAAATAGTAAAGAACATCCCATGATCACATAGCTGGTCAGTGGCAGAGCTGGATTTGCTGCCAGTCTGGCCTGAGACACAAAGCTCTGGATCACCTCACAAACGGTACCTCCCGAGACACAAGAAAGCAGACAGAGCCATTAAGAAATGATGCAGTGAGAATGAAAAGGAAGGGAAAGAAAGTCTGATGGAGAGCAAATAAATGTGCAGCCGCTGTGGGAAACAGTGTGGAGGGTCCTCAAAATATTAAAAATAGAATTAACCTATGGCTCGCTATGGGTATTTACCCAAAGAAAATGAAAACACTAATTTAAAAAGATACATGCACTCCCATGTTTATTACAGCATTATTTATTATAGTCAAGATATGGAAGCAGCCCAAGTGTCCATCAATGGATATCAATGGATAGAGAAGATGTGGTATATCTATACAATGAATATCACTCAGCCATACTAAGGGATGGCATCTTGCCATGTGCAATTACATGAATGGAGCTAGAGAGTATAATGCTAAGTGAAATAAATCAGAGAAAGACAAATACCATAGGATTTCACTCATATGTGGAATTTAAGAAATAAAACAAATGAGTAAAGGAGAAAAAGAGAAGCAAACCAAGAAAAGACTGTTAACTATAGAGAACAAACTGATGGTTACAGAGGGGAGGTGAATGGGAGGATGAGTGAAATAGGTGAAGGGGATTAGGAGCGCACTTATCATGATGAGCACTGAGTAATTTACATATTTGTTGAATCGCGCTATATTATACACCTGAAACTAATAAAATATGTTAACTATACCATACGTTAAATCCATACTAGATTTAAATTTTTCAAAAGAACAAATAAATGTAAGTTTTTAGTATAATTTAATATTTGTAGAAATCTACCTGCCAGGTAGATCAAAGACATCATTTATTAAACATCTTTATAAATAGAAGGATGGTTGGTAAGGATGACTCATTTTCATCTTTATCCACATTTTGCAGGCAAGGAAATATTCACAGATGTTTTAAGAATTTCCTCCTATCTGTCGAGCCCATTATTTGGTCTGATGGGACCAATGCCTCACAGAAACCAAATAAGTAATGGCTCAAGCAAAGAGAGCACAGAAAGGACAGGCACTGGGTTGTGTTTGCTGTGAGCCTCCTTCATCTTCGGAGGCCATGCGTTCTAGAAGACACTTGTCAATAAAAGGTCAAAAAATATAAAGATTCGAAGAGTTAAAGAGAGGGATCGAGAGAAAAAACAGAACTGAAATACTTCAGCTATCTTTGAAAATGACCAGAAATCTAAAAACATAAAACATTTTCAAACTTTCAATTGAAATGGAAAAAAGGATAGTGATAAATGAAAGCATGCCCAAAGCATTGCCTAAGCTGTCCTGGGTGTCCTCCTTGCAAGAGTGTTAGAAGTCTCTATGCCAAGAGAAAAGCCCCATCTGGATGCTTTGGAGACGTCCCTCACTGACCTCACACTGTTACACTGAGCTCATCTTGGATGACTTCGTGGATAAGCAAATCATGTTGGATGTGCTGCTTTTAATATCTATCCTTGTTCTCTGACTTCTCTTTGCATAATCTCCAGAGTAATTTCAGTTCCAAACCAAAGACTATTTCCAGGGCACTCCATTCTGATCGTTTATCTGTAGACTCTGCAGAAGCCACTCTTTCAGTGAGTTTTGCTATGTAATATTCCTCAGAAGTAGCTGTGATGGAGACTGGCTGGTTATTCTCCCAGCCGTGTCTTTTCCTCCTGTGCTCCCCCCTATGGCATTTCCCAGTCTCCTTTCCTTTTGGAGGACCCATGTGCCTGAGGTCTAGATTAAGATGATTGGCAGAATGATATTCACCATTTTCAGGGCTGGCCCATAAAACCCTCCCTAATGCAGTGAATGTTCTGCTTCAGTCATGCTCATGTGCCATTGACACATCCAGATCTGTGGGTTAGAAGCTCATGAGAAAAGCCTGTAGGATCATTCACAGAGATCTATTGCCCGGAGGCTAGAGAATGAGAAAGAACCAAGGGTAGATCCATAAAGACCATTAGCACTTAACAAGTGAGACTATCCCGAGAAGCTGGAGACACATTCTAAGAAGGAAAAAGCAAAAGAAAATCAGGGTGAAATGTTCATGAAAATTGAGGAAGGAGAGAGCTTCCAGAAGCAGGAACCAACAGTGACCACTGTCACTGCAAGTTCAATAAAATGAGGAAAGAAAAATGTCTGTCAGATTCACCATTGCCAAGGTCTTTGACAACATCTGCCAGCTTCTGGTGGGGGATGAGAAAAGGGGACTTGAGGGAGCATAGAGTATAGTCTTCAAGAGTTTGAGGACTGAATTAGAAGGCAGATGTATAGACAGGGAGTGTAGCCTCGTGATGTTCATAAGAGAAAGGAAGACAGAGGAAAACAGCAATAAGACAGAAGAAACACAGCAACAGGAAGATGAAACAAATTAGAACATGGATCTTCATCACCATTCTAATATTGTATGTGTGTTGGGGGGGAAGGTGGATAGATAAAGAGAGAGCAAGAGAGAACACACATAGAAAAAAAATCTAAAAAATAATATACAAAAATGTTAAAGGTGATTATCTTCTAATGGTAAGTTTATATGTGGGTTCTATTTTCTTCTTCATAATTTTGTGTTTATTCCAAATTCTGCAAAGTGAAACTGTATTACAGTATTTGTCACAGTAAAGGGATTTTGGTTTGGGTTTCTAATGCAAGAGACTCAAATATGTTTATAAGCAGAAAACCAAAGAGCAAGTGGTACGAAGATGAGGGGCAGTTTGTGAAGCAAAGTTGTGAGTTAGTGGGGAAAGTTTTCATCTGATACTTTTTTCCCTCAAGGCCACAGCTGAGGAAGAAATGGGAAGACATGGGCTGAAGAGCTCAGAGCTGGAGGCTGAGGGATGCTGAAAGGCATGGTCTGCACTCCCCCACCCACCTCCAGGAACCAGGGCCCCCTGCCAGCAACCCTTACCTAATTGTCCTACCTTGTTTCCTCAGCCTGCACAGACTTCCTGGGGCAGTGCTCCTTGCTCAGAAGCTTTCCTTCTCCTTCCTTCTATCAAAGTTAATTTTCCTGTTTATCCCTATGTGACTCCCATTCCAAGCCAACATCATTACCTATCCCTGCAGTGGAAAGCACTCCATGAACTAACTCACCGTATAAAGCTGACAGTGAACAATGACCAATACTTGTCCTTCATGCTGAAGAGAAGTTGCAATTTTTTTATTTTTCTTTTAATCACCAATAATAAGAAGTTGCATTTTAATATGACTTGTAGAGCCACGTTTTAATCAGGATGTGGGCATTTCCAACTCTGTAGTACTTGGGCAAGAGGGCCTATTTTTTTCAATGGAAGGGAAGGGTTGTTCAGTTTTCTTTAAACCATCATCTAGGTAAAAGGGTGGTTTGTCCCACGGACAACAGCCACACTAACAGGGGTGTTCTAAATACTCATCTGTTATAAGCCACTTCAACTAACAGAAGGACAAATAATGGCATAAGAAAAGAAGATTGTATCCATTAAATAGGTCTTTCAAGGACCAGGATAAAATAAAGATTTTTTAAAAATCTGAGCGTTTGGGATCCATGGGTGGCTCAGCGGTTTGGCACCTGCCTTTGGCCCAGGGCGTGATCCTGGAGGCCCGGGATCGAGTCCCACATCGGGCTCCCTGCATGGAGCCTGCTTCTCCCTCTGCCTGTGTCTCTGCCTCTCTCTCTCTCTGTCTATCATGAATAAATAAATCTTTAAAAAAAAAAATCTGAGCGTTTGCTAGCAGCAGACCCTCACTAAAGGAAATCCTTAAGCATTTATTTCAGGAAAAAAGGATATTGTCCCAGATGGTATGAATGAGATACAGAAAGAAATTAAAAACAAAGAAAGGGGAAAATATGTGGGTAAATCTAGGAAAACATTGATACATAAAATAAGAAGGAGAAGAATGAGATAATAATGTTCTTGGAGAGTAATTTCAAAAAATAGAATTAAAATATACAGCAACAATAGCACTAGGTTAGAAGCAGTGATTGAAATGAAAGTGTTTTAAGGATTTCATGTTATTTGGAAAGAGAGTTTAGTACCAATTAACTTTCTAGTTTGATAAATTATGCATATATAGTTTTGTAGTAGCTATGAAAAGAATAGGAATAAAATGTATTATTTTTATTTTTTTAAAAGATTTTACTTACTTATTCATGAGAGACACAGAGAGGCAGAGACACAGGCAGAGGGAGAAGCAGGCTCCATGCAGGAAGCCCAATGTGGGACTCGATCCCAGGACCCCGGGATCATGCCCTAAGCTAAAGGTAGACACTAACTGCCGAGCCACCCAGGCATCCCTAAAATGTATTATTTTTAAACTACTATAGAAAAGAAATGACATGAGAAAACCTAACCAATCAATCCAAATGAAGATAAGAAAAGACAAGAAAAGGAATATGGAAATGGTAGAACAAGCAGAAATCACAAAATAATATAATAATATGGGAAATATAAACACTTCATTAATTACAATAAATAAACATTAATTTCCCCAGTTAAAAGACAATGATTAAGAGACATTTTAAAAAGAAATACATTAAAAATATATAGATACAGGAAATCAACATTAAATAAAAGGTTAAAAACATATATACAGGTCATTACCAGTTTATTTTTTTTTTAATTTTTTTATTTATTTATGATAGTTACAGAGAGAGAGAGAGAGGCAGAGACACAGGGAGAAGCAGGCTCCATGCACCGGGAGCCCGATGTGGGATTCGATCCCGGGTCTCCAGGATCGCGCCCTGGGCCGAAGGCAGGCGCCAAACCGCTGCGCCACCCAGGGATCCCCTCATTACCAGTTTAAAAAAAAACTATTACAATTACTTGTAGTAATTTTAGAAAAAAACTGAATTTTAAAGCAAAAAAAATTTCTTGAGGTAAAGAGGATCACTGCATAATGATAGGTTTAATTTGCTAGAAAATTAAAATAATTTTAGACTATTGTGCCCCTAATTACAAGGCTTCCAAATAGATAAAGCAAAAATAGAACATGTAAGTCTACCACCATTGTGATAGATTTTCATATAACACTTTCATAAGTTGTGAGCCCAAACTTTCAAAATATCAGCAAAGACATTGTGTTATTTGAAAATAACACAATTAAAAAAGTTTTACCTAACTGGCATAAAAACAGACACATAGATAAATAGAATAGAACAGAAAACCCATAAATAAACCCATGATTATATGGCCAATTAATCTTCAACAAAGGGGCAAGAATAACAATGGGAAAAAGTCTTTCCAACAAATGGTTTTGGGAAAACTGGACAGCTACATGCCAAAGAATGAACTTAGACCATTTTCTTACACCATACACAAAAGTAAGCTCAAAATGGATTAAAGACCTAAATGTGAAGCCTGAAACCATAAAAATCCTTGAAGAGAGCACAAGCAAAAGTCTCTCTGACATCAGCTGTAGCAACATCTTTCTAGATATGTCTCTGGAGGCAAAGGAAATAAAAGCAAAAATGGAATAAAGTGTAGGGACTTCATCAAAATAAAAAGCTTCTGCACAGCAAAGGAAACAGTCAACAAAACTAAAGGACAACCTATTGAATGGGAAAAGTTATTTGCAAATGACATATCTGATAAAAGGTTAATATCCAAAATATATAAAAGAACTGA
Source organism: Canis aureus (assembly GCF_053574225.1). Taxonomy (NCBI): domain Eukaryota; kingdom Metazoa; phylum Chordata; class Mammalia; order Carnivora; family Canidae; genus Canis; species Canis aureus. The sequence continues at coordinate 49,364,377 of NC_135611.1, forward strand.
TATAACTCAATATCCAAAAAACAAATAATCCAATTAAAAAATGGGCAGAAGACATGAACAGACATTTCTCCAGTGAAGACATCCAGATGGCCAACAGGCACATGAAAAGATGCTCAACATCACTCATCACCAGGGAAACACAAATCAAAACCAACACAAGATATCACCTCACGCCTGTCAGAATGGCTAAAATTAACAACACAAGAAACAACAAAGGTTGACAAGAATATGGAAAAAAAGGAACCCTCTTATACTGTCGGTAGAAATGCAAACCGGTGCAGCCACTGTAGAAAACAGTATGGAGTTTCCTCAGAAAGTTAAAAATAAAACTGCTCTATGATCCAGTAATCACACTATTGGGTATTTACAAAAAAAAAAAAAAAAAAAAAAAAAAACACAAAAACAAAAACAAAAACACTAATTCAAAGGGATACATGCAATCCTATGCTTATTGCAGCATTATTTATAATAGCCAAACTATGGAAGCAGCCCAAGTGTCCATTGACTAATGAATGGATAAAAAAAGATGTGGTATATATACAATGGAATATTACTGAGCTGTAAAAAAAAAAAATGAGTGGAACTTTGCCATTTGCAACAACAGAGATTAAGCTAGAGAGTATAATGCTGAGAGAAATAAGTCAGTCAGAGAAGGACAAATACCATATAATCTCACTTGTAGGTAGAATTTAAGAAACAAAGCAAATGAGCAAAGGAAAAAAGAGAGAGACAAACCAAGAAACAGACTCTTTACTATAGAGGATGAACTAATGGTTATCAGAGGGGAAGTGGGGGGAAGGATGAAGGAAATAGAGGATGGGGAGTAAAGTGTACAGGGTGCCTGGGTGGCTCAGTCAGTTAAGTGTCCAACTCTTGATTTTGGCTTAGGTCATTTTCTCAGGGTCGTGAGACAGTGCTCCACACTGGGCTCCGTGCTGAGCCTGGAGCCTGCTTAAGACTCTCCCTCTCCTTCTCGCTCTGCCCCTCCCCATCTACACTATAAATAAATAGATTAATTAATTGATTAATTAATTAATTAATTAAACTTTTATCATACTGAAAAAACAAAATGATTAAAATTTTTTACCTAATGAACAGATAGAATATTGTACCCAATAGCTACTGGACTATTTATAAATACTGACCATATAGTGTGTCATACAGCAAGACAACACATTTAAAAGAACTGGTATCATACAGAACTTATTTTATAACAATGCTACCAGTAAAAATCAATAGCAAAGACATTACTGAAATTGCCATATTGTTTGAATTAAAAAACCCTTTTCAATAATGTATACATTTAAAAAAAAAAACTAAAAGTTGAAAATATATTAACTGAATGATAATGAAAATTCTAATGAAGATATACCAAAGTTTCCAGGGTGCAGTTGAAGAAGAGCTGAGATGGAAATTCATGGCCTTACACATTTAGATAAACAAGTAAAAAAGGAAGACCGAGAATGAACAATGCAAGTACACATCTCCGGAGGCAGGAAGAGAGCTCCAAAAGAAATTCATATTGGAAAAAAAAAATTCATATTGAGTAGAAAGAAGAAAACAACGAATATAATAAAACATTATGAAACTAAAGAGAAGAGCGCAAGAGAGAGCAACAAATTGAGTGCTTTGTAAAGACTAATACAATACCATTTTACTCTGAGTAAAAGTAATAAAGAAAAAAGAGAAATCATGAACACTAATAGGGACATAGCTTCAAGGACTGCCAATATTAAAAAACATAAGAGCAGATTAGCAACAATATTGAGAAACAAAATTGTACAAATAAAAATTGTAATGTGAATGAAATAGTCCAACTTCTAGAAAATTATTACCAAAACTAAATTAAGAAAAACTGGAAGAAATTCATAGGCCATTGAGCATTGAAGAAAATGGAATCAGGAGTTCAGTCAAGGAACAGCTAATTACATCTTTGCACAAACTATTCTAGAAGGTGGAAAATAAGGGAATGCCTCTGAACTCATTTTGTGAAGTCAGTAGGACATAGGCAAGTGAAAGAGAGGGCAGAAAGAGTGAGATAAGCACTATACAGTATATGATTAAGAATAAAGGGTCTGCTATAAATACAGAGAACAAACTGGTGTTTGCCAGAAGACCGGATGATGGGCAAAATGGATGAAGGGAGGTGGGGGATCCAAGCTCCTAGTTATGGAGTAAATGGCAGGAATGAAGGCAGAGCACAGGGAATAGTCAGTGGTATTGTAATGGCAGCATGTGGTGCCAGATGGGAACTACTCTTGTGCTGAGCACAGCATAATATATGGAGCTGTTGAATCACTACGTTATACACTTGAAACTAGTGTAACATTGGGGTCAACTATACACAAATTTTTAAAAAACTGAAAAGAGGAATAAGGGATCTGGAGTTATATCTACTGAGTTGGATTCTTAGGTTTGGTCAATTACAAGCCAATTTTATGTGTAAAATAAGTAGTTGTGACCAACGTACATTGGATTGAGGATTTTGAGGGGATTAAACGTGTTGTCACAAGGACTTAGAAAAACAAGCATCCAACCATATATGCTGCTGCTGTTGTTATGAATTATTACTAGCTTATTGATATGAAGTCTGCCAAGGACTATAATATGAAGAAAGAAAATTACAAGTCAATCCTAGTCATGAAAATGGATGCAAATAACCCAAACAAAAAAAAAATAGCAGAAGGAAAAGATTGTATAAATAATACAATGATCTAACTAGGTTTATTCTAGAAATTCATGGTTGATTTAACATTAGCATATCAATTAATGTAACTGGCCACATCAGCAGCTTAAAGAAGAAAATCATACATTTATCTTAATAAATGTACAAAAACCTTCTGACAATAATCAACATTCTTTCATGATTTAAAAATATCTCCCAGCAAACTTGGAACAGAGTACTTCCTTATTCTGCTGAAGAGTATCTAAAACAAAACCAACGGAATGCTCACTTTTAATGGCAAAACAGTGGAATTTCTTTAAGATCAAAAATGAGATCTAAATCCTAAGTCCACTGGGCACTTCTGGAAAATTGACCACTGCTTCACCCCATGTCACCGTGGATTCTCAGAAATGGGCCACGGTTGCTATCAGTTTCTTGCCCTGCTGGGCAAACAGGCAAGAAGCCAGACTGGCGGGTAAAAACCCTGGTGTGAGTGGAATGAGGCCCTGTGGTAGAGCCTGACAGTCTCTTCACCCCCCAACAGGCAGGATTAGCTACAGCCACGGTCTTCTGGGGACAGGAAGGCCTGCAAAGCTTGTGTCTTGTCATTTCCATCATGCCACGGTGAACATTAGCTTTAAGTGAAACGTGGAAGCAAATCACCAGGACCTGAACGTGCTTTAATTCAGATGTTAGGATGTAAAATGACTTAGTCTTTGTTGAAAAGAAACTTGAATATTTACAATGAACAAAGTAAACAAAGAATCTTGATGAGTTGATGTATCAGCTGGAGGCAGCTCCCAAGCAAGATAAAACGTGTCCATATCCTAGTCTCCATCACAATTAGGAAGGGTTTGTTTTTTTTTTTTTTTAACTTTTTCTATTGTAGTTTCCCCTTATTAAGTTGTTCTACTATAAGACACGGTGTCCACCCATCTGAAATATAAACTACCTCTACTGGAATGCACATTCAAGCTGAATAGAGAAGTGTGTTTTAAGTGATTATATGACAGTTGAAGTAGTGGAGGAAATAGAGACCATTTATAAACTGTGCTGATTGAACAATCGGACAGAGTATCCAAGTCTGTCTTGTCCCCTGGGCAGTGCTTTCAGTGAGAGCACTTCTAGACAGTTTCAAATCCTAAAACTGAACACAAATCTATGCAATTCCAAGGGGGTGTGGGAAGTTGAGGGGGTCCTCTGTTCCATACCAGCTGTCACTAAGACATCTGCATCCTCTCTACATATGGCCCCTCTGCTCTTGAGTGTCACATCTGGGACACAGTAATTTTTAACAAAGCTCAGGACACCTGTCCAGTTATACTCCAAGACCATGCCTTTCCAAGGTCCTGCCATCTTCCTCGGGCACCATCAGAAACTCAAAGATCTGCCCCTGCTTTCATTACAGGGCAACATCTACTCCTGTTTCTCCAAAATAAATTGATTCTTTCCTCAAAGCCTTTTCTTCTCTCTTGTTCTTGCCCTGGTGGATATTAACATCCTATTAAATCCAGATTCTTGGGGCGTCTGGGTGGCTTAGTCGGTTGAGCGACCGACTCTTGATTTTGGATCAGGTCTTGATCTGTAGGCCGTGAGTTCAAGCTCCACATTGGGCTCCTTGCTGGGCATGGAGCTTCGTGTAAAATAAATAAATAAATCCAGATTCTAAACCATTACTACCCAAAAAAAAAAAAAAAAAAAAAAAAAAAAACAAGTTGCTTTATCCTCAAGGGCAAAGAGAATTTAATTTTTAAAATCCCCTAGGAAGTAAAGAGAAATATTTATGTTCCATCCTTCTAGCACATCAAAGAATGAACAAACGCAAAACAAAACAAAACAAAATTGTTTCACTTCCTATTAAAACAGTCCACACATTCATTTACTGTCACACTATGGTCATGAGCATTTACTGAAATCAGCAATGAGAAGCTTCACCCCCACCCCCATCCCCGCCCCCGCCCCTGCAACTGTGCCCTCCTGCTGTTCATGGTAGAGTGAACCCAGGGAGGGTGTGGTGACACTGCTGGAGGCAGGGATGCCTCCATGTTCCGTGGCTTGTGCGCTAAGGACCCCTGGAAAGGCAAATGGGCAAGGGGGTAGTGGATTCTACAAAAATCATACTAAATAGAGTGTTGTAAGCTTGTTTCCACTTGAAATATATTGCAGACATTTTCCCATCATTAAGTAATCTTCAACATTACTTTCAGTGGCCACTTAATAATCCATCTATGTGTATATTTAATTTGTTACCAAACAAGTCCTTATTGTTAGATATTCTCACTGTTTCTTATTTCTGACTATTATAGGTAATGAATGCTTCAATGACCACCTTGTGAATAAATATCCTTGCATCCTTGGTATTTCATTTGGATGCATTCCTAGAAGTAAAATTGCCAGGCCAAAGGATACAGCATTAAAAAAAAAAAAAAAAGGAATAGAACTGGTAAACGTCACCAAAATGCCCTTCAAAGACTTGTGCCAATTTCTAATCCTACTATCAAAAGAGGATGCTAGATTGCAGTCCTCAAAAGGCAATGTCTCGGGCTCATGAACTCAGTCCTCAGTCTGACAAGACTTTCCTTGCAAGTTGATTGTTACCACAGTCTCTCATGCTTTTAGATGTCATTAGTTTCTTCATTTCCAGATTGGAAGTACTCTGCTGAAACAATTTCTCAATCTGATAAATGCTAATAAACTGATATATACGATGCACTCTCATTCAAAGGAATAATTAAAGCTAACCTGTAAGTATATCAAATACCTCATGCCAGCTCTCATTCTTAGCACTACATATGCATATATCTAAATCTTCACAACTCGGGATCCCTGGGTGGTGCAGCGGTTTGGCGCCTGCCTTTGGCCCAGGGCATGATCCTGGAGACCTGGGATCAAATCCCACATCAGGCTCCCAGTGCATGGAGCCTGCTTCTCCCTCTGCCTGTGTCTCTGCCTCTCTCTCTCTGTGACTATCATAAATAAATAAAAAAAATAAATAAATCTTCACAACTCAATCAAGTAGGTGCTATTATTATTTTTTTTTTTTTTTTTACAGATGAGGGATCTGAGACACAAAGAGACCTGAGACACAAGTAGCTGAGCTGAGAATAAAATTCAGGTGTTCTAGCTCCAGAGTCCAGAGTCTAACTGCTATATTATACTCCCCCTGTCAAAATTAGCTGTAAATTGGCCTCTTAGAAGTAACACAAATAACCTTTTTGGAAGCACCTGAGTATCTCGGTTGGTTAAGCATCTGACTCTTGATTTAGGCTCAGGTCATGATCTCAGGATGGTGGGATTGAGCCCTGCGTCAGGCTCCCCTCTCAGTGCAGAGTCTGCTTGAGTTTCTCGCCCTCTGCCCCTCCCCTCACTCTCTCTCTCTCTGTCAAAGAAATAAATAAATCTTTTTTTAAAAGGAAGAAATAACACAAATAACCTTTTTGACTGATTATTTCCTAAACATTGAGGACACAAATCTCATCCAAAGAAGAAGTATAATTTAACATCCAGATATCCCAGTCCAAAAGTTCCTCCTGCCAATGTACTCACTGGCTAGCCTCTGTCTAGATTTAAGTTTAGTGCTCTAAATTTTAAACTTTGCTTTAAATATATACTCCATTCAGATGGCTCTTAATATCAGGTAACCATAGAAGGTCTGCCCTTTCTCCAAATGTATCAGCAATGGTTTTAAATGTTGCTAGGATATATCAGCAAAGCTAAGGAAGGTAAATGTTAATCTCAAGTTATTCTAGAACATAGTTGGTCTGGTTCCTATTATATCCATGGAGGGCATTTCTCTACATATCAAAGCCAAGATTGTATCTGGAAAAGTCAGGGGGTCCTTCTCTATGGTATTTATTACAAAGTATAAATAATTGCCATCAAATAAAGCCATATTGATCAAGACTTAGCAGGCTTGGAGGATCTGATAGGTAATTGTTAGGCAGGATTCATCCTTATTCAGCCCTTAAAACATCTGACTTGGAGATTTTTAAAGGAAGGAGCAAGTTCTGCGATAAGCGCCAAGTGACTTTAAGGTAAATTCTAAGCCTTGGAGAGATAAGAGACGTGTGGTCAGAAGCATCATCTGCTTCTAAAAGTGAGAATCTTGTGAGAACCAACAGCAGAGAATCTTAGAGACACTAATGCACTAAATCCTAACAGGAGCTACTGGCCTTTGCAGGAGGTCAACTAACCATCCCTCAAAAGTAAGGAAAGAAGCTTAGGCTGGGGAAGATCAGCCCCTGCTTCCTTTTTTTTTTTTTTTTTTTAAGATTTTATTTATTTATTCATGAGAGACAGAGAGAGGCAGAGACATAAGCAGAGAGCGAAGCAAGCTCCCTGCAGGGAGCCTGATACAGGACTTGATCCCAAGACCCTGGGATCATGATCTGAGCCGAAGGCAGATGCTCAACCACTGAGCCACCCAGGTGCCCCCAGTCCCTGCTTCCAATGTCATCTTCTCTGGCCCTGCTTGGGTGCTATCACCAGATGGGAAAAGGACAAGCACAGAGATTACACAGTAGAGGCCAAGAGAAGAAACTGACCCTTAACACCATCTGGTAGAATTAGGCCCCTAAAATTTTGGGTCAGACTTGAGTAAAAATAACAAAGTGACTCCTATTTGAGATTATCCAGGAACAAGGAAATAAAGCTACAGACCATAGGTTCTGTTTTTGTGTCGGTTGCTCAGGTATCCCGATAGCATCCTCTTTCACTCTAAAGTGTCCCAGTTTGGCTGACAAATTGTACTATCAGACTTACATTTCTAGTCAAGATGTAGTAGCCTAATTCCTTGCTAGTCTTCCCTCTTACAACTCAAAACCCCTGGACATAATACAACAAACAAACATAGAAGGACTGAAAGTAGAAAGAAGAAAGAGAACTGACTAGGAACTACAAATATCTAGGTTTCTTTTAGCTTCCTATATATCTTGGATGGGTGCTAGAGGAGGCTGCAATTCAAATCTCCCAAAAGGGGCACAGAAGCTTACCCTCTAGCCAAAGGACAAGGAAAGAAGCATAATAGAAATCTTCTTTTTTTTTTAATATTTATTTATTCATGAGAGACATAGACTGAGAGAGAGAGAGAGGGGCAGAGACATAGGCAGAAGGAGAAGCAGGCTCCTCGCAGAGATCCCGGATCCCAGGATCACAAGCTGAGCCGAAGGCAGGCATCCAACTGTTGAGCCACCCAGACATCCTAGAAATCTTTTTGGTAATACCCACCCACCCAAACACCAAAGGAAAACTACCTACCACTCCTAACCAAAGGTCAACGGGGTTGAGCAGGGAACTGAAATTCTATCCACATGTGGCAGCAAACCAGAGTAAGGGTGTGAGTTGGTGCTCTGCTTTTGCAGGGCACACAGGGGTGTCAGTAGTGCCCACAGGGTTGTCAGCAGGGCCCACAGGGGAACTTTCACCATCGCACAACAGGAACAAGATCTAATGAAGCAATGCAGAGAAATCACCCACCTCAACACCAACTGGTGTCCTGCAATTTTGTTCTGGTGCTAACCACTCAGAGTTAGTAGAGACCCTGTAAGTTAAAGGGCATGGTCCTAAACAAGACTACCCTCACTCCAGATGCCAACTGCCAACTTCAGCAATCCCCAGGCCATCCACCCTTATTACCAACAAATATTAGGGGTCCCACAACCCCTCTCAGTTTGATAATTCACTACAATGACTTGCAGAACTGAGGAAAACACCATAATTATGACTAGTTTTATTATAAAGGATAAAAATTAGGATGAGCCAAATGAAGAGATACATAGGGCAAGCTCTGGAAGAACCTCAAACTCAGAGCTTCTATGCCCTCCCTCCATGGAGTCAGGGCATGTCACCCTCCAGCACGTCAATGTGGTCACCAAACAGAAAGCTCCACTGAACTGTGGTGTCCAGAGTTTTTATTGGGGTTGCCTATTCAAGATTGATTGAATCATTGGCCCCATTACTCAACTCAATCTCCAGCAGCTCTCCATTCCCAGAGGTTGAGCTGGCTCAAAGCCCCACACTCATAATCACAAGATTAGTCTTAATGGTGAATAGCCACCATCTTGAGTCACCTCAGCTTCTAGAATAAATTCAGGTGTGATCCCAGGGGCTCATGATGAACAGATGCTCCTTTTACTGAGGAATTTCCAAGGATTTAGAACTTCTTCCCAGGAACCAAGGACAAAAGCCAATCAAATTATTTAATACACAACACCTTCCTCTGCCTACTCTTCCTCCACTACACCCCTGAAGTTCAGTACAGCACTGAACTTCCATGTCCATGCGTCAGCTACAAAGCAGGGTGAAGCGAGCAAGACAGGACCCTCTGGCACTCCACTTTTGTTGGAGTGATGTCAGTGAGCCCAGGGGGACCTGAAAATCCATTCCCTTCTGGACCTGCATACTCTAAGAGGGTGACCGCCTGCAAAAGCAGAATATTAAATGAGATCCAGACTCTCACAACATACTACTCCAAGTGTCTAGAACACAATCAAAAATCACTTGCCATACCAAGAACCAGAGAAATCTCTACTTGAAAGAGGAAAGATAATCAACAGACACCAACACTAAGATGACACAGATGTTGGAAGGACTTTAATTGTGCGATCATCCTAACTACAAGCATAATCCAGGAGAATAGTTCACTTTTGGAAATAAGTGCCATGAGGAATGGTTTCTGAGCAGTGGCAGTGTCAGCCTTAGAGTTTTCCAGAATCAGAATGAAGTTGAGGGGGAAGGGAAGAAACAAAAAACAACTATGGTAGAGTTAAGATCCCTCTGTTGACCAACTGGTGGTGCAGCCAGATTTTATAACTTTTGTAGTATATGCTAAAGGCCCTGGAAGCAAAACTAAGAAGTCTGTGGAGCCAAAAATAGTCATTCTGGCACAAGGAATGACGATTTTTGACATTTCCTGTAATGTACTATAACGTGAATACACACACACACACACACACACACACACGCACACCAGGTTAGATCTCCCTAACTTCCTGATGGCAAAGATTTTGTATTCTAGCTCATAGAAAAACCACTCAAAATACCTCACTGTCACAATTTATCCTGTGCTTAGAGTCACCTCATAGATGTGGGTTGTGTTCCTGACCTCTCCTCATCCCTCACTGAACTCTCCTCTGCAGGCATCTGCCCAGTCTGCACCATCCCTGAACACTGTCTTGGCCCCATGTCACTTGCTCCTCACAGTGGTGATGCTTCCCACATCTCCAGACTGGTCTGTGCAGAATCGAGGTGCAGGTCACTCATTGCCCTTGGCCTAAGACAGTTTCAACACCTATGTCACATTGGTATTGATTTTCTTTTCTCGTTCAAGTCAAGATTTTCCTGTTTCCTGGTGTGATGAGTGATTTTTTTTTATTGTATTCTGGACACTTAAGGGTCATGGTCCCAAAAGTATGTGATCTTGGAAACTCCTGAAGGTACCTAAACTTCTACCCACACCACACTCCACTTGGAAGATCTGTCATCACTTTACCACAACACTCACAGGGACAGACCCATCAATCTTCCCATGAGAATTTCAAAGTAGGGAGATCACAAGGTAAGGATCATTTATTTTTTTTCCCTCCAATGAGTATCAAATATCATAAGGAAAAATCTAAGAAAAAATAACTTTAAATTCCCCCAAGCTTCTCAAGTTTGAAACACACATTTCTCAAAGGAAAGCCTCCCAGTTCTTGTTTCCATACCTCCAACCTATAAAGCAGAGAAAACACTGAGTTTGCCAGGCCTTCTGCTAAGAGCTATTTATTATGACAGAGCCAGTTGTCACTGTCCACATGAAGTCATCTGGGCCTTAGCATGTTAGGCGCCTGGCTTAGAAGGCCGTATCATTCCTTGAGCTATGGAATATTGTTTTGGCAAAAAGCAGCTAGCTGTATGCTCTCACCCTTAGGAAACTATCCAACGCCTCCCCTCATCCAGTTCATCATAAGCACGCCATCCCCTAAACATCCTCCCCCAGCCCTGGATGTTTTCTGCAGACACATTCTCCTTCTGGGGGGGTTGGGGGAAGTGGGGGCAATGCACCTCTTGATGGAGCAAAAAAGATATCAGACGACCCGAGCCCCAGTGAAGCTTGATGCAGGAAGGTCTACAGCCTAGACTGGCATCCCTCAGAAGCTGATGGTGAAGATAAACATGAGGTGTTCTTGGGAGCCCAGGACTCTGAAACCCTTCCCAAGTATCCGGGCCTGTGTGCATCCTGCCAGCTCGTACTTTTTCAGCTGAATCTACTTGAGAGCAAACTTGCCAGAGAAAACGGAAAAACACATCTTAGAGATAAATCAACATCAGTTCCAAGTTTTTGTTTCAGTTGTTTTGCTTCAGGGGCTGCCCTTGCTCATGATTGTGTTGCAATGACCTACTTGCTGCATGTTCTCTTAGGTCAAACAATGAGGTATACTCTAGAGAGTTAACTTTTCACCTGGGTGGTCTGTTATAAAATAGGGCTCCTATGAGAGAAACATAGGATTGTATAGTAGAAAGAAGATTAGATACCAACTATTCCAATAATTTCCCTTTATTGATGAAAAGATGAGGCCTAGAGAGGTTAAATAACTTCTGCAAGTTCACATAGCAATCAAGCTACAGAGCCAGGAATGGTGCAGGGTCTCTAGAAGGTACAGGAACCTTTCTACTTCAACATGGTAAATGCCCAGACTCTAGTTTTTAGTTGAGCTTGATTTCAAATATTTTCATTTTAGATGGAGATACCCCAAAATAACTTGAATCTCTGGGTACCTTTCTAAATTTTTCAACTTCTTTGGATCAAATAATATACCATTTTATAATATAAGCTATCAAATTTTGAAGAATGCCTAACCTAATCTTATTCAACTGAACCAAAGGGTTGCAGACTTTGAGATATTTAAAATGGTATTTCAAGTCAATTTCTGGTTTGAGTTTAGCATCATAAGTAAACATGTCATGTTTGTCATCTCCTTTGATGTATTTGGAGCCTGGAATTTATAGTCATAAACTATTCACCCAGTACGTCATCCTCATAACAGGAATCAATCAAATCATCATGGTAAAGATGGGATTGGTATGTCAGATATACTGATGACATTCTAGGCCAATAACACAAAGCCAAGAAAGCAATTACTAGATAGGACATATGTTCATATAATGTAGAACATTCTCAAACAATATACAGGCAGTACTTGATCATGTGTGTTTTGCATAAAGCAATAATTGGTCAACACCTCTACTAATAGTTTTCATATTTCTTAAAGAATATGTTCTTTAGATAAGGGCAAACTGCTCATTGAATAAAATCTTTCACTGAATTGTTTTGGAGACCCAACCTGTCCCAGACTTGCTTTTTGAGATGTTAGCATCTCTAGTTGGTTGAATACTGGCCCCCAAAAGTATGTCTACCCAGAATCTGTGTATGTGACCTTATTTGGAAAAAAAAAAAAAAAGAGTCGTTGCAGATGTGATTGAATTCAGGTTCTCAAGATGAAAAGATAATCCTGGATTATCTGGATGGGGCCTAAGTCCAATTATGTGTCTTTATGAGAAAAGAAGACACAGAGGTATGGAAGAAGACATGGAAAAGAAGCTCACAAGAAGTCTAACATGCAGTTTGGAGTCATGCAGCCACAAGTTGAGGAATGCTTGGAGCCATGAGAAGCTAAAAGAGGCAAGGAAAAGCTTCCCCTCAGAGCTAAAAGGAAATGGGGCCCTATAGACATCTTCATTTTGGATTTCAGAAGATTTCAGACTTCTGGCTTTCAGAGCTGTGAGAAAATACATTTCCTTGACTTGTGGCCATATCACTCCAATCTTTGCCCCCATATTCACAGCACCTTTTCCTCTGGATGTATGTCTAAACTTCCTCCGCTTCTCACCTATCAGGACACTTATGATGGTAGTTGGAACTCATCCAGACAATCCAGAATAATCTCCTTATCTCAAGGTTCTAAATTTAATCACACCTGCAAAAACCCTTTTTTCCAATTACAGGTTCCAGAGATTAGAACCTAATATCTTGGGAGAGGGCCATTAGTCCACCTACTACTCTCCCAAGTCTCATTGGTTTAACACAGTAAAGACTAACATGAAAAAGTGGCCGTCTCCATCTTGTGGTATGCCATTGAGAACATGTGGCTGTCAAGGGCATAGTAGCAAAGAAAGAAAAGAGATGGGAAAGGAACCCAGGCACTTGTCCTTTGCCAAGGTGGTACAGTGCAATTCTAACTACTCAGAGTCAGGTCAAAGTTTCTAGGTTAAGAGCACAGTCTTGTAACCATCACCCTCAGCTCAGAAGTCAGCTGCAAGTTGGAGGTCTTGACTGCTACAAATTCAAGGATTCCCACCATCTCTTCAGGTTTGATAATTCATAGAATGATTCACAGAACTTGGGAAAACACTATACAGCTTTATTATAGTACAAAAATACCAATCAATACCAGCCAAATAGACACACAAGACAATATCTGAAAGGGTTCCAAATACAAAACCCCCATGTCCTCAGGTTGTGTCACTCTCCCAGAACACTGATGTACTATAATTACCAGAGTTTTTACTGGGGTTTCATCCTGTAGGTATGATTGATTGATGGGGTCATTGGCCTTGTGATTGAACCGTCTCCATCCACCTTTCCTCCGCAGGAAGTCAGGCTGATACTGTCTGGATCACAGCCCCAACTCTTTAACCCCATGGTTGGCCTTTCTGGCATGGCCAGCGCCTGTCCTGAAACTATTTAGGGGATGACCATGAGTCACCTCACTAATATAAACTCAGGTGTGGTCTTAGAAATCCACATTTAATTACAAAGACACTCCTATCACTTGGGAAATTCCAAGAGGTTAGAGGCTTTCTTTCAGGAACCATGGACAAAGGCCAGCCAAATTCAGCATATAACAGCTGGAATGATAAAAGTCTGTCTGCTACTAGGTTTCTTCCTCCCCATTCATTCCTTCTGTCCACCCCCATCACCTACCACATAGAGGAAAAGCCTTGTAATAAGAGTTGGTTATAATAAAAACCAACACAAAGAGAGAAGATGAGATGAGAGATGGGGAGTGAGAACAAGCCCTGACAACATCGTTTGATTCCTTCAGTGCAGCCTTCTCTTTCCCAAGTACAGTAGTCAGTAAATCTCAGCTCTTGCTTAAGCTACATGGATTTGAATTACTATCACTTGGCACCCAAATAAGCTAATATCCCTGCCCTCCAGAAGCATACTATTTAATTGAGGGATGAGACATACAAATGAAAAATTAAATAACATTTGCCAGGCAATAATTTAAAAATAATCACATTTAAGCAGGTACCAAAAGTGGAAGACAGTGATATTCTTCCCAAGGAAGTGTCCAGAGCTAGGACACTTGCTTAGGTTCCTGTTCCCATTTATTTACTCAACAATATGCCAGAACTTGAGATGTCAGGACAAAATTACTAGGAAACATATCTAAGAGCAGAAAGAACACAGGAAGAGAGTTGGATCTTATTTTATACCTTAAGGGGTTTCCCATTTTCTTCAAGGGAGGGACAGTCAGCTGGAAGAACAAGTGGAGGGCAGCCCAGGTGGCTCAGTGGTTTAGCACTGCCTTCAGCCCAGGGTGTGATCCTGGAGACCCGGGATGGAGTCCCACGTCAGGCTCCCTCCATGGAGCCTGCTTCTCCCTCTGCCTGTGTCTCTGCCTCTCTCTGTGTCTCTCTCATGAATAAAGTCTTAAAAAAGGGGGGGAGGGGGAGAACAAGTGGAGTCACAAAATTCTAAAAAACTGTGTTGATTTTAAAACTGAAAACCACCATTAAGTGTCAACCACTTTTTCAAAATATTAGTTATAATATTTATAATTCCCAAACTAGACTGAAAGGTGTATTTCAGTGAATTAAAGGTGGAGAATGATTACGGCAAATCACACAAAGTAACAACTTCCACTTCTCAAAACACTGGAAATCACTACTTCATACAAGAGGTGTCTTTCTGAGAATCTCTGTGACAATCCATGATTCAGGTCCTATTTTAGTATTGACTACCATGACTGTCTCAGAGCAACAGTCTGCCCCACTCAACCTGGCAATCAGCTGTATGTGATCTCCCCACCAGCCTCTACTGGGCCAGCGAGTAAAGCAAAAGCAAGTATTATTAAACTAGCATAGCTTCTCCAAAAAGTATGTTTAGTAGCACCCACTGAGTCCTGTCTGTTGTGGGTGTGGCCCATGTAGACAGCCTGGCAGGCCTGTGTTGAGCTCATCTCATCTCCTTAATGTACAGAAAGCTTCCTTTCGTGGAGGTAAACCATAAGCTTCAGTGTGAGTTGGCAGGGATCAGAGACAGGCTTCACCTCCTGTAACAGTTCACAGAGCTTTGACAAGGAGCTTTAGTTCTAAGGGTCCTTCAACCTGAGAGACTGGACAGGCTCTGAAAACCCCTGAGGGCAAGTGGGAGTGGGATTGACAGCTGACAGGCTCAGAGACCAACAACTTTTAGCATCTGGCAAATTTATCTGTTGAATGAACTCTCCAAACACACTGGGATATCCTTTTGTGGTGCAAAGAATCCTTTTGCTAAAATGACATCACCCCCATATGCCTGTGATTTTGGTAAATTCTGAATCCTGGGAATAATATACCTCACATCTACCCAAGCTAATGTTTCAATAAGTCAGAAACAAGTTTCCATGGAGATGATGTGCTTCCAACACTAGGTTTAGAAAACTGGAGCTTCAGAACATTGCCAACAGCACCTGGGAATGCCAGCCAAGGACAGTCTAACCAGTGGTGGGGCCAGGCAACTTGAGAAATAAGGATAATAACTACCATTGATTTGTGCCCACAATGTGCCAGCTCCTGTGTTAAGAATTGTGTAAATATCATCTCATTAATTCTCACAGTGGCCTTACATGCTAAATACTGTTACCCCCATTTCACTGATGAGAAACTAAGGCTCAGAGATGTTACCCACTGATTAGTGGGACTAGAATGCAAGGCCTGTCTAGCTCAAACCCCATATTCCAAACACCTGCAAACACTGTTGATTGTCTTCTAACTGCCATTCCCCAATTCGTCAATATTTGCAGTACCCCAATTTTATATGAATGAGCACCCCTTCTCTGCCATGCGTCAAGTAAAACATTATTGGTCTAAGCCAGCACTGTGCAAGAGAAACTGAATGTGAGCCACAAATGCAAGCTACACATGTAATTTCAAATTTTCTAGTAGGCACAGTGAAAAAGATAAATGAAACTATTATATTAGGTTTTACTTAACCCAACATATTCAAAATATTATCCTTTTAATATGCAATCAATTTTTAAAATTCGAAATGAAACCCTATAAAATTATCCATGTAAGGACAATAAAGAAAAGTAAACAAAGCATATGGATGGAGAGTGATGGTGAGGAGGGTGGTCAGCACTAACTTTGAGCAGATGCAAGAGGGAAGCGAGGAGTGAGCTATGTGAATATCTGGGATAAGCATCTGAAGCCGAGAGAAAAGCAAGTACCAAGATCTTGGGGGCAGGGGAGGGTGGTGAGGGAAGAGGGATGACTGGGGAATAGCAAGGAGGTGGACACAGCCTGAAAGAAGTAAGTGGAGGGAATGAAGTAAGGGCTGTGGTCAGAGGCAGATGGGAATATGGTAGGGCCTCCAGTCTGCTGTAAGGACTCTGGCTGTGGATCTGAGCAAGGCCAGAAGCCACTGGAGGGCTTTGAGAGGGAAAAAAGCACACATTGCCGTTACATTTTAACAATCTCACTGCTGAAGAAGAGCAAGAGTAGAATCACAGAAGCTAGGTAGGAGGTCACAGCCACATCCCAGGTGAGAACAGGTAATGGCTTGAACTAGGCTGGTCAGAAGCTGTCAGGATCTAGATATAATTTGAAGATTTGTGGGTGCTTGGGGAGATGTTGGAGAAAGAGTCAAGAAGAACTCCCAGGTTTGAGGGCAGAAGAAATGAAAGAATGGAGTTGCCATTCACAGAGATGGGACAACTGGAGGAAGAGTGCTTTGAGGCAAAGAAGAAATCAGGACTTGGTTTTGATGCTTTAAGTTTAAGATGCCAATTGGACATTCCATACCCAAGTGGGATGGATTTGTGGATTTATGAGTCTAGAGTTTGGTGGAGAGTCCCAAGTTGGAGATCTAAACTTGGAAGTCATTAGCACATAAGTGACATTTAGAGCCAGGAGATAAAATGAGATCACCAAGAGAGAGAACATGGGTAGAGAAGAAAGATCTGAGGACTGATCCAGTTTATGTCAATGCTTGAGGTCCAGAAAACCAGAAGAACCCCAAAAAGAGACTAAGAAGAATATCAGTGCTATAGAAAGGGAACAAAAGCCAAGTAAAAAGTATTTCAAAGCAAAAAAGAGAGATCGGTTATGTCAAATGCTGAGGAGTCAAGAAAAGAACATTATTTGCTCAATCTGTCAACATTTCTGGGACTTTGATGAGAGTAGATTCAGAGTAAAGGGCATGAAATCCTGATTATGCTCAACACCACTACTCACCAGGGAAACGCACATCAGCACCGTAATGGGACATCACGTATACTGGTTAGTATGGCTAGAATCAAAAAGGCAAAAAATAAGTTTTAAGGAGAATGAAGAGAAAAAATGAGCCATTGCACACCGTTGGCGGGAATGTGATTGGTGCAGCCACTATGAAAAACAGTATGAAGGGGCAGCCCGGGTGACTCGGGGGTTTGGCGCCGCCTTCAGCCCAGGGCCTAATCCTGGAGACCCCGGATCGAGTCCCGCCTCGGGCTCCCTGCGTGGAGCCTGCTTCTCCCTCTGCCTCTCTCTCTCTCTGTCTCTCGTGAATAAATAAATAAAATTTTTAAAAAAACAGTATGAAGGTTCCTCCAAAAATTAAAAATAGAACTATCATATGACCCATCAATTTTACTTCTGGCTATTTACTCAAAGAAAATGAAAACACTAACTCAAAAAGATATATATACATCATGTTCATTGCAGAATTGTTTATAATAGCCAAGAGATGGAAGCAACCCAAATGTCCATCATCAGATGCATGGATAAAGAAAATGTGGTATTTATATTCGATAGAATATTATCCAACCATAAAAAAAGGAAATCCTGCCATTTTTCATGATATGGATAGACCTTGAGAACATTATGCTAAATGAAATAAGTCAGACATAGATAAATACTCTATGATCTCACTTATATGTGAAGTTTAAAAAAAAAAAAACTCAGAAACAGAGAACAGATTGATGGTTGCCAGAGGCAGGGAGTCGGGAGTGGACAAAATGAGTGAAGTTAGTCAAACATCAATTATAAAATAAATAGGGAAATAAATAAATAAATAAATAAATAAATAAATAAAATAGGGGTGCATGGGTGGCTCAGTCAAGTGTCTAACTCAAGGTCATGAGATCAGGCCCCACGACAAGCTCTGTGTTCAGTGCAGAGTCTGCTTCAGATTCTCTCTCCTCCCTCTGCCCCTCACACTTGTGCTCCTTGCTCGCTCACTCTCTCTCAAATCAATCAATAAGTCACAAAGATAAAATGTACAGCAAGGCAACCATAGTTAATACCGTATTGCATATTTGAAAGTTGCTAGGAGAGTAAACCTTAAGAGTTCTCGTCACAAGAAAAAAAAATTGTATGTATGTGTGGTGCTGAACGCTAACTAGACTTATTGTGGTGATCCTTTCCCAGTATATGTAAATATTGAATCATTGTGTTGTACACCTGTAACTAATATGCTATATGTTAATTATACCTCAATTTTTTTTTGAAAGGCTGGTTGGAGAAGATTCCAAACAAACTTGAAGGAAGTCAATGAGTAGGGACAACCATTTGAAGGAGTTTTGCTGTACGGAAATAAGAGAAATAGGACATCTGGGTGGCTCAGTGGTTGAGCCTTTGGCTCAGGGTGTGATCCCGGGGTCCTGGGATCCTGGGATCAAGTCCTACACTGGGACCTGGGATCAAGTCCTACACTGGGCTCCCCACGGGGAGCCTGCTTTGCCCTCTGCCTGTGTCTCTGTCTCTCTGTCTCTCTGTCTGTCTCCCTCATGAATAAACAAATAAAATCTTTAAAAAAGAGAGAGAGAGAAATTGTGTTTCTAGGATGAGGGAGGTTTCAGGGCTTTTGTATGTGCTCCCCTGTGTGTGTGTTGCTCAGGAGAAGGAAAACATGATTTTGAAGCAGACAGGTGATAGCAGCACACGTGAGATCCTTAGATGGGCAAGGTGGGAGGACACCAAGCCATGCTTGCAAGAGTGGGATTTAAGCAGGAACACAAACAGCTCCCCCATGGCCTTTTGTTATGAAAGGGGATAAATCTTAATGTTTAAGCCATTTTGTTCAGGTTTTCTGCTGTCTACACGTGAAACAACATTCTAACAAATACACTTCACTAGGATACCCTAAAGGATTATACCCAGTGACTTACATGATCAATCAAGATGTAGGCTTTGAAACAAATAGACCAACCGCCAATGCAGATTCAGACCTTTAGAGCAATGACTCTCAGCTGTCATAGATTGCAACCGGATTGAAGCTCAAAGCAAGAGGGTTTCATATGCTTTAAGAATTTCTGATTTAGGGGATCCCTGGGTGGTTTAGTGCCTGCCTTTGGCCCAGGGCGTAATCCTGGAGTCCTGGGATTGAGTCCCACATCGGGCTCCCTGCATGGAGCCTGCTTCTCCCTCTCCCTTTGCCTCTCTCTCTCTCTCTCTCTCTATCATGAATAAATTAAAAAAAGAATTTCTGATTTAACTGTTACCCATTTTTCCTATCCTAATAAATCTCTCATTAAAAACAAAGGGCTGAACCTCTCCAGCACACTCATGCTATTCTGAGATAATTTCCCTTGAGTAAGAAGCTCCCCTGGAATTAGATGTCCTGTTTGGCAGGAGAGAGCAAGGAGTCATCCCACATTCCTGTTAATAAAAGTCCCCTGTCTCCTGCTTAAGCTCCATGGGACTTCCCATAGTTAGTAGAGGCAGGTCAGTTTTAAGGATAGGGAAATGAGATGGCATGAGGAAATTAAGGGCTCTGAACCCACGGTTTTAAGGGCTCTTCCAACATGTAGGGTGCAGTTCTCCCTTTACCACTAAGCAATGCTCCAAGACACTAGTTAGGTGTCCCACCATTCAACTCAAATTTGACACTATCTACCACTATGTACCTGGAGACAGCATCAGATTCCACAGGTAAAGTGTTCAGTCCTACCAGGCTGCCCTCCACTTGAGACACCAGTCACAAGCCCGGCTTGTTGCGTGTGCTTCTGAACAACTGCCTATAAATTCCCATGAACCCCAACTTGGTTCAATTAATTTGCTAGAGTGGCTCACAGAACTCAGAAAACACATTTACTCACTAGATTACCCACTTATAAAATGATATTGAAGGATACAAATCAACAGTAAAGACAGTAAAAAGTATTTTACTGGTGAACAGATTTTATTTATATTCTGAAGTAATAATAGTACTCCAAACAATCATCTGAACTAACAAGTACAAAGCAAATAGTAGAGATTTAATTTAATTTAAAAAATTTTCCTCCAACATACATATATAGACTGTAACATAAATATATAAATATGGTAATATATAAATCATTTTTTCTTGGACCCCTTTTAGCCAATAACCACACATATTGGTAATCTCTCAATCTAATATCTGCTTTTCTAATTTTTTTCTCTAAATTTATACTGATCTCCTAAGCATTATAGACTATGTGGCAAACAAGTTCCTGTGCTAGTTGAGCTTACCTTCTTGAATTACATACACTTAACACTTATAAACATGTACTATGTACATATACTGTGAAGATATTTCTAATTCGTCATTTTCTCACTCATTACTATCAGGTCCACTGGTACATTTCCCTTCACTCTCTTTCATGCTTGTATAATACTTCAATCTATCCCATAAACTGTTTGACTACTTCCCTGATAGTAAATATTCCTTTTGTTTCCTTTTTTTTTTTTTTATCACTATTGACATCCTTACACATGTGTTATTACTTCCCAGTGTTTTTATTTCTATAGACTCAGTTCCTAGAAGTACAACTGTCAGGTCTGGATGTACATATTTATATCCAGAGTATACAAAGATTTGTTAAGGGAAAAGAGCCATGATAAAGGAAGGACACTAAACAGGCAGACATGCAGGAACCATGATAGGAATATCAAGGAGATGAATGATCAGCTGTGTCACATGTGAAGTCCACAGCAGAGCTGACTCTTTCCTAATTCTTTCTGCCTAGAGGCACTTAGAAAAATATTTTTCCTTCTATTCTTAGAATTCTGTATTGTTACTAGAAAATGCCTGGACATGTGCTTCTTCTCAACAAATTGGCCTCAAACCTGGCTAACTCTTTTAAAAAGGCAGACTTTCAAGAAAATGAGAAGACAAGCCACAGACTGGGAGAAAACATTTGCAAAAGACATATCTGATAAAAGACTGTTATCAAAAATATACAAAGAAATTTCAAACTCACCACTAAAAAAACAAACAACTCAATTTTAAAATAGGCCAAAGAAAAAAAAATAAATAAAATAGGCCAAAGATCTGAAAAGATATTTCACCAAAGAAGATTATCCAAATGGCAAACAAGCTGGGACACCTGGGTGGCTCAGAGGCTGAGTGTCTGCCTTTGGCTCAGGGTGGGATCCCAGGGTCCTGGGATCGAGTCCTGTTTCAGGCTCCCTGCAGGGAACCTGCTTCTGCCTCTGCCTATGTCTCTGCCTTTCTCTCTCTCTCTCTGTGTCTCTCATGAATAAGTAAATAAATCTTTTTTTAAAAAGTGGCAAACATGCATATGAAAAAATGCTCCACATTGAATGTCATTAGAGAGATACAACTTAAAACAATGATGAGATACCACTACATACCTACTAGAATGGGCAAAATCTGGAACACTGACAATAATAAATGCTGGCGAGGATATGGAGCAACACAAGCTCTCATTCACTGCTGGTGGGCATGCAACACAGTGCAACCACTTTGGAAGACTCTTTGGCAATTTCTTCCAAAACTAAGCATACTCTTATCATACATACAATCTAACAATTGCACTCCTTAATATTTACCCCAGTGAACTGAAAACTTATCTCCTCATTTAAAAAACCCACGTTCAGATATCTATGTAACTTTGTTCATAATTGTCAAAACTTGGAAACAACTAAGATGTTGCTCAGGTAGGTGAAGAGATATACAAACATGGTATGTCCAGGCAATGGAATATTATTCAGGAATTAAAATACAGGAGACACTGAGCCATGAAAAAACATAGAAGAACCTTAAATGCATGTTACTAAGTGAAAAAAAAAAACAATCTGAAAAAGCTACAGACTATTTAATTCCAACTATATGATATTTTGGAGAAGGCAAAACTATGGAGGCAGTAAAAAGTACCAGGAGTTGGTAGAGGATGAAAAGATGGAATACAGGGGATTTGTAGGGCAATGAAGCTACTCTATATGATACTGTAATGATGGATATGAGTCATTGTGCATTTGTCCAAACTCACGGAATGCACACCACAAGTGAAGCCCAATGTGAACTATGGACTTTGGTTGATGATAAGATCAGTGTAGGTTCGAACACTTAATGGGGCATGTTGATGGTCAGGGAAGTTCTGGGGTGGTAAGGAGTGAGTCTCTGGGAACTCTCTGTGCCATCTGTTCAATTTTGCTGTAAACCTAAAACTATTCTAAAAAATAAAATCTATTAAAATTTTTAAAAAGAAAGAAAGAAACAGGCCCAAGTTTGCTTCAGTTCAGAGAAGTCTTCTGTTATCGTTAGTATAATAGTTGTCCCTCCTCTGTTGCTCCTTTCCCTCTTTCTGCTCCCACTACTCACAGTCCACAGTTTTAGGATCTATCTTCCAGGCTTCTTATCCTTTCCTACTTGTGTTCTATCTCTTCTTATCTTTGCTCTATGTCAAGATATTTCTTGCCTTCAATTTTCCTAGGATGTTAATTCAGATCGCCTGGTGATCTTCCTCTCCCTTAATTAATCTCTTGAATTGTATTGGCTAGGAATTTATGATTTTTAGCTTCAGAAAGTCTTTTTGTGCTATATTTAAATCTCCTTCAATATGCAAGTTTTTTAAAAATTCAAGTTGCCTTGCAACAGCTGTTTGTTTTGCTGTGTCTTCCTCTCTCTAAAGCAAGTCCCTGAGAAGAGATATTGTTTTTCATTGTTGGCTCCTGGTTTCATGTGCCCTGATGGCAGCTGCACTCTCACCTGTGTGGTCCAGGTCACAAAAAGAAAGGTGCTCAGTCTCTGCTGAGGCCAAAGCCTCCATGTCCAGGGTCAAAGGCAGGAAAGACTCAACCCACCCATTCAGTTGCCCCTTGGCCTCCTTAGGGCCAGATAACTCAGGCACACTAGTGACTATTCCCCACTAATAGTCATTTGCCTCAGAATAAGGGCAGGGAGACTGGAATGGCAACAGAAGGTCGGGAGCTCTCTGTTCATGGGGGTCTTCCCAGAGTCCCAGCATGAACTCTCAGACAAATAATGACTTCAAATGCAAGTCCAAGCAGCATCAGGAAGCCCCCAAGCATTCCAGTAGTACAAACTGTTCTCTCTCTACAGTTGATAGTGTTTTTCTGGGAACAGTTGAGAAAATGGAGCCAATGAAACCTGGAAGAACAGGGAAGTGAGAATGGTCAGATACACTGAAACAAATGCTTGAAAAACAAAGGTCTTTAACACACAGCTAATATCATCCTCAGAAACACAACAGGGATGTCCACTCTAACCACTGTTGTTCAACATAGTACTAGAAGTCCTAGCCTCAGCAATCAGACAACAAAAAGAAATAAAAGGCATACAAACTGGCAAAGAAGAAATCAAACTTTCTCTCTTCGCCAATGACATGATACTCTATGTAGAAAATCCACAAGACTCCACAAAAAAAATTGCTCGAACTGATACAGGAATTCAGCAAAGTTGCAGGATATAAAAATCAAGGCACAGAATTCTGCTGCATTTCTATATACTAACATGAAGCAGAAGAAAGAGAAATCAAGGAATCAATCCCATTTACAATTGCACCAAAAACCATAAGATACCTAGGAATATACCTAACAAAAAAAATAAAAGATCTGTGCTCTGAAAACTATAGAACCTTATGAAAGAAACTGAGGAAGACATAAAGAAATAGAAAAATATTCCATGTTCATGCATCTGAAGAACAAATATTGTTAAAATGTCTATGCTACTCAAAGTAATCTATGCATTCAATGCAATACCTGTGAAAATACTACCAGCATTTTTTTTAAAGAGCTAGAACAAACAATCCTAAAATTTGTATGAAAACAGAAAAGACTCCAAATAGCCAAGGTAATGTTGGAAAAGAAAACCAAAGCTGAAGGCATCATAATTTCAGACTTCAAGCTATATTACAAAGCTGTAATTATCAAGACAGTATGGTACCGGCACAAAAACAGACACCTAGATCAATGGAACAGAAGAGAGAACCCAGAAATGGGCTGTCATGGTCAACCAAGTTTTGACAAAGCAGGAAAGAATATCCAGTGGAAAAAAAAGACAATCTCTTCAACAAATGGTGTTGGACAAATTGTACAGCCACATATAGAAGAATGAAACTATGAAACTGCGCCGCTTTCTTACACCATACACAAAAATAAACTCAAAATGGATGAGAGACCTAAACATGAGACAGGAATCCATCAAAATCCTAGAGGACAACATAGGTAGCAACCTCTTTGACCTCAGCCACAGCAACTTCTTGCTAGACCTGTCTCCAAAGGCAAGGGAAACAAAAGCAGAAATGAATTATTAGGACTTCATCAGGATAAAGCTTTTGCACAGCAAAGGAAACAATCACCAAATTAAAAGGCAACCTACTGAATGGGAGAAAATATTTGCAGATGACATATCAGATAAAGGTCTAGTATCCAAAATCTATAAAGGTCTTATCAAACTCAACACCCAAAAACCAAAAAAATCCAGTCACAAGATGGGCAGAAGACATGAATAGACATTTCTCCAGAGAAGAAATCCAGATGGCCAACAGACACATGAAAAGATGCTCAACATCACTCATCATCAGGGAAATGCAGATCAAAACTGCAATGAGGTATCACCTCACACCTGTCAGAATGGCTAAAATTAACAACTCAGGAAACAACAGATGATGGCAAAGATGTGGAGAAAGAGAAACCCTTTTACACTGTCAGTGGGAATGCAAACTGTTGCAGCCACTCTGGAAAACAGTATGAAGTTTCCTCAAAAAGTTAAAAATAGAACTACCCTACAACCCAGCAATTGCACTAGAAGGTATTTATCCAAAGTATACAAAAATAGTCATAGCAGCAATGTCCACAATAGCCAAACTATGGAAGGAGTCCAGATGTCCACTGACAGATGAATGGATGATGTAGATGTGATATACATATATATATACATATATATACATATATATAGTGGGATATTTTTCATTCATCAAAAAGAATGAAATCTTGCATTTGCAACGATGGATAGAACTAGAGAGTATTATGCTAAGCAAAACAAGTCAGTCAGAGAAAGACAAATACCATATGATTTCACTCCTATGTGGAATTTAAGAAACAAAACAGATGACCATAAGGGAAGGAAGAGAAAAATAAAATAAGATAAAAACAGAGAAGGAAACAAACCACAAGAGACTCAACTCTAGGGAACAAACTGAGGGCTTCTGGAGGGGAGATAAGTGGGGAGATGGGTAACTGGATGATGGGCAGTAAGGAGGGCATATGATGTAATGAGCACTGGGTGTTATACGCAATGATGAATCACTAAATTCTACCCTTGACACTAATAATACAGTATATGTTAACTAAATTGAATTTAAATTATTAAAAAAATCTTTAAAAGGAATTCTCAGAATGTGACTACCTGGTTCAATTGTACTTAGCTGGTCAGATTGATGTGTTGCTTGGGCTGCTTTAACAAAATAACAGACTGGGAAGCTTAAAGAACAAACATTTAGGACAGCCCAGGTGGCTCAGCAGTTTAGCGCCCTCTCTCTCTCTCTCTCTCTCTCTCTCTCTCTCCCTCCCTCCTCTCATGAATAAATAAATAAAAATAAAATAAAATAAAAAAGAGCAAACATTTATTTCCCAAAGTTCTAGAGGCTGGGAAGCAAAAATCAAGGTGCCAGCCAATTCAGCCCCGGTGAAAGCTGTCTTGCTATCTTGCAGACAATTGCCTTCTCACTGTGTGCTCACGTGGCAGACAGAGAAATCTTTCTCTCCTCCTTTTCTTATAAACTGCTAATGCCATCATGAGAGCCCCAACCTTATGACCTCAAACCTAATCCTAATTACTGCCAAAGGGCCTCATCTCCAAATGCCATTCCACAGGTGTTAGGGCTTCATAGATGAATGGGGGAACCACAGTTCAGTGCACAGCAGAGTATTGCAGCTACCTGCTAGAAAACGAACTCCCAACTTCCAGTGCCTTAATATTATAGAAGCTGGGGATCCCTGGGTGGGTCAGTGGTTTAGCATCTGCCTTCGGCCTGGGGTATGATCCTGGAGTCCCATGCATCGGGCTTCGTGCATGGAGCCTGCTTCTCCCTCTGCTGTGTCTCTGTCTGTCTGTCTCCCTCATGAATAAATTTTAAAAATCTAAAAAATATTTATGTATTACAGAAGCTCATTTCTCGTGTATATGAAATCCAGCTGGAAGTGAGGTCTGGTTCAAGTAGATGTTTAGGGTCTGAGCTGAAAGTCTCTGTCATCTTCGACAGCTGGTTCCCCAGGGCTTTTGAGGACGCAACATCCAGTCAGCAGGAAGGAGGAAAGATCAGGCTCCAGCATGGGAAGGTTTTCTGGACCAGTCCTGGTAATTATCCACATTAATTCCATCCATATTCCATTGCTATAACTCAGTCATGTGGCCTTACCTAACTGCAAGAGAGATTTGGAATTTAGTCTGACTGTGCACCCGGGAGAAATGTAGTCTACCTGCAACCAAGTTCAAGGTTTGTGAGCATCTGGTACATCCTCCCAAAAAGCCCTATTCATGAAGGTAATTGCTAAGATTCACTTCCCCAAACTGTATTAATTACCCAGACCTCCAAAATTAGCATATAATTACTCAGATTTGGACTTTAACAGAGCACATATGTTTTATAAGTTTCATCATTGTTGTCAACCTCAAGGTAAGTCTTGAATTTATAAAGTTAATGTAATGAAAATCCTAAATAATAAATTTTTTCAACAAGTATACTATTATCTTTGGGACTTATTATTAAAAGTTTAATAATGTACAGTGGGCCTTTGGCTATATTACATCACTATAAAAAGGAAGAAAATTAGATCACCAGAGCAGTAGTTCAAGCACCCAACTTTTCCCAGAAAATGGAACAGGACTATCCTCATCAGAGAAGGTAGACCAAAGGCGTAGACTTATGTCACAGCCAGCAGGTGAACAGCCTTGTTGTCTTCTGACCCCAGGTGCATAAGGACAGCATTTCAGGGCCCCTGTCTGGGAGATAAGCTGGTAGATGTACATGCAAAGACTGTATGCCAGGGAGGCAGCCCTCAGATCATCCCTTTCAATGGGGGCCAGTAGGTGTCTGGACCTATATCCCTCATCTCTAGATTTTATCAAAATCACTCCAACACACCTCTTCTCCCCATCTCTTCCCCCCACCATCTTCATCCCAGCAGCCATCAGCTCACGTCTCACCTAGACCTCAGGTAGGCCTTCTAAATAGTCCCCCTATGTTCATTCTGCCTTCTTCCCACCCATTCCGTGCCCCTAATTAAAATACTGCTGCTCTTTCCCATTGCTCTTACAAAGCAAAACTCTCAACAGGGCCTATCAGCGCCCACGTGGCTCCTTCCTACCTGTGGCCCCGTCCCCCTACCCAGTCCACTGGGCTCCAGCCACACTGGTCCTTTCTGTCCCACATTCTCTTCTCTGCACCTAGCACAGTTCTCCCTCCATCCCACCTCCTGACCTCTGCTTCAACCTCATTTGCTGGCATCGCCTGCCTAACATCTTTGAGTAAGTGTAGGGGATCAAAATATGCCACCCCCAGATAGGTATCTTTGGCATAAGGATTATTTTAAGCTGATTGTTTTTAAGAAATTGTAAACACAAGAGAAGCTGTGAAAACCAAGTCAAAATTACCCTTTTATAAGGGACATTTATGTGTCTAAGGGGAATCTCCCTCCTGTACCAGGAACAGGGAGATGACTCTAAGCCCCTAGAAACTCTTATCCATGGAGAAGACAGCAACTTAAATCTGCATAACAACCTTACCTTTGTTTACTGTGCTTTTCCTGGGCACCTAGTCACCTCCCCTAACAACTCCTACCCCACCCCCAATACACACACACACACACACACACACACATCTTTTGTCTTTCACTGAAGGTAATATTTAAAGTGATGGCTTTAAAAAATAAAAAAATAAAAAAAAAATAAAGTGATGGCTTTGGCCATTTTGCAGAGTTTTTCTCTTCCTCTACTCTTCAAAGTTTTCCAACTGACCTAAAAATTAAATTTTACATGAGATGTGCTAACAAGAGGGAAAAAAAACAAAGTTTTATTACATGCACATGAAGGCCCAATGAAATTGAGATCTAAAGAAAGGACCAAGGCAGGTAGTTTTTATACATTTTGAACAGAAACAATAAATTTGTGAATAATTAACAGAATAAAGAAAAGAGGTATTTGGGAGCTTTAATTAGTAGGGAATTCTAAGCAGATTTAGGCTAAAGTAATAGATTAAAAAGAAATGAGATTTATTTCTACAGCTTTCTTGGGATATCTTTTCCCTTCTTAGTATAGGGAGGGTATTTTTCATATAAGAAATTTGTTTCTTGCTTTCAGGGGGACAGAGGAGGGTCTGAGTGCAACTAGCTGTTTCTTAAGTAACTTTATTTAAAATAATAAAAAAAAATTAAATAATCAATGTGCCAAGAGGGGCATATTTTGGGGCAACCTGACCTTGGTGCCTACATACACGTTACTAAACTTTTGTTTTTCTCCTTAATCTGTTAATCTGTCTTGCATAAATTTAATTACTAGACCAGTTGAAGAACCTGGAAGGGAAGAAGAGAAAACTTCCACCCCAATATGTAACCTATAGTCTCCCTCATAGGCTCTATTACATGGTGCATGTCTCCTTTGCCACTCACATTGATTTGGGTCATATTGGGTAGATATTATGATTTCCACTAGGGCTATGGAGAGTAAGTTCCCAGCAGGCATGCCCCCCATACCCAAGCAAGCTATCTGGCACTGAGCAGATAGGTAGTAAGTATGTGCTGGAAAAATGAAAGAAGGACAGAAGTGCATACGAATAGTTCTCTGTCATTTACAAAGTGCTTTTGTACAAAGTATGACATGTGACCTTCACAACTTCACTTTCAAGTTGATTTTAGCACTTCCTTTCTTCAGAGGAGAAAGCTTAGTTTCATTCTACTCCCCTGTGGGTTTTTAAAATGCTATTTTATTATTCCTAGTCTTACCTTTATTAATTGTCTTTATCTTTTTTGGGATTTACTCTATTGTTCCTTTCCTTCTTAAGTTGAAACTCAGCTCATTGATCTACGAAACTTTTTTTATGTGTACATTTAAAGCCAAAAATTTCCCTGTATACAGATTGCTTCAGCTACATT
This sequence comes from Canis aureus, assembly GCF_053574225.1. NCBI lineage: Eukaryota > Metazoa > Chordata > Mammalia > Carnivora > Canidae > Canis > Canis aureus. The sequence continues at coordinate 49,393,649 of NC_135611.1, forward strand.
CCACAATTTTTGGTAGTGGTTTTATTGTTATTCAGTTCAAAATATTTAAATACTCCATTATGATATTTTCTTTGACCTATGAATCATTTAGAAGTATTTGTTTAATTTTTTAAATACTTATACCACACATTTTGGATGTCTTTTGAGTTGTCACTCTCAAATTTTGTTATATTTTGGTCAGTTTTTTAATTACTGATGATGCCAAAACTTTGGTTTTGTTGAGATTTCCCTTATGGTCAAGTATGTAAGTAGCTTTTTGTGTTTTTTAAAGATTTTATTTATTTATTCATGAGAGACAGAGGCAGAGGCAGAGGGAGAAGTAGGTTCCCTGTGGGGAGCCCAATGCCAGACTCAATCCCAGGACTGCAGGATCATGCCCTGAGCCTAAGGCAGATGTTCAACCACTGAGCCACCCAGGCATCCAGCTTTTTTTTTTTTTAAGTATTATTTATTTTAGAGAGGCAGGCAGAGGGAGAGAGAGAAACTTTAAGCAGGCTCCCTGCCAAGCATGGAGACCACCTCGGGGCTCAATCCCAGGACCCTGAGATCATTACCTGAGCCGAAACCAAAAGCCAGAGGCTTAACCAACTGTGCCACCCAGGCACCAAGTGACTAGCTATTTTTAAATGTCCCTGGAGTGCTTGGAGCCTGAAAATTATATCTGGGAAGGCCCAGGTTGACAGTAGCAACATGGGGGAAGGGACCACTGAGCCACCTTCGAGGGTCTGCTTCAAGCAGGGCAGTGAGGTGGGGCTGCAGGAGTAAAGGATCCTCAGGGCATCTAAAATGTCATCTAGAGACAAAATTACCCATCCCACTGTGTCATTACTATTGTTTCTAATTAATTCCATGAAACCATCAGGGTCTTTGAGGTTACTTTGAAAGGAAGCATTGGAGAAGTGGGTGTTTTTCTCCTTTCATTGTTGGGTGACTAATGGAGCAATCTTGTTTTGTTTTCTGGCTTGAGATCCTGTGAATATTTTAAGAAAGAATAGAGACCTTTTCATAAAACCCAGAGCCTGTTTTTAAGCTCCTCAGGAGCTCCCAGGAGGAAAGCATCTCCTCAGCTCTCTTCCACTCAAACAAGAAAAACAAGATTTCCACATGTGAGACACACACCCCCACATAAAATAGAGATGTTAAGTTCATTCATGATTTTTAAAGCATGATCTCAAAAATCCTCAGAAAATGAAGCTAATGGCCTATGTGTTTACCTTTGTCATTGGAAGACCAAAAAGGAGCATCTTTTGATGAAATTCAACCCTTTGGGTTCTAGTGGCTTCACACACGGCGGGGGGGGGGGGTGGGGGGTGGGGGGGCTCATGTGGTGGATTCTGCAATGGGAGCTGCCATGAGTCCAGAGACTCAGTCACCAAAGTTAGGAGGAAAATCCAGGAGAGAGGAAGGTGAAGTACTGCCCAAATAAATTGGCACCAGGCTGGGTGGGCTTTCAGGTGCCAAGCAATGACTGAAGAAGGATTGCCAGAGTTCCCAGAATCTCACTCACCCTCATGATTGGGGGCACAAAACAATTTGTGAGTCTGGAAGGATACATATGCTCATATCACAGTGAGAATTATGTTTAATCACTCAGAGCTATAATGACCTCATGATTACTAAAAACAGGGTTCAAATTAAATGAACCCACTTTTGTAGAAACCATATCTTCTGGCTGAAATATTCAGTTGTCAATTTTTAGTTTATCATTACTTCTTCCCAAAATCATGCAAGTTGAAAGTTTGATTGCAACCAATCAGTTATTTCCAAAGGAATAATGGCCTTAATGCCCTTATTTTCCAAAAATGCCACAACACGCCCAACGTGTCATTCAATCAACAAACATTTTTGCATGCATCTACTTTACTTAGGCGACTGAGCCAAGAATGGAGTAATGTAAACAAAACATAAGCACATGAAAATGTTAGCAACAATGCCAAACATTGAATACTGGAGGTGCATTAAGAAATCTGTTTAATTTGCAAATAGAGCTGGAAAAGATACAGGCTTGAGTTCAGAGCAGAATGTCAGCAATTTTGCCTAGAGGGGTCAAAAGTCTTATGAGACAGATGAGTCTTGATATGAGCCCTAAAAAAAGAGAGAAGTTGGAAAATCAGATAGTCCAGTAGAAGACATTCCAAGACAGACAAAATGATGTGAATAAAGTCAAGAAATCTGAACCGTGTCGATAAAGTTTCTTAAAGGTAAATTTCATTACCTGAGATCAGGGCCAACTGGTGATGGAATTAATACATAAGAAGAATTGATCTGCTGCCCTACTTCCTCTCCTCTCTGCTTAACTGCCCTAGGTTCCCAGCATGCAAGGCCAGCTACAGAATTTGCAGAACCCAATGCCAGATGAAAATCAGAATACCAGTGGAGAGCGTAAGTGGGCCTCCCCCTTCCCTTGGGCTCCTGGCCCCAATCCTCAGGGAAATGGGTGACTCCAAAGGATTGCAACCTTCATGCAAGAATGCACTGGGTCCCTGGACCAAGTAGCAAGGACCCCACTCAAGTTGAGCATGGCCAGCCCAGGGAAGGACAGCCACTGCCTTGCCCAATCTGAGAGGCTGAAGCTGTGGAGGGCAGCAGCAGAACCTGGACCTCCCCAACCAATGCCCCAGGATAGAGAGTAACATGGGTTTGAAGCAAGGATGGGGATAGAGCCCTGGGCAGGATCCAGGTTCCAAGAGTCAGAGTGCAGGCTACTGCAAACGTGTCCCAGGGAGGCAGTGGGAGGCTCCTGACCATGCTGCATCATCCTCCTGGACTTCACTTACAAAACATAAACTCAGATAAAACTATTAAGAATTTCAAGATGGAGGGACACTTGAGTGGCTCAGTGGTTGAGCTTCTGCCGTTGGCTCAGGTTGTGATCCTGGGGTCCCGGGATCGAGTCCTGCATTGGGGAGTCCAATTGGGAGAGTCTGGTTGTGTCTCTCCCTCTGGTTGTGTCTCTGCCTGTCTCTGTGTGTCTCTCATAAATAAATAAATAAATAAATAAATAAATAAATAAATAAATAAATAAAATCTTCAAAAAAAAAAAAAAGAATTTCAAGATGGCAACCAAAGGACAAGGATCTCTAAGGGCCGGGCCCCATGTGACAGCACAAGTCTCTGGTCGATGAAGCCAGCCCTACTGGCATCCCACAAGGATCTGCCCTCCCTAGACATCTCCCCATCTTGCAGAACTTTCTCTACACTCACCACCCAAAGTTATATTACAGTCACATTCTAAACTAGTCTGAAAAACTCCTGCTAATCCTTTATGAGCAGAGGTCCTACCTATGTTAAGCTACATTCACCATGAGTCAGACCTGACCAAGTGTGTCTGCAAAACCAGAAGCAAGTCAGCCCAGACTCTTTCCCAGAGAGAATGAGGAACCTGCTAGATAGGAAGGTTTCCGGAGGAGCTGGTAGTCCAGCATTAACTCACCCAGTCCTGTAAAGAGAGATCCTCAGGCAATGGATTTGCCTACAGCATCCACAATGACCAGTGAAGATAGAGATGGTTATTCCTGTGCAAACATAAGTCACCCTTGAAGATTCCAAGCAGCTGGGTGACACTCTGAAAGGAGCTGGAGTTTTGACAAGTTCACTGGTAGCTTCCAGGGTCAGAGAAATACAGTTGGTGAAATGATGACCTCACTCTCACTTTTTTGGTTCAAGTGTCCAGGGGTTTCTGGAGTTCTAGCAAACCCACCTGCCCTTTAACACTGGCTTTCTGGAGGCAAACATTTTCTAACACAGAGGGACAACCATGTATGAGATCTCAAGGCATTATTACATTTTGGAAAGAAGGATCATTTTTTTATGTTTATTTTATTTTATTTTATTTAAGAGAGAGAGAACAAAAGAGAGAGCACCAGCAGGGGTGGAAGGGGCAGAGGGAGAGGGAGGAGCAGACTCCCCGCTGAGCAGCCAGCCCAAAGCAGGCCCACTCCCAGGACCCTGGGATCATGACCTGAGCCAAAAAGCAGATGCTTAACTGACTGAGCCACCCAGGGCCCCAGAAGGATCAATTTTTAAAATAAACTTTTATACTCCACCATATTATAGCAGAATTCCTAGTCCCATTGCTCCAAGGACAGAAATGTTGATGCTATGTGACACAGAGAGACATCATAACCCAAGTTTAATTTCTCTCTTCGAGAAATTACAGGACACTACAGGACAGTCAGGCAAAAATGGTGGAGGGTCAAGCTGTCCTTTCAATACACAACATAAATGGGTTCTGGTCACTCCAGGGACAACCAGAACAGTAACTCTTTCTACCCAGCTGGCCATATCCTGTGCTTTGTAAGAAATAAACATCTACCAGTTAAGAGATGATGAGTAAAATTAAGTTCTCTTCATATATCATCAAGCAATTTAATGTGTAAAGCCCATATGATAATATTAAATCTCAACTCGATCTGTCACTGTTGAAGTAACTTTGAGAATTTTCCCATTTTTGTGCCTCTCCTTTTGTGTATCCTACCAAGACAAAAAGCCAACTATCATATTTGGAACAGAGTCCTTGAGAAAATGAGGATACATCTTTCTGAGCAATTTCTTTCATCTCATCCGATTATTGGTGGATTCCTTAATTTTTATGCAATTTAATGTCTCCCAAAAAAATGTTAATTTTTTTCCATCATACCTGAGAGAATTCTAGAATTTATGTTTCAGCTGTCCAGACAGGAGAACAGGAGACCCAGTAGCTTCCTAAAAGTGAGACAGAGTCCTGATTCTTGAGTCTGGGATCACCTGACTCAGCTCCAGGAGGAGTACCTAGATATACACCTAAAGCTCCCCAGAGCTAGGTCCTCCTTGAGAGACTCTGATGGCTGAGGTCCCTTTGGAGACAAGTACCATTCACTCATGTATTTTAACTATACTTTGAGTTTTCCACAGCAGGAGAAAGACAACTGTGACATGCAAATTTTGCCCTGGTTTGTTGCAAAGACCTCTGACTCACCTTAAAAATATATAAAATATACACATGGGCCCAGAAATGCATCGTATTCATGAATTAACCAAATAGTCCACAGTCAATTCTCTACTCCAAACCTGCCTGTAGTCTTAAAACAGAAATTTTTTCTAAAGGCAATTTTAAATCATACAGTATATTTTTTGGCTAATTTTTTTCCAACTCTTTATTTTGAAAATGTTCAAGCCTAGAGTCAAATGACAGAATGATGCACTGAGAACCTTTATACCCTTCACCTACAAGTACTGACTGTTAACACTTGGTCACATTTTTTTGACTGAGCAGTATTTACCTTTGTTGCCAGCATGGCATGGCCCTTGGAAAGGGTGAAATGAGCCTCTCTTAGACCGAGACACTCTTGTTTCGTGTCAGAGCAGGTATTTGCCTAGACACCAGGTGTGGTGAGATGTCTCTGGGCCTCCCCCCAGTGAGGTTTGACTGCTTTTTCTGAATTAAGAAACAAGGGAGATTGGTTGAAGAAAAGCATGAATTGCACTTATGTATGCATACTTAAGAAAATGTCAATAAATTCGGTAAATATAAAGTTTTGTTTCATTTACTGGTGTCCATTATAAAAGCAAAACCCTTCTCTAAACATTGTCTCGGATCATACATCCATTCACCAAACATGCAGGAAACGCCTGCTCTGGGAGTGCAGGGCGCTGTTCTGGATGCTGGAGACAGAGCCCTGCACAGACAAGGCTGACATCTCACGAGCTCCCCCTAGAGGGGCGAGGACCAACAATGAACTAGCACAGAACTGTCACATGGGGACAGGTGCCCTGAACAAAATGAAACAGGGTAATATGCAGGGTGGGGTTAGTGACTCCAGCTGATTCTTTTGGGGTCACAGGACCAGCAAGTAAAGAGACCCCACATTAGCAAGTGAGATTCCAGAAGCAAACAGGCTGCTGGAGCTGAAAATAACAGCAGAGGAAGGGGTAAGGGATGAGGTCAGAGATAATGGGGCCAGATGTGCCAGGCCTCAGGTCACCCAGGTCACCCAGGTCACCACTGGACATGTAAATCCGGGAATAAGCACCATATGGATCCTCATATGAAATTGAATTTCCTAATAGGGCCGTTGAGACTTTGAACGAGAAAATCATTTTGAAATCATTGATAAAGACTGTTTTGATCATTTCTTACATTTCCAGAGAGTCACAACTTGAGGCTTCACGATGACAGGAGTGCGGGGATGTCACCTGCTGGCACCTTAGTTCACGTGGGGCGTCTGAGGAAGTGAGGTGGGCTGTGCTGCTGGCTTTGTTGCCCGTGGACTTCCAAATGCTCGACTCATTATCAGTTAAGGACAGGTAAATCTTGTCTGAGGTGACAAAATGTTTCTGTAGTTTGAACAATTGTGCTTAAAGCCAAAATAAACTTATAATAAAAAGTATGGCTCCCCTTTTTGATGGTCCTGACAGCCTTTAAGCCTCAGCCTCCCACTCTGCCTCCATCCACACCTGAGCAAGCTGAGAAGGCCCCAGGGCTCCCTCCTCCACCCGCATGGGAGAGTCCAACACTCCAGCCTCTCCCTGGGCTTGGGAACCCTCACCCCAGCGGTCCCCTTAACCGTCCTGAGCCCCCAAGCCAAGGCCCTCCCTTCTTCTCTCCATATCTGTGTGATCCACTTCTCATATACCCTCTTGGTGTGAGTGTGGGTGGCATCAGCCCTCTCCACATCCAAGTCAAATTTGGGGGGCGGGGGGGATCCCTCTTCTTCAAAATGGTTAAAACAAAACCCAGGAATCAATCATAAAGTCCTGTTTCTAGCAGAAAAGAAAGGCTTGGCACTACAATCAAAAAGAGGAAAAGCAGTTTGGGGACTGAGGAACAGTGACCCATACAGAGCTGATCCTGGACAAAGGCACCCACCACCTTCCCGGGGTGGGGGGGGGGGTGTCACACAGAGCAGGGCGGGCAAAGCCTGGCCGGAGGCAGGCCTGGAGCTGGCGCCACTCCTCGGGCAATTGTCTTCCACCACCACTCTTACCACTCGGAGGCTACACTGGAAAGAGGGATGTTAGTAAATTCTAGAAACTCGCTTCCTGCGCAGGGGCCCAAGGGCCGGCAGGGAGGAGAGGGGACGGAGGAAGGGCGTGAGGCGCGGCCGGTGGAAGGTCCAAGGCCACACGCTCCGCTCGCCCGGGAAGCCGGCGCGGCCGGGTGTGCAGAGCGGCTGCTCCTGACCTCGCGCCGTTCGGGTCCTCGGGGTCCCAAACCCAGGCTGTCCCGCCCCCACGCCCTGCTTTGTCCTTGGGCGGGAGGAAGCTCCTGGGCCCGTGGGAAGGCCTGGTGCGTGCATCTCCTCTGCGCAGGTGCAGGGGTGGGGGCAGGTGCAGCTCCGGGGGACTCCGCAGGTGGGCGGGGGGCGGGCGCAGCCCTTGGCCATCGCTGATCGTGGGAGACTCGTCTAACATCTCGCCTCCTCGGGTTGTCCTCCAAGAACCAGCGAGGGTAGGTGGATGGTGGCCGGGGTCTGAAATCACCCTGGTGTGAATTCCGTCTCTAAGTCCCAGACTGCGGGCTCTCCGTCTGTAATTAGAAAGGGGGCAGGGAGGGCACGTGGCCACTCAATTCCCCACCAGCATGATTTTTGTTCTTTAAACCTGTGAACCCATCCCAGTGAGATTCCAAGTCTCCCACCCTACAAGATCCCCCAGTAAATCCTGGGGTGGGGGGCAGCAGCCACTGTTACTTCCAGGGCTGGCATCCAGGGGGCCCACACCCCTTTGGAAAACAGCAGTCAGGAGGCAGCTGGGCAGTGACTTGATCCTTCCAGTCCCGGGGACGTTGCTCAGGGTTTCTCCACGTGGGCTGCCAAAGGCACTGAGCCCCGTTCCCACAGGTTCGCATGGCTGCTCCCCACGGAAGGGGGACCGAACAGGACAAGACAGGCTGCAAGGCCGGGCCCAGAGGCCGCTGAAGCCCAAGCCAGCCCCCGAGATGTGCACCAGGAAAGCGCTGCTTTCCTCTCCCCCTGTAAGGGGTGCAGGCAGCTGCTGAGAACTGAGCAGTAAAGCTAAGCAGACTTTGGAGAATATGTATTTCAGTGTTTTTTACATTATGCCATTGACTAACAAGCCACCTGGAACATCTGTTTCTAGCTCTGAAATCGTTTGCAGAAAACATTCTGGCAAATGCTCTGCTCCTAGAGCTCTCCTCTGCCCTCAAGCCACCCACGCCCCCCACCTCTGGGACCACAGGAAAACCAAGGCAAAGGTGACCCACCTATTCCTGAAGATTAACTGAGCAAGGTTCCATTGACTAAGTGTAACGACTGTAGAAGTTACCATTAATTCACACCTAAGCGGAATGCAATCATACCAGGAAATAGATTTAAGTTTGCCTCCTTGACATTATGGGTTTCTCTCCTTTATGCAGAATATCATACATCTTGTACGAGAGCCATACTTTCCTCCCTAGCCGTGGATATATTGCTATGGCATTAGCTTTTCCCCTCGTCTTTGCAAATAGAGAGGTCTCTCCCCCCTCCAGTTTTTTTTTTTAATTTTTATTTATTTATGATAGTCACACAGAGAGAGAGAGAGAGAGAGAGAGAGAGAGGCAGAGACACAGGCAGAGGGAGAAGCAGGCTCCATGCACCGGGAGCCCGATGTAGGATTCGATCCCGGGTCTCCAGGATCGCGCCCTGGGCCAAAGGCAGGCGCCAAACCGCTGCGCCACCCAGGGATCCCACCCCCCTCCAGTTTTTAAGCCCTTTTATCCCTTCTTGTTGAGAAGGTCATCATCTACCTCGAATAGGGTGACAGGCCTGGGACCATGCCTGGCTAAGAGAGAAATAACACTTTCACTTCCAGTTGCAAAGTATACCTATAGGATTAATATTTCCCTCATGCTATTTACATATTGGTATGAAAGAATCAAATTTACAAAGGGTGCTCTGTCTATGGGAGGCTGGAAGGGTGAGAGATGTCTCTCTGGCTTAAGAGGAGCCCACGGTTAGCAAACCACCTCTGATAAGTTCCCCTTCCAACATGATTGGCACCCTAAAAGACACACACACACACACACACACACACACCACTTTCACGTGCATCAGTCAGAAAAACGAGTTGACAACTTGCATTTGAATGATAGCATCAGAACATTCAGTAACAAACAATAGTAGCTACTCCCATTTGCTTTGGGTATTGTCAGGTTGTTGTATTGTTTTCCACTGTGGTTCCAGATTCTTCACCTTGGCCCATATCTTCACTGCCCCTCCATATGTCCTTCCCCAAGCCCTGAGACCCATACCCAGAAGTTCCTTCTGATGGATAATCAACGCATTTCTATTTAAGAAAAAAAAAAACAGGTAGTATAACTGAGTGTCCCAATATTTGGGCTAACAATTTTTTTCTAGGAAAACATTGGTCATCCCAAGAACAAGAACAAAAACTGATGAACAATCCCATATAGACATGCAAATGAGTGATGACCTTAGCTTTTGCAGAGTCTTCAAGTCATGTCAAAATATAGAGTAATGTAATTCTTTTTTATTTTATTTTATTTATTTATTTGAGAGAGAGAAAGCACAAGCAGAGGAAGAGGCAGAGGAAGAGGGAGAAGTAGACTCCCCGCTAAGCGGGGTCCCTGATGCAGGGCTCGATCCTAGGACCCTGGGATCATGACCTGAGCCAAAGGCAGAGGCTTAACCGACTGAGCCACTGAGGCACCCCAGTAATGTAATTCTTTAACCATTACCATCTATAACCATTACCATTCCCATTTCGAGGATGGGAATACGAAGACAATAGTGAATATAGCTGTTTTGTATAGCTCCAAAGATCTGTCAAGTGTGAGTGTATGCCTATATTCTTGTCATCCAAGTTCCTACACCTGTAAAACAGTACACCACAGAGGCTGATGGCATTGGTCAGATGTTGTCTGTCTAACCCACACATCTAAGAAGAGAGAATTTTAGTGTCATAAAAGAAAAATTTTTATTTGTTGAAGAACTGGAGCCAGAATTCTCCTTAGGGAGGAAAGTACCCTGGTATGTTGCCTCAACATGGGAGGGCTCAGCAGTGCTTTGCTCCTGTCCAAGAGAGGAGAGACAATGAAGAAGGGAGGAAGGCAGGAGCTGGTGAAGGGGTTGAGGCAAGCGGGCATGGAGCATTGCAGTGAGAAACCCCCACCACTGGTGGCTGAATGGGCTCTAATGATAAATACGTCCAACATGATTTTTAGGTTCTTTGCTGTAGTAGTAGGGTTCAAATTTACACAGATGTTTGAAATGTTATTTCTTTTCTTTCTTATAGCAGATCTCACCTGGCTTCTAATCCCACTCACCCTTGATAGTGTACACTTGAATTTGACAAATAAAGTAGCTCTATCTTTCCCGGTATAAATCTTAGTCTGAAAAAAAAAAAAAAAAAAAAAAAAAAACTTAGTCTGTTTCACATTATAATCATCTCTTTACAAATCCTTTCTCAACCCCTTTTCTCTTCACCTTCTCCCTAGTGGCATCTCAGGCATGTGTGTTTCTGTATATGAGTGTGAGTGTATGTGTGTGTGTTTTCAGAGTTTTGTGTTTGATGCACATCATGAAATCTCACACTTGGCAGGGGCACTACTGGGCTTGTTCATCCAGTTCTCTCTTCTTTAATCTGGCTAACAAACCTCTTTGGAAGTCTTATATCACCTCCAGAATCATGAAAGGCCACAAATGAAGACAAACAATAGGTTAAATACCAGCCCTGGCAAAACTAACTCCAAATCGTTCTCTGTCACTAAGTGCAGTATAATAGCCAGTATAATACTGGCAAGGGATGAATGTGAAGGCATATAAATGACTAACAGGTCTTGGTGTAACTGTGTCTGTGCAGCTGAGCCCTGAAGTACAGGTGGTGCCTTCTATCTTGAACACTTTAGAGCTTGGAAGTTGTCCTCACTGTTGAGTTCTAAAAACACTTATCTCAGCAGATTAAGGTCCCATGTGTTCCACCCTAAAATGTAACCATAGCTAGAAACCTGAGCTTGAATATCCATCACTCCGCAAGCCCAGAATGAGACTATTGCCAAAACATTGGTCGAGTTTTCCAGAGAGAGCCCATTTGAAGATTTGGGGATGGCTCATCTTCTTTCAAAAAAAAAAAAAAAGTTTATTTATTTGAGAGAAAGCGTGTGCAAGAGCAGGTGCAGGGTGAGTAGCAGAGGGAGAGGAAGAGGGACAAGCAGACTCCACACTGAGCACAGAGCCCAATGCAGGGCTCAATCCCAGGACCTAGGATCATGACCTGAGCTAAAACCAAGAGTCAGACTCAACCAACTGAGCCACCCAGGCGCCCCTCATCTTTTCTGATCACCTCCTAGCCTCTTCTCCATTCCACTCTATTCCACCAGGTCCTTCCCAAAAGGAGTAAATGACCAGATCAAGCCTACTGATGATGGCTTACCCAGAGCAGACCTGGAGTAAATATTTGTGGCTAATAAGCGTGCTGAAACCTGCCACCCTGGACCAATCTCGCCCTTCTAAGAACCAGGTGAAGAAAATGGAGAAGGTTCTTTTTTTTTTTTTTTAAAGATTTATTTATTTATTTATGACAGACATAGAGAGAGAGAGAGGCAGAGACACAGGAGGAGGGAGAAGCAGGCTCCATGCTGGGAGCAAATGGGAACAGAGAATTTTGTATAAACTTCTTTATCAAATTGAGGAAGTTTCCTCCTGTTCCTACTTAACTGAGAGAGCTTATCATAAAGGGATATTGAATTTGGCAAATGCTCTTGACAATATGGTTTAGTTTTTGGTGTGCATGTGTGCTATGTGTTTTAGTTTGTTAACATGGGCAATTACATATGCTAATTTTCAAATTTTAAACCAATTTTGCATTCCTGGGATAAATATATTCTATTCCTGGCCACAATATATTATTCTGCCTATATATTGTATACAATTTGCTATATAAGTTTGTTAAGAATTTTTACAACTATTCCCATGGTGACATTAGTCTGGAATTTTCTTTCCTTATAATGTCTTTGTTTGTTTGTTTGTTTGTTTTGTCCATTTATCATTTATTAACAGGTAATGTTAACCTCAAAAAATGACTTACAAAGTATCCCCTTTTCTTCAATTGTCCACAAGAATTTAGATAAATTGATATAAGTTTTTCCTTACATGTTTGGTATGATTCATCAATAAAGGCATTTGTGCCAGAAATGTTCTTTGTGGGAAGATTTAAAACTATAAATTCAGGGTCTTTAATAGGACTACTTAGGTCTTCTACCTCTTTTTGAATGAGTTTTAGTAGCTTCTATCTTTCAAGGAATGTGTCCATTTCATCGAAGTTGTCAAATTTATTAGAATAAAATTTGTTCAGAATAGTCCCTTATTATCCCTTAATATCTGTAGGATCTGTAATGACATTATGTCTCTTATTTTTATGTTGTGTCTCTTTCTTCCTGATCAGTATGGCTAAGGCTTATCAGTTTTATTGACTTTCTTTTTTAAAAAAGCAGTTTTTGGCTTGTTAATGTTCTCTATTGTTTTTCATTTATAGTCCATTAAGTTTGTTATTATTTCTTTTTTCTGTTTATTTTGAATTTAGTTTGCTCTTTTCTTATTGTTGGTTTCCTAATTAGTAAGCTGAAATCATTGAGACCTTTCTTCTTTTCTAATATAAGCGTTTAGTGCCCTAAATTTCCCACTAAATACCAATATAGTGTCCTGTCACAAACTTTTATATATTGTATTTTCATTTTAATTCAGTTCAATACACGTTTTATCTTTTGGATTCTTCTTTGATCCATGAACTTTTTAGAAGTATGTTGTTTAATTGTCAAAGATATGGGAAGTTTACAGAAATCTTTAGGTTATTGAGATTTCATTTAATTCCATTATGATCAGATAGCATGTATTGTACAACTAGAATTCTCTTCAAAGTATTAAGACTTCTTTTATTGCCCAATAGTTGGTCTATCTTAGTAAATGTTCTATGTGCATTTGAAAAGAAGGTGTGTACTGCTATTGTTAATTGTAGTGTTCTGTAAATGTCAATTAGGTCAAGTTGGTTAGTGGTGTTGTTCAGGATTTCTATATCTTTGTCAATTTTTCTGTCTACTTATTTTATTCATTATTGAAAGAGAGATATTGAAAAATCTGACATGATTATGGCTTGGCTATTTCTCCTTGTAGTTCTACCAATTTTTGCATTATGCATTTTGAAGCTCTGTTACTAGGTGCATAAAAATTTTTTATTGTTATGACCTCCTGATGAATTGACCCCTTTATCATTATAAATTGACGTTATTTATTTCTATTAACTTATTTTGTTCTGACATCTACTTTGTCCAATATTAATGAAGCTACCCCAGCTTTCTTTTGATTAGTGTTAGCATGGTATATCTTTTTCTATAGTTTTACTTTATCTTTATACTTTTCCTATACTTAACTTGTATCTTTACACTTAAAATATGTTTCTTGCAGACAGCATAAAGTTGGGTCTCACTTTTAATCCAATCCAACCTCTTCCACTTAATTGATATATTAATTTTCTAGGACTGCTGTAATAAAGTACCACAAACTAGGCTTATGTAACAGAAATCTACCATCTCACAATTCTGGAGGCTAGAAGTCCCAAAATCAAGGTGTCAGGTGAGGTTGGTTCTTTCTAAAGACTGTGAGATTAAGATCTGTTCCAGGCTTCTCTCTTCCACTGGTAGATGGCTATCTTCTTATGACTTTACAGTGTCTTGTCTCTATGCATATCTATCTCTGCACCCAAATTTGCCCTTTCTATAAAGACACCAATCATATTTGATTAGAGTCCACTCTAATGAACATATTTTAAATTGACTGCCTCTATAAAGACCCTATCCCCAGAAAGGTCATATTCTAAGGAACTGGGGGTTAGGACTCTAACATATCTCTTCCAGGAAGACACGATTCAACCTATAACAAGGTGTTTAGACCATTTACATTTAATGTGGTTATTGATACAATTAGATTTAAGACCATTATCTTATTTTCTATGTGTCCCACATGTTCTTTATTCTTTTTCTCCTATTGCTTTGGAGTAATCCAATATTTTTCATGGTTCCACTTTCATCACTTGTTGACTTACTAGTTATAGCATTTTGTTATTTTCATAATATCTTGGAGCTTATAGTATACACCTTTAATTTATCACAATTTAACTTCAAGCAATATTATAGCACTCCACATATTAAGTGAGAACTTTACAAGATTACTCATTTCTCCACCACTGCTTTTGCAGTTTTTGTCACACATTTTACTTTTTTTTTTAGTACGGTTGACACACAATGTTATATTAGTTTCAGGTGTACAATTTAGTGATTTGACAAGCTTATACATTATGCTGTACTTTTACAAATGTTTCAAACCCCATGCCACATTGTTTTTGTTTATTTGTTTAATTATATTTTGAGGGAATTTAAATAGTAAGAAAAAAATGCTTTTACGCTATCCACATAGTTACCATTTCTAGCGCTCCTCATTCTTTTGTTTAGAGCCATATTTTCCTCTGATATCATTCTTCTTCTGTCTGGAAAACTTTCTTTAAAATTTCTTATAATGGGGATCCCTGGGTGGCTCAGTGGTTTAGCGCCTGCCTTCCGCTCAGGGGGTGATCCTGGAGTCCCGGGATCGAGTCCCGCGTTGGGCTCCTTGCATGGAGCCTGCTTCTCCCCTTGCCTGTGTCTCTGCCTCTTTCTCTCTCTCTCTGTGTCTCTCATGAATGAATAAATAAAATCTTTTAAAAAATTTATTATCATGTAGGTCTGGTGAATTCTTTCAGCATCTGTGGGTCTAAAAAAGTCTTTATTTCATTTTCATTTTTGAAAGATATTTTTCCTAAGTATATAATTCTAGGTTTACAAAGGTTTTGTTGTTGTTGGGATTTTTTTTTTCAGTCAGTAGTGCTTTAAAGATGCTGCTCCACAATGCTCTTGCCCACACTGTTTCTGTAGACATCTGCCATCATCCTTAACATTGTTCCTCTGTACAAACGTATATTTTCCCCACTGGCTGCTTTTGGCATTTTCTCCTTATCACTGATTTTGAGTAACTTGAGATGTGCTTTTTATAGTTTTTTGTATGTGTTTCTTCTCTTTGGGGTTCATTTTGCTCCTTGGATCTATGAGTGTGTAGTTGGCATCATATTGGGTAACTATCAGTCATTATTTCATCAAATAATTTTTTCTGACCCTTTCTCAGGGCACTCCAATTCCATATATATCATACTGCTTTATAGTTGTCCCACAGATCACTAGGACTCTGTTTCATCATTATAGTTTTACTATTGTTATTGTTTTATTCTTGTTTCTATATTGGTTTAATTTTGCATGATTTCTATTTCTCTGTCTTCAATTTTTTCATTAATTTTTTTTCTTGTGTAATGTCTTATCTGCTTTCAATTCCATCCATTGTATGTTTATCTGAGACACTGTCGTCTTCATCCATAGAAGCTATATTGGGGTCTTTTATAACTTCCATTTCTCTACTTGACTTTCAAGCATATAGGACATAGTTTTAATCTTTTAATGTCTTTGCCTGCTAATTTTAATATTTGTCAGCTCTGGGTTGTCTTAAATTTTGGCTTTTCTCCTCATTATGAACCATGTTTTCCTTGCATGCCTGGCAATTTTTTATCATACATCAGATATTTTGAATTTTCATTTATTAGGTATTATGTATTTCTGTATATCCATTAATATTCTCGAACTTTGTCCTGGAGATGTAAAGTTTTTTAGAACCAGTTTGATGCTTTCATGTCTTGCTTTTAAGTCTTGTTAGGAAAAACTAAAACTGTTTGGTCTAGAGCTAATTATATCCCAATACAGTGACCAGACCCTTCAGTGTACTCTACCTGATTTTGCATGAGTTATGGAGCTTTTTGGTCTGACTGATGAGAACAGGCATTATTGCTGGCCTTGTATGGACACGGGTGCTATTCCCTCTAATCCTTTTAGAGAGTGCCTTCCTGGTCCCAAGTACTCTTCTCATACATGTGCTGAACAGCACTCTGATGAATACTCAAGAGGTGCCCTCCGCAAATCTCCAGAGTTCTCTTTCTGTGTAGTTCTCTCCTCTCCAGAACTCAGTCCTATGAACTCTAGCCAGTTTGGTTCTCTCCCCTCAACCTGGGCTCCACATGGGTTCCTCTCTCTTTGCTGCAGCCTAGAAACTGTTAAAGCAGTAAACCAGGGTAATCACAAGACTCCATCTTTGTTTTCCATATCTCATGAATTACTTCATTATCCAATGCTTAGTGTTTTGAAAACCATTGTTTCACATATTTTGTCTGATTTTCTTTTTTTAAAGATTTATCTATTGGGATGCCTCAGTAGCTCAGTGGTTAAGCGTCTGCCTTTGGCTCATGGTATGATCCTGGGGTCCCAGGAGTGAGTCCTGCACTGGGCTCCCTGCAAGGAGCCTGCTTCTCCATCTGCCTATGTCTCTGCCTCTCTGTGTGTGTCTCTCATGAATGAATAAATAAAATCTTTAAAATAAATAAATAAATAATTATAAATTAAAAAAGAGGAAGAGGGAGAGAATCTTCAAACACACTCCACACTGGATGTGGAGCCCAATATAAAGCACATTCCCCACTGGATGTGGAGCCCAATATAAAGCTCTATCTCAGGATCCATGAGATCATGACCTGAGCCAAAACCAAAAGCCACTTAACCAACTGAGCCACACAGGCACCCCTGGTGTTTGTTTGTTTGTTTGTTTGTTTGTTTGTTTGTTTCAAGCACAAGAATAAATCTGGTCCTTGTTACTCCAAGTTGGCCAGAATTAGAAATCTTCTCCTCCAGATTCCTTTCCTTTTTTTCCTTTCTTAGACTCTGATCCTCAGAGACAAATTGGCATTGCCCATCCCTAGGATATGTAGGATATGTGGGATACTATAAAGGCAAGAAGACCCCTCAGGCTCTTCCCAGCCTCATAAACCTTTGTGTCTGTTGGCTTGTGGGCCTTGTATCACTCCATAAGTAGAGAGATTCCCCTGCCATAATTAGAACATCTGACCTATGAACCCCACCCAACCTCTATCCTGTTCACTTCTGGGTCCTCATCTGGACAAATCCCTCTCACTTCACTGTTTGGTCCCATTCTTCCAATGATGATGGAGTGACTAATTGGGCAGGACCCAAGGGTGGGAATGGGGTGGGGTCCCTCTTGTTTGAAGCTGGCTGAAAATCAGAAGAGAAGTTCAGCTGTGAGCAGAACCAAGTCTAAATGAGTAAACTGGTTCAGAGCAACATGAGAAAGGAAGCGGAGTTTAGTGAGGTAGGGAGGCTAGTGAGGAAGACATAGGGACCAAAGTGCCCCTGAAGACAGTGAGTTAATAACCACAAACATTTATCTTTCAATACTGAGGAAGCTAAAAGTACCCTCCAGAAGTAAATACTCTATGGATGCTGCCATTAGGCAGCCCTTGACCTGGACCTCTCACCAACCGTTCATCAGCAGTGGGAATACAGCACTCTTGAGACCATGACTCCAGACCTTCTTTCTCTCACTGAAGCTCACTTTCCACCTCACCTACTTCTACCAATATCTGGATTGCTACTATGTCATAGAAAATATATATATTGATCTCTGCCACCAATTCCTGGCACAGAATTCCTAAAACTTTTGGTATTTCTTAAGTGATGAGAACACTAGAGTACCTCTTGTTCTAATATTTGTCTTTGACACCCTCCCTGACATAGATCTCCTAAAATCCTTATAAATTCTTAAGTGATAAGAGCACAAACAGCATTTTTTGTTCCAGTGAAGTGACTCCAGTGGGCTTCTGGATGGGGACTGTTCACCACAAAGACCAAGCCAATGGAATCTCCAGCCCTACCTTTCATCCTTCAAAGAGGAAAGAAAAGCTAAAAATGTAGTTAATAATTGATCATGCCTACTTGAGGAAGCCTCCCTAAAATCCCAATAGTAAAGGATTCAGGGAGCTTCCAGGTTTTGAACACATCCATAACAAAAGGGTGATGCCCCCCCAACTCCATGGGAATAGAAGCTTCTGTACTCAGGACCCTCCCAGACCTTGCCCTATGTAGCTCTTCATCTAGCTACTCATCTGCGTCCTTTATCACATCCTTTAATAAACTGGTAAAGGGAAATAAGTGTTTTCCTGAGTCATGTGAACTGCTCTAGCAAACCAATAGAAACTGAACCCCCAATTTGTAGCCAAACTGGACAGAAGTTTTGGATAACCTGAGGGCCTACTACTTGCATTTGGCACCTGAAGTAAGGGACCACCTTGTGCAGCTGAGCCTTCACTTATAGAATCTGATGTTTTCTCCAGGCTAATAGTGTCAGAACTGAGTTAAACTATAGGATATCCAGCCAGTGTCACAGATAATTGGTTGGTGTGGGGAAAAGCCTTGACACACTTGATAACCAAAAATGTCTGAAGTGAGGTGTGCTGCGTGGGTGGTAAAGGAGCCATGCAGGAAAGCAACACATAGAGGGCAAAACTGAATTTTTCCCTGTGCCCTACAGTCTTTGACTCCATCTTGAAGTGGGGTCCCACACTCCCTTCCCCATTTCAATTAGGGTAAATAGAGATGGAATAAACCCTATTCTCCCACCCCAATCTACCCCAACAGGAGACTCTACTGTTTCTGTAAGACTCTACTGCCTGCTAACTTTTCAGACCAGCGTCACTCTGCAGACCAGATGTTGCCCTGGGCCCAGCCTCGCCTTCAGAGATATTTATTGGACCACATACTATATTTACATCTTTCATTTCCAAAACTTTAAAAATCTGGAGATTTTTACATTAAAAATATTAATTCCCAGCCTATCTTGAAAAATCAGAAGCTGTGGCGACACTGCATTGGCCTTTCTCAATGACAGCTCTGTTCAGATGAGCACTTGTGTCCAGGTGGACACAGCCTCCACCTTCTGGCTTCACTCCCATAATGTGAATTACTGCTTGGTCCACATAGGTATTTGATATTGCCACAGATGGGAACTTGTGCAAGATAAACATGGGCAGATGCTTTTTCTCCTCTTTGTGGAAGTCACAAACATAATGTCCAGATATAAGAGTCATCTTCAAAAAAGCAAGAGCATAAAACATTTGTGCCAAATTATGAACTGTAATGACTTTGCATTGAGAAACACTCCTCTAAGCCTTTTCCTTTAGGCTCCTCACCTGCCTCCATTCTCAGAACTGTGATTCAGTCTTCTGTTCATTTGTCAGGATTTTTACTCTTAAAAGATTTGTTTTAAAACACTTATATACTGACATACAAGTTTTTGGCCACAGTATTGTCATTCTCTGCTTTTAAATCAAAATGGTATGGAAAGTACATCACAAGGAAATTTTGAACCTTAAGAAAATGCATATTTTAGCACATGTTTTCAATTACACTGGAATGACTTTGAAGCTATGGAGACCCAGCTTGGCACAGTGAACAACTGGCCTGGTGACCATCCCCACAACTTTCATCATGTGATATGCATAAGCCTTCCAAACAGAGTCTTCTGAGGTCAGCTTCCAAGTGTCATCTGGCCCAACCTTTTACGAAAAGAGGAAAATATGTATTATCCACCACTCAAGCTCTTACACCAGTGAGTAAATCAGGACACAAGATTCCAAAATTTCATTCGTCCTGAACACTGCATCTCAGAGGCACCAGCCTACCTTCCCACTGTCTTCCATTCAAAACAGAAAAGACAATTAGGGTAAAATTTTGTTTTCTCCATATGTTGGCTTAAAAAAATGGTTTGCACTGAACATCCACCTACGTTGAGTGAGTCTTTCATGTGTCAAAATTGGCACAGTATTTTTTATGGCCAAATGTCATATTATTTTTACCATATTATAGGCAGGAGAGTTCTGGGGGTCCGCTAGGTTTCAGGGATACTTGGTTAGTCCACTAGGAGTCAAATTCACATGACTGGATAGATTCCAAAAAGTCATTCTTTTCAATGAACAGCCTCCCAACCATTCTTTAAGAGGCTGGCAGTTCTGCAGAAGTGCTTATGTGCTGCCTCAAGGATGAAAAACCAAGAGTGAAGGCTCAACTGCCAACCCAGTTTTCAACTAAGGCACTTCTATTTCATCTGTCTTAGTATTAGCTTATTTAGAGTAATATTTCACTTAAAGAAAAATCTAATGTGTAAAAAGTTTGAAAACCATTGCATAAGGACAGATAACATTCAGGCAACCTAAACATTACCCTCAAAAAAAGAGTGTTACAAAAAAGAGTATTAGTATTTACACAGAGTTTTGTTTTGTTTTAATAAGTAGTACACATGACATAACTATTCCTCACTATCCAGAGTTATTTGCTTCCTGAACTTAGTAACAGAAATCTAGATAGACACACGAGCTTCTTCTATTGAGTGACTACAATGAAGCTTGTATTGGCAAGTTCGTGGTGAATCTTCATTTAATGGTATAATTTTGAGCTTTTCATATTTTAATCACTAAACCTCAACCTATGAAGCTTAGGAAGGATGAAGCTTTCTCTGACATCAGAGAAAGGATGTGACCAGACTCTACACAACACACTCATGTTCAAGTCACGTCTAATGCTCGAATCCCCTCAAATTATCATTCTAAGAAAGAAAATATTAACAAAATTCACATTTGGATTTCTGATCATATCTGTGGCCCACAGTTAAAAACACAGAAACACTTGGTTACGTCTGAGTTGAGAAATTGGCTTACCTGTTATAAATGTGAATCCAATAAGCAATTCTTGACCACTAGCGCCATAGGTAACATGGCTCAGCAAAAACCTGAGCTTGTGTCCTGGGGAATGGGAATCTCAGGGCAATGGGACCCCACTGTAAGCCTATATCCATATTTCCCAAGACTAAAACTAGAACTCATGATCAAATTCAACTATGCTTTGGGGAACATTTACACTGAATCTCTAAAACCACTTGCAATGTTTTGATTATACATTTGTCAAAAGCCCTGAGTTCCTATGGGAAGTGTGGAAGCCAGAAGAGAAAGCTGGAAGGAGGGGCCCAGGAGCTGGGCAGGCACACACTTGGCCTGCTTCACCATTTGTTCATTGTGAGCCTTGAGCTTCACAGCTATTTCTCACAGGTGGTGAAACCAAAGCCCAAGAGGTTACTGGACAGGAGTTGGCTAGGTTGGAAGAGTACCCTGGGTTGCTCAGGAACACAGGCAGGAACTTGGGTTTGGAGTCAGTTTCTAAAACTATTTCACAACTTCCAAAACTCTATGTGGTTTTCCTTTAGAAACAAAAACAATATTTCTCATTTCATTTTCTTTTTTGCCAAACATATAGGTTTCATTCAAACATTTACAATCTGACCCAACCCCACTTAATCCTGTAAATATTTTCAGATCAACTTTAGCAGGCATTCTCCATGCACCAACATGAAGCAATAATCTGCACATGAGGTGGATTGAGAGGAGGAGCTAATTCATAAGAGCACAGGATAAACTGAAAACCGGAGGGTGACCATGCCAAGGTGACAGTGGCTAGATGTAAAGGTCATGGGCAAAGGAAATTCCTTCCACCAATCACTAATTTCAATTTATGTTTAAGGTTATTTGTGCTTTCATTATCATAAAAGATGAGTGAGGAAAGATTACATCCTTGATGCCTGTTAAATGCACCCTCAATGATCAATTTCTCCATCTAGGAGTGGACACAAACATCTTAACGCCCACTACTGGAACTGTGGGGTAGATGTCTGCATTTAACTAGACCATAGTCATGTAGCGTGACTTTCTTAAGTCATTACATAGAATCATCAAGACTTTGGCACTAAAGAAACTATGATTTTGGTGAAAGTCCAAGTGAGAAAAAGTATCAAAATGTAAAAATTGCATTTTTTCCTTTATTCTCCCATTTTATGAAATGACTTGTTTTCTTTATTCTTGTCTTTCACTTAGTGATCATTTATTTAATCACCATGTCCCCCCTTGGGGAGGCCAGAAAACTTCAGACTCTAGCACGAGGGTGGGAGTTGACATATAATTTCCAGACATCCATGCTAGATCCAAAAGAGCTGCCAAGTTGTCTAATTGCCCCATAAGTCACATTTATGAAGCCCTGAATCCTTATTTCCCATATCCAGAAAATGATTTTTGTCAAGAAAGTCTTTCCAATACTATCATTAAGTTCCTTCTCTAGTTTAGCCAAACATTAGACTCACAAGGTGAAGGGCTGAGTCTCAGGGGCTGGTGGTGACTGAAGAAAAGAAGTTGAAAATTGGTAGAGACCAAGCAGTCCCCTTCTCAATGGCCCCAGGCTCTCAGGCACAGACCCAGTGAGTCACAAAGGGACACAGCTGAGTGTTGTTAATGGTCAAAGGGAAAACAGAGCAGAGGAAATGAAATTAAAGAAACCGAAGTATTATCACCGTATTTTATCACATCAAACTTAGGGAAATATGCTCTCCTTCCTGATTTTGTTAAATGAAGTGTTTCTGTAGCTAATGCTGCATTTGCTTTCTTCATTTTCTTTTTCTTATTGGTATTCTCTAGATTAATGTAGTGGTGCTAGACCAGTGCTGTGGAGCCAAATAAGCATGTGTACTGGATGCCAGAAAAGGTTAAATATTAGTTCATGTCTTCATAAATATTAGCATCCTAATTTTTAAAATATGAAAGGTAGAGAAAGAGAAAAGCACATCAGAGGCTTCCCCTAGTTCCAGAAGAAAAATCAGGGAAAAAGGATGGGGATGAGGCTATGGACAGCTGGGTACAGGGACAAGCTCCAGGACATGTTGTTCTCCGTGCATCACCCAGCTGCTGGCAAGCAGCCACTGCTCCCTCCCTGGGATCCTCGATCTGCCCAGGCAAGGCCAGTGCATTTTATCCTGAGTAGCATCTTCTCTCAGGAAGTGCAAATAATTAAGCCATGATTGCTTATCCTTTCAAAGCACGGACAAAGAAAACTACAGAGTGGAAATGGAGACTTTGCAAATGAAAGCCAAATTTCTGCATCTTTGGCTAAGACTTTTTAAAAAATGATATGATCTCAATGTTATACATTAATGAGCACTTGGTTATACATTAATGAGCACTTGGCTATCAGTATTATTTCCATTCTTATAATCTAACACTAGCTCCAAGCCTTTGAGCCTCTGATCCCAGTAGGCCTGTGGAGTTATTACCTCCAGACAGGAAATCTTTGTGTCTACAGATTAAATAATAAATAAATAGATTGATATGCATACCACTTTTTCAAGTGTTTGTAAATGCCTTTATAAATGATAAAATACAAATTTATGAAAGCATTACTAAATTCAGGTCACCTTTTATATTTATATATTTGTCAACGATTTCACATAAAAATATAACTATCGGGCAGCCCAGGTGGTTCAGCGGTTTAGCGCCCGCCTTCAGCCCAGGGCGTGATCCTGGAGACCTGGGATCGAGTCCTACGTAGGGCTCCCTGCACGGAGCCTGCTTCTCCCTCTGCCTGTGTCTCTGCCGCTCTGCGTGTGTATGTGTGTGTGTGTGTGTGTGTGTGTGTGTGTGTGTGATGAATAAATAAAGAAAATCTTTTAAAAAAATAACTATCATATAGCAGGTTCACTGGGAGTCTTATCTTTCTTTACTTTCTTTCAACTTCATTCCAATTCTGAGTTTCCATCCTTCTGGACAAGCCAGAAATTCAATCTGGTTTTCTCTAGATTCCCCTCACCCACATGTGAGGCTAGTCTTACATCATTCATTCTGCCCAGTCGTTATGTTGAGTATGGAAATCTTCAATGGGCCTGGATGTCGGCAACTTGGGACCCAATTCCACTGGACGCAACCAGCAGCTTCTGAGGCCTGTCACCTGTCAGGACCAAGACATAGACTCCTCCAACTCTAGGCTTCAAATAAGAAGGGAGTAAAATATATAAGGGAACAAACTCAGTATTTCTATTGATTATGCTACTATCATCTTGTATTAGTCATGGTCTAGTTAGGAGACAGAAACCACACAATAATTTTAATAGGGAGACTTTAATATAAAGAATTATTAACCATAACAGGGGGTTGACTATCAAGGGATAAAGAGAACTCTAATGAATACCCAAGAGATGAAGGAGAATGCCCAATGAAAGAACAAACTTGAAAAGGAGAGCACTCCCCCTTCCAAGGCTAGGATTCAGATCTCACTAAAAGGTGTGATTGAAGCCCATTGGGTGGTGGAGAAACTC
Source organism: Canis aureus (assembly GCF_053574225.1). Lineage (NCBI taxonomy): Eukaryota > Metazoa > Chordata > Mammalia > Carnivora > Canidae > Canis > Canis aureus. Next base: position 49,417,747 of record NC_135611.1, read on the forward strand.
TCTGGATTGACCTGAGCCAGAGCTGGTCCACAGTGTCTAGCAAAGGTTGGAAGGCAGGGTAACATGGGCTGGGACTGGCCAGCGGGAAACACCCCACCAAGGTGAAAGAGGATCACAGCTGAGAACCCAACATCTCGAGTGCCTGTTAGACCCACTGAGAATCTACCAGCACAGATGCTACTGAAACTTGGCGGGGGAGGGGTGCACCACTAGATGTCCACCACTTGTGCCACTGACTACCACAGTAAGACTTAAAAAAAATCACACCAGTACAGTAAGTAATGCCCATCCTCCTCTACTTGCTGCAGTGCCCTGCCTTAGCTATATTTGCTATGGCCAAATTGCTCTAAGGCAAAATGAAGCCAAATGCTTCACCACCCACTGGAGTTCATGTGGCCAAGATTACTTGAGAGATTCCATGGTTCTCCATTCTGTAAGAGATCATTAATAAAGCAGCTTCTAGAACCCAGACATTTAACCAAGGAGACAAATCACAGCATGCTTGATGAAACTTGGAAATGCTTCTACCCTCCCGTGATGGAAAGTTCCCAGGCTTGCCTGGCCCTTCTGAAACTTGGGCAAAAGCCCCCAGCCTCTCCCGTCACCAGTTTGCCAACATGCCCAACTTCCAGCATAGTCACAGTTCTATACCAGAAGGTTCCTCATCAGTAGGGGTTCCATGAAGGGGCTGAAAAGAGGGCCTTCCTTCCCTCACCCCACCCCATCATTGTTACCAACAGCCCTCTTCCACATTCTTTGGTGAATAAAGGAAAGATTTTTTCCATCTTGTATAAAGTACTGTGCAAATGCAGCTACTGGTCATGTCCCCAGCCCTATGCCCTTCTAGCTTGATAGCCAACCTATGGACAAGCTCTGCAGGTTCATCCTATAGAAAATTCTGGCATCTCTGCCACCAAGAATTCCCACCTTCACCCCCACCAGAGAGGCTTCAGTGGGGTCCACCCAACTCAGGTGATAGATTTGGAAGGATACATCTCAGTCCTCACTGATTTGAACTGGGAGCTGGATGTCCCACCATCCCACTACCAGCCACTTTCTGAGCAAGAGGGAGGCCAGAAAGCAGCAGCCTCCCAAACTCACTACTCTTCTCACTCTTTCCAAGGTAAGCCAATTCTTCTCTAATGAGAAGAATTTTATGACAATAAAGAACTGGAAAATTGTGAATATTTAAAGAATAAGAATTTTAAAAGAGTTGCTCGTATCTGAATTTCCATTTGGCATGTTCAGAGATGTACCCCCTCTTTAGAGCAAGAATTCAGGAAAAAAAAAAAAAAAGTTGTTTGGCTTTGATCCCAAATGAGGAACTGGTTATTTTGGAGAGGCTTTTTTTATTCAATTTGAGGGGGTTTGGGTTGGTTTGTTCATTTTTTTAGGGAGTGGGTTTTTTGGTTCATTGGTTGGTTGGCATTTTAAATCCATGGACACTAGTTCAGTTTTGAAAGACAACTTTGCCCACAGGTACTGACTTAAAAATACAAACTCAGTGACTCAGAACTCAGAGACCAGAAAGAAAAAGGAAACTTCCAGCCATCTCTCAGTGTTCTTGCATACATGTTAAGGGATTATTTTCCCTTGAAGTAGTCTGAATGGAAGAAAGAAAGAAAGAAAGAAAGAAAGAAAGAAAGAAAGAAAGAAAAAAGAAAGGAAGGAAGGAAGGAAGGAAGGAAGGAAGGAAGGAAGGAAGGAAGGAAGGAAAAGAGAAAGAAAGAAGAAAGAAAGAAAGAAAGAAAGAAAGAAAGAAAGAAAGAAAGAAAGAAAGAAAAAAGAAAGGAAGGAAGGAAGGAAGGAAGGAAGGAAGGAAGGAAGGAAGGAAGGAAGGAAGAGAGAAAGAAAGAAGAAAGAAAGAAAGAAAGAAAGAAAGAAAGAAAGAAAGAAAGAAAGAAAGAAAGAAAGAAGAAGAGAAAGAGAAGGAAGAAGGAAGGAAATAAAGGAAAAAAAGGAAATAAAAATATTGGTTCTTGGAGTTTCTTTTTTGGACTGGGGTAGAAAGACTTCTTAAAATACTATTATATTCCAAAATATTAAGAATTTAGCAATTTACTGTTATAAAACTTAAGCCCTATGGAGATCACTCCTTTAAAAAAAAGAAATATATAAAGAAAGAAATAGGGAGTTGGGTTTAAATTTGGAATATACAATTCGGTAGTATGGCCAGAACATTAAGGTGCAGGTAAAGCTTTTTCTAAACACAGAGAAAAAGCTTAGCATTGTAGAATTACAGTCAGCAAGGAAATAAGAGCACAGCTGTTAACATTCAGATTTGAAACATATGACTGCTTTGGGATTTATTCTTTATTGGAATTCACAAATTGCTAAAACGAGGACCAATAACCATTCTCCTTGGCAACGATTTTCTTCTGTTCTTAGAACACCCCCCCTGTGAGAGCGGTACTGAGCAGCCACTTCTGACCCTAGAGAAGCCTCAACAAAACAGTCAACTTCTGGAAGTGGGGAACAGCTTCACTGGCCCCAAGGACAATACAGTGGACTAAGTATTTAACTAAGAAATCAAGTTTCTTTGTCCAAATTCTTCTACTGATGCTGAGTAAAATGGGAAAATAACAGTACCTCCCTTCTATGGTTGTCATGAGAATTAAATGGGTTGACAGTTGTACAGCACACAGCTCTGTGCCTGGCACACAGTAGGCACTTACTTGGTGTTTGCTCTGACCTCACTTCATATGCCTGGCCACTCTACTTTAAAACTCTGCAAAATCATTCTCTGCATTTTCCAATGTGTGCATTTTCTACAAATGTATGCAATTCTAGCAACCAGAGGCTACAAAAATTCCATTATTCTGCAACATTACATATCCCCTTTGAAAGTGAGACATCTGGGAGTGACTTAATCTTTCTCCTCTTTGTGAACAGTCATCTTAATTAATCTAAAATAGTGGAAAAATCAGAGGACCTCTCATCTTGAGCTATAGGGAGGCCCTGAGGTCTGGATACAGAGGAAAATTAACATCGTAAATAATATATTACATATTGATATTACATTACAGTCCACCACATGTAAAATGGTATCACGTGTTATATTCAGTATAACTTCTCTTAATGCAATGCACAGGTAAATTGCAACGGACACAGTACATTAGGGCAGCATCTCCTCCTGCCCCTATGCCTGCTTCAGCGATGCATTGCCTCAGATGACCTGTGTCTCTGATTTTCATTGACTAAACGTGTAATCAAGGGCATTCAGATCTAGCAAGCATGTTGCCTTCTCCCATTGGCCACATTATCTACTCTGATTTGGGAAATTAATCATCTAATCACTTTGGTGTAATGGGGTGACATGTTTTTCTGCTGGAATGACTCAGTGACCTTCCTCAACAGCCTTCAAGTGCATGCATTCATTATCGACCACATAAAAGTCAAATATGTCAGACAATTGTCTGTGTTAGCAAACTTTATGGGTCCCTGTCTATGGACCCAAGTATTCTGATATATCTGGACATGGCCTGAGGACTCTTTCAGGTGTCTCTTTGCTTTAAAGGTCAGAAGCCTTCTGCCAAAAGATTCATCTTCAAGAAGAAAGGAACAGGTGCTTCAAAGATTGGACCAAGAAAAACTCTTTTCAGTTAAAGAGAGGGATAATTATGAGTACCTCTCTGTTCCCCAAGGGGCCCCCCAAGAGCAGGCTTTGCTGAGCCCTGCAGAGACCAGTTTGACCAAATTGACCAAGTTTTTATCCTGGAAAGATATTGTGACCCAGCCATGCTATCTTAAGATCATGTAGCGAGACCCATTACCCCGTTAGCTATGGCCCCAAACATCCTAAAGTCATGAAAACTTAAAAACACAAAGACCACTTGATGGGCAGAACCTTAAGAGAATCATCTTATGAGTGTCAAGAAATATCTTGAGAATGTTCCTCCTACATAATCTGTCAACTCCAAAATTACAACTTCCTATCCCTTCTCACTATTCCATGCTCGGTTCAATGTACATGGTGGCCCCATGATAACTGGCAGTAAAAGGGAGAGGAATGAATGTTACAGACCACATGATCATATAATTTATTTTCAAAATCAGGAAACTTCTGGGGTTATAAAGGAGTACTATCAAATTCATGCCAGGGCTGTTCTAGGCAAACCAGCATCTGATCACCCTATGAGTCTGAAAATTGTAGGAGAGAACATTTGTCTCTCTAACATTAGCCTTTTGTCCTAATCAACTTTTTATCCCATCACATAGTCTTGCTCTTTTAGATACATCGTTAGCCATTCAAAGCAAAAATCCAAGCTTTCTAGACATTTTGATGAATTCTGACAAAACTAGAAAATCCTAAATAATAATCCTATATGTTTATCCTGGACCTTTCTCACTTGCATTCTTACTTCACAGAGATTTAGAGAGACATACTTCGGGATCCCTGGGTGGCGCAGTGGTTTGGCGCCTGCCTTTGGCCCAGGGCGCGATCCTGGAGACCCGGGATCGAATCCCACGTCGGGCTCCCGGTGCATGGAGCCTGCTTCTCCCTCTGCCTGTGTCTCTGCCTCTCTCTCTCTCTCTCTCTCTCTGTGACTATCATAAAATAAATAAATAAAAATTTAAAAAAAAAAAAGAGAGACCTACTTCCAACAAAAAAGATGCAAGTGGTTATCCATTCAAAACAATCTTACCTTAGAGAGCTGCCTCTTATTCATCCAAAACAAAAACAAACAAAAAAACACAGTTATGAAATGCCAGACATGCTTCTAGGTATTGGGTGACACAGCTTTTAAAAACACAAGACTATCACCCAGCTCAGGGAATTTTACATGCAGTGAGGGAAGCAGCTAATGAATAAGCAAATAGATCACTGTGGGATTAGCCGATGGAGTTGTCACCCCAAGATGGATGGAGGGAGAGTCTACTGTAGTAACAGAGGTCTAGGAAGACATCTCTGAGAAGTGACATTTGATCTGAGTGCAGGACGGACACTGGCCAGTGTAACAAGGCCCTTTCACAGATCACATCAATTTCAATTCCAGCCCTACACCAACTTTTCTTGTTTCCTCCTAGTTTGGGAAGATCAGGGACTCCTCTATGATTTTCTCTGAAATGGAATGAATACAGATGAAAAGCAAAAGGAGTTTCCACTGCACACTTGAGGAATCATGGGAAATAGAACTATCACCATCAGTCAGCCTAAAGCAGCCATGGGGTGCCTGAATGACCCACTACTGAGTGTGATTTTCATCAGCCACAAGGGCCTGTGCACTTTTAGCATTCCTGGGGGTGGGCATCAGTCAGTGGAGTCTGTACCCAGAGAAGTCCTGAGGACAGGCAGTGCTTGCTGGGCTTGGCTAACCACAGTATTTTCTCAGGGCAACTTTGAGCCCATGTCTATGCCAAAGTCAGCCTGAAAGGCAGTTTTCTGGACCCATCATGTTCCTGGCATCTTTCCTAGCCTCTGGTGGCCGCTGGTCCCACTGACCTATCCACTCTTGTGTTTAGGTTACTCCTGCATTCAATGTCTATTTCCCCTGCTGGCAGTGTCACATTGTGACTTCTGATCCCGATGTCCTTGACTAATCAGAGTAATCGAAGCCTCTCTCTTCCAAACCTGAGCCACAAGTCACTGTCAGCATAGAGCTGGTCTGGGCGCTGCTTATTGTAAGCTTTCTGTACCTCTCTTGCTTTCCAAACTCTGGGTCAGGATCCCTACACTCCTCTCCACAGTCTGTAACATGTGATTTTTGGAAATGTAACCAAAAGAAAAGTCTGAATAGAGCCCAGCAAGAGCCAAAAGAAATGGAATAATGAAGTATGTCCTGCTATTCAGCCTGGGTCTGTTACTGTGCCCAAATGTGGCTTTGCCTTCTACAGTATTTAGATCATACTGTTGACTCATGTTCCATAAGGACAGATTCGATTTATCCATGTAGCCTCTTCTACTCCACACTGACATTCATTCTCATCCTCCCTTCCTTTGCCTCCGGGAACCTCCTGCCCAAAGGCAGTTTTTGTAACAGCACATTTGATTGGACTATTGTTCACAGTTAATTCATCCAATTGTTCTTTATTAACTCTCCTTTGATTGCTTTCAGATGTTTTTCTACTTGTTGAGATAGGTAATAGGGTTTTTGTTCCTCTGTTACATATTATAATATGGTTATTTGCCATAACATTTGGATCCTCAATAGATCTTTTTTCAGGTATTCTTACCACTTGACATCAGGTAATGTCCAGTAACTATAGCAAACTGATAAATAGCACTTACTATATTCCAGGCACTGTTCTAAGGACCTTACGTTCATTAACTCATCAAATCCTCAAAACTCTAACACGTAGGTATTATTATAACAATTTACAGATGAAGAAACTGAACCACAGAGAAGTTAAGTAACACAGCCTCACATAGCTAATAGTGCTGAACTCATAGTATTTTTTCCTTGGCACTCAAACTCAATAGTAAAATTTCACATTATTTTTGTTCATGTTTAATTACCATCAAATCCCTATCTATTTTCTAAAACAGGAGAAAAAGATCAGACCAAAATAATCATAAACATAGTCAAAATGATACCAATCATCCCCTTTAGATTGAGTGATTAAGTTGAATTGTTTGTACCTCTGTTCTCTTCAGAGAACAAGTAGTTCCCTTCTAGAGAAATGACTCAGATACATTAGCTTCTCCAGGATGCTACGCTATGATTGAACTTATCAACGTTTAGGAGATTTTTTTTTTTTGAGATTTTTTTTTTGATCCAAGTTCTATAGCTTGGCATATCCAACTTTCCACTATCTGTGTCCAGCTTCCTTCTTCCTAGTCTTATCTCTTGCTCCTCCCCCACCCCTTTACCCCTTCCAGGAGGCTCCTTCTCAAAACTATGTCCATTCCATTGGCCCAGAATGCTCTACCCATCTCTCCACCAATTTTTCTCTCACTCTTGGTTAATTTGTGGTTCTCTCAAAATTATACATGTAACTTTCTTAAAAATAGTTCTATAAATCTTACAGTAAAGAAAAACAATCATCCTCTGCCCAATTTTTCCACACCCCCAAGTCTTAACTATGTTCAACTCTTTGAACTGTGTCTTCTCTATATTCTAAACAATGTTCATTAAATGGATTAGGATTATGTTCATTTGCAAGTAACAGAAAACCTTTCTAGAGTGACTTAAACAAGCAAGGAATTCATTTATTTCATATAAAAAGAAGCCCACAGGGCAGCCCCGGTGGCACAGCGGTTTAGCACCACCTTCAGCCCAGGGTGTGATCCTGGAGACCCTGGATCGAGTCCCACGGCAGGCTCCCTGCATGGAGCCTACTTCTCCCTCTGACTGTGTCACTGCCTCTCTCTCTCTCTCTCTCTCTCCCTGTCTCTCATGAATAAATAAATAAAATCTTAAAAAAAAAAAAAAAAAGAAGAAGAAGAAGCCCACAAATAGACATTCCAAGGCAGGCATGAGTCTCAACAGGTTCTTCAGAAACCAGGCTCTTTTTACCTTTCTATTCCACCTTCTTTGCTTGTGACATCATCACAAGATGGTGGCTCTTACCTCCAGGCGCTGTGCCCACATTCCAGGAAAAAAAAAAAGAATAGAGAAGGACAGAGATATCTTTCCTAGTAAGACTTTGCCTTTTACTTGAAAAGGAATATCCTCTGCAAGAACTTCTGCCTATGTTTTGTCTAGTCTTTTCAAAGTTATCTGTTGGGGGCAGGATGGAAGACTGGGAGTGGGGAGAGTTCTGCTTCTCAAATTGTCTTTTTCCTCTTCCTTTTTTTATTTGTGTTTGTCATTTGTTTGTTATTGATCTGCCTTTTAATGTTGGAAACTTTCCCCTAAGTCTCAAGATCTTTGTGTCTGCTCAATCATATTTAAGAGTAAATCTCAGATAAACTGTTTAGAATTCTGTGTGCATGGTAGGACTTGTGGACAGGGGGTTACATGGTGAGGAAATTGGGATGTAGTTTTCACTGGACATGCACAGTTGTTAGTATATAAAGGCCTTTTCTCTCAGGTTGCTTAGTTTCCCCAGAAGAGAACTCCAGCATTCTGCTTGGGGTATGTGAGTATGGTTGCCAGTACCCCGAACAAGACTGGGGAAGGTTCTAGTGTGTCTCACTATCCAATGTGTAGCCTCCAGCCTTAACTGAGCCTGATGCCCCTCAGGATATCTTCACAGAGTAACCATACACTCTTCTGCTCAGCAGAGGAGGTGTAGCTGCTTAATGGTATGGGATGGAGGGGAACCCTAAACGCTTCTCTGCAGACTTTCAACCTGTCTTCCCATCCCAGCTGCACCTGCATCTTCAGAGATACTTGCAGCTCCAGATCCTGAGCCATTCTGGCAGCTGCACAGAGCAGCAGCATCCTGGCTCTTCCTTCTCCTGCTTGTGTATCCAGTGTACCTGCTCTGCTAGGTCAGTTCTAATTTATCCAGATATTATTCGGCCTCAAAAATAGATCCCATTCATCTCTACTCCTGATTTATCATTTACAATTTAAAAACAAAATTTAAATCACCATATGGTTGTTTGAATGGGGATTCCAGAGGAAGCAGGGGTTAATCCACCAAATTCATCCAGAACTCAGATTGGGGGTATCAGAATGCAGTCATCCCTCAAGGCCAAGTGCAAATGTCTGCTCCTCTGCAAAGCTGTCCCCACTTCTTCTCCACTCTCCACCCTATAAATTAATGTCTTCCTTTCTATAGTGCTCAGTATACCCTTCCATTACCCCTCTTATCACTCAATGTCACAATGAGGGCTTCCCACAGCTCTCCTCTGCTAGACAGCAAGCCCTACAAAGACAGAGATGGTTTAATGTTCATCTTCATATTCTTACTTCCTGGCTCTCTGCTTGCCTAAGTAAGTTCTTTATATTTTTTGACAGATTAATGAAGCCTGATTTTAAAAATAATGGACTAAGAGACAGGCGTTCAGTATTCCGATCTGAGCTATAGTGCTGAAATAGTTATCACCTTATGTGTATGTCTTAGTCAGCTAGGGCTACTACAATGAAATACCATAGACTATATAGATACAGACATTTATTTCTCACAGTTCTGGATTCTGGAAGCCCAAGACCAAGGGGCTGGCAGACTCAGCTCCTGGCAAGAGCCCTCTTCCTGGTTTGCAGACAGCCACCTTCCCACTGTGTGTGCAATGGGACAGGGAGCTAGAGCAAACTCTGATCTCGTGGTTTCATCCTCTCCATGTAAGGGCCCTAACCACATTACTGGGGGCCCCACTCTCATGACCTCATATAAACCTGATTACTCCTCAAAGTCCCTACCTCCAAATACCACTAGATTGGAGGTTAGGGTGTCAACATATGAATTTGGGGAGGGTCAAATGGGTGGAAGAAGATGCAAGCATTCAGTACAAAATAGTTTATTTTTCTAGTTGAAAAACAGTGCTCAATAATTGGTGGTTATTTTTATTGTCAGTATCTCTAAATGGTGAGAATATTCACATCTCACTTTAGAAGGCAAACAATATGCTTTACTGAGGGAGGGAAGTTCAAGATTAGGAGGACACAGTAGGTGGCTATGCGCCAGACTGCCTCAAGTATAGAGTGGGAAATATTCTGGCATTAAAGGTAGTTCAGCCACTGAGATGGCCAGTTGTTTTTATTTTTCAGTGTCTTTCTGTGCTGTAAAGTAAAAACAGTATTTACTCTTAATCAGTAAGTTTGCACTTTGCCTAAAGTTGCCTTCATTAAAAATGTTAGCAAGCCTTCCTTAAAATTCTTACCAGTTAGTGACTTTGGTCATGTGAAATTTCTACCTAGCTATTCTGATGACACACTAATGCTGTGGGTGCCTTTATTTTACAGAAAAAGAAATACATGTGAAAGGCTAAAATGATATATAGGTGGCTAAGATATATGTAACTACACATAGCTTGCCTCTAAATTCAAATTCCTTCCTCAAGGTGCTACTGGGATACAAGTGCATTCCAGGATCTACATCTCCTGTATTTAATAATAGTATTCAGAAATACTATTAAAGACCATAGGCCCAAAATGGAGTTACATATGCTAAGCCCCGCATCACCATGAGACTTAATGACAATTTCAGCTCTCATAGAAATGGACTCTTAAACCAGTCATCAGGAATCACCAGATCAGTATTAGGTAATCTGCCTGATTTACCCTTCCATCACTTAAAGTAAAATAACTTCACAATAACCAATCTGCTTTTTGGCCGAGTACCACTTCTTTGTCCCTACTCCCTTCTGCCTATAAAATCTCTTGCCTTGTATAGCTCTTCAGAGCTCCCATCTGCTAGATTGGATGCTGCCTGATTCGTGAATTGCTGAATAAAGCCAATAAGATGTTTATATTTCATTGAGTTGAATTTTGTTTTCTGACAGTACTTACTATTAAACTGAATTATCACATTTCATTTGTGGATGGTGAGGACAAGAACTAATATCTTCTAATTAAATATTGTCCTTGTTCCTAAAAACCATCCAGAAAAACTATGAATTGATGTGAGAATCACTGATTCCAGTCTTAAATCTCACAATACTCTCACTTGTATCCATTATAATTGAGCTCACATACTCAAATAAAGAAGGAAGAACTAAGCCACAGAGATTGCAACTCTTCCATGGAAATGTCCCTACACACAACAAAGCCACAAATCATGTCTGATTGGTTAGCCATTTCATGGAACTTTCTCTGCACACAACAAAGCCTCTGATGTCTAATTGCTTAGCCAAAGTTTTCTCTCAGAAAAATACTTTGGTTTCTGCTAGAGATTCCCTCCCTTTCATGCTTCCTGCTTTGAACACACAGAAACCTGGACACTATAAGAAAGACAAGGAAGGAACCTGCACAAAGAGAAAAAGCTCAGGTTGCAAATGAGGAAGCAGAGATACAGGTGGATGCCCTTCTGTGAGCACCTAACACCTGGAGCTGCTGTGGAGATGGAGAGCCAGTGCTGTGACCATGACCATGACCACATTCAGAGCAGAGCCTGGCCCACCAAGAGTAATCACAGCTCTTACTTCAGCAAGAAAAACATTTAGCCCAGAAAGGAAAAGAACACTTGAAGCAATGATGACCTCGCACAAACACAACAAAAGACTTGAAGAATCTAAAAAAAACCCCCCTCTCTCAAAATAAAGACAACAACTCACTTTTAGACTACAAAGGTGGGACTAAAACAATACACAACAATGGAAGATGGCAAGTGAGTTTATTAATTAATTTGTTTGTTTGTTTACTTATTTATTTTAAGTAGGCTCCTTGACCAATTTGGGGCTCAAACTCACATCCCTGAGATTAAGAGTCACATGTTCTGTCAACTGAGACAGCCAGGAGGCCCAGATGACAACTGTATTTAAAGAGAAGTCAAGCATTCTAAGGTCACTGTCTTTTCAAAAGTAGGAAAGAGATATTTATTAACTTTAGATATTGTTAGAAATATATATACATATATAAACAGAAACAATGCATAATTTCCAAATGAGTAAAAGAACAAAATGGAAACTATTAAAAGAGAGAGTGAGAGAAGAAAGGAAAAAAGAAAAATATGTATCTTTTACTTCAAAGGAATGCAGTAAAGAAAAAATAAGAACCAAAGAAAAACACAGTAGTTACAAAATGAAATGATAGAAGTCTACATATGTAGTAACTACAATAAATATAAATGTATTTGATCTACCAATTAAAAGACAAACTCCCAGATTTATTTCTTTATTTTTTGACTATCTAGTCTTTCGCTTAAAAATTTGACATTAAGGGGAACCTGGGTGACTTAGTCAGTTGAACATCTAACTCTTGATCTCGGCTCAGGTCTTGAACTCATGGTCATGAGTTCAAGCCCTGCACTGGGCTCCATGCTGCATGTGGAGCCTATTTATAAACAAATGGGACATTAAAAAGTCGAAAATAAAGACAGTTTAGCAGTATTAATTTAACAACAACAATGAAAGAACTACATATGAACATTTATCAGATGCAGTTAAAACAGGAAGCATATTTTTAAAAAACAAAATGCACAGGGATGCCTGGGTGGCTCAGTGGTTGAGTGTCTGCCTTTGGCTTGGGTTGTGATCCCAGGGTCCTGGGATCAAGTCCTACATCAGGCTTGCCTCATGGAGCCTGCTTCTACCTCTGTCTCTGTCTCTGCCTTTCTCTATATATGTCTCTCATAAATAAATAAATAAAATATTTTTAAGAAAAGCACAAATTAATGAGATAAATATTCAGTTCAAGAAGCTAGAGCCTATAAATACAGAGAACAAACCAGTGGTTGCCAGAGGAGAGGGGAGTGAGAGGATGGGCAAAATGGGTGAAGGGGAGTGGAAGTAACAGGCTCCCAGTTATGGGAGGAAAAGTCACAGGAATAAAAAAAAAGTCACAGGAATAATAGACACAACATGGGGGATATAGTCAATAATATTGTAACACTGATGCACGGTGACAGATGGTAGCTAGCTAGCTACACATTTGTGGTGAGCACAGTAATGTATAAACTTGTTGAATCACTGTGTCATACACCTGGAACTAATGTAATGTTCTGTCTTCACTATACTCAAATAAAAATAAACAAATAAATAAATTTTAAATCAATGCAAAAAAAAAAACTAGAATATATAAATATAGAGAGCTCATGGAATTAAAAACTAAATATATTGGGATACCTGGGTGGCGCAGTGGTTTAGCGCCTGCCTTTGGCCCAGGGCGTGATCCTGGAGACTCGGGATCGAATCCCACGTCGGGCTCCCGGTGCATGGAGCCTGCTTCTTCCTCTGCCTGTGTCTCTGCCTGTCTCTCTCACTGTGTGCCTATCATAAATAAATTAAATTAAAATAAAATAAAATAAAAAAATAAAAACTAAATATATTAAGCATATTGTATGTTAATTATATCTCAATAAAACTATTTTTAAAAGTTTAGTGTTGGTACAAGAATTGACAAAAAATTCCATGAATCAGAAAGAGAGCCCAGAAATTGACCTGTATATATGTGGTAACTTGGTATATGATAGGATGGAAGTACCAACCAGTGGAGAACTGAAGAGCCTCCCAATAAATAGTATTAGGGCAGTTGAGTTTCCATATTGAAAATTTAAATTAGTACACTTATTGTGATGAGCACTGAGTCATACATAGAATTGTTGGATCACTATACTGTACATCTGACACTAAGATAACATTGTATATTAATTATACTTCAATAAAAAAGAAAAATTAAATTAGATGCATACCTCTAAAATCAGTATCAGATTGATCCAAGACCCAAATGGGAAAGAAGAAAAATATCTTAAATTATTAGTAAAAAGTATAAGAATATATTTATGACTTTGGAGTAGTGAGGTTCTTTTATCCAGGACACAAAAAGCATGAATGATAAAAGAGAATGTTTGACTCTGTCAAATGTAAAACTTCAATTTTTCAAAAGATGCCATAAACAGAATTAAGAGAGAAGTCACAGCCTGGAAAAAGTCTTTGCCTTACACAGAACAAACTATGGATTCATATCCCAATGTATATATTTTTATACAACTTACAAATCAATAAGAAAACAGAAAAAAAAAACATGCAAAGTGCCGACTATACAGTTCTCAGAGGAAGGAATGCAAACAGACAATACACTAATGGGAAAAAAGTTCAATGGAAAAAAAATGCTCAACTCCATTTGTAATTAGAAAAATCCAAAAAAAAAAAAAAAAAAAGGAAAGAAAGAAAAATCCAAATCAAGGTAGAGATAGCACTTTTCACCCATAAGACTAGCAAAAATTTAGGATGTGGAAGTATCAAGAGTAGGCAAGGATTGCTTTGGAAAGCAAGTTGGCATCCACTATATAATAAAATTGAAAATGTTTTTATCTTACAACCCAACAATTTTATTGGGGAGGAGGCAGTGATGACGTCTAGTCAGTTTGTACCATCTGTGTTCCCCGAAAGATCTAGACTGTGTGCACAAGCTCTTATTTACGGATAACTTGTGCCACCATGGCAAGAGAGGAGATAACAATAGCATGGGGTCATGCAGGAGAGAATGAAAGCACAAACCCACTTTGTCATTGTTCCAACAGCCACCACTTGCTCCTCCATGGTGCCTGTTTGGAAGCTGGAAGCCACTTGTTCCTCTCTTCCTGCCACACTCTGCCCTCTGAGTGACTGGGCCTGCTCACTCCATGTTTGCTGCTATTGCCACCATGCTGCCCACCCTTGTCAGACAATAGTAAAACTGAGCACATGATATTAACAACAGGGGGCACCTGGGTATTTCCGTCAGTTGAGCATCCAACTCTTGTTCTTGACTCAGGTCATGATCTCATGGGTTGTGGTTTTGAGCCACACACGCATCTCCACACTCAGCAAGAAGTCTGCTTGAAGATTCTCTCCCATTGCCCTTCCCCCCACTCTTGTTTTCTCTCTCTCTCAAAGAAATAAGTAAAGCTTAAAAAAAAAAAAAAAAAAGATGTTAACAACAGGCCTGGCAGCATGTCTGATTGGGTGAAACTAAGGGAGACAGTCTTCATCCTCACCCACAGAACTAAACAGCCTTTCCATAGAAAAATAAACAATCTAACTTTTCCATATTTGTAGAAAACAGCAAAGAAGCTCTATGTGTTTGTGGTATGGAGCATGTCAGTCTCATGTGCAAATTACCTCACTGACCCACCCACATTATAGCCAAGGGTTGGAAATGTTCCCTAGTCAGCATACCCACAAGGACACCGGATAGCCCTTGGTGTGGCTTGATGCGGGGTTGGAATGGAGCAGAGCCCACAGCCCTGACCTCACCCGTGCCCTGCCACGGCCCCTGGAGCCAATCAGCCCCAGACAACCCCCTATCTCAAGGAGAGGGGTGCCAACGCTTGCACCATCTTGTAGTTCATGATACAAAATGACAACCATCTGTGTGCACCCAGCACTGCCTAACTGATAGTCTTTCACTGTGTGTTTGACACTTATTTACTGATATTCTATCAATAAAACTGTATATACAAACAGACTTTTTACCAATGTATTACCACAGGCCAACCCAGAGCCAAAGTTTTAGAGGAAAAATAAACTGGCAATTTCCCCACTTTTCTGCAGTTTTTTTTTTTTTTTTCTCTATTTGGTTTTCCTTTGGGCCTTTCAAGATAAGAGGATTCCAAAAGGCAAACAAAAGGGTTTTAATTTAGGATAGCAGAATCGGTTCCCAGTAATAGAATGGTTCATGCACCAGCACTCCTGCTGGCCTTGACTTTCAGCTGATAGAGCAGCCCCACATCACAAAAGCCCAGGGATGGCTGGTGTTTCCGGGGCGGGGGGAGGGGGGGGGTTTGCTCCAATCCCACACCACCACTTTGCTCCAGGGCACTTTCCCCCTGGAGAGCAGAATCAACATGTCTCCAGCTATAAAATGACTTATCTGTCCTTAAAATGACCCACATTCCTGCTTCACTCTAGCGATGGTGCAGTGCTCTCTGTCAATCAAATCACTGCCCAGCTAACCTGCCCATAATTTAATTCTTATTTTAGTCTGAACCATCCAACACTGCCAGCTCAGGATCAAGCATGAGCAGGAAGGACTGTCAGATTGAGGACCTCCAGAGCTATACAGGTTGCCATGTGCAAAAGTGAAAGTTCCCTGTGGGGGACAAGGCTCAGGGCCACCCCACAGAGTAGCTGAGCTCAGCTCCATTCACCCCTCAGCAGGGCAGCTTTGAGTTGTGCAGAAACTCACCATTCTTCAGGGTATCTCTGGCCAGAATCCCTTCCTTGGCTTGAAGACCATCTATCAGTCTAGCTTTTCCCAACCTTCTTATCATTACCATCCTTTTCCCCAGAAGCCATATTAGGCATAAAATTTTAATGCCACAGATATACTGTGCATCTCTGTAGATTGAGGCCATTCGGGAGACCATAGACCAATTCAATATCTAAGACTTTTTTTTTTGCCTTCCAAGGACAGTGTTGGAGACACCTCCCCTCCCACCCCCATTACTGAGAATGCATGTGTTAGCTGTGACTGCAGTAGGGTCTACCCTCTATCACCAGAGAAATCCACCTGCCCAGGGAGGGTAGGACCAGCTCCCAACCAGAGCTAAAATGACTGATTCCTTATACCAGTCCCAGGCACCTTCCCCTCCAGGATGCCCTGGCTGGGGCACAGACCTTCATTCCTGACCCTGTGCCCTCACTAATCTCTGCTCTTCATCCGGTTTCATTTTCTTTCCACATGCTGCTTCCTGGTGTGTAGGAGACAGATTCGGCCCACAAGGAAATTTCATAATCCTTGAATACTCAGTAAATCAAAAACCCCTAAGTCTCTAAGTTAGGCAAGTTGATAATGTAGCAAATGTATTCATTTATTTATATGTTGTTTCAGTTAATCAAGTAACATAAGGAAAGGGCTTTGTGTGCTGGGTGAACAAGAAGCAGCCATGAAGCACAGGACATAGAGGGCTAGGAGTACATAGTGACTTCTAGAAAGAGCTGATGCTTGGCCAGTCCTTGAGAAGCAAACACAATCTAGTTTGGAGAGCTGGAGGGACATCTGTGCAAAGACCAAGAGGACAGATGGAGTGTGAACAATAGGCTTGGGAAACTGTGCTGGAGGGCAGACAAAAGAACACTGAACCCCAGGTGAGCAAGGAAGGCAGAGAAGGGGCTGAGAGAGGTATTATCAAGTCAGTCTGTGCTCTTGCACGGATATAGAAAAGACACGTGTGTCTCCTGGGGAAAAGTGACATCTCAGGCTATGCCCACACAAGGGATTGTGGGAGTTGAGGAGGGTCTAACAGCGGAGAGAGATGGGAGAAGAGAGAGGAAGGGAGGGAAAGAGATAGCCCATCAGGTTCAGATGGAGCAGGATGAGCTGAACAGGAGAGAAGAATCAGAATCCACACAGACCCATGGGAAGAATGAAGGCTGAGGTTCTAGGCATAAACACACTCTTTAATTTAAATTATTTCCGGAAGTCACAAAGACATATGCGGGTTTGAAACTAAAATATAAACCCACCAAAAATTAAGAAAGGAAGACACGACTACCCTAGCCAAAGGTCTAAGTTGAATCTAAAACATCTCATAGACCCCTAACTCTGGGAAACGAACAAGGGGTGGTGGAAAGGGAGGTGGGTGGGGGGTTGGGGTGACTGGGTGATGGGCACTGAGGGGGTCACTTGATGGGATGAGCACTGGATGATATGGTATATGTTGGCAAATTGAACTCCAATAAAAAAAATTTTTAAATAAGGAATTTCAGGGGTTACAAGAAAAAAAATCTCATAATATGCTTATTACCGTGCAGGAAATTGGCAGAATTCAGATGGACAATCCAACCTCAAGCCTAGAACACAGCCAGCAACAAGAATTACTAGATAGTAATCTCATGAGCTTCTGACCTACACTTTTCTGCATCTTCCTCATTAGACACAGGACTGTCCAGGCATCTGTGACAGGGTCAGCCTACAGCCAGGGGCCAGGTGGATGCAGATTCCCAGGTTAAGAAGGGAGCTAGGCAGAACTGTAGCAGGAAAGAAAAATATCAGTGCAGACAGACTAACTTACTTCTGACCTGAACACATTCATTTCATGTTCATGACCTGAACATGCCCATTTCAAAGCATATAATCCCTTCCCAACAGTTCTCTAATCCTGGAGTTATCACTAAAGGATCCCAACTAATGAGATGTTGACCAAAGGAACTGATTCTAATTTAAGAAGAGCAACCACGTTGAAGGAACATCCACCCCAGCTGAGGTAGTGAGAAAGAACACAGTTCACAGTAGATGGAGAAGGAAAACTCAACCACTTGAGAGTGAACACTGATAGTAACAAAAGCATATGGTAAACTCTTGAGTGATCTGAAGAATGGAGAAGAAGGTCACAGATTAACCCAGATTAGTCACACTGTGGTTCAAATACAGATAAATGTAACAAGTTATTATTCAGAATTAAATTCTTAAAATTATTTATTTATTTATTTAATTCATCACAAAAATTAACTCAAAATAGGTCCTAGCCTAAATGTAAAATACAAAAGCTACAAAACTTATAGAGGAAAATATAGAATAAAATGTATGTGACCTTTGATTTGGCAATGACTCTGGACACAATACCAAAAGCACAATCCATGAAATAAAAATCAGTAATTTAAACTTCCTTGAAATTTAAAGACATTTGGTCTAGGAAAGACACTGTTCAAAGAATGAGAAGAGCAGTCACAGGCCAAAGAGAAAATATTTGCAAAACACGTATCTGATAAAGAACTTAAACTCAAAATGTATAAAGAAGTTTTAGGGATCCCTGGGTGGTGCAGCAGTTTGGCGCCTGCCTTTGGCCCAGGGCGCGATCCTGGAGACCCGGGATCGAATCCCACGTCGGGCTTCCGGTGCATGGAGCCTGCTTCTCCCTCTGCTTGTGTCTCTGCCTCTCTCTCTCTGTGTGTGTGTGACTATCATAAATAAATAAAAATTTTTTTAAAAAATGAGAAGTTTTAAAACTCAACTTAAGAAAGCAAACAGTCCAATTGGAAAACTGTGCAAAAGATCTGAACAGACACTTCATTAGACATACAGATGGAACATCCAGATGAGCATATTCTAGTCAAAGAAAAATTGTCGTATTCAGGCCAGAGGTGATTCATTCTGTTTGCACTGATGTTTTTCATTCCTGATGTGGTGATGGCATAGGAAAAGATGCTTGACGTCGCTGGTAATTAAGGAATTGAAAATTAAAACAATAGAAAAATAAGATACCACTACCCTTAATAAAATGGTCAAAATCTGGGATGCATGGGTGGCTCAGTCAGTTAAGGATCTCTCGATTTCGGCTCAGGTCACGATCTCAGAGTCATGAGATCGAGCCCTGTGTCAGGCTCTGCACTAGGAATGGAGTCTGCTTAGGATTCTCTTTCTCCCTCTCTCTCTGCCCTTCCCCTATGCTCTCTAATTCTCTCTCTTAAAAAAAATTAATAGATAAACAACACCAAGCGCATGTAAGTATGTGGAGCAACAAGAATTCTCATTCATTGTTGGTGGGCAGGCAAAATGGTGCAGTGACTTTGGAAGACAACTTGACAGTTTCTGATAAAGCTAAATGTAGTCTTACCACAGGATCCAGCAATAACACTCCTAGATATTTACCTAATTGATTTGAAAATGTGAGTCCAGAAAAAAGCCTGGAAATGACTGTTTATAGAAGTTTTATGCAACCAAGATGTGCTTCAATAGGCAAATGGATAAACAAACTTTGGCACATCCATACAATAGAATATTATTCAGCAGTGAAAAGAAATGAGCTATCAAGCCACAAAATGACACAAAGAAAATTTAAATGCATACTGCAAAGTGAAAGAAACCAGGCTGGAAAGACTACATACTATATGACTCCAATTATATGGCATTCTGGAAAAGACAAATACATAGAGACAGTTAAAAGAGTAGTGGTTACCAAGGGCTCAGGTGGAGAGGTGGGGTTGAAAAGATGGAGAACAGGAGTGTTTAGGGTGGTGAAATTATTCTACATGATACTATCATGGTGGGTATGTGAAACTGTGCATTTGTCAAAGTCCAAAACACTTCACAGCACAAAGATTGAGGCTTGATGCATGCACTTATAAAAAATCATTTAGGAAGTAAGAAAATCCCAGGAAGGAAGGTAGACTATGACAAAGGATCTAGCTGTAGGACAAATGTATGTTGCAATTTCACTGAAGGGTGTTGGGGAAAGGTGCTAAACTAAGTAACTTTGGAAATGAATGGAATCTATAAGATTAAAGGCAGAAAGGCACTGCACACAGGCACCACATTCTAGTTGATGAAATTGTTTCCCATGGGTGTACAGCTCAACAGTTGGGATGCTGCTATATTGTATACTGGAATTAAACAATGAGGTAACATATAGCAGAAGGTCAAGCAGGCGCTGATGGAAAGAGAATTTACAAGTAAGCAAGAAGGCCAGGATGATCTATGTAGTGATAAGTTAGGATTGGAGCCATCAGCCCGGAGTCACATTTAGCTTAATGGAACTACAGACGGTTACATGTAGAAATATTCCCAGCATGGGGCCTGGGTCTGGGCAGAGAAGCCTTGGCTGCACTTTCTACCCCTTTTTGGTGGGCCATTCTCTCTTTGGAGGTCATGGCTCCAGGGCCCATCTGGGGAGGGATCCTTTTAAGAAGGCCCCAAGCCAGCTTCCTTTTAGTACACTCCACTTCTCATTCCCTCAAATCCACACGTTGGCCCCACCATTGATTTAGGAACAGCCAAATCAGCCAGTACCCTCCTCACTGCTTCCTGACTGGCAGGAGCAACAGCCACATCTTCTCACCTTTATACTTTTCTTACAAAGAATTAGACACTTATTCATGTGCCCAAATCTCCAGGGTCCTTGAGTTCTCCAAGGGTCCTCTTGGAGCCCCCTCTTGTGGGTTGAATTGCTTCCCCCAAAAAGTTATGTTGAAGCCCTAATCCCAGAATGTGATCTGGAAATAGCATCATTGTGGATCGTAATCAAGTTAACAAGCAGTCCTATTATGTAGAGTAGGTTCTAAATCCAATCTGACCAGTGTCTTTAGAAGAAGAGAAGAGACAGACATACAGCAAGAAGATGGCCATGTTATGACAGAGGTAGAGATTGGCATGATGCTACCACAAGACAAGGAGTGCCAGAGATCGCCAGGTACCACCAGAAGCTGGAAGAGACAGAAGAGCATCTTCTCTTAGAGCCTTCAGAGGGAGCCTGGCTGGCCCTTGATTTCAGACTTTAAGGCTCCAGAGCTGTGAGACAATAAATACTTGTTGCTTTAAGCCACTCATTTTGTGATACTGTGTTATGACTACCCGGGAACCTAGTATACCCCCTCTGTCACCTGGCTTGAGATGAGGGACATACCTCCACCCTTCCTGCTAGAGAAGGAGAAATGTCTCAGCATGATGACAGCTCTTTATCAATCCCTCCTCTTCCTCACCTCTTGGACCTCTTGGACCTCAATGCTCTTCTAGGCTAGAGGTAGGTCCACCTCTTGGACCTCAATGCCCTTCTAGGCTAGAGGTAGGTAGTTCATTAACATGCAATTCACCTGGGGCCATTCCCACTGCAAGTCCTACACAACTGAAGTGCTCCTCACTTCAGAACATGGGGGCACACAGCACCTGGGCTTTGCTTTTGGTTCTGGGGACCTCTGCTGAAACTGAAGTTTTTAAAGCACCATTTTAACATCCTGCTGCATATCATACACAATTCAATGTGTCCTATTAGCTGGATTTCTTCTTTGCCTCTTAATTCAATCAGAATATTTGGGTCAGAATACACCACATATTTCCTGCTCAGAGTCATGCTGAGGCCGGCTCCCTAACTTCTGCATCTGAAGCCACATAAGCCCCATCAGTACTCACAGTCCCAGCTCCAAACCCCATTCCAGAGAAAGACAGCAAGATCTAAAGAGCTATGGTGAAATAGCCCATCTGTTCCACAGTAAGTTGGTTTTCTCATTCATTCTTGGTATCCTCAGGGTTCTGAAACCGAGATTTAAGACGTCCTACATCCCACTTCCTTCTTTCCTCAGCACCTTCAGAGACAAAATTCCTCCCCTAGCACACAGGCTCTCCTAGCCACAATGACTACATTCTTGGCTCTGAACCTCAGCCCCATGAGATTAGGTTTTAACCATCTCTGTTCAATCCTTGACTCACCTTGAAGAGAAAGCCTGGCTATTGGATCAGGGCTGTACCTTTTGCTAAGGAATAGCATTCATGTCTCACCTACCTTTCTGCCTTCCCTCTCCATCCATTGTGGTTGACTTCAGAGAACCACAGGACACCAGACTTCCCTCCCACTGGAAGTGAATGGACAAGTTTGAAGCCCAACTGTGCTGCTGACCAAACCACAACTCCTTAGAAAACAAGCCTTTGCTTGAAGTTGATATTATGGATGTCAGAGCAGACAGACAGAAAATGTGATCTTTGAAGACCACATGAGCCATTAGATCAACCAGCCCTGAAGTTCACCACATCCTCAGACTTTTGTTACTTGAGCCATTTAGTGTTCTCATTAGTTAAGCCAGTGTGAGTTGGGATTCTCTTTCTTTGCAATGAAAAATCTCAATTTGGGCCAATGGTCAGGCTCATGGCTCCACATGCTTGTCACCAGATGTTCAACTGAGTGTGCATGTTTGTCTACACTTCTGTATAAACACCTTGAAAACCAAAAAAATGCAAATTAAAACTTGTAACATGATTTTTTGTGTTTTCATACTCTACAATGTGTCAGCAAATTAAATAGTGACAGACACAATAAATATGCATAGCTGCCAACATACACATGCACACACACACAAATACGGCTTACTTGGCATAATCTTAACTAGAGGGGAAAAAATCAGTGATTTATGTCAAAAATAATGACACTTTACCAAAATGACTTTAATGGCAACCCCCTCTGGCAGTAAAACTTAAATGCTTTGTTGTAAAGTTTTAGGATGGGATTTTAAAAGCTATCCTAATAACCATTAGAATCCTAACAAAAATAATGAGCAAGTCTTGTGGTAAGCAGACACGACACTGAGGCTATCACAATGGCCAACATTCGATACAAGTAAATATGTCTATTGGCTACACTATGCAATGGCCAGGCCTAAGTAATGCCCAACATCTGACTGCAAACTAAAAATGATCAAATTACAATGGGTGTCTCCACAGTTATGAATTTAGACTGTGAAATAGAATTTTACAAGTTAATATTTTTATTCTATGATATGAATGTAATACAACTTTGCTCTTTATCAAAGTCAGAATTAAATTTAAACACTGAATTTTTGGGATGCCTGGGTTGCTCAGTGGTTAAGCATCTGCCTTCAGCTCAGGACCTGATCCCAGGGTCCTGGGGTTGAGTCCTGCATTGGACTCCCCACAGGAGCCTGCTTCTCCCTCAACCGGTGTCTCTGCCTCTCTCTCTGTGTCTCTCATGAATAAATAAATAAAATCTTTTTAAAAATAAATAAACACTGAATTTTAACATTTGTGTATTTCACTACTTAAGAGCTAATGTATTTTCTTTGTAAACCACTAGAATTGCTTCACACATAGAACTAGAAAGTAAGACATGAAATTAAATCTGAAGTCCTTGCACTTTTTGTTATATGGTCATCTCAATATTGAAATTCTCATGCATGTTCAAGATGGTGATTCCACACAAATGTCACAATTTGGATTTGAAACAAATGTATTTCAAATGTTCACAGATGTTAGAGTTCAAAAACTTGCATTTAAGGCATATACTTTCTTTGGCAATAGTAAAGTATATACTATACTTCTGAAGAATTCACAGAACACTCCAGAAAACATTTGTATAAAGAAAAAAAGTAACTTGACATTTTAACTGAAGTCAGCCTCATGACAATTACAAAAGGCTAAAAACAGATAATTAATCCATTTATTATGATCCAAATAAACACCAGTAAGTTTTAGATAAACTATCTAATGAACAATCTAAAACATAACGCAATGGTGAACATCATCTCCAAATAAAATTTTAAAACATTTTACTTAAGTGGAAAATAAAAGCAATAGTCTTGGCATTGGCCCAAGACATGCATTCTCAAATTCATGTATTTGTTTACTAGAACTGTATAGTATCTTTCATCTCAAGAATTCCAACTTAGTGTTAAGAATCTTGAAAATAACCAGAGGCAAGCATACTGCTTGATTGTCCTCAAAGATCTCCATAGGAAATTATATACCCATCCAAATTTAAGGACTAGCCTAAAATAAACAAGTACATTTCAAGAATAACTTCTCTCTCATTCCTTCCCTCTCTCTCCCTCTGTCTCACACACACACAAATGCACACACAGAGAAAATACACACACATGCACACACAGAGAAAGAAAAACCAAATCAATTATTTGGGTCTGAATAGGCAATAAGTAACTATTTACCCTGATGTTTTTAAGGCACAGTCCTCTAAACTATAGTTGGTCACTCTCAATTTTTTTCTATACAAAGAAGTTTATCATTAATTATTTTTCATTTCAGTTGTAATGCATAAAATTTTAATTTAAGCATTTTCTAGGCTATCAGAACATCTGCTTTATGTCTAAGGAGACTTCATTTGCAGCGGGGCTTACTGATTAAATAGTCATCGAGTAATACCACTTTAAGTTTGACAAACTAGGCAGAAATGGAGTTAGTAAATAAATGAGGCATTTTTAACCCAGTGGAGGTAAAAGGTAAATTGCGTTGCAGATGGCAGAAGAAATATGTATTTTGCAATATTTTGAGTGAGAGGAATGTTGGGAGAAGTTCATTGCCGTAGGGAATAATGTGCAAACCTGCCAAGGGAAACAGGCATGGGGGGCAGGCAGGGCAGGGTTTGCACGGGAGACACAGTCAGGTTCACTGATGTGCTTCCTTTGAATTATATCACTTTCATAATTGTGTTCCTTAATATTAAATGATTTATAGTTGTATAAGATCCATTAAAGAAAAGATTTTTATATAGGTTTGTATTTTTACATATTCATATTAATTTAAGAATCATTTAAGTTAGTGGCACCTGGGTATCTCAGTCGGTTGGGTGTCTGACTCCTGGTTTTGGCTCAGGTCATGATCTCAGGATCATGGGATCAGTATGGAGTCTGCTTGTCCCTCTCCAACCCTCTCTGCTCCTCACCATCTGCCCCACCCCCAGCTCATACACAGGCATGTGCCCTCTCGCTCTCTCTCTCTCTCTCTCATAAAAAAATAAATAAATCTTTTTTTAAAAAAGAATAATTTACATTAAAAAAAAACAAACTGAGTCTCTCCTGAATTCTTTCATTTACACACATACACACACACACACAAATGCGTTTTCTTATCAAATCTTACCATTCCTCTGAAATCTTCTTGTCTGACTTACCAACAAATTGGCAGAGAGGTAACATTTCAGACAGTTGCTAAATCATGACAAAAGCAGGGTTCTCTAGCCCACATCTTGTTGGCACAAAGTGCAGTCTTGCATTGTGTTTTTAACCAGATAGATTTTATCCAATAACATAATTGCCTATGGCTCTGTGAACACAGGTTCCATGTGTGGCTCTAGCTTTATGCAGCAAAGAAAATAGAAATTATCTCACTGATCCAATGTATTTCCTCATTCAACCAATATTTATAAGTGTACAGGACTGCATAGTTGGTTCCAGGGACACAATGCTGATTTTGAGTATATGTACTGCTGAAGTGAGCACTCAATGCTGATTTTTAAAACAGCTCCATGACCTTTGCCTTCATGGAGCTCATGGTCTAGTGCAGTAAACCACTACTAACCAAACGATCAAGCCAAGACAGTAAAAACCAGTGATGGTACATGTTCTGAAGTCGCCTACTGCTATGCGGAAGCTGTGCAGGTAACCAACCACGTCAGGTTTCATCAACCTAACATTCTGTTACTAAAGGGGGCCCTTGCTTTAACCTGAAACTGAATGTAGACTAGCACTCCAGCTCTCAACAAAGGGACACAGCCTTGGAAGTCACAGTTTTCATAATCTTATCTGAGAAACAAGTTGAACAACATATCCCTCACCCACACCCTCCAATGGCTCCAATTTTATTCAGGGCAAAAACCCATGTCCCTCCAGAGGCCAACAGGCCTAAGTGAACAAGGCCCCTAACCCTACCTCAACCTCATTACCCACTGCAACCTCCTTGGTCTCCAGCCACATTGTTCTCCTGGCCATTCCTGGAACACACCGGAAACTCACTCCCATGCCAAGGCTTTAGTGGGGTGCCCTTCCCCTTAAGCATCTGTGCCCCTCACCCCTACTTCCTTCAAGTATTCATTCAAACGACACCTTCCCATTGAGGCTCACCATGACCACATTCTTAAATGTACCCTCTTCCCCCGCTTTCTTGTTCTGTGGAACTCTTGCTTTCTAACATATTAAATAATGTACTTATTTTTTATACTGATTGCCTCCCACCCCTGACCAGCAACTAGAATATAAGCTTCTCGGGGGTAGAGATTATTTAACATTTTGTTCATTGTTCCATCACCAGCAATATGAATTGTGCCTCGCAATAATAGTCAACAAACACTTGTTAAGTAAATGAATGAATGAACATCTTTGCAAACCTCTACTATGCCATCACAAGGGAACTCTGTCATAACCTTAACCCCATGAATGCCAATGATAGTTCACCTTTGTGCAGTTAATAATTATCAAAAGTTTTAAGTAGTTTTTAAATATATGCCCTGAACACTTATGATCAGCCAAGCACTGTGCCACATGCCGCAGGTGAATTATTTCATCATTGCCACAACCCTATCAGAGGTATTCGTACCCTATGTTACAGATGAAGGAACTGACACTTAGAGAGATCAGGTCATTTGCCAATGGTTACATGGGTAGCAAGAGGAAGAGCCAGGGTTAGAGCAGGATTCAAGTCAGAGCATCTGTATCTGATGCCCAAGCTCTCAACCACTGTTGGTACTGCTCACCTCTTCACCAAAGAAGGTCTACAGAAAATAAATGCAGTACACGTGAGCAGCAATCCAAAGGTCTGCTGAATCCACGAATGATTTTATTTATTTATTCATGAGAGACACAGAGAGAGAGAGGCAGAGACACAGGCAGAGGGAGAAGCAGGCTGCCTCCAGGGAGCCCGATATGGGACTCAATCCCAGGACCCCAACATCACAACCTAAGCCAAAGGCAGATGCTCAACCACTGAGCCACCCAGGTGTCCCTCCACGAATGATTTTTAGCAGATCTAACCAAATCTGGAGAACAGGTGGACTGTATCACTTTTGTCATAATTATCATCATCATAACCACAAGGAGGAGGAAGCAGGTGATGGCAAAGGATCAGAGCCCATCATTCATGAATGATCTCCATGTGATGTACTAAGTAGTTATGCTTCCTATAAATGTATATAAATGTATATAAATATTATTTCTTGAATTTTACAAATATTGGCCAGGAGAGAGTTTGGAGTTTTACTCTGACAACTATCTAAAGTGCAAACTGTGTACTGCAAAATATGGGCAGGTCCACACCCCTTCATTGTCCACTAGGTTGAGGTAGGATTTGTAGAATAAACTACAGAGTGCATGAACAGAAGGCGGTTCAGTCCACAGGAGGCAGCCCAGGGCCATCTCCTTCTCCACAGACAGTTTCTGGGTCTGCTTCAACACACAGATACATGGACCCTTGAAGTCTGACTTCTGACATTAAGGATATCCACAATAATTTTCATCAAGCAAGAGTTTTTAAATGAATCTTACCAAATGCTATTTGTAGCCATTGTTTAAAAAAAAGCTAGTAAAGGGCCAGAAATGTCTTAAAGCATTCTAACCTTGGGGATCCCTGGGTGGCTCAGCAGTTTAGCACCTGCCTTTGGCCCAGAACACGATCCTGGAGTCCCGGGATCGAGTCCTGTGTCGGGCTCCCTGCATGGAGCCTGCTTCTTCTTTTGCCTGTGTCTCTGCCTCTCTCTCTCTATGTTTATCATGAATGAATAAATAAAATGTTTTGAAAAAATTAAAAAAAAACATTCTAATCTCCCCAAAATTTAATGAATTGGGTAGACTATTGTAGAGTGGTTAGCAATGAGCCTTTAAAATGAAGATTTGAGTTTTCTTTTTTTTTTTTTTAAGGTTTTATTTATTCATGAGAGATAGAGAGAGAGAGGCAGAGACATAGGAAGAGGGAGAAGCAGGCTCCCTCGGGGGAGCCCAATGTAGGACTTGATCCTGGACCCCAGAATTGTGCCCTGAGCTGAAGACAGACGCTCAACTGCTGAGCCACCCAGGTGTCCCAACAGTTTGGGTTTTCAAAGAGATTCTTAATGTTCTGCTCACTGACAATAATAAGATGTCCATTAAGACAACTTCTAGTTATTGAAAATAAAGCCATGTCATCAAGTGTATGGGATAATGCTCTCTATTCCATTTTCCACAACCAAAAACATATGCCAGGTAAATTGAGGAAAATGCCAGACTGAAATGTGAGAAGAAACCAGCTAAAGGGAAAAGCTGTTGAGGGCATCCCTTTTTACATAGGCTGACCACAAGCCAGGGGTCAAGCCCTGTGAGAAGCTTTAGGGATGCAAAATGAATAAAGACCAATTCCCACTCTGGAGAAACTTGAAGCCTCTTGGAGAACATGGATCTAGAAGGCAATTATTATTATGTAATATGTAATAATACATACCAGAACAGAGATGGGAGTAGACAGGGTACAAAGGACTGACCAGTTTGGCCTGGAGCATCAAAAAAGGCACCATTACACCAAATCTTGAAGAATAAGTGGATTTTTTCAGGAAAAGAAAGAGGTAGAAGGAACAAGGGGAATATTTAAAGAAATAGGAATTGAGAATTATGATCACCTTCTTGAGGGAAGAAACTCCTTGGCAAAAAGTGGGGGACATACAACCAGTGGGCAACATCATGGCTGACACCCACACATGGTTTCCCTTGACTTCAGTTGGGCTCTCCTTAAAATGTCTGAAAACTAAGGATGGCCTCTTGTAACCTAAACAGAACAAAAGATTTGGGGGGAAAAGAATGATACAGGAGCTTGTGCCTAAAGGAAATTTTTTTTTCAGGGGGTGAGAAAGATGTGAAAAGAAGCCCGTGAATTCAAATGGCATACCACAGAAACTCACCGCAGGCGAAGTCGGAAGCTTCCTGTTCAGCCTTTACAAGACTGTGCATGTAGGCTAATGACCCTGTCCAAGGGCATTGAAGTACAAACCAATGCAAAGGGTGTTTTCCCCCACTATGACTGTTTGCACAGGGTCCATGATGTGGGGGCCTTCTAAAGACACTCACGGAAGCCTCTGAGGCAGGTTTTCTGGATCATCAGATGCCAGAGCCAAGGCCAGCCTTCTGATCTCATGACCTGTGCAGACCAGTGGGCACCTACACTTAGAAGAGCCCCTCCCTCGCTTTGTTTCATACTCAACTGTCACATTCTTAAAATTCTTTTTTTTTTTTTAAGATTTTATTTGTTTATTTGACAGAGAGAAGAGAGAGAGCACAAGCAGGGGGAGGCGGTGGGGGAAGGAAAGGGAGAAGCAGGCTGCCCACTGAGCAGAGAGCCCACTGCAGGGCTCCATCCCAGGACCCTGGGATCACAACCTGAGCTGAAGGCAGACATTTAACCGATTGAGCCACCCAGATGCCCCAACCTTCTTGAAATTCTAAATAATTTGGTTTTTGAACTTGTGCTTTGAAAATGAAGTCTAAAAAACAACAGAGCCTAGAGTAAACCAAGGAGACACACGCGATAAATGTCTGTCATGCCCTGACATCCCCTTCACATGGGGCATCCACCCTGTGCCATGACCACAGGTTCTCATTCCCATGCACCCACTGAGAGTTCAGTGAGACTCAAAGCCAGGACATGGGAAATGTGCTCCATCTGTGACTGACAGCTCTGAGAATCATGCTTTCCATTTGGACTAGAACCTTCTTCCAACCCAAAGAAAACAATGATGTTCTAAGAAAAACAGAAGGCTATATTCCTTCTTACTCCTGTTCTATTGTATGAGCCAACCAACTTTGCTGGATTAATGGACCTAGAAGGAAAAGGAAAGATATGGCTGATTGTCAGGGAGGAAGAAATATTCTTCTGTCCAAGATTATTCTGGTTGGACTAAGAATTTAACTGACATAAGACAGATCAACAGAAGAAAAAAAAAAAGTTGATTACATGCACACCAAGGCCCAGGAATGAAATGGAGATGAAAGAAGTGGCCCCGACAGTTTTTATACTTTTTAGGCAGAGACAATAAATCTGTAAAGAATTGACAGGACAAAGGAAACAACTTTTAGAGCTTCAGGTGGTAAAGAATTCTCAGCAGAATTCAGGCTGGACTTAGCAATTAATAGAAGTTACAAGAGTATAGGTGGCCTTCTGGGCACTAACTTCCCCATCTCTAGTGACAGGATGTCTCTCCCTCCTGCTCCAGGGAAGGCACCTCTCACATGGGAGACTTACTTCCTGCTGTCAGGGGGACAGGAGGGTCTGAATGTCCTCCCACTAGCAGTCTCTCATGTATTTGTATTTAAAATAATCTCTATGACCCAGTGGCTTCTCTAGGGGCGGTCTGACAGGGCTCCCCCATAATTTATAACTCCTTTCCTAACGTCCCTCCTTACCCATCAGTGAGCCTGAGCTGAGCAGTGTTGGTAGAACATGTGCATATCAAGAAGGGAAATAAAAAGTTAAGTCAGTTTCATGTGGTGTTCCAGTTGTTCTGGTAAAACAAAATATGTGTGCCTGTACAAAATATGTATTATTCTAGGTGATTCCACATACAAATTAAAGGCTTTTATATTTTCACTGAAAACTGGCATTGCACAATACAAAGATGAATAGTAAAGTTCATGCTAATAATTTAAACTTTTAATTATCCCTTTAGTGAGTGACATTAAATAGCAAATTAAAAAATCATAATGAGTTGAGAAAGACTGGAAAATGGGAAAAAGCTTCATATTTCAATACCTTAAATAGCACTTTTTTCTGTTTTTTGAATAAGAGACATCACATTTTCCTTTTGTAATGGGACCCACAAATTATGTAATCAGCTCTGATGTGAACTCAGCTTTCAGTATATACAGATACAGAAAAAATTGTAGATGTAATTGTCTGATAAATATGTAGGTATTTTCATATATGTGTGTGTTCATGTGTTTATCTATGTGTGTGCACATATATATGGGTGTGTATACAGGAGTTTATTGTGTGTTTATCTATGTGTGTATGTATGCGTATGTGTATTTATGTGTGTACACCTATGTGCATGTATGTGTACCCATGTGTATCTGTGTGTATCTGTGCATCTACATGTGTATCTATATGTGTATATATGTCTTCATGTGTGTGTGTGTACACATACATGCATATTCATATATTCCTTAGAACTCTGCTCAACAAAAGACCTAGGAGCAAGAATGCTCCAAAAACAATGAACTCATCTAGCTCCTAGATCTGGTTTCTAAATACCATTTTCCACTAAAAGAACCCAGAACTCGGGCAGCCTGGGTGGCTCAGCGGTTTAGTACCACCTTCGACTCAGGTCGTGATCCTGGGGTCCAGGAATGAGTCCCACATCGGGCTCCCTGCGTGGAGCCTGCTTCTCCCTCTGCCTGTGTCTCTGCCTCTCTCTCTCTCTGTCTGTCATGAATAAATAAATAAAATCTTTAAAAAAAAAAAAAAAAAGAACCCAGAACTCTTAAAGAAATGGCAGATGAGAGAGCAAGGAAAGTACAATGAACTTTGCACGTGTTGTGCCAAAAATTAATGATGGAGTATGTCAAAAGGGTGTAGAAGAAAGACACCTCAAAGAGGCTCTCACTGACTAAATCTCAAACAGCCCACTGAATAAAACTGCAATTCATCAGTCCATTCTGGTATGAATAAATGAGTAATTCAAAAATTTGATGATAGACATGCTATTCGCATATTCTCCAAAGTATCTCTTCATTAAGATTAGTCTTATTAGTTACAAAGAGAGTAGGATGTCTGTATGATGGACCTGGCTGCCAGGCACCATGGCAACCAAGTGGTCAGAGTAGCAGCAGCTCACCAGCCACAGAACAAACTGGAAGCCTGTGCCATCTGATAGGATCTAGTGAAAAGAACACTTCTGTGATAATCCTGCCAAAGATGCACAAGCTGAATCTCATAGAAGGACACAGATACACCGAGGGACATTCTACAAAATCACACCCATAATCTCAAAAGTATCAAGGTTATGAACACAAGGGAAGACTGTGGAACATCCTCAGCTTGAAGGATATTAGGAGATACGATGACTACAGTGGTGATTCTGGACTGGGTCTCTGTGCTCTAAAGAGCATAATGGGGACAAGGGGTGAAATTTAGATGGTATTTGAGAATCACAGAATGGTAACTCACGGTTGTTGATTCCCTGACTTGGAAGGCTCTCTAGTGGCGATGTAGAAGAATGTCCTTGTTTGCAGGAACTATGGGTAAAAGGACTTTGTGGTGATGGGACATCATGTTGGCAACTTACTTTCAGAAGATTCTCTAAAAAACAAGGTTCTTGAATTATCATTGCAATTGATATTTTATGCAATTGATATCATTGCAATTGAAATTTTATGTAAATTTGAGATTGTTTCAAAAGAAAAGGAAAAATGAAAACGAGGTAAAAGATTATCTGTTCTCAAATGAACAAAACTAAAAAAGTCTTGTGCCTTTGGAGGCCTCCTCTAATACTATCTCAACACCCTGAACCCACTCGGCTTTTACATAAATCCTGTGTTAAGGAGAGTACGTAGGAAAGAGAAAAGTGTGGGAATACTGCCACCTACTGGCGTAGGGCAAATATATTTAGGGTAATGGGGATGCCAGAGAGGAGACAATCCTGAGGTGTCCTCTGCGCTGGGAGGAATAGAGCTTTTAATGGGGATTGACCTTTAGAGCTGTCAGAGAGCAGGGAAAACTGGTCATTTAACATGAGGCTTGCCCAAGAATTCATTTTTTTCTTTAATTTTTTTATTTATTTATGATAGTCACAGAGAGAGAGAGAGAGAGAGAGAGAGGCAGAGACACAGGCAGAGGGAGAAGCAGGCTCCACGCATCGGGAGCCCGACGTGGGACTCGATCCATCGTCTCCAGGATCGCGCCCTGGGCCAAAGGCAGGCGCCAAACCGCTGCGCCACCCAGGGATCCCCTTGCCCAAGAATTCAATCAAACACTCGGAGCTGGTGGAGATGGCTGTTTGGGCTTCAGATGAGCCCAGGGCATACTCTAGAATGAGGAGTTTAAGAGAAAGGGATACATTTACGGGGTACGAAAAAAACACAAAATTTTTCCATCCCCAACCCCATCCCCAGCAGCCTTGGAGAAGACAAACTCCCTGGGAAAGAGAAGAAATGACAGTACTGGCCCAGGGACGTGTGGGTGGTTCAGCGGTTTAGCGTCTGCCTTTCACCCAGGGTGTGATCCTGGGGTCCCAGGATCAAGTCCCACATCGGGCTCCCTGCATGGAGCCTGCTTCTCCCTCTGCCTGTGTCTCTGCCTCTCTGTCTCTGTGTCTCTCATGAATGAATAAATAAATAAATAAATAAATAAATAAATAAATAAATAAATAAATAAGATTTTTTTTTAAATTAAAAAAGAGAGAGAGAGAGAGTACTGGCTCAGACAAGGTGTCAGGCCAGGACCCAAGGAGAGAGAAAACAGCTAGCAAGATCTAAGCCAGCTCACAGAGCAGCCTTGTGGGAGTTGAGAGGTTCAGCTTCACACCAGGGCAGGAGGAGGCTGGATCTCAGCCCACACTCCTCCTGGCCCAATCCTTGCAGGGCATACACAGCTTACCTATCTTACACAGAGGCCCTGGCCACTGGTAAATCTCCCTGCACAGTGGAGTGAACATTTAATCACCTAAAAATTATTTGTTAGTTTTTTGAAATTCCATTTCTACAAAACTAAACATAGTATCACTATATGATCTGGCAACCACTTTCCTTGATATTTACCCAAATGGGTTGAAAACTTATACTCACACAAAAACCTATTATAGCAACTTTGTTCATGACTGCCAAAATCTACAAGCAACCAAGATAAATTGTGGTCTATCC
Organism: Canis aureus; assembly: GCF_053574225.1. Lineage (NCBI taxonomy): Eukaryota > Metazoa > Chordata > Mammalia > Carnivora > Canidae > Canis > Canis aureus. The sequence continues at coordinate 49,451,261 of NC_135611.1, forward strand.
ACACAATGTAATATTATTCAGCACTTAGAAAGAAATGATCATTCAAGACTTGAAAAGACATGGAGGAACCTTAAATCCATATTACTAAATGAAAGAAGCCAATGGGAAAAGGTTACATTCTGTATGATGCCAAGCATATGATATTCTGGGAAAGGAAAAACTATGGAGACAGTGAAAAAAAATCAGCAGTTGCCAAAGGCTTGTGGGGATGGAAATATGACAAGTGGAGCATGGAGGACTCTCAAACCAATGAATCTATTTTGTATGATATGATAATGGTGTATGCACGTCATCATATATTTATCAAAACCCAGGTGATTATGATTTGTCAATATAAGTTCATTGAATATAACAAATGTATCTTTCTGGTGAGGAATGTTAGTAGTGAGGGAGGCTATATAAGGCCCGGGGGCGGGATCCCTGGGTGGTGCAGCGGTTTGGCGCCAGCCTTTGGCCCAGGGCGCGATCCTGGAGACTCGGGATCGAATCCCACGTCGGGCTCCCGGTGCATGGAGCCTGCTTCTCCCTCTGCCTATGTCTCTGCCTCTCTCTCTCTCTCTCTCTCTCTGTGACTATGATAAACAAATAAAAAAAAAAAAAAGGCCCAGGGGCAAATGGGAAATCTCTGTACTTTCTGCTCTGTTTTGCTATTAATCTAAAACTGCTCCAAAACATAAAGCTTAGGGGCACCTGTGTGGCTCAGTTGGTTAAGCATCCAACTTTTGTTCTCAGTTCAGGTCTTAATCTCAGGGTCATGAGTTCAAGCCCTGAGTTCAAGCCCCTGTCCAGCATGGAGCCTTCCTTAAAAAAAAAAAAAAAAAAAAAAAAAGATGAGGTATATGTATACAGTGGAATATTACTCAGCCATAAAAAAGAATGAGATCTTGCCATTTACAGCAATGTGGATGGAACTAGAGAGTATAACACTAAGTGAAGTAAGTCAGAGAAAGACAAATACCATATGGTTTCACTCACATGTGGTGTTTCAGAAACAAAACAAATGAACAAAGGAAAAAAAGAGAGACAAACTAAGAAACAGACTGTTAACTATAGAGAACACATTGATGGTTATCAGAGGGGAGGTGTGGGGGAGGGATGGGTGAACTATGTGAAGGGGGAATTAAGAGGACATTTATCCTGATAAGCAGTGAATAATGTATAGAATTGTTGAATCGCTGTATTATACCCCTGAAGCTCATATAACACTGTATGTGAAGCATATGAACCATACTGGAATTAAAAATTAAAATAATTAAAGTAATTAATTAAAAAATACACACTATGGCTAAGCCAGAACTTGACCAAAATATACCACTTTTTTCTGAAAAAATTTCAACATCCCCCTCCAAAAAAAATATATCAATTTGTTTACAAGGACATGTAAGGAATCTTACGCCTTTACTATTTGATGGCTAAGTCTAAGACAGAAAGAAAAGAAAGGAAGGGAGGAGCAGGGTGAAGGGAGAGAGATTAAAGCCTTTCCCATCTGCTGTCTTTGCAGTGATAGGTATATTCACTTTTGCTTATTCCAGGCCTTCTCACAGAAAGGCTTAGCCAAATAAAAATATGTTTTTAAGGGAAAAAAGGCTTTGTCATCTTCCTTCAGCTCAGATCATGATCTAGGGTCCTGGGATTGAGCCCCGTGTCATGTCGGGTTCCCTGCTCAGCGGGGAGTCTGCTTGCTGCCTCCCCTGCCCATCCCTGCCTCCGCTTGTGTTCACACACTCTCTATCGCTCAAATAAAAAATTATTTTTTAATGCTTTGTAAACAATTACAGATTTTGGTGCAGGTGAGGAAATGAACATAATCCTTGAAACATGCATACAGAAAAGTAAATCAAACACATCAGCAGAATTACTTTATTAAATCGGGAGATGAGAGTTTTTTCCTAAATGAAGCAGCTCTGTTCCCCCGACTTAGAAGGTACATGTAAAAGGCATCCTTTCAGAATACCATGCAGTTCTATGGAATGAACACAAAAGCTAGCACAGGTTCCCAGAGCTGGCAGTTGAGCCGGGCCGGGGATTTCTGTCTCTGTCCGAGTCTGCATCTTCCGTGCCTTGGCTGACGTGGCTGAGTCAGGCCACGGGGAAATTGGGAAGCCACGTTGAACTGTATTGCATGTCACACACCAGACACTGTTCTAAGAACCTCACATGTATTAAGGAATCTGAAATTTATAACATCCCATTATCAACAGCTGAGGACACTGGGACACAGAAAGGTCAAATAAACCTGGTCACAGCAGCAGAGCTAAACTGTATGTCCCAGCCTGCCTCCCAGGGAGGGACGGGGCAGTCACCAATGAAACAGGAGCAGGAGCATATGCACCATCACCAGGCCTGGCCCATTAAAACCTCAAACTCACCATTGTCGTGCTTGCTGACACCACCAGCTCAATGGAGATGACAAGAACTACCTTGCATGACACTTACTGAGATGGCAAAGCCGTAAGACCTAAAGAGCCTGGATCTTGGAAGCTCTTCTTGGAGGAAAGCCCCTGCTAACCAGAAACCTTCATTGTGGACTTTGCATGAGTAAAAAAAGTCTATTGTCCTTGAGCCATTGCATATTAAGGGTTTGTTATCAAAGCAGGAATTTGTTACCCAAGTTAAGTCAAAAATTCAGACCTATTAGTGGGTACTGCCCCAGCCAAAAAAAAAAAAAAAAAAAAAGCTATGTGAAAGTAGGTAACACATTGTCTTAGTGAGTGGTAAGAAAATGGGAATCAGAAGCTGAGGAGATGGAAAGCCATGTAACACAGTGGCAAATCATGCAGCAAAGCCATTTCCTGCAGTAACATGGAGGGCAAGGCCATGGTAGCTCTAGATATGTTTGCAAAGAACCAAACTGATGCTGCAATGTTGGCTCTTATCTTCCCCTTTTGCAAGGTATTGCTGGTGCGCTCAGGAAAGAACTGGTCTATCTGCAAGCAGAAATGAAAGGGGGGAAAAAAGAAATGAAGAGGATGTAGTTTGGAAATTTGGGACTTCAAAGTCTGGAAAGCTGGGGTTTTCTTCTTCTTTTTAAAGATTTATTTATTTATTCATGAGACACAGAGAGAGAGAGAGAAGCAGAGACATAGGCAGAGGGAGAAGCAGCAGGATCCCTGCCAGGAGCTTGAGCAGGACTTGATCCCGGATCCTGGGATCACACCCTGAGCTGAAGGCAGAAGCTCAACTGCTGAGCCACCCAGGCATTCCAAGCTATTTCTAAATCTCAAACAGTAAGACACTTAAGACTGGAAAAGGCTCTGAGCAACGAAGGCTCCAGACTCAACCCCAAAGCAAAGATGAAGGATATGGGCTTTCCATGTGAGCCTGTTGTTTTAACTGACTCAATGTAGCTGCTATTAGGGCATCTGGGTGGCTCAGTTAAGCATCTGCCTTCAGCTCAGGTCATGATCCTGGGGTCCTGGGTCAAGTACCATGTCCGGCTCCCCACTCAGTGGGAAGACTGCTTCTCCCTCTCACACTGCTGCTTCCCCTGTGTGTGCTCTCGGTCTCTCTTTTAAAATATTAAAAAAAAAAAAGTAGCACTATTACATTGATGGGGTGAAGAAGCAAGGATATAAATCAATCTTCAGAGGTCTGTCTAGTAAAAAATTGTAGAAGTGGGTCCTGGCACATGAATTGGCAACAAGTAGAAATGAAGTGTTTAAGGGGATCGTATCGCCAAGGAAACAATGGAGTCAAACTAAAAAGTCAGCATTTGAGTTTTAAAATAACTTTCAGACCTCCCAAACTTGCATGGACAGAAACCAGGCCAGGAAAGCTATACGTCCTCTGAGTAGAAGGAATTGCCCATCACCTACCCCCAATGAATCATGGAGGATGCACAAATGAGAACCTCCAGAGGGTAGAACCAGTTGTCAGAATGCCGCACAGGGAGCAAACCCAGGTCTAATCAGGAAACTGCTCTCACCCATCACAATGCTACCATGGACCAGTGGGTGCTGAGTTATCTTCCCCCCCTTCTCAACAAGACTTGTTACTGTCATTTTCTGTGCATGCACCTCCATGTACATCAGGTTGGGATGGGACAGTCGGGCAGACACCGTGACTTTTTGGTTCATAGGTCACCAGACCATGAGGGGCCACAAACAAACCTAGTGGACAGGACTGTGTATCTCTTGGAGTTGGGACTTTGGGGATAGATGTTCTGACAATGAGAAACACTGACTGAGAAAGGTGACCCATAGACAAGATCGCACCAGTGTCCCTTACCATTTGGAACATGACTCAATTCTAGCCAGTGAAATGTAAGCAGAAGTGATGTGTGCCAGACCATACAAGCTCCCCAGGAGCAAATCCCCCATGCTCTCTCCACTTCTGCTAGCTCAATGCCAACAAGAACAGGAACCCTGGATGCCACATATCGAAGGTGGTGGGGCATGGTGGAAGCATGGGTATGTCAATCACTAATAGGAGAGTGATCGCCTAGAGGAAGCACCTGGAGCCTTATATAGAATAGAAATAAACATTTATAGCTTATTCAAGCAGGGGTTCTCAGTACAGCAACCAGAAAAACAGTGATGTAGCCAGACTGTAAACTCAGGCAACCTGGTTCCACAATCTGTGCTATGCTACTCCCTGTGAAAAAACAGGAGATATTATTACGAGCCATTTTCTTTTTCTTTTTTCTCTAATAAAAAAATTGTAATGTCTAATCTGTAGTAGTCTCTAAATCTAGTGGGTGCCAGGGTTTATTGTATCTTACTTTCCGTAAGGGTTATTTCCCCCCAGATCTCTCCTCTTTTTTCAAGACTCTTTGCCAGAAATTTAACAGTTCACTGAGAATTTCACAAGTCAATGGCATACAAGATGTCTCTGAAAAAGGCAATAAAGAAATAACATACTCCAAATCAATAACAGATTAGTCACACAATTACTCCAGGCCAAAGGAGATAAAAGGAATAAAGTCCGAATTTAGTTAAGGTGTAATTTAATACAAGTTGGTACTCAGGAGACAGCTTAGCCAACTGAACACTCCTTTTTGATATTGCTTAAATGCTGGTGGGGATAAGAAACTAAAAGACTCGTTTGTTTTTTTTCTTCCTGGCATCCTTCTCAAGCCCCAGTGAAAGATGGAGTCACTATGAGCAACACCAGCAAGTCTTCTATTGGAATACTTAATAATAAGCTGGACGGTTGCCTTTTGTAAGTGACATGACCATTTCGTATAATCAGTATTCATTTATCCACCACAATTTTAGTCAATACACAGATAAATCCATAAAATGCTGGGAGTTGGCAGGTAAGATGCTCTCTCCAAATCTATCCTTCTAAATTAAAGGGATGGGACCTGAAACATGCATGCTGACCATATCACACAGCTGCTGAGTGAAAGCACCAGGACCAGAACCCAGCCCTGCCAGTGTGGAATTCATGGTTTCTTCCTGTGACGGGTACAAATGCCGGCAGCAGGGAGAGTAGCAAGCATGAGGGCTTCAGTCACAGCATCTCTGTGGGTTTTGGGAGGTGAACTGAACCTTGCAAACATGTATTTACAATGAAGATTGAATTAATGACACCATTTAATATAAATATTTGAGTATGGGCCTAGAACAGTGTACTCAGTCCCAAAGACACAAATGAACAAGCTTTTGTCCCGGGCCTTCCCAGAGCTCGTGTTTGAGTGGGGACTGACACAAACACAGATTTGCCTCTGTGTTGAGAGGCACCAAACGTGACAATGGCACACTGAACATAAAAGACTAGCAGAAAGCAGGGATTCAGAGGCACTCCTTTGCCTTCCTTTTCACAATTTAAATTGAGAGGTCTTATTTTTTTGTAAAATGTTCCGGAAGAATCTTGAGAATAGCACCCATTACCATTTTTTAAAGATTTTAAGGATTTTATTTATTCATGAGACAGAGGCAGAGATGCAAACAGAGGGAGAAGCAGGCTCCCTGCGGGGACCCTGATGCAGGACTCGATCCCAGGACCCCGGGATCATGACCTGAGCCAAAGGCAGACACTCAACCACTGAGCCACCCAGGTGCCTCAGCACCCATTACCATTATAAGCATGAGTGGAAGAGCATGCAGCATGACTTCACCAAACACGGGTGCACCTTACTTCCCTTTCTAAAACTGTTATATGTATAGTCCAGGGGAAGATGTATGAGGTGAGCTCATACTTCTGAGTGGATAAAGTATCACCAGCCCAGAACTTTTTGGAAAAAAAGAAGTAAACAGCCTTTTATCACAAGATGTGCTACCTATAGTTAAGGCAATTTTCTTTATATATATATATATATATTTATATTTATATTTTATTCATTTATTTGAGAGAGAGAGCACACACACAGGGGGAGGGGCCAAGGGAGAAGGAGTGAGAATCTCAAGCAGACTCCCCACTGAGCATGGAGCCCAGCATGGCCCTCAAACCTACAACTCCAACATCATGACCTGAGCCGAAACCAAGAGTTGGACACCTAACCAACCAAGCCACCCAGGCACTCAAAGGCAATAGTTTACATCTGGTTAGTGTTTGAAGATGTTATAACGGGCAGCCCCAGTGGCACAGCGGTTTGGCGTCGCCTGCAGCCCAGGGTGTGATCCTGGAGACCCTGGATCGAGTCCCACGTCAGGCTCTCTGTATGATGCCTGCTTCTCCCTCTGCCTGTGTCTCTGCCTCTCTCTCTGCCTCTATGAATGAATAAATAAAATCTTTAAAAAAAAAAAGATGTTATAACTTTATAATTTAGTACATAAAATACTATGCTATTACATTATCAGATGTTACTACAGATATGAAGAGACTTCATATGCCTTCTGAGTTTTAATAGTAAAATAATTTCAACTACCTATTTATTATCCCTTTCCAATAGAAAAGCAGTAAAAATGACAAAGCATTACAGGAATATTAATGTTTGCACACACATGCATAATACAAGACCTCTTTTGATAGTTGATTCTTTTATTAACAATCAAAAAACTTCACACTTAAAATAGGAAAATAAATGTTTCTCTAATGGATAATTAAATGAAAACTATCCAGGACCTTATAGGATTTTTACTGTATCCCAGGTTTGATGTGTACCTTGGAAGACAGGACATCAGCTTGTCCAGTCATTAAATATGACTGAAAATGAGAAACAGTGATTTATAAAACATTTCCCCAATAGCTTTCCCAAATAGTAGCTCCCCTGAAATTAAAACAGGAAATAAAAGTTGTATTTAGATGTAGTTTTAGATATGAGTAACACCACACATCAATCCTAATTTTATCATTTTAATGTTACTTTTTCAGAAACTCCAATCTCATTTTAGTATCATGTATTTGAGGAGTACAATAAAACTGTAATTTCTCAACATCAAAGTTTAATTATTACACAACAGTTCAAGCAGCAGATTCTATTTTGGACAGTATTTGTCCTGGGTCTTGTTTTCAGCACTAATCACGCTATGGTGTTTGAAGCAAAGCTAACAAAGAGCAGGCACTGCTGATTCAGTCACAAAAACCCCTCTTGGATGAACAGTGCTTGGTTCATTTCAGAAGAAATGGCTTTTATTTTTTCTCTTTCTTTTCTATTATGAAAAACCGGGCTAAACAAAACCTTGAAGTCTCATTCTCCACTCGTTGATTAAAATCTTTATCTGTAAATTATCTTAGTCTCTTAAAATCTATCCAATGGGGAGGAAAAAACAAAACCTTAGGGAAGAACAGTGTGCTTTCCCTTGTTCCCTCAACATAAAATCAAAGCAAAAATAGAGCCCCATAGAAATTTCAACATTGATTTTTTTTTTAAATCGTAAAGCTTAATAAAAGTCAAAGAGCTTTATATGAATCTGTAATCTCTACGTACGTGCTAGTTCAATACAAACCATGATCTAGCAGATTACTTGTATTCAAAAGCCCGCCTTTCAAAAACGTTCTACTTTGGTAAGTGGTCTGTTTAAACAGAGTTCTCTACCATGTTTATACATATATATCTGCATACATACGAACATATGTGCCCGTGTGTGTATATATATACATATGTATATATACAACAGATATCTGTGTGTATATATGTAAGCAGTAATCACATGACCCTCATTTGCCCTCCATGAAAGTCACTTTACCGTGGTATAGGTAAGGATGGCAATCCTAGTCTCCAAAGTGTCTTCAATCCACAAGCACACACACAGTTATCACTAATATCATCAACACTACTGACAATTCAGAAAGCCTAAATACTTTCTAATTGAATTCTGAAAGAAAAGTGCCTTAAATTTAATTTTTTTTAAACTTCAGTCTTCAATATTGAAACTGCTAAGTTACTCCATTTTCCTGTGCAAAAAAAAAAAAAAAAATAGAATAAACTTGGGAGAAAAATAATATACTAACTTGGGAAAACATCTTGTTACTAAATAGGTTTAAGAGGAAACCTATATAGAAAAATTATTTTAATAGAAATTAAAATCTAGGCAGCCCAAGTGGCTTAGCGGTTTGGCACCACCTTCAGCCCCGGACGTGATCCTAGAGACCCGGGATTGAGACCCATGTCGGGCTCCCTGCATGGAGCCTCCTTCTCCCTCTGCCTGTGTCTCTGCCTTTCTCTCTCAATCTCTCTCTCTGTCTCTCATGAATAAATAAAATATTTTTTAAAATTAAAAAAAAATAAGGTAAAATCTATGTAGGTTGCTCACCACAGCATTATTTGAATAACAATTAGAAACCAATGAAATATTCAGTAACAGAACTGTAAAATAAATTAGGAAGTGTCCAATTGATAAATTATACAGCCACCAAAAATAAGGAAAATGATGAAACATGGAACATGTGACAATGTTAAGCCAAATTAGAAAAGGATCCTGCGGGGATCCCTGGGTGGCTCAGTGGTTTGGCGCCTGCCTTTGGCCCAGGGCACGATCCTGGAGACCCAGGATCGAGTCCTGTGTCGGGCTCCCATTGTGGAGCCTGCTTCTCCCTCTGCCTGTGTCTCTGCCTCTCTCTCTCTGTGTCTATCATAAATAAATAAATAAATCTTTAAAAAGAAAAGAAAATAAAAGGATCCTGCTAGAGTTAAACAATTCCAACTGCAAACACAAAACAGCAACACAATCTGACATGCTGCGTCACTGGATTATGGGTATTGTTTTCCTCTATTTAAAGGACTATACAGTATAAAGCTACTATCATGACTGCACATTTTTTAAAAGAAAACAAGATCAATAATGATAGAATAATTCAAAGACAAGTGTTTGAAAAGCGGTGTTCCCGGACAATTCCTCCCCATTTTGCCACTCTGGAAAGGCAGCACCCCACCCAGGCTGCTGCTGTGCAGAGTGGTACTCGTGAACAGGGCAGGGAAGGGGGCAGGTGCCTGGCCAGAATGGTCTCTGGCCTCATTCCCAACGTTCATTTTATCAATAAGGCCCAGATTTGTCTGCCTTAAGCCTGTACCCAACACACACATCTATGTTTGATGACAAAATTTCACATGAAAGTCTTTTTATTTCTCCCAACAGAAACATTCAAAGGCAGAACCATTTCCTTTTCATAATAAAGCAATTCTCAATTAGCAATCAAGTTATATTTTTTTTAAGCCAAAATGGTGTTAACCCTATGGAAAATGTGACCAAAAATAATTAAAGGCCCATGGGTGATATCTACAAGTACTACTACTAGACAGAAGATTACTTACAAAAAGAGCAATTTTCATTAGAAAAACTGAACATTTCCCTTGGGAAACAAATTTAATCTTTTATCGTTAAACAAGTGGGGCAAAGGACCAGATTTTCTACAAGTGCAATAGAACTGAGGCAAAAGGCTTCCCTGGAGGCCTGAAGAGGACAAGGATGAGATCTTTTTGATGGTTTTATGATGGCAATTATAACCTGCTAGCTATCTGAACTCTATGAAAAAGATGTTCAATGAAAAGACTATATCACACAAACCACTTACTTTTTTCAGTTGCCCAACAACAAAATTTGAAAACAAGAAATCCATAGCATTGAATCATGTTCATAAAACGCTTGAACAAGCTACATTAAGAAATGCTACAATAGAGCAGCTTACTGGTTTACTATGGTACTCTGCACTACTACAAAAATAGTTGTGAAAACCTTATTTTGCTCAATGTAATGATGTTTTACTTTTTGCAAGCCATGTATCTCTCGGTTACATTCTCCCAGTTGATTACATTCCAAATAGCTTTTAGATAATCCGGTCTGACATTTTTATACTGAAGGTAATAAGCATGCTCCCACACATCGATCCCCAGTAGTGGAATAAGACCTATTGGAGAGAAGGGGGGAAAAAAGCAAAACCTGTGAATTTCAATCTAAAACCTGACTGCATATTCTCAATTTAAACTTTATCCTATGCACACAAAATTACCCTTCACAACCTTGCCATCCATTTTCTGTTTCTTTTACAAATAGGAAGTTTGCCTAAGAACAAATACCCTATAAAAAACTTTCAAACTTTACTCTTTGGAAGAAAATATGATAAATAGTAAGAAGTCTAAAATAGACTTCGGAAAATTATGTACGGTATTTTAACGGCTGTTCTTAAAATACCAACAAGTCCATCCACAAGCCAATTCTTGGGGAGATCAGTAAGGTTACCATGTTTATGGGGGTGGTTGAGGAACTTCTGAAGCTGTCAAGAGGGTTTTAGGAGAACCACTCTGCTCCCAAGGCTAATATTGTTAGTCTCAAAGAATACAGAGCATTTATGAGACACTAAGAATGAATAAGTTAACAAGGAAAACTGAAAAGGAAAAAAAAAAAAGAGCCACTGTTCTCAGAAATTAAATACTGCGAAGAAAGAATTACTTATACAACACTCATTTTCAAAAACTCTCAAACTAAATGATAGCTCTCCTGTCCAACAAGTCCCAACCAGTAGGTCATCAGTGGGGAGCTAGTCACTAATCATGTATTATAAATAATTAAGGTAACAAACTTCATAAATGATTTTTCCCCTAAATAAACTGCCATGACTTTTTCACTGATTTTCATTCCAATGGGCTTTCCTCAAGTGGAAGAGAAACAGGTGTGGCCAGGGTTTACCTGGAAATCACAGCCTTTTCTGTCACGCCTTAAAAGATAGACCTGACTATAGCATTCTCTAGTATCTCACTTTCCCCAAAAGAGCCATTTAGATTCTGGCTAAATCTGAACATATCCAGGGAAGTGAAGCATGTAAGAAAGTCTGCTGACATGTATGAAAAATGTTGGAAAATGTAGCTGAGGGACTCCTGGGTGGCTCAGCAGTTGAGTATCTATCTGTCTTTGGCTCAGCGTGTGACCCCAGGGTCCTGAGATCAAGTCCCACATCGGCTCCCTGTGAGGCACCTGCTTCTCCCTCTCCCTGTATCTCTGCCTTCTCTGTCTCTCATGAATAAATAAATAACATCTTTAGAAAAGAAAAGAAGAGGAGAGGAGAGGAGAAGAGAGAGAAGAGAAGAGAAGAGAAGAGAAAAGAAAAGAAGAGAAGAGAAAAGAAGAGAAAAGAAGAGAGAAAAGGTGGCTGAGAACTGGTGACTGAGGTTGAGACGTCACCACAGGTCTATTACACTGCAGATCAAAGTTCTAACTAACTGCTGGCTGCCTTATGACTATCTCCTAAAGACATTCTAATTCAACCTGGCTCAACATGGAAAAGGGTTTGGTGAACCCAGCCTGCAGCTACTAATCCAAATATTTTCCTATACCAAAACCAAAACCCCCAAAAAGCAAGTCTGGAAATCTGAGCTCCAGTGCCAAGTTTGACCACAGGGAGTCGCCAGACGGGCTGAGAGTCCAAGGTCTAGGTCAGACTCAGCTTACAGGTCTTTTCCTCCTTTGTGGTGTTTATCTAATTTCAGTGCATGTAATTATGTAAGCTGATAGGAATTCTCTGTTAAATGAAGTAGAGTTTATGTTCAAAACATTTTTTGTTAACGTAGCTGTAAAATTACATGTACTAATTTTACAAAATATCAAGGGCTTTTAAAGCATTTTTGCTTGACTCAGTATTATCAGCTTATTATCAGCTGTTAAGATTTACTCACATGAGTACGTGTTCTTAATAGCTTCAATCATTGCTAGCATTCCTTATTTCAAGGTAAATGCTTTACAGTGAACCACCTCCCACTAACCAAATGTGAAACCATTTTCAAATCTAACCTGTTGTTCCTTGCAGGGGATCCTGGTTAAAACAAGCAGCAATCTGCAAGCGTCCCTGCTCCTTATTGAAACCAAGCCAACCCCAACCTGAGCCTTGGACACCGATGGATACAGTGGTCAACTTCTCCTTAAATTTGTCGAAGGAACCAAAATCACGTTTGATGGCTTCCAGCAATTCCCCTATTTAGAAGAATCCAAAAACACCCACAAATGAACAGATTGCAACAACTGCAATAAAAAAAGTCATTACATATTTAAAATAAGCTTGTCATATGGCACAAGATACAACTAGGCAACATATGAAGACATAACCTAACCCTGTGAGCCCAGATAGCACCAAGTTGCTCTTGCCCTGACACCAGCGTCATAAGGTCTCATTTTAATTCATGTGTTTGTTACTGAATCACGTTAGAGAGATTTCTTCCCTCACTGTGCTATTTCCATCAGAAAAGAAATAATATTTTCCATTAGCTTTCTTTTTTCCCTTCAACAGAAAATTTTACTTTGACTTCTACCCTACCTGCTACTCTGTCTCAATCTAGGAATAAAATTTTATGGTTGATATTTGGTTCTTCCCCAAGGTGGCCTAGATCTTTTCTTTCACAATTACATAATTTTAAAAAGAATGATTTTGTCTTTTATTACTGAACAAAGGGTACACTATAAGAGCTACAGTCCTTTTATTCTGTAGCAATGTAGAATATAATTCTAGATTGACTACATCAACCAAATCAAATGGGCCAAAAATATCACTTCTCTGATTCCAATGGTTTCAAAGTAGTTATCTATTTTAAGCACAAATAGAATAAAGTGGTACAGGGGATCCCTGGGTGGCTCAGCGGTTCGGCGCCTGCCTTTGGCCCGGGGTGCGATCCTGGAGTCCCGGGATTGAGTTCCGCGTCGGGCTCCCGGCATGGAGCCTGCTTCTCCCTCTGCCTGTGTCTCTGCCTCTCTCTCTCTCTCTGTCTATCATGAATAAATAAATAAAATCTTAAAAAAAAAAAAAAAAAAAAAGAATAAAGTGGTACAGATAACCCAAAGTGTCAGAGTACCAAGATCTTTGGCTGAATATGGGCACATCTGACATTCTACTAACTGTCAAAAGTACTAAGTCACCATCTGCAGACCTAATGCATAAAAAGACATGTCCAGCTTCCCATAGTTACTCTCCCGTTCATCTTTACTTACAAATGAAATTGCTTATTGCAAGTACCAAAGATGCCTTCCACAAAACAAAAACAAACTCACCCACAGAAACTGAAGTTGCCCAGAGACAGGGAGAGCTCTACTTATGCCCCATACCTTCCCTGGAGTGAGGAAGAGAATTCAAGTTGTCTGGGCCTCCACACGTCGCACAAGAGATCAAGTAAACGAACCGCAGTGAACAAGACCATTGGCTCTGTAGTCCCCTCATTAATCTGCAGGTGTCCTGCAAAACCTCATTTTCTCGGACAACTGACTTTTTATCAGGAAGAGTAATAATAGCAAAAGACACTATTCTAAGCATTTTAACGCTTGATAACTTATATAATTTTCAAAACAGCTCTATTATTATGCCCGTATCATAGAGATGAAGAAAGTATGTACAGAAGGATTAAGTATCTTACCCACTCCTGGGTTCCTCAATTCTTCTAAAAACTGTTTACCAGTCTTATTCTAACGTAAACACAGTACATTTCAACCAGAAGTTGATACCATATCTGACACCGTGTGTGTGTATTAAGGTGATGACATAACTCCCTGAACACACTCTCCATTCCTACACATGTCCCTTTCCAAGTTACAATTTCATTGTACTCCTTGCTATGAAAAATATGCCACTATGATACCTCAGAATTAACATAAGAAAAGCACCAGTCATTCCTATTGTATACAACATTTAGCTAAGACTACATCAATATCTACCAACCTTTTGGTTCTCCACCACCCTTAGGGCTAAGGTTTGTCCAGAAGATGGAATGATTGATATGACCTCCTCCATTGAACTTGAGCCCAGGCTGAAGAGCTATCTGAGCTGTAATGTCACCTGTAAAGAGGCAAACAGACTTTTTATAATTCTTACTTTTCAATCCTTCTATACACCATTTTTTTTTCTGTAAAATGTCATATAATAGGACTAGCTTATCTACAACATTCCTATAGGTCCTAAAATTCCACAATTCTGGGATTCTACAAAAAAAAAATTTTTTTTCCTTAAAATTCTTTGTCCTGGGATGCCTGGGTGGCTCAGTGGTTAAGCATCTGCCTTCGGCTCAGGGTGTGAACCTGAAGTTCCAGGATCGAGTCCCACATCAGGCTCCCTGCATGGAGCCTGCTTCTCCTTCTGCCTGTGTGTCTCTGCCTCTCTCTTTCTGTGTCTCTCATGAATAAATAAATAAAATCCTTAAAAAAAAATTATTTGTCCCAGTGGATTTTCAGTTCAATTAATAACACGCTGAACAACTAATGAGAGGCCCAGTAGGGGGTACAAAGCATGCAGAAAATTCTTTCCTGAGCTTCAAAGAACTCAAAGTTTTCTACAATATTAAAGATTTCAGCAACAGGGATGACTGGGTGGCTCAGTGGTTGAGCATCTGCCTTTGGCTCAGGGCATGATCCCGGGTTTAGGGATTGAGTCCCACATCAGGCTCCCTGCAAGGAGCTTGCTGCTCTTTCTATGTCTCTGCCCCTCTCTCTCTCTCTCTCTCTCTCATGAATAAATAAACCTTTAACAAAAAACAAAAAAAAGGAAGATTTCAGCAACGATGAGAACAGACACAAAACAGTGACACACTGACATGTGTGGTTCCATAAACAGACTAAATGATAAATTTTCAGGGGTGCTTGTGTGGCTCAGTCAGTAGAGCATGAGACTCTTGGTCTTCAGGTGCTGAGTCCGAGCCCCATAAGGGAGGTGGAGTTTACTAAAAATAAATAAAAGTTTTTAAAAATAGATTTTCAGCTCTCATTTTCTACAATTTATCAGAAAATAGTTCAACATTACAATAACAAAAAAATTCATCATATTCAAAACTGAAACTCTAGATTTTCAAACCCAAACTTACTCTCCAATGGCCTTCCCCATCCCACGAAGTGCCAGCTGTTTTCTCAGGACATTTCTGATAACTTAGTCATTTCTTACTCCTTTTCTCTCACACACCACATTCAATCCAACATACCCACCGGCAAAGCCAGCTCTACCTTCAAAAAAGACTCAGCACCTGATCCCATCTTCCTACCTCTGGTGCAGACCAGCAACATTACCTACCTGCATCCATGCCACCATCCCACACTGGTCTCCTGCTTCCACATGTGCCCCTTACACTGTTCTCAACACAGTGACCAGAGGGCTCCTCTAGACCCCAAAGTGACTATGGCATTCCTCTAGTCAAACCCCTCCAAAGGCTGCTCCTCTCACTCAGAGTGATCCCCTACAATCGGCTTCAAAGATGCACGTCATCTGGTCATCTGACCCTCTGCAGGGCCTCGCTGCCCCAGCTCCAGGCACAATGGCCTCCCTTGCACTTACAAGACAGCAGCTCAGTCTGCTCCCAGTTTAGTTTCCACTGACTGTTGTTGCCTGTACTAGGATACTCTTCCTGCAGATAGCCTCATGACTCGTTCCCACATTTCTCCGTCAAGTCTCCACTGACATGTCAACTTCGTCAGCGAAGCCTTCTCAAACCACAATATACAATGGGCTATTCCCCGCCACTTCCCCTATTCCTTTTTCTTGATAGGACTTAAAACCCCTGGCATACTATTTACTTGTTCATCTGTCTCCCCACTAGAACCAAAGTTCCAATAATAACAAGGACTTCTGGGCATTCTGAGTTCCAAGGGCCAATATACTGCCTCTGACATATCAGGCACTCGACAATGTTTGCTAGCTAGATAAATGAATATATTAAGCGTAATTTTTATGGAAAAAAATTCTGACAGCTATACACAAAGTCACATTTGAAGACTTTTTTTTTTCTATCTTGTAGGCAAAATATTCTTTTCCAAGTCTTCAAGAAACTAACCTTAACTATTAACAAAAATGGCAATTCCCTTGTTCAATCAAGTCCCAAATGTTCATTATTCACAAAATACTAAGGGGCAAAGTGAAAGACACAAAGTACCACTGAGAGCTCAGTGTTTAGGGAGTTTACATAATAGAAGTTCTCTAATCTGCTCTTAGGGCATACCTCAGAGAAGTGAGGGCCAAGTGATCTCAGAATACACAGACCTTCTGTGAGAGCGGTTTTAAGATGCCACCTTCTTGTTATGTTTACAAAACAATTTTCTTGGGCAGTCCCAGTGGCTCAGTGGTTTAGCCTGATCCTGGAGACCCTGGATTGTGTCCTACGTGGGGCTCCCTGCATGGAGCCTGCTTCTCCCTCTGCCTGTGTCTCTGCCTCTCTCTCTATGTCTCTCATGAATAAATAAATAAAATCTTTAAAAAAAAAAAAAAATTTTCTTGCTGACCACTGTCTCTCTTAGTAATTATTCTAAGGAAGTCACTCTAAAAGTTTCATATTGGTTTTTAATAAGTCAACAGTAATTAATACTTCCCAATTGTAAAGAAACATGCTTATTGAAAATTGCTTAATGATCTCAATCTCTTAAAGTTTACTTCGTCATTTTTAAATTTTAATATAAAATTGAGGGGGCACCTGGCTGGTTCAGTTGGTACAGCATATGACTCTTGATCTCGGGTTGTAAGTTTGAGCCCCACAACAGATGTACAGCTTATATTTCAAAAAAATAATATTAATAATAAGAGAAATTTGGGCAGGGCCTTACTATTTGCTTTTAAAAATATTTTTCTTGGGACTCCTGGGTGGCTCAGAGGTTGACCATCTGTCTTTGGCTCAGGGTGGGATCTAGTCCTGCATCAGGCTCCCCACAGGGAGCTTACTTCTCCCTTGGCCTAGGTCTCTGTCTCTGTGTCTCTCATGAATAAATAAAATCTTTAAAAAATAATAAAAACTTTTCTTAAGTTCAACATTTTCTTTGGTTTCAATTTTTTTCCTGTTAAATACAATAAAAGTTAAATACTTTTGTGTGAAACTTATTTATATACTTGTCATGAGATTGATGACGTTATTTCACTTAATACTTTTGCCCCAAATTTTCAAACATGAAAATCTAATTCTTCAATAGTCTTTAAAATATATATATATTTTTAAATAAAAGAAAACTCTGCAGGTACTCATGATAGTCAACAAAACACAACATAATGCAAAGTTGTTTTTTTTTTTTTTGTCAGCAGCTTTCATGAAACAAGTAAAGGTATGATTGCACAATGGCTGAAATGAAGTTGTTTTTAAAATATTGAAGAGAATGGCTTGCCTTGTCAGATGTTGTCATCCAGGAAACAATTTCACAACTGGGATATTCCCACCTTGTCATCATTACCACATCTTTACCAAATTTGTTATTCTCTAAAACCCTTTTCCCGTTCAAATCACCCCACCTTTTTCCCAGTACTCAAGGTTTCTGTCACAAATCTTCCAGAATGTGGCAACTTCCTTTTGTTTTTGTTTAGCCAATTACCACATACAATCAGGCTGAAATACTGCATTTTCCCACTAGATGCCCCCAGTCAACAAGATGTCACCGTCTGAAATTTACTCAACAAATTTCAGGGGCTCTAAAGTCAATAAAAAGAAAGGGAAAGCACTTTTTAAAAAAAACTATGCAGCTTATTAAGCAATACGTAGAGTGAATTATTTTTCTAGTACTTTCTGATTTCTCAGTGCACTGATTTTTTTCAATGCCACTGATTAACAGGCTGAGAAGTGTAACACGGTTCTGTATGGAGACATGAAAACACAGATTCTGGAACACACGCCCGCAGGCACACAAAAGTCCACACGTTACTGTTCTGTCACCTGAGCTCTTTAGGGGAAACAAACAAAAAAAAGTGTAAGTGTCTATTATATGGTAATACTGAATTCTACGTATTAGTAGATAGGCACAGGCCTGTTCCAATTTCCCACAAAGCGAGTGCTGTCCTCGTGAGTGCTGGCGCCAGGTCAACCCGGGGGCAGGCGACGCGGCCCCGCCGACCCGCCCGCCCGCCCGCCCGCCCGCGGCCCGGCACCCACCCTTCTCCAGCGCCTCCAGATACTTCTCCTCGATGGTGTTCAGGTTGTTCACGTAGGCGGCGTGGTGCTTGCTGTGGTGCAGCTGCATGATCTGGGCGTTGATGTGAGGCTCCAGGGCGCCATAATCGTACGGCAGGTCGGGGAGGCTGTGCTTCTGCCGGGACCCCAGACACCCCAGCGCCGGCACCAGCGTCCTGCTCGTGCTGGAACCGGAGCAGACACACACCGATTCGTTCACGCGTCCACGCAGACCCAGCGCCGCCGGGGCCTTTCCCCCGCCCGCGCGCCCGCCCGCCCGCGCGCCCTCCCGGTTCCCTGAGGCGTGACACCTGCCCCTCAGGCAGCGCCGCCGCCGCGTCCCCGGGACGCCGGGACCCCGCAGGGGCGCTGGAGCCGGGGCTCGCAGGGAGCGGGCCGGATGGAGGCGGCCGCCCGTGCCCCTCGCCCTCGGGGCCCTGACCCGTGTGCGCGGCGCCGCGCGGCCCCGACGCCTCACCTGAGCGCCGCCCGGGACAACATGGTGAGCGCGCCTGCCAGTCCGCGTTCGGAGACGGAGGGTCGCGCCGACCGCCCGGCGTCCACTGACGCACGTCTCGGCGGCGCCGCAAGGACACCGCCGTCCTCCACGGGCTCCGCCCCCTGCGCCCGCCGCTCCCACGCCGGGGGGTGCACGCCCCGGGGTCCGCCCTGCCAGAGCCAGCCCGCGCCCTTGGCCCAGGGAACCCGACAAGGGGGGACTTGAGGTACCTGCCCCAGGGGGTCCGGGGACCGGCGGCGCCCACCCGCCCGTTTCTGGGCGTGTAACCATAGGGAAGGCCGCGCTCTACCCCCCACCCTGGTGGAAGATGGTACGGCCCGCGGCCCCGCCCCCGGGGGCCTGTGGCCCCGCCCCTCCGCCGGCGCGGCCCCGCCCCTTGGCTCTCGCTGCCGCCGGGCAGCCGCGGCGTCGGGCGACCTCCCACGAGCGGAGGCTGCGGCTTCCCGGAGCCGCTGGGGTGCGCCCTAGCGGGCTGCTGAGGTCTCTCCGGAACCTGGGTTCCTCAGGGTGCCAGTGAGGTGCCTCAGGCTCCTGGGCATGAGTAAGGTGTAAGAGCCAGTGCCTCTCCAACCGCTGCGCGGAGTGACCTTTCTTTCCGAGTGAATTTGACCTTGGGACAGGAGCCAGGCCCGCGGCGGCCTGATGATAGTGTTACTGGACGCCTACAGGGCTGTGCCAGGGACTACGCTGCAGGGCTTAGATGCATTTATCTCTACGTCGCTCCTAGGGTAGGTACCGTTGATTCCAGACCACACGAATGAGCTCACTGAAGTTAAGCAGGTTGCCTTGGTCACACCGTTAATAAGTAAAAGACTGGACTAGAAATGAAAGTTCCTACTTTCTTGATCACTAAGCCTTACCAGTCAGGACCTAGCGTTTGTTCTGAGTGACTTCCATAAACCAAAAGCTCGGGAGAATATTTAAAAGTACAACTGAGGATTCTTTGCTACTCTGTCTTATGAGTAGCATCTAATGAGCTGCATCTAATGCTTTCCCAACAATTAGAAGAACAATCCTGAACTGTGTGAATCCTCCCTGTATAGAAGTTAGGAGAGCCTTGCACTATTATTGGAAGAGTTGGGTCCTTATTGATTAGAATAATTTAAGAGGAAGTAGAGAGTAGGTGCTGAATAGTTTCAGCTACTCTCTTCCACGCCCATCTCCACCCCCTTCCCTCCCCAGGGATGACTAGGATTTGGGTTGGGGAATAGCTAAGGGGAACCACTGAGCTGGCTTCTCGGCCAGAGGGCTGGGGCTTGCTGACAGTTGGGAAACTAACCAAGAATGTATGACTGGGTAAAGGAGGAAAATCAGGTTGAGGAAAGGTCAGACATGTGCCTCAAAAGGTTGGTTACAGGAAATCAAGCATTTTAGCAGAACTGAGTGAGACACGGTAGTTTTTCAGTCAAGGTACTCTGTCATTGATATGGTGAAGGGCAAGCTAGTTAGAAAGCTGTTGTGTGAATCCTAGCTGAGGTCCTAAGAACCAGTTTTAGGGTATTATATATGAGAACTGGAAAAAAAAAAAAAAAAAGGACATTTTAAAGGATGAAATGACAGAATTCAGCAGCAGATCAGTCACTGATAAAAAGGCTTATTCTAGTGAGAACAAAATATCACTGTAAGGAGATTGAGCCCAGTTAGGCGGCATGGGATGTACTCCTAGTTTGTACAGATGATGATATTTTAATACTTAAATTGACTCCCTCAGGAGACACCCTTTTGAACAAGCAACAATTGCGAGTTAGTGACAGTAACAGTCTGGTAGAAGTGTCTCTAACATCATATCTGTAACAGCTACATCCCTCCAGAAGACAACCCCGACTGTGAGAGTATCTGGATTGAGACCAAGGATTTGGGGAATGCTGGAGTTAAGGAGATTTTTTTTTTTTTTTTTTGGAGATTTTTTACCTTCTTTGTTGGCCACACCCAATGAACAGGTCTCTTTTTCTTTTTTGCTAGCCACTATATGAAGTACTCATTCAGTATTGGCCCAAGAGTTAAATGCAGTTGACTGGGGTCTGTCCCAAAGTCTTCCAGCCAGCTCAGGGTCTCATCTGCGACATCTGGCATCATAATTGTGCATTTCCCTTGCATAAACTTCCCAAGGCCACTTCACAGCCATCTTCAGACCTAACACAGTTAAACCAACATATTGGCTGGAGGAGGCAAAATATGGGTTGGGATGAAATCCTTTTGAGCCAGTTATTAATTGCATTCATGTTCTAGTGACTGAGTGTCTCAAACACAGAAGAGCATATTCATTCCCTCACATAAAAGCGATCTGAAGTAGGTAGTCCAAGGCTGGGATGACAGTGCCATGAAATTATCAAGGACCCAGGCTCCTCTGTCCTCAGAGTTTCTTCATGATCCACAATAGCTTCTAGAGCACCAGCCATCTCACCTCCTTCCCATGAAGAGGGGAGGACAAAAAGTTAGGCCCCAGTTGTCTCCCTTTTAAGGATTCTTTGTGGTGGATTCACTCAGCAGATTCCACTCAGAAATGAGGCACACTCAAAGAACACATTAAATACCAGAAAAGGAAAGAGGGAGCTTGGTTCATAATGAAAGTGTTTTATTGAACAAGACATATAGGGAGTTAATTGTATCTATAAAGGAAGAAGGGAACCAGTGTTACTGAGCAGCCCCTCATATGTGCTAGGTACTAGCTCAAATGCTCTATATCACCTCTTAATTTTACACATCTCTCTGCAGTGGCTTATCATTCTTCCTTTGCATGAAGACAGTAGACTTGCCCATGGTCACACACACAGCTTGTAGGTAGTAGAGCTGAGCTTTGAATGTAGGGTGCTTCCTCTGTTAACACTGACGTAACCCTGTGCTTTTAAACAGCTGCCACTCCCTCTCCCACATTCCTTGCACCAATAAAATTGAGCTCAATCTTATCTTGTTTGTGTATAGCTCAAGTATTGAAACTCCCCCATGTTTCTTTTTTTTTAAGAGTTTATTTTTGTTTAATTGACAGAGAAAAAGCACAAGCAGGGGAGCAGCAGGCAGAGGGAGACAGAGAAGCAGGCAACCCACTGAGTAGGGAGATGCCACCTGAGCTGAAGGCAGATGCTTAACCAATTGAGCCACCCAGGCAACCCTCCCCTCCCATGTCTCTTCCTGACATGTTCCTATCTTCTCAGCTCCTGACTGATCTCCAGACTCATCCTTTGCATATGATTCAAGTCATAATTCTTGGACCTGAAACTTGATATTGCTCCTCTGTTTTCATGCTGGGTTGTGTCTTCAATCACATTAGCTTCTTAGCCTCAGTGAAAACCCAGCTTCCTAGAGCTGCCTTTGGCACTGGGTCGCCTGACTCTTCCCAGCCTTGTGGGCCATAAACCTGAGACTCCAGAATGGAGGAGGGTAAAAAGAAAGATCACTCTATATTTAGAGTCCAACAGATCCCTCCATAAAGGCTATGCAATATCTATCCTTTAAGGGGAATGGATAACCCACCATCATAACTACTCCCATGTGTATTAGAGTTGCCCCGAGAAACAGAATTGATATGATTTGTATATATGGAGAAAAAGAGATGTATTAAGAAACAGAATTGAGGGACAACTGCATGGTTCAGTTGGTTAAGTGCCCGACTCTTGATTTCTGCTCAGGTCATGCATAATCTCAGGGTCATGAGATTGAGCCTGGCATTGGGATCCATGCTCAGCACAGAGCCTGCTTGGGATTCTCTCTCTCCCTCTCCCTGTCCCCCCCCCACCACCATGTGCTCTCGCTCTCTCTCCAACATAAATAAATAAATCTTAAAAGAAAAAGAAACAGAATCGATATTTGTATATACACAGATAAAGAGATGTATTTATTAAAGGAAATGACTCATGGATTATGGAGGCTGGCAAGTCCAAAATCTACAGTGTAAACTGACAGGCTAGAGACTCAGGACAGCCAATGGTATGAATCCAGTGCAAAGGCAATCTAAGGGAGACTTCCTCCTGCTTGAGGAGGTCAGTTTTTGCTCAGCTGATTGAATGAGACCCACCCACATTATGGAAGGCAATCTGCTTTACCACAAATTCACCAATTTAAATGTTAATTTCATTCAAAAACACCCTCCAAACTGACACATAAAATTAACCATCACCTAGGTGAAAAAAAAAAAAAAAAAAAAAAAACCAGCATGGCCAATGCATTCTGTGTGAGAAGTGGCTTGGTCTATTAATACCCCAAGATTATTGTGGAGTAAAATTGAATTCATGGGCACAGTTCTAAGAATGATTCTCAAGAGCTATTCAAGATGAATACACTCACATCCCTGAGGGCAATGACCTCAGGCTGGTTACATCTCCTGGCCAGCGTGTGCCAGGGGTTACACCCCACACCAAGGAACCAGAGTAGGTGTGCAGGAGGCTTGGCCTCATACACCACAGAGAGGTTCATGCCAGGACTTGATCCACTGGGAATAGTATGAACTTTGGATCCATCTCAGGCATGTCCCAGAACACTAGCCATCCTGGTCTACATTCCCCTGTTCTGGTGCTAGCTTATATCTTCACTGGCCCATTTGTGGAGAAATAGAATGAAATCATGTGAAATAAGCCTAGAAGTGCTTTCACCCTAAGAATATTAATTTAGTTTAAGGAACTAGTCAGCTATATATTGGTACAAGATATTCTGGTTGACTAGCTGATCAATCACTCTTTTATGGGGTTTGAAGAGTATCCTCTCAGCAATGTATAAACCAGAACTCTCTAATCTCAACATTGACCCTGAACATTCAACTCTTCCTTGAGCAGACATCTCTTAGTTTTGTCCCAGACCAGCCTAGTACTTAATCCAGTTGTTACGGACTATATTGTGTTCCCACAAACTTGTATGTTGAAGGCCTAACCCCTAGTACCTTAGAATGTACCTGTATTTGGAGATAAGGCCTTTAAAAGGTGTTTAAATTAAAATGACAGTTTCACACCAGTGTGACAGGTGTCCTTATAAGAAGAGATAAAGTCACACACAGGCTGAGAGGTGACCTTCTGCAAACCAAGGAGAGAGACTTGAGGAGACATCAAGCCTGCTGACAGCTTGATCTCAGACTTCCAGTCTCCAGAACTGTAAGAATATAGATTTCTGTTGCATAAGCCACACAGTCTATGGTATTTTGCTTTACAACTCAAGCAAACTAATACAGCAGTTCACAGCTTTCCGTAATCCAATCTGGTTATTAAACTGTCAGCCACTGTTGAGTTTATAATCACAATCACTGGAGCTTCTTCTGGCCTGGGACTCCCCCACTACACTCTGCTCCACTCTCCTCCTTGCTCTCTTTCTTTAGAGGGCTTGCTGGCACTCACCTGCAGGAAGGGAAAGGAGACTTTGTATCCTGGAGGGATGGCCTTTGTGAACTGGCTCTTGCTTTGGTGTCATCTGACCCCATGTGTCAGTTCCAGCCAGTCAGGGGCTGAGAGAGAAGAGGTGTGTTCTATCTTGGTCTGGTTCAACTTCATTTTAATGGCCACAATATGTCCAAGCATTTTTGTACAGGTGACATATCTGGCTCAGCTTCACCCCCACCTGGCTCTCTGTCAGGTAGACCCCCTGCCCTGCCCAGGTGCGGCCATGCCTCTGTTTGGCTCCCCTGTCCCTTTTCCGGGTGAATGTTCCTTTGATCAACATGTAGCCACCAGGGCAGCCTGGTACATGCTTCCTTGCCATACTCCCTTTAAGACTGGTTGGTGCCTTCCACCTTCAGAAATATCCTGACAAAAAGTGGGTACCAGTGTCCAAGTTCACCCCCGATGTTCAGGGTGCATAGGTTACATGACCCCCTTTCTCCTAGGGCATACGTGGAGAGCAAAATCGGAAAGGATCAAGCCCAACACTCGGTTAAAACCCAGAACAGCTCTTCCTTTCAATCACCCTTCTGTATTTCCCAGTGGAAAAAGCTGCCAAACCTGCACAGCCTGTCCACAACATAAGCTTTTCCACCTCTGATCCAGGCTTTAGGGAATTCATAATCCTGCTTTTGATAGCAGCTGACTCCATTACTTGGAGTTGGAGAGTGCATGGGAAAGAATTTCAACTGGTGCTTTAACCTTCTTCTGTTATTATTTAAACAATAATATACCTACTATTGTCTGGATGCTAAGTTTGTTAGGAGTTGTGTATAGAACCAGCCATGGTCCTTATCCCCAGGAGCTTTGTCCCAGACCTGGGGAGCCTGTCACTCAGAAAGGATAGTGGCATCTGAGAGTGTTGATGGAAGGCCATCCAAACACTGGAGTCTGGGGTTGAGGCCAGAACTCAGAGAGCAGGGTCTCTCAACCCGGCACTGTTGACATTTTGGACCAATGACTTTGTTACGGGAGTTGCCCTGAGTATTATAGGATATTTATCCACCCCCCTGCCACCACCCATTAGATGCCAGTAGCACTCACCCACCTCCAGTTTTGACAACCAAAAATGTCTCAAACTTTGTCAAATGTCCCCTGGGGGCCAAATCATCTCCAATTGAGGACCACTGTCGTAGAGCTAAAACTATTACAAAAATGTCAAACCAAGTGAGTTAGTCAACAAAGGATGCCAGACCATGGAAGGCTAGTCGAGAAGCCCATGCTTTTCTATCATACCATGCTGTTTCAGGCAGAATAAATATAGTAGAAGCTTTTATACATAGCCACCTCAACAGCTTTCCAGATTAACAGTCATATTTCCATTTCTTTGTAGGGCATAGTGACAGATGCCCATAGTGCCTGAATGCTCAGAGCCAGACCACTCACTCTGGCCCCAACAGCTGAGGTGGATGCCTACCAAGAGTTTGTATATGTTCCCCAAACAGATTTATGCCTAGTTTTATTTATTGACCAGTTATTGAAATTATGTGATTTAATCAAGTACTATGTAAATTGATAAGATGTGAGAAAGGAAGTTATTTTAATGAATACTTTCTAAGGTTTCGATAAAGGTGAGCCACTAAAAATAATCACTGTTTGATTAGATGTGCTTAAAGCAAATAATAGAAGATTGGGAAGATCACTGAACAGTGAAAAGATCAGGTTACTTTGCAGGTGTCTTCAAGTTCCCATTCCACTCTGGAGAACTGCAAACATAGACAATGCATTATTAGTGTGGTCATGGGAAGCTTCAACAATTTTCTGGTTCTTCATCTGAAAAGTATTGAATGGATATGCATTTGCATGTTTTAAGTTACAATGCAGTGCTTAAGATTAAGTACGTGACATTTTTTTCTGACTCCAACTTTTTTGACCACATGGAATAAGATGTCTCTTAATGCTAAATAAAGAACAAATATCCCTTGGTTCGCACTTTGGAAGTTGTGTTTAAATAACTGGTCTTTGGACATAACATCTATTTTTGTTAAAATTTGACTTTCTGCTGGCCTACTTTTCTTTCAGGTTCAGTATAAAGCAGAGATTTTTTTTTTCTTATGCTTCCCTGGAACACAATGCAGTCTCTTAGCTTTTTGACTAAGTTCAGGCCGAGAAATCCTCAGTGACAGGTGGTCTCCAAAACCACAACAGTCAGTATCAAAATAGCCAGACAAGACAATAGTAGTCAAGGAAGATTCCCCCACAAGCCCCTCCCTCCCCACACCACTAACATGAACCATAACCCCACACCTCCTCTCTCTTGCAGCTCAATCCCTGGAAAGTTGGAAAACAAGGTTAGCATGCTAAGAAAGGAGGAGCAGAACTAGGCAGGAAGGCCCAAAACTGGAAGAGCCAACAAGTTACTGCCTCCTTCTCCCACTGCAGGCTGCTGGCTAGAAGCCTGCACTAAAGGACAAGTCTCAACTTTTAGTCCACGTCAGAGATTTCTACATAGGACCAGGCATTTAAGACTGAGCTTGTGTTTCAACTTAAAGTGATTATATGATTTTTTAAATCACCTACATTTTTTTAAAAAAAAGGTCCTGGAACCAGCATTTTGGTCCAAGAGCAAAGAAAAAACCGAGTTCAGCTTCCAATGTAATGACACAGTGGAGTCATTATACCATCACCTCCCACAGGTCATTGCTACCCAATGTGACAGTGACACATCAAGACTACGTCTACTAGAGGGGCATCTGGGTGGTTCAGTTAGCTAAGCGTTCAACTCTTGGTTTCTGCCCAGATCATGATCTCAGGGTCCTGGGATCGAGCCCTGTGTGGGGAGTCCACTTGAGGATTCTCTCTCTCCCTCTACCTCAGGCCCTCCCCACTACTCTCTCAATTAAAAAAGAAAAGAAAAAAAGACTATATTTACCAGAAATTGTCTCAGATTTCTCATCTTTGAGTAGCACTTCAGATTTCATGAGTTTATCCCATGGGTTCTTTCAGTAGATTTTAGAGGCGAGCCTATTCCCATACCACCACCTTGTCCAGGGGCACCCACCTCTAATCAGAAATATGACTTTAAATCTAGAAAATAGTGTGAAAAGTTACAACTTAGTTTCCTCAAGACATGTTATGGCATTCTGAATTGTTTTCAAATGTTTCTTGAAATTCTTTTAGAAAAGTTGAGGTGCCTAGTTGCTCAATTAAGTGCCTGACTCTGGATTTCAGCTCAGGTCATGATCTCAGTGTTGTGAGAGATCAAGCCTGGGCAGCCTCAGTGACACAGCGGTTTAGCGCCGCCTGCAGCCCAGGGCGTGATCCTGGAGACCCTGGATCGTCCCACGTTGGGCTCTCTGCATGGAGCCTGCTTCTCTCTCTATTTCTCTCTCTTTGCATCTCTATGAATAAATAAATAAAAATCTTATTAAAAAAAAAAAAGAGAGATCAAGCCTGGACTAAGGTGGCAGGGGAGGGGGGCCTCCATGCTCAGTGGGGAGTCTACTTGAGATTCTGTCCCTCTGCCCCTCCGATTGCCCCTCCCCTTCCCTCTCTAAAAAAATAAAAAATAAAAAATAAAATATTTAGCAGTAGTTTGAATTTAACCAATTTTCTATTTTTATTTTTTTTAAGATTTTATTTATTTATTAAAGACAGAGAGAGAGGGATCCCTGGGTGGCGCAGCGGTTTGGCGCCTGCCTTTGGCCCAGGGCACAATCCTGGAGACCCAGGATCGAATCCCACATCGGGCTCCCGGTTCATGGAGCCTGCTTCTCCCTCTGCCTGTGTCTCTGCCTCTCTCTCTCTGTCCGTGACTATCATAAAAAAAAAAAAATAAAAAATAAAAAAATAAAAAAAATAAAAAAAAAAAAAGATAGAGAGAGAGAGAGGACACAAGCAAGGGGGGAGTGGCAGAAGGAGAGGGAGAGGCAAGCTTCCCACTGAGCAGGGAGCCCAATGCAGAGTTTGATCCTAGGACCCCAGGATCATGACCTGAGCTGAAGGCAGACGTTAGACACCCAGGCACCCCTAATTTTTTCTATTTTAATTTTCTTCTATGCACTACTCAGTGTTCATCATAGTAAGTGTACTTTTAATTTCTTCTCTTACCCATGCCCCACCTCAGCTGTGGTAATTTCTTCTCTGGCATCAAAGGAAAATACAACAGTATTTAACTTAATTTTAAATATTTGATATAACAATTTCTTAGTATGTCAACTGCTATATTACTTCTGAGGTTACTGCTGTGCCTCCTAATAACTGTCATTGTCAGTGGATGTATATGTGTGTCCTTATTATTGCAAGTGTCAAATCTTGTAATACTTGATGGTATTGGGTATTGGGAAGGTTCATTTTAATAATGAATTTTATGTATAAAAGTCATTTTTTAACAATTTTATTTATCTGAGAGAGAGAGAGCATGACCAGGGATGGGCAGAGGGAGAGGGAGAAGAAGACTCCCCACCCAGCATGGTGTCCTACATGGTGCTCCATCCCAGGACCCTCAGATCATGAACAAAGGTCATGAGCCAAAGTCAAACACTTAACCGACTGAGCCACCCAAGCACCCCTGTGCAAAAGTAATTATTAAGAACACCTTAAAAAAAAACCTAAAAAGCTAAATACATTTGAAGATAGTTTAAAGTTAATGAGAATGTTAAATATTATGTAGATAACTTTAGGAAGACCATGATATTCTTTTGAGTCAATAAATACTTATAAGGATTTGAATGATATTAAGCAGAAAAGATGTATTCAGCTCTTTTAAAGTTTTTGTGAGGGCACCTGGGTGGCTCAGTGGTTGAGCATTTACCTTTGGTTCAGGTCATGATTCCGGGGTCCTGGGATTGAATCCCATATCAGGGTCCCCACGGGGAGTCTGCTTCTCCTTCTGCCTTTGTCTCTGCCTCTCTCTCTGTCTCTCATGAATAAATGAATAAAATCTTAAAATTTGTAAAAAAGTTTTTGTGTAATGAATATACATTTATGCAACTGATAGAATTTCAGTGAACACAAAATCCAAGAAGATGTTTACTACATGCTATATTTATCTATTGAAAATCATCTGAACAGTGCGCCTTGATCCCATGAGTGATGTTGTCGCCCCAGTTGAATATGACAGTAACTGAAGCTGTTACACAATCTCTTGTCTAGCACAAGGCTAGGGATGGTCTAAATGACAACTAAGTGAGCACTTGTTTCCAGCTTTCCAAAGGCCAAGGCTGAAGCCACATATACAGGGGGTTTGGGAAAAATACCTAGGCCAAAGCCACACCACGGTTTATGCTTTAAAAATCTATTAAATAAGAGTGTCTGGGCAGCTTAGTCAGTTAAGTGTCTGGCTTTGATTCAGGTCATGATCTCAGGGTCCTGGGATCAAGCCCTGAGTTGGGCTCCCTGCTCAGTAGGGAGCCTGTTTCTCCCTCTTGCTCTGTTCTCTCTCTCTCAAGTAATTAAATAAAATCTTTAAAAACTTATTAAATATTTATTATCTTTATAATGCCTTATAGTAAGATTCCTATACAAAACAAGAACATTTATCTGCTGTGATTTATTCTGTATATTTTACTCATTCCCCATTTTCAATGTCTGAGGCCCACGAACATGTCCTGGCCCTTGCCAGTCCCTTCTTCTAGGGCCTGGATCCCCGTCTCTGCATCTGGGCTCCTGCTTGGGCTCCCACTTGGATTATAATGAGCAGTGCTGCTACAGCTCTAAGATCACCTTCTACCCGTAGGACCCTCACTGCTGAGCCCTGCTCAGAGAATGGACCTCTGGAAACATTTGTCTGCCTAAACACACCTATGTTTTCCGTGCCTTCTGGATATGGCCTTATACAGCTTGGTTGTCCTTCTTAAGAAAGACCCTGTGGCCACTGCAGCTGCTTTCAGACTGCCTCCTACCCAAATCTGCCCTCATTATCATCTGGCTGTTCCTCTCTCTGGGGCAGAAGCACTACTCAGACTTATTGGACAGTTTGGCTATATTAGGCACTTATTTTCTAAGGAATGAGAACCAAATCCCCTCCACTGTGCCTAAACTTTCTCCTAATGACAGGGGTCTTGTTCTTCAGCTCAAGGGTCTACAGGCATAAAAAAGGATGTCCCAAAGAGGGACCCTTACTTTTATAATATCAGGCTGAGGAGAGTAAACATAGTTTAAAGTCACATTCTCTGCAGTAGTTGTACCTTTACTTTGCCAAAGGTTTCTCTTTTGGCATATATTCCTGAGGGAAGCCTGTTGTGTATGTTTAAGGGAGTAATCAGCTTAACTTTATCTAAGTTGAGGCGCTCTCTCTCTCTCTCTCTCTCTCTCCTTTTTTAAAGATTTTATTTACTTATTTATTTGAGAGAGAGAGAGAGAGAGGGAGGGAGGGAGGGAGAGCGAGCAGGGAGGAGTAGTAGAAGGAGGAGAAGCAGGCTCCCCACTGAGCAGCAGGGAGCCAGACGTGGGGCTCTATCCCAGGAACCTGGGACCATGATTTGAGCCAAAGTTAGGTGCTTCACCGACTGAGCCACCCAGGTGCCCTAGGCTTTAGCTCTTCTTATCGGTACTGTTACTGAACCTCTCTGGGCCTCAGCCGTCTGCCAAAGGGGACTAATACAGGATCTCACTTCCCTGGAAGTCCGCTTGTGAGAACTAATGACACAATGTATGTAAAACATTCAGCTAAGTGCATCATTTTCCTTCTCCCTTTCTTTCTATAACTTTCCCAATATGCCTTTTCCTGTCCAGAAACCCAGGACCTCAGATACCCTGAATCCCTCAGGGTGTGACACATGTCATATAGAATTTTCCCTCCTCTGGAGGGATGAGCCCAGCTTTGTTCTGGAACATTGGGCTTCTCCAGACTGTGCACCACCTGCTGGGGAGTCAGCCTCTAAGAGTCTACGTTGACTTGGATTTGATCAAGGGCTTAGAGGCACAGCCTTTAGATTGTTTCCTTTTATTTCATCACAAGGTGGTGCTCTTTCCCAGAGTACTATAAAGCACTTCCTGTGTTGCCATTTGTTGAAAAGGGTAACAAATAACTCTGATTGGAGTGCCTGGGTTGTGAGATGCTCCTGGCCAGGTGTTGTCTCCCCAATGAACCACATCCTGGCTCACCCATGCTTTTGATCAGTAACCCGTGGGGTAGGGGTGGAGATGTTGGCTGGAGAGAGTGGTCACTGTCCCAAGATTTTCTCTCTTGCTGGGCTGCCTCTTCCCTGGTCCTTTGGTTATAGGGAGCAGGCTTTTTTGGGGGGGAGAGAGGGCATGTTTTGTCTGTGCCTGTTGGTATTTCCAGATTGCTTGCTTCTGAGGTGTAAGAAGCAAAAAGAAAGCCCACGGAATGCGGGGCAACCTTTGTGTTGTCCTCTGGTCCTTATGCCCCTAGGCAGTGTGCTTTTCTCGTGTTTGTTTTCATAGGTTAACGTGCAGGATTTTGTGTTGTGCTTCGTGAGAGAAACATGGAGTGGTATGTCTGCTCCATTATCCCAACAGTGGAAATCTCCCAGAATTGCTGTGTGGAAGATGGTTTTGATGAGTGGCAGAGGAGGCTGTTGGAGTTTTCCATGAGAAAAGATAAAGATCTGGCTGTGGCCAGTAGCCCTAAACACAGATGAGTGAGACAGAGAAAAGAGGTTAAAAAAGGCAGGAAAGAGCAATGAAAATAAATTATGTTGTTGCTAACAGATGTCTGTAGCAGGTGGTCAGCATGGTGACTGGGACAACCGCTTTTCTCTGGCAGAAGTACAGATTTTCAATGATCAGGAGTGAGTCAGGCACATGGTTTTTGGATGGACTGTCTCCTGTTCTTTAACTTGTGGGGAATAGAAGGCTGTCCTTTTTAAAAATTAGAAGAGGTGGGGCACCTGGGTGGTTCAGTGTTTGTGCGTCTGCCTTCAACCCAGAGTCCTGGGATCGAAGTTCTGCATCAGGCTCCCTATGGGAGCCTTAATCTTAAAAAATAATAATTTAAAAAAGAAGAGGTTTCATTTATTTAAGAGAGACACAGAGAGAGGCAGAGACAGGCAGAGGAAGAAGCAGGCTCCCTGCAGGGAGCCCCATGTGGGACTCATCCAGGAACTCTGGGACTCAACGCTGAGCCACCCAGGTGTCCCTCTTCCCATTTTCTTTCTTTCTTTCTTTCTTTCTTTCTTTCTTTCTTTCTTTCTTTCTTTCTTTCTTTCTTTCTTTCTTTCTTTCTTTTCTTTCTTTCTAAGATTTTGTTTATTTATTCATGAGAGACACACACAGAGAGAGGCCGAGACATAGACCGAAGGAGAGGCAGGCTCCTCGCTGGGGGCCCGATGTGGGACTCAATCCCGGAACTCCAGGATCACGCCCTGAGCCAAAGGCAGACACTCAGCTGCTGAGCCACCCAGGCGTCCCTCTTCCCATTTTCTTTAACTTGTTTATCATGTAAATACTCTCTTTCCTTAACCAGGTAAGTCAAAACGTGTTTGGTGATGTTTTAACAGGCACCCTGATGGACAGTGATTTAAAATA
The DNA here is from genome assembly GCF_053574225.1 of Canis aureus. NCBI lineage: Eukaryota > Metazoa > Chordata > Mammalia > Carnivora > Canidae > Canis > Canis aureus. Next base: position 49,483,770 of record NC_135611.1, read on the forward strand.
TAAGTACAGGCAGCCCCGGTGGCGTAGCAGTTTGGTGCCACATGCAGCCTGGGGTGTGATCCTGGAGACTTGGGATCAAGTCCCACATTGGGCTCCCTGCATGGAGCCGCTTCTCCCTCTGCCTGTGTCTCTGCCTCTCTCTCTCTCTCTGTGTCTATGAATAAATAAATAAAATCTTTAAAAAAATAAAATATAAGTACATTTCTATTTTCATAAAAAGCCCAACAGTTGACAGTACCTGGGTTCATCTGGAAGCTTAACAATGTCATCCAGGATCCAAGGACTTTTTACTCCCTACTCTGTATTCTCAGCAGTCTGGTCTTTCTTTCTTTTCTTTCTTTTCTTTCTTTCTTTCTTTCTTTCTTTCTTTCTTTCTTTCTTTCTTTCTTTCTTTCTTTCTTTCTTTCTTTCTTTCAAGATTTTGTTTATTTATTCATGAGAGACACAGAGAGAGAGAGAGCAGACATAGGCAGAGGGAGAAGCAGGCCCCATGCAGGGAGCCTGACATGGGACTCTGATCCTGGATTCTGGGATCATGCCCTGAGCCAAAGGCAGATGCTCAACTGCTGATCCACCCAGGCGTCCCTGGTCTCTGTTTTCCCATTTGATACTTCCTGATCAGGAGATGGTTCTTATAGGTGCAAGCATCATAATCACAGTCTCTCCCAGACTGTTAAGAGGAAGGGAGGGGGGGAAAGCACATCTCTCTTATCAGAAAGAAAAGCCTTTCTTTGAAGTCCCAGGAGATTTCCTCTGGTCCTGGGCAAAACTGGTCAATTGGCCAATTCTGCCCACTGGAAGACGAGGTGTCATGATTTGGGTCAAGAAGATCTCAATTCCTTAATCAACTAAGGTTCTCATCAGGTGAATCCTGCCCATACGAGGTATTTGAAATATAGAGGGGGCACTTTCAGGTGTCACACAGAGAGATACTATTGGCGTTTAGTGGGTTTGTATTGGGATGCATAATGTTCTAAAATGCACAGAATACTTTTACACACACACACACAAATTCATTCTACCCAGAATATCAGTAGCACTCCTGTTAAGAAACATTGGCTCATACTGGCCATAATTCATTCCCTGGGCTGAAGATATTATGACTCAAACAACCATCAGGAAACCATCAGCAAGAAGAGGAACATGGCTCCCAGCAGTGTGTGCCATGGTACCCTGGTGGAAGCTGGAAGGAGTACAGTGATGCTTAGTCATGTTGGCACACTGAATCCTTTTCAGAAAGCAGTTATTTGCACTGAATGGTAACAAGGACAGAGATCGTGATAGGGAAATTATCTTGGTCTGCCTTTTTTAAATTTTATTTTAATTTATTTTATTTTATAATAAAGGGATTTTCCAGGAACTAGACAAGCCTGTTTCCAAGAACAAGTGATTCTAAGTTCCCCACACCTCTATTATCTCTGCTCCCTGCCCCCACCAAGGATTCAGAATGATTGAAACTTCACTGTATAGCCACTGTTAAGGGATAAAATTTCATTTGTTCTTAGTACAGTGTGACAGGTATTTAATCAATGTTTCATGGGTATATAACAAATACACTGATTCAAAACAGTACAAGAAGGGGCACCTGGGTGGCTTAGTCGGTTAAGCATATGCCTTCGCTCAGGTCATGATCCCGGAGTCCTGGGATTGAGCCCTGCATTGGGCTCCCTGCTCAGTGGGGAGTCTGCTTCTTCCACCCCCTTACCCCTCCCTGCCTCGTGCTGTCACTCTCTCAAATAAATAAATAAAATCCTAAAAAAAAAAAAAAAAAAAAAAAACAACCTGGCAGCTCCGGTGGTGCAGCGATTTGGCACCACCTGCAGCCTAGGGTGTGATCCTGGAGACCTGGGATCGAGTCCCACGTCGGGTTCCCTGCATGGAGCCTGCTTCTTCCTCTGCCTGTGTCTCTGCCTCTGTGTGTGTGTCTCTCATGAATAAATAAATAAAATCTTAAAAAAAAAAAAAACAACCAAACAAGGAAACAAAGCCTGGAAATTGTTCAGAATTATATTCAAGGAGATTGGTACAGTGAAATAGCATTTTTTTAAATTTTTTTATTTATTTATGACAGTCACACACACACACACACACACACACAGAGAGAGAGGCAGAGACACAGGCAGAGGGAGAAGCAGGCTCCATGCACCGGGAGCCTGACGTGGGATTTGATCCCGGGTCTCCAGGATCATGCCCTGGGCCAAAGGCAGGTGCCAAACCGCTGCACCACCCAGGGATCCCCTGAAATAGCATTTTTAAAATAGTACTGGTAGAAATTATTATATAAATATAATATTTTTTTAAAAAATTGTTTAAAGAGTACCAATGGAGTTCTTTGTGGTCTGCAAAGACTAAACATCATTAGCTTTACAGTTAAAAAATGTAAACTAAACCTGAAAAAATAGATACATTTGGTTAGTATATTGCATTGAGGTTCAAAGAAAAACTTTATAAGAAAGTACTTGTAAAACCCACTAGGTTAAAAAGAGAAAATTGTCTAGAAAGCTTTGTTTAACAGCCATATATGTAAAACTACAAATCTCTATGACTGACACATAATCGGCTAAAGAATGCCTCTAAAGCTAATTACTAATGTGTAACAGGAGATAACCTGGTAAGGAAGAGTCGAAAGAGCAAGGCAGACAGAAAGAATGGACCAAGCAAAAGTTAATGACTCATGGAAAAACTTGACATGCTCAGGGTCATGGTCATGCCATCTCTGAGCTCAGAACTCTGTGAATCACTGCCAACTTCTTTAAATGCCAATTCTGCCCATCTCCAGGTTCCCTGGACTTCTTATATGCCAACGACAAAGGCTAGACTTACTGTGAATGCCTTTTTTTTTTCTTCTTCCTCTCTTTTTTCCTATTCACATTTTATTAGATGATGCCTAAGTCAAAGTAGTAGCATTATTGGTTATAGGCTAACTACTAGGTTGACGGGAAAGAAGTGGCCAATTTACTTCACTCAACAGCATGTGCTATTTAAAACAGCCAAACATGGGAAGCCTGGGTGGCTCAGTGGATAAGTGCTTGCCTTTGGCCCAGGGTGTGATCCTGGAGTCCTGAGATTGAGTCCTACATCAGGCTCCTTGCATGGAGCCTGCCTCTCTCTCTACCTATGTCTCTGTGTCTCTCATGAATAAATATTTAAAAATAAATAAATAAAAAAGTCAAATGTAGTAACTTTCAGCACACTTTGGTAACTCTTTTGAAATTGCAGCTTAAAGTTGGGTGGATATTGATATTGAGGACTGTGCTAGACCTAACTCAGGTGCTCAATAAATATTTATTGCTTACAGTTTCATTAAATTTTGGGGAGAATATTTTTGCTAGTGCCATAACTTTTTTTTTTTTTTACTATTTTCTGTAAATTGGAGGTTTTTCCACTATTACAGATTCTAAATTTGTTCATATTGTTCAGATGGTGACCACCAGATGACTCCACTATACAAATATATTCTCTTCACAATTAGATAATAACCTGAGAAATGTTATTTTGGTTTCAAATGTATGCTCCCATTTCCCAACAATCTGTCATCTAAAGGTTTTAAAGTCCATAAATGATCCTTGACTTATTTAAGATTTGCATACTAGTTATTTGCTAATTACATTATTTATTCTACATTTATTTGCTAGCATTCTATTGTAAAGAAGAGGTTTTCCTTATTAAACCAGGAGTGAACCACAATTCTCTTTTTCAATAAACAAACAAAAGGGAGGGCAAATACTATGTTACCGTGAATAGCTCATTATCAGAGTGATTTGATGTAACAGTCATTTCCAATGATGGAAAATTGTTCTCCACCCTGTCTTTCATCAAGTTTAACTGTAGGGTCATAGATTTTCATCTATTCAGTATTTACAATTAATTGTTGCCATTTCCTTTTTATGTTAAAATTGCGCTGAATGTGGCCTGTGGCAGATGCTTCAAGTTGGTTCCTGTGTCCTTTAAAAATTTACTTTTTGAAGACTGGATATACAAATGGATATGACCAGACTATAGATAAAAATAGAATTTTGGGGGCGCCTGGGTGGCTCAGTCAGTTAAGCGTGGGGCTTTGGATCAGTTCATGATCCCAGGGTCCTGGGATGGAGCCCCATGTGGGGCACCCTGCTCAGCAGGAAGCTTGCTTCTGCTCTACTCATGCTTTCTCTCTCTCAAATAAATAAAATCTTTAAAAATATGTAATTCTGACCCACAACCTGCAGCAACCTGCCCCTTATGTACACTAATGAGTGAGGAAGCCAGCTAGCTTCCTGTAATACTAACTTGGAGAGGAAGTCAGATTGCCATTGCAAGTAAGAATTCAGGCAGATAAACAAGAACTTAGTTCTAAGTTCTAAAGAACTTTTCTTTTCTCCTTAGCCCCAAATGGCCAGGACTTGATTAAAATTTCACAGTTTCTCTAATTTTCATCCCCACTTCCACCACAGATTTAATCAGAGAAAGTCAAATCTGCACTCCTGGTCAATCACATAGGATGCCCTGCTCCTAGTCACCTTCAGCTTTTCCATGCCTATTGCTTCCAACAGGGCCCACCTGAAGCCATTCCTTTTTTCCTCTGTGAAGCTTTCCCACTCCCATGCCTACCTTTGAGTCTCTGCCAAAATGCAAGTGATGGTGGCTGACTCTCGTATCATGGCAGGCTCCGAATAAATAGCCTTTGCTTTTCTCTTTTGGCTGGTCTTCATTTATTTCCACACTATTGAAGTATAATTTACATACACATGGGAGTTAATTCATATTAAGTACATGAAAGTAATATATATAACTTATATGAGGTAAAGTTGACATTAAGTGGACCCATTTTAGTGGTGTAGTGATGACTGTTGATATATATATATATATATACATATACATATATACACACATATATATGTGGGTAAGCACCATCTTAATCATGATGTAGAATATTTTCATAACCCCCCAAAGTTCCTTATTTTCCTTTCCAGTCGTGTCATGCTCCCCTCTCCCCACCAGCCAATGATTGATTTGACTTCTATTCCTATAGATCAGTTTTGCCTGTTTTCCTAAGTCCTGTTGACATATCTTTATTAGCTTAAGCACTTTCTCTGCATTTAGGCACAAAATGTCTGACTCATCCTGTACTTTCTCTGCCCCAGACTGGAATCAGCCAATTTTCCAAAGAGCTTTGGATCTATTTATTATGGAATGGAATTTAGAAACCAGATCTGGATGGCAAGTATGCTCATTGTTCCTGAAGGTGACCAACCACCCTGGGTTGCCTCTGACAGTTCCAGGTTTAACACTGAAATTGCAGCATCCTGGGAAACCCTCTGGGACAGTTTGTCACCCCAGTGCTATTTCAGTGGACAGGACTAGGAAATTTATTTTTAAAATCATTTGCTCAAATTGATACTTATAATTTAAATGTATTACAGGCTTTTTCTGAACTCCCTTGGTCTTTATATTTGTTTTTTTTTTTTAATTTTTATTTATTTATTCATGATAGTCACAGAGAGAGAGAGAGAGAGAGGCAGAGACACAGGCAGAGGGAGAAGCAGGCTCCATGCACCGGGGGCCCGATGTGGGATTCGATCCCGGGTCTCCAGGATTGCGCCCTGGGCCAAAGGCAGGCGCCAAACCGCTGCGCCACCCAAGGATCCCGGTCTTTATATTTGAACCTCATTTTCTCCTCCCCCTAAAAGTTAGAATTATTAGTTGTTATCCTATTATATATCTACATATATATACATATATAGTTTAAAAACCACAGCAATAGTATTGCCATTAATTGTAAACATTGAGAAAAACCTAAGATTCCTTTGCAGTCCTTTTTCATCTTTAGAATATATCTCACCATAGATGTCACCTGAGTACTATGTTCAAAAGCCCTGGAGGAATAATTCTTTTCTATGGGTAACAATATTAGTTACCAATTTGACTCACAGTTAAGTTTGTTTGTTTCAATATGCTTCCAACATTGGATTTATTTTGTTTCCTTTATTTACTTTTTGGCTATGTAAAAGTCTAGAAGTTCAAAATTAGATGTCTTGCTTCTACTTCTTTCCCCTGCATGCTTTCCACAATCCTCTGTAGGTAACCGTTTGTTTCTGGGATATCCTTCCAATTTTCCATATAACCTGGGACTCATTCCAAAGCAACCCAATTCTTTTCTTATGGCTGCTTTGTATTCCATTGTACCGTTTTATCATGTCCAACTAGCTCCCTATTAATGGATACTCGGGTTATTTCCAAACTTTTGTTATGAAAATGACACTGCAACAAATAACCTTGCCTACATGTTGTTTCTATTTGTGGTAGTGTATTTTCAGAATAAGGTTAGGGTCAGAAGTAGAATTGCAAGATACAAGAATAGATGCAAATGTAATTTTGGTACTCCATAGGGCTTGAACCATTTTTCCCCACTGACACCAAGAAATTTATGAGCACTGCTTCTCCAGGGCCTTGTAATTTTAATGTGACTTCCATTATAAGTGAGGACAAACCGCCTTTTATGTTTAAGGACTACTGCTATTCTTTTCTGTGAATTGTCTGCTCACGTTCTTTCCCAAAAATTCTCTTCGGATCTTGGTCTTCTTCTTTTTTTTTTTTTTTTTTTTCTTTCCGTTTTTAAGATTCCCTGTGATGTAAGTTGCAAATATTTTCTCCATTATCACTTGCTGGGAACATACCAGATGTGTATCTGGAGTCCACTTTAATCTTATCCGTATAAATCACCTCATTTCAGGACAGCTCCTCCAGGGGTAAACACTCTTAGCAAAGTCGGATAAGGGAAGATCAGAAGAATTACCTGAACCCGCGTAGGAAGTGTAAGAGACTGTTTCACGTTTAGCAGGTAACACCATCGTTCTTATGCAATGGCCCGGGTGACACAAGGTCTTGCATAAGGGAGTATATCCAAATTATAAATCGTGTTTTATAGGGTTCATTAAAAACTCAAGGGCTCGCCTTCCCCGCGCTTCTGGGTTTGCGGGGTGCTAGAGCAGCTGACCCGGGCACAACCCCCACCCGCTAGACAATAGCCCCGCCGTCTAGCCGCGAGATGTCAAGGCGCGGACGCCCCGAGCGCCCGGCGGGGCGCCGCGCTCCACGGGAAGGCCGGTTTCCAAGTCCTCCAACGGCAAGGCTAAGCCAAGCCTCCGCGGCCCGTCCTCCCACCCACGGCCTAGCTCCTGGGGTTGCACCTGGCCCGCCAGCGCGCGGAAGCATCACCGGCGGGCGCTGCACCACACCGCGGCCAATCGCGCGCCGCCCGGCCCGGATTCCTCCGCCGGAGGCCGCGCCGCAGCCGCAGGTGGCCCGGCGAGCGCGCCCGCCCCGCGCCGCCAATCGCGACCCCCGCCGCCCTTCCCGTGATGCCCCGCGGCTGACCTCCGACCTCGCCGCCCACCCCTCCCCGCGGCCCGCTCCCCCCCGCCCGCCGGCGCCCCCGCCCCCGCCGCCCCCGCCGCCGCCGCCGAGTTCGCAGCGCTCCGAGGCCGCGCCGCGTGCCAGCAAGCGCAGCTCCTCGCTCCTCGCTTAGCGCTTGGGGGCTCGGGCGGACGCCGCGCCCTGGCCTTTCCTCCCTGCGGCGGGGCCCAGCGACGGGCCGTGGCCGCGGCCGCGCCCGCGAGGCGACTCGGTGAGTGGGCCGCCGCGAACATGGCGGGGCGGCGACCGGGGCGGGCGGAGGCTGCGGCGGGGCGGGGCGGGGCGCGGCGGCGGGAGGAGCGGGAAGGGGGTGGGGCCTCGGGGCCTCGCGTCCTCCCTCAGCGCCATTTTGTGGCAGCGAGACCCGCAAATAAAGGGGAGCGCCGGGGCTGCGGCGAGAGGAGGAGCGCGGGGGCCGGGGCGGTGCGGTGTGGCGGCCTGGGCGGCGAGCGGGCGGCGGAGCCTCGGCCTATGTGACTGGCGGCGCCGGCGCGGCCTCCGTCCGGAGAGGTAGGTGCGGGCCGCCGGCGGGAGCGGCCGCGAGGACCTCCGGGTCCCGAGGGCTGAGGCGCGGCCGCCCGGGAAGGGGCGGGCAGAGCGCGCGGGGCGAGCCGGGGCGAGCCGGGGCTCCCGGGCCCGCCGGCCTCCCGTTAGCGGCGCCTGCTTCCCGCCGCGGGGACACTTCCGCCTCCCCGAGGCCATTTTGCCTCCGCTCTGCGTCCCGGGGGCGACCGTGGAGGCCGCCCCCTCGGTGCGCGGCGCGTCCCCCCCTCGGTGTCGCCCCCTCCCGCCGCTCTCCGCCGGAGCCCGGGGGTCGGCGGCACGGACGGGCTCGAGGACCACCCTGCACGTCGCGCAGTAGCCTGTGACTGCAGCTGCGTCCTCCCGGAGACTTCCATTTTTAAATGATTGCATGCATTCTGAACAGAGAAAGCAGTCTGTCAATTCAGTAGAAGGGAGGCTTGGGGGAAATTTCTTAAGTCTCGTCTCGAGTCTCTCTCAGGCTGTTATTACCTGTTTTCTATGTTTTTCTTTTTTTTTCCTCCGAAACACCACATTGCATCGGTCAGAGGATCCATGGGAAAAAATGTCCCAAATTCTTGTTTTGATCTCAAAAGACTGTGTTAAAAATCCTCAATAATGGTGTTTCTAAAGTAAAAAGACGGTTCTTTGGCCCTGAGTGGCAGCGGGTTTCCGTGAGTGTATTTACAGCCGTGAGCTGTGTCCGCCTGGTTGTGGGTCTCCTAGAATTTAGTTAATTCCATCACTGAGGAGGAGAAGTACAAGTCACAGATTTATCAAGAGTTCTCGTTTTTTAATTCTTCAGTTCTGACCATTGAGTTTCCTACGATAGGTGCATGTATTGTCGACATTCAAACATCCGGTAAGAAAAAAAAAACAAAAACAAAAAACAACGATGTGGGGAAATATTTTCAAGGTACCTACATTTTTCTTAACTCCTGTCGTTCAGTAGCATCGAATGAGGCAAGCCGGGGAGGGAAATTGCGGTCCGCCAGGTGGCATGTGATGAGGATGAAGTTAAATTTTAAGGGCTTGGGTGGGTGTGGGTGTATTTTGGGAGTTACAAAATGTAAGATGTTAGATCTTAACCTTACTCTAAACAAATGGCTATAGCCAAGTGGTCAGTATTTTCATCTCTCAGGGGTAGAACTGAAGCATAAATTTCTAAGACCCGTAGGAGGAAGGTAATAATTAGAAGTGTGTCCCAGGCACTGCTGTTTGACTTCAGCTCATCAGAACCTAACGTCTGGATTTCCTGATTCAATTTTGAGGATGCCTGCTCAAAATATTAGAAAGGTTAGAAATGAGTTACTGTATATGACATAGAAAATCTGTAGTAGCTGTACGATGTAGATAGAGACAAGAGCTGTAATAATTGTATTTGTGCAGGACGTTAAAGCTTTCAAAAGTCCCTTCTATGCTTGTATGTATGTAGTATAGAATTCCTGTACTTGGCAGTCTTTTCATATAATTTATGTTACCTTGCTTTAAAAAAATTTTTTTTTTAAGAATACAAAATTTTACTCTTAAAATTTTTATGTTGATGGGTCTTTTACCAAAACAAGATCTAGGTACTGTTTGGTTTTATGCTCGTTCGTATTTTTTTTTTATCTTCTATTTGTTTACCTCTAAACGTTTTCTGATATTCAGCTTCTCGGAAAAACTTTTCAGTATTCCCATAACCGTATATCCCATTGGATTATTAAACTGGTCCATCAGGTTAGAAGTGGGTCTATAAATAAATATTCTCCACTCTTGAAAATGTAGTTGGTGAAATTTAGTTTAATTTTTTTAGTGCACATTAAAATTATCTTTTGATGTTGATATTTTCTTTTTTTTTTTTTTAATTTTTATTTATTTATGATAGTCACAGAGAGAGAGAGAGAGGCGCAGAGACACAGGCAGAGGGAGAAGCAGGCTCCATGCACCGGGAGCCCGATGTGGGATTCGATCCTGGGTCTCCAGGATCGTGCCCTGGGCCAAAGGCAGGCGCCAAACCGCTGCGCCACCCAGGGATCCCTGATGTTGATATTTTCTATGAAAAATCTTTTTGTGTAACATTTTTGTGGCACTTGAGCATTGAGATTTGCAACACTGTGAGGCAGGTAAAATTGGTTTCTCTCTCTTTCTCTCTCACTGATTTGGAGACTGCAGTTCAGAGTTAAGTGACTTGCTCAAGATCCGTGACTGATCAGAGTTAGGAAGAAGTGGTCATCCAGCTCCTAACTATGGTACCCTTTTTACTAGAGCCAGGGTTGTATGCTGTCAGGTTATTAGTTTCTTGAGTTCAGTTATGATTAGTTTCTCAAACTAATGTTTCTCAAATTGTACATGGTTTCTCAAATTGTGTTGGCTGGTGTTCGCCTAAGAGAGAACTGCATTGCATAATTTAGGATCGTAATGCTAAAAGCCAGTGAAGTACTGGGATCTGGGATGCTAGGCACCTAGCCAACCAAAACTGAACTCTCCATCATAAAGTGTTTCTCAGTGTAAAGGCATCAAGAGTATGTGGTGGTTCTTGAGGTCTGGATTTTAAGAAATTATCCCTGGATTAATCCATGTGAATAACCGAAACGTTTACATAATTTTAAGATTGGTTGTAACCAATCTTAAACATTCTAAAAGGCAGCCAAATTGACCAAGTTTGTTTTTTCTCTTTTGCTTTTCTGTGTTGTTTCGTGAAGCTTATTCATTGTTGAGGATGGGAGAGTGGAAGAATAATCCATCTTCATCAGTTACCAACTTTTGAGAGGTGCCGCATTTGGAATCCTAACCCCCAGTTTATTGATTAATACCTGTTTTGACCAGAGTTAATCACCTAGTGACTCATAATCATGTTCATCATCTGGAAAATGGAGGCTAATTTCAACTTTGAAAAGTTGTGATTATTAGGTGTGTGACTCACATCCATGAGTATATATTCATCTATCTACCCCCCCCCCCCCAAGATTCAAGATTCAGCTCCAGATATTTTAGTTATTCCATTTTTCTGATACAAAAATAGATGGTTCCAAGAACCTGGGATATATATTATCTTTATTAATCTAGAATTGTTTTAGATGACTATTATGCTTGCCAGTTGTAATTTAAAAATTTTCTTGGGGAATAATAATTTTCTTAGTATATTCATGCAATGTGAAAGTTAAGTTTGAGAACCAAGTTCTATTTTGGCTAAATAGTTGAATGTTGATACTTTTAAATTTAAACTTGTTCCAGGGCAGTGCCCGTAACGCAGCGCCGCCTGCAGCCCGGGGTGTGATCCTGGAGACCCCAGATCAAGTCACACATCAGGCTCCCTGCATGGAGCCTGCTTCTCCCTCTGCCTGTGTCTCTGCCTCTCTCTCTCTGAATAAATAAATAAATAAATATTAAAAAAAAAAAAAAGACTTGTTCTAATTTGCCTTTTGCCAGGCTGCTTAACTCTTGTGGCCTATTATGGACTCTGAAGGAAAGATTGACATTTTTTTTTTTTAAGATTGACATTTAAAAAAAAATTTATTCATGAGAGACACAGGGAGAGAGGCAGAGACATAGGCAGAGGGAGAAGCAGGCTTCATGCAGGAAGCCCAATGTGGGACTGGATCCCAGGACTCCAGGATCATGCCCTGAACCAAAGGCAGATGGTCAAACGCTGAGCCTCCCAGGCGTCCCAAGATGGACTTTTCAATAGCTAAAAATTAGGAATTTTTTTTCAAAATGCTTATGCTTTGAATTCCCAAATCATATATCCTGTAACATTGGAATGATACATGACTCTGAGAGTCAACACGAAACACAGGCCTTTATACAAAAACTGCATTTGTCTTTGACATATGTCACAAATTAATAAACTTATATTTTTGAAGAAAATATACACATTCTTTAAGCGATGTGTAATTAAAATTTGTCCACCATCAGACTTTTTAGAAAAGAACATAAACCAGTGTTAAAAAATTTAAAAACTTCCCGTTTAGAGTTTTAAAAATTGGAGATCACCAAGAATTCTGCAATGGGACTTAGAAATAGAAACAAAGACAGGAGCATGTTTTCATTGTTCTCAACCTCTGAATTATCCCTTCAGTTTCTTGGAGAAGTAGTGATTGAGTTTTTGTTTTTGTTTTTTTTTTGAAGGGGAGAAGGAAACATAATTGCTTATTTTGTGCTAGTCACCATGCTAAAGATTAATGTTTATCTTTAGAAGTAGGTTAATAATTTGGAACCTTGGTGGTTGGTGATCATCCTTTTTGGGATGAGGAAACAGGCTCAAATTCTGCAGCATTTTTTTTGTTTTCAAAGTTTGCCACCCTCTTACGGAAAAGTAGGGTTATTAGAACTTCTTTAATGTTTCTCCTAGTCCTTTAAGTGCCCTTTAAAAACAGTGTAGCTTATTTGTTGCTAATTAAGCTTGGCAATTAATTTTACTTTAATGGAATAATATGAATATGTATTAAGAATGAACAAATAAACCTGGGGAAAGTGTCATGTTGCAGAGGCATTTAAAGCTGGAATTTATATTGAGTAACATCCATAATGCTTACGTTTTATAACTAAAATTCTGAGTAGCTGTAGTGCCCATTAGTTAACAGGTAGACTGCCTATCCACAGTGATAAATTTAACTGTTTTTAAACTGTCACTAAGCAGGCTTATCACGATATCTGTTACATTAGGTTTCACGTTTATTCTCAGAATTTTACAGTGGGTCATTTTGGTTATTTTGGGGAAAAATTAGATTGGCTTATTTAGCTATTATGATTTCAGTATTAATTGAAGCGAATTCATTTGTTCATACTTCCATTCAGCATACGTTTGAGTGCCTACTGTGGCATCGGCAGTGAATGAAAAGTTCTCATGGAGCCTATTCTATAATTGAGAGAAACAGATAAGTATGTACAATATCAGATCATGATAAGAACAGTGCAGAAGGGCAGCCCAGGTGGCTCAGTGGTTTAACGCTACCTTCGGCCCAGGGCATGATCCTGGAGTCCTGGGATCGAGTCCCACGTGGGGCTCCCTCCATGGAGCCTGCTTCTCCCTCTGCCTGTGTCTCTGCCTCTTTCTCTGTATCTCTCATGAATAAATAAAGGAAAAAAAGAAAAACGATGCAGAAAAATAAAGCTTGATGTGAGATCACAGCAGGGATTGGCATGCACTATTTTGAGTGAGATGGGGAGCCTTTAGAAGGATTTAATCAGATTAGTGGCATGTATAGGTATACCTATACTAGTTAAATATAGCTAAAATCAATGTTTGCCTATTATGTCTTGCTCAGAGAAAGGGAAATTCCAAGGAAATGCCAGGCTTGATTTCTGGGTTCCAATAGGTTGCAGTCAAGTAGAGTGAATATACTTTAAACATACTAAAATAGAAGTAGACCTCTGTGGGGATAAACATGGTGAAGTTTTGTTTTCCAAATGATTGGAATCACTGGTATCGTGTTAGAGTCACCAAGCAGCTGTCTGTTAACTTCCAACAGAGTATAAACTGGGCAACAAGAGGTCTAAAGTAAACAGGGACCAATTTAAAGGAAAAAAAAAATAGAAAAATATACAGACCTTAAATCATAAAGATATGGTTATATCTTCATAGATATTGGTCAAAGATTTGATCAACTTCAGTAATTCAGAAAAAAATGACATTACTCAGGTTTTTGCTTGCTGCATCCAATGATAAGATTATTAAAGAGGGAAGAATTAAGCCAGTAATATATGATCGATTTATGATTTTTTTTTCCCTAAAATGTGCTGAATTCTGTAACACATTGTATCTGGTCTGAAAATGAGGTTTTAATGGCAGTCCATGATTTAGTATATCTGATTTATAGAGTGGGAATTCTATGCAACAAAAAAAATGGCATTGGAAGATTATGTCCTTCTGAGGAATTTCAAATAATATGAGAAGTCAAGTGGCTTTTAAAAGTTCAGTTTTACACTATAAATTCTTTGGCTAATTTTTTGAAAATTGAGATATAATTGACACGTAACAGTTTCAGGTACACATTATCGGATATTTGTGTATATTATGAAATGCTCACCACAAGTAAGCCTAGTTACCATCTGTTACCACATAATTAGAAAAATATTTTTCCTTTTTTCCTTGTGAAGACCTTCAAGATTTATTCTCTTAGCAACTTTCAAACATGCAATACAGTATAATTAGTTACCTTGCTGCACATCTCCATGACTTCTTTCTGTTTGGTTAAGTGTTTAATAGCTTGGGGTGTAAGAAGTATGGGTAAATAAAATAAATATAAAGGAAGTGTAAAATATAAGGGGAAAATTCATGACAGTGCTGTTGAAAATAAAACCTAGGAAAAAATTTAAATTAGCTTGTCACCTTATTTGAATATTAGGAAGTAACAGAAGTGTTTTCAAAAAGCATAAGAAGGGGATCCCTGGGTGGCTCAGCGGTTTGGTGCCTGCCTTTGGCCCAGGGCGCGATCCTGGAGTCCCGGGATCGAGTCCCCCGTCAGGCTCCTGGCATGGAGCCTGCTTCTCCTTCCTCCTGTTGTCTCCGCCTCTCTCTCTCTCTCTCTCTCATAAATAAATAAAAATAAATCTTAAAAAAAATAAGAAAGTTAATGAGAGTTCTATTGTAATCTATGGCTTGCAATAGAGTGAAATTTTGTAAAAATGTATTAAAACAAAAATTTATTAAAGCCAATTTGAGATACATATCCTGGGGCATGAAATTATACCTTAATAAAAAATTCCTATTTAAATATATATCCCGTATTAAGCATTGCACAATAGCGAATTATCACGATGATAGAATTTATCTACTGGGTTGCCTGGGTGGTTCAGTTGGTTAAGCATCTATCTTCAGCTCAGGTCATGATCCCATCCTGGGATTGGGTCCTGCATTGAGCCCATACAGGGCTCATTGCTCAGTAGGGAGTCTGCTTCTCCCTCACTGCCACTCCCCCTGCTTGTGCTTTCTCTATCAAATGATTACAATAAAATCTTTAAAAAAAAGATTCTGTCTACCTTATTGTAACAACGCTGTAAAAGGAAAGGCTTAGCAACTGGTACTACACTTCATACGCTTTCAGCGAGATGCCTGGGATACTGCCTGAGGTCAGTGTCTGACTTTAGCACAACGATGTCACTTCTGTAAGATCTCTCTCATGGGGGAGCTGTAAGAATGCATAGAAAAGTTGTATTTCTATCAATCCTTTATGGGAAGATCAATAGGAACGATATACTTTTTTACAAAGGATTTTTTTTTTTTTTTTTTTTTTTTTTGGTAACTTAAAAGCAGTAGTAATATAAGAAGTTAACAAAGGAGAAGGTGGATACAGAGTACATGGGAACACGGTAATATTTTTGTAACGTTTCTGTAATCTAAAATTATTGCTAGGTAATCTAATGGTTTAGTCAAAACTGAGTTCCCAAATAAATTTGGAAAAGTCAGTATTTCTTGTTGCTACCTTAACTGGAAGAACATCAATTGAATCTGTTCTCTGCCCCTTTTTTCTAGGATTCAAGATGACCAACGAGGAACCTCTTCCCAAAAAGGTATGTTTTTTTCCCACAGGTTTTTTAAGTCCTTTGAGGGGGCAGCAATTAATAGAGTTGAAAGGACATCTTTATTTGCTTATTTTTCACTCTGCCTTATAACACTACTAGCATTGTGGGTGTATAATGTACCAGACATTGTATCTTGTACGCAATGTATTTTTAGAATATTTTCAGTTTTTTTGGAAAACTTGCATTATAATTATCTCTGTGGTCTACTCTTAATCTTTACTATACAAATACTTCCACCTACATAACAAAATTTTTTCACAAGTTCACAAGTTACTACTTTTTTTTTTTTTGGTACTTTTTAAATGCCTTTGTAAGGTAAAACCACTTTATTTTTCAACAAAAGGTTACAGGTAGTACTTAGATTCTTTCTACCTTTTCTTCTGAAGTTGTTTTCTAGTCTCATTTTCCCCCTCTTCTCTTTCCCTAACTTAATTCAGTTTAGTT
The DNA here is from genome assembly GCF_053574225.1 of Canis aureus. Taxonomy (NCBI): domain Eukaryota; kingdom Metazoa; phylum Chordata; class Mammalia; order Carnivora; family Canidae; genus Canis; species Canis aureus. The sequence goes on from NC_135611.1 coordinate 49,499,637, forward strand.
ACTATTGTACACACAGTTACAAAATAACATGGTTTCTAAAAGTAATTCATAATTCTTTTTTTTTTTAAGATTATTTATTTATTCATGAGAGACACAGAGGCAGAGAGAGAAGCAGGCTTCATGCTGGGAGCCTGATGTGGGACTTGATCCTGGGACTCCAGGATCCTGGGCTGAAGGCAGATGCTTAACCACTGAGCCACCCAGGCATCCCACAATTTATAATTCAAAAGGGAAAGCAGGGTATGAGCTTATTAACCAGTGAATATTTAAATCAACAATTTAGATGATAAAGGATTATGGAAATTTGTCTTAAGTTTTGAAGTCAAATTGTTCATGAAATACGGAATTGTACTGTGTTTTAATCATCAAAATTAACTGTGTGCTTTTTGTTAGACTTCTAATACATATATATTTTTTGGTACAATGATTTTTCCCTCTTCTATAATAGTATGCTATGTTACTGTTTTGAAACATTTTTCTTATGGAGGAAACTGATAAAGCATTAATTTTATATTAATGCAGAAGAGGTACCTCACCTTTACAATCTTTATTTGGTATAGAGAAACACTTAATATTTCTTAATTCATAAAGCAGTTTCAGCTAGCTAGAGTATTGTTTAATTTTTTTAACAATTTTTTTAAACTTCTTATTCTGAAATAATTACTAATACACCAGAAGTTGCAAAGCAATGTCAGGGAGGTTTTGTGCACTCTTCATCCAGCTTTCTTCAGTGTTAATCTTGCATAACCATCAGAAATCTTGCATAACAGTATGAAAACCAGGAACTTGACATTCGTACAATACACAGAGCTTATACATGTATTGTGTGTGTAGTTGTGTAGTTTCATCACAATGTAACTTACTATAAGCACTACCACAAACAAAATAGTTAACTGAACCACTACCACAAGCTTCCATTTTGTCATTTTATAGCCCCATCCATCCCAAACCCTTGGCAACTGCAAATTGGTTCTCCATTTCAGTAATTATGCTATTTCACAAATGTACAAATGAAATCATGCAGTATATATAACTTTCTGAGATATTTTTTTCCCACCCAGTATAATTTCCTGGAGGCTTATCCAAGTTGATCCATAGGCTGTTTCTTTTTAATGGTGTGAATATAGTATTCCAGGGGAAGGGATGTGTCATAGTTTAATCATTCACCTGTTAAAGGACATTTGGGTGGTTTGCAGTTTGGGGGCTGATACAAATAAAGCTGTGAACATTCATAGACCGATTTCTGTTGGAAAGTAAAGTTTTATTTCTTTGAGATGTATGCTGGGTTGGTTGTGTGGCACATCCATTTTTAGTTTCAAAAGGAATTGCCAAACGATTCTCCAGAATAGCTGGACCGGCATTCTCACCAGCAAAATGTGAAAGTTTGGTTTCTCTACATCTTCCTCCAGCATTTGGTGTTACTACTATTTTTTAAGCCATTCTAATAAGTGTGTAGTGATAGTTTATTAGAGTTTTAATTTGTATTTCCTTAAGAATGATGCCTGTATTAAACAGTTTACCTTTTAAAAACAATAATACAAGTTTTTAAAAAACCAATAATATGTACTGAGCCATTTAATCTGAGCCTCTGGAGAGATTTTCTATGTTTCACCACAGAGCTCCTTTGGGAAGGATTTTATGTGTCTCCAGTAATAAGGGTGTTTCTAATAACAGAAAGGAGCAATTGGTGGATTAAAATGTTAAGATCCTATCTTTATGAAGAATATAAAAGTCATTGGCATTTAATATTTTAAAGCTTTAGGAAGAACAAGTCCGTTCATATTTTAATTTTCTTTATATAGGTTCGACTGAGTGAAACAGACTTCAAAGTTATGGCACGAGATGAGTTAATTCTAAGGTAAAATGTTCTTTTATCAAAAATATAAAATACTTTCTATAGAACATTGGGGTTCTAGGCTATAATTAATTATTTTCAAGTTAGATATATATTTTTATTTTTATTTTTATTTATTTATTTTTAAAGATTTTACTTATTCTTGAAAGACACACACACACACACACACACACACACACACAGAGGCAGAGACACAGGCAGAGGGAGAAGCAGGCACCATGCAGGGAGCCTGATACGGGATTCGATCCCGGGACTCCAGGATCACGCCCTGGGCTGAAGGCAGTCACTAAGCTGCTGAGCCACCCAGGGATCCCCTATTTTCATTATTATTTTTTAAAGATTTTATTTATTTATTCATGATAGTCACAGAGAGAGAGAGAGAGAGAGGCAGAGACACAGGCAGAGGGAGAAGCAGGCTCCATGCAGGGAGCCCGACGTGGGATTCGATCCTGGGTCTCCAGGATCGCGCCCTGGGCCAAAGGCAGGCGCCAAACCGCTGCGCACCCGGGGATCCCCAGATATATATATTTTTAGATTATTTATTTATTTATTCATGAGAGACACGGGGGTGGGCGGGGGGCAGAGACCCAGGTAGAGGGAGAAGTAGGCTCTGTTCAGGGAGCCTGACGCAGGACTCGATCCTGGGTCTCCAGGATCACGCTCTTGGCCAAAGGCGGTGCTAAACTGCTGAGCCACCTGGGCTACCCAATTGTTTTGTTTTTAACGTTAATGTATCCTGAAGTCATTTAATGTACTGTTTGTACATACTTTCTATAGTCTGTTTCTTTCTCTTTCCCTCCCTCCCTCCCTCCCTCCCTCCCTCCCTTCCTTCCTTCCTTCCTTCCTTCCTTCCTTCCTTCCTTCCTTTTTCTTTCTTTCTCTCTCTCCTTTCTTTTTTTCTTTCTTTCTTTTTTTATTCATTCATTCATTCATTCATTCATTCATTTTATTTATTTTTGAGAGACACAGAGAGAGATAGGCAGAGGGAGAAGCAGGCTTCATGCAGGGAGCCCGATGTGGGACTCGATCCCAGGACTGCGGGATCATGCCCTGAGCTGAAGGCAGATGCTCAACTGCTGAGCCACCCAGGCATCCCTGGTCTGTTTCTTCATTATGTAAACATTGAGGAAAGCATAACACTTTAGAGAACTGTAGTACTAGCTTGGATAACTTCTAGATTGCTAGGTAATGTTTTTCTTGCAGAGGGAAGATCTCAGAATTTTAACTTGTAGCATTTGTACTTCATTTGTAGAACCTGCTACAGGAAAGACCTTCTTCTCAGAAAGCTTTCAATTTAACATATATAGACTTTTTTTGAGGTCATTATTTAATCCTTTTCTGTTTAACATGTGAGAAAGTTAATAGTCCTAAAGGATGATGTGTTTAGTTTCGGAAGAAATTATTATTATTTTTAGATTTTTAAAATTTATTTATTCATGAGAGACACAGAGAGCTAGAGACATAGAGGTAGAAGCAGGCTCCCAGCAGTGAGCCTAACGTGGGACTCGATCCCAGGACCCTGGGATCACGCTCTGAGCCAGAGGCAGATGCTCAACTGCTGAGCCACCCACGGGTCCCTGGAAGAAATTATTTACTGATAAGCAAAGTTACTCTTTTCTCATTAGCTATGACCTTGGTCAGTTCCTATAACTTTATATTCATTTTCCCATCTGCAAGTTAAAGGAGTTGAATTATTTTCAAAGGTTATTCCAAGTTCTGAATTTTTGTGGTTGTCTTATAAATGTCTTTGAAGAGCCGATCGTCAAGAATAGCATTAAGGGTATTTATTTTTTTAATATAAAATGAAATCAACACGTTTTGTGCTGTGTAACTTAAATGTGTTCTGTATTTTATTACTTTGGGTGATGAATTTTTTTATATGATAACTTAGGTACAAAGAAAGTATTTTTCAAAAAAAAAATTTTTTCAGGGCAACCTTTGCCAAATCATTGAACTTTTTTTCTATAGAAATATCAAGGGACTTTTACTTGAATAACTAAGTAAATTTAACAGGCTGGAAGCAGGGGAGCAAAAAGTGTTTTATGAGATAGGCATGCACAGATGACCTGTTCCATTGTTAACTAGAGTCTGATAATTTCTCACCTTCCTTAGCTACTCATCTTGTGGACAAACTTTTTATCTTCTTCATGCAAAGGACAGATTTTTCGTTGCGTACATCTATTTTCCTGAACATGAAATTTAAATCCTTAGTAGTCTAAAGCACTCTTGTCCTCTCCTGCTGAAGTACACCCTTGCTTGTGATAATACTGCCACTCAACTGTTGATATTCTCTTAGTACCTCTGGTTAGTATGTGTAGTCTTTTTCTTGATTTATTCATAGGGGGAAAAATCAGTAATATAATCTTAATAGAAATTCATGTCAGGGATCCCTGGGTGGCGCAGCGGTTTGGCGTCTGCCTTTGGCCCAGGGCGCGATCCTGGAGACCCGGGATCGAATCCCACATCGGGCTCCTGGTGCGTGGAGCCTGCTTCTTTCTCCCTCTGCTTGTGTCTCTGCCTCTCTCTCTCTCTCTGTGACTATCATAAAGAAAGAGAGAGAGAGAGAGAGAGAGAGAGAGAAAGAAAGAAAGAAAGAAAGAAAGAAAGAAAGAAAAGAAGAAAGAAAGAAAGAAAAAGAAAGAAAGAAAGAAAGAAAGAAAGAAAGAAAGAAAGAAAAAGAAATTCATGTCAGCAATTTCTTATGTTGTTACTTTTAAGGTTTATATTGTTGAGGTCGGTTTAACCTCTATGGAATTATCATGTCTGACTTTTAAGTTAGTTTTTCCTCATTAATTCTCTTGGTGATTTTAAATTAAGTGCTACTTAATTTAACCATGCTGTGTGTTCTGTCATCTTGATAAAGGATGTTTCTGGTTAAACCTTTATATTTTTCTGTTCCTCTAATTTTTAAGACTTATTTGTTTTTTAGAGTGCATGCAAGCAAGAGCAAGCATTAGTAGGGAGAGAGGCAAAGGGAGAGAGAGAATCCCAAGTAGACTCCCTGCTGAGCAGAGCCTGGCACAGGGCTCGATCCCAGGACCCATGAGGTTCTGACCTGAGCTGAATCAAGAATCAGATGCGTAACTGAGCCATCCAGGCCCCCTCTAAAATTGATTGTTCTTATATAGGCTGCATAAAAGGCCTTTATTCATCCCCAAACACTGAGTGGTGAAACTCCTGTTTGTGTCCTAGGTTGTAGACACCATAAAAATAAGCACCCTTTGACTGAACAGGAGTGTTTTTGGAAAATATGGATTTGTTTAGTATGGAATTTTTTTTGTTCATTATGCATTAATATTAATATATCTCCTAGCAAACCTGTCAAAGTTTTTGAGGTTTTATAGAAAGATTTTCTAAAATCAAAGGTCTGATTGACCTTTAACACAGGTTTGTACTGTGTGGGTCCACTTATGTGCAGATTTTGTACAGTATAGTACTTTAAATGTTTTTTTTTGTTGTTTTCTTAATATTTCCTTTTTCTAGCTATTTCAAGAATATAGCGCATAATACATATACAAAACAGCGTTAACTAAGTGTTTATACTATCGGTAAGGCTTCCATCCAGTCAACAGTAGGCTATTGGTAATTGAGCTTTTTGGGGAGTCAAAAGTTACACATGGATTTTTGACTCTGCAGGGTTTGTCACCCCTAAATCCCTACCCTGCATTGGTCAAAGATCAACTAAATTTTGATAAGCTGTAACTGAAGAGCAGCTTAAAAACAAAGCTCTTTGGTAATCAGGATAGCAGACAGGGTAGGTTACTTTTTGTTAGTTGCTTAAACATAAGACTCAGGACCTGTTTTCAACAATAATTGCCAAGCTAGCATAGCCTATATTTTGAAGGTAGAGGAATATAACAAGGAAGAAAAGTTCCCTCATTCTCCGATAGTCTGTCATTTATGCAGATTGTTTCTGCCAAGTAGGGATGTTTTAAAGAATAGTCCTGGAAAATAGTATATTCTCTTTTCCTTTTTTTTACAGGCAAAAATAAATACTACTTTGAACTGCTGCTTTGGTTGTATGTTATTTTCCGAAAAGAGCTAAGATAAGGAACCTTCAGTTCCTTATAATTAGGCACATTTCTTACGTGAACAGCATTTCTTAGGTGAACAGCACATTTCTTAGGTGAACCTATATGACTGAAAGTAGTAAGTTTTTTATTTAGTTTAAGGCAAATGAACTGACTCAAAGGAGCATACTTGGTGTATTCTCAGCAGAGAACTTTTTTCTGTATTTTCTTTTACCTAGTTAATGTAAATTGAGAAGGAATAATGAAGTGACTAATTTTATTATTGGTTAAAAATTACGTAGTGAAATTCTTGGCATTACTTAAATTTATAAATTTATGGGTGTGATTTTCTAGTATATTTAATAAAAGGAATATCAACATGACAACTAATACATGGACTTACTTTTGTACTAGGTGGAAACAATATGAAGCATATGTCCAAGCTTTGGAGGGCAAGTACACAGATCTTAATTGTAAGTTTGAGTTTTAGCTTCCTGAAGATTATGTGAATATCTCCTTTTAGATTTTTGTAATAGACACAAGATAATTGGTTTTTCTAAGCAATTGTAATTTTTAAGTTTTTATTTAAGTAATCTCTACATCTGATGTGGGGCTCAAATTCATGACCCCGAGATCAAGAGTTGCACACTGTCTTCCAGCTGAGCCATCCAGGTGCCCCTAAGCCATTGTAATTTTCATTCAAGCATTTTGTTAAAGAACTTTCTCAAGCACTCACTGTATTGCTGCTACGAAATAGATGAATGAACCATGATCCTTCTTCTTGAGGAATTCCTACCCAGTCACTTGGAGAAGACCCGACATATAATAGCATGGCCGTTTTAGTAGAATTACATATAAGTGAGAGTAGGGAAATTCACAATTACTTGAAACTTTCCTTGATGCGTCCCTGATTCCTTCCACAGAAGAATTGGAAGTGAAGCATGAATTACTAGTCTTAGAAAGGAGGTACATAAGAAGTAGCACCTGATAAACTTGTAAGAGCTTGAAGTGTAACAGTAGGATATAGTACAGATTTACAGGGTTTTCAAAACCTGAAAAATAATACCAACAAAGTGTATTAATTTTAAGACCATTTTAGTTTTGTCGCTTTTCATTGTTAGGAATAACATACTATTTGTTAGTATACAAAGCAATTTTGTTTTCCAGGTCCAGAAAGCTTGATACCCTGAAATTTCAATTACTATATGACTGTATAATAATTCTTAGGCATTAATATTGTGAAAGCTTTTTTTTTTTTTTTTTTTTTTTTTAAGATTTCATGTATTTTAGATAGCACATGCATGCACTGCATGTGCGGGAGTTAGGGGGAGGCACAGAAGGAGATGGAGAGAATCTCAAGTAGATACTGAGCAGAGCACCATGAGGGTCTCAGTCTCATGACCCTGAGATCATGACTTGAGCCGAAACCAAGAGTCAGATATGCTCAACTGACTTAGCCACCCAGTGCCCCAATATTGTGAAAGCTTTAAGTGATAATTGTGCAGTTATTGGCATGTTTACATTGGATAGGTTAAAAATAGTATAGTCAGGACTTCGTGGATATGCTATAAGATGCAGATAATGAAGTTGCCCATGTTCTGTTGGAGGTAAATTGGACAATAATAACAATTCCATGTAGTATTAGGTAGTATTAGTACACCACTACCTTCTAAAAAGTGCACTCATGATCAAGAACAAATTTCTTTGTTAGTAAAGTAGTTAGGATAGAAACTAAAGATTTGGTGAATTTTTTTGCCCTTGTTTTTATTATCCTTAAAGGCAGTCAGAACTTTATTTTGAGTAGGTCAACTTGATCTTGCAATTATGTTTCATAATATTTCGAAAATTTTTTTTTTAATCATCAGCTAATGATGTAACTGGGTTAAGAGAGTCTGAAGAAAAACTAAAGCAACAACAACAAGAGTCTGCTCGCAGAGAAAACATCCTTGTAATGCGACTAGCAACCAAGGAGCAAGAGATGCAAGAGTGTACTGTAAGTATTTCAAATGTTTTGAGTCTTTTTGAGGAATTGGTTTTTAGTCTACTCTATTAGGTCTATTAATATTTAGCTAATTTTATAAACTTAATTATAAATGAACATTTTGTTAGGGAGACAGGCTTTGAGCTATAAATACACTAAAATTTTGGTAGATCACCCCATTGTTGAATTTAAATTATTATTATTATTATTTTTTTTTGGTCAAGACTTTGTTAAAAGTTTTGAGTCATTCTCTGGAATTTCCATGATATGAGAATCAGTATGTTGATCCCATTATTTTTTTGATACCTGAGGGCATGAGGAGCATTTGCTTCTAACTAATAAGCAAACTCTGTCCTCTGCTCTCCTTACCTCTCTGTGTATAAAACTTCTTTGTTAGTATCAGCAATCTCTTCCATATCTGCTTTTAATGTTACAGCTTTCATTTGTAGTATTTGCCATGTCTGAAATCCAGTGGCATGTTTGATCATTTACCTCTAGTTGAATTTAGATTCAGTTACATGCTGTCTTCAATAGTCATAGCCATTCCATCTTAGTTAGTGTTTTGTATATATGTTATGTGAAGTAGAGGTAGTTCTGTTTGTGTTGTTCTAATTTGGAAAAATCTGAACTTAAACATTTTTTTTTTAATATAAAGTAATCTCTATATCCAACATGGGGTTCAAATTCACAATCCCAATATGTATGTGTGTGTGTGTGTGTGTGTATATATATTTTTTTTTTTTTTAAGATTTTATTTATCCATTTATGAGAGGCACACACAGAGAGAGGCAGAGACACAGGCAGAGGGAGAAGCAGGCTCCATGCAGGGAGCCCGATGTGGGACTTGATCCTGGGACTCCAGGATCATGCCCTGGGCCAAAGGCGGACGCCAAACCGCTGAGCCACCCAGGAATCCCTATATATTTTTTTTCTTAAAGATTTTATTTATTTGTTCATGAGACACAGAGAGAGGTCAGAGACACAGGCAGAGGGAGAAACAGGCTCCATGCAGGGAGCCCGACATGGTACTCGATCCCGGGGCTCCAGGATCACGCCCTGGGCCAAAGGCAGGCGCTAAACCGCTGAGCCACCCAGGGATCCCTAACAACCCTGATATTGAATTGCTTGCTCTTCTCATTGAGCCAGCCAGATGCCCTGAAAATCTGAAATCTTCTTGAATTCTTTTGTGTAATCTCCATTGATTTGATAACATTGTTTATTAAATCTAATGTAGAAGGCAATATTCTGGTCATTGGAGACTCTTCTATCGGGTGCAGTCCTATTCCTAATTGTTTTCTCACCAAAACATTTTTAAGGCTCAATCACAGTACTGTTATTTCTTAAAATTTCTTTTCTTAATAATCCCACACCTTCTCTTTCTGTAATTTCAACTCTTGACCACCCCAGCCTTTGGTTATTTTATTTGGACACATGGTTCCAAGAAGTCTTTCCAGTAGTTTGAATATAATTTTCTTTTAATTATAACACCCACCCCATCCCTTCAGAAAATTTTTCTCCTCTTAGATTTTCATATTTATTTTATTTTATTTTATTTTTTAATTTTTATTTATTTATGATAGTCACAGAGAGAGAGAGAGAGAGAGAGAGGCACAGAGACATAGGCAGAGGGAGAAGCAGGCTCCATGCAACGGGAGCCTGATGTGGGATTCGATCCCGGGTCTCCAGGATCGCGCCCTGGGCCAAAGGCAGGCGCCAAACCGCTGTGCCACCCAGGGATCCCAAGATTTTCATATTTAATGGAGTGGGCACTATGTCTCTAAAGTACCCATTCTCAAAACTCTTTAATTCTTTTTTCCTTTTTCTGATATTAAGGATTCTAGATTGTACCTAGTTTTAGGTTTGTACTTAAATGGCACTCTGTAAGATGTTTGTCACATGCAAAGGATGACTCTTATCTTCAAAGTGCTGTTAGTAGAGTGTGAATGGACGGTGCCAACAGTAATATCTTACTATACCATTATGTCTTGAATTTTTTCTTCGTGCGTCCTACCATTGCCATTGCTATCCTATTTCATGTACTTTTTTTTTTTTTTTTTAAACAGTGCTTAGAAGCCATGCGGTAGGTGGCAGTGCCATAACCGTATGTCTGTCATCAGGACTTGAGGGCCTCTTCCATCCTTGATGAGGGGAGCGCTCCTTTCATATAACACATAATTGTACTTTTTACACTTACCTGGACAATATATACTGTTGACTCATTTCTATTTTATATATACACTGGTAGTTTTGATCCATATCATGCCTGATCAGAGACTTTGGTGTGATGCTTTATCACCCTTTAGTCTTTGTGTCCCCGTCCCCGGTTTCAAAGGCTGTTTCAACTAGAACCTAGCCACTTCCAGTCATATTTTTTTTTCAAAGATTTTATTTATTTGATAGAGAAAGAGCATACACAGAGGGAGAAAGAGAAGCAGACTTCTCTGATGACCAAGGAGCCTGACCCTGGGCTCCATCCCAGGACCCTAGGATCATGACCTGAACCGAAGGCAGATGCTTAACCAACTGAGCCACCCAGGCACCCCTCCAGTCTTTCTTTTTCTTTTTCTTTTTTTTTTTTTTTCTTTTTTTGCAGCTTTCCCCTGCATAGGTCAGCTGAACAACTCATTTTCAGTTACAGAGTAAGGTTTTGCAGAAAGTGCAGCAAGAGCAACAATACAAAGAAAGTGCAAGATTATATGTGCAGATGAGAGCAGTTTACTTTGTAAACCTAAATAGTAACTATGTCGCTGTTGGAAAGGCATGTTTTCTTTAGGGATCACAGGATGTGGTATATACTATATGACATGCTTTATCCTTGTTCAGTTATTCTAGCAACTGGTCTTATATTGAATAAACAGTTATACTTTTTTGTTTAAAATGAATTACTTTAAAAAATCTCCTTAAACTAAATAAATTACTTCTGTTTGCTCGGTGAAATAGTAAATGTATTGTCAATCCAGATATTTACATTTTTTACTAAATTTATGATACAAATGAGCAGTTGGTTGTTAACTTTAGTCCTATTTAAGCTGTAGTGTGCAGCAGGATTTTGAATCAAATCTACTTTGGGTGTGAAGAAAGTAATGCATTTAATTCTAATAAACTGTATTTCATATTTTAGAAATGTATTTTTAGTGTGCTAGTAAATAGTACAACTGAAGTCGAAATTGAAGGTTTCATATGTAAGTAGAGGGGTTCTGGTGTGGTGGAAAAAGCCCTAGACTGGGAGTCAGGAGGCTTAAGAGCTAGATTCTAGTGTCAGTTTTGGCAGTGAGCCAACTGTATCTTTGGATAGTTAGCTTATTTAATTTCAAAAATAAGGAGTTTGGATGTGGTCAGTCACCTTCTACTTATACAATTTTGTCATTCAAATCTACTCAAGGTAGAAATATATTTTTTGGCTTAAGGTGCTATTTATGAAGCTGTAATGCCAACTCATGTAAATATAAGCACTATATATTTTTAAATTTGGAAATACAGATAAGTAATTTAAGTTATAATCTTGTACTTGGTTTATTTTTAGTAGACTTATATATAGAATAATTTCCATAGATACAAATTGGAAAGTGTGAACCACTGTACATTTTTTTTTTAAGATTTATTTATTTGAAAAAAAAGATTTATTTATTTGAGAGAGCGTGAGTACACAGTGGGGTGGGGCAGAGGAAGAGAGAAACTTCCCGTGGGCTCATTTTATGACCCTGAGATCATTCTTAGCCGAAACCAAGAGTCAGATGCTTAACCAACTGCGCCACCCAGGTTCCCCTCACTATACTCTTATGTAATATTTGACACATGGCTTTTTTCTAGTGGGTGTCAAAATTCTTAGTAAATATAGCACTGATTTTTTTTTTTTTTTAAGTATCATTTTGGTTGCAAAGTAGGATGTAGCCTTTTTAAGGATTCCAGATATGGAAATGCAATCAAAGCTTTAATTCCTACATGGATTACCTTAAATAGTTGTTTATAATTTGTACTTTTTCTAGAGGATGTTAAGGTCAAAGGGGGAAGGACAAGTTGATAAATTCTATGAACAAAAGGGACTTTATCCCATATTCCTATGACTGTTTTCTTCGATTTGGTAGTAATTGTTTGTTTTGCTTTGTACAGACTCAAATCCAGTACCTCAAGCAAGTCCAGCAGCCTAGCGTTGCCCAACTGAGATCAACAATGGTAGACCCAGCGATCAACTTGTTTTTCCTAAAAATGAAAGGTGAACTGGAACAGACTAAAGACAAACTGGAACAAGCCCAAAATGAACTGAGTGCCTGGAAGTTTACGCCTGATAGGTAAACAAATCATACTCCCCAGTCAAGACTTCCCTGACAGTCCCACTACGAGAAAGCTGTGGTGGGACAGCCAAGTACTCGTTTCCACACCAAGACTCAGACTTTTTGAGCCAAAAAAAGCCACATTCTTATACTATCCAGCTTGTAATGGTTAATGTAAAACTTACCAGATGAACCTTGTGTTTCAGCTTTTTTTTCTTCCCCCTCCCCTTGCTTCAGAGGCCTGATGGCGTCGGACTATTCCGAAGAAGTGGCCACCTCCGAAAAATTCCCCTTCTAGAACATGTAGACACTTGAGAAATGTTTCTGTTTGAAGAAAATAGAGGGAGAAACAGAAGTCTTAAGTCTGTGGCACACTGTGTCTTCAGACAGTTTGGAGGAATGAAAACCTAGAGATTTAAAATCATGAATTGAACATGTAAAATTCCAGTAAAATGTAAAAATGGAATATGCATCGCTCTTAACCTTGAGCATAGTGACTTAGAGACACTGTATCTCAGGTTTGCCAATAAGACTGTGGACTTCGTGATTGTTGTTGAACTTCTGGGTCAAAACTCAAATGAGGTGAATTTTGCCTTTAAAGAGTTTATTTGCTAAGAACCAATTTAATAGTCACGAGAGAATCAAATAATAGATGTCAGTACAAGTAGTTCATATATTTAACCATTTAGTTTGGGGCTCTATATTACTTGATTGAGCCTTAAATCAATGTGGTTTTAATCAATGGTTTGTTCTTTGAATGGTTGCTAATGCTGTAGATAATCTTACTGAGGACTGTACAAACAAACATAAAGGTGTGGTATCAAACTTCAGGTTGAAACTGTTTGAAGCATTATAAACATTCATTTCACTACTAGATTGTATAAGGATATTGGCTGTGATGAGACTCACTGCGTTAATTTTTTCAGTAGTGAAATTAAATCCCCATTCCATTCAACAGGCACATGTTGAAAGAGCATTGTCGTTGGTGTTAATGGGGGAATGTGTTTCCTTCATTGTATTTGGGCCTTTTGTATTGCACTCTTGATATTAAATTAAATGTGCCTTGAAATAGTTGTTTTTTTTTTTTAAGTTCAAGGAATATTATGATGATTTTGTTGTACTTTTAACATTTTGATTTTGGGGGGCTGTGGAGAGCAGATTGATTTTGGAAAAATTGTTGCTGTGCTCTTCAAAGTGAAGGAAAAGGCTCTGTGTCTCATTTTTAAAGACCTACGTTTTTCCAGCTGGTATCATAAAAGACAAGGAGGTTTGACACTTGTTACTTTTTGACACCTTGTCCCAGGATATTGCAGTAGAAATTAATGTGGGACAGCTTCACAGGGTGCCTGCCAGAAGATTGGGGAAATAATGTATTGAACTGTGGGCTGGCCTAAGTGAGACATTCTGTGAATTGGAAAAAAAAAAAAAGTATAGTGATCATTTCTAGCAAATTCATTTGATCATTTAGATAAATGAGGCATTATTTTCTTCATGCTTCCATCCAATCCTGGAGGTGAATTTTTTTCGTCAGATCATTCTATAAGTCACCAATGCGAATTTTCACTTGGTGATAATGGAGTCTAAGATGAGTGGAAGATATATGTTCCAGATTGTCCCAACGTTTAAGTGCAGTTTTAACAAGGGTGACTTAAGTTCTCTTAACCATTCAAATCAATTGTAAGTATCTTATGTTTGTGCTTTAGGGAACTGATTGTGGGGCAGAGGGTGGGTTGAAGAAGTGGTTTGTGTGACTTTACAGCAAGAGATCCGCTTCTAAAATTCTCACTATTTGTGGGGTTGGAGGGTAAGTAACCAAATCTGTTTGAAATTAGCTTATTGTGCCGCATTAAGGCATTTGTATATATTTCATGCCATTTAAGATCACAGTAGAAATGGCCTCCGTATTTTTAGTAGGTCGAGAAATAATTCATAAAATGTATTATTAACATGTACGCAAATTTATTAGCCAGCATCTTTCTTTGCTGCTTAGTTTAAGAGTCACTGTGAGGTCTGTGGGTTTTTTCTTCCTTCTGTTAAAAAAGTTTTTTAATAAGATAATACATACTCCTGTATAACATTGGAACAGCACAAAGAAAGGTGGAGACAAAAAGTGAGAGTCACTCCTGGATGTGACCCTGCCCTTCCCCATCCCTCTTCCCCATTCTGTTATCCAAGAGCAGTAACCACTGTTAAATTTCTTGGGTATCATCAAGATAATTTCTATGCATATACAATCATTATATATATGTATATTACACATATATATATATATCAATTTTAAACAAATGTGAATGTACATAACATAGATGATTGCAGCTTGGCATCTGTTCTCTCTCATACACACACACACTTACCCTTTGCACATTTTTTTCATTTTTAAAGTACATTTAGACTATTTCATTTTTTATTGGTTACGTAATATTTTCATTGTATAAATAAATCATTAATTTATTTTAATCACCTGTAAATGGATTTTTGTTCTGTAAATAATAGGCTATGAATGGTACTATAAATACATCATTAACCTGAAACAGTGCTCAATCAGTACTGTGTTTGGAATAATTCAAATAGAATGGGTTGTGGGCCCCTTTCCATTTTCCTATTCTAATTTTGAAAGAGAAAGATTCTCTGAATTATCTTCTCTGCTTAGTTAAAATATTCCACACATGTAACAGTGCATATATTTTAGAATATTTAAGAAAGATCTATTTTAGTTATTTTGACAGTTAATGTTTTGCATTTAATCTTTGAGGTAATTGTGTGTACACCTCTCAGATATCCTGGCCCCCTTCCTCTCGTGATCATGAAGCAATGTATAGCATGTGTTCTTTTTTATAAATCTTTCTTTCAAAATGTTTTCTTTCATATTTTCTTTGGAATTATTTGATTTTAGGAATGGGCTGGGGGGAATTGTAATTAAAATTATTCCAAAGACAGTTACTTGTAATTGAACTCTTAATCATTTTGGGGGATGCAATGAACACATAAATTTTACATGATATGGTAAAATGACAAAATGTTTAAAGAACAGGTTTAAGACTTGTTTCAATAATCACTAATTTTAGAAGTGATAGGATTATCTTAGAGCAGGCTTTTATAAAAACGTATGACTACAAATGAAACATTTTTTGTATTGATACTTCATATGAAATTAAGTTAGGTCACAAATTAATGTATTGGTTTTACAGTATTTTTTTCTAACCTCTACTAAATTCACTTAGGAGGATTTTCAGGTTAGTTGGAAAACACTGATGCTGTAGACTTTGAAAGAAAACAGAATTGTGGGAGCATGGGCAATAAAGCGGGAGGAGTGCCACTCCCTGACAGTGGTACCTATCTCTTAACTTCTCATTGGATTTCTAAACTCCCATTCATTGGAGGCCAGAAGCTGAGGGTGCTAATGGAAAATGACAGGTGGGAAAGGGGTATCTGGAGCTATGGTAGCAATAAACAAGAACACCAGCTAATAAAGTTGCCATATAGAGAATAAAACCCTTAAGTGTTTTTACCTGAGACTGCTTTGAGCAGCAGTAACCCAGGTCTTACTTTGTGCCACAGATAAATTTAAATTACAAACTTGTTTGAGTTACATTAGGGTAGAATATGTACTATGGGTAAAACAAAAAACAAAAACAACAGCACTGAGTCAAGGAATGAGAATCATTTATAAAATGCTCTCCTTTTAAGACTGAAGGCTTACAATAGGTTCAGATGCATTCTGAAGTAATACATCAGGCAAGTGAAAGCCCCAATAAATGGAGGAAAGAACAGAAAGTGTCAGCAAAAAATTTTTTTGACTGGTTAGATCTTTCTGAATGTTAACACCATCATGAGGATATCAGACTGTCCCTGGTGGAGTGTGCAACTCGATCTTGGGGTCGTGAGTTCAAGGACCACTTTGGATATAGAACCTACTTAAATACACTTTAAAAAAAATACCAGGCTGTCCCTATTCAAGTATCAGGTAACCTCACAATTATGTGCTTAAATCAGATCCCTTTAAAAGTGATCATTTCTCTTATTACTTATTGAGGCTAAAGAAGTTGTTTTATTGAGAACTGTTGTTAAGACTGATTACATTTTTGCACTTGCTGTGTATGTGTGTGTACACACTTTAGAAGATTGCACTAATACTTGGTAACTAATTTGTGGAAAGTTTGGTGCTCCCAATATCTGCTCCCGTGCAGATACTTAAATATTTGCATTATTTGTAATAACCCAAATCTCACTTTTCTAAAGATAATCTTTTGTAACATGAATAAAATCTTAACCACGTATTGATATTAAATTTTTAAAAACTTGTTACCATTACGACAGCTTAAAGCTTAAAAAAGTTAAATTAGGGACTTAACTAAAAAAAAAGTTAAATTAGAGCTTAGTGGATAGAAATAGTCTAAAGGCTCTTTTTTAAAAGGCTCTTTAGGGATGCCTGGCTGGCTCAGTCAGTAGAGCATGCCACTCTTGATCTTAGTTAGGGTTATGAGTTCAAACCCCATGTTGAATGTATAGATTGCTTAAAAAAAAAAATCTATTAAAAGTTTCTAAAAACAATTACTGAGTGTATGCCTCACTGCAATAAACATCCTTCTGAGAACTGCCTATGAATAGGCACTCTTATAAAATGCTGCTTTAGCAAAAATAAATATATTCTATGTTATCACATTTACCTTTTTAAGAACTTTTCTGTTCCATGAAACTGAGTACCTTAGTGTTTTATTAATACTGGTATATATGAGGCTTGCCTTAATTAACTGGCTTGTTTCCATTTCAAATAATAATTAGGGGTGAAAATAGAGATCAGAATCCTTATTAGTGTAATAGAAAATGTGGCCATTTGGGTACTTTTTGTTTAGGGTTTATTTTTGCTGCTGTATTGGCAAAATACTGAAATGCAGAAGATGGACGTGTTCCAGGACAGAAGATGGTAATTATAGGGGAGGCATCTGCCGTGACAGTTATATTCTGTACGTGTTACATCTATTGCTGTAATAATTGCAAGCAAACAAGGTTGTAGACACTTGTCTTCATTTTGTGATGGATGGCTCTTTCCTTTGCAGCCAAACAGGCAAAAAGTTAATGGCGAAGTGTCGAATGCTTATCCAGGAGAATCAAGAGCTTGGAAGGCAGCTGTCCCAGGGACGTATTGCACAACTTGAAGCAGAGTTGGCTTTACAGAAGAAATATAGTGAGGAGCTTAAAAGCAGTCAGGATGGTAAGGGGTTTTTTGAAAAGTTTGATTAACTTTGCACTGGCTTTTAAAAAGTTGCCAGGCATGAATATTACAGATTAGATTCTGTATGTACTAATTTGTGCTGATGATTCTATAAAATTATTAATGGAACATTTCTAGTTGAGTCAGCAAAGCCATTTTAGTGCCCCCCCTCACCCCCCCCCCCCCGCGACTTTCTTATTTATTGTGCAAATTTCATAAGTTTTTGGATTTTTGGGGGAGGTGCAATTTGGTGAAAGAAGGCACTGCATACATATACACATTTATATTCAATATTTAAAAGGGATTATCTCCATTTAATCACTTTCCAAGTGTAAATCTTGGCAGTATTTGGCTATTTCTTGTGGTCTAGAAATCAGAATTGATTGTACCTGTTAAGGTCCTATTGAGTGAATAAGATGTGATATTTATTTATTATTTAAGATTTTATTTATTTATTCATGGAAGACACAGAGAGAGAAGCAGAGACACAGGCAGAGAGAGAAGCAGGCTCCATGCAGGGAACCCGACGTGGGCCTTGATCCCGGGTCTCCAGGATCACATCCTGGGCTGAAGGCAGCTCTAAACCGCTGAGCCACCAGGGCTGCCTCAAGATGTGATATTTAAATTTGTTCAAGATAAACTGAATTTAATTGTCAGCTGCTTCCTCCGCCCACCCCACCCGCCTTTTCTTGGGCAAGTGTAACTGAATTTGAGGAAGATGATTAGTAACTAAAATACCTGAACTCTGGAAATTAAATTGAAAATGAATATATTTGACAATTGTAAAGATCGGTTAGAATACCTTTTAAAGTACCTTTTCAAAGTGATAGTTGTTAGCTCTTACTATATGTAAACATAGTGACTAGGAGATTTTTGTATAGTAATGAAGGACTTTCCTTTCCCAAGCTTTTTTAGGAGTAAGTGGATATGTGAATTTTATCAATTTTCAAGAGTTATTTTTTCTGATTTTTGCTTTTGTTCTAGCATAGGCCTCTTCGGAGCATTAGAGGACCCACTGCTCCCTAGGGCTAAACTTGCTGTGGAGCTGAGATAGACAGTAGCTAGGGGGGTAAGGAGGAAGGGGACTGGCCATGTGGGCCCACAGGTAAACAGATGTGGAGTTGGATTTGGGATATAATCAGTTGTATAATATGGCTAGATTTGAATCAGTTTTAACTTGTTTGCTTTATAAAACTATTTTAAGCATGTCTCCCCCCCCAAAAAAAAAAGAACCAAACTCATTCTTAAATGGCTATTTTTAAATTTGAAGGAAAATTTTAAGATATATATATATTTTTTTAGAATTGTGTTTGTTCACGTAAACATTTATTGACTATCTGACTTTGTGATAGGCATTAATAAAGTCTGTTATAAATCTTTTAAAAATAAATGTTATAAGAATATTAAAGTAGGTTTGACTCTCCTTTGCACAGAACTGAATGACTTCATCATTCAACTTGACGAAGAAGTAGAGGGTATGCAGAGCACCATTCTAGTTCTTCAGCAACAACTCAAAGAGACGCGCCAGCAGTTGGCTCAGTACCAACAGCAGCAGTCTCAAGCTCCAGCCCCAAGTACCAGCAGGACTACATCTTCTGAGCCTGTAGGACAGGCGGAGGCCACAGGTAAAGACTGCAGTCGGCTGGCCAACGGACCAAGTAATGGCAGTTCCTCCCGGCAGAGGACGTCTGGGTCTGGATTTCACAGGGAGGGGGACACAGCCGAAGATGACTTTCCTTCTTCTCCAGGGAATGGTAATAAGGCCTCCAACAGCTCAGAGGAGAGAACTGGCAGAGGAGGTAGTAGTTACGTAAATCAACTCAGTGCGGGGTATGAAAGTGTAGACTCTCCCACGGGCAGTGAAAACTCTCTCACACACCACTCAAATGACACAGACTCCAATCATGACCCTCAAGAGGAGAAAACAGTGAGTGGGAAAGGTAACCGAACTGCGGGTTCCCGCCACGTTCAGAATGGCTTGGACTCAAATGTAAATGTACAGGGTTCAGTTTTGTAATATTTTTTCCAGCAAATTTTTATACAGTGTCATTTAATTTGGGAGAGGATACTGTCCAGAAAATTAACGCATACTTTTGTCACAATTTGCCTTTTTTTGTGGGTGTGGTTTTTTTCTTTCCCTTTTTCTCCCCCCTCTCTTTCTTTGCTTCAATACCTCTGCC
Organism: Canis aureus; assembly: GCF_053574225.1. Taxonomy (NCBI): domain Eukaryota; kingdom Metazoa; phylum Chordata; class Mammalia; order Carnivora; family Canidae; genus Canis; species Canis aureus. Next base: position 49,519,146 of record NC_135611.1, read on the forward strand.
ACTTTGGAAATTGTAACAGTTAATTACCTTGAATGTTGCTAACAGGACATTTTGTGTAGGGTCAAGTTATTTTTATATGAGTTAATGTGAAGTTGTAAATGGAAATCTTTCCTTAAAGTATAACACAATGATGTCTGTATAAATCTGTGTCTATCCTAGAACCTGTGCTGTGTAAGGGCATTCTTACTCATGCTGTTATTATACTTATGCACCATTCAGACTTGTTAGAGTAGATGTGGGTTTATGACTGCCAAGTTTGCCCAGTACAGTAGTTTTATCACTAAAAGTTGGACTTGCTGATGGAGTCCTATAGTAGTTTCAGTGTTAGATACAGTTTTTTCCACCATACATCCGTGCATTTTCTCTTTAGGTGACTGAATGTTTAAGAAATTTGTGTGCATAGTTACTCAGTTTTTATGAACTGTTGTATCCTGTTAATGCATATTGCTCTGTGACTCCAGTATATCTTACCTGTACTGACCAAACCTAAATAAAGATTTTTATTGTAACCGCTTGCATTAGTTTTTTTTATTTGTATCTCTGTGTTTAGCATGTCATTTATTTTTATTGAATTGATGAATTTTTACTCATCATCCTTCAGCATACCACAGTGGTGAAGCTTAAGTTCATGCATCAATCTTGATTGTGCACTTAGTTTTTTAGAAATGTATGCTTTGGGGTGTCAGGTCAGCTCGGTTGGTGGAGCGTGCAACTGTTGATCACAGAGTTGTGTGTTACAGCCCCACACTGGATGTAGAGATTAAAAAAATCTCTAAAAACTGTTTTGCAAGATCAACATGGAATTTAGGACTATAAATTTTTTTTCTGATTTGTAAAAAATCATAAAATATTCAAATATTCAGAAAAGAAGAAAATATGTAAGTATTTGTCAGGTTTTAGTTGAAAAGTACAGTTTGTTTTTGTGAAATGATTTCACGTAATAGGGATATCTGTATAGTCAGTGATGTTCATTTTAAAACATCGGCTACATTCAGGTCACAATCTCAGGGTGGGTGAGATCAAGCCCTACGTCGGGTTCCGTGCTCAGTGCACAGTCTGCTTAGAGTTTGTCTCTCCCTCCGGTCCTCTACCCCCCTTCCACCCCCCATTTTCGCTTGCTCTCTCTAAAATAAATCTTTAAAATAAATAATAAACATTGGCCACTGCTATTGATTTATATTAATAACATGCCTGCTGATGTTACATGGTTAAGGCTTAATGGGGTGTTAGAGTGAAGGGGAGTATGTTCTTAAGATTCAAAAGCTAGCTTTGTTGTCTTATTTTAAACATTAAGTATCAGTGTATGGTATGGAATGGTTTTAGAATTCGTAGCTTTTCATATGTGTGGTTGGGATGAAATGTTATTTCTGCTGAAAGCAAAATATTTTTTGGTTTTAGGTATTCCATCATAATCAAGGAACCTCAGAAGTGGAATTAACGACACTTGAAACAGGTACACTTATTTGAAAATAGCTCCTGGCATACAGGTGTATATCTTGTCTTCATTGCTTTGTTTAGTCTCTTGTAGTCTCAAGTAAATAGATCCTACACAATTTTAAATACATTTACTTAGTATAATTTACATTTTATTGTATATTACAATACTAAATATTCTGTTTATGAAGTACTTTTGACACTAGTTTTTCTTATGTCCTTTTTTAACTTGGCCCCATTTTAACAAAAATGGAATTTCTCTTTTGATGTGTAATCTTTGGTGTACAATAGGAAATTAACTTTTCAACTAGTGATAGAATTTCATGACTAAATTTAATATAGACTTGTGGTACATCATTACCGATTTTCAAGTTTCTGGTGGATCTGTGTTAGTTGATGAGTAACTAGGGCAGAGAGAACTTTGGTTTGTGCAAAGTCTATATTCTTCCTTTTTGGAACTGGAAACTTTTTGTTGGTACGTCTAAGATAAGAGAGGTTGTAAGTCATAATCCAGGATGAGCAAGTGGCTTCTGGAGCTAATGGATCTGAATTCTGGCTTTACTGCTTACCTGTTTCATGGCTTGGGCAAACTGCTTTCTCCCTCTGTGGCTCCATTTTCCCCTGTAAAAAGTGTGTTCCCTTTAAGTGGAACAAGTAGAAGTGCTGAAGATTTTTTTTTTTTTAATATTTTATTTATTCATGCGAGAGAGAGAGACATAGGTAGAGGGAGAAGCAGGCTCCACACAGGGAGCCCGATGTGGGACCGGACCCAGGGACTCCGGGATCATGCCCTGGGCCAAAGGCAGGCGCTAAACCGCTGAGCCACCCAGATGTCCCAGTGCTGAAGATTCTTTAGATGACTCCTGAGAACAGAATCCTGCCATTTGGCAGAAACTTGAGTACTGCCAAAAAAAGGTTAATTGTAAGGGCAGTCAACTTGAATAAAACCCCAAAAGTAAGATAATTGTGATGTCTCTCCTTTAGCATCATTCCAGGGAGATTTGTACTATGAGGATAGTAGGAAATGCCTTAATATTTTTGATGTCTGTTGAGTACTTAACTGACAGATGTGTTTGTTAATTCATGAGAGACACAGAGAGACAGGCAGGGGCGGAAGCAAGCTCCCTGTGGGGAGCCCCATGCGGGACTGGATCCCGGGACCCCGGGATCACAACCTGAGCCAAAGGCAGATGCTCAGCCCTTGAGCCACCCAGGCGTCCCAACACATTTTATATATATATGTTTTTACTCTCACCTCCATGAGAAGAGGCACTTGTTGACCATTTTACAGAACAAAGGAATTTAAAAGGCTTAAGTGATCACCCAAAGGTTGATAAGTGTTGCGTCTGCCCTCTAGGGTGCTGTCATCAAAGCTTCCTGGACATAACCCCCCTCAGACCTGGCAGCAGAAGCGTGTCTGATTCCAAGAACCCAGGCTTGGCGCTGTGTCCTCTTGACTCATCCTCTGGAGTAGGAGGAAGAACTGTGCTGGAGCTGAGCGTGACATCTCAGAAGCAGTCCGAATGGTTGCTGTGCCAAATATGTAGGAGCTAGAGACAACCAAATGAACCAACAATGCAGTGATGGGGTAAAATATAAATTATAAAGATTCTGAATATATCATTGAAGATGCTGGTTAAAGTAAGAGGGTTAAGAATAGTCTGAGAAGTGGTTAGTTTGACTTTTGAAGGCAATACCAGTCTGTGAACAAGAGGATTGAGACCATTTCATGAAGGTCTGGCATTATTGGAGGGGGGTTTGCCCGTTGCCATCTCTTCACATAAGGTTCAATGGATGCAGCTGCTGGGAAGGTTGTAAGGAGAACAGAAGTATAACCGTGCTTGATACAGAGGTCTCACTAGATGTTCCTTCTCTTGGCCTCTCAGTTATATTTGATGCAACTGACCACTCTAGTTTCTGGGACACTTCTGCAAACAAAATGCAAAGCCATTCTGTCTCACAGTTTTCTCTCAGATATTCCTTATTTCTCATTAGTAGCAGTTTGTCCTTTAGACCAGTCATTGCCCCCTCCTCTGTTGACGCTTTCTTGGGAGTTCATTTATCCCCAGGATCTTACAACCCTGAATAATGTCATTACCTTTGATCTGGAGCCATCACGGGGGAGTTGTGCCAAGAACCGAGCTACCCCTATTGTCAGGAGTGCACCGCAAACCAGCTGTGGCCAATCCATAGTGTTGAGTCATTGTTCTTTTAGACCAACCAGGGAGTTTGCCACATGGAAGGTTGGGGGATTCTACCTTCTGGCTTAAATCTGGCTTGCACTCTTGCAACCCTATTTGTGGAACTTAATGAAGAACAGTTGTGAGGCCCCTTCAGGAGAAACTGGCCCAGTAGCTGCTGTAGCAGTGGCCCTTCACTTGCACTTGGAGATTATGGTGGCTACCCACTCATTCCTTACCAGCCTGGGTAGCATATACTTATAGATTTAGATAATTTTTTGTTTGTTTTTTAGGATTTTATTTATTTATTCATGACAGACAGAGAGAGGCAGAGACATAGACACGGAGCTGTAGGACTCGATCCTGGTACTCCGGGATCATGCCCTGAGCCAAAGGCAGATGCTCAACCACTGAACCACCCAGGAGTCCCTCGATACAGTTTTTAAAATGATACTCTTCTTTTGCCTATTTGTTATTCTTAGTTCCTATCTGGCCCATTCAAAGCTCTGAAGAGAGCTTGGTGAACAACTATAATGAGGACTCCCCAGGTGCTGTGTGCCCCCTCAACAAAAGCAAGCAATTATCCTCTCAGTTTTTGCTCTTGGTTCTTGATAGACCCTCCAGGTAGGAAACTATTGAATGCATTCCTTGCATCCAGAAGAACATACTCATATTTGTTAGGCATTGGGCATAAAGAATATATTAGTATTCATTCATATTTAATGCCTGTAATGTATTAGGACCTGTGCATAAAGCAATATAACAAGACGAACTTGCAAAGCTTATGTAGTTGAGTACAGGAGACCGATGAAACCAGGAATTTTAACATCTTGTAAGAAAAGTTAGGTAGATGATGCCAAGGGGCACCAAATGCAGGAGATAGGAAGGCTTCCTGGAAGAAGTGATAATCTAAGTGGAGTGCTTGCTACCCAGCAAAAGACAAGTTGCACTGCTAATTGAGATTTTGTATGTATGTATGTATGTATTTATTTATTTAAAAACAGAGAGAGAGAGAGGCAGAGGGAGAAGCAGGCTCCATGCAGGGAGCCCGACCTGGGACTCGATCCTGGGACTCCAGGATCACGTCCTGGGCCGAAGGCAGCAATAAACTGCTGAGCCACCTGGGCTGCCCCTAATTGAGATTTTGAACAGAAAGGAAATAATAAAGCCTGGAAGAGGTGGATTTAATGAGTTTGGTTTAGATGAGTTAAACTTGGTGTGTTGAGAAATTTTAATGGAGAAGGCATCTGCTCAGGGGACTAGATTAGAGATTTCAGAGTGGTCAGCATGTCATGGTAACTGAAGCCATGGGAGTGACTGGTATTACTCAGAGTGCTGGTGCAGAGTAACAACCTTGAATATATAATAAGGGGCAAAGTAAGCCCACAAAGGAGACTAAGTAGCCTAAGATGTAAGGGGACACAAATAGAACAGAGCATGAAGCCAAGGCACAAAGTTCCATACATTCCTTGGACTCTCGTATTTTTCGGACAGGGAACACATTGCAGACAGATTTGCTGCTGAATTCTTAAGGAGGACTGCTGATTCCATCACTACTCCAGACTCTTAAGGATTTCTCCCAAATAAAACACTGTTATACAAGCATTTCCTACCTGTGTGGCCAGTGCTCTAGCTTTCTTCTCTGGTTCCTTTGGCCCATCCATATTCCTCTGCAAAGTCTTAATGCAGATTCCGAGGACCTAATGAGTTTTCAGTCTACTTCAGGAGGATTCTCCAGGCTTGGCAACCATTTCCCTTGCACATTGTGACACAATTCTCTTGCCCCAGTGTTCTCAACAAGCTGCCCTGCCCACCTAGAAACCCCTTTCCTTCCTGCCATATTCAAAAATCTTAACTTCCTCACAGGAATTCCGTGTGGATATATCAGGATGCTCTCAGTGGCATGTGACACAATAGCTTGTCTAATTCAAGCTGGCTTAAACAAGAAGGGATATTTGTCTCACATAGTTGGAAAATTAGAGGTTGAATTTAGAGACTGAATTTAGTGTTCACTTCAGAGATGCCCTCAAAGGTTGTACTCTTTCCATATTAGCTCTGCTATCCTCAGTGTGTTGGTCTTGGCAAGGGTCATGCTGTCTCTCCTCATGCTCAAAAGATGGATGCAACAGTTCCAGGCCTCACACCAAGACACTGTCCAAATGTAAGAAGGATCCATCCTTCTTTCTAGATCCTAGGTGGGATCTTTGGTTTCCACAGCCAATCTAGCAAGCTTCCCTTCACACTTCGAAGGCCAAGATTGGGTCACGTGAGTGTTCTGAAAGCATTGCCCAGGGCTAAGGTTAATTATATAGAGTAAAATGGATAGTGGGAATCAATCACTATAACTCGATTATGGGAAAGAGGTGAAAAAGTATCAAGTCTAAATAACCATAATATTCTGTCACCAATTACTCCACCCAGGTGTTTACCCTTGCCAATATTGACCATCAGTGATTGTTAAATGTTAATTATTTAAAATTTCTAAGGAGTTTTAAATTTTTTCTGAGCTTTATTTATTTGAGAGAGCGTATGGGTGGTGTAAGCAGGGGGGAGGGATGGAGGGAGAGAGAATCTCAAGCAGATGCAGTGCTGGCAAGGAGCCCAACCCGGGTCTCCATCTCACAACCCTGAGATAACGACCTGAGCCGAAACAAGTGTCAAATGCTTAACCCACTGAGCAACCCAGTCACCCCTAAATATTTTTATTTTATTTTATTTATTTTTTTAATTTATTTTTTATTGGTGTTCAATTTACTAACATACAGAATAACCCCCAGTGCCCGTCACCCATTCACTCCCACCCCCCGCCCTTCTCCCCTTCCACCACCCCTAGTTCGTTTCCCAGAGTTAGCAGTCTTTACGTTGTCTCCCTTTCTGATATTTCCCACACATTTCTTCTCCCTTCCCTTATATTCCCTTTCACTATTATTTATATTCCCCAAATGAATGAGAACATATAATGTTTGTCCTTCACCGACTGACTTACTTCACTCAGCTCACCCCTAAATATTTTAAGTAATCTCTACCCTTAATGTGGGACTTGATCTGAATAGCCCCAGACCAAGAGTTGCATGCTCTGCCAGCTGAGCCTCCCCAATTATTATTCAAATAAGAATTGTTTCCATATCTGTGGCTGACTCTAATCTTTGTATGGGGGTCTTATGCAGCCCTTGGGGATGTTTAAAGCTTTTGGAGAGAATGTCCTGAAAATTCATTAATATTTATTAATGCATTAAGCAGCCGCTACTGTGGGTCTGACACTGGCCTGAGAGCTAGAGAGAAGACAAAGCAAGAGCTCGCTCTCGAAGACTAGTCCACGCTGTGGGGGCGTGTCCAGGAGAAACACCCAGACCTGAGCCTGGAAAGTGACTGGGTGGGGGGAAGGAGGTGGGTATTAAGGTTCTAGATAGCTCTGAAAAATTGAGCTTCCCCCGATGAGACAGCGAGAGTAAGCCGTAAACACTTTGAAACACAAGAGTGGCCCAACGTATTCCATGCACCCACTTCCTGCAGATTCTCCAGACTGCTCCCTGGAGGAAATCCTTTTGGTCTGTGGGATTAAGACCCTCACATTTTCCTCACCCATTCGGCGCTGGAGCTGATGAGCCACCCTCACAGGAGAGCACGGAGAAGGGTTTGCCCAGAGAACCAAGTTAACCCCTGATGAATGGAGGAGCTTTCCAAGCCACCAGAGCAGGACGCAACCGCCTGCAGGCCTTCAGCTGGCAGGATTCGCACCCACATCCTCCCCACTGGGATTTGAGTCCTGGGCTCAACGTGGGGTACTATCTTGTCACCCCCACTTTTCACTGACTCGAAAGAAGTTCAAAAAGACTTGTCTTCCCCTCCGCCCCCCAAACCAAAAACGTCGGGACAAACTACAGCCCTAGGGTTTTCGGATAAAGGCTGGGTGATGGCGGGCGACTCCCGGTGCGCGGCCCGCTGACGGCCCTCCCAGCCCCCGCGCGCCCCGCCGTCGCGCCTGCGCACTGGCGCCCGCGGGGCCGGAGGCGGGGCAGCCCGCGGCTCCGCCCCCTGGCGCGGCCCTTCGGCTGCCTGGCAAGACTGCCTCGCTCGCTCTCAGTGCCGGGCAGCAGCAGCGCGAGGTGTTCGTGCGGCAGGATGAGTGCAGGCTCTGATCCCGTGGTCATCGTCTCGGCGGCGCGGACCCCCATAGGTAAGTGGCCGGCGGCGGCTCGGCCGCGCGGACCCCGGAGCCCCGGGGATCCCCCGGAGCCCCTCGGAACCCCGCACCTCGCGCCTCCTCGGGCCCGCCGGCCGGCAGCCCCGCCCCGTCCTCGCCCGGTGAGGCCCACCGCGCGTCGCGTGCTCCGATTGGGTCCCCGGGTAGAACCATCGCGCCGCCCTGCCGTGCTATTGGCTGGCGGAGATAGGCGCTGTCTTTCGAGTCCTCTGGTTGGCCAGCTCCGGGAGGAACCATGTCGGCCCTGTGGCGGCAGGGGCGGGGTCGCGGGGTGGCCTGAGCCGGGCGGGGGTGGTGAACGGAGGATTCCTGAGACTTGCCTCCCGTGGCTTAGCGCCGTGGAGATTTCAAAGCCCTTGGGCTGTCGACCCCTTTTGTTGGGGGGAGCGTGGGCCGCCCCCATCTGCTGGCGCTGGGGAAATGGAGGGGTGGGTTTCCCGCGGGTCCGCTCGGTCGCGGGCCAGCCGCGCTGGGCGCGCATCTCATCGCCCCTGCCTGCCCTTCTGCCCTAGGCTCCTTCAATGGTGCCCTAGCCACCGTCCCTGCCCATGACCTGGGCTCATCTGTCATCAAAGAAGTCCTGAGGAGGGCCGCTGTGGCTCCCGAAGAGGTGTCGGAGGTCATATTTGGACACGTTTTGGCGGCAGGTAACTCCTCAGGGACCGCGGAGGTTTATTGGAAGCCACTCATCATACCCCCCTTTCACCCCCCTCTCCCCCACCCCGCCACCCAGCTGCCGAAATCTAAGTTCCTACCTCCAGAGATCTGCTCGCGGGGGTTCCCTCTGTTGGATTTCTTCAGGCTCCCCCGTGCCAAGCCCCTTCACAGGCATTTCCTGGTGAGCCCGGGCTAGACCACCGCCCTCCACCGTCTTTTCACTCCTTAGAACCAGGCTCAGCCTCACCCACCAGAGACTGTACACGGCCCTCCGTATGCCCCTAAAGTGCCACATGTTCAACAAACATGTATGAATTCCTCGTTTGTGCCCTGCACCGTGCTAGGTGCTGGGGCCAGGGCTCCAACCACCCAGGTAAGGGCTCACTTCCCACTTGGGAAGGGAGGCCGCACTTCCTGCTCCTCACAGGGCTCTGGCTCCCTGGGTGGGGACACTGAGTCATCAGAGCGCTCCAGCCTCACTTCTGGTTCCCACTGAGTTTACAGACCTGCGATCACTGAAAGTTCCTGGTTAGTTATTAATAGATTCATGCTCACTCAGTAGCATAAATTCTCATTATTCCTAGTGGTACTGGGTAATGCTCACTTACAACTGACTTCTGTTTTTACCCTGAGACCTGGCCCATTGTTTGGTGAAGTCACTTGATGGTTTTCTAGTTCCTCTTCCTGATTCTCAAATTGTCCTTACGGGCTGTAAAGTTGGAGCCTAATGCTTTCTCATGAAAGGGCTTTATTTATTTATTTTAAAGATTTTTATTTATTCATGAGAGACGCAGAGAGAGAGAGAATGAGAGAGAGAGAGACAGGCTCCATGCAGGGAGCCAGATGCGGAACTCAGTCCTGGGACCCCAGGACCATGCCCTGGGCCGAAGGCAGGTGCTAAACCACTGGGCCACCCAGGGATTCCCCTCTCAAGGGCTTTAAAATACACGAGTAACATCCTCAGACTGGCCACCTTCAGTCCACATCCTCCTTCCTTCCCAGACCTACCCACAATTCAGACTTACTCAGTTGCCATAGGGTGCTCCATGCTGGTTTCCCTGTTATCTCTTCCACATCTGTCCTCGATAGTACCTCTACATAATTTAATGGAAATAATAGCTGTGTTCATTGAGGGCCTAATAAGCGCTGGGCTTTTAAAGCACTGTGCTTAGTGCTTTCATTGCTTTACTGAGTCCTATCCATAACTCCACTGACTTGTATTATCTCCATTTTGCAAATGAATAAATGAGATTTTGAGAGGTCAAGTCACTTCTTTTTTTTAATTTTTTTTAAGATTTTGTTTATTCATGAGAAACACAGAGAGAGAGAGAGAGAGAGAGAGAGAAGCGCAGAGACACAGGCAGAGGGAGAGCAGGCTCCATGCAGGGAGCCTGATGTGGGACTCGATCCTGGGTCTCCAGGATCAGGCCCTGGTCCGAAGGCAGACACTCAACCGCTGAGCCACCCAGGGATCCCCCAGGTCAAGTCACTTCTCCAGGGGCACAGTTTGAAGTGCAGCTAGCATTTGAACCCTCATCTGTTCTAGTCCTTAAAGCCAGGTACCTTTCACAGTCCTGTAAAAATATTAACCAAGCACCTGCTATGCACCACTAGGGATAAGCAGTGTTCATAAAGGGTAGAATTCATCATTCTTGTGGAGCTCATATACTGCTAAATGCTAGACTATATTATCTAATTATGTGTAGGACTCATTTCTTACCTTGAAGATGGGGGTTATAAATAAACACATAATATTTTTATGAAGGAGTTATTTATTTAAATGTATATGTAATTAATTGTAGCTTCAAAAACGAGCCTGAAGTGATTGTCTTTTTTATTAACTACCATGCTATGTGTTTCATTTAAGATTTATTTATTTGAGAGAAAGTATCTGCATGAGTGGGAGGAGAGGCAGAGAGAGAGGGAAAATGTTAAGCAGACTCCCCACTGAGCTTGGAGCCGGACTTGAGGTTCAGGTTCAGGACCCTGAGATCATGTATGACATGAGCCAGAATCAAGAGCCGGCCACCTAACCGACTGAGCCACCCAGGCATCTTTGATTCTTTTTAAAAAATTTTTATTTAATTTTAAGATTTTATTTATTTATTCATGAGAGACACAGAGAGAGATTGAGGCAGAGACACAGGCAGAGGGAGAAGCAGGCTCCCTGCAGGGAGCCCAGCATGGGACTCGATTGTGGGACTCGATCCTGGGACTCCGGGATCACACCCTGGGCCGAAGGCCGGTGCTCAATTGCTGAGCCACCCAGGTGTCCCGGCATCCTTGATTCTGTCTTTTTAATAATTTTTCCTATACCTGTCTTCAGTCTCAGTCTCAAGGCTACCAGTCTAATCCCAGATAAGGAACATTATGATGAAGATAATCTTTAAATTTTTGTCTGTGACCCATTTGCTAGTTTTTTGCTAACAAACTCATTGAGGAAGGATGCTAGGTATGGGTAGATCTGAAATTTGCAACAGATTAACCACTGTATAAACATTGATCCTTTGATAACAGACAGTGGGGACTGAGAACATTTGGAACTTTCAACTCCCTTCCCTTCTCTGCTACGATTATGTGCGTGGTCTATTTCTTGCTGAGAGGTCTCTGTGTTCCCTGTCAGGTTGTGGGCAGAATCCTGTTCGACAGGCCAGTATGGGTGCAGGAATCCCTTACGCCGTTCCAGCGTGGAGCTGCCAAATGGTCTGTGGGTCAGGCCTAAAAGCCGTGTGTCTTGCAGCACAGTCAATAGGGATCGGAGACTCCAGCATTGTGGTGGCAGGAGGCATGGAAAGTATGAGCAAGGTGAGGCTTCTGGAGGTAAGGCTGTCACTGACCGCTCCCTAATAAACTCCTGTCCATACCATAGCAGAGTAAACTGATGCGTCTTAGAGCTGAAACCAAACAGTAAACAAATAAACAATGGATTCCACCTCCATCTCTACCTGGATAGGATACTTTTTTTTCTAAAATGTTATCAGCATAAAAAAGCATAAAATATTTCCTGAATTAAACTTACTACATTAGTTGGTTCATCTTAAATTTCTTTCTCCTTGTGGGAAAAAGTCAAAAACAGATGTTTTCACTTACTGTCCTGCACTTGACAAGGAGGACCCCAGGGACCAAATTTGGTCGACCCTTTTGAAAGCATTTGGAATGTGGAAAAGAGGACCAGTGAGTGGTACCTTCTCTAATAGGCTTGCCAGGTGGGATTTGTTTCACCAAGGTCCATCCCTCGAATTGGCATGGCAGTGAAAAGGAGAAAGTATAGCCCTTGCTTCCTCCAGGCAGTTGCAGGTCTGACCTGAAGGTCCGCTAGACAGAGGCTGATTCTGCTCAGTGGCCCAGGAGGAGGTAAGGTGAAGGCATCAAACAGGGTCAGCGTAACCCTGACGGGACTGTGCTAGTGTCTGTGTCGCACTTTGCAAGATGCTTTTGTACATACAGTCACAACAGCCCTTTGAAGGTAGGTGGTATCATTCCCAATTTACAGGTCAGGAAACTGAGGCCCAGAGCCAAGTTTCTGACTCCAGGTCTTTCCATTCTATTAGAGCTGCTATAGAGTTGGTAGGAGTTAAAAAGATCCCCCCACCCAGAAATCCCGAGTTAATTAGGCAACCTGGTTATTCTCACTATAGGCATTACATCTTTTGTTTTTTTAAAAGATTTTATTTATTTCTTCATGAGAGAGACAGACACATAAGGAGAGGGAGAAGCATGCTCCCTGTGGGGAGCCTGATGCGAGACTCTGTCCCAGGACCCTGAGATCATGCCCTGAGCTGAAGGCAGACACTCAACCACTGAGCTATCCACGCGTCCCAGCATTACATCTTTCATAAATAAATGACACATTGTTAGCATCCTTTATGCCTTTGGATGAGATCCTCATTTAACAAATAGCTAGTTGCCTCTTTGGAAAGAATAAATGAAGTTTTTAAGGAAATAGGACACAAAATGGGTTGATGTGGTGGTAAATGGAAATAGCTAGGTAGGAGAGGATCAGCTTCTCAGGAGCAGACAGGATAGAATAGACTGCTGATTCTAGGGGTCTTCAGGCCCTAGGCCCTGGGTGAGGAAGAGGACAGGTCCCAGGGGCAACTAGGTGAAGACTGAGCAACACCAGGTAGTGTTGAGTGGGATTTTGAGGAAAAGACTAGTTACACCCAGTCCTAAGTCCATTTGTATTTCTTGTTGCCAGGCTCCTCACTTGGTTCACTTGAGGGCAGGAGTCAAGATCGGGGAAATGCCATTGGCCGACAGCATCCTCTGTGACGGGCTCACTGATGCATTCCACAACTATCACATGGGCATAACAGGTAAGGCCGACGCCACTGGAAACAGTAACTGCACGAAGTTTAAAAAAGATCATGTAATTGCTAACTTTACAGATGCTTTCCTCCTGGAGGGTGGGCACCACGTCCTGATGACTCTGCATCACTGCTGGTGAGGCTCAGTCCACCTGGATAAGCCAACCTGGGGAGATAGCCTGTCTCCCCAGTGTTGACTCCTTGACCATCATGGAATGTTAGAGGCAGGTGGTGTTTCAGAGCTCTGAGCAATGTCCCATTTTACTGTTGGAAGAAACCAGGGCCCCTGAACAGAGGTTTTGTGGCCCAGGCAACATCAGAGGCGAACAGGTGCTTCTGGTGCCTTGCACTGCCTTCTTTGCCTGGCACGACCCAGTCTTTGTAGGTTGTCTGCGGTTCAGGTGTCCTGGCAGGGCAGCCAGAAGATCAAATGAGCTCCTGTCTTTTCCTGCATTTAGAATGTAAAGCTTAAGAACAAAAGGAACATTTAACTTTAGAGTTAAAGGAATAAGCCCTGAGAGGTTCCACCCTTGTTTATTTATTTATTTATTATTTATTTTTAAAAATTCTTTTTTTTTTTTTTTTTAATGATTTCATTTATTTATTCATGAAAGACACAGACAGACAGAGAGAGAGAGAGAGGCAGAGGCAGAGGCAGAGGGAGAAGCAGGCTCCATGCCGGGAGCCTGATGCGGGACTCAATCCAGGACTCCAGGATCACACCCTGAGCCGAAGGCAGGCACCAAACCGCTGAGCCACCCAGGAATCCCCTCCACCCTTGTTTAAATGCATATGGTAGTGACTCTGGGTCTAGGTGAAGGTATAATAAATCTGATGGAAGTCATATGAAAAAGTGGGGGAAAGAGCAAGATTCTAAGCAGAGGGAACAGCATATGTCAAGGCAAAGGCGGAGAGGCATACAGGCATGGGGAGCAGTGAGAAGCTGAAGTGTCTTGGCCACCAAGAGCGAGACCAGCAGCGAGGATGGCTGGAAAGGGTGGCCAAGCCACGGGAGGCTCTGTATGCCGTGCCGGGCTCTTACTTGTCATCCTGTCCCAACCGGAGATCCTCAAAGTGTCATACTCCAGCCAACTGTCTCAACATCACCATAGGCTGTCCTTGAAAATCTAGCTCCCAAGCCCCTTTCCGCAGGGTCACAGGCTGAATTGTGATCTTCCGAAGGTCATACATTGAAGCCCTAACCCCCAGAACCTCAGAATAGGACTGTATTGGTAGTTGGGGCATTTGAAGGAGTAATTAAGTTAAAACAAGGCCTTTACTGTGGCCCTTAATGCTGTCTAACTGGTGGCCTTGTAAGAAGAGGATGAAATATGGGAGATGTCAGCCCAGGACAAAGACTAGGCAGACACAGCGAGAAAGCGGTTGGAAGTGAGGCCTCAGGAGAAAACAGACCTGCTCAAGCCTTAATTGTGAACTTCTGTTCTCCATAATTATGGGAACATAAATTTCTGTTGCTTAAAAAAAAAAAAAAAGCCTCAGGCCATATTGTAGTAACAAGCAGCTGTTTTCAGGTATTGGCCAACAAGCACGTAAGACTGAGATTCTTTTTTTTTCCCCTTCCCCTGCTAGGGCCTTTATTCACAAGGGCCTTCCAGAACCTTCCAAATTCCCAGCACCCCACAGCCCTGCCGCCCGCAGGCTCCTTTTGGGGGACTATTTGGAATAGTCCAAATTAGCAACCACCCTCTACCCCCCTTCTTTCAGGCTCCAGACAAAGGCTGTGACTCTGGGGAAGGTCCTGCATCTTTTCCACAATGATGCAGGTATCTCTAGTGGGCTGGGCCTCAGGAGTAGGTTGGGAGGGACGGTTGCCAGGATCTACCATTTCCTACTTGCTACTGTCCTTCTCTTGTTGGTATTTCCTCTGCTCCTGGATGGCTTGTTCTAACAAGGGTAGATGCATTCTTTCCACATAAGTCAATACCTGGGCTGTTCCCCACGGAGCCTCTGTCTGATGCCTATCAGATCTTCACTCCTCTCAGCCTTGGGAAATCTTCCTTTCTAGAATAATATGGAGGAACATGTTGTTCTTCCCTTTCAGGTGCTTGAGACCCTGGGGACAAGGTACAGGGAGTCCACCTGGGCTTGGAATGGCTACATCCCTGGGATCACTCCAGATTGAATTATGTCACAGAGCCATAGCCTGCTGAATGTTCTCAGTGTGCCCCTTTCAGGGTCTCGGCCCAGGGGAAATAAGAGACCCAAGTTTGGGCAGCATCCGAAATGGTGGAGAGGGATGCTTGAAGATTCCTATCAGGGCACTGGGGCCTCGGGTTCCCTCCTCCTGCCCTGCACGATCCTATGGCAAGGGAGGGGCAGTTAGCAGAGGGCCTTGCTTCCCCTTCCGGGCAATTTCTTGCCCTTCTTCTGGGGTCCCCTCTCTGGGGGCTGTTCTAGGCATCCCCTGGATAAGAGAGGGGGACTCTCCCATACAAGTACCGTCTCTACCTCAAATGTGGTCAGTCACAAGACAGATTTTTTTTTTTTTAAGTAAGAGGCTTAAACTCTTGACCGTGAGATCAGGACCTGAGCTGAGATCAGGAGTCAGATGTGGAACTGACTAAGCTACCCAGACACCCCAAGATTCTTGGAAGAAGGGGAAAATCCCACCCTCACTTACTTTCTACCTGGGAGGATGGTGTCAATTGAGCTAGGGATGCAGAGGTCAGAGTTTGAAGCTGCTGAGATGCCTGGAGTTTGTGGGGCAGAGTATTGGAGAGAAGGGAGCTAGAAAAGGAGCTCCGGAAATCTCCATAAGTGTTCCCTCAACTCTTGGGTCAGATACTCAGCTATGCATGTGCAGGACCACACCCTACAAGGTCTAGTAGAAATAGCTGCTGGGGAGCTGTGACTTGATTACTTGGAAACAGGAGTGTTCTGATCATTCAGAGTAGAAACTTTACTGAACCCGCTGGACACTCCATTGACCTCTCAGGCCACTGTTTACGGCCAGGGCCACTGTAGCCCCACAGTAAGGAATACTCTAGACCCAAACTAATAAGTTTAAAAAATAAGCTTCAAAAGGATCTAGAAGATCTGCCAGTATGTTAATGGGAATGAAACTCAGTGTACTTGCTAAAGATAATAAAATCCAGATGTTCAATAGTATAGCAAATGTAATGTCCAGCATGCAATAAGAAATTTCTAGACACTCACAGAAGTAGGAAAATGTAGCCTATAACCAGGAGAAAAAATGGTCAATAGAATCTGATCCTCAATGGCAGATAATTGGAATCAGGAAACAAAGATTTTATTTTATTTTTTTGTTTTGTTTTGTTTTGTTTTGTTTTGTTTTGTTTTTGGAAACAAAGATTTTAAAGATGCTACTTTACCTGTGTTTAAGGATAAAGGAGGGGACGCCTGAGTGGCTCAGCGGTTGAGCGTCTGCCTTGGGCTCAGGGTGTGATCCTGGGATCTGAGATTGAGTCCCACATCAGGCTCCTTGCAGGGAGCCTGCTTCTCCCTCTGCCTGTGTCTCTGCCTCTCTCTCTCTGTGTCTCTCATAAATAAATAAATAAAATCTTAAAAAAAAAAGATATAAAGGAAAACATGGGGAGAATCTCAGTAGTAAAAGGGGAAATACACACAAGTACCAGATGAAAATTAGAACTGCAAAGCCCACGATCTGAGATGAGAACCCCACTGGATAGCCCTCACGGAAAACTGGAGACAGAAGACAGGCTTGGTTGATTTATAGTAGCAGATACGACCTGAAGAACACAGAGAAAAAAGATGGAAGAAAAAATGAACAGAGCCTCAATGACCTGGTCCAGGGCAAAATAAACTGAACTGACATGCGTGGAATAGGAGTCTTGGAAGAAAGAGAAAGGAAGCAGAAAAAAATATTGAAGAAATAATAGCAGAAAATGTCCAGATTTTGTGAAAAACACAATTCATTTACCAAGAAAGATAAAAGTTGCTCTCTGGCAAACTTAATAAAGCTACTGAAAAAGAAAAGATAAAAAAAATATGGAAATCAACCAGAGAAAAACTATTATCTTATGGGCATGGGAACAACAATATGAATGCTGGATAACTCATCAGAAACAGTGGAAGCTGCTGGACTAAAGTGCTGGAAGAAAGTCGTCCACCCAGAATTCTGCAACAAGTGAAAATAGCCTTCAAGAATTGAGAGTGAAATAAAGACCTTTCTTAGGTGAGGAAAAATGAATTTATTGCCAACACCCCTCCTTTCAGAAATGCTGAAGGACGTTCTTGAAACTAGAGGGAAATTTTAAAAATATTTTATTTATTTATTCATGAGAGACAGAGAGAGAGGGGGGGGCGGCGGGGCAGAGACCCAGGCAGAGGGAGAAGCAGGCTCCATGCAGGGAGCCTGATGTGGGACTCTATCCTGGGTCTCCAGGATCCCGCTCCAGGCTGAAGGTGGCACTAAACCGCTGAGCCACTGGGGCTGCCTGAAACCAGAGGGAATTGAAAGCAGATGGAAATTCAGATCTACAGGAATGAATGAGGAGCACCACAAATTTTAACTCTGCTGGTAAATGTAAAAGGGTTCTTTTTTTTTTCCTGTTAGTTTTTTTTTTTTTTTTTCTGTTGAAAGCAAAAAGTTTAACACTGTATCGTAAGGTTTACAACATATGCTATTGTGTGAGAACTAAGGATGGAAGAAAGTGGGCATATACTGTCTCAACGTTCTTAAATTTAACACAGAGCACTACAGTATTAACTCGAAGTAAACAGGTTAAGGACGCATAATGTAATACCTAGATTGTCACTAAAGACTGTGCAAAGACTTATGGCCGCAGGGTGGTCCCATCATAACTGTAGCAGACTTTCTCTTAGGAATTGACAAGTTGATGCTAACATTTATATGGAAACACAGAGGACCTAGAATAGCCAAACAAAGGAAAAATAGGACTTACATTATCCAATTCAAACACTGAGTATAAAGCTGTGATAACCAAGACAGTGTGGTTGTGGCATAAGGACAGGTAGGTGGGCCAGTGGAATGGAGTAGAGTTCAGAAATGGATATAGACTTGTGCTGATTTTCAACGAAGGTACCAGTGTAATGAGATGAGGGAAGGGAAACCTTTTCCAGTGAGTGGTCCTGGAACAAGTTACTCATGTGGGAAAGATGACCCTCAACTCCTACCTCATACCATAATTACACACATGGAAAAGATGACCCTCAATTCCTACTTTTCACCATAGTTACACATGTGGAAATGATGACCCTCAACTCCTATCTCACACCATAGTTACCCATATAGAAAAGAGAACCCTCAACTTTTATACCACCAGAGTTACATGGGAAAGATGACCTTCAATTCCTACCTCATACTAAACAGATAGTCACTTGTGATGAATCATGTACCTAAAATTAAAACCAAAGAAGTCGACATAGAATAGCTTCTGAACCAAAGAGCAATAAGTAAAGACAGTACTAAGAAGGCAATAACCTCAGAAGAAAAACTAGATAAATTAGATTTCTAAAAATGAAAACTTATGGGCAGCCCCAGTGGCGTAGTGGTTTCCTGTAGCCTAGGGCGTGATCCTGGAGACCCTGGATCAAGTCCCACATCGGGCTCTCTGCATGGTGCCTGCTTGTCCCTCTGCCTGTGTCTCTGCCTCTCTCTCTCTCTCTCTCTCTCTGTGTCTCTATGAATTAAAAAAAAAAAAAAAAGAAAAGAAAACTTATCATCAAAGGCACTATTAAGAAAATAAGCCGAAAGAAAGAAAGAAAGAAAAGAAAGAAAGAAAGAAAGAAAGAAAGAAAGAAAGAAAGAAAGAAAGAAAGAAAGAAAGAAAATAAGCCACCAACTGGGAGAAAATATTCATGATACATATAAGAATTTCTATAATAAGAATAAAAAAGACAACCCAATTGAAAAATGATCTAAAGATCCTGCACGTATTTCACAAAGGAAGATATATGAATGGCCAATAAGCACAAAAATGGGGCTCATCGTCACTTCAGGAAATGTAAATTAAAACCACAGTAAGAGGGATTCCTGGGTGGCTCAGTGGTTTGGCACCTGCCTTTGGCCCGGGGCATGATCCTGGAGTCCCGGGATCGAGTCCCACATCGGGCTCCCTGCATGGAGCCTGCTTCTTCCTTTGCCTGTGTCTCTGCCTCTCTTTCTCTGTCTCTCATGAATAAATAAATAAAATCTTAAAAAAAAAAAAAAAAAAAGAAATCTCCTGAAAGAGCGTGGGCCATTAAAAAAAACAAAAACAAAAACAACAACAACAAAAAAACACAGTAAGATACTACTCTACACCTACCAGAATGATTAAGATTAAAATAATTGACATCACCAAATATTGGCAAGGATGTAGAGCAACTAGAATTCTTCCTACATTGCAGGCATAAAGTGGTACAATGTACTTTGGAAAAGATTGGGCAATTTCTCTACCAAAGTCACGTGAAGACATGATCACTAAAAGCTTTGCACAAGCAAGTTCACAGTAGCTTTATTCGTAAGAGTCAAGATGTAGAAATGGTTGAGGTATCCACCAAAGGAGAATACATAATAAAAAAGTTGTACCATGGAATACCACTCAGCAAGAAAAAAGGAACAAACAGTAATCAATTTAACAATATGGGTAAATATGGGGTGCCTGGGTGGCCCAGTCAGTTAAGTGTCTGCCTTCAGCTCAGGTCGTGATCTCAGGGTCTTGGGATCAAGTCGCACATCATTAGGCTCCCTGCTCAGTGGAGAGTCTGCTTTTCCCTCTGCCACTCCCCCTCTTGTGATCTCTCTCATTGCCTCTCCCTCCCAAATAAATTAAATCTTTAAAAAAGAACCAATATGGGTAAATATGATAAACAGAATACTGAGCAAAAGACACTGAGTTGCATTTCTAATTTATGGTGAAAGAAATCAGAACATTATTTGCTTCAAAGAGGGCGAGATGGGGAAGGGGCTTGTGAGAACTTTCTGGGGTGATGGAAATACTACATATATGGGATATGTAGTTGCATGCATTTGTCAGAACTCATTGAATTATACATTTAATATTTTTGTATTTCACTCTGTATAAGTTTTACCTAAAAAAAGAAAAGAATTGTAAACAAATATTGAGCTCTAGTTATTAGGTTTGCTTTTCCCAGTGATGTGGGCCAGCATGTTCTGAAACTATCTTGTATAAATTCTAGATCTGAGCAAAGGAGTGGATATATTGAGGATAGTGGGAACCAGGCTTCTCACAATTATAGAAGGGAGTTCAAGTATGGCAAAGGGAAATGTGCACTAGTGGCGTTAGATTGCACCCAGAGACATCAGTGTGAATGCAAGGTATCCCGCGAGGGTGTATACAATTGCAAATTGTATGTGTATGTAAGTTCCTAGTGAACAGGCACAGAAACATTGACATGCCAGTAATAGTGAGCAGTCCTGACACCCAGATCTTTCTTTCTAAATACGTTCTCTTGGCAGCCTGGGTGGCTCAGCGGTTTAGCGCCGACTTCCACCTAGGGCGTGATCCTGGAGACCTGGGATTGAGTCCCACATCGGGCTCCATGTGTGGAGCCTGCTTCTCCCTCTGCCTCTCTCTCCCTCTCTTTCTTTGTCTCTCATGAATAAATAAATAAAATCTTAAAAAAAAAAAAAAAAAAAAAACCTTCTCCACTAAAGAGAACTAAGGTTCCTTTGAGAAGTGGCTCATTCCAGGGTAGGGCAAAGTGCTACAAAAATCAGGCTCCTCCCTGGCACTGCCTGTGGATGGGGCAGCCCCCTCCCGCTCGACATCACAGCCACTCTCAGACCTCTAGTAAAGCCCAAGATCATTAGAAAGGGCCAGGAAGTTCACCCAGGACCAGTCAGACCAATGTGTCAAATTTAAGCACGGCTGGCAGAAACCCAGAGGCACTGACAGGAGGGTGCACAGAAGATTCAGCGACCAGAACTTGATGCCCAGCACTGGTTATGGGAGTAGCAAGATGACAAAGCACATGCTGCCCAGTGGCTTCCAGAAGTTCCTAGTCAGGGAGCTTGAAGTGCTACTGATGTGCAACACATCTTCCTGCATGGAGACGGCTCATAGTGTTTCCTCAAGGACCACCAAGCCACCGTGGCAGGAGCAGCCCTGCTGGCCATCAGAGTTACCAATCCCAATGCCAGGCTGCACAGCAAAGAAAATGAACAGCTTATGTGCATATCATATTTGTGTTAATAAATCCATAAAACTATAAGAAAAAGTGCTTAGAGCACATGGGGACATGTCAGAAGGACACAGGAGCCAACTTAAAGGACTCCAACTGCCCAAATCTTGAACAATTTGAACATCACAATAAAAATGACAGTAATGGGTTATAGAACTTACTAAATGAAGTGAAAATATTTGAGTCCATACTGATGTCAGTACGATAAATGGAGAGAGGGAAAAGCCCTGTACAGTAGATGGCAGTTACTATATGCCAAGGAAGGTTGGAGTTGGAAAATCATGAATGCTGATGAGTAGCAGGGGGAATAGGGAAAAGGCATTTCGTCATGTCAAAAATACTCCCCATAACTTCCTGATCAAATATAAATTATAAATGGAAAAGTAGTAACTTTATGGTGTAGAGATGCTTTCACCAAGTGATCAGAGTTCACACACCTGGGATAAACTAATATCACAGGTATCATGATAAGATTCACTGAGATCATGTCAGTAGGATACCTGCTTTTCTGCAAAATCTTAATCTAATCTTGAGAAATCTCGAGCCTAAATTGGAGACATTTGATAAAAGAACTAGCCCCCGCTCTTCAAAAATATTGAGGTTAAGAAACACAAAGATAGTGTGAGGAAGTGTTCTCAATAAAAAGACACTAAAGAGATGGATGGTGAGGTGCAGGGCATGATCCTGTGCTGAACATACAAATTAGCCACAAAGGACATCACTGGGACAGGAGGTGGGTGAAACTTGTATATGGACCAAAAATTAGATATAGATAACAGGATTGTACCAGTTTCCTGATTTTGATAACTGTGCTTATGTAAGAGAATGGCTGTCTGGGGGACATATACAGAGAAATTAAAATTTAGGGAATAAAGAAGCATGATTGTAACTTTTCTCAGATGGTTCAGAGAGAGAATGATAAAGTAAATGGGGCAAAAATATAAACTGTTGGCGAATCTGCATAAAGGAAATTTCTGAAAATTTAGTTACCTAGGAAGGAAGCAGAGAGGAAAAGTGACTTCTTAAAAGAGTCACTGCAGGATTCCCAAATCCATCACCAGGGGGAGGCCAGATGGCCACAGACCAAGGTCTCCTCCCATCTGTGAGGGCTTGTCTGGGGCAAGCGGTGCTTGCTTACAGGGGCAGAACTTGAGCTACCAAAAGCCAGTTTCTGAAAATATCTTTTGCTTTATCATTATTATTATTATTTTCTTTCACAGCTGAAAATGTAGCCAAAAAATGGCAAGTGAGTAGAGAAGATCAGGACAAGTGTGCAGTTCTGTCCCAGAACAGGACAGAGAGTGCACAGAAAGCTGGCTACTTTGACAAAGAGATTGTACCGGTTTTTGTATCTTCTAGAAAAGGTGAGTCTATAGATCATAATGGTTTGAACATTTGCATGCCTATTTATAGGTAGGAGTAATACTTCAAAGAATAATATAGAGGAAAGTTTGTACATTGTATCTTAGTTATGTCTTTCAGGTTGCAAAGAAAAGCTTCATCTTGGATACCCCTGAAAATGGCGGGTGGAGGGGGTGTGTTTATGGGGTGTGGAAGGGTGAAGAACATGGGATGCTATGTCAGCACTGGGCACTCCTGGTTCCAGTGTACACATGGCTCTGGAGATACAGCAGGTTTTGTCTAAGAAACTGGAGCATTGGCTCAAGGTTGTCAGGAGGCAACAGCTGACTTGCCCCTCCAGGCTGAATCTCCTCAGAAATGAATATCCATTCCTTCCTGTTTTTGTATACATTTCCTATTTCTTGAGGGTCTATCTTTTTGGGTCCTTTGCTGTTATCTAATATGGATGCTGTTACTGATACCTGTTGTTACCGATAACTGACAATGCATATGTCCAGCCCTTATGAATCCGGCAGTTGTAACCAGCCAAGCCCCACACCCTAGCAACCTTTCTCACAAAGACTTGCTTTCCTCAGAAAGCACTGTGGATGTGGAAAACACTCAAAGTGTCTGAGGACAGGGCTTATAGGCCTGTTTGAATATGCAGCTTTTTAGTGTGTACTTTATTGTTGGAATCAAAGTATTTCTAAATGAACCTTCTTTCCAAATATGAACCCTCACGCATTGTGTCTGAGGACTCCACCATTCTAGCACAGACTGCCGTCACTGTACTAATCTTGGGTAATTGATTCTCCTGTTAGGTCTTACTGAAGTGAAAACAGATGAGTTTCCTCGCCATGGGAGCAACATAGAAGCCGTATCTAAGTTAAAGCCTTACTTTCTTACGGATGGAACAGGAACAGTCACCCCAGCTAATGCTTCAGGTTAGAATTCCCAAGGGCAGTTGGGGGAAATACAGTCTTCTTCTAGGTCTACTAAATCAATGCCTTTTTCGTTATTTATGTAAAAATTATGCTAAAGCCTTCATTTGGAGGGAAAATGTAGTTTCTACTTCATCATTACTTAGCATCGTCTTATTTTCGGCTTAACCTATTTACGAAAGAAGTGATTGGACTTCCCCACATCCAACTAGACATACAGATGAAAAATCAAAATAGGGAACCGTGGAGTTTCATCTTCTGCCTCAATGCTTTTCCAAAACCAGAAACTCCTCATACCTTCTGTGAGAGCACGAGGCTATTTCTTCCATTTCTTTTTATCACTCTTCCCCTCCCCTGGTATTTTTTAATCTTTCTACTTTCCTTGGTTAGAATGTTCTGTGGTCAATTATGTCCTATTACCTAACTTAACATTTCTAATTACACTGTAAAAGAGGAATTAGGGCAAACGATTTTGCCAAGATGTATTAAGAATAATTGAACATGTAATAAGAGAAAGTAGACACAGGTTAGAGCTCAAGTTAACGAGCATTTAAAAAATGAAGTTCCTATTGCTTACAGGAATAAATGATGGTGCTGCTGCTGTGGTTCTTATGAAGAAGTCAGAGGCTGCTAATCGAGGGCTCACACCATTAGCACAGATAGTTTCCTGGTCACAAGTAGGTGTGGAACCTTCCATCATGGGGACAGGACCAATTCCAGCAATAAAGCAAGCTGTGAGTTTAATTCTGAATATTAGTACCTATTCTTTGCTCTGTAGAATGAATCTCTTTGGGCCAGGCCAATACCATGTAATTCCCTTTTCAGTTCTGCGTTCTTACACCTTGGCTCAGATCCTCTCTACTCCAAAATACCAAGGTTGAGTTGGCTTTATTCCTGTCACATTTCACCTGCTTTCCCTTTTGTGAGTCTTCCCATTAGCTTTCAATGAACTTATTCATGTAGTTTTATCTCTAGTCTACTTCTCTGCCACAAAGAACAGCCAAGAACATTTATCATGTACTTTTCAGGGGAACTGCTAAATCACCTAGATCATCTCACCACATGTACGTTACGGCTTCAGAACTTTTTTTGGAACCCAGATGTTTTATCCTTAACATTTTAGAATTGGTGTAGCCAAGGCAAAATGTGGTATCACCAGACTCATGTAAAAACCTGTGAGATCCTCAAGTATCTAGAATAGATTTCATCTAAGTTTTTAGGACTCTAATCCATTAATCTTTCCTTTAGGTTGCAAAAGCAGGCTGGTCCCTGGAGGATGTGGACATATTTGAGATCAACGAAGCCTTTGCAGCCCTCTCTGTTGCAATAACTAAAGAACTTGGATTAAACCCAGAGAAGGTAAACCTGAGCAAGCAGTCCTGAGGACAGCTTGCAATGCAAATCTGATTATAAATAGCAAAACCCAGGTACAGGCCATACTATTAGAGGCAGACACTGGGAAGCTCCTTCTGGGACTCAGGAGTTACTCTGTTTCCTAAGGCAAAACCCCTGGACTGTTTTTCTACTTTTGACATAAACAGAGCATTTTGACTAAACTAGTAAGGTAGGGTGGGTGTCTCAGTTCCTAAGCACTTAAAATCAAAGTAGAATTTGAAAGGATAGTTCCTGGTGGAACATTAGAAAGGGAAGGGTAATTCGGGATTTTTACCTGATGTCCACAAAATAAATGATATATATCTTTTCCCTCTTAGGTCAACATTCAAGGAGGGGCTATAGCCTTGGGCCATCCTCTTGGAGCATCTGGCTGTCGGATTCTTGTTACCCTGTTACACACAATGGAGCGAAAGGGTGGACACCGTGGTGTTGCTGCCCTGTGCATAGGGGGTGGGATGGGCATAGCAATGTGTGTTCAGAGAGGATGAAATTGCTTAACAATTACCTGTGTTGGAACTCAACTGGAACCTAATCTCTTTTTAAGCTAATATGGTACTAAGTTACAGTGTATGAAACCACAGGACCAAAAGGATGGAAACTTATCTTTCATAAGAACCCAAGGCTTGACAGCTTGTTATTTTTAATGTGTAATACTAGAGGAACAAGAGAATTGCATCCAACATTGTTATAAATAAAAGAAAGCACATCAGTCATCAAGGGCTCCTGAGTGAACGGCATCTTCATAACCTCCATGTTTGTCATCTTTGCTCTCTGGGTGTAATTTGATGAGATCATCAATTCGAAGAATGGTAATTGCAGCTTCTGTTGCAAACTTCAAACTCTTCACTTTCACTATGGTTGGTTCAAACACCCCTGCTTGCTTGTTGTCTCGAGGTTTACCATTGATCAAATCAAGACCAATCCTGCAATTTAGGAAAAAAACTAAGTGGCTTCTTAGATAACATATACCTATCCCATTCCAGCTCTTTGAATCCAGCCATTCCACTCAAATGTGAATCCTGGGAAACCTTGGGACCTTACAGTAGAGCCTTTAAGACTATAGTAGTTAGCAGTACTGAAAAGAATTATAGAAAGATTATTAGATGATCCCAAAGATGTTTCTAAACATCACTGAAAGAGAATGCTTAAGAAGATTCAGATCACCCCAAAATAATCCCCCCTCTGCCTCTGTGAGATATCTGTGTAGGTGCAGGGACTACCCAGAGAAGCAGGGAGGCTGAGACCAGAAGTGCTAACTAACACATGCTAACATGAGGTAAGCACTAGCCATCACCTTTCTTAAATTTAAAACAAAGCTAAACTACCATATAGGATACACAGATGACAGGGAAAAAGACAAGGCAACTATAAGCTTACCATTTTAGATTTTTGCGTTCTGGGTTAACTTGAGCCTCATTATGGAAAGCTCTTAACTTTGCCACCAGATCTGTGGAGTCTTGAGCAGCGTTAACTGCCAGTGTATTAGGAATAACAAGGAGAGATCTTGCAAATTCCGCAATAGCAAGCTGTTCCCGAGACCCCTGAGAACAAACAATGAACAGTCTTCACAAAGCAGCACTGGTCTCAGACAAGGTAGACTAACCAAATGCTAAAGATGGGGTCCCATGCCCTTCTTGAAAAACAAAGAAACCACATTTCTATATATTCTTACCATGCTGGTTGCATAGTTCTCAAGGTATATGGAAAGGGCTGCTTCTACAGCACCCCCACCTGGGACCACGGATTTGGACTCCAAAACTCTCTTCACCACGCAGAGAGCATCATGTAAAGAGCGCTCCATCTCGTCACACATGAAATCATTTGCCCCACGTAAGATAATTGATGCAGACGTACGAGCCTTAGTGCTATTTAAAATAAAGTAGAATTCTTATGTCAATATTTTATAACATTAGTCTACATAGAAATTCACTGCAAGCACCTTGAGTCCTGCTCACATGGTTCACTCAGACAGAGCAGCAGTGTCTGGGCAGTGCAGATGAGATGAAATGGTTACTCCATCTCTATCTACCATGGCCTAACATTGTTCTCTCCCATGCGTATAACTGCTCCTATCACTGAAAGACTAGAGCAGCAAATCAATGGGAAGGTGATCTATTTCTACTCATTAATAAAATCTGTACAGCTTTGTAATTTAGAAAGCAGCTTACTTTTTGATCAAGATCAGTTCATCATCACAAATTCTCTCCTGTACCACCTCTTCTGCTTGTCCCAACATGGAAGCTTCAAAAGTTTCTTCTCCTTCCAAATTGGCCAGGGTTGACAGAACAGTTGCTGTTAAGATAATGACAAACACCTATAAACACTGTTTTCCCATGAATGTTTTCATATCCTGACTTAGATTTAGAAACATTTGATAAAAGCAATGTATAGATACAATCGAAGGTTTACAGTTAAGCATGAGACAAACCACTGAGTCCTTTTATCCTAACGTGAAACTATGTCTTTTTGATGTAAAAAAATTCAGTAAGTTAAAAAACTTTCCCAGTAACATGAAAAATGGCTCTATCTGTAGCACAAAGCATTGGGAGAATAATAAAAATAAAAAACTTATGTTTTTGAAGCTGCTTAGTGAGGACATTCCAATGTAAAGACACACGCTTGTGTAAATGGTATAGTGAGTGACACACCACAACCGGGAGCCAGCAGAGGCCCTACCTCCAGAAGCTTTAGCGATGCGTTTAAGGTCCCTTTTTAAAACTCTTCTAACTGCCATGGCGCCTGTCTCCACAAAATACTTCAAACACATGTCGTCAATTCCACCAGTGGTTAGAATAACGTTGGCACCAGTTGCCAGGATCTTCTGGATCCGCTCCTTGGTGATATCAGATTCTCTACAGAGATGAAGTATTTGGGTAATAACCCAAAGTTATCTTCTATGTTGTTAATCTAGTTCTTCCATTAAGTACTTTCCACAAAATAACTGCACATTAAATTATATCAAACATTCTTTCCCTTCTGTGACCAAAATTTAAATTGATTTACAGAAAAAGCAAAGAAATTTAAAATTACTACTTAGGTTCCCCCCCAATCCCAATGGGAGTTCCTAACCAAGAACTGCGGTTAGTCGAAGTCCTACAAACACACAAAAACTGCTTAAGGGCCGGGAAGATCAAGTACAGGAACTCATGGTAAAGTAGGATTTAGATTAAAGGAGAAAAATAAGCCTGAGAGATTGATTAGCTAAAAAAAACAAGTAAAAAATTAATCAGACCAAACAAGCAGAGAGTAGGCCATAGGCAGAGAGAACATTACTGAAGCAACCGGGGGAAGAGTTTGGTAAGTCCTAGTACTGGGTGTTGCTGGACCACAGTGAAAAAAGATATATAAGAAATTAAAAACACCTACTGCAGAGCAATGAAAAACCTACATAAAGCTCTGGACTTGGAAGTTATGAGGATGAAGTGGCTTCTGTGGGGAAAACAGTCTGGGAGGGGACAAGAGTGAACCCAGGTGACCAGCGTGGCTTCCTCTACAACAGTCTGGGCAAGAGAATGAAAAGTAGACGAAGCTGAGATTTCATTTGAAGATAAATAGAAAAGAGAAAGGTATAACTATAAAGAGGCATTAAAGATATTTCCTAGTTTTCTCTGAAGATCCTCATCACTAAAATAGCACAAGTCGATTTATGGGTACCACCTGAAGTTCAGTTTTATTTTTTTAATATTTTATTTATTTACTCATGAGAGACAGAGAAAGAGAGGCAGAGACACAGGCAGAGGGAGAAGCAGACTCTATGCAGGGAGCCTGATGTGGGTCTTGATCCCGGGTTTCCAGGATCACACCCTGGGCTGAAAGCGGCACTAAACCACTGAGCCACCCAGGCTGCCCTGAAGTTCAGTTTTAAATATTGATTTTGAGATGCATAAGGAGTATTCACAGGTGTCTGGAGTGCAAAGAAACAGAATTGGAAGTGTCCAGCACTGAGAGATTATCTGATGTCCTAGGAGTGAGGAGGAGTTACTCTGGCATACAGATATAGATGGGGCTGTATCACAAAGCCCATCCCCGCCTCTTCCAAGTGTTTCAAGAAGGAAGTAACGAACAGCTTGATAAAGGACAAGTGAAGGTTGTTAAGTGTCTAGTGAATTTTACACTAGGGACCACCAGTGCCCTTTGCAAATGGTCCCTCCAGTGAAGAACAGAGATGAAAAGGAAATGAGAAAGGAAAATACCAGGAAACTGATTTTGTGAAATTAAAAACAAAGCAAAATAAAACAAAAACCCAGGACGTCCAGCTGTGAAGAGATGGGGAAAGACGGAGTAACTGGAGCAGGAGGCTTTTATTTCTGGGTATGAGAGCTACAAAGTGGCTGCAAGTGGAATCTAGAAAAGGAATGAGAAACAGAATTAGTAATTGAAGATGCAGTTTGATAATACTCTAGAGCCTGACCTTTGGTGGAAGAAAGGACACTTTGTTTACTGGAATGAAAAAAAGCACACATGCAGATCCAAAAGGAAAAAGCATGCCTGACTCCTGGCAAAGATTTCTTATAGGTTTGGTTACTACTGTTTTTTACATCCACATTTAAAAAAATCCAGTTGCATCATCATCATCCTCTGCTACCTGGCAACTGGTTTACTTGCTGTTTTCTAGAAAGCATAATGTGATTGATTGATTGATTTCTTTATTTCTTTATTTATGAATGATAGTCACAGAGAGAGAGAGGCAGAGACACAGGCAGAGGGAGAAGCAGGTTCCATGCACCGGGAGCCCGACGTGGGATTCGATCCCGGGTCTCCAGGATCGCGCCCTGGGCCAAAGGCAGGCGCCAAACCGCTGCGCCACCCAGGGATCCCTAATGTGCTTTTTTAAAAGAAGATTTTATCGTATTTCTTTGAGAGCGCGCAACCATGAGAGGGGGCGGTGGCAGAGGCACAGGCCGACTTCCTGCTGAGCAGAGTCCATGAACTCCCTTTTAGAACCAAGACCATGCCATTACGAACCTCAGCCCAAGTCAGACAAGTCAGACGCTTAACCCACTGAGCCACCCCAGTGCCCCGCTCCTTTTGGGTGTACTTCTTTACTGTTACCTACTTTAACAAGCATAATTTATAAACACCTTTTCCAAAAGTCAAAAATAATATCTAAACATACCTCTGCCTAATCTGGTCGAGTTTCTCAGGGTCTGTAATAACCACCTGTACACCAAGCTTCATTTTTGTTTTCTGCAGGCTGAAGTCAAGGCAAGCAATTTTTGCATTAACTATCCTCTTGGGCATGCCTATAATTGAACACATTGAATACCTTTATAAGGACTGTAACAATGTCACATCTTATAAAATACACCTATTCTTAAGCACAAAAGTAGCAAAAGATATTAAATTATCTTTAAAGACAAAAACTTACATTTTTATTATATTTAACTCTACAAACAAATTTTTAGGGGCATTACCACACGTAATGGTAATTTTAACTTGCATTGCACTTCTCCTAAGTTTTATGTACTAAGTTACACAAGGGAAACCGAAAACCTGGATATACGATTTCCTTTACTCTGGGCTTTACTGAAGAAAAGTAGGTGCAAGTCTTGGATAGCCCACCTGAAAGATGTATAGTAAGTAAGTAGTCCACAAAAAGCAAATTTTCACTTTTAGTACTAAATCCTAAGCCTTACCTTGGGATCCCACCACACAGTTGAGTGCATAGCCACTGATAAGCAAACTCTCTGTCTGACTTCTCCCATGGGCTTTCAGAATGTTAACAGAATTGACTGGATAGCGAGGCTGGCCTCTTACGTCTGTATACTTAACCGCAAGTACAGCATCTACTACCATATTGGCAAAGAAATCACCATTTCTAAGACAAGGGTTAAGGGGAACATGGAGAGACATGGAATGAACAGGTGCACACAAAAATCAAGAGTAATCCAAGGCACTTCCTTTTAGCAATTCATCAAAGAAACAAGCATTAATAATAAAACTCCATCAAAACGCAGGAGTTATCACTACTTGAAATTCATAGTACTATTACACACTTTATTATCATCTCTCCCCCTAGAAAATCAAGGAAGGGAGCAATTTTAATACAGTATCACACGGCATAAAAACTAACCAAGATTTTATCACAAGGATACATTCCAATGATTTTGGAAGACATCGACGTCTTAGCAGCATTGATTAGGCAATCTCTTCCAAGTTCATCTGTGTTAATAATCAGATTTTCACTGATGTATCGCACTGCCTCCCTGTTTGAAGTGTGTGGGAGAAAACATTTGTTAAATGCACTACTCAAACTTTGTTTTACCAAAGTGTCAAAATATCTTAGGCACCAATTTTCTGTTTGGCCATTTCATATAGGAGGAGGACACAAATAAATCCTCCCTCTTCAGATCATGGCAATTTTAATCTATCCCATAAGCATAGCCACCAAAATCTATTATTGGGAGAAAATGTGGTAGTCAAATGGGAAAAAAGATGCTAGCCTTATTCTTACTCCAGATATTATTACTAAAATAGCACTTTTTCAAAATAAAATTTAGTCATTAACATTTAAAGAACACAGACTATTTACAACTATAACATCACATAATGTAAAATTTCCTCTGAATGCAAACAATCTTACTTGCAAGCAAGTCGATAGCCACTAATAACTGATGTGGGATGAATTTTCTGTTTGACTAGTTCATCTGCATTTTTAAGAAGTTCTGCTGCAATAATAACCTGTTGAGAAAATATTCACTGCTTTTAGTCTGACAATATGTGCAACACATATGTAAAAACAGCACTAAAATGACTACCTACAATTAATCAGAGTGCCAATGATGGTGAATAACTGGTTATTGGGAACCTGAAAAAAAGTCTACTACTCCGATAATCTTTATTACTTTAAATTTTTACTTGGTTTACTTTTTTACTTTAAAAATCATTCTTCGGGATCCCTGGGTGGCGCAGCGGTTTGGCGCCTGCCTTTGCCCCAGGGCGCAATCCTGGAGACCCGGGATCGAATCCCACATCGGGCTCTCGGTGCATGGAGCCTGCTTCTCCCTCTGCCTATGTCTCTGCCTCTATCTCTCTGTGACTATCATAAATAAATAAAAATGTTTAAAAAGAAAAAAAAAAATTAAAAATCATTCTTCTGGGGACTGCTGGGTGGCTCAGCAGTTTAGCGCCGCCTTCAGCCCAGGGCGTGATCCTGGAGACCGGGGATCGAGTCCCACACTGAGCTCCCCGCATGGAGCCTGCTTCTCCCTCTGCCTATGTCTCTGCCTCTTTCATGAATAAATAAATAAAATCTTTAAAAAAATCATTCTTCTAAGGACATTAAAGAATCAAAAATTCAGTCTGGCTCTTCTAGGGAAAATTAAAATCACTTTATTTTAAAAATCATATTACTGTAAACAAGTTACTTAAACTATTTTCATTATTTCAGAAAAGGTAGATTCCATTCCATTCTTTCATGGTTTGAAGTTCAATCTACAAATATAAACATTTTCCCTGCAAATCACTGCCGGTTTTTTTTTTTTTTTTTTTACAGCAAATTATTTGTTCCTTATCATTCTGAACTTAGGAGTTTGCCTATCAGGATTTAATATAAAAACACCTTAAAAAAAAAGCCCAGTAACATTTCTCCCCTAACTTAAGAATTTAGGAACTTCTAAGTTTCAGGTAGTAAGGAGAAAACAAAACAAAATTTTTAAAGTAGGCTCCACACTCAATGTAGAGTCCAATGTGGGGCTTGAACTCACAACCCTGAGATCAAGATCTGAGCCTGAGATCGAGAGTTGGACGATTAACTGACTGAGCTACCCAGACATCCTGGAAACAGAACATAAAACAAACAAAAGCCCTGTATGTGATGTATAAATATTGTTGTAGCTGAAAAACTCACAAACCATTTGAAAACTCACATTTAAAATGACTGTACTATATTACCTCTTAAGCTTCTCTCCTTTAAATTCTACAAACTAGCAGTAAATATTGATTTTAAATTCTGTTTCTAAATCACTATCCCAACTTAAATTTTCTCCCTCTCAAGTATGTACCTCATCTGACTGAGAAACAAACGACTTACCTCTGGCTGCACTTTGTCAAGGTTCAGTTTTAGGAAAACAACTAATCTAGGGGCTCCTGGGTGGCTCACTGGTTAAGTGTCATCCTTTGGCTCAGGGCCTGATCCCGGGTCCCGGAATAGAGTCCCACATAGAGCTCCCTATAAGGAGCCTGCTTCTCTGTCTCTGTCTTCTCATAAATGAATAAATAAAATCTTAAAAAAAAAAAAAAAGGAAAACAACTAATCTATAGCGATCTAGCAGGTGACAAACTACCTACCACTGAGGTAGTTCCATCTCCCACTTCTTTGTCTTGCAGATCTGCCAGCTCACAAAGAACTTTAGCTGCAGGATGTTCCACCTCCAGTAACTTCAGGATGGTGGCACCATCGTTAGTAATGGTTACATCCTAAGGAATTTGCAGGGAAGAAAAAAAGACAACACAATCAACTACAAACAGAGAACCTCCTCTAAATGAACACAAGCCCACCAGCCCCTTAACAACACCTTTCGATATCAGCATTGTGATAAAAACAATTCATGGCGCTAAATATTTAAGCACTGTTATTTTTTGTTAAAGTCACAAACACAACATGTAGGTGTACTTACACCAATATCATCAACCAACATTTTATCCAAGCCGACTGGACCAAGAGAGCTTTTTACAATATTGGCAATAGAAGCCGCAGCCATAACTGCAGGAAAAAGAAAAAAAAAAAAAATTAAATCCACTGCTCCAAATGACGGCCATTTCATTTCGGCCTAAAGAAAGTGACAGCCACAGCCTTTGCATTTTCCAAATATACAAATCAATCCGAAATACTTAAAAGGGTTAAGATGGGCAGGCATCCATGACTTCAAAGCGAACACGCTTGCAAAAGAGGCTTAACTGCAGCAAACGTGTGAATCCGCATCGTTTGCCAGGATGAACTCGTCCTAAGTACCACTCACGCGAACGTTCAACCGAAATTTCGCCGGTCAACCGTACGGTAAGAACCTGTCAGCGATGCGTGCAAAGAACTGGGTCTGGGCGCGGGCACCGGCGGCTACCACCGCAGGCTCGAACCAGCAGGTTCTACAACGGGCAAGACACCCGGGTCGCGGCCATTCGCTCATCAGGAGAGCGAGCAGTTAAAGCTCGTCTTTTTCTGGGTAATGGCCCTAAAACGAGGCCCAAACATGGAGTTAGGCGCTCCTGCAGGTTAGAACCGGAGGCGCAGGGCGCCCGGCCCAAAGGGGACTCGAGGCGTGACGGCACGTGTCACTGCAGGGCTGGGCGGCCCGGGGATCCGCTGCCGACCACAATCGGCAGGGCTGTGCCCCCAAACGTGCGGGGCTCTCCGCAACGCCTTGCGGACGGCGAGAGGGCGCTGCCGCCCCGCCCCGCCCCGGGGAGCCCCGCGAGGCGCATCCCGGACCCTCCAGGACGGAAGGGGCGCGGTGGCGGCCCGAGCCGAGCGGGCTGGGGGCGGGGGCCCGCCCCGCCGTGGGCCCGCCCGGCACAGGCCTCTTTCGCGCTTACCGTTCTGGGAGCGGATCGCCTCCCCGGTGCTGCGGTCTCCGAACACGGACAAAGGCCCCTCCATCTTGGCGGCGGGGTGCACGTCGAGGTTCACGCTGACCGCGGGCAACCAGCGTCTGGATCCCTAGGCCCGGCGGCGGCCACTGCAGCGCGGCGGCGGCGGCTACGGCGTGGAACGGGGCCGAGCGAGGCCGCGGGGGCTGCTGGGAACACCGCTGCCGCGGCCGGGCCGCGGGGCAGGGCGGGAAGGAAAGAAAGGGCGGGGGGAGCGAGAGCGCGAAGGAGCCGGAAGTGAGGGGGCGGGAGAAGGCGGGAGCAGCACTTTCGCCCAATTAGAGAGCGAATGAGCAGGGCGCGAAGGCAGGAGAACGGAAGTCAGGATCGCGCACTGGAGGAGGAAGGAGGTGCACGGTTGAGGCTTCTCTTCCCCTCCTGCGGGAACGGGTTGCGCGTGCGCGCTTGCACCTTCTAGTGCTTTCTAGAAAAAGTGGACGGTGGGGCGGAGCTTGCAGTTGGGGTGTGACGAGAGGGCGGGCCTCTCACGGTTCGGCTGCACTCCTGAGCGAGTTCGGCAGCTTCCCTAAGGGTCTTCAGAGAGGACGTGGCGAGTCGGGGCTGACTTCCGAGCCCACGAGCATACGCTTGGGGGCCTGAACCTGGGTGGGACGGGCCAAGTGCTTTCTACGAGGAAAATGGCCACCACGGTTTCTGGAGAGAAACTGCATCTTGCGCTGCGCCGGTTCCTCCCGTTGCCCAGCGGGGCCGTGTGTGGATCTGACCGCGGTCGGCAGACGCTTTGCGACCGCAGGACCAAATAAGGCAACGTGAAGTTACGGGTGCCTCGCGCCTGCCGGTCCGGCGAGACGCCGCCCGCGACCTAGCGAGCTGCGCCCCGCCCCCCGCGCGGTGCTGCGAGGTGGTTGGCGGGCTCCAGCGTAGCGTGCGCCTCTGCGTGGGCAGTGATTGGAGGAGCCGAGGTGACTGATCGCTCCGTCGGCCACTCGGCGACCCGGCTCGCCAGTTCCGGGCGGAGGCGTCGGTGACCCCGGGGAACCCCGGGGAACCAGTTCTCCCTGAGTCAACATGGCTGCGGCCGGCGAGCGGCTGGGACGCCGGTGAGGGGAGGACGTGAGGCTTTTCCGAGGCGTAGCCCGCGATCCCTCAGCGATGGCGCTCCGCTCGCGGTTCTGGGAGTGCCTGTCGGTTTGCAGAAACCCCGGGAATTCCCATTTCTCTCAGACGACTCCTCGGGGGCTGCACAGTAAGTGTGCACATGCAAGTCGTGTTTTATAGTCCACCCCGCCGAGCAGCTTACGGGCCGACAGCGCTGTGACGACAGTACTAGGACCTGTGATGACTGCGTCCCGTGACCAGACTTCCCTCCCTCCCTCCCGGGGAGCGAGGATTCGGGGAGTGGACGGGGATAGCGGTTGGGCCTTATTCCCGTTTTGTCCGTGTGTGTCAGTTTTTAAGATACGCGTGGTGGTTCCCGTTCTTAGGGTGTGGGGTCGCAGCGCTGTCAACGAGTGCCGAGCCCGCGGCGAAGCCTGAAGTGGACCCTGTGGAAAACGCAGCCGTCGCCCCAGAGTTCACCAACCGGAACCCCCGCAACCTGGAGCTCCTAGGTGTGGCCAGGAAAGAGCGGGGTTGGGGGACAACCTGGCCCTCCCGGGAGTTCTGGCACAGGTAACTGCGGCGGCCGGTTAGCCGACCGACGGAGCAGTGCACGCTGCCCTGCAAAGCGTTCCTCAGCTCAGTCCACAGGCCGGATACTTGTGGCGATTCTCTTCTCGGGAAACCGCCGTTTGGTGGTGGAGGAGGGGTCAGTGGCCGGGGGCGGGGGCACAAACCAACAATAATGGAAGTAAATAAATGAATGTCAGGGAGAAAATTTAAAGAGGATGATGTGAGGTTGGGGAGCCTGGGTGCCTGCTAAGGCCCCTTCTGAAAGATAAGGTAACCTGCCGAGAAGAGCACTCCCAGCAGAAGAAACGGCTGGGGTGGGTGGGAATGGGAATCCTTTCCTAAGGACTATATAAAATCGTAACAGGAAGTTAGAGTCATAACTATGATATATTCATTCCACAAACATTAGGCCTATGGCACTTCATAGGCATTGTGCTAGATGCAGGAGATGCAAAGAAAGTAGATTTCATCCTTGTTAGCAAAAATTTTAGGTTTTGTTTTGGAAGATGGAATAGGGATAATAAAATTTTACGATTGCTGTGATGCGTTTTTACTTAGTGTTCATAGGAGGAGTCAAAGAAAGGGAGTAGGTAGGTCACTTTTGAAATAATTTGGATCTTAAGTCTAAAATTCTTTTGAAACCCAACCGTTTCAACTTAATATTTGGACCATCTAAATAGAGATGTATTTTCCCACTTTTTTAAATTTCCTATCTGCTATATTCACATTATCATCAGTATGGAATTTTGGCATATTATAGTGGGAAGTGACCTCAGAGAAGATGAGTCCTGTGCCTTTGTTGGACAAAGGTTCAACAAATGGTTTAAGACACAGATCAGCAAACGATGGCCAATGGGCCAAAGTTGGCTTGCAAACTAAAAATTTCTTTTTTAAAGTGTGAAAACAAATTTCAAAAAATAATATTTTGTGACGTGAAAATTATATAAAATTCAGATTTCATTATCCACAAAGAAATTTTTTTTTTTTAAATTTTTATTTATTTATGATAGAGAGAGAGAGAGGCAGAGACACAAGCAGAGGGAGAAGCAGGCTCCATGCACCGGAAGCCCGACATGGGATTCGATCCTGGGTCCCCAGGATCGCGCCCCAGGCCAAAGGCAGGCGCTAAACCGCTGCACCACCCAGGGTTCCCCACAAAGAAAATTTTATTGTAACATACCACCACTCATTCTCACCTGGCTGTTCTAGTGTTAACTGTGGCTGAGTTGAGCAGTTGCAAGAGACCCTACGGCTTATAAAGCTTAAAGTATTTACTATCTGAGACTTTAGGGAAAAGGATTGTTGACCCTTGATTAAGAAATTGTGATTTTTCACTAGGGCTTCCAGCAAAACCAGGTGTAGAACCCACATTTCTCAATCTAGTGCTTTTTCTGCTGTTTCACACTAAGAATCCTAGTGTGATCTCTAATTTTAGTGTTTTCTTTAACGTGAGCTTAATTTTTAAACGTGTAATATAAACATATGCTATAAAATCCAAAGGGGGGATAGTTTGTGTATCCTTTTAGAGAGAATTTGTGTATACCGGTATAAACTTATAGTTTTAAATTACAAATCTTAGCACACCATGTACACTGTTATTCATCTGAATCCTCTCCGCTCCCTTCAAAATACATCTTGGAAATCCTTTATGGTGTTTAGGAACATTAATTCTGGGGCCAAAACCCTGGACTGAAGTCCTAGCTCCATTACTTACCATTAGTTGTGATCTTGTTAAAGTTTCTAAACCTTTCTGTGTCAGTTTCTGTGGCCTTAAAAAAAAAAAAAAAAAAAAGATTATGGGCAGCCCTGATGGCTCAGCGGTTTAGCACCGCCTTCAGCCCAGGGCCTGATCCTGGAGATGCAGGATTGAGTCCTGCATTGGGCTTCTTGCATGGAGCCTGCTTCTCCCTCTGTGTCTCTGCCTCTCTCTCTTTCTGTGTCTCTCATGAATAAATAAATAAAATCTTTAAAAAAAGAGAGATTATTTTGAAACATGAGCTATCCCAGTAAACAAGACCGTGCCTGACATAGTAGGCACTCAATAAATGGTCAGCAGCATTCTTTCTGGTAACTATAGAATACCACTGCATGGATGTTTTAGTTAGCTAGCTCCATACTGATGATTACCTTAGTGATCCAAACCATGTTGCAATGAATTGCGTATGCATCTCATCAGTGACCTGAGTGTATTTTCATGGGCCTAAGTATTAATATTTTGTTTCTGGGAATAGTCTGTTCAAATCATTTGCCTACTAAGTTAGTGGGGGTTTTTTATTGAGAGGAGGCTTTTTACAAATGGAAATTAGTCCTTTGTATAATATGTGTTTTAAGTATTTTTTGTTTCTTGCTTGCCTTTTGACTTCAGTTTACTGTTTTTTAAACTGTAGAAAACTGTTTTTTCTTTATAAAAGCTGGATGATATGGTTTGATGTCCTATTTAAATAGGCTTACCCTGAGATTATTAAAAAAAAATCCTGCTTGCTAGTATTCCTGTTTCAGTTTTTAATTTAAACCTTTGATTGCTCTTTTATT
Source organism: Canis aureus (assembly GCF_053574225.1). Lineage (NCBI taxonomy): Eukaryota > Metazoa > Chordata > Mammalia > Carnivora > Canidae > Canis > Canis aureus. Next base: position 49,557,505 of record NC_135611.1, read on the forward strand.
TATTTTGGTGTTAGCTGGAAAGTAGAAGCGTAGAATAAGTATATCCTTCCTCATTGGAAAGTCATAACTTATAGCTCTGCCTCCTCGAATCCTTTTTTGAAGTAGATGTTATATAATAATTCTCACATCTGGGATCCCTGGGTGGCGCAGCGGTTTAGCGCCTGCCTTTGGCCCAGGGCGCGATCCTGGAGACCTGGGATCGAGTCCCATGTCGGGCTCCCGGTGCATGGAGCCTGCTTCTCCCTCTGCCTATGTCTCTGCCTCTCTCTCTCTCTCTCTCTCTATCATAAATAAATAAAAATTAAAAAAAAATAATTCTCACATCTCAGAAATATCAAATTACTCCTGGATATTTGAGGTTAAGTGGAAGTGTTTGATTTATTGAGGATATTGTCATAAAGACAGGAAAAATACTTTTCCCAAGTAAAATCCAGGTTAACTGTGTTGAAGTAAACAAATTGAACATAGCGTTCTAGAGAAATATGGAGGCGTTTATTCACCTGAGGCCTTTTATCTTTAAGATTGTTTTGATTTGATTCTGTTCTCATCTCATTTAGGTTGCGAGTTATAAAGACTCAGCATCACGTAGAAGCACTCGTTGAGCATCGCAACGGCAAGGTTGTGGTTTCAGCATCTACTCAGGAATGGGCTATTAAAAAGCACCTTTATAGCACCAGAAATGTGGTGGCCTGTGAGAGTATAGGACGAGTGCTGGCAGAGCGATGCTTAGAGGCAGGGATCAACTTCATGGTCTACCAACCCACTCCTTGGGAGGCAGCCTCAGACTCGGTATTTTGGTTTTTGTACTTATTTAAAAGGTATTAATTCTTGACAACAGGTGCTTACGTAGTAACAATAGTTGCATTTATCAAGTTCTTTCCATGTAGCACATGTTGAGGTGGGAATGAGGTTGACATGCCTGACCTCATTCCATCCTCATTGCCCAGAGGGTCAAGATTAGTATTCCCAAGTCACCTGAGGCAGGCTTGTCCAGAGTCAGTCCAGGGTCACTGATTCTATCGCTGCAATGACCACCACTTTGCTTCCCCGTTCAGGTTAACATCTTGTCTGTATGATGAAACACTAGTAATCTTTGACATCTACAGTTTCTTATCTGTGTCATTATTAAGATCACTTTCTGGAAAACCAGTGTGGGCTTGGAAGTTAGCAAGGAACAAATCGGCTGTTTTATTTCTCTTGGGAAGTGAACTGTTTATTATCAGCTTACTTGTGCTGACTTAATCTTTTCCCTTTTATGGATCTTCAAAACCAGATGAAACGACTACAGAATGCCATGACAGAAGGCGGTGTGGTGCTGCAGGAGCCTCGGAGAATCTATGAATGAAATAGCATTGTTCCAAACGGGGAACTAGGAAGCTGTGAGGTGCTACGTCCTTCAGAAGAGAGCATCTGGAAGAAGGGCCAGCTGGGAAGTTTTGTACAATCCCGTAACAGTGTGGAACATTACTGTAGTTAACTACATTACTGTAGTTAACATCACTCCCTCCTCCCCTTAGGTCTGTTTTCGGGGTTGGGTGGCGGTGGTTAAATCGAAGGCTAAATTCTTCCCCTCTCTTGGACAGGAGAGAATTATCTGGGAAAAGCGGTTGCCAATTATAATTAACTTTCAAAGGACAAGTTAAATGTTTATAAGTTAATGAATAAAGGCATATTATGAGCACTTTGTGGTTACGTGAAGTTTTCTTTGCCTTTGAGCTCACTGTGGCAAGAGTATACATAGGAAGTTTGTGCAAACTAATTGTTACCACGTCCAGCTCATAGTGGGTGATCTCAAAAAATGGTATTTGTTGCTGCTTAGGGTTTGGGCCTTTTCTTAAAATAGGAAATGCTCTATCCATCAATTTACTATTAACAGTCTTAGTGCTATGAAGATAAAAGGGGCAGAGTGGGACCTTAGTTGGGCTCCTGAACTCTGACATGCAAAACGAGTTGTGAAAGAAGAAAGGAATGCAGTGAAAAAATGTAAGTGGAAGTGGAAAGGAGCAGGATTGGTGTTGCTAAATTTGCTTTGAAGTCAGGGTTTGTGGAATTGGAGGCGAAGCTTGAAATCATGTTAATCTAAGATGAAACTGGGCTAGGTGGGAATCATGGCAGCTCTCTACAGGAGTCGATTAAATCAAAGTAACTATTTTTGGCTATTTAAGACCGGTGTGAAGAGAAGACCTGTAAGTAGTTAAGGTGGCTTCTAGAGTACTTCCCAATTTTAAACATGTATCCCAATTATGTATTCATACAGAAGTGAAGTAACATTACTATTTATAATCTGAGTGTTGGATATTTTTAAAAGATATGTATGTACCATTTTTTCAAAGTATGCTTGGTTCTGAGAGGCCTTCAGGATGCAGTGACTCAGTGGCCCCTTTGTGATCAGTAACTACCCCAAGTGGGGACATTTAAAAATGTATAATATAGGTCTAATATTTTCTTCCCTCATCTTAAAAGACTGGAGCATCTCACTTTGAAGACTGTGGTTGTAGAAGGCTTCTCAAAATAGGTCTGGTGTTCAGAGGAGGACGTAAAGACCAAAAACTGGACTAGTATTTTTGGAATCCGCAGTGACAAAAACAGGGTTCACCTGGAAGTGACCTAGGGTTTTTCCTGCAAGGAATAGGATTGTCCTAGATCATCTCTGCACCAAAGATTCTCCAAGTTTGATAGGCAGTTCCTGAGGGCCTTTGTGGCAAGTTTGAGAGACTGTGTTCTAAATGATGAGCCAGAAAAAGTGAAGAAAATGATAGGATGGGGTGGCGGAGATTCAGGCACAGCTCACTATGGGCCACGTGCAAGGACGCGCTGATATAAACGGGACAAGGTGCGGCCCCCTGCCCCCGCGCTGCCCCAGCTGCGGTGATTACCTACTCACCGAAGTTCCTTCAGGTGCCCTCCGGGCATTATTTTCACCTACCACCCCTCTCAGTACCCTGGGTCTACCTAGGTGACTCACCTTCGGGCCACCCCAGAGCCATCTTTGCGGCGCCCGCCGGAGGGCTGGGCTCTGGCTGCGAAGGCGGGGGCTCCGGCAGCCCCGCGGGTTGGCGAGGTGTGTGTGTGTGTGTGGGGGGGGGGGGGTGGAAACACCTGGGGGCGGGCAGGTGGGGGCACGCGGCCAATCAGGAGCGAGCCCCTTAAGGCGGCGGCGCGGCGGAAGCGCGTGAAGAGCGTGGCAGCACGTGGCCGCACCGGCGCCCTGGGCCGAGCTGCGTGGCCATGGACGTGGGCGCCGACGAGTTCGAGCAGAGCCTCCCTCTGCTGCAGGAGCTGGTCCTGGGCGCCGACTTCGTGGGTGAGGCGCGGGAGGCGGCGGAGGCCGCGGCTCGGGTGGGCCGGGGGGGCGGGGGCGCGGCCCAGCGGGGACGGGCGCGGCCCAGCGGGGACGGGCGCGGGGACGGGCGCGGGGACGGGCACCAGGCCGCGGGAGGCGCCCAGAGGGCCTCGGAGGGCGGGGGGATTCCTTCCCCTGCCTGGGCCCCCGGGCCCCGGGCCCCAGTGCGGCCCCAGCAGAGCAGAGCCCGTGGGGTGAGTGGCCCGCCTTGTCCTTGCTTTGGCTTTCTGCTTCTCGTCTTGACCCCGCCTGGCCTCTGAGCCCCGACGGTGAGCCGGATACGTTTGCCACCTGCAGCCTTTACGGCAGGAAGAGCTGGCAATGGTCTGCGTCCGGGGACCTTTGTCTTCCTTTATTTTTCTTTTTTGGCCTGCAGGTCTGGACATCGAGTTCACGGGCCTTCGCTCCAACCTTTCCCGGCCCCAACAGATCAGGTAAAGCCAGAGCTGCCTTCCAGCTGAGCTAGGGAGGTGTGCTCACCTGCGCCCTGCTGCCTGTGACTCTGGCACCTCCCTGCTCTTTGGCAGCAGTCACCGTGTGGGCAGCGAGGGGGCAGGACAGCACTTTGAGGGGTAGAGGGCCTGGGGACCCGGCCTTTGCCCCCAGTAGTAACAGGGTGCTGAGCCAGCAGGTGCCTCCGGCCCTCTCCCTGCCTGGGCACTGAGATGCCTGTGTTTTTCCACAGTCTTTTTGACTTGCCCTCGGAGTGGTATCTGAAGACCCGCCACAGTGTTCAGCAGTTCACCATCTGTCAGATTGGTGAGTGTGCTCTTCAGCTGTTTGTAAGGAGTTAATAAAGGAGGTGTTTGTATCATCTCCGTAATTCCCACTGGTTACAAACGGCCTGGACTCCTTTCAGAGAGCCTGGCTATTGTTTCACGTGATTGTTTCGTTTTGGGCTGTGTTGTGCCTGCAGGGGCCAACGCTGTGGAACAAGCAGAAACTGAATTTAGCAGCTTCGTTGCCATGCCTTACGGTTAATCAACGTTAAGGAGGCTTTACCATCATTCAAGGGAAGACCTGTAGGAATTTTGTTTACAGAAAACTTATAGAAACAAGGTTGTGTTATAAACATCTTGTCTGCAGCCTGGTTTGTTTGTTTGTTTGTTTTTTTTCCAATAATGGGGCTTAGAGATATTTCAATATCAGCATAAACAGACCTCCATTTTTAACTATGTGACTCCCTAGTCTTACAAAGTGAATGCATCAATTGACTCAGTCTCCTGATGATGCATATTAGGATACTCTGTGTGTGATAGAACAAGCTGTATTAATTATCTTGGTTTGTATATATGTGTTCGGTATACCCCCAGCAGATTTTACTGACGCCTGTTTTTTCTGTGAATGATGCACATCTGTGTGTGTGTGCTCTATCCTTGTTCTCTGCTATTGTTCTATTGTGGTGTTTTTCATAATTATAAGACCTCTGTGAAAAGTATACAAAACAAATAAGTAGGTTTCTGTTGTCTTCCTCTACTTTGAAGCCTTCTTCATTTTGTGCAGGGTCTGTTTAACAGTATGGACAGTTTAAAGCCATTAAGTGTATAAATCTCTGATTTTAAAACTAGAAAAAATGTCAATATTCTGTGCATGAAAAACCCCTTGATGTTCTATTGTAGTATTTTCGGTATGAGTTACAGCTTGACAGTTCTCCTGTTTCCAGTCTAAGAGATGATCTTATTCTAAAGCATACACAATATCCCTAGGTGCAAAGTACTGGTCAAAATGTTGCCTTTCTGAAGCTCACTTCAGATAGGTTTTCTTTGGTATTCATTTCCTCTGTGCTCGTTCTTCTAGGATTGTCCGTGTTTTCCAGTATTGAAGGAGAATCAAACAAGTAAGTATGAAGACCTTTTGCAAAGCACCCGGCACTTGCCCACTAATCTTCTTCACCTGCTGCCCTCCACCTCCTGCCTCAGGGTCTGAACCACTTGGGCCCCGGATGTTCCGCAGTCTTCTTGCCCTTCTACCTGCTTCTGTGCCCTCTTACCCCACTGTCCTCTGCGGCTTCTGGCTCTTCCAAGTCTCTCTTGGCCCAGCATCTTTTCTGGGGCCTTTCCCAGCACTGAGCCCCCGCCCCGCCCCCTGCCCGTTTCTGCACCTGTGCCTCAGGGGAGCAGTTAACATGGTGTCCTAGTGAGGGTGACCTGGTTCCTGGGCACCGTCAGAGAGCGTGCCACACGGTAGGCTCGGGATGGGGAGTAGACCCTTCCCAGGGGGCAGGATCTCTGCCTTTTCCCTCTGGACCCAGAGCCAGGCAGGAGTACTAGGAACAGCCAACATTCAAACACTCCTCGAATGAAAGGAGGAGCCTGCTCCAAGTCTGCACTGTGAGTTAGAATTTTTTAAGATTTTTTATCCATGAGAGAGACACAGGCAGGAGGAGAAACAGGCTCCCTGTGGGGAACCTGATGCGAGACTCAATCCCAGGATCCAGGATCATGACCTGAGTCAAAGGCAAATGCTCAACCACTGAGCCACCCAGGTGTCCCTTGTGAGCTAGAATTTTAAAGACCGTTTTGGCTTTTCCTTATGTTTATTTTTTTCTCATAGGTATGTAGCCCATTCATGTAACTTCTTTCTCTTCCCTACGACATTTGGGATTTTGGATTCCGAATTCTCTTTCCAGGCTTCTAGTGTTCAGTTTCTGAATCAGTATGGCTTCGACTATAACAAGGTATGGCAGCAGAGGAGGGCAAGGGGAAGGTTGGAAAAGTTCTTTGGTCCAGGTGGGCGGAGTCCCATTTGCCTTCCATGTGACCTGGACGAGGATGGTTTCTTTCCCCTCTGCTCCTGTGTGTAGAGGCTGCCTCCACTTGTCTCCTTGTCCCCTGTCTAGTTTCTCAAAAATGGGATCCCCTATATGAATGAAGAGCAGGAGAAGAAAATCAAACACAACATCCTGACTGGGAACTGGAGAGTTCGCAGGTAGAGCCTGTTTCTCCAGGTGCTTTGGGGATAGGGGTAGGGGTGGGGGCGGGGGTGTCTCTTGTCTCTGTCACCGGCGTTCTTCTGTGTTTCCTGTGGGTTAGCGTGCTGGCGCCGGGGTACGGTGACCTCACGCCAGCACCTTTAGCTGAGTGGCTTTGGCAGCACACAATCAGCCAGACACCGCAGCTCCGAGTCCTGGCGGTCCTGTTCTCTCATCTCAGATGAGAGCTGTCTTACTGCATTGAGGACGATCTTTAATGTCTAAAAGTGAAGGGGGGAAAAGAGAAAACACAGACTCTTAACTCTACATCCTCAAATGAAAAAGCAGGAACTTCATTCCAGTGCTGCAGGGGGAGAAGCAGGTTGTATTGGACTCACTCTGGGATGTTACACTGGCCTTCAGTGTGACCTTGGGGATGTCTTGGGGGGTAAATCACAGGTGACCATGCCAGTCACGTACCTTCGCCTGGACATCCTGCCCCATGTTCCTGAATTTGTGCACTCCTGAAGGCGGGGTCTCAGCCTTTTCTCTTTACCCCTCGAGGCCACTTGTCCTACTTAAAACCCAATACTGCTGTAGACAGGGCCAGGAGTGATGGCGTGATAGCATCGTGTGGTCACCTGGGCCCCAGGAAGACATGCTGGCAGAGTTGGATGGAGCTGAACTAGTCCTTTCAGCTCTTTGAGCTTTCGATTCTTTACCTTTATCAGGACAGGGTTAAAGTACCCTGATTTTTAGCTCTGGAATGTTGTAACTTGAATACTGGGTCCAGAAAACCATGTATTAGTAGAGGTTTTTTTTTGTTTTAAGTAGGCTATATGCCTGATGTGGGGCTTGAACTCAACCCCAAGATCAAGAGTCTTGTATTCCACTGAATGAGCCAGCCAAGTGCCCGTGGAAGTTTTTGTTTTTTTCTGAAATTCTTATTCTTGGCTTTTCATATAAAAATGTAGCTTTTTTTAATTTAAGATTTTGAGAGAGAGCACACGAGCAAGGGGAGGAGCAGAGGGAGGGGGAGACACAGGCTCCCCACTGAGCAGGGAGCCTGATGTGGGACTTGGTCCCAGGATTCTGGGATCATGACCTGAGCTGAAGGCAGATGCTTCACCGACCGAGCTACCCAGGCACCCAAAAATGTAGCTTTTTGTAGGAGAAGAACTATTTGAATTTTTAACGTTCTGTTATTTTCAAATGTTGGAGAAAAGTCTTTCCTCATCTCAAAATAACATCGTGTTCTTACGTTTCTAACATAGGAGAAGACGTGCTTACCAAAGTTCCTGTCTTTTCCTTATTTCACCAGATGGTGCTTTTTCACCCCAAACGCTGAATTAAGCAGACAGGCCTCACAGTAGTGCTTAGTGCTGGCTAGCTCCCATGCAGGAGAAAGGGATGGGACCTTCTCCTGCGAATGTATGGGAGAGTATGGGCCGAGTGGTTGGCGCTCTCTTGTAGAACAAGACTCAGAAAATATAGTCTTATTTGGATCTATTTTTTTTGCTGAGTTGGCAGTGTTAAGACTGGAGTCCTCCAAAACTGCTGTCACGTTAACTCTGCTTTTAAGGTTCTGGTGGTTTTCTGCAGCATCCCACTCTCATGTGCCCACTTTCAGTTCTCTGGATAAAGACCAGATCAAGGTGGTGATTGATGAGGTGACACGGTGGCTGGATTTGGCTGAGGAGGGCGACTGGATGACTCTCCCCGGTATCGCTGGTAGGCTGTCCCCCAGCCTGGGGTGTTGGGGCTGGTGACTGTTGGGTGCAGGGGTTGGGGGGAGCATACACTCTGCTCCCTGTGGGGAGTGTATGTTCTGGGCACCGGCTCAGCAGGTGAATTGTCGTTGGGGTTAAAGCTCTGACCTCAACTCGGAAGCTTGAGGTTTTCTGACCCATTTGGAGTTGTGTGTGTGTGTGTGTGTGTGTGTGTGTGTGTTTTAATTTTATTTACTTGAGAGAGGGCACATAAGTGGAGGGGGTGCAGGAGAGGCAGAGGGAGATGGAGAAGCAGGCTCCCCACTGAGCAGGGAGCCTGATAAGGGGCCTCGATCCGAGGATCATGACCCAAGCTGAAGGCAGACATTTAACTGACTGAGCCCCCCAGGCGCCCCTATTTTGAGTTTTCAGACTGAAGTCCAGCTCTGTTTAGAGTCGTCTTTTTCATCCCAATCCTGAGAGTCCTGTGGGGCTCTCTTGTTCATCTCTGCATTTTCTTCCCCTCATGGCACAGTGTAGAATCACAATGAACATACCCTGGATTAGTGGTTCTCAGGCCTGGCCTGTGACACCTCCTCCCAACCCCAGGGTCTCCAACCCTTTCCCTGGGCGTCCACAAGGTCAAAAGTATTTCAGAATCTCACTGGCCATTGTCACTGTGCCTTTGCAGGAATAGTAGCCAGTGAAGCACTGGTGGGTAACCCTGCCAGCACCTCGGCACAGTGCTGACTGTAGTTATTTCAATTTGGGTATTTTCAGCCATTTTGTCAAGTGAGAAAAGCAAACCTGTCACTTGCAGAAAAAGAACTCACAGAATTTGCTAGTGATAAAATTTGAGCTTTCAATCAGAAACTAAAATTCTGGGAAACTTGGCTCTGCCACCAGGAGTTTGACAGCTTGCCAATACCGAGACCTTTCTGATGGTCGGTGGCCACATGTGCAAGTGTCTCTTGTTGATAGCGTTTAACGAAATGTGTGAACTTCAGGAGACTCGAGTACCTCCACAAACCAGTATCTTTCACGTAACCAATGCATGAGATTACAAAACCATGGGCAGCGATATAATGGGTTTATTATATTTGTAAAGATTTTATTTATGTGAGAGAGCACGAGTGGGGAGAAGGGGAAACCGGGATCCCAGGACCCCGGGATCATAACCTGAGCCGAAGGCAGATGCTTAACCGACTGAGCCCTTGGGTTTGTTATTTTATTTAATTTATTTATTTTTCTGGGCTTGTTATTTTAAAAGAGAACTCTTTATGTTGTTTACCGCACGCTGTTCTAACGTGCTAAGTGTCAAAAGCTATCACCTGCGCCCCCCCCCCCGCCGGCCACAAAGGCCCATCGGGGTACTCCATCTCAGAGTGGCCCTGAAGTAAACTTCAAGAATGGATGTGGATGTGAATGCTGTGCTGTCCTGTCATGGGGCTCCTGGGCTTAGGCACACCTCCGCGCTGCCTCTCCGTTGGCTCTATGCATCTCTCAACTCCTCCTGAGGAAGCTAGACTGCCGTCTGTGATGGTTCTATGCGAGCCTCATGTCTCCTTGCCACAGGCTTCCAGGCCTTTGAGGTCCAGTTGGTGCTGAGGCAGGCCCTCCCTGACATCTGGACGGTCCTGAGAGACCAGGGGGTGAGTTCCTACCTGCGAGCAGGCTGTCTCAGTGGCCCCATTTTCTCTCATCCCACCAAATCTGGCCTCTGAAAGGCTTTCTTTCTTTCGTCTTTTCCCCTTCTCCTCGTGAGATGAACCACTTCTTTGGCTTTGTTCCCAGGAACCCAGGATTCAGAGAACTTGTCTCTACTTTTGTCTCAGATTATAGTAAAAAAAGTGAGTAAACAACACCGCTGGTATCTTGAGAACACCTCCTGTGATCGAGAGAGCTGTTGGAAGGAGAAGATTCTTCTCTCTGCGAGGGGCTTCTCGGTGTTTTTCCAGATGCTGGTGAAAGCCCAGAAGGTAGGCAAGAAAAATCTCTTCTCTTGCTCTCTAGCAGTCCTTTGTATTCCTTGAGATAAGTGGTTCTTTCTTGTCCATAACTGGCTTTCTGGATCTAGCCTTGCTTCCCCTAAACTGATGAGTTAAGCTGGGACAGAGGGTCCGCATAAAACACTGTGGTTCTTTTCCGCTGTTACATACACGGCTGCTTCACTACTAGCTGACCTAGAACTGCTGGGGGAACCTTGTTTCATTCAGAGCCCCAGCGTGGACCCTGTCCCACATCCTCCTACACCCTGCTTGTCATCCTGGCCGTGGAGCGGTTGCGTCGAGTGTCATGAGGGTGGGGTGAAAGATCACAGTGGGTTCTAAAGCCACCCCTTCTGTGAGAGGGTGTTCACCTAGGATGTCTGTTCTTACACCTCTTCTGTGCACCTGTCGATTCGTCCAAGTAGCCCCTAGTGGGCCACAACATGATGATGGACCTGCTGCATCTCCACGAGAAGTTCTTCAGGCCGCTCCCAGGTACGGGTACACCTTCCGTTCCCTTTCCGGGCTTCTCTCGACCCTTGCAAGGGGCTTGGGTCCAGAGTGCTCCTGCAGTAGCCCTGACATGCACTGCTCCCCACGACTTGGTGGGCTTCTGCAGAGTTCCAGCACATCTGTCCTTGTTGCCATCCTCCCAGAGGGGAAGCCAGGTGACTGATTTTTTTTCTGGCAGGAAAGCTTACATTTGACTTGATCCTCTGATCCCCATTATGGAAATTGTCCCTTATTCTCATATATAACCTTGCAAAATCAGAAATGGGAGCAGGAGGGAAGCTGCCTTCAATCTCAGCTATAATCCTAACACTTGGCTTTTTCCTCTGAGTTCTCACAAATTAGGTCGCACTACATAGTTGATGGTATGTTTGGCTGTTTGGCTCTCCCCACCACCACCCCACTTACCCAAAGCATGTATGTCATTCACTCAATAAATGCCAATTCGGTGGCTGTGTGGCCTTGTTTTATGGCTGGACCGTGCTTTTCTATGACTGATGCCCTTGCTTGGATGTACAACCGTGTAGTGCTGCTGTTAAAGCACGGACTTGAGAGCCATGCTTGGGTCCTCATTCCACCCCTGTTACCTGTGTGAGCTCCAGCAAGCTACTTTCTCCATTTCCTTGCCCATAAAATTGAGGGTAAAAATAGAACCAACATCCTGATACAGGGATTAAATGAAGTCCTGTACACTATCTAGACAAGGAGGGCAAGATGGTGCTAAGATTTCCCCAAGAAATGTATTGATAAAACACCTTACTTTGAGCATACTAAGAAAATTGGGGGAGGAGTAGGGGTAAAATTAATAAGCATTCACCAGAAGAGCTAAGACAAGATTTCTAGGAGAACAAGAGCTGGGTAAGGAAAGGTCGGGGAACATGGCCTGGCCCTGTGAGAGCGCGAGGAGGTGTGGGCTGGAGATGAGTCATGAGTTGAGCCGTCCTCCTACGTTGTAGGAAATCACAGGTAGATGCCTAAAACTGGAGAAATTGGCAGCAGCATGGTGCTGCCCGTTGAGAGATCTGGGAACAAACACCCAGAGAAAAGGAATGGAAAGTGTGTGGGGAGTGGGAAGAGGAGAGCAAGGCTTGGTGTTGGTTGGTTTCGCAACAAACCTCTTTAAACTATATGCAGGTAGGCCTTTGATCTGAATATACCAATCAGTAGCTTAATTTATCAGGGCACTTATAATTTTTAGTTGACTTTTCTTGAATCTTCTCTGAACAGTCCCTTACAAATGACAATTTCATATCTGCCTTTCCAATAGCATTTCTTTCTCCTTTTTTTTTTTCCCCCCGTTGGCTAAAACCTTGCAAACTACATTAATGTTGACCATAGAAAATATCCTGAATTTAATAGTCATTGGCTTTCACCACCACGAATGGTGATGGCAGGTTGGTTTGAGATCTGTCAATTCTTAATGATTAAGAGCAGGGATGTTTTTAATTCTCGTTTTGTTTGCTTTATTTGTTAGCGTTGGTGACAAGCTAGATTGGAGAATCTTCTTCCCCATTTTTACCAACGTACCCTCTTTTGTCTGGTCTTTCCCTTTAGAAAGCTATGATCAATTTAAGTTGAATATCCACAACCTATTTCCCATTCTCATTGACACCAAGAATGTGACCAAGGACATCTGGAAGGTAATGAACGGGACTGCTTTGGGTTAAGGAGTGCTTTGTCCCAGTCACACTTCACTTTGTCTCTTTCTAAAAGTTTTTCCTGGAACCCTTCTCTATTTTACCACCAATATTGGCTTCATTTGTATTTTATTTTATTTTTTCATTTGTATTTTAGCGTTGGGTTATCCTATTAGCTTCCGAGTTTTTTTTTTTTTTTTTTTTTTCCTTCAAGTTCTCATGTTTTGAATGAGTTCTCTTTAGCTTGTCTGATCTAAATAAGCATGTCATGGAACAGCTTGTTCTAGAGCTTGATATGAGTGATGAGTATTTGCAGCCAACTTCAAGAGCATCAGGATGGAGGAGGTTCTGAAAAATCTTTACTGAGCCATAAGGTCATGAGTTTTCCACCCTGAGCACATTAGTCACCTGGGAAACCAAGTCCTGACACCTGGGTCCCACCGCCAGCTTCCTGTGGTTTAGAGGGATGGGCGAGTGTTTTAAAAGCTCCCAGATGGCTTCTGTTGTGCAGTTAGGGCGTGAACTACACCTGGAGAAGGGACCCACCAGCTAGCTTAAATGTTTCTTAGAAATTAAACTGAAGAACAGAGAAGAGGAGTCAGATCAGCATTTTTTTTTTTTTTTTTAAGATTTTATTTATTCATGAGAGATACCCAGAGAGACCGGCAGAGACCTAGGCAGAGGGCGAAGCAGGCTGTCTGCAGGGAGCCCGATGCAGAACTCTGTTCTAGGATCCTGGGATTACGATCTGAGCCGAAGGCAGACATTCAACCACTGAGCCACCCAGGTGTCCCTCAGATCAACATTTAAAAGCCTCAAGCTGGTCACTTAAGATGAATTACTCAATAAGGGAGCCACAGAAATGGCACTGGGTTACTTGGTACATCTTTGCCTGGAGCTGTGTTCACTACTTGCACCTCACCAGTTCCTAGCTCTTAACACGCTAATGTGATGTTGTCTGTGTCCATGTGGTGGAGTCCTAGGGTGAAGCAGAGAGGATGTGGGCTGATCTGAGGGGACCGTGTGTACCCTTTGCCACACAAGAGTTGATGAGCTCTAAGGCAACCTGGAGTTCCCCAAGGCTTGCTAGTTCTCAAAGCACCTGGTGTTCTACATGTATGTCCTTGGCCACGGCCGGGAGCCTTGGAGGCATACATTTATGGAACCTCTTAAACACTTGTCTTTGAAGGAAGGTAGTAGTTGTTGCCGTTCTTCTAGTTTAGGTCTTTGGGTACTTTCTAGGAAACCCAAGATTAGTAGGTGCCCAGATATCAAAGAATAAGGAGATTTAAGTTTGAATAGAAAGAGGGGCTTATAGGGATTATTTTCTAGGTTCTTTAATGGCCATTTGGTAATCCTCAAAGTAGATAACAAAAGCACAAGTTTTATCTCCCTCATTTGTTTTCCATAATTTTAGGAACTGAATTTTCCAAGAGTTTCAAACCTTTCAGAAGTTTATGAAGTCCTAAACAGGTAAGGAATTTTTTTTTTTTTTTTAAAAAGCAGTGCAGGGATTCTCAGTCCAGGGCAGGGGGAATTTTATTCTCCAGGACATGGCTGCAGTGTTGAGACTTTGGATTGGTATCCGCTGAGTAGAGGCACAGGACAGCCCCCCACAGCAGAGGATTCTCCAGCCCGAAATGTTCTAGTGCTGAGGTTAACCCTGTCTAGAGGGCCAGGAATCCAGTAAAATACCTACGGCTGATGGATTATGTGATTTTTTTTTTTTTTTTTTTTTTTTAAGATTTTTAAAAATTTATTTATGAGAGACAGGCAGAGACACAGGTAGAGGGAGAAGCAGGCTCCACGCAGAGAGCCTGATGTGGAACACGATCTTGGGACCCTGGGATCCTGACCTGAGCTGAAGGCAGACACTCAACCACTGAGCCACCCAGGCATCCCAAAATATTGATACTTCCTTTTTTTAAAAAAAAAAGATTTTATATATTTATTCATGAGAAAGACACAGAGCGAGAGGCAGAGATACAGGCAGAGGGAGAAGCAGGCTCCATGCAGGGAGCCCGATGCAGGACTTGATCCCAGGACCCCAGGATCATGCCCTGAGCCAAAGGCAGACGCTCAACTGCTGAGCCACCCAAGTGTCCCTACGTGGTGGTTTCTGTTGGCCACGGTTTAATTTCTTTTGATTGGTTTCTGATTACTGGAGATAATCTCCATGAGATCAGGCTCGTCTCCTTTCATCTGATGGTGGTTCTCCTGGGCCCACAGCAGAGCTGGTAGATGTGCCCCCAAGCATTTGAGTGAATGAACGACCTCAGTACTAGGGACGACCCTGATCTTTCTGTAGGAGAAGCAGCTCCCACCTCCCTTCCTGGCCTTAACCCACTGTGGCCTGGGTGCAAGTTGGTGGGGACACAGGGCCTGGGAACCCAAGGGTGTAGGGGCAGCTCACCTCCTTCTGCCCCAGCTGGGAGGACTAGCACCCAGAGCAGCGGTGGGGAGAGTGCCACATTGCGGCAGCTGAAAGTGGCACCTTTTTGAGAGGTGATCAGATCTGTGCCTCTGTTGGTGGCTGTCTTCTGACCACCCCTTGCTGTGCCATGCCTGGGCACTGGGTCCTCCAGCAGCGCCCCTGGTCTAGTTACAGGAAGACAGTAAGAGGCCCTATGCGGGGAGTCTCTGCTCCCTCCCTGCCCTCCAGTGTTGTCTTTTTAAGAGTCTCTCCTGCCAGCCTGCACATGTGAGCGCCGCCTGTATGCAGGGCGGGGTGAGGGGGTGCTCTACATAGCCTTGGCCCACGGAGGTCGGGTTCTCTTCCTTCATGAACCTTGTTCTTGCCAGCTTGCTGGGTGCAGGCTCTGCCATGGTCGCAGCCGAGGGGCCGATGTGTGTGAGGTGCATGGTGTATGACCCACCCTCTGGTGCCTGGCACTCCCAGCCTCTCCCCTCCCAGGCCTTCCCTAAGATCCTTTCCCAGATTTCTGGTGGGTTTTTAATTTTTTTAATCCATTCTTCCTGGGGTCTTGTTCTTCCACCCACCCCTTTAGTTCCTTCAGGGCGGCTCCCCAGCCCTCCTCTTGCTCATGACCATGTCCCTGGGTGACTGAATCCACTTCCTCAGCTTCCACTGCCACCATCTGTGACTGTTGAGACCCCCAGGGCCCCTTCGCTTGCCCCCTGTCTGGTGGCCCTTCCTACCCGCATGGCCACAAACCACTTTTAACCTGCTCTGTTCTTGGCCCTCAAGCCCACCTCTGTGCCTGAGGCAACCCCTGCTAGGTCCTCTGGCCCCAGGCCCATGTGCATGTGGGAGGCTCTACTGCCTAGGCTCTGAACTGAGACTCCTCAGGTTCAAGGTCTGGCTTTGCCACCCAGTGGCTTGTGAGCAACCTCTAGAGAGTGACTGAATCTCTCTGGGCCTCTGTCTTCCCGCCTGTGACCCGAGTAAGTGGCCACGGGAAACCCACAGGTGGCAGTAGAGGTGAACAGCTCACATGCAGGGAAGGACTAGGGTCCCTGCCTGTGCAGTGTTGGTGTTGGCGGCTGGCATGGTAGCCAGTGGCCCTAAACCAAATGGGCACACACCTGAGACAGAAGCTGGCAGTTCTGAGGTGCTTGGCACTGACCCATGTTGAGAGGCTTTGTTGGAAAACCAAGGGAAGTTTTCCTCGTGGAGTGCCCCCACCTGTGCCTGAGCCGGGCCAGGCCAGCCACTCCTAGTCGGCTGACGCCCTGAGCATGCCCGGAGGCTTTCTCGTGTGCCCTTCCTCTGTATGCCTAGCATCCCTGCCTTCGCCCCGTCCTCTCTCGTTGCAGGCATGCAACCTGTGGGCATCTCAGGGCCTGTCTGGCTCGTTTCCCATCGACACTGGTGTGATCTTTTAAAACATGAATCACCTGGGCTGTGTTTCTGGGCTGTCTTCCCCATGTTTCTGAAAGGGCTTTCCATACCCCCTCACCTCTCCTCCCCGATCATCCGAGCTCTTTTCCTGGCCCCTGCCCTTCCCATGGGGGCTTTGGCCACACTTAATGCCTCAGTGGCACTGTTTGGGCCTCGCTGCCTTTGCCTGTTCTCCATGTTCAACTTGCCGGACACCTCTTTGTGCCTCCAACCGTATGAGTTCCTGTGGTTCAGGACTCCTGGGGTGCTGCTGCGGTAGTGGGACCAGCTCCCAACCTGCCCTTTAGACCACAGGGTAGTTCCAGGCAGAGCTGATGCCAAGTGTATCAGGCTCGGTGCATGGCAGTTGCTCAGAGTGAGTGACCCAGCTGCAGCCTCTGGCACATCTGCCCGATTGCCTGGTTACCAAGACCCTACCTCCCCCCCCACTCCTGGGTTTGTGCCTTTTTGTTCTTTTTAGAAAGGCACCCCAGTCTCTAGGACCCTTTTATTTTTATTGACTTAACGTGGTGTGGAGAGCCCAAGAAGGGCTTATTTGCAGTGACTGTTCCTTACGCTGCTTTTCTCTACTAGTGACTTGAATCCTACCAAAAATTCTGGGCCAGTGGTTATTCATGCAAGCAAGTGTGAAAAATACGGTATGTTCCTGTGAGTGTATGCTGCTCCATGGTTGGCAAAGTATTGAGGTGCCAGGGATGAGGCCTCGCCTCTCCTGATCAGGGGCAGGTGTGTGGGAAGGTCACATGGGGTGCTCTATGTCTCCCCTCTGCCTTATGAAGGAGCCATCCTGGAAGGGATCGTAACTCCTGGGGGTCCTCTGTCCCCTTTGACATGTGGCTGGCTTGCTGGGCGGCGGGAGCCCACGGTGAAGACAGGCGGGGAGAAGCACACACACCTTTCTGAAGGAATGATGGGTGCTGGTGGTGTGTGCTTGGCCGGTGCAGGTGTGGAGCTGGGTGGGGAAGAGATTCCTCGTCCAGGCCGTGTTCTGATGGTGGCTCCATGCGCTCGCGCTCGCGCTCTCTCTCTCTCTCTCTCTCTCTCTCTCTCTTCAGTTGAGACCAAGTACCCCCATGAGGCCGCCTATGACGCCTTCCTCTGTGGATCAGGTGAGAGTTGCTTTCCTCTGCAAGGGGGCTCCTGCTTTACCTGTGGTAATCTCCCACCATCCTGAGGGTCTCCGTTTATTTCCAGGTGGGTTGCACGTAACGGACACAAAGCAGGAGTTGGCATATTTTGAGGAGGTGATCCGGTTGAGCCTGGACGTGTGTTACATCTCTAGCTTTTCTCTCCCCCCCCCCCCCCCACCACCACCAGTTCTTCTGAAAGTGGCACACTTGCTCCTATGGAGAGTACACAGGTGAGCGTTCCTTCCTTTCGTCCTGTTCCCAGAACAGTGGCCGCGTTCTGAGCCCTCGCTGTAAGCTAAGACCTCCTGGCTCCTCTGGCTCTCCCAAAGACGGGGGGAGGCAGTATCATTGGGCAGGGATGGTCCCTGACGGGGCAGCAGCTCCCCCACCCCCCCACCCTACCCCGTGGAGGATGGCCTTCCCTGCTGGTCCTGGGCCCTCGTCTCCACTTTGGGATCATTCACGTGCCAGGAGGCCAAGGGAGGGAGGTCAGCTGCAGGTCCCCGCACCTGCCTCAGTGCTTCCCAGTGTAGTATGCTGGCTTTATTACCCACCTGGTTCTCCTAACTGCATAAATCACAGGTAGGAGGACGGAGTGTTCTGGTCAATGAATGGCACCTCCTTGGGGCCTGTACAGGCTGGGGAGAAGGGGAGCTGCTTGGAATAAGGGCTGTAGGGAAGAGCTTCTTAACCCCAAGTTGGCATTGTAAATGCATTTACCCATGGCAGCAGCATTCTTGATTCCTATGGCACCAGGCTCCTAGGCACCGATGCCACACTTGAAATATGTGTTCTGTAGCCCCGTCCTTGGTGTATGCATTTGATAAGTAGGAATTAGGCCTGGTGGAGGAGCTAATCAAAATTGTAGCAGGGTCTTTGAGGCTGACTTGAAACCTTTTCTGACTAAGAAAACTAATAATCATGGACTAATTTAACTTTAGTACTGCCTGCATTTGCCCATTTTAGTAATGGCTGTTATACATAGAAATACTCTATGACCTGTTGACATGAGGCTGATAGCTTGAATAAGAAGTCTGTCCCCACCCCCTCCCCTTACTCTTTCCTTTGACAGCATCTGAGTGCTGACTGGGGAGGTACATGCATGCAAGACAGTGAAGGCTGCTAATGGCAGGGGAGCCCCATCGTGCCCTGCACCTGGGTGCCTTACAGCCTTTTGCTCTGAACCTCATGACTTAAAAACCCTCCTAGGTTTAGAGAAGTTCTATAGTGGCCTGGGGCCTGCCTGGCTCCAAGGCTTGTGCTTCTCCACGGACCTGTGCTCAGATGTGTGGTTGTGTCTGGATGGAGGTAGGGCAAAGTAGAATGACGGCTGAGGGGCGGCCATTAGGAATCAAGGGTGATGTCCTGTCAAGTGCACCTCTGGACCATGGCCTCTCACTAATTCTCTGAGCCCATTGCTAACATTTGTCAAGGAATTCTTACCAAAAGTGTCACCAACAGGCAGTGACCACCTGGAAGCCCTGCTTTGATTTGGGCCCTGGAGAGAACTTTGTGAGATTGGTTGGTGGGGGAAGCACGGTGATTTGGAGGGAGGAGGGGGAAGAGTGATCCGAGGCGGCCCCTTCCTCTGTTCCATCAGCGGACTCTTAGCTGTGGCTGAGGACCTGTGCTTGATCGCTGCTCTGCCTGAATGCTCTGGGGTTTTCTCTGTCCCTACAGTGCTGGTCCCATGCCTGAGCCCTCCTTTTCTCTCTACCTTGACGTGCTGGCTCCCTATGTGAACCAGGTGAATCTTATCCGAGCTGGGGTCCCTAAGATTGTGAGTAGCCTTTCTTTTGTTCCTTTCCCCTACTCAGAGGCATGTGCTGGGAAGCAGCCTGGTTTCCTGGGGGATATCTCAGAGGTGGTCTGATGACGACCAAAAACCAGAGTGAAGAGGGTGCTTCCACCCCGATAGGCTTGTTCTTTCCTTGTCTTCCTGCGCAAACCAATGCGGATGTGTACATTCCTTCCGTCCCCCTCCCAGTCCACACAGGACATCTTGTAGCCTCAGGATTTTCAAACCAGGTAGTTTGTCAGTGGGAATTTCAGAAAATCTCTGTTCTTCTCCCTGTCTTCTAGAACTTTTCTGGTCCAGATTGCCCCAGTATCCGGCCTCCCATCCTCCTCCTGCGTGTCCGTAGGTGGCCTGGGGTCAGCGAGCAGCAAGTCTATCGTGAGTTTCAGAATGTCTGCAAGTTTGATGTGCGGCGCCTCTCACGGAGCCAGTTCCTGCTCTTGACCAATAAGTTTAAGGAGTAGGTGCCTTGGCCTCCAGCCTGTCCTTGGGCCCCACAGCCCCTGTCTCCTAGTGGTCTCTTGGGGCAGCAGGTCTGATACTTGCATGCCTGACCTGAGAACTCCTCTTGGCAGCGCTCGGAGCATCCTGAAGGAGTACAGGGGCCACCCCACCCTGCAAGTCTCCCTGTACCGATACTGGAGACACTCCCCGAACATCAACTGCTTGTTACAGTAAGTGACCAGGACCAAGGCCGCTTTTCGGACTAAGACTACAATGTTGGTGGGCTCTGCATGGAGTGGAGTTCACTAGCTAGTGTGTGTTATGAAGGGGTCATTGACAAGTATGGTGACCTGAGTGTCGTTCGGTAACACCGGGCAAGCATTTATTAAACATCTGCTATATTGGGTACTATTGTGGGTTCTAGGTTGCATCAGCCAATAAAACAAAATCCCTGTTCTCTTGGAACTCACCCTCCAGCGGGAGGTAACTGTGAACAAGTGAATTATAGATCAGGTGACAAGTGTGTGGCAAAAACAAGAGCAGGTCAGAAGGTGGGAGTAGGGGGCTAGAGGGGGGCTGCCGGTGAGGGAGTAGATGGGAACCCCATTAAAGTCTTAAAGGATGTGAGGGAATGAGCCCGGCAGAGCTCTGGGGGAGATTGCCTGGGTGTGGGGCCGAGGCTCTTGGGTGGGGAAATGTCTGGTGTGCCAAGGGGCAATGAGGAGACCACGGAGAGGGGCTGGAGAGGTTTGTGGGCCTGGTGGGCCTGGGCTGTTGGGAGGAGCTGTGGGCGGCCAGGTGAGGTGCTCTGTGTGAGGCAGGCTGCAGAGGGCCAGGGAGGTGGTCGGGAAACCAGGCAGGCATCCTGTCCAGTTGGGCTTGGACTGCGTTGGTGGCAGAGTGGGGTGCTGAGGCGGGATCATGGGCAGCCCTGGAGCAGGGTCGAGTTTGGGTTTTCAGCCTGCGTGACACAGATGGAATTGCTCTATGAGGGTTTTGGCTGCTGGTTAAGAGCCTTATCTGTAGAAAACCACATGCTTGGAGAAAAATGTTTGGCTATCTTTTCCATCTGTCAACCTTTGATGTAAATCACCAGGAAAATGACTTGTCTGCATGTGTCTTGGGCCATTCTGCCCTGGAGTCAGAAGTTCATGTGGGGAGAAGGATGGGAAGATGGGGATGTTTGGGTGAGCGGGGCCGGGCCTGCGCGTCTGTCCTCTGGACCTGCCTGTCTGTCCTCTGGACCTGCCTGTCTGTCCTCTGGACCTGCCTGTTCTCACACGGCTGTCGGTGGAGCCGCTGACCTGCTCTCTGTCTTGCAGGGTCTGTGGTGTGGTCACTACCTGGGCTCTCCTGGCGCTTCTCCTCGGAAGACCTGGCCCCTGAGTGCAGCCTGCAGCCCCTGTCCTATCTCTGCACCAACCTGGGACAGCCAGCCGGGTTTTTTTTTTTTTTTTCTTTGTGGGTTTTGTTTGTATAAATCATATTTTACATGTAGACCGATCTGTGAGGTCCTTATGAGAAGCTTTGTTCTGAATGTGAAATACTGTAATGATCATCAACGATAAAGAAATCCTTAGATGTGGCACTTTGGTGGCCAGAACTTTTCTTTCTGTAAATGGGGAGATGTTCCCACCCCTGGGAATTTAGGCTAGACCCCACCCCACCCCCAGAGGGTCTCCTGCACAGACCACGAGCACGGGAGCTGGACAGCAGGTGAACCAAAGACTACGTTATTTCTGGGAGAGAAAGTTTTGGCCGATAGGCCATTTCCCAGTTGGGAACCTCTACCAGCCTGAGTTTAGTAAAGAGGCAAAAAAAAAAAAAAAAATGAAGCTAAGTGTCCATATGTATTTGTGATGTTTTTTTGAAGATTTGAGAGAGAGATTGGAAGCACGAGTGGAGTGGAGGGCTGGGGGGGAGGAGAGGGAGAAGCAGGCTCCCTGCTGAGCAGGGAACTGGATGTGGGGCTCTATCCCAGGACTCTGGGGTCATGACCTCAGCCAAAGGCAGATGGCCACCCAGGTGCCCCTCCCCTTTTCTCTTGTGGGCTTTTTGGGGCTCAGTCTCATTAGACGAGCTCCACATGCAGTAAGCAAACGTGAGAAGTGAAAAACACACTTAGCTGAGTGTACCAAGTGACCATTTTGGCTTTCCAAGATTGGGGCAGGGCCTGACCACCAGAAGCTAGTTTGTGTAGTTCTGGAGTGAGGACCACCCTGAAGTGACTTTGAGACTGGAGTCTTGTGACTCCTACCTGCTGTGTGCACCTTCATTGGGGCGTCTGTGCTGGCGGTAGTGGTCTGTACCGGACCGTGGGGACGCTGGCTGCACTGCCTGTCTGCTGGCTCTTCTAGTGGTTGGGGGGGTGGCTGGGCCTTGATCATGTTTGGGTTCCATTTACGAGTTCTCCGGAGCCTCTCGATTGATTGTGTGCTGTTCAGAAGTGCCGAGTGCAAGGAGAACCCCGGGGTGTTGGGTGGGCTCGGGGTCCCAGTCATGGGGCCTCCCCCTCCCCGTGCTTTCTCGTTATCTTGTCTAGGTCTTCAGAGCTGTGCTTTTCATGTAGTTCTTTCTGCCATCATTAAATGAAAAATCCAAAGCAAAATGTAAACCAGCTGCCCCCCCTTCCCCCCTTCCCTCTGTCTGCCTCCTCCCTCTGTGGCTTGGACCCTTCTCCTTTCAGCTGCATCTCCCTTCCTTGTAAACTGGCTCACAGGCCATAGTGGCCACGTTGGCAGCCTGCCCCCAGCTGCCTGCCCTCCCTGGG
The DNA here is from genome assembly GCF_053574225.1 of Canis aureus. Classification (NCBI taxonomy): domain Eukaryota; kingdom Metazoa; phylum Chordata; class Mammalia; order Carnivora; family Canidae; genus Canis; species Canis aureus. Next base: position 49,579,607 of record NC_135611.1, read on the forward strand.
ACCTCCTGGTCCACTAACGCTATGCAGAGCCTCCCCTCTCCCTGCCCCTCCTGCTCCGAGTCCTCCTATGGATTCTGCGGCCAGGTTCCCCTGATCTTCCTGCTTGCTCCTGCCCTGTAGGCTGTGTTGAGCACCCTTCCTCTTCTGCTTGCCTCTGAGCCTCCCTGGCATCTCCTTTCCGTTCTGGATCTTTGCTGTTCTGATGGCCCCATCAGGGGTCGTCGGGCTTCTCCTGCCTCTATTAGGACACTTAGCACAGTGTGGCCAGGTCCTGGGCTGTCCCCTCACAGGTGGGCTCTCTGCTGTCAGGTCCACGGAACCTGCGGGTCCCTCTGTGTCTGTGTGAGCTGATGTTCCCTGTGCTGGAGCCTCTGAGCTACTTGGAATGCAGTTTGAATTCTTGGGTGCTGCTCATTGAGGCATCTTAATAATGAGTATCCTCCTGCACAATTGACATGGTTCTGCCTCTGCAGTTTAGAAGGATGCACGGTCGCTCCACATGACCTTGGCCTAGAATGTCCTCGTGACCCTCTGGCTCCTGACATGACTCCAGTCCTTGCTCTTTGGCTATTTGAATCTTACGTGTAACTGATGAGATGTTTTAGCATAAGAAAAATCATGAGTGGAAATAGCAATCTTAAAATTGTCATCTTAAAATTAGCCTTTTTAGATCTTTCAGGTACCTTTTCTCTGAGAGATAAAAGTTCATGTCCTTGGGGCACCTGTGTGACTAAGTCGGTTAAGCACCTGACTCTTGATGTCAGCTCAGGTCTCGATCCTCAGGGTCGTGAGTTCAAGTCCCACATTGGGCTCCACCCTGGGCATGGAAGCTACTTAAAAAAATTCATGTCCTTCATGATCAACTTTAGAATACTTCCTAGGGAAAGAAAGTCTGTTACTTTCTAACCGTTAAACATCTCTATGCCATCTCTATAAATCTGTCTGAAAATCTAGTGCAAGCTTAATAATTAAAATGCTGGGCAGCCCCGGTGGCGCAGCGGTTTAGCGCCGCCTGCAGCCTGGGGTGTGATCCTGGAGATCCAGGATCGAGTCCCACATCGGGCTCCTTGCATGGAGCCTGCTTCTCCCTCTGCCTGTCTCTCTCTCTCTCTCTCTGTGTCTCTCATGAATAAATAAATAAAATCTTAAAAAAAAAAAAACCTTAAAAAATAAATGCTAAGTCCCCTTGCCGCACATGGTGCCATATCACAGGTTCTGGGGTTAGGACATGGGCCTCTCTGGGGTCAGAATCCTTTCTGCCCAACACGTTCTCCAGCATCACATTTACCAAGCACTGGCTTAGCTAACTCACCGCGGTGCAGCCAGGTATGTGTCTGTGCCCCCACCTTATGACGGTGAAGCCGAGGTAGTAGGCTTTGGTGGAGGCCCGGCTTGCAGGCAGTGACGCACCGTCCCTGCTGGGGCCCCTGCTCTGTTGCCTGGTCTCTGGAACCACTGTGCTTCCCTAGCGTCTGCCGAGGGTCAGCGCGTGGCAGCTCACGCACACAGGTTTTCATTTGCTATCGTTTATCCTGATGCCTTTTCCTAAAGAGAAGTACGGGATCCTCACATCTGGGACAGAGAGGCTGCAGGGAGACCTGGGCTCCCCCTGCTTCGTTGTTCAGGCTGTACCCTGTTCCAGCCTGCTTGGGACGCAGGGTGATGGCATCACACCCACCCCTGCCTTCCCAGCCCTCTAACCCTCTGTCCTTGCTTCCCCAGGAGCTCCCCCCACCCCCAGGGCGTGTGCTCTGCCTCCCAGGAGCCTGGCTCCCCCTGAGAATGTGTGGATTTTGGCCTGAGCAGCTAGAAGTGTGGGGTTGCTATGTGAGGGTGTTGAGATTGTTTTATTTCAGTATCTGTGAGTAGAGAACACTTACTATTTTTGTTGTTGAGACAGTGTTTGTCGTTTATTGGCAATGAGAGAAAAGTGACTCAGGTGAGGTAGAAGGTGACCTTTCCCTAGGTCCCAGGGTCAGGCCAAGGGCCAGGTTGGTTGAATTCCGCCACCAGTGCTTGTCCCGTCATGCACTGGGGCCCTGTGCCCACTGCCCCTTTGCCTGTTTTTCCGGCATCTCCACCCCTTATGCTGCCAGGCTGGCTGTGGTTCTGTTTTTACAGGATGTAAAGAGAGGCTTCCAGGTGGAGAGAACCAAGGGGCCACGGCCATGTGGGAGAGGAAAGTCCCTCCAGGAGATGCTGCGGATTGCTGATGGATTGGATGCTGCTGAATTGCTCAGATGCCAACCCACCCCCCCTTCCCTCCCGGGGAGGGAGGGACCAGAATGAGCAGCAGCCACAGCCACCCTTCCTCTGGGCACATCCTACATCAGTATTGTCTTTGCTTCCCTGCTGGCACCCATGGGAACAGCTGGGGTCCCATCCTGCAGACCCACGTGGACTTGGCTGCCAGCAGGAAGGGGTGGGGACCTGGAGCCCGGGCAGCACTCTCCTCCCCCAGCCACGTGCTCTGACGAAGCATTGCATCCCTTAGGGGAAGGGAACCCTGTCTGAATCCCCACCGAGCAGCCATCTGGAGTTGGGGAGGCCCTGAGGAGGCCTTCCCTGCTGCAGGGCTCTGCTCAGTGTGCTCCTCTGCTGGCTCTGTGAGGGTCCCATGCAAACCCAGGGGATATCATTCCCACATCCCTTCACTAAATGCCAAGGGAGCACCACCCTGCAGTCTCACTCGAAATTATTTCTAATGGAATTCTAGATACTGGGCTGTTAAGTTGCAGGCCAAATGGGGTCCTTTCAGTGTACCTTAAAAACTGCCTGGATGGGTGACTATTATACTTACTTACCTGGTGGCCAAGCTTGTGCTAAAACTTAAAACCTCCATTGGTGTTTGGAAAGGAAATACGAGAACCTATTTGTATTTATTTTCTTTACCCTTAAAATTTCATTTTGGGACGCCTGGGTGACTCAGCAGTTGAGTGTCTGCTTTGGCTCAGGTTGTGATCCTGGGATCCTGCATCGGGCTCCCCACAGGGAGCCTGCTTCTCCCTCTGCCTCTCTGTGTCTCTCATGAAAAAATGAAACTTTTTTAAAGATTTATTTAATCATGAGCATATCAGTACATGTAGCACAGCACACAACTTATCAGTAAATACGCACATCTGGGTTAATGCTCAGCCTTTTTTGTGATAAGAGTGAACGACTGACCTCGTTCGGAGACTGGTCATTTCCCTTTCAGTGTCCGTGTTGACTTCCACAAGGATAAAAACAGCCTTGGGTGGTCTGGCCCAGACCTCCAGGCAGGACTCTTGAGGATGCTGACCACTGATGCTCCCAGAAGGGCGTCCCTGCTCCTGGGATGTTTTGGGTGGGGAAAGCAAGTGGCTTTCCCACCTGGCTGGTGGATGTGCACACTCTGTGGCAGAGTCCTCCTCTTTCCAGCGTACAGGGTTCGAGAGCTTCTGCAGCATGAAACATAGTGGGCATGATAATCATGTCTGATCACCATCGGGAGGGAGAGAGCTGGAACCTACCAGTGGGCAGGTTTCAGATAGCATGAGAAATCCTTCAAAGTGCTTATTAGCTAAGTTTTTAGTTGCTTCTCCTGTCTGAGGACCTAATGTGAGAGGGCCCGAGGACCCTCGAAGTTCAGTTCCACAAAAGCGGAGATACAAGCTCCCAGCTGTCATCGGAACCCACGCCTCCACCGTGTCACCCACCAAATCCATACCGCTGGCATCTTACCCCAAAATCCACCTGACTGGTCTGGCGGCCAGTGAGCGCCTCCACAAAGTGCTACCTAGGTGTCTCAAGGGTTGTTAATACAGGACATGCAGCTGGGGTGTGCACCTCCATTATGTCTAGAACTCCACTGAGGTCCTTGCCGCAAGCTCCCATGCTGCCCAGTGCAGAAGGGGAACTCAAGACAGGAGCAAGGCAAGTCTGACACGTTCAGGGCTGTTTCCCTTTGGTACCCCCCCCCCCCCCCCCGCCACCCCTCAATCCCAAGACGAGCTCAGGTAGGAGGATGCAAATACCACCCTGGCCTGTGGCCCTGCCCATCATCAGTAGCCCCAGCCAGTCTCTGCAGAGCCAGGGCCTCTTTGAGGGCGCCCCTTTGTAGAGTGGTGGGCATGAGGGCTCCTCCGACTTCCCTGTGCGCTCAGACCGGCCCACCTGCACCAGTGCTCCAGGCTGCTCCAAGCGACTTTCTCTGATCCTCTGACCTCCCACCTCTAGTCTTGGTTCCTCCCTTCTTCCCAGTGTGCTTTTAGCAGCTCAGGTTTCCCAGCTGAACCCTAAGGGAACAGACACGCTTCGCTTCGTTCTACCACAGTATCACCGTCACAACCCCTGCATTGTCCCATCATAGACTAGCAAAGACTTCCAGCCCTCTGGGCTCTAGCACAGCTGCTGCAAGCAACAATTCCTAAGTCACTTTGCTTCCCTCCCTCCACGTCCCAGGCCACGTGGCTTTCTTCCTCACCATTCAAGGTCTCCATTCAATGTCACATCTACAGGGAAGCCGCCCCCCCCACCCCCGCCCATGTCTAATATATAACCCCCTTCCCTTATCTTAAGACTCCACGCTGCACTAATTAGCACCTTACAGGTAGTTGTTTATTGTCTCTCCACGAGAATGTGGGCTCCGTGAGGGCAAGGTCTTTGTCTTGTTTACTGTCATGTCTCCATTGCCTGACATGTGGGGGCTCAGCAAATATTTGTTTAATGATGAATCAAACTCCAGCCCTAGAGCATCTGATGGGCAGCTCCTCAGTCCTGTTGCCACATATGGTTGCTAAGGTAGGGGAGAGGGGTGTCTTCTTTTTACACCACGAAGGGGCAGGAGGGCTTTGGCTGCAGAGACAGAAACAAAGGGTCACAGACTGAAAGAACTATCCTCTCATATTATTTCATCATAAGCTAGGAATGTAAGTAGTAGGCAATTGGTTCCCTAACCTGAGCACTGTCAGGAAGAGTTACTTTAAAATCACTTAAAACCAGGGTTGCCTGGGTGGCTCAATTGATTAAGCGTCTGCCTTTGACTCAGGTCATGATCTCCTGGGATTGAGCCCCTCGTTGGGCTCCCTGCTTGGTGGGGAGACTGCTTCTCCCTCTGCCACCCACCCCACTCAGCTTTCTCTCTCTCTCAAATAAATAAGATCTTTAAAAAAATCACTTGAAATGAGAATGATTTTTTTAAAACCTAAATGATTTTTATTTTGGCAGATAATTTGTCCAAGTTTAATTGGTCTATATTTAGCAAGTACAGTCAGCAAGGGAACGAGTGTCTTTACTTAGAGGTTCATTTTGCAACCTATTTGTAGTAGTGGGCTGTTTCTCATGGTTGCAGTAAGATCTCTCTGGCATAGTAGTGGGTATTTGCTTTCTTTGTTCTCAAAGAAAACAAAGTTCTCAAAGTCTCAAAACCTCCTGGGATGGGCTCTCTGCTACACAGCTTTGTGGTCTTGATCATTTTTTACTCACCTGGTGGGGAAGATCTAGAACAATGTGCAAAGTAAAACTCTACCCTGGCCTGCAAGTACCTCCTACACAGATGGAATAGTCATCGTTCTTTTTTTTTTTATAAATTTATTTTTTATTGGTGTTCAATTTGCCAACATATAGAATAACACCCAGTGCTCATCCCATCAAGTGCCCCCCTCAGTGCCTGTTACCCCATCACCCCCCCCCCACCTCCCTTTCTACCACCCCTAGTTCGTTTCCCAGAGTTAGGAGTCTCTCATGTTCTGTCTCCCTTTCTGATATTTCTCACTCATTTTTTCTCCTTTCCCCTTTATTCCCTTTCACTATTTTTATATTCCCCAAATGAATGAGACCATATAATGTTTATCCTTCTCCTACTGAATAGTCATCTTTCTAAGTATGAATCTTGGGTAGGGTCCTTAATACCGCAAAAGGTCCTTAATCCTGTCATCCGACCAGTCCATTCTGAAATCTATGTGTCTGTCCTGAGCCAGCCCAGATCTGCCTTGCCCATCCCAGCCTTTCCAAGCAGTGTGCACTTGGGTTGCTCTCTGTTCTGATCAAGTGCACATCTGGAACAAAGTTGCAACCATAATTTGAAGGACTCCCTGTGCATTTCAATTCTTAGATATTCTGTGAACTCCAGGACCCAGCTGGATTATCCCAGACAGCCTCTGACTTGATGCCTACCCCCTCCCCCCACCCTAGAATTATGCTATCTGCTTAACTTCAAAAGAGACATAAGAGCATTAAGGAAGGTACGTGATGTGATGAGCACTGGGTGTTATGCACAACTGGTGGATTGTTGAAGACTACATCTGAAACTAATGATGTACTATATGTTGGCTAATTGAATTTAAATTTAAAAAGAAGACATAAAGTTTATCAATACAATAGAATATTATTTGGCAATAAAAAGGAATGAAGTACTGATCCCCGCTGCAATGTGGATTGAAAACCTTAGGCTAAGTGAAAGAAGTCAGTCACAAAAGACCATATATTGTATTTAAATGAAATGTTCAGAGTAGGCAAATCCATAGGGACCATAGAGAAAGTAGATGCGTGTTTCTGGGGAGTGGGGAGTGTGAGCTAAGGGGTATGGGCTTTCTTTTGAGGGTGATAAAGATGTTCTAAAATTAGGATGGTGACAATTCTGTGATTCTACTAAAACCCACTGAATTACGCACTTTATTTTTTTAAAGATTTGTTGACTTATTTTAGAGAGAAAGAGAGAGCGCACTCAGGCAGAGGGGCAGAGAGATTGAGAAGCCCAAGCAGATTCTGTGCTGAGCACAGACAGAGCCTGACTCAGGCCTCGATCCCACAACCCGAGATCAGACCTGAGCTAAAACCGAGAGTCAGACGCCCAACTGACTACACCACTCAGGTGCCCCAAATTGTACTCTTTACATAAGGCAAATTTGATGGTATGTGAATTGTATCCCAGAAAAAATGTCTGGAAAAACAGAGTGCTAGAAAACACCACCTGATGACTGGTTTTAAAGTCTTTGCTCACTGTCTCCCCAGAAACATCCATGGTAGAAATTCTATTCAGACCAGGACGTGTGTGTCCTCCCTCCCTGCACTGTGCCCCCCCACCCCCCCGCCCCAAGACAGGAACTAGTCAGTTTACAGAGGACACAAATCATGGACCCTACTTGGTTTTTCTCTTTGCTCTGATGCCTGGGTGTTTACAGCCCACTGGCGGGAGTCCAGACAGCTCTGTGGTCGGCATGTTTATAGCTCTTTCCCCCTGGCTTTCCTCTCTCATGCTGCCTGTGCCCTTCTGATTTTGGCTTTTATCCATGTCCACATTTTTACTTAATTTATGTGTCTTAGCTACTTCACTTCCTTTGTGGAACACAAGTGAAATAAACACACACATCCCTATGGACATTTCCAAGGGCTGCATACAGGTTAACAATTTCCACCTCCCCTGTGATGTACCTGGCAGGTGAACTGTGGTTACTCCTTTCAACAGCTGGTTTGGGAGAGGCAGTGGCAACTCTCCCTGGGGTGCAGAGGTTATCCACTAGGTGACCTACCTGTAATGAAGGCCCCAACTCCCCTCTTTGCCCTGGAGACAAGGGAAAGGAGACCAGATATGGATGACCCTCCATATGGAATTGGCAGGGATTCTGGCTTGGAACTGGGCACTCTAATGTTTGTGCTTTCTGAGTGAGAATCAAATTTTAAAATGCCATTGGAAAAACCTAGTAGGTTGGCAAATTTGTATCACGTATAGCTAATATTTTTGGTAAAGCCATTTGGCAACTCTACCCTCAAGATAAATAGTCACCTCTTAGAAAAATTCTGTACTTTTAGGAAGGTTATCAAAATTCAGGAAGGAGTCATTTCAGTTACCTCCAAAAGAAAGATGACAAGTGATAGAGTAATGAACATAATCATTAGAACCATTTAGGCAGAAAGGCCACCTAATGGTGCCCCAAATCAGAAACCAAAAAGGGATTTCCACTGGTCGCTATTTTCTCTTGTGTTCTCTGTATGTAGGCTGTTCTATAGGAATATCCTTTTAAAAATATGCAACGGGCAAAAATATTAATTTCCCAAACTTCCATTCTTCTCTCCTTGTTTCTTCCCAGATACTTTCATAAAGAAGGTAACAAGCTAGTTTTCTTTCTTTTTCCTCAATCACTTGTATTTGGCTTTTCTTTACGTTTGTTTATCATTCTTGACATGGACCCTTCTTTCATTATCAGCCCATGCAAGATTCTTCTGCCTGGTTCCAACACAAGAGTCTGCTCTCTCTGAGTGGGTTCACGTGGTTTGCTTAATGCCACGAGGTGGAATTTGTGTTATGTTAAGGCAGTAGAGAATATTTCCTCTGTGCAATATTACTACCCACACACAAGCAAAGTGTCAGGTAGGTTCCTTTAGAAAACAGAGTTGCAGACCAATTGCTGTGGGCGGCTGCCATGGGCATCCTTCAGATACCAGGAACTCATGTAGCTTTGTTTATTTTGATTCTGATACAGAAAATGATTGCCTGAGAATATATCCTTGAACAGCCTGATGATCTACTTTTATCAAGAACCCACCTAAAGAAATCTGGATGTATGGAAGATCGTTTGTCAGTCTATTCTTAGATCATATAGGGTTTTAACTACATTCTAAGCTAGACCTCTAAAAAGCTGTGTACCTGGACCACAGTGTTTTTATGTTACAAAGGCATTCATTTTTCACTCCAAGGAAGACCAGGGGAGAAATTTTACTCAGACCTAAATGCAAGGAGAGCTAAGAAACATTGGTGTAGTTTCCTTTCCATTCCAGAGAATGCTAATAATATTTTCCTTATTGCTTTGACCACCAGGAAGCTCAATTAAAATATGTAGATAAATATTAATTCATGTTAATACAGGTGAGACTACAGTCTGGATATCTACATGTTAATTTTTCCTTTGGACTATATCTTTCATCCTACCTATCCTTCTAAGATCTTAATTTTATGTCCATCATTTATAAGCATTCATTAAAGTCATCTGAAATGTTTTACGTAGTTGAGAAGGGTGAAAACAAACCAAATAAATATTTATGGATGGACATTTCTGTTTTTAAATTTTATTTATTTATTTATTTATTTTTATTTTTTTTAGTGAGCTCTATGCCCAATGTGGGGCTTGATCTCAGGACCCAAGGATCAAGAGTAGAATGCTCTACAGGCCGAGCCAGCCAGGTGCCCTATGGATGGCCATTTCTTACAACTGTGTATCTGTAGGGCTTCACTGGCTACCCCCTTCTTATTCCTTGCAGCAATGTGAACAGGGCTATGGGAGCAGGGCTAATATTCCTGTGGGTCTGGGTGGAAGGAAGTACCATGATAGCTGGGAAAGGGAAGGCAGGAGACTACTATACCTGCCCAACCAGGAACTCTGGGCTTGTTGGACTAAGTGGGCTCCCGTTTGCCTGAGCACCTCAGGCCCACCTCCCATTCCTGGAAGAAACAGGGATGATCCCACCTTTAGGATTGCCAGTCTCCAATCTTGAACTACATCCTCTGCTTTTGTGTTTTCCACCTGAGAAATGTATTGAGAAAATACAAGATATATAAACGTAAGAAGTTTGTGGGGTTTTTTAAAAAAGATTTTATTTATTTATTCATGAGAGACACACACACACACACACAGAGGCAGAGACACAGGCAGAGGGAGAAGCAGGCTCCATGCAGGGAGCCCGATGTGGGACTCGATCCCTAGTCTCCAGGATCACACCCTGGGCCGAAGGCGGCGCCAAACCACTGAGCCACCGGGGCTGCCAAGAAGTTTGTTTTTTTGTGTGCAGAACTGTAATCAATTTTGTCTAGTATTTGGTTTAAGACATCTGGCACCCGCATTCTCAGGACCTGTGGCCGCCCCAAGGATCAGTCTGAATTTTTCAGTTACAACAGGTGTGCCAGGGACCCTGGGCAGAAGTGAGCAGGACATCTGCTTGAACCTCCTCCATCGCTCCATCCTCCTGGGACAGCCAGCCCCTGGGGGTCATCCTGGGAGCTCTAACGACAAAACACAACAAGAAGAGAAGCTCTTCTTTTGGTCTTTAGAGCTTTCTTTATGTCACGATAACTTCTAGTGATTGTCGTTTTGTCATGCCTCTGTTGGCCATGAACAAACCCACCTCTCAGTGCCCCCAAAGGGAGAAAGGGACAGTTGTAATTGGCTGTATTCGTTGTCAGTCATCTTGGGGCATAGAAGGGGGAGACAGGCCACCCCATGGGAGGATAGCAGGGGCTGGGCTGGGGCTGCCTTTGTCCAACCTTGTAAGGCAGGCCGCCCCCAAGCTCTGCTTGAGCCTTTGGAACGTCAAGGGGAAACGATGAGAAGGTGTGGACGACTGGGGGTGAGTGATATCTGAAGAGCACGATGTTATATTTTATGGAAAACAAAGGGACTTCATTAAAGCCCGTTTTGAGTGCTGCCTCTTAGAAATGTAGAATCTCTCATTTGCTTAAAACAGCCTCTCTCTCTCACTTGCTTAAAAACAGCCGATTTAATTTGGGGTCTGTCAAGTTTAGGGGATCTTCCCTGTTTTTTTGGACAAAATTCCCCTAAAAATAGTTCAAGAGATAAAAATGCGACATGTTCTAGAAGCAGGGAAACAAGGATACAGAGAATTAGGAGAATGATTCCACTTTTTGAAAACCTAAGTCACCACTTGAGGGCACCAAAAAATAAGAAATCCAAAAGGACTTCTCCTTGCCTACAGGTGGAGTCATTTAAAATTCCATTTTTTTTTTCCCAAATGGAGGGGGGGATGCTATTTTGAAATTTGTTTTGATGTATTTTTGCTCTCAGGAGAGTTTGTGACCCGTATCTCTTCCTCTGCCTGAGAGAGGACAGACATCACTGCTCACACCGGGGTTTAAACCACTTTAGAAAAGCTTCCTGAGCCCCTTGAAGGAGCGGCTTCCTGGGGGCTGTTTGGCAGGACATCAATGGCTCTGGCCCAGAGGCCCAGGGCACCGAGGGTCTATTTTAAGATAGACTGGACATTCAGGGGCTGGTGGTGGCCATGAAGTCCCTACCAGGACTGGCGTGGGGCCTGGGGAGGAAGGCTCGAATGTGGGATGCTGGACTTGGTGCTCAGACCCAAGGCAGTAGAGAGGCCAGAGGGTTCGAGGAAGTGCAGGAGAGGTGGTCTGTCCTGCTTCCTGTCTGGGCCCCTGGGTGGAGGGGCCCTGGGGCGTCTGCACACACCAGCCTGCCATGACCTTCTTCTTCATTTGCGGGGCTGAGAACACCCTGCTGGGGAAGAGGTGGGCAGGGCAAGGAGACGTGCCAGAGCCAGGCCAGGAGGGTGCTGGTGATGCCCACAGCCCAGCAGCTCGGAGGACACGGCGGGGGGGGGGGGTGGCAGTGGCATGCTCCCAGCCTCCCTGCCAGTGGTTGGGAGCCGCATGCAGGGTGCTGGAGCAAACAGGACTCCAGCGACAGCCGACAGCCCGCAGTGCTCAGGGATGCCCCACCGGGCTTGCTGCGCTTCCCTGGCTCCAGGCAGGCCAGGCCACAGCCACCAACTGTCCTTCCTGCCCCCGCACACAGGGCCAGGCTTGCACTGAGGTCTGGCAACTGTCTTGCCTGCTGCCCGCTTACTGTTTGCTCTTACTGGGGGGAGTCCCCCAGATACCATCCCACCTTGGTGCTTGCTTCTCCTGGGACCCAACTCAACACCACCCCTAAGGCCGAAAGATCCCTCTGTGTGGAGTGGGTCTTTGAGACACCTGAACTCAAAGTCTTCTTCCTTCTTATCCAAAAGAGACTATTTAAACTAGAAGAGATGAGAACTGTTGGGGTGCCGAGACTGAGGATCCATCCTACCCGGGGCAGGGGGCCATGGAGATGGAGGCAGAGGTCAGGGCATGCTGCCCAAGCCAGGGGGCACTGGGAGCCTGCACAAGGTGGAAGAGGCAGGAAAGGACCCTTCCCTAGAGACTTCATGGGGAGAAAGGCCCTGCAGGTAGCTGCTGGCCCCCAGAAAGGTGAGAGAGTACATTTCTGTTGTTTTGAGCCACCCAGTTTGGGGTGATTTGTGATGGCAACTCTAGGAAATGAACACACTCTCCAATATAATTGTGGTGAGAAGAGGCCCAACCCTGGCAATTCTGGGCTCAGGTAAGAGCACAAGTACATACTCCTCATCTTAGTATCTGCACGTCATTAAACAAGCTACCCCCAGGCCCCCTTGGATGACTATTATTAAAAAACAAAAAACAAAAAACAAAACAGGGCAGCCTGGGTGGCTCAGCGGTCTAGTGCCACCTTCAGCCCAGGGCGTGAACCTGGAGACCCGGGATCGAGTCTCACGTCGGGCTCCCTGCATGGAGCCTGCTTCTCCCTCTGCCTGTGTCTCTGCCTCTCTCTCTGTGTCTCTCATGAATAAATAAATAAAATCTTAAAAAAAAAAAAAAAACCGACACAACAGCAAGTGTTGGTGAGGATGTGGAGAACTGGGGACCCTCGGTTGCAGGTGGGCAGGCAGCGTGGTGCAGCCCCTGTGGAAAGCAGTTTGTGGATCCTCAAAAGAGTTGCCCCCCGGGACTGGCATCGGGTCTGACACTTCCAGTCCGTGGTGCACACCCCAAAGCATGGCAGGCAGGGCCTCGACCCCACTTCACAGGAGCATCGCTCACAGCAGCCGAAAGGGAAGACACGCCCGAATGGATAAACAACGCGCCGTGGTTCCTACGCCGAACGTGAGTCAGGCTCGGGGATCCAGACACGCACCACCAGGCGGATGAACGTGGAAAACACTCTGCTCAGTGGAAGCAGCCGGACCAACGAACAAACACTGCGAGCTTCTGCTCCCACCTGGAAGCAGGCTGGAGGCCCAGGGGCCGGGGCAGGGGTGAGGCTTTGCGCTCAGTGGAGCGGTTTGTTTGGGAAGATGAGAAGGTTCTGGAGACGGCTGCTGGTGGCAATTGCACAAGTGAGCTGTGTGTGGAATGGTCGAAATGGTCAATGTTATTTTGTGTCTATTTTACCACCCCCCACCCCCCAACTAGGTCCTATCCTTCTCCCCTGACAGATGCACCTGTCACCCAGGTCTGAGCTTAGACTCCCTGGACTCCTTGGAGTTCCGTGGCGGGACATCCTGGGGGGACGGCTGGGCCCGGCCTCGTCCAGCGCCTTCCGGGCCTGCCCTGGCCCTGTCCTGACCACCGGCCGCTCGCTGACGCCCGCGTGGGGCCCCCCGCAGCACACTCGCGGCCAACGGCCCCGTGTGGGGGGCCTGCCTGGCAGTGTCGTTCGCCCTCGGGAGGGTGGCCCCGGGTTAAGGCGTGTGCAGGCCCTGGTGCCGCCTGCCTGATGCTACCCAGAGCCTGACCCACGGGAGGAGGGCACAGGCCAGGCACGTGGCTCGCTGGCCACGGACTACAGACGATGGGACACGATGGAAGGGAGCCACGCGGGGCCTTTAAAGCGTGGGGTGCAGGACACGGGTCCCACTTAATCAGGCCTATGGCAGTCCTGGATGATTTGAGACACCTGCCACCTGGGCTGAGGCTGCCACTAAAAGCTGATGTGGATCTTCCTCTCTCCCTCCGGCCACGCAGAACCCGGCGCCTTCCCGCGCTGGGCGGTCTCCCATGCTGTGGGCTCTCACTCCCCCGGCCCACCTTTCTTTTTTTTTTTTAAATTTTTATTTATTCATTCATTCATTCATTCATTCAGAGAGAGAGAGGCAGAGACACAGGCAGAGGGAGAAGCAGGCTTCACTCAGGGAGCCCGACGCGGGACTCGATCCGGGGTCTCCAGGACCACACCTCTGGCTTCAGGCGGCACTAAACCTCTGCCACCGGGGCTGCCCCCAGCCCATCTTTCTCGGGGCTGCGGGCACATGCTGCTGGGGCAGCCAGCCAGCTAGGTCTGGTCCTGACTTGGCCTCGGCCGCGTGTGACAAGGGGGAGCAGGGACATGAATACTGGCGCTGGTGTGTGCGTGGGGGGTGCGGTTAGGGAGACCCCCGAGCCCAGGGCAGCCGGGCCGCATGCTGTGCCGGGCGCGATGCTGGTGAGGGAGATGAATCATCCAAGGCTTGGCCGAGCAGCCGCGTCCTGATGGAGCTGAAGCTGCCGCACGATTTTAGCAATCATGCAGTTGTTTTTGGCATCCTCGCTTAGCCTGGATTTTTCTGTCCTGGGGATTCTGTGAGCTAGCTAATAGCCTTTTAATAAATCCCCTTTCTAGGCAGATTAGCTGGAGTCTGTTTCTCTCGTCCACAGTCACGAACCCTAGCTGAGACTGGTCCCTAGGCACATGTGCCAAGTAGGGCCGGCAGGACCTGCAAAACGCCTTCTAGGGGTACTTTTGCCTCTGAGAGGGGTCCTACACCCTGGATGGGAAGAAGGGTATTGAGGCACGTCTCCCGATGCAACTCTTAAAAAGAATGTCCTCCAGCAACCCAAGAGTTCATGGGCAGATAAGTGGATCAGGAAAATGTGTTCTGAACACATTCCGTGCCATGCAGTGGAATATTATTGAGCCATAAAAAGGAAGGCGAGTCTGACCCAGGCTACAACACGGACGGCCCTTGAAGAGATGATGCTAAGTGGAATAAGCCAGTCGCAGACCAAGCAATACTGTGCTCCCGCTTACATGAGGTACCCAGGGGAGTCTGAGTCCGGGACACTGAAGATTAGAGCTTGCCAGGGGCTGGGGGAGAGAGCAGGAGTTCATGGTCAATGGGGACAGGCCTTCATTTGGGAAGATGAAAAATAGCCCCAGGGACGGATGGTGGTGTGGTTGCACAATATTAATGCACTTAATGCACTAAATTATACTCTTAAAATGGTTAAAATGTCAAATTTTATGATAGTATCTTTTATCATGAAAAGTTACATGCAAGGTAAGGGGTCTCCCAACGAGTGTCAGCTGGCCTCACTGTCATGTGACTTGAACCCACACCAGGTTGCATTGCCTAGGCCTCCACAGGACTGTGGCGGATGGGTCTCAGGGGTAGGAGCATGGAGGCATCTTCATGGTGAGGGCTGACAGCAGTCCCCTCATATAACTGTGCACCGAGACCGCAACAGAGGCTGGCAGTTGGGGTGCACGGCCTTCTCAGCTAGCTGTTGTTTCGAGATTCCTCATGGATGGAGCTGCAGCGGGGAGCATGAGGATGCTCATTCCTGCAGGTGTCACGTGTCGGTGACCCCAGGGAAAGTGTGAGAAAACTTGAGGCTCAAAGAGGTTAGCAGAGGTCTGTGGGGGGAGAGGGCATGCGGGGCTCTCACCTGGGCTTCTAGAAGTGGCAGCCAGAGTGCATGCCAGACAGGAACAGGGCACAAGCCCTTTGCCGCAGGGGTGGCTGTGAGTGTGTGTGTGTGTGTGTGTGTGTGTGTGTGTGGTGGCCACAGGGACACATATTTCTAGAGAAACAGACTGGGCACAGGGTCCCAGGTCCTCTCTTGTGGAGGGAAACCAGGCTTAGGGCACCAAGATGTCCCAGTATTTCCAATATTCCATCTTCTCACCATGGTACCTTGCAGGCTCCTCCCCAGCCCCCCGCCTGCATTGCTCAATCATCTGATGCTGTTACAGGGAAAAAAAGAGGCTGCAATTTGCCAAGATGGAAAGAATCAGGCACGTACTTACAGAGCAATTTTTCCACTGACCTTGACTGGGTACGTGATAACCGGCTGGGAAGAAGGAGAAGAACCGCGTGAACCAGCGAGGTGCGGGGCGGGGGTGGGGGGAGCCTGTGCTGGGGGTGTGGAGGGCTGCCTGGGCAGGACTCAGATCCGAGCCACCCCTCCTTGCCGTTGACTGTCCCCAAGTTCGGTTGTTGTCCGTGGCACAGCGAGGCACTTGTCCGTCCGGGCAGGACCCTCCCAGCTCGGCCACCCCCTTGTCGAGTGGGTGGCCCCCTCCTCCGCAGTCCTGCAGAACAGAGTGAGCGGCTTGGAGATCTTCAGACCGATAAAGGGAAACGCCTGATCTTTGCTCAAGAGAGGACAGAATAGGGCCTCTCCGCAACTGTTCGATTCATACATCGACAGCACGTGTGCTTCGAAGCCATCCACTAAGATGCCCAGTGGGTAGTAATGTTACGCCGGAGTTTCCTCTCCTCTCCCTCTTTCTCATTTCAAGACATTTTGTTTTTGTGCTCATTTGAAGAAATGTTTTGCGGATATGTAATTTACATACAAAAAATGAACACATTTTAAGCAGGCAGCTTGATGGCTGTTAATAAAATGCGTACACCTGTGTAACCACCACCCTATTCAAGATGCAGAAGCAAACATTTTTCCTTTGTTCTCTCTTTTTTGTATTTATTTTTTTTCCTTTTAGTTCCCTCATGTGAGTTCCTTGAACACATTTCAGAACTACGTTTTGTTTTATATATAGTGTTTTTGTATAGCTGTTTTAGGAGCTGCTTAGATTTATATTACGTATATATAAATCCAAGGCTACTCACATCATCTTTTTTTAAATTCAAGTATAATTCACATGAAGTGTTACATTAGTCTCAGGTGTTCCATATAACGATTCAACAGTTCTATACATTGCTCAGGGCTCTTGATCCCCTTCACCTATTTCACTAATCCTCACACTCACCTCCCCTCTGGCAACCACCAGACACTTGTCTATTGAGATAATTGACAGAGAGGCCTGGGTGGCTCAGCAGTGGAGCGTTTGCCTTCGGCTCAGGGCGTGATCCCAGAGTCCTGGGATGGAGTCCCATATTGGGTTCCCCGCATGGAGCCTGCTTCTCCCTCTGCCTATGTCTCTGCCTCTCTCTGTGTCTCTCATGAATAAATAAATAAAATCTTAAGAGAGAGAGATATACAATTGACATATAATACTGAATTAGTGTTTTGTTTTTTTTTTAAAGCCCCATGCCCAGCGTGAGAGCCCAATGTGGGGCTTGAATTCACACCCCTGAGATCAAGACCTGAGCTGAGATCAAGAGTCGGACACTTATTCAACTGAACCACCTGGGCACCCATAACATTGCGTTACTTAGTTTTAAGTGTACAACATAAGATTTGCTACATGTGTGTATTGTAAAATGATCAACTCTAGTTAACGTCCATCACCACATGTAGTTACAGGTTTTTTTCTTGTAGTGAGAACTTTTAAGATCTACTCTCTGAGCAACTTTCAAATGTACACTACAGTCTTGTTGACTATAGACATCTTGCTGTGCCTTACAGCCCCAGGACTTAGAACTGGAAGTTTGTAACTTTTGACCTCCCTCTCCCATTTTGCCCACCCTTCAGCCCCCGCCTCTAGCAACCACCAATTCTCTGTTTCTAGGAGTTTGTTTTTTTCCCCCACATGTAAGTGAGATCATAGAGTATTTGTTTTTCTCTGATTTATCTCACTTGGCATAAGGCCCTCAAGGTCCGTCCACGTTGTTGCAGATGGCAAGATTTCCTTCTTTTTTTTATGGATGAATAATATTCCACTGTGTATGTTATGTGTGTGTATATGTATAAATATCAATGTGGTATATATGTAAATGTGGCATATATATATATATATACGCACATATATATATATTACATTTTCTTTATCCATTTATCCATCAATGAACATTTCGGTTGTTCCCATAGAAACAGTGTGAAAGGATAGCAGCAAAGGAGGACGACTTACTTTCTTCACAAATGACTTTTCTCCCTAGTTACCACCCCCAACATGCACGTGAGACTTTTCAGTAGTATTGAAATGCTTTTGTTTTCCTTGAGCTTGCACCAACAGAGAGCTGGGCTGGGGTCCAGAGGGCCCCAGTGTCGAGGGTGGCTGCTCACGGCACACAGGACACCCTGTACCCCCAAGTTCCCCAGAGTTATCTAAGCAGTGGCCGCAGGACACTTTCCAATGTCATCCCAGAATGTGGCAGAGCAGTAAAATTCAGCTCTGTGTAGCAGTCGTTTTGAGCTGAGTGGTGTGCAAATGCCCCAGCACCTCAGAACGTGACCTTATTTGGAAATAAGGTCAATGTAGACATAATTAGTTAAGATGGTGGAATCCAGTATGACTGGTGTCTTCATAAGAAGACAGTCATGTGAGGACATGAGATGCTGGAGACAGAGATTGGAATGATGCAGCTGTAAGCCATGGAGCATCCCAGATTGCCACAGATCTCCAGGGATCGCCAGGGATTGCCAGGGATCACCAGGGATCACCAGGGATCACCAGGGATCACCAGAAGGCCAGAGGGGGCAGGGAAGGATTCTCTCTCCAGAGCCTCCGTGCATGGTCCTGTCGACACGTCGATCTTACAGTCCCAGCTCCAGAAGTGTGAGCGAATACATTTCTGTGGTTTGAAGCCTCCGAGTCTGTGGTACTTTGTTAAGCGGCCCCAGGACCCCAACACCATGCCACCTACCATGCTTTCCCATTCTGTTTTCCCATCAGTTAAAAGGACTCTGCTAAGCCCTAGTTTTTATAGTTTGTATTATAAAAACAACTAAGTGACTTACTGAAAATTTAGATTGAATTTTATTTTATTTTTAAGATTTTATTTATTTACTTAAATATTTTATTTATTTATTCATGAGAGACACAGAGAGAGAGAGAGAATGGCAGAGACACAGGCAGAGGGAGAAGCAGGCTCCATGCAGGGAGCCCGACGTGGGACTCGATCCCAGGTTTCCAGTATCACACCCTGGACTGAAGGTGGCGCCAAACCGCTAGCCACCGGGGCTGCCCAGATTTATTTATTTATTCATGGGAGGCACGGAGAGGCAGAAACACAGGCAGGGGGAGAAGCAGGCTTCCCGTGGGGAGCCCAGTGTGGGACTTGATCCCAGGACCCTGGGATCACGACCTGAGCCAAAGCCAGATGCTCAACCATGAGCCACCCAGGCGCCTCTATTTAAGGGATTTGAATGTAACACAGATTAGTGATGACATTAACTTAGGTTGGGCTGAGCTTGACCTATATCAATAGGTCTCTGCCCATTACCCCTGACCTCTCTCTGTGGGCTCCAGGGATTCCCTGAGGGATGGAGGTGCACCTCTCAGGGCTCACTCATTTTTGCCTTGTGTTTGGAGGCCTTCTGCTTCCTTCATCATCCATACCTTTCCTCTCAGCACTTAGGAATCCACTTCTGGGGATGCCTGGGTGGCTCAGTCAGTTAAGTGTTTGGCTCAGGTCATAATCCTGGGGTCCTGGGATCAAGTCCAACATTGGGCTCCCTGCTCTGTGGGGAGCCTGCTTCTCCCTCTGCCTCTCTCTCTCTCTCTTTCTCTCTCTCTCTCTCTCTCTCATGAATAAGTGGATTCCTTTTTTAAAAAAAAATATTTCATTTATTTATTTATTCATGAGAGACACAGAGAGAGGCAGAGACATAGGTAGAGGGAGAAGCAGGCTCCCTGGGGGGAGCCTGATTCGGGGACTCAATCCCCAGATCCCCGGGATCACGACCTAGGCCAAAGGCAGACACTCAACCACTGAGCCACCCAGGTGCCCTGAGGAGTCCACTTCTGTACTACTCCCTTCACCCCTGCATCTTTTGACTCAGGGACCCAGATGTCCTTGTCATCAGAGCACAGGGAATGTTCAATGGAACATATAGAAAATCTCTCAATCTCATTTTGGCCAATAGTAAAATGTCCCTCTCCAGTACATTCTCATAATAGTATGGGCTTACCCCTCCCTTGTTTTTCTGCCTCACCTTTATATGGTGATGGGTCTACAGGACAAGGATGGAGCAAAGTCCAGAAGAGCAGGTCAGGGACTTGGAGAGCCACCTACCAGTGGTCAAGTCTGAATCGCTGGGACTCAACAGTACTTTCCTCTTTCCCCTGAACAATGATTAAAGTTGGGGCAAAATTAAAAAGATTGATTTTATTTATTTTGCCTATTTATACTGTTGTAGGCTGGACATTTTTGGCTTTGTCTAATACGGCTTTTTAAAAGATTTTATTTATTTATGAGAAAAAGAGAGGGAGCACAACCAAGAGGAGGGGCAGAGGCAAAGGGAGAGGGAGAAGCAGACTCCTTGCTGAGTAGGGAGCCCAATACGAGGCTCGATCCCAGGACCCCGAGATAATGACCTGAACCCAACACAGACGCTTCACTGACTGAGCCACCAGGCACCTCTGATACAGTTTTATAAGTAAACACAGTGTAGCTGGGTAAGCTATAGCTGCCAGAAATATTTATTATTTTCTTGACTGCAGATGCTGAGTGTCCCTCTTTAGGGCAATATATGGACATTGAAAGATCAATAATGAGTCCTGTAGATGGTGTAGAATGTGAAACAATTATTCAGATTGTTTTCAGACAACTGAGGCAAGGCTACATTTTCATTTCTGTAACTTGCCACTAAAATTGTCTGGTAAGTGCCGATTAGGCCATGATAAGACACTCAAAAGACAGTTTTGGTTTTACAAGAGAGCCAACCAGTCCTCATCCTCTACAATGTGACAGGTAGTAATGACATACGCCATGCATACCCGACCCCAAACAAACAGAAGTCATCACTATGGTATCGTGTTACACTCTGGCGAAGGGTTTGCTGGGTGTCATGATAATCAACCGAGACAGATTGTTTCAGCAAAGTATCAACCTGATATTTGGAGGACACTAGCTTTACTGTGCATTGTGTGGAGCCCGAAACCCATCAAGCCACCCGGCAGTGTTCACCTCGTGCGTTCTCAGCCCCATTCGCACCAGGCAAGAAAGCACAAATGTGGTTCCTTCCCCAGAAACTTACAAGTTAATGGAGGAATTAGGCGAACACTCAAGAAATTACAAAAACGATTTTATAACAATTATCAAACAATCAAAGAACAACTAATACTTGAAATTGCAGGAGCCGTTCTTAGCAGAGTTGATTTGTTCAATTTGTTCTTTTGCTCAGCTCATACTAAATGAATAAGGCATTGCCTCTGCCTCAAGGAGCTAAGTTTTGTGGGAGAGAAAGGACATGTAAACAAGTAACTCTAAAAATGTCATTTAATAGGTGCTACCGTAGAATTTAGAGAACTCTTTTCTGCAACAGTCCAGTCACTGCTGTGTCAGCTTAGCCACTACTAGTGTCATCTGGAAGTGACTGACTCGTTTTGGTCTTCCTCAGGAGGTAGGTAGGTAAAAAAACAAAACAAAAACAAAAACAAAAATTGTCAAAATCCACAGTCAGGAGCAGAAAAGGGATAATGAACACAAGTTTAATGGTGCTCAGATGGACCTCTGACTAAATTAGTGATTTCAAACATTTTTCCTCTTAAGTAGCCCTGTGGTCCATTTGCAAAAGTAGGTCAAATATATGCCTTCAGGCTTTCCAGAAGGAAGAGAAAAAAAAAAAACAATTATACATTTGATGGTATTCTACTGTCGTAAACAAATTGGTTGCTGCTTAGGAGAAACTTAGCTACTTCTGATGCAGAAATCTCCAGAAGGAGACTCTGTAGGTCTGGTGGGAAGGGTGCTAGCCAGTTCCTACACGAACACAGTTTTGATCTTTTTATGTCTCTCTCTCTCTTTTTTTTTTTTTTTTTTTTACAGAGCCTCTAAATGCTAGCTGATGAATATCTCCAAAGGGTAATTTAGAAATTACAGTTTTATGAAGGGCCAAGACAATGCTGGCCAAGTATGCAGGGCTGAACCCAGGGTAATATTTAGAACATCTAGAGGGGTGGATAGACTCCATGTCCCAAGGCAATGATCCAAAAATATTCTTTCTCACAACTGGATTTTTTCATGATGTTTGGACAAGGGAGAGCACATGATTACAATCTAGGTAAGGAATCTAGAGGGCAAAGTGTCTGGGTAGCCGATTAGGTGCTGATTTGGAGGACGAGGAGATATTCCATTTGTTCAAATTAGGGAACTTGCCTGAGATTTGTGTCTTTGTGGATGAGCGCCACGCAGGAGTGTCCCCACGTCCCCACACAGCCTCATCATGCCTCCTGCATATTCTCCTCATCACTCTGCAAAGATGCTGGTGCTGCGGGGGAGAAGAGTCTCCTTTCTGGAAGATTCCAAACATGGTGGGAGGTCTGGGAAGACTTGGGGCTGGGGACCTAGCCTCCCACCGCTGGGTCTAATCCTCCCAGGGTTCATCCAGGACAGTGGCTTCCGTCAGGTCCTTGTAGCTTTCCTCCCCCCATTGTCATACCTGCTGTGCTTTCTGCCCCACCACATGGGCCTGTCTGCTTGAAGGGAAACAAGTGACATGGGGGAGAAACATGCCATTTTTCTTTAAGATCTGATGTTTAAGAAATGTGTACTGAAGTAGAGATCATTACTTGGGAGAGACCCAACCAGTCCCAGACAGGACAGGCTAGGAGAAGCCTGGAGAAGATTCCCCGAGGCTGATGGGACTCAGATTAGCCCGGGAGAGTTCTGTTCTCAGGGTTTTATCTTGGATTTTTATCTGGCCAGTGAGATCTGAAGCTCCTTTGCAGGACTGGAAGGCAGAAGGCAGAAGGCTGACTGCTCTAAGACCCTATCAGTCAAATGGTTTTGGTGAAGAATCACACTTATCACTGCGGTCAAGTCCAAAATTTCTAGCATACCTGAGGTTGCTCTGCTCCCAAATGGTGAACCAAGATAACTGGTACAAAATTAGGCGTCTGCCACTCTGAGATCTGTTGTTTCCAACCCGGATTCTGAGGTCTGTCATCTTCGGATGAAAATGAGCACTCCCACCTGCCCCAGCCAGCCATTCTCTCCCCAGTGCGAGTGACCCTCCCTCTTGTTATTCTACTGCCTGTGACTTTTTTTTTTTAATTTTTTTATTGGAGTTCAATTTGCCAACATAGAGCATAACACCCAGGGCTCATCCCACCAAGTGTCCCCCTCAGTGCCCATCACCCAGTCACCCCAAGCCCCCGCCCACTTCCCCTTCCACTACCCCTTGTTCATTTTCCAGAGTTAGGAGATCTGCATGCGACTTTCTACTACTGAGCTGAGTGCTGGGCTCTGGGGAAGCCCTTGATGGCTATCTCGCCATCATCACAAGCTCAACATCCCAGGTAAAGACTTCCTTCCAGGTGAGGAAGACATTCTAGGATGTGAGTGGAATTCACTGGGCATCTCTGGGTTCAGCACTAAGCAAGATCTCCATGACATTGAAAGGATTTGGAACTTGGGTAAATTTCACTTAGGGGCCTCCTTATGGGTTCCACCTCTTACAGGTTCCACCACTTATGGGGCCACTCGCTGGCCTTCTGGGTTAGTGAATTCCTCCTTCCAGCTCTTATAATTCCTTTCCCCTGGCCTCCTCCACCGTATTTCCCTGTTGATTGTTGGGAGAAAGAGGGCTGTTGTTTCTCTAGGGAACTTTGGAAGGTGTGACTTGGCTCGTGGAGGAGGGAGCTAGAACCTCCTTCCACACTGGACGGTGGGGACCACGGGCTTCATTTCCCCAGGCTCCGCTGGCTCTGTCACCCATTCTCTCTACACCTCCCTCCCCCAAACTCTCCCTACCTCTCAAGAGAAGGATGATTACTCACAAAGACAAGCCAGGCACAGAAATAGCCAACCTATTTGTGGCTTAAATGCAAGCAGTTTTATTTTTACAGAGAGTTGCTGTATTTTCTCTAAGTAGAAATCATTATCTACCACAAATGAAACCCCGGCTCCATCTGCAGTAGTTCTTGCTTTTGTTGGCGGTGCCAATTAGTCACAAAACAATCGGTGCCTCCTGCCACCCCCCCTTGGTCTGGGGGGCAGGGGGTGGGGGGAGCATCATCTCTCCCAGGCTCCCCCTGACCAGCCACTGCCCCTCCGCATCCTCCACCCTGGGCACCACCTGGCCTCTCCACCGTCCTGATGGCTGGGTCCTCATTCACCTTGTGACTGTCACCAACTTACAAATCGGGCAGCCTGTCCCTGCCAGCATGGACAGACTTCTCTGTTCTGTCAGGAGCTGGAAAAAGCAAACTGGTGAGGCCCTCTGTTCTGTTGACTTAAATAATGACGTTGGAGTCTTCCTTCCAGTTGGTCACTGTGCTCAGGGTTTCACAGCCCCCGTAGGGACAGGGCGAAATGTTAATAAAATCTGGACAGTCCCCGAGCCTCTGCAAAGCAGCAAATGTGGAACAGAGGAGCAGAGTGGATCCTACTGCCCACCTCCTTCTCCTTCGTTCCTCTTTTCCTTCGGGGCATCTCTTCCTTCCCGACCTTCCGAGCAGCCCGGTACTCGGCTCCGAACTACGTCTGCTTGTACCTGTCTGACCCCCTTCCCGCAAAACGCCCCTCCTTTTCTGCCTCGGGGTTTGCTTTAGGCAGTCCCGGGTCTCTTTGCAGTCTCTGG
Source organism: Canis aureus (assembly GCF_053574225.1). Taxonomy (NCBI): domain Eukaryota; kingdom Metazoa; phylum Chordata; class Mammalia; order Carnivora; family Canidae; genus Canis; species Canis aureus. Next base: position 49,603,782 of record NC_135611.1, read on the forward strand.
TGAGCCTCTGGGAGATGTAAAGTCCTTCAGGAGGCTGCCCCTCGCCTCCCTGGGAACTTCAAACCAGGTAATGCAAGTGCACTTTGGGCTCCCCGGGCCCTGCGCCCCTGAAATTCTGGCTGGTGGCTCTGCACCTGCAGGCCCGGGGATGCCCGAGCCTCACTTTGTCGTACCTGTGGCTCGGAGGTCCTGGGGCGGGGGTTTGGGGGGGGAGCTCCCCCTCTCCCTCTTCTTCCCACCGGGAGGATGGTCGGAACCACAGGTCGGGCTTCCCACCGGAACAGTGGGGCTCGCTCCAGTCCTGCTGCTCCTGGAAACAGCCGGAGGAGAGCGTCTTATGTGGCCTCCCAAGTCAGCTTTCCCACAGAATCTGAAATCGCCTGCTCTGTTTTGATCTAATTGGTCCCCGGGGCCCATTACTACTTTGACACTGTAACCACGAAGGGATGCTTGTGACAAGGAAGAAATACTGCTACGAATGGAGGGTGGGTCTTCGTGGTGGGGCTGGGCGAGTGGAACCATCCAGAATTATCTGGCTTGGCCTTTGGGCCTTTACACTGGGGCAGTTGGAGAGGGGGCAGGGGTGGTGGGGGGCAGGTCACTTGACTGCGGGGGCGAGGAGGCACGTCACAGGAGCAGCTGCTCGAGGGGCTCGTCTCCGAGCCAGGCGGAGAAGGGGTCTGGGCCCCGCCGTCCCGGCAGCCCTGGAAGCCAGCTCCCGGGCTCTCTCGCCACTGCATCGTGCTCGCACGCCAGCCCGGGCTGTGACTCCGAACACGGGCTGTAGGAAGGGAAGGGACCCTGAATTATTGAGCCTTGCCTGTCCCCTGCTGTGCAGCTCTGCCCCTGCCTCTCATCTCCTCATCGCAATGTTCTGTGGTGCTACGAGTGGCCCCATTTTACAGGCGAGAAAACAGAGGCTTAAAGAGCTTTGCAGAGACCAGTGGGCTAGTTCCATCCAGGCTGAGTGAGGGCTGTCAGCCGTTCTGTCCTTCCGCTACACACGTGGTTTTGCCCTTCTGTGGAACATCTCTCTGGGTCACCTGTCCCCTGAGCCCCGGCTGGCCCTGAGGGCTCGGGGGGTGGGTCAAGCACCAGCTCATTCCCACTCTGGATCAGCGTGAAGATTTTCACTTGAGTGTTTCACTGAATGATGCCATTTGAAGCGCAGCTTCTGCTGATAAGCGTGGGACCATCTGCTTGGCACATCTCAAATATTTTCAGCAGTGGGAGAGCAGCTCTGATTTCTTCAGAGAAGGAGGCTGCAGCCGTCCTCGGAGATGAGGGGACCGGAGACCCTGCAGGCCGGCGGGGCAGCGGTGCCCCAGGATGCGAAGGGGCACCACCCCTGCTGCCACCTCTGACCCTCCCTGAGCAAATGGAGCTAGTGAGTCTGCACCCCAGGTCTTAACTGTTCAGCTGCCCTTGGCAACCAGAGTAAGATTTTCCCTCTTCAAAAACCTATTGCCCGGGCAACTCTTTCTGTGCCGGTTGTTTTTATAGCGTGTTAGATATTTGGTGTGTGTTGGCCAAAACCTCTGTATCTTCCTGGCTGCCTGTTGTTTTGGAAAATTTGCTTCTTTGCTGGGCGAACTGTCCTCAGACGCTGTTTTTCAACTTTGGGGTTGAAACTTCTGTGTTAGCTTTTTCTCTTTGACTCGTGATGGAGGCAAGAAGCTTAGGCTTGATTCCTGAGTCTGATGTGGACTTGGGGGGTGTTCAAGGCCGTTTGATTTGTTGTTATGAATGATAAAAGAGTTGGGGTCTGAAAGGCTTGTTACTATATCTGATTCTTCTGGGGAAATCACTGGACTAGAAGCAGTTGGGCATGGCCAGAGGCTAGCTGGATTTGTTTATTTATTTATTTTGGGGGCCTTTCCTTGGTGGGCAGCAGAATCAGCACTAGCTTCTGTTGCTTATAAACTCAGACATGCAGCCCATGGGTGGCCAGGCTCTGATGAAAGAAATCTCCTGCCCCATCTTATCTTTGATGCATCTTGGCAATTATTTCCAGGGCAGCGGTGGGGATAATTTGCAGAAACAATGTCTAGGATGTTGTTCAATTGCTTTGTAAGCAGCAGTGAGGAGGTGGCAACAAGCCTTCCTCTAGAGCAAATTTTCCCAACCTTGCACCACGACATCTGGGCCAGATAATTCTTTGTTGTGGGGAGCTGCTCTGTACGTTGTAGGGTGTCCAGCAGCATCCCTGGCCTCAAGCACTACATGCCAAAAGACTCTCCTTTCAGTTGTCACAACTCAAGTCACCAGACATGTCGAATGTCTTCTAGGGGATAGGATCAGCCCCTCTCACCCCTCTGTCCAGAGACTGATGTTGTAAGTTGATCCTGCTGTACACTTGGAAAGGGAGCAGAAAGTTTTGCTTCTCCATGCAGATGGCTCGCGTGGTAGGAGGCTGGAAACCAGGCACATAATACCAGGACAGATGTTCCTGCCCTGCGCGTTGCCGTCAGATCCCTTACCTGCCATGGAAATTCCATCTCACAAATAGGTTTCTGTTTGTCCAGGTTACTGCACATACACAGAGGGCAGAATTTGCCCTTTCCTCTGGAGCTGCACAGCTGGGAGGTCCAGCCTCAGGTCAGATCTCCGGTTTTGGTTGCGGAGGAACAGAAAAAGGTTTCAGATGACCCACCATGCAGCCTGAGTTTTGTTGGTTTTTCTCTTTCCTTTTCCTCCCTCCCTGTCTCCCTCTCTCCCTCTCTCTCACCCTTCCTCCTTCCTTCTCCTTCCTCCCTCCCTCCCTCCCTCCCTCCCTCCCTCCCTCCCTCCCTTCCTCCCTCTCTCCCTCCCTCCCTCCTTTCTTCCTTCCTTCCTACTGCTTCCTTCCTTCCTTCTCTTCTAAGAGTGATGTATCAGGTTGGGAATCCAGGACAATGGGAGGACTGTGGCCATGGAATGGGAAGGTGAAAGAGCATGTTTGCTTCTTAGATCCCTAGAGAAAACTTCAGCAAGCAAAATGTAGAGCATTGAAAACTCTCTGCTCTGTGCCCCAATAAAGCTAAAGAAACCCCACAACTCTTGGCCTTCTTTGACTCTTCTTGCTGATCTATCAGCTCCACTGTCCACCTGTGCCTCTCACTTTCATGGACAGGTAAATGCATGTAGCAATCTCAAGTAGACCTGCCAGGACACAGCTCTGCAAAGCTCACATCCTTAAACATCTATGGAAACCACCATGCTGGTTTTCCCAGCTTGCCGATCCATTATCTCAGTCTGGCGTTTCCACAAGACTCTCATTGGCAAAGTACTTTTCAATATCTAGATTTACTTATACTCCAGCCTTTCAGAAATACCTGGAAATACCAATTATGTGAAGCTAAGCTGCTTTACTTAGGACCCGCATCTAGTGGTCACTTTGTGGCTTTGAAGCAAAGCAGCCTTAGGCAGAGGCAGCATAGACGGTCATCTCTGCGGTGCGATTTGAACCACATCAAATCTCTCTTTTCAAACATTTCTTTTGGATTCAGATGCCAAATTGCCTGTAATTCTTGATTTTTGCGAGAGGGGGGTGGGGGGCTAAGTACACTCTTTCCTATAACCAACCTGGCTCTCCATGGCTTGTGTGAGGTGTTGGGGCCTGAGCAGGTGTTGGGGCCTGAGCACAGGGGGGCAGCCCAGCCAAGGTGACAGCGATGGTGGTGGTGACATGGCAGGGCAAGGAGGGCGTCAGCATGGGGGCAGGAGGGGACCTGGCACCAGGGCCAGAGCTTCTGTTGGGTGAGGAGTGTGTCCCGGCAAGGAGGGCAGTGGCAGCCGTGGCCTCACAAGGTGGAAGGAGCATCTGTGCAGGGACAGGGGATGGGCGGTGGCAGATGTAGGGGGTGATTTACCCACACGTGGATGGATCAAATAAGTAAATCTGTAGAGGATACTGGGGACCAAGTTTCTCACCATCAGGAAGGGAGTTTGAAATATGGAGAGGAAGAAACTAAACTGAACTCAGTGGTGTTGGAGTGAAATCAGAGATGCTGATGGGAATCTATTACATATATATGTATATATATATAATTTGCATATGTATATGCAAATATACAGTTGACCCTTGAACAACATGGGTTGGAGCTGCTTGAGTTCACTTACATGCAGGTTTTCCCCCATGACTACAGTACGGTAGTGTACATATATTTTCTCTTCCCTGTGATTTTCTTAATAGCATTTTCTTTTCTCCAGCTTACTTCATTGTAAGAATACAGCATATAAGGGCCACCGGGGTGGCTCAGTCAGTTGAATGTCTGACTCTTGATTTCAACTCAGGTCATGATCTCAGGGTCACTCGGCGGGGAGCTTGCCTAAGGTTCTCCCTCTCCCTCTGCCTCTCCGCCTGCTCTCCCTCTCTCTTTCTTCTTCTCTCTCAAATGAGTAAATAAATTTGAATAAAATACAACATATAGTACATATAACATGGAACAGGGATTGGTGCAGGGAACACGTAAAATGAGGAGCGCCTGGGAAAACATCCAGTTTTTTGGCTTAGAAGCCTAGGAGTACCAGAGCAAGCATGGAACAGCCGAGAAGGTCGATTTCTGTTTTTGGGTCGGCTGGGGCAGGTGTGCCTCTGCGAGAGGCCCAGCTGGAGATATCCGGGACTAGGGGTTATAGGGTCTGATATTTTGGGGAGCTGTCCAAGTTAGAGCTAGAGATTTCGGTGTCACCAGAGTGTGGTGGTATTGAATTGAGGGGGTTGTACAAGGCCACCTGGGGAGAGTCTGCAGAGTATGAAGGGATGAGGGTCAGGGAGGGACCCCGGCAGCCCAAGGAGTTGTGTAAGTAGAGATCCAGGGAAGGATACAGAAAAGAAGCTGCAGGCAGCCAGGAGGAAAGCCAGAGGGGAGAAAGCGTGTCTAGGCAATGGTGTCCTCATGGAGCCCACGGCAGAGACATGGGGTAAGAGTCCATAACCTGCTGTGCATGTGCTGGGGGGTGGGATGAGAGTGAAATCACCTCCCCTTTGGAGGACCCATCTAAAAGCACAATGCTGATGAGTGGATGCAGTTCATTCTTATTATTTATCCTCATGAAAGGACATAAACTGCATGTTCCCTTCTGACTTCAATGATCATTACCTAAAAGGGTGAAGTATGGTGGCCCCTTCATTGATAGAAGAGTTTGTTGATAGTGGTGATGGCTCTGGGTCACTCCGCTTCACAGAAGAGATGGGGATCAGAAGAAACTGAAAGCAACTCATTCCTGTTTTGTTGTTATGAGTTTGGCATTGGGTAGATGACACCTTAATAAATAAAAATCTATCCTCTAATAAATAATATTCATCTTTAATAAACGGTCATTATCCTTCAATAACAATAAATAATTCATCTTTTTATTAAATATGCTTTTTTTTTAAAGATTTTATTTATTTATTCATGAGAGACACAGAGAGAGGGGCAGAGGGAGAAGCAGGCTCGCTGTGGGGAGCCTGATGTGGGACTTGATCCCAGGACTCTGGGATCACTCCCTGAGCTGAAGGCAGACATTCAACTACTGAGTCACCCAGGTGTCCCTAAATAAGCTTTAATAAAGCCCATCCTTAGAGGTTTTAGTAAAGACCATTATTGACAATCAAGTTGATGGTGGTGATGGCTTCTGATGACATTAAGACCATCCTGATCACATGTACGAGTAAGTGAACTTCCCACGTACATGAACCATTGACAAAGAACTGGCGTAGGGAGTAGGAACAGTGACCACATGGACCTGGGCCACGTAGGCTCTGGTTCTGGTAACTGCGGCCTGCTGCTAAGCTAAATATGTGGTCTTGGGCTGCTTGTGGCTGAACTTTCTCACCTGTGAAATACAGGGCAGCTTGCAGAATCTACCCAATTCCTCCAAGCTCCAAGCATCCATGACCAACAGAGTGCAGGCAGACTTGTAGCAGTAAGGAGGTGGTGTGAAGAAGACTCCAAGCTGCATCCTCTTTCAGCTTCCACAAAACACCCCAGTTTCTGGTGAAAAAGAATCTGTCCCATGTGTGACAAACTGTTACATTTGTGAAGAATTCTTGCATTTCAATAAAAGACACGTGACCATGGAAAAATAATTCATCAAAGAAGAAAGAGAAGTGAATGTTAACTGTGAAAGAACATCCAAACTCATTAGCAATCAAATCAATGCAAAGTAAAATGAGGTATCTTTTATCACCTACCAATTTTGCAAATTATAAAATATGGAGATGCCCTATGTGGGGGCAGAAAGTATATGTATAAATATGCTGTGGTGGGGCCGGGGCGGGGGGGGTTTGTGCTCACATACTGTAGATGTCCACGTAATCAGTCTGGTGTTTTTTGGAAGACAACTTGCTAATATGCTTTAAAATCTTCAAAAATATTTATACCCTTTCATCCAGTAATTCCGCTTTTAGAAATATGTCCTAGGGAAATAATTAAAGATGTGCACAAAATTTGCATCCAAGGAAGTTCATTAGAGTGGTTTGTTTTTAGAAATAATGATGAGAATCAGAAGCAACTGTTATGTCCAGGGTTAGAGGATTATTAAAACTAAATTATGGTTCATCCAAATAGTGACTAGTAAAGTCATGTTTTTAGAGTACATGCTAACAGAGAAAATGTTTATAATATGGTGTTGAGTATGAGTAGAAAAAAAAGCAGGACACCAAAACAGATTTTAAAAAAGCAATTTTGGGGCGCCTGGGTGGCTCAGTGGTTGAGCATCTGCCTTCAGCTCAGGGCGTAATCCTGGGGTCCTGGGATCGAGTCCTGCATTGGGTTCCCTGCAGGGAGCCTGCTTCTCCCTCTGCCTGTGTCTCTGCCTCTCTCTGTGTCTCATGAATAAATAAATAAAAATATTTTTTAAAAAAGCAATTTCAATTTTAAAAAGGAGCATGCGTGAGGCATAGAAACAAGACTAAAAGAAAATATCCCAAAATGTTATTTTTTCCCCACTAAATGTTCCAAATCTTCAATGAACACATACTATTTTATAATTAGAGAACCCATCTAAATAACATTTTGAAAATACCCCCATTTTGTGTTGTGATGAGATATTATAAAATAAACCTGGGCAGGGGGTGCAAATCTCTTGGTGAATGAGCCCAGTCTCCTGCAAGGCTGTTCAACCAGCGCCTGTGGCTACTGGACTCCTAGTGGAATTTGAATGCAGAGAGCACAGAGCCGTGGGTCCTACCTTGGCAAAGTCACAATTAGAAAGTCATCAAGTCTGTGGGGAAAAAAAATCCCCTATAACATTAGGGAATCTGATGCCTTCAATTCCTTGAGTAGGAAGACTGGAGGCAGACTAGAACAGGCTATAAAAGGTAAAGTCTTAAAAATAGGGTCCAGCCCCGGGGCAGAGTGGGAGGCGGTCAGGAGTCAGAATTGGAAGCTCCCAGGGAGAGGGCTCCCTCCAGGTGGTTGTGAGATGGGTTCTCCCAATGTCTCCACCATGGGCTTCCTTTGACGGGTCTCTAAAATGAGGGGGTTTGGTCAGACAGTGGTTTCAGATTTCTTTTTTTTTAAGTGGGAGAACGGTCAAAGTTCAGTTAGGATGGGGATCTGGGTTCCTGCCCTGGCGGGCTCTGGGATGGGGAACCACATGCGCTTTCAGCCCTGATCTGCAGAGTCCCAGGAGTGCAGACAAGGTGAAGGCCCTGGGGAGCCGTGTGACACAGCGGCTCTGATCGTGGCCTGCTTACTAATCCTTCCATTTTCCCCTATAAAAGAGGGCTGTAATGCCTTCCTTATCATTTCTGGAGCTGACTAAAGGATCCAAAGTTAACTCGAACGGAAGATCCCTTGGACTGTGACGTCCTTCGCAGCTGCTTTCTCCTGCCCTAATATTGCTTTTTTCCAGAAGTGTTCTATGAGAAGGAAGGCAGGGTAGGAAGGTGCTTCTGTGATGCCACCAGTACTGCCTACCAACACCAGTGCCATCCCCCACTCGGCTTATAGTCTGCTCTGACCCAGATCTTCTGTGGTGTTGGGTTGTTGACCACATCAGGGCACAGAGGGCTGTAGGGATGAGCTCTCCTTTCTCCCCAGATGGTTTCTGCCAGGTAACAGGCATTACTGCAAATATGATGTCTCTCTAAAAATGAGCTGTATAAAAAGAAGTGATTTGCATGTCTGGCCAGAGTATTGCACTAGACCTGCGAGGACATGGAGACAAGTGCTAATCCTGTAGTGCAATTGTGTCCCCCCCCCCCCCCCCGCCCATCTTCAGGGTTTTCTGAGAACTCTGCCATGTGTTATTCTGAGCTAGGTGGTCTGTAGGACTCCCCTTCCACTCTCCCCATCCTGCCCAGCCTCACATGTCCTAGCCATCCACCCTCAGGGGTGATAGGGAGCCCCCAGGAAGGGGGTGGGTGGGGAGCATGTTGGACCAGCTGCATCCAAGGTGCTTCTTACCACCTGCTATTTCCTTGGAGGGGCTGAAGTTCAGTTTGGTCCAGTAAGACCAGGAATGCGATTTTTAGCAATGTGTCATTTAAATAAAACCCCACTCTAACAAAACAATGTGGAGGATTATCACTAGTTGTTTTTTTTTTTTTTTAAGATTTTATTTATTTATTTGAGAGAGGGAGAGCAGAAGAGGGGAGTGGGGAGTGGGGAGGGCAAAGAGAGAGGGAGAAGCAGACTCCCCGCTGAGCCTGGTGCCCAACAGGGCTCAGTCTCAGGACCCCTAGATCATGACTTAAGCTGAAGGCAGACACTTATCTGACCGTGCCACCCAGGCGCCCTGAGTTATCATTAGTTTTTAATAAGAATTAGTTTTTGTGAGATTTTTATTTGCTTTCCAATCACATCATGATCAAAATCTGCCTCAGGATTTTTGCGACAGAACTTTCTTATTAACGTGTCCTGGGCTGGAGGTGGTGGTTTTCTCTCTCGGACCACTGTGATGGGCTTCATTTCTTGGAATAATTCAATAAGTAGTCCTTGATGCCTACTGTGTGCCAAGTGCTGGAGACTCAGACATGAATAAGATAAAGCCCTGTTTTCCACGAGTTTGCAGGTTAGTGGAGGAGATGCAACTTTATCTCTGCTGCCAGGAGGAGTGTCGTGGCCGTGGAGGCAATCGGAGGAGAGAGATCACCAGAGTGGGCAAGGCGCATGGGCTGGCAGGTGCAGGGAACCAGGAGACACCTCCCGCGGCCCAGGCCTGAGTCCCGGGACCAGCGGAGAGGGGCAGGCCAGGCCGTTGGTTGCTCCTGCGTCTGGAGTTCACAACCAGGCAAACGCACAGTGATAAATAACGTCCTGAAGATCTCACCTGTGTGCCTATTACCTTTCGTCTGATGCAGCTCTGCTTACCGAAGAGCGCAGGCCCTGGGGTGCGGGTTCCTGCCTTCATGCGCCCTTCCCACGCTTCGTGCGCTGCCCACCAGACTCTCTGTCCCCAGCTGTCCTGTCCTGTCTTGTCTCAGCCCCTCCCTCCGGCCCCGCTCTTGGCCACCGGCAGTTCATTGATGCAGCCCCATCAGGTGGGTGCTGGGTCCACTGGCCCCCCCTTTCTCCTGTCCCCTCACAGTCACAGAGGCCTGATTGCTCTTCTCCAAACTGGAATCCATTCCCTCCTTTGGCCATCATCCTATTTATTATTTCTCAGCAGGACTTCTGGGCAGCCCGGGTGGCTCAGCGGTTAAGCACCGCCTTCGGCCCAGGGCGTGATCCTAGAGACCCAGGATCGAGTCCCACATCAGGCTCCCTGCGTGGAGCCTGCTTCTCCCTCTGCCTGTGTCTCTGCTGCTCTCTCTCTCTGTGTCTCTCATGAATAAATAAATAAAGTCTTTAAAAAAAAAAAAAAAGAGGACCTACTCTCAGTAGGACTTCTCAGCAGCCCCCGCTGGCTCCTTTGCTCCATCTATCATCTCCCTCCATCCAGCCTTTAGACAAGGACCAGGGTAACCTTTTTTTTTTTTTAAGATTTTATTTATTTATTTGAGAGAGAGAGAGAAGGAGGGAGCATGAGTAGGGGGAGCGGCAGAGGGAGAGGGAGAAGCAGACGCCCTGCTGAGCAGGGAGTCCAATCTAGGACTTGATCCTAGGACCCTGGGATCATAAACTAAGCCGAAGGCAGGCACTTAACCAGCTGAGCCACCCAGGTGCCCCCAGGTAACCTTTCTAAAACACAGCTCAGGTCAGATCCCAACCCTGTGCTGAAGCCTTTCATGGCTCAGCAATGGCAGAGGTTTTCAAACCATGACCCCTGGCCCACCTGCACCAGAAGCTATGAAATTATAGATTCCCCAGGGTTTCTGAAACAATGGGGTCTTGGCATTTACATTTTTTCTTAAGCAATCCAAGCTCATTATTAAGCACCAAGCTGGATACACATTGCCTGTAGAAGAAGCCTAACATTTAGAGAAGCATCAAACCCTGGCTGTCATGCTTCAGCCCAGCTGTCCGCCCAGGGTCCATCAGACTTCTAGAACCCCACCCCCAACATCCCATGCCCCCCCGCCTCCATACCTCAGGCCATCTGTTCCTTTTTCTTTCTTTTAATTTTTAAAGATTTTATTTATTTATTCATGAGAGACCCAGAGAGAGAGGCAGAGACCCAGGTAGAGGGAGAAGCAGGCTCCCCATGGTTAGCCCAGTGCGGGACTTGATCCCAAGACCCCGGGATCATGACCTGAGCTGAAGGCAGATGCTCAACCGCTGAGCCACCCAGGCATCCCTGTCCCTTTTTCTTAAAATGTCTTTCTTCCCTCCCTCAGCTAACAAACTCCTACTGACCCTTCAAAGCTCAGCCCTGTAAAGCCTTCCTCAAAAGCCTGAGACTGCCTCTTGCTGTGAGCTTGCCTGGCATGCGGTCAAGGTCTCCTTCATTCCATTTCCTGCATTGAATTAGGTTTAGTTCTGTCTGTCTCCCCTACAAAACTATGAAGACTGAAACTTATTTATTTCTTTATCCTTAACACTTTGGACAGTGACTGGAACCTAAATGTTTGTTGAAAAATGGGCAGAGGGTGTTCTCTCTCCAGAAAAGGAATTTGATTACTTTGGTCTGACTTTAAAAGAAAAACACAGTTTGATCTCATGTGTTGAAATGCCTTTCCTAGCTTATGAGGAATACATGACAGCTTTCTTGCACATAACGAGTAGGAGAAAGCTGAACAGTGCTGTGGTCTGTGAGACGTTCAAGGATGTAAGCCTGCTTCAGAAAAATGTTCTTGTCAGTTTTCTTAAACATTCTGATTAGAATTCAATTAGAAGTGAGAAAGGTTCTGATTTTACATATCTGGTCTTTGATTTAGGTTTGTTATGAAAAAATGAAAGCATTTGACTTCCTTGTACAAGGTGTTTTGGTTTTGTAATGGTTCTCCACCTGGGCTGGCCAGTATGGTAGCCACTGGCCAGGTGGGGCTATTGAGCCTCTGAAATGCGGCTAGTATCAAGGGAGATGTGCCCTTAGAGATGGAGGTTTAAAGATGCACTGTGAGAAAAAGAACATAAAATGTCTCATTAATATCTTTTATATTGATTACATGTTGAAATAATAGTTTGAACACATTGAGTCAGATAAAATAGTTATTAAAATTCATTTTGCCTGTTTCTTTTTAGTTTTTTTGTATGCGGCTACTAGAAAAAATTAAATTAAACATGTGGCTTGCATTATCTTTCTACTGGCTAGTGCCAATCTAGACCTTTCTTACCCTCTACCTCTTGGTACTCCAGACTACTCTGTTTCCTCTTTTCTGCCTCTAAAACACCACCCCCAACAACAAAATACCCAGCTATGTTACCTATGACCCTCCTCACTGTGAGTATTCATACACCCCTGGGTTGTGTTCCCAAATTCCTTGAAGATTTTGGCACCTGGTTCACAGTCTTTTTTTCCTAACCACATTCCACTATTCCCCAGCCATTTCAATGTTCATATAGATAATTCTTCCAAAGCCCAGCTCCACGTCCTGATCTCGCCTCAAATGACCTTGTCCTCCATGCTTTCCTACCCTTTTTTTCCCATGGTTATGTTCTGCACTTGTCAGCTGTCCTATTCACTGTCATCAATCTCTCAACCTCACTTTTCTCCTAAACCTGTTGAATTCTGTAGCCCATCATTGTAACCATTCCCTTCCACGTGGCCTGATCCTGTTGGCCCTTCTTCCGTCAGCCTGGGAAAACTGGTACTGGCTACATCCAGCCCCACTCCTTCATCAGCCTCACACCTAGGCAGCTGAACTATAGCTGGAGAAAAGCACATGTCATGCTGAATTTTTAAGTCCATGGGGGTTTACAAACATACTGGTGGGTACAGTTGGAGTGGGTTAGGAGAGGCATATTGAGTTTGCAAAGCCTATGCATTGGGTGCCTCTGACTCTTGATTTTGGCTCAGGTCATGGTCCCTGGGTCGTGGGATCAAGCCCTGTGCCAGGTTGCACTCTCAGTGTGGAGTCTGCTTGAGGATGTCTCTCCCTCTCCCTCTGCCCCTCCCCCACTTCTCTCTCCTCTCTCTCAAATAATAAGTAAGTTAATCTTTAAAAAAAGAAAAGAAAAGCCAATGCAAGTGAGGATGTCTAGTAGTGTCAGGAGTTGGGGAGACAGGTATAGGCTGGAGATATAATTGCAGGCATTATATACAAACAAGTGGGATTTAAAATCATGCATCTAAATGAGATTATCTGTGAAATATAGGTAATTATAAAGGAGAAGAGGTCCAAAGACTGAACCTTGGGGCATTTCAAAGTTTACAGGTTGGGAAGATGAAGAGAAAGAAGAAAAAAAAAAAAAAACTAAGAAGGATCTGCAGAGAGGTAAGAGACTACCAAGGGAGTATGATGTCCGGAACGCAAATGTGTTTCACGAAGGTGTGATCAACTGTCCTCACTTCTACTTCAAATTCAAATTAGATGAGAATTGGAGATGGACCCTACGGTAGAGTCATTGCTGACCTTGATAAGAGCCGTTTCAGTAGAGTGGAGAAAATGAGCGCCTGGTTAACCAACATGGATTCCAGAGAGGATTGGAGGAGAGCAAGTAGAGACAGTGGGTATAGACAACTTCTTGAGTAAATTTTATGTAAATTCAAGCAGAAATGGAGCAGTAACTGGAAAGGGCTGCAGGGGTTTGGAGAAAGTTGATAAGCTAATAAGAATTTTTCAGGAGAGGGATCCCTGGGTGGCGCAGTGGTTTGGCGCCTGCCTTTGGCCCAGGGCGCGATCCTGGTAGACCCGGGATCGAATCCCACATCAGGATCCCGGTGCAGGGAGCCTGCTTCTCCCTCTGCCTGTGTCTCTGCGCCTCTCTCTCTCTCTGTGACTATCATAAATAAATAAAAATTAAAAAAAAAAAAGAATTTTTCAGGAGAAAAGAAATAATTGATGATTCATGACTTAGGGGTCTGGAGCTTGGTGGAGTTGCTGGCTTTAGCTAGTAGCATAATTTATTCATCAGAGCAGAAGGGAAGGCAGGGGATGTGGTTAAAGATGCACCTAGGCAGGTAGGCTGACAGCCAGGGTGTTAGAAGTTGGAAGAAGCTCTTTTCTGAATGCACAATATCTCCTTTTTCAACAAAGTAAGAAGCCAGATCAGCAGCTAAGAGTGAGGAGAGGTGGAGGGTTTAAGGAGAGAGGCAGCATGTAAAATAATCAAGAGAATGAGAGAAAGGACCAGGGAAACACACAAAGAGCAAGCTGTGGGGCACACCTTAGAGCCCACCAGTGCGTCTGTAAACCCCCATGGACTTAAAAATTCAGCATGACATGTTGATAGAACATGTAGAGGTTGGTGCTTCAATCACTGCCGTGTCCCAATGCCTAGAAAAGTGCCCAGCAGGAAGTTGGCTCTGAATAAATATTTGATGGGTGAATTTGGAGAACATGACTGTCTTACCTACAAAATTCTAACAAAGGCTGGTCTCTACAGCATGTCTTTGGTCAACCATGCCATAGTGCTCTGAATTCTGGTTCTTGTGTTGAGCTCCCAAGGGTACTGGGATCTATTTCTCCTGTTTAATTATGAAATGGAAGGAGAACTTGCTCCAGTGAAAATAATTTCCAGTACCTCATCAGAGCAGCTTATCAGAGCACCAGAGGGACGTGCTAGTCAGGAGATGGGGGATCATGACAGTGGAGTCAGAGGCCCCTTGGGCTCCTGGATCACTCCACTAGGGAGGTAACTGTCCTTCTCAGCGGGCCGCCTGCTAATCCGGGTGTCAGGCACAGCTGTACTGAGCTCCAGGCGCAGAATTGTACCAACGCCGGGGTTCTGCTGACTGAATCCTGAAAACATCTAATATCACTGAGATGAGCAAGCGTCAAAAAATACTGCATCCCCACACTTCTCTGCTTCAGGAAACAGTTGGTTTGATCGACTTCCTAATGGTTAATTATTTTGCACATGTAGGGATCTTGGTCTCCAAGGTCAAAGACAGTATTTTACCACCACCGTCAAAATGACAACAACAACAAGACTTTGACAAAGTCAAGGATGAGTTAAAGTTGGCACCAAGGATCTGTGCCACTGCCTACCTTGTCCTCTCTGCAGTGGAGGAAGTGGCATCTGTGTATTTATTACATAACAGGAAGAGGATAGGGATGTGCATATATTTATTTTGCAATTCATAGACATGTGATAGAAAGATACTGAGGATCTTTGCTTTGCAGTCTCAAATATTTAGCGCTCTTATTGGTGTCAAGTTAGTGCTTTGTTGAATGTCTGTCAGTAGTGATTTCCTGCACGGTCTGGCCTATGCTTTGTGAGGATGTGACCACACCTTGTTAGGGCTCACCATCTGTCACTCAAGACTGTTGGTTTGCATGCCACACCTCGTGTGGATAGGTGCCCAGTTCTGTCACAGAGACTGAGACCACATAAGATAAATGCCTTCTCATTACTCACACTTTCAAAAATATTGGGACACTTTGAACATCATTTTGCTAGTTATTCCCTCTCATTTATCTATCACTATGGCACTTTATGCATTAAAAAAAAAAATGACACCACTGACCAAACAAAAATTTTGTCTTTGCACCTGAATACAATCTGGGTCCTCAGAATGGGAGATAGAGGTGCAGAAGATAAAGGAGTTTCAAGACACCATTCTGAAAGCCTGGGCCAGGCCAGAAATGGACACCAGGGACTCTGACCTTCCTGCTTTTGCTGATACCCTTTTGGCACTGAGCTATAAGCAAATAGTAATATGGAATTAAGGGCTGTTGGAGGACAAAAAAGTCATGAAATCAGTTCTCTTTTCTGGTGAAATGTCTGCTTTTATCATTGTCAGAAAGATAATTGGACAACCAGTTAGACACAGTTGCTCATAACATGAAGTTTACGATCCATTGCTGAAATTTCCCCTCCTCCCTCAATGCATCAGTTTTCAGGATGTCTTTTTTGTTTTTGTTTTTATTTGACTTATTTATAGAAAATTACCTGAAGAGCCCCTGCCTGAGGCCTCCTCATGGATGAGCTGAACGTGACGTCATTCGTTGATGAGAAGTCCACGAACGCCTCCACCGCCAGGAACACCTCGGTCGGAGACCTGCGTCGGGAAATCCCAATCGTGCACTGGGTAATTATGAGCATCTCCCCTCTGGGCTTTGTTGAAAACGGAATCCTCCTCTGGTTTCTCTGCTTCCGGATGAGAAGAAATCCCTTCACAGTCTACATCACCCACTTGTCTATTGCAGACATCTCATTGCTCTTCTGTATTTTTATTCTGTCTGTCGACTATGCTTTAGATTATGAGCTCTCCTCTGGCTATTACTACACGATTGTCACATTATCAGTGACCTTCCTATTCGGTTACAACACGGGTCTCTATCTGTTGACGGCCATTAGTGTGGAGAGGTGCCTGTCTGTCCTGTACCCCATCTGGTACCGATGTCATCGCCCCAAGCACCAGTCAGCGTTTGTCTGTGCCCTCCTGTGGGCACTTTCGTGCTTGGTGACCACCATGGAATATGTCATGTGCATTGACAGTGAAGGGCAGAGTCACTCTCGAAGTGACTGCAGGGCGGTGATCATCTTCATAGCCATTCTGAGCTTCCTGGTCTTCACTCCTCTCATGGTGGTGTCCAGCACCATCCTGGTGATCAAGATCCGAAAGAACACGTGGACGGCCCATTCCTCGAAGCTGTACATAGTCATCATGGTCACCATCATCATATTCCTCATTTTCGCCATGCCCATGAGGCTCCTGTACCTGCTGTATTACGAGTACTGGTCAGCCTTTGGGAACTTGCACCATATTTCTCTTCTTTTCTCCACGATCAACAGCAGCGCCAACCCTTTTATTTACTTCTTCGTGGGCAGCAGCAGGAAGAAGCGTTTCAAGGAGTCCTTAAAAGTAGTTCTGACCAGGGCTTTCAAAGATGAAATGCAACCCAGGCGCCAGGAAGACAATGGCAACACCACCACGATTGAGACTGTGGTCTGAGGACGGTGGTGGGAAACAGTGGACACAAATGGTGGGCACGGATAATTTGTACTTAGTGCTTGGAATACCACTTAAGGATGTCCTAAATATGACACAGAAGGATGCCGCATCCCATATGCATGAGATACTAATTAATGATAAGACAATATCCTTGCACTGTATCTTCTGAAAAAGCCTAAAAATGTGTTGGACCGCTATCATTTCTGTACCCATAAAAAAACCCTCTGTTCCTCCTCAGCTCTTCCAGCAGCATTTCCCTTGAGCTGTAGAAATTGCTCTAGCGGGAAGGCGTACAGATGAGTACAGGAAAAGGTAACAAAAGCATCTGCTGGAACTTGAGAAGGTGACCAGTGTAGCAGGAAGGACATGGGCTTTGGAGTCAGACTGACTCTGTCATTTGTTGCCTGTGGGACCTCAGGCAAGTGCTTGACCTCTCAGAGCCTCTCGTCCTCACTTATAGGATATTTAATAGGAATAGTCCATCCCTCCCGGTTGTGGCGAGGGTGAAACGGGGAGATTTGATATGCTGAGCACTTGGCACGTTGTCAATGCTCAATAAACGTTAGTCTTTCCTCCCTGAAGTGGAAGAAGAGAGACATACTTCGGTTCTGTAACATGCACACAAACACACACAAACAGAGCTCTGTCACGCACAAATATTGTTATGTGTTTTCCAATGTTGAATGTAAATTTATGAAGGTCTTTCTGCTTAAAGCGTGAAAGCTTTTCATGGCACGACACCTCTACTGGAAACATCTGCAGATGTCACAGCACCCAACCAGCCGTGTGTCAGAGCAGTATTTCAGATTGTGAAGAAAAACATTTGGCCACCAGTAGGGGAGTTTCTCATGGCTTTTCCTTCCCTCTGTGGGAATGCCTGATGTAATGAAAGTCTGTTTGGAAATCCTTTACTTGACATAAGTTTTCATGAATGGGACTTAATTCACGAGTTTGTGAGAGTGACTGTGTTTTCGGAGCCTCCCCTCCCACCCCCGGGGCAAGTGATGGGTTATTTATAGCCACAGAGTTCTCACCTGCAGCCAGATGCAGGGTTCTGTACCTTGAGCCTCCTCTCCTCCTGAGCACTGTTCTGTGCTAGGCCTGGGGAGGAGGCCCCGCAGCAGGGGCTAGTGAGAGTTTTGGCCATAACTCAGAGGGGACCAGGGCAATTTTCCCAAGAAAATCTTTGCAGGGCTTCATCAATATCTTAGTGCTCTGCTGCTCGCCTGCCGTGACTTGTGTGTGAGTCTTCAGACAGCACGTCCTGGGTCTCACCTAGGAAACCATCGTAGCCCATAAACTGTATGATTTTGTTTCATTTCCTTCTGCCCCCTTCCAGGCACCCCATGAAAGTGGCAACTTTTTGTGTGGTTCTAGGAGTGTAAAATGTTCGTGCCCATAAATGAGTGCATTAGGATTTATCTTAACTGTTTGTCTCTAAAGGGTAGAGAAGCCCTGATGAAAGGGTTCTGTTCTGTCCCTTTCTTCTCCATCCTCTGACTTTGGAAAGAAATGATCGCCTGTGATCTGATCATGGGGGCAGCTTTGTTGGGGAAGATGTGCAAGTCCCTCCCACCCAGCCGAGATGGGAGGCGGGCGGCTCTTCAGTGGGTGATGACATCTGATTCAGAAACCAGGCAGCTTGCTTTCAGGAGCCCAGATGGGTGTGGAGTGCTGACATTTAGAATGATCTTGTTTTTGATGGAAAACAGAGCATCTTCCCTGGGAAAGAACAGAATATGGAGGTCAGAGCAGCTCTCCTCTGTTTGCCACCATCTCCCTGGTGCTGTGCTTGCCTCTAGGGGTAGTAAAAAGGGATTGGCCTCATCTTATCTTAAAGGGATCTCTGGTCTCAAAGAGGAACCTAAAAACCCCTGGGAAACAAGGACTTTTCACTCATGGAAAATACAGCAAACTCATAAGAAGCCTCCGTTGATTGCCTTCCTGCAGATAAAGTGGGGAAATTGAATGTGATCATAAATATAAAACTTCTGACCTTTTAAAGAGCAATGCCTTGCAAACAGGTAAGATTCAGAGGTTTTCAACGTTGTAAGGACGAATTCCTCTCTCCTACCTAAACCTATTTCCCAAAGTGGGAATGAAGTTAAAAGTAAACCAAGAAGATTTAAGTAAATATGCACATATGGAGGAGGTAGATGGGGTGATTTGTAAGCCTTATGCATTTAGACCCTTCGCCTGAGTCATCGCAGGCTGGGGGGAAGGGAGGGGGTGCCGTTTCTGAGACTTCCCTGGGCCCAGGGAGAAAGTTGTTCAGTTATGATGATTGTCCTCGATGAAGGGAACAGATATTCATGGATAGTCTTCTGTGCCAAACTCCATGATGTGAACAAGGTCAAGATGAGCATGTGGAAGCCCCCACGCAAGGAATATCTGCAGGTCCAAGCTCCACACAAATCAATGATAAGGGAGTGTTCTAAACAAAGTTGTGTTGAGGTCAAGAGGAAGGCAAAATCCATCTTGTAGCAAAGAAGGACTGTTTCATGGAGGTGCCCTTTGGTTGCTTGAGGGCAGGTAGGATTTCAGAGGAGCAAGGAGGGGGGAGGGATCCCCAGCAGAGGGCGGCATGAGCAAAGGCAAGCACACCGCAGGAGTGAGAAGCAGGGCCAATCCCTGTCACCTCCACGGGTGACTGGAGAAGCAGACCTTGGAGATTCACGTGGTCCTGCTGACCATCCCGCTCCTCTCTCTCTGATGCTGCTGCCTTTGGTTTTCTGTTGTTACATTCTCCAAGACTCTTGGAATATAGCCCCCAGGACTTCTGAGTCCTTTCTCACCGACATCCAGCTTTGCCATAGTGGCACTCCAATTTCTTATCCACAAGCCATCCACTGGCCTCATGAGGTGGCCAGGTGCCTGGGTGACCTCAGCTCCTGTCCTTTCTGGGTGACACTCTGAGCCTTAGAGCAACACACACCAATCTACTCGTGAAAATAAAAATCCCCCAAGTCTGCCTTATGACCATCATCTGACTTTCACATCAGTCACTTTTGGACACTCATCGCCTTGGACTTAGATGCACCGAGACCTCTTGTCTCCAGCATCTATGGCCACTACATCTACGAGTCCCTTCTGTGTCATCTCTGTCTCGGCTGTCCCTGGGTCAGTCACTCCAACTGTGCTCCTTGACTCTCTTGCCTCCTTGCTCTCCCACTTGCTCTTTGCTCTCCCACTTGCTCAGAGGGGGTTGTCCCCCTCTGAACAGCACAGAGAGCCCCAGCCCCTGTCAGTGGAGGGTCCTGCAGAGTCGAGGTGCTAACAGCTCGGTCCCTCTTCACGAATCACTCCCTGGGCAGGTCTTTCAAACCCTCTCCCTCCTCATCTCTCTGAGTGCCTTTCCCTTCATTGCTACTCTTTCCTCACCAGCTTCTTCACAGATTGCTGAAAACAAATAAGGCCATTAGGCAACAAATCTCTAATGCTCCAGGGTGACCTCATTGACACTATTCCTTTTTCTCTTGCCTGAAGATTTTTCTCCCCTTCCACACTTTTTGGTCTACTGGCCTCTAAGTAATCTTAGTCCTGGTAGCAACCAATGGTTTTTGTTTTTGCTTTTTGTTTTTAAGTAAAAATCCAAGTCTTTATAGTGGTCTGTACAGGGTTCTATGTGATCAGAGTTCCCTAACTGTCCCCAGGGTTAGTGAGGCTCCTTCTCCAGCCACACCTGCCTCCTTCCAAGCCTTTGAAGATGCCAAGTACACTCCCACTTCTGGGCTTTTCTCTGTGATGTTCCTTCTACCTGGAATGCCCCCCTCCCCCCCACCCCCTCCACCCCGTCTCTGCTCACCTCCCCTCCTCCCTCAGGCTTCTGGTCAGATGTCACCTCAGGGGAGCTCCCGCTGCCACTACACACATAGCTACCAGCCTCTCATCCTCTTCCTCCCCACGTGGCTCAGTTTCTCCTCAGAGTTCATCACATGGTCATGTTGCAGGTCTATCTGCAGGCTTGTTCAGTCTGGAGGATAAGCTGTTGGAGGGCAGGGACTTTTTCTTGCTCACAGCTGCGGCCTCAGCCCTGGAAGAGCAGGTGCTCCTTACTTGCTGTGGTGTTGGGATCACTGCCCCCTCACAGGTTCAGGTCACTCCCATCTTAACACAAACTGTCAAAAAACAAAAGCCAATTCCTCCAGTCCTATTCAACGACTCTCTCATCTCCCTCACTTCACGGAGAACCTTCTGGAAAGGCTCTTCCATTCTTTCTCTGTTATGATTCAGGGCTCCACACCAGCCAGCTGGCTTGTGACCTTACTGCCACACCGAAGCTGGCCCAGCTTGGAATAAGAGTGACCTCCACATTGCCACATCTCATGGGCTCTTTTCTACTTATACCTTTTGTGTCCCTGGACACACTGACCATTCTCTACTTGAAAATATCTTTTCTCTTGAGTTCTAGTTGGTCACTTTCCCTCTAGCTTGTATTTTTAATCTTAGTCTACTGATTTGGAGGGTTCACACCTCTTCTCTTGCCCTTCCCTATTCCCCCCATTAAATGGCTGTGTCTTCCTTAATTCTGTGGCTAGACCTCTGCTCTCTTGTTCTGTATACTCTTCGTTTATATCCTGACCCATAATCGCTTACATATTTATGACTCTGTTGGGCTCCATTTCTGTGTATCCAACCACCTGAAGGATATTTGGTCTTGATGCCCTGCAAATATCTCAAGTGTAACCTGTCTAGTTCTGCACTGTTCCTCCTATATTCCTTTCTCAGTGAATGACAACATAGTCACCCTGTCACCCCAGCAATGCTATTCCCTTTGTATAGCTTGCTCTTCCCTCTTTTTAATCTAGCGAGCTCCATTTATCCATATACATCCAGGTCATACATCAATCATTCAGGAGTGCCTTCCTGGAACCTGAGTTCCTGGATGACAATTTCACAGTTTGCTTTCTTTTTCTCAAGAATAGGAGCAACTAGAAGAAATCTTCTACATCTTACCAACATTGTATCTATGGATCTAGCTGCATCTTTCTGCACATAGGCTTCCTTTTTATTCTGAGGGAGCTCACTGTGCTCTTGGCTAAGGTGAGCCCTCATACCTAATCTAGGTATAATTTTGGTAGGTGCGGTTTTAAAAAATTATTCCAAAAATTATTAACTTTTTTTCTGTGACTGAAAACAAGATATTGTCATTTCTCAAGGTTCTATGGGTTGACTGAGCTCAACTGAGTGCTTCCCATTTGGGGTCTCTTGCAGCTACAGTCAGATGTTGGCTGAGGCAGCAGGGGTCTGAAGGCTGGACTAGGCAGGGCATCCAAGCTGGTACCTTCATGGGGTTGATATATGGCTGTGGGCTCAGCTGGAGAAGTTATCCAGAGTTCCTACATTTGATCTCTTGATGTCCCTAGAGTTTTTTTTACAACATGGCAATCGTGTTTTAAGAGGAACCTTTCTGAGAATGAGCTTTTGGAAGAGGCCAAAAATCAGCTGTTGATTTCTCACTTATTTAAGTGAATTAGCATGTGATTGAAATTACAAGTTTTTCCCTCTTGTTTCATTTCCATGTAATTGACATATTACATTGTATTAGTTTTAGGTGTACAACATTACAGTAAGTTTTGATAAAGACAAATGAAAAACTTTTTCATAAGTCTAATTTCACTTTTCAAGATAATATATTTCCCCCTAGGATTTGCTATGAAATTTTGGTCCTCATTTTCATAAGATTCTCTTTTAACAAACTTCTATGAAAATTATCCTTAGATATGGAGATCTTCTTGCACTAATTATTATAATTAAGCCTGTGTATATGAGTGTTAGCACATACACTGAGTCACCAAAACAGACTCAATATAAAGTACAGATCTTACCCAGTGGAAAGGTAATGGTTCAAATGACACAGGCAATACAGACACAAATGAAACACTCTTTTCTAGAGGAGCCCTAAACTGAGATGTAGTTCCCAAAACATCCCCTTCTCCTACCTGTGAATGTAGTTTAGCTTTAGACTGGTGAGTTTTGAGCAATGTAGATAAGCACATTGTTTTCATGGGAAGGCATTTAGGTTTGGAGTGTGCCCATTTTGCAATTCTGTTTATCACACTTAAAATATGTATGTCACTATTCCTCCTTCTCTAGTCTTCTGAGTCCCATGTATCTATAAATTCCAAATTTATTTACAGCCAATCTTGACAGATCAGCTTTATCCTGCTGAAAAGAGGACTAGTTCCCCAAGTATAACTCTTTTACAAAGCAGTCTAGTTGAGATTAGTGTCTTTGCAAGTAGCCCTGGTTGAGGTCATTCATTCCCTGAGGTGCTCCCTATAAGGAAGGAGCAAGTTACACCTGCTGCTAACACTCCTCCCTTTCTAAGGCCGCAGCCAACACCAGGACTGTGAATGCTTGAGGCAGAGACTGCTCTTACTGTAAGGTAGGCAGAGAGGAGGCTTTTCACTAGTGAGAAGACTAGGACTTAAAGCCTGACTTACTTACCAGCCGTGCGAGAGTCAGTATGTTTCCCCCAAAGCAGATCCTGAGGCAAGGATTTGGTGCAAGTAATTTATTTAGGGGGTCACACCCTAAGCAGTGTGGGAGAGATTGAGATATTCAGACAGAAAAGAGAGGAAGCCAACATAGAGTGAAGTAGTGAGTACGGGAGGGCCGGGACAGTGGACACTCCTGTGAGACACTCAGAACTGTCCTCCTGGAGGGGTGAAGGTGGTGCTGAGCCACCATCTCTTGTAGGCGAGGGTCGCTCTTAGAGTGACAACTCCCTAGCTCCTCTGGGCCTGCCCCATGCAGGCAGAGCACAGCCTGTGGCAAGAGCTCCTCGAGGCAGAGAGGCTCAGGGAGTCATGGGCAGGTACAGGATCTGCCTGCAGGTGACTTCAGGGTGGCTTCAGGACTAATCAATAGCATTTGCTCTAATAGTATAGAAATACCCTGCCTCACAAAATAGTTGTGCCAAATACAAGTGAGATATTGTGTGTGAAACTCTGCATAAACTGGGAAACATCAATCAAAAGGTAGTTTACTCCTTAGGGTGCCTGGCTGGCTCAGCCAGTAGAGTATCCAACTCTTGATCTTGGGATTGCTGGTTTGAGTTCCACATTGGGTGTAGAGATCACTTAAAAATAATTTTTTAAAAAATCTTAAAAAAAAAAAGTCCTTGAGGACATCATGCTAAGTGACATAAGCCAGACACAGAAGGACAAATACCGTGTGATTCCACTTCTATAGGTGCCTGGAGCAGTCAAATTCATAAAGATGGAACATGGAAGGGTGGCTGCCAGGGGCTGGGGAGGGGCATGGGGAATTAGTGTTTAGGGCAGACAGAGTTTCTGTTTGGGGAGATGAGAAAGCTCTGGAGCTGGATGGTGGTGATGGGTGCATGGTATTGTAAATGTACTTCATGCTACTGAAGTGGACACTTAGGAAAGGTTCAAATGGTGACTCTAACACCATGTATATTTTGTCACATTAAAAACAATTACTTTTTATACTCTCAAGGCACTGGCTGTGCTTCACAGTAAGCTTGAGTGTCAGGCCCACTGATGGGCCTCAAGCCAATAGCGTTGATGACCAGGAATGAAGACAAACTTGTCACTCCGGGGAAGGGGATGTAGCACTGACACTATCTCCAGTGCAAACACAGACATGGGACTAATTAAACGATACCTCACACAATCTGTATTTTCAAATGAGTGTAGTCTCCCCTGCAGGAGCTCTCCATGATCTCAGTGAAGCCATTGCAGAGGGGTAGAGAGCCACCATTTTGGGGTTTGTGGGCCATACAGTCTGTGTTGCAATGACTCAACTCTCACTTTTTGTGTGAAAGCAGCCATAGACCATACATAAATGAGTGAGCATGGCTATGTTCCAATTAAACTTTATTTACAGACCCTAAAATGGAATCTCATGTAATTTTCACGTGCCATAAAAATTTATTTTTTCTTCAGCCACTTGAAAATGTAAATAACTATTGTTAGTTTGTAAGTTGTATAAAAACAAGTGGCAGCTGGCTTTGGTGGCCGTGGTACTTTGCCATCCCTGACTGAGAATATTTTGGGATTCCGTCTTCTGAAATTGCTTTTATTGTAGCTGCAGCACATCCATCTACAATCCTGACCTCAGTGGTGGCAAATCTCCATTGCACCCTGAGGACTTGACTTTGCAAAAGGACCAGCAGACACCTTGACTCAAATCTGATGGATGAAATTGGCATAAATCTGAGAAATTTAGTGAACCATAAAGTGATACCAGAAAACGAGGGAAAGATGTTCTATGGTAGCTAACTTGGCTATAAATACAATTCCTTTTCTATTTCGGTGAACCATAAAGTGATACCAGAAAACGAGGGAAAGATGTTCTATGGTAGCTAACTTGGCTATAAGTGCAATTCCTTTTTTATACTCGGACCATTTTATTTAGTCATACCAAACTAGATACTTTGGATTCAGAGGGAACTATTGGAATTTTTCAGAGACTAGGAATGAAATGTTCATGTGTGAGAATTCATGTTGGGTTTTTAGAAAGATAAAGATCTCACATATGGCTTTTGAGTACAGCATGAATAAACTCTAATTGCTGACAAATTTGAAAACCAGAACATTCCTAATACTGGGCTGATTAGCACTTGCAAGCTTTGTACTATCACCATCTTAAACAAGGAACATAAGACTTGCCTAGAGTTGTGGGATAAATATTTCAGGATGTTATTAATGCAAAGGTCATTATCACACTGATTTATGGATGTATGCTTTTGATCAAAGTGTACCCTTAAAATGATTTGCTCTTGGGCAAATGTAGAAAGATAAAAAGATTCCTTAAAGCACAATAACAGCACAATGAAACACCACTAAAAGTCCTTCAGCCTCATTAGCCCTGGTTGAGTGTAGTTGAATGTTTATGCGAAATCAAAGCGAGGTCCTGAGGACTTCCTACCTTTCTTCTTCTAGGGAGAGGAGATAGATAAGGCCTGAGGGGCAGAGCGACCCTTTCCTTTCCTGCAGCTGACTGAGGCAGGGACTCACTAACATCATGAGTGCGTGACAGTATTGATTGTGTTCCTGGAGAGCTCAGCACCTAAAATCTTGCCTTTTATTTCTACAGACCAAGAACAAGGGTATTTCCCAGGTGAATGTCAGGATCGAAGGCCCTGCCTTTAGACACACGAAGTAGGAACATCAGTTAGTCCCACATGGATAGAGCTGGTCCACTGGCCGGCTCAGTCCTCCATGGGTGGCTGCTCTCCCTGGGCCCGTCCTCGGAGGAGGGGAGGACGGTGTGCAGCATGCTCTTCGCGGTGACACTCCGAGTGTCATCATTCATAGAGAGTTCCTGCTGGCTTTGACTTTCCCTTATGAAATTGGCATTCCCAACTTCATTCCCAACTTCCAAATCATTCTGCTTATTCATCTTAAATAAGTATGAGTTAAATAATTCATCTTAAAGTGGGTGAGCTGAGGTGAGAGAAGAGCATGCTGGTGAGGGCACAGCATCATCGAGGGCCACAGACATACTAGAGTCTCACCTCCCCGCCCATGTGATAGTGCTGTTGGCTGTGGGATGAAAGGATAACGCTAGGGAAGTGGCCTGGGATGCCTGATGAACCTGTGCCCTGTCTCCTGGGTGACAAAAGATGACCCCAAGTGACTGGAGGTGCTCATTGAAGTTCAATGGAGTTCACTGAAGGGACTGTTGGGGAAGGCGAGGCAGGACATTCGTATCTTAGGAGCTCAGCAATGTCTGTTGTATGCGGGAGACCTCCACAGGGTAGGGTTTCTCCAGAGGGCCCCAGCCCTGGCCCTCACCGCCATTCACAGCCTGGATGAAGACTGATGCCGACTCAGAGAATGTTCTCCACTCTACGCTGGGAGGCTCCCTGACTGGGTCCTGGTCCACAGTGAGGCCAGACTGAGAGGCAGCGTTGAGACAATTTGATGGCACCTCAACAGAATAATTTCCATGCCCGTTAAATGTAATAATTAAAACATCGGACTTGTGTTTTGTATGACTTTGTTTTTCATTCCATGTGTCACATCATTTTTATTATATTTTGAAAAAAAAGAAAAAGGTCTGCGATGGATTAGAAGTAGAAACAGAGGGAAACGTCCCTTGCTATGTATTGTTAGGTAGCCCTGCGAGAGGCCTGTGACTTAGACTCTATTCCTTTTCTTTCTGGGAACTTATGCTTAACTATAGAGTTATGCTGTTGTGTTGTGCTATGTGACGCTACGTCTAAAAAAAAGCAGTCGTCAATGACGGACAGAGTGGAAAGTTCTGGGGTTTTTATCAAGGGGGTTGAGTTGTGCCATCAGGCAGGGTTTGGCCAGGTTGCTGCTGTTGACATTCCCCGTACCACCCGGTGCCACCATCACCTGGACACCACTGGGAGGCTGAGCTGCTGCCACCTGCTACCTCCGCATGCCACTACCAGGATGTTCCGGTCACAGATTTGTCCCTACAAAGTCCAAGGCAAGAGCACAGCTGGATGTGTCGTTGACACACTCATGTCCTGCATCTACCCCCTTTCCCTTCCCCTGTGGGACCTGGGTCTCTACATTCCACAAATGCTACACATAATGGGACACTCAAGAATGACAAATGCCCTCGACGGCCTATGCCTTTGGCTGCCCAATATTCCACACACCCTTTCCCCATTTGTAAGCCCCCCATGCTCTCCACACATGTCCTGCCTCCCTCTGCAGCTCAGAGCATTTCCAGTGAACACATCCAGATCCTGGTCCGGGATGTCTGGGTGACACCCTTTCCTCTCCCTTCTTCCTGCCCTGGGATCCTTCATCTGGGTTTACAGAGAAGTAACGAAATAGAAAACCCCAAAAAGAAGAAAATCACAGGGTAGCAAATATTCATCACTTGGGTGATTAACCTCTAAAAATGGAGGTATTTTTCATTCCATTTACACTATCAATCATCAATTTGCACACCTAAGATGATGAGTTCTATAGTATAGTTTTTTGTATGATCTAACTGTGCATGAGTTGATAATAAAAAAATTATGTAACGAAGGCTGTCTGAGTTTTTTTCAATTCCATCATATTTCACAAGAAGCTAAGGCAACAAATTTCTATATTGCTTCTAGAGCCTTGAACAGCTTTATGTTTGGGTATGTGAGGGACCCTTTATGTTTTAAACTGAAAAGGGAGAATCGATGTTGTGCAATTTTCCACATCTCTTCCAGCAATATATATAGTTTTTGGAAGGCACATGAGTTCAGAAGTAACACCAACCAGCCAGAGTCATGAGGCTTTTTTTTGTGTCAATAGTCACACCTATTTCGTGAGAGGTAATACTGCTAATAACTCAAATAGCTATTTGCCAGATACTTTTCTCAGAGCTTCACACATGTATCTTATGTAAAACTCACAACATCATCAGCACATACTTTTATTACCTCTATTTTACAGATCAATCTCCCCAAACTAGTGAACAGTAGAACCAGAACTCGAACTCCAATAGTCTGACCCCAGAGCCTCTACCCTTCATGTGACTCAAATATTCGATTCTTTCTCATGTTGGCCAAAGATCTGCTTTCACTGTTAATCCTGAAGAGGAAGCTGAGAAATGTATATGTCATGTAGGTGACATGAGGAACCCCTGAGAAGGATTAAGATGTTCTTTTAAGCTTAATATCTTTCACAGTGTAGGGTTTAGCGTTAAGAAAACTAAACCTTGGTGTTCTGGCACCTTCGTCGTCCCTGTCTTCCTCCTCCGGCCCAGCTGCTGTAGTTTGGTATGTTACGGTTAAACTCCATGGGAGAATTGGAGCTGGGGCCATGCCAGTGTTCTCCTTTCAGTTTTCAAAGGAAAGTTCTGCGTTAAGCTGAGCTGCCCCTGCCTGCAAACAAGACAAGGAGATCTCAGGTAGTGGAGATCCCAGGCTGGGGCCTGGACATTATTTCTAGGAAGCACCTGGAAGTTCCCTCTTAGGGTCATTTTCACCTGGTGGTTATTCCTCCCAAAAACGAGTCCTGGGGTTCTGTCCCTTGAAGGAGCCAAATGACATAAATGTTCCAGAGCAGAACCTGGCAAGTTGGAGGGTACAGCATGAAAACACATGACAGATGGGGTTGGAAACATGAAGGGCAGTTCTAAAGCATCTTGAGAGTAGAGGAGAAATGAGACCGTAAACCATAAGGCTAAAGGACATGACAAAATACTTGAGCAATGAACTAAGAAGAATGACTTTGGTTTGAGAAAGATAAGAATTAACAGTACACAAGTTATGGGGAAAAATGAATTCTGTAATAATTAGCAGGAATCTATATCCTCTTTCATCAAAAAGCTTAAATGATTTAAAATAAAATTTAAAAAATTTATGCACCCCAGCCCTCCTCCTCATTTTTGGAGCACCTTCCTTTTCCAGAATGATCTAGACCAGGCCCATCCACTATTCTATCTTCAAGTCTCTAGGGAGGCCTCATCTTCAATAGTTTTTGCCTCTCAATAACTGTTGAATGAATGAGCAAAGAAACCGTTCATAGAAAAAACAAATCTCTTTCCCCTTCTGTGTGCCACGCTCAGATCCTCTGCTTGTGAAAACTCCTCAGTGCAGCTGTGACATCCACCTTTAATCTACTGACACCTGCTCCAGTCACTACCCTGCAATTTCACTTTTATCACACTCTTGCAATTAATATTTTGTCACCCATGCTACATAATATATGTATGCTAGATCATATGTAGTTCATTTTGTGTGTTTTTGTATAAAAATTATATCCTATTCTATGCAGTTTTCTGCACATTTTCCCCCTCAGCATTATGTTGAGGGGACTCACCTACGCTATTGTGTGTAGTGTAGTTCATTTATTTTGACTGCTGAAATATAGTCCTCTGGGCAAATAGACCACATTCTACTTATTCTCTTGTCAATGGACAGTTTCCAGCTAGTTTTTTTTTTTTTTAAACTGAAAACATTGCTGTTTAGCAGCTTTTCTCTACATGTCTCCTTGTACATTCATGCAAGAATTTCTCTTGGGCACGAACCTAGAAGGATTGCTGGGCCAGATTTACAAAACAATAGCACAATGTTTTCTGAAGTGGGGTGGGTCAGATGGAGTGAACCAATTCACACTCTCCCAAAATACATGGATGTGGCTGACCCCCTCTTCACTTCTCAGTGTTCACCAGTCTAGACTACACATTGTTGTAGACCTGATTTGCACTTATTGCTAAAGAGGATGAGCATCTTTTTATGATTCTTGGCCCTTTGTGTTGCATTCTTCCTCTCCCCAAATTCATGTCTGCTCGGAACTTCAGAATTTGACCGTTTTTGCAAAATGAGGTCTTTGTAGATGTAATTAGTTAAGGTACGATGAGGTCATAGTGGATTAGGATAAATACCGAATCCAATGGCATGTCCTTATTAGAAGGCCATGCAAAAACAGATGCATATGGAGGGAAGATGGCCATGTGAAGGCAAAAGCAGAAATTGGAGATATGTCTACAAGTAGAGGGATGCCAAAGATGGTCAGCAAAACCCAGAAGCTAGGAAGAGACAAGAAAGGATTCTTTTCAAGAGCTTTCAGAGGAGCATGGCTCTACCAGCCCCTTGAATTTTTTCATGGATCAAATTTTTAAAAATTTCTCCGTCAAGTCTTA
Source organism: Canis aureus (assembly GCF_053574225.1). Lineage (NCBI taxonomy): Eukaryota > Metazoa > Chordata > Mammalia > Carnivora > Canidae > Canis > Canis aureus. The sequence continues at coordinate 49,633,719 of NC_135611.1, forward strand.
ATTTGCTTTCATTATTTAAAGCTCTTTAATTACCATAGCCTTATATAAGTTTTGGTATCTAATAGGAAGATTCCCTTGCCCTATTCATTTTATTTGGGCGCAATATATAGCAAATGTTGCCAATGTGCTGCCCATACACATTTGAATTCCTTTACATTCTCCAGTTTACAACCAGTTTTTTCTGGGAACACTTCCTAATAAATCACTTTTCCTGTATCCCTGTGTATCCCTGTCTCAGAGTCTTCTGGAGAACTATTTTATTTTATTATTATTATTTATTATTTTTTTTATTGGAGTTCAATTTGCCAACATATAGCATAACACCCAGTACTCATCCCATTATGTGCCCCCCTCAGTGCCCGTCACCCAGTCACCCCCACTCCACGCCCACCTCCCTTTCCACCACCCCTAGTTCGTTTCCCAGAGTTAGGAGTCTCTCATGTTCTATCTCCCTCTCTGATATTTCCCGCTCATTCTTCTCCTTTTCCCTTTATTCCCTTTCACTATTGGGGGAACTATTTTAATACTTTGATATTTCTTACACATTTTAGAATATCTTTTCAGGTTACATGAAAATTCTGTGGAGATTTTGCTTGAAATTGTATAGAATATACAGATCAGTTTGGGGGAGAGTTATACCCTTGTGATATTATATTTTTTTACATGTGAATAGGATATGTTTTCCCATTTATAGGTCTTCTTTAATAACTTTCCACAAAGGTCTTATTATTTCCTGAGTAATGATCTTAAACACATTTTATTAGATTTATTTCTAGGTACCCTGTATCTTTCCTCGCTGTCATAAATGGTGGGGTTTTTGTTTTGTTTTAACGTTGCTTCCTAAGTGTTGCTAGTGTATATAAACGCAATAGATTTTTATTCTTGGTCTTTTTTGTTGTTGTTGATTTTTTTGTATACCTGGTAATTTTTGGCTGAATTCTGGAAATTGTACATGCAAAATGTGCTCCAGGACCTCTTTGTCAGTGTAGTGAAACCTACTGACTCCTTAGAATAGATTTATATGCAGAAAATAACATCCATGGAATTACAAAGAAATCAATTATAATTATTGCAACCCAAAGAATCTAGGGGGTTCATGGACCCCAGGTTAAGAACAGTCTAGAAGTTCTGGATAATGCTATTTTCCTCCAGAGGGGGTTCACTGCAAACTTTGGTGAGGCAAACAGAGTTCAGTTCAATCACCTTTATCCAACCATGGATTGAGCTGATATGAGACCAAATGGCAGTTTTGGAAGGCTTCATCTGTCTCTGGCTTGCTTTTCCTTGTCAGGATGTACCCCTCCAGGAGTCCCAACATAAGAACTTATTTTAGTGTCACTTTGAACAAAGAGAGAATCCCAACCACCCAGTGTTTTAGGGAATAATATATTTGGCAGAAGCAAATACATTTCCGCAGATAATAACCTCAGACAGATTGTAGATATCAAGACATTTCATCACAAGGTTCTGACATTTGAAAACTCAGGAGTTGGGAGTTTTGTTGGCTTTCAGAGATAGGCTGGGCTTAATAAGCCAAATAAATTATTCTTTAGTTTTTTGCTGAAAACGCTGTAAATAGAATTTTATAAGTTCCGTCTGTCATCTTTTTTTATGAGGAATACTAACTCTCTTCCTCTAGCACAATATTTTTCTGAAGGAAAGAGCATTTCTAAATATATTTGTTAATTACCAAATAGCAAGACAAATGAAAGATTAGAGATCAGTTGCCTTCTGTCCTTTCAGTGATCCAAAAATTGTCTCAGATATTTTAAAGGTACAATTTTGACCTGTTAGTTAATTTACATTGGGTTTTGGCAACAGAAAGGGTTATGTAATAGTGCAGTCTCCTTTTACCAAATAGAGATCTGAGCTTTTAAAAAAAATCTCACTATTTAAATTCAGAATAATTGAATGTTTGGTTAAGAAGGATTTTTTTTTTAGCACTTTATTTTGTTATAGTAGTTTTAGGTTCACAACAAAATTGAGAAGAAGGTACAGAGATTTCCTATAGGCCCCCTGCCTCACACGCGCACAGACATCCCTATCACCACCATCCCGTACCACAAGATACATCAATTAGCACTCATGAACCTATATTGACAGATCCTAATCAATCACAGTCCGCAGTTTACATTATAGTTCAGTTTTAGTGTTGCATGTTCTGTGGGTTTAGGCAAATGCATAATGGCATTTACCCATTATTACAGAATCATACAGAGTATGTTCACTGTCCTAAAAACTTCTATTTATTTATTTAGTAAAGATTTTATTTATTCATGAGAGACACACAGAGAGAGGCAGAGGGAGAAGCAGGCTCACCGCTAGGAGCTCAATACGGGACTTGATCCTGAGATCTGGACCACACCCTGAGCCAAAGGCAGATGCTCAATCACTGAGCTACCCAGGTGTCCCATGTCCTAAAAACTTCTGTGTGTTGCCTATTCCTGCCTCCCTGAAACCCCAGCCAGCCACTGTTTTGTGTGTGTGTGTGTGTGTGTGTGTGTGTGTCTATAGTTTTGCCTTTTCCAGAGTGTAGTATCATTGAAATCACACAGTATATGGCCTTTTTAGACTGGATTCCTTCACTTAATAATTTATATTTAAGGTTACCTTTAAGGAATTTATATTCATGGTTTGACAGTTCATTACTTTTTAGTACTAAGTAATATTCTATTGTCTGGAAGTGTCACAGTGTATTTATCCATTCACCTACCAAAGGACATCTTGATTGCTTCCAAGATTTGGAAATTATGAGTAAAGCTACATCAATGTGCAGATTTTTGTGTGGACATGAGTTTTTAACTCCTTTGGGTAAATAACATGGTGTGCAATCGCTAGGTTGTATGGTAAGAGTATATTTAGTTTTGTAAGAAACTGCTAAATTGTCATCCAAACTGGCTGTACTGTTGTACGTGCCCACCAGCAATCAGTGAGAGCTCCTTTGTTCCACATCCTCCCCAGCATTTGGGCTTGTCAGTGTCCTGGATTTTGGCCATTCTATTAGCTGTGGCATCTCGTTGTTTTAGATTGCATTTTCTTGGTGACATATGATGTAGAGCATCCTTTCACATACTTTTTTGCCATCTGCATATCTACTTTAGTGAGGTGTCTGTTAATGTCTTTGGCACATTTTAAAATCAGGTTGTCTATTTTCTTATTGTTGAGTTTAGAGAGTTCTTTTTATACTTTGGATAAATAGTCCTTTATCAGATATATCTTTTGCAAATATTTTCTCTACAACTCTATGGCCTGTCTTCTCATTTTCTTGACACTGTCTTTCACAAAGCAGGTTTTAATTTTAATACAGCCCAGTTTACCAATTATTTCTCTTATGGATTGTGCATGAAGAATGTTTCCCTTCTGATTTTTTGGTAATTTTTTCTTGTTACAAGGGATACATAAATCAATATAGTACGATACTCTCCACGTTATATTATTTCAATTTCTTGAGGTCAGCTGGAGGAAAAATACAGTCCTTTAGAGTATGTGGCTTTAAAATGGTCATTATAATTCTCCACCTTATCTACTCAAAGCAATCCCAACATTTATTGAATGTCTTCTACACATCATGCACTATGGTAAGCATAAATAATATGGTCATGCCTTGAGAGTTTCTATTTTGTACCATGCTTATGTGTAAGCAGCACAAGTTTTTTCCATAGGCTAAGTGTATCAATAAGTCAAGAATCAAAAACAAAGCCAAACAAAAAAAAATTTATAATTTTTAAAGTAGGCTCCATGGGGCACCTGGGGGTGCCATCATTTAAGTGACTGGTTCCTGGTTTTGGTGGTTTCAGTTTGGATCGTGATTTCAAGGTCATGAGATTGAGGCTTGTTTTGGGCTCTGTCCTCAGTGTAGAATCTGCTAGAGACTGTCTTCCTTTCCTTCTGCCCCCCCCCACTCTGCTCTCTCTCTCTCTTTCTAAAATAAAATAAATAAACCTTTTTTTAAAAAATAAAGTAGGCTCCATGCCCAACATGGGGCTTGAACTTACAACCCTGAGATCAAGAGTCGCATGCTCTACAGATTGAGCCAGCCAAGTGCCCTCCCCAAATATTTTTTAAATTATTTATTTATTTATGATAGTCACAGAGAGAGAGAGAGAGAGAGAGGCAGAGACACAGGCAGAGGGAGAAGCAGGCTCCATGCACTGGGAGCCCGACGTGGGATTTGATCCCGGGTCTCCAGGATCGCGCCCTGGGCCAAAGGCAGACGCCAAACTGCTGCGCCACCCAGGGATCCCCCCAAATATTTTTTGAATAAAACATTTATTTTCCACAAAAATATTTAGCATTTTTCAAGAAAAAATCAGAAAAATCTATAGGGAATATAAAAATTAGTGAAAGGGAATAAAGGGGAAAGGAGAGAAAATGAGTGAAGATATCAGTGAGGGTGACAAAACATGAGAGACACCTAACTCTGGGAAGTGAACAAGGGGTAGTGAAAAGGGAGGGGGGCAGGGGTTGGGTGACTGGGTGTTGGGCACTGAGGGGGGCACTTGGCAGGATGAACACTGGGTGTTATGCTATATGTTGGCAAATTGAACTCCAATTAAAAAATGCAAAAAAAAAGAGAGAAAAACCTATAAATTCTTTTCAACTTCAGCACATATTTAAGTTTTGAGTCTCATGGTTTAGCGCTGTTCTCACTTTGAGGTGCATAGAGGGCACGTGGTGGGCATGTTAACCTGCTCAGTGTTGGGAGCCACTAAAGGTCTTAGCAAAGTTTGAGTTTAAGCTTTGACTTTATGTATTTGACTGAGAGAAGTTAAGAAAACGGAAATAGAATACTTCACTCTGCCTGCTTTTCTCCAAAACACCCTTCAGAATTCCTTGGGCTAGGGATGAAAAATTCAAGGAACATGGTGACATATTTGATACAGAGACATGGTGATCTCAAAATGATCACTTTCTTCTCAAGAGTTTGGACAGGAGCAGGAAGGGTCCTACAAAAGTTCTTTCATGATAGGATTATTGTGGTCAGTTTGAGGGATTCTAGGCTGATCAAGTAAGCGACAGAACCATAGGGTGGCAGTGTTGCACAACTAGCTTTACTGGGTGATACTTGGTCAGGCTGCTTGCAGGGAAGTTTCTCTGGGCAGAACCTCCAGAGACAGCAGGCACTTGGTCACCACCCAGAAGGTGAAGAGGGCCTTGGAATTCCCAGGGCAGAGGGGAATCATAGAGGGGACTTATGTATTCAGGTGGTATCGCTCAGCAGCAGGGGTGGAGGAGAGTCTGGGTCAGAGAGCTTCCAAGGGCAACAGCATCTTGGGGTCTTGGTGGTTAATTGTATATGTCAACTTGACTGGATCACAGAATGTTCAGATTTTTAGGTAAACATGGTTCTGGGTGTTTCTTTGAGGATGTTTCTGGATGAGATTGACATTTGAGTTGGTAGACGGTGTGAAGCAGAATGCCCTCCTTGAGGTAGGTCCTTGAGGTAGGTGAGCCTCAGTCAATCTATTAGAGGAGAATTTGTTCTCTGTCTTCAATTTGGGACATTGTATTCTCCTGCCTTTGGACTTGCACTTGACTTGAAAATTACACCAGTGGCTGACCTGGGTTTCCAACTTCCCAACTGCAGATCTGGGACTTCTCAGCCTCCATAACTGTGCAAGCCAATTCCATAAAATAATAAAATAAAAAAAATAAAATAATAAAATAATCTCTTACTGGTTCTGTTTCTCTAGAGAACCCTAACTGATACAGGGTCTTCTATAATGACAGGGTTTTCTTATCCGTGGCTAGCAGATGCTGGGTACAGTTTCACAGAGTACAAGTGGATAGGCTCTGAATGGTGAAAATTAATGTTTATTAGGACTACATGTAAAGCAATTGAGTGTAAGAATTTTAATTTGGGCTTTGAGCTAACAGTCCTGGCTTCTGTGAAGAAGAAAACAAAATGGGGACAATTTCAGGTCCATTTATATGACACTTGAGCAGAGAAAAGAGGAGCATCCCTAATGAGTAAACATCTGAATAGCTAATGGTGCTTTTCCTAATTCTGGAGTCCTCTCTGTTAAGGATGGCAATGAGCGGGGGTCTTATGTATCATGTGAACTCTCCTAGCTTTGTCTGTCCACACCACACCAGCCCAGAGAGCCAACCAAGGGCTGAGGTAACCATGGAAACAGTAACAAAAATAGGCGCATCTTCTCAGCCACTGTCTATGTCCTTACTTTTCCCTGGCCAAGTTCCAGGCGGTTCCACGTGCTCCCCTCTGCTGGCAGCCACTTCAATGCATCTATTGCAGCCACTGGCTTGTTTGCTTAATCATGTTTTTTTTTTCCTAATTAAGAGATATTAAGTGCTTATTTTAGTGGATCTGAGAAGTAGAAAAATATAAAGAGAGAATTAAAAGTGACCCATACCAGAAATAATACTAACATTTTTATATATTTCTCTAGTCTCTTTTAAGGCATATGTATAAATATTTAACGTCATTATTTTGTATTCACCTTCTTGCACCTGAAATGAAATCATAAGATTTTCTGGTATTATTAAATATGTCTTAGAAGCATAATTTTTAACTGCAGCATCAAATTATATATTCTGTGGTTCAATCCCTAGAGGGCCCCAGCTGCCCACTAGTGACAGCTCCAGATGAGATTGGGGAAGCCTCTCTCCCCCATCAGCGTTCATATTTGCAGACACTGAGGAAGATGAAAAGTGCTTTCGCAATATCTTTCTGCATCTCTCATCTCACAACATTTTGTTAATCTCCTTCCACTAAGAAGGTACAAATCCTCTTCTGAGAAATATTGAAGCTGCCAAAGCCAAGAAACCAAACTGGTTGGGAAAGGAGAGAAGAGTTGGGTCAACTGGAAGTTTGCAGGTGTGACAACTGAGGTGCCATCTTGACAAAGACCCCACGAAAGAGTGTGTCCACACTGAATGCCTGCCAAAATCCACGACGGGTCACTTCACACTCATGAGGATGGCTGTTGTCAGAAATGTGGAAATTCACTGGTGTCAGCAAGGATGTGGAGAAATTAGAACTGGAAGGAGCCAAACAAGAGTTTGTCTGCCTGATGTGCCACAAGCCAGTAAAATATTGACACCGAGCTTTTGCAGTGAGGAAAGGCTATTTATTGGTGTGGTGCCACCCGGGTGCATGGGAGCTAATGCTTATGGTCCTGAACTCCCCAATGGCTTACAAGTTATGGTTTTTAAGGGCAAAATTTGGGGGAGGGTCTCTGGAGAAAGTGGATGCCTCCGGTTGGAGGCCCATGACGTCCTGTTAACAGATGTTACTTAGTTCCTTATGGTGCCACTTTGTCTAGTCTTATGGAAGTCTGTTCTATGTCAAGACACTTGGGATATGAAAAATATCTTTTTTTCTTATGTTAGAGATTTCATTAGGTACACCTGGTGATTATGTGGTTAGGATAGTGCTTACCAGCTGCTTGTATGCACCTAAACTAACCACTTGTATGTGCATAAGCTAGTGGGGTTGCATTCCTTCATGTTCCTTTGAGTGATAAGCAAGCATTCCTGCCTCCTGGGTCTGGATGTACATGTTCCCTGCCCAGTCCAGCTGTGCCTGGGACGCTATGACCACAATGTTTGTTTTTCCTCTGAATTGATGAGAGGGATGCTGGCTTAGAACCCTGTCACATTGCTGGTGGGAATGTACAGTGGTGCAGTAACTGTGGAAAACAGTGTGATAGGTCCTTTAAAAGTGAACCTAGGGGTCTTAACAACTCCACTCCTAGGTATACACCCAAATCAGATTTGAGTAGAAAAGAAAGCAGGGACTCAAATAGGTATCTGTACACTCTGTTCATTATAACATTATTCACAAGTAGGAAAAAAGTAGAAACAACCCAAAATGTCCATCAAGGGATGGATGGATGAATAAAATGTGGTCTATCCATGCAATGGAGTTTTATTCTGCTTTTGAAAGAAATAAAATTCTGACACCTGCTACAATCTGGATGAGCTTTGAAGCATTTGGCTAAGTGAAATAAGCCAGACACAAAAGGACAAATACTCTATGATCCTACTTACATGAGGTCTCTAGAATAGTCAAATCCATACAGGCCATAAGTAGAATGCTGGTTGCCAGGGGCAGGGACCCAAGGGGTAGGGGGAAATGGGGAATCATTGTTCAGTGGGCACAATTTCAGTTTGAGAAGATATAGAAGTTCTGGAGATGGACGGTGGCGATGGTTATACAACACTGCAGATGTCCTTAATGTCACTGAACCGTACACTTAAAGATGGTGAAGACAGTAAATTTTGTGTTATGTATAACCTCACCACACACACACACACACACACACACACACACACACACACACTGGAGCCTGAGGCAGGAACCTGGTAGGAGAGTGAAAAGCACAGGCTCACCTCGAGGAGGACCAGGGCAGGAGCTGTGTCTGCCTCCTTAATACTCTCTCCCTCGCAGGGGCCCGTCACTAAGTTGTTATCTGTCAACAGCCCCCTCCTGCACTCAGCTGTGTGACGTTGGGCTCTGCAAACACATGATGCTTTGCTGCTGGCTCCCTCTGAGGTTCTGCTAGCTGGGGGTTCTGGAGGGAGGCTGTGGATATTATGACCCTTTCCTTAGTGTGACCCATTGCCCTCTCCTGCATTGTTTTCTCCATGTCACCATGGATGTATGCATCTGTCTTGTCTGTCCCCACTTCTCCCACAGTGGGGACTCCATGAGGACAGAGGTCGGTGGGTCTCCCTCACTACTGCATTCCTGGCACTAGAGGGGTACCTGCTATGCCACAGGTGCTCAAGACAGGTTGGCTCTCAGAGCTTCTGGAGCTTCTCCTCAGAAGCCCTGGAGTTCCAAAGAGCACAGGTTGAAAAAACACCAGATTAGAAGGGTTCCTGTGGTCTCAGTCTATGCTCTGTGGCCACATCAGGTTATGAATGTGAATCCTTATCTCAAACAACTGACCTGCTCAGACAAAAATAAGGTACCATGCTCCATAGTATGAGAATACTCACCCCAACATTCTACTCATGTCAGCAGAAAATGACTGGCTCCCAGTCTGTCAGAGGTGTCTATATCTTTCCACACCAGCGTGGGAACTTGACATCTACTTTAAAAAAGAAAGTTTTCTTATGGGAAATTTCAAATATAGACAAACATTGAGAAAATAGTATCGTGGATTCCCATGAATTCAGTGCTTAGCTTCAATAGTTGTCAACGTTCTGCAGCTCATCTCCCTTTCCCCCACTCAGTTTCAGTATTGTCATTTGTACTTATTGCTGCTGAAGTATGTTAAAGCAAATCCCAATATTGTGTCCATCAGTATTTCAATATGTATCTCTGAAGGTTATTCTTGATCCAAGAAGGGATCTTCTCTGTTGGACAGGGTCATGCCCTTCAGTCAAGCTAATACCCTTGGATATCGAGGAGAAAGGGACGTGGCTAGGTCAGCCATACTGGATGCCAACTGGTGACTTTGCCATGCAGTGGTGGCTCCTCCATCCTCATGCCCAGGCAGCTCAGTCTCAGGTTCAGGACCCCATCATTTGGTGGGGTGGGGGGTGGGTGAGTAGCTGCTTGATCTGCTAATATAGATCATACACATCTCTTGCTGCTTCTCGTCCCACTTCATCAGATACAACCACACTTAACAGCACCCATAGCATCTTGGTGGTTAATTGGTTAGGAATGATGAGAGGATATGTGGCCAGGCCACGAGGATGCGTCCTGACCAATATCACCAGACTGGACAATGCTGGAAGCTACCACTATTGGAATATCAGATTCCTCTACAAGGAATAGAGATCTCCATTTGTAAAATTTATCAAACAGCAACAGGAAATGCACTAAACCTTTGAGGTTGAAAATGGGGGAAAAAAGAGATTGTCATGAGCTCAAAAGACTGTTTGACAGAAGGAAAAATACGTTCATATAAGTGACTTGGAGGGAGTGTGCTGTGGCTCTACCACGCAGCCCACAGCTTGAATTGTTGCCAAAGATCCTTGTTTCAAAGATGCTGGAAAGGAGGATGCTCAATTCTCCCCCCATGGTTCCTTCTCCCCACCATGGTCTCATCAGAACATTTTATGAAATCTATGTTGCAGTTCATCCGAACTCAAGTGTGATCTCTTTCTCTAGGGTTGTGTCTCTTTTTCCTCCTGGGGCTTACCTGAAAGGCAGCTCACTGCCAGGGTTTCAGATCACTTGGTAAGTTCCATGCATCGATTGGCTAGCATCACTCTGACATTGGTGTGGTCAGGTGTTTTATGTCTAATCACGCTATATTGGCTTTAATAGGCCACCAAGAAACACTCTCTGCCAAATGATCAACAATTGTAATCTTCCCACCTTTCCCTCTAGACAGGCTCTGGGTTGGGTGGAACACTTCCAGGCTGCAGGGTGGAGCTGGGGTTGATTTTGAGAAGGCTACAGATGCTCAGTGGACACCAAGAAGGCAGGTGACCCAACAGAGGTGGTGATGGAAGGGGCTCATGGAGGGTTGGAATCCAGGAATTGGGTGTGAGACAGGAAAGTCCTAGAATTGAAGAGTTGAGAGACTAGTAGTGGAGAATGGGAGGAAGGAGAAGTGGGAGGATGGGTCTCTGGGCTCTTTGGTCCCTTTCTTTGGGGACACTTTAATTACCTAAGAGAATGTGGTGATGAGGTGTATGGACTTTGGACCTTTGACCTGAGTCTGTGTTCTGGCTATACTAGCAAACTAGCTAGTTACTCCAAATGAATGCCTCACCCTCCATGACTCAGTTTCCTTATCTGTACAGTGGGGATGATTATAATAGTGTTCATCTCATATGAGATTGTGAGGATTAAGTGTTACTATAAGGAAAGCATGTGACTGTGGCAAACAGCAAGCACTGCACATTGTCCATCAGGATTACTTCCAAGCCCTCGGGCCTCAGCTGTGGGTGAGAAGTAGTTATGGATGTAGAATTGGCTCAGACCAGCACCCATGCATTTATTAAATACCTTAGACACACTCTCAACCATATGCCATTTCGCTTTCTCCCCACGGTGAGGTTGTTGGTAGCAATTAGTACTTTAATTCTATATGGGAGAAGCAGACGCTCACAGAGGTTGCTCAGCTCTGAGTCAGACAGCAAGACTTGGCATCGTAGTTTCTCTCCTCTGCTACCTCTGTCCTCCCCTGCCCCCTTGACCTTTGCAGCAGCAGAGCCATCCCCAAGAGCATGCCTGCAGAAATAAAAAGGGGAAGGCAATGGAGGAAGCAAATGCCGGAAGCTATTTTCCGAGGGTCTGACCAACAACATGCTATTTAGTACTTGTATGGGCCTCATTCCATGATGCAGCTGCTCTGAGGGCACCAGAGCCACTGTGGGGTCAATGAGCAGCTGTGTTCTGACCTCAGGAAGCCACTTACACACCTATTGCTGCCCTTGGAATCTCCCAGAGCTCCCAGAACATGGTTGGACCCAACAGAAATCCCATGATGAAGGAAGGAAGCACATCAGAGCCCCCGGCCAGTGTTAGAGCCCCTGAACCCCTGCCCCCCTGCCCCACTCTGAACAAGTCCCTCTACCCATTCATTTATTGATGTGGGAAGGAGAGCAGTTGATTCTGTAAGGTCAAAGCTTTCTTCCAATGACAGCACCTACATTTCCATCTCTTTATATAAAAGACCCCCGAGAGTTTATACATGTAAGGAAAAGGGGGGTGGGTAAGGAGTGGAAGCCAAAACTGAATTCTTTTTTTTTCTTTCTTTAACAGGTTCATGTTTTCTACTCTGTTGTTCTTGATTGTGGGAGTAATTCGAAGTCCCAAGTATGCACAAACCAGTTGGAAATGTTTGAAAAGGGCAGCCAAATGGGTGTTTCTCTTCCAAATAACAAGTTTGATTCCACTGTTGGATTTTTAAAACTTTTGTTTATCTTCACTAATTATTTCACTTTGATTTTAATGCTTTCTTTCTGAGCAAATATTCCTAAATATGTCAAAAGAACAGAGAAACAAGATCATCCAAAAACATTAGTCATATAATGTGCTCTAGTGATAAGAGTCCTGGATTAAGGATGGGGAAAGAGTTTTGCCTCTAACCCTGTGTGGAGTGATGATTTTGGAAGCTGTTTACCTCTCTGGGTTTATTTCTTCCTCTCTCATTTTAAATGGGTTGGACTCTCAGGTGGGAAATTGTTATTTTTTAGGATGTTCATCTTCTACTTTCTTTTTCTTCTAGTCATGGGATCCTGGGTTTTGTTTTGTTTCATTCAGGAAACCATACTTTTTCCACCATCATGTGTTTCAGATGGGATCTGTCACAAGCTTGGATTTCAGGGTCTCCTCTATGGCAGTGGGAGTGGGGGAAGGATGCCTCTCGGAGCACAAAGGGAAACAAAATTTTTATATTTTAAAGTAAAAGTGGTTAACACACAAAAGTATATCTTACTCTACGCATTAGGTAGCTGTTGGTGCATAACAAATTACCACACATAGCAGCTTCTTAAAAAACACATTTATAATCTCAGAGTTTCTGGGGGTTAGGACTCTGATCATCACTTAGCTGGGTTCTTGGCTGCAACATCTCACCAGGTTAGAGTTAAAATATTGGCCAATGCAGTAGGGTCATCAGAAGCTCTGTTGGAGAAGGGTCAGCCCCCAAACTCCCTTGGTTGTACCAGAATTCATTTATTTCTTATCACAGAACTAAGCCTTCAGGTTCTTGTTGGAGGCTGCTTTCAGCAAATAGGGGTCACTCATTCATGGTTCTCTGCCACATAGGCCTGTCCACCATGGCCATTTACTTCATGGTGGCTTTTTCAAGGCCAGCGAGGAAGAGTCTAGCATGTCTGCTAGAAAGAGAGTCTTCTACATACTTAATCATGGAGTGATATCCCATCACCTCTGACATACTCTCTTGGTTACAAGCAAGTCACAGGTCTTGCTCCCACATATGAGTGAACCCCAGGAGGTAGCTTTCCTTGAGGGTCACCAAAGGTCAAGATTAACCTGACCTTTGAATGAATTTTTAATACCTTCTCCATCCCATTGGTAAGAACCTCAAAGTCTTAGACTGATGCTGCCCTTTTACTATGATGATACTATGCAATCATCTCTTCTTTAGCTCCTTGTGATTTTTTTTTTTAGTAATGAGTCTCTATGACAAGGTCTAAGATAGATCTGACATTAATGGAATTCCACTCAGTAGTAAGCATTGTTGTGTTCAGTTTCCAGGGCCCTTCCTTTCATTTTGACACCTATGTTTACTGGATGGCCTTCCTCTTGGGCAAAGCTATACCCAGGAGATAAGCAACTGGTTGGTGTTAGTAAGTGATGGACCCCTGTGTTTTTGTCTTTATTCATATGTGGGATTATTCCATTAGTAGGTTACTCCTCAGTGAAATGCCTTTGTCAACAGGAGACCCTGATTTCCAGCTCATGGAATGGATGTGCATATGGCCTCCATTTTTATTATGTCAGAACAGTGGTGATACATGACAATAGGCTGAATTCCATGAATCTTTGAATTCCCATGCTTTCATACCTTCCACAAGCACAGAGAATCTCTGGACTCTCCTTTGAGGAGACTCTCAATATTTGTTCCTCTTATCTCTGATTAAACCAGAAAAATGACTCAATTTGGGTTGGGGAGAAAAGGAACAGATGGAAGGCTGTTTGCACCCAGGGAGGTTGAGGAGAAACCAAAACACTCTTGCACGGTTCCATGGACATCTAGAGACAACTTTACAGCTTGAAGAAATAAATTAATATTCAATCAAATAGGAGCAGCTGGAAGGTTGAAGGTTAATGGTCATTTTTCAGTTGGGAATATAATTAACAAAAAGGATGATTTTTTTTTTTTTTTTTTTTTTTTAGAACTGCAGTGTTATTTTTAAAGCAGTTTTAGTAGACCTTCCATTTCCCTAACTTTTCTTTCAAATGGCTACTCTGGCTTTTTAAAAATAACATTTTAATTTTAGAATAGTTTTATATTTACAATTTGTGAAGATAGTACAGAGAGATTCCATACACACTATTTCCCTAACGTTTTGTTCAAATTCTCCAGTGCCCTGCTGCCAGGCTCCCACATTCATCAATACCATGCCCTTAGTGTGTAAGAAGAGAGAGAGATCCTTTTATTCTACCTCCTTTTTAGCACATAACTGGCTCAAAATTTTCAAAGCAGAGAGATTTGGAGTGACGCTAGAAGAGGAAAGGGGAGGAAAGGGGGCAGGCACAATAAATTCTTTAATCATTCTCAAACTTTATTTTAATGGTTAACTTCAGTCTCCCTATCTGCAAATCTTTACAGAAATGGGTAGCAAGTGTCCAGTTGGGTGACCCAGTGCTAGGAACACTAACGGTCTTTGTTTCTCAGAAGAATGCTTCTTCTTCTCTTGGAGGTAAATTTTCTGCAGAAATCCCACCATTTATATTCTCCACATTAGCTCAGAATATTCTCTGCTGCAAACTGTGCGGTGGCTGTTCGAAGACTACTTAAGTGAAATGTGAACCATGCTGAGCTCTGGGAAGAGAATGCAGGTTTCCCCCTTGTCCTGGGAAGGAAAGAGGGAGAGGCAGACTCTCTAGGATGGAGTGGACCTTGGGGCCATTTTTTAAAGCTCATCACACCTTAAATTCTACTGCTGCAGAGATACCTGGGTGGCTCAGGGGTTGAGCGTCTGCCTCCAGCTCAGGGCATGATCCTGAGGTCCTGGGACCAAGTCCCGCATCAGGCTCCCTGCGGGAAGACTGCTTCTCCCTCTTCCTGTTTCTGCCTCTTTCTCTCTTTGTGTCTCTCATGAATAAATAAATAAAATATTTTTTAAAAGTTCTACTGCAATCAAAACAGTATAGCATTGGCATAAAGATAGACAAGTAGATGAGAAGAATAGAGAGTCCAGAAATAAACCCACGCATATACGGACAACTGATCTTTGATAAAGTTTCAAAGGAAATGCAAGAGAGAAAGAATTTTTGTTTCTTTCTTTCTTTCTTTCTTTCTTTCTTTCTTTCTTTCTTTCTTTCCTCCCTCCCTCCTTCCCTTCCTTCCTTCCTTCCTTCCTTCCTTCCTTCCTTCCTTCCTTCCTTCCTTCTTTTTTTTTAGAGAGGGAGGAGGGGGTGGATCAGAGGGAGAGAAAGAATCCAAAGCAGACCCTGCACTGAGCACAGAGACTGACTCAGGGCTCCATCTCAGGACCCTGAGATCATGACCTGACCTGAAATCAAGAGTCACATGTTTAACCAACTGAGCCAGCCAGGTGCCCCAAGAATTGTCTTTTCAGCAAAAGGTGCTGGAACAATTATACACCCACATGAAAAAAAATGAACTCAGATCTATAACTTGAACCATATATAAATACTAGCTTAAATTAGATTGCAGACCTAAATGTATAAAACTTCTAGATGAAAGCATAGCAGATCTGTTACCTTGGGTTAGGCAAAGATTTCTTGCATATAACACAATGCATGATCCATAAAATAACAAATTGAAAATTATATTTCATCAAAATTAAAAGCTCTGATCTTCAAAAGATTCTGTTAAGAGAATGAGAAGATATACATAATCAGTGAGGAAATCTTTAGAAGGCATATATCTGAAAAAAACTTGTATCCAGGATATATAAAGAACTCTCAAAACTCAGCAATTAACAAACAACCCAATGTAAAAATGGGCCGAAAGTTTGAACAGACACTTTGCCAAAGATATAAGGATGGCAAATAAACACATGAAAAGATATTCAACATCATTAGACACTAGGGAAATAAATGCAAATTAAAACCACAGTGAGGTAACACTACATGCCTACTAGAAAGGCTAAAATTAAAAAGACGAACCATATGAAGTGCTGGCCAGGATGTGGAAAAGTGGAACTCCCAGTTCTGCTGGAAATGTAAAATGTTGCAAGTTATTTTTAAAAATGATTTAATAGTATTTTTAAAAGTTAGGTGTACTTACCATACAATCCATCCACTCCATTCCTAGGTATTTACTTAGGAAAAAAGAAGACATATGTCCAACACCATGTACACGATGTTCATAGCAGACAGCCCAAATGTTCATCAATAAGTGAATGGATAAACAAGCAATGGTTACAACACATTACCCAGCAATACACAGGAATGAGTTATTGATACACTGACAAACATTGATGAATCTCAAAATAATTATTTTGAGTAAAAGAATCCAGACTAAAAAGAGTACTGCTGTGTGAATCCATTTCTACGGAAGTCTACAAAATGCAACTAATCTATAGTGATGGAAAGCAGATCATCAGTTGCTTTGGGGGAGGAGGGAGAGAGGGGGATCACAAAGGAGAGGCACCAGGAAACTTGGTGGGGATGGATATTTTCAGTCTCCAGTGTGCTAGTGGTGTAAGTGATGGACACTTACACAGTTTAAATGGGCATTTTATTGTATGTCAATATGCAATTTATTGCATGCCAATGGTACCCTAATAAAGCTATTTAGATTTTAAAAATTCCTCTACTGAACAAGCGCCAAGAGGTTTTCAGCAAAGCTCCCTTTATCAAAATCTGAGATAAGGCGGTGCCAGAAGTTGCAAACTGAGAGGAGTCACTTGTACGGAATGAGAGGAGATTCTGGAGTCTTATATCTTCTGTGGAGCCAGTCGGAGGCACTGGGAGAGGGGATGAGCAGCAGCCAAGAGTCTGCACTTCATCTCTGAGCTGAGTGTCCTCATCTGTAAGATGGTGGCCATGGGCAACTTGACCTCTAATAACCAGCTTCATGGCTTGGTGGAAATGCCCTGTGTTTTTCCACTGGACAGATCTAGGTTTGGATTCTGGCTCCACATGCGCCTCGACCTCTGCTCCTGGTGGTGCTCAGTTAACATGGAGGGGGAATTATTAACCCTTGCTGCTGTGGGGAGGCTCAGTATACCTGGGCTAGAGTAGATATTCAAATAGTGTTTGCTTTCTTCCTTTTCCTCAGCCTACTAAGTGAGAGACCTAAGAAATGATTTTCTTCTTTACTTTTCTGGTACTGAATTTAATTTTTACTTTGAGTCATGGATTCCCTGGAGGGTAGAAAGCAATCCATTTGGTTGGTTCCTCTCCTCAGAGTAACTGTAGTTTATGTCAGGCACAGATGGGGTGAAGGGTCTGGGTCTCATCCTTGCTAGGGTTGCTCAGATGTCTGGATTGGCCTTCGGAGGATGATCCACACAACTTGCAGTTGAGTCTCAGATCATGTGACCTCAGTTCCCTACAGACCAAGCCCTCCTTTGTTTCCTCACACCCCGTTCAGGGGAGGCAGTGGGCACTGAAATGGGAGGCATGAGCCTGAAGACTGCTTGGACACGAAGCCCAGCCCCACTGTTGCCTAGCCAGGGCAGAAACTTCGTTTTCACACCTGAAAATAATGGAAATTAAAATCATTTCACTCATGGGGTGGTCGTGAGAATTCAGTGAGTCAGTGTTTAAAACAGTGCCTCGACCTTGGTGACATTTGTTTTGTCATGTTGGCATGGGTGGGGGGTGCTGTCCGTCCTTCCGCCTGGCTCTGGGTCCCTCCAGGTTCTACCAGGAAGGTGGCTCTTGGCCTCTCTGATCTTATCTCCCCCAAACAATATGGCAGTTCTGAGGGATGGAGAGGGCAAAGCCCAGGGCCCCACTGTACTCTACTCAGGGCTTCCCTCTGGGGAGAGGCCCCTAGTCCTGGGGAGAGAGGGTAAGAGCAGAATGCCTTGCTATTCCCCAACACACACACACACACACACACACACATACCCCAATCCCAGAACCCCTCCACTGGCCTCTCAAATGTCCAAGCCAAGGACTTACTCCTTTGCTGTCTGCCTTCTGCTCGGTCCAGGGCACTAGTGATGTGGGCACCCTGGATGACTGAACATGGGCTGCTTACACACACAGGGGCATACGGGGTACCCATTGTTCACATCATCACATGTCAGCTTCTGCTTGGCCCTCTGAGGTCTGTGGAAGGACCTGGCGCAGGAGGGAAGTTGCCAGCAGAAGCTTCCTTAGCACCCTGACTACCCCTCCCCGCCAAGTGCTGAAGCTGTGGTGGCTGCGTCTGGGCAGGGCTGAGCAGGAGACAGACCCACTGAGCCCTAATCCCTCCCAGCGCAGTGAGCTCAGGACATGGGCCCTCCCCTTCTCTGATGCCCTCTGCAAAAGTCAGGGCTCAGTGGGAAGGGGTGAGGAGGATCCCTCAGCTCCTACTGCACTCTCTTCTAGGGACATGTCAGCCTCTAAGGTAGCTTAACGGGTAAGCTAACAACACTTCCAAAGAGAATTCCTTCTGAAAAAACCTATATTGAAGAGCAATGTCATTCTGCCACCTTGTGGTAACATCTTCCTGTGACTTCTTTTTGTTGCTGTGGCCTGTAACCTAGCAACTGCTGTGGAGCACTGACTCCCCCCTACCCCCACCCCCCCGAAAAGGATAAGTGTTTAAACCTGAACGGTGTCTTATTAACTACCATTGTGCTCTCCCCAAAAAAAGTCAATTTATTTGGATGTAAAATATATTATTAGGATCAATCTTTGAGGTACAGGATACTTAAAATATTCATTCAACCAACATTCATTTTCCATATGCAAGGAGAAGTGCTACATTCTGGGGGAAAATATAAATATAGTCTCTGTCCTCAATGAGCTTAAATTATACCAGAGAATAAGGACGTTTTACATCAATTTCTATATTAAAAGGCAAAAAAAAAAAAAACTGTTAGGAGCTCTGGATAAATGGGGGATGAAGTGGATGACAGCACGGAAAATTGAGAAAGATCTAATGAGGGAGATCATTTGAGCCCAGGGAGTCACCAAACATCTTTGAGTGAGGGAGGCACATGAGAGATTGGTGTGATAAGAGGGTCAGTGGAGTAGGAATGGAGAGCCGTATCTATAAACTTCTCTGATCATGCATCACTAAAAATCAAACAAAAACAGCGAGTAGGCATTCCACTAAAAGTATTTATAAATTTTAAGCATTTACAGGCATAGCATGTACATTAAAAGCCATATGTTGGAAGGAACGGACGAAAATAAAGAAGAGAAAAGCCCTAGTTCCCTTTGCTTTTCATTGGATTGTCAGGCACACCCCACTGTGGAGGTTGTTGGTGTAGACCGTGTGGGCAGGGAGACGAGCAAAGAGAATCAGAGAGACCCTTGGGGCTATGAGCACAGTGTGGTAAGACATGATACAGATCTATGTAAGGTGGAGGCTGGATGTGAGTGCAGAGGCGAACCTTCAGAGACAACTGGCAGGAGTTCAGGGTGAGCAAACTGTTAAAGGCAATTCTAGGTTGGTTTTGTTTTGTTTTTAAATCATATACTGTTGGGAAGGTGGTGAACCATTGTGCTGAAAGGGAGTACAGAAGAAAAGGCAGGTTGGCAGGAAAGGTAATGAGCTTGTTTTATGTACTTTGAGTTCTAAGTACCAGTGAAACCTGTCTGGCTTCCATAAGGATCTGGAAATTTATTTTCCCAAGTCTGGAGTGGAGTAGTGTCATTGGATCCGGAGGGGATGGCCACGTGTGGGAGAGCATGAAGTTGCCCAGGGAAAGACTACAGAGTGAGAAGAGAACAGAACCAGGATCCCCAAAGTGGCCAACCCCAGGGATGATTGTAGCACAGGTTCCCCCGGAAATACCCTTTGTGCTGGAGAATTGCCAGCAGGTGTGCTGGGGAGTGTCTCAGAACCAACACCTGTGACGGAACAAGGACGTGGGATTGGGTGGAGGGACAAGTTGAACTGTGATGTGGTTTCACCAGGCCTCAGCCCATCCCATGGCAGCTCTGAAACCCGGATGGCCCTTTTAGTGATGTGCAGTGGTATGCCGGACTGGTTCCTACTGGCTTGTGGGAGCGACTGTGCGCATCCCCTCCAGCTTCTCACTCAGTGATGTCAGCTTGATCTTGAAATTGGCCACAATGGGAGCATTTACACCATGGAAACCACCCAACATTACAAGCCAGGGCTTTTTTCCTAGAGAACCGGTTGTGAAATATTTACTAGGATACACATGTGTGTCCCTAATGAGGTAAGAGGATGGAACCTTTGTATCTTTGCCTCAACTAATCATTGCATGCAAGCTGCCCCCGGGGAGGGGATGTTACCTCGGGTGGGATAGCTTCCTTCAGCAGAGGACCACACCTGGTTGTGAGCCTTCAGCAGAAAACATTCCCTCCGTCTGGAGACGTGTTAGTGCCTTGACTGTGAGGAGGGAACATGGAGAGCATGCCATCATTCACCACGGCCCACATTCTGTGCAACTTCATTTAGTGACTTCATTTCATCTGGAAACAGCTACTCCAGGAGTCTCGTTAGTCTCTTTTTCTGGAGAAACTTGAAAGAGTAAGATTGGTCTCCTTTGCTATAGGTGGCCTTGAGGCCACATGCTATTCATTTCCCTCCTTTTCTATCCATTCTAGATTCCCCTCCCCCTCAGCCAGCAGCTCTCCTGGTCTGGGTAGCTTACCTAGTAGCATGACCCAGATATTCATCCCCAGGGGTTGGAAATCCTGATCACCATGCCCTGCTCAGACTGTTGCTGTTGCATGATGTCTCATTACCATCAGAATTGGGCAGGAGAATGTCAAGAGATACCTTTGTGGACCACCACTGCGCAAATCTCTTTTTTTTCCACTGTGCAAATTTATTCTTCATGGCCCTGTTGTAGAAGGACAGACCCTCCTGATGATCAGGGTCAGTTAACCCTGCCGGTAGGATGAATCCTTTTCTTGCCAGCTCATCTCTTGGCATAGGGAGGGCTGGTGACCACTGTAGCCCTGCTGGAGGGATCCCTTCTCTGGGAACTAGGGCTTCTCACCTCACAGTTCCAGGATCCTTGTGGGATCTATTTATCCAACTTTTACCAAGTATTCCATGTGCAATGTTCTTGCAAGGCTGCAAGAAAATGAGTATGGTTTCCTCTTTGGTGGGAGTAGAACAGTTAGCCTATGGTTTGGATTCGGAACAGGGACACAGCTGTGCTCCCTTTCAAGTGTACCACATAAGTACTGCCCATGGGGAGTGGAGATTCTCCTCTCTCAATAACAAGAAGAGGAGCAGAAAGAAATGTGATGCTTCTGCCCTGACAAGCCTGGTAGGGAGTAATTGGGCCAACTCCAGAACTAACATCATATGCTTGTCAACATCAGGGATGGGGCTTTTTATCTTGTCTTTGTATAATACTTCCTTTTCCATTAATACGTAAAGCATATTCTGTTAAATAAACTATGTCACAGATAATATGGCATTTTCATCATGGACCTTACCTCACCCCCACCCAGTTTTAGAGTTTCCAGTCCCAATTTTTAAGGTGTCTCTATCTCAGAGGTATGAAATTCTCAAACTTTTAATTTACTTGAGATTAATTTTAATTCACTCAATAAGGGTGGAGAAGTGTAGAGAGGAAAGAAGAAGATTATTTGAACAAACAAGAGAAAGATGTCATCATTCCCAAAATATTGGGAATGATAATAATATGCTGCATGTGTTTAATTGCTTGGGGGATGTTATTTTTGCCTGACTAGGCTGTTGATCCTTTGATGCTTTTCTTTCCATGGTGTTTCCCGTAGTTGAGGAAAGGTAGAGGATTGGAGATAGTAATGGTGGACTGAGTCTTCCAATTCCCGTCAGAGAAAAGTTCACCAATCGCTTGCTGGATTGACTTCAATTTTGTAATTAAGAGGCCATAACAGATTATTCTTCCGCTTGGTCCAATACTTCATGTTAGGCCGTTTTACCAAATACCTAATCTAAAAGCTTCCTCCTGGCATTTATCTCTCTTTTCTTACTCTGTGCTCAAGAACAGTAATATTCACTCATGTAAGTAACTCATTTACTTTCCTGTTCATTTTTTTATCAACTGCTTTATTGAATTATTCTTATGTGCACAGCATTGCATTAGTCACCTAGAGGCTGCAATGATGAATGTGTTTCTGGCTTAAAGGGACCATGACTCCAATTGGGACAATACAAGGGTACTTTGTTTTATCCAGAACAGGTATGTTAGCATACCTTCCTAACTATTCTGTAGGTGGCTGGTCTTTTTTTATTATATTATTTAAACAATGTTTATTGAGATATAATTCACATATAATTTGCCTATTTAAAGTCTACGATTCAATGTTTTTGTTAAGTATATTTGCAGATATGTGCCACCATCACCACAGTCAATTTTAGAATATTTTCATCACCTCAGAAGGAAACCCCATACTCATTTACTACCATCCCCTTACCCTCCACCATTCCCCTCCCCATCCCTAAGCAACCACTTACCTACTTTCTATATAGATTTCCCTTTTCTGGACACTTCATATAAATGGAGTTATGTGGTATGTGGTCTTTTGCATGGTTTCTTTTGCTTATCCTGATGTTTTTGAGGTTTATCCAAATTGTAGCATATATCAGTATTTCATTTCTTTTCATAGCTAAGTAATATTCCATTGAATGGATGTACCACATTTTATTTACCCATTTGTTAGTCGGTGGACATTTGGGTCATTTCCATCATTTGGATATTATGAGTAATACTGCTATTAACATAAGTTTGTTTATAAATGTTTATAAATAAAACACATAGGTATTTTCAATTCTCTTGGGTATATACTATGAGTAAAATTGCTGGGTCTTATGGTAATCATTTGGGAAATTGCCAGACTGTTTTCCAAAGTGCCTACACCCTTTTACATTCCACTAGGAAGTGTGTGAGGCTTCCAGTTTCTCCACATCTTTGTCAACAGTTGTTGTTATCTCACTTTTGAATTTTAGCCATTCTAGTAAGTGTGAAGTGATATTTGGTTGTGATTTCGATTTGCATCTCCCTAATGACTAATGATGTTGAGCATCATTTCATGTGCTTATTGGCCATTTGTATATCTTCCTTTGAGAAATGTCTATTCAGACCCTTTGCACATTTTTAAATTGGATTATTTGTCTTTTTATGATTGAATTGTAAGAAGGTGCCTGGTCATTAAGGTGAACTGATATTTAAAGCAGCATATCCCAATTGGGGGTCACATGGCCCTTAGGAGTTTCACATATACATGTTATTTTTAAATCTTTCCTCCAAAAAGTGTACATACACCAATCATGAAGTCTCACAGTGAATTTCTTTCAGATTCCTTTCTTTCATTCAAGAAGTATGACAATCCAGGACACCTGGGTGGCTCCATCAGTTAAGCATCTGCCTTCAGCTCAGGTCATGATCCTGGGGGTCTTGGGATGGAGCCCTGAGTCAGCTCCCTGCTCAGGAGGGAATCTGCTTCTCCTTCTCCCTCTGCTCTTCCTTCCCACTCATGCTCACTTGCTTTCTCTCAATCTCTCTCTCTCAAATAAATAAAATCTTAAAAAAAAATTATGACAACCCAGAGTGGTCACATGTGTTATGTCATGCTCATCTGGAGCTGATGGCTTCAAGTCTTTCAGAGATCGATCGATGGCCCCACCACAGTGGACAGAGCCATGTCTCAGGCAGCCTTGGTTCCTGACCTGGATATATCCAGCATGCCATAAGCCTCAGATAAGAGTATAAAGTGACAGGTCTAATCTTAGTCTTTACACCCTATTCCTATTTCTACACTCTAGCATCCTGCATATACCCGAACCCCTCCCTCCTCCAAACCATAGATGCTACTTCCTTTCCTAATATGGAAGAATATTAAAGCTGGTATAAGTGTTATCTTCTCTGTTTTTTTTTTTTCTTCCTAGTATATGTGTGCCTTACCCACTCCCATCTCTCCCATGCTGTCACGATATGCGCCTCCTGTGAAATCGTCTCTAAATCCACTGAGCAGAATTAGTCATTTGTAGACTTGGACTTCCGGTGCACTCTCTGGAGTCCTTTGTTACGCTGCTTGGTTAATTTGATTGCTTATTTAGCCACTTAATCAACAAATATTTGACAGATGCCTACTACATGCAGACGATGTGCTAGCACTCTAGGTACCACTGTGAGCACGATAGACAAGATCCCCACCCTCACGGAGCTTAGAGTCTAAGTGGGAGCAACAGATCATAAATAAACAAGTGACTCTAAAGCGTGAAGTGCTAGGAAGTGGAGAAGAGAAGCGTGCTGAGATAGAGAATAAGATGTAGGGAGAACAGCTATTTAGATCCGTTGCAGCTGGCCTCACCAAATTTGAAAAGGCGCCAGTTTCCTCTGCTGGTGTGAGAAAGAGTGTTCCTGGCAGAAACAACTGTATACACATAAGCCTTGAGTAGGAAAGAACTTGGCGAGTGTGCCATTCACAAAGGGGACCAGTGGGACAAAAGCTTAGTAGGGGGTGGGGTGGAACTAGAAGAGGAAGAACAGATTCATACTCTTGTAGGTCAGAGGTCAGAGTCTGGATTAATTTACAAGTGCAACGGGAAACTATGATAGTATTAGCAGGAGATTGCCATGACCCTATAAAAGGCATAAGTTTCTCCATCCACAAACACGGGTGTGCAGAAATGTAATTTCTCTAAAACCAAATTCAACTTTGCTGACAACTTTTCATTTCCTCTGAAGGAGAACTTCATCTTGCCACAATTCAGTTGCCTCTAGTTTACAGCAGCCTCCTTTAGGAAACTACTAGGTTAACTGGGGAGTCTTTCCGACCTCTGTGCCTTCTTCTCTTTCCCCAGGTGGTATCTGGGTTTGGGGGAGGCTCCCCACCATCCTGCTGTGGGGAAGTGCTTTATGGTTCTCGGTGATCTTGTTTCTGCTGGTTTCCAAGAAGGTGCACCATTTTCCAAGGGCACCTACACTGGGGCAACTTGGTTGGTCTCCATCCCAATCAGGAGAATCCTTTTGAGACCCCTCGCTATTTTGGCCATCTCCTTGCTGCTCTGCCCTCTTGTGTACTATAGGGAAGGAAAAGTTTTCCTTCTACCCTTGTAAGTTCTTCAGCTGACCTAATAATTAAATCAACATAAGACAGCTTAATAGGAAAAAAACTCATTTAATTTTGTATGTACAGCAACCCCATAAAAATATGAGCCCTAAAGGCAGGTCGGGCCGTTGAGGTTTACATGCCCTCCTGAGCTAAAGAATGGAATAGGGCCTAGGGCTTGAGAGGGCAGAAAGGTAATTCATGGGACATAAGGAGAGCATATGTTGGTAATTAGACGCTTGCCCTGGCATACAGATAAGCTGTTTAGATAAAAGTTATCTCTGGTAATAGCCCTGTCTCTGAGCTGGGCACCCTATCTAAATTCTTTTAGGTAGATAAGGGAGAGGTAAAAGTTTTTCTTGAATCTGTTGGGCCTTGATTGCCTTCACTTCAAAATAGTGTGCATGCTAAAAAGGCATATTTTGAGGTTATGCATTCTGCACCCTTTCAAAAGCTTCTCTTGAACGCATCAGCCTAAACACCTTGGCATTGCTACCCAATCACTCACCCCGGTGTCCTGTGGGCATACAAATTGTCTTTGGGGTTTGCAGCCTCATGAGCTTTGCCCTGAGAACCAGGCATTCCTCACTTTATCTGGGATTTCTCACTTTTTGCTCTTCTATTGTAGCACTGGCCCAGGAGTACGGAGCTGGGCCCTTCCCGGAGACCCCCAGAGACTAAAATATTAATGATTCTCAATTTTCTTCTCATCTACAGGCTTAAATCTGCCTTACAGGTGAGAAATGGCTCCTGTGCAGCCTGAAGGCAGAGTTACCCTAGTCCTGGAGGAGTGTAACAGGTCAATATATTCCACCTGGTGGGTTGAAAACTGCTTCCCTCTGAGCCTGACTTGGTTAAAAGTGAGATTTCCCTTCATCGGGCCCAGTCCCTGCCCTTAGGAGGCTCACCTCTACAAACACCTCTGTCCTCCATTCTAGAAGTCCTAGAGGATGTCGGAGGGTCCTGGGCTCTCAAACAACAAACTGGGGAGTCTTGGGTAGAGGCACCAGTCAACTAACACCAGCTCATTGGCAGGCAGGAGACTGGTGGTTGTCTGCGAAGCACAGCCAGGGACTGGTGGTTCCATCTCTTTCAGACAAGCCCCCTCCAGGCTTTGTCCCAGGGACCCTCCCCTTCCCCCTCTGCTTCTGAGGCCCCAGCGTATTTTCTCTCAGCTCTGGGAACCAAAAAAAACAGCTCTGTAAATCTGCATCTGAATCCAGAGGCCGTTGGCTCTGGGGCCTAGCAGCCAAGTATTTACACACTGTTCCTGGTCTGAAGTGGGTGACTCAGGCCCAAGGGCGGGGAGGAGGGGCCCCAAGTCACAAGGGAAAGAATTTCAGGTGGGGATGGGACTGGCAAGGGCTTTGAAATCTGATTCTGGAATGTTCTAAACATTCTAAAATTTCCCAGTGGCGGACGCCTAGCAAGCGGAGGACGGAGAAAGGCCAGTCAAGGAGGCTGGTGAGGATGGTAGCTGGGCGGGGGTGGCCGATTTGTTTTGCGTCTGGAGAGCCTGCCATATTGTGGTGCTTCTAAGTCAGGGACCTTATTTCATTATTTCCAGGACCCTTGGAGACGGGTCCTACCCATTTGTGGAATTTATAAATTCTCTTTCAGTCTGTCAACCTTCTCAACCTTTCAACCTTGATTATATCCTTGTTCTGCCAAGGGCTGTAAATTCCATATACATTTTGATTTAATGGCAACAACTAGCCAAAGAAAGCAGATGTCTCTTGTAAACACATTCAGGATTTATTTTGTCTCCAGAATAGACATCTCCTGAGCGGATACCTCCAGGAAGGTCCTGTTTGTGAGAGATTAGACCGTTGACGAAGCCTGTGTGATTAAGGGGGAATGTGCATTTGCTGCTGTTTCTCAAGAGGCGTCTCGTTTCTCCCTTAAGCCTAAAGCCAGCGAGTTCCAGAGCTCGGGAAAACCAGAGTCCGATTAGCCTTGGCAGAGCCCACGCAAGCTGTCTCCCTCGTTTACCAAAAAGGAAAGCTCTGCTGGAGGGATGCCAAGGTCAATGAGACACACCCGTGGAGGTTGTATGCCTCCCGCCAAGATTTCCTGTCTCTTTGGTGGCAGATCTGCCCCTGCTGTGTGGACAATCTTCCCATCTGCACTGAGTCTGTGGGACAGGAAAACGTGAAGCAATAATTTATATATAATTAGCTCACCCCACCCAGCCTTTTCTAACTCCTGTAACCACGACCCTTAAAAGCATACTCTTGGGAAACAGAAAATCATTGTAAGGACCGCTCAATGGGGCCATTTCACAAATTCTGGAATAGAATTGTTTGAAAGCAAAGCCCAGCGCTCAAGGTGGAAAATGAAATGAGAAGCAATGGGACAGTTAGAAACAGCTGGTTTGCAGGGACCATTTTCATGAGTAGTGGCCTGTTGCTGGACATTTTTCTTAACCTAAAAGGAAGATCGACTCTTCCATGAGTGTCTGTAGGCCCGTAATCATCAACATAATTTTCAACAGAAATGCTGACAAGGCTTACTGAAACGGACCCATCAGAAAAATGTATCCTCAAATCAAAGGGCATCCTTACCACTGCTTACATGGCTTTATAACGAAGAGGATGAAGATAGTGGATGACTTGGGGATGAATGCGTGTAAGGCAAAGTTACCTGGTGCACTTGCAAAGGTAACACAGAAGCATCTAGATCCCAGGTTCCTAAACCTTTTGGTATTGGGTGGGACTCACTCTTAAAAAGTACTGGGGGGTCCCAACATTGTTTCTTTTTTTTTTTAATTTAATTTAATTTAATTTAATTTAATTTTATTTTATTTTATTTTATTTTATTTTTTAAAGATTTTATTTATTTATTCATGAAAGAAACAGAGAGAGAGAGAGGCAGAGACACAGGCAGAGGGAGAAGCAGGCTCCATGCAGGAAGCCCGACATGGGACTCGATCCGGGGGCTCCAGGATCACATCCTGGGCTGAAGGCGGTGCTAAACCGCTGAGCCACTTGGGCTGCCCCCATTGTTTCTTTTTTAAATGTGGATTCTATCTACTGATATTTTCCATATTCAATTTTTTAAAGATTTTAAAAATTTATTTTAGAGAAAGGGCACAAGCAAGAGGGGCAGAGGGAGGAGGAGAGACAATCTCCAGCAGACCCTGCACTGAGCACGGAGTCCAATGCAGGGCTTGATCTCACAACCCTGATATCATGATCTGAGCCAAAACCAAGAGTCAGGCACTTAACTGCCTGAGCCACCCAGGCACCCCAGATATTTATCATATTCAAAATTAACACTGAGAAAATTAAAAAACACAGGAATCCCCAAACTCTCTCGCCATCAGCTGAGACAGATACATCATCACACCTCAGGTATCCTTTGGAAAGTAATACTTTACAAGTGAAAAAGGCAAAAGCGCATCTTATTTTTATAAAAATAGCTTTGACTTCCCAGACACGTTGAAAGGGTCTCTGGTCCACACTTTGAGAACCTCTGATATAGAGAAATGCACCCCTCTGGAGACCACTGAAGAACTGAATTCTGTGTTCAGGGGATACTCAATTAGTGTTGTTTAGTTTTCGATCTATAGCCTGAAGAAGAGGGTGCAGCACAAGGTGGAAAAGAAGATCCTCATTTTACAGGGGTTAAAAATATGTTCCCCAGAACAGGTTTGCAGCCAGTTAGCAGCAAAGTTGAATGCCAACTTTATTTCTACTAATTCTTAGTGTACTTTTTTTTAAAAAAAAGATTTTTTTTAAAGATGTTTCTGCGTGGAGGAATTTTTTTTTTTTAAGATTTTATTTATTTATTCATGAGAGACACAGAGAGAGAGAGGCAGAGACACAGGCAGAGGGAGAAGCAGGCTCCCCGCAAAGAGCCCCATGCGGGACTTGATCCCAGACCCTGGGATCACGCCCTGAGCTAAGGCAGACGCTCAACTGCTGAGCCACCCAGGCGTCCCTTAGTCTACTTTTTTATGTGCATTCAACAAATGTTTCGGTCACTGATATTTAAAAACTGTCACAAGACACTGATGAGAGAAACATTCTCTGAAGGCCTGATGTATGAGGGGAGCCAGTTTAGATTTCTTTCTAAGTCAACAGGACTGTGTATAAATTTTGTTTAAACCAAAAGCCTGATTTATGGCTGCCGTGCATGCACTGTACGTCTGCTTTGTGAATGAGCTGTCGAGAGGAAAACCATCTTGTCCTTGACATATGGACCAACGCTCCTACTCCCTGCATTCCTTTACAATAAAACTTGTGATTCCTGCCTATATGCTCATCTATAATCTTTAGAACTGTTACAAGATGTAAAAAGTATATAACCCTGTAAAAACTGTTCATTCTCTGGAGCACCTTCTTCTCTGTGAAGAGCATGTTCCCAGGCAGTTGTCCTAACTTGGGCTCGAATAAAACTCTCTTTCTTACTTGTAGAGATTCTAAAAGGTGTGTTCAATTTGCATCGACAACATATACCATTTATTGAGCACTTAATGGGTATGGAGCATATGGAAGTTCTTTGTCAACTGCTCTCTGTGTGTTGAGGACAGTGCTGGGCACTTTACAGCTATTTATTATTACTCGTATTTTACAGATTAAGAAATAGGAGTTGGAGAAGTAAATCATCCAGATGGCCCAGCTAGAATGTAGGAGGGCAGGATTTCAAACCCAGGCTGCCTTTTTGAAAGTCCAGGTGCTTACCCACAGAACCATATTGTATCTCATAAACAGCTCTGTGCACTCAAGGGTCTGTGGGAAAAGGTTGGCACATGTAGACACATGTCCCCGTCCATCTCTATTGTTACATCAGTCCAACATCCGGTGAGTATTGTGTGCTTGGCATTGTGCTAGATCCTGTGAGAGGCACAAAAAAATATGCACCGTCAATAAAATAAAATAAAATAATAAAATAAAATAATAAAATAAAGTAAAATAATAAAATAAAATAACAGGCCCAAGGTGAAGTCACTTGTCCCAGGACAGAAAACCAAGCCTTAATTGCAGTTTCAACCTCTCCCAGGAGTGGATTTTAAACCAATCGATCTGAAATTTCTGGTTCAGCACTAGGGAGGTCATCTGCCTGATAAGACCCCTTCCCCTTGCCCCTAAGGGAAGGTGACCTTGACTGAAATGATCCTTTCTTTCTGCTGATAATCTCCTTGTCCCACTCCCCTTCCTGCCTATAAAATCCTTCCATCTTCCTTAAAGAGCTCCTCAGAGCTCTTTTCTACTCCTCATGAGATGTTCCCCTAGTCATGAATATTGAATAAAGCCAGTTAGATCTTTAAACTCACTCAACTGAGTTTTTTTTTTTTTTTTAAAGATTTATTTTTATTTATTTATGAGAGAGAGAGACAGAGACAGAGACACAGGCAGAGGGAGAAACAGGCTCCATGCTGGGAGCCCGATGCGGGACTCGATCCCGGGACTCCAGGATCGCGCCCTGGGCCAAAGGCAGGCGCGAAACCGCTGAGCCACCCAGGGATCCCCGAGTTTTGTTTTTTAGCAGTGGGCACACACACACACAATCATAAAATACAGCTCCTGTCTTTGAGTTTGCCAAAATAAATGCACATTAATGGAAGGTTAACGAACGATACAAGTTAATTAGTTATGGCAAATGCCAAACGAGAGGAGCGTTCTTGGCATTCAGAGTGGGGATGCCAGGGGGCCCAGAGGGGTCGACCAAGGCACAGGGAGAAAGGAGAGTTTTGTGCAGGGCTTAATAAAGGGAAGGTGTTTTGTTGTTTTGCTTTTGGGTTTTTGTTTTGTTGGGGTTTGTTTTTGTTTTTAACAGAAAAAGGAATGGGATAAGAGTCAGGAGCTAGCCTTCAGCTGGCGTTCAGGTTCTGTCACATGTGAATTTGAGCCTGGTACAGAGCTTCTTGGGTTTGAGGTCTGTGGCACAGCAGGGAGAGCCCAGCCCACCAGACTCCCCCTGGGCAGCTTGCCTCCTTTCTCACTCATGTTCAGTATTTGCGTCTCCAGAGTCCTGCCGCCCAATGTGGCACGCCCACCCTTGGAGTGGTCTCAGCCAGGAGCCCTGCATAACATGAGTTTCTGGCAGACTCACAATTTTCAAGCTTTCTGAGTTGAGTTGTTTTCCCCAAATACCCTTTGTAATCCTCCAGGTGTGTATCCACCTCCAGGTCCCCCACTTTCTTGTTCTACAGCCTTGGGCAAGTTTCCTTACCCTCTTGGGAACCTCAGTTTCCTCACATGTAAGATGCAGATAATAATGCCTTACAAGGTTGCGATAAAGGTTAATGACTGTCAAGCACTCAGTACCGTTCTTCAGACGTCCTTGGTACTTGGTAAATTAGAACAGCAACTTATTGACCACCTCTGGTATACCGTACCTGTGACATAGTCACATGCAGCACAGGTTATGAAATGTTATATTGGATATATTTATTTCCTTGTTATACATTTTCAAATCATCACAAAACTGGGTCATCATGGAAAGATAAAAAAAGCAATAGAAAAAACATACTGCTGGTTGTGCTAAATCTCTCCAGAGGGAAGGAGAGAGAATAAGACTGTTTTCACTCTTTAAGGTACTCGGCATTTTTTATTTTAACAAATAACCACAAATCCCTGGTTATACTTTTTTGATATGAGATAATATTTATGAGGACTAGTAACATCTAGTATGTAAGAATCTACTTAGGGACAAAGTTGGATAGCCAAAGAAGACGAATTGTTCACTCCAGTCTGACATCCCTCAAACTCAAGTTTCTGCATTGCTACTTTCCAGAAAAGGAAGGGGGGGGGGTGGGGAGAAAGAGAGACAGAAGGAAAGACTGCTTTGTAAGCACCTTCACCAGCCCCTGTGGTTGTCGTCAGGATGCCACTACTTCATCACTTTGACAAGCTAATAATTATTGTTGGTTTCTTTCCACTAAGTTTTTTCTTATGTGGGTTGGGAATCTCAATCTAAGAGAAGTAATAGTTTGCAGGGTTTTTTTTATTATTATTATTATTATTGAAGAGAAATGAAGGGCTTTTCAATGGAATACGGGTCTCAAAGTCATGTGTATACAGTCAACATGACTGAGACCCAATGATGATTGGGGGAGGGGTTCTTGGCAATTATTTCAATATTAGCAACATTCATATGTTAGAATTTAAACTTACATGCCACAGGCACACACATCTGTCCCACTTAGATTTCATAAGTATACTTGATGAGGTTTCCACTTAGGATGACTTTAGCTGAAATAACAGATGATCCAACCCAGAGTTTATAAGGAGAGGTTGGAAATTTTTTTTTTCAAAGATTTTATTTATTTGTGAGACACACACACACAGAGAGAGAGAGAGAGAGAGAGAGAGAGAGAGAGGGGCAGAGACACAGGCAGAGGAAGAAGCAGGCTCCCTGGGGAGCCTGATGCAGGACTTGATCCCAGGACCCGGGGATCGCGACCTGAGCCAAAGGCAGATGCTCAACTACTGAGCCACCCAGAAGGGTGAAGTTCCCAGAAGGTCCCAGAAGTTGGAAATTTCTTTAGTTCTATGAAAGGAAGTCTAGATAAAGGCTTCTCTCTGCCATCCACATTGTACAATTGTTCCTAAAGCTGTTAGTGGCAATTCAGCTTGTAGTTTCTTGTCCATGATTTGGGTACCGAGAGGCTATCCTTGTGCAGCAGGATTTTTCAACATTTCTTTTTTTTTTTTTTTCAGGATTTCTCTAAGAGCAAGGTTGTTGATTGCCCTGAAACTTCCAGTAATCTTCTCCTCATGTTTCACTGGCACAGAATGGCTTGGGCATGCCCATTTCTGAGCTAATATGGCCCAAGGGATCAACATCTTAGATCGACTTAAATTAATCATCTGGGATATAATAGGTATCCAGCACTCAACTATAACTTTTTTTTCATGTGTTTGTTTTCTAGATTGGGGGTTGGCAGACTATAGTCCTTGAAGCAAATCTGGCTAACTACCTGTCTTTGTAAATAAAGTTTTATTGGAACATAACCATGCTCATTTGCTCATATTTACAGCTGCTTTTATGCTGCAAAATTGTGTTGAATAGTTGTGTTAGAGACCATGTGGTTCACAAAACCTAAAATACTGGCCCTTGTTCTAAATGAAGGAAGTGGAGTTGAGGTTAAATGACCTGTCTGAAGTCAAAGAGCTAACAAGACACAGAGGCTAGATTCTAACCCATATGCCCAACTCTTGCTACCCCCAGGAAAGAATTTCTTGAGATAGGCTTGCATTTTTTTTGTGATGTGTGCCAATTCAGCCTCTTATACACAGCAACATTGACATAGGCTTGATGAATAAATATGTTAATAATGACTAATGCAATTCCTAGAAACAATGAATGAATTCACAGGCTACTATAAATAAAGGAATAGTTTGGGGCATGAGAAAATTGAAGGGATATTTTAATATCCATCGAAATAAGCTTGACACCCACTTAAGAATACAGAAACACCAACTGGAATAGGATTAAAAATTTTCAATGACCATAGGGTTAAAATTAAGGATTTTCAAAAATAACTTCCCATAGATGAAATGTTGATTCATATTAATTTTAGATGAAGGGAAAACAGTGAATGACTAAATATAGTATTCATAAAAAAGACACAACTATGATATCTATTTTTTCCTTATTATATTTCAATACCCCCTCCTCATCTTCCTCTCTGACTTTCCATGGTAGCCAATCTCCAAGATGGCCCCCAGTCACCTTCACCTTCTGGCATTATGCTTTCCTACAGTTTCCTTCCATATTATATAAGGGTTGGTCTTTGTGCAGTGTTAAAGTGTGCAGCTCTAAAGCTTTGCCACAGGGGCGCTGCAACCTCTAACTTAGCTTCCCACATTGCTTGCTCTGGTGGAAACCCAGTCACTGTGCAGGGAGGATGCTCAAGGGGCCCTGTGGAGAAGCCCCCATGGTGGGGAACTAGAACTTCCAACCAACAGCCACGCCAACTTGCAATCCATGTGAGTGCCATCTTGGAGGCAGAGCCACCTCAGTCAGACCTTCAGATGATGACAATCTTAGGAGAGAGCTGAGCCAGCCCTGCCCTGCTCACCCACAGAAGTACGGGAGAACATTAATACCTATTGTTATTTTGAGTCGTGAAGTTTTGGGATGATTCATTAAGCTGCAGTAGATAACTAATATGTTTCATCCATATTAGGTCAAAAGAGTGGTGGTACATGGGGTACACAGGTCAGAATGAAGGATTAGCCATGAAATAAAGGACAAAGAAGGAGGCAAGTAAGAAATAAAATGAAGTGAAAAGAAGGAAAAAAAAGAGAAGATATGTTCAGGTTTATCAGAGAAGTACAAGTTCACTATTTAGATAACAGAATAGGTAACTTTTATGGAGCACTTGCTTTGGTCAAGCACTGTGGTGGAATCTGTTAAGTATGCTTTCGTTAGGGGATCATAGACCCTGATTTCTTTGGTTAGAAAATTTGCACTTTAGCAGAAGGGAAGAGGGAAAAGGAGGGAATGGTAGGTAGGAGGGCTAAAAAAGGGGGACAATAGAGAACACTGAAAAGAAGGCTGCACACAAAATGGATTTGTATGGAACTTTAAAAACTTGGTGGGGAAACATTGAAAATGTCTATGCATGTGTTATAGACATAAAACAGATAATTTTCCTCTTCTCCCTATTTCATTTGGTTCCCCGTTCACTCAGTAACCATCTGCTCCAGGTACTGAGCTGTTACTGTTCTGGACACTAGGAGTCACACTGAGCAAAACACAGCCACTGAGCTTGCGTTCTGGGAGGATTTTCTCTTTTTCAATGGATGGTGCCAACAAATACTCAGTCCTCCTACAAGACTGGGGAGCTGTCCTAACTCCTCTCTTCCAACCTCCATAAGGAGCCCCCGAATCTGATGAGTACTTCCTGCTGCTCTCTGTCCTCAGTGTGGCTGCCTTACCTGAACCCTCATCACCCTCTCCAGGTAGATCAGTTTTCTGGGGCTGCACAATAAACTATCACAAGGAGTTGGATGGCTTAGAGCAACGGAAATTTCTGAAGGCCCCAAGTCCCAGATTAAGGTATTGGTGAGGCCATGCTCCCTTTGAAGGCTCCAGACCTCTCTTCCAGGTTCTGGTGGTTCCTTGGCCCATGGCAGCAGAACTCCAACCTACACGTGGCACCCTTCTTGTATGTGGGTCCGCCTCCCCCTGATTCCTCCTGGTTCAGTGAGACTTAGAGGAAACTCTGTTTCCTTTGGTTTCCTGTAGGCAAGTATTTCCCTACTTATCACGCTGAGTGGGAAATTGTTTACTTGTGTCTCTTCTTAAATCTGTGAGTCCTTGGAGGCACGGACTGTGCCTTCTTTGCTCCCCCAGGGCTGAATATAGTTATCAATTGAAAAACATCAATATTCAATATGTGTTTGTTGAATTAACTTTACTGTCTTCTCTTGGGATTACACCTTTTGTGGAGAGTGAGAAGAGAAAGATGGTGGCCCAAAGAGTCACCTCGGTCCCATTCTAGTTCTGTGAGAGAATGCACGGAGGTGGAGTCTTGCTAATGTGGATCCAATGGTTTGTTTTTATTTTATTTTTTAAAAAAGATTTTGTGTATTTACTCATCAGAGACACAGAGAGAGAGGCAGAGACACAGACAGAGGGAGAAGCAGGTTCCATGTGGGGAGTCCGACGTGGGACTCGATCCTGGGTCTCCAGGATCACGCCTGGGCTGAAGGCAGGTGCTCAACCGCTGAGCCACACAGGTGTCCCAGACGGTTTGTATTTATTCATGAGCTCCTAACTCTCATTGCAGGGAACATTACAAACTAAAGGAAAGGCAGCCAGAGAATGGTTTGTTTAAAAGGGCACTTCTGTTCTCTCATCTCCTCACTTCCATGAGGTTGTCTTGCTTCTTAGTAGGACAACCTAAAGAATGGATGTCTTTAATCTAAGGACTTGACTTTCCAACCACCAACCTGAAAGTAGAGGTTGCCCACAACACACCCACCACCTTCCATTTTCGTATGTGCTTCTCATAACTGAACTCCACACCAACCTCATGTGGAACTTCACAGGAACTTTCTCTTCCCTCTTGGCTCTTGTGATTCCTCTCTGTTCTCTTTCTACACCTCCATTCCTTTTCTGGTGTATTCTCTCTTCCCCCATGAATAATGGTGCTTCCCAAGGGTGGCAAATTGCCCTTTCCAGAGATGCCCACTCCTTAATATTTATCTCATTCCACTTTCTCTTCTTGTGGTGTAACTGACAGTCTCCCCCTGAGAACGGGGGTCTAGGATTCCTCCCCTTGAAACTGGACAGGGTCTGGTGACTGCCCTGATCAACTGCGCATGACCAAACTGGTGTTAATGTGACTTCCAAGTTGAGTCCACCTCTCTCCCTCTTCTCCCCCTTTCTCTTTCTCTGTTTGACTTGGAGCCCAGCCACCATATTTGAAGGAGCTCGGGCCACATGTGGAGGCCACACACAGGCACTCCAGCTAAAGTCTCAGTCGACAGCACTGACCATCAGATGTTGGGGTGAATGAGTGTTCAGATGACTCCAGCATGAACCCTTGAATCTTCCAGCTGAGGGCCAGAAGTCATGGAGCAGAAAGGAGCCATCCCTACTGGGCTCTGTCTGAATTCCTGACCCATAACAACTTGTGAGAATTAATAAATGATGATTGTTATTTTAAGTCACCACATTTGAGGGTAATTTGTTACATTCAATAGATCTCTAATATGCCAAGAATCTCTTTTTTGTTCTTTCCCTGGGTGAGTTCACTTACTTTGCTGATGTCCAGTTATCTCTCCCATCACCAGCTCTCTTCTCTTTGCAAGTGTCTCCTCCATACTTTCTTCTGGGTCCAACTTCTTGTCCATGTTCAGCATTGTACTGTCAGCTTTCTCTTTGTCAGGGTACCTTTCTCTGGGTATGCCTCACACTCACTCATGCACAGAAAGGCACTTAGCCTCTTTCTCCTCAAGTTCATGTCTCTTCTCCTGTTCCCTCTTTCTGTTCTTGGCAGCATCAATCTTCCCATCTAGAAATTTTAATCATCATTGATGCTATCTTTGTCTGTCCTATCCAGCGAGGTGCTAAGGTGTTGCATTGGGTCAGTTGATACATTTTTGGCTACAATACAAAGGCCAACTAAATATGGTATAGCAGTCTGGGTCCAATCAGAAGACAGAAATAGAGATGTTTTTAAAAAATTTTTATTTATTTATGATAGTCACAGAGAGAGAGAGAGAGGCAGAGACATAGGCAGAGGGAGAAGCAGGCTCCATGCACCGGGAGCCCGACGTGGGATTCGATCCCGGGTCTCCAGGATCGGGCCCTGGGCCAAAGACAGGTGTTAACCCGCTGCGCCACCCGGGGATCCCAGAGATGTTTAATATAGAAACATATTATTAGTTAAAGGTTTTATTTATTTATTCATGAGAGACACAAAGAGGGAAGCAGAGATATAGGCAGAGAGAAAGGCAGGCTCCCTGTGGGGAGCCCGATATGGGACTCGATCCCTGGACTCCAGGATCATGACCTGAACCAACGGCAGACACTCAACTGCTGAGCCACCCAGAGGTCCCTAATATAGAAAATTATTAACTGTGACAAAAGAGCAGCTATGAGATAGGAAGAAACTCTATATGGTACACTAGGGCTGAGGAAGAGGACCCAGGGAAAGACAGGCTTGGAAGGGGTTCAGATTGTATAGGAGGTGAGATTCAGGTGACTGAATTGTAGAGAAGTTCTCTGGATTAGCAAGGCTGGAGTTGGTCTGCAGTTGCAATAGGTCCTCCTTTGGAGTGTGTGTGGGGA
The DNA here is from genome assembly GCF_053574225.1 of Canis aureus. Lineage (NCBI taxonomy): Eukaryota > Metazoa > Chordata > Mammalia > Carnivora > Canidae > Canis > Canis aureus. The sequence goes on from NC_135611.1 coordinate 49,671,265, forward strand.
GGGTGGCAGATAATCAGCAACCAGTGTCATGGATGTGCTGGAAAGGCCTGAAGAACCTGTCTCCCACAGCATCCCTCCAGGGTGCCTTCTACTCAGAAAGCTTAACAGCATGCTCCCTTTAAAGGAGGACTACTGTAAAAAAATTCCTTTATCACAGAACATATATTAGAGGGTGCCTTTGGAACTGAGAGGCAATAAATGATTAACTAACACAGATGGCTTAAGCAAATTTATTTATTGTGTCACAAAGCAAATGATCAGATACTGGCCAGTTCCAGAGTTTTCTTGAATGTCAATGTCATCAAAGATCCCGATGTTTTCCATCGTTCTCCCACTGTGTTGGACATATCTTCCCTCAGAGTTACAAAGGGCTATAGCACCTACAGGTATCTTCAACAGAGAGCGTTCCATCCACCAAAAAAAGAGGTGGCGAATTTCCTCCTTTGTCTCGCTTTAACAATTTTTAATTTTATTTTTTACTTATTTAAATTCAATTAGTTAAGTTATAAGGTAACATTAGTTTCAGTTGTAGAGTTCAATAATTCATCAGTTGTATATAACACCTAGTGCTCATTACATCATGTACCCTCCCTCCACTCACCTCCCTTCCAGCAGCCCTCAGCTTGTTTCCTATGGTTAAGAGTCTCTTCTGGTTTGTCTCCATCTCTGATTTCATCTTGTTTTATTTGCCTCTTGGTCTCACTTTTTATTGAAGAGGAAAATATTTTGCAGAAGGTCTTTGGAGACGTCCCATTAATTTCCATCTTAAGAATTGTGTTTTATGCTCTCCCTCTGATTGTAAGAATGGCTGAGATGCAGGGTCTTAAGCCTTCAGTGAAAGATGGGCTTTGCCAGCACAGAAAAGAATGCCTACAAGAAGACGGTAACCCTACCCACCTCACACCTCTATCCCCATTCCCCCTCCCTCTGGGTAGTTACAATGAACCCAGGTGCCCTGGATAGTGACAAGCCCTGAGTTCTACTCTTGGCCAAATGTTAAACAGTTCTTGAGGAAGGACAAAAGGCTTTCTACCGTCTCTTCGTCACCTTAATTTTGATACTTTTACAGAAGCCATTTCCAGGGCATCCTGTAACCAGATGGATTTTCCTGAAGGGTTAACCGTGACCATCTCTTTCTCAGGCTCCAAACCTCTTAATGAGGGGGAAGTTTCTGAGTTAAAATCATGGACTTTCATATCAGGTCATACAACTTACACTGAAGTTCTAATTGCACGACTAATTGCACGACCCTGGGCAAGGAATTTAATTTCTTTATGTCTAAATTTCTCATCTTTTAAATGAGGGTAATAAAAGTACCTATCTCATAGGTATGCTATGAAGAGTAAATGATATAATACAAAATGGTTTTTGGCACAGAGTGAGTCTTCAATAGATATTACTTTTGTCAGCTATTATTGTTCCTCACTTTATATCCAATTGAATCTAAATTTCTTAAGTGACCATTTAAAATCCTGTAGGAGCTGAACCCAATAAAATTTTTCCAAACTTACATTAAAATGGATGATCTTCTCTACTGTGTCATGGGCTACTTGAGGGAAGGATTATATTTTATAAGGCCAGGATTTAGCACAATCTTTGGCCAAAGTAGCTTCTCTCTATTCCTATGTGCTTCTCACTCGAGGAAAAGGTCTTGCTCATTATACAGCTTCTGTCTTTTTCTACCTATGCCTTGCTCTTGCTGTTGTCCTGTCTGCAATGTCCTTTCTCTGTATCCATGTGCCCCCCTCACCCCATCCAACTTCCTTCCAGGCTCATCTCAGAAGCAGTCTCTTCCCTGGTGGGATCTCTTTCCCAACTCATGTTTGAAAAATGTCAAGCTTCTGAAAAACTGAAAGGATAGTAAAGAGCACTGATACACTCTTCACCTACATGTGGCAATTGTTAATATTTTTGACATGCCCCTTTTTTTTTTTTTTTTTTTTTTTTTTTTAAGAAAGAGAGCTGTGGGGAGGGACAGAGGGAGAGAGAGAATCTCAAGCAGGCTCCATACCCAGCCCAGCATCCAATGCGGGGCTCAATTTCACCACCTTGAGATCATGACCTGAGCTAAAACCAAGAATCAGATGCTCCACTGAACCACTCAGGCACCCTGATACCTGTTTTCTCTCTATACATATCCTTCTTTTTAGAGCCATATGAAAGTTGCTGACATCATGATACTTTACATTCAGCATGTATCACGTAAGAGCAAGGATGTTTGCCTACAAAATGACAATATCATGATCTCATCTCCCAAAATTTAACATTGATTTGATAATACTATTTACTGTACAGTCCTCCCCCCCCGCCCCACACACCCGCCTGCCTGCCCCGGAAAGCAGATTACTTCGCTTATTGTTGTGAGGATCAGGAAATGACAATGTGACTTCAAGGTCTTTTATTTAGTAGCAGCTGTAGACAATACATAAACAAATAGGTATGACTACATTCCAATAAAACTTTATTTACAAAAGATCTCTCTGGCCAGATTTGGCCCTTAGTGTGTTGTTTGTAACCCTGATTTGGAATAGTACTCTTGCTTTTTTTGGGGGGGGGGTGCCTTACAGAGCATTGACTTTTTAAAAAAGATTTAATTAATTAATTAATTAATTAGAGCATGAGCAGGGAGAGAGGCAGGAGGAGAGGGAGAGGGAGGATCTCAAGCAGACTCCACGTGGAGCACTGAGCCCAACTTGAAGCTTGATCCCACGAGACCATGACCTGAGCCAACACCAAGAGTCCGATGCTCAAGAGTCACTCGGGGGCCCTGAGCATTGCCATATTTTAATTGTCTAATTCAGTTTTCTTATAGAATGCTTCATAACTGGATTCAATGGTTTTATTCTGATTTAAATTAAACATCATGATGAGAAGAATATACAAGTGATATTGCTTACTATAGGGGAAAATGATGGAAGACTTTGAAATAGACCAAAAATAAATAATAACCTCAGCTGAAGGCTAAGCACCATCTAATGCTCCCTGCTGTGCTGATTCTATGGGGTTTTGTATCTTTCATGGTCTTTGAGCTATTTTACAGCTTTGGAAATTGTAGAATACTGTTGATAATCTATGATTCTTGTCTTTAGAAATGCAAATTATGTCCGTTGAAATGCAATTGATTTTTGACTTATGGATAGTGACCAACCCTCCATCTATTAGGCAATTTAACTTCAGCATTCCTGACTACTTGATGTATGTGTTGGACTCTGTCTTTGGATTCCCCTTCGAGTCAATTGTTACATGCTACTCGTTCTTATGTTAATTAATGATTTAAATAACATCTTTAACACGTGTTCATTTTACATCCGCCTCTGAGTCATCATTATACTCTCTTTTAAATATTACCTTTAGCAGTATTTTTCATTGTGTCACTATAGGATGCATAAAATGTTAGTTTTTCCACATGTTGGTGATAGTAATTTTAATCACCTAAGGTGGATCTATCAGATCTTTCCATTGTAAAGGTATATTTCCCTTGTATTCGGGAAATACACTTTGAGGGTGATACTTTGAGACAAAGTGAATATTCCAGTTGTAATGATTTTTCACCTGCTGGTTTCAGTATCCCCTGAAGATCTTTGCTGTGTCAGTTATAACACTGGAGTTGCAAAATACGTACCCTTTCTAGATACCCACCGTTGGACACCCGAGCTCCTCCTCTGAGCCACTACAACCTTTTCCTTTCTTGGGTTATATTACTCTTTCAAAAGCATGGTGACTAAGACAGAGACTCGGGGCACTGCCTGACTTGGCTCACACCCAGGCTTTTTCTTACTAGCTGCATGACTGGCAAGTCATTTACTCTCTCTCTTGTCTCAGTTTCCTTATCTGTAAAGTAGGTGCAATAAAGGTACCGTTTTTTTACAGGCTCGTGTTAGAATTAAGTGAGCTACACCAAAGCGCCAGAATGCTCCTTTGCACATAATTACCTGCTTAGTAAATGTCAGCTGCTATTGGGTCCTAATCATATGTATGTATTTGCTTCCTTTTTATTTTAAGGTTTTATTTATTCATGAGAGACTCACAGAGAGGGAGAGGCACGGGCGGAGGGAGAAGCAGGCTCCATGCGGGGAGCCCGACGCGGGACTCGACCCCGGGACCCCAGGATCACGCCCCGGGCTGCAGGCAGCGCCAAACCGCGGCGCCACCCGGGGATCCCCGTGCGTCTGTGTTTGAACCCCAGCTTCGCCACATCCCAGAGTGTCCCTGGGTAAGTCACTCGACATCTCTGAGTCTGCGGCTCATCTGTCACGAGGGTGCAGCCTCGCGGTTCCCAGCCCGGTGCGTCAGTGCGGGCCGGCGGCGTCGGGCTCGGAGTAAGCCTTGAAGACGAGCGGTCTCCGCCGGGGGTCGGGGTCGCGCTAGTTGCTGTAAGGCAAGGCGCACGCTTGGGGTCCCGGGCTTCGGAGGTCCGCTTACTTTCGCACCGAGCCCGGCTCGGAGCCATTCACCTGGGGTGGGCTCGAGAGAACCTTTGAACAGAGGAATTCCCAGAGCCTCGCGAGGGGCACTCGCCTCTCAGCCGCCCCCGCCTGCCTCCCTCCGCCGCCCCCACCTGGGGAGCCGCCCTCCTGCCCGGGGCCAGTGACACTCCCAGCGGCGGCCGGGAGAGGCTCGGGGCGAGCCCTGGGACCCCGCGCCGGGCCCCGCCAGCCGGACCCGCAGCCGCGCCGCCGCGTGACGGCATCCGCCGCGCGGCACCAAGGTCCGACCCCCCTCGCCGACCCCGGCCGTCGGTCGAGGCGGAGGTGCGGGGCTCCGAGCTGCGGGGGCTCCGAGCTGCGGGGCCCCCAGAGCGCGCCCGGGGCGTGCGCCGGTCCCCGCCGAGGGCCGCCGCCGGCACGCAGGCCCCGGCCACGCACCTGCGCCCCGCGCCCCGCCGCGCCGCTTCCTGCCCCGCGCGTGCCGCGCTCACGTGACCGGGCCTGGGCGGAGCCGGGGCGGGCGGGGATCACCTGAACAAGGGAGTCATGTGAGCGGGGCGGGGCGGGGCGGGGGCGGGGCCGGGCGCGGTCACGTGACGCGGTTCCGGGGCCGCCGCCGCCGCCGCCGCCGAGCCCAGCCGAGCCGAGCCGCGCGCCCCTCGGGCTCCCGCTCCGCTCCCGCTCCTGTCGTGCTCCTCTCCTCCTCCTCGCCTGCAGCCCAGCCTCCGCCCTGGCGGTGCGACCATGTCCCGGGCGCGGCCCCCGGCAGCCGCGCGCCGCTAGCTCCGCGCTCGCCGCGCAGCCCGGGCCGGGCGCGATGGGGGCCGCCGCCGGCCGGAGCGCCCACCTGGGGCCGGGGCCCGCGCCCGCCGCCCGCCCGCTGCGCTCCCTGGTCCTGCTGCAGCTGCTGCTGCTGGTCGGGGCCCCGGGCGCCGCGCGGGCCCAGGGCGCCGACTTCCCCGAGCTGTGCAGGTGGGTGGCCCCGCCGGGGCGCAGGCTTCGCTCGCAGTGCCCGGGGCGCGCGGCGGGGCTGGGTGGGGGGCGGGGGCGCTCCGGGGAGGGGCTGGGCCCCCGAGTCTCCCTCCGTCCGGGTCTGGGTCCCGCTGGCCCCGAGGGAAAGTTGCCCGCGTGGTGGCGAGGGACGGGGGACGAGGGGTCGCGCGCGCGCGGGCGGGGGGCGCGGGGTTCCCGCCGCCCCGGTGCCGGCCGGCGCTGCCCGGGGGGTGGGGGCGGGGGCGCTGCCCGGCCACTTGTGGCTGTCACTGAGTCCGGGGCGGCTTTGTGTGCGAGCAGCCGGCCGCCCCGACCCAGCCGGTGGCACGCTGCGGGCACCCTCCGCCAGCTCGTGCCCTCTCAGCGGGGCGCCGGCAAAGTTGGAGGACGCAGGAACTACAGCTTTGCTTTGTTCCCACTCCACGTTTTCCTCCGAGTTCCACCAGCGGGACCTTGGCGAGGCCCCTCAGTGTCGGAGGACGCCGCACGAGTGGCCTCAGAGTTGGGGGGCGTCGGTGTCACTTGCTGATTGATTTCCTCCCTGTAGGTTTTCCATTTTTCTCTTTAAAGTAGCTTTTCTGCAGAAGGTGACTCCCCCCGCCACCTCCGCCCCGATCGGGAATGGAGGGTGGTCATCCTGTGTTGGCTCTCAAGACTTTACCCTCCACTTCTCCGAGCCTAACTTCCTGTCTAGTTGCTCACATGATGTCATTGTCTCTAGGGTGGATTATTCTAGTGGAGGCTTTCGCTCTGGGAATCATGATTGTATAATCGCGGGTCCCATCGAGGGCTGTGAGTGCCCTGCGCTGGCGAGGATAGGAGTCCCCCGGCTGGGGAACCACCAACCACCAGAGAATTTTCTGACCAACCTTTCGTGGACTGTTTAGGATGATGGAAAATCCAACTTATACTATTTTTTTTTTTAAACTTTGGTAAAAAGGAAGCAGGATGAAGGGTTCAGAAAGACCAGTGGACCGGCGCTAGCAAGTTACTTCTCAGAATGAAGTTGAGCCCGCTTTGAGCTGAACTTTGAGCTTTTGGTGGGGTTTATGGGATTCTTAGTTTTTCCTTTGTATCAGACATGGTCTGATTCGTACCCCTGAGTTTAGGACTTGCAGATACCACTATTCTAAGGAGAATAAGGCTGAGCTCACAATAGAAATTTCTTGCAAGGTCCATGTTCTTTATTTCTTTTCCCTTTTTTGGGGGGGAGAGGGGAGGATGGCAGGCTGGAGAATTTACTGCACATTAGTTTATAGTTAGTTGGCTGCCCTAAGATACATACTACACAGTAATGAGCAGGGTACACAGAAAAAGGGGGTCAATTTCTGCCAGGTGGAGGTGTGGCTTACATTCAAAGGAAGGAGGTTTGGAATAATGGCTAATGTGACCAGCCCTATCCATGAGAAATTAGCTCAGCGGGGCTAGTGGTGTCGAAATCTTGGTCTTGTTAGCAAATTGGAATTTATTTTTTAATAGTTAGGGTTAAAGTTGGCTTCGAGGGCAGACACATATTTAGTGGCTGATGGGGGGGGGGGGATGCTTAGTTTCGCATTACGTGAGTCCTCACAGCGTCTTGAATTTGAATCTGCATTTGTTAACCTCATTTGCGAGTGGAACATGGCCTCTGGGTCCAGTAGGAAATGGCCTTTGTATTTTCAGCTCGAAAATGCTAGAGAGCGCTCTAGGGGGATATGCATTGTTAGTGTGACAAATGTGTCTTCTGCAATCTTAGAATATCTTTAAAGTTGGCGCTTTTACTCTTTCTGCCAGATTTCCTTAGGACAGCAAATCTCCCAGTCCATTCAGGGGTGAGCTTGCACACATTTCTTTTCTCTCTCAGCACTCTGCGGTTTTGCATTGAGATTGCTCCAGAGCTGTGCATAATCTCAACTTTAAACTCAATATTCCGCCAAATGAAATTTTTCCTATTTATTCCCATTTTAAATGAATACCTTGGCTTAAATACTTAAGTTTTTTTTTTTTTTTTGGTTGGGGGGGGATGTAAAAAATCTGTGTTCTTTTATTAGGTAACACTGGCTAAAAGTTCTTTAGCATATATTTGAAGAACAGGAATGTGAGCTGATAATTTTTTAAATACAGTAGGAAAAGTTCTACTTAGTATCACCAAAGCAGGATGTGTTAAGCTGCCTTTTTATTCTATCTCTGAGAGTCCATTTGTCTGAAATGTGAATAACCCACCCAGATCCACCCCACTTCTCCCAGGAGCATGAAAAGTAGACTTTACAAGTGTTAACGTTTGTGGAGTTTGGTCAAGTGGCAGCAGACCCCAGGTAGACACCCCCTGTAGACCCAAGGATCACATCCCAAATATTTGTAAATTGCTTGTTTGTAATACAGAACATATTTTTCTATTGAGAATCGTCTTGCTCATTGTGGTTTGGTGCCCAGGGCAGTCACCAGAAACCTGTCATCCACACCACAGCTTTGGAGTGCCCAGACACTGCACAGCCTTAATTGGAGCCCTGGTGGTAAATTTTCATTGTCTCTCAATAATAGAGTTGGATCCTAGGAAGCAACTTCTCTCAAGTCCAGCTTTCTAGAACCAAAGAGGGTACTTTTCATCTTTGGTCCCTTAGAACCCACTGGAGGGAAGTCGAGTCTGCTTCAGTCGACCTGCTGCCTGCAGGTCACCAGGTGAGGGCAAAGCCAAGGGCCAGCTCTCTCCTGGGGTAAGGAGGTGGCAGGGGTGTGGTTTCTGGTGTGGTTAGTTATTGGGAGGGGTGAAGAAAACAGTAGAGAACTATTTCAGCAGTAGCTTTAACTATATTTGTGCACATGGAGGAGAGCACAGGTCTCTGAGTTGTGTACTGAAAAGCAGGGACAGAAAAGGTGATTTTCCCTAAGTGTATCTGGCCCCCTGCAGCACTTATTAGCACACTGTTTCTTAGAGCACCTCGGTCGTCTGTTCTCTAAGATACAGATGACTGTGCCGGGTGAGACGTGTGCCGCAGAAGTTGGTGTATTCTTAGTCACCAGCCGTTTCTTGGGGAGGGTTGGGGAGGGTGGTGGGGTGGTGGTGGTGGTGGTGCTAGGAGAAGGAACATGTTTCCTGAGGCCACTGTGCCTGGCTGTGGGTCTGGCGGGTACCGAGGTTCTGAGGAAGGAGGAGTGTTAGTGCTGGTGAGGGATGTCTGGAGGTCAGTGGGGCTGGAGCAGTGAAAGCCAAGTGGCCATGCAGAGTCACCAAAAGTCACCAAGATGCTCTCTGCTGGTCAGTAGCTTTACTTATCACCGTGTGATTTACGCCTCAGAAAATATCATTTTACATCCTATGTAGTAGGTGAGTTTCCATTTTATTTAGATGTTAACATCATTAGTGAGATCTTAACAGTTTGTACTAGTTATAAAATAGTGCACTGGACTGCTTGATCTAAGTAGGGTACTTTATAATTTATTCAGAACAAGTTCCCCCCCAATCATTTGGGTACCAATGCTGGAAAGTTTTTATTATATTGAGAACAAGAGAATAATGAAGCCAGCTGGGAGTTGAGGTTGGTTTAGTTGCTGTCTCTAAGGAGATTTTTTTTCCTGAGGTTTTTTTTTCCCTGAGATTTTTCTGAAGGAACAATGCTTATATGCTTAATTTGGGCCACATGTTAAACCTGGACCACATCCATTTGTGTGTGTACATTTCTTGCAACAGTAAGTGTGTGTAGAAGCCCACAATTGTTAATTATGGGTACATTAGATCTCATGCATTAATTCTTAGAAGAGTGTTCCTGATAAATTCCCAGAAAATGAATTCCTGAATGGATTTCACGTTTTTTATCAGTGTTACATAGAAGGATTTTTAAAAGATGGAGTTGAGAAAAATAATTCAGATGTTCTCATCTTTATTTTGATCTCGGCATGTAAAACTATTGCGTTGGTCAGAGGTTTTGTAGAGTCTCAGAACTGGGACTGAGTGACAGGAAGTAGCTCATTACTTTGCAGGTAATGTTCTTTCTCTTTCTTTTCTTCTTCTTTCTTCTTCCCCCCCACCCCCTCCTCTTTCCCTTTTCTTCCTTTTTGTTTTCCCAGCCACCGGGATCTGTCTCTTGGTAATGGCACCGGCCATTGTGGTGTGTGAGAAGGTGGAAGTAGCTGAGATTGGGTATGCCTATGGATCCTTTGTGTCTTCCTTATAGCTAACTCATGACCACTGAGGGACAGAGGCCTGAACTTATGCTTATTATGTTCTCCTCATCTTTAATCCTGGCAAGGTGACGCAGGATTCATTTATTCTCCAATAATTTCTTAAGCAGAGGGAACAGTGGGAGAGGCCAAAGCTGGAATTGGAGACCCCAGGAATGGAACATCATGTTGGAAGAAGATTGTGCTGGCCATGACAGCAGCAACCATGACACCCTTCTCACGTTATGTTTGTTAATTTTAAACAGTGTAATCTTCCTATTGGTTTTCCCTTTGATCTAAAAATAATCTAAGATGTTAACTCGTTTTTTGCTCTTTTGAATAAAGCTTTTGAGTACTTACGTACAAGATTTTGCGTGGACTTGTACATTCCTTTTTTTCTTGAGTAGATACGTAGGAGTGGAATTGTTCATTGAATGGTGAGTGTTTAACTATGGGGGCTGTCAAATGTATTCAGAAGTGGATGTCCATTGTGCATTCCCATCAGTAGGATAAGATTTTCAGTTCTGCGTCTTTGCTAACACTTGGTCTTACAAGTCTTTTTAATTTTGGCCATTCTGGTGGGTTTGTAGTGGTACCTCAGTGCCATCTTAATTTCCATATCCCTGACTTCGTGACGTTGAATATCTTTTTTGTGCATTTGTTGGAATGTCTAATGATGAGCATCTTCCATGTGTTTATTGACCATTTGGACAGTCTTCAGTAATGTCTGTTAAAACCAGTCTTTTGCCACTCCCCTCTCCAATTTTTCTGGGGGAAGGGTCATCTTAATGAGTTTTAAGGACTCTCTCTGTTTTCTGAGTACAAGTCCTTTTGTAGGTATGTGTAATGTGTACTATGAATATTTTTTCCCAGTTCCTGGCTTGCCTTTTTATTTCCTTGATGTATACTTTGATCAACAAATACTTGAAAATTTTGCTGAACTTCAATTTATTATTATCTTTTAGTGGTTCCTGGTGTTTGTAGCTTAAGAAATATTTACCTGTGTTAAGGTTTCTCAATTTCAGCCCTATTGACATTTAGCCTGGGTAATTCTCAGTTGTGGGGACTGCATTGTGCATGGAGGATGTTAAGTAGCATCCCTGGCCTCTACCCATTAGATGCCAGGAGGGAACCCCTTGCCCCCACCCTGGTCATGACCAACAGAAATGACTTCAGACATTTTAAATGGCCCCTGGTGGACAAAATTAACTCCTGTTGAGAAGCACTGATTGACTCAAAGCTCAAACAGATTTTCTTTTATGGTTGTCTAGAAGTTTTGTAGTTTTAACTTTTATGTTTGGCCCTATGATCAATTTTTTGGGTTAATTTTTATGTATGATGTGAGGACAGGGTGAAAGTTTACTTTTTCCACGCATATATCTAGTTATGTTTACTAATATTTTATGTAGGATGCTTATAGTTTTTTTTTTTTTTTGAAGATTTTATTTATTCACGAAAGACACACACACACACACACACACACACACACACAGGCAGAGGGAGAAGCAGGCTCCATGCAGGGAGCCTGACATGGGACTCAATTCTGGGTCTCCAGGCTGAGGTGGTGCTAAATCACAGAGCCACCTGGGCTGCCCACTTATAGCTTTTTTAAAAGTGAGATTGGACTATAATTTTCTTTGCCATGCTGGTCTTGGCTGAATTTAGCATCAAGGAAGTGTTTGCTTTGTGGAAAGAGCTAATTATAATTAGCTTTTACTATTTTATATGCCATGGAATAGTTTTGTGTAAGATAGATGTTTTCGCTTTCTTAAATTTTGGTAGAACTCACCAGTAAAACTATCTGGGCCTGGAGTCTTTGAGAAAGTAGAGTACAGTAGAGGAGTTGTTTTGATTATGGTTTCAGTTTTAGCTTTTTTATGTATCTAGTCAGATTTTCTATTTATTCTTGATCCAGTTTAACCAAAACTATATTTTCTGGAAAATTGTCATTTTAATTTTGCATTCACGTATAAATATGTAGTGTGCTACTCTTATAATTTTGAAAATACTCTTTGTATCTCTAGGTAAATTTTTAAAAACTTCTGATGTTTGTACATTTTTTTCTTCATCATTTTTATTAAAGATTTTTTACATTTGTTCACAAGCTCCATCACCATGTATTGTCAATTTTGTTAACTTGCTCTCTCCTAGTAACTTTGTCAAAAAGCTTAGATCTTTTATTTTAAATAATTTTACATAATATGAGATAAATTTAAAGCTATAGGTTTCTTTGTTCTAAGGACTGTACTACTCAGAGCTTTGTTACATAGTTTTTTATTTTTATGCTCTAAATAGTTTGTTTCAGGACCTAAATTCTAACTATTTCAACTCTCTGAACTCACTAATTTTTTAGAATCATTTTTTCCCTAGAATGGATCCCTTCCACCCGTGGTGGCTAGTAAATATGGTGGAATTTATTGACATTTCCCTTGTGGCCTAGCACCTAGTCAAATTGGGAGTGTTCTGTGTTTGGAAAAACTGTTCTTCATTTGGGTCAAAGTTTCTATAATTGTTCTGTTCAGCTTTTCTTCATTGTAACTTATTCTTTGTCCTGCTTGACTTGTCTTTAATACTTTGTATCTGGCTACCACTTAGAGTTCCAGAAGAATGCCTTGTCTCCCATTCCCAGCTTAGCCATTCTGTTGCTCATAGCTCTTAAACTTTTCTGTTTTTTTTTTTTTTTTTTTTTTTTTAATTTTGATTTCAGCGAGGTCTCCAGTTGATGTATATTCACAGCTGCCTGTGAATCCATCTTTGTGGCTGCCACAGCTTTCATCATTCCTAGTAAGATAGGTTGTAAAGTTCGGCTCTGATTGCTCTATTAATTCTCTTTCCTTGGGCCCAGTTTCTTTTGTTGGGGGAGTTTGTCCTCGTTTTCATGGCGTTGGCGCCCTTTTGATAACTGGTGATTCTTGATTGTGGTCTTGGCGGTAAGTCTCCTTTTGGACATTTGTTGCCTGTCCTAGTGCAGCTGTGCAGGGTAGGGCTGGAAGCAGTTGTTGGCTCTTGGCTCTAAATGGTTTCTGGGGAGTCTGGGGGATGGGCAAGGCGGGCCTCTGGCTGATGCATCTCGAGCCTGCTCTGTGAATCTCGAATCTCTCGAGACTTTTCTGCCCTTCCAGGTATCACCCCTCCCAGCCTGTGCCTGCCCAGAGATATCTGATAAGCCCGTGTTGATCACAACTGGCCAAGTGCAACGTGTCCTGCTTGCAGCTGGACACAGGAGAGCTGGGTTGTTGAGTTGGCTGTGGCACATCTCCTTTCTCTGGATCTCAGTTTCCTCCACATGAGAGGGCAGTGGCTGTCTTGGGTTTGAATTTGGACCCCTCCCTTTACTAGTTATTAGGTCTCAGGCCAGGTACTGGTCCTGATAGGCCTTAATTTCTGTTTGTGTCAAACCAGGGTGCTAGTCAAGCTTCTAGGGGTGGTGTGAGGATCAGAATGCATTTCAGTGCCTGCCCCGCCCTTCATGTTCATCTACTGGGGCAGTGGCGGTGATTCCTTTTTGTCTATAAGTTAGAGTTCCTGCGTTAGCTTCCTGATATTTTTAGCCTGTTATCCTGTACCCCCTGGGCTCTCTATTAGTGCCTTGGGGCTTCTGCCTCAACCAGAGAGCATTTCTTCTTTAGCCGCTTTATACATTGGCACTCCACCCAAAGAGTCCTTTTGAGAAAGAAACGTTTCCATCATTTGAAAAAGTCTAGAAACCACTGGGCTGTGTGATTCTCGGGGTCCATTTTGCATCCAAAATTCTGTGGTTCTGAGGTATGCATCCTTCAGGATTCCTCCAGTTGTGAGTTGCAGAAAGCCCAACTCAAATTCCCTTAAACAAGGAGGAGTTTGATGATAGGAGGTGGAGGCTTTGGGCGGATGCCAGATGCCATATGTCAGGCCAGCCCTGGGCCCCTTCCTGCAGCTTTCTTGGCTTGTCTTCCTTCCTGGGGTGGCTGCAGCAGTTCCACGGTCCAAGGAAAGAGAGAGAGCCTCCTTGTTTCTCTCCTGTAGGGGTTAAGGAGCCCCAGCCGACTTGTGCATGGGTGTCAGTGGTCAGCAGGGGCCCCTTCTCTGCCCTCGCAGGGCTTCCCTGGAAGGGGGAATGGGTGCTGGATTGCAGGCTGTCTGTCGTAGGTGGGAACAGGGAGCCAGGAGGCAAGGCGGGGGTGGGGTGGGGTGGTGGTGGATGTGCAAGTACTTCCTCAGCTCCACCGTGCTGCTCAGCTTAGACAGCTGCTGCTGGAGAGGATTTGGAGGTGCCCGAAGCCCTGTGTCATCTGCCTATTTTCGTCTCTATGTTAGCCAGCGCAGGGGGGCGGCAGGGCGCCAGCCCTTCACAGCGGGGTGGGGAAAGGCTGGTTGCTCCGGTCCCCGGGAGCATGAAACTTACCTTTCAGAGCAGCTAGAGACCTTTGGTGGGGTTTTTCTGTTAGCTTTGGTGTGCTCTTAGCTCTGCTGGGGCAGCTGTCCTTGAGCAAACATATGGAGGGTAGCTTCCTTGGATGGAGGGAGCGGATTCTGACAAGTATTTCGGTTCACAGAGGGCGAGGAGAGATGCAGGAAGTTAGATCGTGAAGGTGTTACTCCTGGTTTTATTTTAACCAATGGAGGGAAAGATGGTGGCATGTGGGAACAGTGGAAGGTGGCCTTTGAAATGTGGTTGCCAGTGGGCGGCCTGGGAGGAAAGTTCAGGAGCTGGCTTTTCAATCAGAGCCTTTGTGCCCGAGCGCTGTCAGTATCCTTCATGCACATGTGTGTGTTGCAGTAATGTGTGCATGCAGAGAGCCCATCGAGGAGCCAGGGGACTGTTGGATTTTGGTTGTGTGTCACATGCAGTTGTTGCTGTCTGTAGGTTCTCTCCACTCTGCAGCCAGTCACAGTTGTAAAATGGTGTTTTGTACCGAAAACCAAAAACTTCCCCCGACGCTCCCTGCTGTTTGCCCCTGGTCTGAAAATAGAAAACCAAACCACCAAACTGGAAGTGCCAAAGAAGTGAATTCCTAGAAGTGACAAGGGTGCATCTCCACTGAGTCACCCTTGTTGTCTCTCTGAGACTCCTTCACCTGCTGTGAGCTGTACATGTGTTCCTCACCACAAGCAAAGTGAGAAGCCACGTAGCTCTTTTCTGTCTCTGTACAGTTCGCCTTTGGTTGATACCAAGGGAGGGAAGAGCTGTGGGCAGGGCCCTTCTATAAGGCAGGACAAACTTTTCCAAGGCCTTTCTGTAAGATGATGTGAAAACATAGACCATGCAGGAAGTGGGTCAAATTGGGGACCCTGTATCAGGTGCTCTGGCTGGGAGCACGCTGGTGGGGCTAGGACATGGTAGAGGGGCTCTTGTGGCTGGAAAAACATGAGTGTCCAAGGGAACAGAAGGAGGGAACCAGAGGGAAGGTGATGTAGCTGGGTGTCAGGTCCCATAGGCCATTGCAATGACTCTGGCTTCTATTCCTAGGGAGGTGCGAGCCCTGGGAAGATTTTGAGCAGAGGAGTGATATAGGGTGGGGGTGGCCAAAGGGGGAAGCTGGGTTTTTTGATAGACTGGGTAAGAAGTTACAGTAATTGGACCAGGGTTATAACAAAGGGTGTGGTGAAGAGTAGTCGGAGTTGGATATTTTGAAGGTGGAGCTGATGGATTTTCTGACGATTGTGTCCGGGATATGAGGTGAGAAAGACGAGTGCAGGGTTTAGTCTGTGCAATTGGAAGTTGCATTGCAAATGGAATTGCTGTTTTCAGAGATGGGGGGGAAAAGCCAGTTTAGGGGGAAGACAAGGAGTTTGGCTTAGCCATGTTGATGTTCGGTTACATCTAGCATCTGAGTGGGGAGGTTGGGTGGGCAGCTAGAGCAGTGTCTTTGGGTTGAGGGCAATGTCCGAGCCTGGGAATGTCAGTTTGGGAGCTGCTGTTGCATAGCTAGAAAGCACTTGAGTGAGTCCTTAGGGAGTGGTGGAGGCAAATTCTGAGGAACCCTGTTCTCAGAGGTCTGCAGGATGCTGGGAACCTGTAGGGGAAGCTGACAAAGAGCTGCCAGGGAGATGGGATGAGAATCAAGAGAGCGCAATGTCCTGGAAGCCCAGGGAAGGCAGGGTTGTAGGAAGAAAGTGGTCAGGTGTGTCACATGTGGAGCACCGAGTACCACGACACTAAGTGACCAGTGGATTTGGCAGCACAGAGGTCTTTGATGAGGATACCACAGGTTTTGGTGGAGAGGTGGGTGAAAGCCCAGTTGGCTTTAAGGGAATGAGAGGGCATGATAGGACGAGCAAACAGTAAGTTTGGGGTTTGCTGTAAAGGGATCAGAGCAGTGGGGGGATACTGCACTGGTGTGTGGGGTCAAGGGAGAGGGTTGTAAAAAGTGGGATCTATTATAAAAGGTTGGTATGCTGAAGGGAGTGAACCAGCACAGAGAAAGATTGGTGATCCAGGGTGAAGGGAGAGAAGGAAGGAAAAGAGAGAGAGAACACAAAACCTGGGTGCTGTCCCCAAATAGGGGACAGGTCTGGCAGCCAGGGCACCAGGAAGGGTGGGCCTTAGTGATGGGAGTGTGTGAAGACGATGCAGGTAGACTGGTAGATATGATGGAAATCTGGAAGTTTCTATTTTAATTTCCATAGTGAAGCAAGAAGCAAGATCTCTGCTGAGGGTGGCAGTTCAGCAAGTGGCTGCCTCTTCTCTCAGGCCATCATTCTGTGCTGGAAAAGGGAACCGCCCCCCCTCCGCCCCGGAGGGATTGGGGGCAGCTGAGTGAGTGTTTGCAGACCATTCAGCAAAAGTGTGAGCCATGAAGTCGCTCGATAGATGTTTCCCTTATTCTTCATGAGAGCTCTTGAAGTTGAGGTGAGATAATGCTGTCCTTTTAAAATGAACTCATAAAGGTGATACCTGTCCTGGCACTAAAGGAGTGCCCTGTGTGTTTCCTTTTCCCAGTTGGGTGTTAGGTTTTGCTGAGCTGTCTTCGCCAGTCTGACATTTGACCCCGGCATCTTCAAAGCAGAGATTTTTCTCCTGTGTCAGCCTCACCAGCCTGGAGAAGATTTAGCACCTGAGAGCAGCCTCAGGGGCGTTATGCTGCAGAGGGCAGACCTGCCCTTGGGGTTACGTCTCTGCTGGAATTGCACTGAGTCTGGGAGGGGTTTCTGGGACACTGGTGACAGCTTACAAGGGGACTGAGCATTATGGTTTGAATTCTATGCCGTGGGCTGGTGGGTTGGCTTTAAAAGCAGTTGAATTCAGGCATCCATATAATTAAGGAGGTTTAGCCTGTAATCCAACTTTTCTTTATGCACATGAGGAACAAAGTATGGGAACATCCAGGTAATTACTCTGATTTTTAAAAAAATCCTCGCAGAGGGATTAGGGTTGAAATACAGGCCTGCATCCTGACACCACAGAGTTGACCTGAGCAAAAAAGTGCCATGGTCATAGCAGAGGAAGGACAAGCAGTCTTTTGGGGAACTTTGTGTTGTGGAGGGGCCCTTGCCAATTTACTAAGAATTCCACCTCTTGCATTGCAGTGGAACCTCCTTAGGAAGGTCTCATGTTTTTTTTCCCCTGCTCCTCTGCCAGAAATTCAAATTCATCAGGCCTCTGTTCTGGTGGCAACTGGTGGCTATGGGGCCCAGGCATGTGTAGGTCCAAAGTGGATCTCTTGTCCTGAGAGAACCTAGGAGGCAGTAGGGTTTGTGTGTGTGTGTGTGTGTGTGTGTGTGTGTGTGTGTACACACATGCGTTGTCCTGAGGGACCCCCATCTCCAGCTCCATGGAGATGGCCCAAGACAGGGGCCTGTTCCCTCCACTTCCTGACCTGTGTTACGTGACATTCCTTTAGGAGGCTCCAAGCCAATGTACCTTTTTTTGTAAACTCCATTTTTAAGCAGCCTGAAGCTTTCTATTGATCAGATGAAAGCCTTAAATCCTAGTTTCTCAAAAGTTCTACATTCCTGGTCATGATTTTCCTCGCAGTGACTTTGTGTAGCAGCTGAGTTTCATAGATGAGGAAGTCGGGGCTCGGGAGATTAAGCGTGTCCCACGCAGCTGCTCAGGGTGGGGTGGGAGTTGGAGCCATGTCTCTGGGCTCCTTCCACTTGCCATGGCACCTTTCCGAGTGCAGCTCACCTCCCTCTCTATTTCACATGACCTTTGTTAGTCACTCTTGGTGATGGTTTGAAAACTTTGCTGCCCCCCACCCCCCCAACCATCCCCTAGCGCCTTAGGCTCTGGTGTGGACTTAGAGCCTTGCTTCCAGCTGGATCCCTCTCTAGCCAACTGGCTTCTTGCTCCCAGACCCTGTGTAACCACCCGGGAAAACCAAAGACTAATGTCTGGCTTCTTTCTCTTTCTTTTTCCTTTCCTTTCCTTTCCTTTCCTTTCCTTTCCTTTCCTTTCCTTTCCTTTCCTTTCTTTTTTTTTCTTTTTCTTTCTTTCTTTTTTTTTTTTTTTTTTTTGTGCAGGCCTCATATCTTTATCCACAGCTTTGTGGGTTTGTTAGAATAGGAAGTGAAGTACTTCCTATATATGCTTTTGCCATGCTGTGTCAAACTCATGTGTCTCCTGGCCTTCAGACCAGGTCGCAGATTTATCATGCCAAATCAGATTCTTCTCTTTTCGTGTCAGCTACAGAAAGTCGTCCACAACGGTGGTTCCATTAAGCTCTTGACATTCTGCTGCAATGTCCATTTTGGAAATCCTGCTTCTTTCCGCGCCCTCCTTTCCCTCCCTGCCTGCCCCCTCCCCCTTCTGAAGTTTGGGAGACTGTTCCAGATTTTTGAAGGTTAGCGAGCTGGATATACGAGCTGAGAAACTATCTGGTAATGATAAGGGGCAGAAGTGAGCCAGACGATTTCCTGAATGTTCTGCAAGAGGACTTGGATGCAGGCCAAAAAATAGGAAAGTCTTTTTTTGATGTTCAGGTTGGAAAGACTTTTCCCTTGTCCCTAAAATTTTAGATTTGCTGCTCGCTCCGGATTCAGAAAAACATTCTTCTAGCCCCGTTACTGTGCTGTGTGAATTTAGTCTGTTTTACTGAGCTTTGTGTGTTTTTTCTTTTAAGAAACCAAATTATAGATTCACACATGCTTATTAATTTTATTACCGATTCCATCATGTTTCTATACTGCTTTATAAACCAATAATTAATTGTAGGCCAGTAATAAAAAGTTTAATAGCTACATGACCATTACCATAACCCCAAGACTCAGGGAGTGTGAGGGAACTAAGGTATATTTCAAAAGTGTGTGGCTTTGTGGCAGTACATGTGAAGAAGAGGAGTGCATGGGGCTGTTTTGTGTTGGAGGGAGGGAACTCAAGTTTTCTAAGATTTTTTTTTTCTCTAGGAAGTTGGGCACATCCTACATTGTATAACTGAATTTTATGTCCTTTACTTTAGACATTAGCAGTTTTAAAAATGAGAGAAACCCATATTCTATTTTGCAAGATATTGCAGTTTTGCAGATATTCAGTGATGACAGTTACGAAAACCTGAGAGGTGTCCCAGGAAGACATTACCCTCAAATAATTTACACATTTTGTCCAGTACCTCTCTGGCTTTTTCTTTGGAATTTTCTTTCTTTAGGACAGACATATCGACCTCGTTCAGAGGAGATGGCCTTGTGTTTCTTCATTAAGCTTTCTGAACTCTAGGCAGTTGTGTTGGCCAGCTGGCTTTGCTTCTTTGTTGCTGCCCGTACATGGGTTTATTCTTGACCAGGATGGGTTCTGCCTGTGGCATTTGCTGGAGCAGTATTGGGAAAGTAGAAATGCCTTCCTGTCTCTGGCTTGGTTGACAGTATGCTACTTGTGTGCCTCCTTCTCGCTGGTAATCTGCCAACACCTTTCAGGATATTATGAAATTTAAACCAAATGAGGTTAAAATGGAACCTCTGTGCCACTGGACAGACACCGACTGACTTTCGGCAGAGGCCGTGGGATTGCAGTCGGGGCCAGACAGTTTTAAGCGTCCTTTAAAGGGAGGACTCAGCCTGTGTGCTCAGTTTTTATGATGAAATTAGTTGTCCATGTTTAGGGCATATTTCAGGCTCAGAATTCACTTTAAAATCAGAGACATCTTAAAGTCATTTGCCTTGTGTGTGACTTCTGCCCCTGCTCCCCGCTGGATCTGCAGGAGTGATGGCAGGGTGTTTCTGAGCTCCTGGTGACACTCTTGGACTCTGGGTTGGGGTATGAAAGGGCCACTCGCTGCCAAGCTAAGTGCTCACTTTGAAGGAGAGTGAATCAGAGATGAGTCCCTTCTCCATGAAGTCCTCAACCAGCTTGGATCCACAAGTGGGGTGAGGGTAGCGCTGGGAAAGGGGGCTGAGGGGATTGATATCCTTTCCTTAGAAACCACTGGGTGAGGGAAGAGAGGTTGCAGAAGGTGGCACCTTTGGCATTTGGCCATTCAAACTGTGCAAGAGGGCAGCAGAAGTGGAAAACGAGGAGAACTTGAGTTCAGAAAGTTACAGTCTCTTGGGCCATGTGGCACGGGGCTGCCTAGATCTTGCACAGGTTCCTTCCCAGCGTTTCCGCAGGTGGATTCGCTCACCCTGGGAATCTCCGCGATGCGGAATCTCTCATTTTAGTTCTGTGGGGTGTTTTGTCAGTTGTGGTGTTGTAATTGAAACTATTTTCTGGGAAGTTAAAAAAAAAAACTTTTAAGAATTAAAAATAAATGAGGCAATTCACGTTGGTGGTTAAGCACTTGCCCTTGGAGCTGAGCTGGACTTGGCACATTTCATAACTGCGTGACGTTGGGCAAGGAGCTTGATATTCTGAGCCTTGGTATCTTTGGCTCCCAGGCTGAGGCGCTCGGAATAGTGGAAGAAGGGTGGGGTGGCTTTGCTGGGAGAGCTGTGCTGTGCTGCCATCCTGGCCCACTGCAGCCTTCTTCCCTAGTGGCCCAGGGCCCGCAGTCATCATTCTGGGAGGGGAGGCCCTGACTGCCCTGTGTGGCTGGGGACACCTAAGGAGATCCAGCATTGTGTGTGGGGCAGTGCTGGTGCTGTGGCATCACAGCTGTGGATCTTGGGGGACTTTCTGGGTCTATGTGTGTATCTAGAAGTGTCAGGTGTGCATTGAAATAAATTTGAATTTTTTTGAGAGTGGGAGGGGGACATTGGCCTACTGCATTTCACACACTGGAAAATGCGGTAGAATGGCAAGGACCTTACTTACCTTTGCTAATTTTCAGAGCCAGGGTTCTCACGCAGATGGTGGTGTGTCCAGAAGAGCAGTTCAACTGGGAATTGGCTTCCTCCTCTGAGGATGTTGGCCGAATTTCACAAGGCTAGTGGGCAGGGCTGATGGATGCTATTTCCCATTGACCAACCACTTCCTTAGGCCTTTGCGGTTCTCCCCATTCCACCTCCTTGTGTCCTGTCATTTCCCTCTGAGGGGCTGGAAGATAGCATAGAGCCACAGTGACCTAGAAGACTTGATACTGCTTTGAGTGTTACAGATTCAAGGAAATGCCTACTGGGCTTTCACACCTGACTTGATGCAGGAGATCTTTGTGTAGCAGATATATTTAAAACACGCACATGAGCACTGTTGTGAGGGTGTGTGTGTGTGTGTGTGTGTGTGTAGAGTACATTTCTACGTGGCTTGCAAATACTTTTTTCCAGAAGTTTGGTAGTATAGATTAGAAACATGCTCTGGCCATTCCTTCATTTTTACGTGAGATGATGAAGGACTCTACACCCAGGTATTTGAGGTTGGGATTGTGAGTGGCATTGAAGGTGCCAGCATGGAGGGTCTATTCTGTGGTAAGTGGTTATATCAACCCCTGGCAGAAAGCCAGCACTCAAATACTTTCATAGGATCCTCTTTACTCCTCATTCCCATAACCACTGATCGTTTTGTTAAGTCTTGACTAAGTATCAAATGCAAATAGAGAAAAGAAAAGAAAATTGAATAGAGCAACATTTTTCTTTCCAGGGACACTGATTAGATAAGACAGTATTCCCCAGTTTCTTTTTTTCATCTCTTTTCTGCTCCTGAAACACACACTCTTTACAGCTACCTTATTTAAATACCACTTCTGCAAAATCAGCAGTGGATTTCTGTTTTAAGAAAAGCATAGCATTTTAGGTCCTGTGTGGATTTCCTAGTTGTTGATTCATTCTAAAATGATACCTCTATGTACCTCTCTCATATACTTAGGATTGGGAAACACTTTCATGATGCCACTATTAAGGTTTTAGATTCAACGTCTAGTATCCCAGAAAAACATAGTCATGGCTCTTGAATAAGAGATTTAGTTAGCTATAATTAATAGAAAAGTTTTACTAGTACTCTGCAAATAAAACCCCTAGCTTAAAATTTTAAAATAAGATCCACAGTGTCTTTGGCCTTCCTTTGTTTCAAGCACAAAATCAAAACTGCCGCTTGAATCTGTGAAGCCCCCAGTGTAGGGTGTAGTCGGCCTTCCTCATCTCCTTGACCTCACCCACCTTGCTCCCCCACACTGCCCTCTTTTTCATCAGGGTGCTAAGTCCCGTCCGTCCCCCCCCCGCCCCCCCCCCCCCCCCCCCCCCCCCCCCGCAGGGCCCAACAGTGGCTAATCTATCTGCTGGAATATGCTTCCCACCATCTCTTCCCCTGAGTTGCTCCTTTTTCGTTGTTCGATTCCCGGGGCACATGCTATCTCAGAAGACTTGCCAGTCTAAAGTAGGTCCTTGCTCATTTCCTAGTACAGGCGATCTTGTTTTTTTGCCGGGAGCGCTCAGCGAAGTATGTGAATTTATGTACCTGCTTATTTTCTGTAGTCCCCTGGAGCACACGCTCCAGGGGGGCAGGGATTTTCTGGTTGGCTTTGATCATCGCTGCACCCCTCAGTGCCCCTGCAGGAAGTACTTAAATATTTGTGAAGCAAATGAATAAAGGTTAGTGAAGGTCAAAGGAAACAGGCCTTTATTGATGACTTTCTCATGCCTGGGAATACTTGGGTTATTTTCTTTTGCCTTTAGCCTTCCTGACTTTAGGAGATAAATCTAAAGGGTTGCTGATAAAGCAGCTGAATTCAAAACTGGTGGTTGCCAGACGGAAGAGGGGTAGGGGGATAGGTGGAGGGGAGTGGGAGGACTCCAGTTCCGGAGTGAAGAATCATGGGGATAAAAGGCCTAGCCTAGGGAGTGTGTGGTCAGTAGCCTTGTAGGCTGGCGGGCAGGGGCTGCACTTGTGAACACAGCCTAAGGAGTAGAGATATTGAATCACTATGTTGCACACTTGGACCTAAGGTAACACTGTGTCAGCTATACTTGAAGAAAGAAAAAGAAAAAAGAAACATAGTTCCGCTGTCACTGCTATGAACCTGGCTTTACCGCAAGGCCTGTACTGCAAGGCCTGCACTGTGCCCAGCACAGCAGCCTGTTTTTCAGGTTTTCCAGTAGTGGCTGTCAGAGCCTTCTAGGGGAGCATCCTGCCACCCTGCCTGAGTGTTTCCGTGTGCTTATGTCTCTATGCTTCCCGGTAAATTCAATCATCCCCCAGCCCTAAGTTCAGGAGAATGCTTGGCTCCTTGCCAGCCAACAACCCTACTTTTGGGGCTCCTCCCT
This sequence comes from Canis aureus, assembly GCF_053574225.1. NCBI lineage: Eukaryota > Metazoa > Chordata > Mammalia > Carnivora > Canidae > Canis > Canis aureus. The sequence goes on from NC_135611.1 coordinate 49,694,367, forward strand.
TACTGGGGAGGAGGGGAGGGAGGGGCATGTTGCCGGGTGTTCTGTGCTCTGTGCGGGCCTTTGTCCTGAGGCCCCGTGGAAATGGGGACCTGGGAAGTGCGCTGCTATGCCTGGGAGCCGGAGCCGCCTGGGAGCTGGGAGCCCAGTGCTTTCTAAGTTCTGTCCTCGAGGTGGTATTGCTTTGGGGAGATACACTCCTGCTACACTTGAGTGGTCTCAGAGCTTAGCAACCTCAAGCACCTCCCCTTCACCCCCCACAACTCCTGACTAGGCTGAACCTAAGCAGTTCATATTTAACTTCTCTTCAGGGATGCTATTGAATTGATACAGTATCTTTGCATTTTGCAAAGGAGCTTTTTAGTCAACTTTCCTCATTTCCTGTCTTTAGCTTTGCTGAGGATATGACCCCTATTTTACAAAACAGACAAAACATTCTCCCCAGGAAGAGTGGAGGATTGAGAATAATTGTTTTGACAGAACTGACAAACCATTATTTTGTCCCAAGTATGCAGATCGACTCCTTAACAATTACTCAGTATTTACTTTGCGGAGAGTGAGTTTTAATGCATGTTAAATGCTTGATAGAGTGGATCAAACTAAAGTAAATTTTGTCTGATTTTGAATCAGATAGTGGATCCATTGCACAAGTCTGTCTTGTCAGCTTGGGTCTCAACTGTGGCCGTAAAAGGTAAAACCAGAAGAGAACTATCTTTCATGCTGTAACTAGTTTTTATATAACATAAAGTTAAAAACGGTCCTTTGGTTTTTCAGCATTCCAATGTGATTGGAAAGGTTACTATCTTATATTCAACATGATTCTTGAGTAGTTACTTATGTGAGTTGATATTCTTAAATTAATGGTAGAATTTTTAAGTATTTTGATGATGGTCAGTCTTGTGGCAGCTCAGGGTGGATGGAACCAGAGCGAGGCGGTATTTAGTGGTTTCTGCCCTGGCTTCTGTTCAACGTAACATAGTTTGCGTTTAGATTTTTTGGCGAATGGAAGTATGTCTTCTAGGTTGTGGTAGTCCTGGAGTAAATGGCTTGCATGTGAAACTAGGGAGAAGTTTAATTATTGGCAGATCAGTGACAGTGACAAATTGTTTTTCTTCCTTTCTAGTTATACATGGGAAGCTGTTGATACCAAAAATAACATGCTTTATAAGATCAACATCTGTGGAAACATGAATATTGACCAGTGTGGATTGTCAAGTGCTGTTTGTATGTACGACGTGAAGACAAACAGCTATTATTCCGTGGGTAAGTACAACTACCCTTAAATCACTGAATGTACAAGATCCCAATTTTTCAAAAATGACTCTAGCTATCTATATGCAGGCTTATATATTGCTTATAATATATACATTTCATGTTTTATGATGGTTACAAGTGGTAACAATTTAAATGTGTGCAACATGAGATTAAATTAGATTACTTCCATCTAGTGGAATAGTAATCATGAAAAATCATGAAGAATTATGCAACTTTCTATTCATTAGTATGGAAGGATGTTTCCTGGATGACTCTTCTTGCCCTCTCATGTTTTTCTTGAACCCAGTCTTTACCTTTCTCCCTCCTTCACACTCATTTCTTCCGGTGCTCAGTCCCTCTTCACCCCCTCCTACGATTCTGCTTTCTTCTGTGCTTGAGTCTCAGGCTGTCAGTATTTACATGGGATCAAAGATGGTCATTGGTTTTAAGCTTACCTTAAAAATTTAATGGTCCTAAGGACTGCCAATCCCAGAGGAAAAAAAGTGCAAATTTTCCTTTCATTTCATTTCCCCAGATGCCCTCTTTTTGGGTTAGGATCCCTTTCTTCTGGTGAGGATGATGGGTTCAAGTTGGCCAACAGCGGCAGGCCTACTGAGTTATGTGGAGCAGGCAAGGGGGAGATGCGTAAAGGATGGAGGCGGAGGGCAGACCTAAAAGCAGTGGGTATTTCCCTGGGTTTGGTGGCATGAATGTCTGTGGTGACCTTTGACCAGAGCAATTTGAACAGTAAGATGTGATGGTGAAGGATAGTCATGAAGTGGAGATGTGTGTGGTAGCTGGTAGAGGCTCCTGGGCAGGTTTTTGGAGTTTGGGAGGGTTGCTTTGCTGTGGTAGTTCTGTCTGTCATTTTGAATGAAAATTCCTAAACACGGCTAAAAAGGATTTTGAGGAAGTATCGTTTAGAGGGTTAAGAGTAAGGTCTGCGTGACAAGTGACTTCTCTTGGCTCCCCTCTCTCCCAACAAGGGCATTGTCTAGACTAGAAACAGTGGTAAAAAGGAGTTGAGGCTCAGGACAGAGATCTGAGAAAGCACCAGGTTTTTCTGAACTCTTGGGTGAGACAAATTTCATTTTGTGTTCTGCTTAAAAACGTGCAAATGAGGTGGCCAACTTCCTGCTGTAGGACACAAGTGGGCCTGTTGGTCATTGTTCCTCAGATTTTCAGAGAGAGAAAAGGTAGTCTTCCTCTTGACTTGATTCTAATATTTGACTACAGTATTTCTGGCTGATGAAAGTACAGTGTAACAGATGGACACTGGATGCAGATAAGTCACTAGGAGGATGATTTGTGAAGTTGGTGTGGCTGGACAGAATTTGTGAATAACCAAGTTGGGGTGGCTTTGAAAGCCAGGCAGGAGAATTGATATTTTCTGAGATGTAGGTAGTGGATCCATCATAGTTTCTTTGTGACAGTAATGGGGGAGGTAATCTGGCAAAATTTTTTTTTTTTTTTTTTTTTTTTTAAGAAAGCTGGGTAGAATGGAATAGGAAAGGCTGGTTAAAGGGAAGAGGCCGAAGGTAACTAGAGGAGTTAAAAAGCTAAGTTACAGGTTGATGTCACCTAGCAGTTTCTAGGCTCATTTTACTTACACTTTTCCCAGAGTTTCACACTCCCGAAGGGAGAGAATGGTGTGCTAGGTGGTGGCTACTTCCCTCATTGACCCACTTCTTCAGCTCAAGAGAGCAAACTCTCGTTTAGAATGAATGCGAATGACCTTCCAGTAAGACAATCTTGAGTCAGATCTAATTTTGCTAGTTTGTGTTGTATAATAGAAATAATGGAATTTGTTATTATAAATTTGGTTTCATAACTAAATAATAACTAATTTTTTTGTGCATTTATGTGCCAGCCATATTTTTAAGTAAAATATCTTATTTAGCTCATTCACCAACTTCTTGAAGTACATGACTTCATTTTCTCCTGTTTTTATAAATGGAGAAACTGAAGCACAAAATGGATACAGAAGCTGGTTAGAGGTTGCACGATTATGGATTCGAATGTTGACAGGTGGACTCCAGAGCCTGGGTACTTATTCTAGGCTGGAGTCATAGGGTCATGTTGGACAGTTGCAGAGCTAAAATGGGAACCCTGATGGGAAATCTGAACTCCTGGCTGTGAGAGGACAACTGAGAACCTAACTTCTTATGTATGAACTTGCTAGAAAGAAAACAATGTGAATTTTGAAAACAGCCACAAAAATTGGAGCTCTCAATAGGTCAGAGGAGTGGAAAAGCTATATAGCTGTAGTAGATTAAAATACATATGAAAACTTAATGTATAACCAAAAGTTGGGGTGCAGTTTCGCTATTTATCTGCTACAACAGCTTTAGACCTCTCCTTCATACCCTATAACAGAAATTTCATATCAGTTAAGATTAAAAGTAAAATGACAATAGAACATTGGGAAGAAACCTAGCAAAACAGAAATATAATCTAGGGGAGGTAGGAGCTTCTCTTAGTAAATGATAACGGAGACAGACAACCCGAGGAAAAATGGCAAAGTCTGAAGATAGGCAGTTAGTTCACAAAAGAAGAAATCCCATATGGTCAATACAACTTCATTAGTAAGCCAGGTGTAAATGCAAATCAAAGCAATAATGAAATCTCATTTTTCTTCTATCAAATTGACAGAAGTTTAAATGGTTGAATCAGAGAGTGTTGGCACAGAGCCTAGAAAGGGCACATGCCTGTATTGCTACAGGAGGATGGTTGTCTGTAACTCTTTTGGGAAGATCATTGTTGATAGGAGTTTTATGGTGCCCACAAAGGCTGTTTTTGTTCTTAGAAATGAATATTAAGGCCTCAACTTTGGTTTAAACAATACTACATTATTTTTAATTAAAAAAAATCATGTGTTCTTCCTTAGGCAAATTATATTGTTACAAATATCAGTCTAGCAGAGTTTAGCAATCATTTTATGGGACCTGTGAACAACATTTGGTTCTTTTTACTACCTAGTGGAGCCGTCTTCACCACAGTTTAAGATGGTTTTTACATTTGACCTATATGATTTCCTTTTAAAGTGCTTCATATGTCTGATCTGACCATGAGACCTTAAGTACTACTAATAATTATTATAAATTTAATAGTTTAAACATAAATATAATAAGCCTGAAATTCTCTTAGATGTTCTAAATACTATGTCACAAGTTTCAATCAATTGCTCAGTTATAACCTGTGGATTGATTGCAGTCCTAACACTGAACATTGCCATTATGTAAAAATACCGAATATATTCACTTTCCTCCTGACATCCCAAATGTTAATTCTTTGGTCTTAACGTCATTAATCTTTCTGAGGGTTAAAAGCTGTAGATCTACTTCAGGAAGCCTGTTACCTGCCCACAGAACTGAGGTAACATACACGTCAGGAAAGACTGGTCATTGTGGTTACTTACCGCCAAAGCCTGGGGTTCTGATCGGCTTCTTGTCGGTGACCTGGATAGGACACAGAGGATCCCGTTGTAGTTGCTGCATCAGGTGACTTCATTTACTGTACAGAGGCTGGCCCCTGACTTTAGATGACATTGTTATTTGTTGATTCTTGTATGTGGTCAGACAAATCTAGAACAGCCATTCCAGGTTGTTCACGGGGTTCAGTTTTGCATCTCTGACTCTTAAGATGTGAACATCTCTTTTCCTTTCAAGCCGTGTATTCTTTCCTTTTCTTAAAACCATGTAATTCTTTTGGTTATTTAAGATGATAATCTGGTTGAGACTTAGATATAATTTATGTCTCTCCTGATAGTCTGGCAATAGCTGTTAAATTTTAAAGCCTCTATTCCCATAACCTACTTTTGTAAGTCTTACCAGTAGAGGAATTAGCACTGTACACAGATTTTGATACACGGTAGTTTTTTTGGTAGCATTGGTAACTGTGGCAGATATGCTGGCACCACCTAACTACTGGAAGGGTTCCATAAACTGTAGTATATTGTATTCTGATTCACTTGGTTAAGTCACATCTTAAAAGATACATGTATAAATTATATTTTGAAACAGACAACATTTAATCATTTATTTATTTATAACAAATACTTGAATGACTCACTCAGCACTAAAACAGACAAAAATCCCTTTTCTTGTGGATCTTACATACTAATAGTGTTGTGGGGGACAGACCGAAATAGTGACTAGATAGTGCGCTAGAATGTGACAAGTGCTGTAAAAAAGAAAAGGAAGGAAAATCAGGAGTGCTGGAGGTCTCAGGAGTGTGTGTTCAAGAATATTAAAGGGGGTAAGTATCGCTGAGAAAGTGACATTTAAGCAAAGACTTGGAGTGGAGGGAGTGAGTCAGGTAGCTCTGGGGGGAGCAGCCAGTGCAGGGGACAAGGGGCAGTATTTGAGTGGGGAGGGTAATTGGTGGTAGCAAGAATAGAAATCTCTCTCTCTCTCTCTCTCTCTTTTTTTTTTAAAGTGTTAATATAAAGAGGAGCAGAAAAATGAGGCAGCAGCTGGAGGGAAAAATTGGGTGGAGAGGATTCTTTTCTTCATTTGGTGAAAGAACACGTGAATAGTACACGTTGAAGGACACGACACAATAAAGAAAGGGAAGTGGGGAAGAGGGAAGTCTTGCTGGAGCACATTGGTGACTAGCACGGGGAGGGCTGCCTGCCTGCCTGACAGGCTCTGAGCGATGTGTTGGGGAGGCCCGGTGGCCGCACGGTGGGCCCTGAGGCTGCCTGCGAAGTCGGGATCGCCAGGGCTTGCAGCCTCAGCGAGGCCGAGTTGCGAGCTCGGCTGGGCTCGGCCGGGGACGCCGAGGGTTGCAGGCGAGGCCTGGTAGGCCTGGAGCGTGGCCTGGTCTGGCGGGCTCTGGTGAGTGCGGCCTGGCGCGCAGGGTCTGCAGGACCCGGCGCGGCCTGGCCTGTGGAGCGTGGCCGGGTCTGGCGGGTACGGGCGAGCGCGCCCTGGCGGGCCTGGCGCGCAGGGTCTGCAGGACCCGGCGCGGCCTGGCCTGTGGAGCGTGGCCGGGTCTGGCGGGTACGGGCGAGTGTGGCCTGGCGGGCCCCCTGGCGCGCAGGGTCGGGAGGACCGGGCGCGGCCTGGCCTGTGGAGCGTGGCCGGGTCTGGCGGGTCCGGGTGAGTGCAGCCTGGTCTGGCGGGCCCGGGTGAGTGCGGCCTGGAGGGCCCGGCCTGGAGAGCGCTGTCTGGCGGGCCCAGCGCGCGGTCTGGTGGACCCGGCGGCGCGGTCTGGCGGACCTGGCCTGGAGACCGAGGTCTGGCAGACTCGCCACGGCCTGGCGGGCCCGGCAAGCGCGGTTTGGTCTGGCGGGCCCAGGCGAGCGCGGCCTGGTCTGGCGGGCCCGGCCGGGAGCCCGCGGTCCGGCGGGCCCGGCGCGCGCAGCCTGGTCTGGAGGACCCGGCCTGGCGAGCGCGGCCTGGAGGACCCGGCGCGGTCTAGTCTGGTGGGGCCTCGCCAACGCGGTCTGGTCTGGTGGGCCCGGGCGAGCTCGGCCGGGTCGGGCGGACCTGGCCTGGAGAGCGCGGTCTGGAGGACCCGGCGCGGTCTGGCGGGCCCTGGTGAGCGTGGCCTGGCGGGCCTGGTACGCAGGGTCTGTAGGACCCGGCGCGGCCTGGCCTGGAGAGCGCGGCCTGGTCTGGCGGACCCGGCCTGGAGAGCGCCGTCTGGTGGGCCTGGCGCGCGCGGCCGGGTTTGCAGGACCCGGCCTGGAGACCGGGGTCTGGAGGACCTGGCGCGCGCGGCCCGGCGCGGCCCGGAGGACCCGGCGCGATCTGGCGGGCCCGGCGAGCGCGGCCTGGTCTGGCGGGCCCAGCGAGCGCGGCCTGGTCTGGCGGACCCGGCTTGGAGAGCGCGGTCTGGAGGACCCGGCGCGCGCGGTCTGGCGGGCCTGGCGCGGTCGGGCGGGCCCGGCGCGGTCGGGCGGCCCCGGCCTGGGGAGCGCGGTCTGGAGGACCCGGCGCGGCCTGGCGGGCCTGGCGGGCCTGGCGGGCCTGGCGGGCCTGGCGGGCCTGGGCGAGCGCGGCCTGGTCTGGCGGGCCCGGCCGGGAGCCCGCGGTGCGGCGGGCCCGGCGCGCGCAGCCTGGTCTGGAGGACCCGGCCTGGCGAGCGCGGCCTGGAGGACCCTGCGCGGTCTGGTCTGCTGGGGCCCCGCCAGTGCGGCCTGGTCTGGCGGGCCCGGCCTGGAGAGCGTGGTCTGGCGGGCCCGGCGCGCGGTCTGGAGGACCCGGCGCGGTCTGGCGGGCCCGGCGAGCGCGGCCCAGCCCATTTGGCGCCGTCCTCGGGAGCTGGCCGTGGGCCTGGCGTGCTGGCCGCGGCCCCGCAGTCCTCGCCCGGCTCTCGCCCGGGGAGGACGGCCAGGCTGGCCGGTTGCCGCGTTGTCTGCCGCGGTTCGCTGCGGCCTCTCCCCGAGTGCCGGGGTCGGCAGCCGGTCCCGGCCACCGGGCGGAGCGGGCCGAGGAAGACGGCGAGGCGGACGGGCGGGTGCGGTGCAGATGCGGGCCGGCGCCTAGGGATGCCGGTGCCCCGTGCCGCGGCGGCGGAGGTTGGCTGGATCCCGCCCAGCCCGAGGCCCGGGCCCTCCGCGGTTCCTTTTCGGGGCGGGGCGGGCCCAGCTGTTACGAGGAGCCCCGGGAGCTCTGGGCGCGGGGCCGGAGGGGCCGCCGCGTGGGGGGCGGGAGGCGTGGGGGAGGGTCTTCCCGGCGGGGGGCGCGGCCTGTGGGCGCCCCCTTGTGGCCGCGGCGCGCGCCGCCTCCTGCCGTCTCCTGGAGCGCCGCGCTGCGGGGGCGCGTGGAAGCCCCGCCCCGGCCCCGCCCCCGCCCGGCCCCGCCCCGCCCCCGGCCCGCCCTCTGTGGGCGGGGCTACGGCGCCGCTGTCCGCGGGGCGCTGTCCGCGGGGCGCTGTCCTCGGTCCCGGAGACTGCGGGGCGCTGTCCTCGGTCCCGGCCGACGAGAGGGATTTTCGGAGAGATGTCGGGAGCTTTAGGGAGAGCGGTTCGGGCAGACCTTCGCGCAGTGGCGGGCGGGCAGTCGGGAAGGACCAGTGGACTGTGAGCCTGGTGCTGCGGGGGCAGCTCTGAAGCCCGTTACCCCTCTCCACGGGTCTGGTTTTGACCCCTCCTCCTCCTCTTCTTTCTTTCTTGGAAAAAAAAAAAAAAAGATCTCAGGTGTTTGTGTCGAATTGGACCATTGTATCGGTTCGTGATACAGTCACAACTAATCCGTGGGCTGACCTTTTTCTGTTTTCTCCACTAGCTGTTTTGGACGACGTAACGAGCCCCATCCCTAATACAATCTAGTGATCCGAGAATAGCCAGTGTCTGCGTGTTTCCCCCATCCTTAGCCTGTATTTAAAATTTTCTTCCCTTTCTCCGTCTTTGTCTCTTTCTCAAAAGTCTGCGTGTGTGTGATTTTTTTTTATCTTCATAGAAAATGTATGCACATGCTATGTGTGATTTTCTGAGACTTAAAGTGGTTAACAGCGATATCATGTTGCTAAAGATCCACCACCTTGTTACCTTTCACTGGGGTTTGCTCCTGTGAACTCTTACATAATGTTGTGTTGGCTCTCCCAAGGTAGGTTATCCACCCTTCTACTGATGGGCACTTGAGTTGTTTCCAGGTTTTTGCTCATGCTTCATGTGTTTCTTATTTTTTACATTTATGATTTTTGTATGTAAGACCATATATATGTGTACATTTATAAAATCGTGTATATGTGTGTATGTATACATATTACATATATGGATGTGCACATATATATGGTTTTCTTTTGTGTGGATACCTGAGAGTTGAATATGTAGCTCACGAGGTACATGAAAGTTCAATTTTAGGACCTAATGCCATGCTGAAGCAACAAAGGAGACCTAGACCATTTTTCCTCCAACACTTGGTATTTAACCTGTGTCCGTGGAATGGTTGTAATTGGTATGTCATGTGGTCCCGGTATGCAATTCCTTGATTACCAGTAGTGTTGAACATCTATCACTTCATATACTTACTGACATCTCTTTCTTCCCTTTGATGGCATCTTATCCATTTTATATTGAGTTATCTATTGCATGTGACTATTCTATCTCGCTAGAAGCCTTAGAATTTTCTCTTTGGCTTTGATATTAAAATTCACCGAGACATGACTAGTTGGTGGGTTTTCCCTTACCTCTTCATTTTTGTGTGTGTGTGTGTTCTTTCAGTTCAGAGATCATTTTGTTTCACTTTCTAGTAATATAAAAAAGTTTTTAATTATTCTTTTGTGTGTAAGTGTCTATATTCTTGGTGCCAGTTCTTTGCCAGCTCTGTGTATCTCCCAGTTTACAATTAGTTTTTGTTTTCCTTAAGCTATATTTTTAAAGAATGTAAACTTTTAGATTTAGGAAGTCAAATATACTGATAATTTTGGAGTTAATGGTTTTTGAGTCTTAAATATTTTTTCTACATTAAGGTATGAAAGATACACTATTTTCTAAAATTTCTAAAGTTTGATTTTTATGTCTTTAATTGTTTTAGAGTTGATTTTCACATATAGTGATAGGTAGGGACGGATCCAATTTTTATCTCTTTTTCATATAGGTTGTCATTTTGTTGTCAGCTCCTTTTATTGAGTAGTCTCATTTTTGCCCTCTGATCTGTTACTGTCATATAGTAAGATTTGATTCACACATTATATCTCTGTGCTCCTGTTCTAATCTGCTTTCAGTTTATCTGTTCCTATACCAACGATCACTATATTGATGTGATGTAGACATATTATACTTTTGTTACCTACGGTGACATACCAGGCAAATGAGATGTAATCACCCTAGTGCCATTCTTAAGAATTTTGATTTTATAGCCTGTATGATGGGAAGTTATTGAACTTCAGCAGTTGAGTTAAATATTTCTGATTTGTGTTTTCAAAGGTCACATTGGTTGAGGTATAGATTGGGTTGGGGGGTGATGGTGAGGGACAAGAGTGGAGCCAAGGGGGCTGATCCTACGCTATCACCAGAGTATAGATGAGAGGTAATAGTGGTTTTAGTAGTAGCAGTAGTAGAGGTGGAGAGATGTGGATGGATTTGACATGGAGGTAAAACCATTAGAACTTTCTGATTTATTGAATGTGGTAGATGAGAGAAAGATAAGACTCACATGTAATGTATTTGGAGCTTGAAAAGCAACTGGGTGGATGGAGATGTTGTTCATCAGATGAGAATTCTGGGGAAGGGACAGTTTGTAAGCTTATAAGCTTTAGATGAATTATGTACCACTTTTAATTTGCTTATGCTTGGAGATGGCTTTATGGTTATGAATGTTTTATCACTGGTTCATGCTTTTCTTTTCCAAATAGGTGATTTTTCTTCAAAAACTGCAACCAGATCCCTGCTGGAATTCAGCACAACACAGAGTTGTAAGCAAAACCCAAGTCACAAAATCCAAAGTAGCATCACCTTCTTATGTGGGAAAACCTTGGTGAGTCCACAGCAAGTACTTTATATAATGTTCCTTTTGTTAAAAATGTTTGCCTGTTAGGCATTCTTGCTATAGTGTTTTTCCAGGAAGAATAAGTGAGCAAAGTTAAAAACACAAACAGAACCATCAAACCAGCAACCAAAACACCATCACCATTACGAACCAATATGTAAACAAACCCTACCCCATAGTTACAACTTTTAAGTGAAACTTGACCTACATCCTGTATAAAACTACAATTCAAGGTGATTAGTGTGTTTAAATTCAAAACACTGTTGAGTGTTTACATTGTAGGCCTAATTTTTTTTCTTTTTTTTCCCCCCTAATTTTTTTTCTTTCTAAAACTTCTTTTCTTAGCGTTTTTATCTTGGTAGTTTTTAGGGCAATGCATTTATTATTTTTTTTTTTAAATTGTTTTTGTTTCCTCGTTTATATTAAATTGGAGAGACCAACATCTATCTAGGAGAAGTCTTGGCCAGTAGGTAATGGCCCCTAATCATACCTTTTTTGAGTGCAACAGCTTTGGACCAGTTGCAAGAGGGCATCATTACTTAAAGCATGTTGTTTGTTCTTACTCTTCCATATTGCATGTGAGTTGTTGGTTTTAATCTCTGGTATTTAGAAAGGGACTTTCAGTAAATAATTGCTAGCTTTTAGGAGAAGCAATTTACATACAGATCCTGTGAATGTTCTCTAATCAGAGTAAGAACCCAAGTGTTTAGAAAAATAAGGTTGAGTGAGCTCATGTGGGCTACCAGATTGCTTTAAAGTATCTTTTTAGAATTTGGTGCTGTGACTGTGGCATCTTCAGGCCCATTCTGTCTCCTCTGAAGAACTTTAAAAATAGAACTTAAAATTGTTAATTTTGGACCAGCCTGTCAGATACACTCTTGTCTATGTTGAAACCTTAGAAAATGATCTGTTTGTAGTGGTATGAAATATGGAGGTCTGTGTTACAGAGTAAGCTAGCTGCTGCTTTAATTTTAACTGATTTCCTTCAAGAATTCTGTATTCATCATACAAGAGCCAGAATTGCGAAGAACCCCCTAGATTTGCACACGGGAGTGTGGAGGTAAATTCAGTGTCACGTATCAATCACCCGGCAGCGCTGTGGTTGACCATTTTGGAGTCGACCCGGGTTGCAGTCTGTGTGGAGGGGCTTCCCTTGAGTGTGGGGGTGTCTAAAGCGAGGCTGGTGTGTGAACTCGGTCGGGTCCAGATGGGCCTCCGTCCTCAGCTTACAGGAAGTATGAGGTCACATTTTCTGGCTTTGATTTTGTTGGCATTTGGTTAAGAGAACATTTGGAGTTTGAGAGTGGAAGGGCTCCGAGGATTGCATCCCATGAGTTTACTGTGCTTGCATAGTTGGGGCAGTAGAACAGCTTTGGACCAGTTATACCAAAATTCCAACGTGATTTCACGAAGCTTTTGTCTCATAATTTCTGGGTTTGGGAACTTCTTGATGACCTTGATTAACTAAAACAGTTGGTGTCCTCCCTCCTCCCCCTTCTTCTTGCTGCTTTTAAAATTTTCATTAGCCCTTACTGTTTCTAACTTTAAAGTTGGGCGGGGGGGGGGGGGAAACCCTTACAATATGCAGTATGGTAACTTATTTTTACTTTTTTTAAATAGGGAACTCCTGAATTTGTAACTGCAACAGACTGTGTGCATTACTTTGAGTGGAGGACTACTGCTGCCTGCAAGAAAGACACATTTAAGGCTAAAAAAGAGGTAACAAGGGGACTCAAAGTCATGTGCTTTATAAAGGACATTCTGAGACCTTAAGAATTGAAATCCTGGCCCAAACCTGTTGGGGTAAAAATCTTTTTTAGTTTTCAAATTCCATTTGAGTAGAGATACCATGTGATATAATTGTTAAAATGTGGCTGGGTGGTTTTTATTTTTAGGACAGGGCATTTAAAATCACAGGATATGATTGGATGTAGACTGGCTCACTGTCTACTCAGTTAGTTCTTGGTTTCTGGTGCTGTGCAACCCAGTGGCTGACATGGTTGAGCTTGTGTTTATATTATTCACTCTCCGTACTGGCACCCGTCTCCTCGGCCTTGGAGTGGCTTCTAGATGCTTTGTGAGTCTAGGCCAGGTGTCCCTAAGCCATTCAGTCCTTTGCTGTTCACCTTGGAGACTAGATGTCTCCTGGAATTCCTTCTACTCTTTTCCTGGTGTTTGGTCAAGTCATCTTTGGTGATTAATGAACCATCCTCTCCCCGGGCCCAGGGCCTCTGAGGTTGGCTCCGCTGTATGGCGTTTCCCCTCTCACCACCTCAGGTCTGAAAGTGGTTTTCTGTGCTGGCTTAGACGACAGGCTTTATGGGTTGGTTATTCTCACATCACTCCATTAGTTTTATGTTCTGAAGGGTTGATTTCAAAGACTCTTTTAGGATCTAGGAACTGAAAATGGGAGCAATCCGTTATTTTCACTGATGGCCCAATACGATGTCATTTAAGAAGGGTAAAAAGGGAGGAGTTTGTTTTTAAAAAATAAAGCTAAATTAAGTTATAAATAATAAATGATCAGTGGTTTTTCAAATGTGGCAGTTTGATAGGGAAGTAGAAGAGGCAAAATGTTGCCTCCCGGAAAAGAGCATAAGGAACATTCAGAGAGAAAGAAGTTCCAAGTGTAGAAAGGGTGAAGGTATAATGTACAATGAAACTGATCTGGAGGTGACAATGTCAAATGAAACCTTGAATTTTAACACTTCGGTTAATGAGTCTCCTGGTATATGGTTAGTGGCAGGAAAAGCATCTGAGAACCACGGGAGGGGTGTGCTTCCAGGTCTCCTGTGGGACCTCAGACCTCTCCGTGCCCCACAGATGTCCTCCTGGGCTCTGGTTCTCCAGCTCGGTAGTGATACCCATTTTTCCTGTTTGGACTGAGCGTCCCGTTGCCTTGCTGCTTTGCTGAACTGACAGTTGTGTCTCCCACTACCTGGGGGGTGGATATTGCTTTGCAAAATAAATCCACAAATAGTTACTTGTTTTCTGTTTCTTTGTGTTGGAGGTCAGAAGTCACAGACTACAGCCCCTGGGCCACAGCCTGCCCCTGGCCCATGTTTGTACAGCCCCAGAACTAAGAACACTTTTTACATTTTTACAGGATTGTGAAAAAAGCAAAGAACAGCAACAAGAGAGACCTGTGTGACTCACAGAGCCTAAACTAATTTACTTTGTTGCTCTTTGGAGGGAAGTGAACAGGGGCCTCTTGCTCTTAATCAGTTTTTGGTATATGAGGCGAGAGAGATGGTCTATGTGTTTTCTTAAAACAGTGACATTTAATTTCTCTTCGAAGCTGACCTAAAGATGCACAAGAAATGTGTGCTTTGTTCTCAGGGATACTCCCTTTAGGTCTGCGGGGCAACCGGGGCTCTTTATTCGTGCAGTTTTCATTTATTGAGGGCCTGTCGTGGGCTCAGAAGTAGGATTTTCATTAAAGTTGGAGAGGGCTCTTGCTTTTGGAGAACCCACAGACTGAGGCCACAGAGGGCAAGTCCTCGCTCACGACCTGGGTCCGTTCTGCCTCAGGGACAGAGAAATTGAGCCGGGAGGAGCCGGAGAGCGTGGTTGCTGCTGAACAGCCGCCCGGCACCCCCAGCAGTTCAGAGGGAGCAGATTTCCTCTTGTCTGTCTTCAGCAAGATTTGGTTACATTGTTACACCTCGCAGGCTCTGGTAGCACTTCAAAAACCGTAGTAAATGTTTTATGTTAGAAAAAAAAAATAAAGAAACCCAGATTTGGTTTAGTGTCCCTAGAGTCTTGATTTCTGCACCTCATTTCTGTTGTCAGTGGTTTTGTCCGACTTAGAGTAATTGGGCGGGCAAAGCTCATGATGGTTCCAGACGCTGCCTTTACAGACTGCCCGTATAATGCTTGTTTAGTTGATTCTGGTAGGGTTGTTGTTGTGTGTGTTTTTTGTTTTTGTTTTTTAAGATAGTAATTTCTCTAAAATATTTTGGACATACGTCCCCTTACTGTAGCGCTCTGGGGAACACAGAAAATTCAGGACTGACATGCTAGTGTTCTTACCAGAGTTACATAAATACAGTTAATATACGTACAGCACTAACTAGGTTGATTCACTGTGTGGTGTGTGAAGCTGGCAAACGACCTCCTTCCCCGGCGGCTACATTCCTGCTCTTATGAATGTCTCCATTGCTCTACTCAGTGGAGCAGGAAGTGGGGAGGACTTTCCCCAGGAGCCTTGACTGTTTTTCCGATGCATGCTCCAATTCTGTGGGGTGCTGTGTTAGGCGTGTCTTCTGTTCCTTCCTGGAGGAGAGAGCCGGCCAGAAGTTGCTAAAACTGCCTCGAGTGGGGGGTCTGTGGACCTTGCTTACTGGAATCTCTTTAAGTCTTTTGGTGAAATCGAGCTAGTTTAGAACTACGAGCTCTTTCACACGTGGTCCCGGCTTTCCTTCCCAGCCTGCTCCCTCCTCTCAGAGGCCTTGGTCTTGTAGCTAGAGACTTGCTCCTTGCATTGTGTCCCACACGCCACCCGGGTCGCTCCCTGCTGGAGTTGATGTTTCTGTGTGATGATGGCAGACTTTACATTTGCAGGACATTGGAACCTGGTCCCAGTATGCAGTAATACCTTTAATTTTGGTTGCTTTTCTGCAGGATGCAGTGTTAGGCTTGGTGCCTGGCTTTCTGACCTTGCTGGCTTTGTGTGCCTGTGCACCCCCCCGCCCTGGGATAGACGCCAGCCTCTTCAGTCATCCTCGGGACCACTGATCCGCTGTGGATGTTGGGAGAGATTGCTTTAAGGGTCTGGTTGAAATGAGTTCATGAGTCCCCTGGGGCCGGGAGGAGGTGCCGGTTGACTCGATCCATTAGATCACTGTGAAATCGCTGAGAACCAGACTGCGGAAAAGGGTTAGTAGGTCAGAGCATTCCTGCAGATTTGATAGCATCTTTCTAAGAAAAACTTGTTAGCTACATAGTAAGCAGTTAACTTTTGTTATATATTTAGATCTGCCTGTGAATAGCTTCAGTCTAACAGACAAAATTTTAGGAAAATCATCCTTAGATAGTGATGAAACAAATTAGTTTGAAATGATTGCCGAGAACATGAAGTTTGGGATACCCTCTGGCAGGGTGATTAAAATGATAGTGTATTATTTTGGAAATAAGATTTAAAGGGATGTTTCCCTAAAGACGTAGCAGTAGGTGGTGTTAACCACATGAGCAGGGTCTGTTTTATTCTTGAGCACATCTCTGGACTTGACTGCTTCGCCTTCAGAAATAGACTTTGTAAAGCACAGGCTCTTCCAACTGTGATGGGTTCCTTGAAATTTTAAAAATGAGAGGACATTAGTTCATAGAGCTGAGAGATCATAAGTTGGAATCCAGTAAGGGCTGGATTAGATGACCAGAGGGGGAACTTGTCTTCATGTGTTACTAAATAGGTGTTTGAGGCACCCCTGTGAGGTTCTAGGCATTATCCTAAGCCCCTTGCTTGGGACTACAGGAGTGACTAAGTTCCTGTCTTCAGGGAGCTTACCCACTCGTGGGAGGAAGCTGACAAGTCAGCAAATGGCAGTGCCTGGAAATACACATCAGTGCTATGAAGGAACATCATAGCATAGCCGGGCCCACCTTGAACATGCTCAGGACACTTCCATTAGCCTCTAGTTGGGCAGAATCATCTAGCACAAAGCCTATTCTATAGTAAAGTGTTGAACATCTGATGTAATTTATTGAATGTTATATGGGTGCAGAATCGTTGTCAGTGTGCTGTTTACCCCTGTGGTCGCCCACTGATGGAGCCGCTGCTGCCCAGAATCAGAGACAGGGTCCACCTGCAGATCATCAGCCTGGAGACAAGGCTCAAATTCAAAATTCCAAGTATGGTTTCTACTGAATGCATATCGCTTTCATGCCACTGCAAAGTTGAAGAACCATAAGGTGAAGCACTGTAGGTCAGGGACCGTCTGTTGATCAAGGATTCAGAACTGACAGGACTTGCTGATGGTTTGGAAGGTAGAATGTTAGGGTCTAGGGTGATCTTAAGGTTTTAGCTTGAGCAGCCGGCTGAATGCTGAGATGGAGAACCCTGGAGTAAGAGTAGGTTTTAGGGGAGAAATCAAAGGCCCATTTATTTTTTTAATTATTATTTTTTGGTTTATTACTTATTTTTTAATTTTTATTCAATATTAGTTAACATAAAATATATTATTAGTTTCAAGGGTAGAATTTTTTATATTTTATTCAATTTAGTTAACATATAGTGTATTATTAGTTTCAGGGGTAGAATTTAGTGATTCATCAGTTGCATGTAACACCCAGTGCTCATTTTTAAATGTTAAATTTAAGATGCTTTTGAGTATGTAAGTGATAATGGGACAGTAACAACAGTTATGTGGGCTTGATGGGAACTGCACCCAGAACTTTACAGACATTAACTCATTGAGTCCTTACAACAACCCTCTGAGCTATGACTGTTATTTCCATTTGACACATGGGGAAACGGAGGCACTGAGGTCAGATTGGCTCATGGTCATGCTAAGTGTCAGCAACCAGAGTTTGGATCCAAGCATCCTGTCTCCAGAGTCTGCTGATAAACAAGATCTACTGTGGTTGGCTAGGAAGTCTGGAGTTGGGCAAGAGACATACATTTGGGAATCATTGGTTGGCGTCGAATGACATCACTAGGGGAATGGGTGTAGACAGGGAAATGGCCTGAGAAGTCAGGTGTGGAGTGCCTGCCTCTGCATTAAGAGTTAGAAGGGAGATAAGGAACGTTCCCAGGAGGATGAGAAGGAGCAGCCAGCAGGTGGAAGGAAACTAGGAGTCTCTAGGGGACCAGGCAGCAAAGGGAAGAACTGGTAGGGAAGGGCCAGTGGCATTTGAATGCCGCTGTGAGCAAGGCCAGGGGGAGGCTGAGAATGCACATCGGGTCTGACATCAGGTGGTCAGTGGTGATGTGGTGGGAGTGGTTTTGGTGTGGTGGGAACAGCAACCTCCCATGCCCACATGCAGGAGAGAATGGAAAAGGAGGAAGGGGGGTGGATGAGGAGGAACCAGTCAAGTAATTTCACTGTAAATGGCAGATTTCTGGCATGAGGGCCATGGGCAGTGTAGAGGGGAGGGAGGACATCCGTAAGCTGGCAGTTACTATAGCATGCCAGTGGAGATGGGACAGGAGGGAGGGAAAGATGGTGGTGCTAAATGCAGAGCAGCTGAAGCTCTCATTGGCCTTTGCTTTGTTTCTTTTGTCTCCGGGTGATCTCATGGCCTCCCCTAAGCAGTGAAGACTGGTGTTAGACGACATTGGTCAGAGGCTCTGCCGAGCTGGTAGCCCAAGGAGGTGCATGTTGAAGACTCACTTTTTCTCTTCTCTTCTAGGTGCCATGCTATGCATTTGATGGAGAGCTCAAGAAGCATGATTTAAATCCACTGATCAAGATTAGTGGGGGTTACTTGGTGGATGACTCTGACCCGGACACTTCTCTGTTCATCAACGTTTGTAGAGACATAGGTAGGTTTGGCAGTGGTGGTGGTGAAGGATTTCTTAGAAGGCTTTAGTATCTTTGCCTTTCCACTGCTACTCCATTTGGATATCCATGTCCCTGAGTAGGCGCTCTAAGGAGGCAGGAAGATACTCTGTGCATAACCCCACCCCTCAGCCCCCAGTCAGTTTTGGTTCCAGTGCAGATTTTATGTAGTCTATTGGTCCATTTCAGTGAGTTCTCTTTGCCAGACATTTTGATTCCAGGATTCTCAGGTAACTGACTTCCAGTGAGATGGTGGGAGAATGAACGCCGTGGGTGTGCTGGGCGCCCCAGACCTGCCGCAGCATGCTGAGTCAGCCTTCCAGGGAGGGGCCGTGAGGAGGATGGCTTAGAAGCCGGGTGTTGTGTAACTTATGTCTGTGGGCTTTGAGTTGCAGGCCTGCCTGCGAAAGGGGGAGAAGAATGGTCGAGGGACCTTGGGAACTTGGTTGTGTTGCGTATTTTGGCCTAAGCCAACTTCTTGCCTGGCATTCTCCTTAGGTGCTAGAAGTGGTGGGAGAAGCTTGGGTGTCTTTGTTAAATGAACTGAAGATTGTAAATGATCTTTATCTAAATAGAGCCCTAAGGAATTTTACCAAGTCTTTGTTCTGTCAGAACTTTCTAGAACCTAGCTTTATGTGTTTTTTCAGGGCTAGGGGTTGTTAGTCCCGTAGGCCAAGACTTTCCATTACTCTAGCAGCAGTTGTGTCACAAGTCAATCTTGCTGGTAATTAGCAAATAAAAAGATCATTTTTAGTGTTTTCTTTATGTCCCCGTTTCTCACATAGTACATGGAACTTTGGCCTTAGGAAAGTTTGGAAAAAATACTAAAAATAAACTGAGTACAGGAGGGTGTGGCTGGGTGGTAGGTACAGGAGTTTACAGTGATTCTTTGAATTGTACAAGTACGTTGTGTACCATTTTGATTATTTCTTAACAGTTTTAAAACGTGAGTATATGACATACGTGGTTCAGTAAAAGTGACCAGTGATAATCTTAGATTTTTTTGTGTGTGTGTCAGCTCTTCGCATCATTCTTTTTTTCTCCAAGGACAGCTTTTAATGTTCTTTTGGAAAAAAGCGGAGAGACAAAGTCTGTGTCTTAAGTGGGTCCGTAGCTCAAGTTGGATTATAAAGCTGAAGAATCTTGCAGATTATTGGATTCATTTTAGTTTAGGAAACATTTAGATTCCTGGTTTTTTTTTTAAATCATTTTGAAGATTGTCTGAAATTGGTGGAGATATTCTTTTTTTTTTTTTTTTAAGATTTTATTTATTTATTTATTCATGAGAGAGAGAGAGGCAGAGACATAGGCAGAGGGAGAAGCAGGCTCCATGAAGGGAGCCTGATGTGGGACTCGATCCTGGGACTCCAGGATCATGCCCTGAGCTGAAGGCAGATGCTCAACTGCTGAGTTCTCTTTGTGAGACATTTTGATTCCAGGTGTCCCTGGTGGAGATATTCTTATACAAGTTTTTTTGTTATTCTGATTACTGGTAGTTTGGATTAAACTTTAGTGATTTTGACTCACAGTAATTTTTTAAATTTAAGAGTTTGAAGTTAAATAAAGTTAATATACTAGTTTTTGTCTAGACATTCTCCATCCCCAGGAAGTTGTCTTAGGCCTCAGACCCTGTTTGACATTGACCCTGAGAACCTCACAAGCAGCTGTGGGTTTGCTGCTGTATGCCTAACTCTGCACACTCAGGGTTCTTTCTCGTCTCCTATTTTTGCCTTTAGTAAACTAATGCTGTGGGGGCAAGCAGCACAGCAGGTACTCAGTATGGACTAAACCCACCCACCCTTATGAAGATTTGAAGTACAGCCTTGACCACTGCAGGGGGGCACTTTCCTTTTCATCAGCTGGCGCCGCCTCCTGTCAAACTGGAGAAGATATGGCAACCCTCCCCCTCTGATTGATGAGGCTTTTGTTAAAGACTGGGCTGGGCCATATTTACTCATTCATGGGGGAAATATTTTTTGAGCTCCTATCACGTGCTAGGCACTGAGTCACGGCCCTGGATGGAGCTTATAGTTGGGTGGCACATGCCTGGTAAACCAGTAAACCCTCTGCTGTGGTAGATGCCAGCCATGGTGCAAGCAAAGCCACGGGTCATCTGAAGTCTGGGCATTGTTCTAGGCACATCAAGATGTCCTTCCCCAGACCTTTGGGCGGGGGGATGCACCTGCAATTCTATAGCTGTATAATTAGAGCAAAGTTACAGAGATAGCAAGTGGTGGTGTTAAGAGATTTCAACCCAGAGCGGTCTCTAGGTTCTTTCCATGAATTTCCTCATCTTCCCACTGATCCATGGAGTGCCTGCATCTTCTAGTTGGTTTATAGTTTGGAGAAGGGGATTATGCTCAGGTTAGTGTATCTTTAGGAATGGGGATACTGGCATTCCTTGAGTACAAATTACATTATAGTCCCTATTTCTTTTTTATTTCTTTTATTTTTTTCCAAAGATTTTATTCATTCGAGAGAGGGAGAAAGAGAGCACGAGTGTGTGTGTGTATGGGGGAGGGGGGTTGGGGCACAGAGAGAGGGAGAGAGAGAGAGAAGCAGACTCCCTGCTGAGCAGGGAGCCTGATGGGAGGCTCCATCCCAGGACCCTGAGATCATGACCTAAGCTGAAGGCAGACACTTAAAAATCTGAGCCACCAGGCATATCAATAGTCCCTGTCTCTCAGGTACCTCTTCCCTACCAGTGCAAACCAAGTGCTTTCTAGTCTTGCCTTCACTTCCCAGCAGCTCTGCAGGGCAGGCAGTGCTGTTCTCACTTCATGCATCTGAAGAGGTCACTGGTGTGCCCAGGCCTCTCTTAGAATGGGGCTGAGTCCTAGCTCCTGTTTGTTTCCAAACTTCTGCTACTTTGTGTTATTTTGAGGACCTTCAAAAATTCAGTAATTGTTTTAAAGGAACTTCTGTGCCTTAGGTTAAGTGTGATTGATTAGCAGCTCTGATGTCCAGTCTGATGGATGTTTTACAGACTCACTGCGGGACTCAAGTCTACAGTTGCGTGGCTGCCCCCCCGGCACTGCTGCCTGCCTGGTGAGAGGGGAGCAGGCGTTTGACGTTGGCCAGCCCAAGGGAGGACTGAAGCTCCTGAGCACGGACAGGTGAGTCTGCACTTGCTGTGTGCTGCCTGAGCAGACCTTGCCGATGCTTGTGACATCATGAGTCATTGCTGCTGGTCACATAGGCCACTTTGCTTGTTGATTTTCTAATCATTTGTCTTTATAGCCCCCCCCCCCCAAATGTATATTGCGATGCAACTGTATGTATACGTGTGTTCAGTTCATGAAATAACCCCTACCTTATGGTGTGTTCTGGTATTTTCCATGTCACTCATGAAGTTGCTTTTGTGTCCTTAGTTCTGTTCTTGGAGAACACCATCTCCCTAGTCCTCTGTTCTTGGAGAACACCATCCTGGAGGGGCAGTTTGCTGGTGTGCTTTCTGACTGGGGCACCGCCCGCACCCTAGTTCCAGCAGGGAGTGGCGGGGGGGTTGTTTCTTATAATAAGCTGTGCTTTTGGCACATGCTCTTCTACTGCCTTCATACCTTGAATTATCAGAGGGATGTTTTTCTACAGTGTGTCACACCAGACCACGTCTTGGATCATGCTTTAGATTCCAGGGGGCTTTAGTGGACGCCTTGTTGTGGCTTGTTCTAGCATGGAACGGGTGATGTGTCAGGGCGGGTGCTTCTGTCCATAGAAGACACTGGAGCATAACCTAAATTTAAAAATGTTTGGGAGGTTTCTATATGTGTGTCTGTATCAGTTTGCCAGGGCTGCCTTAACAGTGCCATAGACTGGCTTCAGCACAGAAATTTATTTCCTTTTGGTTCTGGAGGCTAGGAGTCCAAAATGTCAGGAGAGCTGTTTCTCCTTAACTTGTAGACAGCTACCTTCCCCGGGCTGTCCTCATGTCTTTTCCTCTGTGTGTCTGTGTCCTGGGCTGTCCTCTGTTTATGGACACCAGTCATTTCTGGTTAGCTCCATGCCCCTGTCCCCTGTGCTCCCGTGGCCTCATTTTTGCTTCATCACCTCTGTATAAACCTTCGAATACAGTCATATGCAGAGGTACCAGGGATTAGGGCTTCGGAATGTGAATTGTAGGGGAACACAGTTCAGTCCATCCCACCGTTCTAAGTGGCAAGTGGGTGACTCCTCACAGGGGAGAGGGGACTTTGCAAAACACAGGCATTGAGTGAGAGCTCAAGCTTGTCTTCAGAGAAAAGGAAGGTCATTGTTTTCGGCTGTTCTGCGGCTGGCCTTCGCCCTGGGAGCAGCAAGCACGTCCTGCAGGGAGACCCACACGCGCTGTGGTGGCCCAGGCTCCTCCTGGCTGTGGGAGGTCACGGTGGCCGGGGCCCTTGGCTGTCTTCAGCTTAAAGGAAAGAAGATCTTGGCTTACACTTACGAGTTATTGTTTGGAGAAGTGGTCGTGCAGCCGTGTGGCCAGAAATGTGTTCGGCCTGCTCGGCTGTGTTTATTTTGTTTTCTTCGATCGTTTATAGTTTTTTCTTATTTGTCTTACTCGAGCAGCTTTTCTTAGTATTTAAATTTACGTGTTGGTCATTTTATTTTTAAAAAAGCAATTAGCATTCATTGAAGTTTACTTAAAAACAGGTTTTTTAAAAAAAGTGAAAATTAAGGTATTTTGTACTACAGTTTCCTTTATATTTTAGTGTTAATTCTGTTACCCCTTCCCCTCAAATGAGCGTGCTGAATGCCCAGGGCAACAGATCAATTTGAAGGGAACTCCTACTTCTATAACACTCATTTTCTCAACATGTGTCATTCAGGCTTGTCCTGAGTTACGTGAAGGAAGGGGCTGGGGAGCTAGACTTCTGTGACCATCATAGCCCAGCAGTGACGATTACGTTTGTCTGCCCGTCGGAGCGCAGAGAGGTGAGTGTCTTGTCTTAGGAGGATTAATGGCAGCCCACGTTAGTGGGGGCTGTTGAGGCAAGCACATCTGAGGGGGGGTAGGGCGGTGGGTCTGGAGGCAGGAGGGCGTGAGCCGAAAAACGATGTGGTGATGGAATGTCTGGGAAGACGTGATTCCTGGGATGGACTCTCTGGCA
The DNA here is from genome assembly GCF_053574225.1 of Canis aureus. Taxonomy (NCBI): domain Eukaryota; kingdom Metazoa; phylum Chordata; class Mammalia; order Carnivora; family Canidae; genus Canis; species Canis aureus. Next base: position 49,717,647 of record NC_135611.1, read on the forward strand.
TGTGTGAGGGTCTCAGGGGCAGCAGCTTGGTGTGTGCTCTTTCTCAACAACCTGGAGGGGCCCCTACGTTCATCGAAGCAGGATGGTGTTTTGTTCTACTTTGTGTGAGAGGATTTTAAGCGGTTCGTGGAAAGCTTTTTAAAAATTATATAGTAATGCTGGTTTGAATGAATATTCGAAAAGCCATGTATATAATCTTAAACCTGTGATTTCCTAGCTACTTTGTTAGGATGAGGCAAGGTAAAAATAGCTAATTGGTTTATAGAAACAGTAAGAAATGAGTGGAACAGATGGTATGCAGACTGAGTGGAGCTTCTGCAGGCCAGTGTCTGGGGTTTGGGGGCCATGCAGGTAGAAGCGTCCCGGCCAGAGGGAAGGTTCTTATTTGAGGGTCTTGCAGTGGAGTGTTTCATCCCCTCCTCCCATGCTCACAGGCGGGTCCCTGACCCTGTCCTCGTCCTCTGGCTGTTCACTCACTTCCAGCACACTCGTAAACTCCTTGAGGGTAGGGCTGGAGTCTGCTTGTCCTTGGGCCCGTGCCCGGCACATTGCACGTGTCCGTGGCTGTTCGAGTGTTCTAGCAGGTGCGGGGTGCTGATGGAAGGGAGATAGCCTCTGGGGAGGAAGGGCAGGGCTTTCCTCTAATTTATTTCTGTCTCCTCATAATAGAATGATGGAGGAGGAGCTGAATTCTTTGGCGAGGGAACCGTGCTCCCCCTCCCCACAAACAAACATGGAATTTGGTCTGGTTTCGGGCTGGCAGCTGGCCCGTTTCGTGTGTGGGGGATGTGGAGACAAAAGTGCAGTCCAGGCCAGCTTTCCATTTTAGGTCTGCAGACTTGCAGGGCCACGTGGCGTCCGCCTAGCACAGATCAGCAGTCGACGTTAGTTCTGAAGTACACGTTGGGGGGATGTTTACGGGCACTTGCCTTTTGTGCCTGCAGACGTGACTTGAAATCTTTCAAGCCCGATGAGACGTCCTAAGCTGCCGGGGGTCTTTAGTGTTACCTTTTCCTGCTTGTCCGTTCAGCGACAAATGGTTCATCCCACCACAGCGAGGGGAATTAGGACATTCCCTCCCTTCTTTTCCGTGGGATGCAGGGCACTTTGTGGCATTAGCAAAGGAGGCCGGTTTGTGATATGTGGAGCCAGAGGTTCCATTTCCAGCCTCACCGTTTGCGGACAGACCTGGGTGACACATGACACCTTAGCACTTGTGGGTTCCTTTAAGCCTTTACTCAGGCTCATTGAATGCTCTTAGGAGCTGGAATTTGAGTAAATGTTCCCCATATCATATAGATCTTTTTAAGAAAAGCTGTGTTGAATTGACATACTGTAAAATTCGCCTGTTTCAAGTACAACGAAATGGTCATTATTAACAGAACATATTAACAGAATTGTGCAACCTCCAGTACAATCCAACACGAGCACATTTCCATCACCCCAGAAGAGACCTTGTGCCCTGGAGCGGTCACTCCCCACCCCACCCCCAGCCCTGGAGACTGCACTGGGTCACTCCCCACCCCACCCCCAGCTCTGGCGACTGCACTGACTGCACCTTGCCCTGGGGGGAGGGAGGGGCTTTTGTACCTGGCTTTGCTCACTTAGTGCTTGGCACTCCATCACTCGGGGTCCCACTGCCCTAAGCCGAGTGGTTAAACCTCGATTTTGAGTCACCTGGACTTGCAGCTCTGTATCGTACTAATTTGTGGCCCGTGTTTGTAGCCCTGGCACTTTGTACTGTGCTTGGCACATGGCAGGCACTCGGGAGATGTATGCCGCGTGGTGTTGCCTGGAAGCAGAGTGGCTATTCCTGGTACTAAGACTAGTGAAACCTTTCTCCCGAGGATGGTTCACGGGTGACACTACTCTGTTCGACGGTGATCGCCTCCTTCCCCATCACACCAAAGACTAGCATCTGAGCTCCTGTTTGTAAAAGCAGATCTCTGGCAGCAAAGTGGCATAAGTCGGGTTTGTAGTGGGTGATGCCCTGGCTTTCCCCAGGGGCAGGAGCAGATTTAAGGATAGGTGAGGTGTGCCCAAGACCCCATTGACAACCTGAGAAAAGGGGTTACAGACCATTTCCCCAGATACACTCATGCACAGTGATTTCCACTCAGCTTGGGGGTTTGACCAGCTCCTTTCAGCTCTGGTTGAAAGGAGGGAACAGACCCAATGCCTTCACAAGTTATGGCTGCTTGCAGAGGTTGTGGCTATTGGGTTGACGTTGAGTCCAGGCCAGGCTCACTGGCTGAACCTTGAGTGTGACTCTGAAAGAGACGAGAACGGTTGCAAGTAAACAGGGGTTGTTTTACACCAAGTGAGCGCACAATGTGAGGGGCAGTTATCATTCAGAAACAGCAACAGAAGCACATAAAACCCAGCAGCGTACCTTTGAGCTTTTCAGAAGCATGGAGAATTTGCATTTAAGAACATTAATTTTGCTCCTTTCAAACTGTTTCTAATAGGGCACCATTCCCAAGCTCACAGCAAAATCCAATTGCCGCTATGAAATCGAGTGGGTCACCGAGTATGCATGCCACAGGGATTATCTGGAAAGCAGAACCTGCTCTCTGAGCAGCGAGCAGCATGACGTCACCATTGACCTCCAGCCACTCAGACAGGACGGAGGTGAGGGGCACTTTGAAGGGGAAGTTGTGGGGGGTGGGTGCACCTAGCCTCTGCCACTGGGTGTTTCAGAAGGGGGTTCAGGTGTGCCCGAAGTGTGATCCCCTCAGCCTCTAGCGCTTGTGCATGTAACCGAACCTCTCCTCATCTGTTCTCCTTTCTTTAGCTTCATTGTCCCCTTACTACACTTCGGATGGAAAGGAATATATGTTTTATTTGAATATCTGTGGAGAAATCCAAGTGCCGTTCTGTAGTAAGAGAGACGCCGCCGTTTGCCAAGTGAAAAAGTCGGATTCCTCTCAAGTCAGAGTAGCAGGAAAATACCAGAATCAGACCCTCCGGTGTGTAAACAATAATTTTGAAGTGCATTGTGTCTGTTCTTGTGAAACATAACCGACTCTCCTTGTCTTCTTCCTCCTTCCAGTTTCCATAAAGTGCAGGCAGGTCCTGTGGAGCCCACATTCCTGCATGTTTGACGTAGGCGAGTTGCCATTTGTCACTGATCCTGGCTTTCCCAATAAGACTATTTCTGTGAAAACTGCTCATTGTATTATCTATTGTGTGTAGGGAATCACGGTGTAGGAAAGGTATTTGATTAGTTTACAGTCGATTCGGCCTTTATTTTAAAGTGCGTGTTCCTGAGGAGTTCCGATTTTTCTCTGGCAGTTAGAGAATCTAAAATGCCGTTAGCATTACATGAAAGTTTGAAATGACTAAAAAAAAAAAAAAAAAAAAAACATTCAGTACCATTCCTGTTGGTAGTTATCTTCGCAAAAGTGTTAGGAAAACGTAGCTCTCTGCAAATGAGTATTGTGCAGGATTCCTCAGGTAAGACTGTTTATGGCAGTTGCTAGATAAACTCTGTGTTTCTTGGGTCTTATTTATTTTGTACAAAATCCAAAACAAGAGTGGAAGAGTTTTCATGCTCACAGCAAAACCTTCAGTCCTTTCTTCCAGCCAGCTATTACTTTGAAGTACGCGGACGACAAGCCCATACATTTGGAACTCATTTCCTCTAGACGTTTTTCCCCAGCTGGCCAGAGAGCTTGCTGTTTTATGTCAGTACTGATTTGTTGATGGTATGCAAAAGGCTTAATGTAGAAACGTGTAACAATTCAAGGTCCTTTCCTGGTTCTACCAAACCTGTGTGTGTGTTTGTTGCAAACATCTAGATACTCTGATGGAGACCTCACCTTGATATATTTTGGAGGGGACGAATGCAGCTCAGGCTTCCAGCGGATGAGCGTCATCAACTTTGAGTGTAATAAGACCGCAGGTGAGTGCCCGGCGATTGTCCTCGCCACGGGAGCATGTGTGTTCATGGCATGGACCAGGCAAACATTCTCCTTTGGACAGGGCCACCTCTGGTCCCCAGACGAGGTTGCTGTGTTGTAGCGGGTAGGAGTACCCCTGCCACCCCGCCCCACCAACGACACACACATCCTGTTTCCATTTTCCCCTGCTCTCTTGTTTATTTTGGGAATGGGCCCGGCACTGGGCTTGCTGGGAAAGCATTTCTGTCTTGAATTCTGGCTTGCACCGAAGCGTGTGCGGGTCCAGCAGTGTGGGTTTCCTCACCACCCTCGAGGGCTGGTCACTAAAAGAGCTCTTCTTGACCGAAGTGAGTTTCAAGATGACCCTTTCTGCAAACGGGCAGCCCCGTGGTAGAGGCTGGATGTGGAGATTGCAACAGGTCACAGGGCAAATTTAAGTGGAACGTTTGGTTTTTCTGAGTGTTGAAGAGAAGCTTTCTTGCATTCATAGCGGCATGAGCATTTCAAAAAACTGTGCTGCTGTCTGTATCTTGGAAGATCATGGGCACAGTCCATGTCTGGAGGGAGGTGGTGGGGGTCCCATCATCACCAGAGAGCCAGTCTGTCGGCCTCTAGGCCGTGAGCCTAGGTGCATGCAGGCGGACCGAACCTCCACGTGGAGCTCTCATTTCGGAGCTGGCCCTGTTCCAGTCTGGCTGTACAGCCGCAGGAGCTCGAGAGGCTGCCCCACCCCTGAGGGTCTTTTTGGCTATTCGTTCTGTTTGTTTTTTGTGTTTCTATGGCAGAGCTTTGACCAGTGGTCATGAGGCAGGTTCCTATGTGATTCACCAGGGGCTTGGGGAGAGGCAGCTGCACACGACGTGGACTGTGCTCTAGAAGCTCACGTCTGCGACGGTGAAGGGGGTTAGGGCGGTTGTGATTGGCACCGGGCTCTAATAAATTGCCTTGGGAGCAGGCAAAGAAGGGTCCTGGAGTAGAGCAGTTGGGAAGACTTTAAATCAAAGTGCCGTTTGCCGTTTCCAGCAGCCTCCTGCTGTCCCTGGCCCCCTGGCTCCCCTGCCCTCTCACCATTAACTCTGCTTATCTTCTTGGAGCGTGCGCTCTGGTCTCACTCTGGAATTTATTTGCTGGCTCTTTTTTTTTTTTTTTTTTTTTTTAAGATTTTATTTACTCATGAGAGACACAGAGAGAGGCAGAGACACAGGCAGAGGGAGAAGCAGACTCCCTGTGGGGAGCCCGATGCGAGACTTGATCCCAGGACCCCAGGATCACAACCTGAGCTGAAGGCAGAAGCTCAACCACTGAGCCACCCAGGTGCCCCTTTGCTGGCCCTTTTGATAACTTCCACGTTCAAGTGGATTTGTTCCATATACGTTTGTCTTGTATATCTGCTGAGACCCTGAGGCCTTAGGATACCGTAATGGCTGTACCCTTTACAGGCGTTTAGACTGGAAGCCTAGACGGGGAGACAACATGGGGCCTGTGGTGCGGGTCACACAGGCTGGACCAGGGTTGTGGACAGGTTCTGCACCCAGGACTTTGTCAGGAAGGTGGCACCAAATCAGCGGTTTGGGGGCGAGGCAGTGATGAGGATCGAGGCTGCTTGGTGAGCTCTGTGGGGCCATGAGGAGAGGAGTAAGCCAGACACTGAAGTTGGGCAGCTGTGGGGAACTGTCTTTGCGGCACAGGGAGTAGCTCGTGCATAGGCCTGAGTGTGGGCAGGTGTGAATAGGTCAGAGCTTCGCACTCAGAACATGGCTAAAGAGGACTATAGACTGGAGAGTGAGAAGCTTGTATGTCCTGCAGAGTAGCTGGATTTTCTGTAGAAGGTAGCATAGATCCCCAAGGCCTTGGGGTGGGGGGTGAATGACTGTGTTTTGGGTGCATCTCCCATGTTGTTTGAATGCCCTGCTGCTCTCTCCAGACTCCCCATCTTTCTTCCACCCTCCTCACCTCCTCAAGCTCTTAGAGGAACTGTCTCTGAAGTCCAGCTCTACTGTGTCCCCGGGCCTGGGATGTGCACCCTGCTTCTTACTCTGTGTGCCCAGGCCTTGGGACCCCGGGGTGCCCACCCTCCCCTGCTGGCCAAGCTGCTTTGCTGTTGGCCAACTTCTGTGCTTCACGTCCCCCTCCGACCTTGTCATTACCCCTTTTGGCCCCGTTCTGTCCTGGGCTTTTTATAAATGACTTGGCTGAGATCTTTGCGTGCGCACTGATCTCATGTGGGCATGCTGGGAAGATAGAATAATGATCTAAAAAGATCCCAGCAGGTGAGGAGGATATTGAGAAGGGTACATAGTCTGCGACCGCTAGGGGAGAGGCGCCGACACTCAAGCCTTGTGCTGGAACATGCCGATGCCTCAATGAGCCAAGGCTTGAAAAAAAAAAACCGCTAACGGCCATTTTTTCCTCTTTTATCTTTATTATTAAAGATTTTTCAAACACACAAGTAGAACATTACAATGAGAATTTATCTGCTTGTCACTTTTTACTGAACAGTTGCTAATATTTTGCCAAATTTGCTTCATATAAACTCTACGTCACCACTGATGGTTCATAACATTCCACCCCACCTCCATTCCTCCCCGTGACCCAGGGCCTTTGTCAGACCTGACAGGATTCACAGAGATGTCCTCATGCCAAAAACCCAACGTCTTCCTAGGCTGTTCCAGTTAGGATGGTGGCAGGAAGGCCAGACGGGGATGTTAGATGTTTTGTGACAGGTTTTGAGCTTGTTCTCACACTGGAGTTGGAATATAAAATATTTACTACTGCTCCCAGCTCTGTGATTCAGTATTTCAAATTTCAGAGCAAACTGTATGTACAGTTATTTCGTTATTATTTTGTTCAGGCTTAAATTTAGAGTTCTTATTGAAAAATCCCTCGGTGGATTTTGTTTGGATACGTGTAATAATGTAATTTTGGTATATGAATGAATGTTAACTGGTTATATAATATAATGTGGTTTATAGTTTAACTTGGATGTTCTAGAATTATTTATGTTCATAAATCTAGAGCTCACACGTTTTGAGACACAAAGGTGCATACATTTGTTCTTTCAGCCTGTATGTGCATACACCTACATACAACCTTTTGTTTTAGCGGCTTACATCTAGTTTGCTGTAATGCAGTACTTATTGGTGATTGTATCAGATAAGGACATTAAATTGTGTTTTTGGAAGAGCGATATATTGGAGCTACCCACAAATTTAGCTGACTCATTACGTTAAAGATTTCTTTAGTGCCAATGCAGGTCACTGGAGGGACTGGCAGCGGGGCTGCCTTGTGTTTCCTTCTCATCTCGTGTTGTTGCTTTCTGTAAACTTGTCCTTGAAGGACTCTGCAGAATGGGAGCAGCATTTTGTCAAAAATGAGCTAGAACTAAGTGGGATGTCCCAACCTCAGAGGCAGGGAGGCTGGGAAATGCAGCTTAGCTGTGCACCCAGGAGAATTAAGCCATTTTGGTGAGTAGGTAGCTTTGTCTTCGCTGCAGCATGACGTGGGATGGTGCTGTAGGCAGAGAGTGACTTGGTTCCATGGGAGGAATCCATTTTCCCTTGAGCTGTGGAGTTCCAGCTTACTATTCTTCTAAAACTCATTGAGTAATGAAATAAGAATACAAGTAAGATGCACACCAGTGGTTATTGAAAACTGGCTCTCCCTCATCAGTAGATTTCAGATGTAGAACCAGCTCCCAAATGGGGATAGACGATACTAGAACCATTCCTAGTGTTATTTAATGATTTGCCGGCTTACCTGGTGAGAGAGAAACGCAGCAAATACTTCACGTTTGTGGGAAACAGAAATCTTTTTTCAGATAGCGAAATGCAAACCCAGACAAACCCAGTCGGAGTAAGCTGGTCGTCCTTCAGTCACACAGGTGGGGTGAAGAGACGAATAAGTTCCATTGCGGTGGGGGGTGGTGGTGGGGTAGCACATGTGGAGGGAGTGTGGGGGGTTCCCAACGAGAGAGGGTGGGCTGTTTGTTGTCGGGAGAGAAGCTGGGAGTGCTGCATCTGAAAAAGAAGGGATTGAAGTACATATGTTTAAGAGGAAAAAAAAGAAAAGAAAAAAAACCCCACAGTAGTATAGGGAAGTATTGCCTTGTGGTTATGGTTATGATCCTGGCTCTGGGTCCAGACTGTCTGCGTTTGAATCCTGGCTCCTCTGCTTCCTAGCTATGAAACCATAGGCAAATTATTTAACCCCCCCTTAATCTATAAAAATGGGGTTAAAACTGTACCTGTGCCATAGGGCTAAATGTGCCAACGTATATGAAGTATTTACCCCTGACCCTGTTTTCTGCAGACCCCCTATAGCACTTAGATGCTTAGTGCCTGGCTTAGATTGTGCTCAGTACAGGTTAGCTACTCTCGCTGGTATTATAATTATAATATTTATAATATTAAAGATTTAAGAGAAATTGCAATCAAAACATCATTTGCCCTTTGTACAAAATATTATTTCCCTTTCCTTTAGAACATTGTGCACTTCAGGGCACCAGACCTCAAGAAAGGCAAATCATGTAGGAGGTCCAGAGGAGGATTATTAAACCATCAAGGGGTGGAAAACAGAGCTCTGTGCCAGCGGTCCACCAGCCTGGAAAGACGAGGGGATAGTATTTCTAGTAAGGGAAAAATTACCAAAGTTTGCCGAATCCCAGGCTACGTGGATCAGGGAAGTGGCCCATGGAGCGCTGGCTTTCAGACCAGAGCTGACCTGCCAGGGCTCCTTGGAGGTGGGGTGAGCAGAGCACGGAGTAGAGTAGGTGTTGGAGGCATCCATGTTGATGAAGGCGTGATGGTCAAGGGTGCTGTAGTGTCTGGAGGCATGCCTCTGACCTTGTGAGGTGGTGTAGTTCTTGGCATACTTCGATGGGGGTAGTTGTACGTTACGACTCTTTCTTTTCAGTTTAGGTATGAATCTCAGGGACTCCCTCGAAATCACATTGAAAGCCAGTGGTGCTCTTAGAGCTCAAGCTCTGGTCTCTCCCTCTGCCTTTTGGTGAATCCCTATTTAACCCAGAAGATATCCACCAGCCTGTCGGGGGCTGACCACAGCCTTTGTGCAGCAAGCCCTGCCTGGTGGCTTACACAGTCCTCATTAGGCACTCGTTTCATGTCGTTTTTGTTTGTTTATTTATTCATGAGAGATACAGAGAGAGTCAGAGACATAGACAGAGGGAAGCAGGCTCCATGCAGGGAGTCCGATGCAGCATTTGATCCCAGGACTCCTGGGTCACACCCTGAGCCAAAGGCAGACGCTCAACCACTGAGGCACCCAGGCTCCCCCTCCCCCCCCATTTCATGTCTTTGGTGAACGTGTTATCAACAGCCTTATGTCTTAATGAGACCATCTTATCAAGGTGGAAGGGACATAGGCCTGCCGTGGATGGGTTTGTGATTACCTAAAACTCAAGAATCCTGTCTCATCGCTGACACCTCTGATGTGTGGGTTTTGGGACTTGAGTTTAACTGCCTAGTTGGCATTGGTGTCACTGGTTGACATTCCTAGGTCTTGGTCACATCATGGAGTGTTTTTGTTTTTTTGTGTGTTTCCTCCTTAAATTGCACAGGTAATGATGGGAAAGGTGCTCCTGTGTTCACTGGGGAGATGGACTGCACTTACTTCTTCACATGGGACACGAAGTACGCCTGTGTGAAGGAGAAGGAGGATCTCCTCTGCAGCGTCATTGACGGGAAGAAGCGCTATGACCTGTCTGCCCTGGCTCGGCACTCAGGTAGGGCTCTTGGGCCCCTTGGGGCTCTGTCCGTGGCTTTGTGGGAAAATTCTCTTGCCTCTTTCCCTGTGAAGACATTTGGAAATGTTCTTGCTTTTTTCTTTAACTGTCAACTGATTGTATCCTGGCCTTTTCCCCCTTCTCATGCCACAGTCGTATAAATTATTAGAAATGACCCCGAATTAGGAGGCAAAATATCTGAGTCTGAGGTTGGCATGACTCTTCTCATTGGGATGCCTGGGGCTAATCTTATTATAGTTTAGTAAAAATTGCCAAGACCCAGGCCTTGTGCTTTGTGATTAGAAAGTTTTTTACTTTAGATTTAAATTCTTGTTGCTAAGAAGGTAGATCTTGAAAGCTTCTCCCCCAACACACGACTTATTATCTGTGTGTTGTGATGGACGCTCATTAAACATGGGGATTATTTTATAGCATTTACACCAAAAATGAGTACTGTATTCTATGTCAGTTACATCTCAATTAAAAACAATAAAAAGGGTAAATTTAAAGTCTTACAGCAGCCTTCAAGGAGGCATGCTTCCACCTCAGCCCTGGCCTTTCGGGCTCTGATGGTTGAACATGTGGTGTGAAGGGCCATGTGGCCGGCATCAGTCTTTCTTTTCAGCCTGTGCTTTCCCCCTTTATCTCATGATCTCTTTTCCTGTCTCTAAAGTGGGGTCAGCATTTCCTCTCTAACCTCAGATGCTTGTGGGCCTGAAAGGAGAATGGGTTGGGAGCCCTTGGGTGCCGTGTCCCTGGCCGTATCAAAGTGACGAGGTCTGTCACCAAGGCCTGGCTTCATGGTAAAGACTTGCCGAGGTGGAGGTGGAGTCTGCTCAGCAGGTGTCGTTGAGCACTGGTTATGCAGTAGGCACCAGCTGAGGTTCTTCAAACTTGTGGGGGGCCCAGACACCGAGTGCTAAGAATCAGAGTTCCCAACAGGGAAACTGAATCTAGTTGGGACATTTTTAGTTTTACCCTTTTAGCAGCCCTGGAATTAGCTGTAAGTAGAAGTGATTTGCATCTGTAGAGATAACATCTAAGGTAGAGAGAATGCTTGCGTAGAGTCACAGAATTACCCATGTAGTAGGAGTGATTACTCATGTGTTCTGAGTCCCCATCTGGTTTGGACAGTATAATATTAGAAAAAGGAATTCCTGTCGTGTAAGGAGTGTTGAAGAGCTGCATTTTGAACACGAGACCTCTATAAATGTTCAGTGTTGGTGAACTGCCTCAGAAGCTAATGTTCTTTGTACATTAGTAGTTCACCCGGTAAGCTGGGAATGGTGCCACAGGTCAATGCTGGTGCCTGCGTGTTTGTGAAGAGGTGGGCTTTGTATGGTGGAAAGAGAGCACAGTGTTGTGTGTTGTCCTCAGTGAGTTGCCTGCCTTCTACAGGCCTCAGTTTTGTTACAGTAAACTGAGCCATGCTGGTAGATCCCTCTGTCCAGCACTGTTGTTTTAAACCTCATGCGTACAGGGCACATGCTGGGGCTCGCATGCCGTGGCTCAGGCTCCGTGGGCAGCTGGGGGATTCCTACAGGATTCACACCGACCACTGAGGATGAGCTCAGAACTCCTTCCTAGCTTGCTTATACTGTCCGCCTGTCTTCCAGCTGGTCAACCCACCCCTCTCCCCATATCCTTGTCCCTGTTTGTCTTTGCGTGGCCACCTCTGGGTCCTTCCTGATGGTTGACATTGGCACATAGCTCTTCAGAATAACCGTTACCCCTGATGAGTGGTGGGGCTTTCCCTTTGAGCCCTGGCATCCTACCTGTGGAAGGAGTGCCTTCAATCTCTGTGCACCCTTCACGCACATTTCTAAGGCATCCCTTTGGCCATGGTGTCTGGGACACCTGTGATTGGTGGTCCTGCTCTTAGTGCTTGCATGCATTCCCTTCCCATCCTGTGGAGTTTTGATCCTGTTAATATATTACTGGATCACAAGCTGTAGGGGCTTAGGGGCCAATGTGTCTTATCTTCCAGAAACAAAGCATGCCCTGCATCCATTCTGCCAGTGTGTAAGTGGTGGCAGATGTCCTTAACCTCCCTGGTGGTCGGAGGAGGGTGCGTTACTGATGGTGTATCACCCTGCTGCTTCCAGGCCAAGGGCTACCATCCTGATTTGCTTTTGCATCTCTGATTTCACACTTCAGTGCTTAGGAAAACTTTGCTGTGGGATTCTGTGTCCCTATTCCCCTGTGAAGCCTGCTCTTCTGAGGAGGTATTGACATGCTTTGTTTCTACCACATGAAAGGAGAAACCTTAAGATTTTGGTGAGTCTGTGTCTCTGGTATGTCTACATCCAGAAACGTGAGTGCCTGAGGCTTACGGACTACATGCTTGCTGAGCTTGGGACCTTTTCCTTGGGTGTAATCACCATTGATGGTGTGACTCATGGACAAATAATCACTGCCTTTGGCTAAGAGAAGTGTTTTTTGTTGTTTTTTAATTACAGAACGGGAACAGAATTGGGAAGCCGTGGATGGCAGTGAGGAGGAAATAGGAAAGAAGCACTTCTTCATTAATATCTGCCACAGAGTGTTGCAGGAAGGCCAGGCCAAAGGCTGCCCTGAAGATGCGGCTGTGTGCTCCGTTGGTGAGTTGTGCCCAGAGCAGGGATCCCGGTGGTGGTTTTCCTGAAGGCATGCAGAACTCGGCTGCATCCAGTTTGGAGCAAATGAGAAAGTCTTCCTGTGGTTTATGTAAATCTCCTCTGAGTTCAGCAGATATGGGATGGGGAGGAAAAAAAAGTTGATGACTCAAATGTAGGTAAATGTAGCTCTAGAAACTGTAGCATGTCGTTGTCATAAAGCTGGCCAGAGACTCCTGACGGTAGGTAATGCCATAACTGGGAGCAGAAGGAATCAGGCTGGAAGTTGAGTATCTTTTCACTTTGTAACTTGAAGAACAATGTTGCCAGTACCTTGTATAAAACTGATTTTGGGTTTTAACAGCTCTACTGCCTGTAACTGTTAACAAATTACGGCTTTAGGCAAGTGGCATCTCACTTAACTCTTCCTAGAATACTTGTACCCCTGGGGTGCCTGTAGCTGTAACTGTTGGTCCTGTGGCTTTCTTGGCAGAAACTGCTCAGTCACATGTTTCACACGTTACTTGTCTGCCACGTAAGACTCACCTGGAAAACGAGGGGCAGTGAGAGTAATTAGGATGTTTACAAATATTAGATACAGAATTGTGCACCTAGGCTGGGTTTTAGGAATTACCCTGGCATTCAGAATTGGTGATGTGTCTTTTGAAGCGGGTCCAGGCATGCCCATGCATCTGTGTAAGCAGGACTTGGGACAGAGTGTCAGTGCTTGATAGTAAAAGTCAGCTGAACCAAGAGAGAAGCAGTCACCTGCCTGGCTTGCTGAACAAGTTCAATTAGTTTCTGCTTTGGTCCTGGACAAACTCTAGCCTCTTGGCTGTGCTTTCAAAAGACCCTGTGTCTCAGGGGAGCGGAGACCCAGAAACCAGGGGAACAATGTTACTCCATGGGATGGCTTGCTGTTGACCTCGTGCCCATGGAACAGGACGTTGTTGATTATCACTGTGCTGTCTCATTGAGGCTGGACGTGGCCGTGGTGTCTAGAGTGGCAGCCACTGCCCGCCAAACCCATCCCTCAAGAAAACCCACCAACCACGGGGCCAGGCCAGGCAGGCTGGGGATGGGGCCGCAGCACCCTTGCTGGGTCCTGCTGATATGTTCCTACCTCTTCTCCTGTGTCATCATCACTTTTAATCGTGTCTTCTGTTTTTCCCCCTTTCTTTCCGCAGATAAAAATGGATTTAAAAATCTAGGCAAATTTATTTCTCCTCCTACAAAGGAGAGAGGGAATCTTCAGCTCTCATATTCAGATGGTAGTGACTGTGGCCACAAGAAGATAACGAGTAACATAACACTTGTCTGCAAGCCAGGTGAGCCGTTTTGAAAAAGGGAAGAGGCTACATGGGGTAGTGGTTTTTGCCCTAGCTGAGCCCGCATGCTTCATTTCTGTTTCTCACGGGCTGCTGCCAGGAGTGGGAGGTAGGAAGGGGTCGTGCCACACCATGTAGGTTCTAGAACCTTCAGTGGTGGTCTGTGGGATTCGAGCCCCCACCCCCCACCCCAAACCAGTCCAGAAATGAAGAAACCATATGGTGTCGAGAGAGTCGTGTTGCAATTTTCCAAATGAGTTATGAGTCTCTGCGCGGCTTCCTCTTCCTGGGGACTGATACCGAGTGGCCGTGCCGGCTGCTTAACTTCCTCCAAAGGGGGAAAATCGTAAGTGCTTGAAAAATGTTGTCCGTGATCTCACCCTTTAAACACAATGCTCTTCTTCGTTTACCTTTATTTATAGGTTTACTTTGTTTTTACAGTCAAAATCTATATATATATTCATATATTTTTTTCAGTGTTCCTCAAAACATGGCATTTTGTGAATACTTTTCTGTTTCGCAGTTATATTAATAATTTTTAGGGACTTCCTTGTTGCTAATGGCTTGGTCTTACTATTTTTAAATGTTTTCCCTATTGTTGGATTAGTAGCATGTTTCCAGTGCTGGTGATTGTGCTGTTACAGATCCCCTCTCCCCCTCCTGTTGAAATATTTTTTTTGGAAAAATGCCCAGCTGTGGGATAAGGTCAAGGGCTAGGACTATTTTTTGTTTTTGAGTGTTTTTTGAATTGTAAAATATATGTAAGGCAAAAATTGCCAATTTTAAGGAACTCTAGTAAAATGCACAGAACACGAAATCCAACATTTTAACCTTGTTAAGATGTCCAGTTCGGTGGCCTTAAGGACATTCACCACCATCCGTCTCCAGAACTTTTCCAGCTTCTCAGACAGACACTGTCCTTATTGAACACTGACTCCTCACCCCGCCCCAGCCCCTGGCAACCACCCTTCTTTCTGCCTCTGCAGGTTTGATTACTCTCAGAACCTCATGTCAGTGGAATCACAGTATTCATGGGACTATTTTTAGTTTAGGAACGATTAGTGATACATTTTTCTTCTTCGTTGACAGGTGATCTGGAAAGTGCTCCGGTGTTGAGGACCTCTGGGGACAGTGGCTGCTTCTATGAGTTTGAGTGGCATACAGCTGCCGCCTGCGTGCTGTCTAAGACAGAGGGCGAGAACTGCACGGTCTTTGATTCCCAGGCAGGTGTGTGTCTGCATGGCACCTTGTTGGTGTGGTGCCACCTGGAACTCTTTAGGGTTTTTTGTTTTTCTCCCCTTTAATATTTTCTATAAGTTTTAGACATAACCTGCTTCAGAATTATATTAATGCTGTTTCACCAAAAATTTGAAAGTCTGACATTTGAGGTTGAGATAATGAGAAACGTACCTCTTAAATGCATGGTGGAGGTAGGTGTGCCGAATGCAGAATGTGAGGATCACAAGGAAATCGTGTTTGAAAGGGCTTTTTGTATAAGTTAATGGCCTAGAAACCCTACCTTAGACTTTTCAAGAAGGTCATCTAGCTTTGAACTTACTGGTTGTTTATTCACCCAGCAGTTTAGGCTCTTTGAACAGGGTTTTTAGGTTAACACAAATGGGAATGGTGGTGGTGAATCCATTTTCAGGGAAATGTCAATAAGTGCAGTTCTGGAGGCCTGAAGGGAAAAGCATCTTTCCTGCCACTTTATGGCTCCTCGCCATTGGCCAGTTCCTCAGAAGACTTTTCTCTCTCTGAAACTGCGAGCTTGGGGCCACCCTTCTTGCCTGTGATCCAACTGACCTTACATATTGGCATTGTTTTTACTCTTAGGGTTTTCTTTTGATTTGTCACCCCTCACAAAGAAAAATGGTGCATATAAAGTTGATACAGAGAAGTATGATTTTTACATAAATGTTTGTGGTGCGGTGTCTGTGAGCTTCTGTCAGAAGGACTCTGGAGCCTGTCAAATAGCAAAAAGGCAAGTAACTCTTTTTTAGTTATGGGCTTCCCTTAGGTATCTCATACTGACAAATATTTTATTCTGGAATAGGTGTGTTCTCTACTGACATCATTGCTTTTCAAGGAGCAGTAAACACAAAGAAGACCTGGCTTAAAAAGAGGATGCTAAGAGTCTAATTCCCTGGAAGAGGAGCAGACTGCACCCTTAGAATTTACATAATACCTTGCTTCTGGGTAGTTTGCATTTCTTAGTTGTTAGAAACGCACATGTTTCTCTGTTCAGTGTAGTAATAGTTCAGGTGAGATGGTCGTACCTTAAACCAGCCATGCTCAGCGTGGCCTTGGGTCCTGGAGTTGAGGGGTCAGCCTGCCCTTCTACTCTACTGCAGACCCTGGTGATCCTGGACATTGTCCCCACCCCACTGCTCGGCGGCCCTTCCTTCTGCTTCTGGGTTACAGCATCACAGGGTTTCTGGCCTTGCCGTCTTTTCTGAGAGACATTTGTTTGTTTTAGTGATGGAAAGGCTTGGAGCTTGGGAGTGAGTAATGCAAAGCTGTCATATTATGATGGGATGATCCAGTTGAACTATAAGGATGGCACGCCTTACAATAATGAGAAGCACACACCAAGAGCTACACTGATCACCTTCCTTTGTGACCGAGAGGCTGGAGTCGGTCGCCCTGAATATCAGGTAGGAACTGTGAGCCGTGTGCACATGTGTGGGCTTCCATCACTGATGAGAGCCGAGAGTGAGAGAACATCAGTCTCGTGAGGACAGGGGGGAAGAAAACAGTGGGTGGAACACAGCTTGTGACTTTTCTGGAGTGAGATGAGGTTCTGACCAGAGCTGAGGTGTGATCTGTGGTCTTTCCTGGGGAGAAACCATCAACTTCTCTGGCTCCCCGAGACTTACGCAGGAGCCTGTCCCGGCCCTTATTTTAGAAAGCAGAGCTATGATTAGTCTGGTTTCCTGGCCAAATCATCATCTGCTGTGATTTTAATTAATCCTTTTAGATTTGCCTGGGTACCTAGGGCACTCACTGTTCATCTGAACTGGTTATTCAGTGGGCCATACACCTTAATGGTAGCCGACCACCCTGTTGGTTTTGTCTATGCAGCTTGCATCAAAAAATCATCCTAATGGTACTTAACTGAGACTAGATTTCCATCTTCATTTATTACTGGGGTATATTCATTTTAATAAGACACACGTAGATGAGCAAAGTAGATTTACTTTCTTATAGTTCTCATTTACAGAAATTGCCCATCATTTTTTAAATGCTGGCTTGGTATAACATTCCCCTTTGTCTTTGCCACCCTGCCTGTTCCTCTCTGTGTCATGTGATTAGGAGGAAGATAACTCTACCTACAACTTCCGATGGTACACCAGTTACGCTTGCCCAGAGGAGCCTCTGGAATGTGTGGTGACCGATCCCTCCACACTGGAGCAGTATGATCTCTCCAGGTGAGACCAGAGTCCGCCTTCCTTGGCCCTGGCCCTGACCCTAGTCCAGTGTAGTGATAATTAGCTTAGGTGAGCACATAACTGAGTTGAAAATGGAGAGTCAAGTTCTGGGGGTGCAGAAGCAGATGGGGAGTTTTAAGCAGAGTAAATTCTAAGAATAGTCTGGTGGTAGCCTTTGTGACACCCACTGCTCTTTGCCACAGCAGAGTGTCAGACTTCAGCTCATTGTGTAAAACAAGGACTGTCAGTACAGAGATGTGGGGGAGTGGGCCCATGCAGGATCCACTGAGTACTGAGGGTAGTGAAGGTTGAGATGTTCATGGGTATTGTGAGTCATGGTGAGCCACATTCCATAGTTTAATTGGTAGTGTGTGTTTCATTCTGAATGTCCTTAACTACTTAGACATGAACTGTCAGATTGAAGTCTGTTAAAATTAAGAGTATGCATTTGCTTTCAAATTCTAGTCTAGCAAAATCTGAAGGTGGTCGAGGAGGAAACTGGTATGCCATGGACAATGCAGGCGAGCACAGCACGTGGAGGAAATACTACATAAATGTGTGTCGACCTCTGAACCCCGTGCCGGGCTGTGATCGGTACGCGTCGGTGTGCCAGATGAAATACAAAAATGATCAGGTGAGTCTCGCCCTCGCCCTCCCCCTCCCGGAGCATATGACTCAGTGGGTGGAGGCAGTTATTTTGGGACTTCCAGATCAGAGTAGGCCTGGCTGCTGAGGCGAAGCCCTATGAGCAAGAGTGGGGGCCCCCCACAGATGTGATCATGCTCGAGTCATTGTTCAGATTTAGAACTTCATGAGATGCTTTGGTGCTGGTGACCTCTGATCACAGCACAGGGGAGACGAAGCTCCTGATGGCACATCTAGCCTGCGTTCAAAAGCATCTTTCAGACCAGTAGACATGTATAAAGTTTTCGCTTCCAGAGGCTCTTGCTTCTGGCTTGTTAGTGGGGAGGGAGCTTGGGAGAGTAGATCCAAGCATTAGCTTTTACTCGGAGTGCTGGGCTGCACCTCATCATCGATCGAATGCAGTTACTGCCGGAACTTTGGTACGTTTCCCTGTGTTCCTCGTACACAGTGAATCTTAAAATAAGATGTATGTGTGCTTTAAAAATAGCATGTCGGGAATGTACTTTTGCTGGCGCGTTTTTTTCCAGCTTGGAGGTATCTTAAGGAAGCTGACGAGCGCACTCTGGTGGTTAAGAATTACATTCCTTGCTGCATTTACACGTGCACAGACTTGTGTGCGCTCTTTGTTGGAGTGAGGATTTCAGAGTCAATCCTTATATCCACTGGTTCTGTGTTTGAGAATCACTTACTTGTCAGCACTGATCTGTGGCCCCAAAATCAAAACCTGCAGTGCTATGATTCATATGTGGATGTGTGTAGAATGGCCCCAAAGTGCACGTTCCCAGAGAAGGTGGAGCCAGACAAAGCTCTGCCTTCTGAGGGTTCTTCTCCCGAGATGACCATGGAATGGTCATTATTTATTCATGGGGCAGGGTGGAGGAGCGCCAGAGGTTCTTGGTTCAGGGCCAGGTGCACAGGGGGTGAGGCCTGTCTTGGATGCCCATTGGCAGGGCGGCCTCCAGCAAGTTACTTACCACATCTGAACCTCCTTTCCCTTATGGTAAAGTAAAGAAAATAGAATCTGCCAGCATGCGTTGTTCTCAGGATTTAAGGTCGTCATCTCTATGGGATAGTGTATGTATAGGGACATATTTCCCCTGGGATGATGGGTCATTGTTTGTGATGACTTTGTGGACTGCAAGTGCTGTTGCTGAATAACAAGAATCAAAATATATCAGTAATGAAGAAGTCTTGTTTTCTCCTCGGTGGGAAAATCTAACAGACACATCTGTTTGCAGGGTTCCTTTTCTGAGGTAGCATCAATCAGTAACTTGGGGGTCACAAAGACAGGCCCTACTGTGGAAGACAGCGGCAGCCTCCTATTAGAGTATGTGAATGGCTCTGAGTGCACCACCAGTGATGGGAAGCTGACTACCTACACCACGAGGATCCATCTTGTCTGTTCCAGGGGCAGCATGGTAAGGCACATGCTGCCTGTGACCTTGATGCCATCGAGGTCTTTGTGGCTGAGCACCAGTCAGTGTGTCTGTTATAGAGACGAATGAGTCTGGGGGGAGGTGGGGTGGCATTTTCCGTCTGGGTGGTATGGACCCTATCCTGTCCCTTAGTTCTTGTCAGCTGGTGATGGAGGATCCCGACAAGCACAATGGTCTTAGGACAGATTGGCCCGAACCCCTGATGTTTGTAGGTAAGGAAGCCTGGGCCCAGTGCCACACAGGGCCATAGGCGAGCAATGAGGGCTACGTGTGTAACACGTGGGCAGATCAAGCATAAAAGATTAAGGCCAGAACATAGAGAAAGGAACAGAGATTGCTTTTGGCCATAAGTTTCTCAGTCAGGGCAAAGCAGAAGAGGAATCTCCAGATAAAAGTGCTTTGGGGTCATTATGAGACCATCCCAACTGCTTTCTTAAAAAAAACGAAGTTGGTAGAAATATATATAACAAAAGTATCATTTAAGCCATTTTTTAGGTATATAGTTCAGTGGTATTAAGATCCCTCACGGTGTTGTGCACTGTCCCTGGCACTCGTGCCCAGAACTTGGCTCTCCCAAGTCCACTTGCTTTTTCACTGAGAGTTTCACATTTATATCTGGATCGTGTTTTTTTTTTTTTAATTTTTTAAGATTTTATTTATTCATGATAGACACAGAGAGAGAGGCAGAGACACAGGCAGAGGGAAAAGCAGGCTCCATGCAGGGAGCCCGACATGGGACTCGATCCTGGGTCTCCAGGATTAGACCCTGGGCTGAAGGCAGGCACTTAAACTGCTGAGCCACCTGGGCTGCCCTGGATCGTGTGGTTTTTGAATAATTACTACACTCTAAGGTGAATACAGAGTGGAGATAATGAAATTCAGGTTTATTATTAAATTATTGAGGACAGTCAGGTACACATTTTAAGGGTCTGTTACAGCTTCCTGTAGCTTCACTGAGACAAAGAGCCGAAGTAGGCAGTGCTAGCCTTCTGGGGACTTTGTCACACATGTCCCAGTTGCCTTCAAGATCCCAAGTTGTCTGTCATTTACCAACACATGATTTTTTCCAAGAGATCATTTTTTGGAGGTAAAGAAAGGGTCTCTGATAAGGGGATGAAATTACTAGCTGGATGAGCATGGGCCCGTGTTGTGCAGGAAAGGTGTTCCATGACTGAACAGTAAACCCACTCCTTGATTAGCCTGGGGTGGGTTTGCTGTTGTCTTCTCAGCCTCGGGAAGAACTCCCGGCTGCTCAGCCCCACCCTTACTGTCCTCTGGGCATGTCCATGTCCCCTCCTTAGAGCCTTGCCCCCTTTCCCACTCTAGTTTCTTGTTGCCGTGGAGATAGTGGACTGTTCCAGGAGGCTTTCTGGGATCCTTAGTTTTTCAGCCTTCCCGGGACACCTTACTTATGTGGACAGTGTATGTTGGCTTTCAGAGCAGCTTCATGTGGTGACTATCTCTGAGTGCCTTATAGGGCCGGCCATGTGCTGTGCATGCAGACACTGTGAACAGAAGTCTGTCCACAGAATTCAGCAGGCCACAGAACTTCCATGCCTAGAGCAGCTCCTTTTCACAAGTGCACTGTGGGGCAGAAGGGAAGGATGTGTTTCTGTTTGACTGTGAGAGATGCCGAGGCTGAGAGGGCACTCAGTGGGCATAGTGTGGGCTTACCATCAGGTGGCCAGCACATCCTCATCTTGTGAGCCTGGGCGGGTGTCCAGACTCTCTTGCGCCCCTGTGTTCTCGTCTGCGTACACCCAGTGGATGAGTACAGACCCTGGTTCCCAGGGGTCATTGGGAGTCTCCGTTGAGAAATGCTAACAAAACTTCATGGAGCAATGAGATCTCTTGGTGGAAGCGGCTGTCACCTGCAGTGGGCAGGCCTTGCATAGAACATGGTGTGGCACACGTCTGGGGGTTTCTTACAGGTACACACCCAGAAGAGTGTACAGAGTGTAAGTTGACACAGTGAGCAGAGCTGTGCAGTCAGACCCTACCTAGAGCAGCATCCCAGGAGGCTCCCGTTGCTCCTTCCAGTCCCTTCTCCACCCTCATGCTGGTCTCTAACGCCACGGGGCAGTTCCCCAGTTTTGAGCTTACACAGGACATCATGCACACTCTAGTCTGCTGTGTGGTTTCTTATGCCCTATACTCTTGGTGTAGAGTGTTTTTCAAAAGCCTGGACTAAACACAAACCCAGATTTGGATCCCAGTTCTCCTGTTTACAACCATGTGACCTCAGGTGAATTCCTTGACACCCAAGCCTGAGACATACCATCCCTTTAGTAGGAATACTGAGGACGTTACATTGTAATTTGGTAGTGTACATGAGGCAGCTAGCCTGTCACAGATGCGTTCTTAAACATTCAGTAGAGTTGGCTGTTTTTAGACACGATGCCAGTATTGTCTTGGTGAGATTGAGCTCAGTCTTATCATATTGACTGTCACCCGGGGTTTAATTTTTCAGAATACCCACCCCATATTTTCCCTCAGTTGGGAGTGTGTGGTCAGTTTCCTGTGGAATACAGAAGCCGCCTGTCCTATCCAGATAATGACGGACACAGACCAGGTACGTGTGCTGTCCCGGGGCATCTCCCCAAGCTGCCTCTGGATATTCCCACCCAGGTGTCACCGCTCTGCACTCACACCTCCCCTTGTGCTTCCATCTGTTATTGGCATCACCTTTTCCTACACATTGACAGCAGGCCTCTGGGAATCATCCTGCATCGCACTTCCTGACCCCAGCTCCCAGGTGCTTGCCCGAAAATCAGGCCCTCAGCTTTGCTGCCCAGTGACTGCAAATTCCTACCTTCTCCATTCCCCTGTCCCTTTGACATTGCAGTGGCATCCCAGTGGGCTCTGGGGGTTCACCACCACTGCAGAGATGCAAGTGGTTAATACATTACCCTAACACCTAAAATGTATTGGTGCCCCGTCATCTGTAGGATCTAGCCCATCTGTTTCAGTACATTCAAGGTTTTAAAACTTGGATCCCACATTTATTATGACCATTTCTTGTATGTGCCTCGTGCCGTCCTGGCTCGTCCTACTCTTTGGCCTTGGCATGTATTCTTGCCCTTGGGTGAGCCCTCTCCTGTAGAGCGTAGCAGCAAATGACTCTGTGATGTGTTTTCTGACTCCAAAGGGAGACTTGTGGATTCACAGCCCTGCGTGTTTTCTTTATGGTGGGACTTACTTTGCTCCCTCCCCTTTTAAAATCTCCGCTTTGACAGCAGAGCCCAGACTCACCGAATGGAAAGGTCTCTGCCAGGGTCCTGGGCTTGTGGAGCCTGGGGAAGGTGGGGATGACAGGGGTCCACACTCTGTCTGCATTCCTAGTTTCTGGGGTTGGGGCTGCTGCTCCTTTCCCTGCACCTGGCAGAGTGCTCAGAAAACAGACATGGGGAAGGGGAAGGTTTATGATGTCTCCTAGAAGAGGAGGGGCGGTGAAATCCCTTGTGCCTCCCATTATCGTTACCTCTAATGAATGAGACAGAAAACAGAACACTTAAACCAACTTTGAGTTTTTTGTTTTTGTTTTTTAAAAATTATTTATGGGTTGCTTCCACTTAATTTTTTTTCATTTAAATTCAATTTGCCAACATATTTGCCACCATTAGTTTCAGATGTAGAATTCATTAATTCATTAGTTGTGTGTAACAGCCAGTGCTCATCACATCATGTGCCCTCCTTAATGCCCGTCACCCAGTTACTCTATCCCCTCACCCATCTCCTCTCCAGCAACCATCAGTTTGTTTCTGAGAGTTAAGTGTTTCCCATGGTTTATCTTCCTCTCTGAATTTTTCACGCTCAGTTTCCCCTTCTTCCTTTTTGGTCCTTTGCACTATTTCTTATATTCTGCATATGAGTCAACCTAACTTTTCCTTCGGGGGTCAGCTTTGGTGGTCTTACTCAGGTAAAAATTGTAGCCCTAAGAGCTTTCAGGTAAGTTTAATATTTCTAAGCCCAGTATCACACTTGGGTAGACAGCAGGGGCCATGTCTGAAGGGGCTGGTGAGTACACAGAGGGCTGCTCTTCTGATAGGGGTTTGAAGTCCATGAGAGGCGCATGTTTTGTGAGGTCCATACATGTAGGCTGTGGAAGTGCTGTGTATTTGCTGAGCTCCTGTGGAATTGGATTGAACATGTCTCTTTCCCCCCATTGCTCTTGCAGGCCTGTTCTATCAGGGACCCAAACAGTGGCTTTGTGTTTGATCTTAACCCACTGAACAGTTCCCAAGGATATGTGGTCTCAGGCATTGGGAAGACTTTTGTGGTAAGAATTCTGTGATGAATTTCCAGTTTGCTTTGAAACCAGGAGAGAGTGCACTGGAGTCACCTGCAGCTGGTGCAGCTGGTGGCAGGTGTCTTTAGAAATGGCCCAGGGCACTGTGGTGGCAGCTCTCAACTGGAAAGAGAAGAAAGAATCCAAATTTAAGGGGAAACGGAGGTAAAACGCACTCCCATCCTGCTGTACTGCAGATGTGTGAGGGTGCCATTCTTCCGAAAATCCATTATTCCTGATCTGTTGCTGTGTGTCTAGAGCAGTGGTCCTAGGCCAGCAGCATTGGTGTCACCTGGAATTTGTTAGAAGAACAAATTCTGTGGGGTGGGTCCTTCAGGTTGTTTTAACCAGGCCCCGGGTGATTCTGTTGTCTGCTGGAGTCTGCGAACCACTAGTCGGAAGGAAATGGTACTTATGTTATCCTATAAAAGGGCAACGACCTGGGTGGCTGTGTTCTAGAATCTTCCGACACCACTTCCTTCATCAATAGCCTTGACGGAAGGAGAGAATAACCTTTGAGAAAAGGAAGTTGGGATAAGACTGTCTTATGTAAACTTGATACCGAGGGGAACTTTGTAGGTACACCTCATGCGGAAGAGCATATGGCTCGTTCCATAGCCCAGGAGAACACCCAAACGGGATTTGTCCCTCAGTGGCACAGTGGCTGGTCATCCACCCACCCTCAGCCCCCAGATTGCTTCTACGGAGTTTGGTTTAAAATAGGTGAGAGCGTATGTGGCCACATGTAAGAGTGAGAGGCAGACAAAGTGTTGGTGCACTAGAAAACATGCTGGAAGATGCTCTTACACAGAACATGCTAGAAGCAGGTCAGACAGGCTCTGCCTCAGGCACACTAGCAGAGGTGTTGGGAGATGGCAGATGTGTCTGGTCTCCTGGGTGTGGCATGGCCAGTGTGCCGCCAGACGAGCTGTCTACTGAGCACACCACCACCCACCAGCTGACTGCCTGGCTTTGTACCCTCGTCACCTAGTCCTGCTGGGCTCACTTGCCCTTGGATACACCCAGTCTCCTCCTCGTGCTGCTGAAGCTGCCTAGCGAGTGAGACCTCTCTGGGGGCTCCTGGACACCTCCAATTGGAGGGGCCTGCAGATGTGGGCGGCCAGGATGGCCAGTGCCCACAACATGGCAGAGCAAGCCCAGGCTTCTCTCAGCTCTGTTGTTAATTTATGGGCATGTCTGTGAAAGAAGGAAAGGGAGCCTGTCCCAGAATTTCATCCCCAGGCCTCGTGCACACAATCCACTCGGCTGCTGAGCACCTGTGTGCAGTATCATCCTAACTGGCCATTTCCTTAGTCGGAAATTGGTCTTTAAGAAAAGCACTTTCTGTATGTAAATCTTGACTACGTACACACTGTCCATGATCATTTAACAGATGTAGAGAAGTCTTCTCTGTGTCTTCATACCAGAGTGTATTTAACTTCATTTTCATGACAGAGTGATATCGACATCTTATTTCTTCTGTTAGAGATGGTGTGTCGTTATATGCAATGTATCTCTTGCATTTAGAGGTACAGGGCTGTATAAATAAACCTGTTTATTTTTCCTTAGAAGCAGTGTATGGACATTGCCATTTGGACTTAAATGTTGCATTATGTACTATTTAGAATTTTACTGAACATGTAAGTTGGTAACCTGAATGCAAACTAGTTAGTCTGGCAGGGTTTAAGTTCCTAGGGCTCTTGTTTGTGGCGAGTTATGTAGTCTGAGTTAACATGTACGGCTCTTGCTGTCTGGCCTGCAGTTTAACGTGTGTGGCACGATGCCGGTCTGTGGGACCCTCGATGGAAAACCGGCCTCTGGCTGTGAGGCGGAATTTCAGACAGAGGATCTAAAGAACCTGAAACCCAAAAGGCTGGTTGGACTCGAGAAAACCCTCCAGCTGTCCACTGAGGGCTTTATAACTCTGACCTACAAAGGGCCTCTCTCCCCTTCCACAGGTGAGCTCAGGACCATGTTGTTTTGCAGCTAATGAGCATCCTGGGGGCTCTGACTTGTCTAGGAACCTTCTGCGTGTGCACTGTAAGCAATGGTGCAGTCCTGTCACTGCCCTCCTGCCTCCGGGCCACAGCACCGCACTCCAGAATTGTCCTGTGGCTCGGCCAGGCCCCTGACATGCGCTCCTGTAACTAGGGGGGTTGTGCTGTTGGCTCTCCTGCTGCCTGCCCTGTCCCCCAGTCTCCCAGCATCGGGCCCCTTGGTGGTCCGATGACATGAAGCTGTGTGACCTCCGAGACTGAAGCAAGTCTCTTTGCTTCAGTCTCCTCCCTCCTAAACTGAACAGGGATGATGCTGTTACCTGCTGCTTCTGTGGACTGCTGTGGGTCCTTGGCACTGCGACTTGGGCCCCCTGGCTGCGGGAGCCCTTTGGCGGTCTGCCTGCTTGTGTCCTTAGTCCCCTTCACCCTCCCAGTATTCTGTGTTCAACACAGAGTTTTTTTTTTTTTTTTTTTTTAATTTATGACAGTCACACACACAGAGAGAGAGAGAGGCAGAGACATAGGCAGAGGGAGAAGCAGGCTCCATGCACCGGGAGCCCGATGTGGGACTCGATCCCGGGTCCCCAGGATCGCGCCCTGGGCTAAAGGCAGGCGCCAAACCACTGCGCCAGCCAGGGATCCCCACAGAGTGGTATTTTAAGTGTTAGATCATGTCACTCCCAGCCACATGCACCTGGTGTAGAAGCCGGCACAGTCACAGTGGCCGGAGGGACGGCATCCCACTCCTCACTCTGTCCTGCTCTGGAAACCGTCAGGGCTCCCTCACGCTCCCTTGTGCGCCCTCCCCTCCTGAGCCTTTGTCCTTGCTCTTTCCTCTGCCCATAGTGCTCTTAACCTCGGGATGGCCCTATGGTCCCTTTCTTCCCTTTCCTCAGCTGTTGGCTCAGATGGCCACCTCCTTCAAAACCCTCAGCCCTGTGGGGTGTCGCCTGCCTGGGTCTACTGCAGCTTCTTTCCTTACACGTCTTGCCATCTTGTGTGCCCTTGACTTTATGGCATGCGCTCGGTATTGGGGCCCCTGGATGGGGACGTAAGCTCCCAGAGTGGGGTGGGTGAGGGTTTCTTCTGTTTCTTTCACTCCCACGTGTGCTAGGAACTTAGTATTGTCCAATAAACCAGCGACGTCAGCTCCCGTTTGGGTTGAGAAATGGATGCTGTGTTTGTTTTCTGGGGTATCAGGGTGGAGGGTGTTAGGCTCACCCTGTACACCTGTTGTTGTGTGGGTCATTATGGTGTGGGTGACCGCTCTGCAGCTCACGTCAGGCCCCTTGAAACAAACCCAGTGCTGTGATGTCGTCTTAAAGGATGGCTGGGAGATTAGTTCCCAGGGGAGCTGCTGCTCTGGGCTGAGCTGTGATTGCTGCTCTGTTTCTTCAAGTTTGGCCTCCTTTCTCCCCAGGGAACTCTTATGCCTTTATCATCCGCTTTGTTTGCAACGATGATGTTTACCCAGGAACCATCAAATTCCTGCATCAGGACATTGACTCTGGCCTGGGAATTTGGAACACTTTCTTTGAGTTTGAGACTGCACTGGCTTGTGTCCCTTCTCCAGTGGATTGCCAGGTCACAGGTAAGCCTGAGAGGGCTGGGTTTAGGAGGCTGGTCGAGGCCCTGTGTGTAAGGGTATAGATGCACATGTGTGAATGTGTGGTGGTCTGCAGTGTGCTTTGTTTTATAGGCAGCATATTTTTATGTGCTTTTTAGATCCTTCAGATATTTTTCTTGAAGAGAATCCGGATATAGAATTAAGATTTTTTTTTTTTTAGATTTTATTCATGAGAGAGAGAGAGAGAGAGAGACATAGGCAGAGGGAGAAGCAGGCTCCCTGCAGGGAGGCCGATGCGGAACTCAATTCCAGGACCCTGGGATCACGACCTGAGCCAAAGGCAGATGCTCAACCACTGAACCACCCAGGTGTCCCAGAATTAAGGATTTTAATCTATATTTTGGAATCAGAAGCTACTTAAGAACAGAAGAAAATTCTCAGGAGGAGGAAATACTATCAGATCTTATTTGAGGACCTTAAAGAAAGTCTTCAAAGCTCTATAAGGCACACCTTGGATGCTGAACAGTGTCTCCAGGATGCCTTGTGCTCTGCAGGTGGCCCTGTACCTCCACATCAGTGGTGCTTCATTGCAAAGGGCAGCATCCAGGGGGCAGAGCTAGTGTATGCATCTGTAGGGAAAGCCTTCTAGCTGCTGTGGCTCTCCTAATTGCTTAGTAACGAATGTCGAGTTTGTGAATTGTGAGTCTTCAGGCACGGTGAGGGTGGTGCTGTAAGGCTAACGGGAAGGCAGGGGTAGCTGGAGTGTTTCCATATATTTCAGATGTTGCAGGAAACGAGTATGACCTGAGTGGCTTAAGCAGAGTCCGGAAGCCCTGGACGGCTGTGGACACTTCGGTTGATGGAAGAAAGAGAACTTTCTATCTGAGTGTTTGCAATCCCCTCCCTTATATTCCTGGATGCCACGGTGAGTTGAGAGCATTTGTCTTGAGTTCCATTTGCCTTTTTCTTGTCCCCCTGCCCCGGATGAACTCCTGGCTCTTGCAGGCAGTGCAGTGGGGTCCTGCCTGGTGACAGAAGACAACGGCTGGAACCTGGGCGTGGTGCAGATCAGCCCCCAGGCTGCAGAGAATGGGTCCCTGAGTCTTGTCTATGTCAACGGTGACAAGTGCGGGAACCAGCGCTTCTCCACCAGGATCACGCTTGAATGCGCACAGACTTCGGTGCGTGAGCTGATGACACGCAAGTGTCCTGCCTGTGGGGCTTCCGTTTCCCGCTTCCTTTCACTGTCTCAGTCTCTCAGAGTTCAAACCTGCCTGTGTTTTCATGGGTTTTAGGCCTCTAGTAATATTTGCCTAGAACATATGATTTTCGTCAAGGTTTTACATGTTTAGTACGTGCTGTATGTTTATATTGTGGAGGTTGAAAGTTGGATATTGATTGTAGCTATCTTTTTTATTTTATTTTTTAAAGATAAAAACATAAGTTGTTGGTTTCCGTCGTAGGGATCACCAACATTTCAGCTTCGGGATGATTGTGAGTATGTGTTTGTCTGGAGAACGGTGGAAGCCTGTCCTGTCATCAGAGTGGAAGGTAAGACCTGGGGCCTAGCCCACCCATAGCTGTGGATTAAGTAGCATATGTTCCAGACAGCATCCTAGCTGCAAGACCCCATAGTAATGGCCACGTGCATGATGATGAGATGCTGATTAGCAGAGGGATAATTTCTTATCCTTGTGTTTTCACTCCACTGCACTGCTAACCTTGCCCAGGACATTCTCCACACATGCCTGGAGTGATGATAGGCTATTGGCTTCTCACATTTGAGAATCTTAATTTGGGGTTTTGTTTGGTTAAGTGGATCTTCACCCCGTGACCTCAGCTATTCAGAAAGCTATTTGTTAGGCAATCTGAATTATGTGTACAGACACAATGAGAGAATGTAGAAATGACATTTAATGCTTATTTTAAGGCAGTACTCACCTGACTAAATATTGGAAGACTTTTTGCCCCAGAGAGTGAGTGCAGGTAGGATTGCAGTTGCACTTCACTTCCTGTGTGTTCTTGAAGGAGACAACTGTGAAGTGAAGGACCCAAGGCATGGCAACCTGTATGACCTGAAGCCGCTGGCTGTTAATGACACCATTGTGAGTGCTGGCGAATACACCTATTACTTCCGGGTCTGTGGCAAGCTGTCCTCAGATGTCTGCCCCACTGATGACAAGTCCAAGGTGATCTCGTCATGTCAGGAGAAGCGGGGACCCCTGGGATTTCACAAAGTGGCAGGTACCGTAGGTTTTTCTTCTGCTCTTGTCCCAGAATGGAATTACGTATTATGGTGCTATGCTGAAGGATGACATCTTTCTAGAGTAGAAAGAAAGCTATGTTCTGGTGAAATACTTCTGATGTTTCTGATTTTCACTTGATTTTCTTAAGCTGAATGCATACCAACAGGTGTCATTAGAGCTTATTCTGTTCTTACTTGGCAATTCCAGGTACTGATTGTTTATTGCAACCCAGGGCACACTGAAGTAGCCAGTAATGGGTGTTCTGGGGTAGTACTTTCTAGAGTCAAGTCAGAGGGGAGGCATATTTAGTACAGGGTTTGGCGATGAATGTACAGGACAGAGGACAGGCTGTTGGTCATCATGCTAACTCAGCAGTTGGGTGACTGATACTACAGTTAAGAACTACTTAAGAGACAGAGTGTGCACAAGGAGGGGAGGGGCAGAGGGAGAGGGTCTCAAGCAGACTCTGCGTGAGCCCAGGGCTCGATCCCATGACGCTGAGATCAGGACCTGAGCTGAAACCAAGGGTTGGACACTTGACCAAGCCACCCCGGCACCTCTAAGTTTAAGAACTTTTAAACAGAAGTAGCTGATGTGATGAGTGTGTGGGCAGCCCCTACGGGCAGTCCTCCTAGGTGATGAGGCTGAGATGTGGCTGCTCTTAGTTACGTTATTTCATGTTAGTCTGTAACATTGTGACCTTGGGCAAGAGGAGGCCTGGTTTTATTCATCCTGCAGCACAGTGGGTCAGGGAGCAGGCTCCAATGCCCTGGGGGCCAGGCATACTTGATCTTCAGCTATTTATTCAGGGTACATGATGTGACATGTCTGTTAGGATAAGCATGGCGGTACCAATCCTTTTATTAATCGGGTTCTTTCTGAACAGGTCTCCTCACTCAGAAGCTGACATACGAAAATGGCTTGTTGAAAATGAACTACACCGGAGGGGACACCTGCCATAAGGTGTACCAGCGGTCCACGACCATCTTCTTCTACTGTGACCGTAGCACCCAGAGGGTGAGTGTGCTCAGGAGCTGTTTCAGCACTCCTGCTGCTTTTGGCTTTATAAGCCCTCTCTGCTCTGGAGTTTCAAAATTCTCTGTTTAGGTAAAGTGTAAATGTAGTAGTTACAGAAGCTATGTTGAAACCTTGGTCAATTTGGATTTTCATGAACAGAACCATCCTTTACTATTTTCATTGCTAAGATCTAAGGTGTAGTAAAACCAGCTGAAGTTTCCCGTCTGACTTGTCTCTGTTACCTCCTCCAGCCGGTGTTCCTCAGGGAGACTTCTGATTGCTCCTACCTGTTTGAGTGGCGAACACAGTATGCCTGTGCACCTTTTGACCTGACTGAGTGCTCATTCAAGTAAGTACACACGTCTTTTGAGTCCTTTGGACAGCCAGAGGAACGTGGCAAGGTTTTGCTCTAATGATTAACAGTTGGGGGACAGGATGTTAGCTTAGGTGGTTTCTAAGCCTTCATTTCTTCATATTCAAGTGAGCGGTTGGACGAGGTTACCTCCTGGATCCTACCCAATGTTGGATTTTGGTGATTTTTTTTGTGTTAAGATGCATACAAGGAGGTGATTGCACTTGGAACAGAAAACTTTGCATGATTCATGGATATAAGGCGGGTAGAGTGACCAGGATGTCACCTGGCCTCCGCTCCACCTTGCACGCTGCTTGTGTTTGAGGACACCACTGTGAAGGAGGTGTAGAGAGGATGAGGGGCTGGGGTGCTGGTGACAGTGTGGGGGAGGGGACCCCCCAACTGCAGGTTCTCAGGGGCTGTCAATGGTTCTTTTGATCTCTTTCACCTGTGGCTCCCAGAATCAGGTGGCCGGCAGCTCCTGAGGGAAGTAGAGGTCTTTGCTTGTGTGAATGTCAGCAGACATTCCGAGTTGTCCTTGGAACTATCACAAAACACATCCTGCGTCCTATCCCTGGAGGTTTTGTCTGTGGTTCTGAATGGTTAAGGGATATGCTCTCACTTCTGCTGTGTGAAAACCCTGAAAAGCGTGGATCAGAGCATTACAGCATCTAGTCCTGGGGGGATGTGTAGTCATTTCCAGGTTTTCCTTCTTTCCCGCTCTATTTTGTTGTATTCTCTCCTTTCGTTTAGGTAAAGTAGAATTTTTTTAAAGTTTTAGTAACGAATGGAAAAGTGTATGTTCAGGGATCTGTGTTAAGTGACATTACTTTTCCTACCTAACACTTTGTGAGCGTTTTCATGTGAAACAAATTCCTTTCTCATTTCCAGTGAGCTTGAACGATCCTCCCGAGTAGATAGCCTAATTGACTTAGCCATTCTCTTACTGCTATTTGAGACTGTCTTCCACTTTTTGAGATTGTACAGAGTCTTTATTTTTATGTTTTTTTGTCCATAAAGCTTTTCCTACTAGATTTCTTTATGCTCCATTTTAAAAAGAGTTAATGAAGTTGAAATGAATGATCAGTTAAAATGGAAGTTTGCTATGCATATTCTAATAAATTCGTGGGGATGTAAGAACGTGTGAAATGAGGTCACCTTGTCGGTAAGGTGTTCTCTGACCACACCATCTAAAATCTCCACCTCCCCCCACCACCTCGCCCTAGATTTCATATCTCCCTTGCCTGCCTTTTTTCCTCCTTAGCTTTAATCACACTCTGACATATTGGTTACTTTAAAAAATTTGTATCCTGTTTATGGTGTTTTTATTCTGGTAATTTCTGTAAATTTCATAAGAGATTTGTATATTTGGTTCAATACAATACCCTCAGTTTAGCACGTAGTTTTTGAATGAATGAATGCTTTCCGTTTCTCCTCTTCTGGCTGAGACCTTGTGAAGTAGCATCTGTGATCGTGCCTGTCTTCACCCGGACCTGGTGCTCCCTGGGGACAGAGTGTGCATCTTGCTCCCCATTTAACGCGGCACCTGGTATGGGGTTGGCTGTCAGTAACACTTGTATGTGGGATTTGTGTAGTGAGTAAACTTCAGCCTGAGCAGACCTGCCCACACCAGTTCATCTTTATCTCGGTGGCTGTGGTCTTGTCAGGGTTCAATAGCAGGTGGCTGCTCCCGAAGGTGCTCCATGCCGCAAGCACTCCCTGTAGCCCACTGTTTGCTCTTGTCCTCTCACTGGCCCAAGCAGGGGGAGTGCTTACTTTTCAGGCCCAGTCTTTGCTCTTTTTTGGATTAATACCTGATTTTGCTGAACCAAGTCTTGAAGTTTCCTGAACTTGGGTTCTGAATCTGCCAGCAGGTCGGGGGTGGAGGGATGGGGGTCCAGTCTGAAGTTCTGTCCCTGGGTGAGAGTTGAGGCCCAGGATGCCAGGCACAAACCACACCTTAATAGCGAGACTTTCTGGATGGACTGTAACAAGTGAGCCTGAGCCTAACCACAGTGTTTTCCTCCCTACAGAGATGAGGCTGGCAACACCTTCGACCTCTCATCCCTGGCAAGGTACAGCGACAACTGGGAAGCCGTCACGAGTACTGGAGCCACCGAGCACTACCTCATCAATGTTTGCAAGTCTCTGTCTCCCCAGGCTGGCTCGGGTGAGAGACAACTCTCAGTGGGCTCATGGCTTGGGGGAAGATCGAGTAGGAGCAGGATTCCTTGAGG
The DNA here is from genome assembly GCF_053574225.1 of Canis aureus. Taxonomy (NCBI): domain Eukaryota; kingdom Metazoa; phylum Chordata; class Mammalia; order Carnivora; family Canidae; genus Canis; species Canis aureus. The sequence goes on from NC_135611.1 coordinate 49,750,424, forward strand.
GTGCTTTGGCCATGAAGTGGCAGAAGGAATCCCATAAGGGTCTCATGACTGATCCCTGGGATGGTCTAGCCAAAGTCCCTGTGGAAGGTGCTGCTGGGAGCATAGTAACCTTGTGTGAAATGAGGAGCATAGTAACCTTGTGTGAAATGAGGTGGGTGGAGGTAATCATAGTGGTAGCTGATTCTAGCAAAACAGGAGACTCGAGGGGTGAAACGGAGGTTGAGTGCATGCCCTCTAGGTTTACCAAGAGTAATGTGGGTGGTGCTCTTTTACATGTGAGGCCATGGCCCCCCTCCCCTCACTGCCTGTGCCGGGCAGACCAGTGACAGTGTGATCTGCCACTGGTCTCTCCTCATCCACGAGGTGGGACTAGTTCTTCATGTACGCCAGGTGGCATAGACGTTTTGGGGACTGGGAAATTGGCAGAGTTTTTGGTAATTAACTCTTAAAGACGGTATGTGAACAGGGCCCATTTAGAATGTCCTGTTGGCTTAATCTAGATATCTTAGCCTCAACATATTTGGGGTTCAAAAATAATTCAGGCTGTGAAACCTTGGGTTCTCCCCACACCCCGTTCTACCTATGGTAAAACAGCATTTAGAATAAGTCCTGTGGCGTCATTGTCATCTCATGGGAAGGAAATAGTAGATCCTTTGGAATGGCTGTTGGAATCAGATATATAGCATATCTGATGTCACTTGCCAGGTAAATCCTAGACTGGAAAATCAGCAAAGGTAACCCTTGACCATGTCTCATCTTACAGAGCCGTGCCCTCCAGAAGCAGCTGCGTGTCTCTTAAGCGGCTCCAAGCCTGTGAACCTTGGCAGGGTGAGGGATGGGCCACAGTGGAGAGAAGGCACCATTGTTCTCAAGTATGTTGATGGTGACTTGTGTCCAGACCAGATTCGGAAAAAGTCAACCACCATCCGATTCACCTGCAGCGAGAGCCAAGTCGTAAGTGACACAGTGTTCTTGGCCCTGGGTGCGGCAGCTGGGGAGCAGTAAGGAGCCGAGGGCCAACGAGGCGATGCGAGCAGAGGCTGTGATCCTTCGGACACCTGGGCCTACCAGCAGGTGCTAGCGGTACCACTTCAGCCCTGTGGCCTGTGGGCACCTCCTCTCTTTTCTGGCTCTTGGGGTGCCTGACCTGGCAGTTCTAGTCTCAGGATTAGTTGGTTCTGCTTGGAGTTTGGTCCCTGAAGATCTCCCAAAGGCCGTAGGGCAAACGGCTATTTGACAACCCACCCTTTCTCTTCACGGATGCATCTTGGGAGAAGCAGAAGGTTTGACAGACCTCATTCAGGGCTGCTCTTCACTTCCTAGCTTGGTTACTGAACTACGTTAAGCTGTCTCTCCATGAACAACACGAGCTATTTGCATGTGACCAAATCACTGTGAGGTTTAGCGAGAAGAGGTTGGAGGTGCCGGGCCCCACTGCTGCTGTGTGGTTGGGGCCTGTAACTGGGGGCTAGTCTCATTTCTGTGGTTGGTGCCTCTAAGAGGTTGCTGTGGTTTAACAGCTGTGGGACTGAATTAATGGTTTCTCTGGACTGTTTTTCTACCCTGGAGCATCTCCACACGTGAGATGAATGTGAAACCCTGTGTGCTATTGCCTAGGATTAGGGTTGTAGCTAATTTTAGGAATAAGATCAAGCTGGGCCGGTGCACTCAGTGTTAGGACGAAGCGCCCACTGTCTCCACCTGTATTTGGCCAGCAGTGGTAGGAGGAGCCCAGGGAGTCTGGGAGCCTGGGGTCTGCCCTCTCAACAGCAGTAGCAGCTGGGCCTTCCTCCTCCAGGAACCATACAGAGGCTTGGTGTAGACATGAGCCACTGGGGACTGGACACCTGGGCCCTGATAGACCTTCTCAGCTCTGTAACTGGGCAGAGGCTCATGGCAAAGGAAGAAATTGCTGACAGACATGTGTGGGGAAAAGCGAGGGTGGTGTGTGAGGGTCTCTGCACGTGGGTTGCCCAGTAGGTTGGGCTGCAGGGTGGGCTGTGGCCAGGTGACAAAGACGCCAGGGGTTTATCTGGAAAGGAGTGTACTGCTGAACCAGTCTGAGCAGCTCTGTGATGGACAGGAAGCGTGGGGGTATACGGAGCAAGCCTTAGCCAGTGCAAGCATCAGTAGAATAAATGAGGAGTTCTCTGGGTGGAGCTTCTTGTTTTGTCTATAATAACAGATTTGAGTTCATTTGCTCTTCAGAGTGTTATCAAGTATTTACTCTTTCCTGACTCAAAAGAGCCTCTGAGCCTCCTTCTTCACCCTGCCCCCAGCTTGTCTTTCCCTAGCCTTAGCTGTAGGAACATCTCCATGGTCCCCCAAGTGGATTTCTGGCTCTGTGTCTGTCTCACCCTATGTGTGTTAAGCCCCTAGTGAGATCCCAGGAACAGATCCCTTTGCTTTCCTAAGTCTGCTCTGACTCCATAAAGACATTGGCAAAAATTCCACATCGCAGAGGAGCTCTCACTTGATGGAAGTTGATGTTTCGTAGATCTTGTGCCCTATTGGCAATGCTCTGTTCTTTGCTCATAGAACTCCAGGCCCATGTTCATCAGTGCAGTGGAGGACTGTGAGTACACCTTCTCCTGGCCCACGGCAGCCGCCTGTCCTGTTAGGAGCAATGTGCACGACAACTGCCAAGTCACCAACCCTGCCACAGGTGAGGGATGCTGCCAGTCATGGACCGCCACCCCCACCCCCACCCCACCCACACACAATGAGGACCAGTAACTGACCCTCCCCATGGTGAAGACTCTGTCAGTCACCAACCCTCCACAGTGAGGACACTGCCAGTCACTAACGTCCCCCACAGTGAGGACGTTGCCAGTCACTGACCTGCCCCCTACAGTGAGGACACTGCCAGTCACTGACCCTCCCACCCATAGTGAAGACACTGCTAGTCACCAGTGCCCCATAGTGAGGGGCCCAATGTGAACCTGGGGAGCAAGCCACCCTTGGGCAGCAGCATTCTATCCTGTGTGTGCATGCTGGCCTCTTGTTTGGCTCTCCCCAGTTGTGTTCACTAGGAGTTCTTCTTCAGTGGGGAAGAGATTGGTCCATCTCCCTGTGAGCCTAGCTGTCTGTAACTCCTGTGTCCGAGGGTACCAGTCATGCTGGCTGTAGGCTTGCAGGATGGGTTAGAATCAGGCTCCCCGTTAACCTTCCAGTGGTGATGGGAGGGCAGCTAGGATACTTCGACTGCATGTCTCTGCGGGGCACCCAGGAGGGTGCAGGTGACATGCCTTGACTGTGGGAGAGATGCCATCGGGCTCTCCTGAATCCCACCAGAATCCTGGTGGCTGCTATGGCCCAGCCCCAGGAGGAGGACAACGCTATGAGCCGCTGTCTTCTGGGGAAAAGATGAGCTATCATGTAAGTTTGGAGTCTGCAACCTAATGAGATAGACTGGCTAGCCAGGAGCATATTTAGGGCCAGGTCAGTGCACGAGGCAAGGGGGACTCATTGCAGGATGCCAGAAGGCCTGATGGCCAGCATGGTCTGTGTGTGAGCATACTGGCATCACTGTGTGTCTGTCCCATTCTCCCTTGCAGGACATCTGTTTGATCTGAGCTCTTTAAGTGGCAGAGCTGGACACACAGCTGCTTACAGTGAGAAGGGGCTCGTGTACATCAGCATCTGTGAGGATAATGAAAACTGCTCCCCTGGCGTAGGTAAGTGCCATGGCTTCCTGCCTACCACCTGGCTCTCCTGTCCCCAAGACTGTCCCCAACCTGTGCATTCCTGTGGCAAAAGAGAGGAGTAGATACAAAGGTCAATCACCTTCTATGTGGTAACAGTCCGCTCATGCAGGGGGGCACATGGTGATGAAATGGTAAATGCAGGACACTTGCCAAAACCACATTGCACACTCAGAATTACATATTAGCTCTGGATTTGCAGAAAGCAGTCCTCAGAAAAGTGGTCATTTGAATACACAATGTGTTTTCCGTCTCTCTTTACGTTCGGTACAGGGGCCTGCTTTGGGCAGACCAGGATCAGTGTGGGCAAGGCAAACAAGAGGCTGACCTACGTGGATCAGGTCTTACAGCTGGTATATGAGGACGGATCCCCCTGTCCTTCCAAGTCTGGCCTCACCTACAAGAGTGTGATCAGCTTCGTGTGCAGGCCTGAGGCCGGGCCCACCAACAGGCCTATGCTCATCTCTCTCGACAAGCAGACGTGCACGCTCTTCTTTTCCTGGCACACGCCTCTGGCCTGCGAGCAGGTGGTGAGTCTGGGGCTGGGTCTGTGTGGCATCTGTGAAATGCCTGCCTGATGCCTGAGGGTCCCCACAGCCCAGGTGGGCCCTGGTTACAGCATCAGTTTTACTGTTCACTGTCCTCCACTGCCCCGCCCCCCCAGCAAACACTCAGCATGTTTTATTCACCCGATATTCCCAACCATGAGTAGTTGTAAGTGCCCAAGCATTTGGGGACGTTGATCCATCTTTCGTGCTTCTGTCCTGCTTTTAAATTCCTCTGGGTGCTCAGTGGTGGTAAGGAAAATGTTACGGGATGCTCCAGCAAGGCCTTTCCTATCTAACAGACGGAGTGCTCTGTGAGGAATGGAAGCTCTATTATTGACTTGTCCCCGCTCATCCACCGCACGGGGGGCTATGAGGCATATGACGAGAGCGAGGATGACACCTCCGACACCGGCCCTGACTTCTACATCAACATCTGCCAGCCGCTGAACCCGATGCATGGGGTGCCTTGTCCTGCCGGAGCGGCCGTGTGCAAGGTTCCAGTTGATGGCCCCCCTATAGTAAGTATGGGAAAGGCAAGGCAGAAACAAGTTTTGCATGATTTTTAACAACCATCATGTTGAGTTTCTTTCTTTCAATGGAAGGTTACTGTAGCAGAGAGAGAAAGAGAGAAATGAGCTGGGGCTGCATATGTCCTGGGGCAGTTGGGGAAGAATCATGGAAGGATTTATGCATTGAGCGAGCCATCAGGCTGATGATGGCGGCCAGAAGGTGTCTCTGAGCTGTGGAAGAAAACTGTGAACACCTATGAATAGATAGACTTTGGTATCATGTTAGGACTCTAAAGGTTGACCCTGACCAGGAAACTTTTATGTGAAGTGGCAAGAAAGAACACTGATAAGAGCTTGGTTTCTTTCTTTGAAATGCGTGTCTTGGGTAAAATGCTTGGGAGGTGCAGGAACTTTCTTTGGTAAATGAGTCATTCAGGGTAAGAGCAGATCTAATTGCTGGATACCCTGCCTTGAAAGTTTGAGTCTCCTACTAGCACTCTCTAATACAACTTTGGCTCTTTGAAAATTGTCTTCATGAGTTATCTTCACGTTGTGGGTTTTTTTTTTTTTTTTTAAAGATTTATTTGAAGCAGAGAGAGGACGAGTGGGGTGGGGAAGGGGGGACCGAACCAGACTCCCCGCTGAGCAGGGAGCCCAACTTGGAGCTCCATCCCAAGACCCCAGGATCATGACCTGAGCTAAAGTCAGACGCTTAACCAACTGAGCCACCCAGGTGCCCCTGGAGATGTCCTTTTAAAAATGGACATTATCTGCAGCGTCGATGGAGAGAAATGTTGGGAGTAGGTGGGGAAATTGGCCATGATTCAAATCTCACAAAGTCGTAGTTCCATGAGGAGCAGAAGGCCTGCGTAGACCACATCTTAGTAGGAAGCACCTGATACTGTCCTTTCTGACTGTGCAGACTGGGACCCTGATGTGAATCCCTTTCTGAGAGGTTGGATCCGCTGCATTTTTCTGCCTGGCTATCCGATTTTAAATTTTAAAAACTGTCGCCAGTTCCCTACTCAGAGCAGCTGTTGCATCATTGTGGCCTGAATGTGGCCCACAGTGAGGAATAAGAGCCTCGCAGCTCACTCACGCATGCACTCATCATGCACACGTGCACTGCTTCTGGCCATTCATCTTTCCTTCATTCTTGTGTTTATTTGCTCAGAAATATTTACTGAGCAGCCAGTATGTCAGATGCTGTGCTAAGCAATAAAACACGTTGGAGAACAAAGCTGTGTCCTCCCTAGGTTGTACTGAGGTGCACTGCCAAGATGCCAGGCAGTCCCGAGATAATGTGAGGTGCTGGTCATGGAGGCAGGCCAGAGTGGGGGCCGATAGCTCCTGCTGCGCACCATCAGGTGATAGGAGACCACGCAGCATCCTTGATGTGCCCAGAGAGAGAGAGAGTTCCTATTGCTGGGAGTCTTTGAAAATTGCCCAGGATTAGAAATAGAATCATCGTTAGAAATTGTAGGATCAGGGCACCTGGGTGGCTCAGGAGTTAAGCGCTTGCCTTCAGCTCAGGGCATGATCCTGGAGTCCCAGGATCGAGCCTCACAACAGGCTCCCTGCATGGAGCCTACTTCTCCCTCTGCCTGTGTCTCTGCCTCTCTCTCTCATTCTGTGTCTCATGAATGACTGAATGACTGAATGAATGAATGGTCTTTAAAAAAGAAAGAAGTTGTAGGATCAAAACTGATGACTGCTAACAAACTGAATTTTCTGAGTAGCAGCTTATTGTCCAGACTTGGCAAGTGAGTTACTGTTAACCTAGTTTTTTTAGATGCTTTAGTTTATTTTCAAAACAGATGAAATACTATTTTTACAGTTCTGTATCAGTCTTTGTTCTGCTAACCTGGGGAGCAATTTCCTTAAATGTTTTTTTTTTCTTTGCTTAGGATATTGGCCGAGTCACCGGACCTCCGATACTCAACCCTATAGCAAATGAAGTTTACTTGAATTTTGAAAGTAGTACTCCTTGCTTAGCAGACAAGCATTTCAACTATACCTCACTGATCGCATTTCACTGTAGGAGAGGCGTGAGCATGGTAAGTGTGCACAGTCTGGGTGTGCAGCATGGATTAGTGAGCCAGAGCTCCCAGCCCAGGAAGCATGCATCAGTTAAGGATGCCCGTATTGAAAATGTATGCAGTCATCTCTTATGTCAGTGGTGCATTGAATAATGTAAAACCATTAATTTAACAGTGAGTAAGCCCACACTGAATTAATGGGGCAGACTTTGCACATCAAAGCCTGCTATGATTTAAAAACATGAAGCACCTGAGCACAGGAGTGGTATTCAATGGTGTCTCCCGACATATAAAAGTGTCATCTTTCTTTTTCCTTTTTAATACTGTAGCATTAGTGATTTTATTCCTATTGGGAATTTAGACTGACTTTCGGCAGCTATCATCATTCATGATACAACCTCAAATTTAGAAGTTAGCAAACAAAAGAAGGCCTCCAGAAGCAAAATGGCTCTAACAAAGTTACACATGTTACCCCTAAGGAGGTTATTCACTTCTGTTCTATGTGCACTTAGAAATAACACGGCTCCCATCATGAGTACCATCTTGTTATGGAGGGTTCCTGTGTACGTTTTTCTTGCTTTCTGTGAATGGGAGATGAATGGGTAGGTCGTGCCCCTGTTTCACAATGACTCGGAGCTGCTGGGTGATGCATGTGACTCGTACAGCCCTGCAGCCCTGCTGCTGCGACCCTCACCGTCTGTAGAGAGCTCTTTGCTCCAGGCAGCCTAGCTTCACAGCACAGAAGCTGTACTCCTGAAATCCGTGAAGCTCTGAAAACTTGCAGACCTCTGACATGAACAAGTGGAGGCTCCTCATGCTATTTGTCCCACTTGATATAAGAATATTCATACATTTTGCTGCAGAAATATGAATGTGCTTGACTATAGGACTGGGTGTGTGTGCATGTATATGAGACAGAGGGGTAATAGAAATATGTATCTCAAATTACCTCTTAAAATCCTGAAGAATGAATTGCAAGGCTCATCTGGCCCTAGGAGCTCAGTAGATGGATTATAGTTCTGGAATGTGTCTCTTATGAATTCACGAAGATGATTTTCTGACTTCCTGGCTTGTAGCAGATTTGTAAGGGAGAGGGAACTCTGGCTGCCAGATAGGGGTGGGTTGACTGTGGTAGGAGGGGATGTGACAGCAGCCTGGTGACGACGGACAGTACGGTAAGTAAGAGCAGGGAAGACACAGACCATTGCTGCCTGGGGCCTCCCTGTATAGTGCCACACCACAGCTCAGGGCCCTTGGACGTGTCCCTGTTCACAGATTGTCCCTTGGCCGTCAGGATAATCTTGAGTTATCAGGGCAGGCGGAGCTGTGATCAGTGAACCCTTTTTATCTCTTTGTATGTGTGTCTGCACGTTTGCATGGGTGTGTCTGTACAGGCGTCTGTCAGCACACACAGCTTAAGGCAGCCTGGTTTTATCTGTAGAAAGGCGACACTATCAGCATTGCATTCTTCAAAGGGGATTGTTTTGAAGATCCACCTCCCTTGAGCGCTGGTTATCTCACCTTCCCACAGAGAGAACGTGTAACGGCTTAGCTCTAAAACTGCTAACCATGTGTGGTCGGATGTCCATGGGGCTTGTGCTGATTCTCTGAGCAGCAGCAGCGTGTTGGAAGTGAGCAGTGTTCACTGGGTTTTAGAGAGGCATCTCACACTAAATGTTCACTCAGCGTTGGAAGGATTTTAGAGATTTTCTTCCCCTGTGGTTTTTATCTTTAGCGGGAATACTTTTTCCACATAAGTTTATAGAAAAACAGATTCTCAGCGGCAACTAAAAATGAAATTCTTGACCAGCTGCCCCATCTGTGTTTTTGTGGCTGTTGCTGAGCAGGGAAGGGCATAAACACATGGATCCAGAATACTTGGCCAGTGGAAGGTCTGGCCATGTGTGTGGCCCTTACGGTGAATATCCTCAGTTTGTACAAACGGAACCGCTGCTGGCCAGCATACCAGAGCCCTCGCCCCCCCCTCCTGTGCAATGCCAGGAGCTCAGTTTCACACCCTTCTCTGTCATGATATTTGAAGAACTGGTAGTATGGACACAGAGACTCTGTGTCTAAGGGCAGGGCGATGTCCTGGAAGTAGTGAGGGGTCCCATGTGTGTAGGCAGGGCTGCCTGGCAGTGGCATGAGGGCACAGCGGGTGGTGATGACTGGCCCTCCCTCCCAGAGGGGGGCTGCTGCAGGTCACCCAGAGCACCCAGCAGCCTCACAGCCATGGCCATGGCTCCCTCCCCTGCCAGGTGCAGGGATGGTACCCACTGTCCCGGAAGCAAGGGTTTCTCTGTGGTGCCAGCAACAGGAAGGAGAACTGTGTGAGGACGCTGTACATGACCCATGTGGGTTTTTTTTTTTTCTGATAGGGAGCTCCCATGCTGCTGAGGACCAGTGACTGTGACTTTGTGTTTGGGTGGGAGACCCCGCTGGTCTGTCCAGATGAAGTGAAGATGGACGGCTGCTCCCTGACGGATGAGCAGCTGCACTACAGCTTTAACCTGTCCAGCCTTTCCAAAAGCACCTTCAAGGTAATGCCACTCACCCAGAGCCCGCTGATCTTGGTGGACACCGCGACCTGGATTCTTTGTGTTATCCACTTGTGTTGTAGGTAATGGGACACCTGTGACCACTCAGGCACGGTACATGGAGGGGTAATGGGTTTAGCCCCCATCCTGGACATGCACAGGATTAGCCTATTGGGGGTTTTAGATTGTGTAGCGAACAAGGTACAACCAACACTTGAGCTCTGCCCCACAGTTCAGAGTTTCACTCCTTAGGGCTTTGTAAAGATTAAATGGTGCAACAACAGAGATCAGAAGGCTGCTTGGGGACGTGCATATGACCAGGTCCTGCAGAAGGACAGGGCCAGGTCTGGTGCACCCCGCAGAGGCCACGTGTAATTCCCCCGTGTCTCCTTCCAACCTGGCTTTAAGATACACAGAGGCAGCTATTTTGCTGAGTCAGAGGCGATGGATGGAGGGAGCTGACTTGTGATGCATCTGGGGGTGGGGGCTTATCAGGCCTGTGTGTCATGGACTGTTGGTGATATTGATGAGGCCATGGGCATCTCAAGTCACTGGTGTCTGGGGGACCTTCCACCTCTGGGCCTGTAGTCTAGATGTTACTGAGTTATACACTGTGGACTGTGCCCACCTGATCCCAGCACCTCCCAGGGGGTGGTAGCTGGGGAGTAGTGAGCCCAAAAGCCAGTGGTGCTAGCTCCTGTGATGGAGACCTTCCACAGGTGTGACAGGTGTGCAGCAGGTGTGAGCCCACAGAGGGCGGGGCTGAGCAAGGAAGGCAAGATCCAAGCTTAGTTAGGCTGTGTCTGCTTTCTGCTCATCGATCCAGACCTCAGCACTCCTTGGGCTTTGGGAAGGAGGATGAGCAGCCAGTAGGGGCCTGGAGGGAGGAGGAAGAGGCTGGGCTTGGGGGTGTGGTATGGATCCTTCCAGTGGTTGGAGGGAAATGCTCAGGTGGTGGGTAAGGCATTGCCCTGCGGAGGCAGGTCAGGATTGGCGAGAAGGTGGAGAGGACCGAGACACCTGTGCAGAGCCCCCGGCAGCCTCTGCTTTCTGGCACAAGTGCACCTCCCTGCAGTGATGGCTCTCTTTCTACCTCCAGACTTCTGACCCCCCACGTGTGCTATTGTCTGTCCAGGTGACTCGAGACTCACGCACCTACAGCATCGGGGTGTGCACTGCGGCGGCGGGCCTGGATGAAGGAGGCTGTAAGGATGGGGGTGTCTGCCTACTTTCTGGGAGTAAAGGGGCATCTTTTGGACGGCTGGCTTCAATGAGACTGGATTACAGGCACCAGGATGAAGCTGTCATTTTAAGTTACGCCAATGGAGATAATTGTCCTCCAGGTAAATCTTTGTAGCAGGATGTTTTAATGTTCCTTTAAAACGTGGTGTTAGACCCGGCCGCAGGAAGAAACTGAGGAATGAAGCTCCAGATGCTATGAAAGTGGACTCCTGGCTTGGACCACATGGCGTTCTGTCCACACAGCCCTGAGTGTGAGTGCTCGGGCCTCGGACACACCTTGGCCTGTGAGCCACTTGTTACACTGTGACCAAGAATCCCAGTGGTCCCAATGTTGGCTTAGGGTGATTGCTTCCACACGAGATCCTTTTGAGCATTCCTAGGTGACCGTGCCTGGCAAGGAAAGCATAGCTGATGTGCTGGGAATCAGGGTCACCTAGATGTTTTTCTTTTTTCCAGAAACTGAGGCAGGTGATCCCTGTGTGTTCCCCTTCATATTCAATGGGAAGAGCTACGAGGAGTGTGTTGTGGAGGGCCGCGCAAGGCTTTGGTGCTCTACCACTGCAAACTATGACAGAGACCACGAGTGGGGCTTCTGCAGACACTGTACGTAGCGGAGCATGCATCTGGGCTCTGGCTGCCACTTAGTCGGCGTCCCTCCCAGGCTGGCTTCATGCTCAGAGCTTTGTGGATGTCTGGGTTAATTCTGTCGCATATATTTTTCCATGTCAGGCCTATATTCCATAAAGAAAGGACATCTCAAATTCTCCGTGGGATGTGTTATGTGACCATGTACCTAGACCGGAGTAGAGCAGGGCTGAGATGCAGATGCTGGGTGGTCAGCGAGGTCCATTCAGTAACATGGGGGGTTGGTGCCCTTATGCTAATTTGCAACATTGGCGAGGCCCGTTCCTGCCTCTGTAGAGACCTACTTGTCATGGGTCTGCAGGCTGGGAGTGATGAGAACAGTGGTGGGCTCATTCACTGGCTCTCGGCTCTATGGCAGGCCCAGGACAGGGGCCGGGCCTTCAGGGTGAGCCAGACTTCGTGCCCTCGCTCTGATGATGCGTGGAGACCAGGGCTGTGAGCGAATCCTTCTCAAATGTGTGACACCCACAGATGGGAGTTCTCAAGGAAAGTGATGAGAAAATGCATTAAAAAAATTATTTTTTATAAAGGAACAGGAAACAAGATGATAGAAACTATAAAGTGTTAAATCTTCAGGGTGCTGTTATGTATGTATATATTTATTAATTTAAAGATTTTATTTATTCATTCATGAGAAACATAGCGAGACAGAGAGAGAGAGAGGCAGAGACACAGGCAGAGGGAGAAGCAGGCTCCATGCAGGGAGTCTGACGTGGGACTCAATCCCGGGTCTCCAGGGTCAGGCCCTGGGCTGAAGGCGGCGCTAAACCACTGAGCCACCCGGGCTGCCCAGGGACTATCATAGTTTTGAGGCTTCTTAAGATCTTTCTCCTGGTCTGTTGGATGACACTCATGTTTTTAGTTAATTCCAGGTCTCTTACTGTTGCTGTTTTTATTTTTTGTTCTCATTCATGCGTGACCAAACGTTGAATACCATGAGGGATTGAGCTAGTGCCGTGGGGTCATTAAGAAGCACAGAAAGAGACAGACACTGGGCCCTGAGGGGCCTTGGTCTGTTCAGGGTCGGGGTAGGCGTGAATGAGGCAGGCTGAGTTCTGGCTGGGGCGCAGGGGCAGTGGGCACTGACAGGTGGAGTCATCAGCATGGAGCACAGCAGAGTGGGTGGGGGCTTGAGAGCCGGCCTGGGACCACGCTGTGGTCTAAGTTTCCCTGCGTGCCGTTCCCCAGCAAACAGCCACCGGATGTCCTCGATTATCTTCAAGTGCGATGAGGATGCTGATATCGGGAGGCCACAGGTTTTCAGTGAAGTTCGTGGCTGCGAGGTGACCTTTGAGTGGAAAACAAAAGTTGTCTGCCCTCCGAAGAAGATGGAGTGCAAGTTCATCCAGAAGCACAAAACCTATGACTTACGGCTGCTGTCCTCGCTCACCGGGTCCTGGTTCTTTGTCCATGAAGGAGTCTCGTGAGTACCTGTTGCCACTTGCTGGCCATGTCCTTCAGGTAGTAGGCTCATGGTGGTCTACTCCCTTTGTCCTTGCAGAGCTGAGGCTGCCACGTAAGCCTGGTGTGCCCCGGGAAGCAGCCCGCTGGCATCAGGGCCAGGGCATGGGGCAGGTTTTGAAGGCAGAGGTGGACGTTTGAAAGGGAGCCTTTGGAACCAGAAGCTGGAGATCAGTGGTTGGTTCCATAGAATGAGTCTTGATCAGCATTGTGCTCTGAGGGACTTCTGTCCACTGCTGGGTGTATGGGTGTGTGTGTGTGTGTGTGTGTGTGTGTGTGTGTGTGTTCTCAGCTCTTTGGCACGAACCCCTTTGGCTTTGTGTGGGTCCGAGGTTTGTGGGCTGTGGTGGCTGCTCCATGTGCGATTCCCCCTCTGCCAGGGGCCCCCGGATTGGGAAGTCCTCTGTCTGGACTTGCAGGACTTTGGTCCTAAGGTTACCAGCTTGCTAGGAGTAGAGCCACTGCTGCTCTTCAACTCCAGCTCTTCAAAACCACAGTGTCTCAGGGCTCACCCCCACCTGCCTGGGTGACATACTCCCTTCTCCAGTAGCTAACTACTCCTTGGGCCTTTATTTGAAAGTCTGTTTCAGTGCTCCATTCAGAGGTGCTGTGGGATACTTGGTTGTCAGAATGAGTACTGTTCCTGGAAGTTATGCCCAGAGCTGCCACCCAGTGTGTCAGGGCAGACTGACCTTGCACCCCCACCCCCGCATCCCTTTGGATTGTTTTGCAGGTACTATATAAATCTGTGTCAGAAGATATATAAAGGGCCTCTCGACTGCTCTGACAGAGCCAGCATTTGCAAGAAGAGTGCATCTGGAGTCGTCCAGGCCCTGGGGCTCGTTCACACACAGAAGCTGGATGTCTTAGGTAAGGCCCTGGGTCCTTGTCGTGCTCAGGTTATAGGTGTTGCATCCGAGTTGGGAAGGTGAGGGCTTCCTCATAGGACCACGAGGGCAGCACTGGCTTTAGTTGAAACTGACACATACTCTTCCCAATGACTGTTTCTAAAGCATTTTGGAAATTCCTGGAACATTAGAATAAGTACCATTTTGTATTCTCAGAGATAGCAGTTCTGGCAGGTGTATGTGGAGGGGTCACCTCTCCTGGGAACGTACTTCTACCCTGGGAGGGTCACAGTGGTTAAGGTTCCCCTGAATCCTTGCTCCCATTATGGGTTAAGTGTTGAAGTCTGCGTATACATGTGGCAGCATTTATTCGGGAGAGCTGAACGGCAGTTACGTAAGTCTTTACCAAGACTATCTTGGTAAAGATAGTTCAGGGGTACATTTTTGGAATGTCTTAATAATTTAGAATATAATGAAAGTCTTAACGTTAGTAGAAAATTCAACTTGCAATTGGTTGTTGAGTGGAAGATTCTATCTTTCGTTATTGAGAGAGAACGAGTGAGAGCAAGAGCGTGGATGGGGCTGGGGAGAGGGAGAGAGAGAATCTTTAGCAGGCTTCATGTGCGGAGCGTGTCATGGGGCTCCATCTCACGACTCTTGAGATCATGACCTGAACGAAAATCAGAATCAGACACTTAACTGACTGAATCACCCCGGTATGCCTATCTTTCATTATTTACAGGAGAAGGTAGGTCTTTCTTAGATAGGAACAACTGGGGTGTGTTTGGGGTACCAGAAAGAACAACACCTTTACCTAGCTAGAGTAGTCCTGATTAGGCCACAGGGTGACTTGAGTCTGCTGGAGCTGTTGGGAGGGAGAGCAGGTTTCCAAGGGAACCCCTGTCACTCTTGACGAGAAGTACACCAGGTCTTGCAGGTCGGTCACATCGCCTGGAGGGGCCCTCCTAGCCCATGGGTTCGGGTTCATGGCCGTCCCCACACAGCTCACAGTGAGGGTGAGGGTAGCTCTCTGTTCCGCAGTCTCATGATTGTATGTGGACACAGGATCAGCCTTTCCCTCAGTTTCCCACAACCAGCTGAAAGAGGTTTGCTTCGTGAAGGACTCACTGGAGCTTGCGTTAGCAGGGAGCTCCTGGTCCCCAGCACACTGGGGGCCCCAACAGGACAGCTGTCCGAGGACAAACACCATGACCCCAATCTCAGTGAGGGCTGCGGCCATTTGGGGTGGAGAAGTTGACTCTCTGTTCCAGTTGCTAACGTTGATCCCCAGCTGTGCTTTCTGCCTGTGTAATCCTCCTGGTGTCGTGAGGTTGGGCTTGGGGTTAGAGTCCAGGTCACAGGTCAGGGGCACTAAGCCGCGGAAGGTCGAGTGGCTTGCCTGGTAGTGCAGGGTGTTTACATTATGACTTGCACTGGTTTGGTTCCGTACTCTAGCAGTTTAAGAATTTCTTTTTAAAGCAATAGAACTCTTTTTTCTAAAATTTTACTGAGGCGCTGATGAGTTTATTTAACTCATCCAGTACCACTTTGAATTTGGGGAGGGCCAAGAGCCTGGGCCTCTGGCCGAGCCAAGTCCCCTGCGCTTTGACCTGGGTCCCGGGTAGGACATGTGGGAAGCTGGTACGAAGGCCCGTGTTCCCCTGGCCTTTCCTGTCTTGGGTGTGTGTGGCTCCCGAGGGCCCCTCCCTGTGGCCCTGAGCCAGGCCGGCTGGGCTCAGGCAGCCCCAGGACAACTCTGGGCAGCCCTACACAGTAGCTGGCAGCAGCGCGAGAGCTGAGCTGGTTGCCACACTGGCTTCTGTGCACTTGCAGCCGAGAACCAGTGCTCACTTTCCTCTTAGATCCTGCAGGTCAGGGTCTCAGCTCTTTATCTGTGTTTTCAGAAGTGGAAAAGTTGAATGCAGAGCCAGAAGACCCGAGAAAACCAGAGTCGTTCTGTTTCTGGTTTTTCTCGTTGTAGTTTGGAGGTCTAGCACCTCCCGTTACTACCGGGGGACTCAGATGAGGGGATTTGTTGGGAAAGCACCTAAAGGACACTGGAATTAGAGCAGCCATGACAGCTGGCATTATGTGAGGTTCTTCTCTCTGTGCCTGTCGCACTGGGCTCGTGGCAGACACTTCGGCAGTATTGCTCTTGCGCAGGTGAGGAGATAGGCTCAGCAGCTGCGTAGCCCAGAGTCAGGCAGCTAGGGAGCAGGCGGGCTGGGATCTGAACCCAGGTCTTCCCTAGCCGTCAGGTTGTGGTGTGGACCAGGAGGCGGTCACCGAGCTTGGCAAGGCTGAGAACCCAAGACTGAAGACTTATGGGTCTTCAGAAAGCTGAACATTTGTTCTGTTTGGGGTTTTAATATAGATGTTGACTTCTGACACTGAAGCTTTTTATAACCAGAAATAACGTCACCTCCATCATTTGTGTGTTTCAGATGACAAAGTCATCGTAACTTACTCAAAAGGTTATCAGTGTGGGGAGAATAAGACGGCATCTGCCGTCATAGAGTTGACCTGTGCGAAGACAGTGGGCAGACCTTCGTTCATGAGGTGAGAGAGTCGGGGCCTCCACGGGAAGCGAGCATGGAGCGGGGCTCGCCAGGATCTCTCTACAGGGTTTTCCCTTGTGGCTATGCAGACGGGTGTGCAGGGAAAGGGGGTTTGGGTGGCTGCAGTGAGGAGGGGCCCAGGGCTATTAATTGTCCGATAGTGTGTAGAGCTGCTCTGCACCAGGAGGGATTTCCTGGAAAAGGCTGGGACACCATGGTCCGTTGACTAAAGCGGTGCTGTAAAGCAGTGTTTAACTGGCCTCTTCAACATCATTGTAGACCCAAAGGGGCAACAATGGGTGCCACCCAAGGCCAGCTGTTCAAGCGGCCTGAGACCCCCAAGTAGGTGGGGCTGGCACCTGGGATGCTCTTGGATTCTACTAGAATTTTCTAGGCAACTCTGCATCTAATGCTAGGAGGAGTTTGGCCAACAGAGGGAGCATATGAGCTGCTGTTTGATTCTTCCAGAAGCTGGGCTGGAATTTCTGGGGAGACCCGGGAATTATCTGAGGATTTAAATCAATGTAGGAGTCAAAAAAGCTTGTAAAATAAAGTTCAAAAATTTGGGGGCAAATTTTTTCAGCTTTTAGATGTCACACAGTGTTTTTGATTTTTTTGTTTTTTATTGTTTTAAGATTTGATTTATTTATTGGGCTGGCAAGGGGAGTGGGGAACAGATTCCCCACTGAGCAGGGAACCCGACATGGGACTCTCCATCCCAGGACCCTGAGATCATGACCTGAGCCGAACATAGACACTTAACCAGCAGAGCCACCCAGGAGCCCCTAGATGTCACATAGTTTCTTAATTTGAACAAACAAGCCCATATTAAACAGTTGCGTACTTTTTCACATTGCTGATGAGCTAGACCATCATCTTCCTTATTATGCTGTTGAGAAGTGTAAATAATAGCCATCCTAGTGCAGAGGTGCTGGCACGCATCCTGGGGGCAACAGGGGCACAGGTGGGGGGGTTCCCAGAGCTCAGAAGCGCCTGGACCCCTGAAAGCCAGTGGCCGTCGTCCAGGCACACAAGGCTCTGCAAGGCCCCAAGTCAGTGGGCGTGACCGCAGTCCATGCTCCCCTCCATCCAGGTTCGACATCGACAGCTGCACTTACTACTTCAGCTGGGATTCTCGGGCCGCCTGTGCGGTGAAGCCTCAGGAGGTGCAGATGGTGAACGGCACCATCACCAACCCTATAAATGGCAAGAGCTTCAGCCTTGGAGATATTTATTTTAAGTAAGTGGAACATTTTCCTTTAGAACACTGACATGTATTCAAAATTAAACCAGCAATTTAGATCTTTCCCTGGTCGGGGGGAGGGGGGGAGCTGTGAGAAAAATAGGCAGTGTGTTTTAGTTACTGTTTCTAGGTAGTTGTCATATTTTGCTTAAACTGAGGGAAAGCATTACTCAACTATGAAGTTTCAGCACCAAAGATGGTGAATTCTCTCGAGTGTAAAAATAAAGTTGCCCCTCCTCCTTGCCTTCCTGATAGTCCCATGGGTTCGAAGCTGGAAGATGAAACCTGAAACAGTTTTTGATCAGGAAGCCTTGGGCTTACTGGTTTGTGAAAAAAAGAGTTTCTCAGTGGTCTTCCCAGAGGGGTTCCTGAGGTCAGGGGGCCAAGGTGACTGGCCACACACCTGCTGGCTGTGCGGGGGGGCAGCCTGCGGGGGTCATGGTGCGGGGAACGCCACATCTGAGACTGCACACCAGCTCTCAGAGTGCAGGGTGGGAGGCAGGAAGCTGATGGGGTGGAGGTTGGTGCCCTCAGGTGTCTTCCTAGGCCCCCCAGGCTGGCAAAGCAGGAGCAGGGCCGCGACCTGCAGCCCTGCAGCTGTTCTGTGTGTTTGGGTGTATGTAAGTGGGTTTCTGGAAGGACTGGAGGCCCTGCCATCTTTTTTGTCTCTTCAGGCTGTTTAGCGCCTCTGGAGACATGAGAACAAATGGGGATAAGTACCTGTATGAGATCCAGCTTTCCTCTATCACAAGCTCCAGAAATCCCGCATGCTCTGGAGCTAACATATGCCAGGTTAAGCCCAACGACCAACACTTCAGTAGGAAAGTTGGAACTTCTGACAAAACCAAATACTACATTCAAGGTAATTGGTTTCCATTAACATTCCCTGTTCGGCTTCTTTGAGGGAAGAGCTTAACATCTTTGTGAAGAAACTCCCTTAGTTGAAATCCCTGAATTTAAAGCAGGAGTCCTGGTCTGATTCTGTGTCTTGGTACCTGGTCAGCTCAGTGGGCTGAAGAGTTGTGTGAGATGAGCATTTCCCTATAAGAAGAAGGCACCTCAGTTAACAGAGAAACACCTGAAAGCCCAAACCTTGGTGTGAACCAGAGGTTGTGAAGTGGGGGTGAAGGCAGAAGACAAAGTGTGCATGTCCAAGAGTCACCTTCCATTTGGTTTTGTCATGTTGGTTCTTGGCAACTTCAGATATTGTTAGAGAAGAGGAAGACATTTTATGTTTGTCAAAAGGATGAAAAGAAAAAGATAGACAACCTTTAAAAAGTTAAACATGTTTAAAAACCCAGCTGACTTTGATGTTAAAAAGGGCTCCTGAGCTATTCCCCGAGGGGAGAAGCAGCCACTCCCGGAGTGGTAGAAGCCCAGATGTCCATGTTTCTGCGCTCGGACACTGAGCCCAAGTGTCACTGCACTTAGTCTTGCCCCTCGGGCCCGCCAGAGGGACCCGCCAAAGGTCAGCCTGATTTGCTTTCACAACTCCACGTCATGGTGTAAACGCCCATGGTTCTCTGTTCTTATCCAGTAATTCTGAGTTGGGTTTATTTGGGTCAATGTGTTTGTTTATTCGTAGTTAATAAAACCCCTTCCAGACCTATTCACTTCAGTATTCATCAACACAGGAAAGTCAGTTTAGTTTGAAGACCACTCTTTGCATTTCGTGAAGAAATGCAGCTTAAATCTCTTCCCAAGTCTTCATTCACCACAGAGGGCAAGAGGAGGAAATCACGGAGCCCCATCTCACTGTGATTCAGAGCTGCCATCCCGGCTCCCCCATCTGCTTGAGGATGTGTGCCTGTGTGCCGGCCTGGCAGGATGGTCTGTTCGGGTCATACCTCAGCCAGTTATGAGTGAGAACACATGGGGCCTTCTTGGGCCCAGCCCGCAGAGCCCGGCTCTCAGGGCTCCCTTCTGTTTGTGGACGTGTCCGCTTCACACACTGAACGCCCTGGCTCTGTAGCTCGGCTGACTGTGGACTTTGAGCCACTGGCAGTTTGGAGAAGGCACCGTCTGCACATGGCTCCCTCACTTCTGACACAAACTACAGGTTTCAGGGAGCTTCCATCACTACCCTGAGGTTTGAGCATTTGCTAGGACTCAGGACTCATTTGAGCTATTACAGTCACAGTTAAGGATAGAAATTGGCCAAGGGAAGAAGCACATAGAATGGCTCCCCAGAAGGGAGCTGGATGCTTCCATCGTCCTCTCCCTGTGGAATGAGGATGTGTTACATTCCTAGTGTCTGTGTGTGTGTGACGATACACACAGAGTCTCACCAACCAGAGACGCTCACCACCACCACCCCCCGCCCCAACACTCAGGGCTCCATTGTAGAGGCTGGTTTAGTTGGCGGGCTGCTTGGTTGCCCAGTTGGTCCATTTCATTGTCCAGATGAGCTGATCCCGCATGGCCGGTCCCTGTTCTGAATCCTGCTGTGAGCTGAGGACAGAGGCCAGACCTCTTCTGGGGCCAGGTTCAAGTCATTCCTGCTCCTTGACTTAAGGCAGGGCCTCTGTAATGTGTCAGGCATCTGTGAAAGAAGGTCTTCAAAGAAGACCTTTGAAGAAGGCCCTTCACGTATGATTTTAAGTCTACACCAGCTTTTTAGAAATGTTGGTGATAATGCGGCGTGGCTGTATTGTCTTCCTTTCCAACAGATGGTGACCTGGATGTGGTGTTTGCCTCATCCTCTAAGTGTGGAAAAGATAAGACAAAGTCTGTGTCTTCCACCATCTTCTTCCACTGTGATCCTTTGGTGAAGGACGGGATCCCCGAGTTCAGCCACGAGACCGCCGACTGCCAGTACCTTTTCTCTTGGTACACCTCTGCTGTGTGTCCCCTGGGGTGAGTGTGCTGTCCTGGCACAGACGGCACTTTTGGTCACTTCCCCTTTGGATGGACACTTCCCAGCTGTACCTCCAGCCTGCTCTCAACTTAGCTCAAGCTTATGTTTGTATGTGTCATCCCTACACCCCCACCAGGTTTTGTGGGAATATTCCAGCCTGCCTGAGAACCAGGGAAGCAAACATATAGCCAGTACCCAGCTTCAGGGGCTGTCCAAGCATCACCCTTCCTGGTCCCTGTCCCCACCACCCACCACTCCCAGTGCATTGGCTGTCCACCTGCCGGCTGCATGCACGAGGCCTGACCGCCCTCACTTTCCCCTGCGCCCCGGCCTTCCCTGGCCGATGCGTCCCCTCACTGGCTTGCGGGCGGCAGATGCTCAGTCTCATCTTTGTGCTCCTAGCACATTTTTCCTTGTGTTCTAGTGCAGGTTCTTATATGATAAATTTCTCTTTAACTTGAACAAAGTATTGTTTATGTTTGAATGAACGAAAACTTGTTCTACAGATTTTGACAATCAGCCGTAGGCCAGGTTTTTATGAGAAGTGTGCATTTCTGTGCTGAGGGCTTTCCGGTAAGGGAACCTACATCTTCTCATGCCCCACAGCCTTCGTCTCTCTGCCTAGTTCTTGGCCAGGTTTAGAGGCACTCATCTAGAACAAAAGGCTACAAGCTGCTGTCCTCTTGGATTTCTTCTTTAGGTTCATCCAGGTTGTTTCTTACAGGAGTTTCTCATCCTCTGTCCCAAGACTAGGATCAGGAGATAAAGTTCCGGCCTTGCAGTTGTTTCTGTTGTTTCCTGAAGAGGGATTTCACTGTAGTCTGGAAAAACTGTGCTAGGGGATGGTGGTGGGGATTCCACATCACATCTGTTAGATCTTAGATTGGTTTTCATTTTTAAAAAGAGTCCACTTTATCGTGTGTTTTCTAGGAACATGGATGTAAGGCAAGTCTTAGCAAATTTCTAAACATTGGTGCCATATAAATAACACACTCAGTGCAATTAAGTTAGGAACCAGTAATGAGAAATTAAGTGAAAAATGGAAACACATTTAGACACTAAAACACACTTCAGAATAATTCCTGGCCCACAGGAGAGCCCGAAGTAGAAACGAGAACACACTTAGGAGTCTGATAAGCAGAGTGGGGTGACCCAGGGATGTGCGTATGGCCCTCTGTAATCGCCGCCCGCCTCACTCCAGGCAGCACCTACCACCTGTACTCCTGCTTGTGCACCTGTTTTCCATACTCGTGGAAATCTCGCTATCCAAGGACTCTGTCCTTTGCTGTTCTCCACACCCTGGGTTGGGGCCTGCAGGGGTTGTTGCTCGGGGGGATGTGCCACCAAGTGATGTGGCTTCCTTTCAGAGTGGACCTTGATGGTGACAATGCAGGCGAGGACACACAGGAGCACAAGGGGCTGTCAGAGAGAAGCCAGGCCGTTGGGGCGGTCCTCAGCCTGCTGCTGGTGGCACTCACTGGCTGTCTGCTGACCCTGCTGCTTTACAAGAAGGAAAGGAGGTAAGGAGACAGAGGCAGGTGGGCCGTGAGGCCAGTGCTTCAAAGTTGGAGTCCTGGGATCTGAGCTTCTGTGTGTGTGTGTGTGTGTGTGTGTGTGTAAATTATGGAAGCTGTCTTCAAAGCTGTGTTTTTTTAACTGCCTGGGTTCCTGTGACAAGGTGTTCTATTTGAGCAGGGCTGTGGAACCTGTCCCCAGTCTGTGAGCCACATTCTGGTGCTCACGTCACATAGCAGATGCTCTGCAGGCTCTCGGCCTGGCCCATCTGTATCTAAGACATTGGTCTCTGGATGTGTCCTGAGATGGACAAAAAATTAGCACCTTTTATGAGCAGACTTCCTTTTGATCCACTGACCCCTCTACACTATCCTCCCCGCCCCCTTCCTCCCATTGTAAAAGTGAGCATTTACTAGAGCCTGCTGTGTGCCAGGTATGACACCATCCCCTTGGCTCACCTTTTTTGGGTCAGAGGGCTTGTCACCACGTGTGGCTGTCCATCCAGCAGACTTCCACATCATGCATGAGTGAAACACAGAGCCTAAGAGCCCTGTGTGTGGTCAGCCCTGGCAAATGAGAGAGGGCGTCCAGAATCTGTGTGCAGCCATCCCACCCAGAGAGGCATGTGCTGGAATGAAGAGTCAGGGGAGAAGGTCTGGGTGTGAGCTGGTCTTGGCTTAGTTATTTGGCACGCGTAATCTCAGCGCAGCCTTGGGGTGGTGGGAACAACATGGTCTTATTGTAGTCACACAGCACAAACATAGGTAACTTGCTCCTGCCCTCGCTAGACTGCTGAGAGGCAGAGCAGGTTTCAAATCCCCTTCTGTCTGATTCCAGAGCATTCTTTTCACTGAACTGACCCAGCTGCCGTGGGTTTAGTGCGCCTATGCCGTGGAGGGCCATGCCTGTGGTCGCTGCGGCTTCTGTCAGTGGGCGCTCGAGGTGGTGGGGCTGGCCAGGTGGGCCTCCTGCCCTGCTGGTCCCACCCAGCAGTGACCACTCGCCTTACAGGGAGATCGTGGTGAGCAGACTGACCAGCTGCTGCAGGAGAAGTGCCAACGTGTCCTACAAATACTCGAAGGTAATTTCCCACCTCCCCTGCCCCCAGTATCGGGCTGTCCATATGGTGATGACATCAGTCGGTGATGACAAGAAAAACACAAAAGGGGAAGCATCATCCATTGCTTTGAACCAAAGCACATGTCTTGTCCTTTTTTCCTATAACTTTTTCTCATTGTGATTATAGCCAATTTTCTTAGAACATTTAATACTGAAGTTGTCTCTACTTTTTTGGCTGTATTTATTTGGGGGAGGGTTTTTTTTTTTAAGATTTTATTTATTTGAGAGAGAGCAGGAGAGAGAAAAAGCATGAGCTGGCAGCGGGGGGCTAGGGGCTGGGGGGTGGTGTTGCAGAGGGAGAAGCAGGTTCCCCGCTCAACAGGGGGCCCAACTTGGGGCTTGATCCCAGGACCCTGCTGAGATCATGACCTGAGCTGGAGGCAGATGCTTAACCGACTGAGCCACCCAGGAGGCTTTTGTTGGCTATTAAAAATAATAATAATAATAATGAAAATTTTTGTGTATCTGCCATTTGGATGGTTGGCTTTCAGATAAATTTCCCCCAAACACATTATTTGTTTAAAGAGCATATGCACGCTCGTGCCTCCTGATACAGCCACCATACTGCTTTCTAAAAGGCTTATTTCAGACACAGTCACCTCCTTCCTGAGGCTTGTCTCACCACTTGGCCCCTCCTGTCCCCTGAGGGCACCTAGCTCAATGTGGAAGCTTTCCTCCTGGCCCTGTCTGCCTTGGCAGGCTCTCAGCAGGAGCTGACCTTGCCAGCTGACCCTTCCTTTCCCTGATGGGGGAGCCTGGGAAAGGGGTGACTGCAGGGGGCAGGGAGGGGTTCCCCAGCTCATGAGTAGGTCCTGGAAGGGAGGGTGACAGAAGAGCAGAACAGGCTCCAGGGTCTCGCTTTGTCTCATGCAGGTGAACAAGGAGGAGGAGGCGGATGAAAACGAAACCGAGTGGCTGATGGAAGAGATCCAGGCACCGACCCCGAGGCCCGGGAAGGAAGGACAGGAGAACGGGCACATTACCACGAAGTCCGTGACGGCCGAAGCCCTCACCTCCCTGCATGGGGATGACCAGGACAGTGAGGATGAGGTCCTGACCATCCCAGAGGTGAGGGTGCACTCGGGCAGAGGGACTGGGGCTGCGAGTGTGCCGCATGGGAGGATCCCACAGAGGAGGGGGCTTCGGGAGAGCGCCGATGGTGCAGGGGGGCTGGTGACAGGGGACAGGGTCCGCAGGGGGAAGCCACGGCCTGTGCCACAGAAGACCGGGACCTCCGGCGGCCTGGCATCCTTCCACGACGACAGCGACGAGGACCTCCTGCACATCTAGTCTCCTGGTGCCTACGGGAGACGCGGGTCCGGCCTCGCCAGGCACCTCCAACCAAATAAGACTTCAGCTCGATGATGCTTCTATCATTTTTGCCTTTAACAAAAACTGTTTCAAAAGGGAAGAGTTTTTGTGCTGGGGGAGAGGGTGAGGAGGTCAGGTTTACAGTCCTTGGAACGAGGCTCTGCTCCTGTCACTGGGGGTGGGGCCGGGGCCCTGGGTTTTGTCCCCAGCCCTCACTTTAAAAGCGTGGCAGCCGGGCGCTTCATAGTGTGTGCCCGGGCCAGACGCATCTTGGAACCGAGGGCTGCGTATTTGAGAAAAACCCTTGCTGCTTTAGGCCCTGTATGGTTTTGACCATTATATTTTAGCATTTAATTCTCTCCTCCTATTTATTGACTTTGACAATTACTCAGGTTTGCGAAAAAGGAAAAAAAAAAAAAAAGAACAAAACAAAAAACATAAAAAAACAAGCCAACAGCCTTTTTCCCCTGACGGCAGGGGTGACGTCAAGGTTCATCCCCCGCCCGGAGGAGAAGCTGTTGGTGTGCTAGGAAGGTTCCATATGAGATTTTTGAACTGGTCAATAATGTAGCCTCTAAGTTAGAACGCTCCATTCTGTCCTTCCTCTTTGCTTCCTGTTTCCTAAGGGAACGCGCACGTGCACGCACACACACGTGCAGAGGTCCCCGAGTGCCTAGGCTCTGGAGGCCTGTTCTCTGCCTCTTCAGTCAGTAACGGCTGCAGCTTTTTGCATGACGTCTTCAATCCTAGGTGCGCAGAGCACATTTATCAGTATTTCTTTCGCCGGCTGGTGAATTCAAACAACCCACCCAAAGATTATTTTTGTGTGTGTGTGAGAATGGAGTTGAGATGTCAGAGAAAATAACTTTTTTCCAGATTTGGGATATAGGTCTCACCTCTTCAGGTTCTCATGATACCACCTTTACTGTGCTTATTTTTTTAAGAAAAAAAAAAGTGTTTATCAACCATTCGACCTATAAGAAGCCTTAATTTGCACAGTGCGTGACTTACGGAAACTGCATGAAAGCCGATGGGCCAGCGTTTCGCCCTAGCGTTGCACTTGGGATTCCTGCTCTGGGGGTGCTGGGTTGGCCTCTCAGTGCTGCAGGACGGGAGGGCAGGGCCACTGTCCTTCCCTGGCTGTTGGCACCTTTCTTGAAGTGTTTAATGAATGACTTTTCTCGAATTATAGAATTGTATATAGACTCAGTGGTATTCATGTACTGAAAAGCAAACTACCCTACAGAATTCCTTGGTTTGTACTCGGTTTGGCTGGCTAATTTTGATTTCAACATGAGTGTATTTTTTAAAATTGATTTCTTCTTTCATTTTTTTCAATCGAATTTACTGTAATATAAAGTATTCAATAATTTCAATAAAAGATAAATTATTAGTCGAGTGTTATGTTTTCTTCACCCCCCCTCGATGTGAAGAGTCGCTGAACCCATCGCCAAGTCTGGGAGCCTGTGTGCTCTTCTGTGGAGTCCCCAAAGAGGTCTGCATGTGGGTTTCGGCGGTGGGGTCCTGCTGGCCCTTCGTGGGCAGCGCTGGGGCTGCCTCGCCTGCATTCGGCTTTCTGGGGGTCTGACATGTCAGCCCTCTTTTTCGAGAAAGCAGACGTCACGGTGTCCCCAGTTTGCTAAAGCGGACACCTAGGAGTTGGTTGTCCTCAAGCTTCATGTCCAGGGGGCTGTTCTCTCAGGCCTCTCCCGCCTGCTCACTTCCCTCTAAGACACACACAGGAAGGCCCTCCCCACCCCTGTTGGGTCAGGAAGGCCACTTGCAGGCACCCACTGGCCGTGTTGGTGAACGTGATGGCAGAGGTCTTCATCTGAACCCGCGGCCACCTGCCAAATGCTTCTGGGTGTTTGCTCGGACTCTTAAGAACCTCAACCGCCACTGACTGCCCTGGGCTCTGAAGACAGTCACCACCCTTGCCAGCTGTTGTGGGTAGTATTAGAAAAATGTGACCTGACAGCAAATAGTAGGAACTATGATGTTTTCAGAGAAGTGATTTTATTGGTAAGAGGACAACCCTGATACCCAGATACCTTGAACCAACTATCTCATGCCCTTTTGTTTGAGACTGTCCGAGCGTGGTGGAGGAGCAGAGTAAGTGGGGGATGAGCATGATGAGGCAACCCTGTGTCAAGGAAACCCTAGTAAAGTAGAAGTCTGCTCTTAGAACACCTAAAACTATTCTTCACCAACCACTGAAATAGTATAGTGCATACGATGATCCCTTCCAGAAGGTTGATTGGCACCTGGGCATTTAAAACAACATCGGGGGATAATCCAGTCCTTCATGAGAGTTAACCGATGGACATGTAAGTCTCTTCTTGGGGTTCAGGTCACTAGGGGTGATGAGCATTTTGGGGACAGGTGGTTTAGAGAGGTTAGATGTAAATCTCCATCAGCTTCTGAAGACCACTCATGACTCAGGTGTGCTCACACGGCTTACTTCTCCAGCTGCATTCGCTGGTCCAATTTTCACAAACGTGAGAATCCCTGGCAAAGGGAACAGAACTGAACCGGCTTTACCAAACCGCCGCTGAACTTGACAATTGTACTGCAGTGGCGTAGGCTGCGTGATGTCACCTCCGGCTGTGTCTCTGGTCTCCCTGTTTTCCAATTACATCCTTCTGTAGCCGTGATCAAGGGAATGTAACTGCTGAAAACTAGCTCGTGATTGGCATATTATGGAGTTAACGGAGTTAATATATATATATATATATATATATATTTTTTTTTTTTTTTTAAAAAGGGTAAGTTGGCCTTACCCTTGAGCAAGCCTGTTGGGTGGCCTGAGAGCATGGGGCGAGCCAGTGATCCCTGCAGAGAGCATGACCCCTGGCCCTGGGGGTGACCTTGGTGAGCACTCCGCCCTCTGAGCTCTGGAGGGAGGGAGGGTAGGAAGGTTTCCAAGAAGGTACGGTATGCAGCGCTTTCTAAATGTTTGCCGGTGAGGTCAGAGGTGGGTCCTCATCCACTAGGACCGGTGTCCTTACAATAAAGACAGAGACAGATGTGCACGGAGAGAGGAGGATGTGACGACATGGGGAAGACGGCCTTCCACAAGCCAACGAGAGGCCTAGAACACATCCTCCCTTCTTAGCCCTGAGAAGAAACCAGCCCTGCCACACTGTG
The DNA here is from genome assembly GCF_053574225.1 of Canis aureus. NCBI lineage: Eukaryota > Metazoa > Chordata > Mammalia > Carnivora > Canidae > Canis > Canis aureus. The sequence goes on from NC_135611.1 coordinate 49,777,707, forward strand.
GTTTTGGGTTCTGGTCTCCAGGACTGTGACCTCTAATACATGGCCTGTGATTTCAGTTCCCCTGGCCTGTGGCCCTTTGTTACGGCCGCCCCGGGATGCTAATCCAGGGATGTGAGGCCCGGTCGGTCCCCTAGAGGGTCCTGGTGGCCAGCAGACACAGGGAGGACCCACAGCTGTGCCTGGGGGCCTCGTTGAAGCTGCCCCCTGTGACCTGTGATCGCCATCGTGCCCGTCAAGGAGTGAGTGGGTGAGTGAACAGGTGGGCTCCTTTGCGGGGACAGGGTGGGTGGGTCACTGAGAGCCCAGTAGGTTCTCACGGGCTGGACTTCGACAGGTATCCTTAGGCTACTGGGACTTGGGATGCCGGCATCCAGTTGGGGATAGAACTGGAACCCAGAGCCCAGTGATGGCTGGCTCCAAACCCGTCCCCAGTGTCTTGACTAGTCTCTGCTCCCAGGGACCCCTGGCCCCGAGGGTGACCTTGGTGAGCACTCAGCCCTCTGAGCTCTGGAGGGAGGGAGGGTAGGAAGGAATATGTGTGGCTGTTTGCTACGTGTGCTGGGACAAATGAGGACCAGAGGTTGTCAGCAGCAAACCAGGCAGGCACACACAGGCTGTTGGGTCCGGATGGTCCTGGCGCCGGGAGATGGGAGGTGGAGACAGGAGGCTGCCCTGTTGGGCCTCTGGCCGAGCTCTGGGGGGTAGGCTCCCGCGTCAGTGGGTTTGGTGTCAGCAGAGGGGCCCCGACATGGGGCGGGCGGGAGCCTGCGGTGTGAGGACGGCCTGGGTCACAAGGAAGGCCGTGCCTGATGGCCCTGCCGAATCTCACCACGGCTCCTGTGCTGGTTCCTCGTTTCTGGTGGTTTCCATACTCCCCACTGCAGTTTCCCTGTCCCTTCAGGTCCTTAAGAGAAAGCTGTTGTTTTGGACAAGGGGCTGGGGACTGAAGGCTGTGAGGAGAGGACATGGTGGTGCCCTCCTGGCGGCACAGAGAGGGAACCAGCAACCCCAGAGCTGGTGAGGAGGCCTGCGGCCTGGGACAGGCCTGGGACTCAGCCCTGGGGCTGAGTGCAGCCAGGGGAGGGGCCCCCATGAGGTGGGGGTGGCAGGGGTGGGGAGTTGCCATGGGTGGTTTGGTGGTTGATTACAGGGTCATAGTGCTTGGTGCTTCTCCTGTTTTCATTCTGATCCCCAAGATGTCCTCGGCCACCCTCGCTGCACCTGAGCCGGGAATTGTGAGATGGGAAACCGAGTCCCTGGTCCAGGCAACACAGAGAGCGAGTGGGCAGCCCTGGCTGGCTTGAGTGGCCACTCGTTTTCCTGTGTAGGTAAAACCCAGCTCTCCCTTCTCCTGTGTGTATCTCCCTTGCTCCTCACTCAGAACGTCTCACTTCGGGTCACCAAGTGTGTGGGGTTCTCCCCACACCAAGCAGTGCTCTGGAATACCACCTGCGGGTCCTATAATTTAACTGGATTCTGACACTGTCTACCTGGAGATAGCCTCAGACCCCAGGTAAGGGGCCCAGTCCCACAAGACCACCCCCCACTTCAGACACCAATTGCAGATCGAGGGTCCCCAGGTCACCCATATTTCTGTGACTTGGATGCAGATCTGGGTCCCATGACTGCTTCCCCTTTGAATTCAATGGATTTGCTGGAGCAGCTCAGAGAACTCAGGGAAACACTGATATTTACCAGTTTACCAAGGAATACGATCAAGGAAACAGATGAGCAGCCAGATCAAGAGGTACACAGGGCAGCAGAGGGGCTTCTGTCACCGTGAAGTTGGGGTGCATCATCCTCCTGTTGTGGATGCGTTCACCAGCAGGAAGCTCTCAGACCCCTTACTTTTGGGATTCTTTCTTTTTTTATTTTCTTTCTTTCTTTTCTCTTTCTCTCTTTCTTTCTATTTTTTAATTCATGAGAGACACAGAGAGGCAGAGACACAGGCAGAGGGAGAAGCAGGCTCCCTGTGGAGAGCCCAGTGCGGGACTCGATCCCAGGACCCCGGGATCACGACCTGAGCTGAAGGCAGATGTTCAGCCACTGAGCCACCCAGGTGCCCCACTTTTAGGATTCCTACAGAGGCTTCATCACATAGGCTTGATGGATCATTAGCTCTGTTTTCAGCCCATCTTCCTCCTCAAGAGAATTGGGTGGGGCTGAACGTTCCAAGCTTCCATGCATGGCTTGATCTGTCCTGTGACCAGGAGCCATCCAGGAGTCACATCATTAGAACAAAGGACACTCTTGTCACCTAGGAAATTACAAGGGTTTCTGGAGCTCTACGCAAGGAACCGGGGAAAGAGACCCTGACACATTTCCTATGAACTCACACCAGTAGAAAGGACTGCCTTTCAGCTGGGAGTGTGTGAGGTCCTGGCTCTGGGGAGGCTTGCCCAGGCCCCCCTCCTTCCCACCCTCCCAGCCAGTGCTCAGCCCTCTGGCAGCAGCCCGCATAGGCAGGGGGATCGCAGAGCTGCAGCCTTGTGACGTGGGCCTTACTTTGGCCACACCAGCCGGTATAGCCCTGGGCTTGAGGCCGGCTCCCAGTGCCCACGGAGCAGAGAGAGAAGAGTCCAGAAACAAAAGGGTGCCGTTGGCACCGTAAACACTGCCCCGTCTGCCTCTCCTGTGCGCAGGTGAAGGGACCCGTCCTGACATCTGTGTCTGTGTCCCAGGGCTGAGATGGGGAGCGGGGAAGATATTTCCCATCTGATGCCGTTTTTTTTTTTTTTTTTTTTAATTTATTTTTTATTGGTGTTCAATTTACTAACATACAGAATAACACCCAGTGCCCGTCACCCATTCACTCCCACCCCCCGCCCTCCTCCCCTTCTACCACCCCTAGTTCGTTTCCCAGAGTTAGCAGTCTTTACGTTCTGTCTCCCTTTCTGATATTTCCCACACATTTCTTCCCCCTTCCCTTATATTCCCTTTCACTATTATTTATATTCCCCAAATGAATGAGAACATATAATGTTTGTCCTTCTCCGACTGACTTACTTCACTCAGCATAATACCCTCCAGTTCCATCCACATTGAAGCAAATGGTGGGTATTTGTCATTTCTAATAGCTGAGTAATATTCCATTGTATACATAAACCACATCTTCTTTATCCATTCATCTTTCGTTGGACACCGAGGCTCCTTCCACAGTTTGGCTATCGTGGCCATTGCTGCTATAAACATCGGGGTGCAGGTGTCCCGGCGTTTCATTGCATCTGTATCTTTGGGGTAAATCCCCAACAGTGCAATTGCTGGGTCGTAGGGCAGGTATATTTTTAACTGTTTGAGGAACCTCCACACCGTTTTCCAGAGTGGCTGCACCAGTTCACATTCCCACCAACAGTGTAAGAGGGTTCCCTTTTCTCCGCATCCTCTCCAACATTTGTTGTTTCCTGCCTTGTTAATTTTCCCCATTCTCACTGGTGTGAGGTGGTATCTCATTGTAGTTTTGATTTGTATTTCCCTGATGGCAAGTGATGCAGAACATTTTCTCATGTGCATGTTGGCCATGTCTATGTCTTCTTCTGTGAGATTTCTGTTCATGTCTTTTGCCCATTTCATGATTGGATTGTTTGTTTCTTTGGTGTTGAGTTTAATAAGTTCTTTATAGATCTTGGAAACTAGCCCTTTATCTGATATGTCATTTGCAAATATCTTCTCCCATTCTGTAGGTTGTCTTTGAGTTTTGTTGACTGTATCCTTTGCTGTGCAAAAGCTTCTTATCTTGATGAAGTCCCAATAGTTCATTTTTGCTTTTGTTTCTTTTGCCTTCGTGGATGTATCTTGCAAGAAGTTACTATGGCCGAGTTCAAAAAGGGTGTTGCCTGTGTTCTTCTCTAGGATTTTGATGGAATCTTGTCTCACATTTAGATCTTTCATCCATTTTGAGTTTATCTTTGTGTATGGTGAAAGAGAGTGGTCTAGTTTCATTCTTCTGCATGTGGATGTCCAATTTTCCCAGCACCATTTATTGAAGAGACTGTCTTTCTTCCAATGGATAGTCTTTCCTCCTTTATCGAATATTAGTTGCCCATAAAGTTCAGGGTCCACTTCTGGATTCTCTATTCTGTTCCACTGATCTATATGTGTCTGTTTTTGTGCCAGTACCACACTGTCTTGATGACCACAGCTTTGTAGTACAACCTGAAATCTGGCATTGTGATGCCCCCAGATATGGTTTTCTTTTTTAAAATTCCCCTGGCTATTCGGGGTCTTTTCTGATTCCACACAAATCTTAAAATAATTTGTTCTAACTCTCTGAAGAAAGTCCATGGTATTTTGATAGGGATTGCATTAAACGTGTATATTGCCCTGGGTAACATTGACATTTTCACAATATTAATTCTGCCAATCCATGAGCATGGAATATTTTTCCATCTCTTTGTGTCTTCCTCAATTTCTTTCAGAAGTGTTCTATAGTTTTGAGGGTATAGATCCTTTACATCTTTGGTTAGGTTTATTCCTAGGTATCTTATGCTTTTGGGTGCAATTGTAAATGGGATTGACTCCTTAATTTCTCTTTCTTCAGTCTCATTGTTAGTGTATAGAAATGCCACTGACTTCTGGGCATTGATTTTGTATCCTGCCACGCTACCGAATTGCTGTATGAGTTCTAGCAATCTTGGGGTGGAGACTTTTGGGTTTTCTATGTAGAGTATCATGTCATCGGCGAAGAGGGAGAGTTTGACTTCTTCTTTGCCAATCTGAATGCCTTTAATGTCTTTTTGTTGTCTGATTGCTGAGGCTAGGACTTCCAGTACTATGTTGAACAGCAGTGGTGAGAGTGGACATCCCTGTCTTGTTCCTGATCTTAGGGGAAAGGCTCCTAGTGCTTCCCCATTGAGAATGATATTTGCTGTGGGCTTTTCATAGATGGCTTTTAAGATGTCGAGGAAAGTTCCCTCTATCCCTACACTCTGAAGAGTTTTGATCAGGAATGGATGCTGTATTTTGTCAAATGCTTTCTCTGCATCCAATGAGAGGATCATATGGTTCTTGGTTTTTCTCTTGCTGATATGATGAATCACATTGATTGTTTTACGGGTGTTGAACCAGCCTTGTGTCCCAGGGATAAATCCTACTTGGTCATGGTGAATAATTTTCTTAATGTATTGTTGGATCCTATTGGCCAGTATCTTGTTGAGAATTTTTGCATCCATGTTCATCAGGGATATTGGTCTGTAATTCTCCTTTTTGGTGGGGTCTTTGTCTGGCTTTGGAATTAAGGTGATGCTGGCTTCATAGAACGAATTTGGAAGTACTCCATCTCTTTCTATCTTTCCAAACAGCTTTAGGAGAATAGGTATGATTTCTTCTTTAAACGTTTGATAAAATTCCCCTGGGAAGCCATCTGGCCCTGGACTCTTGTGTCTTGGGAGGTTTTTGATGACTGCTTCAATTTCCTCCCTGGTTATTGGCCTGTTCAGGTTTTCTATTTCTTCCTGTTCCAGTTTTGGTAGTTTGTGGCTTTCCAGGAATGCGTCCATTTCTTCTAGATTGCCTAATTTATTGGCGTATAGCTGTTCATAATATGTTTTTAAAATCGTTTGTATTTCCTTGGTGTTGGTAGTGATCTCTCCTTTCTCATTCATGATTTTATTAATTTGAGTCTTCTCTCTCTTCTTTTTAATAAGGCTGGCTAATGGTTTATCTATCTTATTAATTCTTTCAAAGAACCAACTCCTGGTTCTGTTGATCTGTTCCACAGTTCTTCTGGTCTCGATTTCGTTGAGTTCTGCTCGAATCTTTATTAACTCCCTTCTTCTCTTGGGTGTAGGATCTATTTGCTGTTTTTTCTCTAGCTCCTTTATGTGTAAGGTTAGCTTTTGTATTTGAGTTCTTTCCAGTTTTTGAATGGATGCTTGTATTGCGATGTATTTCCCCCTTAGGACTGCTTTTGCTGCATCCCAAAGATTTTGAATGGTTGTATCTTCATTCTCATTAGTTTCCATGAATCTTTTTAATTCTTCCTTAATTTCCTGGTTGACCCTTTTATCTTTTAGCAGGATGGTCCTTAACCTCCACGTGTTTGAGGTCCTTCCAAACTTCTTGTTGTGATTTAGTTCTAATTTCAAGGCATTATGGTCCGAGAATATGCAGGGGACAATCCCAATCTTTTGGTATCGGTTCAGACCCGATTTGTGTCCCAATATGTGGTCTATTCTGGAGAAAGTTCCATGTGCGCTTGAGAAGAATGTGTATTCAGTTGAGTTTGGATGTAAAGTTCTGTAGATATCTGTGAAATCCATCTGGTCCAGTGTATCATTTAAAGCTCTCGTTTCTTTGGAGATGTTGTGCTTAGAAGACCTATCGAGTATAGAAAGAGCTAGATTGAAGTCACCAAGTATAAGTGTATTATTATCTAAGTATTTCTTCACTTTGGTTAATAATTGATTTATATATTTGGCAGCTCCCACATTTGGGGCATATATATTGATGATTGGTAAGTCCTCTTGTTGAATAGATCCTTTAAGTATGATATAGTGTCCCTCTTCATCTCTCACTACAGTCTTTGGGGTAAATTTTAGTTTATCTGATATAAGGATGGCTACCCCTGCTTTCTTTTGAGGACCATTCGAATGGTAAATGGTTCTCCAACCTTTTATGTTCAGGCTGTAGGTGTCCTTCTGTCTAAAATGAGTCTCTTGTAGACAGCAAATAGATGGGTCCTGCTTTTTTATCCAGTCTGAAACCCTGCGCCTTTTGATGGGGGTCATTAAGCCCGTTCACATTCAGAGTTACTATTGAGAGATATGAGTTTAGTGTCATCATGATATCTATTCAGTCTTTGTTTTTGTGGACTGTTCCACTGAACTTCTTCTTAAAGGGGAATTTTAAGAGTCCCCCTTAAAATTTCTTGCAGAGCTGGTTTGGAGGTCACATATTCTTTTAGTTGCTGCCTGTCTTGGAAGCTCTTTATCTCTCCTTCCATTTTGAATGAGAGCCTTGCTGGATAAAGTATTCTTGGTTGCATGTTCTTCTCATTTAGGACCCTGAATATATCCTGCCAGCCCTTTCTGGCCTGCCAGGTCTCTGTGGAGAGGTCTGCTGTTACCCTAATGCTCCTCCCCATAAAAGTCAGGGATTTCTTGTCTCTTGCTGCTTTAAGGATCTTCTCCTTATCTTTGGAATTTGCAAGCTTCACAATTAAATGTCGAGGTGTTGAACGGTTTTTATTGATTTTAGGGGGGGATCTCTCTATTTCCTGGATCTGAATGCCTGTTTCCCTTCCCAGATTAGGAAAGTTTTCAGCTAGAATTTGTTCAAATACATATTCTGGCCCTCTGTCCCTTTCGGCGCCCTCGGGAACCCCAATTAAACGTAGGTTTTTCTTCCTCAGGCTGTCGTTTATTTCCCTTAATCTATCTTCATGGTCTTTTAATTGTTTGTCTCTTTTTTCCTCAGTTTCCCTCTTTGCTATCAACTTGTCTTCTATGTCACTCACTCGTTCTTCCACCTCGTTAATCCTCGTCGTTAGGACTTCTAGTTTGGATTGCATCTCATTCAATTGATTTTTAATTTCTGCCTGATTAGCTCTAAATTCTGCAGTCATGAAGTCTCTTGAGTCCTTTATACTTTTTTCTAGAGCCACCAGTAGCTGTATAATAGTGTTTCTGAATTGGTTTTCTGACATTGAATTGTAATCCAGATTTTGTAACTCTGTGGGAGAGAGGACTGTTTCTGATTCTTTCTTTTGAGGTGAGGTTTTCCTTCTAGTCATTTTGCTCAGTGCAGAGTGGCCAAAAGCAAGTTGTATTGGGAAAAAGAGAAAAAGAGAGGAGAGAAAGAAGGAAAGAAAAGAGAAAGAGAAAAAAAGGGAAGAGAAAAAAAACGAAAGAAAAAAAAAGAAGAAAAAGAGAAAGAAAAAGAAAGGAGAAAAAAAGGGGGGGTGGGGGAAGGAAACAAATCAAAAAGCAAAACAAAACAAAAAAAAAAACAAAAAAAACAAAAAAACAAAACAAAACAAAAAAAAGAACCACAGGGGAGTATCTTCTGATTCTGTGTACTTTAAGTCCCTTGGCTTCTCCTGGAAGTTGTCCGTCTAGCTGGTCTTCTGGGGGAGGGGCCTGTTGTGCTGATTCTCAGGTGTTAGCAGTTGGGGGAGCTGCTGTGCCCCTGCCTGGTGCAGGGCTCAGTGGGGGTTGTTTACCCCGTGAGGCCGCAGGAGGAACAGCCCCAGTGGCGGGGCAGCTCTGGAAACCTGGATTCAGCTCCGGCAGGAACTCCGTCTGCAGGGCCTGGAGGCTCCGGGGCGGGGCCGCTGATCTGCTCAGCTGGGGCAGGAGCGTCCTCGCTGTCCTGGGCCCTCCCGGCCTCTGCCTGTCCCGGGGGAGGCGGGATCCTGGGCTGTGTCCCGGCGCCCTGTGCTCCGGGGCCTGCGCTGCTGGATTCGCGCTCCCGGGCCGCGCACCCCCCTCCGCGGAGCCACCTCCCGAGCCCCCCCGAGCTGCTCCCCCGCGCAACCCCCTCCGCGGAGCCGCCGCCCGAGCCCCTCCGAGCTGCTCCTGGAACCGCGCAGGCCCCTCCGCACGGAGCCTCTTCCTCCGCCCGAGCCCCTCCGAGCTGGTCCCGGGGCCGCGCAGCCCCCTCCGCGGAGCCGCCGCCCGAGCCCCCCGAGCTGCTCCGGGTCCCGCCGTGCGCGCTGCAGCCCTTAGGGAGCTCGGCGCACTCTCCCGGGGCGCAGGTGTCCGTCAGTGTCCCCGGGAGCCCGAGGGCATCCCCGCCCTCCTGGGTCCTGCTCCAACTCCCTGGAGCCCCTTTCCGCCCGGGAAGGTCGGTGCAGCTCCTGCTCCTCCGGGAAGGTCGGTGCAGCTCCTGCTCCTCCGGGTCGGGGCTCTCCTGTCCTGGGGACACTCGCCCCGGCCTCAGCCCGGCTCCTCGCGGGGCCCCTCCCCCTTGGAGGCCTTTGTTTCTTTATTTCTTTTTCCCCGTCTTCCTACCTTGATAGAAGCGCGAACTCTTCTCACTGTTGCATTCCAGCTGGTCTCTCTTTAAATCTCAGGCCGAATTCATAGATTTTCAGGATAATTTGAAGGTTTTCTAGGTAGTTTGGTGGAGACAGGTGATTTGGAGACCCTACTCTTCCGCCATCTTCAGAGACCGACTCTGATGCCGTTTTGATGTCTCCTGTCAGCAGCTCCAGCCAAGGCTCCTGGGGTCCCACCCGGTGTCCAGTTGGTCCCCTTGGCCCAGTGACCCGGGCGTCAGCTTGTTGTATAGTCAAGCAGCTGGGAGTCTACCGCCTGGGCAGGCTGGGAGGGCGGTGCTGGGTCAGGTCCCATGGGGTCCTGCAAAGCCCGGCCATCCTATGTTGGGGTGAGGATGTGGGGGATGAGTGTGTTAGGGAGCTCAGCTATCCCCTCACCATGTGCCCCAGGCTGAAGGCCTGGTGAACCAGAAAACCAGAGGCTGCTTCCCCGTCCGGCCAAGGCGCCGCTGCCGCGCTATGATCAGTTTGCAGCCAGCTCCTGGCCCTGCGTGCTCAGCCTCAGTCCCTCCCAGCGAAACGCGGGACGTGAGTCTCTGTCTGAGAGGCCAGAGGACCTGACGGCTCGCTCCCAGCTCTGCCCCACGATGAGCAGGCCCCTCGCTCTGATTTCCCCCCACAGGAGGCCAAGGGGGAAGCAGGGTGAAGGCCTGGAGGGGCCGGGGACCCCAGGCTGCCCCTCTGCCCCCTTCCCTGCTCCGAGGTTGGCCACAGAGTGGGTGTGTGCAGTCGGATGGGCCGAGGGGAGAGCTGCTCGAGCCCGGCCTCTGCTGCCAATGCCTGGCCTCGGCCGTCAGTCCGGCAAGTGAGGTCCCAGGGGGCACGCGTGGAGCACAGGTAGCCAGCCACAGGCCTTGGGAGTGAGGTGGCTCCTAGGCCCCCAGGCCCTTCAGGACCCTGCTGCTCCCCAGAGCCCACAGTTTCTCTCCTCGTTTATTGCTGTGTAGCCACATCACCACAAAACTAGGTGCGTAAGGCCACACACACGTGTCTCCCATGTCTGGGGGACAGAAGCGTGGCCACAGTGTAGCTGGACCCTCTGCAGTCTGGGGAAAAATCTCCTTCTGAGCCCACGTCGTCCCTGCAGTTGTCAGCACCTTATGTCCTTGCCACGTGGGCTCCCCCACAGGGCCATTTGCTCCATCAAAGGCAGCAATGGGAAGAGGAACGTGGCTGTTAAACTGTGATGTAATCACATGGGTGGCATTGCCACATTGGATGTGTTGCATGGAGACAGGCGAGTCTCAGGTCCCATGGATACCCCAAGGTGCCGACTCCAGCAGGGGGCCACCTTGCCATCCCAGCCTGCTACACCCTTCCTGCCTTTTCTCACCGACTGCTTGCCCTCCCGCCCCGTCCCCCTCCCCCCGTCAACCCACTGGATAGATGGAAGGTGCTCGACTGGCTGAGGGGTCAGTGTGGGGGGCTCCCCTAGTGCCGTCCACTGGACCTCTCCCTTTGTAAGTCTGTGCCCCCCTGAACTGTAAGCTGTTGGGAGGTAGGGGCTGCCCCAACTCTGCGTCCTGGAGCCTGGGGCTGCTGGAAACGTGTAGGGACTTGGCACGGTATTTGTGGAGTGAGCCAAAGAACTAACACAGCAGGTGGTGAAGAAGGGCCGGTTAATAAATGAAGGGATGTTGCTCTGGAGCTGAAGGAGGTTCAAGTTCAGTGACAGCGTGGACTTGGAGGCTGCTGTTAGCTCCCTAAGCTTCTGTTTCCCCAGCTGAGCAGTGGGGAGTCTGATCACACCTCCCGTGAAGGCCGTCGTGAGGAGTTCCAGAACACACGCAGGAGCCCTGTGCTGGGGGCTGACGGCCTTGTCATTGATGGTCACTGGTCAGCCTGGCTGGTGGCTGAGTCTAGAGCCTTTCACCTGGGATGCTGGCCTGCAGAGCCCTCGGCGGCGGCGGCAAATAGGATCAGATGCTCTGCGGAGCCAAGCTCGAGGCCAGGCCGTGCAGGGGGTGGGGGTGGGGGTAAGGGTAGGGATGGGGGTAGGGTACAGGCCAGCCTATGAGCCGCCGGATTGCACAGCCCCTGTAGCTGTGCCAGCAGGCAGCTGGCTCTCTTTGATTTAGCTGGATTCTAAAATGAAGTTTTTAGATAAGCAATCTCTCTGGAAGAGCCAACCAGGGGGTTTACCCAGTGGGATCTAGCTCTCTCCTCTCTGGGAGGGAGCTCTGACTCCAGAGAATTCAAGGGGGTACCTGGGTGGCTCAGCGGTTGAGCGTCTGCCTTTGCCTCAGGTTGTGATCCAGGGTCCAGGGATCGAGTCCCACATGGGGCTCCCCCACAGAGAGCCTGCTTCTCCCTCTCTCTGTGTCTCTCATGAATGAATAAATAAAATCTTTAAAAAAAAAAAAAAAGAGAGAGAGAGAGAAAGAGAATTTGAACCTCCACCTAGTTGACTTGCTTCCCGGCCAAGCCATGTGGCCAGTCACCCTCCTGCTTCCACCCTTGCCTGTCATGGGCGCCACGGGGTGAAAGATCGCTTCCAGTTGGTCGGCTTCCAGGTAGACGTGCTTGGACAGCAACTTGCTTTCGAACCAGCCCATCGCAGAGAAGTCCGCACGGAACATTGACCCTGGCCACCGCGGCCGCGACAGCTGGGTCAAAGTGATGAAGGTGCTGGCTCCGTTATGCCCACCGTGGATGATATTCTGGAGCAGGTCGGCGAGTTTGGCTGGTTCCAGAAGCAAGCCTTCCTGACCCTATGCCTGCTCTCGGCTGCCTTCGCCCCCGTCTACGTGGGCATCGTCTTCCTGGCCTTCACCCCGGACCACCGCTGCCTGAGCCCCGGGGCGGCCGAGCTGGGCCGGCGATGCGGCTGGAGCGCGGCGGAGGAGCTCAACTACACGGTGCCGGGCCCGGGGCCCGCGGGCGACGCCTTCCCCCGCCAGTGCCGCAGCTACGCGGTGGACTGGAACCAGAGCGCCCTGGGCTGCGTGGACCCGCTGGCCGGCCTGGCCACCAACAGGAGCCACCTGCCGCTCGGGCCCTGTCTGCACGGCTGGGCCTACGACACGCCCGGCTCCTCCATCGTGACCGAGGTGAGGCCGGGCCCTGTGTTTGAGGGAACAGGAGGGCTGCAGGGGCAGGGAGGAAGCACACCGCAAATCCTAGAAGGTTCAGCTTCGCATCAGGGAAGAAGGGGGGAGAATTTTATTCGCTGATCACCTAGGCCATGTCCGGCGCTGTCCTGGGCACTCGGTGGCCTGCTTCTCCTGTCTGGTCCCCTGTAGACGTGGGGTATTAGAGGAGCGGGCTGGAGGTAGGGGAGACCTTTGCAAGCCAGGCTGAGCTGGATTGTTAGGACATTGGTCTGCAGGGAGACAGGTTCCTCTTCTTTCTGGCCCACTGGCTTCTCTAAGAGCCTGCTGCATTCACTTGGGGTGTCATTAGATTGGTGGGTCTCCCTTTCTGCACTCATGAGAGAGCTAAATGCTGGCTGGGATCGTGTGGAAGCAGCTCTGGCTTTGGAGAAGGACCTTTTTTTCTTTTTATTTATTTATTTATTCATGAGAGACACACACAGAGAGAGAGGCAGAGACTCAGCAGAGGGAGAAGCAGGCTCCATGCAGGGAGCCCCACGTGGGACTCGATCCAGGGGCTCCAGGATCAGGCCCTAGGCTGAAGGCGGCGTTACACCGCTGAGCCACCCGGGCTGCCCGGAGAAGGACCTTTTCAAAGCCAGCCGTGCCCCAGATCAGTTGGGCGTCACTGAGTACGTTACTCAGAGCCTCTGAGCCTCCACTGCCTCACGGGCCAGCCAGGAATGGCAAGTCACCTGCCCCACAGGATTGGCAAGTTCAACGGTACATGGCATCAGTGCTGGGGCTGCGTCAGGGGCCCTGCTCCTGGCCTACAGGTGGGACGATGGCGTCAGAGGGCCTCATTTGCATAGTTCAGTGGGTTCTTTCTGTATGGTGCCTTGAGAATATTTTAATAAAAAGCCACTAGATTTTTTTTTTCCCTTCATAGACCTTGTAAAAAGTGTTACATTGTGAAAAGTGTGGGCACTTGGAGATTGGCATTGAGGACCATTGTTGAAACCACAGGCCGGAAGTTATGCAGAGGCACTCTGTTAGCAAAGCCTGGTTTTGGCGAGGGCACTGCTTAGCTGGAACAAGAGGTCACTTAGTGGTTTCAGTGTCAGCACAGCCGAGGCTCCTACTGGAGGAAAGAGCTGTGTCCTCTCCCCTTGCCTGATCAAGGGGCAAGGCTGGGGAGGGGACAGCACAGAGGTTTCTCCTTCAGGAGGAACAGGCGCAGGTGTGACTTGCTTTACCTGCCACTGCCTGAACACCTGGTCTCCAACGCATCCTCCAAAGACAGGTAACCAATGAGACGCCTCGCTCCGGGGGGACCAAACTGTCTGACAGTCTGGCTGGGAATCTAGATCCGACCAAGACAGGGAGGTGTTTGTTCTGTTCTCTGTGATGAGACCTCCTCTGCTAGTAAAGGATCGGATACCATCTTTCATCTATTCACTCCGCGGTCTGCTCACTCAGGAAAGTGTCTGAGCCTTTGCTCTGCTCCCGCACCACCGTGGGGCTGGGAGGGACACAGGCCGTGAGCTTCCCTCAGGGAGGCTGCAGTCTCCAGGGCAGTGAGAAGAAGACCAGTGCCCGGGGTCACGTGTGGGTAGACACACAGGGGCCGTTGGGCTCCCGGGGTGGACGTGTACCTTGGCTGCTGCACAGATCATGGGCACCTTCCAGAAGGAAGTGGCATTTGAATGGAGCCTCGGGCAGTATTCTGAGCAGCAAGGAGAGGGAAAAGGACAGACCGGGAGAAGGAGCAAGGGGCAAGGCTGGCTTGGGGGAGAGGGAGCGTGTGCTAGGTTCATTTGGGACAATGAGCTGTTACATTGCGTAGAACTCAGGGTTCTTTTTTTCTTTTTTAAGATTATTTATTTATTCATGAGAGACACAGAGAGAGGCAGAGACACAGGCAGAGGGAGAAGCAGGCTCCCGCAGGGAGACCGATGTGGGACTCGATCCCAGGACCCCGGGATCATGACCTGAGCCAAAGGCAGATAGATGCTCAACCACTGAGCCCCCAGGTGCCTGCAGTTCAGGGTTCTGTGGAGGAACACAGGCATGAAGGGTGGGGACTCCTCACTTTCCCTCGAGAGCGCAGAGTACTCATGTAAGGTTGCCAGATAAAATGCAGGACACTGAGTTAAATAGGAATTTCAGATAAAAGCCAAACAATTTTTTCAAAAGATTTTACATATTTTTTCATGAAAGACACACAGAGAGAGAGAGAGAGACACCGGCAGAGAGAGAAGCAGGTTCCCTACGGGGAGCCCGATGTGAGACTCGGTCCCAAGACCCCGGGATCACGACCTGAGTCCAAGGCAGATGCTCAATCTCTGAGCCACCCAGGCGCCCAAACAATTTTTTAAAGATAATTATGTCCCAGTTTTTGTGCATTTATTTGATGCTGAGAGCCAAGGCAGGGAATACAAGCATTGCATGTGACATACTTACACTAAAAAAAATGTGTTGTTTATCTGAAATTCAAATTCTGAGTATTCTGGATTTTTTTTTTTTTTTTCTAAACCTGGCAACCCTGTCTTCATTCAGACGAGGAAGTTTGGTTTTGTTTAGGCAGAAAAGCAAAGCAAGACAGTCCTGGCTGGACCTTGGGAGTGGTCTGGACCCAGGGTGCTGGGGCAGGGCGTGTCCCCGGAAGGAGGGGAAGCTGAGCCACGAGCCCCGTGAGAAGCATCTACCCACAGGATGCTTCAGGGGAGATGCAGGGCTGGCCTGGGTTTGGGGAAGGGTCCTGGGGGTGTGGGTGAGCGGGGCAGGAGCTTGGCAGGGTGGTGGCTGGGAGGGGAAGACACAAGAGGACAGAGAAAGAGCTCCAGAACCCAGTGGCCATCGGTGGCAGCAGGGGTGAGCTTCCATGAGACCCCAGATCTCAGCTCTGACAAGGATGGAAGGGATCCTGAGGCTCTCATCCACAAACAGAGCAGGGAGAAAGTGGCTGTGGGTAGAGCATGAAGGGCGGTGGGAGTCTGTGGAGATACCAAGTGTGACAAGACCAGGGCTCTAGGATAGGGGGTGGGGGGCAGGAGGACTCAGCACTCTCCATCCCCATTGCTTTAAATCTGCCTTTGCCTCTTGCTCTTCATCCTAAACTGAAGCGGATTCTCCAGGATTCACCTTAGTGATTCCTTTCTGCAGAAATAATCTTTAATTTAGCCTTGCCCTGGACCTTGGAACTTGCTTACCGGAGGATGCTGAGCCAGCTGGTTTGAACACCCTGGTGTCACCAGCCCCCCACCCTCTGCACTAGGGAGGGGGCTGCGGCTCCTTCTGGGGAAGGAATGTGCCTGCTTCCCCTGACTCCTGAGTCCCCTGTCGGGAGGCCCTGTCCTGCCAGCTGCAGCCCCACCGTGGGCTGGGGGCCCCCCTCCAGGCTGGGAAGCCCTGTCTTCCCCTGCTTGTGAGCATGAGCCTGAGCTCAAGCAAAGCCTCAGCCTGAGGTCATGGGAGTGCTTATACCGTTTGCACACTTGTCTCAGCCTAGAGATCTCCTGGGATCGGCTGAGGAGTTACTGCATCTGTGTTCTGACAAGGCCTCTGGGTGATTCGTAGACAAGCTTGGAGAGCACTGCCTGCTGCTTGGTAAACGGTGCCTGAGACACTAGGCCCAGGCCGGTGGAATCCCAGCAGGGGCAGCGACCCATCCAGCGCCCCCATGCTGTGCAGTCCCAGGCTTTTCTGAGGGCTGGGCCTGTCTTCCTGGCGTGTACAAATGGGCTGGGGGGCAGTGGTTGGGTGTGAGTTGAGGGGGTGGGCATGGCAGGCGACGCCAGACACCGATCTTGAGCATAGCAGAGCGGGGGCAGGGACCTCAGCAGGAGGCCATGGTGGCAGGTAAAGCCAGATGCTCCTTCCTCTAGTGCTGTGAGCGCTCTGGCTTCTGCACAGTCTGGGGACAACTTGGAGCCTGGGCCTGCTCATTGCAAAAATTGGAGCACAAGACGAAACCAGTGCCCCGCAGCTTCGGGGAAATCTAGGGTACACAGATGTGGTCTCAGACAGTGTGGGTGGAGGCTGCAAAAAACCAGTTGGGCAGTTGGAGATACAGACCCGGGGACGGCCAGATAGCTCCCAGGAGTGACCTGTCGCTCCGTCTTTAACGGCAGGGCCTGGGACAGGCCGGGAAAACCAAAGAACCAGAGGAGAAGCTTCGTGGGGAGGGTGTGCTTTCAGCTGAAGGGAACGAACGTTTGGGTTGGTAGAGGGAATGCCCGGGACGCCCCGTGGTGTCTCGTCGCGCCCCAGAGCCGAAGCCGTCACGGGAGTGGACCGTGGGGTCTGGGCGTAGACAGCTGGTGGTAGGACAGGCTCACGATTACTTTCTCAAAATGAGGTGGTGACACAGAGGGCTACCTATGTTTTATTTTAAAAAGTGCTCATGTCCAGGAAGTAAGCAGCCAGGAATGGGGAGGAGGAGAGGGCCCAGGCAGGGCTCCACCTTGACCTCTACCTTCTCGGAGCCCCGCAGATGACGTGGGCCACCTCATCCTTGGGCCTGTCACGTGCGCAGGTGTGTGACCCCTGAGGTGGGGCTGCCCCTAAAACACAGCAAAGGCTCCCACACTCTCCTGCCTTGGCCTCCCTGGCTCTCGGCATGTTGGTCCCTGAGTCTCCAGCCACCCTGGGCCCCACCCACAGGACGCTAGCGCACACGCTGCCCCCGCCAAGCCCGCCTTCTTGCCCTGGTGTCTGTGCTCATCCCCTCCTGTGCCATGTGTGGCAACACCAGTCATGACCTACGGAGTTATCTGCGGACTTCACATAATTAAATATATAACGAATAGGTACTTAACTGAGGGCTTCTGACCAATCCTCGGAAACATATTCTATTTATTTTGCTACATTTCTATCTTTAGGAAATTACCGCACTCTACTTCTTTCCAGAAGACTTATCTGTTGGCTGTGTTGTCTTTCAATAACTGACTCTTGATGTCAAAGCACTTGACAGTAGTGAGGGTAAAACAAAGATGTTGGGTAGATAGTGGTAGTAACGGAGAGTTGCCAGAAACCTTGAATCTGTCTTATGAAAATGTGGGAAGGGAAAGTGATGTGAAACCCTTGAGAGTGTCACTTTGTGGTGAGCATTGACTTTGGAGACAAGACAGTAGATACAGCTTGACTTACAAACGGTCTTGTGTTTTCGGCCCGTCCGCCCGTGGTGTGATGCGCAGTTCAACCTGGTGTGCGACAACTCTTGGAAGGTGGATCTCTTTCAATCCTGTGTGAACCTGGGCTTCTTCCTCGGCTCCCTGGGGGTCGGCTACATTGCAGACAGGTACGTAAAGTCCAATTCGACCAGACATAGCAGCGATGCCATGAGAAGAATGGATCGTAGGGGGTAGTGGTAGAAGAATCTGTCCAGGTGACAGAGAAAAGCACCAAAGGCTGGTGCTTCGGACTGGGGTGGGGCAGCAAGATGAGTCAGGCTGGGATTTGGGATGGATTTCAGGGGTCCAAACTCCATGCAGATTGTAGAATTGGGGTGGTGGGCTGAGAGAAGATGGGGTCAAAGCCAAGGTTTATGCATGGAGCAGATGGGTGAGGGGAGGATGGGGCCATTTTTTGAGATGGGACAGAGTGGATTAGAAGCAGACTTTGTTGTGGGGGTGGGAAGCCATCAAGAGTTCTGTCCTGGCCGAGGGAATTCTCAGCTGTGCTGAGTGGCCCTGGAGGCACAGAAGAGATGTCAAGTAGGGGTTGCATACATGAGCTGTGCTCAGAAGAGGGATTTGTGCTAGAGATAAATATCTGGGATTTGTCACCAGAAGCTGTCAACCACGTTCGAGATAAGCTAGCCGAGAGTATAGAGAGATGTGTAGATGTTGGCAGGGAAGGAATTGCTGGCAGAGGAGATTTAAACAAAATGGCAGGGAGATGGAAGGGCAGCCACTCTCCTGGGGTAGTGTGAAGCTGTAGAATGCAAGACGGGTCTGGCCCAATGGGGAGGAGAGGCCAAAATCTGGGGACTTGGTCCCATAAGTACCAGTGACAGGGATGGTGGCAGGGGAAGGCTGAAGAAAAGCAAGAGAGAGAAGGAAGTGGAGTTTGTGCATGTGGACAACTCTGCAGGGCAGGTGGGCTGCAGGGACAGGGGACAGGGGAAGGGTCCAGGAAGGGGACAATGGCATCGTGGAAGGTGCGAGGGACCAAAGGGGCAGTGGACGGGCTGGCCCTGGGGAGCTAGCTGAAGAGCCTTTGGTCAGAGGCGCAGGAGAAAAGATAGAGGGGGTGGACACGGGTGTCATGAGGTCTGAGTGTTCTGAGGTGATAAGGGGTGAGTGTCCGACAGACAGTTTCTATGTTAGTACAGGACGAGGACGTTTACGGGCTGGTGGGTAGGTGCGCTGGGCAGGGGCAGGGGCTTGAGGTGAGGAGGCAAGGAGTAGGGGAGTGAAGGCCCGGGCTGGAGTCTAGGAGGCAGAGGGCAGGGAGGGAAGAGGTTGCAGGGTGGGGAGACTGGGGTGGGGACCAGGGCACCGTGACCACACAGGACGTTGGCTCCTTGCTTCCTTGCGTAGCCACCAGAATGCCGGGTCAGGTTGGAAAGATGGAGTCAGTGAAGCACCGCCCGGGAAGAAGAGTTAGCACACGATTTCCCCATTTCATTCATGAAAAAAGGAAAAGGAAATAATCCTCAGGAGTTACACCATCAGAACGGAGTATTTTCCCAGAGAAGTTCCTGAGGCTGCTGCTAAGTCTAGCATGAGGGCGCCTGCTGTCAAACCCTGTTAATAATAATACAGTCGACTAGGGGATGAGGGGGGCCATGCAGGGGACCCTGCAGAGCCACCAGGGGAGCACCCCCTCCTGGCCGAGACACCAGGTGCCTGAGAGCACCGGGATCCTGGTTCCCCCTTACAGTGATTTAATGAACCTCGGAAGGGCCGCTGTTCCCTGAGGACCACAGTGCCAGGCTCTCAGGTCGGGGGTCCCTCAGGAGACCAGTGACATGGGCCTCCCGATCGAGACCCCGTCTGTCCCTTGGGGCCCATCGGTCCCCAAACACTCAACAGCCCCACTTCACTTCCCTGTGTCCTTGCCTCTGAAGGTTTGGCCGAAAATTATGTCTCCTGGCCACCTCGCTCACCAGTGCGGTCCTGGGTGTCCTCACGGCCGTGGCGCCAAACTACACGTCCCTGCTGCTCTTCCGCCTGCTGCAGGGCCTGGTGAGCAAGGGCAGCTGGACGTCCGGCTACGTCTTGAGTAAGCACCCCCTGCGCTCAGTTCCCACGGGGGCGGTGGGCAGCACAAGGGGAGGGAGCCAGACGCAGAGGTGGGATTCTGGGGGGAGAGGGGGTGTTCGTGGGCTCCAGAGAAATGGTAGTAACTCTAGCTGTGTGTGATTGTCTGTCTGACTGGGCCAGGGGACTAGGTGGGGACGGCCTCCCTCCCCCTCCCCCTCCCTCCTTCCCCTCTCCCCCCTTCTCCCTTCCTTCCTTCCTTCTTTCCCTCCTCCTTCCTTCCCTTCCTCCTCCCCTCTCCTTCCCCTCCCCCTCCTTCTTCCTTCCTTCCCTCCTTCCTTCCTTCCTCCTCCCCCTCCCCCTTCTCCCTTCCTTTCTTCCTTCCTTCTCTCCCTCCCTCCTCCCTCTCTTTCCCCCTCCCTCTTCCTCCCTCCCTACTTCTTATCCCTCCCTCCCTTCCTTCCTTCTTTCCTTCCTTCTTTCCTTCTTTCCTTCCTTCCTTCCTTCTTTCCTTCCTTCCTTCCTTCCTTCCTTCCTTCCTTCCTTCCTTCCTTCCTTCCTTCCTTCCCTCCTTTTTTGTTTGAGAGACACTTAAATAACCACTTAAATATATCAATCTTTCTATATCAACTAATCTATTTGGGAACAACATGACCACATTCTGATTTATTTACAGCAGTGTGCTGGGGGGGGGTGGTATACAGGAAGGGGGAGTCAGGTAAGAGAGCATCTTAACATCTTAAATACGAAAGGACCGGCATCTCCTGAAAAGAAATACAACAGCCCAACTGGTCTAAACCACTCAAAAATTAGGAGGAGACTGTAAGAGGGAGTAAGAGAACAGACAAACATCTTTTTCTTTCTTTTTTTTTTTTTCAAACATCTGTTTCTAAAAAAAAAAAAAATGAGGTGTGAACCACTGTAATTCTATATACTGTTTTTTTCCCCCTTTCAAATTTTTCCATGAGGGGTGAGACTAAAAAAGGAAAATCACTCTCTTGGAAGAAAGTCGTGTACAAGAGCCACCGGTGCTTTCTGCAGCCCATATGTGGGTGCATTGGACGGCAGTGAGGATAATCCACATTTTTGCTCATTTGTAGAGAATAGAAAAGAAACAACTTTGTCCTTCCATCTCTGAAAGTGGTATCTTTGGTCTTGGCATTCTGAGAGGTAGTTCATCAGGACCAAGAGAAAGCATGTTCCTCCCTTGCGAAACTGTATGCTCTGGCTAAGTGTAGTCAGTTCAATACATATTCACTGGCCATCTGTATGTTGAATACGCACTATTTGACACGTGGTTAAGACGATAAATTTGGGGTCAAATACCTACTCCCCAGCACTGCCCGGCCATGAACTCTTGGGCCATTCCCATAAGCCCTGGCTCAGAGGGGCTTATGGGGGCCCTCAGAGGGGGGTGGCAGAGCCCTGATGGGCAGGTGCACTGCAGAGCTGTGGCCCGAGCGTTGCCTGCCCCGCGATGGGCCCCGTGGGGTTGCTGTCACTCTGTGGCAGGCAGTGGGGCAGGGCTGGAGGTACCAAGATAGAGGAGGCACCCTTCCTCCCTTTGAGAAGCTCAAATGCCAGAGAGAGGAAGACAGATGGCCATCTATCTTGGTGGGTGAGAGCCGTGCCGCCCCCAAAGGCTTTCCCCATGTGTTTGCAGGTCACACACCACCTGGTCCTCCACTGGTGACTCAGTGGTCATCCTCCCTTAGGGGCTTCTCTTCTCCCCAATCCTGCAATGTGGCAGGACCCAGGACTTTGTCCTCTCCCTCCCCAAACCTGCTCCACCTGCAGACCCCTACCCTAGCCCCTGTCTGTAAAGTCCCCTCTGGCCCAGCTGCTCAGGCCAGGTGTTTTGCAGTCAGCACAGCCCCCAGTTCCCTACACCTGCTTCCGGCCCCTCGGGGTCCTGCTGCTGGCTTTCCTTCCACAATACACCTGGGACCACCTTCTCTTCACTGCCGCTGCTGGGCCCAAGCCAACACCGTCGCTTCACCTCTGTCACTGGTCCCCAATCTTAACTCAGCAGCAGACATGGAGTGTGCTGCCACCTGGGGCACTGGCTCTGCACCTCCTGCAGCACAGGCCAGACTCCATGGGGGCCCCAGGATGGCCTCCCCGAGGCACTGCCTCCCCCTTGCATGACCCTCTGGAGAGCCAGGTCCTCTGTTCCCTCTGCCTGGAACTTCACCCTTGACGTTCGCCCCACCGCACTGCTGTCCGAAACCCAGCCACCCCTTCCCCCTCGACTCTCCGGATTCCCTCCGACCCGTTAGCTTTCCATTCCCCCTGGCACAGAGTGCATTCCAGCCTGGCATGCGATTTACTCATTTACCGTGTGTGCTCTCTGTCCCCTCTCGCAAGGAGGTGGGGTCATGAAGACACGACTCTGCCCAGGAAGTTGATGACATGCTCCAAATGCCTGGAGTGGTGCCAGGTCCCTGGGAGGCCAGCGATGCTTATTAAATTAGTACACGCTCCCAGGGCTGTGAGAAACAGCACAGCTCTAGGGGCACCGGGGTGGCTCAGTGAGCATCTGCCTTTGGTTCAGGGCGTGATCCCGGGGTCCTGGGATCAAGTCCCACATCGGGCTCCCTGCAGGGAGCCTTCTTCGCCCTCTTCCTGTGTCTCTGCCTCTGTGTCTCTCATGAATAAATACATAAAATCTTAAAAAAAAGAAAAAAAAAAAAGGAAAAGAAATAGCACACCTCAGTCTGGAGCTTATAGGGGCAAAGCTCTGGGGAGGAGGGATTGGCCAGTGCTCAGGTAGACCGAATCCTGAAGCACCCAAAGGACACTAGAGACAGCAAGTGGGGGTGGATTAGAAAAGGAAGAGCTGGAGAGAAGCTGGGATGAGCAGCCGAGTGGATCTCAGGGAGCCGTGAGTGGAGCAGCAGCAGCACAGGAGAAGGAGCCTGGGGTCAGGCAGGAGAGGGTTGGGGCCTGGGGCTTGCCAGGAGGGAAGGAGGCCACGGGAGCCTCAACAGTGACTCCTCTCCTGTTCAGTCACAGAGTTCGTGGGCATGGGCTACAGACGAATGGTGGCGATCCTCTACCAGATGGCCTTCACCGTGGGGCTCGTGGTGCTCTCGGGGGTGGCCTATGCCATCCCTCACTGGCGGTGGCTCCAGCTGGCCATCTCTCTGCCCACCTTCCTCTTCCTGCTCTACTACTGGTATGTGGGTCCTCCAAGGGGGCCCCTGCTCCTCGGTCCCCCCACCCAGACCACGCTCAGCTCACCCCCTAGGACTGCCTGGTGACCTTGGCTGCCACATGGTCCATCCCCCGAAGGGCCACGGTGGCCACACACACAGGCACATGGCTGCTTCCACCATTTGTGCCATTTGAGATGTTCTCATATTATGGGGTGGCCCTCATTACATGGGCAGCTACCCTCTTTAAATTTGTATCCCCTTAGATGGGGGGATCTGAGTCAGATAAAAATCCACCTAGCCACAAAGTAGACATTTGGTGTTTGTTGAATGAATGAATGAGTGAATGAATAAGTGAATGAAAATTCTCGGGGAATGTGCACATTAAGCCACTGAGACAAACCAGTCCCAGTGAGCTGTTAATCTTACTGGCTGTCAGCACTTGGCAGGGTCCCAAGGGACGCGCAGCCAGAAAGATGAGTTTTGAGCTTTGATTATGGGACAGGGAAGGGGTGCAGAGAGGGCCGGGAAGAGAAATATCGCATCCCTGCAACTTTTGTCACCATTCTGCTGAGGGCAAATCTCACCTGTGGGTAGCACTGAAGTAGACACAATCTCTCCAAACCTGGGCTTGGCTCTATGAGGGCTACGTTGGTGGTCAGGGTGAGTCTGCTGTCCCCTCATCAGGCTGAAACCCCGGCTCTCCGGTGGGAAGGACGCACTGGCTAGTCTTGCTGGTCGGGCAGGGGGGCCTTTGCCTGAGTGTTTTCAGAAGACCTTACACCAGACGTTCCTGACCTTCAAGTCGTAATGTCCTTACCCGGTTTGCAGTGGACAGCACGCTACCTCCCTGGTGTTCAAAGACAGTGAATACGGTGTATTTGGTTTGGGAGATATTTTGAGGCTTGTTCAACAGCCCATGTATTACATGGGGACAGCCCGCTGTAGCACAAGGGTTGGGGGAGGCATCTGGAGCATCTATTCTGTGCGAGAAGTTTCCAGGGGGACAAGGCTGCCAGCTGCCAGCAGAGAGTGGGACCCGCCCTCCGTGACATGAAGCCCACGTAGGAAAGTAGTGATCCTCTTGTTTGCTCACAGATCTTAGGAGGTGGCACTGACGGTATGAGGGACCCACAGAGCTCCTTCGTGGGTCCCCTGGGCCAGCGCAGAACGACCCCAGATCCTCGTCCACTAGCTGCTTGAGGAATTCCAGTCCCCTTGTGAGGAGGGGGTGCTGCTCAGAGCGCTAGCATCTCCCTGATCCGGGCTTTAGGCCCGCCTTGCTCTGGAGAAGCCACCCCGTGGTGAGGCTCTGCGTCTACAGGTGCGTGCCCGAGTCTCCCCGATGGCTGCTGTCACAGAAGAGGAACGCTCAGGTGATGAAGATAATGGGCCACATCGCCCAAAAGAACGGGAAATCGCCTCTTGCTGATCTAAAGGTGACAAACCAGCAGGGGGTTTCTCACACCACTGAACTTTGGGTTGGGTTTGTGATTTTAGAAAATGCTTCTGGGGCTGCCTTGAGGAGTGGGGAGGCCCTGGAGGAATTTGGGGGTGATGGGGCTGAGCTCAGGAACGGGTGGGGTGGTTCGGAGGGCTGCTCCTGCTCCCCCACAGCGGCGCCGCAGCTGATGCTCTGACTCCCTCCTAGATGCTCTCTCTCGAAGAGGATGTCACCGAAAAGCTGAGCCCCTCCTTTGTAGACCTGTTCCGCACGCCACAACTGAGGAAGCACACCTTTATTCTGATGTACCTGTGGTAAGCGGCCTTTCCTATACCTTCCCCTGATGGACTCAGTGTGCCGGCCTGAGCACCAGGGCATGAGTTAAAGACAGTGGAGCAATGCAGGTGGAAAAAGAGAAGCATGAAAAGGAATTTTTACATGAATTTCAAGCAGCCGACGAGCTCTTAGACATCTTTATGTCTCCCTTGAGGATGGAATAAGGGGGGAAAATATCAAGAAGAGCGTGTTGCGTGTGAGATGTCAGCAGTAAGATGAGTGAAACCTGATGAAGGGATCCCAAGGTTGTCTCAGATCCCACGTATCTGTCTTTTGGGAACAGCACATCTTGACTTAGTGGAGGAAGGTGGATGAGATGTCAGTGGCTCCTGGCCCTTCCAAAGAGAAGATCCCTACGTCACATCTTGGCACTTTAGAGACCCTGTCAGAGAGGGGCTGTGCCTTTATTGTCCACTGATTATGAGACTCATCTACACATATGGACTCTCCCAGTCTGCTCCTTTCTGCAGGCTGCTCCCTTGCTCCCTATCCTGTGCCCTCAGAGGACACCCGTCCAGCTCCCCATCATCATGGCTTTGTCCTTGGCATGAAGATGGCTCCTCAGTCACTCCCCCGGTGGCTGGACTGTGGGGTCCCCCCTCAGCTGGAGCCACTCTGCTGCTGGTACACTCATTTCCACTTCCACGAAGGTTTTACTAGAACCAAGGGTTCAAGCTAATAGAGTGGCACCTGGCACATGGTAGCCCCGCAAATATTTGCTGAAGGTTGAATGAATAACCACGGTTCCACGGAATCCATCCTGAGTGCAGGAGACACCAGCCAGGCTCACCATGCCTTCCCTTTGCCCCAGCAGTCACCTGCCCTGGCCCCATGTTGGCCCCAGAGTCCTGCCACCAGCTACATGATGGGCCCCCGGGAATCTTTGCAAACACCCCAGCTGCCTGGTGCACTTGTGTCGCCCTCCTCCCTTCCTCCTATTTCCTCTCACTGCCCCCACTTCCATCCCCTAGGGCACTCCTCTCGTGGGGTGCTTCGGCTCCTCTGCTCTCACACCCCTGCACCCACTCCCTCCGCAAACTCTGCTCTGATCTGAGAATGTCTTCAGAAGCTGCCCTTGGCATCCCCTGCCCCCTTGGTTCCCGGAGTGAGTTTCGTGCTCTTTTGCCTGTGTGGCTGGGGGGCCTCCTGGCTGGCCTCTCTCTTCACGCTGCTGCCCCGCACCCCAGGAGCTACTCATAGAGCAAACAGCACCACACTCCTCCGTCTACACCCTCCACTGGCTTCCTACTCCCCCGAGGAGAACACCGAATCCCTTTCCGTGGCCCACAAGGAGCTGACCCCAGACACCCCTCTTACTGGCCTTCCCTCCACCTCCTCCTTCCTTGCAGCTGCTCGCGAGGCCAACCCAGCTCTTCCCGGCCAAGCAGCTTCCAGAAAGCTCCACATTCTATGACTCAGCATCCTCATCAGCAAGTGGGGGTAATGATAGGACCCACCTCACACGCGTGTTGGCAGACGTGACATTACGCGTGGAAGGAAATGGCTTAGAGCGCGTGTGCTTAACACCAGGGCTGCTGTTTTACCACGGACAACATGCGATTCATGGGTTCTGCCAACAGATGGCAGCCCTGCATGGGCGTTAAGGGCAAAATCCAGGTTGTGCTCTCCTTTCTCTTCAATCCATCCCTTTATTATCAGTTATATGGGACTGTTCGCATTTAACTGGGGCCAAGGGAGGGGCCTGGTGAGCGTCTGGGAAATCAGGGATGATTCAGGACTAGACACAAGAGCATCCCAGTGTTTCCCTGTGTGCAGCTTGATAAAACGAGGGAGTATATTAATGAGAAATATCCACTGTGATCTCAGTTTGGGAGCTGATAGGCAATTTACTTGCTGGAATAAGTGATTTCTTAGCAACCAAAGTCTCTTCTTGCGGTGTAAATACCAACATAATCATAACATGTTTCTAGTCTCTAAAATCCTATAATGTCACTAAAAAAAAAGCCCCGTGAGACTCTAAATTCGCCCTGAGTGACTTAGTCGGCCCCCGTGGCTCTCTGTGCCATATTCTTTTTTTTTATTAAGATTTTTATTTATTTATTCATGGGAGACACACATGCACAGAGAGAGGCAGAGGGAGAAGCAGGCTCCATGTGGGGAGCCCGATGTGGGACTCGATCCTGGGTCTCCAGGATCGCGCCCTGGGCCGAAGGCAGTGCTAAGCTGCTGAGCCACCCAGAGGTCCCCTCTGTGCCATATTCTGAGGCACTGCTCCTTGCCCCTGGAATACAGATGGAGGAGTCACGCGGTGGGTTCCGGGGGGAGGGGAGCAGCTGTTAAACACGGCACCGCTGTGCGGAGGGAAAGACTCTGGACGGCACCTGCTCTGCTCTGCTCTGGGTACGTGACCTTGGGAAGATGACGATGATGACGCCGCTAGTGGCCGTCTTTATGAGTGCTTTCCACGTGCCAGGAGCCACTAGGCACTTACTGTGGGCCAGGCAAGGGGTGCAGAGGGAGATGTGGCGAGGACCATCTCAGCCATGCACCTGTCACACCTGTCGTCGCCAGTCCGCAGAGGGCAGATCTCGTCTGTAGGTGGCACTGAGGTAGACACAGTCTGTCTGAATGACGGCTGGCCTCTAAGCCTTACGTGTTTGTGGTCAGGACAGGCCCGCTGTCCCCTTGTCAGGGTGGCGCAAGGCGCTCTCCGCGGGGAGGACTCTGGCTGAGTCTCCATGCCTGGGCGGATGCGAGGGGGTCTGAGTGTTCTCTGAAGACCGAATTCCCTTTATTGATGCGGGAACTGAGGCATCGAGGGCTCAGTTAAGTTCCTTGGGGTCACACAGCTCACACGGCAGCCTGATTGTTGAACCTGCTCAGTCACCAGCGCCTTCTCCTGCCCGTGTCCCCTTGTGGCCGCTGGGTCATTAGGTTCATCGTTTGCCATCTCTAGGACACGTGGTTGTATCTTGGAAGTCGTTATGTCACATACACCTTGAGAGGAGCTCCTCACTGAGGCCCCCCAGGACAGCCTTCCTAATTTTGTACCCCCTCTTCCCATTTCGTTCCAAGACATTTTATTTTATTTTTAAAGATTTTATTTATTTATTCATGAGAATACACAGAGAGGGGAGAGAGAGAGAGAGGCAGAGACACAGGCAGAGGGAGAAGCAGGCTCCATGCAGGGAGCCTGAGGCAGGACTTGATCCTGGGTCTCCAGGATCACACCCTGGGCTGAAGGCGGCGCTAAACCGCTGAGCCATCCGGGCCGCCCGCTCCAGGACATTTTAAATCGAGTGACACACATTGCTCTCCAGCTCTTGGGGACCTTTGTCTTCGCTGCCAGAATCAAACTCTCTCCCATCCCGCAGACAGGAGACTCCACCCGAGACTGTGCTTCTCCCCTGTGCTCAGGTTCACGAGCTCCGTGCTCTACCAGGGTCTCATCATGCACGTGGGCGCCACTGGTGGGAACCTCTACCTGGATTTCCTTTACTCGGCTCTGGTTGAATTTCCCGCGGCCTTCATCATCCTGGCCACCATCGACCGCTTCGGCCTCATCCGCCCGTTGGCCACGTCCAATCTGGTGGCGGGGACAGCCTGTTTCATCATGATTTTTATCTCACACGGTGAGTCATGCCTTTCCCCTATCTTCTCCGTAATCGAACTATCGAACTGAGGGAACACTGTTTCAATTCCTTGATACTCCCCTCGAACTAGAACAAAGACAAAGACGGGAGGGAGGTTACCTTAGTCTCCAACTGGGTTTTTACAATTTTTAAAATTTTTAAATTGGGGTGTAACATACACACTATGAGCAGATGACAATATACAAGGTGATGAAATTTTGCGTGTGTGTATCTGTGTACATCTGGGTACCATGACCTAGATACATGGAAGATTTCCAATGCTCCGGAAGGCTCTCCCATGTTCCTTGACAATCTGTACTCACCCTCCCTGCTCAGATCACCACAGCTCTGACCTCTGTCACTGAAAAGCAATGTTGACAGCTCTTGAATTTCATACAAAAGGAACCATAGCACATATATTTGTCTGGTTTCATTCACTCACTCCATCTGTGAGATTGGTCCATGCGGTCACACCGGAGTGTAGTTAATTCCCTTTCATTGTTGGGCAGCATTCCACTGTATGAACCCCATGCTACTTATCTGTCCCACTGTTGATTGACACTTGCGTGGCTTTCAGCATCTGCCTGCTGGGATCTAAGCCGAGTGAACATTCTGGTACATGTCTTTTCATGGGCATAGACTCTCATTTCCCTTGGGTACAAATCTGTGAGTGCATTTGCTAGGTCAGGGGTGGCTCTAAGTCCATACAAACAGGTTTCCAAAATGGTTGGACCAATGCACACTCCAACCGATGATGCCTGAGCGCCCCAATTGTTCCACGTCCTTGCCAGCACTGGGTTTTGCTAGTCTTTTTGACACCAGACATTTTGGTGAGTGCTGTGCTTTAGTCCATCCTTCTTACCACCCAAGATAATCCAAAGTAGAATAACTTGAGTCGGTTTTCAACTGAGTACACAAATTGCCTTTCATATTTGTTATTTTGGGGAAGACTGTTGAATAAACACTAAGGCAGATTTGCTATTTTCTCAATGTTTTATTGCTCGTGCTCTGCCCTTTGTGGGTTGAGTTGTTTTGGTTAGCTTTTCTGGAGGGTATCGTGGGATGAGTTCCCTGAAATCTGTATTCTCAAGAACCTGAGCCCCCCCCATGCCCCCCAGGGCCCTCCTCCCATCCCCTACCCTTTCCACTTACGTCGATAGTCCTTGTCACCTTAGATGATAAACACTCCCTCCTCCAGGAAATATTTCAAGTACCTTCTGTGTGGCCAGCACGCATCTAGGCCCTGGATCTCAGCAATGAGCAAAGTGGAGAAAGTTCTTGCTTCACAGAGTTTACAGTCTAGAGGGAAAAAGAGAAGGGGAAGCTTGGTGGGCGTTAATCCTTTGTGTGGTGGTCGGGGTGGCATTAGGAGACCTGATTGAGGGGAACAAGCAGTGTCACCATCTGGAGAATGTGCTTCCCACACAGGGGGACAGAAGAGGGAAGATCCCAGAGAAGGGTAGAGCTGAGCATTCTAGGAGCGGCTGGGATCCCTGTGCCTGAAATCAGGAGAGCAGGGGCAGGAGTGGTGGCACAGAGGTTGGGGATAGCAGGAGGCGGCCTTGGGCTGCTTCTCCCGTGTGGGAGGGAAGCACTGGGGGCTATGGGCAGGGACGTGCCCCACGGTCCGTGTGGCTGCTGAAGGGAGTGGGGCCCGAGGTGCTAAGGGAGCCAGGGCAATGGAGCAGCTTGCCAGGTTACAGACCCCGGGGTTTGTATGCAAGGCCCTCCCTGGAGAGTCTGTCTGGGTGAACTTCCTCATCTCCTTGCTATTGGAAGCTGGGGGGTGTACTTGATTAAGTACACCCTTGATTGGCCATCCTTGACCAGAGGCTGGGAGACTGGGTTGGACCTGGCGGTAAGTTCATTCCCGAGGCCATCGCATCCTCTCTCCCAGGAGCCTCGCGCTGGTGGAATAAAATGAAGCATGTCTTCCATGAGCAGCCAGTAGGGGACAGGGGTCAAGACAACATAATTTCTGCGACCCCACAGGCTTTATTAGTCACTTGGCATGTCACAAGAGCCACTTGCTTTTTGGTGTTTGGGGTAATCCAGGTAGAGCAGATGACGATGCCCAATTCTTCAATTGGTCCTCAGTAAGGGGACGGCTTCCTGGAGCCCCAGTGCAAGCAGGAGCCCTGTAGCCCTCTACTCAGATGAGACAAGGGTTTGCTTCCCTTGTACTCACATCTGAGACTGTCTGGAAAGGTGTTCTGTGTTTAAAAAAAATGTATATATTTGGAAATGAAGGCTAGATTGGGGATTAGAAATCTGGTCTATCAGCTTCAGGGATGCTGCCTAAGTGGCTGCATTTATTGTTGACCTACTATGTCAGGGTCTAGCAGCGATGCAATTGCAGAGAAATTAAAAAGCCAACGTTTCTGGAGTGGTCGTGGTGAACATGTGAACATGTGACATAAATCATCTCAAAATCTCATAACAGCTTACAGGTTGGCTATAATTGTTCTCATTTTATAGCTGAAGAAACCAAGGCCCAAGGAGGTTAAGTCGCATGGCTGACAGGAGGCAAAGCTGAGATCCTAAATGCTTGTTTTTTCCTCTGCACAAGGGAGCCTCCCTCCTGTGTCACCATCAGGTTCTGGAACCTCTCAGCCCTCAGTTACTTATTCCAGAATGAGAGGGTTAAACAAGGCAGTGTTTCTGGCTCTTCCAGCTCTAAAGTCCAAGCTTCCTAGCGTGGCTCCTCAAGGGAGGGAACTCCGTGGGCACAGTCTCCACATGAGTCCCTCACCTCTGCGTGTCTCCTATCCAGATCTACACTGGCTAAACATCACAGTGGCTTGTGTTGGCCGAATGGGAATCACCATCGTGTTCCAAATGGTGTGCCTGGTGAACGCCGAGCTGTATCCCACGTTCGTCAGGTGGGTGCACAAAGTGGGGGGAGAGAGGGGAAGGAGGTTGGGTCACCACTGACACAGCTGGGCATCAGCCAGGCTCAGTAAGGACCAGATTTCAAGACGGTTCCTCAAGGCTCCCGAAAAGTTTGGTCCGTTTGGACACTGAGGTGGGCTGTGGGCCTCAAAGAGAAGGTCAGCGCCTAATTATGGAAGAGAATGTGAAACGGGAAGATTAGAGTAGAGCGTGCAGTGGGCAAGCAGAAGAAGACAGGCACCTGCATGGAGAGAGCCCTGGGCAGCAGTGCGAGACGGAGTTCAGCCCAGCCCTCGGCTCTGACTGCTTGCATTAATCCAGCAGCTGCACTGACATCTGTAGACATAACTTGATTAAACAGAGTTCTGCTTGGTACAATGACCACACAAAGCATTTCTAGAATCTTCCATTTTGCCCTAATATTGTTGTTATTTCCATTTTACAGATGAGGAAGCTGAGTTTCAGAGAGGGAGAGAGAATTTGCAAGAGGCACACAGCCAGAAAATGGCAGGGCGTCTTTCTGACCTCAAAGCTGGGCTTTTCCCAGGATGATACAATACATTTCAATATATTTAGCAGCAGGCCTAGAAGACTTATTATTTTTATTTTTAAAGATTTATTTATGTATTTTAGAAAGAGAGAGCGCGAGAGCATGAATGGGGGTGGGGCAGAGGGAGAGGGAATGACTCTCAAGCAGATTCCCCCTTGAGCACAGAGCCTTGCTTGGGGCTCAATCTTGAGACCCTGAGATCATGACCTGAGCTGAAATCAAGAGTTAGATGCCACCCAGGCGCCCCAGGCCTAGAAGACTTATTGTTTAAAGTCAGAGTTAGACCAAAATTCACTGTAACATGCAGTTTGTTGAGTTTTAATTATATGTGTGTTCATTTACCAGCTACCACAATCAATATGGAGACATTTCGATCACTTTCAAATGCTTCCTCACGTCCCTTTGCAATCAGTCTCCCCTTTCCCCACCTCCAGCGCCTGGTACCCACTGCTCTGATTTCTCTCCCTCTGGTTTTACCTTTTCCAGAATGTTGTTATGTAAATGAAGCAACATGTCATGTAGCCTTTTGAGTTCACCTCCTTTCACTTAGCACAATGGGGGCCATCCAAGTGGTTGCAGACTTCCAAGCTCTGTTCCTTCTGAGTGCTGAATGGTGTTCTAATGTGTGAATGATGTACCACGATTTACTTATCCATTTGCCAGTGTATTGGCATTGACTGTTTCTAGTTTGCAGTGATTACAATATAGCCACTCATAAACACTCAGGTATGAATCTTCAAGTGGATATATGTCTTCAAACCTCTTGGGCAAAAACCTACGAGTGGCTCATATGAGGTGAGCTTAAATTTATAAGAAAATCTCAGAATGTTTTCCAAAATGGCTGTACCGTTTCTTATTCCACCAGCCATATGTGAGAGATCCAGTTGCTCTACATCCTCATCAGCACTCGGTATTGTCAAGTTTTTTATTTTTCCAGGTCATTCTGGGAGGTAGTTGTATCATTGTGACTTTAATTTGCATTTGACTAATTACTAACAATGTTGAACATCTTTGTAAGTACTTATTGCCATCTGTATTTTAGGAAACTATTTATTTATTTATTTATCTGTTTATTCATAAAAGATCTTATTTATTTATTCATGAGAGACACAGAGAGAGACAGAGACATAGGCAGAGGGAGAAGCAAGCTCCCTGAGGGGAGCCTGATGCAAGACTCGATCCCAGGACCTCAGCATCATGACCTGAGCTAAAAGCAGACGCTCAACTACTGAGCCACCCAAATGCCCAGACACTTAGTTTTAAATGAAGATTATTTTTATTGTAAAAGTGATTAACCGCTTTTTTTAAAGTTTTAGTTCTGACTTTCATTAGAATTTGGTATTTTCCCTTAAACTCTTTTTTCTGTCTGTTATGGTTTCCTATTCCCCAAGCCATCATGCTAGTGGTTTCTAAGAAATATTCCAGTTCCCCAAACTCTTACCTGCACAGCAATCTGAGCCCCTCAGATAGCCAGATTATGCAAAGGTGGCTCTGATTGACTCTCCTCTTCCACGCCTGTCCTCCATTACAAGGCCCTGTCTTATACTCTCATCTGTAAAAGTTTACTTAGACTGTGTACAAAGAGATGAAGGCAAATTAAAGAGAAAATTCTTCAACGTTGGGCATCCTGAGCCCAGAGTCTAAAATAGCTCAGCCAAACCATCCCATTTTCATGGCCACTGGACCCAAGGGACTGAATGAAAGTATAAACTGTCAAAGGTGCTGGGTGCTTGCTCCTATGTGAAGAAGGCCAAGCGATCCAAAGCAGAGATAAAAATTCTTGGGAGACTATGGGACAAGATGCTAGAAATGGAAACCTATCTGAAAGTCATGTGCAAAGGAGAACTGATTTAGTGAGGGAAAGGCAAGGCTGGGCTATGAATTGCAAATTAAAATTGAAATAAGCAAAGTTTAAAAGTCTTGGAAATCACACACACACACACACACACACACACACACACACACACACGCTTGCATGCACATGTCCCAAAGAAGATACCTGAAATAATGAAACAAAAAAACTTCAGGAAAGAAAAAAACCTTCAAAGAAACTTCTGGAAATAAAAAAATGTTTGAATCTATGATTTGAAGTGGCACTTAGTGTAACAGGAAAAATGAACTCAGAAGGAACAATGGTAAAGAATAGTCTAGTTAAGTTACTGAGCTGAAAGTTTAAGTCACAGATTTATAGGGAGAACATCAAATTATAATATTGATTATAATATTGAAAATCACTGAATGTGGGATTAAAGTGAATGTGATTTTGATGACAGAACAGCAATAAATGTCATAAATCTGCTAATAAAGAAATGCTAGAAGACAGGGAGGGAAAAGGGAGGGAGAGGGGATGTTGGATGTGATGTAATGCACTGGTTTCCTTAGTATAGTTTTTCCAGCTTGGATAAAAATGTATTATTAAAAGCTGATGTGGCGTGCCTAGGTGGCCCAGTCGGTTGAGCCCCTGACTCTTGATTTCTGCTCATGATCGCAGGGTCATGAGATCGAGCCCTGCATCCCGCTCTGTGCTCAGCAGAAGTCTGAGATTCTCTTTCTCCCTCTCCCTCTGCCCCTCCCCCTGCCCACCTGTGTGCCCTCTCTCTCTCTCAAATAAATACAATCTTTTTAAAATATGCTGATAGGGGGAGCCATCCCTGGGTGGCTCAGTGGTTTAGAGCTGCCTTCGGCCCAGGGCGTGATCCTGGAGACCCGGGATCGAGTCCCAAGACTGGCTCCCTGCATGGAGCCTGCTTCTCCCTCTGCCTGTGTCTCTGCCTCTCTCTCTCTCTGTGTCTCTCATGAAAAAATAAATAAAATATATTTTTAAACAGCTGATAGATTATATAGTGTTTTAGGTGCATTTTAAGATGAACAAGCAAACACTAAACAGTGATACAATTTTATTAAAATCAGTGCACAAAGGGATAAAGGAAGTTCAACTATGTACATTTTATAATTGTAATACGAAGTTAATGAATACTGTCTAAAGAAATAGAGTATAAAATGTATTATATAAAGCTATAAAGGTAACATTTGAATAAAAATACAAACCTTCCAGGGCTCCTGGCCGGCTCAGTCAGAAGGCCATATGACTCTTGATCTCGGGATTGTGAGTTCAAACCCCACATTGGGTTTAGATTATTGGGGAAAAAAAAGTTAAAAAAAATATAAACCTTCCAGATTATCAGAAAAAAAAAATACACATGTTGAAAATAAAACACTAGAAACAACAAATGCATGACATAAAAGCTAATGACAGAATTAAGAGCAAGCATTTCTGACCTTTAAATAAACACAAAGAGGCCCAACTCCTCTATTGACAAAAGGAGACTCCTTTAGTTGGTTACAAAGCAAAACTGAACAATTTGTTGCATAGCTGATGCACAACTTTTCCTTGGAAAGGTTGAAAAGAAAAGAATGCATGAAAGCATATCAGTAAATGCAAACAAAAATATAGCAAGAGCCACAATCTTATCAGACAAAGTTGAATTTATGCTAAAAATGTATTTAATAAGATAAGGAAGTCCCTAAACTATGATAAAGAGGAAATCCACAAGGTCTCATGGGGAGATTTTACAAAACACTTAATTAATAGAAAGCTCCAATGATACTTAAACTGTTCTAGACACAGAAAAAGGAGAAAGATTAAAAAAACATTTTAATAAAATTGGCATAATATTGGTATCAAAGACCAACAAAGATAAAAAAAATAAGGAAACTACAGGCAAATATTGTTTGTGAATATTGATTAAAATCCCAAACAATATATTATCAAACAGAATAGTGGAGACGTTAAAATGATAATATATCATATCTAAGATGAGTTACTCAGGAACACAAAGATAGTCCAATATTAGAAAATCTAATACTATAATTCATGCTAATAAATTGAAAGTGTTTTTATAGAGCTAATAAATTAAAAGCTAATAAATTAAAACTGTATCTCTACAGATAGTAAAGAACATTTAATAAAATTCAACATCTGCTCTTATTATTACAATCTTTCCATAAAACAGGGATAGATAATTTTGCATATAATTTCCTCAGTATGCTTTTTCCAGCTAAGAAGAAACATATCGTTAAAAGCTGATAAAGTAAGTTATAAATATTTTTAAAGACATAGTGGTAAACACTAAGAGGTGATATAACCAACTAAGATAAGGTAGTTGGGGGGAAGGATTGGGAAATAAATGGAATGTACTACTCTTACAATTAAAACTGTAGGTAGTAAGAGATATGCAAATAATCATAATAGAAGAAACTTAAAAGTAATATCCTGAAGAATAAAGCTTTTCTCAGTGTAGTGTTCCTATTTAACCATGCTTTTAAAACATAGCTCAAGATTATTTATAGGAATGCAGAAATATCCAGCACTGAACAAGGTAATACTTA
This sequence comes from Canis aureus, assembly GCF_053574225.1. Lineage (NCBI taxonomy): Eukaryota > Metazoa > Chordata > Mammalia > Carnivora > Canidae > Canis > Canis aureus. Next base: position 49,813,301 of record NC_135611.1, read on the forward strand.
TCAATAGTTACAAGAAATATGAATTTTCTAAACATCCCAGTTAAAAGGCAAAGATTGTTGGATAGGACAAAAAGGTTTTCCCAACTGTGTACTATCTACAAGAAACTCACTCTAAATATAATGATAAAGCTTGTTTAAGAGGAAAAGAATGGGAAAAGATGCTATAAACAGAGGTAGTAGAAGCTTAAAAGGATGGAAAAAGATATTCCATGCAAACACTAATTAAAAGTGGCCATATTCATGGGACGCCTGGGTGGCTTAGCGGGTGAGCATCTGCCTTTGACTCAGGGTGTGATCCTGGAATCCTGGGATCGAGTCCAACATCGGGCTCCTGCATGAAGCCTACTTCTCCCTCTGCCTGTGTCTCTGCCTCTCTCACTCTCTTTCTGTCTCTCATAAATAAATATATTTTTTAAAAAAAGTGGCCTTATTCATATAAGACAGAATAGATGTCAGCACAAAGACAATTACCAGGCATGGAGAGGATCCCTTTCAGGTAGATCATTTCTCTGTTTCCCCCTCTAGTTTTCTTTGTTCTCCATTCCTTAATATTTTCTCTCTACCCTTCCCTATCTCTTCATGTAAACAAACAAACGAACAACTCACACTAACCAATTCTCCAACTTTTCAGAAACCACCTAGGCATCCTCTTCAATTCTGATGTTAACCACCTGGAGTGAGCATAGACCCCACAGGTTAAGGGCTCAGTTCCACAAAACACTGCCCCCACCTCAGATGCCAGGCACAAGCCTCAGGCTGTCACCTGTACTTCTGACCCACTGGCTATAAATCAGGATTCCCATTACCACCTCCTTAAATTCAATAATTTGGTATCATGTTTCATAGAACTCAGAGCAACACTGGCTTACTTTCTGGCTTATTGCTATAAAGGACATAATAAAGGATATGAACTAATAGCCAGATGGAGAGGTATTTAGTATGAGTATGGAAGGGTCCCAAGCACAGGAGCTTTTGTCCCCATGGCTTGGGGTGGGCCACCCTCCCAGCACACAGATACGTTCACCAACCTGGAAGCTCTCTGAACTTACAATTTAGGGTTTTTATGGAGGCTCTATTATGTAGGCATGGCTGATTAAAAATCATTGGTCATTGGTGACTAACTCTATCTCCAGCCTTTCTCCCCTCCCTGTTCTTGCTCTAGGATAAGGTTAACATTTGAAAAAACTGAATCACAGAGATCTCTTTTCTGTTCTCTGTATTTTATCAGGAACCTTGGAGTGATGGTGTGTTCTTCCCTATGTGATTTGGGTGGGATCATCACCCCCTTCCTGGTCTTCAGACTGATGGAGATTTGGCACGGCTTGCCGCTTACTTTGTTTGGTAAGACTTCCTGGGATATTTATTATTCTTTCTTTCCAGCCCAGCATGATTGTTTAATAACGACTTGATCAGTGAATAATATCTTCCGGTGAGTTTACAGAAGACAAGTGAAGGGGGTGAAGGATGGTGCCTCCCCTCCCGTTATCTCCTGGCTCACTCTGTCTTGCTTCATGGGAAAGAGAAGATGCCATTCCTGGAAGGCAGGCCAGAGGTTTATATCTGATGGCTCTAGAGTCCAGTAATTCATCCTACAGGACAGAATTTGGGAGACATTTTGACATAGCCTGCTGCTTTCTTATGAACTTGACTCCCAATTTTTGTGTATTTGACATGTAATTGCTGGAGGCTTGAAGATGCTAAGTTATTACCCTTCTTCTTTCTGCTTAACAATTGAGAACAGACACAAGGAGACAAATGGGAATCAAAGTTTGGTATCTGCTTTGTTAGTGATTAAGTTGGATTAGAGACAGAGGAGGAAACTCTTCTTTCTCTCCCCAAACCAAGACCTCAGGACCTCCAAGACCCTGCTCAGCCACTGAGCAGAAGGCAAAACGGCTGTCCGTGGACAGAGAGCTTCTGGGTCTGGGCCCCAGGCAGATCCACCAGGGAGTGGGAAGAGGAGAGAGGAGGAGGGAGGGAGAGGGAGAAACGAGAGAGGCCCATACTGCTCACAAATATATTATCTATGCTTCAAGCCATATATGTAATAATATAATATTAACATACAGTAACTATAGTATATGTATGGTAGTTTCTATACTATAGTATATACATAGTTTATATATAGTAACCATAACATATTATATATAAAACAAATCATTATACTATAATTCTCTAATATGTATAGTTTTATTGTGGCAACTATAATATATGTAATATATATTATATATAATAATAAATAATCCCCTAATACTTAAACATCAGTAGAACATACAGGAAGTAAAATGAAGGCAACATTCCCTTTTCTTACTCTGAAATTTCTCCAATTATTCTACTACTTTAATTTTTTCCTAGATGTTCCTGACTTCTAAAAACCAGTATCCTTCCCAGGTATATCACCTAGCAGCCCTTTAGTTAGCAGCCAGCATCCTAGGAGTGGCACTGGCTGTGCTCTAAAGGCTCCCTGTGAATTCTGTTTCCTTTGAAGCGGGGTTGGGCCTGGTTGCTGGGGGAATGACGCTGCTTCTTCCTGAGACCAAAGGGATCACCTTGCCAGAGACCATCGAGGATGCAGAGAACCTTGGGAAGTGAGTGCACGGTGCTTTGGGGCTCGGGGCCCACCAGACTTGCCTTCTGGGGCCTCCATTTCCTCCCTCTGTCTTAATGGGTTAGGAGAGCTTTGTAGATTAGTGTGTGTGTGTGTGTGTGTGTGTGTGTGTGTGTGTGTGTGTGTGTTTTCTTACTCCCAGAGCTGCTGGAGAAACACAAACAGCCACTGGCTCTGGGTACGGAAAGATTGGAGAGCACGAATATGTGATTTTTGCTGGGCAGTTATCTGTTCTAAACTGTGGGACAGAGCACATGTGTCTGAGATGCTGACTGATGAAGGACAGAGTCCCTAGCTCATCCCTGGATCTAACTGCTCTGCATTGGGAACTATGTTTATTTATTAATATTTTATTTATTTATTCATGAGACACACACACACACAGAGGCAGAGACAACAGGCAGAGGGAGAAGCAGGCTCCATGCAGGGAGCCCGACATGGGACTCAATCCTGGGTCTCCAGGATCACACCCTGGGCTGCAGGCGGCGCTAAACCACTGGGCCACCAGGGTTGCCCAGGAACTATGTTTAAATCAATCTGTCCTTTTAGCAATTGTTGGTTTAGGTTCTTTAGTGACTCTTTACAAAGAAGAATGACTTAAAATTTTCATTCTTGTGAAGGGGACAAGTGCTTTAATGGAGTCTCAGATTCTACTATTTTTTAATTTTTTATATTTTTAGAAAAAGAGCAAGAGCGAGTGGGGGGAGAGGGGCAGAGGGAGAGGGAGAGAGAAAACCTCAAGACTCCCTGCTGAGCACAGAGCCCAACAGGGGCTTGAGCTCACCATCCTGACCTGAGTCAAAATCAAGAGTAGGATGCTTAACCACCAAGCCACCTGGGTGCCCCTCTGATTCTACTCTTAGAGCAATAAAAAAGGAAAGGAATAAATAGTGTTCGAGGAGATGGTCACTCAAGTCCCCGTCTAGGCTCACTCTGTGAATTCCATAGGAAAGACGCATGTGTCCCTGATAATAGTCTGTAGGGTCAGAGTGACCTGGGCTCAAAGCCAGTCATCCACTTGGCCAGTGACTTTGGGGATGTTGTTGAACCTTAAAGAAAGTTAACTTCCTTGCCTGAGAAGTAGCTACAGTAGGACTCAGTTTGGAGGGTCGCTGGGAAAATGCAATGAGATAAAGCAGGTGACAGTGACTAAACAATTGCCTGGGACATAGTAGGTGTTCAATAAATCTGGAATTCTCTCCATTCTTCTTGCATATTGTGTAAACTCCTCGGTGAGTCTCAAAACGGAGTATGTAGAAGAATCAAATAAAAGCGGCTTACTGAAATGCAGATTCCTGGGCTTTCTAGGGCTATCGAGTTGGTAAACGAAAACTGTGCCCCAAGAATCTGTGCTTTTAATAAACTCTGCCAATGAAGTGCATTTAAGTGCTTCATAAACTTCACTTTGAGAAATAATGGGTGTCTCAGCACTGATAAGGGACACTCTATTTTAACTGTAAACACATTTTCTAGTTGCGGACAGATAGCTAATATTGATTACCAGATCATAAGCTGTTTCATTACAATTTGTCCATAGGCACTTGCTTATCTTTTGAAATCTTCCTCTGCTGGCCTCTTCTCTCTTTTGCTAATCTCATTTTCACCTTTTGAAATGTATTCCTATGGACGACTTTGCCATAGTTTCTTTTTCTTTCTTTCTTCTTTTTTGCAATAGTTTTTTTTTTTTAAGATTTATTTATTTTAAACAGAGAAAGTGAACAGGAGGGAGGGGCAGAGAGAGAGAGAGAGTCTTAAGTAGACTCCCTATTCAGTAGGAGCCCGACTTGGGGCTCGAACCCATGACCCTGAGATCACGACCTGAGCCAAAACCAAGAGTCAGACATTTAACCAATGGCACCACCCAGGCGCCCTGCAACAGTTGCTTAATCAAAACATTGACTTTTTTTTTTTTTTAACTTTCATTTTTATTTTTGGCTGCTGCAGGATAGCAAAGCCCAAAGAAAACATGATTTACCTTCAGATCCAGACATCAGAACGTGCCGGCACCTGAGAGAGACACTTCGCTCGGAATGAGTGGCAGAGATGAAGATGGGGTTTTCATCTGAAGAAATGCTTACAAACCCTTATTTCTCTGTTCTTCGTCACTCTTGCCTGCCCCTAAACCAGTATCTTGAAGAACACTGCATGAGTTTTATTTTCTTCCTTTGAAATCTCCCAAAGCTCTGGTTATCTTTCATCTACTTACCTTTCCTAGTGAGAGCTGTTGGTGGTTACCAGTTACTAATTATCTAAAATATTTTGAAGAGTCAATAGAATTTAAACATTGCTGTAAAAGAGGCTTGTGTTACTGGTTTCCCACTGTTTTATTCACTCTGAGAGAAAATGTCTTTGTATTTGTAGTACCTATCTTGGCAAAAGTATCTCAACATGTAACTTTCTTGAAGGGCACTTGTTTCTCAAGCATGGCGGTGCTTCCAGCAAACCATACCTGAGTCATGTTTGCACACAACTAATAGAATAAAACCTGACCTTCATCCAAAAGCAAGAAGTACTGTAATCTTCTTAGGAAGAAGTTTTGGCCACCTCTGCTCCAGGAGTATTGGATTCAATTTCACTCTTGGTTTTCATTCTTGTTGGTGATTCTAGAAGGTAAACTCCTACGCCAGCTGTAAAGCATTGTACTAAATATATCAAAAAGAGTTCAGTTTACTGTGAGTTATGTGGTACATGGTTCAAGTTCTGGTTGAAGAAGTGATTTCATTCCTATAGAGTACATACAATTTTATTTTAAAATTTCTTTACCAGTGAAATAAATCAAAGACAACATAGTAGCCAGCCCTCAGAGTGTATTGGGAAACAAAGTTCCTAATGCGAACTGGGAGGGATGGTGAGAGACAGGTGGTTGTGTCATAAACACATCTGGCCTCATGGGCCAAGCTCAGTGATCCTCTCAGGGACACAAGACCACAGCTTTCAGGCCTGAGCAGCATTTGGTCTTCCTTTGAGGATGGACATTGGCTACTTGGAAATCTACAGCTTTGCCCTTGACAAAAAGAAAGAAAGAAAAGAAAGGCCCTGTCTTCCGAACTCTATTTTAAAATACATCTGGCTACACGGAGAGGACCAGCACTTCATTTCTGCTCCACGCCAAGGCCCTTGCCTGATATCTTTCTGATCGTAACATATCCTTCAGTCCTAACAAATATATAATGTGGGCTTCAAATCATTTTTTAAAATATGTGTTAGAGGGATCCCTGGGTGGCTCAGTGGTTGAGCATCTACCTTTGGCTCAGGGTGTGATCCCAGTCCCGGGATCGAGTCCTGCATCAGGCTCCCTGCATGGAGCCTGCTTCTCCCTCTGCCTGTGTCTCTGCCTCTCTAGGTGTGTCTCTCACGAATAAATAAATAAAATAAAATATTTAAAATATGTGTTGGAAATGCCTTCTCGGTTCCTTCTTAGAATCCTTTGGTGAAACTTCTGAGGAGGCTTTAGCCAAGAGGAGTGTGTGTGTGTGTGTGGACTGAGGGTCGGCCTCCTCCAGGGCATCTGCTCACCTGCTCCCCCAATGGAGGGGGATCTCTCAGGCCTGGAGACCGGGTTTTACCTGGAGCCCAACTGCAGAAAGTGTGTTTGTTGCCTGACGTGTGGCGGGGAGACCCTGGCAATCCTTCCCCTCTTGCCTTCCTCCATGTGGCTACTGGGGAGCCACAGTCAGTCCAGACTGAGGGTGGAGGGGGCTTGTCAGGTAGCGCCAAGGCAGAGATCAGGCGCTCGCAGAGACAGATGACGTCTAAGTACTCAGGGGCCAAGGAGGCCGCAGGTGTCAGGAGATCAGAGGCCCTTCTGGTGAGGGCCTGGCAGGGAGGCCGCTGGGCCCTTCCTCAGGGAGCAAGGCTGTGGGTCCTATTCATCCAGCAAACAGGTGCCGAGCACCTGCCTAGGTCACCCTGGGCTCTCAGAATAGGCCACACACGCTGCAGGTGAAGAATGCAACCAATGGACCGATGTAGGAGCTCCCAGCAGCGCTCTGTGCCCTGATTCAGGTGGTGCTGGCAGGGGTGGGGGAGCAGGGCAGCCAGGCTCATCAACAGACAGAGGGACATGAGGGTCTGAGGACCAACTCTCCGGTCCTGCCCCAAACATTCCCTTCAGCATCTAGCATGCGACCCTTCGAGATTTCATCCTGTGGGTCTTGCAAGTCAACCGCTGACATAGGAGAAGTAGAACCCCATGCTGGGGAGCGGGTGAGGGGATGGGGCTGTCCATCTCATGAGAGCAGGTGAGGGCTGGGGGCCTGGGCACAGTGCCCAAGGCGGGCCCATGTAACAGCAGAGCAGGAAGCACTCACTTGCAGCCTTGTGCCTAGGGCGTGGCGTGCCTGGCTCTTGGCTCCTGTCTCAGTGAAGTGTTCTTTCTTTTACCACTTGGGAAAAAGATGCTCACTTTTAAACTGCATACACATCATGGTTGGTTTATGGAGGTGTTGAATCCATCTTGTTCTCTTTATCCCCCTCTCTCTCTCCACACACACACGCACAAACACACACTACAAATATATTACATTTCACATCACATATTACATTACATATAAAATCACCTCAAACATGCCTGGCTGCATTTGAAATGTCTCAATGGGTACACTTCTCAAACATAGCAGTGAAAAATTTTGCTCTAATTAAATAACTCCCCTCTCCACTAGGTACTAAGCCCTCAAATGTGAGAGAAAGTGTCTTACCTTCCACCCTTTAGGAGAGTGGAGTGGAAGGAAAACCCTCTCTTTGTCCAATGCTGCTGTCCCCTTGGGGACAGGATTGATTCTGGGGATTAGATGGCCTTTTGTTTAGCAAATATGCCTCCCCAGGACCTTTTGGGAATGAAGGTAAGGCTAGGAAGGCAACAAGGAAACAGGGAGATTGCTAGTTGGCTGCCCAGATTTCCAAAAACTCAAAGCTGCTTTCTAGATTAAAAATAGGGGGATGAGGGCAGCCCGGATGGCTGAGTGGTTTAGCGCTGCCTTAGGCCCAGGGCCTGATCCTGCAGACCAGGATCGAGTCCCCCGTTGGGCTCCCTGAGTGGGGCCTGCTTCTCCCTCTGCCTCTCTCTCTTTGTGTCTCTCATGAATACATAAAATATTTTTTTAAAAAATAGGGGGATGAAGGGAGCTAGAAAGAAGTTGTGGACATAGGTGCACATTTGGCCAGATGGGCCCTTCCAGGCAGGCAGTTCCCGTGCCCCGCCTATGCATCCTTAACCTGTGGAGAAAGAAGCAAGGCTGTGGAAGATGAACAGGCATCCTGCAGCTGGCACAGCTCACTTGTGACAATGATGACTGAGGTCAAGAACATCTACCCTCTCATTGCTGTGACAACGCCCCTCACTGTTTTTTTTTTTTTTTTTTGTCCCACGTCTATAAACAAAAGGAATCGCAATAGCCACATGATCCAAAAGAAATTTACTGCACGTTCTGTGGCTGTCCCTGACACAGCCCCTTGCTGGTGATTTCAGATGGAGTCTCTGTGGGTCCCAAGAGGGTAACAATAGGGGTGTTTGAAGAGTCAGAGAGCAGCTGGGGAGAGAAGTTGGGAAGGCACGACCCCGTCCTCCATCCTTCTCATCAGACTCTAGTTGTGCTTCCGACTAGTCAGGGAGGGAGAGGTGGGACTGTTCAGAGCATCCTGCTTGGCCACATAGTGACCCAAATTTCCAGGAAAACCTTTCTGTTTGCATCCACGCGTTGGGAGCCCTCTAAGGGTGACCAAAATGTTCACCGTGTGCCTGGACCGGCTATGAGTCAGCGCACCCCCGTCTCCCACCTCTGTGACTTCTTTCCCAAGGGTTGATGTCATTTCCTTTGACCCCACACTCTGCAATTTGCTGTCCATCTCAAAGCTTGAGAGCGTCTGGTTTTTATCTGCAGTATCCCAGGCATTCACATAGTTACTACAATGTAGGATCGTTCTTGGTTGTGGACGTGTAGAAGGCACAGCTTTTGTGGCCTGATTTTAGTGTCGGTTCTCACTTTTACTTTTAGTCAGGTGTCTTGAAATCATTTATTATTTTTTAAAGATTTTATTTATTCATTCATGAGAGACACACAGAGAGAGAGGCAGAGACATAGGCAGAGGGAGAAGCAGGCTCTCTGTGGGACTCTATCCCAGGACCCCGGGATCATGTCCTGAGCTGAAGGCAGACGTTCAACCACTGAGCCATCCAGGTGCCCTGAAATGATTTGTTATTTTACTCTGTGGCTGAGGCACCACTCTGCCTACTACAAGAGCCCATGAGGCCATCAAATGTGTACTCTAGAAATCCAGATTTTACAGAATTTCCTTAAATAAATTATTTTAAAAAATAAATAAATAATTTAATTTAATTTAGAAAGATCATGATTCTAAGAAGAGTTGCTATGCTAGGCTTACGAACAAAAACAAAAATTCAGAATTCAAGAAGAGGAAGGAAACATTTTTGCCAAAGACTCTTGGAGATGTCTAAGGTAGTGTTAAAAAGACAGATTTCTAAACATGGAAAATCCACAAAGACCACACAGGGACAATTGCACCATCATAAAAACAGTGATTATGGTCAAATGAGACAAGTTGAGCCTATAAAAAGAGTTAGAAGTCCATAATAATACTCAAAAGGGACAAATAATAGGAATTGTGCCAAGGAAAAAGTGCACATGAGTTTCTCATAAAGTTTACAAGACATTCTGTTAATTGTTCAACACAGCTAATGTGAGTTTTCTCCTCAATGTTCGACTCACACCAAGGTTGACGGTCATAATGAGAAGCAGATGGAAAGAGGAAGTGAAGCATGTTTAAAGTATATGATGTATATGGTTTGACCATTTTCTTTTCATTTCTTTTCAGATTTTTATTTAAATTCTAGTTAGTTAACATACAGTGCAGAATTGGTTTCAGAAATAGAACTTAGTGATTCATCACTTACATACAACATCTAGGGCTCATCACACCAAGTGCCCTCCTTCATCCCCATCACCCATCTAGCCCATCCCCCTCCACCCTCCTCCATCAACCCTCAGTTTGTTTTCTATCACTAAGAATCTCTCTCAGTCTTTTTAAAAGATTGATTGATTGATTCATGAGAGACACAGAGAGAGGCAGAGACATAGGCAGAGGGAGAAGCAGGCTCCCTGTGGGGAGCCCGATGCAGGACTCGATCCCAGGACCCCTGGTCACGTCCTGAGCCAAAGGCAGACACTCAACCACTGAGTCACCAAGGTGCCCCACTAAGAGTCTCTTATGGGTTGTTTTGCTCTCTTTTTCTTTTTTTCCCCTTTCCCACATGTTCATCTGTTTTGTTTCTTAAATTCCACATATAAGTGAAATCATATGGTATTTTTACATTCAAATATGTTGGCCATGCAGAATTATGGGACCCGGTCAAATCCTTCCAGGGCTCAACCCAAGATGGAGACTGGAAGTTTAGGGGTAGGAAGTGTTGGCCTGCTTGGTGTGTGCAGGAGAGGGTGACCAGTGCATGGCAGAGGGGCCATGGAGCCCTTGGGTGCTGCTCTCACTGCAGCTCACACCAGAGAGGAGCTGCTGATCTGGGTCCCACTGCCCATCATGTCACCATGTTGTGCCCTGGGTAGAAAAAAAATAGTCACAGAATTGTTTAACGCCTTGAAAGATTTTTAAAAATATTTCAAAATGATACACCTTCTTAACTGAAACTGAAAAACTGGAAACCATAAGACAGTTCCTTCCTACCTTATCTGTCACATGCTCGACAGTCATTATAGTCACACCTTCAAATGGCACTGTCCATCCAGGCCAGAGCCGTCAAAAATGGAGACAATTTTGCAGGCACAGGAGCTCCCCGCTTCTTCCTGCTGCTGCAGGTAGGCTCTGGGAGGGTGAGGACGGATGCTGGTCAGACAGTGAAGGGGAGACTCTCCATGAAGGGACCACACAGCAACACCTCCGAGGAAGAAGTAGGAACACTTGCCTTGATTATTAAATTGGAAGATCATAATCAGATATATGCACTTAAAACTATATGTGTTCTTTTTATTTATTTATTTTATTTTTAAAGTTTTTAATTTATTCATTCATGAGAGACACAAAAAGAGAGAGGCAGAGACACAGGCAGAGGGAGAAGAAGGCTCCACGCGGGTAGCCCGATGTGGGACTCGATCCCGGAACTCTAGGACCATGCTCTGTGCCTAAGGCAGACATGCTCAATGGCTGAGCGACCCGGGCATCCCACTTTTAACTTTTTTTAATTGGAGGGAATCATGTGGTGATCATCTACTGATTACAATTAGCCAAAAGGTTAATGAAAAGATAAAAACCCTCTAACCACTGGTGGCTGGTTGAGAGGGGGCAAAATAAGGTGAAATACCCATGACCCAAACTAAGGACATGGAGAAATACCGTCTGGGATTTGGGAAATAAAACATGACCCACTCTTAACTCAGAATTAGAAAGTTCTGGAATATTTTTCTTTTTTCAGTGTGATTCCTATTGTCAGCTGCTCCTGACATGACTGAGGCTGTTCAAAGTTGGGGACATAACCCACTGTGTCTAGTCCCAGGGCTCAAACCAAAGGCTGCTCTCTTGAGATGAGAAAGCTAGATTTCCAGGACAAATGAGACTATCCCACCCCAAAGGCTCATATGAAACATACAAGTGGCCCTTGAAATCTTGCTCTATGCTGGCTTTGTTCTAAAGAAGAGTTATGCAACATTGGACCACTCTTATCCATGGGAAAAGAGACTGGGTAATTCTAACATTTGGTACAGGAATCCTGATTAATTTAGTTAAAGTAGCATATTTTCTACCAGCGCCCCCGTGAGAGCCACAGGATAGAAAGATGCACAGACACTACTTAATGGTCAGTTAAAGGAAAATGTTGTACTTGATAATAACAAAAAATCAATACCAAGGAAATATAGTGAATGAATTCATGACCTGTTATTTGAGACTAATGAATGGTGGAATCCTGATGGAGCATCAGAAGAATACTCTTGTCTGGATATTATTGAATTATTACAGGATTAATCATCATTGTTGGGCTGTACAACCAGACTGCTCTCCTTCTCACCACCTATACTTTTATTTTGTCTTGAAGAAAAGCCAAAATTGAAGGATACTATGCTTCCATCCACTGATCGATCCATTAACCCAATTACCCATCATCAGTTCATTTAGCGAGTATCAACTGGCCTTCTATTACTTGCCAGCGCTGGTACTGGGATTTCAGTTAGAGAGGAAGAGAGGCAAGATCTCTGGCTCTTAGAGAACTTACGTTCTAGTTGGGGGAGACAGACTAAAAGCAAACAGACAATTGAGGTAATTTCAGAGGGAAATACCGTCACACAGGATGATGGGGTGCAGAAAAACTTGAATGGACCCTGTCCCCAGGTCCTATTTAGTTTAAGTAATTGTGTACTAATATTTCCTTTCTTCTTGAATAGAAAGTATAAGCACATTTATGCCGCGTTTCTTGAATGAGTGGGTAATCCCTTTTTCCTATTGAGGAAGAATTAATAATACATGTAAATTCTTATATTTGATGCTCTTTTCATAGACATCTTTCTGGCTGTTGGTGGCAACATCAAAATCATTTAGGGAGCGGTGTGGGTCTTACTTTACTAAACCCCACGGATGCTAGGAGTGAATTTCTTTTCTTTTTTTAATTTTTTGTTTTAAAGATTTTATTTATTTATTCATTATAGACAGAGGGACAGAGAGAGGCAGAGACACCGGCAGAGGGAGAAGCAGGCTCCATGCAGGGAGCTCGACATGGGACTGGATCCCGGGACTGACTCCAGGATCGCGCCCTGGGCCAAAGGGCAGGCACTAAACCACTGAGCCACCCAGGGATCCCCTATTTTGTTTTTAGGAGTGAATTTCTTTATTCAAACTACAACTTCTGCCTTCTAAACTTTTAATTGCTGGAGGAGAATGGTCGTCAAATTCCCACATTTCAACCCGAGGCCGTGGGCATTGTTTCCAATTTGTCCGCCTCTGATGAGAACAACAGCTCAGGTTTCACACCTGCTCAGAGTCTTGCAGCTTTCTGGTCCCCACACAGAAGGCTGGAAGCAGTACCGGTCACCCTGAGATATTGTTTGGGTGTTGCACTTAATCAAGAAGAATGAGGGGGTGGAATCTTTAACCAACATCAGACTGTCAATGTCAGGACATCGCCACCCCATTCCCAACAAAAGAATCAAAGAGCAATCTGGCCAGAGATGGGGGTGCGAATCCAGTCTGCAGCAGGTCTCCAAACATGTGGCAAAAAAAAACCCATGGCAAATCTAAACTGCGCTAAATCCACTTGTCCTTTTCCAAAGGCTTTGAAGAGTGACCCATGCATTCTGCATATGTGTGTTCAGGGGTGAATATGACGATGAGCTTTCCATGTAATAGCCCATGGGCTTTGCGCAGAACCCTCATGAATCATCAAGAAACACATTCCAGGAAACTATCTCATCTACTAATTCTGGGGGGAAATATGTGGGTTTCATCTGAGAAAAAGCAATGAGTAGAGGAAACATAGCCAAACATTAAAAAGATCAGGAATTCAGGACCAAGTGACAAACTTGAGATTTCATAGCAAATATTTCCTTTTAGAGGAGCTCCCCCACCAAAGAGAAGAAAACTTTAAAGAACCTCTAATTCATGTTCTCTCCAAATTTCTAGAAGATGATGAGGTCATGAAAAGGGAAAAGTTTTCTTGTTTTTTTTTTTTGTTGTTGTTTTGTTTTGTTTTGTTTTGTTTTGTTTTGTTTTGTTTTGTTTTAAGTAGACTCCATGCCTAGTATGGAGCCCAACTTGGGGCTTGAACCCATGACCCCAAGATCAAGACCTGAGCTGAGATCAGGTCAGATGCTCAACCGGCTGAGCCACCCAGGCACCCCAAAGCATTTGTTAATGGATATATTACTTTGAGAAGAAAAAAAATCTGGAAAAGCAACAGAGGCAATTTACAGAAAACTAAATAAGTGAGTCAGATGAGGAGCTTGAGCTCAGAACACAGAGCTGAGTGATGACATTGAACTTGATGGGTATGAAGCTTACACACAAGAAAAGCAGACGCAGTGGAGGCAGTGTACATGCATAAGATGATACTAAACTTCTTTTTGTTTCACCCTGGGCTTCAGGATATGTCCAAGTTCCACAGAACGCTGAGTAGTGTGTCTGGGAAAGGAATCGGGACGGCAGACCACTGGAGAAGTGGGTCAGGGAAGATGTGGAGCCAGATGAGGAAGTACCAGATGTCACTGGTATCCAGACATATCTGGTGAAGACCCAAGATCCTTCTAATTTAATCATAGCAAAGTTACCCCTCGAGCACAGAGACAGCCGTGAACACCCCCTAGAAGTGGGAGAAACCACCAGTGCCCTCCACTTTACACCAAAAACATTCTGGTTGAATTATTTACGTGTAGAAAACAAAACCATTTGAAATGCTAGAAACTGATACAGGTCAGCATTGATGGAATTCTGGTTTAGACCTTCCAAACACAATACCAGGTAAGAAACCATAAAGGAAACACGTATAGATGTGTTCACTTGGGCTAAAAAAAAGTTCTATACATGAAAAATACCAAATGAAAAACTAAAAGGGGGGATCCCTGAGTGGCTCAGCGGTTTGGCGCCTGCCTTTGGCCCAGGGTGCGATCCTGGAGTCCCGGGATCGAGTCCCGCGTCAGGCTCTTGGCGTGGAGCCTGCTTCTCCCTCTGCCTGTGTCTCTGCCTCTCTCTCTCTCTCTATGTCTGTCATGAATAAATAAATACATCTTTAAAAAAATTTAAAATAATAAAAAATAATAAAAAATAAAAAACTAAAAGGCCCATGAGCAGCTCCAAAAAATAATTTGAGAACCACATGTCAAACGGTTAATATCCTTATTATATAAAAGGCTCTTACCCATTAATAAGGAAAAGTGGAATATAGCAAAAGGAAAATGGGCAAGAGACAAAAACAATCATTCCATAATAAAAAGAAAATGGGCAATACGCCGGAAGACGTGTTGACCTGCACTACTCACAGAAACGTGGCTAAGACAGCCGTGAGGGATCATGTTTTGCTGGTCAGCTTTGCAGGGCTGTGTGCGTGAGCAGTGCACATGTGTGTGGGGGGGAGGGGGTAAAGGTGTGACAAGGACATGGAAAAGCTACATGCTGGTAGCGTGTTGGTGGAATTAATTTGTAACACATTCTAAAGGACCATTTGAAGTAGAGAGCAAGAGTCTTAAAATGTGCTGGCTAATGGGAAGATCTCTCCAATCTCCACACGATCCATGCTCTTCACCTCCTCTCTCTGCTACTCGCAGACACAAGTTGCCAGTGGTAAAGACAGTTGGTCTGTCATCAGGCCCTCCTGGTGTCCCTCTGACACGGTCTGGTCTCTTCACCTACCCTCTCATCCACCACAGCGCAAGGATTTATCTAGTTTGTTCTGTTTGAGAACCTGTGTAATTGGTTTAATGGGGCTTCATTTCACTGGGAACACTTGGCCTTTATTAGTCGCTCCTTCTCAATAGGGTGGGGGGAAGCTTTAGAAAGAATCGCTCCCAGAGCCAAATTTAAAGGAAGGGAGGCGGGGGATGTCTTCAGAGTTTCCCTGGGTCCTCTCATTAAGTTAATTATTATCCCTGTTCACATTGAACAGCATTCTCTTGTCCCCAGGACAGAGAAAAATCTTTATTTTAAAATAGGTTTGAGTGGAGAAGTGATGTGTTAGCGTCTGACACTGGACAGTCATCTCCTACTTAGGAAAGTGAGAGGCGGCCAGGCTGGGCCTTAGGGGGGTCCCCTGATAGCTTAGTCCCCCTTAGAGGGGTCCCCTTAGGGGGGACCCCTGATAGCCAGGGTCCCCTGGCTGAATTCACTTGGAGACTGAGGCATGGATGTTTTCCTGACTTCCCAACTCACCAGGGCCAAAAGAAAAAAGTGCCCTGCATTGTTGGCTTTGAGAAAACATTTTTTGTGCATTTTATGCCAAGCCATGTTGATAAGGGCCCTAACCTGAGAGCCTGTGGGGCTAGGGGGAGCACTGGACTCTTTCTCCCACAAAGTCCTCAGTGCAAGGAGCCCAGCCAGGGAACATGGGTCATCCCAGGGGATATGGGAGCAGCCTCCCAGACAAGAGTCAGCCAACATCGTGGTCACGTATGATGGTTGGTGCTTGGAGTCTAAATGGTTTTTGCCCAAGGATCATTGCAAAACACATTTACACAAATACTATAAAATAAAATAATGAGCATGTTTGTGGCTTCTATGGGTATAAATAGAAAAGTGAGAAAAATTCGATTTGCTAAAAAAATTTTTTAAATAAAGGTCTATGCCTTTCTGGAGTGTGTTTATTGATGACACAAAATGATTCTGTACAAGGTGTGTCAGCCATTAAATAAACAGGTTATCACCTCAGTCCCACACACAAAAATGTGGCATCTAGAAGCTGGAACCCTTGTGCACTATTGGTGGGAATGTCCAACAGCACAGCTACTGTGGAAAACAGGGGGCCCTCCAGAAATTATTTTTTTTTAAGATTTTATTTATTTATTCATGATAGTCACACAGAGAGAGAGAGAGAGGCAGAGACACAGGCAGAGGGAGAAGCAGGCTCCATGCAGGGAGCCCGACGTGGGATTCGATCCTGGGTCTCCAGGATCCCGCCCCGGGCCAAAGGCAGGCGTCAAACCCCTGCGCCACCCAGGGATCCCCCTCCAGAAATTAAACACAGAATTGCCATAAGATCCAGCAATTCCACTTCTGAGTCTGAATATCCTAAAGAACTGAATGCAATGTCTTGAAGAGATATTTGCACCCTCACATTCATAGCAGCATTATTCACAGTAGCCAAAAGTGGAAACAACTGGAGTGTCCATTGATGGATGAATGGATAAACAAAATGTGATAGATACAGATACAGATAGGAGGTCGGGGCGGGGGAGGAGAATGAGGTGTTAGTGGTTAGCAGGTACAGAGTTTTGGTTTGGCAAGATGTAAAAAGTTCTGGAAACCGATGGTGGTGGCTGTGCAGCAGGTGAATGTACGCAGTGACCCTGAATTCACAAATGTTGAAGATGGTAAGGATTTTGTGTATTTTACCACAATTTTAAAAACGTATCCAGTGAATACACCACGCACAGGTGACTTCCCTCCATATAGGGCAAAATAGTCCCCAGCGAGGGACGGAGTGAGGCTGTCTTGCACACATTCGACTCCCGTCTGGGTATTTCACATTCACCCTTGAACTCAGTTGAAGCCCCCCTTGGCTCCCAGTCTAGGCCAATGCCCCCTCCCTGTGACGTCTGCTCCTCCTCCTGGGCTACCGCTCTATAAGCACATTCTCTACTCAAGTCATGGAGCTAGATGAGTGTGTTGGGTTACAACGTTGTAACCTGGGACCATAACTCCCGGCTAAATGTGGTCTCTGCTGCTACAACATGAATTCCATGATCTATGAATAACATCTCCTGTTCCATGCTGGATCTCCACGCCCAGCACAGAACTTGCACATAGCACACATTAACAAGTGTGGGTCAAGTAAACACTACTGTGAATGCCAGTAAAGCACCCATACTGCTTTTACTCCGTAGATTTTAATACTTTCCCCCCTTGTGCGTTGTGATTGGCAGATGCTATTCCAAAATTCCTGTAGACAACATTAAAAGTGGCAGCCCCCAAACCAGAGGCTGTTGAAATTATTCGCAAATCCCATTTAGCCACTCTAGTGACTAGCCACTAGCCACTCTAGTACTGCTGGAATCCCCGACATGCATCTCTGGTAGGTTCTGATGTTTTTAAGCACTGGCCCTGCTGTGTTTCTTCGAGGCTTCCCAGGACCTAAATAAATAGCAAATGACCATTGGTGTCCTTCCAGATGTTTTGTTACAATATCCCTCTCCAAGGAGAGAAAGGCTCAAATCTTGGATTTCGTGATAGACAAAGGTAGGTTGTGTTAATTTAGAGTGATCCCTAGAGAGTGCCATGAAGTCTGGGGTTCACCAAGGTCTGAAGGTTAGGCAAAACTGAGGTTTCTCTCTGTGCTCTGTGCATTTCTTTCACTTTACTCTTGTAGCTGCTGTAGCAGATCTCATTCTGGTGACAGCTTACTCTCCACCCACAGAGCAGCCCTGCAAGTATTTAAGGGAGTTTATCTTATTATGGCTTTCACCCCACGGTCAGCTGTCACAATATTTATTAGTTTAGTTCATCAAAGCTGGCCATTTAAAACTTTGTTGGCTAATGCTTGCTTTTTTAAAAAATAACTTTTGAGTTTAGGGAGAAACATGCTTACCCTCTTGTTTAATCTTGCTGACGTGGTTAGGTTGCAACATATACAAGTGATAGTTCCTTTCGATTCTAAATACTAGAACTTTTGTTTTTTAAAAGGATGTCAAAAAAATAAGATATTATTCTAAGTCACGTTTTCAAGTAATCATTGCCAGATTTTTATTTCCATCATTTGGTCTGAATGAATAAAAACACAGTCCACTTAATCTGACTGCTTTCAAATTTTTGAGGATCATTGGGTCAAATGAATTAACGTTGTTTCCTAGGATGTTAAAAGAGCTTGAATCTTCAATGACCAAAGAAACCTCAAGTACACCCGCATGTGTTTGTTTCTAGATAAATATTCAATTACTACAATTTATTTGTTTTTATAGAACAGGAACTTGTAAGTTCTTCCCTTGGCTACCATCTGACTCTATTAGTAACTAAATCACATTTTATCCTATTTGAAAAGTACATTTTCCTTTAACAAAATGGAATGGCAGCAACTTACCATAATTATTGAATCAAATATGGTCAAGAAAGACTCACAATTATGTATAAATACTATTACATATGAGCTATAATATATAACTTGAGAAATGGTGCTTTAGGGACTTCAAACTCCATGTGACGAATTATAATGGAAAGATAAATTTGGTAAGTGATAGAGATATTGAACTAAAAATGAGATCTTTCTCTTTTGTAAGTATGTTCTATTTTTCTGAGCATAAATAAATGATACACAGGAAGACTTCCACTTCTGACTGTTTGGAATAGAGAGTTAGAAAAGGAACCACAGAATAAATCCAAGTAAGAAAAATGGAGATAAACATAAGAGCAAAAAATGATGAAATAGAAAACAGAGATGAAAACAAAGTAAAAGTGCACACTTACACTTTAGTGTCTGTGTGTAACATAAAAGCAAGGAAATGAGATAGACAAAATCTGGAATAGTTGTGGACAAAGGGAGCCCTCAGGCACCGTTGGTGGGAGTGTAAATTGGTGCGGCCACTATGGAAAAGAGTATGAAGGTTTCCTTTAAAAATTAAAAGTAGAACTAGCACGCTTTCCAGCAACTCCACTCCTAGATATTTATCTGAAGAAAACGAAAACACCAATTGAAAGACATATGTGCACCACTATGTTCCTGGTAGCGCTACTTACAATAGCAACGATGTGCGGGCAACTGTGTCTATTGATAGATGAATGGATATAGAAGCAGTGCAACACACACACACACACACACACACCACACACACACAGAGGAATAATAGCCATCAAAAAGAATGAAATCCTGCCATTGGTGATAATATGGTGGCATTATGCTAAGTGAAATCAGAGAAAGACAAATACCATCCAATAACACTTACATGTGGAATCTAAAAAACAAAACAAATGAACCATCAAAACCAAAAGGAAACAGACTCCCAGATGCAGGAAACAAAATGTTGGTTACTGGGATGGGGAGCAGTTGGGGGCTGGTGAAATTGGTGAAGGGGATTAAGAGGCACAAACACCCAGTTACAAAATAAGTCATTCAAGGGGATGCCACGTACAGCATAACAAATATAGTCAATGATACTGTAATAACTTTGTGTGGCTACAGATGATGAGACTTAATAATGAGACTTATTGTGGGGACTGTTTCATAATGTCTAAAAATGTTGACACATTCTGATGTACACCTGAAGCTAATTGGATAGTGCATGTAAATTAGACTTCAATTTAAAAACAAGAAAAACCTCTCTCTCCACACACACCACACACACACACACACACACACACACACATTCCAGACCTGAAATAGTTCTTGCCTTTGATATGATGGAGGTGGACCAGGGAGTAATTAAGGAAGGAAGGCTTCACAGGTGACTCACATACCACTTCTGTGCTTTTGTGCATATCAAATATTGCCTAATATATATATGATGTATTTATTTATTTGAGAGGGAGTAAGGGTGAGGGCAGGGAGAGGCAGAAGGAGAGAGAATCTCAAGCAGATGCCCTGCTGAGCACAGAGCCTGACATGGAGCGCAATCTCATGACCCTGAGATCATGACCTGACCTGAAATCAAGAGTCGGATGTTTAACGGACTGAGCCACCCAAGCACCCCATAACAAATATATTTTTAAAAATACATGCATTACAGAAAACTGGGGAAATGCCACAATTATGAAGAAGAAAATTAAAAATTACTCCTGCTCTCAATCATCACTCTATTTCTCTTAAACCATTTTGGCTGAAACTGTTTCTGAAATGACCTTTTTTTTTTTTCTTTCTGAAAGTACTTTCAATATACTTGAAGCTGTTTTTCTGAATTTGGGTTATTTTGTGCGCAAAAACTCATGCATCGCGCTCTAAGATACCGATGGTCTTAGGACCCATAGAACTGCCCCTGGATATTCGCCCCTACGTGACATATGGCTGCTGAGGATTTGATGAGTTTCTAGTAGGTTTGTTTTCTTTTAGATTGCTACTGGACAATTCTTGTTGTACTCACCTTAGATTCCTCCCTTACCCTCTGGCCCCACAGCGGATCAGTCTCTATGTTGTTTCTCTCCCTAAGTCCCCCTCTCATCCACCCCCCCATCTCACAGCCTGAACTGCTCCTAACCTTCTGCTGCCTGTCCCTCCCTTCCCACGAGGTCAAGGGTCAAGGCCAGGCTGCTTTCCCTGACTTTAACCCTCCTGCATGTGCAGGACCTCAACCACACAGTACCTCCCAAACCTGCTGCTATGTCCACAGAGAACGTTCTCCCTCTTGTCCCTGGAAAATCCTGCTGATTCCTAGGATTGTAGGCCAGCGTCTTGGAGATCCCTGGCTCCACACAGCAAGCAGGACTCAGTGACTGAGAGGCCAGCAGCTTCCTTCCTGTCTGTTCCGAGGCTCACCTTCCACACTGTGCTGTCATTGCTTCCTCCACCCGCCTGTGACAACAAAACCCACATCCATCTCTTCACCTTGTCCCGATGCCCTAGCGTGATGCTGGCATTATAATAGGTACTGAGTGGAGAAAGTGCTGCATGCTGGGCTCTGTGGCTAGTGGTGTGGGAGACCTTGCACGCACAGCCTGGTCTCATGACAGCACCCACATGGTAGCTTGCTGTGATCCAACTGTGGCCCCTGCTAGGTCGTGAGGTCCAAGGGCTCAGGGACTGGCCTGTACTCTCCTGAGTGTCCCTTATGATAGGGACATCATCATTCCTATCATGGATAGCAGTGCTGCCTGACATGGAAATTGTCACCAAACATCTGCTCTTTGACTAAATACATGGTGACATTCTCCAAGTTTTCCTGGGGAAACATCAGAGATGGCTTAGGAAATGTACACATGGGATATGCATATAGGCTTTTCCAGAATTCTTCTTTTCAAGTTCTAAAGATATTATCATTTCAGTACTGGCAGTAAAATCTCAGTAAGAGTTGCTGTCCACGACAAGTCCTCCGGACAGGTAAGTGGTGATGTCTGGAGCCGGAAGAGAGTTCTGGGCCACAGCCATTGATGTAGGAGTCCTCGCTGGTGTCTGGTGGTGGGAGCCAGCACTGTCTGGGAGCCTCTGGGTTCACAAGCACTTAAATGATTGAAGCCCAGGTGCAGGGAGGGGGGCTTCCCAGAGTGCAGCCAGACTGGTTTCTAGGACTGACATCCTCTGCCCCAACACAGCACTGAGTAGCAGAGTCCCAAGATCTTGGGTTATAGAGTACGTTTCTCCAGATGAGGGGCTGGAGGGGAGATTGCTTGGCTTCAGGCACCCTGGGTTAGCCAGTGGGGGTGGGCAAGGGAGGGAGTAAAGGCAGCTCAAAGACCAGGGAAACTGGGATCCCTGGGTGGCGCAGCGGTTTGGCGCCTGCCTTTGGCCCAGGGCGCGATCCTGGAGACCCAGGAATCGAATCCCACATCGGGCTCCCGGTGCACGGAGCCTGCTTCTCCCTCTGCCTGTGTCTCTGCCTCTCTCTCTCTCTCTCTGTGACTATCATAAATAAATTAAAAAAAAATTAAAAAAAAAAAAAAAAAGACCAGGGAAACTGAAGGGTGGAGCCTTAGTTTACCAGGATGAGAGCTGGTAGAGGCAGTGTCCTTGTGTGCTCTCCACTTGAGGAAGAGCGTTCAAGGTACAGGATTTGTCCTATTCCAGCCCCGCAGGGAGGCCGAGGTGTGAGGGCACACTGGTACCATAGGATCACATGGCACGCTGATATCATACATTGGTTTCTTGCTCTGCATCTTCCTGCCTTGAAGACTTTGTTGCTAGAGATGTCTAAATGTGAACCTGAGCCCGAGACCCACTTGTCTGACCACATCAAGTAGAGTTTTTGCCACAAAGAAGTCTTCGCCAACTTACTTTTGATTCCAGAACTTAATGGGGGGAGGGGAGGGTTCCTCAGGTTCACATTTTGAGAGTCCTTGTTAATCATAGATCCTATGCTATAATTCACCAAACAAGGCAAAGGGAAGAGCTTTATTCTTGGCCTTTGCTCAGGGTAGTTATTATACACATCATCTTATCGGTTGAGGCTTGTGTGAGAAAAAGAAAGAAAATTCTGTGTTTTTTTAAAGTATTAGCACTTGGGCTTAGGAGAAGCTGGAAACCAGCCTCTACTTAACTGGCTCATGGGTTTCGCCTCCGTGATGATGGTTAATTTTGTGTGTCAGATGGACCGCACCCTGGGATGCTCAGATTAAATAATGTTTCTGAGTATGTTTGCGAGGGCATTTCTGGGTGACATTAGCATATGAATCAGTGAACTCAGTAGACTCTCTCTCCCCATCCCCAACGTGGGTGGACATCATCCAATCTGTCAGGGGCCTGAAGAAAACAAAAGGTGGAAGAGGGAGCCCTGTTGCCTCCCTGCCAGCCTCTCTTCCTGCCTGCAGGAGCTGGGGCATCTGTCTTCTGCTCTTGCACTGAGAAGGACTCCATCAGTTCCTCTGGTTCTCAGGCTTGCAGACTTGACTGAATGAATGATGCTGGCTTTTCATGGGGCTTCTCAGACTCCATAATGACATGAGCCCATATTTCCCTTTATGTATGGATACATGCCCACATAATCTTATTGTTTTATCCTACATACATACATCCTATTGGTTTTGTTTCTCTGCAGAACTCTGACTGAAACATTTCCCTCTGTAAAACCAGCTGACGAGCCCTCAGCTCCGGCTAGGTGGCAACATTCTAGAATGCTCACCCATCTGTATTCCCTAGCCGAGTTAGAGGCTGACCAAGGGTCAGTTACATCTGTTTCTATATCTGTTTTTTTTCTCATTGAACTTGGTGTTATAATTACCTAATTTGATGACATTATGTAACCTGATAAAATAGGGGTACAAAAACGATTTATATTTTTATTATAATTTGATTAAAGTAAATCAATGCTTTCCTGATATTCAATTAAAATTAGTCCCTTAAAATGTCTAAATGTGGGCAAGTCAAATGTAAAAGAGAAAGTATGACAGAAATCCTGGACTTTGGAATTAGATTGTTTCAAAATGTTCTGAGTACTAGCTCTATTCTAAAGAAATCAGAACTGCAAATGATAAAGAATGCATTATAAATGTGGTTTATGCAAGAAGAGCCTGGGCAACTCCCATCAGGAGACCTATGTTTAAAGAAAAGATTTTCATTCTTCATTAAAGAGATATAAATATATTCTTTTTGTTAGGTTAAATTAAATAAAATTTCTTTAAAAAAAAGATTTTATTTACTTATTTCAGAGAGAGAGAGAGAAAATGAGCAGGGGGGTAGGGGCAAAGGGAGAGACAGGTTCCCTGCTGAGGAGGGAGACCCACACCATTCAGGGATTCATCCCAGGACCTTGGGATCATGACCTGAGCTGAAGGCAGACACTTAACCAACTGAACCACCGAGGTGCTCCAAATAAAATTTCTTTTTACTGCATGGGGCATTAGATGGAGATATGGATAGAGGGGTCTCAGAGTCAGCATGGTCAACCCCTTTCTTTTCTTGAGTATTGGGGCCTGCTGGCATGTACATGCCCTGAGCACAACCTGAGGCCCCTGGTCCTAGAAGGGGGCCGCCCAGCCCACCTCAGGGCTGTAGGAAGGAAATAAATAGGCTTGGTCGTGTGTCAATAAAACTTCCTTTAAAAAACAGGCAGCAAGCTAGATTTGGCCTATGGACTGTAATTTGCTGAAACTTGTGTCTATAACAAGAGTTCCAAACTGAATGAGGGGTCAGTAAAGTATGTGCAGATTTTGGATACGTGTTTTTCTGGATAGAGGAATCATAATTTTCTTCAGATTTCATAAGAACCTTGATCAATAACTTTAAGAAATATTGTTATAAAGAAATGGTCTCTTCTGGGCCCCCATGACATTTAATTTTTAAAAATACTGTAATTTTCATTATCTATTTCTAAAACTTTATTTTGAAATAACTATAGATTTGTAAAAAGTTGCAAAGATAAGACACAGAGGTGCTGGGTCCCATTCACCTAGCTTCTCCCAATAGTTATGTCTTACAGAAATACAATATAATATTAAAACCAGGAAATAGATGTGGTTGTAGTGAATATGTGAATATAGTTCTCTGATATTGTATAATATGTATAGATTTAGGTACCTACTATGTAATCAACCACTAATCTATTTTCCTGCTCTGTAGATATTTTCCCTTTCATGAATGACCCTGTGAGATTGGGTTTTATCACTCTGTATAATACCCTTGAGATTCACTCAGGTTATGTATGTATCGTTGATTTGTTCCTTCTTGCTAAGGAGTATTCCTCAGTATGGATATACAGCAGTTTGTTTAACCATTCACTCATTGAGGATTGTTTTGGTTGTTAACAGATTTTGGAACAATTGTGTATAAGATTTTGGTGGACATATATTTTCCTACCTCTGAGATAAATGCCCAGGAGTGCAATCACTGGGTCATAGGGTGATTGCATACTTAGCTTTTTAAGAAAGTATCAAAGCATTTTCCAGAGTCAATCATTTATTTTAAAAAGTAACGTGAGCACATGTCATGAACATTCACAAGAAAACATAAAAATGCAAGAAGTAAAGAAAAATCTAAAATATTTTCTTCCTTGCTGACCAGTCCTGGAGTTCTCCCCCTTGGTCATTAGTTAAGTGTACATCCATTACTCCTACATTATTAGCCCAAAAGTCCTTTGTTGTGGGGGGTCTTTCTATGGAGTGGCGACAAATTGTTTTCATTCCTTTTTAACTGGTGAGTAGATATATCATCGTTTATTTAAGCTTTCCTCACATTTAAAGATTTTGGTTATTTCCAATTTTCATTGTCCTCATGAAGAGATGAAATAAGTATTTCTGAGATGCTTCTGTGTACACATTTGTGTTTCTCAAAGACACACATTTCTGATATTTGTGGAGACTACCAAATTGCCTTCCTAAAGAATGTATCAATCAATACTCCCGCCAGCAAGGCATAACTTTCTTCATAACCGCATCCATACTTGATATTGGCTTTATTAATTTTTATGAATTGTATTGATTAATCTCAGAGCAGCATATTTTATTGATACTTATATTTCCCTGATTAACAATGAGGCTGCACATTTTTTCTTTATAACTTAATTAACCAGTTTAATCTTCTATAAATAACTATTTATATTTCCAGACCTTTATTTTTCTCTTTTAGTGTCTTTTTCTTATTGAGTTTTAGTAGCTTTTTATCTCTTTTGGATATTAACCCTTTGGAAATTTTTTATATGTTGCAAATATTTCCCCAAATCTATCACTCATTTATTGACTCTGTTTTTGTTGTGTGTGTGTATGTGTGTGTGTGTGTTACATGGCTAGCATCATTTAGTTTAGTCTTGTTTTGCATAGTCACATAGATCAAACTTTATGTCTTTTAGTCTTTATTTTTACTTAAGAAGTCCTCCTTATTTTGAATTATGGAAATATTTCCTTATATCTTTTCTATGTTTCTGGTCTGCAAACTACTGGAACTAATGCCAGGTGTTTCAGTTGGCATGTTAAATCTGGAATCTTGGGGGGCACCTGGGTGGCTCAATGGCTGAGCATCTGCCTTTGGCTCAGGTTGTGATCCCAGAGTCCTGGGATCATGTCCTGCAACAGGCTCCCTGCAGGGAGCCTACTTCTCCCTCTGCCTATGTCTCTGCCTCTCTTTGTGTGTCTCTCATGAATAAATAAATAAATAAAATCTTAAAAAAAAATAAAGCTGCAATCTTGTATTAGAGCACTCATCTCAACAAATTGGACCTGATCCAACATTGTTTTATCCTTGTGGGCCTAGAGTCATTACAATTGATTCCTAAATTACTCCCCAGATTTCTCTGATATGTTACAAAATCTTGAAAGTCTTTTCATGTGTAAGCTATATCATCCTCAAACTTCTTACTTCTCTCCTTGAGATGTGCTGGAGTCTACTCTAGGCATATCTGGGCAAACATGAGGAAGTGGGGGGGTCTTAAGGAATCCTATCATCCCCTCTTTAGGTAACTGTGTAAGAGGAGGCCATGAAAACTCTTCAAGCAAGGGAATATGTTTTTGTTTCCCAAAAAGGAAGAGAGGGGCTGCTTCTTTTGGCCAAAGATGTTCAGGGGAATTGGGGGTTCAAGATTTTCAGATTTGTTTGAGTCCACTTAGAGTGTCCATTTCATTTCTCAGGAGCCCACACCTTCCCATCTATTCTATAATTTATATTTAAGAGGTGTGGCTAGGCTGAGAATTTAATCCATGATATAATTCTTAACCCATAGGTTCAAATTTTGAGTCTGCTTTTCAGTGGTATCAGCCTTGCCTCCACAAAACTCAAGAAGGTCTTTTAGGGCCATTATAAGGAGCTCTCAATTTCTCTGGTCATGCCTCAACATGACATTTGAAAGCCTAAAGTTTTTATTATCTTTTGTAATTTCTCCAGTGGAGTCAGAAGCAATAAGCTCTACCCCAGAGATTCTGTGGCCATAGTTTCCATGGCAGTGTTCAAATTCAACAGTTCCTTGGCCTCCCAAACTTGTGCTTTAAATTGGTTCCTCATTTCAGGTAGTCAAAGCTTAAATTTAAGTAACTGTTTTGTGGCTGAATGTCATAGATACTATCAGTATCTCACTTTTCCTGACAACAATGCCATCAATGTGTTCAATCCTAATCACATCATTTAACAAACTGCAGATTTTCCTATTTGGGCATCTATTTCCTGGAGGTGGTCTACTCATGGTCCCAATTAATATTAACATTAATATTAGTTATTAATTAACCTGAATATTAATTCACATTGAATCAGCCAAACAGAAACCACTATAGGTATTTCAAAGAGAAGCAATTTAATACAGGCACTTGTTTACAAAATTATTGAGCAAAAGGGAGAAAAGTACGCTCAAGGGAGAAGAGGGAGACCAGGAAACAGCAATTGCTTCTGACTAGGGCCTGGGATCCTGTTCTTGCTATGAAGTCAATAAGGCACTTCTTATGGCTGCTGCTATTGCTGTTAAAACAGCACCAGTGCCATCAAGCCATGACTGGGAGCCTCCATTACTTTGATTCAGACGGCCAGCAGCTGTTACTGTAGCTGTCCAAGACACCTTCATGATACAGGGGAAAGATACTTGTCTCTTGTTCCTATCTTCCGATCTGGCCAATGCTACCCATCGGTAGAGCCGTGTAAGAAGCCAGGTGGCAGAGGGCCAGGAATGTGTAGTTTGCTTGTTTCAATTCCTGATGTTACAGAAGAGAATTTAGAAGGACAAGTATGTGCTCTTAGGACAATCCTGGGAGATGTGCTTCTTCAAAATGTGGGAGAAAACCAAGAATGAGGAACTAGAGCTAGGAGGCACTTCAGATCTAGGAGGAACCCCATACACAAGGAAGAGGCACTGGGAATGCTCAGGAATGGGGGAAAGGAGAATCCAGGGCAACAGCTGTGCAATAGGCCTTCATGTCAGCCAGGCTGCACTGGACCAGGAGGGCAGCAGGCTCCAGGTGGGAGGGCTCTCTGGAAGAAGGAGCTGTGTTTGAATGCACTGACAGACTTACTGTTTTATCAGAGAGCTGGGGGAAAAAGGAATGGTGAGTATATAGAAAACAAGCAATAAAAACCAAGGCTCAAGAGGAACAAAATGGTGTGAAAGAGTAGAAGTGTGATCACAGAACACTCTGTGGCTGAGCTGTTGATAATAGTTACAGAGTCATAACGATGCCAATGTCAACTATTTGATTGAATAACAATGTGGTAACACAGAATTGAAGAGAAGAGAAAAGTTGTGTGTTGGGATGAGGAGAGATTGAAGAGCTAAATCTTCATATTTTATATCAGTAAGTCAATAGGTAATGTACTATTTAAAACTAAAAAACCCAAGAGATATCCATACAATGTTATTTAGATATAGAAAGATAAATCGTAAGGGGAAGCACCCCAGCTAAAAAAGTTGAAAATTATTCCAGAGGCATTGATAGAAGTGGAGTGGGATAAGAAATTTTTGTTTTTCATGATAAGCCTTGAAGTATTTAGATTCTAAAAATTTATTTACTATATTACCTTGGTTAAATATTAATATAATTTTTAAACCCAGATTTAGAGCAATTTTTATCAGTGAAATATTACACTTTTGGTTTAATAAGCCAACATCAATACTGTTCTTTATCAAACTCTTCTCAAGATTTTTTTGTAGAAAGCACACATTTGTACTCAATCCAGGCTAAGAAGATTTAGTGACTACTCAAGGAGTATTTTTTTTTAATAAAGATTTTATTTATTTATTTATTTAAGAGCGAGAGAATGCATAAGTAGGCAGAGCAGCAGGCAGAAGAAGAGGGAGAAGCAGGTTTCCTGCTGAGCAGGGAGACTGATGTGGAGCTCCATCCTGGGTCCCTGAGATCATGATCTGAGCTGAAGGCAGACTCTCAAACAACTGAGCCACATGCAACCTTCAAGTTGTATTTCTGATTCTTTTATCTTAGGCTCCTTTAAAGTTTAACCCAGATAATAATTAATGTATTTAAATTTTTTTCACACATGGCACTGACATACATTCCAGACAACTTGATATTGTTTAAATGTATTATTTCCTTAAGGAAATAGGCTCTCAGAAAAAAAAAAAAAAAAAGAAAAGAAAAGAAAAGAAAAGAAAATAGGCTCTCAGGATGCCTGGGTGGCTCAGCAGTTTAGCGCCTGTCTTCAGCCCAGGGCATGATCCTGGAATCCTGAGATCGAATCCCACATCAGACTCCCTGCAGGGAGCCTGCTTCTTCCTCTGCCTGTGTCTCTGTCTCTCTCTCTCTGGGTCTCTCATGAATAAATAAATAAAATCTTGGAAAAAGAAAGAAAGAAAGAAAGAAAGAAAGAAAGAAAGAAAGAAAGAAAGAAAGAAAGAAAGAAAGAAAGCTCTCTGCTCCCACTTAACTGTTGTTCAGATCTTTTCCATTCTGTTTCCCTGGCCCACAATTCCCCTATGTATTTTGGTTTGATATCATTGTGGAGAAAGAAATAAAGAAATACAGAAATACAAAGATGAAAACAATTCCCAGCACACCAACAGCACTGTCCTAGGAATGCTGGGAATGGAGTAAGTTGGTAGAGCTTGGTAGGATCTGGTCCCATGGGTCTACACATAGGACAACAAACTCCATTTGGCTATAGGTCCAAGTTAATAGGTTCAAAGGGGAGTGAGATTGAATTACACGGGCTTTGTGGTGGATGGAGAAATCTCTGGTTTGGACTTGTATCATCACAGCAAGGCGATGGCAAGAGTGGTCTCTCTTCTTAGTTTAAGGGAATGTCTAGTTTCTTGACTTGGAGGTAAATCATCTTTTCTTTATTTTTTCTTGGTCTGCAGTGATAAAAAAAAAAAACATGGAGAGGAGATAAAGAAATTGTGAGGAGGCTGAAAACCAAAATAAAGTGGGTAAGAAATAAATGGAACAACAAATGAATGTAAGCTTTGTCCAGGCTCAGTCTTGCAGTGGATTCGAAGTGGCAATTCCTAAGAAGAATATTGACAGAGCTTGGTGATTAACTAATGTGATGGAGTTGTTCCAGAAATGCTCTTCTGGGGATAGGACTGGCCTATGTTCCTTATTTAAAGTGTTCACTTTTCTATGTAATAGAGGATGTGGGTAATGACTACATTTAATCTTATATTGGTTAAAATGATGATTGCAAAATCTAGACATTGTTATCGTCAGTTCTTGCAAATACAAGTTAAGAAATTATTTTTACCAAAGTGTATTTACTTTTTACGCTTGGGCAAGAGAAAAATCAAATTGCAAATTTTCTCAATCATCTTATCTTTACAAATACCAGAAAGTTGCTGATACTCATTGTAGAAATGTTGCTTTCTTCATCCTGCTGTTCCCGGACATACCCTCTGGACATGCTCTGCCTGATATTAATATTGAAATCTGGAAGAGAGCTGCCCCTGCACCCTCCAGCTCCTCACAGAATTTTCCCCGCATGGGGGTCCTTAGTCTTGCCTCAGCTTCTGGGGCAGGCTAATATGGGGAGTGCAGCAGGAGCCCACTCGAATCCTCTGGCAGTGCTGGGGTTGTCTCTGGCTCCAGATGTAGGAGCCCAAAGAAGCCAGCTGTGCTCCCAGGGTCTCTATGCCAACAACAGTAATAGCAGAAGCAACAGCAGCAACAACAGAAATAAGAATAACATTAGGAACGCTAGCAGCTACAGGAACACCAGCAACAGCAATAGTAACAACAGTGACAAGATTGGCAACAATAGTAACAGTGACAACAACAGCAATAATAGTAAAAATGGCAACAAAAATAGCAACAACAGTAACCACCACCACAGCAATGGGAACCACAGCAACAGCAATAGTAATGGCAGCAACAACAGCAGCAACAATAGTAACAGTGACAAAAACAGCAGCAACAATAGTAACAATGACAACAACAGCAACAACAGTAACCACCACCACAGCAATGGGAACCACAGCAACAGCAATAGTAATGGCAGCAACAACAGCAGCAACAATAGTAACAGTGACAAAAACAGCAGCAACAATAGTAACAATGACAACAACAGCAACAACAGTAACCACCACCACAGCAATGGGAACCACAGCAACAGCAATAGTAATGACAGCAACAACAGCAGCAAAAATAGTAACAGTGACAACAACAGCAACAATCATAACAATGGCAACAATAGCAAGAACAGTAATCACCACAACAATGGGAACCACAAGAGCAGCAATAGTAATGGCAGCAACAACAGCAACAATAGTAACAGTGACAACAACAACGGCAACAATAGTAACAATGGCAATATTAATAGCAACAACAGCAATCACCACCACAACAATGGGAACCACAGCAGCAGCAATAGTAATGGCAGCAACAACAGCAGCAACAATAGTGACAGTGACAACAGCAGCAGCAACAATAGTGACAAAGGCAATATTAGCAGCAACAACAGTAACCACCACCACAACAATGGGAACCACAGAAGTAGCAATTGTAATGGCAGCAACAACAGCATCAACAATAGTAACAGTGACAACAACAACAGCAACAACAGTAACCACCACCACAACAATGGGAACCACAGAAGTAGCAATTGTAATGGCAGCAACAATAGCAGCAACAATAGTAACAGTGACAACAACAACAGCAACAACAGTAACCACCACCACAACAATGGGAACCACAGAAGTAGCAATTGTAATGGCAGCAACAACAGCAGCAACAATAGTGACAACAACAGCAACAATCATAACATTGGCAAAAACAATAGCAACAACAGCAATCACCACCACAACAATGGGAACCACAGCAGCAGCAATAGTAATGGCAGCAACAACAGCAGCAAAAATAGTAACAGTGACAACAGCAGCAGCAACAATAGTGACAATGGCAATATTAGCAGCAACAACAGCAATCACCACCACAACAATGGGAACCACAGAAGCAGCAATAGTAATGGCAGCAACAACAGCAGCAACAATAGTGACAGTGACAACAG
Organism: Canis aureus; assembly: GCF_053574225.1. Taxonomy (NCBI): domain Eukaryota; kingdom Metazoa; phylum Chordata; class Mammalia; order Carnivora; family Canidae; genus Canis; species Canis aureus. The sequence continues at coordinate 49,845,061 of NC_135611.1, forward strand.
CAGCAGCAACAAGAGTGACAATGGCAATATTAGCAGCAACAACAGTAACCACCACAACAATGGGAACCAGAGAAGCAGCAATAGTAATGGCAGCAACAACAGCAGCAACAATAGTAACAGTGACAACAACAGCGACAACAGTAACCACCACCACAACAATGGGAACCAGAGAAGCAGCAATAGTAATGGCAGCCACAACAACAGCAATAATAGTAACAATGGCAACAACAGCAGCAGCAACAGTAACCACCGCCACGACAATGGGAACCACAGCAGCAGCAATAGTAATGGCAGCAACAACAGCAGCAAAAATAGTAACAGTGACAACAGCAGCAGCAACAATAGTGACAATGGCAATATTAGCAGCAACAACAGCAATCACCACCACAACAATGGGAACCACAGAAGCAGCAATAGTAATGGCAGCAACAACAGCAGCAACAATAGTGACAGTGACAACAGCAGCAGCAACAAGAGTGACAATGGCAATATTAGCAGCAACAACAGTAACCACCACAACAATGGGAACCACAGAAGCAGCAATTGTAATGGCAGCAACAATAGCAGCAACAATAGTAACAATGGCAACAACAGCAGCAGCAACAGCAATCACCACCACAACAATGGGAACCACAGCAGCAGCAATAGTAATGGCAGCAACAACAGCAGCAACAATAGTAACAATGGCAACAACAGCAGCAACAATAGTGACAATGGCAATATTAACAGCAACAACAGCAATCACCGCCACAACAATGGGAACCACAGAAGCAGCAATAGTAATGGCAGCAACAACAGCAGCAACAATAGTGACAGTGACAACAGCAGCAGCAACAAGAGTGACAATGGCAATATTAGCAGCAACAACAGTAACCACCACAACAATGGGAACCACAGAAGCAGCAATTGTAATGGCAGCAACAATAGCAGCAACAATCATAACAATGGCAACAACAGCAGCAGCAACAGCAATCACCACCACAACAATGGGAACCACAGCAGCAGCAATAGTAATGGCAGCAACAACAGCAGCAACAATAGTAACAGTGACAACAACAGCGACAACAGTAACCACCACCACAACAATGGGAACCAGAGAAGCAGCAATAGTAATGGCAGCCACAACAACAGCAATAATAGTAACAATGGCAACAACAGCAGCAGCAACAGTAACCACCGCCACGACAATGGGAACCACAGCAGCAGCAATAGTAATGGCAGCAACAACAGCAGCAAAAATAGTGACAACAACAGCAACAATCATAACATTGGCAACAACAATAGCAACAACAGTAACCACCACCACAACAATGGGAACCACAGCAGCAGCAATAGCAATGGCAGCAACAACAGCAGCAACAATAGTGACAATGGCAATATTAGCAGCAAGAACAGTAACCACCACAACAACAATGGGAACCACAGAAGCAACAATAGTAATCACTGCAACAGCAGCATCAGTGACACTAAAGACAGCAACAACAATGGGGGGGTAGCAGTAGGAACAACACAGCAGCAACAGTAACAACAGCAACAATGACAGCAACCATAGCAACAGCAGCAGCTGCAGTGGCAATGACGGTAACCACAGCAACAATAACAACAGCAGCAGCAGCAATAATAACCATAGTAACCATAGCAACAACAGGAACAGTAGCAGCAAGAAACAGCAGCAGCAACAATAGCAACAACAGCAACAGCAGCAGCAACAATAGGAACAACAGGAACAACAACAGCAACAATAACAACAGCAGCAGTAGTAACAGCAGCAGCAATAACAATGATAGCAACCATAGCAACAGCAGCAATAGTAACCATAGCAACCATAGCAACAGCAGCAATAGTAACCATAGCAATCATAGCAACAGCAGCAGCAGCAATGACAGTAAGGACTTCAAAAACAACAGGAATGGTAGCAGCAAGAAAAATAGCAGCAGCAACAGTAATAACAGCAGCAATGACAGCAACAATAGCAACAGCAATAACAATAACCACAACAGCAACAACAGGAGTAGCAGCAGCAGCAGCAGCAACAGCAACAGCAATAATAGTAACCACAGCAATAGTAGCAGCAGCAGCAGCAATAGTAACCATAGCAACAATAGGAGCAGCAACAGTAACAGCAGCAGCAACAATGGCAACAACAGCAGCAATAGTAACAACAGCAACAAGAGGAACCACAGCAACCACAATGGGAACCACAACAGCAGCAATAGTAATGATAGTAACAGCAGCAACAACAGCAGTAACAAGCAACAATACTTAACAGGAACCACAGCAACAAAAACAGTTAACAACAGCAGCAACAACAGTAACTATAGTAATCACAGCAATAGCAGCAGCAGTGACAGTAAGGTCAGCAATAACAATAGCAGCAGGAACAACAGCAGCAATGGCAATGACAGAAAGCACAGCAACAACAGGAGCAGCAGCAGCTACTGTAACAACAGCAGCAACAATAGCAAGAATGGCAACAACAGCAGCAGCCACAGTAACCATAGCAACAGCAGCAGCAGCAGCGCTAACTGACCGCTGTCCCGGGGCCCCCAGGGCCTGGGTTCCAGGACTGGCTCCGCTTTGTCACTTCCCGGCCTCCCGGTGACTCTTTCATGTCTCTTGCCTTCCTGTTTTCGGTTGTCACCGGGCCTAGTAATACTAGCACCTGTTGGAGGGGCCGCCCGGGACCGGGCGAGCAGCCTGTGAGAAGGGCTTCGGAGGCGGGAGCTGAGAGCTCCGAGGGATCTTAGGCAGCAGGCGGGAGGGTGACCTGAGAGGTGCATGGGAAGTCCCCGCGGCTGTCTGTACGTAGGCGGGCTTCGGGGCCGGAGGACTTGGGGAGACCTGCCCCACCCTGGTTTTGCGCCACCGCCTCAGCGTGGGGGCGGCGGCCGGGCTCAGCTCTCCGAGGGACACCTCTGTGCCCGCGGGCTGCTCCTGTTCGCCTCCCCGCCTCCCCCGCCGGGTGGGTTCACCTGCTGCTCTCCTCCGCAGCCCCCCGAGCTCACAGAGGCCTGGCTTCCCTTTCAAGGTGAGCTGGGTTATGGAAGACAGACAGCAGAAAAGCCCAAGTCTTCATAGAAGTATTTGTGGATCACACAAACAGAAAGCATGCAGAAAAACAGGAATGAGAAAAAACAAAACAAAACAAAACAAAAAAAAACAGGAATGAGGTTTGAGATACCTCCTTCGTCTCCGGAGCCAGCCTGATGGGGAAGGAAGCTTCTTACAGGTAGACGTGTGTGTATCTATCAGCGAGCTATGCTTCCCTATCTCAAAACTGTTCAGAATATATTTTAAAATTTGATTTCCAATCGGTTGTCTAGGTACACAGTTACCTGTTTTACAGAACAGCTGTGAAAACTTCTATGAATAAAACCGGTGGCCATGGGACATTTACAAAGGGCCAGGCACTTGACATGCATTTACCTCATTACAAAAATCCAGTGAGTAGAAATTGTTGTTCCCATTTATAGATGAAGAAACCAAGGCTCAGATGAGTCAAGGCCACATAATGGGAAATGTCAAGACTTGGCCTATCAGACTGTACGGGCCACGCTCCTCCCCACCACACATTACCGCCTTCCCAGGGCTGGAGCTGGCTGCCAAAGCCTGGAGGACCCACCTTTAGACATGCTGCAGAAGGAACTCAGCATTTACTTTATAGCTATTTCGGGAACACCTGCTCTGTGTGTGCCAGGTACTGTGCTAAGTCCTAGGGATGCGGCAGTAAATGGGGTACAGTCTGTCTTTAAGTGGAGGCTCGTGTGCGTGGGAAGCTTCACTGAGCTAGGGATACAGAGGGACAGTTGGCCTAGATCAAAAATCTCAAGCTCAAATATACGCAGCAGGCAGAAAAGATAAATGTACGAGGCATGAGGCATGGGGGTATGGTGCACTGCAGCCCCCTCCAGGAGGCATGTCCTTCAAAACACCGAGCCATCGCTCAGCTCCTACAAACCACCAGCAAGAGAAAATGCCTGGGCAGTGTTACCAAATCTGAATTTTTTTTTTCTTTAACAGATCCTGGAAATCCAGTTTATGTGGAATTTCTCACTTTAAAAATGTCACATGGGTCAAGCAAAGCACCTGAGGCCCTGAGGTCCTGTGGGCCACCAGTGTGCAACCTCTGGCTGAGCTAAAGGCCTCTCATAATGCTGAGCTCCAAGCTCGCTCTAGAAAAAGCCTCAGACCACAGTGATGCCTCCCCAGCCACATCTGCCGCGGTGCTGAGTATGTTAATGTGAACATTGTGGAGAAAGGATAAAATTCAGTTCAGTTCATGGTGCTCATGGGCTGGAACTGGAGTATAAAATGAATTTAAAAAGCGTCTAAGCATATTGCATCAAGAAGCTTGAGGGCAGTGTACCCTATGTTTTCTTTGCTAGACTTTCTTAAGTTTAATTTTTGAATAGGTTCAGGTGGTCCAAAATTCAGAAAGTACAACAAAATGTGCATTGGAAATCCCTCCCACCTGTGTTCCACAGCCACCGATTCCACAGATAGCCAATATTCTGGTTCTTGCATATTCTTCCAGAGACAAGGTAAATTTATTTTTATAGAAATAGTAGAAAATGTACTTTCTATATTTTTCTTTTTAAAAAATTAATTAAGTAATTAATTGATTCATGTATTTATAAACATGAGGTTTGAGCTCACACCCCCAAGATCAAGACCTGAACTGAAATCAAAAGTCAGATACTTAACTGACTCGGTCAGCAAGGTGCCCTCCTCTTTTTAAAAATAATAATATATCTTAGAGGGCTTTCCTTCTCAGTGTGTATAAAGCTGCCTTGTTCTTTTAATGGCTTAGTATTTTATTGCATGACATGCCATGATTTATGTAAGTGGTCTCCAAATCAATGAACATTTAGGTTGTTTCCAATCTTTTGTTACATAAAAAAAATTGTCTTAAATAGTGATCCTGTACATATGTCATTTTGTACATAAAATTCCTAGAAGTGTGGAATTGCTAGGTAAAAAGAAATGTACATTTTTGATACTATTGTCATTTTGCCATCATAGAGATTTCAGATTTCACTGGCAACGTAGGACAGTGTTTCCCCACATTCTTCCCCAACACAATGTTACCAAGTGGGTTGATCTTCAACAATCTAAGTTGTAAGTAGTACAGTGTTCATTTGTACTTCTCTCACTACGTAGGAAGTGAGCATATTTTCATATCCTTAAGAGCTGTTTTTATTTTCCTTTCACTGAATTATCTGTTCAAGTCCTTAACCCATTTTTTTTCTTTTGCGTGGTTCCTCTTTGTTAGAGCTCTTTATATACTAAGAAAAGTAGCTCCTTGTACAGGAGTGAATATTTTCTCCATGTTTGCTATTATTTTCTTAACTTATGTTAGTTTTCAATACAGATGTCTTTATTTTTATAAAGGCAAACTTATTGATCTTTTTAAATATGGGTCCTGGATTTTTTTTGCTGTACTTACATAGTCCTTCCCTTTTATGAAAGTATAAGGGTATTCTCACTATTTTACTGTTTCTTTTTTTTTTAAAGATTTTATTCATTTATTCATAAGAGACACAGAGAGGCAGAGAGATATAGGCAGGGAGGGAAGCAGGCCCCCTGCAGGGACCCTGGGATCATGACCTGAGCCAAAGGCAGGTGCTCAACCACTGAGCCACCCAGGAATCCCTATTTTACTGTTCCTTTGTTTGTATTTTCCGGTCTTTGAGTTCATGTGACTTGATCTCAATGGATGGTATGAGGTATAAATTCAACCTCATGTTTTTTTTTTTTCTTTTCCAACTGGCTACAGAGTTGGCCCCAACCTGTATGGAGGATTTCAGCTCCCTACCTCTGCATGTTTTCAGCTTCATCAATAGTCTCAGGCAAAGCCTTCCCTTTGGTCTCCGGGAGCAGCAACACCAGTCCCCCAGCAACCAAGCCAACCACAGCTGGAAGCCAAACAGATGCAAATCACATTAAGTGCTAGAACACACAGGCTTTATAATCAGAACTCCTCTTACTTCTTAAAAGTTTTTTTGCATGTGATTTTCTATACTTACAGATTTCTTTGCTATCTCTGACTGTCCTATAAATATTTTGCTGATTCCAAACTCCGTTGGGTTACAATTCCTTATAGGGAGATGAAATACTTAACATTTTAAGTCAAGGTTATTCTAGGCTAGAGAACATTGCCATAATATTAAGATACATTGGAGTTAGAAAATAACTCTGAAAAAAATCCACTCTAAGGAAAGGAAGAACATAATCCTGCCAATATAAAGCACTTAGTAATGAAAATGAGTCAGAAACTTGGAACATGACTAGCATCCAGAAGTAATGAATCATATATTACTGCATCACAGTGTTTAAAAGTATAGCCAGGCTTATGCTTTTAGTTCTAACTGGAGTGTTCGATAAATTCCTTTTGTTCCTTTTTCCTTTGTCTCTGGCTGTAATGTTTAGCACATGCTGGGGGCTGATAGTAAACAGTAGAGTGTTTATGTGTCTTTAAATTCTCATTAACGTTTTGGGTTTTAAGATTCTGTTTTGCTATAATAGAATGTAGGAAATAGATGAGGGTTGTTCACTAGTTTTGGAGTTCCAAAAAAATGCACACTGTCCTCCGTTTTTACATCTTTACAAAATGATGGAAACAGAGGCCACAGAGCTCAGTGGTTCTGGATGCTGGCTGTGGCTCTGGGTGCCTGGGGTCCCATTCTGAGCCCCCACTCACTGGTCTCAGAGCCCTGGGAAATTCAGCTCTAGGTTCTCGGCCATCAAGTGGGGTGATATTCCCACCTCACATGCTTGTTTGAGACTGAAATGAATTCCTGTTTGTTACGTGGCAATGCCTGCCACAGAATATGAACGAAGTAGCCACCCTCAGCAGAGTCTCTCCAAACATCTAAAGAGTCACTCCGCTGTAACTCATGCAAATAATAAATATATCACTCTGGCTTTGGTTCTCTGCAGTGAGTGAATTATGAAGAGAATATAATAGATGAATCAAATTATCATCCCTTTAACTTTTTATATTTGCAAAGGTAGGCTTAATTAACTAGGGTATTTCTTAACAGTTTTTTTCCAGTGCTCTTTCAACTGCTCATTTGTTGATTTTCAGGCTTCTAGATAACCGCTTCTGACTACTTCAAGACCACAATCATCAGTATACCATCACTGCGTGCAAAAGAAAGGGAAAGGAGTAAAAATGTCCAAATATTAGTTTTGTTTTGTGCTAACTACTCAGATTGGTGACAAAAGAAGATGGAACTATAAGTATCAATAAAAGTGGGAGTTGGCTTTGAGTTTACTTGAAATGGTGAAATGTAGTTAAAATCCTTTATCTTTTCCAGGGATGGTAAATCCTGAGAGAGAGTCAACAGAGGCTCTGCTAGGTCTGGACTTTGCATCACACTGTTAAATGGTACTTAGAGAAATCTGAAGTCTCTGTTCTCCGCCCAGAAATGTCTCACTGTCCACCTAAGGGAATGGCCAAGACTAAGTTGCCTCCACCTTCCCTGAAAGGCAGGGGTACAGAGTGTTGTGGTACTTTCCCAGGATGGAAAGAGGCTCTGCACACGTCCCTCAGTGTTGGGAGAGGAAGACTTCCAGGGTCCCCTAAGTGGTACCAGCCACTCTGTTGCCAAATCATGCTTATACTAAGATAAAGAGCTTGTGTTCTATCAACTTTGGCCATCTTGCTCTTATTAAGTTGCAATGTAGAGGCATTCATTGGGTCTGTTTTGAGGGTGAGTTTTATCAGCTGTGTGGAACATTTGCTGGCACATCTATAGCAGTGGAAAATTCCCCCCTCACAAATCCCTTGAGAAGAGGAATAAGCAGAGATGCTTATGTGCGACAATGTGGAGCGGTAAGAGAAAAGCCATGTGGGTGCAGAGCGTCTTGTCCTCCCTATCCTCAAATTAAGTGAGTGTTGTAGGCCCATGGGGAAAACTGTTACATTTTTGTCAAATTAAAAGTGGCTTCCAATGGGTCTAAAAGAAGACTGAGCTGGGTGCCTTGAGGCTTTCTGGCTAACATGAAGAGGTGAATGCTATGTGTGTGAATCTGAGCACTTCTCCTCACACCTCTCTGTGGTGCACAAGAGGTGGTCTGTCCTACTGTCCACAGTTGTGGAGAAAGGAATGGACATGAATAAATGGGAGTGTCCAGGATTTCTGGACCCCTTTCACAGTCTGTAGACAACATGTTCAACATCGGCCTCTGAGTGTTAACTGCTGATAATCAATCAGATTTGTCCCTGTCACCTTCCATGCTACAGGCTGGGCAGTGGGGGGAGGAGGAGGGCTCTATATTGGTACATTCCTTCAGTATTGGAGGGAAGGGCTGTTTCAACCCTCCTTCAATCTAACTGCCCAAGGAATTTGAGGAAGGGGTGCCTGACACCAACATAGGTGTGCCATTACGCTAATATATTTCCTTAATGGTAGTCTTTGTTTCCCCTGGGTTTTGAAATTGCTCTTTGCAAAATTTTAACCACTTTCTTTGAAGTAATGAAGTGAAAAACTTTGTACTTTCCCACATTTGGCCATAAAGGAAGCAGAAAGGATGAGCTCTTCGGCAAAGGGACCCAAGGAGGGGTGGAAATTGGTGAGGAGAGAGTTAGGGGTGTTTTTCAGGCAAACGTCTTTCTAGTTCACTCCTTGAACATTGTCCAGCTAAGGCCAGGAGTCCTAGTGGCTCCTACACTTGAGTCTTAGTAGCTACTAATAGGATTACCTATGCTAATATTTAACACTAAGAGTAGGTACTAATTACTAGCTGCGCTTGGTAGTGGCCAGTATGCATGATGCCTATTTTGAGATGGAACAATGGAGGTCCCTAGAAAAATAGATTTTCATTCAAAGACACATCTGAGGATTTGTTACCAAAAACCACCAGTGGGAGCTCATGCCAGATATTGGTAAGCCGGTAGACCAGGAAGGGTGTGATGATGCCACCGATGTCACACATTGAGGAGCAGACAAGGACACCAAGATTCCTGAAATGCAGGAAACTGACTTAACTTCCAGTTTCTCATCGGACAGTAGTTATCTCCCACCCAACCCCCAAGTAAATTCTTCCCCAAATCTCTAAAATGTCTGTGAACTGAAAAACAGTGTTCACATTTTTTTCAACACACAGATGGTGTATGATTCATAATTCCACTCATATTCTGCTATACTTGTGTTATATTAGCTTTTCTGGATATTTTTAATTTAATTTTCAGTTTTTACATTGGTCATCTGGCTTCCCTACACTGTTCTATGGTCCTGTTCATACCGTTTCCTTTCTTTTAGGGTTTTTTTTTTTTTTTTTTACTTTTTATTTATTTGAGAGAGAGTGAGTTAGAGAGGGAGACAGAACGAGCTGTTGAGGGGAGGGTCAGAGGGAGAGGGAGAAGCAGATTCTCTGCTGAGCAAGGAGCCTGACTATGCCTGGGGCTCAATCCCAGGACCCGGGGATCATGACCTGAGCTGAAGGCAGACACCTACCCAACTGAGCCACCCAGGTGCCCCCTGTTTGTGCTGTTTCTGATTACTCTCTCCCATGGCCATTTGGTAATCTCTCTCTCTCTCTTGCAATCAATACCTCTGTCTCACCACACAGTGTCTGTATTTCACCCTAGCCTATAACTGAGATGTGGCCTGGCTACTGTCTTTAAATGTCCTTGTCATAACTCTCTTGCCCTGTGTTTTGAAAAGGGAGGTGCCCTCTGCTGGCACTTGTAGTAGTTCTAGCCAGTAAGTAAATGTCCCATTCACCCTCTTCGCGTTGAGGAAAATGCGCTCACCTGATGAACGTAGGGTACAGTTCCGCATTGACCAGGCAAACCATTTCGAAGGCCATTGTAATCCCCATTCTACCCAAGCACGAGACCGTAACTCTTAGCCACTGTAGATCTGAGGGGCAAAAATGCACCACTTACACACACCACATACAATCCCTGGTCTGCGAACCATACTCCAGAGGTGTGCAAGGGGAAGTCCACATTCCATAATGGGATGAGAATGCAAAATTCTTCTTCTCTAAACTCAAGACTTTTGAACGAAATCTCCCATGTCTGTTAGTTTTAACCTTGGGCACGAGTCTAACACTCTCTTTAGATCTCAGTCACTAGGGAAAACAGGATTTTACAGGTTTCCAGAGCTGAGCCAACCCTAGTTTATACAGGTTACCCAAAAGAAACAGCAAAATATGGGCAAATCTTAAATAATTGCTAATAACTAAAGGGTTCAAACAAAGTTCCATGTTGCCAATAAGATTCTTTTGTACAGGTTTTTGCTCCCATTAATTGAGAAAGCACTTTGAAAGGAAGGAAAGGAACTAAATAGTTGTGCATTGTTTGCATTGGCCTAAGCTTTCTTATTTTTTCTGCAGGATGATGCAGGGACCTCAAAGGAGTTGCCTAAATAGTAGTTGGGAAATGCTGGAAGAAGCCTTCACCCTGGGCCTGCTCTACCGCAAAGCCCATGCTCTCTCTGTTCTGGGCCAGCTTGAGGGCCTGTAGCAGGTGTTCTCTTAACCTTTCTTGTTATAGTATATTAGGGAACAATCAGGTATGATTATATTACACCAGGCAACTGTTGGGTACAATTGTTCTTAAAGACAGGGTGGCGACATGGGTTTGCTCAGGAAGGTCCCAGATTCTTTCCAAATTGACTTCGATGATAAATTACATGGTAATTTATCACATCAGAGAGCTGTGACATCCCCTCTTCTCAAGGCCTTGGAAGACAAGAACCCAGCTTGGCTTGACACTCACCTTCAGGGATGAAAACCGATGCAAGGCAGGCTGCCCCTGCCACTATATTTGATGTAGCCCATGGATACCGACGACCTATACGGTCAATAGTGAGGATGATGATGATGGCAGCTGGGAATTCCACCAGGGCAGAGTAGAAGAAATCCAAGTAGATATTGCTCCCTGCAAGGCCCATGTGCATGATGAGGCCTTGGTAGAGAACAGAGCTTGTGAACCTGAGCAAAGAGGAGAGCTCAGGTCAAGCCAAACACCAAAAGCAAGTCATCAACAAGGAGAGCCTTCTGGAAAAATAAGAACTGATTGTGGGTCACCTTTCTTTGTCACCTATTTATTGCTATTCCCTCCACTCTACTGCTTTTACATTATCTGATCCACTGTGGTGGCTGACTGTGACCCCAGAACCAGGAAAGGAGAAGAAATCAGGATGGCATTCCCTGGCTGAATTGAAAGGTAGGAAAAAAATATCTTTCTAGAGTGATTTATTTGGCTAAACTGTATCAGGTTATTAGTGGATGTTAATTATTTCTCTCTTTGTGGTCTTCTAATAGAATTGGGATCAAGGGGATTGACTACTTAATTCAAATTTTAGGGAACGAGAGAACCAAATGGGTACCAAATAACCAAACAGGTAAAACCTCTCCTCTTGCTGATTTCTCTCCTGACATAATACAGACAGCATTTTGACATTTTGTTTTGTTGACCGGAAGTGTTCATCATCTGTAATGGCAAATATGAGGACACTTGGCAAGAGTCAAAACTATTCAGAAAAGGGAAGGATTCAAAGCCAAATTTCCCTGCTGCATTTTATATGCAGTATTATGCAGTATTGTCAAGCTTGCTAAATTAGTTCCTGAGGAGCTTTGTTTCTGTCCGTGATTCCAAATCTTCATTTGGCCAGTGTAAGTAAGTCCTGGGGTACACCGAAAGGAAAGCGGGCTGCACTAAGCAAGGCTTGGTGCTGAATGAAGGGCTCAGAGCCCTAGGGGCAGCCTGCAGACAGTGGAAACCATCATGTGTCAGCCACGAGATTGTGCAGCCAGTGGATTACTCTTTGTGGTTTATTCTCATTTATAAGTTTCTTTCTTTCTCTAATAGACAAGACAGAGAAAAAACCATGTACGATAAGAAGAGATCTATACTCATCGTAGGTATAAAAGGAATAGTTCTCAGTTTGGGCTGTATATCAGACTCACCTGGAGGATGTTAAAGTATTGGTGCCTAGACATTTCCCTGGATCAATTCAATCAATATTTTCTGGGGCCAGGGTGTGGGTTCTGGTGTAGGCATTTTATAATCTCGCAGGAGATTCTAAGGCAATGCCAAGGTTGAGAGTATACTTATCTATACTTTGAGACTGTAAGCTGATTTTAAACACCTGCTTGAAAAAATGATATCAGGAAAAACTGCTTTGAATGAATCCCCTTACTGTCCACTGTTAGTAGTTATACTGGATCGAGGCTGTGTGACAGTGCTCTCTTATTCGTTCCCCTAATGTGGATGATGGGGCTTAAAAAACGTTTTTAGAGTGAAAAACATTCCTTACCAGTTGTACATCAAGATCAAAGTGTGTTTTCTTATTTGAGGGGTTCTGATCAAGTCAAGAAATGACGGATTCAACTTCTCATCAACTTCTTCATCAGGTCTGAGGCTCTAGGAATGGAAACAGGAGGAACAGCTTTGTGTGGTTAAAGACGACATCCCTGGGTATTGCAGGGAATCACAACAGTATCTGACCCTTGCTGAGGGCTCATAGTGAACTTTTCATACTTACTAGTTCATTAAATCTTGGCTATCCTGGAAGTCGGTTTCTATCTTTTTCACCCTCTTCCACAGAAGAGGAAGCTGGGATAAGGGGTTTTAGGTAAGTAACTCATGTGCATATGTCCAGCAACTGAAGGTCAAGCACAGTGGGGTAGAAGGAGGCCCAGCCCAGGGGCTCTGATGGCTGAGGGCACAGGGTGGTGGGTGTGCTCCCTGCCAGACCAGATGTCGCCCAGCAGTCAGGAGGCTCTGTTCTAGGACCTTGGCACTTGGAACAGCTTGGTATCACCTGGAACTTGTTAGAATGAAAGACCTGGGGCCCCTTTCCAGACACCTGAACTGGAATCTGCAATTCTGCAAGGTCCCCAGGAGCAACCTGGGCACAGGTATTAACATTTGAGAAGCCCTGCTCTAGGAGAAAACAGCAGGTGGTGCAGTTGAGATTCAGTCTCCAGGGTTTGGGAAGCAGAACCTTTGTTCCTACAGCAGCGCGGGAGGGTGTGTAAAAGCCTGAGGAGTGAAGGGAAGAACCTCCAGCAGACTTAACCGCTCTCACATGAACTCTGAACTTTGGCAAGACAGTGACTCACATGTGCTTTAGTCCCTGAGCAATCTCCAAGAGGATCTAAAACTTCAATCAGTGCTATGCTGGTCATCAGTGGAAAAAAGTATCTATCCCAACCACCCAGAAACCAGAGAGGAGGTGGGAAAAGTCCCAATACTCACTCTAAATCATGTCAATCATAAATGCTTACTGGCAACCTATCTTAGATCCTTGCACAGAGACGATCACTCTTATTTTGACAGTTTTCTAACCAGTTTGAGTTTTGCTTTTCCATCCCCTGTCAGAGCAAAAGGCTTACACCAAAGGTGATAAGGTCTACCAAAGGCAAACCATGACATGCAGAGAAAATGGACACCCCTGTAACTTCTCTTATTTCAGAAGGCAGGAGACTGATCAAAACATTTAGGGGCAAGTTTTTATCCAGAATGTTTAAAATTCTAAGAAATTATTTATGTCTGAAGACTCTTCCCTCTGGGGAAATCTCCCCTCCCTGAGTGTCTCAGTGGCCATATGGTAAGGAAGACATCGGGTATTTGGGTATGAGTGACCCACACAGCCTTGGGTTGCACACAATAGAAGCTCCTTGTTTGCCTTTAAATGACTGTTGGGTTCCTTTTAGTTTCATGTTTTTGATTGATTTTGAATTTTTTACCAGGGTCCATGAATCCTAGTACAACAGAAATATCCTGTTGCATATGGTGGACCCCTTCTGTGACACTCCCATCGCCCCCCCCATTGAGAATGCATGGCTTTCCCAGATCCTCCTGTCACTGTTCCCCAATCTGATAGTTTAGCCACTTGCTCACCTGAAGGGAGGCAGGCAGAGATTTTCCATTTTTCTTTGCAATGTACTTAAGGATCCTCATGGCTTTAGCATTTTTACTCTGGGAGATCAGCCACCTCGGAGACTCAGGAATGCACCTAGGGTATAGCACAAGTGTGGTCAGTGCTGTTTAGTATGGAATCGGGGGGGGGGGTCTTCCTGAACCCCCATCCCCAGAGGTCGTAATCAAATTTCTGCAAGAGATCTTACACAATGAAGTTAGGTTGGATCTACAAAGGAAATAAAATTGTGTAGGGGCTGGACAGCAAAGGAAATCAACAAAATGAAAAATTAGCCTATTGGATGGGAGAAAATACACAAATCATGTATCAGGAAAAGGGTGAATATCAAAAATATACAAAGAACTACAACTCAAGAGCAAAAAAAAAAAAAAATCTGACTTAAAAATGGGCAGAGGATCCTAATACACATTTTCCCAAAAGACATACACATGGCCAATTCGTACATGAAAAGATGCTCAGCATCACTCATCACCAGGGATATCCAAATCGAAGCCACAATAAGATGTCACTTCACATCTGTTGGAATGGCCAGAATCAAAAAGATAAGAAATAACAAAAGCAAGCGCCCCGTGCGGCCCAGGCATGCCCAGAGCTGGTGCAGCGGCCCCGGCCCTGGGAGCGCCCGGGCGGGAGCTGGCGGCCGGGCTCGGAGGGGCCAGGTCCTTCATGATGAAAGATTTTGAGATGCTTCTTTCTGTGTGTAGTTGGTAGTTTGGGTGGTGAAGAGATGGCTGACAGTGTCAAAACCTTTCTCCAGGACCTTGCCAGGGGAATCAAAGACTCCATCTGGGGAATTTGTACCATCTCAAAACTGGATGCTCGGATCCAACAAAAGCGAGAGGAGCAGCGTCGAAGAAGGGCAAGCAGTGCCTGGCGCAGAGGAGAGCCCAGAGTATAGAAAGGAAGCAAGAGAGTGAGCCACGTATCGTTAGTAGAATTTTCCAATGCTGCGCTTGGAATGGTGGTGTCTTCTGGTTAAGTCTCCTCCTGTTTTATCGAGTGTTTATTCCTGTTCTGCAGTCAGTGACAGCCCAGATTATTGGTGATCCATCACTGCATGGAGACGTTTGGTCGTGGCTGGAATTCTTCCTTACGTCCATCTTCAGTGCTCTTTGGGTGCTCCCTCTGTTTGTGCTCAGCAAAGTTGTAAATGCCATTTGGTTTCAAGACATAGCTGACCTGGCATTTGAGGTATCAGGGAGGAAGCCTCACCCATTCCCTAGTGTCAGCAAAATAATTGCTGACATGCTCTTCAACCTCTTGCTGCAGGCTCTTTTCCTCATCCAGGGGATGTTTGTGAGTCTCTTTCCCACCCACCTTGTTGGTCAGCTGGTTAGTCTTCTGCACATGTCCCTTCTCTACTCACTGTACTGCTTTGAATATCGTTGGTTCAATAAAGGAATTGAAATGCACCAGCGGTTGTCAAACATAGAAAGGAATTGGCCTTACTACGTTGGATTTGGTTTGCCCTTGGCTTTCCTCACAGCAATGCAGTCTTCATATATTATCAGTGGCTGCCTCTTCTCCATCCTCTTTCCTCTATTCATTATCAGCACCAATGAAGCAAAGACACCTGGCAAAGCATCCCTTTTCCAGCTGCACCTCTTCTCTTTGGTGGTTTTCTTAAGCAACAGACTTTTCCACAAGACAGTCTACCTGCAGTCTGCCCTGAGTAGCTCAACCTCTGCAGAAAAATTCCCTTCACCGCATCCATCTCCTGCCAAACTGAAGGCTGCTGCAGGCCATTGATTGCCTGCCATCCAGAGGGGATGGGTGGATTGGAAGGAGGCTGTAGGAGCTCTTTTTCTTGTCCCCTCCTCTGCCAGGGAAGGCAGGACCCACTCTGCCAAGGGCCCTTTGCATATTCCCTTGTCTCTGAGGAGCTGGGATTTTTGTCTCTGGTGTGCTTAAGGCAGAATCTTCCTGACACCAGTGTGTGGATTTTTAACACCGGTGAGTCTGAATGGACCACAGGTTTTTCTGTAGTTCTTTTCTAGCACTTGCCAGCCCCCGTGCCCGGACTGATTGGAATACGTTTTTGGTCCCTGTGCCATCGATCCTCCCAATTCCCTGTCCTGCCTTCCACCACCCTTGGATGAACGGATTTTGTAATTCTAGCTGTTGTATTTTGTGGGCCTGTTTTTGTTGTTGTTGTTGTTCTTGTGTTTTTCTGTGAAGCACATATATTGGATGAGGGAGATAAAGGAGTATCTCATCTGCTCCTGGTCACTCCCTTTATAGCCATCACTGTCTTGTTTCTTGTAACTCAGGTTAGATTTTGGTCTCTCTTGCTCCACTGCAAAAATACAAGCCTGAAGAGATGGGACAGGAGGAAAGACCTCACAGTCAGATGCAGTTCTATCATGGGGGGTAGAGCGAGTATTTTATGTTTATTATTCTGAGAGCTGATTTCTCAAAGGAAGGGGTAAGAGTTTGAGGTAAGGTGTCGCAGAGCTCACAAGCGAGGCTGCTGAATTTAGCAGAACACTGGGATGCTTTAATAGAAGCTCCTTGTTTGCCTTTAAATGATTGTTGGGTTCCTTTTAGGAACCCATATCTCCTTGAGCAGGACTCTAGCCACTTGGATCTGTGTTTGGAGAGGACTCTTGGAGCAGCTGGTTCAGGGTGGGTGGTAGGAAGAGGGACTGGCTGGAAGGAGTAGCAGGACCGCCCTGGTGGTAGTTCTGGCCAGGAGTTGGGAAGGCTCCAGGTCGGGGCATCACTCGGAGAGGTGGGGCTCAAAGGTAACTTGGGAAGGAAGTCTGTGGGAGTGCAATGGAGAGAGGAACCAGACACAATTCCTCAGTTAAGACTTGACATTAGGAACAAAAATGGGGTGTGCTCAGTGGCAATCAACCCACGGCCCACAACGTGCATCTTTTCCACTGTGATGCCCTAGGGAGATTTTTCTAGATCACATTTGGTGGGGGTTCAGCTCAGTCGCCCACACCTCAGGAAGCAGAGCCAGTTCGGCCAGGGTTGCAAGAGCTGAAGAGCCAAGAAGGTGAAGGACTTGGGAACCAGGTCAGGAAAGACGGGAACCATAAATGGCTAGCCTGCAAGGGAAACATCTGGAAGGACTCTCAGTGGCATATCCAGATAGTTCAAGAACTGCCCAGTAGAATAGAAATTAATTTTTTGAAGCTCTAAGTGCAGAATTGGTAACCCCCTGGGTAAACTTACTGAGAATGTAAATTTGGTTGAAGCTCATGTTTTTTTTTGTTTGCTTCTTTTGTTTTGTTTTATCCCAGAAACATGGACCTGGGCTTTCTGTGGAAGGAGACTGAAGGACACCTTGGAATTTGGAAAGATGCTGTGCATTCGGAGAGTCAGCTTTTCAGTAAAATGAAATAGTTTAAGTTATTTCCTGTTTTGTTCCAAATAGACTTACCAGTAATAGAGCAAGAAGCAGATGTTGGGCAGAGTAACAGTGAACTGCAGCCACCTCCAGTGAGGAAGCACATACGCCACCCCAGCCAGCAGCAGGAGCCCAACGGTGAAGGCCACTTGGTAAACGATGCCCACAGTTCTCCGATAGCTCCGCCCGACAAATTCTGTAACTGCAGAGAGAATCCAAATGGTCAATGTAAGTCAGTATGACAATGAGTTGGCTGCCCGACTCTGGGGAAGCACCAATGCCAACCTCAAAAACGAAGGCAAAGGGCACCTGAGTGGCTCAGTTGGCTAAGCAGTTGCCTTTAGCTCAGATCATGATCCCAGAGTCCTGGGATTGAGCCCCTAGTTTGGCTCCCTGCTCAGCAAGGAGTCTACCTCTCCCCCAGTTCATGCTCTCTCTCTCAAATAAATAAATATATATTTTTTTAATAGGAGGACAAATTCTAGAGTTTTTTTATACAACTTTCTGAAAAACTTTCATGTTCTTTGGGGACTATTTTGTCATGATTATTGCTGTTATATTAATTAATATAAGATCTTGTAATTCCACATTGGGTGGGGTGAGAGGCCTGCCAGTGTGAACAAAATGTTTGATTTATAGGGTCATTTCAAGGGCAATTACACCTGAATTTAATATGTGTGCAAAAAAATTTTTTTGAAGCAATCCAAAGTTGTTTTTATTTTTTTTGTTTTGCCTTTTTTCTAAAACAAAACAAAACAAAACAAAAACCCAACAACCAATAATCCAGTTGTTTTATTTGCAAAATTTTGATCAAGAATAGTAAGGCAATGGTAATTTAAGACCTGAATAAATGGATCAAACACTGACTTGAGACTGTAGGTGATTTTTATGTAAATGAACATCTCAATATAGCTTGTTGTCTTATATGAATTAAGTATTTTCTTGGCAATCCTGATAATGTGTGTAAATGGCTTGGAAACCTGGCAGTGGGTTTCCATACTGATTGGTCAGCTAGGACTCACTTGCAAGAACTGATTTTTAAATCTCCAGGAATTTTGCAAGCTGGTTATTAAATGTATTGGTATCTTAAAGCCAGTCATGGTGGGAATATTTACAATTTAGAAATCAGACAACCCCCCAAACCAGGGCTTTTTATTGTCCAAGAGCCAGGTTATCACATACCACTGCATGTGGTAAAAAAAAAAATATCAGCTTTATCCCATTCCATGAAGTCTGCAGTACATGGATTTAGGGACTAGTCATTTCTGCATCACAAACATACTAGAATTTAAATTCCAGATATTTCATGAGCCACAGATCTTTTGTTTTAAATGTTTCGTAATCATGTTAAATACATCAACTATTTATAAACCATATAGAAATGCATCCTAAAATGTTTCTATATATTATTGCAAATTATCAAAAAGTATTTAAAACAGAGTTAAACAAAAGCCTGTAAGTGCTCAATAAATAGAAATATTTTGAAGTGGTTGGGGTCACAGGCAGGGTCTGGGGATGGCGGTGCAGAAAAAGGTCGTTCAGAGGGCCTGGAGAAGAAATAATGGGTAGAAGGCTGAAATTTAAATTTACACATTTAAATTATACATATTTCTGCATGTTATGTGTTCTAAAAAACCGAATTACTGATTGAATAACTGTACTTTGATATATTCCTTTGCTGCTCGCATGGAGATTAGATGCCTACCACGACAGCACGTAATAGCATCCAGCATCCTTCTTCTGTATCTCACAGAGATCCCCAAATTAACTTTACCAGCTACAGTTTTAAACACACATATTCTAGCTGTCAGGGGTAATACCGGTTTTATGATAGTGATGGTTTTAATTTCAAAGCATCCACTTCCCTTTGTATGGATGCTATTTGACTGTAGCTGAGAGAAAGTAAAGATGGAGCTCATTCCCAAGCTCTAATTATGATGCTAATTTTTAAAAATATGGCTTTGAAGATGTTATGCTGTTAGGATTCAAATATTCTCCTATACTCCATGGAGCTTCAGCATAAGACTGGCTGCTAGTGAGTGGGATGGAATGACGTTCCTGGTCAGAGGAGGCGCTGGGGAACTCAGGCTCCCCACAGGGCTCATATTCTCCATTTCCGGGTATATCAAGTAAGTATAACAGTGGTTTCCTAGAATCCATTTATGCAAAGCAGTAAAGTCCCCTATAAATCTGACGTATCTCTCATCATTGAATTTTTCTTTATGTATAGGTCTGGTAGGCCTGGTTTTCTCTGTATGTAACACCCCAGGGTACAGAAAGCATTTTTCTAAAAAGTTATATGAGAATCTGGATGGCATGACGTTTACTCTCATTTCTGCCTTCATTGTTTTCTTTATAGGAACAATGTAGAATGAGTTGACTGAAAAGGCTTTAGAAATCCTTTTGATACAGAACAAAAAAGTCTCTCCACATTCTCTTGAAGCTGGGTCCATTCTTGGGCACAGCCCCCTCCCGTCTCTTGAGGGTTTGGGCAGCAACATGGCTTTGTTCTCACAGCCACAAGCAATTCTTACTCTGGATGTAGCCTATTAACCAGCCTGCCTTGCTGACCAGCCCCTGGATCAAGCGGAAAATTAACACCCATGTATAGTTTGGGGAGACAGCCATGAGAACTCCAGATGCAGTGTTTATGAGGATTGTGACCAAGAGGCAGAGCTTACGGCCAAACCTGCAAGGAGACAAACAAAGAGAAAAAAGAATTAGAGTAGACTCATGAAGGTTGTAGAGAGTGCATGGAAGCTACAGAAATCTTAGGTGGAGGTTTACTTCAGCATTTTCCCCAGGGCACTCTGAAAATCCTGTGCACAATGAGCCCCATTCACCCCAGGGCTTAGAGAACCTTCTCAGTCCCACACTGTGGAGAGTATTCAAGCAGGGGTGATTCTTCCAAGGCCACCCAATGCTGAATGCCCTAGGGGCCCGTCTGGGTCTTCCATCATCGTAGGGGCTGGGGCCTTTGCGCTAACAGTCTCAACCAACTGGCCACCCAAGAGAAGTTTTTGCTTTAGGAAAAAGAAAATTCAGTGTTTAATATACTTCCTAATCCATTTTCAACACTGCTTTCTGGCTTTGTGGTGTTTGCATGTCTCCACGGAAATGGTCTCTGGTGGGGGTCGGGATGGGGAGCCTTTGTCTTGGAGCTTTCCAGCAAGATAACTTCCACCACACCTTCTTCTGTCCAAGGAACTTGGGTTGTTTGTTTGTTTGTTTTTTCATTAAATGTTTTTTTGGAGGGTTGGGACTTGGGTTTCATCAGCTGAGGGACCCGGGAAATGTCCCAGGACACAGAGGAGAGGAAAACTTAGAGATGTGGGTTGAATCTTGGCTTTATCACTTACTATACATGTCAGCCAGTTACTCAACCTTTTTCAATTTCCTCAACTGATGAAGACCTATCTGACCTAGTTGACAAGAGGATTAAAGTGAGATATTACACATAAAGAGTTAGACACTTGGCCTCCCCCATTTCCTGCCTTCTGTTTGTAAGCAGGCTCTCTGAAAGTTGACTTGGAGCAACTTGTTTATGGTGTCATTATGTCATCATGTCCACCTCGTTTTGTTCTAAGACACCCCTTAATTGGCCATTAAAGGATATTTTAAAGATTCTTCATAGAAAGCAGTGTTTTGTTTAATCTTTACTTACCTACTTCAAACTGAAGAATCACAAGGATTTTATGTCATTTGCTTTGCATATTCGATGGTGGCTGAACATTTTTTACCAGCTGCTCTGCTTGTAGGCAGCTATGTTCTAGTGACCATTTTGATATCAACTGACCATGTGAAAGTAATCCACAATGTCATTAACAGTTATTTGGGCTGTGAATGTTTTAAATCTGAAATTTAGAGATCAAGCAGTCTCATAAGTAATTAATGTAAACTACTAAACTTCTTAAAACCCTGTTTAGATGATTCATTTCTTAATTCTCAGTTAATGATTCCCCACTGTAAATATCTGCCTTCTTGGCCTTTTTTTTTTTTTTTTTTTTTTTTTGAGATAGAGCAAGAGAGAGAGAGAGCACAAGTAGGGAGAGAAGCAGAAGGAGCAGGGCTTGATCTCACAACCCTGAGATCATGACTTGAGCTGAAACCAAGAGTTGGATGCTCAATTGACTGAGCCGCCCATGTGTCCCTGCCTCCGTAGCCTATTATTCAAAGTCTTCCAAAGTCACATCTCAACAAAGTGTTTTAGCCTTTCTTCCCTTGTTCTCCAACCAAACCCCATCCTTTACCCTCATGGAATTCGTAAACATTTGCTCAGAGGATGGCTCTCTATCTTCCAGAGTTGACTTGGGCATACCATACCAATCATGCCCCCACAGGTGGATAAAATCCTGTGGCTGAAAAGAGGGAATATTTACCATTGGAAACTCAGAGCATGGAAAGCTTCAGAACATCAAATCTATGATGCAAAACACTTCAGTGGGGGACATGTCTCAAATGAGGACATAATGCTGTTACAAAAATATGGCGTGGCTGGAAGAAGTTTTGAAGACCTGGGATAGTGGTTTGAGACTTTTTCTCCCTGCAACAGAACCATGTAAGTGGTAAAATGAAAAATAAAGAGATAAAACAAGAGAGAGGGGTGGACTCCAGCACTGCTGGTTTCATAAATCCTTTAGCTCCTTGCTACTCAATGTGGGCCAGGGCTCATCAGCATCACCTGGGAGTGGTTTGAATGCAATGGTTTGAGACTTTTCTCTCTAGACCTGCTGGATTAGAATCAGTTTTAACAAGATCTGGGTGGTTTGTATGCACATTAACATTGGGAAGCACTGCTTTCATTTCACTGAATTTCCTCTTCTGCAAATGGGGGATAAGAAAATAATTTTTAAAAGGCTGTTATGATCATAAATGACATATAGCACACAAGGATACCTGGGACATTGTGGGTAGTGGGGAGCTTATTTTGGAAGATTTTACATAGTTGAGTAAGTTTGACGATGACTCACTGGGACTTTGATTCTGCCCTGACCTAGTTCTATCAGGAAATACAGACAGTGGGTACTGGCTTTTGCAGCTAATTATTAGGCTTTCAGAAAATTTGTGAGCTAATTGTTGAACACGGCCATTGTTAAAAATTAAATCATACATTTAAGGAAAATATATTAAAAACATGTGTGATAAATATGCAAAAACATTGCTTCCCAATTATTTTACCATGACTGACCATTATCTATGCTCATGAGATAATTTACCTCTGTCGTATTTGTACAGTGGAAATACTGTAAAATGGTGCATATTTGTAGCCAATTCTGTGTTCAGTGACCTCACTTTGGTAGCTTGAAATGACCATGGTGGGAGCAAATATACCATGGAAATGAGCAAATGCTAACATTAGGGCTTTATTCCGCAGAAAACCAGTCATTGGACTTTTACAGGCTTGCCAATAAATAGAGGACTTACAATTTCTGATCAGTGGAGTAAAAAAAATCTAGAATTGGTGAAACATTACTTTTTTGTGTCAGGTGACACTAAAAAACATTTTTTAGGAGGTTTGAATGATGACATAAATTAGACATATTATAAAAGGTTTATTTTCAAATTCTCTAACACATGCTCATCCTTCCTTCCTCCTGTCCATTTGCAAACTGACCTTCAGAAAGTTGACATGGTGTAAACCTCAGTATCCCTATTTACAACCTTTTCATAATATCCTTCCGGTTTTCTTCTAAAAGATAACTTAATCAACTGTTGGTTCATATTTTTCAAAAGCATCATAGAAGACAATCTATTTTATTTAATATTGGTTTAATCTGTAGCATAAAATGCATTTTCATGAGATTTTTGTACCCTTGCATAAAATCTGAATATTATCCAGAAATAGGCATTAAGTATGCAGCGATAACTTGCCTTCTCTTTTTCACCCACTGGTTGTTGCCTTACTTCCCACTCTCCCATGCACACATGAGTAGAACAGAAAAGAAGAGGAACAACTACCAAATCTTCAGACAATTTATGAAAAAGAAGTGGAGGTTTGGGTATCTTTTTTTGGGGGAAGAATAATGAGTAATCAACTTTGCATAGAAGATTTCAACAATAGGAACAAAATAATGAGATCATCCAAGAAGGTAGATAATTGAGTGAGGCTTATAAAGTCAGGAATGCACTGTCAGGTGGGGAATTATAACCGGTCTCCTACTCCTTGAGTGGGATGAGAATAATTAACTCATTTATTTAACTAGCTGTGAGGCTCAATCACCTATTTGCTCACTTCCATCCTGGCAGCTGAATGTTAGGATCTACACCATACAGGGAGGCAGGGAGTAGACATGGGCCAGACAGCCACACAAGGGAGCAAAGCAGACTTTGGACTGCCCCTTGCCAGCAGCTCTCTGGACTTAACCGAGTCATCTCAAACCACAGACCTCGCTTGTGGGGCAGTAAAAATAAAAGTCAGTCACTTTCCTTTTTACCTCATAAGCCTCCCACATGAAGTCCCAGGAAGTACCTTTGAAGAAAGACTGAGCAGACAGTTATAGAAGTGGCATGATGGACAGAGCTGCCTTGTGACCCAGTGGCCTCAACTGCCCTGCCCCTCTCCCTCTTGCTGCTACAGCAGATGACCCTGGGATGGGACAGACTAACCTATCATAATTAATCTTTAACTCATTTGCAACTTTTCCTCCAGCCTGACAATACAGCAGCATAATCAAAGAAAATATTGGATTTACATTTAATATAATATCACAGGTTTCGGTTTCTTTGCATCACAGAAATAGTTGGGGAGGGCAGCAAGTATAAAGTATGTTTGCTATTTATTTTAGAATTAAATATATACTTATATTTTGTAATAAATTATAAATTTATTAAATAAATTGTATTAGATATATTTATTCTACAGTTATATATCACGAGCTCATGGGTGGCTGGCTATTAAAAAGGATGATACTATCTAAACAGTTGAACATGGTGCGTGGTACCCGGAAAACACCCACTAAATGGTCAGTATTATGAGTGCTAAAGTCCCAACTATAAAGCACATTTTTCTGTTCCTTTCCCTTTGGAGACTCCTAAAAATATCTAATTAGCCATCAACCTAGTAAAGATGTATGTTATAAGGAACTTCCAGAACACCAAATTTGGGATTACAAAGTGATTGATAGATAAGACATACAGGCACAGCTGGATTCATACAACTCCTTGAAAGCTGGCTCCCTGAAGACACAGACTATATGAGAGGACCATTTGCTGTATGTTCTACACATAGAGATCTTTCCTCATCTCACTCCAGGGACACTAACATTGTGGATATTTACCTCTGTCAGTGTAGATGGACCCAGTTTCCCTTTTACCAGATCATATCCTGGGCTCCTCACCTATAATTACATCTGGTCCCCAGTCCAGGATGCCTGCAATGCTGTGGGCCAGGCAAGGACAGCCGCAAGGAGCGTCTACACTGGCTCTGGGTATAGGAGGGGCAGGAAGAGGAAGGAAGACCCCAGGGGCCCTGCAGGCTCAGGAATGGGGAGATGGTGATGAGGCCCATGAATCAGGAATCACACATCAAGTCATCTATTACTCTTCTTTCTGACCCCCGGCTTCCGGATAGCCCACAAGGAAAAAACTGCTGCTTAATGTAGAAATATCCCTCTATTCTCCAAGGAATTAGAATATATTCACATTGCTCATGCTGATCTAAGCCACAGAAGAAATCTCAAATTGTCAAGACAATGACATGAGGCCAGGAAATTGTGGTCTGGGTGTTTGGGGAAAGGATGCTACTCAGGCAGGGGCAGGAGAATCCAAGTGCTTTCCAGACCTTCAGGAATACTCAAATCCCATCACATTAGTGCGGCACCTACCTGTCTGCTAGGTAGCCGATACCCACAGAACCGATAAAAAATCCTACGTTCACAGCCGACTGAAACAGGTCCAGCATCCAGGAATTGGCACACACTAGATTAAACTGCAGAGGGGCGAGAAGTTTCCCGGGGTCGGGAAAGAAAACAAAATCCTCTTAGACACAGCTCAGCCCGGGAACTCATTGAATACTCCTCTCGTTGAACCAATGTGGCTGAACGACAGGGCAATAAACGAACTGTTCTCTGGCTTATGTGAATTTTCTTTATACAACTGAAAAATTTGTCCCACGATCTACTTGGCATTCCCTCTGGAAGTGTGTCATTAGGCCAAATTCTGTTGTTGGCTAAATCAGTTGAAAGCAGGTAAGTACTCCATTTACACCCCACTCTCCCTCTCTAACTTTGATACACAGAAGCAAATGGGTGTGTAAATAGGATACAAATGCTGCCCTGAGGAAGCTGGGCTGGTCGGCTTCCCTTTGCTGTCTCTTTACTAGTAGAGGAATCAGGAGCATCTCTACAGGCTCTTACATTTGCTCACATTTGGAACAAGAGGCAATGTTGAAGGAAAAACAGGTGCTGGCCTGGAAGTAGGGAGATCCAATTTCTAGAACGAACTGCTAACTCTCTCCCTCTGTGGCCTTGGGCAAAATCTTTCTCTGTTCTGGGCCCCAGTGTCCTCTTCTCTGTATGAAAGGGTGAGATCAAGCCACGCTGTAAAGCCTCTTAAAATTGTATGGCGTTGTGACCTGTATCTGTGACTTCAAATAACTACTAGACCATTTGAGAAAAGCTCCTCTACCTAAATATCTGTTCGTACAGAACATCCTCACGTTATCTAAGCGGTCCATTTAAATTAAGCCAGGCAGCTAGCTTTCTCTGTATTTTTAGAATAATTCCATTCTCCTATTTCTCTTTGTCTCCAATAAAAGCAGGTCTCCACTTTTTTTTGCTGTTTTCTCTATATTTATTAAAATGAGGCTTCATAATTAGATGCTAACATCAACTGGAGTTTTTAATAAAGGAATAATAGTGCCTTAGTCAAAGCTCCAACCCCAGGTAATTATATGCAATCATTTTGAGCAAATCATAGAGAGAAAAAATAGCCATCAAGAGAAAAAAATGTATCCCATCACAGGAAGGCACCATTCAGGTAAGTTCCATGAGCTTTCAGGTATCTATCTGTTATGCTGGCAGAATGGAGGGCTTCCAGAAAAAAAAAGAAAAAAAAGAAAAGAGCAAGCTTGAACATTTCCCCTTTTCTGGAAATTCTGCTACGCTTGGTTTGTTTCTTACCCCTGAAACTTGCATGAACTGGAATCCTTATTGTCAGAATTTGATGAAGTCTTAACTACTTCGCTCCTACTCCAAATACGAGGTTGCATGTCTTGGTTGGAAACTAGGATTTTATAAGATACCTTGAGTCCAAGGAGCACGTCCAGACAGTGTTAAGAGCGCAGCCTTACCTGGCTTCTTCCTTAGGAGCTACTCTGCTGGCTTTTTCCTGCTCTAGGTCCTGCGCTCACTCACCTCGGTCACGATGGAGGAGCCGGGCGTGTCGTAGGCCCAGCCGTGCAGACAGGGCCCGAGCGGCAGGTGGCTCCTGTTGGTGGCCAGGCCGGCCAGCGGGTCCACGCAGCCCAGGGCGCTCTGGTTCCAGTCCACCGCGTAGCTGCGGCACTGGCGGGGGAAGGCGTCGCCCGCGGGCCCCGGGCCCGGCACCGTGTAGTTGAGCTCCTCCGCCGCGCTCCAGCCGCATCGCCGGCCCAGCTCGGCCGCCCCGGGGCTCAGGCAGCGGTGATCCGGGGTGAAGGCCAGGAAGACGATGCCCACGTAGACGGGGGTGAACGCTACAGACATGAGCGCTAAGAGGAAAAACGTCTGCTTCTGGAAAAAGTTAAATTCCCCTATGTGCTCCAGAATGTCATCCACAGTTGGCATTATCTCCGGAGGCAGGAGAGGTCCCGATGCTTTTCCCTGCGCTGGTGCGAGGCCCTGGCCAGCTCAGCACAGCTCTTGAGCAAGAGTCTAACGGTGGGAGGGAGTTTATTTCAGAAAGTGACCAGCCTTTGATCCAGACCTTTCCTGGCTCAGGCTGATTTCCAGCCGTGCGCCCTCGGGTGGATGTGGGTCCTGCTGCTCTCCCCAAACGCCCCCAACGAGTAACAGGGCGAGATGCTGTGTTCCTTGTAAGGTCACACTCCGCAGGTTTGTGCTACCTCATTCCAGCACCACAAACAATCCCTCCTCTGTATCAGTCGGGGAGAAATCAGAGAGCTTTCACCTATCACAGACCTGTTAATCTTTCCCTAGTAAACTAAGTGTCCAGGAAATTAATATATTCCTATCTCACCCACGCAGCCAGACTTTCCTCTAAGGTGCTACAGAGAATGCACACGCATTTGGCTTTGCTGACCTAGTGTAATGTGAATCATGGTCTTGGGTCAGAGGTCTTGTCTGGGTTCAAAGCCGTTTGCAAATTTCTACAGCTGGCCTCATTCTACAAACAGCAGTGCACTGGGGATCCATGCTGTGGCTGCTTGTTTTGGTTTGTTCCCGGATTTTATAATTCTGCTTTTTAAAGAATGCTGATGTGGCATTCTTGCTTTTCAACCCTGAAGTGTCTTTCCCTTGATCCATTTGGGAGGAAAGAATAAAATGTTCACCACACGTGCAGGTCAAGTGCAAATGCAGGCTGGAGCATCTTTGTTCTTCTTTGGACCTAGAATTTTTGCCCATGGTCAGGGATGCCTCTTTATAATGGGGTTGGATGCATCCAAACACAAGACAAACAGTCTGTCTTTCCTGGTGTGTGAAAGGATCCTTGCTACAGCGGGAAGCAGCCACATGGAGACGGTGGCCTGTTGATATATCTGCATTCTAAAATACCAGAAATCTGGAGCACCTGGGTGGCTCAGCAGTTGAGCATCTGCCTTTGGCTCAGGTCATGATCCTGGGGTCCTGGGATGGAGTCACATCAGGCTCCCAGCGGGGAGCCTGCTTCTCTCTCTGCCTATGTCTCTGCCTCTCTCTGTGTGTCTCTCATGAGTATATAAGTAAAATACCAAAAATTAAACCTAGGTTTCTTTCTTCCTTGTCTTCTGTTGAACAATTGGTGGGTATGATAGCCCGAGGATACTCTTCCTGCTGCAGCTTTGAGCCTCTCATTTTCTTGAAAAAGCAAGAAGCAGGTGCCTGTTGGGCCCCCATCAACCTCTGCTGCACCTTTGTTGGCTCACAGGTGTGCTCTGCTTGGTGGCATCAGGCTGGGAGGATCTCCACCACTGCTAGCCCTAGTTTGCCCCTGGCTAAGTGAGTGGGTTCAGACTCTGTAAAACCAAGAGTTCAGGGGTAGTATTTCTGGCACAAAAGGTATAATGACAAAGCTCATCTCCAATTATACCCACTGACTATTCAATAGGAAACAAAAAAACCCAACAAGAAACGGATAAAATTTCTTGGCCAGGAGTAGGCTGCAGTGAACAGGGATCTTATCTTCTGTGAACACCAACTCCTGGGAAGCCGTGGCTCATTCTGTGGCCATCATGGGTGCCGAGGAGCATTTGTGAGAGATGAGGCTGCGGCCCAGTGTGGCCATGCATCTGAGATGCATTCCAGTCTATGCACGAGGAGCTCCCCAGATATAGATATAGTTTTCAAATAAAAAAAAAATCATCGATAAAATAAAAGGAAGATAAATGAATAGTTCCAACCAGCAAAAAGATAAGGCAATGTCAAACAAGAAAATATACTTTTAACTTTTGCTTCCAGGAAAAATAGAGTATGTGTACTTTATTCTTCCCCCTGAGAACAATGAAAATCTCTGGATACCACTTATGAAACAAGTGTAAGAGACTGAGCAGTGGAAAGAAGGCAAACTGCTAGGGACCTCTGCACCCAAAGGCATGGTGGAGGGTTTCCTCCCTGGGTTTTCTTTCTGCTTCACATAAAACAAACTGGGTGCTGGAGAAGCTGGCAAGCCAGAAATACCAATGGGCATGGGCATCAAGATCCTCAACTAAAGCCTGCTCTCTCTAGATTCCCAGGAATATGTTCAAGCTCTTTTATAACCCCTGTGGGCATCTCATCCCCCCTTTAAGTGTTTTGGCCAGTCTCTTGTCAACTTCAAATCATGTTTGTCTCTTCAAATAGTCTTAAAACAATGTCAGAACGCCATGCAACACAGCATTGCCTTAAAAGTTGCTGTCTGCAATCCTGCAGTGGGAGTTAGTCATCCTAACAAGGGTGCTGAGCACCGTGGGCATTATTCACTAGCTGGGAAGAATTGGCAGGGGCCAGCTGTTGCCTAGACCAGCCTCTGTCAAATGTATGGTTCCCTCAATAAGATCCTCAACACACAGCCACTCAACGTTGGAGGCTTGCAGCTTCACTGTCCAATATTTCTAATAAATGGGAAGTTCTATCTTATATAACACTGGTGTCTGTCCCTGTACAACCTCGACCTACTGGACCTAGTTCTCCCCTCCAGGATGACCAGAACCAGAACTCCTTCCTCTTAGAGGTGACACCCATCATGTGATAGAGATCTGTACCATTGCTGTGACTGATGTGAAGAGATTGAGGTGGTCTGTCGTTTCTCCTAGGAGTCAAGCGTGTGCGGCTGTAGCTTTGGTCTTAGCATCACAACCTCCACCTCTAGCCTCTTCTCTGACCCCAGGCACTGAAAGCAGAGGTGGACTTACAGAGTGTCACTGCCTGTGGCCGAGAGCATGGCATGGAGGAGGGGGACGAGGGGAGCTCCATCTCCGGAGCATGTGTTCTGCTCCAGGCTGTCTTTGAGGTGCCATGTTCCCCTGACTGCTCTCCTTTAATCTGAAGAACATCCTCGTGTGGTGGATATGAATATTCCCTTTTCACAGACCAGGACACTAAGGATCAGAGCAGTATAGGAACTTCCTCAGTGTCAGACAGCCAGGTAAGGATGAGTCAGACTCTGAGGCTGTGGTGCTCATTTCCTCTCTCTCCCATCATTCACCAGAGATGCTTATAAAATAAGCTCTTAAAAGGTGACCAAGTTCATGAAACTTGACTCCAATCCCAGGATGTGGTCCTGATTGCCTCTTACTAGGACATTTTACAAACACCTGCACCCTAGATTTGACTTATTGACATGATCCATTTCAAGACACCAGATCTTCATGCTGTGAGCAAGGGGCACCAGTTTCTTTCTTTCTTTCTTTCTTTCTTTCTTTCTTTCTTTCTTCTTCTTCTTTTTTTTTAACCATTCACAGAGTTTTATTCAGGGTAACTTCCTGACAGGGAGCATTGGGCAGACAGACAATCCAGGTGGTACCCAGCCATTCTCTGCCCCATCCAGACCTTAATCCCCAGCTTTTATGGAGCAGGGGGCATAGTGGTCTGTGCACCCAGTCATCTCTACCAGTTACCAAAAGTGAAGCCTTCTGTGTGCCACCTTAGGAAGATCAGAACAAGCCTTCCCTCATTCTGATCAGGACATACGTTAACCTCCACAGGGCCAAGGAGATACGATATTGAAATTCACTATGAATTACTTACAGTGAACGATCAGATAAGGAGAAGGTAAGAACTCAGATCCCTAACGGCAATTGGTTTGCCCATCGTCAACAATTTTCCTTGGACTGCTAGCACCAGGACAAAGCCCACAGCATGGCTGCCATAACATCCATCCTTGGCAGGTGACAGACTGGACTCCACAGCAAAGCCAAAGGCAGTTGAACAACTAGAAGAGAGAAACCACAGAGGGGGGTGGGGGATGTAGGATAGAGCTAACTCAGAATTTAAATTTGAATCTGGTCTCTTACACACCTATCACTTCTGTTTGTGGGGGGAGGGGTGGTGCTTACATACAAGTATGATAAGGGGCTAATCTGATCCTCTGGGGAATGAGCATTTAATCCACATAATCTCATGATTATTGTAATTAATATCGGAAGTATTTCTCAATCTTTTATCAAGTTCCTTTGCAATGTAAATAAATATTGTCCCCAGGCTGCTATCTTCTGGAGGCACGGAGGAAGGCTGGTTGTGTCTAGACTAACTTTCTCAGCTCTCCCCACTGGAGGACAGGAACTGGTTCAAGTGGGCAGTTAGATTCCTACCCAGCAACAAACTGGGCATCAGTTTCTTGGAGGACAATAGGACAGAAGTAGGTGACCTATCAGCAAGGGAGAGAGGGGTCTTTGGTCCCATGCCATGCAGGATGGCTTTAACACTAGATGTCTGATCCAGTGATAAAGCAAGATGTGGCCTTGGGTCAGCGCTGCCCCTTGGGTAAGTTGAAGTCTACCCGAGACAAAGATGACTAAAGGCAGATTGTCTCATAGTGACACATGTCGTATGCTCTCTGTGGCTCACAAGGATGATGGCAGAAGGCCAGGTGGGGCCAGGAGGGCCCAGTCCACATAGCCTGGACTGTGGTCCAGCCTTGCCCCAGAGCATCTGTGTCATCTGAGCAGCCTCCTCACTTATAAACTAGTGGCTGGACCCTAGTCAGAGAGCTAACGAACAGGAACACACAGGACTACCCAGCATAGTGGCTCACACTAGTCTAGTCACTCATGAGTCGTTCCTCACTCCTTCCCTTCTCTCGTCTCTCTCCTCCTTGTGCTCCACCTCGGCCTGCACTTGCTTGTGTCTTTTGCAATTCCCTGTTGCCCATCCGCATCACTGCCAGCTGGTTAAGCATGAGGCCCTGTGGCTAAGCATAGGGGCAAAAGATCTACCCTGACTCAGAACATCCAGGTAGAAAAGGACCTTAGAGGACATCAGAATAGCACTGCGCCTCAATTCCTCACAGACATCTGTTCCAAGTAGTTACACACAAATGCTTCCTATGTCAAGTGAGCCCGGTCCATCATTGGGAATTATAGATTGCCAGAAAGATCTTCCTCGTATTGTATCAGAATTTGTCTTCCGGAATCTTCTCCACGTTTAGACATTATTCTCCCGTCGGGGGTCAGGAAGGTTAAGTTAAAACTTTCCTATACAGAACTTCAGAGATTCGAAGATGACTATCTGGGGTACCTGAGTGTCTCAGTTGGTTAAGCATCTGCCTTCGGCTCAGGTCATGATCTCAGGGTCCTAGGGTTGAGCCCCATGTCCAACTCACTGCTCAGTGGGGACTCTGCTTCTGCTCCTCTCCTCCTTTCAAATAAATTCTCTCCCCTTTTCTCTTTCAAATAAATAAATTAGATCTTTAAAAAAAAAGATGAAGATGACTTTCTTTGACCTTGGCCTCTTCTCTCTTCTGGAGTAGATCACTCCATTCCCACAGAGCAGGCGTTCAATTCTCCCCACCACCAGGGACAGCCCTGGAGTGCACTATAGCTTCTTTCTTCCCTTAAGGTGCTGCATCCAGGACCCTGCACACTACTCAGGTGGGAGTAACCTAGTGTGCTACACAGCTGGGCGGTTATTTTCCAAGCGAGGATGGGGCTGACACCAGCAAAGGAGGTCACTCCTCAATAAGCCCACTGTAGTTACCTTCCTGCTGAGGCTGGCTACAGGAGGGCTGGTGGGAACTCTCTTTGGGCTTCCTTCATCAATGATATCTTTTATTTTGTTTACCTTTATTGGTTCTCTTCCCTACAAAATGATGGCCCTGTGCTTATTTCTTTTAAGTACAAAGTCAGAATCAATGAGCATGAGATTAGGAAGCCTTTGCCAGGAGGGTTCCCTTCCTCTGCTGGCACCTTCTCGTTCCCCTTGCATGCTCAGTCTCTACACCCAGACTAGTGGCTGTCAGCATCACAAAGGCCTGGACCCTGTACTTTATAATACAAGACACATGTTTGACACTGTGACACTGAATCTCCAGGGATACCCAGCAGACTTCACAAGCTAATTTGAAGAGTCATAGGGAAAATCATTTTTTGAAACACCCAGACAGTTAAGTACTCAGTTTCCTTCCTCTTGGACAACACATGTCTTTAAAGATTGTTTTATTTCTTATGGAAAATTAAATGCAGAGTATTGGTTTGGCCTTAGGCTTCCAAGTCAGGTTGAACATGCAACTTCATGTTTGGGCCTTCAGTATTCAGAGCTCTTTGATGTAGCAGCTCAGTATTCTCACACAGTTTTGTTTGCCAAAGCAAACACCTGCCTAATATCCAAATACAATTAAAAATTTCATGGGTGTTTAGCCTTTCTAAAATCCTGGAAAGAGTGAATTTGGTTGGACCGCTTTCTTCAAAAAGATAGTGAATCCAGTTGTGATAAAAGAAACACCTTTTACAAGTTACATGGAGTACTACTGGAGAATGAGAAGAGTCTTTAAGATTTTCATTTCCATAATTCTCAGCTTTTATTTTTTTAAACTTTGGATCAGTGACAAGTTTCCTCCTTGACCAAGTTATTGTTGCTTAAAACCATTTATCCAGAGCACTGAGGATAACAGTGTTTGGAACCTGTCATTTGCTTATGATGTGGGAATTTGGACACAGAGGTGCATGTGAGGGTCACAGGGCATATGTAATGTTAATGTCAATTAATCCCAAGCTGATAAAAAAAAAATTCTTCTGAAGTAGATCTTTTAATTTACAACAAAGCCATAAGCTTTGACTCTGGTGCCTGAGGTCAAGGAAATCTGGTTAGAGAGAACAATATAATTAGTTAAGGTGAGTTCATCCTGGACTACTGTGGGCCCTTGATCCAATATGACTGATGTCCTCAGAAGAAGAAGAGACACAGGGAGAAATCCATGTGGAGACAGAGGCAGAGACTGGATGCTACCACGGCCAGCCAAGGATTTTCAGGAGCTAGAAGAGGGGAGGAAGAATTTTCACTTACAGCTTTCAGAGAAAGCATGGGCGTGCTGGCACCTTGATTTCAGACTTTCTCATCTTTAGGTTTCTGTTGGTTTAAGCCACCCAATTGGTGGTACTTTGTTACATCAACCCTAGCAAATTCATACAGCTACCAAAAGGGGAGATACGGAATCCATATGGCGGTTATTCTTGGTCTACTTCATGTACAGGAGGGCAGTCTTTTCTGACTGGCTTTTCAGAAATCTTCCCTACCCTCACAGCTATAATGTCTCTGTTTCTAGTCATGGAGCCCAAACTCTTCCCTCCTTGGCCTGCCCCACTCCTACACTTAGTCATCTCTCTGGCTAAAGAGAGGCTAGGGGTGCCCAGTGGCTCTAGACCAACATAGATGACAAATACATCAGAAGACTTCCTGAGCCATGCCCTCCAATGTACCATGCAGGTCCCCACCCAGACCGCAGAGCTCAGAAAGCTCTCCTTCTTCATTTGTGCCCAAACCAGTCCTGATGATAAATTTGAATTTCATTTTAAGAGAAGAATTTCCAGTGTAGTGTGGAGTGTGGACCATCTTGATATGTATAATCCATACTTGTCAAAGTATCTAATCCCATAGAATGAAGTTGTGATTAAAAAGGCACAATAATGTTTGGGGGAGGCAGCATATCTTATCAGAAAGTGTTGACTGAAACCACAAAAGACTTGAGAGTAAGAAAAATAAAAACCATAGGCTCAGTTGACTTTTTTTTTGAAGAACTTACATAATTTAGTATCAACAGTGAGAAAGAGTCATACTCATTTTCATTTATGAGTAAATGAAGATGGTTCAGGGAAGCCATTCATCTAACTATTTCATAAAGGTAGATTTTGAAAACTAAAAAGGTTTATTCCAACTTTTATTCTCCAGCATTTCCCAAAGTTTATTCACAACATTTTCAAAACTTCTATTTTTCACTCTGCTGTTTGGTATTCTTGCTAATTTTGCAATCTTGAATTCACTGAATTCTCCATTATAAAAAAATTCTACAAATTTATAGATCTATTGTGATGACTTTATTGCAAAATTATTGAGAGAGGCTTTTGCAAAATACACTATCTTTATGTGAGGTCACATACCTAACCCTATACAGTAAGTGTTCAGTAAGTGTTTATTGATTAACTGGAATAAAAACTAGAAATCCAGAGAGCTTGAACACAAGGCAACCAGTTGAAGAGCCTGTACTAAATGTGAGACTTCTAATTTCCAGCTAGTGTTCTCTCCACAATAGCACATTGATCTTGCTTTTAGATACCTTTTGGTATTAAAAAAGAATCTGAAATGGCCAAATATATGCAACTTAGAAAGATTTTGAGGTGAAGGTCTTTATAGAAACATATTTATGAAGGTAAAAGCAGAAGTGTAAACAGACATTTCCCAGGATGCTGAAGCTATGGCGATGAGGCTGAGGCTACAGGTCATCCTTCATTACCATGTTTTTCTTCCTGGGTAGTAATAGAGCTGTTCACTTTTAGTTGGGAACATGGCCATCCAGAATGCAGACCACGCTTGCAACTGTTCTTTTAGCTAAATGTTGCCCCATGATTAAATCTGGCCAATGAGATCAACTAGGAAATATCAGCTTCTGAGATGCTTTTGTAAAAGACAGCTTGTGACAGATGGTGACTACAATCATGATGAACATGGCGTAATGTATAGGCTTGTCGAAACACTATGTTGTATACCTGAAACTAATATAACATTATGTGTCAGCCATACTTCAGTAATAAATAAATAAAAATTCACACATGAAACAAATCTGTCAAAAAAAAGAAAGGAAGAAGGAAAAACACAGCTGGTGCAATGCCTTTTGCCCCTTTCTTTGTCCTTTCTTGTTTCCCCTCCCTGCAACATTCTGATACTCTCACCTCCACTGTGGACCATGAAGTTGAAGGCGAGGGATGCCTAACCCCTTGTCCAAAGGGGACAAGTTCGTGGTGGCTTCATGGCATAGAGCTGTCCTACAGGTCCTTCGATGGTGCCTTTAGGTTTTTTTTATGAGAAAGTAACCGCCTATTTAAACTTTTGGAACCATGTTACCTTGACGCCTATCACTTAGAAAATTTCAAATGACTCAGCTACTCATTTATCATGTCAATACCAATTGAGCAGCTCAATCTGAATGGCCAATTTGAGAAAAAAATTCAAATCAGGTATCAGAATAATTCATTATAAGACTTGGGCAATAGAATCAAATTCCACTGGGTTTTGAAGTTATAGGAATGATTCACTGATCTCCAAATTAGGGATATGAAAGTCAGTACCCAGCTTTGGTGCCAAAAGGAGCTCAGTGAGCATTGTATGGCACAATGGAACATGTACTGGACTAGAAAAGAATCTGTACTTTCTCTCAGATGGGCTATAACTCACCCAGTTACTTTAGGCTTGTCAGTTAATGGGTCTCAATTTCCTTATGCATAAATAGAAAGGAATGAACCAAATCTCTAAGGATCCTATAAATGCCATAATTTTTGGACTCAGTGATTTGCTAGTGGTAGATCTAGTCTTTTATGTCACATACATATAAAGAGCCTCGTAATGCTTATTATGTTTTAGACCTATCAGCATACCATAAGTATATAAAAATATTTCCCTCTTTCTCTTGAAGGTAGAGAAAAGGTAGAGCCAAGCTGGTTTGTGCAAGGTGTACGGTTCCTGGATCAACAGCTACTTATGTCCTCTTCATTTCCTTGGTTTATCATCTTCACTGATTAAGAGAAAAAATTATCAAGCATATTAGCAATATAATTACTTCCTCCAGAAACTCTGTTTTTTTTTTTTTTTTTTTTTTTTTTTTTTAAGAAAGACAAATTCAAGCTGAAGGCTACGAAAGATCTGTGGCCATCTGGTTGAAACAAGACACGATAGCAAGTGATCCAAGTATTTTGTTTATATTTGAGATTCCCTCAAGATCAGGTCTCAGAGTTTGGGTTTCTTTGATTCAGGAATAGAAGGAACAGAGATGCCAACGTCTTAGTTTTCATAGGATTGAAAGTAAATTAGGTGAACAGCAAGCTGAATTCACTTACCCAGAATAAGCAAGAGAGGAGCACAATGTGAAGTATAGAATTGAGATTTTTAAAAAAAATTAATTTTACCTCTTTTCTTCATATTAATGGGTAAAATAATTCATTCTTTAGAGAAAAGAATTACTTTGTTCCAAAAGCTGAAATTAACAAGTGTGAAAATGAACAAAAGCCACCCACCTTGAAGAAGCAAAGGCTATTTATTCAGCACTTGCTGTAGCAAGGGAGTCAGCCATCATCACTTGCCTTTTGGCGGAGACTCAAAGGCAGGAAGGGTGGGAAGCCTTCTTGGGGAAGAAAGGAATGACTTCAGGTGTGTGCTGATGGAAGCCGTGGGCGGGGAAGCTAGAGGCAGCTACCTAGAAGGAGGGCTTCCATGTTGTTGCTTAGGGGTGCATAGCTGGCTTTTCCTGGCTCCTCCTAAATTGGAGGCATTAGGAAAGCTGTCAATTACTCATCTGTCCTGGCCATTTTTGTTTGATTGCTACAGGCTGTAATTTGGCTTCCTGGACTGATGCATATTCTGTCTCTCCCAAACTAGTCATTTGTTAGAAAAAGCCTTAGCTACTGTATGCAAAGAAACTAAACCAACGTTGGTTGGGGAGACAGAACAACGTGATGGGGTTGTGGTCACAGAAAAGAACATATGGTATCATGTTGGGGGGTGTGATCTTCAGATCTCCTCAAAAAAAAGCATCAGGAAAAATATAGATCTCAGAGCAGAGAGAATTTTCATGGAAGCAACTTTCTTCTAGTGTCTCCTAGACTTTAGATCACTGAGATTGTAATAATGCAATCAGCAATCGAATTTTCCTGTTTCACTGAAGAAAAACAACTCTAGCAACGTGAAGGAAGAAGTCTGGGAGGGATCTTTATTCCAGAAAATTCTCTCCCTTTTTTCCCTTCAAATATTACTTCTTTTTTTTCCCCTTCAAACATTATTTCTGTTCCATCTCTCAATTGGAGTCTTTCTTTTCTTTTTTCAAAATAAAGTTTTATTTATTTACTTAAGAGAGTGAGCAAGTGAGAGAGAGCACAGAGGGAGAGGGAGAAGCAGAACCCGCACTGAGCAGGGAGCCCAATTTTGGGCTCGATCCCAGGACCCTGGGATCACGACCTTAGTTGAAGGCAGATGCCTATCCAACTGAGCCACCAGGTGCCCCAACTGGAGTCTTTTCATAAATAAATTGAAGTTTTTCATTCTTTCCTTTGCTTGAAAAAGCTTTTTGTCTATTTTTCCCATCTCCTTATTTCTCTATATTAAAGTCTATTATGTTCTCAGATATATTTTCCTCTGAGTAGTTTCCTCTTCTGCTATGTTTAGCTTACAGTTTAACTTTTATATGGAATTTTATTTTAATGGCTGAATTTCTGTTTGGTACCTTTTCAATTTCCTTGTTCTAATTTTAATGTAATTTTGCATTTTTGCAATATGTATTCACATATTCAAACCTTTAAAACCTACTAATTTAAAAATATTTTTCCTTTATTTTTGTGTTTCTGGGGGTGAATTATATCCCATCTTTAGCTTTATTTTGGGAGCTCTGTTTCAGCTGCTCATCACATACAGGGCTTAAGTCCATGACTTGAGTTCTTCCTTAGGCAGTAAATTCCAGTGCCAAGGGGTTTATGGCCCTCCATGGGCTCAACTCATGTTGAAACTCAAGAGCCACCTCTTTGATTTCAAATTCCTTCTGTGATTCAGGTCTCTAGGGATATTCTTTCTTTGCTTTTGAGCTTGGCTCTCTATCCAACAGTGATTCTGTCCAGCATTTCTCTGTGCAAGGATCAGTGAGATCCATTAAGTCTGCCATATTGACCAATGTCAACTAATATTTATGAAGTGGCTGTTGTATATCTACTGTCACCAGGTGCAAAGGATGAGAAATAACAGGACAAAGACTTCTTCCTCAAGGTAAGTAGAGTCCAGAAAGCCAGCCAGACAAATGAAACATTTATAATAAATACAAGAAGTCTAATGCTGCAAGTATCCTGGGGTACACCTGGGAGGCAGCATCTGACTCAGGCTTTGGGAGAAGGGGTTTAGCAAAGAAAACGCATATTCTTCTAAACAAAGCCTCTATTGGAAAAGACGAATGTGTAGGACATTTGATGGGGAAAATATTTTTGGCTTTATCTTATTTTAGCATCTGTGTGTGGGCCTAACACCCACAGTCGCAGACAGAAGGTCTTGCCTCCCTCAATCCCACAGTCTAGATGTTCATAAACTTCCTGTTTCTTTAGGCACCAAAGATACTATTTCATGAATCACTTATTTGGCAAACATCATCCCAACAACTATTAAGGTAACTTCCCAAAAGATTAATTTTATTGCTGGGATATATGGATCGTAACCTGGAAGACTTTGAATCATTGCCAACTGTCATGGTAAATATTTATTAGAAGGATGTTCCCAATGACTAAGAAGCTTTGTTCTGTTGTTGTTAAACTTTGAAAAAGTGTTTATTATGCACAAATTTTTCGTAATATGTGAAATCTATCATTTATATTGAAGAATAAATAATTTGGGAAGATATATACTGAACTATCTCTAGGCCCATAGGATGTTTTGCTGGATATTACTTTGTTGAAAATCTAGTCCAATCTGATTGAAACCAGGGTTTCTCAATCTAGCAGCATCCCTGGTCTCTTACCCACTTGATGCTCTTAGCAGCACCCCCACGTTAAGTCATGACAGCATGTTCCAGACATTGCTGTCTGTCTCCAGATGTCCCTAGAATCCCAATTCTTTATTTTAGAGATGAGAAATGGCGGCCCAGAGAGGGTAAGAAATGAGCCTCAGATTTTGCAGGAGTTGGAAACAGACTCTGGGAGAGCTACGCTGGTCTTCCACTGCCTCTCCTCAGGCTGTTTCCGCAGAAATTGCAATAAGAGCTGCTGTCTAATATTAGTTAACCAAGCTATCCTGTTTGTATCAGAGCCCTGGGTCCAGACCCTCCAAATAACGTCGCTTCTACTGAAAGACTCAGGCTTGGCAAGCTTGTACCATGTGAGTTGTCTCCAATTCACTTAAGAACCAGGACTTTAAAAAAAAAAAAAAAAAAAAAAAAAAAAAAGAACCAGGACTTTTGTGAAATTTCAATGATACTCATTGAGTTGATTTCTAAGTAACCAGGATGTTCCTTCCAAGTTCACATTTTCTTTGTGAGAAAGTATCTCTTTTCATCTCCTTTACTTGTGAAAAAACAAATGCCTTGAGCCAGTCTCAGAGGATTTCTGTATACCTGATGATTTTCCACAGTACTTGTGATTGGGTGATGGGGTGATCATGTGCTTGCCAAATGGTAAATAAATCCATACACAGCTTTTGTTCATCTGATAACTGGTTGTAATATATGCAAAGTCAGAGTTTGCTTCATGAAAACACCCAGTTTTACTTGAGGTCTTTCTTCTAATCAGTACATTCAGATGCCTAGGAAAAATAAAACACCCCCAAATTCACATTTTGAAACCCTATGGTCCTGTCATTTGCCTCTTAGTCATCATGTTGACAAGGAGGGAAAGGAGACAGCAAAGGGGGAATGGAAGCAGCCTCCGGAATGTTCTTCTTTATCCTTTAAAGAGATTGTATCTCTGTGAACCAGCCCTCCCTGGTTAGTGAAAAGCTCACTCGCTTATAGGTTGCTCAGGGTCACTGGGCAGGCCTGGCTCAGATTCTGACCCTGCAGAGCCTTTGTCATCGACTCCAGAGGCCTGTGGCTGGAAAAGACCAGCCGTGATGTTCTAGCTCCGTTCCAGTTTATGTCAGTGTGCCAGTGACAAAATTCACAACTTTTCCTCAGCGCTGCTGGGTATCTGTCTGACAGGGCAAATCCTCACTGACAACCAGTGCCAGTGGCCACAGCAGGTGCTTCTTGCCCTTAGCTGAAATGGCCCGCAGCTCTGGGAGAAGCTCAGGAATGCTGCTGACGCCATCTGGGGCTCAGCACCCTTACCTGCTTACATTGCAACTCTGCCCGTCAGTAAGAGGAACTGTGTTTCCGTATTGTGAGATGTCCTCATTGCACCAGATGATGAATTCTGTGCTGGCTTTGTGTAGAACCCAGAAATATCCATAGTCAAATTGAAGTCTGGGGGCAGAAACAAAATGAGGTCAATGCTGCATGACCAGCATATCTAGAGGCCCTACAGAGCACCAGTCTCCTTCCCTGAATTACTACATCTTCAACATAATTCCCAGAATTGTGTTGCATTCAAGTCCAGGTAGGCAAGGCCAATCTCCTGGTCTCTTTTCATGCAGAGCATGATCTCCGGTGTGGCAGTGTGGGAGAGCAGAAAGATCACTAATTGAGTCTGAAGGCCTGGATTCCATTCACGCTCTGACAGTTTTTATGAGCTGGGGTAAGAAGCTCAGTTGCCGGGGGCAGTGCTTCCTTTCAATTGTCTGGAACTGTGGTTTCTCACTGCTTTTGAGTGTTGACTGTGCTAGCTCACGGAGCTGTGTGCTTCCCCTAGGAATCTGGCCAAAAGTTAAAGTCACTTACTAGGCTTCTGAAAATATGGTTAGTTCAGATGCTCCAGTTCCTAAGATCGTAACTTAGCTCTTTTATTCTATGCCCATTCAGGGTCACATCACCAATTTCATGAAGAGCCAGTACTGTTGTTTGCAGTCCTATCAGAGCCTTTCCATTTGTACATGATATAGATACGTGTGTATTTGTGTGTGTGTGTGTATTAGTAGTGTAGAAACATGAAAATACTTTGCAATAAAAACTTCATTGTGAACCAAGATTTTTAAAATGTAAACATTTTAGCAAAATGACATATTTTCTGGGCACCCTCACCTGCTCTGATGGGTGAGGACAATGAGGCCCTAACTGGTAATCTCTTTGATACTCTGGAATTCTCCCTGCATATCCATTGTGATGATGTGTCTTGGCTTAGATAGCACCTGATCAGATGTCACTGAGGTCACTTAAAAATATACGGAATTAGGCAGCTGGTCTCTGCCCTACGGAAATTTTTGCAATGACTAAAGTGTCCTGTGTGTGGACTGTCCAGGATGTTAGCAAGTGGCCACCGGTAGCTATGGAGCTTTGAGATGTGACAAATGCAATTGAGGTACTGCACTTTAAATTTTACTTAATTTTAACTCATTTAAATTAAAAGTTACACAGATGTGTGGTTAGTGATGACAAAATTGGACATCTCTATTATTTTTACTATTTTCTATTTCATTGATTGTTTTTGTTCTCATTTGTAGTATTTCTTTCTTTGGCTTACTTCGGGTTTAGTCTGCTCTACCTTTCCTAATTTCTGAGGATAAGATCTGAGGTTATTGACTTGAGACCTTTAGTCCTTTCAAATATAGGCTTTTAGTGTTATAAATTTCTCTCTAAAAAAAATTCTAAGTAGAGCTTTTGTGTTATTCCACAGAGTTCGCTCTGTGATGTTTCCATTTTCATGAAGATCAAAAATGGTTTTAAAATTTTCCTTCCAATTTCTTTACTAATTTATAGATTATTTAGAAATCTCTTATTTGAATTTCCAAATATCTGAGGATTTTTCAGTGACCTGTTATTGATTTCTAATTTAATTTCATTGTGGTCAAGAACATACTTTGTGTGACTTGAATCCTGTTAAATTTATTGAGACACATTTTATGGCCCAGAATATGACAGCCTTAATAATTGTTTTGTATACACTTGACGGGAATGTGTATTCTACTGTTGTTGGCTACAGTGTTCCATAAATGGCAATTAGGTCAACTTGATTGTTAGTGTTCTCATGTCTTAAATATTCTTTACTTTTTGACTCCTTGCTTAATAAATTATTGATAGAGTGATATTTAAATCTCTGATTATAGATTCATCCATTTCTTCTTCTACATCTACCAGGTTTTGCTTCATGCTTTTCAAAGTTCTGTTGTCAGGTATATAAACTTTTAGGATCGTTATATCCTCTTGATAAATTAATCCTTTATCTTATTGAAACAACCTTTTAATCTCTGGCAATATTATTTGCTCTATATAAATTTACTTTGTTTGATATTAGTATCCACTCTAGCTCTCTTTTGACTAGTGTTAGCAAGTCATATCCTTTCCCCATCCCTCTTCTTTTCACCTACTATTTCTTTGTATATAAAGTGTATTTCTTGTAAACAGCATTTAGTTGGATGTTGCTTTATTTATGTACTCTGACAATATGTGCCTTTTACAACTCTTGACTGAGCTCTTTAGATCATTTACATTTAATGTGATTACTCACATAGCTTATTTAATCTATTATCTTGCTATTTATCTCATCTTTTGTTTTTTTTCTATGTTCGTTCTTCTTTTGGATTATTTATTATTATTCTATGTAATCTCTTTCGTTGGCTTCTTAGCTAAAACTTTTTATTTTGCTTAAATAAATAAATAAATAAATAAATAAATAAATGTGCTAAGATAGTGGTTGCTTTAGAGTTTATGATATAAATACTTTAAAAGATATTATGTGACTCCCATTTAAGCAAGTATATATAGT
Organism: Canis aureus; assembly: GCF_053574225.1. Classification (NCBI taxonomy): domain Eukaryota; kingdom Metazoa; phylum Chordata; class Mammalia; order Carnivora; family Canidae; genus Canis; species Canis aureus. The sequence goes on from NC_135611.1 coordinate 49,888,460, forward strand.
AGTAGAACTCTATTTTCCTTTTCCTGCTTTCATGGTATTGTTGACATACATTTTTACTTAAACTCCACAAACATAAAATCCACAATCTTTTTGTTGTTGCTGCTGTTAAAAGGTTAAAAAGATTTTTTGTTTTAAAAGCTGAAAACTTAAAATTTACATTATTTTCACCTAAAAAGTTAGCTATCTTTTAAAATAATTCTTATTTTAAGTAATCTCTATGCCCAACCTGGGGTTTGAACTCACGACACTGAGACTCAGTCTCATGCTCTTCTGACTGACCCAGCCAGGCACCCCCCAAAATTTAGCTATCTTTTAAAGAGATAATAAGGAAAAAATCTGACATATATGTACCAAGGTAATAGCATTTATGGTGCCTCTCATTTTTTGGTGTAAATCAGTGGTTCTCAATGTGACGTGATTCTCAACTGGGTGTGATTTTGCCCACTGGGGACATTCAGCAATGACTAGATAAAGAATTATCCAGCCCCAAATGTGACCAGGGCTGAACTTGAAAACACTGGTATGAATCCTTATTTTCATTTTGTTTCACTCTCCTTTAGCGTGAAGGAACATTTCCTATAATGTGGATCTGCTGGTGAGGAATTCTTTTTCTTTCTTTCTTTCTTTCTTTCTTTCTTTCTTTCTTTCTTTCTTTCTTTTTTTTTATTCTTTCAACTTGTTTAGAATTTGGTTTTGGGTGTAGAACTTTAGATTTAAGGGTTGTTTTTGTTTTTGTTTTTTTCTTTTAGTACTCTAAAGATATTGTTTACTATCTTCTTATTTACATTGTTTCCAAAAAGAAATCTGCTGTCATCTTTATCTTTGCTTCTGTGTATCCATTATGTCTTTTCTGTGGCTGCTCTTCAGATTTTGTCAGTGGGTTGTGCAATTTGAATATGAAGTGACTTTGTATGATCTTGAAATATTTCTCATTCTCAGGATTAGATAAGCATCTTGAATCTGTAGATTTATACTCTTCACCAAATTAGGAAGATTTCATCTATGACTCTTTGAAATATTTTTTTCTGTTGTCCCCCTCTCTACTCTTCCTTATGAACTCTAAATTTATGCATATTAGGCTATTTGAAATTGTCTGTAGTTCACTGACTTTATAACTTTTTTAAAGTTCTTTTTTCTTTGTATTTTATTTTAGATAGTGTCTATTGCTATGCTTTCAAAGTCATTTATCTTTTTCTTTTGCAATGTCTAATCAGCTATTAATCACATCCAGTATATTTTTTGTTTAATAGTTCTTAGTTTTCATCTCTAGAAGCTGGATTTGGGTCTCCTTAACTTTTTCAACATCTAGAATGCAGTTATGTAGCTATAATAACTGTTTTATATCCTTGTCTGCTAATTCTAACATTTAGTTAGTTCTTAGACATTTAGTCATTTAGTTGGATTGGTTGGGTTTTCTCTTTATTATAGGTATCTTCTGTTTCTTTGCCTGCTTGGTAAATTTTACTTTGGCGCTGAGTATCTTTGCATATCTATGAACACTTTTAAGCTTTGTTTTGGGATGCAGCTAAATTACTTAGAAAAAAATTGATTCTTTTGGGTCTTGCTTTTAAGAATTTAGTTGGAAGTTTGACAGCATTCAGGCTCAGGCTATTTCACACTACTTATAAAAGACTACTTTGAATACCCTATCCAATAACCATTTATTATGAGGCATCCTGTATTGCAATTGGGACAGGCACTTTTTCTGGCCCTGTGTGAGTGCTTGGCACTCTTCCTTCTAACTCTCTCAGACAGTTCTTTTTCCCGCTTCAGAGGTTCCTCATGTGCATGAGGCTATCAATTCTTTGTTGGATTCTTGAGAGGTTCCCTCCACAGACCTCAGGAATTCTCTCTCCCTGCAGATCCTCCTCTCTGGCACTTTATTCTGCAAACTCAAGACATCTTGGTCTCTTACACTTTCAGCTCTGTTTAGTCAGTAGAGCTGTGTTTACTCAGGGAGTCCACTGGGCCACCACCTGGATTCCCCATTCCTGCACCATGGCCTGGAAATTCTCATGGCAGTGAGCAGGGGTGATCCTAGGACTCACCTTTTCTATTCCCATCTCTCAGGATCACTCTCCTTCATTGTCTCATGTCCAGTGCCTTGAAAACTCCTGTTTGATTATTTCATTTGATTGTTTTAGGAGGCAATCTGGTCTCTGTTACTTTATCTTTGTCAGAAGCAGAAGATGTAAATAAACCATTTTTTATTTCCTTCTAACAAACATGTATGTGTGCAGTTATGATTTTACATTGTACATGTATTTAATAGATATTTTTGAAAGCAAAATTGATCCTAGTTTTTTTTTTTTTTTTACTGGAGCTAAACATAAGGTTTGTCTATGAGATGCATCACACCTGCCAGGTACTGAATCCATTAGAGACTTCCTGTCCTCATGTATCTGCCAGTCACTGATTTGCATCCAAAAACCTCTTTTCCCATGAAGGGAATTATTTTTCTGCTCAGTGAAGTGCTTCTTTTGTTCCTAATAACTACCCACTTGAAATTTGGTTAAGTTCACTTTTTAAAATGTCAATTTTTGTTCCCTTGAGAATTTTATGAACTGACTTCTCCTAAAGGGATCAGAGCACATTTCTAGTTTTAGAAATCTAAGCCTAAAGTAATACAACTTCTTAAAATATACTTACTGTGATAAAATCCTCAAGCATGGAAATGTCTAGATATTTTACATAGATATTTGATAAGTAAATAGTTCACATGTAAATGGTGGGATTTCCATGAAGGTGTTCCTATGTCTGTAGAGGGTACAGAGATCTATCTTGAAAGGAGAAAAGGGAGCAGGACAGCCCATTCCGACACAGAAAGTCTGTTCTCTACAGGAATGGAAAGCAAGGCAAAGCCAGTACATTTTAGGAAGTTGCAGATTTATGCCAATGACTTTTTCCCAGCTTATTTTTGGCATTTTTATTTTAAGGATTTTTAACTTACACAGGTGATTAAAATTTAAATAGATATTTTTCTTTTATTTCTTTACACTGCTTTTATGCTTTGACGTTCTTTTATTAGGGATGTGTGATAAGAAAACAATTTTTCATTTTCCAAAATGTCAAGAAATTTTCCCAGCACCATTAGTTTAAAAATACTACCTCCATTGACTTGTGATGCGATTTTTGTAAAATATGCACTCCTTAGATATACTAAGATCTGTTAATGGGCTTTCAGCTGTGTTGTTTTTTTCCCTGATTTATACATTTATAAAGCTACTCTCAATTATAGAAAAGGTTACTGAAGAAAAGACCTGTCTTATTCCTACGACCTATCTTTCAACTATTCTTATTCCTTCAACCTATCTTTCAGATACATTTATGTTAGCTTTTTCAGGTTCAAAAAGAACCTGCCATTAAGATTTTCTTTGGGATTAAATAGAACATTTCAGCTTTTTCCAAGAAGAATATTCTTACAATACTTTAATCTTCTCATTCAGAAATGTGTGCAACTTGGTTATATAAATAACTAAAGACATCTTTATATTACTGAGATCTGTATATTTCCTGTGCATTTCTTACCAGCTTTTTCCCCACATTGTTTTTGTTATTATTGATAATGCAGCTGGGAACTTTGGGCCTTAAACTGATTTTTGCCGGTTGATTAGAAAGATGTCAACGTCTATATGCTTTCCATCAGATGACTCAAATCATTTCCTATAGTTTTCAATAGGTTCTGTATGACGTTTTCTTTAATCTACAGGTAACTTGAAACTTAAAATTCTCTTGACTTAGATTCTATGTAATGACACCAGGAAGCACCATGAAATGCTGAGCTGGAGAGGGGTTGTACTAACAGCAAACTTCGGAAATATCCACACTCTATGATGCATTTTGAATAAAAATCCTAGAATTCCTCAGGGACGAGTGGAACTTTAGGTATAACAAATCTAACTCTTTCATTTTCAGAGAATGGAACAGAGTCACTGATAGATAGCTGTTAAAATGCCAGATGCTGGGGGGCAGATCAGAGAAAGAAACATATGCAACCACCTTATAATGAGCAGCCATCACAATTCCAGTACATTCTAGTAAGGTTATACTTTTCATATGACCTATATTTTTCTCCTTAAGTGATTTCAGCAGAGCTACCTTTCATCTCAAAATGACACACTTTATGTCAGAGCAGAGGCAGAAAGGAAGGTTCCACAAGCTCCCTCAAGCTCTTTTTCTAGGCTGTTTTCTTAGTACACAGCACACCATGGGAAATCCTATTGTGCTGGCCATATCTCAGGGAATGTCTGTAAAGGCCAATACAAACAAACTTCAAATCTCAGTGCTCAGAGTCAGATTTGTCTGGGAGTTCTCAGGGGTGCCTGCCTGGAACTCAGGACAGCTCCATGGAAATAGACCCCCCGATGAGAACTTGTACCTTTAAAACCACTAAACATGCTTTAAAGAGCTCTGTAAGCACCTACTCTGAAAGATGTGGCTATTCAGATCCCCTGGAGGGAGCCAGCTTTGCAAAGTGGTTGATGGGAGTGAGCCCAGAGATCAGAGATAGATAAGAAAGATTTTTCTCAAGTAATCTTGCTATCCTCACATCATCTTTGCTCCTGTTGTGGCTTGAAAGCCCTCTGAAAGAAAGTCTCCGGGAGGAGAAATGAGCTGGACTCCAAGGATCAGTTTCCTCAGATGGCTGAGGGCAACACATTTTTGTAGCATAACCTCCAAAGGTCACAAAAAAGGCGATAGGTGTGGGATCTCTAGTTTCACAGAAAAACATTCATTAACTTATTCAACAGATACAGAGTGAACCTGTTATGTGCCCAAGACTGAGTTATAGAGGATGCAGGAGACCTGGTCACAGGCATCAGGGAAATCATTACCTAAGTGTGGGCAAGAAGTAGGGAGAGATTCACATTCAACTATAGAGACTTTATTACTTTCCACCTGTAAGTGTCAAGCACTGAGCTAGACATGAAACATGTGGAATAGTTAGAAAGGAGTAAGTTATCAGTGAATACAGCAGCCCTTATGCTTGCTTATCATGTGAGGGGGGAGGTTATAAGGGGAAAAAATAGTGGAATCTATCAGAACACCAGGGCTGGAATCTGTGCTCTTATCACCCCTGTAATCCGGAACACCCTGAATGTCTGTTTCCTCTTCTGTAAAATAGACGTAATTGTATCTATGTCATAATGTTATTGAGGCATTTATTGAGAAAATGTGTGGGTAAAAGTTTTGTAAACAGAAAGTCCTCCATAAATACAGGTTTGAGTGGTAGGTTCTGGTAGAAATAGTTTAGTTGAAATTCACCAGCATTCGTTGTCACAGTGCTAATATCATAGTGAAGCTACCAGAAGTGTATAATGAGCAATTTGTATTATAAGCATTTATGACTATTTTTGTAACCACAGTATAAAATTATGATTTAAATATATGTTTATTTTATGAGCCTACAAGAGCCTGTATGTATAACCTTTATTTCGCCAGGCTAAATAAAACTCCCCCCCCAAAAAAGAGCAACACATCAGTTGGATAAACCTTTGGTTTGAAGGTTTAGAGGGAAGACTGATTATTTTGGTGGTTGGTAGACCTCTGTAGAAGCGTATACAAACCATACACATGTGTGCCAAGAGGCTCCAAAGTGGGTTATATAAGGCAGGATGACTCAGGAAGACTTGCTAGGAGAGGCGGTTTCTGGCATAGCTGAGGGAGACAGAGCCAGGAGGAAGCCTGAGACACACACTATCACCAGGAGCCTTTCCACTTTTTTCTTGGGGTGGAAGAGCAAGCCCTTGGCACTCTAAGATGGGGTCAGTGTTCTGGTGATTGAGTCATTACACTGGCATTTGACACACGGATTACCCCCTAAAGGTACAGATACATGGCCATTTGGCCGCCACTGTCTAAAATTAAGCAGGGAAAAAGAAAGTGTTTTCCGATGAAAATAAAGAACCCAAAGTGTGGTTAGTAGCTACAACCGGTAATTTACCCTTCCTACTTACAGATTTTAAGACTTTAGTATGTTGTTTCATGGATTATCAGAGACCTGGCCTCAAGGACTCAAAATCAAGAATTGTCTTCTCATATGGGGCCATTAGATCGAATTATTCTATAGCCTGTACCTCAAAATATTTTTGGTGAATAAGTTAATATTCCACATCAGTGCGGGCATTGATTTTATATTTATATACCAATCAAGTATTTATTATTTGGGCCTCCTGTGTGTTCACCTCTCACTAGATCATGAGCTGCGCAAGAGCGAGCAAGGATGACGACGTTCATGTGTGTATACTCAACCCATAGCACTGTGCCCAGAATAGGGTAGGTTTCAAGAAAGGCATGAGTGAGTGAGTGAAAAGAAGGTAGAAGAAACATACAGCACATTCCCCATCGATTGTGAGCTGGTGGGGACTGGGCAGTGCTTGTTGTGATAGCTTCACGAATGTGGTCTGGGCTGCTGGGTGAGTGGGGCAGTGTGCTTGACAGAGGTGATCACACTTGGCAGGGAGATTGCACTATGATCAGGGGCAGAGCTCCAAGGCTATCCTCTTTCTGAGGGAGGCTGAGCCGTTGACTCCACCTGGTGGTGTTTGCAGAGTCCTCAAGGACCTGACAGGAAGCAAACAGAAGACAGCTGCTGAGCCAGCAGCACAGCAAGAGGCCACTCAGGGATGTACTTCCCAGGGAGAAAGACCCTCAAGGAGGAACTGGTGGGGTGGGGGATGCTGAGTGAGATCTGGTTTCAAAAAGCCAGGATCCAAAGCTCCCAGGAGCTGTGGGCTCCACTCCCCTGATCTCACCTCAAAGAGCAGTGTCCCTAGGGAGATAGATAGCCAAACAGGATAGTGAAGCATCTTGGGAAAAAGCTGTCTGATGTCCCCTGGACAGTCCAGCTGTGCAATGGCCAGCCATGAGGGTGGCCCTGATATCTTTGTTTTCCCAGTGAACAATCTGAGGTTCAGAGGAAAGTGCCGAGGGGGAGACCTGCACTCGGGTCTCTGTCCCCCCAGCCAGCCCTCACCCCTCCATCACCCTAATGCTCCTTCTCGCCTTCTATTTGCATGGGGCTCTGCCATTGATAGGCACATCTGTGTGTACCCCACAAACTAGCTGGCCATCCTGAGAAGACATAAGCAGGAGTGCCGTTGTCCACAACGTAGGTGAGGAGCTGGACAGATGAGGTCATCCAGTGGACAGCAGAGTATGGCTAGACCGGGTCCAGTGCTCCTTACGCTCCCCCAGAGGCTAAGTATTCAGAATCCATCCATTCCTGTTGCTGTGCGTCCTTGCAAAATGTCCACACTCACAGCCTGCATTTGGTTTGAAGAATGATACAACCACGTAACTGGTACGACTTGGTCTATTTAGCAGAGCTATGCAGGGAAATATATTTCCGTCTACCTCATGAGTTGCACATCCCATTGGAGAGATTCGAAAAGGGAAAAGGAAAGATCTGCCAATCTATTGGAGGTGTTTCTAGAGCAAGTAAAACACTTCCCGCATCTCTGCGGGCACAATGAGACAGGGAATTGAGACGCCATAACACCAAATCCACAATGAGCATTCCAAAGAAAATGCAGAAGTTTTTTGGTTTTTAATAGGTTGGGCTTTGGAAACTGTGTATTTCTTTTTTTGGGTTGTTTTGGACTGTTCATTCAGCATGGGTGTACGTAGAACTTCGTTTTGGGAGAAGACCTTTCCAAAGGCATGAAACTGAACTAGGGGAAGCCAAGAAGTGCAGGAGAAAGAAATCTAAGTGGGGGTGGGGGTGAAGTTGTTTTGAAGCTATCACAGAATGATACACAAGACAGACATGATAGGAGCGAAGGTAACAACTTCAGGATGAGTTGTACCATTAGTGAGTGGCTGGAATGTGATCTCCCACCATTTCACTCTGAAGAGAAGAGGACTCCGCAGTTTCATAAACATCCTGTTTTCAGAGAGAACTACCCTAACCCTGATCATTTACTTAGTCTGGATTTACCTAAAATGAAGCAAGAGCCACTATTGCTTTCAACTGGAATTAGGAAAACTCAGGAAAACACACAACCCTATAAAAATATATTTTTTTTAAGAGCAAAAGTCATAAAATCTTTTTCAACAAGCCGAGGACAAGTCATGATGGATGCTTGCTTGGACTGGGAACACATGGGTTGATCAGAGACAAGGCTTTTGTGTGAGCATGTGCACACACACGTATTTGTACTGATTTGGGCTGGGTCCTGTCCCTCCCAAATTTGTCTGTTGAAGTGCAAACCCTTCAGACTTCAGAACGTGATCGTATTTGGAAATAGAGCCTTTAAAGAAGTAATTAAGTTGAAAGAGGATGTTAGGGCGGTGTTTTAATAAGGAGGAAATTTGGACACATACGGAGACACCGAGGTTACAATGCGTGCGAGGAAAGTCCGAATGAGGGCGGACCCCAGGAGGCAGCCGTCTGCAAGTCCAGGAGAGAGCCCTCCAAATGAAACCAACCCTGCCGACACCTCAGTCTTGGGCTCCTAACTTTCAGAACTGTGAGAAAATAAGTGCATTGTTTAAGCCGCCCAGTCTTGGTGCAGAGCAATACACACGCATGATTTTACAAGGGTGAGGTAATGGTGGCTTACAGTGCATATTTTACATTTTTAATGTAGTCTTTTTCTTATTCTTATGCTTGATTCCTTCTCTGCTCCTGCCTCTAGCCAAGGTCACCTGTGTACAACTCATCACGTAGGAGTCCATATTTCTCTGTGTTGTCGGGTATACCCACATACGCACACATAATACATGTATATATCATGTGAGGGCGGGTCATTGTTTTACACAATTAGGATCATTATTTCACACAGTTTTCAACATCTTTCTTTGGATTACTCTTTTACATATTTTCTATTTTGAAACAATTTCAAACTTACCAAAAAGTTGCAAGTACAATACAAAATACCTGTTGCTATTGTTTTTAAGCCCTGATCCATTTGGACTAAGGTGCAGACATGATGCCTCATCACCTCTGATGACTTTGGTGCGTATTTCCTGCAAACAGATTGGCATCTTTGGCAGGAACATTACAGAAATGATGCGGATTCTTCTTGTGGAGCCCTGTTGGTGGCGTACAGATTCACTTACTACTACTATTGACATTCACTTTATTTACTTAATGGAGATGGTGTCTGCCAGATTTTTTTTTTATCACGTGCTCTTTTTCCCTTTGTAATTCATAGTTTGTAGGGGGCAGCCCTGGTGGCGGAGCGGTTTAGCACCGCCTGCAACATGGGGTGTGATCCTGGAGGCCCCGGATCGAGTTCCACTTCAGGCTTCCTATATGGAGCCTGCTTCTCCTTCTGCCTGTGTCTCTACCCCTCTCTCTCTGTCTATGAATAAATAAAATCTTAAAAAAAATAGTTTGTGGGGAGGCATCTTGACTCTCTGTAAATATCTTGTTCTTCGTCAAATGTTTAGTTTACTCATTTATTTACATCAACAGGATTCATGGTTTTCTGTTATATTTGAAAGGTTATAATCTGTTGGCTATTGTTCTATATTTTGATGTCCCTGTCTGTGTCATTTTGGCATGTCCTATCATTATTTGAATACCTTCTTGTTTTCTGATGCAAGATATCTCAAGCCCATCTTTTACTTTTTCTGCCCCACAGTGGAATCTATCATTTCTCTAAGGATGCCCCCTTCTTTTTGCAGAGATGGTATTTAGAAGCCAAGATTTGGAGGTGCCTGGGATGCTAGTCAGTGAAGCGACCAACTCTTGATTTTGGCTCAGGTCACGATCTCAGGATCATAAGATTGAGCCCTGTGTCAGGGTCCATGCACTGAGTGTGGAGCCTGGTTAAGATTCTTTCTCTTGGGACACCTGGGTGGTTGAACGTCTGCTTCGGCTCAGGGTGTGATCCCAAGATCCTGAGATGAAGTCCCACATCGGGCTCCCTGCAGAAAGCCTGTTTCTAAAAAAAAAAAAAAAAAAAAAAGCCTGTTTCTCTCTCTGCCTATGTCTCTGCCTCTCTCTCTGTGTCTCTCATGAATAAATAAATAAAATCTTGAAAAAAAAGGAAAAAAATCTTTCCCTCTGCACCTCCTTGCTTGCATGTGCTCTCTCTCTAAAACAAACATACAAAAACCCCAAATTAAACTTAAAAAAAACAAGGTCTAGGTGCTAGATGCTCATTGCTATAGGTGAGTGGCTGTCCCTAGGCCGTAGAGTTAGAGATTATATATAGATGTACACACACACACACACACACACACACACATATATTCACATAGATGTGCACACACACATATGTATCTACACATATACACATTAGAATCTATATTTACCATGTATATTGACAATCATGAACTCACATTGATAACTTTGCTTCCAACTTAAAACTGCTGGGTTTATTCTAGTTTTTGAGTATTCCTATCTGTAAGTTCCATCTCTTACAGGGAGGAATATTCATAATAGATCTGCTTGTATGATGGATCCCTTTGCATGTAAACAGTCTCCCATTGTGCCTCTACATCCTCTCCTATGTGGATGTTTTCTTCACCCACCACCTTCACTCTGCATCAGTTTCTGCCCCTCTTCCCCCAGCTGGAGCTCCAGCACTCACATTCTAGGGGGCTCCCCCAGGCTTCTTACCACATGCTGGGACACCTCTGTGTGAGCACTTCCTCACCGTTCTGGGGCTCTGAGACCCGAGGCCAGGCTCCCTTTGCTGCAGGATCTCTCTTTTCCACTGAGTCTCTGACATACCTTGCCAGGGCAGCCTCTATAAATAGATGCTCTCCTCACTCCCTCAGGCTCTGACTCTCCCTTTGGGCCACCTCTTTACACTTTCATCTTCCTCTCTCTGCTTAGGGTTCCCTGTGTGTGGACACCCTCTATGCCCTGTTCAGAATCTGACTTGTCTTACAAGGGTGTTCTCTTCCACCTGAGTAGGCCCCAACATCACATGTGTGGCTGCCCACCCTGCTCAGCCCCATTAGAGACTTTAGAGCTGAGTTGCTCTGGAAGGGACAAGAAGAACAACGGAAGGGAAAAACACATCTTACTACCCTCACTCGGCAAGACATCAGGCAAATCATTCCCAGTCACTTGGTGGAGGTAGGTAGTCTTCTTCCCAATAGCATGGGCACTCGTGGTGTGGATATGTCACAACTGTTCTGTGTGTGCCCCTCAGGAGCATTTTTGTTGTTTCTAGTGTTTTACCACCACGAACAAAGTTGCAACAAACGTCCTGGTGTATGACTTATACATTGTTATATACTTTCATCTCCCAGGAATGGGATTTCTAAATCAAAGGAAAGGTTTTAATAATGTCTAGTGATCCTGTGACAGTCTCTGAGAACATGAGTTTTGGTTCTTCATGTGGGGGCACTGCAGTGCTGAGAGGCATCTGAGATTCTTAGTAGCCATTGAGCCTCACCAGGTGCACAAACCCAGAGATGTTGGAATCTTCTCCAGGACCCATGGCAGCCAAAGAGGGTTCCCTCTAGTCCTTGTGGGTCCCCATGATGCGGCAGAGTGGGCAGAGTGCACACCGATCCCCCTAATGTTCAGCAGACTGAGATTGGCAGGCTAATTGAAAGCTGGGCATGGAGCTAGACACTGGGGGACAGATGTATAGGCTCACCGCCTACTGGGGAGGTTGACCAGCAAGCCAGTCCTTGTCCCCACATGTAACAAGGCTGTGGGGATGCAAAATGGGGGCAGCTGGGATAAAGATGCTGGCAGCAAGGCCTGCGAGGGCTTTCCCAGAAGAGTGACATATGACCCTTGTCTTGAAGGTCAGAGAAGTGCCAGCTGGGCAAAAGAGAGGCAGGGTGTGTCCCTCAGAGGCAACAGGTGAGAGGGAGTGGTGGCCCATGGGGTAAACAGAGGGTGCACACCCTCCGGTACCACCTCCTCTCTTTCCACCTGGCCCCTGCTCCTAACTGACCCCCAAATGCTGCAGTGGGCTCCCCCTGGTCTCAGGTATTTACTCCCCACTTTCTTCCCAAGCAAAGCTAATTTCCAAAGACTTGGTTGCCAGCTCACACTTGAAACCTTTCCTGGCTGCCACAGGTCACACTTATCTCTTGCCCCCGGAACAGTGAGCCCAGTACCTGGCACTTGGTGTTTATCAAATCACTGCAGCACTTGTTGTCAGGAACTCTCCTGTGCTGTGAAGTGGGTTTGAGGTTTCCTGCTTCCCAGCTAGATGGAAGCTCATGGAGAAGCCAGCCCTTGCTGTACACAGAGATGGGACTCAGCTGCCTGGGTGCTGAGAAGCAGCAGCCTGGTTCAGTTGTCTATGGACATTTCAGAGGCCTCATCTACTGAAAACCATCCACACGGTTGGAGACTTTGCTGGGAATGTGGATACATAGGCAAGATCCTCCTCCAGCTTTTGTTGTTTGCAAAGTGACCCAATGTCCATCCAAAGGGCTTCCCATCCAAAATGCTGGGGAGGGGAAGTGATGCTGCAGCCACGGAAAGAGAAGAGCAGTTTTCTTTCATGGTTTCTCTTCCCAACAAGGCACAAAGGGACCAAATGTTGGTGAGCTAGATAATTCTTGTCTCTTGCAAGCTTAGGATTTAGTTTAAGTACTTGGTTCAGGGAACTTTCAGGTAGATCAGGAGCATGTTGAAAATACAGCTTGTAGAGTCAGTGCAGCTCCAACTTGGTGAGTGGAGGAAGCAGGGGTCATGAATAACCCCACAGCTGGGTTCCTCCATGTTTCAGAGCCTTTTCTGTGCTGTGTCAGGCAGCGGCTGTGCTTCCAGCATCTCATAGTTGTCTGACCAGCCACTGACTGCCATCCTGGCAGTGATGGATGAGGACAGCTGAGACCTACTCACGCTGCTGAGACAGAGTCCATCCAGCATTTTTGAGGTCTTCCCTTTGAAAGAGTTACTAAACTTGTTATAAAGCTGATCCCTAAAGGCCACTTTCTGTGGGCAGGATTTTATGGCCTATACACAAGTTGCACTTTATTTCAAATTGAAATAGTGAAAATAAGGTTCAATTTGATAGTGAAGATTATAGCATAATAGGAATAAGATGTTTATGCTAAGAAGTATGAACATCTGGGGCACTGTGGTTTGAAATAAGTGTGTTGGGCTGCTCAAAAGGATTAATGAGCTTTCTGAAATTATTAGACAGCAAAGGCCTAGTCTATCCATAGGGTGGACCATTTGCAGGTGCAAAGTGTGTGTGTGGAGGGGGTTGTGATTTCAAGGATCCAGCCAAGGATCTGCCTTAGAAATGGCTAGCTCAGAGAATTTTGATGGGTTCTGGGAAGAGACAATCTGTAGGAAACTGCTATGCCTGGTAGCCAATCTCCACGAGGACTCTCTATCTGAGAGATGTCACCTGATTAGATTCTGAAAACACCCAGTAAGGGTTAAGTTGGTACACTGAAACCAGCTGGAGGTTCTCCTGGAAATCTTAATGGGAGAGTGGTGTGCCCAACGTCACCAACACTAGCAGGAAGAGACAGGTGGCTGGGTCTAGTCTCTGCTCTTCCCCAAACCAGCTATGTGACCTTGGGCATGTCATTTAGCCTCTGAGACTCTTTTCGGCCCTAAATGTTTTGATTCATTAACGTTTTGGAGGTAGTTACAATGTGCTGGGTAGGGAAAGGCATTGCTGGTGAGAAAAAGAGAAACACATATTCAGTACAGGTTTTGCTTTCTATCATGAGCTGGTCCTATTTCTCTGCATTAATGTTATCAAATTGTAATCACTTAGATTACGGTGACTGGAACAGGGAGGAGTAATTCAGGAAAGGTTTGTGATAATAGGCAAGTCTTCACTTGAATTTAGAGGGAAGGGAGGAGCCTAGCCTGGAATGAGAGGGATGTTCCAGGAGGGGATTAGGTTATCTGGTGCCTTTGGAGGAGCAGCAGCTGGAATGAAGAGTGGGTGCTAGGGTTTGGAGGACGAGAGAAAGATTGAGGGACTGAGATCATGGTAAAATGACTTTAATTAATTTGCTGAAACAGATAACACATAGACTTGTTGGCAACAAGAACAATGGACTTGAATGACAAATCCACATTCTCTCCGCTCTCGTTGGTCATACTTTATGGACCAGGAAAATAAATTTAAAACCTGCCATGACCAACACGGGGCTGCCAGCAAGATATTCAAAAGCAAGAAACAAACCACAGCAGCAACAACAAATTTTCTCCTATTGCCCTGACTTAAAAAAAATTTTTTTAAAAAGGACACCTAGAAACTAGAAATTATAGGCATCATTTCAGAATTTAGATAAAGAGTAAATGTAGCTTTAAAAACATTGAATGAGGGATCCCTGGGTGGCGCAGCGGTTTGGCGCCTGCCTTTGGCCCAGGGCGCGATCCTGGAGACCCGGGATCGAATCCCACATCAGACTCCCGGTGCATGGAGCCTGCTTCTCCCTCGGCCTATGTCTCTGCCTCTCTCTCTCTCTCTCTGTGACTATCATAAATAAATAAATAAATAAATAAATAAATAAAAAATAAAAATAAAAACATTGAATGATATCATTTCTCATATCTTCTCCCCATTTTGACAGAAGTCAGCAAAAGCTGCCGAAAGCCAGCGCCGATCCAACTGACCCATTTTACAGATGAGCTGAGCCTGAGAGAATCCTACACGATGTACCTTAACTTTCAGGGGTTATTCAACTTACAAAGCACTGTAGTGAGATCTCTGAAAAGAAAGAATGTGTCTTGCTTTTATTTACAGGGGATCATGGAGGGGGGACTTAGCAAGAGACCTTGATCTTGTACTGTCTTGTTAGCTCTTAATTCTGAAATATATAATAAACTCAGAACTTTTAGAATTAGAACTGTATAATCATGGAAATACACAAGCCTCATCGGTCTGGTTTGTCTTATTTATTTATTTATTTATTTATTTATTTATTTATTTATTTAGATTTTAAAAATTTATTCATGAAAGACACACAGAGTGAGGCAGAGACATAGGCAGAGGGGGAGGGAGAGGCAGGCTCCCTGCAGGGAGCCCAATGTGGGACTCGATCCCAGGACCCTGGGATCACAACCTGAGCAGAAGGCAGACGCTCAACCACGGAGCCACCCAGGCATCCTTATCTTCCTATTTAGCGAATGAGCTAAGGGAACCTGTAGAGATGTATTCACGATTGGTTCAGCTTGGTATCCGACATGGAGCTAGACACAGAGGCCCACACCAGAACTCGGAAGCCATGTGCTGACCAACAGTGCTACAATGAATAGTTGTGGGGAAGGGGAGCATATCAAATTGAAACTTTTCTATGTGAATGTTTATTATAGGAACACATTAAATAGGAGACTAAAATTGGTACAGCAGCACATTGATATTTGTGGAAGAACTCTAAAGTAAATATCCCACAATATCACCTTCTTTTTTAAATTTTTTAAAAAATATTTATTTATTTGAGAGAGAGGGGGCACAAGCAGGGAGAGTGGCAGAGGGAGAAGAAGACTTCCTTCTGAGCAGGGAGCTCTATCCGGTGCTTGATCCCAGGACCCTGAGATCATGACCTGAGCTGAAGGCAGACACTTAACTGATGAGCCACCTTGACTTGCTAATGGAGTTGGCTGAGGACTACAGTGAGCAGCATAAGGGACCCTGGACACTCTCCAGCTCACCTGCTTTGTGTTCCCTGGGGACAGGATAAGGGCACTGGACAGTAGGGGCAGGCAGGCTGCTCCACCAGGATGCCAGGCTGGATCTGTGCCAGCTCATAGCCAGCCAGACAACACAGTGGGCCTGTTGAGCTTTCACAGGATCAGAACGCAGAAGGATCATTCTAGGTCTCCCTCATGGACTGGCCATTGTTACTCACACCACACGCTGCTAAAGGAAGCGTTGTCTCTAAAATAGGATTGGTTTAAAAATAGCAATCGAACCTCGGGCATGGAATGTACTTCTGCTATACCAGACACCATCACATCTGCCTACTTATTTGATCCCCACAATGATCCAACAAAATTGACAGGGGTGTCCAGGAGAGAGACTAACTCATTTCTGGGACAGGTATCTGGCAGGAGTTCAGCTTGTGCTTGAAGAAAGGAAAAAAGGATGGCAGGAAGTGAGGGAGGGAGGGATCAAAGCTGAGGGTTGTGTCTTGATTTTATAGAGAAGGAAAGCTCAAGGAGAAAATGATCTACCCCAAGTGACAGCACTAATTGCAGTGGGGAGACTGTGGAGTCCTGGTCTAGTGCTTTTCCTTCCAGTGCCTCTCAGCTCTTTGCTGACAGGTGTACTGGGGGGTGATCTTTTAAAAGTGAATTGGCCCACAGGGTTCCAGTCTTCCACTGATAGCTGTAAAGGGGGTAAATCTATCCTTCTGTAAAGTACACGGGAGCCAGCCACTCCCAGGAAATGTCTGAGAGAGAGCAACAGGGTGGCTGTGCGATGCCACCAAAGGAATTCTGGTTATGTCTACTCTATAATACAAGCTCACAATGTGCCTTGCCAATCTCTGCCCCTCTCCGGGCCACAGTTTCCTCAGGGATATAAATAGGGTCTTCATGACCAGCGTATTATTTCCTGTCTCCAATCTCTGCCTTAAAGTCCATCCTGGGTACCTTCCAGAAGTTTTCCATCTTGCTGATGGCTGAGTCTCCCACACTGTGCCCAGGATCAACCTCAGGAGAACATTGTGGGGCTGGGGGAGGAGCTTGGGAGAGAAGGCTGCAGGAGTCCTGGGGTGTATATTGCCATCACCCTAAAAGTGTCTTGCTGCCCCCACCTCCCCTGTGGCCTTGTTAGCATAGAAGAAGAGATTCTACAGCCAACAATCAGCATCAGTGGTCCCTACAATAAGACTGCTTAGTGTTTTGACTTGTCCTTTTAGGTAGAAAGATATGATTCCTTATGACCTTATTCTTTGTTTTTATTTTAAAACTATCCTCTCAGAAATAATTCCATAGTACAGAATTTTTTTCTAGGATTCAAGATATGTGAGGAAAGAGAGGAAGGAGGGGTGAACAGAAGCAGATGTCTAAATCAAGAGGAGAAGATACTTGCTGATGGTAACTGGGTAAACCCTGAGTGTCTGATTGATACAAATCAAATGTATCCATCCAGCAAACCTCTCCTGGAAACTCATTGTTTGCAGGATTCTGGATGGACACACAGGAAGTTGACATGTATGTGGCAGCCTTCACCCATATGGAATCAGGAAGTCTTTGGGCAAACAATAACTTGCTTATGAACAGAGTAGAATCTATGAGCCGGCTGAGTAGCTACTAAGGAGCCTGAGCTCCACAAAGATAATGGAGGGTGTCTGGTGCCGTCATGGGCATCCAGCCTACCAGATTAGAGAGATCTCACTGAACATCCCCAATTTCAGCTGTCACACAGAAAAGGTCACACTTACGAGCATGGCTACTCTGGCTGCAGTACAGCCTACTCTAGACTCATCCTAATAAAGCCTCATAAGAATCAGACTATATCTACCAATAAATTAACTGCCTGTTGGCACAAAAATAGATGGTTGCTAGATGAAGACATCATTATTTGGAGTCTTAACAATGCAGCATTCATAATTCCAGCATAAAGTCATAAATTGATGGACATGTGATAAACAGGAAAATGTGAGCCACAATCAAGACAAGAAAAGCCAATAGAAAATTACCCTGATAAAATCCAAGTGTGATAACTAGAAGGAGACAAGGAATTTTAAAAAGCCATTATAAATATATTAAGGAATTAATGGCAAAAATGCTTATAAAAAACAGTTATAATATTTCAGGAGAATAGTGGAAACTGCAAAAAGAGCCAAACTAAAGTGTAAAATGTCCAAAATGAAAATTGAATAGATCTAACAGATGACATAAAACATAAAACAAAATAGTCAGTGAAGTTGCAAATTGATTAATGAAAATAATCAATTCTAAAAGAGAAGAAACAGGTTGAAAAAAATTGACTTGTGAGATGAGATCAAGCAATCTAAAAGTGTGTAACTAAAGTTCCTGAAGGAGAAAAATAGGGCAAAAATTATTTGAAAAATTAGCATTTAAAATTTTTCCAAATTTGATAAAAACCTATAACCTTATAGATTCAAATAGTTCAGTGAACCAATGATGTCTTCATCTAGCAACCATCTATTTTTGTGCCAATAGGCAGTTAATTTATTGGTAGATATAGTCTGATTCTTATGAGGCTTGATTTTAAACTTTATTAGGATGAGTCTAAAGTAGGCTGTACTGCAGCCAGAGTAGCCATGCTCATAAGTGTGACCTTTCCTGTGTGACAGCTGAAATTGGGGAAACTTTGCCGTTTCCTCTTCTCTCCAAGAAACCCACACCCTGGCATGTCATACTGAAAATCAAAGATAAAGAGGAAATCTTAGAAATGGCAAAAAACCCCACAAAAACCAAACAAGCCTACATTGACTATAGGTAAGCCAAAACATGAATAATGACTGACCTCACAGCAGAAAAAAAATGGAGACATGAGTATAATGGGGCAACATCTGGAAAGTACAGAATAAAAATACTTGCCAACTAATAATTAATTACCCAGTTAATGCTCTTCAAAAGTGAAGGCAAAGACCTTTTCAGATGCCTAACAATTAATAGAATATATTACCAGCAGATCCACATTATAAGAAATAAAAGAAGCTCTTCAGGCTGAAGAAAATTGACCCCAAATACAAATTTAGAGCTACAGGGAAAGAGAGAGCAAGAGAGCGAGTGAGAGAGAGAATACTGGGAATAGTAAATATGTTGGCAAGGAGACAGGAATACAGTTTTTATTCTCTTAGTTTCTTTTAAAGGCTTATATGTGTAATACTGTGTGTGTATGTGTGGGGGGTATAAAGTATGTAGATGTGGTGTATGTGACAACAATAGAACCAAGGATGGTGATAAATGGAACCATATTGCTACAAGGTTCTTACATTCTGAGAATAGGAAGAATAGGAACTCAGAATAGATTGTGAGGAGTTTAGGACTTGTATTGTAATCCCTACAGGAACAGCTGAAAGAGTGAAAACCAATGTAGGACTTGGCAGACACTGAGCTCTGCCTCCTACGTTCCCTTCTGATGAAAGACTCATTGCCCCAGGGGCTAGGAGTGGTGTTGGCAGATGTTACCTACAGAGAGCCAACTTGCCCTCCCCTTTCTTGGGCAGCACACATGAAATGAAATGACCCATCAGTTGAAAAGTATAAGGGTCTGCTATTTTGGCCCAATCAGGACAACACTGAAGGACCAGTGTAGTTCTAGAAGTTTCTGTGAGGTCTTCTGAGGCTATTGTTGGACCAGGGGTGTACCTCAACCTCTCCCCCTACCCCATTCTCCTTCTTTTTCCTTCCTTCTCCGGGCATGATTCTCAAGGGCATTCCTGAACAAGCCACCGTGCATGCTAATTTTCATCTCGGAGACTTTCCCAGGGAATCTAATCTGCAACAATTGGTAGCAGGAATGGGCTGAGAAAGCAGGTAAAAAAAAAAAAATGGAGTTTTGGAGTAGGCAAATGAGGTAATGAAGACCCCATCACACAGCCCCTGGTGGAAGACAAAGTCTAATGGTTTAAACCTCTGGTGGTAAACTAGGATGGCATAACAGGGAAAGGGATGTGCTATAATATAGCTGGTATGATGTATCGGGTATTTGAGGTCGCTTAACAAGCAACTGAAAGCTGCTATGGGTAACATATCAAGATGCTCCTGTCTCTTGCAGCAGCAGGGAACCCAAAACTTAGGATGAGTTCCAAACTTAGTTATCAGAGTGGCCAACCTCCAGAGAAGGTTAAATGCAAACCAAGGCAGGATGTAATGCCAGAGTTGGGGACCTTATGGGAAAGAATATGACTAGGAATCATGGAATAAGGTCAAGAAGTCAATGTTCCTACAAATATTGAAGAAAAAAATTTTTGAGATAAAATTCACCATCATAATGATTTTAAGTCTGCAATTCAGTGGTTTTTAGTATATTCAAAATGTGCAGCCATCACCACTACCTAATTCCAGAACACTACCATCATACTCAAAAGAAACCATGTCCCCCACCCTGTTTCCTCTTCTCCCCATGCCCTGAAAACCACTAATTTATTTTCTGTTTCTATAAATTTGCCTACTCTGGATATTTCCTACAAATGGAGTCTTACAAAATGTGGTGCTTTGTATCCAGCTTCTATTGCGTAGCATAATGTTTTATAGGCTTATCTACGTTGTGCCATGTGTCAGGTCACTAAAAATTACACGTATGTTTCCTTCTAAGAAGTTTATAGTTTTAGGTCTTTGACTGAGGTCTCTGATTCATTTTGAGTTAATTTCGTGTATGGTATGAGGTGAGGTTCCAAATCCATTCTTTCACTTGTAGATATCCAGTTGTTCTAGAACCATTTATTGAAAGATTCTTTTCTCCATTGAATGGGCTTGGCACCCTTAACGAAAAACAATTAATTAGATGTATTGGCTAATTTCTGGACTTTCAATTCTATTCCATTGGCTTATGCATTTATTTGAAGCCAATACCACACTGTTTAGAAACTGGAAAATATGAGTTCTGTTACTTTTTTTTAAAGGTTCTTTTGGCTATTTGGAATTCTTTTTTTAAGGGTCTTTTGGCTGTTTGGGGTCACTTGCATTTTCCATATGAATATTAGGCTTATCCTGTCCATTTCCACAAAGAATATTTTGGAATTTCAATAGGCATTGAATGGGTTCTATAGATCAATTTGGGGAATACTGCAATTCTAACAATATTAGGTCTTCCAATCCACAAAAAGAGACATGCTTCCATTTATTTAGTTCTCCTTCAATATCTTGCAATAATGTTTTATTTGCAATATTTTATTTAGTGTACATGTATTTTATACTTTTTTGATGAAATTTATTTCTAAATATTTTATTATTTTTGCTGCCATTGTAAAGAGAAATTTTTAAACTTCATTTTTCGTTTGTTGATTGCTAATGTATAGAAATACAACTGATAGTTGCATATTGATCTTGTATCCTGAAACTTCTCTGAGCTCATTTATTACCTTTTTTTTTTTTTTTTTTTTTTTTTAACATTTGCCTGTGTTTATGACAAATACTCCCAGAGTATGGCTTTAGCTCTAGGTGAGTTTCAAATTAGGCACCATAAAGGCAAGCGTTTTGAGCTGGTCTTCCTGGGATCCAGCAGACTGATCAAAACAAATAATACAGTTTTTGTGAATAAGTCTGTTCTGCTCCCTCTGGACTGGTGGCAGGGATACAGGATGGGGTTTTCAGGGCTATCACTGAGCCGGAGCATGGTGGATAGGATTAGGCTAAATTAAAAAGCAACAAAGCTTGCTTTTCTTACTGAGATTCAACTGTCTTTCTTGAATAAGTGTTCCCTTGGTTACTGCAAGCTTTTGGTTAGTTTCCAGAGTTGTGAAAAGCTGATTCTGCTAGTTTTTGCTAGTTTTTTTCATTGCTTTTTATGAGGGATGGACTTTTGGAGGTTTCTGTTTCACCATTTTTATAGACATCAAGTTCTCCACCACCTCTACCTCTCATCTTCCCCCATCTTGAATCTGGATTCCTCTGAATTCTTCTGAGCCTATGAAAGTGGTTTACCCCTCTCTCTTATTTGCAAAAAATGCAAAGGTCATTGCCTCACAAGACAACATGTGGCCCCTCAGCTCCACAGCCTCCTTCCCTCCTAGCACCAGTCTACAGCTAAGGTTAAATTACAGGGGACCCAGCCCAGGGTGCACTGATTCTGACAAGGGAGGAAAGGGATTACCCCAAAGAAGAATCATCAGCACTGTAAACTTGAGAGCTGGAAGGGGACACATAAGACTGCATTCTAAAGGTGCTGTTTTGAACAAATTGGTCAAAACGGAAGGTTGGGTAAAGGAGAGCTTTTTGATTTGAGCGCAGTTTTCCGGGTTGCAAGATTTAAGTCTCTGGCAAGGACCTCAGAATACAGCATGAACCTGCTACTATGCAGGGTTCCCAGAATCCTAGAAATAGTGATGGTCCATGCTAGGTGAGGTGGAAATGCCAGAATTACCATGGCTGACATTGGAGAAGATGAAAAATCTCAGAGAACTGGGTGCTCTGGGGTGGATAGACTCTGTAAGATGGAAAACTCACTAAAAGCAAATGTGCCATGGGACGGCCTTAGGATTTGCCAGGGCCATGAGGAGTGCGCTGGTGTGGGGAACCAGCATCCCTGAGAGCTTTGGGATGGATCTCCTCTGCAAATCAGGGCTGATCTGGGGAGAGGCTATGACAGAATTTGGCTCACCGATAGCAATGGGGCAAGACCCAAGACCCAAAACCCAAAGCCTGTGGAGGAACTTAATCACCCAAAGCCAGATGAGTGTAATCACTATAATAAATGGCAAAGTTGGAGGGTTGGTCAGTTGACCTGACTGCCCAAGAGTTACAGAGATGGTTTATATACTATAGCACTCTTAGGGGAAAACTAAATGTGCTGCCAACAAGGTTACCGCTCAATCTGTGCCAACAAAAGAAACCATGAATGAATGATCAGAGGAGATTTGGGAGCAATTGCTTCAATAAGTCGTCATGGTTATTTAAGGAGTTGCTGAAACTGAGCCAATTTTTTAACCTGAAACTTATCTATTAATAAGTGATTGGGTCTCCAGGAGGAAGGATTCTGTTATCTCACAGTAAATGTACGTGATGATGACTACCCCAGTCTTTCCCTAAAGGGGCTTATGGCCATTTACTCGGGTAACTGTGCACTAGAGAAGGATTTACAAGGATTATTGAACATAGGGCCAAAGCTGACATAGATATACAGGAACTCAAAGCATTATCATGGCCCCCATATAAGAGGTTGGGCATTTTTCGGGTGGGTAATAAATTGATTCATGGCCTAGGTTAGGTTCTCAGAGTCCAATGATCATTTCCCTGGTCCCCAAATGTACAATTGGAATAGACATCCTTGATGATTGGCCTGACCTCCACATTAGGTCCTCGGACTATAGGGGTAAGAGCCCAAGTGAAAGCCTCTGAAGTGGTCTCACCCCACCTCTTGTCTCCATGAAGATAGTAAATAAAAAACAATATTGTATCCTCATAGGGAGGGGTGATGGAAATTAGTGTCCCTCGTAAAGATCCAAGGGGTATAATGATGGTGTTTTCCAACATATCTTTATTTAAGGCACCACTCTGGGACCTGAAAAGCCCAGGTGAGTTCTGGAGAATGATAGTAGACTACCACAAACTTAATCAAGTAGTAGCCTGACTTGCAGCTTCCATGCAAAATGTGTTATATTTGTTAGAATTTGCTAGAACAGATTAACACAGCCATAGGTGCATAGTATGTGCCTATTTATTTGGCAAATATGTTCTTTTTCATCCTTTGCAGTAAAGAGGGTCAGAAAGATTGTACATTCACATGAAATGGTCCATAGTATAAATCTGCAGTGTCTCAGACCTATACTATTCTTTCACTCTTTGTCATATAGTCCAAGGAAATCTGGGCTGTTTGAACACCCTGCACATTGATTTACTATGTCAATGGCATCATGCTAATGGGGCTGGATGACAGGATGTCTCAAGCACTTTGGAATCTTAGGTTAAGCACATGTATTCCAGAGAGTGCCACCTAAACTCCAGAAGATTCTGGGGCTGGTCCTATCAGTACAATTTTTAGTGGCCAGGTATATGCTGTAATATCCCATCTAAGAACAGGACAAATTATTGCATCTCCAATTCCCACCATAAAGAAAGAAGCATAACGTCAACCCATGTGCTGCGTCGCATAGGGGCCACCACGTTGGAGTGGCATCCACAGCAGGAAAGGGCTCTAGAGGTGTGGGCTTTGATACAAGCAGCTCTGCCATTTGGGCCACACAACCTGGCTGATATCGTGGAAATAGAGAATCAGTGGTGGGAAAAAGTGCCATGTAGGCTTTAAAACCCATGTCCTAATGGAGGAATTATAACACTAACCCTTAAATTTCTGGGGCTTAGTCATGCCATCTACAATGAGAGCTAGATGCCTTTTGGACAACAACCAGCATGCTGCTGAGCCTTGACTGTGAGGTGCCAAATGATGGCATGACAACAATTGCCTACCACGAGCTGAGTTCAGTCAGAACAACCAAGTCATGAGATCAGGTAATGGGCCTTTGTGTGATAGAGTTAGTACACTTGGAGTTGAATAGGTGCTGAGCCAGAGGCACATGTAAGCTTATGAGCGTGTGGCCATGTCACCTACCATTGTTGCACAGTGCCTGCCACCTGCCTTATATCTGTGGCTATAGGGAACATCCTCAGTGGCTAGCTGGAGGGGGAAAAAACCCAAGTATGGCTCACAGATAGATTAGGCTTGCAGTGTGGATGCAAGCCACAAGCCGATAGCAACAGTATTACAACCTCTCTCAGTGGGGACTCAGAAGGCCATGGTGAGAACTTTAGTTAGTATTCCTGATCATCCAATTTATATAGAACAGTAAGTGGCTTGAATTAGGATTCCTGGTCATCCAATTTATATAGAACAGTAAGTGGCTTGAATTAGGATTCAAGCAAGCATATGGGCAGTGGTGAATGACTTGGCTAACTGGTCAGTGGCCAGAAAAAAGAACAGTTGGAAGGCTGGAGACAAAGAGGTCCTAGGCAGATGTGTGGAAGCGTGAATATCTCCATATTATATGTTTTACGCTCACTAGAAAGTATGGGTCATGGAAGAGGAGCCAGACAACCGAGGCAACAGAATAACTAGGGCAAGTGATGCCAGCCAGCCTCTGTCACTGGCCACCATAGCACCAGCTTACTTCCCTGCTCTATTTTTAGAGGACAAAAGGGAAAAAATGACCTTTCCTTCATTTTTATATCAAAACATATTGTTCCCCCCAAAAGTCATATTGTTCCAGGTACAGTGTGGTGGATTGAACGGTGGCCCACCAAAACAGATGTGTCCATATCCTGACCCCTAGAAGCTACAAATGCAGCCTTATTTGGGAAAAGGGTCTCAGCACATGTAATTAAGGTAAGTATCTCAAGTTGTGATCATTCTGGATTATCTGGACAGGCTCCACATCCAAAGACAAATGTCCTTCTAAGAGACACAGAGGAGACACATGCTGGGAGAAAAGGCGAGGGCCATGTGAAGACAGAGGCAGATGGCATGATGCAGCCTCTAGAATATGGAAGTGATAGGACTGGATTCTCCCCTCAGACCTTGATTGTAGACTTCTGGTCTCCAAAGCCATAAGAATAACTATCTGTTGTTTTGAGCCACACATTTATTTGTTATAGCAGTCACAAGAAACTGATACATATGTACCTCAAAGCAGACTAATACCAAAATGAGCAATGAAATAACTAACTAAAGGTGGAATATGAGAGTCTTCCTCATTCTCAACTGCTGGCAGCCCACTGAAAGATTCGGGTGACGATGGACTCATGCGGGAACTCATCTGAGACTCAGTGAGATTTATTACTCACTTAGGAGTTATCCATGTCATCATCCACAATGGAGGTTATATCACTCTCGACAGAGGGTGGTAAAAAAGGTGAAAGTTAGGGATGGAAGGATGCCAATATTCTTCTGTGGTTGAGCCAGGAGATGCTGTTCAGGATTTTAGGACAAGGAATGGAGATAAATAACTTTATTTAAATAGGAAAAATTACAAATTTTTCTGTAGTCATAAAATACTTAGAGGATTATGGTAAAGGAATACTTTATTTTTTGCAGAAGAGGGTCAATGGATTCTGTCAAGATTTTCTAAACAAGAAATAGTTGCACATTACAGTGGCAATTTCTAGTAGGACTAAAATGGAAATCATTAAAAATGGTCAATTCTGGGGGACGTGGAAGGGTCATATGGGAAATTGCTGTTTCCCCATATTCCCTCCTGTATAATTTAATTTTCTTTCATGTGCATCTATTATTTTAATTACATTTTTTAAAATAAAATATTCCAACAGCCAAGTGTATTTTCAAGGTAGAAGGTAGGGGAGAGTGAAGAAGTTCAGAGGAGACAGTACAGTCATGAGTCAGGCCCCCCAGCCCTCCCTCTCAGTCCTGGATATCAGGTGCCTGCCCCCAGAAAGGACAACTTGTAATGGGCTCAAGAATTCTTGGAAGATTTCCAGTGTCATAGAGCCCCTGGTTGTACTTATGCCTGAGAACTCACATCTCATAAAGCCCCCTTTGGCAGCACCAGGGTACATCTGTGTGAAGCCTAGGCTTGTATCACAAATCTGTGAAGAAAGGAACAGGAGAATTTACAGGTTGAAGAAAGCAGCACTTGAATCTGGGATGCTTTTATATAGGAATAGCTACACTGGTATAACTACTCCCGATTTCGTTAGAGAAGGTACCACTAGCATTAATATCTGTAGCAAGTGGCATAACATGTTGCCAGCATTCACAGGCTTGCAAGACACCAGAGGACCCTGGATGTTTTTGGCATTGGAAGGGCTTTTAAATTTGTTTAGAGTAATTTCCATCCAGTTCCATCCAATTTTCTCTTTTTCTCCACTCCCTTTAGAATTCCTTTCAAAGATGGATTGGGGGACATAACTTTAATTCACAGAGGGCTACGTAGCTGTGCCTACCAAATACTAAAATGAATGGGCCCTTCTACTAGAGGCTGGAGGAAGCTGGAGAAGGCTGGAGAAAGCTGCACCCAGAAATGCAAGGAGCTGTGCGTTTTGCAGCACTTCTTGTGGTGGAAATTCGATTTTTTATTTCCTTGGCCAAGTTGACTCAAGAATTCAGGCAGTAACAATTTAACATCTAGAGCAATAAGGAGGGCCTTTTCTGACACAGACTTGGGAACCAAATGGAGTGTGGATGACATCGGCAGTGATCCCTGAGATTTCCTTGGGGTTCTACCCAAGTCCCTCTTCTTTTTTTTTTTTAAAGATTTTTTATTTATTCATTCATGAGACACACACAGTGAGAGAGAGAGAGAGAGAGAGAGAGAGGCAGAGACACAGGCAGAGGGAGAAGCAGGCTCCGTGCAGAGAGCCCGATGTAGGACTCGATCCCGGGAATCCAGGACCATGCCCTGGGCCAAAGGCAGGCACCAAACCGCTGAGTCATCCAGGGATCCCCCTGCCCAAGTCCCTCTTGATAAAATGTCAATTACTTTGCAAATGTAGAGTCAGGAACTTGGGAAATTCATTGTGAATGTTGATAAAGATATAGAATAGACTAATATAAAACTCTGGTTGAACTCTGGTTGTGGATTAGAAACCTGGGTCTGAATTTCAGCTCTTACTGATGGTTGATTTGTTCTTGTTTGAACTTCACTCTTTCTGAAAGAGAAAAAAGCAGCACAACCAGGTGGGAAAGCCATCAGATCTAGAATTTGACGGGCTTGGATTTCAGTTCTGTCCTTGCTGTGTTTTGGGTGAATTAACTCTCTCCAAATCTTGGTTTTCTCTTTTAAAAATAGCATGAGTTTAAATGAGATGAAGTATGTGAAAAATATCTGGAACATTCTAGTTTCTATTCCACCAAAATAGGGAAGAACAGAAGAAATATAAACAAACAAACAAATAAAAATTCTGCCTTCCAAAATGAGGTGGGAGGAGGGTGGGAGTGAAAAGTGGCAAATTTGGGGACACGAGATGAGGAGGCTCTGAATTGCTCCTTGGATGGGCAAAAACAAGCACTCATTAACTTTGAGGCATTATGTATTTGGGATATGTTTGCTACTTCAGCCGCAACTAATTTAATATGAATAATTGGAGCCTTGGGGCCGTTGGGACAGGCCAAGGAGAGTTTGTAGAATGAGAAGAGGAGAGGCATTTTCAGGGAAGCCTGTGGCATGTCCACATGGAAGAGGTCGGCAGAAAGAAGCGACTCAACGAGAGGTCTGAGGAGTGGGCTTTGGGGCCTCAGAATCCAAGGGAGAGAAGTGTTTCCAGAAGGAGGAAGAATTCAGTAACACTGAAAGTGGCTAGGAAGTCAAAGAGGAATTGAGTTTTCAATCAATTGGATTTAGCCAAAAAGATATTTTTAAAATTCCAGTGTAGTTAACATAAGGCACTATCTTACTTTCAGGTGTACAATATAGTGATTCAACACTTCCACACATTACTCAGTGCTCATTGTGATTAAGTGTCCTTCTAAAGCCCACCGCCTATTCCCGCCATCCCCCCACCTACCTCCCCTCTGGTGGCCATCTGTCTGTTCTCTAGAGTTAAGAATCTGCTTCTTGGTTTGTCTTCCTGCCCCACCCCACTCGCCATTCATTTTGTTTCTTAAATTCCACACTCGAATGAACTCATATGGTATTTGTCTTTTTCTGACTGACTTATTTTGCTTACATTGCACTTTCTAGATCCATCCATCCTGTTGCAAATGGCAAGTGAACAGGAGGTCCTTAATGACCTTGCCAACATAGTCGTAGTGGAGTGGTGCCTACAAGTGAAGTGACAGCAGTGGAGGAGCAAGGGGCTGGGGGGGAGAAGCAGGTGATCTGGAGAAGGGGTGGGCAGCGCCCAGGAGGAATAGGGTTCTAGGAAGCTTGGCTTCTTCCTTCTTCCTCTCTCTCTTCCTTTTGATTATTCTTCCCTTTATCCCCTTCCATCTCCTTCCCTTCTTTTCCTTCTTTGAGTATAGAGACCTAAGCATGCTTATATAACGATGAAAAAAGAAATTGAAGATACAGGCAAACATTTTCCAAAACTCTGATCTGCTGCCCAGATGGCTTTCTCATCTAACCAATAAATGGCCACTCAGACGGCTCCAGCTGGATGTTCTCTGGGGGCTCGAAGTTCAACATGCCTAAGACAGATTTTCCCCCTTTCTCCTAGATTTCTGCCTTTTTAGACTCTTGACTGGCACCACCATCCATTCCTCCAGCTGCCAAGTCAGATATCTGTGGTCACCTAAGATTACCAGTACCTCCCCATCCATCAGTCTCACTTGTCCCCACTGTCACTCTTAAGCGCAGCTGCCACTTCCTCTTCCTTGGACCACCTAAGTGGCCACCTTGCCTAAAAGCCTCATATCCTTAAAGGCATTTTCCTCCATTTAGCAACCTCATTGTTCCAAGAATTTCTTCATTCTGAATCCCAGCTTGTAGGAAGAGTTTTGTAGCCTTCCAAATGTGACATGTGGCTTCCTTGTCTTTGCCTTTGTACATGCATCCTTCTCAGTCTGAACTGCCCTTTGCCCCATGTATCAGACCCAGCTGAAGGGGTTGTCGGACTCCCAGCCAGAACTGACCACCCTTTCTTTATGTTCCCAGTGTTCCAGCCTTTGATCTGAGAGCACATGCCTTTCACCCTTTCTACTGCAGAGAGTAAGCTCTTTGAAGAAAGGGATAGTGTTTTATTAATCTCTGTACCTCCAGCACCTGGCCCAATAAGGGGACTGACTGACTGAATGAATGAATGAATGAATGAATGAAAATGAAGACAAGGCTAATTGTGATTTTGTGGAATTGGTTCCTGGTCACACATTTTGGATTCAGTTCTCTACCTAGCCTAAAGCCACCAAGTCACATTGGCACCATCCTGCCACACTTCTCTTACCTACAGGAGACTGTCACAGACCTCATCAAACTATTTGCTGCACTGTGTAAATTTCCCCAAACACACGGCTAGAACATATCAATCCTTTAAGATGATCTGTGATAGAAGGATTCTATGGTCAACATAAGCTGCAAAGACAGTGCATACGACATTCCTCTCTTGGAAATATACAATGTACCCAGAGGGCTCTGAGAAGTTTTACAGTAAAAAAGTAAAATTTGGTTGCAAAGCCTGTCCAAACTTATTTGAATTATTTTTTCTTCAAGTTACACCTTGAAATTTTAATATCTTTTAAAGTTTGTCCAAAATAATCTTACTGTTTACTAACACAGGGGGTTATGCTAGTACTATCACGTGATTCCTATTTGACTCCTGTGCACTGATTTTTATTTTTATTTTTATTTTTTTTTTGTGCACTGATTTTTAGTGTCCTCTTCTGCAAACCAAATGGCATCTGACAGTTTTTACAATATCCATTCTCCAATAAGCAATGTATTTTGAGTTTATGACATGTTTTAGAAATTAATTATCATTTCCTCCATCAAGAAAAAAATCTATGCCCATCTGAAAGATTACATTTGTCTTATGAGGTTTGCATTTGTGTTGGACTAAACTTTTTGTTCTTCCTAATGGCTTGGGGGTTAAATGAAATAAGACCTATCAAGTTGCTATTTTGATTTATTTGAAATATAAGTGGGCTAAAGTCAGGTCTTGCTTCCTTTGGGACTTCACTCCAGCCTCTGTAAGGAAAGGCAAGAATTATTTTCTAACATGCTCTGGAGGGCAAACTTTATTATTTTTTTGAAAGACTTGATTTATTTGAGAGGGAAAGAGCACAAGCAGGGGGAGCAGCAGGCAGAGGGAGAAGCAGGTTCCCCGCTGACCAGGGAGCCCCACAGGGGACTCGATCCCAGGACCCTGAGATCATGACCTGAGCCGATGGCAGGTGCTTAACTGACTGAGCCAACCATGGCACACCTGGATGGAAAGTTTTAAATTTAAATATTTCATGTTTTTGAATATGAGATTTCAGAAACTTAGAGTGTATCTGTACATGCCTCTTGGGCAAAAATCCATACTCCCTGTTTAAAAATTAAAAGGTATTTCATCATGTAAAAAAAATCCACCTGTCTAGTTGATTTCTACAGGTGAGCTGGTACCATGTTAAATGATCTTTCTTTTAATGTCACAACACTTCTGTCCACTATGTGAAGTTTAAGGGACTGCATTTGTGAGCAGGGAGCACTCATTCATGCAATATCTGGAACAGTCTCCCCTGCTCACATTCATGAGCATGGCTTTTCCTGAAAGGTTAATGCTAATCTCAAATCCTATCCCAGAGCTGGTATTTAAAAGCTCAATTTCACATTTTTTTTCCAAGCCAAATTTCCTAAATATTTGGGTTAACAAATACCATGAAGGAGGGACTTGCCATCTGAAAAATCATACTTAGAATTATGATTCCTGTGGTGTTTGCGTCATTTCACATCTGAGCGAGACTTGTGCTAATCACTTCGGACAAGCATCTGCAGAAAGTTGTTTGATGTTCTCTCATGGAGATTTCACAGTCATGAAATAGCCAAGTGGGAAGATTTCTTTAAAAATCAGCTTGTCGATCGCTGTATCTGGTGCATAAAACGCGCTCCTTTCAACAAACGTCTGCCAACTAGGCAAACTGAGGATCTTTTAGATTGTGTCTATATAATACCTGCAAGGGCAATAAGGCATAAATTGCCCGGTGCCCTGCCAAGTTTCCTTTGTAACTTTTTTTTGGCGTTACCAACTCATGACAGTCAGATCAGAAGCACGTCAGAAAACGTCAGTGGAACAATAATTAGTAACTGCGTCAGGCATCTGGGCCCATTTTGATAATGTGAGCTCATGGCTCTCTTGCTCTTGGATGAACAGGGAAGAATGGTTTTTGGAAACCACAGAGGACCTACTTTATTTTTCTCACTTGTATCTAGGGGAAGGTATTATTAAACCAAACCATTGAGAAAAAAGTGTTTCAGAAAGTATGAATATACTAACCTACTAACTAAAGGAGTCATTAAGTTTCCCTGAAAGTGACACAGAGAGCCAATGGATTATTTGTAGAATATCTTGTGAAATGTCCATCATTACATTGAGAAATACAGACAAAGAAAGACACAATGCAGTTTTGGTTGTCAGGAAGATGAAGAAGATGCTAATAACTTGTAGGGCACAATTAGAAACAGTCCTCTTGCTATGTGGTATGTATTGAGGGTAGATAGTATGACACGGCCATAAATACCCAGGAGTTAAGAGAAACAAGTGCAGGGAAGAGACATGGGGGAGGTGGGATCGAATGCAACCTAAAGACGGGAAAAGTTCTGAAGAGTAGTTAACAGTATACTCTTCCTTTTGTCTAATACTGTGCTAAGCAGTCAACTTACAGTATTTCATTTATTTCTCCCTACAATCCTGTGGGCTTATACTGTTATTTACCTTCTTTTCACTAAAGAAGAAACTGAGATTCAGTTTGGGTCAGTGATGTGTCTAAGATACCCAGCAAATAAGTGACAGAAGAAGGATTCCAGGGCCATTTCCAGAAGTGAACCGACTTGCTACAGCAGCTGGCTCTGTTGTCAAAAAGACATGGATATATGAATAGAGATAAAAATGTGTATATAAGGATATAAACAGACATGATACATATACACAATGCACCTGTACATATATATTGGACGTATGTGTGTGTGTGTGTGTGTGTGTGTGTGTGTGTATTGGATGTGACATAGGCAGAAGACAATGACAAGGGAGCATTTCAGATGTGAGAGAACGACTAAACATAACTAGAAGGGTAGTTGGCATCGGTTTCAGGAGGGGTCAATGAGGATATCTCACTGAATAACTGGAAAGGAGGGCTTTACCCTGGAAGGGTTGCTAGGGTGTTAGTTTATGGGAGACCCAGCGGACAGGCCAGTATTAGCATGTGACAGGGAGTTCAAGCTGAGTCTGGAGCTGAGATTCAGGTGTGTACTAGCTGGCCAACAAGGTAGTCACACCAATTTGTCCGTGTGCTGTGGACACATGGAAAGTTTATTTAGGGACATATGCCCAGGCATGCCCCCGATTTGACTGTAGCACACAAGACCCATGGCAAAGAGCTTGAACCCTGACTAGTTTTGGAGGTAAAACACATGCAGACCTGAGGGATAAATGGGAGGTGGAGAGCAGTGGAAACCCGGGGAGGGGTGCTGAAGGCCCAATTCCCCCCAGCTCCCACTCAAGGAATAGAGCCCCTAGTGAGTCTGAACCAGCACTGTCATCTGCTCTGCCCTGGTATTTGCAAGCCTCCCAGGGGGGAATACATCATCATTCTCCTTCTGTAGTTTCAAGCAAGATGACCTCTCAGTGTACGCCAGTCACTCTGCCTGGTCCCTGACCAGGGAAAACATGATCTGATCTTGTTCTGGAATGCTGAGAAGACTCTCAAGCAAGATTTTTGACCACACGCTCTTTTCTCTGTGTGCTCTTTCTGGAGAACTGAACCTGTGAGTGAGATGTACTTCCCCAGTGCACAGAACCCTCACCCCACCCTGCGGTAGTCGTAGAGATTCCTGGGAGGTACAAGAAAGGTGAAGTTCCCAAACTGCCAATCCAGCCTGTGGGGTGCACATAAAAGACAGCCCCCAGTGATTCTCAGAAAAGCCTGCAGAAATGGGGGTGGGGGTCAGGGTGGGGTCGGTTAAAGTTGCTGAGATTCACTCAGTAATCCTGGAGTGCAATCCTGCGTTGATGAGCAGGACTGATAGCCAGCTAGTCAAATACAACCTGTTCCAGTGTGTCTTCAGGTATGTTACAGGTTGTGCGCACAAAACCCTATATACCACGTGTACGTGAGCAAAGACAGCAAGATCACAAGCACCAATGACTGAAACAGTAAAAGAGTAGGAGAAACACAAATACTTTTCCCTTTTTTTTAATTTTTTGCTTTTGGGTTTATTTTATTTTATTTTATTTTTTTTGTCATAGCCTTCTTATAAGACTTTGGCTTTGGCAAATCGTAATTGATCACCTATTGGTCAAACTTCTTTCTTTGTCGTCCCACAGTGAATGCTGATTTCAAAACAGAAGAAATCCATAATTTGTGGCTTCAGTTTCACTTATTCTCTGTGCTGAGCCCAAGGTCACACTCAAGACAGCACACACACCAAACAACCGCAGTTTACAAATGGGTGGGGCCCTGAAAGTACACTTGTAAATTGGTTCCTGGAACACTGGCGCATTTTCCCAAGAACACACGGTAAGAAGGAGTTCTCCACTTTCAGGCCAGCCAGCCTGTAAAGCTCTAGTTAACTCCTGGAGGTTTGAAGCTAATTCCAGGAGTCAACACACAACAGGGAGACAGAAGATGGAGCAGGGCCAGGGAAGTGGGGCTGGGTCTGGAGAGTGGGGACTGTTCTGTCCTTGAAAGGAAGAACTCAATGGCACAGTCATTTTGAGCACAAAAATTTCAGAACCGGTTGTCATAGCAAAATATCAATACCTTTCTTTTCAAATAGCTTTTTTTTTTTTTTTTTTTTTTTTTTTTTTAATGGCTTAGGACTCACGAGAAGTTGCAAAAATAGCACGGAGAGTTTCTGTGTACCCTTCACCCAGTTTGTCCCATGATCATATTTTACATAACTATGGTGTATTGTCAAAACCAGGAAACTGATGTTGTCACAATACTGTTAACACAGGTAGGGAGCTTACTCCGATTTGCCCAGTTATCCTTCTTCCCCACCCAAACAAATATAATGCTTTGGAATTATTGGGTCATTTTATTTTTCCAGTGTTACAAATGCTAAAAATCTTTATTTTTGCAACAAATTCTCCTATTCCTCACTATAAAAAGTTTAACTGACAATGTTACTTGAATGAAGAATGAGTAGGCTTTATATTCGTACAAATCAATTTTGACATTGAAAGGTAAAGATTTTTAAAGTTCCTAGAATATGCCATATTTGTAGTCAGAGAAAGAATTTATGAAATGACAACTCCACAAGATAATCTGAGTCAGTCCTTGATAAAGGATTATGGGCCTGGGTCCGGCTTGCACAGCACCATGAACCGAGTGAAGTCCTGCTAGCCGAGTTATTGGATCTTGTTGGTCCTTAATTACTTGATTACAAAATAAGGAAATTGGACTACATGACTTCAAAATGTCTATCAGTTATAAAAAGAACCCCTACAATAGCTTTTGTCAGAAGTATTGTATAAGAGGTCTTTATAGAAAGCTTAAGATGGTTTTAATGAAAACAAAACAAAAACGGACCCAGGTCTAACGCAAAAGCAAAAAATGTCTTGTACTTGTATGAAGGTCATGGGAAAAGTATGAAAGAGAATGCAAAGGCAGCAGCACCATGGCGGGGACAAGGAGACCCACCTGCAGGTGGCTGGGGACGCAGAACTGGTCTGCATTCCCCATAAGCCATTTGGACAAATGATGTTAAACCTTTCCAAGCCTGTGTTTCTCCTCTGTAAAAGGACCAGATTCCTGGGGACTGTGGTTCTGAGGAGTAGAAGGGATGTAGAGGGGAAAGCGCAAAGCAGAGCCCTGAGCAGAGTCTGGGTCCAGGAAGGTTACCAGAAGGCCTGGGTGGGGTGGGTGTGTGTGTGAAGGGCATATGAAAGACAGGCTGGGAGGAAGTTTTCATTTAGATGAAAGACTGAAAAGACCAATCAGCCTACCTTTTGGTGCAGTGAGCTTCCGTGAGGAGCCTCTGCTTTTTGAGGACACCTCTGGAAGCTAATATGTTTTGGGGTTCAGAGGGGATGGTCACCCTGGCCATTCACTGAAGTGTGAGGCTGAGCTGAAGAAGGTGACTGGGCTTCCCCATGAGGCACAAGAGTGACCCATGGTCTCAGCAGCCCTGACCTGGCAGAGAGGCAGAAATGAGTAACACAGAGCTCTAATCTGTTTTTAGGACAAGTAACATGTCCCACAAACTTTTTATCTCACTGTAAGTTTGGGATTAGAATTTAGACTCTGGATTCCAGAGTCTAGTTCATGTTCATATGAAAATGAAATAAAGATTTACTATCGTCTCTTCATCTTACTGCTCATACTAGTCTCCTATCTATAAACATCTTCTTTTCCGCCTGGTCTTTGCTCCTAATATTTATACTGGTGTCTCAAACATAGCCTTCCAATGGCTACACTCAAGATAAATGCTAAAACCATCTAGACCACAATTAACTCAATAAATATAGAAAAAACTAGAACAGAAATATTTGTGTGTACTCCTGTCCAGCAGCCATCTATCACCACCATTTATATAAAAATTTCATGCTGGGTATTCTTATACTCCTCATACTATTCCTTCAGGCCACATTTTTAAGAGGTTTCATTTTGAAATTTTCAGATAGCTTTCACCTTTTGCACGTTAAGACATAGCTTTAAAATCTCTAAGATTGGATATCCCCTCTACCAGCATTCCACAACCTGCATTAGAACGCCAATGTTAATACATATATACAAACTAAAAAGGACCCAGGGGGTTCCTGGGTGGCTCAGTGGTTGAACGTCTGCCTTTGGCTCAGGTCGTGATCCCAGGGTTCTGGAATCGAGTCCCACATCAGGCTCCCTGCAGGGAGTCTGCTTCTCTCTGCCTGTGTCTCTGCCTCTCTCTATGTGTCTCTCATGAATAAATAAATAAAATCTTTTTAAAAATAATGAAATAAAAAATAAAACCTTTAAAATAAATAAAAAAGGACCTGGATTACCACAATTTATACATTTTGTCTTGGTACTTAAAGGAAAGGAGAACTTGAACTCATTGCATCTTATAGCCAGGAAATGACCTAATGATATTAATCTTATTGTACTTTTAGAAAGAAATTATGTATTGGCCCAACCAGAACTAGAAATTACTTTTTGACTCCAATATAGACTGGGAAAGTAAACCTCTGTGATTTACAAAATACAAACAAAAATTAATTCCAAAAGGAAAGTAATCCACAAATAGAAAGCCTTTAGCTCATGAAATCAGCTAAGCATCCCCCTTGGTGTGACTTTGAAAACATGGAGCTCATCCCTCTAGACCACCTTTCATGCATATATAGACTCTGGCGATGTCATTCAATCCACAAAGACTTGCTGAAGAACGTCTACTTGTGGATCCAGGGTACAATAAAGACTTCTCATGGAAATATAAATATAAGTACAAATATAAATATATATGCTTTTTTTTGCCAAAAATTGGATTGTTTGGAATGCACTATTAGAGCTGGCCCTGTTTGCAATCAAACGAGTACAGAAATTGGGAGTAAGCATTTAGAAACTTTTATATAATCTGGCATCACCATGAAGTGTGTGACCGGTGGATGGGTCTCCCTGAACAGGATGTAGATCAGTTCTGATGTTGTTGAATTCACCTTGGAGGTGTATGTGTTGTGAGCTTCAAGCTTTTCAATCCTGGTAAAACCACATATTGGTCTGCAATACATAGGAGACGGACAAACACCTTTCCTTTCCCACTGGTAGGTTGAGAAGCACTGCTATGAAATGCAGTCTTTGTCACCTGTTTCTTCCACTGAACAGGTTGTGAGCATCATTCCAGTTCAGTAACTGTGTTTCTATAACGTACTTTTCGATGAAGGTGTTATTCTTCAGTTTTTAAGTTTGATTAATTGAGAGGTGCCTCAAGTTTTAATTGATGCTTATCTCTTTCCCAAGACTGCCTGCTCTCATTTGATGATTGCATTAATGAGATTTATGTATGATGGCACTGAGATTCAGAAACAGTGCATCTCTCTTGAATGTTCAGCCCAAGGGGACCACTCTCAAACTATCGAAGGCATTCCACTAAAAGACAATCTCATCCCCAATGAGGTTCAATAGCAGAAACCTCTGGGCAATATTTTAGCAATTAATTGCACAGTGGCCTTTCACCAAGACCTTCACAAATCCCCAAGAATTAGATGTTCTGAGCGTTGGAGGGAGTATTATGGCAATTTGGCACTTGCCAGGCTGCACTGACCAATAGAAAGATGACCACCCCATTACACTTATATTACTCCCTCTCCTCTATCTGACATTACTAATCAATCATGGACTGTTTTGGACTGAGACTCAAACTTGTCCTCAATAAACGTATCCTCTAGATATCTTCTGCCAAAAGACAGGGGTGGGGCATAAGAAAAAAACCCACTTGCCATTCCTGGACTAGACCATTTGTGATGAAAAGGTTTCCAAGAATTGCAATGCACTTCACCTTGCCCTTGTGAGAACAGCACAAAACCCACAAGTACTGGAAGGGGAGTGGTGAAGGCTTGCTACTCTATACATTAGCAGAGTAAATAGGAACTCTACAAGTCTCTTGAGCTTCACTAAGTTTTTCTACCTTGTCAAAATTCCACTCTGGAATTGAGTATTTTCTCCAAGGCTACACCTTCTTCAAAGAGGACTTTAAGTCTAAGTTCCTAGATGATCAAGTGGAGAATGAGCATTGATTTCAAAAGGATAATAGTATGTATAATGGTTCCCCCCAAACCACAAACTTTCCTATAGGGAAGTCCAAATTGTGATCAACTAGCAAGAGAATGGGTCAGAAAAAGAGAATTATGAATACTGGTCAATCTAAATCAATGTTAGGCTCCAGTGTTAAGCCATATAATAATGGAAGAGCCCTGTAGCTTTTACTACATTCACATACTAAGGTAAAAAACAGCTACTCTATGCCAACTATGGTAAGAATGAGAGTGTTTCAGATATTCTTACTTGTTTATTAAAAAGCATATATATATATATATATATACATATATATATTCCCCCACCCCCCCTTAGGCTTTAGTACATGTAGTAATTCACTTGCTTAAGTTTCTTTCAAAGGACCTTTTTGGAAAGTTTTATGTCAAGATTTATTATAGTATTCCCAAGCAAACTAATTTTTCTTGTGCTTTACGAAAAGCATAAATGTCATTAAGACATATTTTGGTAACTCAACATGTGATGAATATACCCAATACTTGGTATATCCATTCCTAAATGCAATAAAAAATACCAACTATAAAACTTTAGGTGAATAAACCCAAACAATTACCTTTTCAAAAAGAATAAAGTCAGTATGTTTTACAAAGCCTGAAGGCTGTGGGCCATTGCTTATCATTTCTCTTATTGCAAGCATTTAATGATCACTGTGTTTAGATCAGCACTGCCCAACAGAACTTTCTGTGGTGATAGAAATGTTCTGTATCTGTTTATGGTAGCCATTAACCACGTTGGCCATTGAGCACCTGAAACATGGCAGATGAGGAACAGAATTAAATTAAATTTCAATGGCCACATGTGCAGATAGAAAATAGATACCAGTGTGTTAGTATAAAAAGATGAATGATTTGGCTTTTCTCTTAAAAACTTACAAAGCATGGGAGAAATAAAATGCAAACAGAGGGCTGCCCAGGTGTCTCAGCGGTTTAGCACCGCCTTCAACCCAGGGAGTGATCCTGAAGTCCTGGGATCAAGTCCCACATGGGGCTCCCTGCATGGAGCCTGCTTCTTCTGCCTGTGTCTCTGCCTCTCTCTCTCTCTCTTTCTCTCTCTCTGTCTCTCAGTAATAAATAAATAAAATCTTTTTTAAAAATGCAAACTGAATTCTACATCAAAATCCCAAATGAATTTTTATGGCACTTAATTAGGTATATAAATTTTATATGGAAGAAAAAAGCTCCTAAATAATTAAGATAATTTTGAAGGGAACAACTTTAGAGAGAGGAGGTGGGACTTGCCCTAACAAATAATTGAACTTCTTATAGAGCTGTAGTAACTAACAAGGAAATATTGGCATGGAGCTAGTGCAGTAGAACAGAATGAAGAACTCAGAAACACATTCATAGAGGATTTTTTTTTAGCAAAGTGCAAAAAAACAGGCCATAAAGAAAATTGATAAAATTTTACTACATCTGAACCTAAACTTTTTGTAGTCAGTAAGACACTATAAACAAAGTTAACAGACTGAGAAGACAGAGCCTATACAGCTGATAAAGGAGCAGAATAGACAAATATACAAATAACTTCCCAAAGTTCAATAAGAAAACAACAAGTAACAAAGAGAATACAAGCAGAGTATATAAGAGGCAGGACTCTCCCAGAAGATGAAACCTGAACGATGAGTAAGCATGAGAATATGCTCCATCTGACTGCGTCACAGACATGAAAATCAGAAAAGCGAGACTGCATTTTATACCCAGAGTATCTGCCAGTGGGCTTGAGTTTAACAAAGCTCAGTGTCAGCATGGATGTGGATAACCCCATATGTCATTGGCAGGATGCATGGTGGGACTATCCCCCAAAAGCAATTTGGTAATGTCTGGTGAAACTCCAAATAAGTACACTCTATGGCCCTGCTAACCGATTTCTAGGCATTTACCTTTGGTCAATTCTTGCACAAGTGCACGAGCGAGTGTGCACAACAGGTTCACCGAAGTGTTACTTCTAATTGTGGAAAATTAAAAATGAGCCAAATGTCTCTGGGTTGGGGAACAGATAAATTGTAGTAACAGCATTCAAAAGAATGATCCATAGCAGCTGGGGTAAATGAGGTGGATTTGTGTTTATCAAGGCTAATGGGTCTCAAAAATATAATGTGGAGTGGAAAAGAGAAGTGACAGGAAAATATGTGGAGTATGGTTCCACTTATGTAAATGTCAGTGCACCCCAAGTGCTATATATCGTTTGTGTGTGATACCTGTGTATTAAAAGGATGAAAACTGGATGAAATGAATATTAAGAACTCACGATAGCTACACCTGGGCAAGAGAGGTCTTGTGCCTTTGGGAGTGGAGCTCTGGCCCTCTTCTGCTCCAGCCCTGGGGCCAATGGGTTGTACCCACCTGAAACTCATCCCTGCTAAGTCTCTGCAGTGCACCCCTCCTGCCTCTACTCTGGAAACCAGGACCCCAAGATTCCCTGTCCAATGGTCCCGAGGCCCCTTTTCCCCCTGGTCCACCTTCTCAAGCAAGGGCCTGGTATCTGCCTCAGGGTGGGAGAGAAGGGACAGGAAACAGGATATGAGGGCTTATGAAGGAGACTTCAACTGTGTCTAGGAATGTTAGTTCTTAATAACAATATACCCAAAACAAACATAACAACATGACATTTGCTAATTCTGGGAGTGAGTGGTATTTTTTTTAGTGTTCTTTTTAATAGCTGACTCATATATACCACTTACCATGTCTCAAGTACTATTGTAAGTGATTTGTCTTAAAAACGAGACGGTTTATTACCACTCAGTTTCATGAGAAGACAACTAAATAAGTTGCCCAAGGCCACTCATTGCAAAAAGTAGAAGGGGATTTGGACCTCGTAGGTCTGGCTCCAAAGTCCATGATCTTAGAAATACTCTAGGTCTACTTGACCATAGACTACATTAAAAAAAAAAAATTAAGATTAAAATATGCAGACAAGTACAATACAAAGAAAAAGGTGGTGAAATTCTACGAAAAGATTCTTAGATGTGTGAGGAGCACAGACAAAGAGGGCATTACCTGGGAAGGAAGGCAGTCATGGTGGTAGGGGAGCCTTCACGAACTGGGTGCTAACCCCGGGTCCTTGCTGGGCAGTGAACAGGGAGGCGCAGGGTAGTGAAATGCCAGGAAGAGGGAACTTTGTGTCTGCAGGGAAAATTCAAGAAGGATTTGAGGATTTGCAAGTAGCTGTGTTTAGCTGTCACATGAAGGGACAGTTTGGTGAGGGACATAGATTAGGATCTTTAAGGGGAAAGTGAGACATGAGGATTTCTTCTGGAAGTCAAGGAAGGCTCCGATGAGTAACCCATGAGGAAGGTAGGCTGGATCTGCAGGCTGACTACAGGTGACGATCCCCCAGGGGCACTGGGAGGAGACGTGGAGAAGCATCCAGGTGTGCACACAGACTATGAACCAGGCACTGATCTAGGTGGTGGCAATATAGAGTGAACACAACAGAAATTTCTGCCCTCGTGGAACTTGCATTCTAGTGGAGAAGCGGACTTTAGATAAGTAAGTGAGATAGTAAACAAAAGGATACCAATATGCATCTGGTAGATGGAGAAGGCAGGCAAGGGAGCTGGGAAGGATCGCCGGTGCGTGTGTATACGTGTATTGGGTGGTATGGAGAAGGCTGAATGGTGGGGAGGGGGCAGTGAGCTGAGATGGTATTTGAAGAAAGGCCTACAAAGTGGGGGATGTTTAGATGATCCAGAGGTTCAGAGCCTGCAGCTGGGCCATGGTTACACCAAAAGAGAGGGCAGGAGGAAGAGCTGGGTGGGAGGAAGACAGATTAAGGCTGGGAGTCCAGGGCGCAATTAAAAATATGGGCTAGAGCCTGGAGCATGAGACGTGCCCACACAGAAGTTACCGCTAACTGGGTGATAGTATGCTCTACTTAGTAGCTGAGATCAAGGGATGAGAGAACAACAGAAACTGCCAATCAGTGTGCGTGCCCTGCACACGATCAGGTGTTTTATCCTGCACAGTACCTGTAATCCTAAGGACATCCCTGCACCCTCCATAGCCTTAACCCAGCACAAATTAACAACAGTAATAATAGCTCACACATAAAAGGGTTTACACTACATGCATGAGTCACTTTCCTGGCATTTTATGTACATTAGTTCATTTAGTCTTTACAGAGATCCCAGGAGGCTATTGATTAGCCTCATTTGACAGATGAGAATGCCGGGCTGGCCAATTAAGTTGCCCAAGGTCACAAGCCAGTGACGGGATGAAACAGGCTGAATAGAGCTGCCTGGCTCCGGAATCCTTGCTAGGGAAGGAGGAAACCTGTCAATGCTCTCCAAGCCTCTGGGCCCTTCGAGAAAAACAAGCTGAGGGTACAAAGCCTTTTTTGAGGATGGGGTGGGGTTCTGGGGAGAAGAGCTAGAGAAATTCTCAGAAGACACATGGCAAGATAAGAGACTAGGCCAGGGCAGGGAGACGGCTGACCGCAGAGCGGAGCGGCCCCGCCGCCAAAGGCTGCAGCCTGGGGGGTGGCCCGCAAGCTGGGGAAGCCCTAGCACGCAGCGGACACAGCAGCCCAAAGGAACCGGAGCAGAAGCCGGAACGCCAGAAGCCAGTGTGGACACAGCAATTCGGATCTCTGGGAGCGAATAAAGAAGTTAAAAACAACGTTCAAACAACTAAGCACCCTTTCCGGGTGATTTCAGGCCGAGAGAATAGGTCGGAGGGGCCTGGCTAAGGAAACGTGTGTCCGGCCTGAGGTCTAGTTCCACTTTAAACTTGAGGAATCTGAACAAGACGCTTCGACTCTGTAGATTGCCCAGACGCCTTTTTAAAAAAAGTTGGGCAATCCCTGAGATGTGACCAAAATCGAATCCTGCCTGGGTCCAGCCGGGCCATGGGGTAGCCAAGTGGCCTCCACGCACCGAGGGCAGGAGGGCTCGGGGGTCTCCCGGGGTCGAGGCGCGGGGCCCGGAGCGCAGGTCCCCCGCCCCCCCAGGGGACCCCTCCGCGGCCGCGGAGCCCAGAGCGCAGCGGGTGCCCCTGGCACTTCCCCCCCCCCCCCCCGCGGGGCGCGCCCCGGCCGAGCGCAGAGCAGGCTGCTGGCAGGGACCGAATGGAGCTGCGCGCCAGGCCGGAGGCTGTGCCCGTCACTCGCAGTCCGGGCCGGGTGGCCGGCGCTTGGTGGCGCTGAGCCAGGCCGCGCCGCCCACCCCGACCCCGCCGCCGGGTCCCCGGGGAGCGCGTCGCGGGGGGCGCGGGGGGCGCGGGGGGCGCGGGGGGCGCGCGGGGCGCGCGGGGCGCGGGGGCCCCGGGGCGGGGGGGCGGGAGGGCGGGCGGCGGCTGGCGCGGCGCCCAGGGGCGCGAGGCGGGAGCGCGGGGCCGGGGTGGCGGGGGCGGGGGCGGGGAGCGGCGGGGGAGGGGAGGGGAGGCGGCGGCCGGCGGGGCCCGCGCTCACTCGGAGTCGGGCCCGGCGGCGGCCGGCCGCGCGCACCATGCCCTCCTTCGACGAGGCGCTGCAGAGGGCCGGCGAGTTCGGGCGCTTCCAGCGGCGCGTGTTCCTGCTGCTGTGCCTGACGGGCGTCACCTTCGCCTTCCTCTTCGTCGGCGTGGTCTTCCTGGGCAGCCAGCCCGAGCGCTTCTGGTGCCGCGGGCCGAGCGCCGCCGCGCTGGCCGAGCGCTGCGGCTGGAGCCCCGAGGAGGAGTGGAACCGCACGGCGCCCCCCGAGCCCCGCGGCGCCCGCAGCTGCCGGCGCTACCTCCTGGAGGCGGCCAACGCCAGCGCCGCGGCGGGCGCGCT
This sequence comes from Canis aureus, assembly GCF_053574225.1. Lineage (NCBI taxonomy): Eukaryota > Metazoa > Chordata > Mammalia > Carnivora > Canidae > Canis > Canis aureus. Next base: position 49,932,079 of record NC_135611.1, read on the forward strand.
CAGCTGCGCGGACCCGCTCGCCGCCTTCCCCAACCGCTCGGCGCCGCTCGTGCCGTGCCGGGGCGGCTGGCGCTACGCCCAGGCCCGCTCCACCATCGTCAGCGAGGTGAGGGCGCCGCGGGCCGCGCGCGGGGGGCCCGGGGGCGGGGGCGGGGGCGGGGCGCGCCCGGGCGGGACGGGACGGGACGGGACGGGACGGGACGGGACGCGACGGGGCCCCGCTGCCCCCCGCGCTCCGACGGGCCCGTCGCGGATTCCCCTCCGCCGGCCCGCGAGGTGGCGGGACAGATGCTTCGGTGTCGGGGTGCACGAGAGCTGGGCGCCGACGCGGAGGTCGGGGATGCGGCGCGAGCATCCGCGGGACCCGAGCGCCCCGCCCCGCCCCGCCCCGTCCCGTCCCGCGCAGGTTGTCGCCGGGCCCGGTTCGTGCACAAAGTGGGAAATTATGGGCGGACTCGCGGAGGGGGGGCGGGGGGGAGGCGACCCGCAGCCTCTGGGGCCCGCCACTCGCTTGGGCCCGGCCGGACTGGCTTGTGGTGGTCAAGGGGATCAAGGAAGGGCGAACGGTCTGTCCTCTGGTTGCCCAAATGATGATCGGAAATGCACGGGGGACAGAGGTCGAGGCTGTCCGTGGGCACGATTTTGGTAAAAAAAACTGCGTTGGGGCAAAGAGCAACGCCTGAGAGACGTTGGGAACGCTGAGGTTTTCAATTAAGAGTTTTAATCTCCTCCCCCCCCCCCCCCGCCCCAGTAAACTATAGGAAGGTAGCAGAAGTGGCTAGGAGCCTTACAGGCAGACCCCCGCCCCCTTCCTGGGGGTGGCCGCCCCGCATCTCCTTGGGTGTGTTGGGGCAGGCAGTGGGCATTGGCGGTTAGGTGCCCCCATGCTGGGCTGCGATGACAGTTTGCATCTTCATCTTTGTAGCTCAACTGTGGGGACTGCCTCCCCACCGAGGCTGGGTGGCGGCAGGAATGAGCACTCTCCTTGAACTTGGTGGGCGACCATAGATCAGAGTAATTTCTAAAAACTGTCACTGTTAAAGGTGACCTCATGTCTCTGGTGCTGGGATTCTAGATCTTTGAGGTCTTGGAGGTTCTATGGTGCCCTGTGGGTATGGTCCAATGCTAAGTACTGTTGAGATATAACAACCCATGGCAGCCCATCCAGGCAACGTGTGTGTGGTGTTCTGGGTACTTTAATTTCTACTTAATCTGTGAGTAATGATGAGGACTGCCTCATGAACTAGGGCGATCGTGTCCTTAGGGATTTCATAGATGAAATGGCCCGAGGGTGGACTTCCATAGGACAGAGCATTATCACTGGTACTTCCCAAGAGCAACAACTGTTTGATGGCAGCCTGTATTCCATCTAGCGTAGCTGCTTAGCACTTACTTCCCAGGTAAACTGGAAGATAGGACTCTGGAGAGAAGGCACCTGGTTTTTGAGGGCATTTAAACCTCAAATGAAGAATAAAATGAGCCTTCAAAGCAAAATGCACACTCAAGTGGGGTTTCTGTGAGCAAACGTGATCCCTGCACATCGGAGAAGACAGACATAGAAATCTGTGGAGTTAATGCCCAAATACTTGAGAAACATTCTGGGGTTCTGGAGGTTATTTCAAGGAGGGCCAGGGGGTCTTATGAAGGTCATTGGCTCCCAAGAGGCAATGTGGAAAGTGGAAGGTCAGGAGACCTGCTGTGGCACCGTCTGCAGCTAGCTGTGTGCCTTGGGTACATCACTTAACTTCTCTGAGCTTAGCTTTCTCATCTGTAAAATTAGAGGTTGGATTAAGCCCTTTACAGTCCTGCAGTGTCATCAGTGTTATAGCTGGATGGCTGCTCAGGGGGCTCAGAGCAACGACAAAAATTTTCAAGGAAAAGTAGAATGATATTCAGCATGCACTCTCTAAGACAACCAGCAAATTGTTGCAGTATATTGGAGAGGGTTTTTTTTTTTTTTTTTTGGTCCCAAATTATTTGCTTCTTTTGGTTTGTTTTTAATGTTTTGATTCCTAAAAGGACCCATCCCCATCCCATTCAGGAAGTTCAGCCATTCAGAGCAACTCCTTTTCTCTCAGAGTTCTGCTTGGCTAATATTTTACCGTCTTTGGTTTTAAATATGATCCATTTAGTTTTGTTTTTCCACATTCTGTCAGGATTAAAGGGACTTTACTTCTGTCTTTGGTTAACACTGTTCCCAATGCACTTTTACAGACACAAAGTTTAACACACTAATCGTGGAAGGGGGGTGAATCGTGAGAGTTTTGAAGGTGGAAGGGCAGACCAGATTCCAGAATGTCTCCGTATGACTACTATGCTTCATCTTTGCACCACTGTGGGGAGATATCATGGTCCTGGTTTTGTAGAAGAGATACCTGAGTCAGGAGATGTGGAAGGATCTACCAGAGTCCCAGACCTTTTAAGTGGCCCAGTTGGGTAGAGATCTAAGGATCACAAGTGTAAATAATTCTCCTCTCCTCCATGCAGTGATCGAAGTCTTCCGGACAAGTCCACGCAACATAACCACTCACGCTTTAGAAGCTGCAGGGAATCCCATGGAACCTTCATATTTACTTCATTCCTCTGGCCAGCCTGCCATTATATTTCATTTTGTGGCAAATCAGGAACACAATCAGCCATAATCAGCCAGACCAGCGGATAGGAATGACTCCTCTTGATGTGAACATTGTAGGATAGGCACTTGAGCCTCACCCACTATCTTTCCATCTTACAAAGTGAAACAGCTCCAAGGAGTGAAATCAGAAATCAGTGCCAAGTGCAGGGCTGTTTCAATCCAGCCCCCTCACTTATTTCTCTTGCTCAAGGCAAGGCAGTAGAGTTTTCATCTATATGCAACTCCCTCAGGGCAGACTTTCTAACTTCTGAATCAGCCTTGTCTGCTTGTCAGATACTGGTCGCAATAAAGCATGATAGAATGAAGAAAAGTCTGAGCCCCCACCACTCGAATATTCCAGTTCATTGCCTAGGGAGTAAATTTCTGAAATTGATGCTAGGACTTTTCAATGTTTGCTTGTATGCTGTAAATGGAGGGAAAAAAGGAAAGAAAAAGAGATTCTCTTTAGTGTCTCACTGAACTGGGCTTCAGAGCACCTTTTAAAAATAGTTCAAATAACTCTTGTTTTTCCTTTTCCCCCACAATAAAAGGACAGTCCAGTTGAGGGAAGTAGGTGCCACGCTGGAGAGAGTGGTGGTTGCTTTGTGGGGCTTCACATGTCTCTGCTTTGCTTCTCACGCCTCTGTCCCACGACATAAGGCCAACCCCGTAGGTCATCCCACAGACATCAGTGCCACCAGCATCCTGTCCTCTGACTTTGTCAAGCATGGAATTGCACTGCTGTGGGTACTGGAGAAAGTCTCTCCAGGCCCAACTTTTAATCTGGGCTCAGTCTCTGATTTGCTCTGGTTGCTTTAGAAAGATCTTGTTTCTGCACAGTGGTGTTTCTATTATTTGGGCCTCCCTTGGTTCTTGCTGAATCAACATCACCCATAGGACATCTGTTTTATTATTATTTTGAAGACCCACATATGTCACTGTTCGTTTTTATTTCATTAATTTCTCCTCTTTATGATTTGTTCTTGTTTTCTGGATTGACTTTTGGTATGCTTCTCTCCACAGAAGTTCGAGGCATGCTTAGTTATTTTCAGCCTTTCTTCTTTCTTCGTATAAATATGTAAAGCTATAGATTTCCTTCTATGTTCTTTTTTGACCATATCCGACAAGTTTTGAAATGCAGGTTTTACTTTTTATTCCATTCTCAGCATTTGTAATTTTCATTATTATTTCATCTTGGCCCATGATGTTTTTATCTTTTTAATCGTTAACTTCCAATTTAAATTTGGTATGGTCAGAGAACATGGTCTGTGTGACACTGCTTCTTGGGACTTTACTGAAGTTTGCTTTTTGGCTTTTAAGAGGTCAATTTTTAATAGACGTTCCTTACATGCTCTGGAAGAATGTACAGTCTTTAGCGATCAGGGACAGGGTTTACAGATATCCCATATTTGAAGCTTGTCACATGTGCTGTTAAAATAGCTTAGATTCTAATTAACTTTCCATTTGCTTGGTCTGTCAAGATTAATTAACAAGTATTGAGATTTGCCATTATGTTGGTGGATTTGTCAGTTCCTCCCTGTATTTCCAGCAGACTTAAAAAGTTACATACATGGAGCAATTTTATTGGATGCGTGTATTTACAAATTTAGATTTTGCTTGTAACCTGCATAGTGAATTGAACCTTTTTCTAGTGTGTAGGGACTCTATCTAAAATCCATGATGTATATTGTCTTACTGTCTATTTTGTCTCAGCTTTCTTTTAGTTAATATTTGCCTGTTGTATCTTTTGTTATCTGTTACTTTCAAATTTCCCATGTTCTAAGAGTTTAGATGTATCTTATAAAATGCATATAGCTTGATTTTAACTGGTTTTTGGTTTTTAACTGGTATGCACAGTCTCTTTACATTTATTGTATTAATTGGTATGTTTGAGCTTGTTGTATCATATTATTTTTCTTTGTCTTGTTCTTTCTATGCTTCTTTTCCTCCCTTTAAAAAATGATTTTTCAATTTGTTTTTCTTACTCTATTTTGTTCCTTCCTTTATTTGTTTGGAATGTAATCCTTTATTGCAGTTCTTTTAGTGGCTACCCTTGACATTTTACTATGTTTACTTAACAGAGCCTGAATTTAATACTGCAACCTTCTCAACAATTTAGGAGCTTTCAACACTTTGACTCAGCCACTCACCCCTTGTATTACAGGCATTCTTAGGCAATATTCTAGGTCTTTCCTTTTTTATTCTTAATTTGTGGTCTTTGTGTAGAGCATATAAGCTTGGGTTTATATTGACACTTTATCTGCTTATCATTTCATACAGTATCTCCTTTCCCCCTTCCTTTGACACAAATCTTTAAAATTTTGGTGCGTATCTCTAGGTGGTACATGTTCTCGGTTTTTGTTTATATGGAAATGTCTTTGTTTCCTTGTTATTCTTTTTTTAAAAAAAAGATTTTATTTTTAAGAAATAACTCTACACTCTACATGGAACTCAAACCCACAACCCTGAGATCAAGATTCACATGCTCCACCGACCAAGTCAGCTGTTATTCCCCATTATTCTTGAAAGATGGTTTTGCTAGGAAAATAGTTCTATGTTGCCAATTATTTTCCCTGAGCCGCCTGAAGATGTTAGTTCTATCTTACAGCTTTCATTTTGCTTTGGAGAAATATGCTGTCAGTCTCAGCATCCTTTTTGTTCAGGTTGTATCTAAGTGGCTACTTCTTATATTGGCCCAGATTGATTGCACATTGCCTCTAAAAGGCATCTGGCATAAAAAAATAAAAAAAATAAAAAAATAAAAAATAAAAAAAAAGGCATCTGGCATATAAAGGGCACCTGAAAAATAGTCATTGAAAGAACCAATTATTGTATTTCTTTTAACTGAATTTTGGGGAATTCTCAGCCATTATCTCTTCCGTGTTTCATTTCCCTGTTCCGTTCTTTCCTTAATTCAACATAAGTTGGACCTTCTTTTGCTATCCTTCATGACCCTTAACATCTCCCTCATATTTTCCACTTCCATATCTATATGTATAGTTGAGATGTTTTTTCAGACCTACCTTCCAGAATATTGCCTCCGTACTCAGCATTATCAGCTCAGCTCTTTAATCCACCCATTGAACTTCGTATTTCAACAATTATCATTCTCATTTATCAAAGTTATATTTGTTATATATCAAATATGCCTGGCCATTTATTGGTAGTCTCTCATTATTGCTCATTTTTTAATCTCTTTAAGTATTTCACATATGATTACTCTTTATTTTGTTTCTTGGCCCTTACACTATCTGAAACCTTTGGTGTTATAAATCTCTCATTTGTTGCGTGTTTAGTGTTTGTGGATTGTAAGCTCCCCGGTGGTTGATCTCTTTGGGAAACGAGAGAGGATTTTCCTTTGCTTCCTCTGAGCTGGGGGACAGTACTGATTTGGACTCACTTTCTCCTTTCCAAACTTCCTGGGTGAATCAACAACAGCTGAATCTGTCATTGTTGTCTTTTTATTTTTATCAGAGGTATGTGGTTTTCCCTCACTTCCTGAAGCAGTAGTAATTCACCACAAATTATATTTTATGCTGAATCTTATTTTTCATCATATCTGAGGTGAGGTGTGATAGGTGTGGTGAAGTGGTGCCTTCTTCTGATTGAGGATAAATCAAAGCAGAATGGGTACTGACCTTGACCTCAGCCTTGGAAGACACGGAGGAATGGAAGACAAATATATGAGGAACAGGATGTTTCATTTTCTTACTCTCTCATCTTTGTTACCATTTTCTCTATAGCCATTTATTAAATGCCCTCTGGAGTACTTGTTGGTGTGCATTCCTGGGACCCACCCACAGAGAGTTGGAATCAAAAGATTGAGGTGGGGTTTGGGCATCTTTATTTTTCACAAGCATGTAAAGCCCATGCAGGCGGTCCGTGAGCAATACATGGGGACATGCTGGGTGTTTCTTTATGAGGAGCATGATGAGAATATCATGAGTGAAACTGTTTTATGTGTGGTTGAAGCAAGTGTCAGTTCCTCCAAACACATTCCTTGCAGACCTTGGATCAGAAGCATCACCCCTTTACCTGAAGGCAGGAGTCCCAGATTTTATCTGGTGAAATGCTGCTGTTTACCTACAGAAAGCTTGAAGCCATCCAGAGATGGGCAGCTGACCGTGAAATCCTGCAGTTGATTGGAGTTTGGTGCCCACAGCTAAACCACACTCCCTGTGAATTTTGGCAAACCGAGAGTGTAGCTCGGGGCAGAGGCAGGGTCACAACCGAGTGGGATATCCAACAGATATGACAGTGATATCTATACTTTTTGGTGTATCTTTGGGATTTGATGGATCTGGGCCTAAATGTCAACTCCTCTGTATTCCAACTTCACAGAACCTGCCTCAGCCTTGGTGTCCTCAGCTCTAGAACAGGAGTAATAACACCGACCACACTGATTGGTCAGACAGCTGCATCCAAGTGCCTGTCATTGTGCCTGGCCATAAGCGATGTGCAAAAATATTGGTTTCTGTTAACTTGTAAAGACTCCTGAGCTGGGTAGGGTTAGGGAAGGAGAGAGGGAATAAGTGGTGTACCAGATCTGACCTTGCTAGACTGAGCTCTAGTCTAGCAAAATACATCACTAATAAATTTGCCTTAAATATTAAAATCAAGCAAACACGTATCTTGGGCACTAATTTGCCCTTAGGGCAGAGAATGCCCTGCATTTTTCCTCCCTGAGCCAGAGCTAGGTCTATTTCCCAGCTTTCCTTGCAGCTGATAGGTCATCAGACAGAGTTCTGGTCCGTGAAGATGGGAGAAGTAATATATGACACTGCCAGGCCTGCAAGCCAGAATAACCTTCCTTCTGGCAATCCCACTCTCTTCCTTGCTTCCCTCACCTGCCAGCAGAGAAAGCTGAAGCCCTAAAATGTGGTGAAGTCTTTTATGGAGGAGGTCCATTCCTGAAAGCCTGTGGGGGGTTTGGGGGGGTGGTCGAGGAGTGCCCACCATCCTCCCCTCCAGCTCATCTGCATGAGAATGTGGAATTAAGGAGAAATAAACTTTCTTGTATGAAACCACTAAGATTCGGGGATTGTTTGTTGCAATTCAGAGTGAGTCTATCCTGACTAATAAAACATTTGAGTATATTTCCTATAAGTTGCCAGTACCTGGTTACGTGGTAAAGAAGCTTGTTCTTTCAAGATAATCCGCCACTTGATCTGCTCATAAGGCCACCCTGTCCCTGTTCATGGGTGTCTACAGCCCTACAGGCCCCTGGCCTCTACAGCACCCAGTGCACCAACCCCTCCAGGGCATGTCCAGCTGCCTTCCCCAGGCTCTGGAACATGCTGTTTCCTTTTCCCAAAATAACTTTCCTCTTTCTCCATATGGCCATCCCATCTTTAAAAAAAAACTGAACAAACATTTATTTATTTATTTATTTTTAGAGAGTGTGAGAATGCAAGCAGAGGGAGGGTTGGAGGGGGTGGAAGAGAATGGGTAAAGAATCTCAAACAGACTCTGCACTGAGTGCAGAGCCTGATGCAAGGCTTGATCTTATGATCCTGAGAGATCATGACGTGAACTGAAATCAAGAGTCAAATGCTTAACCAACTGAGCCACCCACGTGCCCATGGCCAGTCCATTTTTTATGCAGCTAGGAGTTACCTATTCGAGAAGTACCTTCCATAATTTCCACTCGCCCCCTACCCGCCAGCACACACCCTCTGATTGTGTTCATCACTGCCTCTCTTGTCAGACTGCAGGTTTCTTGAGGGCAGAGACCATGTTCAGTAAATATTTGTGATGAAATTACATGCTATGTAACAATTTTTGTGGATCAATTTAGTGAATCAGTAAGAAAAGAATTGAGTGACAAATTTGACCCCTTTTATGGTTTTGGTTAAGCCAACCCTGAAATTGACCTTCATAGATTAAAATAAGTTCTTCTTCCCAACAGGGCTCCTGCTCGTTCTTTCTCTTTTACATTCATTTTATGTTTCAATTTGGAGAAAATGGACATTTTAACAATTTTGGTATATTGAATGTGCTATATTGATATAATTTGAATTGATAATTATTATTATTATATATTATTAACTTTATATATTAGTGTATTTTATAAGTATATTATAATAATTATAATTTGAATTGATATACAGTGGGTTGATATATTGCTACATTTTTCTAGGCATAATTCAGCTTCTCTAAGCAGTGTTTTATTGTTTTCAGTAATGATTTTACATAAATTTCACTAGTTTTATTCCCTGGTGTTTGCTGTTTCATAGGTAGCATTGTATGGGGCTCCCCTTCACACCCATGAGGTCTGACAAATCCTCCGGTGGCCACAGCCCTGCAGAAACTGCCCTCTTCCCTGCAACCCCCACCGGAGCAGAGGAGTAACAGACTGCACCTCTGTCTCCTATTTGCACATGGGATCTGTAGTCCCCAGAATCCTAATCTGGCGGATATGACCAGGAACATGAAAAGAACCAGGGAATAGAACTGCTGGCTCGTTTAGGCCATAATTGTTATGTGCTGACGTTTACTGTGCAGAAAGGGCTATGTGTTCAGCTGTCCCGGCACTTTCTGGCACATCTGTGTCTTCAACCTAGCCACACTCCAGGAGCAGCTGGGCACGTGTGCGGGGCCTGGGTCAGCGAGGGGCACACGGGGGCCTGGCTCTCAACAGTTCAAAGACAAAGTGCTGAGCTCTCCAAAGCCACGGAGGGAGCAGACACTGCCTACCTTTCGGAACAAAGTAAAGCCATTCTAACACTCTTCCTTATTTTTTCCTTTCTTGAACCACAGCCAAGGAAGGAAGTTTGTTTCTTGTCTATGAGGAAGAGCAAAGTTTCTTAAGATTCCTGATACAACTTTTTAGAATGACAGATGATGGAAATGCCATGGTCTCTGGGTGAGAGATCCATCCTGGCTTTCCCAGGACTGCTGCATTCTAACTGTTCTGTGCTTTTACTCTTTAGGAGTAAAACAAAACAACGTTGAGGCTGGCACTTGCATAGTAACAGAGAAAAAAACAGGCGTGAACTTTAGGAGCCAAGAAGAAGGTGAATAATAAATGTAATTTTAACAAATTCTCGTATTTAAATTCTGTAGATAGTGTGGGCTCTGTGCAGCACATCATGCAAAGTGTAAGATTGATTCAGTAATTTAACTTCAAAAACAGTGTTTGGGGAAATTAAAAATGAAAGTCAGGGAATGAGCATCGTGATTATTGTTGAATATTTTCTAAAAGCTGGGACCGTAGTCTCTGATTCATCAGTGAAGCAGATGCTGCAGTGGACAGAGTGCTGATCCAAGACTCAGAGCCCGTTGTAGATCACTATGAGGGACTGGGGACAGTGGGTAACATCTGTGAATTTCTGTTTCTCTTTCAGAGTAAAGCAGTCAATTGTCAATGGATTTCCAAGATTCTTCTGTCATTCTACCACCAAATTCATTATCAGGTCCCTGATGTATTTAATTCCTGACCCTGAGATCAGGGTTGTCACATCCACACAAGAGTGGGAACATATCTTGGAATGAAGCTAATTTAAAGCCTAGAGGTGTTAGTTTCTGGGAATTAGGATGGATTCCTTCCCAGAGCAACTTTCTTCCTGGTGGGAATGCTGTGCTCTGAGTGTTGTACACAGGAGGAGAGGGGTGGGGAAGGGGATGGATGAGTGTCCCTGCACTCTGGAGCAATGACGCATCCTGCCTTCTTTAACATTGACTTTAGACCCTAGGGCCTCATGGAGCCTCTGAGGTGGGCCATGCCATAGGCCACCCGTGCAATGAAAACGCCCAGGGGGAGGCAGGGTGGATGCAAGCCTGGACTTCAGAAACAAAGGTGATTATTATGCTGTCAAATCCTGTCTTGGGAGGCAGGTGACTCTCTGTAGCATTGCTGTAGGGCAGGAGCAGGGGAGATGGCCAAGTGGCAGGTGGTGGGTCTCTGGATTTCCATTTTAACAATGATCACTGGGGCCAAAAGTAGAAACAGTGATATGGAAAAATGAGCCAGAGCTTCATCAGCCTGTCCATACTCACACCTTTTGGCCTCAATTATCTGATCATCAACACTCAATCATTGAACTTGACATTGAGCTTACACGTTTAAAACACTTAAGTATTTTAAAGTAATTCTGACAAGGTTGCATCTCTTTAGGGGTATATAACATTTCTTTTATGGGTTTTGTTAACTTGTGTTTATTTGTAACAAAACCTTAGAAAAGGTGTAGGAGACTTTGTTTTATAGAAAATAGTTCAGAGACAAACTTTGGAAGCTTCAAATAATGTGAGTAGTTAGATGCACTTCTTCCTGGGTGCAGATAACAGCAAACTAGCACTCTTGCTCTCCTCACACAAATGATTAGAGAGTTTTTTCTTGTTGGGATGCTGGCAGCTATTTTAGCAGTTGTATTTTGAGACAGAATTAAGTTTTCTTGACTTCATAATGCAGAAAAAAGAGTTTCACCTGTAAGACTTAAGTTAGTATCTCATCATATGGGATGCCATTTTATTTTATATGGAATGAAAGTTTATTTCATTACTGCATGCTTTATGAGGCACAGAGGCAGGCTTTGAAAATGGTGGTTTTCTAAGAAATGGTACACAATGGTGCCTGGAAGACTCAAGGAAGGTCTTTATAGAAATCAGATGAAGCTAGGGCCTTGGCAGGTAAGGAAACGAAACAGATTACCAGCCCTGATTCTCAGGCAGTGGGACCCGTGAGGCTCTTTGGTCTCAATGAAATCCGATGGCTTTGAAAGTTTTTGCTGGTAGTGTTGCTGAGTTTCTGGAAGGACGGCCCACCTGCTCATGAGCTAAGGAGGGAGGCTGAGGGTACTGCAGCCGTCCTGAGAGAAGTCAGAGTATCCATGACCTGGAGAGCGTATCCGGACAGTGCTTACCTAAAGCAGCCTGGGCCCCCTCCAAGAGTACAGCTCCTGTCTTAGATGCTCTCCTCATCCTCTCGGCTTGACAGTGTCTCATGTCTCAGGCGCCTTTTTCAGTTGTTGCTTATGTCCCATGTACGCACAGGGTGGCTCTGATTTCACGGGGCTCCTGCCAACTGGAAGCGTTGTGCGGCCCACGGCACAAGATGAAAGACAGCATGTGTGTCTCCAGCCCCTGGGGAGGGATGCCATAAGCTGATGCCCCGGAGACATAAACAGAAGGGGTAAGTGCCAGGACCTCCCCTTCTGAAGATTGATCGTAGCGCATTTATCGTAGCGCATTTATGGGAATTAAAAGAGTGTGGAGCAAAGAAGATGATTTTCTAAAAGCATTGTTTTGCAGACATCTACTGAGAAACTGGTTCCTTTTCATTGTTCTCCAGTGAATGTTTCAAAGCAAACACTCATATGGAAGTCACAGGGATAATTAAAAATACTAAATATCCAAGATAGGGGAGAAAATTAAGTTGAAGCTAATTAAAAGTAATGTGGCACCAATTTTTAAAAAGTCAAATAAAGGAAGAAATCTCAGAGTTCCTGTAGTGTAAAGGACATTGTTCCAAGATCTTTCCCCACAGAAGTTCTTGATCTCTGTGTGTCTCGGCAACTTGATAGTGATGTGATAGATTTATCTGAGGCCATCTTTTGTCAGCCACGCAGCATCCCTATGAGATTACTGTGATCCCATATCTGGGATGTATGTGTATAAGGCACATACAGAAGAATTTTGATTTTAAACGAAACCAAGTCAAATGTGTTACCAAACCACATAAGATTGCCTTTGTAGGTAAATAGACAATGACCATTTATGGTTGCAAAATTCTGTGAAGAAATGATCAAACTTCAGATCTGAACTGGCATAGTGAGGCCTATCTCCTAAGGCAAATAAGTGGATGAGAACATAGCAACATAATTAGTGGTGTGAAGATGGGCAAATTGCTTAGAGTTGTTTTCCAGCTCGGATTCTTAGAAATGGGAATACTAGCTGTTGTGTAGAGCTGATGGGAGGCTTATACACATGATGCATGCAGAGCACTTGTCACGTTGTCTGGCCCCTCACAAGCGCCGAGTGCCTGGTGCTGGTGGTATTGTTGATTATAGATATTTAGGACACTGGCACAGAGAACAGCTTGGGTTTGGAAATTAGAGGGGATGGCAAACACCGAGGTCCAAGGGAGGCTTTTGTTGGGCAGGCCACCAAGACTCGGCACTAAGGGATGTGGCAGGGATCCACTGTCTGCAGCTGGTATAGCTAGGGCTTAGTAATAAAGATCCAGGATACAAGGTCAGAGCCATAAGCTTTAGCAAAACTTCCCAAGGCACCTTGTTCTAGTGATGACCTGGAATTAACAGTCCCTAGCCCTGTCTAGGTGGCTCAGAGATCTACTCAAGACAGCATGCTTAGAGAGGTCGTAAGCCCACACTCATTCCCTCCTCTTGCTCTTTGTTACTAAATGTCGCCTCCAAGTCCTGAGTGTGCCTGGTCTGGTCTAGGGTTGCAGGACCCAGACTGACTCAGACTCCATGCGCTGCCACAGAGCAGAGGTAAGAACCACTGGGCTAGGTAGGGCTTTGAACTTCCCTAAGACAGGACATGGGCAGAAAACCTGACAGCATCTAGAAATGTGGGCAGCCCGGGGGGCTCAGCGGTTTAGTGCCACGTTTGGCCCAGGGCCTGATCCTGGAGACCTGGGATCGAGTCCCGCGTTGGGCTCTCTGCTGGAGCCTGCTTCTCCCTCTCCCTCTGCCTGTATCTCTGCAGAGATATCTCTGATATCTCTCCCCCCGTCTCTCTTTCTCTCTCTATCTCTCTCTCTGTGTCTCATGAATAAATAAATAAAATTTTAAAAAAATAAAAAAAATGCTTTTACTCGCATTTATGTAAAGGAGAGCTTTCCTGATTGAAGTTGTGACTGTTTTATTTGCTGTTATTTGGGAGTAGGAAGCACTGTTGGAGGTGACAGTTTGAGCGGTTGTCGTTGGAACTGGTGCGTTGCGTTCTGTGTCCCCAGAGAGCAGGCTGCTGCCCGGGAGAGTCATTGGTGAGTGAAGGACAGCCAGAGGTACACCCTGCAGCCCTCTAGCCCCAGTGTAGAATGTGCTTCTTCTCTGGCCAGTTGGGATGGCAGCCTGGCACCCATTCACAGCCACCACTTCCCTAGGTCCCATGTGGCTCTGCAGGGAGAGTGGTCACTATCCACGGTCGCTCAGAGCCATGCACATGGCTCTGCCCACTACTACCTCCCTGGCCCCCTTTTGAGTGAGGGATTTTGAGAAGAACTAAAGCATCATGGTAACATGAAGCCCTCTCTACCACGTGTTGCCTTTCACAAGCACCAGAAATCCTCCAATAAATCTGGACAGCAAAGCTTCTCTAAAGGTGCTGTGTTAGAATGCACTGGTGTGGCTTATGCCTACTTTCTGGTAGGGTCAATAAGACAAATTTGCCTCATATTTTTGGGCAGTTTTCAATGGCTATATCATGTCATAGTTTGATTGTCTTGTCATGAGAAAATGGCCTCAGAGAGAAAAGACCAAGAGTACCTCTCCAGCTATGAAATGAGCACACGACAGTGATGGAGGGGCCAGTAATCATGAGTATTGGGATTCAAGCTGGAGTGGAGGTGAATTTGGGCTAAATTGCTCTATGTGTTAAGCAACTCAGTCTCTTGACATTGAGTAGACACTAAAATTTAATCCATGAAAATAGCTTAATACCCAATAGGGACACAAAGCCATTCAGTAATATACTACATATAACCTTATAGTTACTAATGCACCTTCCTGCTTGGAATTATTTTTCTTATTTAATTACCAGAGAACATTAAAACATAGTAAATAGTCAACTCATTTAATCCTTATGCATCCTGTGAGGCATGTGCTGTTTTGTAGGAAAGAGAAGTAAGGTACAGAGATATTAAGTAACTTGTCTCATGTCTGGAGCAGTAGGAAGGAGAATTGGAAAAGATGTTTTTGATGTCTGAACCAACAAGAGATTAACTGATGTTTCTGGAATATAAAAGGGACTTCTGTAGATCAACAAGAAAAAGGTAACAAGTCTTGTAGAAGAACTGACAAAGGTATGGACAGTTTTCATGAAAGTAGATTCAAAAGGCCATTAAGCATAAGAGGCAATGCAGATTCATTCGTAATCAGAGAAACAAAAATGCAAACAAGAGAGCGTTTTACATGCATTAGGCTGGTTAGAAACTATAAAATCCAGCGATGCCAAGTGTTGGTAACTTGCCAGGTAACTACTGGAGGGGATTTGCAGCTATTCTCCAGAACAGTCTGGAACTATTGATGTCAATCAGGTGTCCACATACATGTACTATGACCCCTATGACCCAGCAATTCCACTCCTATGCATAAGTCCCATAGGAAATTCTCAAACCCATCCATCCATCAGGAGGCAGGTATTAGGGTGCCTCAACTCCAGAGAGTTGGAGGCAATCTGAAATGTAGTGGATATATCCCCATGCAGTAATCAGAAATGATGGATTAGATGTTCACATAGCATCATGGATGGCCCATAAAGCATAGGGCAGAATAAAAAATGAGAAACAGAGAGAGGTCTAGGGTACAAGACCATTTACATAAAATTAAAAGTATGTGCACACAAAACAATACCGACTCCACGTGTAGACGAACAAAAAGATACACCTTAACACATCCGGATGATTTCTTTGTGGGGATGGGATGAAATAGGAATAGCAATAAATTAAAATCAATCAGTAAAATAAGACAGGGATCCTGTGTAGCCAGTGACTAGAATCAACCGTCTTCCCTTAAGGCTCAAAACAGATGAAAACCCATTTATATCTCTTTGCCAAAGAAAGCCAGGGGTCTTATAAAATAGATGCCTTGGAAACCACCCCAGCCATTAGCCTGTTGAATGGATTGGCCTGGAACCTAGAAATCTAGATGGGCAATCTCCTGGGTTGTCACAAACTGTGTTTTGCTAGTCTTTGACTTTGCCATACCCACTCCTTTCAGCAGGGTAGTTCTACTTTTATCAGTTTTATTTTGGTGTTAAGATTGCTTTGTTTTCTAAGAGGGGATCTAGAGTTCTTCTAAAATAATGTTTGGAAAAACACAGGATAAATATTCCCCAGGATCCCTTTCAGATCTAAAATTTTACTTTTTAATCAAAACAACCAACCTAACTAAAAATGTCTTAAAACTCACTCAGAGTTTGAAATGTCAGCCCTGCATGTGATCGTATAGAAGACATTTTCTTGGGAAGGTGTTGGGCACTTGCTGTTCCTAATGCTTGTTCAGCTTCTCTCCATTAAATTTCAGTACACCACGGAGCATCATTTAAAGTAAATCTATGAGTACATTTGCACCTTAGAGATTAAATATGTCTCAAGTGTCCTGATACTGCAGGTGTCTTTATCTCCTATGACAGCTGGCCTGACATGTCCTCCAAAGCTGTCTACCTGTGGGGGTCAGAGGCAGCACTGCTGAAAGACAGAGATGATTCAGTGGTCACCTAGGGATGCTGTGTTCCCAGATGCAGACCACTGGGGCACAGATGGAAGGCCTTTCCTGGACACGTCACATAGAAGGTGTCTCTCAGTTTCCATCTCAAAAGTCTAATGTAATAGTTCAATACAACTAAAATGTAATAGATCGATCAAGTCCAGTAGTGCATTCCCAATGTTGCTTTTTAGTTAATCCACAGCTTTTATTATGCTTTTATGTGCTCTCAGATATAGAATTCCAGGTGTTGCTTTTGTCTTCCAACATCATATAATCTTCCTACTTAGGAAGACAGAAGGAACAGTTATTATTCAAGATCTTTGGGAGAACTAGGTTCTTGAAGTCCTATGAATGGGCAGATCTGCAGCTCTTCCAGAAACCAAATGCTTGGCCCGTCATTACTTTCCTGTTCAGTTTGTCCTCTTTCATTGTCTTTTGGTTCTTCATTGAGGTACTGTCT
This sequence comes from Canis aureus, assembly GCF_053574225.1. Lineage (NCBI taxonomy): Eukaryota > Metazoa > Chordata > Mammalia > Carnivora > Canidae > Canis > Canis aureus. The sequence goes on from NC_135611.1 coordinate 49,948,544, forward strand.
TCATCTGAGTTTCCCAGCAAGGGTTTGTATAAGTGCTACCTAATGCCTTAGGACAGCCAAGGAACATAAGTGGGGGATGTGGGGGGGGGGCGGAAGGAAGGGAGTATGCCACCTTACCATTGGGCCTTACCATTACATCCTTTAAGCCATGTGCCACATGCCCCCAAGAACCAGGCCAAGGAGGGAAAGACAGAGAGTAGGGAGGGAGAAAAGGGAAAGACGATCCAGTGGTTCCTGCCTCCAAGTATGCTGTTTCCCTCCCCAGGCATTAACTTGCTCACGCTTTAGGTTACCCAACAGAGGGAGCATGGTAGCTCTGTGGTGGAAGGCCAGGGGCGCAGGTCAAGGGCAGGAGGCCAAGAGCTGGGAGAGGAAGCCTCCATCAGGCAGTTGGAACTCCCACCGGGCTGGATTAGGAGGCAAGTGAGCCTTAGAGATTCAGAGGGGTTCAGAGAGAGTCCAATCCCGGGACCCATAGATCCTTAGGTCCTGAACAGACTCTGTCCTGAAGTCTTAGATGGGTCCTGCTCACTGGATTTTTGCCTGTCTGTTCCCAAACACCTGCATAAGGTGGGTGCCCTGCTGCCATATATTGCCCCGCTTCACGTTAGACTCCTTTGCCCCCTACTTCCTTGCAGAGAACTGCCTTCAATCCCCCACTTTTCCTGTGGAGTTTACCCTCATAATCTTGTGCTCTGCATTCCAGCCCTCACTTTCTTCTACTGCTTGCAGCTGGGCTTTCCTAGGGGGACCGGCTGTCCAGTTTTCCTGTCATTGAGGGGGTTTCCTGTGACCTAGGACTGTCAGTGTTGCATCTGGCAGAGTCCCTGGCAAGCTGGGACAGTTGGTCACCTGGACTACAAGCAGGAAAAGAAATTCACGAGATGTATAAAAAATGAAAAGTTGTGAACAACTTGGTCATGTAATAGAGGGGAATATGGTTAAATAAACACAGTGGATCCATTTGATACAGGATGACAGAGATGATAAAACTATGTTTACAAAGCAATAATGTGGAAATGCTTTAGATACAATATAGAGTTAAAAGGAGAGGCTAGGATATGAGTGTGTGCATATTGTGTGATTTCAATCATATATTTGTAAACCTTGCCTGGAGAGTCAGTTGTTGAAAAGCAGAGACTGCCTTATGCAGAGGCCTTGAAAGGAGAGACCTTCTAGGTCCTGCTGCTTACCTTTTTTCTTGACTAATTGAGATATTCTTTTGCCAAAGGCAGCACTAAAATAGAGGTAAAGCCAAGTTAACATTGTGATCACACTACATTTAAAATTGGTGAGCAGAATGCACATCGATCGTTCAAATTCACTGCTGTTGTTTTGTTCAACTTGATGGGATCACTGAGAAACAAGTCAAATCTGCCAACCTTAAAGCATACAAATGAGACTAGGTTTTCAGCAAAGGAAAAAGCACTAGATTCTTTCTCAGTAAGGCCCACTTATTAGAGGTTGTGAAATCCTATAGCTAGAGAAAGAACACTATTCATAATTTCTTAACCAAAACAATTACTTGGTTGCTTACATGAAAGCCTCCAGAAAAGAGGGGGTTGTTCAGAGAAAATAGCCTGGGGAGAATGAGCCTCTGGCATCAAGAAAACTCAGTCTGGAAACTGTCATAATGTGAGAAGAGGACTTTTCTTCACCCAACACAAAATCAGAAAACAAAGCTGGACCTTGCCTTGTTTGCTCTGAATAATCAAAAAGGTGATTGCTCCACTTAGCAGGAATTAAGGTTTGATTCTAACCTGATTTAATAGCTAATCTGTTTATATGTGTTAGAGACCATATTATAGTTTGCTTTGTCCTGTTTATATTGTTTCATAATAGAGTTTTTTTTTTTTCTTAACCATGTGATAGCCTCCCTTACTTGACTCATGAACCACCTAGGTGTTTGAGATTATGTACTATTTTGGGTTATTTTGATTACCAAATTTTAGTTTAGTCATAAAAACAGTAGCTAGCTATGTTCTGGGTGCTTTAAATATATTGTGTTAGCATCAAAATAGCCTTATGATGGAAGTAGTTATTTTTCTGTTCTCCAAAGCTTATGAAGATAGGCCAGTATGAGCTGGGTTCCTTCTGAGGTCAGCCTCACCCAAGCCAGTGACATGTCCTTACCCACCTATCTCCAGAACAGTGGTTCTCAAAGTCTAGAACCACCTGGAAGGTATGTGAGAACTGAGATTGCTGGGCCCCACCCCAGAGTTTCTGAGTCAGTCGGCCTGGGTTGGGCCTGAGAATTTGCATTTCCAATTCCCCATGTGTTGCTGATGCTGTGGGTCCCAAGACCACACTTTGAGAACTACTTGATCTAGAAAGAGGTTGGCTTTAGCTCATGTTTTTTTCATTAGTATTATGACTGGCTCACCTTACACTCGAAAGCATGACTCTTTTCAAGTTAAAGCTTCATATGAGGTTTAGTTCTTAAAAATGCAGCTTACAGGATGCCTGGGTGGCTCAGTGGTTGAGCTTCTGCCTTTGGCCCAGGGCGTGACCCCGGGATCCGGGATCAAGTCCCACTTCGGGCTCCTTGCAGGGATCCTCCTTCTCCCTCAGCCTGTGACTTTGCTTCTCTCTCTCTATGTCTCTCATGAATAAATAAATAAATCTTTATAAAAAATGCAGCGTACTGCTCCTTGATGTAGGTTCTTTCTCAATTGTTCTTTCTGCTTGGCCTCCCTCACTCTTGAGGCTCCTTCTCCACAATTGAGAAAGAGCTAGCCCAACGTGTATGACACCAGGTGGGTCTTATGCACACAGCATATTGGTCATGGCACAAATCTATTCACAGAGCAATTGGGGCTCTCTTTTGTCCATGAAATGAAGTTCAGGTACCTCAGTCTGACATTGACCTCACCTGCCTGTGAGCAGATTGTCGAATGTAATGGAACCTTCCTCTGCTCTACACAAGGACCCTGTCCAGGCCAGCTGCTTCACCCCCAAAGTTATGCTGGAAGCCCTGTCATCCTCTGCGATGCTGTTTTGGAGGAGGTATCTATGAAGTGGCCAGTGCGGACCAGACACGTCCTAGGCACTGGGGTGCCCTGTGAGCAGGATATGCGGACCTCTTCCCTGTGCCACTGTAGCCACAGGCTCCAACTTTCACCGGTTCTGAGGTCTCTGGTGCTGCCTGGCTTTCTCACTCTGGAGACCCCTTCTCCATGGTCTGTCTTCTCTACAAACTTCCAGCTGCCCTCCCCACACCCACTCTTGCCTTTCACTCCTAGCAAATCCCCTCACTCTCCACTTCCTGGACATAGAAGACTTGAAACAAGAAGCTTCTTGAGTGTCCTGCCAGTATAAGAATTTACCTGTATCCGCTCCCATCCTTTTGTCCTGACACCCCTCCCCCAGGAAGGCTGTCTCCCCCTGTGCTCTGGTCTCGCCCACTTCTCAGGCACTGGCTTCCTCCACCACCACCACCCTGTCTCCTTGTGTCCTTCACTGGCATTTTTTTGCCCACCACTTTTAAGGTTTCTCAAGTGTCTCTCATCTCTAGAACACCTTCCCATGTGTCTGAATCTCTCCACAGCTGAGTACCCATATTTCCCCGCTGGAAGCACATTTCCCGAAAGGACTGTTGCTCTAATTGCTCCCACGTCCTCACTCTCCTCTCAAACCAGTATACTGTCTCCATCCCTACAGTTCACAGCATCAGCTCTTACCAAGGTCTCCAGAGACCGTGGAGCTCAACCCTCATTCCTGGTCCTGTGTATCACACAAAGCATCATCTGTGTTTAGAGGAGGGACATGATTCATATTCTAGTGACCCTGCTATCATGATCGCCAGTTCATATTTCACTGTTCTGCTCATCCTGTCCCTTCCCAGTACCTCTGTCTCACCTCAGCCTGCTCAGCATACTGTCTACTGAGGCCAAGGACATCCAAACAGATGGGCACAGTGGGGCAGCCTATGTTCTGCTGGTTCCTGCATACTTCCAGGAACCACGATCCAAAATCTGGAGACAACTCTGCAGAAAATATTCAATCTACTTGATGTAATTAAGGTTAACTCTCATGGATCTCATTATCTCCACCATTGCTGATATTTCTAAGTGCCTGCTTAGAATGTGGATGCTCTTAGGAGACTTTCTTATTGATAATTTCATTTTCTCCATTGTTCTTTACTTTTTCATTAACACTCAGTTTGTAAACAGCCTGAACCTCAATGGCTGACTTAGTGAATTGGCGAATGATCCTCAAATGCTTGTGTTTACTTGTTTAACCTTCTCGACGAGGCCAAAATCCATTAGCATTTCAAAAAATCTTGTAAAAATGTTGCTGCAGCATGTTAACATTTTCCAGGCTATTATGGAATTCTTCCACTCAAGTATAAGGGGAACCATTATGGAAATACTACTGCTTGGAGCCATTATCCAAGCAATTCCAGCAACAGGTGCTCATGACTCTTATGGGCCACTTTACAGAAATCTTCATCTCCATCTTTGAATCCTTAAGAGCACAGAATAAGGTGGACCTGGGTGGCTCAGTGGTTGAGCATCTGCCTTCGGCTCAGGTCGTGATCCCAGGGTCCTGGGATCAAGTCACACATCGGGCTCCCTGCAGGAAGCCTGCTTCTCCCTCTGCCTATGTCTCTGCCTCTCTCTATGTGTCTCTTGTGAATAAATAAATAAAATATTTTTTAAAAAATCTTTAAAAAGAGCACAAAATAAAATACAAATAGGCTTATATATGAGTCTTTTGGAATTTCTTTGTTTTTTAACATCAGCACTTAGAAATTTACTGGAAATTTCAGCAATTTGTATTTTATGTTACAAATACAAACATATTTCATTAAAACTTTTCAGCTAAAAAATATAAAAGTTTTTGAAGAACAGCTTATTCATATACCACTGTCCTAAGTGAACAAATGTTAGCATTTTGTCATACTTACTTTGGATTTTTTAAAAGAAATAAACCACTATCGATGAACTTGAGATCCCACATAATATTGCCGTGTAACCAAATTATGCTAAAACATAGTGATGACAGCCACTGCCTCTTAATCACAGAATCTATGGGTCAGGGATTCAGAAGAGACCCAACAGGCAGTGCTTCTTTCTGTTCCGTGTTGTGTCACCTCAGGTAGGAAGGTTCACAGGCTGAGATGACCTGATGGCTGGCAGCAGGAACCACCTACCAGATGGTTCCTGCTGTCGGCTGGGACATCACCTGGGCCTGTCTGCACCTGACCACCTCATGTAGCTTGGGCTTCCTGCAGGCATGGCAGCCTCAGACTTTTCATGTAGCAGCACAAGGCTCCTTGCATGTTCCAGCTGTATCCCTACTGATGGCCTAGCTTGGGGGTCACATGGCATCACTTGTGCTGCATTCCGTTTGTTCCAGGAGAGTCCCAAGCCCTGCCTGGATTCCAGGAAGGGGGAGTTAGATCCTGCCTCCTAATGGCAGCATGGCAAGTTTGTGGGGTGAGAACTCTGGTTCAGCAATCCTTAGGTAGGCTGCAAGTTCTGCAGGGGCAGCCACTGTTGGGGTGGGCTTCTGGTCCATTTATAGTAGTTGTCCTACATAGGTGGGCATCCACATGAACTTCTTGTTATATCTCTGTCTTTCTAAAAACTAATCACTGAGAGCCCTGGATAGCCAATGTTAGAACCAGGAGTTGTTAGTGCTCTCATATTGTTATTTATCAAGCTCGGGCAGGGGGAACATGGCATTGATCAAGTAGTATATACACCTGATTGAATTATACTATACTCCCTACTTTTCACTTTCTAATCATTAGTAAAAGCATTCATATCTTACTTATTGTAGTATTGTATAGTGTTTAAACTTATTTCTTCAGTTGAGACCTCATGAAAACAAACGTAATTGGAATCTTAAGACTTAAGTCCATATTTTGTTTGAAACAAAATAATGGAGGATAAAATGCTTTGGGAAGTATATAGAGCTATGAAGATGCCCCTTGTTGTTCAGTCTCATGGCCACGCTTTCTGGTGAGCTAGTTCTATACTGCAGTCCTGCCCTACACTTCTCCTCCTGTGTCTCCTTGCTGGCCCTACTCGCTTCGCTCCCACGTCATCTCTGTGTGTACAGATGCAGCCAGCTCTTCAGAGGGTGCCTCAAATGCTGTCTCCTCCAAAATGCCTTTCCTGACATGTGTGTCCCAGCTGGAACTCGTCTCTGCTCTGTGCTTACATAGCATTCTGTGGGTCTTTTATGGCATTTAAACACATTCCACTTTGTATTCTCTTTCACATACAACTACATCACTAATGCTCAACTGGAAGCTTCTGGCAAACCAGAGCCCAGCCTTGATTCCCTCTCAGTGCCTGGCAACATACCTCACAGCCAGGAGCAGTCTGTAGACGTCTTTTGAATGAATGAGTGAAAGAATGAATGAATGAACTCTCTTTATACCATGCTGGGCTACCAGGTACCTCTCTCAGGCTTGGACAATACAAGGTCTGGGAGTATTCTAAATGTGGCAATATCTGGTGGGACAGAGGAATCTTCCCCGGCTTACCCCAGATCACCTAGCTTTAGTGAGAAGATGCTGGGTTTTCTGATGCAGGCCTTTCCCACGACTCATGCCTTCCTGGCACCAGGGTGCTCATCTCTGGGGGCTCTGCTTTCCAGCTTGGAGCAGATGTGGATTGGGAAAGGCTACCACAAAAAAAAAAAAAAAAAAAAAAAAAGACTTGGCAGCAGGGAGGTCACTTAGGCTTCCTCTAGGATGGGTGCCAATCTTGGATTTAAGCACTAAGTTATTAAAATAAATGAATCACAATAAATAAATAAATAAATAAATAAATAAATAAATAAATAAATAAATGTGTGTCTTGTCTCCTCATATGTATCAGCCACACAATGCAACAGGTGGAGCAGCTCTGCATCCCAGGTATAGCCAGAGTATAGACAGAAGGTGGGTGCTGAGTGGCTAGCTTTGGAAGTTCCACACCTAACACTTTCCCGAGCGGGTAGGTGGACAGCACCACAGGAAAGACCACATGGTCACCTTAAACCCTGGTGGCATTGTCTCTTTCCAGGAATTTCTCAGACCAGATCAGAGCCAGATCTGGCTTGCAAACCTCCAGATCCACCTCAGTGTACAAAACTAGCATGACTCCCTTTCTGAAATGCCTCGGTAAGTTTCAACATAATAAAGACAACCTTAGCAATGCTCTATTTTCTTGTTTTCTGAGCCAAGTAAAAGATATAAAGGGCCAAGGTAACACTCTACTCTAGAACCTTCTCTCCTTTTCAAAAGAAACATAATTTTAAGATGAAGATGCATGCATAACTCTTGTAGTCAAGAGCTTGCACCTTCCCCCCACCACCAAGCAATTGGTTCTAAGAGCAAGATGAAGCAGCAAGAGCATTTTTTCAAGACCATGAAAAACCAGACTGGTATGATACTGACTTTTTTTTTTTTTTTGGTATGATACCAGTTGCAGAAAACTTTTTTTTTTTTTAAAGATTTTATTTATTTATTCATGAGAGACACACACAGAGAGAGAGAGAGAGAGAGAGAGGCAGAGACACAGGCAGAGGGAGAAGCAGGCTCCATGCAGGGAGCCTGACGTGGGACTCAGTCCCAAGTCTCCAGGATCACACCCTGGGCTGAAGGCAGCGCCAAACCACTGAGCCATCCGGGCTGCCCATGCAGAAAATTTTAGAGCAAATATGAGGTAATCAATTGGTAAAAATATGATGGCAGTTGCTCACTTACTAAAAAGAGATAGTTTATTGAAGCCTATGTAATTATTAACATTTATTTAAAGGAAAATGACAAGAGTTTAAAAAATCTCCCAAACAAGAGAATTTTGGATATTTGCTGCACTATATATTGATCCAAGTAAAAGCAGCTTAAGAATGATCTGTGGCACCTGCTAAAATGAAGAATGGATAGTTCAGCAATTTTTAAAAACGGCATTTCTTTGTCCAAGCCTGCAAGGGTAGGCGGGTGGCTACAGATTGGGATGTACTAGGGCATGAAGGGATGGATATGATAATCGGCCTACTGATTCGTATGTCACTGCTAACTCCCTTCCGATCTATAATCTCAGTTTCCTTGTCCGTAAAATGATGATGATAATCACGTCCAGCTCACAGGGTTGCTGGAGGGCTTCGATGTGACAGTGTGTACAAAACAATCTAAGGTCTGGTGTGCAGTGAATGTTAGGTGGGGATGGCCTTCCAGATGTGAAGCCTGCCACAGGGTTAACAGTCGTCTGTGTCCTTTTTCACCGGCCACTTGGATGTGTAGAATCACATGGCCAGGTTGCTGATGCTACACTGTTGGGCATGGAGCGCATGTGTGTGCTAGAACACCATTCGGTTATATAGATTAGATAACAAAGTTGGGTCTGCGACTTTGTCAAATAATTATAAACTTTACAGTCACAACAAGGAAACGTTTGCAGAGCTGTGCTCTCCAGCAGGGGTTTAGTCAATGATCCATTGTCCCAGGGCTTCCCTGGAGCTCTCCTTGGCCAGAACTCTCCCAAGATTAAGCGTTTCTCAAATCTCTTTCCTGATTCTAAGCAATTGGAAATGTTATAAAAATAAATCTGTTGTCACGTCCCATTTATTCCTGCTTTCAAATACAAACCACCAAGAGAACAAAAAACAAAGTAGAAGTGAATACAAGACACAAAAGGAGGAGAGGCCATCTGCATAAGCTGCTAAGAAGCTCAGGTTTGGCTTAGAGATTTCTTTTTGTTTGTTTGAATCAATTTTAACCTCGTAGGACTTCATCGACTCACACTCACAATAGCTTCTGCTTTTCTTGCGGGTTTATTTAATGTGATGTTTCTCTTCTAAAACTTTTCATTGTCTGTTTGTTTGTCTCCTAATCAAATGGTTATTTTAAGGATGTGAGTAACCTGGTATTTCTATCCTGACACTCCACGTTCTCAGAATCAGAAAATATCAGAAGAGGAAAGCACAGAGCTTCAGGACTGTCTGTTCAGTGTCTCCAATTGTGAACAAAACTAAGGCCTAGATGATTCTAGAATGTTGTGATAGAGTCAGAGAGGTGGTGATAGGATATTCACACCAAAATCCAGTGATTTTTAGAAGCTGAAGAAACCCACATATTAAACTGGGAAAATGCCAGAGATTTCAAATCTGTGAGCTACTTTTCATATTCTGGGGAAGTCAATTTTTATGTGGCACTGTTGCTGCGTTTCATCAGCTTGGCTGACTGTGTCGTAAGACTGTGTTCTTAGAAAACATAGGCTTTGGCAGACTTTAAAATGTGTACATGTTACTCCATGTTCAGACTGGATTACGGAAATCTTTGGCAACTGTGGTTTCCAAGTGGGAAAAACGTGTTGACAATGATTTTGAAAGACAGAAACTAAAATCTAGTAAAATGTGATGGGTCTCCTTCTCCACCCTGGAATTCCTCTGCAAGGAACGTCTGATGGCCTGGGAGAGGCCCCATGTGTTAGCAGAACCCACACTACACCCTCATATGGGAGGTGGGGAAGGGGAGTCTATCTTTCTTTCCAAAGAACAGATAGAAAATGTGATGTTGTTTATATTTCTCGAAAGGGATGGTTAAGCTCATGGTGGCTTATTATTATTATTATTATTATTATTTAGTTTTCCTCTATCCATTTCACCCAGCCTACAATCAAATGGCTTTCTTCCTGTATATTCCATTGGCTCTTAAAGCCCAGAAAACTGCCTGAATATCACTTTGTCTGTATTTGAGAAAATTTCCAGTAACAAAATATTCCTTGGTTCTGTTTTTAAAATACCAAGTAGATGTGATAGAACTACTTTATATACCAGGTTAATTTGGTAACTTATTTTTCTCAAACCAAAGAATCATAAAAGGCAGTGAAACTTATATTTTTATGATTAGTTTTAAACCTTTTAATGTTTCTAAATATAAATCCTGTGTGTTTTTCCCCTTTATTATTCACACTTATTAAAGAATTGGCCTATTTCTGTGCTAATTGTTGTGAGATTTCAAATGCAAGTCAGCCCTCATGTATAACTGCAGTTAGTCTAGACAACAAGAAGCTGTGACTCATGCTCTGCACTTGCCATCGTTTCTGAGTTGATCTTATTTGTAACCTGTGCTCACAAATCATATGCAGATAAATGCATCAAAAATATATGTGCTGACCATGTCATCTGTTTTTATTTTTCCCATCATCTAGCCTTGTATAGCCTTGCTTCCAAAATCTGGAGTCATTTGATATATAGTGATCATGTCCTTTACATGTCTTCATATCTCTTAATTATTTTAGATAATTATTCTCAAGTAAGGGTTACAAAATCAGTTCCAGGAAGAACCTGTGATCACTTTCACTAACACTGAGGTTAATCTAGACAGAATTTAAATTTTTTGAAAAAAAAAAAAAACTGAGATTGAAAAACTTTTTGGGGAAAAATGGACTTCTGTAGAAGATCATGCATATTTTGTTTTAAGGAGACAGTGTAAGAGTTTTACTGAAGAATCTGTAATCTATACAAATTAGCAAGTTGCTTTGCATAATTTTTTTAAACTTGTAATAAGTTGGAATATGGGAACATTTTCTTTTCTCTAGCTTACTTTATTTTAAGAACATAGTATACATATATAATATATGTAACATACAAAATAGATGTGTTAACACTGAGTTATCAGTAGGGCTTCTAGTCAACAGTAGGCTGTTAGTTTTGTGGGAGTCAAAAGTTACACATGAATTTTCAACTGCACATGGGGGTGGTGGCCCTAACCCCTGCATTGTTTAGGGTTCAATTGTATATTCAGACTTTAGGGTTCATACTTTTCGTGGTTCTCCTGCTTCTGGGGAAGCTCACTTAATTTCTCGCTGCTTTACCAGTTGGAGACTCTGGTATCTTACATGTTTAGCCAATAGGGCTTTTGCTTTCTCTTACCCAAGCTGTACATAGGTTGAAGAATGCATTCAGTTAATAAACGAAAAAGTGAATCGGATTTTTATTTTCTTTTTCTAAGGCAAATTAAGTTGGATAAAATTGGGATTTAGCATACTTCAGCCTTGATAATGTAATACCTATGTGATAATATTGAATTTTCCATGTTTAAAGACCACATGAAATGAACTTTCAGACTATAAAATAATTGTAAAATGAATGTTTTATTTCATTAAGAAAGCTAGAGAGCTCCTACTGATATGAATATGTCCTTAAAATTTTTTGATTTTAAAAATAGTCTCCATTCTACTGGACTCATGGAAAATATAGTTGAATGAAGTGCTGCTGTCATTATATGCAACCTTGAAATCACAGAGTAAGAGATTTCTGACCACCAGAGGACCAGGCTGAAAGAGGCAGCTGCCAGCTATAAAATTGAGCTGTTATCAGGGGCTATATATCACAGGGGTGTCAGAGTTTGCAGTGTGAGCTCAGATAAGTTAACTACCTACCAGAATAAACTTCTACAATCCTTAGGAGAGTACAACAGAATTCAGAGAGACTGAAGCGACTATGATCTGCTAGGTTTAGGCCCTTGTCCTTTGACATCTCAAGCCAGTACGACATGCAAAAAAATAGGAAATGTGATCGTGCTGAGGATGGTAGTGGGTGCAGAAGAGCAGCCAATAAAGACTGACTCTGAGTAGTCCTGGGTGTTGGATTTAGTAGACAAGGACTGCAAAGTGGCTATTATCAATAAATACAATCAGCCAATTATAAGATGTTCAAAGAAATAAAGGAAATATGGTCTTAATGAATGAGTAGATAATCTCAACAGAGAAATGGAAATTATTAAATAAAGGGAATCCTAGAGCTGAAAAGTGCAATAACTGAGATGATAAATTCACTAAATGGGCTCAGTAGCAGATTGGAGATGGTAGAAGGAAGAATCGGGGATTTTGAAGGTAGATCAATGGAGATGACCTAGTCCTGAGAAGAGAAGGAAAAAAGACTGAAGAAAAACAGTACCCCAGATACTGGAAGGATAGTACCGAAGGATCCAAGACACAAAATCTCAGTTCTGCATGAGGCTTCAGATCAGGTAGGGATGGCAATGAGTGCAAGCTGCATTCTGCCGTAAGAACTCACAAGAAGTGGATTTGCCATGAGTAAGAATGGACTTGCTTTAGGCATATGGCTTAAGATGTACCTTGAGAGAGTTTCCAGATTTGTTGTTTTTGCATTTTTAATGGTTTTTTTTTTATATTTCATGTGAAAGTAAATATTATTAAGATACTTGTTTTTCCTAAGTGGGCTCCATGCCCAACATGAGGCTTGAACTCATGATCCCATGAACAAGAGTCACATACTCTATCACATGCTCTATCGCCAGCCAAGTGCCCCTATTGAGAGACTTTTAAGAAAATGATCTCCCCACCTGACCCCCCACTCATCTCTAATTCTATACTAGAAATTATCTCAAACATAATTGCCAGGAGAGCTCCTCACTTCACCCCATACCAGCCTTTGATAGCTGCATCTGACTCTGGAGGCCCCTTCTTTCTCCTTCCCCTTGTCATGCTTACATTATTTCCCTCAACCAATCCCTTCCTCACCCTTCTAATATATAACTTTGCATTCAGTATAGAATTTTTCCAAAGTGGACATAGTTTTATGCTTTTCTAACAAAACCTATAAAAATAGTACATACTGAATGCAAAAACAATTAAGAAAACGCACACAAAAGTATGAAAACAAAATTAGCTATCATCCAGCCACTCAAAAATTTTGATTAGTTTAATGAGTGCCCTGGCCTCTGACATTTTCTGTATATTTCCATAACTACAGATTATTTTGTGCACATTTTATATATCTTATTAGACAAGGAGGTTCAGAGAGACTTGTCGAAGCATGAGAAGGGCTTGATACACCATCGCTGGCTTCGAAGGTGGAGGAAGACACATGGAAAGGGCTTGATAGTAGCCACTGGTTGCTGAAAACAACCCTCGGCCTGCAACGAGCAAGAAAACAGGACCTCAATCCCACAACCACAAAGAATGAGATTTTCCCAACAGCCTGGGTGAACATGGAAGCAGATTCTTCCCTGAGCTTGTATATGGGAGCCCAGCCTGGCTGACACCGTATGTGTGAGGAGACTGAGCGGAGAGCACATGCACGCCTGCCCAGACTTCTGACCTACAGAGCTGTGAGATAATAAATGGGTGTTGACCTAAGCTGCTAGGTTTGTGGTAATGAGTCACACAGCAACTGAAGACCAGCACGCTAAGCAAAACGAATAAAAGGCCGGTGCATTCTTTCAAGAAGCCTGTAGCAATATTCCTTGGATTCCCTAAAGGTGGCCAACAGTACACGTCAGAGAGTCCCATTTAAAAAGTTACTAATGCAAACAGTGTGTTAGATTCTGTATTTCTCAGACTGGGATGTACAGCAGAATCCTCTGAAGGACTGAGGCAAACACAGATTTTTGGGCCCCTCTCCAGAGTTTCTGATTCAGTGGGTCCACAGTAGACCCTAAGAATTTGCATTTCTCACAAGTTTCCAGATGATGCAGTTGCTGTTGCTCCAAACACTTTGAGAGTCGCTGTGTTAGGCCACTAACACATTATGAAAAGAATGATTTACCAAGATATTGTATATTTATAAAGCTCTACTTTAATGGCTTATTTTCTAGTAAAAAAGAAATATTTCTAGTAAACTGTTCATAGGGATGTATTTCACTGTGAGCTTAATCCCCATTTGGCTGTTGCTCTCTATGTTATTATTCTGAACTTAGTCATCTTTCTTTTTGAGGACTATAATCCCTCTTATTCATTATTTTTATTTTCTTAGAAATCACCTTTATCAGAAAGTATAGGTATGTTATTTTGGAACATAGCTTGAGAAGTCAACAGCAATTATCTGCAATAGAATAAACATTATTAAAATATTTATCTGATTATAGTTATTTACTAAAGACCAAAGGTAAAAAGAAAGAATAAGTGCAAAGCCTCACTGTGTCTGAACAGTAAAGGTGTGAGACCTACATTAGAAAATATAAGAATCAAAAAAAAAAAAAAAGAAAAAGAAAATATAAGAATCCAACAAAGGGACACCTGCATGGCTCAATGGTTGAGTGTGTGCCTTTGACTCACACTGTGATCCCCAAGTCCTGGGATCAAGTCCCACCTTGGGCTCCCTGCAGGGAGTTTGTTTCTCCCTCTGTCTGTCCCTGCCTCTCTCTCTGTGTCTCTCCTAAATAAATAAATAAAATCTTAAGAAAGGAAGGAAGGAAGGAAGGAAGGAAGGAAGGAAGGAAGGAAGGAAGGAAGGAAGGAAGGAAGGAAGAAAAGAAAGAAAAGAAAGAAAAAAAAGAATCAATCCAGCAAAATGGAGCTATGGGCCACTGGCTGTCAGTCATCTCAAGTCAAGAAGCAACAGTCCCTAGCCCTTAGACTCCCACAAAAGTTAATATATTGGATATTCACTAACTAGTGCATTGTTATGTTCATCTTCCCAGAACATTCATTGTCAGGGGACATAATGAAGTATCTGCGATCTTAGGTAGACACTCACTTGATTAAGAAGTCACGTGACTTGGCTCTGTATGATTGATCTTCAGTCATGAGGCTTTTTAAGTCTTATACTAATATTGATCGCCTATACCATTTTCTTGGAATAACTGACTGAATCAGTCATTGAACAGATAGATATCCATTGAGTGTCTGTGAGTGTCAAGCAAGTAACTATCAGTGCTGCCATTTAATCCTGAGTTCAACACAACTGAGGCCAGGTGGTAGCTTTGGCGAGGGAGGGCAGAGCAGCTTGACTGACAGTCTCCACTGCTGTTTACAGTTTACTGGGGGGTAGTTCCCCAGAAGTCAGTCTGGCAGTGCTGCTATGGAGGCAACAGTGGATGCTGGGCAACCGAACTGCTAATGTGTCCTGCATGTGGGGTTCCAGGCACTTCTCAGAATTCCCAGGTGATTCTGCTAAGGGTCTCTAATATCCCATGGGTCTAGCAGGTCAGGTACATGTTCCTTTTTGACCAACTCTTGCTACCACTGTTGAAGGTGCTTGTACCCAGATGGTCAGAGTCAGGCTGGAGGCTCAGTTCCTAAATCAAGTTCTGGGGTAGCACAGGAACCCCTTTCTACAAAAGGGTGCAGCAGGTAATACTAGGTATGTGGCTGCAGGACCTGCTGGCGAGCCTAGAGTCTGAAGATATACTCCTAAATCTCCAGAATTGGCTCCAACATGGGAGGGGCAAGAGTCCAGAGAATGAGGTCTAAAATAGCTGCTCCTGGATGAGAGTTGGCATGAGTCTTTCCTTCTAGATGGACCTGCATTAAATCAAAGTTGCAATTAAAGACGGTTAATTCATGGAAAACAGGAGCTGTGATTGGCACTATTTGTGCCCTCAATAATTCAAAACTGATGACTCACCTATTAAAACGTATCATTTTGAATAGACTCCTCCACACACAGAATCATGAATTTAAAATAGAGTAGTGCTTGTTGAAAGGATCACGAGCTGCTTGTTAAGCATTCCTTTACCTGAGTTCCCTGAATAACAGAGCCTGGGACAAGAGCTTTGCATACTAATTCTTTATCAGAAGCTGCAACCCCAGGGAAGGGAGAATGAAGGAGGAAAGAGAAGAAGCAGGGATAGAGGTTGGACAAATTGAGGGAGTGGAGTCCCACGTGGCCACAGGTGCACAGCAAACACTGCCAGGTGCTCAGCCTTCAGGCGTCTCCCCTGGGCTGCTGTGGACCATTGGCATCTAGAGCAGCCACAGCAGGGTAGGACTCCCTCTTTTCTCCCATCTCCCACCTCCTGTTGGTCAGTCTGAACCACAAGGCTTCAGTTCCTTCCCACGTCTGGGTTGTCAGGCCCTCTCTGCCTGGGAAACCAGCACAATTGAGGGCCCAGGCTGGCTACTGGGCAAGTGTGCACGCTGTACACAAAAGGCCCTCACTCTGAATTGCTCAGCCCAGGCAACATGGTGGCTGGCTTTCCAGTAAGAGAAAGATCCACATTTTCTCCAGGATGCTGCACCAGGGAAGCCAGATGGACCACTGAGGGGAACAAACTGTGCAGATCTGAATCCAGTATGGAGCTCAATTCTGAGGGGCTAGACCAGGAAGAGAGAACTGTATTTTCTTCTTTTAAATAATGCATCATTTTATACAGAAACTTTGAAAATATCCTGATTGATATCCATTTTAGTTTCCTAGGGCTGGCAAAACAGATTATTATAAACCAGGATTGTGTTAACAGCAGAAATTCATTCTTTCATGATTCTGGAGGCCGTAAGTCTGAAGTTTGATTTCAGAGGCCTGCTCCCTCTGAAAATTCTGGGGAAGAATCTGCTCCTTGCCTCTCTATTACCTTCTGGTCCTGGCAGCTATTATGGGCTGCCATATATTCATCCCTTGACCCTCAATTCAGACTGTGACCTTATTTGGAGATAGACTTTTTAAGGAGAAAGTAAACTGAAATGAAGTCGTCAGGGTGGGCTCTAATCCAAATGGCCAGCGACCTTATTAGAAGAGGCCAGAACACAGACACATACATAGAAAGAGTCCATGCAAACACACGGGGAGAAGGTGGCTATCTACAAGCCAAGGTGAGAGGCCTCACCAACCCTCTGGACTCCTTGATCTCAGACTCTCAGCCTCCAGAATGTTGAACAAAATAAATTTCTGCTGTTTCAGCCGCAGCCTGACGTACTTTGTCATGGCAGCCCTGCTGATGAATACACATGAGACCCTTGGCATTCCTTAGTAGTCTCTGCCTACACCTTCCCATGCGGTTTTCCTTGTGTGTGTGTGTGTGTGTGTGTGTGTGTGTGTCTTTGTTTTCTCTCCCTTTCATGGGATTAGGGACCATCCTGATCCAGTATGACCCCATCCTAACTAATTACATCTGCAAAGACCCTATTTTCAGTTGAGGTCATTTGAAGATCCAGATAGACAAAAATTAGGATGGGACACTATTCAATCCAGTATAAAATGCAGAAATCAGCTATCCCCTGGTAGGTATTTATATAGCTGAGAACCTTTCACACCAGTGGGTTTCAACCTCAGCTCCTCATTAGACTAGATTCTGATTGAATTTTTTCAAGTATCCCCAGTAATTCTAATGAGTAGCCAGTATGGAAAACCACATTTTAAAACTATTAGTGATGTCATTTATTACTATCATTATCATTATACACTAATTCTAATGCAATTGGGAACATGTAGCAGACATTTAATATGCCTCAGGCATTGGGTGAAATACTCTACATATTTTATTTCAATGATATCATTAGTTCAGTCCTTCTCCTCATTTTATAGGTGGGGACAAAGAGGTTAAGGGTTAAAGGTTAAAGAGGTTAAAGAGGTTAAGGACACAGAGCACTGTGGCTTCTCTGCCCTTAGCTGTGAACAAATTCAGAGCCTCTCATCATCCTCTAGTCTGTAGATATACCCAGTTATGTAGAGAAATCATAAACATTTTTAAGAAGAGTAACTGCATGCCTTCTCTACAAAGAGATAAAATGGTTTGAGCTTCTAAGATTAGAGGGTGAGTTATGGAGCATAAGTTACTACAGGAATCATTACTATTGTAATAAATTCAGTTTTGTGTTTTTCCTAATTTCACAAGCCCAGACAAAAAGGCATGCACTTAAAGAACATCTTTCTGTTATATTTTCCACTTTATCTATTTAACCATACCTGAAGGCATGACTATCATCAACTTTGGAGGACAACTTAGTTGACAGCTTATATGAGCCTTTCCTCACATAGGGCGCCTCTTCATGCCGGGCGACATGTCACAACAGGTGTTCTAGGTGATGGTGGCAGATGGTAGGCTTCCTCTCCATCTCCTGGTCTTGCTCTCATCTCCCTGGAATCTTGTTCTATCTGGGGTCAGGACATCTGTTCTGGACCTTTCCATTCATGACCTTGTAGATTCTCCCTCTGTCCTCTAGAACTTCCTCCTCCCTCTGTTCTGAACTCTCTTGATGTCTCTGGTTTCCTGAGAAAGAAACTCACTGTCCCACCCCCTAGATGCATACTGCATTCCCTGTTGGGTGGAATAAAGACAAGCAGTTCTTCAGCTCCAAATGGGAGCTTGGCACCCCCATGTGCTGCAGACAGACCCGAACCTCACTGGCATTCATGCTTCTGTTTCTTGGGCTGTCCATCACTTTGCTCAAATACCTTTCTTTTCCTTGCTTTTTCCTTCTAAATCCAGCTCATTGTTGAAGGATCTGATCATGTCCCACCTTATTCATGTATCTGATTGCTTTGGACCCACCAGTCATTTCTTTCACTGAGGCATTCCCACATTTTACAGTCAATGCCTTTCAGTTCTGATCTCAATTGCTTCACATTTGCTTCACATATGCTTGCTAACCTTGGCTCAATAAACTATGTAATAAGCTCCTCACAGAGCAGAAACAAAGCATGCATGTCAGTGGTACTTCTCCCAGCCTCATCTGTATAATGCCGAGCACACCACTGGAATTTTCTGTAAATACTTAATGGTTAGTGCTTACAGCTGCAGTTTATTGTGATGATTTGTACACGTCAGAAAAGCATTAACTGTTTGATAAGGGCACCTCAGTGGCTCAGTTGACTAAGAATCTGATTCATGATTTCAGCTCAGGTCAAGATATCAGGGTTGTGAGATTGAGCCCCACGTCAGGCTACATACTCAGCATAGAGTCTGCTTAAGATTCTCTTTCTTTCCCCCTCCCCCTCCCTGTCCTGCTCACATACTCTCTCAATCTCTCAAAAAAAAAAAAAAAAAAAGAAAGAATGAAAAGAAAAGAGAAAAAAAGATGTCCGTACAAGTGATCAGATCATGTTAAAGAAATTTTCATTATGAATAGAATTACAAATGATATCCTTTCCTCTCATGGAAGCCCTGCCCACCTTACATTTTTATGATGACAATAATTTTTTTAAAGGTTTTATTTATTTATTCATGAGAGACACAGAGAGAAAGAGAGGCAGAGATACAGGAAGAGGGAGAAGCAGGCTCCATACAGGGAGCCCAACATGGGACTTGATTCCTGGTCTCCAGGATCATGCCCTGGGCTGCAGGCAGGTGCCAAACTGCTGAGCCACCTGGGCTGCCCGATGACAATAATTTTTAATCAATATTAGGCTCTGTTATGGTGGCTTGGTGTTGATTAGAAATGGAACCTGCCCATGGAATTCAATGCATGATTGGCCAATGCTAAAAATAGCCAGGGGCACCCCACACCCGATGTCAAACCAAAGGCATATATGCTGCTTTGAACACCAATGAAGAGTTTAATGGCCACTGATTTGGAGCAGAAAGCTGATTAAGAATGGTTTGAGGGGGATCCCTGGGTGGCGCAGCGGTTTGGCGCCTGCCTTTGGCCCAGGGCGCGATCCTGGAGACCCGGGATCGAATCCCACGTCGGGCTCCCTGCATGGAGCCTGCTTCTCCCTCTGCCTGTGTCTCTGCGCCTCTCTCTCTCTCTCTCTCTGTGACTATCATAAATAAATAAAAATTAAAAAATATTTAAAAAGAATGGTTTGAGGGATCCCTGGGTGGCGCAGTGGTTTGGCGCCTGCCTTTGGCCCAGGGCACGATCCTGGAGACTCAGGATCGAATCCCACGTCGGGCTCCCTGCGTGGAGCCTGCTTCTCCCTCTGCCTGTGTCTCTGCCTCTCTCTCCCTCTCTCTGTGTGACTATCATAAAAATAAATAAAAATTAAAAAAAAAAAGAATGGTTTGACTTATAAACCCATCCTTAGAAGATGGACACAAAGGCATAAATGTCTGGTTATTTCATGTCAAAGACTTCCCTTCTTCCCACAGCAGTCCAAACTAATCAGTACTATTCATCACCGACGTGACTGAGGTCAGATGACATGATGTGCTCTAACTTTAGACCCTCTTACCTGCCAGTTTATTTGAGAGACATCTGTGGAAAAGCCAGCTTCCGATCAGCTGGGTCCACTCTCTGTGGTAAGGAGCAGGCAAGTCTCCTCCTGAGTTTCTGTCTTTTGCATACATGCATTATTTTTACTATACTTTTTCACCTTTGACTTTTGTATACTGGAGATATTCTGTTGCTCTAGTCTTAAGGGTGATTTAGAAATCAAAACTTTTACATGGATCTAACAGTAAGTTGTCCCAGCATCTTATCATTGTAGCTCAAATTAACATCATGTCTCTTTGGAATAACAACTAGGAAAAGCTGAGATATGATATACGCCTGGTTAGAAGCCCTTCAAAAGTATCTAATTAGGCTGGAGTTGTGCTTTCTACACAATGAAGCAATGTAATCTTCCCAGCATTACATGAAGAGTTATTTGACTGTTTCATCAGATCAGCTTTCTACTCATGCCAAGGGGAGTAATTCTCTTTGTGTAAAAGTGATTTTGAAGATTAGTAATGAACAGAACGGGTACACATAGATTTATGAGTATTTAAAAATAATGTTTAAATGTCTGCATGTGTACACTTAAAAAATAAAAAGGAGATGTCTCACTTCTTCATAAATTGCCTTGGGAGAAAGATAGAAATGCTTGTGTCTTTGATTCAGACTTGGTAAGTTTGACAAGAGGTGGGTTTTAGGTCTCCCTGGGAACTACAACAGACTTTTAGTACTTTATTTCAGGAAAAAGTCCTTAGCCTATGAAGCTCTTGGGCTTCATTGCCTGCTAACCTCTCTTTAAACATGACCCAGAGCTGTTGCCGTAGCCGGCAGCGAGCCCAGAGCTGATTAGGAAGGGCCAGGTGCAGAAGGCAGGGGTGTGCCTCCCGGGTGTATGAGTAAGACTCAGAACCAAGCCCCAGAATCCTTGCATTTGCTTTGTTGTCCCTATACCAGAAACCCACGTGTGTGTGTGTGTGTGTGTGTGTGTGTGTTTGCATGCAGGCATGTGTGTGTGGGGGGTAGTTGTGTGCATTTCCTTAGGGGTACATAATTTAAGTTCATTTATTTTGTACTTTTGAAAGATAGCAAGCTCCCAGTCATAAAAGCAGAAACCAGGCGAGGTATTTCAAGCAGGAAGGGATTTGGATTTGAATTGTTTTGGATTTGAATTGCTTGAAAAGCACAGAGAGGGGGGGGGATCAGGGAGCAGGGTCCTTGTCTTGCTCCAAGACAGTATCCCTTTGCCCCCATGTGGACAGAGAGTGATTGGAAACGCTGAATGGCTTCTGCAACCACCAACCACTGTTGTCACTGCCGTCCTTAGAGCTGGAACTGCTGCCACATCCAGAAGCCGAATCCCCACTACCTCCTTCCTGTTTTCTTTTTCTTTTTTTAATATGACACTATGATTTATTTAAGATGTATTATGATTTTTTACAGTAAATATATTTTTCCAGAACTATGGGTCAAATTCAAGTAAAAAAATAAAGTTAGTTCATTCAAGGGGTTATTTACACAGGGCATGATTCATTATGTAGTGCACATAACTTATGAAACGGTCTGTGGAAGGATTGGGAATCTCAGTACCAGTACTTCTGCAAAGTAATAGAAATGTTTGAGCAGATGAGCTTTTTGATCATACTTGTTTTCTGATCGTGCCCTTACTCTCTCCTCCCCCACGGGCAGAGCCTAAACAGAACCTTGCTGCAAGGAATTCTGGGAAATGTAGTTTCCGCGCCTCCTGCTCCCGGGATGCAGGACAAAGCGCAAAGAGTTGATGATACGGAGCCCAGATAGCAGCATAATACTTGAGAAAATGTTATCACCGAATTTTAGCTACTTAGGGACGACTGGGTGGCTCCGCGGTCGGGCGTCTGCCTTTGGCTCAGGGTGTGATCCTGGGGTCCTGGGATCGAGTCCCACGTCGGGCTTCCAGCACGGAGCCTGCTTCTCCCTCTGCCTGAGTCTCTGCCTCTCTCTCTCTCTCTCTCTGTGTGTGTGTCTCTCTCATGAATAAATAAATAAATAAAATCTTAAAAAAAACTTTAACTACTTAGATGTTTATTTTCAGTTAAAAATATTTATTTTAATATGAAATATGAAAAAAATCCTTTATGACACTTTCTCTTATGGGAGTGTGAAAAAGACAATTATATTTATATTAAAGAATATTTTGTGGCTTTAAAGACTATGGGGGAGCATTTTATTCAAACAATTCAAAAGCAGCTGAACAAATTCATTGAAAGGATAGCTCTTACTGCGCTTTGCTATGTCATCTTTGAAAAGCTTGCCAGTATCCCCAGCTAATCCACTTACCTGAGGAACAGTTGGAGGATGCAAATTCTACTTTTTGGGAATTCCTATTTGACAGTGGCTGCTACCTTTCTGTAGCAAAATGTTTTCCCTAGCAGTTGAGTTGCCTGTTTGATTTCTGAGATTTGATACACTCTTATTCTTGTTGCATTTTTTAAAAAATTGTATTTATTTATTTGAGAGAGAGAGCATGAGCAGGCAGGAGAGGCAGAGGCAGAGGGAGAAGAAGACTCCCCACTGAGCAGGGAGCCCCACCCAGGTCTCACTCCCAGGACTGCGGGATCATGACCTGAGCTGAAGGCAGATATGCTTAACCAACTGAGCCACCCAGGCACCCCTATTCTTGTTGCAGTCTTTTGGGG
This sequence comes from Canis aureus, assembly GCF_053574225.1. Classification (NCBI taxonomy): domain Eukaryota; kingdom Metazoa; phylum Chordata; class Mammalia; order Carnivora; family Canidae; genus Canis; species Canis aureus. Next base: position 49,971,000 of record NC_135611.1, read on the forward strand.
TTTTTTGTTTTCATTAAGTTTTTATTTTAATTCTAGTGTAGTTAACATACAGTGTTATGTTAGTTTCAGGTGTACAGTATAGTGATTCACCAGTTCCATACATCACCCGGGGCTCATCACAAGTGCCCTCCTTCATCCCCATCACTTATTTCCCCCATCCCTCCTCCACCCACCTCCCCTCTGATAACTACCAGTCTATTCTCTATAGGTAAGAATTTGTTTTTTGGTTTTTCTCTCTTTTTTAAAAAAAAATCTGTTTCTTAAATTCCACATATGAGTAAAATCATATGGTATTTTACTGCTGACTCTGCTGACTTATTTTGCTTAGCATAATACTCTCTAGCTCCATCCATGTTGTTGCAAATGGCAAGATTTCATATTTTTTATAGCTGAATAATATTCCCTTCTGTATATATACTACATATTTATCCATTCATCTATCGATAGGTATTTGGGCAGCTTCTATAGTTTGGCTATTGCAAATAATGCTGCAATAACTTTTTTTGAATTTTTTTTTTGTATTTTTTAGGTAGATAGTGTGATAGTGTGATTACTGGATCACAAGGTAGTTCTATTTTTAACTTTTTGAGTAACCTCGATACTGTTTTCCACATCTGCATTCCTACCAACAGTGCAAGGTGGTTCGTTTTTTCCCATATCCTTGCCAACACTTGTTTCTTGTGTTTTTGATTTTAGCCATTCTGACAGGTGTGAGGTGATATCTCATTGTAGTTTTGATTTGCATTTCCCCAGTGATGAGTGATATTGAGCATCTTTTCCTATGTCTTTTGGCCATCCTGTATCTCTTCTTTAGGGAAATGTCTGTTCGGGATCCCTGGGTGGCTCAGTGGTTTAGCACCTGCCTTCAGCCCAGGGTATGATCCTGGAGTTCTGGGATTGGGTCCCATGTCCGGCTCCCTGCGCGGAGCCTGCTTCTCCTTCTGCCTGTGTCTCTGCCTCCCTATCTCTCTCTCTCTCTGTGTGTGTCTATCATGAATAAATAAATAAAATCTTTAAAAAAAAAAAAGAAATGTCTATTCATGTCTTCTGTTTATTTTTTAAAAAATTTATTTATTCGTGAAAGACACAAAAAGAGAGGCAGAAACATAGACAGAGGGAGAAGCAGGATCCCCCCAGGGAAGCCCAACCTGGGATTTGATCCTAGGACCCCAGGGCCATGACCTAAGCCAAAGGCAGACACTCAACCACTGAGCCACCGAGGTGCACCCCCTGCTCATTTTCTAAGTTGGATTATTTGGTTTTGGGTTTTGAGTTCTGTAAATTCTCTGTATATCTTGGATACTAACTCTTCATTGGATATGTCATTTGCAAATATCTTCTTGCATTCTGTAGGTTGCCTTTTAGTTTTGTTGATTGTTTCTTTTGCTGTGCAGAAGCTTTTTATTTTGATGTATACCAATAGTTTATTTTTGCATTTATTTCCCTTGCCTCAGGAAACATATCTAGAAAATTGTTGCTATAGCCAATGTCAGAGAAATTACTGCCTGTGTTTTCTTCTAAGATTTTTATGGTTTCATGTCTCACATTTAGGTCCTTAATTCATTTTGAGTTTATTTTTGTGCATGGTGTAAGAAAGCGGTCTAGTTTCATTCTTCTGTATGTGGCTATCCTCTAGTTGCATTCTCTACATGTTTAATTCCAATGGGAAATTATTTCAGATAGTTAGTCATCTGCAAGTTTACTTAAAACTGTTGTGCCTTGAAAAACCAGTATCTAAGTGGCTGTAAAACTCCTTTAACTCATCACAGTTACTACTACCATGTATATATGTCAATCTTTTTACTTTTTTAACCTCCATAAGTCTTCCCAGCAACTATATGAGGTGGACCAGCTACTCGTGCTCCTGTTTTTTTTTCCAGCTATATTAAGTGACAGATCACTAGCTGTAGAACCAAGCCAAATAAGTGCCACAGTTTGCTTATGAATGTGTATTTATGAATAATTTTCAAGCTGGGGTTGCTGTTTGGAAGTGTGCAAAGCCAATTACAGGGTAGAGGGCCTGGGTACTTTGAAGGGAATCCATTGTCAGGGCCTCAGTTCATGTGGTCTAAAATCCATCTTCTTGAGAATATGTGTGCAGGTCCTTTTTCCTAATGTCCTTCTCCCACTTTGCTAAAGGAATGCTACCTCTCTCCTGTCCCACTATGGTGGACTAACCTGAGGTTCAAAAACCTGTGGGGAACCAAACAATGGGACAGTTTGGACTATTGGTTTGGGTATTAAGAACATAATGAAGAAAGCAAGTAAATAGCCCTAATGATTTGATTAAACAACTTTTTATTAAGTGTGGCGGTCTCCTTTTCCATCCTGGCAGCAAGAGTGTAGGAGAACTTAAATGGCCTGTTGGTTAAAGGAAAGTAAAAGTAATTTTGATGATAGATCGCTGTGCAAGTCTCAGCACATAACTGAGAAGGAGCCAGAGGAATTGAGTAACGTTGCTCTAATGAAACTTTCTCCATTCTTATTAATTAACTTATACAAACAAGTTTTCCTGGCGCATAAATTTATAAAAATAAAAAAAATTGATGTTTACCCTTCACTGGTTCTAGTAATAAACAATCTTTCTCTGCAGATTACATGAACTAGCTGGAAAACCCCAGGCTTTCTTAACATTCTTCTAGAAATACAGAGGTGCATTTCCCACAAAATGTTACTCCCATGCAGTAAATCTTTTTCAAAATTCATCATATTTCCTGTTTTCATCCGTTGTGGTCTAGTGACTATAATTATAACCCAATGAGAAAAGATGCAAATATTTAGAGACATTGTCACGGGGAAAATTTTTTTAAATTAAATGTCCATTTATAAACTTAATTTTTATGCAGAGAAGTATTTATTAACCTCACCATTAATGCAATACACATTAACACAAAACACAAAACATTCTCTACTTAGAATATTAAGATGTAAGTATGTGGGAATGAAAAGAAAAATTCAAAAAGGAAAAAAGATTGACTTCGGATTGAGACTATTGAACAGTTTGTTTTTCCAGTGTGATGATAGGTTGTCAATGGCTCTGATAGACTGTTGGATACAGTGAATTACATCTTCGGCAGTCATTGAAACTGATGCAACGTTTATATATCTATATAAAAATATGTGATACATTTAAAAAATTTAAGGAATGTCTGGGCAAAAATGTTTAGTTATCACTGATCTGGACAGAAGATCAGGTGTCTTGAGGATAAGCACAGTCATGTGTCTCCCATGTATTTGCCTTGTTTTCCCAGTTTGACCTTGTGTGCGTCAATGCTTGGATGCTGGACCTCACGCAAGCCGTCCTAAATCTGGGCTTCTTGGCTGGAGCCTTCACCTTGGGCTATGCAGCAGACAGGTAGGCACGGATAGGACAGCCATTGAGAGCACGAGAACATGATGCAAACGTGTAGAGATGAAAATGTTTTATGTTAACCATTAGAAAACTATTTTTGCTAAACTTGAAAAAAATTTTTAATTTCTCTACTTGTGACATTCATGCTTATTTGGTTAGGCGAATTCTTGTTCAACTCTATCTCCTTACTCCTTGAACTGTATCAGTGGATGGAGCTGCTCCCAGTTGACCTGAAGGCATCTGAGTGGAAACACACACCAGCAAGGCAGTCACTTCATTGTGCAAATGGCTGGCTGGCTGAACGCTGCAGAGTCAATTGCATGTGCTCCCATAGCTCACTGGTTGTGTCTGATTTAGTCAGAGTCAGCCCTTTCCAAATATGTTTCATTTAAATGTTTAAATTTTTTAAAAAATAAATCATTGTATTTTATGTTACAAGTTAAAAACTCTGCAAAAAAAGTTTTTCCAAAGATCATTAAAAATTTTTTACCTACTATTTAACATCCATAAATATACCAGCTAATGGGAGACACAGTGAATATATATATTGAGGACAATCAGGCTTTCTATTCAAATATTCCTGTTTTAAACATTCTTGATGTTTGTTATTGTATTCATATTTAACTCTTCCTTTATACCAATTCTAACTATGAAAACACATGCCATAATTTAATTATTGCTTCTAGACCCCTTAGGACAGGGGTAGGCAAGCCTTGGCCACTGACCGTGTCTGGCTGACGATCAGACGATCACTCTGGTCACTCTAGCCCAGCCTAGGTGCGTCCTTGTGCCTGTGCTTGTGGTGCGCAGTGCAGAGGGTCCCACTTGGAGAATGGGCCACTGCAATTAATTAGCTCATTGGAGGCAATTAAATGCCCCAAATGCTTTAGCCAATAGACAGTCGGAGTGTGACCAGACTAGGATTTCAAAGTGAAATCCTTTGGTTTCTTTTTCTGCTCCTTCACCTATCTTAGTTTTCTCTTGCAGCCCCCTGCCACCCTCCTCTGCATGGGCCTTTCTCCTTAATCCTTGTGTCCGATGCTCTTTCCCTGTCTATTATCCATGTCTTTTTCTGTGGCTTCTTCTTATACCCTTTCCCATTTGTCTTTCTTTTCTTAATCTCCGCACACATCACTTTCTCTCCTAGCCGGCTACGACCCGCAAGGGAGCCATGTATTTTCAACATGTATTTCTGATTTAAACATCCTAGGTTTAGCTGCTTCTGCATGTTTCTCACAATCAGTAAACACATCTCCAAACAAAAGTAACTCAACTAAAGAAGGGAGGCTCTTCCTACCTGTGTCTAGCAGGGGACCGAGTGGCTGTCCTCCGAGATGACTCAATGCTCTAGAGAGGAAGACAGACCTATGAATGATCCTGCCTCACTGCCAGGCCAGCCACTGTCGGCTCCTTCTCTCCTTTAAGTCGTTGAAGGAAAAGACAAGAAATGAATTAATAGGCCATATATCTAGGAGAGGACAGTGTAGGAAGTATAGACAGTGAATTTTAAACCTAGATAAACTAGGACTACTTCTGTCTCCACTCCGCTGACCAGAGCAAGATGCTGCATGTGCGAATTTGGCAGGAATTTCTCTGAGAAAATGTTTTTGAATCACGACTCTTAAGGGTCATGGATGACAAACTTCCACCAGCCGATAATTTGGCACAGCTATTGTGAACCATTTAACACCAGAATCCCAGAATATCACACACAATAATGTGTGTCCTTTGCCTATGCTTTTAATAATAATCCTGTAAACAGTGAGGATAAAATGCAGAACTTAAGAACAGTTCACATTGATTGTGAACTTCATAGTTCGTAAGGAGCTTTCACATCAGCATCTCATTTGAGCCTCTACAACCTCATTGTAGAAAGAGGCGGGGGGAATAACCCACAACCGAACAAACAAAATATGAGTCTTAGATTAACGAAGAGAGGGACCTGAGATCGTAGGGCTGGCTCATGGTTCAGCCAAGATTGAAGCCTGGGTCTGGGGCTTTCTCCTTTTCTCCTTCCCACTCCACTTGCAAAGATGCTATCAGCTGTCAGAGCTGTGCCACCAAGGAAACTGTTTGTGATAGCATCATCTTTTTGAAAATCACATTTCCATTCTGTGCTTTACATTTTGACATGTCGTTTCAGAGGCATATGCTCTTATTTTCCCTGGTTTTGCTATAAAACAAAATGTAGAATTTCCAACAAACCTGTACCTGGTAGTAATGCAATCTTAAAAACAAAATTCGTATACTTAACCTCTCTTAACAATGCTTCTAATGATAGTCTTTCTCATTGTGTCAATGGAAGCGTTGAAGGTGACTTCTTCCTCTCTCTTTCTCAAAAAGGTATGGCCGACTAGTCATTTACCTAATATCCTGTTTCGGTGTTGGCGTCACCGGTGTTGTGGTGGCATTTGCACCAAATTTCCCTGTGTTTGTGGTCTTCCGCTTCCTACAAGGTGTGTTTGGAAAGGGGACATGGATGACCTGTTACGTGATTGGTAAGACATTGCTATGCCTTGTGTCTCTGTGATGCCAGGGGCAGGTGGTTGGGAGGGGCCAGCCAATCAGCCCTCCTCAGGCTCATATGTGGAGGCTTGGCGGCTGCCACAGTAAGGACCTCTGCAAATAGGAAGATGCAGGGGTGAAATTCTGACTCAGGAAATTAAAATGCCACTTTGTCAAATATGGAATATCACAAAGTACTTGGGTGAACCACTTTCTAGTACTGCTATACTGCTAGCACGTTATTGCTTTGCTTTATCAGAGATTTTTTTAAAGATTTTATTTATTTATTCAAGAGGGAGACACAGAGAGAGGCAGAGACATAAGTAGAGGGAGAAGCAGGCTCCCTGCGGGGAGCCTGATGCAGGACTCAATCCCAGGATGCTGGGATCAGGACCTGAGCCGAAGACAGATGCTCAACCACTGAGCCACCCAGGCATCCCTATCAGAGATTAATTTCTATAAAAATTTTAGCAGTTCCTTGTAACATTTTTAAAGTATTTTCTGTGTATTTCTGTGAAAAGGTTGAGATTACATTCCTGTGTTCTCAAATATTATTTCTTAATTCTCCTTTTGTTCAAATGGAGAACTTTTTACCATGAAGATCTGACCTACAAATGAGAAGTTCATTTGTGAACTTCTGCTCTCTTCCATAACTAGAAAGTTTGACCTTCTAGGTATAAAAGAAAGAAAATCTTGAGGTTGCGCTTTGCTAATTTTATTGGGAAAAGTCCTGGCTGCTACTTTGGTTCTGTTTCTAGTGATGTCCAGCTACCTATTCTAAGGGCCATGGTGGATTTGTGATCAGGGAGACACAAAAGCACCTTTTTGATTATTGCTCCAGATTGTTAGGCTTCTGGTCCCTTCCATTACTCCTAGACAATCCCTCTCCAAGCAGTGCCCACTTTGGGGACTCTTTGAAAAACCCTTTTATGGACAAGGAAGGAAAGAGTGCTGGAAGGTTGCCTGTCGCTGGCTGGCGCAGAAGGGATAACTTTAGAATATGAAGGAGATTTGAGTCTAGGTGAGTTTTCAAAGTTGTAATCTTAGGACACAACTAAGATAGCATATCCCAGGATGATCGGAATAGAATAGATGACAAATAGAAATGGATGAATTTGGGGGGGGGCGGTGGGAGAAGGGGAGGGATGCCAGCAGTAAAATTCCCCATGTGATTTTTAAAGAAATATCACATAAATGGAAAGCCCAGCACTGTGGAAAAAAGAATCATCATTTGATGAAAACTGTGTTGTGATCTTTAAAAAATTATTTGTAGAATTATAATGTTCATAAATGCTCATAAATAATCTCTTTTATAATATGCAAATCTTTAGAGATACCATGATAGAAAACTAGCCAGCTTATTTTATTTCTGTGTTGATAAAATAGTCATCATTTAAGCTTTCTTAAAACCAACACATATGTTCTTTGTATACTTAGGAGGGTATTGGGCTGGGTGTGTGGGATGAATGTGGCATGTGCTTGCCGATAACTGGCAGAGAAGAGAGTGAGCAGAAAGCACGGCTCCAGCACGTATGGAAGCCTTCGTACCTTTAAGAGTTCTGTAGCATCCTAGCAATGCTGATGGATATGACAGATGTAACATCTCTCTGTTTGTTTATTTTGGAGCTGATCTTGAGCTTCCCTAACTTCTGTTTGTTTTCCTTCAGTAACAGAAATAGTAGGTTCAAAGCAAAGGAGAATTGTGGGAATAGTGGTCCAAATGTTCTTCACTCTTGGAATCATCATTCTCCCTGGAATTGCCTACTTTATCCCAAATTGGCAAGGGATTCAGCTAGCCATAACGCTGCCCAGCTTTCTCTTCCTCCTTTATTACTGGTAAAGTGGTTTTGGTCATTATTGAATTTATTCTTATTCCACAGAAGTGTAGAATCTACGCTTTTAAACCACCATGAAAGTGAAAGCAACTACAGAGATTTCCTGACATCTCCAGAGTGACTATGGGCTTTGGGAATTTCTAGAGAATTTGAGAATTTATAGAGATTATTATTTGACTAATTGTCATAATTAAAATAATTTAATAAAGTACCCAAACATAAAATTCTAAATAGAGTATTAATTATGCTTTGTTATTTTATAATATCTTCATGAACCCTTTAAGGCAACAAACCATATCTGCCAATATTTCAGCTTGCAAATTAAATGCAATGAGATCTGTTTGCTTTTCTGTGTTTTCTATTAAGCAAGTTAATATTATTCAGGAGTCTTCTGAGGAATAAGAAAATGTTAAGAGCATGAGAAAATTAAGTTATCAGAAAGCTACAGGTTATATGCATTTGACTCATACTGAAGTCAATGTATTTTGATCATTTCTCTAATTTAATTTTAATATATGGGGAAATCAGCTTACATGAATTGAGTCTTCACTTCTTCCTAAATGCTCATTAAATCCCAGTTCTTTTCATATGTGTAATCAAGGACGCTATTCTCTAGGACAGCCTGGTCTTACAAGAGCAATGTACTATTGGTTATTTTTATTAGGACCAGTGACCTAGTTATCAAGTGAACATTTTTTCCTTCCATTATAAATTTTCTGAGATAATCTGTGTTTCAGAGAGCACATTCTAAACTCTCAGAATCCCCTAAACTTGTACCTACTCACAAGATCTATTTTGATAGAGAAACTCAAGTCATTAATTTTTAGCTTTTGAAATTACCAAACATAACTCAAAAAAGTCTTCTTCTTGCCAGGGTGGTTCCTGAGTCTCCCCGTTGGCTGATTACTCGGAAGAAAGGGGATAAAGCCTTAAAAATTCTGAGGAGCATTGCCAAATGCAATGGGAAATATCTGTCACCAAATTACTCGGAGGTAATCTTATTTATTACTAGTAACAAACATTGTTAAAGTGGATGAATTAATTTGTCTCTTATGCACATATTATTGAGCAGCTGACTTAATCATTTTAGTTTGGCTTTTAAAAAGGAAAAAAAGAAAAACCCTTGGGAAGAATCACAAGGTGTACTAAAGAAGACATGGTTGTGGAGCTGTGATAACAAGAGTTGAGGTCAACTGGTAGCTTGGTCCATGTGTCAATAGTTGTATCATGTTACTTGAATTATTATACTTACTATAATTCCATACTATAAAGTCATTCATTCATCTTAAGTTACACAAACTATAAATCTTCTCTTGACATTCAGTTTAGTCTGAAAATTTGTCTTTAAATGTAGTCTTGGAATACAAGACTTATTTAATTGAGAGTGAATGAGAGTGTGAGCAACAATGTAATATTCAGCCTTTAGACTTACAGGTCCTACCTTCCCCCTGTCCCTTATTTTCTTCCTCCATTTTTTTTTTTCTTTTTTCCAGCAAAGGCTTTTTGGGTGTTTCTGTATCATTACACTAAGATAAATGGTGGAGACTCATTCTTTGCTCTTTGGAGGATTTGCTATGCCTTTGAAAACATACAGATATATTTGAGGTAACAACCAAATAATTAGAAAAAAATATATAAAGGTATATGGCAATGCTTTACTGCAAAGACTAAGTGAAGGTGGAATGACAGAAGGCTTATTATAGAAGGAATATTAGAGAAGAATTTTCAGAAGATATGAATCTTTGATATAAACCTTGAGAATATTAGGTTGCTAACATCGATTTTTTTGTAGCCCTTAGTTGGTTTTGATAGAACGTTCTGATAAAAAAAAAAAAAGCTTTGTTAGTTTTAATGTCATGTCCCCAACCTCAGAGATACTTGGATTTCTACCTTTTCCTTCACGCTTACATTCAGCAGCAAGCAGTAGCCTCTGTGATCATAGAGGTTTCAACTGACCAATCAACATTGGATTATGATGATGTACCTAGGGGTGTACAGATCATACACTATGTGATAAAGATAAAACATGATCTATTTTAACCATGAAGATGAGTCAATCCTTGTTTTCCTTTGAGCACATTTGGGCTATGGATTCTTTTTAAGGAAAAAATACCCTGCTGCCCTCTCCCCTTGCTTTCATTACATTAACCTTTGTCTTTGCAAACTGGATCGAATGTATGATAATCTTCCCTCAGTTTTAATAGTCCAATAAATATATTTGTTCTTCGTTCAGCAGTATCCTGAAGATGTTGTATGTGTAGCTAAGCATATGGCAGATCTACATCAAAGTTTTAAAAATAGAGAAAAAAACAGTGTGTGCCAATGGCTTGTGAAGAAAAATGCCACTTAACTAGGCATGCGGTGTGTTATCGTGAGTACTGCTGAAAGGCCATGGGATGATTCCCAGAAGCAGCTGCTCTTACATGTCCTGTGGTGTCCAGTTCAGCGCTGCTCCTGTAGACCCACTGAGCCACTTCCAATTCATGAGCACTCTAGAGACATTTCAAAGGGGAAGTAGTTTAATGCTCTACATGGTAGTGCTTGTAAAGGATCATGGATGGTGGATCCAGTGGCTTCCAAGACATGTTAGCTCTGGTTTTAAGCAGTTAGATGATCCCCATTTGAAACTCAAGTTTGAAGTCAGACGTGAGTTTCTCTCAGGAGTTTAGCGCCCTCGCCACCACTGTCCAGTGATGATTGCACATTGTGATTGGCTGATGAGCTTTCTTCAGTCTTTAGTCTGTAAGTTCCTGTTCTTTTCTTTTTCTTGCAACCTTGGTAGTAAAGAATACTAAGGTTTCTTTCTGTCTTTTGTTTCTGTAGACTTTTCTGCAGTCTAACTTTGGTTGATTACATCCTTAGGATCCTTTTATTTTTATTTTTATTTATTTATTTTTTTTATTGGTGTTCAATTTACCAACATACAGAATAACCCCCAGTGCCCGTCACCCAATCACTCCCACCCCCCGCCCTCCTCCCCTCTACCACCCCTAGTTCGTTTCCCAGAGTTAGCAGTCTTTACGTTATGTCTCCCTTTCTGATATTTCCCACACATTTCTTCTCCCTTCCCTTATATTCCCTTTCACTATTATTTATATTCCCCACATGAATGAGAACATATAATGTTTGTCCTTCTCCGACTGACTTACTTCACTCAGCATAATACCCTCCAGTTCCATCCACGTTGAAGCAAATGGTGGGTATTTGTCATTTCTAATAGCTGAGTAATATTCCATTGTATACATAAACCACATCTTCTTTATCCATTCATCTTTCGTTGGACACCGAGGCTCCTTCCACAGTTTGGCTATCGTGGCCATTGCTGCTATAAACATCGGGGTGCAGGTGTCCCAGCGTTTCATTGCATCTGTATCTTTGGGGTAAATCCCCAACAGTGCAATTGCTGGGTCGTAGGGCAGGTCTATTTTTAACTCTTTGAGGAACCTCCACACAGTTTTCCAGAGTGACTGCACCAGTTCACATTCCCACCAACAGTGTAAGAGGGTTCCCTTTTCTCCACATCCTCTCCAACATTTGTTGTTTCCTGCCTTGTTAATTTTCCCCATTCTCACTGGTGTGAGGTGGTATCTCATTGTGGTTTTGATTTGTATTTCCCTGATGGCAAATGATGCAGAGCATTTTCTCATATGCATGTTGGCCATGTCTATGTGTTCCTCTGTGAGATTTCTGTTCATGTCTTTTGCCCATTTCATGATTGGATTGTTTGTTTCTTTGGTGTTGAGTTTAATAAGTTCTTTATAGATCTTGGAAACTAGTCCTTTATCTGATATGTCATTTGCAAATATCTTCTCCCATTCTGTAGGTTGTCTTTTAGTTTTGTTGACTGTATCCTTTGCTGTGCAAAAGCTTCTTATCTTGATGAAGTCCCCATAGTTCATTTTTGCTTTTGTTTTTCTTGCCTTCGTGGATGTATCTTGCAAGAAGTTACTGTGGCCGAGTTCAAAAAGGGTGTTGCCTGTGTTCTCCTCTAGGATTTTGATGGAATCTTGTCTCACATTTAGATCTTTCATCCATTTTGAGTTTATCTTTGTGTATGGTGCAAGAGAGTGGTCTAGTTTCATTCTTCTGCATGTGGATGTCCAATTTTCCCAGCACCATTTATTGAAGAGACTGTCTTTCTTCCAGTGGATAGTCTTTCCTCCTTTATCGAATATTAGTTGACCATAAAGTTCAGGGTCCACTTCTGGGTTCTCTATTCTGTTCCATTGATCTATGTGTCTGTTTTTGTGCCAGCAAGACACAAGACTCCAGGGCCAGATGGCTTCCGGGAATTTTATCAAATGTTTAAAGAAGAAACCATACCTATTCTCCTAAAGCTGTTTGGAAAGATAGAAAGAGATGGAGTACTTCCAAATTCATTCTATGAGGCCAGCATCACCTTAATTCCAAAACCAGACAAAGACCCCACCAAAAAGGAGAATTACAGACCAATATCCCTGATGAACATGGATGCAAAAATTCTCAACAAGATACTGGCCAATAGGATCCAACAGTACATTAAGAAAATTATTCACCATGACCAAGTAGGATTTATCCCCGGAACACAAGGCTGGTTCAACATCCGTAAAACAATCAATGTGATTCATCATATCAGTAAGAGAAAAACCAAGAACCATATGATCCTCTCATTAGATGCAGAGAAAGCATTTGACAAAATACAGCATCCATTTCTGATCAAAACTCTTCAGAGTGTAGGGATAGAGGGAACATTCCTCAACATCTTAAAAGCCATCTACGAAAAGCCCACAGCAAATATCATTCTCAATGGGGAAGCACTGGGAGCCTTCCCCCTAATATCAGGAACAAGACAGGGATGTCCACTCTCACCACTGCTATTCAACATAGTACTGGAAGTCCTAGCCTCAGCAATCAGATAACAAAAAGACATTAAAGGCATTCAGATTGGCAAAGAAGAAGTCAAACTCTCCCTCTTCGCTGATGACATGATACTCTACATAGAAAACCCAAAAGTCTCCACCCCAAGATTGCTGGAACTCATACAGCAATTCGGTAGCATGGCAGGATACAAAATCAATGCCCAGAAATCAGTGGCATTTCTATACACTAACAATGAGACTGAAGAAAGAGAAATTAAGGAGTCAATCCCATTTACAATTGCACCCAAAAGCGTAAGATACCTAGGAATAAACCTAACCAAAGATGTAAAGGATCTATACCCTCAAAACTATAGAACACTTCTGAAAGAAATTGAGGAAGACACAAAGAGATGGAAAAATATTCCATGCTCATGGATTGGCAGAATTAATATGGTGAAAATGTCAATGTTACCCAGGGCAATATACACGTTTAATGCAATCCCTATCAAAATACCATGGACTTTCTTCAGAGAGTTAGAACAAATTATTTTAAGATTTGTGTGGAATCAGAAAAGACCCCGAATAGCCAGGGGAATTTTAAAAAAGAAAACCATATCTGGGGGCATCACAATGCCAGATTTCAGGTTGTACTACAAAGCTTAGGATCCTTTAATATGAATGACCCTCTGTCTCTTCTATTATTCCCTATCAATTGGGAGGTAGATCTAGAGCTAAATCAGGCTTAGGATTGATACTTCTGGTGATTCTACTCCATAATTGACTTAGTACATTTCCATTGAGAGACACCTTGTGTCTGCCCGTCTCTTCCTTTGTAGTGTTAGCTGCCACAGATCACCGTTGCCTGTGTTTATTAATTCATCAGAGGCTGCAAATGACAATATTCCCATTTTATCATGATTTCTTCATTTATTAGTGGAATACTTCATAAAGACTTCTCCCATCAGTTGTTTGCTGACTCTGAGATACAGTTCTTATAGGCAAGGCAAGATACCTGTGTAATTCTTTCTTTCTTTCCAAAGTGATGAGTTGATTCCCTGCATTCTCCAAAAGCAATCAATGAATTCTATGCTGTGGGGGTTTTGAAGCCTCATTATGAACTCGTGGATTTAAACCTACCTCCTATGACTCAGTCCTTCACAGTTTTTGTAATTTCTTTGTTGGTATTCAAATTGCCCCATCTTTGGACCAACAAGGCTCATCTTTGCTGATTCCAGGGTCCCTCTGCCACATCCCAAGGAGTTCCAGAATGCTTCTTTGCTTATTAGCATGAGGAGATTTTCCAGGCTCATCTCACAGGATCCCACTCTTAGAATCATCTACTTCTCAAAGGGTGCTTTAAGTTTTTAAACACATGTCTTCAGACTGAACCTATCCATCTCCAACCTTTTAAAATGGTATGATGTAAGTAGAAAAGCAAACCTTATGTTTACATAGTCACTTTAAATCTTCTGAGTTCTTTTGCTGGCTTAGCTGGCACCCCCTCTTTCTGGGTATAACCCCAAGGACCCCCATGCCCAAGGCTGATTGCCCAGTGCTCTGCTTTCACTTTTCATAGAAGCCCTTTGCAGTAAATCCTGACTTTTGGAAGAAGTTATTATCATGTAAATTACTCCATCCTCCACGACTTGTCCAATTCCCACCTCACCCTAAGGGTTCACATCATAGATTGCAGTGAAGCTAGAATGAATTGGGAAGGATCTGCCTAACGCACAGCAGCCCTAAGAGGCCTGGCAGTGATGCTGTCTTCCTGTCTTCCTTAGCCACCTTCCAACCCCATCCTATTCCATCACTGTCATGAGAGATCCTGGTCTATTTTAGGAGGGTCAAAAGACCTAGCTTAAAATAATACTCTATATTATGGGAGATAGCCTAAATTCACCACAAACTAGGTTTATACCAATCCCCTGAACTTTGTGAATAGAAGGAGGATATGGGAAGAAATAGTTATGGTGGATTTAATTTGCAACATTCAACGAGGTAGATTATTCTGAGGATTGGTTGTCCAGTAAATAATCTCAGTTTTATTTCACATGGATGTTACTCGTTTCATGGGCAAATAAACTGTGGCTCTCTGTATTACTGGTCCCTAGGCTTCCCAGCTAGCTTCTGACTTTGTTGAAGCCACAGCTAGAAGCTAGAAATACAAGTGATGAGAATGTAAGGCTCTCTGAATATACCAATAGTCTATTATTCACTGTTAAGAAAAGTCCAAAAATATAAAACCAATACAAACGAGGCAAGTGAGTGGAACTTACAGGAAGTTGAAAAAATTTAGAAAATGGAAAGAATCTAAGTATATAGAAACTGGAGAGAATCAAGGATGGGCTGAGTGCGAAACACAAGGCAGTGACCCAATGCAGAAGGACAATTAGCTCAGACATATACACAGGTGCCTTCGCAAAGTTTAACGCACACTTGAAAAAATAAAATCAAACTATTGGCAAGTCTACAGTCATTACAGCCCAGGCACAACATAGCACAGTAATGTGTCCTGTTGTCTACAGAGCATCCACAGTTGTCCTCTGACCTGGAGAGTGTGTCAGTGATAGAACTGTTTCCTGCCCTGGCCATCCCCTTAGTTTTGTTCATAAGGCAAGGTTCTCAAATGTTGCAGTTAAATTTTTCTTTGGCATCAGCTTGACATTACTTCCTACCTGTTACTTGTAGTGTGCTATTTCTTGCCTTACACCTAATAAGTTACCAATCAATCCAACTCTCCATGCTCATCCAGTAGGTACATACTAGTACTGTGTGTATGATTACATGATGCA
Source organism: Canis aureus (assembly GCF_053574225.1). Taxonomy (NCBI): domain Eukaryota; kingdom Metazoa; phylum Chordata; class Mammalia; order Carnivora; family Canidae; genus Canis; species Canis aureus. The sequence continues at coordinate 49,986,322 of NC_135611.1, forward strand.
CTGGGTGGCAATGCTGGTCCAAAGAGATGGCCATTGCCCTAAAAACTAAGTGTGTGTTTGTCAAAATAGATGAGAAAGTGGGCAAGTGTTTAAGAGTGCTTAGGCTTTTGATAGTAGTAGACTAGGTCTACTGGTAACTAGTGGAGAGCTGGGATTGTTGTTCAGTGACCATTTCTTATCACAAAGTGGTACCATCTGCGATAGATACCACTGCAATAAATAGATTTCCAGCTCCTCGCCCCTCTCTGTAAAAGGATTCCACATTCCCACGCGTGGCTGTAGGACTTGCAGCAGCGCGCCTCTGCAGGCAGATATATTTCCCCACTGAGTCAGGTTCGGCTATCTGATTTGATGGCTCAAGGTACCTGTTCAGAGCAGAAGTTGTAAAGGCATCATGCATTCCTGACAGCTCTCTTGCCTTTTCCATCTGCCACAAGAACAGCATATCCTAAATTGGTGTTGTTCCTTCAGCGTGGGTCTCAGAATGAGAAGAGCCACAACTTGGAACAGAGCTGCAGAAAGCTGTCCTGTAGCTGCCACATGGAATGTGGCCAAGAAATAACTATTTCCTTGGGAAACTATGGTCTGGTCTGCTAAGTGCGTCTCAGTGTGCTGCAGAGATTTGAGGGTGTTTGTTTTTGTGGCCAAAGTTAACCACTATAGCTGATCATAGTGGCATTGTTTCAATTGCCAGGGTAAGGTTTAGTGATTCAACATATATTTGGTTATTGAGGCGACAGAAGAATGTGGTAGTTTAGGTCATTGTTTGAAATATTCATGTCCTCCTCCTCTTTCCATTGGATGAAAATCCTTCCTGGGTCCATTGATATTAGACATACCAATGTAACTTGCTTTGGTCTCATGGTAGGTGGAATGTATATCCTGCCCTTTGACTTTGAACTTGACCATGTGAGTTGCTTTGGCCAATGGTAGGTAACCATCTGAGGTGATGCAGTAGAATCTTGAAATGTGTTTCTATGGTTGGGCTTGCTCTTTGCGCTTCAGCCATCACCATGAGAAGAATATTCCCTGGCTTGCCTCCTGGCCCCAGAGGAGGCTGAGAGGCATTTGGAGTAGAGCTTATTTAACAAAACTTCCCCAAACCTAAATCAGCAGCCTCTCAGCAAACCCATAAGCACATGAGTCAAATGAATACTTATTACTTTATGTCACTAAGATTGATAGTTGTTACACAGCATTATTTAACCAATATACTGGTTAAATAGCTTTTGTCACTTATTGACCAGGTTATAAACTACATAGGTAGTACCTTTAGCTGTGGTTTTGCTTTTATTTTTTTTCTAAAGGATTTTAAAAGCTCTCATCCTAAAGATCTCTCTCCTCTTCTATTCCTCTACTTTTGTCTTTGTGTGGGATATGTTCATGGAAAAGAGCATGTTGCAACCTTAGTTGACAGCCTCTAGCAGCATAGAACTGAGTATGTCTATATTTGTTATTGATTTTGTTGTTCTCTGTTGGCCCAACAAACCTTTAAGTCTTGACCATAATTTCCCTATTTTGATGATATGCCTATATAGTTCATTGTTGATAGCTAATCTACAACTTGTTAAAATGTAAGTACCAGGTGTTATACTGGTACCCATTAAGCATACACACGTTCGTGGGCAGTTTCCCTGGTGGCATGTTTATGTAACATCGAGAACCAACATTTGAGCTTTCTGATCCTGAAGCATCATCATCGATGATCCCACTTTTAGATGAATATATAAGAAATAGAAAATATTAAGAATATTAATATTCTTGATATTATTAAGAATTATTAATAATATTAAGAATATTAATATCATTATGTAGTGTTAGGCTAAGTTTTAGATTACCTCACTGTGCATCTCTTTATAGCTGCCATCTTTCTGTATTTTAACGAACTGTCACACAGATACCAATATTGCTACAGAGAGGGACTTTCCAGATTTGAGAATGTTTACAACATTCCCTTTCAAGGGACAATTTTTATAAACATGATTTTTGTAAACATAATTTTTGTTCTTCCAAAGAAGGAACCACACCATGATTTTGGCCATCCCCTTCTGGGGTGTGGTTTTCAATCCAATTAATTACACTCTTTGTTAATGCTATGTTTAATTACCATCTCAGGCTTGGGACTCAAACACTGTCTTCATCAAATTCATTTCAAAAGATTAAGAGAAAGTAACTCAGAACCAGGCACTGCCCAAGGGTTGCTCCAGTCCAGTTACTGTGTCAAGTGCCAGAAAGATGTGAGTCTAGAAACTAGTGAAGGATATTGGACAGAAAGTCACTGGAGACTCATACAGTGCTTTCCCTTTAATAGGATTAAATCTTCATTCTTTGACCTCACACAGAATTAATGGTGCCAATCCTACTGGTAAAACCATCGTCGTCAAAAATGACATATAGAAATTAGTACTGTCTCATTCATGCTACCACATTAGCTTTCATTTAGCTTTTCATTTTTATTCTTGAATGGATAAGAAATGGCAGGACATGGGGTACCTGGGTGGCTCAGTTGGGTAAGTGCCTGACTCTTGATTTTAGCTCAGGTCATGCATGAGCTTAGGGTTGTGAGATCAAGCCCCATGTCAGGCTCTGTACTCAGCATGGAGTGCTTGGGATTCTCTCTCTCCTTCTCTTCTCCTTCTGCCCCTCCCCCGACTCATGCCCTTGCTCACTTGCTTTCTTTCCTTCTTTTCTTTTTTTTAAAGATTCATTTATTAATTCATGAGAGAGAGAGAGAGAGGCAGAGACACAGGCAGAGAAAGAAGCAGACTCCATGCAGGGAGCCCAATGTGGGACTCGATCCCAGGATTCCAGGATCACATCCAGGGCCGAAGGCAGGCACCCAACCACTGAGCCACCCAGGTGTCCCTCTCCTTTTTTTCATAAATAAATAAACAAGTAGATAAATAAATAAAATCTTTAAGAAAAATGACAGGACACCTCATACAGCTAAAACAGACCTTTGGAGCTCAGAGTTAATTTAATAGTACTCTACCTAAATATATTTTCACAGATTGCCTGAGTTCTACAAGTAGCCTATGTTTAAATGGATTATCTATTTAGTTCCTATATCTTTTTTTTAATGATATAATATTGCATGGAAAGGAAAGATAGTGCTTGAAGAAAAATATTGCATGAAAAGGGAAATAATGCTACAACTAAAAAGCCATAAGAACAGTACTGATGGACCTTTGAATGCAGGGTGAGCTCCTTCCCCAAGCTGGTGATAAATAGTAAGTTCCTTCCACTAAAGGAAATTCCGCCTGAAATCTTCCAGGTCAGTGGACTCTCATTTAACCCATACAAATATTGAGGGGAGGATGTTCTGGAGCGTCATATGGCTTTAATTGAACTCAGAATCCAAGTGACCTATCTCTTGTGGAATGAGCTTACAGCCTTGGAGCGGGTGAGGCAGATTTTCAGGACACCTCTCCAAAGAGCAGCATCTTGAGTGAGGAACCCTGGAGAGACAGAGCCTTCCTCTTCTCCCAGACCCTCACAACCCACCTTCCAGAGCCCTTCTTAAAATAACTTGGCCATATACCTTTCATTGAAATACAAGTTAAAGCTTGAAAAACATCCATCAGAAGTGTGAGAGGAAAGCACGCAGCGTTACTATTACATGCACTCCAAGTGTTCCATCCCACCCGTCAGTCCTGGTGTCTGATGACCTGTCACTCACGGGTAATGAGATCTACAGAACCCAGGACATTGGACTCAGGCAGTGACCTACAGGGTGATCAGCTTCCCTCATTTGCCCAGAACTGGGGGGATTCTGAGGATGTAGGAGTTGCAGAGCTGAATTTCAGAAAGTCTCAGGCAAACTGGGACAAGCAGGTCAGTCTTCACTTTCCTGACCATGCTCAGAGGAAGACACAGAGGTTTACATTTGTGAACTCCACATTTGTCTGCCTGCCCGTGGATCCTGATACCTCTGAGGGATTCCTGGCCCCACTAGAAGTTGGGCTCTGTTTGCTTGCTGGATTGGTCCCAAAGTCTGAGGCAGGCTGCTGCACCCTGGGGCCTCTCTCTTCCTAGCCCCTTCTTCAGTCTTAACTTTTACAGCCTTTATTTGAAGTTCCAACATGAAATGGCATTCCTTTTTTTTTTTTAAAATAAGATTGACATTTGATAAGTATACAAAAAGCACACATTTGATTTATTCAACTGGCTCACTCCCCAGCTTTATTCCAGTTCTTAATCTGGTCTTGAATCCTAGCCTGTTTGACTGAGGCCCTGACCCCTGCTTCATTTCTGTCCTTCTTTCTCCTGAAAATAGGATCCCACTGCTTATACCTTCACTCATCTGCTGGCTGAAAGCTAGATGCTACGTTCTCTTGATGATTGGTACCTGCTCTTTCTACAGACTGCTGCTCCTAAGAACCCCTTCTCCAGATGCATCCCAGACCACAGACAGCGGTGCTGGCCTGTGGACAACCCACGAGCACCCTCCCCTGCACTGGCCTCTCCACCTGCAGGTCCTGGTCCCATTCGTGGCCAGGTGCAGAGCACCGGCCCCTTCCATTCACACTTGACCTGCTCTCCCTACTGCTGAGATTCCAGCAAACCTTCCAGACAAGGCTTTATGGATGATGACACTGAGGGAGAGCTCCAAGCTTTACCTAGTGACATTCAGAGTCATTTCAACTACTCATTCGTTAGTTACATAACCTAGGAATCATGGACTCCTTCCTTTTTCCTTCTCAAAGGCTGATCCTTGCCCTAAAGAGCAGTGGTCCTCCCCTTCCAGCCCCAGCACCCTGTGGGATGCAGGGCAGCATTTGCCTCTTTCTGCTTAGCCCAAGCCCTGGTGGCATTACAAACAAAATTAATTAAAATATAAAACAAAATGAATAACCCACACAGACTTGTCCTGTTCTGTTAATATTGGTAGCTCTCTTTTGTGGGCATTGTGAAAATGCCTAATTCAATTATTTTAATTCTAGGTCTCCCTCTAATAGAATAGGGGAGTGGGATTGCGTTTTCTTTTTCTTTTTCGAGCATTTGCCAAGGAAATGGCCCTCTAATACCGCCTTTGAAATGTTCATGCTCTATCTGTGTGAGAGAGAAAGATGGTTGGCTTTTCCAAGTGTTTTGTTCCTGTGCCATTTGGCCCATTCTTGTGTTTTTGGCAAAATCAGTTTCTGCAATCCAAATTGCTGTGCTTCCCTGCTGTGAATAAATGAGAAAATACTAGCTCTTTGTGAAAGCGTTCCCCGCTGCGGAGGCAATGATGGGTACAATGTCCAGAACCCTGCGTATCCAGCTCCCTGGCAGGAATTCCAGGGCGTTATTCCTAATCCAGAGCTGTTGTTACCATGACAATACTGCTTGGTAGATCTTCGTTTCGTCCCACTAGGAAAATTGCCCTGTTTATGAAATAATCCTAAGAAAAAGAGATGCAGTCTGGGGAGCAGGTGAAATCATTTAAATTTTATGGGGCCAACTTGATTGCTGGTGTACACAGATGTGCTTCTTTGCAGACACACAGCAGGAAATTGTGCTGAATAGTAAAGGAGAAAACACACTAAGATGCATTTGTTTGTGTCCTTCGAGGTCCCCATCCAGGAAGACAAAGATATCAGGTGCTAGATTTTTCAGGAATAAATCCTCCCTTTCCCGAGATGGCACCCAGATGGCCGGATGAAGAAGGCTGGTTGTGTTGCCATAGCAATACTTTTTCATGTGGGTGCAGATGCAAAGGGGCCTAGGTTCACACACAATCCAGAGATAGCTAGATTTCTTGTTTTGGAACAAATAACATAGACCTGTGCTGTTTTTTTTATTTTCTTTGAATTTGGTGCTGTTGACAGAGGACCTGAGGGAGAAGCAGCGGTCCTTCTCCACGTGGTGAATGCATCCTTCTTAAGGAGGCTGGATAAAGGAGGACTTAGAGAGTAGAGAAGCCTTTACGTCCTTCCCAGGAGAGGGATATGGGAATGCTGGGAGAAATGGCCAGAACCATTTTTCTGCTAGAGGAAACTTTTCTCTTAAAAGCAAAACTTTGTCACTTCCCTTGTAATGGGCAGAGAGGGTGACCAGATAGAAAACCTTGATGAGCAGCATTGCTAACCCACTCCTGTCATCCAGTAGCTGTAACTTCAGCCATACAGTTGATAGGATAATCCATATGACAGCCTGTCCCAATGGGCCACAGATCCTTACGAAAGTCCTCAAACCATTTGCAACCAAACCTTGTCTGTAGAGTGAATTAATACATCTTGGGTAAATAGGTACTATTTTTTTCAGAATGAAGGTAGATGCGATTGTTGTTAATAATAACTAATGAGTTGGGATGCCTGGGTGGTTCAGCAGTTGAGTGTCTGCCTTCAACTCAGGGCATGATCCTAGGTCCTGGGATCAAGTCCCACATGAGGCTCCCTGTGGGCAGTCTGCTCCTCCCTCTGCCTCTGTCTCTGCCTCTCTTTCTGTGTCTCTCATGAATAAATAGGAATCTTTTAAAAAAATAACTAATGAGTTGAAAGGTTTTACTAAGTTCATAGTAAATTTATATCATTACGTGGTCCCAATGAACAGAAATTAAAAGCTCAATTCCTATCATGTGAGCAACTGTTATATTCTTTGACATTAACCAGAAGCCCTCATACTTGAGAAGGATAAGAGTCACTGATCTGTCAGCACTTGTAGGGTTAGTCTCCATCTGTTGAACAACTATTGCCTGAGTTACCACAGCTACAGTTGTATGATGTTCTCAGGAAAAGCTGAAGGACCTCTTCACAAACAAACAATTCTTGACAACTTCCAAGATTCATTCATTTTTTTGATTCAATAAGGTGAACTCCCTTTCATTATATTTTGCTCTTTCACTGACATTATGGACAAGTTCTACATGTCAAGTAGGAAGAGTCAAGTGACTTAGTGTACAGTGGCCTTACTACTTCTTGAAGGTGAATTCTTGTTTTCTTTCCTGCTTACATTTCAGAACCAACATGCCACTAAGTTTAGATCTTGAGGAAGACTGGGGAAGGCTTATTGAGTGAATGCTTGCATGATTATTTTTATGGCACAGAGTGCAATAGAGTTTAAGTGCTTACCCTCATGTTTTGATCATTATGTGCATTCTTCAGGCTTAAGTAGTTGTCTTTGAGTCCTTAGACAAGTTTTACTAAAAATAATTGAAGTATTTACTCTGCCATTTATGACAGTTCACGTGCTGTATTTATTATGCAGGCTGCTCTAAAATTAGCAGGGGACGGACTTTGATGGTAGTTGAGTGAACTAGAGGATCTACTTCAGGTAGTTTGTTTGTTTGTTTGTTTGTTTGTTTGTTTGTTTGTTTTTTACCATATTCTTTCTTTCCGAGTTCTGTAAACTATTTTGTAGGCTTTGTTGACTAAAAATAACCAGCTTCTTAAATCACTGATCATTTCAGTGAAAATATTTTTCACATTACAAAATGAGTCACAGAATATTGTATTTGGTGGTCATATGTTTAGAAAAATCATTTAAGGTTAATTGAAAGGTGTTACTAAGCTGGCCCAGAAACAAAAGGGCATTGACTCACCTGTGTAGCAGGGGCTCATTTTCATTTGTAGATGCATTAGTTAGCAAATAGTTACTGAGTGCTGTGTTCAAAACATCTGCTTTTTAAACAACCTCTGTATTACATTCACTTTCAAAAATGTCTCTTGAAAGGAAGACAAACTATGAGAGACTCCTGACTCAGAAACAAAGGGTTTCTGAAGGGGAGGTGGTAGGGGGTTGAGGTAACTGGGTGACAGGCATTAAGGAGGGCACACGATGAGACGAGCACTGGGTGTTATACTATATGTTGGAAAATTGAATTTAAATAAAATTTTTTAAAAATTAAAAACTTTTAAAAATGTCTCTTGACATACATTTAAGATGCTTTGTATTTTTCTTTTGCTTTTTTGAGCTGTTTTCAGTTTTTTCTACTTGTTCCCTGACTGTTCAACTGTACTCACTTTCATCATATAGAAAATAACTAAATCTGGGTTCTTACCATTTAAAGTTGAAGAACAGCATAGATCTCATGTACATTGTTTGAAAACCATTTCAGTGTGTTTTTGTTTTCATTGCATTTGTTTATAAGTAGAAAGTTATTCTAATTGGGCCTCAATCAGTTCATATGTTAATGATGAAAACCTATATATTTGTTGGAATATAATAAAGCAGCCCATAGTTCAAAATTAGGGTAAATAGTGAACAAAATCTAACATTAATGCACATTATCATGGTCCAGAGTCAAGCCATGAGACTGAACATGCTTCACTATAAAACCTCCAGAAACAGAATTCCAGAGATGGTGTGTCCCCTGCTCATGGCTCGTACATAGAAACATCTCACCTCTCTCTAAGATTGTTCTGTATTGAACAATAAAGGACATACCAATGATCAATAAGTAACTGTTTGCAAAAATATTTTGCAGATCAAGAAGAGGGAGCAGCTTGCAAATTCTAGAATGCACCAAGGATTGTGATATTTATTGAGGTGCATTTCAACTAGTCTTTTAACTGTTGAGTTATACTTTCATCAGAGAAGTTCCTCAGCATTCCCCAATGCAAGCAGATAAACAGGAAACTAAGGGTTTTCTGAGATATAGAAGGAAGGCAAAATTTGGATATTTGGCAAATGTGGAAGCTCTGAAAATGGACAAAATTCTAAGATGGCCTCCACGTGACTCTGCTGGAGGTTGTTTTGGTTATTGTCATTTCTCTGAGTGCAGAGCTGACTTAACCACCACTCTGTGTCCATTGCACAGCCACAACTGGGTGGTGCAAGGCCCCTCTGGTGCTTCATTTTTCTCCCCCTTCCTCCTCTCTCCCCACATCCCCTCTCAACAGGTTCCCAACAGAGTGTGGTGGATTTATGCCCTTTGATATTTATGTGCCCTTATAAAATAAAGTTGTATGTGTGTGTTTGCGTAACATAAATGGAATTGTGCCGCTCTAGATTTTGCTTTATTACATTTTCATGCAGCAATATGTTTTAAAACATATGGATCCAATTAGATCCAATCAGAATACCTTTCTACCATCTTGCTCCCATGTGATTGCTGTGTGGTTTTCATCAGTGCCATCTGCTGTGTTTCATGTCTCCATCCTTCTAGTGACAAGCACCTGGATTATTTCCAATCATTGTCATATATGTCCCCTTGGAACCTTTGTGAGGTTCCTCATGGAGTCAAATACCTAGAAGTGAAACTTCTGGGTCCTGGGATGCATGCAGGCTAGTGCCCTGAATAATGGCAGGTTGCTTTCTGTGTACACCCACTGAGTATCCTGTTTGTCCACATACACATTTGGTATTTTCCAATCTTCTAATTGGGCCAGCCTCCTGAATGTTTTAAGTTGCATGCCTCTGATTACTAATGAGATTCAGCATATCTTCATGCATCTTACTTTGTTGTTTGGATACCTTCTCTGTGGATTGCCTTGCCATATCCGTGCCTGTGTGTATTTGATTTTCTGGTATTTGTTTCCTTCAATTTATAGAATCTCCTTTTATGTTTTGAATACCACCTCCTTATTGGTTGTAGACATTGCAAGTACATTCTCCTCAGCGTTTTAACTCCTCTTTGACTCTGCCTATTTTTTTCTTTATTGAACAAGAATTCTTAAAGCCTTAAACTTATTTGATACAGGCAAATCAGTGTATATTTTTGCCTATTGATCGTAATGTGGGTTTTGTTTAAGAAACATTTTCTACCTCCAAGGGCCACAAAGATATTTCCCTATTAGCTTAGGGCTTAGCTATCACAGTCATGACCAAATTCATTGGGAACCCACCACCATTCCAACTGGAAAGCAGGGATCCAACCTGATTTGTTTTAATGCTGAGTCAGTTATTTTTTTAAAGATTTTATTTATCTATTCATGAGAGACACATACACAGAGAGAGGCAGAGACACAGGCAGAAGGAGAGCAGACTCCATGCAGGGAGCCTGACATGCGACTTGATCCCAGGACTCCAGGATCACGCCCTGGGCTGCAGGCGGCGCTAAAACGCTGAGCCACCGGGGCTGCCCGCTGAGTCAGTTTTGTTTTGTTTTGTTTTGTTTTTGAGCTCCGGCTAATACGCAGATTCATCAATTATCAAGTTCTTGTTTCAGAGTCTGAATTAGTTTACAACATAAAAGCTGCCTACTGCTTTTAAGGAACCCAATAACTAGTAACTTAAATACAGGCTTCTGTGCTGCAGACCTGAGCTATGTAACCGGCAGGTTGCAAGTGTTATTAGTGACAGTAGCACTCTTGCAAAGCTCTGTATGGATGAAGAGATAAATGGGTAATAACAGCATTTAGATCCCAGATTCATATACGGCTACCAGTCATCTTCATATTCTTGTCACTTTGTGAGTAAATGTCTCAAAGATTTATCCTTCTCTAAAGCACATTTTATGATTCCATCCATCCCTGGCATGAGGTAGAAGTACTCTTCAAAACCCGAACACTAGTAATGCAGAGGCAGAAGTGTTGATTGTTCCTCCAAATACTTCTTATTTCTTTAAATAATGAGGTTTGCTCTCTGTGACAATAATGCCTGCCCTCTGTACCTCTTAAAAGGAGTGAAATGTATGAACACAGCTCATAAAAATGTAAAGACATCATGATTTTTAGACCCACCAACACCTCCATGAGCTCCACCTGGGGCTGAAATTTGATTTGTTAACTTTTTTCTTTACCTGGCTGGCTACATCAGCTCTTAGCCTTCCACAGGATGGTAAGTTCTACCCAGGGCTTGCTCTGCTTCAGTGTTGTTACACCTTTATGGTTTATTTCTGTGATAAATTGGTTAGCGCCTAGGAATTGAAAATGCAGAAGAAACAGTCCTCATTTCTTTTTAGGAGTTTTAGTGGTGTGATTTTGTCCAAAAGGAGTTATTGGTTATATGTAACAAAATCATAAAAAATGCAATTTTTCCAAATTTAAATTGAACGGTCTAAGTTTAATCACTTCAAAATAGAAATTTGGTTCTTAGAATAATAAATTCTGATCAAGAGGAGATGTGGACCAGAAGTTTTTTGGGTAAATTGGAGAAATCCACAGACTCTTTGTCACTCAGGATAAGCCAGGTGTGTGTGTGTGTGTGTGTGTAACAAATACTACCAAAATCTACTTGAAAGACACCTGTCGGGAGATGCCTGGGTGGCTCAGTGGTTGAGCATCTGCCTTTGGCTCAGGGTATGTTCCCAGAGTCCCGGGATCAAGTCCTGCATGGGGCTCCCTGCATGGAGCCTGCTTCTCCCTCTGCCTGTGTCTCTGCTCTCGCTCTGTGTGTCTCTCATGAATAAATAAAATCTTAAAGAAAAGAAAAGAAAAAAAAGAAAGACACCTGCCATAGGTCCACTGGGGGCTCCTCTCCTTGGAGCAGGGTCCTCGCCCTATAATCCAGGGTGTCCTAGCAGCCACTGCTAGGACCATCAGAGAAAAGAGAGAATTCTAGGGGGTCTTGCTCCAAAAATGAAATGCTCACAAGTCCTCAGCACATTTGGATAGTGGCCCCACCCAATCACAAGGGGCCAAGGAGTGCAGTCTTATCATGTCCCCAGAATGGGGTAGGGAGAGAGTTAGGGAAGTAAAAATATTTGGCAAACAATGCCAGTGAGTGCCACCCCATAGACCTCTTTTAAAAGAGGACAAAGGATTAAGAATACAGAATTCAATCTGAGAAACACCCAGTCAAGAAGGTAAATGCTTTTCAATTCAAATTAATTGTTATACAAAGTAGGTTTCACCTTTATCACTGGTAAAGAAAAAATAATTCGGTCAAAGCGTAAACACAATTTTGAAAGTTGTTGCGGAAAGTGGAAATTATGAAGACCCATTTCCTATCAGAGACAGCCCAGCTGTAGGGGAGCAAAAGGCCATGGAGGCAGTGGTAGGGTGGCCAGGCCCCTCCTCGGGCACAGCCAGTAGGCCGGGGGCCAGTTCAGGGCAGGGATTCAGACAAATGTCAGGTGGATGGGGAGCATCTGGGGGGCTAGGCAGGGACCCCACCCCAGCTTGGGGAGAGGCTGGGAAGGGTGGAAGGAGAGAGAAGAGGTGAAGGACAGAGTCCCCTGGCACAGATACAGGAGGCCACTGCCACCAACTTGCAGGCTGTCTGAGAACACTGCCCTGGACTTGCCCCATCACCATGGCTCTAGGTACTTGTGTGACGGAGCCTGATGTCACCTGGCTGTCCTTGGCCTGCACAGGAAGGACTGCCAACCCAGCAGAGGGGTGGGAGCGTGCCTTATGCTCACAAGCCCAGGCAGAAAGACACCTGGCAGCAATCCAACTGGGCAAAGTTGCCTTTTTACTGGAATCCTGCAAATACCTGAATGCCTGGGAAAGACAGCTGACATGGGCAACAGCTAACAGAACCTAGTGGCCAACATCCCCGAGCTGGTGAGGAGAAAGCCCATCTTGTGAGTTTATATCCTGATACTATCATGCTAAAGACTGTGTTATTAAAACCAGTTTTGAAGCATCCAGAAGACTAAAAAGCAATGATGATAAGAATACTAATGAGTGGAAGAAGCATGTGGTTTGGGCTTTTATTTGTGACATATCAGATGATTTGCTTTAATCCACTCATTATTTTGTCCCCCCCCCCCTTTTAAAAAAAATCCTTGGCTACCTACTGACTTACAGATAATTTGCATATTCACAGCATGAAAAATGTTGCGTATCTGAGCATGCTGCTGTAATGTAAGACTTCGGACGTCCTTTAAGATGAGATATTTGGAACTTTTCTTTTTCAGTAATGGTCGCTGACATTTATCAGTGCTGTTGGAGGGTTCTCTGACATGTGTTATTCAGTCCCCTCATGGCACATTTTGGTGTCCCCACTCCCGCCGCTGCCAAGTTCTGAGACTTTAGGGTTAGAGCTTTAGATCTGGAAGTGCTTTTTCTTCTTTCTGTCTCTTCCTCTTGCTTTAATGCCCCCCCCCAAAAAAACCACCTCTCTCAGTTTGTTTTTAAGAAATGAAGAAATGTTCCAACACGTGACCCACAGCTGCAACCCGTTAACCTTTGCTAATATTAAGTCTGCACTTTGGATCCCTCCTGGGACCTCGAGATAGATGCACTTTTGCTGTTCTAGGCAGCGTGCCCGCCTGGGGAGGGGCCGGGAGGGATGCTCTCCAGCCAGACTTGAACAAATGGAACAAATGTCTTCTCTGCAGAGCATCCTAACAGAATACCTGGCTGGGGCGAGGTGCTCTGGACCCACTCTGTCCAATGCAGTAGCCACTAGCCATGTGTGGCCATGGAGCCTTGAAATGTGCCTAGTCTGAACTGAAATGAGCTGTAAGAGCAGACTGCATATTGGATTCCAGAGAGCATGTAAAAGATCTCATGAACAGTTACATGTTAATTATTGTTGAAATAGTAATATTTTGGAGATTGGATTCAATGGAACATTTTATTAAAATTCATTTTGCCTGTTTATTTTTACCCTCTTCAATGTGGCTTCTGGAAAATTTAAACTGAACTGTGTAACTTACACTGTATTTTTATTGGACAGCACTGGTCTAGGTGACTGAGATTTGTTTTTAACTACTTTACTAAGCAGCAAATACCATAATTTTAATACGGACTTTTTTTTTTTAATATGAACTCCATATGGTAGATATTTAATCTACTCTTATTTCAAAGTATAATGAGGTTTTGAACAATTTCCAAAGCACTATGGGTTATTTGACAAATTCTCTTTTATGGATACCGAGTAGCGCTATTGCCACCGAGAAGCTGGCCTAGGCTTTATAATGTGAAACACTTACCCTTGGACCATCTGGTGCTGTTCCATATGGGGCATCTAGGATGTGGTGGGGTGGGGTCATGGGTACTGAGCAGCCACCAGGAGACTTCCTCCCTCCTATCCATGTCCTTCAGCCCCTAATGCTTGTATGAAAGACCTGCAGTTAATCAAACTTTGAGGATGGGCCTTGATCTTCCAAATCCATGAGCCCCAAGTCCGCAGGGAATATTTTATTCTCACTGGTTTCTGGAAGGTTAAAAACTTCTAGAGAACAGAGCTGTAGGGACCTGATGAAACTGACTACATCACAAGGTTGGACTCAAGAACAGCAATGTCCCTTTCCATCAATGGCTTTGCTTTTCCTTGTGAAATATATTAACAGATGAAAACTCCACCTCTTGAGAACAACCAGATGAAACTGCAAGGCTATAGATGCAGCCCCTTGCCTTCATCCCCCCTCTCCCCACTGCCCTGGCAGGCCCCATGGAATATAGTCTCTCTGAGGCCTGAGGGACTCATATTATGTCTCAGCTTGGGAAGAGCAAACACTAGGAGTCCACTTGAGGCAGGACAATTCATTGACCATCACTGCCCCTCACACTAGTCCCCTTGGATGTTGTAAAAAAAGGAAGGTTCTGATTCCCTAATCTGGGCTAGGGGCTATTTAACAAGTTCTTGGGTGATGGCCACACTGCTAATTCACGGACTTTGAGGAGCACGTTCACTAAGTGTCATTAGCTTGCATGTACATTCACAAAAAATCCAGCCCATGGCCCAGGAGATCAACAGTGCCAACTTGATGTTAAATATACCTGGTATACTTTAAAAAACCCAGTATAAAAAGAAATCCATGCCTTAAAACAAAACAAAACAAAAGGTACAATGAACATTCTTCTCTTTACAAAGGGGTTCATGTCAGGGTACCTTTAAAAGCATCTCCCCTTAGGCATGAGAACTTCAGCTACAGTTTACTAACTGGAAAGAAAAAAATGCCAAGTGAATCAGCATCTGGAAATAAAATATCTCTGAAATGATATAAAAAAGCAATAGTAATGCTGACTGCTTCCCTTACTGAACTTCTGTGTGTGTCAGGTGTGTGTGTGGACGCATAGGGGTTAGCCAGTGGAATCTTCGGAGTATGAGTGTCGCTATCCTCATGCTCCTGATGAGAGAAGTAGGGTTCACAGAGTTAGATCACATGCCAGTAAGAAAACATTCTGAGCAAAACCCAGTGACTCTGGCCTGATCCTGGCCACTTGTCCTTCTTGACCAAGAAACCAATCCCACATCAGGGGAGCCTTGGAACATCATATTTAGAACAGATTGTAATTTATAATGTCTTTCTCTTCCTTGGCAATTTAAGTTAAAATGTCAACTTGAAAAAAAAAGGGTTTCAGAAAGCCCCAGGACGAATGGCACATGTGGCTAGATTAATCACAGGAAGATGAACAAAGTATGCTTTCAACATAGGCTACATCACTGTTAGTGGAACATAAAAATCTTGGAAAAGCTATAAGACCATTAAGAGATAGTTAAAACAAATAGCAATCAGCTCAGTAGATAAACAAACACCAATGTGTGCAGCTTACCTGTGAGCAACACCTCTTCCTGCGAGTGACGTTACTAGGCAACAAAACTCCAAACACGCAGATGTTGCCATGAGCCTTTCTCAACTTCCTTTGCTCCAAATTGGAGCAGTCAGACACCATTTGGATGACATAAACATATGACAAAATATCATACCAGAGTAGATACAAAAGACTACATTCCATATGGTTCCATTTATATGATATTCTAGAAAAGGCAAAATTCTAATGAGAAAAAGCAGATGAGGGATTTCCAGGGGCTAATAGCAGGGGAGGGGATGATGGTAGAGTCAGGAGGAAACTTCATGAGGGTAGTGAAGACGATCCGTAACATGATGGTGGTGGTGGTGATTCAAAGACTCGAGACATCAGAAAAAGAAACAGAACATGAGAGACTCCTAACTCTGGGAAACGAACTAGGGGTGGTGGAAGGGGAGGTGGGCGGGGGGTGGGGGTGACTGGGTCGGGCACTGAGGGGGCACTTGACGGGATGAGCACTGGGTGTTATTCTGTATGTTGGCAAATTGAACACCAATAAAAAATAAATTTATTATTAAAAAAACAAAGACTCTAGACATTAGTCAGAATTCACTGAAGCATATATTTGAAATTGCTGAATTCTACTGTATGAAAGTTATATCACAGTAAAGCAAATTGAAGTATGTATATATAAGAACCTGCACAGCCTCTCTGCTTTTCTGTATCTGACTCAGAGTAAGCGAAATTTGGTAACCCTCTGGCAACAGAAAATAAACACAGCTTAATTTCAAAATACAGAGCTAGAAGTTGTTGTAAAAGAATAATAGCTTCAGCAGCCACTGCACGAGTTGCCAAGACTTTACTGGATGCATTCCATCTCAAGATATGGCGTTTAGTCTCTCAAGGTCTTTGGACACCCAGAAAGTGGGTCGTCTTTCAGAATATCTGCGTCACTGTGGAGAACATGTCACTAAATCAAGAAACCAGCTGGATTTATTCTTAAATTGGCAAAAATACATACTTACTGGGAAGTACTATTAATCCTTTCACTCACTGGACAGGGAAGATTGGTTTTAGGTGTTGATTACCTTTGGTTCTGTTGGTACTTTATATTCTTTTGGAGGAGGGGATGTATTCGGCATTAAACTTGTGCTTTGGGAAAGCAGAGATTATGTGACTGCTTGATTCTGAAGCTTAAAAGTATGAAAATAAGACTAATAGCAAATATTTTTACTGAGTAAGTTGGAACACTCAAGCAATTATTTTAATTAAAACAAAATTTTTTTGCCTAAAATATTCAATTATTAGTGCCAAAGCATTGTTCTGGATTGAATTCTCCAGATAATTCTGCTTTTGGCAACAAGTTATAGAAAACCAACTTAAAATGGGCTTATACAATAAGCCCATTTCCTGGCTCATGTATCTGGAATTCTAGAGTTCTAGCAGCAGTTGGGGTTGGCTAGACCTGAGTTTCAAGAATCCCATGGAGCCATGGTTTCCTCCATCTCTACTCTGCTGACAGGGTGGCTTCTGTTTCATATTGGTTCCCTCCTGGGTATAGGATAGCTGCTAAGTTCTACTTGAGCCCACCTTTTTTTCATTAATTCCCTGAGGGGAGAGAGAGATTCCTTCAGGAACCTCTGACTTAAGGTCAGTGAAGGACTTTTTCAAGACCATTTCTCATTGGCTCAAATTGGATCACATGCCCAGTCACTGGCAGGAGGTCTCCCCTACAACTGGAAGCAGAATCAGCGCCCATGAGAATGGGAATTGATGATGTGGGGGGAAGGGTGCGTCTCCGAAGGAGGGGGAGCAGTGGGGCCTCTATTAAGAATGAGAAAATGTGAATGACATGGAGCCAACACAAAAAAGGTACTGTAGGGTTGAATTTAAATCCATTACTTTAAAGGTAACCTGTATTTCTTCTTACTAAGAAAAATTCTCTAGGCTTAAATTTTAATTTTAAGAGAATACTTATAGCAAAAAGGAAGAAAGTAAAACCACTGTAATCCCACTACCCTATGAGAACTATTGATACAAGAATATTTTTAAACATTAAAATAAATATTATACTCTGCATACTGCAGGCACAGTAGAGCATAATGGTTAGCAATATACAGACTTAGGTGTTAGCCCCTCCATTCATCTACTTACTGTCTGTGTGTCCTCGATGGGTAAGCTACTTATCTTTCCTGTGCTTCAACTTCTCTTTGTGATGGATATAAGAATAATATTTATAAGGTCCAACAGCACTAACCCTCTAGTTCAGAGGTCAGCAATCTATAGCCTGCCGGCCAGACCTGCCTTACTGCCCTTTTTTATAGACAAAGTTTTATTGGAATCCAGCCATAGTCATCCATTTATGTATCCATCTATGGATGCTTTCAGACTATAATGGCAAAGTTAAATATCTCTAACAGAGACGATATTACCCACAAGACTAAATTACTTATAATCTGGCCTTTTGCAGAGAAAGTTTGCCAACCTCTGGTCAGACCAACAGACCTCTCTTGTCTTGTCAAAATCTAGCATGTCAAAAAATTAAAAAAAAAAAACTAACATGTCATATTTCTGTGGTTATGTGGTAACTTAACCAGTCTGGAGATATGATCAAGAAAAAATGACATCTGTAGAGCTAACATGAAAGCAAGAGATGCTCAGTTATTTTATCAGTTAGAGATAGTTAAGGACTGTGAGTAATTTAAAAATCTATACAGGTATTTAAATGTCAAATTTTCCTGAATTGACCAGAGATCTTGAAATATATGATACATGATCTCCCTTGAACTCTGAGGTGTTGACATTGGGACATGAATGAAAGCACCTTTGTACAGAGTCTTATCTAGCCGATAGAAGTCATAGCTATGGAGAGAAGATAAGACTGAAGAGGGAATGAAAGAGAAGCTATAACAAATTATTGCAAATATTGCTTTAGAAAAGAAAAGATTGTCACCATCTGTGTGCTCTGAGGGAGCAGTGGTACAGATGTGTGGATGGGAAGAGCAAACAGGGACTCCCCAGAGAAAAGGGAGTAGTCTGAATGAGCACAGCCAAGCTGATGCAAGTCTGAGCTGTGGAAGACCGCTAAGTATAAAGAAAAGAGTCATTGGAAAAAGTGATACATCCATGGAGGGCAACTGCCCTCATAGTATGGGGTAGTTTTGGTCTTGAGTATAAAGATATTCAAGCTCTAAATTATTTTAGTCAAACTAACTTTTCCATAAAATAGTATTTTAACTAAAGGTTAGATTTTTGGCCAAGTGTGTAATGTCCTTCCTTAAAAATGGAGCGACCATCAACTACAAAGTTTTCTAAAATAAAAATCCTTTGATACATTCAGTGGTGCAATGTGAGCATTAAAATAAAGGATCTCCATCAACTACCTGATTTCAAATCCTGGCTCAACCACTTTCCCTCTAATCCTTGAGGTCCAAAGCCTTGTTTTTCTTATTTATAAAACAGTATTGATAAAAGTAGTAACTTTAGAGTTTTGATGAGAATCAAATGAAATAGTAATATGTGTTTTGGTATAGAAGAAATACAGTATTAGAATGACATAGAAAGAGAAAGTCATCCAAAAACATTGATTTTGCAGTCTTCTTTTGCTTGTGTGTGACCTTCCTAGGAGCTGGCATAGACAGGAGACATCAAGCTTTGTTTGACTCATCAAGTGTAACGCTTAGCCTCTGTGACTGACAAAGTGCCTGCTGCTCGGTTTCCTTTGCAGTGCCTTATACATTGCAGGCAAACAGCAATATTTATTTCATATAATTAAAGAAAAGACCATCTTCTTGGATGGCCAAATGGAGATGAGCTGAATTTTCCTGGGTCAGAAAGATGCTAGACTCCAGTAAATGGAAGCAAACTGATACCTTGGGTGCTGTGCTTGTTCTTGAATTTAAGATACTCTCATTTGCTAACATAAGGTTGATAATTTAATTTTTAAAAATGTTCATTTGGATCCCACCTGCTTTTGCCCCTTTTACATTTATTTTCTCCAATTCAATAAATGCACAAATGTATTTGACTGTAAAACACACCTTTTTCTTGGTTCGTCAGAGCGAACTAGCACCAGGGCCAGGGGTACTCACCAGACAACAGCCTCTCAGAGCAGCAACCGCAGCTTTGTGAATTTGACCATTTATAACGGCTAGAGAATCAAACTCTTCATTCTCAGGTTTTGAGACATAGTCGTGAAAGACCCTGTCAGCTCAGTCAGATCGTTTGACTCGGTGGCTTTGAATCTGGTCAATGAAAATCTATAATATGCAGGTGTGTCTTGCTGTATTTGCTACTGAAATCTGCTTCTCTTGTATAGATCACTGTTACAGATGAGGAAGTTAGTAATCCATCCTTTTTAGATCTGGTGAGGACTCCCCAAATGAGGAAATGCACACTTATTCTTATGTTTGCTTGGTAAGTCTGACTTGTGATGGGCTCAAAAGCTTGTATCGAATTTACCACGCGTCCCTTCCTTCATATCAGGCTGAAGTTATGTCTCACTTGGTCTCCGTTGTCTTTCCGTGTTGCTCCAGGTTCACAAGTGCGGTGGTTTATCAGGGCCTCGTCATGCGCCTGGGAATTATCGGAGGCAACCTCTATATCGACTTTTTCATCTCGGGAGTTGTGGAGCTGCCCGCAGCCCTCTTGATCTTACTGACCATTGAGCGTTTTGGACGGCGCCTTCCGTTTGCGGGAAGCAACGTAGTGGCAGGAGTGGCCTGTCTTGTCACTGCGTTCTTACCCGAAGGTAATAAAACAGTCTTAAATCAAAATAATCAAGAATGGGGACCCTCTTGTCCTTAGAAAATTTACCTCCGCCTCAGAATCTGGGGACCAGACAAGCTGTAGTGATGTCACTCAATTTTCTACTTAAGCAGCGTAACGACTCTGATCGGTTCTACAGGTTTTCTGTTTCCTCCATTTTAGGTTCATTTATGGATGAAATAGATGTTGTGCAAAATCTGGCTTGTAGTCATATAGTTTATTCTTGATCACCTTTATTTAACTTACTTTCATGCCATCATTGATCATGCTTACCATATTTCCTGCTTACCGGCCCTGTCGCTGGCCCTGGGTGAAACACCAGGGGTACAAAAGGAAGAAAGGAAGATGCTTGTTGACTTCAAAAGGTTCACCTAGTAAGGGATATGGATACTTTTTTAAATTTGTTTTTCTTTCAAGTTTTTATTTAAAGTCTAGCTAGTTAACATATAGTATTAGTTGCAGGTATAGGATTTTGTGATTTATCACTTTCTTAAGACACCCAGTGCTCATTACAAGTACCCTCCTTAATGCCCATCAGCCATGTAGCCAATCCCCCCTCCACCCACCTCCCCTTCCAGCAACTCTCAGTTTGTTCTCTAGAAATAAGAGTTTGTTTTTCCTTCTTTCCCCGCCCTATGTTCATCTGTTACATTACTTAAATTCTACATATGAGTGAAATCATATGGTATTTGTCTTTCTCTGACTGACTTGATGTAGCATAATACTCTCTAGTCCTGCCCATGTTATTGCAAATGGCAAGACTTCATTCTTTTTTTTGTGGCTGAGTAGTATTCCATTATTTCCAACATCTTTATCCATTTATCAGTCAATGGACATTTGGACTTTTTCCATAATTTGGCTATTATTGATAATGTTGCTATAAACATTGAGGGGGATAGACATAGACACTTTAATGCTTTCACAACTCACTGTGATAAATGAAATAATTGAATTAGTTACAGTTGACCCTTGATGCAGGGGTGGGGATGCTGACTTCCTGCATGGTCAAAAACCTGCATATAACTTGTGACTCCCCAGAAACTTAACTAATAGCCTACTGGTGACCAGAAGCCTTGCCCATAACAAAAGAGTTGATGAACAGATATTTTGTATGTAATCTGTATTATATATGTGTTCTTATAATAAGGTAAGCTACAGAAAAGAAATTGTTATTAATAAAATTGTAAGGAAAATACATTTATAGTACTGTGTAAAAAATGTATGCATGTAAATGGACCTATGTAGTTTAAACATGTTGTTCAAGAGCCAATTGTACCAGATTTAGAAAAATAAAGCTCTTTGAAGGCTCTACATGATTAAAAAAATGTAGGTACAAGGAGTGAAATGCAAGGTGTAATTAGGAAAAGCTACACAGAGGTAAGAGCTAGGCACATATGAAGAAGGAAAAGAGATGTGCTGGACATGGGTGCCTGGCCGGCTCAGTCAGAAGAGCATGTGACTCTTGATCTCAGGATCATGAGTTCGAGCCCCATGTTGGGTGTAGACATTACCAAAAAATAATATTAATTAACTTCTTTAAAAAAGAAATGTAAAAAAAATAAAAATAAAAAAAAATAAAAAAAATAAAAAAGAAATGTACTAGACAGAAGGGAAGAAGGGAAGGAGAGATTTTTTCCACAGTAGAACCGGGTTCCTAGAAGTAGGAACCATCTTTGAGGGTTCCAGGAGTACATGTTCTCTGTTATCACTGGAATATCCACAAAAAGGGGGCTGAGGATCACTTGCCACCAGCGGTGACTGGCCTCACAGGCCATGCCAGGAGCTTGGGCACAGTCCTGAAAACTTCTTTCATAGCCGCATCACGTTGGATGGTGGCAGTGAGGAAGGAGAGATGCGGACAGCAGGAATTAAGGTCATGACAGTTGGCCTGGGTAGGAGAGAGAGAGGGTGATTTCGGGGAAGTGTCAGAGGTTGTGAGGGGGCTGGAGCTTGATGACCACCAGGGCATGTGGCAGAGTGGCAGATGACCCCAGATGCATGGTTAACACAACCTGCCTTATCTCTGCCACAGGACGGGGTCCTAGGGAATGTGCGAATTAGAACAAGTTCATTATTTCCGTGTTACAGGGTACGTGGGGTGGGGGGTCACTGAGAGAGCAGATTCTCTGGTAGTCCTTGTGTGAGCCCCAGAGAGGCTGTCTTTTCTTCTGAGAATCATCTGAAGATCAAGAAAGAAGGGATAATATTGTGGAAAAGTGTAAAAAATGATTGCCACCACCAAACTAGGTGTGGGAACAGGGCCTGAATGAGATAGATGTAACTCCGGTCCTTGCAAATAACGCACAATCTAAGTAGAAGGGTGACGAATCAGGAACATTGGAGAGTTCACTGTTGTTTCCATTTTACTCTGACATCGTATCATTTGGGGTTTAATTCCCTACAGCAAGGTCTTCTCTTCTCATGGCACGTGGAATTAAGTATCTGTTGCATAGGAAGTTAGGGAAGGGTGGAGAAATGAGTTACAGGTGACCCATCATTTCATGATGTAACATTCCCCTGGAAGATTCTCTGGACCCCAGACTGACTGGGGTGATTTTGATGTGTGCTGCATTCTGCGTGATGCCAGAGAGCATTCTAGGCCATACATCCACATCGGCGTTGGAGTAACTAGGTGTGTGGGAATCGAGCTGTTTTGTAGAGAGCACTTTCATATAGGGGAAAATATAAGGCAAAGAAAATTTGCCTTTCTGTTTGGTCCTATCAGTTTTATTTTGAGGACATAATTTCCCTATTACAGCCTTCGAATCGTTCTCAGCAATACTGAAAAATTATTGCTCTTATTCTGGACACCTCTTATTTGTATCTTCACAGACTCAGCTGCTGGTATAGTCATAGGTCGGGCATGATTGGCACGAATAAACCCACATCCCTAATGCTCCTCGGGAGTACCACATTTTAACAGCAGTTCCTCACTTGGGTTGGCAGCCCTTCTACTGAAGGGAGCTCTTGGACTTGGTTACTTGGGCTGTTGAATTAACATTAGAAAGATTTCTCTCAGTCACTCTTGGGGTCAGGAAGAGGAGGGCAGCCCCTGCAGAGAATGCTGATTAGCCTTTTAGTGGAATCAGCTCTAAAATTATCGAGAACAATTTAACAGGCTTTCCCTCCACTAAGCACAACTGTTTATGGTCTGAAGAATGGGATTCTGGAAAGAAGAAAGCTTTTCTGGGTGTATCTTCACTTAAGCCTCCCTGCTTTTGACCCAAATTTTTGAACTCTGATTAAAGTCTGAAAACGAGAAGGGTTTCTTTGTCCATAGCCATCTGCATCTTTCATTTAGGTTTGTTTAGGATGGCTACAAACCTAGCCGTTTGGGTAAGTATTCTTCATTTTGAAACAGGAAGGCTGCCTTTTACTTGTATTTCCCTTTAAGTGAAAAGTCAAAAAAAAAAAAAAAAAGAAAGAAAGAAAGAAGAAAGAAAGAAAGAAAGAAAGAAAGAAAGAAAGAAAGAAAGAAAGAAAAGAAAAGTCAGACAATGTACCTTAATTTACATAGCTCTATTACAAATTTTCTCTACGTTTTATTTCAGAAATCAAAGCAGGTGGTGTATCAGAGGAGATGTAAAATAGTGCTTCTTTAAAATCCTGTATCCTTTTTTCAAAAATTGAGGTATTATTCCCAGTAAACTCCGGCCCCTTGACCAAATCCCTATTCCGAGGCACCGTTGGTTCCGAGGCACCGTCTTTGTGCATAGTTCCAGCCTCAGTACTCATTTGTAAATTGTCTTGTGTTCTTTTGTCATTGCTACTGAAAGGTGTCTCCTGCCACTCCAAGAGGAACGCAGTATATTACTGGGATGGTCAGAAGTTTCTGCCTGCGGACGTCATACTCACACATCATTCACATCATTCACGCTGCCTAACAAATTGCTTTCATTTCACTCTCTAGTTAACGAACAGCGCGGTGCCTTTGGGACTTGTGTTTTATCACACGTTTCACCAAAACCTCTAGCTCAGTGTGGTTAGACAGTGGCCTCTGCTGCTCAGAATGAGTTGAGAGTCTTTCAGAGCAAAGTCAGCATGTAGGATAAACCACGTCTCCTCCAGGATGGCCACTTGACAGCATTTTCTGAACATTTTATTCACTTGACTGGTTATTTATCTGTATTCACTGAGTGAACCACATATTTTTTGGGTGTGAGTGTGTGTGTTCATTTGGTGTCTTAGTTTTTGTTTGATTCTTTCCAGCAAACAGTTCTGGCCTCAGTTGTAAACTAAAACTGTCATTGAAGTTACCAGCAGGACTCACAGAGTAGTCTTGATTCAGTAGAAAAAACCTATAACTTAAGAACTTAGGCTGGGGGGCACTTGGGGGGCTCAGATGGTTAAGCGTCTGCCTTTGGTTCAGGTCATGATCCTGGAGTCCTGGGATCGAGCCCCACATTGGCATTGGCATCGGTGGCATCGGCTTTCTGTTCAGCAGGGAGTCTGCTTCTCCCTCTACCTCTGCCCCTGCCCTCTGGTCCTGTGCTCTCTCTCGCTCACGCTCTCTCTCTCAAATGAATAAATAAAATATTTTTTTAAAAAAAGAACTTAACCTGGATAATCAAGTTATTTCCACAGTAGCAGGCGATATTCTTTGCAGCCCAAGAGCAGCGAAAGGTTGCCCAGTCGGGCTGGGACCCAGGGAATCTGGGCAAGAGCTCCCACTTTCTGTTCCCTGGCACCTGGCACTGTACCACCTGCTCATTGAAGGCTGGGGTGGAATGCATTTCCTGGTCCCCCTCCCTGGCCTTAATGAAAAGGCAAAGCCTAAATAAAACACAGTTTACAACTGTTCTGTGCCAGAGCAGATGGCAGCCCAGCACATCAGCGCAACTCTGACATCCCTCACCGTCTGATGTAACTGTGAATGTGAGAGCTACAGGTGTTCTCATCTGGGAAAAACGTCAAGTACACCAGGACGTCCTCGGCCAGTTTGCAATCAGAACGTAATTTTGTAGCCTCCCAGCTATGATCCAGACTCTCAAACTATCTTTTTTGTGTGTGTGTGTGCCTGCCCTCCTAGGCACTTGTATTATTTAGTGAGTATTAGCTCTTTTTTATTTGTTGACTAGTCTGTAGAGAATACACATAAACCTACTGAGCTTGATTCTCTTCTGTCCTCCTCCGCATTCATGTCTACTTTTCTATGAAAAAAAAATCATTTTGGGGGAATGGGCAGTAATTTTTCTAGGAAATAAGAGGACCATTTAGTGTGGGGTGAGCATGAATAAATAGGAGTGTAAAAGAGAAAGGTTTCATCTTCAAAGGTGGAAGTCAGAGCGTCCTTAGCTTTGCTTTGGAGGGCAGATAGGAGCTTACTCATGCATGCACCTGTGTCCACTGAGGGAGGATAGCATAAATTGCACGACTCAAGAAATTTAGAGCACTGGCTTTTTTTAAAAGATTTTATTTTATTATTTATTCATGAGAGACAGAGAGAGACAGAGACAGAGACACAGGCAGAGGGAGAAGCAGGCTCCACGCAGGGAGCCCGACATGGGACTCGATCCAGGGTCTCCAGGATCAGGCCCTGGGCTGAAGGCGGTGCTAAACCACTGAGCCACCTGGGCTGCCCGAGCACTGGCTTTTTAGGGCAAAAATGGTTTACTCCTTGCTTTAAAGTGTGAAAGAAAATATTTAATGAAGAATTTCGGCTTTTTCCACTAGTTGCTGTGGAGGAAAGGAGAATTTCCTCAGATAGCCAGTGCATCCCTAAAACAGTTCATTTTTAAATGAATTAACCAACTAATATTAAGAGTCTGGCTCCTGCTGGATGACTTTCTGGGGAAGTAGCAATATTGGGGACATATACCCTAGTGATAACACAAGGCATGGATGTCCCTTTCCAGAGGTCACAGTCCTCAAAGCCTGCCCTCCAGAAACCAAGATCAGCTTCATGTCCAGATTTTTCCTGGTCTGCTAGGAACAGCTATTCTGTGTGCTATCACAAGGAGTGGGAACAAAGAGGGGAGAAACAGGTACCAGGCTGCAGTAAATGGTTCTCAAGGGTCCAAGTGAAGACCACCTTCCAGACAAACAGCCGGCGTACTCAGGCCGTCTAGGAAAGCAGTGCCTGCACACTATTTTCACTGTAGTGACTGCTCAACAGATGGCTCCTGCGTCATATTCCCATCATCTAACCCTGCTCAGAAAAGCAACTAGCACACTAAATATTAGCTATTATCCTAGTGGTTGTTGTTGCTGTTAAAATTTGGCTACAATGTTTGGAGGTATCCATCATTCGTGCTTAAAATTAGCAAAGACTTGGGCCCAGGAGAACACGTAGCAAATGCCTTTTGTTGTTTTGGGATGGGGATGTATTATTGAAAGCAAACCCTTAACTCTTCCTTTCTAAATCTTCTATGTTCGCAGGAATACCCTGGTTGAGAACCACGGTTGCTACCCTGGGAAGACTAGGGATAACCATGGCCTTTGAAATTGTGTATTTGGTAAATTCAGAATTGTACCCAACAACATTACGGTAATTCCAACCTATATGTCATGGTTTGTCCTAAGTAATTCTGCAGCCAGACGTTTTGACTTAAAAACTACGAAATAGTTTCCTTAACTTGATTTATTAGCCTGGGCTGAATTCAGCCAATAAAGAAGATATGCTTTGAATTATGGGTGCTTTCCACATTTTTTTGATAGAAGTATTTCTCATAGCAGTATCTTGATACCCAGCTGTGGTTTTGTGGGATCAGAAAATCTTAGTTAGGGTACTTGCTTAGTGTGGGTTAAAGCCGTCTTCATCAGTATCACTCTGTTTAAAGGCTATCGCCTCTGTTCTGGCCACATTCCACCTCTTGCAGCTGTGAGCAGCTGATGAATGAAGGCCAAAGTTAAACAGTGTGCATGGGCTGCAAATTGGCCTCCTTTCCTGGGGGAATATTCGTGTGCACACCTTACTGTCAAGTGAGTGTGCCAAGGTGCCACATTAGCATCACAGCGTGGGCTGGGGGGTGAGCGGCAGGTGGAATGTTCCCCACCTCGCTGTCCTCACTGTGAGTCAGCATTTGCCCAGATGCAAAATGAGGCAGAATGGAAATGATTTGCTTAGAATAAGAGAGTAGTAGTTTTCAAAGTTAAAAACTATAGAAATGGTAAATACTACTAAAATGTCTTTGTTACTTATACATCTGAATATTCTACTTATCTTGAAGGTACTTTAATATTTTTTAAACAATTTTGTACTCTACAGAAACTTTGGAGTTTCTCTCTGCTCAGGTTTATGTGATTTTGGGGGAATCATAGCTCCGTTTCTTCTCTTCCGGCTAGCAGCCATTTGGCTAGAACTACCTCTTATCATCTTTGGTAAGAACTCATTTTATACACTATTCCTAAATGCCTTCATCTATATTCTTTGTATTAATAGAACTCTATAGCAATTATGCGGTGTGCTATTAATGAGATGATTTAATTTCTTTAATGACAACTGCTTGGGTTTTGAGTAGTCCGTCTGATGATAACGAAATGTGAAACCCTAAGTGATTTCTATTTATTTTATAATAAAGGGTTGTGACGAGTTGTATTCAATTTAGCTTTCTTTGTTTAGGTTCTGAGTTAAATTCCAATGCTGGGAAACTTATGATATTGGGGAACAGAGCCAGTAATTTTCAAGGGACCAATTTGGATCCTCAGTTTATTTCAAAATAAGCCTAAAAACCAATTCTGTTTTTAAATATTCTGTATCTGTTGAGATCATGTCTTCATTTGCTTTGATGTGGAGCATGCTGTGCAGAAAGAACGGAGGACACAGAACCCGTGTGCCCAGTAACCTCTGTGCTGTCCAAGTTCATGCCTTTAATCTCCTCAGGCTGTGGGAGGGGATAGGACCATGGCTTAGGGGCAAGGGGCTTAGGATAATTCAGCCCAGTGCCCCTCAAGTGCTCTTCCAACCTTTCTGCCTGGGTCTCATACCTGCCTCTGCCCTCCTCAGCAAGGAAGGACGCAAGTGGGCCCCTTTCTCCTGGACCTTCCCCCCACCTCTGTGTCCTTATTCCTGGTAGAGGATGTTTTTCTCATGTTGCCCAGCTATTTAAATTAGAATGAAAGTATCGAGTCCATGAGGACATAAACCCTGAGCAATGCAAAATTCCTCACAGTGCTAGCTAGCTAGGGACAGTAAGGCTTCTAAACACTTGACACCACCGAATTCAAGAAAAGATTATTTCAAATTATTTCATGGGATCTGATAAGCAAGCTTAGCGTTGAATCTGTGCCCAGCACGAAAAAGCAAAGAGAGCGCCGTTGTTCACCCAAGAGCAGGTGGTCAGGAAGCCCCGTGGTTCAAGGTCTCGGCCTGAACTGCGGGGAGTGCTGGGGAAGCCAGCCCTTCCTGCAGAGTCTGGCTGGGGAGAGAGCCACACTTCCAAACCATCAGCCACATCACAGTGTGGTAAATACTGAAAGCAGAAGGTGCCGGGGGAGCGCAGTACAGAGACACCTGACCTGCCTGAGTCAAGGAGGAAGGAAGAATGTCTAGTTGAGATCTGAGACGGTAGAAATTACCCACGTGGGAAGTGCCAGCTGGGGCTCCAAGCAGTGGGAAGGCCTAGCGTCCGAGGACAAAGCTGTTCTCCAGGAGCCAGGGTGTTAGAGGAAGGAGACAGTGTGTGCACTGGGCCAGGGAGGGAGGTGAACGTGGGAGGCAGACATAGGCCAGTTTGGGAAGGGTCTTCCCATCCTGCAAAGTTTTGCTCTTTACCCAAATAGCAGTGGGAGCCAAGAGCTCGAAGCTGGGATTGACAGGGTTAGGTTTGCACTTTAGAAGCCCGACTCTGATGGCACATATGCAGATGGGTCAGAAGGGACAGTGCTGATGGTGGACCAGTTTCATCAGGTAAGGGCTCATGACAGCCGGGGTTAAGGTGATGACATAGGGAGTGTTGGGCGTGGAGAGATTCCAGAAATGCTTAAAGCAAAGCTGGCAAGAGGGATGACTGAGTGGGCTTACTGCAAGCAGAGCAAGGTGGGAAAGCCGGGTTCCTGGCTGGGGAGAGGAGAGATCGCCAAGGCTTTGTTAAGGGCACGCCAGAGGAGCAGGTCTACAGAATGTGGGGGAGCCTGTTGGGGCATTGGTCCCATGAAGTGCCCGCAAGGAAGCCAGTAGGCTTTGGGGCCTAAGCTCCAGAGATAAGCGTGGAGCAGGGACAAGGATTTGGAAGCCATCTGTGTGTAGATAACCATGGGAAGAGACTGCGTGAGCGCAAAGAAGGTCCAGGCAGGACAGAGCATTGAGGAGTGACAAAGTATCAGGCATGACAATAGAACAGGAGCCCATCAAGGAGAGGAAGAGGGACAAGAGAGGGATGGTGGTGAGGGGAGGGGGGCAGAAAGAAGCAGGCAGGGAGGCCAGGGCACGGCAGCGTGTTCACCAGCAGCCGGTGCTGCTGTGGGGCCAGACAGCAGGGCCCGGAAGCACAGCCAGCGGGTCTGGAGCTGGCAGGAGTGGGGCCTGGAGCCCAGGAGGCGGAGCCAAGAGAGAGCAGGTGAAGGTGAGGCCTGACCGTGGTGGTGAGTGCTGGTGCTGGCGCCCACCTGCCGAGGCCAACAGTGACATTTTCAGGAATGTTTGAGCCCGGTTGTTAACATAGCCATTCTTAAAACACATATATCAAATATATTAAAAACAAAGGTAATAAATAATGGTGTGATATGACCCCTAAGGAAAGGGAGGGAGAGGTTGCAGTCAAGCTCTTGGTCAGTAAAAGGAGGCTGAGGGGATTCCTGTCTGGTGACTGCCATCTTCCCTGAGGAGCAGGAGGTGAGGTCTTCTCTGACTGGTCGGCACCTAGGCACCCATTAAATAATTGTTAAGGGAGTGATGGAGGAGTGGTGGCTGCGTGCAAGAGTACTGGGATGGTAGGGCTGCATAGCATCTGAGAAAGGCAGAGAACATTTCAAATATGGCAGAGGAAAACTGGAGAGCTGGTGAGGGTAAGCAGAGGGTTGCTGCTGGTAGGGGCTGGTTGAGGTGAGTGAGCACAGCTACTCCAGGGGGAGCAGGGAGCATGACCGGGGTGGGCTGGCTGTGCCTTCCTGGTGTGCTATTACCTTTCCCTATCCCCTAGGTATCCTGGCATCTGTCTGCGGTGGGCTCGTGATGCTTTTGCCCGAAACCAAGGGTATTGCCTTGCCAGAAACAGTGGATGATGTAGAAAAACTTGGCAGGTATTGTATGAAATTCAGCACATCTTTAATAAAAGCAGCATATCAAACAACAGAGGAAAAAGTACTGTGGAGAAAATTGAACACTCACAGGGGAAAATAATATTAATTCCCATATCACATCCTCGGGAGAAAATTTGAAGTTGATTTAGAAGGTTGATATAAAAAAAAGCAAAAGTATAAAAGAATGTATATTGTTTTTTAAACGTGGTTATGAAGAGGGAGACATTTCTAAGTAAGGTGTTAAAACTCAGAAACAATCTAAAGGAAAGGACAGGATGATTTAACAAAGTAGAAATACCTTAAATGTGCATCAGTAGGAAACTGATTATGAAAATGCTAATGTATTCTGGGTGTGGATTACCATAGGAGATCAAAAGAATTGACATTTATCTGTGTGGAACGACATGGTAAGATCCTCAAGATTGATCACAAAGGGAAAACTTGCTGAACAATGTGTTATAGTATTTATTAAAAAATAAAAGCATTAGTAACTCCTCTCTGTAGCTAGATGGGAAGATAGAGGACAGAGAGATATGGGTGGATAGATGGATAGATGGATGGATGGGTGGGTGGATGGGTAAGTGGGTAGGTGGATGGATGGATGGATAAAAGTAGAGAGATAGAAGGAGAGAGAGATTATGAGAGAAAGAGAAGAGCATCTAACCAGTATGCAAGGAAAGTTAATATCCAACCAATATATAAACATGGAGAGTTATAGCAACAAAAATCCACACTACCACGAATTCTTTCTAATTTCCTCTGCTTGAAATATTTCACAATAAAAAGAGAGAAAAAGGATATGAACAGAGAATGTGTAGCAAGAGGTCTACACATAGGGAAATGAATTGGGCAGAAGACATCACTTTTACATTCTGTAGACTTTTGTATTATTTTATTTTCTAATTACAACACATGGCCTTGTATTATCTGCATAATTAAAAAAAGTTTGTAACAGCAAGTTTTTAAAATAAAAGTAGTCTTCTAAATAAAGACCAGAAGTTAAGGATATGGAATCTCTAAACTTTAAAAAAAAATACATCAAACAATATTTATAAGAAGACTGAAATGTTATTAGCCTCATGGCTCTCTTCACTCGTAGATTGGGAAGAGAGTAGAAGTCGACATTTTTTAAGTGCCTATATGATCAGTGGTTTCACATATGTAATTTCATTTAATTCTCCAAGTGATTTTGGGCAATTGCAGTTCATAGCCTCACTCTTTTAGGTACTGGGAAATTTGCGTTTAGATAGATTCACAACTTTTCCATGCCAGGAATGGCATTGATGCTGTCCAGTGGGCACACGTGCCTTGGTTGTGTGTATGCTTTTCTTATTTTACGCTGCATACTACTTGATGTTTTCTCTTCAGATTCTCTTTTAATGAGATGTCATCCCTCCTCCCCAGCGGTAGGCAACAATTGCTAAAAGTCTCACGAATCTTGTTCCAAACCTTTAAAACTTACAAACTGATTTCATTGTCCTGTTTCTTGATGCTATTTCAAAAAGTATGATCGACTAATCATCCCAGAACTTTCCTAAGAAAAACTTATCAGTGTATTTAAAATAAAACCATCAGCTCATATCTCAGTAGCTGGCCTGGCCAGTCAGAGGACAGGGGAACATTTGCCCATGAAGTAATCCGAACAGATTTGTACGCTTGTTTGGAAATCAAGTGGTAAGTAATGGCTTATTTCTTACCCAGAGCTCTACCTATTTTTCACCCTAGAACAATGCTACCTGAAATTCGGAGTGAGATGGAAGATTCCCTTTAAGGTTTTGCCATTTTGTCAATCAAAATTATGAAATTTACGAAAGGGGTTAAAACCGTGTGAAATCCTCTTGAGCGTTAAACCATTGTAAAGTCCTGCCTCATCCAGAAAAGAGAAACATTTTGCTATCTGTGTCTTCCTAGGCAATTGCTTGGTTTGTATCCGAGCTTGGGGGCCACGCTAGGGTGGGTGGCGTCCAGTCCTGTCACATGAAGAACTTACATGCTGCAATGCTACTTAACCCATGCCTGGGGGCCGAAAATAGGCTTTAAAAAAATTTTTTTAAAAGCCTGGAGACCGTCATTTTCATTACCTTGGAATTGGGTTTTTATGAAAAGTTATGCATGAGTGTGTTTTTTTCAAAACCAACTGTAACGTTGAGTAGTAGCAAGAAGACTTTGTTGGGATTAGTTGTATAATATTTCCTAAGGACTTTCTCTTTTCTCCTTGTTTTGTTAGTCCATATTCGTATAAATGTGGCAGGAAAAAGAAAACTCAAGTTTCCAGCTCTCACCTTTGAGACTCCCTGCCAAAGAACAAAGGAAGGAACCGATGTGCCTTGCAGACACGTGTGTGTGTCCATTTCAGCTACCTTATGCTGTGTGCCTCCACGTGGGTGTCGTACTGTACAAAGACATTCAGACTATCCAGAGTATTTTTCTATAATGTGGGCTGAGTTAGGATTTATAATGCTATTGAAGTTTCTGGGAACACATAGTATGTGGCTGGTTTAGCAAAGGATCTGTTGTGTGGATAGCTCCCCCTGAGTGATTTCCTGAAGTTGGAGCAGTGTCTCTGACCCTTTGGGTTACTGAAGGACGAGAGAAGCCCTCCGCAGAGTCCCATGACCGCTCACTCCATCACAGATGCAGGATGTGCCACCTGGGGGTCTGGGAACAGGGTATAGAAATTCCTTCATCAAACCTGATCAAGGAACTCAAGCTTTGACCTGAGTGCTCCGAAGCAACCAGGGAAGATCAGGATCTGGAGACACTGAACCTAAGGACCTTGGGCCACGTGGTACTGAGCCTTCCCTTTCTCTCCTTGCTCTGACTCTGTACGCTCTGTAGCATCTGGGCTTGTTGGCACATTCAGGCCTCATTCCATGATTCAGAACAAATCCGCTGTCCAATTTGAGGATTTGGCTCTGTTATTTCATCAGTCAGTTTTGGGCCTGAGATGATTTGGAATAGCTTGGTCCCGGTTTAGTGGACATCTAGAGCCACACACTCTGTTCCTAATTGAACAAAACCCATGGATTATGATGTCATAGGTCTTCATTTTCATCGTAAAGGGATATTTATCTTATACCTGGGAGTTCAGTTCTGTGATGCTGCCTGTGGTCAAGAGTGAAAAACGCGGATTGGTCTTGTTCAATCTTGACACTTGTAACTTGTCTTGGGAGGAAGCTTACATTTTAATTTAAAAGAAAGGTCAGTTATATCCATGCTTAAAAGAATTAGCAAAAGCTTTATAACTGATGTCATAGACACTAATAAGGAATACGGTCCCTTTTTTGTTACGGAGACTTTTGAAATGTGGAGCTTACATGCAAACATGTTATCTTTTTCTGTTGTTTTGCTTTATGTGTTGTATTTGTTGTATTTTCAGATTCAGAGTAAATCTGATGTAGAGTTTTTTTTAATGAATTATTTTGCGTGGACAGACGAAATGGGCACCAAGGGAAATCTTGCCAATGAAGAAGAAAATTCTATGTGAGCACGTGACAATATGTACAGCGTATGTGTAAACAAGCTTTTTAATCCTTAAAGCACAACAGAGTTGAATATGAGTGTTTTCTTTTTCAACGAGGCAAACACTGCTCTTTGAGGACTTAATGCTGCAGTCACCCATTCACGCACACTTGGGTTTTCGCTCTCTCTGCATTTCTCCTTGCTGTAAGATGACTGTTCCTCCTTGAAACTCTCACCTTGCAATTGTATTTTGAGTTGATATTTTGGTTCTGGTAACAATAAAAAATTTTCCATTGTCAAGTAAAATTAGTGTTCATTTCCTTTCTTCCTTTTGACCATGTGTCACTGTCAAACACTATTCCCATGAGACCATGTGTACTTCCTATCTGCGCAGCCAATGAGCAATGGAAATTAAGTGGTCCACCTTCAGTGTATGTTCGTTGTTCCTTCACAGGCCCTTGGTACCATTCCTGGATTCAGATGTGACCCAGAATAGCATTCAGACTCTCTACTGGTCTTGTATTACACTTGCATTGCCCAGTCCCCTGCACAGTGTACAACTCTCTGCCCAGTATCTCCTGTGCTGGGGTAACGTCAAGTTGTCAGTAACACATTTCATTCCCAAGAATAGAATTTGTTCTCATGACTCCCCATATATCCTGAAGCTCTGAAAACATTCATCTCAGTGCCAGAAATAAAGACTTTAGAGATGTATGTCAAGCTGTCTCTTGCAGACAAGATAGATATCTGAGTGACTTACTGGGACCTCTCTGCTCCTTTCTCTATGATCTTACAGTCTTCTTAGTCCTTTTTGCAACTATACCTTATAAGGAAGCGAGAAATCACCTAAGTCTATTAGAGTTACACTACTTAAAATTGGTAGGATAAACAAAGAACACGAAACCAATGAAGTTCAAAAAAAACTTAAAGGAAGTACAGAGTTTATTTTCAATAAATGTTATAGATGTGTCACTTATTATTACAGAATCCAACAGTCCACGCACGGGAAACATTTATCCACAATAATACTAAAAAACGTTGAGGTTTGGCAGTAGATGGTATAAGTACAGTGTCTTGATTTGATTACTGTCAATTATTTCTGAGCATGCTAAATTCCCTACCCGTGTTCTGGCTTCTAGGTATGTTGATGAATCACTCTGTCTCCCATCCAACTAATTATTTCTCATTATTCCTTCAATCCAAGTAACAAACCTTGACACACGAACATAGACACCAGGCTTATTGGGACGGGCACAGCCAAGACCCCAAGAAGTGACTCCTTGTAAAATGTACTTGTCCTTCTCGAAGCAAACCAGAGGTCCTCCACTGTCACCCTATACAGAGAGAGAGAAAAAAAGTCCATGTGAGGATTAA
Organism: Canis aureus; assembly: GCF_053574225.1. Lineage (NCBI taxonomy): Eukaryota > Metazoa > Chordata > Mammalia > Carnivora > Canidae > Canis > Canis aureus. Next base: position 50,021,394 of record NC_135611.1, read on the forward strand.
ACCACCATCCTTTTATTATGGGATGTCATCCTTCTATTATCCAAGTATAAGTTTCCCCAGCATTTGAACATTCTTTTCCAATTAGAAAGGAACTTACTAATATATTATTTGAATATCTGCTGTGCTTCAGCACCTAACAAAGCATATTTAACACAACCGCACCAGTTTGTGTTCCTGGGGAACAGCTCCCTTGTGAATATGGTACTCACCCCTTCCTGCCTTGGGGCTTCCCTTATGCAGAGTAAATCCAAGAGCAATTTCAAAGGGGGTGTAGTTGGTCTTTGTCTCACACTCTCCCTCACTTCTCTACCAGAAAGGCCATCCACCAGCATACTCTCCAGAAGATGTGGGGGCTGTGGCAGTGATGGTACTCACCTACTCCCTTACAACTGATCTAGAACTCACCAAGAAATCCCCTTAGGTGAGCTCAATCAGAATTCAGAGACAGACCTCAAATGTTTCTGGGTAGCATTTGGACTACGGCCTTCAGTTGACAAAGCCTTCCTGAATTTGCCATTTTGGGGGCTGAAAGATCTAAGAGGCCAAGACAGGACAGCAGAAGATTGACTTTGTTCTTACCTGACAACTGTCTGTGCCTCCAGCCAAATTCCCCGCGCAAAGCTCTGTCGATTTGACTCTTCCATTCAGATACTCATAGCGATTACACACTTTGTTCTCAATCACAGGCAGCTGGGCTTCCTTGAGGAGCCCCGCACCATACGTGCCTGTGTTTAAAAAGATTAAAGAAATGGTTACTGGATCCAAAACATGCCCACAAGGAAAATTCTAGAACAACAGAGCAGCAAGGACAGATCTCTTGGTTGTCCACGAGGTTGTATAAAGCAAGAAGTCAGTTCCTGATACTACCAGAATGTTTTTCATGTTAACCCTTGGAGGTATAGATATATAAAATTTCATGTTCCCAAGATCTGGATTTAATAACCTGAGTTTCTTTACAGTGTTTTGGGGTATCTGTTATTATTTTTCTTTTTTTTTTAACTATAAAGATACATTTTTCAATAGGAAAGAGACATTGAGAAATACAAGTGTTACCATAACATCTATTCACTTTCAGATGCTTTTTTTTCTTTACTACTTATATCATATAGCACAATTTTATATCCTGTTTTCACACAACAGTATATAATAAGGGCTTTTTTAGAACACTACAATCTTCATAATTAGTATTTTAATGGGCCGGGATCCCTGGGTGGCGCAGTGGTTTGGCGCCTGCCTTTGGCCCAGGGCGTGATCCTGGAGACCCGGGATCGAATCCCACGTCGGGCTCCCGGTGCATGGAGCCTGCTTCTCCCTCTGCCTGTGTCTCTGCCTCTCTCTCTCTCTCTCTCTCTCTCTCTGTGACTATCATAAATAAATAAAAAATTTTTAAAAAAAATGGGCAGTAACTGCTTCAGGGGTGTGGGGTTTCCTTTTGAAGGTCAGGGGAGTGTTCTGCAAACAGTGGTGGTGATTGCACAACATGGCGACTACTATAGGCCACTGACTTATACTCTTCAAACAATTAAAATAGCTAATTTTACATTATATACATACTTGACCACAACATAAAGAATGGCGATCATGTACTAGAATTAACCTTTTCAGGCACAAGTGTGTTAGGTGATGTATCTCATTTAACCCTTGCACAAAATGGACATTTCTGTCGTTCCTGTCGCACAGAGAAGGTCACCGAGACCGGGAGGGGCCGTGCACTTTGCCCAAGATCACCCAGCAACTAGTTGGAGGAGCTGGGATTTGAAACTAGGTCTGTGACGTCATTGTCCAAGTCTTCACTCCCCTGCTCCTGGGCTCCTACAGCAGCTTCCAACTTTCCACATCTTTGTTCATGCATTTTATTTATATTCCTTAGTATTTTCTTAACACTGTTTTCCCAGGAATTATATAGACATGTTTATGGCTCCCAGTCAACATTGCCTAATTTTTCCTAAAAGGGTATGACAATGTAAAATTTCACTAGAAAAAAAAAAAGGCCACTTTGCTCCATGCTTCTTGAGTATTTAACATTTTTTAAGTACCTGCTAATAAAATAGGTGGAAATTGTCCTAGTTCATGTCCTAATTTGCACTTCTTTTTCCAATCAGGAGGAGTAAACACTGTCTCGTGTGCTTGTTTTACTCGTTGTATTTCTTCTTTTGTGAAAAACTACTTTTTTTTTTTTCACGTTGGCAAATCAAAATGGAACACTTGCAAACCTGCCAGAGGAAATGCTGCTTTTCCAGATAGACACACCCGGGCACGTCTCCGTGTTTTCACAAATAAATCAGTTTTCCAATTCTGCAAGGCCAGTTTTAATGCATTTTGCAAAAAAAAAAAAAAAAAAATCTTTGCCAGCATGGAACAGCCAAGAGATGAGGTGCTATTTCTCTCCAAAGACTTTAAATACATTTGGATAACTGTCTTGAGTTTGGAAAACTCACACTGGATTCAGAGTTGACAGGAGCACATAAGAGGGAAGGAGAGGCTTGTCCCAGGCCTGGCTGGGTAGAGGCCTGGTGGAGGAAGTGACCAAGGAAACATTGGCTGGGGTGGGGGGGTGCACTACTCGAATTGAGTCTGTATGGAGGGACCAGCCTTCTCAGAATGTTTTGCTGAAAATTAATTTATCCAAACGTCTTGCTCTTGCATCTGCTTTCTGAGCCAGCTACATCCTGATGCTGGTGACAAAATCTACCCCCAGTTGACAGGAAATCGATGTGGTCTGTGTAGAAGTGCTGCCATCTGGTGGCCACAGAGGAGATGGCACTTCTGAGGGCGGGGAGGCTGAAGGTGACCCAAGGAGGAAGCCCTGATTTCAGGGAGAAGTAGGAGCCCTGAAAGCTGATGCGAGGTGAACCCGAATGAGCCCCTGGGCCTGAATGCTTTCCTTGCCTTGAAATATCAAAGTCAGGGAAAGCCTGGAGACCAAAGGGGAGAACAGGAGTGCTCCCACTGAGAAGCTTATTATTGACATCCAAGAAAATCCATTAACAGGCAGGACATCTGCTTGCTGACTCCTCCTGGTCCAGTGCATATACTGAGAAAGGTCTCCCAGGGCCGTGAGGGTGAGGCCAGCATAGATGGGGGAGCCTGGCACAGGGTGGTGGTGAGGAAAGCGTGGGTGGTGGGTGGAACAGATGGGCGGCAGGTGGGCTTCGAGGGGTCCAGCTCTCCACCAGCTGTGTGCAAGCGCTTCCCAGGGTGCACGGCCCTGCACCTCTTGGAGCCTCGGATCCCTCATTTGCAAAACGGGGGAGGAAATACCAAAGTGATAGAGGTTTGTGGTGTTTCATTTTTTTTTTTTAAGTGCAAAACACTGGAACAGCCAGTCACATCCATGGTGTCCACGGTGACCGCTTCGCTTCTGAAGTTTCCCTTCACATCTCAATGCTCACAGACCCCAAAATACAAAAAGGAGGCGAGCGTGCAAAATTCAGGAGATGGGGTTTTACAAATGCAGGAAAAATGCAGTAAGAAGGAAGACAAATTTGAAGTGATTTAGATCGATCGTTTTCACCTTTTTTTTTTTTTTTAAACCATAAAACCTTTCTGGAAGTGAAAGCGAGTGCAGAAGAATAACCTGTAAGGCACAACTTGAAAGCCAGGGTTTTACAGCTGAGGGCTTCCAGGCCACATGGCACAAAGAGATCAGGTGACTTGTCCCATTTGCCCAGCCAGTGGCAGAGCCAGATCTACTCTGTGGGGCTCCTGACTCCCATTCTGTGCCCTCTCCAACACATAGCAGAAAGTGAGGCAGAGATGGAAGACATCCTTACAATGTTTCGAGGCCCAAGTCTGATGGGTGTGGTTACTATCAGGGCATACTGCAAAGAGAAGACGGGGTCCCCAAAATGCAGTACGGGTGCTGATACAGGATCCAGCATAAGCGTTTCCCCTCTCGCGCACACCCCAGATGCCATCCTAGGACCAGGACCTTCTTTCTGTCCCCTAGCTGCCAGGCTGTCCCACCCCCAACAGTCCCTGCACACATACAACAGGAATGTGGGTATTTGGGGAGATGAGCCTCACTGTAATTTTTGGTGTTGTTGCATACCATGTTTGGGAGCTCAGTATAGCTAACTTCACATGGTAAATAATCAAACACCCTTAACTTGTAGGCTTGTTTCAAAACCCTACTTACCCAGGGATTTGATATTAACATTGAATTTGTGGGCCAAGAGACTCAGAGAAACACTACCCCATCCATTACCCATGTCCCTTAATGACTGAATATGGAGACTTAGGCAGGAACTCAGTCAAAGTCAAGAGAGGTGGACTTCATTCACCAGTAGAAATTTGCACAAATGGACATTCTCCCATGTAGGCTAGAGGTCTAAACCAATTCCTGTGTGAGTCATGGGACTTAGCTCACCTTGGGTTTCTCCCCAGCCAGTGATGTAACATAATGTCCGGTCAGCAACCACATAATTTGGGGGTGGCAGACAAGCTGGGATTACCTTTGAGGTGATGACAGCAGGGCTGAAAGAAAACCATCCAAAGTTACATGTACCCACCCCACTAGGCTACTTGTGCCATTCATCCACTGGACGTTCACAACTAGATGCCACGTGCCCAGAGCCCCAGAATCCTCCAAGCTGGTACTTCTTGTTTCACTGACACAGTGCGATGCAGAAAACAAGCCTCCCCCTGTGCTGGCCTGGCCCATCCTACCACTATCGACATCGTCCCACTGCCATCTGGAATCCACCAGATATGGCGCCTGTGTTCCTTGTGCTTTGTGGACTCGCCCAAATGTGCCTGTTCTCAAAATAGCTGTTCATTTAGTTTCCTTTGTTGGGACCTGTTTCCAAATATCACGAACTTTAAATAACATAAGCAAATTTGTCATCTTCTCAGACTTAATAAAATTCTATCTCAACATCTCAACAAGGAAAATAAAACCAAGGATAGGAAGAATTTGCATTTATAAATTGTGTGTGTATGGGTCTGTGTGTGTTTATATTGTAGCTTTTTTAAGTGCTTTGAAATACAAAATTTCATTGGATTTTCCCCCAACATATTATCTTGAAAGAACAGTCAACAAAGAAGAACTGAATAATTCTGTGAGTATGTTAGCTGACCGGCAAACATTGAGAGTTTCAGGAGGAACCATGTACTTCAAGTTTCAGCTTACTCTTTTTCCACATGAGCATGCTGAATCTTGATGTCTTTTTTCAAGGGCATAGCCTGTGTGTGGTAGAATGGGGCCAAGCTCAGATTTTCTCTGTCCCCCAAAGTCCTCACGCCTTTCGTGTCCTGGACGGTGCCCCTCCCTGCCTATCCCCCACAACCCTGTTACACCCATGAAACCCGGACATAAACTAATGTTTTCACTGCTCTTGGAGTAAAAACCGTGGGTGAGCTAGTACCTGCTCAGCTTCAACAAGGCGATGTCTGCACGTGTGGGCTCCAAGAACAGCTTGTACACCTCTATCTCCTGAACATCTGATTCAAGATTGAATTCTTTATGTGCACCCAGGATGACCTTATATGATGCAGGCCTCGAGGATCTAGGAAAGATGGTGACATCAGGAGCAAAACAATGTGCCAGCCCCTTTATCAGGTGCCCTTCTGAGTCATAAACATGGCTTCTTCTCCCTACTTGGCTACCTATAATCAGCAACCTCTGAGTGGCAAGAAACGAAGTTCACTATTTGCCTAAGTCTGGCCACTAAGGAATGCTCTTGGGGCTGCTTTTTGGTCTGACCACAGAGGAAGAATGAAATCAATAGTGAAATCAGCCCAAGAGCAGACACCCACGTCAGGACAACCGGGAGGACGAATGCCTGCCACAGTGAGCAGGTCTGCCATTGACCCAGGCCTGCAAACTTACCTTCCCTGGGTCTTCCTTCTTTGTTTCTCTCTAGAAATGCTCCCCTCCTCTCTCATCCAATGGCCCTAGAAATTCTGCTTCAGCCTTCACATCTGCTCCCTGGTCCCTAAGTGTCACTGCCATGGTCTTAGTGACACTGCCTAGTTTCACTGCCAAGGAAGGAAGGAAGGACAGAGACACTGAAAGAAAGGAGGGAGGAGAGCAAAAAAAGAGAGGGGCGAGGAAGAAGGCAAGGAGTCTTTAGGATAAGTCCTCATATCCATTGTCCCCTAGACATACCTCTCCAGGCAATGGGCTGCCGTCAGCACCCACTCTGGGGATATTAAAGTCCCTCCACAGAAGTGCTTTCCATATCTAGAAGGAAAACATGCCAAAATTATAGTTCAAATCTGATGATATGTTCTATAGGAAACTAGAAAGAAGAGTTCACTCAATTTTTATAATGTTGATGTTCTCAAAGAAAAAGACTACGAGCCCATCATCAGGATGGCAAGGTGTGCTTCAGTAGTGGGTTTTCTAGAAGGTCTCATCCTCACTACACTTGAAATGGGTGGGGCAGGCTGAAGCACAGCTTGTCCACAGGACAGCAAAGCTGCAAGGCTGCAATAGGAAGCCCGTGTGCATGGTTTAGACTTGTTGGCTCTGGACTCCAACAGAAGTGACCAGCCAATGATCATCCTGTTGAGGCCTCTTTTATTTCTTTATGACAAGATTTATGCAAGGCTTGATGAGTCATTCTTCAGAGAGCCAGACATGACTCTAAATAGCCATCATGACTCATGGGAATCTGCTCATTTTACCCTCTTGGTGTGAGCCACTCCGCGTGATGCCCATCATAAGTAAAGGGACAGAAATTCTAAGTTTCCAAGAGCAGGCATGATAATAATCAGTCAGGAGACAGACCACAGCACAGTTTGGGAAAGAAAGAATTTGAAGATGTAAAAGGTGAAGGTCTGTATAGCAAGGACTTAATAAATGAGAAGGCAAAGAGAAGAAAAGTCAACTCAACAAAAAAATGAAATGTACTGAAATCAAGTTTATCGATGGACTCTCACACGGTTAGGGGAGGAAGGCAATTGAGAATGGCAACTGAGCACATATGTGCGCCTTGGTGCAGAAATGAGATGACGAAGCAACATGAAAAGCACATTTCACACACGTGCTTTTTTTTTTTTTTGAGACATCCAGGAAAACCAAACTTATTAGAAGCTCATGCCACTGAAACAATCACCCAAACTTTCTGGGTTCCATAGAATTGGAACTGATCACTCTTAAATTATGGTGATCCTAAACTATCCTACACTGAAGGGGGTGTGCTTGTGAGTGAGTGGGCATCCTCTGATTAAATTCAATAATTCACAAAAGTATAAAAAAAAGAGAGAATCTTTTCAGTGAAAGATAATAGATAATTTTGTCCGTGCCTCTCCCAACATACCACATTTCTAAAAATATCCCATTCCCTTTGTCTTACATAGAGACAATGGACATTTCTAAAACCCTCCAGGCATCTTCAATACTTTTCCAGTAAGATTGGAGCTTGGTGTAAATTGCTACATCTGTAGATTTCAACAGTAGGAACAGTTATCTTTCAAGGAAATATTCCAATTTGGGTTATTTTCAAAGGAAAGAACCTAGAAAAATGTAACTTTTTTGAATTCATAGTTTTTCCTTCCTCCTGAGAAGAATATATAAGTATCAAGGCAAGTGCCGATACCTGAGCTGTGTGCACTGAGTGTGGATGTAGAAAGGTTTTGCAGGGCTTACACAGAAGAATGGAACTCAGTGTTTCTGGAAATGCTGTTACCTTGTTCTAAGACTGATTTGCCAGGGCCAGGAATGTGGGTTGGCCACGCACCCACCTACGACCCTTCCAGGACATTTCTTTGGCTCCACCTGGGGCTTTCCGCAATCGAATGAAGTGGACACTGTGTCGCAAAGTGAAGAAGAGAATCACATTTAAAGAAGCAAAAGCAATTCTGCATAAACAACTCAAGGTCATGGCCAAAGCACTGAGGTTGTGACATCTCAAAGCCCAAACTAAACAGCAAGGTCATAAGCACCTTTGGGGATATTTTTTCCTAGGTTTCAGAAGTGACAGTAGACAACACAGAACCTTCTCCTTTCAGGAAAATATAAGTACCTCTGTGTTATTTTGGGGCAAAGGGATTAAATAAATTGGTAGAGTTAGGTGTTAGAGTGAGAGCTTTGCCGAGAGGACCCTGACGGACACCAATTGTTATTCTGACTTGACGTGATATATCAAGGTTCCCATCTTCATCACCATCATCATCGTCTTTTCTTCGTCATCATCATTGTCATCTGAACTACATAGAGTTTACTGAAAACCATAGTTGTCATCCCCGTTGAAAGACACTATGGGTATTTCTTTCATGTGAAGCTCTACGTGCGCATATATGTGCACGTGTGTGTGTGTGTGTGTGTGTGTGTGTGTGTGTGATTGTATGGAACAAAGATAACTGTCCTGAACGTCTCTCAGCCAGATTCTAGATGGGACTTCCAGAAGCTTCCCAAGACTATGCCAGTGCACTGGGGATGACTTACATCCACTTGCCCGTATGCTCTATCTACCTCCTACCTTTCCACCTAGACAAACGGGGTCATGCCCCATCTTTGGTACCACTCACTAATGCCCAAACAGCTCCAGCCTCTAGAAGGCAAGAGCATCTGCTGGTGGCCAAGCTTTCTTTAAGTGATGTGGCCAAAGTACAGGTAATGAACTGTAATTTTAGAATAAAGGAGATTTGGGGCTTAGTAAAAATTGATATTACTTCTCATTGAATTCTCAGAATGACAATGTATAGGTTTACAATGTACATTAAATGTTTGTATAATTTTTTTACTTCTCAGCCACTGAAAGGGAGAGTTTCCTATCTGGGGACTGGACTTATATTTGTTTTTCAGGCATTCCAAGCGGGACATGGAGAGTTCAGTGAGAGCATCCTGAGGCTGATTAGATCACCTATTTGCTCTTTTTGAAGGACTGTGTATTTATTTAAGGTGTCAGGGAAGGGCGACTCCCTAACAAATGGGATCATAGGAGGACAGATTCAAGCAGCCTAGGATGAAGAGAGGGCAGCTCGCCTGAAGTGCTCAGCAAAAAGTCCTCCTTTTGCAAATCCATATCAGGGATGTGATGCTGCATTTATCTGAGAAGTCATTTCCTTACAAGAAGGACAGCAACCTACCACACTGAGGCACATCACAGTAGTCAAAAAGTTTTCTTTGATTCATTGTGTAGCACCAAGGACCATTGACATCACCATCAGGATTACGGCAGTACTAAAAAAAAAAAAAAAATAAGACAGGTGTATAGGGGACTAGGCCCAGGGGAACAGAGAAGGTGTTCTGACAGACATTTCCCTGAAAGTCCTTAGAAGATGAAAGGTAGTGCTCCTAGTTTTTTGTGGTGGGAGACAAAGTTATTCTTTAGGATGTTATAAGCTTCTGACTCAGCATATGCCATTGGTCACATCTCCCTTCTTCAAAGAAGCTCCTTCTGTGAGTGACTCTCCTGGAAGGAAGGTGGAGATCCTGAGGGGTCCTGAGGTAGAGATAACATCAAGGGGCCTCCCCTCCAGCAGCCTGTCTCAGCAGACCTCTGAGAGAGCAAGCAGTAGAGGACCATGAGACATGACGGACCCGTCTTGTCCCTGCTTCACATCAGCAGTTGACTACCCAATGACACCTGTTTGCTCTTGGCTCAGAAATTACTCCCAAGAACTGTGCACATTCTGTGGTTCAAGCCACAGGAAGACAATGTCTCCCTCTCCTCTACCTACCCGCAAGGTAAACCGGTCCCACAGAGTGTGTGACTAGAGGAAATCCTACTGTGTGGAGTCCTAGTGGCCCATCCACATTTTCTTCTAGGAGCTTGGCGCTCCTTCTCCAAGCCCATCCCTTGTCTTGACTAAAAGGTCATGAAAGCCATCCTTGACCACCAGAACATGGAAGACAAACACTAGAAACTAGACACAGCACATAATAAGAGCCACAAGCAGGGGATGTCACAAATGCAAACAAAAGGAGGAACCTGTGGACAGTGGTCACAAGCATAGAAGTCTGCTTGCCTGTGCAAACCATAGTGGCCGTGCTGGTGCCAGTCACATGGAGGTTTAGTTCCTGAGACTTCTCATAATCCTCCTGCCACCACCAAGGACCGGCCCAGGCTGACTTGCCGTAACATGGGACCAGTGCTGTTAGCAAAGATTGGTCAGCAAAAGGCAAAACCAAGTCCAAATCAAAGTGGCTTACGTTTTTTTCCAGACCAGCCTGTGGATTTGTCTCTGGAGTGAAAATACTGTGTCTGTGGGGCTCCTGGGCAGCCCACTCCTGGCATGGGATGCCCATCACAGTGGTTGCCTTCTTGCCCCGGTATCCTTTGCCGTTCCCAAACATGCAGTCTGTAAGGAAGAGGAAATGGGCGGTTATGTGTTACTGCCCAGACCCAGGATGGTAGGGAAGATAGGCCATCGTGCCAGGACTCTCTAATGACAGATTCTGTGGTCACATCACTAAGGCGCTGGAATGCTGACAATTACAGCGAACACTGCCTATTTTACCAGGTTACTAAAAACGCCTGGGAAATAATCAGAAGCCAAAATGTTAGCGTGGGAATTTTGGCCAGGACACTAAGAGAGTCAATTTTATAATAAGCTGAGTGGTGAGACAGCACCTGGAAGATTCGCATAAAGCAGATGCTGCGGTGAACTGTCAGATGACCCTCAAACACCTGGTTCTCAAGGCTGGGTTAAAAAAAAAAAAAAAAAAGAGTGCAAATTGGAAAGGATTTTTATCCAAGATACTATTTTGGCTAGAGCTGGGCTGTGAGTTCCCATCCTTTGGCATGAAGGGCTTTATCCGCAGACGGCTTGGGGCTCCTCCTCCAAGCCCATCCCTTGTCTCGAGCCTAGGGAAAAGAGGCTTCCACAAAAACCCTCGGAGATCATGATGCATGTCCCATAAGGGGACCCAGGGCACCAGTGTTCTGATGGCCACTTGAAAAACCCAAAATGCAGAATCTGGGCCAGCTAGCTTCTCTGCCCGTGGTCCGCAAGCCCGATGTTTGCCAGGACCGGGGTAAGGGAGTTACCCAAGCACCCGATGGGGGGAAGTCACCTGGGGGAACCATGGTAGACCATCTCAAGACTCACCCAAGAGGGACACCCAGGTGGGCATGGAGCCCGAAGCATCACCAAGAGAGAGGGAAGAGAGAGGTACCAGCCTGTTCAAGGAAGACTGGGCCAGGTTCTCCTCTGCAGAGCAGCCAAGCCCACTCAGGACAGAGAGGGGTGCCAACTTCAAACCAAAGTTCTCGTTTTAACCCCCACCGTCTGCAGGCTTTTGAATTATCTGAAAGCGACCAGGCAAGTCACGGAGCTGGAGTTTTCATGCTGGGGCCGGGGGTAAGACAAGCACGGAAGCAGGTGCTAAGCGCTCAGAGCGGCTCCCCGAGGGCCAGGGAAGCACAGAAGGCTGTGATTATGTCCTGCCTCCATCTCTGTGCTCAGTGACCCTGCAAGCCACGTATCCGCTTTGCCAGGTTCGTGCTGGAGAGCCGGGCTTGACTGTCCTGCGAGCACTCCCAGTTCAGTCTGTTCAAAACCAAGTTAATCGGGATCCCTGGGTGGCGCAGTGGTTTAGCCCCTGCCTTTGGCCCAGGGCCTGATCCTGGAGACCAGGGATCGAGCCCCACGTCAGGTTCCCTGCATGGAGCCTGCTTCTCCCTCTGCCTGTGTCTCTGCCTCTCTCTCTCTCTCTCTCTGTGTGTGTGTGTGTGTGTCTCTCTCTCTCTCTCTCTCTCTCTGTGTCTATCATGAATAAATAAGTAAAATCTTTAAAAAAATTTAATCATTTCCATGTCTCCATGGGGGAGGCAAGGATTTGGAGTTCTAGCAGGTACCATTGCAGCCGGCGCTGCCATCCTCCACCTCTCAATCCACGCAGGCTCGAATTTTATCCATCCCTCCAAACCACTTGGTTTTCAAGTCCTAAAAACACAGCCCGCCCACGTTACACCAGCAATAGCGGCTCTGGCCGCCCCGATCCCGGATGCCACGCCAGGCTGGCCTCCACTTAGCAGACCCTGGGCTGCGCTCGGTTCCCTGGAGCAATGAAGCGCTCTGCCTCCGTTAGACGGGCCTCCTCTTATCATCCCCGTGCCCAGGTGGCCAGGGGCCTGGGCACAGACATCCCACCTGATGCAGAAGGCTCCTGTCCACTGGGAACTTGGGGCACAGCGGGGGAGTTGGTGGCGCTCGCCTCTGGGTCTAAGCATTTTCTCAAGTTACAGAACTCCCAGCGCACAGAGGGGTCGGTGGTGTAACACCAAGGGCTTTTGTCAGCGTCGGGGTTCCTGCAGTAGTTCATTGTCAGGCCACTGTAAATTCCACAACACAGGTCAGGAGGGTGGAGAATCTTCCAGGACACCCCGCACCCTCAGCCTTTTGTCATAATAGAGTGCTAATCAGTGACTTTGAAACATTTCCATTAAAGATACTGCACGTACCAGTTATTATTATAATGCGACAAACAGTTGGCTCTCAACTTCCAAACAACTGGGCGCACTGAAAACATCGATTACAATTTTTATCTCAAAAATCAAATGTAATATGTGCTCCATATAAAAATTGAAATAGGGCAGCCTGGTGGCTCAGCAGTTTAGCGCCGCCTTTGGCCCAGGGCCTGATCCTGGAGACCCAGGATCGAGTCCCACGTCGGGCTCCCTGCACGGAGCCTGCTTCTCCCTCTGCCTGTGTCTCTGCCTCTCTCTCTCTCTCTCTGTGCTTCAGATTAATAAATAAATAAAATATTTTTTAAAAACTGAAATAATATATGTGTATAAATGAAAGTACTCAATCTTCCTTTCCACGGGCAGGGGTCGTACGTCTCCCAGAGATAACCAATACCGGATTTAAAGCTCACGTTATTAGGATGTTTTCCAACTGTGTCTGTATCCCTCTGTAGGAACACATAGAGCTGTATAAGTTGAAACTAAAACTTATTTCCCCGAGGGGTGACATGATGAGGACACTCTTTGGCCAGTCCCCTCTGTCCACTGACTCACAGTGTTGCTAAAACGCTGTGCACTGGGACACCTGGGTGGCTCAGGGCGTGATCCCGGGATCCGGGATCGAGTCCCACATTGGGCTCCCTGCTGGGAGGCTGCTTCTCCCTCTGCCTGTGTCTCTGCCTCTCTCTCTGGGTCTCTTATGAATGAATAAAATATTTTTTTAAAAAATAATTGTACATTTCATACTCCACACAGCACAGAGGAGGGGGGTGGTTGTTCTATGATCTTGGCATCACTTATCGTCTGTCGTTCTAATGGCAGGCACTGCCAATGGGCTATTGTGGTTATAACTTATCTCCTTGATGGCTAAGATATTGAGAATTTTTTTAGGTACTTAATGGCCACTTGTATATCTTCCCTGTGGAATGCCAGAGGAAGTTCTGTCCATTTTTATTAGGTAGGAAAAATATTTATATAATCTGGATGTAAGCCATGTCAAATATATGCATTGAGTATATTTTTCTCCCAGTCTGTGACATATCCATTTTTTTTAATAGTGACTTTTGGTGAGCAGGAGTATTCATTTTGTTAAATTCCAGATTAGACATGTTTTTCCTTTTATTCCATCTTTTAGGTCTTGTCTAAAAATTTTTGCCTTCCTGAAGGCTATGAAAATATTCTTTTATGTTTTTTGCCTGGAAGCTTCATATTTCAGCTTTGGTTTTAGCTTGTACCTTCAGGTTGAAGGACTTTATCTAATGTGAGATAAGAAGAGTCAAGGATTTGGTTGTTTTGTTTTGTTTTTCTGTATGGCTATCCATTTGTTCCAGAATCATTTTGGAAAAGATTTCCTATTCCTACTGCTTTGCTTTGCCATTCATATTGAAAATCAATTAACCGTATTTAAATACGGTAAATATATACAGGTCTGTTTCTGGAATGTTCGTTTCTCTATTTGTGTATATTTCCACCAGTACCATTGTGTCTTGATAATACACTTTTATCATAAGTCTTTAAATCAGGGTGGGTAAGTCCTCCAACTTTGGTCTTCTTCTATAGATTGTTTTGGTGATTCTAGGTCCATTGCATATAGATTTTGTCTTTTTCTCCCCCAAAAAGAAAAAAAAAGCCACAGGAATTTTGCTTGAATGTATGTTGAATCCAAAATCCAACTTGGTAAGAATTAATATTGATTCTTTGAATCCACAAACATAGTATATATTTATTTAGATCTTTTAAATTTTTCTCAATATTTTACAGTATGTAGCATATAGCTCTTATAAACATTTTCTTAAATTTATCATTAAATACTTCATTTTTTATACCATTGCCAGTGATTTGTTCTAAAATTTTTCTTTTCCAAGTGGTTATTTCTGGTATAGATATACAATAGATTGTTGTGTATTGAAATTGTATTACTTTTGTATCTTTTGATTTTGCAAAATTCACTTATTTTTGTCCTTAGGATTCTGAATCTATTAATCTAGTTTTCTGTGAATAAAGACAGATGTACTAATTCCTTTCTAAACTTTAGGCTCTTTATTTTTTTTTCTTCTTCTCAATTTTTCAGAGAAAGTATTAATCTTTCCTCATTAACATATTAGCTGGAAGATTTTTGTAGATTGTCTTGATCAAGTTGAGGAGTTTCCCTTCTATTCCTAGTTTGCTAAGACTTTTTACAATCATGGATAAGTGTTAAATATTGTCTAATGTTTTCCTATATCTATTTATACAATCATATGATTTATCACTTTTATTCTGTTAACATATTGGATTATGTTGATTGTTTGTAAATGTTAAACCAAACCTGCATTCATTTTACTAATTTTAGTTAAGTCTTTTTGTCTACGTTCACAACAGAAAATGTTCTGTAGTTTCTTGCAATATTCTTGTCTACTTTTTGTATCTCAGTTTTTTGGGCTTCACAAATTGAGTTGAGAAGTATTCCCTCCTTCTCTATTTTCTGTAAGCAATTATAAGGGATAAGTATTAACTCTCCTTGAATATTTAATAAAATTTGATAAATTTTAAAATTCTATTTACGGTTCATTGAGCTTCTTGAACCTATAAGTTTATAATTTTCTTCATATTTGGAAAATTTTTCAGCCATCTTTGCTTGAAGTATTTTTTTCTGTTTCAATATCTGTTTCCTCTCCTTCTGGGACTTGATTTAAATATATATTAGACTTTTTGAAGAGATCTTTGAAGTTCTGTTTATTTTCTTTCAGTTTTTGTTTTGAATTTGTACTGCAGGTTGTATAGCTTATACTGCATTATTTTCAAGTTAACTTTTTCTTCTGTAATGTCTAACCTGATGGTAAGGCCATCTAATGAATTTTTTATTTAAGATATATTTTTTAAGTCCTGTCTTTTCCATTTGGCTCTTTTATAGTTCTCTTTTCTCTTTAGAATGTCCACTTTTCTCTTTTATATTCCTATTTTCCTTCAAATCCTTGAACACAATCATAATATCTTTTTAAATTTCTGTCTGCTTATTCCATCATTTCTATCATTTCTGGGTCTGCTTGTTTTGACTGATTTTTCTCCTGGCACTGAATCACATTTAATGTTATCTTCGTATGTCTGGTATTTTTAAATTTGTGTCAGGCATTGTATATGCCACATGACTGACTGGATTTTGTTGTTTTCCTCTAAAGACAGTTGAATTTACATGTGGCAAACAGCTAATTTACTAATAGATTATTCTGATTCTCTTAGGGTTGCTTTTAAGCTTTGGTGGGGTGTTTCTAGAATAATCTTTATTTTAGGAATACTCTAATTCTACTCCTAACGTGTGACTCTTCTAGAGTCTCTACTGGATGCTTACAGTGTTCCATGAAGTCTCTCCTCTCTGGATAGTCAGAATTTCAAGCCTCTGAACATAGAATCTCCCAATGTTGTGTGGGTTCTATAATCCCCATTCATCTCACCACTCCCTGGTAGTTGTTTCTTCCTCATGGTTGTTCTTTGTCCCATGAACTTTGTGGAATCTCTCCCTGTGTGTGTGCACCTCTATATTCAGCCAAGATTTAAGGAGAGCTGTGCGTATTAGTTGAGCTCCTTCTCTACACTGATCTTTTCTTATTATTACCCAGCCTACAAAATCATAGCTGCCTCAGTAAGCCCAATTACTAATTTACTACTAATAATTTATTTCACTTTCTAAAGGTTCTCAGTCCTGTGATAACTGTTGTCCATCAGGTGCAAACAGTTTTTCCCTACATTTTGTAAATGTTTATGGTGGGAAAGCTGCTCTTTGCCCATCTACCTGTCCATTTTGCCTATCAGCATCTGTATACTTCCTAACACTCATCTGCCCTCCTGCTTTTGCTCTTTATGTCCTGGCAGCTCATACCACTGCAGACCACTTGTGCTCAGGACCCATATATTACTACAACTTAAGTGATATATACTGGATGATATATATATTCAAGTATATAGATATTTGTGATCCAATGACAAACACAAACTTCATTTCAGAGGTTGCAGGTTGGAATAATAAGATTCCATAGTTGAAAGATTGCATGGGTCTTTAGTAGGTCTGTGGAAGTGGAATAGTACTGTTTCTAAGTTTTTGGTCTTTTGGTCTCCTGAGCTTTCCACTAGCATGAACTCAACACCTCAATACATCTCCTCTTCCTTTCACAGAAGTACTCAGGAAAGATAACCAGTCTGTAACTTCTCCTTTTTCAGAGCTTTTGCTCAAAAGCAAGGTGCCCAAGACATTTGCCTCGTATTCTTGGAGCCAAGATAAATTTGATTCTAAGATGTTAGTTTAAAGCATGGATCTTCAAACAGAAATTTTCATTGGCTATTGTTCCCCTCATGGTAAAAATCAAAGACATACGCCTCCGGGAAGTGTTCTGGGGTCTTCTCATGTCGGTGTGGTGTCATAGATGACCAAGACTGACATTTTCTTCCTGTGATAGTAGTGGATGATGTGCCTCGATAACTCTGCCCATTGCCGTGGTAGCACTCCTGGACCACAGGAGTTTGTTCAGGTGGCACTGAAGCTGAAACAGAAGATAATCAACTAAGTAATCACTAGAACAGATATGTGAAGCAATTGATGGCACAAACAGAACTATAGTCTCTGGGAATTAATTTTGCTTTCTTTTCCATATTGGGAGGCAAATGGACTTGCAAAGAAAACAATATCTCCATCACACTGTAGAACTTTAATGACCTAATTTTTCTTGCAAATATTTAATTAAAGCTCAGGAAAAAAACACATGGGTCAGAGTGCTTTTAATTGGAAATTGCACTCATGTGCAATTCTTGTTTATGGATGTCTACTGAGTGTTCATGAGAACAATTGGGTATGAGCTCAGAGGTACATTCAGTAGTGCAGGCTGCATGTGGCAAGTGGTTTCCAGTGGGGGCAGAAATGATATCCTTGTATGGGTTTCCCCAGACCTTTTCTTTATACAAAGCCAAAGCCTTAAGCTGCTAGGAGATGGGGCAGAAAATAGTTCCGCATCCAAGCATGCAAGCAAAATATCCCTTGCCTCTCAGGGAGGGGCAGAGGCAAAAATATATTCTCCTCTAGGGGAGGCCTGGGAATTCTTTTGTGCCAAGGATCTTTCACTGATGTGGAGCAGAAGTCTGCTACTTTTCTACTTAAGAACCACCACAGATACAAGTTAGAATTTAGTTCCATGGAAAGAAGGGAGAAGAACATTAAGAAAACACTACCTTCAAAGCCTATGTGCATAGAGCCCATCTAAGACTGAGGGTAGATGAGGAAGGTAGAGAATGCCCACCCCCATCAAGAGCATAGCATTGAGAAACAAGTAATTTTATAGCAGTTTGTCACAAAAGTCTGGTTTGGAGCAAGACCCCTTCGTGGTGTAAACATGCAGTGACTGCTAAAAATTGAGACTGAATTAGGAATCCTAAGAAAACTCTTGAGCCCCACCCCCAAACTGTATTCTAAGGAATGTGAAGGAGTGAGAAGGGGATATGAGGAATGGGATGCTTGCTTAAAGTAAAAACAGCAATGGCTCAGACGCAGTTCATCTGACTAGTTCATCACTAGTTCATCACTGAGACTAGTTGACTCAGTCACCCACACAACATGCTTACGAAAGGAGGGGGTCCATTTCAAAGTGGAAGGAATATTTACTGCAATCTCTACTAGTCTGCTGCACAGCATGCCTAGCATTTGATAAAAGAATCACAAGATATACCAAAAAAGAAAGAGCAATCAAAAGAACCAGACTCAGAGATGACTAGAGCAGACTATGAGAGACTGTGAGGATTAACATGCTGAAGCATCTGAGTGTAGAGGTGAATGATACACACAAATTTAGGAGAATTTCAGCTGAGACGGAAACTATAAAAAAAGAATAAAATGCAAATGCTAGAAATAAAACCATGGTATTAGAGATGAAGAATTCCTTTGAGGGGCTGAGCAGCCAACTAGACACAACCGAAAAGGCAATCAGTGAACTTGAATGTAGGTTAAAAGAAATTATCTAACGTGACATGTAAAAAGACAAAAAAAAAAAAGTGGAGGGAAAAGTAGAACAAACATACAAGAGGTATGAGATAATATGAAAGGCTAATGGAGTCTAGAAAAGGAAAATAGAAAAAGAGAATGAGAGCAGGGAAAAAATATTTGCATAATAATGGTTGAGAATTTTACAAAAGTAATGAAAATCAACAATCCACAAATTCAAGAAGCTCAGAGAACCTCAAGCAGGATAAACATGAAAAAGTAAAGAAATAAACAACACATGAGGACACATCACAATCAGACTGCAGACAACCAAAGATAAGAGAAAGTCTTAAAGGCAGCCAGAGAGGA
Source organism: Canis aureus (assembly GCF_053574225.1). Lineage (NCBI taxonomy): Eukaryota > Metazoa > Chordata > Mammalia > Carnivora > Canidae > Canis > Canis aureus. Next base: position 50,040,063 of record NC_135611.1, read on the forward strand.
AAGAAGTATGAAATACATAGGAACAGAGACCAGATTTCTCGGCAGAAGCTGTTCAGAACAGAATATATGGAGTGACATGTTTAAAGTGGTAAAAGGAAAATATTTTCAGCCCAGAATTCTACAACCAACAAAATTATTTTTTTAAACTGAAGGCAAAATAAAGACTTTCAGACATACAAAAGCTGAAAGATGTCAGTAGCAGCAGATCAGTATTACAAAAAATGTTAAAGGCTGCGTTTTTTTTGCAGAAGGAATGTGATACCAGATAGAAATTTGAATCTCCAAAAGTAAATGAAGAGCGTCAGAAATGGGATAGATAGATAGATAGATAGATAGATAGATAGATAGATAGATGATAGATAGATATTTTAAGTTTATTATCACTTTGAAATGTGACTATTCAGGCAAAAATAATATCAACATATTGTGAGATTTATACCATAGTTGAAATAAGTTCTTTGAGAACAGTAGCACACCACTTTGGAAGGAAGAAATAGAAATACAATGTTTTCAGGTTCTTGCATTATACATCAAGTAAAGTAATATCATTCGAAGGTAGGATGCGGGTAAGCTAAAGATGTATATTCTAAATGTTAGAAAAAATACTAAAAACATCAAAATGGTTTAACTAATAAGCAAATAGTGGTGATAAAAGAGAATCAAAAAATATTGAGTGAACACAAACAAAGGCAGAAAAAGATTTTAAAAGGAATAAAGCTCAAACAGGACAAGTAGAAATAACTTAAATCCAACCATATTAACAATTACATTAAATGCAAATGCCAAGCATCTCATTAAAAAAGGCTGAGAAAAAAAGAGGTATCATGCAAACACCAGTGCAAATAGAGCTTCAAGGGCTGTATTCCTATCAGTGAAAGTAGACTAGAGCAGGCAATATTTCCAAAGATAAGGGAAGACATTACCTAATGATAAAGGGGTCATTTCTTCAGAAGACATAACAACCCTAAATGTATATATGCCTAACAGAGGGTTCCAGAATAGATAAAGCAAAGACCAAAAAGACGGATGAATCTGCAGCTGAAGTTGCAGATGTCACTGTTCATCTCTCAGTAATCAGTGGAACGGAGACTTTAAAAAAATTAGTATGGATTCAGAAGAGCGGAACCATACTAACCCACTTGTCCTAATTGGCCTTTACAGGACACTCTACCCAACAACAGCAAAGCTAACGCTCCTTTCAAGGACACAGGGCACATTCAGCAAGATGACCATATTCTGAGCCTTAAAACAAGCCTCAACAAATTAATAGAATTGAAATCACAGAGCATATCCTCTGACCAGATCAGAATTAAACTATAAGCAAAGCTAATGTGTATTGTGATCCCATTGGAGTGGAAAAAGAGGGCACACTGGGGCCCTCGATAAGCTTTCGTCCCCTTTTCTTACCTGGGGCATCCAAATATTCTGTGGTTATTGGAGAGGACTCACAGGACGGAATCTGGCAGTGTTCCCACCTCACCTCACTGTTGGTTGTGTAGCACCATGGAGCTGTTTCTCCATCAGGGTTGCGACAGTAGTTTTCATCCAAATTTCTGAAAAAAGAAGTGATTATGAGTTCGGCTTTCCAAAAAGGCTAAATAAATAATGATGCACCCATGCTTATTAATGGTGATATTGGGGATGTATCCAGCTAATTCTCCAGAATTACACAGACCAAATAATAGGTGGAAACTGAAGCAGAACTGGGATTCCACAGGGTCTGTAGAGTTATGGCACTGATGCTTCTCGCTGGTAAATGAAGGGAATATATGTCTCAACTGTGGATAGTCGAACAAAATTGATCTTTTGCTGGGTGCCAGGCCCTATGCACAATGCTGAAAATACAGTATTTTCTGCACTGTTCCTGCCTCAAGGATACCTCAGAGCCAGGGAATTCAAGTGTTACAGCAGCAGAATTTAACCGTTCTCAAATCTCACTATGCGTTTTAGTGGAGGGCTTGTCAGAGCATGTTGCTGGGACCCACTCCCAAGTTTCTGATTTAGTAGGTCTGGATAGGACCCAGGAATCTGCATTCCTAACAAATTCGCTGATGCCCATGCTGCTGGGCTGGTGAGCCGTACTTTGAGAAGGAGTCTTAGAACAAAATCAAGCGCAAAATTTCACTTCCTTTGCAGATGATTTGGCCAGTTTTCATTCCAGAATACTGTTAAAGTAGGTTCCTCCAGGAACAAAACCAAGGCCAAGTCAGTGGGGTTTCACATTCCAGAGGGGATTGAGACCAGAGGATTGAGACCAGAGGCGCACTTACTTGCAAGGGAAGTTTTCTGGGGTCCTGTTGTGCTTGTGAGGGGTCTGTTCACTCCAGTGCTGACATGTATGTCCAGAGACAGTGACGGACACCTTCCCTCGGTAGCTCTCCCCTCTGCCCTTCAGACACTGGTACGTTGGGCCCGAAGGGGGTGGTGGTGTTGCTTGAATGAGGTAATATGTTGCAATGAATATTTTTAAAATAAAGAATTCATGGATGTTGTAGAGGAATGGATGCAAAGAGTATCAGCCTGCCTTCTGCTCATCCTCTCTTAGAATCTGGCCCTTGAAAATTGCCTACCATTTTCAAAAGAAGTTGAGTTGCTAGAATCAGTGTTTATGAGATCATCTCACAAGGAACTCCTCCCAGGACAAGACCCTTGGTGTAGATGCTTCTTTCTATGTTTCCTCTGTTCAGTTCATCATACGTGATAAGTGTCACCTATACCAATGATACAACTTCCTTTATGATGAATAAATTATTCATTGAGTAAACATAACTGGGTGCCACCCAGCATTCCATAAAGTCAAACAACAGAGAGTCGATTGAAAGAAGGCAAAATTATCTCCACGGAAAATGTATAATACAGAAATCAAGAAATTCTTGAGAGAAAAAAAAAAGGTGACAAAAAGAGAAATTGATATTCATAAAGGAGAGCACCTGATAACCCTCAGAGTTCTAAAGGATGATTATCAGATCAAAGAACAGGAAGCCACCATCAGGATTTTCTGCATCTTTCTTTTAACTTCTGATGTCTGTCCTTATCTAAATATTTAGTCCTTTGCTACAAATTCTCCCAGAAGGAAAATATTATAAAATGATTCTTTCCAAGTCATTCCTTCCAAGTGTCTCCCTGAATGCTTTTCTGCTGGTCTTTCACAAGTCTGGCTCACTGAAAAACTGTACATCCGGAGAAATCTGCTTATAAAGCAACAGTTACAAGGAACTCTAACTGATAAGGAAATCCATGTACCAGAAAGCACAGGTCTATTGCCCTTTAGCACTAGAGAAAACTAGGATAATAGAGGTACTTCTCCAAAACCTACATTCAGCTGTACTCAGAAGAGGCAGGAAAAACAACAAAAACATAATCGGTGGAGGCTCTGATCAATTTTCTACAGTAACTAATAAATTGTTTTAGAAGATCAGTGACATCCTATTGGACCTGGAGGGCACTTCGTAGGCACAGCACTCAAGCACTGATACAAAGTTTTCATTTATTTGGTTTTTGGGGGTTTTTTGGTTGTTGTTTGTTTTTATTCCAAGGGCAGAACGGGGGAGGATCCCTGAGCACTGGGTATGAGCTATACTTACTACAGCGGGGAATGTCACAGAATTCCCAGCGTTTGTTGGGATCCATGGTGAAACACCATGGGCGGGGCTCCCCATCAGGGTTACGGCAGTAATTCATCTTCAAGTTCTTGCTTGGAAATCTGAATTGACAAGAAGGATTTTATTTTATTTTATTAAAGAATTTTTTATTTATTTATATTATTTATCATTTATATTATTATAAATAATATATTATATATTATATATTACATATTATTTATATTATTTATTATATTTATTTATAAAATAAAATAATTTATTTTATTTTATTAAATAGTTTATTGATTTATTCATCAGAGACCCAGAGAGAGAGGCAGAGACACAGGCAGAAGGAGAAGCAGACTCCGCACAGGGAGCCTGACGCAGGTTGATCCCAGGACCCCAGGATCACGCCCTGAGCTGAAGGCAGACGCTCAACCACTGAGCCACCCAAGTGCCTCAAGAAGGATTTGAATAGCACTGAACATTTTACAGTTATGGCCGAGAATGATTTCAAATGAGCAAATATTGAGCACCTGCTGTGTGCAAGGCACAGTCAGGTATCCAAAGAAATGACCGGATGCAGGCTTTTCTCAAAGACATAACAACTTCATTAGAAAGATCAGCTCAATATTCTAAGGGATCTTTTTCTAACAGTTTACATGGGCAAAAATCAGAGAACTTAATCATTTTGGCCACCCGGAAAGTTAATGTAAGCCAACTCCAGTTATTCAGCTGCTAATGATAGCTAATTTGCAACACAAAGTACTCCCTGATCATTAGATAGTCCTCTAATACACGGTATGGGCAAAAAATCAGCGTCCTCATAACTCAAAGGAATGGATGGCCCTTCCTGTCTGCCAGGTTCTGGCTCTGCTGGCCTTCAAGCTTAGAGAAACTGGAAGGGATAATTATGCTCCTGTAAGCACCTGGCCAAATAGAGCGGTAGGGACCTCAGCAGAGACCCAGTGACTAAGACTGTGACATACTCAGTGGGCCTCTCTGACGCTGTAAATATTCAGTCGGGACGCAGAGAGCAGCCAGCAGTGGCTTGAGCAAGCCTCTTGTCTGTGGGAAGTGAATGTACCCAGCCTGGGCCTTGAGGCTTTTGCCATATTTCTTTTTGGAAGGAGAATGGCAAAGCTGGGTTTTAAGCTAGCAATATGGAATGGGAGGTACCGAAATTCAGTGGGACTGTGTTCCACAGGGAAATCTGTGGCTGAGTCCCATTTCTTAGGAGTTTTAAAAGCCCCATTATGGTTCTACCGTTGTCATAGAATGAAGAGACAGAAGAAAAGCAGCTACAGAGAAGGAGGCATTTTCCAGTGCAAGTAACGTACAGCAGAAGACCCACAAGATCTTACTCTAGAAATCATCATTACTTTCTAGATCATGGATTCTTATTCCTCCTCTGAATTCAAGATCCTCTTTGAAACTTCGGAGGAAGTTAAGAATCCCACCCCAGAAAAATACACTGATATAAATACACATAAAATGTTGGATTTACCAAACCCCTAAAGCCCACCCATAGATCATACACCAGGAAGCCTTGAACCTCATCAGTGTAAAGGAAGAGGATAAAGAGAAGGAATAAAGAGAAAAGGGAAATATTTGGAAAATCAGAATGACACGTATCCGAATTTCTCAAAATCTAGTGTGCATACTAATCAGCCAGGAATCTGGTAATAATGGGAATTCAGATTCAGAGGTTCAGAGATTCTGCATTTCTAACAAACTCTCGGGTGATATCACTCCTCCATGGACCACATTGTGAGTAGCAAGAATGTATACCTCACTTGCAGTCAGGTGGGAAGGTACCAACTTTGAAATTCAAGACTTCAGATGCCTTTGCTTCCTGAGAAATGCTAAAATGTCCAAATAACCTTAAATGCCCCATAGAGCTGCGAAGTTGTAAACATGTAATTTGTTTCCCCATAAGACTTACTTGGAAGGAATATATCCATGAGCATGTGGGGTTTGAGAGTTCCAGGCTTGGCACTCGAGTCCAGACTTTGTCTTGGAAATTTTGCCCTCATAATTTTCCCCACTGCAATGCATACATTCCTCTGCACAGAATGGAGAAGGAAGAGAAGAAGGAAGAAAAACAGAAATGGGTGAATTGCAAAAGAGTCAACCTAGCAATGTCTCAAATACCACCTGCTAGCTATTCATTTGTCTTTTCCAACAATAGCCTGGCAACAAAATTGACTGTAAGGACTCTTCTAATACAATCTAAAATGTCCTCCTCTCTTCAAATGGTAAAATTAGTGTATCTTGTTCAACATCCCCTCAACTATTCTAGTCATGACCACATCCAGAAATTCCATAATGCCCTGTCCTCAAAGGTGCTGGCCCTTGGTGGGTAGGAGGGGGATGGGGAGAAGGTGCATGTAGTCTCAGAAATCCTTAAGTTCTCTGCTAGGATTTTTAAATACTTTTGTTTTCATTTCAACAATGATCTTTAAAAATGTCTATGAAATTATTCTGATCACGTGGATGACTGCCAAATCAGCTGGCACCTTCTCAAGATTTTAATGCTTGAGTTTTGGTTTATGCCCATGACCTCCCTGGGGACTGATATTCACCTACAGGGACAGTGTTTCTCTTTTTATATGACAATGGTCTCCGCTTATCCACAGGTTTGCTTTCTGGTTTTGAGCTACCTGAGATGAACCTCGGTCCGAAAGCAGGTGGCCTGACATATCGTCAGTAGGTTCACAGGGCCTACTGTCACATCCCAGTGCCTACGACATTCCCCTCCCTTCATCTCAACATGTAGGCATTTTATCATCTCATGTCATCACAAGAGGAAGAAGGGAGAACATAGTACAATAAGCCGTGGAGGTGGGGAGACCACATTCACATAAGCTCCATTATACTATATCGTCATAACCATTCTACTTGATTATCAGTTATTGCTGTTAATCCCTTTCTATGCCTAATTTGTAAATTAAACTTTATCGTATGCACATACGGGGAAAAGAAACCATAGTATCTAAAAAGTTGTGTGCTGTCTGCAGATTTTGGCATCAACTAGGGGTCTTGGAACGTGTCCTTTGAGTATAATAAGGGACTTCTGTACTGAGAAGACTGGCTGTTTTTTGCTTTCCTACATTATTTAAAAACTGAAACTTTGGTTTGGAATTATTGAAATACCATGGTGCAGCAGAGAAACACAATTTTAATTTTTTATGTACTGATACAGAAGACAGAGGCAGACTTGATACAAAACTGATGCTTTCGTGTGGATTAAGGGCCAGATGGCCTCATAACATTGCGCCAATAAAGCATCTCTATGGTTGAAACAAAGATGGGAGATCTGAGCTGTTGCACAGAGCAAACACTAGCCACACTGTAGCACAGATTCCACCCTCATCTGTTACCCTTTTCCATCAATAAATGTAGCAGAAAATATGAAATGAAGAGAATTTTTTTCAATAGGACGTTTTAAACTTTTTTGGCATTTACTCTCAAAGTACACTGTTACGGTCCATAAAGACAATGGTTTAAAAACTGCCGGTTTAAAAACTGGTTTGTTGCTTATCTTTGATGAAACAACAAAGTCTATCACATTAAATTAATACTTTTATTTGGATTTTATTGGTTTTGTCATTTCATTTTTAAAAAGAAGGATTTATTTATTTGAGAGAAAGAGAGAAAGTAAGCAAGGGAGGGGAGGGAAGGAGGGAGCGAAATTTGCAAGCAGACTCTCCACCGAACCAGGAGCCCATCGTGGGACTTGATCTCATGACCCTGAGATCATGACCTGAGCTGAAACCAAGAGTCACTCAACTGACTGGCGCCACCCAGGTGCCCTAATTTTGTAGTTTCATTTTTAACTATTTAATTACAAGTCTATTTTTGGCTCTATACTGTGTAAGAGCTTTAAGCATAAGAAATTACATCTAGAATATAAATTTAATTTTTAATTTAACAATTTATAATTTGACAGAAATATAAAATCAAAATCTAGTTTGATTATTTGTATGCATCAATGTAACATTTTAATAAAATAATTAAGTTCAATAAGGAGGGGTGTCTGAGCAAATTTTTGGTCTTTTCCAAGAGGTACATGCCTTACTCAATTTTGTCAAACATGCCACTAATTGGTTACCAATAACATCCCCGTAGGGAATCGCTTACACACATTACACATAAATCACATTACAGATAAATGGTAGACGTAAAAACACTTTCTAGAGCCGCTCCTGACCTTCACATTCTGGAATGTTGCAGTAGTCGAACCTCACGTCTGGGTTTGTGGTGTAGCACCAGGGCCCGTTCTCGTCGTTGTCAGGGTTCCTGCAATAGTTCTCCTCTAGCCCCTCCAAGGGGTGCTTCTCAGGCGTATAGCTGTGGAGGGTAGGAAAGACTCCCTGACTTTACAGTGAACCCTTGAACAGCATGGGTTGAAGCTGTGTGGCTCCACTTACACGTGGATTTTTTTCAATAAATACAGTACAGTGCTGTAACGTTTTTTCTCTTCCCTACAATTTTCTTAGGAACATTCTCTTTTCTTTAGCTTACTTTATTGGAATACATAATACGTGAAACACACAAAATATGTGTTCATTGACTGGTTATGCTCTCAGGAAGGCTTCCTGTCAACAGCAGGCTGTTGGTGGCTAAGCTTTTGGGGGAGGGTCAAAAATTATACATAGATTTTCAACTGCACAGGAGGTCAGTGGCCCTAATCCCATGTTATTCAAGGGTCAAATATATTTGAAAAATCAGTATGTTATTGGAAGGCAGAATGAGGTTCTATTCTTATGGGGTTCATGCATTCGAGCTCCGTGCTGCAGCATTTGTGCTGTCTGATTTCCAGTTCTTTACCCATAGGCTGCTTCAGTACAGTAGCTAATATTACCACTATTACCATATTGACAGCTAAGTCATAGAAGTAGAGTCAGTGTTTTTATGCACAGTCACTAGAAATACAAAGGCCTCAAACGCCTGCCAAATTCTTGATTCTTTCTAAACACCTGCTTTCATCAGTTGCCCTTCTCTCTGTAAAAATAGCAGCAGTTAATGCGATTCTGTCTGTGTAAACTATGCGGTAGACAATACTGAAATCCTTCTACACGTTCTCTCATTTAGCTTTAGTAAAACCACTATGGGGAAAGTGTTATTATCTCTATTTTATGGATGAGAACATTGAGGCACAATATCAGAATATATCTTGCCTCAGTGAGAACACCTAATAGGTAGCATCTCAAGTTAAAATCTGTCTGATTTCATATGTGGGGTGGGGTGGGGTGGGGGAGTAGAGTTATGCTCATTTCCAGTTCTAGAAATGAGTTGTGTAGAGATAAAAATTAGATTGAAAGCCCAAGACTTGAAGGGTCTAAGTGGCAGATATCCTTTCTGTGCCTCGATGCATGTGTTTTTGGCAAAGTGCGCCTCTCAGGGCCTCAGTGTCCTCATCTGCTGGGTTCAGAAGGCCTAAACTATCTCTAAAAAGCCCCTGACCCTTCATAATTTGGCCATTTGGTTTAATCATTTTTCCTCTATAAGTTGTATACCTTGGGAATATTATATCTGCCCATCTCATAGAGATATAATAAAGGCAATTTGTTGGAGAAGGGGATAGTAGACACTAAATTCCTAGTTGATACACATTGTCACTGAGAATAGATAAGAATTGTTACTGTTAAAGCCACCTAATACCATCCTGGGGAAAGCACAAAAAGAACGACACTAAAATAATTCATGGGCAAGTTGTGAGATCATTTGCTTTTCATTTACATTCTATTTGCTCCTTTGCTCTGCAATGTTGAGGTGAACAAGTGGTAAGGGTTCTGACTTGGAAGGCTTAATTGAGGCTAATGCAACCCTGAACATAATCGCCTTTGTTCTTTTCTCAGACTCCACCTGGAATCTGGGATTCCTGGTTTTATTGTTCTTTTTTATTAAGCATCCGTCCATGCTCTTGGTCTTCCCAAACAGTACACCCCCAAAAGCAAATGGAAAGCAACCACTTTCTGCTTTTGTGTTATAAATAGCTGAATCATCCTACCTCAACATCCATAAAGCTCTTTCCATACCTGCTTCTTAATCTAGTCCGGTTTGATTTGGAGCAAATGGCATCTGGTTTGATTTGGGGGTAATGGGATCATTCTAAGTATCAGAGATGAACATAGAGACAAAAGTCTTACTTAGGTTTGTGCGGAGAATTGTCACTCCATTTTTGACAGGCAACGTCATTCTTCGTTTTGGCCATGGTCCCCCTGTAGGTTTTCCCATTTCCAGTCTTGCACTCTGAAAGATATACTGAAGGGGGATCCACAAAAGGGTCAGACCCTCCATGAGAAATCCCATGAGGGAGCCCTTCACTGCCTAGTCTTGTTGGAAGGACTCACAGAGGAGACACCATTTTCCTACTCCCTGGAAAGAGAGTCTTTTACATCTTACATTTGTGTAAGAGTTGGAGTTCACTAAGCACTTTGGTGCTTTGATTTAGTCATTCAAAGCTACAGCCCCTCTGTGCACCAGGAACCATGCTGGGTGAGGGAGACATAGGGAAAGCAGAAGGAGGCCCTACCCTCATGGAGCTTATATGCTAGTGGTGTCAGAGAGGATAGGTACAGAAAGTAATCAAGGCCACACATTGTGAAATGAGCTAGTGGCAACATATGTAACAGAGAAAACAAATAGCACGAGGACAGAGTGAAGGGGAATGGGGACAGGTGCTTTTCAGGCATGGCAGGGGGATGCAGACTTTTCAGAGGTGGAAAAAGATCCAAGCCACTTCTATTCTTTGAGGCTCCCAGTATTTTAAATATGAAAAACTGCCAAACAGAGAGGTATGTGGACAGTAGACACTTCCCACTGGCCTCAACTCACTGGTTAGCCAACAGGTGCCAACTTGTTTTGAACACACACTGTCAGATGCCCACCTGTCTCCCACACGTGGGGAGGTGGGCCCCTATGGCTGGCAGGTCACTTTCCAGTGTGCCCATCCACTTCTCTTCCCACCAGTCAGGTTTTATGCTTCGCAAAAGTCAACTCTTGCATTGTCAGAAGTTTTTATACAGCTTTATTTGACTAAAGATTATGTAAACTGAGAAATGAATGTGAAAAAAATTTCTTAAAAAAAAACAAGATGAATGTTTTTAAGGACTTGAAAGACTTTGAATGATTTTTCTAAAGGCAATCAAACCCACTGAGGGTAATCTACTCATATGGTTGGCTATATCATTTTGGGTGGGAAATCCTAAAAATACAAAGATATTTTACAGTCGGATTGACTAATAAATGTCTCTAGACCTTGCACTACTTGAAAGAGTAGGAAACCAATTATCCTAAACAACGCACTTAGGGCATAGTTTATGCAAGGAAGGACCAGATAACTGCTGATGGTAGCCCCATATTTAGAGAAAAAAAGCTTCTACTCTACATCCAAAGGTACTAATGTAAATTGTGTTTTTCCATGATGATATAAAACACTTAAGATACATTTTATTTTTATACTAGAAAACATTTTATGATTTCCCACCTTAGTCAAGTTTTTAAATTAATTGATCAATTAGGAAAGTTCTTCTAACACACCTATAGCAAACAAATGCTTTTAACCTAAGACTATGTATAACGACAGCAAATGTATCCTCATTGAGAGTGATTATTACAGTAGACATATTACACCAATCAGAAGTGTAAACTCAAGATACTCTGGAGGCCCAGGGGCCAGAGGAGGCTTTGCAAAGCAGGTGATGCTTGAGTTGAGAGGTAGGAGGTGAAAACAGAAGAGGGGCCTCGGCCACGGGTTGTGTTTCTGCTTTGTGGGAGGAACAGACACAAGCCCAGTGTAGAAAAGCCTAGTGACTCAAGCAAATGTGGTAGCCTTCAAGAACACAGGCCCCAATAGTATCCAGTTAAGTATTTGGATTTTATTCTAAGGACACGAGGAGTTTCAGGCAGGGAAGTTATGGCCCATCCGCTGCCGTGGCCTGGCCAGTGATGGGACCACTTAGACCCATGTGGCGGAGGCAGTGGCCATGCTGGAAAGGGCAGATGAAAGTGTGATCTGACATTGAGTGTTCCCAGAATAACCCAGGCAGATAATTTAGCAGTGGGTCGATGTGCTACAGTAAAGAAACAAGCACCGCAAAATGACTGACTTTTGACTTTTTACCTCTCTTTTGTTTGTATGTACCCACCAGAGTTGATATAACCTTTTGCTCCTTTCCATCAGCTTGAAAACAAGCAACTATTCAACTATTCAAACTAAGCCTAGCGGTCACCCCCCCCCCCCCCCCCCGTTCTTTCTGGTTAACAATTTACAAATGATTTATTTAAATGTTAGCATTTTGCAGGGAAAATCGTACCAGGTGCCCACCCCACCCCCTTTTTTTTAATCTAGTAGGTAACCCTATATATCTCATCCTTTACTATTTGTAAAAACTAAGAACTTCAACAGATAAACTTTAGATTTTCTCAGCACTTTAATCTCAAGAATGAGAGATAAACAGTGTTAAGAAAAGGAGTATAGTAGACACACAGCTAACTAAACCTCAGAAGATGAACCGATGCGTAGAAATAATCCTAACCTAAAGAAATATTAAAAAAAAAAAAAAAAACCATAGTGTTTTGTGTCGAGACTAGAGAGAATGTTGCAGGTCATTGTCAGGAACTTGCGAAAGAGGATGTTTCCTTAACACCTGTGTTACAGAATATTTGGAGAGCTACATTGCTATTATAAATGGTCTTAATCCCAGCCAACAACAGGGTACAGAGTCATTTTTAAAGGGCTATATATTCACTTAAATCTTCAGACATACTTAATGGAACTTTGCATCTTGAAAAAGTCACGCAATTTCCATAGGAATCTAGGCCATCTGTTATCCTAAACAATGGAAATAGCAATCCAGAATTTTCAAGGAAACTATGGAAAAGGAACTGCAGGTCTTGCACATTTTCAAAAGATCACATTTCCCAGTCTGAGGGAAATTGAGACTATGACCAGAAAATATTGGAAATGTTAAAAAATGAAAGTAAGGATTTTGTCTGTATGCAACTGTTACTGAGGATTTAAGACACCTCAGTTTTTCTGTTTCCCCAGGCTTTGGTCCAGAAGCTAGGGCCCAAGGATCATGGTCCCTGCAGAACAAAAAGCCAAGATCATAAGGAATGTTTAGATTCCCTTTTCCTCAAAAATAAAAGAAAATATTGACTATCTTATTTTCTAGGTCATAGGTAGAAGTGATTGTCAATCTAATTTTTTCATTTTTAAATCAAGAAAAACTAAATCTCAAAGGTGAAGTCATATACTCAACAAATTGGATTAGTGCCCAAATCTTATCCTGAGTCTGAGAGCAATTTCACTACAATAGTGTCTTCATTCTCTGGTCTGATAAACTACAGATGTAAGGAGGTGGGGACAGAAGGAGGAAGGGTGGGGAGGAAAAGAAGAAGAAGAAGGAAACCGGGAGGAGGAGGAAGAAGAAGAAGAAAATATTGTACGCACTTCTCTTTTCGAATAAAAACACATCTCTCATCCTGAAGACTATAGAAGACTTGCTGTTTTCAGGCATGATCACACATTGTTGCTCTTTACTGTGATATTGGAATGACCTGCAGAAAAAAATCAGGAAACCCTCAAAATGTTTTCCCCTATTTAAAGGAAAGTAAGTTTTTGTTAATAATTAAAAGACTTAAAAGATAATTGTATCTCTTGATGGATCAAGGAGCTCAGAATGGATACTTTCCATTACCTTTGGCCCAGCATCAAGATGTGCTAAAAAAGGATGCGTCAACAGGTAGTTTCTCATGTTTCCTTCTATCTTTACCTTCTCCTCCTCCAAATTCTCTTTGTTTTAACCGCTTTGCTCTTTCTTCACTTAAGTACTAGAATATTTGCTTTTGGGTTGGAAAGAGTCGGGAATATTTGGTTTCTGGTTGCTCATTCCAAGATGGTCTATGTGACTTCTGGACCCCTATAATTTCCCCTTCCCAGAAAGTCCCCTTGATTTCAGCCTCCACATGTCATCTCCTCCCCCTTCACCTCACCCCACCTTGCCCATCCCTGTGGTCCTGTCGTGGACATTCAGTCTTGCCTTCAAGGCCATCCACAACCGTCTTTCCAGTACCATCTCCTCCATGAGCTCTTCTGTAGTGGTGTGGTCTGCTGGGTCCTGTTCACAGGGCCATGTGGCTCCCCTGTCCCAGTACATGTCACTTACCCTTTAGAGCCCCACTCAGTGTCTCCCTCCTCCCTAGACTTCCTCCAGCCCTCTCAAACCTTAGGAATTGTTCTTTCCTCATTGATGATGTCACTGACACCTAGCATTACCTGTATTTTTAAAAAATGTTTACATTTTATCCAGCTTCTGTGACTACACCATAAATACAAAAAGGCAAGCACTGGATCTTGCAACTATACAGAGATTTATCACATACTGATATAGATCATACAAATTGTGTATATCAGATCACTGTATCTCTGCTCCTTTGCTCTTTAGGGTCTGGGACACTTCCAGTCACACGATTCTCATTAAATATTTACTGATGATGATGTCAAAACCTAGAGCTAAGAGCAGCAGTAGCTGTGATGCCATGTCTCACTATAACATCCTTTGGGGCCATTTTTCTGACGGGGACGCGAATAAACTCTACCAAGGAACTGTTCGTATGGCTTCAGATCTAGGAAGCAAATACAGACCCCAAACTCCAATCTTATGAAATTTCTCTTGCCTCTTAAATCCTGTTTTTGTTAATAAATCCCAGAGCAAACTTCTCGTTATCAAAATAATAGTGTCTCAAATGGCAATATTTCCACATTCGAGTAACCACCAAGAGAATACCTGCAAATGAACCCTGTTTCCTCCTCACACTTGGCTGCACATTCTTCTATGCTTCCTACTGATAACTGCTTCTTAGTGAGGCTGAACACTGAAGCCCCCTGCGTGTTCACATAGTCATCCAGGAGGCTTCCATGACCTGCAAATAGAAGATGAAAGTGGGATAACTGGTAAGATTCATCAATGTCACCATTCAGTTATCATGACTTTGTAATCCTCTATTTGCTGTGCATCGGCCACATAAAACTTGCTGCTTTCTTGGAAAGCAGACCCAGTGTCATGAATAAAAATATTGAGTCAGGAAAGCAGTTCCATTAGTAGGCTGCATTATGTTAAAAGAGCTAGTGAATTGATAGATTCATAGATCAGGATTATTTAACAACTTCTGTACTATGTTAATGGGCATGAGACCTCAAATAAGAATAAATGTGATTTATTTGCTGTGGATTGCCATGCGGTGATAGAACCATAAGAGGCCACCAGTGGCCACTGTGTTCGCAATTACTGATAACGATTTGTCCATCCCTGGCTCTAAGCCCAACCTGGAGGCCATTGCTTGATTTCCAACACTCTAAGCTGTAGTTGTGACTCTCTTTCTTAAACCGATGTGATATTCTCTGTGTGGTTCCACCCTGAGATATAAAAATGTTGGTGAGCTGGTGATTTTAATAAATGAGACCTGAATTAAATGTCAACTACTTTACAAGATCATTTTTTATACAAGGTCATTTTTATATTGGGCTTACTACAGTGACATCTCACTGTTAATTAAAGAAAAATCATTTTCCCCCACAATGATGACAGGTATCTGGCATGTCTGAGGAAATGATTTAAAAAAAAAAAAAGCACAAACACTGGCTTTGATTTTTCTGGGAGATAAAATCTGAGCCAAAGAATCTCTCTGAGGGTTTCTCCATCCCTTCCAAGGGCAGAGAGTGTTCCCACAGGAGCTACAGGGAGAGTTCTCTGTTCTGAGGTCCCAGGCAGCGCCCAAGCTGGCTTTGACAGGTCTGCTCTGGGCCTGGAGATGTTGGCCTCCCTGCTTTTGATGTGGAACCTAAGTGATTTTCCCAGGGTGAGAGGCCAGAAGAGGTTAATGAAATGAAGACAGCAAGTTGCCTAAAGTTTGCCTAAATGGGATTAGGCAACATGGCGGCCTTGACCACCTCGAGGGGAGTGGTGAGGACCAAAGCCAGGCTGAGTGGGTCGAAGAGTGACCAGGAGAAGCTGTGGAGTGCGTCAGAAGACCAGTCTTCAGAAGCCCAGCAGTGAGAGGAGCTCTTTCCAGGGGGCATGTGCGCTCTCAGAATTTTCTCTTAAAGAAGAGACTTTCTAGAACATCTTTAGCTACTGGAGAAAATTATCCAGTAGGAAGGATCACTGAGGGTCAGCCCCTCATTCTCAGAAAGGCCCTCCCCGCCCAAACACATGGGGCACAGGGTAAATGTGCTCCAGCAGACAGAGGCAAGTCGTCTTCTGGAGGCCACCTTGCCCTGTCTCTGCTTTCTATCCTCCCCTGATTTACCATACTTCAAACTGGAAGGTGGCCCTTGCATAGGAATTGGGCTGCTGTAATTTACTTTCAATGTACCAGAAAGTGCTAGAAAAAATGTTTCAAATGATCATGGAAAAGTACTTGATGGGATGAGCACTGGGTGTTATTCTATATGTTGGCAAATTGAACACCAATAAAAAATAAATTAAAAAAAAAAAAAGAAAAGTAGAGGTTTCAGCTCCATACCCATGCCTTCATCCTGTATTTCCCCCAATTTGAGCTCTTATTTCCAAGGAGAGAGGTGTGCTTGGTAAATTCTATCGATCAGGATGTGATTTAGAAAACAAACACAGTGGCGGGGGTTGGGGTGGGGGGCACCTGGGTGGCTCAGTTGGTAAAGGATCTGCCTTCAGCTCAGGTCATGATCTCAGGCTCCTGGGTTCATTCGATCCCCGCATCAGGGACTTCACCCTCTCCCTTTGTCCCTCCCCCTGCTCATGTGTTCTCTCTCTCACTCTCTAGAATGAATAAGTAAAATCTTTAAAAAAAAAAGAAAAAAAACACAGCAAACACTAATTCTGGAAAGTGTACCCTATAATGACTTAAATCAAATTTTCTGGGATGCCTGGGTGGCTCAGCAGCTGAGCGTTTGCCTTTGGCTCAGGTCGTGATTCCGGGGTCCTAGGATCGGCTCCCACATTGGGCTCCCTGCGTGGAGCCTGCTTCTCCCTCTGCCTGTGTCTCTCCCTCTCTCTCTCTCTCCCTCTGTGTGTGTGTGTCTCTTGTGAATAAATAAATAAAATCTTAAATAAATAAATAAACAAACAACAAATAAACTTTCTGAAGAGTTCTTAGAAAGTTGAACAGGCTGGGGTATAAATGATACCAAGACAAGAAAATTTCCATATATACCTTTAACTAAGTTGCTTTTAATTTTCTTATTATGTACGAAACATAAAGCAAAAAGCTATGAAGCAAAAAGCTGCCGAGCCCACCTTAGGAGCTGATATCTTAAAGGGATATCCCAAAAGAGAATACATTTTTTTTTCTTTTGTGCTTGAAAAGCTGTCCCACACTATTTTCTTTTCTTCAACTCAAGAGCTCTGTGTTAGTGGGGTGTCGTACAGTGTATTGGTTGACCAAGAAATATTTAACATGTCTTTTTTAGTGAGAGAAGTATTTTTCTATTCTAGGCCAAATGTAGATGTATATTGCTACCAAAGCAAATGCATTACATAAATAATGTGGGTACATTTATTTTTTTTTATCACTGTGGTGTGTATATCTACACCCAGGCTCATATGTTTGAAAGGAAAAAAAAAAACTTAGTGGTTTATGAAACTACAGAGAACAGCTGTAAAAGGATATATTTTTCCTCCCCCTAGTCACGTCTGTGCCCTGGAAAGATGAAACATGTCCATGGAAACAGAGAGTAAATGCCTTCCTTTCAAAAAGAGCTTTTGAAAGTCTCCCCGCAAGGTTGGTGAAAATTGATGTTAATCCTGTTGCAGAAGAATTTGCTCTCGCATTCTGGTGGAAGCCACCGAATGGGTTCCTGGTATTTTGGATCCTGTCGTCCACGGGCTAACATGGAACGTGCATACCTGCACCCCACACACGGCCGTCTCCCACAGAAGTCTCTCAGGGCAATCTTCTGCTCTGTCTTCTTTGGCATTCCTTTAAAGGGCTCCACTGACTTCAAATATATTTAACTCTAATTTAAAGAATAGCTTACAAAATTTTATCTGGCAATTTATAAATTGACTTTCAAGTACCCATATCTTGTTTATGTAAAGAACCAGCATAATGTATGATTCCATTTGAATGAAATGCCCAAAGCAGGCAAATCAGAGACAGAGAGTAGATTGGCAATTGCCAGGAGCTAAGCAGGAAGGGATGTGATGAGAGGGGGTTGGGGGTGACAGCTAAGGGGTGTGGGTTTTCTTTCTGGGGTAACAGAAATGTTAAAAAATGTATTGTGGTGATGGTTGCACAACTCAGAGTATTCTAAAAACCACTGCATTGTATGCTTGAAATGGATGAATTATATATGAATTATATTTCAATAGAGCTGTCCAAGAAAACCTATAAGGACATTCTTAGGATATTTTAAAGGAAGCTTAAACAAAGTTGAAAAGTGAGAAGAGGCACCAAATTCCTACTGGAAAAAGCTTGGTTTAAGTTCTGGTTTCTTCACTTCCTGGGTTAAGGAGTTCGGTCAAAAGAGAAATAGCCTAATTTTCCTAAGTATGGATTCCTTCCTCAGTAAAATGGGGATGAATATACTACCCCACCTACCGCATCAGCTAAATGAGTGAGTGCACACACACACACACGTATGTATAAAAATGTGCCTGGCCTCCCTCAAGCACTACATGAGTATTTCTTGAATTCCTACATACATAAGACATTTGGCAAATTGACACATGTGATTTCTCCAGGCCCAAGGAGCAAACCTACACATACAAAAGGCCCACTTAAACCCTCAGTAGTCAGGGAACTGGTGACAACCACCACAGACAGGTCAAAGGACACAGACATATCTCACTGCTAACATCTGAAAGTGAAGAGAATATAACATACTACCGAAAACGATCTGATCTGAGTTAACGGACCTGAGAGCCAGGCAAAGGCACCCACGACCTTCTGGGTTGATGACGACCCACCATCATTGGCAAGCAATCTGCTAGGTTTAAAAAATCATTCCTTATTTCCTCTTGCCCATTAGTCCTTAGCATATTGAGGCAAATTAAGTTTAGTTCTTAAAGAATTTTTCAATTTTACATGTAGATTTTGATTTGGGACTCTGGTGAATCAAGCGCTGAATTAAGCTGCAGGGAAAGCCATCAGGTGACCTATTTTTAGGACATTGCTAGGAAAAGCATTTTAATTAAAGTAAAAACAAACAAACAAAAAAACCCCCTGTGCCTTACCTGATTTCAGGAATAAAAGAAGTAGAAGGACCACTTCCTTATGTTCCATTTTGGGACTGGCCAGCAGTGCCCAGAAAACTGGATGTCTCAATCCCGAGATATTATTGACTTACCTGAGAGGAAACACATCCACAAATAAGATAATCACAGGGAGTTAATTATTCTCTGGGACGCCCATTGCCACTGTGCTCCGAAGGGTTCAAACATTACCTTGGCTGGAGGATCTTACAAAATCTAAATCTGTAATAGATGCTGGGAAGTGGTGAAAGCAGCCCTGCCCCTTTCTGCCCCAGGCGGCTTCTTATCTTCTGATTCCTGCCCCCTAACCCCCAACCCCCCAGCCCACCTGCTTTCCTGCCTGATGGTTCCTTCCTCCTCTCCTTCCCCGGCTTTAGGTAAAAAAGAAAAAAAAGGAAGAAAAACAATCACACTGATAGCCAACCCTTGCTGAGAACTTGCCTACGCCAGACACTCTGCTGAGAGGTACACATGCATAGTTTCATTCAACTTTCAACACAAGCAATATTAATATCCCCACGTTAATGAGGGGACATGGGCTAAGGAAGTTTAACTTTCTCAGGGTTACTTAGCTACCAATGGACGAGACTAATAGAGACTGTGTAGGCCTTAGATTATAAACATAAGCTCAGGCCTTGTCATTCCCATCCCCCATCCTACCAAACAATGTAGAAATTACTACAAAAGTCAAAATATTTTATTATCAAAATGTCTTCTTGTCCAGTGGACTCACATGTTTCCCACAATTATAAGTCATGTCATCAAAATATGAGTCTTTTCCCCAAATTCACAGTGCACGTGACATTCTCATCCTCATGAAATAAAGCAAGGGGGTGGGGGGTAAAATGAAGTTTAAGGAGTCTGTCTCGATTTTAATTGTTGATGCTTTACTTTTCCTCTGACTGAAGGCCACAATCACCCGATACGTAGGTTAAAACGCCTATGTCAGTATTCAAAAATATTTAGGAGTAGTTCAGGGAGTTTTATTTTACTTGTGAAATACGAACAACACATGCTCCTGTCTCTAGGCTATGAAACTTCTTTCTATAAATTAACTAGCAAAGTGTAGAGGTTGGCCGCAAACCTTCTGCAGAATCCCCTGGAATCTAGGTACTCTGCAGAACTCTCAGGAACAGAATGTGTTGGAGAACAAGAAGGTGGACTGTTGTGAGCGGCAGAGATGAGTTCATCACATCTCCTGGTTTTCAACTTTATCCCAGCTTTCTTCTCTCCAACTCTTCAGCCTCCCTCATGCCTTCCGAGTAGCCTGGTGTCAGGATGGAAGCAAGTTGAGGTGTCAGATCTGGGAAAAGTCTTTTTCTTTCTTTCTTTCTTCCTTTTTTTTTTTTTTAAAAAAAAAAAAAAAGACTTTATTTATTGGGGATCCCTGGCTGGCTCAGCGGTTTAGTGCCTGCCTCCGGCCTGGAGCATTATCCTGGAGACCCGGGATCGAGTCTTGCGTCAGGCTCCCTGCATGGAGCCTGCGTCTCCCTCTGCCTGTGTCTCTGCCTCTCTCTTTCTTTGTGTGTGTGTGTCTCTCGTGAATTAATAAATAAAATCTTTAAAAAAGACTTTATTTATTTATTCATGAGAGGCAGAGACACAGGCAGAGGGAGATGCAGGCTCCCTATGGGGAGCCCAATGTGGGACTCGATCCCAGGACCCTGGGATCACTACCTGAGCTGAAGGCAGACTCTCAACCACTGAGCCACCCAGTGCCCCAATTCTTTTTCTTAAAATATTTCAAATGTCTTTTAGGGGGATGTGGTTGATATGTTTGAGAATGTTCTTTGGGGAAAAACAAAACAAAACAGATTTTACCAAGACACAAAATTTCCAATATGCATTTATTTCCACTCAAAATATTTTAGTATTGGGGCACCTGGGTGGCTCAGTTGGCTCAGCATTTGACTGTAGATCTCAGCTCAGGTCTTGATCTCAGGATCGTGGAGCCTCCTTAAAAAAAAAAAGGAAAAAAAAAATATTTTAGTCCTGCCTCATGGATAAAGCATCTCTGGAATGATATGATCAGAAATTCTATATCCACATAATCTTCCTGTTTCTTTTTTTTGGGGGGGCGGGGGGGTTGGTGGTATGCCTTTTGTCCCCTTTCTTCCTGGAAGCTTTTAGAATGATTTGATTCTACAAATGTTATCTTGTCAATCAGGTTGCCCTCCTCTGATCTTCTGACCGTACATTCTTGACCACTTTCATGATGTTTCAGCACTGTGAGAGCACAGATAAACACAAAGCAAAGTTTTGTGGTTGTGTGATCAGGTATTGTGGTGTGTAAAGGGGAGAGCAAATAGAAAGGTATCGCTCAGGTGTATCCTGGGGTGGGGGCATAGAGACTTCCTTTATGGCACGGCCCTCCATGATTTAACCCCAGAGGCTCAGGGTAGGCATTAAGCAAGGGACTATTCCAGAGAGTTCATAGGAATCCCACACGGGCACTCTTAGAAGGATGCTGGGTGGTGGTTTTGTCCAAACCTGTAAAGACAATTAATTCAAAGTAAGTCATTTTCCACTTAAAAGAGTGGCAAAAACCGAGGGAAGAAAGAGATCATCTCTGCACACTACTAGCAGGCTGAATAAAATCTGAGATGTGTATTCTTGTTGAGTTCAATTCATTAAGTATTTACTGACCACCTACTGTGTGCTGGATTCCTTTAAGATTACATAAAAGGCGGGATCCCTGGGTGGCGCAGAGGTTTGGCGCCTGCCTTTGGCCCAGGGCGCGATCCTGGAGACCCGGGATCGAATCCCACGTCGGGCTCCCGGTGCATGGAGCCTGCTTCTTCCTCTGCCTATGTCTCTGCCTCTCTCTCTCTCTCTCTCTCTCTCTCTCTGTGTGACTATCATAAATAAATAAAGAAAAAAATATTAAAACAAAAAAAGATTACATAAAAAGCAATTATCACAGTCTCTTCCCAAAGCAACTCCAGGAAACTTCTACATCTAAGATTTGTGAAGACTTCTGCTGCACCTATAGCCAACAACAAGGACGTCAAAGAACATGGAAGATGAGTCTAACTTCCTCAGCTCTGCCCAGCGTGGGGCCTGCAACTGATGACATGCGTTCACACTGCATGAACTTTGTGTTGCTGGCCTGACGTGCACCTGTCACCTTTCCCTGCTGACTTTCCCCCTTCCTCAGTAGAGTTCTTGCCAGCCCAGGCTCTTCCCTCCAAGACCTGTCATTCTAAAACAGTGCATTTCTTTACTGTGACCGTCTCTGAGTATCCACCATCTCAAAATGAAACTAGGCAAAAATCACTGAATCTGTGAAGGGTTCAAACAAAATATATCTCCATTGTTGCAAAGGCTCTATGCAAGTTTTTCTCTGCCCGTGATGTCAATCTGCAGGCTGCTTTTACTGTGCGAGTTTATGAGGGCATATCACCTCGGAAACGTGTCCTCCTTAATCGGAAGGTGGCTTTCATTTCTGTATCCGACCTTTCTTTCAAATTTGTTAGCCTTTGTTCCTTAGTCTCTGAGACTATGGAATGAGATACTTATCGGCTCTCAGCTCCCATAAAGAGATAGCAGAGCCACTCAGTTAGCACAGGAGTTAAAATGTAACCTGCCTGGGCGCACTTTCTAAGTAACACCTGACTAATTCAGTGTTCAGCAAGGTGATATTTTCCTAATTGAGTTGTGCTTGCAGAAATCAAGATGCTTATTCGTTTTTGGAAAACAAATTAGTCTTTATTGGATACCTCCTCCTTAGATTTGTTATCTGCTTAGGAAAAATATTAGCAGAGAAGAAGACCCTAACTCTCAGATAATTTACCAGCCCCACACCAGGGCAGCTCTAGGTCTCCCCAGAGATTCAGGCGAGTGTTCTTTCTGCTCTGAGGTTCAGATTCACTACAGATCAAACAAAGAGAAATCAAATTGGGCAGCCCTGATGGCTCAGTGGTTTAGTGCCCCCTTCAGCTTGGGGTGTGATCCTGGAGACCTGGGATCAAGTCCCATGTTGGGCTCCCTGCGTGCAGCCTGCTTCTTCCTCTGCCTGTGTCTCTGCCTCTGTGTATTTCATGAATAAATAAATAAAATCTTTAAAAAAAAAAGAGAGAGAGAAACCAAATCCTTTTTCCATCTTTAAAGTTCATTATTCTCTAACCTAATCCTCATAAAATCTTTTTTTTTCATACTACTTGGAAGGCATAAGACCTGTAAGAAACATTAAAATATTTTAAGAAAAAAAATGAGTATATATGAAAACTGGTGAAATCTGACCTAGGTCTGTGGACTAGTTCATTACACTATACCAACTACAATTTCCTGATATTGATAATGAACTTTAGTTATGGAAGTTTTTTGTTTTGTTTTGTTTTTTAGTTATGGAAGTTTTTACCTTTGGAGGAGCTGGGTGCTGGGTAATGGGTATACCAAACCTCTTAGCATTATTTTCATAACTTCTTATGTGTTTATAATCATTTCAAAGTAAAAATAAAAGTATCTATCTATATATGCATGTATATGTATATATTAGTATACATGTTGATATATTTGTATATGTATGTATATATTTGTATGTATGTGTATATATTTGGCTATATGTGTTCATATTTGGATGCGCTTGTATGCATTTCTGGGCATGTGTGTATATATTTGGCTATATGTGCACATATTTGGATATGTGTGTATACATATTTGGGTGTGTATGTGTATATTGGATATATATGTACATATTTGGATATACCTGCATATATTTAGATATATGTGTATGTATTTGAACATATGTGTATATATTTAAGAGAACCCAAGATGATGTAAATGCTTCCATGATATGAAAATGAAGTTTCTGTACTTTGGGTACAGAAACTTGTCCAAGTGGAGTCTAAAAGTATAGTTTCTAAATCAGAAAGCAGAACTCAGTCTTTGGCTGATGTCTGTGAGTGCAGGGGAAGTATGAGTGGGATGGGAGAGGCCCCTGCCACCACCTCCACCATCTCTTCCTTCAAGGCCAGAAAGTAATTCCGGCCTGGTTGAGCTACCAGGTGGCAACAGCCCTGGATGTGGCTTTGGAATCCAGAGGCTTGAGGAGTCTGGTCTCCCAGGTGCTCAAGGGACACCCACCATCTCTGTCCATTGGTAAAACACCACACAAACAGAGTGAACCCCACATAATGATGCCTCCCTCATCTCCCATTCAGCCATACTAACTCCACAGCCCAGCAGAGGCCTGGGAAGGTCCCCGAGTGAAGCATGAAGTTGGGGCGGAGGGCTTGGGTTTCAACGACAGGGAACACGTTGCTCTGTGCAGTCCTCCTGGTTAGAAGCCCTTCTGGCATCTGCAGTGTTTACCAGTGTGCTGAGAGCAGGGCAAATGAGGGAATAAGACACGATCCTCGTTCTCAGGGGCTTGTCCACCTGCAGTAGGACACAGGGCCAGTGTGGATCTGTAAGTTGGATCATAAAGCAGCATGGTGAGTTCTCAGACCTGCTGAGGTCCAGCTTCCCTGGGACAAGCAGGGCGACACCTCGCTTCGTCTTGCGGTGTGAGCACACACTTCCCAGAGGGAGTGACATCGAGGACAAATAGGAGGGATGAGAAGCAAGAAGGAATGAATGTGCCAAGTCCCAGAGGCAAGAGGTCCAGGCAACTGAAAATAATTTAGGTTGGAAGGGGGACCTGATGGCTGATTGAGGGGGGGGGTCCAATCCTGCCGGCCTCTCACACTGTGCAAGAGGTTCCTTAGCCAGCAGTAGGGCTTTAGATTGGAAGGACGAAATCCTCCTTCTGCCTGCAGGGTGATAGAGGATGGTAAGAAGCACAGGGGACCGAGGGGGCGACAGAGGGGTCTCAAAGACGGCAGCAGAGAAAGAGAAAAGTGACTGGATTAGGGAGATGATTAGAAAGCAGAATTGAAGGGATTTTGTGACTGATTGACTGACTGACTGGGTATGAAATCAAGGCTGGTGCCCACATTTCTGTCCCGGGTGTCTGGCAGACGGTAGTACCGTTCATTGACAAGACACGTGGAGTGGGGAATGAGACCAGTCTGTTTGGAGACATGTTGTGTTTGGGAACTTAGGAACGTCCAAGGGGAAATTTCCAGAAGTAACTGGATCGTTGAGTCTAGAGCAGGCGTTGTCAAACTACAGCTTGTGGGCTACTGTTTTTGTAAATAATGTGACTTTGGCAAAGAGCCAGCACATGAATTGAATTGACTATTGGCCGTGCGCTCATTTCAATGACAACACAGAATTGAGATGGACAGAGGCAGGTAAGAGTGTGGGCTGGAGATGTAGAATCTGGGGTTGCAGCAGGTGCATGGCATTGACATGAGGCAAGCGGGGTGAGAGCGCCCTGTAAGAAGAAAGCAGACCTGGACGGGCCCCTGATCCTCGTGAGTACCCAGAGATAGAGATGTCTCTCCAGGTTACCGGGACCAGTTAGACGGAGGGCAGAACTGACCAGAGGTTCAGAGAAGCCAAGGGAGGGGAGGGTTTTTGTAAATGAGAGTGGCCAACAGTGCTGATCTCAAGGGTCTGGCCCCTCACAAAGTTCACTCTGTTCACTGCTGCCACCAAATAATACATGAAACCCAGGAAAATGGCATATTTTTATTAAGTTCATGAGCCACCTCTGTAATACTCTTTGCCTGACATTTTGGGCTGTGTATCTTTTTGATTGGATCCTCATATAATAATGGTTTTATAACATCAGATTCTATGAGAGAAGAGAAAAATAATTCATTCTTCCCCTTACACTTTATTGATAGATTGTAAAAGCTTCGGCTTCTATAGCTTATTATTAATGATAAAAGATAAATTTTCAGGGTGATAGTCAAATTTAGGAAAGGCACTGTTAGCTATTTTTATGTATGAGCTGCAAGATTTGAAATAATTCCCACAGACTCTCTTCTAGCTTTGCGCATTTCAAATCCACATATCATAGAGCACATTGTCATGATACATGATCTACCGTCTTGCACATTCCTGTTGCACCACCAAACCAGCACAGTGGTTGTTAGGAATATTCTGGAAGCTATTAACACTGGAACAGCCAGTAGTAACTTACACAGAAGTGACTCCATAGCACACAAATGCACCACACTAAGCCCAAGTTAAATAAACCTCAACTAAGTTTGTCTTCAGGGGAATCCCAAAAATGCTCACAGCCACTCTAATGCCACTCAGCTTGAAGAGATGGAGGGGAAGTTAGGGTAGAAAGAGACAAAAATTTCAACCAACTGCAGCTAAAATATCTTATTTCTGCAAATTTTACAAAAGCATATGACCAATGTGAATACATTGCTAGGGTCCTTCCAGAGCCTCGAAGGGGCCTGCTATAATTCTTTATTGCTGTGCAGTGAATTACCCCCAAACATGGTGATTTACAATAAGAGCAATTATTTTATCATCTCTTACAATTATGTGTGTTGATTGGGCTTAGCTAGGTGGTTCTCTCACTTGGCATCTCTCCAATGTTGCAGTCAGATGGTGGCTAGGGCTGGAATCATCTCAAAGCTGTCCTCACTCCCATGTTTTGTATCGCATCCTGTCTGTCACTGGGACTTCAGCTGGGACGATGGGCCAGAACACCTGTAGCTTCTCCATGTATCCTGGGGCTCGGGACTGTGTGGCAGCTGGGTTCCAAGAGAAGCAGGCAGAAATTATATCTCCTTTA
The DNA here is from genome assembly GCF_053574225.1 of Canis aureus. Taxonomy (NCBI): domain Eukaryota; kingdom Metazoa; phylum Chordata; class Mammalia; order Carnivora; family Canidae; genus Canis; species Canis aureus. The sequence continues at coordinate 50,066,528 of NC_135611.1, forward strand.
TGACCTAGCCTGGGAAGTCACATGCATCACCACCACCATGGTCACAGGCCCACCCAGACTCAAGGGAAGAGCACATAGACCCTACCTGTCCATGGGAAAAGTGTCCACCTCACACTGTAAGAAGAGCATATGTGATGGGCAGTCCTGTTGTCACCATCTTGGAAAACACAGTTTGCTGCATTGGCCCACAGAAGTATGGGATCCTGCAGCTTCAGCTTTTCTGGTTTCACTGAATTCTGGTTTTATTTACTTGTGTTCCATAATTCAGCTCTTTCTATAGCTTATCAAAAGTACTTTACTAAAACTCTTCTCTCTCCCACCTAGACACAGACAAAATTCTTATTTTGCCCAAATAGCTTCAAGCACACCTGCTTGAGATTAATTCTCACCCACTCCCTGCTAAGTGTCAAAACATCCCAATATTACTATTTCTTTGTTAAGGTAAAGGGTCTTGTGTACTTATCCTGAGTGGCCTACAGGGAATAAACTCCCAGAAAGGGAGCTTTTTGCTCTTTGAGAAGAGAACAACCCTCCCATCCATTATGTTCATTCAGGAATATAGCAACACAAAGTTTCTTGGGGGATCCAAAGTGTTGCTGTATTTATTTGTCATAAACAGGAAAACCTTTCACAAAGCATACTGAATTATGTGTTTTTGGGCACTGGTCAGGGTTGGAATGGAGTTCTGGCATTAGCCCCTTACTCTGTCTTGAACCAAAAGTCCCTCCAACCTGACATTGTGGTATTGAGGTAGGCCTCAGTTTAGGGTCCTTTCCCCCTTTACAGTGCATTCTGTCTCAGGCAGCCTAGGTTGCCCACAGATTGGTTACCCCTTTATATCAACCAGCATCCTAAAGTGTAGACATCACAGTTCATCTCCTGGGTAGCTCCTCTGCCCCCAGGTCGACTGAAGATGCGAGGACAGGGTAGGAGGTTCTCTTAGCTCTCCATTCGTATTCAAGACCCAGTCGTAGATCAGTTAGAGGACACCCAAAATATTTTCCTCAGTGCTGCTGCTGCTCCAATTCCTAATCAACCTAAATGTCCCTTTACAAGGATAAGGACTAAAAAATGTTCATTGAGCTTGCCACAAGGGGGCTGGCAGAGTGGTGGGAGAAGAAGCCAGGCCGTAGCTGAAGCATTGGTAGCAGGTAAAATGGGAAGAATGTGCAGACAGCTCTTTCAAGAATTGAGGCCATGGTGAAGTAGGGGGAAGATGCGGAGTGGCCTAAACCGCTGAGCCACCCAGGGATCCTCTTTTTTCTTTCTTTTTTTTTTTTTAAGAATCCAGAAGTGGACCCTCAACCTTATGGTCAACTAATATTCAACAAAGCAGGAAAGACTATCCACTGGAAAAAAGACAGTCTCTTCAATAAATGGTGCTGGGAAAAATGGACATCCACATGCAGAAGAATGAAACTAGACCACTCTCTTGCACCATACACAAAGATAAACTCAAAATGGATGAAAGATCTAAATGTGAGACAAGATTCCATCAAAATCCTAGAGGAGAACACAGGCAACACCCTTTGTGAACTTGGCCACACCAACTTCTTGCAGATACATCCATGAAGGCAAGAAAAACAAAAGCAAAAATGAACTATTGGGACTTCATCAAGATAAGAAGCTTCTGCACAGCAAAAGAAACAGTCAACAAAACTAAAAGACAACCTACAGAATGGGAGAAGATATTTGCAAATGACGTATCAGATCAAGGGCTAGTTTCCAAGATCTATAAAGAACTTGTTAAACTCAACACCAAAGAAACAAACAATCCAATCATGAAATGGGCAAAAGACATGAACAGAAATCTCACAGAGGAAGACATAGACATGGCCAACAAGCACATGAGAAAATGCTCTGCATCACTGGCCATCAGGGAAATACAAATCAAAACCACAATGAGATCCCACCTCACACCAGTGAGAATGGGGAAAATTAACAAGACAGGAAACCACAAATGTTGGAGAGGATGTGGAGAAAGGGGAACCCTCTCGCACTGTTGGTGGGAATGTGAACTGGTGCAGCCACTCTGGAAAACTGTGTGGAGGTTCCTCAAAGAGTTAAAAATAGACCTGCCCTACGACCCAGCAATTGCACTGTTGGGGATTTACCCCAAAGATACAAATGCAATGAAACGCCGGGACACCTGCACCCCGATGTTTCTAGCAGCAATGTCCACAATAGCCAAACTGTGGAAGGAGCCTCGGTGTCCATCGAAAGATGAATGGATAAAGAAGATGTGGTCTATGTATACAATGGAATATTACTCAGCTATTAGAAACGACAAATACTCGCCATTTGCTTCAATGTGGATGGAACTGGAGGGTATTATGCTGAGTGAAATAAGTCAATCGGAGAAGGACAAACATTATATGGTCTCATTCATTTGGGGAATATAAAAATTAGTGAAAGGGAATAAAAGGAAAGGAGAGAAAATGAGGAAAATATCAGTGAGGGTGACAAAACATGAGAGACACCTAACTCTGGGAAATGAACAAGGGGTAGTGGAAAGGGACATGGACAGGGGGTTGGGGTGACTGGGTGATGGGCACTGAGGGGGGTACTTGGCAGGATGAGCACTGGGTGTTATGCTAAATGTTGGCAAATTGAACTCCAATAAAAATTTTTTTTTTAAAAAGATGTGGAGTGGCCATTGGAGGGAGCCTCATGGGGCGAAGCTCACATTGCAGGGCTGATGGGGATTGGGGGGGGGGTGGAGGGAGGCAGGGCACAGGGCAGTGATGGGAAGGGCCGAGCTCCAGCAGAGGAGGAGCTGTGATCTAGGGACAAGGAGCTTGCTGTCCCCACAGCAGGAAGCTGAGTGAGCCCCTTCAGGGTTCTAGATCCTTCCCAGAGGAGAAGGAGCATGAGGGGGCAGGCCCAGGCAAGGAATGAGAGGAGGTCAGGAAGTTTTGAGCCTGCCCACGAAGAGGTTCACAGAGGGACCGAGAGGAACCCCAGGGCTGGCCGCCCGGAGGTCTAGCCTCTGCAGCCCTCGGCCCCTCTCGCTTCTCAGCAGGATGTAGCATACCTAGCCTGCCTTGATCACATCTTCCTGGGTGCCCTAGCCCAGTGGGCAGGCCAATTACTTGGCTTCCAGCACCTTCATCCCTGCTGGAAACATCTCCTGGGCCTGAGCTGCTTTCATTGAATCTGGGTTCGGGAAGTGGAAGCAGCTCAGAGGAAAGAAGTGACAGGGAATTGGATTTTATGAGGCTGGCAGGAGTGACAATTATTTTGTTTGCTAATGACTATGCTTTTATAAGTTGTATTTGGCTCTCCTCAGGAGTCATTAGTTGGCCTGGCTCTCCAAGGCCCCGCTAGAGCAGGAGATGCAGATGAGGAACACAGAGGGAGGGACGATAGGAGTGGAAAATTACATTGGGGTCAGATGATTGGGGGGGCGGTGTTTGCTAAATACCATGAGTTTTAACCTAAAGGCTCTGACTTCAAGTGGGCTATAGATACTACAAATTTAGAGAGCTCCAAGTTCCTTAAAAAAAGAAAAGGTTTTCCTGTGTGCAGAAAAGGAGATAGGGTCCTTCCTTTTCGAGGATCCCCTGACCTTCATTTAAAAAAAAAAAAAAAAGTTTCTCTGGTGTTTAGCCTTAGAGCATGCATCAGAAAGTAGTTCCCTGGATTTCTAAAAATCATTTCCTCAGTCATTCCAACCTGGCTTCCTGAGTCCCTAAGGACAGCTGGAGAGAAAAATATATATATATATCTTCTACATTAGCATTCCAATTCAATAACTTGTATGGATATTGTCTTTAAAAAAAAGACTTTATCTATTAATTCATGAGAGACATAGAGAAATAGGCCGAGACATAAGGGGAGAAGCAGGCTCCCTGCAGGGAGCCTGATGTGGGACTTGAACCTAGGACCCCAGGATCACGACCTGAGCCAAAGGCAGATGCTTAACCATTGAGCCACTCAGGTGTCCCTAGATATTATCTTGGAAGGATATAAAGATGCTGAATGGCTAACTAGCGTCTCACCGCAGGCCTCCTGCCAGGCGTCTCCAGCTCAATTCCTTCAGAATCCTTCCCGGTCATTGAGGAGCACCAGACGGTTGCAAACATTGTTGGGTTTTATTTGACCAATTTTACAAAGCCAAGTGCTATATCTGAATAACTGTAAGTGCTAAAAGGTTACTGCATCTAGTTTCTCTGAGAAACCTTTCCACCTACCCAGGCCTTTATCAACGGTAATCACCATCAAAAGTCCTTGAGGCCCTTCTTAGGGAATGACTGTAGACTCAGAGCAGGTGCCATAGCCAGTCGCTGACCTTCACATCACAAAGTTCAGATGCTGGCAATTTGCTAAGAATTGGCCTTCTGCCAAGGAATTGGAGGGGAAAAGTGCAATAAGACCAAGAGGTTGATACTAATTCGGGGGACAATGAGGCATTGGTGACTGGTCTAAGCAAATCCTTTAAAAACATTTACTTTACTCCCAGCCACTACTTTCTGTGGGCTTGTCCACTCGGCACTGGGCGCAAACAACTATGTGAATTAGCTACAGAACAACCCCAGACCATGAAATAATCACCATATTCTTCTCTATTAGAATTTATTGCCATTTAAGAGATCAGGGCATGGAATCTCACTTGCCCAGCGTCATGTCAGTGGAAATTGGCAGAGCCAGGTCCTCAGGTGACTGCTTTTAACTAGTGCACAGCAACTGATGTGGGGAGGAGCGGGGGTCACAGCAGTGGTAACAAGGGTACTAGCCACACATGACTGAGTACCAGGCTTCATGCCGGCCTCGGTTCTGAACACTCTACAAAGGGTGTTTCATTTGCTCTTCATCCTGCCCCTCAAAGGGAGGTACTGTTATCATCACTTGCATTTTGCTGACAACGAAATGAGGAGAGGTTCGTAAGTGGGCCGGTGTCACACAGCTAGTGAGGCAGGAGAGAGCAGGGATCACATCCCTGCGGGCACTGAATGCCAGAGCCAGGCCCTTCAGACTCACTGCTGCAGAAAGCCTCCAGCTGCTCATCATCACCCGCCATCAAGCACAGCACCCAGAATAAGCATTTATGGAGCTCCTCCTGCATTCGTAGATTGCTATGACCGTCCTGGAAGCCCAGCGATGAGACAAAGCCAAGGATGGTAGACAGAAGAGAATCCAAACCGGTGTCCACTGTTGAAATTGCGCTGCCTAGACCGGCTCTCCCTTGAGCCACTGCCCAGGGACCACCTGCGGGGGGGGGGGGGGGGAGTGCACAGCTCCATCTCTTGTACCGAGTTTGCTGCTTGGTCGTGCAGAGTCGGGTTTGCTTCCCGTTTTTTAGGCCCCGCATCACTGAGCCAAGTCTCCCTGCTGGAGGACACACGCTGCTCACTTTATTTCTATTTTATATCCTCAAACCTGCAGAGGGCGCGTTGGCCCGCGAGGGAACACCCCAGGAGTTGAAGGGACCCTGCCGTTCCCCATCCCTTCCTTACTGACGGGTTCCTATCTACGAATGCCTTGAAGGGCATCAGTTCGACGCGGCCCACGACCCCTAGGCCGGGAATCAGCACACCTACGGTCTCCTCTAAGAAGACCTCGTTGTAAGCCTGACTGCAGAGGCTTGCTGCTTTGCAGAGCCGGTGAACCCCAGGAGGCAAAGTGGATTAGGTTGCATGCTCAGCGTGGAAAGCTGGCTTGGAGTTTCCGGAGACGCAGCCCTGGGACCCCCCCCCCCCTCCACCCCGCGGCTCCCCGCGCGGGGGGCAGCAGCTCGGGCGCGTGCAGACTTCACCGCAGCCCACGGAACCCGCAACGGGGCTCCCGGGCCGGCAGGGGGCAGCAGACCCCACCGCTCCCTGCCGCGGAGGCTGAGCATCGCGCCTCGGGGCCGAGTCTCCAGGTCCCCCAACCTGCAGCAGGTCCTCGGGGTCTCCCCCAGCAGGTGCGTGGGCTCCCTTCCGAGGCCGCAGACCCTGCGGACCGTCCCTGCTGGGGGTCCCGCCGGGAGCACTGGGGACGCGTTCTGGCGAGGTCACGCGGCAGCGGGGAGCCCAGGTAGGAGCCCCCCCCCCCCGCCCCCAGGAGGCCCGGGTGGGTGGTCTGCGCATCACCTACCCGCTGCCCGGCCCTCAAGGTGCCCCCCCCCGCCCCCGCTAAGTCCAAGAGGCGGCCCTCCCTCCGGGTGGGTCCGGGCCCAGTCTGCGTGGAGCAGGAGCAGGAACAGGGGATTTCCAGGGGAGGAGTGAGGTTTCCACTCTGCACGTGTGTTGATGCAGAGCCTTCATGCTCTAGACCCCGAAGCTTGCATTTAGAGACGGGCGAGCGCGTAGGAGATGTTTGCAGGAGGGCAGCGCTCTGCCTTTCTCTGCTTTAAGCATCCTTTTGATGAAGGCGTGTGCAAGAGGCTGGAGAGGCTAAGTTAGGAAGAAGGGGTCAGGGAGTGAGCACCTGTATGTTTGACTGGAGACATTCAAACACCAGAAAAGCCAGTTCCATCTCCTTAACACTTGGTAATCTTCCTTCTACATATTTACCTTGTTTTGTGTGATAGATGCATTCCTGAAAAGCCTACGCAGAACAATGTTTGTTATTGAATCTGATCGAAAAGGGAAGAAGTAGCTTACCATAAGGCATGTTGATCCCAGGTAGAAGGGGTTTATGTACCCTTAATTAAATTTGGATATTTATATGCTCTGTCTGCTTCATGTCATGTAGAACTACAGATGAGACGATTTTTTCTGAGTGATTTTCTGAGAATTGTGAGCTCGTTACTTCATGGTTATATGGGGGAGAGAGGTTTACTATTTTCTTTTTAAATCTCTCCTATTTATAGAAGAGGGAGTAAAGGAGAAACCATTTTACTTTGATCAGCTTTACAGGTATCCCTCACTATTCTGAAGTTTAAGCTTCAATAAATTAATATAAGTAGAGAAAAATTAGTACTCTAAAGCTAGCTGGTATGCTTAATTATCAGAAAACATCCCAATTTCTAAAAATTTTCATTCCATCTAGTAATTTGACTCATTTGATATACATGTGTATGTGTGTATAAGTACACAGATATCTTAAAAGGTGTGTTAACCATTGTACTAAATTTATACTTTTACTGCCCATCACCAAATCACTAAACCCTTTTGTTTGTTTCTTTGTTTGTTTATTTATTTATTTATTAAAGGTTTTATTTATTCATGAGAGACACACACACAGAGAGAGAGGCAGAGACAGGCAGAGGGAGAAGCAGGCTCCATGCGGGACTCGATCCCAGGTCTCTAGGATCGCACCCTGGGCCTAAGGCAGCGCTAAACCACTGAGCCACCTGGGCTGCACTATTTTTTTTTTAATTTTGTTTATTTATTCATGAGAGACACAGAAAGAGAGAGAGAGACATAGGCAGAGGGAGAAGCAGGCTCTCTGCAGGGAGCCCAATGCGGGACTTGATTCCAGGACCCCGAGATCACGCCCTGAGCCGAAGGTAGACACTTAACCCCTGAGCCACCCAGGTGCCCCACTAAACCCTTTTTAAATTAAAAAGGGATTATATTGATCTATGAAATAAGCAACAAGAACACAAAAAACATTGCATGTTCCTGTGATTACAAAAACCCACTAAAAAAGGTGAAAGCAATAATCTCTACTGGTGATCAAGCATTAAGTTGCCATTATCAGCAATCAGTGATTAAAATGCAGATAAATGCAGAAGACTGAATCCAATACCCTCAATGTCATACCTTGGAAATTGCTCTTTTGATCAGATTACTGGTTTTCTTTATTTGTCTTTCCTACAAAAGTAGAAAACAAGTGTAAAACATGGCATTTAAGAAAGTAGAATTTTAATGCAATCACAGAGTCCTACTCATAGAAGGTGATCAAAAAATGTTTTCAGTATAAGGACCACTTGTGCTGGGCCAGTCATCCCTCACTCCCTCTTATAGACGACAGTCTTCCAGGCATCTGCAGGCGGCTCCCAGACCAAGCATCCCTCAGGGCTACAGATCTCCCATGTCCCTCATCAACATCCCCTGAAAATGCACCACCTTAGAAAACACCACAGCCTCTAGGCATGGTCCGGAGAACTAAGAGCCACATGGATCTGTTATTAGGCATCCCTTGCTCGATTTCTATTAATTCCGCAGACATTTTTTAAAAGACCATTTATTTTAAATTCAGCTGTCCTGTGTGTAAACTGCCCTGAAGCTAGCTCTCCATCCTCAATTGTGTAACTAATTACAGAGTTCATTAGAATATCTTAATTTAAGAAATATTAGCTATACCGAAAATTACAGACTGAACAAATTCCAAAGCCATTTACCAACTTTCCCACAACCTAGAATTAATAATAGTGAACATTTCATCCTTTGAACATTATTTTTTAAAAAGCAAAAGACGAGATCCTCTCTATTCCAGGTCTCATCTTGTCCCTAACCAAGCCCCACTATGCCGTCATGACACTGTGCACCCAACCAATGTATTTTGATGTGAAAATTTTTCTTTTAATTTTATTTTTAAAAACTCAACTTTTATATGCGCACATGGTTTAGAGTCAAAAAGTTCTGAAAAGTGCCTGCATTTCCCTCTTCCCAAAAGCAACGCCTTTAACTCCTTAAACTGATTCTATTGACTTTCACCTTCAAATCTCTAAATAACATTACAATCCTGGTACTTCTAGATCTTTTTTCAGTTTTCTTTTTCAGTTTTAATCATTATCTATTGACTTCCCACGTTGCGACATTAGGATTCAACTCCCTTTAAGTCACTGATCAACATCACAACAACCATACACACACAGACACACACATGTTTCTCCTTTTCCCATATACTCCCAATATAGTTATTAATTATATTGTGATTTTGGTTCTATAAATCTTCAATGTTGCATCTTTAATGATGACAAAAATGCTATTGGTAACTGAGTCATCTAGTATTCTTTTACATTTCCCCCTAGAATTACTAATTGTCTTTTTGTAAGCTTTATACGTATTTTCACTAATTCCAACCCAAATTCTCTACCAGTTTTACATGTCTTCTCTGTGTACACCCAAGTCCATTAGGCAATCGAGTGATTTTCTCTTCCTAGAGATCTCTTCTCTGGACCTCCTATCTTGCTCCCATCTGGACTGGTGGTACATAGGGCCTGCTATACTCTTGTCCTGTGATCTCTATGTCTTGTCACCCAGCAGATCCCTTTGCCTCCTTGATTTGAGCCCCTGTTTCCTGGATCCCATATATTTCTCTTTTTTTTATTACTTCTTCATTTTATTGGAGCAAACCTTCCAGTATCATCCTTAGAAAAGATACATGTAATTATTTTTAATTGAGGTAAAATACATGTAACAAAATTGACCATCTCATGGTGAAAAATTCATTGTCATGTAGTGTATCTCCAGTGCTGTGCAACAACACCCTCTACCTAGTTGTAAAGTGTTTCTGCTATCCCAAAATAAACTTCAATACCCACTGAGTGTTTGCTCTCCATCTCCCTGTCCCCCAGCCTTAGCAATCAGCAACCACTTAGCATAATGTTTTCCAGGGTCAGCCGTCTTGGAGCACGTATTAGTACTTCATTCCTTTTTATGGCTTAATAATATTCTATTGTGTGTGTGTATATGCACCACAATTTGTTTATTCATTTATTCATTGACAAACATTTGGGTTGTTTGTACCTTTTGGCTATTGTAATAGTGTTGCTATGAACATCTGTGCACAAGTACCTGTGTGAGTACCTGTCATCATTTATTTGGGGTATATACCTAAGAGTTGAACTGCTGAGTCATATGGTAATTCTATTTAACATTTTGAGGAACTGCCAAGCTGTTTTTTGTATCAGCTGAACCATCTTTTTTTTTTTTTTTTTCAGCTGAACCATCTTACAGTCCTACCAGCAATAAACAAGAGTTCTAACTTTTCTATATTCTCACTAACAGATGTTAGCCACGGGAGTAGATGAGAGTGTCCCTGTGCAGGGTGAGAGAAAAGAGGAGCACCAGCATCAAAGGGAAGGGTGGGCCAGGTGAAGAGGCAGAGGCTTTAGGAAGAAAGTGAATAAAGCAGGATGCCATAGGCCCAAAGGTGAACAAAGGTATGCTTGCACACAGAAAACTGATTTTCTTTTTGAGACTCAAAAATGAGCCAAGTGGGTTTTGGTAAAGCTGCTCTGTGTCCAGCACCATGGATGAAGGCTTATCAGTAGCCCTGGCCTAAGAATTTAAAAATCTCTTTGGCAAAGTGAAACACAGAAATAGTAGTGCCAGTGATCAAAACAGTATTTTAATTGTAGTTGCCGAAAGTGCTAATAACTTAGTGTAACTTTTGGTCAAAGTATTTGGTTGCCCATGCTCATGAGAGAGGCCCAACAAAGGAGAGGTAGAGACTTAAAAGGCTTCACTTCACAAGGACCAGAGGAAGGGGTACCATGGGTGGGAGAGACCATGACAGAAACCAGAGGTGGCAGCCGATTTTACAGGCTGGAGGATGCCCACAGATGAGGGTGCTAAAGAAAGGGGAGCAGGAGTTCTGGGGAAGCTCTAGATGCAGGTGAGGCCAAAGAGGACCCAGGTCAGAAGTGGTGTTCCCCAAAGAGCAACACAGCTATGGGGAACACAGCTTCCTGGAGAATTTCCAGCCTCCCACCCCTGCCCCCTAGAGATCCGAGATTTATTTCAGGAGAGGGGAAGCCCCAGAGACAGACCTCTCTGCACTGGCATGTGGCTCACCCCAAGAAGAATGGAGCTCCCTACCAGATCAACTGAAGGGAAAAATCTGAATTGGCTTTGGGGGTGCGAGGCAAGCTTGGGGAGAGTGTTCCGTGTAATGGTTGGCTGATTGGGGCTGGGGTACTGAGTACTGGGTCCGAGGACGGTAAGAATCGGGGTACTTTGGGTTGTATGTCTGAGGCATGCCATTTGGTAGCGATCCTACTAGAAAAGCCATGAAATCATATGGTCTGAATTTGGGCAACCATGAAACCATTTAGTGAACTGCTTTATTTTTTTAAAAGTTATTTATTTATTTATTTATTTATTTATTTATTTATGAGAGGCAGAGAGAGGAGCGGGGAGGCAGAGACACAGGCAGAGGGAGAAGCAGGCTCCTATGCAGGGAGCCTGACGTGGGACTTGATCCTGGGTTTCCAGGATCAGGCCCTGGGCTGAAGCACTAAATGCTGAGCCACCCGGGCTACCCTAGTGAACTGCTTTATAACCAGATCTTGAAGTTGAACACAGAAATCAACCTAGACGGGCCAGTTCACCGGGTAGGTGTAGACTCTAACTTCGTTGACCTTTGCTTCTTTGGTTTTCCTTTGATTCGGGGTCTCATATGATTGTACGACCACGCTGCCCTGAACCCGTTCAAGGAGGGCTTCTGCAGGGTCGACTCAGGCTACCTCATCCTGATGATACCCTTTCGCCCTGATGGTACTTTGTCTCTCTGAAGCAGAAGTTACCATTTGTTCCATTAAAAGTAAGAGGTGTGACACATTATGGCAGTTTACTTCTGTGCAATTTTCTTCTTTGGAAAATCTCCCTGTTTATTTCCTTTGAAATGAGTTATGAGCAATCACTTTGTCCTGGCTCCCCTGGGACACCCTGGCTTCTTTATTCTATCCTTCTTTTATCAAAATACCTGGAGCTATTCCTCACACTGACTCCTTATTTAGGTGTGATTGATGCTTCTATCTTCCCCAGACTACTTTTCCATGTGACCTTTTGACAATCTTTCCAGAAAGATTTTCTTTCAAGATGTGCTTAATATGGCCTCGTGCTCCTTTGTAGATTTTTTTTTTTACTACCTCTATTTTGACACATCCCCCTCTGCCCCACTCCCATGCCACCATGCTATAGAAGGGAAGGTTTTGGTGATAAAAAGAGGCCTTAAAATAAAATCAATAAGAAATTGGTCTTCCGCATTTCAGTAAGAAAATTGACGGCAGTGGAGCACCTGGGAGGCTCAGTGTTTGAGCGTCTGCCTTTGGCTCAGGACATGATCTGGGGTCCTGGGATCAAGTCCCATATCAGACTCCCCATGGGGAGCCTGCTTCTCCCTCTGCCTATTGTCTCTGCCTCTCTCTGTGTGTCTCTCATGAATAAATAAATAAAATCTTTAAAAAAATTGAAGTCAGCAAATTCTCTGAAGGTATATAGGAAATGCTATGGGGGAACAGTTTATATACTTTAAAAAGACAGAGAGAAAGAGAGAGAGAGAGCATGTGGCGGGGACAGAGGGAGAGAGAGAGAAAGAGAATCAAGCAGTTTCCATGCCCACCAGGGCTCGATCTTACAACTGTGGGACCATGACCTGAACCAAAATCAAGCATCAGATGCTTAACCAACTGTGCAACTCAGTATATACCCCGTATATACTCTTGATTAAAGAGATTTGCGGCATTACTGCCATTAACTATTGACCGCTTTGCCTATTTGGGTCAATATAACTATCAGTATGTTTTGAATATCAGAATTTTCTGTGACCTTAACTATGCATTGGAACAAGTATTAAAACCACATGTAGTCTGAGTCGGTCAGAGAAAGACAAAAACCACATGATTTCACTCATACGTGGAATTTAAGAAACAAAACAAACAAGCAGAGAGAGAAAAAAAAAAGAGAGAGAGAGAGGGAGGCAAACCAGGAAATAGACTATTAACTTTAGAGGACACACTGATGGTGACAAGAAGGGAGGGGGATGGAGGGATGGGGGAAATAGGTGATGGGGATGAAGGAGGGCATGTGTGATGAGCCAGGGTGTTGTATGGAATTGATGAATCACTATATTGTATGCCTGAAACTCATATTACACTGTATGTTAACTATACTGGAATTAAAGCAAAATTTTTTTTAAAAAATCAAACTGGAAAAATAATGAAATTATTCTCAAACACTCCAAAAAAAAAAAAAACCCAAAAAATCCCCAACAGCAAGTCATATGTAATCTCTCAGATATATCACAAGTGCATTTCTCAAGGGAAAAGAAGAATTTTTATCACACTAGTCTATGTTCAGAAAGACTACAGATCGAAGATCACATATAATCATGTCAATGTGCCAATATCCAGGGGAGAGATAAAAATTTTTGTCAGTATCTCTAATACATGACTGTTATAGATCAAATAGTAGGATTTTTTTTCATTGATATATTTAATGAAACCACTTCCCCTTGCATTACCAAATTTGTTTCCAGTCAGAAAGAGAGGACACGACATCACTTGTCAAAACTCCCTCAAAAGTTAATTTACCTGATTTGCTTTTAGGAATCTACCACATGTAAAAATTTCAGATTATTCTCACTTTTTATTCTCATAGGTGGAATAGTTATTACCCAGTAGTTATGGGACAAATGAGTATAATTTCAATTTTTGTTCATTAGCCAGGCTGTGAAAATGATTAGTTAAATCTGAGAGACAGTTTTACAGCTGTTTTTGATGGTGGCCTTCTGGCTAATGTATTATTACTAAGTGGTATCTTAATTTGGGGAAGAATTTTAATTCACAAATATAGGACTAACTAAACTGGAAAAATACATTATGGATCGTCATGGTCTATTTTTGTTTGACATACAAATAAAGGTTTACATTACACTGTAATGTGGCATATCCCAAAAGCCCTCCATGGATAATTTTTTTTTTTTACCTCTAAGCTATTTTTGTATTTTGTTTAAAAGAAAATACTAATGAAATCACACAAAATATTTATTTCTGTTATTTAATGATCCTAGCCAAAGTAACAAACTCATTATAGCTAAAATTGTACTGCAAATATCTCTTCCCCTACTTATCAGATATTACTCCTACAACACATACGTGTATCTGGGTCCTCCCTCATCTCTTTCCTTAAGACAAAAGGACCATCCTCAGTTAATCTACAACAAAGGAGGCAAGAATATTCAATGAGGAAAAGAAGGTCTTTTCAATAAATGATGCTGGGAGAATTGGAGTTACATGCAAAAGAATGAAACTGGACCACTTTCTTATACCATACACCAAAATAAACTCAAAATGGATTACAGGCCTAAATGTGAAACCATAAAACCTGAAACCATAAAACTCCTAGACGAAAACATAGCCAGTAATCTCATTAGCTTTATCAACGTTTTTCTAGATAGGTCTCCTCAGGGAAGGGAAACAAAAGCAAAAATAAACTATTAGGACTACACCAAAATAAATAGCTTTTGCACAATGAAGGAAACCATCAACAAAATGAAAAGTCAACCTGCTGAATGGGAGAAGATATTTGTAAATGGCATATCCTATAGGGGTTAATATCCAAAATGTATAAAGAACTTCTATAGCTCAACACCAAAAAACCCCAAATAATCTGATTAAAAGTGGACAGAAGATCTGAATAGACATATTTCCAAAGATATACAAATAGCCAACAGAGATATGAAAATATGCTGAACATTACTGATAATCAGAGAAATACAAATCAAAGCCCCAATGACATATCACTTTATCCCTGTGAGAATGTCTACTTTCAAAAAGACAAGAAAGTACAAGTGTTGGCAAGGATGTGAAGAAAAAGGAACCCTTGTGCACTATTGGTGAGAGTATAAATTTGTACAGTTATTGTGGAAAACTGTATGGAGGGCAGTCTTGGTGGCTTAGTGGTTTGGCACCACCTTCGGCCCGGGGTGTGATCCTGGGGACCCGGGATTGAGTCCCACGTAGGGCTCCCTGCATGGAGCCTGCTTCTCCCTCTGCCTGTGTCTCTGCCTCTCTCTCTTTCTCTCTGTCTCAAATAAATAAAATCTTAAAAAAAAAAGAAAACTGTATGGAGTTTCCTTGAAAAATTAAAAATAGAAATACCATACCTCCCAGTAATTCCACTACTTGGTATTATACCCAAAGAAAATGAAAACGTTAATTCAGAAGGATATATGTAGCATTATTTACAGTAGCCAAGATGTGGAAGCTATTTAGTTGTTCATCAATAAGTGAATGGGCAAAGAAGATTATATATATAATGGAATATTACTCAGCCATAAAAAGGACGACATCTCGCCATTTGAGACAATATGGTTGGACCTAGAAGGTCTTATGCTAAGTGAAATAAGTCAGAGAAAGATAAATATCATGTGATTTCACTTATATGTGGGACCTAAAAAAACAAAAACAAAAAGGAGATACAGACCCAAAAATACAGAGAACAAACTGATGGTTGCCAGAGGGGAGAGATGGGGTAATGGGCAAAATGGGTGAAAGGAAGTAGGAGGTGCAGACTTCCAGTTTTGGAATGAATAAATCATGGAGATGAAAGGTAGAGGGAATTTAGTCAGTGGTATTAGAACAGCGTTGTATGGTGACAGACGGCAGCTACACTTGCAGTGAGCACAGCATAATTGTAGAGTTATCCAATCACTATGTTGTACATCTGAAGCTAATCAACTATACTTAATAAAACAAATACACAAAAAACAAAAAAGAAACATCCCAGGGCAAAGTAAAACCCTGGGCAGGTAGAAACAAAACAGCGAGGGAACATCTAGAAATCTAGACTTAGATTCCACAGAGCTCGAGATAATCCATAACTTAAAAAGCACACAGATCTAGGTTTCACAAAACATTTAAAAATACTTTTATTCTGGATATAAAAAATCAGATTCATTTTTCTTGATATTTTGTGTATTCTTTGAAGTTTTACTTTTATGTAACAAGATCATTATTTACAATGGTATACAATTTCTTGAAAGCATATCAAAGAAAACTGACATTCTAGTTTTTGTTGAAGAATTCACTAAAGACTTCTTTCTTTTTCTTTTCTTTCTTTCTTTCTTTCTTTCTTTCTTTCTTTCTTTCTTTTTTTTTTTTTTTTTGAGCCAAAGTCACCAGTTTCCAACCATATGATACAATACTTGTGCATGTGTGGGCAAGTACACACCAACACACAATGCACACGGCCTTTAAGGTAATGCACACGGTATTTAAGGGAAGAAAGCTTTTTTTTTTTTTTTTTTTTACCAAAGAACTATTTTTACATGAGTTATGCACCAGACTGTACTATTTCATTTTTTATAAGTCAAAAGCAATACTTTCTTTAAAAAAAAAAAAAACGTAAAAAAAAAAGTTTTTTAATATATGTTTGAGCCTTCTTGGGTATAATCCAACTGTTTTGCTGACTTCTCCCACCTCCTTTTTCCCCAAGGTTACAGAAGTATAAAGAGTAGATTCAATTTGTTACATAAAGGATGTACTTAGAGAAGACTGGAGTTACTTCTAGTGAGCAAGTTCTTTGCTATTCAGGTAACAATTTATCACAATTTGACAAGATACACTTTTTAAAATGGGGTGTGAGAAGGAAGGTAGAAATAGCTCTGGGCAGAAAGGAAAGGCTCCCATGGAAGCACCTCATGTGTTGCAATGTGATATTTTACTCCACACCCATATTATAAATAAACACCTCTAGAGTACAGTGTAAAAGTCCTCCAAA
This sequence comes from Canis aureus, assembly GCF_053574225.1. Lineage (NCBI taxonomy): Eukaryota > Metazoa > Chordata > Mammalia > Carnivora > Canidae > Canis > Canis aureus. The sequence continues at coordinate 50,082,910 of NC_135611.1, forward strand.
CACCCTCTGTGCTGAAATTAAAATGTGTGCTATATTAAGAGAAACGGTATGTATGTTTGCATTTGTAGGGGTTGGCTGGCGATTTTTTCCATACTGATTGTATAGTTTGCAATTTGAAGTTCAAATTGCAAATGATGATATTTGGTTGGAGAATAGTCAGTTTTCATTTATAAAATTTGTAGATGATTGGTAGCGAGTTCACTCTCTTTGGTGATCATGTAAAAGTCTAGCTGGCCTCAGTTTTCTGTCTAAACACTTTCTGAGGTTTCTCTCCTTTCAGAGACCTCCTTAAATGTCCCAGAAGTGTTTGCAAAATAGCAACTAATTTTGAAGATGGGTAAACCTCCTCAGAGAAAGGAAAGTAAATGTGAGTCATGTTGGTTATCTGCTATTTTGCACAGTGACATCACCAGGCAGTGTGTCACTACGGAGCTCTGCTCAGGTGCCAGGCTGCTACCAGTTTGTTCACCTCCCACTACTCGAGAAGCAATTAGGTGGTGACCCGGAACTCGTGCCAGGCTAGTTTTTAGCGCTTAAAAGAATTCACCTGAGTATATGTTGATTTTATAGCTCTTTAGTAATGAAACTATTGTCTTTTGTTAATAGAGACAGCTTTCAGTATTATGATCTGTCTAACCCCAGCCAGTAACTTTGAGGAAACTTAATTATTCCATTTTTGGGAAACCAGACCCCATTATTTAACTTCTGCATACAATAATATCACTTCGGGCTACCATTGGGCTGAGCATTGCCCACACGTATTATCTGCAACAATCATTCTTGCATTAAAAAAACTTGTATTGAGATCCTGTTGCGTATCAGGACTATGCTAGGTGCTGAGCATACAAAGGTGAGTGAGGTGATCCTTGTCCTCCAGGAGGTCAAAAGCTAGAGAGGGAAACTGAGCCATAGACAAATGACCATAATTCCATGTGGAGTATGCCAGATATTATGTGACAGATGCATTCCTCACTCAGCTTTTGAGAAGGGGCAGCCAGGGAAGGTGTCCTGAGGAAAGATGCTTGAATTGAGCCAAAGAGGATGAACATCAGTGTGTCTCCCACCAGAATGGGAGGGAGTGTCAGTGATAACAGACAGCCCTGGTGAGGGACAACAACAATGCATTAAAGAGCAGGTCATACTCCGAGGAAGTCAGAGCAGTAGGGCACTGCTGGCATGTAGAGTGAAGGAGATGAAGACAGGGAGGAAGTTTAAAAGTAGGCCAGGCTGACTCCTGGATGCCTTGGGGCCATGTGAATGAGATCGGACTTCATCCTTAGCCATCCATCCAACAGGGAGCCATCAACAGGGAGCCATCAAAAGTTTTCAGCAGACAACCCACATGGTCAGAATTGCATTTCAAGCAGATTAATGGACAGAGGACAGAATTGAAGAAAGCAAGGCTAACTCTGGGGAGAGTGCTGTGAGACCCTGCTAGCAGTCAGGGTGAGACAAGGACTAGATGGTGTTAGGGATGGAGAGGAGACAGCCTCAAGAATGATAAGCATCAGATCCCCCAGAACATGACAATTTCCTGGATATGAAGGTGAAGAAACAAGAGAAGTCAAGGTGACTCCCAGTATTCTGGCTCAGAAGACTGGATGGATGGCAAGATCGAGAATAAAATAGGGTCTGTTTTGAGGGCAGGTAATTGGTGAAGAGACTAGAGCTACCAACCTCAGTGAGCCTGGGGTCCAGCCCCAGCCCTGCCCTTGGCAGCTTTGTGATACTGGGCAAGGGACTCTTCATGAAAATACTCAGGAATTTAGGTGTGACTGATGAAGTCCTGCCCAATCCTAATGTTTTACAAGAAAGGGAGACATTTTATTGGACTGGCTAAAAAGAGAAAAATAGTAATACATTAAACCTTTTAATGAGCAGAAAACAAAAAACAGGAAAACAGAAAGCCCACCCTGGGAATACACTTGCCATTAAATTGTCCACTCTTCCAATCTTTTTGATGCCTATGGACTTACTAAATCAAAGAGAAATCAGCTGTATGATATTTGTTTTGTGTTTCCATGTGTTGTGGTCATTGTCCCAAGGTCTTAGAGTTCCAGTGGTTGATCAGGTTAAGGAATAGTTCCAACAATGCCATCAATGTTCATGACGTGCCAGCATGTGCCTGACTTCCCCCACAGCCGCTCCGTGTGCGCTGCAAACCCTCTTTGTCACCAATGTCCCTCTGTCCCTAAGAAGCCTTGCATTGATTCCGCTTCTAAATGGTTTCCCATTTTGCAAGAAGGGTTTCCCCTTCTTGCAAAGCATCATTATACTCCGTAGGAAAGAATGCGAGCTCAGAGGCGTCTTTGTCCAAAAAAACTTTGAAGGCAAATTCCTTGAACTTTTGAGACATTCAGCAGACAGTAGCTCCTTTCCTCATGGATGCATGTGTTTGACTCTGGCAGGAACCTTTGACATATTTTTCCATGGTTTCATTTACTGGGACTTCCTAGGGACATTTGACTTTTGAAAATTTAACTAGATAAGGAAGTATGGCTTTAAACAAGCTTGAAAAACCCATTTGTTTCTACACTACATATTTGATGATAATCCTCATAAGGCAACCATGGCTATACCTTGCTTGCATAGAAACGTGTGCTGACATGATGTGCACGGTTTCTGTGAATGGAAACATACTAGGCAAGACGGTTAGTTGCAGGAGTTTGTCATGCTCTTTTCTAAAGTGAAAATCTACTTTAGGGGCACCTGGGTTAAGTTAGTTAAGCACCTGCCTTCGGCACAGGTCATGATCTCATGATACTGGGATCTGAGCACCAAGTAGGGTTCCCTGCTCAGTGAGGAGTCTACTTGTCCCTCTCCTTCTGCCCCTCCCCCTAGTCGTGTGTGCACATGCATGATCTCTCTCTCTCTCTCAAGTAAATAAAATTTTTAGAAAAATCTACTTTAAAGAGCAGTCTCCTAACTTACCTATTTGTTAATCCCATATAAGAGAATCACTGCTTCTCTTGACCTTGACTCTGAATCATGGCATCTCTATTTCTCCAAACGAACTATTGTTATGACCTCCTAACTGGCCCCTTACTTCTGTCCTGGTTCCTAATCCAGCAGCCAGAGTGATCTTTAGTTTGTCCCTACAATCCAGGAGCACTCAGATTTCTAAGCACACCAGGCTTACTTTTCTCTTGAGGTCTCTGTGCTGGTGGCTCCTTCCCCCTGGAGCCTCTTTCCAGACACTGGTGGCCTTCTGTCCTTTGAGATTTTCCTTCACTTTGACCAGCACAGTGAGGCCGACCAAGACCACTGAATTTAAAACCAAAGTCTTCACTCCCACTCTGTACACCTGATGCTCTTTCCCTGCTCTATTCTGGGCCTTACCGCCTTCTGACATAACCATGTATTTGCTTATTTATTATGTTTCTTGTTTTCATTAATAAAATGTAAGCTAGCAATGCCTGGGTGACTCAGCGGTTGAGAATCTGCCTTTGGCTCAGGGCGTGATCCCGGGGTCTTGGGATCGAGTCCCACATCGGGCTCCTTGCAGGGAGCCTGCTTCTCCCTTTGCCTATGTCTCTGCCTCTCTCTGTGTGTCTCCCATGAATAAATAAAATATTTAAAAAATAAAATAAAATGGAAGCTAAATGGAAGCAAAATATTTTTTTGCTTTTGTTAGATGCTGTATCTTCAGTGCCTGACATGGTGCCAGCACATAGTAGGGGCTCTAAATATTTGTGGAATGAACTAATTAATTAATTGGGTGTTTTTCATGTTTACTCTAAATGGAATCAAATTTTTATTTTCTGTAAAGTTTAAATCTATGTGGCAAGGGTAAAGTGCATCAACGTGTATATTTTAAAAATTATTTGTAACTAGCTAACAAGGACGTTCTTTTTGACATAAAGAATCATGAAGACTAGGTCCAAATTCAGGGAGCCATAGAAGATAGTAGAAGGAGAGCACAGACTTATGGCTTAGTGAGAGCATTTGCTCTCTGTTTGCCTCAGGAAAATGTGCATAATGATACTTGGTATTGTTGTAAGGATTAGAGATAATGCATATCGAGTGCCTGGTCCACAGTGATGATTACCACATAAGTGGAATAATCATAAGCTTTATGTCATTCTTTGGAGCCATCCTGGAGATTGCCTGAGCTATTCCAATGACTTAAGTCTTCTCAGAAATCAAACAAGCCCATCTCCCCACTGGAAGCCCTTAGCCCACCATACCCCTTGGGGGGCCCCTTTGGGACTGGCGCGGTGCACAGCACCAGATCCCTGCACCCAGATGCTCTCAAGAACAGAAAATGAGTGAGGCAACAGATGCTGGATAAAGCCCAGGATAAAGCAAAAGCTTTCTTTTGTCGACTTTATATGTCCAGCATTTTGCAAATGTGCAGTGCCTTTGCTGTTTGAGAGATGAAGCAGTGGCGGTCACTCTCAGTACCAAGTTCCCAATAGCTTGCCTGTGGGTACAAGGTGTCCTGAACTCCAGAGAAGCATTGTTTTTACCATTTATAGCTTTCATCCATTTATGCAATGAATATTTGACTGCTTATTACAAAACAGACACTGTTCCAGGTCCTGGGAATACAGTGGTGTCTCTGTCCTCGGGGAGCACATATTCTAGTGGAGGGAAAAAAAGACAATAAACAAACAGCAAATAACATGCAGCCTGCCAGGTAGAGATTGCTGCTCTGCAGAGGAATGAAGTAGGGTGAGAGGCATCGGGTGTTGGGGGACTGATGTCTGATGTTGAGCAAGCAGGTAAGGCCACGTGGAGAAGGTGGCATTTGGGCAGAGACTGTCTGCTGCGGACTTGCAGACTTCTAGAGAGTGTTGCAGGGAAGGAGGAGCAAGCGCAGAGCTCCTGAAGCCAGGCCAGATTCGGACACTGGGAATGTGGCAAGGAAGCAAGAGTGGTTGGAGCAGGTGGGAGAGTGGGCAGAGGGCCAGGCCGTCGTAGAACTTTCCAGGCTATCACAGAACTTTGACTTGTATTCCAGGTGAGATGCAAGCAGTGAGGGTTTTGAGGAGAGGGGTTCATGCTGTTGCTGTGTCCAGAAGACAGAAGAGGGGTAGCCAGGAGAACAGACCTCGCCACAGACACAGCTGGGAGGTGGTGGCAGCGGGGGCCCAGAGCTGTCGTGGTGGAGCTGTGGAGCATGGTTCATTCTGGATGGACCTTGCAGGTCGAACTGGAAACTTGCTGAAAGTTTGGAAGTGGGGTTTAGGTAAAAATGGAGACCTCCAAGTTTTGGCTCCAGCTGCTGGAAGAATGGTGTTGCTGGCTGCCCCAGAAGGGAGAGATTGCAGGTAGAGCAGGTTTTTCTCCATCTGAGGGATGCAGGTGAAATCAGGAGTTGGGGCATGTAAGGTTCATTAGATACCTGATCAGAGATGTGCGCTCAGACCTTGGTTGGTGTGAGCCAAGGGCCTGTCTGGGTGGGAGCTGTGCATTTGGCTATATCAGCACAGAGATGCAGTTTAAACCCATAAAAGTAGATGGAATTTTCTGGAACAGAGAAAGCAAGGGAGTGGCCAAGGTCAGAGACCCATAGCACTTCAACATTTGCCATTTAGGAGATAGCAAGGAACCAGCAAAGGAGGATGAACAAGTGTGATCTGTTGGGGGGGGGGGGTGAGGAGCAGGGCGGTGGGGAGAGTGGTCCAGGAAGCCAGAGGATGAAGTGAAGGGTGGGATCACCTCTGTCAGATGCGGCCAATGGTCAAGCGTCTGGAGGTCCAAGATGTGAATGATTTTAGCAACATGGAAGTAACTTCAGTAGGTGGGCAGTCTGTTCTTTCTCTTTATCAGCATAAAAAGTAATGTTAAAACACAGTAATAACAGCAGGAGTTTGGTCTTTTCATTTTTACATTGTACTTTTTTAAAAACTTGACTTCTGGAAATATATGCCCGATGTAAAAAAGGCAGAGGTATGAAAAGCAAAGAGAAACAAAAAATTGCCCATAATCCAACTATTCATAAACAGTTTTAAAATGCATTTTTCTCATATATTTGAGACCAGATCATGAATATATATTTGTGACTATGTGTACTTTTTTTTAATTTTTTTTAAATTTTTATTTATTTATGATAGCCACAGAGAGAGACAGAGAGAGAGAGGCAGAGACATAGGCAGAGGGAGAAGCAGGCTCCATGCAGGGAGCCCGACGTGGGATTCGATCCCGGGTCTCCAGGATCGCGCCCTGGGCCAAAGGCAGGCGCTAAACCGCTGCGCCACCCAGGGATCCCCTACTTTTCTTTTATAAGCTTAATATTACATCATATATTCCCAGGTCATTGGAAGTGCTGTGTAAACACTATTCACAGTGACTGGACTGCACAGTACTTTATTCTAGATCATAATTTATTTAAGTATTCCTCTACTTCTGGACATTTAAATTCCCAACAAGTTTCCAATGTTATTATAAATAACATTGAAAATAATGTCTTAGGGGCGCCTGGGTGGCTCAGTGGGTTAGGCGTCTGCCTTCAGCTCAGGTCATGATCTCAGGGTCCTGGGATCGAGTCCTAGTTGGGCTCCCTGCTCAGTGGTGAGCCTGCTTCTCCCTCTCCCTCTTCTCCTCCTGCTGCTGGTGCTCTCTCTCTTTCTCTCTCTCAAATAAATAAAATCTTTTTATTTATATTAAATAAAATATTAATATGTATTTTACTTAAAATATGTATTATAAATAAAATCAAACATATTTATCTCAAATAAATAAAATATTTTTAAAAAACGAAAATAACATCTTACTTTTCATTGGAGGCTAATTCTTAGAGTCACTATCCAGAAGTGATAGATCTCAAGGAGAGTCAAGGGCATGAGCATTTTAGAGTACTTGCTGTGTATTGCCAAGCTGCTTTTGAGAAAGTTTGTAGGAATATACACACACACCCAAAATGAATGACAGATGCTTTTTTTTTTTTTTTTTAATGATAGTCACAGAGAGAGAGAGAGAGAGGCAGAGACACAGGCAGAGGAAGAAGCAGGCTCCATGCACCGGAAGCCCGATGTGGGATTCGATCCCGGGTCTCCAGGATCGCGCCCTGGGCCAAAGGCAGGCACCAAACCGCTGCGCCACCCAGGGATCCCCAGATGCTTTTTTTTTTAACCACTCTCTTCTGTCAGTGAGTACTATTAATTGCAATTCGATTTTTTCCTAGTTATTAAAGCAATGTCTTTCACTGAAGAAAATTTGAATAATGAAAAGTGAACAGAGAATTGTAAAACAAACAAAACAATAAAGCATTAATACTTTTGGTGATATCTTTATGCTTACTCATTTTTCACAAAATGTGTGTGTATTTGTCTCCTCAACTTGATATTACTTCATGAAGCATTTTCCATCTCATTATCCCAAATTCTTATATGTGGCTTTAGTGACTGCTTAAGTATTTCATGTCAGGGGTGTGCTCTCATTTATTTCTTTTCCTCCAACTATTGGGTGTTTATATCAATTTTTCAGCATCATAAATAGTGCCTGTGTGGAAATTATTGTGTGCATCTTTTGATACTTCAGTATAAATTTCCAGAAATGGAGTTACAAGGCCAAAAGTGAATATGTATTATAAAAATCCCTCCAGAAAGATCCTACCATTTTTACTCCTCCTGGCTTTGTAAAAGAGTACACATTTTACTGTGGCTTCACCAATATTGTGTCTCAGTCATTTTTCTTTTCTTTTCTTTTTTTTTGAGAATAGAGGTAAAATTATCAATGATGTTTGCATTTTTTTTATGAGCTGATTATGGCTTCATACACCTTTTGCTCATGTCTTTTGTCAATTTACCTGTTAAAATGTAACATTTTTGTTATTAGTTACTTGATCAAGTCACCAGGACAGTAAGAACGTTGATATTTGTGGTAAATACTTTCCTCAGCTGTTTGCATTTGGTTTTATAATGGCATCATATGACCAACGAAGTTATAACATTTTATGCAAATTGATATTTTCCTTTTCTTTTCTTTTTATTTTTTTTAAAGATTTTATTTATTCATGAGACACACACACACACACACACACACACAGAAGCAGAGACACAGGCAGGGGGAGAAGCAGGCTCCATACAGGGAACCCGACGTGGGACTGGATCCTGGGTCTCCAGGATCAGGCCCTGGGCTGAAGGCGGCGCTAAACTGCTGAGCCACCCGGGCTGCCCTTCCTTTTCTTTTAAATTTAGAAAATTGCTTGCTATCTGAAAGTTATACCTTTCTGTAGATGTATACAGTTAACTCAAGATTTCTAATTTGAAATGTTTTAAAGCTATTTATTTTTATATATAGTTAAAGGTAAGGCCCTTAACTGCCTTCTTTCCCAGAAATAACCAAATCTATTCACCCAAGTTGGGAATTTCTACTATATGTTCAGCCTTTGTTTTTTTTTTTTTTTAAGAGTTTATTTATTTATTCATGAGAGACACAGAGAGAGGCAGAGACATAGGCAGAGGGAGAAGCAGGCTCCCTGCAAGGAGCCCAATGTGGGACTCAATCCCAGGACCCCGGGATCACAACCTGAGCCAAAGGCAGACGCTCAACCACTGAGTCACCCAGGCACCCCTCTCTTTGAACACTTCTAGAACAAAGCAGCATGAATAGCAAATAATCTGCTCAAACAGTTCTAATTGCTTAGGGTTTTTTTGGTCCCAAATCTCCTTCCATGTAATTTCTGTATCAGCTAGGATATGGTAGGATATGCTGTGGTAATAAACAGCCCCCGTCTCTTCTCTGCCTTGTCTAGAAATGATACCTGCCTCTACCACATTGACTAGAGCTGGTCACATGGTCCTAGCTCACTGCACAGGGGTAGAGAAGGCCCAGAAGCAGATGGAATGCTCGGGGGAACCCCTCCTTCTGTCTCAGCTCCCTGCCGCATGTTCTAGTGTTGACCTCAAGAACACAGCATAAGGCTTTCCCACACGTGCTTTCAAATATTTGAAAAGAGCAGTCACGTTACTCTACTCCACATATACATATCCCCATGAGCATATACCCTGTGCCCTTCACAGTTCTCTGTTTTTTGGGAAAACAAAACAATCTTTTGGTCATTATTTCTATGACTTAGTTTCTTGTCCTCTTTCAGCCCAGTTACCTTCTTCTGGATGTTTATAATGACTCATTAATATCCCAATTAATACCCCAAATGGTTTGTCCTTTAAAGAGATGTTTATAATATTTATCTTCTGTTTCATTAAATTTAGTCTTGTATTCTTGAAGGCAGAGCCTTTATCTTCCTCTCCTTCATATCCTCTACATATACCTTCCTTCCCAACTAGCACAAGGTGTCACACATAGTCACCCAGACTGCCGACTAGATTGTACACTAATAGTTCCTATGACTCAAGACCAATTTGAGAAGCTTTATCCTGGAGCCATAGCCATGATCAATAATCAATTCATCAAGATACTATAACTGTTTCATGATATAATTTGCATAAGCCATGCGATCACATCTCATCTCTGCTTCTCCTCTTTATTGCTTTCTGCTGCTACATGCTTTCTCATCAGGCTGGTGAACCACGGGCTGTAAAAAGTAGACCACCTAGGGAAACAGTGTCACTGAACTGATAATGGGTGTGGCAGTTTTCAGTTTCTGTAGACTTATAATGGGGACAGGAATAGGCTTCTGAAGGCTCTATTCTCCAACCCCTCATATAATTCTTAGGTAGAAGAAGTTGCTTTGATTGTGCTCTTTGACCTAGAAGCTTTCCTTTTGGCCACCCTGCCCCCACAACCTGGGGCTTCACTGTCCCACAGAGGCAGATGGTGACAGTGGGCCAGAGACAAGTGCTTCTGACAAGAAGATTAACTGTGGTGATGTTTGAGAAGGTTTACAGGACAATATACAGTGGACTTCTGCATTACCTATCATCTATGCTCTATTTGTGTTTACAACCTATTTAAAGTGCTACATGGAATTACCTATACCCAACCCATGAGTGCTGTGTTAAAAATCTGTGTGATTGGGACGCCTGGGTGGCTCAGCAGTTGAACATCTGTCTTCAGGTCAGGGTGTGATCCCGTGGTCCTGGGATTGAGTCCCACATTGGGCTCCCTGCATGGAGCCTGCTTCTCCCTCTACCTATGTCTCTGACTCTCTCTCTATGTCTCTCATGAATAAGTAAATAAAATCTTTAAAAAAGAAAATCTGTGTGACTGCTAATCATGCATGTGATTGCTTGTTATACATGAGATGGCTAGTCATGCATGTGATAGCTAGTCACGTATGTGATTGCTGGTCATATATGTGGCAGTCACACATTTGATGAGGAGTCATACACGTGGTGATGGCCAGCCATACATGTGATAATCACACATGTGATTGGTAGTCATACATGTGATGGCTAGTCATACCTGTATTATTGAAACTTTGTCTGGACCGAGAGACATGGTTTGTTCTCAGAGTCAGTCCAGATTCAGACTTCAGTCCAATTCAGGATATTGAATTCTAGCATCACATGTCCTTTAATGTACATAATAGTCCTAATACACATTCAGCCACTGCCATCTCCTGCCTCCCTTCACTATCACGATTGAATACTAAGACTCTATTTTTCTAGATTGAGGATGTTATGAAGCCTCTCTTAAAACCAGTAAAGTCAGACCCATGTCAAATTGCCACTCATTAAATGCATGATGAGAAAATCTTAAAAAGCCAACAATTCCATGTGCTACCCTAAAGGTATTTTCAAACATTATTTCCAAAACATGTTTTTATTCCAAGTAATGTGAGTAGGCCTCACAATTAACTAATTTCCAGCCAAGTCTGAAATATCAAAGGTTGCTCCCCAGAGATGGTAGCGTGTAAAAGAATGGGGGCTCTTGTTTTAAAATTCAGCTGTGTTGATTTTACAATTTTAGGACTGGAAAATAGCCAAAAGACTGGATTAACCTTCTTTTCAATCCTTCCTAAGAAGTCTCTTATTTCTAGGATGCCAACTAGACTCCAAGAACTCTTGCTAATTCTGTTGTGCCTGAGGGAGGCACGCTGCTATCAGTAGGGTTAACTGCATGGGTAGGGTTTAGGGATGGAAAGAGCAGAAGTCAACATTTTTACCCAAGGGTAAGGCATCTGTTTCACCTGGCATCACAGTCAGGTTTAGGACTACCCTGGGGCTTGTGTGAAGCCCAGAAAAGAGGAAGAAGTTCCAACACACATCTGTTGCTTGGGGCTTAGTCCCTGATTGCTTGGTTTTCAGCCCATTCTCTCTCACTCTCTTTTTTTCTTTGAGAGAGAGAGAAAGAGAGCATGCATGAACAGGGATGAGAGGCCAGAGGGAGAGGGAGAGAGAGAATCTTAAGCAGACTCTCTGCTAAGGGTGGAACCCAACATGGGGCTTGCTCCCATGACCCTGCGATTATGACCTGAGCCAAAATCAAGAGTCAGACACTCAACTGACTGAGCCATCCAGGCGCCCTTATATTCATGGGTTATTTTTAAGATAAAAGCTAAATATGAAACTAATTTCTTAATAAATCAAAACATTGTATCTGGTTGGCTATTTATTTGGGATATAAAATTAACCACACGTTAGAAGGTAATAAAAAATGATATACTTCCCCTACTCAAGAATTCCAGGTAACTTAGGTGTGTACCCCTCCCCCTAGGCAGGCTGCACATGGTGACTTCTGTCCAAAAAGCAGAGAATGCTAAGGGGAAAAGAGAAATTTCACCATGGGGAGACCTGGTGAACACTAGCCAGGTGGTCAAAGTCAACGCCAATAGTGATAAGGTCCCTTGATGCGATGTGATGAGAAGGGCACTTCAGCTCTGTGCTCTTCCTCCCCCAAACCCACAACTGTAGTCCAGTCATAGGAAAAATGTCAGATCCCAGTTGGTGGGTTTTCTGCAAAATACCTGACCACTTCTCAAAACTATCATCAAAAACAAGGGAAGACTGGGGATTGTTCCAACCATAAGATACCTAAGAACACATGAGGACCAAGAGTAATATGGTATCTGGGATGGGGACCCCAGAACAGAAAAAGACATTAGGAAATCTGAATAAAGCATTAACCTTCTTTAGTTAATAATAATGCATCAGCGTTCATTACTTGAGACAAATATACAATACGAATATAAGATGCTCATAAAGAGAGGGAAATGGGGAATCCAGGAACTCTCTGTGCTATCTTCACAACTTTTCTGTTAAGCCTGAAACTATTTTAAAATAAAAATTTATTTTTTAAATGGCCATTAACAGACCATCCAAATGGGCCAATATATGGCTTTCTTTACAATCAGTTGTGCCATTCAACAATCTGATTCCAAGCCACCCCTGCTTCAGAGTTCTAACTCAGACCCCCAACCTGGTGACCTTTCTCAGGACCTTCCTTGGGACCAAAACATCTAAAATACCTTTTATGTTGTCTCATATATCTGCTGCCAGGCCTGAAATTTCCTCGAGTCATTTGAATCAGTGTCTGCTCCAGAACAGAGTCCCATGTAGATGTCATAGGAGACATTTGTCTCCTTGATATCTGCCCAGTCTGTATCTTTCCTGGACCTTTTCACTACAGAGGTTGAAAATTGTAGACAGCAGCCCTACTTGTTAAACACAGCCACACCAGCCTTGGAGTCAGGAGGCAAGATGGTGAGGAAGCTTCACAGGAGGGCAGTACTCAGAGGAGGGAGGGCAGGAGGGCTTAGTGTGCCAGGCTACAGTCTACAGTTGGGTCGTCGAGCAGTGGCAGCATCACCCTCGACCAACCAGTTCCACAGGAGGATTTGTCCTCAGCTGTGAAGCCATGAACCTGGTTTTCCAGGCTTCCTAGCAATACCGAAGCCACATGGTATCATATAAAATTATATTGGAAAAGAACACACTCACATAAGACTGCACAAATCCTAAAAATATATATACTTTGATTTTCATTCAGGGGATCGATCTTACTAGGATTCATAACAATAAACAAAACCCCAGAAACCCTTTATTTCCCTTCACATACCTTGTCAGTCACTCCTGCCCCTAGAAGGAACTCACTGTCCTCCTGACTTCTCACACTCTTCATTCGTTTTGCCTGGGTTTTGAACTTTAAGAAGGTGGAATCATAGTGCTCTTTGGTGTTGGGCTCGTTCATTTTGTGGTTGCAAAGCCTCCATGGTCTGTGTCATCATTCATTCTCACTTAGGTGTTGTTTTCCACTGGAGAAAGGTACACATCACAAACGCCGTGTCCGTGCCACTGGGCGTAGCCATTTGGCGTGGGTCCAGGTGTGGCTTTTATGAATAGTGCTGTCATGAACATTGTCATACACATCTCGGAGGCTAATATTTAAAGGAAAATAAATTTTATTTTCTACTTATATCATTTAAAATTAGTTTTCATTGTTTTTAACTAAGAGCTCTGATACCCAGAAATGTTACTGATGTTATGTCTCCAGTTGATGTGACCATTTCAAAGCTGAAAACTAAAGACACTTTAAGCAGTGAAGGTGGAAGAGGTGATGGTGTTAAATGTGAGGATTCTTTTTGTGATGGCAATTCTAAAGTGTTATCTATTCTTTTTTGTATTTTAGGTTTTATTTGAATTCCAGTATAGCCAACATACAGGGTAATATCAGTGTCAGGTGTACAATATGGGGATTCAGCAGTTCCATACATCACCCAGTGGTCATTATGACAAGTGCCCTCCTTCATCCCCATCACCTATTTCCCTCATCCCTCCACCCACCTCCCCTCTGGTAACCACCAGTTTGTTCTCTTAAGAGTCTGTCTTGCTTTGTTTCTCTCTCTCTCTCTCTCTCTCTCTCTCTCTCTCCTTCTTATTTCCCTCCCCCGCTTTGCTCATTTATTTTGTCTAAAGTATTATCTATTCTTAGGCTTACACTTTCATATTGATTTTAAAAGTCATTTTGTATCTGCTCGTGCTTTTTCTTTTTTTAATCCCACAAAGGTATCAGGCCAAAAGTAATACATTTCTACCTTGATCTGACAATGCCAGTTTTTAACAAGGTAAAGAAAAGTTTTGAACAACCGTGTTTCTTCACCCATCTCTACCCAAGAAAAAGTGTTTCTGTTACAGTGTCCATCAGATCAACAGTGGGTATTGTACTACATTTTAGATTCGCTTTGTTTGAATCTTTAATGATTGGGTCTGAGTCTTAACAATATTTTATTTCTTGGGGTGCTTGGGTGGCTCATTTGGTTAACTATCTGACTTTGGCTCAGGTCATGATCGTAGGATCCTGGGATCGAACCCTGTGTCAGACTCTGTGCTCAGCGAGGAGTCTGCTTCTCCCTCTATCTTTTCCCCTGCTTTCTCTTTCTCAAATAAATACAATCTTTTTTAAAAAAAAAACACAGTATTTTATTTCTTGAAGAGCTTAACACAATGTCTTGTTGATATGACTAATTAAACTGATATTTACATTATGAAGAAATATAGAAATAAGCTGTGAGAGCACTCTTAGGACGGGGTATGATTGGGTCAGTACTTTCATTTCCTTCAGCTTGGCTTGGAAGACATAAGAGAGAGTTATAAGAGCAGACTGGCTCAGTGGGTTACCAGATTGCATTATTGTTGGTAGTGACAAGAATCGTTTATATGGCAGATTAAAATGAATTATTTTAAGGGTTTGGTCTTTTTCCAAGTAATAAGTGTTCACGTTGTTATAATTCAGCAATTTGTTAATTTTGCCATGCTGTCAAGTCGCCTCAGTTATTGTTTATTCTTATTAATATGGGTAAGGTCTGCAAGGAAACAACTGTACTTTATAATTTTTTAGCAGATAGATTAGAATGATGCTAATACTTAGCTCTTTTTCTGTGTTTTCTAGTGGAAAGAACTTTGGAATGAAGTATATATGGGTTCAAATCCTAACTCCACTTATTGGGTCTGTGACCTTGAGTCACATAGTGACACAGGCAATGTCTCCAAGCGTCAGTTCCTACCAATGAAAATGGGTTAGTGACATTTATTTCCAGGATATTTGGAAGGTTTAAGTGAAATAATGCATATAAAATGCCTACACAATGCTTCGAATAAAGTAGCTAACAAATACTAATTTCAGCAGCTAGTCCGGGTAGATTTAATTTATCTTCTATGTTCATCTTCTTTCCCCGCTTCAGACATGGAAGTGTTTAATTCCTAGATGCTTCTTAGTTGACTAGCATATTTTGTGATTTTACTTGTCTGTACTGGACAAGACAAACCTTCAAGTGTCATCCAGGACAACACCTCTTGTGGATACTGCGCACACATGGGTCCTTGTCAGCCAAACACACTTGTTGATGCCACATCCTTCCCATCCCACCCCATCCCCAAAACCGATTAGACCAGATTGGGCCAAAGTTGGGCATCCGACTCAAGGTAAACAAATCCGTGAACTGGCCTGTGACATACGGTCTTAAAAGTTGGATTGGGGCAAAACAGTGATTTCTGTAGGGAATGTAAATAGGTGAACGCTCGGGTAGTAGCTAGAAGGATGTCATGGGTGAAAGTCAGGGCCATGCAGTCTGAGACTGTAGGAGAGACAGGCTATGATTAGCAGAGGAAGCTGGCCAGGAGACAGAGTGGCTGGTGATAGAGAGGGGAACGGCCAAGCCTGCGTGGGGCTATGCATCACTCCCTAGACCTGCCTTCTACGTCAAGCTCCACTTCCATTTTCTTTGTGTCCTTCTGATAAGCCCCCCTTTCCCTGAGTCTATTAAAACATGCTTCTGTTCCTTGCAGCCAAAACAATCCGAATAGCAACTCTCTGCAAGGCATACAGAAAACATGCAACCCTCCAGTGAGAATGACTCACTCGTATCAGGTCCCATGGGAAGGAATTCCTTCAAAATCACTGGCTTTAAGGGGCAATTAAGGACACTATAGCATGAAGAATGAGGTGTCATTGAAAGGTTAGGCTTCAGACTCTGCTATTTTTAGAATCAGATATAATGTCAGAATAGGGAATGGGGAGGTTGGAGTGTCGCTGACACCCCACTGATTCTTGATGAATGAGCTTCAGTTAAGTCCCATCTTTGCTAACCTGCCTGTGTGGTCACAGGGACAGAGCATTAAGAACCTGGGCTGAGTGAAAGCATAATAATTTTATGGGACAGTGAGTCTTGTACATGAATTAGTTATTGGTCCAGCCCCTGATATTGGGGAGATGGGCAAATGAAGCACTGCACAAAACAACAGTGCCATTTGCTCGTGTGTTTGCCAACAGCCCGTGTGTCAAACCTGACAAAATGCATTGGCAAGGGCCTTGCCAAATATTAAAGAGAGCAGCTGTGAGTTCTCATCCTGTGAACTCTACCAGCCACCCAAGCAATTTAGCTGATGGTGCTGAGTATCAGCTTATGCTGAGACAGGGTGTGGGCTGTCTCCATTCGTGGGCATTGTGTCTTTTGGGCAGCTCACGGGAACACTCCTTGAGACACAGAGCGCATATAGGCCATTTCAGGAGACGCAGAAGGGTGGCAGTCAACGCTGACATATTCATGTGTCCACTCGAAGTACTCAGTGCTTTGAACAATTTTTTTCTCATTTATTTTACTCATTTCGTCTGAGCTAGATATGTTCATTTGCAAATATGTGCTGAGCACCTGTTATGCAAAACCCAGCAGAGAATTTCCTGTTGGTATTGGTAACATTCTACTTCACTCTGCCTCTCCTCCATTATGAACTCCATAAGGGTCAGAGCTTTTGTCTTTTCCATTTGTGAATCCCAGTGTTGGAGGGCAGGGAGGGCAGTGCCTGGCTCATTAAAGGGGCTCAAAATATAGCTGTTGAATGAATAACTCGGTGATGTGTTGTTCTTCAAAAGGGATTTGATCCTTTAAAGTTGGTTTTACATAATTGAAGCAAAGAGCATTTAGAAAGTGAATGGACTAAGAATCTAAGTGCAGATGCTGGCTCTTGTGTTTATTAGCTGTGCCTTGACTAGAGAGCTGAGCTCTGAGCCTCCATCCTAACCTGAACAATCGGACCAAGGTAACTGTCCCACAAGTTTCTTCTGAGGATTGAAGGATGCGGTGCATGTGATGTTCCTGGCACAGAGTAATGCTTGTGGTCATCATTATTATAAGCATTATGAGAGCTGAATAGTCAGGAGAGAGGGTGTTGGAACCATATCTCAGCTCTCATCTCAGCTCGACCATGGTCTTGCTGTGTGGCACATGTAAGTCATGTGGCACTCTGCCTAGCACACAGTGAGGGAGTGATAAATTGGTATTATTATGAACAAGAAAAGGCAATTATCATTATTGCTGTTAGTAGTATTAAATTACTTCTCTAAAAAGACATACAAAACACAGATATTCAGATCCATTTAGAAGGAAGAGAAATTTTAGAGGAACTCAGGATGAGAAAAATCTCTATAATTGAGCACCAAATTTAGCTTTGGGTTTCCTGGCAACTAACACAACAACAAAACAAAACCCACAACAGTTTATATAATTATTATTATCAGTTATAATTAGTTTACCAGTGCTGCATTATCTGATATGGTAACCAGTAGCCACATGTGGCTATGATTAAGTCTGAAGAGGGGCACATCTGAATTGAGATGTGCTATAAAAGTAAAATATACTGGATTTTGAGGACTTAGTATGAAAAAATAATATATCTTATTAATAAAGTTTTATATTGATTACATGTTGAGGTTATGGTATTTTGGTTATTTGGAATAAATAAAATATATCATTAAAATGAATTCCACCTGTTTCTTTTTATTTTCTTCATGTGGCTGATTAAAAATTTCATATATGGCTCACATTTGTGTGAGCCATATACTTTACTCTTACTCTTTCTATTTAAGAGAAACAGTGAACAGGTGGATTCTTTACTCTTACTATTTAAGTATAACTTATGTTAATCTATATTTTTATATTAATATAAAATAGAATTATATAACATTATATAATTATAACATATTCAATATATAGTGTAATGAAATATATAAAAATCAAGTACATAGAATTAATATATAAATAAATATAAGTATATAGTATTAATACATAAATATGTGATTATATACAATATAGTAAATAGTAATCTAAATATAAAATATGTGATATGGTAACATATTATATACTTTATATTATTTATATTTAATACACAGAAGCTTTAATATATAGGGTATCCCTGGGTGGCTCAGCGGTTTAGCGCCTGCCTTTGGCCCAAGGCGTGATCCTGGAGTCCTGGGATCGAGTCCCGGGATCGAGTCCTGCGTCGGGCTCCCTGCGTGGAGCCTGCTTCTCCCTCTGCCTGTGTCTCTGCCTCCCTCTCTCTCTCTCTGTCTATCTTAAATAAATAAATAAATATTTTAAAAAAAGAAGCTTTAATATATAGAAGCTTTTGATAATCAAATGGGTAATATCCTCACAATTTAAAAAATTTGATAAGCATCTTGATGAGAGAAAGATATAATGATAATTGCAACAGTTATTATTTATCAAATGCTTGCTTATGTGCTGGGCAGAGATCTAATTTCTTTACATATCTCAATTATATAGAAGTTCATTGAGTGGTATGATTGTTATTAACTAAACCAGAAACCCTTAGTAACTTGTGTTAAGATATAAAAATCTCTGTTTTCTCTTTTTTCTTCCTCCTTGATATCATTTGCAGCCTTCCAGACAGGTGGTGGGCACCAAATGCTGCTTAATAAATAGGTGTGTGAATGAATGAATGAAGCCTCAACTCTCCCTGTGTCATTCAGCTCATCTGTGAAACACAGCTCTCTTAAATCTCAGTAATAGCAGAACATATAAAAGTATAGGAAACTTAAGGTTACATTGTCACCTGAAATTGGTTCTGGTTTGAAGTCTGCAGGAAGAACTTGGTGGCAAGAATTGAAAAATCCTCTGTTCACCTAAGCCTGAGTGTGTTAAGGTAAGCAGAGTTAAAATAACTAAAGAATTGGCTATTTCCTGTGGGTAAAAGGCATCTCTTAATTCTTTGCATATTTCAAAGAAACATCTTATAGCTTGTTTTGAATCTGAGTACATTAAAGAAACAAGTATTCCAAAGAATGAATGTTTTTTTTTTTTTTTTTTACAAGAGGTAGAAGTGTAAAAGAGCAAATGAATCTGATCTCTTAGCTCCCATCTGATCTCTGCAGCCCACTGAGACCAGGAGAAAGAAACTGTGGAATTTAGGAAGATAAATTTTAAAATTTGACTACAAGTCAAAAATATAAAGGTTTATCCATGGCAAGAAGGGCCAAGAAAATGCTGCCTCTTTTTTAGGTTTCCCAAGGTGCAGAGAAAGAAAACAGAAATTGTTCGAAAGAGAGTTACAGAGATGATGACAGGTTTGGGAAATAGGTCTAATGAGCAAAGAATGGTGTTATGTTTTCTGAAGAGAAGAGAGGATGTTAGTAGTGCTTGAGGGTACGAGGATATTACTGTACCTAGTACATGGTAGGATTCCCTCTGCATGGATGCTGGGCAGAAGGCATGGTCCTAAGCATGGGTTTCTGTTTAAAGCTAAAAGAATTTCTTTACAGTCTGAGCTGTAAACCAATGGTCTAGGCAGCAGGGGAAGAGAAAGAATTTTCTGGAAGTCTTTCAGTGGGCGGATCTCTGCTACCTGTGATAGTTTGAGGGTGTTATGGGTTCGTGGATGGCAGAGCAGCAAGGCCATCATACTTGTTGTCACTAGAGTGATCTGTACCATATATATAGACAACAGCTTTCTAGAATTGGAACACTTCATTCATAGCTCATTCTCAAAACACTCATTGAGAAAAGTAGACATGAGGGTCAGGCACTGGGTCTTGGTTGCCCAGGTGGGTCTAGGGTCAGAAAGAAGACTCCTCACAGCAGCAGATCCAAGGCTTTTCCTCACAATCAGGAGGTAACATGCAGAAATACATTTTAGGTGTCAAGCTCTCTAAATTGCAGTGTTTATATTCAAATTCAAAACTCCTTGCACTTACTTAACTAGCTTAAAGTACCAGTAATGAGGCAGCATTTCAGATGTTCACAAGGCCACTTTTGAGCGGTTGAGGGAGGTGAAAGAATGGACTGTGTTGACTCATGAGGTCCACAGCCTAGAGGGCCCAGGGCTATCCACCGCTATGCCACTCATAATGTGAATCCTTCTGATCGCAGCAGCAAAACTGTAGAGCTTAAAAGCCACTGTGCTTGATTTCATTTCAACAAACTGTATTATCTTATTCTGATACAAAAATCTCAGTAAAACCACTGTTGCTCAGATTTTAAGAAGCATTTACCACTCAGACATTGGTGAGGACATTGGTGAGAGCACATATGCGGAGGCTTGGCAAAATTTGGAAATTCATTTCCAGTAGACAGAAAGAGCTTCTACTAACACCTTCATAGTCATGACTCACTTTGATTCATGAATGTAGAAGTGGCTCTTAGGTGCTTTAGCATGAGATAAAAATTGATTTTTTTTTTTTTGAATCAAGTTGAATTAAGGAAAGAACATTGTCAACATCAGAGCTTAGAACAAACAACAATTTGAGATAAGCGTTAGAGATCTGGCTTTATCATGATTATATTCATTGAGATGTTTTGAAACAAATATTAAAGATTTCAAAGATCCCTCATGTCTCTGTCTACATTGTTCCACTGGATAATCCGGAGGCCCTGGGGTTAGTCACTGAGGCGCTTTTTGTTTATTTGTCAGAAATTAGCTCTGAACACAAACAAGGCTGGTTATGCCTGGCTGTGCTGTGAAAATAGATAAGCTTCTGACTTTTGCCTTTGGAGACTCCAGCTCATAGCTAATCACAACTGTGGACACGGATTACTTGCAGGTTATTCTCTGTGAGAGGCCAGGGAGCTGACAGTTGCTCAGGAGCAGACCTCATGACATCTGAGCCCTATGTTTTATTACTTGAGTATTTATTGAGTCTTTTCCATGTGCTAGTTAATGAGGAGAGGGCAAAAGAAATGTAAATCTTGGTCTCCCAAAAGATCACCATCCAGCTCAGGGACAAATGTAGAACCTAGAAAGACAGTCAAGTCAAAAGTAAAGGCTGCGCACCAGGAAGTGATGGGATGAGCCATGAATACAGGAGCCCAGGCGAGGAGAGATGGGCCACCTGGAGAGGATGGGGATTTCGTCACAGAGGAGGTGGGGCTTGGGCTGGATCCCCAAGGATGGGCAGGGAGCAGAGCAGACCTTCCTGCCTGACATTGTTACTTAAATGTTACCTGCACTGGTTTGATCTCCCAATGAGATTGCACACTCCCAGGGGAGAGTGACCTTTCCCACCACAACCAAGGCAGAGCTATGCATACTGTAGGTGAGTAGCAATCTCCCCTGGAACGAGGTTGTCATGAAAGTGCTCAAAAATACATGGGGGAAGGTTAATTTGCAATGACTGAAATTGTTAATAGGGATAAGACATCTCTATAAAAATCTTTTAAAAAATGTTGTTATTCTCTTGTAAACATTTCGATGGCTATGACCATGACAAAGCCAGAGATTTCTTCCTAATGCTTATCTTGAATTATTATTTGTTTTATGCTCTTATGTTGACAATGTTCTTTCTAAAACTCCACATGAGCATTTTTTTTTTTTTTTTAAACAACTTTTATCCCAATCTCGAGTGCCTAAGAGCCACTTCTGGGAGACTGATTTGCAAGGCATGTCCTAGATAAACTGGCTAGAAAGGTTTTTTTAAATTTTTAATTTTTCAAAAGATTTTATTTATTTATTCATGAGAGACAGAGAGAGAAGCAGAGACACAGGAAGAGAGAGAAGCAGGCTCCCTATGGGTAGCTTGATCCCAGGATCCTGGGATCACAACCTGAGCCAAAGGCAGACGCTCAACCACTGAGCCACCCAGGCGCCCCTGAAGAGTTCTTTTTTTTTTTTTAATTATAATAATTAGGAGATGACATCACTGAATCTGGAAGCCTGAGAGCTGTGGACAGTAGATTCTGGACACCGAGTAGTAGGGGTGGCATGGGAGCATGTGGAGATGTGTACATGCTGTCCAGTGAAGCAGAGAGTAGGGAGGTGATGAGACTCCCTCTCCACCTACACTGCTGGACTCAGGGAACAGAGGACAGACGGGAAAGGGGACCAAGGATCTGAGGAAGCTGGTATTCGGAGGACAAGGGTCATCTTCACTCTAATGCCTTATTCCTAGGTTTTCACTTGAGCTAGCTGCTTTGATCTCATATTGCTAAGCACGTCAGTTCAGTGTTTTCCAAAGAGAAATTGGGAGCAAACCCAGCAGGCAGATAGAGTAACCAGAACACTCTCCCACACATCTGGCTGAGGTGTTGGGCCAGTTCGTAAACACGCCACAGTGATGACCTAATAATAACAGAGGCGTCACGACCTGGCAGGCAGCAGGGGACAGGAGGACATTTGGCCTGAAATCCTCTGACGTGTCCAAGCTCACACTTGGGTTCTGCTTTCACCGGTTCCCCAGCACCCAGCCGACTGGGACCTGGGAGTGCTCTGACTGGGGATCTGGGTTGAATGAATCACAGCAGAGACTGCCAACCAAGAGGGAGATTTACAGCCTCCAGCCTTCTGTTCTCAGCGTTGCAGACGCGGACAAGGCCTGCAACCCTCTCCTGACACAGTGCGGGCCGCAGGCCAGGCAGACATCGTCATTCTGCTGCTGCTAGGGAACCATGGCCACTTGGAAATGTGTCTTCATCTGTCCTCGTATTGTGATACTTTGTCTTGTACGAAGATTCTAAAATTGAAACTCTCAACTGAGAAGAGTCATTTCAGTGCTGGCTGCCGTGGTTTGCATGCAAAGTGCAGACTGACATTTGAAGTCCTTGACTTTCTAATCCCCACCAGGGGCACACTCTTACCACCATGTCATCTGGACGGTGTCTGTACCCCAACCTGTACTCACTTTGGCTCCCTGTCCTTCCCTCTCAGCACCCTCCACCCTTTCTACTTGTGGCATCCCATTGGTCTCAAGGCTCTACTCAAGTGCAACCCCTTGGCCCCATGTTGTTGCTCAGTAGCCTGCTTCCAGAGAGGCCTGTAGGTAGTGCTTTATGGCAGACACATGGCCAGACAGATGGATGCCTTGGGCGGTCTAGGTCTGCCATTGGTTGGTCAACACGATGTCTTAAACTCGCTTTGTGGCACCAGGGGGATTTGTTGAAAATATAGATAGATGCCCGGGTCCTACCCCATAGGTTCTGATTCACTGATACCTGGATGGGGCCCAGTGATTTGCATTTCTCTGTGGAGGTTCCAATGCTGGTGGTATAAGGATCCTGCTTGGAGGATCCTAAAATGTGCCCCTACCTCCCCTCCCCTGTTACCTTCTTTTTTTAACCCTCTCTTAGCACTAGATTTGATGAAATCCCTAAGTGATGGTTAATATCCCAACACGATGTCAACTTTACTGGGCTGCAGTACTCAGATATGTGGTCAACATGATTCTGGGTGTTTAAGTAATAGATGTTTATGCTGTCACAGTTCTGCGGGCCGAAGTCCAAAATCAAGGTGTCTGAGGGCCATACTCCCTCTTGGGGAGGGAGCCTTCTCTACCCCTTCCTAGCTTCTGGTATTTGCTAGCAATCACTGGCTTGTAGATATGTCACTCCAATCTCTGTTTCCCCTGCCATATTGCCTTCTCCCTGTGTGCCTATCTACCTCTACGTCTATTCTACTCTTACAAGGATGCCACTCACATTGAATTAAGGGCCAACTGTATTCTGGTATGACTTCTTTTTTTTTTTTTTAAGATTTTATTCATTTATTCATGAGAGACACACACAGAGAGGCAGAGACATAGGCAGAGGGAGAAGCAGGCTCCACGCAGGGAACCCGGTGTGGAACTTGATCTCAGGATCCTGGGATCATGAACTGAGTCAAAGGCAGATGCTCAACCGCTGAGTCACCCAGGTGTCCCTGGTATGATTTCCTCTTAATTTACATCTTAAATGCATCTGCTAAATCCCATTTCCAAATAAGGTCATATTCACATGTATCAGGGGTTAGGACTTTGACATATCTTTTTGAGAGACACAGTTCAACTCAGGATCCCAGGATCATGACATATTTACTGATTGCACCTGACCAGGGGGGCTTAGTTATCTTTCCTTGAAATTAACATCTCCATCTTTTCTTTTGGTCATTTCCTTTAAGCATAGTTCTCTGATTTATCCAAGCAGAATTCTATATCCTTGCAATTCGAAGTATGGTCCATCTTTGGGCAGCATCCATAGCACTTGGCAGCTTGTTAAAAATGCAGACCCTCTGGTTCCACTCTAAACCTACTGATTTGGGAACCAGCAGTTTAACAAACTCTCCTAGTGATGGATATATACTTTAAATTTTGAAAAGTGGTGGTCTAAATAACAAAAATCTTCCTTTTGGTTTACCTTCCTTTTATACTGGTGAATGATCCTGGTTGCTGTGAACACATTATGGACAAATGTCCTTTGTTTAAATAGGAGAATTAACCATTATGCATTCTTTTCTTAAACATCCTTTGATTATTCTTTGTAATGTACGTGAAGTAAAAATGTTCTGAAGTCATGAGTTCAAATTCTATGATTAGTTTAACCAAAACTATGCTAATCAAACCTGAATTGTCAAGTAAACCATTGTAAGAAAAATCTTCTAGTGTGGAATCATTTCTAGCCTATACTACCCAAGTCTGAGGTGGAAGGGAGAGGATGATTAATTTGGAAAAAAGTTTTTAGGGATTTTTTTTTTTTTTGGTTGCCATTTTTGGGGAGAACCACAAAATAGCTCTTCTCAAATGTTGAACATTTATTTTGTGTTATCTGGGAACATTGGGAAGACATGTTAAGAAGGCAAGTTTGGAATTATTACAAACATTGATTTCCAAAGATTAAGAGTTGTCAAGAAATGACTGTCTTATCTTATGAAACCAGGAAATTCAAGACTTGGATACTTCTGTGATTAGTGAAGAGAAAAATCTTGCTCTGAGAAGTTGGTTATATTAAATGGCTTTGAATTTTTTTTTTTTTTTTTTTTTTTTTTTGAGAAAGGGACAAAGGGGTGGAGCAGAGGGAGAGGGAGAGAGAGACTCTTAAGGAAGCTGTACACCCAGCATGGAGCCCAACAACATGGGGCTTGATCCCATGACTGTGAGAGCATGACCTGAGCTGAAATCAAGAGTTGGATACTTAACTGACTGAGCCACCCATCCAGGTGCCCCTGAAGAATGTTTTTAATTCAAAGAGTTCATGTTATTGCAAAACTACTCTGAAAATGTTAACTTCAGAAGGATAGGCCTTTGACTTTTTGAAACTTCTTTCTGGCCTTGTTTATAAGTCCATTGGCTCTAAATATTTTCGATGTACATCAGAATCATATTTCAATAAAAATTAGTGTCTTAGGGGATCCCTGGGTGGCGCAGCAGTTTAGGGCCTGCCTTTGGCCCAGGGCGTGATCCTGGAGACCCAGGATCGAATCCCACGTCGGGCTCCTGGTGCATGGAGCCTGCTTCTCCCTCTGCCTATGTCTCTGCCTCTCTCTCTCTCTCTCTCTGTGTGACTATCATAAATAAATAAAAATTAAAAAAAAATTAGTGTCTTAAATTCTATTTTAGTATTTATCAATGACTACTGTTCTTTTTCTTCAACTGGAATAAAGGAAGTGCCAGACAACCAAAGGGGTCATTAAAATTCTTCATCGTCAGTATAAGAATCCAGGTTATTTCTGTTCTAATTTTTTGTGACTTAAATCTTCACATAATATGAATTAACATTGCTTTTACCCCCATACTGAATGTCTATTTTTTTATATAACTTTTCTTCCTTACTTGTGTCCACTTTGTCTCTGACCCTTTAGAACATCTATTACATTTTTTAAAAATCTGCCTTATGATGCTTCTTAGGGTCATTGTGTACCTCAGTAATTTTTATCTTAGGCTTATTTCCCCAAATAGATCCATCCATCTATCCATCTGTCCATCTGTCCGTATATTCATTCTCTTTCCTGCTCCTTTTTTTTGAATAGACATTTTACTGAACATGTACTATATGCAGTATGTTATTCTAGGCACTGAAGAGACAGTGATAGTAAGAAATAATGCCTGCTCTCTCTAGAAGGTCATAGGTGAGGAAAGATACATGTAATCAACCAAATATATGGACACAGTTAGGGAGGCAGACAGTGCTAAAATAGGGGTTCACTCAAGATGTTACAGGGACATTGCAGGCAGCACCCAATTGTCATGTTAGGACAGACTGGTGGTGGGGCTCAGAAAAGTCTTTTGAGTGGTTTGGGAGAACCTTGAACTGCATTTGGAATGAGTGGCTTTGGCAGGAGAGAGTGAAGAACAGAAGCCTCTGGTGGAGCTCTTTGCTAGTCCAGTCATCCTTTCTGTGTGCCTGGTTCCATGTCATGTGTGAAGTACATGCTTATGGATTGGAGGGATCAGAGAATCATTTAGGAACTGTAGCTTGTGGTTTCATAGTTCTTAAAGCTTGCACCTGGACATCTGAAAGAGGAACGAAAGGGAGAGGATCAGGCAAGTTCTATAGCTGTGTTAGTGGGGCAATGAGAGACATTTTTGGCTAGCAAGAAGGGCTCTGTCAAGGATTTAACGGCTTACAGGACCCTGGAGAAGCGAATGGAAAAGTCAGAGCAGTGATGAAGTGTGGGCTCTCCTGACTTTTGCTGTCTACACTTCCAGAAGGAAATGCATTCTCTTCATGCTGTGGATCTCTGGAGCACCCATCCTCTTCTCTGGTCTAACTTTTCACATGTTGGAGGACAATGCCTTCCCCCCATGAGTCTTGTAACCATTGAAAAAGAGAGTGACTTTTTATCCTTTAGTGATTCAGAGCCCTTGGGGACTCATTTTAGACCTTTTGTTTGTGTAGGGGAGAATATCTGAAATAAGGGATGATTTGTGTCCTGATGGAGAAATCACAAAAACAGACTAATCGCTCATCAGGGGTGATTTTACCTGACTTCTCACTATCTACCAGAAAAGCGCAAAGCTTCAATGTTACAAGGACCATTTAAAAAGTATAGTAACTAATTATCTTTTGTATCCAAAATTTTTTGTGTTTTACTAGTGGGTAGAAATAGATGTCATTTTATTATTATTATGGAAAAAATATCTTTGTGTGTAATGCTCACTTTAGGTTTTCTTCCACAGGAGTTAAGTTTTTACTGCTGTATCTTGAGCTGGACTTTCTTGGTATGTGCTGGAGTGAAAATGAGTCGACCCTCTCTGGTCATGAGCATATTGGGGTTGTCCGAGCTCCTGTCTTTCTGCCTCTGCAGAGCTGGGCGGAGCTGCCAAGGAGCCAATGGCAGGAGAGGGACTGGCTGGGGATGTCTGTCCGAGCTTTGCACAGGAATCTAGGTAGAAAGCTCATGAATACCACAGGGAACAGAGGAACTTAGCTAAGTGTAGCCCCATGCTCGGAATAATTAAGAAAGGGTACAGCCTCAAAATCTGTTTTTTGTTTTTTATAACAGAGACATGGCTCTATTTATAGCATGGCTTGGCATTAAAATTCAGCTTGCAACAGCTTTTTGAAACAGCTTGCAACAAAACCTGTGATATTGACTTTCTGCTAATATACTAGCCCTGATAAGATGCTAAGGTATTAAAAGGGTGGTTTTTCAGATACTGAGGTACCATAGTGATCTCCTTTACATTGAATGTCTTTGTCATTTCTGTTATAAAAAACAAAACCAAAAACTCTAAATATATATATTTAGTGCATGTTATATATTAAATATATATCATATATGGAAAAACCTCTAAATAAATAAATAATAAATAACTAAGTAAATAAATAAACATGGCAGTTGGAGCAGACCATCACTGTACTTATACTGAAAAAATATATATATATTAGTTTGAGTCTTCATAATGGTAGTAATATGTATCAAATTGGCCTGAAACTTGTGGTAAGCAAAGTTAAGAGTGTTGTGTAGTTCAACCTAAACTGGATCCTTATTAAAACTTTCAACTCATGGGCAGCCTGGGTGGCTCAGCGGTTTAGCGCCGCCTTCAGCCCAGGGCCTGATCCTGGAGACCCGGGATGGAGTCCCATTTCGGGCTCCCTGCATGGAGCCTGCTTCTCCCTTTGCCTTTGTCTCTGCCTCCCTCTCTCATGAATACAACAAAAACAAAACCCACAAAAAAATCTTTCAACTCGTTTTTGTTACTCATTTTATTTTTATTTATTTATTTAATTATTTTATTTATTTATTCATAAAAGACAACAGAGAGAGAGGCAGAGATATAGGCAGAGGGAGAAGTAGGCTTCCCTTGGGGATCACGACCTGAGCCAAAGGCAGACACTCAACCACTGAGCCACCCAGGTGCCCCGTAACTCATTTTAAAGTAAGAAAATTTAATAAGGGCCGTGTGAAGTCAGTCTTGAGGACAGAAAGTGAGAGGCATTCCTCTGTAGCTGGTGTTGTCATTGTTTTTGAGAATGTGATTAAAGGCAAGGAGATCTGTCATGTGACAACAGTGATAACTTTAGAGACAAAATCTAATTGTAATAGTAGTTTATTAACGTTCAAAATAAAAACACCTGCATCCTGAATGCAACAGTATTTGCTAGTTTGGTATGTGTTGAACACTGTGCTGGGCACCAGATACAGCCAGACGAAACCTCCTTCCAGCACTGTCCACTTAGTGGTTAGGAGACAGAAAGGTGGATAAGAGAAGAAGGATCCTATGGTGAAGGAGCACACACTCTAGCGGAGAAGGCAGAAAAGGAATCTGAGGGCTGGAAGGGGTGGGTGTTGTGGGGGCCTGGGTTGAGGTAAGCCATCCCTGCACTTATATTGAATATTTAGCACCAGTTGCGTTAGGTTTCTATACAAGATGCCTTACATGATGCCTTACATGTTAATTTGTTTGGTTCCTGCTAAAATAGAGAGTACCCTTAGGTGGAAATTAAAATAACAAAAAGTCAATCCCTGATTTATATTTGTGGAGTATTTTTGTGTCTTGGGTGTACCTGTGTATATGGTGGCTCCACTAAAATCAGTTGTCACACTGGCTTGGAATACCAACATGGAAGAATAATATGGCATAGTGCTGTTTACAGGTGAGGGATGCATCTCATTACATAACATTTAATACTTGTAATATGCCTTCCAAGAAGGGTTCTGGCCCAGAAAATTATAAAGGAGAATTAAGAGAACCAGAATTACAGAAAGCTGGGAAATACTTTGTTCAGCTCTCTTCACACAACAGTGAATTAGTAAGTGATATAGATCCCTCTTGAACAAATATTTTTTAATTATCATTTGAATGGATGCCAATTCTAAGCCTGCCAGAGTGTGCAGCTCTCACTCCTGCCCTGGAAGAGAACGGGCCAGGTGGAAAGGGTGGTATGACAACATAGGAATTGCTTGGGTACAATCCTAGTCACGGTACAGACGATGGAATTTTGAAGAACCCAGAAAGGTTCTTTATGGACTTCATTCTGACAGCGGTGAATTAGGTAAGAGGGTGACATGTTTGCATTGAGATCTGGAAAGATTAGTGTGACTGCACGGTGAGGACAGACTGGATTGGGAGGTGCGTGCAGGAGCAGGGGCGGGGAGGCCTGGAGACTCACAGGGATCTAGGTGAGACAGGATGGTGGTCTGAGCTAGTGGATGGAGACAAGTGTGTGGATTCCACAGGGGAGGTAGAGTTTGCCAGGATTGGGGACCCACTAGTCAGGGGGCTGAGGGCGTGGCCATTCAGAACTCTGATGGAGCAGGGGTGCTGTAGTTCACCACCAAGTCAGAGGACATGGGCAGGTGCAGGTTTGAGGTGGGTGTGAGTAGGAAGGAAATCAACTCGTACCTGGGAATCTGGAATAGTGAATCGCTGACATGAAGTGGCACACAATAGGGAGGAGAACACAGTAATAAAAAAATGTGGATGCCTATCACCAAATTCCCTTAAGTGAAGGAAAACTTCACTGCACTTAAATTGAATATTTAGTACAAGTCTATTTACTAAGGTTTCTACACATGATGCCTTCTGTGACCAATCAAGTGTAAATTCGTTTAGCTCATGCTCAAATAGCATCCTCAAGGGGAAATTAAAACAGCAAACCACACATCTCTCAAATGTTGGTCTATGTATCAAATATAGATGTCCAAGTTTGGAGGGCCTGAAGATAGGCCCCAGGCTTAGATGGTCCTCAGGAATTATTTGTGAACTATGACTTATCCACAATATTAAAATGCTTAGATATGAATTAATGAGGATAAAGTTAACTGACTTGGTCATACAATTATTTTGAAAGAAAATCTGAAATTCAGTAAATAAGATTGGTTGTATAACCAAATCATTTAATCACCTTGATCAACCTTGGTAAAACATGATTTCCCCCTCCAACTCCTTTCCCAGCTGAGATCTGCAAGGCAGTTATCACTGGCTGATACGCTATATGTTCACTTACTTGTTTTTCTTCTCTTTCTGTTCTTACCTAGGATGTTGGCTCTGCCAGGAAAAGATTTAGTCTGTTCTGCTCACTGCTATAGCCTCAGCACCTAGTACAGTATCCTGGCACATATATGCATTTGCTAAGTATCTGTTGAAGGAATGCTGTTGAATAAATAAAATGAATGTCAATACAGACGACCCTGATAAAATAGATGGAAGCAGAAGTTTCTGCAAGGTACTCTGAGGGCAATATAGCTAATTTCACAACTGGCCTCTAAATATAGCCCTGTTTATAGCGTTTTCTGCCTGGACCGGTTTTCTTCCCAACATTTACTCAAAACGTGCATTTTTACAGATTCAAGCTCCACCGAATTAAGTTTTTAAAAACCAGCACATGTGAATGAACGGAGATATGCTTAACTTTAAACGATGCTACTTTTGAATTAACTCTGCACTCGGTGGGCAATTCTGTAAAGACGGGCAACTTGCAGCCGTGAAGCCCGGCGTCCCCTGTAAGGGCCCAGGATGCCCTGGAGTTGCAACAGGGTTGCTCGAGGTCCGACACGCTCTCTAGAACTCCTGCCTCCCGGGCTCCTGCAAATGCAAAAGCACCGAGTGGAACCGAGTCAGGTTAGATCCGCGTTCGCTCCCGCCCGCTGGAGGAGGAGGGTAGCCTCGGGGTCCTGTGTCTCCCGAGACTCGGTTTCTCTTCGGGACCCGAGACCCGAGGCTCGCGGGTGGGTGCCCAGGGCCCCCGGCAGGCCCGCGCGGGGAGCGGGGAGCGGGGAGCGAGCGCCTACTGCGGAGCCTGCTGCAGCCGCCGCCCGCCGCCCGGAGCACCGCGCGCACAGCTCCCCCCGCCCCCCGCCCCCAGCGAAACCAGCCGAGCGCGGCGGGGCGCGACCCCGGGGCGAGGGGCCCCGACGTGCGTCCCGGGCCGCCCCCTCGCTCGCCCACGCCGCCGGCCCCCGGGGCCCTTCCCCGCGCTCCTCCCTTCGCGGGCTCCCCGCCCGCCGCCGCCGCCGCCGCCGCGCCCGCCGCCGCCCTCCGAGGCTTGTCCCTCGCCGCCCGCCGTAGCCCGGCGCTGGCCGGTCGCCGTTTCCAAGATGGCCGCGGCGCGAGCGGCTCCTGCGGCGGGCTAGAGGCGGAGGCGGAGCCGAGTCACTCCCGCACTCCGGGGCTCCGGTGCCCCGCGCCAGGCTGCAGCTTGCCGCCCGCCGCGGCCATGCGAGGCCCCGTGCACGGATGAGAGAAGCCGCCGCCGCCGCCGAGCTGGTCCCCCCGCCCGCCTTCGCCGTCACGCCCGCCGCCGCCGCCATGGAGGAGCCGCCGCCGCCGCCGCCGGGACCCGAGCCCGAGCCCGAGCCCGAGCCCGAGCGCTGCCGGGCGGCGAGGTGAGTGGGGCTGCGGCGGCGGCCCGGCGCGAGGAGCGGGTGGCGCGCCGGCCGGAACTGGGTCGGGAGGCCGAGGGGGCGTGGGGGCCCGCGCTTCCCGCCAGGTGGCGAGGGCTGCGTCCCGGTGCCGGGCCGGGCCACGGAGGGGAGCGCAGGGGCGGGGCGGGGCGGGGTGCAGCTCCGGGACCCGGGGCACCGCGGCCGGCCCGCGACCTCCTCCGCGACCTGCGGGCGGGGGCCGCGCCGAAACCGCGTGCAGCGTGGCCGGAGGGAAGCGCGCCCTCCGCGCCGCCCCGCGTGCGAGCACCCGAGCGGACGCCTGCGGAGCCGACGCGCGCAGCCCGTGGCCCTGCGGCCCGCTGCCCTCCTTCTGCAACCCCCGCCCCCCCGCCCTCCGCTTCGCCTCGCCTCGCCTCGCCTCGCCTCGCCTGCCGTCTCTCCGGTGGGAACTGCGCTGGGTCTGTGCAGGCGGCCGGGCCGGCTTCTCCCCGCGGGCCCCTTACCGCCTCGGCTGGCGGCGTGCGAGCTGCACAGCGTCGCCCGCACGTGCCCGCACACAAAGTGCAGGGCTGCTTGCTCTGAAACTTTGCAACCGCCTGAAGCTCCTAAGATGGAACTTCGGTCCCCAGAGCATTTGTTGCATTCCGTTCCTGAGACACTCTTGCTCATGAATTTTATGTCGGTTTTTTTTTTTTTCCTTCTTTCTTTCTTTCTTCCTGATTGGGAAGTCAGACTCCCCATACCCAAGGATTTACCTCTTCTCATGTGCTTACGTTTGTTCTGTTCCACTGTCCTCTTAGCCCGTCCTTCGCATCCCAGAGTTAAACTTGCAAACTGCTGCCCCCTGTCCCTTATAATGGAAATACTTGCAGAGTTCCTCTTGAATCTTCCTGTCTTGCTCTGTACTTCCAGGAATACGGCAAAAAGAAGCGTCCTCTTTGTTTTTCCTGCTTAAAAAAAAAAATAAAAAATAAAAAAAGTTTAAATTTGGTTAGCCCCGAACACAGAAACCGTATTCTTGCTTGTCGACCCAGTCAGTTCAAACAGATTTTATTTTTATAAGCTGCGGAAAAAACTTCGTTCTTCGTTTTCCTAGAATTCTGAGATACTTCTGTGGACTTTTAAGGAACAGCTTCTCTAAATCATATTGCAGGGTGTAAAGAGAACACGTTTTGTTCCTTGCGAAATCCGTCTAACGTTTTTAGACGTGTTGCCAGAATACCTTATTGTATACAACATCCCTTAGTAGATTATCTTTGAGCGTTTTGACTTAAGTTTTTAAGAAGAATAAGAAGGACACTTATTGACTGCTTAAAATGTGCCATTTGCTTTGCTTCCTTAATTTTTACAGCCACCCCGTGAGGTAGGTCCTGTTATCTCTGTTTTACGAATGAGTAAACTGAGGCACAAAGGTTCTGCTGTGTTTTGTCTAAGCTTTCACAGCTAGTTGAACACAAGTCCGGCTGCACACCCGTAAACACCTTGAAGAAGAGGCGTGATTTTATTACCCAAACGGACAGATCAGAGGTTATAAATCAGTGTAACGGTACTTTGGAAATAGTAGACATGAACCTTCTTAGGTGAAAGTAAGAAGGGTGGAGTGGAGTGGAAATGTGCTGAACAATCACTTTCCCCAAGGATAAAAAGAAACCTTGGTGTTTTTTTTTTTTTTTTTTTTCCAAGTCAGGTTGCCTTTCTTTGTTATAATAAAAATAGGTCAGGATAAATGGGCTTCATCCAACTTTAAGTGAACAGCAGTGTACAGAACAAGAAGATCTTAGAAATATTTTTCTTAGCAACATTATAGTTAATTTTACAAAGCAAATCTGTAAAACAGATTACTTGGCCAAGCTGTGATTTTGTCTTTTATACTCACTCTCATTATCACCACCACCTCTTCCATACACAGAGCCGACCTCTGACAAACTTCATGTGGATCATCAGTAAAAGATGCTGCTCTAGGGGTTCTGCGACTGTTTATTTGAATTTCTCTTATTTGTGTTTGTAACTATTTTAAAGAAGCTCAGTATGCACGTTCAAAATGATAGATGCCGCATTTTAACACCGGAGACCAAAAGTGTGATTTATGCTACCAGATTAACTGGTTTTGGGAGAGACGGAATAAAACTCCTTCTGCCGTCTTTGTTCACGTACTGTATATTAACGTGTCATTGATTAGGAAGGCTGCTCTAAGGCACAGGTCTTTTGTAGGATGCAGGCCTACACATGTTGGCCAGTGCATCACTGTGGCAGGTGCCAGCCCAGCACATCTGTTTGGTGCATGCTGACGTGAGAGTTAGGCAATCACCGAGGAACACAAAACAGGTTGAGAGGTGGTAGTACTCTATTGTAGTTTTACTTCTGATTGTCCGTCGTGGCTACTTCTTGTCCTTATTTAAGATAAAGAATTGTAAGGGTAGCAGTTATTAGTGATATAACTTAGAAGTAAACATTTCTTATAATTTCTTTTTCAAGCTTCTGGGTCATTTGTAGGAGGATCCTGAGATTACAAGGAGAGCTATTAAAAATAATTTGGAACAATTTACTTCTGTGATTTCTTGAATCTGTACTTAAAAAAAAAACCAACAGAACTTGGATGTTAAGGCTGATAAAAGACTGCTCTTATCTGTGACTTTTCATTTAAAATGTTTATATTAAAATAGCCTCATTGTTCTCACTTACTGAATTTGAAAAATACATGTTACTTTAGCTTAAAAATACCTTTTTTTTTTTAAAATCAAGGTACTTTGATTTACTAATTATTTAAGAAGATGGTTCTTTTAAGTTCATTTGAAAAAAAAAATGGGCTTCACTGGTAAAAGTACTTGAATATCCTGTCATTCCTGGGCGATTTGATCTCTCTCTCAACTTGAATGTCTCCTTTGAGCCAACATATTTAAGTCTTGACATTGGATGTCACCTATTCTACCTAGCGAAATCCACCTTATGGTGCAGCTGCAGACTGCCTGGGCAGCATCAGTGCTGGGTGTGGCCTGAGACCATGACAACATTAGATCCCATTAGCGGGGGCGGCGTGGGGGCACAGAAGCAGTGACCATGCAGCCAGCGGTAACAAAGGGCTTCAGTGATGGCAGAAGCTTGCTCTTTCATGTTCTGAAATGGGGACAGCTTGTCTTCTCAAGAAGGACTTTGTGGTTCCCTTTAATCGTTATATTATTAGAAGTTGCTTCTGCTTCCTTCACAGGTCTTCTCTTGGTATCTTGTAAATCTTGTTCTGAGCTCTACCTGAAACTTGGGGATATAAGGTCTTGATTGCTTACTGGATACATTTGCTTTAATAACTTCCTGTTACTTAATAATTCCTCATTCCTCAATGATTGTCTTTTAGCTCATAGCATTCTGTTGTCTCAGCTTTCTTATTTGACCGGGTGGTATGTATGCTTTTTAAAGACACCTGCATGTTGCCAGTCAGTAGGCCATTGGAAATAATTTCTTTAATTTTTTTTTTAATTTTTATTTATTTATGATAGTCACAGAAAGAGAGAGAGAGAAAGAGAGGCAGAGACATAGGCAGAGGGAGAAGCAGGCTCCATGCATCATGGGACTCGATTCCGGGTCTCCAGGATCCCTGGGCCAAAGGCAGGCGCCAAACCGCTGCGCCACCCGGGGATCCCCGAAATAGTTTCTTTAAAGAGAAAATAGAAGAAATGTCAGAAAAGCAGTTTGGGCAATGACTGCTGTGGGTCTTTTTGAGCTGGCATTCCCTTGGCAGGATAAGATAAGCAAGGTCTAGGTGCTGTGCCTCGTCTCTGTCTCAGCTTTGTCTACATCTGGTGGGCTAGTGTATTATTCTCTTGACTATAGAAAGCTACAGTATAATTGAGAAATTGATTGGTGAACATGACATCAGCAAGGAAAATTCGCTGAATGATCTTAGCGACTAATGTTGCTAAGGAAGGTTGGCTTGCATCCCCATCAGATGCACCCTCTTCTAGTGTGAGAGGCATGTGACAAAGTCTTACTTCTTAGGCTTTCATTTCCTTAGATTTGAGAGGCTGCTTTTTTTCCCATCTTGTCATTAACTTCCCTCCATTAGTTGGGTGATAGTGTTTGTTTATAATCTTCAGTCTTACTTTAATCAGATTGTAACAGACCTTGCTCTTCTGGCTATACTTTGAAGCATATTGTATCTTTGTTCCTTAAAGACATTTCTTAATGTCTAGATTTTTACAAGTGCTAGATTTTTACTAGTGGTTAAGTCTCAGTGCTAGATTTTTACTAGTGTTAAGTCTCAGAAGGTCACAACTATCTCCACCCACCCCTTAATCCATCCCCCTGTCGGCACCCCCCAGAAAGAATCCTGTGGCATAGTTTCTGAGAAAGGTGTGGCAGAGATCAGTGGTTGGTGCTTTCATAAAATGCTTTTTGACTCTTGTATTATGTTCAAAAAAAGATCATGATGGTATGTGGTTTTTCTGGATTTAAATCATTAAATGAAAATAAATTAGAACCACATTAGAATTCTGTGCAGCTATTAAAAACCATGTTTTTAAGGACTATTCAGTGACATGAACAAATGCTCATGCCAGAAAACCTATAAAGAAAAGTTTTTATAGGTAAATGGGACCTGAGTATCCAGTTTTTAAAAGATTCTCAAGTAGTTCTGATGTGTACATACTCACCACTGTGTTCATTGAGAACAGATGATAAAAACAGTATTTGCAGAACGTGGTACCCAAGACTTGAGGTGGCTGCTCAGGTGGTCTATATTTCTCCACCGGTTACGTCCGTCTTCACCAATATCTCCTCCTTTGTCCTCCCTCTCCTCCATTGTCATCTTTCTTTCCCTGTCAGCTCTAGCTCCTTGGTTCACATTGGACATGGCCTCTTCCTACATGCTCTGGCCTATGTAAGGATGGACACTCGACCCAAGCCAAGTCATTAGGATTCTTTCCTGGGTTTTAGAATTGGCACTGGAGGAGAGCAATGCTCTTTTTAATAACTAAAATATATATAATGTAGAGTTCTGAGCTTGGAGCTAGCTCTCTGAAGCTGTAGTAAGGCTCATGGAGAAGTCGTTTGGCCTCAGACAATAACATCAGCCCCCAGAGAAAAGGCAGAGAGGCCAGAAGAGCACTTTGGCCAATTTCCTTTTATGCTAGATTCACTTCCATTTTTTTCTTGATTTGATATGTGAGTTAAATAGATTCTCTGTTTTTGCTTAAACTCTGAATGAGGTGAGTTAGGGTTCTTAATCCTAGCTAAGCTCAATATGATCCCATTTTAAAAAGTGTATATGTGCATAGAAAAGATAGAAAGGATACATACTAATTGTTTCCTAAAATATTTTATAGTTAATGTGTTACATGTTATTATTTTATAATCAAAAGCTAACTATAGAGCCCAAATTCTTAACTAGTATGTTTATACTTTTAAATGTCCTTACTTTGAATTGTTACTAAAGTTGAAATTGATGAGAGTCTACGTTTTATAGAAAGAGAATGTGGTCGCCAAATTTTGAATTATTTTAACTACTTAAATTTTCTTTTTTCAAATGTTTTTAATATCTATGAACTAACTGAGCTGACTATATTGAGATGGTTTGCTTTAATTATTTAATTCATCCTGGGTAACAGAATTTGTAGATTAGAAATAGTAACAGCAGCAGTGACAAAACAAAGGGCTTGCTTTATGATAGTCTTTCATATTTGTAGTGGTACTGTTTAGAATCTATGACTGTATCTTCATCATGTATGTTATATTAAAATGTTTCCCCCTCCTTAAGAGGCAAAATGCAAAACCACTGTATTTAAAAGGAATATTATTCCTTTGAAAAATAGGTGTGGTAGGTATATTCTTGTATTTCCCACAGACCTCAGACTCATGTGATGGAGTGCAATTTGCCTTTAGGTATTTATTCACTAACAGCCTAGGCAAAATGATATATATATTTTTTTAACCTATGAGAACATTCATTTGTCATAATTTGCAGACATCAGTAGAAGTATTAGTCTCATGGATCATTTGGATGCCAAACATTTATAAAGTAGCAGAGAAAGCTATTAAGAATATATTAGGCATTCTTTCAAAAGCATTTCATAAGTGGATTTCATTTCAGCATAATTTCAGAAGAAATAAGCCTTCTGTGGAGAAAAGTGGATACTAAGCTTTAAAGCTGATCAGATTTGATGTTTTCAGTGAAAGCTTTTTGTGCATGTGAGCAGGCTATTTGAGGATACTGCTGAAGTGTACAATGCTCTGAATAGGGCTTATTAGAGGATAGCTAGTTTAGAGATGTGAAATTAATAGAAATTGTCAACCTTTTTACTCTGTCAGTGAGAATATTTTGGAAGAAAATTTAATACATGCATTATTTTTATTGTACCATTAAAAATTCTAAAGCTTTTTTTACGTAGGAACATAAAAATGTAGGTTTTTCTCTAGCTGTTATTCAAAGAAGGAATTAAGTACTTACAGTGTAAGTCTTATGGGTCGTAGGACTGTTAATATTTATTTAGTCTAACCTCTCAGCAATTGCTTATAGAATTATAGTAATTGGAGCTGGAAGGGAATTTGGAACCCAGCTGTGTATTTTAGAGAAGAGTAAAGCAACCTAGAGAGGCTGCTGTTTCCCCAAGGTCTCCAGGCTTCTCCAAGTCTCCAGGCTCTTGCTTCCCTTTCTTTCATGTCACACCTTGCTACCCGGGTTAGGGTCAAAGCTAAAGGTACTTTCGGCCACCTGACTGCCTGTGCCTAGCCCAGCATCAGCTCACACCCACGTGACTAGTTACCTGGCAACTGTGGAATACTATATTTTCTGGATTAATTAGACTTTACAGGATACAGCAGTGATGAACGATTCATTTTCAGAAAAAAAATACAGTCTCCTCCCCCCCAGAAAAATTCCAACTCGTACAAACCTCTGCCCCTGCTGCCCTGTGAAAATTTTAAGTTCATAAAATAAAGAACCAATGCTGAGACCTTTTTATTTATCTTGCTATTCTTTTCTGTGCTCAGCCTTTAGAT
Source organism: Canis aureus (assembly GCF_053574225.1). Taxonomy (NCBI): domain Eukaryota; kingdom Metazoa; phylum Chordata; class Mammalia; order Carnivora; family Canidae; genus Canis; species Canis aureus. The sequence continues at coordinate 50,121,549 of NC_135611.1, forward strand.
TAAGCAGACAGTAAGGTTGTAATTTCTCTTCTGGGGTGGCAATATTGAACTCTGGCTATGACTGTGATGTACAGTAAGAAATTTTACAATAGTATGTATATGCTATATAAGTGAAGTAAAAATTTATCAAATAATGTTTGGCCTTGTAATATATGATACACTCTGATAATTCTGTTCTGTCATATTTAAAAAATTGTTCACCATGATCCATTAAATTGATTTTAGTACCCACAAATAGGTTGTGACCCTCATTTTGAAAAACATGGCTCTACTAAAAATAAAAACATGTCCTATTGTACTTTGTCCCTTTAGATTGAATCAGGAGAATGGCACAGTACTTATCCACTAATTGATAATTTTGAAGAAGCTGGGCAAGGTTAGGATCTGAGTATTTCTTCTTGAAAACAGCATTATTTCCCAAAGGCAGGAATAAGAGTGCATTTCACCCTTGCTGCTCAGAGCTGTTCTCTCCATTGCTTATCCTTAAAACACAGGAACTGTAAAGGTTAGTTTAGAATTTAGAATTAATTTTAGAGTAAACTCGGGGTTGAAATACAAGAGTATCTTAGACTATTTTTCTCTAAAACACTAATTTGTATTTAAATTTAAAAAAATTTAATTTTAATTTAAAATTAAAAAATTAAAAAAAATTTAAATTTGTATTTAAATTTTTTTCAAGTAGAGTGGGCCCGAAAGGGAGAAAAAAACCCCGTTTTCCCTGCCGTGTGTGCACGTGTATGCATGCATGTGTGTACTTGTGTACACAGCAGTCTTCAGTGCTGTGAAGTATATTTTTGAGAGGAGATGACCTGGAGAGTTGTCTTTTGCTCTTCCCTCTTTATCTTGTTAATCATTCCTCTCACTCTCCGTCTTCTGTCAACCGTCACTTACTTGAGTCAAACTTTCCTGGACCGCCGCCTCCTCTCCCCTGGATTAAATGAGATCCTTCTGCTATAAGTCTGCATGGCCCTTGTACTTTGCCACCGAGAGTGTGAAGGTCTGTCTCTTGTGCCCTGGCAACAAGGAGACATTAAACTCCATGCAGGCAGGGACGTTGATTTGCTCATTTTTATAACCCGGTTCCTGGTACTGCATCTGACACTCAGTCGGCTTTCAGCTCATACCTATTGGATGTTGGAGGTGGTGACTGTATTGGATAGAGCGTGGGTTTGGTATTACACAGATGGACTTGGAATCTTACCTTTGATTTTTAGCTGTATGTTTTTGGGATGTATAGAGCCTTTCTCAGACTCCATTCCTCAATTGAGAAACAGAAGTAATAGTAACACCTACTTTCTAGGTTGTTCAGATTCAGGGAAATAATGGCCTTTTATATAAAGTTACCCAGTCAATAGTAGTTATCATGGTTACAGTTCTCTTTTCTTCCTTACTTTTTGGTTTAAGTTGAGAAAAGGGGAAGTCCATTGTAATTAATTTTCTTAAAAAGCCATCACATATGCTTAGAAACTACCTACTTTTAAAAATAGCTGCAATCATCTGCATTATTGAAGAAACGTTTGTTTTTTCTTTGTCTGCAGAAGTCATAGAAGGAAGAAAAAGGATTTGAGGACCTGATTTTTCCAAGTTCTTTCTTTTGCTTCAATTACTTGATTTATTTTTGCATATTATTCCTAAAGGTGTTTGGAATTCTGAATGGCCCTTGGTGGGACATAAACCATGCTCCTAGAATCAGAAGTGTGGCACTACTGATTGACTTGTTTGGGTTAGTGGGCACAGTTCAGTGTTTTTCTTTGGAAGTTCTTTTTAGTTGTTTATTTAACTGGACATGTCTTTATAACTTAGGTCAGTACTGTTCATTTTTTAAAAGGTTGCATGCTGTATTTAAGAGTAATGTTTTTCAGATTGATCTAGCAGCTGCCTCAGAAAAGCAAATAAAATTTGATTAATAAAACTAACTTAATCAACTAGAAACTTTCCAGATTATAAAAGCGGCACATGTCTATTACGGAAGAATCTGAAGAATCTGAAAAGTATAAAGAAAATAACCAACGATAATCTTACCACCTAAATATAGTTACCATTAACATTTTGATTAGGGGTTTGATTTCCTGGGTTTATGTGTGCGAAATACACACACACACACACACACGTATATACACACATGTATATATATACATTTTTTCTCCATACAGTTTAACTTGAAAAGCTACCATGTCATAAGCATCTTTCTATGGCATAAATATATTTAATGACAAACAGTATTCTGTTCATGTATATGCCATAATTGAACTAATTGTTCTTGAATTGTTTTATAATACATGTTTCCACTTCCCATGACGTGATAAAAAATCTTTATATAAACTTTTCAGTATTTTAGGTCATTTCTCTAAGGTAGATTACTAGGTCATAAGATATTTTAAGTTTTATTTTATTTTTTTATTTTTATTTTTTTATTTATTTATGATAGTCACACAGAGAGAGAGAGAGGCAGAGACATAGGCAGAGGGAGAAGCAGGCTCCATGCACCAGGAGCCCGATGTGGGATTCGATCCCGGGTCTCCAGGATCACGCCCTGGGCCAAAGGCAGGCGCTAAACCGCTGCGCCACCCAGGGATCCCGATATTTTAAGTTTTAAGATTCTTGAGACATTGCAGCATTTCTTTTTGGAAGGTACTAAGTTATTTTACTCATACTAATGTTAAAGATAAAATACAGTGGATAATCTCCATTACAAAAGCATAATCTACTAAATTGTTGTGAGTTAGAGATAGCTTAAGAGAAAAAGTTTCCTTATAGATTCAGAAAATAAGATGTTAGTACAGCAGGAGTATTCCAAATAAAACCCACAGTCACCCTTCATCAGTGCATTCTGTCCTAGGCAGTTCTGGCTCTGTTCGATGTTCAGTTAGCAGTTTTATGCATCCACCTTCTTGCCGAGATAGGATCACAAGTTGCTTTCAGGGAAACAACAGAGTAAAACAAAAACCTATCTGTAGGTAATGGAAGACTTAAAAATGACTGGTTAATTTATCGCTAATTTTCAGAAGTGTAAGATCCAGTTGGAAACCATGATAAGATTAAGGCATTTGACAAAATTTGATTGTTTCTGTGACATGCAAAACAAGATAAAGATCCAAAAATCTTTAGACAGAATATTTATAAACATAATGATTAACTCTACTGTCAAGAAAGAGTGGATATGTTGTCTAATTTATGAAAATGGAAACCACATAAACTTTACAGAGAGAAAAGATCTTCAGATAAGACCTATAATAGTTTTGACATAATACACCAACAATATACTAAATGTATAGTTAGAATATACCAAGAATATATCAAGAATATCAGGTAAAGAGATTCTGTAAATCTGGAATAGGTCTTAAACTTCTGTGTGTGTGTATAAAGCTGCATAGATAGGTGATAATCCATTTCTACTTGAGAACCACTGGCCTAGAAGATCCTAGATTCAAATTTAAGCAGTTGTGACTAAGTGAACAATATAGGAAACATAATGCAATTATGCCTGAGAATATAGCTGTTGTCTAATATCCAACAGGTTAACTCCAGCACCCTGATAAATGCAAGTGTGTAATGGACAGTGCAGGCATTGACAGTTCTGTAGGAACTTCTCGTACAGCAAACCATTTTTGAAATATTTATGACATCTTAGCCCAGACAGATTTAATCTAAGCATCTGCTCTGATTTGGTATCTCATCAATAGTAACACATCAAATAAACCAAATTATTTCTAGCACCTCTCCTTTTGCAACATGAGAAAACAAATCCTTTGTGATTTTCCAAGACCCCCATGGGAAATCTAAAAAAGACAGTTTTAGGTCTAAAAAAAAAAAAAAAAAACCATTTAAGGATTTAATTTTGGGAAGGCAAAATATCAAAATTGTCAGGAGTTTGAACACTTCAGTTAAGATAGGATTATGGAATATCCAAAAGTGATATTTGAAATATATATTTGACCAAAGTGACAGTAAAGATTTTAAAAGTAAATATTAGGAGTAGCATGATTGTGAAGGACCTTTCCTACACTGAGAAACTTTTGCTTTCTTAAATAACAAAGGACATAGTAATAAGGCAATTGAGGCAGTGTGGGAATGTTCATTAATGGAGAATGTCTCAGAGAGGAGGGAGAAAACTCATTTTATGAAACATGGGAGTCATGGAGGAAGATGGAGGTGGGTCTTATTTTCTCATATGTAAGGACATGGTGGCCCTTCAGGTTAGTCATTGCTTGGAGCACATAAGGGTGAGGGTTTCTTACTCTTTGCTCTCATCCAGGAGCACAGGGCTCAGATGAGATTGAACATTTATCACAAGAGATGTGTGTAAGTGCCCAGCTCACTGTGTGTTTTATTTATAATATTGCACTGAATAGTTTGCACCGAATAGTTTGAAGTAGTTTATTTAATTGTGAATATCTGGACATAATTTTTATAGACTCTTAAACACTAAAGAAAGTTTTTTCTCTTTTTAAAAAATTGCTCTGGTTCATACTTATTTTGGTGCTTTTGCTCCTGAATAGAGAGCTGCCATTTTTAGCTGCCTAATGTTTGTCTATTTAATTTCTTGAAATGAGCTTTTAAAGAGTAGTATTTCATCAAATATAAGATGCCCTTGATTGTAAGATGCAGTATAATTTTATATATCATGAAGGAAAAAATATTGCAATTATACTATGACACAGTGCATTTTGTATCAGTTGTAGGAAGCAGTGTAATATTAGAGATGTTAAAATGTGGAAAAATGTATGTTTTAAAGTCAGTGAAATATGGGGAGGTCTTGACTCTTGCTATTTTGTAAAAAATATTTTATTTGTATTTATTTGAAAGAGAGAGTCAGAGCTCAAGCAGGTGCCTGGGCAGATGGGGAGAACCTTAGGCAGACTCTACACTGAGCACAAAGCCTGACATGGGGCTGTATTCCACTATCCAGAGGATCATTGAAATCAAGAGTTGAACGCTTAACCAACTGACTCACCCAGGTGCCCAACTCTATTTTTTTTTTAAAGATTTTATTTTATTTATTCATAGAGACAGAGAGAGAGAGAGAGAGAGAGAGAGAGAGTGAGGCAGAGACACAGGCAGAGGGAGAAGCAGGCACCACACAGAGAGCCTGACGTGGGACTCGATCCCGGGTCTCCGGGATCACGCCCTGGGCTGCAGGCGGCGCTAAACCGCTGCGCCACCGGGGCTGCCCCCAACTCTTTCTATTTTTAAACTTAATGTGATATATATGGTAGTATATATACAGAAGAAGCTGCTGGCTTCCACAAGATCCTGATAAATTCACAAGGAATAAAAGGGAAGTAGGATGGGGTAGAAAAAAGTGGGGTGTGGTGATTTTTAATTACATAAAATTTAGCATAATTTCAGTCTACCAGTGGGAACCTTTGTTGCGTAGCAAGCTGGGTGCTGACTCCCGCTGATTGTTTTCTGATGTTTCTATTCCAGGAAGCCGTTTGTGATCTTAATTAATTTAACCAATCCTTTGTTGGACTTTCAGGGTGTTTCCATTTCTTTTGCTATTATAAAGTTATGAGCATTTTTTTTAGCTCAATCTTCATGTGCATCCAGGATGTTTTATTAGGATAAGATTCTGAAAATTTAATTGCTGTATCAAAGAGCATGTGTATATATTTTTTTAGTTATAGTCTACTGTTCTTTAAGTACAGAATTTTACATAGTGAATTTTTTTATAATGGGGAAGCAACTATATAGGCTGTTGGCAGAATTTGATAATACAGAAATGAAAGAGACTAGTTGACTAATTAGGCAGGACCTGGTAAGTTCCTCAGGTTGTTTTATTTTAAATTTTTATATAATATTTTTTGTTGTATAATGTAACACAGCTATTTGTGTGTATATGAAATGAATAGTCTGATAAATTGTCCAGAAGTGAAGGTGCCCTTGTAGAGATCACCTGTGTGAAGAAGCAGACCGTGAGCAGCATCCTGGAAATCCCCCACACCGCCACTTTTCTGCCTCTTCTTATTACCCAGACCCCCTGCTCATATTTTTCAGCTTTCATGCAGTGTGGTACTTGTAGATTCATGTGTTTTTTTTGTTTTGGGCAGTAGTGATGCTTTTATTCTTGTTGCTGTAAAATATTCTCTTGTATAGATGTATCAGTGTATTCAGTGTTTTTTAACCATAGTAATCATTTTTAAGTGTCCAGGTCAGTAGTGTTTTTTTTTTTTTAAAGATTTATTTATGTATTTATTCATGAGAGACAGAGAGAGAGAGAGAGAGAGAGAGGCAGAAACACAGGCAGAGGGAGAATCAGGCTCCATGCAGGGAGCCCGATGTGGGACTCGATCCCGGGTCTCCAGGATCAGGCCCTGGGCTGAAGGCGGTGCTAAACTGCTGACCCACCCGGGGTGCCCGGTACTGTTTTAAGTACATTCATTCACACTATTGGGCATCAGGTCTCTAGAACTCTTCATCTTGTACAAGTGACTTCCCCCTCCCCTCCAGCCCCTGGTGATGCCCATTCTACTTTCTAGTCTGTTTGCCTATTTTAGGCACCTCATGTAAGTAGGATCATACAGTATTTGTCTTTTTGTGACAGGCTGGCTTAGCAGAATGTCCTCAAGCTTCATCCACGTTGTCGCATGGCAGGATTTCCTTCTTACGGCCGAATAATATCCCATTGTATGAATATACCACATGTTGTGTATCCGTTCGTCTGTCCACTAACACCAGGGTTGCTTCCATCTTTTTGAAGTTTGTATAATTTTAGAGATCTTTGACTTAATATTGCCAAATGCTTTTCAGAAAATTTGTGTTAATTTTCTTGCCATTACAGTAATTTGTAGGTTTTCGCCAATGGTTTGGTTACTTGTGAGGTTGAACAATCTTTTTTTTAATTATTTTTAAAGATTTAATTTATTTTACAGAGAGAGCACATGCGTGAGTGGGGGAAAGGGCAGAGGAAGAGAAGAGGGACAAGCAGACTCTTTGCTGAGCATGGAGCCTGCCTGACACAGGACTCAATCCCACAATCCTGAGATCATGACCTGAGCAGAAACCAAGAGTCGGATGCTTAACTGAGCTGCCCAGGCGCCCCTGAACACTCTTATGTCAGTTACTTACTTACATTTCTTCCCATTGTATTTTAAAAATTGTTCATATATCTTTCTTCTTGTCTGTGAATTACTTGAGGGTAGTAGCTATCATCTTAGACCTTTTTATTCATGAAGTGTCTAGTACTAAGTCTACTACATGAGATGCCCGGAATGTGTTTGGTAAATGAATGAATACATTTGTATGTGGATGTATTGGGACCTCATAAGGCTATATCCTTGTAGTACTTTTTGGTATGTTATGACCTGTTACAAAAACATCTCTTTTTTTTTTTTTAAGATTTATTTATTTATGATAGACATAGAGAGAGAGGCAGAGACACAGGAGGAGGGAGAAGCAGGCTCCATGCCAGGAGCCTGACGTGGGACTCGATCCCGGGACTCCGGGATTGCGCCCTGGGCCAAAGGCAGGCGCCAAACCGCTGAGCCACCCAGGGATCCCCCTACAAAAACATTTCTTAAAGCAGTTGCATAGTAAATAGTCTCAAGTAGTATTTGATAACTAGACTCAAGTGATACTTGATTAGAAATTATCTTTATTTTAAGCTTTCTTTTTTTCACATTTCTTAGGTTAAATATGTATTTTTTTTTCAGATAGCTTTAAAATGTTTACTTTGGTTTTCTTTTAAGAGAGAAAGAGAAAGGGGTTGGGGAGAGGGAGAGAGAAAATCTCAAGCAAGCTCCATGCCCAGCATGGAACCTGAGGCAGAGCTTGATCTCATGACCCTGTGATCATGACCTGAGCTGAAATCAAGAGGCAGGCTGCTTAACTGACTAAGCCACCCAGGATGCCCCTAAATAGTTCACTTTAAATAAAAGTCATTTTGATCCGTTAAATTTCTTTTTCCTACTTAGTCCATAGCCCATCTAAGTTAATTGTGTAATTGCTTACCCCTTTATTTTGAGTAGATAAGTGTGACAGTACTATTGAATCTGGGCTTAGGATTGTATCACTAATCACTTTGCTGTATCTACTGTCATTAATCTTTGTTAAGTACTCAACCACTAACAGTTTATTTGGAAAGTTTAAAAAAAGATGAATGTATCTTGCCACATATAGGTGTCTGATAGAAAGCATTTTCTGAAACTTTGAATTCTCTGCTCTGGAACTTTTGAGATATTTGCATTGAAGGCTGTTGCACTGAGGTTCTTTTGTGTGGCTTTGATTATGCTTTTTGTGCCTCTTACTCCTTGTGCGTTTGGAGTGGATGATCCTTAGAGGATCCTAAGACAGCCACCTAAGTGAGAACTCTAACACTTTGATGCTTTTGCTTAGATACTTCATGGGTGTGTAATTCTAGGAGTGCTTGCAGGAGAGTGGGTAAATGAGGAGGACCCCAAAGAGGAGGGTGATAGTGTCAGCAGCGGGAGGTAGAGATGCAAAGAAGGGAGAAGAGGTGGGTAGAGACATGCTTCCCAACTCATAGTAGCAGTCATCGTCCTGATGGGCTTATAGAAGGAAAGTCTTATGAAGAATTATAAAGAAAAATGCTTTTCAGGAAAGTTTCTTTGGCAGCATACATCAAATAAACTCCTTTAATGAGAGGTTCCCAGACAGGTTCTCAAGTTATCAGCCTGCAGTAAATTGATAAAATAACAGAGTAGTGATTTAAAAAAAAATAAAATTAAACTTATTTTCCAGGGCTAAATTGTTTTTGAAGATGATGGTGGCAGTAGATTTTAAATATCTTCTATATCTTTCCTTGGCAAGGCAAAATGGTAACAGCCCCTTATTGGTTGCCTTTCAACACACCCTCCCCGCCACTAATCACACATTTAATTTTGGAAATCACATCTTGAACTAAAATAACTTAGAAATTGTTTGATTACATTCATGTATCTGATGAAGTAGGATGTCAGAATAACTTGGGGAAATACTTCTGGAAGCATCAGAAGTATTTGCCGTGAAGTTCAACCTCAAAGCTGACTTTTTACTTTGTAAAAAGCACTTGGCTCTTTGAATATCCAGGTGTTATTTAACAGAAAACCAAAAGGAGTATGTGTGTATTGAGGAATGATTACTAAAAAGGGAGATTCATTAGCTTGACTCTGTGAAAGAAATTTAAAAACTCCACCTTAACTGTGGTGACTGGTAGTCATAGTAGTGTGTGACTTCATCCCATCTTAGCTATTAAGTCTCTTGTACCATATATTCATTTCCAGTGAGACCAGCTTGTAACTGAAGTACCTACCAGGTGTCAGGCATGGGCAGGCCAGGCCATGGGGCTGCTGTGGTGGATAAAGTAAAGACATGACTTGGCTTAGTGACCAGGCCCAGAGAGCTTTCTGAGTTGGAGGTCTCCCCACCTTTAGATTTAGCAGAATTAGGAAGGCTACAAGTTTCAATTAAATCCAATTTGTGGGGGATCCCTGGGTGGTGCAGTGGTTTAGCGCCTGCCTTTGGCCCAGGGCGCGCGCGGTCCTGGAGACCCGGGATCGAATCCCACGTCGGGCTCCCGGTGCATGGAGCCAGCTTCTCCCTCTGCCTGTCTGTCTGTCTGTCTCTCTCTCTCTCTCTCTGTGCGACTATCATAAATAAAAAAGAAAAAAAAAAAAGAAAAAAAGAAAAATAAATAAATCCAATTTGTGAAGAGACCTCACACTGCATCCCCACACAAATTTGCCATTCATCAATAGCCAAATTTTAGGCCTAAGCTGGAGGTTTGGGCCAAATGGAGCTCCTGAGCCCCTTGCCTCTTAGAGTTTGGAATCTCCATTCACACTGACCATCTTCTTCCTCAGCTTCTTGTCGTTGCCAAGATTGGTTCCTCTCTGTCAGCTGTTTGTTCCTCCCTTTTCTAGTTGAGTCATTTCAGAAGGTACTCATCTTATGAATGTACCCATATTCCTCCAGGCAAGTAATACTTTTATTACACATAAGCATAACGTAATACTTGCCCTGTCTTTAAGGAATTTATAATCTAGTTAAGGAGAACAGATAAGGTAATGGAAATTTGATAATTCGTGGTCTGGTGGAGAAATGGTAATAGATTTGCATTTGTCATCTACTTGTGTGCCATCGTTCAAGTGGTGTAACATTTGTTTTATATAACAATTACAAGAAGCTTGTAAAATACATGTGCATTTTTTGGATGAGGAAAATGAGACTTTCATTTTCAGAACACCTGGAGCCAGAACCCATCCATATTTGTTGTATTTTAGAGTCTTTGGTTCTCTATGTTATGTAGTATGTCTGTAGGCATAGATGTGGAAAGGACATGGTGAAGGATCTTAATCATAGTTTGTAATAGCAATAAGAGATACAACAAGAATGATTAATTGCCAAGTAAATTATGCAGGAGTGGAAAGAGATCTCTTTAGGCTGAGATGGGCATGTTATAGTAGCTGAATGTATTGTGAACATTTGCCATTTCGGTAAAAATATTAAAATATCATTTTTTAATGGCTCTATTATTTTCCCTTTTATGGTTATACCATAAACTAAGTTATTACCACTTTCCTACTGTTTTAGATAATACTGCAGTGAACCATTTAGTACACAACTCTGCTCTTCTGGGTGCTCTTGTAAAATTATTTTCTGAATGTAGAATTCAAAAGGAGTTTGAACACTTAAGAATTTTAGTATCTATTGTTAAACATTTGCTTCTGGAAAGACTACAAATGTATGATGTGTAATAGGCCACAAGTAGTGCTTACAGTACTATACTCTTTGTAGCTTTGAGTATTAGAAAAAGTCTTGGCTAATTTAATAGGTCAGAAAAGGTTATCTTGTTTTGAGTGTCTGGTTATCAGCGTAGGTGGAACTGTTTTCATGTTTTATTGCTATTTAAATTTATTTTGTGAATTATCTTTTCTCATTCCTTGCTTATTTTCCTGTTTGGTGTGTTAGTGTTTTTCATGACAGATTTAGTGAGCTACTTACAAATTAAGGACAGTGGGTTTTTTCCTCCATTTGAGCTTTCAGTATGACTTAGTTTTTTTTAATATATTGAAGTTTTAAATGTTTACATAGTTAAATCTTTTTTTTTTTAAAGTTTTCTTTCATTAAAGCTAGAAAGTCCAACACATGTGATTAAGGGAATATAATTTCAGACCCATTTTCTGAAAAAATATCGTATAATATCATTTTCTATAATACTTTATGGAAAAACACAATAGTTTACATATACTGTAAACTGTAAGGGAGCTTATAATGATTTATGTATTTTTGTGTCATTGTAAATCTTATCCCAGTAGCTGTGCACATAGTACGTCCTGAGTAATTTTCATTTGGTAGAATGAATAAGAGTTAAATTCAATGAATTATCACTGACGTGACTTTAATGATTTCACTGGTTCTTGGCACCTTTTCCCCTGGATTCACTGTATGCTCTTATTTTCTGAGAATTAGTGAATAAAAGACAAAGGAGTGCCCTTTCTTTTAGGCTACTGCTTTTTGCATCACTAGTACTATATCTTACATATCTGGTAAGAGCTTTGTTCCTGGAAATGATATTTGAGTGAGAGTTAATTTAGAACCTGTCATAAGATCCCTATTTCCCCTTGTTTTAGGCAGACATAAGATTGCCTTCTTTTCAGATCCTGCTAGTTTGTTAGTGCTTTTTTATTTTTTTTGTTTTGTTTTAAAATTTGAATAATAGGTGACTAAAATGAGTTAATTTGGTCATTGGAGATCTGTATTGTACTGTTTTCTAAATTTATTGCTATTCACAATTTCTTTGAGAAATGAACAAGTAAGACAACTCTTTCTGCCCATGGGTCCTGTCCCTGGGCTTTAATAATAGCACTTAAAAAAAAAATGAATGAGATAACCTTTCTTTGTTTTAGGTGCTAAAACGTTGTACTAACCTTAAAGTATGTATTTGAATTCTGGACTATCAGAAGCATTGTATCTCCAAGTTATCAGAAAGGACTCTAACCGGAATTGGAATTTTCACGGAGCATAAGAGAACTATAGGAGTAAGAATCTTGCTTTTATTGTTTTCTTTTTAAATAGTTTTCTGCAAAATAAATAAACAAACAAACAAATAAATAAATAAAAGTTTTCTGCGCATCAGGAAGTCTCTGGCTCATGTCCAGGTGTCATCATCCCCACATTCCACCCTCACTCCCCAGCAAGAACAAAAAAAGCAGCAGCAGCAAAGATAAAGTAACTTTATTGAGATATAATTCATAGACCATATAATTCACCCATTTGAAGTGTCCAGATCAATTGGTTCAGATACATTCACAGTTTAATACATCTGTGAATATATATGTAACCACTGCTACAGTGAAATTTAGAGCATTATAATCACCTCAAAAAGAAACCTTACAGTCTTTAGCTATTGCAATCTTCAAATCCCCATGCCTCCCAGTCCTGAGTAACCATTGATCTGCCTTCTCTCTCTATATTTGCCTATTTTGAACATTGTATATAAATTGAATGGTATAATGTGGTTTTTAGTGACTGACTTTTTTCATGTAGCTAATGTTTTCAAGTTTCACCCATGTTGTACCATGTATCAGTCTTAATTTATATGGCTGAATAATATTCTCTTTAATGGAAGTACTACTGTTTGTTTATCTATTCATCATTCAATAGACATTGAGTTGTCTCTGCCTTTTGGCCATTATGAATCATGCTGCCATAAATATTTGTGCACAAATGTTTGTGTGGACACATGTTTTCGTTTTTCTTGGATATATACCTAGGGTTGCAAATGCTCCATTGTATGTTTTCCAGTGTGACTGCACCTTTTGACATTTCCACCAGCAGTGTGTGAGAGTTCTGATTTCTTCATATCTTTGCCCACAGTTGTAATTATTTTATTTGTTGATAACCATCCTAATGGGTGTCAAGTGCTATCTTATGGTTTTGATTTGCATTTTCCTAACAATGGTGAGCATTCTTTCAGATGCTTGTTAGCCATTTATATATCTTTGAAGAAGTGTCCAGTCAGATCCTTTCTCCTTTTTTAAATTGGGTTATCGGTCTTTTTTTTTTTTTTTTTTAAATTTATTTGAGACAGAGAGAGAGACAGAGCAAGCATGAAAAGGGGAGAGAGAGGGAGAATCAGGCTTCCTGCTGAGCAGGGGGCCCCATGTGGGGTTTTGATCCTAGGACCATCTGAGACACTTAACCATCTGAGCTACCCAGGTGCCCTTGGGTTATCCGTCTTTTTATTATTGGGTTATGAGAGTTCTTTGTGTATTCTTGATAGGTCCCTTATCCAGATACATGACTTGCAAATATTTCTCTCATTCTGTGGGTTGTCTTTTTCACATTCTTGATAGTATTCTTTGATGCACAAACATTTTAAATTTTGAGGAAGTCCAACTTTATTTTGTCCTTTGTTGCTCATATTTTTGGGTCATATCTAAGAATCCATTGCCAAATCTGAGGCCTTACAGATTTACTTCTGCTTTTGCTTAAGAGTTTTATAATTTTAGATCTTACGTTTAGGTCTTTGATCCATTTATTTTATTTTTTTGTATATATTTTTTTTTATTGGAGTTCGGTTTGCCAACATATAGTATAACACCCAGTGCTCATCCCATCAAGTTTTAAATTGATATTTGTATGTAGTGTGAGTTAAGGGTCCAACTTCATCCTTTCGTGTGTAGCTACCCGATTATCCCAGCTTCATTTGCTGAGAAGACTCTTCTTTTCCCATTGAATAGTCTAGGCACCTTGTCAAAAATCATTTGATCATAGGCGTAGGTTTATATCTGCACTCTCAGTTCTGTTCCATTGATTTATGTATCTGTTGTATGCGATAATCACAGTATCTTGATTGTTGTTAACTTTTATAATAATTGCAAGGGGAAGTCAGGAAGGCGAGTCCTTCAACTTTAGTCTTTTCTAGGATTGTTTTGGTTGTCTTTATTTTTTTAACTCCTTATATCCCTGTGTCTAGAATAGTGCTTAGGATATAGTAATTTTTAGTGAGCATTTATTTCAGGGATGGTTTAGAGTAAATAGTTCAATTTCAATTTGATTGGTAAATTGGTATCTCTAAATACTTTCCCAACTGTAGCTAACACATTTTCAGTATATTTTATACTCAGTTCCTTATTATTCCTGTCAATAAGTTTCTAGTAATGAAGTATATCATGGGAGTAGGTTGCTTTTTAAAGGTCGTGTATGCACTGAGGAAAGAATCATAGATAAGGAAAAAGGCATCAGCAAAGGTTTTAGTGATTAACCAACACAATATTAAGCTGTAAAGAAGTATTGAGACTCAATATAATTAAAATTATTCTTGCAGGAGAGGTATATATTTGTATACTTAAATGTAAGCTTTCAGAAATTGAGTGGCTTCTTGTATTAATATATTAGAACTTTTGTTTGGGTGATTTTAAGTAGTCACAAAAATTTAGTGGCATTTTGTTTCTGTTAATCATTTTTTTCTCCCTCGGCAGGAGAACTTAGAGTAATAAAACTATTTATAGTTTTTCTGATGAGCCCAATCAAGGACCTGTCAAAAATGCTACATATTTGTTTGGTATTCTGGTACCATCTATAGTTGAGAAGTATGTCATTTTTTGTATATTTGTATATTTAAGTGATAACCAGCTTTGTCTTTTAAGTCTGAAGGTTTAGATCTTCTGTATTCCTTTTTAAAAATTAGAGGTCTATGAAGAATCTTTCTGATCTTATATAAATTGTAGAAACTGGGAGCGTTTTAATTGCTACAAAATAAATTGGTTGGATTTGACTATTTGTAAATGTTTTAACCTTTAAGATGAGATGATGTTTGCCTTTCTGTATTATTTTTGTCTGTAAACAAAATTTTCCCTCTTCTTTGTTTCCTAAAGTAATTGCTATATGATTCTATCATAAAATACTTTAGCTAGACTGTGGAGTTAGTCACTTTGAAAGTCATTCATTGCTTCTCTTTATATATGTTATAGATAGATAGTGTATCATTTCATTATGACACTAAAAAAATCTAGAGCAATTTTTAAATTAAAAATTTATAAATATATTGTCTTTAGTGCTATATAATAAACCTGTCTATCTATCATTTTTTGCATAAGCTTAAATATGGAACAAGTGTTTTCAGACATTGGATGATAAGACTGTACCCGATTGTCATCACTGAGACAAGGGAAACAAAGTGCGCCCTATAATTACCTTGATTTTTCTGCCTATAAGGTGTTCCAGGCTGTGGTACAGTCTAAATCCCAGGCAAAGCAGAATGGTCTTCTTGAATTGAAGGAGCAGATTGGAATTCAGGGAGACTGAGGCAGTTGGAAGTTGAGGGCAGAATTCTAGAGAGGAAGGAATGATATTGAAAAGAGTACCAGAATCTACGCAGGCCCCCTTGAGTCTTTGAATGCAAGATGCACTTGTATAGAATAGAAGCTCTGCAAGGTTAGGCAAAGAGCCATTGGGGAATTGTGAGCTGAAAGGTTGCTATAGCTCACATGGGGCTTGAAGGGTCTTGAATTTCCACTGGTCAAAGTGGAAAGTTTTTGTTGTGTTGATCACTTGGGACATGTGATAAAGATTTGGAAGATTCATATCTTAGTAGTGGGGTAACTGTTCCTAGAGCAAAGGCATGTCTGAAATTACCCGAAGCAAGCTTGAAAACAAATCTTGAAAGGATAAAGTGGAATTGCAAATAATAATAGCTTGTTTAAAAAAAAAAATTCCTATACTTTTTAAAGAACAGCAAAATGTAGACATTCAGCCGCATAAAATTATAATGTCTAACATCCAACCAAAAATTACTAGACATGCCTGTAAGCCCTAAAAGATGACCTATAACCAGGAGAAGCTTTCAGCCAATAGAAACAATCCCAGAAATTTCAAAAATGACAGAAGTAGAAGAAAGAGTTGTTGATATAGTTATAATTATATTCAGGTATTTAAAGGGAAACATGAACATTGGAAAAAAAAAGATATAAAAAAGACCAAATGGAAATTTTGAAGATGAAAAAAATACAATATCTGAAATGACAAATACACCAGATGGGATTTTCCAAAGACTAGACATTGTAGAAAAAAAAATGACTGAACTTGTGAACATAGCAACAGAAACTATGCAAAATGTAGTACAGAGTAAGGCCAGGAAAAATGTACAGAACAATGATAACATGAGAACATATCAAGTCATCATCATATGTGTACTTGGAGTTCCTGAAAGAAGAAAGAAAGAGGGGAAACTGAAAAAAAAAATTAAGTAACTGTAAATGTTTCAAATTTGGGCACTATAAACTCATTGATTCAAAAAAATTTGGTAAGCCCCAGGAAAGATAAATACAAAGACAACCATCACTGGAAAAAAAATCACTGCTTGAATTTTGTTCTTCTATAGTTTCTACCCTTGTCAGTCTTATAAATAACTTTATTCTTGTGTGTCTTCTCTCACATTTCTAGTATTGTATTACATGAAATGTTTTCCATTTTTCTCATTTACCAAACCACTATATTCCATGCTTACTTAAAATCTTTTTTTCCCCAAAGGCTTTGCCTCTATTGTATTTAGTTATTGCTTTGATTATGAACCGTTTAAGAATTTATTTATTTATTTATTTGGATTTATTTATTCCTAAATTAACTGTTACTAAATTAAATGTAATTTATTTTAATTAACCACTTTTGCAGGGAGTATGGAGGATTGTGTTATCCTAAACGTACAACAAAAGTGTGTCAAAAAGATTGAAAATTATTTTATTAGTTGGTTCACTTCATGACATTCATGTGATTTTTAAGTGTGTTTTTTGTGAAGCCAGTATTTGTGGTTGGGAAGGGATTTGTCTCTCTTCTTGGCTACTGTGGAAGTGACCTTGTAGATTGAATATTGATTTTGAATTAGTTATGCATCTGAAACCTTTATCCTTTGAGTGTCTAATACATGTCAGGATGAGGGATTTTGAAGAGAACCCTGCTAGATGTGTGGTAAATATTGTCTAGGTCATTGCTTCTCTACCTTTTTTGGGTCATAGATTGCATTTGAGAATCTGATGAAAACTGTGAACTCTTGACTCCCCTGAAAAATGCACATAATAAAAATTTACATTCATTGTTCAGGGATTCATGGTCTGGTGGTTGAAGTATAAAGTAATATAGATTTGATGTGTTAACTTTTTTTTTTTGGCTTTTCCTATTTTTTTTTGTACATGTTGCATTTAATTGTATACTGTGAGACATTTCTTTCTGAAGCTGTAGGTGGTGTTTATTTTTGGCATACACAGGACTTTTAGGTCGCACATTTCCAGTAAATTTCACGTTGGCCTTATATATTCAACCACAGTTACCAATTATGTTCCCTTGAGTGAAGAAAGCTATATAATTAAAAATAGGAGCTTTTATTTTTTTGTCTCCTAAAATTGTTTTAGACTCATTTAATTTTTTTCCTAGTTTACATAGTTTTTAATTAGGAGAAAGTTATATTTTTCACGAGACAACTTTGTGTGTGTGTAAATCTTTAATTACATCTTTGGTGTTGGGTAGTGCTTTAATTGTTGTTAATGTGCCATTTCTAAGGATTTCATAATCCCTACAGGCATTGTTTCTCTCAGGTGAACAAGTTTTTTTTTTCTCTTTTGGCCCCTAACCAATGAGTTGATCTTGCTTATTAAAATAGTATAGACAGAAGAGTTGTTTCGATTGACTTTGAGACTGAGTAGTGTGTGAATAGCCTGTGTGTGAAAAAGTCTGCATGGCGTTAGAGAACCGTGCCTCTGTGTCTGCCTGTCCAGTAGCGGATGGTGATAGGGTAGACACCGAGAAGAGAAAGGTAGGTTCTCTCACGACTGTCCCCTACTTAGTGCCCATCCAGCGGCACTTTTCTGTCGGGACAAGGGGGCAGCGTGGTTGGCTGGCTGCCTGTTCCCGGGGGCGCACGTTTGCTCTGCTCACTCTGCTCTGGGCGTTGTAGTTTTCAGCAACTCCGCTGAGCTCTGCCCTCTTCTGTGTCACCTGTGTCTCCTCTCCTCCTTCCAGTCATGCCTTCAGAGCTCTCGAATCTCAGAGGCCGCCTTGTTCTCCTCCTCCCAGTTCTCAAGGCTCGGTCCTGTCTACCAGCATACTCTGTAATCTTTGATAGTCTTACTGAGCGCTACACTCTAAAGACTTGGGGGTCTATACTCGTGTGCTGTATATCTAGTTCTTTCTATAGACTGAAAGCTTGGAGGAGGCAAGAATGGTGACTTTCTCGTTCAGTGATGTATTTTTTGCCAGCTCCTAGCACAGCACTTTCCAGGAGGGTCATTGTTGAATGAGTGACGCAGTTATTGTCTTGGAGGAGCTAATTGTGTCATTGACACACCTACACACACAGTAAAGTACCAGTTAATGGGTATTTTTAACTCTAAATAAACCAATCACTAAAACAAAGACCTGAGAAACAAACAAAAACAAAGAATAAAATAATATACATTTAAATTTTTGTATTGTCCCCTGTCACATCTCTTATACAAAATCCTGTTCTGAATGAAAAAAGTTGCTAATTTCAAAATATTGTTCTCTGATTTAAAAGGCTTGTTTTTCTGTCCCTCTATGCTCTTTTTTAGACAAAAACACACACAGGTTTACACAAAGTGAATGAAAACACTAGCCTGATCTGAGGAATGCTCTGTTAGAGGACCAGTATATATTAGTGTTCCACGGGGGGACAGGGTGTAATTCTTAGACGTGGTAGAGAAGGTGAATAGCTACCTGAAAGAGAGGATTTGAGGTAGGCCTTTTATTTTATATGCAGAAATAAGGGCAAGAAAAACCCTCACTTTTTCTTTTTTTCATTTAAATTGTAGTCATACTGTGTCCCCAGGCTAATTGAGACTCAATATTTTAGCTAGGCTAACACCTTTATTTATAGGCGAGGAAATTTAGATGTGGAGTGGTTAAAAGACTTCAGCAAAGATGTGAGTCCTGCAGCTGAGCAGAGAGCTAGTCTCTGAGCTGTTCCCATGCTCTTTCTCCAGCTGGTAGGGACATCCTTCTATAGGGAGAGTAATTTTCCGTGTCTGCCACCAGGAAGGGGCCGACATCCCAGCAACCAAGCTTGGGGTGCGAGGGGTCTGTGCTGTGGAGGTAGACCAGGACTCCAGTTCTGGCCCAGGTCTTTTCCACCTGAGCACACAAGTTACCTTTGCAACTGTTTTTTCTATTATATACATTAGAGATATCCATAGTACCTTTGGGGGTCATCAGGAAGGTTAAATGAGTTAACATTTGTAAAGTGCCTAATTGACTACCTAGTGTATAATAGGTATTTGATGATGAATACCTCTCATCATCAATGAGAATTGGCCCTCTGGGCAAATAATCCTAAAATGGATTCATAAGGCTCTGTCAAAGATTAAGTGAAATTATGTAAGATAGTTAGCATAGTGCCTGGTAAATGGTCAGAACTCAGGATCCAGTGGTAGCATAAGTTACACTGTTAGAATGGAAATTGTTCATTGCTATGTAACAGATTATACAGCTGATTAAAAACAAATAGAAATATGATGCATATCCCCATTTTGGAAGTTACTAATTTAAGTGGCATTTCTTCACCTATTATTTGAAATTTTTTTACAACCACAGTCATCAGTTATATTGATAAAGAATTGCTTAAAATAATACTAAAAATTTCATTTAGTCCTGGTTCTTAGTCTTTTGTATCTGTACAGTAATGTCATTTATTCAGCATTATCATGTAACTGTCCCATACAACATTATTAAGGTAACTAATTAATTCTAAAATAATTTTTATTGTAGAATAGTTTAGAGACAATTGCAAAGATAGTGCCTCATTTCTTCTTTTGTTAAATCTCACTGTGTACATTTGTCACAACTAGTGAACCAGTATCGATGCGATATTCTTTACTAAATTCTGTGCTTTATTCAGATTTTGTTCATTTTCCCCTAATGTTCTTTTCCCAGTTCTAGACCCCATCCAGGATATCCCATCACATGTAGTCACGTCTTCTTAGCTCTTTCTCACCTTGTTTTTGAAGACTTTAATAGTTTTAAGGAGTGCCAATCAGGTGTTTTGTACACTAGTCTTCTATTTGGGTTTGTCTGCTGTTTTTATCATGGTTTGACTAGAGTTACGGGTTTTGGGAGGATGGCCACACAGATGAAGTGCCTTTCTCATCGTATCAGGGCCCATGTTCTCAGCATGACTTTTTACTGATGCTGTTAACCTTGATCACTTGGCTGAAGGCTGAGAATGTTTTGTCAGTTTTCTCTACTATACAGTTAACATTTTTACTCTACTTGTCCATGCTCTCTCTACTCCTTGGAAGTGAGTCACTAAAAGTGAAGTTCACACTTAAGTGGTGGGGAGTTAAACTCCACCTCCTTGAGAGGGGAGTTTCTACATAAATTATTTGGATTTTCTTCTGTACAAGAGACTTGTCCCATTTCCCATTTATTTATTTATTTTTTAGTAATTATATCACTATAGACTCATGGATTCATTGTTATAATTGGATATAATTCTGTATCTTTATTTTGTGGCTCAAATTTTTCCAGCTTTTGCCAGTGGGAGCTCTGCTTCTATGTCCTTCTAAAGTACTCTCATTGGTTTGTTTTTTGTTTTTTGAGCACTTCCTTCCTTGCTGGCACTACAAGGTGCTCCAAGCTCATATTACATCTTCCCCTCGCTCTGGTCCTGGACTCAGCCATTTCTCCAGTGAGTCCTGGTTCTTCAATTGGATCATGATGTTGGAAACCAAGATCTGATCTCAGATAAATGAGCTTTTTCTGTGCTGATGTCAAAGCAGAGGTAAGAGATTTTATGTCCCAGTTGTCTAATTGCTTTCCTCACTTTTCTTTGCATTTTATGCCACCGAAAACCTGGGCGAATAGATCTCATATGCTTGTATTTCCTAGATCTATCCCCCCAAACAGGTGGGGTTCATCTTTTGAATGTATGTGTGTGTCATAGGGCATATTTATAGTTAACTATTTAAAAAATCGAATTAGAAAGAAAGATAACTTGAGCTAAGGAGATTCAGACAGCTCATGTGCTTCCCACAGTAAGTAGCTCTTCCGTTACTTGATTTCTAAGAATGACAGGGAGTAATTCATGACGGGAAGTGTTTTATTTGTTTTCAACAAATAAATTCAATTTAGAACAAAGGAATTTAAAAAATGTTCTCGTTTGTGAGAGTAGGTAGAGGAACATCATAATTCTTTTGCCTACCTTTGAAGTTTTAAACATTTTTCTTGTTTCTCCCTAAATTCTGTAATGTTTTGTGTGCACTTGGCATGGTGGAAGACCATTTGCTTCTCCTCCCAGCTTTGATCCAGTTTTTCGTCTTCCAACTTTTCCTGCTTAAGCCCCACAGTTGTCTTTAGTTAAGCCTAAAACAACCTTTTGAATGAATTAGCATTCTTATTTTATGTTGCTTTCTTTAAATTTTTTTCCATTGGCATTTCATCATCAAATGCATTCACAGCAAGACTGACATGCTTATTTTCACTTCTTGTGTTGAAAGGACATCCTCCCACCTTGCTCCCTGAGCATTCCCCCTGTACAACTTGTTGTATGGCTGAAAGGCCTCAAGGAAGTGCATCTCAGAAGGGTTTTTGTTCCATTTTGATTGTCTCCTTGCTAATATGTATACATATGATCTAGTGTTGATTTGCAGAGTTTTGGAAAAATATATATATATACATATATATATATATGTATCTTTGAAGCCATTAGAACTGGTAAAAAATAAGAAAGTGCATCTGAAAATATCTTATTCTTTGCACTCTTGTTTTTAAGTCCTCAACTCTTTACAGCAAAATTGCAGAAATAACAGGAATAATCACATTTGTCTTGCAAGCTGTAACATGACTCCTATGTATTTAAATACCTAGAGCTTCTCTCTCTCTTTCTTTCCCTTTCTCTTTTGGTTCTAGTTCTTTTCAAGTAGTTTTCTACTTAAGCAGAAGTTAGAGATGATAATATGAAGTGTTTAAAGCATTTTGTTACATTTGTTTATGTGGTTTTATAAGACTTTATTTTCCAGAAGCCTTCATCTGAAAATATATTTTTTAAAGTATATAATTATTTTATTTCTTAATGATGAGCAGGATATATCCATGTGGAGTAACTGTTCTTTTTATATATATTTGTTTTTAGTCTTTGTGTTCTTTTTTGTTCTACTTAGTATAGGAGTGATAAAATCTACTTTGTGTAAATCTGTGACATAAAAGACTTTTGCCAGAAGATCTAAGGCAGGGCTTATCCATGCAACCACTTAACCCTTTCCAAGATGAGACCCTGTCCATTTCTTCTATAAAACATATCTGCTGATGCTCACAGCATCATGACTGCTTATGACTAATAGGCTACTATCTGGAATGCCCGTGCCATTCTTTTTCCACCAATTAAAATATATGCTTATCAAGAGTTCCTTGTTTGTTCCTAAATCTATATAGGTCTACTGTATGTTTTAATTGTTATTGCATAATTTAGCAAACTCTTATACAAATAGATGAAATGTGAATACAAGAGAGAATTATGATTTCCATATAACTGGAATTGCAGTGCTTTGGAAAGCCTCAAGATAGGTCACAAGAAGAAAATTGCTATCAAATAGACCTAGGAAAGAGTTGTTAACATTTAGAAAGAAAAATCATGAAAATCCAGAAAAATTGCTCCATGGAAGTCTTTAGATTCTTGTTCTATTTTAATGAAATAGTGTAGATTGTAGATACTACACTTGGTTGCAGTGTTTGTGACCCATGACTTCTCTCAGGGACCCATACTACAAAACAAGGCTGTGGCCCTCATCAAAGTGCTGTTGGATTTAATCTCATTCATGGGCTTACAGCAAAAGTAAATGTTTTAAATTTTATATTTGTGGTAGTTATCTATATAATTTAACAAGACACACCAAAGCTTAATGGCTTAAAATAAAAACCATTTACTATCTATTATGGTACTGAGTAGTTCTTTTGCCTCTCATGATGTTGGCTTGGGTTCAGGGACAGCTGGAAGGTCCAAAATAGCCTCACTCACAAGCTAGCAAGTTGGTGCTGGCTGTCAGCTGGAAGCTCAACAAGATTTTGACCTAGCTAGGTTCTCTTTCATGCAGCTTCTCCACCTGGCTAGGCTGGGCTTCGAAGATCGTGGCAGTCTTAGAGCAGTTGGACTTCTTACATGGTGGCTAGCCTCCCCTGAAGTACCCAGCTGTAACTGACCCAGTGTCACTTTTACTATGTATCATTAGTAAAGCAGGCACAGGGTCACCCCAGGTGAAGAGGAGGTGATTATAGAAAGGTGTGTGAATACTGGGAGGCCATCAAAGTAACCAGCCACCAGAGATGTTTCAGTTTAAGTGTGCATGTTTTATTTTTAATGCTTTTGACCTGTATTTTTAAAATTACCTGGCTAACCACAGGTCCCAGTAACATTTGATAAGAAGGCTTCTAATAAATGAAGGAGTTTGCAAGCAGACTTATTTATAGTAATTTGATAAAAACTTGTATTCTCGGGGATCCCTGGGTGGCTCAGCGGTTTAGCGTCTGCCTTTGGCCCAGGGTGTGATCCTGGAGACCCAGGATCCAGTCCCGTGTTGGGCTCCCTGCATGGAGCTTGCTTCTTCCTCTGCCTGTGTCTCTGCCTCTCTCTCTCTTTCCTTCTCTCTCTCTCTCTCTGTGTCTCTAATGAATAAATAAATAAAATCTTTTGAAAAAATAAATAAAACCTGTATTCTCACTAATAAGAGTGGGACATAAGAATTTCAGCCCATGTTAATCTGATTCCCAAACCATTATTCCTTATACCCCATTGCAGTTGTTTTGGATAGTAGATAGTTATCTTGGCACCTAGGTTACATAATTACAATAATATTAATGGCAGAAATCGACCATCATTTAGTTCTTGCAGCCTTTAAAAAAATCACATTCTTCAAATACTTGTGATTGTATTTTAATAGATTTTGGATAATGATTAAGTCTAAAGTATCAAAGATAACATTTTTGCCTCACAGATTCACTTGTTTAGTAGGTAGTTGTGGGTACGTAATCTGCACCAGGACAGACAATGGAGAAACAGTGGTAAAATGATAGATGGGGTCCCGGCCCTCATAGAGCTTTGAGTCTGATTGAGGGGTGAGGGGATAGTTCTTGTTTGTTTCCATGGGAGATACTTTTCTTTTCCTAATCTACTTTTGTTTGAAAAAGAAATAAAATTTAGTTAAAAAAGAAAGTCTGTCTTGAAAACGAATACTCAGTAGGTTTATAAAGATCTTGTACTCTGAATCAATGAAGAAGTAACTAGTGATAAGTATGAGTTTTCACAGCAGCTTCCTTGGAGGTTAGCTGGTAAATGTTCAACAATAGGCTGACAATATAGATCAATTGACTTATTAATTAAATGGCTCTTACAATACGAACCAACCATGCAGCCTCAAAATTAGCTTAGCTCCTTTTGATGTATACTGCTTGCCCAGTAAACTGTACAAGTTCTTAAAAAAGGAAACCTAGAAAATCTACCGTCTCTGCTTCCCTCCCCCTCCTTTCCTTTCCCTCAACAGCAGCAATCTCCTTTTAATTATTATTTAATAGAGAATAGGTTAATGAGGAGGTAGAGGTGGCAAAGAAGACCTCACACAGGTGAGCTTAAGTGACTAAAAGATCTTAATTCTAAGGATTTTGCTAAGGAACTAGTAGTGAAGTATTTTTTTTTTTTTAGGGCTTTTGCAAAACCACAGATGTTTTTGAACTCCTCTAATCCAACTTTATTATTTTATGGATGAGCTATTTCAGGCACCATGTGGTTTACCTACTGTGTCACAGCAAAACTATGTAACCTCAAGTTACTTGAATTTTTGTCTTGTCTTCCACACGTTTTCCATTGAAAAATGACCAAACTCCCTCAGATTGAGTTCAACACATACTTTTCTTAGACCAGATTTTATGTCAAGTGAATAGTACTTGGCAAAGTTTTATGTTAAAAGAGTGAGACATTGTTTAATGTGACTGTCAGAAGTTTAGCATCAGAAAGAAATTTCACATTTATGTGTTTTTCAACACAAATAAGGCCAGTGTTTCCGGGCAATTGATGTAGACCTTGTACTACTTTCCTTATCCAAAATAATTGGTATCCATGGAAACATTCTGAACTAGTCAACTGACCACATTAGCTCATCTCATATGAGCTAATACAAAATGAGGTTTTGAATGGTTTTGGTTAGTTAATTGAAATGATGCAAGTTCTTTTGAACTTACCACTAGTGTTTATATTCCTAGATTTTGTGTATAAGTTTTTTTTTTTTTTTTTTTTACAGAAAAATTTTGCTTAATGTCCCTTCACACTGCACTATTACATATTGCTTCTAAGTTAAGACTCCCAAACAAAGTTGTTTTTCCCTGGCTCCTTTTAAGATTTTTTCTCTTCATCATTGGTTTTTAGGAATTTGATTATGATATGCATAATCAAAACCAATAGTTTTTTTCAAATTGTTCTGCTTGGAGTTTGTAGAACTACTTGGATCTGTGAACTAAACAGTTTTCTTCAAATTTGGAAAATTTTCAGCTCTTAATTCTTTTTTTTTTTTTTTTTTTTTATTTATTCATGAGAGACACAGAGGCAGAGGCCTAGGCACAGAGACAGGCAGGCTCCCTATGAGGAGCCCGATGTGGAACTTGATCCCAGGACCCTAGAATCACGACCTGAGCCAAAGGCAGATAGATGCTCAACCACCGAATCACCCAGAGGTGTTCCTCAGCCCTTAATTCTTAAAATATTTTTTTCTGTGCCTCCCTTTTTCATTTTAGATTCTAGTAATACATGGGTTACACTGCTTGATATTGTCTCACAGATAACTGATGCTATGTTTTTTCTTTTTTTTCTGTAATCTTTTTCTAATTCATGTTGGGATAGTTTCTGTTGCTGTCTTGAAGTTCACGGATCATTTCTTCTGCTGTGTCTCATCTGCTTTTAAATTCTATACAGAGTATTTGTCATTTTAGGTACAATTTTCATTTTTGCAAGTTCTACTTGAGTAATTTCTGGTCTGCTTATTGATCTTTTTCCCCTTGTTTGGGTCATAGTTTCCTTTTGTTTGATAGCTCTTGATAGGATGGCAGACATTATGCATAGTATCTATTGAATGCTAGACTTTAATTCCTTTAAATATTTTTGGACTTTGTACTGACATGTGTTTTTTTGTTTGTTTGTTTGTTTGTTTTTAAGATTTTATGTATTCATGAGAGATACAGAGAGAGAGGCAGAGCCTGAAGCAGAGGAAGAAGCAGGCTCCCTGTGGGGAGCCTGATGTGGGACTCAATCCCAGGGTCCTGGGATCATGCCCTGAGCCAAAGGCAGATGTTCAACCACTGAGTGACCCAGGTGCCCTTGTACTGACATGTGTTAAGTTACTAAGTTACTTGGATGGAATATATTAACATATCCAATAAGTGTGTGAATACCATCTTGATGGAGTTAAGTAAATCCTAAGAAAGTATTAAATGTATAAATTCATCTTTATTATAATGTCTGTTCTAAAATTCATTTTAATTATGAGTTATATAGTGGCTGGCAGCACCACATGGTACGTTTTTCTACCTCATTTTCTGTGTGGCATAATGAATAAAGAGTGATGAAATACACTGTTTTTTCTTATTTTAATGCATCATTTATGACAGTATTCCTCTGCTTCCGTGTGATTCTGTATGTCTCCTGTTAGAAAATTAGATAATTCGGAAATACTTTGGAATAAGTAGTGTTTATTGTGTCTGTGAGGGTATAAAGACTGAGGTAGATGACTTTGTTTTATGATAGGTGTGGGTTTAAAAACAAGAGATCTTCATCTTCTGTGCAAGTATTACAGGGACTTAGTTTTCTGCTTTTATTTGGAGAGTGCAGCCAAATGAAATTTTCCATGGGTAGAGAATAACTTGTCCATAGTTGGATGACAGCACAACACAAATATTTTTTTCTGTTTCCCCAAATTAAATTTTTCATAAAAGTTAACATTTTTATTATATGTATTGTCTGATTCTTTTTATCTGCCAAAGCACCAGACTTGTTTCCATCATACATAGATTAGAGAAGGGTACTTATTTGAAAAATAAACTATTCTCTTCAGATCATGACTCTGTCCTTAGCTCTGGGGGTTTGCCATTGAACTTGGCTTACTGAAGTTTGGGTGTTTTCAGTCCTTCTTCAAAAAATCCTTTTCCACTTTTACTTGCATTTTATTAATTTATTCATCCACATGAGACTACAGGGTACCAGTAAAACATACCATTTTATATGCCTGTTTTATATTTTAGTGTTTCCCTAATAGCTATTTATTTCCATTGTTTTGATTATTTTGAATATTCACAACTGAATTTTCTGAAGTTTTTTTAGAATGTTGACTTTACAAATTATGTATTAGTCTTTTTTTTTTTTTAGTTTTAGGAAGATTTGTCAGGTATGCAGTCACCTATGTTCTAAGGCTGGGATGTAGCTTTAGATCTTCTGACTCCTGAGTTCATGTCTCTCCTCATTGCAGAGAGCATGTTGTAAACAAGGTCTTGTATGTTCCTTTATCTGACTCCATTTTTCTATTTACCCTGGCATTCCCTGCTGTCTGGCCTCGATGTATTTAACTGCCTAAATATTTGTGCTGTAGTTTTGTAGTGATTACCATTACCGTTCTAATATATGAAATATATTATTGTGCTGAGACACTGAATGGTTTTGAACACTATTCTAGAAACTTGGAGATACAAAAGTAATGCAATACATTGTCTTTACCATTGACTTTATCTTAGAGGGGAAGAAAAAAGTTACAGTATTGAATTTGAAAGGATTTAGAAGATGCTACAAATATTAAAATGATCTCCAGTCCTGTACCGTGGTGAACTCAAAGGTGGATTTTTCTTTCTTTCTTTCTTTCTTTCTTTCTTTCTTTCTTTCTTTCTTTCTTTCTTTCTTTCTTTCTTTCTTTCTTCTCTTCTCTCTCTCTCTCTCCTTCCTTCCTTCCTTCCTTCCTTCCTTCCTTCCTTCCTTCCTTCCTTCCTTCCTTTTTTCCTTTTCCTTTTCTTTTCTTTCTTCCCTTTCCTTTCCTTTCCTTTCCTTTCCTTTCCTTTCCTTTCCTTTCCTTTCCTTTCCTTTCCTTTCCTTTCCTTTCCTTTCCTTTCCTTTCCTTTCCTTTCCTTTCCTTTCCTTTCCTTTCCTTTCCTTTTCTTTCCTTTCTTTCCTTTCTTTCCTTTCTTTCCTTTCCTATTTTTATTTTTAAGGAGGCTCTGCACCCAATGACCCAGTGTGGGTCTCAAACTCACCACAAGGTCAAAAGTCACTTATCCTACTGATTAAGCCAGCCTGGCGCCCCTGTTCCTAATGTTAAGCAGATGAAGTAAGGAACTCAGGTTCCTTCAGTGGGTAACAAATGAGTCTGGGACTTCCAAGGCTTATAAAAGGAGTAGTAGCAATCATTGAGTGAACCCCCAGTCCATTATTACTCTTTTGTTAAGCATGCATTATTGGATTTAATCCTCACTGGAGTCTAAGTATTATCCTTATTTTGGAAATGTACAGTGTGGAGATTTTAGATAATTTGGGCAATCACCATAGCTAATCACCAGGGCAGTCAGGATTTGAACCAAAGTCCCTCAGAACACAAAGCCTGCAGAGTTAATCATTCCAAACCTATGCTAGTAATAGTAAGCACCACAATGCAGGGAGAGGAGATTAGTGGCCTTGTCATTGATGGACATATCTTCTTGTCAGCTGAATCAGCTATTTTGCAGTGAGTGTAGAAGTGGTTGTAGGAAATTTCAAGTTCATCTGGAAGTTGTATTATTTGTTGTATGACTGTGTGATACTTCAGTTATAGATGTAGTTAGCCTAAGGGAACACACCTATTTAAAACTTATTTCTAAATTTGCTCATGGTTTAATTTGTGGTCATTAGCTTTCAGGGTATTTCATTTGTATGTCTTAATGTGTGCACATATGTATGGGGGCACGTGTACTCACAATACCTAGAGTCATTTCATCTGATTAAATCAGTTTTGACCTGTTAGAGGGATTCTTTATGGATTTCAGTGCTATAAATTTATATAATTCTGCAGCATTTTTATTTTTTGAAAGTTCATTTTCTGAAGTTTTATTTGTTAGTATAATTCAGCAATAATGGTGTCATATATTTTAGAGTGGTTTTTCTTTTTCCACCTCAATTTTGTAATAGCTTTGATTTTATATCAAGATATAAATTGCCAGGAAGAACACTGGTTATATCTTGGATGTAGTTTGGAGTTTGATTTATAAAATATGAAGTTTATTTTAGAAAGAATATTCAGAATGAGATAGATGGTGCTGTATATTTGAAAGGAGCTATGTGATTGATTCCTTCTAGTTTGCTGTTTGGGGATTGTATTTGTTCTGTTTGTATCAGTAAGCTTTTTCATTTTTGTTAGCTTTGCAAAATAGAACTTTATCAAAATAGTGATGTTACTTGAGAAACTGGCTGGGGATAGAGGATTGGCAGGAAGCATTACCAGAGAATAAGGTGATGAGGAGTGTATTTTGAAGGTGAAGAGAACCTAATTCCTTTTTCTTCTTCCACAGCGTCCTTCTCCCCTACACCCTCCCACCCCCCCGCCCCCACCAGCTCTGTTCTGTAGTGGTTAGCAGAGGACATAGAAACATTGACCTGCTGCTCCCCGGATCACAGTAAAGTGTTCGTATGCTTCCTGTTCTGTGTGCTTCCAAAAGAGGAAGTACTTGCCCACTCGTGCACCGGGCCTCCAGTGGCTAGCACACAAGTACATGCTTCGTTCTCTTTCATTTGTATCTTCTAGTCCTTTGCTCTCTTGTTCCTCAGTCTGTGCGTTTTTAGGTTTAAGCTCCTGTGTGTCAGAATTCTGTAAACAACAGGAACCGCCCGCCAGTTTTGCCTGCACAGTACTCCTGCTGTTTGCGGTCAGAGCAGAAGCCACCGCAGACCTTACTCCCTTTGGGCGAAAGAGAAGTTCTCCTCTGAGTTCCACAACTAACGATAGAGGAGAAAGACCACGTTGCCGAGGAGGAGATGTAGCCATAGAAAAAAGTTTTACCAAGAGTTCTTAAAAGAAGCCACAAGTAGTTTAAATTTGAGTTCATTTACCACATTACTGAACATTTTCTCTGCTTTTTGTCTTTTGTAGGCAAGAGTGCACAGTGGGAGATTCAGCTTGCAAGAATTCTGAGTCTGATCCAGAGGATTTTTCAGATGAAATCAATACGGAGAACCTTTATGGCACCTCTCCCCCCAGCACACCTCGGCAGATGAAACGCATGTCCACCAAACACCAGAGGAATAACGTGGGGAAGCCTGCCAATCGATCTGGTTTGAAAGGTGAGTCTGGTACTTACAAAAATAGACAGGCTTGGCACTTTCAGTATGTAATCTGTATAACGCATAACTACTGATTGATCCTTTCTATGATCATGTTTTTCTTTTTATCTTGAATTTGATTTTAATGCTGCTTTTAAATTTCACTTAATTTTTGAATTATTACCAGTAGCAGTTTTGTTAATAAAGGAAAAAATAATTCTCCAGAGATAGAAAGATTTGTCCTGAGTAATTGTTAAAGCCAGCGGTGTGAGGCATTTGTATACCTGTTGGTATATAGAAGAGGTCACGTGTGCGGGAATCCATGCACTCATCCAAGATGGCTGTTGATACATGAGAGAGATGGCTTTTTTATGCTTTGAGTCACTAGCTTTTGTCTTCCAGACATGATGTACTGGGCAGTTTGGGAGAGGCGGATCCAGGCTTCCCTAGCCAGCCTGTGACGTGTGCTCTCTGTCAGTGACCGTGATGCTGTCCTACATATGCACAGCCCTCCTTCATGCTAAGCACAGTGCTTGGATGGTACCTCATCATGGACAGAACTTGCCTTCTACTTATCTCTCTGTTTGGAATCTCAGAGCCCTGATAATGTTCTGTTCCTAGAAGCTGGAAGTGTTTTCTGGTTTCATTTCATACTTCCTCCAGCATGTCACAGCTGTTCTTTTCTAAGGTAGATAAATCAAATCGTGCTGACTTGCTGCTTTCTTGTTCTCTACTTTCTGGCTCAGATCCTCAGATTGCTGAAGCCTTATGGGTTTAGAATTCTCCTATTAATTTCAGCAAGCCATTTGTCCTAAAACTGATCTCATAGCATTGTGGAATTCATTCGTCTCTTACTGCACAAAATATGGATTCTATTCTTTATCTTATCTGGGACATTTTCCTATCACATGGTCTCCCTTACTGATATCAAGTTCATACCCATTTCTCCCTTTCTCTGGCCAGGTTCCCCTTCCTGCAGATATCTTCCACATATTGACCTTTTGTGGTTGTAAGGGGACACATTCACTCTTTGTCTGCATTGTGGTCCTTTCTCAGGAAAGAAGGAAGGCAAGAGAAATGGATTTTGAGGTGTATATTTGCTTGGGTGAAATTTTGCCCAAGGAAGAATTCCTAAGCTTTAATAGTCTTTCTTTTCCACAGGGAAGGTGATTTCTTTTCTTTCCTTTTGCTTTTGCTTTTGCTTTTGCTTTTGCTTTTGCTTTTGCTTTTCCTTTTCCTTTTCCTTTTCCTTTTCCTTTTCCTTTTCCTTTTCCTTTTCCTTTTCTTTCTTTCTTTCTTTCTTTCTTTCTTTCTTTCTTTCTTTCTTTCTTTCTTTCTTTTTCTTTGTAAGGATTTTTGCATTCTCAAATTATTTATTTTTAAAGATTTTTTTTTATTTGAGAGAGAGAGCGAGCGAGCGAGAGAGAGCGAGCCCCTGTGAGTTGGAGGAGGAGCAGAAGGAGAGGATCAAGCAGATTCCATGCTGAGCATGGAGCCCGATGTGGGGCCTGATCCCATGATACTGAGATCATGACCTGAGCCGAAATCAAGAGTCAGATGCCTAACTGACTGAGCCACCCAGGCACCCCAGGATATTTTTATTTTTATGTAACCTCTATACTCCGTGTGGGGCTCAAATTTACAATCCCCAAATCAGGAGTCACATACTCTACTGGCTAAGTCAGCCAAGCTCCCCAATTTTTTACTTTCTTTTAAAAGTTTATTTGCACTAGGATATTAACCTGTGACCTGAACTTATTATCCCGTTTGGAAACTGATAGCTTTTCATTGCAATTTATTATCTTTAAAATCAATCTTTATTCATTTTCTCAAAGATAGCTATAGAAGTTCCTTATCTAATATTTTAGATATTATAAAGTAAAGTAGCATCTACTGAATCAATATTATTTAATACGTATTTGCTTCGAGCTGGTAAAACTGAGAAGATGCCAGTAGCACATCTGCTGATGTTGGTTCATGCTATTTTAGAATAGGAGTTAAGGGCATAATTCTCACATTTTATAGATTGAGAAACTGCAGTATAGGGTTATTAAAGTAACTTTGAGGCCAGAAGTCTTGAGATAGTGACAGGACTATTTTTATAAATAGTTCTCCTGGAAAAAAAAATAAAAGAAATAGTTCTCCTGGTTCTTGATTTGGACTTTTTCCTAGTACAAGCAGCAGATGTTAAACTTACCTGAATGCAGTACTTGAATTAAGTGTACTGTCTTCCACTAATCAGTCAGAAAACCAGTCACTAGATTTTTTTTTTTTTAAGATTTATTTATTTATTTGAGAGAGAGAGAGCGCGTGAGAGAGCATGTGCATGCATACCCACATGAGGGCAGGGAGGGGCAGAGGGTGAGGGAGAGAGAAACTTAAGCAGACCCTATGCTGAGTGCAGAGCCTGACATGGGGCTCGATCTCAAGACCCTGAGATTGTGACCTGAGCCAAAACCAAGAATCAGACACTTAAGCAACTGCACCGAGCAGCCCTGGTGGCTTAGCGGTTTAGCTCCTCCTTCCGCCCAGGGCGTGATCCTGGAGACCCGGGATCGAGTCCCACGTCGGGCTCCCTGCATGGAGCCTGCTTCTCCCTCTGCCTGTTTCTCAATCTCTCTCTCTCTCATAAATAAATAAATAAATAATCTTAAAAACAAAAACCCAGCATTACGAAACTGCACCGCCCAGGCACCCCAGTCACTAAGTATTTGTTGAACTCCTACTGTCCTTCTGGGATGTGTGGGAAATAGAAAATGGAAGGTTGTTTCTTTTCCTTCAACTTTTTTCAACTATTTATTTCGTAAAATTACAGAATTTTAGCTCTGGAAGGAGTCTTACAGACCACCTATTCCAGTTCCTGCCAGCCAGGTAGAGTCTTAGAGACCACCTATTCCAGTTCCTGCCAGGTAAAGAAATGTATGGCCATATATCTTTTGACCTGTACCTATATAACAGCAAACGTAAGAAACCAAAATCCTTAAAAACTTATTCTTTTTTCTTGTTGTCAAAGATTACAGTTTGTTATAGGAAATTTAGAAAATTAAAGCAAAAAGAAATAAAAATACATATAAAGCCAATACACAGAAGTAATAACTTTTACCATCTGTGGTGAAAGCCCTATCCCGCATAGGAATCATGCAGGTAAATAGGCAGTGCAGGCTCGTGTGGTGGAGCTAGAATGAAGGGTGGTGAGGTGAGGCTGCTGCAGTGTCCACAGGAGGGACTGGGAAGCCCTGGGGGTAGAAGACTTCTGGAACAAGTGACATTTGTGTTATGACCTCAGGGCTGAGGCCGGGAGGCCAATATTTCAAACTAGTGTGTGATTCATGATAATATATTGGTCTCTTAGTATTTTCAAGAGCTTTTAGAATTAATTAGGTTGGTCAGATTTATTTTAAAAGCTTTCCAAGGAAGTATGAACTGATGCATTCTTCCTTTCTCACTGCCACAAGCAAAGGCTCTCTGAATCATACTATTCACTTTAGAGCTGCAGTCCAAATTGGACTCATCTTTTTAATAAATGTCACCAATAATATTTGCATTTTTTCTGGTTATCTATTGCTGTATAACAAACCACCCCCAAAACTTGGTGGCGTGAAAGAACAACCATTTTATTTTGCTCATGATTCTTTGGGCCACATACTTAGGCAGATCATAGCTCATCTCAAACACATTATGTCTGGAGCTTTAACTGGAATGGCTCAGTTGGCTGAAGATGTTGTCATGGCCTGGATAGGGCCCTAAATGTGGGGTTTCACTTCTTCTCCACATGGTGTCAGCTGCGTCTCTGTGGTCCAGCATGGCTCCTTTACTCACATGTCTAGTGTGTGGACTGAGAGCTGGCTAGCATTGTTTTTTTCCCACATGACCTTCAACATGGTCATCCTGGGATTCTTCACAGCATACTTGTTCCTGGGTAATTGGAATTCTTACATGGCAGCTAGCTTCCCCTACAGCAAGTGTCATGAGAGAGATCAAGGTGAAAGTTGTAAGGGTTCTTAGCTTAGGAAGTCACATAACACCACTTCTGCTGCATGGTGGTGCCATGCTACACAGGGCTGCCAGAATTCAGTGTGGGAGGGGACCACACAGGGCATTTCAGAGGTAGATGTGGTTGCAGGCTGTAAGGCATTAGCACCTACCTGCATTTGATAGAAAGCTTTGGGGCATTAATGCCCAGTCAGTCTCTCCTCTGTAAAGGCAGACATCATAAGCATTTCTGAAGGACTATAAGGACACAAGAAGGTA
The DNA here is from genome assembly GCF_053574225.1 of Canis aureus. Taxonomy (NCBI): domain Eukaryota; kingdom Metazoa; phylum Chordata; class Mammalia; order Carnivora; family Canidae; genus Canis; species Canis aureus. The sequence continues at coordinate 50,156,053 of NC_135611.1, forward strand.
TCTGAGGGCACCCTGTTGTAAGGAGGGGAGAGTAACCATTAACAGTTTTTTTTTTTTTTTTTTTTTTTTTAGCAATGGTAGCTGTTGTCATGAACTGATTACATGGATATGATTCTTTAAATATTTTTATTATTATAGGCTCAGAGTAACTACTACCAATCTATAATAGCAATGAACTACTATAGATTTATTTTTTGTAATTGGAAATTCAGTCCCAGGCCACTTTCTAACCAACTGGCTATAATTGAGAGTTCCCTTGAGACCCTCTTCACGTTCCATCATTTGCTAGAACTGTTCACAGAACTCAAGAACACACTTTACTTGCGTTTATTATAAAGGACTCAGGAACAGTCAAATGGAAGAGATGCATAGAGCAAGGGATTGGGGAGTTGGGGTGGGGGGGGATGACCTGAGACTTCCCAGTCCCGCCAGCATTAGTGTCCCGTTCCCTGGATGTGTTAACCAGCCTGGAAGCTCATCACATTTCCTTGTTAAAGAGTTTTTATAGAGTTTAATCTCCAGACTGCCCCCTCCTAACTCCCTTCTGGGAGGTTAGGATGGTGGATGGGAGGTGCTAAAGGTTCCAGCCCACTAATTATTTGCTTCTTCTGTGCCCAGCTCTGTCCTGAGGCTATCTAGGAGCATTCCCTAAGTCACCTCATTAGCATAAATACAGATGTGATTGAAAGGGGCTCCTGTGAGTAATTAAAGATGCTCCTATCATTCAGGAAATCCAAAGGTTTTTGTTGTTGTTGTTGTTTTAGCAGTTCTGTGCCAGAAACCTGGACAAAATCCAAATATATTTCTTATCATATACCTCAGTGAGCAACTGCTAGCAAAGGTGTGGGGAGATGACAGCTTTCATACAATGCTAATGGGAGTGTAAATTGTCTCAATCCTTGTGGGAAAGTAATTTGTTAATATAGTTAAGGGATGGTTGGTTATGTCCTTGACCCCACATATCCACCACTGGGACTAGACTTTAGAGAAGTTCCTGAAAAAAGATTCACTGTGTCATTCATTGTGATTTCCAAGCATAGTATGCAATTGTGTAACCACCAAGCAGGGTAGTTCAAAACTAGTGTCTGTCATAGTGGTTGTCTGGGATGCTAGGGGACTGAGGAGAGGAGACCCTTGGTTGGGGACGAGGGCGGGGATGAAGGACAAAGGTGAGGTTGCCATTGCTAAGATGGTGTGGGGGTGTGAAGGATGAAAGTGAGGCCATCATTGTAGTATTTTATTTCTTGCTTTATGTTGGTGGACTCTGAAATGATTGCCAGTTTAGAAGTGTGCAAAATGATATTTTATCCAATTTTTGCATTTCCCTGGGAATTTAAAAACATTTTTGTTTTCAAAACATGAACTACGGGTTTTAGAAGCTGTGACAAATATGATAGCAATGTTATGATGTCTAGGTATGAATGGTTAGTTCCTTATTACCTAAAAAAAAAGTTAGCTATGTGACATCCTGACTGATGTAACCTACCGGTTAAGTTCTCGAATTAGCTCACCCACCAGGCTTGATTTCATACTTTGATGAGTAACAAGATTTAATTGTGGTATTATTTAAATTGTACTTTAGGATAATGGTAAATAACTGCCAAATTACAGCAATTAAGATTTTAATAAATTTTGGACAATAATTAGTCATATATAGCTGTTCTTAAGATTGGTTTAAGGGAAAGATAGTCAAAGTATCTCCACCTTAAATTTTTGTGCCTTTTAACATCGCAGAAAGAAGTAAATCTAGTTCACCTCATAGTTTAAATTAAGAATTAGGGCAGCCTGAGTGGCTGAGCGGTTTAGTGCAGCCTTCAGCCCAGGGTGTGATCCTGGAGACCTGGGATCGAGTCTCACATCGGGCTCCCTGCATGGAGCCTGCTTCTCCCTCTGCCTGTGTCTCTGCCTCTCTCTGTGTCTCTCATGAATAAATAAAATCTTTAAATAAATTAATTAATCAAGAATTAAAACACTCAAACCAAGTTCTTTTCAGAGTGAATCTGCCTTGTAATCAGTGTCAGCTTCATTTTGCCAGCAGTATTATAATATACTGCAATAGCCAAATTATAGAGATAGAACTAATACTTCAAGATATTTATATCAGAATTTGAACCTACATGTACATTCCTATATACGCATACTGATTTCCCTATCATAAATATCTCAAGGTATATGTATATATAAATGTGTGTATAGGGCAGCCCGGGTGGCTCAGCGGTTTAGTGCCACCTTCAGCCCAGGGCGTGATCCTGGGGACCCAGGATGGAGTCCCACGTCGGGCTTCCTGCATGGAGCCTGCTTCTCCCTCTGCCTGTGTCTCTGCCTCTCTCTCTCTCTGTGTGTGTGTGTGTGTGTGTGTGTCTCTCATGAATAAATAAAATCTTAAAAAAAATGTGTGTGTTAAAGTCTGTATTTGCTAACAGTAGTATGATTAGCTACTTGTTTTTGAAAGAGTATAATACTGCTGTAAATTTGAGTTGATAAAATGCTTACAAGTCTATAGAATTGACTCCTGAACAATGCCAGGGTGAGGGTTAGGGGTCAACTCCCTGCAGAGTCAAAAATTGGTATATGACTTTGACTTCCCAACAGCGTAACTTTTAATAGCTTACTGTCAATTACAAGTCTTACCATGATGTAAATAGTTGATTAACACATATTTTGTATATGTATTATGTACTGTATTCTTACAATGTAGTAAGCTAGAGAAAAGAAATTTTTATTATTATTGGGGATTTTTAAAGAGAGAGAGAGAGAGGGTGGAGAAGGGGCAGAGTGAGAGGGAGAGAATCTTAAGCAGGCTCCATGCCCAGTGTGAACCCAGTGTAAGGCTTGATCTCAAAACCCTGGGATCATGACCTGTGCCTAAATCAGGAGTTGAACACTTCTCTGACCAAGCAATCCAGGTGCCCTGAAAACATAATGTTTTTAAGAAAATCTAAGAGAAAATATATTTATAGTATTTATCAGAAAAAAAAAAAAAATCTGGATGTAAGTGGACCTGCATAGTTCAAGCTTCTGTTGTGCAAAGGTCAGCTGTATCGTCAGTCACCTGATTGCTCATTGTTAGCTAGAGTGGACTTAAATCTGTATTTCAGCTCTTTAAACTCAGCCTGGTAGTCAGAGTTCTGTTTCAGGCTACCCATATGCAGACTCACTGTCCAGCCAGAGTCTCTTTTTTTGCCTTTGTGTCTCTTCATTGGCTTAAAAGATACTCTCGACTTTCTTGCTACCCTTGTTTGAGCTCTAATTTCAAGGGCCCTGGTCAATTACATGGTCTTATTTAAAGCCTTTATAGATTAGTTACCCTCTATAATCTGTGGTTTATGACACTCTGTGTCTAACCTTTCCTTGGGCTGTTAGCACTGGCCTGTGAGCACCTGTGACAGGTGTAATTGTGATGTGATGGCACAAACATGGATTGGGATCCCGGTCATAATATTTACGTGTTGATGTTCCATGGTAGACTTCATCACAGTGTTGTGAAGATGATGACAGTCTCTGTATAGGTCCTACCTTGAAAATGAGGGAGTTGAAGAAAGCACTGTTTCCCAAAATTCTAGCCAGGTTGAATTGGAGACACTCGGAGTGGGCCCGGGAGTCTGCATTTTAGCAAGAACCCAAGTGATTTTTAATGTTGTCCGATATTTGAGAACCATGAATTGGATCTCTAAGCCCCTGCAGATTGCTGCCAGTGTTTGATAATCTAGGACATCATTGCTCTAATGACCATCTCACACTTAAAGGTAAAGGGTGGCCATCCGTTTATGCTTACTCATTTGAGAGCTTGAGGAAAGCTGCTGTGTAGAATTTGGACAGTACTCATATAGGAGAGCAGAAGTATTGTAAGGACTTGATAAAAAATACATTTTATACATATTCTAAGGAGCCAGTTCTAGATATGGATGATGGGAAAGTTCAGTTGAATGTCTCATATCTGTTTAAGCAAGTGAACCATATTGCTTGTCATTGGTTGCTTTTGGTTTCATTATAAATTTTTTTTCCTTTTCCTTTCTTGTTCTTCCAATTAGGCAGGAATTATTGGTAATTGGCCAAAGGAAAAAGTAACTACTCTGGAAGATTGTTGAAACTGCACTAACCAAATCACACCATTTAATTTATAGCCATTCAGGAGATCAGATGTTCCATTAATCTTGCTTAAGTTATGATGAACTAGTTTTAAAATACTATAATGAGAACTTCTCATGTAATATATTCTGTATACTTTTGATTTATTATTTTCAGAAGCTGTTTGTATTTGACTTTTTATTAATTGCAGAGGGATTTAATATTCAAAGGAAACTAGATAAACTTATTAATGGGCTTTCCATTATTAATGGGCTTTCAAGTTATTATTAAAAGTTTTATACTCATGTCAGATTGGGTAAAGATAATATAAAGTGCTTGGGAATAATAACTGTGTCTCAGCTTATAGGTTTATTTTCATCCCCAACATCCTAGTACTTCTCCATCTCCCTTAACTGACAGGTCTCTTAGAGTTTCATAGAGGATTGCCCGATCACTGATTGCTAGGAAATACTCTTGTGTTTCCTCTGTCCATCTCAAATCTATCATTTGAAAAGTATAGCAACTGATAAATACAGTTTTTTATAGTAGCTAGACTAGGGTTTAAGTCTATCTTAAGTTTAAATTAATATCATCTTAAAGCATGATGTATCAATTTCCATTTATGCTTTTTTTTCCAAAACCAACTTTGTTTTTTGTTTTGAAAAAAAAAAAAAATGTTCTTTATGTTCCATCTTGTGCCTTTCCCAATTTGCTTGTCTTTATGAACATTGTACATCCAAATAAGCCATTGCTTTATGTACATACAAAATTTTTTAAAAATAGTATAATACACCATTTTGTTTGCTATGAGGTAGGCCTAAGATGTGTACATAATCTGCAAAAATTAGTTTTTTAGGCTACTAAAATTGGATTCTTCTTATACAGGAAAGTGGGACTGTGGCATTTTTTTTCTCTCTTAAGTGTTTTTTTTTTTTTTTTTTAAAGATTTTATTTATTCATGAGAGACCCAGAGAGAGAGAGGCAAAGACACAGGCAGAGGGAGAAGCAGGCTCCGTGTGGGGAACCTAATGTGGGACTCAATCCCAGAACCCCAGGATCATGACCTGAACCAAAGGCAGATGCTCAACCACTGAGCCACCCAGGCGTCCCTTAAGTGTTTTTAATTACTGAAATAAAGATCAAGGCTGAGAAGTTTTATCTCTTAATATTTTTTTTTCATGCTTTGAATATTCGCTTCCTAGAAAATATGGCATAGATTTGGGCATAATGTTTATAGCCCAGTCTTCTGGAATAATGAAAAACCATCCCAGCCACTCTCAGTTAACACTTTTTTTTCCTTAGAATCTTTAAATCATGGATTTAAACATTTTAAAAACCATGGAAGAACATTTATGAGTTATGTAAGTAAAGTATTACATTTTCACTGTTCATTATTCTTTTCAAATTATAAACTGTATGCAAACATTCTCTGGCCATTATCAATAATGTTATCCTATATCATTTTATAAAGTTTTGTTAGGATCCTAAATCCTAAGCTAAAAGCATCATTTTTTGTTACATAAATATTTGATTTCTTTGATTCAAAACCAAGACAACATTCTCTTCTAGGTCTGCATTGCCTCTCTTCTGTACATGTTTCTTGGATATTCTTATGTACTCTCCTAGTATTAAATAACATATGTATACACTGATGACTTCCAAGTGTATCTTTGGATTTCTCTCCTAAACTCAAGATCCACATTATGTACCTATGGACATCGCCAATATGACTTCCTATAGGCTCCTCAAATTTAGTGTATTAAAACTAAACTCATTATTTTTACCTCTAGTCTTAAACAGTGATACCATGTATGTCATTATGTGTTTCATAGGACAAAGTATAGTATAAATTCGTATCTTGAAAAATGAAATATAGTGGAGTTAAATTTGGAAGCACTTGTTAGCTTTGCTTTCAAATAACCATTGTTTTACCAAGTAGAGATGAATAAATGGTATGTATGTGCTAAGTCAATAAAAGTATAAAGAATACAGTTACAGAAAAAAAAAGAACACAGTTAAAGAAAACATCAAAGAGGAGACAAAGGCCAAAATGAAAAAAAATTCATTTTTTTATAAATGAATAATGATAGGCATTTGTAGCTAGAAGCAGAATTGTGAAGAAATTTCTTGAATGGACTGCATAAAAGGTTTTAAGACCTTTAGAAGTAAGATAGATTAAAATAAGGATAAAAATTCCATCATTTAAAAAATATTGGTAATTAAAAAGTAATAGTTTTTATATTAAAATATAGCAAAAATTCCTATAGAGAAAATCTTTTTTGATGGACCATAAAGGAAATAAATATGTCAAGTTGGACTTAGGAATTCCTCTTAGGAATATTTGTTTTAATTTCTTTTTTTTTTTTTTTTTTTTGAGAGAGAGAGTGAGCTAGAACTAGTGTGCACTCATGCCTGTGTAAATAGGGGAAGGGCAGGGGCAGAGGAGGGAGAGGGAGAGAGAGAACCCTAAGCAAGTTCTATGCTCAGAGCAGACCCCAATGTGGGGGCTCAGTCTCATGACCCTGAGATCATGACCTGAGCAGAAATCAAGAATAAGATACTTAACTGACAGACCTAAAAATTCTTCTTTTAAAACTATTTTAATTTAAACTGATTAACCCTCTCAAATAAAAATCTTTAAAATGGGGGGAATGTATCTGGGTGGCTCAGTTGGTTACGTGTCTGTCTTTGGCTCAGATCATGATCCCACCATTCAAGGATTAAGTCCTGGCATTTGGTTCCTTGCTCAGTGGGGAGCCTGCTGCTCCATCTCCCTCTGCCCTCTACTCACACTCTCTCTGTCGCTTTCTCTAATAAATAAATAAAATCTAAAAAAATTTTTTTTTAAATTGATTAGAAGGTAAATTGGTTTTAAACAGGATTTCTGGGCAGCCTGGTGGCTCAGCAGTTTAGTGCCATCTTCAGTTCAGGGCCTGATCCTGGAGACCCAGCATCGCGTCCATGTCAGGCTCCCTGCATGGAGCCTGCTTCTTCCTCTGCGTGTGTCTCTGCCTCTCTCTCTCTCTCTCTCTCTCTCTCTCTCTCTCTCTTTCTGTCTCTCATGAATAAATAAATAAAATCTTAAAAAAAAAAAAAAACCAACAGGATTTCTTTAGTGAATTAATTTTGGATATATCAGTTTGTAACCCATATAAATATGCCCTATTTCACCAGATCTAAGGCATACTATGTTTTAAGAAGAAAAATGCTTACAATTGAAGACAGAATGTTTTTTTATACTTAGAATTTTTATTTTTTATTTACTAAAAGAACCCTTTTACACTTCTTGATATTTAGATACAGATTTTAAAGAACTACTTGTTACTTATGTATGTGTGTATAAAAGAAAATATAAATGAAACCTACTAGTGAATATATTCTTAAAGCTTATTCATATCAATTTTAAAATCTATTTTAATTTCAGAGTTCTTAAAATCCAGAACATGTGTCCTAGAGTCAGTGACATGAAGTATATCTTGGGTGTGGAGGGGAGACTGGGACAGTGTTTTAGGTTTGGGCATTATCCGTATATGAAGTGGAAGCAGAGATTATCCAGGGAGGGAGAGAGTAAGGCAGAAGAGATCAAAGAGCAGAACTCTAAGAAACAGCATTTTCTGGAGTGAGCCAAGTTCCAAGGAGGGAATTTGAAAAGGTGTGACTTGGGAAGCAGAAAAGAACCCAGACTGTTGTATCTAGAAAGTAACAGGATGAAGGGATTTCATTAAGGCAGAGGTCATTGATATTGGCCGAAATGCCAAACAGGAAGCAAGGGGTGTGTGTGTTCATTTGAAAGCTTGGGAATTAAATTAATAGAACCTTCTACAATTGTTTGACAAAATGTGATGTTTGCTTTCTTTGCATTAATTTTGAATGATTTTATATGCCAGTTGCAAATGATACTGAATTAGTCTCTATGTCTTCAGTTTTTTTAATGCTAAATTTAAAATATTATTGTTCATTTGTGAGAAAGAAGAAAACAAAGAATAGAATAAATAAACATTTTTGCCTATTACCTCTTTCATTTTTTTAAATGAGAATAATCTGAGAGTGCCTTAAAGAGTTTTTGCTCAATCTACTTAATTTTACAAATGAGAGAAGTGACCCAGGAAACTTCCGTGGTCTGCTCTGAGTTAGTACATTTAGTTCAGGGCAGAGGCAGGGATGGGATTTGTTTTCTAAACCATGTTTCTCAGATCTGTAATGTTTCTCCCTTCTTATGTCGGGGGTGGTAACTTGTGGCAATTTTGCTCACTGGGTAACTGCAACTTTAATGTAGAGAAACAACTTGTTTTAGATTGTAGTGGAGAATAGTAGAGAGCAGAGCAAGTATAATAAAGTGGGGGAATGGATAAAATCTTTTTAGAAATTTAGAGAGAAATGTTGTATGTATCTTGAATCTTTTAATTTTCAGCCTATGGTTATGATTTTTCCAGTAATAGCCTGAAGAATAAGTAAATGTGAATCAGTTTTAGTGAGGATACTGAGTAGCTTCATGTTTTAGAGCTAACCCAGTGTTCTGTTTATTTCTTTTTACTAGAAAAAATGAATGCACCAAACCAGCCTCCACACAAAGACACTGGAAAAACCATGGAGAATGTGGAAGAATATAGCTATAAGCAGGAGAAGAAGATCCGAGCTGCTCTTAGGACAACAGAGCGTGATCATAAGAAAAATGTGCAGTGCTCGTTCATGTTGGACTCAGTGGGTGGGTCTTTGCCCAAAAAATCAATTCCAGATGTGGATCTTAATAAGCCTTACCTCAGTCTTGGCTGCAGCAATGCTAAGCTTCCGGTATCTGTGCCCATGCCTATACCCAGAACTGCACGCCAGACTTCTAGGACTGACTGTCCAGCAGATCGCTTAAAGTTTTTTGAGACTTTACGACTTCTGCTAAAGCTTACCTCAGTCTCAAAGAAGAAGGACAGGGAGCAAAGAGGACAGGAAAATACATCTGCTTTCTGGTTTAACCGATCTAATGAACTGATCTGGTTAGAGCTACAAGCCTGGCACGCAGGACGGACCATTAATGACCAGGACCTCTTTTTATATACAGCCCGTCAAGCCATCCCTGATATTATTAATGAAATCCTTACTTTCAAAGTTAATTATGGGAGCTTTGCCTTTGTTAGAAATGGAGCTAGTTTTAATGGTACTTCAGTAGAAGGGCAGTGCAGAGCCCCTCATGGAACAAAAATTGTGTGTTACTCAACATATCATGAGCATCTCCAACGCCAGAGAGTGTCATTTGAGCAGGTAAAGCGGATAATGGAGCTGCTGGAGTACATGGAAGCACTTTATCCATCATTGCAGGCTCTTCAAAAGGACTATGAAAAATATGCTGCAAAAGACTTCCAGGACAGGGTGCAGGCACTCTGTTTGTGGTTAAACATCACAAAGGACTTAAATCAGAAGTTAAGGATTATGGGCACTGTTTTGGGCATCAAGAATTTATCAGACATTGGCTGGCCAGTGTTTGAAATCCCTTCTCCTCGATCGTCCAAAGGCAATGAGCCAGAAGATGAGGGTGATGACACAGAAGGGGACTTGAAAGAGTTGGATAGTAGTACGGATGAGAGTGAAGAAGAACAACTCTCAGGTCCAAGGGCACCAGAGCCCACACAGCCCATTGACACCAATTTCAGCATCCATTCACAGGATTGTGTACTGAAGAAGCTTGAGAGGCTTGAGTCTGAGGATGATTCTTTTGGCTGGGGAGCACCAGACTGCAGCACAGAGGCAGGCTTTAGTAGACATTGTCTGACTTCTATTTATAGGCCATTTGTAGACAAAGCCCTGAAGCAAATGGGGTTAAGAAAGTTAATTTTAAGACTTCACAAGCTGATGGACGGTTCCTTGCAAAGGGCACGTATAGCACTGGTAAAGAGTGACCATCCAGTGGAGGTAGGTTTCTGGTCGGCATTAGTATGGTTTTGTCCTCAGTTCCATTATTACAGTGTGTTGTGTTGATTATTATGTACTTTCGTAGTCTTGATATTTTTAAGATGTAAGTGATAGTTACTGTAACTTGCAGACTTAAACATTTCTATAAAGCACTGTAATAAATGGGGAAATGGTTCTTTGAAAACTGTATGAATTTAGTGTATTAAGTGTAAGGTGGTGTGTGGAGGAAAAAAAATCCAGCCATATAAATATAGGATGGAGAAGGACAGGCTAGGTATAAATAAAGAGGGAAGAAAACCACAATCATGGGTGACCACAGACTGAATATGAGTCAGTAAAAAAGTCAACATGATGCTGAAATATTTTTAAATGAATGTGGCATCCGAGGTCATGGATCTCCTTCTTTTCTCTATTCTTTGTAGTAGCTTATTTTTGAGTAGCATGTCCAGTTTTGGCCACTGTATTTTAAACTGATAAGAACAGATACTATGCATGATCTTAGCCACAGGCCAAGAGGCTATTTGGCCACTGTATTTTAAAGAGATGTGAGTTGTAGAGAATTGTAAGAATGATCAAAGGAAAAAAGAGTTTACATATTTAGCAAAGTTTATGATTAGTATAAATGATAGAAGTTTAAGGGAGGCCTTAATCATCAAATTCATGCCTCAATATGTGAAGATTTTTGTGAGAGGAGTATGCCTCCTAGAAAAAGCAGCTTGAAAACAGTACACATTTTATTTTGATTAGCTTGATGTCTCAGAAATTCTTGACTGTGAAGGGTGGTAAAACAAGAGAGGGCACACTGTTGGATACTGTTCTTCAGAGGAAGAAGAACAGTTTTTCTTTTGTGGTGAGTTTGCATGTTCATCTGGCTAAAAGCAAAAGCACCCACATCTTTGAGATCCTTTGTCCTGTTCTATGTCGCAATTCTAAATTTTAGTAGCTATCTACATACATATTTGTGCACCTTTCATTTTTATTTTTAAACTTTAGTTTACTACACAATCTGGCTTGCTTTGGAGTGAAAGGTGATAAAACAGAAGGCATTTTTTTTTTTTATAATGGATAACATTGGAAGAGAATCTGAGTATATAAGATTTTTATTTTTCATGAACTAGACCATGAACCCCTAGGAGAAGGGGTCAGACATTCACATAATATAGCAAGATGTTTGCAAAAGGAGTCTATACTTTGTAGCTATAGGAAGTTAGTTGACTGAGTATTATTTGAATTACAAGTCTTAATAGTGAGTTTATATATGAGTCTTCTTTGAACAGTATTTTAACTCTGAATGATTTTTTATGTGCATCTTTTTTTAGAGCAAATGACTCTTTTTCCCCTTTTAGTCCATAACAATTTCATGCAATTTTATTAGTGCAGGTTTCAAAATCAGTAGAACAAAACTAGACACAGATTGAGGATTTGCCATATACTTCAGATGGTGAATGACTGACTTTGATCTAGATTTTTGGCTGGAGTGTTCAGTTGCAATGAGGACACATGTGGACAAGACAGGGACAATGATTAATTTTTATTGTGAAGCACTATTTTTGAAGTAATATGAATGAAACAGCTCTGGCAGTATTAACCCCATCTCTGATTCAGTGAATCTCACGAGAGTAAGGGCCCTGGGAGGTATATGGGGGCTTCTTACAACTGCTTTAAACTCCCTCTCCCAAATTGTCTTCCTCTCGCCTGGGGACCTTCTGTGGCAATGAACCATTGCTACTAATGGTAGAGCTTTGCATGCCTGAAATGTATTGGAACAAGAAAAAGATTGGAAATGAATGCGCTACATTTTCTATTAGAAGTCAAGTTGAAAAAAAAAAAGTCAAGTTGAAAATAGATGGTAGTAGGTAGTCCATCGTTTTGAATTCCTGTCAAAGTTATATTCCCTTGTTTTGACCAGTTGTGATTTAAGTAAACAGGTTATCCTTATTATAGAAAAGAAAAGATATATAGATTCAGAGCTCATAAAGTATGTGAATTAAAGACTTGTAGAGAGAAAAAAAAAGACTTGTAGGATTTTTTTGTATAGAAAAATGAGGTACAGACGCCCCTGTTGCTTTTTGTTTTATAAAATGTCATGTTTGTCATATAACAAAAGAGTAACTGAGAGCTGAAATAGAAATTCAATCTAAATGAATACAAGATGAGGCTCCAACACTACAATTAACTCAGTGGGAAAGTTAGACTTATTTTTTCTTACCATTTCAGGGACATAACTTCTAGAAGGGGAGGTGTGTACGTGTATGTGTATGAACACATGTAGACTTTCCTTCTGGGTTTGTTTCAGTCTTTGAGTATGTTGGAGAAAGAGCCACAGTTTTGAAATCAAGTAACTGGATTCCATTCCTTGGTGTGGGTCTTTCTCACCACATGACTTTGTAAATGATTTAATCTTTCTGACCCTAAGTTATCACATCTGTAAAATGACTATATACTTTCCTACCTACCTCACAGGGTTGTTGTGAGGCCTGAAAGGTGTTTGTATAAATGGTAAAATGCTATAGAAGCCAAATATAAACTATTAATTTTTTAGAGGTTTTGTTAAACTTTTTTTTTTCTTTTGAAGCTAACTGTCAGTCAGTATGGGCTAGACTATTCTGTTTTTATTTTTAAAATGTGTTTAACCTTTTAATCTCTGCCAAATACTCCTACATTTGAAGGGCATACATTTTAAGCAGCGTATAGCCTTTTGGTTTAAGGACAATTTTATTTTCATTCTTGATAGAAGAATCTTGACCAGCTGGCACCACAGATTGTACTCAATACACATCTTTTTTTGCACTTTTTTTTAGGTTATGTGATAATAGTAATGAATATAGTTGAAGGATTTGTGGGAAGGAGGAAAAATACTCAGGACGTTTGAGTTTTCTTGTCTATGTCTTTGTATTTTTATTCTTTATAACTAAGTTACTTGTAATTAGTGCTTATAATAACATGGTCTTATATTTAATCCCCTTTGGCTTATAAACATGCTTTATAAAGCAATTTTTCTCTAAAATTTTATTATATTTCAAAATCTTTAAATTTAAAAACCTGTAATCTTGAGATAATTCTAGATTTATGGAAAACTTGCAAAGATAGTACAGAGTTTTCATACGTTCTTTATCCAGCTTCTTACTTAACTCTGCTGTATTTGTCAAAATTAATATATTAACATTGGTATAAAATACTGTTAACTAAACTGGAGCCGTTACTGGATTTCTGTTTTTGCGCTAATGTCCTCTTTCTGTTCCAGGACCCAGTCAAAGACACCACTTTGCGCTTAGTCATGTCTTCTCCGTCTCCTCTGATATGTGTAGTTGCTTAGTCTTCCCTTGGTTGTCATGGTTTGGATGGCTTGTAGAGTGTCCTGGAATTTGGATAGGTCTGGTGTCTTCTCAAGATTAGACTGAGGGCCTGGGCTTGTGCAGGAATGCCACAGAGTTGCAACGCCCTATGGCATCATATTGTCCCTGGTGGTGTTAACCTGGGTCACGCGTTGAAAGTGGTGTCTGCCAGGTTCCTCCATGAGTTAGCAGTTTTCCTTCCCATGCTTAGTTCTTTGAAGTGAGTCACTAAATGCAGCCCACATTCAAGGGGAGGCCAGTGTCTCTCTACTCCAGAGGAAGGGAATAGCTACATGAATTATTTAGAATTATTCTGTAGGAAAGATTTACCTCTTCTCTCCCATTTACTTACCTCACTGGAAAGTCATAAATACTTATTTTTTCTTTGGGTTGTAATCTAGTAGTATTGCTCCTTACTTTGTTGCTCACATTGTTCCTGCTTAGTCACTGGATCTCTTTCCTTCTGTGTCCTTTTGACATGCTTGCATTTTTTTTTTTGTATAGTGTTGCTTTTGAGCAGTTTCTTATTTGTGACATCATCCTCTATTTTTCCTGTTGCAGTCCTGAAATCAGCCATTTCCCTGAGGAGCTCCGGTTCCTTTTATGGGAGTATGGTATTTAGAGATGAAGATCTGGGCACTGGATGTTACTGTTGGGTATCATTGCTTCCAGGCCCACTCAGTCATAGAGTTAGAAAATAGAGGTATGTCCGTCACCCCATGTGTGTGTATGCACAGCTTGACAGTTGATCAGTTGATTAATTGATCATCTGTCTCCTTGCTTACCTGTCTGTGAAAATTAAACCTGTTTTCACACTGATGTCTCTGGCCTAATTTAGCATTACCAGGTTCATCCTAGCCTTCCTCCTCTGCTTATTTGTAATTTCTTCTCTTGCGATGAGAAACCTGGCTCCCATTACTACATTCATTCACATATTGGTGCAGCCAGAGTATACATGTAAAGTAGTTTCAGAACTGCTAACCAGGTCCCCTCTGAAGATAAATTTGTGAACTAGAGTACGGCATTTCAGTACAATTACTTTTGTCTTTGGTCTTAGAGAGTCCCCACAGAATTTTCCAGAGTTAGTTAGGTCAGCACCTCTTTCCTTCACCCTCCTCAGTGACATAATATCATATGTTTGTAATATACTTAGAGTTACTTCATCTCAGTCCTGAGATTCCACAGTGTCCTAGCTGATTTTTTTTTAAGTTTACATAGAGTTCACTCTTTATGTTGTACAGTCCTTTGGGTTTTGTGCATTTAAAATGTTAAATATCCATAAATATTTGAGCCACAGATTATGATATGGTTATTTTATGCTTCTTCCTTTTTGCTTTATCTTATGAAATTTACACATTTTCAGAAGAAAAGAAAGATAAAATATTTATTTAGTGTAGTGTATAAAAAGATCTAGTTGCCTCACTGCATGTTACCGTGCATATTACCTCAAATCCTAAGGAAGACTTTTGATTATTTTATGAATTACTTTCTTTTGAATTACAAATGATGATGTAATAATTATAAGTTTAGTGGCCAATAAAATATTATTTGTTTGATGATCCAGGAATAATTATGCTAATTTTTTCTGTATGCACAAGAAATCCTGAAGAGGTTGCCTTATATATTCAGAGTGGACAAAGCTTTTAGAAACTAGGGAATATGGTAACAACAGCTACTATTTATCAAGTCTTACCGTATACCAGGCATAACAAATGAGTGAAGTGGTAGTGTTAATTCTGTATTTTACAAATAAGGAGAGTAAATGACTTACCCCAGATCGTAGGAGCTATAGATTGTTGGAGGAATTCAAACCTAGGATTCTGGGATGCTACACTTTCAACTGTGCTAATGGTATCCAAACCTGGCTGCACACCCAGCACTACCCAGGGAGTTTCTGAAAATTCAGGGACCTGTGCCTTTTTGGGATATAGGGCAAATCAGAATCTCTTGAGGTAGGACATGAGTGCTGACATTAACAAACCTCCAACAAGCTGCCTGTGTAGCCAGACCAACACCAGTGCAATTCTGAGTGAGCCCCGTTGAAAACACTATGTAGGCAATAGTACTTGCCTAGCCCTGCCTTCCAGATCAGTGTTCATTAACACAATTATAGTAGTTAATTGTTTTATTTGCTTCAGTCATTACTTGTCTGATTTCATTAGTAAAGTTGCACAGACTTTTTAATTAAGTGGCAAGCTAATAAGTATATCCTTGCTCATTTGCCTATAGGTTTTCTGTTTTCTAAAAGAAGCATGCATACTTGAGGAGAAATAGGCAGTTGTTCTATGTTGTTTTTGACCACAGTGAGCCAATGGAGTAAAATCTGATGTAAGATGGAGAAGATCAGAGGACAGAATTCATCAGCTCACAGTGGAGAACTGCATCCCATGAAGACAACACAACAGTAGCAACAAGACTAGTAGCTAGCATTAACTGAATACTTGCTATATGGAAGTGGGTTGGTCAAGTGACTCGGTTCAGATCCTATATAAACCTGTAGGGCAGAGCCAGGATGTGACCCAGAACAGGCTGTAAAGTTGTGCTCTTAACCATTACAGTATACTGCCTTTTGAAGTTCTACTTTGTCCCACCTAGTATTTGAAGTAGTTTTTGGCTTAGTGGGTAGCATTTGAAAATAAGATTTCACGAGAAAATCTGGAATTTGTCCTTAAAGTGCTAGGAGGAGGTCTGTCAACACTGGGCTCACATTCCCACACAGTAGCGTCTGGCAGGCTCCAGTTAACCATAGTGCCTATCGTTTCCTATTCTCCACTGTCACCCTTCCCTATCCCCTGTTGATATCATCCACCTAGCCCTTGTAGGCATCTCAGTTTCTGCTTTGACCCCTGGTGTAGAAGCATAGAAACTTTTGAAGGGTTACATAAAGACTACAGTTGATCCTGGAACAACATGGGGGTTAGGCATGATGATCCCCTGTACGGTTGAAAAAAACACATAAAACTTTTCACTTCTCCAAAACTAGGAAGTGCCTCCTGTTGACTGGAAGTTTTACTGATAACCTTAACAGTTGGTTAACACGTATTTTGTGTGTTACCTGGGCTATATGTTGTATTTTTACAATAGGTAAGCAAGAGGAAATTTATTAAAATCAAAAGAGAAGATACATTCATTTACAGTACTGTACTGTATTTATCGAAAATAATCCACGTTTAAGTGGACCCATGCAGTTCAAACTCGTGCCATTCAGGGATCAACTATACTTTGACCTGTTCCTTTATTTTATAAAACAATGTACTTTCTTTTGTTTAATGTGTATATAAAGAAGCAAAGTTGCTGCTTATCTTGTACCCCTGCTCAGAGTAGTAATGCTTTGGTTTGCATCTTCTAGAGTTTTTTGTGCTTATATAAATATATATCTTTGTTATGTGATACAGGTAATTTTTAAAAGTTTTTATTTAAATTCTAGTTAGTTAACATGCAGTGTAATGTTAGTTTCAGGTGTATAGCACAGTGATTCAGAACTTCCATATAACATCCAAAAGCGCTCTCTTTTTTAAAAAGTGCTAATGCTATATTTATTCTATGATTGATAAGACTTATTCCCCCCTCCTTCGGATTTGTCCATATTGGTATATGTAACTCTACCTCAGTTGCAATTAACTACTACATGGTTGGTATTCCATTATAGGAACGAATCATTTTACTCTTTTATTTAAATCCCACCATCTACCTCTGGCAACCATCAATCTGTTCTCTGTATCTCTGAGCTCAGTTTTGTTTTATTTTGTTTTTAGATTCCACCTAGAAGTAGGATCATATGGTGCTTGTCTTTCTCTGTATGATTTATTTCACTTAGCAAAATGTCCTCAAGATCCATCCTTATCACAAATGGCAGGATACTTTTATTTATATATATATTTATATTTATATATTTATATATATAAATAAAAGTGAGTTGGTCAAGTGACTTGGTGTGTGTGTGTATATATATATATGGCATATATATAAAATTTCACACTTTCCTTATCCATTCACCCATTGGTAGACACTTAGGTTGTAGGTAGACACAACACTTAGGTTGTTTCCATATCTTGGCTATTGCACACAGTGGGTTCAGATTTCTTTTTGCTTAGTGTTTTTGTTTTCTTTAGATAAATACACAGAAGTGGAATTGCTAGATCTATGTTTAATCTTTGAGGAACATCTAAGGAACAGCCACTAAGGAACATCCCTTAGTGGCTCCATCAATTTACATTCCCAACAACAGTGCACAAGCATTCCCTTTTCTCCACATCTTTACCAACACATGTATCTTAACTGTTTGATAATAGCCATTCACTGTGAGGTGATATCTTATCGTGTTTGTGTGTGTGGTTTTTTAAAAGATGTATTTATTTATTTATTTGAGAGAGAGAGTGTGCATCCACATGAACTGAATGGGCAGAGTGAGAGGGGGAGTTTCTCAAGCAGACTCCACGCTGAGCCCAGAGCCAGACATGGGGCCCGATCTCACAACCATGACATCATGACCTGAGCAGAAACCAAGAGTCAGATGCTCAACTGACTGTGCCACCCAGGCGCCCATCTTACTATGGTTTTGATTTGCATTCCCCTGATGATTAATAAACCATTTCACTCTTAATGGACACTTAATTTTTTTTACTTTTATAAGCAGTGTAGCAATAAATATTATGTGTACATTCCCCTTTATGAACTTATGTTCTTGTAAGAATGGTTAATTGAAATGGAATTATGGGGTCATGGGGTATGCACAGTTTAATCTTTGATAGATACTGAAAAGTTGCTCTTTAAAACGGCTGTACTATTGTGTACTTTACCTGACAGTATAGGAGAAAGCCCATTTGTCCTTATTTTTGCAACCATGATCAGTAAAAACTATATAATTTTCTTTTTATCTTTAATTCTCTTCATTTTTAGTGACATTGAGCCTGTTGTCATGCTTATGGGCACATACATGTCTGAATTTTCTTTGATTCATTTTGTTCATTTTCTGTTGAGTTTTTTGTTACAATTTTGATCTGTTGGAGTTATCTTTATTTTATGAATATTCATTTTTATTATGGCTATAGACCATCTTTAACTTGTTTATGACATCTTTCACTAGGTAGAAATTTAGAATTTTTATTTTAGTCTTGATCACCTTCTTTTGTGTATAGTCAGAGATTATAAAGCTTTCTGTATTTTTTCCCTCATTTTTTACATGATTCAAAATTTTTCATTAGGGAAAATACTAAACCCATGCAAAAGTAGAGAGAATAATACTATGAATCCCTTTGAATCTGTATCCCCACACACTGATTATCAGCTCATGGCCAGTACCTATAAGTACTTGACACCTTCCTCTATCACTTTGAAGAAAACCTCAGATGTCATCATATTTTATCCTTAAATAGCTCAGTATGTTTCTCTGAAGGACAAGGCTTGTTCTAGAAATACACCACAGTACAATCATCAGACCTTAAACATAGTATTAACTCCCATAGCCATCACAGATCAAATTCGTGTTCATCTTTTGATTGTATCATAGTTATCTTGGTTTTCTTTAAAACATATTGTACAATTTAAGTTGATTTTCAAATAATCACACAAGGTAACAATTCATTATATATATATATTTTTTCAAAGCTTTTATTTATTAGAGAGTGAGTGAGTGGTGGGGAGGGGCAGAGACAGAGGGAAAGGGAATCTCAAGCAGACTCCATGCTCAGCACAGAGCCTAATGCAGGGCTTGATCCCACAACCTGAGATCATGACTGAGCCAAAATCATGAGTTGGACGTTCAACTGACTAAGCCACCCAGGTGTTCCCAGTTCATTATATTTCTTAAGTCTTTAAATCTGTAGCTCCGTCTCTTTTTTTTTGCCATATATTTATTGAAGAACCTGATCCTTTCATCCCATAGAGAGTCTTCTACAGTCTGAATTTTGGTGATTGTATTTACAGTTGTCCTTTCACGAGTTTCCTTTTTCTCTGTGTTTTGTGTAAACTGGCTATAAGAACTAGTCGCTTGATTAGATTCAGGATTTTTTGATTGGTTGATTGATGGTGTTATGGGGACACATAAAATATATGACTGTCTTTTTGAAACATTAGCAGTTAATGATCATTACCTAGATCCCTTACTTTGTTAAGGATTGAAAAGTGATATCCTAATTCTTTTTTCTTCTTAATTTATTAACTTAATTATCAGCTGCATTAAATAGATATTGCTGCAAAGAAAAACTTTCCTCAGTCATTATTTGGTCACTGAGTGGAATAGTTGAACAGAAATGGTGGAGTGAATATGCTTGAGTCTTTCCTTTTTTATTTAGTTAAATAAACTAGTTAGTGTCTTTTCTTTTTATTAATGTGATTTTGAACTCATGAATTTAACCCTGTTTGATATGTTTCAACCCATCAAAATCATTATTGTAATCCAATGAAGAAATTGTAATAATTGATGTTCACATTATCCCACTTTTGGACAATGGGAACATATTCAAGTTGGCTAAAGTCCTTTTATCACAGCCATTGTGAGTAATATTTAATAGCTTCTTTGATAGCTGATATAAGAATCTATTTTAAGCTCATATCGTACATCTGCTTCAGATTAGGAATCTGATTTATCTTCAGGGAATCCCTGTTCCTTTTATTGGGAAATGGTATGTCAGGACTACAGTACTGGCATTGTTCATTGAAATGGTCCATCATTGTTTTAGTTTTCTTTAGTAGACAAAACACACACAAATATACAAAAATACCTCACAATTTCATACTAACAATTCAAAATCAGGGTTTAAATTAAAAAAAAAAAAAGATTTTATTTATTCATGAGAGACACACAGAAAAAGAAGCAGAGACACAGAGGGAGAAACAGGCTCCATGCAAGGAGCCCGACGTGGGACTCGATCCTTGGTCTCCAGGATCACACCCTGGCTGAAGGTGGCACTAAACCGCTGAGCCACCCGGGCTGCCCAGGATTTTAAATTTTTTATGTACTCTCTTTTGACTTCTACACTGAAAATCTCAATTCCCAGTGATAACAGAAATGATGACATTAGAATATCAGAGTAGCAGAATATTAGGATACACTGACTATATTCCAAAATACATACATAGTAGTCTCAGAATAATACCATCAGCAGTATGATTACTGAAAAACAGTTTAAGTTTTTCCCCCCATCCTTAGGGATATACTATCAAATTACTGTGTTTTCAAGACGCTTGAATAATCCTTCTCATGATTATGCCACTAACTAGACATATAATTCGATTCTCTTCTTTTTTGGGTTGTGTATTTAAAATAACAGCTTTATTGTAACAGTTCACATACCATGAAATTCACCATTTTGAACTGTTCAGTTCAATGGTTCTTATTATATTGAGAGTTGTATAACCACCACTGTCTACTTTTAGAACATACTCCGCATTCCTAAAAGAAACCTTGTCCCCTTCCACCTCCATGGTATTTCTTCTCATCACTTCAGCCCTGAGCAGCCACTTACCTGCTTTCTGTCTCTATATTTGCCTGGTCTGGACATCTCATATAAATGGAATCCTATCTGTGGTCTTTTGTGACTGGCTTCTTTCACTCGGCATGATGTTTTCAACGTTCATCCATGCTTAGCGTCCATCAGTGCTTCATTCTTGTCTGCTGCATAATACTCCATATGTGGACCAGCCACATTCTACTTCTCCATTCATGGGTCTCTTATTTTTTATTTTTTGGTGTTGCTTCTTAAACTTAATTTTCAAGAATTATATAAAATACTTGGTTTTAAGAGAAAAATCTATGGAATAATATACTTTCAAGGGAATCTGGTTTCCCTGATCAAGAGAAGCTTTTTAAAAAATTGTATTCTTCCAGGCAGCCCTGGTGGTTTAGCACCACTGGCCTTAGCGGTTTAGCCCCCCTTTCGCCCCGGCCTTAGCGGTTTAGCACCACCTTCAGCCCAGGGCGTGATCCTGGAGACTCGGGATCGAGTCCCACGTCGGGCTCTCTGCATGGAGCCTGCTTCTTCCTCTGCCTGTGTCTCTGCCTCTCTCTCTCTCTGTGTCTCTCATGAATACATAAATAAAATCTTTAAAAAAAATTGTATTCTTCCATGTTTTAATGTAAGCTGTGTATGCAATTTACTTTTAATATATGACAAGTTTATTTTTACCCCTTAAGGTCATACTCCTATTAATATTAATCCCCTTATCGCTCTCCCTGGCCCCAAAATTTTTTGGTTGTTATTTGTTGGTTCTCAACCATGAGGATATTAGAATTTTCCTTTCCTTTTACCCAGGTTTTCATGTGAAGTTATTTTCTTCTACTTCCAGTGAAATGCTGTGACATTGCACGTGCTCTCCCCTTCCTCCTGGGGTTTGATAGTTGTGGTCTATCTGAGATATGGCCCTAATGGGCCCAACTTTCTCCCTATGTTCTCACCTCCTTTTAGCCTACAGGAGTATGTGCGTATGTCTCTATAGATGAACATAGAAATCTAGGTTTACATATGTAGTTTTTACTTGTTTTTAAGGCTCATGTTTTGATTTTGTAATAGCCTCCTGAGTCATTTTGTTCCGGAGTAGAGTCCTCTGTAAGGGCTCCTAAGACCAGCGTTTTCTGAGTTCTTGGATTTTCCTAAGTTTGCAGCATTGACTCTTGCAAGTCTATTTGGCCATAAAATCTTTGGCATATTCTTTCCTTGAATAAATTTAATATATATCATTCATTGTCTTTTGGCATGCAGCACTGAGGTTGCAAAGTCTCATGGTAATATAATTTTTTTGTTTTAACCCATAAGAACCTTTGTTCATTTAATTTATTTACTTAGAACCTGGATGCCCAAAGAATTGATTTTTTTCTTTTTCAACTCCACTAGTTTACCTAGTGTTGGTTTTTCCACATTGATATTTTTTGAATACGTGGTGCCCTTTTAGTATATGATTTCAGGTTTGTTTGCTTTTTATCTGCTTGTTTTTTTTTTTTAATTTCAAGTGAATTTCTTAACGTTTTAACTTTTTTCTGTTTCATTGATTTGGTTTTCTTCTCTGGGAACTGCTACTATATCTGTTTTGGATTTACTTTGCCTTTCTGTCACTTTATTTCAAATCCCTTCTTTCCTTTTGATTTATAAAATTTTCTTTATTTTTACCTCATATCTTTTTGAGGCCATTATCTGTTCTGCTTATTTGTGCTCATGTTCCTAATAGTCTGTTTTATGTTTTAAAAATGATTTTCTTTTCTTTTTTTTTTTTAAGATTTATGTATTTATTTTAGAGAAAACAGGAGCGGGGGGAGGGGCCAAGGGAGAAGGGAGGGAAGCAGACTCACTGCTAAACGGGAGCACTCCTAGGGGCTCAATCTCACAAACCTGGAATCATGACCTGAGCTGAAACTGAGAGTCAGATGCTTAATGGACTGAGCTAACCAAGTGCCCCTAAAATTATTTTCCATTAAAAAAATTATCTTTTGAGTACTATCACGTTGTTTGTGAGGCTTTCTAATTTATGTTGTTCTTTTATATTTTCTATGATTTTCTTAATTTCTTTTAACTTTTTTTTTGAAAATTGGGCTGCAGTCCTCTCTTTAGTGGTCATGTCTTTCTGGCATGCTTTCATTGTCTCTAGGGTTATTCTGCTCCTTCTTTCTCTACTTAATAACCCTGTATTGGATTCTAGCACAGTCCTTTTGTTGCTCATTTTAAAACATAATTGTTTTCATGAACTTTAAGGAGAGTTCAGAAGATGAGAGTTTGTAGCTTTGAACTCCTTCTTCTGAATTGCCAAAAAATGTCTCTTTTTTTGAGATCTCCTGTGTTCCCTTCCCACTTCTAGACCTTCTTGTTCTTTACCTCTCCTCTACTTTCTTGGTTGGTTGAATTTCAGTCTAGCAGGTTTGTCCTGGTAGGGGATTTTAGCTCAGAGTTTTAAGAGTTTGGGAAGCCTAAACAACTTCAGCCCCTTCACACCTGTCACAGCCTCTTGACCTCACTCGTGACTATTGTGTCCAAATCGCTTTCTGATTCACTCAAGTCCTCAAATAGAAGCACTGAGCATTCTATTGAATAGTCGTTAGTGATGGTGGAATTTGCCCCTGGGCCCATCAGACAGCCTAGGAATCCCCTGTGTTTCCCTTGCACATGTGTGAATACTGCAGGGCCTGGGTCAGTTCACTTCCCCCATCTCCTCTACTTTGGAGTTCGCAGAGATGTCGGGTCACCTAGTTTTACTGGATATATGTCTCAAGGAGTTTTGACTTTGTTGTCCTCATTCTTATGGGGGAACTAAGAGGAATCAAAATCCTGCTGCCACCTATGTCTTTCCAGAATTCCCGTTATGTTGACCTGTACTAAATTGCCAATATTTGGTCATTTTTGCCTGATGAAAATGACAGTTTTATGTGGCTTAACCTAATGTATAGCTCTGTGTTTAGGTTATTAAACCTGTATTAACATTTGGAGTCTTTCCATATGTATATATTTAAAACATTTTTTTAATTTATGTTAATACATACTCTAGTTTCTCCTATTAGGCAAGAACTTCTAAAATAGCCACATAATTAAAAAAAATATGACTATAGTTATAGGGGGAGGTAAGATGTAATTATTTTTCAATTTTCTTTAACATTGGGTTATCCATCTTCCAGCTTCTTCAACTACTGCATACTTTTTAAATGTATTTATTATAGATAATTTGATACATGTCTCTGCTGATTTTCTATTTTAAATAAAGTAGGTTTATTATTAAGGTTTGCCATCATGTAGGGCAGTTCTTCCCATTTATTCTTTTTAAAAATTTCTGGGCTGTTTTGACTTTTGCATATTACTTTCTTCCACATGAATTTTACTGAGTGAATTTATTAGCCCACTCAAAATGCCAATGGGGTTATGATTGTAATTACACTGCATTTTTATTGATGTCTCTGTACTATTGAGTTGGCCTGGTTTTCCTGAGTTGATCACAGATTTTATAGCATAGTTAATCCTGTATTTCTCACTAGAAGTAATAATAAACATGAAGTAATAGCAAAAAATGCCATTCTTGTACTTTATTGCCCCTTCTTCTCTTCTTGTGTTTTATTTTTTTTAAGATTTTATTTATTTATTCATGAGACACAGAGAGAGAGAGAGAGACAGGCAGAGACACAGGCAGAGGGAGAAGCAGGCTCTATGCAGGGAGCCCGATGTGGGACTCGATCCCAGGCCCCCAGGATCACACTCCGGGCTGAAGGTGGCACTAAAACACTGGGCCACCAGGGCTGCCCTCTTGTGTTTTATTGAAATAGTTGGGAATTTAAGCTCCAGGTTTTTTTTTTTTTTCTCATAGTATGCTTTTAAAAAAAAGAAATTCAAAACTCCTCTAGAACTTGATTATAGTCTCTAACCAGGTTATCGTCATGGGGTTGTATTTGCCTGTATAAGTTCAGCTAATTTCATGGCTTCTCACTTCTTGGGTATTTTTATCTTGGGATCTTTATTATGATTAAATTTTCATTTGACGAGACCCTACTGTGTTTCCTCATGTAATTTTTAGTGAGGGTAAATGAATTGTACTTTGAGTTCTTCCTTGTCTAAAGAGGGTTCTTTCTTCACATATTCGTGTTATCTTGACTGCTAAAACCTCTCCTCTCCTCCCGCTCCTGTTCTTTCCACACTTTTTTTTTTCTTTTTTCTTTCCACACTTCTGTTACTTGCACATTAAGCTCCCAGATCCGACTTCCACGTGTCTCTTTTTTGCCCAAAACTTCCATTTCTTTTTCTTTTGCTCTTTGTTGTAGTGATAATTTCTGTTAATGTCTAAGTTATTAATTTTACCACATTAATTTTATTTTCATGGGCTATATTGAATTTGTTTTAGAAATCTTGGTTTGTTAGATTTTTTCCAGAGGACTTCAATGTGATATTGCTGTGGAGTGTTTTATGGTTCTCTCTTATTTCCTATATTAAATGAGCATCAGCTGTTCTGATGCGTCACCTTAGTTTCTTCAGTTAAAACTGCTGTTTCCTCTTCAGTGCTAAGTAGGTTTTTAACTCCTGGTACTCATTGGACAGGAACTGACCCACTGCGCACCACCAGCAGGAATACGTTTCCTTAGCAGCTGTGTGGGTCTCCCAGGCAGTGTTGTCTTGCAGTGTGGACCAGAAGGGATTGTTCCTTTCCCAGTGAGCCCATAGTGCATGGATGAACGGGCTGGAACTCTAGAGAATGCCAGAATTCTTTAGAATTTTATCAGAGAATGTTTGCTGAGTTTTAGAGAGTTTTAAATAAACCTTTAATCTGAGATCGTTCTCTATACCAGAGGAAAACATGCATTTATATTGCCTAAAGCTTTTAAACAGACATGTTTTAACCTTAACCACATTGATCACATGTTAAAAATGGTGTGCTATTTTAAAAATTCTTGTGTTATGGGAAACTGAAGTATGTATTAATTTAAATGCAGAAATATGTGTTGAGCATAAGAGGATGTGAGTAGAGGAGACAAGTTAAGAGTTCACTAAATGACGGGGAACATAGATATGAATGACATGGATGCAGAATGGCTATAATTGGTGATGTTTTAAATTGAAGAGAACTTGAGGGGTACCTGGATGGCTCAGTTCGTTAAGCATCTGACTCTTGGTTTTGGCTCGGGTCATGATCTCAGATCTCAGGGTCCTGAGATCCAGCCCTTTGTCGGACTCCATGCTCCACGTGGAGTCTGCTTGTCCCTCCCCTGCTTGCGTGCATGCTCTCTCTCTCTCTCTCTTTCTTGCTCTCTTTCTCTTTCTCTCTCTGGAATGGATAACTCTTTGAAAAAAAATTAATTGATGAGAATTTGAGATTTTTGAATTTTGTTGGCCTCATTTTCTCAGTAAAGGGAGAGGGGAACGTCTTTGAATATGATTAGTCAGGATGATGTTGCCAGGGTTTAAGGATAGTGGGGAAAGCTCTAAATTCCTTACTTTATGAAGAAAAGCATAAGGAATTTGAGAAAGGGTGAGCAACACTGAGATTCCCAGGAATGTCGAATAACATTTGAGTGGGACCATCCGGGTCAATTTTATGAATATTTTTATTTCAGCATCTTTTGGTGTAGCTCAAGAGAGCAACGGACAGAAGAATTGGTTTTTATGTTTATGTAAATGGCTCCCTGGTTTTATAACCTTTCCTCAAATTTCAATAATTTCTTATTTTCTCAGTCTGGAGACAGTTGTGGATAATACTATATATAACTTTAAAAATAAAGTGTTCTAATCATTTCAAATATGATGATAAAATATATGATGCAAATGATGAACATGATTCTTTTTCTACTATGCTTTTTTTGATAAAAAATTATAATGTTCTTGTTATGATTTTCTATTACTTTTAGAACTTCTAAGTTATATGTTGAAAATGTTGAATCAGTCTAAAGATTATTGTACCTATAAAATTGTGATTTTGTAGATTACCAGTAAACTGTAGAGAATTATAGTTTATAACCACAACCTCG
The DNA here is from genome assembly GCF_053574225.1 of Canis aureus. NCBI lineage: Eukaryota > Metazoa > Chordata > Mammalia > Carnivora > Canidae > Canis > Canis aureus. The sequence continues at coordinate 50,182,783 of NC_135611.1, forward strand.
GGACATTGTTTTGTATGCTCTTTTAACCTTTGTTGAATTCTTGTTATAGTTTTCCGAATTTCCAGACCCCATGTGGGGTTCCGATTATGTGCAGTTATCCAGGACACCACCTTCCTCGGAGCAGAAGGGCAGCACTGTGTCGTGGGATGAGCTAAAGTCCATGGACTTACCCTCCTTCGAACCTGCCTTCCTGGTGCTCTGTCGAGTCCTTCTGAATGTGATACATGAGTGTCTGAAGTTAAGACTGGAGCAGAGGCCTGCTGGAGAACCATCTCTCTTAAGTATTAAGCAGGTCTGTTTCAGTGACCGTTTAAAAATATTTAGCAATTACTAAATGCTACTATTCTACAGGCTTGTTTTTATTTTGGATTGAGGATTTTAATTGTTGCAAATAATGAAAAATGAGTGTACCTGTTTTTAAGCTACTCTTTTTAGGGTAATTTAAAATATTCTTTGCATGTAGCCCTCAAAGATAGGATTGTGGTTCAGCCTTTTCGCCATTACTTCCTCATTCCAAAAGGATATAAAAGTACTATGAAGTGACATAGTCTATTAATATCAGTCTTTGGAGATTAGAAACATAAAATTCACTCATTAGAAATACTTTAAGTTCCTTAAATTTATTCTTTTTTGGTTCTATTTAAGTTACATGGAAATAGATAAATGTCTTTTGAGTATGCAGTGGGGAGATGTTTGGATTTTTTGCTTGCTTAGGCAGTTGCATGGTTTAAATAGTAATGACAGCTTCTGCTTTCTTGGATGGGATTCTCCAGGGAGTTTGATACTCCAGAGGTAACCGGAATGGCTGGAAGCAGTTGTATCTAGCACAGTCAATGCCAGAGATTGTTTGTATTGGTACATTATGATATTCCCATATTGACATCCACTATGCAAAATAAATATGTCAGATTTTGAAAAAAAGAAAGAAAGAAAAAGGTATGTTTTTGTCGACTGTGTGTGGCCGTCCTCTTGGGTTGGAAGGGCCAAGAGCTCATGGGCTCGGGGTAACCGATGGCACCTGGGGACAAGCGCAGGCCGTAGGATAGGCACAGAATAAGACTTGAATTTGTGGGTCTAGCTGGGAGGGGGGTGACTCATGGAACCCACTGTGCTCACTTCAGTTTCTGTCCAGTACTGACCAGAGAGCTCGCTCTGCTGCTCACCACCTTGCTCCTGGTTATTGTCCTGCCATCCACTGTGGCCATGCTTTCCACTTGTCCACCTTATTGCGGTGGTAATTTAGGAAGTTTAGGTAAAATACTGACTTCTCTTCTCACAAAATGAATACTTCAGGAATATAACCTAGTAAGAGAAAACAGAGTTTACTTTTTACTTTTTGCTAATGGAGCTATTGTGAGGATGAAACAATAAGTTTTGTTAAAATATTTTTAAAAATAGAAACAATACTTAGACAAATGTGGCATTACTACAATCAAAATAAAACATATTTTGGCTAAAACCATTCAGAGATTCAGTTGTAAGCACCTAAGTGACCTCTTTGCCAGAGAAATTTGCATCTGAACAGAACAGCTTTTAATAGATTTGACTCCAGCCATGGCTCTCTTATCGTAGGTTATTATTTTTAGAATACTTTAAAGAGGAAATTATGTTTATAAGAGCAATCCATATTTATTCTAGAATATTTGAAGAGTACAGAAAATGATACAGACAAAAATGAAAACTTTTCCTATTATGCTGCCACTCAGAGGTAACCACTGTAACTCTTTTAGTATATTTTTATCCATCTGTTTTTCCTACACATACAAGTAAAAGAAAAAATATGCGTATGGTTTTTACCCTTAAATATTTTTCAAAAATAAGATTTTAAATGGCCACAGTAGTGCTCTGCTATATAGGTACATCATAATTTATTTAATCCCCCCTCCCTTTTTTTTAAGATTTTGTTTATTTATTCATGAGAGACACAGGGAGAGAGAGAGAGAGAGAGAGAGAAGCAGAAACACAGGCAGAGGGAGAAGCAGGCTCCATGCAGGGAGCCTGATGTGGGAATCGATCCTGGGACTCCAGGACCAGGCCCTGGGCTGTAGGCAGGTGCTAAATCGCTGAGCCACCCAGGCTGCCCAATCCCCATTGTTTTAAATAATACTGTGATAGTATCTGATAAGTATTGTGATGAAAGGACTTTAAGGTCAGTCATCCCGTGTCAACCCTTCTCCTCCCCAGCATCACCTGCAGGGCGTGCACCTGGCGGTGGTGCTCAGCTTTTTGTTTACATTTGCTTTCCCTGGACTTCCATCTCATGTCATCAGATTGATCTCAGGATGATTTTTGTGATGATTAAAGGCTTTTGATGGTAAAGACCACAAATCACTGTAGTTGCTATGCTAAATTATTACAAAGATTGTCATGCTCTGTGGCATGTAAGTTTATGTGAATCAGTATTGTGTTTTTGGACAGAAATCATCAGTTTCATTAGAAGATTTTTCTCTCCTATCCCTTGTCTTATATAACTCAAACTAGTAGAGAAATAGATCTTTCTCCATGGGATTTATTTTCTATGTAAATGTATTTGTAGGGGAATATATTTTCACAAATCAGTATTTGCCTGGATGATGTATTCTGTGTGTATGTGTATTGCTGCTATAACGTTAGCTACTTTTATTTTCACTATTCTGTTCTTAATCAAGACTCCTAAGGTATTTATATAAACTGAACTGATGAAGAATTGGAAAATACTTGAGGACTTTCAGAGGTTTTGAGGATTAAGAGGAAGTTGTGTGAAACTGCCAGATGATGTGGTGAGGGTGTGTGGTGACTGAGCTTGTGCCCATCTCCTGCAGCTGGTGAGGGAGTGTAAAGAGGTGCTAAAGGGCGGCCTTCTGATGAAGCAGTACTACCAGTTCATGCTGCACGAGGTGCTGGCCGACCTGCAGAAGACTGACTGCAACATCGACGCCTTTGAGGAGGACCTGCACAAAATGCTGATGGTGAGACCCGTGGGGGTTGGCGATCCTTGTGTGTGCATGCATGAGAGAGAGAGAGAGAGAGCAAGAGAGATAGAGAGCCAGTGAGGGAGGAGGGCAACATTTCTTTAACCTGATTTTTTCATCTAGTATTGGATTAAATTTGTTTCTCCTAAATCCTCAGTGGTCTTTATATTAGAATTTTTGACAACTTACCCTAGTTCATTGTTTAACTGTAAGATTCTTCTTCTTACAGCATAATGGCCCAGAAATGGAGTCCTAGTGTGGTCCTAGTTTATTGAACTGTCTCTCGTCAGCCGTTTCTGTAAGGCCTACCTGAGCTGGGACTGGGAAGGCAGTAGTGAGCAGTAAGGGCTTCTTATTCTGCTGGGGTGCCATGGTGACTTGGAGACGGTCCTCTAAACTAGCCTTGGGGGCATCTGGGAGCTCTTACCCCGAGTCAGGACTTAGCTGAGGAACCACGTGCATTGGAGAGATTGTAAATACTGTGATCTGGCAGGAGCAGACTTACTTTGATCTCTTCCCTAGAGGAGCTCCCCAGGCTTCTCACACCACATGTTGTGCTTACTTGTGCTTGTTAACCTCTGTCCTTTTGCTCATATTACTCCCTCCTGGTAGACATGTCCCTTTTCCTTATCTACCCAGTTAAGACTTCCTTGCAACTTTTACTTTTCCCTGGAAAGCTCTATCTGACAACTTCAACCTAATGTGCACTTAGCTGTACCTCCCGTGTACTCTCAGGGCAGCTGTTCTCAGCTCTCCCCTACTGGCCTGGAAGCTTTGTAAGCCAGAGGCTGTAGCTTGAAGTTATCGTGTCTTTCATCATGCCTGGCAGAGTATTAGTATAGGCAAATATGGGTTGGATTCATTAGAGTATATGTGCAGATGATTGTGTCATGTGGCAGGTCAATGAAACAATGTAAGAATGACAATGCTCATGGGCATGTTGTTTTTGGAATGTTTTCAAGACATGTGTTGTGTGATACTTCGCTGTATTCTGCCTCGGGATGGCTGCAGCACCTCCAGAGAGCATCCCCACTTTTTAGGTTAGAAGGAAGGAAAAAGAGCAAAAGGGAAAAAGTATCCTTGCCAGCTCAGTGCAAAACAGGGAGAGCTTTCCTGGAAGCCATGCCCAACAGGTTTCCCCTGTGTTGTATTGGCCAGACCTGTTTGTATGCCTCTTGACTGTAGTGGAGACTAGAGATTCAAATATTTAGCTTTCTAGCCTCTATCATGGAAAGATAGAAAGAAGAACGAGGGTAGCATTGGGACTTGTAATATCTAACATATTAGAAATAATTTTGAGTTCGAAATGATTTCCTAATTGTTTGGGGAGAATGCATAAAAGACCAGAGAGTGTAAAATGTGGCCACATTTTGAAATACCATATATTTCTTATGTCAGAAGAGTCTTTATCATTGGAAAGTCATGGTAAAAAAACAAAAGCAGATTATTTTCTCTCTCTCTCAGTGGATGGTTAAAGCAGGAGTTTAAAAAGACAAAAAGTGCTTTGCTGTATTTGGTAGTTTTATAAAGGCATGCATGGCACCCTTTAGCATGCAGTCACTGAGGCAGGAAGAGAATCAGGCAGGTGAACTGTGCCCTCCAGGTCCTTCAACTTCAGTGTCTGTAGCATATCTATGGGCCATCTGAGGTGCAGGGTAAGTGAAGTACTCCTTAGAGCTACAATTAATCCCCATAATTTCACAGATGAAGAGCTAGAAATTACCAGTGATTTTAAAATTGTATGCTTGATGGCTAATGGCAGGGGCATGTTTTGAAAACTGGAGGAACCCAAACAAAATCAGTGATTTTGTTAGGAAGGGGGGAAAGAATGGCCTTTCAAAAGTCAATCACATTATGTATACCACAATACCCTTCTCTTGCAACTCGCCAAAAACAATGAAGAAAGAAATTCCATGTTCAGTAGAGGACGAAATTGGCTACAGTGCTCTCTTCTCCTTCCTGACCAAAACACTGTTATATTTGCCTTGAAATTTGGGCTGAAATGAGGGTGAGTACAAGCTCTGAATATCTCATAGCCCAGATAGGAATATCTGGGGGTGTGAACAGTCAGGAGAGAGGCAGGAGGAGTCCCCGTGGAGGACTTGTTGGTGGCAGATCTGCAAGACAGAGGAACATAAGTAGAGACACTTGTGCTGTCTCAATGTAGCCTGCTAACTGAGAAGGACTGCCGAATGAGAGCCTCATAGGGTAAGAGGAAGAGTGGTTAGCAGGTCGTGATGCAGAATGTGTGTGACTTTGGGGCTTTGCTCTGTGTTACATCATCATCCTTGGAAAACCTAAGCACGTATACGTGCAGGTCCAGGGCAAGTGTTTGAGGCAACAAACCACATTGAAGCTTATAAACGGTGTTATTAGCACATTTCTGTGGTGCTGGCCTTAGAAATAATCAAAACCTAAACACGATAGAGATGTAGGAACATGTGATAGACACAAGGAAACTACATAAAAAGAATGAAAATGTGAAAATGATGAACAAGATGATGATAGTTGTGGAAGAATTAGAAGGAGAGAGCCGAGATGTGTACAGCTGGTGTTCCCCGCAGAGGCTGGGCTTGGGCAGTGGGGTTAATAGGGAAGGCTATGGGTTTAGTGAGGTTTTTAAATTGAACTTACTAGAGATCATTTGAATGCCTTTGGGACTGTTTTTGTTCAGCAAAAGAGATGAATAGAATTCTATGCGTATCAGAGAGGAGGGAAATTGATAGTGTGAGCTTCCTTAGATGCCATGAGCAGGTGGGTCTCCAAACACAAGTATTGAGACTGGGAGGAAGCTCAGCTTGGCCACTGCTCAAAAGGGAAGATTGGCATGTCATATATGGGTGTGCATTTTTGGTATTGAGAAGATGAGGAATTTTATATCTAATGCCTTTTTTTCCTTTGTTAGAAGGGGTGAGATAAGTAAGGGTAGGCATTGGCCATTTGACAAAAATGGAGGTGTTTCAAACTGTGGCTGTAGGGAGAAAGAGAATGTGCTGAGTGGAGGTATAAATATTACCGGAAACATACACCATGTGGTTGGGATTACAATATGTAGAGCAGTGGCTCCTCCCTGTCCTGTGACACTCATCACCTTGAGTTGTGGGTGTGGTGAATGGGCTCTTTGGACTCATCATGCTTTGGGGTTTGGCAGGCAGTGAGCTGAAAAGGAAGGGAGAGGTGGGAGGGTGTGGGGTGGCAGCAGCAGTGAGTGGACAGGGTAACGGTGTGGGCTGTAAGCTGATTAAGGAGGAACAGGGGTGGAGGAAGGGGGATGACCTGGAGAGAGAAGAGAAACTCGGGGCCTGGAGTTCAGATAAGGTTTAAATGAGAGAGCAGTCACCATGGTGGTAGTTGAACAGAAAACTGGGAGCAGGAGATGAGGTTTTAGAATCAGTCTATTTGGATCGATGATTTGAGGCCTAGAGATTCTTCTGTAATGACAAGAACGGGGGCGAATCACCGTGTGTGGTGGCTGAGCCTGGGGCAGAGAGAAGACTATGTCAGATGTCAGAGTGTGACGGAGGAGGACAGGCAGCTGGAAATCAGTAGGTGACAGTGTGTGGAGAGGGTTCGATGGTATGTCTGATGACGTAAATCTTAAAGGGGCAGATATTTCTTTTGTTTTGGTTTTAACTAAGAACATAAGAGCAGTGGTTTGAAGAGAGCAGTGATGTACATGAGGATGGCAACTGCGTGCAGCCCTCGGGCTGTAAGAGAAAAGTGCAGTCCTCAGGAGACGGCCAGATTTAAGGAAGGCCAGGGAGAGGAAGTGGCACTCTGAGAAGCCAAAGGAAAGTCCTGGCCTCATATTTAAAGGATTTATTTCATTTGGCAAAGATGATGGTAGATCTGTAAGTTGTGGGTTCCACATATGCAGACCCCAGACTGCAGATTCCTACCACAAAGCCAGGCTGGCGGAGGCCCAGAAGCATCCAAAGACACAACAGAAGAGTTTTCTTGAAATAAAGATCTAAGGTTTGCATACTGAAAGTTAGTACTGGATTTCAGAAAGCATTCATTCCAGTGAACCCTGAGATGTAGCCTGGTGAGGTCACTGAGATCCAGGACTAGATCCAGAGTCCTGTGAACCTCCAAGGAGAGAAAAGGCAAGGCAGCTCAGGGTGTAAGGCGAGCAGGGACAGCGGGAGGTGAGGCCGGTGTCATGGTTCTTCGTTCAAACAACACACAACATTCAAAGGTGGAGTAATACCTTAAACGTCTCAGGGCAGAGAATCTAAACAAGAACTTAGGAATGGGAAGGCTGTTGTCGTAGGACTTACGGTAGATACAAACTGGGTATTTTGATTAGAAATCATAATTTATATGTCAGAAATCTTGAAAACAAAAAACAATGTCATAAAAATTTGGGTGTCAGGAAGGGATGGTGGGAAAAGTGTACTCATTTCTTCTCAAGGAAAATGCTGTCTAAAGTTAAAATAAGCAGTTACACAAGTAAAGATCCAAACCTCTTAAAAGAATAATGTTCACAGTATGTTAATAATGAACATTTCTGGGTGCTATTATTTTGATTTGTTTTATAAGTTTTATGTACATTGTGAACATTTTATTTTCTTGGTAACGTACAGAGATTGTAAATAATGGGTTAAATTGCCAAGGAGTTGAGTTGTGCAGTTGAAGAGAGATCTTCGATCAGACAGCAGTACTGTGACTCTTGCTTCTCTCCATGCTGCATGTCTCAGTGTCCGCCTACACCTGGCCCTTCTGATGTGTCGTTTCCGGGTTGACAGAGGTGAAGGTTGGGAGCTGCTGGCTTCCGTTGTCAGATATCTCCCATTATGTTTTTGTATTTTCAGGTGTATTTTGATTACATGAGAAGCTGGATCCAAATGCTGCAGCAGTTACCTCAAGCATCCCATAGTCTAAAAAACCTGTTAGAAGAAGAGTGGAATTTCACCAAAGAAATAACCCATTACATCCGGGGAGGAGAAGCCCAGGCTGGAAAACTTTTCTGGTAGGAGCCCTTGTGCGCCTGAGCCGCCTGCTTCCCATCGGCCTGTTTGGTTGTGTGAATGTGACAACCAGTTGTGTGCATGTGTGCATCTCTCAGGGCCCGGTTGCCACCTGGGGACATTTGGCAACGTCTGGAGACAGTTTTGACTGTGGTGAGGGGAGGCCCCACTGCTTTGAGCCCACTTGCATGGCTGCAGGCGCTCTCCAAGGAGTCTCTCTATTTGGCTCCTCTGTCCCTTTGGTCTGTTCTCAGGGCCACAGCCAGAGTGATCTTGTTAAAATGCACATCAGAGCATTTTCTCCTCTGTTCCAACTACTCCACGGCTTCCCTTCTTCCTCAGGAAGAGTGAGAGTGCCGGAATGTGGCCCATCAGGTGGGCATAGTCTGACTTGTCACTGCAGTTCTGTCCTCTTCTGCTAGGCTCTCCTGGGCTTACCGCACAGCCACAGGGGCTTCTCCATTGTGTTCCCAGGCTGAGCACACTTGTACTTGAGGTCCTTTGCATGTGCTGGTCGCTCTACTCTTCCCCAGTTACACTCCCCCCAATTACTTTGATGACCTGTTTTGTACTCCCTTTAGGTCTTTAAGTGTCACCTTCTTTAAAATGGAAATTCCTACTCATGGGGTCCATCTTCATTCCCTTTCCTGCTTTATTTCTCTCCATAGGACTTAACAATATCTGAATTATATCTTTTCCTTTTTTACTTTATTTTTTGTTTTTTCCTCTGTTCTTTGGAGGGATTTTTATCTATTCTGCTCACTGCTGCTTGGTACATAACATATACTCAGTATTTGTGGAGTAAACTCTTCGTGGATATCCTTGTATACTACTGTTCTTGAAGATGGGTTTGTGGGACACCTGGATGTCTGCCTTCGGCTCAGGTCCTGATCCCTCCTGGTCCTCGGGTCCTGCGTCAGGCTCCCTGCTCCCTCTGCCTCTCCCTCTGCTCCTGCTCTTTTTCTCTATCTCACTTACTTGCTCTCGCTTTTTCTCAAATAAAATCTTTAAAAAAAAGAGAGAGTATGCATTTGTAATCAGGTCACTTACCCGCTGGTTACTTTTGAAGCCTGGCCTCTTTGCCCACCAATCGAAGGTCAGGCAGTTAGCGCGACACACACGGCCTTCCTCATCATGGCCCCAGCTTGCTTTCTCAGTCTTACCCCACCACCCTCTATGCCTTTCAGATTGTGCAATTTCTTTTCACAACCAGGCCTCTTACTTAACTCTTTAGATCATATTCATTGTTCTTCCTCAACTGCCCTTCCTCTCCCAAGTGAGCCCCTCTTCCCACTACCATTCACCACTCACTGCTCTGCATAGCCTGGGGGCCCAGTGTAGCCAGGCCTTCTGCTGAGTTTGGTCTCTCCAGCCCTCTGACACTGTCTGTATGCATACCTGCTCTCTTTGACTAGATAGAAGCTCTTTTCCTTGAGCAAAGTGGTCAGTAAGCTGCTGTTGAATCTTGACTACACTCATTTGGATTTGTTGTACACACTTGGATTTACATTTTAAGCCCATAGTTAGATTGCATACTCAATGAGAAGCATCAGCTGTGTGAGACATGTCATGTTGATGGTATGAAAAGCTAATTGTGGGGGAAATTTGGAAAAACAGTTGTATTTAAGAAATTCACTTTGTTTTCTTATGCTATTGTTTAGTTTATTAAGCTTTTAAGAACATCTTGTAGATATATATTTGAGGCTATTTTATATTATTTTATACCATTTTGGACATTTAAGATGAAAATTACACTTATATAATAATTACATAGCTGCTTTGAATATAGTTTAAGTTTTTTTTTTTTTAAATTTTTATTTATTCATGATAGGCACATAGTGAGAGAGAGAGAGGCAGAGACACAGGCAGAGGGAGAAGCAGGCTCCATGCACCGGGAGCCTGATGTGGGATTCGATCCCGGATCTCCAGGATCGCGCCCTGGGCCAAAGGCAGGCACCAAACCGCTGCGCCACCCAGGGATCCCTAGTTTAAGATTTTAAAGTTTATGATAAAACTGTGGAAATAGAACAAAGATAGGTACCTACCCTTAATGGGAAAGTTCCTCTTTTTCACGTTTATCATGATTTTATAGTAAAAGAAAATTCTGTTACTGATTTTCAGACTATTAAAACAGTAGCTGACCCTTTCAGTGACTCTTTCAGTGTCCTATTCGAGAAGTAGAATGAGCGAGGACCATTTTTCTTCCCTGATTTACATTCCTGTTCTTGTTCTCTAGTGACATTGCAGGGATGCTGCTGAAGTCAACAGGGAGTTTTTTAGAGTTCGGCTTGCAGGAGAGCTGTGCAGAGTTCTGGACCAGCGCTGACGACTCCAATGCCTCAGACGAAATAAGGTGCAGCCTCACTCCTTCTCTTCTCCTTCCTTATTTCACTGACTTCTGCTCATGGCGATGAGCCTAGAATGGGCTCTGAACAGAAATTCAACCGTGTTAGGAATTTCCATAGTAGACCTGAAGACTTCTCTTTATTACTACCTTACATTTTTGTGTCTTACTTACTTAGGATTTTCTATGAAATTTTCTTTGAAGATGAACTTAGAATTTAGTTAGCCTAATGAAAATAGTGTCTTTAGAAAAAGGGAGGGAGAGTGTAAGTTAACTAAAAATGAGTATACAGAATTCGTCTCTGTGTCCTGAAATGTCTCTAATTAAATACTTATGTTTCTGCTACACACACCCCCCGACTCCTCATAGCATATGACATTTATGATACTTGGCATGTTGTTACTGTTTCTATGCGTGGCTTATTCCTTCTGTTAAACTTTAAGCTTGAGTACATGAATCTATGGCTTATGCATCTATTGCATTTCCTCCACTTCTGTGAGATAGTATTCAGCTTGGATCAGGTTAAATTGCTGTTTTTTGGCAATATCAGCCATATTTTGCGGCCAATTACTAGTGATATCATATGATTCAACCTTAGGAAATGTTCAGGGGGAACTGACTTCTCTGGAGCTGAAATGTTTTCTCTCACCATCCAAAATTTGATGAAAAACACATTTTGGGTTTCAGAACACCTGAGATGTTATCATGCCAGGGTTAAAGCAAGAAGCGTCCTCACAGATTCTTACCTGGGACAATGCTCAATAGCTGAGGATCAAAATGAGTCAGTTTGTAGAAGGTCCTGCAGTTTTGAGTGCTAACACAATGGATTCAGAATAAGCAGGGAAAATTGGAGATCTAAGATGGCGAACTAGAGAATAGTTCTGATGATGCTCTGATTGTTTACTAGAGATGGATCTAAAAAGTGGGCTCATGTGCAGTGGTGTGATGGGGCTGGCTCATCCTGGCTCCAGAGAGCAAAAGTGCTATTGCACACATCTTTTCAGTCATTGTTCAGTGCTGTCACACTGGTAACCTGCAGGCAGGAATGGTGGAGCCTATACACCCCCAAAAATCACCAAACACCACATACGATAGTTCTTTGAGGGGAGCCAGTTGTTAAGCATTTACCAGCCTGCCATTGTGTCTATATATATTCCTCCTTAGTAAGATTCTGAGCTGGTAGTCAACTTAAGAACTTTATTTCAAACTCCAAGAAGTTATTATAAGGAAATCTTTAGAAAATTAAGTTTACTGTTATTTGCATGTTATTGTATGTGCCTTACTTATTTGAACAATACAAATGGTTTCTAAAAACCACAAGAGAGCAAGCTTCTGAATATTTCAAGTACATTTTCAATAATTGCTTTTTCTCATTTTTTTCAGTCTTTATTAATATGATTTGGAATTTGCTTCATCCTTATTTCTATTTCTTGATATACTCTAACATACCCTAACTGGATTTCAATCATCTTTGCAGGAGATCCGTTATAGAGATCAGTCGAGCTCTGAAGGAGCTTTTTCACGAAGCTAGAGAAAGAGCCTCCAAGGCGCTTGGATTTGCTAAAATGTTGAGAAAGGTGAGTTCACAATCCTGATTGATTTTTACAATTTTTTTCTTTTATCTTATTATTTTTTTTAAAGTTAACCCTAAAGAAGTTTCTTTGTAACTGTGATTCTAGGACCTGGAAATAGCAGCAGAGTTCATACTTTCAGCCCCCATTAGAGACCTTCTGGATGTTCTGAAATCAAAACAGTATGTTAAGGTAAATATTAAAGATGGTGTAATTGGAATATTTTGCCTTTCCTGGAAAATTTTCTCTTAATGATCCAGATAGTAAATTTTGCAGGCTTTGCTGGTGATATATTGATTCCAGTGATAAGACTTTCTCATAATTTTTCAGTGAAATAATCAGAAAAACAAACTTTTTCAGACTTACTAACTTGCTTATAGAATGCAAATAAAGTAATCAAATATTTACTTGTACTAATATTAGTTATATGTATTTAAAATAATGTATCTAAAATAGTGCAAAATAATGAAATAATCATTGATTTTTTAAAAAAAGATTTTATTCATTTATTTGAGAGCGAGAGAGCACGATGGAGGGGGGTGGGGAGAGCAGCAGAGAGAGAATCAGCCTTCCTGCTAAGCAGGGAGCCTGACTTGGGGCTCGGTCCCAGGACCCCGGGGATCATGACCTGAGTTCAGATGCTTAACTGGCTGAGCCCCCCAGGTGCCTCTGATAATTGATTTTTAAGTAGTAGTTTTGTTTTTTACCTTTACATTTCCTGAAAGAGTTCAGACTTTTTACAGGACCTTCTGCCATCAGTGCCCTGCTCATCACTAGAGCTCCTTTTTGAGTCCTTATCTTTGCTCCACCATTAAAGTTATTTGAGTTTCAGTACTTGTAGATTCTCTGTATGATACTGTTACTGGAGATTTTATCCCACCTGTACTTATATGTGATTTGCACAATCCTTATTAAAATGATCTTTAAAAGGCTTCTTGTGATCCCCCACCAAGAATGATTAGCGAATCCATATTTGTCTTTTTACCAAGTCAGATGACTTTCCATAATTATTAGAAAGTAGCATCGATTGAGGTCGTTTCAGGCTGGCATTCCTCCTCTGAAGGGTATTTTCTTGCTTATTGACAATAAAATAGAGGATTGCCCAGTGGGTGGAGAAGCTCTACCAGGCCTCCAGCACAGCACCCCCGTGCTCTCCCTGACTTCAGTCACATTGGAGTGGGATTCTTGCAGTGCCCTCAACACCTTCTCACACCTGCTTGTCTTTTCCTGGTTTTGTTTATTTTAAATAACATTTTTATAGCATGTGACATTCCCTCATCTGAGATTCTGGATCATTTCTTCTGCAGGTACAGATTCCTGGCTTAGAAAACTTGCAAGTGTTTGTTCCAGACACTCTTGCTGAGGAGAAGAACATTATTTTGCAGTTACTCAATGCAGCCGCAGGAAAAGATTGCTCGAAAGAGTCCGATGATGTACTGATTGATGCCTATCTGTTGCTAACCAAGCAGAGTGATCGCGCTCGGGATTCAGAGGATAGTTGGGCCTCATGGGAAGTGCGACCTGTCAAAATTGTGCCTCAGGTCGAGACCGTCGACACCCTGAGAAGCATGCAGGTATGTGTCACTGCCAGTTCCTGTAGCCATTGCTCACATCCCTGTGTTGAAGTGGTATTAGTTACTAAAAAAAAAATTGTTAGCAGCCCCTGAGTGATTGGTTTAGCTGCCATAGTCATCTCAAGCGTGGGCTTCTTAAGAATAGGCCTCAATGTTTTAGTAATTTTGTATTACAACTTGTACTAAGATATTCCTTCAAATTCTATAAGTATATTAAATTATATTGGAATATTTGAAATACATCTGTACGTAGTTCAGCTGTAATCAGTATACTCATGATCTAAAAGGAATTATCACCCTCATTTAATTTGTAATTCAGAAATTCTCCTTCTTCGAGCACTGTGGTTTACCTGGTGTTAGTTAACACTGTGTAGTAAAGGCTGTTACCTGCCTACCCTACAGAGATCCCATGATGGTTTGTAGAGCTCGTTAATTAAAACCTTTAAGAAGTCTTCTCATTCTCTCTGTGCTCACTCCGGACGTTGGTGGTGAGTGCTCATATACACCTCAGACTCAGCTTGGCCAGAGCTGAACACCCTGGCTTCCTGTCCTTTTGGCTTCACATGACCCACTCCTCCACTTGTGCTCCCTGTCTCAGAGAATGGTGCTCTGTCCACTCAGTTCTTTAAGCCAGAATGTGACAATCAACAGAAATTCTTTTACCCTTCCAGGTCATCACCAGCCCTCACACACCCAAAGCATTTCCGGGAAATGACACTCTCTGCTGTCCAGAGCCACTGCCAGGGTCAGACTTTATCATCCTGTCCTGGCCTATTGCAGTGTCACACTTAGTTTCCCTGCTTCCAGCCTCACCTGCCCTCTCTCGAAGCCTGTGTGTGTGTGTGTGTGTGTGTGTGTGTGTGTGTGTGTGTCTTTGGATACTTGGAAAATGACGTTATAATATATAACTGATCACATCACACACTCTTCTATGCAGACTCCTACAGTGACTCACTGTCACTTAAAAGAAAAAAATAATAAAGTCTCGTTTTCTTCTGTTTCATGGAAGGCCACTCATCTCACCCTCTCTTATTCCTGCATTTTCCAGCTTCATAGGCTGCTCCGACACACGCGCACACACACGCACATACACATATACTGCTGCAGGAGTACTGAGCTACTGGTAGCCCTGATGAGGTTGGCATTGTTCTGGACTAAGGATTGAGCTAGAATGGGAAACAGTAAGTGGATCTGATTTTCAGTCCTGTGCTTAATTCTCCTCCCAGGTGGATAACCTTTTACTAGTTGTCATGCAGTCTGCACATCTCACCATCCAGAGAAAAGCTTTCCAGCAGTCCATCGAGGGACTCATGACTCTCCGCCAGGAGCAGACGTCCAGTCAGCCGGTCATCGCCAGAGCTTTACAGCAGTTAAAAGTATGTCGCTGCCACCTCCGCCTGAACCCCTTGGTTTTAGTGTGGAAGGGTCTGTGTGCTACAGTGTCATATCAACCAAGGAACCCAAAGTCTTACAAGGTCCTCACCATTCTTCCTCTTCCCAATAAACATTGTCCCATGTCTTCACTAAAGACTTCCCAGATCTGTCTTGGAACCATAAAGTGTTAGAATTGGAAGGGATAGAAATTGGACCAGTTATGTGACTTCTGAGTGGCCACATGGTTGGTTAGTAGCCTACCTAGAATTTAGATCTCTTTACTCCTCATCCAGGTTTCTTTCTTCTTTAGCAATGACAAGTATTTGCTAGAGGTACTTCCATATATATGTCAGTAATGTGTAATCTAAAAGAAAATTTATTTTTTTCTTTTATTTAACTGATAATTCAGTAAAATTAAATGTAGTAGAGACAGCCGGTTGTAGATAGGCACTAGCCCTTCGAAGTTCAGGGCAAGCCAGAGCCTCACCTTCTTTTCCCATTATCTCCTGTTTTCACTACCCCTACCTGGCCTTCTGCTCATTGGCTTTGGTCTGATCTGCACTTTTCTACAAGCCATCAGTTATGCCTTCATCACAGTAAGGCTTGATTTCTTGAAGAAGCAGCAGTTCTTGAAACTATAAGTAGTTTGATAAGCCTTGTTTCTTCTGTCAATCTGATTTGTCTCGTTTGCCTAGAAACTTGTTCTCTCGTCGGTTGCCATCCCACTCGAATACCAGTGCAGCAGACTGTTCTTTCAATTTAAATCAATGAACTCCAGGGAGTACAAAATTATATACGATATTGATTATTCTTGAGCTTAAGGAATTTACAGTGGATTGAGTATGACCTGAATTGTGACACTGAAGTACTGAGAAGGGAGATGCTAGATCCTCCTGGTCACATCTGGAAGCTGCCACCATGGGGGCATTTTAGCTTGGAGGATTTCAGAAGATACAAACCGGGAAGGAACATTTGGGCATTGGCATCCCTGGGTCAGGGTGCTGGGACTGGTCACTGAATATCAAATAGTCTGACTTGACTAGACCTTCGTATGTACAGTGGAAAGTCATGGGAGATAAGGCTAGTAAAATCAGGTGGGCAAAAATCAGGCTATTGAGAGATTTGGGATTTTATTTTTTCGAAGCCACATCAAATAGTTGAAGATCTAGGGAGAATAGTTTGGAAAGGTATTTAGGATATTACCAGTGGAGACCATGTGTACATACACGTGTGTGTGAGAGTGAGTGGAAGGGGGTCCAATTTGGAGTGATTGTCGTCCTGCTTAGGGAGACAACAGTGTGAACTAGGGCAGGGATTTCCAGCCTCTGCAGCATTGACATTTTCGGTCAATAATTCTTTGTTTTGGGGGGAGTTGTCCTATTTTGTAGGATGTTTAGCAGCATTTATGGGCTCTACACTGTAGATGCCAGTAGATTTCACCCCCATCTCCCTAGGTTTGGACAACCAAAATAGATATTGCCAATGTCCCCTTGGCAGAAGGGGGTAAAATCGACCCCAACTGAGAACCTCTGAACCTAGGGAGTGGCAGGGAGCTAAGAGGACAATACAGAGTCTTCCTGTTAGATTGAAATCATACTTTAGCAACCACCCAGGGCAAAAAAGCAGCTAGTGGTTGATACACAAAATATTGAATGAGAGCATCTATTTAAAGACCACATAGTCATTAGGCATTATTATTATAAATGGCTTTTTTCTCTTTTATTTCATAAGATGTTAAAGAATATCTAATACAAATAAAGATGAAAATAATGAATAAATAAATAATACATTTCCTTTATTTTTGAATAACCAAAATAAGTATGACCAAAATATATTGCAATGATTGTTAATGTCTGTGATGATGAGAGAAATCTTCCTCTATAATATAGTTAACTATTAAGTGATTTGCTTTTTTTGGATTAATTATGGTTTGGGACTCTTTAGAATGATGCACTAGAGCTTTGCAACAGAATAAGCGATGCCATTGACCGAGTGGACCACATGTTCACTTCAGAATTTGATGCGGAAGTTGATGAATCAGAGTCTGTCACATTGCAACAGTACTACCGAGAGGCAATGATTCAGGGCTACAACTTTGGGTTCGAGGTAGGTTCAAAATAAGAGGAAACGAATCGTGAACTTCGCAGTTGCTCTGAGGCTTACTTACCAAAAGTATTATGAACCTTGTACAGCAAATCAGATTACTGATTGTAATCACAGCTTAGTCAAGAATGTCATCTTACCCACTGCTGAGGATCAGAAATGTTGGTTTTCTTTGAAATTGTCAGAGTTGCCTAGTTTTTGTTTTGTGCTAACATTAGCTTTCTACTTATATTTGAAAACCTTCTTTAAGAGATACTTAATATCATGAAAGTACATTCATAATTTGAATTTAGTAAAACATTGGTGAAACTGCATTTTAAGACATAATATTATCTGTAAGTCTTTATCCTTTTGAAAATATGTCAATTTCAATTGGAGTTTGCTTTTTGTTTTTAGAAAAATGACATTTTAAACAGATGTAGCATTACTTAATTTTGATTTATGCAAAAATCTTCTTACAGTATCATAAAGAAGTTGTTCGTTTGATGTCTGGAGAATTTAGACAGAAGATAGGAGACAAATATATAAGCTTTGCCCGGAAATGGATGAACTATGTCCTAACTAAATGTGAGAGTGGTCGAGGTACAAGACCCAGGTAATGACCAAGTAGATGTTTCCTAGAGCTGCAAGTAACTCAGTACTCCTACTGCAGAGAGAGAGAGAGAAAGAGAGAGAGAAAGAGAGAGAGTTGGAGCAGACTGTGAAGCAGGAAAATGGAAGAATAAGTGAGGGATGTGGGATTGATAGTACTGCATTTGTATATTTTATGTGAGATTTCTGAGCAGATGACACAAAAAGGAGCATTTTGAACTCTTCAGTAAAAGGATTTTGCTTTGTTTTATTTTTAAATGAAACTATTAACCAAAAAACTCCATGATTCTTAGAAAACTTAAAAAAAAATTGTTCCATAATGAGTGAACTTTAAGGAAGTTCACATTCTCCCTGGACAGGTCTTCCTGATGGCTAATTTTTTTCCCTCCCTCATGAAACTTAAGCCTTTTATGAACATAAATGGAAACAAATTGGTAACCAGTTCCTTTATTAAGAAGCTGTTTGTCCTTTTTTTCTCAAAACACATTGTAAATTTACTCAACTGCAGGCATTTACATAAAGACAAAAAGTGTATTTTTTTTTAGATGATAATTTTCCAGATTACTTTTCAGTATTGTATAGACTAAAACTACTACAGCATTTTCTTGGTTTTGTGATTATTGAACTTTCTCATGTAACAGGTGGGCAACCCAAGGTTTTGACTTTCTACAAGCCATTGAACCTGCCTTTATTTCAGCTTTGCCAGAAGATGACTTCTTGGTATGAAATATTCTAGAATTTTTTTTTTATTAAAGAAATAAGTTGATCACTGTTTCTGATTGTGTATTTTTTAATAGTTGTTTTTAAATATTTTTTCATAACTGTAATGATAATGCTGAAAGTTAAAGCACTATTAGCAACATAGTAAGATATTCCACGTTCTGTTTTTGTTATAATAGTATTGTTCAACCGACTAAGTCAGTGGCTAGCTGTGAAGCCTGACACTTCTAAAATATTTGTCAGTTTCAGGTTTTATAAAGTGCTGACTTATTAGTTGCTGCTTTTTAACAGTTTAATGAAGAATAAGGATTAGCTGTTTTACTTCAGCATGTGTCATTTAAGAGCATGCCAAATGTTAAATATTATCACTGTTATTCCAGGACATTCCATCAGCTCAAAGAGACAATGTTCAACATGTGAATTCAATCATGTTAGCCCCTGAATAGTAGAGACGATTATAGAAGTCCCTTGCTTGTGCACATCATTGCATTATGGGGACTTGAATGCTAATTTGCTCTTATTTATAAAAATTTAATGGTATAAATTATTATTATTTTAAATTATGTGTTGTTTGTGTTTAATTTTATCTTTATACCTATTTTCTTTTCAATGAACTTTGAAAATATTCACTAAGGATAGCATAGCATATTTCTTTTAAATATAAAAGCTTAATTTGTGCTATAATTGAGAGAATGCACATTCTTTCCCTTGTCCTTTCCCATTTTCCTAGAGTCTTCAAGCCTTGATGAATGAGTGCATTGGCCATGTGATAGGAAAGCCACACAGTCCTGTTACAGGTTTGTACCTTGGTAAGATGGCAGTTAGAACGTTTCCCCTAGCACCTCCTTGGGCAAGCGCGTCATCTTACAGTTGCAGCCATTCATGCTTCACCTGTAGAGAGGTTCTTCTTTTTTTTTTTTACTTACGATAGTCACAGAGAGAGAGAGAGAGAGAGAGGCAGAGACACAGGCAGAGGGAGAAGCAGGCTGCATGCACCGGGAGCCCGAAGTGGGTCTCCAGGATCGCGCCCTGGGCCAAAGGCAGGCGCTAAACTGCTGTGCCACCCAGGGATCCCCTGTAGAGAGGTTCTTTAACAATATTCAGGGAGATGACAGTGACAGGAATGAGGTGTGTATATGGAGAACTCCAATACTCAGTTCACAGGAAGGTGAAAATGCCAGCACAGGGTATTTACTGCCTGCCAGCAAGTGTTAAACTACACGTTTTAATTAATTAATTATTTTTTTGCACGCCAACACTGATTCTGTCCACCCCCTTAAAGTCTCTTCTTCTGGGAAGGAAGGACTTGGAGAGATGGCTGGCTGTTAGGGAGCAAGGGCCTTCCTTTCCTGCAGGTGGATGAGTGTGGTCGTTCTGCCTCCTTCCTCACCTTTTGATGGAGAATAAGTTTGTTTTATTCTCTACAGCTAAGAATTTCCCAAACAACAGAGTGTATTCCTAGTTGATTTGACTTAAAAAACCGAACCAAACAAAAAACACAGGTTAACTTGTGTTGTGACATACTTTCATTATAGTTTTCAGTTACAGTTTAGTATACAGTTTTATGGAGTATGTTGAAACTTTAAGACAGAATGTATCAGAAAAAGACTGTGCTTTCCCCCATTCTTGAAATAGTAAATAAAAGTAAAAATGTATTTATATGCAATAAACATCCATAAATATAAACTTAGAAATTTTAAAACAGTTTAAATTACACAGAATAAAATAATTCATAAATGATAAATTTATTGAGCAGGAACTGTATCTTAAAGGTACTTGCTAGATACAGAAAATTCAGTAGACCAGGTTTTAATGCTTTCTCTGTTTTTAAAATTCATTCAGTTACTCAGTTTATACCTTTTCTCCCAGAGCTGTTACAAAATGAAAGCATTCACAAAACTCTTTGAACATTTTATATAATATTATAATTTTATAACATTCTCTATTCTTATGAAATTTTTTGAATAGTCATATTATCCTGAAAACTTTGATTTTCTTTTCTCCTAAAATATTTCACTAATAATACATGATCAATAATTCAGTAAAAATCACTTCTTTAAAATATTTTACTATATATGGAATTATTTTCATGGTAGCAAAATTAAAATATAGAGTATGCAGAGAAATGTAGAAAATGTACATGTAGAAAAAATTTCAAGGTAGAAAAATACTACGGAAGGAAGAAACAAAAAATAGTTGTACCTCCATGATTGATAGGTAGGTAATCACTGCTAACGTGGGGTCACTAATTATTCATGTGCCTGTCCCCAAACTGCTGGTAGGACAGCTGGTTAGCAGTGCTGTCTGCAGGCTGGAGGTGCTGTTTGTCTTCTGGGTGTGTGGTTTGGTGGAAACAGAGTGGCTGAGAATCTGATTGCCTGATAGCCCTATGACCTGGGGCTGCTTGTTTAACCTCACTGAACCTCCTCTGCAAGTGCTCAACATCAGATGCTAATGTGGATTCCCTAAGGTCATGACATTTTGTAAACTGTAGTGTTCTGTGCAAGGCAGCAGTCTGCATCTGGTTTCATGTTCTTTCCTTACAAGAACAGTAGTGAAAGGGGAGCATGGCAACCATCATTCCCGCTGTGTACCATCTTCCTTTCCCTCTGCTCTACGCTTGTGGCCACCGATAACAGCCTGGTGGAGAGCCTTCCCCAGGTTCTGTGTGCTCACGTAATTATACAGGTGCGTTCCGCTGTGCCTTCTTTATCCTCCTGTCATCACACAAGCACAGACGGGGCTGTTCGTTTTGCTGTATAAAAGCTGGATCACATTAGATGTTAATCTCTGGCTTCTCTTATCTGACAACTGTAGATATTCCTTCTGGTCATCAGGTAGGGATCCAGTTCATTCTCCTTAGTGGGCTGCATTGTGTCCATTATGGGCATAGTACAGTGCTTTGCACCATTTCCTTGTGGACATTTGTTTTGTTAGTTTTTGCCATGAAAAACATCTCTGTAGTAAATAACTGCCAGTGAAATTGGAGCATCTGTTTTATGTTTATTGACCTTTTGGCTTTTCTTTTCAATGAAATATCACAGTTTTGCAGCAGTTAGTTATATCAACTCTTAAAAGAAATGTTCATATGAAGAATGTGAAACTTGCATGCATGTGTTCTAGCAGCATGTCTTTCTTTTACACCTTGAAGGGGAAGTTTTCTAGTGATTTTTGACTCCGAAGTCCCCAGTATGTTTGCTGAATTAAAGACATCACCTTCCTTCCTGAAGCATTTTTATTGGTTTGTTTTTTTTTTTTTTTTTTTTTTTACCTTTGTTACTATTGGAGTTCTTTCATTTACTATTGTAACTGTTGAGATAATGAGCCAGAGACACAAATTGACTGTTTTCTTAAAAATTGCTTAATTTTTGCTTTGCAAGTTTTCCCTTCAGATCTCTCCATTTTGGGGACTCTGGTCTTTCCTGTGTAATATCATTGACAACAGACCAACCAGAACCATGAAGAAGAATGTATTTCCACTTAGGATAAAGCATACATAGATTAAATAAAATGTGGAGTAAAATTATTCACATGAGGAGAAAATATGTAGATTAAATAAAATGTGGAGTGAAATTCATATAAGGAGAAAATATGACCCCTAAAAAATTAAGGAGGGTTAAAACCAAGTCAAAAGGAAGAGGACACATGTCAGGGCAAAATAGACAAAATGTAACACATATGCTATGCTAGTTGTGTCTAGTTCAGAGGAGAGAATTATCAGCGTTTCTGTAATCACTAGGCAAGGGCTCTGTAAATTTTTATTTTAAATTTTATCTCATTTTTACCAGAATATTTAAGTAGAGAAGAAAATGTGTTCTGAAAAAAGAATAACCTGTTTAATCTGTGTCTGGTCCTCCTTGTTTGTTTAAAGGAATTAAATAAAACTCCATGTACTCAGGAAAATGACAGTGACCGTCCCTGACTCAGAATCTGTTCAAGTGTCAGCATGGTCCAGAATCTTTCTAAAAATGTAGCAAGCATAAAGAACTCTGTTTTATTACAGAGATGACACATCTCAGTCTCTAACTGGGTCACATTGTTTGTTTTGTGTACATCATGTACTTTATCTCCAGGATTTGGGAGATGCTTTTGATGCTAAAAGTTTGAATGTGTAATATACCTTTTATTAATTTTTAAAAAGTGCCATTTTCCACAATGTTTGTATATGTGATATGATTTTCTTATATAATGGGTTTATTTTGGTCACCAACAAAGTTAAGTGTTTAGTGGCCTGCTTCAGCATTTTCTTTTGACCCTTTTAACAAGTTGGATTTGTCGCCATTGTCACTGGCAGCTATTCATCGGAACAGTCCCCGCCCTGTGAAGGTACCACGATGCCATAGTGACCCTCCCAACCCACATCTAATTATCCCGACTCCAGAGGGATTCAGGTACTTGGTGCTCATCTAGCCATTTGATTCTTCTGTGTTGTGCATGCTCATGCTCTGACGCTACTGAGTGCTTGCTCTGATCACTAAGTATTTCTTCTTTGTTCTTGTTCATACTGTTTAAAAGCTCTTAATTGCATTATCTCAAAAATGTACCACAATGCCTTAATTGCAAGAGAAAAAGACATTTGACTTTAAAACAGACTTGTACCTTTCCAGATAACTTAGTTTCTCAGCTTATTTATAACCTCAACCTACTAAATGCTCACCAGCTTTGGAATAATTCTTTTTTCTTTGAAAATGACCTTACGAAAACAAATTTGAGTGTGCATAGCACAGTAAGCATTTGAAAAACAATCCTAAACATCATTTTAGAAATGGAGAAAAAATTGGAATGATCTTTCTAGTCTTGACTGTCATGTGTGTATGTAACCTTGAAGCAACTTAATACTGAACTGAGTTCTGAAACTTGTACAAAGTATTTTTCTTGAATGTGGTGGCATTTCTGCATCCTGAGGGAGTGAACATTTTCTCTTCCCTATTAGAATCACTTCTTAAAAGTTAAGTTTATTTGACAATATTTGCTAGGAAAAGACCACAGTTATTTTTCAGAATAATTAGTGTTTTTCTTTTTTATACCTAGACCTGAATCTCATTGAAAGGAAAATTTGCATTTTATATTTTTAAATATTTTTCACTTCCTCACCCTATTTTATTTTTAAAACCACTGGAGAGTCCAGTCCCTTTTCTCAATCTGTGTTCCTAAAGCTCTTCTTCTCATCTCAGCACTCGGAGCGTGCCTTCAGACGCACGGAGCCACGGCAGCCCTGCTGCTGCTCCTGTCCCTGCTGCCGCCGCCACCGCCGGTCGCCCCGGCCCCGCAGGCAGCGACTCTGCACCACCCAAACCCATCAGCAGTGCCCATGATACCAGGTAGTCACCCTTCCCCAGCATCCTGTCTCCTCGGCCCTCTCCTGTGCACTCCCGCAGGGACCTCAGCTTCGGGAGGCAGCCCATGGGGTGGCACAACCTGAAGGCTCTCGCACCCAGCAGCACCAGTAGATAATTTGCCTGATTAATATTTCTTTGGAGTGAATATTAACCAGAATGACTAGACTCCTGCCAGTAACAACTCTTTGGTGAGAGTAACAGACCAAAGAACCTGGTCCCTACCGAAGGGAACATGAAAAATTCAGCAAGTGGTGCCTTTCGGTCCCAAGGTAGTTCAGAGGTGGCTTCTAGTTAACACCGTTAGGTGGGAATTTGCATTTTAGGAGGATCCCTTTTCTAACCAGATTTTCTGATTTATAGAATTATTGATTAGAAGTAGTTTATGAAAGTGGAAAAGTGAGCTCGTGGGGTTTGTATCTTATATAGAGAATGTATCCTTACTAGAGAGAGCTATCAGATATTTGCCAAGCTCTGGAAAGTCTTTTGCATGAGTCATCTGTATAGGTAAGGAGTATTGTTACACTTCTTCCCACTCTCGTTAGTTTTGACAGAGGGCTTCATCAAGGCCTCATATACTCAGTGGACAAATGACATTGAGTCACTCTTAATTTTATCCTCATGTCTAGCAGAGGGCACACACAGTCACTATTCTCATCTCCTGGTAAAGATAGTGATAGAGTCAAATAAACTATATGAGTTGAGGGTAACCTGATCAAAAAAGATGAAACTGTGAAGGAACCCAGTGCTCTGTATCTTGCTCCACAGAAAAAATATTAGTATGTTGGCAGAAAGATGGCATGTGGCTTTAGAATTGAAAATGCACTCAAATGTTTTTAGACTTACTTTATAACAGTCTAAAATTTCTACAAACATTGCCATTCTTCCATTCATTAAAATAATAAATGTTCCAGTTTGTAGTGATAAACCTGTATAACCTAAAAAAGTCAATGTATTTTACAGCTTCAGCTGTCAACCAAAACAACTAACAGTTACCATTAAACAGATTCCCTTTACCTTCTTCATTTTTATGTTTAGAACATTTCATGGCAAATGTTCCCACATCTGCTTTCCTGTCCCTTAGGGAAGCACTGAAATTGTCTTTTTCATGAGAGTGACACAGGGCGAAGGGAAGCCATATGCCCTCATGAGCAGACTCAGTTGAGAACACTTCATGGCCTGCTGTGTCCATGTTTGCACACCATTCCTGCAAACTAGAAAAGTGAGGAATGCTCTTCTTTTTTTCGGGGTTCATGAACTGTGGCTTAAGGCATTTGCGAGTCAGGGGTGTGGTGCATGAAGCATGTGTTAGCGTAAAAGTGAAGTACATGTGGCCGGTCTTCTTGTGCATTTAGTCTCAGGCCTTGTGGAAGTTGTTTTCAGTCCGTTGTGAATAGCACTTCCTAAGTGTTCATCTTTGGGATGGCTTTTGACACACAGAAATTTTACCATCATCATAGTGTGCCATCTTGAAGGGCAGTTTTTACAAAAGAGTAAAGTTCTCTCTACTCTCTGGTTGTGTATATGTGACAGCAGGCATTGAGCAGCAAGGCCCGGTGGAGATGTGCGCCCCAATGGTGGTTTGCCTTGCTCCTGCGTTCAAGCCTGGCACATGTTCAGTTTAACTTTGGGCTTCAGCCCCTTTGTGGTGGCGAGCTTGCCCCCTGCCGATGGCTTGTACAGCCCAGGGTTTGTGAATGTGCTGCAGGGGAAGCAGAGTGATGCCCAGGACTTCCAGCCTCAGCAGGAAGGCCCCTGCCTCATAGTGTGCAGTCCTTCCTGTCCTAGAGACCCCTGAGCCCTGTGAAATCTTAACTGTGCCCCACAGCATCCTATAAATGCTTTGATTTGATTTTATTTGATTTGACTTAGGAAATAGTCTGGACTTCAGTTATCTTACCATTGTTGATAAGACTTTTTTATGGTGTTCTGTTTGTTGGAGCTGGCTCTTGCTGCTTTGTGAGACTGATTGTTAATTTTTCAGGAATTTTGCAAGCTGATTGTTACACCACTGAACTTGTGGAACTCTTCCACTAGTAGTTAAACATTCACTCGCACATTATTTCCTTTAAGTATATTTTTTGCCTTTTACCCTAGCAAAAGTCTCTGAGGATGTGGTCTGATTTGGTCTCTGAGAAATCAGGAATATAGTGGTGTCAGGTGACCTCCCCTTGGCACCACAGTCTTTGGTGTTGCTTTAGGAGTCACTTGTCTCTTCAACATCAGTGATTTTTTCCATGAAGCGGCTTCAAGACTTTTTGATGAACTACATGGCAATAGAGGATGTCCCCCTCTTTTCAGACTTAACAAGTATTATACTAGATTTAAGAGTTTAGGGAAATAAAAAAGCATTGCATACTTCATAATCTCTGAGCATCTGTTCAGTAGAACCATGTCCCCTTAAATCTATTCAGTGTATGTTGGAAAAGAGCATAAATGCTACCATACTTCATAATATCGCTCATACACACAGTACACACTGAATGTGTTAATAAACTCATGCCATATTTATCATGGATTACTCGAATCGTAATTTTAACACTTCCCTTATTTAATTCTGGGTTTTACTGTCTATGGATTCATTCTGGATTTCTAAACACACCTAACTTTATTCTGGAAAAGCAACAAATTAACTTTGTTCTTTACATGCTAAGCTTCCTGCTCTTCTGCATCTTTGCTTGGCTACTGCTTGGAAAATCATTAGGTATTCCCTTCCATTTTCTTAAGAGATTTGAAATCTTTTCAATCATGTGATAATTT
The DNA here is from genome assembly GCF_053574225.1 of Canis aureus. Classification (NCBI taxonomy): domain Eukaryota; kingdom Metazoa; phylum Chordata; class Mammalia; order Carnivora; family Canidae; genus Canis; species Canis aureus. The sequence goes on from NC_135611.1 coordinate 50,209,077, forward strand.
TAACACTTTAAAAAATAGAATTAAGTACATTAATATATAGTATGATCAGAATTGTAAATGTTAGCTATATTTGGCTAATAATTTCTAATCCATCCGGGGTTAAATGGTGGAGCTTTCCACGCATGCCAGTAACACTTGAATAAATCCTATTTTGTTTCTGTTTTTGTTGTTTTTAACTTTAAACAGAGTGTTTTGCTGTCAGGTGTCAGCAAAAATCTGACCATTCCTTCCTCAGAGAAGGGTTTCTCAGTAGCAGCACTGTTCACTTTGGGTGCATAATTCTTTGGGGGCTATTGTTTGCATTATCCTGTGTTCACTAGATATTAGATGTCCCCAGTGGGCAGAATTACCCCTAGTTGAGAATTACCACTCTAGAAGAATCTCACAGATCTTTCATTTTTAATTCCATTGAATTGACAGCTCAATTTATTTAAAATCTCAAAACAGGGGTTCCAGTGTCCCTGAGAATGACCGGTTGGCTTCTATAGCCGCCGAGTTACAGTTTCGGTCCTTGAGCCGCCACTCAAGCCCCACGGAGGAGCGCGACGGTGAGTGTGTGAGGTGCTGAATCTCCTACTGCTTTTATGGTCTATGCCTTAGAAAGAAATGAAGAATGAGAAAACAATGACAGAGCTCCCAGAGAACACTTGTTGATCAACGTGTGTTGGCTTTTTAATATAGATGCCTTTTAGTTGTATTTGCATTTTCTAGATCTGCTAGTTTTGGTTTTTAAAAAATATATTATGTCTGCTACTTTAATTGCCAGGCACTCTTATTCTCTTTAAAAATATGAACCTGCACTAAGTTTGTTAATGATGCGCTGAGGTTTTATTATAATTCAGGGCCTCTTGAATGGGGTCCCTAGAGAATCTAATTTCTGCTCAGTATTCTGTTGTCTTGTCACGTGTGGAAAATTCATGTAGTCAAAATCATGTAACATCATTGACAACTTCTTAGTCTGGTATAGTTTTCTTGAATTAATTCTCAAGGTAGCTTCTCACACTCACATCGAATAGAAATTAATTACGAAAGGACAGATTGACGGGAACTAATCATTGCCACGCACCATTTCAGTCTTACTCTCGATTACATAGGCTTATCTGTTCCATAAATCTTAATTTTGTGAAAAACATACTTCCTGCAGAACCAGCGTATCCAAAAGGTGATTCAAGTGGGTCAGCTCGAAGAAGTTGGGAACTTCGGACACTTATCAGCCAGACTAAGGGTAAGAGAGAGAATGTTGAACTTCAAATATTGAAGCATAAAGTAAGCAGTTTCAGCTAAAATATGCTTTAGCTTTTGAATTATTAGTTTTTCATTAATATTTTTGATCTCTTTTATACCTGTGACATTACTTCCTATGTGTACTGTGTATACATTTCCTGTTTCTTATAATAAATTATAAGCTCCTTTGGATCTGGAACATGTTTTATTCATCTTATATTCTTTAAGCTATGGTGGTAGTTAATTCTTTATGTCACTTTGGGTGGGCCCTTCACATAATTCTTTGTACATAGTAGGAATATAATTAATATTTGTGAACTGAATAACTATTCATATCTTCTTCTGATGAAGTTTTTGAGAAGCCAAATAGTTGACCAAGGTGATAACTGACAGAGCTGGGGCAGGCGCACACTGCTTCTTTCTACAAGTCCAGTGCTCATACCAATGTTCGCCCCTTGGAAGTATATTGTCCACCAAAGTTGAAAATAGTTGGTGGGGGCGGGGGGGGGGGGTGTTATGGAAGGGTGAGGCTTGAGCTGACTCTTATATCAAAACAGATCTGCATCAAGCCAGGAGGAAAAGTACAGAGTAGGAAATACATCCAGAGGGAGGCCCAGTGACGAAAGGAGAAGCCAGCTGGATTGGGCAGTGTAGATATAAGTGGTGGTGAACACGAAGGGGCTGGGAGAAGTTAGACTGTGGCCAGTCTTCAGTGACAGCTAAGGGATGAAAGCCTCACCCTGAGATAGTCAGCAGCCCGGCAGCCTCTTGAGCACCTGGTGTGTTCTGGGTGTGGGGAGGAGGAGATAGGAGAGACGGTGGGAGCTGCTTGGAGTGGGGGGAAATAAGGTTGGTTAGCGTATCATTATGGTGGTGCCGTGCAAGACACCAGACACAGGTGGGATTTTAAAAAAAGGAACAAAAGGAACAAAGTGGAAGAAATGACTCTGATGCATTGTTTGCCAAGCCTGGGGCAGGTGAGGTGTATGTGGAGGGCTTAGGGCAGGGAAAGCCACGGGCTGGAGCTTGGGTCTCTCCAGCAGCTCTCACGTCAGCAGAAGTTCCCATACATGCCAGCTCTTTGTGATAATCTTCAAAACAAGTACTTTGTGGTCAGGAGAACTTGGGAACTCTTGGGATAGTTACAGTTCACAGTAACAAAGATGGAGAAATCTTGAGAAATATTTACTGTAAAACAAAACCAAAATGCCTTTCCCAGAAATATTTGACAGTGGAGTCCATGGGCTCATAGCTGTGAAATCTTGTTCGGTGCCCATGAGACCTGATGTGTCATATATTGAGGTAAAGAAAACAGCGATTCATGTTGTTAAGAAGTGGTTATAGTGTGAAACTGTAGTTAGAACACTATAAACCTTGGGGGAATTTCTCTTCTCAAATTAACCGTACAGCCATACTAGTCCTTAGTGATCTCTTTGTTGGCCAGAAAGTGAGGCTCTTAGCTAGTGAGGATGCAATATGAGGAGGGCTGTAATGGGGACACGTACCAAGCAGTGCTTTTCACATTATGGGTCATAACCCGTTTGTGGGTTGTAAAGTCAGCATTTGAAAACATAAGGTGGAGTCTGAATCACACGTGGTAACAGTAATACTGTTTTATGAAACTTCTTTAGATATCTATATGTGTAAAAGTTATTTTTTACTGTAAGTTATGACCAGATAATTTGGAGAACTAGAGATATAGAACCTGATGAGAAGGTAAGGAATAGTAGCAAAAGTAACTTAAATTTTACTGAGTATTGCTGTGTCCCAGGCATAGGGCTTAGCACCTTGAATGTATGATTTCCTTAAATACAGTAGTGCCATCTGTGCATGAGATATTATTACCCTCATTTCACAAATTAGGAGTTCAATATATGAAGAAGTCAGTTAACTTATCTACTTGGAAACTGATGAAGCCAGGACCTTATCCCAGGCATCCTGGTTCCAGAGCCTTTATTCTGGACTCTTCCCAGAGAAGGGACAACTTAATTCCCTTCTCATCAAGACAGCTTCCGAAAAGGGGTATGATATTTCAGCTGAGCTGTCATTGGTGAGACGTACACCCCAGACACCGTGGTGGGAAGACAGCTTTTTAGACCAGCAGGAAAGTGTGAACATAAGTGTCAGAAACGGCTTGGAGTGTTTATTCTACGAGTCTGTTTAGTTTGGTTCATCTGGGGCCTGTGGCAGGAGAAGAGAGGGAGAATACTGACAGGAGCAAACTGGGAAAGATAAACCAAGTCCAAAATCTGCATGGCCTACAATCCCAGATGAAGGGCTTGGATTTTTGGTAAACTGTTTGTTGAGAACCGTGAAATAAATCTAAGTAGGAAAGGAACATACCAGATTTTATGTGCCAGTAAGACAATACTGGCCAACGAGAGTGGACTGGAGATGGAGAGTCTGGTGGCAGGTAGGAAGTCACTCCAGGGTCTGAGCAGCAGTCTGGGGGGGCGAAGTCATCAGCTCTGCCTGACGAGCCTATATTTTATGTGTGTGTCTGTGCAGTGGGTGGCGCATCCTCTGGAGCTGTTGGATTGGAATGGACTTGAATGCACCTGCTGGGTATCTGACTAGAGAATGCTAAGCCTTGCTGTGCTCAAGTGCTCATGTGTATTGCTCTCTTTCTATTATTATTTGCTGGACGTTGACTTACTTCTAGTGACTGGGACTACTGAGCTTGTTTCTCCCTGCAGACAGTGCTTCCAAACAAGGACCCATAGAAGCTATCCAGAAATCAGTCCGACTGTTTGAAGAAAAGAGGTATCGAGAAATGAGGAGAAAGAATATCATTGGTCAAGTTTGTGATACCCCTAAATCATATGATAACGTTATGCATGTAGGTTTGAGGAAGGTGACCTTCAAGTGGCAAAGAGGAAACAAAATTGGTAAGGAAATGGAGCAATGTGACATAGAGTTCACCTCTGTTAGAAACAGCAACAGTCACACTTTTTTAGGTTAAGTTGTATAACTGATTCTTATCTCTGGTAGATGTAGCATATCTTTTGCAGAGGGTTCTGGTTTTTAGGTTGTGTAAATAATGTTTCAGTAAAATGTGTTTTAAGAACAGTACAAAGGAGATTTTAAATTTTTTTTGAAGATGTATATATGTATTTATTTGAGAGTGAGTGAGCAGGGGAAGGGGCAGAGGGAGAGGGAGAAGCAGACTCCCCACTGAGCAGGGAGCCCGATGTGGGGCTCCATCCCAGGATCCCAGAACTATGACCTAAGCCAAAGGCAGACGCTTAACCCACTGAGCCACCCAGGTGCCCCTAGAAAGATTTTTTTTAAATGGTTCATTAAAATGAGTAGTTTTTGCATGATAACTCCAGAAGTTGCCAATGGAAAACTATGTAAATTTTACCCATTTGTTCCTGTTGATGTTCTTATGACCTTATTCCCTCAAGAACATTACTGAAGAGAGACTGTCCTTCCTAAAGCATTGCCTGTTATTAATTTCCAAGTCAAGTGCCTCTTATAACTAGAGGTGGATCGTGTGACAGAAGCAGCCTGACCATGTTTCAGATCCTTCTGTCTTTTAAATACATCTCTCAATGGAGTGTTTGGTTCTGAAGAGGCTAACATGATTGTGATAATAGGACTCTGTGAGCCCCAGATACCCTTAAGGTTCTGTAGAGCTAGCAATTAAGGCAGAAGACACAGAAGAAACCAAGTGCTTTGTAAATGTTATCAGTTATGTTGTTGGTCTTTGCTATATGTTCCGTCCCCTTCGCTTAATGTCCCCAAAGATACGTTGGTAAAATATCCACTCCCACCCACCCCTGGACGTGCCACAACAAGGTACACTTAGACGGTGCCCCCACCCTGGGCCCTGACCTCCTCAAGGGCTGTAAGGGCTTAGAAGTGTGCACCTTTGTTCCTTTATGCTTCCTCTAGGGTTTGCCAAAGTTCCTTCTACCCTACAGATATTTACAGGTAAGGCTCAGTGAAGAGATTGCCTTCAGTTATTGGGGAACATTTTGGGTCTTGGAATAGTAGATAATTATAGATTATATAAATATAGATTCAGACTTGGGAAACATTACTACACATCTGAATGACTTCAAATGGCCTTCTTTGGTGACTGAGATGGTATGTTTGTTCTGTTCACAGGGGAGGGGCAGTATGGGAAGGTCTACACCTGTATCAGTGTCGACACTGGCGAATTGATGGCTATGAAGGAGGTAAGTGGTCTGGTCTTGTTGGGGGCCTTCTGCTTTGAAGCCTCTGCATGACAGAGATTTGGTAAAGAAGCTTATTTTCAAGGCTCTTCTTAGCTCCTAGAGCTAGCTCCTCTGTGTTGAGCTGTCTAGGCAGATGCCTGGAGATGATAGAGTAGTGCAGTGTCCAATTCCGGTGAGGATGCTAGTAAGAACTCTCAGACCAGATGCACAGGTACTTCTGCCACCACATAGGTGTGCTGAGCGCCTTACAGAAAGAGGCAAGCAAAGTTAGCTAAAGGCGGAGAGGATGGTGGTAACAGTAAAATCTTAGTGGGGAATTAGGTAAGAAGATAACATTTGTGATCAGCTTCAGGAATGAGCAGCATTTCAATAGCTAAAGGTAGGATGGGAGAGAGCCAGCCTCCTATCAGGGAAGCAAATACTGTTGTCGCTCCTGAGGAGACACTCGGGATGCAAAGAGTAAAAGGAGCCTGTGGCGGAAGAGGCTGGAGCTTCGATGGGTGGTAGGATTGGCAGGCAGCACACACGTGCAGTGCCCAGCCCTCCCTCTCTGAGCTCCTGTGGCATTTCTTGTCTTCCCACATGGCATTCACCCACACTGCTTCTACCACCTTGTTCCCACTTGGTTGTTAACTTTTTTATTTTTAAGATTGTATTTATTTGAGAGAGTGAACATGGGTTGGGGGAGAGAGAGAGGGAGAGGTTGTAGACTCCCCATTGAGCAGGGAGCCTGACTTGGGGCTCGATCCCAGGACCTTAGAATCATGACTTGAGCTGAAGACAGATGCTTTACAAACTAAGCCACCCAGGCACTCCGGTCGTAAACTACTTTTAAAAAAATTTTTTTTTAATTTAAATTCAATTAATTAACACTGTAATATATTAATTAGTTTCAGAGGTAGAGTTCAGTGATTCATCAGTCTTATACCCAGTGCTCATTACATCACGTGCCCTCCGTAATGCCCATTACCCAGGTACCCCATCCCTCCACACCCCCCCCTCCAGTGACCCTCTGTTTGTCTCCTATGATTAAGAGTCTCTTGTGGTTTGTCTTCCTGTCTGATTGTCCTCTTGTTTTATTTTTTCCTCTCTTCCCCTGTGATCCTCTGTTTTGTTTCTTAAATTCCACGTGAGTGAGATCATATTGGTAATTGTCTTTCTCTGACTGACTTATTTCACTTAGCATAATACCCTCTAGTACCATCTATGTCATTTCAAATGGCAAGATTTCTTTCTTTCTTTCTTTCTTTCTTTCTTTCTTTCTTTCTTTCTTTCTTTCTTCTTTTCTTTTCTTTTCTTTTCTTTTCTTTCTTTCTTTCTTTTTTCTTTCTTTCTTTCTTTCTTTCTTTCTCTCTCTCTCTCTCTCTCTTTTCTTTTCTTCTTTCTTTCTTTCTTTCTTTCTTTCTTTCTTTCTTTCTTTCTTTCTTTCTTTCTTTCTTTCTTTCTTTCTTTCAGGGCTGAGTAATGTCATTGTATATATATAGACCACATCTTTATCCATTCATTTGTTGACAAAATACTGGGCTCTTTCCATAGTTTGGCTGTTGTCGCCATTCCTGTTATGAAAATTGGGGTGCAGGTGCCCTTTCGTATACTTCTTAAGGGCACAATTATCTCTCACCTTTTTATCTTCCAGAACCTACATATTTATGATCACTTATCGAATGTTTAATGATTTTGTGAATTCAGTTTGCAGTTATGAAAATGATCCTGTTAGCTGTTCTCTCACCAAATATTCTAAAGCAGGCATGTTTAATTCACTTGGAATGACAAAGCAGAGAAAGACTCAAAGTCAAGTACAGACACACTGACCGTAGTCTGTGGGTCTGGATGATGCACATGCAGGAGGCAGCTTTACAGCTCTCGGGGATAAAGGTGTCTTGTTTCTGGTTTGTGACAGGACCAACACTGATCAACAGTTTTCTCTTTACAGATCCGATTTCAACCTAATGACCATAAAACTATCAAGGAAACTGCAGACGAATTGAAAATCTTTGAGGGCATCAAACACCCCAATCTGGTTCGGTATTTTGGTGTGGAGCTTCATAGAGTAAGCCAACTTTGATCACGCGGTTTTGTGTGAGGAATCAGTAAGGGCACAGTCGGAGTCCTGTTCTACATCGCAGGTCTTCTCATTTCAGAGCACAGTAACTTTGCCTAATTATCAGGAAATCTCCATGAGTTACATCATTTCTGCCTTCTCTCTGAAACTAGAGGAGTTCTTCCTAAAATGTAAGTTGTAGACTGTAGTCGTTAACCCGACATTATAAAGCACTGAAACCCATCCTGCCGATCAGAAGATTCTTCTAAAATGCCCCTTACACAGTGTGTTACTTTTTCCCCCCCATTTTTCACTGAACCACTGTTGGGTGCACTGTCAAGAAATGCTGGTTTTTCTCCTACATGTATTTAAGGAACCGTTGTGAAATGAGAACGTTAAAACTTCAAATTCATTTCCCCCCTGTGTTTGGAAGTAAACACTTGGAGGGAAAGAGGATAACTCGGATCATCTTGGTGGAGTCTGAACTTCCAAGGGAAGTTGAATAGTGGTGATTTTTAATGTTTTCACAAATAAATTCATATCTGAAAAGGATGTGTTTCAGTACTTAATAATACATTTATAGGGACAGCCCTGTTGGTCCCTGTCTGAGATTATATAGCAGACTTAATTTCAGAGGATAATAGACAACTTATCACCTGTGATTTGGAGAAGACACTCTTATCTCGACAAGCTGTATAATTCCAGACAGAGGAGGCAGGCAGACACCTCTGTGTAGGAGTGAGAAATGACTGTTACCAGACAAATTCAGTGTTGAGGATGACAAGTGTAGCATACCATTAGAAAGAAGGTTCCTTTGGGGCATGACCTGTGACATTTTCCAGGTTCTTCACTTAGTGTACATATAAACACAGGCTGCATTTTGTTCCTCCCGCAGGAAGAAATGTACATCTTCATGGAATACTGTGACGAGGGGACATTAGAAGAGGTGTCAAGGCTGGGACTTCAGGAGCATGTCATTAGGCTGTATTCAAAGCAGATCACCATCGCAATCAACGTCCTCCATGAGCATGGCATCGTTCACCGTGACATCAAAGGTAGTCCTCACACTCAACTGGCTGCCATGGATACCAGACTGTGTGCCCTACACATAGTAGGTGCTGCCAAGACACTAGATCCCTCTCCCACAAACCATTTCTCTAGAAAGAAGTGCCTTTACTGTGAATATGCTACCATTAAGAACCCAGTATTGAGAGACCATATAGCACATCCCCATCCATGAGCAGATAAGACTGCTTTATCTTTCTGCGTAACACTGTTTTTAGTGAGGTCTGTTTCCCCAAGAATGAAACTTGCTATTTTTATAGGCTGGTTTAGCCAACCTTGTATATTTACTAGACATTCACAATCTACACATCTTTTTCTCTGTTCAAGACTTTTGCGTATTTCCATGTGAACATCATGCATATGTAAAGTGACCGTGAATCTGAAATGCCAGTGTAAGCTGTGTTTTGGGAGACAAGATTTATTTACACCAACCTCCTCCAGTGTACAATTCTGCTAAAGACTGACTTAGTCATGCTGATTGATTTAAAGTGCTTTTCTCTTCTGGCATGAGGGGAATAGTCATGCTTGTCTCAGAACCTCTGGCATTTGTCCCTGACCTTTGTATTTGGGGAGTCAGGGATAATTAAAGTGACAAATTGTCTCTGGTGGGCCCTAGACTGAAGGATTCCACTCTGTCACACAATCCGAGGCCAGCATAAGCACGTTCTCTGTAGAATTGGCTGACTTCCGACCCAGCACTTGATCCAGCACGGGGCTGGATTACACCAGAACCTGCTTTGGTCTGAGTGTAAGGATTGTCCATCCTCCCTCCAGTAGCTCGCCCTGAATCCCCAGCATCCACCATTCTTATTGCCTCCCCGCCTGCCCGTGTCCCCCATTGCTTTGCTGCTTGGAATCATTCTGAGCATTTGCCTAATTGGCTCTTTATCAGCCATGACATTGCCTGTTTCCAGTTGTTCAGCCACATATACCAATACCCTGGCTCTGATCCCTGTCACGGAATGGTACCTTCCTTTCATGGGCCATGACCATAAAGAGAATTCCTCAGGGTTGTTGAATCAAATCTTTGTCCTTGTGATATTTTTTGTGATTCAGTATGGCTGATGTCCACGTGTGGAGTAGCTCCAGAGTTGTGAAGTTGGTAGTGTGTAGTCCTCTGTGGGGACTGTATATCCTGGGAGCACTCAGGTGCTCTGTTAGATGTCAGCTCATGGTGTGGCTCCCAACCTAATTTGAGTGGCTCTGTACTGCTTTTTGAGAAAAGTGCCATAGGACACACAGTGCCAGAGATATGTGGCTTGGTTAGGGCAACAATATCTCATAGCCTAGAGCTTCCTGCAGCTGTGAGCAGTCACCCCAGATTCCAGCTAGAGTATGAGCATGTGTGTTGCATTCAGAGATGTGAGGAGGCTCTATAGCATCTCTTCAGTCATAGTTCGAAGTTGTCTGTGCAGCCTCAGCCAGGACTCCAGAGAAGAGCGAGTGCGCCAGTCCAAACTCCACGTTGCGACCTGTTACAGGCGCTGCTACTTGTTCACGCCTCTGATTTTACAGGCAATGGTAGCTTCCATGTAATTCCTCTGTAAAGGGTCTCCCTGTATTTGCAGCATTAGATCTGTGCAAGTGTTTCAGTTCAGAGTCTGTTGGTCAAAGCTCTCTGTACTGATATGAACATTTCTTTGCTTTGTAGTAACATTTGTGTATAAGGCTTAAAATCCTTCCGTGATTATACTCTGTAAGTCAAATTTTATAAACCTTTACATTATTTAATTTGTGAATCAAGTTCCTGGGAATTTTGGTTGCCGTATAGCTGAAAATGCACTCTGTGTTCCCAAGCCCAACAAGTGCTTGTTTCTTGTTAGGTGCCAATATCTTCCTAACCTCCTCTGGACTCATCAAGCTGGGGGATTTTGGATGCTCAGTAAAGCTTAAAAACAACGCACAGACCATGCCGGGAGAAGTGAATAGCACACTGGGGACAGCAGGTGGGGACTGGCTTGATTTGTCTTTGCCACAATGACTCATTACAGTGTGCTTGGTAACTGGGCTTTCCCTTCATCTCTGCTGTCAGCACAGACCAGGGAGGAGGGGGGAGGGTTTCTGACCACAGACACCGCAGGCTTCTACCTGCCAGCACGTCTCAGATGCAGAAATTCGCCTTTCCCTCCAAAGTGAAAGGAGACAAGAAAGTCCTCTTTTTCTTCCCAGAAAAACTACCTTTGTTGTTCACAAGGGGTTTATTAAAACTATTCTAGTCAAAACACAACAGTATGTTAAATAGGGTAGTATGGATTTTTTTTTTTAAGAACATAACCTATTTATTGTCGAGCACCTGTGACAATTTCATGTCTGTCTAAAGGAGGCAGGAAGTTTGAAGCATTATTGGCTCTTTTAAATGAAAAGGAGTAGGTAGGCACACCCAGAAGTGGGTGAATATCTTAACACGTGGGAATGTGTTACTAGTGCAGCCAAGCCCACACCTGGTATGCTCCCCACCAGTCTGCTTCATTGTCCCTTTAAAAAGGGACATGTTTAATGGTAATTATTTGTTTTGATTATTCAGTGTCATAAAATTTTACAGCTTCTTTTGACCACTTAATTCATATTTTTAATGTGATACAGTTTATCTGAAGATTTGCCATTCAGAAATTGTCATTTAGATACTAATTCATCCCCTAAAATGTCAATTCAGAAAATTGATTTGAAATCTTTTGTTAGTTTCAATATTTCATATTATATAACTCCGAGAAAGTCCTTTCTGCACCCCCCTGCCATAAGTTAGTTTCTTTTTTTTTTTTTTTTTTTATTTATTTATGATAGTTACAGAGAGAGAGAGAGGCAGAGACACAGGCAGAGGGAGAAGCAGGCTCCATGCACCGGGAGCCCGATGTGGGATTCGATCCCGGGTCTCCAGGATCGCGCCCTGGGCCAAAGGCAGGCGCCAAACCGCTGCGCCACCCAGGGATCCCCAGTTAGTTTCATTTATGTGGAGTATTACACAATATTAATTTCTTGCTTAGCTCTATTATTGCATGGTGCTGTGTTTGTAATCCATTCCTATCACCATATCTGTGACTTTTAAAGCATACATGGCTCCAGAAGTCATCACTCGTGCAAAAGGAGAAGGCCATGGGCGTGCCGCCGATATCTGGAGTCTGGGCTGTGTCGTCATAGAGATGGTGACTGGCAAGGTGAGCAGAGCCCACACCAGGAGGAGAAACTCCCAGAGGGTGTTCACAGGAACAGAGCTGTAATTGTGTTTTATTAGGTATTACAAATACCAGGGACACATTTTCTGCTAACTAGAGAATGTGAGTAAACATAAAAAAAAGTGAACTCTAAAAAGATACAGTAACGTGAAGACAGGTGACCGTCTAGGAACCAAATATTTATAAGATTTATGACTTAAAGAACACTTACATGAGTGAATAAAAAAGTAGAAAGCTCAAGTTAAAACTTGGAGAAATGAGAAGCTGCAGAAAGAAATGAGAAACCAGAAACTTCTGTCCAAACACTAGCACTGGAGTGCAGCTTTACTCATGATTGCCAGATGTGGAGGCAACCAAGGTGTCCTTGAGTAAGTGAACAGGTGAGCAAACTGGTAATCTAGACAACGGGATATTATGCAGCAGTGAAAAGAAATGAGCCGTCTAGCCGAGAGGACGACAAGGAGGAGCTGTAAAAGCATACTGCCAACGAGAAAGAAGCTAATCTGGAAATGCTACATACATGTGTGATTCCACCCACATGACATTCTGCGGGGAAGGCAGGAGGCAGCAGTAAGAGGATCAGTTGTCAGTAGCTCTGGGAGAAGAAGGAAAGGATGATAAGATAGAGCACAAGGATGTTTAGGGCAGTGAGACTGTTCTGTATGATTATCTTAAAATTCTAAAAATTTACTTTTTTATGAAAATACTGCTAATGAACAGCAGATGTCTAGAGGGACCATTGTGTGTGTGTATTAGCATTATTTATAAAGCAGAAAAATGTTAGAAACCTCTCAAGTGTTATTAGTAGGAAAATGTATTGTACCTTGTGGCTGCTAAACGTTTTATTCTTATGTTTTATGATACATAAAATAACCAGAGCTTCGCACTATTAGAATTTGATGTTCATTATTCAACGGGGTAGCATAGTAATGTCCCTGTGAGAGAATTGTTGAGTTTTATATGTTTTGTTGACATTGTTATATCAGTTTATATATATCCTTTTTTATTTTCATGATAGTGGCTTCCAGGTAATGCTGGACTATCATAACATCCAAATGAGGTTGGCAGACTGTGCTGACCACCTGGCTTTGTAAATAAGGTTTTACTGGCACTCAGTCACACCCATTCATTTATGTATCTTCTATGGCTGCTGTCAGGTCACAGCGGGAGAATTGAGCACTGTGGCCCACAAGCCTAAACTACTTACTAATTGGCTCTGTAAGCAAAAAAACTAAACTACTTACTATTTGGCCCTGTAAGTAAAAGCTAGCTGGCCTCTGATATATATTAATATTGAGATGCCTGAAAGGATTGGGCCATCTCATTTTTTTATGGCCATGTAATATCATTAAACCTGATTTTCCCCCTTTCTTTAGAGGCCTTGGCATGAATATGAACACAACTTTCAGATTATGTATAAAGTGGGAATGGGGCACAAGCCACCCATCCCTGAGAGACTAAGCCCGGAAGGAAAGGACTTCCTTTCTCACTGCCTTGAAAGTGAGCCCAGGATGAGGTGGACGGCCAGCCAGCTCCTCGACCATTCCTTCGTCAAGGTTGGGCAGATCACCGTACAGTCTTTTTCATGTTTGGATGTTTGAGTTCTGTTTGTATCTGGCACTGAAGGAAATTTGGAAACTTAGACATAAAATACTTGTATTAGTACACACATGGTACATTTATAAACATAGTATTGCTGAGTCAAAGGTTATGCAATATTTGAACTTCAAGATGTATTTTCAAATTAGTTTCCAAAAATTTTTACCAATTAGCATTCCCTATTGCAGAAAATCAGAGCACTACTTTCTCCATACTCTTGCCAGCATTGTGTAGTATTATCTTCCCCCCCATATGATAGGCAAAATAGTTAGTGATATTAGTGTTGTTTCAATTTTCATTTCTTTAATAATTTACTTTTAGTAATAAAATGTATATATTTAAATATAAAAAAGAAAAAGAAAAAGAAAAGGAAGGGAGCTAAACGTATTATGCCAGGGAGTTTTAGATTTTTTCTCCCCCCCCAGAAAATGTTCATTGAGGTTCTCTGCTTGATCTACCCCGGTGTGTTTGTGGTATGCCTGGGACTGTCACATGGCATTTTATATGGGACTGGGCAAAAGACCAAGTTTCTACTCCTGAGAGTGTATGGTCTACTTGCATACAGGGCTAGCAGTGCTGCACTCTAAGAGAGGAGAGAGAGACAGGGCTAGCAGTGACTAAGCATTTTTTTCAGAGCTGGGGTGGGGTATGTATGCTACATTGTAGGGCCACTGGGAAGAGCAGGTTTTGTTTTTTTTTTTTTTTTTAAGATTTTATTCATTTATTCATGAGAGATACAGAGAGAGGGGCAGAGACACAGGCAGAGGCAGAGGGGCAAGCAGGCTCCATACAGGGAGCCTGATGTGGGACTTGATCCCAGGTCTCCAGTATCATGCCCTGGGCTGAAGGCAGACGCTTAACTGCTGAGCCACCCAGGCATCCTGGGAAGAGTGATTTCATCTAGCCAGGCCATTTCAGCTATCATTGCTTTCTCTGGAATGAGATGCCTGAGCTGTTTGGGAGGGTATAGGGAGGTCAGGCGGTGGGGACGACAGGCTAACAAGGGTAAAATAATCCAGGAACTGTGTACCGGTGGATCACAGGATGTGGAAAGTGGTAAAAGGTAAGGCTGCAGAAGTGAAAAGGAGCCCCCAGGAAGGAATTCCAGTTTTATTTTCAGTGTAACTTGATTAAATGGTGTTTCAGAATGATGCTTCTGGAGGCAGAGTAGTTAAGAAGTTGCTGATACAGCTAATGGGCTGGGCGTGGGAGGTCAGGGGCAAGTTACTGGTGCTATTTCGGGGTTAAAATGGCCACAATTGAATAGCTGATGGGATGAGAGACAAGTAAGGGGAGGGTCTGGGATGGCTCCCAGGCCCTGGTTTGGATCACCAGATGGGAGATCCTGTTGGCCAAGTAGGGATACAGAGGGTTGGGTCAGGGAGGCAGTGGGTTCCTCTGGCAGATGATGGTTAAGGCATGTTTGGAACATCTGCTTAGGGCTTTCAGATGGGTGTGAATGTGGGGAGAGAATGGGGCTCTGATGCAGGTCCCGGAGAGAAAATAGTGCTGAAAGGGCCCTACAGGGGAGCCCCTGTCGGAGGAAGGGAAGGTGCCAATGAGCAGGGTGAGTGGAAGTAAGGAACAAGGAGCTAGTTTTGCTGTGTAGAGATTAGGGATTTGTAATTTAAAACACACTCATTTCTTTGTTTAGATGGTTTGTATTGACTTGATATTGTCCAGGTACATTTTTTTTTAAAAGATTTATTTATTAATGAGAGACACATACAGATAGAGAGAGAGGCAGAGACACAGGCAGAGGGAGAAGCAGGCTCCATTCTATGCAGGGAACCTGACATGGAACTTGATCCCAGGTCTCCAGGACCACACCCTGGGCTGAAGGCAGCGCTAAACTGCTGAGCCACGCGGGCTGCCCCTGTCCAGGTACATTCTTAAAAATGCTTTCAGGGGCCAGTTGACAGAACCGTGACTTTAGTACCTACATCACTTACTGCACCATTGAGCCTCCCCTCTGTGCTGAGTCCTTGCTGGGGCTTCTCTGCCCTGGGGCTTCTCTGAGCTGGGCTTCTTGCTCAGGCTCCCCAGTGCGGGGATTGGGGAGGAGGCTGCAGCAGTGGTGGTGACTTACCTGTTAGTTGTGTGTCTATGGCAGATCTGGTTCAGCTCTCTCCTGCCTCCCTCCCAGGTCTGCACAGATGAAGAATGAAGCTAATCGGTCTGCGGCCTGGTAGTGTGTGTGCTCGGAGAATTCTCTTAATCACTACTGTATGTAATATTTACATAAAGACTGTGCTGAGAAGCAGTATAAGCCTTTTTAACCTTCCAAGACTGAAGACTGCACAGGTGACAAGCGTCACTTCTCCTGCTGCTCCTGTTTGTTTGACGTGGCACGGGGCCCTCTGAGTGACGGTGTCCACGAGGTAAAGAAGCTGCATGTTAAGTGCCATTACTACTGTACACGGACCATCACCTCTGTCACCTGTTTCTCGTGTGACTGAGAACCGTGACATCAGTGTAGTGTTTTGACCTTCCTGGGTTCAAAAGCAGTTGTAGTGTTATCAGGTGTCCTGGGCCTTGTTAAACTCTTGTTTGTCGAGTGCACTGACTGTGAAATCTTACCTTTTGTTGTTGTTGGCAAGCCACAGGTTTGTTATGCAAAGGCTGATTAATGAAATTTAAGAAAAAGGTTCTTTTTTCAATAAATGGTTTATTTTAGGAAAGCTCAGTTATATTGTGTTTTACTGGTTACCAGCTTCAGAAGCCAACACTTTATCTGAGCCAGAGGTCTGTCACTCTGATTCACACGTTCAGGTACAGAGGGGCACAGCCAGATGTGCTAGAGATGAGCACTGGGTTAGGAGCTCTGCGGTGCCTGGGATCGATCTCCTCACTAAAGGAAACACCACTGCAGATCCAGAGGCCCCTTTAAGTTCACTTACGTTCCCTACGCAGGGGAGGATGGGGGAAAGCAGAAGCCATCCTACCACATGTTGGAGGCTCTTGATCTTTAAATCAACATGTGCAAGTGCTCGATCAGTGTTAAGTCTGCTGAGTTATTTGACAAGAAAGCATCTTTTTCAGAAAGTAAACGTTTCAGTAGTTAATTTTCTAAAATAGCCCAAAGTATATGTCATTGATGATATTCTTTAGCTTCTTTTTGCTATTAGATTTTTAAAATATTGACCTTACAGCTTCCTGAAATCTCACAGACTCATTCCTGACGCATCACAGCTGACTCTGGGCAGTAATCTCTCAGGCATGATGTCCTTCCCTCCAGAGCACTAGATCCTCTCCAAGCAGCTAATGTCCAGAGAATGTTGGCATCACAGAAGGATTATATGGACACTCAGATTTTTTTTTTTAAGATTTCAGTTCTTTCAGACAGCTTTTTTGAGGTATAGTTCACATAGTCTTGAAGTGTACAGGTCCGCAGTTGTCAGCTGTACAGCATCTTTCCAGTCCGTCTTTAGAACATCCTTCCAGAAAGCAACCTCACACCCATCTGCACTCGGTCCCCACTCAGCGACCACCAACCACCTCTGTCTCTATAGAAATTTACTATACATGGTCTTTTTGTATCTGTCATCTTTCCCTCGCGTGCTACTTCTAAGGTCTGTCCATGTTAAGCACACGTTAGGACTTTATTCCTCTGTATTGCTGAATACTCCAGTGTGAGGAGGTGCCACACATTTTCTTCATTTACTGGTTCCATTTTTTTATTATAAATAATGCTGTTCTGAATATTCATAGGCAAGTCTGTGTGGACAGACGTTTCATCTCTCTTGGGAATGGGACTTCTGAGTCATATTGCAAATCCAGGTTCAATATTTTAAGAACCTACCAAATAGTTTCCAGTGGTAGCACTATCCTGCATTCCCAGCAGCCACATGTGAGGGTTCTAGCTTGCCTGAATTCTTCCCAGGACTTGTTACTTTTTGATGATGGCCACTCATGTGAAATGGTAGCTCCCTGTGTTGTTGATCTGCATGTCACTAATGATGGTGAGCATTTTTTCTTGTGTGCACTGGCAATTTATTTTTCTCTGATGTGATGTCTGTTCCACTCTTTTGCCCCGTCTTTTAATTGGGTTCTTTGTCTTCTTATTGAATTATGGGAGGTCTTTATATGTTTTGGATAAAAGTCCTTTACTGGGGATATGATCTACAATAGTTTTTTCTCCTGGTCTCTTGTCTTCTCACTTTCTTAATGGTGTCTTCAGAAACACAAAAGTTTTTAATTTTGAAGTCCGGCTTATTAACTCTTTATTGCATGTGCTCTTGATATCGTATCTGAGAAATCATTACCTGACCCAAGGTCATGAAGGTTTTACACTTATATTTTCTTGGAATTGTTTTATAGTTTCAGAACTTACATTGAGATTCGTCATCTATTTGTAGTTAATTTTTGTGTATGATATTGATAGGATTCTCTGTGCACTTCAGGTAACTGATGCCTTAACTTCAACTGTGGGCAAGACAAGAAAGCTCAGCCCAGCACTGCCCCTGTGGTGTGCAGGCGGCCCATGGAGCCTGGGCCATTTTGGCTCAGATGCACTCAGCTAGCTCACTGTAGATGCCAGCCCATCCTGGCAGGGTGTGGGCTTCTGTAGTTTTGTGATGTTACCTTGTAAACTTTCAAAGTCCAAACCACCCTGCACTAGTTCATCATTAACTTTGTTAATTTTCTTCACTGCTTTCCTTCCCCTTCATTTGCAAACATATAGATGGAATGGCACCCTGAAACTCCATTGGTGACTTTTCCTAACTTCCTAAAGTGTTTGGGAAAGATCTGGCTAAAGAGTGCAGACTTTAAGAAACAGTGTCATTGTGTCATTTAATTCATTGTTCAAAGGGATCATTATTCAGCAGCCCTAACTTTGTATTTGTACTGCTTCTTTCCTTAAAATTCAACAGAACCTAGATGCCAGAAATTTCAAAAATTTCCTTCAACATGTAAAACAATTTTCAAATTCAACAGAACCTAGATGCCAGAAATTTCAAAAATTTCCTTCAACATGTAAAACAATTTCAAAAATTTCCTTCAACATGTAAAACAAGACTGTACTTTTGTTTGAAAAAAAAAAGTTAACGGTAAAAATCCTGTGAGTCTTCCTCAGTGGAACACTTTACTAACATAGCCCTAGGAAATTTTTCTAGATGCTGAAAAGATCTGCGTAGGTGCTTAATAAATGTTTTTCAAACAATTCAGAACCTTAATATTAAAATAGGACAAGGCTGCAGGGGCTGAGGACTGCACAGTTTGGAATTGCTTATCTTTTACTGGGGAAAATCTTTTTTTCCTTTTTTATCTTTTGCTTTCTTCTACTAACTCTGAAATTTCAACATAGTGACCATGTATAATGTTCTGGGTTTTCTTTTCTTTTCTTTTCTTTTCTTTTCTTTTCTTTTCTTTTCTTTTTTCTTTTTTTTCTTTCTTTTCTTTTTGAAAAAAAAAAATTTTCACTTAAGGAAGGTTCTTATTTTTTACCTTAGGAAGGGGAATCAAAAAAAGACGGTGGCATTTCAATTATGACAGTGCCCACGTCAGCCTCCACTGAGTGCCAGTGGCTTGGCCCTGCTGGAGGGGGCCTGGGAGCCCAGCCTTACCCCAGGGAGGTGACACTCCAGGGAGGAGACACACACTAACCATTTAGAAGTTTCTTTTTTTTTTTTTTTTTTTTTAATTTTTTATTTATTTATGATAGGCACACAGTGAGAGAGAGAGAGGCAGAGACACAGGCAGAGGGAGAAGCAGGCTCCATGCACCGGGAGCCCGACGTGGGATTCGATCCTGGGTCTCCAGGATCGCGCCCTGGGCCAAAGGCAGGCGCTAAACCGCTGCGCCACCCAGGGATCCCCATTTAGAAATTTCTAATACTCTTTCTGATGTCAGAGGCTGTGAAGGGTATAGAATGTCATGGGCCAAGAGAGAAAGGAATTCATGCTTGGTCCTCTGCTGTCCTCTCAGGCTGTATGTCAGTGCTTGCAGTACCACTGTGTTAAGACAGAAAGCCTTGGAACATCTGAAGTGGTTGGTCTTCGTTGATATTTGTGGAAACTGAAAAAATAAGCCAAGCCAGGGTTGCAGGAGTGCGCTAAAGATTGGGATAGCCATTCACTCCTAGTTGATGGGTCAGACGCTGTGCAGTACTGGCCTAGCCTTCACCCAGGCTCCTTTTGGAGGGCAGAGGGGCGGGCCCTGAAAACGGACTTGCCCTTGCATGTTGATCAAGGAAGTGAGTTGAGCCTCGTTCATCCTGGCAAAACAAAAATTATTTTAAAAATATTTTTTGATTAAATGTCTGAAGATATTTTTAGGAAATCACCCAACTCCAATGGCAGCCAATTCTTTATCTGCACAGCCACAATATCTTTCTTTATGTAGGTGGGGAAGAATCCAAAATGAGGGAGTTTCAGCAGCTGGCATGACATTCCTAAGTAATTCCTTGGCAAAGACAGCAAATGACCATGAGTTTTGACCCAGTGGAACGGGCTGCTCCACAGGCCAGAGTGTCAACCCAAAGTCATTTGTCTTAAGAGCCATTGACTTGTCTCCCCATTTCACAAGGGCAGCAGCTACAAACCATCTCCTTGGGGCTGTCACAGGGCTGAGCACACAAGGGAGCCAGCTTTCTGCCCCAAACCTGGAAGTCCTTTCCCAGTTGAGGCAGTCCCCATGTCTCATTCCAGCAGGAGACTTTAGAACCTTTTTTGTTTGGAGGGAAGAGCATTGATTAAAACAAGAGGCAGAAATAGAAATAGCCTGCTGGCCCTGTTTGGTCGAGAAGTGGGCAGTGCCTGTGCATCATCAAGGTCGCACTTAACACTTTATTTCATTCTCTGCCAGCAGAGTATAAAAACTGCTTTCATTAAGGCTGTGAGACACACTTGCTGAAAGAGGGTGAACGCAAGTAACCTGATAGGATGGCCTGCGTGACCCAATGCACAATGAACTGGAGACTCATACTGCAGGCACCCTGCCCAGAGGCTCAGGGACCTCTGGCTCCTGTGGTCTTCTGAACACAGGTGGTGGGTAATTTGGCACTGCCATTGCCACTGTGGTCACTCAGGAAACTGGTGGCACTGGAGTATTTTTTCTTCTCCCTGGAGCCCAGCAAACATGCAAACAGTCTGCCCAGTGGGCAAGCTGGATTAAACCTCATTTTGAGCAGAGAACAGGTACCCTTGAGAGTTTTCACTTCCGTCCATATTTATGAGTAAGTTCTAAGGCCTCCGGAGCCAAATCTACCTTGTGTGGGGGTAGCCAGACCACAGTTTGGCTCCACCAGGAGAGAAACCAGGAGGTGCCAGGGCCCCTTTTGGTGACTGCCACATCCTCCCTTCCTACATCACCCTTTCTGGGTGATTACCATTGGATTTTACATCTAATTTACTGCCTTTCAGATCCACTTACAGATATATTAGGAAAAGATTAATGTTTTTAATTTTTAAACACCAGTAGCTACTTTTACAAGGTTTGGCATGCATTTATTTAGAGAATACAGCAGTCAAGAGATATTCCATACTAAGTGATCATCTGAGAAAGGTTTGTGTTCTCTCAAAAAAAGTAAACAAGGTGATAGAGTGTATTAGTTCCTCCTCCATGGTTACTCCTGTTGACTCAGCAGGCACAGAATAGGTCCACTTTTCCCAGGTGCTGCTACCTTATGGCTTATGTTTCTAGTAAAGAGTGTCGCTCTGTGGGCTTGGTTTCCTAGAAGTGCATCAGCTCCCTGCCTCAAAGCTGCAGGGAAGACTGGGGAGTGACCACTGTGCTCCAGAGTGCCGGAAAAGTGTATTTTTCTCTGTTATGTTGGATCTCAGAGCAGGCTCTGAGCAGCGTTCACCCTACCATGAGATAAAAATGTTAGAACATGAAGCTCTTCATCTGTGATGTGCCACCAGAGACCACCACTATAGGTGCCTTAACCTCCATGGGGTTTTATTTCTGGGAGAAAGCTATATCCTGAGAGACACAACAGCTCTCTGCTGAAGAGATTATGGCATCTGTGAGACCTGCACACAGGATAAGCGAACCAGGGATGGGTCTTTCCAGGGTACCCTGCTCATCCCTGTCCTAAACAGGAACAGGGCAGAAGGAAAACCAGCCCCCCATGCCTCCTAACAAGATGCTTCTTCACGGGAGGGCCAAACAGCTGAAAAGATGGCAGGATCTGTCCCCCGTCTACCACATTCTCTTGCTACACCTAAGGCAGTCGTGAAAAGGAGCACTGATGAGTTCTTTCCCAGGAGAGTATTTTCCCTGTCTTCCCTCGACCTAGATCCACAGCACTGGTGAGCAAAGGCAAGGTATATGTTATTGGCACTTAATCACTATATTAATGGGGGTAATGACAGAAAAATGACACATTTTTGGACACCTCAGGGTAGTTTCTGAGCATTTTGAGATGTAGCAACATGGAGGTAGCTTTTTAATCTCTCATCCCTTCTTTGTTTAGTGCTATAGGATTCTTAAAGTGTGTTTGCATGTTTGCATATATGGCCTCATTTTACCCTTGAAACAGCCCATGAGGCAGATGTTATCACCATCATTTTACAAATGGGGAAACTGAGACTCTAGAGATCTCCAGTACAGAAGGCTCACCCAAGGTCTTAGAGCAGGTGAGCTGCAGAGTGCCATGGGGGTGGGCCAGGCAGCTCAGAGCAGGATCCCCTGACTCCCTGACTTGGGTCTCCTGCAAAGCGAGGAGTCCTTGGCATAGAACAGCTGCCATGTCCAGGCAGGTTACAGGAGCATGAATACAGACACCTAAGCTGCTCCCAGGGCCTGTCCTGTGGTGGTCATCCCCACACTTCTCACAAATCTCTGCCTGCTCTGTGGGCAGACTGTGTTTGAAACCAGCACGTGGCCTTATGCAAATGCATGGGTGCATCTACCCCACTCTCAGGATGCTAACCAGTGGCCTCACCGAAACTCCCTTCCCACAGCTAAGCCAGAATTTGTTTCTCTCTTGGCTTCTGCAGTTCATACCAATGATACATTACCATCCCTTAAGCAGAGAGAGCTTCTCTAGGGCGTTCTTAGAGCTCCTTGGCTTACCTAGTTGAGTTGTGCTTGGTAAACACTTGGTGAGTGAAAGAGCAAACATCTCAAAACCTGATTCTGATTAGACTATGCCCAACTTTTGTAGGAAACATAAGTCTATCCCTTCTGTAAGCACAGCCAGAGGTGTGGCTGTGCATGGGAAGAAAGTCTTCTGCTCAACTCTTGTGCTCATAAATCGCCATCGGTCTAAGTGCCATCAGCATTTTGGCCTAAGAGGACATGGTGTCTAGTGTCTAAACATTCTGCACCAGAAATATTACTGCTTTTCTTTCTTTCACATTGTACCTTTGGCCTCTATGGACTGGCAGAAGTCCTGCGTGTGGTTGTCACTCCAAAGAACAGCTTGCATGTCAAGGAGCAGCCCTCTTATGAGGAGTGAAAATCAGGGCTTCCAGAAGGGAAGTGGAAGCCCAGGGAGGGTCCTTGTACCCTGGTGTTTGCTCCCATCTGACCCTGCTCAGAGTCGTACCTTCACTCCTACGTGGTGTCTTTACAGAGTGAGCCTGTATTGGTTTGGGGGGCCCAGTTCCTGCTTGCTGCTGAGATGAGCAGTGCGTATAAAGTCATTTCTCAAATAGCTGCAGAGTGCCTATGCTTGATGTTTCTGTTCAGGTTCTTCAGGGAATTGGCCAATCTCTTCAAGACTTGAGCCAGGGAGACTCCATTGCAGGCAGATTGGGAAAACCAAAGATCCCTTACAGGGCCTCTCGCTGTGTCCAACAGACAGGCTCGGCTCATCCCCCAGCACATGCCGTACCCCTTGAGCACACCCCGCCAGGCTCCTGCACCTGTGTCTGCTGCCAGGAGGGCCCCATCTGGCTGCCCCTGGCATACTGAGCCCACCCCACCCCCTCCTCACAGCGCTGCTGGGTCACTGCCATCCAGAACACTCCAACAACAGCAGAGGGCGGAATGGGAAGATGGAGCAGTCCGTGTAAACACATAGCACAGGGAGCCAAACACTTTAATTGTTTTTGGAGGCATAATTTAGTCATCTTACCTAAGCGCCTTTCAATCTCTTGCAATCCAGTACAGAAGACTCAGCACCAAAGAATGAAGGGGAATCCTCTGTTCCCCGTCCCTGCCCTCCCCCTGTGCCTCAGATCCCCTCTGAATGATCACAAAATAAGGCTGGCACTCAACTGCACGTTATTCTCACATAGGTATTCTTTCCCTGACACACACATACACACTCACACACACACTCACACGAAAAGAAAATCAAAACCCACTAAAGCATTATGGGGAAAAAAAGATTTAAGAACATCTTCCTCCCCATCTGGCATTGAGACCAAACTCCCTGCCTTCCCAGCAGGGGCTCACCCCGCTTGTCCCTGGGTCCCACTAAGGATGACAGGCAGCGTCCACCAGTCCCCAAGGTCTCCTCTGGGCGCTAATGTGTCGGGTCAGTCGCTCCGTTTCTGCTTGCTGTCGATGTTGCCGTAGGCAGAGCCTTTGTCGATTTCTGTCACGCCAATCATCCATCGAACTCCCATAGAAGCTGCAGAAATGGTAAGTGCAGGGAGTTAGGTAGAGCCCACGGGGGCTCCAGGGTGATTTTCCGGGGAGAATCCTGAGAGGTCAGCGGTCTGCAGACCTCAAGCATCAGCTGAGATCTCACTCGCCAACTTGGGGCCCATTGCATAATCCTGTCACAGTGATCCTTGAGCACGGGCATCAGACTCCGTGACATTAAAACACAGCAAGGTTGTCCTGCTGGTGGGTTTTAATCCTTCAACCCTTCAAATTTGCTAAGCCATGCTCTACTGTACATAAGGCTTACAGAATGCTTCCCATACTGGCCCCCACGGCAAAGACAAAACACCCTTGAGCAAAGCTTGGAGCCTGGAGAGTTCAAGAGCTCTAATGTCTATTTTGTGCCCAATTCTGCTCTTGGTACAAGTATTAGAGCAGTTGAATGAGAAAAATCTCTGCCTCCTCTGAAAGCCTTTTCTCCAAGTGGGATCGGCCTAAAGAGAGAACAGAAGGGACCCTCATGAGAGCCCAGCTGAGCCCCGAGGAAGCTGAAAATAGGGCCGAGTTCACATAGTGCAGCTGAAGCTGCTCTCTTGAAGAGAGCAGACTGGGTGAGCTCCTTCAGGGCAGAGAGAATGGCACCAAACACAGGGCCTGCACATAGTCTGTTTATAATGCACATTTCAGAATGGATAGATGGGTGATAATCTGAAGTCTCCAAGTCCCGACACACATGTTTAAAAGCATTATTAGCATCGTGCTCTGTGAACTGTCACTCACACACATGGAACTGCCTGACGTGGGGCCCGCGCAGCCCAGCCCCACGAGGCCTGTGTATCTCATGGGTCAGTTACAAATGGCCAGTTCTAAGGAGGACCTGCCCAATATTAGAACCACCATGCAGTGGGGATGATGATACTGCAGAGAGACATTGCTCACAGGCCTGGTAAGGGGAATAAGACACAAACAGAGAAATCCTGGACAGAGTGTAGTGAGGTCTGAGCTGGCAGCTGATGCACTGGTCTATGGGGCAAGGGGAGGGGGCTCAGAGCAGTCAGTTCCTCCAGAGCTCCTGGGGAGAGTGGTCAGCCCTTGTTTTGACACTCTACATATTCATCACCAAGGAGCCCTGTTCTCCCCAGGGCACTGGTCTGTATGTCTGCCTTCCTGCCTCTGAAGACAGACAGGCTTAGTCTGCCTCCCACCCTCTGAGCACCCTGATGACCACAGCTCCTGGACACCTGGCCAGCACAACTCAGCCAGGGTGGGGGTGGGGGTCCTCTGGCCTGTTTGGGGAGTTAAATCATTAGAAATGGGTTTTCTCCTTTACTCTCTTCTTTTTTTCTACACAAAGCAGGTATTATTTTAATTTTCAGCATTAAAATAAACCGTTCACTTTAAAAAGAGACTACAGTAGAGTCTATTCTAGGAACAATGGCCAGTTTGCCTATTGCAAACAGTCTAGAATTGGTTGGCTTGATCCAAAAGAAGGAGATAGGTTTTCTGTGTCATGACATGTGTAGGTGGCCACAATTTATTGTTTTGAGCATTCATTCAGCACCTATATCTTTTGTAGGGATAACTGAGCTATGTCCATTTGAAACAAGCACACAAATCACTGCATGCTTTGACTCCGTGCCATGTCTCCTTGGTCTCAGAAACGCAAGGTACACTCTGCCTGAGTTTTCCAAAGTCTCAAAGGAGGATGCCTTCCTCCTCAGACTCCAGGGGAGCTGGAAGTGAAATGGGGCTGCCTCTCCCAGGGAATCCTACCAAATTTCCCTCTGGCTCCCCTGTTCATAGAGCAAGATACAGATGTTGTGGCATCTGGCCGCCCCACTTCAGATACAGGTGGCAGTGTGCAGGGAACCTTGGTGCAATGACGAAATCACAGTCATTTGAAACTACTGGTCCATGAAGCCAGTATGGATTAATGAAAAACTCCCAAATCTCTCTATTCGATGTCAGCGCATGTGGCAACCAAGTTCAAGAAGCACACGCACTTCCCCAAAGGGTCCTGGACCTGCTTTGAATGGGCAAGAGCCTTTGTCAGATGCTGCTGGGCTCCAGGAAATGCTTTTCCTGGGGAGAAGGAGAAATAATTACAATGAACAGAGCTGTCTGCGGAGCTCCTGCTCTGGGAGGAGTTCCGGTGGCTGCTCCCTCGCCAGGCAGAAAGCAACCGTATGTGAATTCCTCCAGGCCTGGGATTCTGGGTGTATTTGAATGTGAGTCCTGGCGTCTAGTTTTCCCTGTCCATCCTGTGTCTTCTGTTCACAGATGCTGCAGCACCTGGGTTGAATTCACCCCCACTTCTGCCTCCACCTGTCCGCCTGTCAGATGCTCCTCACAGTAGCACGGGTAGGGCAGGCTTTCGCGCTTCTTGCTCTTTACTTACCCACAAAGAAGACAAGGACAAAGCTGGCCAGGGTTAGGGAAGACCCGCTGCTGATCATGTTGATGAGGAACCGGAAGAAAGGGTAGAGCAGTAGGGAGGCCCAGAACAACCAGTTGATGAGCGTCCAGGGCCGCCGGGGAGGTACCATGGGTGTCTCTGGGAAGGTGCCCGTCCTGTAGTACTCCTCCTGGAAGGCATCCTAGGGACAGAGAGGTGGCTCTGAAGTACTTTCCTCATGCATGACACCAAGCTCCTGCAGGCCCTTCCCAAGACTCTGCTTCTGAGGGTAGTTCAGAGCACCTGGGGTCCCTGTGAGCCCAGCAGAACTAGGGGAAAGGAGGGGAAGGGCTGCAGCATCACCCCAACAGGTATCTTGCAGGCACCTGATATGTCTTACCAATACTGAACTTGGCTGTCCCCTTCCCATAGAGGCAGGACCATCACAGCTCTGTCACTAGCCCAGGCATAGGAGCTTGAGCTTTGGTGCCAGGCCAGCCCAGGGTCCATCCTAGTCCTTAGTACTTACCTGCCTCTGGTCAGGCAGCCAGGCTCCTGGTTGGCAAGAAAGGCAGCACTGCCACCCAGAACAGGCCAGTGGAGAATGAACTGAGACAACACACATCTGACCTCAGTGAACGGAACAGACTAGAACCATGAGCCTCAGGCAGAGCCATGAGCTTGCCCTCTTGCGCCTAACCTATGACTGTCCCAATAGCATAAGGCCAGTGTACCGAAGTTGCACCAGGAGGAGGGGCTGTGGGGCTGCTCACAGGAAGTGAGGCACCTGCGGAGGACACCAGCAAAGGAGGGCTCACTGCCCAGCCCAGGCCAGCCTCCAGCTGCACTGCCCTTAGACCTTCTTCCTTCCTCAGGCTCTAGCAGCTCTGATAAGTGACTGTCGAGACAGCCAGATGGTCAAGAGTCTCCTGTCGGACAAGTAGGAGCAGATTCTCATCTGGTGCCCGACCCGAGACCACAGGCATCCATCCACCCTTTTCCGTGGGCTCCAGAGACCGCACCGGGCCCTCTATCTACCACCCTGTATCTACCCTGTACCTACACGCTTGTGATAGTCTCATTTTTAGACGAGGTACAGTAACGAAATAGAGCAATTACAACAAAATACTGTTATCCAGGTAATGCGAACATGCTGTCCCTCCTGGGGATGGGGTGAGATGAAGTGAGGGGAATGGTCTAGATGCTGTGTGGCTGCTACTGACCTGGCGGTGCGTCAGAAGGCTCCTGCTTCTGGACCGCCACTGGCCATGGCTGAGACCGCGGATAAAGGAGACTGCCTGTCCCCAATGTGTGTGTGTATCACTGAGGAGCCTGCAGGGGGTCTTGGGCACAGGAAGCACCAGGGAGCCCCCAGGGAGTGAGTGATGCTGCGGGGCCAGGAGACCCCCCCACACACACAGCAGGTGCCGGGTGGTGGGCTGGGTGACAGGCTATGAGGACAGAGAGACTGGCACCAGGACACCGACACCATCCCCCAGGAACCATATGGGCATCAGGGCTGGCAACTGGCAGACATGGGGTGGGGGGGGGCAGGTTTACCCATTTCTAAATATCAGCAACAAATTAGAATATTCTGAAAACATTCCGGGGCTGACAGTGTGTCTCTAGGTCCCTGTCTGAGGCTGGTAATGTCTCAGTTGTCTAAGGAGCCAAGTTTCCTGGAAAACGAGCTTCCATGTATCCATAACTTCCAGTTTAGGTGCTGAAATTCTCCTTTTAACAGCCTGAGAGAGAAATCTCTAAAATAGACCACACTTCTCTGTTTTCCCCAATCAGGATGGACTGAGTGATACGCTTTTTTGATCACTTAGGGTCACTTTTTTTTTAAGATTTCATTTAACCCCTTGAGGGAGAGAGAGCATGAGCAAGGGGAGGAGGAGAAGCAGGCTCTCCACTGAGCAGGGAGCCCGACTCGGGACTCGATTCCAGAACCCCGGGATCATGACCTGAGCTGAAGGCAGATGCTCCACCGACTGAGCCCCGCAGGCACCCCACTTAGGGTCATTATTAAGATGAGTCCACAAACAGGCCATTCTGGAAGGAGAGCCTTGGACCCCTTCCCCGGAGCCCCTTCCCTGGTCCAGATTCTCCTCCTGTGTCTCTGCTCTTGGACAAAATAAGCAATTTCAGGACAATCGATTCATGTGCCGAGTGCTCCCACCCTCCAGGGAGACAGAGCCTGCAGCAACCTCTGGGGAGGGGGGACAGTGACCTGTCTGGTGGCCAGCAAGAGGGCCCCTAAGTCTGCCAAGTCCTCCCATATTACCTCCCTGCCATTGGGTGATTTTCCCCATCCCAGGTGGGGGCCACCAGAGCCCAATAACTGGGCAAGGGGGTTGCTACAAACTGAATGTTTGTGCCCCACCTCCCACCCCCCCACGGAATCTCCACCTGGAAGCCTAATCCCAGTGTGGTGGTCTTAGGAGGTGGGGCCTTGTGGAGGATGGAGCCCTCATGCTTGGGAGAGTAGTACCCTTATCACAGGGATCCTAGAGAGCCTCCGTGCCCATCCACTACGTGAGACATGGCAGCCCCAGGGGGACCGTGGCCAGAATCCAGCCGCACTGGCCCTGCTCTCAGGCTCCTGGTCACTTGGCCTCCTGAGCTGTGAGAGGGACATGCCTGCTGGTTATAAGCCACCTGCTCCCTGGCACTTTGCTACAGAAGCCTGATTGGACTGAGACAGAAGGGGATACTTTAGTGCCTTAAAACAAACAAACAAAAAAAAACAAAAACAAAAAACAACAACAAAAAAAAACAGCTTTATTGGGTGTCATTTATAAACCATAAAACTCCCCCATTTTAAAAATGGGCAGTTTTTTTTTTTTTTTTTTTAATTCTTTGCCTTAATAGTCTTGTTAGTCCTTGTCTATTGCAAAGTTTCTGCAGGGAACTGATGCTGCTTTATCGTCTTGTGCCAGAAAGACACTCGCTAAGCCAAAAGCTATTTGTACTTCTAGCAAGAGGAAAAAGCACTCCCTTTTCTAAGGAACTAATTCTCTCCAGAGTTTTCTTTTTCTCTGTTTTGTTTAGAAGACTCAGTCTCTCCCCACAGCCCCTCACTGCACCCCCCCCCCTTTGCCTCCATGACATAGCTGCTGCAGTAACCCTTGCTGGGCTCCAAAGTGACATCGCTGTGGCTCTGTGACCCTGCAGGGTAGGACACAGGAGCACCTGGCTGGGGCCACATGTCAGCTCCAGCATCAGAATGGTCGTGGCCTCTCTTGGTTGTGCTACCTCTTGTAATCAAGTCCACCCCACAGGGAAACAGCCTTGGTTAATGATGCTTCCATTTTTTTGTTTCTGGGTGTTAGCGTCCCACGGCATAGGATAAGTTGGAATTGGGAAGTGTATTTAGTGAAAGGGGAGTTGGTTTGTTTCCAGAAAGAAATATCACCCCAAAAGTCTAAAGGAGGAGAAGATGCTCCCGACAAAGGGCAAATCCCGTGAGCGCACAACCAAAGCCTCGAGAGGTGGCACCGAAGGCCGGGCTGTCCACAAACAGCTGGACCGGCTGAGTTTTCACAACTTTTGGCTCAGCAAAATAAAATGTCTTGACACGCAGGCAGAACTCAGGCCAGGAGTGTGTTGTTTGCAAAGCACTGTAGCACGGGGCCAAGCCAGAGATCCTGCCGCCATCGCCGGCTTGGAAAACCCTTACTTCTCGGGCATGAAGAGTTTCCCGCGGGCCTCGGCACCGCACACAGAGCAGCCCCCAGTCGTGGCCCCGGGAACCCTACACACCCACGGGACGGCTCGAATGCTGCATCCTGCACCCGCTTTTCAATCTGCACCGTTACTGGCTAATCCCTCATCCCTTTAGCCGACTTCACACTGCAAGCCGGGGAAGGAAGTAATTTCTGTCAGAAGAGAAAAGTTAGAATTTGTTTCAAACTGTATGATGGAGTGGCCACGACAGCTCTGGGGAAAAGTGATTTGGGAGCTGCTATTGTCCCCAAAGAGATCACATGAGGCATGGATGGTTTCTCAAAGCCCATGCCCCACAGCCAGCAGCGGTACCAGATGCTGACACACAATAAACACTGTGCATTTATTTCCTAAATGCTAAATGTGTTCCCCTTAAATGAAGACCTCATTTCAAGACACAATGCCCTTCCTATTTGAGTGTTAAAATGACAGTGGTAGATAGTGGATTTCTCCTTACATCCCTTCTTGAACAGAAGGAAACATCAGCACCTGCCTGCTTGGCTGCCCACCACCCCCTCCCACGTTTTGCAGACACCACTCCGTGAAAGCAAAGCCAGAGAACTGCTGCCCAAAAGTCCCAGCTCAAAGTCAACAGAATTGACTTTCAACACCATAAACCTGACAGATGACCATTAAAACAGAAGCACTTGGGCAAGCTTGGCGGGGCAGCAGGATTTCTAGCACATGAAGCCCCAGACCCAGCCAAAGGACAGGATTCAGTGGTTCCTTCACACCTGTCCACACTGCCCCCTGGAGGCACCACTGACCTCTCCGGCCTACTGCTCAGTGTCCCCTCCAGGGACAAGGCCAGCCTCAAAGGTCTGCTCACAAACACCCTCGGGACAGAGAAAGGACCTGGCCCTCCGCCACCTGGCTGGAAGATGGGCACACGATGTCATTCTCTGGACCTGAGTTTCCTCATCACTAGCATAAGGGCTTTGAACTGGATGATGGTTTCGAGAACCTTTTCCAGACTGAACGCTATCATTTTAATACATATGGAGTTTAGAGAAAAACCTCCGGAGAGACTTCATCCAGAGGACAGGTGCAATTTAGGGGCAGCACTTGAGTGGCTAGGGCATCTGTCATGGGCTCAGGTCATGTTCCACGGGTCCTGGGATTGAGTCTTGCGTGGGGTTCCCTGCTCAGTGAGGAGCCTGCTTCTCCCTCTCTCTCTCTGCCTCTCCTCCTGCTTGTTCTCTCTCTCTCTCTCTCTCTCTCTCTCTCTTTCTCTCTCCCTGAAATAAATAAACAAAATCTTTTTAAAAAAGGAGGGGCGCCTGAGTGGCTCAGTGATTGAGCATCTGCCTTCCGCCCAGGGCATGATCCCAGGGTCTTGGGATCAAGTCCCGCATCAGTTTCCCTGCAGGGAGCATGCTTCTCCCTTTGCCTATGTCCCTGCCTCTCTCTGTGTCTCTCATAAATAAGTAAAATCTTTCTAAAAAATAAAATAAATTTTAAAAGAAGAAAAGGTGCCTCTTTGCTGAATGCCCAAGTGGTTCAGCTTATTTGATGGC
Organism: Canis aureus; assembly: GCF_053574225.1. Taxonomy (NCBI): domain Eukaryota; kingdom Metazoa; phylum Chordata; class Mammalia; order Carnivora; family Canidae; genus Canis; species Canis aureus. The sequence goes on from NC_135611.1 coordinate 50,240,504, forward strand.
CATCAGTGTCCTGCCGATGGAAAAAAATCTTCTTTGCTTTGCTGGGTTTCGGGGCCCGCACTGGTTAGATTTGTTTGTGTGGTTCTCTCTACAAAGGGATTCCTTTCTAAGGCCTTTTCTTAGCACATGTTTCTTCTTGCTAACAGTGACCTTTTTTATGCTGCCCAGATGATTAAACCAGAAAACAGCACAAGGAGAATGCTGCCTTGTGCATGAAACTGGAGGAAAGGAACATAGACTGTGTGTGTTTCTGTCAGGCCCATGCCTGCGGCGGCTCAGGAGCTGGTACCTGGGAGCCCTGCTTAAAAGCATCTGCAGTGCGTGTTTGAGCAGAGCCTGATGGCCACGTGTCAGAGGGGGCCTCCTAGAAATCGGAGTCTCTAGGGCCCCCTCCAACCTGCGGGGTGAATCTCTGAGGCCACTTGGTCCCCACTCTGGGACAGGTAGGCCTGAGTTCTGTTTAGAAGAGGAGACCAGATGCCTAACCCTATAGCCTGTTCTGAAAAGACCCCCAGGGCAGCCCCGGTGGCTCAGGGGTTTAGCACCGCCTTCGGCCCAGGGCGTGATCCTGGAGACCTGGGATCGAGTCCCATGTCGGGCTCCCTGCATAGAGCCTGCTTCTCCCTCTGCTTGTGTCTCTGCCTCTCTTTCTCTCACTCTCTCTCGCTCTTTCTCTGTATGTTTCTCATGAATAAATAAATAAAATCTTAAAAAAAAAAAAGGACCCCCAAATGGCAAATTCTGCGAATGGACTTGTAAAGGAAGCATCGCAAAGTCACTTCCTTGGGAACATAAAAGCGACTTCATGCTGAGAGTACCAGGCTCTTGATCCCCCAAACTGAGCATCTTTGGAAGACTCGACTTAATGGGATGGTGGTAATCTGGAAGTCTTTGGGGCCAAAACACATTCTCAAAGGAAGGATTAAAATTCTTATTCACCTGGAGTGGATGGCCCATAAAGTTCTGTGCGATTATCTTCTCTACGGGGATGAGGAGGAACAGAGGGCACGTGCCCCCAGTCTCTATTTAGGGAACCTGGCAACAGGTTCAATGAACTTTCCTACTTAACGTACTGGATTCTAGGTCACAGGCTGGTTATGTATGCTGAAGCAGAAATAAGTCTTCATGGGCGGTGAGACTGGGTCATACCAATGCCTTCACTGGGTGGAAGCCAACCTTCTCTCCTTTATGAGATCAAGCAGTTAGGGCAGGAATGATCTGATGCCCTCTGCCCCTAGCCTGTGTCTTGGAGGAGAGAAGCCAATGAAAAAGGCCCTGTTCAGAGGAAGGAAAGGAGGTGTATGTGGGGGAGGTGTATGTGGCAGGCGGAGGGGCGTGGGCGCAGCTCAGGAGCTGGGACACAGGCCAGATGTGGGGGGAATCCTACAAGGTGCCATCTTGCTCTTGCTTGTGGTGTTGAGGCCACACAGGCAGCCACAGTGTGGGGCCAGAAGCATCGTGATCAAACACGTTGCTGAAAGAACACTCCACCCCCATCTCCCCTGAAAGAACCAGAAGCAGCAAAGTAGACACAGCCCTTTGGGAGCCGTCACTCCCTGCCCACTGCACCCATCATGCTTCCTGTGAAGCCCCCTTAGAACATATTTTGCTACATTCTCTTCCCATTGCCAAGGAGAGTCAGCCCTGGGGTGGTCACTAACTGAGGCCTGGGGTCGCACACGGATGGAGATAAGCTTGTCACCACAATCAACTCCCAAGAGGCTCCCATGGTGCACCCAGAGCTACTCCTGGAAACCGGTCCTTGGGTCTTGCAGGACCACGTGTTGCACTGACCTTCTCCTGATAGAGCTTGTGGAGCCAAGCTGAACACTCGTCCTCATCTTCTGGGACTTCTTCTAGAGGGATCCGCCTGCAAAGCAGAGAGCAGCTAGCAGGGAGGGGGCCAGCGCCACATGCCCCAACCGTGCTTTCAAAGTAACAATGCTTGACATCTCTGGATTTCGTCCAGGGAGTCTAGGTCATGTGGATGTGCAAAGGGCAGCTCAACTGACAGGGATATTCACAGTCATAGTGGGGAGACCCCGGCCCAGATACCGTCCTGGTCCCCAAAGGAATGACCTATGGCAGGTTCAGTGACTCTGACACAGGCACCATCAGCAGGAGATGCCTGCCTCTCTGTCCTCCCTCCCTACCTCATGGAACCGGGTGTTGGCCTCTTCAAGAGAGAGCAGTCTTGACCCATTTTCCAACTGTTATAATCCAATATACACAGAATCTACATACAGGTAATACTATACTAGTGCTTCTCTCGCCCGGGTAATGACTTAACACAATGGGGTAGTGTCTCCCATCCAGTGACTCCTCTGGCCTCTTGGCCCAGGTGGAGGCAGACCTGCTGCAAAGGTTTCGACAAATAGAAGGATGTGTATTCTGGGGAACATGGAGAAAGCAGGGGACCTTGGCCAGGCCCCATGGCTCTTTGCTCACCAGAGGTGGGGGAAGTTCCAGGGTGGCCCTGGGGCTGGTGCAGGCACGTGCTGGAGGCTCAGCCCCTTGCACACAGCCTCCCTGAGCAGGCAGGAAGCCACTGGGCCACACCTTCTATTATTCTATTGTGTATCTAGTTCTGTTTGTTCTCAGGTTGCTGGGTTTTGTGACTTTGGGGCATATTTATTCGTATCCGGTTTTGTGCACGTGAAATTCTGCATCCCCCATGACTGCCACAGTGGCTTCACTCCCCTCTCTGGCTTAGGACTAGCTCAGTAACAAGGTACATTTTTAGAGCTTATCCGTCACACCATAGCCTGTTAAGAGAATGTGGGATTTCGTCTTCTAACAGAGGCGGCATTGTACAGGGTAAGTTTTCACACGATGGAAAAATTACCCTGTAAACTCCTACACTCGCTCCCACGAATACCCGACTCCTTCACGCATCCTGGCTTCCTCGGGTTTGGAAACCAGAGCTCCACGTGTGTTTCTTGAAAAAGGTTAGAAAGCCTGCATACTATTTATTTGGAGAGGAGGAATTGAGGCAGTTTTGCTCTTTTCAATAACTTACTTGACAGCCCTGCCCTTCCTGTCTTAATGCTTCGTATTGAGGTAAAACCCGAGACAGCCTGTCCCATTTAGAAGGTGCACCTGCACCGGGAGGAGAAGTGTGTGTGTGTTTGGGGGAGGGGGCTGGAGACACTGTCATGTACCTGCCTTGGGGGGCCCACCTGGTATGGTTTCAGCTCTTAACGCCCTCATTCCTCCACACGCTCCAGAGAGTTGCTGTTATCCGAGAGGCGACCCTAGTGGAGGTCCAATAATCTTGCACAGCTTGAGGTGTCCCCAAATACCTGGAGCCCAGCTGGCCACTCAGCAGAGCCCCTGCCAGGTGTCTATAGGGCCCAGGGGACGAAGCCTCCTTTACCTCTGGGAGAAGTCCTCCCTCGGGAAGGTTGGTGGTCCTGGCCTCATAAGCCTTAAACTGTGTAAGCAGGTAGACTGCTAACTGTGGCAGGAGCAAACAATAAATAGGATGCTTCTTTCTACTTATTAGGGGGGAGACAGAGTCATTTCCACCGAGAAAGCTGGTTAATTCAGGCTGTCAGGCCACCATAACATCTCTCCTGGAAGGTCTGAGCTTTTCTTGCAGCCTCGTGTGATGATCAGCCACTGAATTTACATCGTGTGTTAGACTTTGGCATCTGTGAGGTCTTTTCAAAAGTCATCAAAATGTTGTAGAACACTTAGCTAGTTCTCCAACAGCGGGCATGTCAGATCATCTGGGTTAGCCTTCTGGGAAGAATCCTAGTGCATAAGAACCCAGAGCCATCACTTACCCCTGTCACACTGGCTTCTATGTGTGAGTCCCTGCTGTATTTTGCTGTCTATGGCATCTTTCCATTTTTTTTCCCATTCATCTTGATGGCATTACAGAAGACCAGGGTGCAAGGTGATAAACGGGCCAAGAGAACTGCTTTGCCTAATATCTTGTGACATGTTTTCAATAAAATCGTTATAGCTTGGAATGTAACACATAAGTAAGATACTGCTAAAATGTTCTCCATTTGTTTCTAGATCTCCTTACAAATTATACGTGTTCTTCTCTGTGTGTATCTGTATGTAGCAGACACGTCCTCCAAGAAAAGGGGTCAGTAAAGTAATCTCTTCACACTCAGTCTCAAAATGACTCTAAAATACTCTTTTCCATCTGCCCAACCTGACTCTGTGATGAGTGTGAATTGTTCAGAGAGAATCAAAGCAGCTGAGAAGAAAGGAACCTTCTCCTGATCATCGACATTCGCGCTGTGTGTCTCAAGCTCCTAATATACAGACGATGAAGTTCGTTTCATTACAGGTTGCAGACAAGAAAATAGTAAAGACTGCCCTGGCATAAATGCCTTTAAGCCATTTTTGATCTATTTACTTTGATGGGCACACTCTCTTTTGGAAAGGAAATGATACCAACTTACCTGACATATAAATCTGCGTGATATTTCTTCCCATTTAGGACTCCCAACAGTGTTGGATTTTCATTATTTCTGAAATTGAGTGTACAGTCATATACAGCTGAAACTATAAAAAAAATAAAACAAATACAAAGCAGTATATAGCATGTGAACCCAATTTTGTTTTGTAGATACACACATTGGAAAACAATAATGAAATTTGCTGGCTGGTTATCTCGGGAGGGTGGGGTTACTTCATGCTTTTCTATATTGTCCAAATACCCTACCTGGAACATACATCACCTTTTGTAATTAGAAAAGCATTCTATGACTTAGTAACCGAGACGGAGTTATCACTGCGGTCAGGACAGCTTAAAGCAATACTGCAGTGTCCCATCGAGAAGTACTAAAATGAGTACCACTGTTTAGAAGACATCAGTAATAAGATCAGCCCGCCTAAATCCTAAGGATGTGTCTACATTTATGGCAGTATAACCATTTTACGAGCGTTTCTCCCCCTAGAAAATAAGATAGCTCCCAAACTAGAATAAGGTGCTGGAGACATCTTAGGGAATTGAACTAGAGTCAGTTGAAACATGGCTGAGGAGCAAAGAAGAATGTGTGATGTTAATGCATCTACCGAGCGGTGAGTTAACCTGTCAGCATGCTGCGTATGTATGTCAGCACCCACAGCTGCAGCCCCAGGGCCTGGCCCGGGTCCCACACCTGCTCAGTGGGTGGAGGTGGGGAGGGGTGCAGAGGGTGTCAACGGACAGTGGGTGAACAGGAATCCAGAGTGCGGACAGGTGCCATTCCTGCCGTGTCTGGATGATGGGACTTGGCAGGAGAAAGAACACGAGTTTTGAAGTCAGCCTGGTGACTGTGGGGCCTTCTTGGGGACATGCCACTCAGCCCCCCTAAACCTCGTTCCCCTGGAGAGGGGACCCACGAAGCCTTCCTCACATGCTGGCTCAGCTGGCCAGTCTGCACCTCCCGCAGGGCCTGGCACGCTGGGACAGGAGATGGTGAGCCTGCTACTTCACTGAGAGCTTGCCTATGGGCAATACTACTAATCAAGTGGGTGGGAGGATGACAGGAGGGTCATCTTGGTCTGGTAGGGAATATGAAGAACCAAGATTCAAAAATCAGTCAGAAAACCTCTGTGCATTTCCTTCTACCTGCTGCTGGACGGCCCTGTGGGGTCTGCAGGAGGCCCTCCGGCAGCTCCTGGGTCTTGGCTGAGAGAGGGTCTCTCCCGCTGGCTCGCAGGAGTGCCTGGGGGTAGCTCCCAACTCCCAGCCACCCAGACCACTGCCCCTTTCTGTCCTGGGACTGGAGGCTGGCTGTCCTCCCCGGTGGGAGCAGGTATCACTCTCCATGGCAGAGTGAGGCTGGTGGAGAGAGTCAAAGGCCTTCAGGCTGGAGGGGTGTGGCTGTGGGGGGGGTCATAGGGTCCGAGAGCAAGAAGGGGTCACGGAGCTCCTGTGCTTTAGTGGGTTTCCAACCTTCTTCAGACTGGCTTTTACACAGGAGCAGGGTTACTTTGGTTAATCAAGGAATGGGAGGCAGCCACGGGGGTTCCTCAGAGGGCAGCCTAAACACTAATGATTTGCACAATTCCCTCCTCTTCCATAGGAGCAACCCCCAAGAGAAGGGTCTTGAAGTGATAAAAGGGCCCAGCATACATCCATCTGCCTGCAAAGGCCTTGAGACCGGGGGGAGCCCCGACAGCCCCTGCCACCAGACAGCCTGGGTGTGAGCCCCCACCTCTGTGAGCTAGTGGAGCCACTTAGAATGAATTCCTTAGATTCTCTCCAAGCCCCAACCTCCTCATCCATAAGCTGGAAGTAAAAAAAAAAAATGTATCCTTGACTGGCAAGCACGCTCTGGCCATGCCGTGTGTAACGAGCTGGCACTGGGGGCAAATGAGAAGTGCCCTGTGCGTACTGGCACTTATCCCTGGGGAGGGGGGCACAGCCTGCCTGGCCGGTTCAGCCTGGCTCTCTCTCAGGGCCGGAACCCTTCTGGAAAGGGGGGCACCCCCACCAGGGGGTGAAGGTGAGGCGAGCAGGCTCAGCGGGCGGCTCCCAGCAACCTCCAACATTAGGTGCCAGGCCCAGGCTGAGTCCTCTGCAGATGTCCTCATTTAACCCTCCCTACCCCCGTGGAAGCTCTGCGAGGTGGCGCGCCCCGGGTCACAGGCCCGCGAAGGGAGCAGCCCGCGCTCAGGTCAGTCCCCGCTGCTCTGACCCTGCTGTGCTGTGCGGGATGCTAGATGCGGTCTGGGGGGGTCTGGGGGAGGAAGGAGGGACGGGCGACAGGTGGGCGACCTCCATCTCGTGCTGGGGTCAGGAGGGACAGGGGCCGCAGCGAGCTCGGGGACAGGCAGGTTCTAGCCTTGGGGGTGAGTCTCGAGGGCAACAGCTCTGCAGACGGACAGCTGGTGCCCCTCGGTGGTGTGGCTCCCATGGGAGGCCGAGGACTAGCGGGGTGATGCCTGGGCAGGAGGTGACCTGGGTCAGCCTGTGGGCGGTGGGGGGGGGGGGGGTGGGAAACGGGTGTGGGGCATAGAAGGCGGAGCTGGGCTCGGCACACCTGCTGCAGCACCTGCGGCCTGGGCCCCCCCTTGGGCGTGCTCCCCCCGCACCTGCGGCCTGGGCCCCCCCTCAGGCGTGCTCCCCCCGCACCTGCAGCCTGGGCCCCCCCTTGGGCGTGCTCCCCCCGCACCTGCAGCCTGGGCTCCCCCTTGGGCGTGCTCCCCCCGCACCTGCGGCCTGGGCTCCCCCTGCGGGCCTGCTACCCGGCGGGCTCACTTAGGGCCCTGCGGCCCAGGGGAGGCCCTGGCGGGTTTACACGTGGCCTGGGGGGCCAGCAGTGCCGCAGGAAACCCCCTCGCCCGCCCCTCAGATCCTTCGGCTCACAAGAGAGAGAGAAGACGTGTCCTGGGGGCCCCGAAGAAAGATAATCGCGTGCGGACAGAAGCTGTCTGACCTGCTGCCCGCCTCCCGCCAGGGCGGTGCCTGGCCGCTGGGGGACGTGGGGACATTGGTGTGACCTCGCTGCTGCCTCCTGCTCCGCCCCTCCCCGCCCACCGGAGCCCAGGGCCAGCCTCCTCCCAGCCTCCTTCAGGCCTCCACCTGGCCTCCTCTGGCCAGACGAAGAAAGCGGGCCTTTGGGAGGAGGGAGGCCTGCCTGGGGGGAAGGAGAGGCAAAGCCCGGGCTTCTGGACCGAAGGGCCGAGGATTAAGGCAGACAGAGTCCCTGACAAGAGACTTCATAAATGCAGCTGCTTTCCTGTTCTCACCCACCGAATGCAGGGCTCCTGACTCGGTCAGCTGGCACGGACGGCAAGGCCACAGGGTTCATCAGCTGCAGGCAGCTGGTGCCAACACATGGGCAAGAAGTGCCAAGCAAAGCAGAATGACCACAAGACCCTGGGCTGACGATTGTGGGCTCAGGCTGAACCCAGGAGAGGCCCCAGGTGGGAACCCAGGGATGCCTCAAGGTCAGCACAGCCTTGCTGTCCCGGGGCTGAGCAGCAGAGGGCAGTGTTTGCTCAGCGTGCGCGTGTGGGGAGAGTGTGTGTGTGTTTGTGTGTGTGTGTGTGTGAGAGAGAGAGAGAGAGAGAGAGAGAGAGAGCGCGAGCGCTGGCGGGCAGCGGCCTGGATCCTAGCTAACCAGCCTTTGTCCCCCGCTTGCCCCCCTGGCTACCGGCCACCAGCCTCGGTCAGCTGGGAGGCGCTGCCAGGGGAGAGCTATTCAGACCGGGGAGCCGGTGGGTCTCCTTGCCGCAGGGGGCAGGGGTACAGAGATCTTCCTTACCTACATTTCTCAAACTCCTCACGGTGATGGCGAAGCCTTTGGTGCGCGGCAGCAGGTGGTACTTGAGGCTGGGCAGCCCCTTGGCTTGGGCCACCTGCATGCTGATCTGGTGCTTCTTCTCCGTGAACCGAGTGCCCTCACAGTGAATCAGGAACTGGAAGGAACGGGGCAGCTGTCACGCACATGGCCCTTGGTCCCACTCCTTGAGTCGCATGCTGTCCGCCACCATACACCACGCTCACATAGGGCCCCAAGGAGCCCTGCTGGCCAGAGCAGGGATGGCCTGGCAGCTACACCTGCCCATGGCCTCAGAGCGGGGCCCAGAGGCTGGCCTTCCTCTCCGTGTCTATAGGGGCCTTGGAAGCAAGTTTACCATCTAAAGATAGTAGAGGAATGAGCGTCTGTGTGGCTCTGTATGTCTGTGTGTGAGTACGTGCATGTGAATGTGCCAAGAGCATCCCAAGTATGTATGTGAACATGAGAAGAGCATCTGAATGTGTGACAATAGACTGCATGTGTGTGTGACAAGAGCATCCTGAGTGTGTCTGTGACACAGTCATCCTGTGTGTGACAAGAGCACCCAGAGTGAGCGTGAGTGTGACAAGAGTGTTCTGAAGATTTATTTCTGGACCAGTCAGCTCAAAGGAAAGGATAGGGTAGCGTGTGACAGCAGGGCAGGCTGGCAGGGCAGGTTGGCAGGCCAGGCATGAGGCGTGCCAGGCTGCTCACGTGGGCGTGCACCAGGGCTGGGGAAGTGCAGGTAGGGGCGTGGCTGCGCAGGGTCTCACGTACGAAATACTTCTCAGGGTAATCCCGGAGGTGCAGCAAGCTCTTCGAGACGGTCTTGCGGTCTTGTTCCCACTTGCGTGTGCAGAAGACCATCTCGGTGAAGTACCACATCCAGCCGATGATGGGGACGTAGGCCAGCTCCTTCTTGGCCAGGACTTTGGAGCCCTGAAACAGAGGAGGGGGGCCCAGGGCGTCTGTGAAAAGGGTTTACTGGCCCTTTCTTATGGCTGTTGGAGATGTTACTAGAAAAAGAACAGATATGCTCTCCAAAGGCCTAAGGGGATGGTTCCAGAGCTCAGGGAAGCAAGAAGCCACTGACCCCAGGAGCCTCCAAAACCGGTCAACCGGAGGCCGAGGTTGTGCTAAGTCCGTGGGGCGAGGAGGAGGGGGGAGGCCCTCAGTGGGGGCGGGCAGGCATCTGGGCACGTGGGGACTGGGGGGCACATTTCAGCATCTCTGGGATGCCCGTGTCATTTTCCAAGCCAGTCACTCAGTTGTGACACCAAACTTTGTCCGTAGATCTCACTCAATGCTCGGCCACGCTTGGCTCTGCCAGTAGGGCAGACATAGTTCTCCTTCCCCAGCCTAGGAAATGGGGTCTGGAGGGTTCTCTGACTCGGAGGGTGGCAAAGTGGGGCCCACCGACAGGCCAGCCCCCAGGGCTGCTCCATGCAGGCCCCAAACCGCTGTGCCAGGCCGCCTGGCCTGCACCTGCCTGGAGAGGACCAGGGACCCAGGGCACTGCAAGGGGCAGGAGAGACACAAAACCTGCTTTTCATCTAGTGAGTTGGCCTCTCTCTTTTCCACCCTAATTTCGGAATTGGCCAAGGTACTTGTTGAGATAGCTGTCATTGATCGGCGGCATGGGTGATAGGGCCAGTGACCTGGACAGGCAGGCAGCCTCTGCAGGGCTCTTGGCAACAACTGTCTCGTTATGCCCTGAACCTAGGAGGCGTATCACATCGCCAACAACCACACAGCTGTAGCGGGGGGAAGAGCAGGGCCGCAGCACCTTACCCACCTGTGTAGACATGAACAGCCGCTTACTCCCTTTATGTTAAAAACAACACACTAAAGAGGGCACTTGATGGGATGAGCACTAAGTGTTACGCTATATGTCGGCAAACTGAAATTTAGATTAAAAGAAAGAAAGAAAGAAACAAACAAACACCAAAAGCCAAACAACAACAATAATAATCTTCCCCCACGGTGGGAAAGACAAAGCACAGACACCTTTTGGGCTTAACTGTCTCCATGTCCATGGGTTTTGTTTTTGTTATTCCCACAGACCCAACAAGCAATTCTCTTGAAGAAGAGAACCAAGCCATAAAAGCTGGGCCTGCTCCCCGGGGACCTACAGGCCAGTCCCCGTGGGTCCAAGAACTCGCTGTCCCTGGAGGGGAGGGCTTCGTGCAGGCCAGGCACAGGTTATGCATTTATAGAAATTCTCTTCAATTTGAAATCAAAAGGAATACCCCCACTTTATAGATGATCAAACTGAAGCACAGAGATATTAAGTAACTTCCTCAAAATCACCAGCTAATAGCTGGGGAAGCTGAGACTTTTGGCCAGGTTGCCTACTGCAGGACAAAGTCCATGATGAACGTGAATGCCCACTGAGGCATGGGGCCAGACACCGAGGGCTGCCTACCCAACAGCCATTGTCCCCTCCTCTTTCATTTACAGCCTCCACTCTTTTTCAAAGGCAACATGCTCAGGCCCTGGGAGGTAACCATGAGTGACGTCACCCCAGCCTGGTGTCTCCTGGACCCCCTTCACTTAGTGCAGGCATCTGACCCAGTTCTGCTCAGTGGCTCAGAGGTCTGCAATGGTGCATATGCATTCTGGGGCTTCTGGGAAATTCTGCTCCATGACAAGGAGAGAGATGGCCAGGAGGCCCAGCTACTTTTTCTGCCGTGAACATGGCTGCTGAGTGTGCCACGGCTTTGACATCACGTTGTGACCCTGAGACAATAACCTAGAACTGCTGAGGCCATTGGAGCCTCTGAGCCAACCCAGGAGACGTCTGGCTACAGACTTGCTATCATCTGAGGTAGCAGAATGCCTTCAAGGCCAAAGCCCCAGGATCAAAGTTTCTGTACATCTTGAGCTGACGAGAGCCTGTGACAGAGGGTGAGTCACTTTATGGGTAAAAATCTTTCCTAGAATCAGCTTTTTTCTTTTCAACATGGGGTTACTTTAAATCCTAAAAGCATGAACTAATTATCCTGACTCGTGCTTGCTCATGCTATCAATGAGAAGGAAGTGCCTGTCACTCAGAACACAAAACCAAATTGCCTTGGGAATCACCACTCTGCCCAGAGGAGCCATTTAAAAGCCATTCAGCGTGTGTCCACTGCCAGGTTTCAGGTTGTGAGAGGCCCTGTCTGCCTTCCCTCAGCCTCCACCTCGTCAGCAGGGATGTTCTCATGCTCTCTGCATCCGCACTTCAGTTAACTCGCTACTCATGGCCTGAGAGATGAAAACAAGATAGAAAATCCTCACCAATGAACTAAACTTATCTTCTCAGTAGGTTAGGACTATTGACAAAAACTAAATGTTCCTGAACTCATTCCAAAAATACTTTGTGGCAACACAGAGGGATTCTGAAAGATGATCTATTCTGTAACCAAGAAGAGGATCGTATACTGTAAGGTAGCAACCTGTTGGATCTAGGAAGGTGAGTGGCCCCATGCGGTCAATCCTGTATGTCTGGTGGGGAAAGTACTCTCTGGGGTATTTCCTATTAATAGCTCTATCCCACCAGACCCACTAAGTGGGTCTTAGTGGTTGACCTTTGATAACCTGCTGCTAAGAGGAAACGGAACTTTGTGTAGACCAAAGAGGTAAGCTCGAGAGTCTACATGTCCATCACTGTCCTACTGTGTTAGAGCACTGCAAATCACCTAATGCCCCATGGTAGAGAGCTCAATGAATTATGGTATATACGACAGACCTTACATACAGTGCATAATGTGATACTACAGAGCCGTGACTGTAGCCTGTGGGCCAAAGCAGCTCTACCACCTGTTTTTATAAATAAAGTTTTATTGGAACACAGCCACTCTCTTTCAGTTATACATTGCCTATGGCTGCTTTCATGCTGCACCAGCTGAGCTGAATAGTTGTGATGGAGGTGATATGGTCCACAAAGCCTAAAATATTCACTATCTCACCAGTTATAAAGTTTGTCACCCTTTGATTTAGAGCCACTAAAATTTGTTTCCTACAAATGTTTAATAGCTGGGGAAATGCTTATTATGTAATACTAAATTTTTAAATGGTCTGGAACCAAAGTTGAGTCTACAGGCTGATTATGACTACATGGAAAAAGTAAAACAGCTGAGTGGTTGAATCAGAAGTGATTTTTTATTTTATTTTATTTTATTAGATTTTCCTGTATTTTATCAACAAAATATTTTGCAGTGTTCCTCTAACAATGCCCCTTTTAAGAAGTAGTTGACATCAGCACATTTCAACCATTTGCTTCTGGAACATAAGTAAGACTGGATCAAAACAGCCTATTTGGTGATGACGATCAAAAGGAACAGAGGAGATATCTGCTTTTATGTTGAATTATTATATCTTTCAACTTTAAAGTTCTGGATGTTATCATTAGGCCTAGCCCTTGATGTTAACTGTGTTTATTTGATATAAGAAATGTTTTTAAATAATCAGGTAGAAACTTTTGCCTTCCAAATCAAAGATACTTTACTTGATTTCCTTTCCTTGGCAGGGATAATAGGATTTGAGAAGCTTTGAAATCAGTCCTGGTTTTGATCAGGCTCTACCACGGCCCAGCTGTGTGACTTTGGTCTAGATACTTAACCTTCCAAGCCTCAATTTTCCCAGCTGTATTATGAGGAAAGGAAGACTTATCTCAAAGTATTGCTCTAAAGATTTAGATAGCATCTGGAAATATATACAAAGGTGCTGAGATGAATATCTGACAACAGGTGTTCGATAACATTTAGCTATTATTACCACCACAGAGTAAACACAGGGGGTAAACATCCCTTTCAATTCAACATTTCCTAAGCCATGCTTTAGCATGTGGTAATAATGAAAGGTTTTGGGTCTTCCAGTGCTCCTCGATGGGCAGTGTGCTGAGATTTACAGGACTTCATTTAAGACCAAGAGACTAGGAACTTACTACTCAAAAATGCTTACAGTCCTCCAGGAAACTCAATATGCCATCAGTATCATGACTCTCCCAGGCCAAGCAAAGGTTTCCATGCTTGGGTGGTAACAGAAAGGAAATTCTTCAGGAAAGAATGTATAAAAACAATATCAATTTCGTTTATTCTGGATTTATTTTGAGGGTAGATCTGAAAGGATTTACTGATGAGTTAGATTTACCACAGGCCCATCTAGACATTAGTATGTCTGGAAAATCAAAAATGTTCATAGGAAATTCAACTTCCTGTGAGGAAGCAACAACTGCAAGGACCTGGCCATTTCTGGTAGTTGTAGGGAGTTGCTGACATAATATCACATTCTACAGTTAAAAGTTTATGAAACTTTTGAGTGTGTGTGTGTGAGGTGTGCGTGTAAGAGTGGGTATGTGTGTGAGAGATTTGCGAGAGAGAAAGTGAGTGTGTGAGACAGCTGTATATGTAGAGTGTGAGTATGTATGAGTGCATGTGAGAAAGAGGGAGTGTCTGTGAGAGAGACTCTGAGAGAAAGACTGTAGAAAGTGTATGTGAGAGTGTGTGTGTATGTGTGAGTGTAGGAGAGAGTGTGTATGAATGTTTATGAGAAGTGTATGTAAGAGAGACTGTGCAGAGTGTGTGTGAGACTGTGTGTGTAGAGACTGTGTATGAGGGAGAGTGAGAGACTTGTAGAGAGTGTGTGTGTGAGACTGTGTGTGTAGACTGTGTGAGGGAGAGTGTGTGTGTGAGTGAGACTGTCTAGAGAGACTGTGAGAGTGTGTGTGCAAGAATGAGTATATGTGAGACTGTGTGTGTAGAGTGTGCGTGTGAGAGTGAGTATGTGTGAGACTGTGTGGAAAGAGTATGTATGTGAGTCTGTGTGTATGTAGAGAGAGAATGTGTGTGTGGAGAGGAGTGTGTGTGTGTGTGTGTGTGAGAGAGAGAGAGAGAGAGAGAGTGAGGGAGAGAGCTGTCTTACCACAGCTGCCCAATCATCTAACTAAGCAGCCCATAACCACAGCGGGGACCACCAAGTTGCTCAGAGAGACATCCAATGTCATGAACCCTCCAACACCCCATGAACCCCTTCAGCACTTCCAGCCACCTGGAGGGGTCAGAAGACACAGGGGCGTCATGGGAAGGTGACTGAACAGGATGCCCTACCAGTTCCAACCATCCTACAAACCCAGCATCAACACTAAGCATTTTTATCTGATCAGTTGGCAGGTGGCCATGTTGGAGAAAAACCTAAGCTAGAAAGTCCTGATTCTGCTCATTTTTCATCACGGAGGCTGTGGAGCTGACACAAGTGAGACCACTGGAATGTACTGGATCTCAGTGCATCTTCAAAGCAGTTCTTTCTAGCACCACATGGTCTCTGCTTTGAAGATACACTGAGATTATGTGGCTCTCGCCTCTGACCACTCTGCAGGCACCGACAGAAAACACAATTAGGGACTAATATTAATCAGTAGGGACAGTCCCTGGTCAACACGTTGCTTGCACAAGTATCTCTTCCTGGCTTCCAAGCGCATGGCCGTTCCTGAAGGTTTACCAGTACGGTCACCAGTTGGTCATTGGGATTCACCCAAAATCATTTATTTCCACTAAATACATAAAATACCTGAATGATGTATCTTAAATGGAACTTGAAAGCAGACCACAACATTAGCCCTCTGAATTTTCCCCTGAGTGTGAGCTAGGCCCCATCACTGCAGAGGACTAGCAAGTCAGCCAACAGCTCAGCCTCTTTCTTGATGTGTGATACATGGACTTGAACCTCGGAGCCGTTCTGTCCATGCCACAAGTGTTTGTTAAGTACCTCTTGTGCCAGGCACTGAGCCACCAGGTGCTGGGGACAGCGAGGTGAAGATGATCACCCCTGGCCTCGAGATGCTCAAAGGCTAGCGGGGCGGGAGAAACAGGGAGCTCCCAATTTCTCCTTCCCTTCCGCCACTAAACTCTGCGAGTTGTTGAGCAGACATGCTCTCTGGCAAAGGAGGTAGGCCCGAGACTGGAAAAGATGGGGCTGGAATGTGTCTCTGAAATGGAAGTCTCTCACTGCAGTAAAAGGCAGGAGCTAAGACTGGAGCTCAAAATAAGGAGCCAGGCGTGTGGGTGTACGTGCACGCGTGTGCGTGTCTAAAGGTGAGATTCCATTTGCGCCAATGAAGGGAACATACATGTGGCCTAATTCTGCTTATACTCGTTGCTTTCTCTTGCTGTCTCCCTTCTCTGATGCTAAAAAAGAAAATGCTGGGGACTTACACTACCAGGAAAATCTCAAGAGAGTCTGAAAACAAAATGAACACTGCTCCGCAATTAGTCGCAGCCACGGGGGAAATGCATAAAACAAACATGAGACAAAAGCACTCTGTGCGAATTCATCTCTCTTCGACTGGAAATGAGCGTGGATCGTTTGTCCAGGTGGAGCACAAGGCTCACAGCGCTCGGGCCCTTGACGGCCTCTTCCCCCACCCAGGTCTACAGCCCTCCCCTCACCCAACCCGAAACTCTCCTGACTTTGCCCGGAGTGCAGACATGGAGTGGGGACGGAAGGGCACTTGGGGACAAAGGAAACTCTTGAACGCTGGCCCCTTAGCACACTTGACTCTGCTCCGCAGGATCAGGGCTCCTGATAAACGGACGAGAGAGAGGAGCCCCCTGTGCAAAGCCCTGCTCCCCCTTCCTGAGTGCAGATCCTTGCCCTACCCCACCCCCCAGCCTCTATCCTGAATGGCCAGGCCTTCCCAGGGTGGATGGAGAGACAGAGCAGAAGGACTTGCAGGGCCGGGGCTGGGAGAGCAGGGCCCTGCAAGGGCGGAAGATAACCGGAGCTCGGGCCGCACCTTGTGGCGGGTGTTTGGTTAGCAGGTGAGGGAAGCACAGGGAGATGGGGGCAGGGGAGGGCTCTGGGGACGTCAGCAGACTGGTGTGGCAAACAGGGAGCATCACTGGGCCCTGCAGGGTCACAGCTGCTTCCCAGGACGAACATCACAGGCTTTGAAGGGCTGCTGAGGGTTGGGCGAAGAGGAGGAGGAAGCCCAGTGGTACTTCTGCTTGGAGCAAGTATGGATTGACGATCTGTTGGTGTAATCCCACGCTGGCCTGGGAAAGACCTTGCCAGAGGAGCCTGTCTAATGAAAAAGAAGACTGGGCCACCTGGGTAGTTCCGTCGGTCCAACTCTTGATTTCAGTTCAGGTCATGATATCAGGGTCCTGAGATCCAGCCCCGGGTGGGAGGGAGTCTGCTTGTCCCTTTCCCTCTGCTCCTTCTAAGCTCTCTTTCTCTCTCTCAAATAAATAAATAAAATCTTTTTAAAAAATTAAAAAGACCCTGGGGGGTTCTAACAGCACTACACTTTTAAAAATAAAGTGCAAGGGGGATCCCTGGGTGGCTCCGCGGTTTAGCGCCTGCCTTTGGCCCAGGGCATGGTCCTGGAGTCCCGGGATCGAGTCCCACGTCAGGCTCCCGGCATGGAGTCTGCTTCTCCCTCTGCCTGTGTCTCTGCCTCTCTCTCTCTCTCTCTCTCTCTCTCTCATAAATAAATAAATCTTTTAAAAAATAAATAAATAAAGTGTAAGGCAGTCCGGGTGGTTCGGCGGTTTAGCTCCACCTTCAGACCAGGGCATGATCCTGGAGACCCAGGATTGAGTCCCACATCGGGCTCCCTGCATGGGGCCTGCTTCTCCCTCTGCCTGTGTCTCTGCCTCTCTCTCTCTCTCTGTCTCTCATGAATAAATAAATAAAATCTTTAAAAAAAATAAAAATAAACTGTGCACGAACATTCCCAGGGATGTATTCAGTGATGAACTCAAGGGACATCTGTACTTCCCCTGAGCTCCCGACCTTGGCTGGGGATGCGCCCGCTGCCCAAGTCCTAGGGGATCGCACCAGCTCACTGTTCTCTCGGCTTCCTCGTCTCTATAACGCCAGACCCCGCATGGGGCCCCACAGGAGAATACTTGGAGGCAGCCTGCCCACTCTGTGTGGTGGGTGCTCCCGGAGTGCAATATGGATGACGCTGATTAAGCCACTGAGGGTGGCGGGGGAGCGTGTTTCTCACACGTCCATGTGATAGTGGCCTTGAGGGTGATGCAAACCCACCCTAATGGAGCTGATAAACCAGGCCAGCAGGTGTCTCTAATGGAAAACATCAACCCTTCACATCTAGGGGCGCCTGGGTGCCTCAGTGAGTTAAGCTGATCTGCCTTCAGCTCAGGTCAGGATCCCAGGGTCCTGTGATCGAGCCCGGTATCTGGTTCCCTGCCTGTCCCTCTGCAGCTCCCCCCTCCCCACTCATGCTCCCTCTCTCTCTCAAATAAATAAAATCTTCAAAAAAGAAGAACACTTCTCCATATCTTAAAACTTCTCATCTCTCTGTAGCCAACAGGGACGTGACAAACATGTATGAAGAAACCACGATACACGGAATACAACCACACTTTGCCTTGCATAAACATGATGGGGGATGCTGGTCATGTGGGGATCTAGCTCTCGTTAAATCCCATTTTGTAAAATGTTTGCTCCCTCTTCTGTCTTCCATAACATATCCTATTTTTCACAATAAGAAAATATTCAGGGATTCCTGGGTGGTTCAGTGGTTGAGCTCCTGCCTTTGGCTCGTGATCCCAGGGTCCTGGGATCAAGTCCCACATCAGGTTCCCTGGGGGGAGCCTGCCTCTCCCTCTGCCTGTGTCTCTGCCTCTCTCTCTCTGTCTCTTATGAATAAATAAATAAAATCTTAAAAAAAGAGAAAATATTCAGTGAAGGGAAACTCATTAAGATCAAGGAAACTAAGAATCATTGCACACCTACTTCATGCATAGGACTTAGACTAGGTATTTTACTTATTATATTCATTAAACTGCTACATATATTCAGCAAGCCCTATATATTTATTAAGCCCTTATGACACCACGAAATGGGAATTATTAACTGAGGTTCAGAGAAGTCAGATAACCTCCCCAAGGTCACACAACTGGTCAATGCAGGAGCCACGTCTGTGGAGCTCGAAGACGTTGTCTGCCTACACATCCCTCTCTCCCCACCACCCTTAGGAGAGAACTTTCTGGAGTAAGCAGAGGGGAAAAGAAATAATTGCTCTTGATGTCTGAGCACCGAAGGCATAGGATCATCTTTCAAAGCATCTGCTTTTCTGCTAAGTTTTACACCTTGAAGACAAGAGAGAGGAAACCCACCATTTGGGGGGGGGGGGATGTTATAATTGATGGGGGTTTGTAGGAAATCACCTTGTAGCCTTTCTAAATGATTCCGCATTGACATTTTTCCTGCAGACAACCTTTAGGGAGAAAAGTGATCCTTTCATAATTAAACTTTAAGGCATGCTGGTTTTCAGGCACGTGTCACCTTTCACAGAAAGAACCGTATTTCACATTAAGGACCAGAAGCATCCTGGCAAAATCAAACTGGACCACCAGCAGTCAGGGTCCTGTTGTAGTTTCGACTCCTCAGTGCTTTTCTGGGGTTTTATGGCATCTGCCAGTCATTTTACCAAGGGCCGTACGGGCCACTACCCCTGCCCAGGCGAGCACCGCAAAGCAGCAGCAGCCCACACCTTCAGGGAGTCTGAATCAGCCCCCGGTGACCTTGACTGGTTTCCAGTGAAGTGAGTGGGAGGGCCAGCGAGCGCGCCTGGCCAGGCCAGGGGAAGAGCCAGTCAGCGCCACCCAGGAGCCGGGAGCCCGGCCGCTTGCTCACAGCAGGGAGGTATCACCCATGGTCTCCCTTGAGGGTGACACTCAGAAGGACAGGGGCCCCCAGGATGGTGCTGTAGGGCTGACTGGTCTGTGGTCAAATACGCTGGCTGTCGCCCCTGCCCACCACATGCTGCTGCCCTAAGCGAATGTGGTCAACCCTATGTCACTGGTCCTGTCAACCCCCTGGGTCCCGTGGTGAGGTATGTATGTCCCTTCTTTACCTCTCTTTTGTATACTATAAAGTCACTGAAGGCAAGGAGGGTATTTTCACACCCATCTTAGTATCTATCTCTATAGTGCCCAGCAGTGTCTTCTAGAAGATACACACAGTGCTCTTCTGTTGCGTAAGTGTTGCAAAGATGTGGGATGCCTGGGTGGCTCAGGGGTTGAGCATCTGCCTTCGGCTCAGGTCATGATCCTGGGGTCCTGGGATCGAGTCCTGCATCAGGCTCCCTGCAGGGAGCCTGCTTCTCCCTCTGCCTATGTCTCTGCCTCTCTCTGTGAGTCTCTCATGAATAAATAAAATCTTAAAAAAAAAAAAAGTATTGTAAGGATGCATACATGGCTATCATCACCATCCTAAGAGCTTTGTGAGCAACATCAGAGTGCCTCTGCTTAGGGTAATAATTCTACCACTCTCCTACTTCTCCCTGAATGAGGAAATGCAACAGAAATTCGATCGGTTTTCAGGCTGAGCTCTAATATGTATTAACTAAATAATATTTCCTAACAGCAAATGTGAGGTCCGAGAGCGGATGTCATGCTGTGGTGTGGTAGCAGGCTCTGTGCCCGCCTCAGTGGTCCTCACCTCCTGGGGTCTGAGCCCTCTTGTAGCCCACCTTGCTTCCTGGGGGAGGGCTGGACTCATGGACAGAATAATGACCAAGTGATGATACCACTTCCGAGTTCTGATCACAAAAAGGCTGTGGCTTTTTTTTCTTTTGCCTTGTGTGCTTTCTCCCCCTCTCTCTAGCACTGCATGCCCTGGGACAAGCCCATGGCCATGTCCAGGGTAAAGCTGAGAAGAGGCCCAAGGGAGGGCTCAGGCCTGGCAACACACACAGGGACTGGCGTGGAGGCAGGTCGCCCGCCGTGCAGCGAGCCTTCTGATGAGACCACCACCCTGGCTGGTGGCTTGACGGCGACCTCATGAAAGACCCTTGCCAGGACCTCAGTTAGCCTGGATTCCAGCCACCCAAACTAAGGTAACACGTGTTTGTTGTGTGAAGCGGCTATGTTTTGGGGCTTGTCACACTGCCATAGAACATACCTGGCCTCTTTAACAATCTGAAGAGAAATACCACAGTTGGGATGGAGGCCAACTTCCAGGCCACACCTCTCAGCAGGTAAACACAGCGGCTCCTGTGTGCAGGGTACTTATCAGGGGCCCTGGTGCTGCTAGAAGACCCAACAAACACGATCTTGGGCAACCTGCTGAGGCCACTGTGAAGTGGCATGTAGGTATCTTACTGGGACAGAAAGAGGTAAACAGGTACCGGAAGCTTTAGAAGCCCTGACCCTCTGCATTGCACACCGAAGTTTGTGGGGCACGTTACAGACACATACTCTTAACTGTCCACAGGCCATGCCCACCCCCAGGGAGGAGAGGGTGGGTGTACTCCTCGGAGGTCGCAACCAGAGCCTTTGCGCCCTGGCCCACGCCATGAAATGCCAAGTCCAAGGGGAACCAGCCCCCAGAATGACCGTGTGGGGCCTTGGGCGCCTGTAAAAAGTCCAAAGACTTTTTTCACCTTTTTCAGAAAATCTCATCACTTTCCCCCCAAAAACAATTCCACATTTAATTACCCCATTCTCAGGAATTTGGGCAAATCTCACTTGCTTCTATTTAAACTCATTTCCTCTTGGGCTGTTACCTGTGCCGGTGAGAACTGCCCATCAGGAATCTTCTCCTTGGCCCTTCCTCTCTGAGAGGCAAGCTCCCCAGGCTCCAGAAAGATCTCAAAGTCATGCGTTATTTTTAAAAAGAGATCAATCAGGTGCTTTTTTTTTGGAAGGTGATTTAAGACCACAGGTACTGCTGAGCAGTTCCTATAACACGAGGCTGCTCTGTATCCTCTCAAGAGTAGCGGGAACAAGCGTGCCACCTTGAAAGGGGCCAGGCAGCTCATATGGCCTCCTGGCCTCTCCCTGGACCTCAGTGGCTCGAGCAGCAAGCAGCAAGGACAAGGCATTCCCCTGGGACGAGAGTCTGGCAGCTTCCCCCTGAGTTGGCCCAACCCCCGACCCTGACAGAGGTCACCAACTGCCACCCCCCTCACCCTCTCCTGGGAGCCACTACTTGGCCAGCACGAGGCATCCTTCAAATGTGCAGCCATGGCTCGGGCTGGTGCTGGGTGCTTGGAAGAAACGGGAAGGTGGTCACCTCCTGTCCCTGTGTAGACCCTCCCTCCGGTCCTGCTGGGGACCCCAGGGCTCCAGGAAGCAGTTCAGCAAGAATCCAGAAAACCTGTGGCCCCAGTGAGTCGGGCTCCCCACAGCTTTTCCTCCCAACACCTCGGGGTAAAGAGCAGAGCTCTGAAATCAGACTTACTAATGAGTCTCCTGGAACCAATGACTTAGCCAAAACGAGGCTCTGGAAGTGTAAATAATCACAGTGTGCTAAGAATCAGGAATAGCATAAATACAGTGAACGGCCCCCAGAAAGAGCTGGTGGCCGTCAAGCTACCAAGGGTAGAGCGAGGACTGCACGGTGCCTGCGAGGCCGACACACTTGCTCGGCCCAGGGCCTCCCGCCCCCGGCTGTCTGTGCGCTCACATTTGAGCCTGAACGCCTCCCAAAGCCACATGGGAAGCCGGGAAAACCCTGACTGTCCCCCCAAACACATTTGGAGAACCCGGGTTGGGGGGACATCGGCACCCTGGGAAGTCTAGCTCTAAGGCAGGAGGACGGATGTCCCAGCAATCGGGGTGCAAAGACACCAGGGTGCCCAAGACAGAATCAGGACCTGTCACAATCATCCATATCCACAACAGGGTTCCGACTGTGATATTTTAGGGGGGTAGTCTCCTCTCGCAGGAAATAAAACCACAAAATTATACTTGAGATCTCTGCCCAGCGTCTCTAAAATAGAGAAAGGCAGATGCTAGAACGTTCGGTCTTGTTCCCGAAAATACATTGAACGCACATGCGTGCACGGACATCACATTGGAGCTAGAAGAATACACAGGAAAGCAAAGAGGAGAGCTGTTGGCAGGAGGGCCGGTTGCTTTCCTAGAAATCCTTTCAGTGATTCACACGCAATCCAGTTTTCCAGAAGTCTCAAGGTAGCAACAGTGACGAAACGCAGTGTTTCTATCCCTTGAAAAACGGCTAAAGATCTTACTTGCCTTTTGAAAGTTTAACTGCATAACGATGAGCATCATTTGTCCCCGAGAAGCACATTTCCTTGTCTCTCCTTTTGCCTCGAATTTAAAAGTGCATAAATGTATAAAAGCAGATGCAAAATGTGTCCCACGCTAGATAGTCCTCCTTCGCCAAGGGTCTTCCCAAATGGGCAAAGTCAAGGGGGCTCCCAGCGCTGCTGGCCACTCTGAGACTCCACAGGCGCATCTGGGACTGGATGCATGGCGCCTCCCCGCAGCGTCAGACCCGGGGACTCCCACATCCCAGCTACCCCCCTGATTTCAATCTCCTACACACTGAACGCTGCGATTTGGTCTACCTGGTCCACCAAAAATAACGTGATGGGAGCAGATACCCCGGTTGGCTGCGGGGGTTGCTCCCAGGTGCAACACAGGATCCCCCAGCTCTGGCACCAGCTGTTCTAGCCCTTTCCCATCCTGGCCCAGCACCTGTTGTAAATCCTGCTGGGACAGCTCAGCACCAAGAAGACTTTAATTCGGTTATCTGGTACAGGCGTGACCAATACACACCTCGATGTTTTCAAGGTGACAAAAGTCAACCAAGAAAGCCCAGTCCCAAAGGTGTGCAAGAAGTCAAACTAGTTGGAGGATAAAGAATTTCCTATTTATTCTGAATTCTGACAGTGACACTCTCTGGCTTGAGGATTCAACATTCTTGAGCCCACAAAGATGAAAATGTGGGGGTGAATGGTGCCCGTAGGCCAGGGGAGCAGTAGAGCATAGAGATGAAGGGCATGAAGTGGCCTCGGACCATAGGAGTCCAAATCCAAATCTACTTCATAGCTGTGTGACCTTGAGCAGATTATTTAAACCCTCTATAACTTAGTTTTTTTTTTAAAGGGAGGATATACATCGTCTATTCATTAATGTCTCTGTAAGGAGTAAACAAACTGTCTATAAAATATCTAGCACATAATTGTTGAATAGATACTATTATTGCGCATTAGAAGATGTTCATCTTGGTCGCAAGCAGGAATGAAAAGCAATTGGTTAAGAACATTTCATCACGCGGAAACTGTGAATGCCTCTGTCATCCTAAACGATGGAGAGCAAAAAGGCAAGTCATAGTGTCGAGCAGGGGAAATGTGGGAGGGGGTCAAGGTGAATCCAACTTACCCCTAACACCCCAAAGCGTTCGGCCAGGCTCCAACCACAGAGAAAGTCAATCTCAAACTTGTGGTTCAGAACCACAATGGCATTTTCCTTTCCATACTTGGGGTAGGCCTGGGGGTCTGTGTGGATGACGCACTCCGTGCCCGACCACCACTCCAGCAACATCACCAGCTCTGGAACAAACCACAACAACAGACAGACATTTATTTCACGCATCCTCGGTGACCAAGGCTTGGTTCTGCTGGGCCGGGCTGGCACAAGGCTCTACCCTCCCAGCTGGGACAGAAAGCAATTTCTAGGGGTCAAGTTCTGGATCATTTCGGCCCAGAGCACTGTCCTCAAAATGGTTTAGAAGCGGAAGAAAAACGAGAAAGACCCCGCAACAGCTTTCAGGGAAGGAGAGGAAGCTTTGAGAAGGCAAAATGACTTGCATTCCTTGATTAAGTGCCTTGGGGAGAGGTAAATCAGAAAGCCTGAATCCATCAAGAATGCCTGCGCTGGTGTTTACAGCGCTCTGAAAGGAAAGGCGGCATGAGGTGATGCACAGAATTCTTAAGATCCTGGGAAATGACTAATCGGGATACTTATTAACTCCATCAAAGAGCACTAAATACCTAATTCCTCTCTCCCATTCACGATGCTTGTGTGCAACCGAAATAATGAAGACCCATGGTGTGAGGAAGCGAGGTTACATCAGAGCCATTATACTGCGGGCCTAAGTGAAACTTAAAATATTCTTTGAAGGAGCTTGTGAAAAATAGAAGTCCTTTTTTCTCAGGCAATAATGACCCATTTGACTTGATTTTTCAGTGATGGCTTTAATTAAGGTGACCGATTCCCAACGTGGTTGCTTCGGGAAAAGCCTATCTATATGGTAGAAATTGTCCATTAAAAAAAAAAAAAAAGAGACAGAGAGAGAGAGAGAGTTGCATATTGGTGTAAAAACTGTATCTATGTAGCAGCTTTAAAGAGAATTTTGAAAGCTGAAGGTGTTCGGCAGGTGGGTGGATGTGCAAGGCCTCTGCCAAGGTAGCCCTGTTTATCACCGGTTAGTGGGGTACACATTTAGCAGAGGACTCACTCATCACCCTCCCCCTATGCACGCATGCACACACACACGCACACACATGCACATATGCGCACACACATACACACACAGAGGAGCAGGTGCAGTGTTGACTCCAGGGAAACCTGTTTTTTTTTTTTTTTTTTTTTGGAAACCTGTTTTTAAAGGCTTGAGTGTCTGCCCTTGGAAATCTTTCTCATTGAGGTCAGAGATGGATGCTTTCTAACAGGTGCGCTAGAACTCTCTAGAAGGCATTACAGGCTAGCTCCTAAGCAGTGAGCACTGTGGGACTTTGGACAAGTGACCCTCCTGGCGCCTCGGGGTCCTGATCTTTAGCATGGGCCGCTTCACTGCTCCTGGGAGGATCGGAGCATACGAGGCACCGCGGGCACTCTGGCGAGCCCGCAGGCAGGTCCCAACAAATCAGCTCCTCGGGACCCAGCGTTATCATTAAAACCAACCCCCTCCCCCTACTTGACAATGAAGAATGCCTATTCCTCGAAGAAAACACCAAAGCCCCAGCCGGTTGTCCCTCGGGCAGTGACATCAGTGGGACAGAAGGTGGCAGGTCAGGGAAGGAAGGTGTTTGGGGGCGGGCCGGGCAGGCAGCGCTGCCAGCCAGGACACAGGGACAGTTTGATGCCACTGGGTGCAAGGATGCTTACACTGCTGCACTGATTTCTTCTCGGCATGGATTTCTTCCAAGAGGCAGGATGGGCAGGACCCATCTATTATTCCATTTCTAGCCGCAGAGCCCAGATAAGCCCCAAAAGCAGAACTACACGGAGGCCAACCAGATAAGGCTGCCCGTTTCGGTGACTCACGTCCCACCGGCCCTCTGCAAACACTCCCTGGAGGCCTCTCTGGGCCCCACTCCCCGCCCGCCCCCGCCCGAGGCCAGGCGGGGCTGGTGCACACTTTCCCCAGGTGGCACTTGGAGCAGCCTGTGATACCGCGTGAGCTCGGCTCCCCTGTTACAGAGCACGGGCCCTGGGAGCAAGCGCCGCATTGTTTGGTTCTTCTAACTCTGGCCTTAATCCAGAACCCGGCGCGGCGCCGGCACACGTATGCCTTCAAGAGCACCAGTGACCTACTGTGTGCAAGCACCTTGCCAGGCCTGGAGGTCCTGGAGGTGTGGCTCAGGTGCTTACCCTCCCGGATTCGCCCGCCCAGGGGGAAGACGGTTCTCCATTCACAGGGCGCAGTGACAGGCAGGAAAGACTCGTGCACAGGACGGATGCTTGCTGAGTGTCGTGCTCACGCATATGGGGCTCAGACACTCTGGATCCTGCTGGTGCCACACACCATTCACTCATTTCTCAATGTCCCCTGAGTCTCCCTGTCCTTGTCTGTGGGTATGGAATCATAATGACATGGTCAAGGCACCTAGCGTAATGTGGCACGTAGTAGGTAATCAGTAAGCGACCAGCCTTTTATCACCGTGATCTGCGTGATGATTTTATAGCACGCAACGCTCTACACCACGAACCGCAAGAAGGAAGGGGTGGGGGGTGGAGGGGGAGAGCCAGACAGAGCCAGACCCAGAGAGGCAGGGGGAGAGTGTTACAGAGACTTCTGGACCAGAGTGGGGAAGCGATGATTTATGGCTTCATAATGAAGGCAATGAGAAGCCACTAGAGCATTTTTAAATAGGCACACAGCAGCATCTAATTTGCATTTTGAAAAGCTCACTCTGGCTGAAGTGGGAACAGACCGAGACTCGGGCAGAAGCAGTCAGGAGGTGGGTGCAGTAGCCTGGCGGTCGAGGAGGGGATGGTGGCCGAGGCCAGGCAGGTAACAGCAGACAAATAGGTTCCAGGACGCGATTAGCCATATAACCAAACACTAGATTTCCCTGGGATGAAGAAGATTCTCTCCTTTTTTTTTTTTAATACCAAAGGCTTTCGATTTCTTTTTTATTCACAATAAATACATTTATAGAGTCATATTGTAAAAGAATTTTAAAGTGCAGCAGTACGTAGAGGAAAGGGTGAAATTCCCCTGGATGGCTTTGTGATGTGTCAATTAGGCTAGGCTGGACTACATTTCCCAGACTCCTCTTCGGTTTGTTTGTTTCCAGTTACAGGGGGCAACAAGGGACAATCCTAGGAGGGTTTGGCAGGTGGAAGGAAAGCGCCACACACACACACACACACACACACACACACACACACCATCGCAGCTGATCTGCTGATCCACGTCCTCGGCACCAAGCAGCAACTGAGCTGAGCTGAGCCTGTAACTGCTCCTCCTCCACATCCCCTTCCTTCCTTCAGCTTCTCGGACTCCTGGGCCAGGTGTGTGTGTCTGCTGGCTCATGCAGGGCCCTCACACCATCAATACCAGACGCAGTAAGAACTGACATGGGACTCAGTCTGTCCTGGTAAAGGGCTTCAGATGGTGCTTGGGGGTTCCAACCTCTTGATCGCCCCATCTTAACCTCCATCATGCCTTCCTGCCTGCCTGCCCTGGACCTTCACGCTCCAACATGAGCTGCAGAGACCACACCCCCAGCTGCAGAGACAACCTGACCAGCCCCATGGTTGAACAAGGACCGGTCCCGGCCACCTGTCCCTACACACAGGTAAATGCGTAGCTCCCAGAAGCTCTGCCCCTGCTGGAACCCTGATGAGGCACGTCCTCCTCCCAGCCCCCAACCTACTCCTTTCTGCAGGGTTAGCCATTAGGAAAATTTGGAAGGAAGCCTTCTAGTCCTGTTCCTAGGCATTTACACAGACATGTGCGTGCACACACACTCATGTGTTTCCTGCCCACAAATGGTTCACACCCTATTGACCTTTGTAAAAATACACACAGTTGTTTTCTCCAAGTGGCATATTTTAGATCTTTCCATATGGACACATATTCAGAGTGACATTAGCAAATATTTGTTGGGCTCCGGCCATGTGCTGGAGACCATTCCAAGGGCTCTGCATGTGGTATCGTGTGAAATCCTCCCATTAACTCTGACACTGGAACATACGATTATTATCTCCATCTTAAAGATAAAGAAATACAAAGTATGGGATTTCTGTTCAATATGTGGAATTGTTGCTTTTTTAAGGTCAAAAATAGCCAGAATGACAATTTCATAAATGGTAACACAATGGCTGCACGCAAGGTCAGGCTACGCATATATCACTATTTATTTAGCCATTCTGCCATTGATTAGCATTTCCCCTCGCACTTTTACTGTCATAAATACGGCAATAACAGCCTTGAATAATGCACATTTCAGACACAAATATTAGTGAAAGTATTTCTCCTGCGTAGATATACACAAAAATAGAATTATGGGTTGAAGAGTATGCATACTTAAAAATTGTATGGATGTTTCCAAATTGCCCTCCAAGAAGATCCTGCCAATCTACACTTGAATCAACAACATGGGAGAAGGTCTGTGTCCCGCCACCTGGAACTGACACTGCAGCTCCTCGCAGGCCGGGAGCCATCCACATCCTTCAACATGTGTTCCCATGAGGCATGGACTAATTCCTTCAATACCTGTGGCATCCTCCAGGCAGCACCCGTGTCCCCTCATCTTTGTGTCTCCCACACCCTTGTCCCAATATTCAGCATGGAAGACACTTGGAAAGAGAGCTTTTGTCTTTAGTTGAATGACTTCCTGGCTGTGTTAGCTGGATGTGCTCACATGAATAACTACACGCAACTTACAGCTACCCTCATGAATTAAGGTTTCATTTACCCTGTGGCTATGGGTACTTCCCAACGCGATGGGCAAGGGCCTGGCTCAGCCTTTCCCTCCACAGTTCTGCCAACGGCCGGGCAGCCCCATCTTTCTAGCTGAAGGGCACCTGCCGCACGGAGCTGCTCCCATGTGAGGGGGGACATCTGTCACTCAAGCGAGACGCACTCTGCAGCAACACCCATGGAACATCAGGGCTTTATAGGGCTCAGGGCAGGCAGGGCCCCTTGATCCTCGTGCAGAGGGGTCCGTGAGGTCAGCCAGCGGCTCCCTCAACAGCCCGCCTGGCCTGCTCTCACGTCTGCCCGGGGCGGCAGCAGGTCCTGGGAGGGCTCTGACCCCCTCCCTCCATGGAAACTCTAGTGCCATTTCCCACAGCTGAGGCCCTGCCCAGGAAGGCCACTTGGGAAAGTGGCCGGGATTGGACTCCTGCACGGTGGTCAGGGGCCACCAGGTAAAGAACACATGCAAACGGATCTTCTGGAGACTTCCTGGCTCCAGGGGCCCGGGTTGGGCCCGGGTCTGGCCCCATGACTGGTGAGCCAAGGAGATCGCTGAGGCCGCATCATCCAGGGGCAATGAATGGCCATGAGACAGAAAAGGCAGAGGACAGCAGAAAACCCTAGCGCGTGGAGAAGCCACTATGTCCCTCAGTGATGTCCTCGCAGAGCACCTCCCTAACTAGAGCATCCGGGTGACTCCTCACGGTTCTCCTTGATCAGCCGGTTCCTGCTCCCTGGGGAAAGTGGGTGGTAAACGGGTCCACCTGGGATGGATGATGGCTGCAGGGGGGTCACGCATGGGCCACGCGCCATCCCCACCTGGTGTCCTCAGACCCCTGGAGCCACCTCTCTCCCAGCTCTTCCTGAGACTTGCTTGTTGGGCACATTTTGCTGGTTCCTTGGTGGCAATGAAAAAGCTTTGTTCCCTGACCTAAGAAGGGGCCTGGGTGTGTGTGTGGGGTGGGGGGTCCCTCCCTCTTCTTTACTGCCTCTCCCCCAACCAAGAGTCCTCTCCATTCTGTCCCAGAAAGCCTTCTATCCAGGGGCACTGCCTCTGGTTAGGGACTCAACATGCTTTCCTCCGGCCTCTGCAGTGGTGACAGCAGGCTCTGCACTCCTGGGGATGCTGGTGGCTCTGCGGTGGCCCCTCCATGAGCTCTGACCCCCTCCCCTGGGCCCTGAGCCCCCCCTCGGCTTCCTCACCTTGCTGGCTGGGTGGGGGTGACACCTGCAAAAGTCAGTGGGTGCAGACTCACATTCAGGCCTCACACCCCACCCAGGTTCTGTCCTTACTACAGGCTCATGTCTGTCTGGTCCTCGAGAACATTCGCATATTACCACAAATGCAGACAGGGCTGTCTGTTGGCCACCCAGCCCCGCAGCCCTAATCCTCAAGCCACTTTACTTTGAATTCAGAATAAATCTAAACGGAAAGATCAGTATTTGTCCAAAGATGGAGAAAATGCATGGGACCCAGCGGAAAGGCAGGCCCCTCAGACCGCGAAGGCTGGTTTCAAAAGGTAGGCAGAGGAGCAGCTTTCCTCTGGTCCCCCGGGCCTCCCCACCTAATCACCGAAACCCCCTGGTTCTGTCCCAGCCTCCCTCCCCACCCCTCCCTCCTCTCCCTGACCCTTCACTCCCCACCACCCCTCATCCCTGTCACAAGCTGATGCCTAGCTCATCACATGCCGGTGCCCCCACCCCTGCAGCTTCAGCCTGCAGCACATTCATCCCTGGCAGGAGGGGACGCCCCTCACCTGGTCCCGGCGTGAGCCAGCAGGGCCCTGGGGGCTGCCAGAAACTCTTAACACACAAGATTCACAACCAAGGTTTCTACAATAGGACACAGCAATTTTGAAACTCTTGTCCTATTTACAAATCTTCAGGGGCACCTGGGTAAGTTCATGGGTGAAGCATCTGCCTTGGGCTCAAGTCATGACCCCAGGGCCCTGGGATGGAGCCCCAGCTCCGAGGGGAGGCTGCTTCTCCCTCTGTTCCTCCCCACTGTTCCTGCTCTCTCTCTCTCTCTCTTCTCTCTCTCTCTCTCTCTCAAATAAATAAATAAAACCTTAATAAAAATCAAAATAAAAAATTTTCAGTTTGCCCAATTTTGCAGTCTTCGTTTTTACTGCTGGTGACTCCCTGAGGGAGGGGTGGGGGCTGGAGATGCCACGGCCTCTTCCAGCAACTCAGCACCCCCTGAACTTGGGGCTGTGGGGCACACCCCGTCCTGCCGGCTGCTGGGGCCTGTTTTGCGAACCCCACTTGGAGAAGGAGGGGCATGTGGCGCAAGGAGTGGCTCGCCCTGTGAAATCCCCATCTGTGGTTTTGATTTCAGGGACCCGGGGAAGGACCAAAGCCGGGTAGTGACCAAAGGGACATGTGATCTGGAGCACAGCTTTGTTTTTGTTGTATCTGCCGTTGTGCTGCCCCGCTTGATCACAGATGGGCAAGGAGAAGTAGATGGATGAAAGGAGAGGTGAGGAGGGAGGGGAGCACCTATGCTCCTGTTCATAAAGGACGAGGAAGAGGAGGGGATGGTGAGGACCGACATTTGCTGCTAGCTCGCAGCATCCCGGAGAGCTGCTGTCGCTGTCCCTATTTTGCAGATCAGGGCTTGGAAACCATGGGGTAGGCAGGTGGCCACACTCCCGGAGCTGGGAAGTGAGCACTCAGGGTATGGGACCCAGAGCTGCAGACCCTGGTGCCCAGGACACCTCTCCCAGGCTGCACACACTACAGGCCGTGATGCTATGGGCTGGGTGGGAGGTGAGAGAGAACATTCTGGAAGGGGGGCAGATAAGGTCACAGTGGAAGGATCACCTCTTGGCCTCAGACACACAGTGGTCAGTTCCTTATCTGTGAGACGCAGGAAGCTTGTGGTAAAATGAAATACCCTTAGTCTTCAAAGCATTTAACAGGTGCCTGGCACAGAGCTTGTCTTCTGCGTGTCACCATGACCAGTGACCCTACAGCAACGAGGACCACACCGGACTTTGTGCTCACCCACAGGTGGACAGGACTGTGGTTTTCTCTCCTCTCTGCCGCCCATCCTGGTGGAGGAGGAGGCTGATAAAACAGGGCAGGCAATGTCTCTGCGGGAAAGACTCTGGGGTTCAGACTGTGGACCAAAGTTCCTGTTCCGAATGTGCCAACAATACAGCACCTCCCACATCTGGATGTTCAGGGGAGATGCAACAAAGGAAAACAGTAGTTTTATAATTAACTTTATCTCATCTCAAAAGTGATATAATTACATCTCTAATGATGTGTAAACTGTCAACTGAGTATATATAATTATGTGTTTATAATAGTTATCATTTTAACTTCTAATAATAAGTAGGTTACAAATTAAACCTCTCATCCTCAAAAGCCCCCCAAATGCAAAAACAAAGCTCTAAAGTTTGTTATGCATGATGTGCTATTGTCCCCGTCCTGAACCAAAGGTGGGGGGACACAACTCTCCCCTTGGCTGCACGGCGCTGGGGCCTGGGAGGGGACCGGCGACAAGCTCCTCTGCACCTGTCCTGCATCCCTCACTGGAGGCCATTCATCGCAGCCCCCCCACTCCACCCCACCCCACTCTCTCTGGGAGGCAAAAACTGGAAGAAAAATATGAAACCCAACAGATTTGGGAGCTGAGGCAACAAGAAGGTCTGGTCTCAGCTGCAGGCCCAGCACGTCCACTGCAGGTGCCGAGCAGCACACACGGTGGCCAGGACCCGGGGAGTGATCCCGGACACGCTGCATGAGGGAACAGAGTTAAATAACCGAATGCACCTTGCGTGTCATGGGGCCTGATGCAGATGCAGGGATTTCTGATCTGAGAGCAGATCCACGTACCGGTCCCCGCTGGCCCACCCCCAGGCTCTCCTGCGCAGCCACCCGCTCCCCACGCCACCCCCTGCAGCTGCCCCTAATGCAGCCGCTTCCTCCTGCTTGGCATGTTCTCTGTCTTCCCATCTTCCCACCAGGCTCAGCACAGGCCCGTACTTCCGTGAAGCCTCAGATCCAAGGCCAAGACCTGGGTCTTCCTAATTTCCTGATGCTAAGGGTACTCCACTCATTTTATTTGTCTGCACCATTTCCGGCGGGTGCTCATGCCTTCGGGCCACATGCAGCTTGCAGCGCGGCGACACGGGACGGGGACCCCTAGTGCGCTCGCTACACTTCAGTCCTCACCCGGGAGGCATTCCAGCTTTTCCCACTTACGAGCCCGGACCATCAGATGAGGCCGAGGCAAGACGCCCCTCAACTGACACACAGTACACCTGTGCTGCTACCGTTCCATGGGGCAGGTTAGGAAAATAGCATCTCGGAAGGCTCCGTGGAGTAAGGGAGGAGGAGGGACAGTTTGAGAAGCCCTGCAGCCCGGCTCTGATGGTAACCCAACTGCTAGGAGTTGGCATCGTGTGAAGCCACTTGCTCTCGACGATACACCCCCCCATCACTGTCCCCCTCCTGGCCCCCATTCAGTGCCTGTTTCTAGGCAGGCTTTGCCCCTGGCAGGGTATGGAGGGAATGGACTTGACCTAATATGTTCTTGAAGCTCAAATCCTAAAAAGGTAATGTCACTACATAGTAACTTTCTCCTGAAGCCTTGAGCAGGTGCAATGAGGGGTCATGAAAACATGTGCCGGAATGGGGCGAGGGGCAGATGGGGTGCCGCAGCTTCCTTCCCCGCCACACCCACATCCTCCCAAGTGACGGAGAGGGGAACTGGGCAACGGATCTCGAACTACAGGCGGACTGAGAACGGGCAGTATTAATGCTCCGGGACCTGACAGTATGAACAATGAAGCGAATAATGTAAGGGGCGGATCATCAGCTTCCTATCAAGTGGAGTCAGCACTCGGCTTCCAATTATTGGGTCCATCTTTCAGAGAGGCAAAACGTCAAGAAATATGACAATCTTGAGTGATGGGTATTAAAGCTGCGGAGAAGCCCAATGCTTCCCACTGTCAATCAAAACCTTCAGCGGGAAGAGGAGCAAAAGAAAGAGTCTAGAACCCAAACCCAACCACACCACTCTGGTGCCCTGACATCTGACTTCTCAAAACTCCCTTCCAGGTAAGCAGCTCAGAGGCCCCAGAGCCGTGGCACCTGTGCCATCTGATTTTCCAGTCCCGGTTACGTGAAAGACCTTATCCAGTCACCAGCTCCTGAGCCGACCGGGTGCCCAGCAGAGCGGGAGGTGCCTGGCTATGGAGGTGAGCAAACCCGTTCCAGCAGCAGAGACACTAACCCGCGGGCACAGAAACACTTGGAAGATGCTGTCAGTGGTGTGGGGGTGGCAGGAGGGGAAGAGAGGGCAGGATGTTTCGGGAAGGCTCCGAGGAAGCCTCTCTGGCTGTCACAACCGTGTAGCACGATCTAATTGCCGTGATCTAATTGAATGTGACCTGCTATGGAACATAACCTCTGCCAGACTAGGGGCTGGTTTTGTACACGGGGATGTTTCCGGTGCCTGGACTTAAGAGGTGCCTGGTTGCCGTGGGGGGGAATACTGGTGGTTGGGGTCAGAGGATCAGGGTGGAGACCTGGCACCTGGGCTGCATGATTACCGGGGAGAGGGCGGAGGGCAGTGGGAATGCGGAGGGCAAGTTGGATTCCAGCAGGTGGAGCAGTCAGGGTCTGAGGTCGGCTGGATGGGGTGCAGGAGAAGAGAAGGTGAGAGAGGTATCCTCAGGTTTCTGCCCTGAGCTGCTGGGGTGGACGTCCTGGTGAGCGAGCTGGGAAACTGGGTCAAGGAGCAAGGGCAGGTGGCGGGGGCGCGGGTGAGGGAGCCTGCAGTCCTGGCTGGGCCTGGTGCGGTAGTAACGGGGCTACATCCCACCCGGGCCTTCCAGCCTCCCGCTTCCCTGGCACCGTACGCCCTCGGATCACTGTCCCCACTCCCTGCCTCACCTCTTCTCACACCCTGCCAGTGATTCTCCTTAACACACTTTCCCACTCGGTCACCGGGCTAGGTTCTGACCCCTTCCCGTGCTTGGTGAGATGAGAAATTGAACTTCACCAGCTCTGGAAGCAGCAATAGCTCGGGATTAGCACACCCCGTTAGCACCCAGATTTTGTTCTCTAAACCCTACTCCCCACTGTCAGGAGGCACACTGCCCACAGTGGGGACAAGCGGCACTGCCGTGTGATGTTCTCTTGGACAACACTGAATCTGGGATCTATGGAGCATTCATATCTAACTCCCAGTTCACCGGCGAGGGAGGAGCGCTCACACAGCCGGAATGTGGGACCTTCCACAGGACAGAGCAAGACGCGGGGGATGAGGTGGGGCGAGGAGGGGAAGGCGGGAGGGGTCTGTTCCAATAGCAAAATGACAGACATAACAAGTGGGAGGATCTGATTTAAATCCTGACTTGAACACTCCAAATATTAAAAATAAAACCCAAAGCAACAGAAACCGTTGGAGAAATCTGAATCTGGATGGTATAACATGATCCTAAGAGAATATCAATTTGGATAGTGGTTATGTTTTTAAGGTGTCCTCAGTCTTTATAAAACACACCTTGGGGTCATTCGGAGTGGTACTTCATGGCACGCAGGGTCTGGGATTCGTCTGAAAAACAGCCACCACCAAGATGAAAAAGTTAAGGCTGGGGGTCGTGAATGTGGGGAATCCTTCCACAATTCCCTCTGCTCATAGTTACTTCTATGTTCTGCAGTGACAAACCTAAAGGAAGCAAGTTCCCTCTTCCGCAGAATACGTCCAGGAAGCAATGAGTCCAGGGTCAAGGGCGTTCGTTCCCCCAAACACCCTAGTCCTGCCTCAAGCATTCACCGCCACTTGTCTTGGGGCAACGAGGAGAAAAAGACAAAAACAAAAATCTTAGGAAGATATCCACGTGTAAAATGTAGACCAAGCCCACACATGGATTTCCATTTTTTTTTAAATTTCTGAGACAGATGAAGATTAAAATATAATTTGAAAATACTTTGCATTTCAATGCCATTCTGGTAAGTGATTTAAAGGTCTGAAGTTCTCAGAGTGGGAAAGCCTCCCCCTCTCTGCTCTCTCTTCGCTCCTTCCATGGAGTCCTAACGAGCTCTCAAAACCTGCTGCTGCTCCACTGTTCACATTGTCACCATGTCGAGTTCCCAGGCCTGGTCCGGGCCACATGGGAGTCAGGCCACAGAGGCTGGAACCCCCGAGCCTCACCCCTTCTCAGCAGAGGGACTCTGGGGAGCTCCCTCCACCCCCCACCCCGTCGCAGTCTCCTGATGTCTATAACCTGGGGACACTGGCACCACTAGTCTGTGACGCAGCTCACGTGTCCGTGCTTTGTGAGCGGTAAATAAAAGCTAGGTGACTGCTCGGTAATAGTTATTGGCTGTGGACCAGGTTTCTGACCTTGATCGAATGAGCACTTGCTAAGTGCTTTCTCTGCCAGGTCTGGGCCTTACGGGGAGGGATGGGCAGAGATCTTCCAGGCGCTTAGAGCAGGGAGGTCAGTGACACCCAAGTGAAATGGGGATTTATCAACACTTTGCAAAAGGTCTGGCTGGCAGCAGACTCTCGGGGCAATAGACCCCTCCCCTCTCCTCCCTCCAACCCTTCATACACTGACACCTCCCAATTTATCTGATCTAAATCCTAGTGCCCCTTAAGACCGGATCAAATCACCCTGACCCCAAATTCTGAGGCGCCCTTGACTCGAGAACAGGTCTCTCTGCCTTCTGCCTTGTGATGGCAGGTTCGTGTGCTTCTGGTCTCTTACCTCCTTGAGCAATGACTAAACTGTGCTATTTAAATTCCCAGGGGTGCCTGGAAGCTTCTACTTCTACTACCTGCTTTTAAGGTCTGAGTCAGAATCAAGTGCTGAGTTTTTTAAGGAAAGAAAGTTTTCTTAAAGCCAAGAAGCATGAAGGCCATGGTCCTATTCTGAGGTGTTGACCTTCCCAAATGCATAAAGACATTATATACCCTTGGTAAGTAAGCCTCAGGTCCTTGAAGATAAGAGGGCCCGTCACCAGGTGGGTATACATGATCCCCCTGTGGGTAGAACCCACATTCCACCTTGCGTTTCTGCCAAGGAGCCTGGAAATGATGAGGCACGAGATGGTGCTCTCCAAGGCAAGGTGTAAAAACAAATGCCAGGGCACAGTGCAGAGATGTGCAGAGGTCACCCTCAAGAGAACAAGCGGTCTCCTGGCCAAGACTCAGCTTCATGCAAAGAATGTGGAAAGAGTGAATCAACCAGAAGGCACGATGGTCACACAGGGGCCGGCTCTCGGGGCCGATCCACCTCTGGCGTTGCATGTGCACCCCAGTCCCTCTGCTGAGATTGGCGATGCACCCAACTGCCCCCTGAGTGTCATCTGGGCATCAGCTTTCAGGGCAAAAACGTATCGGTCGGCAAATGGAGCATTCATTTCATGTTACTGTCTCCACTGAGAAATAGATTACTAACTGCATTCTTATTTTCATATGTAAGTGTATCGTAAGATTGCTTAATATTAGTTCATTGGAGCCTGATTAAAATAATAATAAATCAAATGTCACAGCTGCAAAAAACTGAGGATCGCATTGTGGAATGTGGTGACCTCCAAGTAAAACCAGCCAAGGGGGACGTCCATCCCTCGTCCTGCTATCCCTAGAGCTCCCCTACAAACAGCCATTTAGTTGGCCAGGAATTTTAACTCACAGCACTCATGGGTCATCTGTTCACCCTGAGACAGTCCCTGCCATCCACTGCCATCGCAGGCCTACCTTGTCTGCGTCTGTTGCTAGCCATCCTCTTTTCCACAATGACCTTCCATCTGGTCTGTCTGCCTCCAGAGTCACATGCTCTTCTCATCCAGCCTGTGCTCAATGCCCACTTAACCCTGTCAACACCCTAGTTGGGTCCCCACCATCCACAGAGGCAGTGAGACTCCTTAGCCGAGTCCCACTGCGTGGCCCACCCTGACTCTTCCACTTTGTCCTACCACTCACCTCGAGCCAAAGCTAAGTTGATCTGCATACATATTGTTCCTGGAACTACCTAGAACTACGTACCTACCCCACGGTCTGGCCTCTTGCGCGAGCTCTTCTCTCAGCCCAAAAGCCCTTGCTTTCCATAGCATGTCAAGACCTAATCTGTCTCCCAGTTCTCAGCTCAAACAAGATCTCCTTGGGAAGTTTTTCTTGATGCTCCCCCCGCCAGCCCCTCATTACAAATAGCTTGTCTCTCTTCTAAATCCCTCCCATTTAGGGACTCTGTACTGATAGTTCGTAGAAGTCAGACAGGCCTGATTTGAGAACTCATTCCATCGCTCACTAGCTTCATAACATCAGCATATGACATAGCCTCTCTGGCCTTCAGTTTTCTCTGCAAAAAAGGATTAATATCACATCCTTCACAAACTATTGTGAGCATTAAATAAAACTAGTATTGGCGTAACACCCTGCAGATGGCAGTGTAATGGCCAGCTTGATTCTCTCCTTTCCCCCATTCCGGAGGCTTCTCTGGTCGACATTCTCCCCTCAAAGAGCATGCGTGCCCTTGGTGGAAGGGTTGAGCCTTGCTCGTTTTGTTGCTTGCTGCCCATGGCAGAACAGAACAGGGCTTGCACGGACATCGACAATTATTTGTCATCCACCAGCCTGGGTAATGGTGTGAGTTTTGGATAAGAGGAAATTCACAAAGATCCAGATGATGTCAAAAATCAATTAAGGATGGTAGGGTCCTGTAGCTCAGTACTTTTTTTTTTTTTTTTAAAGCAACTTTATGAAATTACTAATCACTTTAAGAGCATTTAAAGCAAATTTTAGAATCTACTTCAGATAAATACCTGCTCTTAATTTTCATCTATTCGCTGTCTTCTTCTCTCACCTTCCCCTCATCGAAATATAATTAGGCTTATTTTCATAACTCAGATTCATTACCCATGGAGAAATACATAAATCGTTGTTTTGAAAAGGGTAAAAAAATTAAAATGCTAAAATATTCACAATTCCCAAAATAATTTATAGGGCCATGTGAAGAAGAAACCATTCTGGAATTGTTTTTGAAAACGCCTTTTCTTTGGGGCTGGCTCAGTTGGAAGAGCATGCGACTCTTGACCTTGGGGTTGTGAGCTCGAGCCCCACCTTTGGTGTAGAGATTACTAAAAAAATGAATAAACCTAAAAAAAAAAAAAAAAAAAACTTTTCTTCACATGAGTCACTCCTCTCAGCGTAGGAGGCTACGAGGTACTTAACTTTGCCTTTTCTCATACAGGATCAACTTCAGTGGAACAACTTTTAATTATTGAGAATAACATGTAAAACTGGTTATTTCTTCTCTCACAACTGATAAATGAGGCCACCAGATAGTTTGGAATCTGTCCTAACATCAGCCATTTCAAGTGAAACCTATTCACTAGTGTTTTCAACAAGGTAATATTCTGTTCCTGTCAAGGTTGTCAGATGGGGCACAAGGCGCCCAGCAAAACTGAATTTCTGATAAACTACAAATTATTGTTCAGCATAAGTATGTCTCATGCAGTTGTAAAGGGAAGATAGACCTATAATAAAGTATGAGCCATGGAGTATCTGGGGCGTACTCTTATTAAAAAATTATTCGTTGTTTATCTGAAATTCAAATTTCACTGGGCCACCTGAATTTTTATTTGCTCAGTCTGCGTCCTTATCAAGCCGCAGAAGCCATGGCAACGAGCACTGATGAGGCTGGAGGAAGACAGCTGTGGATGGACTCGAAGTTGTCAGGGCTGCCTGGCCTCCGTGGTCCCATGGACTCACTTGAACACCACCTCCTGGAACCCTGACAGTCATCTGGGAGATGGGCTTGACTCCCCCAGTCTACAGAGGACAAGATGGAAAGTACAGGGTTTTCCAAGGACACAGATCTAGAGGAGCAGGAGTCCTGCTGCCACCTGGGATTCCTGGCAGTTGCGGGCAGAGTTTTCTCACCTCGCTGGCCTCATGAATACACAGAACACATGTTTCTTAGAATCTTAGCAATTGTTAAATAATAAACCTATACTTCAATTACAACCCAGTCTTCCAAAGGTCCCTGAGAAATCATTGCATTGGGGTTTGCCTAAGCTCAATCGAATCAAATTTTAAAAAGAGTGGGCACAACGACCCGTTACTAAACCCTAATTGCTCAACAGCCCTGGTAACACCAAGGCCAAGACTTAAGAGGCTTTGCCATCTGTGAGCGGCCTAGGTAATCCCCACCAGCTCTGGTTGGCAAGGCTAAGTGCTGCAGCTGGCTGAGCCCAAGGAGGACGTGGGGTAGGGGTGGCCTCCAGCATCCAGGACTCAGGAGAACGGAGCTGAGGTAACCCAGCCTGACTGGGGGTGGTGGTGTGGGGGGTTGGAGGGTTAGCGGAAGGACACCAAAGAATGGAGCAGGAGGTAAGGGGGGATCTGGGAATGAGGGAGGAGGGGAGAGCACACTGTGTGCACAGGCAGAGAGCTAGGCTGGCCACATACCCTAACCCAGCACCTAGCCCCAGGGTCACCCGTCAGGATTAGTATTATCCACACAGATGCAGAGACTGAGGCTCACATGCCAGTAACCTGCCCAGGGGTTCTGGTTTGTGCCCTTCCAGGCCCAAGGCTGGGAAGGTGGGCACAGCCTAGAGCTCCCTCCCTCAACTTCCTTCTGCTCACTGTCTCCTTCACCCTAGCCTCACCTCTGACCTTCCCAACCCACTCATGCATGGTCCCCTCAGAAGAGGCCAAATAGCAACCTTGGTGCCCGCCTCTGGAGCCTTTGTACTTGTGTAGGCCTGAGCTCCATGTAACATTTTATCGTTTTATTGGCTCTGAGATGCAGATTTGTCCTCATCCCAGAGGCACGCCTGGAAGCAGTGCTTCTTACCCTGGAAGGTGAACCTCAGTATAACTGCAGCCTGTCTGTTTCTTTCTTAGAGATCTCCAAGTCATGATGCACCCCGCAATCTGTGGATCTTAGATTCTGCAAAAGACAGGAATTACAAGAACCAGAGTGACCTCAGCAAGCCGATGGCACTTAGCTAGGCTGATCTGAGATGCGGCCCATGTATCTGGGTAGTGCAGGGCACTGAGGTGGCAGGGAGGGGCACAGATGGAACACGGGACTTTTAAGGCAGTGAAACTGTTGTGTATGATATTGTCATGCACATACGTGATGTGATACATTCATTAAGACCAAAGAATGAACCCTGATGTAAACTATGGACTTCAGTGAGTATCAGTACCTCAGCCCCAGTTCATCAACTGGACCAAATGTACCACACTAATGCAAGATGCTAGTAGTAGGAGAAAGTGTGTATGTGTATGTGTGTGTGTGTGTGTGTGTGGCAGATGGT
Source organism: Canis aureus (assembly GCF_053574225.1). NCBI lineage: Eukaryota > Metazoa > Chordata > Mammalia > Carnivora > Canidae > Canis > Canis aureus. Next base: position 50,280,949 of record NC_135611.1, read on the forward strand.
ACAAGTGAGGGTTACAGAGGAACTAACTGTAATTTCTGTTTTCCTGTAAACCTAAAATCACTCTTAAAAAATAAAGTCTATTAATTTAAAAAATGACAGGATGAGTTGATTCTTTTATATTTCTTCCATAAAAAAGTGTTACAGAAAACACAAACTATTGTCTATGTTTCCACCCTTGGCGTGTTGTCTCCTGCCTTTCAGCTGTTGTCCATTCTCCATGGCCCATCAACAAAGAGTTGAGGAGATGCTTTGCGAGGAAGAAAGAAAACCAAGGTGCTGTCAAAGAGTTGAGGAGATGCTTTGCGAGGAAGAAAGAAAACCAAGGTGCTGTCAAAATCTTGGCCTTATGATGCTGACCAGTAAATAATCCCATCCCATCCTTACCTCCAAACACCTCAAATCTCACTCTGCAATTGTGGGAACGAGAACAGAAGATTGGTAGCTGCCAGGCCTCAGTAGGTCCAAAAGAAAAAGGAATGATACAAACATGACCTGAAATATCCATCTCTGGGGTAAAGGCAAGCAGAAAGGAATCAATTACTAGGAGAGTCAATGGCATTGGCTCTTGGGCCATAATTTGATCTATTTATCCAATAGACTATGATCTATGGCTAAAATCGTAGTCAAGGCTTGTTCTTTGCTCTTGACAAATATATTCAGAGGCAAACAGTCTTCCCAGTCTAGATTTCCTACGAATAGAAGTCGGTTGGAGTCACTACTATTCTTGGTGTTCAAATCTCCCCAGGATCACGAGATTGGTTTCCGAATCCTTAAAGAATATATGAACAAGGCTAATGGCTGGATTCCAGATATAAAAACGTGCTCATTATGGGCTCTGTATAGGGGCAATGTTTATAAATGTCATCTTATTTCATGAGGCAGTTACAGTATATCCTTTTTACACACAAAAACACCAAAGCATAGAGGACTTGAGTAGATACCCAGGATCACAAAGCCAGATTCAACCTAGGCCCACCGCACTCCAAACCCCACACCCTTAACCACTCTGCTAAATGCAAATTAAGAGTAAGAAATATGTAGAACAGTAAAGAAAAAACAAAAAAACTGGTACTTAGGAACTCAACAAAACTAAGACCATTGTACCATCACAATATAAACTCAAGTGTAGAAAAGCAAGTCCCTGATCAAGGAGGCCAACCCCCCAGACCACTGAAGTTAGGATGCCAAGCAGCAGGAAGAAGAAGAGGCAAAGATCTCAGATACGAGTGGAGAGGTTTTCCACTCTCAGCAGCTGTGATGGCTGGTGAAACTAGAACCAGACAAGATTGAAGATGTATATATACATTTGTCTACTTGTCACAGTCCTGGAGACATTGATTGAGGCATTAGGCTAAGGGCACAGTCAAGGTTAAATTGCAGCCACTTGACTTTTGTCGACTGACAGTTGAAACATCAATAACAGAGATTTTGTCAGATATAGGTGACATGAGCTGAGAGGGCATCTGCGTCATCTCAGTGGGTAAAGATGTCATCGCAGAAGAGAGTTTCAGCTCATGTGGACGCAATTAAGCTCCAAGGAGGTTACTGTTCCCTAAGTAAGTTCAAACTCTGGAATCAGCACAGGCTGGGTTAGATGACTGACTCTAACTTCTCCTAGGTAATGACTTTGGGAAGGTCATTTGTTTTTCTTCAATCTTGGAGGCAGAAATGATGCATTTGCCTCAATGCCCACAACCTATGACACCACTATGACCAGAGCTGCACAGCATACGGGGTGGTGCACTGCTCTCTGTCCTGACCTAGTGATGATCCTATTTTAGGCACTCTATTTGTCCCACATTTCCAATGTGTGTTTCTTCTTCTCTCCTCTCTTGCCTTCTTCAAAATTATCAGAACTCTTTTGGCTCCTTTCTTCCCTTAGAGTTTGCCTGGTATGTCCTTATTACCTTTATGGCATTTTGATACTTTGAAAAATATTTTTAAAAATAGTTTTTACTTAGTTTTTTTTTTTTAATTTTTATTTATTTATGATAGTCACAGAGAGAGAGAGAGAGAGAGAGGCAGAGACACAGGCAGAGGGAGAAGCAGGCTCCATGCACCGGGAGCCCGACGTGGGATTCGATCCCGGGTCTCCAGGGTCGCGCCCTGAGCCAAAGGCAGGAGCCAAACCGCTGCGCCACCCAGGGATCCCTTTACTCAGTTTTTATAGGTTGGTTTTAAAAGATTTTTATTTATTTATTCATGAGAGACACAGCGAGAGAGAAAGAGGCAGAGACATAAGCAGAGGGAGAAGTAGACTCCCTGTGGGGAGCCCAATGTGAGACTCAATCCTGGATCCCAGGATCATGCCCTGGGCCAAAGGCAGATGCTCAGCTGCTGAGCCACCCAGGCGTCCCTATAGGTTGGTTTTAATTTTTAGCTTAGGCTTTAGTTTTTAATCTTGCTTTTTGCAGAACAAGAGTGGGCAAAGTAACCTAGGCAGCCATGCTGAAAATGGGTCAATTCTCTTGGAGGTAGTAAACTTTTCTAAGCCTCAATGTCTCCATATGTAAAATGGGGTTAATAATCAGTGTCTATATTAGTGCTGTCCAGGGAGCTTTGAAACCCAGCTACACCAAAGCAAGATATTCTGTAGGTATAAAATGTGTGCTGGGGCTTGAAGACTTAGAACAGAGAATGTATAATATCTCATTAATAATTTTTTATGATGGTAGTATTTTAAAGGGATAATTTGAACATATTGTGGTAATAAGTTATATTATTAAAATGGATTTCACCTGTTTCTTTTAATTTTTTTAATATGGCTACCAGAAAATTAAAGACTGCATATGTGGTTTTCATTATACTACTAATGGAAAGCACTAACCCAAAAGATGAAGTTAGAGCTCTTTAGTATGTCATAAAGACCTTTCATGAGTGGTTCCCACATCCTTGATCAGCTTCACTAACAAACTTGGTTACCACTCCTGTGTGTGTGTGTATGTGTGTGTGTGTGCACGTGTATGTGGGTGTGTGAGTTCTCTACAAGATTGTTGTTTGAGGAAAGAAACATTCTTTCATCTTTATGTTAGCACACTTGGTGCCTATTACAAAGTAGCAGCCCAGCCAACATTTGGGTAATGAATGAATGAAACACTTTCCAAAGTAAGTGATCTGATACTCTTGCCTTTCAGGGGAGCACCTCTCCTCACTTCTGGTTTCTCTACACAAATACCTGCCCTCTCAACACTGCTTACCCCACCTGACCCAGGAGAGATGGGAATATGTGGCTGGTGAGTTCGGGAAGCTTAAATAGGAATTCTCAACTTGCCCCTGCACTCCCTCCTCGAGTGAGCATTCCAACACTCTCCAAGAACTGCTGTCTTTGTTTGACCTTAGGAGGCTGCCCTGGGCCAGCCCTGCCTACCCAGCTCTGGGGCTTGGTCGGCAGGCCCATTTGGGTTTTACAAAGTTATAGCTTGCAAGGCAGGTTCCATCAGAGACAGAGGGAATATTCTGGCCAACATCCTCCATGTCTTTGCTTAAGTTCTCAAGTTGTTTAGAAAAATAACTGAGAAGGGTCCTATAACCGGGGCCTCTTGGAGATCTCGGTATTGTCTATGTCCAAAATTATATATATTCTTTTTCTCCAAAAGAAAAAGAAGAAGAATCCTTTCACAAAAAGAAGGATTCTTTTCTCCAAAAGAATATAATACAACTTAACTTTGACCAGGCTGGAAACATTATTCAGAATTTGAAGCAAACTTCCCATTTAACTCAAAATCAAGTTGAAGACTAACTCAGGAAAAGAAGCTGGCTGCTATTTTCAGGGTAAGATTCTAGCTCTTTCCAATGGCAGTCTTCCCGAATAAAGGGGGAAAAGCAATTACCCAGAGAGGACAGCAAAACTGGAAGGCAAACTGGAATAAAGACTTTGCAAGCAAACATTCACTGTGTGGTGTGTCCTGCGACGAATACACAGTCATTGCTAGCTCTAGAGCCATCTAGAATTACAGGGATTTCATGATCATAAGAATTAGCATCTTGTTTAGTAACCAGTCATCTTTAAAAGGCCAAAGAAGCTTTGCAGGGTGCACTTAATGGCACAATTCCCTCCGCATGTTCACGGTGCGTGCATCAAGTAGTCAAAGACACAGAGGAAGCCAAAAACGCTGGGGTAGCTGATGCATCAGGCTGCACCATGCCTCAGTTATCTTCAACTATTGTGAATAGGAGAGAATTCTAGGAAAGCCACCCTCTATCCCTCAGATCCAAAGCTTCACGTGCTTTGAAACTTTAGACAAAGAGAGGGTTACCCCTCCCAACAGGTTCCTTCAACATCCACAGGTGCTCCCAGCTGCCTTCTCTTGGCAGGCGCAGTGGCCAGTGAGCCTGTCGCCTCGGTGCATTAAGGCAAGTCTTGAATGTGATGCTTCTCAAGGTTTATTCCAATCACACTTTCCCAGAAGCATTTTGATCATGTTAAGCCTCTGCCCAATCTTGCACGGTGACCCTGGCACCCCTTCTCTTACAAGATTTCATGATTTGTATGCTGCTCCATGTCCTAATACTCAAGAGTGCTTCCAGGGCTCAGCGCTTTAGGACTAGCACAGCTTAACAGACCGAAACAAGACCGCAGTCACAAAAAGGATAGTCCTGACATCTTTCCTGAATGATTGGGCTCACCATCTTCAAACACCCCTTTTTCTAGGAGATGAAGAAATGCCACAGGTAGGGACATGGTACGTTACACTGTGGACACCGAGTGCTGAATTTTTACTGACTTTTAAAGCAACATTAAGAAAAATCTAGTAACTGGTGAGTCTGGAGGGTTGGAGGGAAATGGGGAGAAATAAGAGAAGGGGAAGTTTGGGAGGATGGGAGAAATGGGTCTGTGCCAAGTACAGCAGAAAAAACACATCAGATGCCACGTGGTGATTGTGTGGGGGGCACTCACTCTGAGCAGTTGGCCCTGGAGAGGAGGACCCAGGTCCTTGGGTAGGCCTGAAGCAACAGGGTCTGGAGAAGACCAGAGTTAAGGGTCAGAGTTCAACCTCATGTGTTAAATCCTAGAAGCAAGGGGAAGAAAAACTGGAAGTTTTTCTTTGGGCTAGGAGAGTTACAGCAGGACAGTCACTGAGCAAACATTTGAGGAGCACTCAGTGGACGGCCAGCCCTGTTCCAGGCACTCAGGAATTGGGCCCTGAATGAGAAAAACAAATATCTGTCTTCTTAGAGCTTGCACATCCGGGAGGAAACACTAAGGGAGCAGGGAGTGGTGGGCACATTCCGGGAACATGGGGGCGGGGCTCGTACAGCAGGATGGGGCATCCTGGGAAGGCATCCAGGAGGCGGTACTCGAGAACGTATCATGCTGGTAGCTGGGGAAGGGTCTCCAGCAGAGACAGAGAAGGTGAGTCTTGTCCGGGGTGGGGAGGTGGGTGGAGGCGCGTACATGCAGGTCCCTGCAAGAGGGACAGTGACTGGAGCCCAAGGCATGAGCTCAGAGGGTAGGAAGTGAGTCAGCGGACATGGGCCAGGCCATGCCAGCCTCAGAAACCACAGGCAGAACTCTAGATTTTACTAGAAATGTGATGGGAAGCCACTGAAGGGTTCAGCCCTGAAAGGACGGAAGCTGACATGATTTTAAAGATTGTGTGAGGTTGGGAAGTGGGAAATGGAGAGGGCGAGCTTGGGATGAGACACAGTCAACGTTGGGGAGGGGTGTTTGTGGGCAGACCAGGCACCCAAGCCTCTTCCAGAAGAGCTAATCACAATGAGTCCCACGCATGCAGACTTCACCCACGCCCAAAAACATGTTCCCACACTGCTCCATGGAACCCCAATTTAGTGACCTGAACAAGTGGTTGGGGAGATTAGTCATTCAGAAAAAAAATGAGACATCAGTGTCTTCACCACCAGCTGGTCAGGACACACCTCACGTGCTAATGAGACTTTCCAGAGAGGGGTCTCGGCCCCTAACTCCCACCCTCACACTGCAGGGCTAAGGAGCTGGCGTGTTCCACGACCCCGTAATTCCTGATGAGGCACACTTGTTTGCCTTGATTTCTTTACATTTTATTTCATGTAATCTTGGTAAAAACTCTCCAAGAGTAACCCTAGTTGCCCTCTCCCCTGGAAAGCCTCCCAGAGCAGCAGGTCGGCTCCCTCCTGCCACAGCGGGCAGGCCTGGAGGGAGGGGTCCCCCCCCACCCCCCTGCTGCCTGACTGACAAGTGCTCCTGATTTTACCTCCGAAACCAGATCTGGAGTTTCCCGCCTGCTCTTGACCTAGAGCGGTCCTCTTGCAGAAGATGCAAGGGATGGTGACGGGCAAGGAGAGGCTCTGATGCCCCAGCCCTTCCTCCCAGTGACGTCCTGGCAGAGGGCACCGGCCAGACGGTTCAGTGCCTATGGGCATTCAGGTTCTGGGAGTACAGCTACTTACCTGGGCTTGAGGGGAAATGTCACCAGCAATCAATATTCACTAGTGATTGATTGAAATCTGGGCCTGGCCTCACTGTCCACAGAAGTGAAAACCCCGCATAGTCCACCCAAATTCAGGCTAGTGACAGGTTAGCTCCATTGTAATGTTTTCTCTGTTTGGGGCAGTGGGGAGATGTATTTTCTGCTTCTGTTTTTATTCCTGCTCTTCCTCGATACTTATATTTCTTTTCTTTTTTTTTTTTTTTTGACACATTTCTTTCTTCCTCACTCGCTGAGTATTTCGTATCTTTCCAATTTTCCCTTTCCGCCTCTGTGACAAAGACCTGAGTATATTTCCATTGCACTTACTGACACACTTACAGAAGACTTCTGTGTTTCTTATTCTTCGTTTTGAAAGTGGAGAAGGGGCGCCTGGGTGGCTCAGTTAGTTGAGCATCCAACCCTTGATCTGGGCTCAGCTTGTGATCTCTGGGTCGTCAGATCGAGCCCCACATCAAGCCCCACATCGGGCTCTGTACTCAGTGGGGGGTCTGTGTGACAGTCTCCACCTCTCCCTCTCCCTCTCCCTCTCCCTCTGCCCCTCCCCTGCTTGTGAGCATGCTCTCTCTCAAATAAATAAAAAGTCTTTTTAAAAATAAGATAAAAGTGGATAAGTACAATGATTTATATATTCTTTCCAAGATACAATAAAAGCCTGTAAATTACACAACTTGCTTTGAACCCCAGGGTAGCCTCCAAATAACTGCTCACTCTATGGCAGTGCTTCTCAGCTGAGACTGACATTTGACTGTGTCCGGAGACATTTTTGGTTGTCACGACTTGGTGGGGGGCCCCTACTGGCCTCAGGAGGTTGGGGCCAGGGGTGTAGCTAAACATCCTGCAATGCACAGAATAACCGTCAGGACAAAGAGCAATCCAGCCCCAGATGTCGGCAGTACGGAGGCTGAGAAACCTGCTGTATGGCCATTGATGGTGAAAAAGATGAGCCAGGTCAGCAACATGGTTTTAGGGATGGATTCAGATCCATAAACGCTTGGTCCAGTTCGAATTTTGACTCCATTGCTCACTACTGTGAGACCCTGGGCAAGTTGTTTGACCTCTCTGTGCCTCAGTTTTCTCTTCTATAGCAGTTGTTCTGAGTCTTAAGTACTGACACATGTGAAGGACTTGGAACAGGGCCTGGAACATTGGATCATTGTTGCTTTTTCCCTTTTCTTTGGCAGAGTGTGTGCATGTTCACAGGAGAAATGACCCAGAACTTCTATGTGTCTTCAAGTGAATATGGGATTACATAGCTTGTTAAGGGAAAGATACCTTATAGTATCCACGAATCTGTATTGTAAACTCTAGAAGATCCTCAAACCAGCATACACCAGAATTACTGCTAATATTAATTCATTCTCTGAAGTCCTTAAAGTTGCTTTTGAAATCCGCGGTGCAGAAGGGCTTTGGAACAGATTGTCTACATTCTCAACAGGGTTCACTGGCTTAGGACAGAACATCTGGATATGGCATGCTTAACAATGCAAGTTTTAAAAAGATTCTGGTTTGATAATTATAGAGAAATTTTAAAAAACACTAATTGGTGTCTCTTCTGCATAAATAACACGTTACAAGACTGTGAATCAGACTTGCATAATCATATAAAGCCCCTTCTATATGGCTGCAAACATTTTCAGCCAGCATTTGATTGCATTTCATTCACCCACCTTCTTGCCATGTTCACTCCTCCTACTCCCATACTGCTTGGAGCACAGGGCAACGGAGGCCAAAGTGAAGGTCCCTAACCCCACGTGGGCCCCATGACTTGGTTCCAGCCACAGCTGCTGTGATAGCAGGTTTATGTGTTAACTTGTTGTCCTGGCTATCATACCCAGTTCTTTAATCAAATCCTAATCTAAGTCTAGGTGTTGCTGTGAAGGTTCTTTGTAGATGTTGAGATTATACACATAATTTCTTTTTGAGGGAACCTGATAGAACACAGTGGCTGGCCAAGAGCAAGGCACCGATGGCCATGTCCACCACCACCACTGAAGATTGCTTAGGGTTAAGCCCCCCCTGCACCATGCAAATTCTTGAATAAAGAATATATGCCTCTTGGCCTCCGAGAACACCAGCTTGCCCCTTAAAATCTCAGAGAAACACCAGCCTCGAGCCCAGCACAGTGATATGGGGTCTGAGAAAAAGGCATAGGAAACGGTACTCAAGTGTGTTCCTGGGAAACTCAGGTTTGAATTGGGCTGTGTCTATGCATAACAGGAAAGGAAGAGATAAAGAAAGAAAAAGGAAAATCTTCAGCTCTGTAGTTAGATCCTGGCAAGGAAACTGTGAAAATGTGCATCACTTCTACGAGAAAACCACAGTAGAATAATGCTAATAATATTACTGTTAACATTTGTATATTTACTACTCCTATAGAGGGCATTCAATAACTGTTGTTAAATTTTTATTAAGCTCTGTATACCAAGTGCCATAGTAAAGGATTTATGGGCCAGTAAATAATGGAGTGGGCTGTCTGATTCAGGGAATCTTATCTTAAATAATATGACATTTCATCCCCAAATAACTATAGTAAAATGCTACTTATCTAAGAAGACTTGCATTCTCTTCCCCTCATCCCATCTCTGGCCAGTGTCTTACCACACTTGGACTAGAAAGTAGGGGGAAAAATGTGTCTTTGAGCATATGTCACAGTGCAGCACAATCCCATCCTTTGATTGCTCAAGAATACTCTGAATTTATCTGTGCCTCTCGTCCTCTTTGATAATCATGTTTATTATGCTGACTGGGTATACAAGAGGTCCTTCCTTTCTTAGCAAAGGATCAGGGACAAATTCTTCCCAAAAATACAAGAGGGAACTCTTCCAAAGTCATTTTATAAGGCCAGCATTACTCTGATAACAAAAACCAGACAAGAACACCACATGAAAAAAAAATTATAGGACAATATCCCTGATGAATACAGATGCAGAAATTCTCAAGAAAATATTAGCAAACTATATGCACCAATACATTGAAAAGATCGTACACCATGAATCAAGTGGGATTTTTTTCCAGGGATGTAAGCTTGGTTCAACATTTGCAAAGCTATCAATGTGATACACCACATTAACAGAATGAAGGCTAAAAATCATATGATCATCTCAATAGATGCAAGAGAAGCATTTGACATAATTCAATATCAATTTATGGTAAAAACTCTCAATAAAGTGGGCAAAACATACCTCAACATAATAAAGGCCATATATGACAAGCCCACAGTTAACATCATAATAAATGATGAAAAGCTAAAAGCTTTTCCTCTATGATCAGGAACAAGACACCCTTACCACTTTTATTCAATAGTATTAAAAGTCCTAGACAGAGGGACGCCTGGGTGATTCAGTCAGTTAAGTGTCTGCCCTCAGCTCAGGTCATGATCTCAGGGTCCTGGGATAGAGTCTTATGTTGGGTTCCCTGCTCAGTAGGGGGTCTGCTTCTCTCTCTCCCTCTGCTCTTCCCCCCTACTCCTGCTCTCTCTCTCTCTCTCTCAAATAAAAAAATAATCTTAAAAAAAAAAAAAAAGAAGTCCTCGGCAGAGCAACTAGGCAAGAAATAAAATGGATCCAATTGGAATGGAAGAAGTAAAGTTGTCAGTATTTGCCGGTGACGTGATACTATATTTAGAAAACCTTAAAGACTCCATCAAAAAACTGTTAGAACTAAGAAGTGAACTCAGTAAAGTTCCAGAATACAAGATCAATACACAGCTCTGTTGCATTTCTTTACACTAGCAGTGAACTATCATAAAGAGGAATTATGAAAACAATCTCATTTATAATTGCATCAATAAGAATAAAATACCTAGGAATAAATTTAACCAAGGAAGTGAAAGACCTACATATTGAAAACTACAGGTCATTAATGAGAGAAATTGAAGAACATACAAATAAATGGAAAGCTATTCAATGTTCATGGATTAAAAGAATTAATATTGATAAAATTTCCATACTACCCCCCAAATAATCTACAGATTCGATGCAACCCTTATCAAAATTCCAATAACATTATTTTCACAGAACTAGAACAAACAATCCTTTTTTTAAGATTTTTTTTAAAGATTTTTATTTTTATTTATTTTTTTATTCATAGAGACAGAGAGAGAGAGAGGCAGAGGGAGAAGCAGGCATCATACAGAGATGCTTGACGTGGGACTCGATCCAGGGTCCCCAGGATCACACCCTGGGCTGCAGGCGGCGCTAAACTGCTGCGCCACCAGGGCTGCCCTAGAACAAACAATCCTAAAATGTGTATGGAACTACAAAAGACCCCAAATAGCCAAAGCAATCTTGAAAAAGAAGAACAAAGCATCATGTTCCCTTTTTCGAACTATGTTACAAAGCTATAGTAACTAAAACAGTATAGTATTAGCATAAAAATGGACATAGGTCAACAGAACAGAATAGAGAGCCCAGAAATAAACCTACACATGTACAGTCAATTAATTTATGACAAAGAAGCCAAGACTATTCAATGGGGGAAAGGGAAGTTTCTTCAATAAATGGTGTTGGGAAAACTGGGCAGCCAGATGCAAAGAGATGAAACTGGACCATCTTCTTACACCATACGTAAGAATTAACTCAGAATGGATTAAAGACTTGAAAGTTTAAGACCTGAAACCATAAAAGCCCTAGAAGAAAACATAGGTGGTAAACTTCTTGACATAGGTTTTGGCAATGTTTTTTTTTAAATCTGACACTAAAAGTGAAAAAAAACGACAAAAGCAAAAACAGGCAAGCAGGACTATATCAAACTAAAAAGCTTCTGCCCAGCAAAGGAAATTGTCAACAAAATGAAAAGACCGCCTACCAAATGAGAGAAAATATTTGCAAATCATATCTCCAAAATATATAAAGAACTCCATCAATAGGTGAATGTTAAGAAGATGTGATATGTATATATGTATATATATGTGTGTGTATGTATATATGTGTGTATACACACATATGATATAATATTTCATAATATTCGTATACATATATTTACAATACATATTGTAAATATACTTTTTTACAATACAATTACATATACATATTTACAATACATATCAGGGGATCCCTGGGTGGCACAGCGGTTTAGCGCCTGCCTTTGGCCCAGGGCGCGATCCTGGAGACCCGGGATCGAATCCCACGTCGGGCTCCCGGTGCATGGAGCCTGCTTCTCCCTCTGCTTGTGTCTCTGCCTCTCTCTCTCTCTCTCTCTCTGTGTGACTATCATAAATAAATAAAAATTAAAAAAAAAAAGAAATATTCTATACAATACATATCATAAAATATTATTCACCAATAACAGGGAATGAAATCTTGCCATTTGCAACAACACAGATGGACCTCCAGGGCATTATGCTCAGTGAACTAAGACAGAGAAAGACAAATATCGTGTAGAATCTAAATAAACAAATAAATAAGCTCATAAATACAGAGAACAGACTGGTGGTGGCCAGAGGTGGAAGGATCAGAGGTGGGAAAAATGGGTAAACTGCTTGAGTTCACTTGTTTTTTTTAGCTTAAACATACTGAATTTTAAAAATGAGTAAAAAAAAAAAAAAAAAAAGAAGAAGAAGAAGAATCAGAGACAAATAAATGACATGTGTGAATTCAAAGGAGGATCCATCTGTTCCTGGGCCGTTTGGTGCACTGCCACCACATGGCTCTCATCTCTGAGAAGGCCATTCTATTTGGCCATGCTTTCTGCTCTACCCAAATTCATAAACACAGAGATCTCCTACCACCTCGTTTAAGAAGAATGAGTCTCTCTCACAGTTTGGGTTACTGCTCTCAGCTCAGACTACACATCTAGCCTGAGGACTGGTGAGCACAAGGCCGGACGAACCTTCCAGGGGCAGAGACCCTTCCAGGGGTAGAGATGGGAAAGCTATAGCTCCGTGCAGTGTGCCTCACTCTCCAGCCAGCCTCCAGGGTAGCAGCGGAGCCGAGGAAGTCATCATAAATCGAGCAGTGTTACAAAGGAAACCTCGTCTCATTGATCCACTCAGCTTCCTCCACAGTATCAATCTTCCTTCCAGGTCTTCCTGGAGAAAATCAGCTGGCAGGGAAGCGGGCTTTTCAAGGCAGACTTAATTCTACACCTAATCAGATAAGGCAAAGTTTGGGAAGTCATTAAGGAAAAATGACAATTTGCTTTGGGACTAGATTAATGAGCACGGCGGTCCTAAGGGAGATGTCCAAGTACCAAAAGAAGAGGAAATTACAGGAACTCATTTCCTTTTTTAAGTTTTATTTTTATTCAAAGAAGACCTCAGGTTAAAAATAGAACGTAGAAGTAAGAAAGTCGATTGTCACCACCATGCAAGATGGTTTTCTGATTCTTTTACAAGTCCCTGGTTTCTTTCTTTATTTTTCTTTTTTTTTTTAAGATTTTATTTATTTATTCATGAGAGACACAGGGAGGCAGAGACACAGGCAGAGGGAGAAGCAGTTTCCCTGTGGGGAGCCTAATGTGGGACTTGATCCCAGGACCCCGAGATCACAACCTGGGCCAAAAGTAGATGCTCAACCACTGAGCCACCCAGGTGCCCCGTTAGTCCCCGGGTTCCAAGGCTGCTGTCTACCTTTCCCCTGCCGAGAGCTGTTCCTATGAATCACCGGGGGCTCTGGAGCAAGGAGCCTGAGTCTGTCCTGTGCAGGGGGCTTCTCAAACTTTCACAGGCCATTTGTACAATCTACAGATGAGGCTGTGACATAAAGTCTTAGGTCTGGGGCAGGGGCAGGCCTTGGATCTGCCCCCCTAACCACTCCAGGGTGAACCTGAGGCTGACCTGGGGGAGAGGAATGGGTGAATTACTGCACCCCAGCTAAGGCCAGGTCCTCATCTCAGCTCTTGGAATACATTTGTTCCCCTCAGTTTCTAAGCAGTCCACAAGGAAGGCCCCATCTGACGACGATTAGTCGACTTGGGTCACAATTGACACATAATCCTTCCTCTGTTGCCATTGTTCTGATGTGGTATATCCAGGTTCCTATGCCTCAGCCTGCCATTCCCAGTCTGAATGAACCTTTGAAGACTCGGCACAAGTGTTTCCTCCTCCAGGAAGCCTTCCTGGCCTAACAAGCCTATACAAGGTGGCTCTCCTATATACACCAACTTGTACTCCTATATACTTGTACTAGAGGCACTGGTTATCTCCTGTTTTGTAACAAGTGTACCCCCAAACTTAATGGCTCAGAACAACAAGACACATTTATTATCTGACAGCTTCTGGGGTCAGGAATTTCGGGCTGACATGACTGAGTGCTTCAGACTTGGGTCTCTTGGGGGGTTGTAGGCAAGATGTCAGCTGCGGCTTGACTGGGGCCGGAGGATCTACCTCTAAGGTGGCTGCCCACGCCGCTGACTGCTGGCTGCAGATCCAGTTCTTTTCACGGGCCTCTCTCAGGGCAGCTTGCATGTCCTCATGATATTGCATCTGGCTTCCCCAGAACCATGAGTACGGGGGAAGGGTTAGAAAGGGCTGGGGGGGGGGGGGAAGGAGGGGAGCAGGAGGCATGGAGAGAGAGGGAGGGGGGCAGAAACTATACTTTTGGTGACTCAGAAGTCACGAAAGCATCATTTCCACCACTCAGTTTGCTAGAAAAGAGTCACTAAGCCCAGCCAACATTTGAGAGTTAGGAACTGGGTCCCACTTCCCGCAGAAAGGATTGTCAAAGACATTTAAAAACTACCATCCTGCAGCCAATTGAATTTTCCACAGATGGCTGTAACAATATCTCCTATGCCCCATGCTCTTCTAGAGGGGAATCATTCCCTCATCCATTGACAGGTAGAGTCAAATCCCAGCCCCCTTGCCGGCTCCCCGGGGGATCCTGAGAGGCCTACTAACGTGCTGGTAACCAACAGACTGTGGTGGAAGTAAGGTATGACTTTCAAAGATAGGTCATAAAAGGCAGGGTGCCTTTTGCCCTGTGTGCTAGGACACACATTTTGGAGACCAGCTCAGAAATCCTACTACCTTGAGGATGCCAGGCCACAAAGAAGGCCAGATAAGGTGGACGGAGTACTGGATTGACAGCCCCAGCTGAGATCCTGGCCAACAGCCAACGTAAACCGCTAGATCAGTGAGTAAGACACCTCCAGGTCAGTCTGGCCCCAGCTCTGGAGCCTTCCCACGGAGAGCCAGGCATCCTGGAGCAGAGTGTAGCCATTCCCACCGAGCGCTGTGCAGCTTCATGGTTCACAGCATTGGCAGGTGTGACTGAATGGTTGTTTTAAACCACTATGTTCTGGGTTCTGGGTTACACAGCGTTTTGTAACTGGAACATATTTTGCATTGTAGTTCTATGCTCTCTCTCCCTCTCCCCCGATTAGACTGTTAGCCTGACAGCTTTTCAACGGCACAGAGCTGTGTCTTACTCCTTCCTCTAAAGCACCTAGCGGAGTGCTTGGCTTGTAATAGACACTCAACAAATCTTTGTTCAATGAATAATGAATGGGTGCAAATTCATGGAATTGTGCTGGGGTAGTGGAATTCATGAGACCCATGGGACCCAAGGCCTGTAGTAGAATTGCCACTACCTGCCTGTCTAGCTCGGGTGCCCAGTTCCCTGCCCCCCTGGAGTTTGTGCTCCTTTGTTGTATTCTCATCCTGCCCTTCTTCTGACCTTCTAAATTCACCATAAAAGCATTTAATCAAGGCCTCCTTCTGTTGCTATGCAAAGGCTCGCATGCCATTAACATAAATAAACAGTAATAATGCTGGGAAAAGTGGTTGTGACCTCAAAGCCAAAAAATACCTCCATTTAATTTTGATTCTAGGTTCAGTGTTTGGAAAACAATTTTAGAACTCTTGAGTTGACTTCACCTTCTTAATTCCGAATAGATAGGCTGGAAGATGTGTTTTAAAATTAAATTTTGGAAAAAAATTAAATTTTGGGGACATCTGTGTGGCTCAGGAGATTGAGCGTCTGCCTTTGGCTCAGGGCGTGATCCTGGGGTCCCAGGATCAAGTCCGGCATTGGGCTCCCTTCAAGGAGCCTACTCTCTCTCTCTCTCTCTCTCTCTCTCTCTCTCTGTCTCTAATGAATACATAAATAACATCTTAAAAATAAAAAAGTAAAAAGTAAAATAAAATAAAATAAACAATTAAAATTTTCCTCAGTTGTGTTCAGGAGTTGAATGCATTTAATCCTCATATTAATAAATTATACAAAGGGGATGTGTGTTTATTAACATTTGTATATCTTTCTACATAAGTATAGAATATATACTTTTTAAGAATGTATTTATTTATTTAAGAGAGAGAGCATGTATGGGGGGCAGGGAGAGAGGGACAACCAGACTCCCGGGTGAGCACAGAGCCTGAGATGGGGCTCGATCCCAGGACCCAGCGATCATGACCTGAGCAGAAATCAAGAGTTGGAGGCCTAACCCCCTGATTCACCCAGGCACCCCTAGAATATATTTAACAGGGACGCCTGGGTGGCTCAGTGGTTGAGCATCTGCCTTTGGCTCAGGTCGTGATCCCGGGGTCCTGGGATCTAGTCCTGCATCAGGCTCCCTGCGAGGAACCTGCTTCTCCCTCTGCCTGTGTCTCTGCCTCTCTGTCTGTGTCTCTCATAAATAAATAAATAAAATCTTTAAAAAATATATGTATATTTTTAAAATGTCTGATATTTGAGAAAATGGTCTTTAAGTTGGTCTAGAGAGGTTTCAATTACTGTGTTCTCAAACTGCACTTCAGTTGATCCAATGCCTTTATTTATTGTTTTATTGGGTTTAATCACAATGAATGTCTTCAATTTAATATTCATATATCCAACTTTGTAACTGGATCCAGGCTGGAAGGCAAATACTTCAGCTACTACTTCATCCCCTACCAAAATTTCCTTTTCCTTCTATATTTACCCTGCAGTCATAGACAATTATCTAGGAACAGCACTTGGTTCTCATTATCCCATTATGTCATGATTAAGTTTAACTCTCCTAAATTTTACAAATGCTAATTAAATCTAAAAAAGCAAATAAAATGTCAATCAAAACTGATCTACAGTTGTTTGTCACTAGCAGCTGCTTAAAAAAAAGTTCCCTCAAATTCAAAGAATTTGTGTGCTATGGTGTCAAATAAAAATATAGATACACACACACACACACACACACACACACACACACACATTTATATATTTATATTCTGAAGTGGTTGATAAAAGAAGCAGGATTATCCCCCCAGCATTAAACACATACTTGCAGTGAAGTAAAGCTTCGAATGATTTTTTTCACTCCTTCCCTCTCCCCTGCAATTGTACAATGTTGTAATTACTACAGAATCAGCTTTAGAAATAAGTGAGTTGTAGTTAAAAGGGGGAAAAAAAAGAAAACAGGATCACTCCTTTACTTGACAGATTATCAAGTTTATTTATTTATTTTAAGATTTTAGTTCTTTATTTGACAGAGAGAAAGACTGAGGGGGAGGGCAAGCAAGCACAAGCAAGGGGAGCAGCAGAAAGAGAGGGAGATTGAGTCCCATGCAGGGCTCGATCCCAGGACCCCAGGATCATGACCTGAGCCAAAGGTAGACACTTACCCGACTGAGCCACCCAGATCAACAAGCTTAAAAGTATACCTAGTGGGACGCCTGGGTGGCTCAGCAATTGAGTGTCTGCCTTCGGCTCAGGGTGTGATCCTGGGTCTGGGGATCGAGTCCTGCATCAGGCTCCCTGTGAGGAGCCTGCTTCTCTCTCTGC
This sequence comes from Canis aureus, assembly GCF_053574225.1. Classification (NCBI taxonomy): domain Eukaryota; kingdom Metazoa; phylum Chordata; class Mammalia; order Carnivora; family Canidae; genus Canis; species Canis aureus. The sequence goes on from NC_135611.1 coordinate 50,298,071, forward strand.
CTGTGTCTCTGCCTCTCTCTGTGTCTCTTATGAATAAATAAATAAAATCTTTAGAAAAAATAAAATGAAGTAAAATAAAATAAAAGTATACCTGGTATAAGTGCCTACACAGCACTATTGATTAAAAAGTGCTGGAGGGAAGCCAAAGATGGCACCAGCCTCAATCTCACCACTGCTGACTGAGCAAGAAGAGTTTGACACGGGGGCAGGGAAAGGTTGACAGCCCTTCATGGAAGGTGCGTGCAGAACAGGCTCACCTATGGACGCTCTGCGCTGTAAGGGAAGTGTGAGAAGCAGTGCAGCTGACTTGCCCAGGGCCAAATGAGTAATGATCCACTGGCATGACTGTTCCTAAAACATACCTTCCACCTGCCTCCTTCCAGGCTGCCCCACCTCAGGCAGAGGGCATGTATGTCCCACTGACCTCCAGTTCCCCTGCCAAGCTGCTCTCCAGGTTCAGCCAGAGAAAGTGAGGCAGTGAAGCCACATGGCCAGAGCTGAAAGAGGAAGCCAGGACAGCCCTATGTCTCCTGGACAAGGGCAGTCTTAATAAGGAGCCTTGTGCCTCTGTTTCCTGATGCTGACGTTGGAGCCTTCTCTTCCTGCATCAACTTTGGTCAATAAGTTGAATGCTCACAAAAATGACCAAAAGGGACACCTCAAAGTCAAAAACTTGAAAGAGCAACATTCCTCAGAAAGAGGGAGAGGGAATAGAGTCTTTGAAACACATCTTTGCAGGCAACGAAACATGTCTCTTATTTCTACTAAAGACATGCAACTGACATAGAAGAGTATTTAGTTTCAGAAGCAAGAAGCAATAACACTCTTGGGGGAGGGGGGAAAGGGCAGCATGAACCATCCTACTGGCAGATCACAAAAAAATCGAAAGAGGAAATTAAGTCAATTTTGAGGATTAGATTAGAGGGGGAGAAACCATTGGAGCAGCTGAGATTTCAATAACAACAAGCGCTAACATGAAACTCTCTATTCTTTTTGGTCTCCTTCTCAAAGTTGTTTCTTCTAAGATTTTTTATTTATTTATTTATTCTTGAGAGACACAGAGAGAGGCAGAGACACAGGCAGAGGGAGAAGCAGGTTCCCTGCAGGGAGCCTGATGCGGGACTTGGTGCCAGGACCCCAAGATCATGACCTGAGCTGAAGGCAGACGCTCAACCACTGAGCCACCCAGGCGTCCCCACAAAGTAAAGTTGTTTCTTCTAAAATAGGGCATTAAAATAGTCCTTCCCGACTTCTAGTTCTGGGACAAGGTGGAATGGACACACTTCTTCCTGTTCAGCTAACTGCAGGGCATTTATATAGAGACTCTGAAAGGTGAAGAGAAGAAGGCCGGGGCCACTTCGGGATCAGAGGGACAACATGGCGGTGAACTCCCTGATACTCATGTATATGTTTTCATATATCCTAGACTGGGTGCTGTAGATGTTGGCAACCTGGAAATGCCAATGGGATGCAGATGGTAAAAGCCCTGCACCCCCATCCCCAAGCCTCCTCTTTCTAGCTAAAGGAAAAGGCAGTCTATAAGACAGAAAACATGTTGACATTAACTGCCCTACTCCAACCAAACATTATGGAAAACTAGCCCCACCCTGATTCATATCATTAAAGGCTCAGGGTAGGGAAGGGTGGGGACCACTTCCAGGCTCTAATGAAGCTTTTCCCCACAAGTCCTCCACCTGCTTGCTGGGTGGTGTCTGGGAAGGCTGATTGGAAAGTTGGGGCTCTCACCACACTCCTTTGGGAATGAGCCCCTAAGTCCTCCATGTGACAAGGCACTCCACCCCCTCCCAGCCCAAGGGCTGCCAGTGGAGGCCTGGTGGAAAATCTGAACTCCCAGCTTTGCTCTACACTAGCAAGGCATCCCTCCACCAACCAAGGTGTCAGTCGAGGTACAGTGAGGAACCTGCTCTTATCCTTGCTGGGGGGTAGCAAGTTGGCAGCCCTTCCCTCACTAACACAATGTCAGAGGAGACCTGTTAAAACAGGTCTAGAAGAGATCTAGAGTCTCAAAACACAATACCCCAAATGCCCAGGATATGAGTGGAAATCACTGTATATACCAAGGACCAAGAAAGTCTCAACTCTAATGAAGGACAATTGATGCTTGTCAACACTGAGATGTTCAGCTTATCTGACAAGAGTTTTATCTTTTTACTTTTTTAAAAAAGACGTTATTTATTTATTTATTTTAGAGCAGAAGAGTGAGAGAGAGCATGAGCAAGGGGTAGGGGCAGAGGGAGAGGGAGAAGCAGGCTCCCTCCTGAGTAGGGAGCTGGATGCAGGACTCCATCCCAGGACCCCAGGATCACGACCTGAACCGAAGGCAGATGCCCAACCGACTGAGCCACCCAGGTACCCCTTGACAAGAATTTGAAAATGGCCATCTTAAAAATCCTCAGACAGGTAATCGTGAACACACTTGAAGTAAATAAAAATAGAAAGTCTGGGCAAATACATAAGAGATGCAAAGAAGAATCAAATGGAAATTTTGTAATTAGAAAAGCAGCAACCAAGTAACGAAGCCAATGGATGGGCCCAACAGAACAGAAGCAGAGGTCAAAGACAGAACAATAGAAATTCCAATCAGAACAACAGAGAGAAAAACAGACTGCAAGGTAGTCCTTCCAGTTGCTCAGTGGAACATTCCAAGGAATTCCTGGGTCCCTAGAAAATATAAAGCAATTACCCAGACACTATTTCCACTGAAGACGTGAATTTTAAAAAGTCTCTAGTTTCCACAAAATCTACACTGGCTGAGTCAATCTGATCTCTCTTCTGCAAAGAAAGAGTGAGCAATCAATTAGTGATTCTAGAAATCTCCTGGAGGCAAAGTTGCTAAAATGTCTTTGGCTGCTTAAAAATGTCAATAGAATCAGTCACTGAAGAGATAAAAGCCCCTCTTGCTCCTGGTGCACTGGTTTATGCCCATCTGTTCTCCAGGGAGTACCAGGACCCTGCCCAACTCTAGGGCGAATCTGAGTGAAAACAAAACAAAACAGAACAGAACAGAAACCTCCTGGGTCATGTGATCAGCCCCCAGGCTGTTTTGGTACCAACTGTCACTCAAGGCACTCAGCTATGAAGATGCTGTAAAGCTGGGTAAGCACATTCATGGAGAAGATAAAACAAGTAAAAGGCAACAAAACCATTCTTTCAACAAATATTTATTAGTGCTGCAAGGTGCAAGGCACTGCCGTGTATATAGTTGGAACACCTACGTGAACTCTGGACGGAGGTCCCTGGAATGAGCTCAAATTCCAGTGAAGGGAGGGGTGGGCGGGTGCAGACAGATAGATGACCGTTAGCAGTCGACATAAAAAATAAATAATTAGTATTTAAGAAAATTATATTCCTCTGGTAGAAGAAAGAAGAAGAAGAAGGAGGAGGAGGAGGAAGAGGAGGAGGAAGAGCGGGAGGAGGAGGAGAGGGAGGAGAAGGAGAGGGAGGAGGAAGAGGAGAAATGGTAGACTAGAATAAGAGGGATGAAGAGGGAGTGGGCAATTCTGGAAAGTCACTGGAAGCAAAATGGTGGCCCACTGGTGAGCACCACACCGAGGTTGTGGTGGCCGCGGTGCTCCCAGCCAGGAGTGGGTGCTCCTACCGAGTCTGAGGCTCGAGGCTGAGACATGTGGATTTAGAATCAACCAAGGCATGTCCAGAGGTGTTTAATTTTATCTGTTCTAACAAGAGGTTGAAGAAGGAGAACCAAAAGCACCATCAGCCATCACTCCTTAGGCTTCTTTAAATTCCCCTGCCCCCAGTCCTGGTCACCTCGCTCCCAACCAGGAGGCCGAGGTCCCATTCTAATAAGGCAGAAATTGTCAGTTTGGAAAACAGATTTTCCAGAAAGCAAGCATACATTCTACCATTTCCATCTTTCTTGTTTTATATACAACATAGCTACCAAGAACAACACTACGGTACTAAAAAGGAAGCCGAAAAAAAAAAAAATAATAAATAAATAAATAAATAAATAGATAAATAAATAAATAGATAAATAAATAAACAAGTAAATGAAATAAAAAATAAATAAATAAAAAGGAAGCCGGTCGGTGTTGGGACAAATCGCTCAGGATGGTTCCTACGTGGAGCTACCCTCGCAGCGCACTCCTGTGCATTTATCATCTCTGTGGCTTTGGGGACGCTTCTCTGGCTTTCAACCTTGGAGTCCTTCTTTGTCAGCAGCTGGATGCAACACACGCACACGCACACACACACTCCTGTCTACAAATGTGCACACCCACACATGCCAGACGGCACTGACATCGCAGATCTGGGTTTTCTTTTTCACAACACGCACAAAATTGAAGACAAAATCCAACGCGGTGCACGGCGATGCCTATCCCTGCAGGCTGCATTCGAATTCACTTAGATCAACAAAGTGACCTAACAAAGATGCCTGCAATGAGCAACTTGGTGGAAAAAGTAACTATCCTTCATCACTCAGATTCTCAAAGGAGTCACAGCTACAGGAAAAAAAAAAAAAAGTGAAGAAATGGAAAATAATTATATGCACTCAAACGGAAACTCTTTGTGGCTGATTGGTTTAAATAGAGACTTCTTTTCTAAGTATTTACATCGGGTACCAAAGAAGTTAATTTGAATTCCATGAATTCATAATTTGTAGCAATCAAACTACAGCCAGGATGAAAGGTGTAGCTGCCCGACAGGAAAGAGCGGTTCATCATCAGACAGGACATGTGACTGGATCCACCACTGGGTACATCAGCAAAGTGGGCGAGCAGCCCTAGAAGGGATCCCTGCGGAGAGCACCACGGCCTCAGGTCGTGATCCCAGGGTTCTGGGATCGAATCCCGTATTGGGCTCCCTGCAGGGAGCCTGCTTCTCCCTCTGCCTATGTCTCTGCCTCTCTCTGTGTGTCTCTCATGAATAAATAAATAAAATCTTAAAAAAAAAAAAAAAAGAGCACCGCGGCCTCACTATCAATTATTGGGAGAGGACATGCATCCCACAGGGAAGGCTGGCTTCGTCAAGGAAACAGAAATTACAAGCCAAATGGAAAAAGTTGGGTTGTCCATAAATCAGCTTGAAGCCGGGTGATAGAGGTCTGAGGGTTGCTTTACTGAGACGCAACCCCCACGGGAGTGGAGATCTCAAGAGTGGACGGCCCTGCCTCCCTCCAGAGGACAGCTCAGCAGAAAGGCACACTCAGAGATCGCTAGCCACCCAGAGGTGATCTTCGGCCTCCCCCTCCTGCCGGCCTGCGCCTGAATTCATCCAAGGGCTCACACGGACTTCTCTAACAGCTGGTGATGCAGCACGTACCACGGGGCTGGATCAAAGGGCTCAAATACCCCTCATTTCTTTCTTTCTTTCTTTCTTTCTTTCTTTCTTTCTTTCTTTCTTTCTTTCTTTCTTCTTTTTCTTTCAAGATTTTACTTATTTATTTGAAAGAGTGGGGAGAGAGAGAAAGAGAGCACAAGCCTGGGGAAGAGGAGAGAGAGAGAGAGAGAGAGAGGGAGAAGCAGACTCCCCACTGAGCAGGGAGCCTGTGGGGCTTGAACCCAGGACCCTGGGATCATGACCTGAGCCGAAGGTCAGATGCCTAATCACGAAGCCACCCAGGCGCCCCAATACCGCTCTTTTCTGAGGAAAATGTTGCCTAGCCCCTAGAAAAAAGTTTTCACAAATTTAGCTATAAAATAGGTTAATGATTTTAACAGAGGCAGAAAGAGGAGGAAATTTATTTATTTATTACCGATCTTGAGAGTCCCGCACCCAGTCCCACAAGGGGAGTCTGAAAGCACAGGTTGGGGGACACCTAAAGCTGGCGCCTGCATGTGGACAAGGGGGAGTGGTGGGGGCGGGCAGAGGGCAGGGCCTAGGTTTAAGGGCCACTTAAGCAGCAAGACCCTCTGTCAAGGCTGGGTGACCCCTGAAGGGTCAGCAACCATGCCCACGGGGTTGGAAGCTCTAAGGGAGAGGGAAGGTGTCCTCAGTTGTCTTGCCCGGCTCCTAGGACCGCATGGGCAGGTGCTCAACAAATGTTTGTTGAGTGAATCAATGAGGTCAGTCAAGGCACAAATACAGATGAAAGGTTGGAGATCAGCCAGAAATGCCGGGACACAGAACAGGGCAAGTGGCATGTTCAAATCCCAAGGTGACAGCTGGGACGGAAGAGACCAGTGGAAGCCTGGACACTGCCAAGGCCAGGACTGTTGGGGGTCCGGGGTGATTCGACTCCCAGGACTTCTGAGCAGTCTCGTGGTGGCAGCAACTAAACCAGCCTGGCCGGCCTGGGCCCTGCGGGTTACCGGCTGCATCTGCCGGTGGGGAGCTGACTATGGGGGTCGTTACTTCTGTGGCCTCCTCTGTTTCCACATGCCTCAGACGGGCTGCCAGACTGTTCTCAGGCCAGCAGCGGCGTGGCTGGTGCCTGCCCTGGGCCATCAGAATCCTTGCTGGGAAGGGTCTGCAGAGGTACAATATTTCAGACTGGATTGGATTGGATTGCAAGTTGGAGTCTTTCAAACGTAGGCTTTTGTAGGCTCCCAAACCTGTTCTGCTAGCTTCCTCAGATAGGACTAAGGTAAAGGCGACAGAGCCAGCCAACTGCAACCTGGAAAAATCAATTTGCATCCAGTTGACGGGTGACAATTGTTCCTTTCGTGAGGCTACAACTATGGACTTTATATAGGCTTTTAAACATGGACTTAAATCCCCAAAAGGGAATATCCACACACACACTTCTCATTTCTACAGGCCTGAATACAATGTAATGCTAATATTAAAAGACTCTTCACAATTAGGCATGACCTGCTAATCCTATTTAACGGGGGAGCCCACCCCTACCTACCCCTGCATTTCTAATCTGTTGCTTAGTTTGTAAATGGCTTCCCAGACTTGAGTCTCCCTATGTCTAAGGGGTTGAAATGTCTGTCCGACCCAGCCGGCAGATTTGTGCTGGATCTCACACTCCTGGAGGTCAGAGCTCATTCCTTCTCTGCTGCTTTGCACACTCCTGAATCTGTCCAATGTACATCAATACCCAATGACTGTAGCTCAGCCCACATTCTGTGGGCTCCTGGGCAGCACACACAAATACCTTGGTTCCTTGGCATGATGCGGCTGTCAGGTCTGGCTTTCTGGCACAAAGAGATATAGACAAAAACCGTATTTTAACGGTTAGTTCTCTTTAAACCTTAAACCTCTTTTTTTTTTTTTTTTTTTTTTTGTCCTGGAGTCAAGCACACACATGAGATACAGAGACGTTTGCCAGAGAGAAGAGGCCCACTCACTTGAACCACCGAGTAGAATAATCCCTCCCACCTCAACAACAAACAAAAACTCCAAGGTTTCTCTTGGCGGCTCAACCTCTCCAAGTCTCAACATACAGTCACCAACCCACTCCGATGTCCCCTTTGTAGGTGTATGTACCCACTCCTTTACTATCGATACGGCATCACCACCGAATACACACATCAGACTGGACGGCGTAGACAAAATCCAGGTAATGTGTGTCCACAGGGAAAGCTGGGGCACGCACCCTTCCATGAGGGCTGTCAACCTTTCTCTGCCCCCAGAGCTGAGAAGCGGTTCCAGCTCAGACAAGCTCGCCTCTCTCTGCTGCCTGGCGCCCTGTTGACAGGGATTACAGAAAACAAACAGACAATGACATTCAACTAAAGCCAAATTCCAAATTTGTGAGGCTGCCAAGAGCTCGCTTGCCTCCCGATCTGATAAACCTCCTTTGCAAGCCCGACGGAGGGGGCTGTAACACCCTTATACCCAAGGACTGGATGGTGATGCCTGCTTTCAAAGAGTTCCCACCCCACGTTAGGGTCGTGGGCTTGCGTGAGAATAAACTGACAGACAAGAGCGATGCTCACAGGGTTCTTGGAAGCAGCTGTGAGGCGGAGGCCATGCTGTCCCCAGTCTCTGTCCTTGGGCAACCGTGTGACACACACAACCCCCTTGCACCAGGAGGACACTCGGCCTCTACCCCTGCCTCCAGGAGTTCTCCAGCTGTTCCACCGTGCAGTCAAATGGCTTTTGTGCAACCCCTCCTCTCCACGCACCCTCTTTGCCCCACTCTTGAAAGCTCCGAAAATGCTCAGCCAGCGTCTGGGACCCCAACTCTCTCATTGAAGGTAATTTGTTCAGCTCTTCTGCCTCCTGCCTTAACTCACTCAGGCTTCCCTTCTGCATTTGCTTGGCTTCATCTCCACCTGCGGATTCTGGCCTCGTGACGCACTTGTGCTTTGCTCCCCGGCTTTCCCATCAGCATGGCTCTGGCCTGACTCACAACATTTCTGAACGATGAGCGGACGGAACACAGAGGCATGCCAGGGGACAGAGCAGAGCAAGCACAGGTGCGGAGAGGGGCAAAGACAGGGGTGCCCAGAAAAACGTGGTCCTCCAAGGCATGGAGCTGAGAGTGGGTGATGCAGCAGATGACAGAGCTGGGGGTACTGGGCACCTCAGGCCAGGACCTCAGTCGCAGGCATCTCGGCGTGCCCGGCCCCTACAGCACGAAGCCTGGGACGTGCTCACGAGTAGGTACTCAATCAGTGTTTACTGAGTTGGATTGAAGGGCATTCCACTGTTGAGTGTGCTTTTCAAAAATGTATGGGGTGTCAGGGGGAGGGCTAGGGTGAGGCTTCTGTTCAGAGCTCACTGCCACGGTGCCGACAAAATCCCAGCCCAGGCTGAAGGCCCTTCCCACAGCTCCCTGAAGGGCCAAGCAAGCGTGTGCAAACCCAGTGTGTCGGTGTTTGACTTCAACTTACCTTTTCGCCCATGAATCTTGCCTCTAGCTGGAGAAATGGGGAATATAATCCATTCCCTTCTGCTTAAAGATGCACATTGTACGTGAATAATCACGTACTTATGATCATCCAAACTATCCTGGCAAAAACGAGGGCCTGGCAGGCACGTCTGCTCAGTATGGCACATGAAGATTTCCAGGGACAAACGGCCCACAGTCTCAGAAGAGAATGAAAGAGTCCAGCCAGCAGCCTCCCTTCCACCCCGCCCAGGGGGCTCCCCAGCCCCCCTCAACACAGCCCTCAGTGTCTGAGCTTGGCCAGGACTCCCTGTACCAGCCTGACCCTGCACCCCCCCACATGGCTCATCCCAGGGTCACTGGTGCACAGACCTCTTCCCCCACCCCCCATCCCTGAGGTTGTGGTTGGGTTTCGGGATGGGTCATTTTGGTTCCCCCTCTCTGCTCCCCCCAGGCCCTCTGAATGTCAACTCACCCACCACTAGATGCCCTCTGTGTTGGCTGGTGTCTTTGTCTGACCACCTGGGTCCTCCTGTCTTGGGGTAATAGAAGCACACACTCAGCGGTGGGCATGTGACCTGGACCAGGTCACTTCAGTACCTGTCAGTACTTCCCTGTCCAGACGGACCACGCAGACGGGGGTGTGCTGAGGAATGTTTAATAACCAGGTCACGGGGCGGGGGGTGGGGGGTGTGCAGAAAGCCTCAACATACAGCTTTGCCAACCTCAAGCTGTCAATTTGTACATTGGACGAGGAGTTATATTAAAGCATTTGTAACATACTCCTAAGGTCGACTAAATAACCTTCAGAAGAGATGTAATAATAAAAAAAAAGAAAAGAAGAGACGTAATACTAAAATGCAATAAACTAATAAGGGAGTGATGAGTTTTGAGTATTTATTACTTTTGTTTTGTAATATACTGTGAGTCTGTGGTGGCTGTGGTTAATAATTGCTTTGGAAAATTTTAGCAGCTGGCGCAGTGACTCTCGACCCTACTGGTTATAGAGATGGGCTGGTGACTGGGATTGGGCCAGGCCCAGGAGCTGGGGGTGGGGGACCCCTTTCCCCCTTGGTAGCAGAAGCAAATAGAATGAGAATTTGAAGCCTCTGGCAGCTGTGCTGGGTGAAGAAAACCCACCTGCAAAGAAAGGGCCACCAGCCCAGAGGAGCTAAGAGGGCTAAGTCTGCCAGCATCCTAGCTCCTGTGGCCGGTGGATGCTGGTACTAGCCACCCTCCCTAGTTCGGTGTCATGAGCTAATAAAGTCCGGTCTGGTGCTTCGGCTAGCTGGGCTTCAGCCCCACGCAGCTGAGAGTCCCCGCATGCATACCATCTGTCTCTCTGCTCATCCACGTTCTTGCTCTCTGACATTTGGCTGATGTCATCCTTTCTAGAGCCTTCCCCAGCTAGTCCAGACTAGAGTAACTGAAATCCTACAATACTTAGGTCTCTTGCATATATTACTTGGGAATGAATAACATGGTCTTTGTGTTAACACACATGGTCCCGTGTGTTAACACTTACTTTCATGGCTAAACGACATTAGTGCTCAATGGACAGGTTTGGGCTCATTCCAGAATTATGACTTCCAAACAGTGAAAAGCAATGAGTCCATCTGGGTCTTCTAATCACCCACGCCTGGATGTTACACAAATGTATCTCCAGGGCCAAGCGGGGTGGTGCTCCATGTGCGCTGTGGCTCACTCCAGGCCTGGGGTGCTCCCCTGACTTATCCACACGACCGTCACAGAGAGGACTCTTGCTCTGTGCCAGGAGGGTGTCGGCTGCTGGCCTCATGGGGATGATCCCCCAATCAGACACCACTGCCCCCAGGGAGTTCATGTTCCCAACAGCAATAAGGTAGGTCAAGAGAGGGAGACAAGTGCCAGGGAATCCCAGGGAAGAGAGTGACTCATCTTTCTAGGATTTGCAGGAAAGAGCCAGCATGGGCTTCACAAATGGCAGGAAGGAGACAGAGGTGCCAGATTAAGACGTCAGTTCCTTCGCACACGCTAACAGTTGGCCTGTACTGTGTACCTGGCCAGTGCCTTTGCTGGAAGGCACTGCCTAATTCTTTGAATGTGGTATTCCCCTCTTTTGTTCCAAGAAAGCAATCATAAACATCACACACATTATTTTGATGCAAAAGACATGAAAGATTGCTTTCCACTTGCACATCTCAGCCAGGAATTGTCCAATCCAGTCAAGCCTTCCTAAATGATTACGAGAATAGGATGAGGGATGCCTGGGTGGCTCAGTGGTTGAGCATCTATCTGCCTTCAGCTCAGGTCATGATCCCGGGGTCCTGGGGTCGAGTCCCACATCAGGTTCCCCGGAGGGAGCCTGCTTCTCCCTCTGCCTATGTCTCTGCCTCTCTCTCTGTGTGTCTCTCATGAATAAATAAAATCTTAAAAAAAAAAAAAAAAAAGAACACATGAAAATGACCTCCAAATGCAATGTCAGCCAGACACATTCACCCTGGAAACAAAAATCTCACACTAAAAAAAATTCTTGTTGAATTTACAGAGCTCCTTTATTTCCACTGAGAAAGGACTACTGGCTGAACCATACACACTGAAGGCCAGGTTTTGTGTTTACAAAACCCAGGACAATTGGCCGTGCTTTTTGCTCAGAGGACTTTCAAACTAAAATGTCACATTAGAGTGTCTGTTCAAAGATACTCCTTTTGAAATGAAAAGTGGCGAAATCACATGATAAAAGGCAGGTGAAGCAACAAATTAATGCCTGGGAGTGCACATAACCCTAATATTTCTTGCCCTTGGCCTAGGATCACCCACAAGGAGCAGACGGTGAATATGAGCTCATTTCTCAGTTCTGGGGATGGGTGAAGGCCTGGATGCCTCCACTTGGACCCAAATTAAGGAGGTTAACTTGTCAGTGTGCCTGGGGCCATCCTGACTGTGAAGCTGGAAGCCCTATCTCCCGGAGACCCTGCCAGTGGGAGGCAAACTTGACAGGCTGCTCACCCTCAACACCCTGGAGGCAGATCACACCTATGGGGGAGGAGGAGGCAGATGGGGGAGGGCCTTATCTCTGGGAGAAACCCTCCCCTCCCCATGCCCATCACCTCCCTCCCAGGAGCCATTATCAGGCAAAGCAGTCACCAAAGTCGGCCTCCTTTTTTAACCTTCTGGCCAGGTCAAAACATTACTTTTCTTAGCATAGTTTTTAATCCTGTTGTTTTAAACATAATTGGTTATGTTCTTCCATCCGTCCATCTAACTGATACGACGCCAGCCTCCCCCTCCCTCAGCGGGTAAACACGCCTTGGACCCCTGTCATCTCTTCATCTCTTCCACCCTTACTTTTTCTAACACAAGTCCTTAAATTCTTTTGTTAAACTCTGGAGGCCACCTCCTCAGAAAGCCTTCAACACTCTCTCCTCAGCACCCGGGCTGGGCAGGCCCCCTGTGGCCCTGTTTATGGGGTAAAAGCTCCGGACTCAGGTTCTTCATGCTGAAAGAGATTCTGAACAACTCCTCCATGCAGATAGGTGGTTTGCAGAATGCCCTGCAAAACACTCCCCTGAAAGGGAAGGTCTCCCAGGCTCCTCGGAGTTCACAGGAGGGGTTCCTGCACGGCCTGGCTGTTCCCAGACAGCTCCGTCACTACGGGTCTTTGCACCTGTTTGGGGTGGCTTTCTCCTCAAGCCCAACTCCTTCCTTGCTAGGCCATGGGCCACGTCTAGTTGCTCCTCCATGTAGGGCCCTGCTGGTACTGACACAGTGATGGCCCCGACCAGGCGGGTCTCTCCTAGCCCCATCTACCCCCACCCCCACCCCCCAGCCTTGTTTCTCCTCCATCCCACCCACATCCTCCTCCACCATTCTAGGTTATCAGAGCTCCCTGTAGGACACACTGAACTCCACTGGGCCCTCGCCTGCGGACTAAGTGCATAGTAACAGCAAGAGCATCTTCACCCTACATTTTTATAGCGTGTTACATTTTATTTCCTTCATTTTACAAGTGGAAAAACAAAGGCCTGGTCACCAAGGTGGTTACACTAGCGCACAGGAATCCAGGACACCTGGCTCCAAACATAGTTTCCTTCCGAGAACACCAGAGCAGGTCACCTCCCATCCCCCTGTTCCATGGCCTCAGACACAATACATGCAAATAAATAGACCCAAAAGCAGCTGCTCGGAGGCTGTGAAGGCAGCCTGAGCATGTGAGAGGAGATCCACTCTACTCAATGCTTTCCGCCGGATGGCCTATGTACACTGAGATGGACAGGGGCGTCCGGTGTACTTTAAAACATTAGGATAAAACACCAAGGCATTTTTAAGATTCTTTTTCTTCAAGACAAAATGTGGAAGTGGGGAAATACTTTTAATTCCTTTCTGAAGGAAATAAAGCCACCCACCTGGGTGGCTCAGTTGGTTAAGTCTGCCTTTGGCTCAGGTCGTGATCCCAGGATTCTGGGATGGAGCCCCGCATCGGGCTCCATGCTCAGCAGGGAATCTGCTTCTCCCTCTCCCTCTGCTCCATGTTCCCCCTGCTTGTGCTCGCTCACTCTCTCTCTCTCTCTCTCAGTTTGCCAATTAAAAAAAAAAAAATCTTAAAAAATATATAGTAATTCCTTTCTGAAACCCTAGGATAGACCCCGAGAAGGGATACCCAAACTGAAAATGCCTCACCTCCCATCTGAACCAAAGATAGACTGAAATAGCAGAAACTAGGGAATACTTCTTGTCATTAGTCTTCCCTTTGCTCTGGAACTTGTGTCTATGAAGCCCGTTTCTCCCTTGCTTCAAATGCTGTGCTACTTTAAATTCTATTTCCAGAGTGCTGGCACCCAAACCTATAGGCGAAGGCAGTGGTCTTCAAATGCTTTTGATTATTTAAGTAAAAGAAATTAAATATGCACCATTAGCACATGCAAATATTATGTTGCATATAATCCACAAAATATTTTAAGTATCTGTATCTTATCCATGTATAATGATAAAAGAAACATACATTAGAAACATAAACTTCTCTCTATTCCTTATAATTGTCTTGTCTTGGTTACCTCCTGGGGAGTACCCACTCCACTGTGGAGACCACACACCATCGTCTTACCAGGTTATGAGACACCAAGCCAAACTTATAACCTAGTTTGAAAGCTGTAACTTAAGTCACAAGTGAAATTTAATGCTTGCAAAAACAAATGGGAACCCTGGCTGAAGATTAATTTATTTATAAACCACATCGACAGCTAAGACACCTTGCTCCAAGGTGAGCATCTGCTTATACAATTCAGTATCACATGAATATTACTAAATTTGCGGTTTCTTTACTACCCCTATTTGAAATTTGCTCCCTATGTAAAATATAAAGTGATTTCTTGTACAAAAGATTGTATGCATATATAATTATATGTAATATATATATATAGGGACACCTGGGTGGCTCAGCAGTTGGGCATCTGCCTTCGGCTCAGGGTGTGATCCCAGTCTGGGGTCAAGTCCCGCATAAGGCTCACTTGCGGAGATCCTGCTTCTTTCTCCCTCTGTCTGTGTATCTGCTTCTCTCTCTGTGTCTCTCATAAATAAATAAATAAAATCTTTAAAAAATGTATATATATATATATATATATATATATATATATATATATATCCCTCTACTGTGCGTAAAACATACATGCACACACACATACCCAAACATATATTTAAGACATATATTTATAATATATGTTTAAATAAAACATATATTTACTCAAGTTAAACACAGCATGCTCTAACATAGCGACATTACTTTTAAAAACTTTTAAAAAGTCCAGTGTTGCCTATCAAACTCCTTTTACTGAATCTGTTACATAAGATAGGACCATCTGGATATTTGCGGTGCTTCCGATCACCAGGAGTATCAACCAGATAGTCGCAATATTTCTTGATGACTTGAGCTCATAACATACTGCTGTGGTCAGATCTCAACCCCAAGACTTCTTACTCCTAAATAAACAAAATGGTGCTGGTACAAAGAGCTAATTTTGTAACAAGGGGGAAAAGTCAACAAAGTAAAAGCCCCGTTGGAAATGAAATGGTTTCAAGATGCCTGGGTGGCTCAGCAGTTGAGGGCCTCCGTTCGGCCCAGGGTGTGATCCTGGAGTCCCGATATCGAGTCCTGGGTCGGGCTCCCTGCATGGAGTCTCCTTCTCCCTCTGCCTGTGTCTCTGCCTCTCTCTCTCTCTCTGTGTCTCTCATGAATAAATAAATAAAATATTTTTTAAAAAGGAAATGAGATAAAATGGTTTCATCACGAGCTGTGCAGAAGCCTAACACTGATTAGGAGGAGAAGACATTGTATCTGAACCAAGCTGGGCAGACACTGTCCTTGATACTTGAGAATACAAAAGCCAGGCATGTGGGGGAGCCAGAACAGACTGCCTCCCTGAGATTACTTCATTTGCGATGACTTCTTTATTCAAGGCCAATAGAAGGAAGAAAAGATTGATTGCTCCCTTTATGGCCAGAGAGGTTATTACTAAGACAGACCCAAGTATTGCCTCATGTGTAAGCAATTCCCTTTCGCTGACACTTCTGAGACCTTTCCCCAGGTTTGAGGACCATTTAATTCTATTTTTCTCAGGCAGATGGCTTTGGTGGTTAGCCAAAGCAGTTCTGGACTTGGATGGTGTACTTAAAGTGATAAAAATAAACGCCAGTTGGAAATACAAGACACACAGGATGAAAGAAAAGTGCAAGCCCCTATTACCTCCAGACTTTGGAATATCTGCACCCCGGTCATGGCTGGGCCCGAGCGGGGCCACCACCTCCAGGTGCGCTTGTCACTGTCCTCCTCGTCCCATGTGAACGGCCCACTTCACTCATCAGAGGTCCCTGACTTTAAGGGGTAAGGAAGAGGGATTCCTGAGATTGGTCCATGAATGGGAGCAAGGCAGTCCACCTGCATCATCTCTGTTTCCTGTGCTACCAGTAAGAACAAGCCCCAGTGAGTGAGTAGAAGCCAGGCGAGGAGGAGGAGGGCAAAAAAACACAAAATTCACACATACTGGCACCCCAGTTTCCTTCCATCATGACTGTGAAGCGTAAAATAAAGCCCAATTGGAGAGAGACTTAGAAAAGGAAAGTGTACGGATTTTCCTGGGCTGCTCTAACAAAGTATCCCAGACTGGGGTGCTTAAAACCAGAAATACTGTCTCCCAGTTCTGGAGGCCAGAAGCCAGAGATCACCGTGGAGGCAGGTTGGCCTAAGGCTGTCAGACAGGATCTGCTCCGGATCTTTCCAACCTCAGGTCCTCTTCCCATATCTTCACATCGTTTTGCTCTGTATGCATCTGTCGCTGTGTCCCATTGTCCCCTTTACAAGGACACAGTCTTAGTGGATTAGCGCCCACCCTACGGACCGCATCTTCAAAGACCCTGTTTCTAAGTAAAGCCACATTCATAGGCACTGGGCTTTAGGACTTCACAGCTTTTGGGAAGGCGGACCCAGCTCAACCCATAACCGGAGTACATGGCTCTGGGGTCATGCTTCCCTCTTGATTCCTTTCTACTGAGTCACTTTATTTGCAGTGGGGTTCATTATGCTGTATGTGGGTCCCAGGAAGGCAGACACCCCAGTCTCCGGGACTCCTGCCACACCCACCCTTTATTGCAAAGGGCTGACTTAATATTTACTCCCACTACTCCCTCCCATTGGTGATTCTCTATTTAGTTCTTTTGGGTGTTTGGGTTTTTCTTGTTTTTGTTCCTTTCACTTTATATGCTCATCGTATGAAATATAAGATATTCAGAAAATATAAAAGCGATTATAAAAATCATCTCAAATTAGGGAATCCCTGGGTGGCTCAGCAGTTTAGCCCCAGCCTTCGGCCCAGGGCGTGATACTGGAGCCCCAGGATCGAGTCCCACATCGGACTCCCTGCATGGAGGCTGCTTCTCCCTCTCCCTCTGCCTATGTCTCTTCTCTCTCTCTCTCTCTCTCTTTCTCTCTCTGTGTCTCTCATGAATAAATAAATAAAATAAAATAAAAAATCATCTCAAATTATAATTCCTAAAAATGGCACTCTGATAAATCTACTCCCAGTCTATTTATAAGGTTGGTATTATATTGTACAGTTTGGCATCATGCTATTTTTACTTAATATTATACCTAGGGTGTAACATGGTTCAGAGAAATAATGACCCAGCTGGGTATCTTTCTATAAAAAATTATGTGTGAACAGATTTTTCAAAAAGAACAAATTAACAATTTCTCAAGGCACATTTTGAACAATGCCGCTCGGAGCAAGACAAAAATAAATCCTGACGTAAACTGCTGTTCACAGTGCTTGGAATCCCCAAGGACGAATCCTTGGGAGTTCATCTGGGGTGCCAGGGGCTTCGAGCCTGCTCTGGTCGTCACTGCACACCTGTCCTCCTGTCCTCCCGGCCTGGTGAGACTGCTGCGGCCTCATCCAGTCAGGCTCCAGTCTGGGGACACAGGACGGTCTTGATGACATTTGGTAGGTCCCCTCTCCTTCTGATGCCTGACGACCTGAATAAACCAGTTTCCCCTAGGTGATGTTAAAATATGCTTTTTTCTCAGGCTAGACTAGACCACCTTTCGTCTTCCTGCCAATACACTGCAAATCCGCCTCCTCCCAGAACACATGGCCTGTGACAGTGTTTCAGTAGGACAGGGACCCTTTCAGGGGATGGACTGTCCTTTCCTCTGTGTTCCCCATATACCTCTATCCTAGCTTTTATCTCGTGCTCCACAATGGTTTGTGTTCCATGTCTTCTTCCCCCCTGAGACTGGATCCCTCTGAGGGCAGCTGCTGAACCCCCTTCATTCCTGGCGATGTGTCAGGCCCCCAGAATGAAGTCAAATGCTTATTTGTGGAAGAACACTGGCTGAGCATGACAGGCACCCTGCTGGGTCACCTGGGGCTGAGACAGTGAATTAACATGTCCAGGGTTGATCCCAGCAGATGCTTGCTTGACATTAGCCATGGGTGTTGAAATAAAAACTTTTATCACGTACTGTGTTTATTTGTTTCAAAATATGGTAGCGAAAACTCACTTGGGGACCTCAGCTCTCCTAATTACTAACTGTATGACCTTAGACAAATCACCTGATCTCTCTGAGCCTCAGTTAATTTGAGCCCCAATGTGGGGAATTGCCTGTTCAGAGTGATTATGGGCTTAAACAACATAATGGATATAAAATATTTAGCATGATGCCTAATATGTAGTAAACACCACAGACTGCAGTGATTGCGATGATTAGAAATGGGAATAAGGGGGCATTTATTAAGGGAATGGGTGGCTCAGCGGTTGAGCATCTGCCTTCGGCTCAGGTCATGATCCTAGGGTCCTGGGATCGAGTCCCACATCGGGCTCCCTACAGGGAGCCTGCTCCTCCCTCTGCCTATGTCTCTGCCTCTCTCTGTGTGTCTCTCTTGAATAAATAAAATCTTAAAAAAAAAAAAAAGAAGAAAAAGAAATGAAAATAACTTCCTATTAGGATTGTATTTCTCTCTTCCTTTCTCCATAGCCTTGGGGAATGTCACTTACTGTGGTCACCAGTCAGACAGTTGGCCTCAGCTCAGGAGACAGGTTCCTCAACCCCAAGGCCATGCCTGGTAGCCCTGCACTTAGTCCTCCTGGATTTCATCACAGCTCCTCCACCATCTGTGTTACCCGGGGCACATAGCTGAACCTCTCTGCCCTGCATATGGTAGGTGCAATATACTTGTTGAATACATTGCCAGGGGGGAAAAAAACTCCTTAGCATAGGACCTCTGTTGTTTGATCCTTCTCTCATGGATCCAGTCTGGATTCTGTTGTCATCGCCTGGGTTGACAAGGAGGTATGCTCCTTAGAAATAGAAATGAGGAGAGAGAAGTCTTTTGCCCATTCCTGAAAGCACTCACTAAACATCACTGTGGACATTGTGAAATCTCCCAGGTCAGGCCATCCAGAGGGTGACTCCAGGTGAACCCAGCAGCATTTCTTGTTAAAGCTGGGGGGATGGGGGCGACACACTTCAGGGGAAGCAAAAGGTGCCAGCAGGAGACAGTGAGGAGAGGAAGGGGTCCCAGTAGTGAAATTTGGGTGCCCCTGCTCTGTTTGGGGAGCTAGGCTTTGCCTTTGGGTTAGAATTATAACCCACAGGCAAAACTAGCCTTAGAGCAGTGCTGAGGTACTTGTCGTGAGTCTTCACAATCCTTCACCCTATTCATCAAAGCCACCATCTGATCACAAAGCTGTGACAAAGGAGAGAGCACCAACTTTAGGCTTCTCTGCTTATGTCAACTATAGCCAGTTACCTGTACCCTCCAGGGAGGCACTTGCCACCTGGCACCTGTTAAGGATGCAGTGAAAGACCTCTGATGACAACACCCAGATTTCGGGTCATGGCTCCCAGCAGAGGTATTGGCAGGTCCTCCCAGGACCCACATTTCAGCAGGAGCCAAGACAGCAGGAGAAGGGTCAGGACTAGGGGCTTTGGGATTATCTTACAAAGACCCTTCATGATGTCCTGGAGGAGAAACTTGTGGCAAGTGAAGGAGTCAAACCTATTTACAACTGAAGGGAGTGAAAAATCAGTTGGACTGAGATGAGAAAAGCAGCCCTGCCATTAATCAGGCTGGGAAGAGAGATGGATCAAGCCTGCTGCCAAGGTAACAGGATATTTTTTTCTCCCCAAGGTCACGTTGGAAAAGGTTACAGCGACCCCTTTTTTGATGGATCGTGGTCTTACACGTGCTGGCTGGGTGAAGAATCTGCTTTCTCTCAGGGGGATGGAGCTGCCTCCCTGTCAACATGGTCTTCAATTTCACCTTGTCCCTGGAATTCAATGCCTTGGGATGCACAGTTCCTTAGGCATCTCGGAGCTTCTATCCCACCTGCATGCATGTCCCTTCATTGAGGCTGTTCTGACAAGACACGGAGCCCTGATCCTTCCAGAGAGGAACACACACTGATTTCTGCCAAGCTCACCATACAGCTGAGCCCAGCTTCTCAGCTCACAACTCTAAAGTGACTTATATGTCCTGGAGTCCATTGCAAATGTGCATTATTATTATAGCAGGAAAACTAACATCTCTTTCAAGGTAGGACACATGTGTGGTGTTGTAGGTGGGGATCAAGAGTTTGCTTCTCTCTTCATGCTCAACTACTGCCTGCTACTAATAAAGTGGCTGATAACCAAGACCCCTGGAGCAGCAGGGGTGGTAAGGCAGGAGGAAACATCTCCCCATGTGTAAAAACAAAAAAAATCTAAAGCTGTTATTAGAAGAATCTTGGAATCTTGGACAATTCCCCTCTCCCATCTCCTTTATTCAAACTACTCCTTGATTTGAAGTTACCTATCCAAGTAGTTAACTGCCATAATGGGAAGAAAGAAGAGGTAGGTGGTAAGCAGGAAGCCAGGGTGTCTTCTTTTGCCGTTTGGGAGTCCAAATGCTGCCTGCCCCTGGCCCCCATGTGGCCTGGCCCCTGGAGCTGTGCATCGGACCGACATTGAGTATCACATGCCATGAGTATCATAGTCCGGTGGAATTAGATGGGGAGGCCCAACCAGACAGAACTAGTTAGCAGCAGCAG
This sequence comes from Canis aureus, assembly GCF_053574225.1. Classification (NCBI taxonomy): domain Eukaryota; kingdom Metazoa; phylum Chordata; class Mammalia; order Carnivora; family Canidae; genus Canis; species Canis aureus. Next base: position 50,318,394 of record NC_135611.1, read on the forward strand.
GGGATTTGGCAGCAAGGCACCAGGGCCGGAGGGGGGGCAAGGGGCAGGGAGGGGGAGGGGTGTCTCCATTTTGTTTCCTGCTACCAGCAGTCCTTGCCTTGCTAGATCATTCAGATCACCTGTAATCCTCCCCGACACCCCACCCCCTTCTAAAAAACTCTATCACTAATAGGTTCTTTTCATCTTTCTGGTTTTTTTGGGGTTTTTTAACCTGCAGTGTCAGAGGGGAAGAAAAACAAGCCAGCTAGCCTTGGCCACCTTTCCCTAGATATTAAAAGGCACATCCTGTGGGAAGGAAAGGTAATTTCAATTCCACTCCTTGGCCGCTTCCTGTTACTTTCTTCCTGCTCCACCCCTTGCAGAGCTGGCTCCACCCTCTCTGACCTCACTCATCCGTCCTCCTGTCTTGGCCTTTCCTGCCTACAAATCCAGGCAAAAGTAGAGTAAAACAATCATCCCAAACCCAGCCACCCAGATTAAATACGCTTTCCAATTGCTATTCCTGATGTGGGTCCTGGCCCCCAGAATGAAGCTCTCTGTGCCGTGCATCTTGGGGGCAACAGTGTGTTCTTGGTTGCATTTTGTCTCTACCTGTCATTCACCTGTAGCCTTTTGCACGTGGGCTTCACCACACCAGGGCTGCTGGCTCCTTTGGATCTACCTGATACAACACCGAGCTCTTAACAAACGTTTAAAGAGAAGGGGATGATGACAGAGCTCTATTAGTAAAAAAGTGAACAGGAGAGAGGGGGATCTGAATCTCCAGGAAATAACTTATTCTCCCTTTTTTCTTGAAGTATCAGCACCAAGTGATGGTTCTGGCTGATTTTCTAAACTTTACAGTGATTCATATGCCAGAAGACACAATTAAACCCCACACACAGTTTTCATCTCAACTGGGAGAGAAGAGGAGGAGGGTGAAGGCCACAGAAGGAGCCTGACCATCTCCTCCTCCAAGGTGCGGAGGAGCCCATGACCTGTCGCCTGTGACCATCAATGGCCAACAGTCTGTCTGTTTCAGGTCCTCTGCTGTTGCTGTGAGGCGCTCAGGGATGGGGAGGGGGTAAGAAAATCTACCAATTGTAGAGAGCAAGTGAAAGGAGAAAGAAGAGAGGGTGCCTGGGTGGCTCAGTCGGTGAAGCATCTGCCTTGGGCTCAGGTCATGATCTCAAGGTCTTGGGATCGAGTCCGGTACTGGGCTCCCTGCTCAGCGAGGAGTCTGCTTCTCCCTCTACCTCTCCCCCTTACTCATGCTCTCTCTCTCTGTCTCTCTCTTTCTCTCTGTCTCTCTCTCACCCTCTCTCTCAAATAAATAAATTAGAAAGAGAAGGAGAACAGTTTTGCTCTGCAGCACATGCTAGGGTACCAGGGATGGAGAACCTGGGAAAGGGAGGAGCCCCAAATTTATACCGGACTCACCACAATGAGGTGCCCACAAGCAGGGCCCAGGCTGCATCATGCTCCCCTGCCCCTGCTACCACAGGCTCTTTTCCTAGGAGCCAGGACTGCTCCTTCCCTTCTCTATGCACATGTATAAAACAGCTCTGTTTCTGCTCAGATGACAGCCCGTGGAAGCTCCCCTCTGGGACTGTAGGCCCAGAACAGTGTGCATGTACCTGACCGAGCTGCACACGGATGGATGCACTGCCTTTCCCTGAGCCCTCCCGTCCTTCTGTGTGCCCCGAGCGGGCAAATGCCAGTGGTCGTGGATGGTTAGTTCCTGAATTTCATTTGGAATTATTCTAGAATAACTTAATCGGTGTGTGACGGGTAAAAATCCATTTTGCTTTCCGAATTTGTTACCCATCTTAATTTCCCCCAGAAACAAGTAGGCTAAAGCACCCTCAGAAGAATTTGACATTTTCCTGCCATAACCTCGGTACGTCTTCATTTACCTACGACAAGCAAAATATGGTACTGTTAGGAACGCACATCTCAAATTCTACCTCTTACTTCTTGACTCCAAATGAGAAACCCAATTCTGAACCAGCTGCTTGAAACTCAGTTAAGGGTTATGACAGGGCAAACAGACATGATTTCAAATTGCAAACTGACAGGCTTTGGAATCTCATAGGTTTATGCGAATCATATAAATATGGGTTCCAATGAAAAGTGCAATCAGCATTGCTTTGTTTAATTTAGATTTTGTTTAAGTAGATACCTATTACTAGAGTACAAAAAGACATGTAAAATCATAAGGTAAATCTCTGACAATCAAGACCTTCCCTTGATTCTGCAAATTCTTCTCTCTTCAAACAGCTCCAATTCAGGCTCAGGCCATCTCCTACTAGCTCTGCCCTGCTCTGACAAGTCATCCCTTTTCTAGATGCCTAAGTACCACAGACCAGTGTGAGATTAAAATGTATGACAAGGAATCTTGCATTACCTACTATTGCATTGAATGGTACTGCATCCAATATGCTATAGACACATGAATGACAGATTTTTTTTTCAGTTATAAATTGGCTTTATGATCTTAGGAATATTTTCAAGATATATTTGGGTAAAACACACTAATATAAGACAGAGTAGAGGGGTGCCTGGTGGCTCAGATGGTTGGATGTCTGCCTTCAGCTCAGGTCATGATCTCAGGGTCCTGGGATCAAGCCCCATGTTAGGCTCTCTGCTCAGGGAGGTGTCCATTTCCCCCCCTCCCTCTGCCTCTCCCACTGCTTGTGCTCTCTCTGTCTCTCTCTCTCTCTCTCTCTCTCAAATTAATAAATACAAAATCTTAAAAAAAAAAGACATAGTTGGTGTAGCACTGACACCATATTAGAAATAGTATCGGACATATATGCAAGTCTTGAGCTGGGGAAAGAAATCATGAATAAAGATGTTTTTATCATTTTTTTTTCTCTCAAGTTAGTATTTTAGGGTTTAAAAAATAACTGATTAGATCAGTAGTAATCCATTTGGATAATTGTATGCAGCTTTATTGTTGTGATTCAAATTCAAATTTGATTGCTTCATTTAAAGGGTTTCAGAGAGATACCAATAATTTTGGACTCGGCATAATCTAACAGAGCTGAGATTTTTAAATTGCTTGATTTGGAAGAGCTCGTACTTTTAAATATATTCACACCCATATATATAATTGGTAATGATATACTGCATTCTCTACTGTTGAGAATAGGTACAGATTAAAGGTCAATCCACAATAAGACTCATCTCGAGGCATTCCCAATATTTTGATTTATCCCTTTTCATTTCAGTTTTGAAATTCAGGCCAGTGGAAATAGTCACGTTTAAAATAGTCTAGTATAATCAAACACACACACACAAACACACAAATCCGTGTATGTAAAACTGGAAAAATCTAAATAAACAAGACTGGTGGATTGTGTCAGCGTTGGTTTTCTTGTTGTGATATTACACTATACTAATACAAGAGGCTCCCTGCCACTGGGGAAAACTGGCTGAAGAGTATATGGGGGCTCTCTGCATTACTTCTTACAATCCCTACGTACATCTATAATATCTGAAAATAAAAAGCTAAAGAAAAGATGCAAGAAAGAGAGCAGCATATCATACTGTCATTTCATTTTAAAACATATGAGTATGTATTATGCATCTAGACATGTACACAGAGACTCACCTGCATTCATGTCCACACATAAGAGCCAAACATACAGATATATTCCCTCGCAGAAGCATCATACAGATACACACATATATATGCTATTTCCATAAGGGTAACTAAGAAATCATTAATGCTGATGGCTCCAGAGGAAGAAAACTGCAGAAACAGAGCCAGAATGCCCGTTTACTTTCCACGAGATACCCTACCATGCCTGTTGAAACGAATTGTGTGCTACTGACATTACCCATCCAAAAAATATTTTTTTTTTAAGAGTGTGGACAAAACAGCCATTTCAAACCTAAAACAAACCATGAAAGACTTCTAACTCTGGGAAACAAACAAAGGATTGCAGAAGGGGGTGGGTGGGTGGGGGATGGAGTAACTGGGTGATGGGCACTGAGGAGGGCACTTGATGGGATGAGCACTGGATGTTATACTGTATGTTGGCAAATTAACTTTAAACTTAAAAAATGTAAAAAAAAATTTTTTTAATCTGCTATAAACGAAAAAAAAAAACAAATTAAGAGAAAAGAACAAAAAGCAGCTAAGGACACAGTGCAAGCCCAGGGAGCCCCTTGAAGTCCTATTTCTCCCCCCCGCCCCGCACCAGTGAGGATGCAAATAGAGAGAATACGCAAAAACTCTTACGGCTGGAGACACAGTAAGATAGTCGGCAGTTGATCTTTCTGAAGAGCTGCTTGTTAATTGGCCAGAGAAGGAGAGTGAAGAGCTGAATGGTGTTTATTATTAGCCCCGAGGCGATAAACACGTAACAGAAGACGAGATGGCACAGGAATTGGGACTTCAGCAACCCGACGAGGTCCATGGTGTGTGGTTGCTTTTATTCAAACAAATAAATACTCGCAGGAGAATACTTCCAGAGGAGAAAACAGTCCGGCACCCAGGAAAGTGTCTAAAAACACAAACCAATGTTACGTGTTACCAAAGATCATATGTGCTTTTAGAATCAGGGAAAAAAAAAACACAACTCTTAAAAATATACTCTTAAGATTAAACACATTGTGCATGAGCTGATTTATTTTTATTCAGCATTTGCATAGTGCTGACTTATGGCACAGGTTCAACCCTTTAAAATTAATAGTTTCTTTCATGGTCCTAACTCCCTCCAAGGTAGGACTAGTATCACAGAGGAGGAGCCCAAGGTCCTGAGAGGTCAAGCAACTAGGCCGGGATTCCACAGCTTCTACAGCTCTGAGGTGGCTGAGCTGGCTCGAGTCCTCGTGCTCAGCCACTGTGCCAGCTCCCCTCTCTGGGGCTCACAGCAGAAGCTGTTTCTGGGCCTTCCCTCCTGCTCCCATCTCTGCCTGAACACTCAACCTCCCCACTCCACATCTCATCCTCTAGATCCTGCTCCGATGACCTCTCTTCTGGCAAGCCTGGCCTGCGTGAGATCAAGGACATCCCTGGCTTGGGCTCTACTTCCCAAAGCACCTGTACTCAGTGCCATGTAGTACCCTCTGCTGGTATTCGTTCAATCATTTGCCTTCCTCGACTACCCTGTCACTTCTTCCAAGTACACGACTACCTTGAAAATCATCATTTTCTCCCCGGCAATTGCACAGAGTTGGAGCTTGATTTAAAATATATATATTTATGGAACAATTCAATGAAAGTGGACAAGGGATGAGCTTTGGGATATAAGTAAATACGAATAAGCAACTATGAAGGCAAAAGAACCACCACCATCACACCCCTGGTGATGTGTGCACGCACACATGCACACACACACTCTCTAAAGTCATAAAGAAACTCAAAACATCCATAGCAACCAGACTCAAAGGCTGGTAGTCAGTCTTCAACCCCAAAATGGCATAATGATATGACTTAATGGTGGGGCAAATAAAGCCATGGAAGAAAAGTGTAAAGGCAGGAGGCTCAAATACTGTGATGGGAAAAATAAATTCAGCTGGGGCAGCCATGCACAGCAGACTGGTGCTCCTGGAGGCAGACTTTCACTGCAAGCTTCCTCTACCGGTGATAGCTGAGAAACCCAAGACTTCATTACAATCTTTATTCAGAACAGCAACGAATCTGTATAGTCATTTCATATCTATTATACCATTTTAGGCCTCTCATGAGTCTAATGAGATGAGTATTATTATTATCCCATTTTTCAGAATAAGAAACTGAGATGACTCACAGGCTGGGTGATTTGCTTACGGTCGTCACAGCTCATAACTAATCATAGCACTCAGTCTTATCCTAAGTTCTCTCTCACGCACCTGCTTGGGTTGCTTTGGTCCTGGGGTGTGAGCTGGGGGTGCCCTGTTGGGCTTGTGCAGAGCAGCCCAGAGATGACCCCAAACGCAAAAAACAGTGCAGCCTTCGGTGAAGTTCAGAATCACAAGCTATGCTCAGAGCAGAGAATGCCACCTAGATTGATTTTGAGGATAGTCTTGGGCAGAACAGACATGAGGTGTGTTTTCCAGAATGTTTACAGTTGTTTAGACAATCTGGAAGGTACCCCATACTTCCACATGGTTTCCATAAATTTCTGATGGGGGGAAACGAAAAGTAACCCTGAGCCTGCTTTCTCTGGAGTTAGCTGAGACACCCCACTCTCCCAGAAGCCCTGCTGTCTGGCACAAAGCCAGGACTCTGCAAAGACAGGTGCACCACATTCTGACCTTTCTCAGTCAGCATTTCCCACAGATGTCTCCATCTCCTTAGGACACACCCTGTTCCAACATAGTCTCTCTCTAATTAAGCTGGCACCCCACTCTCCATGCACTTGACTTCTGGGAGCCACATAAAGAGGAGTGATGTACATTGGTTTACAGTTTGGCAGCAGTTATAGGATGATGTTGAATATTCATGCGTTTTCTTCACTGTCCCTAGATTAGCCACTAAAAGCTTCCGTACAATCTGGCCAGAAGAAGGATGATTCTTCACTAGGATTCTGGGATCTAGTATTTGTGGAGTATTTGGCAAATCCTTTGCTATGCTGACTTAACACTAAGAAAAGGAAGTCAACTGACATTGGAAATGCAGAGGATGAAATGCTGCCTTCCTCACTTCCCAGTCAGTGGTAAGGCATTTCAAAAAAAATGTAGGATTCTTTTTCCTTGTAAAAGCCAAGGGACCACCATGTCCCTGAGTAAAACCCTCACTAGTACTGCATGGAGCAGGGGTCTAATGCAATACTGGTGGTGCATAAGGGGATCTCAGGCAGGCGGGCTTTGGGTGGTTTGGTTCTGCCCACATGTCCTCAAATTTCCTTCCTAGACTGGTGCGGTGGCTGAATGTGGGTTCGGCTGTCTGGGTGTGAAGTCCTGCTGCAACTCTTCGTGTCATGTATCTTCAGATAAATAACTCTTTGGAATCTCAGTTTCTTTATCTATAAAGAGGGATCAAAATTCCCAGAAGACTACTGCTTTTCTTTCTTTCTTTCTTTCTTTCTTTCTTTCTTTCTTTCTTTCTTTCTTTCTTTCTTTCACTTAAACTGAATTCTCAAATGTCTGGGCAAGAGCAAAATACAAGACTAGCCAAGGAATTGCCTGAAGATCAAGGTTAGCATTGCCATGATTCTGTTAAGCAATTTTACTGACCTAGTCTTAGGACTGATTAGTAAAAGAGAGACCCGAGGCTAAATTTTTTACAGAGGTGTCTAGTGGGTGAATATGTATCATGTGTCTTAAGTTTATTCCAGATGAAAGTCTGGGGGACCACCCTACCCATAATGAATAAAGAAGAGCTTTTTCTTGAATGTGGCAATCAGCAAATTTAGTGCCATACTGAGAAGACATGGTATAAAGATCTTTCTAGTGATGAAAGCAGGGAAAGTGAAAATATATTAAAATACTGCCTGTTTTCCTTTCAGATTTGTGACTACCTAGAATGTTAGGGAGGGAACCTTTCCAGCAAACTCACTCTAGTAGTTTATGTGAAGCAAGGAAATGGCAAAGAATTTTCTTTCTCAGGTGATGAGAGCAAATTTATGCAGTTTGTAAATCAACAAGTAATCGTGAAGCTGTTGCCCTGTCATATTTCTGTAACAAAAAAAAATTTTTAAGATTTTATTTATTTATGAGAGACACAGAGAGAGAGAGAGGCAGAGATATAAGTAGAGGGAGAAGCAGGCTCCATGCAGGGAGCCCAATGTGGGACTCGATCCCGGGACTCCAGGATCATGCCCTCGATCCCGGGACTCCAGGATCATGCCCTGAGCAGAACGAAGGCACACGCTCAACTGCTGAGCCACCCAGGCGTCCCACAAAAAATATTTCTTTATCATCAAGAGCAACAGTGAAGGACCTAGGTGTCTGAAAACCAAAAACTTCTATTGCCCATTGTCTGCTCCAGTCACTTACACAATGAGGAGTAGTGGCCTGTGCCTCGGGAGTTCCCAAGTGGCCGTTAACCCCCCTGCCTTCCCTTCCCAGCACCACTCACTCACAGGCCCAGAAAGCTGACTCCAGGCACGTGAGGAGCAGAATTCAAGCCAAATCTGGCTGGGCATTCCCTCAGCATGTTTACACAGTGAAATCCAGCTGCAAGTGACCAATACAGGTCATGTTTGAGGAGAGGACAGAGGGAAGAAGTGACATGACTGGGGCTGAAACACGAGCTGGCTGAGGATGAGAACAGACACAGGGGTCTTGGCAGATACCGAAGCCCAGACCAATCACAATCCACTGAACGAGAGTGACATATAAGGAAGAATTGCATGTATGAAGATGTTGTAAAGAGAAAGCATAGAGCACAGGAAAAATGCCAGAAAACCCAATCTGTACACATCATTTGAATTTTTCAGAAGGTCGAGTCTGACCCATGAGCTCAATATACATCACCTGAAAATTACTGAACCAGCATTTTAAATATAGACGAAAAGCTCCTGTCACCAGGAATTGTAATAGGTTCAAGGAGAATAGGTTACTCCAAATTACCTTTATTTCCCAGCTACTAATGTTGAGTAGATTTTGAATTTAGCTCATCATTTGACAAAGTCTCTGGCAGTCCTTGAGGACACATTATCGCCCGTGAGTCTGTTAAATTGGTTCACAGTTATTTGAAAAGCTGTCATTAATATTGGAAGGGGCTTCTTATTCAATGGGAAGAGTCTCCTTATGTACCACCAGAACCTAAAAGGTTGTCCATACAAGGATGGGAGAGACCTAGGGGTTACACACATAGAAGATGCCGAATGACCATGAACCAGCTGGATAACAGGGCCATTAAACCAGCTCGTACAGGCCTTTGAAGAATATTAGAACACACTGAGTGAAAAATGCTAGCAAAGAAGCAGGATTCCGATGTGTAAAATAATAATGTGCATATTTATATCACTCACATCTCCATCTATTTCTAGATCATCTAGTCATCTATTAATAGTGGCTAATTTTTGGTGGATGAAATATGGTGGTTTCTTTTTTCTCCCCTGTTCTATTATTCTTTTTCTATAATGAGAATGAGATCGCCCCCTTCCCGGGAAGAGGAGGGGATGCACGGTTCCTGGTGGGCCGTGCGGTTGGGTGCGGCCCCACGATGGAGGTGAGAAACCCCCAGGTGGCTGCTGGAGAACACGGATGCTGCTCGCAGGCTTGATGAGAAGGGACCGGAGGGCTGGCACCCCTTGTCAGGTGAGCACAAAGGGGATAATCCAGCCCCTGAGCAAGGGCCTAGAGAAATTCTGCAACGTGGAGGCCCCAGAGGCCGCCTTGCAGGCAAGCACCAGGGCTTTGGAGGGGTGATGCAGCACCAGAGTTAGAGACCAGGAAAGCCTAAGGGGACCTCTTGAGTCAGGCAGCTCTGGCTCCACGCTCAGCCACTTGACAGCTACGGAAGTCACTTCCTTGTCCGTGAAACCGGAGCAGCGCCTTCAACATGAGGTTGCTGTGCGGATCAAGTATGAAAAAGCATTTGAAACACTCAGCAGAATACCCGGAGCGCGGGGAGCACCCAGATCATGGGAGCACCCAGATAATGGGAGCACGTTTGTATCCTTGCAGGAAAATCAAGAGGCAAAGGGAAGCAGCTCAGCTCTCTGACTTTGGCATTTCTGGGGAAGCAGTGAGCCAGAAACCCACTCGGTTTGCCTTCTCGCCCCCCATCTAGAGCCTGACATTTCCTTTCATTTACCTTCAAGCCTGTTAAGACATTGCCTCCCCCATTTGTTTTCGTTCTAACCTCCCCTTTTCCACGAGTGACTCAGAAAGGGGAAACGATGTGGCCACAGAAGCTCACGTATTTTTTGCCTTCTAACCTATGGAATAATCGTTCCCAGCATGGGGATGAAGGGGTGGACCCCCGAGGAAGAGAGGGTGCCAGGCAGCAGAGGGCCACCCCCACGCCGCGTCTCTAGCCTGGGAGCCAGCGGACCCCAGGAGCAGCCGTGCACACAGCAGCCCGGCCCGGCTCCCGGGAGTCCTGAAGCGGGCTCTGTGTGGTCAAGCAGATGGCACCATATGCTGCCCAGCCTCCGCCAGTGGAAACATAAGCAAATAAAGAAAGCTCGGAATGTCCCCACGAGAGAATTCAAACGGCCTCCTCCTCTAAATAGACCCGGAGAGCTTCCACGTACAGCATTCAATTAGGCTAACAAACAGGAGAACCTTCGTTAATTAAGACTTACATATTCGGCCTTAGTCAATATTCTGGAACTATTAAACAAGCAGGAACTCCAGACACCCTCAGGAAAAGAGAAATGGGATTAGCTCCTTTGCTAGATTCTTTCTTTCTTTCTTTCTTTCTTTCTTTCTTTCTTTCTTTCTTTCTTTCTTTCTTTCTTTCTTTCTCTTTCTTTCTTTCTTCTTTCTTTCTTTCTTTCTTTCTTTCTTTCTTTCTTTCTTTCTTTCTTTCTTTCTTTCTTCTTTCAGATTTATAATTTATTTATTCATGAGAGACACAGAGAGAGAGGCAGAGGGAGAAGCAGGCTCCCTGGGGGAGGGGGGAACGCAATGTGGGATTTGATCCCAGGACCCCAGGATCACGACCTGAGCCGAAGGCAGACGCTCAACCACTGAGCCACCCAGGTACCCCACTAGCTTGTTTCTAAAGGCTTGGCTTGTTTGTTACGTTTACCTTTACAGCACTGAACCAGGTCAGGGTTTTAGAAGAAGCAAAACTTTCTCCCAAAGAAATCAGTCCAAGTGGGAACTGCTAAAAAAAATGCCCAGTACCAACTTAGTATCATCATCGAAATCAAAACAACCCCTTATTTGGGCTTATTTATTTATTTATTTATTTATTTATTTTTTATTTTTTTTTTAATTTATTTTTAAAGATTCCATTCATCCATTCATGAGAGATACAGAGAGACAGAGGCAGAGAGAGAAGCAGGCTCCATGCAGGGAGCCCGATTTGGGACTCGATCCCAAAACTTCAGGATTATGCTGTGGGCCGAAGGCAGGTGTGCAGGCACTAAACTGCTGAGCCACCCAGGGATCCCCTATTTGGGCTCTTTTAACTCCAAACACTAGAAGAGGTCACAACGCAGAAAGGAGAGAAAAGAAATGGAAATACTAAGCAAACAAACAAAATTCGATTTTTTTTTTAACCTTCCAAACTAAAATAATAAGACTCCATTATCAAAGAGATGAGGTCATGGGGGACTCCCAGCTTCAGTGTGAGAACAACCACTCAGGCTTTTTTGACGGACTTAAACATCTTCACACCACTCAATCTCGGAACCCAGCTTCTGAGAAAACTCTCTTAAGGACAAAATTAACTTTTAGAAAATTCTCTCTGCACGAAGATACTCAGCAAGCATTATTTCTAAGCACCTAAAATTAGAAACTGCTTACATTTCTAACATGAGGAAACAATGAAGTGAATTATGGGAAACCCACACGATTGAATAAGTATCACTCTAATAGGTTTGTAGTAAAATGAAGATATTTCCAAAACGATATTTATGAGCTAAAGGGCCCCAAATCACACATATCTATATACATACACACATATATAAATAATAATCACAACTTTAAAATCAAGTATAGAAAAAGTACTGGAAGCAAAGAAAGCCTTATGAAAACACTAGTAACAGTTGTCTTTATCTATACATACACACACACACACACACACACACACACACACACACAGTGCCCCACACACCTAGACAAGTCAGCCAACCTGGAGTCTGGGCTTGGCCTGACTTCTGCTTAGCATCTTCTTCCTTAGGAAGAAACAAGAGGTGAGCTTTAAGATCCCCTAAAAATCAATAAGTCTCTGATTCTAATACAGAAAACCGATGCCCTCACACACCAGTTTCCTGTTAATGCAGCGGGGGTCTCCTCGGGAGTGATTAAGGGGATCCAGCTCCTTCTCTCATCCTTAGCTCGCATGTACAGAGGGGGCTCTCAAAGGGGCACGGTTAACCAGATGAAAAGGAAAGGCAAACTCTAGGGATTGATTGGCAGAGAATAGTATGGACAAAGCGAACGTGGGGCTAGCTGGTGAAACTTTTTAAAAAAGATTTTATTTATTTATTCAGGAGACACACACAGAGAGAGGCAGAGACACAGGCAGAGGGAGAAGCAGGTGCTCCACAGGGAGCCCGATGTGGGACTCGATCCCAGGCCCCCAGGATCACGACTTGAGCCAAAGGCAGACCCTCAACCACTGAGCCATCCAGGTGTCCCTGGCTGGTGAATTTTGCCTCTGGACCAGTATTCTCAGTCAGCAGGGCAGAGAATGCCCTAGGGCCAGTGGTGGCCCCAGAGGAAAGGGGCAGGGATGCAGTCTCAGGGGAAATGAGCGAGGTGTGCTCTACTCTTAGAACATTCGGATTTTGGCTTCTTCATTGGATTGAATGAATTTAGCAGAAATCTCCAAGAGGGCAGCAGCTAACTCATGGAAGCCTGAGGCAGCCACTTAGCACGTTAGTCCTGACAAACGAGGATAAATTTAGTTTTTGGATTCCTGTGAGTTAGACTGGCCCAAGGCCCAAAAACAAAACAGGAAAGAAAGTGTTCTAGACCGAATTTAACGGTCTCTGGGACCATCTCTAACTAAAATAGTCCTCAATTAAAAAATCATCCTCACATAATGGCTTGGCAGAGGCCTCTTAAAATTAGCTTATGTTAAAATTTGATGGACCAGTCTTCTGTCCAATATCCCTGTACCGTACATGATGTCCATTGAAATGAACCAAGCTCCGAAGAAGTCATAAATCATACTCAACACTTTCATTACGCCCTCTGATAAGTAACCCTGAGCCTCTCCCTCCAAAGTCTAATTTTAGGATGATAAAAACCTAAGTCTATAGAAAATCGAGGCTTCTAAGTTTATATTTAATAGTTGGTTCCGAGTAGCTTATATGAGAAAAAGACATTCTGAAGAGCTTTTCTATCTAACCCAAGGAAACTAAGACTCAGAGGTAAGCACCGATGGATAACCTAGGTGACTTTTTCTGTCATGGGGAAAGAACAAAGATGGAAGGAAATTAAGGCCTTTTGTAGCTGTAACGTATACAAGACTGAAACGTCCAGAGTTACACGGGAGATTTTCTGAGTAGTAACGGGTGCAACAGGATCAGCACATGAATGTTTTACACACCGACATTCACTGTCACAAAAGCCCACCATGGAAGGTACTGTTACCCCCATTGTACAGATGGAGAAACGGGTTAATTAGACTAAGTAGCACGCAAAGGTCAAAGAGTGAATAAATGTCTAAAACCCAAGCTCATGCCCTGACTGCTGTTATGCTGCTTTTGACACAGGAAGCCCAACGTGGCTAGATTTCACATGAACTTGGGCCTTCAGAGCACCAGTCCATACTCCAGTTCATGGTCCCATTTCTGACATTGGGGTGATCATGAGTTTTGGGCTAGCGCCCTGCCAGTTGGTCCCACACAGTACTCTCACACAACATCTGCCATTTCTAAGCCCCAATCCAGCTCCCCACAGTCACAGGACACGGTGGGGGGCTGACCTCACAGCGTTTGTAGACTTGTGTGAACTATTTTGCTGGGTCCTCGGTGGAAAATGCGTTGTTCAATTATGTTCAATCTCTGGAAGTTTCCCCAAAAACCCAATATCATGAAACCAAAAACTGAAATGAAATGAGGAGAACTAATCTTCCAAATGGGAAAGTACTGACATTCCTGCTTTAAATAAGAATATTCCAATTAATAATGAAAGCTTTTCAAATATAGAAAGAAAGCAGGACAGATATTTGAATGGAAGATTGTTGGCTCTTCAACTATTGCCACTGTAGGGTGGTGGCCACCAGCCAGCGGTACACCTGTGATGGTAGAAGTGTGTGGAGATGCATCAAAGCCGGGGAATATTCGGGGCAGTTATCTCCTCGGGTCTCTCCAAGTGGGGAAATGGCCTGGGACCAGCTCTGGGCCTACAGAAGCAGGCGTGAGGCAGATGCAGCACCAGCTGGCACCAAAAACAAAAAAAGAGAGCTTTATTCAGTATACGAACCACCTCCTACTCTAGTCCTACCGTCACCAAGGCAACGTGGTCAGGCCTGCGGTCTTACGGTGCCCACTTCTCTCCTTCCCACACGGGCCGTGACAAGCCGCCTGGCCAAACCAGCCAAGGAGAAGCTCTGCGAGCAGACACTGGGTTTAAATCCCCATTTACTGACTGTGTGACCTTGGGCTCCTCATCTCGGCCTCAGTTTCTGTGTCTGTGTAATGGAGGCAATGATCCCCTCCTTCCAGGAACGGTGTGACGTTTACATGCGTGAATGCATGGAAAGCAAATGTCCGGCTCAGGCTTGCAGGGAGGAGCTCCTTGGGACAAGCCAGCCGGGGCTCCCAGGCTGCCTGGAGTGTCTCCTTCCCCTTCAGCTGCTTTGCCTACAACCCCAAACCATCTACCACCTTTTCTTACTAAAACCTCCAGTGTGGTTCTCACAATCAGTTTCTTCTGTTTGTGTTAAGCAACCTCTACACCCAACGTGGGGCTCGAACTTACGTATCCTGAGATCAAGAGTTGCATGCTCTAGGACTGAGCCATCCAGGCTCCCCTCTTCTGTTTGTTTTAAGAAGATTCCTTGTCTGGACATTTTTCTGACATCCACATGCTCCAGAATGACCCTGAGATGAAGTGATTTGTAAGACCCCCGAAGTCCACTCACGAGTTTTAATTGATTCTGTCCCCCTTCCTATCCTAAGGTAAGATTGTTCAAACTCATTGGTTCTGAGGCTCTCTTCAGTTAGTAATCTATATAAACTGCATGGATGAAATAAGTTGAACATACAATATGGGTTTTGCTTTTTACATTGCTAAAGAGATATCAAAAGTGGTATTGACAAGATCAAGTCTATGATCATCTTGGTGCCCTCTGAACACACCAGTATATCCTTGGAGCCTTGCGATGAGAAACTGAGGACACAACTCAGGTATATGGAATATGTTAAGAATAAACAGATAAAAAGTGTGTCTGCATCCACCAGGAAGCAGTTTGCAGGGGGCTGACTTCTGAGCAGAGTGAGGTTGGGACCCATTCTGCTGTGAAGAGACATTGTGCTTAGGTCACTAGCAAATCATGGTCCCTAAGTTTTTTCATAAAATCTGTTCTTTAGGGATGCCTGGGTGGCTCAGCAGTTTAGAGCCTGCCTTCGGCCCAGGGTGTGATCCTGGAGTCCCAGGATCGAGTCGTACCTCGGGCTCCCTGCATGGAGCCTGCTTCTCCCTCCTCCTGTGTCTCTGCCTGCCTTTCTCTCTCTCTGTCTTTCTGTGTCTCTCAGGAATAAATAAATAAATAAAATCTTTTTTTGAAAAATCTGGTCTTTAATATTTCAAAATATATCAAAAATAAATAATGAAAATCCTTTAAAATTAAGACTTACAGCAAAATTTAAAACTTCATTGGAAATTTCCTTAAGTGTATTTTATAATTTTCTTTAAAAGATTTTATTTACGGAGCACATGGGTAGTTCAGTGATTGAGTGTCTACCTTTGGCTCAGGTCACGGTCCTGGGGTCCTGGGATCGAGTCCCATATCGGGCACCCCACAAGGAGCCTGCTTCTCCCTCTTGCCTACGTCTCTGGCTTTCTCTCTGTGCCTCTCATGAATAAATAAAATCTTTAAAAAAAAGGTTTTAAAAAAAATTTATTCAAGAGATAGAGTGAAAGAAAGCACAAGCAGGGGGAGCAGCAGGCAGAGAGAGAGGGAGAAGCAGGTTTCCCATTGAGCAGGGAGCCTGATACCGGGCTCTAACCTTTAAGCAAGCCCCAGTTTGGCCAAACAATCCCACATGGCCTGGGAATGGCCAGACCAGGAAACCATGGGGATGAGTCGTGAACCACCAGAGATAGCTAAACACGTTCTCTGGTATTGAATTTCCAGTAAAGGTGATGAGATCGTATAACTCTCTTCACTCATTCTGGCCTAGCCCACCTAGTCTGTCTGGGTTCAACAATTCCATTAAGAGTGCTGACCCTTCGCCATTATGACAGGACAACACTATCTGTGGCCCTGTGAATGGGGCCTGTAGCCAACAAAAGTCACCAGCCTCAGACAAATGGCCAAACTGCCAGTCCTGGGGAAGCTCCAATCATTAGATATGAAGTGATAAAGCCAAGAAGATGTGAAGTGACAGTAGCCAAAGCTTGAAGGTTATGTAACAAACCACACGGCCATTGGATGCTCTTCTACACAACAGCTAACCTGGTGCAAATACAGACTAGGGGGTGCTATATTATAGATGGGGAACTTACCCTGCATTGTCTTGTAGCAACTGGATTGGAGACCTCATGATTCTAACAGTAGTCAAAGACATATGTACAGACAGGGAAGCACCAGCATTGACTCGGGTCTGGGTTTGACTCTTGACCATCCATGTGTCTGCATCAGCGTGGCCACTTGGCCTCCAGGGATGTCAGCTTCCTCTTCTGTCAATGGTCTCTGACAGACTCACTGACCACATAGAAGAGTGGTGGGAGAGTTCAGTGAGGTAAGGGATACACCGGGGCTCTTTCAAGCCCAATTTTATGGCTCAGAAAATGGGAAATGGCGCTGCTTCCCCACATGCCATCAACCTTGGTACTTCTGATTCATAGAAACTTCTATGGCATAAATACTCAGGTTTCTCCCCAGGGAGCAGAGCTCCAAGGAAGCACTCTGCTGGCTCTGTCCTTATCAGTGGGGCTCGTTGTGTGGGTTGGGAGATGGCTCAGTGAGGGTCCACTCAGGGGAACTAATTTTGGGTGAAATAAGCCAGTGGCCTTCCTTTCTGTGTCTGAGGCACCAGGATATGGGCTCTTTCCTCTGGTGGATCCCTCTCTGTCCTCCTCACTGTTCCTTAAGCGCCCTTGATTCTTGAGTTCTTGGAGGCTCTCCTGTTGCCAACTCTTCCTTTTCTGGTAAGGAGTGTGTGGAAGGTGGGAGATCAATAAAGCTAGATTTTAAATCTTTCATTTCTTTGATTTTCATAAAGGGATGCCAATGAACCCAGGCAATTTCCCTGACTTGATTCATGCATAATGGACCCGAAGAGAGACTTATTAGAAAAGAAATGCACTCAAATGCTTTCCTGACATGAATCATTTATTGAAGACAGAATTGGTGGCTGTAAGGGCCCAAAATAAGTTGACTTACAGTATCCTTGTTTCTAGATAGGTCTGAAATATGACCACAGAATATTGAAACACCCAGACAGGAACAATGCTTTCGGGGTCATTACAGACTGGCTATTCCTCGAAAAGTTTCATTAATAACAGCAGTGATAAACCATGAAGCAGGGCCTCCTCGCTCCCCCTTTCTTTTTCTCCTCTAGTCACAAAGCTCAGTAACGGGATCCTTGGTGAAAGCAGTGATGTTCTTTTCAACATCTGTTAAATAGAATCCAGGACAGGTATTCTTGGATCCATGCAAACATTCATTAATCCATCGATAGCTTTATTCATTCATTAGGTTGTCAGTAAAGCTAACTAACTCATTCATCCATTCAGTTAAAAATTCACTGATTCATATGTATCGTTATAACCTTATGCCCTTGCATTAGACTTCAGGGTAAGCACAGGGGATTCTTACCGGGCCCCTCTCTGTGTTTTTTTTTTTTTTTTTTTTTAAATAATTCTCCTTTTTTATTTATTTATTTATGATAGTCACAGAGAGAGAGAGAGAGGCAGAGACACAGGCAGAGGGAGAAGCAGGCTCCATGCACCAGGAGCCTGATGTGGGATTCGATCCCGGGTCTCCAGGATCGCGCCCTGGGCCAAAGGCAGGCGCCAAACCATTGCGCCACCCAGGGATCCCCCCCCTCTGTGTTTTATGTGGGTCGGTACTATGCTCAGTAAACTCCAGCAGTTATTGAGTAATATTTCCAGGCCTAGGATGAACCCCTCCCCCATCCACTTCTTACAGAATAAACAGATGCTCAATAAATGTTGATTCAATCTGAACCTGTAGATGACCTAATATAATTTGATCTTCATACCAATAACTCTGAATCAAAAGCGAAGTGCAAAAGCATGAACTGACAAAGCCCCAAGTTTCTTTCCCATTACAATAAGCAGAGGGCAGATGACCCAACAATTTATTCTCCCTGCAAAAGCCATGCAGATAAGCCTCCATGATTGCTCCCTAAGCCACCGCGTTGTGGAACAAGCACAGAATCCTCTTCTACAAATGCTAAAATTGCACGAGGCAATATATCAAACTGACATGAAAATAACTAAAATGAAAGCAAATTACCTATTTAAATCCCAGCAGGGGAGCTCAGATATTGGTTGGGGACCAGAGTGGACTGGTTTTTTTGGTTTGTTTGTTTGTTTTTAAACAAAGATTCTTCTATTAAAATACAAATCTAAAAAATAAAAATACAAAAATTAAATAAAATACAAATTTGATAAAAGTAAAGGAAATTGGGCAGCCCCCGTGGCTCAGCGGTTTAGCGCCGCCTGCAGCCTGGGGTGTGATCCTGGAGACCAGGGATCGAGTCCCACGTCAGGCTCCCAGCATGGAGCCTGCTTCTCCCTCTGCCTGTGTCTCTGCCTCTCTCTCTCTCTCTCTGTGTGTCTCTATGAATAAATAAATAAAATCTTAAAAAAAAAAAAAAAGTAAATTATATACTCTCTATGTAAGTCACTTAGCCATAGTCATGGAATATTTTTAAAGATAATTTCCCCCCTTTTTAATAATAATTCACATTCATTATATAAAATTTGTAAAGTTCTAAAATGTAGACATTTTAACATCCATAACTGTCATTGGCATTTTGGTTTATTCTTTTAGTCTTTGGTGAATTCAGACCTTTTTTTTTCTTTGCTAGGTACAACCATTGCAAAAGTCTTTTTTTTTATTTTTTATTTTTTTAAGTCTTTTTGTTTTTAAATATCGTTGAGCTCTTAGGTTAAATCAATTTTATATGCCCTTTCCTTAAGCTTTAGTGAGAGCATTTTCAATGTCACAAGATAACTCTTTTAGTACTTATACTGGGCATGTCATAATTATTATCTAGTTGCCTCATTGTTGTAAGCCTAGACATCTTTTTGCCTTTTTAATAATAAATAAAGCAATGATTAATAATTTGGGGAGTAACTTTTCTTCCGAATTTTTAGTTATTTCCTTAGAATGAATGGGATTTCTGGGTTAAAGGAGCAAATGGTTTAGGGTTTCTGGAAATATCGCCAAATCTGTTTTCAAAAGTTTTGTAGTTATTTAAATTCTTCCCAGCAAAATACAAAAATAACCCATTTCATCACCTGTCTATCAACAGTAAGAATTCTCACTTAAGAATAACAAAAACTCACTCTTCATACATTAAGTCTCTCATTGTTTTAATTTCCATTTTTCAGGGTGGCAACTAAAGTTGGATATTTTTTAACATTCATTAAACTATTGCTTTTTCTTCATGACTTGCCTTTTAATTTATTGCCCATTTATCTCTTGCCTATTGATTTTCAAGAGCTCTTCACATATTAAATAGAATAACATCTTTCCTATTCCATTTACAGTGAACAATTTTTCCAATTTGTTTGCTCTTATTTTTAGCTCGTTGGAGCTTTAAATCATTTTGAAGTAGTAACTATGATTTCTTTCATAAAGTTTGAGGTAGAAAGTCCATCCTTCTACTCTTACTTCTCATCCTGCAGAAAACATATGTTACTGTTTTTCCATAACTAATTTTTATTCTTAACTATTTGATCTGAAATTTATTTTTTGTCTATGATAATCTGTGAAGATCTAAGTGGATTTATTTCCAAATATTTAACCAGTTGTATCCAAGACATTTATAGAAAGATCTTTCCTATTCTATTAGTTCATAATACTACAATTCCATCCCTTAAATACCAATAGGGAAGAAATAAACTACGAAGATCAACACTCCAACTACTCATTTTATTGATGAGACATTGGCCAGCTAGAGAGTCAGATGACTGGCCCCATCACTCACGAGGGTAGGGACAAAGCTCTGAGCACTCTTTCTTCCTTTTGCCTATTCTCCTGGCACTCCCAAAGGATGCTGTTTCCTCCCTCAGAGGCAGCAAATCTTACTGTGTATTACAGACCAGTCTTTACCAATCACGAGTTAAGAGTCCATAGGAAACCAGGAGGCTAGACCTTGGAGCTACATCCATGCCAACAGAATCTCAGTTGGGAATGAGGGAAACCAAGGTGGATAGAGAAGCCACTGTCTGGGCCTTACTTTTCCCATTCAAAAAGATCCAAGAAGTACTCCCAATACTTGTAAGGGTCCTACTAGCTCTGACATGGTACTTATCTATCTATAGGATGGTTTCTGCAGAAGAAAAAAAAAAAGCAGAAATGAAGAGTTCAAATTGTAAAAGGACACATTATCAGGACACCTGGGTGGCTGAGCGGTTGAGCGCCTGCCTGCGGTTCAGGGCGTGATCCTGGGGTTCTGGGATAGAGTTCCGCATTGGGCTCCCTGCAGGGAGCCTGCTTCTCACTCTACCTATATCTCTGCCTCTGTGTCTCTCATGAATAAATAAATAAAATCTTGAAAAAAAATAAAAAGGACACATTATCAATTAGAGATTAGGGAATGGAAACCCTAGCACAGCAGGGAGCTTTAGTGTCTTAACTGGTGGATCTCAAGAACCCAGAACAGGGATGCATCCAAGGGTAAAGTGAACAGCAAGGCCTCACAAGGCCTCTGGGCCACTTTCTGCTGAAGGACCAACAGCCTTGGACACAGGAAACTCCAAAGGGAGTCCAAGGACAGAGAGAAACTGCAGGGCATTCTGGGAGTAACGGGCAGCAGCCAGTGATTGAGTTGAGGCCACCAGGTTGGGAAGATTTGCTTTCCAAACCAGACACTTCTTTGTTATTTTTGGGAATAATAAAGTTCCACATTGCGAATGCCTAAATTTGAGTTATTCCTTAAGAAACTCAATGGATTCTGGGACGCCTGGGTGGCTCAGCTATTGAGCGTCTGCCTCTGACTCAGGGCGTGATCTCAGAGTCCCGGGATCCAGTCCCACATCAGGCTCCATGCATGGAGCCTGCTTCTTCCTCTGCCTGTGTCTCTGCCTCTCTCTCTCTCTCTGTGTCTCTCATGACTAAACAAATAAAATCTTAAAAATAAAAAAAGAAAAAGAAAAAGAAACTCAAAGGATTCTTTGTGCCCTGATTAAACCAGACTTTAATTTTCCCTCTGCTTTTCGGTTAAGAGCTCCTTCAGTGTCAGAGACCAAATATATCATAAGTGAATTATAAATAATTTTGAATTACAAATGAGCAAAAAATAAATAAATGACAATAAATGACAAATAAATACAAAAATAAAATAAAATAAATATATTAAAAGGAAGCATCAACAGTTTTGTTTCTTCTAAAAATTCTTTGAGGAAATAATTAAATTATAACAAAAAGACTTAGGAGGGCCAAGAAAAATGACAATGAGAAAGTATATTTAGTGACAAAAAGATGTTAACAAGATGCATAATCAACAAAATCATTTAAGGCAGTCACCAAGTTGTATAAAACAAAAAAAGTGTATCTCATGCTTAGGAAAGAGTCTGGGGATGCCTGGGTGGCTCAACGATTAAGTGCCTGCCTTCAGCCCAGGGCATGATCCTGGGGTCCTGGGATCAAGTCCCACATTGGGATCCTTGCATGGAGCCTGTTTCTCCCTCTGCCTATATCTCTGCCTCTCTCTCTCTCTCTGTGTGTCTCTCATGAATAAATAAATAAAACCTTAAAAAAAAAAGGAAATAGTCTGGAGGATAAGCCATCAAACTTTTTTAAATGTCTGAAATACTTCAAATACACAAAAGATACAAAATGCTTTACCTCATTGATATTTAGTCCTGTCTACTTCGTGTTTTTTTAAAAAATAACCTATTAGAGATAATTGAAGCCACTTCCCCAATCTGAGGTTGAAATTCGTGTGTTTTCTTCTATGTGTCTACTCTTCTACTGTATGTATATATATTCACAGACCATATATAATGTTTTAGTTGTAAAGATGTACATAAATAATATTTGGATCCTTTTATGATTTTCTTTCTACCTTCACTATTTTTTGAAATTTTGTGCATCCAGTCTAGTTGATTTAAGTGTAGAAAAGTATTCTTTGGTATGACTACACCAAAAATTAATGTATTATCATATTAATGGGCATTTAGGGTATTTCCAGTTTTTTCCTTTATTAGAGACAATGCATTAATGACCAATGGAATTGGAACTACTACATTAGTTTGATAGCACACGTCCAGCTTTCCCAGATATTAACAAAGTGCTTTTCAAAATGGTTGGACAATTAACACTCCAGAAGGATGTTCTGAGTTAGAGATAATGGAAAATAGTCATTTTCTTCTTTATGCTGGTAAATACTACTGGTAGAAGAGTGATAGGGTAATACACTACCCAAGTAGGGCATATTAAAAAACATTGGGTAATGTATTTTAGTTTTTAAAAAAAAAGAGCTCACACTTTTCAGGTTACTTAAGTATGTCATACATTACTTGGTCTTGACAATGCTGTCTCATTTATCAGTTACCTATTTTACAGTTAAGGACATGGAGGCTCAGGGAAGTTCTATGACTTGCTTAGTTTGGGTCTTCAGTTTCCTTTTCTATCATTCCCAACAAATCACTCCCCAAGACTATTGGGGGTGAAAAATAAGACAATTGGTTTGAATTTCTACAAAATATTATAAGGCGATTTATAAATGTGTAAAATTCATTGGTTATCTTTTCTCATGGTTATGTCACTCCTCTGCACAGAGTAAGAAATAACTAAATATCAAGGAATATGGGGGGAAATATATTCTTACAAAACTTCAAGGTAAAAAAAAAAAACAGAACAAAAAACTTCAAGGTACCACTTCAACAAGTCCTTTCCACAGACGGAAGTATAGTTTAGCAATGGTTTATTGCTGGGAGACTTACTCCTTTAATCCTTGATCTCAGCTTTATTCAAACAGTAATTTAATTCTTAAAGATCAGTAAATACCGACTTAAACGAAAGAACAAAAAAATGAATTCAATACAGAAAGCAAGTGCTTTTTGGTTTCAGATAACGCTCTTTGCAAGACTTCCTAGTTTCTAAGAAAGCAAATCCTGGCAGAGTGGAGAGCTCTGGAAATATAAAGCCTGAACTCAAAAAAGCTAGTGTCCTAAAACTGTTCAGAAGAAGGCATACAAAAAAAAAAAACAAAAAGAAGAAGGCATACACTGAGGCACCTGGCTGGCTCACTCCATAGAGCACGTGACTCTTAATCTCAGGGTCATGAGTTCGTGCCCCATACTGGGCACGAAGCCTACTTGAAATCTAAAAAAAAAAAAGGAAATAAAAATAAAACAAACATTCTAAAAAAAAAAAGCACACACTGCTGAACAAACCATCTTTTCTATCCTGAGGGCAGTACACCGGTACATTAGGTTGGACAGGACACAGTCCTGGTTCTCCATCATAAAACCCCATGTAATCACCACTACAGGAGCTGAACCAACAGCCTTTCTGATAGTCGCTTCTTCATTCCTTCCCTGTGGTAGGTCATCCATAAAATTCTCCTGCATCAGTTCTCTGATAACATTTTGAGATAGACCTGAATAGCAAAGGGACTTGGATTTGAAGGCCTGAGACGTCTATGCAAAGTATCGTTGTTTCCTTAGCCTCCGAAAGATTTTAGGAAGTAAATGAAAAGCCCTGGGCTCTAGGTCCCCAGATGCTGAACAGAGTTACCATATGATCCCCAAATTCTAGTCCTAGATATGTGCCCCTAAAAGATGAAAACATGAAGTCCATCCAAAACCTGTGTGTGAATGTTCAGAGCAGTAACGCTCATAATAGCTAAAAGATGGAAACAGCCCTAATGTCCACCAACTGATGCAAAGACAAACAAAATGTTGTGTAACCACGTAATGAAATATTAGCCACAAAAACAAATGAATTACTGACACATGCAACAAACATGGGTGAACCTCAAAAACATTGCACCAAGTGAAGAAATCAGTCACAGAAGAACACATAAAGTGTGGTTCTGTATATGAAATATCCAGAATAGGCAAATTCATAAAGACAGAACATAGACTAGTGGTTGCTCAGGGCTGGAGGGGAGAGGAGTGGGGAGTCACTGCTGATGGGTATGGGTTTCTTTTTTTGAGGTGATGAAATGTCCTAAAAATAGATAGTGGTGATGATTGCACAACTCTGAGTATATCACAAACTACTGAGTTGTACACTTAAATGGGTGGGCTTCATGGTATGAATGCTATCCCATCAAGTTGTTTAAAAAAGTAAAACAAACCCCTTGCCCTACAGATGACAAAACATAAGCATAGTCAGCTTTTAATCTACATGTGATATAATCATACATGTCCTGACATTGTTTAAAAAAAAAGAAATGGGCAAGTCCTTATAGTGGAAGAAGGCACCCTCCCCTCACCCAGGGAACATAGTGAGATGGTGGTGCCCAGGTCTGCTGGCATGACATGAATGCCTACCAGAACACTGTATGGAGGTAAATTGTATCCTCCTAAGCTGGACGATGTCTGTGAGACTGGACTGTAAATAAACGTAGGGTGGGACCTCACCTTAGATCAGAAGCAAAGCCTGTAGGTAAAGGCTGTAAAGAATATTTACCACCTCTAAGTCTTCTAGTCAGCCTCAAAGAGCAAAGGGGAATCAACCCTAGGCATGCATGCCAACAGAAGCTATTGCCACCATACAGGAAAATAGGCTTCCTGCTTAAGATCCAGATAAAATCTTCAGTGGGTCAAAGGTTTTGAATACCTGAGTTTGAATACTCTGCTTATGTTCATTACTACCAATGCTACCCACTAAAGTACGTAATAGACGATATTTGCTATAGCAGATTCACCGTGAGGAAATTCAGGTAAAATTTCAGAGCTCAAATAGGCAAGCAAAAGAGATTTTACTAGAGCTATAAGGTCAGCTGCCTTTTAGCGACCAGAGCAGAAGCCAACAAAACTTCCCTGGAGCAGAGCTTGGTGAGGCATGGCTGGTATCTGATGCCTTACCCTGTCCCCCGGGAGCCAACACAGGGCCTGCAAGTAGCTGACACTTATGGAAAGAGTTTGTGAATGAAATTTGGTGAATTGCCAAAAGCTTCACTTAGTTAATGAAATCAGTGGGAAGATAAATAATTGAGTAGAAAAATGGGTTCATCAATCTGCAACATTGAAACCTCTACGTTTTTCGGCTGGAAGACAATTGAGCCAAGATAGAAATCGAGAATTTATGTTCCTTGTTGTCTGAGAGACTTGCTCTTTCTCCAGTCAGTTGTCAACCTGATCAATCCACAGCATCCAATTCAAAATACCTGCTGAGAGAGAGAGACACTGTGGCCAGGGCCTGGGGAGGGGTGGGTGGGGGTGGAGGCAGCTCCCCTCACTCTTCCTCCAAGCCCTTCCTATGGATGCTCGTGTCCCTCAAGGGGGATTGTGGGAAGAAGGATGAAGTAGCAAGGAAACCAGGATTTCTTTTTTTTGTAATTCAATTTGCCAACATATAGTACAACACCCAGTGCTCATCCCATCAAGTGCCCTCCTCAGCGCCCCGTCACCTAATTATCCCATCCCCCCACCTACCACCCCTTCCTCAACCCTTTGTTTGTTTCCCAAAGTTAGGAGTCTCTCATGGTTTGTCCTCCTCTCTAATTTTTCCCCTGGGACTTATTTCTAATCTGTACTTTGGATCAGGAATAAAAGCAATAAATTTAAAACTGGACAAATGCTGAAAATCATATATCCATCACCAGGTGAATTAATAAACAAGATACGGTTTATCTACACGATGGAATAATGCTCAGCAAAACAAAGGAACACACTACTGACCCAGGCAACACACGGACATAGGCCTCAAAAAAACTACGCTAAGTGAAAGAAGCCAGACACAAAACACTTTATATTGAACTATTCTGTTGATATGCAGCTCCCATAAAAGGTGAAACTACAGAAATAGAAAATGGATTGCTGATCACCTGGGGGCTACAGGTGCAACTGATAGGTTCTACACTGGATCTTGATGACCACTGCACAACGGTATAATCTTTACAACTCACTGAACTGTACACTTAAAATGAGTGAATTTTATGATATGTAAAATAGATCTAAAAAAGCCATCCAAAAATTAGATGAATGAATGGAAGAAAGAAATACAAAAAAATGGTTGAAATTCTCAACAATGAAAAAGAATGACAGGCTGATCCTTTGAATATGAGGAGCCAATTTAAATTAATTTTCTTCATGGAAATTGAAAAGGAATATGGGCAGGAATGAATGAGAAAGAGATGCAGAATAGAAAAAAGGAAAGACAGCATGAGTTCCATCTTCTATTTCATAGTGGAAATAAAAACAAGCCTGTTTTGTTGTCCCATTAGCTTTTGAGTCCAGCTGGTCTCCCAACCCCCAGCTTCACTATCATATACACAAAGATGTTAGGGTACATTCTGTTGCATTTTTACTTAAATAAAAATTCCACCTTTGCTCCACCGTTTTCTCAAGTGACTCACCCAATAATGGTACCAATGTAATAAGCTAAGTCAACTCAGCATAATTTAGCTTTAGTGGCTCACAGTGGCTCTATGTGATTATTTACTAGTTACTAATGAAATATTTGAGACAAGTCCTGCGTACCAGAATAAAGGCTGTACTTACATCTCCCAACTTTTGGAAACAGCGAATTTTACTTGTCTCCAGGCTTTTCCCATTTCCCCATGAGATCACCAAGATTGAGAATGACAATTCAGAGATGAAAACTGTAAATCCACTCCATTCCTTAAAAAGTTGATCTTTCTTGAAGGCGCCTGGGTGGCACAACTGACTCTTGGTTTCAGCTCAGGTCCTGATCTCAAGGTCGTGAGATCAAGTCTTAAATCAGGAGTCTGGTTAAATCTCTCTCTCTCTCTCTGTCCTCCCCACCCCCTACCGCCCCCGCTTTCAAATCAATCAATCAATCAAAAAAAAAAAAAAAAAGAGGCATCTGTCTTGGCTTGAATAACTGAAATAATTCAAAATGGCAACAATTCCACCTTTATGTTTTTCTATCCTTCCCCATTTGAATACAAATTTCCTACAAAAACAGGGTTAACAGAATCTCTAAATACATGAAAGTTGTCTATCAATTTTCGGAATCTTTTGTTTTTTTAAAAAGCTTTCTTCTACTGAATATAAAACTGATGTTTTCTGTACAAAACTTGAAACACAAATTTTTATTCAGCTCCTGAGTCAGAAAGGCAATCAAAATATAGAAAACGTATGCACAGACTTAAATGGACACAGAAGAGCAATAACCTGTCAATGATCACCAAAAATCATTTCTCATATTTGAGGCAACTTCAGTCTCGGACTTCCCCCTTCCTATACTGAGATGACGTAAGGTGGACTGGGTAGCAGTACCACCTATGCTCTAAGCAGCTGGTGGTCACCAATTTATTTTTATGTGGCCCTCTTTTGAAAAGCTGTCCAGAGTTAGGGCAAGACTGTAGTTTTACCACTACAGTTTTGCCGCTGGCATTCATGAATATCCAACAGACCTCTCTAGACTCAATGCCACATGGACTGGATAATTTGGGGGTCCCGGTGCCAAATGAGAATGTAAGGCCTCCTGGTTGAGAATGTAGTAAGAATTAAGACAGCGAATACAGAATCTCACACCAAGTACAAGTTCCTGTGTGTCCTTTCAGGTTCCACACCCACAGTGCCTCGCCCACTCGATGGCGCCCTGATCATCCCAATGGGCAGCTCCTCAAATCTGTCCAACTCAGACAGACATTTAACAATTTCCAGAAAGCAAACCAATGTCTTCAGGGAAAGAAGTTCGTTTGAAAGAAGATGTCAGTGGCTAAGTCCATAGCATTATCGTTGCAAGCTACCTGCCAGAGCGCAGCACCTGAGTTGGCCAAGCGGTGACACTTGATCCTCATGACCCTTCTTGGGCCACCATCGAAGGCATCCACATGTACATGTTCGGGACTGGTACTGAACTACATTTTAGGCTCACAAACGAAACATCTCCTGGAGAAGGAGGTTCAGTGTCTTCTTTTAACTAAAGCCCCACCGGCCTGGCCTGACCGCTTGTTGCTGGGATGCAGTTCAGGCTGTAGGGCAACAGCTGGCTAGCATTGGGGGGGCAGTCACTCCCCCTGCAAGGCCCCCTCCTTAGAGGATGCCTTTCATTCCTTCAACAAATATTTACTGAGGCACCACCCTGGGGAGTGGAGATACCAAGCTGCCTCAAGGAGCTTGCTACCCTGTAGGGAAGAACAAGGAGAGAATTTTAAATACTAAGAGCTACTCTCTCTCGGAAATGCAGGGTGTTTTTAGAATGAAAAATGAGGGCAGGCAGGGCGGTGAGGAGGGCAGAACAGTCTTCCTACAGGGCACCGTTCCGTGAGCTGCAGCCTGGCCCAGCTGTACCAGATCCCCCTGCGTCTGTGCCCCTGGTCATCTG
The DNA here is from genome assembly GCF_053574225.1 of Canis aureus. NCBI lineage: Eukaryota > Metazoa > Chordata > Mammalia > Carnivora > Canidae > Canis > Canis aureus. The sequence goes on from NC_135611.1 coordinate 50,346,784, forward strand.
TCCCCTACACCTGATGCCCACCCTCCCCCTTCCTCCTGTTGTTGACTTGCCCAGCCTGCGTTCATCCTTCCAAATCCTGTCCCTCTCCCTGACTGTACGACTCTGCTGCCTGCCCCCAGACTGTGAGATGCCTTTTCCTGTCTTCCACGATCTCTTTGGTCTTCACTGTGAAGTTCACCATCAAAGACCTTGACCGTTGTGTGGTAATCGTGACTTACTGCACAAGTAAGTGATGTAGAGGATTCAGCCCCTCACCAAGGCCATACAACATCAGTAAATGTTTTCCTCTGTACATCTGCCTTCCTAGAAGCCTCAATTCCTCAGGAGCCCAAGAGCTTCCATCTGGTGTCCAAGGCGTCCAGCGTGGGGACCTGGCCATGGCAGGTGGATGATGAGTACTCATAATAGGAATGACTTGAATGGCCAGTCACATCCACTGCACTATTCCAGACAAACAGCCAGCTTTGGCGTATTAATAACATGACCACAGTGTCAGTGGAACGTAGCTGCCATACTGCACCCAGGTCAGGGCCTCATCGCTAACAAAGCAGCATTCCTCTAGGCGGGTAGGATATTCTACTTGCCAAAAATCCAGCTAATCATGGAATGTTAGCAAGCTGGGTTTGATGTGGGACAACTCAATAATTTAACTCGACCTCTATTCTAGGAATATATGTTGGTCAGAGATAACAGAACCTTCCAGACTTTTTCTACTGTAGCTTTCCACCACATCCTTACCTAACTGGTTTTATCCTCTTTGATCCTTTTGTCTTTAGTTATGAAGTAAATCTTTAGCTCCTTGCTACACTCATCTAACATGGAACCTTGCACCCCAAGGATCTGAAGAGGCTATGTCCTGTTTCTTGTCTCAACCTGAACACCTGAGCAGGGACTCAAGAGCCAAAGGGCTGGTTTGCCTTTATGGGCTACATGACCCTGGACATGTTACTGAACCTCAGTCTTCTCATCTGAAAATGGAGATGATAGGTCCTACCTTCATGGGTCATGGTTAGGATGAGCTGTTTCTGGAATGCTGCCTGGCACATGATGACCTTAAATGTAGCATCCTCCTCCTTATGGCTCTGGTTTTGTTTGTCTGGAGTCACTGTCTTCCTAGCCACATTTTTTCTGTCACATGGTTCCAGTTTTCCCAGCCCATCAGAATCATGTAGAAAACTTTTTTTTTTTTTTTTTTAAATCGAGCAACCGGAGACTCAATCTGCTGGTCCAAGATGGGCAATTCTAACAGATGGGAAAAGCTGAGAACATGGGTGAGACTCTGTCCCTGAGACTCAGAATAATGTGAGGGAGACACAGCTCCTTGCTCACTGGCAGCCAGGTACTAGTCCCTCCACAGTATCTGTGGCTACATCCCCAACTCTGCACCCAAGACCAAGTGCGGGGGGGCTAGGTCAGCATACCCTTCCTCGTCCAGCTCCACTGAGGTTCACGCTCTGCCTTTGATTTACGTCCTCTTTCCTTCCACTGCAGTCTGGGGTAGGAACCAAACACGGAACAGAGGCTCCATGGCCCTCCATCTGGGGCTCGGAAGGCCAGCCCAGAGCCCAGCTTCCCCAAAGGAGGGCTGTTGCCAGGAGCAGGCAGCTGGCCACCTGGACTCTACCTGCAGCCATCTCCTTCCTCAACCATCTTAGCCAGGGGACAACTTGTTTCAGTGAAATAATTCTCTGGAGAGCTAAAATTCAGAACTAAATTGCCAAAAGATAAAATTGACAAAACCTTTCTTTGTTTTTGACGGCAACCTTTCCAGAGTCATCTGGATTTTCCTGCCTTAGTCAATGGATTATATCAGATGCCACCCCAAGGGCCGAGGACCACGGTTCTGCTGGATATGAGTGACTCTCAACCATGGACAGTTTTCTTAACTGACTGTTCTTTCTTTTTCTACCTTGCTATCAATTGTTCCTTTTTCACAATTTACCCAGGCAAACAGGTAACCACGTTTAAGCCAGTAATTTCAGGATTATACTTGCTCCTAGTAGGTTCAGGGTAAAATCAGAGTAAGCCTCACAAAGTACATAGGATTTTGACAATAATTTTTCCCACCAGATACTGCAGATTTGGGGCTGTCTTCCACATGGTTGAATCTGTCCTCAGTTAGTCTATTATCTCGTACATGGAATATGTTTTGCCAGACAGATGCCACAGCACCCTAATACTTTGACGGCATTATCTTCATTTTCAATGAAACGTTGAGACAGGTGATTCTGGATATCCATGCGTGATAACATGGTTTTATTTGTTTAAGTAATCTCTATACCCGACATGGGGTTTGAACTCCTGACCCAAGATCAAGAGTAGCGTGTTCTACTGATTGAGCCAGTCGGGCAGCCCAAAAACATGGTTTTGAAAAGAGCACGGACACACACACATACACACACACATACACGAGAGGCCTACCCTTCTTCCTTATTATTCTCAAATATATCTAATAAAACTTAGTTTGCTTGTGCCTGGACAAAGTCCACAGTTCAGATTTTTTTATTCCTCCACCACCATCTTACTGTAAAGGGGAAAAAAAAGTGGTTTATTAGAGTAGTTAGGTATTGAGTACCCTTCTTTCCCTCTATTACAACACGATCTGCCCAGGCTTCTTATATAATGTTTGGTTAGGTTATTCTTCCACCTCCTGGAGAGCGTGGGACCCTGAAAGTGGGGTACCTTTAGAACAGCTTGTTAGGATTTGAATTGGCAGATTTCACATGCCTGACTGTTTTGTTCAAATTTCCAAAGATAACCCCAGTTGAGAAAAATCTTTATGAGAACAGGAGGTAATGTATCGTAAACCAGTGATAAGATAAAAGATATCAGTACTCAGGAGGAGTTAAAGCAACTCCTCATTGGAGAGACAGTCAAGGCAATGGGAAAGGAAAAGAGATTAGAAAGAACAGAATGGGTGCTGGGCTGATCTAGAAAAGGGGTTATTCCAGTAGAAGGGAGTAAAGTCCAAAAAAGTAGGTGACCAGAGCCAAAAAGAGAGGGACTCAAGCAACCTTCCAACAATCATACCATCAGGAACAAAGAGACAAGGAAGAAAACAGAGTCAAGGCAGGCCAGTCCACGGGGATGACCCATCCCATCCCCAAGACTCACCATTTAGGGACAGTGGAAAAGAGGAAAGGTGGTGGGAGGGACAGCATGATAAATCGACTCTTCCTTCCCACAAAGTCACTCAGAGATCATCCAGCTCAGTTTTCCTCTAAAAACTTTCCACAGAGATGTTCCTCTCAGCAGAGGAAGCTAACTCTGAAGGGTCTGGAGCCACGGCCTAAAGCCATCAAAACAACCAAGCATGCTTTGTCCTAAAAGTTCATATAAATGCTGCATGTTCTATCCTGGCATATCTATGTTTGTTTTATTTTTTTCTATAAAATGAATCTTAGATCTTTCAGCAAACTGATGCTTGGGTGACCTGGGCCCAGTTTATCCTGCAGCCCTGCACACTTGCTGGCACACTTTTCCCAAAATGGCCCCACCATGTTGTTGGTTGGAGAAGTTGGCCTCTATCCTGGCCTCCTGCCCGACCGGGTCGGGAAACGAAGCCACGGGATGCACAAGGCTATCTCCCAGTGTGGGGCCACGGCAGACTTAGGGACAGGCAGCCCTGGTCTCAAGGAGCCCGAGGTCCATCCCACAGAAAGGAAGCAGGTGGCCAGGGATGGGGACCCAACCAGGCTTTGCCACCCTGCCCTGATCCTCCCTTATGCCATGCTGCTTCTTGTGGTCCCTAAAAGGCCCCCAGTCTCTGTGGCCCAGTCGAACGTGTCTAAAGAAGGAGGCCCAGCAGTCTCTAGATTCTAGCTAATGAAATGTTCCTGTGGACTCTGAAAAGGGCAGGACACCTTGCTCACCAGTCTGCTAATCCTCTCCCAGCCCAGAGAGACAGGCAGGGTTGTGTCACATGGTGCACCCATTCTTGGGATATTGCAACTCAATGCTTGCCCAACACCCACAGAACACAACTAGATCCCAGCCTGGCAAAGCACATGTTCAAGAAAGGTACATCTTCTCTGGGGAGCCAAGCCAGAGAGAAGCTGTTACGACCAGACTATCTTAAGGACAAATTACAGTTCAGCCATTTGAGAAGACAGAAGGAATAGGAAAAGGTGGGGGTAGGGGTGGGAGATGAAGTCCCAGTTTGGCTAAAATTGGACCCAATATAAATAATTAAAACAACCAGGCACATTTAAAATATCTCTGCGGTCCTCTCTCTCTGTTTCCCCTATTAAACTTTAACCCCCACCCTTCCACCAGAAATGGAGGTCAAATGAGGAATTTAGTGACACCACATGACTTCCATTATATCCTTTGGTCTTAAGTCACTTCTTAAAATTCCATGTGATTTGGGGGTTAAGATGTAGAATTTCTGCTCATTTTGAAGATACGGAAGGTCTTTTAACCCTCAAAGAAGATCCAGGAAGGTTATGGGAAAGAACACAGCATGCAAACATACGCAATGCTTTTATAGATGCTGTCCTTTCCTGCACGCAGACCCTGTGTGGCTCATCTTTGTACCCTCAGCGCTTGGCCGCTGGTAGACTGGTTACTAGGATTCAATAAGAAATGCCGCGAGGGGCTCTGGGATTGCATAGGAGTCTGGAAGGACAGACTCACCGAGCCACATGCCCATCCTTCCGGTCCTGGAAGGGAGAAGGGACACAAGGTGACTGAACACCTAATGTTACCAGGCAGTGGGCTGGGGAGCCGGGCCTTGCCTGAAGTAGGGGCTGGTCCTGGGACACCCAGTGTAAGTGGCCCTCTGGACTAAGCCAGAAGGCAGGAGAGGAGAGGCTTGAAATGCCTACGTGACTGGGAGGGGAGGGCGCTAAGAGGCAAATAAATAACCAGTGAGACCTGGGAGTGGAGCTCCCTGGGTTGGCCTAGAAACTGGGAATTAATCAGGAAATCCCAGCAAAGGCTCGAAGTCAGTTATCAAGCGCTCTCACAATTCTTTCTTTAGATACGTGAATCTATCCCGCCCAGGGGTTGTCCCCCAGAGAGTTCAGCAGGCTGAGGGGCAGGGGCCATTGAAGCAGAAACCTGTGGGTAATCCATATTTGAGGACTTAAGGGTTACAAGTCTGCTTTTCATTTATTTTATTATTTTTCACTTATCTATTTGTTCATTGAAATGAACAAATTGCCCCTTTGGTTTGAGCTGTCCCTTTTCAACCTGGTGAGTGCAAGTTAGTCCAGAGAGATGGGTTCCATGGCTCAGGGAGCCGGCTAACTGGATTTCTGGGTGTCGGATGTAAGATTTCCTGAAAGTTCTCAACTAAGGGAGACTCTTAGCATCTGGCAATATCTGGAATATTTTTGGCTGTCACTCGAGGGGTAGGGGAGGGGAATGACTGGTAGCCGCAGGGTTACTGCTAAACATTCTGCAATGCACAGCATAGCCCCACAACAAAGAATTATTTGGTCCAAGATGTCAACACCTTCCAGATTGAGAATTTGTTCTAAAGGAATGTCAGCCTGGGAAGACCGGGGTGGGGGGGCATCAGATGAGGCACATGTCACCCCTGACTCCCTGTGCCTACCTTTCACTGGGCTACAGTACTCATTCGTGCCAGATACTCTGCTTGGTGCTAGAAACAGTGCAATTGGAAAGGGCATGCCAGGGACGCCTGAGTGGCCCAGAGGTTGAGCGTCTGCCTTTGGCTCAGGTCATGATCCCGAGATCTGGGATTGAGTCCCACATCGGGCTCTTTGCATGGAGCCTGCTTCTCCCTCTGCCTATGTCTCTGCCTCCCCCAACCCTCTCTCTATCTCTCTCTCATGAATGAATGAATGAATGAATGAATAAATAAATAAATAAATAAAATCTTAAAAAAAAAAGAAGAAAGGGCATGCCATCAGCAAGCACTCAGGGCAGTCCTTAGACTAGAGGCGTAAAAGGCGAATTGCCATTTATTTTATTTTTTTAATTTTTATTTATTTATGATAGTCACACAGAGAGAGAGAGGCAGAGACACAGGCAGAGGGAGAGGGAGAAGCAGGCTCCATGCACTGGGAGCCCGATGTGGGATTCGATCCCGGGTCTCCAGGATCGCGCCCTGGGCCAAAGGCGGACGCCAAACCGCTGTGCCACCCAGGGATCCCCGAATTGCCATTTAATATAATGGCATCTAAAGTGACATTTTATGAAGGACGGATGGTGGGATGGAAGAAGAATGTCAGGAATATGGAGGCCAAGGTTCAGGAGATAGGCACAAGGGTGGGGCACGGCTGGAGAAGGAAGCTGCTCACCGTGTGTCCATGCAACCGGCCCTTCCCCACGGCAGAGGAGAGAAAAGAGGAGCAAAGTGCTGGGCCCACTAGGAAGGTTCAGAGATTGCATCGATGACAGGGTGATACTGGCAGCATCCTGGGAGAAAGCACTCGGTATGGCCAGGCTCTTTAAAATTTCATCAGCCTGGATTAACCTCTGTCCACAGAGAGGTGACAGCTCACGAGCGAGTTGACAGAGATGGGAAGGAGACCAAATCTCCCTCCCGGTCAATTCATTTCACTGGTTCTCCTTTGAAAGTTTGTCTGAGATAAGCACGGGCAGTGTCTTTCCAGAGAGTACTCTGCCTTTACGCTAGTGATAAACTTGTTGACAAGAGACAACAACAAAAAAAAGTCTGCCTCTCCACGCACAATCCTTGGAGCCATTCAAGCAGCCACCACCAGGGTCCTCAAGAGCAACTTCTCAGCAAAGTCAATCCTTGGTTAAAAATTAAGTTTTGAAGGGTTCCTGGGTGGTTCAGTGGGCTGAGTCAGGGCGTCTGACTCTTGGTTTCAGCTCAGGATGTGATCTCAGGGTCGTGAGATCGAGCCTTATACCGGGTTCCACACTCAGCACAGAGTCTGCTTGAGATTCTTTCTCCCTCCCTCCTTACCCTCCCCCCCTCGTCATGCTCTTTCTCTCTTTCAAATAAATAAATCTTTAAAAATTAGTTTTGAGAACAGTTGATATTTAATTTTCTTAAAGATTTTATCTATTCATGAGAGACACAGAGGGAGAGAGAGGCAGATACATAGGCAGGGGGGAAGCAGGCTCCCCACAGGAAGCCCAGTGCGGGACTCAATCCCGGGACTCCGGGATCAGGCCCTGAGCCGAAGGCAGACGCTCAGCCGCTGAGCCACCCAGGCGTCCCAGTTGATCTTTAATTTGATGTTATACCCCACACTGCTATTCAGCTATTCTAACCACAGGGCCCTTGTCCTTCCCTACCAGGTCACCTCTCTGGCTAAACCGGAACAAAGTTCCCAGAAAACCATGGAAGCTTGTCTTCTAGGCTCTGCTCCTAGCTGTACCCCAAGTTCAAGTGACCACTGTCACTTCCAATGTTTCTGCAGTTCCCAAAAACTAGGATGAAAGGGATACAGGGGAAGGTCTGCATGGTAGAGATCTGATCATCATGCCAGAAATGTTTACTGCACATCCGCTCAGTATGTGCTGCCGTGCCGGTCCTGGGCACAGAGGGATGAATACAGCACCAATGGTGTGGAGGGAGCGGTGGTACACAGCTGGGCCCTGGAAAGCAATAGCCTTGGTTCAAATCTCACCTCTGTTCCGTATTGTGAAACCAGGTGAATAACTCACTAATCTTTCTGTGTCTGTAAAATGGAAACTGATAATAGTTTTACCTGCGTGGTGTGTTATGAGGACAAAGTGAATTGATAGATGTGCGGTCTCTGTAATAGCCGGGCACGCAGGAAGTCCTCATTAAAGTGGGCCATTACCATTCTCAGGGAACTGACAGGCTGGCTGGTCACCTGGCATCTCTGATGGTGGCCGCAGGTGACCTGCCATCCCCCAGACTGAGGAATAATCTGCAGGAATTTTAGCAATCAGCTTCAGACAACTATGAAGTCCAAACTGTGCCTCTGTTCTCTTGTAGAGGCCTACATAGAAATAACCATGGAATAGCCACTATGTATAACTCAAATTCAAAAGGGAGAGATCTGTGGCAACTGGAGTTATCTGGAACTCTGGAACAGCTTCCCGCTGGAGGGAGAAGCTGACCTCATCTGAGATCAAAATAACAAAGAAGAGGAACTTGCTAAATGTTTTCTCTGAAGGTCAAACAAGCAGAGGGGGGTGGAGTTCAGATGAACTTCAGTATATCGCCCATATAATCTCCATGCCAAGGTAGAAATCAAGTGGGAGCAAAACAATTCTAAGAGAAGCTACATGACATCAGGAAATGCGAGCAGGAAGTACTCTGACGAGGTTTTAACATTCTTTAGTTTATATATTTAGATTTAAGATGTTCCTACTTGGTTTTGTCAGGAGACACTGACTTGAAATGCATTATGGGAAATCTAGCTCTAAAGGACAAGAGGCTCTCTAGTAAACCGATGGGCATATAATTTTGATGAGGGGGGGAGTTTCTCTTTTAAAAATGCTATACTTGGGGACGCTTGGGTGGCTCAGTGGTTGAGCATCTGCCTTTGGATCAGGGTGTGATCCTGGAGTCCCAGGATCGAGTCCCACACTGGGCTTCCTGCATGGAGCCTGCTTCTTCCTCTGTCTATGTCTACCTCTCTTTCTCTCTGTGTTTTAAATAAATAAATAAATAAATAAATAAATAAATAAATAAATAAATAAAAATGCTATACTTGGAGTCCATCTGGAGGGAGCCATAGTCCCATAGAAGTCTACAAGTAACTTGCAATGAGGGAACTTTGAGAGAAAGAGAAGATGTAAGTCTTCTGGACTGTATTCCTCTATGGCTCCAGGGTCAGAAATCCCACCTCTTCCCATTTCATTAATCAACAAATGTTTCCTGACACCAGCCATAAGCTCAACCAGTATGAAAGGTATAAGAAAATTCTAAGATGGATAATGGTCAAACAGCTAGCCACTCTTTCCTCCTCTGCTCAGCACAATCTATATATAAAATTGTTCAATGAAGGAAGCATGCAGTGCCATTAGCCAATAAATGCCTCTCTCAAAAATAACCCTCACTTGTTTAAGGGACTGGTTCCACAATTGTCTCTCTGTTCGTTCCTGAGCTTCTTTAGAAAAGAAATAGTTTCCTATTTATTGCTATATCCATAATTTATAGCGCTTGACACATGATAGTATCATTTGTTGAGTGAATGAATACATGGATGGATGATGGAAGCATCTATGTATGTATACATGAATGAATGAAGGGTGATGGAAAAGTAGGATTTAGGATCAAAGGAGGAAGTAGAACAAAATGAGGACAAAATCAAAGACAGGTAGGAAATCTTTGGTGGAGCCAGAGTTCCTCTTGAAAAACAGAGGAGACAGGTTAGATGGATCATTCCACGATAATGTTCAAAATTCAAAAAGCAAACGAAAATTGCTTTTAAGAGCTTTCTCCTTAGTCATTAGAAGAAAATGGAGATCAATCCGTCACAGTATCTCCCTGAAAAACCCCTCAGATATTTGAAAACTGTAGCTATTTACTCTGTATCCAGTTTTGCTCACAGTTGAGTTGGTAGCATTTGGCAGACAAAGATGCACAATGAATATTGTTGAAAGCACAAGCTCCTGATTTGAGCTTTCTCTTTCCCACAGCCTTAGCAGTGGTCCTCCCTGGTTCACACCATGAAGCCAAATTTCAGAGCACCAAAACTTCCTTTCCAAACTGAGTCTGTCTTAGGCAAAGACTATTGCAACTCTATGCCCCAGCTCTGGATAGTGTTGGGTGATTATGAAGCCAGGCTTGATCACCTATGTCTCTCAAAACCCTTAGGCATTCAAAAATCCTTCAGCACTGTGAATGCAGAGTCTTCACATACCCTTTAGACCACCTTTTGACAATAAATTGCACAAAATGCAGTTAAGTCAGCCACACACTTATCTGAACACCCCACAATCTACAGAGATGGCAATGGTAGGTATCATGAGGATGATGTTGTAGGGGCAGGGATGGGGCCCCCTTTTCCAAATTTCTCACTTGTTTAAAATCTGATTTAAGTCTGGTCTTTACTTTTTGGAGCTTCATCTCAAAAACAATTGGACTAGGCAGGATTTCACCACCTGCTCACATCATCTTTCTCCTACCAGTCTTTCTTCTTCTGGTTTAGACAAAATTCTGTCCCTGAATCTATATTCACCAGCATAGAGTACGCTTGCCCCATTTCCACACTAAAGACAGAACTCTCCCCACTTGGGACAAGAACCAAGAACCATGCTTCATTTCCTGACCCCAACCTCTATCAGCTGGGACAACTTTGCCTTCTTCCCCTTGAATTGTCGTCTCCTCTACTTCCAGCCTTGCGTCCCCATCCTGATCATGTTCTCCTCAAACTAACCAATCTACATCCGCTCTCTCTCATCTCCCTCCAGGAGTCCGCCAGGACTCCTGGTCTCCAGCTGTGTGCACATCGGCACTTGTTGTCACTCCCGTTTGGTGGATCTTTAACTTGGGAGCCCAGACTACAACTTCTCCGTCCTTCACAAACGTCACGGCACCCAATTCAGAGCCTTGCAGACATTGAGGTCTCAGCTCCATGGGCAAATAACTCCAACTCCGGAAGTCCTTTCTTTGGTGTCACCTCTACTCAGCCTCTTTCCTGGGACCCTGAATTTGCTCTGCATCTATAGCTCCGTTGACCTTCCTCAGGTCAGGTCAGGGCTGCTAATTATGTTTTTAACCTCCACTCAGGGTCCAATGATGGGACAGTATTTATTTATTCCTGGCTGTGCTTCCAAAGGATTCTTGCCCTTTGAACTCCATTCCATAAAGTTTCTTTTTGTTGGGACTCCTGGGTGGCTCAGAGGTTGCCTTCAGCTCAGGGCGTTATCCTGGAGTCCAGGGATCCAGTCCCACATTGGGCTCCCTGCATGGAGCCTGCTTCTACCTCTGCTTATGTCTCTGCCTCTCTCTCTCTGTGTCTCTCATGAATAAATAAATAAAATCTTTTTTTTAAAAAAAGGCTTTCTGTTGTGAAATGGTTAGGTCTGGAAACTCCAGAGTGCCCCCCTCACAGATTTGGACTTCCACACTGGGCAGCTGCTTTCCAGGGTCATGAGGGTGACTCTACATCCTTGAGGACCATTTTCAGGCTAGAAAAACAGTAACTTAGCACAACTGCTTTCCATGCTCTTTGCAAACATCGGAAGCTTACAATTCAACTGCCATGTGTACTAGCACGCATTTCCAAAGCGACAGTCATATGCTTTTCAATGACACTTCTCCCTGCTTTATGCCCTTTAACTAATTCTCTGGGCTTTAACTCCATTTGCTTCTAGTTAGTCTTGTGCCACGCTATGTAGTCCCCGTTTTCAGATAACTTTTGTATCTGAAACACTCGAGATCTCTTGCACTATAATAACTTTTGTAAGTCCTAGATAAAAGCATATATGTAGGTAAGAATTTCTGCAAACAGAACCTCATTCAAACCACCTCTTCTTCCTGTTTCCACACCGAAGGGTTACTCTGAGGTTTCTAAGTAATGCTTTTGGCTTCAATAGCAGGAAGGCACTGGGAGAGCTGAGCGACCTTCACAAATCTGTATTCAAACTTACAGGCAATCTTAAGAATTGAGGATGAGATGACTATTGATCTGTCTTATAAAGGCTGATTTGTAATTCGGAATGCCCGAATTAAGGGAATGGTGTCCATTATCAAATATTTCCTCAGATATACTGAATAAAAGCCTCAGTTTGATTCCTACCTGTTTATCGGCTCATTTGGACTATGCTTTTATAGCAGATGTGCAATTGATTCTAATTCTATTTAACTTTGCTTATTGGGTGCATAGTACCTTTCTCTCATACTTTATATTTTTCCTGAAAACCAATTCTTTTTCTCCCCATGGAGGAGGATAATCAGAAGACTCAATAGTTTTAACTTAGGACTTTGATTTGCCCCTGTTGTCCCTGTCCACCGCCCCCCACACACACACACACACTTCCATGCACACACTTTCTCCCTCTTGTCATGATAGTCTTTTCTAACTGCAGATGCTTGATTCATAATCACAGATGGGTTAACGCTTTCCCAACTTTGAAAAAGAGAAGATCTATGAACCCTACGGACCCTTAATGAGAGCCGTTGGCATGGAGATCCATCCAAGGACAATGTGCAAAACACTGAGAATCCTGCCGTTGGTTACCTTTTGTTACTCACTCCTACTTGTTGAACTTAGCTTTTTTTCTTTTTTCTGCATATGTTCAGGCTAGAGCAAAGAAGCCCTCTTTTGAACATTTAGACTAGGAGGCAACCCTGTGAGGCAGATGATACTATATCTATCGGTGCCCATTCTCAGACACCCTGTTAAACTTTTTTTCAAGGATCTCGCCTCCTCTCCAGAAGTGAGGGCTGGCCCCCTGCTTGGTCTGGTTAAGGCATTAACATCACATCTAGAGCCCTGGTTTTCTAAGACAGACCAGGGACCGGCGGACCTGCATCGACACCCAGTCATTCCTTCCACAATTCCTAGATAGGATGGAGAAATCCAGAGGCCAAAAATTAAGTAAATAAAGAGGTAATCACCAATGCCCGTTTCCTTGACAACACCCCTCCCCCAGCCCTCCTGTGATAGGGAAAAACCAAAATGAAAGTGACTGAGGGGTAGCCACAAAGCCACGCTGGATTTTAGCAAGCGGAGGCAACCGCCGGCCGGAAAGCAGCAGACTCCCCACGCCATACGAACAAATCAATTTATATCGGGGCGGCCTTTGGTGGAGTATTATTTTTGTGGTTGCCATAGAAACGCCAGGGACGGAAGAACGTGTTGCATGACACAGGAGACCGATCCGTAACAGGAACCTTCTCCCCAGCTTCATCTATTGCAGGGGAAACGCTCTCCACCGCCCCCCTCCTCCTCCCCACCAAGGGGAGGGGGCCGCAGAGGGGAAATGCAGCCCGGAGCAGCAGCTCGAAAGCCCACCCCGGCCGGGAGCGCTCCCCCGGCTGAGCACAAAGAAAGGGTCCTGCCCTGGCAGCAAAGCCCCTCTGCCTGGCAGGCTCTGTCCCTCCACGTCCCCACTGTCGCCTCACTTCCTCCTCCACCTTCCACTCTTCCTCGTCCTGTACCTACCCCTTCCAGAGGTTTTAGTGAGGTCCAGCCGAGGAGAGGACAGGGACAGAGAGAGACCCACACGCATCCGCCACGCCCAGGGGTGAAGTCGCCTGCAAACAGCACGAACGGCACATACCTCCTTTCTGGCGGCCCCTGGCACATGGACTTAGAAATCAGAAACTGAAAGGGAGCAGGCTGGGGGTGCAGAAATTGCCACTAGTTTATAGGAGCTGTAAGTCAGCCAACACTGGAAAGAAAAAGCGAGACTCCACCCATGGGGTGGACCCTTCGGGGGAAAAAAAAAAAAGTGGTCCTCAGCTGACGTCTCTCCCCACCCCATGTCACTTCCTTTTAAAGCTACAATTTAGCAGTTACGGGGAGGGAAGATACGAGCGGGTGTAACATGAGTCACTCCCTTCCCCTTCCAATTAGTGCGAGGAAGGGCTCCGCTCGGCTTCGCGACCGCAAATCTGGGGCTCGGGGACCTGCCCCGAATCGGGAACAAAGCCCGCTAGGTGGCCTCTCAGGTCCTGCCCGCGGCTCCCAAATCCTGTTGCATCCCCGAGCTGAAATGGCTCCTCCAGCCTCCAGCCTCCAGCCTCCAGCCTCCAGCCCGGAGCGACTCCGGCCCCGGCTGTGTGCCGACCTGGAAAGCCTCCTCCGGCGGCCCGGTCGGAATTGAGCAAGTCTGGATCGCTTTGTTTTGGAGGATGCGCGCCCTCTGCAACCCCCTCACCTCTCGCGGCTCCGCTGCGCTGGCCGGAGGTTGCCTTCCACCCCGGAGAGCCCCCAGAGCACCTTCAAGGAAGTAATGCCGAGAGCTCCAGTGATGGGAGACGTTAAGGAGCGGGGGGAAAGCAGCCCCGAGGTCGACGTAGCCTCTCCCTGCAGAGCGGCCACCAGGGTCGATCACCACTGCACACACGCGCGCACACACATGCACACACAGGCGTGCACGTGGCATTTGCATGTAGTGTGTTGGAGAGGGTCTGGGCGGACCTTTCTAATGAAACAGCGTCGTCACAACTTTGAAGGAGGGCGGGCCGTGGAAACTCCAGAAATGCCGGGTTTCTCACAGCCCTACAACATTACCTCACCCCCCTCCAAAGAGTTCAGATGCATGCCCTTCAAATGTTCACTGTTGGAACCACAGTCACAAAAAAGAATCCGAGTATTTAGACATGACTCCGCTGTTCACTCCTATTCTTGAGAAGTCTAGGATCCACAGGGAAAAAGAACATGCTCACGGATAACTAGACCACGTTGCAAAATTACTAAGACCCAACAAACTGCTGAAAAGCAAAACAAAACAGTGTGCCATGAGAACAGAGAAGATGGAAGGGATCTTTTCAGTGATAGTGGGAGGGTGGGAAAGAGGGCATTCGTAACTGAGGAAACAGGGTTTGGACTGGGTCCTGTAGGGTGTGTGGCATGTTGATGGTATGTGATGGGAGAGAGGGAGATGGGGCGTGGATGTGGAGGAGGATAAAAAACATCAAAGGCGCCAGGAAGGAATGTGAACAGAGATCTGAAGAGAAAACCCATTTGTGGCAACGGCTTATTTTAATATCCGTGAGAAAATTAATCTGACCATATAGAAATGCTTATAAAAGATACTTGTAAGACCTTTCGTACAGCCAATGCAATTTCTAAGAGTTGTCATAACTTTTCAAATTATGTTTTAAAGTCCATGTATTATTTCTGGGCAGCTGAGCGGTTCAGTCAGTTAAGCAGCCGACTCTTGATTTTAGCTCAGGTGTTGATCTCAAGGTGCTGTTTGTTGGCTATTTGTGTATCCTTTTTTTGGTGTGTTACAGTTTACGTCTTTTATGTCCATTCATTCATTCATTCATTCATTTTAAAATAGGCTCCACACCCAGAATGGAGCCCAATGCTGAGATAGAGACCTGAGCTGAGATCAAGAATCAAATGCTTAACTGACTTGAGCCACCCAGGCACCCCGATATATTTTATGTCTTTTCAAATTTCTCCACTGACCAGCATTAGTTTTTTACAGTCTTGCTGATTGAATATGTTGCTTGTTCTGACCCTTAACAGGTCACAATGCGCTAAGAATCCTCAAGGAGACTCCCCACTGAGCATGGAGCCCAACTTGAGGTGACAGTAAATTGGTACACTCTTTTTAGAATTCCATTAAACATGATGTATCATGAGCCTTTAAAATGGTCATACTCTTTATGCAACAATTCAACTCACGAGAATTTATGCTAAGGAAATAAGCAGTGATGACCTCAAAGATTTAGGCACAGGAAGATTCATTAAAGTCATTTATGATAGTGAAGATTAGAAATGATTTAAACGTCTGAAGTAGCAGGTTAGTTATATAAATGATGTGATATTAATATAACAGAACACACTCCATAAATTTAAAAAGCTGAATTTGAAAGACATGAGTAAACTTCCACAATATATTAAGTGAAGAGGAAACTAAGGTATATATCAAATGTAAACTCTTCTTTATAATTATACAAATATATATTACATTGCCTATAACGGATTGGAGAGCGCCCCCCCCCCCCAATTCATGTCCATCCAGAACTTCAGAAGGTGTTTTTATTGGAAACAGTGTCTTTAAGAAGGTTATTAGTTAAGATGAGGTCATGCTGGATTAGGAGGAGCCCTAAATCCGATGTCTCGTATTCTTGTAAGAAGAGGAGAGATTAGAGAGGAATATACACAGAGAATGAGGCCATGGGATGTTGGAGGCAAAGCTTGGAGCAGAGTGTCTACAAGCCAATGAATGTCAAAGCGTCTATTCTGGCAAGTGCCAGAAGCTAGGAGAAAGGCTTAGAACAGACTCTCCCTCAGAGCCTCAAGAAGGAACCGACCCTACTGACACCTTAATTTCCTGGCCTCCTGAATTGTGAGAGAACAAATTTCTGGGTTTTAAACCACTCAGTTTGTGGTCATTTGTCATGGAAGCCCTTGGAGACTCATACTGTGTGCAAAAAAGTCATTAAACTGTTAATGATTATTTCTAGGCTGTGAGGTTGAGGATGATTCTTATTTGTTTTGTTGTATTTTACTGCATTTAAAAAAAAATTCAACCAGGAACACTTACAACTTTAGTAAAAGAAAATGGTTATGAGTAAAACCCAAAGATTCAAAGTTTCCAAAGTCATAGTGTTCTAGGATGATTTAGAACACAAGTGAAGAATAATCAATGATGATTACAACATATTGTAGCTCAAAGATTAAAGTATTTTCAGGAGTCTCAGTTAAAGAGGGAATGCTATGTGTTTCAGAAAAATTTTTTAACCTAAATTTTGGTACTTAAAATGATGAATATCATTTGTCTAAAATGCTAACTTACATACCATGTATTTAACTGCCACGCTAGACGGTTAAGTTATTAATGAGTATTTCGAACAACCTGCTCTCTTAACACCTTGTTAGCTGCATGCTGATGCATTATTTTTTTTTGGCTTTATTTTGTTTGCCTGATGGTAGGATTACAAATATAAGTAAATCCATATAAATATATACACACTTTGAAAATTTCCTCAAATTATAAAATATAAACATATCATAGATTTGCAATTATAATTACCTCTCACTGTATGCTGAATTAGGAGTTGTGGCTGTGTCAAGTAGACAAAGAAAAGTGTATAAATATTTAGTAAAGTCAATTTGAGGTTTGGAATCTTTCATCTTATGTTTACGGGTTGTGTATTTCAATCAACTCTAATTGAGCCTTACAGATGTGTCATATATGATGTTTAATGACCAACAAGCTCATAAGGATATGTTGTCATCCCAATTATTTTAAGTACATTCAAATAGCTTTAATATGAACACTTAATGTTCAAATAACATTAACTATCATGGAGGAAAGTGTAGAGGAACAAAGCAAGATTACCTCCTCTATCTATCTAGATTTACCTCCTCTAAATGACTGTCCTAAGTCATTTCCCCAAATATTAATGTGGATGCAGGACCCCACGTCCATCAACTCTTAATGATCTTAACTCAGAATTGCATTTTAAGTGTCTTAAAAATCATTCTCAGGATTCACGTATCTCCTTTCTCTTCTGGATGTCTTCAGGTCCATTCAACCTGGCAGGGATGACTAGAAAGTCTTTCCCTCCTCCTGAATCCGGGCAACGAGCAGCTGGAAATCATAGGATACGGGAGCAAATCTACCATAAGGGGAGGAACTGAATTCAAATCAATGAACTCATGGGATACTTGGGTGGCTCAGCGGTTGAGCATTTGCCTTTGGCTCAGGGCATGATCCTGGGGTACCGGGATTGAGTCCCACATTGGGCTCCCTGCATGGAGCCTGCTTCTCCCTCTGCCTGTGTCTCTGCCTCTCTCTGTGTGTGTCTTTCATGAATAAATAAATAAAATCTTAAAAAAAAAATAAACGAACTCTTAGCTGATGGGCAGCAAATTGAAAGTTACCAGCTTCACGATCTGATTTTATTTTTTATTTTGTTAAATTTTTATTTATTTATAATAGTCACAGAGAGAGAGAGAGAGAAAGGCAGTAGGCAGAGGGAGAAGCAGGCTCCATGCACTGGGAGCCCAATGTGGGATTCGATCCCGGGTCTCCAGGATCGCGCCCTGGGCCAAAGGCAGGCGCTAAACCGCTGCACCACCCAGGGATCCCAATGATCTGATTTTAAGAGACAAGGTAATACAAAGGAATACTGGAACTTGGGACTTGTGTTCTTCGTGATCAAGTGAAAAGAAAGCACACTGTTTTGAGTGGTATTTAACCCTGGGTGATTTTCAACCATTGCACTTTATAATTTTGTGATTTAAAAAGAAATTGATAAGTGTGTATTATTTTTATAAACAGAAAACTAAAGCATTTTCATTTTTAAAAATAAATATTTATTGTTATTAACTGTGACATATGCCTTTCTTGATTTGGCAGCCATCTGAGCCTATAGCCCAATGACACCTTAAAGGGTAATCTGATTCACGTGTGGTTGTGGGGACCATTAGCATGGGCATCATCTGGGAACACATTAGAGATGCAGTCTCCAGCCCTACCCCAGACCTACTAAATCAGAAGCTCCATTTTAATGACATTTCCGGGACAGTCATATGCACAGTAACAATGGAGAAGTACTTGTTTTAATCCACATCTCTGATTTTACAGACGATCTCTCACATCAGAGTCCAGGAAGGCTGGGTCCGCTTGTCCTGGGTTACACAACGCACATAAATGAACAGGGAGCAGCGGAAACCAAGGCTCAGTTTTTAATGATTCCTACCTCAAAATTCTTTCCATTCTGTTCTCCAGGCTTCCAGATGAAAAGCAAGTCTGAAAGAAACTCCATTGGCATCAAAATGCTAAAAAGAGAATTTTTACTTAAACTCATGTTCGTTATACTAGGTGTAGTTATTAAAAGTCCATCTATATTCCATGCATTTGAGTTTAAACATAGTCAGTTTTACCCAAAGAAAGTTAGTTTTGGAATATTGGACCAAAATTGGTGAAAAGCATGTGACATCTTTTCTCCATGATCACTCATTTTATCTTGGTTGCAAGCCAAAACAATGTCTAGTCCAACAAAACTTAGCTTCATGACTGATTTCCAGGAGGCTGTAAAAAAGAAAATGGTCTCCATGGGCTTCCTTGTTTTGCTCTTGCCTTGCTCTTGCCACTTCCTAGTCTGCTTGCTCCTTACCAGGGAGCCTGTGCAAAATAAAAACAAAGCATATGATTTCCCCCCTCTCTCATCTCTGACTTTAGACACCACAAAAGTCCTGTCTATAATATGTTTCCTCCTTTAATCTAGCTTTGTTTCTTGCAACAAAGGGTCCTAATTCTTTTTTATTTTTTATTATTTTATTTATTTTTTGAGGGGGCAGAGAGAGGAAGGCAGAGGGAGAAGGAGAGAGAATCTGAAGCAGGCTTCATGGGCAGCGCAGAGCCTGCTGCAGGGTCTGTCTCATGACCCTGAGGTCACAACCTGAACTGAAATCAAGAGTTGGGAGCTTCACCAACTGAGCCACCCAAGTATTCCAAAGGGTCCTAATTCTTCATGTAGATTTTTAGAGTCTCAGCTTTCTCATTCCTAAAATTCGTGAAGTGGTGGTTTAAATGAGACAGTAGATGGGAGGCACCTGAAATAGTGTAGAACCTCAAAAAATGATCTTTCTTGTCTCTTCTCTCCTCAACCCATTCAAGATGACTTACAGACCTTTGCTTCCAGGTGGTATCTCTCTCCTAACCCCTAGACACATTTACCCGCTAACCTGATGAATGTCTTCATGGACGAATCCTAACTGCATCTCAAATTGAACAGGTCCCCTGACGGTCTCTGGCCCCAATTCTGCTAGAGCTCCCCGGCTCTATCTCATAGACAACTCTGTTTCCCTATGTTGGTGAATGGTGATCCCAAAGTTCCCTCTGAGTCTCCCTCTTGCTCTTGCATCTCATCCTCCCTATGGTATGCTGGTAATTCTCTTCTCGAAGATACCTGCCTGCAGGCTCTCCTCCACTGGCACTGCTGCTGGCAGAGGTCGCCCTGGCATCCTCCTCATGGTTGACTGCAAGAACCTCTTCCTCAACTGTTCAGTGCAGCATAAAACTCAAACTCCTCTGGGTAACACACAAGACCCTTCATGACCCGGCCTTCCTCTCTCCTGGATCCCATCTCTCACGTCTCCCCATATCTTTCCCAAGGCCACCTCTTGGCTGACTTGTGCCTCCCTCCCTGTAGGGCTTGCTTACCAAGTCCTCCTGGAGGACCCCAGCCCCTCAAAAGGAAGAGTAGCCTGAGCTTATCTCTACTAGTGCATTTCATCGGTTGCTTTTATATATTTAGTCCCTAATAGCTTGTGAGGGCAGGATGCGTGTTTTCAAAGCTCTGTCTGTCCCAGGGCTCCATTGATGGTAACTGAACGAATGAACATGATCACTTGTGCTTTCACTGCAGGCAAGTGGGATTCTCAGTTTCTACTCCTATAACTCAAAGAGGTTTCTTTTCAGGCATCCTTTTCATCCCGGGTCTTCCTATATTAAACATATTTAAGGAAAAGTTTTAACTCTCCAAGAAATCACCTCCTTCATTTTCATTTATACTGTGTCCTTTCCCCGTCTTTGCTCACATGGATGCATAGCTTATTTGTCTCTAATTATAGGAGTGTAGAAAATATCGTCATATTTTTATTTCACACATCCTACAGTTTTTCTCATCAGGATTTTCTTAATTATCTTCTTAATGGTTTCCAAATTGTCTACCTACTTAGGACACAGCAGTTTTCATAACTGTTCTCCTTTGGGGTAGAACAGCTTTTCCTTCCTGCTTCCACTTACTGGGCACTAAGCACTTTGTATCAGAGGCCCCCCCCCCCCCTTCCCTGTCATTTTGTAAATGAGGAAGCTGATGATGAGCTGGGTGGAGTCACTTCCTCAAGCAGAGGCAGGACTACCTCTCAAGTGCACCTAATCCCAAACACCAATATTCTTGACTACTGTAGCATACCACCATTACCACAAACGAGGTTCTCTCCTTTGGGGTGATGCCCTAAGAGAAAGTCTCGGAAGAGGAGGGCTTTGCCACTCGCCCATGCATCACTGAATGCACTAATATGTTGCTGCTCATCACCACCTCACTATCCTTTGCTAATTGCCTCACCACACTCTGCAAGTTTCACAGTTTTAAATAATACCAATTTTAATTTTTGTGCCTTGCATGTGAAGCTTTGTTTTACTGACTCTTACCATTTGCAGATATTTTTCTGTGAGATCTATTCTTTAGCATTGACTCTTTATGCCCTGGGCTTGGTATTTACTGTTTGCATGTAAACCGTGATTTGCCAATCTATTTCTTCTATGATGACCACTGCTCCAGCCCTTGTCCTGTCGTTCCATATTATCAGTTCTTATTTTGCGATCATCCTCTCTCTGTGTGTGGTGTAAACTGTTTAAGATGATTAGCAAATTGCCATCCTGTCCTGCCACTTATTAAATAAATCTTCCTTTTGTTGAGTGCACTGACATAGAAAGAGTGCTTTTGGAGAAAGAAGATGTGGGTTAGGAGCCTGGCTGAGGGAATCCATCCTGTTGTATTTAGGGACAGCTTTTCCCAAGGGGAAGTGCACATTCTCTTCTGCTCCTCCAGCAGGGCTCAGAGATGTGGGACACAGGGAGAAACTGAAGCACCCCATGCCTCATCCCACACACCCACCCATGTCCCACCCACAGGGCACCCCTGTCTTTGTTCACGTTGAAGCTGCAAGACACAGAAAAGTCAGCCAGCCATCTCCCAAAGGACCTCAGGTGGCCCAAGGCAATGAATATTGCTGGTCTTGAGAGGCAGACCTGGAGCAGTTGGCTGGATGTCTTAACAACCAATGTCTGGCTAAATTGTGAAATAAATGTTTCTAAGCCAATTCTATAGTTGGGCCTAGATGGAAAAAATGAATTAGGGGCTTCAAACATTCTATTGAGGAAAAAAATTTACCCTTCCTTTTCCCTACCTCCATTATTATCCACCACTCCCTCCCCCCATCTTTTCTTTGTGATCTTAGCTCTGTCCATGTCATTTTATAGGATATATTTCAAAATAGTTGTGTCAGGATTGAAGGGAGAGCAAACTTAACTATATGATAGAATCACCAATGGGACAAAGAAGAAACCAGTAACTGAGAAAGAAGTAAAAAGTGTAAAGATTGGGAAAAAAAGAAATAGAAGACCCATTATTTGCAATGACGTATTTGTACAAATAAAATTCCAAAAGAATCTATGGATAATTTTTTAGAATTTATAAGAGAGTTTGGTGGGTCACCATGCTGGCATCAGTGGCATCTACATATCACTGACAGATTGCATTTTCCAAAGAGCCCATGGCAATCTCTGCCATCCCATCACTCACCCTCTGCAGTGTGAGTAACCACTTCCTCATCAAGAG
Organism: Canis aureus; assembly: GCF_053574225.1. Lineage (NCBI taxonomy): Eukaryota > Metazoa > Chordata > Mammalia > Carnivora > Canidae > Canis > Canis aureus. The sequence goes on from NC_135611.1 coordinate 50,368,694, forward strand.
ATGGGGTTCCCTCCTCCTCCCCTTTTACCTGGGTGGCCGACTTGACTGTAACTGATAGAATGTGATAGAAATGATGCTGTGGAAGTCCCAGGGCTTAGTCAGAAAAGGCCAGGCAGCTTCCTCCTGGCTCTTTGAATACTCCTGGGCTCTGCAAGGTTGCTCTCAGTGTCCCCTTTCTCAGAACCATGTGGCTAAGCTGTGAGAAGCACAAGCACACGAGAGGTCATATGAAGGACTTCTGTGGACAGTCCCAGAGGGAACCAGCCTGTGAGTCAATCCAGGCCCCATGCCCTCACAAGAACAAAGAAGCCTCCAGATGGTTCCTTAGCCATGTGAGTCACCCCCAGTTGTTCAAGTCTTCTCAGCTGAGGCCCCAAACATTTTGGAGCAGAAAGGAGTCCTTCTCACTTTGCCTTTTCTAGCTCATCCACAGACTCTATGAGCATAAAAGAATGGTGGCTATTTCACAACGCTGAGCTTGGGGTAGTTTGTCATAGAGCTTTGCAACATCAAAATATAACACCCATAGGCAGCCTGGGTGGCTCAGTGGTTTAGCGCCGCCTTCAGCCCAGGGCCTGATCCTGGAGACCCAGAATCGAGTCCCGTGTCAGGCTTCCTGCATGGAGCCTGCTTCTCCCTCTGCCTGTGTCTCTGCTGCTCTCTCTCTCTCTCTCTCTGTGTCTGTGTGTCTCTCATGAATAAAGAAATAAAATCTTTTTAAAAAAAATACACCCATAATGGGCAATTATAAAAAAAGAAATTTAAAAAAAGGCATATTTACAATAGTATTTAAAAAACTCAAATATCTAAGAAGGGCTCTGATGAGAGAAGGGTAAGACCTTTATATAAGAAACTATAAAGCTCTAATAAGAGAAATTAAAGATTTAAATCAATGGGAGAATACGGACACAAATTCAAATATTCAAGTGAAGATGTAAATTTTCCCTAAACTGATCTGTAATTTTAATGCAACTCATTCAAATCCAGCGGATGTGTAAGTTGATCCTAATATTTACATGGAAATGCAAAGAGCCAACAGAATAAGGAGGGAAGACCTGCCATTTCAGATCCAAGAGCTATGGGTGTGTATTATAAAGCTACATTGATTAGGACAGTGCAAGAATAAACAATAGACCAATGGAGCAGAATGGAAAGCCCAGAAATAGATCTATGTATTTAAGGGCACTTGATTTATGATGATAGTGGCACTACAGGACAGTTAGGAAGGAATAGTTAGTAAAATAAATATATATATTAATAAAGTGTTCCTGAGTCATTTGGATGGCCACAGTAAAAGCAGAACTTGACTGCTTCCTCAAGCCATATGTGGAAGTCATTCCCAGGTGCATTGTAGATTTCTATATGAAAGATAAAACAATAAAAAATCGTGAAGACAAAATGGAAACTATCGCCATGGCTTTGTGATGGAAAATAGGATTCAAAAGCATTAACCATATAGGAAAAGACTAGGAAATTGGATTGCTCCACAATGAAGCAGTTCTGCTCATCAAAATGCATTAAGAGTCAAAAGGCAAGCGATACAGAGTGAGAAGATCTTTGTTATGTGAATGACTAAGAGTCCTTAGCTAGAAGGTATTAAGAGTACCTTCAAATCAGTAAGAAAAAGTCAACCCCAATAGAAAATGTGAAAAATCTGAATAGAAACTTCACAAAAGAGAGTATCCAAGTCATCAACACACATTTGAAAAGATGACTAACCACATGCCCATCCGAATAGCTAATGTACAAAGGATGAAATGTACCAGCTGTTGAGGAGACTATGTGGTGCTTGGAACAAACACCCTAGAGGCAGGTCAAGAGATGGGGCACTTTGGACAGTCCTGTAATGTGTCTTGATAAGGTGGAAGATATGCATCCCCCCATGACCTAGCAATTCTACATTTAGGCATATGCCCAACAGAAATGCACTCACATGATTCAGCAGTCTTCACAGCAACATTATGTGAACCAGCAAGCAATTGCAATGACCTGATCCGCAGCTACAGGCATTGTGTAGAGAGCATATAAAGAAAACAGTGGTGTAGGTATGCTATATGATGCCGTTCAGCAATGGGAATAAATGGAACTCAACTAAATGCAGAAACATTTTTAAAAATGTCACAGGGGCTTCTAGGTGACTCAGTTAAGCATCCAACTCTTGGTTTCTGCTCATGATCTTAGGGTCTTGAGATTGAGCCCCGAGTCTGGCTCCATGCTAAGCAGGGTGTCTGCTTGAGATTCTTTCCCTTTCCCTCTGTGCCTCCATCTCTCTCTGAAATAAATCTTTCAAAAAAATGTCACAAATATAATTTTGATCCAAAGAAGCCAAACCCCAGAGACAACCTATTCTATGATCCACTGCTATGTTCAAAACCTGGAGAAGTAGCCCTTGTGTTAGAAGTTAAGTTACAAAAAAAAAAAGTTATGTTACAAGTCTATATGGTTACCTTTGGAGATGTGTGAGCGTAGCAAACAGGAAAGGATAAGGAGAGATACTGGTAATGTTCCATTTCTTGTTTTGGTAGTCAAGTAGTCATTATATGGGTGGATCCACTCTGAGGACGGTCCCTGATATGTATATGCCTAGGATGTGTGCGCTTTCTCCACAGGCATGTTATTTCCATAAAAAAAGTTAAAAGGAAGTTGAAACTATTCACTCCAATTTTTCTATTTGAAAAACAGATTTGAAGCTTTCTCAGCCCAATATTAAAATGGAAGTAAATTTCTCTTTGATTAGGTCACCCAGGAATGGTACTGAGCCTAGCTTTGGTTTATGAAAAGGGCTTTAGGAATATTGTAGGTAAGATGGTCTAATATAATCAGTATAAACTAAAATAGTTTGCATTTATTTAGAAATTCTTTGTGCAATTGTTTTGTGAGTCCCCTCCCCAGGGTTCTACTTTGATTTTCTCTTTATTATAAGGATGTATCTTATCTTATAGTTTAGTATTCTTTATAATAAACACTAATCTAGTGTATCATGCCTCTACTACTTAATACCAACTCTCTACAGACAGGATCGATAATATTGCCAGGAACCAATTACATGATCTAGTTTGATTCTGGGAAGATGTTGCACCTTGCAGGCATATAACTTGGACTAAGAAGTACCTCGACCAGAAAGTAGTTTTAAGATTATGAGCTTCCTATGTTATCATCATAGGAACAGCCAAAATGTTTGGCCAGGACAGAGAAGTAAACTCTTACCTGATTTTCAAATATCTATTGAAGCAAAACCACACCCTTAACAGAAATGAATTTCACTTTTCTTGGGAAAACCTGGTACTAGTTAAATTATTTTCTTGGGACCCAGAGGTCAGCATCTCTCACTTACTTCCCCCCAAATGGAAATAACTCTAGTTTATTGTGTACTCATTGCTAAGTAATTACGTTCATATTTCATTTGTGTTTTACAACACCTCTTTGGCATAGCATCCATATTTAAAAAAAAAAGAAAGAAAGAAAGAAACTGAGGCTCAGAGAAGCTGAGAGCATCCCACAAAGGAAGTACAGTTGGACCTTCATCCATGTCAGTTAGCCTGAAGCCTTTGCCCTCGACATCATGTCACCTTGCCCAGGATCATACACTGACCCAGTGCAGTGAGTCCTGAGGCTGCTGAGGAGAGAGGGGTCAGAGACTAGTCCCAACCTGGTTCCTTTGTGTCTTATTTATGTCAAGATGAGTAAGTCCCCTTTCAGCAAACAACTTTGATTCGTTCTTCTCTTATCTCACTCCTAGAACGTGACATCCCCAGGATCCTCCAGGACTGCAACTGACAACTTCACCCGTGAAAATAGCTATTGATAACCAAGTGATAGCACTTAGAGCCCCAATCACAGTGAATTTCATTCCTTCAGTGTCACGTGACTCCTTGTGGGTTCATTAGCTCTCAGGAGATGAATACGAAGCTACAGAGCCCAAGAACAAACAGCTCTTTCCTGGCCAGGAAGTTAATGATTGGCTCTGGGAAGGCTAATCTCTGGAAACTGCCTCGGTGGCTCCTGGCTCCGTGGTAAATTGACACATTTCCCTGGGACTCCACCCAACTGGAGAAACAGGGCACCCACTTCTTGCATTTAACCCGCCTGCATTTAATTTTGAGGGATAGAAAGGGGGTGGGAAGGAAGGAATCAAAGGATGATTAAAGCTCTTAAATGATTTCTTTTCTGTTCCACCCAGTGAACCATGCCCTGGAAGAGCATGAACCGACCTGAATCTGTTTCCTGCAATCCTCTCTGTTCGCCAAAGCCACACACATTCATTCACTTATTCATCCAACAAAAATGTATGCCAGCTGTGAGGCAGGCCCTCTTCTCGGTGCCTGGCACACATCAGGGAATCAAGCAAAGATTCCTGGAGATTGTGGGGCTTTCTGGTGGGAAGAGCCTGAAAACAAATGATAATTTAATGAGTATTTTTATAATACAGTAGAAGTTGATATCTCTGGAAAAATGACAAGAAGAGTCAGAAAAAGGGTGTCTGGAGTGTCCAGGGTGGTATGTAGGTTAGAATGTGAATAAGATGGTCAGTAGCCATGTTTGAGAAGGTGAGATTTGAGCAAGGATTTGGGCAGGGGCAGGACTTCTCCAGGTGGAGGGGTATCTGAGCACAGGGCATTCTGGGAAAGAGGAAGGGGTGCCAGAACCAAGCATCGAGAACATGCTGGCTTATTGGAGGAACAAGGAGGCTACAGAAGCATGTGACTGGAGGGGCAGCAGGAGCAGATATCACCTGAGGGGACCCAGGGTACTGGGTAATGAGGGTTTTGCAGGATGATATAAGGACTTTTGGCTTTTAGGCTGAGTGGCATGGGGAACCATGGTGGGCTGAAAAGTGGCAAGCATGACTGATCTTGCTGGTATATTAAGAAAAGACTGTATGGGATCCAGGATGAAGCAGAGGATGAGTAGGGGATGTTTGCAGGGATCCAGCAAGTGATGCAGGTAGCAGACCAGCTGGGACCAGAGCATGAGAAAAGCGAAGAATCATGAGCTTGAGGATTTGGCTGAGCAGGTAAGAACAAAATTACCTGTGAATAGAGCACTTATTTGAGGTAAAGATGAGGCTTGTTTTTGATATGTCGAGGTGGAGACATCCATTAATTATCCATGTGGCAATGGGGTGTAGGCAACAGGGGTGTGAGGTTCAGGGGAGGACGATCCAGGCTGGAGATAAACATTTTAGGAGGAGTCAGCATCTAGATGGCATAAAAGCCCTGAAACTGGATGAGATCATTTTCAGGTTGGCAGATAAAATGCAGGATGCCTGATTAAATTTGAATTTAGATAAAGAGTTTTTATCGTATGTATGTCTCATGCAATATTTACTTGTTAACCAAGTCAAGTAAATATTTGGCCCCATGGAATATTGGGGACATATTTATACTACAAAATTATTAGTTGTTTGTCTGAAACTCTCTTTAACAGGGACTTCTGTACTCCTGTTTTGAAAATGTGGCAATGCTGGGTTGAGAGAGAGTGCCGGCAAGGGGAAGGTCTGAAGACTGCAATGGAGATCTGAGCAGTGGGGGGTCAGGCAAAAGAGAGGGAAGGAGCATATGAAGGGGTCAGAGAGTCCATGAGGTGAGAGGAAGACAATCCAAGTGTATGGGGTCCTGGAACCCAGAGGGAGAAAGCAGTAATGAGGAGGAGGTGATTCACTGCTCTCCAGGAACACAAGAGGACTGAAGTTGACTATGGGATCTGGCTGCTGGTGGCCCTGACAGCGCAGCCACGGCCCAGTGCCTGGGCATCTTGCAATGCTGAGTGTGAGCCCAGAGCTTAGAGATTAGTGGTCTTCTTCCTCCTGGGGCCTGACATGCGGGTCCTTAGCTGGATTGATGGAAGGGGTCAGGATGACTTTCACCTTTGTGTTCAGGTAGACACTTTCCACCTCGAAGGTGGCCTAGAAGGAACACAATCAGTGGGGTTTTAAATAAGTTCACTGGACACCTCTGTCAGAAAAGACAATCCTGAGCATGGACACAGGATTGAAGTAGGTGAACGTGATGTGCATTGACGAAAACAGGGAGGCTGGCCGACAAGGGAAGAACTCAGGGTCGCCTGATGTGCTGAGCCTCATTTCTGAGAAGCATGGGAAGCAGGAAGTTCCCCCCGCTGGGAGCCATGATTGTTCCAGGGCTGGAAGGGCCCACATGCCACGGTATTCTTAGCTTTTTTTCCAATGGCAAGCACATTTTTTTTTTCCTAGAAAAAGAAACAGCAGTGGTACCATTTGAATCCTTCAATTTTTTAAAAAATGTGGTTGTTACCATTAAGTTCCTTAATTCAAGAAAAACACAACGTTCTTTCTTCACTTGAAAGCAATGAGATATAAACCCTGTCATGTCCCCTGAATAAGACTTGCTTCTTAGAAGTAAAAATGAAACAAAACTAATAAAAGCAAACATTCAACACATAGCTTGGCTTTTGCTGCAGTCCTGAATGTGGGAGGTGAGGTGATGTTTGCAAGGGTGTAATATCACCCCACACACAGGACATTCACTTACTTTGAGAACAAGCCAGGGCTGCGACTCAAAAGAACATTCTGCCTCACAGTTGATAACACAGAGCTCATCTTTGTCTCTCATCCAAATAATATCATGACTGGAGACCTTAGTCAGCCTTTTGTACCAGAAAACAAGCTGGAGAACACGACTGTACATAATTGCAAGTTGTTAGGGGTATTACATTTGTCTTTAAAAGAAAAAGTAAAAAATAAATAAATAAAAAGAAAAGAAAAGAAAAAGTAGTAATATTTACTGCTACAACATGGTGGCTATGTATATGATCTATCTACTTAAATCTAAATACGTTATGTTTTTACAAGTTATCCCCCTAAAAAACTCAATGACATGGCCTTTGAAAAATATTTCGCAAAGATCTGTGTAACCTAATTATTATATAACTTCATCTATCTGTGAAAGCTTTTTGCATATTGTACATTTAATTGGATAGAGATGTCTGGTTACCTATAACATTGTCCTTTTTTAAAAAAGAATCAAAAAAATTATTTAATTGAATTAAGATAAATGGAAGATAATACATATTTATAAATTGTGGAAATTTATTTATTTTGGTGCAACTTGGTTACCAAATTGAATGAATCTAATCTATTTCTTCTAACATCTAGTGATTCTTGAATAAGTGCTATTCACTGTTTGCCATCTTCCCAAGAGTAAGTGGTGAGGCCCTACTGCACACAGCCTGCCAACTCAGTCTCTTATCTATATCAGAGCTGTGGTTCTCAAACTTTGAGGCACTCCAGAATCATCTGTAGGGGTGGTTCAACCACAGAGCTCTGGGCCCCACCCCAGTGCCAGGGTTTCTCATTTAGTAGGTCTGGGTGGGGCCTGAAAAGTTGCCTATCTAACAAGTTCCCAGGTGAGGCAGATGCTGCCGGCTAGGGGACCACACCCCACCTGGAGAAGGGCAATCACAGAGCTTATCTACAGAGTTCTCCACACTGAACCATGCAGGGGCTACAAGAAGCGTCTGACCCCAGCTCCTCATTTTATAGATGAGAAACCACAATGCAGGTGAATAAATGTCAGTGTCCCTCCAGGACCTAGGCCCAGAGTCCATGTCCAGTCTCCCAGAATTCCAGAGTGGCTCATTGTCATTTCCATCCACTGACATTTCCCTCCTGTCTTTTCTAGACAGGGAGGGACTCATTCTTCTTTTCCTCTTTAAGTCAAAGGGAGCCTATTTTTATATTGCTTAAATTATGCACATTCTTTCCTCCTTTTGATGACAGGCAGAAAGGAGCTTGAATTAGAGCTAGAGGGATGACATAGCCACTGTGAACATCAAGAATGTTCATGTTTCTGGCTATACCTCTTTGAACTTGAACCTCAGTGTTGCTTCTCTATCTCAGTTGGAAAAAGCACACGTCATGATACCCATAGTCCTTTAGGAAGATCCTTCCCACCGGCTCCTGCTGAGCCCTGAGAGAATTCTCAGGTGGTATCACATGTGGCTGCTCGTATTCTGGTCCACATGACTCTATCCCTCTACAGGGCAAGAGACTCACTCCCGGTCACCGGGGAGGGCATTTAGCTGCTCCCGATGCCCTCTTCCCACTCTGCCCAGGCATCCCCCCTGTAAGGGCCCATGTTGCTATAGTTAGGGTAATTCTGGGAGGGCTCCCCACTCCCCAGAAGTGAGACTTGCTCTCATTTCCTCTACACTTGGATTTCCACATCTCTCTTGGGAGTTCAACTGTCTCCGGTCAGGGCTTGGCAGGTGGTTGATGCATTAGGCAGTAAACCCTGTCCCTCACTCCCTACTCCTGTCCCTAGACAGGGAAACAGGTTTTACACTATAACAAATTCACTAGACTCTTATTTGTGGCAACAGCTGGATAGATAAACAAAATGTGGTATATTCATGCAATGAAATGTTCTGACACATGATACAACATAAATGAACCTTGAAAACATTATGTTAAGTGAAGCAGGTTGGACACAAGAGGGTAAATATTGCATGAGGCAAATTCATAGCGATGGAAAGTAGAATGGTGTTGCCAGGGGTTAAGGGGCACAGAGAAATGAGGGGTTGTTTTTAATGAAGACAGACTTTCAGGTTTTCAAGATGAAAAGAGTTCAGGAGATTGGTTGCACAATAATATGAATATGCTTACCATGCTGAGCCGTATACATAAAATTAAGTAAAGTGACAAATTTTATGTTATGTGTATTTTACAATAGTTAAAAAAGTTTTAAAAAGAAAAAGAAAAAAAATAATGGAGAAAGGAATGACATCTGACACATGCTACAACATGGATGAACCTTGAAATCATAATGCTCAGTGAAATAAGCCAGACACAAAGGACACATGTTGTGTGATCCCGCTTATATGGGGCATCTGCAAACAGACAAGTTCACAGAGACGGTATAACAGAGGTTGCCAGGGGCTGGGAGGGGGGTAATGAGGAAATTTGGTTTAATGGGGACAGAGTTTCTGTTTGAGATGATGGGAAAGTCCTGGACATGGATGGTGGTCATGGCTGCATGTCATGAATGTACCTAATGCCATTACATTGTACACTGAAAAAGAGTGATGTGTACAATTTTATGTTGTGTCTTATCACAATAAAAAAAATGAAAAAAAAAAGTCAAGAGCTAAGCAGTGACTCTTTCTGTCTCTTGTTCTGTGGATGATCCGGGCTTCCTGGGGAGGAGAATCCCAGGCTAAGGGACGGAGACTAATGATTGTGCTGAAAAGAGCAGGCTGTGTCCTTGTGCAAAGGCTCTGGGCCCAGGGCAGTGGAAGTCACTAGCTGTGCAGGACTTGGTGGCGAGGGGTGGTCCTCCGCATTAGGAGCAGCATTGTGCTCTTCTCACCCACTCCTGGAGCCACAGCCTGCAGAAACAGAAGTCAACCCTAGCGTCTCAGCAGAACCTAGGTGATGGGATTCCGGTCCCGTCTGTCACTCACAATGCCATAACCTCCATGTTGGGCAAGTCACTTGGCTCAGAGTTTTGGTTTTCTGACTGCAAAATGAAGGCCTTGGTCTGGATTATTTTACAAATTCCTTGAAACTCCAACATGCTGCGAATCAACTGAAACCTCATAGGCCCCCTACAAACGTTTGTTGAATGAGTCAATGGAAGCATTTGTATTTGTGCTCTCCTGAGAGGACACTGAGGCAGAGTCACCGGGTCCTCTTCAGGGCAGGGAGGAGCCGGGCAATTCCGAGCATAGGCATCATCTCCTGTCAACAGGATGTCTGGGGACATCTTATTACTACAGGAAGTCACAGAGTGAAATCAGTGGTTCCAGTGTTCCAGACAATTGATACTGAGAGATTTATTCCTTTTCTTTAAAATGCTCATCTTAGAATGGAAACGAACCAGCCAAACATGTGGAAGAAGGACCTGGAGTCTAGAATAGCCCTGGCGTGGGAAGTGAAGGCAGGGGGTCCAGAGCAGAGAGGGGCTTTCCTCAGGCACTTCCCTCTATAGTCTGCCTCGAGCTCTGTGCATATGTCGAGCAGGCGGGCACCTGCTGGCGCTGCCAAGCTGTTCTTACCTATTTACCTTATTTACCCCTTGAGGGGTAAATAAACCAGAAGAAATGAATGCATCTTTACCTAAGAGCAAGGGAAAACCTTCATGTCCTTTCATGTTAATGTTGAAACCATTTCAATTTTCAAATAATTTAGAGACAGATAAGATTACCTACAGATTCACAATATTCAGAAACCACTGACGTCTTAGGAAGGAAGACTAACCACATTATAAATACCCAAGTTTTGCTTTCTTACCCAAGCTTCTGAAAGAAAGCTGGGATTGATTAGATATGATATGCCAACTCTCCACGCTGTTACATGAAATAACATGCTGTTTCAACCTGTGGAACTTCCTGACCTTGAAAATACACAATACGTAATCTTCCTGTGCCCGGAAGGTCCTGAAGAAGTAATGCTGCAGAGACACATACCATTTGTCCCCATTGGGCATTATAAGGAATAAGAGGTCCCACTAACATTCATGCCCATTGTCTGAACCTTACATCTGTAAACAACAAAGTGGTTCTCAAATTCCAATAACTCTGAGGGGAACGTTTCTACAATAGATCACATGTTTGCCTGTTTTCTTAACTAGAATAATCAGAACATAATTCAATCTTTTTTCTTGTTGACTCACTATGAATCATCATTATGAATCAAAAACCATAGGATTTTAGTACCAAAAGGACCCTTAGAAAGCAGCTAGCTCCATTTTTAGATGCACAAATGGAGGCATGACAGGAGTGGAAGGCAGGAGCATGCTGCTGGGTTCAAAGGGAGCTGGTCCAGAGACCACAGTTGCAGTTCTTGAACCAAGGTCCAGACCGCTGTAGCCTGGGCCCCCTGCCCTCCCAACTGGTGAGTAGGAAGGTGCTCTGAAGACACTGGACACCCTGCAAAGGCCCATTTCCCATTTGCACAGTGGGCCCAGATTCTCGACGCATTTTGCATCTGCTGTTATGGTTTTTCTAGCTGTGTTCTCACCTAGTGTTTGTAACTCTTTGGGTGCGTGGGGAGTAAAAGTGTTGTCTGCTTCTAAATGTAACCCTAGTTTCCTCAGTTGGGACTTCCATTCTGCTATCAAATGTCAGAGATGGGGTCCCACTGGGGTCTTCCTGCCGTGAGCCCCTGGGTCATTTTCCTGGGCATGGGGCTACTTTCTTTTCCTTTTGTGCTGCCTCTTGCATCTCCCCTTCTCTTATTGCTCCAAGGATGAGTAGAAAGTCTGTTTCACCTTTTTTGTTGTTGTTGTCTCTCCAGTTGGGGGTTTCGGCCCTGTATTCGTTTGCTAGGGCTGTCAGAATAAAGTACCACAAACTGGGAGGCTTCAACAAAAGAAAGTCATTGTCTCCCAGTCCTGGAGGCTGGAGCAAGGTGTCGGCAGGGTTGGCTTCTCCTTGGCTTGTAGATGGCAGTCTTCTCTCTGAGTCTTCTCATGACTGTCCTCCGTGCCTCTATCCTTATCCTCTCCCCTAATAAAGTCACCAATCATTGGATTAGGGACCACTCTAATGACTCCATTTTAATTAATCACCTCTTTTGAACACCCTGTCCCCAAATGCAGTTACATTCTGAGGGCCTGGGGGTTAGGACTTCGGCATATGAATTTGGAGAGGTGACACAATGCAGTCCATAACAGGTCTTTTTCACTTTTATAGTTACCATGAATCACTCTGGGGAACAAAGACAATTAAAATGGTTCCAGAATTTCATAAAATTCTTATAGTTAAGGTCTTTGAATAATAATTGGCAGACTTGCTCTAGGATGATAACTAGAATGAAGAATAATTGATAGATGCATTCATCCTGAAAGGATCTGTTCGCACATCATTCCAACAAAGGCAGTGATTGATACCACAAACTTGGGCCTGGAGACTCTTTTCTTGGCTTTGCAGGGGTGGGAAGAAAGGGGGACGCTAGCTGGCTGCCTCTGGGCTGCAGAACAGGGGGTACACGGAGACAGCTGCAGGGATATAGAGCCCAGACCACCCAGAAATGGTGGCCCTAGGAGCTAGGATGAAGCTTGGAATTTCTGGGGGCTGACAGTTATTGCCAAGGGATCAATCCCCTCTTAGTCCTGAGCCTTTCCCCTTCACTGACAATGGGCTAAGAAAAAGCATCAGTTAACTGATTGCTGGGAAGCAATTACAAACCAACTGGGTAAAAGATATAGTGAGAACAAAAAGTTCTTTGTAGGGATAGAGGGCTCAGAACTTGACATCTGGCCCCCAGAAGAGTCTGCTAACTGTTCAGTCCCCACAGCTGCTTCCTAAGTCTTGCCCAGAAACTTGAGTGTTGTCCTTCTACTTTCTGCCTTCATAGAGACCCTAACATTCAGTCTACCTGTTTGTCTGTGCTCTTTAATGTCAGAACTCTCCATGTCTCAGTGACTCTCTTGTCCTTGTGCCACCACAGGGCTGGCTGATGGAGGGAAGGATGCACGTACTCCTCCATCCAACACCCACCCAACATGCATCCACTCTACCCAACATCCATCCAACAAGTATCCATCCACTCTTCCACTCAACATCCACCCAACATCTATCCACTCCTCCAACATCCATCCTTTTACACAAGCAGAGCATCATGGGTCACTCTTTTTTCCTTAATTTTTTTCTTTTCTTTCTTTCTTTCTTTCTTTCTTTCTTTCTTTCTTTCTTTCTTTCTTTCTTTCTTTCTCTTTCTTTCTTTCTTTCTTTCTTTTTCTTTTTCTTTCTTTTTTTTTTTTTTTTACTAAAGATGAATACCTGAGAAGCCTGACAACTAAGACAGAGAATACTGAGGTCTAAAAGTGTTCAGCAAGCTCGGTGTAACTACCTGCCTGAATTTCAAAACTGGTCTAGGTGATTGTAATGGCTCCTCTATGATTTCCTTCTCTCTTGGGTCCTGTACAGGTGAAGTGTTTTTACCTAAGAAACATGTTACCTAAAAAGAGGGAAAAGCCATTTTGTGGGAGAGAATCAATTGATATCTTTTTAGAAATCACTCTAAAAGGGATACTCAGAGGCACCTGGGTGCCTGAGCACCTGAGCGTCTGCCTTTGGTTTAGGTCATGATCCTAGGGTTCTGGGATCGAATCCCACATTGGGCTCCCTGCTGGGAACCTGCTTCTTCCTCTGCCTATGTCTTTGCCTCTCTCTCTCTCTCTCTCTCTCTCTTTCTCTGTCTCTCATGAATAAATAAGTAAAATCTTAAAAGAAAAAAAAAGAAAGAGATACTGAGGAAAATGTGCATTCATTAAGAAATTTAAATGATCTCCTAGACAAAGCCCTGGTTATATATGGGTTAGAAGGAAGCTTTGCAATGCTAGAAAAATCTAGTTCAGGGAAAAAGCAAGGGTCTGTGAATTTGAGTTTTCACACTGGCCATTGTCTAGCAAATTGGCTCTTTGTTTCCACACCCGAAAACAAAGTATTGGCTGGGAATCAGCCATTAAAATTCCCCTGGGGAACAGGGAATCCTACACCAGTCTTCCTAAATTAATTTTACTCTTGTCTTGCAAATTTAATCTGCATAAAGACATCAGCTCTTGTTCATCTTCAGGCCAGAATCCCATTCAGAAGAACTACAGTAATTCAAAGTAACTTGAGCCTTCACTGCCATGTCTCTGAGCGAGTATGTTCCTAATACATTCCAACTTCTCCTAAAATCCTCTCTCCCCATTCCTTTTTGCTCTCAAAATCTCATACAGCTCATGTGGCAATTGTTTCCAACTCCTTGTCTTTCCCCAGACCCCCAAAGCCTAAGACTTCAGTTTTTCTGGTGCTCAGCCCTCTTCTAGATCTCTTTTTCTTTTTCCCATGAGAAGTTGTTCAGCCCTGAAGGTCAATCCAATTCAGTTTCAGTTTGCCTTTCCAGCTTTGCCATTTTTTCATCTGTCCCTGACCCTTGGATCCAACTGCTTTAGCCAACATCTAAACGCCCCCGTAGTAGCTGCTTAGCCAAGGGGGAAGAACGCTCATATGTTATTCAGTTTGTTCTTCTTATCACTTAATGTTGGTTGTCAACTCGGCATCCACTGTCTGGCAGGGGAAGGATAAAAGAAAACAATTTAAAATTGTTTTTGAAATAGTCTGGTAGCATTGCGCTTATCACTTTGGGAAAAACATTGTTGCTTCTAAATGTTGAAAAGGTCTAAATCATAAAAAGGCATTTAATTGCCTTAAGAAAGCCAGTACTCTTGGGTGAAAAATCAAGGAAAAAAAAGAAAAAGCCATTTACTTTATTTTCATCATTTAATATGATTACATATACATTAGAATTCTGTTCTGATCAATCTATCAAACACCGAAGAGATAACCTCCAGTAAAAGGTGTGAAGGATGAAAATGTGAAGATAGGTCTTACTGAACACAAGCCCTGGCTCTCAGCTCCCATTCTCAGAGGCATCTCTGACTCACTTATTCTCTCTGAACCCAACACCCGAATTCTGACCCCAGGGACATTTCTTTTCTTCCTTCCTTCCTTCCTTTCTTCCTTCCTTCCTTCCTTCCTTCCTTCCTTCCTTCCTTTCTTCTTTCTTTCTTTCTTTCTTTGTTTCTTTGTTTCTTTCTTCTTTCTTTCTTTCTTTCTTTCTTTCTTTCTTTCTTTCTTTTTTCTTTCTTTTGATTTTATTTATTTTTTCATGAGAGACACAGAGAGAGAGGCAGAGACACAGGCGGAGGGAGAAGCAGGCTCCCTGTGGGGGACACTGATGCGGGACGCGACCCCAGGACCCCGGGATCACGACCTGAGCCAAAGGTAGACGCTCAACCACTGAGCCACTCAGGTGCCCCTCCTCCACCTTTCTTGTAGGAACTCTGGGTTGTGTTTGCCAAGGGCTTTGATTTTTCCCATCTAGCTCCACAGGACAGAGAGCAGGTCGTTTTCTAGAACAGGGAAGGAGAGGTGCTTATCTGTAGCTCCAAAAGAAAGATTCTGCCTATGAAGACAGAAAGCGCATATGTAGCTGCCTGCTCTGACCCTGACCAAGAACCTCTAGCTTGGATGACCACACAGGATACCCTCCAATATCTTTAAAGTCATTCCATGAGCCAAAAATGATCATTGTGAGAACTCCTAACAGCAACAGCCTTTAAAGAATTTTATGGGCTAGGTTGGTGGGTCAGACAGTCTAGGTGGAAGCCTGGTGAGGTCAGACTGTCTAGGTGGAAGCCTGTGGCAGTGACAGTGAGAATGGGAAGGTGGTGACAAACTCAAGAGGCAGCACAGAAGTTGAGATGGGAGGGCAAGGAGCCCATTAGAGAGAAAGGGAGTGATGCAAGGCACTGTGGAGATAGGAAGTGGTGGTGCCATTAAAAGAAACTAAGAAATGAGAGGAGGCTGCTTTGGTCAAATACATGTTCTGAGCTCTAATCATGTGTTGAGGCATGACAAATCACCATGGCCTGTCTCGATCCAGACTCCCTGATAGCACTGCTCATGACATCCCACAGGAAGGGGTCCAGGAGCAAGAAAAAGGAAACAGCACACCTCAGATGATCTCAAGGAGTGGGGTGAGAAGCAAGGAAGCTATGGGAATCCAGCATGTTCTACCCTGGAATGTACAGCATGTTGGTGTAGAACTGGAAAACTGACCCATTCCAGTTCAGGACTCAACAGTTCAATGACCTTCTGCGGGTTGTGCTCGAGAGCCATGCTTCTGGAACAGGATCTGATCAGAGGACTTCTTAAGTGACTTAAGTCACAGGTTGGGTCTAGCTGCCTCATACACTGTTGGCTTCTCTGGTGTCCAGCTCTGCAGGACTTGCCCTTGGCTTGAACACCCATCCCTGGTACAGGCCATCATATCCAGAGTCCAGGCTGGCTTCCTTGGAAGCATGTGGTACAAGCCCTAGAATCTTTATGTCCCCAATACATTCTATGGCCACTCGCCTTGGTGGTGGGAAGTGCTTTGAGTTTCAAGGTCTATGAGGATTGTGGGAGAGAGACCACATTATGCTGTCTGGGAACAAGAGGCCCCAAAAGACAATGATCACAAATCTCAAAAAAATTAGAGGAAATCATTAAAACAAGATTCCAGAGGATGTAGGAAAGAGTCAAAAGCACAGATGGAGGAAGGTTAGCTTTTTCAGAGCAAAAAAATAGCTCTTTCTGAAAAACTGGAGCAAGTATGATGGACTCAGTTGACTTAAGGATTAAAGATTCAATAAAAGGTTCAGTCAAGTGATTTTTATAACTAAAAGAGACCCTGCGGGTCATCTGCACAGTAGCTGGGACTCGGAATGAATGAGAAGTTATTTCAAGTCAGAGCGAGGCCCCAGTTGGCATTTTAGAGCTGACGACCTTACAGTGGAACATCTAACAAAACGGAGAAATCTGGGCCTGGGACCCCAGATGGCAGACAGGGCTGGAGGTCAGGGCAGGGACCACGCATGGGGGCATTGTTAGCATCACTAGGTGAGGTAACCCCTAGATGAAAAGCATTACAAGGTCATGAACTATGAAACTGGGGCATTAGGAGGTCCACAAAGGGTGTTGACATCACTACCCAGGCCTGGGTAGAGATAAACCTTTGCTTCTGGGTCTGACAGTGAGGCAAGTGTCCTGTGGTTCCGGGAATTCATGGCCACACAGAAAGACTCGGGCTTGGTAATAGAACAGCTGAGGTCTGCACCCTGCATCTGTAGTTGACTAGTGGTGGGGAGAGAATCACAGCTCCTGCTGCTGAGGTGGAGAACATTCTCTCCTGGCTCATCTTTGCTCCCCACCACTCCTGAGAGTGCCTTCCCGACTTCGGATACTGTTACTCATGACACCTGGGGTACTTGCCAGCAGAAAATGGTGCCACCTCTCCGCAGCAGGAACAGAGTGGAGAAGGAAGGCTTTGCAGGTGAACCTTTGTCCCTGGGGAGAAGGCTTGGCCGTCATCCCATCCTGGGTGACTCAGGGGTTGCAGGGGGGCCTCAGCTTTCCTGGCCAAGTCTACACCGACCTGGCCATGAGGTCATCAGAGCCTCACCTGCGGCTTGCTCTAGGTCTGCAGCCCTCTTCCCCCTCCCAACAGGCCCTACTGCTGCTCTTCTCTCTTCCTCCTCTTGTGTGAACACCACCAGCAAAGAAGTTCTGGCCCCTAGTTTCCCAGCAGTGCCGAACCTTCCACAGCAGCAAGGAAGAGCCCCTCAGCCCTTGGTCCAGTCAGGTCTGGCTGGCCAGCTGCATGCCCACATCTGTTTCTATCACCTCTTGTGAAGTCCTTCTGAACAAACACAAAGCAGAGGCATTTGCTTCATCTTCTTTCTTTCTTTCTTCCAGACTTTCTTTCTTTCTTTCTTTCTTCTTTCTTTCTTTCTTTCTTTCTTTCTTTCTTTCTTTCTTTCTTTCTTTCTTTCTTTCTTTCTTTCTTTCTTTCCTTTCTCTTCTTTCTCTCTTTCTTTCTTCTTTCTCTCTTTCTTTCTTTCTTTTTCTTTCTTTCCTTTCTTTCTTTCTTTCTTTCTTTCTTTCTTTCTTTCTTTCTTTCTTTCTCCCTTTCTTCTCCCTTTCTCCCTTTCTTTCTTTTCTTTCTTTTCTTTCTCTTTCTTTTAGAGAGAGTGAGCACATGCACACAAGCAGGGGGAGGGGCAAAGGAGAAGAAGAGAATCTCAAGCAGGCTCTGACTCCCCGCTGAGTGTGGAGCCTGATGCAGGGTTTGATCTCACCAGCCTGAGATCATGACCCGAGCAGAAATCCAGAGCCAACTCCTTCACTGACTAAGCCACCCAGGAACCTTGTTCCATCTTCCTTTTGATTTATGTTCCTAAACATTCTCGCTACTTTCCCTGTTACACTATATCTATTGCAGTGTTATCTGGCCATCCCTCGGTGACTGGAGGCACCTGTAGTGTGAAGGTTGGGGCCTGGTCTCAGCCGGTGTGTGGTTATCATCATCTCTGAGGAACTGAGCCCAGAGCAGGAGACCATCTCCGGGACCTGGGGTGACAGGGAGGGTCTCTAGGAACCTTGTCGTGTTTGCTCCCTGAGAGCATCTGCTGTGGGCTCAGCTGGACCCAAGGACATCTGCTGTGAGCCTCTCTTGTTTATAGTTGAGTCTGTGTGTATGGCTGACATTGGCCATTGAGACCTCCTTGGCAAACATTTCCAGCTTGATTGAATACTTTCAACATCCTTCCAGGGACTTCTGATCCTGCATTTTGAAATTTAATCTTTCCCTCTCTTCCTTTTCATTAGAAAAAAAATTGATCTCTAGATAGTAAGCTCCTTGAAGTCAGAGATGATAAATTTTCCTCCAACTTCATACTGTGAAAAATTTAAAAACATAGGAAGCTGCAAGATAAATCTAATGGACACCCCTATTCTCTGGACCTAGATTCACCACTCATTGCTATTTTGTAACATTTAGTCTCTCCATATAGATACATATACACACATAATATATTTTCTACAGAAAAAATATCCTATATATACACATGTATACATGTAGTATATACACACACATGCATATATCCTTCTTGCCAAACTTTTAACACATCATGACACTTTGCCCCTAAATATATATCTCTTAAGAACAATGGTGTTTTTCTACATAGTAATATAATTATAATCTTCAGGGAATTATCATTGCTTCAATATTAAGATCTAACACAATGTTGCTTTTTCTTTTCTTTTTTTCTAAAGATTTTATTTACTCATGAGAGACACAGAGAGAGAAAGAGAGAGGGAGAGAGGCAGAGAAACAGGCAGAGGGAGAAGCAGACTCCCCGTAGGGAGACTGATGCAGGACTCGATCCCAGGACCTGGGGATCATGACCTAAGCCAAAGGCAGATGCTTAACCACTGAGCCACCCAGGTGCCCCTAATACAACATTTCTATAGCTCTGTTTTTTTCAGAGGTGATCTAATTTTCAACCTTGAATCCACACTTTTACCCCCTGCCTGCATCACCACCTCAACTCAGGAGCTGGCACAAGGTGACACACACAGAAGTCCCAAAATAAACTTTAGTGGAATGAATGGAGGGAGGCATGAGCGAATGAAAAATCCTTTTTGACGTGTCTTCAGATTTGAAAAGCCATGTGACTCCATACAGTTCATGAACTCCACGTGGGAATTACACAACCTTCAAGCTCTTCTCATTGATCTTGGCAGAAACCTTACACCTGACAGGATATATATTTTGCAACTGTGGCTTTTTGTCATTCGTGAGGTGATATTTATGATACTAGTGGTTAGGGGAACAGTCAAGAAGTTGGCAAACCTGTTCAAAGGGAAACAGATGGGAGTTACTATTAATTGTATCTCGTATCTTCTGAGCTCCCAGGTTACAGCACCACTTTAAACTACGGGGAATGCAAACCAGTATTACAAAAAAGAAAGCAGGAGGAGGACGGAGCTCTGCATTGTAGGATTTCACATCCATCAACAAAGAAGGGCACAGCTTCTGCTGTGATTGCATTCATTGTGTCAGATCTGTCACAAAGAGGCTTTTGTGGAAATTGACAGCACATTCATTGCCATCAGGGCACACTGTTCTGTAAGGCAGACTTTCCCCCCTCATATTTTAGAGGAAAATTTTCCTCTCATATTTGGTACCAAATAGTGCCAGCAGAAAATCTTCCTTAAAGCATCCCTTTTAAAGGAGAGCATGCGTACAGGGTGCCAGACTGTGCACACAGCAGGTTACTCACAGCTCTGGCTGCCCCTCTCCTGCCCTGTGTGTAGCCATGGGATCCTCCCTGTTCCACATCTGGATAGCAGAACATTTAAAAAGTTAGACCACAGGGGCACCTGGGTGGCTCCGGCGGTTAAGCATCCGCCTTTGGCTCAGGTCATGATCCTGGGGTCCTGGGATGGAGCCCCATGTCAGACTCCCTGCTCAGTGGGGAGCCTGCTTCTCCCTCTCCCTCTGCCTGCCATTCCCCCAGGTTGTGCTCTCTCTCTCTCTCAAATAAATAAATAAAATCTTTAAAAAATAAATAAAAAGTTAGACTACAGAAGAAATATATTTCATGATCATGATGACTTTTTAAAATTAGAACTTCAGGTGGCCATTCTTTTTCTTCATTCTGACAGTTGATTATTTTCCTCTCTTTTCTTCAACATTCCCTATGCTTCCTTTCAAGACTTCATGCATCCCAAGTTCTAGAATAAATATATCAACAGTGAGTTATTGTTAAGAAGTTCTATGGGCACATCAAACAATTATCCTAAATTGTCCAGGGAAACAAAGTTACTTTGTACTGACTGCATATAGATTTGAAATGAATAGCATTCTGCTTTAGAGACACAGAGTTGTGGAGAGTTTTCTTTCATTTTGGTCTCCTTCTCTCCTCACCTATTCATCTGAAAGACTGAAATTTGACTCCTGAGGTTGGAGGGTGAGTTTTGTAATCCTTCCCCAACTCCCAAGACCCCTTCCACCCTGCGCCCAGCTTTACCCTCCTTTGCGTTCTAGCTAACACTCTCTATGTGACATGTCCATCCACATCCTGATGAAAGCCTCACTGTTCCACATCTGGATCAATCTCTTGGTGCACGCCTGAGGGACCCAGTCCCCATGGTCCATTCTAGGAACCAGCTGGCCCCTAGCAGCTTGACAATGACCCATTGTGCCTGCAGAGGCTGCTTTCTTTTCCTGAAAAAGATGTTCCAGAGTACATTTGATGTGATGCAATCACTATTCATTAAATCAAGGGGAAGCAATTGGGCAGCTTTGGGCAGGTGTACTAGGATGTGCACCAAAATCTATTGGTTTTTCAAACTATAGATTCTCTTTACTCTGTGTTTCCTTTATCCCCGTGAATCCATATTTCCTCTTGCACAATGGTTCTTCAAATATTACCTCAAACGGAGAAGGGCAGGGCTTTTAATAACAAATAGTCCTATCTTGTTATATTTGTGACTAATTTCCTATAGGATATTAAAGACTCTGATTACAAGAATATCAAGATCTGTTGTTTATGTAGTAGTGTTACCTTTAAAAATAGTGGAATTAGGGATGTATTTCAGTTATTTTACAAGCTGCATTAATGGGACACCTGGGTGGCTCAGTGGTTGAGCATCTGCCTTTGGCTCAGGTTGTGATCCCAGGGTCCTGGGATCGAGTCCCGCATCCAGCTCCCTTTAGGGAGCCTGCTTCTTTCACTGCCTATGTCTCTGCCTCTTTCTGTGTGTCTCTCATGAATAAATAAATAAAATATTTAAAAAACCCTGCATTACCTTATCTTTTATCTTTTAAGGGCAATGATAGATTTCTTAAAGGAAGTGATGAAACATTAATTAGAACAACCACAATATTGGATAAATAAAAGAGCAACCAATAATACTGCCAACTGCTTGGATGAAAAAAAAGAGCATTGTGCTTTTCCCACTGTGAAGGGACAATACTGATCTTCGGTTAAAAACTAGGGAATTGAGATTGTTGACATGCTCAGCCAGTGTATTTATGAAATACAGTTTTCAATCACATTTCACTCAGTCACTAATATTTTCCAATGACACTGCATTGTCAGCTTTGGTGCATCCATGGGTAGTCAGAATGTGTAATTCTGATATGTCTTCAAAAATCTAAATGATAGGTGCCTGGATGGGTCAGTGGTTGAGCGGCTGCCTTCAGCTCAGGTCGTTGATCTTGGGGTTCTGGGATCGAGTCCCACATCAGGATCCCCACAGGAAGCCTGCTTCTCCCTCTGCCTGTGTCTCTGCCTCTCTCTGTGTCTTGCATGAATAAATAAAAAAAAATCTGTATTAGTCAATTGACCACACTTCATAGATTGGGTGAGTAAATAATCCCGCAACATCAACTGTTCTCCATGGATATGGTGCATTCATTTTGAGGATAAAGATGCAGGTGGGGGGGAACCTGAGTGGTTCAGTTGGTGAAGTATCTACCTTGGCTCGGGTCATGATCTCAGGGTAACTGGGATGGAGCCCCAAGTCTGGCTACCTGCTCAGTGGGGAGTCTGCTTCTCCCTTTGCCTCTACCCCTCCTCCCTGTGTGAGCTCTCTCTCTCTCTCTCTCATTATCTCTTTCTAATAAATAAGTAAAATCTTAAAAAAAATAATGATTCAGGTGGAACAGTCTCTGCACTGCTGACCCCTGTCCCTGAATGATGTGCTACACAGCAAGATGATTATTGAGACCCAGAGCTCAGTCTCCAAGGAAGCAGGTGAGGCCACTTCCTACTTGAGTGACCTTGAGCAAGTCAATGTCTTTGAGGGTCTCTCTCATCCTGGATCAGATGAAGTAAACTCTCTCAGAGGGCTCTAGAAGAGAAGGCAAAGTGAGATTGCATGTGTGGAATTCTTAGTACAGGGCCTGGCAAAAATGATTGTGATTTTGATGAACTCTAACAAGATAGTGTGTGTGTGTGTGTGTGTGTTAAACAACAGGTGCACTCACAAAGGTGTGTTTAGATCTTTCCATTAACAGCAATGACCAAAAAAGTACACAAGGAAAGGTTTTGACGCCTCTTTCCTCAGAGTGAAGCTACCACATTTTCTTGTTCTGTATCTGTCCTATAGTTTGGGAGCTGGGTCTTAGAGCCCATGCATTTTATTCTCTTTGTAGCCTGCCTAAGTTAGAATGAGCCTCAAGGATAGAAGGACAAGACTTAAGACACACATATATTTATTTTCATATTCAGGGTAAAATGTACTCATTTACCCTTCATTCGAGATTTGCTTTTTAAAAAAGATTTTATTTACTATATTGAGGGGAAGGAGAGGTAGGGCTGGAGGGAGAGAGGGAGAGAGAAACTTAAGCAGACTCCATGCTGAGTGCAGAGCCCGTCTCAGGGCTCGATCTCATGACCCTGAGATCACGATCTGAGCCAAAATCAAGAATTAGATGCTCAACTAACTGACCCCCTTAGGCAACCCTTCAAGATACATTTTTTAAAAATGTCTAGTAGGTGACAAGTTTGAGCATACAACTAAAGAGATAATTTTTCTCTCAGAAAGGATTTCTTGTATTTCTAAACAACAGATTTTCTTTTTCCTATTTATTTATTTATTTATTTATTTATTTATTAGAGAGAGAGAGAGAGAGAGAGAGGCAGAAACACAGGCAGAGGGAGAAGCAGGCTCCATGCAGGGAGTCCGATGTGGGACTGGATCTCGGGACTCCAGGATCACGCCCTGGGCTGAAGGCAGGTGCTATATCGCTGAGCCACCCAGGGATCCCCTCAACGGATTTTCTTTTAACATTTATTTGTGTCTTGCAAGTTTCCGTGATAGTTTCTGGCTGGAGCAAAATGCCTCTTATCAGGAAGAAAAGTCTATGTTAACTGCACTAAAGTAATGTTAAGTCAGAATTATGGAATACTCAATACTTGTCTTTTTAAAAATTTTTATTCATTCATGAGAGACACACAAAGAGAAAGAGAGGCAGAGATACAGGCAGAGGGAGAAGTAGGCTCCATGCAGAGAGCCTGATGTGAGACTCAATCCCAGGTCTCCAGGATCAGGCCCTGGGCTGAAGGTGGCGCTAAACTGCTGAGCTACCTGGCTGCCCAGAATACTCAATCCTTGTGAACATATTTAAAAGGTTTGTACAGTGGTGAATTTTATGGCAGCATCCATTCCATTTATTTGCAATTTTTTTTAACATGGGAAGTTCTAGAATGTCTATCTTTGACCTTGAGGAGTCTATGGATTTGTGCATCTTATGTCCTGTCCTTGGGCTTCAGGCTCTTCTTTGCATCCTCAGAACCTACAAAGTGCTTGGAGGGCAGCAGGCTAAAGTAAAGTTGAATTAAGGAAATAGAGAAGAGGGGAAAAATAAAAAGCAGAAGAGGAGAGGAAGAAAAGAGTGGCTGTTATAACAAGCTATTAGATTAGAGGAAATACAGAACATGGGTGTAGGGGTGACAGTTCTCCTTTTCATGGATTCCAGAGGAAGAAGAAGTCAAAATAAACACTTAGAGTATCCCAACACAGAAGAGGAATGGGGTGAAGACACATATGGTCCAGTAAGAAGCCTACTGGGCATCTCCTAAGGAGGCAGCCAAAGGTGACATCGTCTACCTGGGAATAGGGGAACAACTGAAGCATCATCACTTATACCTGGTTAAATTCCCAGGTCAGAGAAAGGTTGCAAAAAGCAGTGTAATCTCACAGAGGAAGACATAGACATGGCCAACACACACATGAGAAAATGCTCTGCATCACTTGCCTTCAGGGAAATACAAATCAAAACCACAATGAGATACCACCTCACACCAGTGAGAATGGGGAAAATTAACAAGGCAGGAAACCACAAATGTTGGAGAGGAGGCGGAGAAAAGGGAACCCTCTTACACTGTGGGTGGGAATGTGAACTGGTGCAGCCACTCTGGAAACTGTGTGGAGGTTCCTCAAAGAGTTAAAAATAGACCTGCCCTATGACCCAGCAATTGCACTGCTGGGGACTTACCTCAAAGGTACAGATGCAATGAAACGCCGGGACACCTGCACCCCGATATTTATAGCAGCAATGGCCACAATAGCCAAACTGTGGAAGGAGCCTCGGTGTCCATCGAAAGATGAATGGATAAAGAAGATGTGGTCTATGTATACAATGGAATATTACTCAGCTATTAGAAATGACAAATACCCACCATTTGCTTCAACGTGGATGGAACTGGAGGGTATTATGCTGAGTGAAATAAGTCAGTCGGAGAAGGACAAACATTATATGGTCTCATTCATTTGGGGAATATAAAAATTAGTGAAAGGGAATAAAGGGAAAGGAGAGAAAATGAGTGAAAATATCAGTGAGGGTGACAAAACATGAGAGACACCTAACTCTGGGAAATGAACAAGGGGTAGTGGAAAGGGACATGGACAGGGGGTTGGGGTGACTGGGTGATGGGCACTGAGGGGGGCACTTGGCGGGATGAGCACTGGGTGTTATGCTAAATGTTGGCAAATTGAACACCAATAAAAAATAAATTTATTTTTAAAAAAAGCAGTGTAACATCAATGTTACTCTTAAAAATCCCTCAGAAAGGGATGGTCATTTTGGAAACCAATATCTTTCTCAATAAATTCAACATAATTGCTTTTTCTTCCAGAGCTGAAACAAATGACTATTTCTCAGGCTGAGGACCAGCAGTAATAGCTGATTTGTGTTTTTAGGGCTGTGATGTATATAAATAATGAAACAATGGAATCCTATTCATGGAGGCCAGAAATAAGAATGACCAAAGGAATGGCAGATTCACAGCTGGTGCCTCAAGCTGGCTCCAGTATGTACGTACATCTTCTGAGAGAAGGGGCCGGTGGAACTGCCTGCACTGTGTGTGTGTGTGGTGTGTGTGTGTGTGTGTGTCTTTTCCTGTTTCATAGCCAAGGGTAGTTGATTTTGTTTCAGTTAAAAGGACAAATGGCAAAACTCCATTGTACTAATCATCTCCTGATTACCCACCAAAAGAATCTTTGGAAAGGAAGCATTGCTTACTCCAGCAAGCTGAGATTTTATTTCAACGTTTCAAATGGAAGAGAAGACACAGCTCTTTAAGAAGAGGTAGTGACAAGAGGAAATTAAATTCTGTAGGTATTTGCCGAGTATGTAAAATATGGTGCACTTTTTCAATAATGGAAACTGTAATGTAGCTGGTATTGTGAAAATAATGTAGGAAAAAGTCATGTGGAACCATCTTGTACTTGATACGTTATTTTGTACCTGGGAACATGATCTGCTATAGAAATACTTCAGTATCTGGTGGCATATTTTTAACTACACAAGTAATGGATCCCGTCATTTGCTCATTGCAGAAAATCTTCATAGCAATTAGAAGCTTCCTAGGGTTGAGAAACTGAGAAGTTTGGTGGGGAAAGCAGAAACCTAGATTTGGTTATTTCGCTTCTGAGAGATCGGGTTTTCATTTTAAGTGAATTCGAGCATTCTTGACAGGTATTAGAAAGGAATCGTGGCTACTCTAGTATGGTCCCTATTTATCCACAGGCAAAGTACAGCTTGTGGAGTTCAAGATTTTCCTGAATTGCCTTAATTGTATGTTTTACCTCTCTCAGAAGCCATTTCTCCTGCGGCTCAGAGCTGTTTACAATTTACTACCAGAATAACCTGGGACTGTCTCCAAACCCAGTCACTCCAAAGCACATCTTCCTATAGGAATCACACTGCTGCTACCAGGTAATTTTAGCCAGATGAGAAAACAGTTTGCAGACATGAATTTAGGTAAAAACTCTCTTGGTGTAGATACATGGGAGATTTGAAAGGAAGATTTTCTAACAAGAAAACATTATCTAAGCATACAATGCTGCAGAAACATGGGAGGATACTGGTTCTCCATGGGGAGTGACTTTGCTTCCCAGAGGACATTTGGCAAGATCTAGAGACATTTGGGGTTGTTACAACTGAGGGAGGCAGGGAGAGGCCCCCAGTAGAGGCCAGGGATGCCACCAAAGTCCTGCAATGCACAGGACAGCCCCCACAGCAGAGAATTATCCAGCTCCAAATATCAACAGTGCTGAGGGTGAGAAATTTCGTACCAGAGAAAGCAAAATAAATTTAAGTTCCTGGGATGGATGAGCCAACAGGGAGTTTGCATGGACATTTAAACATGATTGATTTGTGACTGGCATGTGGCTTTGAAGGAGCTGTTTGAGCCTGATCTTTTTGTAGAGAGGTCCTGCCACTTTTTCCTGAATCTGGGGTGCAAGTAAGTAAAGGGGGGCTGTCCCACATGAAGCACCAGCTGGGACAGGCACTGAGATCTTTCCAGGAGAAATCTGCAGTGGTGGTGGTGGGCGGGTGGAGCCCTCCTGGCTGCCGGCCCAGACGGGACCACCCTGGTGGCTCCAGTCCCTTGAACAGATCCTTGCTGTAGGCAAAGGAGCAGCACTAAGGCATGAGCTCTTCTCCCTGTAAACTTGTGGTTTCAGAATGTGTTCATCAGGGCGCTCCTTGCATTTTTTTTTTCCCCTGAGACTGTAGAACATACTCTTTTACACAACTGTCTTGAATATTTACAAAATCTAGTTGTGTTTTCTTCACATAAGGAAGATGTGGCAGTTGTCACTGTCCTTGTGTTATAGCTAAAAAGGCTCAGGCACAGAGGAGTTAATGACCTGCCTAAATTAAGACTGGCAAAAATCAGTCATGACTACTGCTGCTGCTGACTGTGACAATTTGCATGCTAGCACTTCCTGTGGGCAGACTTTGGGCTAAATATTCGTATATATGTTCTCGTTTTGTCCATTCATGGTCCCTGTAGATGGATACCATTATCATCCCCACAGGTTTCAGTAGAGGCGCTGGGGCCCAGACATGTTCTGGCTTTGCAGCCGGTGAAGGGCAAACCTGGGCAAGAGACCAGTCCAGCAACTTTCCAGTACTGGCCCCGTCTATCCCACCCTGACCCAACCCAACCCCAATGCAGAGTTCTTACACCGGTAACTAGGGAGGTTCCATCAAACATATGGAAGAGCTTTTTTGTTTCAATAAGATTACACACTTCAATAATGGAATGGAATAATCTCAATTCATATTTTCTTCAAAACATCCTTTCTCATTTATCTTTATTAAATGGTGTTGATATATAGCTGTCAGATGAGGGCATGGAACCTAATTCATGCATCTACACACAAACTCATGAAACATTAAGCACCTACTGCGTACCAGGGATAGTTCTAGGTTCTGAGTGGGGTGGGGATGGTAATCAAGATTATTAACTTTTAGTGCTTCTTCTTAGCTGTTCACTGCCTAGGGTGGGAGGTGAAGAGCCATATTACCAGACAGAATGTTGTGTGATTCAGAAGAGAAATGGGTGCTGGGACATTTCAGAGACGGGGAAGAAACCAAGCCTGGTTGAGGGGATGTGGCCAATTTGCCTAGGGCCCATGGTATGTGGGAATATTAGAAGGGGATTTACCTGGAAGAGGGGCTTCAGTGGATCTTCTAGAACTTGGATACACGATGGAGAAGTTTGGCTCATATTCGGTAACAGGTGAGGTGTTGTCTTGGCCTTCTCACCTTTCTGGGTTTGGTCAATGGCATCCATACGCATAACTCAGAAGTCATCTTTGTTGCTCATGTCTATCTGGTTACCAAGCTCTGCCATCTATTTTTTCCAAATGGTTTCCATATATGATGGCCTGGGATAAATTACCTATCTCTGTGAAGTCATTTCTCTTCATTTGTAGAATCAGAGTGCCATGTATGCATTGTTGAGAGGGTTAAATGGGAACACAGATGGAGGACGCAGATGGGTCCTCTGGCCTCTGTGGTCCTCTCTTTGTTTCCTCTCCACCCTCTCTCCCCCTTCTTCAGCCACTTAGTGTCACACTGCAACCTGGATGACCTCCTGGTTTATTCTTTCTCTCCTAATCCAATCCTTTCTGCCGTTACTCTGGACGAGCCCACTCTTTCATCCAGGGAGTTGGAGCAAGTGAGATTGTTGAATTAGAATTAATTTATTAACTTCATTACTTATGAACTCATTATTTTCCAACTCATTAAAAGTGGTTCAAAAACTCATTTCACTGATCTTAACATCTTGAATCAAGAGTTCAGGTGGGGAAGATCTTTTGTCTTTTGCCATTTGCATCCATCCATGCTTCATATGTGTGTAGGAAGAATAGTGATGTTGCCTTAGTAAAGTAGAAACTCCAGCCACCTGGCTGAATGATAGAACATTAACAAGTGTATGTAGGTCACGTTTTCCTTCTCAGACTAAGTTAATTAAAGTCAAGCTATATTTATCAAACCCCTACTGGGTAAAAAGACGTGCTGTTCTGACTGCATCCATCGGGTATCCCCAGTTTTAACCCTGAATTCCAACTGATTGCAGGAAAGAGTGTGAGGAGATTCTTGATTTCTGTTTCTTTTGCATGTGTATTATTGGAGTTAATTGTTAGGGAATTATTTTAAACCTAACTGCTTAAATACTGCAAAAATGAAAACTGTTTCAGTTTAGAGCAGAAATCCAGGCTCGTTTGATATTTCTACATGTTTGATGAAAGCAAAAACCCCACGTTTGGATAGTTACCCTTGAGACCAGAAACATATAAAATGCAATCGACTGATTTGCTAAGTGTTCTTCCTCATGTGAACATCTGCTTAGCGGCTACTACCTGTCACAGATACCCTACCGAACTGAACAAGAAATTGGGGCCAAAGCCCCGTTTTGTGTTTTCCTCCCTCTTGCCTGGTGAGGAGAATGGTGTGGGGAGGCTCCTGGGAGGATCTGAGGTTGCTCAGCTCAAAGGCACAGGCCTCATTCTCTGCCTTCCCTTGGATACTGGGGCACTATCTCTGGTTCTGTGTGGCCGCTTGCCTCATGCGGAGTGTCTCCTGAGCAGGGGCAGCCTCGGGCACAGACTCTGCCTGGGTCTGCCCTCACTTGGGCAGCAGGATCGGCCTCATTCCGAAGACACACTGCTTCTCTTAGAAGGAGGCAAGAGTGAGCAGGGCAATCTGAGGCCCCCTGCAGCCTTCTTGCTTGAGGCCAGTCTCCCTTATACAATCAGATCTTCTCTCTTCTAGAACATTCAGTCACAGTTCTGTACTTTCTTATTTATTTATTTATTTGAGACACACACACACACACACACACACACACAGAGGCAGAGACATAGGCAGAGGGAGAAGCAGGCTCCCCACAAGGACCCTGATGTGGGACTCGATCCCAGATTCCAGGATCAGGACGCGATCCGAAGGCAGATGCTCAATCGCTGAGCTATCCCTGTGTCTCAACAATTAATTTTGTACTTTCAACTCCTCTCTATGCATGGGTTCCTGCCCTGCAGTCATGATCCTATCTTAAATGTCTTACCTCAACCCTTTCTCTCTCCCTACCATTAAGTGAAGTCCCTCAAAAGACCAAGGTCATATATTTTTTTCTCAAGGTCATATTTGTTCTACTTCTCCTTCTTCCACTTATTCTTTTTTGGCAGCAAGCTTTGAGATTTAATCCACATATCAAGCTACTTACTCATTAAATCATATAATTCAACAACTTTTAGTAAATTCATAGAGTTGTGCATTTACCACCAAAATCAACTTTAGTTCATTTCCATCACCCCAATGAGAACGTCTGTGCCCATTGGCAGTGGCTCCCCATTCCACCCCCCTGCTCTTGGCAATCCTCACCCTACTTTCCATCTCTATGGAGTTGCTGATTCTGGACAGCTCATATCACAGGAATCCTACAATATGTGGGATCTCATGTTGGGCTTCTTTGACTCAGCATTGCTTTTAAGGTTCATCCATGTTGTAACACCTACTAGTACTTCATTCCTTTTTATGAACAGATAATCTTCCAGTCGATGGACACATAACATTTTATTTACCTATTTATCAGTTGATGGACATTGAATTGTTTCTACCTTTTTGCCCTTATGCATCAAACTTCTCTGAACATTCCTGTACAGGACTTTGTCTGGATATATGTTTTTATTTACCTGGGGTGGGGTTGGTCACCTTTCCTGTGGCATGTGGCTGGATAGGAGAGGAGTAGAAAACCGAACAAAATCCAGGTCCGTCATGCAGAGGGAGAAGAGGTGACTGCTGAGGACAATCATGGTTGCTATGATGTTTCTTAGTGTCACAAGGGTTAAATTTCATGAGCACAACTTTAGATTTCAGCAATGAGTCATTTTCTTTGACAAGCTTAGAAACATCCTTCAAGTCCTAGTTTTTTTATTTTTATTTTTTAAAAATATTTATTTATTTATTTATGATAGACATAGAGAGAGAGAGGCAGAGACACAGGCAGAGGGAGAAGCAGGCTCCATGCCAGAAGCCTGATGCAGGACTCGATCCCGGGACTCCAGGATCGCGCTTTGGGCCAAAGGCAGGCGCTAAACCGCTGAGCCACCCAGGGATCCCCAAGTCCTAGTTTTTAAAGTATCTGTTATTCAATAAGAATACATATTTACTTTTACCAAATGGCATTTTGCCATTAAATGACATTGTTTTGTTTGCCCATATTGTGAAATGCTATATTTATAGATTTTTAATATTAATATAACTTTAAATTTGTGGGACTTACTTGGTTGCAGTGGGCAGTTCTTTTAATATACTGTTGAAAATGTCTCTACAGTTCTTTATTCAAAATGCTTCTATTTATGTTGTAATAATATATAGGTAGGGATTCGGTCTTCTGGACCATAGGCAAACAATGTAGCACATGCAGTAGGATAAGCTGCTAATAAGAATAGTAAATGAGTGTTAATGCAGAGATGTAGTAAAACAGCTGAGAAAAATATTCAGCAGTTGAAGGAGATTTTGTGGCCTGAAAGTCCACAGAGAAAACTGATTGAAGAGGGCTCCCCAGAAAGCCCCCAGGTATCTAGTCTGCATGGCGCCATCCCACCTGCATCTGGGACAGAGGGCCTGGCAATAGTTAAACCACTGCTCAGACTGATTTGGACACATTCAGGCCAACAGCAGGACTTTCAACTTTAGTAGTACACCTTGAATATCCTGGAGCACTGTCAACCTCTCTACCTTAAGTCTCCTCCCATGTGGGGCACCATAGCTTGGCCATGTTCTCTTCACGAACCCCACAAAGAACCCCCAGCACACATTCATAAATAAGGCTGGTCTATACATTTCTGGTGGCCTTCTCTCTTTTAAGTAATGCATTGTATTTTTTTGATAATGATGTCTTTTTGTCATTAAAAATTCAAATACTACAGAAAAACATAAAGAAGATGGAAAAATCACCCCCAATCTCACCACCCCAAAAAGCCAGCACTACTTTTGGTAAGCTTCATTCCAACCATTAAATCTGTCGAGTGTATATATGGGAGAGTCAACGGACAGTGGATACAGGCACAAGTCAGTGTGATTTCATTTAAACAAGGGAATCATATTAGACATGAGTTCCGTCCTGTGAAACACTGATTTTCAGAAATGACTAGAAAGAAAAAATATGAAATGAAACAGAATGGACAGATAAACTTATACGAATATTTCTTTAGACACTATATTAGTTCCCAAAGTTGCCTCTAATATTAAGAAATTGCAAGACACCTGGGAAGCTCAGTGGTTGAGCATCTGCCTTCGGCTCAGGTTGTGATCCTGGGGTCCTGGGATCGAGTCCCACATCGGGTTCCCTGCAAGGAGCCTGCTTCTCCCTCTTTCTATGTCTCTGCCTCTCTCTCTGTGATTCTCATGAGGAAATAAATAGAAAGAAAGAAAGAAAGAAAGAAAGAAAGAAAGAAAGAAAGAAAGAAAGAAAGAAAGAAAAAGAAAGAAAGAAAGAAAGAAAGAAAGAAAGAAAGAAAGAAAGAAAGAAAGAAAGAAAGAAAGAAAGAAAGAAAAAGAAAGAAAGAAAGAAAGAACCACTGAGGGGTCAAGGTTGTATTCTTTTTGCCACGTTTTCCCGGTGTTGGATAATCTGGATTATCCAGGTGAGAAGCACTCATCCATCTTTTGACCTCCCTTCTTCAATCTCCCAATTTTTTTTTCCTTATGTGCTGCAAACATAATTCCCCTGGGAAGTTGCTTGTTTGCTTTTTTTCGTAATTCTGCCTTTGAATTGGCCCCATGGGAATCGACACTCACTGCTCAGCCTTGAGCTATGATTCTCCCTTATTACCTACATGACGCATTAGCTTCTGATCAAATTACTGATTTGGCAGGAGAAAGTTCAGTCTAAAATATTGTATCACAAACAGCCAGAGATGCGCCTCTAACTTTGGACACGTAGGTTATCATAGCTTAGATGACCTTTGCTCGTTTCTTTACCAGTTTAGGGTATCATGTAGAATTTTTATTTTGAAGAGACTATGTGTTTCAAATGACTTATTTGCAACACAAAGGAACAATAAAACATATTTCTAGGACATCTATTCTGAGGTTTAACTGGATGACCCACAGCAGGTTAGATTCAACCAGGAGTGTGAGGAGCCACTTCTCTTCTGCTACCCTGAGTCCCTCATGCAGACGTGGCCTCACCCAGCAGCCCCACAGACACCTGAGAAAAGCCCAACTTCACCCTAGGGTTTTTCTCTGTCTCACTCATTTGTCGCATCCAACTGATGACCAAATTCTATACTTTTAAAAACATTTTAGTCTTTCTATTTTGGATTAATTTTAGATTTACAGAAAAGTTGTGAGGATGTGGATAGCATCTCCCTTTATTTATGCAACTTCTCCTAATTTTAGCATCTTACATAACCACAGCACGATTTATTCAAGCTAAGAAATTAACGTTGGTACAGTGTTATTAACTGAACTTCAGACTTTATTGGATTTCTTCAGTTTTCCATTCACATCCTATTTCTGCTCCTGGATCCAATAGGCATTGATTTGGAGGCATAAATACATATTGAATGCTTCCTCTTTGTGGCTACTGCCCTGCTTCGGTTCTGGACCCAAGTTCCCCTCAACCCACTGTGGCGAAAGCCTTTAAGAGGTCTCTTTTCTCCAGTCCCAAGGCCCAATGGAATGATCTTTCTGAAACACTGACTGGATAAAGTCCCTTCCCTTCTTATCCCTCCATGGTGTCCCATCATCCTTTTCCTCACCAAATGTTGATCTGGTACAACATCTGTTAGAACATCAATCAAACTGCCTTGTAGTTTTGTATTTGCCTCCTCTGCTAGTTTGTTAGAATTTTGAGCACAGCCATCTTTTTTTTTTTTTTCTTAAGATTTTATTTATTTATTTGAGAGAGAGAGAGAGCATGAGAGAGCACAAGTAGGGGGAAGGGCAGAGGGCAAGGAGACTCTCTGCTGAGCAGGGAGCTCAATGTGGGGCTTGATCCAGGACCCTGAGATCATGACCTGAGTGAAGACAGACACTTAACCCACTGAGCCACCCAGGCACCCCAGTGGCAATGATTCTAAATAACAGTTTGTGCAATGGCACTTGGTGTTTCTGGCACTACTCCTCAAGGGGTTGTTTTAGTCAGTTGGCTGATGATTGTTGATGGCTATTTGTTAGTCATACGTTTACAAGCCAAGTTGCATCAATGAGCCGCTCTCATGGGACTAACATTTTAATAGGGGGACAGGTGGGGACCTGATAAACACGTAAAATGTGTGCTATGTTCAGGTACAGGTGAGCAATGTGAAGAAAAACAAGCCAGACTGGAAAACAGAGAGTGTGGAGGAGGGACTAGCAGGGAGGAAGGAGGGAGGGAGCAGGCCATGTGGGGAAGGAGGGAGCCCAGAATCAGACACCAGCTGGAGGTCAGTGCAGGGAGATGGGCTGCAGAGAGTGGGGACTCCACTGGGATAATGCACAGAATGTGTGTGAAATCATGAAATCTGAATGTCTCTGTAACCAATGGCCTGAAAATAAAGCCAGCTGCTGGTGCAGAAAGATAGTTCAGAGTTTCGGGATTCTCGAATACCACGCCCTGGTCCCTTGTGAGTATCAAGGGCTTGCTGTGGTGTCAGTAGACACTATTTTTAGAGGGATAAGCTCCTCTGGGAGGTATCAGTATCCAAGATGTTGGCTTCTTGATTGGTTTGGCTCATGGATGGATCAGGGGACCCTTTGCAGATGCAGGCTACACAGGGGGAGTGGCAGCTGCAGGGGGTCATGGCGGGGGGTGGGGGGGGTGGCGTGGGGGTGGGGGACTGTTAGCGCCTGCCCTTGGCCTGTGGCCTCTGCCCAACACTGTCTCAGTCTTCAAACTTTTTAAAAATAAATTAAAATGATTTCATTCAATTTATTCAGTTTCCTTCACAAAAGAGAAATAGGTTTATATCTCCCATCCCTATAAACCCAACAAGGTCATCACCCCTTGCGTGATGTTGTGTAATGTTGATTTCATCATTGCTCACCTCTCTCACACACTCTGTTAGCTGCCGCTGCATCAGTCTAGCTTCCTAAAATCGATTGAGTTTGCATGGGGAAAGATGCCTTTTGAGGGAGAAATCAGAAACATAAAACCATTTTTCTTTTACATTAATGAGACATGGACACCTGGGTGGCTCAGCAGTTGAGAGTCTGCCTTTGGCTCAGGGCATGATCCCGGGGTCCTGGGATTGAGTCTCACATTGGGCTCCCCACAGGGAGCCTGCTTCTCCCTCTGCCTATGTCTCTGCCCCTCTTTCTGTGTCTCTCATGAATAAATAAATAAAATCTTAAAAAAAAAATCTTTGCTATTAAAAAAATATTAATGAGACAGAAGTGGCCACTTAAATTGGTACATTAACCCTCTATTTTCTTGCCTTCTTAGGAAACAAGAGTTTTTCTGGGAGCTAGGAGCCCTCTCAGTGCTGGGCAAGGCAGGGGCAGAGTGAAGAGGGTGGGCATATCCACTCCCCACCCCACCCCCCACAGGTGCTTGAGAAACTCAGACATGCTGCATTCATGCTGGGCTGCAAGCAGGTTTGCGCCTTCCCCTTCTCAGAGTCACTCCTCTCCCAGCCCACCTCTCCCAAATTAGTGTCTCTACTATTTTGTTATTTTAAGAAAAGTTGTAATTCAAGAACAAAATTATTTGTTAAAAATTTTAAAAAAGATTTTATTTATTTGAGAGAGAGAGAGAGAGAGAGAGAGATCGTGTACACGAGCAGGGAGGAGAGCAGAGGGAGAAACAGACTCCCTACTGAGCAGGGAGCCCTGATGAGGGGGCTCTATCTCAGGCCCCCGGATCATGACCTGAGCTGAAGACAGATGATTAATCCACTGAGCCACCCAGGCGCCCCAAGAGCAGAATTATTGATGGGAAAAATCTTCACTCCTTGGCTGCATGTGATATGGCTGCTCTCACTGTCATATTAAAACTATTATTAAAAAATATTATTATTTTAAAAAACTGAAACTATTAGTCAAAAAACTATTAAAAATCTATTATTTTTATTTAAAGTGATATTTTCACACTGCAGAAAACCACAGAGAGTAGAGACATGTAAAAAAAAATCACGTATAATTACCATGGCAAACTGCATTTTATTTTCTTTTATTTTTAAAAGATTTTATTTATTTATTTGAGAGAATGAGAGAGCATGAGCAGGGGTAGGGGCAGAGAGAGAAGCAGACTCTTCTCTGAGTGAGGAGTCTGATGTGGGGTTAGAACCTGGAACTCCAGGATCATGACCAGAGCTGAAGGCAGACACTTCACTGACAGCTGCTCAGGTGCCCTGCAAACTACATTTTAATGTATATTCTTCAATCAATTTTTTCCAGGTTTCTTTTTTTTTAAGATTTTGTTTATTTACTCATGAGACACACACACACACACACACACACAGAGAGAGAGAGAGATTGAGAGAGAGAGAGGCAGAGACACAGGCAGAGGGAGAAGCAGGCTCCCTGCAGGGAGCCCGATGTGGGACTCGATCCCGGGTCTCCAGGATCATGCTCTGGGCTGAAGGTAGTGCTAAACCGCTGAGCCACTCAGGCTGCCCTTTTTCCAGGTTTTTAAAAATAGTTTCAGTTATAGTGCATGCACTATATATACATATATATATATAGTGCATGCACTATAATTTACCAAAATTGTAAATTCCTTTACACTTAACATTATACAGCAAACATTTTTTCAGGCTGCATAACACTTTTCATATCCAGACTGTTTAATGACTACATAAAAAAAAAAAACACTTTTGAATTAGATCTGAAAGCATAAAAGATACTCTGATTAACTTAATTAGCGTACAGGAGACCACGATGAGGTCCTACAAAATTGTCAGTGTAGAAATCTGTTGACATAAGAAGATGCTCATCATATATTTTAAATGGAAATATGTAAGATGCAAAATAATTATTTCTAGATGACGATTTTTCTTTCTTTTCTCCTTTGTTTTCTGTAACAAGCATGTAATAATGCAATTACTATATTACAATAAAAATAAAAACACAAGGAAAACTCTACAGGGAAAGCATACTGAGTGGAGATTTGATGCTAAAGTTCCTCTGAGTTGAAATTAAAAATCACAGAATCACGGACTAAACAAACCATCTATAGAAAGGAAAACAGTGCCATGAGCCTTTGCTTGTACAGCTGGAGAGTCTTCAAGAACATCCAATGGACAGGTGAGCTTATCCTGGACAGGTGAGCTCACCTGAGAAGGAGGAAGGCAATACAGTCATAATAGGGGCTTTAAAAGTAGAATCCTTCCACCATATAGCTCAGAAACTCTTTGAGGTAAAGTTACCTGATCTGAGACCAGGGGTTCCTGGCCTGTGTCAGATGTACATTTGTGATGGAAAATGACATACCTGTCCAGGGGTTCCTTGTTCACACATCGAGCAGCTAAGTCACTGAGCATTGAGTCTAGGCTCAGCAAGGAAGCTTTTTTTTTTTTTTTTAAGATTTTATTTATTTATTCATGAGACACAGAGAGAGGCAGAGACATAGGCAGAGGAGAAGCAGGCTCCCTGAAGGGAGCCCGATGTGGGAATTGATCCTGGGACCCTGGGATCACACCCTGAGCCAAAGGCAAACGTTCAACCACTGAGCCCCCCTGCCCTGGGCGTCCCAGCAAGGAAGCTTTTCATTGTTTCATTTGCCATGCAGATTTGCTCAGAATTCAAAAATGCAGTTCTTAAGCCATGGAGCCTGGTCTGTGGCAAGCCAAGGGCTAGGTGTTATAGACGCAAAGATGAATACCATAGTTATGCTCTTATCTGTTCCTAGGGGGATAAATGAATAAAGTCTTACACAATAAATGCTATATATGGGGCTTATTTGTGAAGTGTCGGACTCTTGATTTTGGATCAGATCATGATCTCAGGGTTGTGAGATCGAGCCCTGAGAAAGGCTGTGTGGTGGGTGTGGAGTCTGCTTTACATTCTCTCCCTCTGCCTCTCCCCCTCTCCTGGCTCCCGGACTTTCCTTCTCAAAAAAAAAAAAAAAAAAAAAAGAAGCCATACATATATATTATAATAATAATAAATATAAATATATAATAATAAATATAAATAAATATATGATATATATATATTTGGTTCTTGGTACATGGCTCCCTAAAACCTTGGAATCTCTGGAGTGATGAGAATCATTAGTATGCTAATGAAGTGTCTGTGGTTGGGGGGCTTCAGGTAGCTTCAGGATGTTGGCTGCTTGTCAGAAAAACCAAGACTTGACTAGAGGCCTGGAACTTTCAGCCCCAATCCCCAACCATCCCTGGAAGGCTGAGATGGAGTTAATTACTCACAGCCAAAGATATTATCAATCATGCCTACTTAATGAAACCTCTGTAGAAACCCCTAAGCAAGGGGGTTTCAGAGAGCTTCCCAGTTGGTGCAGGGAAGGTGGTGCCCCTGTAGGGGGCAGGGACAGAAGCTCTGTGCATGCACCCTCTCCCTTCCCATTCCTGTCCTATGCAGTTCTCCATTTAGCGATCCCAGAGTTTGGATTCTTTTATGACAAGCCGCTAATAGTAAAGCACTTTCTTGAGTTTTGTGAGTCATTCTAGTGAGGTACTGAGCCCGAGGAGGGGTTGATGGGGGCCCCAGACTCACAGCCAGCCAATGAGAAGTACAGCTGGCAACCTGGGACTTGTGTCATGTCTGACGTGGGGGTGGTGTCACAGATCTGAGCTCTTACCTGCGGGGTCTGACACTTCCTCTGGGTCGTTCATGTCTGAATCAAACGGACTTGAAGGACACTCAGTTGCTGTGTGGAGAGCTGGAAAATTTGCTGATAAAGGGAAAAACACCACACAGCTATGGCGTGGGAAGTCGTATACCACACCATACAGGAACATTCAGGAAGGACCCTCGGTGAAGGTCAAGATGAGGAGTAAAGTGTTTCTGGAGGAGGTGATTAGATGAAGATCTGAGGCTGGCCAGCCAGAGCAGGAAGGGTGTGAAGAAAGAGGTTGTAAAGATTCTAGGTAGATGGAAAATCATGTGTGAAGATCAGGACACGAACTTCTCATTGTAAATATACATTTAAATTGATGTTCTAGGTTTTATACTTTGTTCTCTTATGAGTCGGATTAGTGTGAATCCATCTTCTGGGGTCCCAGTACCTCTTGATGCTGACAAAGTTGATTCGGTCCACACATCAGATGATGAGATTGGGGAACACAGTGGGCCTATCAAGGCAGCACCAACCATCTTTGTGCCAAACGTCATCTCGACAATATTTTTCACCTTTTTTCTTTTTTGGATGATTATCCAAACTGCAGAGAAAATTTTTACATATTTGTGGGCGGACAGTTTATTCATAGTGGGTAACTGGGAGATGAGTTCAATGTTGTATTGAAGTAGGGTTTTCTTTTAAAAACTGACATCGAGGGGCACCTGGGTGGCTCAGTCTGTTAAGAGTCCGACTCTTGGTTTCAGTTCAGGTCATGATCTCAGGATTGTGGGATCAAGCCCCACATCAGGCTCAGTGCTCAGCACAGAGTCTGCTTGAGATTCTTTCTCTCCCTCTCTCTTTGCTCCTCCCCCTACTAGTGCTCGCTTTCCTTCTCTCTCTCAAATAAATAAAATCTTAAAAACACACATGCATAAAAAATAAAAATAATAAAATAAAAACTGGCATCAATACTCTCCATGGTACCAGAAATGGCCCAGCAAGGATGGTGGTGAGGCACATGCTCCACAAGGCCAATGATGTTGGCTTTTCCCCACATTACTGTTGTGTTTCAAATAAGCGTTCCACATCTGTGTTTATTCATTTCCATTCACAATCTCAACTCTCTAATTTACACCCTGGAGATGAGTGTCAATACCAGGGCCATCATTCCTAGAAACTTTGTGTTTCTTTAGAGTATTTCCTGTGGTGTTTGGCACCAATGGGCCCTCATGGTGTGTGGCTTCCCTAATCTATGGATAGGAGCTCTCCAAGAATGTTCCATTCCAGATTGCTCAAACACAGGCTCATTGTCACTCATTTCAGCCACTGAAACAGTTCTAAAGAAATGCAGTGTCAACACACCCACGTTGAGAGCAATGCAAAGTCACTGAGCTTTTCTGAAATGACATTACAGAGAAAATCCTTGTAGTTTTTCCTGACTCAACTTCTGTTTTAAACATTTACTAGAAAAGTTTGCTGATAAAGCAGGAAAGTAACAGTTAGATTTTTTTAATTGAATGGTTTGCTTTTTAGATAAAAATGCCTGTTGCCTCACCAGGCGATCCCTTCAGGCAAGAGGGAGGCTCCTGGAGCGAGGTGTCCTGGGCTTCCCTCCCACACTTTGAGCATTTACTGAAAATCTACCCTCAGAGATGGACTCCAAAGCTCTTTTGATGCTTTTATTGATAATTTGAGTACAGCCTTAGACATAGTTGTCAAATATTCCTTTACACATTTCAGAGAAAAATAAAGATTTTTCTGCAAAGATTTTACTTCTATTCTTTTGATATATTCACATTTGG
This sequence comes from Canis aureus, assembly GCF_053574225.1. Classification (NCBI taxonomy): domain Eukaryota; kingdom Metazoa; phylum Chordata; class Mammalia; order Carnivora; family Canidae; genus Canis; species Canis aureus. The sequence continues at coordinate 50,408,886 of NC_135611.1, forward strand.
TTACACATTTCATGTTCAAACGTGTTCATTTATAGTGGTTTGTGATTCCCATTCATTTACAGAGGCTGTTTTTTTCTTAACTTGTTTCAGTGTTCTATTCTGGAAAAAGAAAAGAAAAGAAAGAAAAGAGAAGAAAAGAAAAGAAAAAAGAAAAGAAAAGAAAAGAAAAGAAAAGAAAAGAAAAGAAAAGAAAAGAAAAAAGACCACCACCAGGAAAGGAGCAGAGAGCCCCAGAAGTTTCTATCATGCCTGAACCCATGAGAGCAAACCTTGTTTGGGTTTCACGCACCCAACACAACATGCCGGTTTGGAGGGAAGCAATCACGACAGCATCACTAAACCCAAAAGTTATAGTGAATATAAAATAGTGGGTGTTCCATATGGCAGGGAGCCATCTGATTTGTCCTGTCAGGTCAGTGTCAGAAGCTATTTGCTGGGATTGTCAGTAATGCTCAGATATTGGCTCTCCGTTTCCTTGCTATGATCTTTAAGGCTTCCTGACATGAGTCTGGATTTTCTAAACAGAGCCTAGAAGAATGGTTAGGGATAGAGGGACAGACATTCTCAGGCAATATTCTAAGGTCCTTACCTCTCCTTCCCCAGCAAGGATTTCTGGTGCTATGTCTACAAAGAGAAGCCCCGAAAAGACAGACAATGAGAACAGAAGATGGTGGTTATAGGTTTTCATCTGTACACTGTGCTATAAGAAGATGAGGTTTGCTGCATAGTGTAAACACATCTTTTTTTGATGTGTTGTGAATGTCTAAAAAAAAAAAAGATGAAAACTTGGTGAACACTCCATTTGAATCCATGTCAATGTGAGGAAATATTCTAGTGTGACTCCACTGTTCTAGAGAAGAGCTCCTCTTGGAGGAACCCATTCAGGGAGCAGAGCCCCTGGGGCATGCAGATGGGGGACAGAGCAGGTGCAGAAAGAGCACTGACCCCCCTGGGATAGAATCGGTCTTGGTTTCATTTTGCCAGCCCTCGCCATGCTCCTGCTTTAAAGACTTCTGCACTTAACACCCTGCACTTTTGTTAACGTTGAGAATCATTATAAAGCCATTTCCAAAAACGTCTCCTCTATAGGCACCTTACCCATTAAATGTACAGTGAAGCCAGATATACTAGCTTGTTCTTCCAAGCTGCAAAATGAAGGTTTAAAATCAAATTATAGACTTTGTAATACTTTCAGAAAAACAATTTCTTTCTGAGGTCTCAAATAATTAAATGGAATGAAAGCACACGAAGTTTTGATTTCTATAATTTCAACATTCAAATTAACTTTCATAATTTCTCACTAGTTGACAAGCTGATTTATGCATAGTTGATATTACACCGATGCAATATATAAAGGTAGAATCCTTAGGGGTAAACACAGAGTTTGACTAATGCCTGGGGTTCTCTTTGGGAACAGATACTCTCTGAAAATTTAAATAAGAACATTGCTCCTAAAGTCAGGAATAGGGTTGTCGAACCCATTGCCCTCGGTTTTACAGAGAACCCCCGACACCGGTCTCTCCAATCTATTTCCTCACTGATGGCCTCTTCCCAATCTTCGCTGAAGGTCAAATGCAGGAAATGAAACCTGAGAAATCTTTCTGTCCTTAAATCCAGCCTGACTGGAATTCACAGGAGAATGGCAATCCATACAAAAGGTGGAGTGCACTTTCCATCTGTGCTCTGGGGTCTGTGTATTGAGGGCTGACACCTGAGAATACTTCGTGCTGCTTTTCATGAGCACCAAGGAAGGGATCCAGGAGCTTCTCCTGTAACTTTGTTTTTGTGGATTGGGAAGGGATTTGAGGGGTGCGTGCGTGTCTCTCTGTGTGTGTGTGTGTGTGTGTGTGTGCATGTGGCGGCGGGGGCGGGGGAGAGAAAGAGAGAGAGTTTGGAGAAAGAGCAGCAAATTGTGGGACTCTGTACATTTCCAAGTTGGCTGGCGGTGGGGCGCCTGCTCGCAGGGCTACACGTCGAACCAGTGGTCCCCCATGCAGGTCCGGTTCCACTCACAGCTGCAGGTCCAGCACCACTCCAGCTGGCACTGGGGCTGTGGGCACTTCATGTGCATGCATCCTCCTGCAGGCAGACAAAAGACACGGGCAAACATCTGGAGAACATCCTTCCCGCCCCAACACACTGGTCTAAGAAAGGACTTTCCAAGGGAATGTCACCCACAATCCCAGGGCATTCTGAAGTTAGGGCATCTATTAAGAAAGGAGTGAGGGTAGAGCTCACCACTCCCATCTAGGACAAATTCTATATAAATAAATAAGTTAAATATTTTATTAATATATAAATATACATACAAATATATATAAATATAAATAAATTTATATATTTTATAATATTTATATATTATATATAATGTATATCTTTTATATATATAAATATATATTATTTATTCATGAGAGACAGAGAGGGAGAGAGAGAGAGGCAGAGGCACAGGCAGAGGGAGAAGCAGGCTCCATGCAGGGAGCCCCATGTGGGACTTGATCTGGGACTCCAGGATCACACCCTGGGCTGAAGGCGGCACTAAGCCGTTGAGCCACCTGGGCTGCCCCAAATTTTATTTATAAATCTGAGTCTATTTACTTCTCCTGAAATGGGATTTAGAGACAAAGATGTTGTGTTTTCACAAGCAGGGGTCAATTCCTCATTGAAATGTGTATTGTTTCATGTTTTAAAGAGATGTTAATATACTTAATAATTTAACACAGTACATATACTGTTACTTGCCTTGGCAAAATTCATGAAATGGGAGTTGGGAAAACAGTACTGAAAGTATTTAGGAAACAATACATTCCTTAATGCTGTTTGAAATGGTATTTAAGATGAGCAGATGGGGGAAACTAGGCACGCTGGGCGGATTACCTAATTTACTCCCCAAAAGCACCTAGTAAGTGGGAGTGTTACTCCGCTGTAGAATTTTCTCAAGGTCAAGTACTTCTAAGTGGTAAAGCCTGGGATTTAACCAGGATCTGTTCTTTCCTAGAATGGGGCTTTTGCAGCATGAAATGAAGGGTCCCTTATTCCAGGATTTATTGTGGGATACCTCCTCTTCCCGCATTTGTTAAATTCATTTCTTATTTGCTTCTGGGGCTCAGACATCACGGCTGCAGTGGAGTGCAGAAATTCAGTCAGTTTCTAGATAATTCAGGCAAAAGCAGTTCTTTGCTTGAATTCAACACAACATCAGATGTGCTCTATTATTCAATTTTACCAATTATCTTGTTAAGTCATTTTTTCTTGCCAAATTTTCCAGGTAATTGCTTCCGTACTGTCTCATTTTTATCATTAGAAACATGGCATGAGAACTTCCACTGATTTAAAATATTTATGAATATATAACTAAAGGTATTTGCTTTAGGATAATTTAAGGGCATTTTTAAAAAAGATTTTATTTATTTATTCATGAGAGACACAGAGAGAGAGGCAGAGACATAGGCTGAGGGAGAAGCAGGCTCCATGCAGGGAGCCCAACATGGGACTCGATCCAAGATCCTGGGGTTAACGCCCTGAGCTGAAGGCAGACCTCAACCGCTGAGCCACCCAGGCATCCCAATTTAAGGTCATTTAAAATCCCATACTTTTCTACTTCTTTTTGGTTGGTTTTCAAGATTGTTTAGAAATTATAAATATGCATAAAATAAAGGGGAAAACTCAGCTATGATATTTTCATCTTGCTAGATCTCATTTAGGATTACACAATTGCAGGACTGTACAATTTTCAACACATATTAAATGATTATATGCTTATGATGTAAATAATACAATGTTTTCCTACTATGCCAAAATCTTCATAGATATGGAATACTAACATTACAAATAAGATCTTATTATAGAAACTAGAACCATGATGGCTCTTTAGAATAAGAAGAAAGGAAATAGGGAGAGAGAATATTCATGTTATTAACTTTCTTTCCCTCTCCTGTTGCTTGATATATATATGCAAGGCAGTATGCTAGCTCCCGTGATATGGAGAAGCACCAGGGATTCTAATTTGAAAAGCTTTGCTAATGTAAAAGTAAATGCGAGCAAGAAGCTGCTGACAGCTTCACCAGACTTTGTGGGCCTTTAAAGAAATAAATTATGACTATGACTTTTCTCATATGAGAGGAAAGTCCCCTGGCTGATGCCTAAAACCACGAAAAGTCCAGCCTCTGCCCATCAGCACCGAGTCTTTCATTAGGTTTAATGAGAACAGAAGTTCTTGAACGACCCAAAGGGAGACTTAACAGGCAACAGGCACTTGTTGATCAGAGAATGGAAGCAGAGTCTCATCTGTTTGAGGTGCAAGTGAGGGAAGACACTTTCCTGGACTGAAGATTACAGGTGGAGGCTTAGCCTGTCTTTAAAATGGAAATGAGCCTCATTTTCATTGAGGCTTTGCTGCAGGAAGAAGGACTTTCTGGGATTCAGAGGACTGTGGCCTAGGCCACGAGTGTCCTTTGAGAACGAAATGATGAATCCAGCTTTTCTTGCCTGCAGAGCTCACGTTTGTCTGTCATATGGTCTAAAACAGTTTAGATTAACAATAGCTTATTATTAATAAGCTTAAGGTTTCAGCTTTTCTGCTCATAGGTTAAAAATCTCTAGGTGAAAAATCAGGGCTTTCCACGTATAGTAAATCATGGTATTTCAGAGAAATAGCAGATCAGGAAGCCATTCTAGAGCATGTAGCACGTGACTCGGTCAGGGCCACCTGCCAGGGCTGTGGGGGCAAGGGGTGGGGAGTCGAGGGGTCTGATCGAAGGCAGGTCTGACCCGATCACTTCCCGGCGTCGCACCTGCAATGGCTCCCCGTCTTACAGAATCAGGTCCCAGCCCTTCATGTCCCCTCCATCCTGTGCACCACTTCTGCACCTGCTCCTGCCCTGCCTCACCTGGAACTCCCAACCGCTGGGCTTCCTGCACACCCAGCATCTCCAATCTCCACGCCCTGCTCTTGCAGGGCTGCCGTCCTCCAAGGCTTCCCTCTGGCTCCCTTGACAGGCTCATCTCTACTGACCCCTCAGTTCTCTACTCAGGTATCACCTCTTTCAGGAAGGCAACTCTTAGCCCTCCGGCTTTTGTGCTCTATTCGTTTGCTTTCTCTATTATATTTTAATACAAATATCTGCTTATGCGTGATCCCTTTTACTAGCTACTTTTTGACTCAATGGGTATTTGTCAGTGCTTTTCTGGGGTGGGGGGTGTTCAGGGGATAAACAAGCAAGGCTCATGACCTTTGGTAATAGCAGAATGGTCTCCTACTATTTGGTTTGCATTCTTGAAATCCGTGTGCAATGAATGGAGCACTGGCCCATGTTTATCAGCACTGCACATCCTCCCTCGTGAAGAGTCTGCATCTTTTCTGACTTCCCGTTGCTCACAGGGCACTGCTCAAGCAGCGAGGACTGGAAGAGTTCTTGCCCTGGTTCCACTGATGTCCTCTCTTCATACCTCGTGTGCCAGCCCACCTTCCAGGCACATTCCAGCACGCAGAGGAATGCACTGACTCACTGCACCCATTTATTTATTTATTTCTAAGAGACTGTTGTTTCAGAGCCAGGGACTTGGCCTGAGCTGAGACCGTTCCTGCTGCACAGGGATGTGTCAGCACTCTCTTGTTTGCATTAACGAAGACCTTCTAAAGGACACATGTGACGAAAGAGAGGCTCGCAGGCCCATCCTGAGATTGCCGGGTGAGGCAGCTGTTCGCAGCCTCCCACCCAGGTGCAGTTCATGCTCAGTGAGGGGAATGTGGGGAAAGGTGTCCCCGGTGCTGCGTTATTTCTCATCTCATCTCATTCTTTTATTTCTCAGTGCTGTGGCCTCTACCTCACGTTCGGAATGGGCTCTGGGCACTGGGCTGGGATGGCTTTCCTAGGATGGATGGCAATAGGTACGCCGCTGGCTGGTGCGAGGTATCAGAGTGGCCCAAAGCAGAACCCTGAATGTGGGCTAGTGCTGCAGGGCAGAGAGGCTCCACTATGACCACCCATAGGCAACATGACACCAGTGCCACGGAAGCTCAAGGCGGGAGGAAGAGCTGTAGCCACAAGCCTGGGCGTACCATCGTGGAGCTGAGTGGGCCTCCCTCTGTGTTCCTCAGTGAGGACAGGGCTCTTTGTCCATTAGGACAGGAGTGGGGAGGACAGGCTCTCCCTTCCCCACAGCTATTTATAAGGAGGTATCACTGTGGCTGCGTGTGTCAGGGAGGGAGACCAGGCCTTGGAGTGCCAGTAGGGAGTGTCATTAGGTTGAGAACTGTTCAGAGTATGGATCCCATGTTTCTAAGCCCATTGACCCACACCACGTAGGGCCTCTACATGGGCTCCTAAAACGCATCTCAACCCCAGCTTCCAGAGGCATCTCCAAATGATCACTTCACATTCTTAAAATTCAGAGAGTAGTTGGTAAAGGGCAGAAGGAATAGCTTTATTGAGAAACATACTCATGTAAAGGATATTTTAATGAAGCAGGCAAGTGTCACGATAACATGAGGCTCTAAATCTCCCACAGAAGGATGGAGAAACCAAAGCCCAAAGAGCATGCTGGTGTTCAAAGGTATACAAATTGGTGTGAAGGGGGAAAAAAAGGAATTTCATGGCCAAAAAATTGGGGAACCATGTAATTAAACAAAATCACACGGATTTCTTTACGAAAGGAATCCTGAATTGCTAATGTATATTGTGAATGGGAATATATTGCGATTTCTGTGAGTGGTAAAGGATTTGATATTTGTAGGGAACTTAGGACAAGCATCCAGTAAATGCTCAATAAAAGTTAATTGTGTTGTTATTATCCAAGAGGGACATCCAATAGGAATGACCTTATAATCCTTTCCCTACAAATAACTCTAGATGTCAGAATACCATGGAGGATACTCTGAGAAATATTGGGCAAATATATATATTTGACTATGCTGGTGGACAACTTACCAGATAAAAAGTGTCTAATATTATTAATAATTAATAACAATAAGGGCAATTGGTGTTTATTGATTGTCTAAGCCAGGCACTTGGCTGAGTATCTGCCATGCGTGATATCTCATGATTCTACTATTGTGGGGCAGCTGCTGTTTGACAGAAGAGAATTTCGGGCTTAAGCAGTTAAGAAACTTGACCTGGGAGAGTGAGATTTGCATTATGTCCAATGGCTCCAACCTCTCTGAGTGCTGAGCTACTCAGTTACACATCCTCCAAGAGTTCTTGCTTATTATAACCACACGGCTCACGCTTTCCAAGAACTCTCCAAATCCTCACTTTTTCCATACCCCAGACTCACCATTTTTTTCAACGGGCACATGGCAACGGGGACAGGGCTTGGTGGTTTTCTTGATTGTCTCTTTGGAGGCCTCTTCCCACCGAGCTTGCTCTGCTGCCTTCTCATCAACTTTGTAGGCCTGCAGAATAAAGATGGACAGAGTTGAAACTCAGATCTTTGTGTTGGGGTTGAAATGTAGGTTCCTTGAGACACTGGTCCAGGAAATTCTTAAAGATGGAAGTGCCTTCAGGCAAGAAACTCAAACATAAACTCACTTGACAAGTGGTGGGCAAGGCCTGACACGCACGGAACATAGTTTTCTTGGCATGTGGCCTTTGCTTATAAGCTGAGAAAACATGTCTTGATTTTATAGCATGAGATCCTTTCTTTGGTTGTTTGAATAACTGTAATAAAAAACATCTATCAGGTGTTAAACATGCAGGCAAGTTGATAAATGCTCTACAGACACCTCTTTGTCCGATGGTTTGTCAGGCAAGTGTATTAGTTTTTCTTTTACATCAATGATTAGATGAGTTAAAAAGTTGCCCAAAGCTGGAAAGGGGGATGTTTTGATATCCTTCTATGTCTTGTTACCTTTCATTCTCACACCTGGAGAATGGGGAGCTCCAAATGTTGTTACAGAAGAGATAGGAGCCAGAAGAAGGAAATTAAGTCGACTTGACATAGAAGGCAGAGGGAGTCGGGAAGAGCCAGGGGTGAAGACTGTGGGCTCAGGACACAGGTGCCTGGGCTCCAATCCCAGCTCCATCCAGGTGGGACCCTGTCAGATACTCCCTCACCTGAAAATTCTCATCTCTTAAATGGAAATAAACAATGCCTAGTGCATTGGGGGGTATTAAGGATTGACGGAGGGATCCCTGGGTGGTGCAGCGGTTTGGCGCCTGCCTTTGGCCCAGGGCGTGATCCTAGAGACCCGGGATCGAATCCCACATCGGGCTCCCGGTGCATGGAGCCTGCTTCTCCCTCTGCCTATGTCTCTGCCTCTCTCTCTTTCTCTCTCTGTGACTATCATAAATAAATAAAAAATTAAAAAAGAAAAAAAGAAAAGGATTGACGGAATTTCTTTAAAGGCTTGGAACTAGCATCTGGAACGTGTATAATATGAATACCTCAGGCAAGCTCTCAGAAATGTTTGCTAATATTATTATTGTTACGGGACTGACTTATTCCTGACTCTCTGCACAAAGTGGAGGAGGGGTTTCATGCAACCACACAGATACTCATCCTGTTCCTGTCTAATCACTCAGACACTGCCGTCTCTTCTGCTTACTTCAGGACTGAATGACATGTGCAGAAAAAGGATTGGTACATTTTTGGATTCAGTACAAGAAACTTGTGGTCTAGGTCTATATTTACAAAGATTTCAACATGTTAATCCAAACAGAATCCCTCCATTTTTGCCTCTATTTTATTCAAAAATTTTTTTCTGCTATGCCTTAAAATTAACATGAGCAAGCAAGTCACTTTATTTACTTATAACTATTTAAAAATATTTCCAGAGCAATTTTTAAGTTAAGAAACTACTAAAACTAACTTCAAATATAAATTAGTGAAGAAATCAAATATCATTAAATGCTCTAATACTCTGATAATACTCATAATAATAATGATAAAACTTTACAAACTTATAATGTTTTACACTTGACTTTTGTTATTTCAGTTGCTCCTCCCAATAACCTAGAGAAAACAGCGGGGTTTCTAATAGATACCAAACTTATTTTGCAGATGAAGTCTCTGAGTAATTACTAAAGGTCAAGTGCCAGGTTCAGGATGCTTAAATCGTATATGGCAGCATCAATGCTCATCAAATGTAAGAATCTGGAAAGCCTGGGGGTGCTTGGGTGGCTTAGTTGGTTAAGCATCTGCCTTAAGCAATGGTCATGATCCCAGGGTCCCAGGATCGAGGCCTGCATTGGGTTCCCTTCTCAGCAGAGTCTGCTTCTTTATCTGCACCCCGACCCCCAGTTGTGTGTGCACATATTCGCTCTCTCCTTCTCTCAAATAAATAAATAAAATATTAAAATTTTTTTGGAAAACCTGAAGGAATTTTTTTGGAAAACCCAAACCAGAGATGCTCACACACAGATAACATTACGCTTTGAGAATCAAACTCTGTCAAGCACCATCATGCTTAGCAGGTTTTCTAGGTGGTGAGAGTGATACAGCCTCAGTTAGTATGCATCCTCTGATCGCCCTGGTGCCGTGAGGTACCTAGAGAAGATGCAGAATCTAGTGAGTAGAATCCTTCACCCCACATATGAATCCAACTTTTAGCATTTCACTGTCAGATTCTAAATACTTAAAAAATGTTAATTTTTTTCAGTCTTAGTAAAAACACCAAAAGCAAAGGCAACAAGAGCAAAAATAAACAAGTGGGACTCCATCAAGTTAAAAAGTTTCTGCATAGCAAAGGAAACCACCAGCAAAATGAAAACGCAACTTGCTGAATGGGAGAAGATATTTGCAAATCTTATACCTGATAAGAGGTCAATATCCAAAATATATAGAGAGCTCAGATAAGTCAATAACAATAAAACCAAGCAATCTGATTTAAAAAATGGGAAGAGGATCTGAGTAGACATTTTTCCAAAGAAATTTATACAAATGGCCTACAGGGACATAAAAAGGTGCTCCACATCACTCATCACCAGGGAAATGCAAATCAAAGCCACGATGAGATGTCCCCTTATGCCTGTTAGAATGGATATTACAAAAAGACGGGAGAGAACAAGTGTTGGCAGATGTGGAGCAAAGAGAGCTCCTGTGCACTGTTGGTGGGAATGTAAACTGGTGCAGCCATTATGGAAAACAGTATCCTGCCATTTGTGACAACATGCATACCCCCTGAGGGCATTATGCCAAGTGAAGTAAGTCAGAGAGAAAGACAAATACTATATGATCTCACTTATATGTAGAATCTAAACCAGAACTCACAGATACAGAGAACAGATTGATGGTGGCCAGAGGTGGGATTTGGGAATGAAAGTAGTTAACAACACTGGATTATATATTTGAAAGTTGCAAAGAAAGTAGATCTTAAAAGGTCTTATGAGATGAAAAAATCTTGTATCTCTGTATGGTGATGGGTGTTAACTACATCAGTGCTAATCATTATACATATGTATATATATCGAATCATTATGTTGTACACCTAAAACTAATATAATGTTACTTATCAATTATATCTCAAAAAAGAACAATGTATCATGAGGCAAATAACTTTAATTTTAAAAAATTTTAATTCTAGTGGAGTTAACATACAGAATTGTGTTAATTTTAGGTGTATAATGTAGTGATTCAACACTTCAATACATCACCTGGTGCTCATCAGGACATAAGTAACTGTGCTTATACCTCATTTGCAGCATTCAGTGGTTTTTATTGTAATTAGTGTTTCTATTTCTGTTATTTCCAATAGAAAGTGAATTTGCCCAGAGCCAAGATCACGTTTGTGTCCTCCTCACATCTCCAGTATCTGGCATAGTGCCTGGTACCTAGGAGGCACTCAATAGGCACTCAGTAAATGTTAGCTCAGTGAATGAAGAAATGACATAATCCACAAAGATGCTAACATGATAATCATTTGGGAATAAAGCCCCCAGAACCAGGTGGGGCACATGGGGTGCATCCTAATGGTGATCCTTGCAGTGAAGCAAATCTCTTTGCATTAGAGAAATCCCCTTCACAAAGGAAACTTCCTTTATAACTCAGAGGGTGTCATCTGATTTGTTAATACTTCATTAGGATATAACAGAGTAAGTTTAATGGCTAAGAACAACTACAGGTATTGAGAACTTCCTTTGGATCTGGGACAATTTACAGGCCACTCGTGGCTGAGTGTACAGTGTGATAAAGCCGCGGTTAATGAGATCGGTTGCAAGATTTAGTGAGTAGGTTTGGATCTTAAGTACACATCTTCCAATCAGCTCAGATTCATAGGGGAGCCTAATCCTCAGTGATACACAGCAAATACATCCCCCAGCCATATGTTCCAAGATTTTCTTTTTAAGGTCCAGGAGCTTGTAACTCTAAAGCAATGCTTTACAATTATTTACTGCAGTGTCTGGATGAGAGAAATAGGTAATGTTACTTACTAAAAATTTATTTCAAAATGCTGCTTTTCAGCAGTATGGCACACTGTCCACTAAGTGCAATTTCTCCCTGGCCTATACATCTAAAGATGTTGGATGAAATATGGAAGGAAAATCGCTGCTTAATGCATGGCTGATCTGATAGAAACATAAAGGAAATCCTTGGTGGCTGGAACAAGAAAGAGAAGATCCTTCTGGTTAAGGGAGGGAGGAATCTGGGGTTTGTGATGGGGCTGTTTTCCTGGTCTCAGGCAGCCCAGAGTCTGGGTCTTTACAGGCCCTGAGAGTATAGATGGAGAAAACTTGGGCCACAGCAGGGTGGAAGATGAAATTAAATTTTCCAATTACACAGGGACAACCTAGACTCCCAAGGGGTGACATCTTCACCTGATGGATTAGGGGGAAAAAATCTTTCCAGAAGAGAGAATTGATAAATAATTAATAAGGCTGTGTGCTGCCTTCAGCTTTTTGGTGAGTCAGGTTGGAGAGACAAAGTCTCCCTGAAAATTCCTAATCACTAAGCCTCATACACAAGATTTTTGAAAGGAATTCATATTACTGATTAGCTAAATAAATAACCTGAGCCAAGAAGTTAATTTTAAATACTCTGGTTACTCTGGTAGCATACCCAGGAACCTGGCTGGAGCAAAACTATTTTCCATAAAACAATGCACTTCAAAAAACCAAACTTCCAAAAAAATTACCCAAATAAAGTTCCAAAGAGCCCAAGATCACAATAAAAAAAAAGTTATCTAGTGCAGGAAAAAACGAATTATCATGAGTGAAAGTGGCAGAAATACAAAACTGAAGAAGCTAACCAGCAAAGGCTGTAGATATTGGAGTGATCAGATACAGAGTACAAAATAAATGTGTTTGATATGCTCAAAGGAATAAAAGCATGAGAAGTTTGGTGAAGACGTAAGAGACTATTACAACTAACGAGGCAGCTTTGAAAAAAAAAACATATTTCTTTGTTGTATTTTTTCTGAACACAAAGAAACCAATGATTAGAAATTAGAAACCCAGTTGAATTACATAGCAAATGAAATACAAATGAGAGGAGAATTTGTGAACTGGAAGATGAAGCTGGAGAAATTACATAGACTGCAGATCAGAGAGCAAACGGTCAAAAAATATGAAAAGGAGAGTAGGAGTTAGTGGGGACAGAGAGAGAGGGTACAACACTTCTCTAGAGTCCTGGACAAAGATAACAGAGAGCAGGCAGGAGAAACGGTATTGAAGACAGAGAGGCAAAGGAAATAGATTAACTACAAAGAAATTACAATTATTCTGATGGCAGATTTCTCAACCCATGGATGCTAGCAGACAGTATGATATCCACAGAGTACTGAAAGAGTACTAGTCTACTTAGAATTATATACAAGCAAGATTAATTTTCAAAATAAGTATTAATAAAAATCCTTTCAAACATGATACAGGGTATTTCTTTCCTTTTTATTTTATTTTTTTAAGATTCTTATTTATTTATTTGACGGAGTGAGAGAGTACAAGCAGGGGGAGGGGCAGAGTGTGAGGGAGAAGCAAGCTCCCCGCTGTGCAGGGAACCTGACATGGGGTCCTGGGATCATGACCTGAGCCCAAGGCAGACGCCTAGCCAACTGAGCCACCCAGGTGCCCCAATACAGGATATTTCTCATCAACAGACCTTCACGAAAGGCACAACCAATAGGATAAAGTCCAAAGGAAGACCTGAGTCACAAGAAGCAACTGTGAGCAAGGAAAATGGTACTGTGTGGTAAATCGAAACAAATATTGACTATATGAAACTATCAAAATCATGTTCAATTTATAGGTTCAAAAATATCAAGGTAAAAAAAATATATCAAGGTAGAACTAAAATGCTGGGCAAGAGTCGCATATAAGTAAAAGAATTAAGTGGCTCTAAGGTGCTTATAATATTTGGGCTGAGGGTCATTGACTTTGTTACATTAAGATATGTTTAAATTTCTAGTGTAAGCATTAAAAGAAAAGAGAGAGTATTTTGCTTCTAAACAAGGAAAAAGTAGAATTAACGGGGAAAGCAAAGTCAAAAAGAAGGCAAGAAATGGAAGTACAGAAATATAGAAAGTATAAAGTGGCAGAAACGATTGCAAGTAGGTTGGTACTCACAGTGGTGTGAGGTGAACTATAATCTAGAGAAAGAGTTGGTAAAGCATGGCCCATAGGCCAAGTCTGGTTTGCCACTATGCTGTAAACAAAGCTTTATTGAATTGTCATGTTCATTCAGCTACTTATCGTCTATGGGTAGAATTCAGCTGCGGGAAGCTACAGGACTGAGCATTTGTTTTTGGGCTGGCTGCCAAATGGGGGGCCATTCTCAGGATCTAGAGGCTGCCTTCGTTCCCTAACTCTTGGCTCCCTTCCTCAATAATAGCAGTCAGTGGTGGCCTCCTTCTCATGCTTGAATCTCTCCTGCCTCTTCTTCTACCCCACCTCTCTGATTTCATCTGGGAAAGGTTCCCTTCTTTTAGGAGCTCATGCAATTAGATTGGACCCTGTTGGATCATCTAGGAGTCACCTTTTTTTAAAAAAAGATTTTATTTATTTATTCATGAGAGACACACAGAGAGAGGCAGAGACACAGGCAGAGGGAGAAGCAGACTCCCTGTGGGGAGGCTGACATGGGACTCCATCCCAGGACCCCGGGATCACGCCCTGAGCTGAAGGCAGATGCTCAACCACTGAGCCACCCAGGTGTCCCTAGGAATCACATTTTTCTTTTTCTTTCTTTCTTTTTTTTTTTTAAGATTTATTTATTTATTCATAAGAGACACACAGAGAGAGGAGAGACACAGGCAGAGGGAGAAGCAGGCTCCATGCAGGGAGCCCAATGTGGGACTTGATTCTGGGTCTCCGGGACCATGCCCTGAGCTAAAGGCAGACGCCCAACCCCTGAGCCACCCAGGTGTCCCAGGAATCACCTTTTAATCACATTTGCAAAGTCCCTTCTGCCAGGTAAGGTACCATATTCCCAGGGGCCAGGGAGTAGGGTGTGAACATCTATTTATCAAGGGCCATTACTATATACCTGCCCCTGGTCTAGAGTGGTGTTCTTAGCTTTTCTTTTTTTGTGCCCTGGTTCCTTTGGGCAGTCCTTGGACTTATCAGTGTTTTAAACTGCAAAATATAAAATTTGAAGACTGCAAACTATCATGAAATACGGTTATTAAATGATACTTTTTTAAACAAAGTACTGTATGCGTTTTATTGTTGCTAACAAATGAGTTAGCAGGATCTAGTGGTTGATGTAAAATTACCATTAGCATAAGTAATGAGCATAACTGATATTTTAGGATATCTGTAACAACTATAACTTGATATGAAAACATAAATAACTTCTATTGGATTGAGCCACAGGTAGTGCTAAAATTATTGTAGTTTGTGGTCACTGTTCATAATGGAAGGAACTGTTGAATTTTAGTGAGCAGTTAATGAAAACACAATGAAATTTTCCCCATCCAGGTTTATGGACCCCTGAATTCTCTTGCATCATGCATTAAGAATTCCGGCTCCAGGAGATAGGTGGTTACAAGAATGTCTATAGCATTCTGGCTATAACAGCAAGAAAATATAAACAACCAATGTGCCCATCTACAATTCACTGGAAATACAAATTGTGGCATATTTATAACCATGAAACACTGCACATCTTTGAAAATGAACGGGCTCAGGAATACACGTCAACACACTGGATGTCAAAAACATAATGTTGAAGGAATATAAAACAAGTTGCAAAAACTACATGATTTCTTTCATATAAAGTTGAAACACAAATTTGTGATAAGATAGTATTTGTGCTTTTAAAAACACTCAACTAGATAGTAAGAAAACATACACGCATGTTAAAAATCTAAAGACACACAGACGGTGATTCACAGGGGCGTCTGGGTGGCTCAGTCGGTTGAGGGTCTGCCTTTGGCTCAGCTCATGATCTTGGGGTCCTGGGATGGAGGCCCATGTTCGGCTCCACGCTCAGTGGAAAGTCTGCTTCTCCCTCTGCCCCTCCCCCTGCTTGTGCTCTCTGCCTCGTTTTCTCAAACTAAAAAAGAAAAATAAAGTCTTAAAAAAAAAAAGGTGATTCAGATACAAGGTGAGGCAGGGGTCTCCTTGGGCATGAGGGAGGTGGGCTGGTGACAAGCTCACAGCCAGATGTCAGAGATTTGTTTGAAGTTTTGCTTCTTATGGTGGGTGGGATGCATGTGTGTTCACTTTATTTCTTGAAAATTATTATTCCTTAAATTGCATGTGCTTGATATATTGCTTTATATTACGTATGTACATATATAATGTGTTTAATGTTCATACTAAAGCCCAAATATTATTTTAAATATGCATGTGGAAATTACAGTAAAGTAAGTTTCTAATTTTCTCATTTTTGCTACTATTACATGATTGCAATCACTATTTAAAGGTATATTTCAAAAAAACCTCATTTTAAAATGTACATATTCATTAAGAAAATTTTGAGAGATGAAGAAAAGGATTAAAGAATGATAGAAATCATTTGCCATCCCTCACCAGATATAATCACTGTCTATGTTTTTATGTATATATTTTCAGTCTTTTAAAAATTCTACATCTATGATACATATTATTTTTTGCAACCCATTTTTTTTCCTTTAAAATACATCATGCACCTTTCCCCATATCATTTGTAGATGTTTGGGTGTGTGTATAGAATTTTAGTTTTTATTGTTTTACAGGGTTTGAATGCATCCAATTTCCTCAGTCACAAAATGTGGGTGGTTCCTTATTAGTCTAAATAGCCTTGAGATATATTCTTATAGAGGAGTCTGTACTTCTTATGAAGATTACTCAGCAGAATTCTCCTGGGTGGAAGTTTCTGCCTCTGTGCATGTGCATATGTAAAGGTTTGACATGTTGCCAAAATCAAAGCACTTTCAAGGGGCGTCTGGGTGGCTCAGTCCATTAGGTGTCTGCCTTCTGCTCAGGTCGTGATCTCAAGGTCCTGGGATCGAGGCCCACCTCAGGCTCCCTGATTAGCTGGAAGTCTGCTTGCTTCTCCCTCTCCCTCTGCCTGCCCTCCTCCTGCCACCCCCCACTCACGCACTCTCTCTCAAATAAACACAATCCTTCAAATCAAAAAAACCATTTTCAGCTGGGGGAATAAAACATTTATTTTGACAAAGGATTTTATGCTCTGCCCAAGAAAAAGATCCAGAGATTAACTTCAAGAAGCCTCAGAGACTATCAATAGCACATTACTGAAGGGTAATTAAGAACCAGAAAATTGGATTTATATTGATATGCTTGATCTTTCAGCAAAGAAGCATAAAAATCATGGCATGCTAAGAGAGATAATATCCTCTCCAAATACTAGTTTTCTCTGTCTTCTTTTCTGATCCCCAGAGCACACAGAACAAGAAGGGGCTGAGTATGACTTGAAGTCCACCAGGTATGCATGAGGATTGCTCCCAATCGGCTGTGTACCGGCACCCCTAGCCCAAGGTCCCTTCTGATAGGGTACCGCAGACTGCACATCTGGGAGGAGTAAGAAAAACTCCTTGTGTAACCATTTGCACACTAGAGCGAGCGGAGATGGATCTGCCAGGCTGCTGGCAGTATCATCTCAGCGGAGTGGGAGGTAGGTGAGGAGGTTTGATTCATAAGAGAGGGGAAGGGAACAAGCTAGAGCAGCAATTTCTGGTTTCACCTTCAAGGTTTTTCTTTGTCAGCATTTCCTTTACAGACTCTGGGTTTTGAAGAATTTTGTGTATGGGGGGAAAGCACACCTCTTCTTGATTTTAAATGCATATACAGTTTCTATAGCATTGCAAATACTGAAGCTTCTATCACTCATTCTAGGGGCCAGTCAGGGTCTGGAGCCTGATGTTGGCACTTCTTGGGCTAAGAATGGACTATACTGCAAAGGGATGGGAGGCTTTCCCACGATGCTGAGGGGGAGAAGAGCCCTGGGCAGGCCAACAGGCAGGATGAGGTCCTGAGAGGGGTGGCGGGAGTGGGCACAGAGGACAAACTTCTTGTATTGCTAGGGGGACCACAGGTCCCGGTCTGCCTTGTATATCAGATATTGTTTTATTCTGATGCTTTGACATGTGGGGTCACATTGACAGCAGAGGGACTGGCCCTCCCAGGGCGCGGTAGGTCCCAGAGACAGTAAACCACTCCATCATGCCCTTCCCATGAAAACCAACCAATCCAGAGCCCACACTCCGAGCTACCTCCTCTAACGGGCTCTCGCACTCCTGGCCCCCATTCCCCTGTGCTAATCATACCTGGGCCAGGTACCCAACAACTAGGGACACCTCCTGTACCCCAGAGCCCCCTGAAATCATTCAAACCAGCCGATCCAAAGCCAGTTTCCCCTGCCTCACCCATTCCTTCCCATGGAAACCACAGGAGAGGCTCTTGTCTGTGTTTTCCCTGCTCCCTCTGCCTCCTGACCAGCCCCGGTGCTTTCCTGAGGGGCCCTGCAGGGCGTCACTGGCCCCTCCTCTTGGGATCTGTGAGGAACATACTACCTTTTCCATGGCAGTCCTTTCCTAATCCGCTGGGCTTTGGACACCCCAGTAATAAAACCTATCTTTTAGAACATCTAGGATAAAACTGATACATATCTACTGTCCTAGCAAAATTATTAAAATACCCTTCTGTCTCAGAAGCATCCTGGCTTGGATGATAGGTCATTGGGTGTTGTGCTCATTAATAATCCAATCTAGGGCTTCCTCTGTATCTCCTGATACACAGCGAGTGCTCAGTAAAGGCTCATTGGAGGGCTGACAGTGGCTCCCCTCAGTGGAGGCTCACCACACATTTTCTGGTGGCTGCAACTCCCTACTTCCTATCCACTCTGGTTATTGGGGAACAAGCCCTGCCATATTTTATGTGGAAGCCAAGAACAAGATAGACAAAATGGTCCGGCCAAGGAGCAGGGCTAAGAGAATCTGAGAAAAGAGAGCCTTGGCTTCCTAGGGACCTAGTTCTAGGCTTTGTCTGTGAGGGGTGCATCCGTGACACCAATCAGCTCAGGAAGATGGCTAGATTTTCATCACATTTTATACATTTAGGGGATGGTAGAGTAGATCTCTCAATTAATAGGGGCTAGTGATCAAGCCAACCACGTAACAAACACACACACAATTTTGTTACAAACACCGGATACCGAGTCTGATCAACAAGAAGGGAGTTTAACAAACTGATAAAATGTCAAGTTGTATACAGCTTTAGTGCCTCATGATTCAATACATCACGGCTGCATGACCCGAGAGACTAGATTTCAGACAAGTCAGGGGACAGGGTGAGTATTAAGTCATTCTAACTGAAATAATAATATCAGGTATAATAATCCCACAGGGATGCAAACGCAAAAAGTCACCAGCTCTACGGTTTCAGACCTAACATTCAGAGCAGACACACTCTAAACAGGCCAATGAAAATGCTGCCCAGCATGCCTCCCCGAGCATCCTTTTCCCACACAGCACCGAGGACGAGGCCCTGGGGAGGACTCCACCTACCTCTTCTTCCTGGGAGGGAAGGCTCTCTTGCCTTCTTACCTTTTTCCATCTGAGGCAGTAAATTTGTGTCTCAGGGGCCTGCTGCCCAGGGAAACTGAGAGGGAAGCCTGACCTTGGGCCCTGGCTCTCCTATCCCTCCCCGCCTGCTCCTTCTCCCCCTCCTGCGAGGCTCTGCTGAACCCCCATCAGTGATGGAGATGTCACACCCTTTCTCAGGCCCAGCCAGCGCACGGTCCCTCTGTGCTCTCACTCACAGTGCTGTGCGCGTGTGTCCATTTCCACACTTGGCACTCTGGTGATCGCACAACCTCCCTGGATGGCAAATGTATTTTTTGTTGTTGTTGTTTTGTGGTAGAAGTTACTGCCTTCCCCAATCCCCCCACCCCCACCTGATCCCCACCCCAGGCATTAAGCAGTTCTGTGTATAACTTAGAAGCCGTATTTCAGCCCTTTCCCAATCAACGATATGGCATTCCACGCCTCAAATGCTCAAGGAAGCAGCCATCTCGCCCTTTTACTGCTTTCCCCACTGAGTCCGTGAACATGACTTGAGGGTGGGCTGATACAGAACCGTGTCTAGGAATCTTGCTGGGACACCTGCGAGGTTGTGGGTTTGCAGTCTGCAGTGCACCGGTGCAGAGGGAGGGGATTCCGGCTGCTTTAGGATCCTGGAGCCAGGAGGGAAGGAGTTTGAGGAAGAAACGGTGAAAATCTTTCTATTACATTAGGAAGAATGCTCCCTGTGTCAGGGACTTTATGGCGATCTTTGATTCGGCAATCGCAGCCTCCCCGAAAGGCAGGCTTTGTTTCAACTGTTTCTGCTAAAGGAACCGGGCTTCGAGAACCTACTGGACTTGCCCAACGTCACACAGTCTGTGAGCCGCAGAATCAGAATGTTAACCGAGAGCTCTCTGATTTCATATCCATGCTCCTGTGACTACAACTGGTCTCACTAGATGTCACCTGCTACGAAGAGGACTAAGGGATTGAAGGTCATGACAAGATTGTGAGCAGTCCTACAGCAACTTGCAGCCAACAGGCGAGGGGGAGAAAGCTTTGCTTGCCCTGCCAGCACCATGGAACCCCTTAGTCTCTTGCTTCCTTCACAACCGATTGCCTCTTCTTTTGCTATTTGCCATCCCTGCTACCCGTCTGGCTCTTGCTGCCATGTGGCCTGTTGAAATGGTCCTAGAAAGGACATGAGTGAGACCCCAGCTGCTAAAGCCAATGCCTCTTCTTTGCCCTTATTATCTCTAAGTGCCCCCCCTTACACCATACACTTCTGGGATTCTTTCCTCTTGGGCAAGACAGAGCCACCAAGAGGGCACTGGGTAGGCCCACACCCTCACATCAGTTACTCTTGTTTCCTGACTTCACCCATTAGATCCACACAGAAGGACAGCCAGAGACCCACATCACTGGGACAGCTCTCACGGATACTGGGAAACCAAGAAACACAGCCCTGGAACATCCTTCTAGTGGGCTATCTGTGCCCAAGTGACAGTTTGTGTTAGGCTTTCAATTACCAGTTCCTGGTGAAAAGGACTGTTACCAAGCCCTTTTTAAGGACATGAGCACCTCTTGGCTTAGCATCCTCTAGGAGTGTCTTTGAAACTGCTGTTCAAATCCATCTGGAATTTATTGTGAGCAGTGGTCAGAAGCCCCTGCTTCAGGATCACTGAGAGATTTTTCAAAAATATACATTCTTGGGCTCACACTCTGGAGATTTGCAGTCAGTAGATGTGGATTTGAAGCTTTAAGGACAGCTGGGGGAATGTGAGGTTCAGGGGAGTTTGGGGACAAGCTCCCTTGGTTAGTTGGATGAACTTCTCTGTTATGACTTCAGTCATTGAGCTACAAAGCAGGGCCTTGTGTTGCTAGGAGGTGACGGTTTTGTTGTGATTCAGCATTATTGCCCTTACATGGGATTAGCTGTGTTTCATCTAGGGCAGTGTAACAATTAGGTTAATTGCATAGGCCTCTGTGCTTGCTTATTGTTCGCCCATCAAGGGAACGGATGGTGTGTGTGTGCAGTGGGGGTGGGAGTGGGATGGGACAAGTCTCCTTACGTATTAGATGGCTAAAACCAGCAATTTCCTGCGTTTTCCTAGATATCTTCCAAATTGTATTAGCAAGGTAAAATGTTGGCTTGATAGCCAATGTATGGCTCAAGAGGGGGCCATGGTTTTCGTTTATATGGTAAAAATTTTTAAAAAAATATTTTATTTATTTGAGAGAGAGGAGAGAGAGAGAGAGAGAGAGAGAGAGAGAGAGAGAACACAAGCATGGGGAGCAGCTGGCAAAGGGAGAAGGAGAAGCAATCTCCCTGCTGAGCGGGGAGCCTGACATGGGGCTCCATCCCAGGACC
The DNA here is from genome assembly GCF_053574225.1 of Canis aureus. NCBI lineage: Eukaryota > Metazoa > Chordata > Mammalia > Carnivora > Canidae > Canis > Canis aureus. The sequence continues at coordinate 50,430,134 of NC_135611.1, forward strand.
CTGGGATCATGACCTGAGCTGAAGGCAGATGCTTAATCGACTGGGCCACCCAGGTGCCCCTATATGGTGAAATATTTTAAGCAAACATTCAGAGATGTCTGTATCAGAAGTGGTTCAGAGCAGGGCTTTGAAATCATCATGCCTGAGTTAAGCCCCAGCTTCATTCTTTTCTTACTGTGTAATTGGACAGGTGGCCAAACTCAGTCTCTGCCCATCTGTGAGTGTGATGAATGTGGTATATACTTCAAAGGGTTGGTGTGAGTCAGTAAGATAAAGGGACAAAGGACTAATGCAAGCCTGGTGCATCTGAATGCTAAATTCCTGCTTCCTGTGATCATAATCATTATTATTTTGTCATCATTGTTATCATCATCATCATCACCATCATCACCACCTTCATCATTATCATCTCTGGCTTAAGAGGTGGGAATATCAGACTATGTGAGTTTGTGCAAACTAGAAGACTGCTGGAAGTCTGGTTTGGCCGTAAGTCTCCTTTGAAAAAGACAGGTAAATCAAAGAGTCCTCAGAGAGGTTTTAAAATTTGTACTAGGGGTTGTTGCAAATATATATGTAAGTTAGGTCAACTTGAGAGACTGTTGACGTGCATGTTGTCTTTCCTGCCTTAGGAAACGTATTTGTGACATCTGTTTAGCCAATACTTGGGAGAAGTAAATCCTAAGAGTCACGTTCAAATCTGTTTTCCAAAAAGGATGAGGTGGCCATTAATTACTGAAAACACTGTTGCCTTAATTCAGATGGAAATATTTTCAGGTGAATGCCAGCTTTGAAGTGTCATCTTTCTCATCAAAATTAAATGCCCAGATAACATCACTTGCCATGTAATCTCTGCAGACGGTAGCCTTCCCAGAGTCCCAGCAAAGTCTCACAGGTGTTCCAGCTGAAGGCCGCTGCTTGTGAGCGCTCTGCCCCCTGCTGGTGAGTCAGAACCCGGCCTTACCTTTCAGACCTAAAGAGGTCAACAAACATTTGTTTCCTTCTCACATTTTAAAACCTATTACTGTCTCTTTTGGGGTAATATATGTACATTGTTATTAATGATATACAATTTCAAATTAGAAATAAATATATTGGAAGTAGTTTCTATATACTTATTATATATCTATACATACAAATGCAGAATATATACGTATTTAAGAACTCATTGGAGTACTGGGATGTACAGGCTACTAGGCTACACTCTTGCCACCAAGTTCCAAACTTCACAGGCCACACTTTCAAATTTAGAACAATATTTTTGATGACGGCAATAACAATGGTGATTTCTGCTGTGGGTGCAACGTGTACCAAGCACCACTGTGGGACTGGACCTCTAGAGTGAGTACTGCCCAGCAGGGCCTTAGCTGCTTCACAGAGGGGAAGGAAGCAAAGAATGTCTATTAGCCTATTTGGAGATTGATGAAGAATAGAACAACATACATATTAAGTAGCAAGATTATTAATAGGTATCATGTATTGGGCGTTTTAAAGTGCTTTGTGTTCAACTATCATTACCAATTGACAAATGGGGAAGAATCCACAGTTGATCAAGGAAGATAAGGTCATTTGTATTCTTGATAATGAAGATCTCTAGTCAAGGCTTACTTAGGGAATTAATTAATTAAAATTTCAACACAGGATTTTGAATATGGAAGCACCGCAACTGTGAAGAGGAAGCCAGAGCAGAGCCACGTAGCTCGTCCTCTGTGTAAAGTGAGGCTATTCTGGGACAAAGCAGACTATTATTTTTGCTAGAGCTGACACAGAAATCTATTCATTCAGTAAGCAAGTGTTGGGTGCCTGTGGTATGCCAGGCACCGTCCCAGGTACTGGAGATGCATTAGTAAGCAAAAGAGATGACAAGCAATCGAACAACAAAACCAAAACATCCCTGCCTTGTGGCACCTGAATTAGCAGAAGAGAGGTTCCCAAACCGTGGCATGTACCAGCATCATCTGGAGGGCTCCTTGAAACACAAATCGCTGCAGGTCCTCCCCAACAGCAGTTTCTGAATCAGGTCTGGGTTGGGGCCTGGGAGCTTGTGAGTTAACACTCTCCTGGGTGATGCTCGTGCTGTGGTTCCGGGAACTCCCCTCTAAAAAGCACCACTAGCAGATTGTCCGCATGCAGCAACGGATGGAACAGATTTGGGGTGTGTGTATGTGTGTCCGTCTGCCCAGCCCAATGTAATCCTGTAGAGTGTGGATACTGGGGTGGGGATGGATGAGGACCGAATGACCTCATTCTGCTCACACCATCATTTGTCAGGCTCTGAGCTAGGCATTATGCATGTATTATTTCAATAAATCTTCCTGATTTTACAATATCATATTATAGATGAGGAAAGCGTGGCTCTGAGAGATTACAGGACTTGCTTCATAGCTACTACAACTAATGTAGCATCAAGATTCTCCAGAGAGAGGGGATCCCTGGGTGGCTCAGTGGGTTTAGTGCCTGCTTTTGGCCCAGGGCATGATCCTAGAGTCCCAGGATCAAGTCCCACATCAGGCTCCTGGCATGGAGCTTGCTTTGCCTTCCGCCTGTCTCTGCCCCTCTCTTTCTTTCTTTCAATGTCTATCATAAATGAATAAATAAAATCTTTAAAAAAATAAGATTCTCCGGGGAGGCCAAACCAGTAGGGGATATATATGTGTATAAAATATACAGATTCGTCTTAAGGAATTGGGTCCAGGGACTGTTTGAGCCAGCTAGTTCAGTATTTGCAGGGCAGGCTGCCAGCGTTCCTGTCATAGTCTTTTTTTTTTTTCCTGTCACAGTCTTGAGACAGAACCCCTTCTCTGGAAAAACCTCAATCTTTGCCCTTAAGGCTTCCAACTGATTGGATGAGGCCCACCCACATTACCTGAAGAAATCCACACCTAGAAATGTAATGTCAATGACCAAACCCAAAAATATGTTCACAGCAACAACTAGACTGGTGTTTGACAGAGTGGTTGGGCTGCACTGCCTCGCCCAGGGTCCCAGAACGTAACCGTGATGGCATGGCATGGCTGAAACTCCTTTTCCAGACCGGATCTGTTTGCCTTCAAAACCATTCTGGGGACACCTGGGTGGCTCACCGGTTGAACGTCTGCCTTCGACCCAGGGGGTGATCCTGGGGTCCCAGGATCGAGTCCCACATCGGGCTCCCTGCATGGAGCCTGCTTCTCCCTCTGCTTCTCTCTCTCTGTGTCTCTCATAAATAAATAAATAAATAAATAAATAAATAAATAAATAAATAAAATATTAAAAAAACAAAAACAAAAACAAAAAAAACCCAAACCCATTCTGCCCTGCCTTGGACTCCTCACAGAATAAGGCCCGGCAGGTGAGAGATGCACACGCAGGTCTTGCTGAGAGATGAAAACTTGGGGAATAGGGAGCAAGTGCTGCCGCCCCCTGTGCTTGCACTGGGCAAAGGCTCCCCGTGACAGGAGGCGGTCAGAGCAGATGAACCGCTTCTCCCCACAAATGGTCAACGAGCCCTCCCGCGGGTGACAGTATGTATTTCTTCTCCACGTTTAATCTGTGAGTGAAGGATTTACAGCAGCCAGTAGTCAGCTCTTCACACCTGCGCTTCGCTTGGAAATGCTGCTCCGGTGACAACAGTCCTTTGATTCTCTGCCCCTGTTGTCAGTCCCAAGTGGCAAAACCCCTGGTTCCCCAGGGCATCTCCTGTGGCTCGGGCCTCTGGCAGATTTTTTTCCCTTAAGGATTTAGCGCCATCTGGTGAGTTAGAGGTGCCCTGCAGCCGTGTCCCCTCCCTGCGGCAGGAGGCAAGGCGGGCTTGCCCGGGAACCATCAACTTGGGTGGGGGTAAAACAGTGTGTGGTGTGCGTGTACGTGGGGGGCTGTGGGGGGGAGTGTGGTGTATGTGCATGTGAGTGTGTGTGGGGTGCGTGTACGTGGGGGGTTACATGTGTATGTGGGGGTGCATGGTATGTATGTGGGATGTGTGGCTGTGTGTGTGGGGGGTGTGGGGGTGTGAGGGTGTGTATGTGAGTGTGTGTGTGGGGGTGCTTGTGTACATGGGGTGTCTATGTGTATGTGGGGTGTGTTCGTGTATGCAAGGTGGGGATGGTATGTGATGTATGTCTATGTGGGGGGGTGTGGGTGTATATGGGGGTGCACGGTGTGTATGTTGGGTGTGTGAGGTATGTGTGGGGTGCGTGTAAGGTGTGCAGGGATGTGAGGGTGTCGTGCAGTGTATGTGTGTGTGTATGTGAGGGTATGTGAGGGGTATATATGGGGATGCATGGTGTGTACATCAGGTGTGTGCAGTGTGTGTGCGGTGTATGGGGGTGAGAGGGTGGCGTGTGGTGTATGTGAGGATGTGTGGGGTGGGGGTGGTGATTGAGGTGTATGTGGGGGTGCGTGGGGGCATACACGGGGGTGCCTGCTGCGTATGTGAGGTTCCGTCTGTTATACAGGACACAGACTACCAAATTAGGGTGAAGAGTCTACATTTGGGCCTTCTTGAGCAGGTTGGCCAAGATTCCTAACCCCCCGCCCCTGGATCTGGAAGCCATGGAGGTGGCCCCCATTCAGGTGCCCACCCCTCCTGAGGAAGAGTCCAGGAGCCAGGCTGCTGAGGATGGGGATCGGGGCGGGAGGGGGGGCTCTCGGCGGGGGGGTGCTGGGCTCGGGCTGGGGCTGAGGTAGGAGAGTACAGGTAGCCTGGTGGGTCGTGACCCGCAGTGAGGACGCCAGGCTGGGGAGGCTTCTAGAGAGAGGGGAGGCCCCACCAGGGATGCTGAGCCCACGAAGTGCACAGTGGGGCTCAGTGCAGGCTCTTCCTGGAGTGACAGCCCCAGAAACGCAGGAAACAGAAGGGCAGGAGGGTCCCTGGAGGGACAGAGACCTGCTCTGTGTGCCTCTGAGGTCAGGCCCGTGTGTCCGTGTGCGCACGTGTGGGCGTGTGCGTGTGCATGCGCGCCTCCCTTTGCCCTCTGGTGTTGTCTTTCATTTTCTCTCTCTGTAATGCCTGAGATTTTTATTTTTTATTTATTTATTTTAAATTAATTTTAAATTAATTTTATTATTTTTTAGATTTTTTATTTATGTGTTTATTCATAGAGACACAGAGGGAGAGGCAGAGACACAGGCAGAGGGAGAAGCAGGACCCATGCAGGGAGCCTGACGTGGGACTCGATCCAGGGTCTACAGGATCACGCCCTGGGCTGCAGGCAGCGCTAAATCGCTGCGCCACCGGGACTGCCCGTGCCTGACATTTTTAGCATTCAGCCTTAAAAATACCCAAAGCCTGAGTTTTACCGTTTTGTAGTTCTTTACAACTTATAAAATGATTCACATACCTTCTCATTTCATTATTTATAGCTCAGTAGATCTTACTGGCCCCAGGTGGCAGGTGAGGAAAAATGCTGTTACAATGTGAGGGACTTGCCTGGAAGTGGGGAAAACAGGAACCAGTTCTTGGGAGCCGGCCCCGCTCCCCCAGAGCCCACCTGGGCTGGGCGTTTGGGAAGTGGGGTACAGAGGGCCCGGGCGGGGGGCGGGGGGCGGGGGGCGGGCACTCGTTCGCCTCTTTTCCACCGAGCTACGCACTGGGCGCACCTGCACAGATGCATCACCGTCCCTGTGGCCCCGTGGCCACCAGGCTGGTCTGGACCCCAGGGTTCAGGGCAGCGGTTATCCAGAAAGCTGCTTCACTTCAACCAACAAGCGATTCCAGAACTACGCTCCTAAATAACCGACACCTGCGCCTGTGGGAGACTACCTCTCACCTGGCTCCTGGTTCCGGGGCGACGCTTGTGCGGGGCGCAGAAGATGGCCAAGAGATAATGGGGTGAGAGAGGAGGCAAAATATATCCAGGAATCCGAGCTCTCCTTGTCTCATTCTCCTCCACGGGGAGGCACCCCTCCTAGCCTCTGGCCAGACACCCCTGGAGGCTGGGGTAGGGAGGTGGCGGAGGGGCAAGCGACTGGACACTGTATCCCTGGCTGCAGCCCAGGCGTCCCCTCTCAGGTGCTCTATGCATCCACTCCTTCGCCTGCTGGACACCTGCTCTCGGACGTCCAGCGTGAGCGGTCTGTCCCTGCACCCCCTGCTTTTGCTCCAGCGTTTCATCCTCCAGGGAAGGGCGCCACCATCCACCCAAGTTAGAAATCCGAGCGCCGACCTGGACCTCTGCTTCTCTGGTCCTGCCTCCTAGGTCATTGACGTGGCCTGTGGATCGGGCCTCCAGTCCCACCTTCCCGCACGCCCGGCTGCCCTCACCGGTACGCCGGGTGTCCCTCTAGTCGTGGATCTGGGGTGGACCCTCTGCCGCATCCGGCCCCATCCCAGCTGCTGGTTCTCTACACAATCCAAGACTGTCCCTCAAAGAGCACTTGAAGATGTGGGGACAGGCCCCATCCAGTGACATGGATGAGTGCTGAAGGTCAGCCTTTGCCCCCCCGCCCCCCCGCCTTGGGACAGACAACTCTCAAGAGCCACCTCACTTCCCAGCCTCACTCCATCCTCCAGGCAGCACCATGGAGTTACCTCCTCCCTCTGCTCCATCCAGCCTCCTTCTCCCCCTACCGTGCTGCTCCTGACAGTGCTCCCCATCACCCTCCTGTGTGCAAATCTCAGAGGTGTCTCAGAGGCTGTTTCCCTGGGGACCTGACCTATGACAGATGGTACCAGGGGTGGTCCTGGAACACGAACTCTAAAATGAGGGGTCGAGGTAGAGACCCGGCAGCAGGTGCCCATAAAGGAGGCTGTTCCTGGTGGCAGACGAGCACTGGCAGCCTTGAGAGGCCACAAAGTGCTGTGCGGAGGGGCAGGCTGCCATGCAAGCAGCCCTGTCTCTGGCCATGCAGCCATGGCATTCAAGGTGTCTGTGGCGGGAAAAGACCACGTGGAGTTTATTGCAAGCCAGAGGAGAACCATGATGATGGTATGTAGTAGGGCTCTGCAGAGGAGACTTCTGCACCATTTGGAGTAAAGCTCCTGGCACGCTCTGCAGCCCCCTGGGGCTGGAGCATCTAAGCAGCAGTCCTTTTGATAGAAAATGGTCAAGTTCAGTAGTCGTGGCTTTAGTGTGGCACACACCCTGGGCTTGGACCACTGGGGATGATAGGGGTGCAGAAGCCTGGCCCCTTGTGAGGTAGAGTAACTCGGAAGGGCCGTTCCTGATCCAGAGCTCTTTATAGGACTGTTGCAGCTGCACCAGCATTCAACCCTCTCTGCCCAACCCTGCTCCCTGCACAGTGCTCCCCCAGGGCATCCTCCAGTACGCGCGCTCACAAACCTCTGGGCTCAGGGGCTGCTTCCTGAAAACTATTACAGTTCCCTACTGTTTCTCCTAATGTAGCTACTGATCTTTCTTTCTTTCTTTTTCTTTCTTTCTTTCTTTCTTTCTTTCTTTCTTTCTTTCTTCTTTCTTCTTTCTTTCTTTTTTTCTTCTTTCTAAAAAGATTTATTTTCAGAGGGAGAGAGAGAGGGAGAGTGCAAGTGGCGGGGGACAGAGGGGGAGAGAGAGAGACTCTCAAGCAGAACCCCTGCTGAGTGTGGAGCCTGAGCCCACGACCCTGAGATCATGACTTTAGCAGAAACGGAGAGTTGGATACTCAACCCACTGTACCACCCAGGCACCCCGCTAGTGATCTTTCAAAAACACCGATCTGACAATGTCGATCTTCCTTGAATCCTTTAATGTCTTCTCAATGACTTAACATGGCTCATATGACCCTTAATTCCAACTTCCTTGACATTACTCATACGACCCGTTATTTGCTACCCTCTGCCTATTTCTCCAGCTTGGTCTATTGCTACTGCCGCCAACACTTTACGCCATGATCACATTGAGCTTCTCTCACTCCTCTGAACATGCCATTCTCCTTCATCTCTAGAACTTTTCACACTTCATCTCTCCCTAGAGCATCCTTAAGTCCTGTCCTTGTCTGGATAGCTCATCCTCTCAGTCTCAGATCTCATTTCTTTCTATGACTAATTCCTTGAACGTCTTAGAAAACTAGATGTCCTAGCATCCTCAACTTCCCTGATTGTGGCTCTCAGCATATAATATTTTAATTATTTGTTAATTTGGTTTTCTATGTCACTAGATTATAAACCTCGTGAGATCAAGTCTTTTTGGGGTCTATCTTGTTTATTTATTCTTTTAAATATTTTATTTATTTATTTATGAGAAACACACACACACACACACACACATAGAGGTAGAGACACAGGCAGAGGGAGAAGCAGGTTCCATGCAGGGATCCCAATGTGGGACTTGATCCTGGGACTCCAGGATCATGTCCTGGGCCGAAGGCAGGCGCTAAACCACTGAGCCACCCAGGGATTCCCAATCTTGTTTAATGCTATAGCCTGTAGTCTTAATGGTACAGAGTAGATGCTTTGTAAGTATTTACTGGATATTCCTCTTTTTTTTCTTCTTTTTATTGATTATAAGAAATCAAGACTTAGCCAAAATCAGATTCAAAGTCATGTAACAGAAAGTGTAACACAGTGGTTGGAGACAAAATCCTACCTATAGATATATTTAGTTTTTTATGCAGTTAGCTCTCAACACTTCAAATAAGGATATTTACCACAACCACATAAATGTCAAGCTACCAATAAATAAAATACATCAATTTGCAAGATCTGGTAACATTGCTCCTCCAATTCTACTTGGTAAAATTGAATGGAGCTATGTACTTCCAGTTTTGCATGGACCCCACAGGCTATGTGCAATTGTGTTTGTAGGCAATTGTTTTAATGTACTTTTCTGCTGCTGTATTTGTTTTAAAGGAAAACTTGGAAGAAGAGTGAAATGTATCTTCATCCTTATCAAAACACAGGAAAGTCCATGAGTTTAACCCAGCCTCCTTTGCTCATGGACACTACTAGTCCGGTCCCTGTTAGCATTTGAGTGCCGCCGTGGCATAGTATTTCACTAGCCAACAGTAGCCTACACATATCCTTTTTCAAAATGCAGAGTGACACCAGTTAGAAAGACTGATTGTCAACTTTACAATCCTGGGTGGTCACTCGTTCTCCTTGTACCTTGCTTATAATATAGGTTTATGGCATAATGTTGTGAAGAGCTCAAACCGAGAAGGTGTATTTGAAAGTGCTTTGTAAACAAGTACTCCACAAACGTACATTATTATTTTTATCCCAGGCAAAACGGAGGTTCATTCTTCTAGTTTAGGAGGCAGATGGAGGGAACAGTGGGTTTCCATGGGCAATCTTATTTTCTCTTATGATTCAAAAGATGGCTAAGACAAAAGTCAGCCCTGTAGCTACTACTGCCCCTTCTTTAAAAAATTTAAACTATTTATTTTTTTATTATGCAAAACAAACTTTATAGAACGTTTTAGAGTTAGTTAAGACAAAAGTCAGCCCTGTAGCTACTGCCCATTCTTCAAAAAATTTTAAACTATTTATTTTTTATTATGCAAAACAAACTTTATAGAATGTTTTAGAGTTACCATTTTTTTCTGCTTTCACCTCATTATGAAAGCAAGTAGCTAGATTTTTGCCTTTGAAGAGACATGACTCTGAGATTTTGCTATGAAAGATATTTTCCATCTGAAAATTTTTCTACATAGTGTTTCAATTTTCGGGTTTGATTGAGGTATGATAGACATATACAATTGTAAGATATTTAAAGCGTACAAATGGTGATGTGATGTATCATATATTGTGCAAGCATTCCCTCCACTGAGTTAACACATCCATCACCCTCACATATTACTGTGTGTGTGTGAGAACATTTCAGTTCTACTCTTTTGGCAAGTTTCAATTATATGATACAGAGTTATCAATTATAGTCACTAGGTTATACATGGGATCATTGGAACTTATTCATCTTGTAGCTGAAAGTTTGTACGCTTTTACCAACCACTCCCCATTTTCCCCATCCCCTACCCCCTGCCAACCACTTTTCTACTCCCTGTTTCTATGGGTTTGACATTAAAAAAAAAAATCCACATATATGTGATACCATGCAGGATTTTTCTTTCTCTGTCTGGCTCATAATGCCCTCCAGTTTCATTCATGCAAATGACATAATTTCCTTCTTTTTCCAAGACTGAATAATATCCCACTGCTTATGTATACCACATCTTCTTTAACCTTTCTTTTTTTTTTAAGATTTTATTTATTTATTCATGAGAGACACAGAGAGAGAGAGAGAGAGAGAAAGAGAGAGAGAGAGAGAGGCAGAGGCACAAGCAGAGGGAGAAGCAGGTTCCATGCAGGGAGCCCGACATGGGACTCGATCCCGGGTCTCCAGGATCATGCCCTGGGCCGAAGGCAGCTCTAAACCGCTGGGCCACTCAGGGATCCCTTCTTTAACCTTTCATCTGCTGACAGATACTTAGGTGGTTTCCCTACCTGGCTATTGTGAATAATGCTCCTATGAACATTGGAATGCAAACATATCCTTGAGATGATTTTATTTCCTTTTTTTAAAAAAAGATTTTATTTATCCATGAGAGACACAGAGAGATGCAGAGAGAGAGAGAGAGGCAGAAACACAAGCAGAGGGAGAAGCAGGCTCCATGCGGGGAGCCTGACATGGGACTCAATCCCGGGTCTCCAGGATCAGGCCCTGGACTGAAGGTGGTGCTAAACCGCTGAGCTACCCAGGCTGCCCTATTTCCTTTGAATATATATGTAGAAGTGAAAATGCTGGATCATACAGTAGTTCTAATTTTAATTGCTTGGGAAACCTCCATTGTGTTTTTCATAGTGATTGTGCCAATTCATATTTCCACCAACAGTGCACAAGGGTTTCTTTTCTCCAAACCATTGCCAGCATTTGTTATCTCTTGTCTTTTTTAAACTAACAGGTGTGAGGTGATGTCTCACTGTGGTTTGATTTGCATTTTCCTGATGATTAATGATGTTGAGCAGCTTTTCATGTACCAGTTGGTCATTTCTATGTCTGACTTTTGCATATTGATTTTATATCTTGCAAGTTTACTGAAATTATTTATTAGTTCTAACAGGTTTTTGGTGCAATCTTTTGGGTTTTCTGTATATAGTATCATGCCATCTACAAATAAAGAGACCACTTCTTCCTTTCCTATTTGGATGCCTTTTATTTATTTTTCTTGGTTAATTGCTCTGGATAGGATTTCCAGTACTATGTTGAATAAAAGTGATGGGCATCCTTGTCATGTTCCTGATCTTAGAGGAAAAATGTTCAGTTTTTTACCATTGAGTATGATGTTAGTTGTGAGCTTGTCATATATGGCCTTTATTATGTTGAGGTACATTCTCTTTATACACAGTTGGCTGAGTGTTTTTATCAGGAATGGATGCTAATTTTGGACAAATCCTTTTTATTTGAGACCTTCCTTTCTTGTTAAGTCTAGTAAAGGTTTGTCAATTTTGTTTATATATATATTTTTAAAAAACCCAGCTTTAGTTTTATTGTTGTTTTTTGTTATCTTTTTAGTCTCTATGTCATGTATTTCTCTTCTGATCTGTTATTTCCCTTCCTCTACTCACTTTGGGCTGAGTTTGTTCTTAATTTTCTAGCTCTTTGATATGTAAAGTTAAATTGAGATTTTTGCTGTTGTTTCTTGATTTATGCATTTCATTTCAGTTCAAAGAACTCCTTTTTTTTAATTTATTTTTATTTATTTATTTATTTATTTATTTATTTATTTATTTATTTATGATAGTCACACACACAGAGAGAGAGAGAGAGAGGCAGAGACATAGGCAGAGGGAGAAGCAGGCTCCATGCACCGGGAGCCTGACGTGGGATTCGATCCTGGGTCTCCAGGATCGCGCCCTGGGCCCAAGGCAGGCGCCAAACCGCTGCGCCACCCAGGGATCCCTCAAAGAACTCCTTTAATATTTTTTCTAATGGTCATGAAGTTTGTCAGCTTTTGTTTGTCTGGAAAACTCGATCTCTTCTTCAATCCTAAAGGACAACTTTCCTGTGTAGAGAATTATTGGTTGGCAGGCTTTTATTTCTTTCAGTATTTTGAATATATCACCCTGCTCCCTTCTGGCTGGGAAAGTTCCTGCTGAAAAATCTGCTGATAGCCCTCTGGGAATCCCATTGTACATAACAAATTGCCTTTCTTTTGCTACTTTTAGGATTCTATTCTTTAACTTTTGAAAATTTAATTACAATGTGTCTTGATGTGGATCTCTTTAGATCTTATTTAGTACATTTTGGACTTCCTGGATCTGGATGTCTGTTTCTTTTGCCAGGTTAGGGAACTTTTTTCAGCCATTATTTCTTTGAATAAGCTTTCCAACTCTTTCTCACTTCTCCTCTGAGGACCCCTAGAATCTGGATGTTGGTCTCCTTGATGGTGTCCCATAAGTCCTTCATGCTATCTTCATTCTTAAAATTCTTTTTTCTTTTTGCTGCCCTGATTAGAGGAGTTCCACTGGCCTGTCTTGGAGCTCATTGATCCTTTCTTCTACTTCATCTAGCCTGATGTTGAAACCCTCTAGTGTAATTTTCAGATCAGTTATTGTATTCTTCAGCTCTGTGACTTCTGTTTGGTATTCTGATAGATATTTTATCTCTGTTGGAACATTTTGTTCATGCGTTGCTCTCCTGATTTTGGTGAGCATCTTGATGACTGTTATTTTGACTTTTCCATCAGGTAAATCACTTATCTCTGTTTCAGTAAGATTTGTTTCTGGTGATTTATCTTATTCTTTTGTTTGGAACATATTCCTCTATTTCTTTATTTTCCTTGATTCTCTGTGTTGATTTTTGTGCATTAGATACAATAGCCACCTCTCCCAGTCTTAAAAGAGTTGTCTTATGTAGGAGATGAGCCTTGTCAACTAACCTGGCCCAAGCACTTGGCTGTCACTCAAACTTTTGTGATGGTTCAAGCCTCTTTCTTTGTTCTTAGTGCCTTCCAGTAGTTGACGATATGTCAAGAACTATCAGGATACCACAGGGGAGGATTGCCCTCAGCACCTAGATTCAGGCTGATTAGAAGTGGAATCCTCAGGTGGCAGCTGGGAAAGTGCATAGTTAAGCCCCTTCCAGGGAGAAACTGGGAGATAGATGGTTTTGCTTGTTCTCTCTGTGCTGAGCCCAGGTGTACCACCATAAAGTGGTTGTAGTGATCCTGCACCTGTTACACACTGTTTCTTTGTTTGCTACAGTCTTGTGGGAACTGTGATTGCAGGCCCCCTTGGCTATTAAAGCCAGGTGCCCATCCTTAAGGTGGAAGCTGTGAAAACTGGGTGTCACCTGTGTGTACAAGCTCCTTCAAGGAGATACTAGCAATTTGGTTCTATTATTGGATTAGGCTGAAGGGAGAAGATGGGAAAAGTATTTGCTGGCTTCCCTTGTCTCTGGGGAAGATTGCAGCCAGCCCTTAGATGCCTGCTAAATTAGAAGCCTGACTCTCAGGTGGCAGCTTTTCAAGTATTTTGATAGATCCCTTCAAGAAAAGATGGGAGATAGTGTTTTTTTGCCTGCTTCTTCTGTACTGAGCCCTGTGAGGGGGGGAGGAATAGCCAGTTACTATGTGTCATTAGGACTGTTAGCTACAGTCTTGTGGAACTCATAAACAAAGCCTCTTTGGCTGTCAGAGTAGAGATCAGAGACCCATCTCTTGGGTAAGAGCCATTGAAGTTGGGGTGCAGACTTGTGCATAAGCTCCTTCCAGGAGGACATTGGCAACTTGTGGTGGACTACAGGGGGAAGGTGAGCGAGGCATCCTCTCATTTTCCCGGTTTCTGGGGAGGATCACAGCCAACCCCTAGTGCCTGATAAATTAGAAGCCTGGCCTGGAAGCAGCAGCTTTTAAAGCAGGCAGGTAAACCTCCTTCGTGGAAAGACTGCAAGATGGGATGTTTTGCTTGCTCCCTCTGTGCTGAGTCCTGTGGGGATAGATGTGGTGACTGTGGTGTGCCCCACTGGAATTGCTTCTGTGTTTGCTATAGTCCCGTGGGTCTCAAGGTCATAAGCTTTGTTGGTTTTCAGAGCCAGGTGTTTGGTACCCAGTCATAACAGCCAGGATGCTGGATGTGGAGTCCAAGATGAAGCTGGGAGTTGAGGGTTCTGCCCTAATTGTATGGCACAGGGCCAGGAGTGGGGTTTATGGCAAGAGTGTGTCCCAGCCTCTCCTACCCATTTTGATGTGGTTTTTTTTTCCTCATTCATCTGATATGTAGGAGACACTCAGCTAGTTTCTGGATCTCTTTCAGAGGGCATTACTCCATGAGCACCTGAAGTTTTGTTGCATCCATGAGGGCGGGGAGCTCAGGAGCCTCCTATGTCACCATCTTGAATGACTCCTTTCACCATTTCTATAGAGTGCTTTCTCAGCTTCATGGTGAGAAGGGAGGTTTGGGGATGAAGGAAATAGTTGTCATTCTTTCCAAAAGCACTTAATGAGTACTACTGTATCCTAGGCATCCCAGGCACCGGAGGTTATAAAGACAAAATAGGTACAAATCTTGCACCAATAAAGCTCTGAATTTTAATGAAGAGACAGGGAAACAATATCTCAGTGTGATTAATATACAACGAAAGTATATACAGTTGTCTGAGAGCTTCAAAGAGGTAGTGGGGGTGGTCAGATAGCTTCATGCAGGAGGCGATATATGAGCTGGGTCTTACAGACTGGGTAGGAGCTTGGCAGGCAGGGGTGGGCATACTCCCTTTAGACACTGTAGATTTATTACTTGGAGAGAGCAACCACTGTTCCCAAACTTCTTTCATTGGGTACTGCCACTGAAAATGATTTCCTCTGTGGCTCTGGACAATATCATTAAAAATCTAGAAGTCTCAGTTTGCCTTCCAGTTGAATAGGGAGAGTAACATGTACTACTTGGAACCACTGGGAGAATGAATCAATTTATGTGGTTTGCAAGAGCAAGTGTTTACTTATTAGAAAGCCTCCAGAGGGAATATATGGAAGGAAACAAAGCGTGGGGAGGAAAACAGCCAGGCAAGAACAAGGGGAAGCAAATGGGACTGGACTCTCATTAGCCTGTGATGGATTGATCTTCTGTCACTGATTTCCCAAACTCCCAGCAGTTTCAACCTAAAGCTTGTTCAATATTTTAAAACCAATTTAAAACCAATTTTTGAGTTTGCTTTTTTAAAAAAATTATTTCATTAATCAAAAAATGCATTAAGCTTAGGGTCAAGCAGCCTAACTGATGGAAAAGGCCTGATTGGGCCCCAGGAGACATGGGCTTGCTTGGCTGGATAATGTAATATCAAAGACCAGAAACCACTCAGCTTTCAAGGGAGAACAGTGGAGAGTAGCTGCAAATACTGAAAGGGAAAACCTTACAAGTGAATTGAACTGAAAGGAAATGTGAAGAGGGTTAATGAGGGTATTTTGTTAGTATGAGCAAAATCCAGACATGAGGCTGCATCCAAAGCCTTCAATTCCAAGGGGTGGGGGGGGTGGCTGTGTTTAGATTCTTATTGTTGCATGTATAGAGTGTTCTCCTTTCAAAAATTTCTTATCGGTGGAATTGCAGAGGTCATCTGCCTAGAGATCACTGCCATTTGAGAGAAATACAGGGAACAGAAAACAAACTAGCCCTGTTAAAATAACAGTCCTTCTTTTTCTTACTGAATGGAATTGGATCTTTTAGTTTGATGAAACAGTTTATGTGGCTCATCCTTTTCCATGTCCAAGAATAGCTATGATTGAAATCAGGAGGCTTTGGAGACTTGGTAAATCAGAACATAGAGAATGTGCTGGTTACTCTGTATTCTTTTCCCTCCTCTGCCCTGCACCTGGAATCCTGACCCACACAGTCTGTGTCACTAGGACTCCTTGAAGTTGGCTTTCAGTTGGATGTGACCGATGGGAGACATTAGCAAGAGATTAGAGGGTGAGAGAGAGAAGTCAAGATGTCCATCTTCCTTTCCTTCCTGCTTGGGGCCCACTGGCTATGCTGGACCCTCTGTGGTCATACCTCCCGTCAAGAGGCCCCACCTCCATGGCTCCACTTCATAGGCTTATTCCCTGTGTGACATCATTTCCTCTTTTTGTCTCTTCATGTCTCAGGTGGTCATGGCTCCCCAATGACACTGTACTAGGAGGCCCTCCATGTTGTTTTGGGTTCTTGTGACCCTTCCCCACTACTGTAGGTCATCTGTGACCTTTTAGTTAAAATCTCTTCATGTGCATCTGAGTTGGATTATTTTTTCCTATAGGACCCTGATAAATCAGAGACATAGGGAAAAAGGGCAGTGAAACCCCAAGAAGTGCCTTCTGTTCTCAGGCAATAATGTATAGAGAGACTCATCCAGTTCAGTTGGTCAATTTGTTTTGTTTTCAATAAGAGGAGTATGATATTGGCCCAGCAGCTTGAGTGAGGCAGAAAGGAGCTTCATTTCAGGGAGGTCTTACTACAGGGAGGTCTTACTACTCTTCCTGAATTCTTTCTTGGATAACTCTGTGCTAAATTGACTATTCTTGGGCAGCCCGGTGGCTTAGTGGTTTAGCATCGCCTTCAGTCCAGGGCCTGATCCTGGAGTCCCGGGATCAAGTCCCACATCAGGCTCCCAGCATGGAGCCTGCTTCTCCCTCCTCTGCCTGTATCTCTGCCTTTCTCTCTCTCTGTGTCTCTCATGAATAAATAGATAAAATCTTTTTTAAAAAATATTTATTTATTTATGATAGACACACACACACACAGAGGCAGAGACACAGGAGGAGGGAGAAGCAGGCTCCATGCTGGGAGCCTGACGCGGGACTTGATCCCAGGACTCCAGGATCACGCCCTGGGCCAAAGGCAGGTGCTAAACCTCTGAGCCACCCGGGATCCCCAATAAATAAAATCTTTAAAAAAAGTAAATCGACTATTCTTCTGAACTCCTATCATACTGATTGTGCAGCCCGTGTGGCATCTAATATAGTAAAACCTGTGACAGCAGGTACTGTATCCCCAGAGCCTAGAACAAAGCCTAATGGATTATGGGTGTTTAATACATATATGATGAATGAATGAAATAACGTCTTTTTCTTTATGGATGCAACAATCACTCAGCAAACATCTACTAAATATCTGTGCGCCAGATAAGATATTTGCCTCTGTTTCTTTGTCCATGCAGTGTTTTCTGCTGGAATGTTCTTGATCATCCTTTACCCACTATCCTTTTGACAAACTCTAATCTACCTTTCATGTCTTTTCTGGGGAGGCATTGTACAAAGCTATATATTTCCTAAACTTTGTTTTGCATATTACTATTGTTATCTATTTTCCCTTAAGTCTCCCCTATAACTGTTTCATGTGATTCTAAAGAAAAATATACTTATCTGCAGGGGCATCTGTGTGGGGCAGTGGGTTAAGCATCTGACTCTTGATTTTTGGCTCAGGTCACGATCTCATGGTCATGGGATTGAGCCCTGTGTTGGGCTCTGCTTTCATTGAGGAGTCTGCTTGAGATTCTCTCTTTCCTTCTCCCTTTACCCCTTCCCCTGCTTGCTCTCTCTCTAAAATAAATAAATAAATCCTAAAAAAATGCTTACCTGCAGTTTTCCAGAAGAATGTCTGGTGGATACAAATGCTTGATTTAATGTTTGCTAATTGGTGGTCTTTGCAGACACAGGATCCTGATCATCTAATGCTTAAGGCAAGCTCTAGCTTTCTTCCACTTTCCTGAATTGAATATTAAGTTTTTAATGGTTTAAAAAATTTTGGGGGTGCTACGTCAATCATTAACACCAAGGTTGGTTGGTTCTTCTTGAATGAATCATGAAGGGGATTATCAAGCGGATCAGGCACTGGGACAACTTTACATTAAGCAGTTCTCTCCTTCACCTTATGGCTATTGTTTTCAAATAAATAGATACTAAGGTATCACTTCTTGAAAGCTTTGTCAGTATTTGTGGTTATAAGAACATATGGAATGTAAATTTCTAGACCAACTCCATTTCTCACTTCCTTGGTCTAGTCTAGCTCTTCTGGGCTACAGGGTCCTGGGGCAGGGGAGTCTCAGGGTTAATATTATTCCTGACATCAGTATGCAGTAAGCTCGTATTTGAATGCCCCTGGGCTAAAATAAAATTACCAGAAAGAGCATTTGCTGCCTCTGTTGCAAAAATTATGGTAATTCAGACCTATCTCCCAATATGCTCATGGCCAACATTTTAGAAGCTGATAAGAAGACCTGAATTCACAAGTTATATTTATTTGGTTATGTTAATATTAGTAAATAAATCCACAAAATACCTTATAAAGATATACTTCTTTATGCTCTGATATTAGAACATTCAGATATTTTCTATTCTCTACTATAAAATTAAAACATTCTAAAAAAATTAAAACATTCTGAAATTTCTATGTCTATTTATGAGGTTCCTGTCAATAAAATAACTAAAAGATTTATCTGGGTAGATTTAATGTTTAAAACCTTGTTAACATCTCTATCAGTTGAAAAATAATGAGTGAATTCATCAACTGTGCTGAAATTTTTACTCCTTTCCTCTAAGGTTTGTTGATCATAATTAATAAATAAAAGAAAATGTATTTGCATTTCCCTAAGCCTTGATATAGTACATTGGAGAGTAAGGTTCAGTAAATATGTTCTTTACCTAATCAAGACTGAAATACAATTTAGCATAGTTCATGATATTGCTAAAAAAACAATAATATCCTTGCATCATATAATACGTCTGTGCACATCATTCATGGAGATAGTTTCACCAATGATTTTAAACAAGGCACTTTAAAAAAATATAAGTGTGGGGGTTCATACTGATTGATCAGATTCAGAAACTGTTAAATTGTTTTCTCTCTCCTTTGAAGACTCCTCTGATCATGCTATGTTCCTTTTCCCTATTCCCCTGGGGAAAGTATGGGCATATCCCAATGGCCATCTACAGCCCTACCCTGAGAAGGCAGATGGATCTGGGAGGACCACAGGAGTAGATAGTCAGAGCCCCATTCCCCGTAGCTGTAGGCTACTAGTCTGGTTTTGGGTTTTTGTTTTGTTTTGTTTTTCAGATTGGAACCCTTCTTGGGTTCCAGATTGGAACAAGACCAGTTCTTGTCTCTCACCCAATCCCGAGCCCTATTTTGTGGAGGGAAGAGGGCACTCTACCTGAGTCACTGCTCCTGAGGCTTCAAATAGGGTGCTGCATTCGCCTTCATGGTACTCTTCCTTACATTCCCGGCAAAAGATGAACTGCAGAAGAACACACACATGTTAGGGATGGGTTTGTTGGCAGCATTTGGATATAACATTTTTTTCCCCCAAGCTCATTATATTCATTCCTCTGACTTGTGTGATGGGTTCCGTGCCAGATTACTTTTTGCAAAGAGAAATAAAGTTATATTTCAATGGTATTCTTTATTCTTTTACTAAGTAATACTTCAAGCACCATAGCAGGGTTACAAAGATGTGTGAGACAGTTCCTATCTGTATGATGTTTCCAGTCTGCCAGAAGAGACAATAATGCAAATAAATACCTGTAGTAGAGTGTTACTGGTGTTAGGATATGAGGAAAACAAGTTTATTCAAGAATTTCACATCTAAGACCTGTTTACATACACGGAGGATTTATATGTTTATGTTAATAGATTTGGTTTTGCATTGAAAGCCTATTACAGAAAGATGAAATGAAGTGGGTCCCCTACTGATTCATGTGGCGAAGTCTTGACCCCCAGTACCTCAGGATGTCATTGCATTTGGAAAGAGGGTCTTTGAAGAGGTAAGTATGGTAAAATGAAGTTATTAGAGCAGGCCCTAATCCTCTATGACTGCAAGTCATGGAGAGATACCTCAGTGGAAACCAACACTGCTGACACCTTGTTCGTGGGCTTTTAGCTTGCAGAACTGTGGGAAAATAATTGTTGTTTGAGCCCCCTGGTCTGTTGTACTTGGTTATGTCGGCCTCAGGGACTAATACGTGGCCTGGAGTGGGTCTTCTCACCTGATGATGGTGCTCCTTTCATCATTCCCACACTGCAGAATGGAAGAGACCTGGGGAGCACCTCTACCCTTTGTCTTGTGGGAAGGAAGCTACAGAGTGAATGCTGGAAAAGGCAGCTGTCCCCTCTAGGACTACTCCATCATCACCAGCCATGCTCTAGAGGGTTTGGCTGAGGGGGTGGGCTCTGCAGTTGGACACATGGGCTTGAAGTCATCACCCTGTCACCTGCCAACTGAGTGAGACACCTCAGGAAGCCACCTTGGCACCTATGCCTCAGATATGTGCCCTTTGAAAAACCAGGGTAGCAGTAGCAACTCTCTCATCGAATCCCTGTACGAGGTAGGGGAGCTAGTACGCCTTAACTGGCATACAATATTTCTAAAAATTTCTAAAATATTTCTAAAAACTGATTTCTAAAAATCAAGCTGGTAACAGCCAGGTACTGTTCCCCTCCCCCCCACCCCGTTTCACAGCTGAGGAAGGAGCTGCTTTAGTAGAAAACAGGTTCCCTTCCACGAACATTCTCTAACACACTGGGGAGAAACACATCTCACAGTAGAAACTGTATTCAGAGGCAATGTTCCAGGGAAGAGAGCAGGATCAGTGAGTAGGGAGTATGGGCAGGGGTGTTGGTTTTCTAGCATCAGCCCAGGATGAGCTGGTACTCTTCCCATGGAGAGGTGGGTTCTATGTCTCTTTTACTTGAATGTGGATGTGTTCACTCCTTGACCAATAGCACATGGTGGAAATGATGGCATGCCGCTTTCTGGGCCCGGGCCTTAGGAAATTGGCGGCTTCTGCTCCTGCCAGTGGCTCTTGAGAGGCTCGTGCACAGAGGAACTGAAGCCGAGGGCCAACAGCCCTGGCTGAGCTTTTAGCAGGCAGCCAGCACCGACTTGCCAGCCGTGAGTCCGAGCTATACTTCCAGGGGAACTTCCAGCCCCTGGATGAGCCACCCCAGCCAACCCCACATGGAACAGACACAAACTCTTTACAGGACCCCGCCCAAATTACGGCCTTGTTGGAAAAAAAGAAAATAAGGCAAAACAGGAACAAGAATGTTGTTTTAAATCACTGAGTTTCTGGGTGATTTTTACACAGCAAATGATGACTGATATAGTCACGGTACCAAGAATCTGGAAGACTCAAAAAAGTTGCAGAGGCTTAAAGTTCTATATGAATATTCTATAGCACGAGCTGAGAAGTTAGTGCAGTTTTGCTTCAGGTAAGACCCCAAATAAACAGGATGCAGAGAAGTCCAGCTTTATCCCCCAGTATATCACCACCCTTCCTCACCTCAGAAAGAACAGCCTATCCAAGGGTTCATGCTGTCTTCACCACAGAGAGAGATTTCCCTCCTTCCCTATGTTCAATTTCTTGTTTTAACAGCTTGTCTGAAAATTGTCTTAATCTCTGAGCATACTAAACAAGAAAGGCAAGTATCTGGTAAGGAAAAAGCCTCTATAGATGCGATGCAACCTACCTTCTAGCCACTATTTCGTATTGTAGTCTTATTTCTTCTCACAGCAGAGAGACTGGCCCCAATTTAGTGGGATCTAAACTTTATTTAAAGATTCAGGGAAACTGGGTGGCTCAGTGGTGGAGCATCTGCCTTCGGCTCAGGTGGTGATCCTCGGATCTGGGATCGAGTCCTACAGCGGGATCCCTGCAGGGAGCCTGCTTCTCCCTCTGCCTGTGTCTCTGCCTCTCTCTCTGTGTTTCTCATGAATAAATAAATCAAATCTTAAAGGATAAGAAAAAATTCAGGTTGGTAGGAGAGGGGTGTGTGTCAGGATGTCTTTACACAATTCACCAACACTACCGGGTTTTAATTTTTGGCATTTTTATTTTCCCTGAACTGAAAGCTAATCCAGTAAACAGTGAGTGAAGTGGATCTCAGAGCTTCCTCTTAAGATGAAAAACATTTTTTTTTTATTAATGTGTCTGCTCATCTTTAGGTTTGCCTCAGAGCCATTTCTCTGCTTTCACATGCTATGTTGGAAAAATGCAGGCTGTATTGTTCAGTCATTGAGAAGAACCCACTGTGTGATTTCACCCAGCGCTTTCTACAGAAGCAAGTCTGATCTCTCGGCGTGACAGGGAAAACGCTTCACATCTTATTAGCTCGTGGATGAGATATAAAATCAGTTTCATGGTAGAGGAACACCCTGGAGGTTGATCAGTTTGTCAGAATAAATAGGCCTTCCCTGACACAAAGATATTAAATCCCTTTCACACTGAACTACAAACAATGGACTAAAGAAATAACAGAAAAGGAAGAGCACATGAAGATGAAGGCTTGCCCATTTCAGCATGGTAGAAGGCAAGCAAGAAAGCTGCAAAAATTGGCTGGTGATAATTTAACACTAATGCACTTGTTAATTTGCTTCTATTCAGAGTGTATAACTTGAATGTAGAGATCAATGCAGTTGGCTTCCTAGTCGAATAACTTGAATCTTTCTCATACAAAACAGGGAAATATCTAGAAGGTCTAATCTTGAAAATATTTAGAGATTTCCTTTTCTTTTTTTAAGTAGGGGAGGGACAGAAGGAGATGGGGAGAGAAGAGAGAGTGCATCTCAAGCAGGTTCCATGTCCAGTGTGTGAGCCCCACAGAAGGGTCATTCTCATGACCCTGAAATCATGACCTGAGCTGAAATCTAGAGCCAGACACTTCACTGACTAAGCCCACCCAGGCGCCCTGAAAATTTTCAAATTTTTAATTAGGTTGTTCAGGATTCAACCAGGTGCTTGTACAAATGCTTAGGCCCTTCAGTTACCAAACTGTGTACTGAGGCACTCTGGGGTGCCACAGGAAGCTCACAGGGGTGCAGTGGGATATTCTGATTTTTAAAGACTTATTTATTTATTCATGAGAGAGAGAGGGGCAGAGACATAGGCAGAGAGAGAGACGCAGGCTCCTCTCAGGGAGCCTAATGTGGGACTCCATCCCTGAACCTGAGATCATGTCCTGAGCCAAAGGCAGATGCTCAACTGCTGAGCCACCCAGGCTCCCATATTCTAAATTTTTTGAGGAACACACAGTGACATTCACTTTTAGACACTGTCTGAATGACTGACTCAAGGCAGTTCATGGTGTTACTGTGGATTGTGCTCCCCTTCTTTTAATGACATGTTTTTGCAGAGCTGGGTTTTGGTTACTGTGACAGGAAAATGACTACCAGGGGGGAACTGAGTGGTGAAAAATCAGAGAGGAAGACACACCATGAGAGACTTCTAACTCTAGGAAACAAACAAAGGGTTGTGGAAGGGGAGGTGGGTGGAGGGGGGATGAGGTAACTGGGTGATGGGTGTTAATAACGGAGGGCACACGATGAGATGAGCACTGGGTGTTATACTGTATTGGCAAATTGAATTTATTTTTTTATTTTTTAAAGATTTTATTTATGAGAGAGAGAAAGAGAGAGAGAGAGAGAGAGAGAGAGGCGCAAAGACACAGGCAGAGGGAGAAGCAGGCTCCATGCAGGGAGCCCGACGTGGGACTCGATCCCGAGTCTCCAGGATCACGCTCTGGGCTGAAGGCAGCGTTAAACAGCTGAGCCACCGGGCTGCCTGGCAAATTGAATTTAAATAAAATTTTTAAGAAAGGAAAAGAACTATCATGTGAACAGCTGTCTGCAACAGGAGATGTAGTTATTTAAGAATGAAATAAAAATATTTTTTCTTTCAGTTTATGTGATCTATTTTTTCAAATGACTATTACATGGCTAAGACATTAAATTCTTATTCATGTTACTTGGACCTAAATTATTTAATAAACAAAACCGTTTGGATCTAAGTATTTGATAAACAAAACTATATTTCTTTGGCACAGGACCACCACAAAACACTTAGTGAGTTGCTTGGGGCACAACAAACAGAGGACAGTTGGGGGATGTCTGGCTTAGGCATAGACAAAAGTCCTTGATGTAATGTTTTGGGTCAGTTTTCAAACGCTGCCAGTGGTGCAGATATTTCTGGAGGAAGAGCTTGAGAAGAAAAGTGCTCCGGTTCCCACATTTTCACATTCAGTCTGCTGACCTTGCATGTCTCTCATCTAGGGCACATGGATCTTGTTCTAATTGACAACGCAGGAGGCTACAATTCACCTGGGACTTGCTATTAGCGGTCGTCTCACATTTGCTACTAAAGATACCTTACGAGCAAATACTAATTGAATGGAAGGGACTACCAAACATTTATCTAGTATACTTTTCCTGAATTGCTTTCTCCTGAGATAGATCTGATAAATGCCACCAATTTCTGCAGTTAAAAACAATTTTTTTTAAAGCCTCTTAAAAATTAGAAACGTAATGCATCCTTCTAATGTTGGCTCTAAAGTCTATTCCCTATTAGAACTGGTTAGAAAGCAATATGTACAAACTGTATTATCTCAGCTCCTGTGATGTTAGCTTTTCATGTCAACCTGGCTGGACTGTAGTCCCTAGTTCTTCGATCAAACACTAATCTGGGTGTTTCTGGGCAGGTATTTTGTCGGCCTATAACATCTATACTCAGTTTGCTTTAGGGAAGAGAGATGATCCTAGATAATCTGGGTGTGCCTGATTCAATCTGTGGAAGGGTTTTAAGAGCATAATTGGGGTTTTCCCGAGAGGTAGAGAGTCTATCTGTGGACAACAGCTTCAGGCTGTGCCAGCCTGCCCTTCCTAGAGGCCTGCCCATGGGGTTAGGGCCAGCCTGGTAAGCCTTACAGTCACATGTCAGTTTCCTCTCTGTGTATAGAGATGTGCATGTGCTGATACACAGATTTATCTAGATATCTATAGATCTCTGGGGACAGCTGGGCATATTTATATATCTGCATCCACCTCCTACTGGTTCCGCCTCTCTTTTGGCTGGCTGACATAGCTCAGCTGCTAGAGAAAAAATTTTACTAGGTCAGTTAATTCTTTTGCAAATGGATTGATACAGAAAAACAAGTACTTGGATTTTCTATGTTATTTGCAAAATGGTAGTTCAAATCTCTTTGTGTCTATGTTTTCGATCCCAAGTACCCACGGGACAATTGCTCTTAGAAGTCAACACCAGTTATGAATCCCTGAACTCTACCTCTGAAACTAATAATACACTATCTGTTAATTAACTGAATATGAATAAAATAGAACTATATTAAAAAAAAGAAGTCCATACCAGAAATAAGGTCATCGCTCCCAACAGCAGGACAGTGTTCCTTTATTTGACACTGAATATGCTAATCCAATTCATTTTTCTTTTTGGATTAGCTGCCTGGGAGGTTCATGCCAAATTTTTCACTTAACTGTAGTAACTAGGTCATCCTAGGTGCCTCATATGAGGTGTACAACTTTAAAACAACTATTTACCAAATGGGAAATTCAATAAGACAATTTTTTTCCCTAAGAAGTAATAGCTAAACCATTCTTACCACTGAAGTAATATTTTTTGCCTTGCAATTAATATGTGTTGACAATTCACTTTAAGGATGAATAAAATCTTGGACTTGGACTATACATAAAAGAATACTACATGGGACGCCTGGGTCAATGGTTGGGCACCTGCCTTTGGGTCAGGGCCCGATCCCAGTCCTGGGATTGAGTCCCACATCAGGCTCCCTATGGGGAGCTTGCTTCTCCCTCTGCCTGTGTCTCTTCCTCTCGCTCTGTGTCTCTCATGAATAAATAAATTTAAAAAAATCTTTTAAAAAAAAGAATACCACATTGTAATATATGAAATCACATAGTAGATATTTATAGTTTTAAAAATCAGATGTAGGGCAGCCTGGGTGGCTCAGCAATTTAGCACTGCCTTCAGCCCAGGGCCTGATCTTGGAGACCCAGGATTGAGTCCCACGTCGGGCTCCCTGCATGGAGCTTGCTTCTCCCTCTGCCTGTGTCTCTGCCCCTCTCTCTGTTCCTCATGAATAAATAAATAAAATCTTAAAAAAATAAGATCTAATTTAATATTTAAAAGTAAACCCTCTGAAGTCAGACAGACCTGGAGACAGAGGCCTTTCTCTACTACTTATTATCCTGCGTGATCCTAATATCTCTTTATTTTAGTAAAGAAGGAATAATAAGGTAATGAAATTTAACACAGATTCTGGCACATAGTAAACATAATAAATGGTTTTCTCATAAAGCTGTGATGCTTTATAGGCAATAAAGTACCAGTGAAGCCCC
The DNA here is from genome assembly GCF_053574225.1 of Canis aureus. NCBI lineage: Eukaryota > Metazoa > Chordata > Mammalia > Carnivora > Canidae > Canis > Canis aureus. The sequence goes on from NC_135611.1 coordinate 50,456,152, forward strand.
CTGATAATTAAAGTGATTCCCACCATTCTGGTAATTAACTGCTGTTATGTAATTGTCCTTAAAACCGGAAACTCCTGGGACATGCTGGGCTTGCTGACCCTCCTAACTGCTGTATGGGGAGGGATGCTGGCCTCAATTTGCTGGTATACGTGCAGGGGTACTTTCACTGTCAATCCCCTAGACCATCCTGTACTACCATGGAGCTCTATGAATTGCCCGTCATGTTTATCACTCAATCACATGTCAGTAGGGAAGTCATTTGATTGATGTTTGAGTCTGATTTCCCACATGCCCATAATGGAGACATTCAAAAGGGGACGTTCCATTTTCTCTTTGGAAACATGAAAAAGAATCAAATGAACAGCTTCCAATGCAATCAGAACATCCAGTGTCTGCTGATCGATACAGTTGAGAGCCAGTTGGTACTTACAAGCAATGACCCTCAAAATAAGGGTTTGATCCTTAAAGTTGAATGATCTCTACATGAAAGCCCACGTTTCTTCCTGCCTGTTTTCTGTCACGACAGCATCTATTAGAAAGGCATTTTATTATATGCCGTTTATTTCTTTCCATAGCTCTGAAGTTCTGTGTTAAAAGAACAGGCGAGAATCAAATACTGTCTCAGGACCCCTTACTATAGTCAAGGGAAACATCAAAGCCCGAGGCACACATCTGTGCTTCTTTTGGGATCAGATGAAATAGTTTTCTTTTGGGTATAAGACTTCCCAGAAGATGGCAGCAGTGATATATATGAACTAGCCTCAGTGTGTTAAAAATAGAGCATTAGAAGGGTAAGGCTCCCCACGGGTGACCAGCCGCTGATACATGCAAAACTGTTCTGACAAGACAGTGCAACACAACGGAAGTGGTGTTAGATTAGAATGCACTAAAACACAATCTTGAAAAGAAGAAAGTCAGGTTTATTTCCTTTCAAGTAATCGACATCTTAAAATCACAGGCTCTCATGGTGGGAAGCAATCATAAACTACGCCACGCTCTAAATGTAAACAGACTAAGACAATCTTTTACATGTCACCTCCAAATGGCTAAAAAGAAATAATTTTAAGGAAGCTGAAAATAGCTCAGTGACTGAATTCCTTTGTAGTTTTCAAATTCTATACGAATCATCCGGGATGGTTGAACAGTGCCATCCGGATTCCCACAAAATACTGGGACATTGACACTTCCCTCCTCCAAATTACTTTTGTTTTAGGGGTTGCCACCATCAGAAACCCTTACTTCCCTTGTTTTCATTTTCATTCATGGGGAGCTCTTTACAGAACTCTTTTTGAAAATTTCCTTTTCTTACATCATCACGATCTCATCAAGGATTGTATGTACCCATTCAATCTTCCTATGTGCAGTGCCTTAATGCACACATCCACTGTGACTATGATTCAGGGGGAAATTTTTTTTACCATCTGTCTCAGAACCAGAGACCTACTGGAGATGATGAGTTCGCACAACAAAGAGACCATGTCGCCTAGCTGACCTTCACAGGGCTGACCTCCAAACTTCGAGTCCAGAGGGGCTAATGAATGTGCCAGATGGCAAAAGTGGTGCTGCTGGTACTGCTGGACATTGACCTGTTCAACCTATAATTCTAGTCAAAGATATTTAAACTTAAAAAAATATTTACTTATTTTGAGAAAGACAAAGAATGAGCAGGGTGGGGGGAAAGGGGCAGAGAGAGAAGCAGGCTCCCTGCTGAGCACAGACCTGATGTGGGGGTCGATCCCAGGACCCTGAGATCGTGACCTGAGCCTAAGACAGACGCTTCACCAACTGAGCCACTCAGGCACCCCTAAAGATATTTAAACTTATTTCCTACTTCAAAATGTTTATAGTTTTTTTTTTTTTTTAAAGATTTTATTTATTTATTCATGACAGTCACTGAGAGAGAGAGAGAGGCAGAGACACAGGCAGAGGGAGAAGCAGGCTCCATGCACCGGGAGCCCGATGTGGGATTCGATCCCGGGTCTCCAGGATCGCGCCCTGGGCCAAAGGCAGGCGCCAAACCGCTGCGCCACCCAGGGATCCCTGTTTATAGTTTTTTAAACCTAAACATGTTTATTGGACATTTATTTTACATTTTCTTTAACACCTTCATTGATATATAACTCACACAGTCATGGGCCTTAAAAAGTAGTTTTATATTTTTTGAGTGGATAATACATGTACACAGCACAAACTTGAAAGGTGCAAAATGTATATGTCTCCTTTCCTCCTTGGTCACCTACAATGCTTCTGGGAGATAATCACTGTCATCTGTTTGTATCTTTCCAGAAGTTTTTAATGCATTATATTTTACGGCAAAAATGACATATAAAATATTGCATTATGCCTTGTGCTTTGCTCCTTGCTTTTTTTCCTTCAATACATTTACAGCCTGTTCTCTGTAAGTACATGCTGAATACCCCATTCGTCCTGAGCAGCTGCACAGTATTCTAGTTGATAGATGTACCTTACTGCCTCTAACCTGGCTCCTGAGGATGGCCATGTAGGTCTTTTCCAATATTTTGCCATTATGAACAAAGCCACAGGGAATGTCCTTCTCTATAGGTCAGTTTTGCACAAGGGAAAGGAAATGTGTAGGATAAATTTCTAGAAGTGAAATAGTGGGGTCAAAGGGCACGTGGAGTTTAAATTTTGATTGCACTTGCACACCTGCCCTCTGTGGAGGATGCGGCGGGCAGTCCATGCCCGGCAGCAAGGCATGTGAAGGCCCGCTCCCCTCTCCCCACTCGCTGGGTTACCACTGATGACCTTTGTCAAACAGTGGCTTGGAAAGAATCGCAAATAAACACAGCATTTTGGCTAAGATCCTCTTTGTCCACATCGTATCACCACAGAGGCAGGCCCCTGGCCAAATAACTAATTCTGAGTCACTTTTGAGTCTTGGCCATTTGGCCAAACTGGGGTCAGAAGTGGCCTGTGGTCAGTCCTCACCAGTCAACTTCCCTGCTTCTTGTGCCCAGGCTCTGAGACAAGGTGTACAGAGCCTGTCTTCTCCTTGCTCAGTCGGCCTGGATTTGGCTCTGCTTCCCCGGAAAGGACTTTAAGTGAATTTGAGCCTGGTGGCTTGAGACGCTGACAGCCGACAAACTGGAGGTCTGGGTCAGAGAAAAGGAAACAGGAGACAAGGGAGCCTTAGGCTCAGCAGCCAGGGCTCTGTCCTGGGCCCTCTGTGCTGCTCACCAGGCAGCCCTTACAGCAGGAGTGGGTGGGTTCATGGCAGTGATGCTTTCCCGAATCCCATCACTTCCTCTCTTTGCTGTAACCATTTTATTTAAAAGAATGTTTTTTTAAATATTATTTATTTCTTTCTTCATGAGAGACACAGAGACAGAAGCAGAGACATAGGCAGAGGGAGAAGCAGACTCCCTGCAGGGATCCCGCTGCAGGACTCGATCCCAGACCCCAGGATTACCACTGAGTCGAAGGCAGATGCTCCACCACTGAGCACCCAGGTGCCCCAGCTGTACCTATCTTAAAGAACAATTCCTGTGGTGCTGGTCCTCACCCCCATACACGGCATCTCCCAGCTTTGGCTTCACTTCCTGGCTTCTAGTTTCCAAAGGTTAAAGTGGAATTTGGCCACAGGCCGGGACTCTTATATTTACAACGCTCACACCCTCCACGGTCATCTAAACAAACTTCTTGGCGGGTAAACCTCGGTCTCTGAGTGGAAATTCCCTTTAGCATCTTGCAAGGCTGGCTCAATTTTGTTTTAAAACCAGCATTTCCCAGACCTTATGGAGCATTTGGCTCCTTCCAGACATGGAGCACTGGTCGCAGAGCATCAAATTCAACACCACTTTCAAATATTGCCATTCATTAGTGGACCCATTCAAATATTGCCATTAATTAGTGAACATGTTTGAATATGGCCATTCATTAGTAAAATGCACAGCATATGTCTCCTAACATTTTTAACTGGTCTCTAATCCTTGTGACCTTATCATTTACAATCTGTAGCAAGGCACTAGACTTTGTAAAAATGATTACACTATGCCAGTCAAAACGTGAAATCCAAGCCATATGGCAGTTTGAGCCCAATTTGTCCCATGTGCCTGTGGGCATCCTTCTGCTCTCTTTGTATATCAGGGACACTGAACGCCTCCCTTGAACACCTGGGCCCGACCCCAGGCATGTTGGGTCAGGGTCAGTCTTGGCAAGGAGCCAAGCAAGTTGGTGGCACCCCTGTGGTACATTTTAGAGACTTTTGTCTTTAGAGATTTTGCAGCTGAAATGATTCATCAACCAATCGATTAAAATATATCAAGCCTTTCCCGGGCATGGAGCAGTGTCAGAGGTGCCTTGGGAACTTACTTGTTCCCGCTCCTCTCCTTGCAGCCTCAACCAAAAAGTCAGGGTATTTTTCTCTTAAGCACTGTTTTCTTTTTTTTTTTTTTCTTCTACCTACGTCTATTAAATGTTTGCCCCTCCAGGAGAAGCTATTCTCTTGTTGCCTCCTCTACATTGAAAGGATTTGTGTCTTGTTCATCTCATTTCCTCAGGACCCAGGGTCTGGAACACAGGAGGTGACCAATGTCTGCTCCGTGCAGGCCAGGTACCCAGCTCCAGGAGCTCATGGCCGTGCTTAGGAGGCAATGCTTATGGAGAATAAGAGAACAAGAGGGGAATATCACACAATCTGTGATCCTGTGCTGAACCATCTGCAGGGAGCAGGTGTGTAGAAACTCCGAGATTTTGGGTGGGTTGGGGTGGGTTGGGGTCGGTGACTGAGCTCTGTTACCTCAGGCAGTGGCTTTCCGACCAAATGATAGGCCCCCTAATCGTGCTAATTCCAAGTGTTTGGGCAGTGCGAGCACTGGGGAGGTGGGACGTAGGGGGGGTGTGGGTAGCTCTTCCTCCTGGGCACCATGGCAGCATGGAAGCTGCTCAGAGGCAGGGGAGGTGGTCGCAGGCAGGGGTGGGGACTGGGACGAGGGCTGGGGGTGCAGCTCAGGGGGAGGCTGCAGGATTCTGGTGGTAGGGGGGGATGGCCGGGCTGGAAGAGGGGCTGCAGCGTGCGGGCTGAGCCAGGCTGAGGCCTGCGAGGAGCTTGAAAGCCTCTCGCATCCCCAGCACAGCTATTTTAGAGAGTCAGCCGGGGTGGTGGGGAAAAACACTCATTTAGAAAATCAATCTCTGATACTGGGAATGCATTACCAATAAACCCCAGCTGGAATAGACTCTCCTAGAGTAATTCTGCAGCATTTCTGTCTGTTGGATTCTGAAACTACTGGCAAAAGGACACAGTCTGAAACAGCACTGTCCATTAGAAATAGGAGTGATTTTAAAATGTGCTCATAGCCACATATGAGAGTAAAAAAGAAACAGGTGAAATAAATATTTAACCCGATACATCCCAAATAGTATTTTCTGCATGGAATCAATACAACAAGTGTTGTTATTTTACTTTTTTTTTTTCATGAATTCTTTGGACTCTGGCAGGAATTTTACAGTCACATCACATCTCAACTTGGACCAGCTGCCTTCCAGGTGCTTAGCTGCGGCCGGCGGCTCCCATGCCAGACAGGGAAGTTTTAGAAGAACTGTCTAGTCTGATGATATACACAGTCAGTATAGGAACAACAGAACAAAAAGAAGCAGACCACCTTCCACAGAGTGTAGGTAAGCAGGGCCAGGTGAGGAGCGAGGGGGGTGGGCGCAAAGAGGAGATAAGGAAATTAAGAATGTTCATGGAAAGAAATTCATGTATTTTTTCTAACAAAGATTGCTCTTTACGTCGGGCCTTGGAAGGCTTGCACCTTGCACTTTGCACCTTGCACCTTGCACGATGATGTAAAGAAAAACCTGCAGAACACAGACCATCTGTCAAATTAAAGAAAATGAGGTGTACGTGTCTGCAGTGAGAGCTTCCCCGTCACACCCTGTGAGTGATTTGTTTAAAGAAAGCCCGAAAATCAGGGCTGACCCGCGTTATCACTAACTTCCCCGGTGTCACGGGTGCCTGATTTACCTGCTCGCTCACTTTGTCAGATAGTGTACCCTGGCAGATAGCGTCCTGGCCATTAATCATGACACAGACTATGGATCCGAAGATGCACACAAAACCGTTTCTGATGTCTGCGACACCATCCTCCGTTGAAGCAATGCCACGGGAAGAACTGAATAAATATAGTCACAGAAATCCGCGATGCTGGGCCTGTTGGCTTGACGGCGTATCACTGGCGTCTTGTGAAGTTAGCCAACCTTGGGGCTTGGGTGACAAGGACATTGCTTTCACGTGTGAATGGATCAAGCCGGAGCTCTGCGTTGGGAAGCCTTCAACCCCACCTGATTTGAGCAAGTGGACTTTCATCGGCCATGGTTTGGACGGATCCCGGCGAGTGAAGTGAAGGGCCAGTGACACTGTGGCACCAAAGAATTAATTTTAGGTACAAGCTTCCAGTTATAAAATAAGTAAGCCATGGGGGTGTAATAATGTACGGCACCAGGACTGGAGGTGATAATCTGGTAGTAGATCTTATAAGTCCTTATCCATAGAAAAACAATTTTTTTTTAATAAATAGGGAATTACGTTGCATACCTGAAACTAATAGGATGTCATACGTTAATTAACCTGAATAAAAAAAAATTCATTTTAAAAGCATGCACTAATGACAGAAGCTGAAACAAACCTCAAAATTGTCTCCGGCCCTCTCCACGTGTACAACATCACCATGTGCATTGCCTTGGCACTTGGCACTTGGATTTTGGAGGCTAGCCACCCCCTATTGAAAGATTTTCTTAAATTAATTTATTCATGAGAGACACACAGAGAGAGGCAGAGACATAGGCAGAGGGAGAAGCAGGCTCCCTGGGGGGAACCTGATGCAGAACTCGATCCCAGGACCCAGGGTCATGACCCAAGCCGAAGGCAGTTGCTCAACCACTGAGCCACCCAGGAGTCCCCAGCCACCCCCTATTTAAAGTTCTCCTGGGCCTCAGGTATTCTCTGCCCCAGGACCTCTGGTCTAGATTATCCCTCGTGATGATTCCAGCTCGAAGCTTAGGAGAAGAGACAGAGAAGACGGGTCTGGATGTTCATTCACACACCAGCCTCCGCGGAGCTGAGCCACTTAACGCTTCTGTTTGTGTTCTCAGCACTTCTTAAAGAACGTTCACAGCTTGCACGCTGCATCGTGGCGGGAGCATTTCCCACGCTATCCTCCCCTGATAGGCATCTGTGCCCCGACTAGCAGACAATGGTGAGAGCCCACACCACTTACGAGGCCCCGTCCCCACCGAGGCCCTGCCAGCAGCCCCACCGCCCGTCGAGGTGGAGGAAAGACTCCTCCGGACGAGTGTTAGCAGAAGATAACGCCGGCCTGGGGGGGGCGGGGAGCTGCAGCCCGAGCCAAGTGCCTTCGGCCACCCGAGAAATGTTATCTCCCGGCAACACACACCTTGCAGCGTCTGACTACAGTGTAGAATGAAACCCAGGCTTACAGGACTCTCTCCCAAGTTTTTTTCCCCTCCTGATTTTATTGCTTTGCTAAGGAAGTAGAAAGAAGCTAATTAAGTGCACCTGAAGAGCAAATACCTGGACTCGGCATCTCAGAGCTGCCAAGATAACGGCAGATTGCGGGGGACAAGAAATGAAATGTCACCTATGTTGCTGCCTCTTTACCAGAACCTTTGGGTCCCAAAGCACAAGGGACATTCATTAAGCCAAATAACAATGAATAGAGAAGCATAAAAGGTTCACTTTGCGGTGCCCTCTCCTCCCCTTCAGTTTGGTGGCAGAGAATGTTAGAGCCATGGGGCCCTGGCAGTGCCGATTGATCACCTTTATGGTGGAAAGGCACCCCGTTCCTTCTGCTGTTGCTACTCATGTTGGAACATAATATTATTCTGTATTTTTAAAAAATTGCCCAACGCTTTGGATCATGCCAGGCATAATGGGCATTTAGTGAGTATTTTTAGGGATAATTATAATGATCTAACGCCTTATTATTTGAAATTCTAGTTCTGTCTGTGTCTAGCATCAAATTTTCAAAAGGCTAATAGCTCATAAAGGAACCTTTGCTACGATCGTGAGGATGAACGGCAGACTGCTCACGGGGTGGGCTGTTGGTTTGAATGGGATCACTCTTCAATGCCGTGAGCATTTGCTGAGACGCCGTGCTGCACTGGGCGGTGCGGGGCCCGGGAGCGTGGGGGGCGCAGAGGAAGAGGCCAGCGGGCCTCGGGGAGGCTGGGTCTCCACCGAGCCACAGCCATGGCCTCTCCTCATGTGTGTCCCGCATGGTCCTCCTTTGCCAGACTAACCCGTAATAGTGGTACTTTGATTCCCAACTAGGAACTCATTTTGGGCAGATGTCCCTGACCCCAAGCCTGGGCTCACTGCTTTCCCTGCGTGCTCACCAGCCCGTACTGAACCCTGACTTCATCCTATCACCTGTGCCGGGTGTGTCCTCATCCACCATCCCCCTCCAGATCCAAGTTCCTTGAGGGTGGGGACATAGAAATGCCCACCCATGTGTCCCGAGTGCTGCTCTCTCTAGCACTGGGCCCTGAGTCTGTTTGTGATTCCATGGAGCCAAGAAGGAAACGGAGACCTCCTCGGACAATCACACTATAGCATCAGCACTGTGACAGGGGTCAGACCCGTCACAGGCCAGAGAGGGTTTGCTCCCTCCAGGAAGTCTGGCCAAATTCCACAGCGGTGGTGACACTTCAGGCTGGAAGGGTACGCTGGACCAAGTGAGATGAGAACAAGACAGTCCTACAAACTAAGCTTGATTATGGTTTCCTGTTTCAGTGACCCTGGCGGTACTGGCCCTGTCCAGTTAGTTTAGATCCAAAATTAAGACAACAAGGTGTATCAGGATGTCCTCCTGTTTCCATGATCTGTAATGATACATTTCTATGACTCCATGTTCAGAAATGCTTTTCTGTAGGAAAGGGTATCATGGTGTGTATCACTCCCTGCAAATGACATGAGTCACAGATTTCTTCATCAGAAGGCTCTGTGTCCACGCAGTGACATGCTCATTCCAAACAAGCTGCAGAACTGTGCAGACGGCCACACCTTCCCCTTTGTTGCTGCAGAAAACCTGACACCCTCATCTTTTAAGTCAATGCCAACATACTTCTGAAAAACATTTGAGTGCAAAGTTGTATATACCAGGTCAGCTTCCCAGCAGAAAAGTATAATCTCCTCTGATTTCCTTTTTTTTTTTAAAAGAGTTTTATTTATTTATTCATGAGAGACACACAAGGAGGGGCAGAGACATTGGCAGAGGGAAAAGCAGGGTCCTCACGGGGAGCCTGATGTGGGACTCGATCCTAGGACCCCTGGATCATGCCCTGAGCCAAAGGCAGACGCTTGACCATTGAACCACCTAGGGGTCCCCGATTTCCCTTTTTCAAAAGGAACTGATTCTTCTATTGTGATGGTCTGACATAGGTTTATTATTTTTTATTTTCATTGACAGCAGGAAGATTGACTAAGTGATAAAGTTGCTTCTTATCAGCTCCTTTGGCTTGACGACTCTTTGACCTGAATACTGATTTATGTTCCCAAGCATCTCTCACAGACCTTTACTTTAGTGCCGACCGAGAATAAACTGCATGGCGTGAAACAGGCTTTGTCACACAGAGACAAGATTTACAACGGGATTGGAGGGGAAAGGCCATTAATTGCCATTTGTTGTCACGTGATCATGTACCTCTTCTTCAAGACTGCTGCTCCTTTGTGGCATGTGCAGTTGCCTCTGAACTTCTTTACTGAGAAGTGGGTTCCCCAGAACCAGTATTTACGGCTGGTTCTAGGGGATGTGAATAGGAACCGGGGGTCCTCGAGGGCTCACCGCCAGGCAGCCTCATGTTCTGAGATTCACCTCCTGTGGGGTAATGTGTAAAGTGGTAACAGGGGACCAGGAGTAGGATTAGCTGCAAATCTGTGTCTTTGGCTTTCAATATGGTAGTTAAAATGTGGATTTTTAATTTATTTTAATTTATTTTTAAAAAGATTTTATTTATTTTTTCACGAGAGACACACAGAGAGAGGCAGAGACATAGGGAGAGGGAGAAGCAGGTTCCCTGGGGGGGGAGCCCAATGCGGGACTTGATCCCAGAACCCCAGGAGGCAAATGCTCAACCACTGAGACACCCAGGAGTCCCTACAGTGGATATTATTAAGGTGGATTTTTGCTCCTATCAGTTTTGAAAAATGCACTTTACTTGGCTGAAGAGGGATGTTAAGTTAGTCTCAAGAATTAAAATAAGATTCATGTTGGTAATAAACCCACTAACTAAAGAAGCTAATGGGCAGTCTTGTGGACAGGAATGACCCTCATGACCCTCTGGTTTTATTTCCCCCCCCTTCAAATATTGGCAATTTCATAATTCTTGTATTTGCAATTCAATCTTCCCACTTAGTGTCTGATTTTCTAATGTTATAAAGTTTACTTTGGTGCTTCCTGAAAGGAAGCTTCACATTTCTGCTCTTTCTCATATCCATCAAAAACGTACAGTGGGGTGGCTTCCAAGTTCTCCTTCTGGAGCAACATGTCAGATTTAATGCTTCACTCACTGCTACCTGATAGGAACGTCTTAGTCTGTTCTTCTGCTCTGTGACCTGAGTCATGCTTTGAGTGCAATGGCTTCCGTGTCATGACAAAGTGGCTTCTCAGTCAGTATTAGCTCAAACGAAATGCCTGGTAGGCTAATGGCAATAAGCTGACTTTCAATAAACAATTTCTAAGCTCCTTTATCCCTGATAATTTCCATTCCACTCACATGGAATGGGTTCATCTCTCTTCTTGTTCAAGGATCAGCAATGTTGAAATGGAAGTAACAACTTATTTCTATCAGTCGCTGTTCCTTACCGAGTCATGCTCGCTCAGTGCTATCAGCACAATCAGGGATTTGCAATCATTCTGCAGGCACTGAATTATGGTGTCAGCAGGATTACATCATCCCTGAAGAATGGAGAAATGCAGCTGGAATTAGGAAGAATATTTGGCACCGGTGTTACAGGGAAGGGCAAAACTCCCCACTGTGCTGGCCATGCATACTGGCCAATCAAGGCTTTTTAGGCTTGTTTGATATTTTTAATAAAGTAGAACTTTAGAAGAATTTAAGATTTAATTTAATTTAAGATTAAGATTCATTTAACATAAATTATATTAACTTCAAAGCCTCTATAATGAGTATGCTCTGTCATTAAAATTTATATTTTTATAAATACGATTTCACTATTCTTTGCATGGAAAGTCAAAGTTATGCCAAAATTACTCCAGTTATTACAATTATTACAAGATATGATCACGGTAGCTAATTATTAGTGAATCATAAATACAGAAATGTGCTGATGTGATGGACAAGAAATAACAAGTGCTCATCCTCTGGCAAAGCTGAGAGAGGAGGGGATGGGGAGTCGCCAGCCCCTCTGCTGGCAGGAGGGCCACTCACGGTACATCTGTTTTCTGAAAGGCAACTTCACCTATCGGACGGTTTAATTCCATGATGACGCTACTTGTAAAAAGTACCTTCCGTTTTGTAACAGCTTGACAAACGAAAGAAACAAAGCCCACTGCCATCGTAAACACTGACATCGATTTAAAACACTAGCCTGATTTCAGAAATGTGAAAACACATAAAAATGTGCTTCTTGGAACTGAGGAAATGGTCATATGCAGAGCCTTAGAAACATGCACATACTTTGACCCTCAAAGTACCTCTTCTAGGAGTTCTTTCTAGAAAGAAATAAGAAATGTAGCAAAAATTTGGTCACAGAAAGAGTGTCACCGATCTGTAGGATAAAGACTTAAGTAAACCACGTCACAGCTTCCTGAATGGATGTTAGGTCACTGTGAAGCATGGGGTGCTGGAGAAATCAAAGACGTTTGCAATACGTACTCAGCAGAGAAAACTGCTAACATGGCACATCCACACAAACCCATTTCTGTTAAAAAATGTGTGTGTGTGTGCATGTAAAGAACATTCAAGAAGCTCTGCAGCAGCAAGTCAAAAAGCTCACCTCTAACTACATGATATTAGGGTTGCTTCTCCCCCTCACCTCCTGGGCTGGGTTCGTGGACCAACATTTCTGAGGGCTGATGAGCACAGACGCACTCCTCCGGCCAGAGGGTCAGTGGTGGTGTGGACAGATGCACTTTGAATATAGGAAGGATCCGAAGCAAGGAGGGAGAGTTGTGTGTGTGGTGTTGGCATAAATGACTGCAGGTTTTTTTTTTTTTTTTTTTTTTTTTTTTGTGCCCATACAACATCACTCGAATCATCCGTGAAGGTTAAAAAAGAATCCAGAGGTATAGTCCATAGTGAGTCCTCCTCCCTTGCTTTACTGAAATATGGTATTAGGGAATGGCTAAAGAAATCCTATCCAGAATGGAGAGGCTTTGCCCATTTACCTAATATTCCCACAACAGTTCATAAGCATACAGCAAGTCTTGCAGATGCTGGATTGGGAAAGTCAATTTTTCAAACACTGTGGTTGTGTGGATGAGAATAGCCTTCAATACTACAAGCGTTTTGGACAGAAAATCTCTCAGACTATTAGACCATCATGTGTTCTCTAATGTGCCAGGTTATAATGGCCATATGGCTCCCGGAGTGGGATCTTCAAGAATAAATTACCAAACGGCACACAGCACACTAATAAATATATCGAAGTGTGGAAGAACCCAGTCTTTTCCGACTGGCACCTTTCCAGGAGCATGGATGGTGACTCTCAAACTGCGGGCACTTTTCAGCTCAAAGGAAAGTTGTGTGGTTGTCGGATATTTTTAGATTGCCAGAAGGTTCTGTGGAATCACATAAGGCTGTCACCGTAAAAATAAAAGCCAGCCCCAACCTTGGGTTGATACTTTGCAATAAATAGCAATCCAGGCCATAAGAATTTAAAACCCTATTTGAAGCCACGTGTCACCAACCTGGTTCTCTTTCATGGTGTGATCCGCGTTACCCTACAACCTTCACGCCAGCGTACAGAAGCACGCCTTCTCCACGGCAGTTTGCCTCTTCTTCACCACCATGTTTCTTGCAGTCCCCTTAGATCAATACAACTGCTACGTATCTATATAAATCTGAGTAGCAGATCCATTCTCATAAAGTTTACCCTTGTCTTGCTTTTCAGCTGAGAAGCAGAATTGAAAAATATTTCAGAGAGTATTTGAAACAGGAAGATTAAATTCTGTCTTACATGTATCATGAATAAAAGGGCTTAGCTGGGCACCGATGTTCTTTTCAGCTCCTGTGTCAGGATGAGAAAGATCATGGGTGTAGGCCCAGAGCTCCCTGTGCACCTGCTGAGTCAGCAGCTCTGTGTTTAAAGTGCTGGCTGCCCTTGAAGATGTGGACGGAGAAGATTTCTGGTATCCAGTACCGGGAGTGGCAAGGGCCTGGGGCAGGTCCGTGGGCAGGGAATCTGAAAGTGAGTGTGAGCGGGTGTGGGAATATCAGTGAGTGTGTCTCATTTGGGTGCAGTGTGTGCATTTGTATGGCGACACGGCCACCCCAAATGTTTGTCTAAGTAGCACAGGCCAAGTGGCAGCTGGTAGCCCTTGTACTGGAGTAGGTGGCCTGCTGTGTCCCCTCTGGGCCTTGGTCTGGAAGTGGTGGCTAGAGTTGCTGCTGCTCCAAGCTTGACTTTTGCTTCCAAGACTCGGTTCTTTGTCAGCTCTGTCCTGGACTGGTGGAGGCACATACAACCCTCTACCTATGAGCAGCTGTGCTCGGCCTTTCGGGAAGATCAGGGTCCCCAGGACCAACTGAAACTGGGCTGCCAGTTTGCGCTTTCAAGCCTGCACAGCACTTGAGGCTGCCTAAGGCTGTGCTACTGGGCTGATGCTCCGAGGAGCCCAGGAGTCAAGGCGGCCAGACACTCAGCGGTGAGATGGGAAGAGTGAGCAATTTCCTATGCTCTGGCTCTCTGGCTCTTATTGGGCCATACGATTGGTTATGAGGAAGCAGACGGAGCTTGGCGGCGGGTGGGTACCACTGCACGGGAGGGTGGGGAGGAGGACTTGGTACTTGTGAAGACCGTGAAGAAGTGCCCTTTGGAATATACCACCCTGTCTCATGAACATGGTATGCGAAGGCTCTAGATGCACTAGCACCAAGTACAGAAGGTTAATCAAGGAGCTGATGGAATGTTTCTTTTTTTTTTTTTTTTTGGAATATTTCATCCTCGGAAGGATTTGAGACTCCTTAAGCCAAAGCCAAACAAAGTGCCTCATCTATCCCCCACATGTAAGAATTACAGGAAGGGCCACGTGATGGCTTGATGACGTTCACAAATTCTTGCGCCGGGCAGGCGGGGCCTCTTTGTCTGAAATCATTTCCTCCCATTGAAAGAAGGCAGGGCACGCATACTGCCGCCCCTTAGCTGATTTTATTGTGCAGATCAATAAGTTAATACTGTAAGCAATAATATAAACCATTGCTGTTTTTCAAGGACACTTGTAAGCTCTCATTTCATTGTGAGGCAAGATTTATTACCTCTGTTTTGTTGATGAGACCCTAGAGACCCTCTTTCCGAGAGCCTGGGTACCATGGCGACAAGCACAACCGAAGAGGTGAATGTAGGGGCTGTCTGCGAAAGCTTACTGTGGTGGAGCTGGTGGCCTGGGAACACCTTCCTTCCTTCCTTCCTTCCTTCCTTCCTTCCTTCCTTCCTTCCTTCCTTCGTACATTCCCTCAGTGCATGCTTATTAAGCATCAGCTCTGTCCCATTTCTGGGATGTGTACTGAAGATGGAATGGTGATCATAGACCTATCTGCGTCTGCCTCACTCAGCTCCTTGACGACTGGGCTAGAACACTCAATGCTAAACAATACTCACACAACAACACTATGGGACTAGAATATCTCAGGATTCAGCTTTACTCTGGCTCCTGTGGAAACTGCATTACCGTTTCCAAACATCTAACTAACACAGGAGGTCAGGTCCTGAGGAGGCCCTGGGAGAGGACTATATTAGGGCAGCGTTGCACTTCATTTTTGGAAACCGGGCCTGCCTCCTGCATGGGGGCCTCCAGGGCATGATCTGGAAGGTCTGCGCCAGACTCCCTGCTACATACATACTCTGTGTCCCATCGGCAGGGCCTTGCCCTCCTCCTCTTCCCCCTTCTCTTCTGGAGTCTCCTTCCATTGGCAGAAAGGCCATTGGAGATTCCTATTTATATATCATAGAAATGGGAACGATGGCTTTAGCAATTCGTCAGCACATCCATATATGTTAGCTGAATTGCAGAAGGCCCGGATGTGGCCAGCTGGGGATAGAGCCCACGGCGGGGGATTTTCCAGTGGGAATTGGGAAGAAGGTGGGAGCTAGGTGGGTTTAGGCACTGCAGGCTGGCAAGTAGCTGGGGGTGGTCTGGGGGGGGGGAGTACGGGGAATACTTCGTCAGGGGAGCAGCCTGAAGGGGCTGGGAAGGGGAACCCCACAGAAGGACTGGCCTGTGCAAGTTCCCAAATGGGGGCTGGCCACAGAGGGCAGTGGGTTTCTATCCACTGTATTCCATGTTAGTCAGGCCAAGGATGGAGCCCTGTGGTCGTTCCTGGGGACAAGGATAATGCCAGACAAATGAGCTGTCCGTTTGCCCCGGCTCTGAGGAAGCCAATTCCCGGGTGTAGTTTCTAATGAAAAGGCAAAGCACCTTGAGAAGTCAGGCATGTGCAGCATGAAGCGGGCGGGGAGGGGGGGCTCCACCCTTCTGCTCCTTCGCCTCCTCCCTCTCCCCCTCCTGCTGCCTTCAGAGGAGTCTGGGAGGAGCTAATGAGGCAGAGGGAGGGAGAGGAGACAGATTACAGGAGGAGCAATGCAAACTCCTTTGAGGTATTTTCCCACAGGCCAGGTGGGGAGGACAGGTGTGGGCAGGGTATTGAGGAAATGTGCCTCTGAAAGCCGCTCTTTCTCTGCCCAGATGCCTCTCTGGAGCACATACCACTCATTTTGCTTCAGAATGCCAGGGAAGCAGGTAGAGGCCCAGTAGTAGGTTCTGGATCTCTGCACAGTTCACAAAAGAGGTCCTCTCCAGAAGTCCCCCCAAACATCATAGCCGTGCACCTGGGGCGTCCTTCTCCGCGTGGCTGGGACTGCCTGGCCTGCTTTCAGGGTTCTGTCTCTGCGAGGTAACTGTTCTACCTTTATCTGGAGATTTCCAGAGTCTTTTTTTAAAAATCAGATTTTATTTATTTATTCATGAGAGACACACACACAGAGAGGCAGAGACACAGGCCAAGGGAGAAGCAGGCCCCATGCGGGGAGCCCGATGTGGGACTCGATCCCAGGACTCCAGGATCACGCCCTGGGCCCAAGGCAGGCGCTAAACAGTTGAGCCATCCAGGGATCCCTGGAGATTTCCAGATTCTGTTTCAAATGGCCTGAGTAAAGTTCAAGCGCGTCGACTGCTCGAGACAGTCCCGGGCAGCTAGCCACAGCTTCTGCTCTAACACCCCGAGGTGCAAAAATACCTCTCTGAAATGGTCTCCAAACTCCTATTCGCGGCAAATAAGTGGGTGTGAAAATCGTACTTCAGAGGCTAGCTGTTTATTGACTTCTGGCTTTTGGGCTAAGATTTGCTTTAAAAAGTAGAAGTCAGGGATGCTTGGGTGGCTCAGTGGTTGAGCGTTTGCCTTCAGCTCAGGGCATGATCCCGGGGTCCTGGGATCGAGTCCCACTTCGGGCTCCCTGCATGGAGCCTGCTTCTCTCTCTGCCTCTCCCTCTGTGCCTTTCATGAATAAATAAATAAAATCTTCAAAAAAAGAAAAAGTAGAAGTCAAGTATTGGGGTTTCTGTCTTGCCAAAGGGTCCTCTCCTCCGTATTTCATATCTGCTTTGCGTAGCGTGGCGATGATTTTTGTTCCGGAGTGGGCAGGCTTTGCCTGATGGGGCGCAGGGCTTAGGGGGTCCGAAAGGCACGTCACCTCTGCAGCGGAGGACGGTCTCCGGGCAGCAGGGCCGGGGCGGAGTCTGGCTGCAGGACGAGGCCTCGTCAGCAAAGACTTGTCTGCTGGGACCGTGAATTAACGGGTTTTCATTTTGGATACCAACTCTTATCATTCACAGGCAATTAAGCTTGTTTCGGAAAGGACGCAGCACGTGGGCAATTTGCTTTCTTCTACCTAAACACGGTTGGCAGCTCCTCTGAGGGAAGGACGCAGAGCCTGCCATTGTGCAGAGGCACGGAAGCCACTGTCACCGTGTCACCTGTTTCTTTCATCGCAGCAGGTGCGGCAGCGCTTACTCTGAACGCGTAGCAGAGCTGGCTCCGTGGGAGGGGAAAGCTCTGAGCTCCAACTCCAGGACAGGCGGCTCTCGGAAGACCTCGGGAAGGGCACGTCTGAGTAACTCAACAGAATGACACCGGACAGGACACAAAACAGCAGTGCTACTAGGAGGCCCACTTGGTGCGAGGAGAACCTTCTCGAATCCTCCCTGAAACCGTGGGCAAAGGTAGGCTTACTTGCTTTCTTTTTCGATTTTATTTATTTACTCATGAGAGACACAGAGGGAGAGGCAGAGACATATATGGGCAGAGGGAGAAGCAGGCTCCCTGGGAGGGAGCCCGATGTCAGACTCGATCCCTGGACCCCGGGATCTTGCCCTGAGCTGAAGGCAGACCTCAACCGCTGAGCCATCCAGGTGCCTCACTTGCTTTCTTCTTAAGCTCATTTTCTAGGTGTGGGGAAAGGAGGCTCAGAGATTGTGAGCCTTTTGAAGATCTACAGCTAGTAGGTGATTTAACTTCGACTCACAGAGACCCAGGTCCAATGACCATGATGACGCCAGCGTCCCCTGGGCTGTCCCCAGGCAGCCAGCACTGGGTCGAGCCCTTTATAGGAACTCACGAAGGGAGACTTCAAACCCCTTTCTCTCCAGCTGCAGGTGAGGAACACAAGACCTTGGGGATGGGATGTTTTAGTCCCTCTTCGCTCATACTCCTCATTGATCCTTCAGGAAATGCTGCTTCCCCTGGGCTCTAAGCCAGGGTCATGTCTTGCCTGCTAAGGTGATAGTCCCCTGGCCCCACTAGATGTAGACCAGATGGCAGCCAGAGCAGCTCTCTTCAGAAGTCAAGTCCAATGCCACCACTTTTTCTCAGTCACAGCCAAATGTCCCCAGCACCCCCCCCACCTGTTTTCCTTCTCTCTGTATTATCTACGTTATCCACATTGCCAGTCTTTCTGTTCTAGAAGATGCCAAGGGATTAGGTCCAGCTATTCCCTCAGTTTGGGATACCCTGGAACTCTTGGATACCCACTCGGCCAAATCCCTCCCTGTCTGATCTTTGCTTAAATCACTCCTTCTCAGTGAAGTTCACTGTGATCACCCGACTCTATGCTGAAACCTTCTTTCACACCCTCCCACCCCAGAAGTCACTGGCCCCTTGCTCCCATCAATTCCCTTTCCATAGTGGGTGTCGTGCCCTAACACAGGGGCAGCAATGACTTTATAACATTTTGCTGGTACAAAGCCACAGACACGTGTTATGTTTTGCTATGGCTACTCTCATACTACAAGGGCACAGCTGAGTAGTGCAGCAGAGATCGGTGGCCTCAAGTCCAAAATATTTACTACCTGGCTCTTAATAGAAAAAGTTTGTCAGCACTACTCTAACATCTGGATAATTTAATTATTTGTTGGGCTTATTTTTCTTGGACTGATTCCCCTGGTTAACTCACGAGGGCAAGGATATTTGTTCCTTTGGTCACTGATGTATCCCAAATACCTAGAACACAGATGGCACCCAATACATATTTGCTCAATCAATTTGTGAATGAGGCCAGAGTCATTTAAATACTCAGAGTCACTCTAGTGACTAAGCCAGGCAGCTCTCAGTGTCCAAATTCAAAGTCAGAAAGACCGATAGAAATTAAAACCTGCTCTTAAGTCAGTTCCCCTCCCTCTCTACCCTTATCCACCATTGCCTACTGCCTCATAAGAGACAAGCTTTCCTTAGTAGCCCATGACAATCTGATAGGAAAAAGTACATGTGGCCTATTAGCTCTTAATCTTATAAGAAACATAAGCAAGAAAGAACCACCCATATTTCTAGAAAGAAAAATTACTTCTAGGCAAGTGCTGGAGACTTAGAGCTCCTCTTAGCATCTGGCTGGAAAAAGTTCACATGGTCTGCTGAGGGCTTGGATCAATATTTTTACATCATGACTTCTCTGATGGATCAACACTGTCATACCCAGCACACCCAACCATCCTGTCCAGCGGCCTTTCCTCTTTGAGGACCCCCCAGTCTAGATGTCCAGCAGGCCCTGTAGGTGGAGGACTGAAGGCTTTGCACAGAAGTCAGGATGTAAGCGTTGATATGGGAAGCCATCTGTATAGAAGCAGCTAAGGCTTTGGGAGAAGAAGGAAGAGAGAGGAGGGAGCTTGTGAGGAGGGTGGGAGAAGGAGTCAAAGGAGAAGAGTGAGGTATGGTTATGTTCACTCCCTCTGAGCCTAGAGGGCAGACAACCCATCAC
The DNA here is from genome assembly GCF_053574225.1 of Canis aureus. Lineage (NCBI taxonomy): Eukaryota > Metazoa > Chordata > Mammalia > Carnivora > Canidae > Canis > Canis aureus. Next base: position 50,475,620 of record NC_135611.1, read on the forward strand.
TCTCTTTCTAGACCCTGGTCTAGAGCAAGGATAGGACTTGATTGTGAGTCCAAAGTTTAGGCGACACTGTTCTTGATGGCCTGGAAGTCATCTAATCATTTTATGGCCATACTTCATTCATTTAATCTCTGACTTAAAGCAGAGGTAAATTTACCTTCCCACACAACTCTGAGAACGAGCTTTGTGTCTTACAAGGAGAAAGGGAATAGGAATCCGTGTTTGTTACTCACCAGGCCCTGGGTTGGAGTAACATACCTACCATCAGTAATCATAACTATCCTGCAAGGTAGACGTTTTTATGGATGTGAAAACTCAGGATGAATTGCTTTCACAGCACTGCATTAGAGATTTGGGTTGTCCATTACTCACCCCTCATGACCTACTCGGTGTTAATCTCTAGATAGAGGGAATCAAATTGGACAAACATACGGGCTTTGGTAAGTCAACAGCATCTAACAATTCCCCAAGGACAGGGCCTCAGGCAAAGCTGAGCTGGGGGAATGGAGACAGACCCACTTTCCTCTCCAAACCTAGCCCCAGGCTTGCTTTAGATCCCGACTCGGTGACTCACCCCCAGCATCAGTGACACTAGGGAACCACTGGCCTGTCTCACTTGCTTCCTCAGGGGGATTTGGACCCAGTGAGTTGGGGCTACTGGGCCATGCCTTCTCTACTCCGTCTGCCTCTGGCACCCGGCATGATGTTGCAATGTGACTGCCCTACAGCCGACCTGGTGTTATCTTCTCTAGACTTGGAGATTCTAACAATAGCTTCCAGGATGAGCTGCATGTCAAATTGATAACGCTGTCATAAAAAGGCATCATTGCATATCAATAAAAATATTTAAAGAACCAAGTTACAGAAAGGGAAAATACACTTTGGAAATATTAATATGTAATGAGCTAGACAAATAGCGTGTTTGGAGCAGTCTCTGCAATCTGTTTAATCAATGTAGAGAAGAAAAACAGGTGACTCAAGCCAACATTTTTACTTGGCACTTGAGCTCCAATCACTTGGAGCAGTTCTGATGAGCCTATTTTTATGGGAAGAGAGCACAACAATTTTGGAGCAGAAAAGAGCAATCTTCAAACCAGAAAGCGAATTTGTCTATATTCATGTATCTGTCTCTGTGTGGTTTGATTTTGCTATTAAACTCTGGTGTTGGCTCTTTGCTCCCTGACATCAAAACATCCGGCATCATTTTTTGGGATCATACACAGCTAAGTGAGAATGGTAGCTTTTCTTGGTAAACAAATATTACCATCCTCGACCAGTAGGTGTCACTGTTCATTTACCATAAACCATCCGGGAAAGCAAAGCAATTGCCTCAGTCAAAATAACAAGCATGTTTTCTGGAAATAAAATAACCAGTAAGTACTGGGAAAGGATTATTTTCTTTCACAGGTGTCTCCAAATCAAAGCTGAAGTGTGAACAACAATTCACTCTTTCTGTGGCCTCCCACGTAGTATTTGCTTCCAGAACTTTAGCACCATTGTAAGAATTCCTTCTAAACCACATTTGTACCTCCGATCTAACTTCCTGACCCCCATAAGCATTTGGCAATTGATTCTGCTTATAAAATACATTGGCATTTGCAGATAGAGGCTATGGAATGTCCTAGTACTTCAGCACAAATCAGACCATGATGCCACCCGCTGCCTCTATAGAAACCCACAAATCACGGATGCTTAAAAATAAAACATTATGAAAGCAAGTTTCTAAAAATACGTTAAATGCAAACACATCATTTACACCATGGACACAGAATTATATGTTCATCCAGTAACTGTTCAATAAATAAGTATTTGTAATGAAGATAATCACATTGATCCCTTGTGGAGCATAATGCACTAGATGTGGAATTATATGCTTTGCAGACCTCTCTCATTTAGCCCCCCTCTTCCAGGCCCATTTTACATGTGGCAAAACAGAGGCTTGAGGAGAACTGTGATGTCCTGAGCCACACAGGTAGGCGGGGATAGGTGTCAGGCTGACCTAGATGCTCTCGACCCCAGAGCCCACGTTCCTCACAACCACACGCATGATCTCTCTGACTTTTGTAGGAAAAGGACTTGGTTCTGCTTGCACCCAAACTGGGAAACTGCTAAGTGGACCTGAGTTCCAGTTCTGACTCCTCCACTTCGGCTGTCCTGCCCTGGGTGGTTTGCTCACCCTTCCCTGAACTCCACTTTCTCCCCGTCACATGGCAGAGTGACATCTACTAGAGGGATTAGGAACGATGCGTTTACAAGAGTTCCTAGCACAGGGCCTGGCATCTAAGAGACGTGATGCATCTTCAAATAAAGTAGGTAAATAAATAATAATAAGGGATGCAGCACACAGCCTTCTCTCAAATGTGTAGTGAGGAGCAGGTGTTCGTCTTCAGCAGTTTTCAAAGATATAAGTGCTCTGCTTCTACCACTGACACTAAGGAGCAGTTAGGGAAGCCCTTGCCATTTGGTGGGAATGAAATCCTGCAGAGCCCAGATCCAGCGAGTCCTCAGCCTGATAAGAGATGACGGAAGGCTCCTTCCAAGTGGCTCCTGAGGGAAAGCAAAGCCAGAGGTAGGTTTTGTCCAGGGGAAGGGGGGTGAGGTGGCTGAGAACTTCTGAGCAGAGGTCAAAGGCCCTGGAAAGGGAGTGAGCTCTGGCATCTGAGTAGCTGAAGGAGGTGAGCGTGGCTGCAGGGTGATGAGGGGTCTCCTGTGGGACTCAGACCCTCTTCCAAGGGACAGCCACCCAGGACTCTGTTGCTGCTGGCTGCTGGGGGACAGGACTGGGGAGAGGGTGTGCTGGACAATGATGATAACATGTATTTGAGTTTGTGAAGACTGAAGGGGGCTTTTAGAAACCTTAAGTTTTAGGCAGAAAAGAGATGGAACAAAGAGATAGCTCAATGGTCTTCTCTTGGAGAGCATGGGTGGCTGAGCAATATTAGTCTAAGCCCAAGGAGCAGAGAAGAGACTCTACAGACCACCAAGGGAACTGACAACAGAAGAGTGTGGAAGGAAGAAGGGCTTCCCTGCTGCACTAAACCAAGAGGACAGCTACCATTGTTGCCCATTGTGCTAGCTGCTTTACTCGTATTTAACTTTTAAATTTTTTAAAAAAGACTTTTCATTTATTTATTTGAGAGACAGAATGGGTGAGAGGGAGAGACAGAGAGAGTGCACACAAGGGTGCATGAGCGGGGGGTGAGGGCAGAGGGAGAGGGAAAAGCCGATTCCCCGATGAGCAGGGAGCCTGATGTGGGGGCTTGATCCCAGGGCCCTGGGATCATGATCTGAGCCAAAGGCAGCCACTTAGAAGGCCGGCTGCTTAGAAGGCAGAGGCTTAACCGACTGAGCCATCCAGGCTCCTCTTTCAAAACATTTGTATAAAGAGAGCTAAAGAAGTACCTCTACATGTGGATAGGTTAAGTTCTGGAATGTTCTAAAGCTGCTTTCTTTACATTTTAAAAAAAGATTTTATTTATTATTCATGAGAGACGTACAGAGAGAGAGAGGCAGAGACACAGGCAGAGAGGGAAGCAGGGTCCATGCAGGGAGCCCGATGTGGGACTTGAACTCGGGACTCCAGGATCACGCCCTGGGCCGAAGGCAGATGCTCAACCACTGAGCCACCCTGGCATCCCTCTTTACATTTTTAAAGTGAAAATATACAAATTACTACAAATGCCAGTCGTTGGCGCCAGGCAGAGCTGATGGGCTTTTGACATGATGAGTGGTTATGTCGGTATGCTGGGTCTTATATTTTTTCTATTTTGCCACACTAAGTAATGTGTTACAGAATTTATGATTTTCCTTGGGACACCTGGGCTGCTCAGTGGTTGAGCATCTGCCTTTGGCTCAGATTGTGATCCTGAGGTCCTGGGATCGAGTTCCACGTTGGGGTCCCTGCCTATGTCTCTGCCTCTCTAGCTCTCATTAATAAATAAATAAATAAAACCTTTAAACAAAGAGAATTTATGATTTTTCCTCAACACTATAGAGTTGTAAATCCACTCACTGGATTTACAATGCATTAACTCACTGAAATTCTTACTTTCCTGAAATTCATATTCCCTGCTAACTTTAATTTTATTCCTGAGTCATTGAAGGACCAAAGGACAATCATTGGGAAGAATATACACAGAGAACAGGAGGCCTCTTTTCCTTGTATTTTTGGGTGATGGTATAAGAAAATCCCCTGCAGTTCATCTGGATGAGGTTTTACCCTCCAGGCGGCTCCAGGGAAGCTGGGACCTTACCCTCCAGGAAGGACCCAGGCATTACTCATTGCTATTTTGAATGAACACTTCTGCTGGGCACCTCAGTACTATTTTAAACACACTAAATTCTCCACATATATATGGAGGTACTTGGGGTACTCTGAATAGCAAAACTCAGTCTTTTCTACACAATTAACTAGTAGGTGCAGAATTTTCATCCAAAAGTTATAAGAAGTGGTCAGAAGGGAATGGGGTATCGGCAGTAGGCGTGGAGTTTAAGTGGTTGCTGGGTCATTGGAGTAAAACCATTTTACTCCAATGACAAATGCTCTGAGACCATGCACTGACTACAATTAATCTTCACTAAAAATTAAGAGGGATCAGCATGGGGGTGCTTAGAGAATATGCTGTAACTTCTACAGATGACATTCCTTCTTCCATGCAGAGGGAGGCAGGAGGGCCCTGAGATCAGGAAGGAGCTAGACCAGAAAGTTAAATATATCTCTTGGGGCCTGTTTCCAACCCTGCTTGTTGTATACTATGCTAAAGGGACCACATTAGATATTCGGAGAGAAATTAAAGCATGTATAAAGATATCAGTGGAAGATGAACTTACATGCAAGATCTACACAGAACAAATCACATAAAGAGTTGAGAAGTAAGTCAAAATTTTAAGTGCATTTCTTGAAATTACATATGATCGGGTTTATTCTGTATACAGTATAGTCAGAGATTTAATATCTGCCGTGTTGAAAAGATTCTTGTTACATCCTCAGCCAACAGAGTGGATATGTTAAGGAACAAAGGCTTTAGAATTTAGTGAATTTTAGAAGTGCAAGGTTTTGATAAAGAGGAGCTACTTAGAATCTTTTGGACTTTCCATATAGGGTTCCTGTTAATAGGCTATCACTATAGAAACATACGCAGTAAAGGGAAATATTTTTTAGGTTTTACTCCAAGAGACCATTTGAGATAAGTGGTGGGGGGGGTCCACATCAAAGATACTAACCAATGATTCCCTCTTAGTACACCAACCAAAGGCAAAGCAACAACCACCCCAACCAAACAAAAAAAAACCAAGAAAACAAAAATAAAAATAAAATCTCAAGAAAATTAACCTTATGCCTATCTCCTATCTTTGGCTAATGCCTGTATTCTTTTTCTTTCTTTCTTTCTTTTTTTAAGATTTTATTTGTTTATTCATGAGAGACACAGAGAGAGAGGAAGAGACACAGGCAGAGGGAGAAGCAGGCTCCTTGTGGGGAGCCTGATGCAGGACTCGATCCCAAGACCCTGGGATCACAGCCTCAGCCGAAGGCAGATGCTCAACCACTGAGTGGTTAGGTGCCCCTAATGCCTGTATTCTTGTACATACTCTGTTTAGTCTCCACTTTCTTGTTTCTTTATACTTCTCCTTTTCTTTATACTGAGAGAACTATGGAAAAAGAAGAAATTAAAGAAGGAAAGAAGGAAGGAAAAGAAAGAAAGAAGGAAGGAAAGAAAGGAAGGAAAGGAAGAAAGAAAGAAAAAACGAAGGAAAGAAGAAAAAAAAAAAGAAAGGAAGCAGGAAAGAAAGAAAAAGAAAGAAGTAAAAGGAAAAAACAGTCCAGGAGGCAAATGACTTATATTTTTAAGGCCTTCTTCTAGGCTGGCAACTTCCAGATGAGAAGTCATGAGCTGGCCTTGCATTCTAGACACCCATAAATCAGCAGGGATGATGCCAATGATCGCGAAGTCAATGACAGCCTCTCCTAGTGTAGCAGACATCGCCTGCCACATCACTCACAGCATGCGGGCCACAATATGAGACAAGCCGGGCATGCATTCAGACATTTTATTTGTGGCTTTTAGAAAGCATTTATATTTCCAATAAATCCACTCACATCTCAGTATCGCATTAGGTGAGAAATGCACTGACAACAGAGGGCCTTGACTCATCAAGAGCAGTGGCACTCTCAGAACAGACCTGACAAGTACAATGGGCTTGGGATGAAAGCTTCCTTAATTTATGACATCCTCGCATGGGTTTGGTTTGACGTCCTCATCAGAGAAAATCTGCCCCCCAAATGAACAGCGGGCATTAGAGTCCATTTTTCTTCTCTGGAATCTGAAGGGTTAGCATCACACTTTACCTTGGTGGCCCCTGTACAAGGTGTCAGCATGCAAGTGGATAACAGTTGATGGATATTTTGTAGCTCTCAGCTTACACCGGTTATGCATTGTAACTGTCTGAATCTTATTTGGGAAACCTTGTACACTTATCCATGCATGAAGAACACTTATTTGAATGGTGAATAGTCTGTGTTCGTCAAGCTCTGGAATGTGGATGACAAAGCATATCTTGAAATTCCTTGATTTAGGGCCAATGACAAGCAAAACATTTTGCAGATCTGGATCCCTCCTCAATACTGGGTTGGGATTCATGAAGTTTGCTGGTCTCAAGTTAAAGCTGCTTCTTTGGAGAGCCCTTCTCTGAGCACCCTCACGAGAGCACCCTCAGTGTCTCCCCACCACCCCAACAATCTCATCCTTTAGGGGGTGTCATCTGTTGCCACCATCTTTCTGGAGGAAGGCAGGGAAATAAAACCCCCAACTTTGGGTTTTATTATGCTGCATCTACTGACTAGAAAAGTATCTGCTACATAGGCAGAGCTAAGTATCAGTTGAATGAATGAATCCAATTTTTATTATTAAATTTCTGTTTTTTATAAAAAGACTAGATACATGCAAGCCAGAGATGTTCACTGAGGAAGCATGAAGGTATGCAGACTGGGGTACAGCCTGTAGGACCTGCCAGGATACTGCTAACCTTCCTGTAGAGTCATCATAGTGCTCTGGCCAGGTCTGGTACCAAAATGGGGAAGGCACGGTTTGGAGAGGATATTTAGGCAGACCTACTGAGAATCATCAAAGTCTCAAAGGAATTCCAGTATCTAGGAATGAATATGATTTGTCCTGGAGAAGCTGGAGGGGCTTTGGGTGATACAAAGCTGTTCTGCATCTATTTTGAAGAGACAATTAAAAAGCCATGGGAAGAGCTTCCTCTTTAAAAATGCTCTGAAAAGTGGGACTGGATTGTGGAGGAGATTGTGGGAGCTTCTGAGTCCGTAAGTATTTAAGAGGTAGTGGCAAATTCCCAGCTTAATCACAGGCGTATGTTATATATGTCACGCTTAAGGGATTCCTCTATTTCTGTGAATCTTGTAGAGAGGCCACGTTTACTGAACATCTGTCTATTGAAGTAGATATTTCTCTGTCACTCACATGCACATATACACTCATGCATGCATGCACACACACACACACATTCACAAACACACTTTAACATAGGAGGAAACTGCATCCCAGAGAATTAATAACATAACTGTTCCCCTGCTAGTAAATGGCAGAGCTGGGATTCAACATAAGCTGGTTTGATTACAAGTCCAAAGACTGCTGAAGCCTGCTGGAGAGTAGAGGGAGGATTGTACTTACAACACTGTGGTTCTTCATGTTATGCCTTTGCTTTACCCCACATCAAAATGTGGCCTCTGAAAAATGTTATCACTGCATACATTAAAATCCTATGTGAAATTTTACAATTCTTGTTTTTCCGGTCTATCCTTATCCTTCATAAAAAGAGTCCAGTGGCTTATATAAGAGGTGCTGGGATGAGCTGCATGGAGAGATGGCTAAGGTCTATGGTTCAATCTGCCTCCAAGGCTAGTCTCAAAGTTTCTTGATTGTCCTCATCTTTTGAGATTAGATCCACAGAGTGATTCAGTTTACTAGCTTTTCTTTTCTGATAGACCAGATCAAGGACTGGTGGCCATGGTTACTCCCCTGTCAGACTCAGCAAGGTGTCTCTTCACCTTCTGAAGGAAGCCAACCCTGCAACGGTGTTTGGGGCAGATGTGTTCACAAAGAATTGTGAGGAGACTAATTTAACCAAACACTTAAGATGTCATGCTTTGTAAAATACACTCTGATGTATGTATAATATAAATTAGACTCATTAGATGCATTAATCTCCTCATATTCACATGATGCCTCTGCTCCTCAGGAGATGAGGAATTTTTAAACCCTTTGTGGCGGGCCCACAGGGTTTCTGTGAGCCACAGTGCTCTATCCCATCATCCTTCTGAAGACAAGTTCCCCCAGTGTCACAAGTGGGTAAGAATGACAGTAATGGGTTCTGAAGTTAGATCTTCAGGGGGAATTAATGAGGAGGAGTGATATCTATCTAGGTAGTTAATGAAGAGTCTGAATGAAAGCTCTAGGAGTATAACAATAATGTGAGGCAGAAGGGGAACATTAAAAACAAAACAAATTCAAAAAAGAGGAAGAGAAGAAAAAGGGGATTGATTAGTAAAAAAGGAAAAGAGAAAGTGAAATGTCCACCACTTCTAAGTATCCAAGGTAGGGTGCCTTAGAAGTTGTCACCAGCTGACAGAAGATGCAGCTGGGAGAGACCTGGGATAGGATTGACTCAGCAAATCTTTCTTTCTTTTTTTTTTTTTTTTAATTTCCTTTGAGTTACTGGAAAAACCACAGAATTTATGAGGCAATATCATAAGTGTATTAGTAACTCTCTTGTCTGAGTTGCTAATAATTAGTAATTATTACATGAAATCTGACATGTGAAACAATTACAAGATATTTTGAGATATAGATGTAAGATATCTATTATCTATCACCTATCGATCTATCTATCAGTTATCTATCATTTGTTTATCTTAGGACAAAATTGCTTAGCTTCCACTATTTTCCACATTTAGGCATTTGGTGAGACTGGAGGTATTCAAATTGATATATAAAATCCTCCATAATAATTGCATTTAACAAATTTCATGGAAGAGTAAACTATAAGGCTCTCAACAAATCTCATGTTTCACTTGCAATGTGTAGATTTACATATGCTGTGGTTGAGTCGTTTGTGTCGGCTCCTCAGATACATCAAGCAAACCACTTATATCTAGGCAGTATTTCAGACTAAGATAAATCCTGTCAATACACCTGAAAGCATTAGTTTTCAGTTTGAGAAGAGAAGTTTTCAGTTTGAGAAGGGGTTTGGAGGTCTTAGTAGAGGGTGACGTGCCCATCATTGCAGAAGGGAGTTTGTTGGCAGTTTGAGGGTTTCTGCACAGTGCTTGGGATTTGGACTCAGGTTGACCTGTATGCAATGCTCTGCAATCGCTACACTCTGGCACTTGCATTACAGGAAGCATCTCCTCAAAATCATAAATCTCAATCCTAGTGAAATATAGGCAAAGATCTTCCTTTACTAATATTCTGAATGAAATACAATAATAATTGCCTAAAAAGAATCCAACCCTTTATCAAAGGACTCCAGCATTTCCCCTTGCGGAGAATGCACCATAATGGTATCTCATGTTGAGATGATGCAATCACCCTTCTACTGTGATTGGCAGGGATGGATGGAGGGGCTGTTCAGGCTGCTGGCATCTGGGGAATGGATGGGGTGCTGTGAATCACGGGGCTCCGCTGCCTTCATCAGCCACACCAGCTTCAAAGGAAGACAGATGGCATTGCGGGCGACCACTTCTGGCAGCAGCCAGCAAGGTCACTGAGCCTTCTTTCGTTTCTAAGTGTGTTGCACAGCGGCTGTGTTTGGCCATTTGGAGAATTTGCTGTGCTCTGTGTTTTCCCATATGTCCGAAGGGTAATTCTTTATCAACTGTTCCTGCCTTGTTCAAGAGTCTGCAGTTCACATGTATTAAGACTCACAATGAATCACATATTCACAATTTTTCTTCTCTTTTATTTTCCTACCTTAGTACTTCTGCATTTGAAAAATCTCCCATCTTTGTGTGCACACACACACACACACACACACACACACATTCATGTTTTTTTTTAAGGCAGATGACTGTGTTGGCCCTACATGGCCATTCCGCCAATGTTGCTAGCCAGGCCCCAGGTATGAGCTGACCCATGGCTGGGGTGCCTGGTTTCTCCCCACCTTCTTCCTGATGGCTAGGCATACATTTTTACCCCAAGACTGGGAGGATGGTTGATCTGTTCAAGTTAGCTGGTCCAAGAAGGGGGGCAGCTTTGCTCATGATCAAGAGATCATTTAAACTGCACCTGAAATGATACTTCTCTTAGGCAGGACACCTGCAGACAGCACCTTTGCTGACCTCAAACGTGCCTTGAGATGCATACTTTTCCCTTAGTGCTCTGATCAACAACATCACACTGCATAGAATAAAAGATAAAGCACTTTTATTCTTGCTCATTTGCTAATTTGCTCATTTATAAATCCACACACCAATTATTTGTTAAGTGCATGATGTATGTCAGGTGCTGGGTAAGGTGCTGAGATACATTGGAAACAAGGTGGCCAAGGTTCCTGCCCTCAGAGAGCTGATCGCCAGGTGCGGGCAAGTTACCAGATCATTACAATAAAATAGTGTGGTGGGTGCTGTTGTTGTGTGGGTTTGGGAAACAGGATGCAGTGGGGGCACACAGGGATGAGGGAAGGACAAAGTGTGTCGCCATGGAGAGGTGGGGCTGATCTCTGGAGCCAAGCCCTTGGGGTGAGCTAGCTAAGTGCCAGTACAGAGCTGCCCGTAGGTTCTGGAGGCTTGTGGAAGATGGTTGGAGGGTTGTGGCTACATCTCCTGCCAGGAGGCTACTGAGATGGTTCAGGTGGGATACGCTGAACAGAGTAAGGGTGGAGGAGACAGGGTGGAGCCAAGAAAAAGATCTGTGTGATGAAATTGGGAGTCCATGGATGTGGAGGGTAAGGATCAAGGAAGACCCTGCAGTCACTGCCAGGTCTCAGGTCTGGGCGACAGCTGACTAGTGGGGTAAAGGTACAGGCCTGCGGGTATGTGGGAGGAAGGTGAATTCTGGACTCATTCTGTGGGCCTCTCCTTCAGGGATGCAGAACCTTTCCCTAGTGAGGACGGGTATGTGAGTAACTGGAAATGTTCAGGGCTCCACGTAGCTATCAGCAGAAGACTGCATTTTAATTCCTGTTAAGAACTGTGAAGGGTTTGGGGATCCCTGGGTGGCTCAGCGGTTTGGTGCCTGCCTTTGGCCCAGGGCGTGATCCTGGAGTCCCTGGATCGAGTCCCGCATTGGGCTCCTGGCGTGGAGCCTGCCTCTCCCTCTGCCTCTGTCTCTGCCTGTCTCTCTCTCTCTCTTTCTATATCTATCATGAATAAATAAATAAAATCTTTGAAAAAAAAAAAAGAACTGTGAAGGGTTTGAGGTTTGGCCCTCCTTGGAAACTAAGTTAGCCTATCCCAGTCTCATGGACCACGGCAGAAGATAATAGCCTCTGGGTTAGAGACAAAGGGCCAAGTACTATCCACAGTGGTATCCTCTTTCCTGTGCTGATACCCTAAATCCCAATTCTCCCCGGGTGCTGGGAGGTGGGCCAGGTGGCACCGTTGAGCTTAGAGAATCCAGTCTTTTATGATAGGCAGCTAGCAGGCCTGCTCTTGTCTCCAGAGGGAGATGTTATCTTTATTGTAAGCCAGCTTTCCCTTTGCTCTGGAGGGGGAGAGGATAACTTCCAAGGCTGTTCCCTGTACAAATATCCTTGGAAAGCCAGTCTGAAACAAGGGCCAGCACAGTGCCTTTTCTTGGTAGTCATGTAGAAATGTGAGAGACCCTTGGAGATTTCTCTCCCTGCACACTATCTTCCCTTCTACCTTTGCATTCTAGCTTCCTTCGAGGTAGGACAGTGGACCAGATGACCAGTAAGAACTCTGCTTCTGTTTTCAGAGTGAATTGCTCAAGTCTTCTGGGAGGAACTGATAGTGGGAGCAAAAGAGTAGCCTTTTACTGCCCATGGAGGAGCTGGGGCCTTCTCCCAGAGGCTCAAGGATCTGTCAGGCACAGTTCTGGCCCTGCCTGTTCCTGTTCACGATCTGTATTCCCCCAAACCCCTTTCTACATATGACCATCAGATAACCAGGGATTATCAGAGAGTGTGGTTAATTGATCATCCTTCTACTTATGGTGCTGGCCTTAGCTTGGATATCTGAAATATATAGGAGACCAATTGCAAAAAAAAAAAAATGTTTTTGGAAATACTGAAAATAACTATAGTAAAGCATTCCTCAAACCCATATGGCATAATATACAATTAAAAGGGGAGGACAAAAAAATCTATTTATATCTTCTTTTTCCTCAGAATGCTCCTGAGAGGTGCTGGGTTAGTAATTTAGACGAAGTAGTTAAAGTCCAAGGTCCCTTTGGGGTTTTCCTGTGGTCCCCATCAGTTAACAGCTAATTGGAAATTAGAGCCCAAATGCTGGGAGTAGGAGGGAGCTTCTTTGCCAGATGACTCTAATCTTTAGTGTCATCCATCAGCAACCCAGAATCCAGACAGTGCACTGAAGAGGGTGCCCCAGATGGGGTTGTCACTCTGGCTGGCATATCATCGACCCTACAGGCTTCTGATCCCTCATCTCTTAAATCAGAGATCTGTATTGGAAGATGTCTAGGGTCCTTTCCAGTTGTGACTCTGAATCTATGAGATGCAGCTGGGTGAAACCAGGACAATAACTTCATCGATAGCAGGCAGTGATGGCCTGAGGATGGTGTGGACTCGCACAGGTGCCTGAGGCACATGTGAGCCCCATGGGTTAAAAGCATCACCACCAAGGGCCCTTACACAAGTGACCTTGGATCCTTGGGGCACAGTGAGAAGACTTTCCAGGGGTTCCCAAGTGCAAGGAGTTTCAGGGAAGCCATTTCAGAGCCTCCATTTCTGTGTGTACTAGATCCTGGTCTCATACAGGTTATCTTTTTCCACGTTCTTTTATTTTTTTTTTAATTTTTATTTTTTTAAAGATTTTATTTATTTATTTATTTATTTATTTATTTATTTATTTATTTATTTATGAGAGACACACAGAGAGAGGCAGAGACATAGGCAGAGAGAGAAGCAGGCTCCCTGCGGGGAGTCCGATGTGAGACTTGATCCCAAGACCCTGGGATCACCACCTGAGCCAGAGGCGATCGCTCAACCACTGAGCCACCCAGGGTTCCCTCCCATGTTCTTTTAAAAATAGCCCTTCTACTTTGCAAAAGCAAGACACCCTTCACCCTGCACAGTCTCACTACTGGGGTGAAAAAAATCTCCCAGGCACCAAACAAGGATGATTCTAAAATCTATTTGGGGGAAAGCTTCCTTGAGGAAATAATCAGGCATGAAAGACCCACCTTAGGATTTGAGGTCTTATAGAATTTGCAGTTAAATGAGAAGCAGGTGACATATATGGGGAATTCTACCTCTCATTAGAATGTTCTATGATCAGAGATGTTGTACAATGTGGGCAGTGGGAATGAGAGCAGTTTTTGCTCAGTTTTTGTTTAATGGTTTAACCTTTTCTTTCTCCTATTGTCAGTAAATGTGCTGCTCTTGGGAAAGAACCTGATGCAGTGAGAAAATGGCTCACAAGTCCTGAAAGATGAAGTGGCTTCCCTCCTTGTATTTAATGTAAGCAGTTATGATTGGCCAGTCCCAATACTCATTCCTGGGGCGTAACATGGGCTGGGAAGAAAGACATTTTGAACAGTTGAAACAGCTTATTCTTTTAAATATAACTTAAATATTTTCAGGGACTATCAAATTTTTTACATTTTGTACTTGAGTAAATCTGCAGATAAAATTTTCACGTGGTTCCTTTTAGATTTAATGTGCTTTATTTAATCAGGTGGTTAAAATCCATATTATTTTAAATCATATGATGAAATATTTATCCCAAGTACAGTCAATACTCATTGTATTTCATATTACAGTGTTTACTATTTCTACCTCCTATTAACAAAAAACTAAAATTATATGCTGGCTGCTGAATCAGAAATATGTGTGTGTATATTATATATATATATATCTATAATATAAATCTATATCTACTTCCATATCTATATATTACCCACATATACACATACCGATATGCACTTCACTTTCTTTAGATACGTAGAATAAGTTTGATTATTAATGGAATCATTTCTGAATTAATGCACGTGACTTAATTATTCACAGACGTCTAACATCAGAATGCATTTAATATACACACATGTAGGAAATATCAAGGGACTCAAGGCCTACCTATTTCATAAATAACCTAATTTCAGCTACATGTAATATTCCTTTATCACAAATTAAGTGAGGAACAACAGATAGTGTATACCTGTTTTTTAAGTGTCACGAAATCGTCAAATCAAGAGACTCTCATTCTGATCCTGAGTTTCACATGCATCTTGCAAGGTGGATATCTGTCTCTTAGTGACATTCACAGTGTTCTCTGGAATTCATATTAGCATATTTACTTATGTCAAAAAATAAATCCACTTGGTCTGATTTTGTTGACTGGTTTGATGACAAGGACTGAGTTTGCCAAATACTGTTATCAAAAGATTTTTTATTGGCAAAGGTGTATTAAAAATAACAATATTTAGCTTTTCTCAATCCTCGTTGACTATATTAAAGTAAACAAAGGATTTCTAAATTTACAAAACAAAGGTATAATTAATAGTTACTTGTTAGAGCTTCATAAAGCCTTTTTGGTATACTTCCCAGAAACTGAAAAAGTGAGTTACTATGCTGGCTGGACAATGAATTCTTTTGTTTCTTTTTGCTTCTGAAAATTTGAAAATTAAGAATAGTTTTTGATGATAGACCACTACGTGATTTTGTGGCAATATACTTGTAAATGATTTTTAAGAAAATGGAATGATACTGCTAGAAAACATTCTTCTATTATGATCTAATCATAGGGACACAGTTCTTTCTTGCACATTGATAAAAATTAAATACAGAAAAAGATTTTGCACGGAGCTCTCCCTCATCCCAGCAGAGGGTAACGTAACAATCATTCACATTGCTCAGAAGATGCGCATTCCCAGTACCATTTCACTTTTTGTCTAACGAGTGCCCATCAAAGTCTGTCATGTATTTGTGTTGTTTTGATGAATTGTGTAATATGAATCGTTTTAATGATAACTCAATTAGGAAAGGTAATAACAATTAGAATCTCATGGGGCCTTTATCTTGCTATATTTAAGAAATTTAAAAAAAATTTAAAATTTTGTACATATTCTGGTAACAGAGATACATACCCAGTGATCCATAAGATATTTTCAAACATGAAAACATGGCACATCGGGGATTGAGGGAAGTGGAATGGGAATACCACAAGTGAAAGGTATGATACACATTTCTCACTGGTAAAGAAGAGCTTGTGCACATATTTATTAAAGGGGTGATGTGGGTATCGAATCCCTACAACATGTAGGTTCTACTTCAGTCATTTAAAGGAGTGCTATTATTATGCTTCTTGAAAAGAAAAGGTCAGTTTTCTAATTCAGAAATTTCACTTTTTTTTTTTTACAAACACCTAGGAGAAAATTCATAGATTAACTTAGGTGCTTGTGAGGAGGTATGTAGTTGCTAAATTTTTGTATGGGGTCATACAGGGAAAATAATTTGAGGGCCACTGTTTTGTACCATTCCATTAGTGAGTATTCTCTTCATTTGCTATTTTGTTCAAGAGGTTGTGCTAATCTACATTTCCAGCTTGTCAATGCCATAAATCATTGGGGAAAAGAAGACTCACTTAGAAGTTCACCTGAACTTCCCTGCTCCTTCTGCTCTGCTACTACCCTAGGCTAACACCAGCTGTGCAGGGTTGGGCTGGGGGCTGGGTCCTGCCAGCTTCTTATTACACTGGTTAGTATCCCGTGCCTTTCTGCTTCTCATCCAGACTCTTCTTGATGTCAGAACAACCCGACCTGCAGGAACCGGGCCCCAGTCCCTGCAGACAGCATCCTTTCCCAGTGGACTCTACTGTTAACGTAGACTGTTCTAGAATCAACATACACTGGGGACTTTATCTTGCTATATGTAACTGCAGGACAAGTCATTCTATCTCCCTGAACTTGAATATTCTCATCTGCAAAGTGCAGATTTACAAAACACCTTTAGCCTATCTCTTGAGGGGTAGAGTGGAGATAGGAAAAGAAAGCTCTTTGAAAACTCTAATGCATGATTATACAAGAAATCTCTAAGCTCCTCTTAAATTGCTTGGCATGCTGAAGTAAAGTCAGTAGCATTTTCTGTTACAGATGCATCTTTAAAACTAACAAAACAAGACAAAACAGAACACCAATCTGGCAGGCACCCCACCCAGGGTAACATGGTGTGCGCATTTTTGGGAGAGAGGGGAGGGCAGGTTGAAGAATACTGGGAAGAAGCCCAAATTCTGGCTGTAATTTGCTGAAAGCCCTCATCTGGCATGTTCTCCCACTCTCCTGTGCTCATGACAAAGAAATATAACCTTTGGCCAATTGCATTTTTGTTCCACTGGTAACTAGGTTAATGTGACCTGACAGGGCTGGATGAGATAGCTTGGGAAGAAATAGTATATGTACTTTTGTGCAGCTTGATATAACAAAAGTAAACTGGGTTGACTGTAAAGGTTTGCCAGGAAAAAAAGAGAGATTATTTTACTACAAAGGATGTTGCAGGATAATATCTTACAAGTAACCTTTTTGATACACGTTATAGGTGCCTACATTCTCATTGCCCTAAAAAGTGCCCAGAATAGCTGTACCTTATTTTAATCAATCCACATTTTTGATTCATCCTGTCTGATTTACAACAGTCCTGAATACCAAGGGTTGTGTGAAGGTGAGATAATTTTGTTGATGTTGTCTTATAAAAAGCATTGAGATCCTACTTTGTGCAAAAAGTTTTACAAATGATAATACTTATGAATATGTATTTATTCTTTGTATCCTGTCTCCTGGGGTCTGCTCCACCCAGCAGTTAGCCTCAGCAGCCCTTGGGCTCACTGGGCACCAGCAAGAGGTTTGTGAGCTTGGTAGCAGTGCTTACAAATACGGGATGCTTATGTCCCTGGTGGTGGCTTAGGTGGCCAGGCTGGCTGAGTGGACTCTCCATGGGGGACTTAATCCTGGGCTGACGTTTGGGTCTCCTGGAAAGAGGCTCCCTTTGACTTTTTACATGGATAAGATCGAAGAATGTAAGCTCAGCTGAGTTGGGATGATCCATATGTGAAAAAATAAGCATCATAATTCTGACATCATGTATGCATATGCTAATAAGATGAAAATTAAAATAAAGTCTGTCTCAAAACAGGTTTTATAATGTATTATACCTACTAACCTCACCTCAATTGAGCTAGTCTGCATGTAGACAATAAGCATATTGTATATCTGATAGCATATTTCAGAAGTAGTTGTTACATGAATATTAAGTTAAGTCATACTTTCTCCCCCAAATAGGAGCACTAGTGTGACCAGCATTTGTAGGTTGCTCTATTTGTTGATAAGCGTTTGCTTATTCCTCCTGTAATGGATACAGTTATTAGGTGGGTCTTAGTTTGTCCACATACTTCTAAATGCGGAACTTGTTTGAAGATGCACAGAGTCAGGGCAACCAGATCTAGGGCAGAGATACGACATTCCTTGAGTCAGGGTGTAGCTAAGTAAATGTAATACATCATCTGAGAAGTCCACGCAGGGGGTTAGTCTGTCCTAGAAGTTCTGGAACAGGCACCGTGTCTATTTTCTTACAAACTTGTCTGCCTGGTGAATCTCATTAAACTTGATATACAAGGGCACCTGGGTGGCTCAGTCTGTCTTTGGCTCAGGTCATGATCTCAGGGTCCTGGGATTGAGCCCCACTCAGGGGGGATTCTGCTTCTCCCCCTCCTCTGCCACCGCTCATGCTATCTCTCCCTATCTCTCTCTCAAATAAATAAATAAATAAATAAATAAATAAATAAATAAATATCTTTTAAAAAAGGCAACTTAAAAAATAAAAAAAATAAACTTTACGTACAGCATGCAGGATGGAAGGCACACTTGGTACACATAGAGTTGCTTGTTGTCATTCCCACAGGAAGGGAGAATAATGCATGTAGGGAAATAGGAAATTCTCCAATGCAGGGCTCATGTGGAAATAGAGATAAAAGATAACAGAAAAATAAATAATGGATTTTTTTTTTTTTACAGGATCAGTAAATTGTAAAGTGCTGGATAGATATTAGCTATCAGAATGATCATCATGCATACGGCTCTTTTGAGTAATGCTGCCTGTGGATTAGCTTAGGAAAATCACGATATACATTTTGTTAAACTCACTGATGTACATTTTACAGAAAGCAGGAAGAATGTGACCATTTTGTTTAAGAAACAGAAGCATATGGAAGGCTAGAGTTTTTTGCATGGTCTCAGCACTATGGCAAAATTCTTAATGGGAATTTTTTGGTTGTTTTGGTAATTTCAGATCAGGCTATGGCACTTGATTGCTACAGATTTTTTTTTTTTTTTAATTGTGCTTCTTTCAGAGACAGAAGGAAGGTCAATCTCACTTTGTAAAAGAGAAAGAAAGGTGACTCTTGTCATTATAACAAAATGTAGCGGGTCCCCAGGTGTAATCTGGAGAGAAAGGAGACAAGGTCCGTATAATGTCTCAGCTGAAAGGGAGCCGCCACCAAGGAGCTTCTCAGAAGAACAATGACTCATTATGCCCGGGCTCTGGCAACAGATGCGCTCCCCCAACAACTGGCTTCCCTCCAAAACCAAGGAAGAAATAAAGAGGGCAGAGCCTGGAGGAGGCTGCCAGAGACTCGCCTGATGGGGAGCCCTTCTAGTAGGCGTAGAGCAATCAGAAAAGTGCTTTGGAATCACAAAATTAAAAAACAAGTGTCAGCTGTGGGAGACGTAGAAATGCAAATAAGTACGAATGCAAATAGGACGGATAAATGAAAGTGTGCAATCACCCAGAGCTATGTTTACAACCCGAAGGCAACTCTGTCTATAATTATCTGGGTGCCATTAACTGCGTGGGAGCAGCTATCATGGGCCACATAAAAGATACCACCTGAAGTTAAACATCTTCCCTTTCCGATGATAAAGCAAGATCTCTAAGAGCATTAAATCTACCCTGAACTAAACCGGTTTGTGCACAAGGGCTGGAAATGTACCTTTGGTGAAATAAAGAAGCTGGATTTTCATTATTTACCGCACATCTTAACATAATCCTTACCATTAATTAAAAAATAGATGATGGGAGATCTGGCCTCAATGGATGTGTCCTGAAACCTACCACACTGTCTGGTTGGCTTCTCACAATCCCTTCCTGACACAGGGTCATGAGCTTTCATAGACTTGGTCAAAGTTGCCCAGCCAAAGGGAACTCAAGCCAGGGTTTGAGCATCAGTATTTTGACTCTGGATTTCCCATTGCCCCAAGAGCAATCCATCCAGGGTCATGTTGCCCACCACTGGACACATGCCAATGTTTGGAGACATTTTTGGTTCTCAACTGGGGGTTGCTACTGGTTTCTAGTGGGCAGAGGTCAGGGATGTTGGAGGTCATCCTAGAGTGCACAGGCTTCCCTTAAAATGAAGAATTATCTGGGCTAAAATATGGAGAGTGCCTGAGACTGAGGTGGAAAAGCCTGGAATTACACCAAGGCTGCCACTGTGTAGGCTAAACCTCAAGACAGAGGTGTTCGGGGAAGGGGCAGCCTCAGACCCAGAGTCCCTTCCAAGGGTCTGGCAGTTGCTGGAAGTGAATAAAAAAGTTCCCGGTTCCACCTCATAGACCAGGAGGCAGACAAGAAGTGAGACCCTAAAAATTCATAACATATCGGTCAGAAACACATTCTGAGATGGCTTGAATCGAAATTGCCCTTTCAAAACCCAAGAGAAATTTCCAGTGCCACCCGAAGCTCCCAATGGCTCCCAACACCATCCTGCACTGAAGGTAGAAAGTAGAATGGCTCTGGGTTTTCTGTGGGCTCTTTATTTGTCTTCTGGAATATTAAAGACCAACACCTCATAGAATACAAATCAGAGGCTAATGTGATAAGAGGCCAAACTGATGGTGTCTCTAGAAAATTTAAGGCGGAAATGTCAGATGAAAGACAAAAAGAGAGATGGGATCGCTTTTGAAAAATCTCATTGGTAAAGATGTAGAGGATTTTCCTAACACAAACGTTCTGAACTAAAAGCATCTCAGAGGGATTTTGATTTTAAACCAGCTAAACAGCATCGGGGATTCTGGGGTGAAGGTTAGTCAAGCAAAGTCAGAAAGAGTGTGAAACCAGCGGAGCTGCGCCCTGATGACTATAACACCCCTGGAACTTGCTGGATGGAGCCAAGTGGAGGCAGGGCTGGGGGTGCAGCTCAGCTCCCCAGAAAATCGCCAGGCTGAGTCATCATGGATCCAATTTAAAAGGAAGCACCCGATGATCTCAGTTTTAGGCGTTTGTTGGAAGCCCCGTAAGCAATTCACGTTTTTATTAATTTTCTTGATTTGTGAGTTCCAGAGAGAGCCTAGGATCTTGAGAGCTCCAGGGCCTTCCCAGAGTTACACAGCGGGGTGCTGCTGGTGTGGGTTTTGCTGCAGGGGCTCTGGGGCCCAGGAAGTGCTAGGAACATAGTACCGGAGTGCTTGATGGTTGCCTGGCCCTGGGTCTCCCCGTCCCACATTCTGGCCTGCTGCTTCCTCTTTTTCCTTTTTTTTTTTTTTTTTACTTTTTTTTTTTCAATTTATCTATGATAGTCATACAGAGAGAGAGAGAGAGAGAGGCAGAGACACAGGCAGAAGGGGGAAGCAGGCTCCATGCACCGGGAGCCCGATGTGGGATTCGATCCCGGGTCTCCAGGATCGCACCCTGGGCCAAAGGCAGGCGCCAAACCGCTGCGCCACCCAGGGATCCCTGGCCTGCTGCTTCCAACTCTCCCAGTGCTCACAGGGAGGACTGATCTCTCAGGGAAGTGGATGACGGGGGTCTTTCCCTGGTGGCAGTCTGCTCAGCAGACAGCCCTGGTAGTCTCAAATGGGAAGCTATGCCAACGGGTTTCTGATTTTTTTTTTTTTAAGATTTTTAAAATTTATTTATTCATGAGAGACACAGAGAGAAAGAGAGAGGCAGAGATACAGGCAGAGGGAGAAGCAGGCTCCGTGCAGGGAGCCCGACGTGGGACTCGATCCCGGGTCTCCAGGGTTATGTCCTGGGCTGAAGGCGGTGCTAAACCGCTGAGCCACCCGGGCTGCCCGGGTTTCTGATTTTTGCCACCTTTATGGACACCTCTGACGTCACTCAGTGAGATGATGCAGGCACACTGATCAGTTTTCTTTCCATCCCAATTTTAATACACACACCTATACCAGACCAACTCCGAATTATTTAAAGTTACAGCAGTCAGAAGAGAGGCTTTCTCAAAGTGTGTCAGAAGAATTTTTTAATCATCTTTAAGTAAACTTCAATTTCTCTGAAATTGAAGGGGAATTATTTCTGCACTTCAAAATTCAGTACAGATTTATTGGAAGGGCTATTAGTGATAATAACAAATAGCCTTTATTCAACCATTCCTCAGTGTGATTTAAAAAGTCCTACACTAAATCTTCCTTGCACTCCTACCCTCGTAGGTCAGTACAGCAAGGTCCGGAAGAGAATGCCAGGCTCCCAGCGGCGTGCTTGCATGGGGTGGGAACGGAACGGAGCTGTGGGGGCCACTGCCCATGCCTGGGGTGCTGGTCACCTGCAGCAGGGGTGCTTTTTGTTGGCTTGCATGAGGTTGGCTGGATTCCCAGCTGAATGTGGCCCATGACTGAGCAGCTCATAATTCAGTGGTTCCAATTCTAAACACCCATTTCTGCTGGTAGGACGACGCCACTGAAATGCTGATAGCAGAGACCAGCGCTTAAGGGGGGGATCATCTGAGGAGGTGGAAAGGGAGCCTTTCTCCTCTTTAATTCTGGAGATAATAAGAACTATACTTAGCACGTGTATACGTCCCTGCTGTCACTTTAACGGGAGCTGTCTCTCGTTTGATGCCACCCTGCTAATTAGTTATTAACATGTCGATTTCAGAAATGGGGAAATCAGGGCTTGGAATGGTTTTTTCTTTGTTTTTCTTTTCTTTTTTTTTTTTAAACATTTAATTTATTTATTCATGAGAGACAGAGAGGCAGAGACATAGAGGGAGAAGCATACTCCCTGTGGGGAGCCCAATGCAGGACTCGATCCCGGGACCCCAGGATCACACCCTGAGCTGATGGTAGATGCTGAAACACTGAGCCACCCAAGTGCTCGGAGCTTGGAATGTTTATCTGACCTGCTCAAGGCTAAGAAAATGGGGATTCGGATCAGGGAGTAGAATGTCCTCTGACAGCCTGCGGTCCTACCTGGGGTAATGTGCCCCTGTGTGCAAGGAGGCAGGGGCCTGGCTGGACATTGCATACATTAAAGCAGCCTTTAGTGGCACCAGAACATGGGACAGGGTGAGCGACTCCCGGAAAGCTTGTCATTAAATGCCCCCTTGAAGGCAAAGCTCATTATCTTACTAGATCCATAACGTCCTAATGAAGGAAGCTGACAGCAGGTTTACAAATCATGCTACACAGTTATTAACCATGAACACTTAGCACAGAGAGCGGTCGGTTGGCAAATGGTAATTTATGCAACCAACCAATTTTTAAAATGGTCACTCACCCCCAGCACTCTCAAAAAAAAAAAAAAAAAATCCTGCGCCACCTGTAGTAATGGTTGGTCAATATTATCTTTGGTAAAAATGAATGTGCTCCAGCTCCTAACATCACTCCGCCTTGCGCTGGTATCCTGGGGGGCAGAGTCGAGGGCACGTGGAGATAGAGGAGTCTGAGCACTTTGCTAGCACAGATGCCTCTTTTTTTTTTTTTTTTTTTTTGCACAGATGCCTTTTAGTGGTCTTTCACTTCAAGTAACGAATGCACTACTGAACTGTAATCACCAAGGATTCTGTGACTTTATAGGACAAAGGTAAAAATGCTAGTGTAAGTAATCTGTTAATATCGGATTTACACGGAATTCAGTTCAGTGTACATTAATGAGCCACAAGGCACCGTTTAGGCTTTACATGTGCCGGGATGAAGCCTGTGGGTGGCTGGCTGAGCGTGGGGGAGCAGCCCAGGCCCCAGGAGGTGGGCACTCCAGCTCAGGCACCTCTCACCCCAGAGCTTCCCCGGGAAAATCTCATGCCAGGGAGAGGCTCTCGGTGCCTGGCAATTTGTCTTCACCATTTAAGAGATGATTAAGATTCTCCTCCACGAAGGTACATTCTCTGATTAACAAGAACATTATCTGTAATGTGTTTAGCCAAACAACCAAACCACCTTCCTGCAGGAATGCATCTGTGCATAAACCCTCAAGTTCATGAGATCTAGTGGACTTGTTAACAACAATGCCGTTTCCACGCGTTGTTTTTCCATTTAGACTATAAACCAGTGGCTCATCTAGCGCTTGCCATGCTCTGGAAAGTCCCGGCAGCACCCTGGTTAGTGGTACATATACAGTGGGCATTCAATCCACAGATATTAATTGATGTGGTGAGGTTGTGCTCTGAAAAGCTGAATTCCTCCTGAGAGGCTAATTCACTGTGCTTGGCCTGTCTGCGGGTAGCAAGGGCTTCTGAGCAAAAGTGAGCTTTGGACAAGAGCTGCTGTGCGGTGGTGGAGACATTTGTTCCAGTGATGGATGAAATGACATTCCTGACATGCTGTATGGGCAGGATCTTTACATGTAATTTATTTTGCATTTCAATTACTTTGGAAAAAGCTTTCCTGGGGTTTTGGCCAGAGGTATGTGTAAGTTATCAGGTTAATGGATTTAGTCCTGTTTTGCTAGCGTCAGTAATATTTATTAAAAGCCCCACAAAGCTCCAAACTCTCTAGCCTGCATTTTCATTTATTCTATTAATTTTTTTTTTTAACTTTTTTTATTTATTTATGATAGTCACAGAGAGAGAGAGAGAGAGAGGCAGAGACACAGGCAGAGGGAGAAGCAGGCTCCATGCACTGGGAGCCTGATGTGGGATTCGATCCCGGGTCTTCAGGATCACGCCCTGGGCCAAAGGCAGGCGCCAAACCGCTGCGCCACCCAGGGATCCCCATTTATTCTTAGCATGGTCTTTTCTAATAAGGGACTTTGGCACACTGTTTTTTATTTCCAGGTAGCCTCTGCCTGTATTTTACTCTGGATTTCAGGAGCGCCCATGCTGGCCTTCCGCAGCCTGAGGTTTGGGCTGGCAGTTCATTCACCCTTCACCCACGAGCCCTGAGATCAGACGTGCTCAGCCTCACAGAAAGCCTGAGCAGGCTACACATGTCCCCCTGGTCCTGTCCCACACTGACCAGATAAGGGAACGGGAGGCAGAAGCCAGACTTTATGATAACCATTTGGAGGCTGTCTGACCCAGGCGGAAGAGGATGATGAAACATGCGCCCTGTGACAACCTTTTGGTGCTCAGAATGGATGCGGGGCAGGGAGGGCACCTGGGTTGGGGTGAGGACACCACTGCAGCTCAGCAAGGGTAGATGCAGGCTTTCTGAGCAGACAACCGAGATCTTATGGCCACCTTCCCTTTTCTCCCACCAATGGACACGTCTGAGTGGGAATACAGGTGCACTGTCCTTCCCCTAAGTTTAAAGGCCCTGGTGCTCATTTCCTAGACTTTAAATCATATAGAAGCTTATTGGCCGCATTCCCTGGGGTTGAGGGCAGAACGACAGGGCAGGCCCACCTGCACTGCTCAGCCCACCTGCTGTGTGGTCACATCTGATGAGTGCAGCATCCTGGGTGCCAAATGACCAAACCATAGTTCCAAGCCTGTAAATAGTCTCCCCTCAGGTGGGCTTGTGGCACCATCACTCAGTGAGCGTTGGCTGGGCCCAACCTCTTTCCATGGGCCCACCAGCTTCCCCAGCCCCTCTCAAGAGCAGTTTCAGGGAGATTCTGGGGAGTGGGTTCCTTTTCCTTGGGGAGAACTCAGAGGCTGGTGTTTGCGATGCGCATGGGAAGGAGTGCTTATCAATGAAAGCCAGGGAGGAAGCAGGGGGGCAGCTGCTCAAAGAGAAGCGTTGGGAGTGGAAGCTTCCAGCCTCTGTCTGCTATCATTCAGGATGTGGAGGGTGCAAAAGCTGTGGCAAAACTGGGTGTGGAGCTACTTGGTTAATGGGGGAGTCTTTGGTGGAAGAGTGTGACTTGGGAGGCACCAGCCCAGCCAGCCATTGTGGCCCAGAGGGCTCTGGCTTGGCACCCTGGCCAGTCACAGGAGAGTAAAGCCCAGCAGGAACCCCAATTCTGGTGTCCCGGAGCCTGGCGGCTGAGCCAGCTTTGACTTCGTTTAGAAGCATACAAGGAATGGGATAGCTGAGTGTCACAGAAGGAATTCATGCCTGTTCCTAGAGCAACCTATGCTTACCCTTGTTAACCTGAGCTGTACTTTAAAATTTAAACTAAATGGAGTCTCTTTTCTATCTGTGATTTATGAGGCCTCTCCTTTCTATCAAATTAAAGTCCTCCACGGATGAAAAACAATTTATCCTTATCTCGTTGAGAAACCCCCTCCTCCGTGGATGAAGAGCCAAGAGTGGGGGCGGTGCACGTGGGGGAGGCTGCAACTGCAGAACAGACCGCTCTTTGCATTTCTTTAAATTCACATTTAATTTCGTGATCAATGCATTTTCCTGCCATATAGACACAAAACGACAATAGTAAAAATCTATGAAACATTCCTAAGTGTGCTTAGAAACGGCTCTGCCGCCCTGACAGGGCAGGGGCCAGATCTCTCCTTCCCAGGAGCGAAGGTGAGATTTTTGTTTTTTGTTTTTTGTTTTTTTTTTTTTTCATTAGGCTACACAGGATTTCTTTTATTCCCGGGCAGGGCAGGTGACTTCTTAATGATTTTTAAGGAAAGACCCCCAAAGAAGGAAAATATCCTTTTTCAATCCCATTTTCCTTCTCACCCCACACTAAGCTGTTTCTATAGCAACATCCTACCTGCTCCCAGGACAGCTGAGTGTCCCCGAGAAGGTAACCTAGCATGACCTTTTCACTCACAGAAGGGACTGCTGTTCATTGACCAGTTTTTTCCCTGGGTGTCTAAATTCTTCGGTTCTCTAAAACATGCTTAATCTCCGGTTTCCTGTGGTGGAAACCTAAAATTCACTTCTAAACTCCTAACAGTATAATCCTCCAAACCTTTCAAAATCCAATTCCGTAGAATTTACATTTCGTTTTCAACACGAAATAACTTCCCTTCTGTGCAATCGCTTATGTTTAAGAAAGGTCTCTAGAAGTAAAACAGTTTTGGGGGCCTGGGTGGCTCAATGGGTTAAGTGTCTGCCTTCAGCTTAGGGGTTCTGGGATCAAGTCCTGCATCGTGCTCCCTGCTCAGCAGGGAGTCTGCTTCTCCCTGTTCCTCTGCCCCTCCCCCTGCTTGCACTCTCTCTCTCTCTCTCTCTCTCTGCCTCTCTCTCTCTATCAAATAAATAAATAAAATCTTTAAAAAAATTAAACAGTTTTGGGTAAAATCTTTCATAACTCTTAGCCATCCCTTCTTTTTCCCCTTTCATGTCTTTATCTACATAATATGTATACAATATATGAAATATTTCCAATATACAGAAAATACAGAGACTAAGGCAGTAAGCACTTATGTACCTACCTCTCAGGCTTATCAAGTGCTGACTCTGCAGGGGGGCACTTATCATGTATGCTTCAAATTTGTAAGAGGTAAAAAGTTACAGTAGTAGCATCTATTCTGAGGTTCATGTACATATTTTCTATCCAAGTCTTTGCACTTTGATTACATATTTATGTGCAAGACTTTTTTGTGGGGCGGGGTGCTAGACATCTCTGGCTGCAAAGATGTTCCCTGCACTTCTGAGAAGCAAAGAGCCCTGGGACCATTAACAGTTCCTATACCATGTCATCTAGTTGCTGGTGATCCTTAGAAGCTGGAGTTCAAGTTAATCTTCCTGAATGAGTGGACATACTATTTTAAAATAAAAACATTCAAAGCAGAAGGTGATTTTGGGTCCTGTGCAACATAGGAAGCCCAGTGTTTCCTTCCCAAGGTCACACTAAAAAGGTGGTGGGTCTGAGGTCTTGTCTGCTCAAAATAAAATGATAAAGGGTCAATAGAGAGAAGACGGTCATCACCCTGGGGTGGATAGCTTGCGTACAGGCATTATGAATGAGGCTATCAGGGCTCAGGTAAGAACATTATCTGGGATAAATGGTTTGTGGTTATCGATCTGGACCAACCTGACAGAAAAGAAGCTCTATGTACTATCGCTACAATTACTTGATTTATACTTGTAATTTAGAATTTGTATGCTGAGTCAATTCTGTCAATATCAAAAAAGTAACACTCTAGTTTCAAAATCTGACATTTGGATTTTGTTCCATGATTTAGTATGTCCTCTAAGGAGAATAACTCTCACTCCAGGTCATCTGCCTTCAACGACAACTTGAAACTTAAGTAATCAGGGGGAAACCCAGCCAACAATCAAACATAAAAAAACTCAAATTGGGTTTCAAGGTTTGAAAAAAAAAAAAGACTTTTTTTTTTTTTTTTCATTTATCATGCATACTGCACCACAGCTCATCATGGGCCCCATAGAATGATTAGTTTCTTGAAAGGAGGTAACTCAGAAACACTTCGGGCCATGACCTGCTAAATGTCTGTTCCACAAGGGATCTCATTATCCTCTATTCACTTTCCATGAAAATCTAAATCACAATAAATAAAAAGAGAAGTTGGCCAACACACACACAAAGAGGACAATCAGGAAAAACTGGTGTCTAGACCTCAAAGGAGTCAGAATCTGCAGGAGAGGTTTATCATTCTAGAGAAAACAGGTGAGGCCTAGGGGGTGAGGCGGAGGCAGAGCACACTGATGGTACTTCCAAAACCAATAATACTTCACAAGTTTATAAAGGCATTCATGCACATGCTTTTGTCCCATGTGGACAGGTATAGGCGATCAAAGAGTAAGTGTAGAAAAATAGGTATCTGGGGAATGAATGTCCTTGGTGGGTCCTGGTATCTTCCTTTTAAATGCCCTGCTCCCTTCCTCACACCCACCTACCCAGGAGACAGAGCCAAGGTGAGGGCTCTCACCTCTGTTTCCATTCCTCATACTCCCTTACAGTTGGCTTCTAGCTTCTGTCTCAAGAAGTAGGAGAAGATCTTCAAAGATTATCATCTTTTGTCAGCTCCCTCTTGATCTTGGTACCAAGTATGGGATATAAAGTTTCATAGGTGGCCTAATCAGTATAGACAGAGCACAGATGAAACTTCCTGTACCCATGACTACTCTTTGAGGCAAGACAACTTTAGGGTGTCATCTGCTCATGGTCCCTCTCAAGGACCCTGTTGTCCACAGTCTCTGCTTCAAGGGGAGCCTACTCAGCCCTGAGGTTGTGGGACCACCCATCCTTAGATAGCCAGTGCCCTGTGATATGGCATGACTCAGATGATATTCTGGCCAGAATCCCTGTCTCAGCAATATGAGCAGGACAATTTCAAGAGAATGGGGTAGTTAACATTGGTAATGGGTCACATAGATAAATGTTGGAGGGGCCATGATGGACCCCGTGCAAGCAGACACAGTGACACCAGCTGGCCAATGAGCATAACTGAAAGAATAAGGGGCTGTTTTGGTCCTGATAGAACTCTTGGCCAGTCAAAAATGAATTAATTCTCAAAAATTAATTCTCTCAAATCTGTAGAAAATTGGTGCCACCTTCAAGTACTTTGGACTGCATTTACAAATTTCGCATATTCTTAAGTACTTCCAATGTCAGTTTTAAAAATTAATTTTTTTCCTGAGGACTTAAGTAACTCCTATGAATAAATCAATAAATCTGGTAAGTCTTAAGTTCTCTTAAGTTTCAACACTGTTTGCAAACTATAGGAGTTCAATTTATTATCCCAGGTCTAAATCAATTACTTAATTAGGTGTTTCAACCTAAGTCACAAGGCTGATCTGTTTCCTTAATTAAGCACATGCCTTTAAAACTTACAAGTTTGTAAAATTTCAAACAAACATAAATTCTAGAAAAGTATTAGTTCTATGGTTTTAATTCTCCTAAACCTTTCTATACTTAATTCTAAATCTTTACGATGGCGAAAGATGATTAATTACTAAGGAAACAAATGCATTATCCCATACAATTATATATAATTGGGATTGTCTTCTCAGCTGGCTTGAGGTTGCATTTAAGTAGAAATTTTTCCCTGGGGGCACTGACTAGATTCTTCACGGTGACCCATGTGGGATCCATTGAGCCCTATATATAGTTGCCACAGCGATGATGCCATAATTCCATAACTCAAAGGAAGTGGGTATGGAGCCTGTGACCCTAGATCCAAGTTATATATTTAATGCTCTCTCCGCCTCCAACCTGAGTAAATCACTTGACTAAATTTGTACTGTTGTGCTCTTAAGATGTAAATATATTTCCATCTTAAGATCTTTGGGCTTAATAAAATCCTCTATTCTGTCATATTTTATATGGAGCCACACACATTTTTCAGATACTAGAATCTTTCTAATTGAAATTTAGATATGGCTTCCATTTGATAATTCAATCGCAAATTCGAAAGCCATTCAATCCACATAATCCATTTGTTGAATGTTTAAAAAGAATAAAATAGCCAATTCCTTACAGTCAATAAGAGTTTGGATTTTGAGCTTGTGAGTAGTACTGAGTACTGGCTAAGAGTGAGAACTATGGAGTCAGACCCTCTGGCTTTAAAATTTTGGCTTTATGTATTTCCTACTCTTAATCACTGTACTATAGGAATTCTCATAAGCTGTGCGTGTGTGATAGTACCAACTTCTTAACCGAACACCACTCTAGGTGTTGCTGTGCAAGTATTTTTATAAGTGAAGTTAAGATCTATAGGTAGTTGACTTTAAAGAAAATTATCCTCAATAATATGGGTGAGCCTCATCCAGTTGAAAGGCCTTAACTGAGATTTTTCCTAGGAAGGGGAAATTCTGCATTAAGACTGTAACATCAGCTCTGGTACAGTTCCAAACTGTTGGCCTGCCCTACAGAATTCAGATTTGCCAGCCCCCACAATCATATAAGCCAAATCTTTGAAATAGAGAGCCCTGACTAATACACAGTGATTTCCTTTTTTTCTTTTATTTTCTTTCCTTCCTTTCCTCCCTCCCTCTATCCTTTCTTCCTTCCTTCAAATCCAAAAGAGCAAACTTCACGACCATCCTTTCTGGGAATGGGCTAGTTAGTCGCTACACATCGTACTATTAATCAGTAACATCGCAATTGGTAGCTGAATTCCCCTTCAGAGAGGAAGATTAATATCTTATTTTCTGTTTAGTGGAATGAGAACTAAAGGTGTATTACTCTTCTTTACTACAGTATATAATAGAAGTGTTTACTTTGTGTCTACAATGCTAATTCTGTTGTCAACAAATACATACATTAAGAAACTGGCTTGTCAGGCACAGATCACATATGGTTTTTTTTTATTTCTTTTTGAGGAGATGGAAAGAAACCTAAAAATAAAAATTCAAATAAATGTTGCTAGGGGTGTCAGCAGTGCTTTGGTGATGTCACAGGTCATAGAAAGGCAGCATGGACTGTATTACGGATAGATGACAGGTAGCCTCTTCCTTTTGAGCTCACTTTCCATGTCACACTGGAATCTGCAGGAGAGGACAGAGATAAACCTAGCTCATGTTAGGTTATTGGATGGACAATTCTTCATACTCTGAACTTCTTGGCGAGATGAACTGGTTGGGATCGGAATGGCTGCGAGATAAATTTCGCTGTTGTAGAAATCCTTTCCCTTTTTTTTTTTTTTTTTAATCGAGCAGACAAAAGTAGTAACAGGCCATTCATGATCTTACATCCAATTTCCAGAGTTCTGAGTTTGGTCTGTCTTTTCTTGTATGTTTCCTAACTGAATGATAATGACAGCCCAGAACTTTCCTAATAATGGACTTTTGAGCTTGTTAACACCTGTCTGGTGCTTATTTTAGGGAAAACTTGCAGCAGCTTTGAAATTACACCGAAGCTTGGGATGTGTGAGTCAGAAAGCACTGAGGCTGGCATGTAAAATCCAAAGCCAAGGTCAGGGCTGCTGAGGCTCTATTAGCTCAACTCTATTGTCTGGAGGTCAGTTCCCTTTCACTGGGATTTCTGAGTGACTTGTTTTGCT
Organism: Canis aureus; assembly: GCF_053574225.1. NCBI lineage: Eukaryota > Metazoa > Chordata > Mammalia > Carnivora > Canidae > Canis > Canis aureus. The sequence continues at coordinate 50,506,857 of NC_135611.1, forward strand.
TTGTAACTTCATCAGGGTCTCTGCTCACATGTTGCCTCCCCAGTGAGACCACCTAGCCTGTCTAAACTTACCCTATTCCTCCTCTCCGGCAATAGTCTCAAGCTCTCTGTAGTTTCTACCCACTGGGCTATATATTTTTTTCAAAACACTGGTTCTTCTAGGGGCACCTGGGTGGTGCAGCCAGTTAAGGTTCCAACTCTTTGTATTGGCTAGGGTCGTGATCTCAGGGTTGTGAGATAGAGCCTGTGTCAGGCTCTAAGCTCAGCGTGGAGTCTGCTTGAGATTCTCTGTCCTTTTCCCTCTGTCCCTCCTATTTGCACTCCCACTCTCTCTCCAAGATAGATAAATCTTAAAAAAAAAAAAAACCTGGTTCTTTTAGACATTACATTATATATCATTTTGTTATTTTCTATCTCTCTTATTGGAATATAGACTTCTAAGACGTGGCCTTGGTCATGTTGGTCTCATTGTCCATGCTGTGTTCTAAACACCCAGCATAGTGCCTGGCATGCAGTAGATACTCAGTGAACATTTGTTGAATAAACATCCTGCTATTTCTATCTGCCCACTAATTGCCACTACTGAACAGAAAAGTTTCAAATGAAAATATCCTCATAATTTATCTTTTATAGAGGCCTACACATGTAGGCACTGTTCCAACTGAATAAATCACATCCAGTCCCTGATCTCAGGGAAGTTCTAGAAGTATTACGTGAACAGAAAGAAACACGTGAATTTGGTTTGCATGGACATACAGCAGAAACACAAACATGGAAAAATTGTCTCATTTGGTCATGTGTGCTCATAGTTTCTTTCACTTCAAAATTAATATTTTAAAAGTCATTTTTTCCCCAGTAAAACGTTGGTCTCTAGGGCAAGTGAAGGACTCCCCTATTCTCTTGCTTCAGTGGCTCTGATCCTTTCTCAGTACAAATAAAATCAAGGAAAAGACATTATCCCACCTGAAGAGAAAGACCCTGTTTGGTGTTTGAGTCCACTACCATGGATCTGCTTTGCAACAGTGGTCACACAGTAAAAGGGTTTAGGGCTCATGTGTGTGATCCTCTCTTTTTCCTTTTACTCATGGAGAACTCAGGGGCTTCCTCAGGAGACCTGGACTCATTGCTCAGAAACTTTTTTCTCTTCTGCAAACCTAGGTATACTATGGTGGCTGCAGGAGGCCTGGGGTGGTGTCTGGCCATTGAAACCAAGTCCTTATCCTCTCAGAGCCTCTTCCTCTACAGTGAGCAGGGGTAGTGGTGGCCCTATACAAGTGCTGAGTCCTGGGACTTGGGTTGCATCTTCTACATGCAAGGCTCACTCCCAGGCCTATTCTTGGTGCTTGGGAATTCGAAAGCTCTCCACTTGGTCCAACCTGGTTTATTGGTATGCTCCAATGGGGCTTGGGGATAAAGCTCTAGCTAATAATAAACTGTTCTGTTACTTTTCATGCGATATATTTCTCTCAGACATGTCGCAGGGAAGATGGGTAGCTATGACGATACGGCATTCAAATACTCCAGGTTCCCTACTTAAAAAAATTTTAACACCAAATCTTAATGCATTTCCCCTGAACACAGAACTCTAATGATCTAATGTCAAAGGAATCAGCAATGTTAGTAAATCAGCAGGATTTACCTTTTCTAATCGCCTGTCGATGACCCAACTGTATTCTCAAAGGGTACAAAGGTGTCATGCCAATAATTCAAAAGCCACATTTGTATCTACATAGAGTGCCTAGGACGCCGATGCTACATGATTACTGAATGTATGGCCAAAGTGGGTAAATGGATGGACAGACGTATTAATGAGTGCCCTGTGATCTGAGCGCAGAAGATGTGTCACACATAAAGCTCCCAAAAAAAGGGTGGACAGCACAATCAAGGAATATAAAAGTCGATTGTTAGGTACAAATATGTTTCTGGAAGGAGAGATTGGGTCTGAAAATACAGAGATTGAAAATCACCAACTCCACACGCGCTTTATCATCATACTGTTCTAGCTTTCACGATCAGGAGGGTAAACACAAAGAAAGTCATATACAAAAGTTTTAATAAAAAAGGCAGTCCTCTTTTGTCCTTCCTTTGTAGCTACCTGGAACAAGGATGGTAATAATCAAAAGACCTGTAAAAAAATGCGATTTGGGAATTCAAAGGTTGTGGGCTATCACATGACACGGGCTGAACTGCCAAGCATAGCTACCCTCCGAATCACTCGGGATGCTCACCACTCGGGAGACAAAAATGGAATACCACTGTCTGATATGAGAACGTTAGAAGAAGAGAAAGAGAAATACTGCTCTCCTACATTCAAATTTTCTTTGCTAAAATAAACAAACAAACAAACAAACTAAAAACAAACAAACAAAAAAACCACCAGACTCCTTTAAGGAAACCTCCAGTGGAAGAACGAAATACATTCCAGTGCAGCTGCTTGTCTGTGGAAAGGAGGTCAGGTGTCTCTTATGCCACTTACAGGTCTTAAAGATGTGTTGTCATTCTTTAATCATGGTCATTATTGGAGAATAGGATTGAAATTTTAATTATTGAGTAGCAAGGATGGGAGGGCACTTTTCGCCAGGCGTCTGGCATGTCGCAAGGGATAGGCCATCAGCGCGGCTGATGTGAACCTGGAAGCCTGTGATCACAGCACTGTGACCCCTGCCGAGGTGGAGGCGGCTGTCTGTCTACCTCCTACAGTCCGCCTGTCTCCGAAAACGTCTGCACGTTGTTTACTGCAGAGGCAGTGTTTAGACCAAATGCTCAGGAATGTGAAAACATCAATTATTTCCTTCCTATATTTAAATGAAGTATGATCACCCTTGATTCAGTAGCAAAGGAGTGTTACCAAAGCACAAAAACATTTCCACCATTAAGCACAAAGGTTATTCTTAAATATGTGTGTGTTTTCTTCTTGTTCTATGGAGCAATGGAAAGTCCTTTCATGAGCTCTCTGCTCCCCCTGCCAGTAACTCCCTGCCTGCTGAGCTCTGTGCGTCTGGAGTGTGCTAGGGTTGGGTAGGCAGGCTTGTCAAAGGAGAAACATTTTTGCCAGAAATTCAAAGACTGGGGGCAAAGCGAGGAGCTCACTATTACTTTTGTCAGAACTTTAGAATCACCAGAAGCTGGGGCACCTGGGTGGCTCAGTGGTTGAGCCTCTGCCTTTGGCTCAGGTCGTGATCCCAGGGTCCTGGGATCGAGTCCTGCTTTGGGATCCCCGTAGGAAGCCTGCTTCTGCCTATGTGTCTGCCTCTCTTTCTCAAGAACAAATAAATAAGATCTTAAAAAAAAAAAAATCACCAGAACCCATTTTTGCTGTCTCTTGAAAGCTACAGTGCCTCTCATTATTTGGATAGCCTTAAATCCCTTCAAGCTTATCTGAAGGAGAGACAGGAATAAAGACAAGAACCATAGCCGATCCAACACCAGGAGTGATTTCAAGGCCAGGCTGAGCTCTCTAAATCTGGCAAGTGCTTTCTTTGCTCAGATAGGGTCATTTGTGGTCCAGGGTCCTGCTAGGGGACTGGAGGCCAGAGGAAGCTACTTTCAGATGTGCTGTGTCTGCTCCTGCCCCATGGGGGACTGTCTTGCTGGTAAGATTTGTTTACCCCAGTTTAATGACACTGGAAACCCAACTGAACTGGACAGTAAGTGTCTGGTGGGGTTCTCTTCCTGCCAGTCTGCAAGCTGAAGGGAATGCCGTCTTCTCTCTCTCTAAATCATAAGACCATTTTGAGAAATGTGCTGGAGGTGATTATTAACTCCAGAACGTGGTGTGAATTAAATGATCCATTCAATTTTAGTTTATTTTTGAAAAAGTGCAAGCTTTGCACTTGTGGGAACAAATCAGGGGTCTGTCTGCAAAAGGTAGCCAACTTTTCTTTCTTATTCATGGAGTGAAGGTTGCTGGTTCTGAGCAAAGATGTGAGAAGGGTGGAATTTCCTAAATCCTTAATCTGCCTCTAGGAATGTCTGGAACTTTGGGGCTCCAGGAAGCACCAGGGCCTTCATGATCCCCCGCCTTCTCAGTTATCCACCCCTGCTTACCTGCCTGCAACTCCCTCACAAACAAGATTTTTTCCTGATTTTCCCACTTCTGTTTTGAACATTCTACTTATAGGTAGAGTTCTTTGAGGTCCCAGGAAATTGGCTAATGTGTCAACTTTGGATACAACTATAACAGTGAAGTTTAGTTTTGTATTTGCCTCCTTCTCCTTCGTGGCTTAACAAGGACTTCTGGTGACTTACCTCCTGGTGGGAGACTGTAGGTCTAGAATTGGGTCAGCAGAAATAATTACATTGCAAACAGGTTTTCTTGGTGCTGCTTAACGATATTCTGTTTAGACAGGATGATGGCTGTTGACTTTTTGTGAAGGACACATTTACCCACTAGTTCTCTTTCCTTCAATTCAAACATCATCCATCTCATCATTCAACTTTTATTGTGTGCACAGAGGGTGTACAGACTCAGTGTAGGAACAGCAGAAACATATATGAACAGCGGTGGATCCTGCCCTCAAGGAACTTTCTGCTTAGCTTTGGGGGGAAGCACAACCAAAATTTACATAAAACTGTGATCTGTGCTATATGAAGTTACAGTAGTTGTAATGAAATTATTATTTATGTCTGGGTGAGAGGGGCTTGATGGGCATTGCACGTTGAAGAGGAGAGTGACTTTGCCTGAGATCTTGAAGAATGAGTTACCCATGGTTTGGCAGTAATGGGCAAAGGAGGTGCAATATGCCTCTGGGTGGTCTTGGGTCAACAGGACATTTAGATTCATGAGATTACAATAGGTCACACTAGGAACTGGAGTCACTTAAAAGGATATAGGACAGAAAACATAGCATGCCAGTAGAGAGTGTCAGAAAACATTTCTTTGAACCCCAATGACCACTTAGGTTTGGGGAACAAGATCATGTGGGTGAGGTAGCCAAGCTGGGATAGAAGTCGCAGATCCCAAATGGGCTGGTAAAAAAGTCCCATGGACATAAGTTCAAGCTATGGAAGGCACTGCTTCTACATCCAAAGCGTGACTTCTAGAGAAGTCCACAGCTGTAGCTGCCCCCATTCAGTCCTGGCTGTCAGGGTTCAATGCGCCAATCAGGAGTCAAATCTTATTAGTAGTACTTACTCTTAACTCAATAAACATTTCACCTTCCTCAGGTCTCCCAGGAACAGAATTAAAGGTCAAATTTGTTCTCAGAGAAGGAAAAAGGGTTTTGCTAGCCAGTAGCTCAGAGGGATCAGCAGTATATTCAGAGGTCTGAGAGTCTGAAAGAGCACAGGAAGTTCCAGAACTGGAAATGGCTCAGCATGAGTTAAGTACAAGGTGCAGCTGGAGATGACAGGAATGACGGATGAACAGGAGAGATGAAGGTGAGACTAGATAATGGAGGGCTCAGGACCTCAGTATGTGCCATACTTGGGAGTTTAGATTTTTAGCCTGCTGGGAATCACTGAATGGGGTGTGTTTTGATCTGAATATACAGTGATATAACGGATGGAATAGTGGGAAAACACACTACAGGGAGGAAGAAAGTAGGTTGTTGCAGAAATTGAGGCAAAGGATAGGAGGATCCTGAGTTGATGGGAAAGAGGAGATAAATATAAGAAATATTTCCTAGCTGGAATCAATGAGTGATCAATCCCCTACTGGAGCTAAGAGTCTAGAACATGCCTGTGGATGATCGCAGGTGCCACACACCACAAAGGCTGAGATTGGAGGAGGTAGGGAAGGTTTGCATGTGGGTGATAGAAAAGGCGGAGAAATGAGTTCAAATAGTGAGCTTTCGCATTTGACACACTTAAGAAAATTCCAAGTGGAGATATCCAGTAGGTAACCTGAAGTGTCATCCTGGGGCTCCAGAGACTAGTCTCACTAGATAGATAGGGGTACATTGATGATAGACAGGAATCAGAGCCACAGAATCAGAGCCACAGAAATAAATTTAAACGAGATGGCTTGCAGGAGGACTTGATTTGAGAAGAGTGAAAGACCAAGGGTGGTCCCTTTGAAAACACCAACAGTTAAACGGCAGGTAGAAGATGAACTCGGGAGGTAGACTGTGAGATGCAACTGGGAGGGGCTCAGGGAGGTAAATGAGAAAGGGGTCAGTCACAGGAGCTGTTGGAGGAGGGAGCATTCAGCACTGTCAGGTGTGGTCGCAAGGAGGACCTCCAAATCTACGATTTATTTTCTTCTTTGCACAACATTTGCATCTATAGACTATCTTCCAGTATAGTCAGAGTCTACCCTATCTCGAGAGATCAGATTAAAAGTGAGCCTGGCATCATTTGTGTTTAACAACTTTCACAATAGTCATTTTTAAATTCTAATCATAATGCCTAGAGAAGGTCTGTGTTTCCAGCTATCTATGGTTTATAAGCTGGCGTCTTTCTGTCCACAGGAGGGGGTATTTTAGGGCCTGATTTGGTATTCAGTTAATATTGTAGCACATGCTCTTCCATTACCTAGAAGCTAATGACTATCTAAATTAGTTATATGGCCCAAAGCAAAGATAAGGTGGTTAGTATGTTTGACCAGTCATTAAAGTATGTCTTTCTGGAAAAATATCCTCTCAAGTGAATTGACACCATGATGTTCTATCAGCAGTATAGCTAACCCTTATTAAAAGGTCTACTTTGAATGTCTCCCCAGGGTAATCATATGAGAAAAAAAAAGAATCAAAATGTAATATGTCGTTAGCAGAGGTTGACTTGCTGAAAAATACGCTGAATTAGTTGAGAATTGCTACTAAAACATTTTGTAGCTGGCAAATATTACTCTGGTTCTCTAGAGAATGGTAGTAATGAAAAACACACAGAGTATGTTTTGCATCCTTACTTAAGTTGCCATTCTTGAAATAATCAGTGATTTTTGTTCAAAACCAGTTTAATATCTCTTGTACACAAAGACTGTAGCCTGAGGCCAAGAAAATGTTCCATTCCTTCAGAACTGCTTTGCTCGATTTGTTTGTTTATTAGGTAGAGCACTCACTATAAACAAGGCAGCACAAAGATGTTAGAAGCCCCATGTAGAGCAGACTAGAGGTATCAGGAAAGGCATAGAGATTACTACTGACATAAATACTACATAAAAATAAAAGCACCTATTGGTATTTCTGGGTAACTGAGCACTGAAGAGTTTCCAGGTCAGAGTGGACACTTCTGGCTGGGATGGTCAGTGAAATACTATTGGAGAAAGGTGGCCTGCTCTGCTCAGCAGAATTCTTCTGGAAGGTGACTGAAAGGTTGGTGCCACCTTAGCTAGTGTGTTTCCTAGTCTCCTCAATACTTTCTGAGCTTTCAGAATTACTATTGTCCAGTTGTACCTGGCCTATGTATCCCGACCACATCCTTTCCTAGCCTGCCATAGAATCCTGTCTTCTAGACGTCAGCTGAGTCCAAGCAGATTTTAGCAATCCTAAATTGAACATGTAATTCTGTCTCTCCTTAACCTTGGACGGACTGCATTTGGGATCTAGCAACTCTTTCTGAAGATACCAAATACCAAGGTCTGAAGGACCTTTAGATCGACCTGCATTACACTAAATGCTTTTTCTGGCCCTTTTGTTATTCAGATAAAGAATAATCCAATTTCTCAGACCCTGTTGCCTGAACGTCTGCAGTCAAAGGCCAAATATCTCTGATTCCTTAGAAAGTCCTTCGAATCATCTTCTCGAGCACTGTGGAGCATACAGACAGTGGCAGCAATAGAGACAACAGTTTCAGATTAGTCCTCATTCATGTAGGTAGGCTTGCCTGAATGGGGTGTGCTTCAGGCTGCGTTGTCCCAGGGCTCTGCTGACCATGCTTCCAGCTATGCTTGCTTACTGTGGCAGCTCATCTTGAGGACTTACATGTTTTCTGGCCCACTTCTCCCCATAATGATAACTTCATGACATTAGGATTTTCTTTTTTATCCTCTCTCACTTCTGATCTACATTTTCACAGTTTCTCCTACAGTTCTCCTGTACTCCTGAACTCCTCCTACAGTTCTACTGAAGATGAATTGCCAGCTTTTGTCTGTCTGAAAAGGTCATTGTTTTGGCCTTTATTTTAAGGAATTTTTTTGAATACGGAATTTTAGTATGGCATTTTTTTTTTCTTTCACTGCTTTAAAGTTACTCCATTGTTCCCTGGCCTCCATTATTTTTGATGGGGAAGTCATCCCTCATTTTCATCACTGTTCCTTTTATGTGATGTATCTTTTTTCACCAGAAGCTCTTGAAATTCTTTTCTTTGTCTTGAGTTTTCAGCAATTCTACAATGATTTGTTTACGAATGGTTTCCTTTGTATTGATCCTGCTTGGGATTTGTTATGGTTTTTGGATCTGTGGTTTGGCACTCTCATCAGTTTTGGAAAATTTCCCATCATTATGTTTTCAAGTATTTCTTCTACCCCATTCTTTCATTTCCTGTTTGGATTCTTGACTCTTAAGTATGTATGTCAGACTCTTTGATGTTGTCCTACAGATCTCAGATGCTCTTTTTTAATTTTCATCACTTTTTCTGCTATGTGTTTCTGTTCGAATAGTTTATATTTACCTCTATTCATGATCACTGATACTTTGCTCTGCTCTTTAGTCTTCTGTTAACCCATGAAAGGGTCAATCCTGAACACATATTTTTTATTTCTTGCATTTCCAATTGGTTCTTTCATGGTTTCCAGTTCTCTGTTGAAAATTCCTATTAAATAAAACTTCCATCACTTAAAATATGTTTTAGCATATTTCTCAGAGTTATTTTTTAAGATTTTATTATTTATTCATGAGAGACACAGACGGCGTGGGGGGGATGGCAGAGACACAGGCAGAGGGAGAAGCAGGCTCCAAGCAGGGAGCCTGACGTGGGACTCGATCCCAGGTCTCCAGGATCACACCCTGGGCCAAAGGCGGCGCTAAACCACTGAGCCACCCGGGCTGCCCCTCAGAGTTATTTTTAAATAGGTATCTAATAATCCTTATTCCTGGGATTGGTTCTACTTCTTTTGACTATTTCCTCTCTCGACCATGGATCATATTTTTTGGCTTTTTTGCAATTTGTAATTTTTCAATTGTATGCCAGACACTGTGTGTAAAAAAACAGAGACCAAATTAGATATTTATTTTACTCCCAGGACAGGGCTTGCCTCTTTTCCTTTCAAACTGTTGGTGTAATGTATAATTAATGTGGATCTGCACTTTGCTGCAGCTTTAGCTAGATTCATTTCATCACTGGTTTTACATATTTTGAAGGAAGGATCCAGTTTCTCCCTTCAACAGGACTTTAGATCTGTTTGTGACCAGACTCCAGAGATCTTATAGCCTAGGCTTCCACTTTTCTAGCCATAGGAGATCTCTTTCTCCTGTAAGCCTGGATGTGTTTTTTTGGTCACTGTATAGAATTCTCCACCAATAAAATATATATATATATATATATATAAAGAATTCTCTTTGCTCAGTTGTGCTGTTCCTCACTTTGTGTGCCACAGAAGATCTATATCCATCCTGCTACCTGGCCTATCCTCTGAGAGGCTTCTGCAGTGCTCTCAGTGAAGACTCAGGCCTATGCACAGGTATTTCTCTCAGCAGGCCTTCTCTGCCCCTGACCTTTGGCTGCCACTCCTTTGCATTCTGTGAAGGCATGGTGTGCCTGCTAGGGATGTCTCTTATTCCTCCTGCATGGTCTCCAGTCTTAGGCAAACCCATCCCTGAGGGGCTCAGACTCATTTTTTGACTGGAGCATCTTAAGATTCTACTTTGTCAATGTAGACCAAATGTATCTATTAAATGTCCTTTTAAGAGCCCAGCTGGTCTTTTCTTCCTCTGTGGCAGATTTCTCCTTTTCCTGTTGCCCTGCCAGATTGGAAAGTAGCTGGAAGTCTTCCTTCCTCTCAGAAGAGCTTGTCACTTTTATTACATTTTTTTTTCATTTAATTTTCTTCCCATTCTCAGATCTCTGATGGGTTAAAAAAACACAAACCCTGAAAATGTGTATCCTATTTGACTTCTTTTGTTACAGTGGGAATCTAGAAAATATTTTTAAAAGTTTTCTCCTATAGTTTACTGGTTCTCATTTCTGCAGTCATCCACTCTAATGTTTTTAGGCAGAAGCTTAAACAATTCTACTTACTCAACAACCCAGAGGCTGTGTGTATTAGGATTTGGAAGTACAGTGATGCATATTAAAAGATAAGCTAGTATAGATGTGCCTTCCTTTCTGGAAGGTGCATGCTCAGTGTAAGATCAGGGCCTATGCTTAAATATATATGTAGCCATACATATTGCTAAAACAGGTATCGACACATAGACACATGGAAATGCAAAGACACCCAATGGCAGGCTTTCTGACAAGTGATTGATTGGATTATTTTAAAGGCATCAAGTACAGAATGAGACTGAGAGGAATCTCAGAGTCCTCTCATTGAGGATGTGGCTCCCAGTCTTATGTACAAGCTTCTTCCCTACTGGAACGCTCAAGCAAAATCAGGGAGTGCTAGATTCTTATTCTCCTGTTTCTGGTAGCAGAGATAAAGTATTCTTTTTACAGTAAAGGAATGGGATCTAGTCAAGAGACCTAGATCTGGAGCTCCCGTCTGGATTATAGACCCATATGCAAACCAACCTCCTCTTTGAGGTCTGTTCTGCATTCTAAAAACTAGACTTGTTTGTCACTGATTTCACTTTTTTTTTCTCTCAATGTTGCCTCTGGATTAAGAAGCCTCTCTCATTATGGCTCATCAGTGTCCTGCTGCTGAGGGAACCATTAGTACTGATGAATAGCTATCTCTTTAAATGTGCTGGGGAAGCGGCATTTTGAGAGACACTTCTTCCATTTATACCCTTTAGTCTTAGCTATAATTCATCGATTCGTTCATCAACAAATGTCATTAGGGGTGGGCTATGTGCCTGGAACTGTGCTAAGCATTTGATACACATGGATATAATATGTACACAATTCCAGCCCATAAAGGAGTATATAAATTATTCACTTCAGATGAATTCAGTTTAACATTTACCAAGTTCTCCTATGTGCTGGGCATATGGCATAATGATTAGTCAGACAGGCTCCCCTCTTTTTTTTTTTTAAAGATTTTATTTATTTATTCATGAGAGAGAGAGAGAGAAAGAGAGAGAGAGAATGGCAGAGACACAGGCAGAGGGAGAAGCAGGCTCCATGCCAGGAGCCCGACGTGGGACTCGATCCTGGGACTCCAGGATCACACCCTGGGCCAAAGACAGGCGCCAAACCGCTGAGCCACCCAGGGATCCCAACAGGCTCCTCTCTATCATCTTATTGTCCAATAGGGAACACATAAAAATAATTGCAGTACAATGCTTTAAAGTGCAGATTTCTCTGAGAATGCAGACTGGGAAGTGCTGGGTCTAGTCTAGTCTAGTCTGTGGGATGTGGGTAAGGCTTTCTGGAGATGATGATGCTTGAGATGGGTCTTGAAGGAGCCAGCCAGGAGTGACCCAGACCATTAATGCCTACTGATACCCATGCTCCTCTCCTTCCTCACTAACAGAACTGCAATGATGTGCCTAGATAAAAACTACTTTTCCCAGACTTGCTTGCTGGCCAATGAGCTATAAGCAGAAGGTTTTTGTGGGCCTTCTAGGAAGCTACACACTCAGAGATGGTTTAGAAATAAAGGGTTGGGTGCTTGGCTCAGTCTGTTAAGTGTCTGCCTTCAGCTCAGGTTGGGATCCCAGGGTCTGTGGGGAGCCTGCTTTTCCCTCTCCTTCTGCCTGCTGCTCCCCCTGCCTGTGGTCTTCCTCTCACTGTCAAATAAATACATAAGATCTAGAAAAGAAAGAAAGAAAGAAAAAGAAAGAAAGAAAGAAAGAAAGAAAGAAAGAAAGAAAGAAAGAAAGAAGCAAGCGAGCAGGCCTGGGTCCCTGGTGATAATGAAAATCTAACACTATGCCTCAATTTCATACTTCTAGTCTTCTTCTATTGGAGAGGGAATGAACTTTTGTCTCTTCTAACGTCTGTATCCTTCACTTATTTTTATTTTTTTAACAGCCAAACCCAATCATAAAGCTAAAACTGATACACTAGGTTAAGTGAAGCTGGAAAAACAGACAAGGTGGCAGGTCTGGAGGAGAGTCTTTGAAGAAGTATCTGGAAGAGCTGAGGCACAGGGCCATGACCAGCAAAGTGGGCACCCCTTGAGTACAATGTGGGAGGAGCATGGTGGGTCAGGAGGCTGAAACAGTGGGTAGAGAGGCCTCCAAAATCATGTAAAAGAGCATATAGGCTTTATGCTGTAGACTGGTAGAGGTGGTCCCCAGATCAGTTTTAATCTGAGAAAATTACTTTAGGAGGAGTAGAGAGAATGGATTCAGAAGGGGCTTGGTGTTCATATAATAGATTATTGTACAGAAATAAGAAGCACAAACCCTTATAAAATAAATAAGTCTTGGGATGTAATGTATGGCATAGTGACTATAGTTAATAATACTGTACTGCATATTTGAAAGTTGCTAAGAGAGTAAATCTTAAAAGTCCGTATCATAGGACCTTAAAAAAAAAAAGGTTTGTAACTATTTATGGTGACAGATTCACTAGACTTATTATGGTGGTCATTTCACAGTAGACACAAATATAGAATCAGTACACTGCACAACTGGAACTAACAGAATTTTTATGTCAACTATACCTCAATAAAAAGGGAAAAAGGGAAAAACCTATTCAGATACATGCAATAATGAGGTTGAATGTTCCAGGAATTATGGTGAACAAAAACAGATAGACAAAGAAGAGTACATACTATATGATTTTTTTTTTTAAAGAAGAAGTTCAAAACTATTGAAAACTAATTGACAGAAGTCAGAATAATGGTTACATCTGATCGGGAAGACACATGCAGGAGCCTTCTGGGGTGTTGTCAATGTTCAATTATTAGATATCATAGGCTTAGTTCATAAGATATTTATTTTTTTAATTTTTTTAAAATTGTTTTTACATTTATTTATTTATTCATGATAGACAGAGAGAGAGAGAGAGAGGCAGAGAGACAGGCAGAGGGAGAAGCAGGCTCCATGCAGGGAGCCCGACGTGGGCCTCAATCCCGGGACTCCAAGATCAGGCCCTGGGCCAAAGGCAGGCGCCAAATCTCTGAGCCACCCAGGGATCCCCATCATAAGATATTTACATTCTTGTAGGTAGAGATTGGGTGGAAGAGGAGGGCACTGTCAGTCAACAGACATCCAGGCCCCCTGCTCCCTATTCTGTGCACTTGTGTGCTTGTACCCCACCTGGTAACACCAGAGAAGGCAATGGAACTATTATTATTAGAATAAACAAGACCCAGGTGGAAAAGAGATCTTTAATCTCTTTCCATCTCCCCTCCAAAACCAAAAGAGGCAATGAAAGAATTATCATGCTGGAAAACTAAAATAAAAATTAAAAAATATATGTATTTACTGTAGTTTTGTCAGAAAGGGCAACTGAGATGGAGTGAGCTCTGGATGGGAAACCAGGGATCTGGACTGACCCTCAGGGAGTTGGGTAAATAGAAGAGTGAGTGGACCCCGGGGGTAGAGACTGAGCACCAGTGTAGGAACACATAAAGACTGTCTCCAAAGTTGGATTCCACATATGCTGTATTTAAGTAACACAATTATAGGGTTATGTGTTATACATTGCCTTTCTTGGCTGTCATTAAGTATGGCCACCACCAAAGAAGACAGGCTACACAGGGATTGTTGTCTTGGCAACTCTGGGGAGTCTAATGGAGGCCAGACGTGGGAAGAGGCTTCATTTCAAAGAACGAAAAGGCAGAACTTCCAGGCCCAGGGGTAGGCAGCATAATAGGAAGAAGTTTTCCCACTGGGAATACACGCTCACCACTCCCTGTGGTCTGCAGAGACTAAGCCCTAAATAGCAATGCCGAGTGCTTACACAACCTTGAACTGTCAACCACAATAAATACATAGAGTTTCCTTTAAATAGCAGTGGTACCTCAATTCATGATAATTATGTTCCCAAAATACATGTGGAAGCATTAAAAAATAATTACAACATTTTTAATACTATATGAATTAGTGTTTTAAATACTAGAGACTTCAAGACTCTTTGCACACAGGAAGGAATCTTCAGGCAACCTAAATAACTACCCTCTAAGTTAGCTTTCTGACTTTATTTTGTCTCTTCCTGACTTTATTATGTTTGTATTTGTTGTCACCAGACTTGAGTCCTTTGTCGTCTTTGTTGTCGTCTTCTTCTTCTTCTTCTTCTTCTTCTTCTTCTTCTTCTTCTTTTTTCTTCTTTTTCTTCTTCTTCTTCTTCTTCTTCTTCTTCTTCTTCTTCTTCTTCTTCTTCTTTTTTGAGAAAGAGAATTTTAAGCAGTCTCTACACTGGGCATGGACTCAATCCCACAAAACCAGGCTCAGTCCCATGACCCTAAGATCATGACCTGAGCTGAAATCAAGAGTCAAATGCTTAACTGACTGAGCTACCCAGGCGCTCCTTAAGTCCTTTGTCTTAATTCCACTTTACATTCATCCCTCATTTATTACATGTGCTCATTAATATTTTTAGATGCTTAAGATTAAAAACACATTCATTCTTTACTAAACTTTGCCCAACATCATCTGTGATTCTTTCAAATATTCATCTTTCAGGAAGGCCATGGTTTGAATGTGATGTCTAAGTCACCAAACCCCTTCCCTCCCATCCACAGTTTGCGGATTGCTTGGTTATTTATGACTAGAGACCTGGGAAGACCCAGCCTTGGAGTGCCCACATATATTCCTCTCCAGAAGCAGTACTCATGCAACAGTGTTTAGTTACATGTGCTTATGTGTGTAACATAGTCTGTGTGCTTAGAGTTTAAGGCCCTTACCCTATGTCAATCCAGACATCACCGTAGTGTGGCTCAGTCCTTCCCACACGATGCACCAAATACTGATTCTGTTGACTAATAGGATTGATTTCCAAAGCCACTTCCTTTTAGTTCAGGGCCAAGCAGTATACAAATGGGAGTTCCTCATCAGGCAAGTAAAATTGCTTCATGTGTTTTTCCAAAGACTCCTTGCCAAAATCCTACCATATAGTCAAATTTGGCATATTGTGGCAAGCAGAATAGCAGCTCCCCGAAGATGTCCATATCCTAACCCTTGGAACCTTGCATAGGGTACTTTACATGGCAAAAGAGACTTTGCTGAAATGACTAAAGATTCTGAGAAGGAAAGACTATCTTGGATAATCTCTTCAGACCATGCTCCAGGGATCCAGAGCCCCCAAATTCCCTGCCCAAATGGCCATGGGCCTGATCCCAGGGCTTATGCAGGCAGTTTCCTGAAAGCTCTCCTGAGGATAGACTGCACCAAGAGTGTGCCACCCCCAGCCCAAGTGTAGCCCAGATGCTGCTATGTGCTGGGGATGTGGACAAGGCAGGGCCCGACAAGGCGAAGGGCTGGGTTAGGGGAGGGGCCAACTCTTCCCAGTCCACTAAATTCTGGTAAAGAGTTCTAAACAGTGGGGAATTCTAAATCAGAGTCCCACCCACAAGGTCCTTATGAAGGCATATTTCCCAAGGTAAAGAGGATAGAATGTATTTTATTTCACAGTTTGCTGGCTTGCCTTACAATTTTTTAAATATTCAGATGTGGCTATGTGAACCTGCATTTGCTCTCTCAGTCTGGGTCCTCCAAATGCTAGGCCTGGATTAATCATTCCCTCTTATTAGAGGTAGAGGCACAAGATGACCAGGAGTTAGAGAAACAGAGTGAAAAAAAATAGAAAAATAGCCCTTAAAAAAGTCTGGAAAGAAATACAGCCAAACATTAGTAGAGTTTATAATTTCTGTATTTTGGGGTTACTGGGGGATTTTTCTTTTGCTCACAGATACACATATATACATACATAAGCGGTTTTGCAGTCAGAAAAATATTTGTTCATGAATTCAAAGCTGTAAGTATTCATTAAGTGACTAGCATAATGTTAGCACTTGGCTAGATATTGTAAGGACACAAAAACCTACCCCAACCAACCAAAACAACAAATCTTCGATATGTGAAAGCGTTAACAATGGAGACCCATGAAGTGGGTAATAAGGAATATATCCCTCCTGAGCATTTTTATTAGCAGCTTGAAAACAGATATTGCTAGAATGATGAACTAATTTCCATATGATCTTGAATTGGAAAGTGTATAGAACACAGAATCAGGATTCAAAAGCATCTCCAGCAGTCTGAAATCATGGGCTAATGTTACAAGATGAACAGAGTAAACTTTTAAAGAGTAGTATAAATCCCAACACTAGAACATATGTGAAAACTAAACTGGCTGTGGGAGCCCTCGCTTGAGGACAGCAGGTGTGATCAAGAGAAATAATAGTATAATGTGGCTACAAGAAATTAATCTCAGGTAACATTAATAGAAAGATAAAGCACGGAATGAAGCAATGGATAGTTTTTCTTTGCTACGCTATAGCAAGACTTCACCTGGATTCCATTTAATTTTAACATCAACTTTGGGAGACATTAAAAAATATTGCAGCATATGGAGAAGTTCCCTGTCGTGAGAAATATTTGGAAAACCTAATCTAATGTTTTAGCCTGTTAAAATGAAAGGAAGTATGCCTGTCTATTTGGATGAGCCTGTCTGGCCCAGTTGGTAATGTTCTGTCAATAGTAATGGATGCCATGAGGTGCAAGCATGTTTCTTATTTTCACAGTAGGACTAGGATTTTCTGAGAATTTCAGCACAGTAGAGGGAGGTTAAGTTTAGCTTGATGTAAAGAGATACACAGTAATAACTACAATTGTTTATATGGAACAAACACCTCTAGAGGAGAATGAGTCTTAATTGCAGGTGTCAGGATTTAAAGAAACTCAATAAATGGCAACTTGCTGTCCCCATCTCAGTTTGAAAAGAAAGAGGGGGCAGGTAAGGTATGACTTTTATATATAATATGGCGAAGTTGGAGGATGTGTCTTACGTGCACGGACTAGTGGCTTTCTAATACTGAATTCCATAATTGAATTACCCACCTAAGCAGAGGCAGAGCTAAATTTCCTGGAAAAACAGCAGAACCTGAGGACTGCTCCCAAAACAAAAGAGTGGGTGGAGCATGGCCAGTTGACTTTTTCCAAAGTCATTGGTAAGTCATTCCACCTGTCCTGTAGAATGGATTTGAATCATGGCTCCATCATTTACTTGCCTCCTATAACTTCTGGCATTCAGGTGACGAATAAAAGTCACACCATGGAAGACCCTGACAGTGCCTTGTATGTGGCCAACTCCCGATAACTCTTAGCTGGTTAGATACCCAGTGGTTGTTCTCCTTCATCTTAGCCTTCATACTCCAACCACGGATTGTCTTATTTCCCATAGTGTAGGGGGCTATCTATGGGAGTCCATGGAGTCTGTGACCTTGGATGGGAAGAAGTTACATATTTATGTTTACTACTACCTAAAATTGAGCATTTAAAACAATTATGAATGTAGGCAAAAATGTCAGTAGTATCAGTGGTATCTGTGGCTTTGTCATAAATTAGAACCACCGATATTTTCATATCATTTTAGAGTTGCTGTAGATAGCTCGAAATGTGATTTATGTTCATTATTACTTCAATTTGCAATAGATTGCATGTGATCAGTGTTCCGTCTACTTGTGTGATGTAGCTGCAAACCATGGGAGAATGCAGAAGTCTCCTCTTCTTGTGTTGGAGACCCAGCCACAGGGTGCTTTCCCATGTTCTCATCTACAATTTCTTGACCATTACGGGGAAGGAAATGATTAAAGACAGTGTAACATTCTCATTCCAACCAAGCAGGAAGGCTCTTTGTACTGACATGTCTTTAAACAATAAGATTTAATTTTCCTATATTTTAAATGTATCAACTTGTTATTTAATGCATTAGTAAACAAGCACAAATTACAAGTCACAAATTTAATTTCATTGTTTTTTTTTTTTTGTATATTTTTTGTTGGAGTTCGATTTGCCAACATATAGTCTAACATCCAGTGCTCATCCTGTCAAGTGCCCCCCTTAGTGCCCGTCACCCAGTCACCCCGTTCCCCTGCCCACCTCCCCTTCCACTACCTCTTGTTCGTTTCCCAGAGTTAGGAGTCTCTCAGGTTTTGTCACTGTCTCTGTTATTTTCCACTCATTTTCTCTCCTTTCCCCTTTAATCCCTTTCACTATTTTTTATATTCCCCGTATAAATGAAACCATATAATGTTTGTCCTTCTCCGATTGACTTACTTCACTCAACCTAATACCCTCCAGTTCCATCCATGTTGAAGCAAATGGTAGGTATTCGTCATTTCTAATGGCTGAGTAATATTCCACTGTATAATTTTATTGTTTTGATAACTGAATTTCTTTTAAATTTTACATATTTTATCATATTCCATTTAAAGAATGTTATTCTAAGGTAATGCCCAAAGTTTCTATCAAGTTGCCAAAGGGGCCCATGGCACAAAATAGTTAAGAATGCTTTACTGGGAGTTTGATATTTTATATTAAGAAAATAATGAGATTCTAAGGACAAGTTGAGGCTTCTGACACATCTGCAGAAAATCGGAATTTAAAAAATTTAGCCGTATTTAGTGATTTCCCCCTCTAAGGTCTTATTTGTAAAGTTACTATTCACAACAACTATAATTGGAATATGTTTTAAAAGAGAACCCAGTTCAAAGATAGAAACCTAAACATTTAAAATGCCTTTCCCTGGGGAACTCCAAATATTTGTTGCCAGCTCATGTTAAACATTTTTTTGAAAGCGTAAGATGTTCCTTAGGGATCCCCACTGTTGATGACAGTGATTAAAAAGGCCATTAAAGATGGCTGCCAGGGAAGGGACGGTTGTGGGGAAGTCAGGGCTGCCTCAAGGCAGGAGAACCCACCGACTGGCCTCTTGGCACTTGTGGTTCTATCACACAGGGATCGATTTCTGAGTGCACTGCTGATGTGCTGGAAGGGGTGTGAAATTTCCACACTCTGGCTCTAACTGGAACGTTCCATTATTACAGTGGAATGAGACCATGCTTCACTGTCTCACACGCTCTGTGAGGAAGTTATCTAGCGCGAAAAGGAGGGGATGGAGATCGAGAGCCAGCTTATAGGAACTGCTAACGGAGTCACTGGTGGGTGAGCTGAGGTGAAATGGCTTTGATGCAAAACAACACATGCAGTTCTAATTAGGCAGTAAGACCGGCAAGGAAGTGAGCATTATGTCTGTTAATTAACTTGGATGATGCTGAATAGTGAGCTATCCTGAGGAAAAGCCAAGAGCGCTTAACTCACCAGTGTGGTTAATTATCAGAGAACACTGTTCTTGTGGAATTTCCTACCTAGTGTTTTAAAAAGACGTTATTTTGCTTTAAAAGTGTTAAAACCATTCAGTGACACCCTTGCAGGCTCCTGGCAACTTTGTGCTGGTGATGAAAAAATGGTTGGGAATTTTATTTAGTGCAAGGTTAATGAGTAATGGTGATGAGGATGATTTTCCCTTAACTCAGTGGCAGCATGCGAGACCAAATGTATTTTCTCTAACTTTACTTGGGGACTGGTCATAGAAAAGGTGAAAGGTTAAATTGCTTTGGTGTTTTTATACAGAGTACTTTCAAAATCATTTTTATTTTTCTGTATGATGGATGAGAAAATATGAGCATTAGAAAAAATAGAGAGGTCATATTATTATGCATAAGCACTATTGATACAAGAACTACCCTGATAATGGCAGCAAATCCTCTGAGAGTGTGTAGGCAGCTCCTTCCTTGTGCCCCAGCACAATCTGGGAGGGCAAGGGATCCACTGACTGGATCTATTGTAGATGCAGAAGATGGTAACTAGTCTCTAAAGCAAGAAAGAATGATATGAAAAGTAGCCTTCAATGGGAAGATTTGTGTAAGGTATAATAAATACTTGTACATATCAGTGAACTGAATTTAAAAAGATAAACTGGATTAGCTCTTCTGAGGACAGTGAAATGACAGTGGGCATGGGTATATGAAGGATATCTTTTCCAAGGTTTGGTAATGGCTAATTTACTGACAAGCAATGATTTACTGGTTAGCCAGAGGATTTTGAGAGTGAAGAAGAAAATAGCAGTAGGTACTCCAGAATAGTAGGCATAACCCAGCCTGTCTTGGGCAGAACAGGATGTGTGGTTGTCATCACTTTTTACCCATAGTTCCTTGATTACGTGATGCTAATTCATGCACATTCTACCTCTCTTATAGTACCATTTCTGCTGGAATGTGAAAGTACATATGACAGGTATATTTTATTATTATTACCTATAAAATAATATAGGTAGATGGGCCATACTTAAAATAAATAACATTGATAATTACTATTGACCATTATTATACTTACACATGTATTAACAATTTATGAAATACTTTTTTGGGGGTGGGGGAGAAGAGGTTAGGGGAGAGGGATCTCCCCTAACCTCTTAAGGTTAGAGAATCTTAAGCAGGCTCTATGCCCAGCATGGAGCCTGATGTGGGGCTCGATCTCACAACCCTGAGATCATGACCTGAGCTGAAATCAAGAGTGAGATGCTTAACCAACTGAGCCACCTAGGTGCGCCTACAAAATGCTTTTGAAATGATTATTTCATATATTCCTCAAAATAGCTGGTAAGTGGCCTTTCCAAAAATTTATCAAACAAGCAAATAATAAGCCTTATGTAGATACACATATACACTAGTATAGTGATATATAGTCATTAGATATAATAAATATTTAGAATAATATTTAATAATCAGTATGATATAGATAGTCATTAGATATAATAAATATTTAGAATAATCTTTAATAATCAACAACAGGATATTACTCCTTTAAATGTATTCTAAGAAAATAACCAGATAAACTCAGAGTTTTATGCACAAAAATATTTTGTAAAGTTGTTTATAATAGCAAAAATGTTTAAATATCCTCTATAGATATTTCACCCAACAAATTATGATATATTTTTAAAATGGAACAATATATAGCAATTGAAGCAATTTATATATAAAATGCAACAATTTGGCTAGAAATTTAAAAATACACCTATTTGTGTATATATGTGCAGACCATTTCTGGAATGAGAACAACTACTATTTGATTACCTCTAGAACCTATAACTGGGGATGAGTGGGTAGGGATAATAAATCCTTACATATACCAGTTGATGGCATATCAAGTGATTATCACAATGATGAAATATAAAATATTATTATCATAACTATACTTATTATATACATATGTCCATGAGACAGATTTAATAAAACCACTCTATACAAATTAATATGTGAAATAACATGAATATTTTTAAAAATTTCAAGTGTAAGTTTGTATCCTAAAATGTCTGGAAAGACAAAAAAGTGGCAGTAAGTAGTGGGATTACTACTGATTTTACTACTTTGTATGTTAACTTCATACCTTTTCATCTTGTTTGAATGTGTTATACAGTTATATTTTATAATCACAAAACAAAGAGCAATGCGATTTCAATTTTGAGAAAATGTAATGAAGGATTCAGCAGTGCTGGTTTAAGTGTTTTAATTCAGTGAGGAAGGATTTAGTCCTGATGCTGCAACATTAACTTTCTCAGCATATGCTCCATCCCCAGGGAAGATGATAGTCAAGGGAATCTTGTATTTGTTGGAAAATAAGAGAATTAGGACTTCTTTTAAAAGAAAAATGATCTTACTGTTAGGTAATTTGATTTGCGCTCATTTTAGGAGAAATTTGAAATCTTAAAATGTACACCTCTCAAGTGTGGGTTGAAAACAGCAGATGTCAGTAGGCACCACGTCCTGTGATAATATTGGTTCTGTTCATCAACTACTCCAGCTCTGCTGTCCAGGTACATGGAAAGAAAGCACTTTCCTCTCCCTTAATGTTAGACTAGGCTGTGTGATCTGCTCTGGACAAAGAAGTATGGACATAGGAGTAGGAATTTTAGGGACTAGTGCACAATTCTCTTTGTGATTTTCCCTTTGGTGCAGAGGTAATGGGAGTTCAAGTCAAAATAAGACTCCTTGTATCTGTGTCCCTGAATGATTAGGGTGTGCAGAGCATTCTTGCCATGTGTGTTGAACAGGTAGCACAAGTAAGAAAACCTTTGGATGTGTTAAGCCACTGGAACTTTGGAGAATTTATTTTTACTGCAGCATAGCCTAGCTTATCCTGACTATATCATTTGCAGAGCCCAATGCAAAATGAAAATACAGAGCCCTCATTTGAAAATTATTTAGCATTTCAAGATGCTAACAACCACGTAGGAGCCCACTGAAGTTAAATGTCCATGAAGCCAGCCTGCTTTTCCCATTTCACCTCACAAAAATCCTGAAAAAAATGGGTCTTAATTCCTTTATTTCACACAGGAGGACATTGAGAGTCTAAGCATCTTGCTAACAATCACAGAGGATAAATATCAGAGACAGAATCTGATTACATTGGTATCACAAACATTGCTATAATGGGTCTATCATAGGTTGATGGATCTGGGCTTTGGGGCAGAAGGAGCCAAACACATCATTTCACGAAGCAGATGAGACTTAGGGAATATTAGATTCTTTGTAGAAAATCACATAACCAGAATCCTCAATAGAAGGTAAGAAAAGAGTTAAAGTCAAACTCATTACATACTAAGTGAATGCTTTCTTTTGCCAGAAAGTATAATTAGTAATTTCAATCCTTTATCTGAAAGAGTATCAATAAAAAAAGCAGGCACAGCTTTTAATTTCATTGCTATCACTAATTAGCATTAGAGAAACCATTTTCATAAGCAATGAACTAACAACCACTTGGTAACTGGAAACAAACTGATGGTGCAGCTCTCTCCATGGTAACCAGACATGGGGAAGAACAATCCAGAACAACTAAGTGAGGATCCTGAGGGAAGGGATGGAGGTTACTTACTCATAACAGCAGTGTGAAGAAGCCAGTCATCACTGCCCTTCAACTTGATAAACCACAAAGGATATTGGAATATTCAAGTCAAGGCAGTGTCTTGAACAAATACATCCACACCACTCTTGAAATAATGTGTTCCTTTAAAAGCCATTCAAAACGTATAAAAGCTATGGTCACAGTAGGCTCATCCACTGAAAATCACATAGCTTTTCTTTGAGAATTTCTATCACCTTTCCACCTGATAGTACCTTCCACTTGACCCCCAGGATGGGAGCAGTCACAGGGTAATAGTAGCTTCAGGAAAGGTAAAAGAATATCTAGGAATATCTAGGCTCAAAATGAGTATAGGTAGTGAATTAGTTGTTTTTTTTTTTTAAGGCAGCCATCATTTAATTATGGGTTTCAGGATCTGAAATCTATCATTCTATTTGATCTCTTTAGCATTGTTCTCCATTGGTTATACCCTAGAATATATTCGTGAAATAGATCAAATCCTGAGCCATTTTCTTCTCTTCTCATAAAAAGGTAGTTTCGGTAATTTTTCAAACAGAAGGAAGGAAGGGGGAAGAAAAGAAAAAGAATACAGTTTGTTACAATTTCTTTACAAACTTAGTGGGACTCTGGTAAATAAAAATGTTCACTTTGGAAGAAAGTACAACAATATCATAATTTACCAGTGATGGATTCAGCGTCATTTACAATGGAGAAGGTAGGTGATTTTCAAAGAAATACTTTATCCCAATTAAAATGAACAAGCATACTCATTTATGAGAACTGTATATGGAACTAAAACAAGAATTTAACTCATGTTACTCAAATAGATTCATGCCAAGTTATAAATTAAAGTTTCATGGCTCAAGGAGTCATTCTAGGAAGTTTTTGACATAACATTTCCTAACTACTGCCCAATACTGACTGGTTAAAGAATATTTGTAGGATGTTATATGCTAGGTTACATTAGGATCAAGATCACTTCTTTCAAGGAGCTCATAGAGAAATTTGACCTACTCCCTACTATTTGGTCAATGACACAATTGTTACTGACACGAATGTGAGAACCTAAGTGAATAATATGGATGGGTATTTTAAAAGACAAAGCTAGCCATCAGAGAGAAGTTTGAGAATTGGGTTTTAAATACCTATTTTCTTTGTATAATTTTGAGTACCTTAGGAAAAATTGGGATAGAGTACAACTGCAAATCACACAGGCAGGGAAGCATGAAGAATGCCTTCTAATACCATTAATTCCCTTCAAGTTAGTCTGATTGCAGAGTATTTGACTTAGTTTGAGTATTTGGCTCTCCTTGACCATGACGCCAGTATGGGGATCATGATCTTACTTCTGGCAGTGTTTCTGGTTCTTTTTTTTCTTTCTTCCGCAAAGGTTAATTGAGTTTTCATAAGGATTTCATAGAGGACTTCCGCAACTTTTTGGTATTAAAACATAAGGCCATCTTATAACAGATTTATAATATGATGTTCATAAGCATTTTCAGTATTTGAGTTTAGATTTTCAGTTACTGGTGTATTTAACTCTGAGAATCCATAGGCATCCTCAGCACCTTCCCTGAAATTAATCATGAAGCCTGGCATTTCGGAATCATGTGTTCTCCCTTGGCTTCTCTGAAAGTTTGAAAGTGAATTTGGTTTTGTGAATGAATGCTAGAGACCAGTGAAGTTCATGGACTTCTTAGAAAATCTCTACGTGTTCAGCAGGTGAACAAGAGTTCTGATTTGTGACAATTAATAATTTGGTTTTCAGCAAAACAAAACAAAATCCAGAGACACTGAGAATTATGCAATATAGAGGCATTTTCAGAGCCATGTAATAATTGCCTGGATTGGCTTTGTTTTTAAGATCTACTCCAAAGCACTTGTTAATAGTTATACAAATGTTTCCAAGGGCTCCATTCTGGCCTACCCTGAAAACCCATGATAAAGATTGAGTGTGGTTGAAAGATTTGTCATGCCTAAGTGCTAATTAGCTCCAGGGTGCTTGCCTCAGCATCCTGTCAGGCTTCTTCTAGAAGGTTAGGGAAGGGGTAATAGCCAATAGCATATGGACTTGCATTAATTTTCAGCATAGAAACCCGTGGAATGTCCACAGATTCCACTAATCTTTAACAAACTACAATTCTATCCTTACCTCAAACATCTGAAGGTGACATACACATTAATGCTTCTTCTCCCCTCCCATAGATGGCACATTAGGAGCTCAAATAGTCTATTACTCATTGTGACCTCTTTTACTTACCCCATAGGGCTTGGGAGTGGCATATTAAGGTCACAGCAGGATTTAAGTCTGAAGAAAACTTTTCTGGTTTGAGCACATGGCCATTTTCTGAATGCCCGTAATTGGCTTTCAAACTACAACCCTATTGCAATGCTGAGAAACACTGTAAACCCCCTGGTCTTCAGCAAATCTGAAGAAAGGCTTCGTCCTTATTATTTTTTGTATCGGTATTATCATTACTAATGATGACTAAGATGAGCTGAGTATATTATGTGTCAGGCCATATCCCGAAGGCCCCGGAAATGTCCATCCATCTGATTGTCACAGTGACTCTGGCCTGGGAGATGGGTCTTGGGGTTTGTTTCTTCTAAAGATGAAATGACTGGAGTCTGCAAAGTTCAGGCAGCCTTCCCACAAGCTGCCAGGGCAGAGAGCGTGAGCTCAGGATGCAGGAGGCCTGATTCAGGGCTTCTCAACTTTGGCATTATTGAAGCTTGGGTGGGACAAGTCTTTGCTGTGGGAGCTGTCCTGTGCATTGCAAGAGGCTCACTAGCAGCCCTGGCTTCTGCACACTAGATGCCAGCAGCATCCCTCCAGACATTGCCACATGACCCCTGGGGAACAAAATCACCACAACTGAGAACCACTGGTCTGATGCAAAGATCTCTGCTCTTAGCCACTTGGCTCTATGGCCCACCAGCTTCTTGGATCTGACTGATTCTTTCCCTATTTCCTTGAGGGAAAAAATCAGGCCATACTAGCACAAGTGGGAAAAGAACCAATCAGATCAGCTTATGGCCAATTTCAACAGACCATGCATATTCGTCACATCTGAGCTTTAAGAATAAATTTGCATAAGCTGGTATGGTATTTTCAGTAAATCAAGCTTTATGCTATAACAAATGTGTTAATATTTTTGGAAGTCTATTATGAACTGAGTTAGCCATTCAAATGACTACAGCCTTAGGTCTTTCCATGAAATAAATTTGACTAAGTTCTCTAAGTAGGCAGAGAGTACTTTTTATTTCCTAGTCATACTAGTGCTTGGTGGATGACTAAAAAAAATGTCTTTAGATATTTCCATTAGCTAATTCTTGTAATTTCCCCAGTAATTCTTTCTTCAAAATAAAACCTGTTCTGTTTCTCTATTTCCCCCTTCTAATTCATTTTTGCTCTTGTGTGCATTCTACAATGGACAACATGAACACTAAAACCAGGCTGTTTCCTAACATAATAGTTGCAAATTGTAAAAATGTAGTCATAAATGAGAGTACTTCTAAGTATCATAATTAAAATATATTTGTTTAAAATTCATGGGCCACCTTGCATTTCCCCCCAAGCCATCCTGACTTATATAGGATGGGCGCAATGTTTTGAGGATGATGAGGGCTTCTGAATTTCAGATGCAGGATATATGAGACAGAGCTTCCTATTTGTGATGAATTAGTTAGAAAGCAATACTTCTATTGCTTGATACGATGATGTCTGAGTAGAGAGAGGTAGCCTGAGGAAAGCAGAACATTCTAGACCACACTGGAATAACTTGGAGACTTCGTACAATCCCACTGTCTTGGTGACGGAATTACTTTATATTAAAATTTTATGGAATTGAAATAAAGTATGGGAAAATCAGCTTAAAGATAAAAGCACTGATCAGTCTATTGAGAAATTTAAACATAAAAGTACACGCATGAGATTGTAAGGTCCCGCTAGGTTTAAATTATGATTCTACGGAGTACGAGAGCTAGAAGATGCCCAGAAGGTGGTCTAGGAGAGCTGTTCATGTTTTACTAAGGAGTGCCCAGAAACCCAGTTTTTTTTTTTAAAGGAAATAAACTAATTTTTTCCCTATAAATTGAACTTATTCCTGTGGGCACAGACTTTTGAAATTCACTGTCATGGGAGATGGATGTAACTTTATCTTATGTAGCTCTACCTTCCATTCAGTTGTTTAGAGCAAGCAAATGCGGATACAGCCAGATAAGTAGCAGCAAATAGGTATAGTTCTTTTAAAGAACTCACTTTGCAATTTCAGGATGCTCTTTATTAAACCAAAACGTAAGCCCAAGTCTATGCAACATCATTCATTTTAGTTTCTATTACGTCGGTATATGTTGTTTCTGTTATACTTTGTAAATAATTTAAACTATATTTACAAATGGAGTTGAAGTTAAACTGCATCCACGCAGCCCTAAGAATTTAGGAACACATTTTGACGATTTTTAAGTCAATACAATTTTTCGCACACGAGATGAGCTAAAGGACGTGAAGTCAAGAAGCTGTGGCCCAGGGCCCTATGTTGGCAGGACAAGAATCAAGACATAGGTCTCCGCCTTTCAAACTTGTGCCCTTTTGGGTTCATACTGCCTCTGTTATTAAAGTATTTAATTTATGAGCACAAAAAGTGAAACCTCAGGGAGGCTATTAGCAATTTACTATTTCCAGTTCTTTTGGGAATCTGTTAATTGCCCTTTCATAAATGCTGCTCATTATGATTAAGACTTTGATTAAATGTAGAAGTCTAGAATTTATATAATATTACAGACATATTTCATATGAATTTAAAGCACCAGAGCAGCACAAACTCTGCAATCAAATTTTTCAACATTATAATGTGAGCTTCTAATCAATCAAGGATTTTTTTGAAACTGCTCTGTGCTCACATGGCCTGATTTTTCCCTCAAGGAGCTTACAGTTTAATTAAGGAGAGCTCATATTTAAAACAATAAACATCAGTGTGTTAGTAATAATTCAGAGGAGGTGGAGGTCAGCTTCATGGAGGCCAGGAGAACTTGTGATGAAGGATGTGTATAATTAAGTGACAGGGAAGGAAAAGGATATTCTGGGTGAGAGGCAGTGGCAGTAAGGATGGCTGATGTTTATGGACTGTTGGCTATGACAAGCATGTGTGAAAGGCTGTACAAAGATAATGTTTCATCCTCAAGGCAATTCTGAGTTAAGTACTCTTGCTCAGCTCTTTCACAGAGGAAGACAGTGGGGCACAGAGCTCACTGATACAGCCACTGAATGAAGGGCTGGGACTCTCACCCAGGTTTTACCTGATGCCAGAACCCTCTGGCCATCTACTCTTCCCTGCTGCCCCTCAGTCATCTGTTTGAGCCAACCAAGGATGACAGATACTAATGGGAAAGGAAGCTTCCAAAACAAAGGGTGTGTGTTGAGAAGGTACTGACACAGGCCCAGAAGGCTGGCAAAAGGATTTTAGATTATAGTCTGTGGTTACATAATTTTACACTGCATCCTACTCAGGTTGTTGTTTTTTTTTTTTTTTTTTTGAGATTTTATTTATTTATTCATGAGAGACACAAAGAGAGAGAGAGATAGAGATAGAGAGAGAGAGAGAGAGAGAGGCAGAGACACAGGCAGAGGGAGAAGCAGGCTCCATGCAGGGAGCCCAATGTGGGACTAGATCCTGGGACTCCGGGATCACGCCCTGGGCAGAAGGCAGGCGCTAAACCGCTGAGCCACCCAGGGATCCCCCTACTTAGATTTTGATGGTCACAGCTAAAACAACCTCCTTTAGCCTCATAAACAACTACAAACAAAAATTAGTTGAATATTAAGTATTGACTATGTATATATACAATTATTACAATATAAGTATTGACTACATATATATGCATATATATACATTAATATACAATTTACTTATGGGGTAGGGACTGTGCCTTATTTTTCATTCATTCAAAAACGGTATGTCTTGAAGTTTTGCTGTGAGAAGTTTGTACTCCTCCTCCCCTGTACCCTGAATCCAGCATAGTGGCTGGTGTTAGGAGGTGTCCACATGTGAATGCTCGATAAATGAATGAGTAGTATTTCCTGCTCCCCCCTTCCTTCCCTTCCTCCCTTCCCATTGCCCTCTTATCTTTCTTCATCCCTGTCTCCTCCTCTCCCTCCTTTAAACAAGTATGTATCGAATGCTTACTAAACTGTGAATAGGACAGATGAGTTCCCTGTTTCCAAGAAATAGTGGGGAAGGGAAGACAAAAAATAAGTAAGGAGATTTAATACATAGTCTAATCCTAGTTGGTTATAAATGAGGAAGCAAATAGGGCTGGGTTATGGGCTGGGCCATGTCACAGTGGGGGAAAGGGGATAGTCAGGGGACTGTCTCTGGAGGGAACGCATGAACAGTCAGAGGGAGAGAGGAAGACAGCCATGCGAAAATCAGGGGAAGATGTTCCAGGAAGGGACAATAGAGGCCTTTGAAAGAGGACAGGGCTGATTCATTTACAGATACCATGAGGGGCCTGCGGGGCTGGAGCACCGCCAACCAGGGGGACGTGAGAGGGACAAGGACAGAAGGTCAGATCACATCAGTCTTTCCAGAATGTGAGAAGGACTCTGATTTTTGTCCCAAGCTGCTGGAGTCACTAGTTAGTGCAAACTTTAAATAGAATTCGAGGCACGTTCCTCTGTAGGAATAGAGAAAGGAGAAAGGACCAAGAAGGAATTTCTGACAGTGAATCCCAAGAAGTAAGAGACCACAGACTATGCAACTAAAGAACATGTCATCTAGGGGAGAATGAGTGTTGAAGGGACGTTGGGGTGGATGGAAGGAGACCGCAGCCCCTCTGCACCGAAGGGGCCAGTCCTTAGCTCTGACTGATCACCTGAGTCTCTGGGAAGACGCAGCTCAGGTGCAAGGGCTGGAAGAGAAACGTGAAAACAAAGGGAAAGTGGCTAAGGGTTTTCAAAATTAACCCGTTACTCAGAAAGGATCCTAAAAGTCAAGACCAGTTTTGGCACACTCACATGCTGTCCCATATAAGCTTTATTGTCTCTCTTCCCTCCCTGCCTTCCTTTAAGAAAAGGAACTTATATTATTTATACTTTTTGTACTTTACTTTGCCAGTAAAGTGACTATAGTCATGCTGAAAAAAAAAAATCAGGGCAGTGTAATCACAAAAATATATAAATGGCTATCTTTGAAAATGGCCTATATAATAGCAACCAGGTTTATGATACACTTTTTTTTTATCCTCCCAGGTATCAAATCTATGAATTATTGATGCAGAGATTCCTAGACTGTCATTATTATGACATTTCTGGTATATTTCCTTGTTGAATTGTCAAGATTTGGTTTATTAGCCCAAGGATGACAGTGTTTTCAAGGGAAAGAGAGGCTTTCAAAACCCAAACTATTACATGCAGGCTTTCCTCCAGGCTCTGCGGGAACTCCCCACTTCTTTGCTTGATGCTGATTATGCTAACACCAAGTTCTGGATTCATTTGAGTTCCAAAGGCTCCTGCCATACTGCTTCCAATTACTTTAAGCTGGGCATCCAATTCCCTCAGAACCTCCTCAGTTCTGTTCGCCCATCTGTTACTGCGGTGGCATTAAGCCCCAGAAAGAAGGTAGCTGTTCAAAATTCCAATTTAATGTAGCATCAAGAGAACCAGAGGCCAGCAATTACCATACAATGACATAAATATTTACTTCCTCTAGTTGGGTTGAAGAGAGAAGAGAAGGTGACAGAAATAAAGTGTCCATGGCCACGAAGACCAGAGTTGTGTGCCGGATTGGAGAGACCTACTTTTGTGGTAGTTTCTTGGTACAAAGGAGTCACACGGCAGGAACCTGTCTGTCTATTAATCTCTGTAGATCCTTTCACTTTCAAGAGATGTCATCGGCTATGTTCAGATCTCGTTATTGAGTTAAGCACAGAGTTACATACCTGTAGCCTGTTACAGTTTGTGAAGTCATTTGGTTCTTTGAGGTTTCAATGCATGTTGGGTGGGTGACAGAGCTGAGCAATGCCAGGACTGTATGCACTTCCTTGCCCTAAGCTTCAGGGGAGTTCTGGGAACCAGATACAGGATGTGGGAGGACATCAAGGGGTAGTTTGGGGCTGGCTCTACTAGACCTGGTTTAACACTGTTGGAAGAATGGTTACCATTGCTGCACAGGGGCAGGGTTCCAAATGTGTGGTGTGGGTCTGAGAAACAGATGCTCTAAGCGTGTGTCCTCCATCTCCTCTGTACTAGGCTGGAGACTTGGGCACATCCTGAGTCTCTCTGTGCCTCAGTGTTCTCATGTAGCAGGACTGGAGCACTGGTTGAAGACACGCACTTCAAAGTGGCTCAGTGAGGCTGACACCATGATTATTCCCTGGGACCAGGGGAAAAAAATGGTCCTCAGAGAGGTTTAAGCCATCTGCCCAGCATCAGGCACCTAGCAAGTGATGGACTTGGAATTCAAGCTCCAGAAGAAGTCTGGCTCCAGAGCCTGAGTTCTGCATCATCATGGTATTGGGTCTCTCCCGAGAGAAGCGACTAGCTCAGTAGTTACTCATTGATAACCTGAGGGATGGACAGATAAACAGAAGGCCCAAAGAGAGATGAGGGACAGAGTAGTGTGAGGATCTTACAGTGAATAAGGAGGGGCTGGATGGCACAGGGATTGGCGAAGTGCCAAAGGGCTGAGGAGGGACACTGATAACTTTGTTGCATGTCTTTTTTGGGGTTGACTCAGAGCAGAACATCTTGGCGTGAGATGGAGCGATGATGCACGTTCACCGAGAAGCAAAAGCACGTGGGCTCCACCTCCTTCTCTGCAGAGGAGACGCTTTCTGTCAGAATGATTAGTTAGAAGCTAGCAGTGAAGTCCCTCAATTAGCATGCCTTCAAACTGCCATATGTAAGTGACTAATGAAGTGACAGCCTGAAGGCAAGAACACAGGGCTAGCTTGGAAAGACAAGACAAAAGCCTGGGGAGGCAGCGCCACTCAATCAACGGTTTGCAGCACGTTCAAGGGTCCACCCACAAAACGAAATAAGCGCTTTCCCCCCTACCATGGAGACAGAGATTGAAAAATAATTTTTGACAGCAGTGTCTGATTTAGTGGATGTTTGCAGACGCACCCTATACTTAGTTTTTTTTTTTTTAAATCAGATTTAATAGAACATTTTAAACTTTCATAACCACCTGGTAGTTTGCAAAAAATTCATGCACACACACACACTTACACACACACACGGACAGTAAAAACCATCCAGGTGACAGAGAAGATGTACTACAGAGATTCCCGGGAGATGCCATGGAAAAGGAAAGTCCTCTGTTGGGACTTTGTGATATTTTGTCAACTCGTGTCTCAACTCATGTCTCCTCGCATCCAGTGAGGTCTGGGTTCATGGTCTTGCTTACTTCAAAACCGTAATGAGGGATGCCGGGTGGCTCAGTGGTTGAGCATCTGCCTTGGGCTCAGGGCATATTCCTAGGGTCCTGGGATCGAGTCTTGCATCAGGCTTCCTCCTGGATCCCTCCCTCCCTTCTCCCTCTGCCTATGTCTCTGCCTCTCTCTATCTCTCATGAATAAATAAATAAAAATCTTAAAAAAGAAAGTAACGAAAATGTTTTCCATCATCATGTTGCCTGGTGTCCAGGGAGAAGCCTTGGTTGATCCTTTTCATGCCCTCCAGGACAGGGACTCAATCTTAGGCAAAGGTTTGAACCCTTGTATTGCTTATGCTCTGCACTCCATATAGTTTAATGATTGATGACTTTTAAAATTTCAAAATTCTCCCTTAAAATAGGATAGGAGGTCACGAGGATGAGGAATTTATGCATGTCCTCATTGGAAGAAACTATAAACCCTTAAAAACTTTTCTGCTGGCCACAGCCCTCAGCCTGGACTCAACAGCCTCCTTGCCGTGCCACTAGATTATCCGCATTCTTCACTTTGAAAGGAGCCAATACAGGTTTAGCAAACTTCAGTCTGCAAATTACTTCGACCAACCCCAGTTAACCTAGTTTCAATCCCTGTTTTGCACAGAGGACCTGAATGAGAACTGCACTCAGGACTTTTATAATCTGCTCCCTTTGTCTCCTTTGAAACACAATTCAGGCTTCCATCTGAATCTGTGTTTCCTGGATCACAATTCTAATCACCCAAATAAGAGCCCATTTGCTTTAATTTCCAGTGAATTCTTTCTTGGTCAACAATCAAAACACCTGAAATCTGTTTGTACATGGAGGCCTCAGACTGAGCTGGATTTCTAGGTTCTTCTTCCACCGGTTCATCATTCAGTAATGAAACTGAATCATACTGTGCCGACATTGTGTTAGGTCTTTGCACCTATTATCCGATTTAACTGATGGGACAGTGCTCTGAAATGGGCATACTCACTTCCGGGTTATGGGCAAGGAAATGGGCTGGCGAGGTTTCAGTAGCATGCATGAGACGGCTGAGATGTATTTGAAGGACATTCAGCTTCTGGTGGACTCAGGTCTGCCAGCTCCACCTTCTTTGCTCACTCTCTTTCCTCTGCTGAGTCTCTTTGTTTCCTCACTTGCATCTGAAAACAATTCTTACAGTTTCAGTGTCCTGGCCTAAATATGCTTTTGGCAGGTGATCCTTCCCCGATTCCTTGCCTTTCCTCCTTGTCTCCCCTGCTACACTACACTGTAAGATTCCAGAGAAGTGCTGGACAATAAGAAATAAAATGAGAGCCACATATGTGACTTAAAATGTTCTGGTGCCCACAGTAGGCAAGTAAAAAAAGAAGCAGATGAATTAATTTTGGTAATACATTTTATTCACACCAATGTATAAAAATATTAATTTATACTGAAGTCTTTGCAATTGGTTTGTAGTCTATATTTACAACTCCTCTCAGTTTGGATCAGCTACATTTTAGATATTCAGGAGCCACACACAGCCAGTGGCTAGGCTACTGTGATAGCACGGTCCTAGAGGGTAGGAATCTTTGGCTGCTATAATGTCTGAGGGCATGTTACGGCTGCAGGTTACCTTCCTGATACTTATTCTTCATGTTTTCTACAGGATTAGAAGCCCTAATTGGGTGTGTGCCTGTCAGGTTAGAGACCGCATCGCCCAGCCTCCCCTGGAGTTCATGTACCATATGACTAGAAGTGGTCACTGGGATGTAATGCAAAAGTGAAGCAATTTCTGGGTTTTTCTCTTAAAAGGAAAGGGGTGTGCCCACTCTTTCTCTTTCTTTCTCCCTTAGGCTAATGTACAGATGGGGTGGGAGCTTTCTCTATCCATGTGGAAGAGGGCACACTCCACAGATAGCTAAGCAACAGAACCCAAGGTTCTGTGTTTCCTTTGACACAGAGCCAAAGGGAGGCCTGTATTTCCTATGGGGACTGTCACTCAAGAGAGAAAGAAGAATCTTTTTCTCTCTCTTTTTAAAAACATTTAATTTATTTTAAAAAGAGAGAGAGAGTATGATTGGGGAGAGGAGTTGAGGGAGAGGGATAAGAAGACTTTGTTCTGAGTGCAAACTTGACATGGGGCTCAAACCCACAGCCCTGAGATCATGACCTGAGCAGAAACCAAGAGTCAGTTGCTTAAAGGAATGAGCCACCCAGGGACCTCAAAGAAGCATCTCTTTTGCTTACACAACTAAATTTTATTTTTGACTGTTATTTTAATTTACTTGCATCATTTCTAGAACTGGGTGCCCTGCCTTAGTGGAGCTATAACTCCTCCTTCAAGCCTCAGTGCAAACTTAGTTACCAGGGTGGCTTTTTCTAGATGTCCTAAGACAACATCCCCATCCCATGCTTCCATGAAACCCTGAACTCTCCCTTTCTTAGCATTCATGCATGGGGTTACTGAAAGAAACTGTCCCAACTAGGCTGTAATTGCCATGAAAGCAGGGACCATTTGGGGCTTGGTGCACAGTAGTGCTCCATATTTATTGTTGAACAGATAAATGTAAATCAAAAGGCTTAACGTATAAGTGAAATGCTCTTGCTCTTCAGGGTTTGATGGAAGTATCTGATCTTGGTCAATTTTGTCTAGTCATATCACAGAGCATCAGAATAATGTTGGCACACAGGGGAAAGGTTGAGCAGATGGATCTAGCTACCCAGGTGTTATGGATTGAATTATGTCCCTCAAAAAAATATGTTGAAGTCCTAAATTCTAGTACCTCAGAATGTGATTTTATTTAGAAATAAGGTGGTTGCAGATATAATTAGTAAGCTAAGAAACATCATACTGGAGGAAGGTTGGCCTTAAATCTAATATGGCTGGTGTCCTCATAAGAAGAGACACATAGGGAGCAGATGACTGTTTTGATGATAAAGGCAGAGATTGGAGTGATGCATCTGCATAAAGAAATGCCCAGAATTGCCAGCAAACACTGGAAGCTAGGAGAGACCAGGAAGGTTCTCCCCTGTGGGTTTTAGAAGCATGGCTGTTGGTACTTTGATTTTGGACTTCTAGCCTCAAGAACTCAGAGACAGTTTATGGTATGTTGTTACAGCAGCACTAGAAAACTCATACCCCAAGCAGGCAGCATCCTAAAAGAACTGCTCTGCCTACCTTTCCTTCCTAGGTCCCTGTGTACAGCCTCTGGCCAAGGGTCAGCCCACACTGAGGCAAGGAGGCGATTCTGAGAGGTGGCCTATAGGATGGACACTTCTTAGCTCTCTGCCACTGCTAAAGTGGATCTTCCAGACAGGATAAGGAGGTGGCCAAGGAATGAAAAGTATCTGGACCCCCTAAAGTCATGTTCTGTGGGGAAGGAGGAGCAGAGAACAGGGTGTACCCACCACAGGGAACAGGATGTACAGAACCTTTCTGCTCACGCAGATGCACAAAGATTTCTCTTCCATGAAAGATCCTTCTGGCAAAGGCTATACTCTTAAGGGGAAAAAAAATCCTTGCTCTTTAGTCTTGAACAGAGAATAAATTAGGGGAGGAAACAGAGGTGTATTACTCTTCTTTGAAGTTCTGTATTCTCATTGAAAAGAATCAAGGCTACAGTTCTCAAGCCTGCATTTGTCTGCAGTGGTTGTCTGTCTTTTTTTTTTTTTTTTTTTTTTTTAAGTAAAGTATTTCCCCTTCACAGGCTGCATACTTTGCACCACAAAGTATTCCCGGCTACTCTCTCAATTTGGAAGGCTAACTCAATGACCCCTTTCTATTTGACAGAATTCACATCAAAAGCAAATGATATGAGGCCGGGATTTTGCATTCCCTGTTGCCAAGGTGGGAGGGGAGACAATAGCAGTGCTACGTAGCTGTGATGGCTCCAACCTTTGCCAAGGTGAACCTTCCCTCAGATAGAAATGCTTGTGTCTGATGTTTTTCAATTATTTTCACTTAAAAGAAACACTTTAACATATTGAGTTCAAATTGCGTGATGGTAATTATCCTTCTAAATCTGATTAAGAGTCCTGATAGAAGAAACCTTTGTTTCCATGGGGGGATATTTATCATTCAATAGATAGGTTTCATTTTCTGTAGTAGGAGGAGAATTTGTATTATAAGCCCTGAGACTGCCTTCTTTCATTAGTTATTTATAAGACTGTTATTAGACTGGTAACATTCACATGGGAGAAAGCGGTAAGTTATTGTTAATCAATTTCTAATCTAATCTATCCATTACCTAGCTGATCAAGAATCATGCTCACCAAGGAGATTTTGATTCAGACTGCAAATCATGGTCCTATTACATATGACATTAATTGATAAAGAGAATGTTTAACTTTTTAAAAATTAGTATTTATGTTTATCCTATTTATTAAGTCACTTCTTTCCTCAAAAATCCCATAATAATTTCTTGGTCCGTAGTAGATAAAAAATAATCTGTGGCTTACAATTCAAGTCACCCCTCCTATACCGCACATAACCAGCTCTGGTGGACACTAACTGCTCAGAGGTATTTTTGGCTCTCTGCTCCATCACAGCTCAGTGGAGGATGGCCCCATGTTGCCCCTTTAAAGTCAGATGGAGCCAAATGACTTGTTTGGCCAATAAAACATGAGTGGAACTGACATATGTGGCTTGTAGGCCAGAGCCTTTAATCGCTGGTGTTCAATTCCTCGTCCCTACTTCACCCCTGCTCCAGCGGCTATGACACTCAGGGTGCTGTGGGTCAGCAGCAGTGGACCCCTGACTGGGAGTGAGGTGCTGCAGAGCTCCCCATGAACCCAAGTGGACATGTCTCATGAGTGAGGAACAAACCTCTATTGCTCTCAGACATTACAATTTTGAGGTTGTTTGTTACAGCAACAGTCTTTAGCCTATACTAAGACATCAAGGATTTTTTTTCCTTTAAAATTTCAGAGGCCAAATTCTATTTTCAAGTAAACTTTGACATGGAACACTTATGTGTAATATAAGCATAGATAGTCTCTGGAGGGGTGGGGAGGGGTGAGGTGGGTGAGGAGGAAGAGGATGCAGCTACTGCCTCAGTTTCCACAAGCCCATGAAGCTCCTCTGTAGCCTCTTAGCATATGTTGGAAGTCAGCTTGAAGACCAATGATCAAATCCAAACAAATCTTTCCAACTAAAATTTTAGTCTAAAGGTCATGACGGGATCTCGACCTGCACGTACATTTTGCTTTATTTTGGCCCAAAGAGTATTTTTAAAAGACTAGAAGCCAACATTTAAAAATTAGGAGACTACACATAAAATTCTGAATTTTCCTTGATATGGTGAAGAAGTAGGAAATCCCAGTCCCAGTTCATCATCACAAAGGGCTTGTTAGTTGCCATTCATCATTACATGTACAAGCCTGTTTCACTTAGAGAAAGATTTCTCTGTGACACATCCCTATCAAAAGTGGGAAAATATACACATAGAGGACTGTGTTTTTTTAAAACTCAAAGAAAGAGTGTATTTCTTTGTGGAGTGCATAATATTCCTAAGTATTGAAATGAAAACCAAATTTAATCAATGTTCTATACCCGTTGTCTCACTCACGCCTATTACTTGCTCCTTTCTCTAAGCTTTAGCAATTGTGACATCTCTTTAGTCCCTTACACATACCCCAGTGGCTTGATTTCTAAAAATGTGGTCCCTGAATCACCTGGGCCCAAGTCCACTGGCATGCTTGGGAGACATGTAGATTGTGAGTACCAGTTCAGACCTACTGAATTAGAGTTCACGGTGGGAGGCCCTGTAATCTATGGTTTCATAAGTATCTTCCCTCTCCAAAACAACTCTTAGGTATAAGAAAGTTGGAGAATTGCAGTGCTCAAGACCCCCAGTGGATGCCTGAGATTGTGGATGGTACCAAACCTATACATACTACATTTTTTCTTATGCATAAATACCTATGATGAGTTTAATTTATAAACTGAGCATAGTTAGAGATTATCAGCAATAACTAATAAAGTAGAACTCTTGTAACAATCTACTGTAATATAGGTTATGTGAACATGGTAGCTTATCGTACTGTACTTTCCCTTCTTGTGATGCTGTGAGATGATAAGTGATGAGATGAAGGGAAGACATGGACGTTGAGATGAAGGGAAGACATGGATGTTGTTATGTAGTGTTAGGCTGCTAGGGACCTTCTAATATGACATCATTTATCTGAACTGATGAAGGTTTTTTTTTAAAATATATTTTCTTTCTTTCTTTCTTTCTTTCTTTCTTTCTTTCTTTCTTTCTTTCTTTCTTTCTTTCTTTCTTTCTCTTTCTTTCTTTCTTTCTTTCTTTCTTTCTTTCTTTCTTTCTTTCTTTCTTTATGATAGTCACAGAGAGAGAGAGAGAGAGAGAGAGAGGCAGAGACACAGGCAGAGGGAGAAGCAGGCTCCATGCACCAGGAGCCGGACGTGGGATTCAGTCCCGGGTCTCCAGGATCGCGCCCTGGGCCAAAGGCAGGCGCCAAACCGCTGTGCCACCCAGGGATCCCGATGAAGGTTTTTTTAATTCACTTTTGGTTTAAGAAACCATTCAGGCAGGTAGAATTTCAATGCCAAAATACCATGATTTCTGAAATGGAGGGTAGGAATGGTGACCCCTACAGGAACAGTGAAACAAAGTATTTGAAACTAATAGTTCTGGAGATTAAAGATGAGCTGAGCATCTAGATAGCTTCTGAATGATACCCTCATTTCTCTTTCACTCTTGCTCATGCTGTATCACCTACCAAAAGTCCTTTCTCCATCTCCTTTTATGGAAGTCTTACCCATTTTTTAAAAAAGATTTTATTTATATATTCATGAGAGACACAGAGAGAGAGGCAGAGACACAGGCAGAGGGAGAAGCAGGCTCCCGCAGGGAGACCGATGTGGGACTCGATCCCAGGACTCCAGGATCATGACCTGAGCCAAAGGCAGACACTCAACCACTGAGCTACCCAGGTGCCCCTTACCCATCTTTAATATGAAAATTAACAATGATTCCTTACTATCATCTAAACTTGATTGTGCCAAAACAATCTTTTTTACTTTAATTTTTTAATAGGCTTTGTTTTTCAGAGCAGTTTTACACCTAACAGCAAAACTGTGAGTGGAACGTACAGAGTTCCCTTAGGCTGACTGGCCACACACGCACAGCCTCCCTGGCATCTACATCCCCCACCAGATTGGGGCATTTGGTACAAATGATGAGCCTCTGTTGATACACCATACTCAGCTGAAGTCCATACTTTATGCAACTCTTCGTGTTGCATATTTTATGGGTTTGGACAAATGATAATGTCATGTATCTACCATTACAGTATCATTACAGGGTATTTTACTGCCCTAAAAATTCTCTGTCTTCTGGCAAGTCATCCCTCCCTCAAACCCCTGCAACTGATCTTATTACTGTCTCCATAGTTTGGTCTTTTCCAGAATGTCTTACAGTTGGAATCACATAGTATGCAGCCTTTTCAGATCGGCTCCTTTCACTTAGCAATACGCATTTAAGGTTCCTCCATCTCTTTTCATGGCTCGGGAGCTCATTTCTTTTTTAGCATTTGATATTCCATTACCGTGCTATGCCACAGATTATTTACCCATTCACTTACTGAAGGCCGTGTTGGTTGTTTCCGAGTTTTGGCAGTTCTGAATAAAGCTGCTATAAACATCTGTGTGCATGTGCAGGATTTTGTGTGAATATAAGTCTTCAATGAATTTGAGTAAATATCGAGGAAGGTGATTGCTGGGTTGTATGGTGAGAGTGTGTTTAGTTTTGTGAGAGACTGCCAAAGGGTCTTCCATGCAACATGCAAAGGCGTGTTGCATGCCCACCAGCAGTGAATGAGAGCTCTTGTCGCTCCACATCCTCACCAGCACTCATTGTCAGTGTTCCAGAGGTTGGCCATTCTAGTAGGTGTGTAGTGGTATCTCATTATTTCTTTCATCTGCATTTCCCGGATGCCACATGATATGGAGTGGCTTTTCATATGCTAAGTTGCCATCTGTAGGTCTCCGTTGGTGAGGTGTCTGTTAAGGCCTTTGGCCCACATTTTAATCAGGTTGTTCATTCTCTTATTGTTAAGTTTTAAGAATTCTTTGTATATTTGTAACAGTCCTTTATCATTTATGTCTTTTGCAAATGTTTTCTCCCAGTCTGTGGAAAGCTGTCTTTTTATGGTTGGTTGGTTTACATCAGGAATCAGGTTCCAGACGAGGCCCAGATGTTCATATGGCTGTTTGTCTCAAGTATCTTTAATTTGTAACTGTCTCCTTTCGCTTCAGCATTCTCTTCTGAGCCTCTGGTGTGCTGTGGAGATTGGTCATTTGTCCTATTGTCTCACCTGCTGAGCTTGTCCAAGGCCCCAGTGCTTGAGCACCGCCCTGGGGTCACTGAGGGTCTGTAAACCAAGGTCAGGGGCTGGGCCATGCAAGAGGTTCCTTAAAGCAACATGGCCTCATTGTAGCATGATCCTTCATCAGGTCCTTCCAGAAGATAGAGAGCATGTTTATAAGATGTACCTGCTCTGGGGAAACGTTTGTCAGTGACAGGAGAGAGTCTACATGCTCTAGTTGTGAGCCAAGTGAGAGAACAGTACCCTAATTATTGAATCACCTGGACATAAAACTTATTTTTTATGAGTTGTGTTAAAAACCACTTATAGATGGCAGGAAGCAATGAAGTGTGTCACCATCATCCTCACTGTGAACGATGCCCACTATGTGCCGTGCCCTATTCAAGGGTTCCTCATATGTCAGTTTATTGGCTCCTCACCCTGTGACAGAGGTGCCACTAGTCTCCCTATTATATAGTTGAGGAAACTGAGGCATAAGGAGACTAAGTAACTGTAAAACAAGTCAATACAATATTTCCTCTAAGCTCATGAAGACTTTGTGTAGAAAACTGGCAGCAACAAAAGGGCAGCTTCTTCAAATATGCATACTGGATGGCGAAGGACCAGTTCTTTTTTTTTTTTTTTTTTAAACTTTTTTTTAAATTTATGATAGTCACACAGAGAGAGAGAGGCAGAGACACAGGCAGAGGGAGAAGCAGGCTCCATGCACCGGGAGCCCGACGTGGGATTCGATCCCGGGTCTCCAGGACCGCGCCCTGGGCCAAAGGCAGGCGCTAAACCGCTGCGCCACCCAGGGATCCCCGAAGGACCAGTTCTAACCAAAGTTAGGAAGTATGAGAAATTCTTCAGTACCCTAAGATACTTGCATTCCTGATCCTTCTTCTCCAAAGCATCATCCCTGACTCCAGAATCTTTTCTGACATTTAAAGACATGGTATAATCTGATCTGTTATTTCTGTGTGTTGGTCTTTGGGGATGGGAGTGATCAGTGTTCCCTGAGTGAGGAGGTGGGTAATTGACAGGGAAGAGAGACACAGGGGTTTGGGGAGCACTGCCTCAGAGGCACTTGTGCATTTATAGAAAGGTAATAGTTGTGACATAGGGTGTATTGTGTACTGGCTGCTACTAGTGAGGATGGAAAAGTGTCAGTAAGGGCTTAGGTGGCCTTGATCTACACAGTGGTGAGCCGGGGTGGTGAAGAGGATGGTATGGAACAGGCATGAGAAGTTGCTTCAGAGCAGATGTACTTGCTTCTACACCTGATTCCACTACTTGGTAATATGTGACACCTGGGATGTCATTTAATTGCTTCAAGCCACATTTTTTTTTTTCATTTTTGTTTTTGTAGAATAATATCTGTTACTTCCTGAGTTGGTAGTGAGGATTAAGTTAGATAATATATATCAAACTTCTCAATCCATGGAAAATCCTACTATTTTATGGCTGTTGAAAGAAGAATCCCCGTGACTCTCCGGGTGTGTCTTCCTGCCTGAGGCAAATGCCAGATGTGTATTATAAAGTGCAAATTGATTTTCCTTCTAAAGAAAGAAAATGATTTCGAGGAAAATCTGGACATCATTTGCAATATGAGGTGGGTTAAAAGCAGGTGGAATGGGGTATGGTAAATGGCTTGCTATTATAGCACAGAGTATTTTGCAATTTACTGACATCATTGTGGAGATATTTTATCTTTTTGGAACAAGTTATAAAAAAGTGTCTCATAGAAAAGCCAACACTCATGAAGTTGATTGTTTGCTAGGCACCATTCTTTATATACATTATCTAGTTCATTCTCATGACACATGGGGTAAGTACCATTTTTATCCTAAATAACTTCTGCCATCAGTGAGCTAAGTAAGCTTTTTACATTTTTAATTCATTTAACCACTATAATGACCACAGGAAGTACAGGCTTTAATTATCCCCACTTACTGGAAGGGTACAGAGGTTAGTGGACTGGCCAGTGTTGGGAGCTACTCTGTAGTTGAGCTGGGTTCCAAGGCAGGTGCTCTGCCTCTGGGGCCATACTTAAAGTCACCATATCTTTGGTGAAGTTCATGCAGAAGCAGTCTGGTCCAGTACTACAGTTACCTTTTTAAAATTTTTTTTTAAGAATGTAAACATTATTCATGGCACTATAGGATAGCCACCATACAAAGTCAAACATGAGAATTC
The DNA here is from genome assembly GCF_053574225.1 of Canis aureus. NCBI lineage: Eukaryota > Metazoa > Chordata > Mammalia > Carnivora > Canidae > Canis > Canis aureus. The sequence continues at coordinate 50,549,613 of NC_135611.1, forward strand.
TTTTAGAATCGATTGTTAGGAAAAGCTAGCTTCCCCTAAGGAACTGGTATGCTTTTAATCTGATAATGACAACTGTGTCATTGGCCATGCCTCCTTTCTGTCTTGATTATCAAGACGTCTATGCTCGATTATAGCATCACCGGGGCCTTAGTGGTCGACATAATTCTTGCTTTACCAGATAATCTGGATTTTCAACCTTGACTTATGGTACATGTTATATTATCATGTTTATTCCTACAGCAAGAGAAAAGATATCAATACGTTTTGAAGGTCATATCAATGACACGGATGGAGAAATAGCAGATACGATTTTCATGTTTTTAGCTGTCAAAAGCTACAAGATGATCAATAGTTTAGATGTCTGAAGAAAGATCCAAAGAGTCTCAGAAGGTTGGAAGAATGGGCCAACACTAACTGCATAAATTTGGTGAGCATGATTTAAAGTCATGAACACAAAGTTACCTGCCTGTCAGAGCACTGGAAAGTCTCTGCTCTGAGGGAGACTCTAGGGTAGGGCAGAGTTGTCACAGGAACCAGTCAGGGACTCTTCCACAGGACAGCCCCCTGTCCAGCCTAATACCTTTCTCCAGCTCCCAGAAACACTACAATGAATGGTGAGCCAGGTAGGAGTGGGTCAGAAGCCTTAGGTGAGTGGGGAGAGAAAAAGGATGGAGGACTCTTCATTCATTCCACACTTATTGACTGAGATGCCTAAGTCAGGAGCTGATAGAGGAGCAAACAGAAGGAGTGTCATGGCACTTCCATCTACATTAACAGTAACTCGGTAGAAGCCCAAAGTTAGTTGCCTAATTGATGAATTTGCTAACAAATGCTTATTGGACAACAAATGCTCAGAATCAGTCACTGGAGCTAACAAGGATAGTGGTGAGAGAGACCAGAGCCAAGGAAGGATGATGTGGGCTACTGAAGCCAGGGCCCAGGGCATGTGGGGGAGGCGCTTCCAGTGAGACCGGTTGGGAGGTGCCCAGCATACACTTAAGGGCACTGCCTGAATAAGGACAGTATTAATTTGCTACAAATTTAAATTTTGGGGGGTAAGTATGCTAAGGCTGTCCCAAATGCTATCACCAATATGCTATGCCAACCTAGTATGCAGAGAGGTCAACCTGGAGAGCCACATTTTAAGAAATATCAAAAACAAAGTATCACCCATTCAGGCAGGGCAGCCATATGAGGCCAAGGGCCACAGCATAGGAAACTGAAGGAAGAGTGGAGGTGAAGGTTTCAAAGACATGGACCCGAGAAAAGGACTACATGGACAGGTATGCACAACTACCTCTAGAAGCTTCCAGGAGTACATCTCAGACCAATGAGTAGAAGTTTCAGGGTGGGAATTTTGGCCTCGTGTCGGGAAAAACTTTATTTTTTATCCATTTCTTAAAATCACAATTCCTTCTAAATGACCAGGACTTCTTACTACTTGGGTGGATGCCTACCTATTGAAGGGAGGTATGTGGAGCTGACGGGTAATGTGTCAGAGGTTTGATGATGCATCCTGAGGTCCTTTTCAACCTGAGATTCCGTGGTGCCAGAAGAAGGCCCTGCTTAGGTGTGAATGAATTTGTGTCAGGTCTCTGCTGGGCTTGGCACTGGAAAACCTGTTCATCTCAATGGAACGGAACCACCCACGTGCTGTCAGACAGTGACTGGGGGTGGCCACCACCAATTACAACCTGCCATCTCTTCTGCCAGCTGTCATTCCATTGGTCAGGCCACCAGGGCAAGCCGCAGGGAGCTTCGGTGTACAGCTGAGCTTCCTCTTGGACCAAGGTCCCTCTCAATCTGGTACACAGCTTTTAGGAAGGAATTCTTTCTTCTCCCAAACTCCTTCTCCCACGCCCTCCCCTCTCTTCCTGCCTTCATCTCTTGTCTTATCTCTGTTCCTGAGGGTACAGTGCACAGTTGATATTTCTGACCATCATAGGGGGTGTTTCATCTTTTCATACCTCCACCTCTGTACTCACTGCAAGCTCCTTCCGGTACTTAGCGGAGTGGATTTTGATAATAGGTTTCCACATTGGGCTGGAGATGTTCCTCCCATCCCCACCCGCAGAGTGAGCTCCTTTTTCACCTTTGTAGGCTCTGTGCAAAACACAGATTCTGCGACATAAATAGGTGCTCAATGCATAATAGTAGAGGAAATGAGTGACCTACCTTTTCTGACACAGGAGAATGCTTGTCTATATTCTTATTTTTGGTAGCGAAGTTTCTGACAAAACGTATCCATGGAAACACTTCTCTAACAGAAGTATTACATGTGAGGCATAAAAGCGGCACCCTTTTATAAGTGCCACAGAAGACTAATAACTGTTAGTTTGCAATCACAGACTACAAAAGAAATGATTGCATGAATATCTGAGATTCCAGGTGTTAATTCAATAACAAAAAAACGTGTGTCTCCTTGTCATTTGGTTTCTGATGGCTAGGAGCTGATGTATCCTTGATTTGAATACCCTAAAATCAGATTCAAGACCTTCTATAATTCCAGAGACTCAAAGGAATAGGTAATACCCCAGAGGTCATCCGGCATAGATTCCTGCCCTTAGGCAGAATAGGATAGAAAACTACTTGTCAACTCTCTATCCTTAAAAATCCTCTCTCAAGGAGAATAATAGATATGAAAACTCTTTCTATATTGAAATGCTTCTCCTAAGGGATAGCCCTTATGGTCCTGACGTCCTCCACTCTACATGAAGAAAAACTCTCCCCTGCTCTGAGCAACTGGACCATTTCCCATTGCTCTGTCCTCGGTTAAGCAAGAGAACGTTGGTCAGCATCGTCCACATAATGTCCCCTAGTACATAATATACTGAGTAAATCCACCCAAGTCTTCCTTTTCTTCAGATTTAATAACTCCAGCTCCTCAAGTCTGTCCTCATAGACCAGTTTAACAACTCTTTAATCATCTTAATCATTTTTTTGTCACTCAGATGAATCATTTCCAATCCACCTATGTCCCATTTACATTTTTTTTTTGCCCCAAATTAAACACTAGGGTGATATGGAAGTGACCAGAGCGAAGAACAAGAGGATGGTTTGGCTGTTCCTGGATGTTATAATTCCATGACAACGTCACAGAAACAGTTGGCATCTTCCTTTTGGTGAGAATACCCCAGTGCTAGCTCAGCAACTGTTCCCTGGCAACTCTGCCTTCTGGATCTTTCTCAGCAGTGCTTGAGAAAAAGTCTTTAGTCCCAGTATGAACTGTTCACTTGTCCATTCAGAAAGAAAATGACCTGTTAGGATATTACAAAGAATGGCAGAGCCTCAAAAAGAGAGGTAGCCAACTTGAGGACCTCTGGGGACAGGCAGGGAGCCTGAGGGGTCCGGAGGGCAGCGGGCTGGGAAGGTGGCACACCCAACACCTACACTGCTTCAAGGAGGGGCTGCTGCTTCACCTTGAGAGGATTTGTGTTTTGTTTTTGTTTTTTGTTTTGTTTTTACATGAGAATGCCCATCTACTGTAGCAAGAGCTGCTGCTTCTTCTTTTTTAAGAGAAGCTATAAACCTATATTTTAAAGTTTAAATATTCCAATTAAAAGTGAAAATTAATTTTTTTAAAAAAGGAAGCCACTGTGCAGCCCCATCCCATAAGGTTCTCAAGGGCATGTCTGCAGGCTGGGTTTGACCATAGGCTCTTGGATTCATTCCCCTGCTGGGATAAGAATCCTCTATCTTCCTTGTTTCTGTAATAAGTTTCTGAAGACTGATGCATCACCAAGAGACATAGTATTTAGACACAAATATTTTTATAAGAGTGTATCTTAAAAAGAAGATTTTAAAGGAAAGGAACTTAAGCTTTTCACTCTCTACTGATGGAATTCTAGGTGTGGTGGCCGCTAAAATGATAAAAAATCTGTAGAGATGAACCTCCTTTATGCTTTGTGATAAATCAACAATCCTGGCGTGTTGAGATATTACAGGGTATGGAGCCGTGTCTGAGATGTTCGATTTAAGTTGCTCTTTCAAGTTAATCAAATGTGAGACCAACACACCAAAGGCAAAGCTTATTGAAGAAATGTACCCATTTGTGTTTAGTATCCTAATTTTCAAACCCAGCAGGTTCCATTTATTTACAAAGGTTGGTCTAAGATAGAATTCTCGGTGTAGAAAAGCAATTTAACCAAAATGCTTTACCCTAATTACACAGCACAGCTATTTGCATAAGTAACCAGCCTGGGTCTTCAGAGACCCAGAGTCAATGCTATTAAAGCACAAGTTATGTTTTTGATAACTCTTAAGAAAATCATAGCGAGTTAAGAATTTACATTTTCTATTTCTCTAAATGATGGCAGGTGTAATGCTATGTCACTTGGGTAACAAGTCTCAGAGACATTTCTCCATGGGGAACTGGGTTGGAGCTTGACCATTTCTCTGTGGCCACTGTTTCAGGGAGGGTGTTGGCAGTGTCAGTGCCAAGTCTGGATAAAGGAGAGAGCTTTTTTGCACCAAAGAAGCCAGTCTAGACATGATTTTCCTCTACCAATAGGGAAAATGCTATTTTTAAAGAGGCCACTGATTTTTGTTTGCTGTAGAAAATGAAGCAATCGCTTAGGATAATGGACTCCAATGGTAACAAAGGATAGCTTATCTTAAAATTTCATAAGACATATTGATAAACAGTGACATTACTTACGAGGAAGGAAAATGAGTGTTCTCTGTAGAGTTTTTAAAAATCAGATGAGATGATCTCTTGAAGAGACTGGCCCATGAGGCTGGAATCACTTTGCTTTGAAGGAGTAGTTCAATTGGATGGACTGGAAGGATGATGTCAGTTTAAAAATAGAGGAGATGAAGACAAACTAGACTCCTTTTTTCTCCCTATGTATGTATAGTTCAGATGATTTACATTTAAGGTATCAAGGTGATACTTGGCATTTTTCAATGTTCCCTTCCAGTAGAACATAAGCTCCACAGACTCAGGATTGTTGATGCAAATTGGAGATGAGGTCTTTGTTTCTAGACTCCCAGGTAATTGGCAATGAAACTAAAGAAATTGAGCACTATGAAGGAGGAGCAGGAAACTGATGTATCTTTCATGGACTCCATAGCCATATCTGACATGCTTGCTATTCCTGGAAAGGCTTTCAGCCCATGACAATTGACGGGACACATTAGGAAGTACAGTCATACTGTCACCAATCTATTCAAGAATGCGAAGCCCTCATGACATGAGCAAGTAACAGTGCAGACCTGCCTAAGTGACTGGACAATTCTCTAAAGGAGTATGACTATATTGCAGCTTGCCTTGGCCAGAGGTCAGGCTGAAAAAGCCCAACCTGGGCAGCAAGTTGCCAGGTTACTGTGGGATGCAAATGGCAGATGGGTTGATCTTGGGAAAAAAAAGTCTGCCAACTGGCATGGAAAACATTAGTCTGGGAGAAGAATGTCTCACTTTGAGGAAGACAGCTCCTGCGGTTCCATTTATTACATCCCCAGAAAGCCGGGGCTTGCCATGCGAGTTCAGTGGCACCCACATCTCCATTTTTCCCAACACACACATGCATGCACACACACACACACATCCTCATCTCTGCACACAAACTTGCCTGTCAAGGGCCAACATGCTGGAATAAAGTTGGAGCTTGATGGGAATAAAAAAACACATGTACTCAATTTACTCAAGGTCAGTCTAAAAATGGAAAGAGATCCATGAAGGATACTAAAACAGTATTAAGGGTGATTTAATCACTTTTATTAGTAACAGAATAAAAATACTCTAAGAGCCCTCTGAATGCTGCAAACATGATAAACTAGAACATTCCAAACCCAGAAAAATGGTTTAAAACAACTGGAAGAAAGTGACCAGTCATCAAAATTAACCTCCACAAAAGTCAAATTGAAGCAGAAATACCCTTTGTCCAGAAGGGAGGCTCTGAGGAACAGGAGCTCAGTGAGACTTACTAAAATAAAAAATAAAATGTATTGCTGATAAAATATCAGCAAATTCATGTCAAGAAAGAGAAGACTTGACAAGCCATGAGGAGGGCCACATAGTGGTAAAAACCACACATTTACTGTGCAGTTTCTCATGGTCATCATGATAGGCTTCCTTGGGTTCACCATCTTGAGTAGAATTTCAATAGTTATCACCCAAAGACATGGATTCCCTGGCAGACAGGAGCCACACCATCCACATGCCAGCTCCAGGCCCCATCCTAAGGTGCATGGTGCTCCTTCAACATTACAGGACTTGTTCCTGAGCAGGGCTCTGTCCTCTGTCCCCGATAGGACCCCTGTGAAGTCCATGGAGTCTCGTAAATTGCTTCAGCCACTCTTGGTTTATTTTGGCACAAATTAAGCAAACCTTTATTGTTTGGAAGGAGAGGCCTCTGTGAACTGAGATCTTCTCAAAAGCAGAAGCTTGTTCTCTGTAACCCTAGTATCTAGCACATTTTTTGGCACACTGGGATCTTGGGAACTGAGAACAAATGATTGATTGGAAGAGTGAATGAGTGAATAGATTAGCAAAGGAGGATCTTCCTTTCTCCCATTTCCACAAACTAGATGTATTTATTCAGCCAGGCAAGGACTCCTTGGGCTTGGGCATGCAAGTGCTGAATGCTGAATGTGGCCATATAATCCCAGGTGCCACTATAAATAGGCCCTGGACTGCATAATAGCGTCAGACTATGTGAGGTGAGGACTGAGTTTCTGAACAGGTCTCTGGGAGCAAAGTTTTATTAGGGGGTGAGAGGGGTTATGGGCATAATGGGTTAAGAGGGGAAGGTATGAAAACAGTAATACTGGGGTATGTTAATTTGGGGATGAACTTGAGCAGGTCCAAATGCAAGGGACAAAGATGAGAATGATGGAGAAGAACCTATGTTCTAAAGATCTGCATCTCTGAATAGGTTGTCTGAACAGTGGTGATGGGAGAGAAGGAAACCAGAATGGGCAGGTACATCTCTGTGATGCTTAGAGCTGGTATGGGACCCTATCTTAAGGAGTGTGGGTCTGGGAGGAAGGTGCTCAGCTACTAGACTAGAGGAACTCTCTGTCCCTGAGGGAAAGGATGCCAGGAAGGATCTGGTTACGAGAGAGTGGGTGGGGTGGGACGCAGACATCGGTGAGCAGACTGGACACCATAGTGGTCAAGTTTCTCAAAACTGCAGTTGCAGCCAAGGCCACAGGGCTCCATCAGGCTCCCTTGCACCTGAGGACTAGAAGGACCTGAGGCCTCATGCAGGTGAGCTTTGAGGTGAGAGGTAAAGGTCTGCCAGGTAAAGATGGACTAGGGAAAACACGATCTACACAAGATGCACCAGAGCCATTCCACTCATGCCTACCCCCTCCCAAGAGCATTGAACAAACGTGCAATGTCTCCACGCCACTCTGTAAATTGTGTTGTTGAAACATTAATTGACCATGCTGATAAGTCCCAATTTTATTGTTATACTTTCATCCAACTTCATGTACTGAACATCTATCACATACACAGTACTGAGGAGACAAATGTGCACCCATCTTTTTTCCTTCTGTGTTTTATAGGGAAATACATTACAGTGTTATAGACTGTTGATAACAAAAGGAGCAAAAATGCCTATAATATCGCCATATTAACCCAATAATTTTCTCTATTCTGGATTTCTTTTTTAATCCATGTGCATACCTTTTAGTATAGTTATAAACTATATAGTCAGTAGAATTTTGTGGGGCTGCTTCTTTTATGGCTATATTGCCTTTAGGGATAATTCCTCCTCTTCATGTGTTTAGTTGTGGGATGTGAGAGGCCACCAGAGTCTGGATTTCAGCATTTAAAGGAGAATCATTTAAAACGAGGAGCAAATTTGGTTATTTCATTTGTGTTTCACAGGAAGCCATATCTCACTGGGCTGCCATAATAAGTAAAGGGAATTCTCTCTAGCACTGATTTGAGTATGGGATAAATATAGATGAAATTGGAAGATCACATTGCCATTTTGAGAATTTGGAGACTATAAATCTGATGGCACCTACTTATTCATCGGATAGCTTTCACCTTGACAGGACTTGAAGTTCTTCTAATGTAATTTTGCTCAATGAAAATCATCACTGCTTAAGTACCATCACCTGGTATAGCTAGATATTTAAGGAAAAGAAAAAAAAAGGCTAATGGCTTTTCACACATGCACTGAAAAAAATTAATAACCTGATAATCTCTGGCAAAGGAGATAATTTTTTCTCTCTCTAAGACTGTGGAGTTCAACATTATGTGATTTATCTCAATGACCTGAAAGTACTGCATGTAATTATTAAAAATAACCATCAACTGAGCTTTTCAGAAGCTTCATTTAGATATTCCTAATGCAATGCCAAACTCATGCCACTTTACTCCACACAACCTGAGACCAGGTCATTACCAGCATTTCAAAGATGGGACTTTAAGGAAAAAAAGTGCAGAAACACGATTCTTGAAAAAGCTGTCATCTCAATGGACGCATTTATTATGAAAATTGAGTTGATGCTTCTAGAGAGTTATACTCATTTTACGTCTTGTTCTAAAAAGTCACATTTAATCCACAGGCTGAACAACTAATTTTTTTTCTCATTAATGAAAAACGTGTAATATTATGGAATTCATAGTAATTGTGTTGATTTCAATTGGAGTGGTGTGGAGCAGACAAGTTTCACAAGGGTCTGCCTTGGGAAAGTGCTACCAGAACAAGTAATTCTGTTGGCAACATGGGAGAACATTTCAATCACTGACTTGTGATTGCTCAGGGTAAGTCTGTTTGTCTGGGGCAGAGTTCCATGCAATTGACTTATTTATTTAGTCCATTTGTTCTGACCAATCTTCATGGATCTGAGAGCAGCAAGTTGATCCAGAATCACTAAGTTTTGTTACTCATAGGTGATATCACCGTGGATCAGAACCACTGAATCTTTCCGTCTCAAGGAATTCTGCTTTGGTAAGCACCCAGCCGCACAGTGATAAAGTGGAATCAGGAGTTGGGGTGGTAGTTACACATGCACACATGTGATCTGGTGACACAGAACTATACACACAAATGCCAACGAGATCAGTTTCAGGGTGTTGATACTGTACTGTAGTCATGAGAGATGTAACCACCAGGAGAAACTGGGTAAAACCTTACCTGGGACTTCTCTGTGTTATCTTTACAACCTCCTGCATATTTGTAATTATTTCAAAGTATGTTAAATCTAGAAGATTATTCTTTCCCAAAGAAGAATGAAACTGATAGAAGTTGGTAGCTCTGTGGCTTTGAGCCGGAAGGAGATTTGACTGTGCGAGTTGGGATCTCAGGAAACATAGTGAAAGCCACTGGCCTGGGGTGGATGTTGGGACAGTCACTGCCTCACTTACTGGCAGCTGAGCAACGGGGCAGGAGAGGGCCCTAGGGGAGTGTGAAGGTGAGACTGGCCTCTTCACACTCCTACTGCCCACTGAATGGAATGAGGTGTCCTGGGCCGGGTGTGCAGGAGGAGGGCCCAGAGACAGCTGGCATGTGGCCGCAAAGACTGGACACGGAGGCCCAGCACAGCTCCAGAGTGCCAGGCACTATTTCCTCTTGGGTGGGCAGGGTGCTCTGGGTGAGAGGGGAACCCAAGTTACACTCCCAGAGTCACAGCTGACCCTGCTTGGCCCCTCTACTTTCTGGAAAATAGCATTGCTCCTTCTCTGCCAGCACCACATCCTCACAACCACATGACCTGAACCTGGCTTCAGCTTAGCTAGCCTTCCTGGAAGCTGGGATGGCAGGCCCCATGCTGGTGCCCAGGTGGCCCTCCCTGTACCCACTGCAAGGTTGCCCAAGCCCCCACTGGAGTTCAGCTCCCTGCATGCAGGCACTGCCCCCTTGCTCTTCCAAGCATTCTCACCCATCTACAGCACCCTACAGTACCAGGTGCCTGGCTCAGCACAGGTACCCAGGAATGTTGCCTGAATCAAATCAGATGGAAAGCAGCTCTCAGAGCAGCCCGCCACACAGCAGTAAGGCTGTAGGAGAGGGAGGCTGAGTACAAGAACATCTCTGTCCACACAAATGCCCGAGCACACACACTCTGACAACCACACTCGAGTCCAAATGCAAGTAAAGGAAAAACTCCTTCTCTGGACACCTGAGAGACACAAACATTTATGGTGCAAGCCACTGTCAGAATACAAGGACAACAGCCCCACACCGAGTTTTTGTTTTGGGAGTGTAGGCTAATGGAGGCGCATGGCACTGGTAGTGGAGAAAGCAGAAGGGTTAAGACCCAGTGGACAGGGGGTTTGCCTCTCCAAGCTGCGAGGGGAGAGGGCTAGTGGGAGGAAGATGAGGGTACAGGCTGTGGCTCTGGGCAGCATCTGAAAAGAGGATGGGAATCCACATGGGGATGTGTTCTACCGGGGAAGGATGAAGCTCTGGCCTTGTTTGCTGAGACATGTGCTACCTGCTTGAAACTGGGCTTAGAAGTTCAAGTGACGCCTGGCTGCTGGTAGCTGGGCCTTCCTGCCCCTTCAGTTCACATCAGGCCTGATGTCGTGCAGGCCACGGGGATGCAGCTGCTTATACGCAACACACCCAGTGATGTATCTTGTGCTGTTCAAGGCTCACCCCCAAACCCTGCTCACCTTAAATATCTCTCCCAGCCTGATGGGGCCATCTCCCTTTCCCAACCAGAAGAAAATATTATTAGGATGTCTCTGAATGATGAGAGATGGGTGTCTCTAGTAAAACACAGATACACATGACTCAGAAGGAAGGGCACTGAATTTGTCTTCCAGACTTCGCTTATTGGTCTAAGTAACATTGATGGATTATCTGAACAGTAATGCATCTCCCTAGCAACTTTGGGACACCCAGAATGAAGGGGTGTGCTAACAGACTGAGTGGGTTTAGTATGATCAGACCCAGGTGGGGTGACCCCAGGTAGACCCAGGAGGGCTGCAGATCAGGAACCACAGGTGAGGAGGTACTTGAGAGAGCATCATCACAGGGAATGGATTTAGAAAGGTATGTGCAAATCTTTCATCTTTTTCCTTTGCAATTTTACAGAAGGTGAGCTGCCATGGTATACTCAAAAAGATTCCACATCAGACACAGTGGATGATCTCGTTCTTCTAGTACCTTGGAGAATCTAGAGCAAATAGAATGGTAGCCTTCAGAGAGATTTCAGTCTTAGTCTCCTGCCTTCACCCAGGACTGGAAGAAGGATGCAGTGTCCATCCACTGAAACCACCTTGAAGAGAATGGGGTTTGGTACCAACTGGAGGGGATTTAGTAAAGGGAAAACTCACCTAAATTGATTTTAGTTTCTTTCTAAGGTGGAGGGGCAGGCAAGGTCAAAAGGCAAAAGTGGATGCAAGTGGCATAGAAGGGAAGGAGCAGTGAGGTAAAAGCTTTGCCAAATAAGAATCTCACCAGGAGAGACTGGCCATGACTCATGTGCTGTTGCTATAGGTAGGTAGGTAAATACACGGTTTACAGGCCATATTTAGGTAACTCCAATGACAAATTTTTAATGATGGGTTGAAACCCTTATGAACTTTCTTCACTTTCTTGGTTTTTCTTTCTAGGCAAGTTAAAAGATAATCAATTCTTTATTCTAACATATTCTATGAGGAGAAAAAAAAAATTGGCCATACCTAAAGGTTAGTAATTAGCTAAATATCAACAGAGAAGATTATGGCTAAAGGTATCCTACAGTTTTTGGTTCTGGGTTTCATTTAATTGGTAACTTGGAAAGCACCTTTGAAAGTAGGCCCATGAATTTACAGATGGCTCTTCAAAATAACTTGATTACTGGAAAAAGAAGAATCTAAAGTTTAATGTAAGTCTAACTTATGAGAAAATTGGTCTCCACCAAAATACAAATGTAGTGAAGACATTTTACATAAAGACTACATAAATTCTTCATAGTCATCTCTGTATTGCTAACACAAAGCCTAGTATCAATGGTTGGTCAGATAGCCTAGTATCTGACACAGGGTCTGTACTTATAAATGCTTGTCAAAATTGACTGCAAGGTATAGTCAGATACAGAAAAGATGATTGGGCATTATTACCAATCAAGTAGTTTTTACTGGTCTCTTCCACTATGTGTGCAATCGTTCATTAAACCTTGGGCCAAAATGAGTTAGTTCTCTGTAGGGTCTCAAAGTATTGAGAATCATGAGCACTGATGCTTACAAGACAGTGCTAGAAGTGGGGGTGAGTCTTGGTTGGGTTGATGAAGCAGGAGGCTTCTGGTTCTAGACAGAATGATGAGTAAGAGAATGATAAACAGTGGCTCCATATGAGCAATTTATTATTCAATTGCCTAAAGACATTCATTTTGTACCATAGAATAATGTACTTTCTATTTCAAAGAATTTGTTACCGATCCATCTTTAAGGTCTGACAAATTTTTTAGTGAAGCCCCATAAAAATCATCCAGAAATTCAACTGCACAAAAGAGTGGATTAAAGACACAGTAGTTGTCCTGGGGAAGTTCTCTTTCTTCTTGAATATTAAACGTGCCATTTTTATATATGGACAAAACCCTAAATAACCTGCCTTCAGAGACACAGACATTACTTCTTACTGTGTGCCTAGTACAACATCACTGCCATATTTTAAGGAATGCTGGATTCTCCATGAATGTTAAGACTGCGGTGCTTTCTCATACACATTTGTGACATGCACGCTCTGATGGCAGGCAGCAGGAGCTCATGCAACCATGGCCCATTTGGGAGGTCTTTTCTATCTCTGGATTACCAGGCCTCTCAGTCCAGTTACTGGGGCCATAAAGATCCTTCCTATCAGAGCCAAGGTGAGCATTCCTTGCTCATCAGACACTTCAAGACAAGTCTCCAACACAGTGAACATGGACTTGGTGTCTGGTCATTGCTTTTGATGTATGGTTGAGAATTAGTCATTGAACATGCATTTCAGCAGAACCACCATGCAAACGGGCATCTTGGAGTGCTTCATTCAAGAAAATCACTACATTCAAGAAAATCACTTTATTGGGCTTGGGTAATGAGGCAGGAGGGATGTGGGGGGCATGTTTTGATATGGTGCATGTACGTTAGTTCTCCTTGGGGAGGTACTTTTGAAAAAAAAAAAACGAGTTGAGTTTAAGTGTGATATTTAACTGAATGTCTCCAAATTGTGCTGCCTCCCCAGGGCATTAAAAAAAGACATTAATAATGTGTTTGTTGTTGTCAGAATGTCCATCAGGAAGCCTGAGCTGTGTGGAGGGCTGACTCTCCACAAGACAGCAATGCCAGGCCTGTGGGGACGAAAAGGAAAGGGCTGAAGATGGATATGTGCTGCCTTGTTGGCAAGTGGTGAGGACAAGTGAGGCGATGGATCAGTAAGATTTTCCATTAAATCAAGAAAAACACAACTTGCCCCTAACATCACCTCTGATGGCTTCTTAGACCAGCTGCTTCCCTGACGCCCTACTGAGGAACAAATTGCTTTCCTAGCAGGACATTTGGACACTCCTGCATTAATAGATATGGATCCCAGCATGCCGAGCCAAGCGAGAAGGCAATTTAATATGAGCAACACTGTCATCCCAATTTAGGACAACAGCTAGGATGCCCTCCAGGGCACCGCAACAGCTTCTGGAAGTACACCACGTAAGATATTCTCACTGTCTTAAGGCTATAGAAAGCTGGTATTTCCTGTAAACAGTCAGACCAGGGATAATGGGAAATGTAAGGCAAAGATGACAGCAGCAGGGCACTCTCTGTGAACATCGGTCCCAATTCAGGTGGCTGTCACTTCCGCAGGGAATGGAGACCGAGTACAGAATACCTTGTATGCACCCCAATCTCATCACATGAACACAGGCAAAAGGCCCGGTGACACCAAATAAATAAAGGAGCGGGTGACACTAGATGGCAGATGGCATATAGTCAGGTCCGACGGCATTTCAAAGTGGCAGAGGTAACCCCATGTTCTCATTGGGCTATTTATCTATCCTCGATGCGGTGCAGACAAAATCAAATGGAAGCGTCTTGTAATGCATCTTGTAACTCCAGGCTGTGTGTAAGAGAAGATGTTTTGCAGTTGTTTTTTTTTTAATACTCTAAACATGTTATGTATTGGTACATACTTTAATAATGGTTTCTATTTTATTTTCACTGCAATAAGGACATGGCTGGATCCAGTGTATATATTATGCCAAGATTACATTTGTGACAAGAATTATCATAATAAATTAGCTGCATGTACAACTTTCAGAATCTGGAGATACTGAGTTTTTACGATCTTCTGGCGATATCCATCGATAACGCCAGTGTCTGCTGAGTCAATGTCATTTGTTATTAATCAGATTAAGGAGGATTCGCATACAAATTCAGAAGAAAATCTATGCACATGTTACAAAAATACAAATTTACCTCCTTCTAGATGGAACATCTTGATAGAGACACAGCAGATCCGTATTTGAGCTCCCTCTCGGAAAACGAGAGTCACATCAATTGCAACGCTTTCCACAGTGTCGTTTTGTATTAGCCACATCACAAAGCAACGCATCTGGTCATTACTGTGAATGCTCTGCCCTAGAACTAGCTGTGTGACAGGTCACAGGTCATCATTATTATGTTTGTGTGTCCCCACTGCTAACATCGATGGTATAGTGGAGACAGTCTCTCCATTTCACACAGCTTCCATGAGACAATATTGTCTTAAAATAATTTCATAGGGGTTTCTCTTATCATTGGTGCTGTTCCCTTCCTTCTCCTTTCCTGCAAATCTTCATATACCTGTAAACACTAATCCTCTCCAAAACCCAGTCTGAGAAAAATCCCCAAATATGGGTAAAACCTCTGATTGAATGGGAGCCTCAGAAGGCTTAGGAAGCAGCATTTCTATCTCCTGGGTTATCTGGGGAAAAAACTTGAGCATAATTCAGGCTGTGGATTTTTAAAAATGACTCCTTTTGAGGAAGTTCTCATTTTTCTTTATAATTAAAGATTTTTAAACATAGAAAACCCTTCACTTGTTTCCATTACTGCCCATCTAGTGAAAAGGTAAGAAAACAATAACCTGGCTTTCCTTGCATAGCTCTGTCACAGCACTTAAAAAGCATGTTGGAATCTGGTAGACTGGAGCCCCAAGGGTAGGGAGGGAGGTCTAGTCCCCTGGTGCCACCACCTACTGAATTGTCTAGCCCACAATAGAGGCTCCATTCATACTGGATAGAAGTGATCTGAACTAAATGCTCCCAAAGAGAAAAAAAAAATCATTTTGTGTGCTGATAGAACCAGAATTAGGTTAAATTTAAAGTTTTGAGTCCCAGAAGGATTGTGGTCCTTAGAACTGAATTCCCTTAAAATAACAGCAATTTCACCTCTTTTGCCTAGGGTAGCAGAACCAACTCCTTGAAGGTGAAGAAATACTTCTTTAAGGGAACTTAAAGATGAAAAGTCCTAAAAATTATACTTTCACCTATTACCAATGCACAAAATGAGAAGAGTTTTTTCTTGGAGTGAAATGTTCACCTGCTTTCCTTTAGATTGGGATGCATGGACAGGACAGATCCTATTAGAGAGTGGAGTTGGCTGTTGTCTCTGTATTCATTTGATGTACAGGATCATAGGAGGCTTGATGTGAAGCCTGTTTTTTTTTCTTTTTTTACACATTTCCAAACATCAATTACATTTATTTTAGCTTGTTTTTACCTCTTCCTCCAAAGCAAATAATATTCAATCCTTGAATATGAAAACAAAACTTTAGAGTCATAATAACATTTATTGATTGCCTGTAGTATGTGTGCATATGTGTAGGGTTTTGCATGAGACAGAGAGAGGGCATAGGGATGTGTCATATGAGGTCATCCTTTGCAAGACAAGAGAGGAAGTCTTGCATATAAAATTCACTGTGCAGAGCTGCAAGGCTGAACAAGTTTAGGACCTGTCCTTTTTCTGTCTGAGGATGAAAGTCCCCCTCTTCCAGGCTCTGTGGGCATCCTTCCTGTTGCCTGGCCTGCCAACAAGTAGGCTACTCCAAGCCCTTCCCCAGTACACCTGTTCTCTGCTCTCTAATGACCAGCCTGCAAGGGTCAATAAGTCAGGGGGTTGGGAGCATAAGATCAGTTCTGACCCATGGCTCACTTTTCCATAGCCAGTCCTAGGGGGAGAAGTCAATAATCCTCCAATCCCACTATTTTTTTTTCCTTTTCCTCAAAGGACTTATGAGAAAGAAATCAGGTTAAAATTTATGAGAAGGGAGGCTTGGTCTGTTCAGTGCAGGCAGAGGAGAGAGAGAAGTAAGACTCTCCTCTTGGCCTTGTGACGATGAGCCCAAGGAACAGCAGGGCATTTTTAGCTCATCTTTCAGGAGTCATTTCCTGGATCAAATTTCCATTCAGCAAAGTAATCCCCTGGAAATGTCCTCTTCTATAGGAGATGGAGAATGAAAGGGAGAGCAAAATGATTTGTTAAAGATGACTGTCACCCGGGAGAATTAGAAATACGCTATGTTCGATAACCTTGATACCTTTAGGTCTGGACCCGCCAAGTTTGTCCTTGTCTGGTACAGATGACCTTGCCAGTCAGCAAACTGGGTGGAAGCAAGGAGTCAAGTCTTAGGATTTCCCCAGAGCCCATCCCCCTATTACTCATCAAGGCTTACATGGTCCCAGGCAGTGTACCAAGGGCTATCCTTATAATCTTTGGGACTTGCAATCACCCCATTATGCTGGCATGATCTTCATTATTATTATTAATTATTACCCTTCCTGTTTTACAGATGAGCTCAAATGGGTGATGTGACTTGCCCATGTACTCATAGATAGAAAATGATGGAGTTGTTAAATAAAGTTGATTATTATTATTTTTTTTCCTCACACACAATGCCACCAAACCTAGAGATTCAGTGTAACTAGCAACCGTTTCAGTATACACTGTCTGAAGATTTCGTCGCTGAGAAGCTAATTCTTTATCAGCTTTATAGGTTGGAAACTTGATTTATTTTCAGGGAAGCTCATTCTAAAAAGGATTTGAGATGGTCAAATTACCTACAGTTATAAAAGTCAACAGAAAATGAAATCAGGATAATGGAAAAATCAATCAGAATAGTGAAATAGAGCCATATTTAGAGTTTGCACCCAGAAATCCTACCCTGTTACGATTTGTCTCTGAGAATTCCAGATTCAAGCAAACAAGAATATGGTGAATTACAATATTTGTATTATTCATCAGACAAAACTATTCTTTCAGTAATCTTTTAATACTTACTAGGTGCCTGGCTCTAGCATGGGTGCTAGAAGATAAGCCCACCATACACTAAATATCACCAGAGAGTATTTCTTCCAAGGACCAACCTGGATCATCCTTATTTTGTCTCCAAGATGAGGTACAATCATGTGGCCATAACCACACCAGGGACTCAAGGGCAGAGCTTATCTCTGTATTGAGGTTTGAAAGAAATTTCTACTCAGATTCTCAAAAGGCAGCATAAATTCACAGTAAGATTCTGAGTGCCTCTGGGTAGATTAACTGCAGGAGAAGTACCATTCTCCATCCTTCCATATATCCATATCTTCACCAATTCTAGGTTCCCTTCTTTCCACACTCCTTAGGCTAGACTGGCCTTGTGATTTGTTTTGGCCAATAGGATGGGGTGAGAGTGACAATGTGCAGTCCTAGTCCTGAGCCTGGCCTCAAGAGGCCTTGCACACCTCTGCTCTCTCATGGACCCCTGCTTCTGGCCATGGGAACAAGGTAGCCTGGCCAGCTGGAGGTTGAGCAATCACAAGTAGCAGATGGAAGGCAGCTCACTTGCCCCAGGCAGGTCCCTCCACCAACCTGCCAAGTACTGCAGACACTTAGTAAGCCCAGCCAAGATCAGCAGACTGGTTGAGATTAGCAGAAATGCCCATTTGAACCATGGATTTAGAAGTAAAAATACACATGTAGTGTATGCCACTGAGATTTTGTGGCTGCTTGTTACACAGAATTATTGTGACAACAGATAGTGGCTATAGCCTTTTGGGGTATAACACCAACGCAAGGTTTACTTACATTTGTCCAGGGGGGAGGAGAGCAACTAGGGAGCATGAGGAGCAGCTTCCTGTGTAGTTTGATTCAGAGTTAAATAATAGAAAACCTTCAGGGATGGGTATTCTTTATGTCATTCTTTATAATATCATGGGAGGCATAATATCAGCCCCTCAAAAGGCATCTGTGCCCTAATCCCTGGAACCTGAGAGTATCTCACCTTTCATGGTAAGTGACCTTTGCTGATCCATTTAGGGTTAAGTGATGGGGGGACTGTTCTAGATTATTGGGTGTATCTAGTTTAATTATCAAATCCTTAAAACCAGAAAACTCTCCCTGCCTGTAGTCTATAGAAGGTATGACTACAGAAGAAAGGTGAGGGAGAGGCAGCATTACTGGTTTGGAACAGGGAGGGAGCAGCCATTGCCCAGGGAAAATGGGTATCTCTAAAAGCTGGAAGCAGCAAGGAAACAGATCCTCCCGTATGCAGAGCCTCCAGATCGGAAGGCAGCCCTGCTGATGTCTTGATTTTAGTTCGCAGAGACTGGTATCAGAATTCTGACCTCAAGGACTAGAAAATAATAAATTTATATTGTTCTGAGTCACCAAGTTTGTGACAATGTATTATAGCAGCATTAGAAAGCTAATACAAATTTTATTTTTGACAATCTTACTTTTGACTTTTAAAGTGGACACAAAAATCTAAGATCATATACTCTGGTAAAAACTTGTCTTCATAATATGTTATGTAGCTAATTAAGGACAGGTACATTTATCACCAACTCTTGAACAGTGGATGGTGGTGATTTAGTGCAAACACTAAGATGTTTGCAGATCAGATGTAAATCAAAACCGAAAGTATCTTGATTCAGTGATGACAAATACCACCGGTTGGAACTCCCTACTTAGAGTGCTCTGTGTGGCCTGGTCAGAAAATGTCAGACCCAAATTGGATGAAAACTCAAGGTTGTTGAACAAGTGGAAAATGGGGCAATGGAATGTCTTTCTCTATGTGACAAATGGATTTATAAAAAAGTCGACTGTTATCATTTTGGGTAGAACAGGAAGCTTTGGTAGAACAGGAAGCTTTGGTAGAACAGGAAGCGTCTCCCTAAGTATCTGATATAATTTGAACTTTATTTAGTTCAAATATATCAGTTTATTTATTTATATTATTATTAGTTTTTTGTTGTCACTGTGTATTGCTTCAATCATGCCTTGGTGAAATGTGAGTCATTACACAAATATAAATGACTATTACTTGTTTTGGTTGCTGCAGGTGTTGGTAATTTAATTATTTTTGTTGAATTTGGTCCTCAATGTGGTTGGATTTAGGCCCATTTTTTTTTTCCCTTGCTAGAATACCTCTCCAATTTTATGTTGGAGGTTAGTAAGCAAACTGGATTCCTAAGATCTTCAAAAGCTTCCTTTCAAGGCTGATTTTCTGAAGCATTCTGTATCTCTTTTGGATAGTATGGGACTTTTTTTTTTTTTTTTACTTTATTGCTTTTATAAATTCACCGTGAATCTCGTGCAATGTAAACCACAGCAAGCACTGGATTTGTATGAGAACTGGCGAGATAGTGTGTGCTGGTGTGTTCAGGAACCTAAAAGGTTCCTGCTTGACAATGGAGGCCTTGCAACAAACAGTCCTAAACAGACAATAAAATCGGAGATGGCACCATGAGGTAAAATAAATAGGAAAACTGCATTCCTCAAAGACTTCTTAAATGAATTCCAGCCCCATGAACCTTACTAATTGTTCTCATTCTTTACAACTCTGTATATTCTTTGTCTTACAGTCACTGCAATTTAAATTACCTGAATGCATCTCAGCAAGATTAAACAGAGATGTAATAAAGATAAAATAAAGAATTCTTAGTGAATGGATGCTTTAGAAAGGGAACAATGTGAAAATACTATAGTAATATTGTCCCAACTAGACAATGAATTTGAGAGATGCTTTATTATAAAACTAGATGAGGGAAATGATCAGAAAGCAAACACAGGAAAAGCTTAGACTATCAGGAGGCATGCAAGGTGTGACTCCCAAGCTCTAAATATTAAAATATGGGCAGAGACAAGGGCATCTACCTGGACTTGGTATATTTAAATATCTGGAATCTTGGATGGCTATGATATTTAATTACACTCTTACATTTAATGAATTGCACCAGGAAAGGTTCTGTGTTAACCTGGAAATAACCTGTTCTAATTGTAAATGCTGAACACGCTTTGTGTGTTATTTTGCTATAGAATAGCTTATAGATAAAATTAATAAAATAATTATTTAAAATTATTGGCAAGTAGTATGATATTCTAAATGATGTTACTAATATACATCCAAATTTGTATACAAATTTTTAATCTAATTATGCTTAAAACCCAAAAACATAACACATACAATATGGAAGGCTAACTGAAAGGTAGATTTATGTCGTCTATCATCCAAAGCTGTCTCTGTAGACTCCCTGGCATTGTGTATGTTCTAAAGACCCCTGCTCGAATATAATGGTGATCACACACAGAGTAGGTGCTAGAAAAGCCCACATGCCACTCTCTTGAAAAAATTTAGTCTTGTAAACGATACCATCCTGGTCAATTTTGAGGTAGAAAGTTACTAAACACAGAGCTAGAAAGAAATATGCATAATTAGCTCTTATGAACAGGTACCGCCAGCCTCTAACTCCAGTAGACCACCACACAAACACACACACACACACACACACACACGCACGCATGCACACACCCAGAGACTCGTTCAATGTATTTCAGTTGCTTATAGTACTGTACTTGGTTTAGATGATGGCATCTAACTCACTTTGCAAAGTACGTAGGCTACAAGAATGGACACAAATTCTCTTAACTACAGATAAACTCAATCATGAAAACTAGTAAGTCATCATTCCTCTTGCCATGTTCTTCTCCTTTTCCCTGTCACCTTTCCTTTTTTTTTTTTTTTGTCCTGTTCCAGTCATCCTTTCTTTTTTATCTTCTGTTAACCATTAGAAACTCTCTAATATCCTTAAATAAAACATACATGTAGTAGTAATTGCCACTTGGTAGGGCATGAGGGGTGGGCTCTGATGTAATTCTACATTATTCAACATTAATTCACATTCAACATTAATTAATTAAGCACCAAGCATGAGTTTTGAGCCAGGCCCTCCATGTACAGTGGTATAATTTGTGCATTGACAAAGGTTTAGGCCAGATGAGCTTGGAAACTGAGGACTTTGGCAATGGTCTTTCTTGACCTTTTAACCTGAAGGAGGCTCTGCCCACATGGGGAAGAGGTGTCTTTTAATTTATAGCAAGAGGGTGTCTGGGGGCCAGTTCTGTGACCTCTGTCTGCCTGAGGGAGTGGGGTGTGGGTGGGCACCTTTTAAAATCTCCCTGGGCAGGCTAAGATGACACAGACTTTAGAGTGCACTGTGTTACCTTTCCTGGAGCTCCTCATTATTCCCGTGATGAGAGTTTAACCTTGTATTTATGCCCCAAAAGTTCCAGCAGATCAAGCTCCCAATCTTTTTTATGAGCCTGGCCTCTAGGGAGCCAGATTTTCTTTTCCGACTGTACCACTGAACCAACTGGCTGAAGAACCCTTGTGTGAGATTGGAAGGCACTTTATAGAAAGCCATTTCTCCAGGTAAGCTTAGGTTCCAGAATGGCCCCACACATTACTGCCCCTTTAACATAATACCGCTTTTTAACATTTCTTTTCTCTTATTTAGTCCCTAAAGATTTAGAATTAACTTGAATAAATTCTACTAATCTGAGACAGTGTTTTCAAAATCTTTTTATCCCTCCAAGTACTTCACACATACTAAAGGCTTAACACACATTTGTGGAATAGAAGAATTTACACAGACATATGCATAAAATACATATTAAGTATTAAAGTAATCCTTAGCATCAAGATTTTTCATTTATGACTTTACTCATCGAAGTATTTAATTTTAAGACAGGATTTTATTCTAATTGATATTTCCTGGTTTCTCCTTTTTGTTTATTCAAAAATACTAGCAGACTTACTAGTAGGAAGTACAAGTATCTCCTGAAGTGTAAAGAAACAGTTTTCTGGGGCTGTCATGAACACATAGCTGTGGAAATGTAATGTGGCCTCTTGTCCCCTCCAAGAACTATCACTCTCCCATTCCATTTAAGAAAGGTGGATTCCTGGGTCACTCTGGAAAACAGTGCAGAGATTCCACAAAAAGTTAAAAATCGAGCTACCCTAATGACCCAACAGTTGCACTACTAGATTTTTGCCCAAAGGATACAAAAATATTGATTGGAAGGAATACGTGCACCCTGATGTTCATAGCAGCATTATTTACAATAGCCAAATTATGGGAAGGGCCCAAGTGTCCATCAACTGAGGAATGGATTAAGAAGATGTGCTATTGATACACAATGGAATACTATTCAGCCATATAAAGAATGAAATATTGCCACTTGCAACGACATGGATGGAGCTAGAGAGTATTATGCTAAGCAAAATCAGAGAAAGAGAAATACCATATGATTTCACTCATATTTGGAATTTAAGAAACAAAACAGATGAACATGGGGGGAGAGAGAAGTAACAGACTCTTCAGTACAGAGAATGAACTGAGGGTTACTGGAGGCGAGGGGGGGGCGTGGAGGGATGGGTTAGATGGGTGACGAGGATGAAGGAGGGCACTTGTTGTGATGAGCACTGGGTGTTGTACGTCAGTGATGTATCAATCATTAAGTTCTACACCAAAACTAATATTACATTATATGTTAACTAACTGGAATGTAAATAAAAACTTGAAAGGGAAAAGAAAGAAAGAAAGATGGACTCCTTAACCCTTTAAAGTGAGTATTCTTAAAGCCTTCAATAGTATTCTTGAGCATCCAGGCACTGATGGGAAATAAGATGGGAACTCCCAGTGTTCCACTGAGGAGAGACTCTGGAGACTGGGTTGTGAGGTTTCTCTCCTCAGAGGCCCCCAGTGGATTTTGGGCGGCATACATATAGTTGGTCCCACCAACACATATTGGTGTCTTTATATCTGGGAGTCTTCAAGAACATCTTGATACAAAAAGTTGCTATAAGATACATGAGTTGTAGATTCTAGTAAGAAAGGTTTGAGGTTAGATCCTGAGTAACTTCTTGTTGGTAAAGGTAATTAAATGTTGCTTCAGAAGATGATTTAATTATCTCCTAAGTAAAGGAGAGTCTTTGGGCGCCTGGGTGGCTCAGTTGTTGAGCATCTGCCTGTGGCTCAGGTCGTGATCCTGGGGTCCTGGGATTGAGTCCTGCATCAGACTCCCTGCAGGGAGCCTGCTTGTCCCTCTGCCTATGTCTCTGCCTCTCTCTCTCTCTCTCTCTCTCTCTCTCTCTGTGTCACTCATGAAAAAAAATGCCAGATTTCAAGTTGTACTACAAAGCTGTGGTCATCAAGACAGTGTGGTACTGGCATAAAAACAGACACAGAGATCAATGGAACAGAATAGAGAACCCAGAAATGGGCCCTCAACTCTATGGTCAACTAATATTTGACAAAGCAGGAAAGACTATCCAGTGGAAAAAGGAAGTCTCTTCAATAAATGGTGGTGGGAAAATTGGACATCCACATGCAGAAGAATGAAACTAGACCATTCTCTTACACCAGACACAAAGATAAACTCAAAATGGATGAAAGATCTAAATGTGAGACAAGAATCCGTCCAAGTCCTAGAGGAGAACACAGGCAACACCCTTTTTGAACTTTGCCACAGCAACTTCTTGCCAGATACATCCACGAAGGCAAGGGAAACAAAAGCAAAAATGAATTGTTGGGACTTGATCAAGATAAAAAGCTTCTGCAGAGCAAAAGAAACAGTCAACAAAACTAAAAGACAACCTACAGAATGGGAGAAGATATTTGCAAATGACCTATCAGATAAAGGGCTAGTTTCCAAGATCTATAAAGAACTTATTAAACTCAACAGCAAAAAACAAACAATCCAATCATGAAATGGACAAAAGACATGAACAGAAATTTCACAGAGGAAGACATACACATGGCCAACAAGAACATTAGAAAATGCTCTGCATCACTTGCCATCAGGGAAATACAAATCAAAACCACAATGAGATACCACCTCACACCAGTGAGAATGGGGAAAATTAACAAGGCAGGAAACCACAAATGTTGGAGAGGATGCGGAGAAAAGGGAACCCTCTTACACTGTTGGTGGGAATGTGAACTGGTGCAGCCACTCTGGAAAACTGTGTGGAGGTTCCTCAAAGAGTTAAAAATAGATCTGCCCTATGACCCTGCAATTGCACTGCTGGGGATTTACCCCAAAGATATAGATGCAGTGAAATGCCGGGACACCTGCACCCCGATGTTTCTAGCAGCAATGTCCACAATAGCCAAACTGTGGAAGGAGCCTCGGTGTCCATCGAAAGCTGAATGGATAAAGAAGATGTGGTCTATGTATACAATGGAATATTACTCAGCCATTAGAAATGACGAATACCCACCATTTGCTTCAACATGGATGGACCTGGAGGGTATTATGCTGAGTGAAGTCAAATTGGAGAAGGACAAACGTTATATGGTTTCATTCATTTGGGGAATATAAAAAATAGTGAAAGGGATTAAAGGGGAAAGGAGAGAAAATGAGCGGGAAATATAAGAGACGGTGCCACAAAATGAGAGACTCCTAACTCTGGGAAACGAACAAGAGGTGGTGGAAGGGGAGATGGGCGGGGAGATGGGGTGACTGGGTGATGGGCATTGAGGGGGGCACTTGACAGGATGAGCACTGGGGATGAGCGTATATAGTATATGCCAACGTATGCTATATGTTGGCAAATCGAACTCCAATAAAAAATATACAAAAAAATTGAAAAAAATAAAATCTAAAAAAAAAAAAAGTGAGTCTTTGTCTTGAATGATTAGGTAAAGTTTATGTGAGGGTGGACAATGATTCTTGGAAATTAGACCAAAATTGAGGAAAAACAAAAGCCAAATAAATAAAGCCTTCCTTAAAACCTTTATTCTGCGTGCTAAGGGAGAATGAAGTAATTGCTTGGCATACAGTTTTACCTTAGAAGGCAAAAACCTTGTTTCACTTTATTTGAATTAGTGTTTCTAGGTTATCAAGAATCATCTTAAAAAAAAAAAAAAGAATCATCTTGTTTCAATAATCTTAATTTAGGAGTCCGTTATTTAAAACAGCTGTTGTGCAGCAGTGTGGCACACAAGCCACAACCGTCAGTTTCATTTTGGGTCCCTCCTCAAGTCAAGTACATCTTCCTGTTCAAGTACAATGCATTTAGGAAAGGGTCTCACTATCCAACATCTGACTTGAGTGAGAGTTGGTGATGGATGCCTGAGGAATGTAAAGATAATGGAGTGGTGCCCCAAGGCTGTTATTGAAACCCTTCAGAGGCCTAACCTGGTAGCACAAATGGGTCACCTTGCTGTCCTGAGCAAGTCATCTGCTTTAGTGACAACAGAGCAGGCAAGGAAACTCAGAAGCTCAGGTGTGGAAGAGACCTTTCTGCAGGAGCAAACAGGTACCGGGGAGATTCAATAACTTACCCATCACCTCACAGCCCTGGGACAGAGACAAGGCTGGTCTCTCTTTAAATTCATACCATTTTAGTTTTGAGTGATAAGACATCTAAGCCTCCATATTTAAGCTAAATATGATCTACTTATTTATACAATGGGGCAATTCGACTTAAGTGAGGTTACTTTGAAAAGGTCTGTTCTGTATCTAAGTCATCTTCTCCAAAGGAAGGCATAAATAATATTTTCCAAATCAAGACACATTTATAAAAATTATTATCTCTAGCTAGAACTCTGCAAGAGTTAAATATCCTTTAATATATTTCTCACATGTGGGAAGTGGTGATTTAATTGCTAACATTTTGATAATGAAGGGAAAGATCATTTGATAATAATTAATGCCAATCCTCCCAGGACCATTTCCATTTACATGGTGTGTAAACAAAATAATGGAGGAACATTAACCTGTTTCTTAGAGCACCGAAAGCTTATTAGATATAAGAACCAAAGAGCAGCAAAGAGCATTTTATGTAAGAAGTAGTTTTTAAAAACTTTCTCCATTTCGTACACATATTTTTTTCTTTTAAAGATTTATTTATTTGAGAGAGAGTGAGCATGAGACAGAGAGCACTGGGAGAGATCACTACTGAAGCCGAAGGCAGACTAACCACCCAGACACCCCTATTTCACGCACATTTCTTATTCAGTTTTGAATAAGTGCATGAGTTTCTTGCCATCCCTCAAATTACCACTCGAGATGTCCTCCCCAGAGGTGCTCTTGGACAGCAGGGGAAAGAGTACGCATGCTCTGACTTGTCTTGAAGTCAAAGGCCAGAATCGAGGTGCTAATTTAGAAATTTTCTGAAGATGCATATTCTTGGTTCAGTGTAAAAGTGTGATTCTTCACCCAGACCTACCCCAAACCGTCCAGAGAAATGTATCCTCCTTACCCTGTGACTGCATATCAAATTCTGTAACAGACACTCTGGTTTGAGAATCACATACTCACTTTTTTTATTTTCTTAAGTCCCCTCCCCGAGACCAGCTGGGGTTGAACTGCTTCAGTCTGTCTATAATAACAGGTGCAAGTCCTCTTACTTCCTTGCAGAGAAAAGACTGTTAGGCTGCTCTTCTTCCAAGAGCAAACCAATTCTTGGAGAGCTTCAACTATTACCTTTCTACCGGTAACTCTCACATCTTCAAAATGATCCTAATACATCAAATTTCAATTTCATATTTCCGGCTACCTGCAGGATATGTTATCACTTCAGACAGAACATAGCACTCATCACCATTTGATATACTGTTTATTTTACTCAAATGTAAGTTCCATAGGTTCCATTATTTGCCCTGGCCTTAGAAACTACTGTGCAAACCCCCCAGCAGGCTTGCTGAGGAACTCCCCACACTCACATATCCTAGAGATGTGGTGATGGAAGAAGTCAACTCTATGAGCCCGAAAAGGCCCCAAGGCATGGAGTCCAGTAAATTCACCAATAAAAGGAGGAACCTGGTGGAATCAGAAATAGGTTCAAAAGGTGAGGATGTGGCACTTGTTTCTCTCTGGGGAGCTGTGTGTCTGCACATACACATACACCCCCGAGATGTGCACGGGAAGCTTTGGGCCACTGCAGGTCTGTGTCTCACCCACAGACTTGGATCATATCACCTGATTGTATTAAATCAGATGAGTGCCCATTAATTTGCTTCACCTGTTGCCCCTGACAACAACACTCCCTGGAGGAAAGCCTGGGCTGAGACAGTGGGTGATGTTCAGCGGTGTCCCAGGTGAGCCCGCTGCAGGTTGTAGACCCCAGGGCAGGCAACTACCTTGTTTGTTCCCACCAGCCTCGTGCCCTACGCCAGGGGAAGCCCACCTAGCATGGAGTGCAGGGAGGGTACAGCAGAAGCCAAGCTGTGAGTCACAGGGGGAACACACCCCACACCTCTGGTCCTGGGAGGATTGAAGCTGGTGTGAGGATGCTGATGTGTGGCCAGTGCCAGGTGTTAGAGAGAGCCACTCTGTGTTCCTGCAGGAAGTTGAAGGGGACCTTGCATGTGGCAAAGGATGAGCCATCAGGGGAGCATGCAAACCTGCTGTCAGGTTTGGCAAAGGCCACCAAGTGGGGAGAATGGGAACCAACAGGAAAACCGGGAATGCTTCCTGCAACCCTTCTGCTCCTGGTGCCCCTGGGAGGGGAGAGAAGTGTGGCATCTGGTGCACTGCACCACGGAGGCAGTGCCCATGGGCACAGCTCCAGAGGACTGGGGAACGAGGAAAATCCAGGCTCCTGCCAGCTCCAGGGTGAGGGGGATCCAACACCCACCCATGGACGCATCCTGCCTGCCCCTGTTTGCAGCAGAGCACCCACCCCTGGGAGGGGCAGGGTCCGGGGAAGTTCACAGGCAGCCTGCCAGAGAGGGAACTTCTAAACTCTAATAGCGGATTTGCTAGTACATGACCTGAGTCCTATTTTGCAGGCTTAGGAAATTGAGTAGTTTAGGGATGAAAAAAAGAAGAAGACTAGAAAAGAACGGCTTTGAGAAATATTCTGGAACTTTTACAATTTGTCCTACTTTTAGGAGTAAGTAAAAGTCTCTGTAACCAATCAAGAGATCTAGAAAGGGCACCAAGGGAATTAGATTCCAGAAGTTTTTAATCAAGAAGGGGTTTTGGTAAAAATGTCTAAAAAGTTTCACTTTCATACTCTTCCTTGTGGTATGAATGGTGTGTGTGTGTGTGTGTGTGTGTATGTGGTATATGGGTGTGTGTAATGTGTGAATATGGTATGAGTGTGCTGTGGTTTGTGTGGATGGTGTGAGTGTGGTATAGTGTGGGTATGGTGTGGGTATGGTATGTGTGTGTGGTATGAGTGTGGTACGGTGTGAGTGGTATGGTGTGAGTGTGGTGTGAGTATGATATGGTATGTGAGTGTGGTATGCTATAGAATATGCAGTATGAACGTGGTGTGGTGTGTGTGTAGTGTGTGTGTGAGTGTGGTGTGAGTGCAGTATGGTATAGTATACGTGGTGTAAGGGTGGTATGATGGATGTGTGGCTTGTGTATGTGGAGTGGCGTATGGTGCAGTGTGTGTGTGTGGTGTGTGTAAGTGTGATACGGGTTTGTGTGTGTGAGGTGTGTTGTCTGTTCAGGAACTAGGGAGGTCAGTTCCAGGATGGACCGTGATTCTCAAAACACTGCCAAATGGTTGGGAGACATTTAAAATATCTAGGGTTATTATACATTTTAGTTTGTGCTTCTTACTTTTACATTTTTAAAATAGCTTTCTTTAGGAAAACACACTCTTGCTAAGTAGAAAGTCACGCGGATTAGAGAAGAGAGATGTTCACGTGGCGACATGCCTGCAATGTCATTGTCACCGCTCCCCAGCTCCCAAAGCTTAGAGAGCTTCACGCAATGAGTCTTTCACTTTATCCTGTTCACTGAGTGTGCGGACGCTGAGATACCCACGCAGAGAGGGTGGCTGGCACCGTCCACTCCTTGCCACCTGCTATTCCCCAAATATTATTAAAAAAAAAAAAACCCTACAATTACCAGCTGGAAATGTTTTTGCCTGAGGGACTTTTAAATAGGAAATCCTCTTATACAATTTTATGTGTGTTGGATACCATGGTAAGTGCTGAGAAAACGAAGAGGAATAGTTGATTTTGAAGACTATTAAGTATGAAGCACTTAGTTTTATTTATTTATTTATTATTATTTTAAAAAATTTTGTTTATTTATTTGAGAGAGAGACAGAGCATGGGGGCAGGGCCAGAGGGACATGCTGAGCATGGAGCCTGACTCGGGGTTCGATCATGACCTGAGATCATGACCTGAGCCAAAACCCAGAGTCAGGTGCTCAACTGACTGCCACCAGACACCTCAGCACTGGTTTTCAG
Source organism: Canis aureus (assembly GCF_053574225.1). NCBI lineage: Eukaryota > Metazoa > Chordata > Mammalia > Carnivora > Canidae > Canis > Canis aureus. The sequence goes on from NC_135611.1 coordinate 50,578,998, forward strand.
ATAAAAGAATAAAAGGAAAAAAAATAAAAGAATAAAAGGCAGTAAATTGTGTAGCATAACAAAGATAGGTGAATAAATATTATATAGTGTACATTGAATTGTTATTACACATTCTCTTTTAAACATTATACAGAATGTGGTTGTGAATTTGTCAATTCCTGAATAGCCTCTAAACTTCGAGAGGGATCTAAATCTTCCACAGTCTTAAGGTATCCATTGGGAGTGAAATTAATATTACGAAACTAGACTCCCTTAAATGTCTGAAAAACTTTTGTACAAAACAAAATAGATAAATGGTTTTGCAAGGTTGTTAGGAGGGTTAGACTGATTGGAGATAACACTGGCCACAATGGTCTTGGTGATGTGGGAGTGCTGGAATGGGAGGCTCTGGGTGGACTGGGGGGTGGGGAGGATGCTGATGCCTTGGCTGCCTGCAGAAGCAAGGCCTAACCAGAGCCAGAACCCTGTACCCAAAACTGAGAAGAGAACACTTCAGGGCAGCGCCTCACACACAGCCAATAGGTTTCCCCAAGGAAGGCAATCTCCTGAGCTACAGCTCATCATATAATTGCCGAGCAAGCTCCTGACCACTTGGTCATGGAGTGGTACCATGGCATGGTACCGCCTGATTCGAACCCATATACGCTCAAAGAAACTCCTGAAAAAAAATTTTTTTAATGTGCCTCAGTTTACCTTTTAACAGTGACTTCAGGAATTTCCCCTTTCCATCCATACGCCATGCTGGCACTAAATTACTTTTCCAGAAGCTCTGGTCATGCTTCTGCCTCGAAAGGCCCTACCTGGTCTCCCAGGTCTGAGAAAAAGTCTCATATCCTACCTGCAACCCATGAGAGCCCCCTGAGCCTCGACCTCCCTCAGTCACCTGCTCCTTACTCCCCACTCAGGTCTTTGCAGTCCCCACCTTCTGGGCCTTCACCCTGGTGGATTCCCAGTGCCCAGGAGGGAACATTTCTTCATCCTTCCAGGCCTTTAATGAAGCCCCCACCCTCAGTTGTTCAGAGCTTTCTCTTGTGTTGCTGGAGAATTCAATGTCAGCTACACGTACATGCTAGAAACCCCTGCTGGACACTGAGGATCTGAAAATGAATAGGCTGCAGCCCTATTCACCCCATCAGGGGCCCACAGATTAACTGGGGTAAATGGTTTGTGAACAAGCAAGGTGGCAAGTGTTAAAACGAACCATGTTCAAGGTGCTACGGGAGCTGGGCAAGCATGCCCTGAACTCTGCTGAAGTTCCATGGCACATAATTTGGCATGATTCTCTACTGCCATATGGGTATGCTGTTTTGTGCATGTGCGTCTTGTTTTCTCATTTGCTTCTGTGTTCCTTGAGCGTGGCACTGTGTTATTGCCTCTGTGTGCCCACAATGCCCTGTACAGTGTCACATACGTACCGGACGGTCAATTACTGCCCGTAGAATAAATAAATGATTTTCCCTTACAAGTATTACTGACTTATTTTAAACAGAAGGAAGGATCTATTGAATATTTTTTCTCCCCAGTGAATGTTTCTTATTAGAACAGCTTAGTTGCTGAAAACAGCATGATTTCTAGTGATTGCAGGAGAAGAATAAAAGCTAAAACTCCTAGGACTACTGTGGCAAATGTAAATCAGAAGCTGATATTAACTCCAAGTGAAGTCTCATACTCAGTTTGTAACTCCAAAAGCTTTAATCTGTGGTATGGGTGGTTCTTATATAGTGAAGCGGTACATTTGCATGTAAAATTAGAACAAAAAGATCAGTGTGTGAAAACTTCAGTCCAACCAGGGCATTTTCTGGAATTGTACCCATACTCTCAGTTTTTGGCAATCCTGAATGCTAACTATTTATCTGCACCAATTCAGACAATTATTGTGGCAACACCTTTGAATGTAAGGGCTGAAAACCACTTTATGGGTATTTTTTTTTTTAAGATTTTTATTTATTTATTCATGAGAGACACACACAGAGAGTGAGAGAGAGAGAGAGGCAGAGACACAGGTAGAGGGAGAAGCAGGCTCCATGCAGGGAGCCCGACCTGGGACTTGATCCCGGGTCTCCAGGATCACGCCCTGGGCTGAAGGCGGCGCTAAACCACTGAGCCACCCAGGCTGCCATCTTTATGGATATTACTGAGAGATGGAGATCTAATTTTTCTGCCTTTGGAGAGAAAAAGTGAAAGACATGTATTGTTTAAAGAAAAAATCACCAGGCAAGGACCTGGTGTTGTTAGAAATAAAGTGGTATTCTGCTCAAGATGTTTTTCCTGCATGAAAATAGAAAACTCTGAGAATGAATATAAGGGGATGGTATTTGAGTGAGGATGATAGGATGGAGAGGACTTATGGCAGATGTGGGAGAGACTGACCTCTACCCCCCACCATCCATTTGCCCTGTCCTATCTGGTAATAGTTTAGTTGGACACATGGTACCCACTGCCTTTGGGGCTCGCTGTGTGGCCATGTAACTAGCTTCTGGCCTGGGGGTATGAACGGTGTGGGTTTTAAGGAGTGGAATGTCCTCCTCTTCCCTGACTCTTTGGCACCATGTATGAGGGCAACTGAGGACTTCGTGGGACAGAGCCAGCATCCAGGCTCAAGATTTTTATGAGAGAGAAATAAACTTCCGTCTAGTTAAGCCACTGCTGTTTTGGGTCTCGATCACACACCATGGAACTGATGGCTGAATAATATAACGGAATGCATGACAATCCATTTAGCCAGAAGGAATGAGGAGAAATTGTTTATTGCTGATTTTAGCTACGGTGGATACACAAAAATATTATGGGATAGATATAATCTGAAGGATATAATGTTTGCTACTAGAAAGGCCTTATCACATAGCTCTTTATGTTGTTATCTGCCCAGAGTTCTGTCCAAATGAATTCCTTTGGTCATTTTTAAGATAATGCCCATGGACCAGTTAAGAGATTTTGGCTAGAAAAATAGCCCGATTCAATGGACTTAAATAGAAAGGAAAGGTATTCTCTCCCATAACATGATCCAAAAACAGAGTGGCTTTTGAGCTACTTAGCCCAGTAGCCCAGTCAAGGTCAGAAAGACCTGGATTTTTCCCCAAACCATTATAAGTAAGGGCCATGGGAATAGAAGACTGTTCGGTCACTCAGGATTTTCTACTGATTTGGGTATGAGCCAAGCTATCCTCCCCAAAGGGGAGGATACCTGAAGAAAACTCAGTGTTCTGTGAGCAAGAACAAGAGGGAGATGGGTGTCAGAGGGAAATCTCCACTGTCCACTACAACCTGTCTATGCAGCATTCCAACCATGACCTGCTGGGAGCTCACCCCGGCTGGGGGTGGCCAGGCGCTCTGGGGTCATGCTCCAGCCACAAGCAGTCTTATTTGTGGAGGCAAAGTAAGCAGCCTGTTGAGCAGACATCTTGCTGATTGTTTTCTTAGTTTTCTAGGGGTAATTTGTGTCCTTTGCCAATTTACAACTGTATGTCAATAGTACTGAAAATGGTGTTCAAGATATGAAAGGCATGCCCGGCAAATGTTTGAGCTATACCATATTGAACTGTAATGCTTTTCCAAGATTGTACTAAAACAATCTTTGGCTTCTTTAGAATGAACTAAAAATTCGTACAGCAATGGGGCCTCCAAACAACCAATTTCCAGACCTTTTAAAAATCTGCTGTGTTCATAATGGGAGGCAGTTTTTATCCAGCTCTCTATGGGAAGTTCCAGGTCAATAGACCTAGTCTAACAAAGATCTTATCTCCTTAATCCCATCATTCTACTTCAGCCTTTCTTACTGATTAAGCAACTCTGACACTTTTCAATAATACAATACAGCTTCTACAAGAGCCAGGCCATGTCTTCACATAAAGCAGACTTTCAGAAGTTTCCTCTGATGTGGATTTACTTCTTTGCAAATAGCAGCCATCTTCTGAATAGAGCTCTGTTTTCTACTCCCTCTTTACATGTTAAATGATTTACGTGAATGGTCTAAAGAAGGCTGACAAGTAAGTGGGTGATTTCTCTTCTAGGAGGCACCTATTCCAAGCACTTCATATTCTTGAAACATCCAGCAAGTAAAATTCCATCCTATTTCTGCAAAGGACTAACTTATTACCTGATTGGACTCAGTATCTCTTCTTTTACTGTGTCCTCCAAATAATTGGAAAGTGCCAATTTGCCGGCTGGCATACATGAAGAGCTTCAAGTTCACAGAGAAAGAGAGGGAGTAGCGAACACTGGGCATTTGCTCAAAAATTCTTTAGGGATAGGTGACATTCTGTAAGTGGAATGGGTTCTATCTGTGGAAGTAGCTGCAGAAATAGCTAATTCTGATTTCCTTTGAATTATGGACCTGTCTGTTTAACAGTAACACCTTGAGAGGAGCTGGAAAAAAAATCACGTGACATTAAATTCCCAGCTGTCACTGCATGCTGGACAATAAATCACCAAGGCTTTGGGAAGAAGAATACATGTCAGGAACAATATTATTTCTAAAAGAGAGTGGCGAGGGGTATGGATGGAGGAAAAAACAGGCTTTCTGGGCCTGCTTCTATGAAAAGGGTAAGAAAATTGCTTTCTTTTTGGAAGTGAGTGCAGTAATAGGTCCACTTGACAAATTACTTTCTAGAGCACATCAGATCGTGTTATCTCCCTCTGTAAGGATTCCTTCTTGTTTTCATCCTTCTTCTGACCGTGGTTCAGATGGGGCAAAGCTTTTACATTTGGCCTGTGCCTCATCCATGGGCTTCTATAGTCTTAATTTCTTTTTCCTTCTCCTTGAAAAAAATTCTTAAATAAAATCAACATGAAATGAATCTTTTTCTCTGGTCACAATATAGACATTTAAATAGATGGATGGACAAAAGCCTGGGTCACAGGCTCTGGTAGGTCTTTCAGGTATACTTCCTATGAGTCTCCAGTCTAGGGAGAAGGTGGGAGTTAAGATCATGTTGGGTCAGTTCAGATTTGCCTGGGGCAGCCTTCAAGGTCCTCTCCTTGGGCCTCATCCATTCTGTGCTGAAGAGGCAAAAGACGTTTGAGGACCTCACCTGGTGGAATCTTTGGGCCCAATGAATGTAAAGCAGGGAAAGAGTTAAGGCTGGGATCCAGGGAACACAGTTTATGGATCCATCATAGTCCCCTGGGGACCACTGACAACACCAGCCACTTGTCTTCACCCAGGAAAAGCCCTGTCCTTGTGCAGGAATTTTCACAGAACTCATCTAATAACCTAGAGACGTAGCTTTTCCAGGGGAACGTCTGACCAGTGGTGAGAAATGCATTACCCTCGTGCTAAGTGCCTGTTTTGCTTGGGCCACATTGTACTGTCTCAATTTCATTGAAAATAGGTATAAGCAAAAACAAAACAAAACAAAAACAAACAGAAAACAAGAAAACACACCATTAAGACTAGAATTCCTAGACTACGAATTTGTGCAAGGTACCATCAGAAAATATTTGCCTATAATTTGGGAACTACTTAAACTACTTTAAAGCGACACAAAAATTAAAATTCACGTATTTGCATGACTGTTCAATGCATTTGCTGACATGTTTCATAGAACTTATTTTGAGATCATAAATTAAATTTCCTAGCAGACTTCACTCCCACTTTTCTTAAATATGTCATTCAACTAAATCAGTATGACAGTAGAGTATGCTCTACACAAATTAATGCTTGAAAGATGCCAAACCGGACCACCTGCATCTCTAGCTCCTTTGAGTGAATGGTAGCAAGTGTTTACAATTTGGTTTCCCTGTCCTTGATCTTTGCTGATGGAAGCCACATTTCCTCTTCCCTAGTCTAAGCCCAAAGATAAACTATGTCTGAAATGGTGTCAAATTCTACCTAATTTAGTTATTGATTACCTCGCTTTTATTTCTAACAAGTACCATTGCTATCTTTTTTTTTTAAATAAGAAGCTTAAGAAACAAAGAAGTAATTCATAAAGAAAATTCTCTGTTATAAAAAGTAAAAGTAATATGTCAACATGTTTAGAAACGTCAAACATTACAGAAAGTTATAAAGTAAAAGACAAAAACTTTCTTTCCTATATCCCCACTTTCTCTATCCAAAGGCAACCACTGTTAATGATTTCTTTAATGCTTTCCAGAAATTATTTTATGTATTTACAAGTATTGATCATTTTTTTCTTGCTCTTTTTACTTAATCCTATATATTAAAAATTGTTCCATATCAACACACAGGTTGACCTTATTCTTTTTAACAGGATGTTTTATTCTATTGTATAGATATGTCAAAATTATACTTAACCATGATGATATTACTGAAAATTTGTTTCCATGTTTTTACCTATTACAAAGCATTGCTACAAAAAATATCCTCCACAAATATCCTGATAAATCTTTGTGATTATGTCCATAAGGTCTATTTCTAGCAGGATCACGTGACTATTACACCTATTGGAGCAGGTGTAAGGATTTTGCAACCCAAGTTAGGACACAGAACTTTGATCTCCAAGGATGATTCTGTGATAGGGCTGAAACATGATCATAGCCTTATAATCCTGAGTGTAAATATCACCACAAAGGATGAAGTGAGAATCAGAAAGTATAAGGAAGCAACTGAAACAATGATTTCAGATCCCTGAGGCCATTCTCTAAAGGCAGAGTGAAGGTAAATCAAGAAACCCCAGTGCACAGGAAGGAAGGGATGATGGCCCCCAGGCCCTAGATCAATTATGTTGGAGGATTTAGCTCCTGCAGGGGCTGCTGTCCAGGAAAGCTTATGAAGAGAAAAGAGCTGGAGGCAAATCAAAAAGACGAGGGCATAATGTGTATTTATGAGGCTTCTACCACCAGGTGATAGAAGCCTGAGAAATAGTGGGGGGTAAAAAAATAATTAGTATAATGAGGTGAAGCATGACTCTCTGTCCCCAAGATCTACCAATGGCCTCTGGGAAGGCCAGGGAAGGGAGGCCCACCATTCAGAATGCCAGGTAGGGTAACTTGTCTGGTCACCTTGCACATTGCACAAGAGCACATTGTTGTGGGCCAGGCCCAGAGAAAACAAGAATTGTTTTCCCACGTCCCACATTGTTGGTGACTGCATGTGTCAATGTGCTGCAGCCATTTCTGGCTGCATAGAAAACAGGAACCTCCAAAACCCACAATTCCTTCCTCATTACTATAATGTCCTATGCAGTTAACCATTTATGAGGTTGACTATGTTAATACCTACTATGTGCAAATATATTGTTTACCATAGTATCATTTCTTCTATGAAGTTTGAAAATCATGTTTCATTGAATACAAATCACTTGAAGGCAGTGATCACCCACAACTGTAACATTTCATCCTATCTTGTTTATGGATCTGATACCCACAGAATTATATATATGGCAATAGCTGCTTAAGACAATGGAAAAGTTTTCACTATAAAAATATGCAGTGTCAAAAATACATCCACAACCAATAGGGTATACATTTTTTATAAAAATAACATTTTGGGGATCCCTGGGTGGCGCAGCGGTTTGGCACCTGCCCTTTGGCCCAGGGCGCGATACTGGAGACCGGGATCGAATCCCACGTCGGGCTCCTGGTGCATGGAGCCTGCTTCTCCCTCTGCCTATGTCTCTGCCTCTCTCTCTCTCTCTCTCTCTGTGACTATCATAAATAAATAAAAATTAAAAAAAAACATTTTGTTAGTTCTCTACAAAGAGGAAAATACTGTAGGTGGATCTCATTAGCTCATTATAACTGCGGCACACTTGCTGCTCAGCACTGTCCATTTAAAAAATAAAGCAAGTGCTTTCATTTTCCCAAATTGTTCCATGGAACATCTATCCTATAAAATGCACCACACAAAAGGCAGTTCTTGCTCTAAAGGGTTTAGAAGATGCTGCTTGCGGTATTTGACTTGTTCAGGCAAAATGCATGTTTGCAGATTGAAAGCTTTAAGTCTTATGGAAAAAGCCCCCTCTGTTTAACCTAGCTTAACATGTGTTTCCAAGCTGTTTGGTGATGGACCTCTGCCCAGCCTCTCTGCTTCCACTACAACTTTCCTTCCAGTAATATCCCCTGGAACCTGTGCTGAATGAGCCTCACTTGGGAAAATGCTGTTCTACATTTTGGTACTTAGAGGAATTGCTTTAATTTCTGGAAAGATTTTTCTCCTTAACTCGATTGGAAGAGGTTGCAGTGTTTGTATGTGAGACACAGGAAACTTGAGTTTGGAGAAGCTACTCTTTGGGTGATATTCTAGTGTTTCTCTAGACTCATGCTGTCCATTAGAACTTTCTGTGGTGACAATGACACAATGCTTTACCTGTGGTCCAGTAGTAGGAAGCCACATGTGGCTTGAAAGCCACTTGGAATGTGGCTAATGTGACTTAGAAACAAATTTTAAATTTTATTTAATTTTAATTTAAATAGCCATCTGGCCAGTGGCTACCATACTGGACTGCAGGGCCCTAGAAGGAGGTGAAAGCAGGATCAAAAGAACTGCATAGAAACTATATTATTTTCAGTAGAAATCTGTTTTCTAGAATGTTCTAAGCTCTCTGGCAGCTTGTAGAGCTAAAGAAGGCTTCTCCATTCCACCTGCCACAGAACTGATTTCCTAACATTATTCAATGAGATGAAGCTTACCATTTTAAAAGAGTATAATTATTCCAGATTTCCCTTTATTTTAATAACAACAAAAAATAGCTAAGGACACATGGAATGGTCAGTGGTCTGTGTCGGATTAGAAAATACGTATTTGTATTTCAAACAACAGGACACTTTCTAGGAACATTTGCCAATTGATAAATGTTTCCCAGAGGAATGGTATGCAGAACTTGTTTGTACATTTGTGAACGATTTCTTTAATTAAAATAAATATTCTCCAAAGCTTTCTATCTTTGCACTTCAAGCTGTCTCTCATACAGAAAGTCTAGCGACACTTGTTTCCTATCTGCAAATGAGCCAATCTTAGAGTTTAAATTAGATTTCTGGACACATGTCAAATAAACATGGAATGCATATTTTTGACATTTCATAACATTAACTTTCTTTTAAAAATACTTTTTGATAAAGAACATCTTGTATATAAAAGAATAATGTGTCAACAAGATATGATTCCACTCTCCATGTTTTGCACAGGCCAGGTGGTTGAAGCAAGCCACTTATGACTACAGCTGGAGCTTTACGCTTAAACAGTTACATACTGGCACAAAGAAAAATACCTGTCCTTTCTGGTGTCTCCTTGAAAACATCGGAAATATATGTGAAAGCACTACATATAGTGGAGTCTAGATTTCACTCTCTAGACTTCTTTTTTAAAAGGGAGAACTCAATATAGTTTGCAAAATACTTCACACAAGTTACAATTAAATTTGGTATTTTTATAAAATTAAACTATCTTTAAAGTATAGGATAAGCAACTATTTTATTTTTCCTTTTATTATTAAATATTGACTATCTGCTTATTTCTGAGTTCCATGTAATGCAAAAGGGGCTCCCCATCTATTTATTATAGTTTTTAACTCAATATCCGATCTTTGAGTGAAAGACTAGGTATCTCTATTTGTCTTCGTTGACTTCTTTCCTATATAAGAACTGAAAATGAGGCTTGAACCCTGATCTAAGTACAATCTTCAATGATATAATAACGCTACTGTTATAAGTAGTTGAAAATCACCATTTTGAACAAAAATTTCTTTGCACATAGCGGGTCTTACCCCATACCTACACAGATCTAGCTCTAGGTTTGATGGAGCCTTTCCATCTTTAAGTACTACAATATCAGAGGCCCTCTTCAAGGAAAATGCAAGAGGACAAACTTGGTAAAAACAAGAGGTTTGTGCAATTGGGGAGTCCATGGCTGATGCTTCATTAGCAATTTGAGAAATCTGCCTTGGCAACACGTGCTCTCCATTAAAGTAAGGAGCGCCTGCCTACCAGGTGCTTGAAGAAATTCTTTCTTATTTCCTTAACAAATGGTCAGTAATATGATTTTTTAAATGTTTTTTTTCAGTTGTTATCTTGTCCCTACATTTCTAATTTAAAACAGAAAACTCTTCATCTAATTCCTAGTATTATCCCAGATCAGAAATTCTCTCTCAGACATATAATATACCCAAAAAACACCAAATAAGATAATGATGTTTTATTTATGGAAAACTCACAACATTTGATTGCCTTAGCTTTCTGTATTCCCAGGTCAGTGAGTACTAATATATTCCATATTTTGTTGCTGTTTTCCGGTATTCAACACGTCAACATTTTACATTGGAGTCATAAAAGTTAGTGAGATAGTTCTGATGAATAGCAATAAGGCAGAGTAAAGAATAATGCATAACATGAATTCCTTAGGAAATCAATTAATATTTTTATAAGCAGTAGTAAAAATATGATCAAGGCTAGCAGAGAGTGAGGTCAGGCTATTTGATTTCAAAATACATTCTTTGTTAGGTTCTGTCTATCAATGTGAAAATATTCTGTGCTCCTGTCAAAACCAAAATCTCAGTACCCTTAAGACTTTTATATATCAGAATGTACAAAATTCTAGTTTGGCTACATAGCCTTTGAAAGGTACGTAACTGTAACTTTTGCAGTTCTTTCAGGTTCCTAATTGACTTTTTGTGGATCTCTGAACTTAGTATATTTTCTTCTGAATTATGTATTATGTGTGCAAGTCAAACACTGTATATTTTGTATTTGTTGATAAGGTTCTTGTAAGCAATTCTAATACTGGGTTAAATGATGATTAATATTTGAAAATAAAAGTGATAGTGTATTCATATTATTTTTACATTGTTTATATCCATCCATTCATCCATCCATCCAATGAATGTTGAACTCCAAATACATGGATTTACTGAGGACAATAATGTCAAGATTATAAAGGCATGTAACAAGTGTAACACTTCAACTTGAATCCTGGTAATAACTTTGCTGGAACCATCATATATCTATCAGGCTTTCTGAGATGTACTGACATTATCATTTAAATGGAAATCCTTGTCCTCATTTATTAGCTAATGTGCACTGCTCTGCAGGTAACAGTTCAGCCTAGTGATACAGTAGAGCAAAGGATCAGGTAATCTTATTTTCCAATGGACAGTATTATATGTTTGAATAAGAGAGTCATAAATACTAACCTAAGCATCTATTTTAAGAAGCCAATTAAAAACCTGAAATCTGTTCCTTCAGATTGTATTATATGTTTCCCTGTTGTATGTATTCACAGGAGTCGTGGATGTATGAAGGACCATCTAGGTGTGTAGTGATAAGCTGACTGACTGGAAGACTAGAGCCACCCAAGCCTGGAGTAAGTACAACACATGGAGCTGTGTCTCAAAACTGAAAATGGGTGGTCCTGGTCACATCTCAATGCACCTGTAAGGCCTAATTTTATAACATCAAGCACTTCTTGGATACCCAGATAATAAGAGCTGCACTTTTTGAATCTGTTGGTAGGTGAGAAAAAAATTAAGCACAGGTAGACTCACAGATACCTTACATTAAACCCGTAAACTACAACCTGACAACCAAAGAGGTTAATGATGGCTAGAGCTTCATCACATCCAAAACTCTATGATTTTTCCATAGCTTTTTTATTAATGATTTTCCTTAAATCATTGATCATGTAGGATGAGGTGCTTACTACTTCCTGAGATAGCCCATTTTATTGTTGGTTGTCCCTAGTGTTAGGGCAAATGGTAAGCAGAGATTTATCTTCCTCTAACTTCTACTTTTTGGGCCCTGTTCTGTCTCTAAACAAGCTGAGCTAACCATGATTTCTACCATACGACAGCTTTCCATTACCACCCTTAAATCCAGAAAAGTTTGGCAGCTTATGAGAATGAACAAATCTTAGCAGGACTCAGAAAAAGAAGAGAAAGAAGGAAAAAAGTGAAGCCAGACAAAGAGCTTCAAAATCTGTTTTAATAATGGTCCATTTATATGCTATAGCTAGCATACAAATATGGCTTAAGGTTATTGACCAGTCACCTTTTAGAGGGACACCACATTGGTTGTGCAACTTACCATGTCCTCAAGGATAACTTTCCCCAGGACAAGCCTAAGTGCTCCTGTTGCACAGGTCAGCCTGGAATAACCACCATGTTATTTCATAGAAAAATCCACTAGGATATTCTGAACTGCAGGTATCAAATTTCCTGTATAATGACCACAATGTGAATGAATGATATTCTGACAAAGTACTATGTAAAAAAAGCAACTCTTTGAAGGGCTAAAATTCATAGATACCTAATTCCTTGCTGTAGATCTAGCTTGATGTGGTTTGATTCCAGAATATTTGGAAGAGAAGATCAAATGATTATCCTGAACAGAGGTTTTAGGTTTTTTTTTTTTTTGTTTGTTTGTTTTTTAATTCTGGGTCTTTCAAGCAAGCTTTTGGTAAACATTGATTAAACATTTCTTTAAATATTAAATATAAATACATTGTATGCTAGGTACTGTTTTAAACATTTTACATCTATGATCTCATTTCATTGTCATAATAGTCTTATATGGGGTTGCTATAATACATCTTATTTTAGAGATGAGGAGACTGAGACACAGAAAGATTAAGACCACTAGTAGTTGGTTCAGCCAGGATTTGAACTTAAGACATCCAACTCAATCTCCTTTTTAACCCTACAGAGTCCCAAAAAGCAGATTAGTTGGGTTAACAACCTTTTGTGAAAGTTGAGGATTTGAAGGCAAAGGGCAATGATGAGGTCGATTTATCTCTGTTGAGAAGTCACGTAATAGGAATCAATGTAAGCCTGAATAAGAGTATGGGGGCTGGGGCAAAAGGGCAGGGATAGAAAGGAGAGCATCAAGTTAAGTGCATACTTTAGAAAATTATTCCTCTGTTCTCTTTCCAAGTTCTTCATATTGTAAACCCTGATGGTTCAGGAAATGCTCATGAATTCTTTGATATTCTTTTCTTTAAGATGGAGTTTAACTATCTTTTCTTTGAGGGTGGCTGAATTTTGCATGTCAATTCTAATGAAAGAAGTGAAGTGGAAGTGAAGCCTTGGAGATCAGGTCACACAGGTGCTGTGACTTTCTCTTTGCTCTGTCTCTTGGATCACTAGTTCTACATAAGTTAGCTGCCATCCTGGGGACAGCCTAAGAAGAGGGTCATGTGGTTTGGAACTATGGCCTTTTGCCACTAGCCAGTGAGGAAGTGAGCTTTTTTGTCCTAAACTCATGTGAGAGAGCCATTTTGGAAATGGATCTTCCTGCCCCAGTCAAACCTTCAGATAAGTGAAGCAACTCAGTTTGACTATGGCATCATCAGAGACCCTGCACCAGAGCTAGAGCCACCCATCTAAGTATTATGGACTCTTGATGCCCAGACTCTCTGGGATAATAAATGCTTATTAATTAAATGGTTAAAATTTGGGGTGATTTGTAAGCAGTAATAGAGAAATACTATACAAACTGACAAGCACACTTCTGAAAACAACAAAACCAAATAAATAAAAATAAAATAAAACTCATTACTTAGAATTTCAAAAGGAAAAATATCCTGAAGACAGCTTTTCTCATTTAGGTAAGGTATGCCCCCAAACTGTTTAATCCAAAGGTATCAAAGCAGTTCAATTCACTCCCAAAGTAATTTTCTATGATTTGAAGCTTAAATTGTATGCTACTTCTTTACTTTGTCACATTGTACAAAAAAGGGAAAATTTAGCTATTCAAAACTTAAAATTACATAAAACCTTCAAAGTTCTTTAAAGCAAGGTGAACAACAGAATGCAGAAGATGTGCCAAAGAAAGTCTCTTTCTCATAAAGATCATAAAGAATTTAAGACCTTAAAATCCAGCTTTAGAGAATGGAACAACAGTAGGCAATTAGCAGGCAGAAGCATACAGTTTGGATATTAGTTAAAAACTATTGTGACTCATTTTAATAGAAAACATTCACCAGCATTGTGGTTTCCTAGAATTTGGCAGCTTGCTTAGGCCCCACACAATTGGTGCAGATGACACAGTACATGATGATGCTCTTGGCTGGAAAGTGCGGTTTGACATCTGTAATTTCTAAAGCTAGCAATTATAACTTGTGTTTCCATTCTAATGTAATCATGATTATTAATCCAGAGGCATTTTTTTCCTGAAGAGTCATCATGGTATCTCATTGCTTTCTAACGTCCACTTCCTCTACTATATGGCTCAGCCCAGGGCTTTGCAACCCCACTGCATGACAGATAGCTTTACTGAGGACAACAGATGTCAACTTACGCATAGATGACTTACAGCTCTCAGCCAAAAATTAGGCCCTGGCAATATGCCTCTGCCATCAACACTCCTTCTACAAAACTCCTCATGAAGTAGCAATTTTAAAAGAAATGTTTTCCCATCAAAATTCAATAGCATTTTATAAGCACATACACTTCCTTCCTTTCCTGGCCTGCATGAAATCTAATATCAGGATTATTATCCATTTGTCATTTCAACCTATAATTTAGCAAGGCTTTTTGTGTTTGAGTTATGCTTCCCTCACACCTTCCCTGTCAGCTTGCAGCCATAGATTCATTCAAGAGGCTGCCTGGGTCATATTGGTTGACCTCTTAGAACAAACATTTTCCATGTTTCTTATTCTGCTTCTCTAAGAGGCACCATTAGTTTTGCTCATCTCTATTTAAAATGATTTTTATGATACAATAACATTTCAGGTTTTCCATATTAATCTTCATTTTATTTCTTGAAATACTTAGGCAAACAATTCTGCTAAGACATCACTGATGGGAAATTCTCTTTTGCCTTTACTCTGTCTACTTAAAGCCAACTCTGAAAAAATAATACATTTTTTCTCTGAATCAGCTGAGCACTGGAAAAAAAGTTTAAAAGTCTGGTCTAGTAATTCACAATGTCTTAGAAAAAACACTGTGATAAACAATTAGAGCAGAAAATCTTAATATAACTTTTTCCTTCACATCAATAAATATATATGTTAATATCTGGGATCCTATATAAGAATTTAAAGGTCTATTTTTTTTTTAAGATTTTATTTTTAAGGAATCTCTATACCCAAGGTGGGGCTTGAACTCACAACTTTGAGACAAAGAGTCACATACTCTTCTGAATGGGCCAGCCAGGCACCCCTAAAATTCTGTTTTGTTATACATCAGTTCAAAGATATCTGAGTACAAAGGGAAAATGAAAATAAAACAAATATATAATCATTGCCAATTCGCTAAAACCAAACACACACACATCAACACCCAGAGGTGTGGGTGGTACTTACCCCACAGCCAAGATCATTACTCCCTTCACAAGTGACCTTCCTCATGCCTGGCTCGGGAAGCAGTCCAGCTCCACAACCAGGGCTGGGGCACAACACGCCCCCCATCTGTAACACACACTCTTCAGCACCATATTGCTGGTATCGGTTGTACTGTAAAAAAACAACATGAGTTTTGAAGAGTGATAATGCTACAATGTGCTATTTTAGTCAAAATATTAATAGCTGGAGGTCTGTGGGCTTTCTTGTTAATCTGTTTTGGTAAAAAATGAGGTGGGGTGGGATGGACAAGGTATGATCCAACATAAAGGACAAGGCCTTCCCAACTGTGATTGGTAAGCAGATAACTTTGCATTTCTAGGAAACTGGTCCTAAATTCCCCCCCCCCAAGGTTGTTGTTGTTGTTTTTAATACTACTACTATCAACTGCATTTGTTTCATACAAATTTTAGGAAACATATTTTCATTTTAAGTTATGGACACATAATGCATCATTATCAATCTCATCAAGTAGTCATTTTCATGCTTCTATTCAGGACTCTATGCCTCTATTTTAAAACCATTTTGAAAATAGGCCCTAATATCCAGCCCACATGATACCTGAGCAATACTGAGCACATTCAGCTTGATGAAGAGATTCACATTATTCCTTTTATCATTATTCTCTTTCTTAAAGCATGCTTTCTTCTATCCCTGATTTCCTCATGCCATTTCGTGGCTTATCACCCTCTCTGGTTTCCCCAGCCTGCAGCATAAAGCCACACAGTACAGTTTCCAGGGCCTTCCTATCACTGCCCTGTTATTGTTCTCTTTGTGTTATTTGATCATATTCACTTCTAAACTCAAATCAAGTCAAGTGGATTTGCTCAACTCTAAATTAGTTTATGTGACATTCGGTGACAGTCTACTATATGTCAGACCCTACAGTGGTGCTGGGGATACAGTAGTGAATAAAACAGACACCTTTGCTCTCGTCCACATGCCTATAACAACAAATGCTGAAAGGTTATATTTCAGTGGAAAGGAGAATAAAAAGCAGAGAAGAAGCAGATTTTGGAGAAGATAGGGACTATAATTTTGAAGAGGTGATTAGGGGGAAGGGGATGCCTCATAAAGAAGGTATGTGTATTAAAACATCTAAGGGAGACTAGAAAAGCGAACCACATGGCTACCTGTGGGACTGGACTTTTGGGCCAAGGATAGAGTGGTACCAAGATGCAGAGGCCAGAATGTGCTTGGTGCTCTGAGGTACAGCAGAGGCCAGTGTGGCTGAATGACAGCAGATAGGGAAATGATGCGGACAGAGAGCTTTTGGGGATCTTGCCTGTGTAGGTCCCTGAGGGCCATTAGGAGAACTCTGGCTGCTATTCTGAGAAATATGGGAACCACAGAAACTTTGGAGCTGTGGGGTGACATAATTTCACTAATCTCTTAAAGACAAGCATCTGGCTGAAATATTCAGAATTGACTCTTGGGGGGGTGGGTAAGGATGGGAGAAAGAAGCAGAGGGGCAAGCAGGAGGTTTTCAGTGATCCACGTGAGAGATGACAGTGGCTTGAACCAGCAAGCTAGTGGTAAAGGTGGGAGATCAGCTGGATATATTTTAAAGGTAGAAACAGCAAAATTTTTAGGTAGATTGGATACATGGCCTGTGGAAAAAAAAAAGGAGTCAAGCATGAATGTAATGTTTTTGCCTGAGAAGATAGGACACACATACATACACACACAGAAAGAGAAAAACAGAGACTGTATTACTGGGATGGGAAGACTCAGAAGAAGGTGTGTCTGTATATGTGTGAATGTGCATGCACGTCTGTGTGTGTGTATAAGTTGGGAACTGCAAAAAAGAGCCATTTCCACTGTGCTCATCTTCAATTTGATAAACTGCTACACAGCCAAGATTCTGAGTGGCTAATGGGATATATGAGTTTGGAGTTGAGGAGAAAGGTGTGGGTTGTAGATACAAATTTTGAAATAATATGTGCATGGAAGGCTGGGCGGGAAAGGGTTAACATCAAGCCTTCCATGCATTTTCTCATTTTTCTGGCCCCAGGAAAGAAAGATGACTTGGTCAGATCCTCTTGTAAACATGCTAATGGTACATCCATACAATGGCATTTACTAGAAAAGATTTCTTAACTATGGAATACATTAAGCAGGAAATACTTATGTGATGAATGATTCCTCGAGTGATGAATGATGAGACAGTTTATATAATTGAGAGATGTCATGTTAATGATCATTCTGTGAGCTTCTTGGAGACTTCATTTATTAAGTCTGGCCTAAAGCACCCTAAGATGCTGAGAAGTGACCTAGGGAGCCATGCCAAATGACCCACATTCTCTGTGCTTTTTGGGTACCTCATTATTACCTGTATCCTTGAAGTAATTAGGAAAGCTTGACACAAGGCTACATCTATGATTCCTGCGAGTCTGACTTGACAATCTGACTCTGTGTTCTCAGTAGTCATGAGGCTGGCTGAGACTAGCTAACCTTTTCTAGGAAAGATGAGAAGGAGCCAGCAAAGGGGACTGAGGAGGCAGGTGGAAAATGAAAAGGATGTAGGTATCCTGGAAGCCAAGGGAATGAAATTCTTCTAGGAGGGTGTCATGATAAATTGTCCCAAGAGCTACACAGAAGGCAATTACTGAAAATTGGTTGGAGTCGGAAATGCAGATGTCACTGTGATCTGGACAAGAGCCATTTTCAGTGGAGTCATGGAGCCAAAAGTCTTAGTGGAGTCAAATGGAGTCAAGACAGATTTGGAGGGAAGGAATTCTAAGAGGTGAGAATGGGTACTTCTTCCTGTAGGAGTTTGGCTGAAAAGGAGAACAGAAGCATAGGAGAGCAGATAAAGAGGGTGGTGGGATTATAAAGGATTTTTTGAAATTGAGGAAATAATATAAGGGAATGAGTGGAAAGAGGAGAGGAGAGTATTGATGATGTCAGCTAGGAAACAAGCTCTGTCCTTGGGTAGAGGGAGGAGCAGGATCTCAAGCATGAGTAGAAGGGTTGGCCTGAAGGGCATAAGGCCGCAGTCCTTAGCAAAGGAAGGAAGGGAGTATTTGGGCCCAGGGGCAGACAGACAAAGGAGGTGTTGAATATTTGAGAAGAGAAGAAAGACATCAATGACCAGGGGAGAGGAAACGGATAGAAGGAGCTAGTATTATTGCTAGGCAGCACTAAACAACCCATTTGTAGGCAGAGATTATGCATTGAAAGGAAAACCAGTCGGCAGAATTTTATGTTTCTCTACAACACATGGCTGCTAAGTGCAGAGTAGGCAGGAGGTTGGATTTAAGCCAGGTGGTAAGGAATAAGAGATAAGGCACTCCTCGGTCCCTCCCACCCCTACATGGCTTTGGCACACAAATATCCCCTCACACGACTGTGAGTGATTTCAGTACATATGTTTCAAACCCCTCTGAGGTGTTCAGCTCAGTGCTGTACCACTGGACTGTTCAACCTTTATGCCTATCCAAAATGGGTATTAAGTTTTAGTTTTGTAAGATGAATAAGTTCTGGAGATCTAATGCACAAAATGGTAATACAGCGAATGATACTATATCGTACACCTGAAATTTGCTAGGAGGGTAGCTATTTCAGTGCTTCAGGCTTTTACTTAACATCTGCTATATCTCCTTTCTTCTACACTGGTTCTTAAGAACACAGAGGATGATGGAAGAAAACTATATTCCACAATAGCTCATTTGCTTTATCTCACACACATACAAGGGTATTAGAATAACAATACCAGTATCACTATGAATATGATTACTAAAAGCCTCACATATATTTTCACATGCTATACAATTTCTCCTGCCAAATTTTTCTAATAATTATACTCTATGTGCATTGTTGAAGCATATGGCCATTCCATACTATGCTTTCTTTTCCTTAATTTTCATGCTATCTTGGGTCTACACACACACACACACACACACACACACACACACACACAAACATATCTCATGTTCACCCCCAGTCCTAATATTGGCATCTCTATGGCAATTTTGGTTGTTAGAAGCATGCTCTCCAGTAAATTCCCCAGAAGGAGTATATGGGAAAAATATTCACTGAGGTCTTGCATATGTATTGGTGATGGTTCCTTTGGGGCCTTTATTCTTGAAAATTAATTTGAGTGGATATAAAGTTCTGGCCTCCCAGGTTTTCTTCCTTGAGCAACTTCATTGTATTACTTCTTGTGCTTCTGGTGGAAGGCATTATGGACATGCCTGATGACAATCTGATTATTTTTTCCCTTTACACATTGAGTTGGTAATGTTTTCACCCAGATGCCCAAAGGATATTTTTTTTCTTTAGAATCTGGTAGTTTTGTAAGAATGTATCTTGGTGCTGGTCATTTTCTGATCAATTTTCATGATTCAAGGAAACTGCATTGAATTAATTTTCAGTGTTTGCTCTATTTTCTTGCTTTGACATGTTTCTTACAGGATTTCTAGTATACATATATTGGATCTTCTTTACTCACCCTCTACATCTGTCAACTTCTCTGGAATCTGTCATTTCACTTTACTTTCAGGTTTAGAAGTTTCTTCCTTTTCATTTTCTGTTTCTTTTAAGACAATATCTGTTATTTATTTGTATTTGTATGATTTCTTTATCATATGGTTCCTTTGCAAATAGTGACTTTAGTCTCCACCTGACTAACATGCTTTTCTTACCTCTCAGGACATCATTCTCCTCCTCATTCTTTGTAACCTCTTAAAAACTTTGTGTAGGATTTAACCTTGCTTCTCGCTGTTGCACTGTTTTACATGAGATCAGTTCTAAGTAAACTTTAGAAACAAGGAGAATCCAGCATAGCTCTTGGTGGCTCAAGAGCTTCCTCTTCTGGTTTGTGGGGTTCACTTTCCATGAGCTCCCAGAATTATTACCCCACTTTTAACTAGATTTCCTCTTTCCTCATCCCCTTCTTTTTTTTTTTTTAATTTTTTTATTTATGATAGTCACAGAGAGAGAGAGAGGCAGAGATACAGGCAGAGGGAGAAGCAGGCTCCATGCACCGGGAGCCTGATGTGGGACTCGATCCCGGGTCTCCAGGATCGCGCCCTGGGCCAAAGGCAGGCGCCAAACCGCTGCGCCACCCAGGGATCCCCCTCATCCCCTTCTCTATTCCAAACACATTTCTGCTCAGTGTGAGGCCTTGTTTCCAAAGATATCTTTGGCTGGTTCAGTTTTGTGAGCCCAGGGGACCCAGATTATTCAGTCCCTTCAGATCTTAATGTAGACCTTTTGCACACCCACAACCCCCTAGTGCTTTTTTGTATTTGTTTCTCCTGAATTTGGTAGAGTATCTTATCCATAGTGTAAATAGCAAACTGTTGTAGGATGAATTAATGGAATCTAACTCCAGTGAGTGTCAATTAATTTAATTCTTCTAACAAAACAATCAATGGCAATGGGAATTAATAAGAGTGATGTAGGATGGTTTTCTATTTTAAATAAATGACTCTCAAGCAATTGGCTATTTTCTGATTTAGTGATAGATCACCCAACTACTTAATTTAGTTAAGTGATTTTACTACTATGAATGATAGCTATTTTATTAAAGATACTTTTTATTTATTCATGACACACACACACACACACACACACACACACAGACACAGGAAGAGGGAGAAGCAGGCTCCCTGTGGGGAGCCCGATCTGGGACTCAGTCCTGGAGCTCCAGGATCATGCCCTGAGTTGAAGGCAGACATTTCACCACTGAGCAACCCAGTCATCCCTGAATGGCAGCTTTTATCTAGGAAGAAGTTAACCTATGGACAAAGTCCAATAACACTTTAGAAATTCTTGCTGACAGTATTCACAGTGGTCTTAGTTACTGATGAAATGTGAAATTATATTTTTCTTTCTGCTCATTAGCTAAGGAGCTTATAAAAATGACTTAATTATAATTA
The DNA here is from genome assembly GCF_053574225.1 of Canis aureus. Lineage (NCBI taxonomy): Eukaryota > Metazoa > Chordata > Mammalia > Carnivora > Canidae > Canis > Canis aureus. The sequence goes on from NC_135611.1 coordinate 50,600,112, forward strand.
TTCTATTTGTGATACACTCAAGAGAATTTGAGCATATGATTTATTTTCTAAAGACAAATATTTTAACTTATATACCTGTAATTTCTGATAATTAAAAAGTACACACATCTGAAATAAAACCCAAGCCTACTGAGTGCTTTACAACTGTTTTTTTAACATTGTGAAATTTATAAGAACAAACATGTGACCTAAAGACAGTAATGAGTTAGTAGTCACAGAAAGTTTCATATGCTAAGGAAAGAAATTAGACATGTAGTTATATGTATGTCATTAGAGATACTTGGTTCCCTTCAAGGTATGGCAGACATTTCCATGGATTCCTTTCAACCACTTACTGGCACAAAGTTGACAATGTATTGAAAGAACCCAACTATTTATTTACTAGAGAGTTTTAACAAATTAGCACTAAATAGGGCAGAATATGGAGATTCATCTGAGTGCAAAATACACACAATAGTGGTAAAAAGATAAATGGACTCCAATGGGGAAAGTGAACAGATACCGATCTGTTGACACTACTCGCATAATATGCAGGTGCTTTTTTCACTTATCAGTAATGGCATTTTAGGAAGAGAACTGAAGGAACATTATTATTATTATTTTTTCTTTTTAAAGATTTTTTTATTTATTCATGTGAGACACAGAGAGAGAGGCAGAGACACAGGCAGAGGGAGAAGCAGACTCCATGCAGGGAGCCCGACATGGGACTGATCCTGGGACTCCAGGATCATGCCCTGGGCCGAAGGCAGCGCTAAACTGCTGAGTCACCCGGGCTGCCCTGAAGGAACATGATTAATTTGCAATGTGGGTAAGTCTGTGTAGAATCTATTCTCAGGTGAGCTCAAAATTTTCTAAAAATCCCTTACTTACTATTTATCTTTGGAATCACTGTGACTGTGTGCGCACCTGTGTGTGTGTGTGGATGTATTCGTCTTAACCTGCCAACAAATGTTGCTTAAGATATTATTAAAACTAGTCTGCAAATTTATGGATATACTTTCATAAAATGGATAATCCACAGACAGATAACTAAGATAATTTAGAGTGACAACATGGTATTCGCAAAAATTTTTTGAAAGTGAATATTAACAAAGCATTTCTCTAAGGAAAAAAAAATTTTAAACATTTCTTACATTTCATCAGATTATAGTGAAAATGCATTCCATTAGTATGACCTATCTAGGTAAAAATCTCAACTCATTGCTATGGTCTATATTTTATTTATTCGAGAAATAAATTATTCAGTCTTTATGTGTACTCCCACGGATATTCCTAAGCACAGAAGATATTCCTTTTAAAATGTAAAGTTCAGACAAGTTTCAATAAACTGATATTTTAAGAATCTGAATAATGAATCATGGGAGAGTATAATCAAATAGAGGTTGTATTTTGGGAGTCTGCAGGTAGGTAGAAGAATTGAGTTGGGTAGAATATTGTTCTCTAATGAAGCAAGGTTCACATGTTCAAATCCCACATGGGGCAGCTAGCTTCCTCCTTCTCGCTGGCCACTGACTGCATGCTAAGCACTGGTGGTCACTTGAGGAGTCGGGCTGGGAAGGCCCCGCACCTGACAATCTTGTACTCCTGGAAAACCACCCAAAACACCTGTGTGGGAAGACATGTACCTCCTTGTTGTGATATCTGATTTGCATGCTTTCCTAAGAAAAGAAAGCAAAAAAGGAACCTCAAGTTTGAGATTGCAGGAAATATAAAGTACAGGAATACTATAGTGATAAAACTGAAGTCTGAGAAAACTGGCAAACGTTCTGTCAAATGAGTCACAGCTTGTCAGCAATCCCAGAGCTCCATGGCAGCCTTTCAAATCCTCTGAGCAGGGAAGGAGGCTGTTTTTGTTCTGCGGCGGAATTTTTCAGAATATCCTTTTGGGGGCACTCAGGTATAGCTACAAGACAAACCCAACGGAGTAGGCTGGGACCTGTCTTGCTTTCCCTCCTTAAACTCTGGATTCTGCTAAGTCTTAGCCACCAGCACCTGGGGATTTCCTCCCTGGGTCCTCCCTCCTCAAATTCCCATCAGAAATGCCATTTGCTGAGCTACTATTCTTTGCCAAGCCACTGCGCCAACACTTTGCCCATGCAGCACCTTCTTTGTCTACTCTGGGAACTAAAAGGATGAAACCATGGAGTCACACAGAAGTTCAGTCTTTTGTTGAACTTCACGCAGGCAGGACACCTCTGATCCCCGATCAGAAATCAGGGCTATGGCTCTAAAGACCACTCTTTCTCCAATACCAAGCGGCTTCCACTTTCTGTTTTTTCCTTTTTATTAAAAAAAAAAATGTTTTTAGGGTCACCTGGGTGGCTCAGTGGTTGAGCGTCTGCCTTTGGCTCAGGTCGTGATCCTGGGGTCCTGGGATCTAGTCTCATGTTGGGTTCCCCCTAGGGAGCCTGCTTTTCCCTCTCCCTCTGTCTCTGTCTCTGTCTCTGTCTCTCTCTCTCGGTCTCTCATGAATAAATAAAATCTTAAAAAAATTTTTTTTCCAGCTCACTCTTCCTCAGTCATCCTTTTAGAAAATAATGAAAAATAGTTTCTTATGGAATTTCCTCTTTGAATAAAAAAATCTAAAATAACCTCCTAGAGAAACACACATTTATGATTAGTCCATTTCTCCTTGGTATACGGAGGATGCCCTATTTTCTATATGTGTTAGAACTGGGGGAAAAAAACAACAACCTGACACTCGTTAAATTCTCAGTAACCTTAATCTTATTTTTCCTCATTTGCAGGTAGTTAGCCCTGGGGGAGTTGGTGACAGCCTCTGTGGGTGTGCCTGCCACGTTCCTGTTTGTAGTCTCTGTTTTGTTGCTAATAATGTTTTCTTCATCCCTGGACATCTGTCATTGACTGATGAAGTAAATTGGCTAGAGAAAGGGCTGGACCTTATTCACTGCATAGAAAAAATAATCATTAGGATGGCTGAAATCAGATGTAAGGAGAAAACAGATCAAACAACACCTAAAATATAATTGGAGCAATAGACTGTATCCTGGATTGCAATTTACGAAGTTTTTTCCTTTTTATTTTTAAATTTTTATTTGTTTTATTTTTTTCAAAGTAATCTCTATGCCCAACATGAGGCTCAAACTCATGACCCCCAGATCAAGAGTTGCATGCCCCACCACTTGAGCCAGCCTGGGGACCTGAAGTTTCTTCTTTTTCAGATGTTCCTGATGACATGATGTCAAAAAAATACTTTGACTTCCAGTGGTTATGGGATCTTCTGGAAAGGAGGTCAAAACCAATTGGCTTCTTCTTCCCTTGTCCTTTCTATGGCCATGGCAGGGCCCCCAGGAAGGCAATGATATGGAGTGGGGGCTCCTGCTAAGTGTTTTCCTCATGAAAGTTTCTAACAGTGAATGTGACACCATAGACTTCTGGAGGTTTTGCAAACAGGACTGCTGAACACATACAGGTTTAAGGGCTGTCAGCATAGGGCATGGTGGCCCATGGACACATGTTATTTATCCTTTACTACAGCCCCTGAGACACAGCTTTGAGTAGTACTACTCTTGGCCTCCAAATTCAAGTGCCTCTGACTTCCTCCAGAGGCACTGTGGTGTTCATCACCTCCCACCTCCTTCTCCCTGTCTTTTCCTGGGCTTTCCTTTCTTTTAACACATTTCCAAATGTTGGAGCTCCTTAGGATTCACCTGGTCCCTTGTCTTTAATTCCCATTTGGCAACTGCCATGGATTTAAGATACCATCTGCCCAGGGTGCCTGGCTGGCTCAATTGGAAGACTATATGACTCTTAATCTCAGGGTCATGAGTTCAAGCCCCACATTGGATGTAGAGATGACTTAAATAAACCTAAATAAACAAACAAACAAACAAACAAACAAATAAATAAAATGCCATCTGTGTGCCAAAGATTCCATATTTATCTTTCCATCTCTGACCCCTGACCTCTGTCTCCTCTGAGCTCTGAATCATATATCCAAATCCTGACTTGCCTCCTTCTCAATGCTTTAGGCCTATCAAATCTGTTCAGAGGTGAGCCCCAGCTTCCTCACCTCCATTCTCACCTTCCTACCACCTTATGGCTCTCGGTGAGATAAAACTGTAGGACTCCTTCAGCTTATGAATCCTTGAGACCTGTGTCCTACCTCTGGATATTCACTTCCTTCTCTTTCCTCTACCAACTGTCTTGATCCAGATGTTGTCCCAATTGGAGCAAGACTGACATTCTGGAAATGTAATTTAGTTAATGCCTGCCCCCTGCTTAAACTTTCAAGAATTTCCTATTGAACTCAATCAAATCCAAATCTTTTTTTTTTTTCAAATCCAAATCTTGATCATGGCCTACATGGTGTGGATGGTCTTCGTCTTTCATCACTGTCCCTCTTGCTCATTATCTTCCAGCCACATTGATTTTACTTAGTGGCTTGAACAGAACAATCTCTTTGCCTCTTGGGTGTGTGTGTCACTGAACATGTGCTTCTCTCTGCTTTGAATGCTCTTCTATCCAATACTGAGATCCCAGCTCAGTGAATAGTGGGTGCCTTCTCAAAATTTATGGATCCTTATCTAAAATACGTCAAATCTCAATCACTGTTTGTTTTCAACGTAGCACCTACCATGATTTGTTCTTGTGATTTCCTTGTTTACCATTTTACCTAACACTAGCACAATAGTAGTACAATAAAAGATATTCACAAAATATTTGTGGAATACATGAATGTTTGAATGTTGTTTCTTCATAATTCTGGTGATTAGTGATTGAACCTAAGGTGGGGGAACCTGGTATAAGTAGAGGTATTTCTGAAATGCCGTTCTTCTGAAGGCTCTCAAAACCCTATGGACTGACAGATATTATTCCTGGTGGGGTTTTTCTGTCCTTTTTTTTTTTTTTTTTTTTTTTAAGGCTCACCTTAAACTTTGGAGTAGCTTAATTACCTACTATGTGATGATATCTTTGCCAATTAGATTGGACTTGGAGGGATGAAAGATGCTTTATGAACGTGAATTATAAACACAAGTCAGAGACAGGGCCAAAAAGCTAATATAAATGTGTTACGTTAAATTACAAGGAGTTTTAATTATATTTTTATTGTAGGAAGGTAATTATTTATAGTGTTTTAATGATTTATCTTTAATCTAGATCTCAAAAATCAAGGGCCTTTTAAGGACCAATGAAAATGGAAAGGAATCACATACAAAGAAATGAGATGACTGATAAGCATCTATCTCCACCATCCAGCAATGGATTCAGTAATTAAGCAGTATCTGTGTGCATCTTATCAATTCACTTTTAGGTGCACATCACACTTATTTTATTGCCTACCTTGTTGCTACCACTTCAATCTATTGAGTGTAAATAATGCAAGTAGTATTTAAATCAGAAACATTTTCGCGTAGCACTTAATATTTGCAACTTACATTGCAATCCTATTGATTCACAAAAATTCTAAGACATGGCTGACCATTTCTCTTCCTTTTCTACGAATGGAAAAACCACATTAGTGAGCGACTGAAGTGATGTGTCCAAGGGCACTGGTAACACACATTAATATAAAATCTCATTTTGTCAAGTAATAAAATTTGCTTCAAGCATCAAGAGAGAGCCTAAATGCTGTACCAGCTCCCTGAAAGGCTGCCCTACCCTAACCTGCAGGAGCGGTGGGGCTGGAATGCTTTGCTTTCTCTCTGGAGCTTCAGTCACCATCTGCCCTGAGGACACTAGCTTTTGTCATGTATCATCAGGATAGAAATGTCCCAGACTGACACCTCTGGTTAATATCAGTCCCTGAAGCAGTTCCTGGCTCCCTTGTCATTCTCCTATCAGACTTCCATGCCCACGTGGTTTCGTACATTGCTTTGCCCTACTCTGCCCTCCAGCTGCCCCAGCTCCCGCCCCTGTGCTGGGGAAGCCAGGGCCAGACAGTCCTACCTGCCCTGTGACTTCAATCTACACCTACTGTTCCTCTCACCTTCTTCCCCCACTGAAACTGGCTTCTTCCCTTTGACACCACTTCCCTGGCGGCTCCCTCAAATACTTTCTGCACTTTGTACCACCAAGCATTGCTCTGCAACGCTCTAAGTAGAACAGTTTTCTTCTCTCCTGACACCCTCCAGCTTTGAGTTTCGGACCACCAGGTTCCACTGGGTGCACTTTCTCCATCTGCAGGAACTCCTGAGCCTTACCTCCTTCAATTTCTCTCTCCCTGCTCCTCCTGCCCCCATTTCTTGAAGCTTCAGTTTGTGGCTCACCAGCACTCTTTCCCAGTCTGCTCTGGTAATAATTCTGGAGGATCTCAGTGTCCACATGGGTCACCCTTCCAATGCCCTGGCTTCCCAAACTTTTGGCCTCAACTTTTCCAGTCAACTTTTCCTCTATACTAACTCGGCCACCAGCACTCCCGGCCCTCCCCTGACCCTGCCATTGCCAGTCCCTGCAAGCCTCCGTAATCTCAATGTCAAGAATCCCATTCTTTTTTTTTTTTTTCAAAGATTTTATTTATCTCTTCATGAAAGACACACCGAGAGAGGCAGAGACACAGGCAGAGGGAGACGCAGGCTCCCTGCGGGAAGCCCAATGTGGGACTCGGTCCCAGGACCCTGGGATCATGACCTGAGCCGAAGGCAGATGCTCAACCACTGAGCCACCCGGGTGCCCCAAGGATCTCACTCGTCAGCTAGCACCTACTTTTCCAGCTAAACCTTGCTAGTACTCAAACTCTAAAATCTCTTTGGACTCACTGGGACCTAGAACTAATGGACCAACTACCTTTCCCATTCCCCTTTCTTCTCATCCCCCCCCCCCCCCACTCTCTTGTGTCCTTGGGGACAGGGACATTGTTCCTGACCATCTCTCCTCTCCCCTGTGTCACCAACCCCCTACTCCTTTACAGAGTCACTCCCAGTGGCCTATAAACATGCCTCAGCTTTTCCTGTAAAAGAGAAAATTATCTTGATTCCATATTCCCCCACCCCAGCTACCTCATTTCTTTGCTTTCCTTTACAGCTAAATTCCTCAGAAAAGAAGTTACCTACATTTGTTGTCTCCCATTTCTCTTCCTCCTCTCACATGAACCCAATTCAAGCAATTCAAGCAGGTTTTCCCTCCCTGCCCCCTCTCCCCCATGGTCAAAGTCACCAATGACCTCCAAGTTTCAAATTCCATTGTTCATTTCTCACTGGGCTGGTGCTTGGTCAGCAGGAGGCATGGATGATCAGTCTTCCTCCTAGAAATGTTTCCTGCCTATGGCTTCCAGTTCACACCCTCTTGCATTTCTTCTCACCTTACTCCAGCCACACCTTATATTTTATACTTTTTACATGAAATGAGCATTACTGATGGTCACTTCAGAACTTCTGTACTCATTTATTCCCTAACTGTACTCAGTTCCTTTCCTAGATGTCACCAGGATGCTTTCCGGCACACCCTTTATGTCTTTACTGACAAATTACCTGTTCAGTGAGGTTATTTCTGACCACCTGATATAAATTTCACCTCTTCGAAGCCCCAGCTACCACTACCCTCTTTTTGGTTTTATTTTTCTCCATGGCCATAATAACCACCTAACATAATGAATATTGAACGTGTCTGTGTGTACATAACATCACAGTTGTCCATTGGTATTTCTTTCTCCCTCCTATATTCCTATAACTGAGAATGGTATCTAGCACCTGAGTAGGTAGGTGCTCAGTAAGTATCTTCTGAATGAAAAGAAAGAAGGAAGGAAGGAAAAGTGCTTTTTCAGGAAACAAAGATCAAATTGTTGTGATAAACCATGACCCCATGTTGCACAACTAATCAGAATAATAGTGATTTTGATTGTGGCTCGATTACAATTCTAGGAGAATGCAAAGTGGCCTGACTTGTATGCAAATCCAAGGAGATGATTACAGTTGGCTTCTTTCCCTACTAATCACCAATGACTCTAATACAAATAGGGAAATAATTTGCAAATATTGGTACAAGTTAGAAGAGAGGGCTCCATTATCTGAGTGGAAATGTCAGGGCAACAATCAGTAATTCTTACTTTAAGAAATCTCTCAGGCTTTCGCAGGAAAATGGCTGGGAGATACATGTGTTTTCCTAAATAGGTATGTTTGCAGGAGTCAGTTATTAATTCTTACCTACAATGAAGGATAACTGATTTTGATTACAATTGAATAAACACTATGCCTGCTGAATTCTGGATTTTGCAGTATGAAAATGTAAAGGAGACATTCTGAAACCTGTTAAATCAAGGAATTGAAAATAATTTTAGTTTTTTTATCCTCCCCCTATTAACTCCTTTCTGTTTTTTTTTTAATTTTTATATTTAAAATTTTTTAATTTAAAATTTTAAATTTTATTTAAATTCCATTTGCCAACATATAGTATAACACCCAGTGCTCATCCTATCATGTGTCCTCCTTAATGCCCATCACCTCGTTACTCTATGCCCCTACCCACCTCCCCTTCTGCAACCCTTTGTTTGTTTTCCAGAATTAGGAGTCTCTCATGGTTTGTCTTCCTCTCTAATTTTTCCCCACTCAGTTTCCCCTCCTTCCCTTATGGTCCCTTGCACTGTTTCTTATATTCCACATATGAGTGAAACCATATGATAATTGTCTTTCTCTGATTGACTTATTTTGCTCAGCATAATACCCTCCAGTTGTGTCCTCGTCGATGTAAATGGTAGGTATTCACCCTTTCTGATGGCTGAGTAATATTCCATTGTACGTATATACCACATCTTCTTTATCCATTCAACTGTTGGACATCGTGGCTCCTTCCACAGTGTGGCTATTATAGACATTGCTGCTCTGAACATTGGGGTGCAGGTGTCCCATCGTTTCACTACATCTGTATTTTTGGGGTAAATACCCAATAGTGCAAGTGCTGGGTCATACAGTAGCTCTATTTTTTACTTCTAGAGGAACCTCCACAAGTTTTCCAGAGTGGCTGCACCAGTGTGCATTCCTACCAAGAGTGCAAGAGGGTTCCCCTTTCTCCACATCCTCGCCAACATTTGTTGTTTCCTGTCTTGTTAATTTTAGCCATTCTCAGAGTAAAGTGATATCTCATTGTGGTTTTGATTTGTATTTCCTTGATGACAACTTATGTGGAGCATTTCTTCATGTGCTTGTTAGCCATGTGTATCTTTGGAGAAATGTCTGTTCCTGTCCTCTACCCATTTCTTGACCTGATTGTTTTTTTGGGTGTTGAGTTTGATAAGTTCTTTGTATATCTTAGGTCCTAACCCTTTATCTGATATGTCATTTGCAAATAACTTCTCCCATTCCATAGGTTGCCTTTTAGTTTTGTTTACTATTTCCTTTGTTGCACAGAAGCTTTTTTTCTTGATGAAGTCCCAATAGTGCATTATTGATTTTGTTTCCCTTGCCTTTACAGATGTGACTCACAAGAAGTTGCTGTGGCCAAGTTCAAAAAGGTTGCTGCCTGTGTTCTCTTCTGTGATTTTGACAGATTCACATCTCACATTTAGAACTTTCAACCATTTTGAGTTTATCTTTGTGTATGGTGTGAGAGAATGGTCCAATTTCATTCTCATGCATGTGGCAGTCCAATTTTTTCAACACCATTTATTGAATAGACTTTTTTCCCCACTGGATATTCTTTCCTGCTTTATCCAAGATTAGTTGACCATAGAGCTGAGGGTCCATTTCTGGGTTTTCTATTCTGTTCAATTGATCTACATGTTTGTTTTTGTGGCAGTACCATGCTGTCTTGATCACAGCTTTGTAATATAGCTTGAAGTCAGGCATTGTGATGCCCCCACCTTTGGTTTTCTGTTTCAACATTCCTCTAGCTACTTGGGGTCTTTTCTGGTTCCATACAAATCTTAGGATTATTTGTTCCAACTCTGTGAAGAAAGTCCATGGTATTTTGATAGGGATTGCATTGAATGTGTAAATTGCTCTGAGTAGCATAGACATTTTCACAGTATTTATTCTTCTAATCCATAAGCATCAAATGTTTTTCCATCTCTTTGTGTCTTCCTCAATTTTCCTTTCTGTTTTTAATCTAATGTTGGACACAGTTATCCAACTTTACAACATACATGTATGAAAGAAAAACATACTGACCAAAAACGCATCAATAAAACTCATCTTCCTTTGCATATTCCCTGGTCAGATGTGGCAAAGATGTCCTTTGAGTAAAAGCCAGTAAGAGGGTGAGGTAGGTCTCCTTTTCATGCTGTCAACTATTTGGTGTAAGCATTTCAAGAATAACTTGACATCAAGGTTTAACATAATACCATGGAAGCTGTAATTCTATACAAAGATTAAGAAATTTACTTTTATGCAGTCAAAAGTATGTGTGTATAATTCAGCACCCTGAATTATTTACTTAGCACATCCATTTAGAATCTGTCATCTGAGTACCACAGTACTTAAATAATCTACTTTTAATGGGTCATCCTTTGTATATAAGTCACAGATTCACATCCAGAGAAAGCAGTCGCAGTGAAATATGGAGAACATGCACAAAGTGCAAAGGTCTGGTGAGAGGAGCTCTCACACTCACCCACAGACATCATGTCAGACCACCTGCGATGACTGATCTCTTAGGCATCATGCATCTGGGCACTTACTTGTTTGCTTATCTGCCAATACGTTATGCCTGCTTACTGTCGGCGTCCTGAGATGAAATACTCTGGCAGATAGCAGATGTACCAATTAATAACCTGTCAGGTCTGATGGATAGAAGAGGAAAAGAGTGTCCTCACACATATCTATGGTGTGGCTTTCTTCCCCATTTTAGGGCGCCAAGGGTCAGGAGACATATTCTGCCTCCCTGGAGAGAGCCCAAACTGTCTCATTAGTGTCTATCTTTCATGACACTGTGGCGCTGCCTTTGAGAGGCTGACTCACCTGCTCTTCTCCAAGAATCCTGAAGTGATGGAGCTCTTTAATCAAGGAGTTGGGGCAGCCAGCTGTTGGAGAAAACAATGAATCACAAACATGTTATTACCATTCTGTACAGTAATGTGTTTTTATGTGCAGTTATGACTATCAGCTGCAGTATTATTGTGGAGGACGCAGACACCTACCTGCACAACATGTTCCAACCAACCACACAAAAGCCATACCTTTGAGGGAGCTATGGCTGCTGTCCAGGTCCCCACTGTGACACTGGGAAGGAACTGCAGGTGAGCCTCACCAGGACTTTTCTTCCTTCTGATTGGGATCTGGCCTTTGTGGGGCTTTAGGCTCCCACATCGTTTCTGTCCAGTGTGTTACTCTCCCTCATAGAGAACCAGGATTCTGACCAGAGTGGGAGAATTGGTGAGTGTAGGTTCATTGCCCTTATTGACCACACCCTGTTTCCTCGCTTTGCAGGCAGGGACCCTGCACACAGAAAGATAAGAAAGAAGACAGGGCAGCTGGACACCGCGTCTTCATGGGGTTTGGTTGTAGTAGAACCATGCCTGGTTCTTTCAGGAGGATCTGTCATGACCAGAAGGATCCTGTTTTTTGGTCTGGAAAGGAGTTCTTATGGAAAGGACTCAAGAAGAGAGCCAGAATAGTTTGGGTGCTCATGACCTTCCATTCTACCCAGTCGGTAGGAGCCTCTTCAGGCTTTCAGATTTTCTTTCTCCATTTGTAAAAAGAAAGAAGTAAATAAATTATATATATGTATGCCAGCACATGCTTAGTTATCATTTTAGTATATGTGCTGCCAAAGCGAGCACATTTAAGTTATGTTCCATCTCTGTCTTTTTAACAGAATAATCCTACATATTACGTTGTAGTCATTTACAATCTTAACTCTAGTAACAAAAATTGACATAAAAGCCCATTTCTTAGATACAGTCTATGGATTACATAATCTGTTGAAGCTTCTAGTGAGGAATTGGGTTGCATGCACAATGTACCAAAGCAATCACTGTGCTGTTGTCCTTGTTACTCAGCATTGAGAAATAAGGAGGATGGAAAGTACCAAGGACATCGGTCTAGGGAGGACAGGCTGAGGAAGGAGGGAGTTGTCATCATCACAGGGGTGAAGGAGTTATCCTTTGCCAGAGAGATTCAATTTGTGCTTGGTTCTAGAAGATAGCATTAGAACTAATAGGCAAAAATGACAGCAGTAGACTTTGGTTCAATATAAAGAAATTTCTAACTTAAAAATGGACTACACTGCCTTATGAGCTAGTAACTGTAGGTTTTCAGACACAGGCTAAATGACTATTTCCGCAAGATATTGCAGAGATGAATTTGACAGAGTCCATTCCAGTTCAGAAATTCTCTGGTCATGTAAAATGCTGAAACACAGTTTTAGTGTTTGATGTTATATTTGACACAGTCTTTGATATAACATTTCATACTTTGAGAGACTGGTTTGTAAATGCTTACCAAAGTAGTACTAAGGAGTTTTAAAAATATAAACACAATGTAAACGGGTGATGTCACCACCTGACAATAGACCAATAAAATAAATGAAAATCCTGAGATGGATATTTTGGCAGAAAACATAGCAGGTTAATTGCCTCAGGCACACCCAACGCTATAAAGAAAGGAAGCTAGGTCCTTGACATTAGAACTGTGTTTGTTCAACTGGATGCCACAGGCATGCAGTCTGAAGGTTCTTTTCGAGATGCTCATATTAGATACTGTCATAACTATCTAAACAATTAGGAGAAGTCATGCTGGATTATTTGTTTGGCTGCCATTCAACCAAAAACTATAGTGGAAGTTCAGCCTCATACGAGTTCTAGAGTTTTAGATCATCTTGGGAATAGGAAGTTCTGTGAAACTCGTAAGGAAAGAGCTCTAGGAATGTGTTCCCAACAAGTGGGAGGCCCATGGTCTGGTACCAAGTGTAGGAGGTGCACTCGGGGGAGGGACCATGGGCACAGGGACACCAAGCCAACCAGCCAGGGCCTTGTTTGCATCCTGGGGGAATAGTTTAGGAGCCGTAAAATGCCAGCATCTGTGATACTCAATTCACAGAGCTAACTGGAATACTTTTTTTAAAATTTACATTTAACTTATTAACTTTCACTGGGTCCTTCCAGTTGTAGGAATATAAAATGTTTATGTCCTCATTTATATTGAGATGTATTTAAAAGGATACTATTTTGCGGAATAAGTCTATTCAACCTTGGAAGTTTTAGAGGATTTTTTTTTTTAAAGTAGTCCTCCATGTCCCTCAAATTTGAAAAAGACTTATTTGACTTCATTTAATGCCAGGTAAAATAAGAAACAGAATTTAAAATTAGCCTGTCTTCAGGATTTGTATTCCAACACTCTCCTAAGATGTAACTACAAGGATTGATGTCAATGAGGGTTCCAATATAAACATCTTTCACAGAAGACTAGATAATTACTTGTAACACCTGGAAGGAGGAATAAAGTATAATAAACGAGGACACATATGGCATTAGTTACAAGGGAAGATGTGTGAGGGGTCAAGATTTTTAAGAGACCATTGAGGAGCATCCTGCTCGCTGCGGAAACATCAGTGTGGGAAATGGACAGCCCCAAGCTCCTTGTGAAGACAAGTTCCCAAATTATGAAACTAGAAACGTAAGACACACAGGGAATCCAGTAGTGTGAGGAGGGAGGTTGGGGTGCCAGGAGAAAGAAAGAGCCTGGCAAAGAAGGATTCCGTGAAGAGTGTTGTTAATGTTGGGGCTGCACTCTTGCTTTTTCCCAATTCTTCACACAGAGCCTCCTCCTGCATGGCGATGGGTCATCTTCTGGAGCTACCATGGCCTACTTGGGTCAGTTGAATCCTCACAGTGCCCACACTCAGTGGGGAGTCTGCTTGAAATTCTCTCTCTCGCTCTCCTTCTGCTCATCCCATTTGTGCATTCTCTCTCTCTCTCTCAAATAATCTTTAAAATAAATAAATAAAATGTGCACATGGGACATCATGCCACCCCCCGCCCCATAGGGTTTCCATCTCAAAGAAGGCAGTGGCCTTCTAGGTCCTCCACCCTCTGAGCCTTCTCTCTCCCTCCTCATCCCACCGGGCTGTGATCGCCTGCCTGCTCCTGACCATTCCACACACTGCTGTCTCCAGCCTTCTGTGCTTGCTGCTCCCTATCCCCAGAAAGCTCTTGGCCCTGACATCTGCATGGGGGGCTCCCTGCCTCCTGCATGTCCTTTCTCAAACGTCACCTTCTAAGTGACACTGCTTGGGGTGGCCCTGCGTGAAATTACAGCCTGTTTTCACTCCCTTGCCCACACATCCTCATCACGCTGTATTTTCTCCAGAGTGAAATCATCTTCTAATGTACCTTACACCTCATGTACTTTATTCTCTGTTGCCAGCTGCTGAAATGCGAAGGTGACACATGGAAGGATGGTTGCTGTCTTGTCCCTGTGGTATCAGCCATGCCCACAACAGTGCCTGGGTATGTGGCACTCACTCAACAGCAGGTGCTCTGTGGATGAGTCTCCTGCCATGTGGTCACCATGGCACATGGTGGCTGGGCAATGGTGGCACCCGGGAGGGGGGCTCCCACACCACTCCTCTTCCCCCTCCCAGAAGCCTCAGTTCTGACCTCCAGCCCTGCAGGTGCTTTGCTTCCTGTGTATTGGTTACATGGTCTTTTCTGACCACTCATCTCTCATGCCCTCCAGGACCTCGCACCTTCTTTTCCTTCTCTGGGTCCAGTCTTGCCAATCACTGCTAGTGTAGCAACCGGGGCTGGAAGTCTAATAGAAACCACGCCATCTCCCTGATGCTGCACCCCTGCTGAGTGGTCAGGCCCTGGCTGTGGCTGGCCTTTCACTTTTCTTTGGCCAGCACCCCCTCACCTCCCTTGGGGACTCACCAAACCATCACCATTCTTCTTAATTAACCTCTAACACTTCATTCCCAAAATAAGACTTCACCTGACACAGGTGTAAAGCTCTTGTCATGAACATGGAGACAAGGGACCCAGCCCCCCCACAAGGAAGGACCGTGGCTGAGCTGTCTAGGGACAGGAACAGAGCCGTGCCCTTAGCTGCAGACAGTTGCCTCATCTCAGGTCATGCCTTCCAGGGACCCCAATCTGCTGCCCAGGACAGCACCACCTAGCTGCGTGGGCTGCACCTGCTCCGAGGCTCTGCAGGGGCTGAGGCTCTGTGGGGCCTGAATGACAGTGTGATTCCCTACTCTGTCCAAGCTGGCTCCCTTCCCCTCCTTCCAAGGTGCCAACCCAATAAACACCAGTACTCCATCCTCTGCCTCAGCCTCGACTTCCAGGGAACCCAGCTGGTAGCTTTCAAGGGTGCCATCCCTGAATTTCATATCCCCTCCTGATTATGACCCCCTGTATCTATCCATCTCTACTCCTCCAGACTAAAAGGGGAAATAGTGTCTTTCTCAAAACAGGGCTCATTCTTCATCTGTCCTAACCTGTCCCTGCTCAGCCCCTAGTAGAACTAACGCACCAATCATTCCCTTTCCTCATGCTCTGCCATTTTGTGGCATGTTCACTTCAAACAAAGTGCTATTCAAGTCTTCCCTTTAAATATTCAGCAAAAATCCAGCCTTGAGCATGCAGTTAGCACCTTCGCTTCCTTTCTCCTTTCATACAATGGTCTCTGAGGAAAAGCCTACAGCCATTGCCACCACTTGAAAATAGCAATTGGAGCTATGGATTCCAGAAGCGAAATACCGAAATTGGGGATTTCATGCCCTTTAATAAAAGTTCCTGCGGTCAAGGCCTGGATTGAAGCTCTGGTTGTACACTCACTAACTGGTTATGTGCTCCTGGATAAATCAGTTACTCCCAGTGCCGAGATCTTTTACCAGGAATAATCCCCATCTCCATCTCGAACAGCAGTTTTCAAAGTACGTGAAAACAACACAGAATGACAAAAAAATCAGAATGACAAAAAAGTTGATAATGATATTAATAGTGTTTCCACATATGGCTGCTGCTACTTCTTTTAAAAATTTCCTGAATTTAAAAGGGAAGTGGCTACGTGAAACAATTGCTGCATGATCTGTTGTCTTAAGAACTAAAGGTCAGGACTTCTTTTTTCAGCTCTGATGTGTGAAGGGATTGGGAGTTATTATTCTTAACTTTACAACTAGGAGAATCTGGGCAAACTGAAAACCAGCAACTTTCCTTAGACCCATGAGAGAGCAGGTGTCACCCTGGAATCTCGAGAGGCAGGCAAATCCAGCAAGTGACAACTCGACCTGCCAACGTGGAGTGGAAGCCATACAAACCGCAAATGGGTCGGTTTCAATGGACCGCAGATTACAAGACGGAGACTGTCGGAGTGGTTAAGAATGGAGAGAACAAGACCTGAAGGATAGACGCTGAGCCATTTCCTTTATCAGAAAGGAAGATCTGGGGAAGAACCCCCAGATCTCAGAAGAAATTCCATAATACGTTGGCTTGAGCAGGTGATTTACCAAGTACAAGTCCCAAGACTCTCAGATGGCCGGGGTTGCAGTTGATGTGATGGGGACCCGACCACTTTCTCTAGATTTGGCAGATCATGACTTGTTTGGGGAGGGCAAATGTGAAGCTCTAACTCACTTGCAAAATATACTAGATGATGAAAAACAAAACAAGACAAAAACCATACTAGATGATGGTTTAGGGGAGAAACGCTGGATAGTAGAATACGCACGATGCCAGGCATTTAAATCTGTTGTAATCTTGCCTTGAAAAAGAATTGCTGAGGAAATGAACTGAGTAGCAGTGCTGCATCCAGAGCTATTTTGGGTGTCCTACCGAAGGAAAAGAAATGTCAGGTTGGCTGTGAAGGCTTTGCAAATCTAGCTGCGTTGAAAGCACAGACTAAACGGGCACGCTTCTGTGAATGAAGAACATGTGTAAAATCAAGAATGTGGGAGGCGGGGACATGCCTATCAGGACACAGGCTTCTTCCTGAACATGCCTGCAAAAGAGCAAGTGGTGCCCAGACGAGAGAGGTATTCCCTGGTTGTCTCTGTCCCGTTATCCCCCTCTGCCACCTGCCCTGTGGGTGGATCCCACAGCCTCTTTACCCCACATGCAGGGGTGGGGGTGGCACTCTCAGTCCCAGCCTGTCCCCCTCTCTCCATTCCCATTTCCCTGGCCCTGGAGGAGATGAGAAATAATGAGGAAGCTAGAACAGGAGAAGGAAATGAAGTGACAGTCCACCCCCATCACTAACCAGCTGTGCAATCTTGGGCCGAGATACTGTGTCAGCTTCAAGCCTTTACTTCCTCTTGTAAAATGAGAGTAAGGATATTAAACTCATGGGCTTGCTGTAAACAGTGTGTGTGGGTATCCACGTGTTTGTATACATATTACCTAGTAGAGTTCCTTGCACACGGTGGGCTCCTAGCAAATGGTAGCTGCTCTTCTGAGGGCCTCTGGAGAGCGGGGGTGCTTGTCAGACTGCGCTTGAGATGGTTGTTCCGCTGCCCTGCCAGAAATGCCTTGTTGCTTGAACCCTCAATGTTTAGAGGCCAATTTTGCTAACGGAGCCCAGTTCCCTATGACATATTTGAGATTATTAGGGCAATCTGCTGAGAAACAATGGATCATCAAGTATGTGTATGTGTTTATAATGTGCATATATACACACATAGATATACTCACATGATCATACGGGCTTAGAAAAGTATGGCTAGCATATGTTTAAGGCTTTAAGTTTGTTGCCTTTTGTTAATTCATTTATCCATTTACTCACTATAATAAACTCAAGTGATTAGTAAGCAATTTGATGTTTTTATTTGATATCATAAAACTTTACAACATTTTTTTACCTTTGAACTAGCTGGAAGATTTTTTTTTTTTATCCCACTGGTCATTTCAAATTGCATCATTTACATATCTGTATCTACAAAGTGAATGAATAGAGGCAATCGGGAAAATTTCCTGAACCCCCAGATCTCCCGGCACATGCAATTATCCAAATATGCATAAGGGAAACTGACTCAAATTTTCCACAAAAGGGACAGTTAGCAACTGCTTCATGTACCTTCTGTTTAGCCTTCTGAGTCAGCCGTAACGCATAGTAAGGGCATCACTTGCGTACACAATCAACAGATGGATGATTATGGCAAACAAGCTGTGGTTTAAAAACAAATATTCTACAAAGATGTCAAAGAAGAGAACTGACGACTCATAATTCTGTTTAGCCAGGGCTGATCTGCTTTTTTTTTGTTGTTGTTGTTGCAGGAGGTGGAGGGAGCTCTGGTTTCTACTTGTGGCTGCGTGTTTGTAATATTAAAGGCTATTTACCTTTTGTCACCCAGGTTGTGAGCAAAGCAAATGATAGAGCTGAGTAACTGACAATTCTACCTTGAAATTCTACCTCTAAATCCCAGACTCTATGCGTTGCAAACTACTTTCTGCCCTGTCATGGTGGTTTAACAAAAATGGATATTAGATTTTGCATATAAATATGCCGCAAGTTCAGAATTTCATAAACAACATTATTTTAATCCTCCAACTAATAAGATTAGTCTGTTGAACTTGAACACACTTCTTGTGTTTGGGGGGAGGAAATAGGCTACCACAAAGACACCAAAAATCTACTCACAACAGAGAAACAAAAGCAACACAAAATTTTAGAGGTTAAAAGCGTACATCATGGAGTGACTGAAAAAATGAACAAAAAGGAAGTAGGACGACGGGCTTTCTTTGGTGGTAGAGCCAGTCTTTATATTCATACTGCACATCACTGTATTTTCCAAAAGAGATAAGGCATTCAGTGTGAATGCATTGCCACACAAAGCAATGGCAACTAATTAAATTGAGTCACAATGCATTTTTAGGGGCACCTGGGTGGCTTCGTCAGTTAACTATCTGATTCTTGATTTCGGCTCCGGTCATGATCTCTGGGTTGTGAGATTAAGCTCCTGAGTCGGACTCTGCACTGGGTGTGGAACCTGCTTAAGATTCTCTCTCTCTCTCCCCTGTCTCTGACCCTCCCTTTACCCCCTCTCTTAAAAAATTTAGGGCTCCCATGTGTAGGCCTATCACAATTTCTGTTGTGTTTATTTGTTAACATCTGCTTTTCCCACACCAAACACAGACTCCATGAAAACAAGGACTTGCTCAAAGCTTCAAAGGACATGGGAACTGTGTCTAGCCCAAGGGTAATACTCAATAAATATGTGCTGAGTGAATATATAAATGAAGGGGGAAAAGTCATTGCCTTTTGGATCTTACAAACAAGAGCTTTGGAAAATAGATGACTTTATAAGCCTGTGTAGAGTTAATTAAGGTCGTATGAGAGAAAGTCTATTTGCCCCAGGATCAGTTTTGTAAAATCTCAGAAATTAATTATTTTGTATTTTAAATGCAAGGTTTAATTTTTAAACACAAAATATTAACATGCCACTACTTAAGCAAGAAAGGGTTCTTGAAATGTTCCATTTTCTACTGGCCTTGTCAAAATAAGGCTAACTTTCAGCGAGAGTAGATTTCTAAATGGAAGGCAGAGGCTAGGTCTGCTGAGTGGCTTCAGATTGGGGCCACCCTGATGAGTAATCAGACCACTGTGGAAACATCAAGATATCTTCCTTAAGACAGTCACACAACTGCCAAACACTATCTGATGATTTTGTTTATATCAATGACAATCTTACCTAATTCCTGTATTTTTATGGACTGCCATTTAATTTCTTCAATGATCAAAGACAGATTTATGTAACTCATAGTCATGTATTCAAGAATGAAATGTCTTCATTTTTACACAACTCTTAGCTGTCACTATCCCTAGATGAACCCCTCTGTCAGTCCAGAATTCTCTTCTACAATGTTACTTATCAGCTGCATTTCAGACTTTGTCTCAAGATTTCAGTGACAGGGACCAGAGGACCAGAGGATTGGCCAAAGAATTCCATTCTAATAATGAGGTGTTCTTGTGGGAAGAAGGATCTTTCCACATACTAGTTGTAGCTTTGAAGTGATAGAGATCATATCTAATCCTTTTAAGCTTTTACTGACCTTTCTCCCCTGGGGGAAATACCTATTTGCCTGCAATAATCTGTGATATATGTGAAAATTTATATGAAGCATCCAGATGTTCATTTCCCTTCCCTCTATTCTTAGATTTGAGCTTGTAGTTGGCAATATTCCTGTTCAAATGTGGTACCAAGCAAGTCTCCTATTTATTTGTTGTTGCCACACTCATCCATGTATTTGGCATCAGATACCTGAACAGACACTGTGGAGCCCAAGATTGAGATTTCATGGTGCTTTTTTCTGAGAAGGCTTTGACAGATGCACTCTGTTTGCAAGGTCAGACTTCTTAGATGAGAGTTCTCATACTTGTTCATTTTATCTTTGACATCACACCAATGGGTTTCCTTCCACCCTACTGATAAAGTGTTCTATGATGCCCACTCTGAACTTGGGATCCAAGAGCTCAGTTTAGAATAGTCCTCAACTTGTTGGCCCCAGGGGAAAGTGTAAAAACATGTCACTTATTCGTATATTTAAAAGTCATAAATCAAATTAAAAAGCTGTTAAAAATATGTTGTTTCACCTTTTGAAAAATAACACCTATATGAAGATCTAGAAGGTGGGGATTTGGAACTCTCAGACCACTGGGAGGACTGCTCCCAAGAGTCCCTGACCCTTCCTGCTTCTCTCATTCCAGATTCTGACCTCCTCAAAGGTCCTCCACACATCCAGCTATTGCAGCCCCTACTATGAGTTACCCCTTGGCCCATGTCTCAGGAAGACAGAGCTGGTTAAGACTTCAGGTCTAGTGATCCCGTGAGCATACTACACCCTCCTCCATGACTGCTTCCACAGTTGGTTTTGGTGAATCCGAGGTGGCTCTTAATGATTACACATACCTTATCAGTGCTCACACTATTTAATTTTTTCTTCAGTTGATGGCAGAAACTGATAACAAACTCATTGCAGTTTCTGAGATCTGGTCCTTTCTCATTTTGGAAAGTTAAAAAAAAAAAAAAGCCAACCTCACAAACTCTGAACTCTGTTCTTCATGATTGCTCAAAGACCCCCTGGCAATGCCTCAGAGGTCACAGGTGGATGTGCTTGCAGACCTCACAGCAACTTAAAATACTTGTGTGTTCTTCACTCTGTTCTCATTTTTCTTATGCAGAACTTCCTCTTGAGACTGGCTGTTCTCTCCTTTCCAATATGGGAGATATTCTCTTTGCTCAAGGAAACAGTAGAGACCAGGATTGGAAAGCTTTTCTGTCTAACGTTGTGCCCTCTTTCTCAGCGAGAGCCTCTCTTTGTCTTGTGTCCAACTTTAAAAGCCTGTTGCATTGTCTTTGGTTATTGAAATGAGAATGTCATCTCATTCTGGGCTTCTCTGGACAATATGTTCACAGGTTGGTGCTTTTCTCTTCTTTTCTCTGCTATTAAACCCTCACTCATCTCTCCCAACTGCTTTCTAAAAATCTGAGCCCGCTGTAAATAAATAAAAAAAGTTAAAAAAAAAAGTTGCTTGTTTGGTATTAAAAATGAATAAGAACATTTATCTTTACGAAAACATATAAAGACAGAATTGGATCTTATTTTTTTAAAGGATAACTTCTAAACTGGGATTTTTCTTCAATTAATATCTATAATCAACATTTACTATCATTCTGGTTCCATGTAATAAGATGATTTTACAATCTAATATGGAATCTCTCCAGGAAAATGCATTATAAAGCTGTGGATCATTTCCACAAAGCCACTGATAGCTATTAAAAAAAAAAAACTCAGAAAAACAAAACAGAACAACAACAACAAAAAACCTTTGGGGGATTAATTGAAGTACAACTTTTGTGGAAAGCTTGTGCTGAATTTCCTCAATAACCATGCTGTGAAGTTGAGGAAACTCATTTGGAAAATATATTCCCTTGAAAAGCATTAAAAGCCACATGAGTCTTCAATCACTATTTTTCCTTTTAATTTCCTTGCAAATCATCATGGGGCAATTGTGATATCCTTTGGGTTCAATGGAAAACCGTGAGCACCCAGGCTTGGGATAAAAATTGAAACGGATTTCAGCTCTCTGATGTGCCACTGGCACTGTCCACATGACACAAATAATCTGCAATTTGCAGATTGCTGCTGTTTGGTGTGAAATGCTTTCAGGATTAATTTCTCTCTTGGCTATAGCTTAGAATCCCTAATGCAGGCTTGACAATTACAGTTACTTTCTATTTTTCCCATAAGTACAACTTTGGAAAGGAAACTGGCTAACGATGAAATGGCATCAAAAATAAATCATGATTCAATGTGATCAAAGATAATGCAGCACAACACTGAACAATTACCTTCAATCACAAGCCAAAACAGGGTGGGGCCCATCTGCAAGCCTGACATGCCAGTCGGTTTGATGAGCTCCTTTCCACCCAGCTCAAGCCAGGCTGATCAGGGTCTCCGTGTAGTCTGCCCAAGTAGCTATTTCTGAATTAGTCTGAGAGCCAAATGTTAATCATACCCATGTAAAACTCACTGAGATACCTTGACTGAGCAACTGCATTCAAAATTAGCAGTAGGACTTTATACCATAAAATTTCAAAGCATTATTACTTTGATAAATAAAACCAGGCTCATCTTAATAATTTCTCTCTGCCAATAGGTTATTTATGTCTTTAAAGGTTCTTCTGTGTGTTCCCTTTCTTTCTTTCTTTCTTTCTTTCTTTCTTTCTTTCTTTCTTTCTTTCTTTCTTTCTTTCTTTCTTCTTTCTTTTCCTTCCTTCCTTCCTTCCTTCCTCCCTCCCTCCCTCCCTCCCTCCCTCCCTCCCTCCCTCCCTTCCTTCCTTCCTTCCTTCCTTCCTTCCTTCCTTCCTTCCTTCCTTCCTTCCTTCCTTCCTTCCTTTTTTAAAGATTTTATTTATTTATTCATGAAGGACACACAGAGAGAGGCAGAGACAGGCAGAAGGAGAAGCAGGCTCCCTGTGGGGAGCCCGACTCAGAACTTGATCTCAGGACTGTGGGACTATGACCTGAGACAATTACTGAGCCACCCAAATGCCCTATGTGTTCCTTTTCAATAGCCAACACTTGATGAATCCAAGACACCCTAAATGAGTTACAAAAATGTGGAAGTTATTCACCTTTCACCTAGCAATTTCACTTACAGGTACATGTCATAGAGAAACTTACAGTCCCACAGAAATATTTGCTGGAATATTTAGGGCAGCATTTCTGGAATAACAGCAACAACAAAAGAAAACATCTGAAATGACTATCAAGAGGAGAGATGAAGCCATCAGACAAGTACCTACCATGCACTCTCTTGTTGCCAAGCTCTGTAGGGCACTAAAACCACACTGGTGGAAAAATGAAAAGACAAAAATCCCTCCTTGGAGACAATTAAACTATTAAAGAGGGAAATGATGAAATACCTCTGGAAGGTGATAAACATGATGTCAAAAAGTAAAAGAAAAAAACAGAACAGGGTCAGGGAGGTAAGAACAGGTGGGATTGTTTTAAATAAGGTACTCAGACTGTCTTCTGACGAGAAAATGACATTTAGAAAGTGAGCTACAGCGGTTTAGTGCCGCCTTCGGCCCAGGGCGTGATCCTGGAGACCCAGGATCGAGTCCCACATTGGGCTCCCTGCACAGAGCCTGCTTCTCCCTCTGCCTGCGTCTCTGCCTCTCACTCTCTGTGTGTTTGTCTCTCATAAATAAATAAATAAAATCTTTTTTTTAAAAAAGAAAATGAGCTAATAAGAATTGGGGTGAAATGTATCAAGTAGACAAATTTCAAAAACATGAAGTCAAGAAAAAAAGCTGCGATAGTTCACAAAGTACAGTGTCATTTATAGGAAGTTCAGAAAAATCTCTTGGATAACATGGATTCTTACAAATACACTAATTGTATAAGATAACACACATGAATGATAAACACCAAATTTAGGAGGAGTAGGTAAAATAGGATCATAGCAAAGGAGAGGGAGCTTCCATTTTGTCTTTAACATTTGCAAAAGGAGGTTTCAAACCTAAGCAAACTTCACTGAGAGAGTCTCTTAAAATAGGGTTAGGAGGCCATGAGGGAGGAGGAACTTATGCATGTCCTTATCTGGAGGACAAGATGAACTTGAACTTTTCTATCCAGCTGTGGTCTTCAGCCTAGCTCATCAGCACTTTCCCCTTTGCAAGGAGCCAACCCAGTTTTACAAGCTTCAACCGCTCATTTGCATATGAACCCACCCCAGTTAACCAAGTTTCAATCTGGTTTGCACAGAGGACCTGAAGGAGAACCATACTCAGGACCTTTCAACTCTGTAATGTGCCTCCTCTTCATCATCCTCAGAACACAATTTAGGTTTCTGCCTGAATCTGTGGTCTCCCAAATTGCAATTCTACTTGCCCCAATAAAAGTCCATTTGCTTTACATTTCAGGGAATTCTTTCTGGGTTGATGCATTTATTATCATAATTGGTAAAAATAAAAGTTAACATTTCTGCAACACTATGGATAAAGCACTCTTACTGCTTTGTGTAAAATAACTCAGTCCTGCAACAACCCTACGAGAGAGGTACTATTAGCGCCAGTTTACAGACGATGACACAAAGACACAGAAATATTAATTAACCCGGCACAGTTATCTGAAGCAGTGAGAATAGTCAGACACTAACAAAGCGGGATAGTGAGTTCCTGAGTGTTCATTATATTCCTCTAGCTCATTGCATGTTTGTACCTTCTCATAAAAAAAAAAAAACCACCCCCCCATACACACAAGAAAATATGAAGTATATACAGAGAACTTTGAAAAAAGATGAATAAAAATTCAAAACATTATAGGCTTGAGTTTATTTTTATCATGAAGACAGATGAACATTTATGAAGTTTAAAGAGGAACACCTTATAATATAAACACTATATGGTCAGCATGGCTTATTGGGGCAGATTTTGTAGTTTTAAGAGTAAGCTGAAAAAAGCCATAAATATTATTTATTCAGTTTCTCACTTATAGATGAGGCAGTTACTACCCAAAAGCACATAAAGCCTCTTATTGGAGCTCAAAATAGGTATATGAAGCTCAGATGTGTGTGTGATTTCTTAACTTACATGCACATTGGTATTTTCTGCTTTGTTGTAACTGCTGTGCTAATCCTAGTGTCCCTTCTGAGTCAATTCCTAGTGGCCATGACATGACCAGTCCTCCAGGGAGTTGCTGCCGAAGAACAGGAATCATTGATAACGAAATGCAGTCAGAAATTTCTCAGGTGTTTTCATCTCACTAATAATAATAGACATGACTATTATTACTGGTGGGAGGTGAGTTCTAAGCCAACATTCACTCATTCTGTGTTGAATTACTTTTCTGTATGTGTCTACTGTGCGTGAGGCCAGGTGCTATAGAAGGAGCAAAAGTGAATCAGGAAGGGGCTCCGCCTTTGTGGAGCATGCAGAAGAAATAACATGCATGGCAACAAGCCACACAAATAGAGAAATAGCCGAGTGTGCCAAGAGCAATCAAGAAGGAGGTGTTAAAAAAAATAAGAAAGGAAAGAAAAAGAAGGAGGAAGAAAAGGATCAAAGGCCTGAAGGCTGGAAGCACCAGGTGTGTCTGCGGAGCCAAGTGGCTGTCTGCATGCAGATGAGAATTTCCAGCACCTGCATCCACACAGCTCAACTATTGGGGCTAAGCACCGAGACCTAATTGTTCCAGAAAATCCTGCCTTGGAAGATAAGCTTGTAAGGCAAAAAATAACTTCACTGTTTTGTTTCAAGGCATTCCTGCAAGTAATTTATCACAGTTTGCTCATCTGAGTAGCCATCTTCCTTAATGGGACAACAGAGTGCTTACCTGGGCAAAGGTTCAAGTGTCAGGGGACAGTTTTCTTATCAAGCCCCCTTTTAGAAAACATTGATGCATCGTGTCTACCAGTTTCCAACTTTTATGTCATGAATCTTGCCCCCTTCCAGGCAGCTCGCCACTTGGAAGATCTGTCTTAAGCCCAGATCCCCAATCCCTATCAATCCCGGCATCCCCTTCGTTTAAGAGCCCCACAACTGTTACCGAGGTGGGGTCTCTCTCTGCACTAGGTCTAATAAACACTGGTCTACTCCATCAATAGACTTTCTGGTGGTCATTTGTGAGAATTGGCCCAGAATATACAAAAGGCAAGAGAGAAAATGCAGTAATGGAAATTAATAATGCTTAATTTTTTTTCTTGTGAGTTATGTCAAAACAGTTTTAAAAAATGAGAAAATTGTCCTCAGCATGTATCTTCTCAGTACTTTGCCTTCACCTCTGTATTTCATAAAATTCCTTCGTTATTGACTTACATTTTATTTTACTTTTTTAAAGATTTTTATTTATTCAGGAGAGACAAACACAGAGAAAGAGAGAGAGAAAGAGGGAGAGGCAGAGACATAGGTAGAGGGAGAAGGCTCCTCAAAGGAAACCCGATGTGGGACTTGATCCCGGGACTCCGGGACCACACCCTGAGCCGAAGGCAGACGCTCAACTACTGAGCTACCTAGGCATCTCTGATCTACATTTTAAATGCTTTTTGCCTTTACATTTCTACGGGTGGCATTTTGGTACTCTGGTGTCCTTCTGATTACAAATTTCGATGGTTAACTCAACACACATGAATGGCCACTGGGAGTGTGAGGCTCTCAGAGTGGAAAGAGCTCCTAACCCACCACTCTCCTTGTCCTGTGACTCTCGAAAGTTCATTCTCAGTTAAAATGAGAGAATGGAAAGGGGAAGCAATGGAGACCCCATTTGGGGGTCCCTGGAACATGTTTTTCCATAGTTGGTGGTGGTTTGTTTACCCAAATGAGTGTGTCGATGTCTAATTAGCCTTACGAGGGAAAGAACATGTGAGATTAAATCCCTGAGTGCATCCAATCAAACAGGAGACTGAGATTATGTGTGTCATATCAGAAAAAGCTGCATTGGGTAGGTTTAGTAGGTTACCTGGGTGACCAATTAGCATGGTTAAATTGAAGAGGTTTCTTCTTCTTCTTCTTTTTTTTAAATGAGGTTTCTTTAGGGTAAAAGAATCCTGGGTGCGAAACAATTTATGGACATAGAAGTTTATGGAAAATCCCTGTTTATGAACTGGAAATTTCCAATATGAATTTATTTTTGAATGCTACAGTTTGTCCTACAGAGGTTCTTTAAAATGGACTTTCTCAGGACATATTTAGGCATTACTCAGTTTGAGGAAATAAATAATATCGCAAACAATATTAAAGAAATAAGCGTAACAGGATTTTAAGAATTGATACAATTCTAAAGGGGGCTTAAAGATGAGATGAAGAGATCAGTTAGGGGATGAAGTGTGGTTAGGGAGGGAACAAAAAAGTTTATATTTTTACAAGTACTTAATGGTGTTCTGTTTCTGATTTTTTTTTTTTGTGTTTTAAATTTATTTCAGTAATTTCCCTGGTTGCTTGAGTGCTGTGCCTTTTGTTTCTCTTATTTGTCTTAGCGTGGGTATAATTGCATTCATTACTGAAAGGCATATTTCAAATTCTTAAAAAAAAACAACAAACAATTTTTTTAGCACTCTAAGTGCTGCCACTTAGATTCATCACTGCTTTTACATAGTTCAGATACTTAAAGTTTGTTTGCTGGTGTGATATACATTGGAAAGAGATGAGATACATAAAACCAGAAATTCAATTTCAAGGACAAATAACAGCTTTTATGATGGGGGGAAAGAGAAGAAAAAGATAACAGCTTCAGCTATATGGTTAATGTAGTGTGATTTGATTGTCTAGATCTTTCTACATGAAAATTAGTGATCATTATTTACTTTAATTAGCTAAAATGACTAAATATGAGTAATTCTCATCTGTCAGCAGAGTTATACCAATGAGTCTAAGTTTGTTATTTATCTTCTAAAGTACAACACTCACAGGCACGCAGCCAGGCACCTTTAAAGAACAGGGATAATGAGGTCTTCTAACACATTTAGCAGGTTTCCAGTTACCACACCAACAGCTGGCAAAGACTGGGGTCTGTTGCCTCCTGTGGACTGCCCAGCAGACAACACCATGGCCTGAGAACGAGCCTTTCCACACAGCTGAATCCAGCATTTTGCCTCATATAGCTCTGTAGGTTTCTAGACTATTTGCTTTAAGCACTTGTCAACTACAAAATGAAAACTGATAGATTCTGAGGAAGTCAGTGTTTCAAAGCCAATGATTATCCTGGTAAAAACCTTCAATTACTTGCAATGTCCTTGTGGAAGTTCTTACACCCACCAATGTTTACCTTCAGAACTTTCAGAGGTTGCAGTAAGCTCCTCTAGTGAGAAAGCCCATCAACTGTAGCTTCATCCAGGAGGTGATGTTCTTGTGCTGTCATTTTGGTCTAAACTCACAAATTGTTGGTCTCCCTTGCATGTGCTGCGTTTGTGTTTTGGTTACTCCATTGGCTTTGCAAATGTAAGTGAACTATTATGTCCAATAAGTACCAAAGTACAAGAAGTTCTTTCCTGGAAGTGTTGAGAGAAGAGGCCCACGAAGTCTAGAATCAGAGATGAGATGTTGAACAGAGATGATGTGTTAAAATAGAAGATGGTAAGTAAATGACAGACACAGCAGCAGTCTGAGGACTGAGTTTCTGGAAAATGGGAACCAGACTGATTTACAGACTTTGCAAAAAGTACTGGGTCCAGGCCATCAATAAGGTGCAAGAGATAGGAATATGATAGGAAGTGGGGAAAATGGAATCCAATAGACGTGGATTTAGAAGGCTGGGGTTTTGTTTGAGGACTTCAGGGAGAAGGATGGAGAAGTATAGCTGTCAAACTGTTAGCACAAAGGGTGTTGGAAGCCAAGTCCCGTCAGTGAGTGTTCCTTTCTATGATTCAGGCTTTGTCACAGGCTCCAGGCATTAGGATAGCTAAAGCTAGTCTATTTTGGAAAATAAAAATCTAACAGCAAGAAGGAAGTGCTTGATTCACCGCCCCCAGCTCTCCCCCCGCAACTCCATCCGGTGGAAATACATGTCAGGGTTGCAAGATGAAATATTTAGTCACTTTTGATGCATGAAAAAAAAGGAATTTTCAGAAAATATACTGCTTGTAAGCAGTGTTTGCCATACTTGCTTCATCTTATTATCCAGATTATTATTAATGATCTGATTCATTAATAGTCATCTGGGGAAGATTTAAAACAAAATAACTCATCCTCCATATTTTTTACTATTCATCATTATTCACAGTGTAGTTTTCCAGTAGGAAGAGAAAACCAAGGGTATATTAACGGGAGAAGTATGTATTATTATCTGATATACTTAAATTATCCAGGTTCATTCATTCAACCCATATTTATGCCGTGCACTGTATTATGTAGTGGGGGTACATCAGTGAACAAAACAGAAAGGCCCCTGCCCTTATGTTACCTATATTGTAGATGGGAGAGGAGATGGAAGAAACACAAGTAAATAACAGAATGTCAAATATTCCTAGAGTGCTATGCAAGACAATAAAGTAGTGATGGGGTACCACAGGGAACTATTTGAGTGGTTAGAAAATCATTCCACAAAAGGTGCAATCCGAAGCGAGTGAGGGGACACATGATCACACCATGTGTTTACCTGGGGGAGGAGGATCTAGGCAGAGGGCACAGGTGCAGGAGGAGGAAACATGTGCCCATAGGACATTGTAGAAGCAAGGGGGAAGGATGGGCAAAGGAGAATAGAGTCGTAGGCAAAGAGGTCCTCCCTTCCCTCCAGGCAGGGTCCATTAAAACCATTTCTCAGGATTTAGGCTGTTACTACTAATAATGTGGGAAATCACTGGAAGGTTTTAAGCAGAGGAGTCACATGATCTGTTTTTTCTTAAAAAAAAAAAAAATTCAGTTTGAGTACTGTGTTAAAATAGCCTGTAGTGAGTCGATTGAGACAGAGAGTCAGCTAGGAAGCATTGGCTTTGTCCAAGTGAGAGATGACAGTGGCTTGGACTAGGGTGGTGGTGGAGAGGAAGTGAAAGTTGGTCAGAATCTGGATATGCTTTTGAAGACAGATTGACAGGATTTGCCAATAGATGGCAGGTAGGGGTGAGAGAAAGGTCATGGTCATAGATGACAGCAAGATTCTAGGCCTGAGCGCTTGGAAGGTTAAGAATTCCATTGGCTGAGACAGGGGAGACCTTGGGAGGAGGTCGTTTGGGGGTGAAGTGAGCATCTAAGCAGGTGTCCACTTTTGAATATGTTAAATCTCAGATGCTTATTATCCATCGAAGTGTAGAGGGGACAGTTAGGTAGTCAAGTGCAGAGTTCAAGAGGTTCAAGACGGAGAAATACACGGGTGATATGCTGTACCATGACACTGGGGACCAGCCAGGGAGAGCAAAGGAGGTGCAGGTCTGAACTCTGAGCAAGCCACCATGCAAAGACCATGATGGAATGGAACACCGCCATGAGAATGATACCGTAAGTGGCTATTTAATGATGAGCATAGGTTTTTGTGATGTGGTGTTAAGTAAAGAAATGAGATTATAAACCAGCATGCATAGGATAATTCTGGTTTGGTAAAGTGATTACATACGCATTGGAAAAATACTGGAAGACCACGCGCCAATATACCGATGGTGATTTTCACTTACTGGAAGAAATACAGGTGATAGTTACTTTATTTCTGCTTATGTTTAGTTGCTCTGTTGATACTTACACAGGATAAAGGGAAAAGCAATAACATGGCACTAAAAAAGAGATTTCTATTAAAAATTCTCAAGTTGTGCTTAAACAGAGGCCATATGCTGTGCAGCCTTCTTATCTTAGTTTTGCTTAAATAGCTTTGTCACAGGAGACACTCAGCATTGTGGGGAGACTGCACTAGCTTTCAGCTCCAATACGTTTCTCTGGTCTGCCAAATCAAGCTGCTCTCTCTGGCCTTCCTCTGTGGCTTGGACAAGGAATATGCTTTGACCCACCAGACATCCTCACCGAGCATTCCATGTCCTTCCAGTTTGCCCCCAGTCTGCTGACAGGTATCCATTTCCCTCCTTGAAGAAAGCCTGAGGGACATCAAATACTTTCTAAAATCCCCACATCTACTATTATGATCACCATGAAACTTCTGATGGATATAAAATGCAATATAGTGATTATATTCATCATGCATCATTATTGAATTCATCCCGATAGCAAAAGAAATTGCCATAAAAATTGTGACTATTTATTTTGGTACTAGCTTTGCAAGTTTGTGCCTCAGTGCTGGTACCTGAGGCAGACATGGCATGTGTGTCTCTACCCACAGAGCCCATAGCTCTCCAGGTTCTTTTTTAATTCTAGACCAGTGTTTATTCGGGAGCCTTCTATTCTTTATGGCCTGAGGTTTGTGCCAAGAGGCAGAGCTGGTCATGGGCTCCTCTGGTCAGATCAACACTACAACCTGCATAGCTGGTTGAGGCTTCTTATCCTAAGAGAAGTAGCTGCTGGAGCAACCCTATGGTTGATGCAATTGATGAAAAGAGCATGGGCAGATAATCAGGCCCCAAATTAGATTTTTATTTTCTTTGTTTGGGCTGGCCTGACTTTTCTAAACATTTATTATTAGTATCAATCGTATTGGCCAAATGGTTGCCAAATCCCCATATCAACTTTGACTATATAAACCCAGGCTATTTCCTTTAAATGGTCTTTAGAGTTATTTGCTTTTTATTATAGACAGTTTCTTTTTTCTTTTCTAAGATTTTAAATTTTTATTTATTTGAAACAGAGAGAGAGAGAAAGAGAGAGATTAAGAAGGCAGAGTGGCAGGCAGAGGGAGAAGGAGAAGCAGACGCCCTGCTGAGCAGAGAGCCTGATGTGGGGCTCGATCCTGGGACCTGGGATCATGACTTGAGCTAAAGGCAGATGCTTAACTGACTGAGCCACCCAGGTGCCCCTTAGAGACAGTTTCCATTAGAGTATTTAATTCTTGGAATACTGAGGTTCTGGTGATGTTCTCTAGAGAATTGGCATTGGGGATGCCATTCATTTATTCAAATATTTGTTGTGCATATACTTGTTGAGGCCACTTTGGGAGGTGGTATCCAGCAGTAATGGAGACAGGCAAGGTTCTTGCTATCATGGAACTACCCAGAGACTTTGGTATCAAATCTCTCTTTCCACTGGCACATCTTGACCTTCACAACAAGCTTAGTATAATCTCAGGAGAAATTTTTGCTTTAAAACATATATACACACACAACAAAAGTATTATTTAGCATAAAAACATGAGGAAAGCCTGCCATTTGCAAAAACATGTTGGACCTTGAAGGCAATATGTTAAGTTAGAGACAAATATTGCATCATCTCATATGTGGAATCCAAAAAAAACACAACCAGCCAAGCAACAACAACAGCAAAACTCTGAGCTCATAGACATGGAGAACAGATTGGTAGCTAGCAGAGGTGGATGTTAAGGTATGGGAGAAATGGGTGAACCAGATCAAAAGGTACAAACTTCCAGTTATAAACTAAGTACGTCCCAGTGGTGTATTGTACAGCAGGTGACTATAGTTAACAATAGTGTATTGTATATTTGAAATTTGCTAAAAGAGCAAATCTTAAAAGTTCTCTTATTACAAGAAAAAAAATTTGATATTATGTATGATGATGGATATTAACTGGACTTGTGATCATTTCACAAATGTATATAAATATCGAAACATCATGTTGTACACCTAAAATGAATATAATATGTCAATTATATCTCAAATAAAAAATTACTAGGGTCATGTCAAAAGATTCAAGAGCCAACAGAGAGGCTCATAGTGGCTAAAGACAGAATAATTTGAGCACCAATATACATAAGAAATACAATATATTCAAATATATTGTGTTAATATTCATGAGTTCTTAAGTTTTTTTTTAATCTCATCTTTCACCTTTGAACATATTAGGAAAACAATTTATTATCCTTAAAACTCATAAATAAAAAGGGAAAAAGCAAGTCTTTAATCTGCCACTTAACATATAAATTGTACCTACCAGTAACCAAATAGTTGATAAAGGAAAATTTCTTTCAATAAAACTACTGAAGCTGTTAAATTATAAAAAGGAATGTTAGAATTATTGTAATATAAATAATTCATAAAGCCAAATCAAATTGAGTAATAATCATTAGCGGCTGCTATTCCCACAAAGATGGACAAAGGACATCCGTGCCTCCTAAGAGAAGTACATAGTACTACTTTTGAAGATTCCTATAAAAACTAAAATCAGATCAAACCTTTGGATTGAAATACTAATTTAAAGGTGATCCAGGGAACAGAGGATTACTGACACCAGTGGTTCTTAGAGTGTGGTGCCCAGATCACCAGCATCATCATCTGGGAGCTCATTAGAAATCCAGATTCTCAGGCCCAGCCCCAGACAGATTGAATCAGAAACTATGGGGGGAGGCCCAGCAATCTGCATTTTCACGAGCCCTCTCAGTGATATATTACATGCATGCTAACTTTGCAAATCCCCTCCTTATAGGGGTACAGCAAAATTCAAAATGTGGGTAACTCCAAGGCAAATGGCACAGTTTCTTCAACAAATGCGTTGCAAGAATGTAAAGACAGAGAGACAGATGTAAAAGACCCATTAGACATGCTGCCAAATGGAATGTGTGGACTCCTTTGGGTTCTTGATTTGAAAAGCTCCACTGTAAAAAATTATGAGATAATAAGAAAAATGTAAGAAATGACTTGATATTTGATACTATTAAGGAATTATAATTCATATTTTAGGTATGATCCAGATAGTGTGGTTATGTTTAGGAAATAATTCTTTATCATTAGGTAGCTCTAAATGAAATGATATGATCTGTGGGGTTTGCTTCACAATAATCTAGTGAGTGAGGTGTGGCTGAAAAGGATGGGCTATGAATCCACAATCACGGTGGCTGAGTGGTGGTTATGCAGAGGCTCCTTCCATTATTATTCCCCTTACTTTCCATGTTGAGAAACTTCCAGGATGAAGAGGTTTTAAGAGAAGAAGACGGGAGGGAGGACATATTAATTTTATATATAAAATATCCTTCTATGCAGACAGAGGTGATCTGGCATGTGACTCAAATAATAGCTTTACTCACTCTCTGGCCAGATGCTCAAACCTTCCATACAGTTCCAGAGACTTCTCTCTCACCCATCATTAGATTCAAAAGCTCTGCAACTATGACTCACATTTTGGTGTACTGAGTTCCCTGTATCTATTACATTTTCACAGCTATACATATCCTGTAAACTCTACCCATTCTGTTATTCAGTCGTTTTCAGGAACCCAGGAGAGAGGGAAAATCTGGGGGGCGGGGGGCAAATGATGTAAAAGATGGGTGAGGGATCATGGGTAATGTAGACATATCCATATCCCTGGGGAGACACAGGTCTCGCCGCATGGGGATTTAACACTGACTTTGTGGTTAGGGGACCTGGGTCTTAGAGGGAGGGCTGTGTGGATCAAAAAAGCGTTTAGGATATTTAGATATGTCTTCCCTGCATCTTACATGCCTGGGGCAGAGAAGGGGCCTAACAGCCATGTGCATTTACACATCCGTCCATCAGTAGTTATTGCTCAGAGAGCTGAGGGGACATATCTTAAGGAAATTGTCTCCTGCTCATGCTGCTCCCAGCAGCCTTCACTCATTTGGATATACCTACTTTTTGTTTATTTTACATTATATACTCCTGAGATCAGGTAAGGAGTTTTTGTAATTGTGCAGGACTCCACACTTTCCTCAAAGGTAGCACGTAGTCACGTAGTATCATCATTTTTGTCTTTGGTTTTTGCCAAAGTATAAAGTCCTTTTTCTAGAAGGACACTCTGGTTCACAGAAAAAAAGTCTCAAGATGGATCTTTTAAAAGGCAGAACTTGTAAGGACAACCCAATTCTTTTGATAATCTACCTTATTTTATAATAGAAATATTCCAGCCTGAGAAAACTAGCTCTCTTGTTAAAATACTGAGATTATCATAGAGCAACTTAGAACCTCCTAATTGGGAGCATTCCTTTGAAGATCTAGACCAGACATAATCTAAACTGGAAAAAGCTGCATTTGTATACTAGTATTAATATTATAATAAGGTAAACCAGATAGATGTAAGTGTTGTGAACATAGGAGTTGAGTTGACAGCTCTGTCTTATGACTTGGATCCACACCTACCCTAGGTTGGCATGGGCGCAACAGCCATATCACCAGGGTTAGCTCCAACATAGGCTTGATACCAGGACAAAGATTCTGGAACATCTTGTGGGCCAATGGCTATATTCCAACTAACATTTTTCTACTGAAGTATCTTATTTCAAAACACAAACAGTGATTCTGTGACTTCAACCAAAATAGATTCACGGTTTACTGACTAATTCTGTGATTACAAACTATATATAGAGTATGCCAGAAAACTTGAAGCCTTTTCTGTTTGACTCTTGCCTTTCACCTGTGTTTGGTGATAAGATAATACTCGGAGCACAATGGCATGGGTTAGTTAGTTCTTTGAATATGCACAGCATTGTTATATCTTCTTTAAAATTTTCAGGGTAAATGAGAAAATTATCTATTCAGATACGTGACTAGGTAGCAGTGAGGACAAATGGTGTTATGCTGTTCTAAAAAGAGCATGTTTAAGACCGAAAAAAAGTCCATTTTAGGACAAGAAATCAAGAAGAAAATTGGCTTGAATAATGGCTCAGTGTTATCAGGGATATAGCAACAAGGTGACATATTTTTCTTTTCTTATAAGTACTGGTGTTAGATTATCATTTCCAGAGGATTTCCCCCTTGTTTAGAGGAGGTTGGGAGATGTTTAATGTTCGCAATTCTCTGTGTTTTTAAAAGCATTTTCCAAAATGAAAACATGAACATGGTAAAATATTAAAATATAGAGAAAATGAAAAGTAGCAATTCCACCACCAAGAGATGGTCACCATTAATATTTTGGTCGATATTATTCTAGATAACTCTCTTACTATATACACACGCCCATGATTTTAAGTATGAGGCATCATGAAACTCTGTATCTTGTTCCTTTTACTTGATAACACGAATGAACGTCTTTTCATGCCAAATAATACAGATATACATCATCATTTTTCACAGCTGCTCACCTGGCCTTTATGTGCATATCCTTTAACCAAATCCTGAGTGATGATATGTGTGTCAGTGAGTCACCTGTACATGTATATTTGCAACCATTCAGATGATCAACTAGGATACATTTCCCAAAGCGCACTTGCTGCTGGGTAAGGTGTTATTGCATTAAACATTTTGATAGTTGCTGCTAAAATCCTTGTCAGAATGTGTCTACAAGCTTACGTCCTCAATAGCACTGAGGCCACTTTTTCCCACCTTGCCACGGTACTGGAGACGGGCTGATTGCTTTACCGCCCTCTCCCCCCTCCTCAGTTGTGGATGCATTCATTCCCTCTTCCTTTCTGAGAGGAAGCTTGGCACTACTCCACTCAGAGAGAAATGAGGACAGTTTTTGCATTTCACCTTAATCAGATCAAATTAGGACAGGTGGCAACCCTGCAGGCAACATAATTATGAAAAATGTGTGTGCTCAATACAGGCTGTCCTTCCAGCTTCCCAATCAAATAGGACACCAGAGCCCAACCTTTCTACTTTTAGCTGGTGACTCACGAAGCAGTCACCCACATGCTCTGGATATGATGGTGCTGTAAAATCTGAGATTAAATATAGTCGAAAAAGCCGATTTGGTAAGATTAGCTGATTTAATATAATAATAGATTGTCTATTAAAATGTTTATATGGGGATCCCTGGGTGGCTCAGCGGTTTAGTGCCTGCCTTCGGCCCAGGGTGTGATCGTGGAGTCCCGGGATCGAGTCCCACATCCGGCTCCCTGCATGGAGCCTGCTTCTCCCTCTGCCTGTGTCTCTGCCTCTCTCTCTGTGTCTCTCATGAATAAATAAATAAAATCTTAAAAAAAATAAAAATAAATAAAATGTTTATATGCTGAAGAGGAAAAAAGAAAAAAAAAACCCTCAAATTTTACGGCTGGCTTGTTATTGTAAGAATACCTTTTAACATGTCTCCCTAACCCTTTGCCATCTGAAGGTAAAAGAAATAATGTGGAGGATTCCCAGGTTTTATTGAAAGAGAGTAGCTGTTCCATCCAATCGAAAATGTGGAATGAATATCTATTTACATGCATTTGAGATAAACTGAAGCTGGATACACAACTCAAGTCTACATTATGGGGATTCTACATCCAGCTTCAAACAGGATATTGCTTCTCCGAAGACATCCCCAGCACCGCAATAACAAATGCTATATTGAAAATGCGCTCAGCAACAATTGCAGTATGAGTCTCTGTGCGGTGATTTTTCAGCATGTCAGAATTACACTATCACACCATGGAAACAAATTAAACAGCACAAGCCTGGCTGCTGGGATCGCTTTATTAGCAATGCAGTGTTATTTCATAAAGAATGCATTGCTTTGGAGCTGTCACTGAAGGTCAACGATGGCTTTTCCATTTGTGTGAAGCCCAATTTATTA
This sequence comes from Canis aureus, assembly GCF_053574225.1. Classification (NCBI taxonomy): domain Eukaryota; kingdom Metazoa; phylum Chordata; class Mammalia; order Carnivora; family Canidae; genus Canis; species Canis aureus. The sequence continues at coordinate 50,637,432 of NC_135611.1, forward strand.
TTTGGAGAAGAACCAAAAAGAGCATTTCTGAATCCAATTCCTCTTCTTCCTGACATTTACATTAGGGGGAATAATAATAATAATAATAACAACAACAACCACCACCACCACCTAGTTATTTATTCTTTCCAGTTTATCTGTAGTCTATATTCCTTTCCAGGTTGGCATTTGGGAGGAAGCCTCAAAGTGTGAGTTAAACACTTATATTCTCTTTCTGAAGCACACAAACACCATTAGATGCTTGCTGATAGCTCAGAGAAAACATAGTCTACAAGATACACTTTGGAAAGGAAGGTTTTGTTGATATATTAGATTCATATAAATGAGCTTTGGATTTCGTATATTTGCAAAAAAAATAACACTCCACTGGCTTAGTAGAGCACCATAGCTTTTTGTGATGGATGACTGAGTCTTGCTTTGGAAATGACTATGATTATGTCAGAATAATTCCAAATAAAGAATAATCAGTATTAGTAGATGAGCTCTTAGGAAACAGAAGTGGATTCTCTTTTGTAGATGGATATGCTCTAGCAAAAAAAGAAATTAAAACCCAAGATTCTATTCTGAAGCCAAAATAGAGTCTGCTTATTTGCCTCCTGATTTTAGTGAATGTATCAATAAGGTGTTAAAATCCATCCAAATCCTGGCTAATTTTTCTGAATTCCAAGTACGTAATCTGGAATGGAAAATTTCTCTTAGTTGGTTGTCAATTAAATAGGTATTGAATTATAGCTCAAATCATCTAAGGATTTCTTGTCCCCCAATATGGACATTTGTATACTGACAACATTGTGAGACACCGAGGGGTGGTAACGTTTCAGGGTTTTCTGCAGGAGGCTGGGTAGACATTTGGCCCTTTCCTAGCAATCCAGAGGCCAGGCCTAAGGAGGTGGTTCCTTCCACCAACCCCCCAAGCTGGCTTGGCTATAACTCTGAAGTCTCAATGTAGTGGAAGTCATCCAAGCCAGGCAACAAACTGAACACATAACTGAAATCTCAGTGACTCCTTCTTTTGGCTTTCTGACTTTTCCATTTTTTTTTTTTTTTTTTATTGGTGTTCAATTTACTAACATACAGAATAACACCCAGTGCCCGTCACCCATTCACTCCCACCCCCCGTGACTTTTCCATTTTTAAAAAGAAACGTGTTCTTATTTTCTATAAGGGCAGAGGTACATGGAGCGAGCCTTCCAATCGTTTCCCCTACATACAATCCCATGCCTGATTTGCATCTTTGACTTTTGCCGCAATATTGTCATAGCAAAATATAAGTGACTGGAACTTGAGGGGACAGAGCTTTGATTTTTCCTGTGTGCACCATTCTTGCCCATCTTTGCTCCAGTTACCTCGATTACTTGCTTGCATGGGGAAAAGCAATCACTCTAAGTGCTTGGTGGTGTAAGTGCTTGTTCTATGTTAACATCTTAAGCTCCATTTCTAAAGGACACCCCCCCTTTTTTTTTTAAATCTAAGGACAGAAATCTACCCCTTTAACTTCCCTTTTCCATACTGCTATTTCTACTGGAAGAAAATTTCTTTCTTGTGCATCTCTGTGTAGACTATCCTTGCATCCTTCTTGTTGAAATAGCATCTTTTTGTTCTCTATTCTCTAGATATGAAGTTTTAAAGAACATAAGATATCTTTTTCAGTGTGTTTTGTTAACAGACAAATGTAACTCCTTAAATTAAATTTACATTCATCTTCATAGTGCCTTATACAAGAGGTCTCCGGAGAATTAGTTCAGCTGGCCTTTCTGCAAAGTGCCTCATATGTCCTGAGGATTTATCGTCACAAAGCCAGCAGTCCCCATTGGGCTTCATGTCTTAGCCTCCTGGATCTGGAGCCACAATTATCAGTTATGAAAAAAATGGTCTCTACGGCCTGGATAGTAATAATACACACTGGCAAACTGCATGTAATGAGGTTGCTGTCTTGTTTCAAAGGCTGTGATTTAAATTTATAGGTGGGGCCCACGGGTTAATTTTCACTGCCTTAATCGCTACGCTCACCACTGTTGAAGTGCCTGAAGATAGCTCTGCCATCAGAACTAATCCAAATCAGTTTATAAAAACACTCTCAGATTAACAAATCAATGATACTTACACACCACAAAATTGGTTACCACTTAAAGGCTTTATTTTGACTAGATTTATAGCCTGCGTAAATCCCATTCTCCTGTAATTTAGATGGAAGACAAGCCAGGGGCATCTCTGCTGTCTGCTCCCAGCAGTGTGGCCAAAAAGGAGCCTGAGTCTTCCTTAGGAATGGACGGCAGCCTTTGTTTAAAAGCTAGGGAAAACAAGCGATGAGAATCCACCCATCAATTCTTAAATTCACCCTAAAATAGAGTTTAGGAAATTTTAAGGAGGCATTATAGAGATGCTAGTAATTTACTTAAAAATTAAGGCATCATTATATGTCTGTGTAATGCAGCTCATTTCAGAAACAAAAATCAAGATTTGTTTTACTTTTTTAACTCTAAAACAAAACAAGACTCCTTTCAAATAAAAATTACCCCACTGAGTATTTTAAAATGCATGCTCTTTAAATATCAGATTTGTTTCTGTTTTTTTAAAAGATGTTTTTAAAACATGAAACACACTGTATGTAATCTAATTTGAGTGTCGGAGTCTAGCAATAGAATCTATTAAGCTCATAAAATCTCCTCATTTCAGTCTTTGGTGAGAATGACTTCTACTGTTTCTAGAAGAATACAATATTGTATTCTTCTGGGATTTTTAATTTTGAACTGGGATTTTTAAATTTAAAACTCAAAGTACAAATTTAGTTTTCTTGACCGGTCTACAAATATTCTATAAGCATTAATAAGATTGCATCATAGAGAGTTAATTACTATCTAGATTAAAAATTTATTTACTTCAGAGGCATCAACAATAAGTATTTTATTTAGATATTTTAGTCTGTCCTGTGATTTGGTAAGTAAAAGGAGATTGGGCAGCTTGGAGGTAATTTATAATAAACAAGGTGATTTCTTGATGTTGTTGGTGTTTTAATAAAGGGAAGGGTGGTGAGGGGAAAAAAGGTACAAATAAATATAAGATTGTCCTGGGTGGTGGGCTGGGCCATTGCACCAAGTGTGCACCCTGAAGGTCTATCATCCTGTTTTGTTTGGGCCACAAATTGGTGCTTTGCTTCCCAGTGAACAGAGCCAAGGGGATACCATAAGTCCCATAAAATAAAACCAAAGAAGTTCTTAGAGGAAGCATAGAACTTTTACTGGCACAAGCCAAGGGCTCTCAGATTGAGCAAAGAAAAATCCAGGATGCCCAGTTAAATTTGAATTTCAGATAAACAAAAATATCTGGGACATACTTACACTAAAAAAAAAAGTAATTGTTTATTTGAAATTCAAATTTAACTCGGCATCCTGGATTTTATTTGGCAAGCCTACTGAGCCATAATTTAGATACAATATTTGCAGCAGATAGTTTTATAGCTTGATTTCTTATAGAATGACTATACTGATGGGGAATGGTATATTTCCCGGGAATAAAAGCTTCTAATTTCAACAGCATCCAGATAGAGTATATGGTATATTATCAAGAAACCTGCTTCTGAAATAGAACCAGAGAGTCCAGAGGAAGTAAACATAAAAGTGAAAGCAAAAATAAAGTTCACGTCAGATAAACCCAATGTATAAGCCCAAAATAAACCCATTTTAGGCAGCATCATCTGTATTTTAATAGTAGAAATTTGAAAGGAAATATGGATTTTGTTCTTTCAAATAGCTTGTCAGTTTTTTGATCTTCCCCTTTAGGTAGGTGATGCATGGCTTCAGTTCTCAAAAGTTTTGGCACGTTGGGCAGACGAAGCTGTGCACAAAGCGTATACAAAATCATCTAATTTGTGTACTTAATTGCTAAAGATTTTGCTTCTTAGATGTAACAGCCTGCAGATTTTTAGAATTTATTTTATATTTTTTAATAAAAATTGTGTATATTTAAAGTAGGTAACATGGTGATTTGATATACATTCACATAGGGAAATGACTACTACATTGAGCTAATTATCATGTCATCCCCTCACATTTACCTTTTTTGGGGGGGGGGGATAAGAGCACCTGAGATCTATTCTCTTAGCGTATTTCCAGTGTTCACTACACTCTTATTAGCTATAGTCATCAAGCATACACATTAGCACTTTAAACCTATTTATCCCATGTAACTATACTTTGTACCAACATCTCCACATCTCCCCCACCTCCCCACCCTCTGCAACCTCTTCCATCTCACTCTCTGTTTCTAGGATTCAATTTTCTTTCTTCTTTCTTTCTTTCTTTCTTTCTTTCTTTCTTTCTTTCTTTCTTTCTTTCTTCTTTCTTTCTCTTTTTTTCAATTCCATATGTAAAGTGAGATCATACAGCATTTGTCTTTCTCTGTCTGGCTTATTTCTCGTAGCAAAATGTCCTCCAGTTTCCTCCATGTTGTTGCAAGTGCCCAGATTTTTTTCTGTCTCATGGCTGAAACCGTACCTACAGCATAGCACATCTTATCTTTTCATTCATTCACTGACAGACACTTGAGTTGTTTCCATATCTTGGCCACTGTAAATAATGCTACACTGTACATGGGAGTGGAGATACCTCTTTGAGATGTTTACAGATATTTTTGTTTGATTTTTTCAGACATTGATAAGCCTCTATCTTATTTTCCCATGTATATGTTTTCTGTTGAATTTTCTTTAAAATACAACTGCATTGCAGAGAATTAATTTGCGGAAAACAAGTGTGATTTATTCAGGCTCCATTTTATGTTTAATTAAATAAACATCTTAACATTGGCTCTACAATGGAGAAAACTGTCAGCCAGCACTTTGACTAAGTGGTTCCATACAACACCATCAAGCAATGGACAACCTCACTGCATGTGCTGATTGGTATGGTATCCTGAGAAGTGTACAGTATCACTCCTGTGACACTCCTGAAGTGTGCAGCTTGAGTCTAAACATGAGGAAAGATCAGACAAATGCAAATTGGGGGATATTTGACTGAATAACTGGCCTGTACTTGTTGCAAGTGTGGCTATGATAAAAGGCACAGAAGGGATGAGGTTGGAAGGGATCAAGAGTCATGGTGACTTAATGCAATATGTGAGCAGGAAGGTCTAAACTTAAGACAGACCTGAAATATGAATAAGGAACATGATGTCATTGCTAATTTTTTAAAAAAGATTTCATTTATTTATTCATGAGAGACAAAGATAGAGAGCCAGAGACATAAGCAGAGAGAGAAGCAGTCTCCCTGTGAGGAGCCTGATGTGGGATTCAATCCTGGAACCTGGGATCACAACCAGAGCCAAAGGCAGACACTCAATTGCTGAGCCATTGAGGCATCCCTGATTCATTGCTGGTATCCTGATTCTGGTCATTAGACTGGGGCTTTGTGGCAGATTACCCTTGTGATGAGGAAACACATTTTGAAGTCTTTAGAGATAAAGAGTCATCACATGACCAAACAGTTCAGTATAAAAAATATATTTATATTTTTAAAAATATATATTATATAAATTACATTATTTGGAGCAAGAGAGAAACAAACATGGTAACTAATAACATCTGGGTATCTAACTGAAGAGTGTATAAAAATTCTTTCTCCTAGTCTTGCAACTTTTCTCTAAGTCTGAAATTATGTCAAAATAATTGACATAAATTGACAAAAAAACACCCCAAAACATTTTCTTTGGTCAAAAGTAACATGATATCATTAGGGGAGAAGTCTGCTTTATTTTAAAGTTTACTGGGCTTGAAGAAAATGACATTCAGGTGTACCAGCCAGTTATAGCACATGAAGCTGTCCTTACCATCTCCCTGGGTGGGGCAGGGAGTCCCCAGAGTCCACAGTTCTCAGAATGCTTATGGGATGTTTCAGTGGTGTTTTTGTTTTCTTGTTTGCCTTTTATAATTGAGAAAGTTTGAGTTTCTTTAACATTCATATCCACAGATAATCTGAACTATATATAATCAAATCTGCAGTATAAAGCAATGCTTCAAATATGTAAAAGTAAGGCTAGTTCTTTCTTTTCTGATTGCCACTGAATCTAACTGAATAGTGTCATGATAGACTGCAAGGGTACACTAAATCAGCTGAATCTCCAATACTTGCATTCAGTCTATTATTCCATATTATTTTTCTCTAATCATAAAATATTCTCATGAAGAACAAAGAGGAATAATGTTTTTTTTTTTTTCATCCAATTCGTTACTAGTGTTAAAAAGAAATAACAGGAGCAAAATGAAGTCACTAAGCCCCAATAAGACTATACCTAACATCCCTGCAAGTTTCAATCTCTCACAGGAGTGGAATTTTGAACCAATCAGTCAGAATTTCTTAATCAGCACTAGTGAGGTCTTCTGGTGATATGACCCCTTGCCCTTCCCCCTAAGGGAAGGTGACCTTGCCTGAAATAATCTTTTCTTTAGTTTTGCTAATAATCTCCTTGTCCCATCCCATTTCTGTGAATAAAATCTTTCCATTCTGTACAGCTTCTTGGAGCTCCCTTCTTTTTGGTAGATAAAATGCTGCCTCATTCATAAATCTTTAAATAAAGCCAATTAGATCTTTAAATTTACTCAGGTGAATTCTGTTTTTAACACACAACTAAGTAAATCCATCTTTTCCAAAAGAATATTAAATTATGCATTTTTTAAAAGAAGGATCAAAGCCTTGCCTTTACATTGGGGTAATATCTTGTGATTGTCATATGCTGGGTTATTTTGGACATACAGAAACTAATTTTTACCTTGGGTTGAGGACTAAAATATAATGAAACAATACATTAATTTTGAATAGCCTAGTTGTTAGTTTGGCTAGTTTCAACATTCTCTTATGCCCATATAGTGGGACTAGTAATAGAATAAAACTGATAGAATATTAATATTTAATACTGATTGTTCATTTATTCCTTCAATAAATAACATCAAACAACTACCAAATGCCAGGAACTGGTCTAGATATGTGGAATAGAGGTGATTGAGACAACGTCCCTGCCTGCCTGAATTCTACTAGGTGCTCAGGTAATACTGAAGTAAACGAATTATTTTTTTTTAAGATTTTATTTATTTATTCATGACAGACAGAGAGAGAGAGAGAGAGGGAGGAGGAGACACAGGCAGAAAGAGAAGCAGGTTCCATGCCGGGAGCCCGACGTGGAACTCGATCCCGGGACTCCAGGACGATGCCCTGGGCAGAAGGCAGGCACCAAACGGCTGAGCCATCCAGGGATCCCTGAAGTAAATGAATTAAAAGAAAACCCAACCTTTCAGATAAGGTTAAGTGCTACAGAGGAGGATAAAACTGGGAGCATGTTGGTGGAGGGGTGGGGGGGTGAATTGCCTCCAAAGCCCCTCTGTGGAAGGACGTTGAGCAGAGTCACAGGAAGCATGGAGATGTGGGGAGACCAGACTCCAGCTCTGGGGAGGAGGGACCAGAGGAAGAGCAAAAAGACTTGAGTGTGGGAATTGGCAAGAAGATCACAATGGCCTTTGTAGGGCAGGATAAGAGTGAGGAGAGAGAATTAGAAGAGCTCACACCATAGTAGTGATGTGATACTCTTTCTAATTAACAAACATTTCTCTTTGAGATATTTTTATGTTTAAAGAAGAGTTACAAAGATGGCACAGAGAGTTCTCAGATGCCTATCACTCAGCTTTCCCTAATGTGAACATCTCACAGAACCACGATACATTTCTCCTAATCCTTTATGTTTTAAAGGAACTCTGTCTCCTTACTGTGTACAATATAATTCTGAACTCATAAGAATGGCCAATGTATCAAGTATTTACTGTGTTCTAGAAGCTCTTCCAAGCACTTGACATATACCAACTCATTAGTCCTCACAAAATCACTGTTGAGTATGAAGGAGGTACTACTGTTATCATCTCCATTTCAGAGATGAGGATTCAGAGGCATGGAGAGGGGAGCAAACTGACCCAGTGTCATATAACTATAAAGTGATGAGGCTGTTTTTCAAATTTACACTCTCTGGTTCCAGTACCTGAATTCAGGAAAAGACTCGCGGGGCACTGGTTAGGAAAGTACTACAGAGGTCAGGAGATAGATGGTAGTATCTAGGGAGGTAGCACTGGTTAGGGGGCACTGCAGGGGCACTGGCTAGGAAAGTACTAACCAGCAGGGTTAGTACTAACCAGCAGGGGCACTGGTTAGGAAAGTACTACAGAGGTCAGGAGAGAGATGGTAGTATCTAGGGAGGTAGAAGCAACATTAAGAGGGCTTCCTCAAGTGGGGGGCACTTGATGGGATGAGCACTGGGTGTTATGCTATATGTTGGCAAATTGAACTCCAATAAAAAAAAATAGTCAAAAAAAAAAAAAAAAAAAGAGGGCTTGCTGACAGACCATCACTGTGGCATCAGTGGAAGAAAGGAAAGATCTTGTCCAGGTGATTTTTAAGCTGAGCAGTTGGCTGATGGGTGGTGCCTTTTTTTTTTTTTTAAGATTTTATTTATTCATGAGAGACACATAGAGGCAGAGACATAGGCAAAGGGAGAAGCAGGCTCCCTACGGGGAGCCTGATGTGAGACTCAATCCCAGGACCCCAGGATCATGACTTGAGATAAAGGCAGATGCTTAACCACTGAGCCACCCAGGTACCCCTGGGTGGTGCCTTTTACTGAGGGAAGAAGACTGAAGAAAAGCAGGGGGAAGGGATTGTGAGTTCTGCTTAGGATATGCTAAGTTGGAAAGGTCTTTGAAGCATCCATTTGTAGCCAGGAGGAGAGTGAGAGTTTGAAAAGTAGAATGATATAGTCAAACATGCTGTTGAGAGATGGATTGGCCATTGGATTTTACCCCAAATATATTCATAAATCAACTTAAAACCTTTAAATATGTTTAAAAAAACCAACAGGAATGGGTTCATCAGACTTAGGTACTCACTTGCCACTTCCTTCCAGATTCCCATCCCAGTTCTGTCTTATCAGGGGAGAGGTGAGGCATGAGAGAGGCACAGAAAGAAGGATGAGGAAGGTGGGGCACTTGGGGACAATACAGTAAGGAGTCTGAAGGCACAAAAAAGTGGTAGCCCTTCAGGAAGAGCCACTTGCCACCTCTCTTCCCTTTCCTTGGAACAAAAAATTTCATCTTATTTCTTTCCAATATCAAGATACCCATAAAAGACAACAATATATTTTCTCTCAGGTTTTTATTAGAATTCAGTCAAATTGTCTGTTAGAATTTATTATATGCTCAGGGCTTTTATTACCTGGCCACATATTTGATTTGTAACATGACCAATTCAGTTTTTTCCAGCATAACCTTTACAGAGTTAAAATATATGGATATTTTTACATGGAAGTTACGAGATTTTAAATCTACTGAATAACTTAAACAATTAATAACTTTATATATATTTTTTGGAACGGTGAGTAGATGTTGAAGAAAATTAAAGAGAAAAATATTAATGATAGGAAACAAGAAAATCAAGGTAATAAATGGATTATGAAATCATAAGTTCAAGAGAGGGAAAACAGTCAAAATATGGTCAGAAGTCAGGAGATACCTGAATGAACATGGATCAAAGTTATTTATCTACATGAGCATATAATTGAATGGAAAATATTACTGCATTGACTAGATATTCTTTGTGCTTTTCAAAAGTAGAAACAATACTGAGAGATCTATAAATTTACCTTATAATTGTTGATTCCTTGTTGTTATTTTATTTTTATTTTTTAAAGAGATATTTATTTATTCATGAGAGACAGAAAGAGAGAGAGAGAGAGAAAGAGAAAGGCAGAGACACAGGCAGAGGGAGAAGCAGGCTCCATGCAGGGAGCCCGATGTGGGACTTGATCCTGGATCCCGGGATCATGTCCTGAGCTCCAGACACTCAACCGCTGAACCACCCAGGCGTCACTCCTTGTAATTTTAGCTCTAAAGTAATGACAAAATAATTATATACATGTTCTTATTCTGTGTCAGAAAAAAAGACAGCACAAATTCTTGCATCTAAACATCATATAAGCATCAAAGAAGATATTGTCAGTTTTCAAATAAAAATGTAAAAACTTTGGAGAGAGGTTCTTGGTAATCTCTCACATTCAACAAACCACAAACCCAAATATACTCCAAGGGAACCTCCAGTGTGGTGGGAGATGTGTGAACTTCATACATATAGACAAGAAACAGGAACTGTGTTATGTGAGCTCAAGAAAAGTATGAAAGGAAAGGCTTATGTTACATCATGGGGTCCAGTGTGATTTTCTACTGTGTAACAAACTACCCCTCTACCTCCTTTTTCTCTCATTCTTTCTGTTTCCACATAGCCACTCTATATGCCTAGGTTGGATCTCCCCATAACATGGTGGCCTTAGGATATCTGGATCTCTAACATGACAGCCCAGGACTCTTCCCAAAGGCAGAGATGGAAGCTTCCAGTCCTTTTTAAGAGCTTGGCTTGGCATAATGTCCCTTCCACTGTACTCCACTGGTCAAAGCAGACATGGACCAGCCCAAATTCAAGGGGCAGGGGAATACTACCTGCCCCTTAATGGGTAAAATGTACAAGAATTTGTGGCCACTTTTAGTATACCGCAGGGTCAGTCCATATGACAATTTTGGTATTTATCATGCAGAAACAGGGTGGTATTTGATCTATGGAAGAAAGTGGAGGAAGAAAGAACATTCCTGGACTCCCTTTTATAGGCTCCTTCTAACTCTAATGACAACTTTGAGTCCACATAGGTAGTTGCACTTGAAACAGAGCACCAAGAAACACCTGCAACTAATGTTGTCAAATGGATTGGTCAGTGGCAGGGGACAGCTGAGAAGTCTGTGCAGAAGGACAGGAGAAGTGTAGACTTGGGGTCACAGGGGATTGACCCCAGTCCATGCAAAATACCTAGAGTATCGGAACTTCCATCTGAACAAGGCTTGTTATACCCAGCAGGATCAATGACCTATCTTTGTCCTTCAAGGCATTCTTGGCATATCATCTTGGGCATGAGGCAGAACCACATTTTTAGTTGTATTGTCTAGAGAGTGATCTGGAGAAGGCAGAACCAGAGGAGAGAAAAGTGCTACTATGATTGGAAGTGAAAAAGAAATTTCTGGAAATAAAAGTTGTCAACACTGAAAGAGTTGATGTCTAAAAGAGAGTGGTTCTTAATGTATAGAAAAGCAACTGTTTCAGTGGCATTCTATTCTTCACATTCATTCTATTCTTTCGGACTTTGCTTTTCCTCTTTAGTCTGCTATTTTTCCTTCTCTCTTCCTCTGTGTTTGTCTTCCATTCAAGTCTCCTCTCACACCTGCCTTGCCTTTCCTCCGCCCTGGGCTCCTGCAACAACTACAAACAACCACAATGAAACACATGCTACAGAAAGGCAGCCAAATACTTTCCTCGGTGTTCTTATCCCTCATGAGGGCGTGGGCGACTTCTGTCTGGAAATAGAAGTTGCACCAGATTATCTTCTTGATCATTTAAGAGCTGTTAACCTTTTATTATAACAATGTTCATATTACTCTGGAAATTTTGGCAGACACTATTTTCTGCCTACAACAGTCATTTTCTACCTCTTCCTTCTCTGCTAATGAGTTGGCCAAGGGTCCAGGATGAAAGTCTTTTCCTCTCTTGACAGAAGGCCCCTCTGACTCAGAATTTATTTCAACTACCTCGCCTTGTCACAGGAATCCTGTTCCCACCTATGGTGACTCGTTTGGGAGCATCCATGTGACCCAGTCCTGGAAAATGGGAAAAACTGGGAGAGCTGTTGAGGGCATCTGGGAAATATTTTCCCTCCTGATTTCAAGAGAGACACTCAAGAGGACAAAGCTTTTCTTCCAGCTTGGGACCTGAGTGATGAGAACTGACCACAGGACAGAAGGAGCTCACACCCTTGATGAACCTGTGCAGAAGCCTCTCTCTGCCTATTTCTGGACTTCTTAGAGGTAAAAAGTCAGTGTCCTTACATTTCAAGTTCCAGCTGGGCAGGCTTTCTGCGCATTTCACTACAGTGAGGGCTGAGAAGAGATTATCGGCAGCCAGTGTTGAAGGATGATTGAATGGCAAACATGCCCTGAAAATTGGAGATTGAATTGTTCCTGAGACATTTGAAGGCTTATCTCCTCTAAAGCCATTCACTTACATTCTAAGGGTAAAGACTAGGGCCTTTCTCTCATCTCTTCAGAGAATATTTGTCTACATTCCTGGACAAGTTCCTTTTTCTCTCTTTCTCTCTCTCTCTCTCTACACACACACACACACACACACACACACACACAATTAGAGTAGCTCCATTGTCTACTTAACTGCATGCAAAATTCTGTGTGTCCATTTTTCTGAGTGCAAAAGGGGGAAGATTCTACAGTTTTCATTGGATTCTCAGTGGAGTCAGTGATCAAAACAAATAGAAAAACATTGATCATTGCTGTTCTGTAAGTTACCAGAGTGTGGATCTCTTGAGAAAAGAAAATTATTTTACAAGTCTTAGCATCCATAGGGCCTACCACAGTGGTTGGTATATAGTAAATGCTCAATAAAAGTTTGTGAATTAAAAGAACATATTAGTGACTTGTCTTGTCCTTGACCCACGCTCTATGCCTAGTGCTTTGGGGGAATAAAACAAGTGTGTAACATTTAGATATAAACCCATAAGCTATACACTCAAAGAAGTAGATGTATTCAGGGAAAAATTGTATTTATTGGCTTTAATTCTAATAAGGCTCTGAACTAAGAGACACATACAATTGTGAGGGAGAGAAATGAACTGTGAATGGAGAGAGAATGGAGATCACTGTGAACTATCTGTTTAACATATAGGCTTATTCACATTAAACATTTATTTCATATTTAGGCATCTTAAGTTTTAAGGATTTTAATGTTCTGTTTGTTTGTTTAGAAATGTGGGGCTAGAGTAAAAACCCAAAAAAGAAACATGCTTAGGATTTTTACACCATATGAACCCTTTGTAAAACATGTTTATTTTCTTTTAATTCATTAGCTCATTTAGTTAATTCATTAGCTTCCATTCTACAAAATGTAGTTTTATTTTTTCAAAGCCTAAGATACAGGATATTTTAGAATATATGTTATCAAATGATATATAGCATATGCATTTGTAAACTCTTTTTAAAAAATATTTTATTTATTTGAGAGAAAGTGAGCAAGCAGGGGGAGGGGCAGAGAGAGAGAACCTTTCAAGCAGACTCCCCCCAAGTGCTGAGCCTGACATGACATGGGGCTCGATCCCATGACCCATGATTAAGACCTGAGGGGAAACGAAGAGTTGGCCACTTAACCGACTGAGCCACGCAGGCATCCATGTAAATCCTTTTTTTTTAAAACATACTCTTCCAAGTATCATTTTTCATTTGATGGTTGGGTGGCATTGTTGGCTTGAATTGTATCTGCCCAAAAGACATGTTCAAGTCCTAACCTCTGGGTACCTCTGGATGCGACCTTACTTAGAAATAGGGTCTTTGCAGATATTGCCAAGTTAAGATGAGGTCATTAGGGTGGCCCTTATCCAATGTTGTCCTTTTAAGAAGAGACATAGAGAAACAAACAGGAAATACCATGTGACAGCAGAGCGAGCCATAGAGCCACAGGCTAAGGAATGTCAAGAATTGCTGGAAACCCCAGAAACTAAGGGAAAGTCATGAAATAGATCCCCACTACACTGCCCTCAAATCCTCACTACTGACCTTATGAGAGAGCATGGCCCTATAGATACCTTGATTTCAGACATTTAGCTTCTAGAACAAACAATAAATTTCTGTTGTTTTAAGTTACCTTAGTTTGTGGTAAGTTGTTTTGGCAGCCCTAGGGAATGAATACAATGGGCAAGAATGGCTATTTTCTGTGATTAAGATCCTACAAGTGCAACACTAACTTCTGTTTGTCACTGTATGAAGTCATTGCCACCTTGACGGGGGAGATGGGGTTGAAGGAGGTCAAATCACAGATTATATAAACAGCTATAAAGCCTTTTTCTCTTACCATGTCATTGCTATTTAACTTAATTGACAGGCTTCCTTTGTGATTTATCCCCAAGAATATTGTTCAGATAAAAATGAACTTTCTCTAGAGTTCTATAATTCAAGGGCAGAAGGACTGCCTTCATTCACTGGAGTTATAGCTGCCCTAAATTTGGGAGGGGGCACCTTGGACATGTCATTTAAAAGCAAGGAAGGTACTATACTTCCTTTTATGCCAGGTAAATATTCATTAAATTCAACCAAAGCCTGACCTGTAGTACTTTACATGCTCCTATCAGCTCAAGTTGTTTCACCTGTATTTGGTGCAGGGGGGAGAATGTGATGATCACCTACTAGCTACCCAAGGTTCTATTTCTCATTTGTCCTTCTTAGCCATTCCTCAAACTCTTTCACAGTAGTTTCTTGAAATTTGGACTTTTATTTGTTCTTGGAAAGAAACAATAACATGTTGATGGGTTAAGAGACAGAACTACATGAGTATTCTCAAATGTTTCCACTAACATAAATCAGTAATGACAAAGGTGAGACCCAATGTTGCACTTTTCCCAAACACCTCATAAAAGAAAACACCACTTTCTTTTGTTCAACAACTTCTTTAAAATGTACATCATTAACATTTAATTGATTATATGGGGAGTTTGACTTGAACACAACTTCATTGTTCAGTGCATTTTCTTAGAAAAGCCCTAGTTGACTTCTTGAAAGCTCCCCCAAATTCATTTTGAATAGCTTTTTATCCCTCACTCAGTACTACATTTTCATCTCCTTTTTCCTTCTCCATTCATTTCTCTCTTTTTCTTGTCCTCACTCATTCTAATCAGCCAGAGTTATATTCTTTCCCACAGCTAGGGAACATACCACATTCCACCACTCTCTCCTGAACCCTTCTTCCTTTTTGTTCTCATCAATCTGGGTGAACTCTCTTTCCACCTGCTCCCCCCTGCTCCAAACCCAAGCTTGCCAGCGATCATCCTGACTCAGTGATTCAGCTGGTCACTCCCTCTGCAAGTATCTGCTGATTATGCTTTGTGCCAAGTGCCAGATCATGGGGATATGGAGATAATTTAGGCACAGACTATACCCTCTAGGTGGGTCCTCATTGGTATACTAAGCAATAGAGACAATACTAATCAATTAATATACTTCCCATAAAATATGCTGTGGATAACTATTATTCTGTTGAATTGGCAAGCTCATGTTAATGTAGATGGATGTCATATCTCCAATACTAACCACATTTAATCTCTTTACCCAAGACAAGGCATATTTTCTGCGAATATGTGTGGGAAGGAAGAAAATATTCTCATCTGCTACATGTGTCTTTCTTTTTTTTAATAATAAATTTATTTTTTATTGGTGTTCCATTTGTCAACATACAGAATAACACCCAGTGCTCATCCCGTCAAGTGCCCCCCTCAGTGCCCGTCACCCATTCACCCCCACCCCCCCGCCCTCCTCCCCTTCCACCACCCCTAGTTCATTTCCCAGAGTTAGGAGTCTTCATGTTCTGTCTCCCTTTCTGATATTTCCTACCCATTTCTTCTCCCTTTCTACACCACATACCTTTTAAGAAATGTTAGCTCAAGAAACAATTTCTTTCACATGATTTTACTACCTAGCATGTTAGTACACATAGGGCCAAGATACCATATGGAAGGTTCATGAAGTCCATCAACCAACTGAGTGGTAAATGGTTCCTCCAAGTATACCGGGAAGTAGATTTCCTCAAGCAATAACATTTGGCCAGGGAAAGTGATATTCAACAATTGTGTATTGAGAGGCAAATGCATGGGTAGCTTTGTTCTCAGTGCTGGAGGCAAAGTGATAAATGAAACAAGCTTGTCAAATTTACACATTAGGGGGATCCCTGGGTGGCTCAGCGGTTTAGCGCCTGCCTTCCGCTCAGGGCGTGATCCTGGAGACCTGGGATCGAGTCCTCCGTCGGGCTCCCTGCATGGAGCCTGCTTCTCCCTCTGCCTGTGTCTCTGCCTCTTTCTCTCTCTCTGTCTCTCATGAATAAATAAATAAAATCTTTAAAAAAACCCTACACATCAGAATAAATAAGTAATAATCATAAACAAAAAATATTAAAGTGATGAGATATAAATCCAGTATTATACAGACCATACTGGTTTCTACGTGAAGACATAGGATAATTTTTAAAATTTTTTTTGAGGAAATCATTTGACTAAGACTTAAGACAATTTATACTGAAAAACCTTTCTTTAGACTAACCTAACATACATCACTTTTAATAACAGAGGTAGGGACATTCCTATAAATGGGCTGTGTTTACTATCCTTACCTTCCGTGTTAGTGAAGGCCATTCTGGTCCCTGTGGAGTTGTCCTGTAAAGCTGTGTATTCCTGCCCCCTACACCTCTCCTAACTTCCTGTCCTGTCTACATACTCAAGTATGTACGGCAAATCTCTGGCAAAAGGAAAGCATTGGGGGTGGCACAATTAATGAATACTTTTCGAGTTTAAGCTGGGCGGATTCTCTGAACTTGAGTACATGCTTATGTTCTTTGAGTACATGCTAATATTTGTTAGTTCTTCAAGTACCCCATGCAGGATATCACAGCTCAAAGCAAGAGGAAAAGTAGATACTAATATATACTTTCTTCTTTGAGTACATACTAATATTTCTAATCTCAGGTCCCCACTATTGTATCATTGTTTATGCTCTAATCTGTTCTGAAAATTCTAGCAAAAAAACATAGGAAGAAAAAGAAGTAGATACAAATATCAGGAAATTAGGAAAATACTATTACTTAAAAGTTATTTTTAAAAATACAAGAAAACTATCTTGAAACCTCAGTGAACTAGGAGAGATGGATGAAGGAGCTGGCTGTATTCAAATTTGATATAGAAAAATCACAACATTATAGGCAAACCAAAAACAAAATATGATGAAAAAAATGAATTAACGTTAGCAATAAAAATTAAAAATGCCTTGGAGAAACTTTAGCAGTAAATATGCAGATCTGCAACAAAACAATGACAACAGAAAGAATAACACACAAAGCTTTATTAAACAGCAATAGATGACAGATATAATCATATACTGCATTCCTGAATTAAAAGGCAATTCTATAAAGATTTGATTCTTCTGAAAAAAAAATGTCTTATTTGCAACAGAATTCTCATCAAGTCTCAATAGCATTATTTTAGAAACCTGGCAAAATGAATCCAAAGAAAAAACTGAGAAGAATTTGTCTTTATAAAAGTTTGAAAGCTTTTATAAAAGAAAGCATAAACCAACTTGACCATATTAAAAGAAAAAAGATGAATAATTTTTTCAAATATTTGATAAACAAAGATTTCTATTCTAACTATATAAAGAGCTTTCTTCAATAGAGAAGAAAACCCAGTGGGGATGAAGGCCTTAATCTTAACAAGAAGAGGCAATTTGCTATAGAAGAAATAAAAATGTCCAATATTTATCTCCAGTATGGTATTAATGTTCATGGTTCATGTGAACAATAACAAATCACACAAACTATTACAGTAAAGATAATATTGACCTACATACACACACACAAACTAGCTAATCCAGATCCTATTATACTCTACTAACGTTTTGTGTTAAAAAATAATAAAGGGAGTGTTTCAATGATAATATTTGGAAGTATATTACTTTTAATATCAGATAATTGATTATTCATTATGTACTGAACTACTCACCAAAAGTCAACAGTTAAAGAGTACATGAAAAGTTATAACTGAGAAAATTGTAATCTATATCCCTGAAGAAGCTAGTGCATTTTCAAAAGCAAATGAATGACCAAGTTCTCCACACTTTCTTCCTTCTTACCCTCTCTTCTCCTCTTTCACTCCCTCTTCTCAGTTTATGTTGTTAAAACAGCTCAGTTATGATTTTACTGGTAGGGCAAAAATTAGAAAATAATTCAGAACTAGTATTCCCCAATCTCTGGATAAAAAACAACAACAAACTAAACTCCTACCAAAAAATGAATTCCAGTTATCCTTGGGGATCACTCACTCACTCATAATTCAGTAGTGTGTTTCTTAATTCCTAACTTACAATTTACAACAAAATCTTCCCATACTATGTGCATCTTGCTAAATTGTTAGTTATATTGGGTCTCAAATTAAAGCAATATCACATTTCTAAATATTTGCCACTTGATTTTGTATTGAATACCTCTGTTTTCTTTTTAGTTTAAGGAACTGAAGTGAAACAGAAACAAAAAGTGTAATGGCTTTTTAAGTCATCATTGTTTATTTTATTTTAAGATTTTATTCATTTATTCATGAGAGATACAGAGAGAGAGAAGCAGAGACACAGGCAGAGGGAGAAGCAGGTGCCATGCAGGAAGCCTGATGTGGGACTTGATCCCGGGTCTCCAGGATCACGCCCTGGGCCGAAGGCAGTGCTAAACCGCTGAGCCACCCAGGGATCCCCAAAGTCATCATTGTTTAAACATGATATATTTGACAAAACCAAAGGCTTTGATTTTGTAATAAAGTGTTTATATAGTTATATAATAATCGAAAGAATCTAATCCAATATGAAGTTAAATCACATTACTTTCCACTCCTCAGAGGCTGGCTAAATTTGTTATCCAGTGATCATATTTTGATCTAAGTGTTTTTGGGGGAGACATATATCTCTATCATCTATTTTCCAAAGTAACTGTCTAGACACAATTAGAATTCATGCTATTTCTTAAGTATTAAAATAGTGGATTTTTATACCAATTGTTCAAGCTAGAAGAAGACCACCCATACAAATAATTTGCTAGAACAAAGCTGGGTGCAAGTGAGACTCAATATTGCCCTGCCTTTTAGGATGCTTATTATCTTCAATATGATTTACCGAGCATATGAAAGTGTTCATTCATTTGAATTGAACTGTTTGCTGCTCAGCCTCTGTTAGACATGTCATATTCCCATAGAAAATGTTAACACTGAGTTGTCCCTTATGGAGTATTTCAATATGAGACAGAAATGTCAAGGCTAGAATTGCTAAAAAGCTTTGCTCTGTGTGGATTTCCGGATGGTAAATAATCAGCCATCTCCAGCACCAAGTTATTGCTCAAAAAACAGGATTTCTTTCTACATACTTACAAATTTAGCATAACTTCTATATCTTTCATTTAACATGTACATGCGTGTTTTCAGAGTATCTTAAGGACATATTTTTAACTTTTTTTATGCCTATTTTAATGATGGCTCAACAAGTAAATGCTGATTTTGAGCACACTAGGGGCTCTAGGGAATATAAACAAATACAATACTTGCCCTCAAAGAGCCCATAACTTAATTGAGGAAATAAGTAAACAAACAAATATAATAAAAGCCAGAGTGACAAGGGTACAAATAGACTTTTGTTTATAAAGGTCAACACAGTTTTCAATGTTCTTTATATGCTTTACTTCACTTGATTTGTACAAGAAACATTCAAGGTAGACCAGGTAGACCAACTCATCCCTGTTTCGAAATAAAGGAAAATGAGAGCCAGAGCATTAAGGGGTAGATCCACATTTATAAGGGTGGTTATTTTTTTAAAAGATTTTTTTAATTTACCTATTCATGAGAGAGAGAGAGAGAGGCAGAGACACAGGCAGAAGCAGGCTCCATACCAGGAGCCCGACGTGGGACTCGATCCTGAGACTCCAGGATCACTCCCTGAGCCAAAGGCAGGCGCTAAACCACTGAGCCACCCAGGGATCCCCTATAAGGGTGGTTATTAGGGCTAAATTGACAATTCTCTCTTTGGTACCTCACTGATGGACTTCTATTTACCCACTCTTCCCTGTGTGCTGAAATTTGTTGACATTGCTCACCAGACTCTTCTTTTTCAAACTCTTTTGTTCTTGTGTATACATACTCTTTCTATTCCTTGAGCATTATTTTGGTGGGGCATGGGGAGGTACCAGATATGAACCTATGGAACTTCTGTAGGAACTAATGTGAAGTGAGATTATTTCTAGGCATGAGCTCTTGTGGAGGACACCAAATTTGACCTGGACCTTTATAATATTTGTTTTTTAAAGATTTATTTATTTGAGAGAGAGAGAGAGCATGAGTGAGAGAGAGAATATTAACCAGGGGAAGTGCAGAGGGAAAGGGAGAAGCAGACCCCATGCTGAGCAGGGAGTCTGATGAGGGGCTCAATCCCAGGACCACAAGATCATGGCATGAGAGAAGGAAGACGGTTAACTGACTGAGCCACCCAGGTACCCCAACCTGGGCCTTTAAAGATGAATAAGACAGGTGGGGCACTGAGCTGCAAGAGATAGCAAGACAGGGAGGCACAATGGGAGGTTTTTAAACCTATAGGTTAAGCTACTTTAACATTATAGAGAGATCTTTTTTATTTTTCACAGAGTGCTGAAACTCAAGAAGCCCAACACTTAGAACTGTACAAATTCTTTAAAATTAAAAAAACCTTTCAAAACACGGACAATCCAGACCGTTTTGTGAGGCAGATACTTTGAGCTTTCAGCTTGAGCCAGTTTTCAAAGTAGAATTTATAAAGCTGCATCCAGGAGGAGGCAATATTTACATAACACAAATAGAAAGGCTCTAGCGAGGCAGTAAGGATGGGGGCTGAACAGTAATTCAGCCTCCTATTTGCTCTGTTAGCAATTTCCTAGGCCAATGTCTATCTTTAGGGGCCAATGGGGGGACAGAATTGAAGTCAAATGAGGCTTATTCAACTAGAGGGAAGACCTGACACACACCCATTCACACTCACTCCACAGCCGCGGTCCTGCCTGTCTTACAGGGACCAGATGTACTTCTGCATGCTGAGTGCTGGCCAGTGTCTGAGCACACACAGAAGAGGCCCTGCAAAGGGATTTATGTGATACTGAAGCTAATAATTTCAGACTACATTTCTTTCCTCTGGTGAAAATACAATTACATGAGAATAAACCTTAGGCTTCAGTTTAGGCACCCTTATTCTGCATTCTAGAATCATGTATTTGAGTTCATCAAAATCAACCTCTTCTGGGGCACCTGACTGGCGCCGTCGGTAGAGTATGCAACTGTCTTGGGATCTTGAGTTCAAGCCCAATGTTGGGCCTAGAGTGTGCTTAAAAAAAAAAAATCAAGTACTTCTGCATTCTCATACTATTCTGTGAAGTAAATTTTCAGATATAGCTGTGAGAAGGAAACTAGTATGCCATTCACCCCCTTTAAAAGTGAGAATTTCACATAAGATGATTAAATATCTGTATAAAAATGCATTAAAATCAAATAGTTCATTTTCTTCTGTGAAGAAAAGTATTATTTATGTATGTGTGTGTATATATATGTGTGCATATGCATGTGTTATATATGTCTATATTTACAATATGTATATATTTGTATCAATACAATTATATCCTATATTAGCACAAATATATGCATATTATAAATACATGTATATATGCATATTCACACATATATACATACATTTATGTATAGAGTGTATATACATATATATATATATATATATATATATATACACACATATATATATATATATATATAGTCCACATTAGTGGTGGCCATGTCAGACAGAGTTTTTGAGTAGTAGCAAGTGGGGGGCAAGGGACCACCTCCTCTAGGGAAGAATGCCAAATTCAGCCTTTGGTGAATGATGCAGTGGAGGGCAAATTCCTAGGGGTCAGGAAGAGAAAAAAGGGGGAATTTCCTGGCAGGTCCAGATATATGTGCAAAGGCCCTGAGCCAAGAACCCACCGGGGGCGGTTCTCTGATCAGCCTGTGCAGTGTTGGAGGGAGTCACAGAGACAAGAGGAAATGGGGAAAAGTCCTGTACATGACAAAGTGCCTTCTATTAATGATGCAAACCTTGAATTTTATCCTAAAGGCTGAGGGAACCATAAGTTTATTTTAAAGAGAGTGACACAAATTCCTGTTTTAGCATCATGACTGTGGTGGGATCAGTGTGAAACACAGGTTGCTGCTGGGGGGGTCCATTCAGAAGCTGTTCCACATTTGGGGTATACATTAAGCTGCTCCACACTTGGGGTACACAATCAGTAAGCAGCCTTGATGAGATGGAGACTGACTAGGTGTGGAGGGAGGAGGAATCTGGGGTCACAGCAGGGTTTCCATGCTGGCCAGTGGTGGAGGTGGTGGTGACAGTTGCCAAAAGGAGGAAAGCAAGGTCTCCCAGTTCTGCAGGGGAGACCAAATAAACGGGTCTCTAAATCTCGACCTCCACAAGCCTCACTACAATGCCACTGAAGAAACAGAAACAGAATAAATCCACAACCAGGGAGAGTTTGAGAGAGGAGGCAAGATCAGTGGAGAGATGTCAATTAGACAGCGGAACCCAAATGGAAGACTGGTCACCGCAGCAGAGCAGAGAGATCTGAAACCTGGCCAACCACAGTAAAGAGAGTTAGAAAGAAACAAGCCTGCTCATGCTGCCAAAGCTCAGCGACAGCTAAGGACTGGAAACACCAGGCACTGGGAAGATTCAGAGCGAAGGAAGGGTAAAATGAGAACAGGTGCTGGAAAATAGGACATAATGAGCAGTGAGATCATAGGATCCCAGCACCCAGCCAATGAAGCCAGGCCACAGAAAGGCTGAAGGTAAGTTTATCTTTCAAGGAAGTTGATCCAGAGGGGATCTAGATGGGGTGCACCTTGCAGAGCTAATCTATACTGAAATCAGGGAAATGATAGGAGTGAATAAGTTGACTGGTGGACACCTCACCCCCTTTCTCCTGCCTGGGTTGTAGACCAATGACCTCTAGATGTAGCACACTCTCATCTCCCTACCACCTGGAAGGAAATTACTGTTAGAGCATCTGTCTGGGCAAACAGACTAATCCTCTCTCCCTGAAACTATGCTGACATTGGGTGTGGCCTCCTTGGGTTCACTGCTCTACTGCCCCAGAGTGAAATCCACTCCTGCACATAGAGTTGAACAAGTTGCGTGCCTGCACATATATAGCTCCCAAGAAGTTTTAATTTTTTTAAAAAAATATGAATGCAAAGCAAAGGAAGTTATGATATACAAAAGAATGACTGTAACATGCAAGATAAGGGACCAAAGGAAACAGAGAGAAAACAATTTAGCCAAGAATAGGAAACTTGCAAACAAAATGCCTATTGTCAATTTCCCTGAAGAGATAAGAGGATGATTTAAAGAAAAGATATTTAGAGCACAAAAAAGAGGTCTTAAATGCTAAAATGGCAGTGGCAGAAAAATTAAACTCAGTCAATTTGGTAAACAAGTTTGGAGAAATAGCTCAGAAAGTAGAGCAAAGAGGTAAGGGAATAGGACATAGGAAATAGAAGAATGTGAGAAAAAAAACACCAAACCAAAGAATTAACCCCAGGGGTTGAGCATCCAACAAACGGTAATTCCAGAAAAAGGGGATTTGAGAAATGCAGAAGAGAACATTATCAAAGAATGAAGTAGGAAACCATTCCCCAGGACACAAGTTTCCAGGTTCAGAGAGCATGCTGTGCAACTGGGCCCAGCACAAAGCATGAGGAAGACCCAGACCAAGGAAGGACAACTCATGTGAGCGTGACCGAGATGGAATGCCTGGAGAAAGCAAACACATTTCATGCACGAACATTTGATCAGAATCAGAATGGCATTGGACTTCAGCAACAAATCCTGAGAGCAATAAATCCAGAGGTGCCTGGGTGGCTCATTCGGTTAGGTGTTCGACTCTTGGTTTCAACTCAGGTCTTGATCCCAGGTTCATGAGTTCAAGCCCTGTATTGGGCTCCATAGTGGGCACAGAGCCTACTGTGGCTGGGGTGGTGGGGGTGGGGTGGCGAGTACCTTCAACATTCTGAAGGAAAGCACTTTCTTACCAAGGTGTAGGAGAACAGAGAGTAAATCAAATAAGGAGGATACATGGGGTTCAGGTAAAAGGGCATAGTCAAGGAAAGAGTCAAAGAGAATTCCCAGGAGGAGAGTGAGAAGTCCCACAGTGATAGCCAGGCTCATGAGGAGAGAGGGCTCCAGAACACAGGTCCTCACTTGAAAAACAGAGGAGAGACTGACACAAGATTTTTCTTGATCATATTAGGACATTTACAATGTTAAAAGAAAATTTGGGGCTGAATTAATGATACACACACAAAAAAACAAGCTAATAGGCAAGCAAAACCCAAGTCAATCACTAAATTAAAAAAAAAGTCCCCCAAACAAAAAGCAAAATAGCTGTAGAATGAAGGTAAGTTTATAACTCTCTCCCCTAAATGATGCTTTCATATATTAGGAAGATGGAGGAAGGGGGTACAGATGTGTGTGTCTCTGTGTGTGGACAGTATAAAGGAATTAAACCTTCATCTTTTATAGTAAGAATTCAGTAGATATTCATTAAAATGAAAGAAAGAATAAATAGTATAATCATAACTCTTTATGTCAAGATTCACCTTAGGATTTGCCATGGATTTTTTTTTTTTATTGCTAAAATTAGGATTCATCTTATACTAATTCTCATCCAGGTGGCAAATTTGTTACAGTGTCATTGCTTGCACACCCTCATCAAAATTTACAGAATGGCTGACAGTAGCTTAGAAGAAAATTCTAAAGACAACGGTTGATTACTCTTACAAGAAATATTGGATCTTCAGTTTTCTTGATTTCTCAGAGGATACTATTGTTTTGAGAAAGGTGGGACAATCATAATTCTGAGACAGAAAGTGACCTGGGATACCTGGGTTTTGAATGTGATGAAGTCTTAAAAATATCGAATCTATTCTGCTTCTAATTTTTTTTTACATGTATAAGGAAGGTAAATAATGAAAAAGTGTCTCATAAGTTTCTAAGAGCACTTTTGATTAGTATAAAATAAAATTAGGAAAAATTTCAAGGGAAATATCTCATGGTTAATCAACAGTGTTTTTCGTTTTTTTTTTTTTTTTTCTTGGTGGTGAATAAAAGGATAATGATTTTTAAATCAATGCTATCTTAGTGAATATTTGGTGAAGCTGATTGGGCAGGAATCAGGGAAGCTAGTAGTTGGGGCTGTTTAACAGTTCAAAGTACCAACAAGTATTTCTTTGATAAAATGGTACAATTAAACAAACAGAAAAGCAAGCCAGAGAAGGTGTTTGGAAGAGACAGGTTGGCAAAGTCCAGCCAGGCCTGAGTTTTTAGACATATTGAATTTGCTTTTAAAAAAGTATGCTTTGCTCCAATAAAAAAAAAATAAAAAAAAATAAAAAACTATGCTTTGCCATGTGTTACACTGAAAAAAAAATCTCAGGAAACATTGAAAAGTGAAGGTCCTGTGAGATCTACCCCATGGGGAGAAATCTACAAAGCAAAGTTTTGTGGCTGTGGAGCTCTGGGGAGAAGTTTGAACTGCTTGAACTGGGGCAAAGAGCTATCCGGTTGCCACAAGCCCACCATCGCCAGAGGCCCCCAAACATGCAACGCAACGATGCTTTTAAAAAAGCCTCAAAAGCAACCAACTTGTTTTAAATAATTAGAAATAAGGAACTCTCCCTCATATGTTCAGAAGGAAAAGTCATTGATGTATTTTTTTAAGGTCATTATTTGATTCCACAAAATAAGCAAAAAAAAAAAAAAAGTTTTTTTTAAAAGAGGCAATGATTCATAACACAGGATTACTCTAAATTATCATCATTATTATTCATATTAATAGATACCAGTGACTTTTATTACATGCCAAGCACTACACTAAGGACTTAAACTCAGTGATTTCATGAAGTCATCCCAGCAGCCCTAAGGAAGAATTACTCACACCAGAGGATGTGACAAAGAAGGGAGCCGGCGTGAAGCCACTTGCCCGGTCATTGACCAAGGAGCAGGTTTGTGGTGCAGGATGGGTTCCACCCCAAGAGGCAAAGCCGTGCACAAAGATGCCCGAGTGCTACTTCTCTATACTTCCAGTGTGATTTCCCTTGGGTAAGATCCTTTTGAATTTCAGCACTGCCAAAATATATACATATGATTCTAAAAGCAGTAGGCAAACTAGATGATAGAGTACGTATGTAATCAATCCTTGTTGATCGCCTCATTCATTTAGTACTCAATATATGTGTTTATATATATATATAAATCAACATGTAATTAAGGATTTTATACATGGAACCTGTATGTGCCAGGCACCATGTGAAGTGTTGTGGAAAGAGCACTGAATGAGAAGAGATGAGCACACAAAACAACAAATCACTTCATTTTATCTTGATAGTAAGTGCCGCAAGAAACAGAATGGAGACAGGGAGTAATCCAGATGGTGACGGTATGCATGGGGTGGTCCAGGGAAGGCTGGGCACAAGATCTGGATCAAGGCTGCCAACTTTGCAAAATGTTGGGGAAAGAGGATTGCAGTGTGCAGAGCTGGGCACAGGCGCCCAAAGCCACCCCTGCCTGTGTTGGAAAGGAGGTCCATGTGGCTGGTGGCTGTGACAGCAGAGCAGAGAGTCACAAGGTGTCACCAAAGACACACAGGGACCAGCTAGGGGTCTTCTAGACTGAAGTTAGATTTCATTCCAGTTACAAAGGGCAGCCTCTGCAGCACCTGCCTCAGAGGAATAAAATCTGATTTATAATTTAGAACTACTGAAACGTTAATGCAGGAGTTTGAAGTCATGTTTTCATGGAGGAAACCATCCAAGTATCAGTCGCTACAGTGATTTTTGACTGGTTTTACAAGTTGGTTAAGCCTGGTGAGTAACTGAGTACATAAAATCTATTAATTAGGGCTGTTAATAAAGACGTGATGGAAAGATGGGCAAGTAGTAGAAGGCAAAGAAGTAATGAAAGGTTGTGTGCTCATGTACAAGGCATACGTGAGCTGTGCCCAAAATAGGTGAGGCTGACCCCTGATTTCTCTCTTAGGGTAAGAGTTTTCTATTCCTGTGGTAACAGATCACCACCAGAATGGCTGAAAACCATGCCCAGTTGTTATCTCAGTTTTTGCAGATCACAAGTCCGGGTGCAGCATGGCTGGGCTGCTTCTCTTGCTTGGAATCCCAAAAGCCAGCATCAAAGTCCTACATTTCTTTTTGGAGGCTCTGTGTTGGGTTACACTTTCAAGCTCATTCCAGCTGTAGGCAGATCTGAGTTCCCTCTCAGGACTCAGGGGTCTGTTTCCTAGCCAGCTGCCAGCCAGGAGCCGCTCGCAGCTTCTGCGGGTCCCCTGGATCTCGACTAGTCAGGGCTTCTGGAGTGCACCTGCTGCTTCTGTTGGCTCTGACCTCCTATTCTGTCCCAATCTCCCCTCTGATTTCCTCCTCCGTTGCCACATCCTTCCAGCTCCAGGTTCTGGAGAAGGGTCTGTGCTTTTAAGGGCTCAGGAGATTAGACTGGGGCCACCTGGAAAATTTAGTGCCCTCTCTCTGTGGTAAGGCTGTAACTCTATGGCACTAGCTATAGGGGTGTTGAGTTGAAGGACTAGAACACAGAACCTTGGAGCAGACCTCTTTACAATTCCACCTGTCATTTAATATTTTCACTGATGGAGATGTCACATTCAAAATTTTAAAATAAGACCAACTCACTGAGGATCAAAGAGGGCTCTGTTAAGCAACCCGACAACAACAAGAAACAGATGAGAGACAAATATTTTAAACGAAGCTGCAGAAAGTCTGAGAAGAGCTTTTACCATGAAAATCATTGTGTTCATATCTAGATGCACAAATGCATGCCATCACGAAGTATTGGTTTCTCTTAAGATACAGCGATACTAAAAGGAGCACAGGAGCGTTCATTTAGAGGCCACCACCAGATTCAACACTGGACTATGTTTAAATCATCCTTCTAGACAGCCCTGGAATTTCAGATGTCTGAGACATTCGTCAGGTATTGAATACATTTAAATAATTGATATTATTTCACATACGTGTACAAAACTGTCCACGTTATTGAATGTACACACCATCTACGTAAAATTGTACATTGTCTCAGGTGTTAAGATACAACAAGAATGTCAAGTTTTATAAAAACAAATCTGTCTGGTGTCCCTAACAGATGAGATTTTGACAGCTGGCAAAATTCAAATGGCATTTGCAGAATTTCAGACCAAATCCTCATTTAATATCACTTTCCCTTCCCCCATTCCTGAATCAATCTCAAAATGTCAGATTGCAACCAAAGCACTCTGTTCTATTTGGAGATGGATGATCTTATTGGCCTTACAGTATTTTCTCCTCCTTACCCTCTTGGCAATAACAGGAGTTTCTTAATTTTACATTTTGGGGAAAGAAGGCAGAGAGAGAGAGAGAGAGAGAGAGAGAGAGAGAGAGAGAGAAAATTGGGTGAAATAATGTATTTCCATGAGAGGATAAAGACTGGTTGGTCCTCAAAAGAACCAACATGGGAAAATAACTGTTTCTTGTAATGAGATAATAGGTGTATATATAGACATGAGTCTCTGACCAGGGGGGTGCATCTTGTGCTATTTTTGTGTTATGTTCCCTTTCTGGGCTGCCTTTCTGTATCTCCACACTGAATCCTCCTTACCTCCCCACACTTCAAAAATCACCCGAAGTCCACTATTAAGAACAAATAAGAAGTCAGTGGAAATTTGGAAAGGATAAAAATAGTTTTATTTCAGTGAGTTCTAAATACCTGGTCTAGGAGAATATCCAGGGGATAAACATGTCAATAACATATACATATTATTAATATTATGTCATTATATTATATAATACATGTACTATATAACTGATATATAGTACTATGTTAATAGATTAACACCATTATATATATAGATTAACACAATTACATATATTGTATTAATATGTTAATAGATTAACAATTATATACATCTAATATATATGTTAATAACCTACTTTTCCCCAGATACCTTCCTAGATCAGATATTTAGGACTTAGCTATAAAAATAATTTTAATGTCTACAAATTTTTACCACCTGTTCATTTGTTCTTAGTGAAGTGCTTTGTGGGTAAGAGTAAAAACTCAGAGCTAAATTTTAGCTAGGAGAAAACAGTAGAGTGACATTATGAGAAATGAATCAGGATACCTGAGTGGCTGCTACACTGCCAGTCTGTCTGGCTGTGTAAATATTAATGCTGCCACAGGCAAAGAAAAGCAAGCAAAAGGGCACAATAGCAGTGCTAGCACCCACAGACTATCCCTACAACCCCCACACCCTTGGCCTTCCCTCAGCACAAGGGGGGCACATGACATGGTCATGGCCAATGAGACAGAGCAGAAGTTCTGATGGGGGCCACACCTGGCCCTCCCCTCTTCTGCATGGAATGGAAACTGATGGTCGGAGCACTGGCAGCCTTGCTAGGACTGTAAGACAAAGATGGAGAGAACCACAGATGTATCTGCCTTGACACAAGATCATGAACTAATGCCAGGAGCTGTTTACTCCTGACTCTGGGATGTGAGAAAATCATTCTCTACTTGTGTAAGCATCTGTGGTTGGGTTTTCTATTGCTTTCTATTGCTCATGTAGCCCTAATGGATATACTCACCTCCCGCCCAGGATTACCATTGGCTTTCTTTTTCTTTTTCTTCCTCCTTGCTCCTACATTCTGAGTTCTCCTATCCATCCCTCGCTTTAGGTACTGACTTTGCTACACTGCCAGTCTCTCTCAGGGCTTGTCAACGAGTCTAGACTCCTCTTCCTGCTTTACTGCCTTTGACTCCCTCCTGACTTACAGCTCTGTGTGCTTCTTTGATTTGGTGGCCTTTGCAGCTTGGAGCAAAAGGTTGGTTCTCCGTGTGGGAGAGTGACACAACACAACAGGTTTGTCCCAGGCTCTCCTCCAGGGGAGGGGGAGGGGCTGACACTGTCCCTTTTAAACTTTAAACTAACGTTGAACTCTTGAAAGGATGTCCCCAGTGATGTGCACACCCTTTTTTCAATGCATTCATACACTTTGTACTCAAGGATATTTTTAACAGTTTGTTGGCAAAATGGGACATCACTGCTGAGACAAAAATTCACCTGCATTGTTATTAACAATCTGTATTCCCTCAAAACCTTGTTCAGGAAGCATTTAGAATAAGTTATCATAACACCAGCATTGCTTTTTCAGAGTCAGGAATGTGCACATTTTGCCGTTACTATAGAGTCTTCAGGGAGGAATGTAATGACAAACTTTGGCATGGTGACTGAATAGTATTTGTACCTGTTCTTGTCTCATTTTAGTGATGCTTTCATCATAGGTCTGAACAGGTTAATAGGTCATACAGTAGTTTGGAGGCACACACGTTTTATATACAGGATGGCATGGAATGTCAAGGCTGAGTTAAAATCCTAGGAAGCCAGTCCATGAACTGCCAACAGAAAGATGTGACTGTCGTCTTTTTGTTAAGTCTCTGGAGTCTATGTTCACTAATGCTCCAATTTATTCATAAATGAATTGCAACAAAGGAAAAACACAGTGAGAAAAAGAAATCCTTAAGCCTCCCTTACCTTGTGTGCTCGTAGAGCTAGTATATAGTGTACCACTGGCTTGCTTTAACCCCCCACCTCCACATTCCCGTGGGGATTTATAGATGGTCACAGGAGCTAATCTGCATTCATGAAATCTGCTAAATTAATGTTACTTTGGTCCTACTACACGTGTCCTAGCAAACTGCAACACATATTTTTTCCTATCAGTGCAAGAAGCATTTTGTGCGAAATACTACTTTATGTCCCATGCTTGTCAATTCTCTGAGCATGGCTCCCATTTCTCAACCACTGCTTTGAAAAAAGAAGTTATTCTGTTTGAGACTCCTTTCTCTGTCCTGACCCTGTTGCCCCAGGATGTGAACAACTTCAGTGAGAAATGCACAAGAGAAGTACTTCGTGCTTCACCTGGAAAGCCACAGACGTCTTTGAGAACTGCTGACCCTCTTTCAGGGTAAAAAAGCAAGTCCATTCTTTTTGCTTGCCTACAATTTTTTTTGCAACCTTTCTTTTTCTCTATCACTTTCTCCTCCCCTCCAAAATATTAAAAAATTACACTAAAGGTTTATTCTCAGCTTTATATTCAAACCTACCTGAAAACTATACATCAATACCAGACTAATTGTGCATAAAATTTAAATTCTATTGCTCTGCCACATAAAAATGCAGAATGCTTCAGCAGTGTAATGTCTAGGCTGAGCTCAATCCGATAAGGGCTGCCCCAAGACAGCTCGTACAGATGCAATTATTCCTCACATACTCCAACTGCTTTCTTTCACAACATTACTTTTATGATGCAAAAGTATATACCTAATTTTAATCTGTGAGATCATCTAGAAGATTGAAACTTCACGCATGTCTTACCTTCGCTAAGTGTAATTAAAGATACTAATTTTTTTCTATTTGAGGACAATTTTAGCTGCCAGTGATATCCTGTCATTGCTGTCTGCCTACAGGTCAAAGAACCACAATGGGCATCAAAGAGCTGCCATGTTGACATCCTATTAAATCTTCATTTCTTAGGGTTCTGGTTAAGTGGAAGGGATAAGAAAATGAATCAAAGGGAACAGCACTTGGCAGTAGAGTAGGGCAGCAGTTCTTTCCCCGGTCAAGAGAAAATTCCCAGTAGAGTGCGAAGTGGATCCAAACCCTCCAAGTCTGGATAGTTGGTTTCTTAATCAGAGAGAGACTAACCATCTAGAATAACAAAGACCCAGATTGCATGAAGCTGGGGGATGTGTGTGTGGGGGTCACTAACAGGGCAATTTTCAGCAAGCTTGTAAAGCAAAAAGTTGCTTACAGAAACTGTCTTCAGGGGGGGGAGGAGCAAGATGGCGGAAGAGCAGGGTCTCCAAATCACCTGTCTCCACCAAACTACCTAGAAAACCTTCAAATTATCCTGAAAATCTATGAATTCGGCCTGAGATTTAAAGAGAGACCAGCTGGAATGCTACAGTGAGAAGAGTTCGCGCATCTATCAAGGTAGGAAGACGGGGAAAAAGAAATAAAGGAACAAAGGCCTCCAAGGGGGAGGGGCCCCGCGAGGAGCCGGGCTGAGGCCGGGGCGAGTGTCCCCAGGACAGGAGAGCCCCGTCCCGGAGGAGCAGGAGCTGCACCGACCTTCCCGGGCGGAGAGGGGCTCGCGGGGAGGTGGAGCAGGACCAGGAGGGCGAGGAGGCCCTCGGGCTCCCGGGGACAGTAACAGAGCAACTGCGCCCCGGGAGAGTGCGCCGAGCTCCCTAAGGGCTGCAGCGCGCACGGCGGGACCCGGCGGGACCCGGAGCAGCTGAAGGGGCTCGGGGGCGGCTCCGCGGAGGGGGCTGCGCGGCCCCGGGAGCAGCTCGGAGGGGCTCGGGCGGCAGCTCCGCGGAGGGGGCTGCGCGGCCCGGGAGCGCGAATCCACCAGCGCAGGCCCCGGAGCACAGGGCGCCGGGACACAGCCCAGGATCCGGCCTCCCCCGGGACAGGCAGAGGCCGGGAGGGCCCAGGACAGCAAGGACGCTCCTGCCCCAGCTGAGCACATCAGCGGCCCCGCCCCGGAGCCTCCAGGCCCTGCAGAAGGAGTTCCTGCCGGAGCTGACTCCAGGTTTCCAGAGCTGCCCCGCCACTGGGGCTGTTCCTCCTGCGGCCTCACGGGGTAAACAACCCCCACCGAGCCCTGCACCAGGCAGGGGCAGAGCAGCTCCCCCAACTGCTCACACCTGAAAATCAGCACAACAGGCCCCTCCCCCAGAACACCAGCTAGACTGACAACTTCCAGGAGAAGCCAAGGGACTTAAAGAACACAGAATCAGAAGATACTCCCCGGTGGTTCTTTTTTTGTTTGTTTGTTTTTGTTTTTGTTTTTGTTTTGTTTTGCTTTTTGATTTGTTTCCTTCCCCCACCCCCTTTTTTTCTCCTTTCTTTTTCTTTCTCTTTTTCTTCTTTTTTTTTCTTTTTTTTTCGTTTTTTTTTCTTTTTCCTCCCCCTTTTTTTTTCTCTTTCTCTTTTCTTTCCTTCTTTCTCTCCTCTCTTTTTCTCTTTTTCCCAATACAACTTGCTTTTGGCCACTCTGCACTGAGCAAAATGACTAGAAGGAAAACCTCACCTCAAAAGAAAGAATCAGAAACAGTCCTCTCTCCCACAGAGTTACAAAATCTGGATTACAATTCAATGTCAGAAAGCCAATTCAGAAGCACTATTATACAGCTACTGGTGGCTCTAGAAAAAAGTATAAAGGACTCAAGAGACTTCATGACTGCAGAATTTAGAGCTAATCAGGCAGAAATTAAAAACCAATTGAATGAGATGCAATCCAAACTAGAAGTCCTAACGACGAGGGTTAACGAGGTGGAAGAACGAGTGAATGACCTAGAAGACAAGTTGACAGCAAAGAGGGAAACTGAGGAAAAAAGAGACAAACAATTAAAAGACCATGAAGATAGATTAAGGGAAATAAACGACAGCCTGAGGAAGAAAAACCTACGTTTAATTGGGGTTCCCGAGGGCGCCGAAAGGGACAGAGGGCCAGAATATGTATTTGAACAAATTCTAGCTGAAAACTTTCCTAATCTGGGAAGGGAAACAGGCATTCAGATCCAGGAAATAGAGAGATCCCCCCCTAAAATCAATAAAAACCGTTCAACACCTCGACATTTAATTGTGAAGCTTGCAAATTCCAAAGATAAGGAGAAGATCCTTAAAGCAGCAAGAGACAAGAAATCCCTGACTTTTATGGGGAGGAGTATTAGGGTAACAGCAGACCTCTCCACAGAGACCTGGCAGGCCAGAAAGGGCTGGCAGGATATATTCAGGGTCCTAAATGAAAAGAACATGCAACCAAGAATACTTTATCCAGCAAGGCTCTCATTCAAAATGGAAGGAGAGATAAAGAGCTTCCAAGACAGGCAGCAACTAAAAGAATATGTGACCTCCAAACCAGCTCTGCAAGAAATTTTAAGGGGGCCTCTTAAAATTCCCCTTTAAGAAGAAGTTCAGTGGAACAGTCCACAAAAACAAAGACTGAATAGATATCATGATGACACTAAACTCATATCTCTCAATAGTAACTCTGAATGTGAACGGGCTTAATGACCCCATCAAAAGGCGCAGGGTTTCAGACTGGATAAAAAAGCAGGACCCATCTATTTGCTGTCTACAAGAGACTCATTTTAGACAGAAGGACACCTACAGCCTGAAAATAAAAGGTTGGAGAACCATTTACCATTCGAATGGTCCTCAAAAGAAAGCAGGGGTAGCCATCCTTATATCAGATAAACTAAAATTTACCCCAAAGACTGTAGTGAGAGATGAAGAGGGACACTATATCATACTTAAAGGATCTATTCAACAAGAGGACTTAACAATCCTCAATATATATGCTCCAAATGTGGGAGCTGCCAAATATATAAATCAATTATTAACCAAAGTGAAGAAATACTTAGATAATAATACACTTATACTTGGTGACTTCAATCTAGCTCTTTCTATACTCGATAGGTCTTCTAAGCAAAACATCTCCAAAGAAACGAGAGCTTTAAATGATACACTGGACCAGATGGATTTCACAGATATCTACAGAACTTTACATCCAAACTCAACTGAATACACATTCTTCTCAAGCGCACATGGAACTTTCTCCAGAATAGACCACATATTGGGTCACAAATCGGGTCTGAACCGATACCAAAAGATTGGGATTGTCCCCTGCATATTCTCGGACCATAATGCCTTGAAATTAGAACTAAATCACAACAAGAAGTTTGGAAGGACCTCAAACACATGGAGGTTAAGGACCATCCTGCTAAAAGATAAAGGGGTCAACCAGGAAATTAAGGAAGAATTAAAAAGATTCATGGAAACTAATGAGAATGAAGATACAACCGTTCAAAATCTTTGGGATGCAGCAAAAGCAGTCCTAAGGGGGAAATACATCGCAATACAAGCATCCATTCAAAAACTGGAAAGAACTCAAATACAAAAGCTAACCTTACACATAAAGGAGCTAGAGAAAAAACAGCAAATAGATCCTACACCCAAGAGAAGAAGGGAGCTAATAAAGATTCGAGCAGAACTCAACGAAATTGAGACCAGAAGAACTGTGGAACAGATCAACAGAACCAGGAGTTGGTTCTTTGAAAGAATTAATAAGATAGATAAACCATTAGCCAGCCTTATTAAAAAGAAGAGAGAGAAGACTCAAATTAATAAAATCATGAATGAGAAAGGAGAGATCACTACCAACACCAAGGAAATACAAACGATTTTAAAAACCTATTATGAACAGCTATACGCCAATAAATTAGGCAATCTAGAAGAAATGGACGCATTCCTGGAAAGCCACAAACTACCAAAACTGGAACAGGAAGAAATAGAAAACCTGAACAGGCCAATAACCAGGGAGGAAATTGAAGCAGTCATCAAAAACCTCCCAAGACACAAGAGTCCAGGGCCAGATGGCTTCCCAGGAGAATTTTATCAAACGTTTAAAGAAGAAACCATACCTATTCTCCTAAAGCTGTTTGGAAAGATAGAAAGAGATGGAGTACTTCCAAATTCGTTCTATGAAGCCAGCATCACCTTAATTCCAAAGCCAGACAAAGACCCCGCCAAAAAGGAGAATTACAGACCAATATCCCTGATGAACATGGATGCAAAAATTCTCAACAAGATACTGGCCAATAGGATCCAACAGTACATTAAGAAAATTATTCACCCTGACCAAGTAGGATTTATCCCTGGGACACAAGGCTGGTTCAACACCCGTAAAACAATCAATGTGATTCATCATATCAGCAAGAGAAAAACCAAGAACCATATGATCCTCTCATTGGATGCAGAGAAAGCATTTGACAAAATACAGCATCCATTCCTGATCAAAACTCTTCAGAGTGTAGGGATAGAGGGAACATTCCTCGACATCTTAAAAGCCATCTATGAAAAGCCCACAGCAAATATCATTCTCAATGGGGAAGCACTGGGAGCCTTTCCCCTAAGATCAGGAACAAGACAGGGATGTCCACTCTCACCACTGCTATTCAACATAGTACTGGAAGTCCTAGCCTCAGCAATCAGACAACAAAAAGACATTAAAGGCATTCAAATTGGCAAAGAAGAAGTCAAACTCTCCCTCTTCGCCGATGACATGATACTCTACATAGAAAACCCAAAAGTCTCCACCCCAAGATTGCTAGAACTCATACAGCAATTCGGTAGCGTGGCAGGATACAAAATCAATGCCCAGAAGTCAGTGGCATTTCTATACACTAACAATGAGACTGAAGAAAGAGAAATTAAGGAGTCAATCCCATTTACAATTGCACCCAAAAGCATAAGATACCTAGGAATAAACCTCACCAAAGAGGTAAAGGATCTATACCCTCAAAACTATAGAACACTTCTGAAAGAAATTGAGGAAGACACAAAGAGATGGAAAAATATTCCATGCTCATGGATTGGCAGAATTAATATTGTGAAAATGTCAATGTTACCCAGGGCAATATACACGTTTAATGCAATCCCTATCAAAATACCATGGACTTTCTTCAGAGAGTTAGAACAAATTATTTTAAGATTTGTGTGGAATCAGAAAAGACCCCGAATAGCCAGGGGAATTTTAAAAAAGAAAACCATATCTGGGGGCATCACAATGCCAGATTTCAGGTTGTACTACAAAGCTGTGCTCATCAAGACAGTGTGGTACTGGCACAAAAACAGACACATAGATCAGTGGAACAGAATAGAGAATCCAGAAGTGGACCCTGAACTTTATGGGCAACTAATATTCGATAAAGGAGGAAAGACTATCCATTGGAAGAAAGACAGTCTCTTCAATAAATGGTGCTGGGAAAATTGGACATCCACATGCAGAAGAATGAAACTAGACCACTCTCTTTCACCATACACAAAGATAAACTCAAAATGGATGAAAGATCTAAATGTGAGACAAGATTCCATCAAAATCCTAGAGAAGAACACAGGCAACACCCTTTTTGAACTCGGCCATAGTAACTTCTTGCAAGATACATCCACGAAGGCAAAAGAAACAAAAGCAAAAATGAACTATTGGGACTTCATCAAGATAAGAAGCTTTTGCACAGCAAAGGATACAGTCAACAAAACTCAAAGACAACCTACAGAATGGGAGAAGATATTTGCAAATGACATATCAGATAAAGGGCTAGTTTCCAAGATCTATAAAGAACTTATTAAACTCAACACCAAAGAAACAAACAATCCAATCATGAAATGGGCAAAAGACATGGACAGAAATCTCACAGAAGAAGACATAGACATGGCCAACATGCACATGAGAAAATGCTCTGCATCACTTGCCATCAGGGAAATACAAATCAAAACCACAATGAGATACCACCTCACACCAGTGAGAATGGGAAAAATTAACAAGGCAGGAAACAACAAATGTTGGAGAGGATGTGGAGAAAAGGGAACCCTCTTACACTGTTGGTGGGAATGTGAACTGGAGCAGCCACTGTGGAAAACTGTGTGGAGGTTCCTCAAACAGTTAAAAATATACCTGCCCTACGACCCAGCAATTGCACTGTTGGGGATTTACCCCAAAGATACAAATGCAATGAAACGCTGGGACACCTGCACCCCGATGTTTCTAGCAGCAATGGCCACGATAGCCAAACTGTGGAAGGAGCCTCGGTGTCCAACGAAAGATGAATGGATAAAGAAGATGTGGTTTATGTATACAATGGAATATTACTCAGCTATTAGAAATGACAAATACCCACCATTTGCTTCAACGTGGATGGAACTGGAGGGTATTATGCTGAGTGAAGTAAGTCAGTCGGAGAAGGACAAACATTATATGTTCTCATTCATTTGGGGAATATAAATAATAGTGAAAGGGAAAATAAGGGAAGGGAGAAGAAATGTGTGGGAAATATCAGAAAGGGAGACAGAACATAAAGACTGCTAACTCTGGGAAACGAACTAGGGGTGGTAGAAGGGGAGGAGGGCGGGGGGTGAGAGTGAATGGGTGACGGGCACTGGGTGTTATTCTGTATGTTAGTAAATTGAACACCAATAAAAAAAAAAAAAAAAAAGGAAAAAAAAAAAAAAAAAAAAAAAAAAAAAAGAAACTGTCTTCATTAACAAAATAATAAAAAACAAATTCTGGATGCCCCAAATCACTAACAGACTATAGGAAAACTCTAACTTGGTAAGCTGATTTTCTTTCTCTACTTTCCTCTGTTTTACTGTTCTATTTTCATAGTAATGAAACTAGGAGCTACTTTTCTCATTTTTTTCACGAGATCTATAGATGTTTGTTAGACTCTAAGTGTCTCATATTATAAAATCTACAATGATCATATCCATTTATATCACAAGAGCTAACATTTAGAGGGTTCTTGCCATGTACTGGTTTGTTGAGCTCCTGGTATAGACAATTTTATTTAAACCTCACAAAGTATTGTGAAGTCTGCAAAGATTCTTACTACCATTTTCTACACGATGCAGCTGAGTCTGAGAAGGTAGTCTATCCAAAGCCACAATTCCGATGTGGCAGCAGTAACCCTTGACTTGAATTTGGGTGACTTCATAACAAAGTTGAGGGCTGCACTGTCTAATATTGTAGTCACTAGGCACAGGTGGCTACGACAGCGTGGCAGGGCTAAATGGACATGTCCTGAAAGTATAGTCTATACACACTGGATTTTGAAGACTTGGTGTGAAAAGCAGATTGTAAAGTATTGCATTAATAATTTTTATATTGAGGGGATCCCTGGGTGGCGCAGCGGTTTAGCGCCTGCCTTTGGCCCAGGGCGCGATCCTGGAGTCCCGGGATCGAATCCCACATCGGGCTCCCGGTGCATGGAGCCTGCTTCTCCCTCTGCCTGTGTCTCTGCCTCTCTCTCTCTCTGTGTGACTATCATAAATAAATAAAAATTAAAAATATATTAAAAAAAAATAATAATAATTTTTATATTGATCACATGTTGATGTTATAATATTTTGGATATATTGGGCTTTCCAAAATGTATCATTAGAATT
Organism: Canis aureus; assembly: GCF_053574225.1. Lineage (NCBI taxonomy): Eukaryota > Metazoa > Chordata > Mammalia > Carnivora > Canidae > Canis > Canis aureus. The sequence continues at coordinate 50,676,266 of NC_135611.1, forward strand.
AATTTCACCTTTTATGTGGCTACTAAAAAATTTAACATTCTATAATTGGTTCATATTATACTTCTATTAGTCCCACTGGCTGTGGACCTCTAACTCCCACGCCCTAGTGTCCTTAGACAGCTTGTTCATCACCATTTCCAGGAAAATGAATGAATATAAGTAATTCTGAAAATTGCTCTAGATAAACCTTGGTAATTACTTTCACTGAATTAATTTGGCAGGAATCACATCTGTGTGGATGTCATACGGAGTGCAAGAAGAACGAAATTCAGGGATAAAGTCAGACCCCAGAACGACTGCTTTTCCTTGTGCAGATGGAATAATCAGGAGACTGAATTTTCACTTTGTACTGGCATTTCTTGGACAGGGTTGCCTCTTAGCTGTGTGGCTGTGGTTCGGATTTCTCAGAGTGTATTGGTCAGGATAAAACAATAGATCCAAGGCATGGCATCTGAAGAACTTAATGAAATGAAAGAATGAAAATTTTTGTTACAATTCATCTGTGTTAACAAATTAAAAATAAAAGTAGCTTGTTTTGACTAAAACACAGTCAACCCTGAATATCTTTAAATCTTCAAGCTCTTCTTGGCAAGCCCTGGGCCTGGAAAAACATATCTTTGGTCTACAGCAAAGGTTCACCACCTTTGTTCCCCCCACCTCAATACATCTCTTCCTTTTCTCAGGAAGAGAATTCTCAACCAGGGAATGGTCACCTTTGAAGGCAGTGGGGTGGGGACAGGCTGTATAATTTGTGTAACTCTCTGAGGTGATTCTAATTAAATGCCTCCTCTTTATCTTTCTATTCAGTGCTTCATGTCTTCATTTAAGTTTCTAGCTGCTGTTGACACTTGCCATTGATGCCCTTGGCAGTCTGGGAGAGGGTGGAGGCCATTGACTGGAAGGAACCAGGGGATTTTCTGCCTAACAGTTGCCACTCCAGTGTGGCCCACAGGAATGAACTTTAAACCTAGTGGTCTGGTTAACCTTGCTGCCCATCCACGAAGGAGAAGGGGTAAAAGCCAGGGAGAAAGAGGGAATGGTCTAGGACACTGGTGCCCCTCATTCCTAGGGTATCACAGAGGCAAGTCTATACTTCGGTGTAGAAAAAAATATAGCCTCTTAATGTCATCGGTATACAATCTAATCTCCCTCTCAAGTGGTTCCCTGCTCTCCTACCCAGAGACGATGTCTCACTGTGTCCACTTTGGCTACCTCAAGCTTTTCTGGTTGAACTGTCCCTCTGTTTGGATGATTCCTTTAAGGCAGAGATCCACTCCCTCTCCTCCTTCCCAAGATGGCAGCTGGGGATATCTGGGGGTGTGTTCTCACACTCAGGGCGAGAAAGTGGCCTGGGAGCAACATTGCAGCTGTGAGCTGCTCTCTGGGTTGCTACTGGGTCTGCAGTGGTAGCTCCCTTGCTCCCTGTGGTCCCTGCTGGCTCTGCTGGCTATAGCTGTTAAAATCTGTGAACAGTGAATGTTCTTTCTTTGTATAGTGCTGTGCAGTCCCCTGAGATGAGGCTGCAAATCTCACATCACTCCTAGACTTAGATGTCTACCTGTAGCCTTGGGCTATAGATGCAGTTAGCTCCATAGTCAGCACTGTGGGATACCTTCCTCAGTGCTCCCCAGGGCACGTGGGGATGTCTGAACATACATTTCAGAGCCCGGAGTCCCCCCTGGGAGGTTCTGGGGAACAAAACCCCAGGTCCTCTTCATCTGACCCACTGTGCTCCTGAGTTTCTCCTGATCAGCGCTGACGAGGTAAGGACAGGCCTCTTTCTCTCTTCTCCCTCTGATGCGCCTCGCACTCCACCTGGAGCCCCAAAGACTTGTGTTCTTCTTTTGTATCTTATCTGACAAGAACCTCTCCTACATCATGTCCTCCTCTGGGCTTATATTATAGCATTATGGCTTCTGGGAAAGCCGATTTATGAGGAAGAGAAATGAAGTGAAGAGTAAGAAGGAACTGGGTAAACAATAGAAATTGGCAAACTAGATAGTTCTCCTGTTCTTTCCCAAATGAATTTTCAACGTGACTTATTATTTTGTTTGAAGCACTGAATTCTCAGAATGCTATGCATGACTTTGTGCTAGCAAAGTTAAAAAACAAAAGTTGCCGACCAAAATCAAACCTAAGCAATTTAGAAATCACCTGCCGCTCATCTGTGCTCCTCACCTCCTTTGGCAAGCATATCAGAGTTGGCAATGTTTCCAATGGTTTTAACTTTTTTTTTTTTTGCCTGTTTATTCCATCTGCTAAAGCTATGTGCAATAGATTGCACGAGCCCCACCTTGTTTCTAAAAAACAAGATATAAAAATGTGAACATACAATACATACAAAGCCCTTAGTGATACTCAAGAACTTATCAGTAAGTCTGCCAAGGGTATCACACGGCATCTTCAGGGACCTTTGAGATGTTACAGAGAAAGTGGGATCTCCATTATTTTCCTGATTTACCTCCTGGTTTGCTTCATACAGTGACATCTTATTTTCCCGACTCTCTTCAACCATGTTTTCTCATAAAAGAGAAGAATATACATAGACACGGTATTTAAAATGAATGTATGAATAAGAGATCCAAAAAGACTTCCAGCAATGCAAAAATATGGTGTAGACACCTCCAGCGTCATATTATTTAGAAGCTCTTTAAAATATCATAAATATTACTCCTAACTATAGGCAAATATAGAACAATGAGGGAGGGACAGCTCTTTTTTAAAAAACGTGTTTTTGGGAAAACAAATCCACGTAAAATTCTTGCTATTTTTCTGCAATTTCAGCAAGGCCCCTGTGTAAAATGTTACATTATTCCACTGCCTCTTAATTTAAAAAGCATGTTTGGTCTTTATCAATTATTTAGTGTGTATGTGTAGTCTTTAAGCTTGTGCTAAAGCCACCCATTATTTTCCTATTGACTTAATGAAGCTGTAGATTTGCCAAAACAGGGCAAAAAGAAAAAAAAATCTGGAAAGTAGAGAATAACAGAAGACATGCATGTGGTTCAGAAACTCATCTTTCTTTGTACATGCGTTTTAGTACCCAGTGCACATACAGTTCCGATAGGAAAAAAATAAAAAATCTGTAGGTTTGTGTTGAACTGGCCAATTAATTGTTGTTTTGACTTCCCACCAAAGGACCATCTTATATTTGAAAATAAACACAATACTTCAGCTTTTCATTTTTCTCTGAATTATAGGAATATAGCCCTACTTTGAAAAACATTTTCAAAGGTGTCATGACAGTTTGGAATCCTGTAGAAATTAGACTCTCTCCTTTTGACATCTTGTAATAAATAAAACTGCTAATATTTTGATTTTAGGCAAATTTCTCTTTTGCTCTCAGCAGCTAATGGTTACAAAAAGAGACAGTGCTACATTAGTTACGGCAATTTAGTTTGGGGACACCAGCAGAAACACATAAAATCCATTAGTGGAGCCAACAGCTATATCCAATTCTAATAAAAAGGCTAAATACAATTTATAAAGCGAGTCTTAGAACTTCCCTGAACACAGGAAACAGTCAAGATGATCTTATGAGTAACTAAAGCAACAATCCCCCTTGTATTGAAGCCAAAGCGTTTGTTTTGAAAATACTGTAACATAATGTGTTAATAGTGAAAAACTTCCTCCTTGCCAAATGAATATAAATTGGGGAGATGCTTTGGCAGATTATACTCTCGGTCCACTGCATCGAGGTTCCTGCCTCCGGTACTGTTCCATGCTTCAGGAGAGCCAAAAACAACAAGACTTATAAGGAAAATTGTAATCAATTTGCAGCTCTTATGATCAATCATGCGATGTTAGCATTGGGAGCAAAACAGTCATTTTTGCTTCCCACAGGAGCTGTATGCCTGTGACATTGAGATTTCCGGAAATGTATGCTCATCTCATAGGAAACCCAAAGACTGCACACACGGGCCATAGGCATTCTACTTTCTAATGTCATTTTATTAACACAGTTGGTCTGATAATTTATTAAAGAGCACTTCCTGAAAGAATGACAGTGATCCCAGAGACATTTTGGTGAATTATTTTCCACCTGAAAAGTGCTTCAGAAGAAAATTGTGAAGGTAGAATGAGTTGGATTCTTATGGAGAAATTATTCTAAATGACGAGCATTGAATATTTGGAAAATAAGAAAACAAAATGAATTTGAATGAAATCATAAGTAACGCTCTGCACGAGTATTACTTATAATTCAATGCCACGTTTTTTATTTGGAACTCCTCCTGCAGGAAAAAGCCCTTTTGCAAATAGCCAAGTCTTCATGTATTTCTTTCAAATATAACACATCCCTGAGGGGTCAGCTCAGAAGGGCCATGTGCCAGCCAGGTGGAAGCTCTTCTTAACAGGGAGAGGTTAATTCCCTGTGCTAGGATTCCATAGATAATGTGCATAAAATGCCAGCTCCGGGCTCAGCACATAGGTGTATTTTTAAAACGCCAGAACTTTCCTGCTCAGGGGCCTTTTCATAGGCCAGGACTCTTTGGTTATTAATCCTCCTCACTTTGCACACAAACTTCCTTACAAAGGGGCTGGGGAATAGCAGCTGGAGGCCAAATGTCTGACCCCCACCTCACCAGACCCTGTCCAAAATCCAACATGAGGAATTGGTTTGATTATAGTACACAATAAAATTAAATGCAGATTAATTGCAGGTATGTAAATCTGGACATTATCTAATCTAATGTCTTCATTTCTGATGACGAGACTGGGCCCTACAAGGTGGATCACCTCTGCATATCCACTCCATACTCAGTGCCAGGACAGAACAAGGCCTAATTACATCTCATCTGTTGAGTGAAGAAAATAAGGTAACTGGCTTATTTAGTTATTTAGTGGCTGTGCTCTTGTTATAGCTCTGATTCCTGGGGTTTCACTGTACTATGCTTACCAAAGAACAGATGGTTCCAGAAACTATTACAACATGGACAGACTGAGGTACCACTCAAGTGTGGATTTACAGAGGTCTCTGGCTAAAGCTTCAAGTCCCTTTAATGGGCACAAAGATTTCATTCAATAATTAAGGATAAATAAAGGGAATGTACTGATGTACTTTTATTTCAACTGGGTTTTGTTTACTTTGGAGTCTTGGGGTATATGTGGTCACCCGACTGGAAGAACAATGGTGGACGTCTAGCGCACATGGACAAATATAAAAAGGCCATGAATGAGCTCTGTTGTATCCTCTGATTCTTCCAGCTTTGCCAGCCCAGGTCCTGTCCCACCCATAGCACATAGTCAGTCCCTCGTCATGCTTCATGGAAGGAACCACAGCATCAGAGGTGCAGGAAGCAAAGGACCCCTGGGGACCTCCCCTAAGTGAGCTAAGAGGATCTTAGAAATAAAGGAAATGAGATCTAGCTACTATTTGGCCTAATAGAGATTATAAATTTTTCTTTTTTTAAGAGACAGAGAGAGAGACAGAGAGAGAGAGAGAGAGAGAGAGAGAGAGAGAGAGGGTTAACTGACTGAGCCACCCGGGAGCCCTGAGATTATAGTTTTTTGACAAACCACCCAGCAAAGTATCTTTTTTCTAAACCAAAGGATTTCTAAAATATATGCCTTATTTTTTAAAAATAACTACATAGTAGAGCAAAGAGAGAAAGACACAAACCATGGTACACAAGTCACTGTCATGTGACCTATAGTTTGGGATTTGCTATGCTACTTTAAACTGATTCAAGATATTCTTTTATTACGAAAAGTACTTTCCTACTCCAATGACAAGATGAATGTAATGAGTGCCATCAAATGTGTCCACAGAACCTGTCACCAGTCAATTACCAACAGCTGAGAAGACCTGTGGAGACCTTTTCTTTTGATGGCGAGTTCTAGAACCCACAACAAAGGATGTACTGCTCTCTGGAGGAAGTGAAAGAGATTTTTAAAAAATATTTTTAAAAGATTTTATTTATTTTTTCATGAGAGAGAGAAAGAGAGAGAGAGAGAGAGAGAGAGGCAGAGACACAGGCAGAGGGAGAAGCAGGCTCCATACACGAAGCCCGATGTGGGACTCGATCACAGGACCCTGGGATCACGCCCTGGGCCGAAGGCAGTGCTAAACCACTGAGCCACCCAGGGATCCCTGAAAGGCATGTTTCATTGCTTTAGCTGCTGGTACCTGTGATCCCCATTTGAGGGCACCCATGGCCATAAGTCTGGCTATGAACTCATTAGCATTGACACTGTCCAGCTTTCCTGCTGCTTCTGTGTTCCAGGGTGACTAGGACACTCTCCAACCATGTGTGCTATATTACCTTGTCCTGCATTCAGTAATAATACAAAGCCAGAGGTTTTAAATTAAAATCCTCATTGGGGAATACATTTAGTTTCATGGGTTTATAGTGTCTTGAAATGCCTCTAGGAACTTACACTCCCTTTATTTGGCTTGTAGGTATGTGCTTTGTGGGCAGTTACACAATTGGTATGAGCTAAAACAAACAATAATATACACACAAACAAGCAAAAGAGAAAAGACTGTGCTACGTATTGTTGATGAGAGCAGTGTTGGAAAATGCAAGTATATAATAGTTCCAATTATCGATCTGTCACTTTCCTTTCTTATTCTGTAGAATAATTGGATTAGGAATCAGTGCCATTTGTAGGCTATCTGTCTAATAAAAAGCTGCAGTGGTTTGGCAGTCCCTCTTATTTTGTGTGAGGAGCTGTGGGTAAACACGTAGGGCTTCGTGTTTGCTAGCTGAAGGATGAAACTCCCAACTAGCTGAGGACAGTGACCAGACTTTCCAGAGAATGAAGGAAATGGTACTGAGGAGTGGGAGTCGGCTTCTCTAGAACTGGCTACACTGTGGCTCCTTTGATTAAGTAATGTGTCCATTCTTTCACTTGGCAGACATTTGCCATGTAGGGTGACATTAGGCCATGTAGGCCGCTTGGATGGGTAATGCATATGTCCTCAAGGAAAGTGCAAAATGCACACAAATAATGAGAGCACTGGAATCAAGGAGAAGATCCACCTGCAGTACAGGCAGTTCTATAAGAATTTACGGGATGGATAATGTGCAATTGAGGGAAATCTTCCAAAAGTGGTATCCTACATGCCGGAGCCTAGATCTTCTGCACAAGGAGAAGGAGGAGGATGAGGAGGAGGAGGGAAAGGGAGACCTGGGACAATGTTGGGCACATGAGAAAAGCCAGAGGCTAGAGGCAGGGTCTTCCTGGGACATGGGCCCAACTGGGGGTTGGGCAGGAGGTAGCAGGAAAAGTTGGCAAAAAGAAGGTTATGGAAGCTCAAGGAGTCTGGTTTTTATTTAGGAAGCAGTAAGGAGCCTTTGACAGTGTCTGAGCAGAGATGTGAGCTAGTCAGAGCAGCACTATAGGAAAATAACTCTGACAGACAGTAGCAGGATGATCTGGACCCAGAAGAGGTCAACAGGGTCTGACTGTGACCCAGGGACGAGGCATAGGCACCGAGTCGGGGTACAATCAGGAACAATTCAAGAAGGCCCTATTGTGTGCCTCACTGTCTCTACACTGTCCCTGCCCCCAGCCTCCCAAATCATGCCTCTCTCTCATCATCTGGCCTCTTCACATTTCCATTGGTCAACTCATGAAACATATCCATTCTTTCTGCCTCAAACTTCCATCCCGTGGGCCTGAAACTAAATCACCCAGCTGGTCACACAGGCCCATAGGGCATGGCCCGCCATATCCACAGCTGCACGCCTTATCCCCCAGCCCAGCCCTGGGCTCCCTTGGCTTTCTTCAGATTTTCCCCATCCTGAGTCTGGCTCTAAGACGCTCATTCAAGAAAAAAAAAATATTGCAGATTTCATGTGATAATTCAATTCCAAAATCAGACATTGAAAGTGACTATGAAGGTCAACTGGAAAGAGCCACTGAAACAGAAAACTAATTAAATGTAATATTACTATCAAGAGAGATGAAGTTTGCTTGATACAGACCATATTACCTCTTGACTCTCTTCTCTAATATACTATGTATGATATACTTTCTTCTTTTTACAGTATATGTTATATATGTAAAGAGAGAGAAAATTACTCTATACCTGATGATATTTAGAATAATATCATTCACCAATTTATGTATTCATTCATTCTTCCATTAACCCACAAATAGAGAACTAGTCTCTTTACTAGCACTCTACTAGGTAGAGGAGACGTGAAATGAAAAAAGAAATAGCAAGCTCAAGTCAATAAATTGTGATCTCCTATATGGGAACCTAGAACAAAGAAAAAGAATGTTTAGTAAAAACTAAAGAAAACTGAATAAAGTATAGAGTTTAGCTTTAGTTAGCAATTATGTATCAATATCAACTGTGACAAATGCACCTATTAATACAAAATGTTATCAATAAAGGAAGTCTGTGTGGGGGATATGGGAACTCTGTGCCATCTTTACAACTTTCCTGTAACAACAAAACTGTTTTAGAATAAAACGTTTATTTTAAAAACTAAGACACCTGGGTGGCTCAGCAGTTAAGCATCTGCCTTTGGCTCAGGTCATGATCCCAGGACCCTGGAGTGAGTCCTGCATCAGGCTCCCCGCAGGGAGCCTACTTCTCCCTCTGCCTATGTCTCTGATTCTCTCTCTGTGTCTCTCATGAACAAATAAATAAAATCTTAAAAAATAAATGAATTAAAAAAAAATAAATGAATAAGAACAAACAAAAAGCCCTAAAAAACAAAAAGTAAAAAAAGATGCTCATTCAAGCCCTGACTCCTACCCTCACCTCCTCCCTCTCCCCACAGCGGGCAAAGGCCTATTTGATCTTCAGGAAGATGCTGCAGATAAGCAATGTGTGCCCCGGAATCCGCTAATTCAGGAGTTGAGCAGACTTAAAACCGTGGGTGAAGAGTGGCTATCCTGGTGACCTACATTTCTGAGCTTTGCTAATGATGATAAAAGCTTTGTTGACAAACCCTTTCAAAGGCACTGGGCTTCCATTGCACCACGACAGAGCCAGGCCCAGCCTCCAGCTGGAGGGTCTGTGAGATGCTTTCAGGTGCTTAGCTGAAGGAGTTCGCCAAGTGCTGGCGCTCTCAGAATAGACCAGTGTCAATGAGCTCACAGAACGTTTCATTTTGTTTAGTCACCCAAGGTATCATAATAACAAAAGCCTTTTCAACTTCCAATTTGATTGAATTTTTGCCCTGAAAAGGCATATATTTTTTATTGTGCACTTGAGTGAATCCCAGTATTTCTGAAGAAGCTTGTAGAGTAATAGAAAAAGTAGAGCCTTTAGGGTCTGACAAATTGAGATTTGGATGCTCGACAGTACTCCTCCCACCCCCTGCCCCCACCCCAAGCCCTGCTCCTCCTGTGCTGAGAACCTCCTGTTCTGAAAACTTGGTTCGTCAGAGCTCCTTAGTTAGTGGGGCCTCCTCCTTGGGGAGCAGTAGGGAGGATTCACTGCGCTGCTCTGAGGTGACTGGCATCGTGGGACACATATGCTGTGGGCTTGACAAATGGAGAGGACTACTGGCATTATAAGTTATATCACCCCCATCATCGTTGTCAAATTTCAAAACTAAAATTAAGTAAATAAACCAAACTTAATGTTAGTGGGTTTTCAAAAGCAGAGATTATCTTAAAATCTCCATGTGCTTCCAAGAATTACATTGTTCTGAAATGGTCTTTTAAGGCAGTTTTTCAAAAGTACCTGGCAATCGCCAGTTCGCTAGAGTAAAACTCACACATGCACATACTTTGGTTCTACCCAACCCAACATTTTTTAAATTGTGGAGTTCACTGGACCCTATTCCTCAGCAGGCGTCCAATGTTTTTCTTGACATTGTCATCACTGAAGACGTTTGCCACCCACCGTGCCAGTGGCCCTCCACTAGGCACTCGGGCATGGGAAAGCAGGGACAATCAAAGAAGACACCTAGCTCCCTGCCGGCCGAGGACTTATCATCAGAGGCAGACAATACGTCTGCAATCACACTCAGAAGAGAACCAAGAGACACAGCAAGTGTGAGCGTCTAAACACAAAAATTGTTTTCCTTTCAAATGCAGGTCACAGATAAAATGGAACGCAGGTGACAACCATCCTCCAGGGCCTGTCTGCATCCCCCAAGGTGCTGAGAGGCAGCACTGCCTTGGAGAGCCGTGCTTGTGTTTTCCAGGCACCCTGCTTTTTGACTGCTAGCTACCCGAAACTGTGCTCCCACCCACAGCCACAGCCAGGAGAGAAGGAGGGGGAGGAGCCAAACACCTGTGCCACGGGTGGGGAAGGTAAACAGGAGTCAGGTGCATCAGACTGGAAATGCCCGCCAGGCTAGTGCCCACTTAAAACCTTCAAAGGTGTTGGGCTTCCTTAGTGGAGTATTTTAGAAAAAAATAAAGCTTTTGTTGTTATAAATGAAATCATATAAGTATTTAACATCCGCAAAGCACTGCTGTTCCAGTAAGTCATAAAAGACCCCCAAGTAGCTCAGAGTCAGATAGGAAAGAAAGAAAAAATGAGAATAGCTTTACAATGTGCTCCACGAAAAGTGCTGAGTGCAGCAAATCCATGACACAAATTATTACAGGCATTCAAAAGAATAAATCCAATTAAAAAAAAATCTAGAAAAGGAATTTCTCATAGCATGAAAACACCTTAATCCAAAAAAAAAAAAGTATCCTTTTAACATGAAGATGACTCTAAGTTACCAGGAATTTATTGGACAGTTTCTATTTAATGGGGGTATGAAAATGCTTTTTGAAATGTTTTGCTATGTATGGTTAGAGGCATTTTCTCCTCTTCTTCCATTTCTATTTTGTTTTCTTCATGCTTGTGCTAGGCATGCTCACGTGCAGGTACACACACAAACACTCACACACACACGCACACACATACATACAGAGTCATTCTTCAAAGCTTTTCATCCATTGTGAGTTTGCAAGAGCTAAAAAAGGAATAAAGTCCAGTGTCTCTGAACAGCTACTGAAATCAAAACATATCCTGACATACATTCTTACCCAATTTATCCCACTTAGAACTGCAGAAAGTATCTAGGAAGAAAAACTAATAAAAAGTGCAAGCAGTTAACTATCTCTTGTTAGAATTCTATTTTCCCCCAGCAGTACATTAAAATGGTCTGTTCAAATTGATAGCTTCAACATTCAAAGAGTATTAAAATAAGCCAAACCAAGTCTGCATACCAATGCCAAGGAGCAGCTCCTGCTGCCAATTAAAAGCGACATTCCAGTGAAACCAGTGACTCCCAGGCTTGACACCCACAGAGAGGTCTTATTTATTTCTTCAGGTTTTTGTTTCAGTTTTAATGACCATTATAGTATCACACATTTTGTTCATTAGCATAGATGAGGCTTAAGGTTACAAAAGCTGTGGAAAGAATCATCCTTAATTATGTGGGCAGTTCTTTTAGGACTTATTTTAGAAAAGATACATAAATGGTGCATAAGTACATTCTGGCAGACACGGGCACCTGTTGATTACAAGTGATCTGGGAGCTAACACAACCTTTCCCTTCGAACACACACAATGCATCTATCTCTTCTTTAAAATGCCAACCGCTGTAGCTAGCCTGTAAATTCTATGGCCTTCAACTTTATTTCTTCTGGAAAGAATAGAATAGAATACTTCTCTTTGAAATTCAGGATTTTTTTTTTTCCAGATTCCTTTTTGTGTGAGCAGAGTGTCAGCAGAACTCTCCTTATTTTTCCAGAGGCCATTAAGGCCTTCCCACAATCAAGGGGTCTCAGGAGGATGTCAACGAATTCCTAGACCTCAAGGAACAGATACTTGCATGTCACCTGCCACATCCGAGAGGAGAGATGCCCAAGACTTTGCCTTGTGCCATGGGCTGGTGGAGAAGCGGGAGGCTGGCCTGCCCCACACTCCCCTCTCCTGGGCTTTCAGGGAGGGCTTGCCGGGAACCCTTAGGAGACAGGTTACCTGGGGGAAGCACCCACACGAAGGATTTAACTGCTGGGGACAGCAAACGTCCCTGTTTGGTTACACGATGGGTCTGTCTCTCCCTCCCAGGCCAGTCATCTTAACCAGAAAAAAGATGGCCTTTGGACCCACTTGGAAGTGGGTTTGAACCCTCCCTCTGCTTCTTCTAGTTGCACGTCCTGGAGCCTTTCCAGATCTCAGCCACAGGTCAGAAGGAGCACACACTGTGCTATGCATAGGGCCTAGGAGAGAACTGCATGTGATGAATGGTCAGGGATGAGTCTGCTCATCCTGCCAGTGACCTCCTGCAGCTCCAGCTGTCCTACCCTAAGCCCTCTGCAGTTCAATCAGCCCTGCCGATTTTTTTCTTTTCTTTTCTTTTCTTTTCTTTTCTTTTTTTTTTATGATAGTCACACACAGAGAGAGGAGAGAGAGAGAGGCAGAGACACAGGCAGAGGGAAAAGCAGGCTCCATGCACCGGGAGCCTGACGTGGGATTCGATCCCGGATCTCCAGGATCGCGCCCTGGGCCAAAGGCAGGGGCCAAACCGCTGCGCCACCCAGGGATCCCAGCCCTGCCGATTTTTCTGGGAGAATGATGAACTTAATGGGGATTTTATAAGAGTGAAGGGTGAGACACATAGTATGTATCTGTGTTTTATCATTTTGTTTTCTGATTCTTGCCTTGTGTGCTGTGAAAGTAGTCTGTCTACCTCTGCTTTCTATAGGGGACTGGCAGGAGTGACTGGGGCCAAAACATGAGGGGAAGTCTACAACGAGGACATGGCATGGTGGCTACCTCCCCACACCAATTTAGTTAATAATAAGCAATATCCTGCTGCTATTTTTGCTAACACGCATTGAACGTCGTCTAAATTCCAGGCACTGGGTTTGCATGTGTAGGTACATTATCACTTAATTCTTGAAGCAACCTTCAATGTCAACCCCTAAAATTGGTTGATTTAGGTAATATCATTGAGATTGGATCGGAATTGTTATTTGAAATTAGCTATCCATAATACAAGAACTGATATTTTCTCGAATAACCTGTTTCTCTCACTCTCTGAATTCACGAAACTAACTCAGGAAACAAATTAATCTAGAGAGCAAAGGATACTTATGTTATTAATCTTATTTTACATGAGGAACCAAACTAGCATATGGAGAAGTTGAATATATGGTCCTAAGTTACACAGCCACTAATTAGAATCGAAATTCAAACAAAGGACAATGGGGGCCTTTGCTTGTGCAATTAGTACTTAGGCTCTTAACCATAATAAATATTATCTATATGTTGATTAAATCAGAAGTTGGCAATATTTTTTTTTCTTTCTGTAAACCCACATAGCAGATATTTTAGGCTTTGTATGGTCTGGGTCTCTGTTGCAAGAACTCAGCTCTGCCATTGTATTGTGAAGGAACAAGATACTTGCATTATCTTGTTATCTTATCTATCTATAGCCATAGACCACCATAAATGAAGGTATCTGACTGTTTTCCAGTAAACTTGACTTACAAAACAGGGGTTGACTACACCCTGATTTAGACTTTGAAATCATCCATATTCTCCTCTTAAAAAAAAAATGATGCTGTTGATTGATGACTTTTCATTTGGTCCATGTTAGTTTTCATGAACTAACATTTACAATCTTCTTATGTGGTGGGTTTTAGTGATCTGAGCCCCCAGAGGCACAGAAAGATACAGCTATTTGCCCAGGCTACATAGCCAGTAAGGAGCAGAGCAGAGCAGACTTGCACCCAGGCGACTCTGCTCCTGATGGAGCCATCTATGTCCTTACTGCCCTATGATAGTGCTCCCTGAGGACTGCTCTGGCATCTGCCGGAGCTCTCAGCCCTGGCTGCATTTTCAAGTCACCTGGAGAACTTTTAACAGACATGGATACTGCTAAGAGCTGAATTTTTCACACACATTCTCATGTTGAAGCTTTACTCCCCAGGACTTCAGAATATGACTGTATTTGAAGATAAAGTCTTGAAAGGGATGTTGAAGGAAAAATAGGTCCTTAGGGTGGGCCCCGATCCAATCTGACTGCATCCCTATAAGAAGAGGAGATTAGGATCTGTGTCTACACAGAGGGAAGGCCATGGGAAGCCACAGGGAGAAGACAGCCAGCTACAAGTCAATGTAAGAGGCCTCAGAAAGACCCAACTCTGCCGACACCCTGATCTCAGACTTCTAGCCTCCAGAACTGTGAGAGAATAAATGTTTTAGCTCCCAGTCTGTGGTACTTGGCATGACAGCCCTAGCAAGCTAGTACACATGCCAAGACCCTCTCGCATTGTCAACTTAGAATCTCTGGGGTGGGACGGGACATCCTTATTTTTTAAAAGCTTCTCAGGGGGTTTCTGATACATGGTGGAATTTGTTGATGCCACATGTCACCATCAGTGGATGATCCATGCCAAGATGCTCGTGCGGCTCAGTGAAATTCTCTGAGACTCATGTATATCTCCTCCCAGACCTGGCCTTCTCGGGAACAAGGGCCTTTCAGACACCATCTGTGACTGAGGCTCCCTCTGGAAGCCTCTCTGTGGGGGCTTCACTGGACCAAGTTTTCTTTGAGGATCCTGCCAGGTTCCTTTCTTCACTGGAGCTTTCTTACTAATGAAAGTCAAAATAAGTCCAGTTGTCTGGAAAATGTGTCTGTTTCTAAATTTTCAACAAGCCATTTAAAGTTTTGCAGATCATTAAGTGTTTCCCTCTATAAAACCTATGGTTTCTTCAATTAAATTTCTATTCCAGGTTTTGCTGGCCAAACAATATTGTATTTATTTGCTATAATAGAAATTAAAACTGGAATACTAATTTCAGAAAATGTAAAGGTTTGAGAAACATTTTGGAACAAAATCACACCCATGGACACACAAACACACACACACACACACACACACACACACACACCCATAGGAGTTAATTTAGTTGGTTTTCTTTGTTTTCTGATTGCCAAATGAGTTTCCCTGCTGAACATATTGTGAATCTGTCCTCATGGTTCTAGTTTATCATAGTGTATTTTTATCTTTCTTCCAATTGAGGATGTTGTTCCTAAAAATACAATGTTCCAAAGAGTCTACTTCAATTCATGCTATATTCCCTTTAGTGACATTGAATCCTTAAGACATCTGTTAAAAGTCAGGTGCATTAAGCTAACAGCATAATAGGGTTGGGAACTGTGGAAATTTATCAAACAAATTAACATTATTGACTTTTAAACAGACACTGTAGAGAGTTGCAAAGAATATTGCAAGGATTTTGTAAAAGCTGCATCCTATTGTGGAACAGAAGATGTTGTAGATAACTGAGTATTCCTGGTGGAATAAAGTAGTGCAAGTAGTCTGAGATACCGCAAAGCCTAGGAGCATCCTTCTCCTCTCGGGCCAGTTGAATCTTCAAAGGAAGGAAAATGGTTTTGCCTGCTTCAGAGGCAGCATTTGTTTCCTGAAAGGTCCTAATTCAATCACGGAGCTCACTGTCCTGCCTCTGTGAGCCATTCTGGTTGGAAGAATCACTTGGCTTGATCTTTCTAACCTGGAACTAAATTGTAGGTGGAGGGGTAGCCACTTCCATGGCATAAGGATGGGGGGGCCTCTGTCCAGAATCTCTTTTGTCTGATGAACAATAATTATTATGCACTAGCGCTGGGTGCTGAAAAGGTGTATACTGTGTTGGGGTGGAGGGTACAATGAGCTGGAGACTTCAGAAAACCACATAGATCACCCCATACCCTGAGGTGTGTGAGTGAGTCACCATCACTGAAGAGAACAGGTCCTGTCCGTCAGGTGAGTCAGAATGGAGTTACTGATGCCTCTGAGCTGGCAATGTGGCAAGAGGCAGGTCAACACAGCCCCTTACCAGCTGTTGATCTTTAGGTTTGGATGAGCTGGGTATGGAGTAGCCAGAGACATCTGGAAGCTTCCAAGGGAGTGGGCTCCCTCTATAGATTGTGTCTTTGAAGGCCTGGGGCATGGCAGTGGGATGGGTCTTCGAGCTCCGTGGATGTCTTAATGGGGATATGGGGGTGATATTAGATCATAATTCTATCATGTGCGTTGCTAAGCACTTCACTTGGAACTGCTCATTGCATCCTTACAACATCATGTGTTGTTGCACAGCTGCCCCAATTGTGCAGACAGGGAAATGCATCCTTAGCTAAGTTATGTGAATTTTGCAGGTTGCACAGCTAGGGAGCATTGGAGAGGAGGCTGGAAATCAGGCATTCTGCTTCCATGTCCTAACCAGTCCCAAATACTCATAATTTCTGGTCTATTTAACATCTCAAGAGACACAGGAGGATTCAGGTGGAAATGGGGATCATTTGGTACTGAGGATGGAGGAGAGGGAGGCTCACTCATTGCCTTTAGGGTCTAGGCTTTCTTGGAGAGAAGAGCTTTGGCTTTTACCTGGAGGGCCTCCATCTGGGACCTAATAAATAGATGTTTTCCATCATAGATTTTCCTCCGCATCACTAGACTTCAGCCAGGTAACGAGAACTCAGAAAAGTTAAAATAATTTATAAATGTTAGTAATTTTTCTTTTACAATTCTTTCTCCTAATTAAGAGAAAGGAAGAGCTAAGGGTCTGCTAAGTGGCTGGCATTGCTGTAAGAGCCTTCATACACCTGTTATCCTCAGAGCTTTGCTGTGATGTTTGCATATTGTCCCCAATGCAACTATGAGGAGGCGAAGGCCAGGTCAACAGCTGTTTGGTGCTGCAGATGGCCAGGCCATGGCTCCTTTCGTGAGGCCACCATGAGAAATGCACAATTATAAGGCAGGTGAAAGAGACCTTGAAAATCATCTCATCTGACCTCGTTTTCAATAGAGGATACCAGAGCTGGTGGCAGCTGATAACTTACCAAACCCAAACTCATAACGGTGGAGTAGAAAAGAGAAATCGGTTTTCTGATTCCTACTCCTGGGCTCTTTTCCTTATGCTGGGATAAATAAGATGCAAAAGAGCCATCAACCAGGAAATTTAAAAGCCAAAGAGAAATCATTTTGGAATATAGTAGAATCGCATCCTTCCATAACTGACTATAATCAAAGAACAGGTAGGCTCCTGTTTAAATGAATACTGTTAGAACATCTGGTCTTATAAAATGAGCCTATTTACATGTGCTGACAGATGGTCCACAGTGAAAATGCTTTGCTAGTCTGATTACAACAAACTCTAATAAACCCAAATCCTCTGTCAGGTGTCTTCCTCGGCCCCTGCTCATTCGGGAGGCAATCTCTATTATGTAGACAGTGGTGTGTAGGCACTTGTCAATACTTTGCCAGATAACTCTCTCCCAGTGCAATCCAGCGCATTTCATTTTAACGAATAACAAATTTACGCAAAATCATTTGGTCCAGTTGAGTTTTTTTTTTTTTTTTTTTTTTTCACTGAAGAAGGCCTGACAGAAGAAAGGTTGAAAGCTGCAAAGTGACGATGGCCAGTCCCAAAGGGCCAGCTGGGGCAGAAGCAGGGTAAATGCAGGATCGATTGCTGGGTGATCATTGGTAAGGACTAACTTTATTTTTTTTTAAGATTTTATGTATTTATTCATGAGAAACAGGGGGGGGGGGGGAGAGAGAGAGAAGCAGGCTCCATGCAGGGAGCCCGATGTGGGACTTGATCCCGGGTCTCCAGGATCACGCCCTGGGCTGAAGGCGGCACTAAACCGCTGAGCCACCTGAACTGCCCGGTAAGGACTAACTTTAAACCTTAACTAACACACTGCCCAGAATGGTCCTGAAAAAAGCTCTATTTCAAAATAAAAAAAAAAGTATGGTGATGCCTTCTTGATACATCATCAAATGTATGCAGGAGAAAGCCTCTGTGTCTGAGCTTTGTACATGTCTGAGCCTCTGTGTCAGTCCTTTGTACAAAGGACTCAATGTGCAGAGAGATGCCAACCTTGCCCCCAGATGCCCAAGGGCCCTTCCCCCCACCACCATGCTCTGTTAGTACTCCTTCCTGAGCACCCTTGAGAGCTTCAGTCCTCTGTCTCCCATGTTCCAGGCCCTGTAGGCAGGTGGCCCCACTGGGGCTGCAGAGCGCAGGATCTGGTGGGATGAGAACAGAGCAGGTGACGTGAGGCCCAGGGCTGAGGACCAGGCAGTGCTGAGCAAGAGCTGCTACGGGCACTGATGTAACTTGCCCATGTGGACATGGGACAGCCCAGCGCAGAGACCCTCCCTCTGCCCGAAGTCCAGCCACAGCTTCCACGGATGGTGGGCCACCATCTCGGCCACCCAGCCCTAGGAAGCTGGGGAACAGTGGCCAGCGGGGGAGAGGCAGGGACAGGAGGGGCAGGCGAGGCTTGCACACCACCTCTGGCAAGGCAGCTGTCCACTGTGAGACACGCGGGCCAGACTGTTCACGTCCCCCTAGATGCCAGCAGCTGCCACCGAACACGGTTTCTGTGAGCACTGATGCATGCAGCCGACGGGAATGCAGTGTGTCCCCCACTGGACGAACAGAGCATCCGTTTTACACCGTGTTCTTCCTGTCTTAAGTGTCTGCAGTGGAGAAGCGCTTTGCCCTCACCTGGGTTGCCCGTGTAAGTCAGGGCACCAGTGGAGGCCGAAGGAGCCAAGTCAGGACTCAGGAGGGAGTTTGTTGGGAACATGGCTCTGAATCCATATGGGGAGTTGTAAAGCCTGTGCCCAGCACTGGAAAGGCACGGTGATGATGGGAGCAGCGTCAAGAACAGGACAGACATTTGAAACCAACTGTCTGGGGATCAATTTAAATGAAATTTTATAGAAAGAGAATGCCTGTTGCCAGAAGCGCTGGGCCATCACACACAAAGTGACTGCTCCAAAGTCCCAGGCCACTGCCACAGCACAGAACACCTCTGATGGGCAGACCCAGCGCAGCTTTCCTAAATGGCTTGAAATGAAGCTTAAACTGAACTTTCATTGATGGAGGAGGTACGATGCTATAATAAACCACGAAATCAGGCTAAAACTGGAAGCGAGTTGACTGATAATTTCCAGTTTTTTCAAAAGGCATTCATTCATGTGCAGAATGCTTCCGAGGCTCCCTCCACCTTGCCGGCACCCTGCCTGCACCCTGCCTGCACCGTGTCTCCGTGCCCTGCCTGCACAGAGCCCACATCAGGCCCGCGTCGTGCCTCCGCCTTCCACCCGCACCCTGCCCGCACCCTGCCCGCGCCCTGCTGCTGATGCACCTGCTGCAGCGTGGAAGCACCCTTAACATGGAGGCAGGGAGGTGTTTACGTAATCGGGGTCCATTTCATTACCATAAATAAATGTCAAATGGCTGCAATACATTTTCTCTGATTAAACTGTCAAGGGCAAAATCATGTAAGAACAATGATTTCTTATTCCCATGGCAAAAAAAAAAATGAAGAAAAGAAAAAGTAATGAAAATATCTACATAATATTACGCCTACAGGTCCCCAACTGCTAACCTAGAAAAAAATAAAATGAAAAGTCCGGTAACGTATAAGCAGATACATATCTCATTCTAAACTGTCTCACAAATTGTCTTTCACATGTTTTTAGAGACAACATTGTGTTTTTTCCTCTCCATGCCCAGCACTGCTATTGACTCTACAGAACCGCTTGGAAGCACCCTTTTAGGGACCAGAGCTTACCTGGGGATGAAAAGTAAGAGCAGGCTTCATTTCTTCTTTTTCCAATTAAAAAAAAAAAATACAAAACAGCCATTGGGGTGAATGAAAAGGCTGGTCTTAGAATTAGCCCCATAGCTATTTAGCAGACTGCATTTCAATTTTTCTTATTTTCCAGTAAATGTCTGTTGATTTAGAGACAATGTGACATGGCGTGGTCCAGGATGCCCGGCTGCCGGTATGGCTGGGTGGGCTCCTGCTCCGTCTCCTGTCTAAACAGCAGCAGGGGTAGAGGTGGTTTTGTCTACATTCATGAACCTTCTTCTTTCATGTCTGCATATATTTTTCTATCCCTTTCCTGGACCAAGGTAATTTGTCAGTCTAGGGAAAACGATGTCCACCACAGCATGGTAATGACTGTGAAGCCGTGCCTTTGTACCCTGCAGTCTTCATTCAGATTCACCTCTGATTTTTATAATAGCCATATCCATCTAGGCAGCCACTATTTATTCCCATCTTATAAATGAGACAAGGGCTCAGAGAGAGTGACTTGTCACAAAAGGCACATGCGAGAAGTCCTGGAATTGGGCTTTGAATCTCGGTCTCCAAATTCAGAGCCCCTTCTAGTTTATGCTGCAGTCAAATAACCTTTATTTTTTTATTTTTAAAAAGATTTTATTTATTTATTTGAGAGAGAGAGAGAGAGAGAGAGAGAGAGAGGCAGAGACACAGGCAGAGGGAGAAGCAGGCTCCATGCAGGGAGCCCGACGCGGGATTCGATCCCAGGTCTCCAGGGTCACGCCCTGGGCTGAAGGCGGTGCTATACGGCTGAGCTACCCGGCTGCCCTCAAATGACCTTTAGATAATTGAGGCACGAGTAGATTTATATCTGAAAAAGATATTTTTGAAGATGAAAAAAAAAAAAACCCACAAAAAACTAGTAACTAGTTTCCTACTTTGGGGATGATAATGATAACTGGTATGTATCTGTGTGTCTATGTCTGTGTGTATCTCCGTGTGTGTTTCTGTGTGTCTGTATTTCTGCGTGCATATGTCTGTGTGTTTATGTCTCTGTGTTTATGTATGTATCTACATGTGTGTGTCTGTGTGTCTGTGCATTTGTCTGTGTATGTGTGTCTATGTCTCTTGGTGTCTATGTGTGTCTGTGTGTGTGCGTGGGTGTGTGTCACCCTGTTTCCTGGCCTCCCCTTTCCCGTGGAAGGTCACTTAGAAGCATCCCAGCCCATGCCACCCCTCCCCCTTTCCCCAGGGCAGGAGGAGGCGATTACTGCTGAGACGTTTAGGGGCTGGCCTGCACTGCCCAGGCACGTCTCTTCTTTCCTGTCTCTGGTCGCTAGCACTGGATGCAACCTGGTCTGCGCCTCCATAAAATATAGGAGAGAGACAGGTCTCCTGTGTAGAGGAGCTGAGTGGGGTTCAATATCAGCCACCCCTCATTCTGCATCTATACCACATGGGCCGTTGGTGTTTTTTTCAGTAAAGCTACTCTGTCTCACTCGGTTCAGAACTCAGGCAGGGAGGAGTGCGTAGCAGCTGCTATTTGTGCACAAGGTACGATGCCTACCCACCCCAGGAGCCCATGATCTGCAGGTGACTGCAGACTCTGCCACTCTGGCAACTCTGGAAGCAGATTTTGGCCAAGTTCTTTCTCAGATGGACAGGGCTCCCGTGCTATTTGAAACTGTCAGAAAGCTGCCGGGGGCCTTTATTCCTCAGGGAACCAGAGCTCTTAGAGCTACTGGGGACCATAACACCCTATGCTTGGGCTAACTGTTACTTTCAGTATTTTATTCTTCTTTTGCACTTCTCATTTATTTCCTACCACTTCATCTTTTTCCCATTAAAATTATGCAAAGGCCTTGCTCTCTTCATTCACATGAAAATACATTTTGTTCTTTTCCACCATCATTTTGCTGATTGCAGTTTTAGTCTTAAAAATCAGTGAGACTTGTTTCACATAATGAAAGAAACCATTATACAGTTTAAAAACTCGCTTTCCATTAGCTTCTAAAACATACATAGAATAAATCGAAAATCCCAAAACTTTATGAAGCGTTTCAGTTTTGCGTGGACTTGGAAGCACAGGGGTCATCGTAGAAAACATTTGAGAAGCCATTCTACGCTCGGCTCTGCTGTAGCAACAGATGCGATTATTAATGCCAATTAGGCTAAACTGGTATGAAACAGGAGACAAAGAGGTCTGGAATATAAAAATCTTGGCCCACGTAACAGGCTACCTCTTCTGCTTGATGATAAACAGGCACTAGAACCTCTGTTTCTACCCAAACACACTGGGCCTCTCCCAGCAGTGGACAAGATTCTCATTTTCCATCAGGATTGAGTTGATAGAACCCACCACTGCCTTTACTGTCAGGGTTTATTTCAGGGGAGGAAAGGTGCCAAGTGAAGGGAAACGATCCAGATTAGTGATACCAAGGGAATGACCATGTCCTCTCCCAAACTACCCTTGGATATAGGAGCCAGGATGGCCTGGGAATGGTGAATCTTTTATCATTAATTGTTGCTAATTCTATACAGTTTTCTCAGAGAGGTATGGTTGACTGGGAAAGAAAAAAACAATCACTTTTCTGAGGGATGAAAAGAAAGTTTAAAAGGTACCATGATAGGTAAAGGGAAATTGACAGTAAAAGGACATCCAACAGGGATCCCTGGGTGGCGCAGCAGTTTAGCACTTGCCTTTGGCCCAGGGCGCGATCCTGGAGACCCGGGATCAAATCCCACGTCGGGCTCCCAGTGCATGGAGCAGTCCCAGTCCCCTCTGCCTATGTCTCTGCCTCTCTCTCTCTGTGTGTGTGACTATCATAAATAAATAAAAATTTTTTAAAAAAAGAGGACATCCAACAATTTTTCAAAAAACCTTTGCTCACGGAGCAGATTGGAAAGTGGGCCCCTGCATGTTCCCTTCTAAGGCAACATTCAAACTCTTTATCTGATATTTTGCATTACATTCAGAGTATGTTCAGAGCCCAAGGCAAGAAGGAGGGTAACACAGGGAGAGTGCCATGTGGTGCTTTAGCTCTCGTACCATATGCCATCGTTATGGGCCCAGGTACAGTCATGCCCCCTAAAATTCCATCACCACCGATGAACCACACTCACGGCCACACATATCCCAATCATGTTCAAGTATCTGCTAGTATTTATAATTTTTACATAATTTTTTTCTCTTGAGTGTGTGGAACTAATCATTGAGTAAAAAGTTGAGTTTGTAAACTTTTGGCTGCCATAAAATAATTATTTCTCCCCCACCCCACCACTACTTGGATTACATTATCTCATGCAATGGGATGGAAATTGAAAGGTCTGTCTTGCTTAAAATAAGAAAATCTCGGCGAGCTGATTTGAAAAATCTACCCTGAAGTCATTTAGCTGTTTGTTCCTTTTGTTTTAGTATTTCCATCCATCAGGGAAAGAGTTTTGTCCAGGAATGTAATCAATATGGAATATAAAGTCATCAAATTAAAAAAAATAGATTTGGAGTTGTCATGATGAAGTGTCCCTGAAGCTTGAAGTAATACAAATGTAAATCAGATATAGATATTCGGATGCCTTGCTTATTGCATTTCTTTGATAAGCAACAGAAAAATGACTGCAGTGCTTGTTTATTTTAATAAAAAATTTGATCTCTTTTTAGAATTATTGTGATGTTTATGGAATGTAATAGAAGATTTCTGATGTGGACGAGAACACAGTATCATTTTTCATTCAAGAAATACAAAAGGAAGACCAAGGGAGCCTCAGTTGAATTTCTTTTGGTCATGACTTTCTAGAAAAGGACAAAGCCCTCAGGAGTTGGGTGGAAGAAGCTGAGCTTCTAAGAAAGTATTGGAGGAATTTTGGGGAAAAAAAATCCAAAGGAGAGATCCTGGTGAAGAAAAGGGCAGGAGGAGCTCCCTACTCTGATAAAAAGTTGGTTGGTTAATGAAAAAACTGGTCCCCATTTTATTGTTTTGGAAATAGGTAGGCACATATTTATATAGCAATCTTTTGGTGAGGATCAAAGCCTTTTTGCATTTTTTAAAAGCATAGGTGCACATATTAGAATGCCATCATCCTTTTATAATCAGTTTTTCTTGTTTCCAGTTTCAATTTCCTTAAAACAAGAATATGGAGACAGTGGCAAAGCAATATCAGGGCAGAAACACTTTACATTTTTAGGTTGTTTATTTCTCCCCTTCCGTTTTTATAGTCATTCTGCTTGCAAATCATCCAACAATTGTTTTCTCACAAATCTGCTTTCCAAACCTCTCAACTTAGTTTTTTTGTAGAAACAAGTCTTTTTACACTAATGGTTCATTGGTTTACTTGATTTTTAATTAAGAAGTTCAGTATTAAGTCCAACTAGCAAAAGTAGGTCTGGAACAAACATAATGGACTAGCGTTGAAACTCTCAATCTGGAAAAAACAGAAATGTGGGAGTGTGTTAACCTCAGGTGTCAGTATGCCCTAGGCATCACTTGGGATGTATTTCAGAGGGATTAATGAGTCTGATAACTTTCTGTAGGCATTGTTAGAACATTCTTCATCCTATTGAACTCAGATAATGCAAATTCATTAGTGTTTACTTTTGGAAAAAAAATAAAACATTCTAAATGGGCATCTTTACTGAAAAAGCTAAATGCATATTAAATATAGGCCAGTGTATACATATTTAAAAATGTACCTCACAACCTGCTTGGTCTAAATGCTCCAAAGGTATTACACAAGTATCCTTGGATAGCTGACACAGTTCAGTTTTCAAATTTTCTTGAGTTCAGATGGAGATGGACACCAGTCTCATCTCAAAAATTATGTGAATCTTAAGTTTATGTACCTTCAATTTCATTAGATTAATATTTCTTCTGACCCACTTTTTACTTTGCTTTAAAAAGCAAACTGTCAAAAGTGAAAAATAATCTTTATTTTTAGGCACTAGTAATAATAATGCCATCTATAAAGTTATCTGTAATGCATTATATTCTTTCTTCAATGTCATTTAACTAACATTAACTGAATGTGTACAATATGCCAGGTTGGTAGATATGTGATTTTTTTTTCAAGCTGGCCTAAGATCTCTCAGGAGACCATTTCATAAATGCCAGAGGAACTGGTAGAAAGCTATTGACATCCATGGCAATTCTTGGGACAACTGGTAAGGTCATGCAGGAAAGAGGCAATCTTTCCTCCAAGGTGGCTCACCTAAAAGCACAAAGGAAAAAATATATAGTATTTCATAGAAGGACTCTAACTCCTTACGTGCCATGAAATATGTCTAGGAGTTAGCTAACCAGAAACTTTACACGGTTTGGAAAAGCCAGATTTTCTGTTCCAAATTTAGGCTGTTGGATGCAAAGTCAGAGAGGCCATATATTTAACGGGCATAAGATGAGGGCATTGGAGCATAGAAAGTCCAGAGAGGGCTATATCTGGGTCAGAGACCAAGAAACACATCATTTTAAGAAGGTATCACTCTTATTGTTGTTGCTATATGGGAGGCAGTCGCATATTAGGAGTATTTCTGAAAGGTTATAAATGGAAGAAAGACTATGTGTAGTCTGACTAGCCCATAGGGAAAAGGTGGTGGGTTTTGTCTGCCTAGCTGTCTTTGCAGACACACCTTTCCCTGCCTGTACTTTATTTGATTCAGGTGGGGTTTCCCCAGCTTCTAAATCCAAGCATGGGCACCTGACGCAGGTATAGCCAATCAGCTCTGTCTCTTAGTAGTTGCTGTTGGTTTGGACATGTGATTTTGGCTAAGCCAATGGAAGCTGTCTGTGGTCATCTTTGTCATTGCCAGGGGAGAGCCTGTCAGTCGCAGGGGAGACTGAGCTGAGTGATGGAAAGACAGCATCGAGAAGCCATCATTTGAGGACCCAGACCCAGTCATGCCAATGGCCAGGGCTGCCCCAAACTGCCCGGGTGCGCAAAGAATTCTTTCGTTGTTGCTGTTAAAGCCAGTTTGGTTGAATTCTGCTCCTTACAGCTGAGGGGATTCTAATTCTGCCTGACTGGAAACAGAAGGATGGGTAAGACTTAGAATCTGTCCCCCCAAGCCCTCCTCTAACCATCCCACAAGGGGACTAGACTACGTTAGATTCCATTGCCATGTCATTTTACTGATTATAAGAAAACAAACTTCAAAGAAGTGAAGTGTCCCATATATTAGATTCCTAACACTATGCAGAGCACTGACTAAAACTCAGGTGTTCTGACTTCATGTTCTGTCCACCTGCCACTGTAATTGTGCAGAATGCAGAACCACTGCAGCTTGGGGAAGAATCTGAAAATAAATGCTCTCAATAAATAGCCAAAAAAAGAGTTACGAAAGCATACTAAGCAATATTTTTGCATGTAGATGCTTCATTTTACCCCCAGATACCATTCAACTGGTTGATCATGATCTGAGATTTACTTAACAAAGGTACGTTCAGGTAAGCTGAGCGAAGTCAGTTTGAGTTTTTGGTCTCATTTGTTCATTGGGATAAATGATAAAATTACTGAATTTCTGAATTCCTAAAAATCACCATAGTCATCATAGGAATAATTTCAAAACATTCAACTAACAAGTTTGTAAAATGGAAATTCTCATTAAAGTTATGTAATGCATAATCCTATAAAGTGGTTTGATTCGTTTTACTTTATTCCTACTCAACTATTAACTGCTTTCACTCAATTTATTTCATGTGGGCTGTTAATTTCCTAGTTGTATGTGCATATATAATTATTGTCTAGTTAAAACTTCCCTAAATGCATTAATGAAGTGACTATCACTTTGCATTACCTGGGCATGGTATGTAAGGTCAAAAGAATAACACTGCTCCACTTCAAATCATTATACAGATGAAATCATGCCTGTATGTCCATGAAGAACAGCGCTGAGAAGAAAAATAAGTTACAAAAGGATATTTCAGCCATGTTAATGGTGGTGGTAGGGACGTAGAATGGTAGGTTCAATGATTATTGTATGGATGGTTGATGCTTTATGGAACCTCCTAAGCCACTGTCACACTTACAAATGGCCCTTGTTGGGTGAGAATAGCCAGACTTTGGGAGTTGGAATCCACAAACATGATGAGGATCTTGGGTCTGGGACCTTCAGACTCCTAAGGTCGGGTCCTCTAAAGTTTATATTGATGTTTAAATTGCTGCTCTGAAATCCTGGCACTTTTCTGAAATCTATACTAAATTTGTTTTACCTCTCTAGGAAAGTAATATATTTATCAATTTTAAATTTCTTTCTGATAAAATAGATGATCATATTTGCTCTGAAGTATGAGAAGACCAGTGGCAATCAAATAGAAATATGAGACACAGGGAATTGATGTGTTTATCTATGGATGTAAAAGGAAAACTCTGAATTATTTCATGTAGTGTAGTTGAAATTGGGGTAATAGTCATGATGTAGACTGGTGTCCCAGACCCACCACTAACTAGCTGTGTAATTCAGGGTAATTCACTTAACCCCCTTAGAACACATGTCCTTCTCTGGAAGGATTTCCAGTCAGAATCTGTTTTTAAATATTATTTAATACTGTATATTCTAAACATTTTGTAGAACATACAAAAGAAGACGGGGGGGGGGTGATAGGGCCTGAGCACAGCCATCAAGCAGACATCAGTAACAACATCTTATGAATGGGCAGGGTTGTCTGCTCTGATTCACCCAACAGTGGTTGTCAGTCAGGACGAGGTCTTTGATGATAAGCTGTTGGTTGCAGTGTTGCAAAATCAGTGCATATTTAAAAGCAGGGCAAAATGAGCAGAGATGCCAAGCGCCAACATGATGATCCAGTCAATTAAATACTTATGCCAGCACAAACTGCATGTGTTTAAAACTAGAGCAAGATGGACCCAGATAGAGAGAATATATTCCTTTTCAATTTTTCCAGTCAATATAAATAGGAAGAGTGTTCCAATCTGGGGTGTGCTGATACAAGCATTCTCAAGATACCGTTTAGAAGAACATATTAGCCGTCTAACTGAGGAAGTTTGCTAATGTTCTAAATCTTTCTATTTTGGAAAATAATTCTGTCTTATTTATTTTCTTCAG
Organism: Canis aureus; assembly: GCF_053574225.1. Classification (NCBI taxonomy): domain Eukaryota; kingdom Metazoa; phylum Chordata; class Mammalia; order Carnivora; family Canidae; genus Canis; species Canis aureus. The sequence goes on from NC_135611.1 coordinate 50,703,830, forward strand.
TGTTAAGCACATCGTGTCACAGAAATGCTTGTAGCATTAGGGAAAAAATTGTTTTAATTTTAATCCTTTTGAATCATTTCTTCTTTAAAAAGTAAGAGCATGCAAAGAGCATAATTAAATTGAGCAATAAAGATCTTGATATTTTCATGCTTCTGAGAAATTTAATATGTTATGTGACTTGCTGGAATAAAATCGATTCAATAAGCATTCCTTTCTTCTCTTGTTGTTTACTTAGGCTTTTATTGCCCATATGATGCCCAGGATGGGTGGAAATGCTGAATTCTGAAGTATTCTGGTCCTCCATCACACTAAGGGTTGTTAAGTAGAGAGACAAGGCAAACTAGCTCCTCCAGGACATGGCTTCATGCCCTGAGATCCCCATAAGGTCTCATGTCAAGGACAATGGCCGAAGGTAATTGTCGCTTTGCCTTACTATTATATTTCTAAACTCACACAGATCACCAGTGAGAGCAAAATGTGTTTTCATACTGTGAGAATGTGACACAACCTCAAAATCAAGCAACGCAGTACAATATGGACAAAGCTTTGATCCACCAGGAGGATCTGATGAATATATATCACTTCTGCCCATTATCTCAGGATATAGGTGATCAATATATGGGTCAAGGGTCTGTGTCCATCAGGGTTTAATGAAGCACTGGGGGAGAACAAACACTTACTTATGTTCATGTTTATAGGGTCACAGGGTCAAGGAATAGCCGATAGACTTGCCTGCCATTGTCCATGGGGTTAGCCCTAGTAGGTTGCAATTATCAATATGGATCACCATATAAGTAAACACTGTGGTTCTATACTAAAGAATTAAGAGTAGCCATAGTAAATCACCCCCTCAGTGTTCTGTCTTGACTGTGATGTGCAAGTTCACTCTCCGGACAGTGATGGTTTCTGTTTGCATTTTTAATTCACTGCATGAACCCTATTATTTGGATTTCAAGCTTAGGTTCAGGTGTCTTAAGTAGATCAAAGGCATAATTCTTTTGTACTAAACTTAAGCATTCAAGCTTAGTCTAGAACACATTTCATAGTGTGCCAGAATGTCCTAGAGCCAAGAGCGTACCCACAGAACCATTTAAGAATGCAGAAAATCAACCAAAGTATGCAAAACTATCAAGGATGATGCCTCACAGGAATAAAGCAATCAGTTTAGAAATTAAATTTCACTCTTCCTGAAAGACCTTAGTCACATACAAGGCTTTCTTCAGGGATTCTTAAAACCATATTAGCTGTGAGTTTGCAAGTAGCTCAATTCACCACCTATAATTATGAGTTTTATTATTGTGAGATAATATCACAAAGAATTACAAGATTTGTTAAGTGCCCTGAAACCAGTTCTAACCTGAGAAAATGGTGGGAAAATACCAGGATAATCCTTCTATAAACTGGAGGGAAAGTTTTAAGATCTAGCTGACTCATGTCAGTGAACTTGCACAGACTGACCATGACTCTCCTCAGTCTCCTTATGGAAATAGCATTTGCCATGTGCTCTGCTACCACCGTGCTTGGCCCTGGGTCCTGGGTGTGCCTATGCTAAATGGCTGGGCCTGCCTCAACTCACTCTCATCAGGATGCAATGGTCAAATCGTGCTTAGAAAAATAAGAATATTTCTCTGGCTACAGAAAAGGTTGAGTGATTGTTTGCTTCTCTATTTGCAACCTGAGTGTACATAAAGTAAGAGAAGTACAGTTGACCCTTAAACAACTCAGGTTTGAATTGCATGGGTCCATGTATATGTGGGTTATTTTTCACATAGTACGGCACTGTAAATGTATTTTCTCTTCCTTATGATTTTTTAAAATAACATTTCCTTTTCTCTAGCTTACTTTATTGCAAGAATACAGCACATTACACAAGGAGCATGCAAAACAAGTGTTTATGTTATTGATAAGGCTTCTGGTCAACAGTTGGCTATTGGTAGTTAAGCTTTTGGGGAGTCAAAGGTTATACGCAGATTTGCAACTGTGCAGGGGGTTGGCACTCTTAACCCTTACATTGTTCAATAGCCAACTGTCCAAGTTTTATTTTACCCAGGGGCTGATAAGCATTTTGTATGCATTTCTATAAGCTGCATATGTAAGCCAGGTTTAGAATGGTTTAGAAACATAGTTCATAGATCTGGTTCCTCTGAGAAGGGATTTTCGAACCATCTGGCTGCCATGATATTTCCATTTCAAATGTTCATCTCACAATGTCATGTTGACACTCCTCCTTTGAGTGGTGGGGCATGCATCATCTCTTCTTGAACCCAGGAAGAACTTTGTGACAGCCTTAGCCAACAGGATACAGAGAGGTGATGTTGGTGTATGACTACTGAGGTTAAGGTCACAAACATACCCACACTTTCCCCTTATTACCTTGAGAGACTCCATCATGGAACTAGGCACTATGCTGTAAGGAAGCCCAGGCCACACGGAGGGGCCACCACAGGTGTTCCAGCCCTCAGCCAGGATCTAATGTGAAGATGCCTTCATGCCATATCAGCTCCTAGAGGTTGGGTTATCCAACCTTCAAGTCTTTCCAGACAAGGACACAGATGTGGAAATGGGACAAGCCATTGCCTATACCCCCGCATGGATCCCTGCCTCACGGAGTCCTTGAGCACAACATATGGCTCATTTATGTCATGAACCTGTGGGATAGTTTATTTTTCACTATTTTTTAATTTCATCCAGAGAAAGAGAATGAAATGACTCAGATGACAGACTAAAGACAGGGTTCTTAATTTTTGTTTTATGATAAGGAATATTCTTCTAGGCATGTTTATTTACTCAGTACCAGAGTGGCCCAGTGTGCTATTTCTATGTGCTTTATACACTTTCTCTTACCCCTATTTCCCAGCACTACAATCAATATATGTAATAAACTCGTGCCACCAGAAATGCTAAGTGACATCTGCAAAGGGAGAAAGAACAACAGAAAGAGAGAGAAAGAAATAGAGATGGAGGCAAGCAGAGAGAGAGTGAAGAGCAGACAGAGGGTGGCTAGGAGTTCCATGAATGTTCACCTGACTTTGCTTAGCCTCTTTTGGCACTCAGCCTTACCAATTTTATATTGTGGCTACGATGGCATTTTGGCATATCTCCTATGCCTAGTAGACATGGTCCTTTATGAAGTTCTTTGTTCACGAGTGGCTATGAGTGAACTGGCTCCTTCATGGTGTGCTACCTTGCATGCTGTCTGTCTTTGAGGATGTTTACTACATGATCAATGAAGGGACATGTGTGCCCCAGCCTCCTGGCCACCTGAATTCCCAAGATATCCTTAGACTAGCTCTTTCCAATGACTATTGGCCACTTCCAAGAGTGTGCTACATTTTATGTTTGTTTAACGACTTGAACCTATGACACAATATCTTCATGATATTAAAATTTTCTTCATGATCCATGTAATCTGGATTTTTGTTAAATTCCCATATGTATCAGTGCTTTCCCCAACAGATTACATTTAAGACAAGCAATGGTTTTGGACTGCAGTATCACAGGGAAAACTAATGCTTATCTTTAGGAAGAGAGGTTTAGCTTTAATTAAGATACATACATCTAAGATTTATTACTGTAGGTGATACTTAAAGTCTGTGTTTGGAATGTACTAATTAGGTTCTAATGAGCAGGGTCAACATGGGGGAATCACAGGTACTTTGTCCACTTGGATGTCTCTGTCTGTCCCCCAACTAATTACCTGAGCTCCATCCCCCAGTGGGGACCAGGAGCCAGTTTGCCTATAACTCAGAAATGATTTCTCCAAGTGTGGTGGGGACAACAGACAGCAGAGTAACCTGGGTGGTCAGTAACCTTTGGACTCCTATCTATTGAGCAAGTCCCTGAGGGTGGGTACCCGGGATCTGCATTTGCCAAGACAGTCAAGTAATTCTTATATAAAGCATGTTTTGAGAAGTACCATTCCTCAGCCACTTAGGCATTTCTACTAAGATATTGTTAGGGGTCATGTGATGCACCTTTACCAAGTGCTCATTTTCTGTCCCATGGCCGTGAGGAGTATAAGAAAGCCTAAACTGCAGTCTTGCCCTGGAAGAGTTACTATTAAGAAACTCTCAGTACTTCCTGAGGCAGGATGCCTTTTAAAAGTTTATTTCTAAATTAAGCGCTGAAAAGAGTTTCTTGTCAAAAGAGGTTTCAGATGTCTCCATGCACTCTTTCTTGTATAAATCACACACTCATTTACCAAGATCCCTGAGTTGCAACCCACATGTGAAAACCAAAGGTAACCTGTCTATCCATCATATAATACGGATTTAATAAAACCCATACAATAGTCATCCGGGTCTCACACGAAGACATTCATCACCACGTGTTTGCACATTTTGGTGTTTCTTAAGTGCAGAATTCATGACACTCTGCAGCTCTTCCAACCAATTTACAAATCGTTTTCATCCCTCATTTTATTATCCTATCCAGAGTCAACTTGTTCTTTTGGCACAATCAATCTGACTGGTAGGGTTTCATAGTATAGCATTTTAATTTATGCAGACATCTACCTCATAGCATCTCAATCACTCAGAGCATGAAACAGGGGCAGCATTAGATTCATCAGGAAATGCGTTTTTGTTATACATATATATCTAAGGACAGGGTCATTTATATCCAAGAAAGCCAGGGTGGTGACAGGCAGGACTAATGTATCAATGTCAGAGGAAAATGCAAGTCAAGCCATGGCAGCAAAAGTCGGCCTCAGAAGGTACTTGGAATGCTATAATTTAATGCCCTTCTGGGTAGAGGGGATATGATATAATCACTGAATTATCAATCATAAATGAAGGTCTATCAAGTAGAATATACCATCATATTTGTATGAGAAAATCTTTTCATCTAGGGGTTTATGTCGCTTTAAGTATTTTTCTAGTTTTATCATTACATTCTCAAACTGTAGTCCAGGTTTCTGAGACATAATGTGCATTGATAGAGGGATTGCTGATATTTATAATAAGTTATCTGTTATTAGTATTTCAATCAAATAGCATTAAAGTAGGAAGAGAGAAGTAACCTATTTACATAGATATCAAAAAGTAAAACATTATATAAGGTTCTGATATATGACATGACACCCTCTTGAACTATCTGTGACTTTGTAAATTACTTGCTGGATGCTGGAATTTAACCCAAGCAGCTCTTAAAAGTTAAGAGGAGGTGGCGAACTTGACCAGAGACTTCCAAGGAGCCCTGGGTGATCCAGTTATAAAAGCTGAATTTGCTGTTCATACCAGTTCCACACAGTTTTACAAACTGCCCCCCCAAACACTTAGATGATGTGAAACTCAAGCATGAAGTCTGCCCATCTTGAAGCATGAATCCTTCGCTAAAACTGCACACACCTCACTTAATCAGAAATCAGTGCTAACTGTGATGAGAGGGGCCCCTGTTGCCTCAACACTGTTTGCCATAGCCAACGTACAGAGATGCTGCTGCCCAAAGCCATGCACACCAGGCACAAGCTGGGGCTGGGCACTCACGGGGTCTGATCAACCTACTCCCATCAGTACTATCCTCCCTACTCCCCACGCCAGAATATTTGCAGTGAGGACCATCCTGGTCCATGCCATGAATTTCATGCATTTCCTCCAGGAGCCTCTCTATGAACTACAACATCCTCTCTAGCCATCCAGGAGTAACCAGTGCACACACTCAACACATGATGGAGAAACATGTTGTGACTTTACCATAAGACCTTTAGTGACTCTGGTCTCACATACCAATGGTACACTGTGTGTCCTTAAAGATTATCTGTTGTTTGTCATATTTAAGGAATGCATATTTAAGTGTGAGATTCAGGAGTTGAGAAACTGTACTTGACCATGCACTCCTCAATGTAACTGAAGACTCCTAAGCGGACAATTCCACTTGTCAACTGGTCAGCCAGGCTGAAATCTGAGGAGAAAACCCACACAGAGACACTCCAGGGCCATAACCAGTGGCACATAACAGGACCCTATTAAATACCTGTTATCTATTTAGGTCATTGAATGAGATGTGGTTAAAACAACAAGGAGAAAAAAGTGAAGTCACTGGGCAGCCCGGGTGGCTCAGTGGTTTAACGCCACCTTCAGCCTTGGGCCTGATCCTGGAGACCCAGGATCGAGTCCCATGTCAGGCTCCCTGCTTCTCCCTCTGCCTGTGTCTCTGCCTATCTCTCTCTCTGTGAGTCTCTCATGAAAAAACAAAATATTTTTAAAAAATGTAGTCACTAAAAAGTTAGCATTTTTTTTAAATCCAAAGAGTCATTTTTTGTTATGTTATGGGGTGTTAAGGTTTCTCAGTGGTTGAATATCTGCCTTTCATCTCAGGATGTGATCTTGGGGTCCTGGGATTGAGTCTCACATTGGGCTCCCCGCAGGGAGTCTGCTTCTCTCTCTGCCTGTGTCTCTGCCTCTCTCTCTCTCATGAATAAATGAGTAAAATCTTAAAAACAAAAACAAAAACAACGTAATTAGGTTCCCTTTGCATTTGGGCAAAGGTCCTACTTATATAAGTGTGCAGATCTTACAGTTTATGCTATTCATTTGTGGCAATTCTGACAAATACTAAATCACATGACCCTGAAGCCCTTCCCATATTATAGTTCCAGGGAAAAGGGGAGCAGATACCATTTGGGGGGAGTGGCAGGGGGAGACATAGGAAGGGAGGAAGGGAGGTCCCCTCCATGCGGACAGAGGGAAGGATCCAGAACAAGCAAGGAAAGGCCAGTGCTTAGACTCCAGGTACTTTCCTGTTTTATCTTCTGGTCTGTGACTCTGGGAAGTGGTAGTCTCTCAGAACATTCCTAACAGCTAAGTTTTAGGAAATCCCAGAGCAATGTGACTTTTTCTATTGCTTCTTCTGGCGCAGACAAGGAAAAGGCCAGGCCTATTTAGAACAGTGTGTGTCCCACGTGGAATGTGGAGAAGACAAGGGGGCCTGGTGGATCTACAGGTGGTACACAGAGATTGCTGGCCCTGGCTGGGTCATGGAGCTTTCCTATGGGCCCAGAGAAGGCCAATGAAGGCCACTGGGCCGGCTTACCACACCTCTAGGAGGGATTTCTGTCCTGAAGGAGAGGGGTGTGCCGGCCCAAGGGGGTACAGCCTTGCCCGGAGCCTGGATGACAGTGTGAGCGTGAATTGGGCATGCGAACCCATCACATGTGCTGCTCAGGATGACCAAGAGGGTGAGGCCGGGTGCAGGCAGAGCCACAGGCCAGGCCTGGCACCTCATTACTACCACCCCACACCAGCACTCCCCAGTGGACCTCACTCGGCCCTCCTGCCACCGTCCACACAGGCCCGTGCTCGGACAAGGAGAGAGGAAAAGACGGAAAGACACTCTCCCCTGCACGAAGCTCACACCATCTGGGCTTAGGCTCTGCGAGCTGATAGAAAAGGCTTTGGACTGGACAGTGTCCAAGACGATGGGGACACTGGAAGTGATCAGATATTATCAAAAAGAGATGCAGGTTTAAGCTGGAAATGGCTCAAACATTATAGAAACTGAGTTTACTGAAAGGCCTGAATTTAGTTCTCCTGCTGCTGAGTGAAAACAGCACCTTGCTGAAGAAAAGTTACAGAGAGTAAAGTGAGTTTGCACACGTTGATGGTTGACTCTCAGTTCAGACCCACCACACACACATACACACACACATGCACGCACACACACACCCACGTGCACTCCCTCACATGCATAAATATTTCAGTCACGCTTTTTGATTTCTATGCGTGGCATAAATCAGAAAGCAACAGAGCATCTGCCTGGTTGCCTCCAGAATAAACTCTGTTTGTCACAGCTTTCTAGTCGGGGGACATGAGGAGGGGTAGGACACGGCTCCAAGAGCTGCTGTGGCAGCTCAGATAGCTTTGGTGCTTGTTTTCGCACTTCAAATATTTTCAAACTTCAAAATTTTAAATTGTGGGCAGACGACATTTTGAAAGAAGACCTGTTCTTCAATATTTTCTCAGTAAGCAAAATACTCAGGGATGGGAGTGAGGAGTGGAGAGTCAGCACCCTGGGTCCCTGCCTTGCTCACCTCTGGAGCTGTCTCCAGAAGCTTCCAAGGCTTTTGCTCTTCCATTCATGTGTGGCTGTCACAGCTCCCTGCCTCCTGGTTTTGGACCTGATTATGTGCTCCTGGACTCCTGCTCTCATTATGCATGTGCTGCTTTGGCTTGGATCTTCTGCCTTCATCTAGAACCCAACGTCAGCACCTCTGTTATCTGGCTTCACAAGTTCACAGTCCAGGTATGGGGCTCTCCCCACAGCATCACCACTCACCCTAAGTTGTTGGGCCCTGGGAGAGGCCTGCTGAGCACTTTTAAGGAAACTGGCACCTTGCAGGGCACGTCCATGCTCCTCAATCCAATGACCAGTCTGTCAATGACCATTTCAACAATGAGGGCTCTTAACATGTGAGCCTACTTCGCATTGTTCATCTGAACTCCATGTCCTGGCAGGGGACACAGAAGCCTTCCCCAAACCTGGTAAAGTAGCTTCCCATCCCTCCATCCTTGGTCACCCTCAGCCAAAGTGCCCAAATACTTATTAACACCTCAAATTATTTTTTCTAAAGATTTTATTTGTTCATGAGACACACACACACACACACACACACAGAGAGAGAGAGAGAGAGAGAGGCAGAGACATAGGCAGAGGGAGAAGCAGGCTCCATGCAGGGAGCCCGACGTGGGACTAAATCCCAGGACCCCAGGATCACACCCTGAGCCAAAGGCAGACGCTCAACCACTGAACCACTCAGGCACCCTGCACCTCAGATTATCTTATTAACTTGTTCATCTTGATTTTGAACCTCTCGCCTCTCAAATTTACCAGGAAGGTGATGCAATGGTCTAAGACTATCATAAAATACTGTTTTAGTATCAAATAAAAGAGGCAAGAGTTGATGTAAGTTAATTGAAGGCAGGGATTCTTATAAGTTCTGTTCTCCTGACCCTAGAATGATACTTGGCACTAGGTTCTAAATAAATATTTGCTTACTGACTCGGCAACCCACATATCAAAGTCCACTTGACATTTCTACTTGGACGTCTTTCAGACACTACAAATTCCACCCAGAGTTGAGTTCATGATCGGTTTTCACATTCTCAGTCTGCCCAATTTTAAGTCAAGGGTGTCACAATCTATCCAACTGCTAAGTTGAGACCTCTGAACATCATCTTATCTTTCTTCTCTCCCTTCCCTCTGTCTCATCAGACACAAAATGCTGATCACTTTGTCCCTGAGACCTCATAGCTCTAGAACTTCCACGCCACCATTGTTCTCATAGATTCCTGGACAGACTTCTTTCTGCTGGGCCTCTGGTTAGACCCTCTTCAATCTATTAGCCATACTTGTTTTTTAAAAGGCAAATACAATGAAAAACTTCTTTAAAATTCCCCAGTGGCTTCCCATTTCTCCTGGAACACAACCCCACATCTTTGGAAGAGCACACAAGGCCCTCCCTGCATGAAGGGACTCTTCCTACCAAGAGCATCTCGTAGCCACAGTCTGGTCATTCCACCTCAAATTTCATGCTCTAGCTTATTATTATTAATTTTTAAAAGCCCTCAAAGGCCTGTTGTATTTTTCTGAGGAGGTAAAAGCTCCATCCCAAAACGTTCGACATTTCAACAACCAAATTCTTAACAAGCTCTCAGTTTGAGGGCTGGGAATAAGCATTCCTCTTCCTGTTTCTTGACACAACTTGACTCGCCATTAAAAAGAAATTAGTTTTCCATCTAGCGTGAGGCACGAATTAAAAATGTGTATGCCAGCCAAAGCTACTCACATTTTAAAAGAAGGCTGTCATGCAAATTTTGGCCATATCACAGAGGTTTCTCACTTTCATTTACCCTGAGTCATAAACTCCATCAACAAAAGGAAACGTATGTACTGAATTGTATTTTCTTCAGAAATGCAATTCCTTTCTGAGATCACTATAATCAAAAGCATAATGGTATTATTCACCAGCCATGTTCCATTAATTGGAGGAATTGGTTAATGATTACACAAGATAGCATCACCTTTCAATAAAGAGAAAATAGTTCCCCTTTGCTATTCTTTCAACTGCAATTATCATCCCCGAGTCAAGTGACTTACAACACAGCCACAAAGATAATCATTTAAAATCATAAATCATCTTTGAGATGCCAACCAGTGAAAACATGTCTCTAACAACAACAACAGCTGGAGAGTATACTTTGGAAGAATTCAGAAGTGCCTCTGCAACAGGATTTCGATAAGGGTCATATTTTTAATTATTATGGGCACACATTTTACAAATCACAGGCTATCTTTATTGCTACATGAAATCGTCAGAGGTGGAATTTGGGGATCTGTGTAATAATAGGTCTTTGTGTACTTCCCCAAACTTTATAAATGCCTCATCATTCAGAAGCAGAAGGTAAAGAAAACCTCACCAAAAAGGTGATGAGATTTGCTAACACAAGCATCAGTGCTGTTTTATGATAAAATGGAAGATGCAAATGTCAAGAGCAAGGAGCTGTTGGTCAAGTGGTTTCTACTTTAATTCCTTATGTTGCCAAGGTCCTCCCCATTAAAATTCTATGTGTGACGATTCATCCCTTGATTCATTAATTCCTTCTGTCTCAAAGATGCCAGGCCCATTTCAGTGGACACAGAAAAAGAAAGGACAGAGGACTACTGGCCATTTGGGGGTGAGTCCCTGGGATCTCAGGGCGGCCCAGCACAGCAACCACCATATCACATGTGCTTACACATTTGTTGAATTCAATAGGCAAGTGTGATATATCAACAATGTCTCTACAGTGTCTCTACATTGTTCTAGGCTCAAGAAAAAAAAATTAAAAGATTCCTCAAAGAGGCAGACACTGGATGCCTATAATGGAAATACAACGATATGATACATTTGACATGTTGCTACAGCATAAATCCTCTAAGTGCCCAGATGCATTTACACCTCAGTCCCTCAGAATAATAAGTGACATTTACTCAGAGCCCACCGTGAGCTGGACACCAGCAGCAGAACCAACATTCATATGCTTTGCAAAGGATACGGGACCCAGTGTAACTGAATCCACAAGGTCCATTTGTCATCCAGTCACAAACACGAAGAATGGACAGACAGCTGTCGAGGGGAGGGAAGGGTGACCAATGCTACGGCTGATACTTTTATTTGTCTAAGTTGTTGTGAGACTTTGGTGCTGTGCTATCTTTGCCTCCTGGAGGGTCAGTTTATTGCTGAGGCGACAGAAAAGTGTCAAGTGTGGAGGAGCTAGAAAGCGTCGGGGGCGGGGGTGCTGAGCCGGTTTTGAAGGATGCACAGGAGGGAGCCGTCGGTGGGGACGAGCACAGGCAGGGGGGCCAGGGTCACCAGTGTGCCCGCAGGAAGGCTGACGCCGTGGGCAGGATGAGGCCGTGCAGGGTGTGATGGACAGGATGAGCTTTGGGGCCCGACGTTAAAATCTAGCTCCGTCCTTAGTGGGTGTGCGATCCTGACAAGTTATGGTCTCTCAGCCTCTGCTCCTCTTTGGGCAAGAGGGGATGGCCCAGGGGCTGTGGCCTCTCCGGACTTACTCAGGTTGTGAGCTACTCAGGTTGTGAGCGTGGCCGAGGAGAGATTCAGCACTGAGTTTGGACAGCGCTCTGATCTGTCGTCTGAGTCCACCTGGGTCCTGAGTTCCCCTAGCGACAGTTCAAGGACGGAGGGGTAGCAGTAAGAAGGACTCCCTTAGAGCTGTTGGGACAATGAAATGAGACAGTGACTGGCAGTACCTGGACCACAGTCGGGCCTCGGAAGGTGCTACGGCGCTGCTGCTGCTAATACAGATCACATTTAATTAGCAGGATAGTGGATGGAGGGCACTGCTGAGTGACACGGAGGCAAACTGTTTCGGATTCAGGAAGCAACGGTCGCCGAGTTTTGGTGCAGGATAATCACAGGATCACAGTGGTGTTCTAGAAGCCTCTCGATGGGGAACCATGTGGATAAGCAGATGGGTGCCAGGGCGAGCTTGAGGAGTCAGAGAGGCCTTGCACTACCTCAGTTCAGAGCAGTAAGGGTTGCGGATTCTTAGGGTCTTTGTGATACTTGAAAGGAGAGGCTGATTTTTTTTTTTTTTTTTTTTTTAGATTTTACTTATTTGACAGAGAGAGAGAGAGAGAGCATGAGCAGGGGGAGTGGCAGGCAGAGGGACAGGGAGAAGCATGGTTCCCCGCAGAGCAGGGAGCCCGATGTGGGACTCAACCCCAGGACCCTGGGATCATGACCTGAGCTGAAGGCAGATGACAAACCCACTGAGCCACCGAGGCCACTCCAGAAGAGGCTGATTCTTAAACAAGACCACCACCATCAACAGAACTTTGCAGAGGAAGAAACAGGATGAAATCAAACCTAAAAGGAGATTTCTGTGCAGTTGGAAGACAAGTGGATGATGCTTTGCAAGAAAACTTGGTGAACTGGCAAGTCAGGTGAATACAGGCCATTCTTCTAAAGAATGAGTTTTCCCAAGAAAAAGAGGAAAATATAGACATTATAAATGGCCACGGGGCTTCCCTTCTCTGGGGCTGTTGTCTTGTGTCTGGGCCAGCTGTCCACTTCTGCTGCTCTGGCCATTCTGGATTCACTGCTGTCTGTCCAAATCACTTTCAGAGCTGGCCTCTACCTCAGGACATTTGCACTTGCTCTTCACTCTACCTGGAACTTTCTTCTCCCAATATTTACATGGCTGTTCATCTCTGTTCCTTCAGGTATGCATTCAAATCTCTATCCCAGAGACCTTCTTTCCCCACTCCATATAATGCGGGAACATCCTTCCACCCCTATACACCCCAGCCTCTCTAACGTGTTTTAGTTTGTCTCATAGCACCCAGTCTCACATAGTGCATCTTTACTTCTTTACTAATTTACTATCCATTTTCACCACCAAAGTGGAAGTGCGCTGAGGGCAGAGACAGTTCACTGTTTATAGCTGTATCTGCAGCATCCATCTAGAAAAGCCTGGCAGATAAGTATTGAGTAAACATGTGTGGTACAAATAAATACGTTTTTTAAAAATATAAGTAAGTATTGTATTTCTGTATGAAAGCCTAACGAAAGAGCTGCATAGAAAAAAAAATGAAAAACTTTGGCCAAAAGCATTTAAAAAGCCTTTAGTAAGCCAAAAGAGATGGAATAAAAGGCTTTAAAAAATGCATGTAGTAAAAGTTCTAAGGAGTAATGTGTTGCTTTGCAATGAAATTTAATCTGACAGCACCTCTTTCACTTATGATATCCCAGATGGTAGATTGCTATTTCATCCATTAACTGGTGGTGCATCCACTTGCCAATTCTAATTCATTCGAGGAGCTTCCATGGTGATTGGAATGGAGGTTGGGTTTGTTGTTGGGGTGGGGGAAGGTTTTGCTTGCTTGCTTGCTTGCCCAGAAGCTGTAGGGACTGCCAGGCCAGGAACATGTTGAGGTGTGGGGATGCCATCTACTCTGGGAGTAAGCCCTCGCTCCATTACCACCCAGGCATTAGGTTTCGGCCTAGGTTCCTAGCCCCTGGGCGCCTTTGATTTTTTTATTTTATTTTATTTTATTCTATTTAAATTCAACTTGCCAACATATAGTATAACCCCCAGTGCTCATCCCATCATGTGCCCTCCTTAATGCCCGCCACCCGGTTACCCTATCCTTTGTGACCAGGATGTGATTATGCAGGTTCACTGTCCCTTCTCTGATCCCCTGGGTCTCAGAACTTTTCAAAGTTTTGGAAGGTGATAGTGTCTATACTGTAACATACACTATGTACCATGCAAGCAAGGACTGATCAAATATATTAGAGTATCTGTGGTGAGATATATGAATATTCATACTTTGTGTGATATAAAGGAAGGCTATAAATAGCTTCAACTTTGTTCATAAAAGGTTTTGCCACCACAAAAGTTCAGGTCAGGCACATTTTGCTTCCCAGATGAGTCAGAAATATTACATCTTATCTTACTGTTGGGTTAATGTATTTAAAAACTTAGAATTTTCATGATAATGCTTGTTATTTATGATTTTAAGGAATAATATTCCATTATCTTTAGCTTAAGTTAAACACTGTCTTTGTCCATTCTTTCTTTGCCTCCTTTCCTGGTAGCCCCAAGCTACCAAGGGTTGGCTCTGGTGAGAGGGTAGGTGGTGGAGCAGACAAGCTGCTCAGTGAGGGTGGGTAGCTGCAGCATCACTAGCGCCTTGAGAATGGAGGAAGGTTGGCTTTGGGCTGTGCACCCTCCAAAACATCCATCAGTGCCCTGGGTCCACCCTCCAAATAAATGTAACAATAAAGTAAAACCAGTGATTGTAGCGACTGTGCTAATACATCTTTTCATATATAGCGTCCTCTCCTGTACACTTCCACCCCAACTGCTGCTCCCAAACCCTTCCAATTTGAAATTCAAGTCCTGCACCCACAAATCACTCCTGGGAAGGAAGCTGCCCCAGGGCATGGTCAGTGAGGAGTTGGAGGATTGCTGGCTCTGCCTGGGTCCATTACCCACCATTCAGGCTATTTAAAGCAACCCCAGGCACCCAGCCGTGGGGAATCTACTAGGAGCTCCAACAGATAGGCACTTTTCAGAATGAGAGAGAGAGGAAAAAAAAGTGATATGGCCCCTTCTCACACTTTAAATTTTTCAGGTAGAGACAATCAGAGCAAAAGAAATTGTGGGTCTTACAGTTAGGGGACAGAGGTTTAGAAATAGCATTTAAGTCAAGAATGTTTGATTTGTTCCAATTGTCAATAGAGTGTGAAGTGGTTCCATTCAGGCTTTCTAAATGGCCAGGCTATTGCCTGAGTACAGCGTGCCTGTTCAAGTAATCGTGGCTTTATTTATAGTTATGACAACCTCTTAGAGCTGGTATCCTTTAAAATACAGCCTAATACCAAAGCCAAATGGAAAAAAAAAAAAGCCTAGAGTAGAATATCAAATTGTGAGTGGTCACTGAATAAAGCAACGGTACTCATGACAATTTATGTATGTCAAAGCTTGCCAGTGTAAATTGGCTTCTCTGTAAATTGGCAGATGGATCCTTTCCAAATACTGAAAAAAAAATCTCAATTTGGGTTCTAATACAAGTAAGTTAATTTAAAACAAAACTAACCAATAAAGGACTAATGAAAATTTGTTCAAGCTTATTGTATTAAAAAGAAAAAGACTTGAAAATCCATAATCTCAGAAATGAGTTTTAGTAAATATGCCAAAAAAATCATGAAACATTCTAATTTATTTTCTAAACAATGAGAACATTTTGAACCGAAAATTTAGTATTTTAATATTAATGTCATGTTTCTAAGTCTGAGATCTATTCTCTCTGATGAAAAGCTTAAAAATGCCATCTCTGGGTGGACAGAACAGATCACGGAGGCTGAAACTCAAGGAAAAATTGAATGTGTCCACCAAACAGGCTTGAAAAGACTTTCCTATTGATGTTCTCGTGTCTTTATGATGACTGGGTATCTGGATGTTTCCATGTGAATGACAGGAGATAACACCTGGTACCCTCCACCCCCCATAAATCAATCAGCTCTTCTTCTGATATTCAATCTTTCTTACCACCACCATGAACACTCAGCTAGACTCCACATTGGAAATGTAAACCCTATCTCCTCTCTTGTTCTCAACTTCACCCAACTCTGTCCATTCTACACCAAAAGGTCTGTTGGTATTTGGCTCCATGAGTCCTTTAGATCGAGGTTGTGATTCTGACCTAGAGCAGTGGTGTTTAAACTTAATAATAGCAAAATTTGTGGGGGACCCTTTCTTCCCACTGTGGGAATATCTGTTAGGTAGGACACCGAAATGAGGAGGCTGCTCTAGTCTTCCCTGGCCCTTTGGGCAGCCCCAAGGCGATGGTACTGCTGACTGAGTTTGAAGGGTCCCTTATCTTATCTTCCTGGCTGGACTTCTGCCCATGCTGGTCTACTGCCATCAGATACAGCTTCTGGCATCATGGGTCAGCCTCCTGGAGTGGGGGGCAGTAGGTAGAGCAGAAAAGACTGACCACCTGGGTTTGACCCCAACTGGGCATTTCCTAGCCCTCCTTGTTCTGAATGATGTAAGAGTATTCCATTGAATGCTGGTATGTCTCCACAATTTCTGCCATGAAGAAAGCAGTAGGAGAAGTTAGAACACTCCTCCTCGTCCACCTAACACATTCTGAAATGGTCCAAGAGTTTTGCTGGGAGAGGCTCTGCTGGACTCAGATGGACTCTCTACATCATCAGACCGCCTAGCTGGACTGAACAGCCCTGGGGTACTGGCCAGTAATGTAATTAAAGCTTCACAGGTTCTGTGAGCAAGCAGAGCAGGGGGTTAACATCTAGGATTTACTCAGTGTTGCAGTTTATGAGAAGAAAGAAGACAATGTATGAGCCCCTCTGGCCAGTCTCTGTCACATGTCCTGAAATGTCCATCTCCTTATGATCAATATAACCAAGGAAGGTCTGGCCCACACAGACGTGGCAGCCACCAGTTGCCATGAAGCTGCTGGAAAGCTTACAGGAGGTTTCTGCTTGAGTTTCCTAGAGCATCTCAACCTGCCACCTGGCAAACTGGCAGTAAAAGTTAGCCACACAAAGTACTGTCATCATTGTGTGGTCGGAACCTGGAATCCCTATGCTGCAGGATAAACTCCACAGTTCTTAGCATGGACTACTAGACCCTTCACACTGTAGATCTAGCTTTCTGCTGGAATTCATCACTAGCCACTCCCTCAATTGCAGGGTGTGCCCCGGCCTCAGCCACTTTACCACTGTCATGGTGCCAGGGCACACTCAGGATGTGTCTGCATGCCCTGCAAGGTTTGCAAGGTCATCTTGTCCCTCCTCTTCTCCCTCCCACACCATCCACCTTTATACAGAGTGTACATTCTTCCCT
The DNA here is from genome assembly GCF_053574225.1 of Canis aureus. Classification (NCBI taxonomy): domain Eukaryota; kingdom Metazoa; phylum Chordata; class Mammalia; order Carnivora; family Canidae; genus Canis; species Canis aureus. Next base: position 50,720,713 of record NC_135611.1, read on the forward strand.
GGATCTCTGAGATTCTTTGCTGGCTCCATCATTAGGGATTCATTAAATGGCTTCAGGACAGCCAACAATAAGCTCCCTGAGGTTGAGAGCTGGTCTTCCTCATCTCTATATTCCCGATGTCTTGCCTTGTCTAATGCCTATAATAGATAATCATTAAGTCATGCACTGACTAAATAAATAGTTGAAAGGGTAGTATGTTTTAAATTTTATTTTGGATGGCAGAAAGACAATAGCTTTTCCTAATGAATGTATGGGCACTTACTGTTTCCTACAAGAAGGGATGGATCTGGGTAAAACAAATCACTGATGGAATTCACTTGAATCTGATGTATGTTTTCCTAATTTATTCTGACCTAATTCATTAGCTTAAGTTGTTAATGCATTTCTCAGCTGTAAGTCCCATTCCTTCACCTGGGAATAAATTTTTGGCATTATAGATGCTGACAGTTATCATAATGTATCGATATAATTCTATCTTTCTATCAAGACCTTTAGTGCAGAAATAACATCCTTTATCTTAAAGAAATCAGGTTTGTCTTTTAAACAAAAAGAAGAGCAGTACAACTAGCAATTTGAATTTCATCATCAAAAACCAGAAGCCCGTGAAACTGGGTACAGATCTCATTTGAGGATCAAGGAAAGAAAAAAAAAAAAAAAGAAGCTCTTATGTTCTTTTAAATATAATCTAAAGCTGCCTGTTTGTTAAAAATAGGAACAATAATAAAGCATACTCATAAGTACCAGAAAAGCGGATCTTCAGATACTATACTATAATGATTTAACATTTCCACACCAGGGCCTGTTTCAGCAACCTGACTTGAACACAGTTAAGCTCTACCAGACTAAGTGGCATAGTTGTTGCCCATGAAGCATTAGGGTCCATTAAGTCTTGGGAATGTGGACCTGTCCTAATAAGGACTGTGATGATTTTTCCTATAATGGTCTATACCATAAGGAAAACACACATTATTCTTATGTTTACTTGGCACACAGAAGATGGGTATTGGATATTAATTAATAGTAATTAGTGATAATTAATTGGCAGTTCTGAGGCACTGTAATTGTAATCTCTAGCAGGTCATTTGTCGATCTGCCTGGCGATGTTGCCCTGGCCCTACTGGGGTCTATGACTAAGGCCCCCACAGCTTCACTGTGGTCTTCATGGATCTGTGTCTCTCTCTCCACTGATTCAGCACACATGGATCAGCCTGCAACCAGATGATTGTCAGGGTTTGGACCACCACTTTCTAAAAATAACTGTTCCTTTGGGTTTTACTATGAAACTTTTATTAATGATGCAACTTCTCAGCTCCCAGACAGAAGTGAAGGATGGACGGTGTTTAAAAACAATATCCGAGACAATAGCTTACTGGAAGCTTATCATTGGTTCCAGACACTGTTCTAGAAGCTTCCACGTATTCACACACATAGTCTTTGCAACAGCCTTTTGATTTAGGAGCCCCATTTCACAGATCAGTCACTCGTGTTCTGAGTTGGGGCTCAAACCAGGCAGTGAGCCCGGGGAGCCCAGGCTCTCATCTTACCCACGCTGCCCCTCCACAGAACAGGCTTTGAGAAATGGGAAGCTTCGATCGTCAAGAATATCTTTCTGTCCACACAGCACCTACCACATTCGCTGTTGTGTGAACATGTGCTAAAGATGACCGAAGGTCCAAGAGATGTAAACGATTTCAGAGAGGCATCTCAAAGCTGTGGCCTTACACCTCACTCTTTGTGTTTTAAAGCCCTGGGTGTGTGGAAGCTCAGGACAGGAGAGCAGCTTCAAGGAAGTGATTTTCCAGAAGCCTCCCACCCTCTGGAGGTACGCTACCCTTCACATGTTTAGCAACCTGGAATTCTCTGAACTCTGTACTTTGGAGATTTTTTTCGGGGGCTTTGTTCGGGAGCCAATCATGTTAGGCGTGATTGACTAAATAATTGGCCTTTGGTGATTAACTCAACCTCCAGCCCCTCTCCCCTCCCTGGACAGAAAGTTCCAACCCTCTGATCACATGGCTGGTTCCCCTGGCAACCAGCATCCACACCGTGGTTATCTAGGGGCTTTCCAAAAATCTTCTCATTAACATAAACTCAGTTGTGCTTGAAAGGCCTTGCTATGAATAACAAAAGACACTCCTCTCACCTTTATCCCTTTGGAGCTATTTCAGGAGCCTTGGACAACGAAAGAACAAATATCATAACAGAGGATGTTCCCATTGCGCTTACCACTCAGGATCCCCCAAGGGTTTTAGGAGTTATGTGCCAGGAATGGGGGACAAAGATGAAATGTTTATTATAAATCACAATATCACACTGTGCCCCATTACAGAAGGGAAAACTGCATGCAAGGGCTTGTGTTTTACTCTCAGAAACATAATAAGCCAAGACAACCTTCCTGATTTTCAATAAATCTCAATGAGCAGCGGTGCACACACTTTTAAAGTATTAGTAATAAGGCGGACACAACCAGCCAAGACTATAAATGTCTCCCATAACATCATTTAATGGGGAGTTAGGGCCAGAGGTCCTCACATTATCATTGCAAAGAACACACATCCATGGTGTGGTGCATCCTGTTTCTCTTACCATTCACGCCGGGAGTCAGTGCGCTCAACATTTTAATGCTTCATATATCAATAAATTAAGTGCAATTCTATATGGATTTGACCTTTTCAAAATTCCACAGTATGACTGACTGGCTACTCTAGTTCCTCCCCTGCTTGTCATTTTAGTAACCTGGATGGGAGAAGTGAGCTGGCCCACCTATAAAAATGAGAAACAGCCAAAAGAGCAAAGTCATAAAGCCAGTGCAGTCTTTCAGAGACTGTAGTAAGGGATTATAATTTTGATATCTTACAATTTTTTTTTCCTTTCCAGAGCAAGCAATCATAAATTGAAAAGAGAAGAGAGAGACAAAAAGTCATATGGACCAAAATAAACAATGCTGCTGTTTCTCTCAGCTAATATTATTACCCAGATCCCTAGTGGTCATGGCCTCTGTTTGCTATTGTCTTCAAAGGTTTTATTCTAGAAACATTTTTGTCTCAGACTAAGTAGAAACTTTAATATAAATTTCTGTTACTCCGTAGAGAACTGATGGTTTTCAAAATTATGGTGAAATTTCATGAGCGTGGAAGAGGTTTCTTCTCTTGGTGTAGCCTGCAGATTTGCTTTGTTTGAGTGCTCGTGAATATGTTATACTAAGCTGAGTTCAATGTTTGCAGTGATTCTAAATACAAATCAACACCAATAAATTATTCAACATGCAGGTTATAGGAATAACAATTGACAGCCCTAAATGTCCAGACAAAACTGATTTCTGATTAAAAAAAAAAACAGGAGAGGCAGAAAATTGTTTATATACCACATGTTTAGATTGTATTATGATTCTGATAGGGGGAAAAAAAAGAAAACCCTCAACAGCATTAATTAGCCATATGTCCATTTTTTAAAATGCAATTGTTAAGATGATGAACAACTCCTCATACTCATGTAAATGTCTAAATAAAATAGCAATAACTAAATAATGTATAGATTTGTTTCTTAGTAACTAGTTTTTACTTTTTTTTAAAGATTTGTTTACTTTAGAGAGAAAGCGTGGGTGCACGTGCATTGGGGGAAGGGCAGAGGGAGAGAGAAATCCTTAAGCAGACTCTCTGCTGAACAGGGAGCCCAATACAGGCTCGATCTCAGGCCCCTGAGATCATGGTCTGAGCACTGTAACTAAACCACTTGGGTGCCCCAGTAATTAGTTTTAATAAGCTTTTCACTTAACTATGCTATGGAATGCTAATACTAATCTTAAAGATATCGTAGCACATTATCAACTTAAAATTAAAAAATACTAAAATTAAATAAAGCCTTGTCTGTACTAATCTATAAGCAATTTATTTCACAAAAGCTTCTGGCCTATTCTAGAATCATCCAAAATTAAAATTACTATGAAATATTTTCAATGAATTTCCTATCAGGCACAAAATTACACTGTCAATAGAGCATACCTTACTTAAAAGACTCTAGATCACCACTGATTAGATCCTTCATACCTACAAATTAATGGAATTGATGAACAAAACACGGAATGCAGCCATATAATTTTATCATTATTCATTGAACATAGTTCGGGAGTCACCCTCCACTTAGCTCCGCCTTCTGGGCACTAGCTGTACAAGAGTAAATACAACTGAGACAGGCTCTGCCCTCATGGCTCTTTTCATTCAAGATGGCAAGACAGAAACCATGACGAAGACTCTGGGAAACTTTCAGGTAAGTGAGTAAACATAAGTCAATTCGCAAGAAGTGCTGTGGAGTAAGGGACACCAAAAGTCCTTAGAGAAGACCAACTGTGATAAAGTCGCTTGAGCAGGGATGGAGATGAAGGTAGAGCATGAGCCATAGAGAAGTTGGGAAAGGAGTCCAGACAAAAGGAACAGGGACACAAAGCCTCTGAGGGGGAAGCTCACTTGAAGATTAGAAGCTTGCATGGCTGGTGTGGGCCACGTGAGGAATGGGTCAGGCAGACGGCAGTTAAGGACTTGGCTGAGGCAAGATCACATTGGCCTTGCAGCTACTTTCATTACTTTGGCTAAGAAGCCTTAATGGAGTTTGAACAGAAGCTGGACATTATATGACTTAAATTTTAAATTGCTTACCCTGGCATCTTTCTGAAAACCAGACTGGAAGGAGCAGAAACTTAAAGGCACGGAGAGCAAGTAGAAGGCTGTTGCAATAATCCAGGCAAGAGGCGATGGAGGCTTGGACCAGGGTGGCAGCAGGGGTCAGATTCTGGAAAGAACTTTGAAGGAACCGTCTGTAGGATTTGCTGATGAGTAGCATGGTAGTGTAGAGGCAGTGACTTGTGGGAGATTCCAGTCAGTCCTCCTTACTTAGCCTAGGCTTTACTGTGGATTGGCTCTAATGCATACAACTGCAGTGACTTTGGCCCCAAGGAAGAAGGCAAATATCATCTTAAACTTGCACAGGGGCTTGTGCTGGCATCATTCTCCAGACAGGTCCTTTCCTAGACTTCCACATTTCTGAAGAGCAGAAGCCTGTTACCTTTTCATGTTTGTTACTTTTTTTGTTTTTAAGATTTTATTTATTTATTTTGAGAGAGAATGAGAGCATGTTTGAGTGGAAGGAGGGGCTGAGGAAGAGGGAGAGGGAGAGATTCTCAAGAAGACTCCCTGCTGAGCCTGGAGCCCAGTGCGGGGCTCCATCCCAGGACCCTGAGATCACGACCTGAGCCAAAATCAAGAGTCAGATGTTTAACTGACTGTGCCACCCAGGTGCCCATGTTTCTGTTACCTTTTAATCCCCAGAATTTAGCCCAATGCCTCATATCACTGGTCCTCAAAAAAAAAAAAAAATTAAACTCAACCTTCTACATTTGGGTGTAAAGATTCCTACTCCACAATTTGAGAGGGAATATATGCCCGATTCCCCTCCCCAGCTGTGATGGTTGAAGGTTACCATCTGACCACGTTCACAGAAGGCATCTTATCAGAGAACCGAGGACTGGATCCTGGTGTTGTCTCCATGGAAACACAGACAGGAGCTCTTAGATCCTCGCACAGAAACAACAAATGCATACTTTACGATAATAACAAAATGCAGCATTTATAGATAGGATAATAACCTATGTTATGAAACATGCAATTTAATAACTCTCTCTTATAAAAAGGCAGAGGCAACTGCGATGCTGTAATTTACTTCTGGTGGTGGAGGTGTCTGAGGTTCATGGTACTGGGCAGCAAGAATTAATCTTCCTCATCTGCTTGTCAACCCGTTATATGCTCGTTTGCTGCTCACTATGCTGGTTTGTCCTTCTCTTCTCTTATTATATTTTCTAACTCATACATCCCAACCTATTATTCTACTTGATCCTCCCCCTGCATCCTGACCTGTATTCTCTATTCCCTACAGGCATGTCCTCAAGCAAATTACAAAGGACTTTTAAAAATAAAGACATAAAATGTCTTACAATTCCTACACAAGCCTTTTTGTGAAGATTGTGCTTTACATGTATTGAAAATGTCTAGGAGAGTAGTCATAAAAGTAAATTTGAAAATGCATTTGAAATGTAGATAGTGTTTGCAGTGGTCACATGATGTTGCTTTAGGGCACAACACTTAGCAAGAGCTCTCTCTGCTTAAGTCTTGAATTATCCTCTCCTCACAGCTTCTTCAATTATGGGTCCTCTCAAAAATATTCTGAGTCCCAAACAGTTAGTACTCAATAGTGACCACAATTCCAAAAACAATTTATTTTCTCTTCCGGAGTACACGATCTTCTTTGTTTCTTTGTTTCTTTCTTTTTTTTTTTCTTTTTTTTTTTTTTTTAAAGACTTGTTAATTTTAGAGAGAGGGAGGGAGGGAGGGAGAGCAGGGGGAGGGGCAGAGGGAGAAGGAGAGAAAGAATCTCAAGCAGACTCAGAGCTGAGCATGGAGCCAAACACAGGGTTCAACCCCAGGACCCGAGCTGAAATCAAGAATCGGATGCTTAGGTGAATGCACCACCCAAGGTGTCCCAAGGACTACAGAATCTTCTAGGACCTGTGCATCTGGGCACATTCCTGGGGGTGCAAAGAAGAGTCACTGGCTCAGAACAGAAGTAGAGTCAGTAGTATCTAATAGTATCTGTTAGAGTAATATTAACACATAATTTTAGAGTAATATCTACCAGTATCTATTGAAGTAGTATTAATAGATACTATTAGAGTGGTATCTAATAGGATCTCTCAAAGGAGGATTTTAAATCAGGGGCCACTATTTCATATATTTGCACAGCATGAAGTTCAATAGACCAATGACTGAAGACAGAGCACCTGCTGTAGCAATCCCTGAGACTGGTCATTTCCAAAGACCAAGTACATCTTAGATCAGGGGTAAGTGAGCTGGCCCAAAAGTGAACAATGGTTTTTATTTTTATTTTTTTAATGGTTAGGAAAAAAAAATTAAAAGAATACTTTTTCATGACAAGTGCAAATTACATAGAATTCAAATTTCAGGGTCCTTGAAATTTTATTGGAGCCAGCCATACTCATTTGTGGAGGATTGTTTAGGGCTGCTTTTGTGCAAGAACAGCATGGTTGAAGCTGAAATGGAGACCAATGGCCTGCAGAAAAATATTCACTATCTGGCTCTTGATGGGGGAGTCTCCAGTCTCTGCCTTAGAGCTGCAGGCCCAGACAAGTATTAGTCATCTGGTTTCTCTTAGGATGCTGCCATAAGACTGTGATCAAATTCTGAAGGACAGAATGGAGCATGAATAGGGAAGAATATTCCAGGAGGAAAGCTGGCCCTGTCAGACCACAAGGATGAGAAAGAAAAGCTCCTTGGTGGTGTAATTAGTATCTTAAGTAGCCTTGTCTGAAATGATGCTAAAGTAATCTTCAGTCCTTTATCATGTTCAAGCAGAGTGCACAAAACCACTCAGCTCACTCTAATTGCAAATATCCCTTAATGAATATATATTTGTTTTGGCTCCTTTGCTCTATTTTGCATCAATTCTTGTGATTTTGCAAGTCATGAAATGTCCCAGGTTCCTTCCCTTAAGGTTTATTTTCACCAGGATAAAAAGATATAAACAGATTAGAACAATTCTACGTGAGTCATCCAGGACATAGGACTGGATTCCGTCTCTTCTGATCTAAAAAAGGAGGGCTGATAGGGATCAACAAACAGTATTTCTCTACGATGAAGTCTTAGCCTTGGATGGGGGTTTGGTGAGGAGGATGGCGTGGGGGAGGGAGAGGGTGTTGAGAAAGAGGAAGGTATTCACAAAATTGCAGGATGCTTACGACACCTTGCCCATGGAAAGCAGGTATCTAGAGTGTGAAGGGCTAGACTGGAGTCTCAGGTTCTCCACATTGCTGACTGGCCCATGACAACTCGCTGCCTGTCCCCCAGCCTTGGCTTCCTGAGCTGTGACACAGTAGCACAAGGCCAGCACTGCTACCGAGTCAAGTGGAAGGGGGTAGGAGGAGCGCCTTCCGAGATGTTTTCACCACCACGTCCACCACCATATATGCCCAAGAGTGCACTGAAGACGTCTGTTAAGCTATCCTAAAGTCGAAATTCAAAAATGCCTAGGTGGCAACTGTCAACATCAGGGAATTAACAAGAGAAAGGGAAATGCTATTACTGAATCTGGGGCTTAACTAACACAGGAGACCTAGCATCGAGTCAAAGATCTGGTCCCTAAAAGGCACCGAAAATATTTCCTCCACTCAGCCTGACAACTACCAAACAGAAATAATATTTTATAGAGGTGAAGCCAGCTACCCAGGGACCCCTGGGACCCCCCAGATTTTCAAGCCTAGTGAAGGGAACTAGGCATGAAAATCTTTTAAGAAGTGTGGTGGTGGGGGGTGTTGGGGCTATTTATGCAAAATAGTCTAGGATACCGGGTTTTGTTCTTTTAAAGATTTATTTATTTATTTATTTATTTATTTATTTATTTGAGAGGGGGCAGGGGCAGAGGGAGAGAGAGAACCTTGAAGAAGACTCCTCACTGAGTGCAGAGTCCCACTTGGGGTTCGAGCCCATGCCCCGTGAGATCATGACCTGGGCTGAAACCAAGAAACAGATGCTCAACTAACTGAGCCACCCAGGCATCCCAAAGATGGTGGTTTTAAGACTCTCAAGATCCCTTATCCTTATCATGAAACTCAAATTCTTTGCTTTAGAAGGCAAGAAGTTGAAAATCTCTACCTTAATGGAACCATTTTTACTTTTAAAAATCTCTTTAAAGGAAGTGTTAAGACATAAAAAGACATGCTGATTTAGAACCTGAACACCAAATATTGAGGATGTTGTGATGTGAGAGGCACATTACTAGGCAACATTTTTCTTAGTGAGCCGCTTGCCCACAAGAAAGTTAGGAAAAGTAAACTACCACCTTCTCAGTGGAACACCTGGGGTATTTAAGAGCTCAAGGTCACAGGCTTTAGAGAGAAGTCTGGGTTTTAGTTCTGGCTTTCCCAATATTGGCTGTGTGAGCTGGCAAAGTACTAATTTCTGAGGCTCAGTTTTTTTTTTATGTCCTAAATGAGGACAATTATAATAATGGTAAACGTGAAACAAGGAATGTAATGCACTCAGCACAAGGTGAGAGCACTGTAAAGGTTATTAGGAACGGAAGTACATATCTCCTAGCTTATAAACATGGACTTTACATCAATCACAGCACTTTTCTAGGAAGAAAAACCATTTAAATTTCACCTTCATTTTGGTTCCTGCTTTTATTTTCCTAAAAAAGATAGTTTGAGGCTTGGAAAGAAATGCATAAAAGCACACATCCATTTCATGATACTCCTACCTACTGGTGATCCCAAGTGGAAGTTTTTACCGTGTGAATCAGTGAGGTAGTTGAGTGAAGGAGCTCCTCCCCGCACCCCACAGCACACATGTCAAAATCTAAGTTTATCACCTATACGGTGGTAGCTCCAGATGACAGTGTGTCCTGCCACAGGGACACCTAGCGAGCAGTTATCCTTTGCTCAGCTTCTAGCTTGGATGGAGACAGACTTCCAGAACAGCAGCCTGGAGTGGGTCTGAGGTTGGGAGGTGTGATTGAGTAGCTACTGTAGCTTCAATGCCTCCAGGACAAATACAATGAGGGACAATGTTTTATCTTTTCCAGGCAAATGCATCCCAGTGTGGCTCATTTCCAGAAGCTGCTGAAGATGCCAGCAGGATTGGCCTTCGGGAGGGCTGAGCCCTGCAGAGGGACAGCTGTAGCTCAGTGACATCGCCACACCCAGGGAGAGTGGGCCTCAGGACGACCATGCTCCTGCTGTAAGTGAGAATGTTCTAGTTCCTAGGTCCATCTTCCTCTCCTCCCCAGGGGCCCTTGAAGTGTTTCCCACTTGGGCTCTTCCCTGGAAAGCTGTAGTTTCAAGTTTTTTTGTTTTTGTTTTTTTTTCTTTTCTTTTTTTAGCATCAACCTAGGGCACTCTGGACAGTATAAAAACACCATCAAAATGAAGAAACAAGTTTTAATCATGGAAACCTTTCCTTTAGGATCATACCTCTTCTAGAAACAGGAAATGTTTTCAACACTTTTTTTTTAAGATTTTATTTATTTATTTATTCATGAGAGAGAGAGAGAGAGAGAAGCAGAGACACAGGCAGAGGGAGAAGCAGGCTCCACGCAGGGTACCTGACACGGGACTGAATCCCAGGACTCCAGGATCACACGTTGGGCCAAAGGCAGGCACTGAACCGCTGAGCCACCCAGGGATTCCTTCAACACTTTTTGTTAAAGATTTTATTTATTTATTCATGAGATACACAGAGAAAGAGGCAGAGACATAGGCAGAGGGAGAAGCAGGCTCCCTGCAGGGAGCCTGACGCAGGATTTGATCCCAGGACCCCGGATCACACCTTGAGCCGAAGGCGGATGCTCAACCACTGAGCTACCCAGGTGTTCCAACATTTTTTTTTTTTTTTGGATCAGAACCAGCTTATTGGTAAATGGGATAATTCCAGGATAATTGGCCTTGTAGCTGGGGAAAACAGCAGGAACACATGCCGTTGTTCTCACTGACCTTTTTGATCGAGAGATGGAAATGCAATGACATGTCATAAAGGATGCGAAAGAACCTCTCCCCTCTCGCTTTAATTAGAGCACTCAGTACTGTGATAAATTAGTCTGACTCAGTAAACTACAGGAAATAAATCTGCTGAACAATTCCATTTTCCAATTGCTAGCTAGGTTAACACGCTTTAATAAACAAATAAATATCTCCATATGGACTATTATCCAAAGCAACTGTAAATCCTTACAGCACTGGGCCTTGAGAGGCAGTGACATCCCTGGAATAGCTGAGCTCTGGCTGCTGTTCTCCAGTGTCCGTTTGAGTCCCCGCCTAAATGTAGGGTGCCCTTGACTGACTGAATAAGGTGACACTTTGATTAATGCAATGAGCATGCTGCCGAATGCTACAGTGAGTATTAAAGTGGCATGTGCTAATTTAAAATATCAGCTGTCATTAGAACAGAGTGCAAAGGGGAGTCACCTTCTCAGAAGAGCATTTTCATCCCAGAGGGGACACAGCAAAGCTGCCTGTTGCCCCTGCAGCCTTCTGGGAAGCCCTGTGCTGGCTCTGGAAACATCCTGAAATGCTTTTGTTTTTCTTGCTGGAAACAAAACCCCCCAGAAGGTACCAAGCAGCTTCCATGTGGAAATGTATGAAATGAAAATTCAGATTTTAATAAAGGTGGGGGGAGAATGACAAAGTGGAAAAAAAAGGGGGGGGATAGAATTAAAAAGTGATCTTTTAAAAATTTATCTGTTAAAAAAATCATCAGATCTTAAAGCACTTAAGAAAAGGTCTTTCATTTTGGCTGCTGTCAGGACAAGACTTCAGACAAGCTGTGTGTGGCCATCAATAGGCATTTCAAAATCGGTATGTGCTTGTGGTCAAAATGCAAAGATACATTCTTAAGAGCAACTAAGCATAATTAATCATTTGGAGTTTCTCCTAGTGATCACTGGAAAATATTACATAAAAGTAGGTAAGTTCTGAGTCATCAAAATTGTTGACCTTTTTTACCAACTGCAACTCTTAAAGAATCAAAACATATCTGTTTTTCTTTCTGATGGTCTCTGAAAGTATTAATAAATGCTTTCATTTCAATGGTTTTAAGTGGCAATGTATTTAAAATGGCATACGATTTCCTAAACTGTCAATTTACATAAATTCATCTTAAAATCACAGACTCACTCAGATAATCATTATCTATCTACCTTTTGGTTCAGTCCTAGGTAATTTTAATTTCACATTCTGACCTGCAGCATGCATGATATCTGAGTTTCCACCAACCAAGTACCCAATGGAGAATTCACTGTGCATCAGCTGTGGTCCTCCACAGAGGCCACGCTGTATTTAGCAGATGCCTCTGTCCTTCAGGAGCTTATGGTCTTGAGGGGGAGACAGATGTGTGTGGCAGGATGATGGACCAAACACTTTGTTCACCTGAACTTCCTTTCCTCAATTTCAAGATGGTAGCCAAGCCCTTTGTAATTGCCTTGGAGTGTGTTTATGCTGTAGGGCCAAAATAAAGGGTGGCTGTTGATAATCCATGACCTACTTTCTTACTCTTGGGGGAGTGCAAGTTCACCAATTATACAGGGAGTTCTGGAGGAGGAAGAGAGAGAGAGAGAGAGAGAGAGAGAGAGAGAGAGAGAGGCTTTGAGGGGAAGACAATCAACCAAATAAGGCTGGTAGACTCTTCTGGAATAGGAATGGCCCAGAATTTGCATGTCCTAAGATCAGCTCCCTGGAAGAGTCTGAATGAAGCAGCTGGGCCTCTAAAGAGAAACTGCAGAGCTCTCCTAGAAAGGTGGCTCCATTGGCATGCCAGTGGACCTTCTTGGGACATGTGGGTTTAGAACACAGCAATATTGGGAGATTTTTCAGATAGCACAGAAGCTCCCAGATTCTTGGGTAATGCAAGAGAGGGAAAGAGAGCCCAATAAATACTGAGACTGAATTTCCTGGTCAGCCTGGATTCAGATTTCATTTGATTTTAAGAAACTACAGAAGTGTGGCTTTTTTGTATACTTAGGTTTGTGATCTAAAATTTGTGCCCACCAAAACATCAAAACAAATCATTACCATGTGTCATGATAGCAGCATCAACAAGACTACAGGGGGCAGAGGGAGGGAAGCAAGGTTAGAGTTCCAGAAAGAAAGGGTTTCTGTGAAAAGGTGGCACTGAGCCAGTTCTGAAGTCTGAAGAAGAGTGAATCAGGTAAAGAGAGATGGGGAGCTGGAATTTTAGGTACTGAGTTCAGGAGAAGACATTAGGTGAAGTGAATGGGCTTTCTGCTTTTTTGTTTGCTTGTTTTAGGATTCTCATTCAGAAACACTTGGTGTCGTAGGAGAGAGTGAAAGAACTGATGGAGGCAGGAGGAGCCCAGTGAGAAGCAGGGCAGGGAGAACAGATCGTTGTTCAGGTACAGAGAGTCATCCTTGTACAGCACAGGAGGGGCTGGGAGACTCTCAGGATGGACCTGGAGCCTCAAGGAAAGGCCTTCACCACTTTGCACCTTGGTGACCTCAACAATATTGTTCCCGGCAAGGCCATTGGGCATCTATAGGAAATGACCATCAGAAGATGCAATGAGCTTGTCTGACACCTGATAGGTTCTCTTTACACCCTTCTCTATCCTAAAAGCAACAGAGAGTGGCAACAGTGGTTGAGGAGGAGCACAGGATGCCCACACCTGCCCTGTGGTACCTGCCCAGGGCCCTGGGAGGAGTTACACCTGACATCCTGCAGGATAATAGCCCCTCCGTGCCTCTGTGGACAGAGACCGGGTGTTGAACAGCAGTGAAGTGCTGTGGGAGTGGTGATTCTGATCACAGCCCGCTGACCCCTTTTCCACTTAGTCCTGTGACACATGCGTGTGGGTCCCAGGAAGAAAAGGAAGTAGTAGTGTGAAGAAGTGATTTCATTGTGATCTGTGAAACAAGAGGTGTGCGCTCTACAACTCTGGGGCTCCTCTAACAGGACAAAACAAGGGGGCAACATCCCTTCTTTCCGTCACCCTCTTTCTTGCTTCAATGCCTTGGATCCTCAAGTGGCTCTGACATCATTGTCAAACCTTGGTAGTTGGCAGGGCAACAGCAAACTTGTGACAGTCTAGACGAATCTGCAGTGCTTGGCAGGGTAGCGTGCAATCAACTGGATGAATTTGTTCTCAGGTACATGTGAAACATATTCCAAGGACTTCCAGAATAGAAGAAGGAGAGCTTGAAAGTTTTAGACTTATTGCTGCAGTGAGCTATTGCTATTGGCGGTGAGGTCTGGAGAGACCAGATTATAGAAGGATGATGTAGCAATGGTGTGGAAGGGTTGCTGTGGGCAGTGAGGTGGCACACGGACCAGTCAGGATAGGGAAGCAATGATTTAAGGTGAGGTTAAAGGACTCTGGGATTAAAAAAAAATGGCAAAGGGATCCAAATTCTTCACTTCAGTGGTGTATCACTGAATTACCATAAAAACAAAAAGTCAAAGGGAAAGTTTGGATTGTCAGTCTTAGCATGGGGACGTGCATTTCTAAAAATAAAAATAAGAATACATTTCAAAGTATTTTTAAAGGTACTTATTCAAAGTAATTGTAATTTTTCTCCTTTCTTTTAAATAAGATGTCCGATGCAAGATGTTGGATAATTGTTGAAATTGGTCCAAGAGTATTTAAAAATTACGTCCACTTGGAGAAAATGTTTTAAAGATTTATTTATTTTAGTGAGTGAGAGAGAGAGATAGGGAGAGAAAGAGGGAAGATAGAGGGACAGAGGGAGACAGAGTCTTAAGCAGATTTCCCACTGAGCAAGGAGCCCAAAGCCAGGTTTAATCTCATGACCTGAAGATCATGACCTGAGCCAAAACCAAGAATCAGATGCTTAACTGACTGTGCCACCCAGCAGCCCTTGGAGAAAATATTAAAAAAATATATTTAACAGGGAAAAAAATCCACTTATTGGCTCCTATCACTCAATGACCTTTCTTTCCAACTGGCTGAGAAATTTGTTACATGATAGAGTTAATCATATTCACAATATTATGTTCAAGCTTTGTATAATATCTCATTATTCTAGTGCCCCAAAAGTCTGTCATCTCATTAAATTTTTAAAAATGTCCAATATTTGGAAAGTGTATATAGTAATGATCTGGAGATAACAAGCATTTTATACACAAATATAGATTCCTAAGCCTGCAAAACTGTTTCAAAAAATAGGATAATCTGGTGAATAAGAGTTTAGTGACAAAACCATAATTATTTCAACAAGGTTTATATTTTAGGTCATAGAAATTGCCTTCGTGAAAAATAACAACTATTCGTGTGCAGTACTTTACAGATTTCAAGGCATCATTAAACAACTGAGAAATGAATTTCTTTTCAGAACAGAAGGGCCATGCATCACTTCTATTGTATCTGCATCTAGCTGATTAGCAATTGAGTTAAAATTCCTTCATTAGGGGTCAGAAGCCTTTGCAAATTGAAATCAGTTTGTTCTCAGGACTGCTGGTAACATAATCTTCCTGCTTATTGGAAACAACTGAAAAACTCTTGTTTTTTTGCTATCACAATATATACAATTTTGATGGCTTTACCAGTACTTTTAGTAGGCAAATTCTCTTACTTCATTTGGTGGTAAGACTCTAGGAGGCCTCCCTCCTCGTTGTATGGAATGATTTTCATATAACAAATTGTGCAAATTTTCATCAGCCACAAACATGGGCTTCTGGGACAAGAAAGCCAACAGGGCTCATTTTGTTATGGCCCAGATTCCAACATGTTGTATCCAGCACAATCCAGCCAGGGAGCACCTGACCGCCGTCCAGCATCTTGCCTTCTCCTTTGGGAAACATAAATTGCAATAGGAAGTAAATGCCCTGTTTCCCTGCATAGAGAAGGGGACTTTGGGTCACCTAGACACACTAGAATGGAGAAGCCAAAGCTCGATCATTAAAGAGACTTGGCCATGACTGTCTGCCCGTGTACACCAGATGTCCACAGTGCCCTTGCAGGGAACTTGAGGCCCATCACATAGTTTCTTTGGTATCAGAACCACAGAGACACACACTTGGCACATAT
The DNA here is from genome assembly GCF_053574225.1 of Canis aureus. Classification (NCBI taxonomy): domain Eukaryota; kingdom Metazoa; phylum Chordata; class Mammalia; order Carnivora; family Canidae; genus Canis; species Canis aureus. Next base: position 50,736,328 of record NC_135611.1, read on the forward strand.
CCCTTCTGCTGAACAACTTTCAAAAGAGGAATTGCAGCCTCAAACTTGATGGATACTGTTTTCTCAGAATAACTTTTCTAGTAGTAAGTCCGTGGTCAAGCCCGTTTCAGAATCTAACATGTCATGAAGACATTATCATCACACTTAAGTTTATATATATTATGGCCCTTGTATTGTTTCTTTCTACCTAGAGCAAAAGCCTAATGACTAAATATCTATTTGAAAAGATTTGGGGGTAAATTGTTGATCAGTCATGATTTTGTGCTCAACTTTGAAGTTCCTGGGAGTTTAGGTCATCAACATTTAATTATCAACACCACCTTTTAGCTGTAGGTCTGTGCTTTGTTTTTTAAATGAGTGCCTAGAACATTGTATAAGATTTTGATGTATTTAGCAGCTCTCCATAGAATGTCATTGGATGAAGTAAAAAGTTGGATGCCATGACACAGGATGCCCACCTTTCCTCGTTTCTTTTCACCCTGCACTCTTCCCATGTGTTTATGTTCTACTTTTCCACATAGTTAAAATTGTAAATGCCTTGGGTAGAAACTATGTATACATTATAATGCTTTTATAACCTTGACACCTTGTTAACACTGAATAAATATTAAAAAGCATAAATCACAGAAAAAAACTGCTAGTGAGTTTTCTCATCGATCTCCTCTAACCAGTGAATTCCTATGACCTTCAGAATAAATTTCAAACTCCTGATGTTAGTATTAACCCAGAGCCTGTTGCCAAGATTTTCCAATCTTCTTTCAACCCACTTCCTATCAACACGCAGGGCTCCAGTTAAATCAGGGTCATGTTTTGAGAGGAACCAGGATTTCTACCTTGAAATGCTGGCTAGTTTTGTTCCTTTGACCTTAAATACACTTCATCCTGAGCCCTTGTGTAAAGCAAACCATGCCATCGCCATCTTCCCTCAGGTTCTCCCATTTTCCCTGGAAGAAGCCCTCTCTGCACCTGCAGCACAGCCCATACCACGACTGTAGCAGGAGCCACGTGCAGGGTCAGAGGTACAGCTGCTGCTCATCTTATTTCCTGAGGACAAAGTAAACTCACTGAAGACAGAGAACATTTCTCATAGCTCCCTCCCTGCAACGTACCTGAGACAGGTCGGAAACATGTTACACTGCATGGAACCGAATCAAGATGTAACGTGTGGGCAGTAGAAATGGAATGGACAATGCTATATTTTAAAGCAGAAAACAGAACCTATTAAAGTAAGATCTAACTCTGGGAAACGAACTAGGGGTGGTGGAAGGGGAGGAGGGCGGGAGATGAGGGTGAATGGGTGACGGGCACTGAGGGGGGCACTTGATGGGATGAGCACTGGGTGTTATTCTGTATGTTGGCAAATTGAACACCAATAAAAAATAAATTTATTATTAAAAAAATAAAGTAAGATCTGTCTTTGTCAAATATATAGAAGACATACTTTCCTGTCCTTAGGGTCTGATGACATAGAGTTCTAATATTGGAAAGCCTTGAATGTCTGCTCTCAAATGGGAATCTGGGCATAGTTGTACTGTACTCTGTTTTCATCGTTAACTGAAGGGACGGGAGAGGTAAAATTGTAATAAGAAATTGTTTCATAATGTACTTTATTTAGGCCCCTCCCTACATCCTCAGTGATCCACAAAGAGCGCATTTTATGTCTTTTCCTCTTCGATCTTTTAAAAATTTTCCGCCAATTCCTACTTCTGCGGCTCAACTCTCTGTCCCCAAATCAGCCTTTGTGTCGCTCGCATCTCATGCTAGTCTTGGAGCTGCACTGCTTTTTTGTGAATCATGCTGACTCTTTAATGGAGGAGACAGAAACACATCTGGAAATGGTGTGTAAATGCCATCAGGTGGCACTCAGGGAACTTTTGATTATTTTCAGCCCTGGCCCTAGGACTGACTCTAGGATCTCTTCACTTGTCTTGGGAAGGTTTCCCTGTTGGTTGTTCAGGAAGAATTGATGGGATTGTGATTTTCTCCTTTCCCCAGGAATAACAAGGAGGATAACAGGACAGAAGGGAGTTATTAAAAAGTATATCAAGAGTATGTCAAAACACATGTAAGAGCCTATGTTCTCATGCTTATACATTCCTAGTTTGTTTTTATCAAAAAGCATCACCTAACCCTGTAAGTTCACTCAAGACTCATAAAATAAGAAAATGATGACATTTTAGAAACATAAACCTCATTTATTTATGAACTTCAAATTTGCCATCACCAAAAATGTGCTTATTCTGGCTTCTGTACTCCCCCACCTCCCATACTTTTCTTTCAGTAGTTATACTGAGTGCATCATGGGTGAGTCCTCTTGTAGGTGGTACAAATACAATAGTAAACTACACAGGTGCATCTACACTCAAAGGATTTACATTTTTGTTGGTGAAACTGAAAAGGAGGAGGTGAATGCGTAGTCCACCATTTTGCCCTTTTCACTACTCAATTACGCCACACAGGCTCAGATGGGCTATGGACCATGCTCTCTGGAATGCCAAGTTCAGAAGCAAGGACACGCTGTTAGCACTTCTCTTACATGGCACAAAGCTCAATATGGGCTGTGGAGGGAGACACAGAAGTTTTGAGTTCTGTTTCTAAGAAAACAATTCTACATATGATTGCCAATTCATCTGTACATTAGTCTGTAGAGCTGGGCCAAGATCACCAAGGGAAACTGGAAGTTTATTGCCTTCCAACTTTATTTCTTTGAGTGCAAACACTATGAAGATAATCTGTTCTCAAAGAAAAATTTAATATAGTGCTCCCTGATTTCTTCTATTTAATTCATACCCTCCTGGCAGTCCCTACAGTGCATTCACTATGTATTCAAGTTTTGCCTTGATGTTTGTTTGCATCAGAGGGAGAATTAAGTTGTCCACAAAAAAAAAAAAAAAAGAGAATCCAGATCCCTATTCCCTTAAAGCTGGCCTGAAAGTTATTGTTTTTTGTATCAGTTTTAATCAACTGTTTCTGGAACACTCTGTCCACTGATTCCACTGCTAACACTTCTGTTTTCTAATGATTAACCTTAACACGCACAATTTTGCCTTAGCTTAGCCACTTTAAGTTATATAATAATTCTGAAGGAAAGGTCAAATTTATGAATTTCTGGAATACTCAGTACCCTGTAGGGGCTGTCAAAACCTTTTTAAATAAAAGCTATTACTTTCCATGCCAAAGAAATCCCTGGGTCATTGGAAACAGTGCGTCTGTCTTATTTACCATCCCAGCATGCTCCAAATGTCCTCAGTTAATGCTTTTCTGCTAGTTGTCCTCCTAAAACATTGTTTTCATTTCCAGCTTCACCATAATCATCAGGTTTTTTTTTAATGTTAAAGTATTTTGTAAAAGAATTAAAAGTTTAACTTAGAATTAAATGAATTAGAATACTAAATTTTGCCACTAGAGATGGATTCCATTACACCTGTTACAGCCAGAGAAGAATGCATGAATGTGATCACCCTGTACAGTATATACTAAAAGATGAAGTCATTCTGAGGAAATCACTCAGTGCCATGGTCTGCACCTGGGGAACGGACCTTTCAGTGTCTACACTTTTGAGTCCTAAAAGTGCAGGTTATCTAGATCCTGTATTTAAAAGGGTGTTAGGCTCTATCAGTATAGTTAAACACAATCTGCTGTGTGATTGTGGTTTTTGTTTTTTGTTTTTGTGTGGGGTTTTTTTTAGAGAAATTTTATTTATTTGAGAGGGAGAGAAAGCACCTGGAAGACAACAGGAGCTGGGGGAAAGGGCTGGAAGAAACAGGCTTCCCATTGAGCAGAGAGCCTGAGCCCAATGTGGGGTTCTATCTCAGGACCCCAGGATCATGACCTAAGTGGAAGGCAGATGCTTAACCAACTGAGTCCCCCAGGTGCCCCCACATTCTGCTGTGTTTTGAGCAAACCTGAAGGATGAAAATTTGAATAGGCAGAAAAGACATGAAGGATTGACAGTAAATATTTAGTTTGCAAAAACTTTATCTGTGATATTCTTTTAAAGAAGTCTTGTACAGTTAAATTATAAATCAATTAGCAAATTTTGACTTAAAAGTCCACTTTAGAAAACACAAATACCATACAATGTGATATACACTTAAATGCATTTAATTCTTATAATTTGCTGTAGTTATGTTGTATCATGTCACCTTGAACACTGATTGAGCAAATACTGAATCACTGCTCCCAGGGGAAATATAGATTTAGGTCCCTGGGAGCCTCTGGCTACTACATTTTCAGCATCAGATGAATACACAACCTTGTTTTATGTGTGTTTCTGTTTAAAGACAACTTATTTAATACACATACTATTGACTTATTAACATTGAACTCATGGCCAAGAACACTCTAACTCCTGCCTAACAAAGCTTCTGTAACACGTATATTTTTCTTCCTAAGGCACATCACACATGGCCTTGTGGTGTGTAGGAGCTAGCCAGCCCTTTGGCACCATGCCTGGGGCCATTTTGAGAAGCAAAATCATCCACAAAAAAAGTACAGAAATGTGAAAACATGGCACTAAATAAGCCATGGAAAGGACACTTGTTTACAGTAGGGGAACTGAAATAAGGCAGTGAGGCCCTTCCTTGATCTCTGCTGAGAACGTGCTCCTCATGGGACTCCAATTTTCACCACCTAGAGGATGTCTGAGAACATCCACAGAAGGACCAAACATGTCGATTTTGGGGTTACAAATAAATCTTAGTGAGGAGGTGAATTCACAAATATGGAATCCAGGAATAATCAGGGTTGACCGTAATTGCGCTTTGAACACATTATTTTTGGAGTTAGTCCATTTGTGGATTACCCAGAGTTTGGGCTAAATTTTTACTCTCTCCAGCTTCCTGTGTTTTGCATCTTTCTATGTCAATACACAGCACTCTATAAAAGAAAAAGGGAAGCAAAGACACAGGAGAGCTTGGATGTCAGTATGGGTTTTGCACAGCAAGCACTAAAGCCAGATTGGCTCCATCAGCCTCTGTGTGCTCAATTCGTGAGAGCACGACTTTTTTTCTGGAGAAAAACAAAACTGGAGGAACTCGAGTCTTAAATACCAAAAAAATAAAAATAAGTAAAATAAAATAAAATAAATACCAAGGAGGAGAAAACATAGTAAAAACACGAAACAATTTCCTTTTTCAAACTAAGTTTTCAAAGAATCACTAAAAAAAATAGCAAAATGAAACCTCCAGACTATAATCACCCCTCAAGTGAGGATTGCGCAGATAATTATTCTCTGTTGCTAAAATCAGCACATGTTCCTCTCTTTAGCTCTACAATGTGAATGAGATCAAGGAGAGCCAAAAACAATATGTAGGCAGAGTTTAAAATATTTTTTGCAAGCTTTGACATTTCTGGTTTTCATGGGGATCTTTTGGGGGGAAATTGTGACTCTGGTTTTAGAAGTGAAAGCTTTCATTTTAATGGCTGTAGGTTGAGAAAAAGGTAGGAAACTGGTTGGTATAAGAAAAGTGGGTACATTATTACTACGTATCTTTTTTTAAGATTTAATTTTTTAAATATTTTATTTATTTATTCATGAGAGACACAGAGAAAGAGGTAGAGACACAGGCAGAGGGAGAAGCAGGCTTCTCAGGGGGAGCTCGATGTGGGACTCGATCCCAGTACTCCGGGACCATGCCCTGAGAAGGAGGCAGAAGCTTAACCACTGAGCCACCCAGGGATCCCTGTTATTACTTATCTTACAGTGAATTTAGTTTTAGCATCCCTGGTAATTTTTTGTCCTTGATTTTAAAGATAATATATTTCTGATTACAAAAATGTATTTCTGATCATAAAATAGATGCCAAGCCTTTAGAATTTGAAAAACGCATGAATATATAAAGATGATGATTAAAAAATAACTATAAAACATAGAGGGAAAACCAGTCCTAATGATTTTTGAAAACCAATTACAATGTCGTTTTAAATGTGTCCTTCAAAAAAAATAAATAAATGTGTCTTTCACAGAACAATACCAACATAGATATTTTTTCTTTTCTTAATTAAAAAAAAAAATGTTATTTTTCCCCTCCATTTCTTGCAGGGGTATAAATGGCTTCTCTTACTAGATTTCATTTTAAAGGGAAAATATATGTAAATTAGTCTCTCATCCAGGTGATAGATACATACAGGCTGACCAAATAATGAAATTGGCAAGTATGGGTGCCTCCCTGTATTCAAATTCTCAGAAAAAAGGTACTCAATATTATCTGTCTCGGCTAAAAGATACACCTAATTATGACCAAAAATAGGAATTTGGGGGGCTATAGCTCTAAGGTTCAAAACAGCAATCATCCATTTATTTCTAATATTGGAAACACCACGTCTTTTAATATTAGTATCATGAACAACTCAAACTTTCCCAAATTTAATATTCACTGGAGCACTTATGATAGGTTTTCTCAGACTTAATTCTTTAGAAATTCTTACATATAATTACTTCTTATAATTGGTGCACAGCTATTAAATGATGTACGGCCAATTCCCAAGGTTTCAAATGGATAAATATTAGTCTAATGTGCTCAATCAATGCATAGAAATAGCTCTAAGCCCTTTTCCTGCAAGGGAAAATATTTACCATATATCACAGTTAGATTAGCCACAGGCGCTAAGCAGCTGATGGAGAAGCCTAGAAATTCTTGTAAATGTCCTTCCACTTCTGTGAAGGTCATCCTCAAAAGACAGAAAGGAAAAGAAAAAACAACAACAAAAAAAAAACCAAACCCAAACCCTTGAGTGTTCTATAAAACAGAGTGTTTGGAATCAGAGTCATGTCAGAATATCATTCCTTGAGCCACAGACAGTCTCTGCATTTAATAGTAACAAGATGCACTAAAAATTATAAGGAACCTTTAATATGCTTCATTTATCAGATTAGCTATATATAGTTCATAACAAGAGATTGTCAATAAAATAGCTTCCAACTATGAATTATGGAGTGACCAGGGTCATAGCAGACCAACTGTATAATGAATCTGACTTCAGAAAAATCAAAATAGTGAAATACTAATGAGATGCACTTCACATAATCTTGCCCTTTTTATTTTTAATTGGGGTAAAACATACATAACACAAATGCCCTTTATAGTTTTAAAAGCAATTAGGCATATAGTGTACAATTTATAATGACTATGAACCAACTTGGCTCTTTCCCATTTGAGAAAAATCAGTATGGAGTTTTTGGCATGGGGGGGTGCGAGGAGGGTAAAAATTTAATTGTAGAAATGGATGGCATCTCTTCCTTTCCTCAAATAAGGAATTCTTGACAGTCATACTATGTCTGTCACATTCTAATACTTGGTTTTGGCTGAGAACAAGAAGTACATGTAACTGTCCAGTTCTTTTTATGGGTTCCGATAAATTGATTCTTCTTACAGTAAGTAGTTCTATTTCATACTCTTTCCAGTGCACTGTGTGTATGAGGGAATCCTTATCCAGCATGAGCAAAAGAGCTACAGATTTCTGTGCCACGTAAGGGAGCATTTTCGGCAGCCTTGCTCTGAGGACAAAATGGAATTGGCTGTTTTATGACATGGGCACTCCCAGTGCCTGGAAGTACTGAACGCTCACATGAAATTACTGTACATCAGCTTTTCCTGGCCAGCTGCCACAGGACACAGATGCTGGAGTCCTATCCCTATAATTCAATTTCTATTGTTTTTGGGTGAGAGTAGGCATTGGTACCTCTAAAAAAATCTCCCAGGTGATTTCAATGTATAGTGAAATTTGAGAACCGCTGGGTGCACCAGAGGCCAGAGACTCACAGGTCAGTCAAGGTGACCTCCTGATTTGTTCCCACTCTAGCCCTGAGATTGTGGGATGGGACGCTGTCCTCCCTTGTGACCATCCCTGCTTGAGTCAAGGGAGCATGGAATTGAAAAGCATGGGATGCCTGGGTGGCTCGGTGGTTGAGCATCTACCTTCAGCTCAGGGCGTGGTCCCTGGGTCCTGGGATCAAGTTCCTCATTGGGCTCCCCGCAGGCAGCCTGCTTCTCCCTCTGCCTGTGTCTCTGACTCTCTGTGTCTCTCATGAATAAACAAATAAAATCTTAAAAAAAAAAAAAAGAATAAGAAAAGCATGGCACCAAATTCACCAACTAACCTAGGAATTGAAGAGCTCAAAAGAAGACACATGGAGGCACATGGAGGCACATGGAGAATACACCATAAACCAAGGAAATTTATTCCAAATACCTGAACTTGAGGGTGAAGGGGCTTCTCTAAAAGACTGAATAAGGGATAGCGGACACAGTCGCCATATTAGTTTTGATCTAATGAGAACCAGTCCAGAGGTAAATGGAATTTTTTTTCCCCTACTATGTGCTTCTTGATCCATTTTAAGGTATTCAACATCTTCCCAGCCTAAATGTCTTCTCAAGAGGGGCCTGGACCTCCTCATGGAGATGATGTAACTTTACCTGGTAACCTCACTCAGAAGCACTGCCTTTTGAGGCTTAGCTGCATGACTGAAAAGGCTTGATTACTTTGGAAGGGATCTAAAGAACAATTCACAGAGCGGGGACTTCTTTTTCCTTGTAAGTATGAGATCTCTGCATAGACATGGCCACCATGGAAGAGAGACACAGGTGAGAGGTAAATAAGGGTCATCGAGAGAACAGAGAGCTGGAACCAGTGCAGGCACCCTGAAGGCACCAGAAAGTGACATCAAAAAGAGGGACCAGATGTTCTTAGCTTCCATAAAAGATACAATAAGAACAGAGTGGGCTTACATCATAGTGTGATAAATTTCAAACAGTCTATGAGGAACGCCTTTCTGATTGCTTAGTTGAATGGGTGATGGCTGGAGGTTGCAGAACTTCCCTTAATGGATCGGCTTAAAAACAGGTTATATTCACCTCTGTAAAGAACATCCAGGAGCATTACATATCTTTCTCATTCCTCCTGCCCATGAGAAAAGAGAAAAGTCACAGAGCTGTAAGGCTAGGCCACGGAAGACTCCAGCTGCTGGGGAGTTCGATGAGAACCAGTGGATAAAATGGTTTGGAAAAGGTAAATAAAGCATTTTACAATTTGGGGGTATCATTTATCTTCCAAAATGGAGATATCCCACCCATCAAGGTCTTTGATCCTCAAGATATGCCACTTCCAGGGTTGCCATCCTATATTTTCATGGCCTAAAATTTTGAGTAGGGTATTTGGGAGTATCTATTCTATGGAACTAAACTCCAAATGAATAAAGGAAAGAACTCAGTTTAGTTCCATGCAATTTATTTAAAAGCCCCAATACAATATAAAAGCAGACTGGACCATTAATGTTACTCCCTCGGGTTTGCAATATTTCATATGTCTAGTTTAAGAACACACTTAAATCTAAGGGTATTCCTAACTGCTCATGTGAAGTTTTAGAGACTATTTGATAGTAACATATATTTAGTGGTCAGCTTGGAGGATAATATTGGCTTTTCTTTTTTTTTAAGATTTTATTTATTTATTCATGAGAGACCCAGAGATAAAGATAGAGAGATAGAGATAGAGATAGAGAGAGAGAGAGAGGCAGCGACACAGGCAGAGGGAGAAGCAGGCTCCAGGCAGGGAGTCCAACGTGGGACTCGATCCCAGGACTCCAGGATCAGACCCCTGGGCTGACGGTGGTGCTAAATCGCTGAGCTACCTGGGCTGCCCAATATTGGCTTTTCTATTTACGTAATAGTTTGCACTGTGTTGTGAATGTATGTGTGTCTGTGTGTGCATATTCTAATCAGGGAATTTCAAAGTATATGGTTATACTTCTTTATGAAAATTTTATTTATTTAAAAATTACTTTAGAAGCACAGAACATAAATAGGAATGTATGTTAAATTTAGGTCATTAAGGCAATGCACTGTTTTTTTTTTGTGTGTGATTTTTATTGCAAAAAACAGTATTTTCATGTTCAGTCTGACTCCACAGTGAGTACTCAATTTCCCAATTTGCTAATGCTTTCTGGGTAGAACCGGGCATCTTGACTCAGCAACTAAAGAGAACATGTAAACTCTACGTTCTTTCATTGAAATGCTGAATATCTGAATAACATGCCACTGTTTATGAGCACACAATGCAGTTTCCTTGTTCTCAACAGTAAAGTGAATCTGGTGGCAGCTCAGGATCACTTGATGTACACACAATTTTAAGGGATCCTGCGTTCTTTCTTTATGTGGCTCAGTATCAAATAGTCCATTTGTTCCTAAGCATCAATGTATGAGTGAATCATAATAGATCATTTGAAATTTGGAAAGTATGGGCAGTTCTCCAACTGGTCTGACACCTGACTTGAATATTTAGGCATCAGAAAAACTTTGTTTCCTGAAGTCTACCTCTGCTGCAGTGGCATTATGAGAGCTGTTTGTAAACTCTCACTTCTGGTACAGAAGAAAGGGCAATGATGTAACAGAATGCACACCTTATAATATTGCTGTTAATTCTGGGTGTTCTATAAAAAGCAAAAAAGTGAATGTAGTTTTTCTCTATACAACTATGTTCCAGCAGTCCCTATAGAACATGGTTACCCACAGTAAAAACTTCCAGATCTAAACCTGACCAATCCTAAAGACCATTACCTGCATTCGCTGGTCTTACTACCTTTTACCTTTGTTTTTGGTTAATTTGCTCCTCTTAACTTGCTGTACGTAAAATATAGTTTACCTCCCTAGGACTCAGTAACAGGATTAGAATATTTTCCCTCTTTCTCGTCCCTAATCTTTTAAGCCATAGGTAGGTTCAATAGCTGTTTCCAAACACATTCTCATCGACCATCATCTAGAAACACTCAATTCACCATGACCTTTAAATTGAGAATGCTCTTAAATTAAACACCAAAGAGGGACAATTACTGAAAATCAATCCCTGGCATTTCCTAATTGTGGAACAATTTTCCATGTCAGAGTCCCTGTTTCTATAGACTAATTCACATTTTTATTTCTCATTTTTAATTCTATAGTTACAGATTCATTCCCCACTAACAACTACTCTTATAAAATGCTCCAAGTTTTCTTCTCATCTTTTGCTCCCTAATCCCATGCACAACACATTGGCAAGGCACAGGTTTAATTACAAAGCATACTAACAAAGGTCAAAATCCAACCAAAGCTTCTACTTGGAGATTAATTAAATAAATTAAGTTAATCATGATTGAATTAATTAAATGATTCATTTAAAATAAGAATGACATACATTTCAAATATATATGTAAAGGTCTACATATTTAAAATTTTAAAGAACAAAATGCTGGGACATCTGGGTGGCTCAGTGCTGAGCGTCTGCCTTTGGCAGAGTATGATTCCAGGATATGGGATCGAGCCCCACTTTGGGCTCCCTGTGAGCCTGTTTCTCCCTCTGCCTATGTTTCTGCCTCTCTCTCTCTCTCTCTCTCTCTGTGTGTGTGTCTCTGTGTGTCTGTGTGTCTCTCATGAATAAATAAATGAATCTTAAAAAAAAGAACAAAATGCAAAAAATCATACTGAATACAAGTAGGCTGATAGATTAGATATAGAGAGAAGGGCCTAATGATACAAAGTTGTGTTTTTTTAAAAGATTTTATTTATTTATTTACTTAGAGTGCACACATGAGTGGTGGGGAGGGGCAGAGGGAGAGGGAGAGAGAGAAAGACTCTCTAGCAGACTCCAAGCTGAGCATGGAGACTGACATAGGGCTCCATCTCACAACCCTGGAATCCTGAGTTGAGCCAAAATCAATAGTTGGGTGCTCAATGACTGAGCCACCCAGAAATCCAACAATAGGTTTTATATACCAATAAATTTGAGAGTTCACAATGGATGAAATAACATAAACACATTTAAAAAAGCTGTACTGTCAAGTAAAGATCAATTATTCATCTAATGAAGCAGACATTAATAGTGGATGGTTAGAGTCTAAATTTATCTGAAAGAACATACTTATTAGCATGCATCCCAACTTAAGGATATAGCTTATCTTTTATATTGAATATTTACTATATGACAGGCAGTGTGTTAATAATTTTATTTAAGTAACCATTTAATTCTCACAACACTATGAGGGTGGGGTATGTTTATGCTTAACAATACAAGGATTAGGGGCAGTGACCCACACACACACGCACAGCTGAAAATCTGAATATAACTTTTGACTCCCCAAAAACTTAACAACTAATAGCCCACTGTTGTTGGAAACCTTACCAATTACATAAATAGTCGATTAGCACATATTTTGTATATTTTATACACTGTATTCTTACAATAGAGTAAGTTAGATAAAAGAAAAATGTTATCAAGAAAATCTTAAGAGAAGTACAGTACTGTACTGTATTTATTGAAAAAAAATTTTGTGTATAAGGAAACCACACAGAATGTATACTAATTCTACTGAAAAAGTACTGGGAGCTTAGATAGATTGAGTAAATTGACAGTGCCAGAGTCTGGAGGTAAACTCAACTTTACCCAAAGTCCAGAACTCTGACTGACTTGTCACCTTTGTAAAGTTCAGGACTGGCCTTTGGCAAAGTTGCTAATTAAATGAACACTTAGACAAAGAAACTGTACTCTTCAACAATGTATCAAAATTCCTTTGAAAAGGAAGTTTCCCCCAAATCTCCAATTTTTCTTACCAACCCATTCTACTAGAATGAAGTGAACTTCAGCATTACTTCTTAAAAATACTTTATAATTCAAATAGAGATCAAGCGGAGAAGAAAGTGTTCAGTTACAAAGGAGCAGAGAAGTTAAGAAAGAGTAAGGGAATAGGCTTTTGAAACTTTCCGGTCTTGTGGACTTCTCTTTGGGGTTCTTACAGAGCTCCCTTTATAAACCTGGCTTTTTCCAGCACTTCACTTCTGCAATTATCAATGTTATTATTCACATCTATGAATTTAATTAAAACTATATGCTCTCACACTTCTGCTTCTGGCCAATAGGGAGTAACTGGGTACCAAATTAACTCTCCCCCCTAAAAGAAACCAAATGGGCAAAATAAATGAAACAATGCCTTTCAATTGTATATCAGGCAATGATCCCTGAGAGATGTTTTCCAATTAGGTGAGTCCCCCCCTGGTGCTGAGCTGGCTGTCTTGAGAGTTTCCAGGCTGCAGTTTGGAAAGGGAAATCCTGGAACTCCAGCAGCTCCCTATGTTGAGGAGATGGAGCTGAGAGTTTGGGGAGAACAAGGAGGCTAGAACACATAACAGAGTTCCAAAGAGGGAAGATCTACTTTGAAAGAGAATCCTAGGTGGTTCCCTTGAATATTCAATAGGTACAGATCACACACATATGAGGTAACTATCCAAGGAAAGTGCCATGCAATAGGATGAAAGAATAGTGCCTGACATTCACTCTGGACCAAGAACAGTGTCTATTTCCACCATCTAGACTGGAACAACTCTAGCAGTTGGGGAATAGTTGGTCCTGGATTGAGTAACTGCTCAGGACCCAGCTAACAAATCATAAAAGCAAGACACAAAAGGATCAAACAGTTCCAGATGAATTAATGGCACTCCAGGAAAAAAAACCTCAAGAATATTAATAGAAATACAAACATATCTAGCACCCAACTTGTTAAAATCCACAATATCTGGAATTCAATCAATCAAAGATTACCAGGCATGTAAAGAAGCAGAAAAACCCAACCTATGACAGATTACCCCACAAATGGCACATTAGAATTCACACACAAAGACATTAAAATATTAGTCTAAGAACTTAAAAGCTATCTTAATAAATGGAGAGATATATCTAATGCATTGGACGGAAGACTGGATACCATAAAGATGTCAAACTCCCCTGATTAATCTACAGTTTCAATGCAATCCCAATCAAAATCCCTCCTGGCATGTGTGCGTGTGTGTATGTGTGTGTGTGTAGAAACTGACAAATTGATTTTGAAATTTATGTAGAAATGCAAAGTACCTAGAATCTGTAAAATACTTTAATAAATGAACAAATCTGGATAACCAACATGACTTGCTATTAAGACTTATTGTAAAGCTATAATTATCAAAACAATGTGGTACTGTTACAAGGTTAGACAAAGCGGATCAATGGAACAGGATAGAAAGGTTGTTAATAGACACCCATATGTGTGGACAACTGATTTTTGACAAAGGTACTGGGGTGATTCAGTTGAAAAAGAATAATCTTTTCAACAAACGGTGCTGCTATAATTTGATATCCACATGCAAATAAACTTTGATCCATGCCAATTATGACAATATGGATAACAGACCTAAACTATAAAACCCCAACCTGTAAAGCTTCTAATAGAAAAAAAGAAGAGAAAAATTTCGTAATCTTGGATTAGGCAAAAATTTCTTGGCTGTTACACCAAAAGCATGATCCATAATAAAAAAACAAATTGACAAACTGGACTTCATCCAAATTAAAGTCTCTTCCTTTGAAAGACACTGTTAGAAAACTAAAAAGATAAGCCACACACAGAGAGAAAATATTTTTGTAAATCTGATAAAAGACATGTTACCAGAGGATAGAAATAATTCTCAAAACTCAGGAATAAAACAGTTCAGTTAAAAAAAATGGTTGGGGCACCTGAGTGGCTCAATCAGTTAGGAGTCCAACTCTTGGTTTCAGCTCAGGTCATGGTCTCAGGGTTATGGGATTGAGCCCCGTGTCCAGCTCCATACTCTACATGGAGTCCTGCTTACTATTCTCTCTCTCTCATAAATAAATAAAACCTTTAAAAAATGGTAAAAGATGTGAATGGACCCTTTATGAGGGAAGATATAAAATGGCAAAAAAGCACATGAAAAGATGCTCATCATCATTAGTCATTAGGAAAATGCAAATTTAAAATACTGCCACATACTTATTATAATAGCTACAATTTAAAACACCACTTGCCAAGCACTGACAGAGGTGTGGAGGAACTGCATCCTCATACACTTCTCATGGGAATGGAAAGTGGTGTGCTCACTTGGGAAAACAGTTTGGCAGTTGCTTAAAAGGTTAAACATATATTTACCATACGACCTAGCTATTTCTTTCCTAAATATTTACCCAGAAGAAATTAAAGCTTGTATTTATAAAGATTTGCACACAACTGCTCATAATAGTTTTATTTTTAATAGTCCCAAACAGAGAATGGCCCAAACGCCCACTGACGGGTAATTGGAAAGCCATCAGTGATATATGTATACAACGGAATGAATGAAAAGGAATGAAGTGTTGATACATTCTACAACATAGGGAACCGTAACAATCTCAGTAACGTATATCTCAATATCATTATGCTGAGTGTAAGAAGACAGGCAAGAAAGAGTATATACTACATTATTATTCCATTATATAACATTTTAGGGATGGCAAAGTAACATACTTTGACAAAAAGCACATCATTTGTTGCCTACAGAGGCAGAAAGGGAGGCAAGTGTGTGAGAAAGAGATTACTAAGGGGAATGAGGGAAGTCTTGAGGGTGGTGGAGATGATCATTATCTTGATTGTGATGGTGGCTTCACAGGAGCATACAGATGCCAAAAATGATCAGATTGTACACTTTCAATACACGCAGTTATGTCAATTAAATTGTTTCAAAATACAATTTCGAATTCATTGGAAAACTTTAGAAGCTTTTACTGGACATCATATTACTTTTCCTGAGAGATCAGCAGTCATGAGTCTTTCTAATCTTCCTTTGGTTTCCATCCACGAGTCATTATGAGCTCTTGGACTGTGGCTGGTATCATCACCACAAACCCACATTCCCAAAGGTCTTCAAACATTTTTTCCATCTTCCTGTCTAATTACATTGAAGATCGAGCCCTTGCTTATGTTCCCAGCTCTCCTCTGCACTATGATGCCCGACTATACTAACTCTCTGCATTCTCTTAATGCATCATACTTCACCTTGGCTGTCAGCCTTCTTCTTGGAACTTCTGTATTTCTGCGGACTTTTCATCAACCCTCTTTTGTCCTGGGCTGATTCCTACACATTCTTTAGTCTCAGTCACATGTTATTTTCTTGGGAAACTCTAAGTATTTCTCCCATCAAAGTTTTCCTAAGTGATGCTGACACAAGACCCCTGAACTTTTCCTACCAGCCTTTGCCCCACTGAGTTTTATTTACTTGTTCAGTCGTCAGTATTCCTCTAGGATATAAGACGACCTTGATCTGAGCTGAATGGGAACCTGATATGAGGAAGAGAGAACAGAGTTGACTGGCTCCACATTTCTCCATTTATCCAGAAAAAAATTAAGGACATGTTTCTGACTAAAGCCAAAACAATAATAGGAACAAAACCACATTTATTTACTGTCTTTGAACATAAGATAATAATAAATTCAAAAGGCATGATGAGCTTTCTTATTGGGCATTTATACCATTTATACTTGGGACATTTTGGCCTTAAGAGATTTTTCCTGTGGAAGGAAATTCTGAAGCTGAAATTGCCATAAACCATACAATTCTCTAAATTCAGCATTACTGTGTCTTAGCTAGGCAGGGATGAAACAAAGTTCCAAACCAAGTGGGGACCCTCGAAAGAAATTCTAGGGAAGGAAACATTCCAAATTAGAGAGTCTATTTACAAGGTCAGGATGCAGTAGCTGACTGCTTAGCCTTTGTTGGTTTGTATACACACAGTATTTCCCAAAGAAGCAACTTTCCTCTCATAGAATTGGGTAGGAAATCTCTTGATTTATTACATAAATCTACAAATCCATCGTTCTTATAAATGTATATGTTGATCTGTAAGTGGTTAAGAAAGGTGATAGGAACTGACATAACCAGAGTAGAAAATTTCTTCCCCATATTCTAACCACTCCTTCTAGCTGCTCTCTGGTCAAGAAAGAGTCCTGCCTGTGGATTAAACAGCAGCATTACTCAGCCTCAAGCAGAGATGACTGCAGTTTTCATTTTTGAAACAGAGTTTCCATTATTTGCCTCCCTGCCATTTGTGGGTAGTTGGAACATGTTTATCCTTATACTTACTCTAGTTCCCAGAATTTCTTGGAGTAAATAAAAATGAAACATTAAAATAAAGTTGCTTGTTTGGGGTCTTTTTTTGTTTTATTTTGTTTTTATATCTTAGCTGTGGATTTCTGATAAACATTTTATTTAAAGCATAACCTTTCAAATAAGCTAAAGAGTATTCATAAGAAGTGTTTTTTCCTCCATAGTATCCATAGTTTTTTCCTTTCTTTCTAACCTATCATAAAATTATAAATCACTAGACTATATTCTCTTTAGTACCATAATCAATTTCTGATAATTAGCTAAAAATTTAGGGGTATGTCTTAGCTACCATTGACCAATGTGATCGATATGTACAAAATATATCTTAAGTTTTGTCCAAGGTAATTATGATGATGCATGGTTGCTGCATATACTTATTTATATATAAACTTATTTATTTGTATTTATTTATATATATACTACAGAAATATACATATATTTCATATAAATTTAGAAGTTAACACTTCAAGGTGTATTTCAACTTAGCATCTTTATTCTACTTCTTAAACATATTATGGAAACAGAAATACCTTCCTTCACAAATAGGATGTATCTCAAAGAAAGTATGGGAAACGTGAACATTATTTGTTTAGGAACTTCAAGTGGTAGTCAGTGGGAAATGAATTTTTAATAAGCTGCATACAGTAAGACCAGACATGGAGGGAGTGACAAATCAATGGTATTACTGCTTTTCTACTTATTTTAGTGTAAGTTATTGCTAGAATTAATTGCAATAATTCTTTTATTTTTCCAGAATAATCTACTCATCTAAGCTTATACAGTTTACTATAAATGTACATTTCATTTTTCAGTTGTCTTTTAAACCTAAATAAGAAATATAAATATCTTATTACTAGACACACAAGAAAATTGAAACAGTAAAATGTCATTCCAAGAAAAGAATATAGAAATTCTATCAGAATTAGTGAAAAAGATAAATTTTGGGGGCTTCAGAAGTAGATGCAAGGTGGAAATAACCCGTGTCCATCGACAGATGAATGGATAAACAAATGTGGTGTATACATACAAACAAATAGTATTCAGCTTCAAAAAGGAAGAAAATTCTGACACTTGATACAACATGGATGGAACTTGGTGACATTATGCTAAGACAAATAAGCCAGCCACAAAAGGGCAAATACTATATGATTCCATTTATATGAGGTGCCTAGAGTAGTCAAAATCATAGAGGCTGAAAGTAGGATGGTGGTTGCCAGGAGTTGGGCGGAAGAGGAGAACAAGGTGTTAGTGTTTAATGGGTATGGAATTTCAGTTTGGGAAGATGAAAAATGTTCTAGTGACGATGGTTGCACAACAGTATGAATGTACTTGATGCCACTGAACTATACACTTAAAAATGGTTATAATGGTAAATGTTATGTTATGTATACTTTACCATAATTCAACAATAAATGTGCAATCTAAGCATAAAATGTAAAAGCTATAATACTTCTACCAAGAAAGCATAGGAGATCATCTTCATCATGTGTAGTTAGGCAAAGACTTCTAAGACCTGACCAAAAGCGTGACTCATGAAGAAAAGCGGATACCCTGAACTTCATCATAATAAATGCATTTTTCTCAGCAAAAAACACCTTTCCCTTTTAAATACTCCCTAAGAAAGTGAATTTTCCTGGTTTCTCTGCTTTGCTTTGCTTGTGAGTCTTCTTACCCTGGGATTCCTTTCTTGGTCTTTTTAAAATCTTGGGTCTCATCTAAATTGGGGGCATTCACTGTGAGCTCTTAAGTGGAAAATCTGCACATCCCAGGACTTCTCATCTCCCAGTTGGGCTGTTCCTGGATTTACATGGCAGTGTCCAAGTCAATGCACCCATACAACCATTCCTGACACTGTTCCATCCTTACCTCACTGATGCCACCCTTCTGTGTCCAAATAATTCTTCCCATCACCTAAGCCACACACTTTTGCATTATCTATGATTGTTCCTTCTCCATAATTCCTCAAATTCATCCACTTACAGCAGGTCCCCCCTCATCTATAGTTTCCATTATCCGCCATCAACCATGATCCAGAAGCAGATGACCCTCCTTCTTATTTATTGTCAGAAGGTCAGTGGTAGCCTATTGCTACATCACAAAGCCCATGTCATTCTCTTCATTTCATCTCATCACATCGGCATTTCATCCTCTCACATCCTCACAAGAAGAAAGGAGAGAACAGTAAAGTATTGCGTGAAAGAGAGGGGTCATATTCATATAACCTTAATAGAGTATTTTGTTACAATTGCTCTATTTTATTATTGCCTAATTTATAAAGTAAACATTATCATAGGAATTTATGTATGAGAAAAAATATGGTCTATTTGGGCTTGGTGCCATCCGTGGTTTCCGGCATCCACTGGAGGTCTTGGAGTGTATCTTCCATGGATAAGAGGAGACTTCTATACTGAGAGGGTCACTCACGTCTCTCAGTAGTGTGGTGTTTCTCAGTCCTAGATGTGCTTTAAAATCAATATGGGACTTTAAAAAACTGTTGAAGCCAGGAGTCCACCCTAAACATTCTGATTTAATTGGTCTGGGGTTGGGTCCAGGCTTTGGCCTTTCTTAAAAGCTTCCTGGGAAATGCTGGTGTGCAGCAAAGGATGAAACCCCCTAAGAGTGGGCTTAAGAGTCGAACATATTTAAAAAAAAAAAAAAAGAGTCGAACATATTTATGTGGCAGTTTAACCCACATGAACCCTAGATCCTCGGCCGTACATGGGGATTTTACTTTCAGCCTCAAGGGCTAAAAACTTAAAATTTCTACTAATAGATGGTAGGTACTCAATGCATACTAGTTCTCTGTCACTTCAATTTTCTAATTTGTAAAATGGGAATAAAAGTACTTGCTTTACAGGCTGCAATGAGCAGAAGCAAAATTCTAGCAAGCTAACTCTTTCTACCTTGCCAAGATTCAGTTTCAATGCTGCACATGAACCTTCTCTCCCTATCCCCTCTTCCTATGCATTTCTACTGCTGCCATGCTAGTGCTTGCGCCATAGCAATGTGTCTGCTAAGCTTTGTGGGACCCAGGAAATTTAACAAAAATCCCTACCCTTGGACAAGTAGAGCAGGACTAACTCCATTTTGTGCTGCACCCACCACCTCCTGTATGACCCCCATATGACCTGCTTATTGCTTAAGGTGCTCCCCCACCCTAGTCAAGCCTCTGAGCACACCCTTACCGGAAATCGGCTCATAAAAATGTAACCCCACCTTGTGCCCACCAAAACTGAGCACCAATTCCGACCAGAGTGATAGGCCAGTTCAAATGGTCACTATAGGGTAAATTGTGATTCAACTGGCCACCTGCATGCGGACTGACATGACTGTGCAACTTTCTATGTGTGTTACAATCCCATTGGCTACTGGCCCCTATAAAGCTGCTATGCCTCTTAGCCTCGGGGTCCAAGTCCCTGTTCCTCTGTGTCGGGTATACTTGGACCCAAGCTTGAGCTTGTAAATAAACCATCGTGTGTTTGCATCGGTGTCGGCTCCTTGGTGGTTTCTCGGATTCGCAATGTTGGGCACAACAGCTTCTACTCCTTGGCCAGATTCAAAGTACTAAGGCACAGCTCCCATCATGTCATTACTCTGTTTACCACTCTCCACTAGCTCTTCACTGGCCACCAAAGTATATGTTCCCTGTGCCCTCATCGGGAAGGAACCAACTATTCAAGCCAGCCTTACTTCCTGTAACTGCCCCCTACACTCTCTATATACTAGATAACACGGATCCTCAACCTTCCATCAGCATGTGGCACACTTTCTGCTTCCTCTATGCCCTCACATTCTCAATTCTATCAAAAGTCTACCTGATTTTAATCACTCTTTCTTAATGCACTCGTCATTGATTGGATGATACCATGGCTTTCCTGGGGTCATTCGAGTGCTGGAAGGGCCTTTTCCATCAAGAAGCTCTCCTGGTCTATCATGACATGTAGCAGAATCACCCTGACTCAGTCTTCACATCCCAGAGTTGAAACTCCCAAGTTTATCAATCTTTAGTTTTTGACTTTTAATCAGTGTCCTGGCTTAGAGCATCATCTCCCTGGGATGGACACTAGATAGAAATATTTCAGTGGGGAAAGAGGACCAACAGCCACTGTGTATCTTATGGCCACTCTCTAGACTGCTTTCCTACCCTGCAAATCAGATCAGTAGATAAAAGCACTGCTGCTCACATCCTGAAGCCTTCTCAGGCTGGCAGATAGAATCAACATTCCCCTGGCTGTCATCCTAAGTCTGTTAGCCTGGCCCAATTCCTTTCTACCACTGTGTCTCTCTGCACGACCACTGTCTCAGTCTCTGGACTTGAGCCAGTAGACTGATTTGCACCTTTGTGGCCTCTCTCACCCCCTCAGCTCTGCCCATGCAGGCTCCCATTCTTGTTTCAGGACTGAGCTCAGGACTCACCTCTTTAAGCTCAGTGGCACTGGCTTCAGAGGGTCACACACCCAAGGTGCTCCCATGGCACCCTGGGTTCGTTCCTTTCAAGGCGCTTCTTGGACACACAGTAAAACTGTGTTGAGCTTCCACCTGCTTCTCAGCTGCTGCAATGCTGGGATGCAAATCTTATTTACCTGTTCTAACACTGGATTGGCACATGTGAAGAAATCAAGAAACAAAAGACACAGGAGAGAAAGGGAGTTTTCTAATCTATGCCTGTAGTGTTTCAGATGGCTCGTTTCTCCTATTCTTCTACTTTAGTGAAATGTGAAAATAGCCAGAAAGAGAATGGTGTTAAATGCTATTTTAGAAAAATTAGGAAAGCCCAGAAACAATATCTTGTAGAAAAGTTATAGTGAAGAAAATTACAGAAATGTTCATTTTCCATACCATGGGTATTACCTATTTCTCATAAATTGTTTAATTTTTCATGTTTTCTTGTTAGTCTTCTGTATGTATTTGGTAGATATAAAGCAAGAATAGGTAGTTTAGGTCTAAAAAATACTGATTTCAACTTTACAGTTAATGTCCAGTGGGATGCTGTGCCATCTACTTAAAAAATAACCTCTGGAAAAGTGGTTACTTGTCATTTACATATTTTAATGTTAGCAATAAAATGGAAAGTGGTTAAGCTTAATAAATCTGTATAGTCATAAGAGAAAGATGGAGATTAATTCTGAGTAGGTTGTTGCTACTGCAATCAATAGAGCATATCATAATTGTGCATTAAGGAAACGTCAGTGTGGTAAGGTGAAAGGACAATAGTCATGAAATAAGTGGTCTCTTGGGAGTTAATGAAAAACCCCTTTCTCCAATAGGAGAGGAATGCTTTTTAAAATTTACAGTACCATATGGACACTCAGGCATATGGATGGCTTGTAGATGCTTTACATCAAAGTGTTATTTTTACATTTTCAACATAACAAATATACTAAACAGGTGCTTTAAAATGTCACACGTTGAACAGCAGTAATTTAATTAGCATAAAAACTCACTGTTCTTACTAGTATCACTGAAATATTAGTGGAACAGAGATATTTTATATGCGATATGCTGAAGCTATGTATTTATAAGTGGTTTCTGATTTTAATGAGTATTTTTTCTCTCGTTCTTGAAATCAGAGTCTCAATTGCAGTGACCTAATTATTCTTCAGTGTGACAATGGATCAGTCTTTATTATCCACCCCTTTGTCACTGACTGCTGCTCTGTTTTAACCAAGCAAAGAACCTTCCTATTGGATTCAAACTTACAATAAATCAGAAAGGATTCTGCTGCCTACTTGCTCTTACATTTATAGATTGGAAGTTCTCCTTTAAAAATAACACTGTTCTCTCACAGCCTAAATATAACCTAAATATTAAAATATTTTTAAAAAACCAGTAAATATTTTATATCTCACTTTTGATATATTTTGTCCTCATTCATTGATATATTTTAAAAGTTTCTATAATTGTGTCTAGCATTTGTATTAAAAAGTGTTTCTAGCTATAAATATGACTCTTCCTAATAATACAGAAAAACTATAATGATATAATTTTTAGTGAAAGGAACAGAATATGAAATTGTGCACAGCACAATACATGAGCTACATTTTTAAAAGATTATGAATTTTATTTTTTCATTTTATTTTTTATTTTTTAAAGGATTTTATTTATTTATTCGTGAGAGACAGAGAGAGAGGCAGAGACATGGGCAGAAGGAGAAGCAGGCTCCCTGTGGGGAGCCCGATGCGACACTTGATTCCAGGACCCCAGGATCATGTCCCCTGAGCCTAAGGCAGATACACAACCACTGAGCCACCTAGGCGTCCCAAGAGTATGAATTTTAAAAAAACTTTAAAAGTGATTGTGTCTGATGATAGAGTAGGAGGCATTTGTTTTATAACTTCTACTCAGTATTTTCACATATTTTTAATTGAATTCTATAACTTCAAAATGAATGTAAATATTAAAAATTTACAAAGAATAGTATTTTTCATTTTATTTCTATCACAATTACATAGATTTATAAGTATTATTGGGATAAAAAAGAGAAAAGTAATAGAAAATTGAAAGAGTCTCTGTGGATGCGGGATATTTCTGGACTAGTAAGGCTGCATCAATAATATCACTCATTTAATTGTTCCTTCAACAAAAACTAAGTTTTCTAAATCATTATAATAACAGTAATAACTAGAATACAAATAACTCTTCCTGTTTTAGATTTTAAGCAATGGATTATCTCATTTAACCATTAGAACAACTTTTTAAGGCAGATATTAATTTCATTATAAAAGAGAAAATAAGCCTCAGAATGATGTACAAGCTTGCTTGTCAATATTGGAGTTGGTCTACAGAGTCCACACAGCTGTCAATGATGCTACCCTGCCAGACAGGCCAAGTGCAGTGCTGGAACGTGGTAATTCCACGTGAAGGCCCTGTCTCTGCCCCCAAGAAAGTACATAATCTAAAGCTATAGTTTCCAAAAGAACTTTTAGTGATGATGGAAATGTTGCACATCTGTGCTGTCAATCATGGCTCCTGAACACCTGAAGTGTGAATTTTAAATTAAATTAAACTTAATTTAATTTTATTATTTAAAAATTTTTTTTAAAGCTTTATTTACTTATTTTAGAAAGAGAGAAAGAGAGTGCCAGAGTAGCAGGGAGAGTCAGAAAGAGGGAGAAGGTGAGAAGCAGACTCCCCACTGAGCATGGAGCCCAGTGCCAGGCCCCTGAGATCATGACCTGAGCCAAAATCAAGAGTCAGACACTTAACAGACTGAGCCACCCAGGTGCCCCAAGTTTTATTTAATTTTAATCAATTTATACTTAAATAGCTAGGTATTAGTGGCTACACTATTACATATCTCAATTCCAAAGGCTGAGGCAGATATAAAGTGGCATTTATAAAACAATATTCCAAGAACTAATAATATGTTTAAAAAATAAAATCGTGATCAATAGGCTCTTGGAAAAGGTGATCTTGCTGCTATTGCCCTGTGTATACACTGCTTTCTAAGAATAGTTAAGTTTCCCACTTGAACTGGGGGTACAGCTTTAGCTGTTTTTAAATTAAAATAAGTGGCATTTGAGTTGTCAGGATATATCTTTATTTCTGTTCTCATGAGAATTTACTAGAATCAATTAATCATTTTAATTAATTTTAAATGATTGCTCATAGCAGCTTTTTTTTTTCCAGAGAAAAAGTATATGTAAATATTCTTTGTTTCTCCCTCAGAATACTTAGTAATGTACCAAGATGGGAACAAATGCTCCAAGTGGAAACTTTGATGCTAAGATAAGCTCTCAGGGTAAAATGCTGTTCTTTGCTCTAAGTGAGCAAATGCTACATGTTAAAAGGAAAATTATGGGCCATTAAGGCATGCATTTAGTTTAATTAATATTAAGTCACAAGACAAACCACAAGACTCAAAAATTTGAGTGAAGACCAGAGACTATAAAATCCTTAACACAAGAAGCCAAACATTTCTCCTGTTATTTCTTTTAATTTATTGTATTTGATTTGCTGGCTCCATTAAATATCACATTTTCTCCTAAAATAATCTCAGGATTTCCACGCATTAACTATTAAGCCTTTTACAAGAATTATGTATGTAAAACATCTAAGGTAATGCTAAAAGCTGGATTAAAAAAATCACTCTAAAAGCCAAAAATTACCAAGATATTTTAAACTCCTTTGGAATAAATACAATATAAATAAATAACTTTATAGAAAACATTAGAAAAATTATTCCTTCTAAGTAAAATTATCACTCTTACTAAGCAGTCAGTACTTGGTGGAGATTATTAGATTTCAATCCACTTTCTGGGTAGGCTCCTGAGTAAACGGCACCATGATTAAGCACAACCCAGTTCAGAGTATTTGTCTGCAAATATTTTACAACTAAAGATGACATCTATTAGGATGATTTGAATCTAAACACCTGCAAGAAAGAAAGGAAATAATTCCCCATGAAATGTGGTCAGTTGTTCAATTCCTTCGTTCTAAAACAAAAACAAAAACAAAAACAAAGCAAAAGCCAAAGCCTAGCTATTCTTATCTCACCTTTAAAAATAAAACAATAACTTTTGTTGAGCAAAAGTTTTGCTCAAAGATGAGCAAACTCATCTTTGCTTCTTATGCTTGATATCCTCTGAGTCAAGCTAAGTATATAGGTGTGTGAGGTGTGCGTGCGTGTGTGTGGGGGTGGGGGGAGTAGGGAAGACACAGTTTGCTGTTCTACAAGAATTTAAACACCCTAAGAACAATGTATCAGCCAGACTTCTGTAACGGCTCTAATTATACTGTACTTCTATGTGCCCCGTTGTAGGCAAGTGTGCCAACCGGCCAAAAGCTGCCTGCTGACAGCCTGGCTCCATCCACATGCATGAATCAGGGAATAAAATAGGATGCTTTCTTGCTTTCTACTGTTACAGATATATTTCTTCTTCTCTCCTCTCTTCTGCTTCCTAAGAGGGCACTTACTTCGTCTAGCAGTAGACATGGGGAAAGAATATTTCTGATTTCCATTGTCTAAAAGACAAACAAGATAGGAAACTGAAAAACCTGTCTTCTGGGACATGTTTTGTTTTGTTTTGTTTTGTTTTTTTGGAGGCGGGGGACATGTTTTAAAAACAGACATGAGGGGAGGTAGTCAGATCACCTGTTTCCCTCAGTCTCCTTGTCTGTTTGTGTCTGTATCTCTATCTTCTAATATCTGTCTCTATCTACAGAAGAGGACATAGGAGAGGAGTCCTCACATGCAGAAAAGAGAAGGGGTCTGACTTCCTTGGGAGTATGAATTCCGCCCAATGATCCACAGCTTCAGATTGATAGAGAGGAGAAATGTGGAAGGCAGATGTCGTGGGGGGAAGCAACAGGCCAGCGTGGTGGTAACAGAGACTAGATGTTGAGAATGGGCAAGCTGTTGGCGGCATAGGGTCTGTTCCAAACGATGGCCGCAGAAAGGTGGACTTCACCCAGGGCAGTGCAGAGTCACCACTGATTCATGGCACAGTTGTGAACATTCGATCACTGGCCAATAGATTATTCTAATAGAAACAATAGATGAGTTGGATGAATCGGGGTAGGAAGCTTGGTTCAGATGGTGCCGTATTGCGCCCGTATCATAAAGTCTTATCTCTCAACAATAAAGAGCACGGATGATAACTTTTGATTCGATGTTGGAATCCTTTTTATGACATTTCTGAAACGTGCCCACTCAGACTAAAAAACACCTTCCAGTGACTGGGAGCTTACAATTTCCCTAGAAGACCCAATCCATTTCTCAGTAGTACTAATTCTAAGATTTGTTCTCCTTCTGAATATAAATCAGTTGCTTATTAAATTTACTTCCATGCGAATCCAAGTTCTTCTGTAGGAAACAACACAGCTGATCTCCACTCCCTCGTTCTCTGGGTGAGGCTTCCAGTATCTTTAGAGAAACAGCCCAGATCCTCCCGTGTTTTCTCCTGATCTGATCTCCTGCAGGCTGAACTGACAAACGTCGTCAGCTAGTCCTCCTAGGGCCTCACTGCCCATCACTATCCTGCTCACACGCATTTGTTCACCGTTATGCTGCCCTTAAAAGGAGGCACCGGGTTTATAGTGCAATGATCCATGCCGTGGCGCGACCGGAGTCGGAGACTCTGAGATCTTACATTGCAACAGGGACCAGTAAGTGTGGCCGTGGCGAACCACAGACACTCAGGAGCAGGGCAGAGCGAGAGGTCAGCTACCAACATACCGCTTTCAGAGCCGGGGGGTGCCTGTGCATTCCATTTTAGAAATCGAGAATCAAGCCAATGCTAGAGCCAAGAAACAGAGAAAAATACCTCACACCCAAGGAATATTTCTCAAAGGAACACAGAGGTAAACGAGTACATTACTAATAATGCAGATGGTGAGCACTTCTGCTCTCGTTCCTACTACAGGAGCAAGATAGACGGATGCTCTGCTGCTTCCCGGCTGGGACCCCGAACATACGTGTTGGGGTTTCTGTCTTTGAAATTGTTGTTTGCAGGTCTGGCAAATCCCCACAGTAGGGTAAACTTCCAAGTGCCCCCACGTCTTTTAAGTACGACATTTTTAGTACCTGATATTATTATTATTATTTTTAATTCTTTTGGCCATTCCTTCACAGAACCCTTAATATCCACAGATGATAACATTCTTAGTCCTTAATGTGTCTGAAGGCTTTAATGCCACAGTTACAAGGAGCTGTGCATCTGCTCAGCTCACATTACTAGGTCCCTATTATGAAAATACACACATTAGCTGTTTTTATGGTTTTTGCTTTCTTGGAGCTGAAGTAGCTCTGGGACCTGTCATTCACCAATATTAAGAGGTTGCCAATGGTAACACAAAATCCAATGCAGCAGATAACAAAAGGCAAAGATAATTTGAATCAGACAATTGCAAGGCTGGAAGACTCACTAGAAGAAGCAATCCTGTCGTCTTCCTAACCTTTAGAATGATTTGAAGTATCTCAAATGTCCCATGGTCTTTTCTTGATGATGAGATTACATGTATTTCTTGGTTTGCTTATTTTTTTGTTTACCTGTATTTTATCACTTTCTCTCAGTGATTATGTATCACTTTTTAATATGAAAAAATAGATTTTTTCATCTTAAAAAATAGATGAGATTTGCTTAGTAATAATAGTTTTATGTTCATTAAAGGAAAAGTCTCCCACAAAATTCTTAAACAGAATTCGGGTCATTTGGCTGGCTAGTTAAAAAGGCAAGTCGATGCTGTTCCTTCTCAAAAAGGCCATGAGAAAACATGGTTGCCACCATGGCCCAGGTCCTGGTCTGCCTGTAGGTGAGCGTGGACGTTGCCCCGCATCAGGGCCAGTCAATGTGTAGGCACCTGCCTGGGTTCAGTGTTCCTGGAGCTGACCCAGAACACCTGTCATGAGGTACACAGCTGGCAGATCCACCGTCTTCCCTCGCCATCCTGTAATCCCCTGGGACTTCCTGCTCTACCTTCCAGCCCAGCAGTGGTTCTCAAAGTGAGAACCCTGCATCAGCACCCACCACATCTTCTGGAAATGTGTTTGAAACACAAGTCACACCGCCCCACCCAAGACCTACTGAATCAGAAACTGTGGGTGGGGGTAGGGCCTAGCAATCGGTTGTTCAGCCGCCCTTCAGGAGACTCTGGTCTGGTCTGGAGACAGAGCTGCAGCCCCTCTTGTGAACTCTGTTCCTAAACCGTCCTGGACGCCCTGCGACAGTCACCACGTTTCTCATTCTCGGTGAGACACAAAGACTGGGGAGACCAGGTTAATCAGATAGCAACGGCAACCTTGTTCCTGTGGCTCTGCTTAGGGGATTGCTGCCAGAGTAATATTCTATTGCCAGGTGTCAGGACTGACAGAGAATTCAGGAATGGGGAAGAACTAGAGGTGTTTTTTGGGCCTCTGCTGTTCCTCTTTATTTCCAATGAGCCACTGGCATAAAATGTAGCTGGGCTGCATTGAAAGCAGCAATGCCAATTTAAAAAAAAAATGTACAGAAATCCTTTTTCTTTGTGTGTGGGTGGCAATTGCTGCTAGAGCTTCACATGGCTATACTGTGAACCAGAAAAAAAAATGCTTTTAGAGGCTGAGCCCTCTTGACCTCCTTCTCCCAAACAAACAAATAAACTGAAATGCTGTGTCTAAGTCCATCTGTCAATGGGCATTTGCTGATACCTACCGTGTTTAAGGGATTTTATGTACAAGGTGTCTCAAGAGGGGGAAAAAAACAAATAAGAAGTCTGTGTACTTAAGGTGTTTTCACTCTGGTTGGGCAGAAAAAAGCTTGAGAACAATCAGAAGGAAATACATTGTTCCAACAAAGTAAAACAAAACACTGCAAAGTGAATCCTTGACTGCTTAGCCAGGCAGCAGGAGGCAGCTGCAAGAGGTTAAGTGCCCAGAGTGAGAGCGCTGATAAAAGATCTGGTTTAGATACAATGAGCAATGGGCAACCACTTTGGGTTCCCGAGCAAGGGAGGGATGAGCTGAAAACCGTATACTATAATTATAGGATTGCACTGAGCGCGAGCTACCTCTTTAGCAAACCCTGGCTCTGGAGGCTGTGTGTGGAGGGTTGCATTACAGGCTTGGCGGGCAGAGACCCAGCTCTTGGGGGGAGCTTTGTCCAAGTAAGGGACAGATGGGAGACCACCACAGAAATAAAACACAGGGTAACTCTGGATCATCATTAGGGCTGTCAGGTGCACAGAACCAGAAGGTGCTAGTGGGTGCTGTGTTAGGATCCATCTGGGGTCTGATGGCACAGTCCATGGGGATAGTCAGGTGGTGAGCAAGTGCATAACAGGGCAGAAAGTGGAAGAAACATGCTCAAGGACACTGGGAAGTGAAGAGAAATGCATTGGTTTCCCTAGTTCATGGATACTTTAATTCTTATTCGTACCTTGTTGGCAAATCAGTATGAGTATCCAGATTTGAACATTGTCTTGTAATAACTGTGATAACCCTGTGAGGTAGACAGAGAAACTCTTTTCCTGAGATGCTTTAAGAACATAAATTTCCTCTGCTCAGTGAATGAAGAGAAGGTCTCCTCTTCCTCAGGAGGAAAAAAAAATTAAGAATACTGCTCTAGTTCATTCTCTGACAAAAGGGCCAGGAAAGTGACTTTGGCAGCATCTCATACTATAAGATAAACTTCCCATGAAACAGGCTAAGTGTATCTCAATCCCTTCACGCATAACTAAGGCTGTTATCAACAAGCCTGGCACTATTCACGATTCAAGAGACGTGCTTATTTGCTTTTTGCTCTGCAGGCTATTTTAACCAGTTTTTGGATTTGGGCTGTATTTATTTTCTGGAAGGGATCTTATCAATTTTTTTCCTAATGGCCAGTAACCACCCTACTATGCATAACATGATGGTGCTACATATTTTGATCCATAGGCAGACATACTTCAGATTTGGTAACATTTCGCACTTTGAAATGGAAATTGTTGTTTTTAATTAAAGAGAAAAAAGTAAAATATGATTTAATTCCAAGTGTGTGTGTGTTAAATGAAATTAAAGGAATTTAACTGTTAAAGCATAAAATGGAGATATCCCTTGAAATATAACTTGTAAATTGTATGACTCATATGATTCGTAGAAGCCTCCTTCATTAGAATCCAGAGTATGGAGTAATTTTAGATTTTTTTTTTTTTCAAAATCTACTCTTTAGTGAATTTAGTATATATATTAAGATAGCGTTAACAGGGCTTTCTAGAAGGCCAATATCTTCCCTAGTACCAATATTTGAGCGATAACCTGGTTTCTTGGCTGAAAATGAAGATACAAAATATGCAGAGGGCTCTAAGGAGTAATGATTTACTTGTTAAAAAAATAAAAGGGAGAGATAAATTTTAAAAGGCTTCTAAGGGCAGTCTCACATGTAGTACGGTGATACTCGAAACGAAAGTGAGGGCAGCCTGGGTGGCTCAGCGGTTTAGCACCACCTTCAGCCTGGAGTGTGATCCTGGGGTCCCGGGGATCGGGGATCGAGTCCCACATCAGGCACCCTGCATGGAGCCTGCTTCTCCCTCTGCCTGTGTGTCTGCCTCTCTCTCTCTGTGTCTCTCATGAATAAATAAATAAAATCATTAAAAAAAAAAAAAAAGAAAGAAACTGAAGTGAATGTTACTCACACGAGTGTTTGAGGCCCTGGGCAGCGGGTTCTGGGTGCCCTGTGTGCCTGGGCTCTGCTGTGATGTCCGTTCAGCTCTCTACCTACTACAATCAGCTGCCTTCTTAGCACTGTTTCCCTGGGTCATGCCTCCCTCCACTCAGTAAATGCGAACAAGTTAAAAGACTTCAAGACACTGCCCAGAAACATAGTTCTTTTGCTTGGGCAGTGGCAGCTTCCATGTGGATCTCAGCTTTTACATATTAAGTGGAACTGCTTTGTCCCCGGGGCTCTCAGCTAAGGATGAAATGAGAAGTTTTTGAAAGGGGATTAGAATAAGACCTTAGTAGCACTTGGTCTAGAAGCTATTTTTCCCCCCACTCAAAATGACAAGGAAATCTGTTTAAAGCACCAAGTGACTACTCCTTCCTTTGTACTTTGGGACACTTGCTTTAAGTCTCACCCTTTGGTGACACAGGTAAGACTAGCCAACCTTTCTGAACCCCATGTAGTTCCAAATTAAACCCTGAGCATCTGCCTCTCCCTTCAACACAAAAGAACAAAACCAAAAGCTCTACTGATTATGTAGAAAGTTTAGGGAAAAAACCCAACAACAACATCAACAACAGTAAACCACAGGTACTCATCATGCCATCCAGGTACAAATACCAGAATTAACATTCTCACATGTGTAGATTTTGCATAATTGTATTCATAATGTATATATTATTATGCAACATCATTTGGTCAATACATCTTGTATCATACAATATTTTTCTACACATTAGGGTTTCAGTAGCTGCAGAAGATTCATCAAAACAGCCCAACACCTGCTGGTGAACTATAAATTGTATCCATCCTTCCACAAACATAAACAATGGTCTAAATAACAAAAGTGAACATAATTCTGGTTACACATCGGGAATTTTCTTGGGATAAAACTCCTAACAATATATTAGCTGGTTTAAGGGTTTTGATCCATTGGCAAATTTATTCCCCAGAAAGTTGGTCCAATTTATCCTATCAGTGATGCTCTTGATTTCATGTATCCTGGACACGGTGAAACATTACATGCATTTAAAAAAATATTTGGCAATTAGATAAAATGGTGTCTTATGATTCTCTTAATTTGGCATTAAGTTGTCTACATTTCCTATTTATTGAATTGTTTGGTCTTAGATTTTTTTTCCCTCCATCTTTCTATTAAAACTATTCTCTATCTGGGTTTTCTCTCCTGACTTTATGCTTTGGGAGATATCTCTCCAGTTTGAGCTCTTAAAACTTTCTTTTTTTCAAAAGACTTTTATCAAGCTTCTCTTTCTCCTATGAACAATCCCCATTTAGGAGCTAACAGTTGTATGTCTGCATGATTAAAGCAAGGCATAAAGACCACTTTTAATCACAAATTCTTCAATTGTTGCATTTTTTTAATGTATGGTGATACCTTTATGCTTTTAACCCTGACCCACTGCTAGTTAGAGCAAGGATTCAGGTAGGGAGACTCCACAAAGGCCCCTAAGCACCCAGATTCAGAAGCTGTCCCTGTATTCACCATTAATCTGCTGAGGGCCCACGGTGTTCCAGACACGGTGAGACAAGACACATGCACATGCCCACATGATCACTAGTGTGGTTTGTAGTTTTACCTGGGTTTTCAGGCCGTAGGCATTTTTCTCTCTAAATTTTAGGCCACAGGTACTTTTCCCACTAAATTTCTTATTCCCCTAAGGTTTTGCAAGGCAAGGGCGTGGAGCATCTGTGTTCTGAGCATGTCTTCCTGGGAAGAGCTTTGCTCTCATTCCTCAGGCTGCAGTTTATCTCTAGTTGTGGATATACTCCACCAGTTTCCTGCCACTCAAGCTATGGATCTGGCATGGGAGGGAGAAGCTACAGGATTTGCTGGCATTGCCATCTTGAAAATAGTGGCTTTCTCGATACTGCTCTGGCGGTGGGCAAGGAGATTGATCTATGGCCTCTGGGTAGTCCCAGATCCTAAGGTCAAACTCAGTGATGGAGAGATGGAAGGACAGACACTTTCTCTCATGCATCTAGAAATGATGAATGGCCTGCTTGAAATTGAGTCTGTCACTTTATACCAGAGCCTCTGGTCATCTTGAAAATGGAGTCACGTGCTCTCCAAAAAAAGAAAATGTGAACACAAGCCTCCTCTGGCTCTAGAATACTGAATCTTTTCTTTCTTTCCCCATTCATGTTCCATGCAAATGCTCCCCGCCCCCCCCCAGATGCTCTAAGGGAAGACCCACTCTTCCCCACTGCCTCAACAGAAGAGACATCAGAAAGGCTCAGCCTATGAATGCCGTCTCCACCAACTCTTCACCTTGCTGCTCCTCAACTTGCAGACTGGACTGCATGTTTCAGAAAATGGGGAAAGCAGATTTTACAGCAACATTTCTATCTTCAGTGATGCTGGGGAAAGTGGAAGTTTTTTCCTGCTAGGTCAATGATGTCTAGCTTTACGGGTACACATCTAGTGCCCCTAAGAAGGACAGGCAGGGGCTAGATTCTTGTTTACCAGGTCTTAACGATGAGACCACAGAGGGGGAGAGTCCTTTTGTGTCAAATCAAGAGTGATCCTGCCTGTTTCTTCTGGGTCCAAGCACACAGCAGCTCTCCCACTGGCTAGCATGCACATGTAGAAATGCAGAAAGACTTAGGTATGACACACCACAAATAACAGGCATATTTCCGTATTTGCAAAAGAGTCCTACTTGAGAATTTTTATAAGCATTCACACTCTCGGAACTACCTGCTTCGTAGGTGGTGCTGGTGGTCATGAGATCAGGAAGCCTGAAGAATTACACTCTGGGTACCTGTGCTCCCATTTCCAATGTCTATTGAAATTTTTACTTACCCGAAGCCTGAGTTGTTTTATCTATTCATCTAATGTAATTTAGTGTCTAGATGCTCAGCCTATAATAATTTTCACTGAGCCTGGACTGCAAGGCTAGGTTTTGTTTTTCTTCCAAGTTTATCACATAGACTGCAGATATATGAGGAGTCCTTCACAATTCTGGGACCAATTAAGTAGGGGGAGGTCTAGAGGTTACCAGAATCCATCTCACAGTGCCTGAATGGTAACATTAATAACTGAAGTTTAATTGTGATAAATGTCCAGAGGATTACATTTTTTTGTCTGACATAGACATTTCAATAATTCAACAACCCACATCTCTGAAATTATAAAGACAGTGGATAGAATAACCTCACACTAGTTCTCCAGATCCTAGATTGATTGAAGGAAGCAGACGTAGGACAAATCAAAGTAAGAGCTACATCACTTGGTGCCAGATAGGGTGAGGAATCAATTACCTTCAAAGATAGTATCAGCTAAATATTTAATGGGTTCACAGATGACAGATGCAAAACTGGATTGCTAAAGGGACAGGGAGGGCAGACACTTAATCTGCCTGGACACAAATAACAAAGATGACACTGTTTTCAGAGTGTCCCCAGTAACCACTGAGGTCTACCACATGGCTCCTCTGGCCTGTTGACAGTGATAGCGCCATCGTACTAACAGTGGAAAGAGCCTGTGGGCTTTCAGGGGGAAGCTACTGTGTACCCCAGTGTAAGACTGCTGAGCCCCCAGGCCTCAGGGACATGAATTAACCTTAACTCTTAGTTTCCCTGCCCATCAGAGCAGATTCTTCTGTTACACATTGAAGTGAGTGTTTGAGGTCATTTTGGCAAAGATCCAGGTACCGTGCCTGGCACCCACTACAATCTGCAGCGACAAGTCCCTCTGCTCCAATCCCCCATTCTTGCTCTTGATTTTTGGATCCACCATATCCCGTCAGAGCAGAAGGTTAACTACAGCAGCTCTGAGGTCTCTTCTTTCAAACGCAATATGCTCCACATTTGTTTTAGCACATTCGATGACCATCGTGCTAGAAAGAGGCAGTGTAGTGTGCAGCCAGAGCGGAGGCGCTGACTTCACTTCACAAATCAGAGGGTGTAAAGTCAGTCCGAGGCTCCCGTCCATCTGCGCCTTGTAAATCTGGATCCCCGCTATGAGACACTCATTCCCAAGGAGAGGGGACTGAAATAAAATTTAGTTCACTTCACATAATAGAAATGACATTTATTCTATGTAAAAATAGCACCCAGGTGGATTAAAAGATGTGTCATATCATCCACTGTATTTCGGGAAACTCTGTTTGCTGTTAAGAATTCCAAGGACCAAAGGCAGGCCTGAATAAATAAAGAGAACA
Organism: Canis aureus; assembly: GCF_053574225.1. Taxonomy (NCBI): domain Eukaryota; kingdom Metazoa; phylum Chordata; class Mammalia; order Carnivora; family Canidae; genus Canis; species Canis aureus. Next base: position 50,771,563 of record NC_135611.1, read on the forward strand.
AATGTGTGCCATAATAAAAATCATTCAATTGCTGCTTGGGAAGAAAAATCTGCCATGGAAGTATCTAATGTGTCATCTGGCACACAGCAGGTGCTTAATAAGTGTGAGTGTCCTTTTTATTCCTTTCTCTAACTAAGGACCGATCCATGTGGTCCTTCTTGACCTTGAATCTGAGACTGTCCCTCTGAGAGCATCATTCAAATATAGCTCTGAAGACAGATAACAAAATCACCACTCACAAATAATCAGTTTAACTAGACAACCCTCCACTTAGTAGATCTACAACAGTCAAATGCTCTTCAAGTGATCCTATGGCACTGGAACTGAAAAACCATGAAGTGGTGTAAGAGATGGATTAAAGACGATAGTAATAAAATAGAAACACAGAGGAGAAAGGGGAAGAAGAGACATGTCCAATATTTCAGACAGCTTTCCCAATCAGGAACCACAATTTTTTTTTTTTCTGAAACTATGCAAACAAAATCTAGGCACCTATTTTTTTCAACAAAGTGATGCTCCTCTAGTTTTAGATCCTAGGTAGTGTGTTGTACATAAGTCTTTCTGCATTTCTACATGTGCCAAAGTTGCAATGCCAATAAGCAGTGGCTGAACAGCCAGCTTATGTGTTCTGGGTATCATTGTCGCTGAGTCAGGCGGATGGTCCTGCCCTCTTGACTTCCATCCTTACCTGGGAGCCTGATTTTGAGTGATCCATAATGGTCTTTTCATGGATCCAAAGAGAGAGGGAGAGGGGAACAGAGAGAGAAGACTGCAGATGGCACACTAGGGTCACAAAGCCTACGGAGCTGCTAGGTAATTGTAATTTCCCCACCACTCGAGTCCTATTTTCTAGTCCAGAAGAAATGCAGAGTGAAAAGAAGGGACAGTCTCACATCACAGTTGTCGAACTCCTGCTGTGCAAATGCATTAGTTTCCTACTGTTATCTTGAGGACTGCCTTCTCCAGGGAGGACAGAAGGGGGAATGTGCAGCATCCACAGGAGCTACAGCCCCTGATGCTCTCATGCTACTACAAGCCCCTGAATGATCCTTGTAATAGATAGCAGGGCTGAATTTGCCCGTGAGAGTCTGCATTACTTTTAGATAACAAGGATGAACTAGAAGCAGCTTAAAATGAAGAAATATATAAACATTTAATTATTGATCAATAAACACAATCCAATCAGTCGTAGAGAAAACCTTAGCATTGCTTGCTTGATTCTCTCCCTTTATAGTCTTTTAAAAACGCTCATTGTGACTCTCCTGTGTTGATGGATCTACTTCAAAGGGAAGGAGAGCTCTAAGTCCCTTCTGACCTGCTGTGTTTGTCTTCAGCAATTTAACCACAGCCATAGGAATGTGGGTTGATGCCTTGGCTTTTATTCCAAACAGACCCTTGTGCCATCCACAAAGGAAGCCAATAATTTTCCAGGAGATTGGCTGGCATTCTGTAACTTACGAAGATGCAGGATGTTTTGTTTCTCTTTGTTAATAAAATTTGGTTTAAACTTGCTGTGGATTACTAAATACTTTCCTCTGAATAACAAGAAATTTTAATAAGGAAATAAAAACTTCTGCACCTCAGAAAATGATCCTGAACATACCATTTTGGTAATCACAGACTTTAAGAAATTTTTAAGTAAATTCATAATTGGGGCCTCAGACATTCGGAAGAAGATGCCCATCATTACTCATTTTTCTGTGCTGACGGGAACTCCCAAGAGCAAAGATCTTTGTCTCATTAAAGTTGGAGGACTTGTGTTTTGACAGTGTTTTGCACATGCTAAAAGACGCTATGAACATTTTTGGCAATTTGCAGAATGTCTCTGTTCAAATTTCTCTCAGGTCTCAGCAGGTGGAGCTAAGAGAATGGAGTTTTTCCTATCAAAATGTAAGAAAAAATGTTATTCCATAGGTACAGAAATTTTAATCATAGAAAATAAACAATTTCTGATTTGGGGCCAATCACAGCAGCTCTTTCTTTAGCTAATCTTGAGTCTCCAACTACTTGGCTTTTTCTTCTTCAAGAAGATCCATTCACAGTGCCCTGTACTGTCCTCTGTAAACCCCGTCCCTGGGATTCCAACCAAATCAACGCTACATCTGGCTAGGTGACATCTCCCCACCTGACTGAAAGCAGAGTGTGTGTCATTACAACCAGAATGTCCATTTTCTGTACAAGCGCCTGAAAAAATACTGTAAATATTATTTTATACTGTCATCAAAGTAATAGGTGCTCACGGATGAAAATAAATGAACAAACAGGAAAAAAAAAGGAGTTACTTCCTCAAGTGTGCCTTTGCTTATTTTCTGGGAAATGTTCTTTTGAGGCTTTTGAAGTCAGCGTTGCCATCATGGGGGAGGGAGTGGGGGAAAAGGCAGGGGACAGCCAATTTCCCTCAATCAGGGGATGATACACAGGTTTCTGAAGTAGGAAGTAGAATGATCTTCTTCCAAGCTACACTATTCTTCCCAAAATAAACAGACCAAGACAGGTAGAAAACCAACAGCAAGGAAACATTTTGCAAAATAAAAGATGTATGGTAGTGTACACTCAGCAAACCTCCTCACACATTGTCCCCTGTCCTGCAAGAAAAATAACTCTGCAATTTTAAAGACTTGTCTGCATTAAGCCAACATAAAGCCGAACTCAGACATACTATTGTTTACTGAGAAGTCTATCTAAAGCCCCTGAAATGATTCTAGCACTCAAAAAACTGTGAAAGGGAATGAGATAAACAGAAGGAATTAATTAAAATAGACGACTGCTCTGTCCAACTCTTCCCATGAAATATAATTTACTTTGCTATTGTAATTCTCAAATTCAACTCACTCAATCAAGCATCTGAGATACTGTATCACTGATCTTTAATTAAGAAGACTTAATAATTATTCATGGTGACGTTTTTGCTTTTCTCATCAAGTCTGATAACACCATAAGGTAACTCCAAATGGAAACCAAAGCTTTGCATAAAACTAAGGCTCAAGAAAAATTAAAGGGAATAAAGATCTACTTGTTAAGGAATTCTATGGATATAATCCTTCCTCTTCATAATTAAAAAAAATGACAAATTTCTTCTGCGTGTGTGTGTAAAGTAATAGATCAATTGTATTTTTAAGTGAAACATGATTACGTTTGTTTACGGTAGGCTGGAAAAATGTCTTCTCTAGAAGAATAATGAATTTCAAAATTGCACCGCAACTTTTTATTTGTAGGCAATTTTATAGTTTGAGACTGTTTCTTATCTTTTGCTTCATTCAATCCAATTTAGAAGCTCAGAGCTGTGCCTCTTCAACCTGAGTCACTGCGATAGCCCGCTCAGATGGGCTGGGTGTCAAAAAGAGCTTGAGATTAATAATCAAGTACTAAGATTTGTAAATTAAAAAAAAAATATGGTAGAGTCTGTTCCAGGTAAAGATCTGTGAAAACTTTGCTCTAAGGCAGCTGCATTCTGGTATATTTTCTTGTTGGGGAGATTTAAAAATGGAGCTGGATCCAGGGTGACAGTAATGATGCACAGAGCATCACCCATGGATTGGGACTGAACCAAACCCACTTGGGTCGTGATGGAAAAAAAAGAGAGTGAACCGTTGGCAAGGCCCACCACATGGTTGGTATCCTTCTTGCTACTTGAAAATCTCTGTGACTGTTTATAGGAACTAGGCATTTAGAAACATCTAATCATTTTCTGAAATTATGCTACGGTTTTATAATGTAACATTACATGAATTCACTTATTTTGCATTTAACATAAGGCATAAAATATTTTAAAATAAACGTATTCATTTCGAGCATATTTTTTCCCTGAATTGTGTACGTTGTGTGTGCATTTTGAATGTTTGTTTTATCTAATAAAAGATTTAAAGGTTTGGAGAGATATAAAAGTGGCTGATCCACATCACACACACACAAAAATCCTCTGAAGAAATTTAAATGGCAAATTACAGGATAAATGGAACGGACTCCAAGTCAAAAACAGACTCTGCAAAGATAAACAGAGATTGCTGAAGACAAGAAGTGCGATGGAAATGAGGACCAATTAAACAAAAGTATTGAATATGAATAAGCATCAAGCTAAAATTAACATGAGAGACCAACTGTGAGCACCAGAATATATTGTGAATATATACACACCAAACACATACACTAACATATGTGAGTGACTCTCATGATCTGGCAGCAAGACATGTATTCCATCACTTGCAGCTGTTGTGTTTACAGATCGAAAGACGTGCGGGGCCAGCTGAGTCTCAGTGAGGTGTCCAGGGTGCAGCATATTGTCGGGAGCACCTGGCCTCCTCAGGCAATCAACATCAGTCTCCACCCTCACTTGTTGGCAGTGTGCAAAAGTAATTAGCCTCACGGGGATTCTTCCAAAGGACAAATGGTGATCTTTACGGTGGCCTCCATACCCACCCATGAGGCAACAGCACAGTGATGAGGCCATAGTAACATCTCAGTAACTGTTGACTTTCTACTTGAGAAAATGTTACCAGGGGGTTAAAAATTTTTGATTTTTATCTATCTGATAATGGAAAAAATAATATTCGTCTTTGAATATATGATTCATTATTACCAGAAAGATATTAAACTGTTAGTTTATGCCTCTACTAGCTATACCAGAAAAAAAAAAAAGGTCCAAAGGTAATCTGATTTAGGGCTACATGGATTTTTAAGTCTTAAAACTAATGCAAAAGGCCGTAGACTCTCCTTATGTGGCAAAGTATAAAAATAGGCCAGAAGTAAAAGAACTGATTAAGATGGTTTTATGAATTCTTTGGTAGGCTTGTAATTTTATTTTTTATGGTTAAATGGCTGTGGGTTTTGAATCCCAATTTTACAGACCTGCTGCACCTGTCCTGTTGTACAAATAGTTTTCAGATGTGAAAGACAACTGTAGATACACTGTTTCTGGAGTTAGAAAACCCGAATGTCACCGGTAGTAAACTTTGGGAGTGAGTACTAAACCTCTGAGAAGTTAAAAACTTTCTCAGCTTATACATCTTGATATGACATAGTCATCCAGAATTTAATACTAAAGGTGATTTAGTTTGCTTACAAGAATCAGACCTGGATCCCAAACGGAGAAAATTTTTAGGCTGTGGCAATACTGTTGGATTGATTTCACCTAGTTTGGACTATTCCACAGATTAAAAAAAAATGGTGTTATCTATATCTATATCTATATCTATATCTATATCTATATCTATCTATATCCATCTCTCTCTCTTTCTCTCTCTCTCTGATAGAATATTATTCAGCCCTAAAAAGAAAATCCTGTCATATGCCACAACAGGGATGAACCCTAAAGGCCTAATGCTAGGGAAATAAGCCAGTCACAGAAGGGAAATATTACATGATTCCACTTACATGAGGAATCTAAGGTAGCCCAACTCAGAGCCAACAGAAAGGAGAATGGTGGTTGCCAGGCCTGGGGCTGGGAAAGCAGGGTTGCTGTTCCGTGGGTACAGAGTTTCAGGTGAGACAGAAACGGTTCAAGCTCTGCTCTACATCGTGCTTATAGGTAACAATACTGTATTGCATACATAAAAATTTAAGAGGGTACATCTCACGTTATATGTTATTTACCATGATAATAAAAAGACAAAGTTCACACAATGGATAGAGAGATTAAGTTAAAACATCAACTCTACCTTTTGGAGGAAAAAAAAATGTACTGATTTAAGCCATTAACTTTGTGCTAATTTGTTAGGCAGCAAGACTAACAAATGACTAATTCTCTAAGAGGGCAGGTCAATTTAAGTAAACGATCCTGGCGTGGGTCAGATTTTCATGCCCAAGTTTTACAACAGTTGGTTCTTTCACGTGGTGTTTCACAAGTCACAGAGAACTGAACGCACCTTCCTAGCGAATGAGAGCATATTGAGCGGGACTGGAATAACTAGGTATTGATACTCTTTAAATGATCTGTTAAGTGAACATACATCCTAGTTTCACTAAACTGTCCCAAGTCTCTTTTCCATCTGCCTACATCATAATGATAATGCGCCAACAGAAATAATATTAGTGCTGTGAACACTGATAGCAATAAAACTAGTTTCCTTTTTGAGTGGCTTTTTTAATTAAAGCCAAGCTCGCAGACAGACTTTCCATGGAAAGTCTCCTCTTTGTACGAGGCGACGTAATTTTAAGAAATGCAGACCAGCAAAAAGAAGGACACACAAATCACCCAGAGGCTCACCATCCAGTGTCAGCCTCTGCTGTACCATTATAGTATGTTTTCTGGCTCTATTTCCCTTCATACATGAGGACTTTGAAATGTGAGATCATAAAAATCTACTGTGCATCCTTCTTTTAAAAATTTTGCTTTATAAAAATTTTTATGAATAATGTCTACATTTATTTATTTATTAAATAATACATATTTTCTTGACCACGTGCTATATAAAGGTAAGATAATGCATCCGTCCCTGGAGTCATGGGTAGAAAACAAGTGTATCTGATCACTGGTTCTTTCACTCACTCATTCATTCATCCACTCACTGTTTACTAGGGTGTAGTGGGGGCCATACAGAGTAAGACGGAATCTTACCCCTCAAAGAACTTGGTCTAATGCCAAGACTGATATTCACAGGAACAGTTACCAGAGAGAAAGGGATTTTAAATCACTCAGACTTCTGCTGAAATCTAGCCTCTGCTGTTCATGCTGTATAATCTTGGCAAACTAGTTACCCTCGGTGCACCTTTATTTATCTATACAATGTGGACTGTACCATCTGCCTTGCTGAACGGCAGCAGAGGTGACAAGAGATAAGACATGCAGAGCACATCCTGCAAGGCTCTAGGTTTACAGGTTGCAGTCTGAGGGGGTACCTTCTGGGGCAGGGAGTGTTTCTGAGAGGAAGAAGCTAACACAGCCTGCTGTCACTCACTCCCTTTACCAGGAGTCATCCCTTGGGCTGGCACCTGGTCTAATCTCCTTGTCATCTTGGAATTACTGGAGAAAGAAACCTTATTTCTGCAATGTCCTTAGTAGAGTATCCCTTGAATGAGGACTACCTGTGGGAAATACAGCCCAGGGTCTCCAAGACATGGATTCCTGGAGAATGTCAAGTAAGCTATCTAAGTTGTATGGGTACAAACTAGAGACATTGTATATTTCAAATGCTCCTGGATTTTGGAGACACTCAGCCACTTCACCTATTCTAGGCAGAGGGTCCTGTCCAACATGGGAAGGAAGGATCTGGCAACTTCCCTTGTTGCCCTAAATCTTTCCTTGTCTGAGGCTTCCAATTACCTGCATCCTTGACATTATTTAGTAAAGCACTATCATGGGTAAGAATTTTGGTGCCTGTGAGTCAGAGCTAACAGTCCAGCTGGGGGTGGCTTGGTGTCCTGCTCCTGGGGGAAGAGCCAGAGGGTATTAGCAAGCAGAAAAAAAAAGAGAGAGATAGGAAGGGGAGAAAGGTGTAGTGTAAAGGCAAAAGGTCAAGCTCAACAGGAAAGGGAGAGGTTGATTGTGAGTGTCAGGTGCACCTGGTAAAGAAATACAGATTTTTCCACAAAGTCCAGGGAAGGTCACAGTGTGAGTGAATTAGGGGATGGCTCAATCCGAACAATGGACTTTATGAAGGGATTAAAATGGAGTGGTTAGGGCAGGAAGGGCCCTTGGGCAGATCCAGATGAGGAGCAATAAATGAATGAATGAAGAGCAGAGTCTAGGGATGGAAAGGAAATATTTGAAAAGATATTTAAGAGTATATAAGACTTTTAAGAAGCTTTAATTTAATAAGGCAGACAAAATATGGATAGGAAATATGTACAGAAACAATGATAAGGATGATTAGAATATCCTTATATTGGCTCTATTTTTGCATCAATCAATAGCGGGTATGCTTCAAACACGTTACCTCGTGAAAACCTTATGCTAACTCTTTGAGGTAACTTCTATCATTACCCCCATTTTAAAAGTATGGAAACTGAAGCCCACCAAGACTATACACCTACAATGTGGTGGGGCCTTGGACTGTAAACCAAGACAGTCCAAAACCCAAGCACCTAACAATTATAAAGCTAGAGTATTCCACAAACATGGTGGACAATCACAGAGACCATGGGATAGACAGCACCAAACAGGAGAGAGCTGTTCAGGGCAGAAGGTGATTTCTGTCGAGTTATATAAGGCCATTCTAGAATAAGTGTACTGAAGTCTCAGAACACACCATTTTACATCAGACATATTATATATTAAATGTAACCCATTAAGTTACTTCTATAGCTTGGAAAGACCATATTTGCATGCCTCTAAAATAAATAATGTTCTTGAAAAAATACATGTAACAGCTCTCCTATATAAATCTGGCCTGCCTTCTTTGATAAGACTTCAACATCAAGAGTAGCAGATGTGAGATTTGACTCCTGTTCAAAAGTGAGTTCAAAAGTGAGGAAGCAGATTTTTCTTAAAATGCAGCTGATTCCCCTTTTTAGATTTTATTATTTAAAGAATAGAGAAGACTTTATTTCTCTGAAAAGTAACGCCAAAGCTTCACCTATCAAGATGGAATACAATACCAAGCAAGTATCTTTCTCAGGAATTTAATTTGGGGAAAATGAACCTTTCTCATTTTACAGCATATTAGAGCAAACAGATGATTATCACATTGGATGCTAAGAAGGGCCAGGCATGCTTACTGCCTCTTTACAATCTGCATTTCTGCTCTCAGTATTCTTCATTCATATGATATGACCTTTATCTTAGTGGTAAGAGGGTTAGCTTTCATAAACCTGGAAATTCACTGAAATGGACCTAATACTGAAGGAAGAAAAAGAAGATGACTACTGTTTTTAATGTAACACAGCAAAGGGTAAATAAAGTGTCTCTCTGAAAAATAAAAGCACCAAGGATCACACACTCCCAATGCCACTGGCTGTCACACATGCTGAGATTCTGGAGAAATGTGGGCTCTGGACCCCGTGCTGAGCAGAGCGGATGGACACTCGTGTGTGACATGGTAGCTGGTGAGGCTGTGCCCAACATACCCCTGGAGCACAGTTCCTGAGAGATCTGCATTTACCATTTATGGAGTTGCATGTGCATCTTAGACTTGCAGATGGGCTGTCCCAGCAGGTAGGCTGGCTGTATCTGCAACCACCCAGCTGGATCCATCATAAAATCTGGGTGCTGACCCACATCAATATTTTATTGGCTGTAATCTGCCTAAGGTCAATGTTGCCAAGTATCTAGACCAGGGAATCTAATAAGTCAACTAAGTATGAGAGAAGAGGGAAAAAATGTTAAGGAAGACTGTGGGAAATAGATGTATAATTGTCAGACAAGAAGGTCTCGGTTAAGGTAAAAGGACTCCCTAGAAATCAGGAGACATGGGTGGGCTGGTACCTTCTATGTGACTTTGCTCCTTTGACCTCATTGGGTCTGAATTTCTTCAGTTGTGAATAAAGGGGGTGCAGTATTATTTGAAGTTCATTTTATTCGTAAAATATGCGACTTTTATTGGAATCACAAAAATTAACCAATGTAAGTGGAACAGCTCTGTATATAATATAATCTGGAAGAAATTCTACATGGATTGTTTAAAGTCTCTCATGATCCAGATTCTTTTCCACTACTTTTCCAAACTCTTGTGTTTAAAAGATGCAGGATTTAACTACTTTTCTCTTTATTTCTCCATCTTTTTCTTTCTCTCCTTTTCTAAGTCCAAGACACATGCAGCAATTAGTGAGGACTTCAGGCCAGCCTGAGTTAACTAGCATTATAATTTCTGCCCAAAGCAACCTGACATTTTAGTTAAGCATGTAGCCCTCTAAAGGAAAAGAAACACTTTCCTTTAAGCTCTTGAAATATGGAAGACACCACGACTGACTTCATGGATCTCAGAGCTGGAGCTATTAGTACACAGACTGCTCCTTTGAATTTGAGGGCACTATTGTTGCTGGTGGTTCTGTTCTGTGTCAACTATGTCTATCCAACCTTCCACTTCCTGAGACCAGAGCCCCTCTGTATAGTTTATCACTACCACCCACCCCACCTCAGCTTTCCTTGAACTGCAGGACTCTTACTTGTAGCTTCTCCTCCTCAGTTTACCTTGGGCAGTCTCTGATTATCTGGTCTACACAGGGAAGCCCCCAGCCCACAGTGCAGGTGCCAGCTTCAGTAGAAACTTCTTGAGTCGTAATTGAGAAGGGCTATTTCCAATATCAGTCAACAATTTAGAAACTGGTTGGGTAGTTGGATCGGCTACAGATTTTACAACTACAACAAATAGCTGGCACTCAGGCAGGCAGCTCTGTGGTAAGGCAACATGTAGAACGGTCAGTGGGTCTGAGCTTTACAGCCAATTAAATAGAAAGGATCACAAGACCTTTGACCTGCTGATCATTAAAAAGAATTTATCAGTTGGTGGATAACTTGCAGTGAAACAGAAAAGCATAAAGTCTATGAGAAGAAAAAAGATGATAGACTTGTGGGATCACAAAACAGATAAGGCAGAGTGATTCTGAACTCCAGGGAACAGGTGGTGTTTCCATATGCACAAAACTGTCTATCTCAACTGAATTGATAGGTCAAGGGCTTTAACATACTGATTAGCCCAGTATATGAATAAGTGGGTAAAGTTGCAAATAATTAGTAACTGCCCTATTAAGTCCAGAATTTACCTAAATACATTCACTAGTATGTCCATAGCCTTTGTATTTTCATTCTTAATTTAGCCTGTTCTCCAGGGTCCAAGCTTCATTCTGAACTTGACATTATCCTTGAGATCATTCAGAAGACTTTGTCTATTCCAAGAAGTTTAAAAGCATCTGTCAAATAATTAGACAATTTCTCCAACAGCTTGTATTCATGTAAGATAATTCAATGGTTCTTTTCAATGGTCATGACATCTAACTGTCACTCTGAGGACCTGATTAAAAACCCTTAGAAACCAAGTCTGGGAACAGGAACCATCTCCAAAGGTAACAAGACATCTGAAATGAAAAATCTCAGAGACAGTGTAAGCAAACTAATAGGAGCTGACACAAAAGCTGCAGGTGGCTGTCCTACACTAGACCAGGAATCAGAGAATCAAAGCATCTTTTGGAAAATCAATCTGGAGATAGTGCTGGTGTGCCTGACAGCATTGTATGGGGCTCCTAACTTTCCAGAGGCGATCTGGTGCTCTCAATTGTGAGGCAGCATGATCCCAACAGACCTGGGAGGACTGCTTGTTCTGATACTGGTTCTGAGCACAAGGCCGGGGCAGTGAGAACCACCCTGATGGTTGAAAATGTTCTGGGATGCTCTTGCCATGGAGTGCATACATGGAGTTTCTAGTTCCCTCTTTACCTTGGGAAAAGCATTAGTGACGCCATCTCAAATTCATAGGAACTATGCCCAAAATAATTCTCTATTTTATGTTATCTAGGATACTGAGTTTGGTGCATTTCAAAGAATATAATCAGGGGGCGGAGCAAGATGGCAGAGGAGTAGGGTCCCCAAGTCACCTGTCCCCACCAAATTACCTAGATAACTTTCAAATCATCCTGAAAACCTATGAATTCGACCTGATATTTAAAGAGAGAACAGCTGGAATGCTACAGAGAGAAGAGTTTCCACTTCTAACAAGTACAACCTGTTTTTAGCCACTCTGCACTGAGCAAAATGACTGGAAAGAAGAACTCATCACAAAGAAAGAATCAGAAACAGTACTCTCTGCCACAGAGTTACAGATTTGGATTACAATTCTATGTCAGAAAGCCAATTCAGAAGCACAATTATAAAGCTAGTGGTGGCTCTGGAAAAAAAGCATAAAGGAATCAGGAGACTTCATGACTGCAGAATTTAGATCTAATCAGGCTGAAATTAAGAATCAATTAAATGAGATGGAATCCAAATTGGAAGTCCTAACAATGAGGGTTAGTGAGGTAGAAGAAAGAGTGAGTGACATAGAAGACAAGTTGATGGCAAGGAAGGAAGCTGAGAAAAAAAAGAGAAAAACAATTAAAAGACAATGAGGAAAGGTTAAGGGAAATAAATGACAGCCTCAGAAGGAAAAAAATCTACATTTAATTGGGGTTCCAGAGGGTGCCAAGAGGGACAGAGGACCAGAACACATATTTGAACAAATCATAGCTGAGAACTTCCCTAATTTGGGGGAGGGAAATAGGCATTCAGATCCAGGAGATAGATAGGTCCCCCCCTAAAATTGATAAAAACCGTTCAACACCTTGACATTTAATAGTGAAACTTGCAAATTCCAAAGATAAGAGAAGATCCTTAAAGCAGCAATAGACAAGAGATCCCTAACTTATATGGGGAGAAATATTAGATTAACAGCAGACCTCGCCACAGAGACCTGGCAGGCCAGAAAGGGCTGGCAGGATATATTCAGGGTCCTAAATGAGAAGGATATGCAGCCAAGAATACTTTATCCAGCAAGGCTCTCATTCAGAATAAAAGGAGAGATAAAGAACTTCGAAAATAGGCAGAAACTGAAAGAATATGTGACCACCAACTAGCTCTGCAAAAATATTAAGGGGGACTCTGTAAAAGAAAGAGGATGCCCAAAGAAATAATCCACAAAAACAGGGACTAAATAGGTATTATGATGACACTAAATTCATATCTTTCAATAGTAACTCTGAACGTGAATGGGCTTCATAATCCATCAAAAGACACAGGGTTTCAGGCTGGATAAAAAAGCAAGACCCATCTATTTGCTGTCTATAAGAGACTCATTTTAGACCTAGGGACACCTACAGCCTGAAAATAAAAGGTTAGAGAACCACATATCATTCAAATGGTCCTCAAAAGAAAGCAATCCTCACATCAGATAAATTAAAGTTTATCCCAAAGACTATAGTAAGAGATGAAGAGGGACACTACATCATACTTAAAGGATTTATCCAACAAGAGGACCTAACAATCATGAATATTTATGCACTTAATGTGGGAGCTGCCAAGTATATCAATCAATTAATAACCAAAGTCAAGACATTCTTAGATAATAATACACTAATACTGGGAGACTTCAACACAGTGCTTTCTGCAAATGGCAGATCTTCTAAGCACAACATCTCCAAAGAAACAAGAGCTTTAAATGATACACTGGACCAGATGGATTTCACAGATACCTACAGAACTTTACATCCAAACACAACTGAATACACATTCTTCTCAAGTACACATGGAACTTTCTCTAGAATAAACCAAGTACTGGGTCACAAATCAGGTCTTAACTGATACCAAAATATTGGGATTGTCCCCTGCATATTTTCAGACCATAATGCTTTGAAACTTAAACTCAAATCACAAGAAGAAATTTGGAAGAAATTCAAACACATGGAGGTTAAAGACCATCCTGCTAAAAGATGAAAGGGTCAATCAAGAAATTAGAGAAGAATTAAAAAGATTCATGGAAACTAATGAGAATGAAGATACAACTATTCAAAATCTTTGGGATACAGCAAAAGCAGTCCTGAGCGGGAAATACATCGCAATACAAGCATCCCTCAAAAAACTGTAAAAAACACAAATACACAAGCTAACCTTACAACCTAAAGGACCTGGAGAAAGAACAGCAAATAAAACCTACACCCAGCAGAAAAAGAGAGTTAATAAAGATTCAAGCAGAACTTAATGAAATAGAGACCGGAAGAACTGTGGAACAGATAAACAAAACCAGGAGTTGATTCTTTGAAATAATTAATAAGATAGATAAACCATTAGCCAGTCTTATTAAAAACAAAAGAGAAAAGACTACAATTAATAAAATCACGAATGAAAAAGGAGAGATCACAACCAATACCAAGGAGATACAAACGATTTTCAAAACATATTAATAGCAGCTATATGCCAATAAATTAGGCAACCTAGAAGAAATGGACACATTTCTGGAAAACCACAAACTACCAAAACTGGAACAGGAAGAAATAGAAAACCTGAACAGGCCAATAACCAGGGAGGAAATTGAAGCAGTCATCAAAAACCTCCTAAAATACAAGAGTCCAGGGCCAGATGGCTTCCAAGGAGAATTCTATCAAATGTTTAAAGAAAAAACAATACCTATTCTACTAAAGCTGTTTGGAAAGATAGAAAGGGATGGAATACTTCCAAACTTGTTCTATGAGGCCAGCATCACCTTAATTCCAAAACCGGACAAAGACCCTACCAAACAGAATTATAGACCAATATCCCTAATGAACATGGATGCAAAAGTTCTCAACAAGATACTAGCCAATAGGATCCAACAATACATTAAGAAGATTATTCACCATGACCAAGTGGGATTTATCCCTGGGATGCAAGGCTGGTTCAACACTTATAAAGAAATCAACATGATAGATCATATCAACAAGAGAAAAAAACAAGAACCATATAATCCTCTCAATAGATGCAGAGAAAGCATTTGACAAAATACAGCATCCATTCCTGATCAAAACTCTTCAGAGTGTAGGGATAGAGGGAACATTCCTCAGCATCTTAAAAGCCATCTACGAAAAGCCCACAGCAAATATCATTCTCAATGGGGAAACACTGGGAGCCTTTCCCCTAAGATCAGGAACAAGACAGGGATGTCCACTCTCACCACTGCTATTCAACATAGTACTAAAAGTCCTAGCCTCAGCAATTAGGCAACAAAAAGAAATAAAAGGCATTCAAATTTGCAAAGAGGAAGTCAAATTCTCCCTCCTTGCAGATGACATGATACTGTACATAGAAAACCCAAAAGACTCCACCCCAAGATTGCCAGAACTCATACAGCAATTCGGCAGTGTGGCAGGATACAAAATCAATGCCCAGAAATCAGTAGCATTTCTATACACTAACAATGAGACTGAAGAAAGAGAGATTAAGAAGTCAATCCTATTTACAATTGTACTCAAAAGCATAAGATACCTAGGAGTAAACCTAATCAAAGAGGTAAAGGATCTATACCCTAAAAACTACAGAACACTTCTGAAAGAAATTGAGGAAGACACAAAGAGATGGAAAAATATTCCATGCTCATGGATTGGAAGAATTAATATTGTGAAACTGTCAATGCACCTAGGGCAATTTACACATTTAATGCAATCCCTATCAAAATACCATGGAATTTCTTCACAGAGTTGGAACAAGTCATCCTAAAATTTGTGTGGAATCTGAAAAGACCTGGAATAGCCAGGGGTATATTGAAAAAGAAAACCAGAGCCGGGGGCATCACAATGCCAGATTTCAGGTTGTACTACAAAGCTGTGATTATCAAGACAGTGTGGTACTGGCACAAAAACAGACACAGAGATCAATGGAACAGAATAGAGAACCCAGAAATGGGCCCTCAACATTATGGTCAACTAATATTCGACAAAGCAGGAAAGACTACCACTGGAAAAAGGACAGTCTCTTCAATAAATGGTGCTGGGAAAATTGGACAGCCACGTGCAGAAGGATGAAACTAGACCACTCTCTTACACCAGACACAAAGATAAACTGAAAATGGATGAAAGATCTAAATGTGAGACAAGAATCCATCCAAATCCTAGAGAAGAACATAGGCAACATCCTTTTTGAACTTGGCCACAGCAACTTCTTGCAAGATACATCCATGAAGGCAAGGGAAACAAAAGCAAAAATGAATTATTGGGACTTGATCAAGATTAAAAGCTTCTGCAGAGCAAAAGAAACAGTCAACAAAACTAAAAGACAACCTACAGAATAGGAGAAGATATTTGTAAATGACCTATCAGATAAAGGGCTAGTATCCAAGATCTACAAAGAACTTATTAAACTCAACAGCAAAAAACAAACAATCCAATCATGGAATGGGCAAAAGACATGAACAGAAATTTCACAGAGGAAGACATACACATGACCAACAAGCACATGAGAAAATGCTCCACATCACTTGCCATCAGGGAAATACAAATCAAAACCACAATGAGATACCACCTCACACCAGTGAGAATAGGGAAAATTAACAAGGCACGAAACCACAAATGTTGGAGAGGATGCGGAGAAGAGGGAACCCTCTTACACTGTTGGTGGGAATGTGAACTGGTGCAGCCACTCTGGAAAACCTTTGGAGGTTCCTCAAAGAGTTAAAAATAGACCTGCCCTACGACCCAGCAATTGCACTGCTGGGGATTTACCCCAAAGATACAGATGCAGTGACACAGCAGGACAGTTGCACTCCAATGTTTATAGCAGCAATGTCCACAATATCCAAACTATGGAAGGAGCCTCAATGTCCATCAAAAGATGAGTGGGGAAAAAAAAAAGATGAATGGACAAAGAAGCTGTGGTCTATGTATACAATGGAATATTACTCAAACGACGAATACCCACCATTTGCTTCGACGTGGATGGAACTGGAGGGTATTGTGCTGAGTGAAGTAAGTCAATCAGAGAAGGACAAACATTATATGGTCTCATTCATTTGGGGAATATAAAAAATAGTGAAAGGGAATAAAGGGGAAAGGAGAGAAAATGAGTGGGAAATATCAGAGAGGGAGACAGAACATGAGAGACTCCTAACTCTGGGAAAGAACAAGGGGTAGTAGAAGGGGAGGTGGGCGGGGGGGATGGGGGACTAGGTGATGGGCACTGAGGGGGGCACTTGACGGCATGAGCACTGGTGTTATGCTATATGTTGGCAAATTGAACTACAATAAAGAATTTACAAAAAATAATAATAAAAAATAAATATAATCTTCATGGATGCCTTTCAACTACCGCCAATGTCTTCTCAAACTCAACTTGAAAAGCAAGAAGTGGGCACCATTTCTTAGCGAACCTCTCAAAGATTCAAGGAAAAGTTCAAGCTCAAAGGGTTCAAAGTTATCAGCTCATTCCTCCCCTTCACATTGCTGACAAGAAGCCTAAAACTCTGAGAGATAAAGAGAGAGGTGGGCTCACTGAGCCTTGGCATGGTGCCAGGTGACTTCGCAGGTGGCCGTTTACTTCCCACAAACCCTCAGGGGAGGCACTGCCATCAAGTTGCATTTTAAGTGGAGGAAGAGATAGATGCGGGGAGCCACAGCTAGGGATGCAGACAGAGGTCCGTGCGTGTCCTGTGATGGACAGACGGCCATTCCCACCCTTTCATAAGGGCACAGGTGCTGTAAAAGGAGTCGAGGTTTAAGATCAGTCCTGGTTCTGAGGCTTTGCTGCCTCCCGGCATCAGCCTCTCTAAGATGCATCTGGAGCACACGAGCCCCTTGCTGCTTCCATCATAAAACTAGCTTTTAAAAAAAATAAGTTACAGCTTATTGGTTTAAATGGATGCTCTTTTCACAGATTAAATCTGGTATGAATGTTTCAGAGAGTGGGAATATTGTCTGTTTCTCTGCTGTGGCATCACAGCCCCTCCTTGCTCTGCTGTATTGTTTTCTTTCTCACCCCAGGATAATAAGTGCTGGTAATGACCTGCAAGTCAGACTGCCCCTCCAGCCTGGCCCCCACCTGCAGGTGAGCCCCTCAAAGGCAGGGCATCGGGGCCCTTGTTTGCCCCCACCTAGAACACTGCCTAAAACACTGCCCATCACAGTGAGCGTTTGTTGAATGACGACAGGTGCAGCCTGGTGGAGGAGGCTCCACTGTGTGGGAGGCAATTTCCATGGGGTCAAGTGTGGCTCTTTGCTTTCTAGTTTTTGACTCGAGGTGAACAATGCTGATGTTCAAATCAGCTGACCTGCACACATTAGTGAGCATAGCCAAGGATACAATTCTGCACAGAAGACATTCTGGGCAACAATTCTAATACAGCATTGAGAAGGCTGATAAATTCTGCTGCAGAAGTGCCTGAAGGTAAACGAATATGATACATGTGTGCATGTCTCATCGCAGTAGCTCTGCTATGAACAAGCGGTTACCAAACTGGGTTCCATGGAGCCCTGACCTCAGGGGCCTGAGGCAGGAAACACAAAGGGGTCCTGGGAAGCCTGCTCCCGTTCACCCTGGCACACCTACTTTCATATATGCAGTTTCTGTTTCAGAGTTCCTATAAAGGTAGAGCCACATACTGTTTGTTTTGTGTTTGTATTGAAAACCATTCTAAATATTCACTCAATAACTCAGCTAATTTCATTTTGTTGATTATTACCTTTTTAAAATAAGGTGGGTGTAATAAGCCTCAAATTGTGACACTCCTAGAAATTATTTTGTATCTGAAATGTTCATATCCCCACCCTAAAATCTCCAAATAGCCATACCTGGGACAAATATATAAACAGCAGCTTCCAAATGCTGGCTTGAACTGAACCATGTCGTTAATTACCACAAGGCTTTAAAAAATAGTAAAAGTGAGAGGAAATATTAGATAAGCACAGAGAAGCAACAGAGTCCATTTCGTTAATAGAAACCATCCCTTAGTAAGTGCTGACTACAGGACAACTGACGCCAGTTTCACACACCATACTTTTAATTCTCATTCTCCAGAAATACATCAGTGAATTAGGAGTAAGATTAGTGTTCCTCCTATTATAGAATGATGACCATAATGAGGTTGGCTTCATGGCCAAAGCCATACAGTGGGAAAATCCCCCAAACAGCATTTAATCCTGGTCTTTCCATTACCATCCTAATGCTCCTAGTTTCAAGAATGGTGTGTGGGCAGGTGTATTCCATAAAGGTTTGGCAAATGACTAAATTACAAGTCTGAAAAGGTTCCTTCTGCAGGCAATTCTAGCTCAGGTTTTAACAAAAGCAAAGTCAATGGCATTTGGAATCACTCTTTTAATTACAACTCTAGTGACAGTAACAGCAGCAGCCCATGTTTGCTGAGAGCTTAACATATGGCAGATCCTATGATCGGCACCTTAAGTTGTCTTAATTAGTCCTAGCAGGTAGATAATAGTCTTATGCCCACTTGACAGGTAAGAAAACTGAGGCACAGAAAAGTTAAGGAAGGTGCTGTGGAATTACAGTTGTGTGATATTTGAACATAGTCACTCTGACTTTTAATGTAGAGCTCCAATTTTATTTTTTTAGACTTTATTTATCTATTTATGAGAGACACACAGAGAGAGGCAGAGACATAGGCAAACGAAGAAGCAGACTCCGTGAAGGGAGCCTGATGTGGGACTTGATCCCGGGACCCCAGGATCACACCCTGAGCCAAAAGCAGATGCTCAACCACTGAGCCACCCAGGTGCCCCTTAGAGCTCCGATTTTAATGCATATAGAACCATGAAAAGATATGTATAATACAGAAGTTATAAGAACTCTGCCTCTTTCCTGAAAGGAATTAATGGTTTAAACAGGGCAACATTAAAGAATGAAATGACTGTGTGTAGGATGGGTGTTGGAAGAGGAGATCCTCAGCAGGTAGTCAGGGAAGGCTTCCTGGAAGTGGTGGGGTCCCCAAGGTCCTGAAATGATAAGCAATTCTGAGCAAGGCCAGAAGTATTCCCTAACCGGGGACCAAGAAGCGGAGTCACGGAAAGGGGGTCTGTTCAGAGCATGCTAACCTGACCAGGGACAGGGTAGGGTACAAAATGAAAGGATGGATACAACTGTGGGGCTCCCTGATGTGGTACAAAGGGCCAGGCAGTGACTTGCACTGAGAACCGACATCTCTCTCCCAGATGGAATGTGAATGCCTTTTGGGCAGTCTGTGCATTCCCCAGATGACCACTGAGGACACTAGAGTTTGCAGACCTGGCTTCAGCACCTTTAAAGGCAGAAGAAAAAACAAGACCGTAGGAGTCTGAGGACGTAAATGGCAGGTGATCAGGAGCAACAGGGCAGCTTGATGCACAAGGGAGTGAAATAGGGCAAGGATCAGGGAAGGCACGGTTGGCTGCTGCCCCAACAGGTGGATGTTCCTGCTGCCAGGCTGGAAGGAATTGGGGTATCTTGCTCTTTCTGGGGTCTCAAAAGGGGTTCAGTATTGATCAGGTGGTGTATATTTTCCTATGTAAGTTTGCTGCTATAATTTCATTCTGTTTTCATGGGAGTCAGATTAGAAGTGACCACAGCTCAAAAAAAAAAAAAAAAAAAAAAAAAGAGGAGGAGGAGTGAGCTGCTTCACAAAATGAGTTGGGTAAATAGCACCAGGAAGGAAATATGTTAGTTTTCTAAATGGTAAAATGAGAGACAGAGAGAGAGAGAGAGAGACAGAGAGAGAGACAGACAAGTCCTGATGGAAGAAATCTCTGAATCGCCTGTCCCCCTGTCCCCAGAACATCACAGGGACTGACCGCCTACTTTTGAACAGGGCACAAAGCTTTCTAAGATACAGCCTGGAATAAAATTTTCATTCCCTGGGGTCCAAAGTAAGTGAAAAAAAATTAATCAAAACCTCAATTTCTACTTATTATTTTATTCATATTTTCTTAGTTCAACAGTTAAGAAAGCAAATAATGGCTTAATTAGTTTATGAGAGTCTGTTTACTATTATTCTGACATACTATTTTTAATTGTTTTTCTGTATAAATGCATAAGCTTTATTTTTTCAAAAAAGTGACAACATGAAAAACAGGCACAGAGATTATTTAAAAGATTTTCATTGGAAAAATAAATAAACAATGATTCTGACAGAGAAATGTGGTGTTGATTCATCAGGATTGAAAAATGACTTCACAGTATTCTTGATTTTATAATATTAACAACTTCTAAGCAAATGATTTCCATGTGGCGCCAGTGTGCTCTGTATAAAGAATAAACAAGGAAATACTTTCCTCTTGAACATCATAAAAATTGTTCAAAGTTTATGTTTTGATAAGTCTGCTAGATCTTCTAGGGCCTTGGTTTTAGATAAAGTAGTAGACTTAATTCTGCAATATAACAACCATCGACCCTTCTTTTCCATAAGGCATGCCAATAAAATCACAGAAAACAAACACACATACTGTCTGTGCATGCATGCAGAAATGTGCCACAGATGAAGAAGGGGTCTAGGGTTGCTAGCAAAATGAAGACAGAGGAAAAACAAGAGGATTCTTGTGAGGACAGGCTGAGATCCTGGCTGGGGCAAATCCTGAACTCATTAATCCAGGATATGCAGCAAAGGCAGCCCATAGTTTAACGTCCTCCTCAAAGGCAATGATGTGGGACTGGGTCTTCGAGATAATGGACCTTCCAGGTAAGAGGGGAAGAACAGGGTGGGCAGGAGGGCTTGAGGGTGAATGAATGTCTGATGTCCCTACACAAGCCTGATGGGATGAACAAGTGATCATTATTTTCCAGTCAATTAGACACAAGGCACGATTGTGGCAGACTGGTGTGCATTCAATTAGGACTGTAATATGATCAAGTAGACATTTTACAAACCTCTCTGTGTCAGCACCTGTGAGCAAGGCTGAACCACTACCCCTGCTCCAGCCACATGCTGAGCCTCAGGGATCCTTGGGGACACCTCCCTGCGGGGGCCTCTTCCAGGAGGAAAGAGGTCTTCATCAGGAGGGCCCTGACTCGCCAAAGGACAAGGCATTATGGGGTGGAAATGCACAGAGAGCAACTTGGCATTCATTAAGAACCCGCTAGGATCCAGGCATGTCTCCCTGTTGATTTCAATTGTCTCTGTGAAGTAGGAACTGTCATCCTCACCCTAATGATGAGATAATAGATTCAGAGGCCAAGACATGTCCTAAAGTGGTACTGGTGTTCAAATACCAGTCTCCCTGCCAGCAAAACCCAGCATCTTTTCGATTGTGCCGCACACAGGTGCTTGATGGAAAGCTTTTGTGGGGGTTCTCCAAGAACAGAACTGCTCACTCAGCATCGTCCTGGGTGACTTCTGTGAAACCTAGCTATGGCAGCAGAAAGGGACTTGGGGCAAAAAGGCAAGTCGTTACTTTATAAGTAGGTGGTGACTGACTGGGCCTATGTCCAGATTATCTCTAAGCTTAATGCTCAAATCCTCACATAGAGGAAAGACAAGGAGAGGGCAGGAAGACAGAGAGAGAGCCAAGAGAGCCAAGTGATCTAAAAGACCTGCCATGTTTGGGTGAAAGGAATTTGCACGTGTGTGTGCATATGTGTGTGTGTGTGTAAAATGAAGTGGATATAGGTGACTACCTTGATGAAGATCTTATCTGTAAATATAATTCTTGACTCTAACTTCCAATTTTATGTTGAGCTGTCCATTCATTGTATAGCTGCAGAGACATTTTCAATTGATTTAGAAGCATTCATCACACATTTGCTGAGGGCTTTCTACAGAAATCACTGGAAGAATATAAACCTCTACTGAGTGAATGGCCATTTACTGAGCTTGTACTATGTGCTGGACTCTGACGATTTAAGGACAAAAAAGCCAGGTCCCTGTCCTGTAAGCACATGCTCCCTGGAAGAGGTAAGAAAGATTGTGGCAAGAAGAAACTGCCATCAGTTCCTTTTTTGTTTCTCTTTTAAAATTGCTATAAAAATCTTGGACTGGAAGATGGAAGCTATAACCAGTTTAGATGTCTATCTGCTGCCTAAAGAGAAACTAAAGAGACATCATCGTGATGCACATAAAGAAAATGTAATTGAAGTGATATGAGGTTGGTTGTTTTCTCGCATCAGGATGTTGATCACTGAAAAAAAGTTGGAGAGAGAGAGAGGAAGAGAGGGATGGATTTTGGGGTATGACGTAAAGACAATGCGCTCACTTCCGAGTCGACTCATGAACTGTCATCCACATGAAGCTACATGAGATGCTGTAGTGCTGCCAAATATTAATTAAAACAATTAACTGCAGAAAACACGTGGGCCCAACAATATTAGTGCGCATAATCCTTCCTAGTTAAGAGGTCCTTACTGGATTACTGCAGAAAAGCTCTGGAGTTCTAATTACCTGTGGAAGTCCCACAAGGTTACTGCAAAACGTGGTAATTAGACGGTTGTAATATAAGGTGTTAGCAGGGGATTGAGGATTTGCTCTAAGTACCATGGTGTTTTCATGGCTATTTACTGAGCAGAGTACCAGAATTTAATGGAATTTGGTGGAATTCTCCAATGACTGTTGCAAGCATGTAGTTAAGAAAAACGTATCTGAATGTGAAATTTCCTGGTTTTTGTGGAAGTGCTGAACATAGCGATTCTTAACTAATACACAGCAAGAATGGGACCTGAATGAGGTGGATTATGTGGATTTATTTCTGGGATTCATTGGCCTTGATTGTGAGACATTTTATTCAGGCGCACTCCAGAGCCCCGAGGCCACAAGCGGGCCGGGTAGAACCAGCACCAAGGAGGCTATGGCACAGAGCTTCCCTCTGACCTAACACTTACGTGGGTGTCCTTTTACAGCAGAGCTGAGACATCGTGACATGTATTCATTTGGGGGGAGCATCTACAACCCATGCATGCACAGAGAGAGAAATTTTATGCATTCAGTGGTGGGTACAATCTATTTATTCAAATGCACTGGTAAATATGAGAACATATCCGCTGAGTGAAGGAGCTACGCCTTTCTTTTCCTTTACTTTTTGCCAAGTCTGAATCACTCTCTTACGTGGCTTTGTCTATGTACCACAAATGTGTACATAAAAATGGAACTTCAGACTATAAACTTTCCTATGCTCCCAGAGTACAGAACATAAAAGTAACCTAACGAAAATATTGGCATAACATTTTTATCCACGCTGTGATTTGTGCTCAGGATAACAGCTCATCTTTCCAAAGGGCTTGGTGTGCTGCCCCCGGCCAAGTCAGACGCTGCTGTGCCAGCCCACCAGTCCACAGAGGCAGTAGCAGGCCAGCTGACTGCGTCCCGGCCTGGGCACCAGCCCTTGTTGGGCCATTGGAGAGTGGCATTAATTAAGAGTCACTTCTCTTCTGTGGGTTCTTTTAATGAGGCAAAATCAGAAAAGGGGCTGCTGGGGAGGCAATGCTGCCAAGTGTATGGAGAGCCAGATGCCACTGCTTCTTTGGAGAGCCTCACCTCGAAAATAATCCCCTCTGTGCTCCAGCTCTTGAGAGTTAAAAGCCTCCTTTCAAACATTTAAGTGGAGGATGAGGGGATAGTTGCTCTGCTCAAGTGCCTTTTAGTCTTGAGCTTAAAGTGAAAGCTCTCTGTGGCCTTCCCTGCGGCTGATGGGATGCCATCATGCATGAGAGGATGACTGGGAAAGAGGAAGCGGAAAAACCATCCTGGGGCAGCAGGGAGACATTGTCACTGGCGGACAGGGATGGAGGGTCTGGCAAAGGTGAGGGCAGAGATCTCTCACATCTGTCAGTAGGTGACTCTTAGCAGTTGGGGTTTAGGACCAGGGAGCTGGCTGGAGGTGAACCTTGATGAGGTCTTGCTAACCCAGCAGGGCCCACCTGCTCCTGCTAATGCTGCTGGACCTGCCTTGAGAAACAGCTCGTTTCTCTGACAACTGTAGAATCCACAAAGCCAGGTGCCGTCTCTCTAAACCACACAGCAACCGGCAACGTGCCCAGTACGTATGGAGGCATGTGCCCATAGAGATGTATGTACAAATGTACGCATGTTTCTAAATATGTGATTATACATCACTTGTACATGTTAAATTAGACATCATTTTAGTGCTTTCAAGGAAAAAGGAAAGTAATCACTTGCAAGCTGGATTTCTAAGTAGAAGAGGTGATTCCTAGGGAGTTTTTAATGCTTTAAAATTTTCACTAAGTCTTCAATTCTAGCAATTGAGTTCTAGCAAGGGTCCTGGGCTTTGCTGCCTCCTTGATCTGCACCTCTTGTCAGCATGAGGGAAAAAGAAAAAAACAAAACAAAACAAAGACTATTATTCCTTCCTTGTAGCGTTCTAGAATAGTCTATACTGAGGAGCAGCTGGGTGGATTAGGGTGGTGGCAGCGGAGGGGCGGGTAAGGCCTACCCATTCAGATCTAGTTCCTCCTCCCCCAGTCGAATAACTTGTGTAGTTAGATCTAGAAATTCTCATCCCACCCCATGGTTCCCTCTTCTCCACCGTTCACTCCTTTCTGCTCCTTCATCTCTGGCCGGCAGGAAGTGACAACCAGAATGCTTGGAAAAACAAAACAGAGATGAATTCAACTGATTTTTGAAAAAAGCCCACTCTTCACACATAATTATATCGATCGCTGAATTTATATTCTTCTGTGTTTGCACTGCCTTTGATATGATGGTTAATTCTTTTCTATAAATACAGGGATAGTTTGATTGAAGCAATATAATGTGACTGCATATTTTAAATTAATAGGACATTAATAAAAATAGCATGAGTATAAGTGATACACATATATATTTAGTTAGGACAAAATTGTTTGGCCTTCTGACTTATAAGGCCTGAAAGCCCATTCTTTTTTCTTATTACATGAATATGTTGAGAGTTTTTACATCTTGGCAAAATATGGGCTGTAATTTAATTGACTTAGCAACACTACCAAGTAACACATTTATTCCCCAGGGAAATTTCTTTTCATGCTTTCTATTGGAACTTCTAATTGACTTCTATTTCTAAATAATTGTTGAAACTAATAAGTTGGAAGGGCTGGTGATTTCAAATAGCTATAAATGGGGCATCAAGGCCTTTTTTTTCTCCCTGCCAAATCTATAAGTGAGTTAATATTTTAAAAGTCAGTATTGAAAATTCTGTCCTCTGAATTGATTTAATGGATGAGTCAATAAGTTTGGTTTGACCATCATAATGCAAGAAGATGAAGATCTAGGTATACCAGATATGTAATTATGTTAGAGGTAGTCATTCAAAAGGGGATGCAATTGTGCTTTACTAGTCAGGGACACGGGTACAGAAAGGAGCGAAAAGGTACAAAATTCAGATGAGCTTTTATTCGCAATGGCTGCTCCTTGGTTAGGCACATTTGGTTTAACATTAGTAGCAGATCTCCTTAAATACCATACACATGATTTTTCATTTCACTGTGATGAGCTATCAATATCACAAATAATACATAGTGGGGAAATGTGTAAAAATAAGAAGGTTCAATAGAACCAATTTGCAAGATACAAAACATGCAATTGTGAAATAAATGACACTTATAGAAGTGCATTTTCTTGCTCAAACTGAAAAATTCTACTGTTCTTGGTTAACACCTACAAGGACAAGATGAGTAAATCTCCCTTTAGGTAAGACCTGTTCTCCGTTTGATTTCCTCCACGGGGAGAGACAGAAATGATGCTCTCCTCACATTTCAGATCAATCATAATTCTATTAGCCAGCTGAATACCCTGGTACACTCAGTGCCTATCAAATATTAAAGCCTTCCCATTTTTGAAATTCAAATAATAGCTTGGTTTGTTATCTAGCACTAAATCTGTACTACATTACAAATTTATGATTACCTGTAAATTTCATGCTGATATTTAAGTTTTAAGATATGTGGATGCTTTTAAAGGTGTGTGAGAACATAAACCAAATTACACCATGTAAAAGAAATTAAGAATTATGGCAGCCTAGGTCCTAAAAGTCCAGATTACGATATTTTTATTTGTATTAAATAATCCAACCGGTATTTATTGTGCCCCTACTATGTGTCTGCAGACAGCAGCAAGCCCTGAGAATCAACAGTGAACAAGATGACACTGTTCTGGCCTTTTAAGAGATAATATCAAACAAACTAACACATGAAGAAATAATTACGAATTATTATGAGGAGCATGCAGCAGTGTGAAGAGAGAACTGTGGGCAGGTGCCTGGCTTATCCAATACATGGTTTAAGGGAGACTCTTGAAGCCGAGACTGAGAAGCAGCTATGCAGGGGTGGGGGCAGGGCAGAGGCTGGGAGAGAAGAGCATGTGCAAAGGCCCTGACATAGAAGATCTCTTGGCTTGCTTGAGGATCAAAAAGGAGGCCAGTATGGCTGTGGAAGGGGCAAGCATGGAGAGAGGAGGTAGGAAAGGAACCTGTGGGTCTTTGTAGAAAATTATGAAAAATTTGTACTTTCCTTCCCAAATCAAACAGGAAGTACTAGAGGCAGGGATATTATAAAATCCACATTTAGAAAACACCATTCTTACATGCAGCAACTGGTTGTAATGCACCCAGGGGAGAAGTGGAGAAAGCAGTTAGATTATTACAGTAGTTGAAGAAACAGATGGTAGAGCCTTGGACCCGGATGGTGGCCCAGAGGTGGAGTAAAGTGACATGTTGGAGATCCTTTGGGGGTGAGAATCACCAGGGAGTGGTGACGGCCTCCCAGGCGTGCCAGGAACGGAGCAACAAGAGTGGTGCTGAG
The DNA here is from genome assembly GCF_053574225.1 of Canis aureus. NCBI lineage: Eukaryota > Metazoa > Chordata > Mammalia > Carnivora > Canidae > Canis > Canis aureus. The sequence continues at coordinate 50,798,627 of NC_135611.1, forward strand.
ATTCCTGGCATAAGTACGACTGGGTGATGCCGACCCCGTGGGAAGTGCCAGAGGGGCCGGCCTGGCTGGGGGTGTATACAGGTGGGGCTGGGAGCAGGGCTGATTTTGAGACAAGCCAAGACATTTTTGATGCCTTGGGGAATCTGAGCAGTTTTCAAGGAGCCCACCTGATATGAAATCCTGAAGTTTCGAGGGAATTCCAGGTTGAGATACAAACTTAGGAGACATGAGGACATCGGTGGCTGCCGATGGGCTGTATGTAGCCTTTGGAGACTGGAAGTCAGGTGGACAAGGAGCTGCCATCCAGGGAGAAAAAAATCCTGGGAAGCCCATAACAACCACTCATTAAATATGACTTTTTTTTTTTTTTTTAATCAACTGGTTGACTTTATTTAGCAGGAAAAGTGGAATGGAGGGCCCAAAAGCCAGATTGGAACTGAGGAAGAAACGAGAGGCAAATAAATGAAAGCAGCATCTGGAGACCACAGTTACAAGCAGTTCTGCTGGGAAGAGATGCGGAGAAATTGACTAGAAATTGGAGGCAGAGGGGAGCCCCGGGTGGCTCAGCGGCTTAGCACCGCCTTCAGCCCAGGGCGTGATCCTGGAGACCCGGGATCAAGTCCCATGTCGGGCTCCCTGCGTGGAGCCTGCTTCTCCCTCTGCCTGTGTCTCTGCCTCTCTCTCTCTGTGCCTCATGAATGAATAAATAAAATCTTAAAAAAAAAAAAAAAAGAAAGAAATTGGAGGCGGAGAAGCAGTTCACGGGTGGGCTTTTGAGTTGTCCAATGCTCCTTTATTTACTGCACCAGAAGAAAGAGAACAGGAGGATCGACCCAGCAGGAGGTAGAGAGGTGACTAAAGGCGCAGAACCCCAAGGCATGGAAGTGGGCAGGAAACCAGAGCCCCCGGGGAAGGGCTGGCTTGGGCTTGGAGCATGAACAGTTCTTTCCCCGTAACAGGAGGGACGTGGCCCAGGCTGGAGACAACTGTCAAGTAGGCTGTAGATTTAGTTGTGAGGCAGTAAGGAAGCTCCCTCCCAGTGGCTTCCACTTTTTCCATTACAAGGATAAATACGTATGCGGTGTTGTCATCGGGTGAGGGCGAGAGGGGAGGAGGACTGTCAGAGATGGGAGGGTAGAGATCAAGGTATGAATGGTCACATGGAAGCATGGGACGTGGGGCCACCAGAGAGAGTGATGTGACCGTCAGGCGGCACTGAGTGCTCCTTTGACCAGGAATTTCAAGTAGCCGGGTGTGCCTGGATGGGCTGTAACCCCAGCCGGTCCAGCTGCCCGTGCTCTGTGCTGGGGAAGGTGCAAGGAGGGGCTCCGGTCCAGCAAGCAGACTGCTGGCTGAGGGGAGACGAAGCTTCCATGACTTAGCAGGGAAGACCAGTGGACCCCATGTTGCAGGAAGACAAGGAGAGCAGGCGGCTAAGACAAATGCTATGAACCTCAGAGGAGCTTGGGGCTAAGGAGGGCAATAGTGCCCTAGAAGAGAAAATAGTGTGCTCAATGAAAGAGCCCCCGCTGTGCCTCTGGGGCTGTGGCCTGTGGAGAGGGAGAGGGAGACAGCTGGCACCTGAGAGGGCAGTTGAGGAGGGGTGTTCTTGGGGCACGGCCTGCTTCCAAAGAGTCCCAGAGGGACGGAGATGTGCAGGCTGAAGGGCAGAGGGCACAGGGAATTTTGTCGGGCCTGGGGGGCAGGGTCGTTGAAGGGGGCCAGGGGTTGTGGATAGGGGTGTTGCTGGGAGGGGAAGGGGACCTCACGGCCCAGGGGTCCAGGTGAAAGCAGCCAGGAGGAGAGACTCCAGCGTCCTGTGAGCTCCTTGGGATTCCAGCCCTGCCCTCCGGCCGTTAGAGCACAGTGACTGCGGGCCTGGATCCCTTTCCTCTCCTCCTCTGGCTCTACTCACCTTTTGTGCAAAGATGACAAATATTGTGCTAAAGAATTTTAGAATGTTCCTTACATCTAGTTCACATAGTAGAGATTCTCAAATTCTTATTTTAAATAAAATTACAACAGTCTTGACACTAGATCCATGATGCTTAGCTTCTCTGGTGTGTCACAGATTCTTTTACTGAGAACCTTGTGAAAGCCATGGACCTGTCACCCCAAACAATGTCGAGAATTGTCTCACCTTCTCGCGTCCTGACACGGGAACCCTGCCCTGATGGAGAAACCTCACTAGCGTGTAACTGCCAATGCCAACTTAATAGTGAACAGTCTTTCTTTTTTCTTTCAGGTGGGAGCATGGTTAAGGAAGTCCCACAGGTAAGTATTTTATTGATCATTTTACTTGGCTTAAATGTTTTTTCATTTATTCCATAATGGTTTTGAGCACTGCCAGGGTGGGAGGATTTTCTCAAGGGTCCAGGGATATGTGGCCACAGGAATGCCCAGGTTTTTGTCACTGGGGCACTTATATGATGGGAGGGCTTTATATCATTTCTGTCATCTATGCCCTCTGCAACAATCCTTACGGGCAATACTTTCTTCTCAAAATATTGCACTGGGTGACATTAGCAGAAATCTTTTAAGGAAGGGACCTAGGTAGAAAAGATAGGGAGGAAAAATGGAAAATCCTTCAATATCCCTGTCATTCTTCCTGGTGACCTTTCATATGATAGTAATTTTCATCATTCTCAGGTACTGCTGACATTGTCATGTTGGAAAGACCCAGTAACTGATTACCCCAAAGAGGACTGGATGAGAGTACTGAAGGATTATGCACACATACCTCCCCATTATGTGGAAAACTCCAGATTACATTTCTAACATTCCTAAAGACTGAGTTACTGCCAGCATTTTTACCTAACGTGCACTAAAAGCAGTGCCTCATCCATGGCAAGCCGTAGTTAAGTGGTTGCTATTATTATGACAATAATCAAAGCATTTTATCACTTCCATTACAAAACTTGTTGCAAAAAGGGACACTAGACAAACACTACTTGTAACAATTCAAAGTGAAGCCACTGGGTGTAAAAAAAAAAAAAATATTTCCTTATTTAGAATCTCATCATTTAACATTCTATTAATCAGAATTTAGGGGCATTGTTGGCCATCTTCATGGTGACCAGTTCACAGAAAATAGCTTATAAAGCAGGTGAATGGGAAACAGACTTCCTCCCCAGAGGCCGGCAGACCTGGAGATAATGCCCTCTGTTTGCCAATAGGTGGTGGCCACGTATTGTTAGACAAAATGCTGAGGCCACTGAAATGGGATCTGGGGAAAGGACTCCTCAGCAATTGAAAATGAATAATCAGCTGGGTTGAAACTGATAAATGAAGGAATCAAAGTGATAAACAACAATGAGACTGATTAAAGGCAAAGTGGCTAAAAAGCTAATGGCTTTTACTCAGAAATCATAGTTCATGCAAATTAGTTAAACTAAACATTCCATTAAAGAAAGGTTTCTGTCAGCTTTTAACTTTTATTGCTTACTGTTGTCCAAATTATTCTTTCTTTAGAAATCTTTTTCATATGCAAGACCAATGAATTTCTTCCTTTCTTTTCCTTCCTTCCTTCCTTCCTTCCTTCCTTCCTTCCTTCCTTCCTTCCTTCCTTCCTTTCTCTTTCTTTCTTTCTTTCTTTCTTTCTTTCTTTCTTTCTTTCTTTCTTTCTTTCTTTCTTTCTTTCTTTCTTTTTCTTTCTTTCCTGCCTGGCCTGCTATCAGCCTCCTCACTTCAGACTCAAAGTCAGAAGACATTAGGAACCTAGAACAGCCAAGACGACTTTGAAAAGATAGGACAAAGTCCATGGATTAAAAACTTCCTGATTTTAATACTATTATCAAGTGTCTGTAATCAAGACAGTATGCAACTGGCATACAGATAGATACATAGATTGATGAGCCAGGACAGAGAGCATAAAAGAACACCCTTATGTATATGGCCAACTGATTTTCAACAAAGGTGCAAAGTTAATTCATTTGGGAAAGTATACTCTCTTCTAGGAATGGTGTTTGAACAATTAGATATCCATATGAAAAAAAGAAATTAAATTCATACCTTGCCCCAGACCCCAAAGATAACTCAAAATAGATCAGAGCCCTAAATCTAAAACATTAAACAAAGCTTCTAGAACAAGACACAAAAAAACCTTTGTGACTTTTGGTTAGGCAAAGATTTCTTAGATATGACACATAAAGCACAATCCACAAAAAAATAAATTGATAAATTGGACTTCATCAAAATTAAAAACCATTGTTCCTTGAAAGACACCATAAAGAAAATGAATTGATAAAGCAGAGGCAGGAAGACAAGATTTGCAAATTATTTATCTGATAATATAATTGTATTTAGGATATATCAATTAAATTTATATCATATATTATTATACTAAATTTTCATAATATGAAAGCAACCCAATTTTTATTTTTTTATTATTTTTATTTTTTTTTAATTTTTTTAAATTTTTTTCCAATTTTTAAAAATAACAAAAGACTTGGAGAGATGCTTCACTGAAGAAAATAATGAAAAGAAAAGAAAAGAATGGCAAAAGGGCCTGAAAAGATGTTCAATGTCATTAGTCATTGGGGAAATGCAATGTGAGACCATAATAAACTACCACTACACATTTAGTAGAACATCAGCATTTAAAAGACTAATTATATCAAGTGTTAAAGAGGATATGGAGCATATACAACTCTCACACATTCTGGATGTGAACTTAAAACGGTACAAGTACTTTGGCAAATAGTTTGGCAGTTCCTTAAAAAAGAAACTCCTAAAATATAATTCAGTCATTCCACTTCTAAGTATTTATACAAGAAAAAAAATATGTACATACAAAGATTCACATAAAATTTCATAGCATCTTGGTTTGTAATAAGTAGAAACTGGAAACAACCCAAATGTTCAACAGTTGAATGGATGAGCAACTTGTAGTTATATACATATAATAGCATATAATTCAACAATTGAAAGGAATGGACTTTTGGTATACATACATAACAATGATAAATCTCAAAATAATTTTGTTGTAGGAAACAAATCATACTTAAAAAATACATACTGTATGTAGCATTTATACACGATTCTAGCAAATGCAGAGGAAATGAAAACAGATCAGTAGTTGCTTGGGGGATGCGGGTAGGGCAGGGAGGTATGGGGGTGCTGATAGATATGTTCCTTATATTGATTGTGGTTGATTTCAATGGTATAAACATATGTAAAACTTACTGAATGGTACATCTTAAACATGTGCATCTTTTATGTCAATAAAGCTGTTGAAAACAATAGGATTCCACATTAACCATCTAACTCAGGCCCACTTAGAGAAGCAGCCCTCCAATTAAAGGTCAGGAAGCCGAGGCTCAGAGAAGTGAAGTGATTTGCCTGAGGTCACACAGCCAGAAGAGATGGAATTCAGCCTCAGGTCTGTCTGAGCAGAAAGCCAGTCTCATGCCCACTCTACCACAGCCACTCGTTGTGCCTCAGTTTCCTCACCTACAAAGTATCCAGGTGGGTCAAACAATCTCCAGGGTTATAATCAGCTCTAAGGTTCCAGGAGTCTGTATGAAGCAAGCTGATTTCATGGCACTATGTCATTCATTTCAGAAGACATCGAATTTCCTTCTCCATGTATGATGAGGATAGTGAACATTCTGACGTGGGAGCTCATGGCATGTCTGCATTTCTTCCATCAGAGACTGAAGCTGAATTCCCACTGGCGTGCTCTTCATTGTGAAAGACGGTGAGCCCTTCCTCGACCCTCCATTAGAATGTGTTTGGTTGGAAAGCTTGGCCATTATAGTAAATATAAAGGTGACATTCTGAATGCTTCAGAGTGCACTAAAAAGCCATTATAAATGGGAGACTAATGGAACAATTGTGTCTCATTTTCACTTCTAATCACCACGACTCTGTGTCGTCAGTACTTCTGAGATGCTAACCATTCCAAGGAAACTCAGTAGCAATACAGATTTTCATCACTCACAGATTCAGGTTCTACATACTTTTTATGCCATGACTATATATTGTATTTCAGTTATCTTTTCTATTCACTGACTCAAATACATTTAACTTGATTGCTAGGTCCTTGTATGCTTTTCCATTGTTTGGCTTCTGTAACCTTATTTCTACATGGGTTGCACAGCCAATGGTCACAACTTTTCAGACTATATATCTCGCCTTTCAAGTGCACTTTGGGGTTCCCTGGATATAGGAAAAAATCTACCAAAGCACGAATCTGGATTCATTTTTTTCAGGTGTGACCAATTAGTTGACAGCTAATAGTTCATTAACATAAAAGAAGCTTTGTGATAAAATTGAAGGGTGTTGTGTGCTTTCAGTGAGCAAGGCATAAATGTAGCTAATTGAACCACAAATCATGTTTGTCAATCAAATGGCTTTTTTGTCTTTCTTGTCTTGAAATATACCTTTTAACACACAGCTCATTCTTCAAGAAAAAAAAATCCTATGGTCATAATGTCAATTGCTAACTTTATTTTCTATTTACATCATCCACTTATGAATACCCTTTTCTTCGATTTAATTAGTTAGTGTCACTCACACTTTAATTGGTAGCAGTGTAAGACTGAGCTGAATTTGAAAATGATGGCACGATGTCAGCGCAAGCCACATCAATCATGTAAGTGTACATGGGAGCCAGGGCATAACTCAACAACACCTATACATATATATGTGGACTGGAATTGGATTTTTCTATTTTTTATTTTAATAAAAATGGCATACTAAGCAAAGTAATACCTTTAAAGAGGAGATTCATTCCCCCTCCCCCAATTTCCATTCTAGTACCAGCAGAATCAAAATTCAACACAAAAGAATAGCTAAGTTAAAGCATAAGTACTCTGAGAGCATACATCAAATCTTGTTTTTTTTTTTCCCCCAGCGTTTGTGGTTTTTAGCTTATATCTACACGTATCTAAACTATTACCGAGGACACGATTGAGTCAAGTGTTCATTGCTACAGTAAACATTTTAACACAATACAAATTCTTTGGCCACGAACAACAAAATGCTTTTTGCTGCATCATGCTTTTAGTATTCAGCAATAATTTCAGAAGGACAGAGTCCCTTAAAACTGAGGTCAAATTCTACCAAGAGAATTTTATGGCTTGAATAGGTGGTATAGAGAATTGCTCAAAATTAAGTCCTAGTTACAAGATACTCAGGCGATTTTAATGAAGAACAACATGATAAACTATTATGTTGCACAAAATATAGCAGGCATTTGCCTCTAATAAATAAATAAATAATTTTTTGTCATATTTTTGTGTGTGTCTATTTCCAAATAAGACTAGAAATTCCTTGAAAGAGGAAATTGTGTCTTCTGGCTTTTGCATTTCTATTGGGAACAGTGGCACTGAGCTTAGGATAATCCCAATCTATTGATGGATGGATGGACAGATGGACAGATAGATGGACAGGTGGATGGATGGACATATAGATAGATGGACAGATGGATGGACAGATGGATGAACAGACAGATGGGTGGATGGATAGATGGATGGATAGATTTGTTCCAACATAGCACAATGTAACTGGAGGCTTGGTAGAGGATTGCAAAATGCTCACATACCAAATGACAGTCATCAGATTTATTAGATGTATAATCAGCAATTTTTATTTTTTTAAAGATTTTATTTATTTATTCATGAAAGACAGAGAGAGAGAGAGAGGCAGAGACATAGGCAGAGGGAGAAGCAAGCTCCATGCAGGGAGCCCGATGTGGGACTCGATCCTGAGTCTCCAGGATCACGATCTGAGCCGAAGGTAGACGCTTAACGGCTGAGCCACCCAGGTGTCCCTAATCAGCAATTTCTAATAGTCGGTTACTACCAAGAGCTATAAGGGGACCCAAGAGTAAAACAGATTAGAAGACTAACTTTATAAAAATACAGAATTTTAGGCTGGTATAACCATGAGCAACTGACTAGCACACTCTTCCTGTGAGTAAGGAAACAATTTTGGACTGGGAAGGAAGCAGTCCAAGCTTACACAGAGAGCTAGAATCAGAGCTACAGCCAGAAATTGGAGGTACTAGCTTTGGTACAAAATTTATATCACCTCAGCAACTGAGCTGACGCCCACTTATGAAGTAGCTTTTCCTTGTGAGGTTGGCACTGAGCGATGGGGAATCCAAAGAAAACAAAATTTGAAAGGTGTATTCAAGATGCTTACAATTTAATTTGGAGCTACTGGGAATGATTTATATTCAGTAATGCAATCATAGGTAAAGATTCTGGAGGGGCACAGGAGATGAGCATCTTGAAGACCTAACACTGGACCTGGGGAGGTCTAGTTGGGTAGGAGGACACTGAGGTCTCGGGGAGTGACAGAGGGAAAGTGGGCAGGCCACCCAGGCCCAGGGATGTGGAGGGGAGCAGAACTTCTCCACGTGAGGACCCACAAGCAAACCATCAGGGTGCTGAGAGTTAACAAGAGAGAAATTCAGGCCATCAAGGAAGAGACCTAGGAGGATGTGATACTAAATTTCAGAAGTTGTATGAAGAGTCATGGTAGGTGTAGCCAGAGCACTGATGTGATGGGTGAAAATGGAATCTTGATTAGTGCAAACACAGTGAGCAAATGGGCAGCAGTGGGAATTCCAACCAGGAAATGTTCCTCTCAAATTGAGGGATGAAGTAAGGCAAACATGTTGATAGCTACCAGGTAGAACAGAAGCAAGCAAACAAAGAAACAAACAAAAAATACAAAAGCACCAAAATATGACTAAGAAAGAAGCAGAAGGTGTCATTATGGATCTTTTAATTCACATGTTATTTTCAAGCTATTAATGAGGAAATTTCGGACTATCTGATGTCATGCTGTGCGATAGAAATTTCTGTGATGAAGAAAATGCTCTACATCTGCTCTAGTGAGGCAGCTATTAGACATATTTACATCACTTTATGGTCAGCGGAAACTGAATTTTAATCTTGTATCATTTTAATTGATGCAAATTTGGATTTAAATAAGCACATATGATCAGTGGCTTTTTTAGGCTATCACCTAAGGCATTCCATTCACTAGTGAGCCATGAAATAAATGACTGAAAAAAAGGAACAAAATTCTACAAAGAATACGTTCTCTATTGTTATACTTTTGTTGCATATTTGTTATGTCCTAGACCATAATTGTTCTCAACCCTTTTGGCACCTAGATATTCTATGACTATTTTCTACTGGAAATTTTAATTTATCCATCTAGCCATGCAACCTTCTAGAAAGGATTTGAGACACTAGACAAATATACACAATTAGAGTAAGATTAAAGTGAATAAACAAAGAGATGGGAGAGAACACAAAGTTGCAAGAGACTACTAAGGACACAGATTTAGGACAGCACCCAAAAGCACATACCATACAACATTATAGTTACGGAAGATGTGCTTTGGAAGCTCTGATCTTTCTAGTAGTCAGAACAGAGGAAACATCGTAATCTCTAACAGTGACGTTACATTTGGCAGAGAAAGTATATGTGTAATTCACGAGAATCAATGTTCTTCCTCGATTAAAGTCCAAATATCTTTGCATCAAATGAGTCATTTGACCAAGGCATGTGACTTTAATATGAGCTAAGGTTTGTATGTTCAGCTCCAGGAGCTGGAGAAACAGAAGAAACTGGTTTACAGCAAAAGTGGAAGGAAGCACACAGGTACAGGTGGAGTGGACACACGGAGACCAGAGCCTTTATCACATCAATCCCTGGGCAATAGGAGGCCCCCCACCCTTAATAATGAACTCCTCCTCTCTTATGCTCATTTTAATTGGTTCTGTTCCTGTCAACACTAGAGTCTTAGTGTAGAGAGAAATTTCTTCTATGAGTTGACACTGTGCTAGCGGGCATAATCCTCAGAGGCAGACTTCCAAGAAGACATTCTGTGTTTGCTTCTTGCATTGCCCTTCTCTGTGATCTGAGAGGCATAGGCTACAGCAAATTCAGCAGGAGTGATTCATAGAATCCCACTTCATTAGCATTCTCCCCAACTGCTTTCTTCCTCACAAAGGGAAAACTGTACCCTTATCCACATCAAGTTGAATAAAAAAAATAATTTTCTGGTTTTTTAGGTTCCACGATACTTTTCATGAACATTTGCTAGTACAACTGAAGATAACTCTGCAACCACCAAATAGAGCCCATTCACCACAAATGAATCTTCATAATAGTATAGAGAGAAAGTACTAAAACTTTATCTTTGGCTTTCATAGGTGTTTTTTTTTTTTTTTTTTTTGGAATTCTCATCCATCTTGTACTGAAGGCAGAAACTAGAGCATTTTCTTTCAACACCTCCCTCTCACCTTTCTTCCTTGAGGTCTAACACAGGTGTTTAAAGAGGCCAAAGTCTTCACTGCAACCTCAGGTGAAGGCTGTCCTGGCCCCGCCCACCTTTCCGGGCTCTTTTCACTCTGATCCAGCCACCCCAGTCCGTTTTCCATTCATCAAACCTGCCTTCTAACTTCCTGTCTCCAGATTTTATTTCGAGATGGTCCATTTGTAAGGACTCTTCTTCCTATCCTACCCCACTTCCTCCATTTCTTTCACCTCTTATCTAAATCAGAAATTATACAGCAGCTGTTGTTTGATGGACATCTGTAACCCTCCCTGCCACCCCCCTCTACTAAACTGTGGGCTCCATGAGGGGAGCAAGCCTTACCTATTCTGTGAACCACTGTTCCCCCCTTTAACCCAAACAGAGCTTAAAAAGTAGAAGATGCTACTTCCTATAAAATGGCCATGATAGTAAGATCAGCTTTATCTGGTATTATAAGGGAAAACTTTGTAAAATGTATAGCTCTAATGTCTGTTGTTACTCAGGTGATATAAATAATATCTTATCATTCTATAACATGCAATAGTTCAACATAGTTCCCCAAAAGGGGACCATGAATAATTTTTAATGACAAGGAAAGCCCACTTACACGTTAAGGGGAAATTTTTTAAAAACTATTTGTATAACTTATTGAAGAATACAGAAATTAAACTATCCATTTCTACATGAAGTAAAAACAGCAAACTTAATAGGGTATTTTGTGTAATATGAATAATTAATATTTAAAATTTAGAAATATATCTCCTTACAATGTAGTTAGAGTCTCATAAAGAAAATGTATTCTTAAAGCAATAGCTAAATGTTTTCAATTCAAGGTACTCTGAATTAAACCCCTCGGGCAGTCTTTTCTAAAATGTTATGTCCAACATTCTGAAACACATACTTTATTGGCATCTGAAAAGCAGCTGCAAATGTTTCTCTTATATTCAAAGTCCTTTAAAAAAAAGACTCCATTGCTAAGCTCTGACAAATGTGCCTCCTACCACCTCACTGGGTTCCTTCACAAACACACAATTCACAATTATAAGCAATTTTGTAAAATGCATGCTATTTTCCCTGGAGAATGTCTTGGAGTGGTTAAATATGTGATTGGGTAATTTTCTGAAATGCTTATTATTTACCTGAGTCTCATTTCAGTCTCTCTGGTAAACAGAATATCCATATCCATGCCAGCGGTTATTATATCCCCAAATGCTTCCAAAATTGTCAGAGATCCTCTAACTTTCCCAAAACACATTTTAGACTTGGGGCATAGATATGAAAAACAGAGCTACCTGTACCAGCCTTCCTACTTAAATGACAAGGTGGGCTTCCTTTTCCCTTAATGGGGTTTTCTGGATTTCAGGCACAGTGGAGGATGAATAACAGGATTTTTAAACTTTTTCATGACTTAGATTGCATCTTAGCTGGTTGCAAATCTCATTATCAGCTTTACAGCTATTTTTCTACCTTGATTTATTGTTATTTTTGGATCAGAAAGAAGAATGGCAAAACTGCAGCCTAGAGGTTTGCTTTGGAAAATAAAGTTTGAATTTAGCTGTTGTTGATTTATACCCAGTGTGCTATACTTAGCATGTATGTACAGTTAAGCATACTTTATAGGTAATTATTCCTTCTATTGATAGAAGGCAGCTGTGCAGAGCCTAGAATAATACCCAGCTTTTGAAACAGTACTTTCTAAAGTGGTATACTAGATGAATAAATTCTGATGATGGTGGTAGTATTTCATCCAACAAGAGATCTTACTCCCTCTGTACCAACATCTTTTACTACTTGCCTAGTTATATGTGAACAATAAAAACTCACCAATACCAGATTTAAGTAAAGTGAATAATAGAAAATAAACCGTCTCTGATGGAAATGGGTTCAAGTTAACATAGGGAGTAAGAAACCCAAAGGAAAAAATGATTCAAGTTGTTTTAGAGTGTGAAGTACCCACATTCTTTTACTTTCGGGTCCTACTAAAAACATTCCATAACACAGTATTTTAATAGTAACAAATTCAGGTTTCCCCTCTATGTCAACGATAGAGGGCAATCAAAATTTGGATTTCAGTATTTTTTTAAATTTTGCTATTTTAATTCACAGTACAAGGCATGTAATTCTTTTATTCTTCATAAATATAATATAGGGGTGCCTGGGTGGCTCAGTGGTTGCGTGTCTGCCTTCGGCTCAGGGTGTGATCCTGGGGTCCTGGGATAGAGTTTTCATCAGGATTCCTGCAGGAGTCTGCTTCTGCCTCTGCCTGTGCCTCAGCCTCTCTCTGTGTCTCTCATGAATAAATAAATAAAATCTTTAAAAAAAATGTTCAATTGAAAAAAAACTAAACCATTATAAACAAAGTCTCTGATCCTCCATTTTGCCTGGTGTAATCTTGATAAGTATTGAAACAGGACCCTCAGTTAATATAACAGGTGTAACTTGTGTGTACTGTCGCTATCCATATATTTCCTTCTATATAAAATAAGCCTTGATACGCCCTATGGACAATGCCTCCCCATGGTACCATGCAACACAATTTGAGAACCACTATTTAAAGACACCACAGAGAGACTGAGATGTTAGTATATCATGTATATCCATTAGCTGGTACTTGCTGATTTTACTCTTGGTTTTGGGGTTTTGTTTGGTTTTGTTTTTTATTCTGAGTCTGTTAAATGTCAGGGAAATAAATAGTAAGTCTTGGTTTAGGGTACAACAGTCAAAGATTGTAGCATTTTTGAGGTGGATGAAGTCCTGGAGATGAAATTAATTTCATGAATAAAGTGTGGAGAGAAGGAAAATTAGTTTTGGAGTCAGGTAGACTCATGTTTCAATTTAGCTTCTGAGAGCCTCAGCTTTCTCACTTGCAAATTGGGATTATTAATATTGACCACACAACCTCATTTTGAAGCTTATATAAGGTAACATATGAAAAGGCTTGCCCTGTGTCCAGTAGCTCTTAAGTGATTTGACTAAATTAACTAGGTTAGTTAGTTAGTGGTAGAGTCATGACGAATCCTATGAATTCTATGTCAGCACTATTCCTACAATAGCCATCTAATGTGAGAAACAAATATAAGTTCACACATGAATTCAACTTATTGTAGGTCCCAAAGAACAAATTGCAAGCAAACTGTGACCATTTCCCTTAAAAGAATCAGCATAGCAGAAACAATCATTGCCAAAGCTGTAAACAGTGAGCTAGTGCATTTCTGATGAACCTTTAAGGATATAACAAATAATTTATTTACAAATTACAACACAATGGAGAAGTAAACACTGCTAGAAGTCACTATTTTTTAGGCTATTAAAATTTTAGATTACATTTCTCTAGAGGTCATTGTGTGTACGAATGACAGGCGTTTTCTGGCTTGCGGTTGGGAGTGGGGTGGGTAGGAGTTCTCTGAACACGGCATGGATAGAGGTGGCACCGACACACCAGGTGGGAGTGGGATGGTGGCCCCCTCCAGGGATAGAGCTCCAGAGCCTGCATGTTGTTTCTGTCTTTGGTAATGGCTTTCCTGAAAATGAAATGTAACGTCTGAAACGTGTTTTCTATTAAGTTGTGTCAAAAATTTACATGTTTTGTTAAATTTTTCTAAATGATTAGTTTCAAAGAATGGCTGGCTGGCTGGGATTTTTTTTCCTACTTTTTTCAAATCTAGTCTATTTGATTAAAGTGTTTCCTCTTTTTTTTCAGAGTAAGACATGAATTATGTTTAAAAATCATATAAGCAAGTATTTATTTACATAGTATTGAGTATATTTCTGGCACTTGCAATGACTGAGCACTAAAGTGGGTTCCTAAGGGACGTTATGGTATTCCTTTGAAGGGATAAGGCTTAATTAAAATGGGCTGACTTAAAAGAATGCTGGATTTTACTTGTTTTGGATACATCCAAAATAGGTTAAAACTGAAAATATCAGTGTGTCTGACATAATAGGAAACTATGGTTTTGAGAAAGATTTTTAAATCACATATTTGTGTATATTTTATACATTTACATGGCTTCCTCAGAATATAAAATTTTTGAGAAAGGACTTAAAATGTACACTAAAATCCCAGGGAAAGCACCCTAGTGATGCTATCAGTAAAAGAAGAGAAATAATAAAGATAGCCTCCTTAATGTAATTATATTTCTACATATATTCACATTATAAAAGACTAGTTTGAAAAATCTAGTTATATAGAATGAATCTAATTCAGGAATTTTAATAACAACTCCTATTGAGAACATTTTAAGTATTTTTTACAGGATTATATTTATGTAATGTTTTATACTTTCTATAATGTTAATTTCTGACTCACAGGAATTAATTATTTCCATTATTTGTGAATGTGCTAACATAGAAAATGTCAAAGAAGAATGTTTTATTTTTGCTTTTTAGCCTTGAAACCTTAATTAAACCCTCAGGTTCAGTTTCAAGTTCCCTGTTAGAATTTTAAGTATCTAGAATATATTCTGATATTAGGGCCTATAATTGGGGGTGCCTGGGAAGTTATCATGCATAGAATACCTATTGTGTATCAGATGCTGTGCCGGTCATTTTTACATACAATTTCATGTAATTCTGAGTTCAGGCTTATTTTCATTTTAAATGAGAAAACTGCTCAATATCTGGTAAGCAAATCATAAGCAGTACATGACCACAAAGTCAGTACCTGGCCCATGATCCCTGAATCCTGGAGGTACTTAGAAGTTGAATAACTAACTCTCTAAAGGGAGACCTTTTTGACATAAGCTTCCATGTGTCTACCTAAATTCTCTCTGTCCCCATACATTTATCTAGACTTCATTTCTCAAGCTCCCTGAAGCACATAAAGCCAAATGGCTGTGTCCCAGCCAATGGAACAAGGAGCTGTGTGCCATATTCAGGTGCGGGTTTATGAGAAAGACACATGTCTTCATTTATTTTTTTCTTTCCCCTCTGCCAGCTGGACCGTGGATGTGGGGATCAGTGTGACCACCAATGGCATAGCAGAGCCAAAGGACAGAAGAAAACCACTTTGAAGAAAACCACTCAGCCATCCAAAAACTGCCTCCATCCCAGGCACAAAGCAAGCGACATTTGTGTGTGAGCCATTATCTTTTGCATCCTGTTGGTTTCAGCACTTTGGTCTATAATAACTGGTAAAACTTTTTTCAGAGGCTCTGCTTCATGACAATCCATCTGGGAAAACGGAAGACTGAGACAGGACTGCAAATGACATCCCAACCACCTCCACCTCCAAGAAGATTATTGTACATTTACTTTTACAAAAGATGGAAATTTCAATGGATCCTTTCCTAAAAATGCTTGTTAAGAGTCCAGATTTTATAACTAGATAATTGGCAAAAAGTTCCCAGTGTTCCTTGGGTATACAAGAGTTGATCATGGGAAACCAGCCAATACCAAGGAGGAGTGGGGGGTGAGAGTGGGAAAGAGGGAGGGAGAATAAGATATACCATTAGGAGCACCCCATAATTAAACCACTGTGGAGCAGAATTTACATTCAAGGTTCATGTTTGATAGACCTTTTCTAAATTGGGGGGTGCCAGGTATTTGAAAACTATCTCAGAATCTAGAGGGTGGGCTGTTAGGGACTGAATTGTGTTCCTCAAGCTTTCATGTTAAAAGCCTCAGTACCCTCAGGATGAGACAGTATTTGGAGAAGGGCCTTAAACAGGTACCTTAGTTATGAGGGTGGGCTCTAGTCTCATCTGCGTAGTGTTCTCACAGGAAGAGGAGATGACAACACAGAGAGAGACACCAGGGCTGCACAGGACCCCAGGAAGATGACCCAGTGAAGGGGCAGCAAGAGGGCGGCTGTCTGTGAGCCCAGAAAGAGGCCTCTTCTGGTGGCCTCCAGAAGAGTAAGAAAGGAAGTTTCTGTTACTTAAGCCACTCAGTTGGTAGTATTTTTTTGTTTGTTCGTTTTTATGGCAGCCCTAGCCAACCAATACAGTAGCCAATTTCAGAAACACTGTTACTTGTCAAGCACAGAAAGAGGCCTTCCTGGCAGCAAGAGGGGACTTCAGACAAAGTAACTGCTTCCTGAGCACCTTCTTATTCCCCACTTCTTCCCACTGCTTTCCATGGTACTTCCTTCTGCAAACACATAACTCCAAAATAAAAGATTTCTGGTAAAGGCTTGACAAGCAGGCAACATAAGAAATATTAATTTTCCCGGGCCCCTGGGTAGCTCAGTCTGTCAAGTGTTGGACTCTTGATTTCAGCTCAGGTCATGTTCTCAGGGTCAAGGGTATGAGCCCCAGGTTGGGCTCACACTGAGGGTGAAGCCTGCTTCAGAGTTTCTCTCCCTCTCTCCCCTCCATGCCCCTCTAAAATAAATAAGTCAATAAAATCTTAAAAAAAAAAAAAGAAGAAAAGAAAGGATTTTCCAAACTCTGAGGTTGTAGAATATATAAGACACCCTGGAAAGCATTCAGATTTTACTGGAAATATGTGACATAATTGCTTGGTGCGGATATTATATATTTATTTCCATCTTGACATTAGAATATTAAACCACTCCTACTCTTGCTAAATTGGAATGCATTTAAAACACTAAATTGTTTTACTGTACTGCTTAGGAACCAAATGATACAAACTCTCATGAATATGTAAATCAACCCCTCTCAGCACATTATTAATTATTTCAAAGATAGTTGGAGGTCACCAGCTCATAGTAATTTCTATGTGTGACGTCTCATTAATACAAGCTATCAAAAAAAATACAAGCTATCACACTGTAAGGAGGAATAAAGTTTTATCACAGTAACTGCATGTGTGTACACGTGTACGTGTGTATGTGTGCATGCAATGTGCATGGCCAACGTAACATACAAGACTGAACACAACATACAAGACTGAACACAGTACCAGCAAGCACTGAGCAGCACTGTAGATGATGATGGAGAGGGCACAAGTCATGAAGGAAAACAACACCTGTCTGGATCAGGAATTGTGGACTTAAAATCCAAAGAAATGTCTGTCTCAAATACACTTAAGTTTTCTTGACTGAGAGGCCACAAATGTCCCTGGTTTCTACAGAATGAAATTGTGGCTCGCTCCAGAAATCTGCAGTTCATGATGATACAGTACATTTCCCACTTCCTGGGACACTGGAGAGCACACAGAGGGTTTGGTCCCTATCTGGAGCACGATATACTGCTAAGAGCCCCACTGGCAGCTCTAATCAGCTTTCTCGGTGGTTCTCAACAACTGAAATGCTCTGATAGAAACTGCGAGACAGCTGAGGTGCAACCACCAAAAAATGTAATGCAAACCTGTTGACAATTGTACACAGAATTACTGACAAAAGGAGAACAATTTAACACAGTGAGCTGTGCTTTTTTTGTTTTTTAAAGAATTTATTTATTTATTTATTTATTTATTCATTCATTCATTCATTCATTCATTCATGAGAGACACAGAGGGAGGGGGGAGAGAGAAAGAGAGAGAGAGAGACAGGCAGAGGGAGAGGCAGGCTCCACGCAGGGAGCCCGACGTGGGACTCAATCCCAGGTCTCCAGGATCACACCCTGGGCTGAAGGCAGCGCTAAACCGCTGAGCCACCCAGGCTGCCCAAACTGTACTTTTTAAAATTCACAATATGGATATAAGACTCTTACTCTCACCAAACTGTGATAAAATTAACCCTATTTGCCCAAGTGACTCTTCAGGGTCTCTGTCACTGTTTACTTTTTTTGCCTCTGATTGTGAGCTTAGAATTTATCTGGTGAAAAAGAGAATAAAAACTGCTCACAGCGGAAAGCAACTGAGATGAGGGAGATAAACATAAACACAGCTACTATCTAGTGTGATTAAATATATATAAATATATTAATATTTATTTTTAATAAACATATTAAATATTTATATGTATATTTAACAAAGAGAAGAGTGCAAATCCTGAATATTGGAATACATTGCACATGTATTCAGGGTTTTCTGACTAGAGGTATAACTGGAATTTAGATGCTTCTGTTGAAGGAGATTTGGCAGATCCTTCTAAGCAACCATTTGAAAGTTGAAAGTAGGCAAATAGATAACCATTTTTAGGGATGTATATCCACAGGTCTTGACACTATGAGGAAAAGCAAGGGAGTGAGTATTACAGAAGTCAAGATAATAGTTGGATCTAGGCAAGAGAGACGAGGTTGTGCCTGGTGGTTCCAGAGGTTCCCTATAACGGTACAAATCTATAACAATATACCTGTGGTTAAGCCTGTTGTGTATGTGTAAGATGTTTCATTATAAATTTAAGAATACATCAAGCCATTTAAAAGGATATACTTAAAAGTCATTTAATATTCTATTGACGTGATTATAATCCTTCCAGCTTCAGAAAAGCACCCTGTGTACAGATAATGCCAAGTGCACAGACCCAAAAATTGTGCTGACTGCCAGTAAGGCCAGGGAGAGGAATTTGGATATATACGTGTTAATAAAAAGAAGAAGAAAGCTTAAAGACAGCTGTTTTGAACAACTCTGTCACCATCTTAAGCACTTATAGGCATTTTTTTCTAGAACTCTGTGGGTAAGTAATACATTTGTACTTAAAAATGATTTACTCTCCGCCCTATAAAACAAAGGTAGAATGCTCTTCTTGACAGTGCGGGGTGGAAGTAGGTGGAAAGAAATTATTTTTGCCTTCTCTGCTGGCTATTGAAAGCATTCCCACCTTACTTATGTTTTCTAAAATGTTATTTTATTTTTAACCACTTAATAAGATGCAAGAGATGATGAAAAGCAGCTTGGAAAGTAAAAACCCAAGTCAAGTAAAGATCAAGGACATAGTTTCCTTGGACATGGGATTCCTCCTACAGCTAAAGGAAGCAATCCTGCTGGCACCATTTCCGGTCAGTGTATAGAATCGTTTCATCTGTAAAACACTAAAGACATAGGCATCAAACAAATGCGGAAGTCCATTGTACCCACTGAAGCAGGCATTTCCAAGGCCAAACAGATGACAGTACAGACAGTGCCTGCTGATCTAGCTAGAACGAGCTCCTGAACACCATCAATTCTGTCTATGGCTCTTTTTCTGGTCCTTGTCCATGGACCAGTCACTCCTTATAATAAAGCTACCTGACTGTTATTCCTGTTGCAAGACAGGAGAGGTAAGCAGAAGAAAAATCATTTAGTAATTGTACGTTTCACCGCACCCTCCACCAGCATTAAGACCTCTATGTGCTTGCAGCCTTGTTTGGTTTTCCTTCTGGGCACACAGCCAGACCATCATTCCTCTATATGTGTGCACAGACAAACATACATGCACACGCGTGCACACACACACATACACCGCCCCCTACCCCGCAATGTGGTCGGAGGGTTGGGGGGGGCGGCCTGAAGCCCAGTTCCAGTATAAAGAATGTAGGAAGAGATGATGTGTTACATCTCCAGGCCTGGTTGCTGAAATCTCCAGTATGAGGCTCACACCCTCTCGGCCTCTGCCAGCTGGCGTGGATGAAGACCCAGTGGGGATTGAGAAGCCACTGGGGATGACAGAAGCACTAGGTGGTATAAATCAGCATCTGAGGTCCAGAATGATGCCATGGGGCAGAGGTGCCAGAGTCAACCCACATTGGATCATGACATATGAGTGGAAATAAACCTTGATTCTGTGATTTCAGTGTTGCTTTTTAAAAAGTTGTACTACTATCCTGAGCTTAATGCATCCGAATCAAAGGAAAACTGTCATAATTGCTAAATCGCCACCACTCACCCCCAAAATGAAAAGAAGTTTAGCATTAATCTCAGAAAAATTAGTGAATTTGATTTAATTTCAATTAATTTTGAGGCAGAAAGAAGATCAGGTTTGGACTGCAACATTGTCAGCTTCCTAAATCCCGGTGCTGCCATTTTCATGGTATCTATCACAATTACTCAAGATCTGGGAGCTAGGAAGAGAACAGGCTATGTATTTCAGAGTCAGACAGACATATAGAGAATGTACATAAATAGATTTCTTCAGAGTTTGCTGCTATTTTAAAGCTCATATTATAGATTGACAAATAGCTTTTTAGAAATATATAGATTTATATTCTTACCTGTTTTGAATGTGTGTCCATCTCACATTATACTTTATGCTTTAAATGAGCAATTCTTTAGTAACTATGCTAAATTTTTAATGTGTATTGATCTTATGCTATCTTCTTTGGTGACTTATCTTTTAATTCATTTCCCTACTTTTCAGTGTGGTTTTGGGAATTATATTGACTTGAGGATTTGTGTGTATTTGGGAGAGTAATACTCAAAAGCCAAAAAAAAATTATTTTGCATTTCATGTTTAGCTCCCTGAATAGCTGTCGAAAAACCAGTCTTCTTGACTATGTAGGCATTAAGAAGGCATTTGTATCTCAAAAAGGACCAGGGCTACCTGCTTTGACCTAATGTTGCCCACAAAGATGCTAAGGGCCCTAATGGACTGCAGCTGGTGAGTGGACATATTAGGCAAAAGAGAAATGTCATTCTAGGTTATATGAAAATTGGAATTTTACAAAATGTGACCTGAGAGGAGAAGAGTAACACAAAACAAAACAAAACAAACAGAAAAGCAAAGCACTGAGGACAGAGGAGATGTACCTGGATGGCAACTGGGCTGTGGCAGTTGCATGTCACAGAGAAACTAAGATTATTTCCTCGGATATCCCAAGGCTATAGGAAATCTGTGTTCCTCATAATGGACTAGATTTAGGTAAATCCATTCTACACAGTCTTCATCATATAATTTTAGAGCAGCACTCTAAAATAAATCAATCTAAATTAATGCAGCCCCATCAAGTCATGTGAGTGACAGTCTTAAGAGCAGATACAGACAGTGGTTTGGCATTTCAAAATAATTTCTAGATGGAATTCTCATAATAGCAGGTACAGAAAAAAAGACAGCAAATATTTCAAAATAATTACTAAGTTTCTCCCAAAGCCCATAGCTTCATGCAAGGGTTTCTAAGAGGCTCTGGAAATAGACCATTTTGGCTGTGTTTGCTGACCTTATTTTCAACTCCATCCATGTTTATTGAAAAACCTACACTGCCTAGCAAATCAAATCGCTTGTGGACAAAATAGGCAAGGGCAGAGGGAGTCCTTTTATACTTATTAATGCTACAGTCTCCCACTGAAAATACCTTATTGCTTGTAGAATGCTCACTCCCTCAGTAGTTCCAAACTTTTAAACCTGTAGACTCTAACACACATTGGGGGCCATCCCAGAGGTGCTTTAATTGGACTGAAGTGTGGCCTGGGAATCGGGAGTTTCCACAACTTCATCTTAACTGAAATGTACATCTAGGATTGAGAATCCCTGCTTAGAGAGAAGCAGGGTGGGAGAATGGAGAATGGAGAGCTTTGGAGTTTACCATGGCTGGATCGATAACTTGGCTCTATTCTTCCTGGGTCCCTGGGCACTTAGTTGTATTAAAGCTTTACTTCTTCCTCTGTGAAATAAGAACAATTCCTACTTTTCAAGTTTACTGTTGGTTTAAATATGCAAAAAGTGCTAGAAAATCAGATACTCTCCTCTTGCTGTTCTTTTCCACAGAACTTTCAAAGGTATAGTATTTTAATTCTGGTTTATAGGCTTCTCTATTCATATAGAGATTAAGAACACACTTTCTAGAACCACTACCAAGTGGCACTGAATACCAGCTCTGTGATTTGTTAGCTGTAATATCATGTGTACTTTAATTAGCTCCTGTGAGCCTCATGTGCTTCATCTATAAAAGTAGAAGAATGACAACATCCATTCCAATAGGTCTTTGGGGGATTAAATGGATATACATATGTAAGCACTCAGAGTGGCACCTTGTATACAGTAAGTACCTGGTAAGAGCCCTAATCATCACTTACTTCTTATTTTCAGGGAAATAAAATTAGCATGTCATTCTTAGAAAGCATAAAAAAATTTCTGGTCAGATGAGAATCTCGAACAAAGGAATCAGGGTTTGTACCCAAAAGGGTCTAAACCAGTTCATCATCATAATTATGACAATAAAAAAGGTTGGTTCTTTGTCAAGCATCCATACCTTGAAGAATGTGTCTATCTAAAATTGAGCTTTGAAGGGGTTTAGTTTAATGATCTTGAAAGATGCTTGATAGACTAGATTATGGAAAAAAGAACACTTATGATCTGGTGGTGAGAGATATTAGACATTTATACAGAAATGGTGAATTTACACAGACACTGTTAGCAAGATATTCTGTACATGGGTCATTTAGCAATAGAAATAAATGTTCCATCTAGCCTTTTTTTTTTTTTGGCTTCTACAGGGTCACTGTAGTTTGAAAAATAGTTTACTAATTCTACTTACAGTCTCTATTCTTTTATGTAAAGTTTGACAGAAAACTGATGTCATTTTTCCCATTCATAATGTCACCAATTCAAACACTAGTGAATGGTTTGTTTTCCAGGTTCCAAGGCTAGTAAGTAATGGATTTGAGGGAGAAGCTGTTTTTTATGGACTGGGGGAGGGTAGGGGTAAACAACTGCATTTAGCTCATGGAGTGGAAGAGTATCTTGAACAGATGTATCTAAGCAGGAGATACAGGTAACTGTTTCCTGGTAGTTTTGAATAGTACCCATGCCGTCCTATCAGGAGAATCCACTCTAGTTGGGGAGCATCAAAAAGTCCTCTGGTCTATGCTAAAGTAGGAACACAATCACCCAGCAAATTCAAATACATATTTACCAATGAATCTGTCCTATTTATAGTTTCATGCAGACCCCTGAGGCCAGAAAAGGCAAGGAACGATTTAAAGCTGTGAATTCCAGTGTCAGAGTAACCATCTTTGTGGTTAGAGATGAACTTTGTCTTTGAAAGGAAGTGGTGGCTTTAGGAATACAATGCCCCTTGATTATCTAAATAAATCTTGTTCTAATTTTTCTGGGAAAAACTGTAATCCAAAAATGGCTAGTCTATACCACAAGGGTCTGAAACCATTTGTCAAGACATTTTAAACTGATAAATGGAGAACTCTTCAGAGAAATCAACAATATTCTGTCAGCCTAAAACAATGGACAATAAAAGAATGAGTACACAGACACACTAAGCTTCCAAAACACCTCTAACCTTTCAAAAACCAAAGATAAAGATACCACTGGGGCCTCTGAGATATAGATTTTACAGAAGACTGTTGAGGTCAGGCAAGAGCCATCAAGGAAATGTTCTACGGAACCACAATCAAATGACCAGCAATGCACCTTCTTTGCCAAACAGATCTGGCATAGAATTTTAGCCTTGCTAGAGTAATAACAAGCTGTCCTTGCAACACATTCATAGTTCCATTATAGAATTAGCCATTTTTGCTTTTCATACACAGTATTAAGTTTTATTAATAAGATTTATAGATATCGATATAAAATTTTTCCCATTGATACAACCTTTTAATTAACCCCACCATGAAAGAAGGCTGTGCCATGGAAATAGTATATGAGTTCAATAAATTCTTGTTCCTGATAATCTCCTATTTTTATCGATAGTTTGAAAAGCCTTGATTTTCTATTTCTGTTTTTTTTTTTTCTAGTTTATTTTAGGTGTCTTGTTCCATGCTCCATGAATCAAGGTAAAGTCAAATAAACCAGATATACGGATAGGGGAAAAATGCTTGGTAAATGGTTGATACATGTATTGAATTATAGGAAATACCAATCTACAGTTAAAGAATGGGAATATGTTATTTTATGACTGTTCACATACAGACACAAAAAAAATTGCATATACTGTCTGTAGAGACAATGCTTACAAAGCAACCAAAATAACAAAAACCAGTGTTCACTATGTGCTTACTGACTTAAGCATTTAATGCAAAGGCACTTCATATGGCATTTTTAAAATTCATTCACATAACAATATATGAAATAGGTGCTATTTCAATGTCTCTATTTTACCTTAAAGTGAAACCCAGACACATGAAGAGTAAGTAATTTGCCCTACATTACAAGCGGGGCGAGTCTCAGAGCCAGGATTTGAATTTGACTTCTCTGATTGTGTATACCCAGGATATGTGCAAAATTATTCATCGGCTTATTGGGGGGGGGTAATATTAGGGTTTATATAGGTATCATTTAAAATGTGAAAAATTAGTCTTCCCTAACACTTAATGTACAAGCTGATGCTGGAACTTATACCCTGTTGTGCATATCGGATACATTATGAAATGAATTGCAAAGGGGGAGTCTTGAGGGGACAGTGGGAGTCCTAAAGCGCAGAATCATAGAGAGTCTTTGTTGAGAAAGGATTCAAGACAATCCAGTTCGTCTCTTTAAAATAAAAAAAATTCTATAATAACATTTGAAAGCCTCTTTTCATATAAGATGAGGAACATTTCTAATTTGAGTCACAGTTAAAGGCTAAATAATACATGACAATATTGTGACAAACTGAATTGTATTTTGTTCTAAGAACTTTTGAAGATATATATTAAAACACTGTTGAAGATAAAAAGAAACAAGTATTGAAATGAATTATACAGCATAGAGTAGAAAGTTTTACTACACAGTTGAAAGTCAGTAGGTTATTTTTAACTTGTCTCAGCTTGTGGTTATTTGCTACCTACTTTTTTCCTGGTTTCCAAAGTTTTAAAAAAATCAAAGAGTAGAAAAACTTTACATAAAACTATGTCAATTTCAGCTATCATACACACAGACATAACAGGCACGCGCGCGCACACACACACACACACACACACACACAATTAAAAGGTGGTATCATTTAATTCAACCTGCAGCACATGACCACAGTGGTGGCCAGGCCAGTTCATTCAGTTCACCATGAAGGGGATGGAGCACGGTAACTTTGTGAACTGAGCTTTTAAGTACACACCACACAGGGCACTCTCCCTGCAGCGTTTCCATAACAAAGAGGAGCACTCAATGTTGCTAATGTGTGGAGATTAGTGCAGGCCTATGTATCAGCTTTTATAAATATTTCTTTACCAACAGATTCATATTCTAAATATCTTTAAATATTTTTGAAAACTTTTAGTCATCAGGATCTGCTACAACACATGTTACTCTATTCCAGATCCATTTTCTTTTAATAACAAGATACACAAATATGCAGCTTTCGCCTTCCATGGTTAAGCATTTAAAGAAGGAGGTGTCAGGGAAGATAAGTTCTTGGTAGTAAGTGGCATTCTAAAAAACTAAAGCAAGGTTTTACAGAGGATTATGTTCAAATAACCAGCAATGAAGTTGGTACGAGTCACAAAAAGTATTTAAAAGGATTCCAAACTAAAAATGAAAGGTAGCAAGAATTACAAGAGAAACCTGAAACAACTTGTTATAGTAGAAATCCTGACTAATGTGTACAAGGGCAGTCATTGTATTATTATTATTATTATTATTATTATTATTATTATTATTATTACTTTACTTTGTACATTTGAAATTTCCTAGAATACAAAAGGCTTAAAATTTAAAAATAAGTGAGAAGTAAACTGATTTTTAAAAGAGCCTTGAGTCTGAAGAGAAGAAAATGGATACTTAGAAATGTTTACATGCTATATAGTTTTGGGAAAAAAGTTTGTCAATACAGTTATCACATGAAAAACAGAATCTTTCGATCTGCAAGTAAATGTTTCATTGAATTTTGAATGCTTTTGTTAAAATATGAAAGCACAATACCTTCCAGTGAATTTTACTTAACAATATATTGACACATATATGAATCTTAATTAAAACCATTGCATTATTGGCAGATGCAATTCAAAAATGAATGTCATAATTTACAAAGTCAACAATGCAATTAGCTTCTTCCATTTGGAAATGTGAAATAATTTTGAGGTATATTTTTCAGTTTTGATCAACACTAAGTATTACAAATAAGTATTATAAATAAGTATTGAAGTATTATAAATAAGTAAGCTTAAAATCTGACCATTGAATCAAGGAATCACATAATTTCAAACCACAATTTTCACAGTGAAGCATATTTACTCACATTACATTCATTAAATATATATATATATTTATAGTGAGGTAGAGATCCCTATCTCACTCCATATTTTAAAAATAATTCAAAATGTGTTAATGACCGAAGCATACAAGCTAGGCTACTAGAGGAAAACATGGGGTTAATTCTTCATGACCTTGGATTTGGCAACACATTCTTATTTTTGATACCAAAAACATAAGCAACAAAAGAAAAAAATAGACAAATTGGATATCATCAAAATTAAAACCTTTTGTGTGTCAAAGGATATTATCATGAAAGTAAAAAAAAAAACAAACCCACAACCTACGGAATAGGAAAAGTGTTTACAAATCATATATCTGATAAGTGTCTAGTATCCAGAATACACAAAGAACTCTTAAAACTCATCAACAACAAGACATACAGCCCAGTTAAAAACAAGCGAAGGACCTGAAGAGGAATTTCTCCAGATACACAAATGGCAAATAAGCATATGGGAAAATATTCAACTTCATTTGTCATTAAGGAAATGAAAATCAAAACCACATTGGGATACCACTTCAATCTTAACAGGGTGGATATTAAAAACAAAACAGAACAAAACAGGAAAATATCAAGTGTTGAGAGGATCTAGAGAAATAAAAACACTTAAAAGTTACTGATAGTAATGCAAATGGTGCAGCAGCTATGGAAAACAGTTTGGTAGTTCCGCGAAAGGTTAAACATAGAATTATCATATGACCCAGCAATTGCACTCCTATGTGCATATCTAAGACAAATGAAAACTTATGTGTCCACAGAAACAAGTACACAAATGTTTATAGCAGCATTATTCATAATAGCCAAAAGGTGGAAATAACACAAATGCCCATCAACAAATAAACGAATAAGCAGATTGTAGTATGTCTATATAACGGAATATTATTTAGTGATAAAAAGGCATGAAGATACAGGCCATGACTTGGACCAACTTCCAAAACATTATATAAGTGAAACAAGGAGGACACAAAAGGTTGCATATTATATGATTCCTTTTCTATGAAGTATCTAGAATTGGCAGATCTATAGAAGCAGCCCTGTAGTGGTTGCCAGGAAATGGGGGGAAGGGGAAATTGGGAGTGATTATTAATGAATACGAGATACTGAAATTTTTCTAGGGTAATGAAAAAGTTCCAAAAATAGACAGAGGTGATGGTCATTGCATAACATTGTGAAAACATGAAATTTCATTGAAATGTACACTTTAAAGTGGCTAGTTGTATGTTACATGAATTTCACCTCAATTAAAAATAAAACATGTAACAATAGCAATATAATACAAGTAAAGAATGTTCTGCAATATTGAAAGATAAAAATACTTAAAATATTAAATATTTCAGCTTTATCTCCTTTTTTATAATTTTTTCTTAAATGTACAGTCTTTCATATATACATACACGTGTTCAAAATTTTTAACAATAAGGGAATGCAACTTAGAAATCTGGATAGTGCTTCTCTAGATCCAGGGTGAATCCATAGACCTACTTTATGTACATTGGCTGAATAATATTTTAAAATTTGTTTTCCATACTTTTGTGCAGGTGATATATTTTCTAGTTCAACTTAATTCCTTCATACCTTAGTGCTTTATATTTTTGCCATCCAAACATTGTTTCTGGCTCAACAGGGATCAAATAGATACTTGAATTTTCAACCCCTCAGTCAGGGATTGAATTTATGTAAGACAGTTTTGCATCAATAGTTCTGTTCTTAATCAGCATTAAAAATGGAGGAAAAAAAAGTGCCAGACTTACCCACACAAGGCAGAGAGTAGCCAAGCTGAGGGTCATAGATAAACTGTCTGTCATTTAGTCTTGTCACACAGTACAAGTAGAAACAGTCTAAGCAAATCACATGGCGGTGGTTGCACTGAAAAACCAGGACAGGGCTCCTGCACGGAAAAAGAAAGACATTTCCTCTAGTACTTCTAAGGGTGGAAAGGCAACACAAGTTTTAAAACACTTCGTAATCCCATCAGGTTTCTTAGGGCATGCTCTGTGTAAAGACCAGCATTGCTCAGCATTTTGTGTGTGTGTATGTATGTGTGTGTATGTGTGTGTGTGTATATATATATATATATATCTTAAATAAGCTACATCTTAAAAACTGGATGCACTTCATAAACTATCTAAAACACTGATTTTCCTAAGTTTATTTTTTTATATTAATATCTTTACCAATCAACTGTTTAAACCCGAGCTCAGGGGCACCTGGGTGGCTCAGTGGTTGAGCCTTTGGCTCAAGGTGTGATCCTGGTGTCCCAGGATCGAGTTCCGCATACAGCTCCCCACCAGGTGCCTGCTTCTTCCTATGTCTCTGCCTCTCTCTGTGTGTCTCTCATGAATAAGTAAATAAAATATTTAAAAATAAATAAATAAAAAATAAACCTGAGCTCAGATATAACCTCTTTGTAGAAGTCTCCTAGAAGCCTCATAATTCACAATTAATCTAAGAATCACCCCCATATACCTACATATATTTTTACTGATCCATAATTACATCAGAGTATTGGTATGTTTCTTCTCTTACAGACCATGATCTCCTTGGAAGTAGACACTGGGCTTACTTTACTTTGATATTCTCATAGTACCAGGCTCTGTAAGGTTTTAAATAAATGTTCCTTGAATTTAATTTTGATGATATAGAAAATCTGAACTTCCCTTAAGCCATAAGAAAAATTACTGTTTTACCAAAATAGATAGGTTGAACAGGCACTCATATTTCACTGGCAAGCAGAAAAGTAGCATTCTGAAATAAAAATAATCTACCAGATTCCTTTCTTTTTTTAAAAAAATTTTTATGATAGTCACAGAGAGAGAGAGAGAGAGAGGCAGAGACATAGGCAGAGGGAGAAAGAGGCTCCATACACCGGGAACCCAATGTGGGACTCGATCCCGGGTCTCCAGGATCGCGCCCTGGGCCAAAGGCAGGCGCTAAACCGCTGCGCCACCCAGGGATCCCTAGCAGATTCCTTTCTATAAGATTTTGTTTATCATGTCACCCCCTCACCCCACTCAATTATCCAATTTATTAAATTAAGATTAGGAGCTTACTAATATATATATATATATATATATATATATATATATATATATTCTAAAATTTTTGTATTCCCTTAAAATGTTTTATAGGGGAAAAAATCTCCCATATAACCATGTATTTTTGTTAGCAAATGAACCACATGATTTTATGACCCAAAAAAAAGGTGACTAATTGAATATATTAATTTCACATCAGCCCCAAGGCTGTTTTACTAGTAAGAAAATCATTGGAGCTTATCTAGATAAACTGATTCTCTAAACAATGACAATAAAATACAAAATATTTTTTTATTTCATACATGATCCTTAAGAGATAGAAAAGTCCTTCCCCAGAAAAAAAAAAAACAAACAAACCTGACATTAAACATTAATATTAGTGGAATATAATTTCTTAACAATTAAAAGGTTTTTGAAATTCTACTTCCCCACTTATTTCAAAGCAATACCTAATACAAAACAAAATGGAAAAAAAAAAGTAACTCGGTATTTTAATATCACAGGTCTGTAGGACAATGGTCAACATAAGCTGAGCAAAAGTGTCGCTGAACATTTTCATATGTTTCTATTTCTCATCTCTGAACCCACTGAAGTCCTTTCAGGGCCATCATTCCCATTTCCAGAGCCTTTTTCAATTAGGCATCGACTGTGTTCTGAACTTTCAACCTCTTCCCTTCTAATAACATTCTGCTTGAAGACGATAAAATACAACACTTTCCCATTTCTATTGCGGGTCACACACACACACACATGCGCGCGCAAGGGCACACATACTCTATTCACTCTGGGTGACCCTATGCAACTGCTGGATTTTACTTTGTCCTCATAGCGAAATTCTGTGAAAAATATTCGCTGTTCTGGTTTTAGCAACATGGTCAACTAAGCCCTAACCTGCTATCAACACATGGAAGCACTGGAGAAAAATATTAGAACGTTCATAAAAATGTTCCTATATATAACAAGGTTAAAAAGAAAGCTTAGTAATTACTCTGCAGAAAAAATAAAAAAGAAAACTTAGAGAGCTGCAGAAATCAACACATGAGTAACTGCCACGGTGTCCCAAAGACACATTAAGGTACCTGGTGTGCAGCCATTGGCCTGGCAAGTGTGTTCTTTCCCATCTTTCTTAAGGAAAGATGGAAAGAGTTCTCTTCCATATGTTCTCTTCCACAGCACTACACATTTGTGGATTTGCCCTTCAGTTAAAATATGGTGCCAAAGAACCTTACGCCATGAAGACCAGCCACAGAACATCAATTGTTCTGCTTTATTGATGGCATTCTACTATTTAGAACAGAGAAATGGTAATTATGCCAGAGGCCACAGTGTAAGGGAAAACCTCTGGAGATTCAGGAGCCCACCATTGGGTTTTAGATGCCCAATATTTGGGCATGGAGGAGCACGCTCAACAAAGTAAAGGACAGAGTAGTCCAGCTTGCCCCTCGCTCCAATACATACACACACACACACACACACACACACACACACACACACAGCTATAGAGAGAGCAGCACAAGGCAGTCACAGGCCCTCTGGAAATACAGGCTCTGGTTCCCGCAGAATGAAGCCCATTCTCTTGGGGATATTGGGGAAGAATGTGACTGCAATTTAAGCTTCAGCCTCACCAGTTCACTTCTACCTCCCTGAACTGAGATCTAGGTGGGAAGGCTAATGGACCAAGTTGACAGGTCTAATTGATCACAATCACCAGGATGGCAAGAAGCTGCTGCTGCCCGCGGGAGCAGGGGAGAATGCAGGGCAGCTGGGTGGTCCACGGAACATCTCGTGGCACTCCCCTTGAATTGTAACAGCAAATGCACAAGGCAGCAGCTAAGGCAGCATTCAGAAGTACGTGGTGACCAGGACCTGAGAGCCCTTAACACATACCCATTGCACATACCCATAATATCAATGACCCTTATTATTACAGGAAAATACTAGAGACATCAGAAAGGGCTTTAGAGAATGTTCACTTGGAATTAAAAGTAGGCAAACAGCATCTTACCAAACAGCAAGAAATGAAGGGCACTGGGCCCTAGAGATGAAAATGTGTTCAGCACTGCACGTGACGACAGAGGAACATGGAAGTCCCTGGAAGGAGAGTTCCTTCCCAGACATAGGGTGTGTAGTGCGACCATGAGAAGCTAGAGTATCATGGACCAAAGAAACCACAAGTGTGTTTTTACACAATTATGGAAAAGAAGGAAACAGGAGAGTCGCAGGGAGTTGCAAGAATAGATAAGTCCACTCGGGGATTCTCACTGTCCATCACTCCCCATATGGAGTGAATTTAAATAGACACCCAGAGACCAAGATATGGAGAAAGAGAAAATAAACGTGTCAAAAAATATATATATGTTGATGGATACATAGCTAATGTTACAGATATAGATGTGGATGGTACAATGCCTATATTCACATATAGTTATGTCAGTTGGATTTCTTGATACAGTTTGGAGGTAAGACTGCTCATCTCTTATTAAGAACATATGTAGTATTTATGAGAACGTTAGGCAAGGAATAAGCATGACAATCATAGAAACATTATTGGATTAATCATCTGAATCATCTCAGAAAATGAGTAAGAATCATTCCATGGCTGGAGGGACCACATCATTAACTTCCTAAGCACTGTAGGTGAGAGGATGGTGGGGGAA
Source organism: Canis aureus (assembly GCF_053574225.1). Taxonomy (NCBI): domain Eukaryota; kingdom Metazoa; phylum Chordata; class Mammalia; order Carnivora; family Canidae; genus Canis; species Canis aureus. The sequence continues at coordinate 50,830,542 of NC_135611.1, forward strand.
ACTAGGATTTATGATCACCTATTTTGGGGCAGGTTCCTTGCCAGGAGCTCCATACACGTTTTTCCATCGTCACCTCCTAAAACAAACTGTCCCCTCCTCTGCCACACATCCTGGTCCTCCCTCGGCCTCCAGCCGACTCCCGGTTCTTTTACTCCTGGGCTCATACTCTTTGTCACCCATTCTTACAGTAATACTAGCCTTCATATTCAAATCAAAATTAAAGGTCAAGACGAGACCTGTAAGGAACTCAGCCTGGTTTCGTCACTGGTTTTTCTCTTTCTTTACTTCTTAGTTCTTCATTGTTTTTGTTTGTTTGTCTCCTCACTGGGTTTTCTCTCTTTCTTTACCTGTCAGTTCTTCACTGGTTTTTCTTTCTCTTTCTTTACCTCTCTACCCACAGGGTCTATCCTAATGTGCTTCAGATTCTGCCTTTACTTTTATTCTCAGTGTTTCATAAGTAGCTATCTTAGCTGACAGCATTAAATGAAAAGTCCTGAAGTGACAGAGGTAATGCTTGGTTAACACTTTCACCACCCATGTCTCACCAAATTCGGCAGTGAGCACATGGCAATTAGGTATAGTCAACAGTTACTGACCACAGTAATTTCATAATTTTCTCTGCCCCCATCCTTATATTTTTACTCAGTTCCTCACTGAGCATCTCTTTGGGCTAAAGTAGGCACTTTACAAACACATGTGAGATACAGCGGTGAGTGAATGAATGAATGACCACCTTATCAGTGCTGTACGTGTTGGGAAAAACACACATAGCACTGTCACAGGCCATGGTCTGGGGACAGGACATGCATGTGGAAGAGGCATTGAAAGAAGGTTTGTGAGGTCATCTGACTTTGGTGGCACAGGAGTTCAGACCGCAGAGAAGCATGAGTCAGGGTCAGGGAACCTGAGCTGAATGTAAGGGAATGGAGGGATCACCACTGAGACTGGAGAGAAATGTGGTTTCTGGGAAGGGCAGGAAACACAGACATGGGAAGGAATTCTTGGAACAGAAAAGCTGTCAGTTGAGTGACTGAGAGAGGTATCAGGAAAAGAGAAAAGAGATGAAAAGTTTTGAGGACAGTGGCAGGGGGAATCGAGGAGACAGATCTGGTGTGTGGCCTCTAGGTCATAGGTTTCACTGAGGCTTCTAAGGATGGGAAGAGAGGGATGTTTTAGTGGGGTTAATTCTGAGGGGGGTTTGGAGAACTGAGCTGGAAGGTGTGAGAATTACTTGGTCCATTTTAATAACTCAGGTATGACTTACTAGGGAAGCAGATTGCAGTGTGCAGGGGGTTCTAGAAGTGGACAGGAGTGACATTTCTGAGGAAAACCTACCAGGACTCATCTCCTGGCTCTTTGTTCCTCCTGATATTCCTCTGTGTCCTTTGCTTAAATTATATATGAATGTTAAGGGGTGCTTGGGTGCCTCAGTGGGGTAAGCGTCTGCCTTTGGCTCAGATCATGAACTCAGGGTCCTGGAATCCAGTCCCTCGTTGGGCTCTCTGCTCTGCAGGGAGTTTGCTTCTCCCTCTCCCTGCGCCCCTCTCTCTGCTTGTGCTCTCTCTCTTTCAAATAAATAAATATTTTTAAAATGTTAATTGATCAGTCTAGAAGATGGTTTAACCCCTGAGGTCCCCAGGCTTGGGCCAGCCAAGCAGCTAATCGAAGGTTAAAGTTCTCAACCACAGAAAAGCAATTATAAATGCTGCACTTGACATTACTGAAGACTTACTATTATTTGTTTAAGTCAACGACTTTTATTATAAGTCAGGTATTTCATAGAAACTTAGCAAACAGGGCAATAAGAATGAATATTTTAAAACTACAGGTTTGTACATGTTGCTCTGTTTATATCTGGAACAGGCTCTCCTCCATCAGGCACAGCAGCTGCCCTCATCCCATGCCTTCCTGTAGATGCAGCCCTGGACACACTTGGTTCTGCCCACTGGCAGCAGGACCATGGCTCTTCTTGGGGGAGGTGCATTGGCACTCTGCATTTGCAGGAATGGGGCAGGTGCAAGAGTGGGGCAGGTGTAGGTACAGGAGCGGGGCAGGTACAGGGGTGGGACAGGTACAAGAGCCAAGGCAGGTGCAGGAACCACTGCTGGAGCAGGAGCAGATGGGTCCATCTCGGCCGAGGTGAGGACAGAGGTCCACAGCAAGCAGCACAGGGAGACACCGCGTGGGCTGAAAGCTGGGTTTTGAAGAGTTACTTGTAAGTAATGACTTCCCTGCCTTTATTAAAGGAGTGATCCAAAGACCCTTTGTTCACAGAATATTAGGCACAATTGAAGGAATCTTAGTAAAAAATGTAGAAAACAACTCACCAACTCACATACATCGCACATAGCAGAATATTGTTACACAGTACGTAATCCAAACATTTAAACTCTCATAAAATTAGCTCTCCGATATCTACAAAATCGCATCAATGTTTTCATATTTATCTGATCAAATAAATGTGCAGTTTATCTGCTCTCCACCTCATTTGTGTGCACGCGCACTCTCTCTCTCATTTGCTCTCCCTCACACTCTCTCTACCAAAATCTATTTCTCTATCTCTGTTTGTCTACTTCTTTACCACAGGGTTTATCTTTATTTATGCCCACTAAGAGGCTGTGGTTCCAACTTCTCAACTGAATGTGACATATATTGAATGCAATGTCCCAGAAATTTTAAGATATGTAAAGATAAGGAAGCAAGTCTAAACTCTAAAGGAAATAAAAATGTAATAAAGTGGGTAGGAAAGGGATACTCATAATTGTAAGACAGGACAGGACATTTGAAGTTAGGTTAGAGGTATAGGAAATAGTAGCAGGCTCTGTGGTGAGCAGCCTCCAGACATTCCCGAGTGATCCCCATCTCCTGGTACTCCATATATCAGTGGACTGAGCTGAGTCATCTACATGGGATGTGCAGAAATGACAATGAGTGATTTCCAGGAGTGGATAAGAGAAGACACTGCAGCTTCTGTCTGGGCTCTTTCCTGGATCACCTGCTCTGAGGAAAGTGACAGCCGTGTCATGAGGACACTCAAGCGGTCTTACAGAAAAGTTTCCATGGTGAGGAACAGGAGCTTCTTGCCAACAGCCAGCACTCACCTGGCAGCCTCCTAAGGTCATGAGTCATATCTCAAGCAGACCCTCTAGCACAGGACAAGCCCTCAGACTACTATGGCCCTGACTGACAACCTGACTACAATTCCAGGAGCTACCCTGCCCAAGAGCCATCCAGCAAACTGTTCCCCAATTCTTGACCTGCTGAAACTGTGCGAGATAACATTTGTTTTTGTTTTAACCCACTAAGTTTTGGGGTAATTTTTTTATGCAGCAAATATAACAAATATAAGCTCAGAGGAGGAAGAGATCACACGTGGATAACAAATCAGAAAAGAAGCCAGGAAAGAATTCATGCAAGTAGTGGCATTTGAAGGAGGATCAGGTTTCCAGGGCTGTGGAAATAGAAAAAAAGCCTTCCAAGGCCAACAGAAAAGACTGGAGTTGCGAAAGTATGGAGTATGGGAGGAGAATGCTGAGTTATGTGGCATAGCTGATTTCTCCATTCACCCCAGTGAAAAGCAAAATTATATAGAACTATATGTTTAGGGGTAGTAGAATCATCAGAAATGCAATGAAAAGCAAGGAAAGTTAGAATAAAAATATTAAGTGCAAATCAGTGAAGAGATAAAAATAAGATTTGCTCACTGGAGGGAGAAAGTCAGTCAGCTAACACTTGACCCTTGAAAACTCACATGTTGTTTTTACAGTATTTCATTTGTGCAACAGTAACATAGATGTTACGCCCCAGTTAGCAATCTTTCAAAGCTCTCTACAAGCCCTCGGTACAGGAACATCTATGACTCCTGGGAGTTTAATAAAGCATTAGATTAGATAAAAATAATTAGAGGAGGAAAGCTTTGGCATTAAGGCACCTGAATCTATCTTCCTAACAACTGTCACTTTAAATGTTTTTTAGTTAGAGATAGTTTATAAACAATAAATAGATAAATGACTACAATCTCAGGAACGAAATGCATTTTCATTTCATATATATCACCTGCTAACTGCCCAAATGCACCATTGACAAAGGAGTATCCAACATTGTACCTGCCCACAGAAATGCTAGAGATCACTTTAGCCCACTATGCCATGAGTTCATTATTTGAGTTAGCCAAGTGAGTGTTCCCAGTCACCGGAGAGGCCCCTGATACAAGATGCTAGTTGATAGACTCAATGTTTAGAAATTGAAATAAGCTTCAACAGTTGGATGGCCTTTGAAATTCCATCCGGCAGCCAAGTTTAAGATCCTGAAGTAAGTTCCTTTATCCATCAGTCTGCTTGGAATCATAATCCTATTAAGGCGCTGGCAGATCCTGAACAAGCTCATTTACCGCCACTTCCAATTTCTTCTTGCTCTCTCTGCTCATGTTCTCACTACTTTATTCTGTCCACTTTGCTGCACAAAAAGGGGGACTCTGGCTCTGTGAACTTGCCTGTACAAGTCCCAACATTTCAGCATACACAACATCGCCGAGGTAAAGACTCTTTATGAAAGCCTACATTTTTGAGTCGCTGTCTTCAAGCTATTCTGCTGATTCTCTTGAACAACTGCCCCCATGCTGGGCACTGTCCCACGGATGTCACACCAAAGTGAACAACACATGTCCCTTTGTCTTAGGAGGTCATAGCCCTATAAAGTTGAAGACAAACATGTATCTCAGGATATAGTTAAGAGCTACCATAGGGATGAGTTTAAGATCACCTGACCTGTTTCAGACCTACTTATTTTCCATATATACTTACTACCTTTGAAAGCCTACAAAGTATGAGCTATAAAAATAGTTGGGTGAGGATACAGAGTAGCAAAAGTGTAATACTTTCTTGAACAAATGGATTTGGGTCTTCAAGTGTTGGGATAGTCCAGATTCCAAACTCATTAGCATCAGTCTGGAGGAAACCTAAATGAGCACTTACAGCACTTCTTCCTCCCACATTTGCCCCCCAACCAAATTCAATCCACACACTTCAGCTATGTTACTCAACACATGGTAATTGGGAAGCTACTGCACGCTGGTTGCCTTGCTTGATGTGGGGATGGGATACACAGTTCTTATCCTTAAGGAATTTGGTCTCATGATGAGATAACTAAGTCTGGGACACTTTGGGAAAAGCTTAATTCAATGTTGGTTGGGCATAGAATGTTTCCTGAATGAAAAAAAGAAACAAAAACAAAAAACTAAGAACCAAAAGGCAAGAATGAATTAGTCTGATCATGAAACTAGAGAGAAGTGAGGAAAATATGTAAAAACACTTAAAATGGCATAAAATTAGGTAAGGTTAGGGAGCCATGCCATACATCTCCATTTATCTCCTCTGTGCATATCAAAGTTCTGAATTCCTCTAGAAATTAAAATTAAAGCCTAATGATAGTGTTTCCACAAGCCCCATATGCAAGTCCATGTCTTAGGTTCATGTAATACCTGAAGTATAGCTAAATTATGTTATTTGTAACATTCTGAATCATTAAGAATAAATAGGCAACTAAAAATAGAAATATGAAGCCATGGTTACAAGAGGGAATTAATGGATTATTAATTTCCTCCAGATGGTATCAATCTTTGAAAATAATTACTTGATCTTAGTATAGCTTATATATATTTCTAAATATAATTACTGTTGACAGGTTGAGTCTAAACATAAACTAATGCAATCTAGAAGTGCTAGATTGTAAACATTATAACAACATATATTAGAACTAAGAACTTCTTTCTTTATGAAAAGTAAGATAAAGTTTTAGAAGGAAAGAGGTCAACCCCTTTTTGTAGTAATTCATTACAATGATTTGGCTTACTGGCAACAATCTCAACTTTTCTTGCTAAGGCATTTATATTCCGAAAAAGATGCTGATAAATAGTTGTATAAAGTGGGTAAAACACAATGAAATAACTGTTGCATGTAACAAAATAAAATGAAAAATCACAAGGGGAACCTGGCCCATGGGAGGAAAATGCATCTCATGAAAAATTACATGTTCCTGTCCCCCAACTAATAGAGTTCATTTCAATTCTCAAAATCATATTTCTAAAAGGCCAAGTGCTGGATGTTATATTTGTTAAGAGTCCAAGCACTTCTGAGTTACAATTTCAGAGCGTACCCCATTCAGCCTGTCCGTGTGTATAGCTTGAGAAAGCTGAAACTTGATTTAACATAACATACTTTCTGGGTCACATCATCTGCATGGAGCTGTTGTGTGACACAACTAGTCAGCTGTTGGAGATGCCCCTGAACACGTACCAATTCATGCACATATCCTGTCGTTGTTTTTCCTTTTGTGAGAAACAGCTAGAAGCGATAAATGCCCAGATCCACGGCAACAGAACTCTGCTAAATTGAGAAATATATGAAGACAGATCTTGTTTAGATAAGAACCCGAATGTAAAATAAATTGTTCTAGTGTGTCCCCAAATCTCATGACAGGAAATATTACTGTGCTAGGAACCAGTCCAGTGTCTGTGATTGTTCAGAGCTATTTAACATAAGAAATTATTACAAAACAGAGTGGTTTCAAAAGGATATGTTTTTTTGTTTTTTTTTTGTTTTTTTTGCTGCCAGCTCACAAGAACTTTGCAGAGAGGATTTCTTGCTGGTCTTCCATTCACTCTTAAAACGAACGGATGAATTAATGCTACTAGAATGCCAGGACTTTTATTCCTCTTTGCAGGGAAATGTTAAGAATCAGGCCCTCTGAAGGTCAGTAGTTTGGACTGAGGAAACTGCCTAAAAGATTGTAGACTTCTTAAAAAAAGTTTTACAACAAAACAAAAATATCTCAAATGGGGAGGTACTGTGACATTTCTGAGGTATCGTTAGATGGATTCGGCATCAAAATATTAATATAAATTAAGAATGTGTGGAGTGTGGTCAATAAAATTATCTTCCTAATTTAGTTTACAGATAGCCAAAAAAGCAATCTGTAGCATGCCAAAATATTTCCTTACAAGTAATAAAAATCAACATGATGTAACGATGCAAATCCAAATGAATTCTTGAACAACTGCCCCCATGCTGGGCACTGTCCCATGGATGTCACACCAAAGTGAACAACTTTGCTTAAGGGAATTCATGCAAAGCCTCAGTGGTCTGCTTTACATATCCCAACATGCTGGAGGCTGCAGGAAGGTTTCGGAGAGCTCTGGGCTGAGTGGGCTGTGCCAGGAGCGGGCTTCAGAATACAGCTTTTGTGAAAAGGCATCTGTGGAATGGTAGGTTAGACCCAGCAATCTCTAAAGACCTTCTGGATACCAAGATTCTGTGGTCTCCAATCTGTGTGATCACAACATTTCTTCCTCATTATAAGCCTGTGAGACTCAAACCTTACGCGAAGTTAGGTGCAAAAAAACAAACTGCTATTTAGGATTCTAGCTTTACAGTTACCTCTTGAACCAGTGTGTATGCTACTGGCCAGGCTAAGAGTCTGAGGATTTCTAGAGATTTTACTTTCTGGAAGACATGTCAGGAATAGGCCCCGAGCCAGCATATTAAAAGGAAATCAGAAGATGTCCTCAGTTTAAAAAAAAATTAAAAAAAAGCAATAAAATATCTTATATAACTCTCAACATCTAAAAGCTACTTTTAAAGCTCCTTTTTCTTCTCTTTCTCTCTCTTTTCAGTAAGGTCAGCTGGTGATTGGAGCCAACAGGAGGGGACAGAGAGGTCACAGTTCCTATGTCAGGTGTCGTCTTCTGTGTTCTGTGATCCCATGGACTCTCCCCACCCCAAACTCCCACCACAGTGTATAGTCACTTATTTGTTTAATGGTCTATGTTCTCTCTAGACCAGAAGTTAGCAAACTCCAGCTGGGGGCTAAATCTGGCCCACAGCCTGCTTTTGTAAATAAAGTTTTATGGAAACAGCCATTTTTACATATTGGCTGTGGTTGCTCTTATCTATAAAGGCAGAGCTGGGTAGTTGTGATGGGGACTATATGGACCACGATGACTTTACAGGGAAGGCTTCTTGCTTCAGCTCTTGACTCCATAAACCCAAGGGCTGTCTTTTTGTTTTCTGGGCACCTGGACTATGGCTGATGTTTGGTAAATGCTTATGTTCTAACCAGTTCACCAACTGACTGTTTGGTTAAATGAATGACTATGCATGAAGAGGAACACAAAGGAAGGCAAACAGAAGAAGTGCCAGAGAGTCAGAGAGCAACTACTTTTGCAGATTGAAAGGTGCACAGGTTACTGGTTTTGAGCTAAGCCATCAATATTACTTTTCAAAGCTGCAAACATCTTCTCCCTTCATCCAGGACATTTCTTTTAAGTAAGTTGATCTGGTCTCACCAGAGAGTGTACAAAGCTGGCAACACCCAGGTGATAGAAAGGAAAAGGGAAATGGACGTTGCTTAGCCCATGAAAAGTCATAGTAAGACAACAAGATGGAGGGGTGTGATGGTGCCTGCTGGGCTGCTACAAATCAGGTGTCAAGGAAGGCCGGAGGCAGGCACATTTACACTGATCCGCAAAGGGTATGCTGTGCACAGATCTGATGCAAGAGGGCTCTGCGGGAAACAACGGCTAGGGAAACTCCCTTTAGATGGCAGCACCCGGCATGATTGAAGAATGAAAAACAAAGTCGGTGTGACAGGGACACACTGAGAAGCAAAGGGGGCATGGAACGAGATGAAGTTCAAGTGAACAGAAACAGTGACGTGAAGTCTCTGTCTAAAGAGTCAGGAATTTGACTCTTAGACAACAAGAACTCAATACAACATTGTAAGATGCATGGCATCATTTATATTTAAGAAAATCACTCTAACTTTGGACAGTATGTGGATTGTAGTGAGACAAGAAAGGGAGGGAGCCCTATGGATGTTGTGAAGTCTTCCTGGGAGAGCAGATGCTGGTTTGGACCAAGCAGAGAAGCCAGAGAGACATAGACAGGTGGAAAATATGTTTGGGACAACAGAACATTTGCATGGCTCCTACTGAGCTCTTTTCCATTTCTATTAGCATTTGTAAATTTCTCCACTTTTCAGAAGCCTCAAGACCATGTCCCAAAATCCAAGAGACCATTGTCATAAAATTAACACCTTTCAAATCACATTATATAAAAATGCAGACTTTTCTGGTTGTATCCATGTAAATGTAACTCAAAATCTTTGCCTAGGGTCTAGATGAAAAGAAAATGAACCTAATAACCTAAAAACGGTACATTAGTAAAAATTTAAAACTACAGTGCCATTACTCGTCCAAAGAGTATTTATTGATTTCCTATAGTGTGCCGCGTGCTGGGCATGGTGTGGGGTCCAGAACGAGAAATAAAAGATGTACTGATAACCCCCCGTGGGCTGTGCCAGGGTTGCCAGAGTCAGTGAGGCTCCAGGAGACAAGATCTCCAAACGGGGCTTTGACACTGGAGACATCAGAGAGATTTAGGAAGCCAAACTGTCAAGATGCAGAGGTTAATTAACCCGAGGCAGGAAGAAGAGTTAGGCATGACGTCTAGCTTCTCTTTTTTAAACATTTATTGGATGCTTCTAACAGGCCGGGTTCCCTGCTAAGTGCTTTCTTTGCATTATTTATTTAATCCACTGAACTATAAAGGTCCTGCGGGGGGGGGGGGGGGGGGCTTCTGTGTCTTCTCGCCTGTGATCTCACTATCTAACACCAGGCCTTGGATGTAAAGAAGTTCAAATATATTTGTTGAAAGCTGGATGAACATCTCCTGGTCCTGTCCCCGCCATGACAACAAGGACAGTGAGGTGTCCTGTGGTGGGAGGAGCAGGTGAGGGCCCCGGGGGGTGGAGAGCTGTAAGGTCTCTGGGTCTCAGTACCTGTAAGTGACACAGCCACTTGCTCCGGCCCCCACTCCCATTCCTCAACCCCGCATTACTCCGCCTTGGGCCAGCCCGGACACTAGTGACATTTGCTGATGTGGGAGAAACACAACCGGAGGAGCAGCAGGACCAGGTAGAGATACAGGTAGAAGATTTCTTCCAGTTCTAGACTTGCTGAGTCTGAGACGTCTTTAGGCTGCTGAGTGAACAGAGATCAGCTCCGTACGAGCTCCATAAACTCGGGAGGAAGCCTAGGGCTGGAAAATGCTCCTGAGACCCATTGGCCACGAGATGATGATTGTAGCCCTGGGAGCAGCTGAGATCACCTGTGCAAACAGGAGAGGAGGTGGTCCAGGAGAGACTCCAGAGAACATGGACATCACAGGGTAATTGGCTTGATGAAGTTTTCACTTGACTGAGCTATATGACATGAAACAGTTTTACTTTTTTTCCCCAGACACTTTTGTGTTCTGTCAAACACAGCTGCTGAGCAGTGACATCCCAGATTTTGTGACCTTCAGTCACTTTCACTTATTAAAATAATCTAATGCTGGCCAGCGAGTCTTAGAGCAGCCCACCTGAACCTTCCTCTCAGCTTGTGCTCAGCTCTTGCCCTGTGAGGACCAGAGGGGAGCCTCAGCTGCTCTGGGTGCCGTGCCCAGCAGGGAAGGCCTGCTCGCACCGGGCAGGTGCAGATTTGGCCAACTCAGTTTCCAGGGAACCACAGAATGTTGCAGAAGGATCCTCTTTTCTTGATTCCCACTGAGCTTTGCTTGTGTGCAAGCAAATGGTTGGTTCCAACGGTTAAAGCCTGCACAAGACAGAGGTTTGTCTCACACTGAATCCTCAAATTCAGAGGCAAAAGAGCAACGGGAGTTGCAAAGTGGATGGGGGAGTTGGGAGGAGGCTTGCCTAACCCAGTCTAGAAGGCCTGGAAAGTTCTTTGGAGGAAGAGTCTTATTCTCAAACTAAAACCAGGCTGGTGCTTTTAAAATCAAAGTTAGATCATCTCCCCCCCCCCCACTCAGTCCCTGCAACAGCTCCCCACATTATTCAGAATAAAGGCCCAAGTCCTTACAGTGGCCTTGCTCAGCCTCCAATGCTGCCAAACACCCCTCTGGGGCCCTGACCTCCTTCTCTTCTGCTCACTGTGGTCCAGCCCAGTAAGCTCTGTGTGCTATTCCTTTTCTTCTTCTTCTTTTTTTTTTTTTTTAGATTTTATTTATTTATTTATGAGAGACATGGGAGGTGGGGGGAGACATAGGCAGAGGGAGAAGCAGTCTCCCTGCAAGGCGCCCGACATGGGACCTGATCCCAGGACTCCAGGATCACACCCTGGGCCGAAGGCAGTGCTAAACCACTGAACCACCCAGGGATCCCTGCTATTCCTTAGTCATTCCTGGCACTCTTCTGCCACAGGACCTTTGCACTGGCTCCCCCTTTCGTATGAACGCTTTTCCCCAGATACTCGCATGGCTCACATCCTGACCTCTTCCAACTCTTTCTTCAAATTCTCCTTCCAATAAGCCACTCCCAGACCACCCTACATAAAACTAGTCAACTCCCTACTTTGCATCTCCAAGCCCCTCATTCCATTTTGTTTTCTCTAACCTTCTGCAGTAGATTTGCACTATTATTCCCAATGCTTCATCCTTCCCTGAACCCATACCCTTTGCCTGGTGACTCCAGGTGACTTTGCCCTTCCTTCCACTAGAAGCTGAGTATACTTCCTCATCCCATTGAGAGTGGGCTGAGCCACATGGCTTCCTTTGGCCTAGAGGATGCGAGTGGATATGATGCAATTAAGCACTTGAGAAGTGCTGTGTGCTTAGGCTTACCCTCCTGTGTTCATGCCTTTCCCAAGGAGAAGGACTTTCCTGGGGTACCTACTGGATCAAGGGTGATGACACACAAAGCAGACCGGAGTCATCGCTGTCCAAAGCAGTGCTGAGCCAAGCCCGACCACAAGCAGCCAAACCCAAGCGAAGCTCAGAGGGGTGAGTGAGAAATACAACTTATTGTCATGTGCCATTGAGATTCTGTGGCTGTCCATTAGCTCTGGCTGACCCGTGCCCTTCTGTACATTTTAATCATTTATTATACATTTTGTTTATCGTCTGCCTCTCATCACTAGAATGTAAATCTAATAGGTCAGAGATCTTGTCTGTTCACTGTTGTATTTGGATGCCTGGTGCATAGCAGGTGCTCCATAGAAATGTGTTTACCAAACACAGCAAAGGCTCAAGTCAGATTGCCAGTTACCCACCCTAAATTGGAGGGCTTTGTCCCAGTCCCGTTCACTAAGAGGATGGAAAGAAACCTGAACTAGAAAGAGGAGTGGGTACGGTGCATGCACAGAGGTCAGGGGTGGGCCTGTTGAAAGATTCATGCAATGCTTCAGAAGTGGCACAGCTCCCCTGCGACCCATAGCTGCTCAGCAGGAAAACAGCAACAGGAGCTGTAATGGGGGATGGATACTTTACTAGGGAGTTTGATTTCAACAGAGAACTTACTGGTTGAGCAATGCAGAGGCTCAAGAAGACTAATGAGGGGCTCTGAGTACCTGCCTCTCCCCCAGTAGATGGAGCCACACCTAAGGGCCTGTAGAGAGACCTGAGAAGAGACTGGGCCTCGGCAGAGGAGCCAGCAAACCCAACCTCTGATGGTCTGATGACGGTGCCATGTGTGTGCTATCGTGTTTCGTCAGGTTTCAGCACAGAACCCTCTGGGGTGACTCTGCTGACATGCTGGTGACCTTCTGGTGGCCTTCTGCCCCAGAACTACAAGGACATCTGAAGTCTGCCTCTCTGCCATGTGTCTCTGAGCCCCTTTCTATCCCCTTTCCTCTTCCCATTGGTGAGGTTAGACCCACAAGGAGAAGGAGAAGGAGAAGGAGAAGGAGAAGGCAGATAGTTGGAAGGTCAAGCAAATCCCATTGGGTTGAAGAGAGCTGGGGATGAGGTTGAGAATTTATAAAAATCACTTGTATGGCTATTTCAACACCACTTAGTTATACAGTTCTTGCGAGTGTACTCTGTTGGGTCTAGACACTGCCCACACTGGGTTTTGGAGTTTTGCAACAACAACAAAACTATTGCATAAAGTTTCAAGCATCCTTTGAGAGGAAGTTTCTAGATTCTATTTCCTCCAAACAACTGCTGTTTTTTTCGCTCTTCTGTAGCAGAAGGGCCAGATCCATTACTCAACCTTCAAAGCCTGATATTTTCCACATGTGTAAACAGGCCTTCATGAATTCTTACTTTTACAGATAGGAAAGTTCAGCTATTAATTGAGGTTAATAACTTGTCAAAGGTGACACAGTGGTTTGGCATCAATCAGACTATCAGTTTCAGCTCACGGATTGTGAGAATCTAGGTTATCCTCTTGCCCACTTAACCACATTTCCACTTACCGCCCACTACAAAAGAATATAAATTGAGGGAATTTCACAGTGGAAGGCAGCTATATGCAGTCATGAATTTTCTGCCTGGGTTACTGAAGAAGCAACGTGTCTCACTACGCATCTGGTATGTTAAAATCATCTTCCCCAAGAAAATAAATCCCCTCCCTCGCAGCAACCTTGTCTTAACATTGACCCTATGTGTATTTTGTATTGTGTGATAGAAGAAATGCCTTCTGAAATATCCAAACTCACGGATTTGCACCTTGATCAGATCCAGGACCGCAGCTCTGCACAGCCTCCTGGGATGTCCTCTGATGGCCTTCCTGAGCACAGCCAGGCACATGCCCAGAGCTTCCTGTGTGTGCACTCATGTTTCAATGGCTGTATCCCTTCTCTACACGTCTTACTGCTCTAGTGAGTCTTGTCTAGGGTTCCCTTGCCATGGGCCCCCCGATGACACCTAGTCACCCCGATCCCCTCCTGTAGGTCTATCCTCACACTTCTTTCCTCCAGCCCCGTTCCCTCTGCAATGGGGCAAGGTTCCTACCATTTTCCAGAACACAGGACAAAGCACTGGATGTGTCCAAAAGTTCTTTATTTGAGGAGCAGCATGAAGTTACACGAAGAAGGTATATCCATATACTTCAGTTTGCCTGAAATGGACACTGATTTTTCTCATATTTGCCCCTGAGGACACATGAGCTGGGACACTGAATGAAGAAAACCGGCTTCCACATGTGCTGCTTCTGCTCATTGGCAGCTCTACTTGTCTCGTTGTTCAACCAAGAGAAAGGTTCTGCTTGTCCTAAGGGTACAAGGGTTCTACCTCTAAAGCAGCTGTAATCTCAAACTGTAATCCTTTCCCAGATGAACTGGTGCCCAGAAACAAATCAAAAGATAAATTCAATAATAAATAAAGGATATTTCTTTTTTTGTTTGCTTCAAAAGCAAGGAATAGAGGTATTTCAACAATGACCTGCTAACACCAGTGCCAACCTGCTTGGGTTACATGATCTGGACTGAGGCCCTCCTCATGGAGTGGTGGCAGCCCAATGGTAGGAGCATGCAGCAGCCTGCCCCATGGGGTAGCCCTTGTCTACTGAACTGGTAAGCCCTGATCCACACTTGTGACAACACTCAAAGTCTTGGCTTCCCTGATGCGGGACACAGACAGTGTGCCACCTTTTAACCCAGAAGGACATACGCCTTTTGTCCTCCCCCAAACCTATGCTAACACTAAATCTTTTCCAGTCAATCCTCTTTCTCCAACATGAGAAAGCTCACACCACCTGTGACCATCTGCTGGACACTAAGCATGTCACCGACTGAGGATGTTCTCCACCCTCCTCCTCCTTCTGGAGGACAAAGAGCTCCACACAGGTTTCAAGGCAAGATTAACCACTAAGCTTTTGCCCAAATGTCAAATTAAATTTTGGTGAACACCCACCAGGCATGTGAAAGTATGGTGGGAGACAAGGGGGAATTTATACAAAAAATAGGAAACACAGACCCTTTCTTCAAGAGATCATAATCAAGCTTGAGAGATACTTGCTATTGAACTACAAAGAGAATCACACAGGATTGATTGAGAATATTTGAACATTTTCACAAAATAAAAAAAATCTTTGGCACACAACCTGTAGAAGAACCTACCTATCCAGTTTCTTCTGTAAGCCTCATCTGAATGCAATGAGGACAGTGGTTACAGACTTCCAAGGTGGTTTTCTTCATTACTTTGATTTGCTGATACATGTTATTTACAGTTTAAAAGTAATCTAATCTTTAGCAGAATTAAAGGGTACTGATAATTATTTCATGTTTTTCTCAGGACAATTCTGTGAGGATTATGTTTAATGAGTCACATGGCACAATGAGAATATGAGAACAAGGTATGTTCCCCGTTACTGTGAATCTTTAAGTTACTAAACCACCTTGCAGAGGTGTCAGGAAAGGGAGATGGGGACAGACGTGCACAGTAACCACTGGGGAAGTGTGCAGGAATGGGGGCTGGCACTCATGTGTGCATGCACGTGCCCACACACCACCTTGCTAGGGCTGCCATAACAAAGTACTACAAACAGGGTAGTTTAAAACAATACGTAATTCTCATCTTGTGGTTCTGGAAAATCCATGCAACCACAGGGCTGCCACACTTCCCCTGAGGATGCTTCCTTGCTTCTTCCTAGCTTTTGGTGTTTCCAGTGATCCTTGGTGTTCCTTAGCTTGCAGACTTGCCTCTGCCATCACACTGTCTTCCCTCTGTGCTGGTCTGCTCAGAATCTTTTTTCCTTATAAGGACACAGTCACCCTGGATTAAGGGCCCACTGTACTCCAGGAGGACTACCTTACCTACATCTCAATTATGTCTTCAAAGATTCTACTTCCAAACGAGGTCATGCTCACAAGTACTGGAAGGGGGGGGATTTAGGATTTCAATGTATCATTTAGGGAACATGATTGAACCCAAAGCTACATGGAAACTTACTTACACACAGAATTATACCTGGGATTTGGTTTTTAAGTACTTGTGCTGAATGGGACATGCCATTTAAATTTTCCATCTGACTTCTCGTTTTCTGATCTTAGATTTCCCAGGACAAGTAATATGTTCATTTCTAAGTTATAGAGGAGGGTATAACGAACTATTACCATCATATAGGAAGAGGGATAATATAAATGATAGGAAAAGGAAGATTATTAATATTTTTCTAAAAGATTTGTGTTTTGTTTATTTAATTCAAAACATAATTTGCTTCTAAGATATTCAGGTTTTAAATTCTAAAATATAATTTTTACTTTGTAAAGGATATCGCTGGGTCAACAGACCAAAGTGAAGAGCAGCTGGTAGCATAACTAGAAATGCTGCATCATTACATTTACTGAAGTAGATAACAGAACTGTCTTAATGCAAGAGAAAATAAATTACTAAACACTGTTTATCAGTAAAGGTCCATGATGTATACAACTTGCTCTCTAATAACATTTCAGAAAATCATGATGAATAAACAAATGTTTGTGCCTGTGTGTTGTGTGTGCTGTGTGTCTGTGTGCATCTCTATGTGTTGTGTGCGTGTGTATTGTGTATCTGTGTGTTGTGTGTCTGTTCAGAGAGAAAAAGCAGACAGGAAGAAAGGTAAAATGTTAACAATAGGCAAACCTTGTTAGAGAGTATAAGGTTTTCCTTAATTTTTTTTTTTTGCATCTTTTCTGGAAATCTGAAATTATTTCCAAATAGGAAGATTAAAGTAAATTTTTAAATTCTATTAAAATAGATAAATATGATTAACAAACAATAGAATATATTGTCTGATTTTTAAACTGTGTTAGCCTATTTTGTGGGGAGGCCTTTGAAAAGGTGTCATAACCATAAGACAAATGAAAAGAATTAAACTTAGTTGACTCTCGTTATCAAGGTGACTATGAAGACTATATTCATGTAACTTGGAAAGTTCAAAGTACTACCTGAAGAGAAAGTATTCTTTAAGTTACAAAACCAGTATTGGGTATACCTCATCCCATCTCAACAATCCTCATGGGAGGAAGAGAAAACAGAGGTGACTCAGAAGTTCCAGGTGCCAAAGACACACAAAGCTGATGAAGGGTTAGGTAACTGATCACAAGGGAAGGTGGTGAGACAAACTCTGGGCTCATGTTTGCGGCGATGATGAATCTAAAGTACACCACCAAGGAGTCAGATAGAAATGTAAGAATAGAACTTGAGGGAGGAATTGGGTCGAGATATATAGATTTTGCAATCACTGGTGCCATCTGTGCTCTGGGAATAAAGTGACAAAAACCAGACCAGATACCCCGGTTGCTTATCAACTCATGGCCCTGAGTAGCAAAGTTTCTTCTTAAGGAAAATGTTTACTCTTCAGATTTAACATTATTTAAATGCAATAGTCATGTTATTTATTTAGCAAGTTTTGAAATTGAAAACATAGGTCATTCTACACTGATACTATATACATTTTTGCCTTCATAAATGCACTTAGGGCATCATTCACACTGAAAAAATATGAAGACGTGAAATATATATATAATCAGTAGAACACAGGAATATAGGTGGATGAAGGTCACCAGCTGAGATTCCACATTTCAATATGTTAAACTTCAAATAATTAAACAGTTGATCAAAATGAAGGAGACTGTTTTATTAAAAACAACGTTTAACTATTAAAAACAATAACAATAAACTTAAGAACTATGTTTAATAAAACTTAATAATAATAAAATATGTATATACACATTGTTATGGGCTGAATTATCTTCCCCCAAATACATAGGGTGAAGTCCTGACTGCCCCCCTGACCCAAATCTCAGCAGGTGACTGTATTTGGAAGCAGAGCCTTTAAGGAGGTAATTAAGGTCAAATG
Source organism: Canis aureus (assembly GCF_053574225.1). Classification (NCBI taxonomy): domain Eukaryota; kingdom Metazoa; phylum Chordata; class Mammalia; order Carnivora; family Canidae; genus Canis; species Canis aureus. The sequence goes on from NC_135611.1 coordinate 50,848,158, forward strand.
AGTTTAGATGCATAGGGACCTAATGCAATCTGCCTGGTGTCCTTAGAAGAGGAGGAAATTAGGACATAGACACACACAGCGGGAAGACCGCGTGAGGACACAGGGTGAAGGCGGCTGCCTACAGGCCAAGGAGAAAGAGCTCAGAGGAAGACAACACTGCAACATCTTGATCTTGGACTTCTAGCCTCCAGACCTAGGGGAAATACATTTCTGTTGTTTAAGCCGCTCAATCAGGTATTTCATTCAGCGGCCCTAGCAGACTAATTAATATGGATATGTATTTAATTTTTGTCTAAGAGTTAAAAACAGCTCTTGAATGGATTATGAGAGACTGCAATTCTAGACTCACAATAAAGTAAGTTCAGAGGTAAGGGGAGGTGTCAGACAGTGTCTGACATGTTATTATTTACATACATGTATTTTTTTTTTTCAGAAATAGAAAGTGTTATACATTTATTGGGAAGCAGACCTTCCCAGCTGCTAATTGGGTAGGAAAAAATTACCACCCGTGTAACAGTTATTCACATTAAGTTGCATATGTTAAGGGGCCCCTGGGTGGCTCAATAAGTTAAGTTTGCCTTGGGCTCAGATCAGGATCCCAGAGTCCTGGGATGGAGCCAAATGCCAGGCTCCCTGCTCTGCGGGGAGTCTGCTTTTCCTTCTGCCTCTCCCCCTGCTTGTGTGCTTTCTCTGTCTCAGTCACATAAATAACTAAAATCTTAAAATTTCTTAAAAAATTAAAACAACATAAGAGAGTACTACACACTTACTAAAGGTGCTAAAATTACGAAGACTGACAATACCAAGAGTGGACAAAACTGTGGAGAAGCTAAAACTCTCAACTACTGCTGTGGGGATTTGAAATGGTGCAACTGCTTTACAGTCTTCTAAAATAGCTTCTTGAAAAAGGTGCTACCATGCAGTGCGTGGGGCATGTCTGCCCTTCCGTCTCCACCCAAGAGAACTGGAGGCATGTGTTCACAACATCTACAATGTTCATAGTAGCCTTGTTTATAACAGCCAAAGATGGTTAAAGAATTAAGACTTAACCTGAACAAAACATAAAGCCGAAGGACCATTTTAGGCAGAAAGTACCAAAATCAGTTTTATTTCATAGGATGAGCAGTCAGATGTGGAGAGTGGACCCATGCAGATGAGAGATGGGTAGGAGGGAGACTAGATGCATAATCTTTGTGGATGGATTAGATCTTAATTTACATGGAGACAGTTTCATAATATGATTTTTCCCCCTAAAGGACATGCTCGGCTACAAGTGGAAACAGTGGAAGGGATATGAAATTTTCATTATGATTTTGAATCCGAAATGTGTCAATCTCTTGTCTCAGGCTCCTTATCTATTAAACAAGAATAATGTCCCCAGCTGCATAGCGTTTTGGAAAGGAAGCAGGATAATCCATGGAAAGCTTCTAGCAGATTGTCTGGCACATAGATGGTACCCATGGCTGCAGAGTTTCCTTCTCCTTCTCTTCTACCTCTCTTATTGAAGAGGAAAAAAAATACCCATGAGACCTGCTATAATCTGCAGAGTAAATTCCTACAGTCATGCAGAAAATGCATTTGAAGACCACAGTGGATATTTTTTCTTTGCCCCCATAGCCCTCACTGCATCATAATGATGCTCTGCCCTTCTAGGAGTGCTCTGTGGCCCAGGAAGTCAAATGTTCAGGACTTGAGCCTCCCCTGTTCTCTGGATGCCAGCTATCTCCTAGCTTTGACCATATTTTCTGAAAGTGGCTTCATCCCTCCATAACTGTAGGTCCTGCTGGCCATCCTCTCCCCCTCCACCCCCTCACAGAGCTTTGGCAATGCTAATTACTCCTCTGTTCCTTCTAGACCCCAGAGGGGAGGGAACTGCCATCCCTGGGTGTCTCCCCCTTTCTGCCCACACCTTTGCAATTGGATTTATTCATTAAGCTATCTTCAGTTATCTGCATTGATTCTGTTTCCTGCTCAGGCCTGAATTAAGAATCTCAAACAGATAAAATGGACAGTGAGCAAATATATCCCACTAGAAGAGATTCCTTTTATCTCATGCTTAGAAACTTGCTGACAGAAAGTGAGAGCCAACATTTAAGGAGCATTAACTGGCCGTCTTCAGGGGCAATGAGCAAGGCTGGCTCCTCTTATTACAATCATTATACTATGAATGAATGAATACAGTGCTGTTTTCCATCCCTGTTAAAGCCTCTTTTCACAAAGACCCAGAGTGAGCATTCATACCCAGATAAATATAACTGTGCTACTAGTGGCATTCCTCTCAGAAGGCAAGTGTGCTACGACCTAACAGGTTTCTGAAAAACACACACTGTGTCTTACCGAAGACTGACATCACGTTGGGGTCTACAGGGCACTTTTGTGAAAATGAAAAGATCTTACCAGGGCATGAAGTTTAGTGAGCAGAGTTTGAGCTGGGTTCCAGCCCCAATTTATCTTCAAAGCCAGGACTTGCATAACTGCAAGTGGCAGCCCAAACTCCATGTGATTCTAGAACAGTCACACTGACTGGACACCAATTTTCATATGTATAAAGGGAATAATAATATATAGTTTCTACCCAGCTTTATACAACTGGAGGTATTATACTCTGAACTAAAAGTACTATATATGGGATCCCTGGGTGGCGCAGCGGTTCGGCGCCTGCCTTTGGCCCAGGGCGCGATCCTGGAGTCCCGGGATCGAATCCCACATCAGGCTCCCGGTGCATGGAGCCTGCTTCTCCCTCTGCCTGTGTCTCTGCCTCTCTTTCTCTCTGTATCTGTCATAAATAAATAAAATAAAAAAAAATAATAATAAAAAAAAATAATAAAAGTACTATATATTTATCTAATAATGTCAATTTGTATCTCCTATACGAAGAAAGGAGGACCAATCACAGGTTATTTAGCAGATGACTTTACTTCCTGGGATTAAATTATCAGCTCTTTGTATCCAATTAATTATTCAGTCCACTTCCAAAACCTCATTATCAGAATTCCACTTTTGGCCAAGATAGATCAACAAACACTGGATTTATCTTCCTGCTTAAAACAACCTGATAATCTGGACAAAATATTGGAAATCATGGTTTTCAATACACTGGACATCAGGGAATGGAGGACAGTGTTTCACCAGAGGCAGGAAACAAATGAGCTAAGTCCTAGGTCTGTCTCAGCTTCCTGTTGTAAGGGAGTTTCCAGGCCTTGTAACAGAGCAGGAGAAGCAAGGAAAGCCCAATAGATTTGCAGAGTCAGAGAGACAAATGTGGGCCTTTTGGAGAGACAGGCAGCAAGAGTTTTGGGGGCTGGAAAGGGGAGGAGGGGCTGTACATCATACAACTGCTAGGGGCCTTCCCCTTAAGCATCCAGCTGCTTCTCTAAACATAAAACTGTGCAGCCACTTGGGAAGATGGCTTGGTAGTTTCTTAAACACATTCCTAACACGAGATCTGGCCATTCCTCTCCAAAACATCTAACTGATAGAAAGAAAGCATATGTTCATGCAGAAGCTTGTATGTGAAAATTCATAGCAGCCTTATTTGTAATAGCCCAAGACTGGAGACAACCAAATGTTATTCAGCTGGGGAATGGATAAACAAACTGTGGTATATCCATTCAATGCTTTACTCCTTACTGATAAAGAGGAATAGCAATCGCTGATATGTGTAACAATGTGGATGAATCTCAGAATAATTACACTGAGTGAAAGAAGCCAAACAAAGCTTATACCGTAAGATTCCATTTGTAAAAGATTCTAAAAAATCGAAATGATCTACTGTAGCACAGAGGTGGTCAGTAGTTTACCAGGGGGTAGAAATTGGGAATGGAGAGGGGTGGGAGGGAGAAGTTATGGAGAAACACAAGTAGTGTTTTGGGGATGATGGAGATGCTGACTGTGCTGGTGGTTTTATAGGTGTGTACATGTGTCCTAACTAATCAAACCACACGCTTTCATCATGTGTGTGTTACTGTATGTCGATTTTGCCTCAAGGAAAAATTTAATGGGCAGAAAAGAGAATTCAGGATGAAATGCTTTCTTCAACAAGAGACTTATTCAGACATGACTACCTTCCCATAATCTAGTCAGAGGGAGGCAGCAGCTAGAATCTGTTCGCACATGACTGCTTTCTTAGTCTCATTGCTGTTATAGAACAATACATAAAAGAATTGTCACCATGCTTCATTTGAAAGCATGCTCCATTGCAGATGTGCCGAATGACAACAGGGTTTTTCACAAAGAAAATGGAGTTGTGATAATCTGGTAGATGCCTTGATTCCTGTCCTCCCAAATGGGACACACAGATCAGTTCTCCCTGCAAAAAGAAACTAAGGAAATAAGGTAAGGTCTTGCTTTGGGCTTTAATTATTTTATATGTAAATACACACACATCACATACCACATACAGATGTATGAGTATGTGTGTATATATGTGTATATATGTGTGTATGTGTGTGTGTATGGTTGTTCTCTTTGCTATTATAATTTCTGCTTTCATTTTCCCAGGGAGAGATGCTGGGCCATAAGATTTGATCAATTCCACTTTTTGGAAATGTGTTTCCCAGGGAACTGGAAGATAATTAATCTGGAATCACATTAAAAAACCCTCCTGACACCCTACCACTACTACTTCTGAAGGAAATAAATAGAAGGATAAATCAATCAATGTGTTTTGTTTATTCATGGACTTCAAATAAATTCTGGGCACCAATACTGCTCAATATGAAGAGGCTCTAAGTGGGGTAGTCTTGAGTCTCACTGCAAGAGCTAAGTAGCCCCTACCATTGATGGAATAAGCAGGCCAATGTGTGCTTCCCAAAGTCCAGGAACAGGGTTTGAGATCTGGTATATGATTTTCAACAGTGCATAGTGATAAAGCCAATTTATTCTAATTAAAAGAAACTTCTTTATTTGGAGATTATATATTTCCTATTTGTCATGTTAAAATGTCTTCATTTTAGATTATATTGAGACTAGACACTTTGTTTTCATGTTTTTAAATATCTTCATCTGTAAAATAAAATATTGCAATTCTATATCACTCTATGGCTTTCTCTTCTTTTCTTTTTAAAAATTATTAATTGGTTAATAAAAGTCCCAAGTCCTCGCTTTGTTGAGAATTTTCAGGACATATAAAAATTTTATGAACATTTTGATTTTGATTTATATAGGCTTAATTATAACAAAAACAAAGAAGTTTAGATACAATCACACATGGTCACAAGTGACAATGCTGTATCTACGTGGTAAGAAATCTCATCTTTGGGGCATCTGGGTGGCTCAGTGGTTGAGCATCTGTCTTTGGCTCAGGTCATGATCCCAGGATCCTGGGATTGAGTCCCCTATTGGGTTCCCCACAGGGAGCTTGCTTCTCCCTCTGTCTGTGTCTCTGCCTCTCTCTGTATCTCTCATGAATAAATAAATAAAATCTTAAAAAAAAAAAAAAAGAAATCTCATCTTTAACTTCCTCAATGCAATATCTCTAGAAATAGCTGTACTCACCAAGCTTTTAGAAAAAAAAAACAACAACAACAAAAACAAAAACAAACAAAACACCACCACCACCAACAACAAAAAAACAGACAAGGAATCAAGCAAATCAGTTCACACTGTTGCTCTAAGGAGAATACTGAATAGCTGGTAGTGTGAAGCTCTATTGATAAGCTAAGGAATATTCCTTTGAAAGCCTCCTGGAGAAGGGGTCGTGTAAATAGGGTCCAGCACTGGTGACAATGGTTAAGCGTAGACCATAACACAGACATACACTTTCATTAGTGTGATGGCATATGACGATCAGTATGGATGAACTTAACTGGACCCAACAGGATGAGAAAGGGAAGTGGACAATTGTCCAGTGGTGTTCCTGAACCCTCCTGAGAGACCAGGTCTGGGTTACCATAAAGAAAGGATGTGTAGGGATCCCTGGGTGGCGCAGCGGTTTAGCGCCTGCCTTTGGCCCAGGGCGCGATCCTGGAGATCCGGGATCGAATCCCACGTCGGGCTCCCGGTGCATGGAGCCTGCTTCTCCCTCTGCCTGTGTCTCTGCCTCTCTCTCTCTCACTGTGTGACTATCATAAATAAATAAAAATTAAAAAAAAAAAGAAAGGATATGTAAATGGAAGCCTAGGGATCTTATTTTGATGAGAAGGTCCCTGTGAGGCTTAGGTCATTGAAAGTACACTACTGGGGTCATGCTGACAAAAATCAAGCAAAGTGGGAAAGACTGGGTATCCTATTTATTCTGAAGCTGAATTTAACACATGAGATAGTTAACTGACAGAGAGGAAAACCATTTTCAGACAAGGCACTAAAACTGCAGCAATGGGATGGTATTTCCCTCAAATAATGAGGAGGCAAAAGCAGGGGCTTAGAACTGAGTATGCTTGTTTCTGCACATTCAGTGGAGTCGCAGACGACTGGAGAAGATCAGTCATGATGAGGGTGCTATGCTGGGTGAGCTCCTGTACTTCTAAAGGCAGGAACTGAATCAATGAAAGTGAGGCATACAGGTTACATGGTCTTGCCTTACCCGCTGGTTGGGCATGGAGACAGTGCACAGCATCTACTCCATAGATAGCTTCAGAACCCTCAATTTACTGGGGTTATGTTCCTGAAAATGTATATTTCATTCAAATATCAGAGTCTAAAGTAGATGCCAAGCAAACAGTATCATAGATGGAGATTTCATTTTTCATACAGCCCTTGATTATCTACTCATACTATAAAAAATAAAGACAGTGTTGGAAGAGAAATATAATGCACTCGACAAATAACAGCAAATAAATGCATAAAGGGAATGAGACAGATTTATGTTAAAGCCACTTATAAATATTTCTTGTATACTAATAGGTATTGCCCCTGATAAAACTCCCAAGTTAAATATTAATAATATTAACATTGATAATATTAATTATAAATAAAATAAATTCAATTTTATAAAAATACCTAAAATACATATATATACATATATACATATATATGTATATATGTATATGTGTGTGTGTATATATATATATATATATATATGTAAATACCTGCTCAGCTTATAATAAGAGAAATTCAACTCCACTCTGAAAATGTTGGTATTACAGAGCTTTGAAAATGCATTTGTTCTGAACTTATATGCCACCTTTCTGAGATTAAGGCACATTATACTTTAAAATGAATTCCAAAGAAAAGATAGATAAATTTATTTTATTTACCACTGAAATTCAATCACCAAGCTCATATACAAACATATGGCATGTGAGCAGAAAATATTTTTCAAATACAAAACGTAAATGATTTATCAAAAATTATCAATGTAAAGAGTAAAAAATCCTATTATGCAGCCACAGGAAAAGAACGATGACATAAATAGAGCTTTCCCAGTAAATACTGAAAACTACTGGACCTTCTTAATAGCAACTAAAACTTATTAAACAATAAGATAATATTTTGGCTATCAAATTTACAAGTCTTTGTATTCAATGGTGATTAGTTTTGGCAAAATGGGCTTATACCACTGGTGGGAGTGTTAACAAGTGAAATCATTAGAAGGACAAATGAGAATTATGGTTGGTATCACAAGTTCTTTTTTTTTTTTTGTCTGAAGATTTATTTATATATTGTAAAGACAGAGAGAGAGCATGAGCAGGAGGGGCAGTGGGAGAGGGAGAGAGGAGAGGGAGAGGGAGAGAGAATCTCAAGAAGACTCCATGCCAAGCATGGAGCCTGACGCAGGGCTCAATCTGTCAACCCTGAGATCACGACCTGAGCTGAAACCAAGTGTTGGATGCTCAACCGACTGTGCCACCTAGCTGCCCCTGTATCACAAGTTTTAAATTGTAACTTTGAGCACAACATCTCTACTTTTAGCAATCTCTCCTGTAACAATGATTGGGATCAGGACAAAGATTGCCTACAAAGATGTTCATTGAAGCATTACTTAAAATAATTCTTAAAATTGCAAATAACTTAAATTTCCAAGATTTGAAAGTGATTAAATACAACACAGTATTTGTATTTTAAATAAAATATACCACAGAAAAAAATGAAAACAAACCTTTTGAGATGGAAATAAGAAAATTCTCATAACATGTTGCTCCGTATTATTACAGAAAAATTTAAAAAATATAATAAAATCAAAATCAAAATACTAAACTATAGGACATAATTCTATCTTGCTAATCTAACCATACATAAACACAGACACATACACATTTGTGCTGAAAAAAATGGACCAACAAAGCCTCCAAAATACTAATAGCAGTGGATGGATAGTGGGTATGGAGATGATATATCTTCATTTTTTTAAATTTTAAAGAGAAAATATATTCTTATAAAAGTTTAAATAATTACAGATTATATAAAGCAAAACTCCCTAATTATCACAATCCCCACTAATCTACTCACCTCTCCACACCCTCCACCAACATACCCACTGGCATTATTAGTCTGAGATGCAGACTACTCTTTAGTCTCCATCCCCTACTCCCCCCTCCCCCCACCCACCTCCATACTGGTGACCGTCAGTCTATTTTCTGCACTTAGGAATCTGTTTCTTGGATTCTCTCTCTCTCTCTTTCTCTCTCTCTTTTCCCCTTTGCTCTTTAGCTTTGTTTCTTAAATTCCACAGATGAGTGGAGATGATATGGTATTTGTCTTTCTCTGACTGACTTACTTCACTTACTCTCTAGCGCCATTCATGTTATTGCAAATGCCAGGATTCATTCTTTTTTATGGCTGAATGATATTCCATTCAGCCACATCTTCCTGATCCATCCATCAGTTGAGGGACACTTAGGCTGCTTCCTTAATTTGGCTATTATAAATATTGTAAATAATGCTGCAATAAACATAGAGGTGCATGTATTCCTCTGAATTAGTATGTTTGCATTTTTTGGGGTAAATACCCAGTACTACGATTATTGGATCATAGGGTAGTTCTATTTTTAACTTTCTGAGGAATCTCCATACTGTTTTTCAGAGTGGTTGTACCAGTTTGCATCTCCACCAACAGTGTGTGAGGGTTTCTGTTCTCCACATCCTCACCAACATCTGTTGTTTCTTGTGTAAAACATTTATGCTTTACCCAGGATTTTCACTGTTTCAAATAATGTTGCATTGAACAGCTTAGTGTATTTCTGTCTGAACTCTTTCTTTAGAAAACATACATGGAAGTATAATTTTTGGGAAAAAGAAATTGTCTGTTTACTTTCACAGATGCTATCAAATCGTCCTCCTAACTGGCCCTCCTACTTCACACCCCCAAAAACTGTACATGAGAGAACCGAAATCCCTATAGCTTTGACTGAACATTTTTTTGCCTCATTTTTATCAATTGAGAATTCTTATTTTGACCTGCTTTTAAAACGTATTAGTGAGTTCACTTTTAAAGTTGTTTGGTCATTTATATTTCTACTGTGAGTTGCCGATTTATATCTTGAGCTAAGATTATTCGCTGTTCCCTAATATTTATTCTTTCTCCCTTTGTAATAGGATACATGGCTAGACAGGATGAAGACTACATTTCTCAGCCTCTTTTAAATGTAGGTATAGTCATGTACCTTAATACTGCCCAATGGGATATAAGAACAAAGGGGGAGCTTGCCACTTCCAGGGAGTGTTTTCAAAGGAAAAGTGCATGTCCTTTCTCAGTTGGAATTTGAATAAGACATTCAGCATTCATCTTGAACCATGAGTAAAAGACCCATATTATGGATGTTGAAAGAACAAAGTAGAGGGGTTTCAATCCATGATAATGATTAAAAAAAAAAAAAGAAAAAAAACACCTTACCAGTCCTGGACCATTTAATTCTGGACACTGTTTAAATGAGAATTAAATGTTTGTCCATTTAAGCCGTTTTTATCATGGACCTCCTATCACCTGCAATTTAACCTTAATCTTAATTGATAAAATACCTTTCCCCAATTTTTCTTTTTTTCTTATTGATGTGAAGTTCTTTATAAAATATGGATAGAATATCCTCTGTCTGCCAACAGAAAATCATGAAACAAATTACATAAATTCTTTTATTCATCCATTCATACATCAGTTTAATAATTCATTACATTGCAACTTTTACCCAAAGGCAATGCTTGGGGATGTGTGAGGGGAAGGTGCATTGTCGACACCATGAGGAATCCCAATAATAACAATAAAAAGTTTCCCAAACCTGTCTATATGTATATGAGATATAGGTATTAGAGTTATCCAAGGAGATGAAGATATTTTTCTTATTTTCCATAAAGAAAAATAAAAAACCTCCCTAACTTCTAGCTTTTATTGGCTAAAAGGATAGTCTTACAGCTTTGGAAAATCATCTCAAAATCACAATCCTAATTTTGACCCTCAGGGTACTGCATTAAAGCTCCATTTGGTAAACCACATGTTATTCCTGCAGGTATACATTGATGAATACACTCTATTTATATACAAATCTAGTATGCTCCTTAAGCAGATTTTCTGTTCAGCTGTAGAAGCTGAAGCTTTGAGGTTCTTTCCTTGCATGGGCCTCTTCATGGCTCTAGTGGGGATCTAGCAATGTGCCTATGTGGACAGGTATTTCTGGAAATTTGAAAAGACATTTTAATAGTAGTTGGTTGGGACAGGTGTATCTTTCCACTTCAGTGTCCCTCTTTGATAGAATTCTAGGTAGCATTCTCCTGGACTATGTGACATTAAAGTTGTACTGGGCATTTGGGGTATCTAACTCAGGGGAATTTGAGCTAAATATACATTTTGCCTGCCATTTAGATATATGTATGGAGTTTACAGTTAGCTCTGTAATGAATTAAGTTAGTTCCAGGTATTTTGGCACAGAAACACCTTCTAGGATCCTCCCTAGCACTGAGTTTGTTGGCACGTTCACCCAATGCCATGGCTGATGGTCAGGATCAGGGTTATGATAGGACATCCAGCACCAGCATCAGAAGTATGTGTGAAGAAACACACAAGGCTTGAAATGTAAGGATCCAGAAGCTCATCTGTGGATATTTCTTATACTTACCAGATGTGCAGAATGATAAGCAGAAGATTGATTCCCATCCATACCTTGTCCAAGGCAATTTACACAATCATAAACACAATGTGAGCACTTTTATTTTTTAAAGAAAATAACTTGAAATAGAATTTAGTAGTATTCCTGTGCTTGAGAAACAGAAATCTACAGCAATTCTACAGTGTCAAGTGAAGTTATGTGTTGAGGTACTCTCATATACTGGATCATATCTTACTCTATCTGACATCTTAACCAGAAGAAATCTGGACTTCAGATGAAGTAGCACACAAATTGCCACAGCTTAGCAAAATGTCTGAAGAAGCAAGTACTCTATTCCAATGACCAAATTCCTGTACTGTTCGTCAATAAAGAACTATATGTAGCAATGAACAGACCTTTTGATTTTCTGATAATTAATGAAGAGGAATAATCACAGGGTCATATTGGAAAAAGATTTAAGTGTTTTGCTGATTTGACATGATACACTAATATTGACAAAAACAACATCGAACTCATAATATGCAAATGTTAGCAGCACACCGAAATTCATTGAGGAGTTTGGTCAATTTATTGAGTATTTAAGAGTAGCATTATGCCGGGACAATTGAAATGCATTGAAGTCTTACAGACCTTATGTAAAAGAAAATTACTAGAGGTTTCCTCGAATTTAAAAACAAGCCTAAAATTGTTTAAAATATTCCAAAAAGAAGTTGTGAAGCTGCTAGTTACTTCCCATACCACCAATAAAAAGGCAAATTTTAAGCAATCATGCTTAGAGAAAGACTAAGATGGCACTTGAAAAAAAAATCCCTACCATCTGAAAAGACTATCAAAGGCTATGCTACCAAAAAGTGTGGGAATACTTTTTGCTACCAAAAAGTATCACAGGGGAATGTCAGGTGGTTGGTTAATCAATACATATAGTATGCTATTCATCTAGAAGTGTGATTTTCATGGTATCTTTTGGCTTTTTAAAATCTGTAATCTGTTGTGATTTGTTTTCTCATTCTCAATCATACTAATAATTTTGCATTCTTTTTCTTAAAAAGGAACCTTCCCCAAAAATGGTGTAGTCTTAGATCCCACAGAATCTGAATCTGTCTCTGCCTCTCTGCTGAAGATCTTCTCAGGTCTTCCTTCACTGGCCACCAACCACATGTTCCCCAAACACATCTGGACTCGACTGCTCTCACTACCAGGGCCACTTTGCAGAGAGTGCCCTTGTCAAACTCTGACACTTAACTTTAATCCAATGTAAAGTCTCAGCTTTACGTGGCTCTCAGCCCTACATGAGGAGTCCTTTCAGCAAGGAGCTTCTCCCAGAGTGAATGAAATGTTATAGCTTCCCAGGCACTGGATTTTGCAGAGCAATCAGGTGATGAAAAGTGCAAGGGTGTCAGCATGGCACGGGGCACACTTTGAGCAAAGGCGATGGCTAAGCAGCTGAATTTCCCCTCCTCTCTGCTTTATGAGGGATGTCCAAGGTGCGGGGGTGGGGGGGGATTTCTTCCTTGCAAATTTCCCTCCAAAATCCTCTGTGCCATACAAACATACCTGTTAAGAGACCAGCGGGGTCTCTTGCACTCCTGTGAAGTTGTAGCACACACAAATGTACTGGTACTGGATAGCTTAGCACCTTCCCTTCCTTAGTTGCCCTTTATTCTCTACCCTAGCCATCCTGAGCTTTCACTTCCAAAATACAGGAATGAATTATTGCCTCCGGCTCTGCTCTGTAGAAGACTCTGGCAAGGTGGGGAGGGGGAAGCTCTGGCAGCTACCCCGTAGGAAGCACTCATTACTGTCAGCTCTTGTCATTACTGGGATTATCCATATCAAAACAGGGGAGTGTCAGATGACCTCTTGTTACATACTGAAATCCAACATGAGGAATAAAAACAATGAGTGAAATTCAATTCAAAGGTAGAAAAAAAAATCACACTTAAGATCGATTTTAGAAGAATATCGTATTAAATTTTTAACTTGGAGAATGAAACTATAAAAACAGACTGCATTTTTAAGGCCAAGGGTGGGTTAGCTGTGATAGATGGACAACGTGTGCATACATGTACACAGACAGACACACACATACCACAAGAGCAGCAAAAATAAAGCATTTCTGTTCATCCTTGCAGAAAACCTATTACTGTACCAATGCAAAAGTGAAGGCTCCTAACAATTCAATTTGTGTACGTCTGCAGCCGTGTTTGGTTCACTATCATTTTTCTCCCGTGAAAAGCGGTGGCCACTCCTGTCTCAGAAGCAGGACGCGTTTGCCTGTTCCACCCGGTCAGCTCTAGACAGATGGCCACAACACACATTTTCAAATCATGCCAAAACAAAGATTGAATCTGGCAGAAGCCTTAACCCATAACTTCCTTTCCCAAAGACGCTAAATACATTTGCTTGGTAGCCTTCCTGACAGCGTCAATTAAACCCAGGAGCACATAGGAACAGACACGCTGAGCCAAGTTTTAGAGGAGGAAATAATGCAAAAATGCATGATTGAAATAGGCCTCACCAAACAAGAAGACTTATGTTTCTCTCTCTCGTGGAAATATAAATCCTACAGAGTGTGTAATTTTGATTTGCATTTGGAGTGTAGGAATATAATTCAACAAGATGGTGCAGTACTGCTTCCAGGTGGGTGCCACAGGAGTGCTCTTCATGAGGAGAGTGAGTTGTGGGTGCGCAATACGCTTGGAAGGCTACCACGTTTATAAAAGAAGCCATGGAACTCTGTCTGCCTAATTCCCACATGTTCCATGGCCACATATTCATTCCACAATGAACACATCTTTCCATGTCTACAACAATACTTAACTCCCCAGATGTTCTCACATCACAGTGAGGACCCATCATCAAAGGGGTGTGGCTAATCTGAGGAGCGTGCAGATGGTGTCCTTCTCAAATGGCACTTTTCTCTCCTGTCACAGATACTCCAAGGAACTGGGCTTCTCCAATTGGTGTGTGTGTGTGTGTGTGTGTGTGTGTGTTTAAGATCTTTATTTATTTATTCATGAAAGACATAGAGAGAGAGGCAGAGACATAGGCAGAGGGAGAAGCAGGCTCCCTATGGGGAGCCCAATGCGGGACTCAATCTTAGGACCCTGGGATCATGACCTGAGCCAAAGGCAGATGCTCAATTGCTGAACCACTCAGGTACCCCTCCAATTGGTGTTTTAAGGCAATCACTGGAAGAGTCTAGAAAGGCATGTTTTTTAGACCCTGAGCAAATTATCAGGGCACATGTGTATTCAGAGAAAAAGCATGTCTGTAGAACTGTGTCATTGAATTTTTGAAAATTATAGTCAATTTGGACTAGAAATTAGGGCTCTGTCTTGGATTCACCTCAGTGCATTAGCCATGTTAAATGGTAGCTCATTTGTTCAAATCAGTAAAGGACAACAGAATTCTATTTCTGACCAAGTGTGTTTAATGATTATTTACCAGGTTTATTGATCACCAGCAAGTTTATTCACTTCCTTGTCCTTTTCTAGAATGCCATTGCTTAGCTTATGTGAAATTGTGCTATAGTTTTGTCCCCATGAGACGTCCCCATGTGACAAAGGGACAAGCTTGAGACCATCAGGAATAAAGAAATCACCTCTTACTGTGTGTCTTGAGAGGGACGATCTGCACAAATAAGACTTTTTTCCAGTCAAATCTTGTTTACCATGGACCTCTGAGTAGAAAAATACTGTGAGTACAAGAACACTATCAGACACTGTTCTCCTCTCCGGAAACAATTTAAAATTAAGTCAGGTTGTGACTTGACAAAGCTCACTAAGAATGATTCAGTGTCAGATTTTCTTAATTTTCTGTCATTTTTCAGAAGATGAAGGATCCTACCATAAGGAGTATTTAGGCATCCAAACATTTTTTTTTAAACTTAGTTTCTCTCAATCATATTGCTAAGCATGCACTTTTTTTTTTCTAATTTTATTTATGATAGGCATACAGAGAGAGAGAGAGAGGCAGAGACATAGGCAGAGGGAGAAGCAGGCTCCATGCACCAGGAGCCCGACGTGGGATTCGATCCCGGGTCTCCAGGATCGCGCCCTGGGCCAAAGGCAGGCGCCAAACCGCTACACCACCCAGGGATCCCGCATCCAAACATTTTTAACCTTAGTTATTTTAGAGTCAATCTTTGATGTGACTCCCTGTTCCCGAGAGTACCCCAAGCACAGTTGTGTGGTCCAGGGGCCTTGAGATGAGCATTGATGGATGGGAGTCCACCCGGGCCCTTGGGAGTGGCCAAGCAGGTGCCTCTGTCCGAGGGCCCCCTGGCCCCACTCCGCTATGCCTCTGTGTAAGGGGCCGATCGCTGAGCTGTCCTGCCTCCTCTGCTCAGTTGTCCCTCTCCTCCTTCTAATTGCCACATGCTCTACCCTGTACCCTCTATGTCTAACCTGGGGCTGCTGCTGACTCTGGTTGGCTGGGAGCAGGCCCCAGGAAAGCATGCAGAACAGTTACAGCATCATAAGGAGCCAGGCGCCCCAAGTGGAAGCTCTTTCACATGCGGGAGCTCACTGGCTTACCCGATTCTGCAGGGTCCTCCTCGGGGGCAAACTGCAAAGGTGGCGCTGATTCTTATGACAGTTTCGTTTTCCCTCAGAGACATTTTCACAAGGCAAGTCTTTTGGCAGCTTTCACTTATCTTTAGGCTCTCTGTGTTCCCAGCAGTCTGACAATCAGACAAGTGGGCTTTATCCCAGAACTAACCAGATTTGGAGCTGACTTCCTGAGCTTGCTTTGGCCAAAAGGGCCCTGCTGGTCGCGCTCTCTGCTTCCGGGGGGGATCCTGGGGCCCTGAAAGCCATTCTCAGGACTGCATCCTCTGGGCAGACCCCGGCACGGGCTCCTGAGCACACGAAGCTTTGCAGTCAGGCCTGGAGCCTGGTGATCCTGTCTGGGGGAATCATCAAAGCTTCCAGGGCCTGGTTGTTGGGGCGCCAATTCCCTAGCCCTTCACCCACTTAGCATTAAATGCCAATGCATGCTGATCCAAGGGCCCAGGATGGGAAGGGCTTACAGAACAAGTTTAACCCCCAGATGTGCACAGGGCTGATGGTAACTCTTGATATCTTTGCCTGTTCAGAAGCTTGAGAATGTGTTGGTGTCCTGCTGTGGTTAGATTAGCTACTCTGTCCCTACCACCACATTCTCACTCACTTCTCACTGTGATCTGACAGGTTATACTTTGTCATCCCAGTTTTTCAGTTTTTTTTTTTTTTTTTTTTTTTTAGGGAGAGGTAAGTCAGTCTCCATGAGGCAAAATGAATTTGTCCCAAAATCATGCTCCCTAGTTAAAAAATGCTAGGATTTGTCCTTAGGCTTTCCTGGAACCTCTGCCCTGCCCCCTGGCCTGGCGCTGGCCCCTGTATTACTCATGGCAAAGTTTCCCTGGGACACTGTCACTTGATGCAAGGCATCTCAGTCTTAAATGTCTCTTGGCTGCTTGAAGATCAAATACAAATTTCTTAGTGTGAGGTTTCTTAGCTCTGTCTACGTCTCCTAATGGCAGTCAGCTCATGAAGGAGAACAAGGAAAAGCAGTCTGTCTGATTCCTGACACAAGGTGGCCAAAACCTCCCTTTTCTGTGACTCAGTGTCCTGACCATGGCTTATCAGACCCAAGGTATGCATGGGCCCTGGGAGCAGACACAGGCAGGACAGTTGTCCGGGGTCTGGTTCATCTCATTTGTACCCAGCTCCCTTTTGATCAATAGCACACATGGCTCCTGAGTATGGAAATATGGTCCAAAGAAAGAGAAGCTAACTGGCCCATAAGGAGATTGAATCCACTTAGCCTCATTAGTGACTAGGTTTTAACCAAGAGATGCAGATAGCGAGGTGCTCTGGAGCTCCCACTTACAGCGTTTGTAAAGCAAAAGCACAGTGAAATAAAAATAAAAGCTTCGTATTAAGAACTGGCCTCTCTGCCCAAGTGATGTTTATTGGATGTGAAGCTGTTACGTGTCCAGATGTATTTCTAAGTACATGTGACATGTCAGCTGCCTACAGATCATCTGCTTCCTCCTCACATAGCCCGCTCAAAATCAACATGAAGTGACAGAAAAGAACCAATATCAGTGTCCTGCATTCTGCTCACAAAACCACCCTGACATGTCAACTGACAGTAGAAAAATCCCAGGCTTCCATTGAGGGTCCTGATTTTCATAACATTGGCCATGCGTTTCAAGGAAATGCATCTCAAAATAATCAACTCTGAACTCCAGGGCTTCAAGAAGGAAGACTGGCTACAAGACAAGCAGGGATGTTCTTCTCTTTCATTCTGGGGATGCTTACTGTGTAGTCTTATAAATGGCAAATTTAAGTGGCCATGGAATCTAATCTGGATGCATATATTTTTTTTTTAGCCATGGTGTATGGGTAAATGCCAGCTGGAGTGGTACCCCACTCAGAGGCCCAAGCACTAGAGGCTAAGAGAGGGGGACACAGGAGAAGGAGATGGGGGCGGGAGACAGGGCATGGAGGAAGACAGGTGGGTAGGAAAGGGGAGAAGACACTTTGGAGGAAGATGGAGGAGGGGGCAGGGGTGGGTGGTTTGCCACAGCCCTCTCCCACCACAGGTGAGGGGATCTGGAGTTGGCCTACATCCCTGCAGGGAAGGCTTCTGGTAGTGGCGGGAGCAGCTGAGGGCCACAGCCACACAGGACCTGCCAGGAAGCCAGGATGGTCCCAGGCGATATCTCCCAGAATCTCCCCCAGACCCTAGGATCTAACAGCTTATCTGGCATGGCCACCATCTGCTTATCCCCAATTGGAAGTTTCTCTGATGGAGAATTTATTTGGATTCCTAATTACCAGGAGGACACAACATTTGTTACTAATGGGGAGGGAATACCTGAGAAAGTGCTAGATCACGGGATTCACATAGATCTTCCTTGCCAGGTTACTTACTGGTGCCCCATTATTGACTCTTGACTCTTTTTCCATGAGCAGCCACTTTTGCAAAGGAACAAGCCAAAGAAAAATGCCAATGCTTATGAGGGATGAGTGCATTTGGAAGTTCAAAATTAAAATAGCATTATGGGGTCTCATTGAAGCACACAGTTTTAAAACATCTTAATACTTCATTGATAGAAGTATGAGAATAATAGTACTGCTTTTCAGACCCTGAAAGATCGTATTGGGT
This sequence comes from Canis aureus, assembly GCF_053574225.1. Lineage (NCBI taxonomy): Eukaryota > Metazoa > Chordata > Mammalia > Carnivora > Canidae > Canis > Canis aureus. The sequence continues at coordinate 50,866,292 of NC_135611.1, forward strand.
ATTCTTGAGAAGCTGCAACATAGAGGCAGATTTCTAAGGCTTTCTGAAGAGGGTGCTTTATATTCAAAATGTGTTGGTATTCATTAACATGTGTCATCCTCACACGGGGTTCTCGGCCTCAGCACTGTGGGGATTTGGGGCAGGATAGACAATTCTCTGCTGTAGGGCTGCCCTGTGCATTGCAGGATCTTTGGCAGCATCCCTGGTCTTGACAAACTAGATCCCAGTAGCACCCTTCCCCAGTTGTGACAACCCAAGACACACTGCCGAATGTCTTGCTTGGGGCAGGAAGGGGGAGATGGACCGCAGGCTGCAGAATCCTTTAGCCCTCTCCCTACATGCCTATGAAACCCTACACCCTAGAATGAAACCAAAAAGAGGCAATATTATTACCCCAGTTTACAGATAGGAAAGCAATCACAAGCTTATTGAAATGAATGTGCTTGTGCAAGGTCACAGGGCACAGTGTATAAGAATTAGCCCCTTCTAGGCAACTGCCCGGTGTCCGTGGGGCACCGCGATCACGGGCTTAGGATGACAGTTGCCTGCTCGCCCTAACTCAGGCCTCCTCCCTCTCTGACGCAGCAGTAATGGCTTTCAGGCCAGGGAAGTCCAGAATGACAGGAGGGGACAGCCCTCCTGCCCCAGGGGTCCCCACCCTATGGAGCCTCCCAGCAACAGCCTCCTGTGTGGCCGAATGACTTTCCTTGTACTGAGGTCTTCGCCCTCAAGGCTGAGTTATTTCCTAATCCTTATGCTTAATATCTTCAGAAAGACTCATTTGAAAAACAGATTGAGTCTGTATTGAGATTAGTTAGCCTTCTTATGAATGCAGGGTGCTAATCCTCAGCCTACAAAAAATGCAAAGGAGGTTTTGACTGAGCCATCTAAGGGATGACCCAGAGCTGCTCTAGTTTGTTAGCACGACCTTGACCTTGGCCGCAGTCCTGACATTTTTTTCTCCACCCTCATTGGTCCTAATACCAAGGGAACTCTTCCCATGATTTCTGGGTGGCTAGGTGGGGATGGAGTGAGCAATTCGGAGTAGGGGCTTGGTTATAGGATTGTGGAGAAATTAGGTGAATCTGCAGCACCTGACACATTTTGTGGAGAACTGAGCTGCTGAGTTCGAGACGAATGGCCACCGTGGTGGCTGGGCATACCCGCTGGGCCCACAGATATGGGGTGCATGGTGCACTAGAAAGAGGGAGACAGCTCAGCTGTGATCCATCAGGCTATCAGGGAGCACTTCAACTCCTAGTAGAACTTTACATAGAATGACTTAAGAAATGTACTTTAGCTATCCTAACAACTTCAAGGAATTCATAATCCATCATGTATTTTTGAAGCTGTGGTGATGGCATGGTCCTGAATCCATGGGAAAGCAATTAATTAGAAAATGTGCTACTCTGGACTTCTAAAATGATCAAATGCTGAGAGGTGTTGGGAAGAAAACAAAAAAAACAAAACAACAACAACAAAAACCCACTGTGATTAAAAAATGCCCCAGCCCAGGAGAGCTGTGTTACATGATGTGTAAGAGCAGTGATGGGATAGCTGAGTCTCAGGTACATGCTTGGAGGGGACCCATCCCAGCTTCTCCACCTTCTCAATCAGAGCAGTAGGACTGCTCAATAGCAGAGGGGAGCTTCCTCTGGCACCCATCTATATTTTGGCACTGATTTGGGAGCAGAGAAGGGTGTGAAATCAGTGCAATGTGTTATTCAAGGCACCTCTCTCCCAGTGGATCTACACAGCCAGATAATATGCCTCTAGGGCCAGAGAGAGGACCCTCCTTCCTTGTTTGGTGCTGGGAGGTTGGGACACATTCTGACATGAAAACCAACGGATGGGATGAAACCATCTGAAGCTTCAGGATAGACCACACCTATTGGACATGAAAATGACCTTCTTCCCATTTCCAAACCAGCTTATAGCAATCAGGCTATCACTCTTGAGCACCTCTCACCCATAACTTGTCTGGGCAAATGCAATAAACTGATGCCCAGCTTAAATAATAACTTCAGTGAGACATGATTCTTTATAATTACTCTTGCACCTGAGGAACGGAACACTCTCATTAAGAACAAGCTGGCTGGAAGCTTGAGATTATTACCTTGTAGACACTGCATTCCACAAATCACTTCACACAATGGGGTGGAGGGAGCCCCGTGTAAGATTAGAAGAGTGACATGCTCTTGCAGAACAGTTTGAGGGTTTCAGATAATGCACATAGGGCTGACCCTACCCAGGCTCAGGGACTCCCAGACAGAGGCGATTGTAGTGGAGTGGGCCCACCGGGACCAGCGCCACCATCCGGGATTTCCAAGCTGACTGAACCCGCTGCCAGCCACCACTGCTGGTCCCAGGATTTGCAGTGAGGTTGCAGGATGCAGCAGCCCTGCATTGCTATGTGACAATTAAATATGCAGCAAAAAAAAAAAATGTGGGAGCACCCCAACCTCAGAGCGTCCACCCTCAGGGGACAGGGGCTTGGCCCACACTCAGCGTCATTAGAGCCCCATGGTCAAGGCCCTCCAGCGTTAAGTCTGACACCTACCAATTTACACTAATTCTTTCTCACTCCTGGAGTTTCATGCTATAGAACATTTCTCTGCAAATTCTTTAATGTGTGAAATATGAAAAGAGTTAAATATGCTCCAAGGGAAAGGGAGGAATCATCCCAAATTAGTATTTTCAAAGAAATTAAAGACTTGGCTTATTTAACACATAGGAAACTATGAATATCACCAATCAATGTGGGGAGAAGGGAAACGATTCTATTTGAGAATGAGGGGCTGCATGGATCAGGAATAACTGTGCAAACAGATCCCTACAGAACCCCCACTCATGGCCCCCCCGCCCCCCGCCACCCTCACCCCCCACCGCCCCTGCCGTGGGGAAACATGCTACCCGGGATCTTGTCGTAGCCTTGTTCAAATGTGTGACATTGCCTTTGGAATTTGTCACTCTAGGAGTTACAGCTGATGTTACAGCCTGAAGTGGAGCTAAACCAAAATAAACAATCTGCTCTATTCTGCTTAGGCTAATAGGACAGTGATGTAAGGCCCCGCACACAGGCAGCGGCAAAATGCTTTCTCCACCCTGCGTGCCTGCAACGCACACCCTCACCAGTGCAGGGCTCGGCCGGGAGGGGGATCTGGGCTCCCTTTAATTATTAATGCTGCTGAGGGAACCCGGGAGGGGCTCTGGGCAGAAATTTAACATTTTGCCTTGGAAGGCAACAGAATCTTTCTGTTTATATCAGCGGGCAGAGCAAGCTTTTAAGCTTAACACACACAAGTCTTTTTTATTTGATCGTTCTTGAGCGTGGGTGACCCCTGTCTTTCTGAGTCTGCAGGTTCTGCTGATACACTAGGGGATGGTGGGAGTTTTCATTATAGTTCACAGAAAGGGCGTGCTGCTTACAGTATATATATATAGATTTTAAGCCACCCACACAGATGCATTTCCAGGTGTCTTAAATACCCAATATGTTTTTTGGTGCATATTTGGTCTTTTGCCAGCAAGTGATTCTCCTGGTGTTTTCAGTGCCCTTTTTGCCACAAAGATAACAGGCTTTTGTCTTTAAAGCGGAGGTGGGTATTTACTACCTCGGATATGGCTTTCTTTCTGAAGAGGCTCTTAGCCTGCCTGGTTTGATCACGTTGAGGATGGCTTTCCCTCTAGGACTGGTTTTAGCAACACTCCACCCGCGCTGTCCTATTTCAAGCCCCAGTGTTTCCGATCTGAGTGCAGCATTATTCTCGCTCTTTCCCTTTAATTCCCACCCAGGATCCCAGGAGTCCCCGTACGCAGGCTACTCACTCCACAGCACAGGCTGGCACTGGTACGCAAACGGTCTCAGCGAGCCCCCTAATCTGGTTATGCCTTCCACTCAGGATCACTTGCTCCGGATGAAGGGGAAATTGCCATACATAATTCAGTTAAAATTGTCAGCTTGAGTGGCTTGGATTAAATCTGGCCTCTACATGCAATCAATTTCCAATTTTATCACCTCATCCTAAGCAAAGCGTGAACAAGAAGAGTTCAGTGAACTTGGATGGAGATGAAACAGGGTCCTCTTTAATAAACAGATGCTTTTTAAACCTCCTCATTTTTCTAAATTGTGATTTTCTAAGTGCGAACCAGAGACAATTATAATAATCATACACCTCTCCAGGATTTCTCCATGGAGTAAAAACTAGGGATGAGTTCATAGACAGGGAAGGTAGGACCTAGGAAGAAACAAATACCTTGTCCTGTCTGGATGACAGGCTGGAAGCACATCCCCGTTCCAGCCAGGTGTCCCTTCTTCCACAGAGGTGTTCTTGGAGTCAGGGGAGGGCCCCCGGCCTGTGAGCAGTGGGCCTTCCCTGCTCTTGAGCACAGGCCATAAAACGCACCCAGGTTTAGGATGAATGCCAGTGACAGCACCTGCAAAGCTGATAAGGCATCGTTTTGCATCTGGCTCACCTTCCAAGAGTGGGATTTTTATGCCTCTCATCTCGCTCTACTCCCACGGTCCTGGCACCGGGCAGCTCACGCTCCCAAACCAATCCACGTGGGCTCTGCCTTGCAGCCTGGGTACCCAATGTGGGGGCGGAGGGGGGGGGTTGCTAATTCCTCAGCACGGGCAAGGCTCTGGCAGGGACACCCTATGGGAGAAAGTGTCCCATCGCTGCATGCTCCCTCACAGATGTCCACCCCTCCTTAAAACAGCCTTCAGCTTCCCAGACAGACTGACAAAAAATTCTCCTGACTGCAAATCTGTGAATTTTTCCTTCCTCCCACTAATGGGATGGTGTGAATAAACATTGCAGAGGGGGAAAAAAATAAGAGCGAGAAGGAAAACCATGAAATCCTACCCCTAGATGGGGCTACCGTCTGCAAGTGTTCTGTGTGCATCTGTTCTTTAAAATTCAGTTCACTGAAACTGAGATTGAAATTAGGTATCAACAGAGAATTTACAATTTAAATCAAACTTTGACTCATGTAATTAAGTCTTTAGTCCTGTGAACCTCATTCACAGCCTCAGCATTAGGCTGCTGTAGGATTCCAATTGATAAATTTCTTGACTTCCTGGGTGCCTGATTTGAAAAAAGAAAAAAAGAGGGTGAGGAAGGGAGGAAGGGAGGGAGAGAGGGAGGGAGGGAGGGAGGGAGGGAGGAAGGAAGGAAGGAAAAGAAGGAGAAATAAATAAAGAGAAAGAAAGAAAGAAAGAAAGAAAGAAAGAAAGAAAGAAAGAAAGAAAGAAAGAAAGAAAGAAAAAAACCCAAGTCTGAAATGTTGAATAAACTGAGAGGGAAGAGTGGCTCATGTTTCTGTGTTCTTCAATGACAGATGATGGCTAATGAGAAACTAATGGTGAGCCTTCCCTGAGTGCTCGGTGAAGCTGTGTAGGCTTCCATCTGTCCATTTGGTAAATAAGTCAAAGGAAGGAGCTCCGCCTTCCAAGTGGCATCTGCAATCTGCATTGTGTGAAAGCACTAGGGAATGCCAGGTGAGGGGCAGGACAGGGCTCTCTGTGATTTCTGAGACCCAGTTCACAGCAGTGACAGCTACTGTGAGAAGGGAGAGGCATCATTAGGAGAAGGGAAGGTCTGCTTGCTTCTCCTTTTCAGACTTACCTCCCTTGCCTAGGACAAGACATGATGGAAGGTACCTGTTGGGGTGGTGCTGCTGCTCTGTGACTACTCGAAGTGCTAAAATGTTTACAGAGTCCTTACGACACTCCAGGTGTTGTTTCAATTGCTTTAGATACACGGATTCATTTAATCCTTAAAAGCATGCCATGATTTAAGCATTATTATAATCCTCACTAGAGATTTAACTAACTTGTCCAAAATCGGGGCCTGGACTCTCAAACCTTACTTTAGAGTCTTCTAAGACTAGGGCCATTCTCAAAACTCAGCTTGACCCACAGAATAACAGAGGGGCTCCCTATTCATTGGGAGGCAGTGTGGTTTCAAAAAATGAGCCTTGCAGTCAAGGTAGACTTCTAACCAACGCCTTTCCACTGCTCCAGGTTATATGCCTCAGGCATCTGCTGATTTAAGAACTTAACTTGAATACTTGAAAGCCTTCCTGGGTGCAGGGGAAGCAGCCTGGATGCAAAATGGATACGAAGCAGGAGCACCTTCAATTAGCTCCACTGTCAACTCCTCAGGGACACAGAAGGAAAGTCTGAGGAGTGATCTGGAAGGTATATATTAGTGTGCAAATAGACCAAATGTGTCTCATTGTATAATTTTATTAGCAGTGACGGTTTTAAGGAAGTTTTAGCAATATTTCCAACTCTGGCATCGACACCTGGCAGGTTCCATTTTATGTTTATCAAGTTATCTGATGACATACAAAAGAAACATTTGCAAATCTTCAGGCCAGCCCTTCATGTGCCAGGCATTGCTTGCCTACAACTGGAAGAGCCAACATGGACATCTCTCTCCTACCTGCTGAAGAGCAAAGGAGAGGGCTCAGCCTCCTTGCCCCCAACATGTAGAGACCTTCACAATGCTTGCCACCTCTTCCTCTTTGTAAGTTCATCTCAAAAGAAACCTCATGGCTGAGCAGACAGGCAATCAAGTGGAAAGTGCAGACAGTATAATTACAGAGGGTGGAGGGCTCTGCAGATGGCGTTTGGGGCATCACAGTTAATAAGAGGGCTGTTTCAGGAGACTCAGATGTGAGCACGTTATTACAACTGGAACCAGCAGCTAAAGCACATGCCCCTGGTTATCCTGAGAGCAGCGTACTCCAGGCAGCCAAGAGCTGGGAAAACTATCTGGGAGGGCACCAACATCACAGGTGGAAAGCCCTATTTTTCTTAATAAAACCCACTAACAAAACAGAAGGTGTCATGAAGTGCAGTGAAAGGTCACTGCAATAGCCCCGGGGAGATTAAGAGGAAATAAATGCATTTTAGTAGCTCCCAACCTGAGGTTCCTCCCCTTATTCCTTACAGCAAGACGTTAGTGGCATACCATGCTTGCGCTTATGTTGCAAGTAGTAGATGCAGATGGCTTTAGTAGTAGATGTGCAAGTATTTGAGCTGAAGCTCCCATTTCAAATATGAGAATATAAAGCAAACAGGAGAAAAGCATCTACTACTAGGTAATCTGAATTAAAAAATAGGAATGGTGATCAAGAGCGAGGCTGCCTTGTTGATTTCTGGGTGCCTTCAGTTTCTGGCCCACCGAGGGCTCCTCTCCGTCCTCCTCCTCTTTATTCTTCATGATGATGTGCGTTCTCATTTGACAGTTTCAGCGGATTGAGGCTGAATGTTAAGTTTTCTGCCAAAATGGGTTCGGTATCTTGTCAGCGATTTCCTTTAGTAAAATGCACTTTCATCTTTAATCTACTGAGGAGTGCTGTTCGTGACAGGAGATCCTTGGAGAAAAGAAGTCTGGGGGGCAGTCTGCTACCTCGTTTAAATTGGCTTTACCCAGATCAGTAAATACAAAGATGAGGCCAAAAAGGGTTAATAATTTGTATTCAGAAAAGCTTAAAAGGATTGCATTATTTAAGCTTCCCATGAAAGTCCACAACCAGACTCGACACTCTGCCTCTAAAGCCAGCTCGACCCCATGACTTTCCTTTGTTCAGACTCACAGCTCCGTTGTTCTCCCAGCAACTACCCAATTGCAAAATCGGGAGAGAACGAGAGACACCTTCTGCTCGCTTCTCCATCTTATCAGACAGCCGGTTAATCGGCTGAGGGTTGTCAGGTGTTGAGTCGCTAGTACTTCGTGCAACTGTTTTCTTTTCTGCTTTATATTTATTCGCACCTGGAAAATAGGATAAAACTCTCCCTCTCAACTCTCCTTTTTTAGATCCATGTACCAGCTGGATGTCTAAGTTATACCATGGGAGAGTGTGATCGTGTCAAGGCCAGTTCAAATGGAGTTTGCATCTAGGGCAAATCCCACCCCACCCCCCGCCCCCGTCTTCTCTCTCCCCCCAGGATCCCCGGTTAGCAGCTGTGCAGATGCCACCTGCCTGGGAGGCTCCAGGCTGTCCCCACTCTCTGGGTGACTTCTGCTAGGAGGGCTTTGTGGGCTGATGAGGACACAGAGGAAGAATCCAAGGCTTACAGGAGCATTTAGATGTTTGGGAGTGAGGGTAACCAATACGAGTTCTTAGCTACTGGGAGGCAATGTGAGTAGAGGCTGTTCAGGCCACTGTTTCTGTCCCATCACCTTTAATAAACACGGAGCAGGAGGAAAAAAAGATATTAAAGTCTTGAAGAGCAAAAGGGATCTTTCAAAAATGCATTCCTTGCTCATAACAGGGGCAAAAACTCTTCTCTTCATTACCCAGTTGAAAGAAATGATAAAGTAGTAGTGAAGGCAAAAGTAAAAGTCTGTAGGATATTTCACATCTAAGGGAAATAATCATCCAGTCTGTCAGGCGGCCAACATTGACCATCAAAGTTGGACCAAAGTACGGAGCCTGGACAGCCAATGTCAGGCTCCTTTCATAGGGCTGACTGGCGGAACTTTCTGCTCTGACGGACCTGCTCCGTGTCTGCCCGGACTGTGTGCTAGCCACCAGCTATGTGTGGCTCCTGAGCACCTGAAGAGTGACTTACACAACTGAGAAACTAACTTTTAATTTTACTGAATTACTTTTCATATTAATTGAAATAACCACAGTAGCTCGAAGCTACCGCATCGGATGACACAGGGTAACGAGGTCATGATGCTGGACCTGCCACCAATGTGAACGTTCAGAGTCAGAAGCAGAGGAAATGCAAACACAAGGGTGCATAAGGCAACAGGACAGAACTTTCAGAAGTGCAATGACCAGGCTCGAAGGCCACTTGCTTCTCACGGTGGAAGGTCTACCAGAGGCACAGAATCGGTGTATAGTGTCTATAGAATATCTAATAGGTGGATGGGTCTTATTTATCGTGAATAATATCATGAACGATAATAATGTTGGGAATCATAACAATGATAACGAGAACTAACTTTTGCAGAGATTACTAATGGGAAGCACTTCGCATGGTGCAAACCGACGGGGTCACTTAAATGTGGACAAGGAAATGGAGGACCCAGAAAATGAAAATAATTCAGCCAGGATCACAAGCTTAACAATGGTAGAGTCAAGCCTTGAACCAACTCCTCTCTGACTCAAAATCAATAAGCTTTTAAGCACTAAACATTTAAAATGGGCTATGGCTGAGCTGATCCACCGTTGGACCAAGCACTTAATTCCCTGAGACCTCAGGCTACTTGGGCGTCCAGGGGGGCCAGAGTGCCTGGGCCCGTAGCCTCCAGGCTGGTGGCCTCTGTCCAGAAGCAGCATTATCTTTCCACCCCAGTGAGGCCTGTGACTATCATCACTTTTCTCTGTGTGCTATGAAGCAAAAATGAGAGGCACCGAACAGCATTCTGAGAAAAGCCACATGGGACTATCCCTCAAAAGTTAAAAATAAATGTGTCAGCGAGGAATCAGGCACATCCTTTGCCTTGGTCCGTGAATAGCACTGGAGGCAGGGAGATTTTCTCAAGTGCCATGAGATTTTAAAATCTAGTCTGCAGGAAAAGACGTTATAAATAAGGCAGAGTCAGAAATCACCCTGACGTTTACATAGCGAGTGATGGTTAAAATCCTAAATGAGTAAAGTAAGACCCCAGGAGTCACCAGGGATTCATTTTCCTGATATCATTACAGAAATAAACATCTTGGCAGGAAAAGTTGGTATCATCCTCATTCACAGACACATGGGTCAAATCAGGTGTCTCTACACCACTCCTCCTACCTACTTGAGGACAAGGGACATGTGTCCAACAGGCCCCCGTGCTGACTCCCACCTATCACAGCTGTCGCTCTTCCATTCACTGAGCATGCTGCCTCCTCCACCCACCAAAGATTTTGTCAATCCCAACAGAGGTATTCCCTGAGCTGTCTGGGTGTGCAGACTTCATATTTGATTATTAATACCGACCGGAAGGAGAAGAGAGGGGAAATGAAATCTTAACTAAAGTTGGCTCCAACCTTCTCCATCCAACGAGAAATAAAAATAGGCTCCAAGATTGTTGTTCCAGGGTTAAAGTGCGAAGGGAAGAGGGGCAGGTAGATCATTATTTTCCACTCAATTCTTAGTATCTTTTCTATGTAAGCAAGAGCTTTATATGGATGATATGTAATACTGGGTTGTGATGTAGAAGCAGATTTCCCCCAAGTTTCTCACCTTTACTATTATTACAGCCACCAGGTCTTGTTCACATAAAAGTTTCTGAGAACTTTTCCTTGTGGGTTATTAATATTAAGAATAATAGCAACTATAATACATTTGTTTGGCACATGGTGTTTTACATGGATTAGTTTATAATTTTCTCCAAACTTTTGAGAGATAATCATTCAACAGATCCATTCACTCATTCATTCAATAAAAAATTATTGAACAGCTGTTCAACAGCAGGGGGCATTTCTTATCCATTGCCATTTTGAGGAGCACGGGGTTTAAGCTAAACTCAATACTGTCAGAAGTGAGGAAAATATATGCAAAGGATTACATCATAGCTCTTATAGGAAATTATTCTATTAATATATGTTCATGTTATGCTAATGCTTTTAAAAAAGTGATACCCAAATGAGTAAAAACCTACTGGGGGCGGGGGGGGGGGGGCTCTGGTCTTGCATCTAACAGATTTTAGTACCACTTTATAACCATTCTTCATTTGGAAAAAGAAAATCCTAAATGTGATTGTTCTTGTGTTGATATAACTGGTTATAATAATTGGTATCAAAAAATAATAATAATTGGTATCCTTCCAGAGGACAAAAATCTTAACTCTATTGCATTTTAGAATCTTCACCTTTTTACACCCAGTATACTTAATACAAGTAGGGATAGTGGTTATACTGGCCTTCCTTGAGTAGATTATGTATGTGTGCCAGGGTGTCTAAGTCCTTTGAATAGCAGCTAAGTTTGTAGCTAACTCATTAACCTTCCCAGACACTGCAATCATCCACTATTTGGCTGCTGATTCTGCACTGGGTGAATTCCTTTCTTCTTATTTCCTCCCTCTTCCCCATTAAAAATTATATTATATTGTGCCCTTAGAATGAATCCTAAAACACCAATCAGTGCATCACTTAGGAAAGCTAAAGATTTCCAAAAGTAATTGCTAATTGATTCAACAAACATTTGTTGAATGCCTGTCATGTGCCAGGTTATGTTGTAAACTCTGGAGATACAACTGAGGATAAGTTCCTCTCTCCTTGGACTTTCTCGTCTCTTCCACAACAGCCGGAAAAGATGAAGGAATTCAGGATGAAGGAAATTCTGCCTAGAACATAAACATTGTGTGCTTGGCTAGAGGATGCCCAATGCTCTGCATGAAAGTCTAGGAGAGGCACACCGGATCGTGGAGCTCTTTTTAGTCATGACCCCCTGGTAGACATATAGGGAAGATTTAGGTCTCACTTTTACAAGTGGGGGAAACTAACATGGAAGAGACAGAGTTTGTTCCATGAGGTTCCCCCAGGTCTTTATAGTTTTCATTTTGAATCACTGCTTTGTATTAAATTCATGTTCTCTGGCATTTTCTCCCATTTGTGTAGGATTAGTTCTCATTTAAATATTAATTCCACATTTTCAATAATTTATATGGTTTGATGGTCATAAATATCTGGATAAAATGTGATAACATTAAATAAAAGGGTTTCTCCACCTTCATATATTGTCACACAAGCATTCTTTTACCATCAAAGTAAATCAAGATAGGTCTAAGTCCTTTGTGTTTTTCAAATATTATAATCTGAACATGAATGACATATAGATCACAGTCAAACATTTTCTTCTTACCTCATCTGATTTTGCTTGATAAAATCAACTCCATCTATATGTATGTCTTTTAGAAATATGTCTCCGTTTTTCCCAAATGGATATGTCTTACATCTAATGCATAAGAAAAAATTCCAGTAGCACCTCCCTGGGGGATATGAACTAGCCCCTGATTATGCTAATAGAAGCCAAGAGGTTTTCAAAGCAAAAGAACTATAATAAATTATTCATAAATAAGTCTCTCTTTTGATGGTTTTGGTGTTTCTGGATTTTCCAGACCATAGAGGATATGTGATATGATATATGTAAGCTAAGCTGAAGATGTTACAGAGGGAAATGGGAATTGAAAATTAATTGGAATTTAAAGCATTGCATTTTTGCATTTGGTGTATTTAGTGGAGCTGGTCGGGCATAGGCAAGACCTGGGAGCCTGCTTATCTGATTGTCCTTAGTGATTGCAGGTGCTTCTGAAGGGCTGGGCTTGTTTCTGATAGAGCTGTGTTTCAGTTCCCAGAGGAAAATGACTCGCCGCTAAATCCTGCCCCAGACAAGATACTAGGCTAGATTTGGGTTGCCAGCTGAGAGAACTAACAGCTTTGGTTAGGATATACTGCTCTGTTTGTGCTTCACTTCTGAGCTTCTCTACCTTCTTCTTTTCTTCCCTTTTTCTATTTCATTTGCTAGTTTGTTCCTCAGGGTCTCTATATGGACCAAGCCCAAGGGCCACCCTCTGGTGTCCATGAATGGTAATCCCTCAGAGTGGTCAAGTCCATGGCCGCCACAGTTTTATTACGTACACATTTTCTTACACATATCAACATTTCTACACTATTTTAGAACTCCTTTTTGTCATAATGGGTGTTGAGGGGTTATGAAATGTTTCCTGTTCATTTCTACTTGCAAGTATCTGATATCTATACCTTAAATTAATTGCATTTACTTTGTCATTTATATTTTTTGTACTATTTTAATGTTAAAAATAAATGAATTTCTGTCTTCAGTTTAAGTCTTTTGTGTTCCTTGAACCTCACCTTCTCTTGCAAATTTAGGTAAGACATAACTCTATCCCTCTTATAATTCCTGTGAGGCTTATGGATGAATCCACTTGTTTACCTACCTTTATAAAAATCCAGGTCCCCTTCCTTTTAATTGAGAGTTTCCTCACTCTCAATTCCTCAATGAACACTCTACTGTAATGACCTGAATAAAATCCTCTCCTTATGAGATGCTATCTGGTGCATTTTGTCTTTGATACTGAGTAGACTTCACTTAGCACTGTACTCACATTTAGCCTTATAATTTATGAAAGACAATGAAGAAATGGAAGGCAACTTGACTTGAAAAAGACCAATCTTGGTTGGGTGAGAAACTCTATAAGCCCTGATGAGCTTAGAACAGTCCAGATTTATGTTGATTGTTACAGCATGATTATTTTTTTTAAGATTTTATTTATTTATTCATGAGAACACAGAGAGGAGAGAGAGAGAGAGGCAGAGACACAGACAGAGGGAGAAGCAGGCTCCATGCAGGGAGCCTGATGTGGGACTTGATCCCGGGTCTTCAGGATCACGCCCTGGGCTGAAGGCGGTGCTAAACTGCGGAGCCACCCGGGGTGCGCTACAGCATGATTATCAACAGCACCCCTGTTATTCTCAAAAGTATCCTGGCCTAGACAAAGAATTACATGGTACTGTCGTAAAACCCCACACCCAGCACGGTCCTAAGCATCAAGCATACAGCCAAAGCACATTTACTGAAATGTGAATTATAAGATGTCAACAATCAACTATCTTCACAATAGGAACTATAAGACGCCAACTTGACTTAACAGTTAAGGCATTACAGGTAGTAAACACTGAAAGTGGTAAAATCTCTATGACTAGCATTTTTCTTAAAGTAGAATACTTGATTACATAGTTCTAGTTTGACATGGATAGATCTTGGACTTGATGATGACTTCCTAGGAACTTGTTTAGAGACAGAAACCCCTGGTTGTTTTAATCCTTCTTCTGATAGGTGAATGCATACAAAACAGACTACTGACACTAGCCATTAGTGGATATTTATTATCTACATTGTTTCCAATATCTGCTAAGGAAAAATTGATTTTAAAATTGCTCTTGTGGGATGAGTCCTCAATTTTTAATCAGCTATTAGAGGGGTGCCTGGGTGGCTCAGTTGGTTAAATGTCCCAAGCTTGATTTAAGCTCAAGTCCTGATCTGAGGGTCGTGAGATTGAGCCCTTTGTCAGGCTCCTTCCTCAGTGTGAAAGCTGTTTGAAATTCTCTCTCTCCCTCTATGCCTACCCCTGCTCATACACGCATGTTCTCTCTCTAAATAAATAAATATTTTAAAAATATATGTAATCAACGCATAAAAAATAAAAGGTTAAGTAGCTTTTGACAAAATAGAAGGATTAAAAAGTTTTCTCTTGCTTATCTTCATAGAGGAATACTTTCAACCAGATAATTATTGCCCTTCCAATGGAACAGAACTTGAGACAATGTCAGGAATGTTTTGAAAGCTCAGAACAAATCTAATCGAATTTCTTCATTCTGAATTTCTGAGATGTTATTCCATTTGTATCCAAACTCTGGCTAGCATTAATGTTACAGTTTAGTAACAGTCATGCTAATTTGTGGTTGAATAAATTCTGGAATGATAAACTATTGATACCTCAATATTATAACTACTCTTTTTTTTTTTTAACCACTCTTCTTTTTTAAATAAAGATTTATTTATTTATTTAAGAGAGAGAGTGAATGAGAGAGGGGGAGAAGGAGGGAGAAACCCAAGCAGACTCTCCACTGAGTGTGGAACCAGACACAGGACTTGATCTCACAACCTTGAGATCATGACCTGAGCTGAGCTGAAACCAAGAGTTGGATGCTTAACCGACCGAGCCACCCAGGCACCCCAACCACTCTTCTTATTATCTCCTTGCTTACCTCACTCCCCAGTCTCCTCCATGTATGGATGATTCTAAAGATAGCTAAGATTATGCCATGAATTTCCCATGAAATCATTGGAAAATACATTTGAACTTTCAATGCCCCAACATCTACAAATAATCATTACCAAATTATGTTTCAGAAACTTTTCAAAAATTATATCTGCTTTACATGCTGCACAAACAATATGCTTTTAATTCCTACTGTGGTAGGGATAATAGCCACAGAGGGAATTTTAAAAGCAGACAATTACAATCAGAGCAGGACAGAAGAGGAAGTGAAAAGCACTCCCAAAGCATCAATCAAGAAGGCCAGAGAAAACCTGAAAGCAGAATGCTGGAATTTCAGGGTAGAAGATCAACACTCAAGTCAAGGTACATCTAGTGAGCATTTACAAGAGGACTTGCAACCTAGTGGGTATTATAATGAATACAAAATTACAGTAATATGAGTCTTTTGCCCTTAAACAATTTAGATTTTCTGGAGAAATATTAAATGCAGACATAAAACTTATTAATGCATGCCAGCATATGACAAAATGTCTCCTAAAGTGGTATAGAATAAAAGGAAGAAAACTAAAACAAAACAAAAACAGAAGTGCCTCTGAATTTGGCTAGAAACATCTACTTGAAAAACTCAGAATTGTTTGGGTTGTTAGTGAAGTGTGGTTAACAGGATTCAGAGTGAGCGTCAGAGGGAGGCAGATGGAGATGCGGGAAGGGTACAGCCAAGTGACATTTAGGACAAGAGAAGACACACACATCATGGCCTATTTTTATGTTGTATGTCAGTTTTAAGGAAAATTGGTGTTTTCCTGAAATAATATATATTTGATGGAGAAGTGCTGCCCATTTCAGCTGCAGAATAACTTTATCATAGTGCTGGGAGAATTTAAGAATTGAAAATCAGAAGATAGCAGGTAGAGGTTATAAATTTCATATTAATATGGCAATATGGAGTGAGATTTATGAACTCTGATATAATGTAATCTTTCACTGAAAACAGTTTTACTTTCTCAGTGGTTTGTCCCTGGCTTTATATTAATATCTTTTTAGGAAATGTATTTTTCTGAATATACTTTATTTTATTCAAGTGATTGCTTAGAGATAGACATTCAAGGACTATTGGCTCTATAGATGGAACAGACTGATTGTATTGTTAGGTAAGTTTTGAGAGATTATAAGAAGACAAAAGAAAGTTTTGTTCCAGGAACTTTGGACCATGACGTATTTGAACATACTTTTTTTTTTTTTTTTCCAAAGTCAATGCTCATTGTAAAACTACATAAGATGCAAGTTTTTTGCTTTTAACTCCAGTATATTTTAGAGATTTAGGTTGAGCACTAAACTGAAACTCTGGTATCTAATATGGTTCTATTTCATAGAGCTAGGAATACTGCCAATTTACAAAGGCCAACTTACTTAGACTTCTTTCCTGAAAACTAAAATGACTTCTTTTAAAATGTATGGTCCTCATAGTTTTCCAAATATCATTTCATTATGTGGGAGATCCCTTAGTCAAAAACATTTCTACGACATGCACTTAATTATTTTATAAATAAGGAAAAAAGGGAAAGCATTGAGTTGTTGGTCAATCCACAATACATTGGCAGGTGTTTATCCTCAGCTCAAGGCATTTGCCACAAACATTATTATTATTTTTTTTGCCACAAACATTATTAATCCCATTATGCCTGTTCAGTGCAAAAGCAATGAAGCTGTTTCAAGCGTCGATGCAGTGAGATAGCCCTGTGACAATGAAATCAAAGAATTGAAAATTTTAAACATTAACAATTTACTGAAAATGAGAAGTGCAGCTGATGCATATGTAATAAACTGTCAGTAGGAATGAGAATGAGGGAAAAAAAGCAAAAATGAAACGTGTGAGAACTGTGTTATGTATCAGTGCAATCCACAATGATCAGATAGTTTCCTTCAAATGTTGGTAGGTAAACTACCTACTTACAAACTTAGGCTAAAGTTTCTTCAGAATTGTAGAGTCAAGTGGGAAATTCCCATTATGGACAGTCTTCTAGAAGGAAGTCACAGCATCAGGATTAAGTTCCTCCTTGTACTTTCTCTTGGTCCTCATACCCATTCTTCTTGAAGCCAATAAAACATCTCCAGTGTCCTATCATTAAATCTAGAAATGTCATTTCTACCCCTTCTGCATCAGGACCTTCTGGGAAGCTTTATTAAAAATACTGATGCTCATTTGTCACTCCCAGAAATTCTTTCTCCGATGGTCTAGGGCAGGGCCAGAACATTAATACTTGTAAGACTTCCTCAAGTGGTTCCAACATGCCACCAGAGCAAAGAAACACTGGTTTACAAGGAGTAAACTTGAAACATATCAGACATGTAATCTCTCCTTATTTCCTTCATTCTCAAACCCTCATTCTTACAACCTTGTTTCTTTAGAATTTGGATAGAAATCATAACAGTATTAAAGCTGATTGAATATGTCCAAAACCACTGATTCATTTATTTATTGCACACACACTTATAGCTCACATCCCAGGATTTAGAAAAGTACTCCAGACACAGCCTGACAAACCCCACCTGTAGATTGAATAATTTGTTTTAATTGTTCATTTTCACAGCGACAATAACTTTGTGCTTCAGAGTAAACTCAAATATAATTTTCTTTTCCCTTTTTTCAACTCTGTTCTTTATTGGATTTTTCCCATTATAATAATATTTAACACATAATCCTTATTTAACATAACTTGTTTCAAATAATGAAAACAACCTAACTTATTTATGTGATTTATATATAACCTGGATACTAATATAACTGGGTAAGAACAATATAAGGAAATCACAGGACAATTTCACATAAGGAAGGACTGAAAATCCCGAGGAAATATTACCTATCTGAATAAAGTGTACATAAAAAAGAAGAAAAAAACAGAATCAAGAAAAGTATATCCCAAGGGTACAATACTAGTTTAACATCAGAAAATTTGTTTATGTCATTCTATTTATGTCATTCTGTTTATGTCATTATATCATCAAATAAATAGACTAGAGAAGAAAATTTTCATGATACATTGAAATGTGCTGACAAAGCATTATTAGTATGAGTTGTAATATATAGAATGTATAATATATGTATTTGTGTGTTTGCAGACAGATGGATATATAGGTACACGAAGCTGACATGAAACAAGGAGAACAAGGAACTTCTTCAACAAGAAGTATCTATCACAAGTAATCCTCTTCCTTTTGGAAGTAAATATTGCATTTAATGAAAAATCTTTAGATCCATTTCCTGCAAGCCAGGAACAAAGTAGGAATGCTTCCTTTCACTCCTACTGTTTAACAATATCCTGGACACTACGGTTAGGAAAGAATTAGAAATAAAAGGTCCAAGTATTATCATGGATAGAAACAAGAAAAAAAAATGTTACTTAAAGATGACAAGTTCATTTACACACATTCTAGAAGAATCAAAGAGAAGGTATTAGAAAATTACAAAACTCATTAGAGAACCTTGAAGCATATTTGATTAAATGTAGAAATATACCCTATTCAATAATGGAACACCTACCATCACATAGGTTCAGTTTTTCCCAAAATGAGCCATGAACTTTATGTGATTTTTTTTTGAGGTATTTACATACAGGAATATTCTCTAGTTTTCTCAACCTTTTCACATATTAAGTATAAATCACACATTATCCAACAATACTTCAAAGTTTTTATAAATTCTTATAAATTTAAGCAGCAGCCAAATGAAAGGTGCGGTAGATTGGAGGTCTGGCATCTGGGTTTTATTGGCTGGCTCTCCCACCAGCAGGACAAGCTAGCCAGTCATGTCACTTGGCTTCTCTGAAACTCCTTTTCTTCACTGATAAATGAGATTAGACAATAGGCATTTCTTACATGTTTAAATGCCTTCCTTTTTGTAATAAGTTTAAAAGTTTAATAATACCCACTATGTCTGTGTTCCCCATTCACCCCATCTCCCGCTATCCCCACAACAGATATATCAACTTCCTGAATAGTTCTTTCTGGAAAATTCTCCAGAGTAAGATAGAAAATGGACTATCTTCTACAGAAATTCATCAGGATAGGTGATGGCATATGCTTTCTGTGATATGACTCAATTAAATCTTCTATATAAAATACCTATTGGAAGATACACATTTGAAGGACTATCTTCTTTTTGTGTGTGTGTGGTACTTCTTATAATAGATAGTGACCAGAGCTGACAAGATCGGACATTCAATATATTTTTACAAATACACAGCCCCCTCTCCTCAGAGCATAATCATAATATAGAGTGATCTCTAGGGTTTTTTTTTTTTTTTTTTTCTGATTCTACAATTCAGGAATTACTCCTGCCCTAAAACTCTTGACTACTTTGTTGGTTTCTTTTGAGACATCCTGGCCCACCAAACTTATCCATCTGTTTCTCCTTTCTTCCTTCTTCCCAGCTCAACAACCTAAAATGATAGGTCCCAAGGACTGAGGCTGCAGAGTTTATATACATTTCGAAACAATTTCTTCCTGAAGGTCAGACAGTCTTTAGGGTCACTGCTAATAATGCTAATGTGCATTTGCTTAGATCAGGGGTTGACACATTTTTCTGTAAAGGATCAGATAGTAAATGTTTTGGCTTTGTGTACCATATGTTTTCTCTCAAGAACTACTTAAGTCTTTCACTGTAACAGGAAAGCAACCATGGATAATACAAAGATGAACTAGTATGGTTGTATTCCAATAAAACTTGACTTACAAAAACAGGTTTTGGGCTGGATTTGGCACATGGATTTTAGTTTAGTGAGCCCGACTCCAGGGTAGTTAGTTTACCTGTTGATGAACAATCGTGTCCTATTTTGAAAGGAGGCCTTCCATGAGCATGAGCAAGTTTCTTTAGTTTTTTTTTTTTTTTTTTCAGGTGAATGAGATTTTTTTCAAATGGCACACATTTTCAATTTAGCTAGGCATGTGTGTGAGTGTGTGAAGATATGTCTCTACTGATTTAACACATCAATTTGATTTCAACATTTTTAGATACAGCTCACTAAGCAGAGTATCAGTTCAAAGCAGTTCTAGCAGACTCAGTTTGAAAAATAACAACATTGGTGTGTTATTAATGCTGCCATTCCTATACCCAGCACGGTCTCTCCTGTCAGGTTCATTAACAGTAATCCAAGTGTGACTTCAGGTAATGATCACTTCAAGTGAACTCAAGTCTATTGCCAAGGTGTGAAGTTATAAAGGCAAAGATACAACTTCACGGAGAAGCAAATCATTCATGACCTTAACATCAAATAAGTGTTAAATGGCCACCGGGTATCAGTTAGGCAAGTTTTGCTATAGCGTCCAATTATCAAATTTACCAGTAAAGAGTCACTCAGTAGACCATATGTAACAAATGACCAAGAATCTGAAACTCATAAGTTGAGTGTTAAAAATATATTTGCCATCATTCCTTCTCATAGGTAAGCTAGAGGAATATATAAAGCAGGTACTAATAATGGAACAAAATAACAGAGGAGTAGTCATTTCAAAAGATACTTGAAAAAGTAATTGAGCCCTTTCAATAACCCTTTATCATTAAAGAAATATTAATTACAAACAGTTTCTGATTGTGTATACACTGGCTATTATGTTGTAGAATAGAAACATGATTCCTTTTAATATTTAACATTGGCTCTACAAACTTATAGGTTGAAAATCAGATAGTACTCATTTTGAAATCAAGAGCTCTAAAAAGTCAGACATTAGTAGGACACCATCACATGGTGTGAAGACTGGGTATGCCTTGTGGCTTGGAGAAACTCTGATGTGCTGGCAACAAATCAAGCTGTCAAGACAGTAGAGGCCAGAGTGGTCTAGAGACTTCTGCTGGCTAAATATCCCCTTTGCCTATTCCCTTTATAGTGCTAATGGAACCCATGAACATACTGTTCTAAAGTGAGCCTGAAACAGCATTCTCTTGGGTGAAATGTTCTCTCTTGGTTGGCGGGGAGAATCTTTCCTCCTTATTCTAATCCTTGCTCCCCACAGAGGAGGAAGAACATTGTGTTTATCTCAGGGATCGTAACGTGAGGGCTGGTGGCATGGAGGCAGCTCTGTATGGAATGGGTAATTGCTTGGTTGTGCCTTTCAATTACCTACATCACAGCTGTGCTTCTAGATTAGTCAGACACAGTGAGGCTTCTGTTTAAAGTTGCCTTTATGAAACTCGACAGTGTCTTCACACACATGCCAAAAAGCTGGGATTACGTAGGGGCACAATCAAATGGGCTATGTGGACTAATTGCATCTCTCTCTCTCTTTTCATATTTCAGTTAATTAAAAAATGAAAAACTACATTTCTGGTGTTTCTAAGAGTTAACAAAAACACTCCTATTTCTTACTTGCTGGTCAGATTTTAAGAAATGTGGTTATGTTTATACAGATGGTTTCAGTGCTCCAGCAAGCCTGAAAAATGAATGTTGTACCAAGAAAAATGTGGCTAATATTTATGTGAAACAGTGATGCTGGCAATAATAATTCTATGGTATAATCCCTCTGAGAAAAAATAAAATGAACTTGATTAATCTTAAAGCATTCTATAGCAGAGCTAGGAACTTTGCATTATTGCTTGCTGCTTTTTGTTAAATGTAGAATCTACTTGTACATTTTTTTAAAAAATTATTCATTTGACAGAGAGAGAGCACATGACCAGGGGGAAGGAGCAGAGGAAGAGAGAGAAGCAGACTCCCCACTGAGCAGGGAGCCAGACTTGGGGCTTGATCCAGGACGCTGGGATCATGACCTGAGCTGAAGGCAGATGCTTAACTGACTGAGCCACCGAGGCACCCCTACTTTTGTAAAGGTTTTTTGGACATTTCAAACATACCATGCCTTCAATTTAAAAAGTTAAAATCTTGTCTATTAGTGTATAATGACAAGTGTATAAATTTTTTCTTTTTTAAAGATTTTATTTATTTGGCAGAGCGTGAGGGATAGAGAATCTAAAGCAGACTCACAGCTGTGAGAGATCATGACTGAAGCTGAAACCAAAAGTTAGATGCTCAACTGACTGAGCCACTCAGGCTTCCCAGCAAGTTTACAGTTTTAAAATCTTTGGTCATTAAGAAAATATTAATTGCAAATTTAAAAATGCACTAATAGAAGGAAAGAAAAAATAGATACTGTGATAAAGGACTTTCTTTCACTGTAGTTATGTTTTAATTTCTTTCTTCATTCAACTAATATTTGTTGAGTGCCTACTTTTGACAGATCATTGGTGAAGTTCTTCCCTTGAGTAGAACATTTCTCTGGATCTCTGTGTGTGCGAGCTATAGCAAAGGCAATCCAAGTCTACCTGTGAGTGGAAAGTCCAGGTCCCATGTGTGGTTAAACGGGGCTTGGGAATAAATTAATATACCACTCTAAACTCCTTTTCAGTATAATCTTGGTCATCTTAAGTTTCCTCTCCCTGAACAACTCACTGGGTACCTCTGCCCTTTTACCCCTCCACCACCAAACTCCCTCTTTCTGGTACAATCACCATCGTCTCCCAGTCTTGAAACTCAGGAGTCATGGGCACCCTGAGAAACTTAGAAGCCAGCACATAAATAACCCCCCCCCCCCACCAGCTCCCTGCACCAAGAGAATGACCAAATTCTAGTACGGCTTCCAGCAGCATGAGGCCCTGTCCCAAGGATGAGCCCAGCTCCCTGGTTAAAATGCCTGCCTGGGAAAGCTCAAGGCTGCCAGAAGAACTTTCTTTGAGCATTCATGAAGAAGGGCTTATTATTGTGAATATGTATCTCTTACAATTGAGACTGTCCTTCTTAAGCACCTGAGAGTGACTCATTTGAAATGCACTCATCAGGAAGGATATGGGGCCTCCCTGTCCCTGTCCCTGTGGCAGGATGGAATCCCTCCTTCATAACTGCCAACTAGCGGACACAGCCGTCCCACAGGTGTTCAGACTGATCAGATCAACCCTTTGCCCTGGTTCATTCACTGACTCACTGAGCCCTGCTCTCCCCTCCTTCCTGCTCACCCTAAATTGCCCAGTCACGTTTGCACAAATCAGAACAGAGTTCAGCTCTTTCCAACTGTCCGTGGGTGCTGAGTAAAGCCATTTTATCAAATGTCCAGCTGTGTTTTACCTTTGACAGCTGCCATTTCCCCTTTCCCACATGCAGACAATCCCATAAGCCTATTGATTCTTCTTTGGGATGTGTCACCATCTAGTGTTTCTTTTCAGGTGAGATATAAATGTTATGTATATTTCCAAGATCTGATATGAATTGCAAGAAGTTCTAAGAGCTCCTACTTGAGCTGTCATGGAGGCAGGGTGACTATTAGTTTCCTATGGCTGCTGCAAAAAAATCCACCGCAGACTTGGTGGCTTAAAACACGGGAAGGTTAGCCCCACACAATTCTGGAGGCCAGAAGTCTGAAATCCTGCAGGGCTGTGCCTCCTCTGAAGACTCTGGTATACAATCTGTCTTTTGCCTCCTCCAGCTTCTGGTGGCTAGCTTGGCATTGAGAATTTGGCTATATCTCTCCAATATCTGCCTCTGCGTTCACATCTTCTCTGTGTGTCTCTTATCAGGACACTTGTCACTGTATTTAGGGTCGACCAGGTAATCCAGGATGATTTTCTTGCCTCAGGATCCTTAACTTAATTAAATCTGCAAAGACCCTTTTCTAAATAAGATCACATTCACAGAGGGTAGGCCATGAACATACCATTTTGGAGGCTGACATTCAACCCACCCCAGTGAAATAGTTCCTTCATGTCCCTGAAGTGGACACCCAGGCCTCCTGATCTTGGAGCTGCCCACAGACTCCTGAACACAAGAGTCAAGGTAGGGAGAACAAACATGAGTGTTACGCCATGTGACTGGACCTCAGACCTCAGGCTGGCTGTGTGAGCTTCTGCGGGTCACCATAGAACAAGATGAGGCCTCTCATGGTGGTGAATGAAAGTTACAGCAATGTTGATTTATCACCCTGCTTCTCACGATTTTACTTTTACTTCCAGTTGCTATCTTGCTATGGGGTGCTGGGTAGGGGATATAGCTTAAATAGTACTGTTAGGAAGACTTCTAGAGGGTTGTTAGAGTTGCTAAAATCTCAATCAAGCCTTGGTTTGAGGCTGGCTCACTGGGGTCTCACTTGTGCTGCATAGCACACTTCATGGTATGACCCTCTTAGTAGAGACATTCTGAGGATGGGCATGGCATGGCAGCTATCGAGGGAGCAGAGGGGGAGGGCACATGGTAAAAACAATTTTGCTTTTTACTGCAACTTTGCTCACCTCAGCATTGGCAGGGCCAACCACATGTGGGGCTAATAAGGAAAGGAATAAATAAGCAACCAATTAATCAAATATAGACCAAAGAGATCTCAAGAGTACAAATTCCTATATGTTTCTCTAATACTACCCAGCCTGGGACAGTGGAAAAAAAAAAAAAAAAAGATTGTTTGGTCAGCTGAGCTCTATTTCACAAACAATAGTTATTAGTGACTTGGAAAAGAAGGGAGTACAATATGTAGCAATAAGGTCGGACTACAAAGGGGATGCCTGTTGCTCAACATGGGAGCAGGGCAGTGGCTTCCCTTCTGTTCACATGTCAGAAGGTAGGTAACTGTGATGGCCAAAGTGACACAAAGAGCAACTAAGAGCAATGCATTTCTGAAATGTTCAGACATAGAGCTGTTTCCTCATTTCTGTTTTCCTTAGAGAAAGAGTATGATAGGAGCACAAGGGCACCTGATCACACAGCAAGAATCACGCTAGAGACACACATAAAACAGTAATGTGTACATGCGATGGAACCTTTTCAGACTCTTAAAAACATCACATGAGATGAACTAATTTTGACTTAGATGCAAAGGTCAGAAAGAATCAAACAAATGTTTTTGTGCTAATATTACCAGCAAAGTGTCTGAAAGTAAGCAAAGCATCAAAAAGACACTTGAAATTGTTAGTTGAAAATGGTTTGCATGCAATTATTCCACCTATTTTTGTGATGTTCTTTTATAGAACACATTTATCCCAAAAGCACATTCAATTTTTAAGACAGAAGAATAATATAAATGATTTTCCACAGATTAAAAAATATATATTTGTTTCACACAGACTTCTCTTACTTTCCTGTTTCTAATTACTGTTCATTGTTTGTTTTTAATGGGAAAAAGTTCTGCATTGTTGTCCCTGATTTACATTAAACAATCTGCTCTGAACTCCCAAACATAAATTAATTTAATGTAAAAAAATCTATAAAATAATTTATGTTGAATGTCTTCCTTTTCCTACAAATGTGTATGGGATGGTGTCCTACTCTTCAGTGGCAATGAGTTCAGGAAGATATTAACCTATGTGGACTCTCAAAACTAGAGTCTGATATTTCCCAGGAGCAACAGTAAAGTCGGTCTGGATAGGATAATAACCTAGTCATCAGCACTACTGCACAAGACAACTGGAAATCCTCAGTGTTCTCACCTCTACCTCCCATCTGGAAAGCCACTGGGTAGTAGAGTGGGCTGGGGATGCTTGTGCACAGTTTTAATACTTTTAGGTATACAGTTACTAATATGATTGCTATATTTGGGTATGCAGAGGATGTCGGTTAAGAGCCGGGGCAACTAATAGAACTAAACCTTTAGAAATAACTCAGATTTTGGGAATGGCTTAGTTTTGCTTTCAGAGCTTGCTCTGGCTTGAGCAGAGGGTGGGGTGAGAAGGAAAGATTGAGGAACAGATTCCCATCTGGACTAGAATCACAGCTGACTAGAACGCCCTTCCTGGCACTGACTGGTCTACGGCCAGTGCTGGAGCCCATGTGGTGGGTCTTGAATTGGAGCCAGACTCTGAACCATGTATTATTCATTATCTGAACAAGGCATACATGTTTCTATTCATCAGTCTGTATATTTTAAATGTATGCATCTGTTCTCCATTGTGGGATGATTCTTCACCTTTCACACTGAAATCGTAAAACCTTGAAAATGTCTATCTGCCTTTTATCATGTGGTAGTATTTTCCTTTTTTTTTCCCCCCTCTTCTGTAAAGTGTCTCAAAAGGACCAGATAGTAAATATCTTAAGGTCTGAGGGCCATACAGTCTCTCTGTTGCAACTACTCAATGTTACTGCTGTAACTCAAAAACAGCCATTGGCAATCCATAAACAATAGAATATGGTTGTGTTCTATCAGAGCCTTATTTATGGGCACTGAAAATTGAATTTCATATCATATGATATCATATATCATATTTTATTTATTTTTAAAATACAACCTTTTAAATAAATAAAATGTAATCAAAGTTCATGGACTTGGCAAAAATAGGTGAGGCCATAATGTACCAACCTCTGGTCTACAACAAGGTCATGGGAAAGTTAGTCTTTACACAAGTGTAAAGATAATGATGTGTAAAAGACAAAGGTGATAATGATGACGTCTACTTAGCTTAATTACATAAAGAGGTAAATGCTTGATGTGATAAGTTATCTGCGATGAGGGTCACGGATTAGAGCCACAAGAACTAGGTTTCAGTTTATCTGGAACCTGTTAGTAGTCTTGGAGAAAAAACTAAAATTTCTTTAATTCCATTTTTTTCTGTTGTAAATGGAAATGGCTTATAAAATTTCTAAGATCATTTTTACCATGAAGATTATTTTCATCCTCACGTATATGGCTTTTTGCTTTCCCTTGTATAACTAGCTACCTGCTTATTGTTTTATCTCTATCATATACAATTATAAGAAGTAAGATCTTAAAATAGGAGGTGATTGCTATAATTGAAAATGAATACTTTTCTCTAATTTGTCTTTAAAGCACAGGGCATTTGCAGAAAAGCACAACCTTTACAACTGCTGATGATTTATAGCATATCATCAACAAGCATACATTTTGAAAAAGCTAAGAAATATAAAATCAAAGTAGAATATAAATTATTCAGCAGAGAAGTCCAATTACAAGGAGAAAAAAAAAATATTTGGGTGCATATAGCTTACCTCTTGCTGTCATCAAAAGCATTTGGAAGGATTAGGCCCTGTAGCAGGTACCAGAGCCCTACTGATTTAGACTTTCATGGCTGAAGTGCTGTATTTTATTGTGTAATATAATTACAATTACGTTTTCTAAAAATTTTATTGTCCCGCATTCACATAACCTATAAATGGCATAATAAATGATCTATAAATAATAATGTGGAGTTCACTGGGACTGAACCACATTTTTACATTTTTCTCAAGCAGAACATGCTGCAAAACAGAAAATATTTTCAAAAAACAAAGGGGAGGTATTTATGGCCAACAGACATACATCTTTGATTTCTCCCTCTTTGCTTTGTCTGCTTAGGCTCCACGCCCTGTGGGTCCCCACATTGAGAAAGCTCCTCAGCCATCAGCTGCATCTCATTTTTCTGCCAGTGTATTTACTGTCTTCTTCTAGGAGCAGATCATGAATCTAGCACACAGGGAAGCTCCAAAGAAGGTTTCTATGAATGGAAGAGGTTTGGGCAGTCCTCAAATGGTTTATGTGCCAGGACAACCCAGCTGCATTGAGTCAAATTATTTGCAAAAGTTTAATGCAGTTTATTAATTGATTTCAGAAGACTTTGGTCCCATTTTATTGTCTTTTTTCTTCCCTCTTTACTCAACCAGTAAACAAATATACCTTGTTTATTGTATACAAACAAAATACCAACCAGCTATGTCATGGGGGTGAAAGGAAGGATTTATTCTAATGTGAAGACACTGGCCTGTCCTGAGGGTGCCCTGGGACCTAGGAAGATGAGTAACACAGACAAGACGGTGGTATAGGCAGCCCACCATGGCCCAGCCCACAATGAGTGATACTGATTCCAAGTGTTGTGACTTACAAAGAAAAGGAGATGATTGCATTTTGTGTCCTTTATCTTCAGTTAGATGTAAGCTAATTCAGTAGCAGGCCACACCAAGCAAAGCTGGATAAATCTTGCCATAGTATCATCTTATGCATTCCCAAATCAAATAAACTTAACATAATTATCTCATGTTCCTCTTTTTAGAATTATTCATGCCACTGTTTCCTTTGTTGGCATGAATCAGGACTACCAGCATAAATTTAACATGATTTATTTACTCTTCTACCAAAATACGAATATTTTAAATGTTTCATGATCAGAGGGTTATCAATATTTTATATTAATTGCATAGAAAAGATATCAGTGCAACTATTTAAAAATTCTTCTGTCCTATGAAGAAAAGGCAGTAAGAAAGAAGCAATGAATTATTAATAACTATTAATAATTGATGGTACACTATGTGCCAGGGATGGTGCCAAATTTTTCATGGACCTCACCCCCTCTCACCTCCTCAAAGCTAACTACTATCCTGATATCCAAAACTATAGTTTCATTTTTCCCTCATATATACATATGAGAAAAATCTTTTTCTTAAAGATTTTATTTATCAGGGCACCTGGGTGGCTCAGTGGTTAAGTGTATGCCTTTGGCTCAGGTCATAATCCTGGAGTTCTGCGATCAAGTCCCACATTGGGGTCCCTGCAGGGAACCTGCTTCTCTCTCTGCCTATATCTCTGTTTCCCTCTCTGTGTATCTCTCATGAATAAATAAATCGGAGAAGGACAAACATTATATGTTCTTAGACATTTGGGGAATATAAATAATAGTGAAAGGGAAAAGAAGGGAATGGAGAAGAAATGGGTAGGAAATATCAGAAAGGGAGACAGAACATAAAGACTCCTAACTCTGGGAAATGAACTAGGGGTGGTGGAAGGGGAGGAGGGCGGGGGTTGGGGGTGAATGGGTGACGGGCACTGAGGGGGGCACTTGACGGGATGAGCACTGGGTGTTATTCTGTATGTTGGCAAATTGAACACCAATAAAAAATAAATTTATTATTAAATAAATAAATAAATACAGACAGACTGACCGACTTTATTTATCTAAGAGACAGCAGGAGTGGGGGTGGGGTAGAGGCAGAGTGAGAGAGAGAATCAGACTCCACACTGAGCAGGGAGGCCAATGCAGGGCTCCATCCCAGGACTTCAAAATCATGACCAGAGTAGATATTAACTCTTCTCATGTAACATTAAGTGGAATTTACTGTATAGTAGAATCAGATACCTAATTTGTAGAGTCCCCTGCAAAATGAAAATGCAGGTCCCTGTTTGAAAACTCAAGAAGGTAAAAGCAGAGCACTGAACCCTGCATAGGGCCCTTGTGGAGTGGGACCATATGCAACTCACAGATCACACACCCACGAAGCTGGCCTTGTTATACAGGATACCAGAGATAAATACACTATATTTTATATCTCAATCCCACTATTGCTGGACATAGCTAAGTAGTCTCAATTCCTTGACTATTTTGAATGGTGCTGCTGTGAACCTTCTTAAGAATCTTTTGGTGAAGATGTAGGATCATCTCTACTGGGTATACAGTTAATGAGCGTAATTGTAGAATGGTAGGTATGCCCATGTTCAGCTCTGGCAGATACAAACACAAATTTGTTGCATCAATTTACACTTCCTCATAGTTCAAAACTTAAAATACAGAGTTCTAATTGCTCCATATCCTCATCTCCACTTGAAATGTTCTCTTCTCCTCCTGGGCATATGTTTAAAGCACATATTCCTCCATTCCACCCAAGATCTAACTAAACCCATGCCACTAGCATTCTGTCTGGAGTCTGTGTCTTTCAAAACTTCCTCAGTGATTCTTCATGAGGCCAAGTACAGGACTGCTGCTAATCAACTGGGCTATTTTACAACAGACCAAGAAAACAGTCTTGCTGCCAGGGAATCAGACATGAATTGAATGACTGAGCATACTGACACAAGATCATTCCCTCTCTAAGAAGACATGGACAACAGAGCTGACTGGAAATAGCCAAGCCAGGAATATTTTGCATGGTTTTTCCAGCACTACCATGAAATTGAAGGTCAGTGTTTCCTGCCACAGTGGTTGTGAAAGGGTTTGTGAGAAAGGGCAAGGTAGTTTCTTCCTCCAAGTTACAAATAAGCTGGTCTGAGAACACACTTTGAAAATGACCATTATAAAGTCATTTTCATTTTCAACCTTCTAATTTTTATTTTAGACAACCAAAGTAAAATCACATCATTTTACATAATTATAGTGTATTTTAAAGCTTTTCTTTTTTGTTTCAAATCTGCAGGATATCCACTTAGCAACGGCATGCCATTTTCTTCTATTTTTTACATTGTAGGCATATGCATATTAGAAGTGGATGCATATGTACCGAATGAAGGGAATTCTGTCAAAATATATTGTACTTCGGGGGAAAAGCTTTGAGTCTGATACTACCAGCAATATAAACAGTAGCTTGGGATTCAAATGTATCATATTTGTACGCTTTTCATGTTTAATTTTAGAAGAACATATTCATGGGAGTGCTATATGCAGATGCGGCTATCTCTGAAATATCCTATTAAAAATGCTAATAATGCATTGCAATATTTTATATTTTCAAAGCAAAAAATCATTCACGACAAAAAAATCTCTTCTGCCGTTGTGGCATATGTATATGGTGCACATGCTTTTCTTTGTTAGATAACATAGGCTAAGATATATTATAAAAATTAGCATTTCTGGCCATCTTTCCAAAATTGTATTTTTAAGTGTGTACATTTACAGCATGAATGTAAAGCTCTGTAACAATGAGAGATATTGTTCTCTCGTACTGTCATATTCAAAGATCATATTCTTTGTAACATATCCAATCTGTTATTAACATATGCTTGTCTTCATTTCAGAAATGTGAGTACATGGGTAATTTATATCACCAGAAATATGCACATCTCTAAATCTCTATTTTATTTTCCCACATGATATTGGTATTATGGTATTCTCTGCAAGTGGGATACCAGAGCATTATCTTAATATCTGCCCTCAAAAAGCCACACTGCCTAGGTCAGAGTTCCCGCAGTTCACAGGATGGGTGGTGGGTCCTCACAGTCAGATGTCATTTGCTGCCTGGAAGGAGATCCATTTGTATTCCTGGATCCAGGTATCTCACAAGAAGAAGGCACTTTCCAGATATTCCCTTCCTTTCCTTTCCTTCCTCTTACCTTGCTTCCATTCAAATCATCAGTAATCATGGAGAAATGGAAAATTAGCCTAGTCTGTGCTTGGGCATCTGGGTGGCTCAGTTGACTGAGCATCTGCCTTCAGCTCAGGTCATGATCGCAGAGTCCTGGGATAGAGCCCTGTGTCAGGCTCCCTGCTCAGTGGGGAGTCTGCTTCTCCCTCTGCCCCTCCACCCCACTTGTGCTTGCTCCTGCTCTCTCTCTTTCAAATAAATGAAATCTTAATAATAAGAAAACCTAGTCTGTGCTTTCATGGTGTTTTAGGCTGTTGAGACTGCTATAACCAATTACCATAGATGAAGTGGTTTATAAACAACAGAAATGGACTCCTCACAGTTCTGGAGGTTGGCTGCCCAAGTCAAGGGACAGCAGATCCAGTGTCCAATGAGGATTGCTTCCTAGTGGCCTTTGTCTTGACTAGCTGTGTCCTCACATGGTGGAAGGGGGAAGGAGTTCTCATGGGTCTCTTATGAGAACACTGATAATGTGCATGAGGCTCCACCCTCAAGACCTAATCATTTCCCACAGCTCCCCCATCCCGCCTCCTAATGCTATCATTAATGGTTAGGATTTCAACATATAGATTTTGTGGAGAAAACAAACATTCAGTCTATGGCACCTGGCAGAAAAAAAGGGCAGGTTCAGTTGTTCCAAAAAAGTATCAGAAACAAACCTTTAGAGTTAGGCATGATGTTCAGGATTCCCAGAGCCTTTGCCAACGTTCCCCTACTTAACACCTGACCAATCACTTCAGATAGAGCTTCGAGAAGAGAAAAGCAGTTATTTGCTGTTGTTAATTTCTAAACCATCACACAAACAAATGTGTTCATGTAAAAATAAAATCTCTCAGCTGCTCCTTTAAGACACATAAGAATAGAAAGAAGTGCCTTATCAATGATGCTCCAGATCTTTTGCCCTCTTCCCCTGTTCATACTTCCCACAAAATTCTGGTAAGAACTGGAAACCAGTTTCCCTGGAAAACAGATGTGCGGGAGCAC
Source organism: Canis aureus (assembly GCF_053574225.1). Classification (NCBI taxonomy): domain Eukaryota; kingdom Metazoa; phylum Chordata; class Mammalia; order Carnivora; family Canidae; genus Canis; species Canis aureus. The sequence goes on from NC_135611.1 coordinate 50,898,117, forward strand.
AGCTGGTATCCTGAATGGGCCTGTTCCAGAACACATCGGCAGTCAGGCAGCTGCGGAAAACAGACACAGATGCCAGGATCCAATGCAGGCTTGCTCATGATAATTGTGTTAGGTTTAGAGAAACAAGAAGGGCTTTTCCCCCTCCTTTTTTGGTGAAACAGGCGGCACCGAGAGGGGGAAATTTGCATGAATTGCCAGCATCAGAAAAATGAGATTCTAACACAGGGGAACAGGCCAGTCTGACAGGTCCAGTGTTGCCAAGAGGGAGCCTGGCATGGTTTAGAACAGCACACTCTTCACAAATGACCAGATCCCAGGACACCAGCTGCAAACAGAGGTCGCTCCCACATTACATAGGAGGCAAAGCCAAAAGGGAAGAGCTCTGCCAAATTTTATTAAGATCCATAAGGATCTAATGACCAAAAAGTTACAAAACGGACAGTGACACTTTGTTGTCTCCTAGAAAATTGGAATTCAGTAAAATTTAAGGTTATATGTCACAGGATGTAAACATGCAGGTCCTCATGATGCCACAGAATGGGAAGGACCAAGAATACTAGTCCCACTTCACAGATAAAGAAATTGAGATGCAAAAGATCATTAAAAACAGGCAATGTGAAGATTATTGCACCTTTGTTTTAGACAGGTTATCCACTTTCTCACAACTTTATAAGATATTCTGGAACACCCATCCTAAGTCTTTTATCTTTCCTGATGTTGGGGAGTAGGGCAACTGGCCAGTTAATACAGGCATGCTGGGATGCAGGGCTGGGGAATCTGAAATCTATACAACCGCCCACTGCACCCTCTCTGTTCAAATATGTGAACACTGTTGGTGGGTAGATGGTCACTTCTGCTCCTCCCCAACTCTCTCTAAAAGAAAATAAAAGATCTTTAAAAATTAATTAATTAATTAATTAATTTTATATTTAACCAAAAGATTCAACAAATATTTTTGGTAGACAAGCATAATTAAATAACATAAATTCTCCAAAAGGTGGCTTAATCATATGCTTTAGAAACCACAACACTGAAGGTTGGTAACAGTGTCTATACAGAAGCAGTAACTAGAAAATACCTGACATAAGAGAGAATGACAAAATAGTTTTCTTTTTTTTCTTTTTGCTCTCAAAATTTCAACCTATAGAGGGATAGCAAAGTGACATAAAATGTAGCATTAAAATCATTTGCAATTAAAAATTATTTAACTATTTCTGAAAGCACTTCCTTCTGGGGAGTATTTTTCACAATGGGTCAATGGTATATGTTACCAAACATATTTTAGAGTTTCATGAAATGCACAATGATGATAGAAAATGCTCATGTCTTGAGATGCACTGGAATATTTCTAACATGGTAATTATTGTGAAGATGTGTCCTATCAACTAATTTCACCAGTTAAGTATGCCTATCAGTTTATATAGCATGAAAATGAAATTTCAAAACCTGCAATAATACATAGCAGGCCACTGCTATGAGTTGAATTTCACTCTGTAGCTTAGTTTCATTTTAAGATTCTACTGTGACATATTTAGCTAGAGAAAGATATTAAAGATCTTAAACCCAACTCTTGTGTATTTAATATAATTCAACTCAAATGTTGCATACCTTCATCTTATTTTTTGTGACCTTGGTGTAGGGCTATCTTTTAACGGTATGATTTCAATGTGAATAGCAATTCTTTTCTCAAGTAATTTATTTTTACTGTCTTTTCTGTAATTCCTGATTTCATTGAAATAGCAAATCTGCCCACAAGTGAATACTCTTAACTATTTAGCACATAGAGTAATGTGATAAAATTAGCTCCTGCACTTTCTCTGAACCTGTAGTATTCACATGAATCTAGATGGATGGTTATCCATGTGTATCTATATGAGAAACATATATTTATTATCTAAGCAAAGGGTCAGCAAACCTTTTATGTAAAGGATCAGAGAATATATATTTTAGATTTTGTAGGCTATAAGGTCTCTGTTGCAACTACTCTTCTCTGCCACTGCAGCAGGGAATGAAGCCCTGTAGGCAATGTATAAATTAATGGGTTGACTGTGTTCCAATAAAACTTTATTTACATAAGCACCAAGCATGGTTTATAGACCTCTGGTCTACACTTCTTTCATTCAGAAATGTGGCAATAGACCAGCTACATCAGCATTAACTAGAAGCTTGTTAGAAATGAATACTCACAGGCCCTGTTATAAACCTATAGAATCTGAACTTGGCATTCTTCAAGATGCCAGGGCAATTCATTGTATATGGCAGTATGGGTTTATCTCCACCATGGAGATTGGCTTCCACTTAGATTCACAGAGCAGATAAAGGAGGTTTCACTAGTTGGTTTAGTTGTCCATCCTGGGATCAGGACAGTTAAGCCCTTAGTCCTCTGATTATATACTGCTATGTGCTCATATCCAGCGTAGTATCCCTGTGACTTTTTTAACATCCCTTTGTCCTGTAGAATGACATTCTCTAAACTAAGCCGCTAGCATGTCTCTTCCTCCTTCTCTCTCTCTCTCTCTCATACACACAAATGACAATATCTATTTATATAATTTTTAAATTATGAAATCAAGATAAAGCTATGAATTAACAATTAGTCAGCCATAAAGATGGACACTGGTGACCTCATTCAGACTGTATGTCCCTCATGATGTGCAGAGAACCACGTTTCCTGGTGAGCGAGGGGGTTTCCATCTCACACAGGGCTAGCAGTGTGCCTCCATCAGCGTAATGCTGTTTCCTTCCCAACTATTGCAATATAGACTGCTGGTTTACACTTGTGGGATTGAGTGAAATATGTTCTCTAGGCTTCGCTGAATAAGTCTTCCCAAAACAAATGCTTTTAAGTGTTTTCTGCAAAGAAACTGTAAAAACTAAAAGAATACTAATAATATAAACACAATTAAGCAGCATGGAAATGAGAGAGTGGAGATATTTCTTAGTCACTATGTTCCACTCATGTATTACATTTTGAGATAAACATCATGGTAAGAATTATAATTTTCAACTTTAAATAATAAATAAAATGATTATATGACAGATTTATATTCACTGTCATTAAAAATACATATTTCTCTAAGGAGATTTCAGCTAATCACTTGATAAAGCCACTAGTAAGATAAATCACTAGTAAGATTTTTAAAAGCTAAGCATTCAGAACATGGAAATAAACTTCTACAAAGTTTTAAATCTTGTGACATTTATCTCAGTACTTTAAAATTTTCCCAGAATTGAAAGAAGAATGATGTAGATGTCTCTGGAGGTTTTTGTTATTGTTGGGTTTTTTTATTGTTGTTTGTTTGTTCCTTACTAGTGAAAACAAAGCTATCTACTTTAGAGGAAATTTCTTCCCACTGCAACAAAATTGGTTGAAATCATACACAAAAAAATGACATGGCAATAGATTGGAATACATTTGTCAAACTTACTCTTGAAAGATGTATGGGAAGTATCCTCAAAGATCTTAAGAAGCAGGTATTAGAATGGATAGGGTACAGAAGTAATGCTGGATATAGATCATATACCACGGCTTATAGTTTTTTATATTCTCGTCCAATAACGTGGGTGGTGAAAAACCTATTTTTGTAAACGATTTTTCAAAAATTATTAATTTTAACTTACTAAGGAAAGTTTTACTGTAAAAGATGTGGTTTTACTGTAAAAGATGTGGTCTTAATATAAACAGGTTCTTGGATTAGAAAATATTTGATGGGCATGATGGGAGACTATACCATGAATGGAACAACTCTCTTGTTTAGAGAAAAGGATTGGAGCACAGTGATTACAGAGGTGGCAATGAGAAGAGAATCCATTTATTACATGGTTTATATGTAAGACTTCAGTAAAAATGTTGAAGCAGAGGTAAAAAATGTGTTGTAGGTGTCATTGATGTGCTTAATTCTATAAAAACAAGACTCTTATAATGTGGCAGACTTTCCTCTATTGATTTGAATGAAATAGGGAATGACCATGAACATTATTTGTACTACACAGTTTCACTGTTGAACTTGTAGTGCCAACCTTAAAAGTGCATGATATTCAAGTTACTCCCTTTCCCTTAAAAATCTGCTAACCTTTTCAAGGTAATCATGTGTGCTTAGGTGGGTGATGTACCAAACAATTTTAAGAAGCACCATTTCTATTTATATGATTCGTAATTTGTAGATTCACGTCTCTATTTTTATTTTTTTAAAAAAGGTCCAGAACACAGCAGTGTCATGAAAGGGGAATCTTTTTAAAAATTTGCCACATGGGATAGTGGCTGGCCTGACTTCTTCTGTGATATCTCATGTCTATTAGTAGAAATGCAGCTTAGTAGATATTTTAGAAAAAATAAAAAGTTTTCTGTACTATTAGAGTAGATGTAATTTTTACCAAGCACAAAGTGCCCCCTTTCCCCTTTTAAGAGAACTGGGGCTTTGAGGAGAATGCTTTGAAAAAAGGTTTTTGGAAATAATTTTATGATTTTGTTTTTAAAAAATAATCATGTTTTGAAAATATATCTGCATCCTTAAAAATGCTTGCAAATAAAGTGGATTCTCCATTTAAAAATTATTCAAAAGAAGTATTTCAGTGAATTTTGAACCCAGCTACTCAAAAACGAAATAATGACCCACCTTCTAAAACTGTCAATGAAAAAATTTATTATTCACATTTCAAGAGAAATCATTGCCTAATTAATGAATGTGATTCAAAGACTGATTCATGATTCGATAGGCAGTCAGTACTGTGGTCCTTCCATTTGGAGGCATTATTTCTGTGAATTAACATCTTCAGGTATGATTGTGTAATTGCTGAATGTCAGAGCTCACTTTCAACCACAACTCTGAAGACCTCCTGGATGGCTTCAAGAGGATTTCCAACCTTCCAATGCTACATCTGATGTCGTGCTTTGTGACCTCAACACTTATGTAAAACATTCACCCAGCCTCACCTCAATCTCTTTCTCCTCACATTGAATGGTCTCACCTTCCCCTCGACTTTGTCCATTTCTCGCACTGTTACACAGCATAATAAGGCTTTTCGACCCCAGGCAGTGGCTCTGGTCCCAGCCAAAACCAATAGATCCAGTCTTTCTAGGGGAGAGGTACCGGTGGCTGCAGTTAAAATTTTTCCCCACTGCTTCCAATACAATACCACAGAACCACTGTTCTAGGCTTTGGTACCAATGCCTCAGCCATTATCTTGTTAATCCTCAACCATCTGTTGATCACCACCTCCCACCTTAGCCCAATTCCTCACTTACAAAATTTTTCAACCTCAGCAGACCCTTCCATCTACTGACTCTACCAACTTTTCATTATCCATTACTCCTTGGTGTTCTTAGTTTCCTCCTTATCCAACTTAGACTTCATGCTTCCTTTAACCCCTTTGCCAATTTCCTTCTGCAGAATACTTCCTGGCAAACCCCCAAACATGGCCAATTACAGTTCACATCTTACTCTGTGCTTGCCTCTGAAGCTGACCTTGGGTGAATAAAAATTCACATCCTTACGCAGGGGTCTGAGTTGAAACACGATTACCCAAACCTCATTATTTGCATAAAGACTGCACTTGAAGATAAAGCTGACCAGAAAAAAAAAATAGAAATGAAAGAAGTATGGAATTTTTTTTTAAAGAATTATATTACTAGAAGAAAAAGCAACCATGAAGTCCAAGACTTAAAGAAGCAGGATACTTGAATGTCTCAGAAGAACATTTCAAAATGAAAAAATGGGCAAAAGGAGTAAATTCTGGGGGCACCTGGGTGGCTCAGTCCATTAAGCGCCTGACTTTGGCTCAGGTAATGATCTCAGGGTCATGGGATCAAGGTCTCAGTCGAGTCCAGCTCCCTGCTCAGTGGGGAGTCTCTTCCTCCCTCTCCTTCTACCCTTCCCTCTGCTCCTGCTCTCTCTATCTCTCTCACAAGTAAAGAAAATCTTTTTAAAAAGGACCAAATTCTGGAAAGAGAGAGAAATGGAGACCTGCATGTGAATTCTTGCAGGAATTCTAATTTATAAATGCCACAAACTAAACATAAACTACATGTCCTTCAGTGAGTAAGTGGACATTCTGTGGAGTAAGCACACGATAAATACTACTGAGCACTGGGATGAGCGATGAGTACATGTAACAATGCATGCCAAAGGCATTACATTGAGTACAACCAGTAAGTCTTCAAGGTTCCCTACAGTATGTTTCCATGTATGTGATGTTCTCAAAGACACCACTACAGTGATGGAGAACAGATAAGTGGGTGCCAGGAGTTAGGGTGTGACAGGGGATGATTGCGACAAGGGAAGAGTTTTGACGCCTGAGTATGGTGATAGTCACACTGATTTATACATGTGTTAAATTAAGCTGTACATCAAAAGGGAAAAGAAAGTCAAACTGTAAGACAGTTTTTAAAAATTGTGCTGAGAAAATGCATTCATTAAGAGAAAACTTCTTTATTCGGAACTTTGTTAAAGAAATAGTACAAAAGGATTGGGAGAGTATGAGATAATGAAATTGCAACCTCCAATATATTTAACTTCTTTAAAAGGTTTTTTTAAAGGATTTATTTTTCACTGCTAAGAAGCCTAAAATAGAATGTAGTAAGTTTTGTAAGACTCTTCTCACCAAATCATACATTTAATAAATCAATACATATTTGAACTGACATGTGCCTGAACAGCAGCTGGGTCCTACAGCCTCTTGCTAGACCCAGGGGCCAGAATGGTTCTCATACCAGCTCTCCAGCTCCCAAATTCTATTATCCTGTCATCTCCCTTGTGTGACTATAAAGCAATGAGATGATTTATTCATTCGAGCCCTATGAAAATCAGTTCCTACTTTACAGTATTTTGAGACTGTTCTTATCTTACTTCCTATCTTTTAAAAAGGCTTTCTTTCTAATATAACATTTCTCAACATCACATTTATTCCTGAAAGAGTCCCTCTTCTCATTGCCAATCTCATCTTAGCAGGCCAACTTTCTTATTTTCCTCTGGGATGAAGGAGAAATGAATCCATTTCAGACAACAGTTTGCATATGGCAGCCTGGGGTTTGGCATCCCATTGCATTCAGTAAATGATACAGAGCTTCCAAACACTCTGGGCTTTGGGGTTCCATAATTGAGATAGAGGTCAAGTATTGAGAATGTTTAGGGAGAAAAATTTCAAGATGTTTGAGAAATAGATCATTTTTGAAATGACAAAGAATAAATATATAATTTAACTCAAAGTAAAATTGAACAAAGGATTTAGTGTTAATTTAATAAGTAAGGTTATATGCATAAAGAGACCCTAGACCTTTGAAGCTGAAATATTTGCAAAGGAAGAGATTTTGCATTTTATAATGAAAACTATAATTTGACCTTGGGGCAGATTCTTGGATTTTTTGTTTGTTTGTTGCTTTTCTTTTCTGCATAAGACCACTATAGAAGGTGGTTTTAAGTTATACTGATGTAAGGCAAATACCTACATAGTGTTTTTTCAAATGTCCTGAATGGAAAGAAAGTTCCAGGGATGCCTGCATCGCTCAGTGGTTAGGCATCTGCCTTCCGCTCAGGGTGTGATCCCGGAGGCCTAGGATGGAGTCCTGCATCGGGCTCCCTGCATGGAGTCTGCTTCTCCCTCTGCCTGTGTATGTCTGTGCCTCTCTCTCTCTCTTTGTCTCTGTCTCTCTCATGTATAAGTAAAATATTAAAAAAAAAAAAAAGAAAATACAATGTTACTAAAAAAATAAGGAAAATACATTTACAGTTCCATACTATGTTTATAAAAAATAAATCTATGTACAAGTGGACCCAAACAGTTCAAACCCACATTGTTAAAAAATCAATTAGAAATGTGCTGTCTTATTCCTCCAATGGTGCCCCACAAATCTTCTGGTCATCTGATGGCTTTCCTCCCCAAAGAGATTCAGGAACCCAAGCTCCTTGAATCTTGTGAAGTTATGAACCCCAGGGTTTTCAGTGCTCTGCTTCCAGCCAACAGAAAGAAAGAGGAAGACTGAACAAAGAACACCTGCTTCATGTCACACTGACTACAAAGGACGGGGGACAGTTCTTACATTTCAACTTGTTACTTGATCCCATCTCCATATGAGGGCCTGGGAAGCGTAGCCTCCAGTTCTCAAATAAGTAACTGGATGACTATCCAAACATGTCGTCTTCCGCCTGGATATCTGTATTACCCAGACTTTGCAAAGTTAAGGTTTTCTTTTGTGGGGGAAAAAAAAAGCTGCTGTTATGACTAACGGAAACAAGTGCGTTACTCTCAAGTGAGCTGGACCTCTGTAGAGAGAAAAGAGAAAGCCCCCATCCTTTGGGACCAGGGGAGTACTGGGATCTGGGCTCTGGGAGGAGAAGAGGTGTCTAGAGATGCCCAGAGAGACAGCTGGGTAGGTCTACCACCCCTAAAGACCAGCATAAGTTTGGCAAGAATTCTGAGACCAGGCAAGATATGGCAATTATAAGACATTCTAGAAGAAGCTATTAGCTATTTTTCCTGTATTACTTTTGTTGTCTCTAAGCATTTAATGAAGTCTGGTAAAAGTTAAACTTGGCTTCTCTTAGCTATGATGGAAGAAAACTGGGAAGCAGTGTTTGTCCATCACCAGTGCACAAGTTGAGGTGTCTGAGCTGGTCACCAGTAAAAGCACAACGATGCTCTGCAGAGCGACAGGTACAATCATCAATGACAGAGGCCACAGCATGACGAACAGATGAGAAGTCAGCGGTGAAAGAACCTACCACATTTGGTCTTGAGTGTGTATGTGACGGAGCCCTGGAAAACTCTGAAACTGTTTCTAACGAATCTAGGAAAGGTTTGTGCCATGGTAGTTTAGTAATAAAAATACAGCATATGCTAATTGTATTGCTACAAGTAGGTGATCCAAGAAAACAGGGATACATATATATTTATTACTAAATATTCTTAAATATGGTGCGATTTTCACAAGTGGCAGAAATATATAATCAAATGATAGCTTTGTTTTAGGTAAGACTGAAGCAAATGAGTTTAAAAACAGCAATTTAATTTATATTACCCGTAAGTAAAGTGCACTGAGTTGAAGACTCACATGCTGGTGATGAAGAGCTTCCAGAAGGTGTTTATAAACTTGGAGGGGATGTTATGGAAAGGTCAATGATACCTCAGCTTTAAAGTGGTCCTGACAAAGATCAGTAGACGGATCCAAAGACCTGTCCACGTTTCTCCAGCTCTTTGTTCCAAGAACATAGTCCCATCAAAGATTTACCCTGAAAAAGCCTCTTGACTCTATTTCAAGCACTGTGGATTCATTTGGGAAACAGAGTTCTAAATCCCAGTAAATGGATCTCTAAGACAATAGGCACATAATCATGTTAGCTCTTAACTACAGCTTATGTTCCATAATGCTATCTCAGAGCCAACTCCGTTCCATTTCCCATTTCCCGGCCTCTGGGGTCTTAGAACAATCACATCTTCCAGAGGAGAACATGGCCAATCAGGATACCAGACAGCAAGTGAAACTTGCCTTTACGGTGGGAAATGAAGTGGACTACTATGATCTATGGTTGGCACTCTCAATCCATTCTCAACATATCCCCAGGGAGACTTCACTCTTGCTACGAACTAAGAAATAACAACGATAACAATCACCGCTGTAATAGAACATATTATGAGGGGCATTCTTTTAAAAGCCTCTAAAATGCTACCAGGAGAGTTTTACGGCTACGCTGAGACAGAACTCAGCTGTGGTTAAAGACAAGGAAAGAGGGTGGGATGATGGTGGCCCCAGGAGGGCCACATCTCCACATTGGCTTCCCGGTTCACTTCTGTTGAGAGTATCACAACCGAGTTCATGGATGCCCCGAGGAAAAACCAGGCACAGCTTGAGCTGTTCAAAACAATCTTCCCATAAAAGGGACTTTTCCTTTTCAGCTAAAAAGCACTTTTTGTAATAAGAGGTTAAAGCCAAGATAACGAGTGCAGTTTCTGTTTACTCCCTCTAATTGCTTATTGCTCTGTGTACAACTGAATATCAGATATCAAAGAGAAAAACTAGGGGGATTTTGCTGGATACCTGTTTGCCTAAACAGGAGGCATTGAGGTCTTCTAAGTTCCAATAATTCTTCAGAAGCTATGGAAGGTTTGTTCTCAGAATGTCCTCTAAAACTACAGCCCCCTGTCCAACACATGTAAGCTTGAAACGTCCCTCCCACATTTGCAAGGGCTCCAAATTGCGTGATGGCTTTGTAAGTGCAAGCACAGCCACAGGAGAGGAGACAACACACCTTTACTCTGACATAATCTAGGTTCTTCCCAGGTAAAAGACTTAAAGTGTAGGAACCACCCGTAGAGAAAGCAGTTAAAGCTAATTGTTGCTCTTGGTAGAGAGGATTTGCTGGTTCCAAAAAAGCAAATGTGCAGGTTAAGAGCACTGTTAAGCCTTGAGAGCTTCATGCCACTGCAGGCTTTTAAGCGTGATGCACTCGTTTACTACTTATATAGACTTTTACAAATAGGCTTGTGCAGGCTTCTTGGAAGTCGATGGTTTACGAGTTCTCAGTACACCTCAGTGGGCTCTTTGAGAGACCTCTAACTACATAAAGGAGCAGATTTGCCAATGGTTGAAATCAGGCAAACCGTCCCCAATGCCATTACTATAAATCTTTATTTTCCCTCTATGCTTGTATCTTAATATCCTTAAAATAATGGTAATTCAGTGAAACTGGCCATTAGTTTAAGGCTTTGAGGAATGTATCTGGTATCAGAAGCCAACCTTTTGTTTTCAATGTGCTTAATAAAGGAATATTTCTATATTCCTCTTTATGGTATTATATCAAAAGCTGCTTTCAGTAAGCTTTGTCAAATTGAGACATAGATAATCCTAATCTCAGACTTTACTGAGTAACTTGATAGGAGAGTTAATAAAAATTGTATTAACATATCAATGATTGGTTTAGCTAGCTAACGCACAGAATTTATGAGGTTTGGTCATTGGTTTATATCCCATGTTGACCAGTTGCCTTTGTTCTCATTAGGAAACAAAATATACTAAAGATGCATTATGCATAATTTTCAAATTATTACTTACAAACATAACAAAGAGGATATGGTTTAAAATAGATGTCAGACTTAAACCCCATATGCTTTCTGCATCCTTGCTCTATTATCTCCGTTTCCCTGTGGAAGGAGTAGGGGCTTACCACTGTGTGAGCCTGGGCAGATTCCTCATCTTATCTGAGCCTCAGTTTCCATTTGTGAAATACATATTAGTCAGCAGTATCTACCTCAGAGGCTCTGTGAGGGCTAAATAATAAAATGTCTTTAACACACATAGCTCAGTGCGTGGCAAAGAATAACTAAAAAAATGTATGATTATGACCATGATCATGACCCATCAGGGTCACAGGGTGAGCAAGAAATAATGATTTGGAGTTTAAAGGAGTTGTGTCTTTCAGATTTTGCTACTGTGCTGATTCTGAGCTATTGTGCTCACTATAGCTCATGCCTTTCTCCTCAAACCTGGCCATGCTCTTTTAGAGAGAACTATATAAGCCATCTCTGCATTGCCAAACTTTTTAGTGCATTTTTCGACATAAAGGAGGACACAACAAATATTTTTGAATGAACAAACATGGAGTCAAAAGCCATATTTGTCCTCGCTTCCACTCCTGTCCCAGCTGAATCTATCCTTTAAACAGAGGGGCTCCTCTCAACATGCTCTCCAATGGAATGTTCTACACCTTGAAGACACCTGTGACACCGCCCTTATGCCCTTATTCATAACTGTACAACTCACTCTGTCAATCCTCCTCACCATCAGATGGTTGGAAATCTTTTACGGCTACTGCCAGCAATGGCTTTCCTATGTGTACCCCTCCCTCCTACTGATAGGACACACTTCCTCTTTGATCGCCCCTCCCTCTTTCCTAGAACACTACGGCAGGATTCTTGTAACTACACTGTTAACTGTCATTGAAACTCCAGATGACTAAAAGATTAATCATCCTCAATCACAGCGTAAACACATCCATGTTTCCTCAACAATTTCAGTGGTGTCCCATCCCTTTCTAAACCAGAAACAAACTTGTCAGGATGAGATCTGAAGCTATTTTTGGCATGGCACCCACCTTCCATTTGAAGACTGATATCTTGCTAGTGCCTTGCCTAGACCTTAGCACTTCTTAACCACTTCTTGTTTCCTGATCTTGCTTTGCTCGTGCATTTCTCTGTATCTGGAACACGCTCCTCTCAATATCTTGAAATTCTTCCCATTGTTATGTTCCAAGTGAAATTAGGCTTTCTTCATGAAACCTTTTCAAATGATGCTGCCAAGTGGCCCTAGCTCTTACTGGAATCTCCTGTGTGTGATTGTAAACACATCATTGTCCCTGTCTAGAATGCTTTGTTGTTTTAATAATTTTCAAATTATTACTTACAAACATTAAAATGGTATGAATATGGCTTAAATGTGGCTAGTTACTCATAACTATATTCACTTAATGCTGACATTATTTTGTTTTGTCCCAAAGTCTAATTATATGCTTATTATACTAAACTTCGAAATGGTAAATTTGAAGCAACCCCCAAATCTGAGGAGGCAATGGAATGTTATCTCTGAGGACCAGACCTCACTCTGTGCTAGAACCAGGATATTTTATAGACCACTTGCTTAGTGCTATATAAAAAAAAAAATACTGAATTTTCTTATATTTGGTTGCTTTCATGGCCAGTGGAAAAATTTTCCAGTAAAAATATAGCTGAGAAGAATGAAAGAGAAATGGTAATATAAAGCCTCACATTTAACCGCCACAGCAGGAAAATTCAAAATTGAATTCCAACCCTAGCTATTAAACACCCTGATCAAACCTCCCTCTGACTTCACTGAGCCAGGCAATTTTTCTCCTTTTCCTACCGACACAAAGTCTGCAAGGGAGAAAGCTGAGTGGTTGGCAAAAGAAAATGAATACACTCTGCAACTCTGGACTCATGGAGCTAGAGCATACTAATTGTGGCCTGACCTGCCTGTGCTCTGAGGGGACTGATGATATGTGGAGGTGGCTGAGAATCCAAAACGTAAAACTGCCCCACACCACCTAGACACTCAAATCCCCAACTTAGCTCCTGAGGTTAATGGGTTTGCCCAGCTAATCTATCACCACCTGCAGTTAGAGGTGGCACTTACTCGTACCTCAGTAAATATTTGTTGAATAGATAAATGAATGAATACAAGAATGAGTGCACAGTGGGGGTTAGGGACAGGTTTTGAGCGTAGGCTTCTTGGAGAAGCTAAGCAAGGAAGGGTAAGTAGGATAAATCCAGATGAAGGAGGGAGGAAGGGTTGAGGGGCATTTTTGTCAGCTTGGTGGGAACTGAGTGAATAAAATTAAGGGGCTAGGACTCACTGTGATGAGTAGGATGGAAATCCACGCAAGCAGCACTGGAGAAGAGACTGACTGGAAATGAAGCAGGGCAGGTACCCTGAGAGTAGGTGGTGGGCAAAGAACAATTACAAAGGAGGAGGAAGTGCAGCTTTAGGTCTACTTATATTCACAAGACACTGAGTTTACATGTAGAAGGGAAGGGGCTCTGGAAGAAGTGAAGATGGCCATGGATTCCTTTACATTCCCTCCTTTTTTTTTTTTTTTTAATTTTATTTATTTATTCATGAGAGACACAGGGAGAGAGGCATAGACACAGGCAGAGGGAGAAGCAGGCTCCCTGCGGGGATCCTATGTAGGACTTGATCCCAGAACCCTGGGATCATGCTCTGAGCCGAAGGCAGACGCTTAACCACTGAGCCACTCAGGCACCCCACATTCCTTCCTTTGTCCCTGCCTCCGTTTCTTGAATCTGGGCCCACCCTGAGACTGCTTTGCTCAGTAGAGAACAGTGCAAGTAAAGCTCTGCCAATTTCTGAGCCTGGGCCTGAATCAGGAGACGTCTACTCCCTGTCTCCTGGAATGCTCTCCCTGGGAGCGCTGATCTCTGACATTGCCTGGCCCTGAGAGGTCATGTGGAGGGGGTCCCCTCAACAGCCACAGCTTGGTGAGCCAATACCCACCAAGGGATGTGGGCCCCTCGGCCGGCTGAGCACCACCCACCTCAGAGACCTGACCAAATTTGTAACCTATGCCATTGTGAGATGATAAAATGCTCTTTGAAGTTGTCAAGCTTTGGGGCAGTTTGTTACTTAGCAATTGATAACCAAAACGGGGCATAAAAAATTACTTGGGGGTACTTTCATCTTTTTTTTCTTGGTGCCAAAGTTTTCTAAGCTTTTATAAGATGGCACCATCGCTGTTCTTGTGGTCGCTTTTAATGTTACATCTCTTGTCTTTCTGGTTCTAGGTTCACTTCCTTTTTTCCATACCTCAAGTCCTGATGTTGCAATTAAATTTGGAACAACAGAAAAATCACTCCACTGGATCTATTCTCTGGTCCTGTTCTATTCCACATACTAAAATGTTCAGAGGATTGGATAAAAGTTGGTCATTGTCCTTGCAGAAGGGAGCTATCAGCGTGCGTAGTCCCGTTTCACAGGGAAGCTACAGCATGTTGGGGCACACTCTCGTGCATGCAATTAAAGGGCAGAAGGAAATGATCCCAGAGACTCATTCAGTGACAGATGATACTGTTTTCAGAGTATTCTGGGCTCTCCTCTTCTGCATGTTTAACATTATCACTGTCCTGAACCCTGAAAGCAGATGAGCTGCTAACAGAGCCAGTAGAGTTCACTACTCATACTCTCTCCTCTTGTGTTCAGGCTGAAGCTAACACATATTGCCTCCATTCCCACCTGTAGCCTCCAAGAGCCTGGAAGCCTGAATCTGTTTTTTAACTGAGAAGAATGCATCTATACCATATGCAGTAGGGCAGCTGGTGTTTTATAATTCTTCTCTTCTGTCATCCCTTCCAACCAACTTTTCTCCTCCTCCCTCTTTTCTCTCCTCCCCATTCTCTCCTTCTCCCTGCACCCCCTTGCTTGAGTTTTGCCACCACCCTACTGATGTATGCCTCCTTTTTCAGGATCTAAAGGCCTAATCCAAGCTCTTCCCATTGAAATACTATCATCTCTATTTTAGGCTCACTTTCCTTCTATAAGAAGAGAAATCTGCTTTCTTGATATTGGAGAATACAACGGTTTAATGATTTAATTACCAAAGCAGTGCAATTTCAAATGATAAATAATAGATTTTGATTCTATATGTGTCAGTTTTTAAAACATAATTTTGCTTCCATCTCACATTTTGGCTGAGAAGTATATATTTCTCCCTCTCTATTATAATGTATGTAGTTCATGGCATATGAAATATTTCTCTTTCTGTGGACAAAGCTTTTCTCCTGTACCACATCTTCAAAAAAATCAAGAGCAAATCTCTGATTATTGAGTTTTGAAAGAGTGAATATAATAAACCAACTAAGGGCAAAGCAGATTTTCTATAGTATAGCAAAACACTGGTACTTGTAATTGATACTTTAAGCTATTTAACAGTTGCCTTCTCTGGTAACAATATATTGGCAAAACTAAAATATTACAGATGAACCTCAATGAACAATCAGATTAGCTGGGCACATGAATCCTCTGAGTTACAAAAGTATTTTTGTAAATTATTTCCCAGACATGAAGAGTCATGATATATATCAGGTAGAGGGGAAATGAGCTACAGGTTTTAAAGAATCACGACTGTGCCACAACCAGTAATATTTATTCACTACTTCTGTGTGTTGTTTTATACTTTCATAATATCCCCTCTTTTTAATGTATACTTCACAATAATTCTCCAAAATGAAAACAATTAACTTCTTCTTGCAGATGAGGAGATGGAGGCACATGTAATTGTCCTCATCAAAGTCATTGTTCACCTAACAATGCTGTGGCTCAAGTACATCACCCACATGATTACTAAATGAGCGGTTTCAAGGCTAACATTGTTGGAGTCTTTGCTGATGGTGGAATGTCTTTTTGATACTGGGCAAAGTGACATGGTGAGTTTCACAGAGTATTCTCATTCCTAGAGTAATAGTTAAAACACAATTTAATTAAATGAGGATTTGGCAAGTCTCTCCCTCTTGGAACAGCATGAACTTTTAAGAGAATTGTGGCAGTGGCCCAAATCCTGTCGCAGAGCTCATGGCTCCTTTGTAATTTCCACGGGAAGGAGGGTTTAGCATGGCCACTGGGAAAAATGTCCCCCAAAGCCCAGGTTATATATCTATGGCAAATCAGAGGTTGAAGTCAAGGGCAAAGAGACAGAAAACTCTGTGATTATCTGCCTGCAGAGTCTCATACTTGAGACTGGCAGCTGGCCTCACAGCAGCTCTTGTCTGCCTGCAAGGCCAGACCAGCATGGACGCCCTCCACCCCGCAGCTGTGTCAGCATGGCCTTGATGAGGAATTCAGAGTGAGGGAGGCAGCTCTGGTAAACCAGCCGCAAAGTTCACAGATTAGGCTGAAAACCAGAAACTCCAGAAAAACATTGGCACACATATATTTCCCATTGTCCGAAAAGAAGGCCAGATGGAAATATCTTCCAGGGCATTCAATAACTGGAATTACAAAATGATATCATATAAATCCATTTTTATAACAGTCATTATAAGATTTATCCCAATAGGTGACCCCCCCCCCCCCGCCGTCTCCCTATCAATCTTTATAATATCACACTGAGGGAGTCTGCTAGAAAACTAAAAACAATATGTGGTTTTGTGTTTTTATAAAACAGTTACAAAATGCTCTTTCAGATAAAGGAAATCCAGCCAAAGGTGAATATGAATAGTGTTTATTGCTAAGAAGTGAAATTAAGGGTATTATTTATTTTCTTATTTATATTATTTTTCATATGCCTAAATAGCATATACTACCTTAATGAACAAAAAATTATTTTCTAATGCCTTACCTCTCATTAGCCTACTCATGGTACCACCTGGTTATGTTCAATCAAGTTGGCATCAGCAACTACTTAATAAACCATTTTTCTAACCATTTTTCTCCAGTTATCTACAAATATATCTTGAAGACATACTGTTTCTCAGGCACTGTACTATGTGTATATTGTGGGATTTGATACAGTAAGAAGTAACATATTTAAAAATATAGACAAATGGAATATTTTGGGTGAATTCAGAGAAAGTAGGAAAAAAAAGCAGAAGTTTTCAAAAAAGTTTCTGGAATTGACAGCATGTAAACCGGACTATTTAACTCACTGTAATGGAAATAGCAGGGGAGCCGAGCTAGAAGGAGCGGAAGCAGTCATGGAGGTGGGCGGGGGTGCTCTGGGTGATGCCCAGAGAACAAGAGGCTCTGCTGTCACTGGGTGTCTGATAAAATGGAGGAGGGAAATAATATTTAATACATTTAATAATAAAGGTAAAAAACAAGTTCAGGAATAGAGACATGATAAATACAATGAATTTGGAGAGAAAAAGAATGTTCCTAATCAGTGGAGTACAAGAAAGAGCACAGAGAGGGATGGATAAGCCAGTTCAGCCGGCTTCACCCCAGTCCCTGAGCCAAGAAGTCTTGTCTTAACTGCCTCAGGTCCAAATGACCTTTGTAATGGTCCAAATGACCACGTGACCAGATAATTACAAGTTTTATGACAATGCACTTCAGATTTTCTGAGACGGTCCAAATACCAATTATCCCATTCCACATTCTCATAAATACACACTCCTGTTGGATATACAGAAATAATGGCACTCAGATAAATAGCTACAAACAGCAGTAGGGATCTGTTAAACAGAGAGGAAGATAGAAGATGAAAATATTTGTTTTAAGACAATACTGCCCAGAACAGGCTTTTGTTTGTTGCATTTTGCACATCCCTCTGGGCCACAGGAAATATTCAATGACTTCACACATTTTAAAAGATATAGGTAGGTCTGACAGCAAAATCAGGATTTTTTTTTTCCCAGGAAGTAATTAGTTAGGAAAATTCTGAGAAAGGGCCCTTTGCCCCCCCCTTGCTGCTGCTTTCAGCAGGGCTCTGAGGAGCAGGCCTGCAGGGGAGACAGCAGCGGTAATGCAGCCAGCAGTGAGCCAGGCCCGCACATTAAGTGATGAATCAGAGCAAGCGATGCAGTCACATGAGGAATTCTTTCCCGAATATTGTTTTCTTCCCATTTACTGAAGGCAAATTCCTCTGCCTCTGTTTCAGGTCCTTATATCAACTGCAGACTTCTCCTCTGACCAGGAAAAATAGGACAAAAGGAGTTCATACATTTGCATTTTGCTAAAACACTGGTAGGAAGTGGGCCACAGTGCCCACCCCCCCCCCTCCGCGGAGTCTCTGAAGACTCCCAGTGTCATCCTCCTGCCCTGCTCCTGCACGCATCCCAACATCTCCAGGCCCCATGAGGCCTAGGAGACCTTACCTCAAAATCTGACTTCTGATCAAACCATGAGATCAGGTTGTGTTTAATATTTTTAAATTATGTGCCATGAGTAAATAAAAATCCTAACCCAAATTAGGTTAAATGGTCTGTTTCATATAGGTTCTATTTTTTTATCCAAAATAACTATATTTTTAGGCAGAGAATGATTTAGAGTCACTGGGATGTGTGTGTGTGTGTGTGTGTGTGCGCGCGCGCATGCACATATGCGTATATCAATGTAGTACATATTTAGATTTGATACATCAAATGTAATATTTTATTTAAATAAATATATAATAAATGCTAAGTATGTAATATTTAACTATATAAAATAAAGTTAAATATATATTTAGTTTTAAAATATGTATATGTGTATATAATGTGTTTAAAATATATATGTATGTATATATGTGTGTATATATATATACATATATATATATATGTATATATATATACACACACACACACACACAAACACATAAAGTTAAAATACATGTATTTAATTACTGATGTAGGAAAAAAAATACCATTATGGCACATGCTACAGAAATCCCCAATGCTGCCTCTACAAAAACCTACTCTCCAAACCCTGTGTGCAGCAGGATGGTCTAGTGAGGCACTGATTCTGGTCGGTTCTATACTTAACAGGTAGGATCATCCCTGTCCTCAAACAGCTTCCCACTTCTAGGGAACTGTTAATAGCTATTGCATTTGAAAGCTACTGCATTTAAATAGCTACTGTGTTTAAAGGCTCTGGGTCCAGTGAGAGGAACTGAAAGGAACCATTCCAAGGAGGTGGGGGTATATAGGGGCTGGCTTGCATGGATCAAGAGCTAACTGGATGCCTCCCTTCCCAAGTCTGTATCCAGTGTGGATACATTGGTGGCTTTAAATTGGCCAAGATGTGTGTATTTATAGCACAGAAACTGACAAGCACAAAGCAGGGCTCTTCTATTTTCCTCAGAGATCTGGTTGTTAAATCTTTACCAGCACTGCTAGATGGAAGGCAGCCGTGGGTCGAGAAGATAAAAATGGCCTGACCAAGCAAACAGCGGTCGAACTTTGCTAGGGCAAAGTAGGGAAGTGCTGTGGCTGATTTCTGTGCTGATGGCAAACAGCCAGCACCTCCATGAAGCCCCTGATGGGAAGGAAAGCGTGTGGTTTTGAGGGCCAAGAACATTAAGTATTACTTGTTGAGTTGCCAACCAATTTAGAGACAGAGAAAGGGGTAAGACAGGGGGCATTAACTCATATTTGGTTCTAAGTAATGCCTGTTCCAAATAGTAGCTCTGGATTTGTGGTCAAAGAGCAGAACTGGAAATTTGCCTCAGAATTAAGCAGCTGTGCCCGCTTTGCTGAGAGCAAGTGGGTAAGGGAGTGTGTGGAGAGATGAAGGACACAGAGGACTCTCGTGATGCCAGACTCCCTCTGAGGTCAGGAACTGAAGTCTGATGGGGAGGAGGGGTCAGATTGGAGCAGCAGACAGAGATGCTCTTCAGCTGATGAGAATTTGTGCTGTTGTGTTCTTTCCCAGCCAGTTTTCGGTCATCATGTTTATTTTCAATTATTACACTGACTGATGTTTTATCTTACACATATCCTTATTTTTAAGATTTATCTACATCTTGATCCGTGAGATTTGGTCTTATCTTGATCATTCGTGATGTAAAATGAAGAAATGAGGGCCTGTGCATTATCTCGACCTCTTTCCTCTCATTTCTGAGGTTTTTCCTGCTCTGCCATTATATTTACACTTTGTGATAATGTGACATTTACATTTTGTTCTGTAACATCTGTTACAGATGCTCTGCCTATAGGTGCATTCCAGAAGTCAAATGAAATAAACACATTGATAGGCTAAATTTATGCAAATTGTGTTCACTGGTTCCAACTTTAAGGAGGTCACTCAAAAAGGGGATTTTTCCAAAATTCGTAACAAATGCATTATTCATCCTTATACACAGTTAATTTCTTTTGTATTTTTGTTTTATATGTGGAAAGTTTTCTAGCAAAGATTTTTGCTTTTCTTGTCAAACTGTCTTTCCTCTCGTTGACAGAATAAACATACACATCCTCTACCTAATACTAAACTCCTCAAGCATTTTCACCATCTCATTAATTGACTGTTCTAGAATGACTTTTCCCTTTGCAGGACTGCTTCAGCTGTCTTTCTGGAATTTTCTTACTGACTCCTCTGTTTTCGTTTATCTTGGGTTTCAATTTTATTTCTCCAGTAGTACATTTTCAAATCATTTGTTTTCCTCCTCTCGATATCCTTTTTACCCACTCTGAGGTGTCGATGCATTCCACTTTGTTGATTTCCCTTGTCCTTTGTTGGAGCCCAGATCACATCATAGATATTTGGGAGGCAGGGGAAGTAAACATTCCGGATTCCTCGTGTCTGCATGTGCCTTTATTTACTTGCTATGATGGTCAGCCTGACTGGACCCAGGTTAAGCATTATTTCTGGGTGTGCTTGTGAAGATGTTTCTGAATGAGATTACTGTTTGAATCTCTAATTTAGGTAAAGCATACTGCTTCCCCAATTTGGGCAGGCATCAACCAATCCGTTGAAGGTCTGCATAGAACAAAAAGGCAGAGGAAGAAGGAATTCACCCCTTTTTGCTTTCTGACTGCCTGTTTCAACTGGAACATCAATTTTCTCCTGCCCTTGGACTACGATTTACATCATTGACTCCACTGGTTCTCAGGCCTTTGGATTCAGAATCACGGCACAGGCATTTCTGGGTGCCAAGTTTGCAGATGGCAGGTGGGGGGATTTCTCAGGCTTTTATAACTGCATGAGTCAATTTTTCATACTCTCTTGATAGATAAATAGGTAGATGATAGATACAGTTGTGTATCTTTATATCTGTATCTTGATAGATCTATCTATCATCTCTCTATATATTTCTAGAGAAACAGAACCAATAGGATGTTACATATATTCTCTCAGAAACTTGACTATTATACATAAACACTTAATAAAAACTTGAACTACGTATAGGATTCTATGTTGAAAGCAACTTCTCAGAACATGGTGGGCATTTCTTGACTTCTGTCAGCAGCAATGGGGGCAGCAGTCTTCACCTTTGGTGTAGACAGGAGACTTCTTAAGGAGATAGGCTGGGGTCCTGCCCAAGCCAGAATGAAGACACTCTACTTTGGGGCTCCATCTTGATTTCTCTTGGTTGGATGACAATATTTCCAGTAGCTTCTTTTGCTATTAATTTTGTGATTGATTTTACAACCTTCTAGGGAATTGTGTGAGTTATATCCAATTTTTCTCCGAGGAGTGTAATTCAGAGTACCATTTCCAAGGTTTTGTTCTTTTCTCTGTCTTTAGAGATTAAACTCCTCTTTTTCATTTTGGAAAGCATGATTTTGTGCTGCTTCTGGAAGAATTCCACTAGTTTAACAGAAACTTCTCTGAGGTTTCAGGAAAAATGAGGCAAAAGTTTCAAGAGCTTTGCTATTATTTGAAAATAATTTATAAGAAAGGACTGGTATGGATGGATTATTCATTGTTAAGATGATTAACATCTTAATTAGTATATGCATTTTAAAAAATTATTTCTGCAAAACAACTACCCTTGCAAATCTCTAATCCTTACACATACAGACATATATTTTATGTTGTACTAGAATTTTGCTCACAATTTATGTTTTCCAACTTATTCTAAATTGTAGTATCTATTTCCATCTTTATTTTGGTGCTTAAAATAAAGCCGGAACAGTCTACATATATTTCTGTGCATTTCTAAGATCAAAAAGATCACAATAGTTCTTTGAGCACAGGCATAGCTTTAAGAGCATTGCAACTATTAGCACATAAAGAATTTTCTATGAAACCAAAATATAAAGCTAATCATGTGTTAAATTTGTGTGAACAATGGTATTGGATCAATTTAGCTCTGTATCACCAGGAACCTGTCAACCATGTGACAGGTCTCAGAGAATCTTCCAGATTGATAATCAGTATCTTCATACAAGTCTGGGTCTTCCGCAGTGAATTATTCCACATGTTCTTTCTTCCCCTCTCATATTACTCAGTTACTAGAGAGGAGGTATCTCCTCTAAAACTTCCAAAGAGCTTCCTGGTATTTGAAAAATCAACTATATTCTGGAGATTCAGAGAGTTCTTTTTTTTTTTTTAAGATTTTATTTACTTATTCATGAGAGTCACAAAGAGAGAGAGAGAGGCAGAGACATAGGCAGAGAGAGGAGAAGCAAGCTCCATGCAGGAAGCCTGATATGGGATTTGATCCTGGGACTCCAGGATCACGCCCTGAGCCGAAGACAGGCAGACGCTCAACTGCTGAACCACCCCAGCATCCCCAGAGAGTTCTTTTTGATGACAAAGTATAGTAAAATGGTATGAAATCATTCTGATGGAGGCTAAAAAGACTTTAATACACATATTACTAATGCTCCTTACATGCAAGTGATAAAAAAATATGTTTAATTTAAAATCCAGATTTTTATGTAATTATCACAAAAATCAGTGGGATTATTTTCAAAGAAATAAACAACAGTTCTATAATTTGGACATACAAAAATTAAGCATTAACAAAATTAGGGATATAGCCTTTATCCTATCTATTTTTAAAAATGCATCTCAAGGAATGACTTTTCTTTTTATTAAGCCCTTGCATCAATACATTTAATTGGTAAGTGATAACATTGAAAGAGAAAACAAAAATGCAAGTGGAAATTCATGTAACTCCCCCCTGAAATTAATACAATTTGAATGCAAAATACGTCTTTTGTCTCCAACCTTACTTACAGTGACTATATGTTGTTTTGTTCTGTGATATAGGGAAATGATAGAAAGCAACAGAAAATAAAAGATAGAAGGTCCAGCAAACAAAGAGCTCTGTGTGTACTCTCAGATTGCTCACAGAACTATTGAGTAAACTTCCCAAGTTCCTTTGCCTTTTGGTGTCTTCTGATCTTTGTTTATAAAGCACATGGAGGACTTAAGCCCATTGTAGTCTCACGTAAATGACTCATAAGGAAAGGTTATAGCAATGTGGGGTCGTTTATACTGGAAAATAGAAGAATAAAAACTTGGGAAACTTCTTCAGGTTATGACTGAAGGAAAAAGAGATTATAAAGTACTAGAGCCTGAGAAACTCATGGAAGAAAGTAGGCTTGCACAGAGGCATGATTGCAAGGTGGTACTGAGGAGGGTTCCAGATTCTGTCCTGAGCTTGCAGGGCAGGTGGGGAGTCTCATCTACTGGAGAGAACATGCACATTCTTCTTCCTGAAAGCATGTTTTACATTGGCTGGAGGAGATCCCACCTCTGTGAAATGTACTTCCGTAAATACTCTGTGATGGAGGGGACATATCTCCACTGCTTGGTAAGTGAAAACATGAAAGAATGAATGTATGCTTTAATGACTTCCATCATGGCTATGGATGCCCGTGTTTCCTCTGTGACAGGGAAATATTTAAAGAATTGCTTCTGTACATTAACTATATAGATTGGTAGTATGATAAGGGGCTATTTCAGTGAAGAAGTTGTTACCAGGAATACATTGCAAATATTTATGTGGTAGAAAAATCACATTCATGTAAATATAAAATAAACTTTCTCTAACTCAGGAGAACTTTTATTTTCATTTGCCCTATATCCTGAAGGTGCCAGAAGAGGATGGAAGGGAACAGGTATGGGAAACCCTAGAAAAGAAGCCAAGACCTGAGCCCTAAGGGCCTATCCTATACTACCTAGACTGCCCTAGTGATGAAGGGGAAGGAGCCACCTTCATACACACCTGGGCACAACCTCGCAGGTGGAAACTGCTACCCTCTGTGGACCCTTTGGTAGAACAATTTACAGCTGAACCCACCAAGTAGAATTCAGATGATCATATTCATCCAGCCTCTTGGCATAACTGTTTATTTTATATTTTCAACAAGGATTAAGTCCCCTTCCCAAATCTGATGGAAAAAGAAGTGTTGACTTCTGGGCTGTGTTTTCTCAGCCACTTCTCTTTGGGAGTTGTTACACTCAGCTAAATATCACACCTCTTGAAAGAGCTGCCTTCTGTCCAGCTCATGTCACTCAACCCAGGATGATGTGCCTCTGTTTTCCATATACCTCAAAACATTGAAAAAAATCTGCTATTCCCAAAAGTCTGGTGCTATTGTTACTGTAGGGAAAAATGAGGAAGACTAGCAAATAGCATGAAAATAAATACACATCAATATTGGAATTTAGCATATAACAAAGATGCTACTCCAAGTCATCCTATAGGACAGCATTGATTGAAATAGATTTTTTAAGTAGCAAAGTTTAATTTATATCTCCATTTTATTTCTTAAAAATAAATTGAATCTAGGTAAGACAAAAATTTAACGGTGGAAAAATCAAAACATCAGAAATATTAGAGGAAACAACAGATGAAAATTTGATAATTTTGGAGTGGTGCAATCCTTTCTAAGCTGGCACTAAAACTAGAAGCCATAAAGAGTAGATAAAAGTAGCTGACTACCAAGAATATTAAAAAATATTTTTTTTCTATGGCAACGAAACAAGACAAAACCAAAAACAACCTTCTGGAAGTTTGCTATAATGGTGGCCGCTAATGAACCATGCTTTACAGAACACTGCTCTTTTATAGCGCTCCCCCCTCCCCCCTGTTTTGAATCAAGGCAGGGCCTGGACTTGCTCTAACCAACAGAATGTAATAAAACTTTCAGACCCACGCTCCTACTTTTGCACTCCTGGAGGCCCTGAATTGCCAAGTTAGAAGACCTGCAACCTTGCAGGAGAAACCACGTTAAGAGCTCATGTGATGTGACACAATGGGGAGGAGACCCCTGAGTCTACACAGAAGACAAGCAGAGAATGCAGTTGAAAAGAGAACCAGGACCCCAGAACTGTGACCCTGATCAAACCATTTCAGCCATCAACCAGCCATCCTAGTTTCCTTGCTGAGCCCTACATTTCAGGAGTGAAGAAGCGATCTGAAACATCACAGCCCCAAGAGGCATCATACAGAGTCACACTGTCCCCTCCAAGCTCTGTCCAAATTCACAACCCTCAGAATCTTGAGAATAAAATAGTTTTGTTTTTAAAGACATAAGTTAATTTGTTATGAAGCAATAAGTAACTGGAACATTCCATTAGTCAAACAACAAACTGGGAAAAGTCTAAATAACACATATCACAAGATACTGATTATGATAAACAAAAAAAAGATCCTACAAATCAATAAGAAAAAAAAGAGACAATTCTGTACAAAAATAAATAAAATGATTTAAGAAATAATTCAAAGGACCGCAATACAAGCAGTCAATAAGCCTTTGAACAATGACCAGGCTCAATCTTAATCTTTTTAAAAAATGGAATGAGACTCCATTATCTGCCTCTTGGATTGCAACATATTTAAAAAAATTTAGCAGTAAATAACATCAAAAACTGAGCAATAAACAGAATGGAGCTGATGTAGGCCTACTATAGTCTCATGCACTACTCTTTGGGAGCAACTTAACAGTTTTTTTAAAAAATACAATGTGTATATTGTTCAATTTACCAATAAAGTTCCTAACAAGTTGTTTTATAAAAAATACTTACTCGAGGATACAAAGATATACAAAGTATTATGAACTGAGTCCTGCCAATTCATGTGTTGAAGACTGAACCCCCAATGTGGTATGGTATTTAGATGTAGGGCCTTTGGAACATAATCAGGTTTAGATGAGGTCATGAGGGATAGCCCCACATGATGGGATTAGTGTCTTTATAAGAAGAGGAAGAGAGACCAGAGCATTCTCTCTTTCTCCTCCATGTAAGGACACACAAAGAAAGCAGCCATCTGCAAGGAATCCCTTAGAGGGCTCTCACCAGGAATTGAATCTTCTGGTACCTTCGATCTTGGACTTCCCAGCCTCCAGAACTGTGACAAAATAAATTTTTGTTGTTCAAGCTACTCAGCCTATAGGATACTTTGTAGTACAGTAGAGATATTCATTATTTATAATATCAAAAATTTTGGGAAGTTTGACATATCCATCCATAAATCTCACTGAAAAAAAAAGAGCACATCTACAGAGCACTGTGTAGCTACTTACAAGAATAAGGTAGCACTGCACATACCGATCTAGGAGGATATCTGGATGTTCATAAAGTGAAAAAATCAAGTTGTAGATCAGAACATACTGTAGGATTCTATTTGTGATCTTTTATGAAAAAACATGTAAGCACACACATATTACACATCTGTATACAGACACATTTATATAACATTTATAAGTACACACAAGAGACCATTAATGGTGATTAAATCTGGGGGTTGGGAGTCCTGATGTTGGATGACACGGTGTGGAGAGGGAATTAGAGACTTCCTTTCCACTCTATACCTGTCTGTACATGTTAGTTGTTAACATGAAATTCTTATTAAAAAGGTAAGAAAAATAATGAAATGCTCCAAAGGCCTTTATGTCAAGAGCTTCGTCATTTCCCCCTAGGCACAGAACACAGCATTGTTACTCTCCATCTTTCCTTTGGATTCATAGATATATACCAAGTCGCACTGGTGACATTATACACACACTATCCCTCTTTCCTGGGTTAGAGAAGCATCAGGAGGGTTGGGAAAAAGCATAGAGCTTGTTGGAGGGATAGAAAAATACAGTCCTAAAATTGGACATCCACATGCAGAAGAATGAAACTAGACCACTCTCTTTCACCATACACAAAGATAAACTCAAAATGGATGAAAGATCTAAATGTGAGACAAGATTCCATCAAAATCCTAGAGAAGAACACAGGCAACATCCTTTTTGAACTCGGCCACAGCAACTTCTTGCAAGATACATCCACGAAGGCAAAAGAAACAAAAGCAAAAATGAAGTATTGGGACTTCATCAAGATAAGAAGCTTTTGCACAGCAAAGGATACAGTCAACAAAACTAAAAGACAACCTACAGAATGGGAGAAGATATCTGCAAATGACATATCAGATAAAGGGCTAGTTTCCAAGATCTAT
Source organism: Canis aureus (assembly GCF_053574225.1). Classification (NCBI taxonomy): domain Eukaryota; kingdom Metazoa; phylum Chordata; class Mammalia; order Carnivora; family Canidae; genus Canis; species Canis aureus. The sequence goes on from NC_135611.1 coordinate 50,925,446, forward strand.
AAAGAACTTATTAAACTCAACACCAAAGAAACAAACAATCCAATCATGAAATGGGCAAAAGACATGAACAGAAATCTCACAGAGGAAGACATAGACATGGCCAACATGCATATGAGAAAATGCTCCGCATCACTTGCCATCAGGGAAATACAAATCAAAACCACAATGAGATACCACCTCACACCAGTGAGAATGGGGAAAATTAACAAGGCAGGAAACCACAAATGTTGGAGAGGATGCGGAGAAAAGGGAACCCTCTTACACTGTTGGTGGGAATGTGAACTGGTGCAGCCACTCTGGAAAACTGTGCGGAGGTTCCTCAAACAGTTAAAAATAGACCTGCCCTACGACCCAGCAATTGCGCTGTTGGGGATTTACCCCAAAGATACAAATGCAATGAAACGCTGGGACACCTGCACCCCAATGTTTATAGCAGCAATGGCCACAATAGCCAAACTGTGGAAGGAGGCTCGGTGTCCATCGAAAGATGAATGGATAAAGAAGATGTGGTTTATGTATACAATGGAATATTACTCAGCTATTAGAAATGACAAATACCCACCATTTGCTTCAACGTGGATGGAACTGGAGGGTATTATGCTGAGTGAAGTAAGTCAGTCGGTGAAGGACAAACATTATATGTTCTCATTCATGTGGGGAATATAAATAATAGTGAAAGGGAATAAAGGGAAGGGAGAAGAAATGTGTGGGAAATATCAGAAAGGGAGACAGAACGTAAAGACTGCTAACTCTGGGAAACGAACTAGGGGTGGTGGAAGGGGAGGAGGGTGAGGGGTGGGAGTGAATGGGTGACCGGCACTGGGGTTATTCTGTATGTTGGTAAATTGAACACCAATAAAAATAAATAAATAAATAAATAAATAAATAAATAAATAGATAGATAGATAGATAGATAGATAGATAGATAGATAAATAAAGAAAGAAAGAAAGAAAAAAGAAAAATACAGTCCTAAAAAAAATATATCTCTATCTCTATCTATCTATCTATCTATCTATCATCTATTGTCCTCCCACTGGCTCCCATTGTTGTGACTTGTGCATGGGAGCAACCCCAAGTTCCACTACAAGCAGGGGACGGGTGCTTTCCTTCCCCGCCCAGGTTCACCAGTCACACACCTGCCTAAGGGGCAGTGAGGCCTCTAAAAAGCCCCTAGGGAGCCCTTGGCCTTCTTAGATAGCAAAGACTCTGAATTCAGACGGGAGGCATCATTGACAGTCATATTGTTTTAACCCTTTAACCTTTATAGATTAATTTTTCCTGAACCTGACAGGTGTTTTGCAGAAGAACACTTTATTTTTACCATTTGATGTTCAAACGGAATCATATTCACTCACCAGCTTCACTTATATACACTTATTCTGATATATTATCTAGGGCTTGAAAACCAAAACAGATTTTTAATTTTCTCATAAAAAAGTCACAAGCCTTTAACATTACAGTGCTAGGTTTCTTAATATCTTTTGTGTCACCCCTTGTAAATGTGAGAACTGATTGATCTCTGTTATGCGTGTGTGACAGACCAAATCTAAAACATGGTCGGAGGCAAGCAGACCTTGAAAATCTTGTGGAACTGGAACATTTTCATTACCTCTACCATGCTGTGTGTCAAACAGGCATGCCAATCAGTTCGTGGTTCTTAGCAGGGTGGCGTGCATGCAAACTTGGTGTGATAGTTTCATTTAGTGTTCTCATTTGGAGAACATTCTGGGACATGTGAATAGATAACTAGGAAATGTCCAAATAGACACAGTACTGTAGTTCAAAAATATGAATACTTAGAGAGTTACCATCCCATACAGCAGTATGTGTGAGAGTGAACCCTCAATGCAAAGGGGAGGGATGGTCATGGATGTGGGGTCTGAATTATGACTAAACCACCACAGATAACAATTATTTCCAGCTGTGTCAACTGGCAAAGAAAGGAGCTATGCATTTACTAAAAACAAAAGCAAAAGCAAATAAAGCATTACCCTTATTTGTTTAGAAGTAGAAAAGGAAATGGGACAGGAGATGGGAGAGACAGCTAGTTGGAACCCTGAACAACCAAATGGCTATTCCAGATATTGAGAACCCTCACGTTTGAATGTGAAGATTTGGGATTTATTTGAATAAGAAAATTAAGGTCTATTTTGATGTTTCAGGTTATAGAGCCAAAAGGTACTCTGGTAGGATTACAGGGAAATGGCAGATTGAGAGAAAATACATGAAAAGATCAAGAATATGGGACTACTAATGAAATAGGAAACCTCATATATAATTGAGTGAGGACAGTGGATAATATTTTAAACTGCAATATCACCCCATAAGTATACAATGTAATTTCAATGGCCGAGGGTTGCAAGCTAAATTCCAAATAAATAAAAAGGTAAGCAAAGAAAAATGTAAAGCCACTCAGTGGAATATTATGATGAATAAATAATGATTACATTGGAATTTTTAAATAGATTCCTTAGAGGGGGGTTGGGATGAAGCCAGGGAGGAATTCTGAGGCCTGCTATGATAGTTTAGGCCCTGTCGATCTTCTGTAAGTCCAGATTGGTCTTTATGTATCACTTATTCCCATTTCCTTGCTATTTTCTCTTCTTTCTCTCTTTTTTACTTCCTTCATTTTAATTTTTAAATCTGATGACTTTCTTCTTCTGCCACAATTCCCCTTTCCTTATCTTCCTTTGCTGAATTATAATAATCTTATAAGCACAGACCATGGAGATCTTTAATTTAAAAAATTTTCCATTTCCACTTCAAATTTATGTCACATGTTTTGGATTCTCCCTTTAACAGAAAAATTCCATAACATTTTAAAGCACTTGGGGATTAATATTTGTGGTAGTAATGAGATTTTATTTGATGGTTTCTTAGTATTTTGATGCAGAAAAACAATAGGTTATGACGATGGTAGACTCTTTATGGTTAATTGAGGACAGGAGAACTATATGGTCAAGGAATAGATCTTTAGGACTACTGGCTTTGGAAGTTTTTAATGAAAACCTAGGAGATTCATAGATCACATATGTCACCACATTTAGGTACACAATGGCATGATACTATAGTAGCCACAAATACTAAGCAATATTCAGAGTCTAAAAACAATCAAATTCATTTTGATTGTAAAAATTTAGTTTTTCAATTTGCCTCCTGCTGCACAGAGGTAATATACCAGGTGATTCATTTCCATATGTGAACTGCTGTTAACTGCAATGGGTGAAGGAGAGTTGGATGCAGGGTTGGGCTGTTATGTCACACTCGGAAGAAAAGGGAATAAAATTACAGTGCAGAATGACCTATCAAATTTCCTTGACAGGTGCTAATTCACTTTGATCTATACTTCACCATAATTTCATTGGTGGGGAGGGCATACATATTTATAAGTGTGGAAGCAGGCTGCTGTTGTTCTGTTTGTAATTTACAGCAACAAAGAACTCATTTAGATTTCCATATTAGAAGTCCCAAGGTGACCCTGTAGTGGATACCAGCCCCCTGCTGTGTAGGATTCCTAACATAATAAAGAATAAAGAAAAACAACAGTACATCACGACCTGGGCTCACGGGTAATCAAGTCACATATTTACCACTGAAACAATAGCTCGGTGCAAAGCAGCGTCATTACTACAATTTGCTGATGAAAACCCTAGGGATCCCAGGAAGTGCCTGCCTGAAAAGCCAGGCACTGATTAATCTGAGTTGCTAAGCTTTGTTAAAGAGTTATTGTTTTAATCATAATTAACTATGAGTAGTTAATCATGGAAAAGTTGCAGGGTATCCAGTTCAGCCCCTCGTGAGGCAGACAGACTTTATGCTTTTTTAATCATAAATTATCAACAGATATATACAATAAAACAGAGTATCAAATGGGAGAACAATACTAATTTTGATTTCCAGAAGTTGGATTTAGAATCTCATTAGCTCTGAAAGATACTACATTTTATACAAATATTCTCGAGGTGACATGACCATGGTATATTATCTGTTTCCCATAGAATGCTTAAAGAGCTCAATATGTAAGTTCTTTTACTTGTAAGGAAGGACATTCCAACTTCTATGTACACAATAAATATTCCAATGCATGGTATGACTAATAAAATGCCATAATTAGGTAAAAAAAATAAAGATGCTTCAGATGACTAGTTATTAAAGAAATGTAATGAAAGCCACAGGAAAAAAAATCACTCCACACCCACTAAAGCGGCTGTAATGAGAAAGATTGACAACACCAAGTGTTGGTGAAGATGTGAAGAAACTGTACCTCCCCTCCTTCAATGGTGGAATGTAAAATGTGACAGCCACACTGAAAACATTTAAGGAATTTTTTAAAATGTTAAACACATCATCATAGGATCTAGTGATTCCTCTCCTGCATATTCAACCCAGAGAAATGAAGGCATGTGTCCAAACGAAGACTTGTGTACCAATCCTCATGGTTCAACTCAAATAATCCCAACTAGAAACAAATACAAATGTTCATCAACTGGCAAATGGACATACTAAATGTATTGTATCCATTTAACAGGATTTTGCTCATCAAGAAGACAGACACAAGCAACATCTCTGGAAAATCTCAAAATAATTGTGCTGAGAGAATAAGGCAGGCTAAAGATTACATATTGCATGATTTCATTTATATGAAATTTCTAGAAAAGGGAAAGCTCTGTAAGCAGAGAATAGATCAGTAATTGCCTAGGTTTGAGGGTGGGCATGAGGATGTCTCAAATATGCAGGAGAAAACACTTAGGATGACAGAAGCAGTCTAACACTGGATTGTGATGGTGGTTGCACACTGGCATATATTTACTATAAAAACGTATACTTACACTGGGTGATTTGCATGATATGTAAATTATACACCAATAAAGCTATCAAAATGCATCAAGGCATAAACTTAAGATTTGTGGACTCATACACATTCACAAACCGTAAAAGTTGACGCCGAAAATAAATCAATGAGTATGCCATAATTATCTGCTAATAGCATTATCTTTCTCCCAAAGCGGGTACCCTGAGACGTCTTTCAGAAAGCTAAAAATATTGCTTGGTTACATGCAGAAAGGTTTCAGGTGTTCCTTTACGTGGTCAGAGCATTATGGTTTTCAAGTTCCCAAACCACTGAGAAATCTTACCAAGGACCCCAGGTGCTGGGCCTGTTACCTCAATGAATAGCTAGACCCTCGGTTGACTGGTCAGCGGTATGTATTAAGCCATTGCAATGGTCTCATGGGGCAAATGCTTGTGGCAAAAAGTGTCAGGGAGATTTTCCAGGGAACCAGACAACTTGATTAAAGAACTATGTTGGCATTTCAATGGCTTCGAAAGTAGTGACACTCACATGGAAGCAAGGGTTGAGAGAGATCAGATTCTTTTCCTCTGCAGCAAGGGTCTTTAATTACTAACATGATCTGCTTCACCCAGTGAGGAAAATTATCACGAGTGTGTCCTACAGCTACAGGGTGGTGGCATTTCTTGATATGCTAGATAGTCCCTTTGCTGAAGCTTTTTGAAACGTCATCCTCTGATCTGCTCTTAATTCTTAGTAAGAAACTGGGTAGCATATGATAGGCTGACAGCTGAAATGAAAACAGATACGAGGCCCTTTGCAACATTTCTTGTTGAACAGCATTTCAATTACCAAGGGAAAGTGGATTCTTCAGGATGCTACAAGGCAGATGTCAGCCTCAATTGGTTAAATCAGAGAAACATTGACTGAATTTCTCATAAACAATAAGGAATCCCACATCTAATTCTGATTCATGTTTTAAAAGCCCAGAAAATTAATAGTTATCTACAATAAGGCAAGGAATACATTATTAACATTTTGTTGCCACTCAGGATCCAAACAAAGAGACTCTAATAAACCCCTCTGTTGTCATATGTAGGAGAATCTGGCAGAGTGTTCACTGCCTCAGAAGCCCTGCTTTCCCATCTTTTTTTCTAGCCATTTCCTGCATGTCCTTTAAAATTCACATTAAATCAGTGATTTTTAACAAGATTTTCCTAAATCCTTGATGTGTTCCACTTCCAACTGCCTTACTCACAATCTGAGTTAAACATTGCTCCACTGTTTCGCCATGGCACACGAAACAGATGTCCATCATTCCTCACATCACAGGCTCACAGTAATGTACTTCTCTTTTTTCCTATAGCAATTTGTTTAAGGATAGGGGCAAATATAGGTGTGGATGTGTGTATGCATGGGTGTGTGCATGTTATGTACAGTCATATATGGAAATTGGCCTCATTTTCTTGGTTCTAAACTAGAATTCTGTAACTTGTGGAGAGGCAGCACAGGTACATGGAGTAATTACTGAATAAAATGAACTAACCAGGGGATCCTTGGGTGGCTCACCGGTTTGGCACCTGCCTTTGGCCCAGGGCTCGATCCTGGAGTCCCAGGATCCAGTCTCACATTGGGCTCCCAGCATGGAGCCTGCTTCTCCCTCCTCCTGTGTCTCTGCCTCTCTCTCTCTCAATCATAAATAAATAAATAAATAAATAAATCTTAAAAAAAAAAAAAAGACTCTCATGGAGTCTTAAAAAAATAAACTAACCATAAGCATTATAGGCTGCCATACAAAAATTTGAGAGTATGCATTACTCAATGATTAGATACCATGTAACATGTGATGAGATCTTAATTCCCAACACCCAGGCAATGATTACATAGAAGGTTAAGAATCATGAGGCCAGCATCAGATAATATGAACAGAGAAGGTTCTGGAGAGGTTTGGGATTTGTAGTTTTGGTTTTAATTTAACGCATCTCGGATTTTATAGCAAACAAGACTCAACAACAACAACAACAACAACAACAACAACAACGATGGGATTCTCTTATTCTAACTGTGATTATATCTTATACTTGAAGTTTAAACCATGGCTCTCCAGTGTGCACACATACTATGCCCCATTGTTGGCCATCAATGGATGTTCGGTCTTGGTCTCACCCTGTCCCCACCCTTGCCTGAGGGAACTCCTGATTAGCTTCCCTGGTCCTCATCTTACCAACCCACTCTTCACAACTGGACATGCACAACTGTCATGTCACTTCTCAGTTTTTCCCTTCACTGGATCTCTAAACATTTGTATAAAGCAATTTCCTCTTCTTCTTTTAGTTTTTATTAGGAGAACATAGCAAACTTACAGAAAAGTTATAAAAATAACATGACAAACTCTATGTCCTTCACCTAGGTTAACCACTTACTATCAACTTGGTCAAATTTGCTTTCTAACTAATTTCTAACAGATTTGCAACCTAATTTTATACTTCAAGGAACTAGAAGAACAAATAAAACCCAAAGTTATTAGAAGGAAGAAAATAACAAAGGCCAGAAATAAATGAAATAGAAGCTAGAAGACAAGAGAAGACCAATAAAAAAAAAAAAAGACTGATTCTTTGAAAAGATAAACAAAATTCACAAGCTTTTCACTAGACTAAGAAAAAAAGAGGGAATTCAAATAAATAAAATTGGAAATGAAAGGCAAAAATGTTAAAACTCATACCACAGAAATACAAAAGATCCTAAGAAGCGAATAAATACCTAGAAACAAACTACCAAGACTGAATCATGATGAAACAGAAAATCTGAAGGGACTGATTACTAGTGAAAAGATTGAATCAGTAATCAAAAATTTCCCAAAAAACAAAAGTCCAAGACCAGATGACTTCACTGATGATTTTACCAAATATTCAAAAAATAATTAACACCAACCCTTTTCAAACTCTTACAAAAAATACAAGAGGAGGGAATTCTTCCAAATTCCTTTTACTAGACCAGAATTACCTTGATATTAAAACCAGGACAAGGACACCACAAGGAAACAAAAATCACAGGCCAATATCCCTAATGAACATAGATACAAAAATTCTTAACAAAATTATTAGCAAACCAAATTCAACAATACATCCAAAGGATCATACACCATGCTCAAGTGGGATTTATTTCAGGATGCAAGAATGACTCATCATTCACCAATCAGTCAATGTAATACATCACATTAATAAAATGAGGGATAAAAATCATGATCATCTCAAAAGATGCAGAAAATGCATTTGCCAAGTTTCAACACCCATTTATGATAAAAACTTTCAACAAATCAGGTGTAGACGGAACGTGTCTCAACATAATAAAGGTCATAGATGATGAACCCACAGCTATACTCAGTGACAAAAAGCTATAAGTTTTTTCTCTAAGATCAGGAAAAAGACAGGGGTCCCCACTCTCACCACTTTTATTCAAGATAATATTGGAAGTCCTAGCCAGAGCACTTAGGGAAGGAAAAGAAAAAAGGCATCTAAATTAAAAAGAAAGAAGCAAAGCTGTCACTCTTTGCAGATGACATGATATTATGTCTAGGAAACCCTAAAGAGCCCATCAAAAAAACATTAGGACAAATAAATTCAGTAAGGCTGTCAGATACAAAATCAATACACAAAAATCTGTTGCATGTTTATATACTAATAGTAAACTATCAGAAGGAGAAATTAGGGGAAAAATTCCATTTATTATCTCATTAGAGCCAAAAAGAATAAAGTACTGAAGTATATAAATGTAACCAAGTAGCTGAAAGACCCATATATTAAAAACTAGACATTAATGAAAGAAATAAACAGATATTCCATGGGACTGGAATTATCAATATCATTGAAATGTCCACACACAAAGCAGTTTACTGATTTAATGCAATCCCTATCAAATATGAACTAGAATAATCTCTAGTTGGACATCATATATATATATGATGAGTATATTTCTCATATATATATACATATATATATATATATATATACGATGAGTATATTTCTCATATATATATAATTGTTGTTGTCATTATATGCCTGCTGTGTTGTTTGAGAGTAAGCTGCAGATATCATAACCCTTTGTACCAAATAATTCAGTATCTTCTAAGAGAAAGGAAACTCTGTTATGGAGCTACCAGGCAGTCATCAAATTCAGCTAATGCAAATTCTTTTTTTTTTTTTGCAAATTCTTGATATAACTTGCAAGGCCCTTCCTGGTGTGGCACATCCAACTCCACCTTTCCCTGTCTGCCCACTACCTTTGCACTCTATGCTCTAATGCACCGAGTTATCAATTCCTTGATGTGTATGCTCTCTTGCTGACTTCCATTCCCTCAAGAATGTAGTTCCCTTACTTTCAGAGACTTTTCCAACTCTGCTCTTCCCTTAGCTGAACTTGCTCTTGATTCTATGTCTGGGTTTGAATCCAGGCTCTGTCACTCAATAGTTGTGGGATCAGGATGCGTGGTTACTTAACCATTGTTTCTAAAATGAGATTTAAAAAAGGAATAGCCTCAAGATATTGTTGTAAGGCTGTGGTGAGATACTTTAGGCAAGGAACTTAGAATCTTGCCTGGGAGAAGTTCAGCATTCAAAACATACCAGTCCGATGCTAGTACTGCTGCTGCCACAACCATTTCTCATACACCAGCTTAAACCCCATCCATTTGGGGAAGGCCTTACTGATCCCCAAATAGAAATTCATGGCCCTGACTGTCCATTTGGATACCCTGTACTTTACCTCTAAGAATACCTGTAATCATGTTTGGAAATAATTTTAATCATTTGTTTCCCCTAGTGGGTGTTTAAAATCCCAGAAATAGTGAGTAAATCTAACTTATTACACTTGGCAAGTCTCATACTTAGCAAAGTGCTTGGCATATAGTAAGGGTTTAATAAATGCTTTTTGATTCAATGAATCAGTAATTCAGAATTCAGAATGAGTCACAGTGTCTAATGGTTAAAATAATTTTTGCAAACTAGGCCGGCAATTGATTTTTCAGGCAGGTAAACTGTAGAATGCATCCTCACTCTTTGGAGACTCAGAAATACCCTAATACCTGGGAAAGGTGATTTGCATGCAGCATGAAACTTCAAGTGTGCTGATTTTCAAGCTGTTACAAAAACATGAGGGAATTAATTCTTCTGAGCAGTCAGTTTCTCACCATCCCCTCAGCATTAAATTCAATGTTAGATTTGTTTTTTAAGCAAAGTTAACAGGCAGGAAGATGAGACAATCCATTTGGTAGTCAAATAAAATAGTGACAAGCCAGTGACAATGCAAACTATGTAGGTACCAGGTGAGTGAACAAGGGGAAAGTCAGTCTTCAGACAGCACTGCAGGGTGGCCCGGAAACAGGGCTCAGATGCACGTGGGGATAGTTCAAGAACATGCTCGAAATGTACCAGACACCACCACTAAGGTCAAAAGCCAAGAATCCCTGGCAACAATATATGTATTTTTTCTCCTAATGAATCCGGGGCGAGGGGGGTGGGAGGAAGCGTATCAAACTTCTAATAAATGATTAAAGTAGAAGTTTTTTCTTAGGCTTATGAATAAAAGTTTTCCAAATTTGACTTTATTAAAGATTACAGATACAGCAAAATTGTACAAATTTATATCCTGCAAGATCCACACATATGATGATTTACATGATGGGCTAATATGAAGTTATACATGTAAAAACTGAATATAACAGAATGTCTTTGAATTTATTAGAAAAACATTCTCTAAAAATCTCTTTGGAAACTCCTAGTTACGTGTAAATTGACATCTAAAGAAAATGCATTTTACATGTCACTAATCTAGTTCAAGTTCTATGGACTTGCAATAAAATGCATTAAAATATGATTAAGTCATTCACAAACTACAGGTGTCTTTCCCAAATTTTTTTTAAATTTTTTTTTTTAATTTATGATAGTCACAGAGAGAGAGAGGCAGAGACATAGGCAGAGGGAGAAGCAGGCCCCATGCACTGGGAGCCCGATGTGGGATTCAATCCTGGGTCTCCAGGATCACGCCCTGGGCCAAAGGCAGGCGCCAAACTGCTGCGCCACCCAGGGATCCCTTTCCCAAATTTTAAAATCACTCACAACACAAACTTTTTTCACAGCACTCAACTGGCAAAGAACCTAAGACTAGGGAAGATACCCTTGTTCCTCTTCTAGCTATGACAGTGATGATGGGAGTGCTGACAGCTCCCACGCCGTATTCAGCATGGACCACGCACCATGCAGTGTGCTGGCCACTTGATGCATCTCCTCTCATTTCCTCCTCACAACACTCTTTTGAGGTTTGGGTTTATTATTCTCAATTTAAAGTTAAGAAAACTGGGGTTGAGAGAGGTCAAGCAGCTGTCTCCAAACCACTCACTGCGTCAATGACACGGTGCAAGCTGAGCTCAGGCTGATGGTCTATTTGAGGCCCTTTTCAGAAGGAACCACTCTGTTTGAAAGATGCAGGTCTAACTCTAAGTAAAGGAGATCACAGGAGATGCCATTTCTCGTCATCGGCCTGTGGGAAGGCTTTAGAGGAGGAAGGCATCCTGTAGTCTATTAAATAATCCTAAAAAGAGACACACACTCAAATACCCAGAATAGGCAGGTCAAGCCCTAGTGGAATTCCCTTGTTAAACATTGCTGTAGCTGAGCATATGGCTCACTGTTTCCACCTGACCTTCCTGTGTGGCATTGGACTAAGGTTCTTCTCCCCCACATGACTTAACCCTCCAGGAGGTCAGCTTTCAGCATTGGCTCTTCACAAGGGGAAATATGGTCTCAAGTTCATGAATGTACCAGGCCAGCATGTGCACCTAGGCTGCTGCAGCGCTGACATCCTAATACATCCAGCTTTTTGTCTTCTGCAAACACTCCCTGGGGTCACCTGACCTCTTTCAAGGCTGCCCTCAAGGTTCTTATCCCACTTTCTGCTATTTGCAAAATTGAAGAATATACTACTTAGTGTGCATTAGGTCTGGTTCTACTCTAGCCTTCATCCTGGATGCAGGTGAAAGAACACACTTCAAAATGAAAACACATGAGGTTTCTTTGAAACTCACTCTAAGTCCAGGAAGTGCTACAATGAGAAAAAATGATGCGGCTGCCTTTCCCTGTAAGACTTTCAAACGAGCTCTGAGAGACTACAGGGAGTTCAACTAAGATCCAGCTCGGGAAGTCTTCCAGCAGAATCAAATATATCAAGCCTTTACAGAAAACCCTTCCAATCTTTTGTTCCTCCTTTTAAGATAATCATTCATATTTTTATATACAAGGCTTTGGTATACAAGAACATTTAATTCTAAAACTAACCTATCCTAGAATGACTAGTCATGTAGGTATTAAAGCTATGGATATTTTGCAGGGAAAATATTATATGCCAATTGAAAAAATCATATGCACTAGCATAATAAGTGCTTTGTATACATTGTTACCTATAATTCTCACCAATAGCCCAGTGTGGGGGGTATTATTATGTCAGCTTTAACAGAGGGAGTAAACTGAGGTTCAGAATGTAGCTGAGAAACTTGATCAAAGTCACATAGTTCCCCAGTGGCAGGATTGGTATCTGCTTATTTTTGAAAGCACCTTACCATCCCTTAAGCCTTTGGAGTCAAGATAGGGACTCATGAGAGGGTTTCTTAAAAGACTTTCTTGAAGCTATCATGAGAATGGGTTCAACTGCCTCAAAAAATTAAACATAGAATTACCATATGACTCAGAATCTACTCCTAGGTATATGCCCAGCAGAAGTAAAAATAAGGTCTCAACACATACCTGTCCACAAATATTCATTAGCAGCACTATTCACAATAGTCCAGAGGTCAAAATAGCCCAGACATGCATCAACAGATGAAGGATAAACAGAGTACGGTTTAGACATGCAACAGGATGTCACTCAGTTGTAGAAAGAAATGCAGTGCTGATAAGTATGATGGAGGGACAGACAGACAGACCTGGTAAACATGATGCGAGGTGAGAGAAAACAGAAAAATGGAAAGGACAAATACTTTACAATTCCATTCATACAAAATGTCCAGAATGGGCAAATCTGTAGAGACAGGAAGTAGTTTAGCGGTCACCAGGGGCTGAGTGGGAGTGGCTGCTTAATGGGTATAGAGTTTTGTTCTGGGCTAATGAAAATGTTTTGGAAAGTAGATGGAGGTGGTGGTGGTTGCACAACTTTGGGAGTGCTCCAAATGCTCCTGGACTCTTCACTCCATTAAAAATGGTTATTTTATGTTGTTTTATACTATATAAATTTTGCCTTCAAAGAGCGGGCTCAAAGCACTTCTAGAAATTATAAGAAGAAGCTGGAATTCTCTCTTTTCATTATTGAACAAATGAGGAAGATAACACTTTTGCCCCATGCATATTAAATTTTCAATAAGATGAAGAAGTTTTAGCAACTCAGCTCCATCTTCCTGAACTCAGCATTCTTCCTTGGGCAAGAATGTGATGGTGGGCCAGTTCAGGGCGCAGAAGGTGGGTTAGGTTTCAGGCCTGACTCCAGGAAGCCTATGAACTGGGCAGGTCACAAGAACTTGATGCCGGTTTACCCCTCCACAGACATGGATGGAATTAGGCCAGATGAGGGATTGCTATGTTATCTTCCAACCTAAAAAGTGTTATATGTTGATATTTTATGAATGAAATAAAGTAGGACTTCATTTTTCCTTTCACAGGTATCATGTTAAATAGTGCCCAGAAACCGCCTGTTGCAAAGCAAAATATTAGAAGTATGATGTACATCATGATAAAAATGAGAAAAAAAACTGCTCTACAAATGTAGGCTGAGTAAGGAGCTGGAGTTGATAATAGATCAAAGGTTCATCAGATTTAGAAGTCTACTTAAATCCAACAGTTTGCAACAGAGGATGGTTTCTTTCTCCACGCCCCCATGGCTGAGCACCTTCCGACAGTATGAGTGTTCTGCACATAGTAGAAATTCTGAACTGTTCAACAACCAAGAACAACCATGATCAGCATAAAAGTGGCCCCCAATGATGCCTAAGTTCTAATCCCAGGAAGCTGTGAATATGGTACAGGGCAAAGGGGGGTTAAAGCTGCAGATGGAAGAAAGTTGCTAATCAGCTGACCCCAATGTTGGAAGAGTAGCCTGAATTATCCAGGTGGAACAAGTGCAGTCCCAAGGCTTCTTAAAGGTAGAACACGGGATGTCAGGACAATCTGTGTTGGAATGACGGAATGTGAGAAAGGCTCCATTAGCCACTGCTGGCTTTGAGGATAGAAGGGCATGAACATTAGAGATTGCCAGCAATCTCTGGCAGCTGGACAAGGCAAGGACATGGACTCTCCCTGTGAGCCTCTAGAAATAAGCACAGCTCTGGTGGTACCTTGACTTTAGGACTTCTGACCTAAAGAACTTTAAGACAATAAACCCATGTTGTCTTTAAGTTGCTACATTTGTTGTAATTTGTTAGAGCAGCTGAAGAGAACAAATACAACCACTGACCAACTGAATGACTGGACCCACAGACCAGCGTGGTTAGAACAGATGCGGCACTGGGCACAGCTTGACACACTGTACAAAGTTCCAAGCAGGTACTGGAAGGTGAGTCCACATCTGCAGCCATCCTCCCAGAGGCTCTGGAACTGCATCCTCAGGGAGGGATGACTACAGACGAGAGAGGTCACATCTGTGAGAGAGAAAGGAGGGTGGCTGTGGTTGGCTGAGTTAGCTCCTCAGCAGAACCTCATTGCCCTTTAGGGAACATTTTAATAAAGATGTCACTAATTCAGACTTTTTGTGGCACTCACAACACTTTCGTATACAAGTCCTCACTTGATTCCCCACATAAGAAGGCGAAGTCAGTGTTATTATCCCAATTAGATGAGGAAATGAGAGAAGGGGGGTGGGAGTGACTCTTTGAATACATAAAAACTGTATGGGAAGCAGAATAAGAAGTGAAACTCAAGACACTGAGCTCTGAGTCTAAACACTACCATCATTCAGGCTTTTGGACTCTACAGCCAGAACCACTAAACACCTAGAGAGGACCCTAGGACACCATTGTTATCAGGAAGCTTTTGGAGTTCCTGACATTGGTGGCTAGTTTTCTCACAGTGGTCTGGACCAGGGTTGAGCGACTATTCAAACTGTTATCACTAAAGGTTCCTCTATGGCCATGGAAATTCTGAGAGTTGGACCAGGGACCTGCTCCCACTAACCCACAGCTGAGCCCTCATCCAGCTGTGCAGTGTCCTGACAACTGCAGCACACAGGCACCCCCCACTACACACCCAAGGATGTTGGGTGCTGTCTTGGTACTCACAGATATAGCCTTGAATTCTCTAGGAGAAAAGTACACATTTTAGTAAAGGCGATGACAGTGAAGGAGGGGATATGGGCAAAAATATATTACTAAAGAGATTAGAAATAGAACCTAATAGAAAAAGAGGTAAGACTAGTCAGTACACCTAAAGACCAGACAAGTATGAGCAAATGTCCCATCTTCATAGTGGATCATTGGACAATAACAAGGGAATACACACAACAGATCCATATATGGAGCTCAAATATATGTTTTCTTAACTGAATAAAAAATAACAAGAAATATATACAATGGTTCTTTACACAGAGCTCCTAAAACCCTTCCTTGTAAGTAGGGCTACTAGGAGCACCTTTTGTTCTAACATTTAGCATTTGGTCCTGGTTCCTGCACTGAGCTCCTAAGAGCTTCACAAACTCCTGAGTGATTGGAATGTCTTTTGTTCTAATGAGCCATCTTGGTGGGCTCCTGAATGGGGATTGAACACACCAGAAAGACCAAGCCACGATTAGAAACTTGACCTTTTCAGTAACCCCTCACCCTATTCTCCAGAGAGGGGCTAGAAATTGAGTTAATCATCTGTCATGCCTACGTGATGAAGCGTCCAAAAATATCCCAACAGCATGAGGGTTGGAGGGCTTCTGGGTTGGTGAACACATCCACGTGCTAGACTTCGCCCTGGTATCTCTTCATCTGGCTGTTTATCTGTGTCCTTTAACTTGTCCCTCATTACAAATAAACTGGTAAACATTAAGTCAGTGTTTCCCTGAGTTCTGTGAACTGTTCTAGTAAATGATCAAATGCAAGGAAGTAGGGGGTGGAGGTTACTGGAACCTCTGATTTGTAGCCAAGTTGGGCAAAAAGGTGTAGGTAACCTGGAGACTACTTGCGATTGGCATCTGAAGTGGGGGCCTTCTGGTGGGACTGGGCCCGTCACCTATGGGGTCTGAGGCTATCTCCAGGTAGAGAGTGTCAGAATCGAGTTAAATTATAGAACCCCATGGGCAGCCTGGTGGCTCAGTGGTTTAGGGCTGCCTTCAGCCCAGGGCATGATCCTGGAGTCCCAGAATTGAGTCCCACGTCAGGCTCCCTAAAGGGAGCCTGCTTCTCCCTCTGCTTGTGTCTCTGCCTCTCTCTCTCTCTCTGTGTCTCTCATGAATAAATAAATAAAATCTTAAAAAAAATTATAGAACCCCAGCAATTTCAAAGAATTGCTTGATGTGGGGAAAACCCCTCTATATCTGGGGTCGGACATACTATGTGGTCATAGTGGGAGAGTAAAGGAGAAACACACACAGGAGTGTTTTTTTCTCTACACTGAGGAATTAATTGGTAGATGCAGGCCTGCATCAAAAGGTTGTTGCTGGGTCTTATTCATCACACTAGCTCAGAGCCAGAAAGCATTTTAGTAGTGACTACCCTGACTTAAGGGATTATAGGGGAAAGGAGAGAAAATGAGTGGGAAAAATCAGAAAGGGTGACAAAACATGAGAGACTCCTAACTCTGGAAACAAACAAGGGGTAGTGGAAGGGGAAGTGGGAGGAGGAACTGGGTGACAGGCAT
Source organism: Canis aureus (assembly GCF_053574225.1). NCBI lineage: Eukaryota > Metazoa > Chordata > Mammalia > Carnivora > Canidae > Canis > Canis aureus. The sequence goes on from NC_135611.1 coordinate 50,942,109, forward strand.
CGTGGGGGGCACCGGACAGGATGAGTCCTGGATGTTATGCTATATGTTGGCAAATTGAACTACAATAAAAAAAATATGCAAAACAAAAAAAAAAAAAAAAGAAAAAGAAAAAGAAAAACCAACAAACCAAAAATCCCCATATTAACATGAAGACTTAAGGATGGGATCTGCTCTTATTTTGCTTCTGCCTGACACACAGATATGTGGAGCTCTCTGAGCACAGGCAACATGTACCCTACAAGGTGAGTGGTGCCAAAACACATTCCCAAAGCATGGACATACCTTCTTCCTAGTATGATCAACACCCCCCCACCCCTGCCAAGAAAGATATGTTCTCCAGTCTCAACCAACACCACTAGAACAAATGCCATTCCAAAAGAAACCAGAAGTAAATAGTTCCTCTAAATTTAAAAAGAAATCAAAATGTTCAGTAACATTTGGTAAGCATTTAAGTATTGATGTCGATGACTGCTTGTGGATTATTTACTTTCCCCCTAGGAAGGCAGAAATAGTTCAGCAGCCATGATTATCAAAGTACAGACAGATATAATACTAGGGAAGGAAGCACGGCAAAGCTGTGATTTCAAGAAAATGAAACAATTTCATTTCTTATCAATCAGGAAATTGCAGAGCATGAGACAGGATGGAAGACAATTCAACCACCGGAGACAAGGTTATCAAAGGGTTTAGCTGGTCAGTGAAAAGCCTCCGTGGTTTTTCTGTGTCAAACTATTCCTTTAAAGAGCCTCCAGGTGCCTCAAAGTTGTCAGTCAAGAGCTTAGCTGAACAGGAGTTGAGAATGCTGCTCAGCCAGGAGATAAATAAGAGGGATCTAGAGTCAAACAGCAGAAGGTTCATGATAGAAAGAGGTGGAGAACCACTTGGCCCACAGAGGGGACTGTAGTGATGTCACACAGAGTGCAAGAGACATCAAGTGACTTAGCTTCGTTTAAGGAAGCATTGTCACATAATCCAAAAGGATCTCCACATTTTAGGCTCTTACAGAAATAAAGATAATAGCACTAGAATTTGTTTTCAACTCTATATGGAAATACATCTTTTTTTCCCCCTCCCTTGGCTAAGAAGTAGTAAGACCCTATGTGATTGCAGAATAAGGAAAAAACATAGTATAAAAAGAAAAGACATAACAATAGTAAAGAGAATAAAAGCATATGAAAGCAACTAAATTACAGCATGAGAACAAAGCCTGTGAAAATTTCAAAATATTTTAGAGTGAAAAGTTAGAAAAATAGGGCCCACCTCTAGGATACCAACTTTGCTCTTGCTAACTTCCCCTTCTCTTTTCTGAATTAAAAAGAAGGGGGGCGGGGATTTGGGATGCCTGAGTGGCTCAGTGGTTGAGCACCTGCCTTTGGCTCAGGTCATGATCTCAGAGTCCCAGGATCAAATCCTACATCGGGCTCTCTGCAGGGAGCCTGCCTTTCTCTGCAACTCTCGTGAATAAATAAATAAAATCTTTTTAAAAAAAGGCATCTACATTCATAATAACAAGGATGCTAGGGCACGGTGAATTAAATTGTTTGTCTAAATTTCTCATTCCCTTCATTTACTCATGATGAGAGTGGCAACACAGCACCAGGTCCTCATGTTCTCAAGGCGGGTGAACTGTACTTCCCCGGGATTTGCTTTGGCCAATGAGACTTAGCAGATGTGACATGAGCAGGGGGTGAGACACGTTTGTACAGATGGGTCACCCTCTTGCTCTTCTTCAGTCTCCTTGAGAAGATCATACGTGATGGTTGTTGGTCCCAGAACATGGAGCAGAGTGAACCCAACACCCTGGTCCCCAGCCCAGCTAAGTCCAGCCCAGAGCAAGCATCCCCCAGCTGACCTCCAGACACAGGAGCAAGAAAGCTCTCTTCCCATTCTATGCCACAGGGAATTGAAATTGTCAGAGAGGAAAATGGAAGGATACCCCATCTGTCTGGCCTGTTCAGCAAGTCTCAGTTTCTCTCTGTTGCCCAGTAAAGTATTAATCGTGTCTCCTTTCACTCGCAGGTTATGAGCATCATAATAACAAGTATTTAGCTACATAGGATAATTCCTAAAAAGTTTGTATTTACATATTATCTTTGAATCTTGCTTCTTTTCTATTTCCTACTGTGTCTGATGGATGTCTGTTTCCCACTCTCGGCTTCCTGCACCCTGTCCCATGCCTTCCACCCAATAGAGGCCTGCAAGAGCCCCCCAAACCAGTCAATGCTCCTAGCGTTAGCCTCTCTTCAAATGGTACCCTCCTGGCATCATCTTCCTTTCTTTTCCCTCTTAGGTACCTTGACCTATTTGGGGGTATTTTTTTTCCCCATTCAATTATATCACTTCTATTTCCTAATGCCTGCAGTGCCAGGAAAAGCTGTCAGTGAAAGCTCCATTATAGTCTAGTCTGCACCATCCACCCAGCTCACCACAAGGCAGCCATCTGGCTGTTCTTTCATCTCCTCTAAAATACCAGAGGCAGCAGGAGGCGCTCTGGGTGCAAATTTCAGAAGACACTCTTGGGAGCAAACATCTTCCCACTCTGAAACGTGTGCACTTTCCTGGGCTGGACTGCTCTTTACCTGGCTAATCCCCACAACCTTTTCAGAGCTCGACTAAAACCTACTTCCTTGTAAAGCTCTTCCCTGACAAAAGGCAGGCACCCAACGCTACTTATTGAAGAGAGGCATAGAAACATTAGCCAATACATGATTGAGAACTGAAAGCAAGGTGTGACTCCTGTATTCACTCAGTGCCTGACACATTTCTGCATTTCAGAATGACCTCATCTGTAAGATCAGAGGGTTGAGCTATGAGATTTCCTGGGTTCTTTGTAGCTTAAAATAATAGTATTCTGTGATAAACTTTGGTTTATGAGGCTGGGACATTTTGGCCAGCCTATTTTTGGGGAAGGAATAGCAAGGAGAAAGGTGTGGATGATAGAAAGTTGGGGGGGGGGGTGTGCAGCCCAGGTGGTTCAGTGGTTTAGTACCGCCTTTAGCCCAGGGCGTGATCCTGGAGACCCAGGATCGAGTCCCATGTTGGGTTCCCTGCATGGGGCCTGCTTCTCCCTCTGCCTGTGTCATCTCTGCCTCTCTCTCTTTCTCTCTCTGTCTCTGTGTGTCTCATGAATAAATAAATAAAATCTTTAAAAAAAAGTAAGTGGAGAGGCATATGAGTACCCTGAATTAACTAGGATGAGTTACACAGCAGTGGGCTATATTTATCATATGATCTGAAGTAAATAACAACAAAAAGTAGATTTCCAGACTCTTTCTTTCTACACCCCTCCCCCCCCCATACAACTTCCAACATCAGTTACCTCTGAGCTACTTGTTAGCTGCTACAATTCTCTCTTCTGGTCCTCAGACACTCAAGTATGTTGTGTCAGATAACTCAATCATCTTTTGGATCACTTACTTGCATTTATAATGAATGGGTCCATATCTGGCTTCCCAGTTACACAGTGTGTTCTAGGATAGCAGAGACTCAGTGCTGCAGCCCTGATCCCTGGGACAGTAATTCAGACACTATCAGAAGTTCATCACCTATGAAATGGTCTAACCCAAGATGCTTCATCGGAACCTACCCATGGAGAATTGATCAGATAAATCCAGAAGGTGGAACATTTTACCAGGGTTTCCTCTGGAATTCTAGGCCATGTCTAACATTCTAAGTTGCTGGTTTCTATAGTGTGGTGGGTGTCTTCCATGAATTTTGAGCTCTTTTAAAACTCTGGAGAGTGTGGAATACCAGCATAAAGGCAGTGACTCTTACCTGTACATGTATATGAATTTTGTCGAGTGGGAGCACAACTGATTTTCCCTCCTCAGCCCAAAGAAGCCATATATTTGCATGTATTAAATTCATTTCAGTATTCACAATTGCTTTTGCATGTTTCTGCTGTTTGGATTCTCCTCTGAATGGGTTTCGAATATTTTACTGGTTCTGTCCTTAATTAATGAGTTAAATAAAAATCTTTGACATGTATCCATTTTATGTTTGTATGGAAGTCATTACTTAATGTGTTTTTAAAATGACCATAACAGTTTTGGCTGTCATCCACCAAGACGTAATTAATTTATGGGACAGGGAAGGTAAACTATATAGATGAAGAAATGTCCCTCCTGGGAAGTGTGAGCCCTAGCATGACTTTTCTTCACTTCCAAAGTGAAGCCTAAATGGCAAAAGAAATAGATTTTTAACTTTGCTGACTCTGTTTCTCTCATAATTTTTCTTTTCTGCAGATTCTGGTTTTTTCTTTTTTTCTTTCTAGTTTGTGAGTGTCCAGTAAGTTATTATCCTGGGGTGGCATCAATGATTGAGAATGTGGTTTTATAGTCTGAACACATGGGTGATTTGTGGAGAGATGACAGAGATCCATTCCCTTTTGGGTGACAGATGACAAAGAATGGTTCTGCTTTTGTCTATTTTGATCCCAAACTAATCAAGAGGTTTGTGCCCACTGGAAAGAACAGCTCTTTGATATCTAGACCAACATTTTCTGGTGTTTCTCGGTTTCCTCCTGACACACAGTTAAAGTTGCAAAACTGAAGTCTAACTTCTCTGGGTGTTGGGAAAGTCTTTACCTTTCAGTGTGAGAGTGTGAAATGTTTGCCTAATTCCAGAAAGCATTAATGAGGTAGGTGATAAAATCTTTTAAATTAAAGGAGTTCTGTTCAGATTATCTCTATAATGATAAATAAATACAAATATCAACTGAAATTTTTAATATCTCCAGAGAAGAAACTAACCTTATACTTTAAATGTGCTACATTAGTTTTTTCCTTACAAAAATTAATTCATGTCATTATATATTTGTCCAAACCAATGGGATGTATAACACTGAGAGTGAATCCTAATATAAACTATGACTGTGGGGGATCCCTGGGTGGCGCAGCGGTTTAGCGCCTGCCTTTGGCCCAGGGCGCGATCCTGGAGACCCGGGATCGAATCCCACGTCGGGCTCCCAGTGCATGGAGCCTGCTTCTCCCTCTGCCTGTGTCTCTGCCTCTCTCTCTCTCTCTCACTGTGTGCCTATCATAAAAAAAAAAAAAAAATTAAACTATGACTGTGGGATATTATGATGTGTCAGTATAGGTTCATCAATTGTAATAAATGTATCACTCTGGTGGGGGACTTTGATAGTGAGAAGGCTGTGTATGTGTAGGTACAGAGGATCTACATGAAATCTTTTTGCTTTCATTTCAATTTTGCTATGGACCTATACTAATGTTTTGAAAAGTTCAGATTTTTTTTCTTAATTTATCACTATTCCTTATAAAGCGAGCATATATTTTATTTCATTTCATGTGGGTTTGTATTTCCTATCCTATGTACTGTCCTATTCAAATAAACTAATATTACTCCTAAATAATGTTTAAGATTATGAAAAATGTTTGTGTTCATTGAATAACTATTTTGATATACGTTTTATTTTGATCATAATTACACTTTGTAGAATATAAGCTTAAAGATAATTTGCAAGATCTTTAGGTAACTTGCAACCCTGGACTAATATTAAATTGTTTATTAAGATATTGTTGGATGCTCAGAAAATTTCAAAGGAGGATGGACAAAATAGTGAAACATTAACTGTTAGGCAAAACTCAACCATACACTCTCCACCCAGCTCTATCAACTATTAACATTTTGTTTTATTGAATTTATCCTCTTCTTTTTCTTCCCCTATACTTACACACAGACACTGTTTTTTTTTCCTATGCCTTTTGGAAGTAATTTGCAGATATTGTGATACTTAACACTTCAGCATAAATGGCCCAAGAATAACTTCATTATTCTGCACCATGAAACCATTTTTACCCTTAACTTTTTAAAATGTTAATTCCAGTTAGCTAATATATAGTATTATATTAGTTTCAGGTGAACAATACAGTGATTCAACACTTCCATACACCACTCAGTGCTTATCAGGCAGGACAAGTGCTCTCCTTAACACCCTTCACCTCCCTATTCCCCCCACCCCACACCCTTCTTGCAACCATCAGTTTGTTCTCTAGAGTTAAAATTATGTTTCTTGGGTTTTCTCTCTCTTTTTTCCTCTGTCTTGTTTCTTAAATTCCACATATGAGTAAGATCATACAGTATTTGTCTTTCTCTGTATTTGCTCAGACTAATACTCTCCAGCTCTATCCATTGTGTTGCAAATGGCAAGATTTCATTCTTTTTAATGGCTGAGTAATATTCCACTATATCCATATGTTTATCTATCTATCTATCATCTATCTATCTATACACACACACATAAATACATACACTGCATATTGTTTATTTTCTTTATCCATTCATCAGTTGATGGACACTTGGGCTACTTCCATAGTTTGGCTATTGACATCCCAAAGTAAAATTAAGTCACTGAAATAAAATAATTTTACCTAAAATGTAATTCCCACTAAAAATTTCCCCTTTGTTCCCAAATTACCTTTAATACTGCCCATTTATTTTTTTCAATGCAGTTTCCAAATAATCCTAGATTGAAGTTGTTTGATGTTTCTTTTTTGTCTTTTCAAAATCAAGAACAATCCCTTAATATTATTGACTTCTTTAAATTGTTAATAGTATAATATTTTTAAAAGGAGAAAGTCATGATTCTCATAAAAATATAAAAAAGTGTCAAAGATTTTATTTTATTTATTAATCTTTAAGAGGACATTAAGATGTTAAGAACCAGTTCATAGGAGAACCCAAAGAGCAGCCACACACAGAAAGTAGGAATGTTGAAATGTACAAGGAGTGACTAAATATATCCAAGAAATTTGGGTTATAGGTATGACCCCAAGAAGCTACAGTTAGCCTTGCAGATATTAATAGATATAATATGGGCTTTTTTGTGGGGAGGAAGGGACAAAATCCATTTGTATATCTCTATAGACAAAAATAATTCACAATTTCTAGGTTTTTAAAAGAACTCAAGCACAATAAAACCACCACAGAGCATCCCATAAAACTAGCATTCCATAAAACACCCATATATACAGATAGTAGATATAGATATAGATATAAATATAGATATAGATATATCAAATCTAGTGCCATACCATAGGTGTAACTACAAAAGCCATCAAATTACTTCTGTTTGGAAGCTCTCATAAGGTGTTTCACACTGGATTTTAAAATATTATTGGCTATTCTTTGACTGTAAAACTAAGCTCAAGATTCTCCCCACCAAATAATGCCTTCAGAACTCAGAAATTTGGGTGAATTCTTTCTGGAAGTACTGGAAATTTGCTAAGCTTGCCAGGAATGGGTCTGTATTTCTACCTATAAGACTGCAGTCCTATAAACCAGGTGACAATACAATCTTCTTGGGAGTGTTAGGTGCTCACATAGAGTCGACAACTGTTCCTTAAAAGCAGATTTTTTCAGTTTTGATTAAATAAGAATCATTCTCAAATATATTTCAGATTGTTTTTGGTGGTATACTTCATTTATCCAATTATATTTTGGTAAAAAGGAGTACAAATCTTTATCCCATCTCTGCAAACTATTATATGGACATGAAAAGTAAGGAAGTTTAGTAAGATAATCTGAATTTGAGAGTGGCAGTAAAAAATCAGATATTATTTTGAAAAGTTTTATTTTGGCATAGACTCTACTAGATGTTTGTACATAACAGTAAGAAGAAGAGAAATGGCTTTGTCAAATATTCAGAAAACTGAATATGACAACAACAATATTGCAAACAAATAATGGAAATAAAATTTTCTTCATCAGTTCATTCAATCATAAGGAATTGAATCTTGGATTAGCAATCTGATTTCATTTGAATGAGTCCTGTAAATCCTGACTCAGTCCATTGATATATCTGAAATCTGTCTAAGCACTGTGAGCTCAAAAACATATAACCAAGAGACAATTATTTGAACCATGACTAGTTTATAGACTCTGACAACATACACGTTCTTTTTATATTTCTCAAATGCTCAACTAGTTTATTGCTTTATGTTCCTCTGTTCCAGTCTGTTCTAGGAAAGCATAAGGCAATTCAGTTCATGAACATCAGTTAATCATCATCCCAGAGCTCCAAGAAGAGTCAGAAAGTAACAATTCTAAAATCAGAAAGTCTATATTACATGTAACAAGAAGGGCAAGTTCCATCTTGCACTATACCTGTGCACTAAAAATGCAGTTTCTGCAACATCTTAGAGCTGTTTCTATATAACAAAACTAAATTTGGTGTTCTTGTTTCCCAAATACATTAAACTGTCCCTGCATAGGCCAAGAAATTCATCCAGGCTATCTTGTTTGGTCATGTAATACTATTACTGACAGGACAGACCTGGAAGAGGTCACTATCTGGATATAGATGTTGACAGAGATCATAATAAAGGGATGTAATATGGAAGAAAGGGCATACAAAAATTGATGGATCTACCATTTTAAGACGAGAGAAATGCATTATTTTTTTAAAGATATATTTATGTAAGAGACTGAGAGAGAGCGAGAGCGCGCGTGCACTAGGGAGAGCATGAGTATGCGAGGAGGGGCAGAGAGAGAGAGAAAGAATCTTAAGCAGGTTCCATGCCCAGGGCAGGGCCCAACACAGAGCTCAATCTCACCCCTCTGAGATCATAACCTGAGCTGAAATCAAGAATCAGACACTCAACCAGCTGAGCCCCTCAAGCACCCCAAAATTGCATTATTAATACACAAACATTTTAATTTTGGTTCAAATTTTTAGTTAAATATTTTGTTTAAAAATATCTTCATGAAGACATGAGAGTATATACAAGTAGACAAAACAAAACAAAAAAACAAAACAAAGATACATCCCTATAAATCACAGACAATTGACATATGGCCCTTGAGTTACCACACTCACTGGAGCACATTTGCAGTCCTTACAAATACAGATTTTCTTCAGTGAAGCAACAATAAGGATCTCTGGGGAAAGGTCGAGTATTTCACGGCTGCTCTTGCCAAAAAACTCATTTGAACTAAAGGCATTTAAAACTGCTTCATTTGTTGCAAGGTTTTGTTCTTAGATGCTTCCTTTTTATTTTCCAATTCAAATATAGTGCAAGACCCCAGAATTGCAAATTGCTCTCATTGTATTTATTCAAAATGGAAAAACTCAAGAGACTTGATCAAGAAATACGAACACCTTTATGGAGACAAAGTAAGTGAGAGAAGACTGTTGATACCATTTATTTGCCAATATAAAGATGGAAACCCCAATCTAAGATTAAGGACAGGAAAAGCTTATATTGAATACCTGTAATTGAATAATACAGCATGCATTTCTTTATCAGATAGCAAAAAAAATAGCCGGAGTATTCACCAGGAGGCATTTTGAGGGTACAAATTTAAATTAGACATTTGCAATGATGATGATGAGTGAAGATTGTTTTCTTTTAAGACACATTCAGGGAAGAAAAGAAATCTTTATTCTTATCTGTGTCATAAATGGCACTTTTTGCCACAGAGCTGCTACTTACTTCTAGAATCAGCTCAAATGCCATCAAACTTTTTTTTTTAATGTCTTCTTAAGGCAAAAAGTATTTTAATTTAGTTTTAAGATATTTTAGGCTTATTAACCTCAACAGTGAACTTGAAGATTTTCCATTAAATTCACTGTTCATCAGCCTATTACAGACTTAGTACAATTCTGCTCCAATATCTTGCCTCTTTTACAAACGTGGCAGTAGGTAGAAAACGATTTGGTCAAATTAATTTAAAAAAATAAATAAATAAAAAAGAAGAGGCTACAGAACTATTTGATGTCATTATCAAATGTCACTGATACACTTTACCCCCCAAGATTGGTGCTAGCAGAGGGGGACAATGCTATTACTTGTCATTTATTTATTTTTATCTACTTCATTTTTGGCAAATGCACAAATGACTAAGTATCTTTTTGATATGGAAAGTGATACATGGATAATGTATTTTGAAGAATGTAACTGTTAGCTCAAAAACTACCATTTAATGCTTTTAAAGAGTTTCTCAGGAAGTAACAACGGAAAGTACAGATTTCTCAGACTGCGAGGAGAATGAAAGTCATTATTGCATTTTATCCCACCTTCTCCACCATGTTCTATAAGAGCCATCATCTGTGTTTTGATAGAATTTCAAGATATTGTCCCTAAAACCCTGCAACTGGAGGCTTAGGAGATCTGATAACCTGACAAAGGGCTGGGAAGATTTTACCAGGATAACCAGTGGCCTCTTTCAACCTCAGGCCTTGACCATGCTTCCTCCCTGCAAAACCTGCACGTTCTGGATGCTAACTACTCAGGAGCTACTGTTTCTCCTTGTTGCTCAGTTGCTGTCTCCTTTCTGTCCTGTCCACTCCTTGGGGTCACTGCAGACTCTCAAGAGTTAAGTTTCAGCCTCATCTGTGTGTTCTCTCCACTTTGCAGGGGTGCAGACTGAATGTCTCTCCTTGGAGTCAAGCACAGTGCCCAGAGGGATATCACTGAGGCCTTTAGAGAAAAGGAGAAAGGAGTCTGTCCAAAATGCTTGCCTCATGACTCCTTATAAAGCAAAGGACAGAGTCACATGATTGGTTTTATCAATGCTAAGAAGCTTACCTTAGAGGGTAAGCTTTCTTTCTCTGCCAGGCAGAGACTTTGAAGGGTTCATTTTTCCTGGATCCCCATGACCCAGTTAATGCCATAGAGAACACAGAATACGTGCTGTATTTACAAACTTCAAAGGAAATTAGCTATTTACATTTGTTTTTCTGTAGGAAAGAGAAACATGTTTCCTATTTGATCTTTGATCCTCAAGTTATATATGAAGATGATTAAATTTGTCTGTGTTGTCAGTGTGATCCACTCAGAGTTGAGAACTATAAGAGTGGAAAATATCAAGATTGACTTTAAAGCCTCAGGAATACAAATGATTTTTTTTTTTTAATGTTAAATGAGAAGCTGAAATAGGGAGAGGAAACCGGAGTTGTTGAAGGCCCAATCAGGATATGTTTTTCCACATAAGAATCAGAAGTAATGAGCATCTCGTTACTTACATACAGAAATAAATTATTTCGTTTGTCCTAGCAAGGTAAGGGAAAAAAAAAATACATCACCATCAAAGCCCTTCAATATAGTCGGCTAACATGTAGATCCCATGGCATGAGTAAGCAAAGATCCTAGATGTCCAGGATGATGGAATAAAATGAAATACCAACTCTCATTTACCTGAAATTTTTTCCTGCTCTTAGAATCAGACCTGATGATGTCCCGTTAGGTATGAGGGTCCCTGGTTAGAGAGGTATGAGAGCCCAAGTTCAAAGACAAGGTCCAGCACCAGAGAAATCACTGCAATCTATCAAGGTCAGAAATGGAGAGACTGACTTACCCCCACTCTGAGTTCTCAGTGACCAAAGCCACTGAGGAGTTTAATAACACATTCTCTCAGTGGGGGATCAGGGTCGGGGGTGGGGGGTGGGGAGGTTGTTGGGGTGCAGCCTGATTTGTAGAACTTGCTGATCTCTATGCTGCATGGCCTATTTCAATATTTTTTTTCAACTTTTATTTATTTATGATAGTCACAGAGAGAGAGAGAGAGAGAGAGAGAGAGGCAGAGACACAGGCAGAGGAAGAAGCAGGCTCCATGCACCGGGAGCCCGATGTGGGATTCGATCCCGGGTCCCCAGGATCGCGCCCTGGGCCAAAGGCAGGCACCAAACCGCTGCGCCACCCAGGGATCCCATGCATGGCCTATTTCAAGCTGCCAGCCTGAAGCCACAAAACCAGAGCTGGCCAGAGATGCCCAGTAGCCTGTTCTACAGCATTTCCATCATCTGGATGTTGCAGGTGCCACTAACCCCAAACAGATAGGTAACAGCAAAATGTAAGAAGAGCGTCACTAAATGATGAGGGAGAGTACTTGGCTACCTTTTAAAAATATAATTTACTGGGACACCCAATTGGCTCAGCAGTTTAGTGCTGCCTTCGGCCCAGGGTGTGATCCTGGGGTCCTGGGATCAAGTCCCGCATCGGGCTCCCTGCAGGGAGCCTGCTTCTCCCTCTGCCTGTGTCTCTGCCTCTCTCTCTCTGTGTCTCTCATGAATAAATAAATAAAATCTTTATATATATATATAATTGACTGAGTTGCAAGTATAAGATACAATTTTTAAACTAATTATGTTTAACAGCTGGTTCCTGAAGTTCCTGAAAAGGTGCCAAGGGATTCCTGCCAATCCTTGGGCCACCAGGGCTCAGCATCCGCCACGGCTCTCCCTGACATCTCATGGCTCCCCCTGCCTTTGCTCTGGCCACTGTGGGGCTGTAATGAGATGAAGGCTGGGCTCTCCGTGAAGCAGGAATGCACACTCCACCATTGTCCACAACACCAGCCAACAGCAGAACTCAGAAAGACTGTGTTCGAGTTTCATCAGCTCTTCCCGGTCAGAAATGACAGTGGTGGGGGTGGTGGGGGTGCCTGGGTGGCTCCTTGGGTTAAGCACTCGACTTTTGATTTCAGCTCAGGTCATGATCTCAGGGTCATGGGATTGAGTCCTGCATCAGGCTCCGTGCTCAGGGCAGAGTCTGTTTCTCCCTCTCCCTCTGCCTGTCCCCCTGCTCGCTCACTCTCTCTCCAAAATAAATAAATCTAAAAAAAAAAAAAAAAAAAAAAAAGAAGAAGAAGAAGAAAGAAACAAATGACAGTGGTTTCCTGCTCTTCCCCCCAATTCCTGACCCTACTTAAAAGCTTTAGCTCCTGCTTCCTTCCTTCCTTAGTTTCTTCCTGGGGAGTTGTTCCCTCAAGCGCACTGAATGATCTTCCACCAGGGTCCCTTCAGATTGTTCAGTGACTGAGATTCCACCTTGTGTACAACTGTCAGGTTGGGCTGACTTGGTGTGCAGATCTCAGGTTCGGGGAAGTCAGAACTGCAAGTAATGGCATCTCTCTTGGTTCGTAATACGTCTGTGTCGCCATTCCCATTATTCAGTAGCTTGAACTTCCTTTCTCACTCATTAGTAAATTATGATACAGCGTTTATGGCTCTCTATGAGAATTATTGTTTCAGTTTAAGCCAAGTATAACCTATAAAAAAGCTGCCTGGATTCTAATTAACGGTGTATCAGACTGTTCTCTTTGAATTAGCACAATCATTGTTCCATCTGGTTTTCTTCCCTCCATCCTCCTGCCTCTCTCCAAAGCCACCATGCCAACGGCTCTTCCCAAGCTCAGCTAAGAAAATATATCTCCCTGCCCCCAGACCTTCAGCAGCTCCCATTACACACCAGATAAGCTCCCTATGATGCATCCAAAGCTTTTCCCAACTTGAATTAACCTTTTATCCTCAGTTTCTCTGCCATATATACCAAATTCCAATAGAGTCAGATTACATGCCAATCCATAAATATTTCCTATTTCCACATCTCTGCCCATCCTTTCCATCATGTGCACTGTTCTTCTCTTCACCTCCACCTGTCAAAGTCCTGCCTGGACTTCAAGGTTCAGATGCAATCACACATCCCCTCTGAGCTAGAAATGAGAGACTCCCCCTTTTGTAGTACCGGAAATACGCTTGCACTCACAACACTGGTCACGTGCAGATTTTAAGCTCCCTGAGTGAATGAGCCCTTTCTTGCCATTTTTGTATGTTCCACCATTTGGCCAAGTACCTAGAAATAGTTTTTAAATTTCTGTATATTATTCTTCCTCTAAATTCCTTATGGTGATGACAAATTCCCTAGGAAAAGACCTGGCTTTTATTATTCTTCTTATCTTGTACAGTACTTAGGATTTACTTAGTTCTCAACAAATAGTTGTTAGCCAAACAAGCTCAAATGGCCAGTTTTCCCCTGAAAATTAAGTAGAAGTTTTGTCCATCTCAGAGACTTCAGAATATTCTCAGTATTTCAATAAAGGGCAGTGGCTGAGCATCCATAACATGCCCTTAAGGACTCCAATAGCTAGAGATAATTAAGCTTGTTTAGTAGGCTGTGGAGGGGTTTTTAATTTAGTTACCTAGAGCAGCTATTAGGCAAAATGACATTTTGGTTCAGAATCCTTAAGAGGAATGCAGATAACAATAAATACTGTTATTATTGAAATACATATATGTATTTTAAGAGACAAACCTTAGTCTGCTTGACCCTACAGAATTTGAAAATGCATATTTCAAAGCAGTAATGGTGATACTGATGAAACATTCAAATAGTGACTTCTGAGAACCAGCAAAACACATACTGGTCTGGTCAGTGCGATCTTAGGACTCAGTTCTTTTTATGATTTAGGAAATCTACACCTATGGGAACCTGGATGGCTCAGTGGTTGAGTGTCTGCCTTTGGCTCAGGGTGTGATCCCGGGGTCCTGGGATTGAGTCCCACATTGGGCTCCCCACAGGGAGCCTGCTTCTCCCTCTGCCTGTGTGTCTCTGCCTTTCTCTATGAGTCTCTCATGAATAAATAAAATCTTTAAAAAAAGAAAATCAACTCCTAGAAATGCTTCAGAAACACTGTCAAAGCTTGTAAAGACATATGTGCACTGTTGTTACATTGGAGAAGGAAAACAAGTAAGCAACCTTAATGTCTACAAACAGAGCAAAGTTAAGTAAATTAGAGTACAGTGGCACACTGCAGCCATAATAAAAGATTAGGTGTGTCTATAGGCACTTGTCTAACAGGCTGACCATAATATATTATTAAATGTAAAAACATGTTGCCAAAAAATGGAAAAAAATCTGAATTGTTGACAATACTATGCACGCTGTCATATAATTAAAAGTAATATCCTATGTGTGCATTTATGAACATCCACACATACACATATGTGTAAATTTGAGCATGTGTTTATGCATGTGCTCACATGCTTGTATATATGTGTATCAAGGTTTATACTTAATGCTTATATGTGAAATATATATATATATTGTGTGTATATACATTTACATATTTTTATAGATTTTTAAATATCAGCATGGATGAAAACGTGTAGAAAGATTTGGGAAGTTTTTTAAATAATGAACTCTTGGTGTAGGCCTAAAGGAAAGAAGGGTGAAATTTTACTTTTCTCACTTAGAAATGCAAAAAACAAAGGAAAGTTTAGGAGTTCAACATTGTATTTATTTTGGGGCCTGTCCCAATTTATGAATCAAACTCACAATACACCTGAGGCCTTCCCCTAAGAATGGCCGTTCTTTCTCCACCCTGGGACTCTGCTGTTTACAATGGCTTAGAATTCAGCTATGTGCATGATGGACTGAAGCAGGTGTCCTCATCTCCATGAGCAGCAGCATGAGCACCCCATCCCACGCACCCTTCCTTCACACCTGCCTGGCCCTGGAGGCCCATGGGAATGAGTTCTGGAGGCAAACAACGTCCTGGGGACTCCGTCCATGCTCATCTCCTTGAACCTGTCATGGGAAATACCATGAGCATGTGACACTGATAAAATGTTCTACTACTCAGATGCCTGTCATGGAACTAGATCTTGAATTCACTTGTTAAATAGGCCACTGTTATTGATTTACAAGAACAAAAGAAAGTTCTTTTTTTCTTCTTTTTTTTTTAAGAGACAGAGTTATAGCATGGTTACTCAGTTTTAAAAGGGTATTTTTCACATCAAAAGATGATTTAATATAGAATTACTTTTTAAATGAGCTGCCTTAGTACATTTAAAATGTACTTTGATTTACAAATACTTGACTTAGCCTCACATACTAAATAATACTTAAATGTACCACACGCACTTTCCCCTTGGATTGGAGTTTGAAAGCAAACCCAAGGCACATTTTTCTTTGCCAGTCTCTTAAAACATATTTTGGGCTAAGAATATCTGTTTTCTGTTTTCTTACTGTGCATCTCAAGATGCAATTTCTATAACAGCTCCCACCAAGTATTTTAGATCTTCATGCTGGATTCTTTTAGCCATTCATTCAGCAGATATTTATTAAATCCCTACTTCCTGCCAGTGGCTCTAGTTATGTGCTGGGCTACAGACACAGTTCAAACTAGTGAGGGCAGAAGACTCCAGTCTGATAAGGTCACAAGTAAAAGGAGAATATCACATTGCGTCGTCTACATGAAGAGGGTAAGGAAGAAGGCGAGGTATGGGTGGCAGGCCAGAGATGGCAGGACCAGGAGCTCTTCTCTGTGGAAGGGATGTGAAGCAGAGGCCTGAGGAGCTGGATGTGAGATGTGTAATGAGATATGCAAAGGCCCTGAGGTGCAGAAAGGTTTGGAGCATCAGTTTGGAAGCGGGAATAAAGCCTGTGTCTGGAGCACAGAGATTAAGGATCCAGACAAAGGAGTGGAGGTGAGGTGGACATGAATGCATGTCAACAAAAACATGTCTGTGTATGGCTGCCATTTCAACTTGGACCTTTCTGGCAGTTAGTTCCTATTCACCTGATGGGCCTGTAGTTCTCTGCATATGCTCTTAGGTTTATAGTATTAAAAAGTCACATAAAGGAGTGCCTGGGTGGCTCAGTCAAGCATCTGCCTTCGGCTCAGGTCATGATCTTGGGGTCCTGGGATGGAGCCCCACATCGGGCTCCCTGCTCAGTGGGGAGCCTGCTTCTCCCTCTCCCCCTGCTTTCCCCCGTTTGTGCTCTCCCACTCTCTCTGTCAAATAAATAAATAAATAAATAAATAAATAAATAAATAAATAAATAAACAAACAAATAAATAAAATCTTTCAAAAAAAAAAAAAAGTCACATAAAGCTCTTTGTGAACTTGCCCCAGAATTCCAACCAAAGTGCAGTTCCCTAGTTCCTACTGGAAGGATGTATTTTACCAGGAGGCAGCAGGGAAGGAGGACCAAAGAGGAACTGTCTGCACAGTAGGAGGGGATCTGATGGAGCACTCTGGGTTCCAGGCAGCTTGGGGTTGGGTTTCAGCTGAGGCGTTTGTGTCAGGCCTAATCCTCACAACACAATGGGGAAGTCCTGCTCCCCACCCACAGCCACCAGAATGCTCTTCTTAAAAATAAAATGGGAGGCACCTGGGTGGCTCAGTGATTGAGCATCTGCCTTCGGTTCAGGTCATGATCCCAGGGTCCTGGGATAAAGTTCCACATCCGGCTCCCCACAGGGAGCCTGCTTCTCCCTCTGCCTGTGTTTCTGCCTCTCCCTCTGTCTCTCATGAACAAATAAATAAAATCTCATAACAAAACAAAAAAAGGGCTATTACATTCTCCTGGCTTAACAACTCCAATGACTCCTCAGTGACTGATAAAGAAACAACTCCTCGGCAGGACTTACAAGGCCCTTTACAAGTGGGTCCCCAAATTCTCTTCTTATACTGCCCCCTTTTACTTTGCTGGGGTCAAACCCCAGTTTACTTCACTTCCCATCTGGGCTGACACAGCCCAGTCTCTGTGATGGGGCAGATGGTACCCCTCTCCTAAGAATGACTAACCAACTCCATTGCATGGTAACGTACTGCTAATCCGACAAGACAGCTCGCCATCTCTACCTTCTGAGTCATAGCTTTCGGAGGGCAGCTCATGACACAGAGGAAAATAGAGGGCTCATATCTGGTTAGCCAGGTCAGCCCCACCTGCCTGGCAGTCAGCAGGTGACAAGATGTTGGTGCCAGATGTTCCTTATGGCCAAGATCTTTCTAAAGCCCCCCTCATTAGGCAAAGTTGTGTGTTGGGGGGCAGAAGTGGAAATTAGGAGAAGCCTAGAGGTGAAGAAAGCAGCATGTGCTAAGTTCCTGTGGCAAGAGGGAGCACAGTTTGCTCAGAGGACTAGAGGAAGACCAGAGCTCTGGAATGTAGACAGTGAGTTAGGTAAGAGGAAGACAGCAGAAGGGGCTCTGATTAGGTTTCTGAGGGGTATAACTATCTTTTTTTTTTTTTTAATTAAACGTAACTGGGCAGGTGGTTGATCAGTATCCATGTGGCATTGCAATACACAACAGAGAAAACCCCAATGGCCCCAATCATATATGAAATATCAAATTGGTTCTATCTTTACAATAGTTAAAATAAAAAAAAAATGGTGACAGCCCAAAATATAGCAGGGCATCCTGAACAAAAAAATTGTTCCTGGACTATGAGGTCACTCCATCTGTGGTGGAGACATGTGGACTGGGGGCATCAGTGATTGGGGAGCATTTCCACATTGACCCAAAATGGAGTGTGATTTCAGTACAAAATAAAGGTGTGACAGAAACATCATAGAACATGTGACAGTTGTACTGGGTGTTCAGATACTAAAAGAACTGAGGTAGGGGCTAGGGGCAGGGGTTTCTGAAGGAAGAGCTGTGGGCTCCGATGCTAAAACAGGAATGTGAATGGCTGGTGTGTCCCAGGGGCATCAAGGAGACCTGCCTATTTGGAAGAAAGGGGAAAAGGGGAATTGTTAAGAAATTAGATTAAGGGGAAAAAGGCCAAAGAGGAAAGGTATAGGAGTTGAAAATAATCAGCCTAAGAAGAAGGTTAAGGGGTGATTTAAAAATTTGTTCTTAAGAATCTATGAATAGGGTTTTCAAATTACTATTACTTGAAGTTATTATAGGCAGGACTTGGCTTGGAGGAAATTAAAAATTTCTTGATAATTAAAATATGAAATAGTATGGTAAAAGAAGATGGAGATCTCTGAGTCTGTCTTAATTAGCTGCTAAAAATAGATGTTTCTAAAAGTCCTGTTTCCTTTCTAGGCCATTCAACATTCTTGAGAAGCACTTTTAATCTCTGTAATGTGCTAATTGTTTCTAATGGCCTGTAAACAAACTCCCTAAACTATTAACCTTCTCTCTTTAGCCGGAGATTCAGGAAATTAGTCTTTGAAAGACAAGTCCCCAGCAGGTTGCCCACGGGGTGGGGGTGGGGGTTCCAAAGTAGAGACACTGTCATTTTGTTTGGAGGGGACTCAAAGTCAAATCAGAGCTTCAAATTTGTGATGTGGAATAGATAATCCAAAACCTTTAAAAATAAGGTGGTAGGGGGTAGGGAAAGACTCCTCTCTTAGGTCAATTTAGTTGTATTCCTATGTACACAGGGAGAAAGAGAATAGCACCTCTCAAGCAGCTTTCAGACACAGAAATCTGAAATTCCAGGATCTTTCAAAACATTAAAACAATGCTCCCCAATTGACAAGAATGTTTAACCTTTTTGATCGTTGCAAATTAGAACTGATGCCATGTTGAAAATGGAGTTCTATTTATGCATGACTACCTGAGCTACCTGGATGTGTGTTGGGGAGGAGGGGGGAGGCAGAGGAGGTTCAAGTTGTTCCTATCTGTTATCTGCTTTAAAACATGAAAAAAATTTCATTTAATTTGTTCAGAACAAAGAATCAGAATAGCCAAAAAACTTTTACGAAAAAGATGGCCAATGCAAAGAGACTTTTCCAACTGTACTTTAAATTTTATTTAAAATTACTAGTAATTAAACTATGCTCTTGCCGCAGTGAGTGAGGAATGAACAGAAGTGGAAGCTCTTCCTGACAGAGGTCCGAACGAGATGCAAATGTTATCTGTGTGATTTCAGGTTATGACTCTATAACATTTCAAATCAATTGGTAAATGGGGTTGGAATAATTAATATAATAATGATAAAAATCATGGAAGTTGGATCTTTCAGCGTTCTTCAACACAGATACTTAGGAAGGAAAAAGAATAAAATGTTTTTAAAAAAAAATGGAATGGTAAAACCATGAGACTACAACACAGGTAAATCAGATTAATAACCCAGCATTGGCAAAGAAGTTCCCTTATAAGAGGGCTAAATAAATCAAAATCACTGTAGTCGGATACGTTAAAATTTAACACTTGCCATAGAAAGACACTCAAAACAGACAAACTAAAATAAATGGGGGAAATATCTACATTTATCATATATAGAGAAACGCACTAGCATTCTTGATATAAAGAAACCTTCCCCCCAAAATATATGTTTTTTTAAAGGGAAAATCACCGGATTGAAAACCCGGGGCCGGGGAGGTCAAAGCAAGTAATTCACAAAAGAACCAATACAAATAGCCAGTTGCCCAGGAAGCATGCTCACCGCCAGGGCAGCAGCGACGCACCAGACCATCACCATCACATCCCAGATGTATCGCTACACGCTGCTCAGCATCAGCCCCGGTGGTTCTGACACGGAGAGTTGCCAAGACAGGACAGTAAAAAGCATTCTGAGAACATGAGAAGACTAAGTATCAAAGTCAACAGGACAGGTTGTGACTCGGCATCGTGCACCCAGATCATTGGTCCCTGGATAAGGTCTTCCTTAGACCTATCAGCCATAACAAGGCATTGCGGAGCGTGCGTAGGAATGTAGGCTTTAGTACAAGGCCTGGGATTGAGACCCTAGTGTCACTTATCAGCTGGATGACATCGCATATGTTTCTGGACCTCCTCCCTCCAAGCCTCAGGTGACAGGTGAGTCCTGGGAACAGTAATGGTACTTGCCCCATGGGGAAAGGAGGCGATGCCTGGAAATGCACTTAGCACACACTACCTGTGAGAAGTTTGATCAGAAAAAGGTTTTTCACAGCCTGCTACGGTTCCAGCAGACTATGCGACTTAGTCATTGGGAATCTCAGATGGCCACGAGCAAGCAGCTCACATGTGGCTTCTCTAATCCATGGAGACATACGGATTCTACAAGTGTGGGCTGCAGTGCCGAGAAGTGTCTCGCTAGTTCCACTAAAGACTAGAAACCTGTTACAAGCCTGGCAAGGGCCAGGTTCACACCAGGATGCAATAATGCCACAGAGGCTCTGCCTTCGACATCACCGGTGTCATGGAGACCCACAGAAGAGTGAACTTGAAGGATGGTGAGATGCTCTTTGTCTGACCTCCTCCATTCTCCTTGCTTTCTAATTACCTACAGTGTGAACAAATTCTACAGTGATTCTAAAATCATACTGATGCATAACGGAGGGTTTTTCTTCCAGAATGAAAGTACTTGACTTCTGTAACTGTTTTACTAGAGAGCTGCATATTTGTTTCCAGTCTTCATGAACTTAGGAATTCACTTTCACAGTGGGGCATATAAAAAAAAAAAAAAAAAAAAAAAGGGGAAGCAACCAAAAACCCCCACAAAAACCCAATTAATATCATCAACTCAAAGGGTTGATGACATTAAGCCTGAAAGAGGTTTTTTTGAATATATTTAAAATACAGAACTAAATTACAGTTTGGTGTTTCAGGAAAATGACTTTGAGAATGACTTTATCTCCATACAACCAGCCTCAGCCTCTTCTTCACAGTGCATACTTTCCAATCGCTACTCTCACTGAGACCCACGCAGCATGTTTTCAGATGCAAGCTAAGCCCAGCTGTCCTCCTCATTTATCAAGATCCAATGGAAAAGAGCCAACCCCATGGCTGAATATGAAGGTTGAGGCATTCAGGTGCAGAAGCTGCAATTTGGAGCTCCGGTTTTAAATCTTCAGACCATGGGACAATTTAGTTAGGACACTGCAAGGTTGAAGAGTTCAGATGGAGCTGCCCACTAACAGGACGAGAGTTGCCTGCCCTACCAAATCAGAGGGCAGCCAGCTCCACCTCTGTCTTCCCACAACACACATTCCCAACCTCAGCACTACTGACATTTGGGGCCAGAAAACTTTTTGTTGGAGGGGCCTTTCCTGCACATTGTAAGACATTTAGCATCATCCCTGATCCTGACACACTACATGCCAGGGGTGCCTCCCTCAAGTTGTGATAACCAAAATTACCTCTAGACATCATCAAATGTCCTCCGGGGAACAAAAGCACCCATTTGAGAATGACTAACCTGCAGCTATGTCAGGATCTTATAGCTACATTTTCTTGCCTCATTATCCTTAGCATTATAAGGGAAAACTGGGGTTGCACAGAGTGTTGACTAAATTTAATGCTATCGTGCTTATATCCACAAAGGTACAGAACTGGCCTTAAAACATTTCTTTTCTCAGAGAAGAATAATCTCGTTCAGCTACAAGAAAAAAAAGGGGGGGGGCTCATTTATGAGAAGTTTCATCACACATGATGTCTGGGATTTCCAAGCAGGCACAGTGGTCACAGTAAAGATTAAATGCTCTTCTGTAATGCTTCATCACACCATGGTTGGTGTAAGCTGGAGAGCAAAATATGGAGACGAGCCCTGTAAAGACTAACCTACAAGGTACTACTCTCTCAGCAAGTAACTCAGAGCCCAAATCTTAGCTAAGATTTACTGGTTTTGCTATTGTGCTAGGAACTCTTCCAGCTTCATCTCATTTAATTTTCAGAACCTTTCAAAGAAGTTCAGAGAGGGTGGGGAATTTGCCCCGAGAAAAAGGCAATGAGAAGTGAAATGGGCTTGTGAACACAGCATTCTTTCTCCAGAGCCCAGGCTTTCCATTAGTCTTTGTTCACCAGAGGCTGATTAGGTTGGTGTCACTCAGTGATTCCAGGGCCAATCAATCTATGCTCACAAACAAATGTCAATGGAAACCAGAGAAGGAGGAAAATCAGACATGGTGAGAGACTGGGGGAGGAAGGAAGATTCTATGCCTTCTGCTGGTCTCCCTACAGAGAAAGCATGGCGTAAAATAGATGTCACAATGGACAAGAAGCAAGCCACACTGCTCTTCCTATATGTCTATGGGCAAGGAAACTTAGCCCAACAAAGCCAAGTTTTCAAGATAAATAAAAGCATAATTCTGCCTACCTAGAATTTAGTGTGGGATACCAAAAAAAAAAAAAAAAGGTTAATAAAGACAGGAATTAATTTTCTAAATTTCCTGAATCAAAATATCTCTCCATATGGACTTAGAGTTGCAAAAGCCAAAAATATCATTCCAGAAAGCCAGATTAGAGCCGAACACTGACAGCTTTGTGAAATCCGATGTATGTGATGGGATCACCACATTCCATGCATTTTATCATTTTCCTAGAATACTGTTCTGCACAAATTCTGTAATAAGAGTTACCTGTTTTCTGGGTTTTTGTTTTTTTAAGACTTATCTGTGATAGAGCCACTCTAGTTATTACCTTAATAGTTTGAAAGGATACCAGCAGAAATTTCCATGAACGATTGGAATTTAATAGTTTAGTCAGGGCTTTCAGGCCAGGAGAGACTCAGCCAGCTCCTCACTGCACAGCTCACCAGCAGGCCTGCATACTGGATTCCATGACAATTGGGATGTTAGAGCCCTGCTGGGACGGTGCACCTGTCATCCGGTCACCATCATACAAGTTTCCCAGTGTGGAATCTGAATGAGATGGCACCTTTTCTCATTCCTTATATGAAAAACTCTGGAGTAGCAGAGGGGCTGAGAGGGACCAGCAAATCTGGGAGAAATGTTCCCTGGTGATAACATTTTATAGCTTATGAGGACAGGTTCACATGCATTTTATTATTGGATATCATCACACCCCTGATAATCCTGCAAATCTCAGCCTGATCTCAATCTCCTTTGCTTTCTGCTCCTGCCTGCCACCTCTGACAGTACCAGTCCACGCAGACATGACAAACAAGCAAAGGAGACCAAGAGTGAAGTCAGCGGAAGAGTCTGCTCAACTGCTCCCGTTCAAGTTCTGCTTGGATCAATTAACCTACGCATTCCTCTTTTGTAGAGAGCTACTTTAACCTAGTCAGTACAGGTTTATTGTGAACATCTTTTAAAAAGGTTAATCTCTGAAATGATCACTGAATAAATATGATATCCTTTAAAAATAGGTAGGAAAACAGCATCCAAGTTAAGGAAGCATAGTTGACCACAAAATGCAATTCCGCATGCCAGAAGCTCATCCAGTTCCCTAAAGCTTACGATGTTAATGTTGACTTCAAGCCCCTGAGTAGTTAAAAGCCACAATTAAAGAGATACAGAATGGCTGCATGGATTTTAAGAACTGACACTAAGCTATCCATCAGTGACATTGCTGATGATATGCACCGTGGGTAAATTTTTAGAGTAACAATAGTTATTGTGAAGGACATCCTAATTGTGCATCTGATCTCATGCCTCCTGATCAACAAACATATAAATATAACACTCGATTTCGAAGTGTGTTCCCTAAATCTTCCTTCAAGATATATTTTAAGTATGTTTTATGTCATTTTTATTTTTAAAGTGATCATTTATATCAGATATAACAAAAATGTATAATAATTTCTACATCAAATCAACATCATGCTATTTATTTTAAAAAATGACTGATTACAACTTGGTGTTTTTTTTTTTTTTGTAGGTATGAATACTGTGGTCTGTAACATAATCTTTATGTCAGAATGCCAGCGTGTTTACTTAATATTTCTGCTTTCAAAAATATATATTATTCCACTAAATGGAGTAAGCTTCCTAGTAACTGTATTATAGCAACCACCAGAGTAGGTTAAATGTGATTATATTTGTTAATTCTTATGATTATATTTATTCAG
Source organism: Canis aureus (assembly GCF_053574225.1). Lineage (NCBI taxonomy): Eukaryota > Metazoa > Chordata > Mammalia > Carnivora > Canidae > Canis > Canis aureus. The sequence goes on from NC_135611.1 coordinate 50,966,387, forward strand.
AAATAATGTATTGTACACTGTCTTTTCTAATACTGTCCTAAATAACTTTTCTCCACATTCTCAGTTCTTTTCATGCCCTTTGTCTATGACCAGAAGGAGATAGAGAGGTACCACCCAAATCCCCTTTCAGAGAAGTTCTTATTGTGCAGCTGTGGGCATGTGGTCATGAGGCACCTGTGCCATCAGCTCCTTCAGGATCTGCATCAACCACTGTCCCTGGGCAGCCGTGCTGGGAGATCAAGCCGGGTGGGAATGTGAAAGTCCAGTGTGGCTCAGAGTGGGACACTCTGCAGGCCATCTACTCCACAGTCCCCACACTGCTGGCCAGGGCCGAGTTAGCCTGTGACCCTCATTCACCTTTCCCTGCCCATCTTGCTTCTTCCCCATCCTGTGCACAGGGCTTGGTCTCTAATGGGTAAGCTAAAAAAAATAAAAATAAAAAAAAATAAATAAATAAATCTTATACACTGACTTCTATTTCCATATCTGCTTCTGGAGAACTGAAAACAGCCACATTTAAGAAGTTAAAATCTTGGGGTACCTGGGGGCCTCAGCTGGTTAAGCATCTGACTCTGGGTTTCAGCTCAGGTCTTGATCTCAGGGTTGAGTTCAAGCCCCACCTTAGGCTCCATCCTGGGTGTGGAGCCAACTCAAAAGAACTTAAAATCTCTACTAAAAATTTCTAAAATTTTTAAAGAAGTCTTACATTTCCAAATACTTTCGTGTCACCAAGACCCAATGTCTTTCATAGTTACTTTTTTTTTAAGATTTTATTTATTTATTAGAGGAGAGAGAGAGAGAGAGAGAGAGAGAGAGAGAGGCAGAGACACAGGCAGAGGGAGAAGCAGGCTCTATGCACGAAGCCCGATGCAGGACTCGATCCCGGGTCCCCAGGATCACGGCCCGGGCTGAAGGCAGTGCTAAACCACTAAGCCACCGGGGCTGCCCTTCATAGTTACTTTTTAGACAATCAATGCCCACATAGTTTCTCCCATTAAAACTAAAATACATTTGCCTACAGGAACATGGTCCCTCCTAACTCCAGTTACTTCCTCTGAGCTAATTCTTAGGGCCAGATATTTCCGTTTGGATTATGTCTCATTTCCAAATGAACTATTTTTGTGCAAAGATATCCCAAGAAGAAAGGATTATTAATAATAATCACTGTAACCCATGTGGATGTATAGTATTTGTGTAGGGATCTACAATTCTCAAAGTATGTTCACATAAATTAACTTATTTGATCCACATCAGGAATTAACCAAATTTAGGAAATTAAGGTCAAGATACCTTATTTGTCACAAGTGTCAGATAATCAATTGGTGGTGGATTCAGGAGGACAAGCTTGTTCTTAGGACTCCCATCCAGAGCATTGGCACTCTTTGGTGCCCCCCACAGACTGCATACCTTTGCAAGGTAGAATGCATTCCTTATTCCTCGGGGAAATGGAGCATAGGGCCCTGAAACCTAGGGCTTTAGAAATCATAACTTGTGAAATTATTGTTTGAAGCTGAAACCGTAAGGCAGGGCTATGCTAGGTGGGCTTGTATAGAAAATAGAAGCAAGGGGATCCCTGGGTTGCTCAGTGGTTTAGCGCCTGTCTTGGGCCCGGAGCGTAATCTGGAGTCCGGGGATCGAGTCCCACGTCGGGCTCCCTGCATGGAGCCTGCTTTTCCCTCTGCCTGTGTCTCTGCCTCTCTTTGTGTGTGTCTCTCATGAATGAATGAATGAATGAATGAATGAATAAATAAATAAATAAATAAATCCTTTAAAAAAAATAGAAGTGAGACAGTATAAAGAGTCCATGAAAGTAATCAGAAGGCTTTTGCTGCAAGGCTTTTTGCCACTTACAGATTACAAATCTATAACTATTAATATGATTGTTGGTGCCAGTTATTTATTTTGGAAGAAACCCTGCCAACGGTAATAAGGTAAAACAAGGAGTACATATTGAGTACATAATATTCTAGTACCAATGCCAATGGGTATGTGGGTTTTTCCCCACACAACAGGCAATTCTCAGATACCAATCCATCTCCATTCTGGCATTATCTACCAGGAGATAGCATCAAATTGCACAATTTAAGGACTCAGTTCTACAAAAACATGCCTCCAAAATCCCATGGACTTCTGAACCACCTCCTATAGATTGGAGGTTTCAATGACCCCTTCCTTGGGTCTGGTTAATTTTCACAGAACTGAGAGAAACATTTTACTTTTTAGATTACCAGTTTATTATGAACAGATATAACTCAGGAGCAGTCAGATGGAAAAAGATTCATAGGGAAAAATGTGAGGAAAGGGGAGCAAAGCTTTCATCTCTCTGTGTGCTACTCTCCCCAAATCTCCACTTGTTTACCATCCCAGAAGCTCTTTGAACATAACCCTTTGGCTATTTATGGAGGCTTCATTACAAGGTCCGAGGAGTCAAATCATTGGTCATAGGGGATTGAACTCCAGAGCCTCTTCCCTCCCTGGAGGTCAGATGTGGGACTGAAATTTCCAACCAACACATCTTATGGTTGGCACCCCAAACAACAGCCCCCATCTCCAAGTGAGAACCCAAAGTAACCTCATTAACATAACAAAAGATACTTTTGTTTTCCTCTCATCACTTGGGAAATTCCAAGGGTTTTAGAAACTCTGAACAAAGACCAAATAGATATTTCTTATAAATCACAGTACTACAGTACAGAATTTCTATTTCTCAAGAAAGTTCATGATGAATATACAAGTTGCATAGGGGTTAACCCATATTTTCCATATACTAGAGGGACTTTTAAAATATCATTCCCCAGAGGAAGACCAGAAACACTAGCCTGCTTCAGCAGCATCAGAGTCTACTACAAAGTCCATGGTTATTTTAAGAATGCTGTGCTCAAAGAATGTGATTTTACACAGGCAGCTCAGAAGGTACATTTGCATATTACTCAGTGAAGTGTGGCTTTTCATTTAGATCAAATGACTGCTCTAAATTAATTTGCTCAGTTTTGATTCCAGGTTTTCTTGTGCATGTACAAAAAGGTAAGTGATAGCTTTTAGTGTTAGTTTGCTTAGCAGAACTTCATGAAGAGTTGAATTGAATGATCTCTCCTATCAGTGCCCCATCATATGATAAAAATGGATAATCTGTTAATTCTAGTAATTGTCCAATTATTCTTTTCATGTAATTCACTGACTCAGAGTAAAGCTTCTAGAAGTTTACACTCTTGATGGCAAAATATCTGACACTATTGTGAATTCTACTGTAAATCAGTTTGAAAGCTCAACACTGAATATATTCCCCATTTTTAAAGTGATGATATGAATGTATAATTTTGGTGGAATATAACATTATGGTTGAAAACAATGTCCTTACTAAATTGAGGAACATGTGGAACATGCTTGAAGTAATTGTGGTGTGCATGTTACTCATAATTGTGTCAAACAAGCTGTGATATTCCACCAATCAAAGCAGAAACTGTAGCTGCCAAAATTCACAAATATTTTTACATGACAGAACTGAACAACAGAGTTGTGACAAAACTGATGGATAAGGAAGACTCTCTTCAGGGTGGTAGTATGAACTGTCTTCATTTGCTTCCCATCATCAATTACAGTTTTAGGAAAGCTTTAGTCTTACAAAAAAAAACCAACCACCTACCAACCAACCAACCAAACAAACAAACAAAAGACCCTATAAATTGCTTACTGAAAGGTGCTAAAATAGGCCAAACTACACCACAGAGGCATAAGGATTATTTTGAGCTGAAGGCAACTGAGAAGGAGATAGAAGAAAAGCTCTTCCTCTTCCCTGTTTGCCTAAAAGCAGGACATAAATTTGTGAAGGTGCCCCTCTCTCCAACCACTCCACCACCAGGAATGAGGGAAGTTAATCACTGGACTCTATCAGCCCACAGACAGCACCAGAAGAACCTACATGACTAACTTCAGGTATGAATCCTTATCTTCCACCAGTCCCCCATATATTTACCTTCCCACAATTTGCTGCTAGAAGTTCAAATTCCTTTTCCTCTGTCTTGGCATGACTCTACTAATTTATTGTCCTTTTGTTAAGAAGCTAGATGAACCTGGGACACCTGGGTAGCTCAGCGGTTGAGCTGAGCTCTGGGTTTGGCCCAGAGCATGATCCTGAAGTCCCGGGATCGAGTTCCATATCAGGCTTCTGCATGGAGCCAGTTTCTTCCTCTGCCTATATCTCTGCCTCTCATTCTTTCTCTCTATGTCTCTCATGAATAAAATAAAATCTTTAAAAAAAAAAAAAAAACTAGATGAACCCAAGTTCAACCCATTCCTTTGAGTTGCTCATCTATGGATACCCCCATGTGGATGTGGGATGCACATGTTAATTGGTTTCTGTCTGTTATTCTTTTGTTAGTCTGTCTTTTGTCAGTACCCTAGCGGGGGGGAAAAGCTAGGAAGGTGGAGGGAAAATATTTTTTTTTTGTCTCCCACATTACAATAGTGCTAACTACTGTATAAGAGTTTTCTTAATCTGTTTGTATTTAATTTAAAATCAGTTTACAATCTTTAATTAAGTGATTGAATTAATGAAGTACCCTAAATCTTCCATCTTTTGAAGCTGGAAGTAATTATTAAATCACTAAAATAAGTTGTGAGAAGTCATTTAAACTACCCCACAAAAGTAAAGGAGAAAAGATCCACAAGGTTTCCATTCTGTATAATTGAACTCTTGGGATATTTCAGCTTGTGGGAAGAGTCTTTCCGTACAACTCTTATTTTTAATCAGATAAATTTATATTTCTATTATAAAGAGGTGAAATTGAGAAAAACTTCTGATTTTGCTGCATCTAAATGTTGTGGAGCTTTCAAAATATATGTATAAATAAAAATAACATTTTTTGTATATTTTTTATTGGGGTTCGTTTTGCCAGCATATAGCATAACACCCAGTGCTCATCCCGTCAAGTGCCCCCCTCAGTGCCTGTCACTGCGTCACCCCATCCTCCCACCCACCTCCCCTTCCACTACCCCTTGTTCATTTCCCAGAGTTAGGAGTCTTTCATGTTCTGTCTCCCTCTCTGATATTTGACAAGTTCTATTTTATAAAAATATTTGTCAAAGAAAGTTCTCTGAGTAAAGGAAAAGCCAATACTGGGATAATATCCAACTAATATTAATTAATTTTTTAAAAAAAGAATTGAGAATACTTTATCAAAATTTCTGAGCTTACTGCTAGTAGAGGGAGATTTTCTCAAAAAAATATGATCTACAGAGAAACACCAATTGGAGGTGTTAACAATTTCAAATGCTTCAGTTACACTACAAGTTTGAAGAGGATTGCAGAAAACTATATTTCTAAAGTTTTTAAAAATAAAGTAACACAGATACTATATAATTTCAATTCAAAGCATTCTGGTGGCCACCCTCACCACACACGTCCTCTGCTATGTCCATCAAATACCAAGATTGTCTCCCTCTTCAGAGTTCCTGCTCTGATCTAATGACTGCTTCCTCCCCAGCCAGGGAAAGAGTCACTTACATATTCTAAGAATAATGAGGAATGCAGGGTTCAGGGAAGGTGTTAGCCTTCATCACAAAGGCACAACTAATGGGGGGAAAGGAGAAGAAAGAAAAATCATAGAGACAAAGAAAGGGAAGCGGCTAGACATTGGAGTTTAGTGTTCAGTTTTTCCTCTCAACATGATGTTCATAGCTGTAGTTAAATTCATTTTTTCCCATCACTGTATGGTATTTTATATTCACACCAGAAGATGCCATTAATGGACACTTGGGTTTATGTCAAGTTTTCAGCTATCATTAATGATCCTGCTATTAATATTCCTTACACGTGTTTCCTATGGACATATGTGTTTCCTCTTTGACCTATACCTACAAGTGGAATTACTGGGTCATATAAGTGTACGTTCATCTTCAAGGAGGTACTGCCAATTAATTTTCTAGAATGGCTACATCAGGTTATGAGCCTATAGTAGCATATGGAAGTTGCAGCTGCTTCATATCCTTACTAGAACCTGGGCTTGTCAGTCTCTTAGATTTTAGGTATTTTGTTGGGTATATCATAGTAACACATTGTCGTTTTAATTTGTATTTGCCTATTTCCAAACGTTTATAAATCATTTCAATAATTTTTTTGTTTCAAAGTATTTTCTATTGTGTTTTCTCTTTTTTATTGATGTATAGAAGTTTTTTACACATTCTGAGACCTTAATCACTCATACATGTTTCAAAATTGCCTACTCTATGGCTTGTCTGTCCACTGCTTTAATGTGTCTTTTGAGAAGTCCCAAATTTTAGTGTAGATAAATTTATCAAGCTTTTACCTTAAAATTGATTTTTTCACCCTGTATAAGAAATCTTCCTCTATATTACAGTCATAGATTTTGCACTATTTTAAATTCTAGAAGCTTTATTGTTTCAATGTTTATATTTAGATCTACAATTCTATGTGATACTGATTTTAACGTATGGTGTGAGATAAGAAGTCAAGGTTCACTTTTATTCTTTTAATAATTTTTTTAAGATTTTATTTATTTATTCATGAGAGAACAGAGAGAGGAAGAGACCGAGGCAGAGGGAAAAGCAGGCTCCCCGTGGGAAGCCTGATGCAGTACTCAATCTCAGGACCCTGGGATCACAACCTCAGCCAAAGGCAGATGCTCAACCACTGAGCCACCTAGGTGCCCAAGGTTCACTTTTAAACATAAACATTAAATCACTTTATCCAGAACTACTAACAAATTGTCTTTTTCCCCATCTCTGTGATGCCACTTTATTACAATCAAGTGACTATACATATATATATGTGGATCTGAATATGGGTATGGCTTAATAATATAATTTTATATCTGGAAAAATAATTTTCCAAAGACAAATCAAAGGCAGAAGTGCTAAGCAAATCTGTAGGTAGGAATACACAAAAGACAGCAATCAGATGGTTAAATGGGGCACAGATATTCAAAGGGAACAAAGATTTTAAGACTGGCTTAGAGGTATCACCACTTGTCATCTAGTACATGCTCTTCCCCATGTCCTTGATCCTGGACATCTCTCCTTGAGGACTTCAGGTGACATCTTAGTGAGTAGGGCTCCACCCATAATGAGGAATCATCCTCCTCCTGGGGTACCACAGAGTGTGTGGGCCCCTCTTGCTCAGGGTCTTCTCATGTCATGCCTAGTAACAGCCTCCATGGCAGGCACCACCTCCTCCTTGGCACCCCATCATGGCTTCCCAGAAGCCTCCCAGCTATTTGTCCCAGGGAACTCCTCTACACTCTGCAGCCCTAGGACCCTGAACACAGTCATGTTAAGCAGCAGAGGCCTACACAATGCCTCCTCTGGAGGAAAGGAGCCATCCTCACAGAAACCCCAGACTAGAGTTATCCCTCATGCTTCTCATTTGCACCTGCTAATTAGGTGGTGCCATTAATCCAAAATAAACCAATAACTCTAACTCTGCGACTGTTCCTTTAACATTTAACCTCTCTTTGAAATCACCCATCCTCAGCCCATTCCTACCTTCTAGCTACAATCCCTTTCTTTTACCACAATTAATGATCTCAAATTTCTTTTTTTGAGGCAATGAACATATTCCTGAGGCTACACAGTGTGGTAGCAAATTAAGAGCAGGGATTTTGGTATCAATATTATTGTTGAACAAATACTGATACACTCTCTCTTTCCATTTTAGGAGCAATGTGACCTTTGGCAAGTAAGATAACCTCTTTGTACTTCAGTTTTCTTATTTGGAAAATGGGTATAACATTTATCTCAGAGAGGCAGAGTGGTCAACATATGTGCAAAATATCTAACAAATGTCAAGAGAGCAATAGAAATTGCTACCCATTATTGAGTCTACACTGTCCCAGGCAGTCTTAGCCTCGTGGAATATAGAATTATAGCAGATCATCTTGGTGTACATTGGGGTCTGACCTGAGTGTGTACGAAAACAGTCCTACACAGTCGGAAATACCACTTTCATTCAGTGCAGGAGAAGGAACCAGATTTGGAGAGTGACAATGGCAGCACCTGGCACCAGATTTTGGCTCTGGGAGTTAAGGACTGGTTATTTCCAGGGTAATATGTAAGAGTTGCAGCAGCAAACATTGTCAGCAGCTACTGACCGAGTGTAAAAGAAGAGGGAATAGGCAAATTAGTGTCCGCTCTGCTTAAACTCACATAGATTGTTCTACTTTTTTTTTTTTTTTTAATTCTGTCTTGACCAAGTTAAAAGAATCATTGGAAAGACCTGGCCTACAAAAAGAATTTTGGGCCCCTGTTTTATAGGAATAACACATTGAGAAAGCACTTGGGTGTTATCAAATTCTGCCCTTACTGAACTAGTCTTTTTCCACCAACAATACCACTCACTGCTAGCATATATGGCTGTCATCTGTTCCCTCTGAGTCCCATCAAAAACATGCTTTATCTCAGGTCAAAGCTCTGAGTCATAGGTGAGCTCATGAAATATCTGTTGAGTAAACAAACTGACTTTTCAGTTCTCTCTAATGTTAGAGGAGGTGCTAAAGATGGCAGACACCTGCATGAAATTGCTCTGCCCATGACACCCCCATTGTAGGATGCTGGTACCTGTGTCCGCACTTCCATACATTAATGTGTGCATGTGACAGCATAAGGACTGTCACATCAGTATACTGAGGAGCTCCTAGTGATGTGGAAATCAAATCTGGATCTAGAAACCCTGGAGATTTCTTTTCTAGAACCCCGCAGATATGAGTCAAGGCCATGTTTTCTTTGATGTAGAATTTGCCAAATTAACAAAAAAAAAAAAACAGAATCAACGTGCCATGACCCTTACTTCAATAAATAACTTTGCTTGCACTCCAAGTTATTGAGACCATTGCTTGTTTGCTTGCAAATAACTCTACTAGCTGTGGAAGCACCAAAGGACAAATCTGCAAATACTTAATTCTACATGGCATGGGAATAAGTAGCTATGTAAATGGCATTTACAGAGGGAAGGTAGATCGTGTCATTGCTTACCACTAAACATGTCCTAGGAGGTAGATGTTTCCTGAGGGTGTGAATCAGCACAATACTTGCAATGGAAATAACATCTTCCCCTCACCAAATTTATAACCCAGTTCTAATTACATGAATACAAATGCGACTAAAAACAAATGAATAAGCCGTTTATGGTATTTTTCTAAGTAAAATATTACTATTTAAAAACTATGTGATCATTTATTTCCAATGAAAATGGACCTTAAAAATAATGCGTGGCTGTCAACAAAGTTCTAGCAAAGTCACCTGGATGCATTACGGATATAGTTGCTTCTTAACATCCACCATCAGAAAATGAACTGCTTGAAATCTGGATGGGGACAACACACGAGGTTGACCTTAATGGCTACAAAATTGGTCCAAGAGGATTTGCAATATTGTCCTACTAGTGCCAGCGGGGGCTGCCAAGCACCTGCAGGGACAGTTAAATGGAAAGGTGAGGCATATGAATTTCACGCACAAGCATCTGTAACATCTCTGGGACACCCCGCTGATGCCGCTGCCTGAAGCTGAGATCTACAGGGTTTGCTGTAGGAGAAATGAAGGTCACCGGCTGCATTAAAACTGACATGGCTCACATTTCAAAGTATCAATGTTGATAAAATATTTCTTCTGTTTTCATAAGTAACTGACCCCAAACAATATATAGAGAAATCTATATCCTGATGTTGGACTTCAAAATTTGACTTTTCCCTTTACTCCTCCTGACACTGGAAAATTCTCCATTGATTTCTGATTAATTTGTTCCATTCAGTTTTTGAAAATTCTATTAAATTCAGAAGTTTTTTTCCATTTGTTTGATTTTTAAATTCCAGAATATTTACTACAGTGTTTAAGTGTACAATACAGTGACTCAACACTTGTATACATCACTCAGTGCTCATCACGATACGTTCACCCATACAGAAAGGGTTTTTAAAAAAGTGTTCCATATAAAAATAACTTGTTTTCTGTTTGTTGCTCTGCATGAAACCAGATTTACTTTCATTCAAATCAGTAAATATTTATTGAAATCTCTGACGCCGAGGCTTGTGGGGGACATGCGGCATCAGCATGTCTGTGCATCAGCCAAGCTAGGGTCTTGCTCTTGCAGCGCCTGCAACCAGGCATGGCAGATGGGCTTCTATATAGCTCAGGTGTTTCAGCTCTTACTGGTTTTCCAACTGTCTTTGTACCTCACTTTACTACTAATATTTTCCTTTTCATATGCAAAGCTCCCTTCCATCCCCAGCAGACAGAGGAAACCCAGAACTGCAGGGGGTAAGGTGTGATGAAAGACAGCACCAACCACAGGGACCTTGTGTGTAGGCTGATTCAACTATTTCTTTGTGGTATGACCACCGGATATAATTTTTAAAATGTCCTAGCCTCAATTTCCCCTCTATATGACAGATATTTGAATAAGTTGAAATTAATTTAGTGAAAGACTTATAGGTAATTAAGTACTACCTTTTAATTTCAAAGAGGCAATGTGATTTCTTGTATGGGCAACTCCACTCATAGGAAGAATTTTCCATTCTGGAGGGGTTTATTACAGTTCTCTCTCAAGATTGGATCAGATCCATGTGTGCCACACACACTCTTTCAGGAAAGAATCACTCACAGCATACGCAGAGAGAACTAACTCCCATGGGGCTTGGGGCACAGTGTGAAGTAGCCTGCTTCAAACTAGAAGACATATCTTTGAAGTTTCCCGTTTCATCTCAAAAAGGTATAAGATATTCCATTCTACTCTATAACATATTCCTGTTTATTATAATATAAATGTGACATTCTGATTTACCGTTCTCTGTAAAACAGATGCTCTGAGACTCTCCCCTACTTATATGAAGCTATCTTTTGTTCCTGGCATGTTACTTTACCTAGGAGTATACAAACTATTTCTCTAATAAGAGAAATATATAGATCTGTATGCACGACGAAGGTCTCTAGTGCTATGATACACACACAAAATCCAACAATTTTTCCATTATAGAATGAAAGCCATTTTCTGAAAGAGGCCATGCTAAAAATTTCAGTTAAATTATATGTAGCTATATCTGAAGTCTCTGAAGATGCTCTTCAGAGCCCGATGGATAACTGTATAAAACCATCTATTCCCACTAATGGCAAAATGTCAAGAAACGGTTAATTTGATAAAATATAACCATTAAGCAATGTCTCAAATTTAGACAGAAAAATAACTTGCATATTAATTCTACATCAAAAACTAAACGCCAGGGATGCCTGGGTGGCTTAGTGGTTGAGCGCGTCTGCTTTCGGCCCAGGGCTTGATCCTGGAGTCCCAGGATCCAGCCCCACATCAGGCTCCCTGCCTGGAGCCTGCTTCTCTCTCTGCCTATGTCTCTGCCTCTCTCTCTATGTGTCTCTCATGAATAAATAAATCTTAAAAACAAAACAAAACAAAACAAAAAAACAAAACTAAACGCCAAATACACCTAAATTAAAATGTGAATTGGGAGAAAACTAAGATATAACAAATGTATTCAAAGGGAAAGTAACTAAGATCCCCATTTAAAAAAAAAAAATCTCTGTTAAATGAACGAATGCATACCAAAACACTGCCAAATGATAGTTAAATCACTCCTCCACAGGATACCAAGAGCAAGTACAAATGTACTTTGAGATAAATCTTTACTAATCTCCAAACCCAAGTAAATCTTTTAAGTCTGCAATCCCAAGGCAGCATTACTTCAATAGGCTGAATGAATTTTAAGACAAATATGAAAGCAAGAAAATTATAAAAATACATTTATATCAAACAACAATGACACCAAAAACATAAGTCTTTACTGGAAGACTGGAGGAAAATTATAATGTAGTACCAGTTCTTAGATTTAATATCCTACTAGGAGCTGAGTTTTAAAACATGTTTCTGGAAAGTTAAATCTTGGCTGGGCAAACATGGTTATTTTTTTAGTTTGTCTTCAGCTTTGTAAACTGAAGAATGGCAGATAAGGGTGGGGGAAAAAGTGCAGGAATTCACTAGGCAGCCTTTAGAAGGAGCAAAGCTGAAGGGTGGGGATGATTTCATTCTTTTTGCCAAATGGTGCCATGCTACTAATTCTTCTAAGTTATAATGTTCAAACTTTAAATTTTAAGAATTATATTGCAAAGCAAGATTCAAAAAGCAGAAATACTGTTCTCCTTGGGGGGTACCTGATGCCAGGGTGAGTTTGAAGATACGCACACTGGTCAGGGAAAGACACAAGTCCTACTCAGGCATTAGCCCTGTCATTTTCAGATGGCATAGTATTTGTCACTCCTAAGTCCAACTGAGGTGTCCAGGAGTGTTCTGAATCTTTCTGATGTAATTTCTATTGGAAATACATAACAAAAATTAGTATGTAACTGATGAATCACTAAATTCTATACATGAAACTAATATTACACTGTACATTAAGTGAAATTTAAATACAAACTTGAAGAAAAAGCATGCCTGGGTGATTTAATCATTTAAGCATTTGCCTTTAGCTCAGGTCATTATGCCAGGATCCTGGGATCACCAGCACCAGACTCCCTGCTCCTCCCTCTGCCTCTGCCTGCTGCTCTGCCTACTTGTCAAATAAATAAATACAATCTTTAAAAAAAATTAAAAAAGTAAAGGAATATCTTGAAAAAATTTTGAAGAAAAAAATTTGAAGAAAAAATAATACGTAACAATATAGTCATTCTATCTTCAAGTGCTGTATTTTCTGTTCTTGGCTCAAGTTTTTGGTTGGGTTTTATTTTATTTTGCTTTTTGTTTAATTCATCATGTTTTGTTCATTAACAGAAGACTATCGGCTGATAACCTTGAGTGGATACAGATCAACTCATTACTGTAGGTAAGTAGAGGGGCCAGCATGGCTGGATGGCAGATGGATATCTGCTGGTTCATGTAAACACCTCAGGGTGTTTTGGCTCTCAAATAGCTCACTTTTTTTCTTTAAGAGAGAGGAAAATATCTTATATACAATGTAAACTCAAAGGACACAAACCAAGCACCTGAATTAAATTTTAAGCCTAAAAATTTAGGTAGCTATTTAAAAACAAAACAAAATCTGGAAATGAATAACACATCTATATTAGACACATATACTTTTACGTTTTACAATCACATATTTGGCTCTGAAAAGGAGTGTCACTGATAACCTCATCTTTTATTTCTGCATTTGTCAGCAGGCAGACCACAAATAAGTGTTTTCTCAAATGACACGATTGATTTATAAGCTTTGAACAAACAGTGTTCCTACCTTTGCAAGCTTTTAAAACCAGCAAGAGCCTTATAGATGACCTATTGCAATTCTCAGACTTTATAAGCAACCTGAAGGCCTAAGAGATTATGTTATTTTCCTAAGGTCAAAAAGTTAGCTTGTGCTTCTGGAGCCCCTTGAATATAGGTTATTATATACTTATAAAGAATTATTGTTAAGAAGGTAGATGAAAGAGATGTCAATCTCTTTGTATACAAAATTATATATGTGTAAAGCACAACAATAAATAAAATTTCTACCTTGCTACTAATTCTCTACAATCTCTTTCAGAGGATAGAAACAGAATGAATACTTCCTAAACTCAGATTCTATGAGGCCAAAATTACCTTAATGCTAAACCGGACAAAGATAATTCCAGAAAACTACAGACCCATACTCTCATGAGTATAGATATAAATATCCTCAATAAAGTATTTGTGAATCAAATACAGAAAAGCTTAAAAATAATTATATAAGATAGTCTAGAGGGATTGAATTCATGTATGCGGAGCTGATTCAACACTCAAAAATAAATTAATATAACCCATCATAGATTAAAACAGGATGAATACCAGACTAAAAGAGAAAAATCACATGATAATATCAGTAGACACAGAAAAAGTATTTGGCAAAATCAAACACCCATTCATGATAAAAACTGTCAGAAAGAGAGGAAAGAAACTTGGAGCTTTCCCACTAAGATGAAGTACAAGACAAGTGGGTTCTTTCTCACAACTTCTTTTCAATATCACACTGGATGTTCTTGCTAATGCTAACAAGCAAGACAAAGAAATAAAGGGATACAGATGGGGAAGGAAGACATGAAGCTGCGTGTGTTCACAGATGATATAATAATTTTTACAGAAAACCTGAAAGAATCCACTAAGTAATTCCTGAAATAATAAGCAATTATAGCAAGGTCGCAGCATACCAAGTTGATATGCAAAAGTCAATCACTTTCCCATATGCCAATAACCAACAAGTGGAATTGAAATTAATCCTCTGGTTTTAATTTATTATGCAGTTAATTATGCCTAATTTGACTAAGGATGTATGATTAGGGTAGATACAAAAATAAATAAAACAAACATAAAATATAAATAGATATCCTAATTTTTATTTTCACTTCTGTAACTAAATAACTTGATTTATCTCCAGGAAGATGCAATATTTCAAAACCAAAACCAAATAACTACATTGAAACATAAATTCACAGATCAGAAAACTTTATATTAAAAAAGGATATGCTGATATTATAAGTGAATGAGAAGGTAATTGCAGAGGCAATCTTTTTTTTTTTTTTTTTAGATTCTTCCTAAAGCTTTCATACAGAGAAAGTTTTGCATTTTTCTCTCACAATAGAAAATGCAAATAAGCAAAAAAAAGAAAATGCAAGTAAGTGAGAAATTTCCCTTGCCAATAACAATTAAAAAAATATTAATGACAAAATTAAAGTCCTTTAGCAAATGGGCAAAAACTAAAACTATGAACATTATACTGGAAAAGATGTAACAGGGAGTCCTCTCAAAGATAGGCAATCATAATTTAGAATGGAAATAAACTTGACAATATATATCAAGAACCTTAAATACGTCCATTAATACTGACCTTCTGTTACCATTTCTGTGATACTATCCTTGGATTCAAAACATGCAGTTGATGATTTTTGGTAAGGGATCTAGATTTAAGTGTTACTTAATTTATTATTTTCAATTAGAAGTAATTCAAATCACTAGAAATAGGGAAATGATTAGAGTATTCCCAAATGATGAAATCTTAGGTAGCTATTTAAAAACAAAACAAAACTTGTTTCCATAGCATATTTCAGAGCAGGGAAAATTTATCATGATGCGATGCTCAGTGGAAAAGGCCAGATACAAAACAATGTATACAGCATGATTATATTTAGCACACACACCCCTCACACATCCATGCAAATATTTAGGCATACTCAAGTTGCTGGAAAGAATTAACCAAAATCTTACTAACCATGAGGGTAAAAAAGAAAAAATTCTAACATTGTTTAGATTTCTGTGAGTGAATCACTTCTAAATTTGAAAAGCAAGCATTAGCAGGAGTGGAAAAAGAAAGGAACCATGACAATCAGCAAAGTACAACATAAGGTATTGGTGTTTCCACGTGCATGTAGGCTTTTATGACATCTCTATGCCCGAATCCTTCAGTATAAGAAGAGAGGGCCCTTTCCTCTATTCTAGTACAGGGCATCCCTCTGGTGCCTTACATAAGAAAGGACCTCATTCAGTCAAGTGGCTGGTGATACACACACTTAAATCTAACTGAATATAGTAGCTTCTATTTATAAAATCCCCTTAAAATAATAATAGGAAAAATTTTTTATTGCAACAGACAATATTATTTTTCCAGCAATTATCTCCCTGTGCATCTGGGAAGTGGCTTGTTTCCCTGGATGGATGTTGTGAGTTGCTAATATGAAGGCGACAGCTTAGCAGTGGAAAGCAGGGAGAGCAGTGCTCTTAGTAAGATAGTATGATCAATACTACATATCTTAATGCCATCTTTACCAACTCTAATGGAAGGCTTTTCACTGTTGGCTGGCGGGCTGCATTCTGATATAGAGAAAAACTCATTTCTCCTATGTAACACTGAGACGTGAGTTTAATTTCTCAGTGCTTGCAGAGAGCAGTTGAGCTCTCGTGTTTAGGACTCCCCTTGCTCCTTTCCTGAAATACCAGAAGAATCAGCTCTTGTTGCATGTTGAAAACATTAGCCCTTTGCAATCATTCATCTTACTGAGGGATGCTGGTAGGTTGTTTTAGGCAATATTGTGGTGTTCTCTATCACAGCTAGAACTAAAGATGCAGCAGGAAAATAAGTCTCATTTTGACCCCTTCTTGGAAACAAGTTTGTCTAGCAGATGCTATTAAGGATTTTAGGCTTCTATTAGTCAACACTTTTATTTAAATGTATTAAAGGATGGAAGTATTAGGTTAGGAGGATTAATACCCACCAGCCACAACATCACACAGCTTAAGGGAACTTTAAAAGGCCACCTAACCCAGGTGGTCCCAAACCAAAGAGAGACAACCCTGAAATGCTAAGGGTATTTATCTGTCTTTGCTTTAAAGTCTGGAACAAGCAGGATTTTTTGACTTTATTCATCAATTCATTTTGGCATTTCACTAAAAATTCTTCTTAAGGGCAGCCCAGGTGGCTCAGTGGTTTAGTGCCGCCTTCAGCCCAGGGCCTGAACCGAGTCCCAGAATCGAGTCCCATGTCGGGCTCCCTGTGTGGAGCCTGCTTCTCCCTCTGCCTGTGTCTCTGCCTCTGTCTCTCTGTGTCTCTCATGAATAAATGAATGAAGTCTTAAAAAAATTCTTCTTGGTATCAGGGCCAGGATCCCTCTATTGCAATCTGAGCTTCAAGCCAACCTCAGAGAATAGAAAATAAAGCGATTTTCCTTTACTATCTTCATCTGAATAGTGCAAAGTAAGGAGTTCTACACCCATCGACTCCAAAGGCTCAGATTTCTCTACTTGGTCCTTGCCTCCCAAACTGTAATTCAAATCTAGTCCTTATCCCTGTTTTCCTAACAGAGCATCTCCATATTTTCTTTCTTCCACTGTACTCACTGAGATTAGAAATAACCAGGTCCCAAACTAGCTACATGCTTTTCTTTTGGATGTATGAAGATGTGTGAAGCCCTAATATAAACACAGGCAAGTTACATGGAAGAACTGAAGTGTATGGAAATGATATTTTAAAGGTAAAATGTTGGGGCTCCTGGCTGGCTCTGTCAGCAGAGCATGTGACCCTTGATCTTGGGGTTGTGAGCTCGAGCCCCACCTGGGTGGAGAGGTTGCTTAAAATAAAATGTTATGGATTATATATTCCAAGATAAATGGTACTTGTAAACTGTTATGGCATTCCTAACAGTAGCAGCAGTTTTTTTTTTGTTTGTTTTTTTAAAGATTTAATTTATTTACTCATGAGAGACACACACAGAGAGAGAGAGAGAGGCAGAGACACAGGCAGAGGAAGAAGCAGGCTCCATGCAGGGAGCCCGACGTGGGACTCGATCCCTGTACTCCAGGATCACGCCCTGGGCTGAAGGCGGGCGCTAAACCACTGAGCCACCCGGGCTGCCCACTAGCAGCGTGTTTTAATTTACTTTAGAACTCACCAATGTCAGTACATGTGTTTGTGTTTTTTTAGATTACACTTTTCAACATAAGTCATGCCACTTATATCTTAGCATACTATTTTTTTAAGGATTTTATTTATTTATTTATGAAAGACACACACACAGAGAGAGAGAGAGAGAGAGAGAGAGAGAGAGAGAGAGGCAGAGACACAGGCAGAGGGAGAAGCAGGTCCACACAGGGAGCCCAATCCGGGACTCGATCTGGGGACTCCAGGATCACACCCTGGGCCAAAGGCAGGCGCTAAACCGCTGAGCCACCCAGGGATCCCCTTAGCATACTATTTGACCACTGACCACATGAAGAATTTGGCACTTTAAAAGGTTTGATAATAGGGACATCTGGGTGGCTCACTAGTTGAGTGTCTGCCTTTGGCTCAGGGTGTGATCCCGGGGTCCCGGGATTGAGTCCCATATCAGGCTCCCCACAGGGAGCCTGCTTCTCCCTCTGTGTCTCTACCTCTCTCTCTCATGGATAAATAAATAAATAAAAATTCTAAAAAAATAATAAAAAGTTTGATTATTTTGAAATATACCCACATTGGGCAAACGTCATTGAAGCTTTGACCAGTAGCACACTAAGGATTTGACACTTCAGAGAGTTTGATCATATTGACATATACCCATATTGTGCAAACGGAGTCGAAGCAAAGCAGATGCTCCTCCAGAAAGAGCACCCACCGAGGAGGCTCACGGGAGAGTCTACCACTGGGAGAGCAACATGTGGAGGGTCCTTCAGATCCTTACCTGATGTCGGTGCACGTTATGCAGGTGATGTCTCGACTGTTTGTTGTGATCAGGTTCAAAGCTACGGACGTTTCCTTGTCAGAGGTCGGGTGTGCTCCACATTTGAAGAAAAACTCCTGAAAGAATGAGAAATATGTGAGAAATGCCAGGCATGGAACTCAGCTGGCCATGTCCCCCTAAGCATTGTCACCGTGAACAATCTTACAGGCAAGAGACGAAATCTATTATTAAGTCTGTGTTAGAAGAAAATCCAAATCAAACCCCTGGAGGGTGACTAATGCCCTGGTGCCAAACTGATGAGCAATCCCCTTTTCAGGAGCGCCTGAGTGTCTCTGCTCATCTTCCTTTGCCCTCTCGGCCCTGGAGCTGGGGACACGCTCTGTGACCTGGGTTAGCAATGCCTTTCCACGATCAGGGGGTCCGGGAGGAGAACACAACGCGGATGCAGGAGGAGGCCTGAAACAGGATCTCGCAAATGAGGAAAGGGAGACACTGAGCCATGGAATGATTTGCCCAAAGTCACACAATCAGAGGCGAAGGCAGGAAGTAACCAGACTTTCGAAGGGGGAAGCCCAGTGCTTCGGCTACAGCCTGCTACACGGCGGGCCAGTCGGCGGCAGGAGGTGACGCGGAGCGAGGAATCGCGGGGGCACACCTATGAACAAGCACACGCGAGCCCGCAGACTGACAGAGTAGCAGAGTGCAAGCCCCGACGCTTCCTGCACCTTTCTCTGCCTCTGTGCAACGTCCCAGAATTCCCTGGGAGACCTGGGCCCCATCCCCCATGCTAAGCAGCTGGGAATGTTCTAAACCTGTGCTTCTCTCCTTGATTGGCTTCACCAGCCTTGTCTTGGGCCCACACGCCTCTATGTTTGCTTTTCACATGGGTCACACTCTTTTGATGGCTTACATTCTCCCTTCTCGATCCAAATCCTCTTTTAATTTTTCCTCATGTCTTCCTTTTGTCATTTCTCTATTTGTTCCCACACCCCTTAACCCTTCATACACCAGGGTGTTTGGCACAGTAATCGGTCTGCCTCTTGCCTGACAGTCTTTACACCTTCCACGATAACCACATCCTTGAAGTGAAGTTCTCAGCCATGGCAAAAATTCAGTATGACTATATCACTGGACAGCAGAAGAAGGCCTGCACACCACACTTCCTCCTCAACTTCGTTCCAGTTTAACACCTTGGAATGTGGAAGGTATTTCCCCTTTATTATTATTTTTTAATATTTTATTTATTTATTCATGAGAGACACACATGCACACACACAGAGAGAGAGAGACAGAGAGAGAGAGAGAGGGGGGCAGAGACACAGGCAGAGGAAGAAGCAGGCTCCATGCAGGGAGCCGGATGTGGGACTCAATCCCAGGACCCCAGGATCACACCCTGGGCGGAAGGCAGATAGATGCTTAACTGCTGAGTCACCAGGTGTCCCCAGTACTTTCCCTTTAAACACTGAACTCGGCCTTTCATTACAGCTCCATAGATTAAATGTTTTTGGCTTTGTGGGACTTTGGGGGGAAGGGGTCCTTGTTGCGCTTCTCAATCTGCATCGTAGCCTAAGAGCAGCCACAAACAATAGGTAGATGGATACATATGACTGTGTCCTAATGCCACTTTATTTATAAAAACATTAGGAAAGTCGGTTTTGTCTCTGGGCCATCATTAATGGTCCACCCCTGAGGTCCACCTCCGATAGAGGCTCTGAGGTACTGTGTAGAATACGTTATTCATATTTGTGTCTTTATAATGCCCCATAGAGGATAGGCATTAGTTTTTTCTTACATGAAAAATCGGTAGGTTTTTCAACAAATTCTACCATCATCCCTTTATACACCTGACAGCACAACCCTTCATTTTGCTCTTCCCCTGCTTGTAAGGAGACTAAGCTGGTTCTCTGACCTGAGATACAGTGAGTAACACCTGTGGCTCTCAACAGCAGTGTGCACCAGAATCTCCTGGTGGTTCGGAGGTGGTATTAAGTTAGATGTTGCTGGACCCCACACCATAGTTTCCTAATTCAGGAGTTCTGAAGTACTGCCCATGATTTGCATTTCTACCATGTTGGCAGGTGATGCTTTTACTACTGCTCTGGGAACCACACATTTGAGGACCATCAAGTTATACTGACGTAGTGGTAAAGGGAGTAAACTGTTTATTCTCTCAGAAGACAACAGCTGTAACATGCCTCACTTACCGCACCTGAAAAAGATACTATGTCTCAGGTAACAGGTGTTACTCTTCAAATATCTGAAGTGTGCCAAAGCCGGCTGTTTGGAGCCCAGGCTGTTCTTATTTGCAAGTGTCTTACCGACCCCAGATGGTATACCTGTCAGTTAGCCAGAGCCTATCCTACCTGGAGCAAGTGGCAGACAAGTCATCCTGCCTGCAGTCCTCAGGCTTACAGATGAGGGTGTGACAACAGACTCGCTGTAATAGATAGGGTGGCCAGTGCTTCTGATGAATGCCTGTCTAGGTGTGTCCATGGAGTTATGCCTATGAGCCCTGATCTTTCCCAGGAGCAGCATGGAACTTGTACTGATTGGTTCCATTTCTTTTTTTTAAATAGGGAATGCTACCGTCTTCACACAACCTTTTGAAATTTTACAAATCCTTCAAAGGCTAGTTCAAGGATGTTAAGAAAAATATTTAAAGCAATTCCTGACTGCCAAAACAAAAAGTGGGGAGGACATGACTGACCCTTATGAAATACATTGAGCTAGCTGCAACTGCTTTCTGCAGACATGAAAAAAATTCCACTTGTAACACAAAGTAAGTCCTCCCAAAGAGCTGAGTTGGCTGGACTATTGAGAAGGTATTTCATATACAGATAAATAGACAGTATTTATATTTTTTTCTTAGCTTGCAAAAAACTACTGGTGGATGTTCAGCTAACAAATCACAGACTGTTTTAATGCAGATAAAATCCAGCCAGATAAAAGCCAAAATCCATTTTATTGAGGGGAACGGATGTTTATATATAATAGTATAAAAAGTTATAGATATTTGGAAAATTCCAGTATTTCACATGGGCTGATAAAACTAAAATACAAATGATCAACTCTGTATATTAAATATATATGTCACATCAGTGCCTTTCTGCACTTTCTCTGGCAATTTTATGAAAGGAGGTTCTTCTGTAGCACTAGAGTAACTGGCAAGAATGGAGGGGGTCTGAGACTTCACCCTGCTTGTGAGCTCACCCATGAGTTAGTATGCCACAGTCTTGTGGATGCTGCAGAAGACACAAGACTCCTGGATCAGAGACAAAGTGTTGTGTGACATGGAGCCCAGGCAGAAAAAAGTATGGACATGATGATAATGTCAGTTCCCCTGCTCCCCAAAATCTATAGGATGAAGCATAGGAACTAAGCTAGGTGCTACAAGTGCAGTGGGTCTGAACTACAGCTGAGGACTGTGAGCTTAGGGATCCCAGATCTTTAATAAGGAGCTGTAAGCAATCCTTCATATTGTCCTGAAGGGGGATATTGTCTTTATTATACTGGATAATAAACAGATCTGCTTTACAACTTCCTTGAAAAGAGATATCCTGAACAAAAGGGTAGTAGGTACCTCTCTCACAACAAACAGAAACGTGAGAGAACCCCGGAGAACTCTCTCCCTATAGCAGTGACATCTTTTCTAACTAATCACTAGCATGATCCAGTCATTTCCTGTTCTGTGCAAAGAGTGGGCTAGGATGTTGGTAGTCTTTTGATATTTCCAGTCTGCATGCAAAATACACAAACGATAAAGCAAAGCAAACCAGAAGAAACTTTAAAAAAATTCTACCTTGAGTAGAACATCTGTCAACCCTAGTGAAGGGAATCCTAGCTTCCCCTTAAATATGGGTAAAGAAAGATTCTCTAAGGGACCCACCCCATCTTTTACAAATGCCAGCTCAAGATAAATCGGCTACAAAAATAAACAGAAAAACCAAACCAAAACAAAAACAAGTCCTGTTAAATTAGATGAATTCTTCTAAACTAACCAGGAACTATAGTTCCCATGGGATGGCTCATTTTATTTGGCTCCATTCAGAGAAGCCATAATTAACTAGCTATAAAGGTATGACAGTAATTGGTCAGTTGTTTTTTAATTTTTTTCCAATGATAGTACAAACAATTTTAAAAAATGAAACCAGAATGAGACCTTGAAAATTAACTTGGCTTTATACTATAACCATGATAAATGCCATATTAAGTGTTTTCCACAATCCAGCAATTAGATTCTTTAAGTTCATAGAAATGTACTCATATATTTTTTTTTTTACCATTTCTGTGGATGAAGCTATGATTCTTTTCTTCTGCTCTGAGTTATACTTTATCATAACTCATCTGTCTTTCATTCAGGCCATAAAGGCCTGACCCTCTAACCAAATCAGACCCATAAAAATCCAATTCTACACCAAGTGAAGACCCATGAATAGTTCAGTTCAGCTGTTGGTGGCATTCCCAGGATCCATTCTTCTCATCCCTCCACTCTGCCACCTGACTCATTACCAGTGTCTCTTACAAAGAAGGAAATAACAATAAGTATAGAAATGAATAAATAAGGCGGCAAAATCAGAAAACAGATTAATACCAAGAACGTTAGTTATATAACGCTAATTAGTCAACTCAAAACACAAATTGATGCATTCCAAATTCCTATAGAAAGAACTGACACCTATTGTCTGGGAAGCTTTGCATGTCCCAACCACAGCTAGTTCCACAAACATGGAAAAAAAAAAAATGAGACTCATCTTCTTTGTTCATGAACCTTCTAATGGCTTTCATTGAGCTTCCCAAAGTCAATGATTTTATAGATACTGCTTAATAATAATGTTTCCAAATAAAATATTGTCTGTCTTTACAAAGGGTTAAGTTGAATCTTAGTCTCCAAATCTTTCTTTGTTAATCTGTTCCAAAGGAAGCACATCTTTCTCTTGCTAAAATAAAAGGAACACAAAATTTCCACTATAAGGTTGCTGTAAGTCTGTGGTTTGTACTGAGTAAGTGGCCATCTGCACGGGTCAGAGTCAAGTTAGGGAAACAGGGCCCATGCCAGGTAGCTCAGCTGAGAGAATTTAATGCTGGGATCTAGTTACAAAGGTGGTAGAAGCACCCCAGGGCAGGAAGCCATCCTGAGGTCAGCAGCACTGGGGCTCCAGCTACTCAGGTGGAAGGATGGTCAGAGAGGTGGCTATCTGCTGGGAGTGGAGAGGATTAATGAAAGGCAGGACTGCCAGAAATTCAATTCTTTTCTTTTTTCTTTTCTTTTCTTTCCTTTTCTTTCTTTTTTTTTTTTTTAAATTTTTATTTATTATTTATGATAGTCACAGAGAGAGAGAGAGGCAGAGACATAGGCAGAGGGAGAAGCAGGCTCCGTGCACCGGGAGCCTGACGTGGGATTCGATCCCGGGTCTCCAGGATCGCGCCCTGGGCCAAAGGCAGGCGCCAAACCGCTGCGCCACCCAGGGATCCCTTTTCTTTTCTTTTCTTTTCTTTTCTTTTCTTCTTTCTTTTTTCTTCTTTCTTTCTTTCTTTCTTTTTTTCTTTCTTTCTTTCTTTCTTTCTTTCTTTCTTTCTTCTTTTTTTAAAAATTTAATTTAATTTCTTTATTTGACAGAGCAAGAGATAAAAGCAGGGGGAGCAGCATAGGGAGAAGGAGAAGCAGGCTCAGAAGGGAGCCCAACGTGGGCTTGATCCCTGGACCCTGAGATCATGACCTGAGATGAAGGCAGACCCATGTGCCCCTAGAAATGCTTCTTGAAGAGAAAGCAAGAAACATCCTAGTTTGGGCCTTCTCTCTGTCCTCCCAGCTCCCACCAGGCCTCCCCTGGTCAAAGGCAACTTGAAGCACAGAGGAGCCTGGGAGCTGGTGTTTGCCATGGCCAGCCCAATACACCATACAGAAAGGGGAAGAGCCTGGGGTTTGGAAGCAAACAGCAGGCGATGAGTGCACCCTTAGGAGACAGAGCCCATTGGTCAAGTCCAAATTTTTAGATTTTCACTTTGTTAGTTGTGGCACATTCTAATGTGCCTCCATAAAAGAAATACGGATACATTCATATATGGTTCTGTAAAGTGTATTACATAAATATACACAATTATTTATAACATTTATATATTGAGTTTAAACTCAGACCTGTTAAAGATTAAATGTTCAAATAAGAGAGACCATTATTACTATTTATGAGAAAATTGGTAATGAGCATGTTACATCTCTATCAAAGAGGTCCTCACACTTACCAAGTAATGATAGACAATCTGTCACTTAGAATCAATCTAAATGTGTCTCACAGCCCTACAACTTCCGTCAATAGCCAGAAACAGATATCCACACTGAGGGCTCTATTAGCTCCTCATTAGATGCAGATTCTTTTGTCAGAAACAACTGATAGTTTTAAGTCTTATTGTCCATTTAGAAGCCTCATTATTCATGGTAATATTATAGCTTTAATTTTCTCCAAGCTAAAACCTGACAGAGCATAATTACCACACTCTCCACTTGGTATCTAAGGCAAATCTGTAACTGAGCAAACAAAGCCTGTTCACCTGTGACTTGATAGCATTTAGCCTTCATGCTAAAGGGTTACACTCACTTTGTGTTATATAAATCCAGAATGTAGTTACCTTATTTTGGACACAAAGTGACTATGTAATTTGTGAGATCATATACTACTCGAGATCATGTACTACTTGTAGACTTTGTTAATTTAACAATGTCAGTGGTAACATTGGGTTACACCTAAACAAGTAAAAAAAATCTCAAAAGCTAATGAGTCTGTTATCTATTCACTAACAAGCTTGTTTTTTTGTTAGTAAGGTGTTAACAAAGCCTCTAGATAATGTGCCAAGTTTACCAGGAGAAAGAAAATCAATATACTCCCATAAAAAGGAAAACTGTGTCAGATCTTTGCCGAGAAGGACAGTTGGGGCCTGTCCACACCATGATCACTGCCGGAGCCTCAAGGAAGGCTGTATGCCTCCTCCATGGCCCTGCCTGGGTTAACAATACATGCATGCCTTATATGCACAGAAACTCACACACCGTAGGTGTGCATATACATGCCAAAACCATGCTAAGTAGCACAAAGTCTTCAATGTTAAGCCAGCAAGCACATGGCTCTCTAATTTTGCCATGGGTCAGGTGCACAGTATTTCGACTTTCTTATCACTACAGCTATTGTTAAGTTTCAAAAGGATCTTAGAATTTTTATATTATTACCAAAGTTTAAAGTATAAAGTGGGTCCATTTCTTGGGCCAATGTATACAAAATAATAACAATTAAAATTAAATTCTAAAATCCAAAAGGCTCTGAAAACACAAAGCTCTCATTTTTCCTCTAAATATGCCATTAAATTTAATTTATGACAAAACCTGACATGAACTGTCATGACATTATTTCTAGTCTGCATTTGCCCTACTTAGTGTGACTCTTCATACTTTCTACTGAAAGATCATTGTTTTTCTTTTTAAATGACCCTGGAGGTATTTCAGAGTTAAAATGTATGAATTGTATAATCTTTCTAAAATCAGAAAGTTTGTGAATGTAAAACACTTCTTACCCCCAGAGTGGTAGATAAGTGATTGATTCTACAGTGAAAATTGTCTTAAATTTTTACTGATCCTGCAGGACAATCCTTCAGGTACTAGATGCAATCCTTTCCGTGAAACAGGACATTTAGTACAGTTTAAGCCTACCTCAGATTTGTGTATAAATAAACCCAAGTGTACTTCCTATATATCCCTTTGCTACTAGTTATAAACAATTATATAGTTTTTTTTTTTACCTTTTTAAAAAAGATTTTATTATTTATTTATTTATTGGGGGGGAGGGGGCATGAGAGGGAAAGGGAGAACCAAGCAGACTCCACACTGAGCAGGAAGCCCAGTGTGGGGCTGAATCTTGGGACTCTGAAGTCATGACCTGAGTGGAAGGTAGACGCTTAACAGATTGAGCCACCCAGACATCCTCATACAGATTTTAACTGTCCATGCCTTCAAGAAGTTTAACTTCACAATCAAGGCTGCAGATATAACCATGCTTATCTTCCTCTTCCAGGCCTGGATTGGGAGAGCTTCCACGTGCCTGACCAGATGTTTATTCAATTGTAATGTGCTTGGTCATCATGTGGTATTTACTATTTTAGGGGCAAAAAGGGGGTGGGGTTGTTGAACAAAGCAATTCAAATGACTCCTGATGAGTAAACCAGAAGAGCTGAAGTCATTATAGATGCTTATAAAATGCATGGGTTTCTATAGATGGCTTTGTTCAGACAAGAAAAAGAACAGTGACAACAAAAGTAACAGAACTCACAGATACAGAGAAGAGATTGGCAGTAACCAGAGGTGGGGGAGGGATGTGATGGAGTGGGGGTGGGGTGAAATGGGTGAAGGCAGTCAAATGGTTAAAACTTCCATCTATAAGATAAACAAAGCAACAGAAGATGATCCTCATTCCCAGCTCCAGGCAATTGCTCAGATATGCTCAGATCACTGTACCTCCCTTTCTCTTCCCTAGTCTAGGCTGTACAGATGGCAGACTCAGTCAGAACACAACATTCCCCCACCACAACCACAGAGAGAGAACCTGTCTAAGAAGCAAGTCTGTGTTCAGAAGAGAACAGAAACAAGAGACAGAAAGGCAGAGTTCCAGAGACAGCATTTGTTCCTTGGATGCAGCTTTGCCTGTTATCCTGGTTACTGAAGTTATTGTATCTACCATAAATAATAGCCGTGCTTTCAGGGGTTTTTCCTCCACAATATTTACTTATAAAACAAAGGAAGAAAGAGAGAGAGAGAGAGAGAAAGAGAGAGAGAGGAAAAAGAAAAAGAAAGAAAGAAAGAAAGAAAGAAAGAAAGAAAGAAAGAAAGAAAGAAAGAAAGAAAGAAAAGTATCACATTTTCTCCTGGCCCAGCCCTGATCAGGGTGTAGTGATCCAAAGGTAAACAAAATCTCTTAAAAACATAAGTCTGGAGGAGAAAGACACTTTAACAAATGTTTGCATAAGATAAACAAAAAAACTGGTAAATGCCTGCACATGCCTGAGCCATGGGGACAAGAGAAGGATGACCAGCTTCTGGGAGAATGAGAAGGTTTTGCTTTTGAAGAGGTATGTGAGCTGGACTTTAGAAGCTGGACTTTACTAAGAGTTTGCTGGATGAAGAAGGTGAGGGAATGAGCAGAGGGACTACAGTGAGCAACAACTCCTGCTGAGTGCTTAGACTCGCTGAAGGGCTGGGAGCTTGGTCAGGGCAGTCATGGGACACCTGTGATTCTCTGTGCACAGGAACACTGATCCCAGCCCATCATTCTCATGCTGGTGCTCTGGAAGCCCACTAATGTGCTGATCAGGTGACTTTTCTCTATCAATCTCCCTACCAAAAAGGACTACAGTGTGACACAAAGAATAGGCATGAGGACTAGTTCTTTGTCACCAACTTTGAAAGATCACCCTTTCAAAACCGGTTTTTGATTAACTTAGGAGTGCATACCAACTTCCAAGACAAATTTTGACATTATCTTTCAGACTGGACAATAGGATTTTCTTTTTCCTTTATTATGCTGGTAAGGCTTTCACTCTAAGGGTTGTGACCTAGACACAATATCACTGGAGAATTTTGAGAGTAAGTTCTTTGACTATGGTTGTTAATATTTCTCTCAGCTTGTGCAAAATTATCTTGCCCTTAGCATCCATTAAAAGTCCTTGACTCCAACCTTTCTGGAATGTAGGGACAGCTGTGCAAGCTGTGTTTATTCCAAAGGGTATGGGCTCCCTGAATGCAAGTTGAGAGGGCCCTTATGTCCAGAGAACACATCTTTTCATAACATCTAACTTATTCTCCCAGGAATTCCTGGCTGGTTTGGGAGAACTGGGTTAATGTTTTACACAACACTACAGTCATTCTTTCTCCACCTCTAATGTACACTTAGTCAAGTGTATGGTCCTCACTCTCCTTGCATTTCCATCACCATTCTAATACTGTTTGGGAATGTACCTTCCCTCCAACCACAATACAACAGTAGTTAGTTATGTGATATCGTCGGCTCAGTATACAAGTTGAGTATATCTTCTCCTTAAATTTTGTAGCCCAGCCAGAATATAAAAGACAATATTCATTATTTCTAGCTGTTCTTTATTTCCTTTAGAAGCTAAAGGTTTCACAAGCTCTCATAATGTATCAGCTTGAAAGAACATAAAGGCATCACAGCATTTGCTAGTTTTATTATTTAGGCAAAGCTCTCCAGCTTCTGTTCTCAGATAAATAAAATAAGATGTTACAATATTTTGTCATTAACAGAGCATTTCCTTTTGTAATCCCCCACCAATGATTATATAAGCTCACTTCCAGGAGAGGGCATATAAATAAATATCTGTTAGCTGGAAATACTTTGCAAGAAACTGAGGGGACAGGTCACAATTTTAAAAATTTACAGTGACTCACCATTCCTGGATGAGCTGTGTTCCCACTATTTTCTAGGCAGTCTCTAGAAATTGGCAGTTATTTTACATTTATTTCTAAGTGTGGGGAAAAAACAACAACCTTATTCTAATCCACATTGGAAAACAATGTGAAGGAATTGTTTAATCCTGTCATTTCCCTGGTTACAAATCCAGCTTGAGCACACTACCCTGAGCAAGGCCTTGAGAGCCATCGCACTGTCAGCCGCCAGCTCACCATCATTCCCTCTCTTTGTTCCTCCCAGTCCTGCCACAAAGATCCTTTTTTCTGCCCTGAAGGAAGCAGGACCTTTGAGTCCTTACACAGAATTTGTTTGCCAAATTTGCCACTCACTTTGCCCTTGACACCCCCAGGTGTCCTTCATGCCTCAACTTACATGTCATCAGCCCTTAGAGCCTTCCTGATTCCCTAGGACTGGGTGAGAGGTATTTCCCTGTCACCCTCTTGCTCCTATCCTGCTCTGTGCTTCCTGCTTATGAAGCCCTTGCTCTATGGTACTGACATCACCCACTTTTCTAACTGACTCTTCAGAAGGCAAATGACCTGAAGGCATTTCATCCCACACCTGGCCCAGGCTGAGTACCCAGCAGGTGTCAGAGCAGTCCAAGGACTCGAAGAGTAAGAAAGGAAAGTGGAGGTACTTCTGGAAGGTGGCAGAGTAGGAAAATCCTAAACTCAACTTGTCCCACAGATGCAACTAAATAACACCCACAACAATTAATGTAAACAAACAAAACAAAAAGAACCTGAAGACTGGCAAGAAGACTCCCTACAGATAAATGTAGAAAAGAGGCCACACTGAAAAAGGTAAGAAGGGTGAAAATGCAGTCAGGAGCCAAATGGACTTCGGGGACTGTCTGCGGGATAGAAGGACAAGCAAGCATGGACAGGGGAGAGGAGCAGACCCCCACCCCAGGCACCCCAGGCACCCCAGGCACAGATGACCTGCTTGGGGCAGACAAAACCCCATTACAGTTGGCTTTGAAAACCAGAGGTGCATGACAATCAGTGGAACATAACCCCCAGAACTTTAGAAACCAGTGAGCTTGGCTCTGGGAGAGCTAGGAGGGCAGAGCACCAAAAAACAGCCCTGCTGTGGTAGAGCATAGAAGCGGCAGTTTGAAAAACACCTGGGATATATGGGAAGGGAACTTATTTACTAATCTCAGAGCATGTACTGAAGGTACAGGGATCTTCAGGAGACTTCTCCAAGAGCAAAGGAGTACCATTTCCCTCCTCTGCTGACCAGCCTGGATACATGAACACCTGTGGGAATGAGCACAGTGTTAATACTCTCCACCTAGCTTGTTAACAGTATTCCCCATCCCCATGGGCATCTGTGAATCCGCCCCCTTCAACTCAGCCTGCCTTGGCAGGAGTTTTTTCAGGTCCCTTCCTTCAGCTGACCACACGGACCCTGCTGGAATCACATGCCCTGGCCCATGTTCTTCTGTGGATCCATGCCCTTCACCATTGTTCTTTGTGAGAGCCCATCCAAAGCAGAGTTGCAAGCCTGGCAGTGTGCAAGTGGACCCAACAGAGCCCAGCACTACTCCAAAGTAACTTCTGCCCTCAAGCAAAGAAAATAATCATAATAATAATAATCCCACTATGTCCCCAGCAGTGGGCTGGCAGCTGACATTGGCTCTGACTACAGGCTCTTCCCACCAATGGAAATTTCTCAGGAGACAACACAAGGAGAGTACTCTGTAGTTGGTGCTACTGCATCTCTGGCAAATGCCTGGTCTGACCCAACTTAAGCCCAAATTGGCCCCAGATTGGCCAACTAACAACACAGGGACTAAACCTTTCCCACAACAGGCAAATAGAGCCATTGCAGACAGCTGGACTGAAGGAAAACATGGCTCAGCCATAAAAGTAGGACACATACAACACACATAGGAGACACCTTTGAGGTGCCAGGTCCTGGTAAGCAGGGGATATTACACTGCAGGGCACTACAGGACCTGTTTTTCTTTTTCTTTTTTTTTTTTATTTTTATTTATTTATTTATTTTTTAGGACCTGTTTTTCATAAGACCATTACTTTCAAGAGCAAGAAATATAGTTAACTTTCCTAACACATAGAAACAGACCCAGAAAATTAGACAAAATGAAGAGACAGAGGAAGTCCCAAATGAAAGAACAGAACAAAACCACAAGAGAGCTTAAACAAAATGGAGATAAGTAATATGCCTGATAAATAATTTAAAGTAATGGTCACTGGAATTGAGAAAACAGTGGAGGACCTCAATGAGGCTTTCAACAAAGAGATACAAAACATGCAAAAGAACAATTCAGAGATGAAGAACTCAATAACTGAACTTTATTATAAGCTAGATGGAATCAATAGTAGACTAGAGGAAGCAGAGGAACATATCAGTGACCTGGAGGATAGAATAACAGGAAGTAATCAAGCTGAACAAAAGAGAGAAAAAATAATAAATGAAAATGAATTACAGAAGCTCAACAACACCAGCAAGTAAGATAACATTAGCATTAGAGGGATCCCAAAAGGAGAAGAGAGGAAGGCAGAGTAGAACATTTATTTGAAGAAATAATAGTTGAAAACTTCCTGAGTCTGGACAAGAAAATGGAAATCCAGATCCAGGAGGCACAGAGAACTCCTAACAAAATCAACACAAGGAGAGCCACATGAAAACAGGTGGTAATTAAAATGGCAAAAAGTACTGATGAAAGAGAATTTTAAAAGCATCAAGAGTAGAGAAAACAGTTACATAAGGGAAACCCCATAAAGCTATCAGCTGATTTTTCATCAGAAACATTGTACATCAGAGGGTACAGGGAAGATATATTCAAAATGCTGAAAAAAAAAGAAACAATGAATATTCTATCCAGCAAGGCTATCATTCAGAATACTAGGGGAGATAAAGAGTTTCCCAGACAAACGAAGGTCAAGAAATTCATCAACCGGATGAGAAATGTTAAAGGGGATTCTTTGAGTAGAAAAGAAAAACTATAAGTAAGAAAAGTAGGAATCATAAAAGCACTAAAATTAAATATATCTATGAAAATCAGTCAAGGGACTCACAAAATGAAAGGATGTAAAGTATGACACTATGTATATAAAATGTGGTGGGTGGGTGAGCAAAGAATGGGTTCAAACTTAAATGACCCTGAACTTAATATAGACTGCTATTTGCATAAGATGTGTTATATATATATATATAACCACAAATCAAAAACTAGTAATGGATATGCAAAAAATAGAGAGGAAACCAGATATATTACCCAAGAAAGCCAGCAAACCCTGAGAAAAGAGAGCAAGAAAATAAATGAACAGAGAAGCACTAAAACAACCATAACATAAGTAACAAAATGACAATATATAGATACCTATCAATAATTACTTCTTTAAAAGATGTTATTTATTTATTTGAGAGAGAGAGCACGAGCAAGGGGAGGCACAGAGGGAGAGGGAGAGAGAGAAGCAGACTCCCCTCTGAGTACAGAGCCCAACACAGGGCTTGATCTTAGGATCCCAAGATCCTGAGCTGAGCCAAAATCAGATGCTTAACTGACTGAGCCACCCAGGTGCCCTCCTATCAATAATTACTTTGAATGTAAAAGGACTAAACACTCTAATCAAGAGAGGTAAGGTGACGGAATGAATAAAAAAGCAAGATCCATAAATATGCTTGCTTACAAGAGATTCATTTTTATTTATATTTTATTTTTTTACAAGACACTCATTTTAGACCTAAAGACAACTGCAGATTGAAAGCAAAAGGATGGGAAAGCATTTATCATAGAAATGGAAATAAAAAGAAAGCCAGCATAGTAATACTTGTGTGGAACAAAAGAGACTTTAAAGAAAAGCCTGTAATAAGAGATAAAGAAGGACATTATGTAATCATAAAGGAAAAACTCTGACTAGAAGAAATAACAATCCTAAGTATTTATCTACCCAACATGGGAGAACCCAAATACTTAAAGCAGCTAATAACAAACATAAAGGAAGTAATCAATATTAATACAATAATAGTAGAGAAAAAAATAGTAAGAAGACTTCAGCACTCCACTTGTATTAATGGATAGATCATCCAAGCAGAATATCAGCAAAGAAACAGTGATTTTGAATGACACACTTGACCAGATGGACCTAACAGTTATATTCAGAATATTTCACCCTAAAACAGTGCAACATACATTCTTTTCAAGTATATATGAAATATTCTCCAGAACAGATCACATGCTAGTCAATAAACTAATCTCAACAAATTCAAAAAGATCGAAGTCATACCAGTTTTTTTCTAACCACAATGCTGTGAAACTAGAAATCAACTACAGGAAAAAAAAATCTGGAAAAAATACAAATATATGGAGGTTAAGTAACATGCTACTAAGTAATGAATGGCTCAACCAAGAAAGCAAAGAAAAAAAACACATGGAGACAAATGAAAATGAAAACACAACAGTCCAAAGCCTTTGGGATATAGCTAAAGCTTTTCTAAAAGGGAGGTTTTATAGCAATATAGGTCTACCTCAAGAAGCAAGACAAATGTCAAACAAAACAAAACAAAACAAAACCTAACTTTATACCTAAAGGAGGTACAGAAAAAAGAACAACAACAAGAAAACAAACAAACAAAAAACAAACTCAAATCCCATAGAAGGAAGGAAATAATAAAGATTAGAGTACAAATAAGCAAAATAGAAACTGTAAAACAATACAGCAGGTCAATGAGACCAGGAGCTGATTCTTTAAAAAGATCAACTAAATTGATCAATCTTTAGCCACATTCATTTAAGAGAGAGAGAGAGAGAGAAAGAGAAGACGCAAATACACAGAGTCAAAAATGGAAGATTAGAAATAACAGCCAACACCACAGAAATACAAAGGATAAGAGAATATTACAAAAAACTATATGCCAACAAACTGGACAACAAACCTAGAAGAAATGAGTACGTTCTTTTGAGTAGAGACATATAATATTCACCAAACCAAATCAAGATAAAATAGAAAACTTGAACAGACTGTTTATCAGCAATGAAGCTGATAATGAAGCAGTAATAAAAAAACTCACAACAAACACAAGTCTAGAATCAGACTTCACAGGTCAATTCAACCAAACATTTAAATTAAAAATTAATACCTATTCTCATAGAATGAAGCTTCCAAATTCATTCTGTGAGGCCAGTGTGACACTGATATCAAAACCAGATAAAGACACCACGAAAAAGAAACCACAGGCCAATCAATATCTCTGATGAATACAGATACAAGAATCCTCAATAAAATATTAGCAAATCAAACCCAACAATACACTAAAAATCATTCACCATGATCAAGTAGGTTTTATTCCTGGATTACAAGGGTGGTTCAATATTTACATATCAATCAACATAATACATCACATCAAGAAGAGAAAGAACAAAAACCATATGATCATTTCAACAGATGCAGAACAAAGCATTTAATAAAGTGTAACATCCATTCATGATTTAAAAAAAAACTTAATAAAGTAGGTGTAAAGGGAACATATCTAAATGTAATAAAGGCCATATATGAATAACCCGCAGCTAACATCATACTAATGGTGAAAAGCTGAGAGCTTTTCTCCTAAGGTCAGGAACAAGACAAGGACGTCCATTCTTACCACTTTTGTTCAAGGTAGTATTGGAAGTCCTAGCCACAACAATCAGACAAGAAAAGGAAATAAAAGGCATCCAAGTTGGTAAGGAAGAAGTAAAACTTTCACACTATTTGCAGATGGCATGATACTTTGATGACATGATATACAGAAAACCCTAAAGACTCCACCAAAATACTACTAGTGCTGATAATTGAATTTAGCAAGGTGATAGGATACAAAATCAATAAACACAAGTCCATTGCATTTCTATACACTAAAAAGTGAGATAACAGAAACGTAAATTAAGAAAACAATTCCATTTACAATTATACCATAGTTAATAAAATATCTGGGAATAAGTTTAACCAAAGATGGGAAAGACTCTTACTGTGAAATCTATTAAACACAGATGAAAGATGTTGAAGATGACACAAATGGAAAGATATTCCATGTCTATGAATTAGAAGAACTAATACTGCTAAAATGTCCATACTACCCAAAGCAATCCACAGATTTAATGCAGTCCTATCAAAATACCAAAAGCATTTTTCACAGAACTAGAATCATCTTAAAATGTATATGGAACCACAAAAGACTGGAATAGCCAAAGCAATCCTAAAAAAAGAACAAACCCAGAAATCGAGATATACTACAAAGCTGTGGTAATCAAAAAAGTACAATACTGGCACAGAAATAGACACACAAATCAATAGAACAGAATAGAAAGCCCAGAAATAAACCCACGGTTGTATGGTCAATTATTCTTCGACAAAGGAGGCAAAAATACACAATGGGAAAAAGACAGTTTCTTCAACAAATGGTGTTGGAAAAATTGGATGGCTACTTGTGAAAGAATGAAACTGGACCACTTTCTTATACCATACACAAAAAAATAAACTCAAAATGGAATAAAAATCTAACTGAGACCTAAAATCATAAAAATCCTAGGAGAGAGCACAGGCAGTAATTTCTCTGAAACCAGCTTGTAGCAACATTTTTCTAGATAAGTTTCCGACAGCAAAGGAAATAAAAACAAAAATAAACTATTGGGACTATATCAAAATAAAAAGCCTCTATTCAGCAAAGGAAACAATCAACAAAACCAAAAGACAACCTACTGAATGGGAGAAGACATTTGCAAATGGCATATCCTATAAAGGGTTAGTATCTAAAATACATAAATAACTTATACAACTCAACACCAAAAAAATCCCCAATAGTCCAATTATAAAATGAGGAAAAGACATAAATAGACATTTCTCCAAAGAAGACATGCAGATGGTCAACAGATACATGAAAGGATATTCATCATCATTTACCATCAGGGAAACGCAAATCAAAACCACAATGACCTATCACCTCATGCCTGTTGATGACTAAAATCAACAACACAAGAATCAACAAGTGTTGGTGAGGATTTGGAGAAAAAGGAATCCTCATGCACTGTTAGTGGGAAGACCAACTAGTGCAGCCACTGTAGAAAACAATATGGAAATTCCTCAGAAAATTAAAAATATAATCACCATTAGATCCAGTAATTCCACCTCAGAGTGTTTACCCAAAGAATATAAAACCACGAATTCAAAAAATATATGCAGCCCTATGTTTATTGTAGCATTATTTCTAGTAGCCAAGTCATGGAAGCAGCCCACATGTCCATCATTAGATGAATGGATAAAGAAG
Source organism: Canis aureus (assembly GCF_053574225.1). Taxonomy (NCBI): domain Eukaryota; kingdom Metazoa; phylum Chordata; class Mammalia; order Carnivora; family Canidae; genus Canis; species Canis aureus. The sequence continues at coordinate 51,002,293 of NC_135611.1, forward strand.
ATATGGTATATACATATGTATATGTGTATATTTAGGTATATATGTGGTACGTATATATATAAATGAATATTAGTCATAAAAAGAATGAAACCTTCCCATTTGCAACAGGATGGATGGAACTAGACAGTGTAATAATGCTAAATGAAAGAAGTCAGTCAGAGAAAGACAAAAGACTATATGATTTCACTCTTATGTGGAATTTAAGAAATGAAATAAAGGAACAAATAAAAAAATAGACTAGGAAGCTCTTGATGGTAGAGAACACACTGATGGTCACCAAAGGGAAAGTAGGTGGGGGATGGGTGAAATAGGTGAAGGGGGTGAAGAGGACCCTTCTCAGAATGACCACTGGGTAATGTACAGAAATGTTGAATCACCATATTGTAAATCCAAAACTAATATAACACTGCACATTAAATACATTGGAATTTTTTTTTAAAGGGAAAGTAGAAAGGACTCTCCCTAGTATATGGACATGCTGAGGGGAAATAAGTTGACAGGACACACCTTTTTTGTTCCTGGGAATGAAGTATTCTGTGCTCCATCTTAGGCTAGTCTACATCTTCCTCTGAACTTTGACAGCTGTTGCTAACTCCTGTTGTTGAAGCTCCTCTTTGGCTTATTTGGAAAACAGCCCCGACTCCCTGGATCAAGTGGTGGCAGAATGATGCTGTCACTTTACTCTTGCAGCCAGAGGCTGAGAAATGCAACTCAGCTTTAAAGTGTTCAGTCTGGGCATAGAAAGTGCAAGAGAAACATACCTTTTGGTAGCAATAATTCACAAAATGATAATACAACTTGGTTTGGGCTACAAGCAAAGAGAAATATTGAACAATAAAAAAAAATCCTAGCTTTAAAACATTTGAAATGACTTTAGACTTGAAATCTAAACTTCTTTCCCTTCAAAAGTCCTTGTTTCTTTGGCAAGTAGAATTTAAAGCTTCTTTTTATTCCTGTTTTCTTTATTGCAGGCAGCACACACAACTATAAACACTCTGCTCAAGACCAATCCAGGCAGAGGCAAGTGCTTTTTGTGCTTTAATAGTTTCTCACATTCTCTATATTTATTTCCTCATTAGAAAAGGAGGAAAATTGAGCATAATTTGTAAATTTACCTATGAACTGTGTATATCCAGGAAAACTAAGATGAATAAAATTAGGAAATAGATATTAACAAAGAGTGTTTTGTTTTAATCAAAACAATTTTTATACAAATTTTAGGTTCACAGCAAATTGAGGGGAAGACAGAGCTTACTCAGATACTCCCACATCCACATATGCACCGGCTCCCCTATTCTCAACATCCCCCCCAGCAGAGTGGGACATTTGTGACAACTGATGAACCTACATTCACACATCATCATCCCCTAGTCCTTACTTTACATTAGCATGCACTCTTGGTATTTTACATTCTACATACATAGTATATATTTGGACAAATGTACAACAATATATATATCTATTATTATAGTACCATAGAGGTTTTCATTGTCCTAAAAATCCTCTGTGTTCCAAAAGTTCATCCCTCCTCATATTCTCAGGCAACCATTGATCTTTTTAAGTTCTCCATAGTTTTGGGTAATACCATATAGTTGGACTCATTTAGGCTTCTCAGATTGGCTTCTTTCACTTTGAAATATGCATTTAAGCTTCTTTCATGTCTTTTCATGGCTTGTTAGCTCATTTATTTTTAGCACTGAATAATATTCCACTATCTAGATGTTATACAGTTCATCTATCCATTCACCTACTGAAGATATCTTAGTTGCTTCTGAGTTTGGGAATTATGAATAATTACTGTTATGAAGAAAGCTTCTATAAACAATTAGGGGTTGTTAAAAAATTCCAAAAAGGAGGGTATTTTTTTTGCTAATTATGTCAGATTTTCTGCATAGATTATCATGTTATCTCTGAGCAAAGACAGTTTTATGTCTTCTTTTCCAATCTGTATGCCTTTATTTCCTTTTCTTGCCTGACTGCATTAACAAGCTCTTCCGGTATGATGTTGAAAATAAGTAGTGAGAGGGGGCACCCTTGGCTTGTACCTGATTTTAGTGGGAAAGCTTCTAGTTTCTCAACATTTAGTATGACACTAAGTATTTTGTTTTCTATGCCAGTATAACTAGTTACACGTAGAAGAAATAAAAACCCAACTAGCCATTCTACTTATAGAATATACATAGATGGGTGTATCCGTGTATATTTCATAAATAAATAAATAAATAAATAAATAAATAAATAAATACATACATACATACATACATACATACATATTTCCCATTGCCTGGTCAATATGAGAATTAAATAGATTAATATAATATCTATCTTTCATAGTAAGTGAAATAACAAGGGAGGAACATTAAACCTTTTGAGTCCTGAGAGTGTCACTAAAATAACATATCTAGTCATCTATCCCAATTTTTTTTTGAGAAATGTAGGGACAAAGATAAATGAAATTTCATCCCCGAGCCTACATAATCTGGTAGAAAAGAGACGTGTAAAAACATTCAAGCAAGCAAGTGAACTATAGATTATGAAGAAATGATAGTGTAGACAGCTCTTCTTAATCAAGATGGTCATTACAAAACTTAAAACATTCCCAGAGATGGCATCTATGAATGGTCTGTGTGTGATGGGAGAGTCTCCCAGGCAGTTATATGCCACTGCCAGGAGGGGCCAGCAAGAAGCCCACCTCCCCATAAATGTTGGAACTGGTCACTGGGAACAGTGGGAAAAATCAGTTTTGCCTGTGAGAAGAATTTATTTTTTCATCTGAAGAAAATTCTTAAGGAAATGTAACTAGGACACAATAAAGTGTCTAAATCAGATTTAGATTGTAATTTGAGAATATGATTTAAGAATTTTAAAATTTAATTAAGAACTGAAAAACAAACAAAAAAACCACATACTGCACTAAGACCAAACGCAGAGAAAACCTATTAGTAAAATGGACAGCATGAGTGAAAAGATCAGAGCCACAGATGTGAGGACATCATTATGTAAATCATAAAACAGAAAGAAAAATAAAAAACATAACATGAAAGATCTGTGAGTTACAGCATACACATTTGTAAACTACCCAAATAAATCCCAATCAGAATAATATAAAACAGCATCCTAATTCACATGAAGCAACTAGCATATGCCTAATTTAAAAGGCCAATAAAGCTACCAGAAAGTAAAACTATATACCAATTTACTCATGAATAATGATACAAAGCTTCAGAATAAATATTTGACAAATTACATCCAATATATTAAAATATGAATGTACCTAAGACATTTGTTTACTTATCTAGAAAATATGTTTTATCATCTTTGTGCCAGATATTCTTCTAAGTGGTAAGGATACAGCAGCAAACAAAATAGCCATACATACTCTAGAATGGGGAAAAGACCATACACAGGTGAGTGTGTGTATTTCTAGGCAGCAGTGACTAGAATAAATAAGGTAGGATTAGGGTATTTCAAACTACAGGGATCACGCAACCATAAAAAATTCATCAATTTAATTCATGCTATTCAAAACTTAAAGATATATGTGATTTTGTCAGTGGTAAACCCAAACCACTTAATCAAATTTAGAGGCCATTTTTAATAAAATCCTATTAAAATAAAAAGAAAATTCAGCTACATTAAATATGACAAACAAAAGTCAGCTACCATAAATATGATAAAGTCATTTGTCAAAAACAGCAATAATAATCAGATACTAAATTTAAATTCTCACTAGTATTCGTATTATCCATGGCTGAACGAGAAAAGAAATTAGAACACATATCATCAATGTTAAGAAAAACTGACAAATTTATCTTTGGATCCAGATGACATGATGGCATACCTAATAAGCCCAGGAGACTCAATTAAGAGTTATGAAAATTAATGAGAAATTTTTGCTAATTAGCTGGATACAATGTATATAGTAAAAAAAATTGTTTTTCTTCCTAATAGCAAAATGGAAATAGAAATGGTAATAGAAAAACAATCTGTTTCTGAATATTGAGAAAAACTATAAAATACTGTTATATTCTTTCAGGAAAAAAGGAATAGGGCCTATTATAATTATTTACAAGTAGAGACTTCAGTAAATGAGGAGATCAAGTAACCTTAACATAAGAGGTCATTATCAGTTACATATAAGTCCTAGGATTTACATATAATTTTGGTACTGGTCATATTGGAATCCTAGGTGGAATTGTTTTGGTGGAAAAGAAGGAGGTTGAACACAAAGATAGTTAAAAAAAATCACATAAAAATAAATATATGAGGATTTACATTTTTGGATAATGAGAGTAAGGGGAACACTCTAGCAGGTGTTACAATTATTACATTATTAAAAGTATTATAGCCAAAGACATTTGGTATTTGCATAGAAATACATAAATAGGCCAGTGGAACGGAACCTAGAAACATCAGTAAGTATATATATTGCATTCTCATTCGATGAAACAAGGATGGGCTATTTATGTATTTATGTATTTATTACAGATTTATTTATTTATTCATGAGAGACACAGAGAGAGAGAGAGAGGCAGAGACTTAGGCAGGCGGAGCAACAGGCTCCCTACAGGGAGCCCGATGCGGGACTTGATCCCGGATCTCAGGATCATGCCCTGAGCCAAAAGCAGACGCTCAACCACTGAGCCACAGGCATCCCTGTGATAAATAAATGTGATAAATAAATCCCATCAATAATTAATGAGGTGAGCACAAGTGAATAGCCAATAGTGGAGTAAATAAATGACTGACCATCACTGCAGAAAAGACTCCCCATAAGTTAGATATCTAAATATCAAAACAAATCACAAAAAATTTAATGTAATAGTGAAAGGGGGAAAAAAACCCTGGAAATTCTTATAAACTGCAACGGGAGTAGTGTGGAGAGCTTCTTTGGAAAGATATCGATGGAGTCTTTCCTTATATAAAGGAAAACGTTCTGCATTTCAAAAATATCTGCAAGGTCAAAAGACATAAATATTTGTACAATATCTTGTAGAAAAATGGTTAATATTGTACTCTTAAAAATATTTCTGTCATTTACTTTACAAAATAGCAAACTATCCAATTCAACACCAAAGCACATGAGATGGTAAATCTAGGAAAGGAAAATGCAAAAGCCTAATAACATGAAAAGATGCCTGACTTTATAGGTGGTCGGAGAAATAAAAATTAAGAGCAATGATGACAAGCCATTTCTAAAAGGGACTTCATAAAAAACGAAGGATCAGTGCTCATGTGTGTTAAACGAGATGGTACGAACAAGTGGGAAACACCTCAACCCCTTTAGGAAATCATCATAGCAGTTTGAATAGAAATGTTAAGCACACATGTTTTATTTGGTTATTCTGTTTCAGAAAAATCATATTACCAATTAAAAATAATTTATTTATGAGGATTTTACTTCAGCAGAGTTCGAAGGAAAAAAACAACAGAAATCACCAGGAGTGGATTTGCTCAAAATTTATGTTATGGAATAGTATGCAGATATTAAAATGAATGCTTGGTCTATGGATGCATTGATCTTAAAAGTGTTATAAGAACTGCTACCACATAGTAGCATAGACAAGTTGTGACAAAACATAGTATTATTAGCATTTTAAGAGAAATAGTTAAAACACAGTAAAAATGCTTGTCTTAAAATGAGTGCAGGGGCAGCAGGTAGCTCAGTTAGTTAAGCATCCCACTCTTGGTTCTGGCTCAGGTCGGCTCAGGTCGTGATCTCAGGGTCTGGGAATTGAGCCCCTCATCAGGGTCCCTGCTCAGGGGGGAGTCTACTTGAGATTCTTTCCTCTGCCCCATCCCCCCTGCTCACATGCTCACATGTGTGTACCTGCGTGTGCACTTTCTCTCTATAATAAACAAGTAAATCTTTTAAAAAATAATAAAATTTAAACAGTTTAAAAAAATAAAATGACTAGAAAAATTTATAGAGGAATATGCAGAAAAACGTCCACATTAACCATTTTGGGAGATCAAAACTGGGAGAAAGGAGAAAACTATTCATTTATTTTCTTTATTTCTTGTTTAGATTGTTACACAGGGCATGCACTCCTTTAAATAAAGTATTCAAAATAGAGACAACTGACCCAAAAGAGCAGTGTCCTTTCAGGACACCAGCCTAGAGGAGTACTTCTTGGAGGTTGTTTTTGGTTCTAGAGACAAGAACGCAAAAATCAAACCCCTTGTGACCCTCCTTTTGGAACAGAGATCCCCTGGTGTTGTAGTGGAGCATGGGTAATGCCCAGGTGTGTTGTCCAGTGAAGACCTCTCCACATCAACAGTGAACACCCATCCCAGTCTGGTCACCTGACTCTCAGCATAGGGATCAGAGAGTGCTTTCTCAAGCCAGCAGCGTTGGTCTGGTACTTCAGACCACATTCATTCATTCATTTGGTTAATTTGCCAAAATGTGATCAATTGAATAAAAATATTATTACAAATAGTATTATAAATACTAATGGTGCCCTAAACTTATGGAACTTTATTTGTATCTTTAATTTCTTTTTTTCTGATTTATAGCTCCTCTTAATACATTTACATGGTGTAAATAATATCTGGTTAATTATATGAAGGATGGCAGATGCTTAGAAAGTTAATCTTTCAATTTGTTATAAATTTAAGAAAGTTATATTAATATATCTTAGTGTTTAAATACTTTTATGTTTACATAGTTAACAATACTATTCGGCATTAGAGAGTATGTTTGAAGGGAAAATTATCAGTTTGAAAAACAACCTCTCCTAGAATCTCTTCTACCCAGGATCTCATATATCAAGTATTAGCCTAGAGGAGATGTTTATGGTTAGGTTATAAAATTTGCTGGGTGGGGGGAGGAAGTTGTTTATAATGAACACGGAGAAAGCATCTAAATCATTGTGCTTCAACAGGAAGTCACGCTGAAAACAACCCAACCACAAAATGTGCCCCCTGACATTGTACTCATATCAGCAGGTAGCTCACAACTGAAATGACCCATAAATCTCGACAACCTCGTTCAACTCTGTACATATAAAACAGTAGGCTTCAATTTAAGTTTGTGAACGACAGCAAACACACACAATGAAATATCTAATAAACTGAGACCTCAGTGACTATCACATATAACACAATGTGTTCTATTTCATAGACATTTCCCATTCTGTCTGTTGGTGCATCACATTGCATGAAGTTATTCTTGTTATATATATAGATCTATGTCCTCATTAATTATAGTGACTTTGACAAAAAAATTTATTTCTTCACTGCAGTGGAAGGCTAGGAGAACATTAATTTTACGTTACTCAGGGGTATATACTACAACCGTCCACTTAGAACAGTAAGTATGAAAACCAGGTTATCTGGGGTTCTGTTGCTAACTATTCTGGACTGCTAGAGACTTCATCTAAGCCATTCAACCTAACCAGTTATAATTTATAATTTGTGGAGTTTTTGCAATGTCCCTGTGACTTTCCGCATTGGAGTCCAATATCATGAACATAGTTTCTTCCCTTCATCATCTAAGTCAATACCAGCTAGCTAGCTGGTATACCTCAAGGTATGGCAGTAGAGGACTGATGAGTGTTATTTTCATTATACTTTTCAGATCAGTTATGTCCATCTACTCAGGACATGTTGAGGTAGATCAGGCAACTTCTGTTTGTTCTGTTGCTGCCATGGAATCTTCTCCCTACCCCCTACCCTATATAAATCAGAAAAACAGCAATTACTTGGAATCATATTACTGAGTGAGACATCATTTCCAAACCAAAATATATCTAAGTAACCTCAAGCTGGATAGTGCTGTCGATATTTTTTTGCCTTCCCATTTCCATCACCAACACTGGTATTCAGTGAATATATATCATTACTTGGCTGGTTATATATTAGCCCATCTGTGCAAAAATGGCCAAGTGCCAGATCAGTTTTGGCCAGACCTGTGTCCTAAAACATGAATGCCAGGCAATGATGAACCTCATAACCCTAGGAAAAGAAGACAGCTATCAAAAGAGTTTTATATGAGTTAATAATGTGGAGATACAGGAAATATATTATTAAATATACTCAAAAATAATATTTTTATGATAATTATAAGGCTTTTTAAACATATTATTTCATCTTGCCTTCTCTTTGTGAGGATTTTGGGGATGTATAAGTTCTGCTATCTAAGTTAGTGAGGAAGTAATACTCACCATGAGTAATACTCATTGGGAAGTTATCCCAATCTGGGATAACCTGTGGACATAAAAATCATGAATTGACTGTTTTTTTAGCCTATTATCAGCCTCAACTCCTTGTGCATGCATATTAGATACACTGTCACAAGTCTTTATATGGGCTATAATGGCTGCTAGGAGATGCTTCATTTATGTGTAAATCGTAATTAACATGAAATCACGTTTTACTAAATATTTTATAATCTCTAAAATTGGGAACAATATACTAGCTGCACATATGAAGTTCCACATATTTTGAATGTAAATGAATGTTTATATGTTTTGTTGTTGCTATGTTTGTCTGGCAGTCAAAACCACACTAAGCTGTCAGCATAACATCAGCAAGCAATGCATGAGCTGCCAGGGTTTGATTGCCAGTTATCCTGGTTACAGCTTTCTATGTCGGTACCAGGTTTCATTAACTACTGTTTGCCCATCATGCTGAGATTGCAGTACTTAAAAAACAACAATATACATTTAGACAACAAATGAGAGAAACTTTAAATGAATTTTCTAGACTCCAGTAAAGTCTCAAGAGAATAAAAGGTAGTACATGAGAAGTCCAATAGCTTTGTAAATATTTGCAGTGTGAATTTGTCAAAGGGTCAATTTTTTAGTATATTTCCTCCCCCAAAACGCCTTAATATACGGAGGATCTTTAGGGAAATCATACTGTGGAAATAAGTGATTTATGGTGTCAGTTTATGTTTCCAAAGAAGAGTAGTGTGAATTCAGTATGTGTGTTTGGTGATTTTCTTTACAACACCATAATCATTTTGGGGTCCTTTGAGAATGAAAACCATTCTATTTTATTTTGTGCTCTTACCACAAAAAAAGTGTTTAATGGAGAGGTATGTAGATTCTCAATAGACTAAGGGAAGTATGAAGAGAAATTTCCAGTACCGCCAACGCAAACTATACATTGCTTGCACCTAACACAGAAGATTTTCCTATATACCCCTCTTCATCCCCTTCAGAATCATTGCCATATTGAGTGATCATAACTCAAAAATAACAATAAAAACAAAGTCTGCATCAACTGCTTACAGAAGAAACCACCTACATGGATGTAAAATTGACAAATAGCCCAGAGGGGATGCCTCTGCAATTGATATCAGGATGCTAATGCAGCTCATCCCCATCTGTACCCTGGACTTCATTGGCCAGTGATATTAAGAAAAGTGATATATGATATCAAGAAGAGTGACTGTCCCTGCCTTGTGTCAGCTCCACAATTCTTGAAAACTATAAGGTGGCTTGTAGTGAATCATCTCATAGCAAGAGCAAACAGCAGCAAATCTTTATTCATGCATGGGTGAGTAGAATATTTCCTCATGTGTTTGTTGGCGCAATGGCTTCTGTTTTGTATCCGACACATGTCAGGCGACATGCTAGATCCTACGGATCACATAAAGTAAGGTAAAAGACTCACCTTTAGGCACCACAGTCAAGAAGGTAGAAAGAGGTGTATAATGATTATAATATGGTATGTTATATTTAGTGCTGTGGGAACAACAGATGGAAAAAGGAATGAAGGAGTGATGACCTCAGCTGAGAGCAATGCCTGCATTGGACTGAACCGGAAATGCAGAGTAACTGCCCCTAGTTCTGAAGGGCAGCTTATCAAATTATGGGAAAACAGGATCCCTTGTCAGTCAGTTTCCTCGAATTAGCTCCAGAGGATTCTTTAACTACATAACTGCGTATCCCAGACTTTTAGATTTTAAAAACCAAATTATTAATAATAATAGCAATAGCAATAATAATAAAGAATTGGGTTAGTGATAACTTTTAAAATACTAATTACACTTCACATAAATACTAATAGTAACATAGTGCTTATATTAATAGTAAAATCAAGTACACTTGAAATTTTAATCCAGAACAAAATTGTGTTTCACAGAAGTTCTATAAATCATTTTCCTGACACAAGTTTGTAACTTGGCAGTTTTAAACTGACAATGCAAAATATTAATTTTACCTGGGTGCTTTGCTTCATTTTTTATTAAGGTATTATTGACATACAATAAAGTGTTTACAATTATAGAAGTTTTAATATATTTCCTGCCCATAGCTACAATCTAGATAGTGTCATTCTGTGATGTCTCTATTCTACCCCTTTCTACCTCCGCTCTAATCCCCAAGTACCCTCTAACCTGCCTTCTGTCACTATGAAGTGGTTTGAATTTTCTATAATTTTATATAGGAACAATACAATGTGTACTCTTTTTTATCTGGATTTTTTTCACTCAGTATAATTTTTTGAAATTTATCTATGTCATTGAAATGTGTAAAAATAAATAAAAGAAATCTCATTTGAAATGGCATTGGGAAGCCCTGAAGGGGGAATTCTCATATACTACTACTCATTGCAAGAATTATATCTCATACTCCCCAACAGAAAGCAGCTTACTGTACATGCCCCAGGAGGAAGAATGAAGAACTTCTCTTTGCCTAGCAATAGCCCAGCCTATGAGCTTTCAGTGAGACAGCCCTCCCAGGTTCCCTCCTGTCCCTATAAAAGTAAGTCCCTCTGCTCTATCTAGGTGTTTTTCTCAATTCTTCCTCTTAGCTCCAGAGGATTCTTTAACTCCAGATTCTAATCTCCAGATTAGGAATGAATTGCTCTGTGCTCTTATTGACACCAGAGCTACAACCTTCAGAGCTCAACCCCACTGTTATTGACCAGACCTCTGCCTCTGCCTCAAAGTACAGAAACAATTCAAATAGTGGTGGGGCTCACTAATAAACTTCAACAGGTTCCTACCTTTAAACCTATTCCCTTTTTGTTTACGCCCTCTAAGAGATAACCACCCTTTCCTCCATAGTTCCTCCAGCCTGGTTCATTTATTGGGCTGAGATTTCTTAGAGAAATATGCTGGAATTCCTTTCTCCTCCTAAAAGAGGAAGATAATTATAGAATTTGATAGCAATCAAAATAGCCAATCAGGTGAATCAAATGATCCTTCAACATCTTTTATTTTCTCCATCTCTGATGGCACTAGAGCTAATTCTAAGGACACTTAACCATTTGTCCTAATTGGATCAGCTGTCACCTTTCATATGGGCAAAATCTTCAACTGATATTGGTAGAATCCACAGTATACCTCCTATCAGGATGCAAGTAGATCCCTCAAAACCTCTCTCCAGAATTAACACCCTATACATAAAAAGGTCCTTCAAAGCATCAAGCCTATAATAAAAAAAAAATTAGGGACTCATCTCTCACACTGGTCCTTGCAATACATACTCCTGTTTTGCAAGGAAACCTATAGCCACAGATAAAGATTTGTCCAAGATCTCTGAGCCATAAAAAATAGTTATCCAGTGACACCTTGTTGTTTCAAATCCCCATACTTTCTCAGCCTCCATCTCCACAGAAAGTAATTTTTTATGATGGATTTATGCAGTGCCTTCCTTAGAATACCTATGCATAAGGATAGCCAATAGCTAGTTGTCTTTACTTGGGAAGGAAAGCAACACACTTGTATCGTGATGCCTCAGGTGGTTGTTTTTTTTTAATTAAGATTTTATGTATTTGAGAGTGGGAGTGAGAGAGAAGGGGGGAGGGGCAGGGAGAGGGGCAGAGGAAGAGGGAGGGGCAGAGGAAGAGGGAGAAGCAGACTCCCCGCTGAGAGGGAGCCTGATGCAGGGCTCGATCCCAGGACCTCAAGATTATTACCTGAGTCAAAGGCAGATGTTTAATGGACTGAGCCACCCAGGTGCTCCTAACCAAGGGTTTTACTTAAAATCAATCCTACTTCTCCCAAACCTTAAAAGTGGATTTAGATGATACAAAATTACCTGGAGACTCTATTATACTATGTCAGTGACTTGCTTCTCTGCTACCTTTCTCAGGCCTCTTCTTAGAGGAACAGCATCCACCTTTTAAAACTTTTAGCCTTGAAAGGACACAAAGTCTCCAAGGAGAAACTGTAATTTATTCAAACTCATGTTTGATGTTTGGGGCACTTGGTCTCAGGACAAGAGCTACATTTAGATCCAAATAGGCTTCATGATATTCTGAACTTCCCAAAACTAAGTGTCAGTTATGAGGTTTTCTCAGGCTAACTGGCTGTTGAAACTGAATTACAGACTTCTCTCTCATAGCCCAACCCCTATGTTTTATTACAAAAACAAAACAAAACAAAACAAATACCACCCTATTATTAGGGAAGATCAAGATAACTTAACCTTTAAAGCCTTAAAAGAAAGCTTGATAAATCCCCCTGCCTTGGGGTACCCAATTATCAACTTCCCTTTTCCTTTTTTTGAAAAGGAAGGGAATGCCCTTGAGATAACTCACTGAAAAACACGGGACCACCATTGACCCACAGGGTATTGTAGCCAATAGCTGAACCCTGTGGCAGGAAACCCACCACCCCCCTTGCCTCAGAGACATTCCCACTATCCTTTTAGTGAAGGCCACCAAAGAGATAGTCCTGGGATTCCCTTGAATCATCCTTGCACCTCATACAGCAAAAGCCCTACTGAATTATTATCACACTCAACACATTTCTGCCATTCATCTCCACCCCTGTGAGGTCTACTGGCAAACTGTATCTCATATAACTCTTTCTCACTATAATAATCTCAATTCCCACTCTTCATCCCTCTTCTATGGATGGTACTCTTTCTGACTATTTGACTCTCACAGATCACCTCCTGAACCTGAACCCCTGTGATGACCTTCAGGAAACTTCTTTGGATAATGCTGACTTTTCATGGTTTACTGATGGTTCTTATTTAAAAGGTGAAAATGATAAATATCATGCTGGATGTGCTATTGCAACTCCCTTTGAAGGCAGCAAGTCTGCCTTCAGCTACTTCAGCACAACAGGCTAAATTGTATGCTCTTGCTTGGGCCCACATTTTAGTGGCCACATATAGTGACCAGAGAACTGACTTCACCAGTGAAGTGCTTTAATAGATATGTGATGCTTGGCTATTTTTTTTTACAACACTTTTACTGTACCATCCTCAATCCTCATGGCTAGTCAAACTCACTAATAGCATCATTAAGACTCAATCTGCAAAATTTATATTGACCCTTTGAATAATATCCTGGCCAAAAGCGCTGCCCGTAATCCTTCTAAACCACAGATCTACCCCTTTGGAACCCATAAACTTTCACCCTTTGAGATAATCACAGGATGTCCAATGAACTTGGCACTGCTTCTTTTAAGCCACAGCTGGTAGAGGGAATTATACTTCAATATTGCAAAGCCTAACTGCTTCTGTGGAGAATAACCATGCTTTAGTGGTCTACATCCTTCTATAGCACATTCTTGGGAGACAAAGTCTTTAAACATCCAGTTGCATTCTGCTGATTTCATCTACTAGATAGGCTCTTCAACCCACTGGAAAGTCCCCTATCAGGCATTATTAACCAACCCTTGTGACAGCAAACTCCAAGGAATAGACTCTTGGATTCACGTGTCACATCTAAAGAAAGCACAAGATTCCGATTGACCTGCATACTAACTGATGACCTGAAAATAAAGATTTACAGGAATTAAAGCCAACAACAACTGAAAGAGACACTTTTCCCAAGATGACTGGACCAGAAATGACATGCCCAATATTGTGACACTAGTTTAGCACTTCCAGATGATCTCTAACACTTGGGAAATGCCTGAGAGTTCTCCCTCTTACTCATCTTTGTCACTCAAATGTGCTTCAACAGTTTCTAGTCTATGTACTTTCCTTCCAACATGGAACATGAAAACCAGGAAAGGTCCTTCCTGGCACCAAGCAATGAAACCACTAAATATGAAAAATCTGACACTGAATCAACAATGCTTTTGAGGGCACCTGGGTGGCTCAGTGGTTGAGTGTATGCCTTTGGCTCAGGTCATGATCCTGGGGTCCTGGGATTGAGTCTTGTATCAGGCTCCCCAGAGGGAGCCCACTTCTCCCTCTGCCTATGTCTCTGCCTCTCTCTGTGTGCCTCTCATGAATAAATAAATAAAATGTTTAAAAAACCAAACAGTGCTTTTGAGGAAAAATCTTGATCAAAAGGGAGAAATGTGAAAATAAAAGAAGCCCCATTTACAACGGAGTCAGGAAGCCCAGAAGGAGGAACTGTCACACACTACCACTCACCATAAAAAGTATACCTCACACTCCCCAACAGAAAGGGAGTTGGGAGTTTACACAGCCCATTGGGAGGAAGGAAGAACTTTCCTTAGCCCAGAAACAGCCTGGCCAATGAGAATTCAGTGGAACAGCTCCTCCGAGCTCCCCGTTTCCCCTATAAAAGTAAGCCCCTCTTCTCTGTCCTCTGGATTTGTCTATGGTTTGCCACAGTTTGCTTGTCCACAGCTGCAATTCCTCTGCTATTCCAAAATAAACTCATTTTGCAACTAAAATAACTGAGTCTTTTGTTTTTTACAAAAAACAAATATATCAATCATTTACTCATTTTTATTGCAGGTACTCTCATTACATGACTATACCACAATTTGTTTATCCAAGACTTGGGAAATTTCATAATATAGCTTCTCTTGATAAATATTCCATGTGCACTTGAAAAGAATATGTGTTTCTTTGTTGTGTAAAATATCTACAACCGTCAATTAGGTCAAGTTGTTTGATAGTGTCATCTAAATGTTCCTTATCCTTACTGATTTTCTGTGTGTTCTGTTATTGAGATGTATTAAAATCTTCAACTTTAATTGTGGATTTGTCTTTTTTTCTTTGCAGCTCTACCTGTTTTTGCTCCATGTTTATTGAAACTCTGTTATTAAGTGCATAAACATTTAGGACTGTTATATCCTCTTTATGAATTGACTACCATTATGACATTATCCTCTTTATGAAATTCTTTGTTTTGAAATCTACTAGCTTATTGTTAACATACAAGCCAACTTAAAAAACAAACCTGAATGTTAGCATGATATGTCTTTGTCTATCCTTTTATTTTTAATACATTGTATCTTCATAGTTAAAGTAAGTTTCTTATAGGCAGCATATATTTAGGTCTTGTTATTTTATCCAATCTAAAATTCCCTGCCTTTAATTGAGGTATCAAGAACATTTATATTTAATGTGATTATTTATATGGGTTGATTTAAGTCTATCATCTTACTATTTTCTAATCCATTTTTTGATATTTTTTTGCGTGTCTTTTTTGTGTTATTCTTGTGCTTCTATTTTATCTTCTTTATTGGCTTAGCAGCTATAGAGTTTTTTGTAATTTTAGTCATTGCTTAGGAATTAGGGTATATATTATAGTATCAATTTTTAACTTATCAAAGTATATTTTAGAGTAATGTTATAGCAGTTTTCACATAGTGTGAGAACTTTCAAGAGCATTCCTCAATTTTTTTCTATACCTGGCTTTGTGCTATTGTCATACATTTACATATACATATATAGTAAATTCTATAATACATTTTTTACTTCATTTATTTTTTATTTTTTATTTTTTTAAAAAAATTTATTTATTTATGATAGTCACACGCACACACACACACACACACACACACACAGAGAGAGAGAGAGAGAGAGAGAGAGAGAGAGAGAGAGGCAGAGGGAGAAGCAGGCTCCATGCACCGGGAGCCCAACATGGGATTCGATCCCGGGTCTCCAGGATCGCGCCCTGGGCCAAAGGCAGGCGCCAAACCGCTGCACCACCCAGGGATCCCTTTACTTCATTTAAAGAGATAAATATTTAGGGGGATACCTGGGTGGCTCAGCGGTTTAGCCTTCAGTCCAGGGCATGATCCTGGAGACCTGGGGTCAAGTCCCACATCCAGCTCCTTGCATGGAGCCTGCTTCTCCCTCTGCCTGTGTCTCTGCCTCTCTCTCCCCCTGTGTTTCTCATGAATAAATAAATAAAATGTTAAAAAAAAGAGATGAATATTTAAATAATACCTAAGTAATAAAAATACTATATTTAATCATTCAGTTAACATTCCTGGTGCACTTTATTCCCATGTTTCCAACTGATAAAATTTTCCTTCTGCCTCAGGACTTTGTAAAATATTTATTGCAGTGTATTTCTACTAGTGGTAAGTTCTTCAGCTTTGGTACACCTGTTTCACCTTCAGTGTTTAAATGCATTTTCGCTAGGTATAGAAATCTAGGTTGAAAGATTTTCTTTCAGTATTTAAAGCTATTGTTCAACTGTCTTCTCTCTTGTTTTCTTTCTAACATGAAATCTGCTGTCATCCTTCTTTTTATTTCTCTATATAAAATTTCTGTTTTCTTTTTTTACTTTTAAAGTTATTTCTTTTATCGCTGGTCTTAAGCCCTTCATTTATCATGTGCTTGGTGTAGGTTTCTTCAGGTTTATTGAAAACTTTCCAATAATTATTTCCTCAATTACAGTGCATTTTTTTTTTTGTATCCTTCTTTCTCCCACCTTTTTTCAGGGACTCTAATGGTGCATATATTAGGCTGCCTGAAACTGTCTCACACAGTTCACTGATAGTCTCCTTTAAAACAAAATAATTTGCTAAGTTCATTTTGGAGAGTTTTTTTGTTATGCTTTTAATTCATTAATCTTTTCTTCTGCAATGTCTAATCTGCCATTAACCTCATCTAGTGTACTTTTTATCTCAGACATTGTAGTTTTCCTCACCAAGAGTTCAATTCAGGTCTATTTTTGTATTTTTCATGTCTCCATTTAACTCTTTGAACATATGAAATATAAGTATAGTGACTATTTTAATGTCCCTTGGTGCCAATTCTAATATCTGAGTTAGTTCTCGTTAAGTTCTGATTGATTATCTGTCTCCTCATCATTGGTCACATATTCCTGCTTCTTTGGATGACTTGTAATATTTAATTGAATGCTTGACATTTATTATTTTGCCATGTTGAACTTCTGTATTCCAAGGAATATTCTTGGATTTTGTGTTGGAATATATTAAGTTACCTGGTAATAGTTTTATCCATTAGGATCTTGTTTCAAAAATTTAATAGTTGGGTCCAAAGAAGCATTTTGTTTAGAAAAAAAAAATATTTCTTACTACTGAGGAAAACTCCTTCGAGTATTCTCTTTAATGCCTCATTAGGTATAAAGTTTTCCAGTCTGGTTGCTGGAGAGAAGCAGTGTTCCCAGCCTTGTGTAGGAACTAATCATTTCAGAGAGTTCTTACTATAATATGTGGATTATTTCTTTACACAGCTTTTTTTTCTCTCCAGACTTTGTCCTATGAACTCTATCTTCCAGACTCTCAGATCTGTCTTCTTAACTGTAGGAACCTCCTGGGTTTTGCCTGGGATATTTCTCGCTGTGCCAGAGCCTGAAAAATCTTCTCTAGGCAGTGAGATGGGGTGATCATAGAGATCACCTCATTTTTCTCTGTTCCCAGAATCACTGCCATTGTTGCTGCTATCTTGAAAGCTTCATATAGTCTGTCTAGCTTTTTTTTTTTTTTTAATTATTTGTTTGTTTAAGACCAGAAAGGGATTAATCTAGTTCACAATTCACCATCTTGATGGAAATGGAAGACAGGCCCTTCATTATTGCAACAATTGTTAAAAATCTAGCTTGACTTGAATATGCTAATTAAAATAGAAGCAGCACCCTTTTTTAGTTTCATTCAGTTCAGACTATTCTCAGTTAACAGATAGATGGCAAGAATCATCTCTTCCCAGCTTCAATCTTTTTTCCTGTTTTCTCCACACAAACCTTGAAAGTAGACTCATAGAAGCCTAGAAATAAATGAAGAGAGAAGATTGCAAGGTACCCTCACCCTGTATCAACTCAAATCCAGATCTGAAAATCTTGGGATCTAGGACACTCAACAAAGAGAAATTAGGACTTTATTTGAGAGGTCGTCATAGACCACCACTGGCTTAGCAGATAGTAGTTGAGAATTACTACTTAATTATTTGCTGGAGAATAAAGAACATTCAGAGTTTTAATAGTAATAAATTTCTTTTTTTAAAATTTATTTTTATTTATTTATGATAGACAGACAGAGAGAGAGAGAGAGAGAGAGAGAGAGGCAGAGACACAGGCAGAGGGAGAAGCAGGCCCCATGCTGGGAGCCCGACGCGGGACTCGATCCCAGGACTCCAGGATCATGCCCTGGGCCAAAGGCAGGTGCGAAACTGCTGAGCCACCCACGGATCCCCAATAAACAAATTTCTTAAACTCAGTGAAGCAAACATAATGACAGCACCAATAGTTTCTAGAAATGCCTTTTCAAAATTATAGCTCAATAAAGGAACCACTGGACTAGACCACTTGCAATCTACATATTAAATCATCTACCATACTGCAGACACTCTTCCCCTGTGACAAGCAATGATTGTTGAAAACTAGTTACTGATCCACTTTCAGACTCAAGCTTGATTATGAATGTTAAGTAACTTTTGTGGAAATATTTTGATGCTGGCAACTTTCAGGAAAAGACTAAAGAAAATTTTTTATTTGAATTGGCATTGATTATTCTGCAAAATATTTAAAATATACTCTTTGCTCTTAGGAACATATTATTTGTCTTTAGGAATGAAGAGTATTTGCCTGAAAATAACTTGCTGCAAATGAAATAAACCTTATAGTAGTAGCTTTTGAAATCAAGGTATTAATCTGGGAAAAAATTAAATGTACAAAACCTCAAAATAGTAATTGATATTAAATATATTAGCACAATCAAATAAAGAGAAAAATGGCAACATCTCAAATATATGTTTCTTCTAAGATAAGGTTTCAAACTTTGAGGGCTTTTAGTTTGGTCTACATTCTATCCTTAAAAGATAAGAAAGGGAATAAAGTAGAGCACAATATAAAAAGCCATGAAAGTTGAACAAAGTAGGAATTTTGTAAGAAATTGTTCTATAGAATGAGGACAAAAATATGTAGGCTCATGAAGCACATTATAACATATGGTAAGACATTTTACTATATCATTAAAAATTAAATTGACCTGTTACTTTGATCAAGCAAGAGAAAGGTTCTTGGGAGATTAGGTTTAGTGAAACACAAATCAGTTCTCTCAATCTGTCTGTGTCTCTCACTTTCAGCAAGAATATTAAATTTCTAGGAGAAAAGGGGGGAAAAAGATAGAGGAAATTCTTGAGCTCTTACTTGCTTTTTTGCTTGAGTGTTGATGGCCTGAACCTATTGCCCTGCCAAGAATGCCTCTGGCTAAAGAGAAGAAAGACTGTATTCATGATAAAAGCTCTTTGGGCTCAGTTTACTTTTCCAAGTTAGCTTTAAAGCAGTTGAGGTACAGAACGTCAGGGTCTTTGCTAATATATCAAACCTGACCTTGTTGGGAAAAAAAATTAATTTTAAAAACTGGTGGTAGGCAGAAGGTTAGAAGATGGTAAAGAGAAAGGCTGTATATTATTCTATTATCTAAAATGAGTCCTATAATATGAATTAACAACTAGGATTTTAAAGCCATTGCTGAATTCCAAATAATATAAAATATATATCTATTGATATTTGATGCTAATAGCAACATTGCTAACTTTAATTTTAAAAGACATATCAAAATAAAGCTATTCTATTTGAACTAAATTAGGTAAATGTGTTTCTTTAGAGTTGCTATCAAATGCATCAACATTTTCTTTATCAACAATTACAATAATTGTTGTGTGATTTTATTTTATCTAAACTGTTTCTCCCATTTTGTTTCTCATCATTTAGCACTGTTCTATAATACCCAGTAAGCAATCAATAAATATTTTGATTATACTGAATGAGTCACTGACAATTACTAGGATTTTAGAAAGTAGTTGAATGGAAAATAATCTTACATAATAAACTGATGCTTTGTCACATTCTTTTCACACCAAGCTGAGTCTTTAGACAACATGAGCCAGATCATACTCTCCCTCTATTGACCCTCCCCTAGGTTCTTCATACCACTTAGAAAACAAAATCCAAATTTCTTACCATGGTCTACCATCCTCCATGATCTGGGCCAGCGTGGTCTCCATCCTTGACCACATTCCCCATCCTCACCATGCTGGCCCTCTTCAAGCTCCTCAGATGTGGCACTCTCCTTCCCTGCTCAAGACTCTGCACTAGTGATTCCTTTTTCCTGGACCACTCTGTCTTCTGGAGATTCACATGCTTGGCTCTTTCTCACCATTTATGTCTCAGCTTATGATCCTTGAGACTAAATCTAAAGTAGGCCTCTCATTCTTCTCCTTTTAGTTCTTGATAATGTGGTTCTATATTGACCTCTGTTTTAGCAGTTGTCATTACTTGACATTAATCTTAATGAATAAAAATTTGTTTTTCTTGAATAGCTTTCCCTCCACCCACTCACTCTGAGAATATATGAAGTACACGATAAAGCAAGTGACTATCTTTTTCATGATTGTATTTTTAGAACTTTAACAGTGACAGGCACATTGTAGGGTTTCCTTATATATCAAAATAAATGAACCAGTAAGATGAATGGATGAATGGATGCAAAGTACACTATCAGCCAAGACACAAACACTGTATGTATTTAGGTGAAGTAGAAAATGAGCATTAAAAATTTTTTAATTTAACTATGCCTGACTAGCAATGTTAATATTCGTCCATTTCTCCCATTTCATGAAGAGCTGTGCCTTTAGAGAGTTGTCCTTGGTCTCAGGATAGATTACTGTAGTCAGTTCTATAATGATATGAAGGAAAAAGTATCTAAGCGTCTCATGGAAATTCAATTATATCACAGTAAAGAAAGGCAATGGGGTTCATTCTTTCATGCTAAGGACATAGAGAAAATATTCTTCAACAATAATAATATCACTCATAAGCATAATAGCACACAGATTTTAGGCAAGAAATCAAAGCTATTAAAAATGCACTGTCCCAGAGAATAATTTTATAGAACAACACATGTTTCTTCAGCGAGGGATAGGAGTGTTTTGAGAATTATTTCTAAAAATGAAAATGTATAATTAAAAAAAAAAAACAAGCTTAATGGGCAAGAGTTTTTCAATCTTCAAGACTAAACTTAATAGGGACCACTTAAATTGTTGATGGTAGAATCATCAATTAAATTTTACAGCAGAGCTGAGTAAGAAATCAATCAAAAAATATTAGTAATCCATCTGCTCATCACAACAAATTCTGGCAGACAACATTATTACCTTAATGATATGACATTGGAAGGAAAAAAGTAAGGAAAATGGCTTAGCATCTCCTAAAGGCATGCAATATAGTTCCAAATCAATTTGAATTTATAGCTATCCTGAGTCATCTATAATAACCTCATTCCATAAACACTAAATTTTGAATACCTTTTAAAAAACCAGAATCAATATACATTCAAAACAACCAGGTGCTCTATTTACATGTCATTCTGACATAGCTGAATGAAAGGCTTTCATATACAACCCCAGTTTGAAAATTATAGCTGTGGATATATTTTCAGATGTCACTAAGGGAGTATTTATAAGATGCCTCACACTTAAGCAAGATACTAAAATAAAAAATGAAGCTCAACTGAAAAAATTACCAAGGGAAATGTCATATAACTGAATTGCCTAAGACCAAAAAAACTGAGTTCCTTTTGTCAATTTAAGTAGGAAAGCATGACTACAAGCTTATCATGAAAATACTTATAAATTCTCAAGAGGTGGTAAGTTCAGAAACAAGTGATAGAAAGCATATTCATCTATCTGATATTTTTACACAATATAGTGACAAACATAAACATGTACTTGGAAACTCTCTGCTACTTCAGATCAACTTTCCACCTGTATCCACTCAGCTTCCTGTCCCAAGAAGTTGAGCTGGAGGGGCTACATTGAGCATCTTGTTGATTTTGGTCACTTGTGAAGCTTCTGAAGAAAATGGAGGAAGGGTCAGGGGTGTTTATTTCTCAGGGGTCACCAGGTATGATAGCCTTGGCTGAGAAATGAACCACGTAGCAACGTATGTAATATTTAGATTGGGTTTTATACAATCCTTTACCATCAAACAGGAGTTGTGGCAGAAACTGGAACAAAGTCTGGAAATTAACAACTCCCAGATAGAAGCTAGAAAAACTAAGATTATCAGGAGCATACTCAGTTACTTTCATCAGTCTTCTTGGATTTAAAAAAAAAAAATCTGTGCGGAATGCTTCCCAATTGAAAGTAAAAGGAAACAGACAAGAGGAATAGAAAAAATAAATCTGAAGAATATGCTACAGGAGAAAAATGATACCACGGCCTTCCACAAGAATAAAGGTGTTGACTTTATCATAGGGATGCTATTTACTTAGCCTGACGATACTGGAAGGGAATTGTATCAGCAAAGACAAAGGAGCGTGACTCTAGGAAAGACTTAACAATCTTTGAGAACAACAAAAAAAAAATTTGGACATCCTTAAAACCAGTCTGCAGACTCAGGAACAAGATAAATTTTGTAAGAAGGATCATAGAGATGAGATTGCTGTCCTGCCCAGACTCAGACCTGAAAGGCAAATAAAAATCTGGAAACAAAAACTGGAAAAATGGAAATGAAAGCAACTCATTGCCAGGAAAGGAACCATCATATTTCATAAGCTGGGGAAACATACTTCTTTCTAGAAGTTTTGGCAAAATGAAAATAAAACTGTGACCATCAGCAGCACTGTTCTCCAATAATTTGGGGCAAAAAAAAAAAAAAAAGGATGGAAAAGGATGTCATTTTCCACGAGGGTGAAAAGCTCAACCTGGAACACAGGCAAAGGTGTTTTGTTTTGTTTTTTAACGCTTCAATACATGATGAAGATAAAAACTGCTCCTCGAGGGCTCAGCAGGGGCTTGAAGTGAAATAAAAGTTCTGTGGGAAACCGGGAAGGGCACATCTTGAAATAGGAATGGATTTCTTCCATGGGAGCTCAGGAAGATGGCACTTTCCCCCTCCTGCAACACCTGCTGGGTGGGGGGCAATCTTTAAGAATCCCACTGGGTCAAAACTGGTTCATAAAGGCACTGAAACTGTCTGATTTGGCATTTTAATTATCCATTTCACCTTTGTTCTTCAGCACTGTGAATAACTGAGAGGTGGCTAAGATGACCAGCCGTAATATTACAGCTAAAATCTTGAGAGCTGTGATGTATATTTAAAAAGCTATATTTCAGAGGCTGCTTTGGGCAAATGACTTCTTTTTTGATTAAATCTGCATTTTAAAAACTTCAAAATTCTGTGTACTATAACCCTAAGAAGTAAAAGTGTACATTGCTTTTTTTTTAATGGCATCTACTGAATTATTTTTTATTTCTACATATCCAATTAGTATCATTGATGATGCAAATTATAGTTAATGGGTAAATGACTTAAAAATTTCCTTTTGGAGGAAAAAGATGCTAGATACAGATGGGTAGATAGGTAAAATGATGGATAAATGACAGTAGACAACGCTATAGCAGGTGACATTATATGATTTACTGGATGCTTTATTTTATTTTTTAAGATTATTTGAGAAGGAGAGAGATAAAGAGAGAGAGAGAGGACAGAGAGACAGAGAAAGTAGGGGAAGGGGCAGAAGGAGAGAATATCAAGCAGACTCCTGCTGAGTGCAGAGCCCAACACAGGGCTTCATCTCGGGAGACAGGAGATCAAGACTTGAGCCAAATCCATGAGTCCAATGCTTAACTGACTGACCCACCCAGGTGCCCCAAAATGCATTGTTATATGTAGATTCTTCAACACTTTCATTCTACTTTTTAACCATCCAGAGATAATAAACACTATAACCATGATTCCAGCCTTACTCTCATGCCAAAGCCTATATTTTTTTTTCTTTTGGAATTTTTAGATTTTTGAAATAACTTTAGATTAAAGAACTGTACATAGATCTCTCATATATTATTCATCTAAAGTACCCAAATGTTGGTGTTTTACCACATTTAGTTTATCATCTCTCTCAATACACAATATATATCACAGGTAGTCACATACACATGTATATGCACATAGATTTTTATAAATCATTTGAGAGCAAACTACAGACATGAGGTTCTTTGCCCCTAAATATTTCAGTTCCTATTTCTTGACAATAGTAAAACTCTTACAAAAACACAAGACAGTTATCAAAGCCAGAAAGTACTAATATAATACTTTTATATAATTTAACTAACCTTATTCTTACTTGTAAATTGTGTAATTATATCCATAATGTCCATTCTCTACTAACTAATGTTCTGGCCCAGTTTAATGAGGGATTGCATATTACAATTGGTTGTTATGTTGTTTTAATCTCCTCTGCTCTGGTTACAGTTCTTCATCTGTTTTTGTTTTGTTTTGTTTTTTGTTGTTGTTGTTTTCATAACCTTGATACCTGCTGTTGAATGCAGGCCAGTTATTGTGTAAATTGTCCCTCAATTCGGGTTTGCCTAAGGTTTCTTCATGTCATTGATTTGGCCCAATATGTTACCCTAGATCACTTGGCTAAGAGGGTGTCATTTTTCCTTTTAGTATTAATAAGTGTTTTTCTGGGGAGATATTTAAGGCCATGCAAATATCATGTTGGTAATGAAACTTCTACTCATTAGTTTAGCATCCATTGATTGCCCTTGTCTGAGTTGATTATCACAATTGCCAAACTGTGATTTTCTGAATTTGCCAATCCATACACATTTGGCATTTTATTGAGAGAAGAGCCCTTCTAACCATGTGTTCATTTATATGTTTATTTGATTAAATCTATATGGATGCACAGATTCTTATTTTACTGGGTTATAATATCTTATTTATTTATTTACTTTTGAAGACTTAACTTATTTGAAAGAAAGAGAGAATGAGGTGGGGAAGTACAAAGGGAGATGGAGAGAATCTCAAGCAGACTCCCTGCTGATTGTGGAGCCAGATGTAGGGCTTGATCCCATGACATTGAGATCATGACCTGAGCCGAAACCAAGAGTTGGACACTTAACTGACTGAGCCAACCAGGTGCCCCTCTTGGTTACCTGTTTTAATGCTCAAGTTCTCCTAGGTTTTGCCAGTGGGAACCTCTTTAAAGTGGACACTGTGTCTTTTTGGCACATCCCCATTGTCATATGTATCCTTCCTTACTTTTTGGAGTAAGATGTTCCAGACTCATAATTTCCCTGGAATCAAGCATATTCTAGAATCAACTCTTTATTCAGGGAGCCTTGTTTATTTATTTATTTTTTTAGTGGAAGAAGTGTTTATAGACTAAGACCTGAGTGGTAGGTGTACTCCCACTGAGATGGCATTGCTTCTAGATTCCCCCAGAAGACAAAGCTAGGAATACATGTGTTATACACAAAAATATCTATGGCAGCTCTGAGCTCACAGTGATTCTAATCACACATCAGAGTTTCTAGACATCTTCCTTTCAATGCATTTTCTTCTCTACATTTGTTGATTTCTTTTTTTTTTAGCATTATAAAACATTAACACAATTCAAAAGGTCAAAATGTACAAAAAGATAAAATCAGAAAAGAGTCAATCTCTTCGTCTCACCCACATCGCATCACTGCTTCCTTGCTGTGCCCTCCACTCAGCTCTAGCTCACCTCCTGTAGGTAATCGATCTCATTTAGTTTTTGTTTAGTTGCTTTGTTTCTTTTATAAAAGTAAGCAGACATAGGCATATTTTCTTATCTCTGAGGAGTTGGGTTCCTGGTGAAAAACTCATGTGTGATTTTTCACACCAGATCATGAGCAATTGCAGGGGCTTTATCCAGAAGGTTCCAGGGGGCCCTGCCCTCCCACACCAGACCTGAGCTCAGCCGGTACACTGCAGTCTCTGAGTGGGGTTGCAGCTGAGGTTCAAGAGCCTGGCTGGCTCATGCTCTTCCCCTGTCTGCCTTCCTAGACCTGGTGCCTTCCTCCCCAGGTCTCTTTATCTGAGGCCTTAGCCAACCTCTTCAGGTTCCTCTGGTGAGGCCTCCCTTTGGGGTAGAAGGGACACATGGAAGGCACTTTCTCCACTCTGACTCAGTAGCCACTGAGAATCTTCCCGTTACTTCCCCTCATTCCCACCTAGGGTCCATAATACTGTAGCAGGGCTCTCTCAAATGGTAAGATGACCCCTCACGTCTGTGCTGACCCACCTGACTCTCCCCACTGCGCCCTCCATGAAGGAAAGTGAAACAGGGGGATGGCATTTTCTTTGGCTTTAGACTCTTGCTTATACCATCATGGTAGGTAACATGAGGCTTTACTTTTCTATGACTGTTGCTTTAACAGGCTGCTCTGACACCAGCAGCTCAGAATTCTCTCTCACGAGTCAGCTGAGCTCTTGATGGATTTCCATTTACTGCTCCACAATATAGATTATCTTTTGCATTTTGCTTTTTTTTTCTGTTTAGCAAAACCTTCTGTAAATCACTCCATACCACTGTGTAGTGATCTTTCTCACTGTCTTCCCAGCTGCACAGTACTCTATGAAGTGGGAAGACCTTCTACAGTTTATACAACGACCTTGTATATATGTATTTTCATATTGCTGGCTGATAGTGAATTCATATCATTGTAGAAAAAAATTTTTTTTATGATTTTATTTATTTGAGAGAGAGAGTAGACAGAGAGAGAAAGAGAGAGCATGAGCGAGGGTGGGAGGGAGAAGACGCAAGGTTGGGGCAGAGGGAGAAGCAGGCTCCTCGTTGAGCAGAGAACCTGATACAGGCCTTGATCCCAGGACCCCGAGGTCATGTCCTGAGCTGGGGCTGACACTTAACCATCTGAGCCACCCAGGCACCCCCAAAATATATTTTTAAAACACACTATCTCAAGTAAATTTGCAGCGTGATTTCTAGAAGACCAAACTTGGCAATCAATTCTTTAAAAAAAAAAAAAAAAAAGGAGCCAACTGTTCACATTTATCATCAAGTGTTCCCCCCTCTTTTTTTTTTAAAGATTTTATTTATTTATTCATGAGAGACACAGAGCTGGAGACACAGGCAGAGGGAGAAGCAGGCTCCATGCAGTGAGCCCAAAGTGGGACTCGATCCTGGGACTCCAGGATCACACCCTGAGCTGAAGGCAGATGCTCAACCCCTGAGCCACACAGGCAACCCTCATCAAGTGTTTCCTTTAATGTAGTAGTAGTAGTAGTAGTAGTAGTAGTAGTAGTAGGGAAGGTTTCTCTGACTATGAGTTCTGAAATTTTATGCCAACTACTCAGCAAACTGCCTCAACAGAGAAGAGGAATTCACCAAGTGTATCATTGGACTTCACTCCTTTTGGGGGAACTCCTTGAGATTATAGGATTGTTTTTTCCTCAATTTCAGTAGCAAGTATTTGGGCTAAGGATAATGATCAAACACTAAAGAAAAAGAGAAATACATATCAAAAGCAATTGCAAAAGGAAAAGCAGGACACCAGTCCCCGATTTCAGTCAGAAGTGCAGAACCGACTCTATTCAGGGCTGTAATAATCTCTCCTGAGGTCTAGTTTCAGTTTTAGCCTAATTTTCCACAGAAATGGTATTTGTAAGCTGGAGACTATCAGCCGTGTTCTTATTTCTGAAGCCTGCTTTCAATGCATTCCTCTTCTTTCCTTGCTCCTCTGTCACCTTTAACTGCTCACCTTTCTGCTCTGTGAAATTGAAGCAAATTGCAACATATTCTATAAGATTCAAGCTAGAAGAATCAGAGTTATTCTGATATAAAGAACATAATATAGCAAAGTCCTTGGGTGAGAAAATAGTAAGCAGAAAACTTTCCAATCTCAAGACTGAGCGTGTGAAGGCTTCTATGTTAACATCAATATATAAGGCTGGGGTCAGAAATCAAATGTAAATGACACATTCATGGAAAGTATCTACTTGCAGGGTAGGATGTTTCTTTCTTAGAGATGGAAATCAATTTGTTTTAAATTGACTGAAGTTCGTTTACACAAAACAGAACCTTTGTACAATAGAGCATAAACTGACAAGATAAGTATTCATTCTGAGCCTCTAAAATGGAAAAGAACAGTTCGCAACTGCCAAGATTAAGGTCTCCATCTGGCATTTCAGATTTACTGGTATTTTATGAAAGTCAGTTTTATGTTACAGAGCAATTCCCTTCCAGAGAAATAAAAGGTAGGACTAATTCTCCCTTTAAAAACAAAAACAAAAAAACGTGAATTCATAACAAAGGTAACATATCTGTTGCCTTTCCAATTTCTTGTCTGAAAATTTCATGAGTCATTTATAGGTCACAGACATGAATCAGATTCAAATTAATAACAGATCCATCAAAATACATATAGGTCAGATAGTGGTGAACAGTTTTTCCAATGCCTCCTTTCCATCTACAAGCTATGACTTCACTTGGAGCCATCCAGACGGCCCCTGGCGAAGAACCTACTCTCAAGTGGTATAAAATGCTCTCCATCTCTTCCTTCTGGTGCTGATCAAAGGGCACAGGAATATTGAGCAACATTGCCTGCTCCTTAGCAACCTCTTTCACCTCCCATCACTAATAGAGAGGGCTAATCTCATGGCAGTGTTAGTTCATTAACTGGGCTGTATTTATGATGAGTGCGGTAAATCAGAAGTAGGGAATTAGAAGTTCACATACTTGAGCCAGGAGCCCTCATCTTGTGACCCAAGGCTGCTAGTCATTGAGTGATGAAAAACCTTAAGATCACAATTTTTACTAGGTGGGAACTAGAAGGTCCTATTTGGCTTCAAGACTCTCTAGACCATGTGGTACACAGGAGCCTTTACCCGGGAGACACCCACTGGCCTTTGGGAACAGGCCCAGTGGGGCAGGAAGGTGATCCTTCACTTCTCATTTCATGGGAGGTGTTTCTGTGTGTGACCTTTTCTGGGGTCACTCAGTAACAGGATAGGATGAGTGGAACTGGTGTGTACCAGATACTCCAAAACCTACCCACAAATGCCCTATACATTCTACTAACAAATTCACATCTGTCCACTCAATGTAGGCCTGACTCAAATCCATACCTCCCTGACAAGCCTGTCAGATTGTTCCATTACTAACAAGCAATTTGTCTTAAATACTTAAAGTCATACCATGCAGATCAATCTTTTGTGTTTTATCATTTCTAAATTCATTTCACTATTCAAGCTTTGAGGAAAAGCAAAATATCTTTTGTAAATTGTCGCTTACAGAATTTTTATATGGAGATTGATTTTATGGCATCAGCTCCATTTGGTAGTTTAGAGCCTAGTCTTCAGACTCATCAAAATTGGTTTGAAATCCAGCTCTAGGAATTATTAGTTACGTAACATAACCAGTTGCTAATGGTTGCTAATCTAAGTCTAATTTTCTTATCCATAAAAATGAGAAAATGACATTTACCACATGGGGTTTCTGTTAGTATTAAATGTGATAATGTATAGAGAGCACGTGACACAATGCCTGACAATATGAAGTGCTGGATCAATCCTATCCATCATTGTCATCTCATGAACATTGTGAAAAAAATACATAATTCAGAGCCAGTAAGACAAAATCATTACTTTTAACATAAAACTAAAAAAATAAAATTAAATTAAAACTAGGATTATTTCAAGAATATTTGAAAAACTCAAGGTTTGTTTTAACAATTCATGTGAGAATTCTTCACCAGAAAAATAGTTTTTGTTTGGTTTGTTTGTTTGTTTGTAGGTAGAAGCTGAACAGCCATTGGCTTTTGTGTCTAATTAAGTCACATATTTCTCCATTACATTGAAAGACCCTTTTGGAACAATCAAATCCATTGTCTTCTGAAACTTTGCCTGTCACAGCAAGAGACAAGAGGCTTTTAAATTTCATATTAACCTTTTCAGTTACTTAGATTTTCTTTTTCGTTCTTGCTTCTTATGAGTATTCATTTTAAAATAAGCCAATCCCAGTGTAGAGAAAAAAAAAAAAAAAAAAAAAAACCCAGAGCAGAGCCTTAGTTGTATGTGTGCGCCCTCCGGAGCGGGTGGTTGCCTTGCAACAGCTTGCAGACCCTGTGAGCTTTCTCCTGTGGGGGAAAGTCTGGAGCAGCCTGAAAAGCAGAGGCTCCAGTCACTTCAGAGGAAGGCAAATTACTGAGTTTTTTTATTCTTTGGAAATGTGGTTAAAAGAAGATTAATTTATACTAATGATGAGGAAAGCCATTTCTGGATTAGTTAAATAATCTGAATTATAAAACATTCATTTATTCAAAGGAATTTTTATTATTTTCAATCCTTTTTTGTAATAAAAATGAAGATCTTATAATATTGACAGATGTCTTTTAAGATCTGTTTTTAAAAAGCAACAATGATAACTTACAATTAGTATGAAGAGTTATAATACATAAACCGAATATTTCAAAGTGATTTATGTTTGCTCAGCTTTCCTTAACTCTAATATTCCGTATGTACTTAAAACATTTTTTTATGCCCAGTGTCATAAAAGTGTCTTGCATATACCTCTATACCATTAAATACATCTTAAATGAATGGATCTACAATAACAAGATTACTACATAAAGATATGAATATTATCCAAATCTCTAAGTTGTTTAATTTGTAAAATCTAAAGCATTTAGCAAGGAACCTGTCTTTATATTATTATTTCCCCATAACTTAGCCTTGATGCACTATCTGAAAATCAGATACATTCTTTGCCATTTATTTTTCTACATTTACATATCATAAATTCTTCTGCAAAACAGTACATACTTCCTTCTGGCCACTGGTGATCAAGCACACTTGGATCATTCCCTGGCAAATGCCACATTTCAGGATGAGCTACCAAGATATTTTCTTTCCGCTCTCTGAATCATAATCACAAGGGCTAAAACTCTATTGCTAGCTTTATATTTTATAGAGAGAAAAAAAAAAAAAGAGCTATGTGGAGACCAAAAGCTCTTTCATGACTTCAGCTTTAAGTGTTAAATCTTCCAGCTCTCCTTCTCATTCACTCTTCCTTTGGGCCCCAGATGACGATGTGTTCAGTAAGTAAATAAACAGTGCTCTAGCTGTGAGCGTGTCATTAGAATCACCAGAACCATGTAAGGCACAGGTTAGGTGCTTACAGGGTACTTTGATGGGTACCGAAGTGTTTCCAGCTCGCTCATGCCTCCGTGCATCCTCAAAGCACCAAGAGATGGATTGAAAGGTGCAATTCAAAACAAGTCTCTCAGTAGTGTGCTATCCACAGATCATTGAAATGATCTACTACAATAACTCCCCCCGGAACGCTTATGGCTTATTGCACTGATGTGTGATTAATCTGCTGAGCGATGACAGGACACAGCCACAGAGCGCTTCCAAAGCTTTTAAGATCCGGCATGCCAATGAACGCTCGGGGAGCCCTCCGTCCATGCTTTGTTAGCACAACAGACTGCAGCAAGCCTTTAATCTGTGATTCCACATATGCTAAGTAACTTTACTTATTAAAAATGGCAAAGAGGTGTAGCACAGCTTTAGTTCAGTATCAGCAACCCCGCAAGCGCATCTGCACTTGCCACCTGCGCTGCCCCTCCAGAGGCCCATGGAGGAGGCATATTTCACCCTGGGGAGAGCAAAGGTGTTCCTGCAGTAGGTTTCAGGGGGAGAGCTCGTTAGGCTTTGGAGTGGATGAGCCCCCTGCAAATCTGTGACCACTGTGTACCTCCGACTTGCCCCTAACAAGGGTGGAATGCAGGTACTGCAGGGAGAGAAAGTGACTACGTACGTAGTGACAAAATCCTGAGCGACTACTGAATTCAACAGAATAGGAACAGATAAAAGTAGAGAAAACAGCAACAAAGGATGTCTTAAAAGAGTCAAATGTGATTTCAAAAAATCAGTGTTTTCTTCATACATTTTTGTAGACGATATTAGAGGCATTTTCTTTTTTAAATTTAAATTCAATTAATTAACATATTATGTCTTACTAGTTTTAGAGGTAGAGGTCAGTGATTCATCACTCTTACATAACACCCAGTGCTCATCACATCACGTACCCTCCTTAATGCCTGTCACCTGGTGACCCCATCCCCCTACCCCCTCCAGCAACCCTCAGTTTGTTTCCTATGGTTAAGAGCCTTTTATCCTTTGTGCCCCTCTCTGATTTCATCCTGTTTTATTTTTTCCTCACTTCCCCTACTAGAGACATTTTCACTTGGACACCACAAAGTGGTTGATGAAGTTGGGAGGGAGCTGATAGTCTAAACAGACAATTCTCTGGTTATGTTACAGTTTGAAAGTAGCTGGTGAGCAAAGAGCATAGTTAAGGAAATAAAGAACATCAAGCTCACCAAAATCTAATTATGTGAGAGAAGCTTTTTAAAAAAAATATCTTATGGTGCCTGGGTGGGTCAGTCCGTGAAGCATCTGACTTTGGCTCAGGTCCTGTGGGATCCAGCCCAGCATCAGGTGCTGTGCTCGGCAGGGGAGTCTGCTTGTCCCTCTGACCCTCTCCCCATGCTCGTGCTCTCTCTCTCTCTTTCTCTCTCTCCTTCAAATAAATAACATCTTTAAAAAAGTAAAAATTAAGAATATCTTAAATTTTGAAATTGTGGAGTAAAGCAGTTTGGTATGTGGTACAATTAGGGAAATGGAAGGATTTTTCTCATATATGAGATTAATAAAGACCCTGTGTTCTTACATTTCAAAATTTGATAATGTCATGACTTATTGAAATAGTTCTCTTTGAATTCTCTGTTAAATGTATTCTGTAAATACTTTCATTGAAAAGAGAGCAAATAGTTATCATATTCAAATCACAAATAAATGATTTAAAATTGGATGCCTTTCAACAAAGGCTTTAGAATAAATGCTTCAGTACAGTTTAGAGTTTGTCTGGTTCCCATGGAGAGCAGACACCTTTTGAAGGCTAGGATCTGTTTCCTTCCACATCCTGTGATGCCCTGGCATTCCCATGAACATGTTTAGTTTTGGGAACTTTCAGAAACACGCAGATTAATCAGTTTCAAGTACTAGTGACTCTGGTGCAGTCGCTAACAAAGATCTAACTTTTTATACCTAAAAATGGATTTTGAATTCTTTAAGTCGTGAGGTAATTGCATCAACCAACAAAAAGCAAGCACATTATAGATGACTAATCCCAAGCAACTCAAAGATAAGCCCCGTATCTCATTCATTTTTTATCCTCAGCACAAATACTCAAAGTATTTTTTTGAGCTGTTAAATGTATTTATAACATTTTATTTTATTATATGTGTGTATATTATTTCTAGAGTATGTACATTTATAAATTATTTATTGCATCGTGTTTATAAATAATTTCAGAAGGCAAGAATAGTCTCATTTCACCATCAAATCTACAACATTATTTTGTTCTTTTTCTTCTTGTGTAGAATAGGGAGCTATTCTAGCTGTGTCCCATCTCTCCCTATGTTTTCTATCCAACCCAACCCATTCCATCTTTTTAGTGGCCTCTTCCTTTTTTTTTTTTTTTTTTAGTGGCCTCTTCCTATTGCTTACCCTTTCTTCGTCAAATTTTGAAGGCCTCCATAGTGAGTTCTGTGATCTGCCTGTAGCCCACATGGGTAGAGTATGTTTAATGTACCTTATAAATACAGGAGCTTGGTCAGCAGACATTAGAAGAAACCCCGAAGCTGCAGACCAATCTCCTGTGTTCAGAAAAATGCTAACACTTCAGACTTAGTGGGACAGATTGTGGGAGGGAGGGCAGGATGGGACTCACGGGTCCTGTCCAACAAAAATCAGTCACCAATGTAGCCAGATGCAGATCAGTTCAGTACTCTGGGAAGCCAGAAGTTTGACCCCTTTGTCTCTTAGCTCTCCCAGGGAGTTGCTGTGAAATATGCCGAGGCCACTGGGCCTTTATGAGCTGTAACTTCTGCAGCTCTATGTAGGCTCCGTGAGCACTCATGTCTGTATGCACGTGTGACAACTGAGGAGCAATGTGGCTTTCCTTAACATGTGGAGGCCACTCATGGGGTGTCTTCCTGGGACACTGCAATTCTACACTCATCACTTCTTGTTTAGAAGTTGAGGGTAATGATGCCATTTCAGCAATTAGGAAACTCTCCTAGAAAGGACCTGAATTTGAATACTTGAAATCCCGTGGGCTGAGTGAAAGTATATGTCCTGCAGTCTGTGGATGGGCCACCTGTAAGGCTCCTCATGCTTTAAGACACATTTACTCCCATCTCTCTTAACTTTCCTAACAGGAATCTTTCTGGTGTAAGTATTCTAAAATTGCTTTTAGGGTCTCTGAAATTAATATGGCTTAGAAAAATACTTTAAGTAAGCAAAGTGAAGCTTCACACAGGACATATCAATGTGCATCATCTGCTTCTTTCTTTCCTATTCATTCCCTTGTGTTTTTTGTTTTGTTTTGTTTTGTTTTTGTAAATGAATGTTTACCAACTTAAGCAGCAGTGGCTTAAAAAACTAATTGCCCTGCTGTATGTTCTCCAACTACATATACTCAAGAAACCTCAGAAATGATCAGATCACAAGAAGAGCAAATGATTTATATACTGCTGGCAAGGTTAAGTTGCCAGAGTTGCATTGATAATAGCTTCCTTTTCATAGAGTAATGATGGTGTGTGTTGTGTGTGTGTGTATGTGTGTGTGTGTGCACATGTGTGTGTTTAAAGATTTTATTTATTGATAGAGACAGAGAGTGCACAAGCTGGGGGAGCAGCAAAAGGAGAGGGAGAAGCAGGCTCCCCACTGAGCAGGGAGCCCCACATGGTACTCGATCCCAGGACTCTGAGATCATGACCTGAGCTGAAGGCAGACACCTAATCGGATGAGCCACCCAGGCACCCCCCAATGATGTTAATACTTAACATTTACCAAATGTTTTCTAACTATATCATTCTGTACATCAAATATTTTCCTATCTAATCATTATAAATGCTATTGGGAATTCCTATTTCATAGATGAGAAAAATAAAACAGAATGATAAACTATTTTGCCCATGGTCATGGCTAAGTTCTAAACTTGAAATTCAAACCTTCACTTTCAACTCCTAATCCATTATTGTTAACTGCTATGAATGTCCCACTCTCCCCACCCCCATTTCAATCTCTAGTGTTTCAAGACTTTGAGTATTACCCTTTTTATGTCAGTACATTGACTCCACATTTCACGAGATTTCATTTCAAAATTCCTGTGTTCTTGGGTAATGTTATCTGTCTATAATTTAACTATTGTATTCATTTCGATATGTTTCAATGATATCATCACAAAATACCTTAAATGGATGCTTTGCAACATCCCCAGAAAGCAACCTTTCCTAAGGTCCCCCTGGTTATTTATCCTCCCAGAAAATGTTCTCATTTCCATTTATTTGCAGTTACTTCCTGCTGGCATGACAAACCTCTATATATCTTTATGTATATAAAACGGTCCTCAGGCATAAGTAGAAGAAACAGGAGCACCTTCCACTGTGTTGGTAACTAAAGAAAAAGAAATATGGGCAATTTCTTTGAGAGGAAGTTCATAATATTTCCTCTGTTAAGCCCTCCTGACCTCAGCTAATGTTAACCATTCCCAGTTTGGGGTTTCCAGTGAACCCTACACAACACTGTGTATTATCATATTCTTTAATATTTTTTACAAGTCTATTTTTCTCCCAAGGCAG
The DNA here is from genome assembly GCF_053574225.1 of Canis aureus. Classification (NCBI taxonomy): domain Eukaryota; kingdom Metazoa; phylum Chordata; class Mammalia; order Carnivora; family Canidae; genus Canis; species Canis aureus. Next base: position 51,037,869 of record NC_135611.1, read on the forward strand.
CAACTACTTAACAGAGGCAAATGTGCCAGACCACAGCACGGTTCCTAGTATGGACTAGATGCTTAATACCTGATTACAGAAGAAAGAAATGGGCCGTGGGAAGGAAGCAGGAAGGAGGGAATTGGGGAAAAGAGGAGGAAGAGAAGGGGAAGAGATTAATATTAACTTGCTGTGTGATATTACTCTCATTTTTCTATAACTCTCCATATTGCTAGAGCAAAAGAATAAACCACCATCACATGAAATGTACTCTGAATAAACCCTCTGACTCAGATTCTGAAGAACAGAAGGAAAATAGAAACACCAGAATCTATCATGGTTATTAGTGTTCCCAGGAGGATTTTTTGAAGACTGCAACTGTACTCTTCTAGAAGAGCCAGGTGTTATAAAAACATGGTTATTCATTGACGTGTTTTATGAAAAACATAGCCCAAAACGTGTGTTCTTAACCTGACGGGTAAAAGCTAGAACAACTGCCACTTAGAACCGTAACCAGCATTCTATCTTCCACAACAGGGAGGCTTAGCTTCCCCTCAGGAGAGCATTCCACTGTTCTGAGAAAGCCATGTAAATGGACATTTTCTTTAAAACAAAACGAGAGGAGGACCCAGCTCTGCAAAGGGGGTCTGGGGTGATGCCAAGGAAGGTGAGTCATTTCTCTTGAGGAAGGAAGCCCTGGGCCCCAGACACTGTGTTCCTGTGGAGAGATCATGTGAACATCTTTATTTACCAAGCAAGTAGGAGACCAGAAACTGAAGAAGCCACTTCCTTGGAGAAACTGAGTGCAAAGCACCACTGCTTCAGGCTGGCCTGTAAGATGGAGCCATTAACTGAAAGAGGAGCCACTTACCTCCTGCCCCCAAGCATTGGCCTTGGGAGAGTTTGAAGCTGGTGTCCTTGATCTGGGCATTGGTACCCTACACATGAGAAGCACTAGCCAAGCCATGAGTGCAGCTTTCTACTGACCTCAGATTGACTGTGGACAGCATACATCAAGTAGGGAAGTCAGTCAGGAAAAGAACATGGCGGGAGGCAAGGTGGGGACAGAAGAACATAGGTGGAACATTCGATTAACACTCTGAAGCGTCCCAGAAATAGTAACTATAGCAATGCTTAATGTGGTTTTTAGAGTGATGGGTTAGAAAGTATTAGAAATGCAGCTGGAATAGACTTTTACTGCTATAATTTTGGCACCTACCCTCAAAATGACTGACTTTGTATCCATACACAACCAAAACCCTGGGCACACCTGTCACCTGCCCTGCCTCCTGGTTCTCCAATCAGCCTGTGCTTCTGAATCACCCTGGGTGATTTCCCCGAATCAGTCCCCCATGCGGCATTCCAAGATTAGCATAAAGAAACTGAGTCACTGAGTCTGATTTTTTTTTTTTTAACTTTCCAGGTAATTTTGTCTTATAAACACCTTTATAGAAAACTAGGTTAAAGTTTTCAGGAACAGATGGGGACAAGTAGCATCCAACTTTTCCCATGAAGGATCTTTCCTTGGGGTTGCTTTCCCTCTCTCTAGATCACTGGTGAGCTAAGTCCCGGAAGGGAAGGCTTTGACTTCCTTGATCCCACCCCCCCACCCTTCCTGGGAGATACTGTGTCAGTTACTTCTCTGTTGTGTTTTGCCTCATCTTTTATCCCCCATCTTAACTTTAGCTAATTTGGAGTTTTTCTTCCCATTAAATGGCATATTATCTTTGTACATCTTTATTTGTCCAGGGTTGTCACTGCTGCTGTCTGCCTGTCCCATACACATAAATTTTGAACATTAAGAAAGAAAAACATGAGAAATTCAACAGAGATTAAATTTGTAATGGCAAAAGCAATGTAACCATTTGCCATATTCCTCATCAACCCCTGGGTCTCCTTCCCTTTCTGCTGGGTCCCACCTGTAGGACGGTCCCTTTCTATTCTTTGCCTAATACTCCCGCCAGACCACCAAGTGTCACCAGCAAACATGATAAATTAAACATAGTGCCAGTCCACACTCACTGACCTGGAACTGTGGCACATGCTCAAAACATCCCACTTCATTTCTGTGGCATATTTTTCCCTGAATCCCTGGGACTTTCCCAGAACAGCTGTCTGAAAACCTTTTATACTCCCCTAAAACTGATAATGCCTTTTTCTCCCAACCCCCTGACAAATGATCATTCTTCTTACATTATGAAATGCTCCCAGTTATCTGTATGTCTCCATTTAAGAAATCACTGCTGGGAATTTGCTGTGCTCTGCACATAAAACAGTCATGATTACTGGGAACAGCTCTGAAACTGCCATTAGTCATGTCTGCTTCCCGCTCTCATCAGCCAGTCTTCCTACTGGGCTCTAACACATCACACCAATGCTCTGCACCTTTGCTGAAGCTGCTTCCTTCCTGGAATCAAGCCTTCCTTCTGCCCCCATACATGTACTGGCCCTTCTCCATCCTTTATGGTCCATTTGCCACAACCCTGCCCTGTTCACGCCAATACCATTCTATGAAACACTGTGGTTATGACCACACTGTAGCAATTCACTGTATGTTGCTCTCTGGCCAGTTGCAGACCTTGCATGGAGGCTTTCTGAGCCCTCTGGCAAGAGTGAAGGGAATCTGCATACCTCTGTGTCACCCTTATGTCAAGTAGCCTTACCACCTATTATCTGGCTTCTTCTGAACATTCCAGAGAGAGAATTCCATCTTTCTTCCTTTGAAATGAGCTCCATGCTGATATATGGACTTGGTCGAGAGGTAAGTACCACAAAACAAAGAAAGCCATATGTTTGAAGACCTCCCCATGATGATAAAAAGCATTCCTGATTTTGACTGTAATATAAAAGAAGCTTGACCCAATTTCTCTGAGCTCCTGGCTTTTCCCTAATCTGGTCCTCTGATTTATTCTTGATTTAGAATAAATTCCTGCTCAATTTCTCTGCTTCTTTCTTTCCAGACTCAAGTTCCTGGATCATCTATCCCACATGTTAGGTTTGTCTCCCTTCCAACACTTTCTCAATCCTTGACAAGACAAAGGCTGAGACAAGTTCTGACCATAGATCATACTTGAGTATGTCAGGTTCTAGGACAATGAGTTTACATTTCAGAAATCTGACCTCCTTTGATCCTTTTAAAACATTTCACGTAAGACATTTCTGAATATCTTCAGTTAAAAACCTGTTGGCATAGGAGAGCAGGAATTTGAAAGAGGAGTTTTTTATTTCATATATTTATTTGCTAAATATGCTAGATGTTCAATGAAGCAATATATAGCATTGGCAGAGTACCATGTCCTAATTTATGATCTCTGATTCACAATGTTTATTTTATTTTATATTTGTATGCCTTAGTTACCTTATAACTAATATGTTTCTTTTTTACTCAGAAAAAATACAGGTCACTGATATTTGAAGTTTACATGAATATTGAGCTCATCTAGCACTAATTGCATCTTTAGGGGAAGAGGTTAGGTCACTTGGCCACTGCCTCTTTAAAAAAGCAAAATGAGAAGGCAGGTTTCTGAGTTCTGATTATTCTCATAGATTCCCTTATAGTTCAAAGATGATTTTTTAATTGATTTGACTTTTGTCTTCCTCTCAGTAGTTTATCAGAAAACTAGTTTGTAGACTTCTGAAAAGCTAGTTGGAATTATTCTGTTTATTCGCTTAACTATATATAATATGTTTGCTTCCTATGTCTTTTATCTTGTTTACCTCTTGATCTCTAGAATCTAGAATCATGTCTAAATGCTTGGTAAATATTTGTTGAATGCATGAATCAAAATGCTCAATATAAATAAGATCTTTCTTATAACTGTAACTCAGACCTACAAAATGTTATGTCAGATGGAAGCTGACCTTTTGGTGTAACTAGTCCTAACTAAATTAATTGATACAATATAGCATAACTAATTTGGGGGATTACAGAATCATAATGTTTGAGAACTATAAGAAATAAAGGAAAGCAACAAATATATTTTTAATGCTTTACAAAATATTAGCCTCTCTCACAATGTCATTAGATTGCATAATAATAAAAATAACCAAAAGTTAGGGAGTGTCTGTTATGTGTTAGTACTATTTAGTTGTTTTACATGTATATCACATAATATGATACTCAAAATAGCCCTCTTGGCTAATACTGTTATTATTCCCTATGTTAAAAGTGAGGGACCAAGACTGTGTTCAAGGTCACACAACTGGCAGTGCTTGGAAAGTAACTTGACACCACTTATGTCTTTCTTTCTCCAGTACTTTTAAGGTTATACTATGCCTTTGCCTTACTAAATTGATCCAAAAGAGGTAGGGGGAAAGAAAAAAAAACATAGTTCTTATAAATTTTTCATTTCCTTCCTGCTTATATGCATTTTTGGAATGTTGCATTTACTTAAGAAAATTATATAATAAGATGTATTGAAAGATAGAAGAAGACATTAGACTCAGAAGAACCAGCAATGATAAAGAACACCACAGTACTAATTTTACTGATAACCAAGTTTACTAAAAGTAATATAAATCAAACAGAAATAGTAATCCCTAAAAGTCCTATTATAAGACAACTGATTTAACACACCTCCTTCAAACTGAAACCTACTGCATATCTGTAATTCAGAGAATAATGGTCTTCCAGTTGGTCTTACCTAGTCTTCACTTTGTCAGGTCATGAAAAATACAGCTCGGGATGAGACATCAAACTTTTATAAAATTACAATTTAATGGCTTGGAACTGCTGGTCAACCAGGAAAACTAGCCAATAGCTTATACTATGTACAAATCAAATGCTAAAGAATCAGTTTTGTAGGGAGTTAGTTTTTCTAGACACAGCTCAGAAATGAGATATACCTTGCCACTATGTAATCAATGTTTAAATTCTATTCTGTCTTGACCACACTTTTCTAGGATGACACACTTAACTCATATATTAAAAATAAATTCATAAAATTTATTTTCAAACTTTATAAAGCATTCTAGGTCATGTGGAAAAATTAATTTGTGTGAACAGCAAGGAAAAATGAGACAGCAGTTTGGAGAACTTACAGTGCCAGATATTAAATAAGTTATAATGTTTAATACATTAGATTAATCAAAACAATGTGGGGTTGGAGGCAGGATAAGCAGATGAATAAAGCAGGACAGACTCTAGAGATAAGATCTCAAAGTTAATATAGTGCAAAGATGGGATTTATTTCAAATCAGTGGGCAAATGTGTTTTATTCAATAAATGATGCAGAAAATGTAATTTGTAGGTTTTGGGGGAAGAAATAAGCAAAATTAGACTTATATAAAACCCTTCACAAAAAATAAAACTTATATAGGTCACATATTTTTTAAAAAGTGAAACCATAAAAAAAAACACTAGAAAATATTTTTAATAAAAACTCACAATGGCCTTAACTGTTAACAAGATCTGTTTGGTAAGAATGATTGCAAAGTCACAATTCTATAAAGAAAATGATACATTTAACACCATCAAAATGCACAGCTTAAATAGTTCTACAACATCATAAAATATTTTCAAACTAATTTACTTATTGGTAAAAATATCTGCAACATATATGACACACAAAGGATTACTATAAGAAATGCTTATAAAGTATGATTATAAGAAAATAGTTGTAACGATGATCAATAAAAACTAAAGCTTTCTAGTAATGAGAAAAAGGCAATTTAACACAAGATGCCATGTTTCACCCAAATAATTGGCAAAGATAAAAAGAATGGAAGTACCTACTAGTAAAGAATGTGAAGAAACTATGTTCTCATGGTTTTAGGGAGACTGGAAATTGGTGCAAACTTTCTGGCCTTTGGGAATTAAGCATTAGAACACTTTAAATGTAGAATACTTTTGCCACAGCAAATAAAGTTGAAATTATATTCTAAAATTATACTGAAAAAAATGTGACCACACAAATTTATGGAGATGTATATAAGGAAGAGCAAAAGCGCTGCTTTTATAGTGAAACACAGAACAACTTAGATACTTACCAACAGAGGATCACTTAAGCAGAATACAATACTATCAGTCACAAAATTATCATGGAGACCTTTGTCTACTGATATGGAAAATGAATATGATGTATGAAGTAAAAGATACAAGTTACAAAATAATATATGTTTCCATTAAAAGTGCACTGTGTTGTGTTCCTGTGAGTATGTGTATATACCTTGAAAACAGTCTAGAAGAATATACAGCTATGTCAACAGTAATGCTCTCTAGGTAGTTTGATTAAACATGAGTTTTACCCTTTTCTTTATGTGAAAGTATATTGCTGATCTTTTTTTCAGCCAATTTTGTGTTTTTAAAATCAGAAAAGGCAATACTTATTATTGAGCATAATAAAACCAGTGAAAATGAGGTATCAGAGCTTTAAACTAAAGTTATAGTATGACATTTAAAAACATGTGGTATTGGGGAGAGTCTGAGAAGATAGCAGAGTAGGAGGACCCTGAGCTCACCTTGTCCCACTGATACAATTAGATAACACTTGCATCCATGTAAATAACCCAGAAAATGACCCAAAGAATGGCAGAACAAATTCCATAACTAAAGCTAGAGAAGAAGCCACATTGTAAAGGATAAAAAGAGCAAAGAATGGAGATGCAATGGGGGAGCTAAAAGGACTCTGGCTATGCTCAGGAGGGAGCCTGTGCTATGGAGGGCAAGAAACAAATTATCACATTGGAGAGACCACACAGTGAGCAGGAATCCTTATGAGATGGCTTTGAAAGCAAGAGGGGTCAAATTTTGTGCGTTCTTATTGCCAGCAAGACTTAAAGCCTGGAATTTAAAAAAAATCAGCAGGCTGGCTTCTAGGACAACCCAGAAGGTGTTAGGAAGTTAAGTCCCCACACTTAAAAAGAGACAGTTGGACAAACAGCCCCCAGAGATTCACCCTACAAGCAGCAGTTTGAAGAGCACGTAGGGCATACAAGAGGATAATTATTTACTCATCCCAGATCATGTCTTGGAGAGGCAGGAATCTCAGGAAGAGAAAAGTATTTGCTGGCAGTCACCAGCTCTCTCCTCTGTTGCTCAGCATAAACACCTGGCCACCTAGAGGAACCAGCATAGCTCCAAAACTCACTCTGTAACTTCCTAATACCAAACTCTCCACCCTTGCTTTGGTGGATCTGCACTTTGCAGTCATGCTTGCCTCACTCATGGCTTGTGGGTCCCTTCTCCTCAAAGATGTAAACCTTATCAATAACATGTCTGCCAACCAGTGTATTTGTGAACTTCAGTGGTGGCAGCAGGCCCTGTGAAGTCTGAGAATACCTGTTAAAACCATACCTCACCCATGCAGCCCTAGACTGGAGAAGTGGCCAGTCTCATTTTGTCAGCTGACTGGTGCATATCTTATTAAAACTGCAAGCCCTACCCCTCCAGGGACCAAATACTGCCTTTCACAGGCAAAGAGAGCCTCTGTGGGTGACTAACCTGAAGGAAAAGCAGGCTGCAACACAACAAGGAACAGACAACACACATAGGAGACACCCCTGAAACACCAGGTCCTGGGGAACAGGGACTATAGGACCTGCAGGGCACTATATGACCTCTGCAGGGCACTACAGGACCTCTTCTTCATAGTGCCATTATCTTCAAGAGCAAGAGACATTATGGATTTCCTTAGCACATAGAAATAGACACAGAGAGTTAGACCAAATGAAGATATAGAGGAATAAGTCCCATTTGAAAGAACAGGACAAAACCACAACAAGAGATCTAAGCAAAACAGATATAAGTAATATGCCAGATAGAGAATTTGAAGGAATAATCATAAAGATATTCATTGGACTTCAAAAAAGAGTGGTAGACATCAGTGAGACACTTAGCAAAGAGGTAAAAAAAAAGTGAATCGGAGGTGAAAAACACAATAAATGAAATTTAAAATACACTACATGGAATATACAGTAGGTTAGAGGAAGCAGAGGAATGAATTAAAAACCTAGAAGACACAGTAATAGAAAATAATGAAATAGAGCAGGTAAGAGACAAAAAATATGCAAAATGAGAATAGATAATTCAAGGACTCTGTCAAATGTACAAACATTGGCATTATAGGGATCCAAGAAGGAACAGAGAGAGAAAAAGGGGGTAGAAAATCTATTTGAAGAAATAATACCTGAAAACTTCCTGAATGTGGGGAAGAAAATAAAAATCCAGATCCAGGAGGCAATGAGATCCCTTAATCAAATCAACCCAAGGGGTCCATACCAATACTTCTAGTAACTGAAATGGCAAAAAGTAATGATAAAGAAAAATAAAATTAAAAGTAGCAAGACAAAATAACATAGCTACATACCAGGAGAACTCCATAAGGCTATCGGTGGATTTTTTTCAGCAGAAACTTTGCAGGCCATAAGAATGGTATGATATATTCAAAGTGCTAAAAGGGAAAAATCTGCAGCCAGGGATACTCTAGGTGGGAAAACTATCATTCAGAATAGGAGGAGAGATAAAACGTTTCTTAGACAAACATAAACAAAGGAATTTATGACCACTAAACCAGCCTTACAAGAAATGCTAAAGGGGACTCTTTGAGTGGAAAAGATAGGCCATAGTAAGAGTATAAAAAATAAGAAATGCAAAAGCAGTAAAAAAAAAAGTATGTAAAAATTAGTCAAAGGGTTCACAAAAAGAAAGGATACAAATTATAATACCATATACCTAAAACATGGAGAGGAGAGGAGTAAAGAATGGTTCTGTTATATACAGAAAATATTATGTACAAACAGAATGGTAACCATAAATCAAAAACCAGTAATAGGTATGCAAGAAGAAAAAGAAAAGAATCCAAGTATATCACTAAAGAAAGCCAGCAAACCATGGAAGACAGAAAGAGAAGAAAGGATCAGAGAAAAACTATAAAAATAATCCTAAAACAATTAACAAAATGGCAATAAATATATATCAATAAATAATTACTTTGAATGTAAATGGACTAAATGTTCTAATCAAAAGACATAGGATGACAGAGTGGCTTAAAAAAACAAAACAAAACAAAACAAGACCCATCTAAATGCTGCCTATAGGAGACTCTTTTTAGACCTAAAGACATATACAGATTGAAAGTGAGGGAATGGAGAAACATTTATCATGCAAATGAGCATGAAAAGAAAGGCAGAGAGTAATACATTTATTGAAAAACTACTTTAAAACAAAGACTGTAACAAGAGACAAAGAAGGACATTATAAGGCAAGAAATTAGACAATCTAGAAAAAAGGGACAAATTCTTAGAAATAAATAACCTACCAAACTGAAACAGGAATAAATAGAAAACCTGAACAGATAACCAGCAAAGAAATTGACCAGTAATGAAAAAACTCTCAACAAACGAAAGTCCAGGACTAGATGGATCCACAGGTGAATTCTACCAAATATTTAAAAAAGAGTTAATACCTATTCTCATACTGTTCCAGAAAATACAAAAGGAAGGAAAACTTCCAAATTCATTCTATGAGGCCAGCATTACCCTGTTAACAAAACCAGATAAAGACACTACAAAAAAGAGAACTACACACCAGTATCTCTGATAAACATACATGTGAAAATCTTCAACAAAATACTAACAAACTAAATAAATGCAACAATACAATAAAAAAGAATTCACCACCACCAAGTGGGATTTATTACTAGGATGCAAATGTAGTTCAATATTCACAAACCAATCAACATGATACATCACATCAATGAGAGAAAAGATAAAACCATATGATCACTCCAGTGGATGCAGAAAAAGCATTTGGCGAAGTACAATATTCATTCATGATAAGCAAACAAACAAATACCTCAACAAAATAGGTAAGGGGGGGAATATGCCTCAATAAAATAAAGGCTTTATATAAAAACCCACCACAAACATCATATTCAAAGGGGAAAATATAGAACTTTTCCCCTAGGGTCAGGAACAAGATAAGGAAGTCCACTCTTACCACTTTTATTCAAAACAGGTTTGGAAGTCTTAGCCATAGCAATTAGACAAGAAAAAATAAAAGGCATACAAATGGGTAAGGAAAAGAAAAACTTTCACTATTTGCAGATGTTATGATAATGTATTTAGAAAACCCAAAACTCCCCAAAAAACTACTATGACTGATAAATGAATTCAGTAAAGTCGCAGATTACAAAGTCAGTTTACAGAAATCTGTCGCATTTCTATACAGTAATAGTGATGCAGAAGAAAGAGAAATCATGAATACAATCCCATTTACACAATTACACCAAAAATACTAAGATACCTAGAAATAAACTTAACCGAAGAGGTGAAAGAGCTGTACTCTGAACATTATAAAACATTGATGAAAGAACTTGAAGATGACACAAATGGAAAAATATTGCATGTTTATGAACTGGAAAAACTATGGTTAAGATGTCTATACTACTCAAAGCAATCTACATATTTAATGCAGTCCCTATCAATATAGCAACAGTATTTTTCACAGAACTAGAACAAACAATCCCCAAATTTGTATGGGACCATAAAAGATCCCAAATAGCCATGGTAATTTTAATCTCTGACAAGGGAGGCAAGGGTATGCAATAGTAAAATGACAGTCTCTCCAACAAATGGTATTGGGAAAACTAAACAGTTACATGCAAAAGAATGAAACCTGACCACTTTTTTACACCATATACAAAAATAAACTCAAAATGGATTACAAACCTAAATGTGAGACCTGAAACCATAAAAATCCTAGAAGAGAACTCAGTCATTTCTTCAACATTGACTGAAGCAACATTTTCTAGATATGTCTCCCAAAGCAAGAGAAATAAAAACAAAATAAACCATTGGGACTACATCAAAATAAAAGGTCTCTGCTCAGCAAAGGAAACAAATAATAAAAGTAAAAGACTACCTACTGAATGAGAGAAATATTTGCAAGCAACATATATGATAAAGGGTTAGTATTCAAAATATATAAAGAGCTTATAAAACTCAACACAAAAAAAAACCCAAAAAACAAAAAACAAAACAAAACAAAAAACACCTGCAAAGAATCCAATTAAAAATGGGCAGAAGACATGAAAAAAAAAAGAAAAAAAAAAAGACATGAAGATGACAAAAGACACACATGAAAAGATGCCTAGTAACACTTGTCATCATGGAAATGCAAATCAAAGGTACAATGCCATATCACCTCACTGTCAAAATGGCCAAGATCATCAATACAAGAAATAACGAGTGTTGGGGAGGAGGTGGAGAAAAAGGCACCTTCGTGCACTGTCGGTGGGAATGTAAACTGGTGCAGCCACTATGGAAGACAGTATGAGGGCTCCTCAAAATCCTTGAAAATGAAACTAACCTTCCATCCAGTAATCACACTACTGGCTATTTACAAAAAAAAAAAAAAAAAAAAAAAAGAAAAGAAAAGAAAGAAAAGACTAATTCAAAGGCATACATGCATCTCTATGTTTACAGCAGAATTATTTACAATAGCCAAGATATGGAAGCAGCCCAAATAACCATCAATACATAAATGGATAAAGAAGAAGTGGTATATATAGACAGAGTAGAATATTATTCAGTCATAAAAAGAATGAAATCTTGCCATTTGCAAGGACATAGATGGAGCTAGAGAGTATAATACTAAGTGAAAAAAGTCAGAGAAAGATGATAACCATATGATTTCACTCATATGTGGAATTTAAGAAACAAAACATATATGCAAGGAATAACAAAAGAGATACATGGAGAGAGACAAACCAAGAAACAAACTTAACTCTAAAGAACAAACTGATGGTCACCGGAGGGGAGGTTGGTGGTGGGGGGATGGAACTAAGTGATGGGATTAAGGAGTGCACTTACCATGATGAGGACTGACTAATGTATAGAACTGTTGAATCACCATATTGTACACCTGAAACTAATGTAATACTGTAGGTAACTATACTGGAATTAAGATAAAAATAATTTTCAAAGTTAAAATTATGTGGTATTATCATAATAATCGTGCTGGAATATGGTTCTCAAAAAAATAAAGATCAACCATGATGCTTTTCCTAAGTCATTATGATGATGTAATATTTTCCCTCCAGGTTAGCTAGTAGAAAATTTTATCTGTTACAATTGTGTATTATATAAAATGCAAATTGAGTACATTTTTATTTAAGGAACTACAGATGTTATAGTTAGCTACCAAGTTACTGTCAGAGAAACTTTATTAATTTGAATACTTCAGGTTATTTTTATAAATGGCAATCAACTGCACAGGCATTCTGATAAATTCTGGTGGAAAAGGCTGAAGAACTACCTTCTGAGATGAAATCTAGTAAGTCAACACATTCTAGTAGCAACAACTATGGTTATAATAACTACAATTTATTGATCCCTTGCCATGAGAGGCACTAGGGTATGCACTTTATATCCTTTATTAGACTTAATCCTTCCAATGACCTTGTATAAAATGCATTGGCATCTCTGTTTCACAGACAAGGAAACTGACAGTGGTGGAAAGATTATGTCCAAGGTCACCAGTCTGTAAATATTAGAATAAGAATTCACGTCAAGCTTCTCTGACCCCTCTGCCCGAGAGCTTGATGGCAAGACTGCATACTAAGTTTAGCCTTTTGTAAAACTGTGACTACTGTCAAAGTGAGCCATGAGATAAAATCATTTATCAATATGTTGTTAATGGTGGCTCAGGAAATTCATGCAAAAATCTAAAAGACCAGGGTGTAGCCTCATGTAGAAATGATAGGATTAAATTGAGAAGATATACAGCGGTATTTTAATTCCCTGGTATGACTATGTGATGTACTGTTATCTGATAAGTGAGGAATTTATTGGGAAGTTCTTGTTACTGTCTATTCAATACTCTCCAAGGTAAAGATATACTTCAAATACACAAATGATTCTAGCCCACCAGGAATGAACTCTCTCAAGTCCCTATGATTCTACTCTGATGCCCTTATCATCAAACCACTGTCTGATTTCTAACATGAACTCACTTTAATAAACATATGCACACACACACAACATATTTATACATCAGAGTGTGCATAGTCTTTGGTACGATTATATGATCACGCTGAATACTATGGAAGGTATTCCAGTTATATCTATGGGTGTACACCAAACCACTCGGAATGTTAGTGGCTTACAAATTTTTTTAAAAATTTATTTTACTTATAAAGCTGCAATTTAAGCACCATTTTGTGGATCCTGTTCATTTCTGCTCCCTTGTCAACAGCTGGGGAGTCTCAAAAGCTGAGTGCTCCAAAGGCTTTCTTGTTCACACAAATGGCAGTTGTAGATGGGAAGGCTAACTTGCTGGGTGCTGGAACACGTGGGTTCCTCAGTTTCTTCTCCTTGCTCCTGTGTGGTCTCCTCTCCATTTGGTCTCTTATCATTATGGCCTTATGGGATCCAGCCACTTTTCTATGTTGGTTGAGGGCTCCTAGCATACATGTCCCAGAAGAGAAAAAGCCAGACAGATACGGTTTTGCCTTTTGTGACCCATCTTCAGAACAGAGTCACTTCCACTGCTTTCTATCCTTCAGGAACAAATCCCCATGACTGGCCTAGGTCCAAGAGGGAAGGATTACAACCCAGTGTGTGATGAGGAGAGTGTTAAAGAATCGGACAAACATGCAAGTATGCATAGCTTGTTGATTTGGGGCAAGGCCCAGATAGTTGGGAGCTGCCATGGAGGAGCACAAGTAAGAAAGATAAGAAAGAGGGAGGGAGAGAAAAGGGAGAGGAGCAGAAGAGAAAAGGAAAAGAAATATATCTGTGGGGGTAGATATCAATATTGCACAGTTGGATATGTTGTCCCTAGAGTATAAATTAATGAACTCATATGGTTCATAAATTTTGTGTGCTGTTTCAGCGCATGAGTTGGTCTCTTCAAGATTTGAGTTGCAGAGATTTAGTTCCTAAACCTGCAAATGTTTTTTGGCCAGACCCACGGTGATTCTTATTAGCTGGAGGCCTTTCTCCTTGACATGTCTTTAAGCAGCAAAGCAACATTTGATTGAGAGAGTAATTAATTTCCATTTATTCAGCTAACCTTAATTACTTCCCCTGCCCCTCTGCCTCTTCTTCTAATAGAGATTGGTTTTCATCATTACAGGGAGGTTTGGTTGGTATTGTTGTGTAGTTTTGTGTTCTCTTTTGGAGAGCTACCTGTAAGAACTGTGACAGAATCTTTGCAAGGTAATCAGTTGTGGTGGTTGGAAAGAAAATGTGGAAGGACTAAGACTAAATCATGGGGCAGTCCATGATTTCTAAAGAGCCATGCTTTCAACAGTATGGATGACCGTATTAGTGGATTATAAATCCTAACTTGTAGTAATCATTACTTTGTGGTGTCCTAACTAATCCTCTGGTCTGGATAACCTTTCTATTATTTGCTCTCTTGAGATCTGGTAATCACAGAGTTCATCTAGTCCCTTAACCATAGCTGATGGATCCTGTTCTATGTAGCCACTTCTTTCTAACCCTTGTGTTGTCTCTGCATATTCCTTAAGAGTAAATAGAAGCCATTCCTAAGAAGCTCCTCTAGGCTCAACTCCAAAAAAATGTACTTTTAAAATTTTTTTCTACTGCTGTGGTTTTATTCTTATAGAGCCATATGCCGTAACTGCTGACCTACAATGAACCCCATTATTCATTCTTCTCTATTTATATTTGCTTTTATCTATATGAGATAAACATTTCATCATTCAAGCATGTGACTACACCACAGTCCTTAGAAGTGAGTGCATTTAAAACATTTCATTGTCCATTCAAGAAAATGTCCAAATTTAAGTGCATGCCTTATAATAACTAATACCGCTCACTATTAAGTACTAAATTAGAATGGATTCTCTAAAGGGTCTTCATATATGGGGCACTGTGCTAAGTGATATGCTTTTTAATTGCTTAGCATAAAGTCACTTAATGAGATTTATAATTCTCATGAACATCAACGCAAGTTTTAATGAAATGTTAGAAGCACATGGAGAATTGGTTCTTTGCTTCATTGAAATAGTTCATTTTTATAAGACTGGTAAGGAATGAATAAATTAGATAACTCTAAGAGAAAATGACAGTTCTGTGATCCAGAAAAAATATAGGCATTTTCTGAATATGATGTGAAAATATACAGATATTGATAGTCATGAGATCTCAACAGAACATCTTTCATTTCTGAAAATTAGGAAGCTTTACTGAGTCTTGAATCCTACAAACACTCAGTGAAATATCAAGAATGATGTACAATCTTTGCTTCACAAATGGAGGCTGGAAATGAACAGAAGTTAATTAACGTGCACATAAAAACAGAAGGAGTTACAGATATGCTTCTTAACTCAGTCCAGTACTCCTCAAACTGTTCAGCATGAAGTTCAGTCAGCTTGATTATCCTTAGGAAGAAATGGATTCTCAGCTAGACTCAAAATTTACTTCATGTAGTAACCTACTTTTTGCCCTCTTTAATATTTTCAAAAGTTAATGGCAAAAAAAAAAAAGTCTCCAGTTTTCCAGTAAATTTGACAAAATGAGAGTGGTAGGAAGAGAAGGGAAAGGAAACCCTTTATATTGGATCATCCACTTTTGGCAATTACAGATAACGGAGAGTTGCCGATAAAGATAGAATTTCAATCAACCACTAAGCAGACTCCCACTGAGGAACATGCTGGAGAAACGTGAACAGATAAGATGGAAGACAACCATATGGCTGCTCTTAATGACCCAATAAATACAGGAAAAGTGTGGTGCTTCTAATCGGTTACAAACTAAAATCTCATTTGTATGTTGTGTTTCTAGTTTTAAGGAAGGCAAAATGCCAATTCTCATTTACCTTTATTCACACGTTCCCTGGGGGGATTGAAGGACAATAAGCAAATTGTATAAAAATTATCTTTTGTTTCTGTTCTTTTGAGATTTTTTTTTTTTTTTTGCATTGTTCCTTATCCTACCCATCATACCAACCAGTTCAACTACTACTTCAGCCTTCAAAATACCCAAACTTCAGCAATGGTAAGGTTACTTCTACTATAATCCTCTACATGCAAACCACAAGGTTACTTCTACTATAATCCTCTACATGGAAACTAAATAACAAACACCCCAAAAGGGAACTGTATTTCCTCCTGTCAGTCACCACTAAATTCCAGATGCTTCTCAAAGGCTCCTCCTGAAGCCCGACTCTTGCAAGAGGGTCCTTCTTGTCGGGTGTTACCCTCTGCCCCACTACCAGCTCACGCTAACTCCACCTGCAGCCCTCAGCGCCAGCTTGCCTTTCCCAGGCAAGGGTGCCCTCACTCACAGATTCCACCCCATTCTTTGTCTTCATAGCATCCTATGCTTTTCTTTTTCATCCTCCCTGATGACAAGTGCTAGGCCACCAGGGCTGAGAAGAGCTCCACGGAGGCAGAGAATGTTGGTTTCACACACAGGAGAGCCGAGCAGACTGCCTGGTATCTAGTAGTAATATTCATGGGATGAACAGCCCTCAATTTTCTATTCCTTTCTTCCTATTATTTTCTCTATCTCACAACATTCTCAACCTTGCCAACATCACCGGCTGGTACCACCTCCCCCAGGAAGCCTTTCCTTCGGTCATCTCCGTGGAGGAAATTTCTCTTCTCTGAACTTGCACAAGCATTTTTGGTGCTTGTTCCATGGCATTCATTCACCAATTTGTCTATTTTCTCTGTTTATTCACAAAGTGGAAGCTTTTTTTTTTAAGTGAAGTATTTTTACAGCCTTTTGTACTCATCTTTGACAATATTTAAGCTCATGGTAAAAATCTTCATTTGCGTGCACTTCTGACTCCACCCTGAATTTCTTCCCAAACTGTGAGAGCAGCCAATGGAATATTCGATTTTCTATGCCTAGTGCCTGGCATAGAAGACATGCTTGGTAAGTTTTTTATTTGCTCTGTTGAATCCGAATTGCAGTCATTTTTGTAAAGTCTTATCTCTGTAAATAGGTTCCCAGCTCTTGACGGCCAGTCTTTATTTTCTGCACAGTGACTAGCACAACAAATAAGTACCTATTATGAAAGTGACTATATTTCTTTCAATGGAAAGACATGTATTTTAAAAATTATATTTTGCTTTATGATCTTTAAACATAAAAGTGTTCTCTTTATCTCAAAAAAACTCATGTTTATTTTCCAGAATTCTGAGGATTGAGGGGGATGATAATTATTACCTACTTTAGGAAAATCAGATCTGAGGATCCCAAACTATGTTTGTTTTCCAAGAAATATTAGTGGAAATAAGTGTTTCACCACATGTGGTCAATAGCACATGGGGTTCTTCTCAATTTGGATTTCATTCTTCATGTATATATTTTTTCATTCTAAATCTTACATTTGGGAAACTGGCTTTAATTTTTTTTTTTTGCAGCATATATCTTAAAAACTAAATTTTATCATGGCCCTTGATAACTTTTTGAGCTCTAGCTTGACCTGAGTAAGAGAGATGATGGTTTCTTAATGACCTCCATCACAGCATGATGAAGTGCAGGTCTCCGAGAGCCATCAATCACCTGCCTGAAGGATCAAGAGGGCTATTTCCTGGCTGAGAAGCGGTCCTCATTCTCTTGCCCTATCACTCGCACATCTTCCTTCTATTCTTCTCACTCCATTAGCCGCCTCTGTATCTGCACAGAGGTGATCACAGAGTAACCTCTGGTCCCTAATCCCTGTTATTTCTAGTTAGGTCTAATCTACCATCCCAGTTGAAAAGTTTGATGATGTTTACATGGTATTTATTTAATCTTCCTTTGCTTCTGTTCTTAGAATTTCATTTTAAATCTATTTGAAATTATGTTATTACACCTATTGCTATCTTTCCTAGCAGATCAATATGCCTTCTCCCCAATCTAAAGCCTAGTAGTCTAGAAATGAACCTTTTTTCTAGTTAAACACAATAAATGTCTTTGTTGTTTCTTTGTTTTCTTGGCCCTTTGTCTAATGCCATAATACAGCCTTCAATGCAGCTCTTACTAACATATCTGGTTTTGGAATCTTTCTATGGAAAGATGAAAAATTTAGTAACTTTTGGAGTCTCTAGGGATAGTAAGTTTTCATTTGCTCATCTTATGCAGTGTAGTGGTAAGAGGCATGATTTTCTTCTATCATATGCAAAATGAGATACAGACTATAACACAGAGAATCACAGGTCCTCAAGTGAAAAACCCTACTGACAATTCACACAGAACTGGAGTTTCCTGGAATTGAGGAGGCAAGGAATTATTTTCAATACTCAAAAATATATATTATGGAAACTGGACATTTGCTTGAACAATAGCATCAACTAAATCAAGGTTATATGTGTGGAAACTTGGCGTGGACACTGGTTATCTTGTGTGTACAGGGATTCTGTTGCACATGCATTAATTTCTGGTACCTGGTTTCATTTCCTGGAGATTTGTTTCATGGAATAGCATCACAGGAGTCTTTTACAACTACATGGAGGTGGCTGTTGATATAATTTTCCACCAAATTATCAAAGAGCCCAGACAAAAGGAGGCTTATATCACAGAAAAATAGTTCACTTGAATTGAGTCTTGGCTTCTAAGCCTCCCAAGTACCCCTAGGTTCTTGAAAATGACCTCAATTTCTTTAGCACTCTTAAAAGCTAACTCTTTTTTTTTTCATAGTAGACTAATTTACTTTTACAAATAAACATTTTTAGGTTTTAATTTAAATTTGCAAAATCTTCAGTGACTCTAACAAAAATATCTATCTCCCAATTCTTACCTTAATTCTTTAAAAAATGACACTTTTTGTTCTTGAGTGCTACAAACTTAGTTTAAAAGTGAACCGTCCTTGAGTCTGAATAGTTGATCGGTTTTTGAAAAATGCTCTACGAAGTTTCTAGTTTGTCACCCAAATTGCATGTCAGACAACAAAGACCACTTTGTCACGCTTAGATACCATTCAATCATAATCTGAGTTTGACTTCAAAGCTTTCACAATTCAATTTTATTTACAATTAAGAAAACATTACAGTGTTTGTAAGGACAGGGAGACCATTTCTCTTCGACCAGATATCAGGGCAGAATGAGTGGGGACCATATGTTCTCTCCTCTTTTCCTTCTGCTTTTATTCTCTTCCCTCCAAACTTAGGTGACCAGCTGCCCTCTCAGACAGATGGGGTTCATGGAAGCCATGAGGGCTGGGATTGTTTAAATGGGGTCAGAAATGTCTGTGCCCATGTTGGTTACTGCGAATTGTGGATGGGCTTAGCAGAACAGGGTTACAGAGCCTGTAGCAACTTTTACATCTTGCATATAAACACTGTCTTTTGTAACTATCTCAGGGATACCTGGTCAACCTGTGATCTCTCCTTAAGGAGTCAACTTTCCATTATTATTACATACTGGAAAAAATAAGAACATAGAGTCTATACCAGGAAACCATCCTGAGAAATCTTGAGTTTCATTTTGTGAGATTCTAATCAAATCTAAAACAGCAATAGAAACAACCAAAAGAGGGATCCCTGGGTGGTGCAGCGGTTTGGCGCCTGCCTTTGGCCCAGGGCGCGATCCTGGAGACCCTGGATCGAATCCCACGTCGGGCTTCCGGTGCATGGAGCCTGCTTCTCCCTCTGCCTGTGTCTCTGCCTCTCTCTCTCTCTGTGTGTGTGACTATCATAAATAAATAAAAATTAAAAAAAAAAAAAGAAACAACCAAAAGAAACACAGATCCCATGAGGAGAGTCATTTGATTAAACTATTAGTTAGAAACTTTTTGGATATAAACTACCCAAATGCTCTCTCTATGAAAATTGTTCAGTATGTGATAACTCTTATTTACTATTCATATCATTTTGGTCAACATCTCCCCAGAAGATGAAATCAGATATAGACTAGTAATATTAACTTTTATTCAAACTAATGTTCTGGTTGACATATACTGAGCCCAACTAGGGGAAAATATAAAAAATAAATTTCATGTTGAATAAGATGGAGCTTTCCATTTTTTACAGTGAGTTTAATAATTATGCTATTTATTATAGTTTACGGGATAGCTTTTCGCATCTAATCTCATTTGAGCTATTTTAAGAGGTCTTCTCAACTGTTTCTGATAAGTAACAAAAGTTCCTTGTAAAACCTATCAAAAGTTTAACACCTATCAAAGTCAAATAATTTTAAGCATAAAATACATTATTTTACATGAGATTTCAGTATTACCACTCAAAAACATAATGTATTTATAAGTTGTTAAGTCGTAAAATAATACTCCTTATCAAGAACAAAAATATTGACCTTAGCCCATTTATTACTTTGACGATTGCTATGAACTGAATATTTGTGTTCCCCTGAACTGAAATATGGAAGCCTAATCCCTATGGTGATGGTATTTGGAGGTGGGTTCTTTAGAAGGTAATTAGATCATAAGAGCAGGGAGCTCATGAATGGAATTTGTGCCTTTTAAGAGATGTTCCAGAAACAGCCCTTGTCTCTTCCACCATGTGATGATATCTATGAATCAGGAAGTAGGCCCTTCACCTTGAATTTCCTAGCCTACAGATCTGTGGGCAATAAATGTATTCTTTTTTTTATAAGCCACCGGTTTATGGTATTTCTGTTAGAGTAGCCTGGACAAACTAAGACAAAGACATGATTTAATTTTTCCTTTGTCATCTAAGGAGCTATCCCCTTCTCCCAGATCCTGCTGTCCAACTATAAGGTATAAGGGAAAAGGCGACATTCTCACAGTTGGCTAAGAAACCCTTTATTACCACAAAAGCACTACTAAGTCAGAGGTTTTCACAGGAGACTGTTTTCTGAACAAGGGATACTCACTCTTAAGTTATAATTTGGAACTCAGAAATAACACCTGGAGAGTGGGACCTCCCGGTATGCCCTAGCCTACATGTGTGCAACTAAGTAAACCACATATCCCCAGTGCATGGACAGACATGAATATCTTTGTTGTTTAAGGTATGATACATAAAATATCAAAGAAGATTTACAAAGAAAATTTAGTCTTTTTTTTTTTTTTAAGATCTTATTTATTTATTCATGAGAGACACAGAGAGAGAGAGAGAGGCAGAGACACAGGCAGAGGGAAAAGCAGGCTCCCTGCAGGGAGCCTGATGCAGAACTCAATCCCAGAGCTCCAGGATCATGACCTGAGTCAAAGGCAGCAGCTCAACCACTGAGCCACACGGGTCCCCCCAAAATTTAAAGTCTTATGTCATATCCAAAGTTGATTTAATTTCAGTAATGGAAAAAATCCTAAGTGATTTTTGTCCTTCTTTAAATCTGAAGCATATATACCCTCTGAGTTGACTGGAATTCTTTTTATAAAAAGGTAAGATGCCTTTCAGATCTAATGCTATGCTCCTTCCTTAGATAACAGCGATTAGTGTAAAACTGAATTAGGTACAGATTTCTATGTCTAAAGTGCAGTTAGGGTCAAGTTTATATTTGTAATCTTAAAAGCCAAGGTTAGATTTCACTGCTACTTAAAATGATCTAGTTAGATTATCTTTAAGTGTATAAATATTAATTATGAATACATTAGAGACCTTGCTCTTTTGAATTTTAAGTATATGGATATTTTTCTCAAGTGACAGAAATTTAACTTTTTATGAGAATATAATATATCCTCATAAATATATGAGTGTATAAAATACTGTCAAAAAGTTAAAATACCCTGAAAATTTAAATATGATAAACTACTTAAAAAATGCCTATCTTCTCACCTTCTTAAGAAACAAATACCACACACAGAAAATACAGGAGTCAGTGTTTATATGTAGCTACACTGTAAAAATGGAATTCACAAAAAAAGACTTTAAGAAAGAGAAAGAATGAATTAAATTTCTCACACTGAGTGCTCTGCCAGCCACTGGTTACAAAAAAGTGTGCATGCCTTCAATTCCTTTATTTAATGTTCACTAAAAATAAGAGAAAAATAGTTGGATATAACAATTTCTTTTTCTACCTTTTAAACAATATGTTTACATAATTGTATTCTCTCTTCTTTTAGATGGTCCTAAATACTCCCTTTAAATTCTAATTTAACAACATCCCCAAGGATTTGATATGTGGTATATTTTCATTGTTGTTTGGTTTCATATTTCCAGTTGGACTTTTACTGACTAAGTTAATTGAATTTCTATGTTTCAGAGACTTTCATGGTCATGCTTTAAAAAAAAAGATTTTAGATATTTACTTGAGAGAGAGAGAGTGAGAGAGAGAGAGAGAGAGAGAGAGTAGGAGTGGGGTGAGGGGCAGAGGAAGAAGCAGACTCCCCACTGAGCAGGGCATCTAATGTGTGGGGCTCGATCCCAGGATTCTGTGATCATAACCTGAGTCAAAGGCAGCCGCTTAACAGACTGAGCTACCTAGGAACCCCTAGGGTTATGCTTTTGTAAGTGTTATTCAAATG
This sequence comes from Canis aureus, assembly GCF_053574225.1. Classification (NCBI taxonomy): domain Eukaryota; kingdom Metazoa; phylum Chordata; class Mammalia; order Carnivora; family Canidae; genus Canis; species Canis aureus. Next base: position 51,060,193 of record NC_135611.1, read on the forward strand.
GCTTAATGCCCTAAAATATGATCAATTGTTGAAATGTTCTATATATGCTTAAAAAAAAGAAGGCATCTCCAGGTGTCGGGTGCAGTGTTCATGAAGCAACCCTAGTCACTGGTTGTACTGACCTGCCACATGCTTCCTGATTATGCTGCTGGAGCTCTCAACCCCTCAGAGCTTAATGTTACTATATCCTACCCTCCTACCAGATTTATCCATATACTTGATTAATCTTGACAGTATGTCCTTAATATATTTTGAGTCCATATTACTAAGATCATACAATTTTTAAACTGCTATATCTTTCTGAGTTATTGAAGCTTTTATCAAAATCTATTTTTAATAATGCTTTTTAAATTTTTAATAATGTACTGCTGCTGTGTAGTACCCAGCTACTCTGCCACACTCAACCATGTGCCTTCACCCGTCTCATGCCATGGGCCATCATGGCATACAGCCTCCAGCATTACAGCACTTTGTGAGATCTGGCATAGGACTAGTGGTCCAGTGCAAATTTTGCTAACACTGCTCTCAAGTTCCTGGGTGGGCACATCCCCTCAGAGCTGGCCTGCCTGGGTCCCACTAATGCTACAGAGAGCAAAAAGAGCTCATAACAAGCAGAGAGTCAGTTTAGATGAGGGCACTGAAAGGATAAGTAACTCAAACACTATGGTAGGGCATAAGCGACATATATGAGACATCCCTGAAGTATCAGATTCTGGTGAACAGAGGATATTGCACTGCTGGGTACTCCAGGACCTCTTCATAAAGTCACTACTTTCAAGAGCAGAAGACATAGCTGACTTTCTTAACACATAGGAACAGACACGGAGAGGTAGACAAGATGAGGAGACAGAAATTTATTCCAAATGAAAGAACAGGACAAGGCCATGGCTAAAGAGCTAAGCAAAACAGATATAAGGAACATGTCTGATAGAGAATTGAAAATAATGATCATAAGGATACTCACTGGACTTAAGGGTAGAAGACATGAATGAGACCCTTAACAAAGTGAAAAGGAATAACAGCAGAGATAAAGGTCTCAGTAAAGGAAATGAAAATACATTTGATGGAATGCACAGCAGGACAGAAGCAGAGGAACAAATTAGTGATATAGAAGATAGAGTAATGGAAAGGAGATAAGCTGAGCAAAAGGGAGAAAAACGAACTATGCAAAATGAGAAGAGACTAGGGAACCCAGTGACCCTACCAAATGTAGTGATATTTGTATTGTAGGAGTTTGAGAAGAAGAAGAGAGAGATAAGGGGGTAGAAAATTTATTTGAAGAAATAACAGTTGGAAAACTTCTCCAATCTGGGGAAGGAAACAGATATCCAGATCTAGGAGACACAGAGAACTCCCATCAAGATAAACAAAAACAGACCCATACCAAGATGCATAGTAACGGGATGAGCACTGGGTGTTATTCTATATGTTGGCAAATTGAACACCTATAAAAAATAAATTAAAAAAATAAAAATAAAATGGCAAAATGTAGTAATAAAGAAAAAAAATTAAAAGAGCAACACATAAGAAGTCAGTAACTTACAAAGGAAAACCCCATAGGCCAGCAGGAGGTTTTTCAATAGGAACTTTGCAAGCCAGAAGGGAGTAACATGATATATTCAAAGTGCTGAATGGGAAAAATCTGCAGCCAAGGATATTCTATCCAAGAAGACCATCATTCAGAATAGGGGGAGAGATAGAGAGTTTCCTAGACAAACAAAAAACTAAAGGAGTTCATAACCACTAAACCAACCCTACAAGAAATATTAAAGGGGACTCTTTGGAAGGGACAAACCAAAAGTGACAGTATTAAGGTAGAAAACATGAAAGCAGCAAACATGAATGATTCTGTAGGAAATAAGTCAATGAACTCACAAAAGAAAGGATAAAAAATATAATAGCATATACCTAAAATGTGAGAAGGAGAGGAGAAAAGAATATACTCAAACTTAAACAGCCATCAACTTAATATAGACTGCTATATGCAGAAGAGGTTAGACACAAGCCAAACAGTAATCATATATGAAAAACCACTAATGAATATGCAAAGAATAAAGAGAAAGAAATCAAATTATATTACTAAAGAAAATCAGCAAAGCAAGAAAGGCAAGAAAGAATCAGAGAAAATCTTCAGAAACAACCACAAAAGAAGTAATAAAATGGCGAAAAATGCATGTCTATCAATGATCCACTTTCAGCGTAAATGGACTAAACTCTCAATCAAAGACATAGGGAGACAGAATGGAAAAACAAACAAAGAAACAAGAGCAATCTATACGCTGCCTACAAGAGACTTGTTTTAGACTTAAAGACACTTTCAGATAGAAAGTGAGGGAATGGAGAAACATCTATCATAGAAATGGATGTTAAAAGAAAGCCAGAGAAGTAATACTTGTATACAAAACAGACTTTAAAATAAAGACTGTAAGAAGAGGCATAGAAGGACACTATATAATAATAAAGGAGATAATCCAACAAGAAGATATAACAGTTGTAAATATTATGCACTCAGCACAGGAGTACCCAAACACATAAAGCTTTAATAACAAACATAAAGGAACTCATCATTAATATTTCAATAGTAGTTGGGAATATTAACATACCACTTAAGTCAATAGACAGGTCAGCTATATAGAAAATCAATAAGGAAAATATGGCTTTGAATGCCACTGGAACAGATGGATTTAATGCATATATTCAAAACACTCCATCCTCAAACAGCAGAATACACATTCTTTTCAAGTGTACACAGAACATTCTCCAGAATAGATTACATATTAGTGCCTCAACAAATTCAAGACCAAAGTCACATCATGCATCCCTTCCGATCACAATGCTATGGAATTAGAAGTCAACCACAAGAAAAAATCCAGAAAGATCACAAATACATGGAGGTTAAATAGCATGCTACTGAACAGTGAATGAGTCAACCAGGAAATAAGAGAAGAAATAAAAAAAAAATACATAGAAACAAATGAAAATGAAAACAAAATGATTCAAAACCTTTGGGATCCAGCAAAAGTGGTCTAAGAGGGAAGTTTATAGCAATACAGGCCTATCTCAAGAAGCAAGAAAAATCTTAAAAAAAAAAAACAAAAAACAAAAAACCAACCTTACACCTAAAGAAGCTAGAAAAACAACAATAAACAAAACCTAAAATTGGGAGAAGAAAGGAAACAATATTAGAGCAAAAATAAATGATATAGGTACTAAAAAAACAGGAGATGAGATCAAAGAAATCAGGAGCTGGTTCTTTGGAAAAAAATAAACAAAACTGATAAGCCTCTGGCCAGACTTATCAAGAAAAAAAAAGAGAAAGGACTCAAATAAATGAAATCGCAAATGAGAGAGAAGAAATAACAACTGAAACCACTGAAATTCAATTATAAGAGAATATTATGAAAAAAATATATACCAACAGATTGGATAACCTAGAAGAAATGGATAAATTCTTAGAAACATATAAACTACTAAAACCAAAACAGAGAGAAATAGAAAATTTGAAGAGACTGATAACCAGCAAAGAAAATACCCCAACAGACTTAAAGTCCAGGACCAGATGGTTTCACAGATGAATTCTACCAAACATTTAAAGAAGAGTGAATACCTATCCTTCTCAAACAATTAAGAAACAGAAAAGGAAGTTTTCCTTTTTATGAGGCCAGCATTATCGTGACACCAAAACCAGATAAAGACACCACTAAAAAAGAGAACTACAGCCCAATATCCCTGTTGAACAGTGCAAAAATTCTCAACAAAATGCTTGCAAATCAAATTCAACAATACATTAAAAAAATCACTCATCACAGTCATTTGGGATTTATTCTTGGGTTGCAAGAATGAGTCAATATTCACAAATCAATGATACATCACATAAATAAGAGAGAGGATAGGGCAGCCTGGGTGGCTCAGCGGTTTAGTGCCACCTTCAGCCCAGGGCATGATCCTGAAGATCCAGGATCGAGTCCCACATCAGGCTCCCTGCATAGAGCCTGCTTCTCCCTCTGCCTGTGTCTCTGCCTCTCTCTCTGTGTCTCTCATGAATAAATAAATAAAATCTTAAAAAAAATAAGAAAAAGGATAAGAGCCATACAATCATTTCAACAGATGCAGAAAAAGCATTTGACAAAGTACAACATCCATGCATGATAAAAACACTCAGCAAAATAGGTTTAAAGGAAATATACCATAACATAATAAACTTTATCTATGAAAAACCCACAGCTAACATCATACTTGATGAAAAACTGAGAGCTTTCCCCTTAATCAGGAATAAGACAAGGATATCTACTCTCACCACTTTTATTCAACACAGTACTGGAAGTCCTACCCACAGCAATCAAACAACAAAAAGGAATAAAAGATTAAAATTGGTAAGAAAGAAATGAAACTTTCACACTATTTGCAGGTGACATGATACTACATATAGAAAACCCAAGAGACTGTACAAGAAAACTGCTAAAATCAATAAATGAATTCACTAAAATTGCAGGATATAAATCACTGTATTGAACTCTATTGCATTTTTATATACCACTAATACAGCAGCAGTAAGTGAAATTAAGAAAACAATCCCATTTACAATTGCACAAAACATAACAAGATATCTAGGAATAAACCTAACCGAAGAAGTGTAAGACCTGTATAAAACAGTGATGAGGGGTACCTGGTGACTTAGTGGTTGAGCATATGACTTTGGCTCAGGTGGTGATCCCAGGGTCCTGGGATCAAGTCCTACATCATGCTCCCCACAGGGAGCCTGCTTCTCCCTCTATGTCTCTGCCTCTCTCTGTGTGTCCCTCATGAATAAATAAATCAATAAACTTAAAACACTGATGACAGAAACTGAAGATAACAAAAGTAATTAAAGACATTCCATGATCATGGATTTTAAAAGAACTATTACTCAAATATTTGTACTACTTAAAGCAATCTACAGATTGAATGCAATCCCTATCAAATATCAAATATCAAATATCAAATCCCTCCTCAATAGCATTTTTCACAGAGCTAGATCAAACAATCCTAAAATTTGTGTGGAACCACAAAAGATCCCAAATGGCCAAAGCAATCTGTGAGAACAAAAAGCAAAGCTGGAAGTGTCAAAATGACGGACTTTAAGTTATCATACAAAGCTACAGTAATCAAAACAGTATGGTACTGACTCAAAAACTAGGCACTTAGATCCCTGGAGCAAAACAAATCCCAGAAATGCTCCACAACTACATGGTCAATTAATCCTTGACAAAGCAGGAAAGAATATCCAAAGGAGAAAACAGTGTCTTCAACAAAGGATGTGGGGAAAACTGGACAGTACCATGTAAAAGAAAGAAACTGGATCACTTTTTTACATCATAATACAAAAATAAACTCAAAATGGAGTAAGAATCTAAATGTTGGACATGACAGCATATAAATCCTAAAAGAGAACACAGTCAATAACTTCTTTCACATCAGCTGTAGCAACTTTTTTTCTAGATATGTCTCCTAAAACAAGGGAAACAAAAATAAAAATAAATTATTGGGACTAAATCAAAATAAAAAGCTTCTGCACAGCAAAGGAAACAATCATCAAAACCAAAAGACAATCTACAGGATGGGAGAAGATATTTGCAAATGACACAACTGATAAAGGGTTAGCACCCAAAATATACAAAGGACTTACACAACCGAACACTCAAAAAACAAATAATCCGATTAAAACCTAGGCAGAGGACTTGGAAAGCCATTCCTCAAAAGAAGACATCTAGATGGCCCACAGACACATGAAAAGATGTTCATCATCATTTACCATCAGGGAAATGCAAATCAATGAGATATCACCTCACACCTGTCAGAATGGCTAAAGTTAAAAACGCAAGGATCAACAGGTGTTGGTGAGGATGTTTGTGGAGAAAGGGGAACCTTCATGCACTGTTGGTGGGAATGCCAACTGGCATTTCAGGCTCTGTGGAAAACAGTATGAAGGCTCCTCAAAAAGTTAAAAATAGAACTACCCTATGATCCAACAATCATCCTACTAGGTATTTACCCAAAGAATACAAAAACACTAATTCAAAGGGATATACACACACCCCCTATGTTTATAGCAGCATTTTTTGTAGCTGAGATATAAAAGCAACCCGAGTGTCCATCAATTGATGAATGGATAAAGGTGTGATACACACACACACACACACACATACATGTATATATATGATGGAATATTATATATAACATAATTATTTGTATGCTGGAATATTAAATATATTATAATTATATACATGATGGAATGTTATTCAGCCATTAAAAAGTGAAATTTTGCCACTTGCAAGGATGTGTATGGAGCTAGAGAGTATTATGCTAAGTGAAATAAGTCAGAGAAAGATTGATACCATATGATTTCACTCATAGGTGGAATTTTAGAAACAAAACAGTTAAACACAAGGGAAGGGAAGGAAAAATAAAGTAAGAGGAAAACAGAGAGGGAAACAAATCATAAAAGATTCTTAACTCTAGGAAACAAACTGAGTGTCACCAGAGGGCAGGTCGATGGGGCGGGGGATGGGGTAACTGCGTGATGGGCATTGGGTGTCGTATGCAACTGATGGAATCACTGAATTCTAGCTCTGAAACTAATACTACAGTATATGTTAATTAAATTGAAATTGATTTTTTTTTTAAAAAAGATAAAGACTCTTAATTCTAAAGAATACACTGGTGGTCATCAGAGGAAAGGTGGGTGGGTGAAAATAGGTGATGGGGACAAACGAGGGCACTGGTTGTGATGAGCACCAAGTGACGTATGGGAATGTTGAATATTGTACACTTGACACTGATATTACACTGTTAGATCAACTAACTGGAATTAAAATAAAAACTTAAAAAAAGAATATATATAAATACAAATTTTAATAATGCCTTTTCTCCTAAAAACTGATTTTATATGCAATTAAAATGGTTTCAAAAGCTGTCCTTTGAGGGGCATCTGAGTGGCTCCAATGGTTAGGTGGCTGACTCTTGATTTCACCTCAAGTCATGATCTCAGGGTCCTGGGACTGAGCCTCATATGTGGCTCTGGGTTCAGCACAGAGTCTGCTTCAGGATTCTTTTTCTCCCTCTGCCTCTCCCCTTCCTTGCATGCTCTCACTCTCAATCTTTCTCTCTAAAAATAAATAGATTTTTTTTAAAGCTATGCTTCGTTTAATATTTGCCTGGTATGGGGATCCCTGGGTGGTGCAGCGGTTTAACGCCTGCCTTTGGCCCAGGGCGCGATCCTGGAGACCCGGGATCAAATCCCACATCGGGCTCCCGGTGCATGGAGCCTGTTTCTCCCTCTGCCTGTGTCTCTGCCTCTCTCTCTCTCTCTCTCTATGACTATCATAAATAAATAAATAAAAATTAAAAAAATCTGGATAATTTAAAAAGAGAAAATATTTGCCTGGTATGTCATTTTCTACTCTTTTACTCCCAATGCTTTTGTTTTCATGTTTTAGGTGTATCTTTTGTAACTCATGTAGAGCTGGATTTTCTACTTTAAACCTAGTCTTAGAATCTTAATCTTTTATTTATTTATTTTTTAAAGATTTATTTATTTTTTTATTCATGATAGACATAGAGAGAGAGAGAGGCAGAGACACAAGCAGAGGGAGAAGCAGGCTCCACGCCGGGAGTCCGATGCGGGACTTGATCCCGGGACTCCAGGATTGCGCCCTGGGCCAAAGGCAGGCGCCAAACTGCTGAGCCACCCAGGGATCCCCAGAATCTTAATCTTTTAAAGTTCAGTACATTTAAATTTTATTTTATCACCATTGTATTTGGTTTTATCCTATCGTTTTGTGTGTGTGTGTTTGTGCATGCATGTGTGTACTCACGTGCGCATGTGTGAGCGTGCTACTTATCTGTCCCACTTTCCTCTACTTCACTATTCTCTCTTTCTTTTTTTAAAACTAATTTAACATCTGTATTTTATTTCAATCCCTGGGATGGTTATCTTAGGCAATTCAAATGATCTTTAGCTTCAAGGGTTAGATGTTGAAAACCACTAGATGGAGTAGATCACGGGGCCAGATGCTGTTTCCCAGGAGGGTAAACATGACAGCTTCTGAGAAGCTCCTAGCCTGAGGCTCCAATGACAGCCATGGAGATGTTGAAATTGGCTGGGACTGATGACCTTGGAGGGTGTGGTTGTGTGCCTCTCCTGGGAGAAGAGGGGCTTCTGGACAAAGCCCAGGGCACATCTATGGTGTATACACTGGACAACATTGTACTGTTGCTCCTGCTGGGACTTGAGGCCTCCAACCCCAAAAGGGGTGTGTGTGGTGAGTCAGCCTGGGCATTGGACAGCAAGAACATTACCTGCCCCCAAGACTCAGACTTGAACCTACAAATTCAAGGTGTGTAGGGAGGCTTTCCAAGAAAACCAGCCTTTATTTACCACCTGACAACTGACGGAGAGCACAATTCCACATGGTCAGGAGTGCGAGGTGTCCTCAGAAAGTGCACAGCAGAGAAGAGCCTTCCATGAACAACACCAGTGAGGAAGCCTTCATTAGAAACACTCTTCTTGTTTGGCACCAGAAAGTTTCAAGCATGAAAGCTGTTTGAGTGCAGTAAGTATGAGACAGCCAAAGCCCCCACCTCCTTCTGGAAGTCCAGACAGCAGAAAGGCCTGGAGTGGGAACTCCTTCAGGAGCTCCTGTGTCACCTGTCACCAGAAAGGTCACATGCTGGTAGGGGTTTATGAGTGCAGCCAATGTGGCATGTCTCCGGCATAAGATACACACTTGGTAGTTCACACCAGAGAGGGGCTTTGGCCACGGGAGGGTGGGAACTCACTCAGCATTCATCCTTGCTCTAAAGAGATGTATTCATACCTGAGAGGGGACTGTGAGAAAGCCTCTGGTCCAGAGAGGTGGTGGGGAGACACCGTGGGAGCTTGTGTGCAAGCTGGCAGGGGTTGTGCTACATTCCCTGTCCCCCCCTCCCTGGGGAAAGCTGTCTGACCCCCACAGCTATAGCAGAACCCACCCCTCCTTTCCACCCTGGCTGTGCTGAGATGCATAGCAACACCCATGACATCAAATAAGGTGGCCCCTGTGTCTCCCCTGTCACTGCGTAGGCATAGATCTCAGCCAGGTGGCAAAGGGACCCTGAGGGGCATCTACTGGCGGCTTCTGGGCAAGGTTCTCTTGCTTCATGGCTTTCTTTTTTCTTTTTTCTTTATTTATTTATGATAGTCACACACAGAGAGAGAGAGAGAGAGAGAGGCAGAGACACAGGCAGAGGGAGAAGCAGGCTCCATGCACCGGGAGCCCAACGTGGGATTCGATCCCGGGTCTCCAGGATCGCGCCCTGGGCCAAAGGCAGGCGCCAAACCGCTGCGCCACCCAGGGATCCCATGGCTTTCTTTTTTCTTCTTCTTATTCTTTTAAGTCTTCAGCTGACGGCTCTGATGGTTTCAATCCCCTTATCCTGGACACACTTCCTCAGTATGCCCTGCACCATGTGATAATAAAGGCTTCACCACATTTCACCAGGGGCATCCTATTGAGGTGGGCTGCAAATAGAAATGGGTGGCTTCCAGCTGCAGGGGGTCAGCCTCAGGACCAGTAGCACATGCCTCAGGGCACCATGGAGCAGGCTCATTTCTGAAGGGTTTTGTGGACAGACCTTCTCATCTGGAATGCAGACTCAATTATGAGGTCAGACTTCAACCTGGGCTGGGGATGATGTGTATAATCCTAGAGTGGTCTGGGAAGGTGGGCAGGGGCTGTCCTCCTTCTCGGGGAGTCTGAATTTGCCTGGGATCTGGTTCATTGTGAGACCTTGGGCGGCCAATAGAGCAGGTGCACATGGGTGAGGAACAGCGAACAGGAGATTACAGTGAGCAGGGGTGGGGGTGGTAGGGGTGGTAGGGACAGCACACACTGCCTCTCCAGGAAGCTAGCACTTCCTCTCCTCTGGTAGACCTCACAAGGGTATCATGTTTTATGGGTACTAGCTCTATGTAGGATTCTGTGGTTTCATTTGCCACCTTGATGAAGCCATAAACTCAGCTATAGCCTTCCATGGATGCCTGCCCACCTAGGCTCTAGGCCCCAGGGATCAGTAGTTACTACCAAGGGGGTGGCTGGCTTCAGCCAACACAGTTTTCCCCCTGGAAAACTTTCTCCTAGTTCTGACATATATACTTTTTCTTATTAAGCTCTCAGCACAGCCATTCCTTTAAAAATGCATGTTTGTAATTTAGTCCAGTATTTTTATATGGTGTGCACTGAAAAGATTTTGAAGGGTATCAGCTCACCATGCTGTCAGATAGAGCTACGATAAACTTAATTCATACTGAATTCCATGTACTGATATATAAGGTAAGTAGAATGCACAACGAGCAAAAGAAACACTCCTAGGTCCCACTTAACAGAGTTTCTCCTTTTGACCGATGTGAAGCTCAATCCTTGCAAAAGTGTCTATCCGGCTGTGACTGAATCCTGCCAATTAATATCAAGGTCCAGGCGAGGTAGTCAGACTGTCAGGAATTACAGTCGATTTTCAAAGGACCTCAAATTACGGTAAAGATGATACAGAGGCCACAGTGTTATACAGAACAGATAACGTGTGTATGTTGTAGATGGGTGAATGGATGGAGGGATGGAGATATAGTTATTATTGCATGTAATTGTAATTAAGAGATATTGTATAGTATAATGTGTATATATTACACCTGTATGCATACAGGTATATGTAATTCTACCTAAGATCTCTGTTCCATAAATATATATACTTTCATTTCATCCTGGTAGCTAACTTATAAGACTATAATGCCGCGATATATGTGACTGACATACAAGTCATTATTTTTCTTCAGGATTTGCATGAATCAAAATCTGTTTGCTGACCTCACCCCTGTTTGATGGAAAATGATTGTTAGTGCTGCCTACTGCTCACTCAATTCCTTGCAATCGCCCCGCAGGTTGGAGAGAGGAGGCACGCCTAATGATTCTAGCTCAAATGCTGTACCTGTTGCTACTGACAGACTTTGTTCCTTAGAGAAGATATTAACTGCCAGCTGGCTGTGACAGTTTGTGAACTAACATTGACATTTGGGTTGGCACCGTAAGAGTATTTACAGCTCAGGAGATATATACACAATCAGACGATGATAGATCCAGGAATTTTTGAGGTAAAAAAGTAAAACAATATACAAATTACAAACATGATCCCAATAGAAAATGGTTTAAAAAATGAGTTCAGCACTTAGTATCTCTTTTAAGAAATATCTGCTCTTTAAGAAACATCAAACTTATGGCACATGTTTGCAAAGGGGATGGGGATTGCAGAGAACAGAAGATGGTCATTCAATTGTAGAGCTGCTCATCCATATGGGATTTCCTAAAGTCCACTATGTATGTCAGAAAAAGAAAGGTAGAAAGAGATAAAGAAAGAAAGCAATTTTGAATTATTATAAAGACAAAATATCACAGCATTGGCACAAAGACTAACCTTATATCTTTGCTACTTTTTTTTTTTTTTCTTTGCTAGGCTCTGAAGTGGCTCTTCTTTATATTCCATGAATATCACTTTGAAAGGAATTTAAATTGACATGCTTCTTTTATTTTCTTTTTTTTTTTTAATTGACATGTTTCAACACAGTCACCCAAAGTGGTAAAGCCTCTAGAAAAATGACAGGATGGCAATGAACAATGTAGAATTTGGGGCAACTCAATAAATACTTTGAATCTGGTGACACTTTTGCTGAACACTGTCAGATGGAAGAAAAGTCAGTTGGCATTCTTGTCTCTCTTCTAATTTCCCACAAAATACTGAAGATGCCACAATGGAAAAAATGGATTTGACCAGGTACTCACGGCTGTAGTCCCAGGGCAGTTTGCCGAATGGCATTCACCAGTCATCCGGTTTGGGATTAGGACATCGTCCCAGCAAGATGGGCCCTTTGAGAAAAACAACACGTATTTGGTGCACAAAATGTAACATAAATGTACCCCCTAGTACACTTTTGAAAATCTATTGATACTATAAAATTATAATGAAAGTAATGTGTAGTCCAACAATTTTCAAAATATAACCTACAGAACCTGGGTTTCTCAGGATTCTTTTGGGGGGTCTGGTGGATCAAAACTATTTTCATAAGTACGCTAAGATGACCTTTAGCTTATTAATTCAAACATGTAGTACATTCACATGTAGTAATCTCCCAACTGTGGTTCATTCAATTGTTTAAAAACTGAAATAGCTTTCTTAAGTTCACTGCAATTTCAATTGATGATATTTACTTATTTATTTATTTTAAAGATTTTTAGAAATTTATTTATTTAAGAGAGAGTACAGGCAGAGTGAGAGGCAGAGGGAGAAGCAGGCTCCTCGCTGAGCATGGAGCCCAACACAGGGCTCAATCCTGGGACTCCAGGATCATTATCTGAACTAAAGGAAGGCACTTAACCCAGCGAGCCACCCAGGTGCCCCTCAATTAATGATTTTTGAATGAAAACACCCATGCAATCATGGTCAAAAGGATTTTTGGAAGGCAGCCGGGAACCATGAGGAGGCACACATGGAAGGGCCACCTATCAGAGCTGGGAGGCTGAGCAGGCACGTGTACCTCCTCCCTTTCCTGAGGCACCAAAAAATGACTTTTAAAAAGTAGCACCGTGTAAACCCGTAAGAGCAAGGAGAGCGGAAGACAGGGGTGGTTGAGGAGAACTTCGCAGGCACTTTTGGAGACCTCCATCAGGCTGCAGCAGAGGAGGGGCCTTTGTGCCCTGCAGGACCAGAAAATTCTGAAGGCTCAGGAGGAAGGCATGATCAAGAAGAGAATGAGACCTGGAGCAGCAAACAGGGAAATAATAATTCTACTACTAAAGTAGTAGAAATACTTTTAAAGACCAGTGGAAAGGATTTTTCAACCTCAAATTCTTTGTCAATTTAGGAGAATGATAACAAGTGATTTTGGGATGTGCAGACTTACAGAGTGTACTTGTGTGCCTAGAAGTTCTCAGAGTTCAGGAGAATGTCAGAGGGCTTGGGGGAAGGTGGGAAGTGGCCTAGCTTTGGCCTCATCCAATGTGTGGCTCTGAGAAGGAGCTGTGGGACAGACGGTGGTGTCTCCGTAGCTGCAGCAGAGAAGGAGGAGGACAGAAGGAAGGTGTCACCAGCTGCGGTGATGACAGAGCTTCCAGCCAGAATGTTCTGGGATCTGTGCCCAGCCCGCAGAGGAGGTGAGAGCCAAGAGCTGGTGGCTGTGGTGATTTTATTACCATAGACATTGGGACCATGCCAGAGGTTTTGTGAGCAGTGGAAGTGGTCACCACCAGTCAGCACTAGGACCACCCTGTTCCATGAGCCAGACGGAGCAGTCTCCTGGCCACACTGCCGCACAAATCGATGAAAACTCAGAAGGCACGCAAGGATCCCAGCCATTCCTGTGTCTCTGTGAGTGCACACTTTCCCTCCCCCTGCACCAGCACACGTACCCACACAGGTGCATCAGACACACATACACACACACACATCACACTACCCACACTCAAACACACATGCATACCACACATTGACACACATCTCACCCCACAGACTTTCCTGTGCACATAGACACAATCACACCACATACACACATCGTATCACACACTTACCACATGGAGATGCACCACACGTACAGACACACACACTTACACACGCACACACACAATTTAGAGACAAGCAAGAGAAAGCAGAAGGAATATAGGAGATTCAGCATCTACCTTAAACATACTAAGCCAAACTTCTATAGAGGCTATTTAAACCAGACCTCGTAAGGAGCCACATTCTGAATTCACAGATCACTAAACAGAAGAATGTAAGCAGCAGGAAAGTGTTAGAAGCCTGAGCCTACTGTCCTTAGGGAGGCCCCAGGCTGGTGTCTGGGAAGCTGGATTTGGGGAGTGTCTGCATCCACTCATTGACACAGAGGGTTTGTGGCACCATAAATGTCTGGAGTCTGGCACTGTGGTCCATGCTAGGAAGGGGTGCACAGTGACCAGCCCCCCCAGAAAAGCCTGGGTGCCGAGTGAACAGGTGTATCCTGTGCGGCTCTGCTGGCAGAGGACTCTTGGAAACTTGCCTGTGATCTCCTCCAGACTTCAGATGCCTTTTCTCTCTGCTACTCTGGATCCTGTTACTATGTGTCAGACTGTCCACTGAGTCCTACAAACCTTTCCAGTGAATCGCTGAACCTGGAAGTGTGAGGCATTCTTGGGGACCCACGACATGATGATATTGATTCATCATCAAGGGAACATTCTCACACTCCACAGAAGGATCAAGGTTCACGATTAAGGTCCCATCAGTTACGGAAAATAAGAGATTTCATTTCCTTTGCACCTCTAAGTTTAGTGCAGGCATACACAGTCCACTGTAGTTATAGCAATGTAAATATCCACTTGATTTTCAACCTTACAATCTATATACTATTGAAAATGAACCAAGGGGGACACCTGGGTGGCTTAGTGGTTGAGTGTCTGCCTTTGGCTCAGGTCGTGATCCTGGGGTCCTAGGATCAAGTCCCACATCAGGCTCCCCCGCAGGGAGCCTGCTTCTCCCTCTGCCTGTGTCTCTCCCTCTCTCTCTGTGTCTCTCATGAATAAATAAATAAAATCTTTAAAAAAAAGATAAGAAAATGGACCAAGGATTGTGTAACCAAATGTACATGTCATGCCACTTGGACAATGTAAAAGTAAAGGCATGGATTTTTTTTTTTTTTAAGGCATGGATTTTTTTAAAAAGATTTTATTTATTTATTCACGACAGAGAGAGACAGAGAGAGAGAAAGAGAGGGGGTGGGGGCAGAGACACAGGCAGAGGGAGAGGCAGGCTCCATGCAGGGAGCCTGATGTGAGACTCCTCGATCCGGGTCTCCAGGATCACACCCTGGGCTGAAGGCGGCGCCAAACCGCTGGGCCACGGGGGCTGCCCAAAGGCATGGATGTTAAGAATTGGATAGCAAGGGTGGAGCTGAGAGATGTTGCTTTTTAATTAAAAAGTCATCTGTATGTTTGATTTTTAAGCATAGGCACATATCCTTTTGATCAAAGTGACACATATACTGACGTAAAGCAGAGGTAAAGAACTAATATCGAGCATTTGATCACATTCCCTCAGCCTTGCTTTCCAACTTAACATGAGGAATTCAGGGACAAATGTGGCTAGAATGCAGTCTCCCACGTTACAGTTCAGTCCTTGGCTGAGGACCCATCTTGGGGGTTACGTTTATCTGTTAATCTGTTTCTGTAGGATACTCCACGGATACTAGGAATCTGGTTTCTTTCATTTTTAGACAACTAGGAAAACTTTAGAGTCAAATCTGTGGCCCAGCTCTGGAAACTATACATAATTTACAATAAATACTAGGTTTGCTAATATTACCCTTGCTTTCATATCATTTTCCTCGATTTCTTTTCCTTTGATGTTTTTCCTTATTTTATGCACCTTTTTCTTGTTTTTTTTTTTAACCTCAAAATATTCTTGCAAACTTGTCAAATCCTTCTGAAGTGAGGCAGGGTCTCAGCAAAAAATTGCAGCTTTTTTTCTTTTGACTCTCCAAAATTACTGAGCACTTCTAACAAGAGCCGCTTCTTGTCCCTCTTCCATCTGGGACAGTAGCCACTTATGCTTAGGACCCAGGTCATAGGCAGGATGGTAGTGGCAAGTATTGGCTCACACTTGTGGCAGGTAGATGCTAACAATGAACAGTAGCACACCTGTTGCTTGGGAAAGTCCCTGGTTTCAAAGGAAATCTATTTCATTGTGGATAACCATTGACTGAACACAGAGACATTGCCTCCTTGATCTACCAACATGGAACATTCCTTCTGAGGCTGGTGTAGGAAGCACCGACCTACTTAGAGCAAGTGCAATGGTAAGAGATAAACCTCACTTTAGCACAGGCTGGAGAAGGAGCCCTAATAATCAAATGCATGGGTTAGGTCCCATTTGCATATCCCGCTCAGAGAAAGATTCCCTGCCTCAAAGTCTAGGATGAGTAAAGTCTGTACAGATACTTATTTTTCATGCCTTAATTTTTCAAAGTTCAAAAAGCAATGAAAACATTTATGCAACAATTCCTCTCACTGTCACCTAAGATACTACTTAATCTGATAAATCCTTGTTTTGTACAAGGAAATTATAGAAAACACGGTCATGATTTGCTTCATGATCTCAAACTATAACCAGAGAACGTAAGTAATAAAACCGAATAGAATTCCAATGAATATGGCAGTTCAACATAATGAAGCAAATGTGCTAGTTTATCCATACTACTCATAGTATGGGTATTGAATGTTATTGCAATATCCATCCTGAAAATTGAAACAAATGTTCCTGTGAATTTATGCCATTACAAAGCAGGTTTAACAATGTTGATCTTTTCTAATGGCTTAGAAAATATAAAATGTGAATTGGTTCACTGTTGCATACTGTGTTTTAACAGATGCGTGATGAAATAATTATATTTATAATTAATAGCCTTTATTTAGGGCTACAAAAGTCTCCAGACAACAAAACTTTAAAAGGATTACATATTACATGACAGTCATGTCAAGGAGAGAATCCCCCCGCAAATGTATTTAACCTCTCAAATGTAAAGAACTGGAGAAAGACATCTGAAAAAAACATGTCAGAATAATGTGAAATACGTCTTAATAAGGAATCGTTTGGAAGCTTTTAAAAAAAAAATTGTGTCCTTCTTTTGCCTAATATGGTTATACAACCAAGAGAATATATAAGTTAGTTAAGCTTCTAAAGCAAGGGTGAGCAAACTATGGCCTGCTATGACCAAATCCAGCCTAGGGTTTGCTTCTAGACAGCAAAAACAATGGTTTTAAATTTGTAAGTGGTTAAAAAGCCCAAAAAGAATAGTACTTCATGGCACATGAAGAGCAAGTGACATTCAGGTTTATGTGTCCACAAATGGACCTGAGTGGAACATGGCTGCAGTTGCTCACGTACCTGTTGTCTATGCTGCTTTTGCATTGCAAGGACAGAAGTGAGTCATTGCCACACAGAGGACATGGCTCCCAAAACCTAAAATATTTACTACCTGGTCCTTTACTGAGAAAGTGTGCCAACCTTGGATCTATGATAAGTAAAATTCTCCAAGTTCATATTGAAAAGCACTTAATTTTTTTTAAAGATTTTATTTATTTATTAAAGAGTGAGAGCACAAGCAGGGGGAAGGCAGAGGCAGAGGGAGAAGCAGATTCCCTGCTGAGCAGGATGCCCAAAGCAGAACTCGATCCCAGGATCCTGGGATCATGACCTGAACTAAAAGCAGAGGTGTAACTGACTGAGCCACCTACATGCCCCAAAAAGCACTTAAAAATACTATGTTAGCATTTTGGCCACCATGTAATGTCACCAGTTTGTAGAAGTAGCTACATCCTGAGTCTCAAGTGAGAAATTACTTCAATTAAAACCTTAGAACTACTGGCCTATGGAATCCAAGGTGTTGTTAGAATGCAGTGATTGAAGTTGTTGGAATTAGTAAGAATGGAAAACTGCAACTAAAGATGACTTTTGAGGATTTCTCTTGACAATATTACCATCAACAGAAAATCATAAAATAGAATATTATTTAAGCACATCTATATGGTGCATATAAATCAGAAATTCAGAAAAAAATGATTTAATGACATGAAAAGCAGTGACTAAATCTGTAAGGTAAGGGTCTTAAAATCTACTTTTAAAAATCATAGAACTAATCCATAAGTCATTTTTGCTATGTTTTGCATGTCCAATCAAGTGGAAAACTGAGGTACCTAATTGGCTAATTCTTATCCAAATATCACTCTGACAATATTCAGACAAACAGTTAAAGCAAAAGAGGTTTATTTCCCCCATCTCTGAATTATCTAAACAAATTCTATAACCAGCTCTTCATAGGTGGGCATATACACTGCCATGTAAAAAACCATTTGCAAATCCTGTTTCCCAAAATGTTACTAAAAAATCTTAATGTTTGCAGTTTTTAAAAAAGGTTACTGTAAGAGTGTCTGGGTGGCTCAGTCAGTTAAGCAGTTAAAAAAACTTAAAAAATATAATATAATAAGGGTTATTTTAATAGTACTTTTACTTAAACTATGCCTTTAACAATTATTTCGAGTTATCAAATGTGTTGGATTTAATATATCCTCTTAAATGATTCTACAAACATTTAAGGCATATAATCAAACTTCAGAGGAATAATTTTGAAAATTATATGACAGCAAAAGCAACTTTAAAATTGTTATGCTGGGCCTCCTTCCTTCCTTTTCCTTTGTGTCTAACCAAGTGATACAGAGAGAGAGCTTCAAAGTTCACAGACCTGATGAATCCCAAGTCCACCAATTATTAACTAGAGGCTCCTGAGCACGTTTCATTCCACCTTTATCCACCTCTTCTGAAAAGTGAGGGTTAAACATCCCCTTCTTGGGCTTTTAGGAATGCTAAATAAAACAACACCTTTAATGTTTGCCCAGTGCACAGGCTGACTTAGGGAAAGATGGCAACTGTTGCAAGTAGTATTCAAAATAGTAATCCCTGAGTAGGACTATTTTTAATTTCATAGACAGATAAGCAATAATTGGCCAGTTCCAAGGCACTTGACTCAGTCCACTATGTTTTTTATTTCTTATTTTTTCTCATTTTCCCCATTACCCAGCCATTCACCAGGGATTATGTCAGTTTCCGGAGCATGCAGCTTGTAACTCTTTTATTTATTTTATTTATTTATTTATTTATAAATTTATTTTTATTGGTGTTCAATTTGCCAACATATAGAATAACACCCAGTGCTCATCCCGTCAGTGCCCACCTCAGTGCCCGCCACCCAGTCACCCCCACCCCCCACCCACCTCCCCTTCCACCACTCCCAGTTCATTTCCCAGAGTTAGGAGTCTTTCATGTTCTGTCTCCCTTTCTGATATTTCCCACTCATTTTTCTCCTTTCCCCTTTATTCCCTTTCACTATTTTTTATATTCCCCAAATGAATGAGACCATATAATGTTTGTCCTTCTCCGATTGACTCATTTCACTCAGCATAATACCCTCCAGTTCCATCCACGTTAAAGCAAATGGTGGGTATTTGTCGTTTCTAATGGCTGAGTAATATTCCATTGTATACATAAACCACATCTTCTTTATCCATTCATCTTTCGATGGACACCGAGGCTCCTTCCACAGTTTGGCTATTGTGGACATTGCTGCTAGAAACATCGGGGTGAAGGTGTCCTGGCGTTTCATTGCATCTGTATCTTTGGGGTAAATCCCCAACAGTGCAATTCCTGGGTCGTAGGGCAGGTCTATTTTTAACTCTTTGAGGAACCTCCGCACAGTTTTCCAGAGTGGCTGCACCAGTTCACATTCCCACCAACAGTGTAAGAGGGTTCCCTTTTCTCTGCATCCTCTCCAACATTTGTGGTTTCCTGCCTTGTTAATTTTCCCCATTCTCACAGGTGTGAGGTGGTATCTCATTGTGGTTTTGATTTGTATTTCCCTGATGGCAAGTGATGCAGAGCATTTTCTCATGTGCATGTTGGCCATGTCTATGTCTTCCTCTGTGAGATTTCTTTTAATGTCTTTTGCCCATTTCATGATTGGATTGTTTGTTTCTTTGGTGTAGAGTTTAAGAAGTTCTTTATAGATCTTGGAAACTAGCCCTTTATCTGATACGTCATTTGCAAATATCTTCTCCCATTCTGTAGGTTGTCTTTTAGTTTTGTTGACTGTATCCTTTGCTGTGCAAAAGCTTCTTATCTTGATGAAGTCCCAATACTTCATTTTTGCTTTTGTTTCTTTTGCCTTCCTGGATGTATCTTGTAAGAAGTTACTGTGGCCAAGTTCAAAAAGGGTGTTGCCTGTGTTCTCCTCTAGGATTTTGATGGAATCTTGTCTCACATTTAGATCTTTCATCCATTTTGAGTTTATCTTTGTGTATGGTGAAAGAGAGTGGTCTAGTTTCATTCTTCTGCATGTGGATGTCCAATTTTCCCAGCACCATTTATTGAAGAGACTGTCTTTCTGCCGATGGATAGTCTTTCCTCCTTTATCGAATATTAGTTAACTATAAAGTTGAGGGTCCACTTCTGGGTTCTCTATTCTGTTCCATTGATCTATGTGTCTGTTTTTGTGCCAGTACCACACTGTCTTGATGACCACAGCTTTGTAGTACAACCTGAAATCTGGCATTGTGATGCCCCCAGCTATGGTTTTCTTTTTTAAAATTCCCCTGGCTATTCGGGGTCTTTTCTGATTCCACATAAATCTTGAAATAATTTGTTCCAACTCTCTGAAGAAAGATATCAATGTTACCCAGGGCAATTTACACGTTTAATGCAATCCCTATCAAAATAGCTTGTAACTCTTTTAAATGATATATTTTCATCCATAAGGTAGATATTGTTCTGACATCTTCCCCCATTGGATTTAAAGATCCCATGCTTCTCATGAAGCTAAGTACAGTGCTGTGACTATAGTCAAAGCTCAACAATGCAGTCATTAAATAGTGAGCAGGTAACATAATAAAGAAAAAATCCTCGGAATCAAAATATTCAGCAACTTAACAGATAGTTATTGAACATTTCTTAAAACCTTATGTTATAACCTTAGTTATGGAAAAGAGAGAAGAATCCTTTATCCTATAGATTTTATGGAGTAGCTACAAAAGCCAGTGTTAGAAAGGAACTGAGCAACTCATTCAAATAAATAGATGATCCTAAAAAAAATGCCCATACTAAATATTGGTGATATGTAAAGTAACTGGAATACACACACCCTTCTAATGCAAATATAAAACAGCACAGCCCCTCTGGAAAACTTTAGGCATCTTTTAGAAAGTTAGACGTATAACCATCAATGATTTGACCATTTAATCTTAGATATTTATCCAAGATAAATGAAAACAATTCTTTAGGTCTACCTAAAGAATTGTATACAAATGTTCATAATATTTTTATTCATAATAGCCACCAATTGGAGACCACCCAAATATCTATCAAAGTATGAATGGATAAACAAAATGTGATATCTCCAGCCAACAAAATACTATTCGGCAATAAATACTATCATATTACTTATAAATGTAACATGGATGATTCTCATAATTATGTGAGTGAAGGAAGCAAAAGCTGTGATAGAATATATTACGTTTCCAATTATATAAAACACAAACAAATCTACAGTGGCAAACAAATTGGTGGTAGCTTTGAGGTTGGGAGCAGAGAATGTAATGGGCTACATAAGAGCATGAGGAATTTTTGGGAGGGGTTTTATGGGCTGAATTTTGTTCCCTCAAAATTTGTATGTCAAAGTCCTAACACCCTACAGAATTCAAGTGTATTTGGAAATAGGGTTTTTAAAAAGGTAGTAAGTCAAGATGAGGTAATTATAGCGGGCTCTAGTCTAATAGGACTGGTGTCTTTATAAGAAGAGATTAGGACATGGATACTCAGAAAAAGAGGCCATTGTGAAGACATAGAGAAGATAACCCATGCACAAACCAATGAGAGATGCCTCAGAAGAAACTGACCTCACCAATATCTTGATCTTGGAATTCTGGCCTCCAGAATTTTGAGTAAATACATTTCTGCTGTTTAAATCACCCAGTTGGTACTCTGTAGGCAGCCCCAGCAAACTAATGTAAGGGTTAACAGAAATGCTCTCTATCTTAATTGTGGTGGTGGTTTTATGGATTTATACACTTGTCAGAACTCCTCATATTGTACCCTTTGAATGGAGGCAGTTTATTTTACACAAATTATTTCTTAGTAAAATGAAAAGGAAAGGGAAAAAAAATTAACTGAGATGTTGCCATGGGAATCCAATGAGGGAGAGAGAGGGAGAATCTTTGTATAAAATGGTGCTTGAACAATTATATATCAATATCCCTCCTCTGCTTCCTCTTCCCCCTCCTCCTCCTCCTCCTCCTCCTCTCCCTTCTCCTCCTTCATAGATGCATCACCAGAAGCCTCATGTTTAAGGAGCAGTATGTTTCGCATTTACTTCTACTGTGTTGGTGGATACGAAATTAGGAACTAAAGGTAATACTTATTAAAAGCAAACACCTATGTCAATGTAAATGGTAAGTATTCATCCTTTCTGATGGCTGAGTAATATTCCCTTGTGTATATATACTACATCATCTTTATCCATTCATCTGTCAATGGATATCTCAGCTCTTTCCAGTTTGGCTATTGTGGACAATGCTGCCATGAACAGTGGGTGGATGAAACTGGAAGGTATTATGCTGAGTGAAATAAGTCTATCAGAGAAAGACAATTATCATATGGTTTAACTCATATGTGGAATATAGGAAACAGCATAGAGGATCATAGAGGAAGGGAGAGAAAACTGAATGAGAAGTCATCAGAGAGGGAAAAAACCACGAGAGACTCTTAACTCTAGGAAACAAACTGAGGTTTGCTGAAGGGGAGGTGTGTGGGGAGATGGGGTAATTGGGTGATGAGCACTTTGAGAGAGTACATGATGCAATGAGCATTGAATGTTATACACAACTGATGAATTATTGAACTCTACATCTGAAACTAATGATGTACTATATGTTGGCTAATTGAATTTAAATACCTGGCAAACTCCAGGTTAAGATTCTGCTATGAAATAGTTTGTAGATTTCTTGGAATATATATATATATATATATATATATATATACACACACACACACACACTCACACACACACACATTCCATACTTTTAGAACATATATACACACACACATACACATACGTATATACATACACATATATATATATACATACACATATATTTTTTCCCTATTCTTGAGGTCCCTTTATTTATGTTCTGTCTCTCTGGCAGCTATTTAAGAATTGTTTCTTTTTTTTTCTTTTAAAGTCTTCATTGTTAACGGGGGTTTTTTCCACACACATTGTTTCATTTGTTCCCTCAGAAATCACATAAGATTGTACCTTGGATTAGTTTTCTATCATGCGTAACAAATTGCAACAAATTTAGTGGCTTAAACCAACCTAAATCTATGATCTCACAATTCCTGTGAGCCAGGAACTCATGCCTGGCCCGACTGAGTCTTCTGTTCAGGGTCCCACAAGGTTGTAATCAAAGTGTTGGCAAGGCTGTGTTCTCATCTGGAAGCTTGACTGGAGAAGCATCCATTTCCAAACTCTCTTGGGATAATTTCAGAACTAATTTCCTTTTGGCTATAATTGTAAGGGTGTCGGCTTTGTGCTGCCTGCTGACTGGTGGCCTCCTACAATTCCTTTCAACCTGGCTGCTTACTTTATCACTCCAGCAGGGCCACATCTGGTCCAGTCTCTGAAGATGGGATTTTCTATTATGTGGCTAAGGGGATTCTCATTTAACACAACCAAGGGAGTGGCACACATCTCATCACCCTTACTATTTTCTCTGGGTCAGAAGGAAATCACCAAAACTGCCCATATTTAAGAGTTAGGGATTTCACAAAAGTAGGAGGTAGAAAATCATTTTGTGTCTGTCCACACCATATGTATTTTGCAGAGAAGAAAGGCCTTTCATGACATTAAAGTTTGAGAAATGATAATTCAATATGTGATGCTGGTTGCCAAGTTCTCAGGCCATTCCTTTTAAAAACATAATGCACTTTCCAGTTGAAATAGGTGAATATTTGGATACTTCTCTGGAGTCATTCTTTTAAACTTTTAAGTAGAGAATGTAATAGGACCACTTCTATAGAAAACAAACCAGTAGAGACTACATGAAGGGACCTACTATTGACATATTAGTCCAACTGTTGCTACAAACATTTTTAAAGCAAAAAGAGAGTTAGTAGGAAATGAATTAGAACTTAAAGAAAATAAAAGACCTCAAGAAGACCTTTTGTCCATTCCTTATAAATATTTTTATTCCTGATTTGGATACTATATTAATAACAGTTAACTCTTTTATGAATCTGTTTTAAATGGGGTAGAAGGAAGCAGAAGAGAGGTGGGGAAATGATTTAGTGAATTCTACCAATCAACAGGAGAATAATGGCTTATAAAAGTAACAGCAAAGCCATCTTCTTGCATTAGTATAAAATTGGGTTCTTTATAAAGCACTTTCTTCCATGTAAAATAACCTTGATTCCCAATGAAAAGTCTGTTAATCTATGTCCTATGGTGCTCTAACATGCAACTGATTATTCATGTGTTGGGGTAATCACAGAACTGTTCCTAAGAAAACCCTGCCCTTACATTTAAGTATTCATTTGGTTCTCATATTTAGCTACATGGTCATATCTTAAAGAATACTGCATTTTCATGAAAGGGCATCCATTTTTACACTGATTTGTTAATCAAAAAATATTGATCTTTTATTTTATAAAATAGAATATCTAAAGTCCTTGTTCTTATTGGAAAACAGCCATTTTTTTAAAGCTTGATCACAAGGCTGAGTAGGGGCTGGTGGATCAGCTTCATTCTATTCCATGTATAGTCAGCATGAACAACAGCTCAACTAGGGAATGAAGGGTTCACTCTCAAAATGGTTCATTGGCATGGCTACCAAGTTAAGTGCTGAATATCAGCCCAGTGCAATGGGTTCCCATCTGTGGTTCTTCTCAACCAGGGCCTTTCCAGGGACTGCTTGTGCCTCCTTACAGAATGGTAGGTGCTTCCCAAGAGTGACAATACTAAGAGAGAGGAGGAAAATGCTTCCAGTTTCTTCAGAACTAGCCTGAATACAGCACAGTGTCATTTCCACCATATTGTTTAGGTCAAGCAGTCACAAAGCTCATATTCACTGGGAGAAGTTGGTATTCGAAGAAGAGAGCTATCTTGGCACCTTCTGTCAAATTTAGGTTTGGCAATTCACTGAATGGGATTCTATACCTGCACTCCTCATCAGTACACTTAGAAAGCTGTCTGATACTGGCTCCATTCCATCCCCAGCTTTTTGCTCTGCTTTCGGACAGTATAGCCCATTTAGATTTCCTTTAATATTTATTCAAAATGCCTGGCTGATATATTCTCTACTAAAAGTCTTTAAATATTTTAAAAACTATGAAAGAGTAACATGCCATATTGTATACAGTTTATGGAGACAAAAATAACAAAAATAGCCTAATTCTAAGTGTTCTCTGATAGTCCATTAGGATCTCTCTTGTTTTCCATTTGGGCACAGGCATAAGCAGACAGTATCTGGAACCACATGTAAACTTACCAATGACTTCCAATTATTTAATGTCATTTCTCTGATTACTAAAGGCATTCTTCAGGATTTTTTTAGAATTTGAAACTATCACCCCATTCATTTGATTGCTAATTTTAAATCATTGTGGTCATTAATTCATTTGATAAATTATACACCTAATACATGACAGGTATTTTGCTAGACTGAAGATATAACGGAGAAGACTCTTCCAGGTAGGAGGACAAAGTAATTAAACAAGTAATTAATACATGGATTCAGGATCCCTGGGTGGCGCAGCGGTTTGGCGCCTGCCTTTGGCTCAGGGCGCGATCCTGGAGACCCGGGATCGAATCCCACATCGGGCTCCCAGTGCATGGAGCCTGCTTCTCCCTCTGCCTGTGTTTCTGCCTCTCTCTCTCTCTCTGTGACTATCATAAATAAATAAAAATTTTAAAAAAATTAAAAAAAATACATGGATTCTTGGAGGGACCCCTGACCTAAACTTTTGGGAGGATTATCATTTAAGATGAGACCTCAGAGACAAGTAGGAATCATATAGGAAGAGGGAAAGTCCCCTGAGAGAAAGAAGGGTTCTGAGCCTGGAAAACAGAACCAGACACCACCAAACCCTAGATTGGTCTCTGGGATATATAATTTTCAAGAAGATGATCTTGATAACTAATTCATAAGCAATTAATTACTTCTGTGCAATTACCTAAATATCTTAATCTAACACTACTACCACTGTTTGATTAATATGATTCAATTAAAATATATAAAAGTAACACTATGCAAGGTACTGATTCAAAGGAATGGGGATGTTCAGTTAATAAATGGCATCAATACTTTTATCAGACTGGCTGAATTTCAAGTTCCATTGTTATTACCAGCCATGTAACAATGGAGAAATTAATCAGTTTCTTGTGTGTAATGTGGGAATAAGAATTGATAATACTACATCAGACGGTTTATGGTAAAATGAGATAAAGTACTTCACATAATGCTAAATATACAGTTAATGTTCAATAAATATTAGAAGGTGCTGCTGAAAAGCATGAGACAAACATAGCATGAGAAAAACATGATCATGGAAAGAATACCCCATTAGACCAAGACTCAGAAGACTTAAGTTCTAGACATAATTTCACTAGAGTTTAGGTTAATGAACTTAACATCTTTCTGCCTCGCTTTCCTAACTGTAAATGTTGGATAATAAAGTTTTGGCGTCCAATAAGATAATGAATAAGCTAATTGATGTGAAAACCCTTTATGAAGTATAACAGGCTGTACAGAACAGAGCTTTGTGTATTCTTAGACTGCCTAATTGTAAAAGTGGTGTATTCATATGTCTACCTCACTTTATACAACCCCCAAACACAATGCCACTTCCAAGTAGAAGAGATTCTTGATACATATGATGCAGCTGCTGCTCACATCAGCAATTAACCAGAGCAAGTGTCTACACTTGTATTGATGGTCTGATGCTGCCAAGTTAGCTCAACAGCTGTTTAAACAGAACTTCTCAGCTGGCCTTGGAAATTTTCCCCAACAACCGGGGTATCTCTATAGCTCATACAACATAATTTGGCATGATGTTGCATACAACAAATTTCCTCCCATTACTTAAATGTATTTCATATCATAAAAAGCAAATATTTCATAATAGGACACTCAATAACATATTTTTCCCCTCCAAGAAAATTGTTACAAGAGAAAACATCATATCTCTTTAAAGAAACTGCATTGTTATAA
This sequence comes from Canis aureus, assembly GCF_053574225.1. Taxonomy (NCBI): domain Eukaryota; kingdom Metazoa; phylum Chordata; class Mammalia; order Carnivora; family Canidae; genus Canis; species Canis aureus. The sequence goes on from NC_135611.1 coordinate 51,087,093, forward strand.
GGGAAACAACTCTTGGTCCACTGCACTACAGCTCTGTTGAGTTTTGACACAGTCAATCACTGTCATTATTTATTGAGGGTCCCTTTATGTAGGGTGCCATCATGCTAAATGCATTCAGTGTCAAACAATGTGCTTATTTCCCCACAATTTCCAGTTACCAAACTCTTCCTAAGCCACAAGATGCCTTCAATTATATTACTAAGTGTTGACAGCTTTGCTGTAGGCACATCACGGTGATAGCAGGATTCAAACAGCAGTGATTTTTTTTTGTCCTATTTCATACAATTTAAACAATGGAGACAAATAAAGACTTACAGATACAGTGATTCACTTTTATGCACTCTTAACAGATTTAATTTAGGGGAACCATATGATTATCTTCATCTGTTCAAGCTCTCTTTACTAAGAATAATCTTGCTATTGCACGGAGGGAAATTTGCCGCAGCTCAGATTAGAGGCAGTTTCAGACAGCATAATATGTGTCTAACTGTTGAGATGGTCGCCCTCATTTTAATTCAAAGCATGTAAATCTATTTGAATAACAACATTTATTATCATGTAAAGCTTCACAGTTATCTCGGCTGGCTTTATATCTTGATAATTATGACTGGAACTGGACTATGCTTATTACATGAGATAAGAAGTTTATTAGATTTCTAGTGAATGCCCAGATACCGTCATCATCATATCAACATTATTTAGTTCTCAAAATAAAACTCTATGAATAACACAGCATATTTTGGTATATACTACTGTACATTCTCCACTGAAGCTGAACTCAATCAGCCACCTCTTTTCAAGAAAGGGAAAAGAAGAAATATATAAGACATGGTGAAAACGAAAAAGGGATCATAAATAATTTTTCTGTTGCTTCAGTGTAATTAACTGTCCGTGAAGAGGTATCAATAGGGGGAATGTCTTGGTCGATCCATAAGGCTGCTCACATTACTCAGTGGAATAGGTGATCTGTGCTTGTAGGACTTAGATATTGTGAGGAAAATCACTTCTCAATCACACTCAACTCGGACAGGCCTCCCTCAGTCAGACATTAGACACAGATGTAATGAGCAGGATTCTAGTTGTACCTTAACCATATGGGCACCACTATGTATTTTTTTTTATTTTTTTTTAAATTTTTATTTATTTATGATAGTCACAGAGAGAGAGAGAGAGAGAGAGAGAGAGAGAGAGTGAGAGAGGCAGAGACACAGGCAGAAGGAGAAGCAGGCTCCATGCACCGGGAGCCCAACGTGGGATTCGATCCCGGGTCTCCAGGATTGCGCCCTGGGCCAAAGGCGGGCGCCAAACCGCTGCGCCACCCAGGGATCCCACCACTATGTATTTTTGAGGCACTTTTATCCCATTACCAGGTATTTCCCCCAGAGCTTTAGCACATGGGCAGGGCATTTCTGTTCTTTCCCTATACCAACCTGGGATTTGTAGAGCTATGGAGAGTAAGGCCTTCCTTCTTAACAACAGCCTTAACCATAAACCCCCCAAATCAAGGAACCAAAAATGATTCTCAGCCAAAAGAAGTCAGATTTGTCCTTGGATACATATATTGGCAGGTCCAGTTTAATATGCATCAATCATTTGTTCTAGTCTCTACACTTGCCTCTGATCCTTCTCACTTCAAGATATTTCTAGCATCCCTTTTCCTTTTGTCTCCCTTTTGTCCCCAACTCTGTTATTGAGGCCCAATCACTGCAAAAAAATCATTCTAGCCTATTTATTTGTGACCCAATGAGAAAAGAGAGAAAAAGTCTTAATTCTAAATTATAACAACCAAATTTGTGGTTCTCTGAACCTTCTCAAGATTAATTCAAACTGGCTGAAGTTCACACCAAAAGTGTTTCACGTTTTCCAACACTTGTCTGTAAGAACCAACCCCATTATTATTTCATCATTCCCCCTCCCTTTAGCTCAATGTTTAGATCTAATAAAATGAACATGTCTAAATATATTTCCTTTCTGTGTGTATTTCTTTCTTCAAGTGGAATATGAAAGATCATTGTTGGAGAACAAATTAGATCTTAGATATAAATCATCCTTAATCTTATTTTTTGAAATAGTACTTTCAGGGGAACTTGTTATCTCCCCAAATCCCTGCTTCTGCTTAGAGAACTGGACTCCCACCTTCCTCTCGATGCTCCCATTCATCCTTGCAATCATCCACATGCTGTTTCTGTGATGAGGTGTGTAAGCCAATCCAGTGGGGAAAGAGTGGGTAGTCCCACAGCAGTTGCAAGCACACACTGCATTCTCCAGACTAGCTTTGTCAGCAACATGGCACATAAGGATGTCTGTTGATTCAACACCCACTTCCCTATTGGTTCAAAAGTGAAAGGAGGCAAGGATCTGGCTAATTGGCATTCTAAAACCCCGACAATGACCACAGTAATTGTTTCCTATAACATAGCTGTGCTGAAAATACCAGTGTATCTTCACATGCTAGATCCACATGCAGTCTGGTTCTTTGGTTGGAGATCTCATCATATTTTGGCTCTTCCTCTGGTTCAGATATGAACCTATTACACTTCTCTGAAAGCAAACCTGCTCCCACTAGATCCAGAACCACTCATCTGCCTGTTTTCATCTCCAGCACAAAAAAGTTCCACTTCAAGATACCCTGCAGGATTTCTACTGCCCCGGTGGGTTTGCCATAGCATAGCTGACAAGATGTTCTTCTCATTGTACTGATGAAACAAAATTAGTGTAAGTAAAATAGATAACCTGATCAGGGCATCTTGTCAATTAGTTGTGATTATTAGCTCAACATTCCTTCAAAACAGTCCCCTACTTCCCTATTTACTGATAACTCTTCCATGAATTACCAATTTTTAACAAAAATGAAAAAATCCAGGATGGTTTAGGATAAGGAAAACAAATATGAGTTTGCTTTAAAATATTTATTCTTTATTCACAAGACTGTCTCTGTTTATAATAATTCGAATCTATATCAGACTCCTGTTGGTTCTTTATGTTAACACCTCAAATTGGCTCCATTGGAAAAAAGATGGTATCAGCCAACAGATCAAAGGTTCTTGGCTTCTGATATTCAATATTCTCTTGTTTCTCACAGTTGTAAATCTCATGATTTCAGTACAGGTGCACAATTTGTTCAAATGCATCCCATAGCTTAGAACTACTGATTACGCTTCTTGAAACTAGTGTGCCAACTAAGGCATGCTCATACTTGATTTTGATACAGTTTCACATTAAGAAACTCATTCATAGAAGTAACTGTGACATTACTCAGGAATCTAAAGGCAAAGGAAAACTCACAAGATGTTTCTCACCTCAAATTACACTCCAGTTTAAAGAAATATTTTCTCAAAACCATGCTATTTAATTTTAGCTAATTCAGATCACATCTGCCATCACTTTATCCAAGGCCAAGAAAATTGGAACTTATAAAACTTTTTCAAGTTTTATAACAAAGCCACTTCTCTGGACCACGTGGTACAGTCTCTGCCTTCTATCTCAAAATGACTAAGCATAGGTGAGCTATCTTGGGCATTCATCTTGGCAATGACAAACAATGCATCAGAAATAAGTATTTGTGCCTAGAAGACCATACAGTTACAAAAAGATTTCTGTTTTGCTTGTGTGAATAAGATAGGACATTATAACCAGGAAACATTGTATGTAAAGAATGTTGTTATTATGCAAGTTTCCAAATTAAGACTTGAAAAATACAGAAAGATCTGACTTGATAGACTCCTAATCAGACCCTCTTTTATAACCTTCCTCCACACAAAATCACAATGCCATATGTGACTTAACCTTTCCTTGAAGTCAGAGGCTGGCAGACTGACTGTCGTGAACTCTGACAGCTCATGTCCTAGTGTCCATGAAGGAGGTGGAAAAGCTAATGTGAAACTCCCAAAATTCAGTACTGAGCTCACTAGGCAAGGCAGAAGGAGCTGGTCATGCACAGTAACCCCTGACAGCATCACTCCCTTTGAACAAGGTCAAATAGAAGGTTCAAGGGAATGTGGATGCAAGTGTAGGATCACAAGGACTGGCAGTCTGTTGGAAGAACAGAAAAGGCATTCAGAAATTATTAGAGACACTATAAGGCAGAGTTTCCAGCTCAAAAGTGACATCTCATTCACCAAGTCTTGTCCTCTCCACATTTGTTGAATTAGTGTCCTCTTTTCTAGATCCAAAGTCACAGAGATGTCATATTCTCTTTTGGATGATCACCATGACTTATTAACGAATGTCTTGCTATCCACCCCAGCTCCCTCAAGTGCTTTCTCCACACAACTGCCAGGCAGGATATTTCAAAACAAAAATGAGAATCTAGCCATCTCCTCTTAAATTCCCCCAGCAGCCTTGCCCTGTGCTCAGCATAGGCAGTGCTCTCCTTTTCTTAACATGGCTCATGAAGCTCTTTCTGATCAGCCCCACCTCTCTTTGCCCCCTTACCTCTCAGCTAATTTTCTAGCCATCCCCTGCATGTGAACCCACAGGTACACATACAATGAAATACAGTTGTGCATTATTTTCAATCCTCCTGGAATTCCTCTCTGTTTAGAAAATCCTTTGATTTTTTTTCCAGTCTTTTTCAGTAGGGCGATCTCAGGATATGCTTGGTAATAATGACGTTTTAGAGAGCTGGGATAGTGTTGCATTCAAGTTCTGTTTATTAGAAAAAAAATTGTATTTCATTACCCAATATTCCTCCTCACCCACTCTCTGCTGATGACAAGTACATATATCTTAAACTCTAGGTTGTTGCCTTTTGCTTTTCTGCTTAAAACTTCTTGGCAACTGCATTCCAGTAGGACTCTTCCCCAGCTATCAAGGCTGATGGAAACAAAAAGTCTGCATCAGATGCAGATGCAGAATAATGGCCATCATCTGAAATGTTTATTAGAATCCGGTGATTCAAGAGATTTCTAAGACAGCATGTAATAGAAAAATACAGACTTTAGAATAAAAACACCTGCACCTGAGTTCAAAACTGGTTATTTTACATACTAAGTTGTCCCCTTTGGCAAGTCATTTAAATTCTACAATATTTAGATTTCTTCAGGTGTAATATGAGAATTGATATCAGCTTTCTCTACTCAGCAAGTCTGTTGTGAGGATAAAACAACAACAGAAACATAGGAAAAGTGCTTTGCTACCTTTAAAACACTTTGCAAGGGTAGTTATTATTTTCTTTGCATTAAAACATAACATTAGAATCTTAAACAATCTACATTAGTAGAGTAGCATGCATGATGCTTTATATTGTAATTTAAAATTTTTAACTTGCAAAAAAGAGAAATATTTTTTTCAGATTATGAACTAAATGTGTCTTCCTGCCTAGTAATTGAGTATCACATCTTCTTCATAGAAACCCAGCATGTCTTTCTAGAAATTAGAAAAAGTCACAATCCACTTATTGTTACTTAATACCAGAAAGCTTTTGAAACACACACACACACACACACACACACACACACACACACACACACACAGTGCCATTACTGTCTTCTACCTTATTTATATTTCAGGTTAAAGAAAGTCTGACATATTCCACTAAAAGCACCTGCAACAGAAATCTGTTAGCTATATATGAAGTGATATCATTTAGAAAATACATTAGTTGGTATTCCTTCATTTCTCTGAGATTTAATGTTAGCAACTAATAGTTACTAAAATTGTTATTTCTACAGGAATGCTGAGAATCTTATTATAATTGAAAACCTTTAAAGAATTAAAATAAGGAGTGAAGTACATGTAAAATTACAATAATAATAGAAATGATAATTATGATATCCATTTAATTCTTCAAAGGGAGAAAATCTATTAAACACATTATATTTATATTATCCAAAATATTTGAATGGTTAGGTCAAATTTCTCTTCCCAAATTAAGAATTTATTATAACATGTACTCTAAATCATAGAATCTCTTTAAATTCTGCTAAAAGTTTGTTCATTGCCAGGCACATATTAGAAAGTCAGCTACATGGTGTTAGTATCTGCAGAGTAACCCTTTCGAAGAAGCTATAGTATAAGTACAGGGAAGTGCTAAAGATTTAGGTTGCTGGTTTTTTAAAACTAGGACATTGGAAATAGTTTTTTCATGTGGAGGGAAATTCAACAAATTGTGGTTGTTGTAGGCAGATATCCTGCTGAAGTGATCTGAGAGGTATCTAAAGGCTTGCCACTACACGTTAGCTATCATTGTTCAGTGTTATTTGGATATTAGGACTAGAACTTGCATGAAGACCCAAAAATCATAATCATGAATAAATTCATGAGTATAATGTGACAATTTTGTTATACTGCTGCAGTAGCTATGCAGATAACCTGAGATCTCCTGGGGTTCTTTATGAATTTAAAAATGTAACTAACACTAATGCTATATTCAAGGGAAGCACACATTATCAGTTGTCCTGTGCTGTGTTACTAAAGTGGAGTATTTTATACCATAGGTATAGGCAGCATAGCATCTCTGTAGTGCATATTAAAAAATTCAAACAAGGCTTAATTATAAGTCAGAAGATACTTCCTCAGTTGCGATATATCAAGGCATACCTGGGGTAAAATATTTTTATCTGTGGACAGTCAGATAGCCTAGAATTACTGCCACTAAGCCAAACTGCACTTAATATGAAAATAGAGTCTCCAGAGGCCTTTTTTTTTTTTTTAAGTCTAAGGCAACACATTATTCTACCATCATTCATTGCTATGTTAGGACAGACCAGATGATCAGTGGTCTTTGTGAGTATGCATAAGCACACACAGTCCTTGTATGGTAGACCTGTGGGAGCAGGGATACAGATGTCACAGAGGACAAATCCAGATGGGACATTGGAGAGTGGCCTTAAAAACCCATGATGGCTCAAAAGTTACCAGATACATGGGATGTGGGAGAGGGCGAGGAAGAAGAAGATAACAGTACCCTTATTAAAAAACCAAGGCAAGCCTTAAAAAAAAAAAAAAGAACTAAAAAATAACGTTTATTCAAAATAAAAAAAATAAAGAAAAACAAAATAATTCTAGATTAAATCCTATTATGTTGTTTAAATGGAGACTGAGAATGAGGCATTGGCCCCCAATACAAAAACAAGTGAGCTGAAATCAAGGGGTCGATTATATTACAAATCTTCTGGTCCCAATGTATTATTATTAGTTATATTAATTTATATTAACTTATAGCCTTCAATCTACATAAGATTTCAAACAAGCAATACATATTTGATTATTTAGTCATTCAAACTTCTATTCTATATCTACTAAGCTTTGCAGTAGGTTAGAGATGAAAGATGACTAAGGTTCAGTACCACACTTAAATATCTCATAATTTGATAGAGGACATAGAGATACCAAATATTTGACAAAGGAACGTATAATATATTGTGAGAGCTCAAATAATGGAGAGACAAATTACAATTTTGTTTCAAACTTAAATATCTGAAAAAATCCCATTACCAATGGAGGCGGGTTGATTTTTTTCCATTTATATTTAACTTAAACTGGTCAAATTCTGGTAAAATAAACATTCAATGTAGATTACTTTAAAAAAAATCATTGAATAGTTGGGATAAACAACTGATCAGTCAAGGCAAGGATACATCTTCCTTTCATTGCTTTCATTATTGCCCACCCCGATCTAAGAATATTTTGTAAGAATTATAACTATGCTTAAAAAGTATTTTTAGTCTCAGAACCAAGAGGTTTTATTGTAAATAAGTGTCTGAAGGAAAAAAGAAAAAAAAAAAAAGAACAAAGTGATGGAGTGATTTTTATTTTTATTTTTTTATGAAGTGATTTTTAACATAAAAAGTTACATAACAGTGTCTATGAAATAGCATCTCCACTATACTCTACCCATTTAATAAATAACATTAGTCATGTTTTCTGTTCAAGGCTTTGAAAGTTCTCCTCTGTGGCCCTTATATTATTTTGAAGATTGTAGTAGTTACACAACCAGTAAATGGAGAGTGAATTCACAATTAATCCATGCCCTTCTCTTTAATAAAAATTATACTCTTTAATTATCCTACTTAAAAATTCCTCTTTAGGGAAGATTTCTTCCCAATATTTACAATGAACTCACCCTAGCTGGCATCCTACTATCTTAAAATTTTAATGAATTCATAACTAGTCTGGGCACCTCTCAAAATGCGGAGCCTCTGAGTGCATGAAAGGACTCTTATGCTACCAGACCTAGCTGCTTTCAAATCAGGGTAACCCAGGAATATGAATTCTTTTGAAAGAAAAGAAACAGATCATGCTTTTCAGAGTATAGAAAGTTCCGTGGCACACAAACATATTCTGAGCCAGCACCTTCCTCACCAGTGAAAAGGAGAAAGGAAGAAGACACAGATGAGCAAAATAAGTAGCTGTTACCATAGCAGCAGTGTCAGCAACACAAAACACAATCTTTAAAAATGTGTTAAGTTTTCAAAATGTATTTATCAACTGATAAACTCCATGCCAATCAGATTTGAATACTGAGGATGAAGACTGAATCTCTGGACAAAGATGAGTGCCTTTGGAAGGAGCTGGTCTACCTTACGGAAGTGTGGCTGAGTGGGGAGAAAGGGACACATTTATTTAGGTGGATAGAGCAGCTTTCACAACACTTCTCTTTTGCGATATTTATCTTGACTGCATCATTATTTACATGTTATCTGTGGAAAATTTGTCTCTCCAGATAGAAAGTAAGCTCCCTGAGAGAAAAGACCTATTCTGAATCTCAGGGACCACTATGCATAAAATTTGGGCTTAATGCCTATTTGTTGAATGATATACATGAATATTTGGAGGATTCTTGAGTGAAATTCAAGCCTAAATTGAGAGGAAAATATTAAAATGTCTGGGAAGGAACGTGGACTGTAAATAGCAAATAATATGCCCTAAGATTTCCAGTCGCATGCTTCACCTAGGCTTATTTCATGGAGGAAGCTCCTTTTCTAAGATTCAAGAGATGGGCCAAGTGCTCAAATCACCACTGCAATGTGCCTGAGAAATACAAATATATCCATAAGAAAGGCAATTTTTTGTTCATTTGTTTTGTTTGGGTTTTAATAAAAGTACCACTTATCTTTTCCTTTACGGCTGGACTTTCATCTCATGGAATTAGAAAATGCTTCAAATGGAAATGCACCTGTCTGTAACACAATGACTAAAATTATATTGTCAAAATAAATAGTATCATAAACTTTCTTAAAAAGTCAATTTTAATACAAGAGGATCAGAACAAGATAATGTGTATCCTCTTGATAAGGAAAAGAAAATAAAGAAATCAAACATATATTTGAACTTTGCTGAAATAGGCTTGGAGATACATTCAGGATTTTTATTTTGTTTAAACCTATATCAGAAATGAGCATTTATTCTGTAGTAGGCACTGTGCTTCATAATTGAATGAGGCATAGTATCTACCTAAAGATGCTTATAAACCAAATTCTAGACTATACTAGCTCAAAAGGAGTAAGTGTAGACATTGTTTCTTACACCCAGGAGCTCTAATATTCCTCTGAGTTGTGTGTCAGGGATTAGAATACCAAGGTAGAAGGAAACAGCAAAACTGAGGAACATGGGGGATGATGCATCCTAGTACTGGTCCAAATTCCTCAACCTGTCCTACATCAATGGGGACTTTTAGAGAGGCCATAGTGTTACTCATGTTCTCATAATTCAGAAAGGAATTAGGCGGAGAGAAAAAATAGGAACTGTGTATCTGAATCCCAATTGTAATTGTAATTGTTATTGTAATTGTAAAAAGGTAAAAATCCCAAAAGTATCCAATGATTCCAGAGCATTCTGACAATGAAAGGCATGGCATCTGGGACCATTCTATGATTCCGTCTCTTAGTAATTACTAAATTAATGAGGAGCTAGAAGAAACTTGTTTCTCTCCATCATTAGAAAGCTTCAAACTAATAATATATGGCTAGTTTTAAAATAAACTGGATATTTTGTCAGTTTGCAAAACTATTTGTAATCTCTCTCTACTCTTTATAAGAATGGCATTTATTAAAAAAAATAAATTGGCTTGGTAAAAATATTTTGTGCATTTACTTAGGAAATGTCTTGAACAAAGCAGTTGAGTTTTAGATGCTGATAATTCATCTATAAAAGCAGATAAGAAAAAAAAAATAAAAGCAGATAAGATTATGTCAATGAATTGGAGAACCAAGATGAAATGGACAAATCCAGGAAGACACAAACTACTGGAACTCATTAAGAAGATATATAACATCTGAAGAGTCATATGATGATTAAAGATAACTAAATTAGTAGTTTTAAAACTTCTAGGAAAGAAAGACCCAGGCCCTGATGGATGCACTGGTAAATTCGATCAAATATTTAATTGACTTTCAGTAAGGGTGCCAAGACAATTGAACGACAAAATAACATACTCAACAAATGACTAGGGAAGCTTGATATCCATATGCAAAGGAATAAAAGTGAACCTCTACTTCACTTCATTTAAAAATTAAGTCAGGTGGGGGATCCCTGGGTGGCTCGGTGGATGAGCACCTGCCTTTCGCCCAGGGCATGATCCTGGAGTCCCGGGATGGAGTCCCACATCGGGCTCCCTGCATGGAGCCTGCTCCTCCCTCTAACTGTGTCTCCACCTGTCTCTCTCTCTCTCTCTCTCTCTCTCTCTCTCTCTCTCTCCCCCTCAGGAATAAATAAATAAAATTTTTTTAAAAAATTAAGTCAGATTGATCAGAGGCCTACATTCCAGGGATAAAACTATAAAACTCTTAGAAGAAAACTTAGGAGTAAATAAATATGACTTTGGGTTTGGGAATGTTTCTTAGATATGACACCAAAAGCAGAAGCAAAGAAAAAAAGAAAATACAGATGCACTCAACTTCAACTTTTGTGTTTTAAGAACACATCAATAACGTGAAAGGTGATCCGCCAAATGGGAGAAAATACTAACAAATCATACATCTTTATAAGGAATCCGTGTCCAAGATATATAAAGAACTCTTCCAACTCAATAGCAAGAAGACAACCCAATTAAAAAATGGACAAAGACTTGAATAGACATTTCTACAAAGAAGACATACAAATGGCCAATAAGCAGATGAAGAGATATTCAGCATCATGATTCATTAGGGAAATGCAGATCAAAATCACAAGATACTACTTCTGACCCATGAGGATGGCTAAAATTAAAAACCCACAAATAATAATGAGTGTTTATTTATTTATTTATTTATTTATTTATTTTAATAATGAATGTTTGAAGGACTGTGGATAAATTATAACCTTCATTTGCTGCTGGCAGAAATGTAACTTGGAAAAAAAAAAAAAAAGAAATGTAACTTGGTGTAGCCTCTTTGGAACACATATACCCACAAAATACCTTGTACGGGGTTGCATGATAGCCAAAGAATAGAAATGACCCATAAGTGCAGCAGCTGATGAATAAACAAAATGCAGTATATCCAGACAACTTTACTATTTGGTAATAAAAAGGAATTAAGTACTGATACATGAAACAAACATGGGTAAACCTTGAAACACTGTGCTATATGAATGCAGGCAGTTACAAAAGACCACAAATTACATGTTTCCATTTTATGAAATCCCCCAGATAGGCAAATCCAGAGAAATAGAAAGTGGATTAATGGCTGCCCAGGATGAGGGGAAGGATGAAGTGGGGAGGGGAATATGAAGTGACTGCTAATGGGTACAGATTTCCTTCTCAAGGTGATGAAATTGTTCTAAAGTTAGATGATGTTGATAGCTCCATAGCTCTGTGAATGGGCATAAAACTACTGAATCGTGTGCTTTAAGTTTTATTTTGAAAAATTTCAAACATACACAAAATTAGAACGTTTATCAAGTCCCCCAGTATTTGCTACCCAGCTTGAGCATTCATATCAATATTTTAAGAATCTTACTGTATACTAGGTAATATTAAAATATCATTAATTTCATTAGGTATGTTAGGTCTGATAAGTTATGATAGTTACATATATTTTTAAAAAATATATATTTATATAACAATGAAGAACTAATTTATAGAGGTAAGGGCACATTAGATTTGCATACTTTCTCTACATTGTTACTATGTTCTAATAAAAAAGTAATAGTGAATTAGTAAAAGTAATAATTGGCCAGCTGAACTTCATTTTTAGGAACCTTTTCTATACATTTTATTTTAACATGTACTGCCATAATTAGTATTAGAATGGAGTATTCTGGAACTTCTATAGACTCTATTTCACAGTCTAGGACCCAAACATAACCTATGTTTTCCTAGTGGTAGAAACAGTAGCCAGAATTAAAGAAAATAAGTCAGGCAACAGAATTACTGAGGAGGTAACTGGTTTTATCTACATCCCACTTGTTTGTGGCTATGTATTATACATTGAACCCAATATAGAAAAGCCAGATTTTCTCTTTTTCCTCATCTTACAAGCCAGTGATTTTCTTTCCAGTCAATTCTAAATATAGTACATCACAAAAGTTCTATCTATACAATAATATTATCAAGTATCATTGACACATACTGGGATGTATTATGTTTCCTTAAGATTTAAAATAGTTCCTGAATACCTCTTGAACACATAGCTTATTATAAATATCCCATTTTATTAAAGTTTTCTTCATTTCTCTTGTTATATATGTATATATATACATACATATATATATAGACATACATATATATTTTTTAAGATTTATTTATTTATTCATGAGAAACAGAGAGAGAGAGAGAGAGAGAGAGACAGAGAGAGAGACAGAGAAGAGGCAGGGGGAGAAGCAAGTTCCCTGTGGGAAGCCTGACATGGGACTCGATCCCAGGACCCCAGGATCACCACCTGAGCCAAAGGCAGATGCTCAAACACAAACTGCCCAGGTGCTCCTGTTATATTTTCTTTTTATAGTACACATTACTGCTATGTGATTATAAACTTTTTTTTTTAATTACGGGAGGAATTACGATCCAACTATATTTTGTAGAGTTATATGACATTAAACAAATGTGCTATCATAATTTAAAAAGAAATTCTAATAAAAACATATAATATAATGCTATTTACATCACATAACTGTTTAGAAGAAGACAGAAATGAGGAAAAATGGAAGCAGTTATATATGTAATTAATACAGTTAACTAATAAAGCTCATGCTTCCCCATTCAGCTTACAAAGGCTTTTAAACACTCAAGCTAAGAGTTATTATCAAAACCATTAGCCTTACACATAACAGCATCAAGCTAAAATTGTTAAAATGTAGAAAGTGTGAATAAGTCTAGGATCAGGGGTCCTGCTAAGTAATTGACCTGCTAGAAATCCTCCGTGATACTTATGAACATTTTTATTTCACTAAAATGAACATCATAAGGAAATCTTTTTTTTTTTAAAGATTTTATTTATTTATTCATGAGAGACACAGAGAGAGAGAGAGGCAGAGACACAGGCAGAGGGAGAAGCAGGCTCCCTGCAGGGAGCCCAATGTGGGACTCGATCCCAGGACTCTGGGACCAATGCCCTGAGCAAAAGGCAGACGCTCAAACACTGAGCCACCCAGGTGTCCCCACAAAGAAATCGTAATGTACTCTAAACACTCTGCAGGCATCTATAATCTTGTGCTTTTTAAAAAGTACCCAAGTCAGGCAGTCGAGGGGTTCACTCTGAAAATAAAGAACCCAGGTATTCTTGAGTCATCTACGTCCATCATGCTATGTTTTTGTTTTTTTTTAATTTTTTATTTATTATTTATGATAGTCACAGAGAGAGAGAGAGAGACAGAGACACAGGCAGAGGGAGAAGCAGACTCCATGCACCGGGAGCCCAACGTGGGATTCGATCCCGGGTCTCCAGGATCGCGCCCTGGGCCAAAGGCAGGCGCCAAACCGCTGCGCCACCCAGGGATCCCCATCGTGCTATGTTTTGTCTAATTTTATGTGTAGGAAAAAAAAGCTCATATATTTTACTTACTATCACTTTAAGTAATAAATTTTGTTTTGATGAAGGAACATTTATGATATGTAGTTATTATAAAAATATAAGGAATAAAATGTTCAGTGTAAGTTATTATTTATAATTAAGTTCCCATCCTTAATGTAAGTCTGTCATTCTATTAACATATGCATTATTATTTGAGTCTTACAATACTACATAGTAAATAAATATACAAATAATGACCACACTCCATATTTGAAAGATATAATTTTAGCAGCTAAATGAGCATATACAAATAAAAATACAGTATTATCACCCGTCTGCTGTTTTATGGTTTAATAAACTCTACTTCTGATATTTTAAAATGATGTACATACCCGTTATACATAGAGGCTACCCACAGTTTCTAAAATCACTGGACTTTCAAACATTTTTCCTGGTCTTTTTTTTTCTTTTTTTTAAGATAAACATATGAATGTTGATGAAGTGGAAAAGTAGTCTTGTGGAGCACTTTATTAAAAAAAAAAAAAAAAACAAAAAATAAGATTGATGAAAAATATAATAAACTGCATCATATAGGGCTGAACTTACCATGCACACTGCAGTTAAATCCCTGATACTAACACAACATTTGTTTCACGCTCAGACCCCAGAGCCAAAACCCTATCGGAGAGATTTGAACTGCTATCCAAAGGCATTTCACGGTTTGAACCAAAAGGTTTACAGTCCTGCATTCCAGCTAATTCTGTTGCTTCTAATTCCAGCTGGACTTAAACTCTTATCTCTGGATGCCAGGCCTGCAGATAGGGCCCTATCACAGTAGCTCCAATTCCCAAGGAATACTCAACTCTGTGACCCAAGTGAGATTAAATCCTTCCAGATAGCCTAAGTAAATGGCTCATGACTTGTTCCTGTCACTCCCACTAATGCCTTTGTACTGTGAAAGAGACTAGCAAAGGTGTAAATATCTTCAAATTATTAGCTGCACTTCCTCGTCCTTACTTCTGTCAGTAAATTCCAGCAGCCCGCTCCTTATGGAGAACACCAGCTCTTGAACTTTCTTCTCAGGTACGTGAACCAATGTGTGTATTACTGGTGTTATACAGAGACACGTTTCTCTTCTCTTTAGCATCTTCCCAGTAAAGTTCTCCTACCTCGCCTGGCATACCTCTCTCTCCCTCTCTAAGCCAGACAGCATAGTTAGTAATTTATAGTTATATAATTTATGTTATCTAATTTAGTCTATTATGTTGGAGCAAACAGATTCCACCTCAAAAAAAGGCATATCTGAATGTAAAAGGATCTAGTTGTACGGGTATGCGTCAGTTGTACTCTCTTGTACTGGCCTAATATTTATTTAAATAATCAAAACTGAAGCATGAGGGCTCCTGGGAGGCTCACTTGGTTAGGTGTCTGCCTTCAGCTCAGGTCATGATCCCAAGGTCCTGGGATCCAGACCTGCATCGGGACCCTGCTCAGCAGGGACCCTGTTTCTCCTGCTTATGCGCTCTGTCAAATAGATAAATAAAAATCTTTTTTTAAAATAATTGAAGCACACACAAATATGTTATGGCAAAGTATGTTTTAGAAAATACCTCAGGAATTAGTTTTAAATATCCCATAATTCTTGATGATTTGATTATGCATCAATTTCCCACTGGGCTGGATTTGCCTGAGAGCAGAGGCCATACCATGATTTCTGTAGTTTGTCCTGGACTTCATCTAGAGCTAAGGGCTCAGCGGGCTCTTAATAAATGCTTAGTGAGCAAATTAAAGTAATGTAAAGGAACACATTAAGTGAATCAGTAATAGGATCTACTAGATTCTGCAGAGTCATTCAGAAGACAAGCCTAACTTGGGAATGCAGGATAGAAATAGGCCGGAACCTGGCAAGGAAGCTGGTTCCAAAGCTCTGAACAAGCTGCATGTCAAGAAGCAAGTGCAGAGCAAAGACACTGGAAGTACAGAGCCCCGTGAGATGGAAGAGCAGTAAGCAGCCCAGCGCTGCCTGGGAGTTGGGGTTGTAGGAGGAAGCTCGGGCAAGCTAGTTAGGAGTGAGAAGGCAACACAATAAGGCCCTCGGCTCTAACTCACCTTACAATGTTTTAGGCATTTGAGTTATTTTTACATGCATTTTATCTCCTGCACTTGACCTATAACCACACGAGAGAGAAGTGTCCTGAACTCGAAAGACTTTATGAATAGGGTGTTTCTCCCATGACTGGGAAGGTTCACACAGATTCTGACTATGGCAATATCTAAGCTGTTCACTTCTCCAGGTCACATGACTTTAGTTTACGTTATTAGTTTTAATTCACTTTTAAAAATGTGGTAAAATGTAGCTTACTTTTTACAACATATTTAACCCATGATTTAAAACATTATCAAGATGAAATAGATAAGTTTAGGAGAACTATGAATCCTTCAAACGCATTTTGAAGTTTCCTAACGAAATTATATTATAAAGCCTTTATCTTGTCTAAGTCCAGATTTTTGTTTATGAAAGTGTGTGTATCAAATAATATTTAATAATATATGAAGTGATACAGTATAATAAAATATCAAATAATATTTATTTAGAACTTTAAAAATGAGGCATATTTTTAGGCCCTTGTGGAGTTTTCAGCCTAGTGGAAGATGAGATGAGGGGTGGTCATGGTGATGTTTCATTGTCTGGTGATACTAGATAAAAACAATAAGACAGATGATAATGACAATGATAGATAGTTAGATAGCTGCTATGAAGAAAAACAAAGGGACCAAAGATTCTGAATGGAGTGATGGAGAGTGCTATTTTATGTAGGGATATCAGGGAATGCCTCTTTGATAAGGTGGCCTTAAAATTGTTGCAAGTGAATTATACCGATACATGAATTTAATTTTTCTAGAGTTAGATCAGGTCCAGAGTATATTTCAAAAGAAATAGGGTCCTAGCTACATACATGTCACTGCAGAGATAAATCAGTCCTCATGAGACCCATTCACCTCTAGGACTTTGCTTAAAAATCAGCAAGATGAGCAATTTGTGAAATTCAGGGTCTGCTTCTTTATGGCCCTTTGCAGGGAGGGCTTTCGAGGTAAATGCAAGTTTGAAGCTGATTAGTATGATCCTTTCAACCTTTAACTGGTATGTAGAACACCATAAATTTTGAGAAGGTATTTTAAAATATTAGTCTATTTATTTACCAAAAAAACTCCTATTTAATACTGAAAGATTTTAAAAGTTTACACGGAGATGTGAATTATTTTATTGTAATTTAAAATACAATAAAAACTTTGGCAGTTACCATCGTATGAGCTATTTATTTGAAAAATAATGTAATAAATTTCTATTTTTTTTTCTGCTAAGCCATATTTCTGTGCAATGTTCCCGATGCCTACCCTTAATATCTGTATTTACTCATTTTGCATTTCTTTTCAAAGGCCCCCATAAATTCAAAGAATATATTGATGCAAGCTAAATGTCTAGGAAAAATTCTGATGCCAGAATGGTTTGATGTAAAGATGTAGGCTTCTGAACTGGGACATAGGTGGGTCTTATGCCACCTCAAACTGTGCCAAGCTTTGGGAGTTTGGACAATTTATTTCCTTCAATGGGTCACAGTCTACCCATCTGTAAAATAAGAACAGTGATGCCTAACTTAGAGAGCTGCCGAGAGGAGGAAGTTAAAGACAATCTTGTACACACACACACACACACACACACACAGTGCTTGGCAAACATTTCACCAGAATAAGAGATAACCATTATTTGATGGGTTCGAGTGCACAGAGAGAAAGATAGGTCTATAACAAGTGTCCTCCTTCCAGGCAACTGTATTTTCTATGTATAGCTGACAAATTTCAATATGTTACATAAATGGACAACTATAACCATAAAGATAGTTATATACCTAGAGATTATAATATTGGTGCTTCCTGACCACTTACAAAGATTATAAACCAAAGATTTTGTTTGGCTGCACTTTAGGATGTACTTTTAAAGGTCTTCTAGAATAAACAAATTCCCTAACATTCTACTCACTGGGCTCAAAAATTAGTTATAAATAATTGATATTTAATCCTCCAATGACATCTGATTCTGCTGTGGTTACATATGCACAGGCAAATAAAAACACACTAACCAATTTCTTCTCATTAATCCTTTTTTTTTCATTAATCCTTTAATAAACATCATGGAGCCAATCAAAATTTGACTCATTTAAGTGCATGCTTCACTTAGAAAGCACTCCTATGGTTTTTCTTTTTTGAAAGCACTCCTATGTTGATGATTATCTCTACTACCGCTGGATTTATTTTTCTCAGCAAAAAATAATAACCACCTCTCAAAATGTAGCTAATGTATCTGTATAAAAGATCCTCTTAAAAATATTACAAAAATACCACTTATGTAAAGGCAATGGAAAGAATATCTAACATGCTGGAACACCTATTATGTGTAGTATATATGAGCATGTTCATACAGTATCCACAGGAGCCACATAAAAACCTTACAAGAGCAGCATCATATCCTTATTTGACAAGTGGATCATTTAAGGGTTAGGGAGGTGAGATAATTTCCCCAAATTCATATACAGCAAGTGAGGCAGATGGGATTGAAATATGGTTCAATGCAACTTGGTACAATCTCCAAATGGTTAATAAGGATATAGATTTTACCTACTAAATAGCTCTAATGTCTATTCAATCATCTCCAAGCTAACACTCTCACTTCTCTGCTTAAAAATCTTTGGTAGCTCTACCACCTTGTAGAGTCATCACTACATTTTTTTTAAACTAAGTATACTAATTAGTGAAAAATTGGAGCACATCCCTCTAACATATCATATTTGTTTATTGACAAATTTTGCATGCGTTACTCAACTAAGAGATTAAGTACATTATAAAATATATGCTTCTTGAATTTTAACAGTGGGAAGACTGCAAGGTTGAGATGAAGTTACTAGTTTACCAGTATTGGATAAGACACCAAACCAGAGGCTTCTAGTAGTTCTCATTAGTGTTAGAGACATTTGTAAATTTCTGGATGACCTCACTGAAGTCTCCTCCCTAGGATATCTTTCCCTCTTGCATTTCATGGACACCTTTGCATTTCTAGAATATTCCTACTTATCCTGTAGATAAAATCGGATTAAAAGTGACTCCCTTCCCACAATATGGAGGGATTGGAAGACTTTTCTTCCTTGTACTTGGTATAATTATGGTTAGCTGGTCCAATATCTCAGTAGGATGGCCTGAAAAGAATTTTACTCTGCAAGCCCAGGGGAGAGGGTTGGAACCCAACCAAAGTCCCCACCAGCAACACTAGATAAGCAAGAGGACAGAATGGGGGAATGGATGTTGAATGAGGCTACACTATCTGCCATCATGACTAATGTACAAAATCTGGAGGCATTTTTCAATACATAATTCAAGGCAAAGATACTTCAAACATTTTTAAATGTACCATATCTTTAATAAAAGTTTGTTTGGGGAGATGTCGGAACAATAGTGAATTACACTCTTCAAAACAAAACTAATTAATGGTAGCATACGTTTTTCTATACTACTTTCAAATATAGTATAATTTCAATTAGAATTTCTACTTTCTTTTAGCACGAAGTTTCTACTAAATCACTTATGCCCATTTGCTCTCATTCCTAAAATCATGGTTATGAGCTCTCATGGTTATGAGTTTTGTCCTTTTGAAAACTATTTCTAGTGACCTTGACCTACTTAGGACATTTAAAATGATTCTAAGGAATAAAAAAACAAAAAACAAAAAACAAAAAAACAACTTGTGCTTTGGTCTGCATGGTCAGTTTTGTTAAACTGGTAATTTTCTCGTAACTTAATTAAATTTCACACTGCAACAAGTTAAGCTGCTTTTATTAAGTCAACTTTTGACAGAAACATGCTCCTCTCTGGAGAAATAGTCCTTCAGGAACTGGGACTGTGTCACACTAAAGACACTTAGCATTTCCAATTTTATAAATTATTCTAATGTTTTTAACTATGATTCCTGGCATAAGGTAGACAACAGAATAATGTTTTATTGAAATGTTTATAACTGAAGTATAACACGTATATACATATTTTGAAACACCTGAAACTTAAACCTACAAGTACAATATAAAGAACTATTCTTTGGAAGTAAGTTGCTGACATACCCTATTGTACCTGAAAACTTTTGTGTATGTTTTCTACAAAGACATTGTTTTACCTAATCACAGTCTGTTCATCTAAATCATCTAAATCAGGAATTAATATTGATACATTATTATCATTTAATCTTCAGGCTCCATTTAAGCTATATCAATTATGCTCTTCAAATAAAAAAAACTACTAGGTAATAATCATGTATTATATTTAGCTGTCATGGCTTTTTACATATTTTATTCTAGAATAGTTCCTTGGCTTTTCCATGACTATCACAACCCTGGCTTTTTTGATGATTGCAGAACAGTTACTTTATAGACTATTTGGATTCATCTGTTATAGCTTCACGACTCCAGATGTGCATCTTGGGCAGGAATACCTCAGCAGTGATGTTGTATCCTTTCCATGCATCCTATCAGGAGGCACATGGATCTAACGTTCCCATCACTGAAGAAGTTCACCCAGATCACTTGTCTAAGGTAGCATCTGTTAAATTTCTATACTGCAAATTCATCCTCTGTAATTAATATTTAATTTATAGGTGGGTATTTTGAAATGATGTCAATGTTCTGTTTCTCACCAAACTCTCAATTTATTCAGTATGGGCCCATGGATTCCTTATTTTATTTTATGGGTTAATTCATTCCATTACTATCATTATTTTGATGCTTCAAATTGTCCCAGGTTTAGCCAGTTGGACAAGTTGGTTCCTGTGTCCTTTTTCACCTGTCCCCAATTTTCTTTGAGTACTTCCTTCTTTGTGACAACAATATGATGCTCCAGGCTCATCTCCTTTGCCTGCCCCAGTCCTGGAAAATGGTATTTAGAAACCAAGATTTACGTGCTAGGCATGCTTATTGCTACTGAAGTATCATTGCTCAAGGTCCTCTTAGCAGAGCAAGCTAATTAATAGGTGTGTGTGTGTGTGTGTGTGTGTTTGTGTGTGTTACACACACTAACAGCTATTTTATCCTACATTTTCTACATCTATTTATATTATAAATCACAAATTCACACCAATAACTCAAATTCCAACCCAATTCTGTAGTGTTTATTCTTGCTTTCTTTCCCTGTTTGTAACTCTATTTTCTGATGGAGAGAAACCTGGCTACCATTACTCTTAATGAGTTTGCTTATTTTATCAGTTCTTCTGCTTGTTATAATACCCCATCCTTGCAGCCACTCCCTCCTTCACAAAGATCATTTTGAACCCACTGGGGCCATGGTATTTCCCATGTCCTCTTCGCTATGCTCAAGATCTGCCTTCCTGTGCCAAGCTGTCCCCTCTTATGACTGCACTTCTCAAATTGTTGGCTTTCAAATGCTGCAAGGCCAGCCACTCTGCACAGGGATACCCTGGTTACCCCTACTCAGAGACCTGCACTATAGCTTTGGGGCACCATATTATCATCCTATTGAGGCTTCAAGAAACATCTGGGTATCCCATATACACTGATGTTCCCCCTCTTCGTGTTTTCAGACCAAAATCCAGCTCTGGGGAACCATGGCTTTCCACTACTTTTCCACTGCAAAAAAAAAAAAAAAAAAAAAAAAAATACATCGCATTCCCTTTGGCTTTTGAGTTGAATTGTTCAGAAAGGAAAGGAGAGAGGAAGAGAAAAGGAAAGTTGGAAGCATAACATTAGATACAACATTCAAATGACAATGGGAGGGTCCAAATTTATATACTAATGCAAATAACTGAAGTGACAATCATATAAATAGAAATTTGGGGCCTGGCTAAATTTATATATTGTCAAGCAATAAAAACTACAATAATAAATAATATCCAGGTAGATTCCTTGAGACACTTTGCATAAACATTATCCTACTACTGTACTCTTAAAATATAAGAAAAATAGAGTGCTCTTTAAAATAAAGGAACTCGGATATATAAGCATTTTCTCGGGCTTCTCATGTTGTATTCTGGAAATTAAATTCACATTTTTTGAACAAATATTTTTTAAAATAATGTATACATTTATTTTCTATAAAAGATTCATGCCTTATTCTGGATGGCAAGTTGAAAAGGTGGTTGTAGGACTGCCAAACCACAGAGCCCAATTTTTGGAAGAAATAGAGGGCATGGCCCATTGTTGATGAAGAACACAAGAGTGAGAGTGATAGATCTAGCCATTTCTCATTGAAATCATTACCATTTGCCATAGGTATTATAGGGCTCAGAAATTCAAAGACTTGGATAAATGTAGACTAAAGGAGCCATGAAAGAGAATTGCTTCCCTAATCCTCCTTGTTCCTAAAGTACCAGGACCTATTTACACTGCAGTGCCTAAGACCTGGGAGGGACCCCACATTAAACATATACCACAATCACTTCTGTAAGCTCTCTAATCTTTCTTTCCTGCAACACAGATAATTTTGACATCAGCACACAAGAAAACTGCAAAGTATGGGTGCCCAAGCCCCTCAGTAAGAGCAGCTCTTAGGCGTCACTAGAAAAGCAGTGGCAACATGGAGCGCCCCTGTACACAAACCCAGGATTAAGCTGGAGACCATCCTTGTCCAGCTCCTCCTTAATTAAAAGTGATATTATTTCAAAGTAGTCTCAATTTCTATTGACAAAAAGACAGAAAAAAATCAAAATATATTTATTGGCAAAATTTTCCTTCCATTTGGCCCCAACATTATTTAGATTGAGAACCTTACCCTATCCCAGGAACACCACAGGTAAATCTCAGCAGGAAATTTATTAAAAAAAAAAACAAAAACAAAAAACAAAACAAAAAAAAAAACCTCATTCTTGAGGAGGTTCAAGATGGTGGCATAGGAAGATCCTGAACTCATCTCCTCCCACAAACACAGCAAGTCTATAGCTATATATGAAATAATTTCCCCTGAAAAAATAGCTGAATTGCTCTCCCACAACAAAGGATAACAGGGCCCCACTGAGAGGAGTAGAAGAAGCAAAGACACAGTCTTGCCAAAAATCCCATTCCAGGTACGGCAGTCTACAACTGGGGTTGGGAGAGGGATCTCAGAACTTTTCCCTGAAAGGTGAGGGGTTTGTGCCCTCACTTCAGGCACATTAACTCTCAGGAATTACATCAGAGAGATGAGACCCTAAATCTAGCCTGGTGTTGAAAACCAGTGGGCCTCATGTCCAGAACCACAGAGCTGTAGGGAAATAAGAACCTACTCTTAAAGGGCTCACATGTAAACTCACTCTCCCTGGGACTGAGTACAAAAGCAGCAGTTTGAACAGCACCTAGACTATATGTGAAAGAGACTAACTTTCTAACCATAAAGCAGGAGCCATTGGGACTCTCTGGAGAGGCAGGAGCCATTGGGACTCTCTCCAGGGACAGAAGCCTTGGTGGGAGCCAATTTTCAGTTCTCTTTCTATCCTCTGAGTGCTGGTGCTGGCTGGTGCCATTTTGATGCTAACCTACTAGTACCGGTGGGCACACTCTGACCTCTGATCCACGGCTCCCTGCCATACCTGCTGGGTTAGCACCTGACCATCCAGCCACAGCTCATGGTCACATTCAGCTCATGCAGGGGATGCCCTTGAGCACCTGGCTCTGATGGCCAGAAGAATTGCTCTTCTGGCCCTAAGGTACATCTCCTATATATGGACACTCCTTTAAGATTGGGCAAGACAGTTGTTTTGCCTAATACATAGAAACAAATACAGAGAGTCAAGCAAAATGAGGAGACAGAGAAATATGTTTCAAAACTTCAGAAAAAGACCTTATTGAAATCGAGGTAAGTAATCTTCCTGATAGCGAGTTCAAAGCAACGGTGTTCCTCAAAGGTACTCATTGACTCAGAAAAATGGATAAATATAGTGTAAACTTCAATAAAGAGATAGAAAATATAAGAAAGAACCAGACAAAAGTCACAGAGCTGAAGAATATAATAATTGAATTGAAAAATATGCTAGTGGGGATCAACAGCTAATTAGATGAAACGGAAGATCAGATCAGCAGGCAGGAAAGCAGGACAGTGGAATTACCTAAATGGAGGAGTAAAGAGAAAATAAACAAATAAAAGTCTATTTTATTTTGTTTTGAAGAAACGAAATAAAAGCTTAATGGACCTATAGGGCAACATAAAGCAGAATACCATTCACATTATAGGAGTCCCACAAGGAGAATAGAGGGAGAAAAAGAAAGAGAAAATTTATTTGGAAAAGTAATGACTGAAAACTTCACTAACTTAAAGAAGGAAACACACTCAAGTCAGAAAGCAAAGAGAATTTCAAATAAGATGAAGAGATCCATTCCAAGACACATTATATGTTAAAAGTTAAAGAGAGAACTTAAAAACAGCAAGAGAAAAACAACTTATTACATACACAGGAACCTACCACAAGACTATCAGCTGAATTTTCAGCAGAAACTTATAGGCCAGAAGAGAGTGGCATGATATATATTCAAGATTCTGAAAGGAAAAAGAAAAAAAATCCAAAAAAACAAAAAGCAAAACAACTTCCAACCAAGAATACTATAACTGGCAAGGTTATCATTCAGAATTAAAGGAAAAATTAAGTTTTCCAGAGACATAAAAGTTAAAGGAGCTCATCCCCACTAAAGAAGTACAAAAGAAAATGATAAAAGGACTTTTCAAGTGGAAAAGAAAAGGCACCAATTAATAATAAGGAAACATATAAAAGTAAAAATCTCTCAGATAAAGGCAAATATAAGGTAAAGGTAATGGGATAACCACTTATAAAGCTGGTATGGAGGTTAAAAAACAAGAGTAATAAAATCAACTGTGTTTACAGTAAGTTAAAGGATACATAAAATACAAATATGTAAAATAACACATTAAAAACATAACATGTAAAGGGGGTAAAAATGTCTAGTTGTTAGAATGTGTTAAACTTACATTGCTGTCAATTAAAAAAATATTTATAGGATGCTCTATGTGAACCTGATGATAATCACAAAGCAAAAATCTATAATATACAAAAGACAATGACAAAGGGATCTAAATGGAACAGTAAAAGTCACCAAATCATTAAGAAAGAGTGCAAGAGAGGAAAGAGACAGGGAAGAAACACAAACACAGCCAGAAAAGAATGAACAATATGGCAATATGTTACATACCTGTCAATAATTACTTTAAATGTCAATACAATAAATTCTCCATCAAAAAATTAGAGAGTTGCTGAATGGATGCAAAAACAAGAGCAGTCTATATTCTGACTACAGGAGAATCACTTCAGAAGTAAAGATATATACAGACTGAATGTGAAGGGAAGAAAAATAAATTCCATGAAAATGAAAATGAAAATGAAAATGAAAAGAAAGCTGGTATAGCTGTATTCATAGCAGACAGAAAAGATTTTAAAAATAAAGATTTAACGAAAAAAAATAAAGACTTAATGAAAGATAAAGAAGGGTACTACATAGTAAGAAAGATGTCAATCCAAAGGAGGTAACGTTCGTAAAGACTTAGGAACCCAACAGAGGAGCACCTAAATATGTAAAGCAAGAATTAATAGGCCTAAAGGGAGAAAATGATAGTGATTCAGTAAAGGCACTTTAATACTCCACCTATATCAATGGATAGATCAGGCAGACAGAAAAATCAGGAGAAGAATATTGTTCTCAAATGATACATTTTTGATCAGATGACCTTAATAGATACAAACAGAATATTCCATCCAAAAGCAGCAGAATGCACATTCTTTTCAAATGCACATGGTACATTCTCCAGAATAGATCATATATTAGGCAAAAAAAAATCTCAATAAATTTAAAAGATTGAAATCATAGCAAGCATTTTTTTTTTACAGAAAATGATATGAAACTAGGAATCAATTACAAGAAAAAAAAAAGAAGCCCACAAATATGTGAAGATTAAGTAACATGTTACTGGACAGCCAATGAGTCAATGAAGAAATCAAAGGATAAATAAAACAATACTTTGAGACAAATGAAAATGAAAATACAATAATGCAAAATCTGAGATGCACCAAAAGCAGCTGTAAGAGGAAAGTTCATAGTAATATAGGCCTATCTCAAGGAACAAGAAAAGTTTCACATAAAAAAATCTAACATTACACCTACAGGAACAACAATAAGAAAAAGAACAAAGAAAGTCTAAAGTTAGAAGAAAGAAGGAAAAGACAAAATGGCAATAGAAAAGATCAAGAAAACTAAGAGCTGATTCTTTGAAGAGAAAACAAATTGATAAACCTTGAGCAGGATTCAACAAGAAAAAAAATGAGAGCAAGTAAAAAAAAAACACAGAAATTAAAGAGAAGCTACAACTGATACCATAGAAATATAAGAAGCATAGGAACTACTACAGACAGCTTATATGCTAACAAATTGGACAACCAGAAAATTTTTTAGATGAAAAAAAAAGAAAAAAAATTTAAATGAATTTCTAGAAACATACAGTCTTCCAAAATTGAATCATGAAGAAATATAAACTCTGAATAGATTAATTATTGGTAAAAAGATTGAGTGCATAACAAAAAGTCTCCCAATGAACAAAAGCCCAGGACCAAATGGCTTCACTGAATTCTACTAAACACCAAAGAGGAATTAATACCTATAATCCTCAATCTCCTTCAAAAAATGAAGGAGAGGGAATGCTTTCAAATTAATTTCATGACTCCAGCATTACTCTGTTACCAAAACCAGACAAAGAAACAAACAAATAAACAAATTACAGGTCAGTATCCCTGATAGATATAGATATAAAAATTCTCAACAAAATAATAAGAAAACAAATTCAAAAATATTAAAAGGATCATATGACATAATCAGTGGGATTTACTCCAGGGATGCAAGGATGGTTCAATATCCATGAATCGAAGTGTTATAACACATTAACAAAATGAAGGGTAAAAATCATATGATCATTTTAGTAGATGCAGACAAAGCATTTGAGAAAATTCAACATCCATTTATGATAATAACTCTCAACAAAACAGATATAGAGTGAGTAAACATGCCTCAAAATGATAAAGGCCATATATGACAAACCAACAGTGAGCTTCATAAAAAATAAAATTAAAAAGCTAGAAGATTTTCCTCTAAGAATGGAAGAAGGGAAGGATGTCCACTCTTGGCACTTTATTCAACATAGTACTGTAAGTCCTACCCATAGCAGTTAGGCAAGACAAAGAAATAAAATGCACCCATTTGGAAAGAAAGATGTAAAACTATCACTACTTGCAGATAACATGATATTATGTATAGAAAACCCTAATGAGTCCATCAAAAAAACATCAGGACTAATAAAGTCAGTAACGTTGCAGGATACAAAATTAGTGTACAAAATATTTTGCATTTCTGTACATTGAATATGAGCTATCAAAAGCAGACATTAAAAATCAAAAAGAATACAACAGCATCAAAAAGAATACAATACCTTGGAATAAATTTAATGTAGGAAGCAAAAGATCTGTACACAGAAAACTTCAAGAAACTGATAAAATAAACTGAAGAAGACACAAATCAATGGAAAGATATTCCATGTTCATAGATTGGAAGAATGAACATTGCTAAAATGTCCACACTATGCAAAGCAATCTACAGATTCAGTGCAATCACTATCAAAATTCCAATGGTATTTTCCACAAACCTAAAGGAAATAGTTTTAAAATTTGCAAGGAATCACCAAAGACCCTGAATAGACAAAATAACTTTGAGAAAGAACAAAACTGTAGGTATCATTATTGCTGATTTCAAAGTACACTACAAAGCTCTAGCAATCAGAACAGTATGGTACTGGCATAAAAAGCAAATATAACACTGGTACAGAATAGAGAGGCCAGAAAAAAACCAACATATATACAGTTGATTAATTTTTGACAAAGGAACCAAGAATAAACAATGGAGAAAAGGCAATTTCTTCAATAAATACTGTTCGGAAAACTGGACCACCATATTTAAAGAGTAAAACTAGACCACTATCTTATACTATATACAAAATTTACCTCAAATTGGATTAAAGACTTGACTGTGAGACCTGAAACCAAAAAAACTTCTAGAATGGTAAGCTTCTTGACATTGGTCTCGGCATTGAATTTTTGGATCTGACTCCAAAAAACAAAGGCAACAAAAGCACAAATAAACAGGAGGGACAACACCAGACCAAAAAGCTTCTATACACAAGTGAAACCATTTAACAAAATGAAAACACAGTCTAGTAAACAGAAAAAAAAATTTGCAAATCATATATCCAATCAGTTGTTAATATCCAAAACGTATAAAGAACTAAGACAATTCAACAGCAAAAACATAAAAAAAAAATCAATTAAAAAGTGGGCAGAGCATCTAAAGAGACATTTTCCCATAAAACACACACATTTAGCCAACAGGTACAGGAGAAGATGTTTCAATATCACTAATTATCAGGGAAATGCAAATCAAAACTACAATGACACCCATTAGAATGGCTATTATCAAAAAGACAGGAAATAAAAAGTGCGGAGAAAAGGGAACATTTGTACAATGTTGGTGAAATGAAAATTGATGCAGCCACTATGGAAAACAGTATAGAAATTCATAAAAAATTAAAGCTAGAACTACCATATGATTCAGCTATACCACTCATCATAGATTTTTTTTATTTATTCATGAGAAACAGAGAGAGGGGCAGAGACACAGACAGAGGGATAAGCAGGCTCCCCAAGAGGAGCCCAATGCAGGACTCAATCCCGGAACCCCAGGATCACGCCCTGGGCTGAAGGTGGCGCTAAACCGCTGAGCCACCCAGGCTACCCAGCTATACCACTTCTGGATATTTATCTGCAGAAAAGGAAAGCACTGACTTAAAAAGATATACGCACCTCAATGTTCACTGAAGCATTATTTGCAATAGTCAAGGTTTGGAAATATGGAAACAACTTAATATCTATTGATGGATGAGTACATTAGGAAGATGTGATATATATATATCACACATGTACATTATATCACATATATATATCACATATATGATATAATGTATATGTGTTCCCATAGAACACATACAGATGGCCAATAGAGAAGATGTTTCAATATCTTCTCAAAACACATTGGGGGTTATTAGGGAGGAAGGGGGTTGGGGAGTGGGCAAAATGGGTGAAGGGAATGAATAGTATGGTGACAAATGATAACTAGAGTAATTGTGGCGATCACTTTGTAGTGTACACAAAGGTAAACAAAAATTGAATCATCTTGTATACATGAAACTAATTAAATATTGTATACCGTTTTTACCTAAATAATAAAAAAACCTTCTCAAATATAGCTACATGTCATCCATTTCTACTTGCTTTAACGAGATTTCTAAATTAAAAAGAGCAATACAAATCAAGGTTTGCACCACACCTTGAAGATACATAACACTTTATTTATGGCACCAACAATTTTTGACTCTAATAATAATGCAGCAGACACTTCCAGCACTGAAAGAACACACTTTCTGAGACGATAAAATAAGAAGGTTCCCAGACACTGACTTTTCTAATTATAGAGGAAACAGTAATCATATGAGTGCCAGATGAGTACTTCAAACTACATATCCTTTCTCAGGATAAACAGCTTGTAAGTAATGGGCAGGTGATCCATGCATGCATCTATAAGGGCTAAGAACAGATCAGTGGGACATAAATTTACAGTCAAACCATGATCTGCTTAGTAAAAATAGCATAGCATGCATTAGATCTGCCTGCCTGTGTTTATCATATTATACTTTTGGAAATCAAATCCATCTTTTATTATTTTACCACACCTCTGTTGGATGTCATTATGGAGATACATGTTTAAACAGCATTGTCTACATAGAAAACTATTTATTTACATGTTGCCAGGCTTCTCAATTATAACACTGGCAGCTTCTATGTAAGCCAGTAGCTCAAATTTTTGGTAAGCTTATTTTCATACTTTTTTGTGTTGTTTGCTTCCGATTAATGAATAAATGAAGAGAAAAATCCTCTGTATCCTCAACAGATAACAAATTTGCTACTAGTTCATTATAGATTTTATTTTCTGGCTTGCTAGCTTCTTAATTCACAGCACCAAAGAGCAGAAGGAAGATTAGTTTATGTAAGATTAGAGTGACATTTACACATTTTTCTCATGCAGATAGCAGTATAAAACATTTTAAATAGGAGTAACTGAGAGTTATTTTCTCCCTTCATTTGACATGCTGAATCATATCCAAGGCAGTCTTCTATTCTCCAGTAGCTTCCATATCCAGCCAATTTCTAGATTCAGTAGGGCATCAGCTTTCCTACAAATACAGTTTTAGTTTTTAACAGGTAAACAGGGAGCTGTATGTACCACACAGCTTCAAAAGCTCTTAAAGACAGCTTATTGTCTTGACTCAACTAAAGCTATATAGTTTTCCACTTTTTGGTATGAGCTTCTCAGTAAATTCATCGATATGAGCCAGATTGCAGCATCTCAGCATTGGAAGAGACACTGGGACTAGCTCATCCCACTCATATTTGATACCAAAGAATTTCTTTTCCAAAGAATTTCCTCAGCA
This sequence comes from Canis aureus, assembly GCF_053574225.1. Lineage (NCBI taxonomy): Eukaryota > Metazoa > Chordata > Mammalia > Carnivora > Canidae > Canis > Canis aureus. The sequence goes on from NC_135611.1 coordinate 51,117,578, forward strand.
GTGGCTAATCTGTCTCCATTTCTACACTTCTTGGAATGTGGATTTAAGATTTTACTCTCAGCTCATATCTTTTAATGGCTATATATTTTAAACCATTAGAAATGGATTCTTTATGATGAGCCAAGGGTAGCCATTTAGTAATTTGTATGTTCACTCTAGATCTGCCCACCAGAGTCAGAGATTGAATTTAGACCTTTTGTTCACGTAACAACATAATGCTCTGCCTTCTCCGTCAGTCATCTCTCTCTCCCCCAACAGATCCCTTCTGTATCAAGCCAAACCCTGCTGGTACAACATGTGGGTTGAAGATTCTCAGCTTTGGATTTATAAGCAACATGATCCTGAAAAGTGTCATTTACTCTTAGTTTTTAAATTTTGTCTAGAGGAGATAAGCTTTGCTACAGCACCTTGCCAATTGGTTTTATTAAAAGAAAGAAATAGTACAGAAAATCAATCAGTAAATAAAGAATTAAAAAAATAGGAAAGCTTAAAACCAAAAATGGGAATTTTGCAAAAAAAGAATAAAGTAGATGAAGGTTTCACACAATTAAAGAGATAAAACAAAATCAGACCTTAAACGAGAAATTATAGACAAAGCATAGGTTGTCTAATGTGACTGAGATTCTAGAGAGTATAGATAAAAAAATGGGAAAAATGTGATGTGCCCCAACTGGTGCAAGAAAAGCTAGATATACTGCATGAAAATGTGTATGTATGAAATAAAAGGAAATGGGCTAAGCAAGCAGGGTCACATGGTTTTATAACTGAGCTCTTGCAAACTCTCAAGGGACATTATTTATATTTTAAAAAGGAAAAGAAATTAAACCACCCAGTTCATTTTATTAATTTCAAAATAAAACAGAGACAATAATTCCTTTCACTTGTGAACATATGTGAAAATCTTTATTTGGAATTATATATCATCAAGTAGGCTTTATCTCAAGGATGTAAGGATAGTTTATTATCCAAAAGATCCCCATCAATGCAATTCAACATATGAATAAGCTAAAAATGGGAATCACTTATTATCTCTTTCAATACACAATAAGTAATTCAGTAAGATTTAATACTTTTTTATGTTACAAGAAAAAAAGAGCAAATCAGGTACAAAAGTTCTTAACCTGGTAAAGGTAATATATCAAAAACTGCAAAACATGTTTCCATTAATAGAGAAATTTTGGATAGCTACATTTTAACACTTGAAGGAGAAAATCATAGATCACCATATTAACAAGTCAGAGGAGGTTACAAACTGATACAAGCACTTTAGAAGGATGCTAGGGAAGCTGGCTCTTTGGAACCAAAAAAGGCTCCAATTTCCAATCAAGTGACTCAGGAATCAGGAGTAGGTGGCAGGGAGCTTTCAGCACTGTCTGTTAGAAGACGTGCACAAAATAACCGTGTTAGCTTGCTGGCTTCTTTTCTTCTTCTCTAATGATTGTTCTTGAAACAGATAAAATGTTCCTAGAGAAGCCTATGCTGTGGGATTGAAGCTAGGCAAAGGGTAAAGCAGAGCCTCAGGTGATTCTAGAGGAATCTAGAGAAGGAAGAGAGGAAGGCATCTCCATCCAGGCCTAAAACACACAAACATATCCTTGAAACACCGAAGACCTTCAGCAGTGTAGTCACCAAGACTATGGACTTGGGAGCCAGGCCACCAGGGTTTGAATCTCCACTCTTACCATGTGACTCAGTGACTCTGTCTCATACCCCAACTCCTCATCCCTGCAGCATGCTGGTAAGGGTACCTACTCTGCAGGATTATTGAAGGGATGGTCTTAGCTAATTAGAACAAAACGGAAGCCTGCCTGGAGACTGAGCTCACTAACACACCCCAGAGGTCAACTTGGGGCACAGGATTTTGGTACACATATGCCTACAAAATGGAACAGGGAATCCACGTGATCTCCCACCTCTAAATATTATATCATTTAGTCATAAATATGCACAAGCAAGCAGGGATCACTATATTTTTGAGATAAGCAAATAACATAATGAGGTAAGATCAAAACTTAAAAAGAGAACAACTAATCCTGAAGGAAACAGGAAAGGATTTTTTCTTTTAATAATAAATTTATTTTTTATTGGTGTTCAATTTGCCAACATACAGAATAACACCCTAGTGTTATTGAACCCTAGTTCATTTCCCAGAGTTAGAGTCTTCATGTTCTGTCTCCCTTTCTGATATTTCCTACCATTTCTTCTCCCTTCCCTTCTATTCCCTTTCACTATTATTTATATTCCCCAAATGAATGAGAACATATAATGTTTGTCCTTCTCCGATTGACTTATTTCACTCATAGAGGACTTTTAAAAACACGATCTGTAAACTTGTCAATGGGAGAGAAATTGGTCTGAAAATTGTTGGAGTGCCAAGAAAGCAATGAGAGAATAGGAAACAGTTGCTAGAAACTAAAACTATGAGAAATAACCACATTAATAGAAGTACTGTTCAAGAGAGTGAAGAGAAAAGAAAAATGGATCAAAGGACTAGTGCTTCTCAAAGTCTCATGTGCACATAAATGATCAGGAGATGTTACAATACAGTCTGGGTCACTAGACCCAGGGTGGAATCTGAAATTCATTTCTAACAAGCTTCCAAGTAACATTAATGTATGTTGTTGGTCCATGTTTCACACTTCTAGTGGTAAGGATCTAAAAGATAAAGTCAAGAAATTTTCCAGAATTAGGAGGAAAAAAGACAAAGAAATAAAAAATAAAAGCAGATTAGGGGAGCCTAGGTGGCTCAGTCAGTTAAGCATCTGCCTTCAGTTCAGGTCATGATCTCAGGGTCCTGGGATGGAGCTCCAAGTCAGGCTCCTCGCTTTTCCTTCTCTCCCTGCCCCTCCCCACCATTCATGTTTTTCTCATATGCTCCCTCTCTCTCTCTCTCTGTCCGACAAATAAATACAATCTTAAACAAATGTCTTCAAGGAGAAAGTATATTCTATGGCAACAAATTCAGTGTTTAATGACAAACATTCTTATCACAACATGATGGTATGTGTTTCGTTCATCAATAAGAAAAATGAGAGTCAACTTCTTTGAGAAAAACAGAAAGTTGTAAAAGAAAGCTATGCATGTGAATCAGAGGTGAAACAAACTAAAATATGACAGGATCTTTAGTAACTGATATTCTATATTGACTTTGATGTTTAGAACATTACTGGATAATACAGGTTGAGAAATATTAGAATATTATTTCTTACTTGTGGGTCCAAATAAAAGGCATCATTGATGTGTGGTAATTATAGTTTATTTATTTGACTACAACAAATGTACATCACTAATCATCAGGGAGATGCAAATAAAACCACAAGGAGCTATCAACTTACACCTGTGACCATCAAGGAGCCGGAGCAAGTGCCAGCGAGAATTTGGTGAAAGGGAATTTTATACACCATTGATGGGAGTGCAAATTAATCCAGCCACTATGCTATGGAAAACAATATGGAGTTTCCTCAAAAAATTAAAAATAGAACTATAATACGACCCAGCAATTTGCCTTCTGGGTATATACCCAAAGGAAATGAAAACAGAAATTTGATGAGACACATGCACACCTGTGTTTATCACACTATCATCCACAACAGTTAAGACATGGAAACAACTCAAATTCTCATCAACAGATATATGGGTAAAGATTTGGTATATACACAGAATGAAATATTATTCAGCCATGAGAAAGGAGGATATCTTGCCATTTGTGACATGGATGGACCTTGAACACATGATGCTAAGTGAGATAAGTCAGAGAAAGGCAAGGACTATTATAGTATTACTCATATGTGGAATCTAAAATAGTCAAACCTATAAAACAAACAAACAGCAAAACAAGGGCTACCTGGGAATGGGGGTTAGGGGAAGAAGATTGATGATATTTAAAAGTATAAATGTGTAACAAGTAGTAAATAAGTCATAGATATCCAATGCACAGTACAATTAATATAGATAATAATATCATGCTGTAACAATGTAATGTGATAAATACGGCTCTAATGACAATCATATTACATACATAAATGTCTCAAAGTAACGTGATGTATACATCAAATTTATTTTATTTTATTTTTCTAAATATTTTATTTACCTATTTATGAGAGACAGAGAGAGGCAGAGACATACGCAAAGGGAGAAGCAAGCTCTCTGTGGGGAGCCTGAATCCCAGGACCCAGGATCACGACCTGAGCCAAAGGCAGACCCTCAACCACTGAGCCACCCAGGTGTCCCTCAAATTTAAAATGTAATATGTCATTTATCAAATTAAAAAAAAATAAAGATTTTGAAGTAACAAAGATTTTGATTTATTTAGCAAAATATGGAAAACTTTGCTATAGTTACAGAACATAATATAAATCTTATTAGCCTTGTCCATGAAATTGTAATGATGTGGCTGACAGAATTTAGGAGGAAGAGAAAAAAGAGCAGAAATGAAAAACGTAGATAAACTAATTCCTTTCTCCTAGAACATAATTAGTTGATAGTACTGCCAAATTTTGTTGGATAAATAAAAGTTAGTACATTATTCAAAGTAATAATGTACCATATTATTACAGAGAAGAACTGAGGGTCAACTATCATCTGGCTTACCACAATGGGAGGTCCAACAGGGCAAGACCACATCTGTTTCATATCTCCAGCAGCTCCCAATAAGTTTGGGCTGAAGACTAGATAAACAATGGTAATGGGGTGGGAGAAGATACGAGAAGTAGAGTAAGTGTGTTACATTATTAATTGTTCAAGATGGGGAGACAACAGTCATATTTTAAAGTCTGTAAGTTAATGCATATGATGATGATGATTTCCAAAAGAAATAAGTAAAGCAATGTTTTAATAGAATGGTTAACTCTGGAGAATAGAACTAAGGTATGAGAGGATAGTATATATATAATGTATATTATATATATTATATATATAGAAATATATATATAGTCATTTTGTGAAGAAAGTAACATTCTTACTTCTTATATTATTTCTGTAATGAAAGGTATTTTAAATGGCAATACAGAGTTTGAGACACTTTAAACATTTCCAACTCTATTAAACTCTATTTTTAAAACACTTTGAATCATAGATTTCTTTCATTTACTTCTTCAGTTTACTTAGAAAGACTTCAGTATTCTTCCCAATTTCCTCCAGGACTTTGCACCATCATAAAAGATTTGCACAAGAGACACTTCTGACAGCACACAACCCTTTTTAAAAGTTCACGGAAAGGAAGAGCACTCATATTCTAGATATAGCTCATGCTTCTAATCACTACCTTTTTCTTTGCATATTCTATCTGACTTTCTTCTGGGGGTTGAGACAGGCATTCCAAGTGTTAGACTCGAGTGAGCAGTGAGATTCCTTACTTAAACATACATATTGCAACACACAGTGATTATTTTATAAAGCAAATAACTAGTTTTTTTTTTTTTAATGAGAGAACAAAGGAGGTTATTAGGTTACAGAGTGGAGTGTGATAAAGTCATCAACTTTATAATAATATTAACCAGGAGAAGTATATGCCTTTGTAAACAGCTGCTGTTGTTACATTTCTAAGATGCAATCTGCCACTTTTATATTTTATTTTTTCCTGTTGCTAGGAACCAAGCTTTAGGCACAGTTCCATGTAAAGCTATTGGCAAAACCACAAAGATACCACAAAGATGTGAGTGTCTATAAAGGGTTTCTGAACTCCTGATCCTAAGGGTCTCCTCCAACTTTTCCATAGTTAAACATTTTCCATTCCCTGGTCCCAGTTTTTCTTTTCTTTTCTCTTTTCTTTTCTTTTCTTTTTTCTTTTCTTTTCCTTTCTTTTCTTTTTTCTTTTTTCCAAAGACAACATTGGTCTATAACCTCTACTCTTGATTAAAATTCCATAGCAGTTAAATTCCAAGCTCAAGACTTGTTTGTCAACTCTTTCTTTAGCAAAATACACGTTTCTTGAAATGTCAATGTTTCCTATCAACCACAATAACAAAAACAATTAAAGCCAGAATGTAGCAGGAACTCCAATCGGGATAATTACAATATATAATATATTTTATATAATATACAATATACACATATAAAATATAAAATTAGAATCCACTAACTCCCATGGAGGTGATATTTAAAAGGCAATTGAATTGTGAGCATAAATGCAGTTAGGTTTAAATGAAAGAAACCAGGCAGGATGCAGTGACAAAGGAAAGGGGATCAAACACACATTTCTGCACCATTGGGACTTGTTAAAACTCAGGCACGATTGAGAAGTCGGTCTTCATGTTGTGAACTAGTGTAAGGCTAGATATATTCTCCACCACCATGGCAGGGTCAAAACTCAAAAACTATAATACTAGGGCAGAGAATGTAACAAAGCAATGAAAATACATAAACAGAAAGCAAAGAAACAGATATTTTACAGGAGTTCACTGGAAAACACAACCTGCCTTAGCAGTAGCCAATGATGAAACCCTGCATATGCAGAAATTCAGGGTTTTCTACAAGATATAATGAAGCAGTCCTGAACAGAGTGATGCAGGGCAAGAACAACACAGGGACCAGCCATGGCTCCTCAGACTCTGGACAGTGACAGGACAATGACAAACTGAAAGAAATAGAGTTGATCCCATTTTGCTCAGCACTGACAGGGCTGTGCGCTCGTTTGTTTTCACCAATTCTTAGTGAGAAGTTAAAGGTTTGAGTGAGAAGTTAGAGGTTCAAGTTAGAACTTTCCTGTTTGTTATTTATAGTCTAATATATATGCATAGGGGCCTGGCTTGGCCAAGCTTATTCCTTGCTACAGATGCTATCCATTAAACACTTTCCAATATCCAAAAAGCACTTATATAAAGATTGCTTTTCCCTTTATTTACTGCCTTCTCAGCTGTTCATGAGTCAAACTATGTTCCTGTGTTGTTGTTGTAATTTTAGATTGGATATTACTCAAGATCTGAAGCTTATACGATATTCCTGCACCAAAATCAAGCATTGTTTTCCCTGTCAAAGTCAATTAACATCACATACCAATTATGCACTATGAATGCTTTGTCAGACATTGTCTAGAAACTTTAATATGAATCCTTGTGTTACACTTACTATGTTGAAATCTGTGAATAAGTTGGTGATTGATAGTAGTTTGGGTTGAGTAATTTTGAGATTCTTCTGAATGTACTGTGAGATAGAATAAGTGAATTAATATATTGATGTCTCTGGTAATGTGGTTTTCCACTGTGGGAGTAGATAGACATGGATACTGAATGGGTAAAGTAGTGGAGAATTCTATGGTGTGGATTTGAACTGCAGTTATCTGGGGAAACTCATGACTACGAACACACACATGCACACACATATATTCTGAAATAGTCTAGAAGCAAAGGCATCAGTATCAAAGTGCCCTCCTAATAGCCAGACTCTAGGACATGCAAAATATAAGATAAGCCTGGAGTATCTCATGCCAAAAACAAGGAAGTGCTCAAAGATTTATGGGACATATCAAAACTATGCAAAGGCTGAGTTAAGGAGTTCCCACTGGCCACAGTATTCTTTTTTTTTTTTTTTTAAGATTTTATTTATTTATTTATGAGAGACACACAGAGAGAGAGAGCGAGAGAGGCAGAGACACAGGCAGAGGGAGAAGCAGGCTCCATGCAAGGAGCCTGATGTCAGACTCAATCCTGGGTCTCCAGGATCATGCCCTGGGCTGAAGGCAGCGCTAAACCACTGAGCCACCCAGGCTGCCCCACAGTATTCTTTACAGAAAAACATTAAATATAAATATAAGAATTATAAAATTATAAATATCTCCTTTTTCCAAACACAAATGCAAGAATTGATTTGAGTAGGAATATAAATATTCTTTTTTAAAAACTTTTATTTATTTATTTGAGATTCAGAGAGGAAGCATGAGCAGGGTGGGGGTGCAGAGGGAGGGGGAGAAGCAAGCTCCCTACTGAGCAGGGAGCCAGACATGGGGCTCAATCCCAGGACCCCAGGATCATGATTTGAGCTGACGGCAGGTGCTTAACTGACTGAGCCACCCAGGAGCCTCTATAAATGGATTCTTAACAAGAGTTGGGGAATCGGCTAATCACGAAGTACAAGAGTAGCACCCCACATTTTATTTACTAATTACAAAACAGAAAGGTATTCTTCATAAGAGAGAGAGAGAGATCTAGATGGTGGTGGACTTTACTTTCTCAAATGATGAAGTTCAGCATCAGAAGTATCTTGGGATGACCTGACATGTTGTTACCTGCTGATGTGATGTAATGTGAGGTACATGCCATTTAGGAGATATTCTTGCCATATACATTTAACCTGAGTATAATCATGGGTAAAACCTTAGGAGAATTCCAGATTGTGGGACATTCCAAAGACAACTGGCCTGAAGTCTTCAAAAATGTCAGAAACCATGAAAAACAAACAAACAAAACCCCCCAAAATGGCAGGAAGTTGTTTTAGATTGGAGAGTCAATAAATATGACATGGCTTGACATCACAAAAATCATCAAGTGTGATCTTTGCCTCAGGCTGGAAAAGAAAACAGAACAGCCATAAAAGACATCTGAGGGACAAGGGTGGTAATGTACACATGGGCCGCATACTAAACAATATCATTGAATCAGTGTTAAAGTCCTTGGATGTCATACTAATGGCATGACATTCAAGAATAACTTTACACTTAAAGAGATACGTACTGAAATACTTAGTGAAAAGTGGTATGATATCCCAAACTTGCTTTCAAATAAATCTGCTCAAGACAAACACATGTACACGTGCATACCATTTATCTCACATTGCTATGTCAGTTTGGGTGCAGGATCTATGTGGAATGAGGGTAAATGTGTGAGAAAGAAGGCAAATGTGTCAAAATATGAAGAGATACTGAATCAAGGGAAATATGGTGTTTGTTGTAGTAGTATTTCAACTTTTCTATAGTTTTATTTTTTCATAGCTAATAAACAAAAACAGTGGAGAAAATTTTTGCTGAAGAGAGGGAGGGAAGGAAAGCAACCAGAAAGTACGGTTGATTGAATTATAGAAATCACTGTTCAATATGCCACATCTGGGCAGTTGGATGTTTCACATTGTAGCACTGGTACCTCACATTTTCATAATCTCAGTAGAATTCCTCCACCAATTGTTGAATCCAAAGCTTCTTTCCAATGTGTCTGAAAGCAGAGACTGTATTCCAAATACAGAAAATCAAAATGAGCTATTAAAGTCATCCAGAATATTACTAGCCAACACATTATCAGAGACCTATGCATCTAAGCCAATTTTCTGATTTTAAGCCAAATTGTTTATCTCAACTCAACATCCTAAGTACTTCTATCTCCAAACATATTGAACTAACACTAAGCATGTTTCCATGCTGGAAAATTTGAATAGGTGATGTGAAAACTTGGATGCTATTTGCATCCATTAGATAGACTTAACACTCAAAATCCATTTATAAATTCAACTTTATGCTGCTGAATATTGTAGTGACATTCTTATAGACTGAATTCCTTCATTTGGAAAACGATATCCTGTTTTTTTTTTATTTTATTTTAGGGTATATGCTATTAAGTAGAAGAACTTTGTACAGTGTATTCCTATCTATATGTTTAGCAGGATATCTTTCACGTAAAATGCCTAGTTTTCTCATAACAGTTTTGAAGATTCTCATTCAAACATTACCTATAAAAAATGTTAGAACCATTTCTAGTCAAAAAGGAATTCAAGTTTCCTTTTGCCTTATTTGGCTCAACACAGTGTCATTCAGAAGTCCTCGTCATCACCAAAGTATAAAGCTTACTTCAGATCTGTGTCCTTCCCACCTGAAGTATAAGCACCTCAAGGATAAGAAGGAGGTCTTTTGTCACACTTAGATATATCGTACCTATGCTTGTCTCTCAAGAGTGGATTAGCTGATTTCATAGCTGAAAATAAATGCAATATATTCCAATAGGTTTAAAGTTAGTGTCACATAAATCTCACATAATTTGTGGACAATAGTCTGACATCTTCCTACCAAAGGGTGGGATGAAATTATGCCATATGTACCTTACCATTTCTATGCATTAAGCCATATGAAATACCATATCTTTGCTGAGAAGAGACTACATTTACGAATATCCAATTTAAGAGAGTGTTTAAAGGTCATCAAGCATGATTACATTCTGTTCGACACTATAAAATGCACTCAAGTGTAAATGATTATTGAGCAAATTATGAATGATTCATTCACAGCAGATTTTTCATTAGAAGGTAATGTCTCCTTTCCCGTAAAGTCAACATTATGATCTGGGATGCCGTTTATTAGAACTTATGCTATTAAACATGATATGAAAAGAGAATCTTCTTAAGAGTCTCACATGAGTTAAATCACTCTCCACCTAAAAATGAACACATGCACTATAATCAGTGAAGGGAAAGGGGTGTGTGGTATGTTCATAATATGAGGGAACATGTATGCAAGTACGAGTATGTGCATGCTTTTCATCTCTGATCTTTGATTTACGACTGAAAGTCAATTATAAATAGTTATTTCTTTTGCTTAAAATATTAGACTTTAAAATACCCCAGGATTCATAACTACTGTATTAGTCACAGAAGGAAAACATTCAAATGAGATTTTTGGATATTTTCCAAGTATTAGCTGAGAGCAGCTTTGGGAGAAAGAATACCAGGGTCATTTGTAGTGAGATTTGTCCAAAGCAGGGGCCAACAGTGGTAGAGGATCATATAAACTCGTGGAAACATTAGCTGGTAAGAGCCCCAGGAAGGTCAAGACAGTTTCTGGAACTTGATGAAAGTGGATTTCAGAAGCAGGTACTCTACTTCCCAGCTTTAACTGCGAGTAATTCTGTTACAGCCAAAAATCCTTTGGTACTATATATATCAACAGCACTTGCTAAAAAGTTTATCCGAATAATGATCTGTTTATTTTTCAGTTTGAAATATGGACACACTCCACAGCATATTTTTTATCACTGAGAAGTAAGAGATGCCTTCACTTCCTGTGAAAAGGGCCACTTTACAGGGCCACTGCCCACTCTTCATATTTTAAAAGACATAAACAGGAATTTTGAAAACAAACAAACAACTCTCCCCATTTGCATATGAAATTTCCTGAAGGGCAAATTTCATCACTGACACATTGCCCTTGAGTGGGGGTTATAGATACATAATATTGAAAGAATAATCACCAAGTATTTCAATTTACTTGATTTCACAGGCTTTTAATCCACTCTAAGGAGTATAATTTGATTACTAAACTGCAAGCCAGATTAGGAGCTGCTAGCATGTGACTTATTTAATTGACTCCACGGAAAAGTTCATGGGCAATCCATTGATTCTGGCATGTACACAATTCTTGCTTGGGTGCTCTAAATCTCACTTTCTTAGTGCCAGAGGTGAGTTTCCATTGTTGATCAATTTCTGCATCATGATGCTAGCACAAAGCAGTCGTCCAGGATAGGTAGGGGTCATGAGTCGTGACAGTGCATGCAATGAAAAAAAAAAAAAGTGGCTTGAGCCCTTGTCTCACCGGTCCTCTCTTCAATCTGATACAATCCAATTAGATAACCTTTTACTGTGTCTGAAGGAAGCAGGCAGAGGACGTGCACTAGTTCATGCATCTATTTAGATACTGAGACTAAGCATGTGCTGTGTGTCTGGCAGCACCGTAAGTTACTGCAGATTCAGAGATGAAACAAATAGCCCATGCAAGGTGCTCACAATGTGTCTGGACAGAGAGTGGGAGATACAGAGCGGCAGCAGTGGTGTAATAGGGTGTAATAAATTGCAGAGCCATGGACCATCACCAGAGTTTAGAGGCGAGGAGAAAATACTTGAGTTTTCAGTAGTGGGATATACTTGAACATAAAACCACATCAGACTGTGAAGATCCAAAAGGAATGAATCGAAGGATGGTACTGTATTCTGCACCCATCGGGAAGGCATTGGGAGATTTTAAGGAACTGAGTGACAGTATCCATTCTGAAGTTCATAAGGTAACAGGCTAGAAGGCACAGTTTCAGCTGAGTGAGGGATGTTGTATCAAACCATACAGGATGGTTTCTGAGTAACACATAAAAATGTAAATCACTGAGGAAAGTAGCTATAATTCATGATGTCATAAAAACTGCTTTAAATCATAAACACAAAGAAAAGGTTTCTTAAAGCAAAAGAGAGAGAAGGCGGGACTTAAATGGGCAATAAATGATGATTTTAAATCTCTTTATGTTGACATGTAGATGGTTTTGATCAGGCAATTCCAGAAAGCTATGTGACTTCAAGTAAGAGTTATATTCAGGATGAGGCGCCTAGCCGTCTAATGGAAGCTCACTACCTAGTGGGTTTACTTCCCTGAGGGTTTAATGTGCCTCAGGCATCTGCCTGTGGCCCTTCCCTCAGGGAGGATGTGGACACTGGAAAGGTAATGCAGAGCACTGCCATGAGGGGAGCCTAGGCACGTCTCAGTCATGTCTCCCTCAAGAGGTGGGGAGAATCAGGGCGAGAGGCTAAAGACCATGTCTCTAGAATGGTCACCTGGGATCTGCCTCCCTACCCCTGGACAGCTCTGGGGAACAGGTCAGGACTTTCTGATTTCTCTCTGCCCTGAACCAGGGCCTCAGAAAGAAATCCCACACAGGCTCCACCCTCTCTCTATTCAAGCTGACGCACTGACGCTAGGATAGAAGGAAAAGGTTGGGGCACCTGGGTGGCTCAGTGCTAAGCATCTGCCTTTGGCTTGGGTCATGATCCTGGGGTCCTAGGATCGGGTCCTGCATTGAGCTTTCCATGGGGAATTTGTTTTTCCCTCTGTGTCTCTCATGAATAAATAAATAAAATCTTTTAAAAAAAGAAAGGACCAGCTTAAGAGCTATTAACCTCTGCCCATGGAGTGAAAATACATAACTGAGAGTGAACACTGCAATGTCAGTCCTGTGTAAACATCATGAAAACACACTTTACGGCAGGGTAATACCTAAGGGTGATGGGGTATACTATATTTAAATTTGCTATTGAGAATGATTCAGTATGCTTTGAATTCTGGTATCAAATGATGGAAACCCAACTTTCTTTAAAAATAAACATTTCCGGGATGCCTGGGTGGCTCAGCAGTTGAGCGTCTGCCTTTGGCTCAGGGCGTGATCCCGGAGTCCCAGAATCAAGTCCCACATCGGGCTCCCTGCGAGGAGTCTGCTTCTCCCTCTGCCTACGTTTCTGCCTCTCTCCCTCTCTGTGTCTCTCATGAATAAGTAAATAAAATCTTAACAAAATAAACAAAATAAACATTTTCATTTAAACTTTACGGTATAATAACCTGTATGCTCACACTAAAAAGAGAGACACTTTTCAGATTACAGCATACAGAATGTTTTCTATTAAAAGCTTCACTTTATATTTACTATTAATTATGTACAAGCATATTTACTTCATTTTTGTAAATGGATGGCAGCAATAAATGACACTGTGGTTCCTAAGTAAATGCCAAGTAAAGGTAGTCCACATTGGGGCCCTAACCTTGAAATGGCTAATGATAAATTACTGAAAAACACAGCATTAACATATGCCCTTTTACAGCAAATAAAGCCAACCACAACTAAAAGGGGATTTACTTTTTGTTTTCATTTATGAGGCCATCAGTTCATCTCTCTCTCTCTCTCTCTCTCTCTCTCTCACACACACACACACACACACACACACACACAACCTAAGATTCTCACAGCATTTCAAGTTAGCATCATGCCTGCCGGGATACCCTGCGTGAACACCAAGATGATGCTCTTCTGTCACACAGAGTCTAGAACACACAGGGTTGCTTTTCCAGTCGTGGTGGTAGATTAATTTTATTCCATCCACAGTGCATCCTAGTGCATTTGTGACCAAGAACATACATTTGCAAAATGGCTGGGTAAGATGTCAAATGCCTATTTAGGTTATGGAGTAAGCAAACGGAAGTGAACCAAATTAACCAGACAGACATCATGGTGGGAAGTGAAGGTGGATTCCTACTTCAATAAAGATGATATCAAAGATTTCCTTCAACAAAGCTGCTGTGTATGTTGGTAGACCCAGAGAGAAAGCATTCTTTTTCTTTGTAGAAGGCTTCTTTTGGAAGGGACAGAGGCACTCTACCAGTATTGAGAAAATATGGACGTTCCTTACTCCAAAGAATAGTAAGAGGTTATCAGTGATCCTGAAAATTGGCACAAAGTCTATAAAGTTTTAAATCAAGAGAACTTAAAGAATCAGGGAAAGTACTGTGGATAAGCTTCCAATCCAGGCTAGTCCTTGAAGGTTGGGCAGGGCTGTCAGGTATTTGTCATTTTTTTCTCAACTTCAAACTCACCCATCTACATTCCACTCTCGATGCTTGTGATGCAAGATGCTTGTGATGCAACGCTGCAAGCTACATTTCCTGGATTCCTTTGCCAGTGGGCTTTTGTCAGATTCTGTAAATAGGGGCATTTAGGGGAGGCTTGGAATGCCAAAGAAGAGGATGGAAATGTCCTCATTCCTGTCTGCTTGCTGCTCCTGTCAGCACAGTGCTAGGAATGGAAATACCCAAGGAATGGTTCTTTGTCAAAGAGGCAGCTTTGTTTCCAGCCTCTGGCTTCTCCTGGAACTGCCAGGACCAGTTTATCTCGCCCCTCTAAGGAACCTATAGCAACCAGATCTTCAAGCAAGGAAGGCAGAGAAGGGAAAAGGTCAGAGAAACATCAGATTTGGGAGCTCACCTTCAGTGCTGTCTGAATCTATCTAGATGACCCTCTCCAAGTGCCAAGATAGATCCAATGTCTTCCCAATCAATGCTATCACTTTCACATAAAAGATGTGAAGAGTGTGAGCTTAGTTGCAGTTCTGCAACTTGTTGTAATTCTATAAGACTTTGGATTTGATTTTCCACAAGCCAGCTCTACCGCTTCAAGGCAAAATAGTAACAACAGTGGCGACAGCAACAAACCTTTTTTTAGGCCAACATACAAATTCTCTGAGTTTTGGAACATATCCTGAGCTTGTGATTTTCTCTAAGTTCCCAACCATTTGGTCTCATAGTCTTTGTTATCAACACAGGTGAATATGGCAAGGACATGAATAACCAAGGCACTGGCTTTATTAGATGCTTCTTCACAGTCCATCACAGTAAATATTCCTCTAAGATTTCTCTGAAGGATCTTGAACCATCTAATAGGATGACGGTCAGCTGGGATAAAATAAATATATCTATCTCCCAGGGATTATTGGCTCTGATTTGAAATTGACTCATGGTATCCAAAATGCCTTTCCTGTCCATCATATTTCTAACAGCATGCCCATCCACAGATGTATATAATGCCTAGTCACTGTATGGTGCTCACACACATTGCTTCTGAATAGTGAACTCAGTCATTATAAAGGACATACAGTAATGTACTTTGACTTTTTTCATATCATCCAGAAGCAGCTGGCCTGTTGGAATGGTGATCAGCCCAGCAATGCCTTAGTTGTGGTACCAGTTGTTGACAACATTCAGAAAGGCACAGTCACTGAGGGAACTCTGACAGGTGCTCTGAACTAATAAGCAATGTATGGTGCCATTTTTCTCACAGTCAAAAAATACACATACAGAATAAAGAGGCGGCAGTGGGAGTGGCTACCATCACTATTGCACCTGACAACCCACTGATAACATGTTTGATTTACATAGTCTCAATATGGCCTCTGTTCATTCAGATGTCTTATTATCCAAGAGTGCAGGGGTACTCTGCATAGAGGTATAAAAAAATAGTTCCTTTTACTAAAAGCTGAGAATAGAAAGGAATATACAAGTAGCTCTGAAATGTGTAAAAGATGAAAAAAATCTGGGCAGCCCCAGTGGCTCAGTGGTTTAGCTCCTGTCTTCAGCCCAGGACGTGACCCTGGAGACCCGGGATGGAGTCCCACCTTGGGCTCCCTACATGGAGCCTGCTTCTCTCTCTCTCTCTCTCTCTCTCTTTCTCTCTCTCTCTCATGAATAAATAAAATAAAATAAAAAAGATGAAAAAGTCTTATTCATAAGGGGAACTAATTAAAAATATACTGGCAGACCATCTTTTACCCATCAAACTGACAAAGTCCAAAAAGTCTGATAAACTAAATTGATGGGGATTTACAGAAATAGGCATGGCCATGCATTGTAAGTTTAAAAAAAAAAAAAAAAGGCCATTTCCTGGCCATTTCCTCAAATGCTGAACAGAGAAAAAAGAGGGATACTGGTTGGCTGGAGTATCATCTCAATTACTATGAGAAAACTGGGTTGCTACTATACAATGGTGACAGGGAGAAATGGGTATGATATAGAAGGGATTCCTATGTCACTTCTTAGTATCTCCATATCTAAGACTAAAAGTTAATGAGAAACTATGGCAACCTAATAAAGATTTCTGTGTTTAGAGCCATGAGGGAAGAAAATTTGGGTCACCATATAAATTTTTTATATGGGGAAAAGGTAACACAAGATGGGTTATAGAAAAGACACATTATAAAAAAATCTAAACTCTCATTACCAGTTACAGAACTAAGAACTGTATCAATTAGGTATATTTTTCTCCTTTCTTCCTCCTTCCTTCCTTCTCTCCCTTCTTTCCTTCCTTCTTCCCCCCCCCTCTCTCTCTATGTGTGTGTGTGTGTATATATATACCTATATGTGTATATATATACATGTATGTATACATATATATACACAAATACAGATACCCATACATATATATACACACATACAATATATGTGATATGTATACACACATACAATATGTGTGTATATAGAGACTATATATACATATTATATAGTATAATAGATATGTATATATGTATATACATATGTATACATATATAGTTTATATATATGTGTAATTTATATATATACGTATACACATACATAAATGTACCCATACACACACACACACACACACACACACACACACATATATCTGTGTGTGCAGTGACAACTTTTTTCCCCCTTATTTCTTCTAGTTACCTTCTGTTTATATCTTTGTGGTTAACTTTATAATTTAATTTATTCTTTAGAAGATAATCCCATGCAATGGAGATTAAACTAGAAAAAGAATTCGTTTCTCTCAGTGATGGACAGCATGATTATTGGAACTTGTCTTTCATTTTCAGGGAAGGCTCAGAGAGTCCTAGTATGAGTGATTGTTTCTTGCTGGGTATACAGAGGAAGTATTGGCCATTGTGGAAAAGAAGTTCAAATGCATATGCAGTCTGAGTAGCCATTCAATGTGGATTACTTAACTATTGTCTCTCAACTCCAAATCCACCAGCTATTCTCCATTTTTTTAATGTGTTGGTTGGGTGTTGACATATTAAATGATTCAAGCTCTTTTACCAGCTGGCTTCTTGCTAGATTATGCCAAAAGCAGCCATCACCAAGAGGTTAGAAAACAAGAGGAAGGAAGAGGGCTTCCTTCTTCCTGTTGGATGCTGCTTCTCTCAGCAGCCACATGGCTCTATACCAGCTCTTCTTTCCAGCCTTGAGCTTCTTCTAAATTATGGGGACTAGTCTCATCCTACCCTTTTAGAGATCTGAACCTCAAATCTGAAAGGGCTCCCCGGTGAGCTTCTAGGTTCTGAGAAACCTAATTTCTTTCCGTGTTCTTCTAACACCAAGCGTGGTTGTATCTTCTTCCAGATATCATCTGTCAGTGTGCTAATTCCTCATGTTAAATCCATTCTCTGAAAACCTAGTGGGATTTCTCATCCCCTGGCTGTGAAAGGGATACCGCAGAGTTTAAATCAATGATGTTGGGAGTTCAATGTGACATGCTAAGTACAAGTAATAAAGAATGTAAACTATGAATTAATACAATGGATATTATGCAAGAGAAGTCAATAAATTTGTCACACTGAATTTGAAATACAATTGAGAAAGGGGAAAAAATCAAAGATAAGTCTCAGATTTGAGGCTGAATAAATGGAATATGAGGGTAGAGATTATTGGTGTTGTGATACATATTGAACATGGGATGTTTTGAAGACATCTAAGTGGAAATTTATCACAGGTAAGTTTACATTTTTTTAGGTTCAAGGAAATCTCATAATATTAAAAACAAAGATTTGAGAAATATCTTAAGATCAGTCTATTTCATCTAGGGGAATAGATGAGATCACTAGGGAAGAATGACGAAGAAGGAATAAAATCCCTAAAGAAAGTGTTATAAAATCCCTCCCATAGAAAGGGGAGCCTAAAGATGAGGCAGTGGTCAGCTGTGTCAAACGCCTGAGCAGGAAAGTTAAGCCGACGCCAAGTACAATTATTATAGAAAGTGAGTAACTCTCCAAAATACCACCTTCCAACCAGCCAGCTGTCCTGTGGGAATGTGACACATCATCAGTCCTGACTTAATAAGAATGACACCAACAGTTAGCATACATAGAAACAGGGAGAATGCTGCCAACATCGTGTAGCACATCCCTAAATACAACCCATACAGACTGTTTCCACATGCTTCATACTCTAGACCCGAGAACTCTATGAATAACTGCATGAGTCTGTGGATGGTGCCTCACCTCCAAAGTAGAAAAATAGTTCCACTTACGACTCTCAAGGAAGCAATGCTTTAGATCATTCTTTTTTCAATTCTTCTTCATTGGCATTGCATTTTTTTGCTATTTGGCAACATGTAAATATTATCATTATATCTTCCTTTATTAGTGACAATGCTTCCTCCTCCCCCCCAAAAACAAAAACAAAAACAAAAAACTTAAGCTGAAGGAAATAAAGCACAGCTTCAGATTCAGGAAATCTAATGGGGGTTGGAAGAAAGGATTAAGAAATAATTATCCTCAGCAAAAATTAGGGAAGGGACCAAACACCTAGTCTGCTTGTCCCTCTCCACTCAGCCACTCACAGCTTATCATTTCCACACATAAAAGAAGCAATCATTGAGGAACACCTCTTCCATTTCTGACAATGCACAATGGTCAAAACTGTGAAAGGTCAAATGATGAAACCTGGTATAGCTGATGATTCTCCTCAAGCAGAGCAACACTCATAGTTGAAGATATATGGCAGGCTCACAGTAAGTATTTGTTGAATAAAGGTGCACATAAATGTATGGTGACTGATAGACACCTCTTTTCTAGGTATGTGGCTCCTTTATAATTATAGGATGAATTACTGTATTCAAGACAGAGGTAGAGCATTGTCAGATATAGTGCCTGCTAAGAATAGTCAGAGCCTATCAGATATTGATGACCTGTCATTGCTAGAAATAGTTTCACCTATTAGCAGCAACAGAAGCAGGATGTTGTGGATCATGATATCCAATATATTAGCTTCTTGTATGAAATGCAGACATAAAGTTAATGACCGTAAATATATTTCTGAGCGCTTATTTATCATGTGATGCCATGGAAAGTACAATGGGGGAAAGAGGTAGAAACTGTAGCTTCTGCCAAACAGAAACATCATCTATGCCAACACAGGCTTCTTCCATAGATATACACCTTTCCATTTCTTTAGAGCCAGTATATTATTAAGGTGATTTTTGTTAATTGTATTCATAAGCAAAAATAATACCTATAATTCACTTTGCTTGTGATTCTAGAAGCCGCCTATTTCAGGATGTTAAGAGCCCCCATCCATACCAATATTAGAGAAAGCTTCCATGCTTATACAAAACATCCTAGCTTGGCTGTTACTGCACGCAAGTCAGCTTCTCTGCTGAGTCCTGGTGCACAGGACGTTGTGAGATGCAGCCTGCCATGGCCCCGGAGACCCTGCACACTGTTGCTGAGAGTAATGAGCATCAGGGCTCTGAGCACTCTCTTCCCCAGCTTATTGGGAATGTAGTTTGTAGCGATCAAGCTTGAGGAATGAGGGAACATGCCCACCTCCCTCCCACCCCTGACAAACAGCAGCTTGCTTACTGTAAAAGTGGCAGATTCTCCAAGCTTAAGCTCCTCAGCTGTGAGAAAAAACCTGCAGAGTGGAGTTTCCATCTGGAATCTTCCATATCACCTCCACGGTGATGGGACTTGGGGAGCTAAGGGAGCCAACACAGAGACTCGGACACTCATACCTCCCACTGTGACATGAGTAACTGAGTCTCCTCACATCTTCTGCCAACATCCATGAAACTGCAACACGCTAACTTATTAGCTTGTGTGTCTGGTAAAATCCTAGAGTTGACAAAAGTTTACTGCTGAGAGAAGAAAATGTGAAAAGATAACAACCTATTTGCCAAAAATTTAGGTTTCAATGTCTGTCTTCTTATCCTCATTCTGAACTAGGAAGAGTATCCAATGCCTATCTTTGTTTGTGTCCATACTATCCGGGCTTTTCTTATCAGTATTTGCCAATTCTTGGACGATTACTCAGAGGTGTTTGTTTGTTTGTTTGTTTGTTTGTTTTAACATGGAATGATATATAAATGTAATAAAATTCATTGTTTTAAAAAGTCAAAGATTTTTACTTCTCCTTCAATGACTGCTGCCTGAGATCCATTTAATTAGCTTAGATCAACCTTAGAACTCTCCTTCACTTAATTAATCCTTATTTAGAAAATGATCACATTGTATGACAAATGCTACCATGGTTCATTTTGAAATAGTAAAATCACATGTTAAATGTGATATCATCAGTGTGAAGTAGTAGTTCACTGACTTAGTAATTTTATAATGCCTGATACTCAATTCTTTTAATTCTTATCAATAATATGAAAGGTTTTGACCATTAAGTAAAAAAGTATACCATGATGAGTCTTGAAGTTTTTTTTCTTTTTGGAATTTGTCACAGACAGCTGAAGCCCTGACCACTGCTACTTGCTTCCACAGCCCTTTATTCCAGAGTCCATATGTCCTGAATATGATGTTTGTCACCACAATGGAAAAGTTGAGATTCACTAAAGAAGGTGAAATATGGTGGCATTGTGTTATTTGGGTGTTTTGAAAATGTTTCAGAAAGTGGGATCCATCTGTCTGTCTAATAAATATTTTCACACATCTTCTGACTAGAGAATTAAATAAATACAAAGTTTTAACAAGATAAATTAGCATCTTTTCATTATTAAAGCAAATTTGCATTCAGAAACTTAGGGGTTATATATTTTTTAATGATTTTATTTATTTATTTGACAGAGAGAGAGAGAGAGAGCACAAGCTGGGAGACTGGGACAGGGAGAAGCAGGAGCCGGATGCAGGGCTCGATCCCAGGACCCTGGGATCGTGACCCAAGCCAAAGGTGGACCCTTAACTGACTGAGCCACCCAAGTGCCCTAGAAAGTTAGTAGCTATAAATGTTACAATTACCTTGTTTGAAAGTAAGCTGTTTTACAGAAATATCAAAATATCAAAACTGTTTTCATAGTTAAACCTCTGATAGTCCTGGTTTCAGACTGTCCCTAGTAAACAATTATGAAAGATATACCTTGTTTATTCTGACCAAACCAGATGCAATTACAAAACAAGACTAAGATTAGTTGTGATAATTTACTATTAAAAAACATAATCTATACCCAACAGACATAATTAATAGAACTAGTAATTATATAATTAATAGATAATACTAGTAGAAATAATGTCTTTAAAATTTTAATATTCTAAAAGAATTCTCATAGCTCTGACCCTGGGGGTACATCTTAGCTTCTTGCCTCCTACATTCTGATTCATGCAATATAAAACAAAACTAAACAAAATCTTTTGGGTAGATTACAACATTTAATTTAATTTAATTTAACTGACATCTACTGAGCTTTTGTTATTTCCCAGACACTGTACTAGGCATTGAAGATTCAAAGTATAAAATAGACCCAATGCCCGTTCTAGTGGTAGCTGCAATCTATTAGAATAAAGAACAAATGGGCATGGAAGTAAAGAATCACTGAAATCACTTTGATGTAGCTCATCAAATACTAATGCTTCCATATACCTAGTAGTCCTATAACCGTGTAGAGTCAAGGACTTTCTTTTTCAAGGTTTCTGTGGCATTCTGAAAAACTTTTATTCACAAATAAGTTCCAATCCACTTTTAATTGTAGGCAAGCTAGCTACCAAATTTATCTTTCTCTTGAGCTTTTTTTAGTATGTATTCATGGCCTACTTTGAGTTAAAACTTGCATTTCTCTGGGTCAATCAAGAAATACCTCTTTTACATGCTCCACTGTCTATTCCCCAACATTCTTCTTATTGAATTTAATTTATCTCTCTGGTTTCTTCTAGGAAGGATGAGCACTCCTTAATCTAGTATTTTCTCCATACTACATTTCAAACTTTGCTATGTTTCCTTACTGAACCATACTTCACAATAATTCAGTCAGATGCAATTTTTTTTTTCTAAAACACACTTTGACATAATATGCTTAATAACTGAGATTGAGACCAGATATTATTTGCATCACTTTTGGTGTCATGTTCAGTCAGAAGCTCCTAGCGCTTTTTCTTTTTCAATTATTCACTTCTAAAAGCATTAAAAGGGTTACTTGGTTAAAGCTTGAAGGATTTCAAGGCAAATGTTGAAATAACTGTCAGATAATATCAGTGTACTTTGCAACAAAATCAATTCTACATGTTCATGCTCAATTGCAAAGGCAGGACATCTGCACTTTGACTACCTGCCCGGCACACTCCATGCCAATGATTTTTCTCACACTTACGGCACTTCGTCGTGCCTGTTACACAAAATGTGTCACTCTACCAACTCAGTTGTTACTTTTAAAATGTGACCCATTTCTGAGCACCTGGTAGCTCAGTCAGTTAAGCAGTCAATTCTTGATTTTGGCTCAGGTCACGATCTCAGGGATTGAGCCCTCTGTTAGGTTCCACACTTAGCCAGGGAATCTGCTTATGGATTCTCTCTCCCTCTCCCCCATTTCCCCCCACTCTTCTGCTCATTCTTTCTCTCTCTCAAATAAATAAATCTTTAAAAAAATAAAGTGTGACCCATTTGATTACTGCTTAGGAGAGATGAGTTGAAGAGTAAGAAAAATGAGTTTAAAAATGCAAATCAGGGGTAATTTAGACTCAAAGCTTCTGAAATCTGTGGACAAACCAACATTCCTCTTCTTCTTTCCTTATGCTACCCTAGAAGTCATGAAAGTGAGCAACAAGGAGCACAGCTTCACACGCTAGGAATGGCCAGGTAAAGCCACAGAAAGTGCAGCAGTGAATGAAACCAAATGCATCCACAACTTAACTAGAAATTATAACAACTTTTTGACTGCCTGGTATGTTGAATAAATCATTGTATTTTTAACTATTTCGCTAAATAAAAAGGCAGACTGAGAGAATTGTTTCAGCCACATATATTCCATAGTCCTAGATAGGTAACTTCACTGGCATAGTTATAGACCATTAAAATATAGTTTGTAAAGCTCAACTTGCCACAGGAGGATCCCTCCCGACTTTTCTCTCTTTTTCACTGCAGTTTCTCTCTCACTATCTGTGCCCTAGCTCTGTGGCAGAATTATTTCAAGTCCTTGAAAACTCTTATGTCCTTTCTCATCTCTTCATACTGTTTCTTGTTGCATGGGATATGACTTCTCTACTCCAGCCCTCCTTTGCTTGAAGTCTTACTCAAAGTGAAATGTCTCATTACCAGGGAGACTTCCAATTACCAAAACTCCTGTGCACCCTCCTGCTTTGAACTGTTCCAGAACGCTTTATTTTCTGTCACTGAGCTTTATTGCATTACTAAGTACCTTCTGTGCCAGAGTGTGAGCTGCACGAGGGCAGGGGCCCTGGCTTCTTAGCTCACAATACTATTATCAGCACCTTCTACACAATGCCCTGCACACGGTAGGAGATTATAGATAGAGCATATTATATACAATATATACTGCATATATACATACATACATATATATGTGTATATACTTTTATAACCATATATAAAAGCAAAAATCTAAAGTGAATGAGAAGATGATAATGTCATCCTAGCATTTTGCTGAAATAGTTCTTTTTAAAAAATTTTTTAAAAGATTTTATTTTTTCATAAGAGATAGAGACAGAGACAGAGAGAGAAGCAGGCTCCATGCAAGGAGCCCCATGTGGGACTCAATCCTGGGACTCCAGGATCACGCCCTGGGCCAAAGGTGGCGCTAAACCGCTGAGCCACACAGGGATCCCCCTGAAATAGTTCTTTTATTTGTTTTGCAAGTGTTTGCATGGTTTTATTGGTTATGATTTTATTTACTTATTCATGAGAGTCACAGAGAGAGAGGCAGAGACAGAGGAGGGAGAAGCAGGCTCCCTGCGCAGAGTCTGATGCGGGACTCAATCCCGGGACCCTGGGATCAAGATCTGAGCCGAAGGCAGATGCTCAACCATTGAGCCACCCAAGCATCCCAGCATGTGCTTATGTTTTCAGGAGACCACAGCCCGGAGATATCCTATATTTCACTATGATAATGCATCAAAGTTATGGATTTTCATGGTATGAGGACAAAATGTAGATCACAATAGTTGGCAAAAAGAGAATTCTGGGGAAAGCAGCCATCAAGAGCATAATCTAAGCCACAGCGCCAACTGACTGTATAATCTCAGTTTACTGAAGGTCAGACAGCAAATCACACACTGCTTTTTCAGTTGTATATTTAAGCTAGAAATGTCCTAATGAGCAGCTGTCCTGATAAAACTTTTCAAAGACAATTAACTGAAATCCCTTTCAAACGGTCTCCAGTTAACTTAAAAGTTAAATGGATGCTTTATAATGCATATTCAAATAATGTTTAACTTTTCCAGAACCATTGGAAGGGCAATATTATATAGTGGCGGATCAAAGACTTTTATAAAACTAACAAACTAGAGGCTACATAAAGTCTCAAAAGTAACAATACTTGATCACATATTATTAGAATTCACTTGGCTTTCTATTACTTGCCTCAACATCATTAATTCATCTAAGGTTTGTTAAAATTAGCTTTAACTTTATTTATAATTGATCATATTTTGTCAGAATCTGTAAAGAATATTTTGGATAGTATTAGAGAAAGTAATAAAACCACAATTATTTTAAATACAGATGCAAATCCAGATGGGTGCTTACAACTGGCAATAATGTATATTTGCTAAACTACTGTAATCTTAATATTTTTATATTGCTAACATGTGTAATGCAGAACTGAGATATAGCCAGAAGAATGGAGAAATATGCATTAAATAAGCACCTCCAGTTTTTCTTCTAGAGGTGTATATTCCATACTTATCACCCAGGGAAAATAGTAAATAGAACAAGTAAATAGAAGAAGAATAAAACGTGGTATGTTTCCTGCTGTACCAAGCGGAATGTGAATATGCCATTTTATTAGTGCAGAGCATTCTAATGTTATTTGGTAAAATAAACATAACAGCATTAATTTTATTTTTAATTATTTAATAGTTTCATACTAAACTAAACTTTTCCTGGTGTGATGACTGATTTGGAAAACTTAATAAAATTAATTCTAATTTTGTTATAAATGTTACTTAAAATAATGTATAATGAATGGCTCAAATTATAGAGTAAATAATAAATGCAAAACTGTTTTTTTTTTGGTAACATTTGGGAATGGAGCTTTCCTTTCTGTATTATTTACATTAAAGATAAAACAGCTAGATTATAGAGTTGTACACACACACACCCCAAGAAACAATACTGACAGATTAGAAAAGGCAAGAAATTACTTTTATGGTTTCCAGAAGTGTCAAAATTGAGGAGAACCAAACCTGCCTCCCAATTGTTTCAGGAAATATTTTATTTATTTATTTATTTATTTATTTATTTATTTATTTATTAATTAATTTATGATAGTCACACAGAGAGAGAGAGAGAGAGAGAGAGAGGCAGAGACATAGGCAGAGGGAGAAAAAGGCTCCATGCACCGGGAGCCTGATGTGGGATTCGATCCCGGGTCTCCAGGATCGCGCCCTGGGCCAAAGGCAGGTGCTAAACCACTGTGCCACCCAGGGATCCCAATATTTTATTTTTTAAAAGATTTATTTTATTTATTTATTTTAGAGAGAGAGTGAGAGTTTGAGAGCACACACATTTGAATGAGGGGAGGGGCAGAGAAAGAAAGAGAGAGAATCTCAAGCAGACTTCCCATTGAGCAAGAAGCCCAAACCGGGGCTGGATCCCAGGTCCCTGAGATTATGACCTGAACTGAAATCATGACCATCAGATGCTCAACTGACCGAGCCACCCAGACACCCCTTTAGGAATTAATTTAAGAACATAACAAGTCTCTAAAACTAGGCTCTATCTTATCAAGTAGCCTCTATCCACACAGAAGTGGTCCCTGTGACCTCACAATACAGAAAGCTTCCACTTTCCCAGGCTCTCTCCACTTCCCCTCTGCCACACTGTCCCACAAAATGCAGTAACTCTAACCTCATAAATTCTTTTGCTTCATAATACTGTTATCTAAATATAAATATCTTGTTTTTTTTTAATAACTTGTTCTTTTGGTCAATTAATCTAGTTCACTGCCCAACAGAAGCTTTCAATTTTTAGAGGTCAAAAAATTCTGTGAGAATATGATAAGATCAAATTTCTTTACAGAAAAAAAATGTACATATATACATGCACATAATTTTGTGCATCATTTCAAAGCCGTTGCAGCCTAGGCCCAGGACTGACAGTGAATGAGTGTGCTTTGGCATGGTCAGAATGTCAGTTATGGCCAAGGTCCATTCTGATAGGCTATGGTGCCCATTCTGATTGCCCATGACAAACCAGTTGATACATGTGCTGAATGACATCCCTGCCTGAAAACATGGATCCTGACCTGAATAGCAATGGTGTAAAATAACGGCACTGCCCACCTTTGGTTACTATACCATCATTCAAGGAAGCCACATGGCACATACTGAATAGAATTCAAACTTTGTAACCAGGAAAATTAAAATTGAAATCCTGGATTTACCACTGGGCTCACTGTGTGATATAAAGACATTTATTTACCTTCCTGAACTTAAATTTTTCCATCTGTGAAATGAAGATGATAATATTTTTGTGATAGGGTTCTATAAAATATCAAATGAAAGCCATCTTTAAGTGTTTAGGTTAGAGTGGATCCTCACTAAATAGATGATGGTGATGATGATGGTAACAATGGTTATACTGAACTGTTTATCATTTAGATAACCTTCTTAACAGTCTAAACAGTCTCAAAATCTACCACCTCACTAAAATCATAGCTTTGTGACATGTTGTGACAGTTGTCATAACCATGGTAAATTCTGTCTTGAACTTGGACCTTTTGAGAAACTTCTACAGGTTCAACTCAACAATCATTTATTGGTAATGCATGGAGTACGAGGCACTATATACACGGGAACTTTATGAACAACACATTATCACATGCTGTAAGCCAATACAGAGGAGCAACAACCTCAGATGAGAAAGATAACACATTTACAAAGCAAATAACATCTAAAATACCAACCAGAATATACAGAAATGCAATAATGGCCAAGTGAATTTTAGCAGTATAAATGTTCTTGCTTTCACATTGTTTCATAGCAAACATTTCTAGGCTTCTGTAAAAATGTGGTGTATGATGAAAAGCAACATTTATTATCTTAGCTTATATTAGTAACTCAATTTCCCTTAGGAGTGCTATAGATGTGTAAGGGGATTGGAACTGAATTAACAAAGCTATTTGGGTAACAGCTGAAATAAGATCCAAGAATGAAATAATGCATCTATAAATCTTTCTCTGTGTCTATAAATTCTGCAGTCCCTTGGGCTACTTTCTTGGTACCTGGAGGGCAAAGTGATTATTTTAATTTTAAAAAGCTAGTAGGTACAAATGTATGCTGTGATTTAGAGATAAGACTTAAATTTTTCTGAAAATATTTAATGTATTTTACATGTGAAAATACAAGATTTTTTTTTGCACTGCTGATCTTCCAACAATGACCTAAATAAAGATGAAGGATAATCTTAAAGTATCTGTTATTTCATCCATACATCCAGTAGATATTGGGGAGAACCTATTATCTACAGGTGCCTGTTTGGGGTGGAGTTGGCAAGGATGCTTGAGCCATAATCTCTTACTTCAGCGACACCATAGACCAGCTGGATAGCAAAAAATGTAGGCCAACATCTCTGATGGTTGTAATGAGATAACTGATGACAAACGATAACATGCTATGACAGCTCATGGGATAAAACACTATAAGAAACTGGATTTGTTTATCAAAGACCTAGATTTGAGCTAAGCCTTGAAGATGAGAAGTGGACATATAGAAGGGGAAAGAATACCTTATGTAGTGGTACTGCTAAGAGGTAACTGAGTAAACCAGTGAAGACTGGAAAGGCAGGATGGTGGTAGACTGCAGAGCTTATATGCCAGGTCATGAAGACTGGCTTCAAGAGTCAAAACACAGGTACCCCTGAGGGGAGAGACCCCAATTTACACACCTAACACCCCCAGTGTCCATGGTGCCTGATACATAATAGATACTAAATAAGAATATGATGAATAAAATGACCAGAGACTTACCTCAAAATTTCAATAAAGTGGATAAAAGTGGCACCAAAGTATCCTATAAACTACTTTACATTTAGATCCTCTTCCTAATAACCTACAAGACGTGGATAAGAATGTTATCTTGTCTAAGATACAATTTTCTATCTGAAAGATACAATAGGTATCTTATTTAACAAGATTTTTGTGAGGTATTTTTAATGAACACTGAGGGCATGCAGTAATAATGAGATTGTGAGTAGTGCAAAAGAGTGTGGCATTTACTAAGTTACTCAAACATGGTTAATAGTTAGCTAATGTGTCAACTTGATTACTTTTATATGTCAGTGTGACTGGGCCAACGGATGTCCAGATTAAACATCATTCTAGTATATCTGTGGGGTGTTTCTGTATGATATCATTGTTTGAATCTGTAGACTTGGTGAAGCAGGTTGTCCCTCCTCCAATGGGATAGGCATCACAAAACCCTTGATTGTGATTTTACCTGAATAGAACAACAAGGTGGAGGAAGGAGGAATTCACCCTTTCTACTTCCTACCTGCATGTGGAGCTGGGACATTGGTTTTCTGCCCTTGAACTGGGATTTACACCATCAGCTCCCTTGGTTCTCAGGCCTTTAGATTCAAACTAGAATTGCACCACTGGATTTTCTGGATCTCCAGCTTTCAGATGGCAGATCCTAGGACTTCTCAGTCTCCATAATCACAGAAACCAAGTCCTCATAACACACCTCTTCACACACACACACACACACACACACACACACACACACACACACACACCTCCCTATTGGTTCTGTTTCTCTGGAGAACCCTGACTAATACCCCAAACAAGAGTCAATGACAATGGAAAATGGGGAGGTAGGGATTGATATGATAGATGGTTCTAAATTAAGGATCATAGGACTGGATATAGTAGGCAAGGGCTAGGGCATCTCTGCCTCCGATACCATGGACAAAATGAAGTGCCATGGGCAAAAACAAAACAGAACAGTGAATGGTATGTTAAAAAGCGTGGTCAGGGAAATTGTGTCGAAGTAGATGACAGTTGAGATGAATGTATGAAAGCATTCCAGGAAGAAAGAACAAAAAGTGCAAAGGCCATGATGCAGAAAACCAGTCACAGTGATCAAAGAATGATCTAGAAGCCTATTTGGCTGGAACACTATGAGAGAGTGGAGGGTGATAGAACACATGCTAGGAGAGAGAGCTGCAGGTCACATCAGTAAAGTGCCATGGGTCATACCTAATTAGGACTTTGAATTCTATTTTCTTTTTTTTTTTTAATATTTTTATTTGTTTATTTATGAGACACTGAGAGAGAGGCAGAGACACAGGCAGAGGGAGAAGCAGGCTCCATGCAGGGAGCCTGACATGGGACTCGATCCCAGGTCTCCAGGATCATGCCCTGAGCTGAAGGTGGCACTAAACCTCTTAGCCACCTGGGCTGCCCTGAATTCTATTTTCAATGTGATGAGCAGGCATTTTGTTTTATACATATGAGACATGGTTTTAGAAGGATCACTCTGGTTGCTTGTTTGAAGAATAAGCTGAGGAAATTTCAGGAGTAGAAAGAGACCAGTTAGGAGACCACTGCATCAAGAGTATCAGGGATGATTGTGATTTTTGCCTAGAGGGTACAGGTGAGGCTGGGGGAAGTGACCGGATTCACTTTGAGAGAGGACCGACAAAGCTTGCAGATGATGAGATGAGATTATGTAAATGAGACAGGAGGAGACGTGATTCCAAGATGTTAGAGACTACTGAGTGAATAGCAGCATTGTACACTGTGGTAATGGCCTCTTGTGGAAAAGGCAGGTTGGCAAGAATACTTAGAGTTTTGTTTTGGACAGGTGATAGTTGAGATGCCTTCTGCCTATCCTACCATGTGTCCAGAGGACAGATGAATATGTAAAGTCAGAGTCAGGGACAGAGAGAGTCAGAGCTGGAGATGGCAATTTTGCAGTCATCAATGTATAGTGGTATATAAAGACATGGGTCTGGATGACATTTCTTAAAAACAGGCAACAATAGGCAAAAATCTCTAAGACTGGAACCTGATAGTTTCAAGGTCAAAACGATGAGGGGAGGTCAGCAGGGACAAGTGAAGTGCAGTGGCTCATGAGATAGGGGGACATCAGAAGACTTGGTGTTCCAGAAGTCACATAAGAAAATAGCTCTTGGGATCCCTGGGTGGCGCAGCGGTTTAGCGCCTGCCTTTGGCCCAGGGCGCGATCCTGGAGACCCGGGATTGAATCCCACGTCGGGCTCCCGGTGCATGGAGCCTGCTTCTCCCTCTGCCTATGTCTCTGCCTCTCTCTCTCTCTCTCTGTGTGTGACTATAATAAATAAATAAAAATTAAAAAAAAAAAAGAAAATAGCTCTTACATCTGGGGACATGAGTTTCATTGGAGGCCTTGACAACAGCAGTAGGAGTGAAAGTCTGACTAGAATGGGAGGCAAAGAAAGAGACAGTGATTCTAGATAGTTTTCACAGTTTTAGTTTCCTAGGAAAGGGAGAGATCAGGTGGTAGATGATCAGTGTGAACAAATCATAGAAAATTATTTACTAAAGTAATATGTAGCTTGGGAGATATGATGGCAAGCAAGTTCATGTGCTGATGGAAAGGATCCAGTGTAGGTTATCCTATTGAATAATTACAAAAGCCTATAAGGTAGGTATTATCATCATTTTACATGTAGAGAAAAAAAAAAAGAGTTTGCAAGGGAAACAGGCTTGCCAGAGACAGCATAGGGATTGGCAGTGCTGAAAAAGAATGCCAACTCCACTGAATTCTAAGGAGGAAATTCGGTCTGTTGGAACAAGCATACACAATGACCATAAACTTATTTTTACCTCATGCCTAAATCAGGCCAGATTAGATTTCAAATAGCAAAGGGAATACTAGAATTTGAATTAAGGGCAAGATCTCCAAACCACTCATTAGTTCAATAGCATAATATTTTGTTTGTTTTAAAATACACAGATTGGCGAGAGCTTCAAGCATTGACCAGCTTCATGCACAGGACCCTTCAGTGTCAGGTGGGTGGCCTGAAATTTCAGAAGACAGAGTAGAGTGATTGGACCGAGACACCTCAAAAACATGCAATTCATTTAACTAGGATGTCTGAGGAGGAATAAACGAAGGTAGAAAAAAGTTGAAAAATCTTGGACGAGCTAGTTAAAGGCTTTGAAGCAGAGTTAGGATTTGGACCTGCTTCTTTTTAGAGTGAAAGCAACTGTGAGATCAAAGCCATAGGTAAAAGGAAAGGTTGACAGCAGCATTGAGAATTGATTGGAAAAAGTTTTTGATGGAGGCAGAGAGTGCCAGAAAGAAAGAGTAGATGTCCGCTCCTTCTGCTGGTAAGTAATTACAATACTGATCCTCTGGTAGTACTGCTGACATGAAAGATTCAAGGCGTATTCCAACAGAGCTGCTTCCACGTGCAAAAAATTCTTAGTTTTAATAAGAAAATGTTCATCCTGAAATTATGACAACTCAATTATTGCCACTACCCATACTAAGAAGTACCTGTGTGTGATTATGACAAAAATGTAGTGTCAACTAACACAAACAACTCGCAATGCATCCTACCTTACTAATGCCACGTTGCTAGCATTGCATTTTGCATAAAGAAAATCTATCTACTTTTTGAAGTAGATTATACTTTTAGCAATAACAAAAATGTATTGACATAAGATGCCAGAATGATTTTTACTTTTATTACAAATTGGTTGTCCTAATTTAAAAAAATCAATCTAGGCTCTGTGAAATCAAATGGTAAGTTAGATCCCAGCTATTAGGAGAGTTAGAAGGGGCACACTTTAACTATTAAACTAATGTATATTTATGCCCACAGACTGAGACAATAAAAAGAACAAAAAATACTTTTTAATAATAATAAAGATCCTTTTAAAATAATTCATTGAGGGGATGCCTGGGTAGCTCAGTGGCTGAGCATCTGCCTTTGGCTCAGGGCATGATCCCGGGATCCTTGGATCAGTTTCCGCATCGGGCTCCCTGCAGGGAGCCTATTTCTCCCTCTCCCTATATCTCTGCTTTTCTCTGTGTGTCTCTCATGAATAAATAAATAAAATATTTTTAAAAAATAAAATAAAATAATTCACTGAGGTTCAAAGTTTAAAAAAACAAAATCAGAGCTGGAGCCTTTCCTTAACAAAGGCTTCCAGAGTCCTGAGAATGTCTCTCCTCCTACCCCGACTCTTGTCCCTCTGCCATGCTGGATGTGCCTCACTGAGCATTGTGGCTGGAGATGTGGAGGCATCAGCAACAGGGCTGTTGGGAGAAGGTGTCAGGCAGAAGTAATGGAGTGGCAGCAGAAGGAGGATGACCAGGCACCTTTGCTGGCATCACTGATCACAAACAAAAGAGATTCTTTGGAACACAAAAACAATCTATTTGAGGATAAAATTAAAACTCTCATTAGGATCAACTAAGACAAGTCACAAAATGGGAGGTAATATATTCACATTCCTCAAAATCATTCAAATTCCAACTGCTATATCAAAACCTGAGTCAGATGGAGCTCCTCCCTGAAGCCTTGTCCAATCCCCAAAGCTGTCCACCTTCAGTTCCAAATCTCCACAATATCTGGTATATATGTCTCAGGAAAGAAACATATTCTACTTTCTGTTACAACTTGACTTGTTCTTGCCTGATTCCCTCAACTAATCTTTATTTTTTTTTTCAACTAATCTTTACACTGTATGTGGGAAAGACTAAAATGTGACCCCAAATAGCTTCAAGTAGATAAAGAAAATTTGCTTAGCAAATAGCATTCTGAGTAGGTGATTGCCACTAAGAGAGGTTGCTATCTTCCAGATGATGAAAACATAATTAAACTATTCCAAATACATGTTAACATATCATTGTATATTACATATGTTATATAATTATGTGATATCTAGTATTATACTCAGGATGTAAGGATGCAGACAAAACCTCTACTTTCTGTCTTGAAGGACTCACCTATAAGGATAACTCTATCATTTGGTGCCTGTTATCTGTTCAGATACAACCCAGTAAGTCAGTAATACATTTTTGTAATTATTCAATTTTTTTTTCAATTCTTTTGAATCAACCTCTGAAAGTCCTGGGTTGCTGAATACTGCCTTGTGTAAATGTCAGCTCATTTATTTACTTGTGCAAATACAACAGTTCTAAGCAATATGTTTTTGTTTTTGAGTCATTAGTTATAGGTTTATATTTGGACTCTGGAATTTATCAGCTATGTAATTTGGGGAAGCTAATTAATCCGGGTAAGCTAATTAACCTTCCTAGGGATAAGCTTTCTCATTGGTAAAATGAGGAGTGTACCTCACTGGCCCATTGAGAAGGGACCCAGGATGATGTCTGTGAAGCACTTAAGAAATGAGGCCTCTGTCATCATCACTGTCATCCTTTCTATCATGATCTGATGAATTGCTGGCTTTAGCTTTAACTACAGAAATCCCTAGTGGAAAAATCCCAAGTAATTTAAACACTCATTACTTTAGGGAATGAATTCCAAGTCACAAAGCAAGAACTCAAACAGACTGTTTATAGTTCTTTTCCTGATTGTGAAATATGGAAGAGGCCATCCAGGTACCAACACATAATTTTGAAAGAAAGGAATTAAGTCAACATTTATTTAAATATCTACTGTGTGTGTAAATCGATTACAATTGAAAAATAATTAAATATAATTTTATTAAGCAAGTGGATCCAGAGGAGAGCATGAAAATGGAGAGAAAAGGATTTCTCTCTCAGTGCTTCTTTTTCAATGAGATTTTAGAAGTCATAATTAATCTACTCCAAGAAAAATACAGTAACATGGGTATCAAAGGATAACCTAAGCCCTCAGCTTCAAGCAAGTTATTTATTTATTTTTAAAGATTTTATTTATTTATTCATGAGAGAGAGAGAGAGAGAGGCAGAGACACAGGCAGAGCGAGAAGCAGGCTCCATGTAGGGAGCCCCATGTGGGACTCGATCCTAGGTCTCCAGGATCACAACCTGGGCTGAAGGTGGCACTAAACCACTGAGCCACCCGGGATGCCCGCAAGTTATATTTTTAATGAATGATTTTCTTTTTTTAAAAAAATAAGATTATTTATTTGAGATATATATAAAGAAAGTACACGTGTGTGGGGTGGAAGCCAGCAGAGGGAGAGGGAGAATCTTGGGCAGACTTCTTCGCTGAGTGCAAAACCCCACGTGGGGCTTGATCTCGTGCCCCAAGATCATGACCTGAGCAGAAATCAAGAGTTGGATGCTTAACCAACTGAGCCACCCAGGTGCCCTGAATGATTTTATTTCTAATTAATTTGGAAATCTGACTGAAATATTGTAAGAATATTATTGTGTTGTACAGGCTTTGGAATCAAACAAATCAGGCCAGAATCTCAACTCACCTTTTACCAGATTAATGATCTTGGGAAAGTTACTCAAGTTTTCTCAGGGTCAGCATCCTTATTTACAAAAGAAAGAGGATATGAGTGTCTAAATCATAAAATACTTGTTGGAAAGCATATAAACCAGGTGAAATGCCTAAAACTATACCTGATGCTTTAAATTCCCTACTTGAAGGATTAGCTGCCATGGGCATTGCCAGTTCACTGTAAGCCAGAACCAGTGAGAAACAACTGTTCCTGCCACTGAGCCACAGGGAGTGTAGGACTGTGAAACCAATAAGAAGGAACACAAAGATTTGGCTCAACTCACTGTGCCTGTAGCACTTGAGACCACAGCACAGGGCAGAAAAGCTAAACGAAACCTAGAAATCTCAATACATTGGTGAGATTGGAAGCCAAGTTCAGGGAGGCTAAAATTTGCAGGGCAGAATGTCAGAAGTGAGTTGCACAGACAGATTATCTCAAATCTATGGTGGATTATTCATAGGTACACGTATGTCAGAGGACATTAGTTAAGGTGGAAAAAAATTCTTAGATCCAACCACAGAAAGAATATAAAAAATTTCTAGGTAGTGTTGAAATAACTTTCTAGGGGCACCTGGGTGGCTCAGTTGGTTAAGTTCTCTGTCTTCAGCTCAGTTGGTTAAGTTATCTGTCTTCAGCTCCGTTCATGATCCCAGGGTCCTAGGATCCAGCCCCACATCAGGCTCCTTGCTCAGTGTATAGTCTACTTCTCTCTCTCTCCCTCTTCCTGCTCAAGCTCCCTCTCACTTTCTCTCTCTCAAATAAATAAATAAAATCTTAAAAAAAAAAAGAAAAGAAAAGAAAAAGAAAGAGATGAGCCTAGGCCCATCCTAGGCCCAAGATGGA
Source organism: Canis aureus (assembly GCF_053574225.1). Lineage (NCBI taxonomy): Eukaryota > Metazoa > Chordata > Mammalia > Carnivora > Canidae > Canis > Canis aureus. The sequence goes on from NC_135611.1 coordinate 51,153,274, forward strand.
GCTGCTCTTGCCCTGGTGCCATGTTAGCACACTAAAATCTGGTTAACTTCATTGCCCTTGCAGATACTCCACTGGACCAGAAACAGAGTGTATCCAGTCAAGCCATCCCCAAATGCAAAGGCTGACTGGTAAGCCCCAGCTAATCAGGTATTTTCTATTTGTCTCTTCCTTGTTCCTTATTCTTCATCGTGGAAAAGCTTGTTGCTTCCCACCCTACCTTGTAGTTCTTTGAAAGGAGACTGCTTGCTCCCTGAAGTGTTAAAGTTTGTTTGAAGCACCTAATTGTTTTCTTTAATCATTTTTTAACAGTACCATTTGCTATTAGGCAACCCACTCTAGAGACGAGAAAGTATCTGCAGGCCTACTATGAGTTGTTTCAAGCAAGATGCATCTGCCAGTGCTCTGAATAAATGCTACTAAATAGATATATCCAAACAGAGACATGTCCATTACACTGATGACAGGTTAATGTCATCTTCATTTATTTAAAGTGATTCCTTCATTTATTGAAAGGACGCTACAAACTATTTTCTAAGAAGTGCTGGGTATTTGAATTATTTTAAGTCACTAAGTAATTCTGTGAAAAAAATTAATTCAACAGGATTAGATATTAGAATATAACCATTGTCGTTGCTAATATGATTTTGAACATTCAATTTGGGATTTCGTTTTGATTCAGTTCTTGCTCTGCACAATTCATCACCTTCCTTCTAGCTTTCTGGATAAAATTATAATTTCTAAGGCTAAGAACTACAATTTTCTTTCTAACCTTGTGTTTTCCATGATAATTTAGAAAAAAAAAAAGAAATTGAGAAACATATTATGACAGGTAATCATCTGCAAACACACAACTCTTTCAATGCCTGCCATGTTGAGCTTCGTTTTATAGCATCTGTCTTGGCAATATAAATTGTGCTTGGCTGCAGAGATGTGTGGTGCAGTACAGTGAAAAAAGGGGGAAAAAAACAATCGTGACAACTGAAAAATAAAGCAGTGTGTGTGTGTGTGTGTGTGTGTGTGTGTGTGTAGTTCAGAATAGAGAAGCTCTTTGCTTTTCCAGCTTTCTTTCAAAAAGGAATGGTGTCATTTTGGTTGGTTCCTTGTCTTCTTTCACACAAAACAATGCCACTAGAGGAAACAGACAACAGTCACATCTATGAGGGCTGCCAAACAACCTCAAATCAGTACAAAAGGATCTCCCTTACCAGTTGCACAAAAGAAAGCACTCAGTCTAGCACACACAGATGATGTGTCAGTAATATTTACTATTATAAAAATTGGATTTTTCTAAACAAAAGCCTATTTTACATTAATTTTTTTGAAGTAACAGCACAGGCATGTTGTAAGGTTATATATGAAATTGTGACACTTTTGAAACAAAGGAGTCTGTTCATATTCCTGCAAACTCTTTTATGCAACTTTTCAAAAAATCACTTGAAATACGTGTTAAAAATAAGTTTTAGGAGTTTGTTTTTTTTTAAAGCTAGAGTAGGTACAATATCTAAAACCTTGAAAGTACACATCTGAACCTTCAAAATCAAATCAAATTTATTTAATGTTTTATTTTCCAAAGGGTATTGGTAGCTCTAGTTCAAACTAGTGTGCTTGTCTTAATGTTCAATTAGCATTCAAATTAACCAATTAACCTTTAACACCTTTTGTTTTATTGATTATTTATTTTAGGATATGCCACAAAAAATGAAATAAGTACAACACTTTTAGCCGGGAGGAAATATGTATAAATTGCCTATGGCAATCGATATCAGCAATAGAGAAATTTGAAAAGCACCCAGATGATATAAAAATAAATATATGACATTGCTATATGCTTTATCTTCTATAAATAATGTAGTATATTGTAAGGAAGCAAGGGGAGCCAAAGAAGATCCTACATGGCAGGTTAATATACACAAAGAACAGATGTAAAAAATCTACTGCCAATCACCCCAATAGATGGAAGTATGTATGCTCTTTTTCTATCCAGTGTTGAAAGAGAGTAAATCTACCTAGGATTATGTATGCGTTATCTGGTTTGAAAACAGTACACGAGATGAGAACCATAAATATGCTCTGTAGTGCATCACAGTGAAGCTCTTTTGATTGATTTAAACTGTCGGTTTAAGCAAACACATGGCCACAAATATCAATACATATGTGTAAACTACTTAAATGACTTTAGTTCACAAGTCTCAGATATAAAATTCCAATAAATGAGAAAAGTACAAGGCATGGAAAAAGGAAAGCAATTAGGAGATACACAGAAAAGATGAAAATGTGTGATAAGGGTTGGCAAGGAGGCTAAATGCACAAGCTTAGGTAACGGTGCTGGAGAAACCCAACTGCTAAACCCAACTGCAGGGCAGGACATGCCATGGATAAGAGCAGGGATCTTGTCATCAGACCTCCCAGATGCCACCCTGCCTCCACTCCCTAGAGGAATGGTTGTGGTCAAGTAAGCTAACCCTCTGTGTCTTTGCTCCCTCATCTGAAAACAGTGAGAGTATAGTTCCTTCCCTGTAGGCTTGTTACAAGGACTAAACCAGTTTTCCTGAAAGACTCCAAACTGTGGCGAGAATATGGCAAACACTCTGTGTCTGTTAACTAAATGGCCACTCAACTTCCTCGGCTTTTTCATTTATGCAAAAAGAATAATAACACTGACCCCAAAAGGCAGTTCTGAAGATTCTATTTGTTAGTAGATGTACAGCATTACCCATGGTAACTGGAACAGGGTTAGCTTCCAGTGAATGTGAATGGCTGTAACTACTGTTATTGTAATAAAGGGCTAACATTTAATAAGAACCTATTACGTGTCTGAAAACATTCTAGGCATTGTATACTATTATTAGTTATTTTTCTCACAACCACCACCTTTGAGGTAGATTTTACCATTGTCCCCATTATGCAAATGAGAAACTGGGAAGAGGTAAATAAGCATAATAAATAATCCTAGTCTGAGAAAAGCTACTAGAATACAAAAATTTAGTTATGAACCAAAGCAATAAACAAAATTAATTTTCCTAAGTAATCCTTTAGCCTTTTCTCCCTCAGTTAGTTTCCAATTTTGTGAATGAGTGGTCAAGAGAATGGTTCTAGGAGATGTTCTTTATGTATGTTATATATGTTATATATGTGAGAGCTCTTGAACACTGTGTCAGAGGCTGCTACCTAGCAGTCTCACTAATACACATTTTTTCTTTCTTTCTTTCTTTCTTTCTTTCTTTCTTTCTTTCTTTCTTTCTTTCTTTCTTTCTTTCTTTCTTTCTTTCTTTCTTTCTTTCTTTCTTTCTTTCTTTCTTTCTTTCTTTCTTTCTTTCTTTCTTTCTTTTCTTTCTTTCTTTCTTTTTCTTCTCTCTCTCTCTCCCCTTCCTTCCTTCCTTCCTTCCTTCCTTCCTTCCTTCCTTCCTTCCTTCCTTCCTTCCTTCCTTCCTTCCTTCTTTCCAAGATTTTATTTATTTATTCATGAGAGACACAGAGAGAGAGGCAGAGACATAGGCAGAGGGAGAAGCAGGCTCCTGGTGGGGAGCCCGATGTGGGACTCGATCCCAGTACCCCAGGATCATGACCTGGACCGAAGGCAGACACTCAACCACTGAGCCACCCATGCGTCCATTTCTCTTTCTTTCTTAGCAAGTTCTAAAATATCTGAGCTGGTAAAATACCCACCACAGCACTGTTCTTGCCAGCTTCCCTTGCAGCTAGGAGGGATCATCGACTAATTTCCATCCAGAGAAATGCAAGCCAAAGTTTAGAGTTTTGTGTCTATAGAGTCCTAAAATATAAAGGATGGAGACAGCTGATGGAAACTTTGTCTGACATTCCCTTTTCTTCTTCATGTTTGTCACTAGAGACTTGATGGATGATGCTCTGTAAAACATTGCTGGCCAAGAGGTGACCTTGAGAATATAACCAAGCACTAAGGGGTGCAAAAAGGAGAGAAACTGGAACCTTGATGTTGGTGGTGATGTATATCAGCCTTGGACCACCTCCCACCGAACCTCTACTGTAGGGGAAAATACACTTGATTCTATTTCAGCCACTGTTATTTTTGGTCCCTGTCCCTAGCAGCTGAATGCACTTCTTGATACAAGCAGCCATGTGGACTAGACATCAAGGGCAAACAGGACATCTCTAAAGAAAATAAGAATACTGATAATTATTTGCAGTAAAGCATGAGTACATGTTATGCAAGAAGTAGCACAGGGTATAATGAGGTTGTCCAGAAGAAAATTGTTCATCATATCTGTGTAGGTTCTTAGAGGGGGTGAAGTTTGGATTGAGTCTTGAAATGAGAAGGCATTCAATAAAGTAGGAGTGATGGGAGGGGCTGCAGCCATTCCAGACAAAGAGAGCTCATAGAAAAAAGCACTTGGAGGCATGAGTAATTTTAGATGCCTCTGAATCAAACTGGTATTAGTCACTGGGCTCAAAAATATATAATTTAGTACAAAATGGATAGCATATTTGATTGAATAAGACATTATACAACTTATCTGGCTCATTTAAAGAAATCTACATATTCCTTTCCATTTAATTTGCCTAAAAGCAGTTTAATCTTAAGAGGGGAGGGAGAAGCTGATGATGGAGCTGGCCTCACACATTTTTTCTCAGGATGTCGATGTTACATCCTTTCTTGACCCTTTCACCGTCCACACTTCGGCTGAGGGTTGACAAAGTGCACTGAGAGGGAACTTAAAGGCAATCTTTAGAAAAGCACAAATCTCCAATAAATTAATATTCTCTCATCATGATAAAAACAACATAAAATATGCAAGATGGATTTTAATATTCATGACTTCCATCTTTCAAGAGATGGGTGAGATATCAAATGAAAGACAATAACAAGCAGCACTTTGTGGAGGTGTTCAAAGTACTTTGCAGCATTAATGGGTTCTTATACTATCCTTGACAGAAAGAAAGGAGGCAGAAGTCATTCACCAAACTTGCAGACAGGATTGGTGGCTGAAAGATGCTCCCAGAGATGGTGTGGTACAGCTTTCTGGTGCTCCAAGCCTGAATAGGACACTGGCATCATCTCAATGTTGGTGAGTAGGGGTGCAGAGACTGCGGTGTTGTGGGTGTAGGTCTGAGACCTTCAAGTGCATCCAGGTGATTCCACCATTTGCAGCATACGCACCATGGTTTCCATAGTTTATTTCACACATTTGGTAGTTCTATCTAATTGCTAAAACTGCGAAGATTTTTATCTTGGAATAAGTTGAAAGCTGATGTTCCACTTTTGCCACCAACCCTAAACTTAGACCTCTGCCCAGGTGGAGCTTCCATGTCACACAACACAGTGACAGCAACCATTCTCATGGGTACCACACTATAACCATTCTTGCAGATTTCATTTTGCTGGCTCATTTAGAATAACAACAACAACAATAAAAATAATAATGAACACTTGTGAGCACATACTATGTGCTGGGTATTTTTCTAAACACTAACCAGTTAATTCATTTATCCCTCACTTTGAATTTATTAGCTTAACTCTCCAGCTTAGGAAGCTCAGATATAAGTAATTTGCCTAAGGAGACATACCTAATAAGGAGTAGAACCAGAATGCATACTCCAGGCTCTCATTACTATTCCCTAACAAACAATTTAGACCCCAAAGATGTTCTCTTTTTCTTAGAACTTCTGATCATGACTTCATAGATGTGCTATGGCTTGGGTTCCATCAGAGGTTTCTTTTACTCCATGGTATATACGCTCTGTCTCCAACTTTCCCAAATGAGGACTATCATATACATCAAATTTGCTGTAAATGTAACCCTTTAAAATGTAATTTTGATGAATCTTCTTTCTAAAAATATTTCAAAGTGTTTCTATCAGATGCTGTGCATAATTCAAATCTTATTTTTTATTTATATACTTTTTTTCAATAATTTGGTCAATAATCCTTGTGGCATGCCTAACTGTGATAACTTTCCTATTCCAATCCTTCCCATTTCCACTCCCACCAGCTGACATGCTGAGTCCCTGGCCCAGATGTAATTCTTCCTTCCCATCCTCCCAGCATCGTGTTACATGGTGTCTCCTCAGAATGGCCTTCTGGCTCCCCAGCAATGCCACCCCGTTATTCTCTTCTAATCTCACCCTGGTTACTTCCTGTGTAGCACTTACCTCAATTTCTATATACAAGTTCTTTCTTTTACGTCTCCTTCATTCAGTCCATGAGTTTATACGTCCCTTGATGACAGGGCTCGTATTTACTTCACTTTGCTCACTCATCCCCCAAACACTACCTAGCACATAGTGGTTAATCACAATGTCTTGTTAAGTGAATCAATATTTTCTGGCTTCTCACAAGAAAGAGCACCCAAGATACGACTTGAAGGAAGAGGAAGAGTAGGTGGGAGACATACATTCAGGATGCTCCCTTGAGTTCTAGCTGCATGATGTCACTGCCTTCAGGGCTGTCTGAGCCAAAACTACACTTATCTCCTCACTTATTAGCTCTGCCTCTCCTTCACGAATAGCATCCTTAGACACCCAGACCTGAAAGCCAGCCACTCTTGACTCCTACCTAACCATCAGTCCCCAAACTCAGTCACCAAGCTTTGCCAATTCCACTTCCCTGGCATATTTTTACCATCTGGCTACTACAACTTTTCCCTTCTTTTGTTTCTCTGGAGGCTTTCATTAAACTTTGGCTTCCTCCATGCTGAACCACTTCTAGTTTCTCATATTACTACGCATGTTTTCTCAGGTGTCCATGTTCCGTTGAAAGCTATTTCTGCTTCCTGTTTCTTATGACTTTTTGTACTTTTTCAGTGTAGATAACCCTAGCTCATTCTTCAAAATTGCAGAGATTACCTAGTTTTATTTTTGTTTTGTTTCTTAATGTCTACTTACACAACCCAGGCTGAGTTAGGTGCCTTCCACCCACTCCACCCCACCCCCAGTTTCATGAATTACATTCATGCTTCTTTTATTACATTAGTGACCAGGCTGTTCTAGTTGATTCTAACTTGTACCTGAGCTCCATGTGAACAAAACCAATGTCTCCAAACTCATGTCACCTGGGGCTGACACAGTGGATGATACACGGTTGTACTCAAGGTTGTTCAAAAAGGGCGCTACAGTTTATTAGACCAAGGGAAATTCTAAAGAGCATCATAAATGGAAATGTAGGAGGATATGCAGGTTGGAGGAGATGGGCCCTTACAAATAGGACACTGGAATCAATCCTGAAAGTCAATAAACTGCATACTATCATGTAATAGTGAAAATGTTTTAAATAGTTCTTATTGGGGAAAAATGCTGTAATTGTGTACAAAAATAAGTAGATATAAAACTTAGTTCCCTCCCTCAGGAAATTATATGTCATTGGGGAAACAGATATATCAAGTAGCTATAAAACAAGTCAGAATTAAATAAATGTTAGATAGAACAATAAGGTATATACTATGAAGATGCCTAAGGGACAGATCTCCATTTGAACACTCCAAGGATAACACAAACATGATGATGACCCAATTTAGAACTAATCATTCTGCACCTAAGCAGTCCACCTCCTATTTTCTCTCTCTCATTCTATCTTGACCAATAAATTATTTATTCACATTGCAACATGTCACCTTGTCCCTTTCTCCATTTACCTCTGATAAATCTAATCTGAATAACGATGCCACTGTTAAAAACTCCTCTTGTAAAATAATTAATTTTTCCATTTTTTATTATGGTATAGTTTATATAAGGTAAGATTCATGCTTTTGGTGTGCAGTTTTGCACATTTTGACAAATGAATGCAGTTGTATAATTACTATCAAAGTCAAGTTATAGAACAATTCCATCAGCCCCCCAAAACTCCCCTCTGCTCCTAAGTCATCACCCCATACCCCATCTGTCAGCCTTTGGTGACAACTGATCTATTTATTGTACCTATAGATTTATCTTTCATATATCATGTAGCCTTATTAGTCTGGCTTGTTTCATGTGCAGATGCATGGGCAACTGATCTATGTCACATCAATAATCCATCCCCTTTCATTACTGCTAGTCTTCCATTATATAGAACCATGTACCATGGTTTGGTTATCCCTTCACCAGCTGAAACACATTTTGGTTGTTTACTATTGTTGGCTATTATGAATTAAGCCACCTTAAACATTAGTGTATAGGTTTTTATGTGAATGTAAGTTTTCATTTCCATTGGACAAATACCTAGAAGTGAGAATGTTGGGTCATCTGGTGAGCACATGCTTCTCTGCATTCCAGCCAGTGGTTAGACTTGCTCTATGTGCTTGTCTGTTGTTTGATATTTTTGTAGTTGTTGTTGTTATTGTCATTCTAATAGGTGTGTAGTGGTACCTCACTGGAGTTTTAATTTGTACTTCCCAACTGTCTAATGATGTTAAATATCTTAGGGCTCACTACTCATCTTTGTATCTTTGGCAAGGTGCCTATTAAGACCTTTTTGTCTGCTTTTAAAATGAATTTGTTGAATTCTGTTCTCATTTTTTTGTCTTGAGACAAAAAATCTGGGTAAAATCCCTTTACCATACGTGATTTGTGAATATTTTCTCATCTGTAGCTTATCTTTATCATGCTCTTATTAACTCTTGAGCAGCAGTTTTTCATTTTGATGGTGTCTAATTTATTCATCATTTTTTCTTTTAATGGAGTGTGCTCTGGTGTCATCTCTGCCTAACGTAGAGTCATGGAAGTACTCTCCCATGTTTTTTTTTCTAGAAGTGTTATAGTTTTAGGTTTTACATTTAAGCTTATAATCAATTTTGAGTTACCATTTGCATATAGTCCAAGGTATGGATGAAAGCTTTTTACTCTTCACACATACAGACATCCAACTGTTCTAGCACCATTTGTTAAAAGCAATCTAAAATGATTATTTAATTCAATCAAAGCATATCAGTAGTTTAACATTTTTCATTAAATGGTAAAAATGTAAATGCATTATCAAAATTAGAAACCACAGATAAACAAAAAGTAGAAAACAGGTTATAACAGGCAGTGGTAATCAATTTTGCTGTATGTATTTCCAATATTTCTTAAACATAATAGATAAGCAGTCAGAGAACCAGAGAGCTTGAACAGCTTCCCTTGGGTCACTCAGTAAGTGGCAGTGCTCAGAAGTGATCCTGGGAAGTCTGACTTCAGAGACACACACCTAATCGCATCATTGCTAGTTTAAGATGTTATAGTTAGTAAATGAGCTCACTCAGAAAGATTATACAGATGAAAAAGATAAAAGATAGAGAAGTATGATGAGTGGAAAAACCATCCACCTAGTCTCCTGAATTAGATTCCTAACCATTCACTTTCATCCATTAACATTTATCAATTATCGATCTCTATTATTTTTACACCCTGAATACTTTTTAGGTTCATCCTATTAGTTGACGTCTGTTTCATTAGAGGTCTTCATCATCTAGGATATTCCAAGAGTCTCTTAATTGCCCTTCAGTCTTGACATCCCCCAAGAAGAGTTGCCAAAGAAAATAAAGGAAAATTGATAAATTTGAATTTAAGATAAATAAAAAACCATATTTTAATATAAATATGTCCCATGCAATATTAGGATCATATCTATACTAAAATGTTATTTGTTTTTTACCTGAAATACAAATTTAACTTGCTGTCCTGTATTATTACTTGCTAAAATCTGGCAAACCTGATTCCCAACTCTTTTTGCTAGAGAAACCAGAGGGGTAATAAATAAATGCATAAACAAATGAACATGCCTTGATAATCGCAATCATGGAAAACCATGCATTTACACGAGTCCTTTGAAGGATGAGTAAGATTAAATTTGATGAAGGGAGAGACACTGACAATGAAAACAGAATGAACACACCCCAAAACCAAATTCTTTATGGATTTTTGTTTTATTGATAAATAATAGTTAGACTATTATTTTTGCTAGAACTCGCTTGCAGTACATTTGCTGCTGGAATAAATGTCTTTACCTAAGCTTTCATTTTATTAGAACCAAAACAATTATTTTTAAGTCCACTGCAGCAAGGCTGTTTAAATATACTCATCTGTTTGACCATGAGCATCTCGAACACAGCATCTAGGTCAGCTTGAAGTGCTTTTGCCCTCCAAGACAGTCATGCTAGCCTGGACTCTAAAGGCGAAGGTGACTGTATTGTAGTGTGATCTTAGGGTTTAGCTCTGACTTGGCCATATTTCTACTAGTTGTGGTCTCCAGCCTTGTAGATAAATATTACCTGCTGGGTAACAAATACTGACCGACTTTGGTGAAGGAATCTTGTTCCTTTTTTCAGTGAGACTTAATTAAGACTACCATTGAGTGAAACTATGCAGGTAAACATAAAAGGACCAACACGTTAAGGGATAAGTTAGCATAGTACCAACTCATCATTTTTGGTTCTCAGGACTTAATCAAGTATTCAGGCCTTTTTATCTAACTCCCCTTGGTGATTTGTTTTTAATCACTAATTAGAAGAGAGATCAGATTAAATTTCCAATGGGGAAAAGTCCCTATTTGCCTTCCTGGAGTGAAGGTATTCACTTCAAAGCAATTTATTAAGGAAATTGAACTCTTGTTCTGATGATGGGCAATGCAACCTTCAAAATACCTTTTATATATGTTAACATAAAGCCTTGAATTATGCTGCTCTAAGCGTTTAGCTATCTAATGATGACCTAAATGTCAACAGTTCCTGCCACTGTTCAAATAGAGTAAGACAATTCTTGATTCGGGGTAAGTACATATGGAATAAAACAATAGGTACTTCCTCATATGGTGATCTCTAGTCTGGGGAAACCTTTTTCCCTCTGCAACTGAGGACCACCTTGCCATTTTGTTCTAAGTCTAATGTGCCTTAGACTGTGCTTAGGAGTATTTACACATTGAGATGGACTGTCTCTCTTTGTGTGTAGCATCCATGTAGCCATTCAGCTATCACAAGCTTAAGATAGCAGAATACAGAGACAAACTGGGCTGTGATGACATCTTTGAAGAATGTAGTTATTCAATCCTAGAGTCTCCCTGTCTTTGAACTTGTCACATGATATGAACAAGCCTGCTATTCTATAGAGCTAAAAACACTTATCTAATATATAACATCTTGGCTTATATTCCTGTGTACTTATCTTTTGTAATCTCCAGGTTTATTCATGCACATTGGATATTTTCTATTAAAAAATCTCTCATCCCCTCCCTTTTGTAAAGCATACAACAAAACTGAAAATAAATGCTTAGTTAGTATTCTATTTTTTTTTCTAAAAAGACACAGAATCATACCACTTCTATGTTGGGTATTCTCACTCCCTCCCTTTAGTTGATTTTATATTGACATAGTTCCCTTTGCCCTCCATCCGTAAGTAAACACAGAGAACTCACAGGACATCTAGTACAGAAAGGGGATTGGCAATGGCATAAGACCAATGTGGTTATCATCTTAAAGCAGTCCAGTATACTAAACTCCTCTCATCATTCCAGATGCCCAACTAAATATAATTCATGGTTCTTATAGATTTAAAGAACAACATTATTTTTTCTTTGATAAAATAGAAAGTAGTCTTTTTAAGACCACATCAACTTCCTGTGTTAAAGAGTAGTTGGTATGTGAAAGAAAGGGCAGGATGCTCAAAAACTCAATTTTAAAGTCATACTCTTATGAAATTAGGGATAACCAGAGGTAATTTGTGATAATCTCATATGCAGGTAGAACCTGGCATTTAGGGAGGCATTGCTGGGTTATAATTTTAACTAAAAGACTTTCAATCAAGGTAAATGTATTGGATATGTCTGAAGAAATACTCTACTGATAACAGAGTGGGATGATAGTCCTGACTAGCATAACAGAGAATTGCAAAAAGGCAAAATTAAGCACAATGTCCCTGGCACTACCCAAAGAAGAGATCACTGTGGCCACAAGTGAGTATTAGCCTGGAGGACCATTTAATGACACGGGACAGTCAGATGCATCAGGGTGTCATGGTTTTGCTAACATCACCCCTTACCATGATCCAACTAACTACTCTTGTAGAGTCTATATTGAAAATAACCATTGGATAATATTGAGCTGCCCCAGAACACTGATCAAAGTAGAGAATGTACTGATTAGCAAACATAAGTATCTTCTCCCAAAGTTTTTTTGGTTCTTATTCTACTTTAATCAACTAATATTCCTGTTTTTAAACAAAGGAATCTGGTGAGTTTGCCCCATATGATTCAGCTCCATGGAGACTGGTGACTTCTGAGTTTACCAACATTTGCAGTTCCAAGTCTATGCACTTGAAAGGAAAAGAAGCCACAATATAGGAAACATTCTGATGCACTTTCATCTTGTCAGACTTACTTGTGTATGAATCAAGCCTTGTTCCCTAGATTTTGCCTTTCTCAACTAGGGTTCCTCATCTGAACCACAGAACAAAGAAAGTTATCTGAATGAATTATTTTCTCAACCTTCCCTAGGGTGGTGCATAATTATTACCATTCTAGATGCATTGGAGAGAAGTTAATTCATCACTGGAGATCCCAGGATGTGAGGGCTCAATTCTCTCATGAAACCCCTGGTCCCAACCACACTTACAAACTGAGACTTGAAGCAATACTTCTTCTCCTCCTGTGATGGGGTCAAGCAAGTCTACGGAGCTCATCAAATGGGTTTTTGCCATGTAAATGAGCTGCTGATGGTGTCCAGAGTAAGCCTGGTTCTCAGGGGATCCAAATCACAAGCACTCAGACTTGTAATGGCATTCATTATGGACACAATTGTTAGTATTTACTATCTTCTAAGCACACTCCATGCTATAGCAAGGACTTGTCCCAAGAATATTTCTCTCCTGAATTAGTAATATTAGTCTCTACTTAGAGACTACGTTTCCCTTCTCTTATCTTGCAGCTAGTTGTGGCCATCTGACTAGGGTCTGACCAGAAGGATATGAGAAGAAACATCCTATCTTCTTCCCTCTTCCTTCCCTTACCTGAAGCACAGAGTTGGTATTACATATGATCACAGATATAAGGATAATGACTGGGTATGGCAATGAGTCAAGAATGAAGAAGCTTGGGCAGCCCGGGTGGCTCAGAGGTTTAGTGCTGCCTTCAGCCCAGGGCCTGATCCTGGGGACCCTGGATCCAGTCCCATGTTGGGCTCCCTGGGTGGGGCCTACTTCTTCCTCTGCCTGTGTCTCTGTCTCTGTCTCTCTCTCTCTCTGTGTGTGTCTCCCATGAATAAATAAATGAAATCTTAAAAAAAAAAAAAAAAGAATGAAGAAGCTTAGGGATCTGACACAATTGAGATGCCACATAAGCTTTAGACCAACTCCCCAGACTGGTACAAGTGAGAGAACAAAACTTCTATCCAGATTATGCAATGGGTATGCTGAGGTCCTTTTAAACAGCAACCTTGTGTGTATCTTAACTAATTCACATGCACTATACCATTAAATCTTTTCAAGGATCTTGTGAAGTTAGTACAAAATATAAATAAAAGTCAAAGTGACATATGCCAGAGTGAAAACAACAACAAAACAAAACCAGTTACCACATATTTGAAATGTAGGAAGATGCCTTAAAAAAAAAAGAAAAAAAGAAAGAAAAAGGAAAAACACATAGCCAAAAAGCCAAGGGGATCTGTAACGTGGAATACACTTCAGAATCTATCATACTCCTGTTCCCTATGAAAAGCCAAAGGGCTATGGTACCTGTCTGAGATAGGCCAACAGTCAGGAATTTAGAAGGTTCTGAGATTTGAGTCAGATTTCCATCAATGAGAGGTACTAATTGAGAAGCAGAGACAACACGCAATGGGGCCTTGTGTCATACTTCCTGCCAAGACAGAAACTGGCACCAGTTTTTAGATGACCTCAGGTCTGAGTATGTTAACCAGTGAGGCTCTGATGTGTGTCACCAAGGTGAAGGCATTTCCAGGACAGAAAGATTCCTGCTTATTCATCCGTGCATAAAATACAGCGAGACGTAGTCATAAGCAAATGGAGAGAAACGGCATATGAAGCTACAGCCCTGCTTCTGTGTCTGGCATTTGCTGTGACTTTACATCAGTCTCTGTTCAAACCATCTCCCCAGCAGGGCAACCCATTATGATTTCACACCCTCAAGATCATACAAGTGCATTGGCAATAAACCAGACAAAACTTGCTAGCTGGCCTTTAAAAAATAGGATTTATTTTATTTGTAAAATAAATTATAGGATTGTATATTTTTCAAAGGAAAGTCGGGATCCCTGGGTGGTGCAGCGGTTTAGTGCCTGCCTTTGGCCCAGGGCGCGATCCTGGAGACCCGGGATCGAATCCCACGTCGGGCTCCGGTGCATGGAGCCTGCTTCTCCCTCTGCCTGTGTCTCTGCCTCTCTCTCTCTCTCCCTCCCTCTCTGTCGATCATGAATAAATAAATAAAAATATTAAAAAAAAAAAAAAAAAAAAAGGAAAGTCAAATCAGGAAGAAAACCAGCTGTATTATCCTGTGCAGCTAGAGGCCAAATGAAGGTCTTGAGGACAGGAAGTGAGTGCAGTTAGCCTGGTGTAAGTAGGACCCCAAATCTTTAGGGTCAGGTAGTTTGGACATCGGGGGCACATACTCAGAGATCTAGGGGCTAGGATTATTTAACTCCCTAGTAACACAACAGGTGCCTGCATCCAGCTGCAGGCACCAATGTGCAGAATGCGGAGGCAGCCCAAAGAGGAAAGGAGGGTGTGCAGGGAGCAAGGCTGCTGGGCCAATATAGGGAGACAGGATGCTAGAGAAGCACCAAGGGCACTGGGGTGCATGGCACTGAATGAGGAAACTCACTATGGATGGCTGCTTTGTGTGGGAAAGCACAGTACATTATAAATATTCTATATTCGTGCATTTCATCATAGGCATATACAAATCTTCATCTCCAACACATAATATTTGGATAGATTCTATCTGCTGAGATGTAGATTCCTTGATTCAGTGAAATCCAATGGGATATTAGTGAACTCACTTCTTGGTGATATTGTCAATGCCACACAGACTTGTGTCCTTCTAAAAAAATTAATATGTCATTAAGTTCAGAAAAGGATGTATATTTTAAAAAAAATGTCTGATGGACGATGACCATGAAAAGGACCCACCACAGCCAGGACTCAAGGGTGGGTAAATCTTAAATAGATAACATCTATCCTTTGAAGGCATTGCCAAGATGTTTTTAATGTGGATTGAAAGTATTTGAAGGGGAGAGGGGGCTTTTCTGTTTCTGCTGTGTTCACTCTTGATTTATATGCTGTCTCAGGAGCTTGAGAGTGTAAACTATTTCCTGAGGGCAAACTCTTCATCTGCTCCCCACACACAAGGCTTTGTTATTGTAGGTCTGCTCTAGAGCACAGAGCCCCTGGCAGTATTCATTTCAGGTGAAAAGAACATCAAAGATGTTATTTTGAAAAAGACACACTCCAGAAAAATGCAGCACAGGATGGCTTTTGCTACAGATCCTGCACCAGGGAAGAATAAATCTAGCACAATTACATTTGGGTCCTACCTTTACAAAGGCTCATTAACATCTAAATCATTCAAATGATGTGAAGAAAGACTAAAATGAGTTTGAGCTTTGCCTGCCAGCCCTTTTTCAAGGTAAAATGCTCCTGTTGTTTAGGTACCAGGAATGGAGGAAATGTTCCAGCAACTCTGGTTGGCTCAGGCTTGCTGCAAACTAGAAACTGGGAGATATTTATCTATTTTAAGGAAACTGTCCAGTTTTGCTTATTTTTCCCCCTCCCATCATGTGGAATGAGTCGAGTAATTACTGAACCTCAATGTACAGTTGCTGAACACTATTAAAAAAAAAAAAAAAAAACACCCAAATGTCACCTGAGACTGTGCAGTATGTGTAGCATAATTGAGTTTCTAATAAAAGTAAGAGAGAAATTGGCAAAGCTTAGGAAAGCCACTGGCTGAGATCTAAGTGGAGCAGCCAGAGAGCTGGGGAGATCC
The DNA here is from genome assembly GCF_053574225.1 of Canis aureus. Taxonomy (NCBI): domain Eukaryota; kingdom Metazoa; phylum Chordata; class Mammalia; order Carnivora; family Canidae; genus Canis; species Canis aureus. The sequence continues at coordinate 51,169,193 of NC_135611.1, forward strand.
TAGAGTCGGTGTAGGGACGAAGGAAGGAAGGCAGAACACGGCAGGACAGTGGAGGACGGCTGGAGCTGAAGAAGATTCAGGAGGTGAGCGGAACTTTCTGCCGCCTCTTCAGGAATCCTCAGCACAAGGCACGTGCCATTCACGCTCAGAGCTGAACCGGAGGCTACGCGTGCTGCACAGACGGCAGCCCAGTTGGCCAAGGGTTCGTCTCAAGGCTTGGCTGCCATCAGACGAGCAGGTGCCGGGCATTTCGTTCCTCCGTTCCCAAGGGCACCTTCTTATAAAATGAAATTTCATGCTCAGTCAAACTTTAGAAACATATGATTTAAACATATGCCAGTCTCTTTCTCCATATTTGCAGCTTCTCCACTTCCCAGGCCCTTTCTTAAAATAGCTTCTGGTGGAAGCTATGAGGTTTAGTTGAAAAGCGATTCTCTTCCTCTTCTCATCGGGTCTATAGAACTGTGTCACAAGACAACTGGGCAGCCATGAGAAAACTGTATTAATGGCATTTTCTGATGTAATATTTCATGCCTGAGGCTATTTTCAAAATGACAAAAGAATTGTCCTTTTGGAAACACACAGTGTCCCCCTGCCCCAAATTCACTATGAATCATAACCAATGAACCCAGTCCTACTTTAAGAAGAGAGAGAGACAGAGAGGAAGAGAGAGAGAGAGAGAGAGAGAGAGAGAGAGAGAGAACATGCTAAAATTATGAAGATAGAAGGGTCTTGAAATGACAATAATTAATTCGATACCAAGTTTTTACACATACAGAGTAAAAACTTATTTCTATCTGTAAGAAGAAAAGCATATGAGACATAAGAAGCACTGCCTAGGAGCCACTGGGGGGCTCAGTTTGTTAAGCATCAGACTCTTGGTTTTGGCTCAGGTCATGATCTCGGGGTCATGGGTTTGAGCCCAGTGCTGGGCTCCATGCTCTGCTCAGAGTCTGCTTAGGTCTTTCCCTCTGTCTCTGCTGCTCACACACCTCTCTCTTTCCCTCTATCTCTCTAAAAATTTTTGAAAAGAACATATATTTAAAAAGAAACACTAATTTCAGAGCTACATGATAATTAAGTTACAATTATGATTTTACTAAAATGCAAATACAGTGTTCTTTTAAGGTATGCTAGTAAGCAAGGAATCAGATAACTCTAATGCATTAGGTATTTTCCGATGAACATACCGATGAACATCTCCAGGATCCATTAATACCAAAGGAGGTTGTGTAATGAGGGCTTCTCTGGAACCCCTAGGGACATGAGTCACTTTTCACCAAGGTAGAACTGTTGGCTGCTTAGAGGTAGAACTGGAGAGGGAACTAAGAAAGTCCTTCCTTGGCCAACCTGCACCAACTGACATATGCCTATTAAATATACAGTGTCCTTTCAAATACAAATCCCCTCAGGGGAGCTTTCACAGATCAAGTAAGGTCTTGTTATGACAATTACCCAGTCTTCCATGATGAGTGCTTCCTCACTTCTCTAGAATCCCCCTAATTCCCCTCCAAATCTGCCTCATCCTTCTAGACTCAGGTGAACCCCCATGTTTTCTATGATACCCTTCTTGACCACTCCAGCCCTATAATAATCTCCAACCTGGTAGCATCATATTTAGCATTTAACTATTCCCCTATAATTCCTATACATGCAACCCCATCACCTCAACCAAAGTCATGAGATGAAAACCGATTTGATGATATAACAACTGGGTACCATAGTATACAGTTCTTTCACATACATATTATAGGAACACAAGATGTATTTCATGATAACAAGTGATCCTCTCAGGAAGAATGAAGACTTGGTGCCTGCAGGGAATATGGGGTGAGGAAGCTCTGAAAGAAAAGCAAGATGAGGACACACATGGACAACTTCACAATACCTGTCTAGGACAATATGTTTTTTTTTTTTTAATTTTTAAGATTTATTTATATATTTGAGAGAGAGAAAGAGAGAGAGAGAGAATTAGATAGGCATAGGGAGAGGGAAAATCTCAAGGTGACTCCACCCTGAATGTGGAGCCCGACACCTGATCTCACAAACCTGAGATCAGAACTGGAGCCGAAACCAAGAGTCCATCGCCTAACCGATTGCATTGCCCTGGCACTTCTAGGACAGCATAGTTTTAAACTGCCAGGTGCCACTTATTCATGGATTATGAAATCTATAAATGGATAGGAACCAACATTTTAAAAATAAAATAGACCAGACTAAGAAATATCAGATTACATCACGCAGAGGAAGAATACATGCTTTGCAAAAATCTTTGTTTCAGCTACGTACATGTCTATGATCATGAGGCAAAGTTTACTTCTTGTTCCGGGACAAGGTCAGAGAAGTTTCAGATATACTGATTTAGTTTTTCTCAAAATATGCTCCACAGAAAACCAGTTTGATGAGATTAGGCGTGACCAGCACAAAAGGGCTCTATAGTCAGCAATGTTTGAGAAACAGTTGTTTAAACAAAATTAAACAGATATTTTAAATGCCTGACTTACCAGAGCTTTTAAAATGCTAATATGATTGCAAATGCCCAAGACTGGAAAATAGTATAAAGCACATTCTAAATGTATTTGACCATGAAACCCTTCAGAGGGGTACAATGAGGACCTGGTACCCCCTCATCATACTCTAGAAAATGCTGGTCACAGGCCAATGCCTCTGATGATGTGTCTGTCTCCTCTATACACCCTGTCTGACTTCTACCCATCCTGTACAACAAACCCCATTCTATACATGGGGATGGACCAAATGAGCAACAAAAGAGCTGAGGATATCTGTAAGGGAAAAAAAAATAGCTAAAAAATACTGGAAAATCTTCTTTTATCTTTTTAAGGAAGAAAAAATCCATCCCAGTTCAGCCCCCAAATCTTACAGTATAGGTTTCTGACATTTGTTAAGTGGTTGCATTACAAAAAGAACGTGTTAGTATATTAAGAAAACACTGCGTATCCAAACTTTAGTGACATTAAAACTCAAGAAGTAAAAAGGGTAGAATAAGATGAAGTATGTTTTAAGGAAAGGGCATTTACCTCACTCCGTGTATTGTCCTGCACCATTGTTATTTTTGTTGACTGCCTTTGTCTTTGACTTATCCCTCACTAATGCTAACTTCTGGTCATCCAAGAAATTATTATATGAAATATAAGAGGGAAATAATCAGTTATTTACCCATCAAAACTGACTGCAGTAGTAAAAAGTATTCAAAGCAATATATTTTATTTTCCTTATAAACTCATAGGCTAGGAAGTCTGGGTGGCTTAGTGGCTGAGCGTTTGCCTTTGGCTCAGGTCATGATCCTGAGTTCCTGGGATCAAGTCCCATATCAGGCTCCCTGTATGAAGCCTGCTTCTCCCTCTGCCTGTGTCTTTGCCTCTCTCTCTCTCTCTTTGTGTCTCTCATGAATAAATAAATAAAATCTTAAAAAAATAAACATTTAGGCACTTTCTTAATAGGGCACCATGATTTTTACTTTATATTTTACATTGACAGAAATTTGACATACGCTTTTTTCTTCCTTTGACAACATTCTGTCACTAGCATATAGGAGGAGAGCCTCAAGAAAGGTAACAAAGTGAAGTATACTAATTCCCCTGTGGATTTCGGATGAAGAAATCACTTTCAAAATCTTTTATGCACTTTTCAGCAAATTACTAACAGAATGACTTACACAGCTCTTTTCACGGAAAATTTACTGTCCATCAGGGAGATGGACAAAATATAGTGTTTGTTTATCTCCTGGCTCTAGTTTGCCATTTTTTAACATTCCCTTCTTCACCTATGCAGTTCTTGACATCAATCCTGGTATTTTGTCATATCACCACTTTTATAACAAAAATGGTGAAGTGAGAATAACTTAAATAATCAAATAGGTCCAGGGAAAGCTAGTCCTTGTTATGTTCATACAAATCTACTATATCAAAATTCCTACATATTCGCATCAGAGATTTTGGAATTTGTAGTTAAATTCTCATATCCTTCAAGGTAAAGTCTATCAAGTAGAAAAGACTGGAACTGAATGGCCTCAAAGAACTGAAACTTTGACTATAATCTCGATCCTTAGGGAAACTCTCCTTCATCCTTAGGAGCCATTTTCAAAGCGCAGCCCATGAGCCCTGTGCTGGAGATCTTGAGACCAGCTTAGTAGTGAGAAATCTGCAGTAAGAGAAAAATGAACCAAACGAAACACAAATTCAATTAAAGACAGAATGAAGGCCAAAAGGTATTAAGTGATTATGAAACAGCTTTCAATAGGACATGTGGAAGAACACAGAAAGTCTCAGAATGCAAGAGACTAAAGGAAATATAAATATAGGACCTTTTATTGATTTTCTGAAACAATTTCATTTTTCTCAAAATCAAATGGGGGGGCAGGTGTTGGGAGGAAGAATAATGAGTTACAATATGCCACTCTACCTCCACCTCATTGTTCCTTTGTTAAGCTAAATATCTTGAATATTTATATCCTCATATGCCAGATGCATTTTTGCCATGCCACTACTATCAAAACAAGTAATACAGCAAAACCAGTTGGCAATTAGAGTTAAAAAAAAAACACTTATCAATAAATTACATCTAATCGTCCAAAAGTGAGCCTACTCAGATAGGCAGAGAATTTTCTCTCCCTTTCTTCATGGGAGGAATGGAACTGGACACAACAAATAAACAGTTTGTAAAATTTCCACATCATGAGGTCCTACCTGGATGGTCCACACGGTACATTCCCACAAGTCATCTTGTCTCTAGCATTTCCTGATCATGAATAACATTTTATGAATATCCCTATTCATTAATCATTTTTTTTTGAATCCAATTCATTTTTTTTTTTCATAGTAGAACAGGAAAGATTAAACTCTTGGGTTAGCAATCAGGAATTTTTTTGAACCTGGTGATAAATTTTAATCTGGTTGACTTAGCAAACTTATCTGCAAGCCATTTTGGGGGCTGCATTTTTGTTTCCTGATCTCAGATCATCTTCCTACTCTCCTTTTTGATCTCTTCTCTCTCAACCTTTCCCCCAAAGGGAAACCTTGTCCCACACACCTTTGCAAACTACACTCCATCTCCCAGAATGCCTCTGTCCGCCTAGGAGACATGGTGCTGCTTCAGACTTCAGACCAGTTGCTGGTTCTGTTTGGTGTTTGACCTGGAATTCTGTTATGCCCGGCTTCTCCTCATTTAACTCTCTCTTTCTTCCCACCAGGATGACTCACTTCCTCGTGGAGGCCGGCAATGTGTTCTATTCATGCCCAATATGTAGTGAGCCCATCTTACATTCTCTAGAAATACTTTACTGAACAGCTGCTCCAGCTAGAATGTGGACGGTGAATACAGACAAGAACACAACTAGTCTCTGGATCACTAGAACCTACTAAAGGATTTAGCATATAAGAGGTACTCCATTCATGCTTAGGAACTTTGCTTCACGTAGAGAAAATTCAAAAGACATCTCAAGCAGCCTAGATTATATTCTTTAAGGATTATTGTTTTTAAACCTGATAAGGTTAAGATGGATTAAATTGATTTAAAAATGTTCTACCACAGTTTTCTTAGGTATTTCTGGGACCATAATGCAAAACTAGTCAGATCCCCTGAACCAAAACACAATTAGAAAATTAGGGCTTTTCATTCCCCCCAAATGTAGTATATTCAACTTCTGGCTCTTGCATTTTTGTAGACTTGAGATTTTTTTTAAAGATTTTATTTATTTATTCATGGGAGACACAGAGAGAAAGAGAGGCAGAGATACAGGCAGCGGGAGAAGCAGGCTCCATGTAGGGAGCCCGACTTGGGACTCAATCCCGGGTCTCCAGGATCACTCCCTGGGCTAAAGGCAGCGCTAAACCACTGAGCCACACGGGCTGCCCTAGACTTGAGATTTTTTAGTGGTCCCTGTATTTTATCAAAAGCTTATATTATATAATTATAAATTGTATTAATTTCTTAATTTAATACCTGAATTAATATTAAGCCCTCTGTGATACTGTTTCTTGTGATTTCTGATGAGATGTCTATTGCTTCTGATTGTCTATCAGAAGCCAACTCATGAACCAGATAATTATGTTCAGGATGAAACAGATTTTTTCTAATAATTTCTATTTAATCGATTAAACCAAGGTAATATAGTACAAGATTTTGTTAACTAACTAAAATTTTAAAAGGGAACACCATTAGGAAGGTTTTCTATCTGGATGTTGGATGTGATCTATCATACAGTTTAAAATAATAAATTCAGTTTTCTGTCTCAATGGTTGGTCTCTTCAGTCTCCTCAGGAAATATTACATGCTGAGCATCTACCTCCCATCACAGTAGTTCTGCATATTGAAAACATGCTGCTCATACCTTTCTCGCCTCATTGAGATACAATACTCATCTTGTACAGTGTACAAGGTCAAAGTTTTAAGCAAGCAAAGTCATTATGGTTGTACAAAAACAGAAAAGAACACAAAAAATACTTGGTCTATTTATCACAATTATTTGACTATAAATGAATCATTAAGCATTTAGTGCTTGGTCGCATTCAGCACTGTTGTAGGTGTTCAATGAAGAAAAGAACAGCTGCATTTCAGAAGCTTACCACCTACTTGCACAAGAGGCGTCCTACTGAAAACAACATATAAAACTGTTTAAAATCATATGAGATTATATGTCTGGATAAAATTTGAAATTGTTCAATCAGCTCCCCTCATATATATTGATTAGTTGTGGATATCAAATACAACAAAAATTATGGCTAATATATATGGTTTGAGTTGAGATGGCACTAAATATTCTATATCTATTTTACAAATGGTAACATTTTTAATCGGATGAACAATGTTGGAGAATCTTTAAAAATGTCTCCTTAGGCACCTTTACTTCCAGATATTCTCTATAGAATCTGGCACTGTTGTCCACCTTCTGTGACATGGCTTCGCCAGCTTCCTGATGTCCATCTCTCATCAGCCCTCCTCTTATATCCTTTATTTACACTCAGCTCCTAAAAACACAATTTCTAGTCCCAGTTAATTGTCACCAGGACTGCTATAGTCTTCATACTAGTCTTACATTAGTAGTCCATTCTGACTCTTTCCATCTCCAGGCCATAACACACCCCAGAGTATGTTCATGCTAAAGCACAGTAGCACTCATACCACTTCCCTGTTCATCAACAGTCATTAGCTTTCCTCTAGTTACCAAATTAAGGACAATCTCCATGCTGGCATTTAGGATCATCCAGAGTATCCTTAACCCTAACCCTAACCCCAGCCCACCTACCTGTATGCCTGTACATTTGTACCTGTTACCATATGGCTCTCCCATGCTTACCCTTAGAGCCCATTGAAACAAGGCTGTATGTGTAAAAACACCAGATGAGTTGCCACCTCTCTGCATTTGCCCTGTGCTTCTCTATCTAGTAAATTCTACCTATCTTCTCAAAGTCTATCTTAAATATTCCTTTGTTTCCTAATAATCTATGTATATCACATAGATATTTGTGTGTGAGCATTCCTTTTCTAAAATGCAATATCACTTAATGTTTATCTCATGGAGCTGGCCACATTTTTCTTTATATTATTCTTATTTATGCATTTTTCCCAATCAATAGATGTTAAATTCCCAAAGACAGGTGTTTGGTCCTATTGCATACTTATTCTCTAGATCACTTAGCATAGTACTTTGCACATAGTAGTAATAAAATTAAAATTTATTGAATTGACATTTTAGTCATGTTTACGTATTCTCTCTAGGAAATTAGGAAACTAATTATTAATCATTAATGACAAACTAAAATCTAAGGATGGTTCAGTGGCAACATAAACAATCATCTTATGGGGTAAATGGATGTTGTAAGGGTAGGGAAGTTTCTAGATTTGGTATCCATGTTCCAGTGAGCGATATGAATGATTCCCTAAGATCCATGAATATCTGCATGTCTTCTTTTTCACGTGGCAACTAAAAATATCAATATGAGATCATATGTTCCACAAAGTGTACTGAATATGTCTTCAGGACTTGGGATCCTTTAGAAGGAATCACATTGTACTCTATATGTCATCATCTCTGGCAGTGGCTGGAATTCCTGCCATCTGCAGTTTTGCCATGATTACTTGTACTTTTATGGGCTTACTAACAAGAACCACAGGCATAATGGATAGTAAATTAGATTTTCCAAAAGCAACTTACCATTATGAGAAAAATATCTCCAGGAAAGTATCTTTAATTTTCCCAAAACAACCCACCATAGAGATACCGCTGATGTCCCTACAAGTTCCCATATAAGAACAGTTTTTAAAATTTATTCATCCATTTTATTAGGAACTATTTAAAACATCTAATGTCCTGGCACTTAAGAAACTATCCTTTAACGTTCTATCCAGCAGAGGTAACAAAAGGATAGGGCAAAGAAAGAAACCTTAAGAAGTCAGTGTCAGGATCCTTCCAGTTTACAGGTCTAGGATGGCTCTAGACCAACCCAAATCAACTTCAAGAAAGGATGCATTACTCTAACACTCTTGGGTTCTAAGGAGAAGATGGTATAAGGGAAGTCCAGCTAAAATCAAATACTGCTATACACAAGCCCACGGGTTTATCCATGAAGGTCAGCCATGGCTTGGTCATATGAATACCACCCCCTCCCCGCCACCCCGCAATGGCTCCCTGGAGAACTGAGTTTCAGCACAATCCTTTGGAAGGTGTGACAAGGACACTGAGCCAGGAGACTTGGTGTCCAACAGCAATATGTGCCCTGGAAAGGCAATGTGTGTCCCTTAGTGCGGGCAGAGCCTGATCCTTTCAAAGGTAATTGAGAAGTTCTGTAGAAACAAAATTCTATTTACAAATTCACTAACTCAGCATGTGTGACTGAAAGATAATTTGTAACATATTATCTCCATTAGACATTTCTCCTTCCAATGTAAACAGAAAAGTTGTAAACATATACACACATAAATACAGAAACAATTTTCCCTAAATCTTAATAACTTGGTTGAAAGAAACGTTCCTCATAAAACTTCAGTTCCTCTGAGATATTATTATTTGTTTGTAATCTATCATTTCATAGAATTAACACTAACCTTAAGTTTCTCAAAGTGCCATGAGTGTCTGGGCTTTTATGCCAATGTCCCTCACTTCCTGTGTATGTCATACTTGTTTCCATATAGAAGAGGCAATGAATTTTATGTCTGTGTTAAGGAGAGGAATCATAGGACATTTTACCTATAAATCATGTCTATTTTAAGGAAAGGGATACGGTAAACACATTTTCTCTATAAAGAATGCTGTTTGTCATTACTTCTCGTTAATCAAATGCAAAGTGTACACTGCCAAAAAGCCCTATACCATTTTCCTAATAATTATAGCTTCTAATCTGTATAACATGCTGCTCCATTTTAGCCAAATGACATTCTTAAAATCCATAAATACTAAGAGGTATGGAGAGAGAGAAAAAAATGATAACATGTACAATGTCTTCCAGCCAGAGAAGAACAAGAAACAGAAGAGAAAAATAGGTAATGCTTTCTACAGAGCAATGAAAAGTATGCACCAAAACCCAACTGACTGAGGTGGGAACAGCCAAGAAATAATTCTTTTGAAAAATAGTTTTAAACAGAACGATTATCTAGAGAAGAAACACAACATATTGCACTGCTCTGAGCAGCTCCAGAAAGCAGTATGATGCCTCTGGGAAGCAGAGCTCAGTGCAATAGTGCTGTCAGGGGAGAACATGAATGAAAGAGGGGAGAGCCTGTGCATATTTACAGCCACTCTGCAACAATCCACTGTCATTCACGGCCCTCAGTAGGTCTCCTTGCCTGAACCCACAAATGTGGAATTAGGCCCTGTGTATGCACCTCCTGCAGCTACTGGCCTTGGATTCCTTTTAAACCAACCCACTGCCTTGGAAAAATAGCTCTGCTCAGTGATTGACTGACATTTAGGAATGCACATGTGTGAACCTAAGATGAAAATGAGGGCAGAAATGATTTATGTGAAAGGGTATTTAAAGATGAATAAGTTAGGTGAGGTTGAGGAAGTTTGCCCAAGTAGAAATGGATGACGCATTTGCTATAATATGGAATATGAGCTGCTGAAATGCTAGGTCAAATCAAGCAGAAATGTAATCCTCATTATTTTACAATGGCCAGATGGAACTTGCTAATTAGTATTAATCAAAGAAAATTTTTGAGTGGCCGATCTTTGTTCTTTTTATATGGAGAGTGAGAATGTTAGGCATGAGAATGCCCTAAACTATGTGTTACTATGGAACTGTATTATACAACAAAAAGAAATCTTTAAGAATATCACCATTTGGAATTTAGAAATTGTATTTCTATTGAAATGTTTATTGCAATGAAGTAGAGCAGAAAGGCCTATGAGTTACATAATGATGTGAAGGCCTATGTGACCTCTGAAGTCTTCTATCAAGTTTACTAAGACATTGGAGAGGTAGTTCTACAAAAATAGTAACATTAATTTTCACACATTATATTAGAAACTAAATATTTTCTATGCAATATTCAACTACTCTGGTAATTGCAGATCTTATGTCAAAGATCCTGGAAAATCTATTGAAGGTACTATGTCAAACACAAAGTGGTCAGCTATTACTAATGATAGCTCTACAATGTGTCTCTCTATAAAAAACACAATTATTGTTATCTACAGTCCAGAAATACACCCATGCATACATGGGCTTTTGAGTTTTGATGAAGGTACCAAATTCAACCAAAGCATAAGTGGACAACTGCATATACATATAGATATCCATACCTATCAGCATGATAAAATTAATATGAACTGGATCTTAAATCTAAATATAAAGGCCAGATCTATAAAGCTTCTGGAAGAAAACACAGGAAAATATTTCATGACTTGAAATTATGCAAAGGTTTCTTTGACAGGCTCTAGCAATAATGATAAAAGTGTAATAAATTTAAAATTTAAAACATCTGATAATCAAAAGATGATATTAAGGAAATGATTATCAACCTACACACTGTCAGAAAATAGACAAAAAACATATTATCTGACAAAGTACTCGCATCTAATATATATACCAAAGATTCCAGAAAGATATATATGCTATCCTAATGAATCTAATTTAAAAGTGAGCAATACATAAGTACAGAGGCATCACAAAAGATAAAAAGTATGAATCACCAATAAATATGTGAAAAGGGAATGAAATTGTCAGTCACGGGAGAAATCCAAATGAGCTACCGCTGCAACCCACCAGAATTAATGTCAAGACTAGAGACTACAGAGCAACTGGAGCTCCCATATTCTGTTTGATGGGAGTGTCCATGGGTATAGCCTCTCTGGGAAAACAACTGGCCTTTGCTATAAAACTGAAACACAACTACTCTTTGGACCAGCAATTCCACTGCTAAGTATTTAATCAAGAGAAATAACATCTGTCCAAAAATCATGGTTTTAATAAATGTTTAAAGCAGCTTTATTCATGATGGTCAAACATCAGAGACAGTCCAGGTAACCATCTTTAGGAGAATGGAATTCTACCAAGCAACAAAAAGGAATTAAACTACTGAGACATGATGAAAAAGATAAATCTAAAATACAATTCTGAGTGAAAGAAGACTTACAGTGAAGAGTATAGAGTGCATGACTCTATATAAAGTTCTGGAACAGGAAAAACAATCTATGGTAAGTACAGAATCAAAAGAGTTGCAGTTGACTGCAATTAATATTGTTTTAGTTGGTCTACCTTCACCATACCAAAATAAGACAGAATGTAACTAACAATAGGAATGTCTATCCTGAACAAAGATATCTGGTCACTTTAGCCATGTTATCACAGTCACCCCTACCTCTCAGGAATAAGTATGGGATTAACTGTGATGGGGCATCTAGGTGTGTGCCTTTGCCAATACTCATGACATTTCAAGGTACATAAAATATACCTTAAAAAGTATAATTATAAACAATTATTAAGCTTTAAGCTTTACATGACGGTGTCCATGATGAAGTATTTAGAGAGAAAGTGTACCCATGTCTCTAACCCCCATAAAAAAGGCACCAAGATTAAGATGGATTCTTAAAGTGGATACAGATGGATATGTGAATATTTAGTTAACACAGATACAGTAAAAATGTTAATTGCAGAATTCAGTTGGAGTATATATGGATATTCACTGTACAAGTCCTTCGACTTTTTTGTATGTTTGAAGATTTTCAAAATATAACTTTAAAAAAAAGCCCTCAAAGTTCATTTGAACCATTGATCTATGGTACTAAGGGTCAAGTTTCATTCTGTTGTAAACTACCCATCAAAGAAAAATCTTGCTCTCCTCCCTTTTGTTCCCTCCATAGCACAGCTTCCCATACTCTCATCTGTTTCATATCCAGTCTCATTTCCTTTTTTTTTTTCTAAAGGATAAGGAATATCCTTGCTTTGAAAGGATATTGGGGGCATATTACTTTACATCGCTATACCAATAATTTTCACTTCAGAGTTCTGATACTCAGATTCTAGTTGTTCAGTTCCCCATCTGCCTCATAATCTTGTCTTTCTATCCAATTTGACTGCAATTAATATTGTGTTAGTCAGTCTACCTTCACCATACTACAATAAGACAGAATGTAACTAACAATAGGAATGTCTATCCTGAACAAAGATCTGGTCACTTTAGCCATGTTATCACAGTCACCCCTACCTCTTAGGAATAAGTATCAGGTTTAGGTTATGCAACTTTTGCATAGTTGAGTCATTAAAGCCCCCAAACAGACCTCATAGGGCAGGTAGGGATCGATCATATTTCCACTTCCCTTAGAGTACTTTAATATATGTAGTTTTTTAAGTAAAGGAAAAAGATTTACATCATTATCATTGCATCACTGAATATCTACCGCTGTTTAGTTTCTTAGAAATCCACTAAAATAGGGCTTCCTAAAGTCTAACTTACCCCTGTAATATACCGGGATTCACATTAACAATACATGCCATTTCTATGTTAACCAAGTAGTCTAGAATTCATAGGGAATAGTCATCTTTTGCTGGAACCATACCCAGAACAAATTTGTGTGGGAAGGTAGGTGTTAATGTTACCTCTCTCTTCAAAAGATTGTTTTGTTTTGTATGATGGTACCTAGTAAATCTGTATGCTACTTTCCAGAATCACATTAATAAATTAGGTAGTTCCTTTCATTTTATATCTACTTTACCATAGATTACCAAGTAAATAAGATCTGGAGTCTTAGAGGAGGCAACAGTACTTGAAACCTGGCGTGCATGCAGCTGAAGACCAAACACTGCTGAGCATGGCAACAACTGGCTTGTAACTGCACTGACAGCACGTGAAACATAAATCATCAGAGAGCAAACCTCTATATCTCAATAGCTTCACTAATATCAGTTAAAAAAGAAAGTACATTTTAAAGATTGATACTAATGGTAAATCCAGCAAAGAAAGAGGTTTACGTATAAGTGAAACCTCTAAAACAGGGATATAGACACCCAGTAAATCTCTTACATAATTATTCATATTTTTAAAAGCTATTATGACAACATGCAGATATAGATTAAGAACAATAAACTGAAGGAAAAAAAACGATGTAATGACCCCAAAGAAACCTATATATATTTCACAGAAAAGAATAGAAAATCCTGTGGATAGGGATAAGCAAGAGAAGCAATCTGCTTGTCTAACTTGCAGAAGCAAAAAGGTTACTGCAGCTTTCTAAGCATGGAAAACTAGACCAAGTGTGAAGGGGGACGCTCACAGTGCGAATTGCTAAATATAACCTAGAAACCCCAGCTCCTTACACACTGCAGAGTTTCTTAAAGGAGGCTTCAAGATTTAAAGGATAAAAGTGGTTTAAAGATAATAGAATGGAAGAAAAGAGTAAGAGAGACCATGATGACTGTGGGGTAATGGTTCTCTCTGGAATAAGGAAGCATGGAGGAGAACCTAAGTGAATTCCTTCTCAGTGTTTACAGAAGGAGATTAATCATTCCCTACTCTGAACTATACAATGGGAAAGTTGGAAATGCTTCTTCACAAGTGGTCAATACCAAGATCTTCCTAACTAGACCAGCAACTATGCTGAATGTCCATCCATCATTTAGGGCAGAAAGGCAATCACCTGAGAGAGTTGAAAAGATGGAGGGAAAAATTGAGATGTTATTGACCAAAATGCACAACTCTTTCAATATCATTAGCCATTGTGTGAAAGAATGGGTTAGTGTTCATATTATTCTTATTTATTAAAAGGTTCTACAAAAAGACCTGGGGATTATAGCACAGTGCATCATTTTCAATAGGACGGCCAAATATCTGGTAAGGAATAACCAGCTGGGACAAAAGCAGAATGGCTGTTCAAAGAAAGGCTAAATCCCCTAACAAGAAGTATCATTCTTTATGAGTTAAGTTAATAGGGCTCTTCAACCTCTCAATAAAATATCTGTTGAGCACCTTGTATTATTGTCAGTGTCAAGGTGCAAAGGATATAGCTGTAATAGGATACAAACTCTGCCATCGTGGACTTTATGTTCTAGTAGGAGGAAACAGATAATCTCAGTAATTTAACAAGGTAATTATAGCTAATGATAAATGATACCCAAGTATAAAGTATAAAAATGTGTTAGGAAGTCACTGAAGGAGATGATTTAAAATAGGTAACAAAGAAAATCTTTCTGAGTAAATGAATGACACTGAAGTTGCTAACAAACTGATTAAAAGTGCCCTCTGCTCAGTGGTCTGAAGGAGAGCATATCACGTAGGAGCTGCTTATGCATAAACCCGGAAGAGGAAATGAGATTCTAAGTTGGGGAACAGAAAGAAGGCCAGTGGTAGCTGGAACATACTGAGCAAAGGAATACTTGGTGTAAACCTTATTTATTCACATATATTTCCAGCACCTACTATGGGTCTACTGGGGGTAGAGAAGTAAGCAACACTGACCAAATCCATCCCATAAGAAAAATAACTTCCAGTGGAATCTCTGGTGGGATCAGAGAAGAAGACAAGGTAGATCATGTAGGTTAAGATGTTTTAGCCACAATATGAATCTGAACCTCTGCTAAGTGACTGTGTCAAATACATTTTCTGCCCCATGCCATATAGGCACATCCCCTTAGGATACCTGCTTCTACCACAACTCTCATGGCCAAATGAAGGTGTGTTGTGAAAGTGGAAAGGTCTATGTGACAGCATTGAGAAAAGCTCATATCAGAGCCAAAAGGGATGCTTTGTGGACAGCCAGGCCTTGGGCTTCACTATATGGGTTGCAGATTACATACAAACCTCTACTCAGGAAGAGTAGGTGATCTGTCCTTACCAGAATTATTCACACACTTCAGATATGGCCTTGCTTCCTTTGTCTACAATGCTTCTGCCAGCACCACTACTCAAGAGCATATGGAGTACCTGATTTACCAAAATGGGATCACACATGCCATTGCATGGATTCAAAGAACTCTTTTCATGGTGAAAGAAGTAACACAATGGGGAATAGGATCAAAGACCCCACTGATACAGTTCTATACTGCATCATGTGCAGGCAGCTAACCTAATATGATGTTAGAAGAGTCTATTTAATGCTTAAAGAACAGGATCTCGTATATTCATTGATCTAATGATTGGCATACGATGGCTATGTCTCCAAGAGCTCGAATAAAAAAGGTCTGATAAATGAGGTCCTAACATCACTGACTTATTTGCAGAATTTGTGGTTTCCATCCACTCAACTCTTGGCACTGATGATGAAAGTCCTGGTTCCTGAGCTGAGGCCCTAGAAATTAGGAGATAGAGTAAGGGCCGAAGTGAACCTGAAGCTATGACTACTTTCTATTCCCTTAGAGCCCTTGATTGTAGTTAAATGAGCATAAAAAGAAACAGGTCATTAAATTGGGGGGGGGGGGATCAGCCCTGGATAGAGGGAAGAAATTAATTTCCACAAAATAATCAGCATTCTGGATCAAGCGAGTTGTGCCGTATTTACCAAATCTTAAATACAAAGCTAAGAAGGCATTTTTCCCTGAAAACAAGTAAAATTAGGGAAATAAGATGAAGTACTTCACATAGTACTAAGAAATGTATGGAATCCACTGTTCCAAAGAGGTGACAGGGATTTAATCAGTGTTTGTGCAAATGCAGGGAAAGGAAGTCATGTAGTACTGCCAAAAGAACGAGATCTACAAAGACTTCGAGTTTGGCCAGGTTCTTAATGAGGCAATCATCAATGAGGTTTCTTGTTGGTTCTCCTCATTACCCTATTTAATTCTCATGATCTTGCTATGAATATCTGCATGAGGTACAGAATATATTTAAAGCAAGAACATTAATAATAGTTCTTCATTTCAGATAGAAGAAGAATCATTAAATAAAAAATTTATTCTTTTGACATTTGTTGAGCTGTGCAGAAAAATGAAAGGATGTCTTTGAAGACAAAATTGCTTGAAGGTTGGGGCAATCTGCTCTTGCTATTAGTGAAATTCAAGGACCATTATAGGAAGTAGAAGTAAAATTATAATATCAATCAGAGAATAAAATATTTCAATAGAACTAACAGAATAAAGTTGCATATCCTTGCAAGATAAATTTCTCTTCTATCTCTGTGAAACCATGTATTCTTACTTGAAAAATGGCTATATAAACTATTATGTCTGCCTAGCAGCACATAATAAAGCTTTATCACAGGTATAGGCTCAGACAATGATTAGATACACTTAAAGTAGAGGATTTCTATGAAATCTAAGAGCCTGTAATTTTTAATTTTTTTCTTCTTACTGTTGCCCTGCCTAGAGGTAGACTAGAAGGACTAAATTTGGAGTTCATATGGGCTATCTAAAATGTACTTGTAATTTTCACTGCATTATGTATAGTACAGGTTCTCCTGTCCATGATTTAAAATTCAAAAGGGAATTATGACATTTGCAAGGTAAACCGGGTACTTCATCCATGTAATCTGAAAAAAGATCAAAGCAGCCATTTAGTGAACAAAATGAATGATGGAAAAATAGCAGAAGTATGTCAATAGAAGTGATATTTCAAAGATCCAAGAGACTAACAACTAATATGAACATTATCACTTCATCTCTCTAGATATTATATTATTGCCGTTGTTGTTATTGTAGATGATATGAATCTTTGTACACTCATTGTACACTGAAAAGTAGCGGAAGGGACGGATGTTTGTGGTCAGAATCTACAATGCAGTG
The DNA here is from genome assembly GCF_053574225.1 of Canis aureus. Classification (NCBI taxonomy): domain Eukaryota; kingdom Metazoa; phylum Chordata; class Mammalia; order Carnivora; family Canidae; genus Canis; species Canis aureus. Next base: position 51,186,361 of record NC_135611.1, read on the forward strand.
AAGAGCAGAAGTCCATGTACCAGCTTATATAAGAAAGAACTGTAAACTACCAGCAAAAGTATATGTGTACCTGGGAATATACTATACAAAATGGCACCCAAACAAAACCAAATTAAAAAGCTGACTTAAACCCACTATTCAGGTATGCATTTCTATTTTCTTGGAAGACTCTTTTCTTGCCATTCAGAGTCCTTGGTTCCATATCCCTTTGTGATAGCAAGGGGCATGAGGGGAGACAGCACCCAAGTATTAGGAAGATAGGGCTCAAAAAAAAAAAAAAAAAAAGAAAAAAAGGAAGATAGGGCTCCTTCCTAACAAGATTAAGTTTGGAAAAACTGCTATCTTTCCTTGTTTTGTTTTTGTTATTTTATTTGGCTGGATTTTTAGTGGGCTTTTCTTGTTGTTATTCTCATTTATTCCTCTTTGTCATTTTTGACTTGTTCCTTGAGGAGTTTGAGATTCTCTCACAATCCTGCACAAAGATAAACATTCTTCCAACAGAGGGTCTTCCCTTTATTTTTGATTGCTTTTTTACTTTTTAAAAGACTTATTTACTTATTTTAGATAGAGCATATGAGAACAGAGGGGAGGGGGCAACGGAGAGGAGAGGGAGAGAGAGAATCTCAAGCAGACTCTGTGCTAGGTAAGGAGCCCAATGGGGAGCTCAATCTCATGACCCTGAGATCAGGACCTGAGTTGAAACCAGGAATAGGATGCTTCACCCACTGAACCACCTAGGCACCCCCAGGGTGTCTTCCTTTTAATGGTCTTGCTTTTGAAACTGAGAGTGAGACCCCCAGGAAACTGACTATATTTGGACAATGAATGAGAGGCTGAAGGGACAGGATGGCTTATTCATCCCTTCATGACTCTCAGAATACCTGAAATACTATATTTTTCATAATTTGTTTCTCTGATGAATTTATAAAACCACTGTAACTGGTGGTTTAAGTTTGACAAAAAGATATTTTAGATGGTTAAAAGTAAGATTTTATAAATTTTGAACTTTGGTATTCATATATATTACCTCCCAAAGGCTTCCTGATTTTGATGCTAATAATAAATATTCCTAACTTCCACCCATATAATAATAATAAAGAAATGAACAAATGAATAACTGGATGAATAGAAATAATTTTTTAAAAAATCTTCTTTCCATTTTGTTGCCCCAATAATAGAGATTTTAGTAAAACCTGATCTGCCCAGATTCCATAGTGTATAAAATTAAATTTACAGATGAGAAAGAGCAATGGATTCACAGTCAGAGAGCTAAGACCAAAGCCTAATTTTGCCTTTTTCCCCCTTTTTATGCCTCAATTTCTTTATCTGCTTACTGAAACAGTTAGACCAATTGATTCCCCAGTTCTCATTTTGTTTTAAGATCTTGTCATTATAAATCATTGGAAAAGTCAAATTAAGTTTCATTTTATCAATAAGCTCAAGTTATTAGGACTTCATACAATGAGCTCAAAAACATTTTAAGTGGGGATCCCTGGGTGGCTCAGCTGTTTAGTGCCTGCCTTCAGCCCAGGGAGTGATCCTGGAGACCGGGGATCAAGTCCCACATCGGGCTCCTGCATGGAGCCTGCTCCTCCCTCTGCCTGTGTCTCTGCCTCTCTCTCTCTCTCTGTATCTCTCATGAATAAATAAAATAAAATCTTAAAAAAAAATTAAAAAAATTTTAGAGGCACATATTATTAGTATTTTTTTTAAGTTTATCATTTCTTTACATTAAAAAGATTCCCCAAAATCCTCAGGCACATACTGCAAATGTACATTCTCTGATTTTCTTCTGTTTCATTACACCATGGACACATGGATTAAAGATACACAGTGATATTCTGGAGGAGGGGTTGGGTTAATTTCAATTTTAAATCTCCTCTCTAGACTAAAATTGTTCCTAGGCATTAGGCCTTCAAACATACACCAATTTCAGTGGCTCAGTTGTTACATCCGGATTCGCTTCCACAAATATGGAGGTTCTGTGGAAATTCTAACTGTTCCTTTTGATCTTCCATTTTACATTAGGTAAAAGGTTCCAGCAGCTTCACCTTTGCTACAATATCTTGCATCTAGGAGGCAAGAGCCATAAACTGGGGGGGAGGGGGTGGCATTCTGACACCAGAGAGCCGTTAAACATGATGGGGGAGAAAGCAACTATGCAACAGAATGTCCTCGAGAAGGAAAATGATTTTATCGCATGACTGCCTACCTCATTACAAAGTGAAATTCCCCACCACACATTTCTGCGTGAGCCTTCATCTTCCGCTGCACAGGAAAGCAGCTCCCCAGGCTTTCCGCAACCGCAGCTACCATGAATCTATCACGGGTTTTGTTTCTGCGCTCACCTCTCGTGCTCACAGTCTCCATGTCCTTCTGAGGCGATTGCAAAAGAGGGATGAAGGATTCTGTTTCCTAACTCTTCCATTAGTTATTCGTTTGTATCTGCTATGGGGGAGAAGACTGTAGGAAATGTGAGAGCAATCCACACATCAATGTTCTGAGATCCCACATATAAATGGTGCCGCCACGGAGAAGCGTCTTCCCATCGGCACTAATTAAAAAGCAATAAGTGCACTTGAGCAGCAGCTTTCTTCTGTTTCTTTTCCCCTGCATCAGACGTGCTCCTTTCCACTTTAATATGAGCATTATCGCTGTGCAAAAACAGCAACAAAAACAAAAACCAAAACAAAAAGACAATAAAGGCAGGCAGAAAATCATACTAACTCATGCTTTGGAAAGATACTTCTTTTTCATCGATAAAACCTGCTGCATTCTTGGAAGATACTAAAGTAAAGCAGGTTTCACAGCCCTGAAATATTAGATAATAGTTTTTTGTAAGGCAAGACTACCAGAACTGATGACAAATTAGCTTGGCCTCTACCTCCATGGTCACTGGGAGGCTTTTTTAGATGCTGGTCACGACTAAAATTGGAAATTATTTTAGTGGCACTACTTCTGTGTTCATCACATGTCTTCAGCTCAGGGCCACAGAGAAGGGGGGAAAATGCAAATGGCACCCGGGCTTCAGAGTGTATACAAAAACCTGAATAATTGATATAGGTTCAATGTAGATTAAAATTTAGCACAAGTTCATATTCAGTATGATTAGTAGGGAAGGTTAAAAAAAATTTTTAAAGTCATACTAAGGACATACATAAAGAATAACATTATTAATTCATTTACTCAATTAATAAGTTATTGAACATCTACTATGAAAGATCCTGTGCTAGAGACTGGAGACTGGAGGGTTCAAAGATGTATTGAGGATGGTTCCTCCAAGACCACAGAGCATATAGACAGTAGGTCCGAGTAGATATGATCACCCCTTTCTTGTCGGGTCACAGCTGAGAATGGATGGCACCACGCGTTCCAGTGGGAATACCTCCAAGGAGTAGGTTAGGACAACAGTGTACATCCCTGATGAGGGAGGAAGAGCAAGTAGGGGTGTGAAGAATCTGGGAGGAGGAGGATGGAAGAAACAGGCAAAGATTTATCAACCCTACCACAATTTTCAGAGCAAGTGCCCCAGGAGACAAAAGTCCATTGTGAAAAATCACTGCTAAAGCAACCTAGACTAGTGATTCTTGACTAGAGGCTACAATATACTGTAAGATTTAAGAGGGTGAATGTAGAGGCTTGTGCCTGCCTGACTGGTTGAAATCCTGCTTTCCTTACTGTTTAGCTGATAGAATGGCCCTGGGCAAATGCCCTTATGTACTTGAGACTTCTTACCCTCAACACAGGGAAAATAATTTTATCCAGAGTAAAGGTTGAAGGAGTTGGAAGAAAATGTGGGTACGCGGTGCCGGGACAGTGTCTTGTGTTCAAGAAGAGAGCAGCACCTTTTCACTGTTTCCCTGCCCTCCACCCACATGACATTATGTGAGCTTTCCAGAGACCCTATCTTTAATGTCCCCCATCCAATTATTCTCCATCCCAACTTGATGTTTCCATCACTATCACAACTCATAACTGTTATTCCCACTTTACACAATGTTAGCTCATTTTACCTATCTACGTGCTTATTTGTTTTACGTTTGTTTTCCTCATAATAATGGCCCTACAATGATATTTTGGGGTCTGAAATGCAAATGTCCAATAAGTATTTGGTTTTTTATTATTATTTTTTTAATTTTTTTTTTTAGTATTTGTTAAATCACTACTACTGGTGATGATGATGGTGGTAGTGATGATGCCGGCTTGACACCACATAGCTCTTTTTTTGTGTTAATCAGTGTTCCAGCAGTATTCTTAATTCTTATGGCAAGTCCAAGAAGCCTACCTCATAGATAGGTACTGTTATCATCCCTATCATGTAGATGAGGGCATGGAAGCGCACAGAGGTTTAGAAGCTTACCCAAAGTCACATGGTAAGTAACAGACCTGAGTGTTAAACGCAGCAGTCTGGCTTTCAAAATCTATCTTCTTAGTCACTAAGCTGCCTGGCTCTGAATAACTACCTGATGGATATGAGCAAGGTGCTACCTGGGGGGCCAGTCAGCTAGAGGACAAGAATGGTCCCCAAGTGACTGAGAGATAGGAGCTGAAGCAGATCAAGAGACTAGGAAAACATCTTGTACTTTATAATTTTCCCAGAACCCCCAGTGGCTAAAGCTACCTTAACTGTAAATAAACTCTCTGCGTTTGAATGCATACTCTGAATGGCCTGCCAATCATCCTCCTGAATCCTGCTCCTTCATCTAGTATAGCCAGATGGGTCCAAGGCCTGGACTCAGGACACAGCTTGAATGGCTTTGGATCGTGGTTCTTTGGAGCAGATCAACTCTAAGAAAGTTATTTACTCTTTGTTCCTCCAGCATGTGGTGTGAAGTAAATAAGTTAATATAGAGAACAGTGCCCAGGACAGATGTAGCTCATAATTATCCATCTGAATGCCTTGGTCCTTTGGTCTAGTTTCTGATAATCATGGACGCTACTTTCCAAAAGTGACAAGTTTCTATACTTGGAAATTAATCCATGTCTGTACTCGAAAGCAGAAATATTGAAAGAACAAAAATAAAGTGGGCCACAAACCAGCAGATGGGTGCTGGAGGCTGTATCCTCATGAAATGCAGTCAGAGGCATTTAAGTGCAGAATATAGGGCTTGGCCAGGGTGTGGATCCCTAGTACAACTGTCACGTTCAAAGAGTAAGGGGGAGGGAGCATCGTGGGAATGCAAACTCAACCACTCCAAGGACTGAGCAGAAGCACATCAGAAACTGATTAGGAGCAAATGTAGGACCTGGACCTGCAGACACCCAGTCATTGATTTGGTTGAGGATTGGGCTACTGTTCATACCTCCTCCTTCATAACTGCCTGGTACTTGATACTCTCTCCCATGATCACAACTGGACACTGGACCTCTTTCTGCATCATGCTGTCAAGGCCTGCCTCTTGTTAATTTCAAGCCTCTTAGCTCCCAGGGTTTTAGGATAGAAATCCATCAGCCTGTGCACAAGCACTAGCCCCAATTTAGAACTCCCTTGTCCCGAGCCCTATCACTGTGCAGTCTACATTCCCATCAAGCTCTAAATCCATATCACAACATCTAGCAGATTAAATAAGACCAACTAACTTTGCCACAATGGTTAATGCTGGATACCTCACCACTCTTAATAGTAAAGATTTAAAGTGACAATTCCATAAAGACTAATAAAATCTTTCCTGGGGTTGACCTTTGACATCAGTGGGTCATGTGTAGAGGGTCCTTGACATTTTGAGGTAGGTATTTGACACGTGATGATTTCTTTTTATTAAAAAGGAAATCTAACTAAATTGTTTTGATACTTGAGAAGAGTCTCTCCTACAACACTGTTCCATTGTTACTCAGTAAAGTAAAAATGGATGTTTTCATCTCCTCCGTCCTCTTCATCTTGCACTGATCAAGAGGGAAAAAAGGAGGGAAGAGGAGATAAGCCCTTGAGGGCAAACTGTTGAGTTCACAGTCAGGTTCAGCCTCTGGCTAGCTGTGACTCTGGGGATGCTAGTCTCTTCCTCTATAAAATGGAACTTTAAAGGTTGTTATGGGGAATACATGAAATAATGGGTTGCTTGGCCAAGGTAAATGCTCAATAAATGCTAGTTATTCTTATCAGCATTAGCTATTTTAATCATCATTATCAACCTGCGAGATGGAGTCCACTATCCTGGATACGTGGAAATAAACCATGTTTAAAGATTTTTGTGTATCAGTTTTCAAGGATCACCATACATCCTGCTCTAGGCATAATCCTTCTAATGAAGAGTAAATGTTCTAGAGGGAGGGATCCCTGGGTGGCGCAGCGGTTTGGCGCCTGCCTTTGGCCCAGGGCGCGATCCTGGAGACCCCGGATCGAATCCCACGTTGGGCTCCCGGTGCATGGAGCCTGCTTCTCCCTCTGCCTGTGTCTCTGCCTCTCTCTCTCTCTCTCTCTCTCTCTCTCTGTGACTATCATAAATAAATAAAAAATAAAAAAAGTAAAAGAAAAATGTTCTAGAGGGAGAGGACAATGAGAGATATAAGGAGCAATCACTGAACAGATAAATTATATCTTCCTGTTAAGTGCTTTTGCATGCAGTTTATAGGTAGAAATACCAAAGCTGTATGATTTAAAATATGCCTGAGAAAGGTGATAGGCTGGCCAAAGTAATGTTATTTTTTTAAGGAATATGTTCACATGTGGAAAATCTGATCTTCATATTTACTGATGCAGAGCTGCTCTGATCTCTTCCCATCAGCACACAGAAAATGACATTTATCCACTCATGAAACAAGAGTCGGGTGAATTGCAAAGCCCTGTTTTCCCATATACTCACACAAATTGATACGCCCACGAGCACCTTACCATTGGGTTTGAATGTACACACAAATGGGAATTTGTTTTTAAGAACAATAGATTCAGTGTTCAATTTCACTTAATCTGCACTTTCCTCTTTCTATGTACTTTAACTCTGGAGTTAAAAACTAGCTTTTCCTATAAAATAAAACACATGGTATTTTAAATGTATCAGACTTCTCAGGCTAGTGGGCTTTATGTCATCATTTGTCTAGATCACTATCAGTTCTGGCTTCTAATCAGACTTCTAATCAATTCTATATTCTTGTTCATAGTGTGTTCTAATTTTTCACTTCGAGGCAGGAGTTCATTTCCTTATTCTTTGATTTTGCTCACTGCACACACAACTCGTCCCATTCATATGAAACATGTCCTTATCCAATCTGTCATGTTTTACAAATGAACTTCCAAACAGGAAGTCATTGTGTTCTTCCAAGTTCAGACATACCAACTGCGGGCACTTGAAACTAAATTAAAGGCTAATCACTTGACTAATATTTTAAATGATCTCAGGTACAGAACCAAATTGTGATATGGTTGGAGAGGTGCTGAGAGGTGTTTTTTTTTTTTTTTTTTGATAATTCAGAAATTACATGACCTCTTGAAGCATATTTTTCCACCCTGCAAGAGTCTAAGCTCTTTCCTGAAGAGACAAGAGAGACTTCATAGGAAGCTGATTTCAAACTCAATTATTTTTTAACCCAGGAATATACTAATCCAGAATTACAGATATGACAACCAGACATCAACTCTGGCCATCTTGCACATCAGGTAGGAAAACCTCTTGGTGCAATGTTAGCCTCCAAGTCCAGCACCAGGCAAGCTATCCCAGAAGTCACAGAGCAGAAAGACTCTCAGATCAAATCAAAATGCTTCAATCAATGGTTTTAAAAATCAATTTAAAACATAGTTTGAGAAGAAACTGAAAAGAGATAATAAGATCAAACACACTTAGGACAGGATGTAAGCAAGACAGGAAGACCATACAGTTTGAATCCTGGAGTATGTGATGTCCATATGTCCTGTCTCCCTCTCTCAGCCACATGGCCCTATCCTGTGATGGCATGGTTACAAGGAGCAAAGGTGACATTTGTAAAAGGGATCCACAGGCAGAAGGTGCCCTGGACCAATGACACACACGTGCTCTATCTGAGATAAACTGGAACAAGGTTAATTAGCTAATTACTAATTAGCCTGATGAACAACCATATATCCTATGTTTTTGTGGGCGGAGGAAACATGGGTCCGGGATGGACATCACCAATAGGTGATCCAATTTAGACTTCCTGACTATTAAATACTGATGTCTATTTGGTGCATCTGAACATTTAGTGCTTCATATATTTTGTCTGACGTATATCTAAGTACCCAGGTGCCTCATGGATATTATGTTATCTCCTGGTACTGCCATCACTGTCTACGTTGAACACACACATTCTCCACTTGCTAATGATTTATTGTACACTCAACATACACCACAATTGTCTACCAGTTATTTAAGACACCTTAAAAGGTTTATCTATGTTTTCAAAATTATAAACTTATTTATGTAAAAAATTGAATAATTTTTTATTCCATAAATAATTGAATAATTGAATTGCTGGAAAAGCAATTTGCCTGCTATTTGCAGGATAAAAATGAATTGAAAATATTGAAACCCCACAGAATCCCTGAGAGGCTGGAGAGGAGGGAACACAGAAGACTAGGAAGTTAAGAACCAAAGCAAAGGTCATGCTTCTGAAAGATGCTGCTACCCTTACCAGAGCCACTGTAGAGGCAAAAACTGTCAATCATCCCCATGTGGTTGTGTCACTCAAGATTCAAGTTCCAGGAGTAAGGTTCAGACAATAGAATCCCAGTTTCATGCCTGTTCCTGGATATGCCAGAACTGAGAGAAGAAGAATCCAGCCCACCAGATTCCACAATGGGAAATGACCAGGGCTTCTTAAGGATACATAAACCAGAGCATTCCCAAAAGGGAGTTGTGGATACCAGACAAATGATCAATGTCCCAAACGGAAATCATTTAACCATTATTCCTGTTTAATATCTTATAGAGGTACCTGACTGAAAACCATATACATGTTAATGAACTGAAATTTATCTTAATTTATATTGTATGTATCAGCCAACTGAAAATCTATCGGCTTCTTAAAAGTAAATGTCCATTGAAGTTTCAATTCCCGAAACACACACACACACACATTTTCCAGTTTTCCTAATCCTTGTAAATAACATAACTATTTACTCAGTCACACAAAAATAAATTATCAAATAGATAATAAACTATTCATCTTTAGCATCATGCTTTTCTTTCTATCATATAGCAAGTCCTTCAATAAACCCAAATGACTATCTCCAAAGCATAGCTTGTAACCAATGTTTTCTACCCTAAGATAGAACTTCCATTATTCTCTTTGCGTATATCCTTCTCAGCATTTCCTCAAACCACTTATTACAGGTATGTATTATGTATCTTTTGGTTTATTGTCTATATTCCTTACACAATAATCTAAAAGCTACAAGAGCAGGTATTTTTTGTCTTTTTGTTGTTGTTGTTATCTGTTATCCCAGTGCCTAGAAAAATGGCTGGCACACAGCAGGTGCTTTATGAAATGTATCAAATGAATATAAGATATAGTTACATGATTGTACTGTAGCTATTGTAAGATAATGCCTTGGCTATCAGAGATAAAATCAAACTAAAAAGCATCAATCTTCTATTCTGTGATCGTAGAAAGTACTTTCTCGAAGGTATACACAAAAGGATCAATAAGGCTAGATTTCCTGCATGGATCATTCAGGACACAGGTAACCCACAATCTGCAGAGAGCCATGGCAACTGTATGTCTAGTGCGTGAGGTCTTCAGTTGGGGTAGAAAGAAAAGGTGGGGTCAGGGTAGTAGGCCACTAATCTGTGCCACAGGGCTAAAACTGTAAGCCTGGACCCCCAGCTCTAGTTTACACCAGGGAAAGAACTGACACATGACCTCCAAGGGCTGAGGTCTGACATCCAGTATCACTAAAGAGCTGTGTTGCACTATCTCCATGAGTTTTTCCTGACAGGCTGTTCCAAAGTCAAGCTGTGCATGCTCTCTGCCATTCACCCTTTTTTGAGAAGTATCTGGTGGATCTTTAATTTTAGAGGAAGGTTATAGGAGTTATAGTATTTTGTAATTAGTTGTAGGAAGGGTCTTCCTGGAACACATTTTTGCCACAATTACCTTTCAGTTGAATATCCAACTCTGATATGAGCAGAGGACCTACTAGAGAAAAGAGAGCCTCTAATGAATGATGAAGCCTTTAGACACTGAAAACGTCTCCAATGGAGGGACCAGCTATTATTTTGGAGGCATTGGAAATGGGTAAATCATATTAAAGTTCAAGCTAAAGAATAAATGTCCAAGAAGAGCATATAAAAATTATGAGAAAGATGCGTTGGTCAAAGTTAGATTTGTCTTTTCATAAACTAAAAGATACTATGAAATCACTGTGGTCAAAATCGTATGCAAGGCCATGCATTTTTATGGGTGCTAACAAATAAGAGCCTATAAATCAAGCTTATTAAATATGGGACTCCATTGTGACCAAGGTAATATTTCAATACATTGGGGAAAATAATTATGTAACAAATGGTAATATCATAGAGATCCATCTTTCCAAAATAAATAAATTTGGGCTTCTTTGCACACTGCATGCAAGAAGAAAACCACACCTATTAAAAGGTTTTAAAGAAGAACATAATAAGATGCACATAAAACCTACAGGTTGAGGATAACTTTAAAACCAAAATTGAAAACATATGTACATAGAAGGGGCCCCTATGTGGTACATTCAGTTGAGTGCCCGACTCTTGGTTTTGGCTCAGGTCATGATCTCAGGGTCATGAGATCAAGCCCCTGAGCACTCAGCTGGGAGTCTGTTTGAGATTCTTTTCCTCTCCCTCTGCCACCATCTCAAATGAATAGCTACTTCATTTTTTAAATTGATTTTAAAAGAAAAGAAAAAATATATAGAAATATGTGACTACACGAAAAATGTTTCAGTTTGACAAAGAACATCATAAATAAAAGCAATAGACAATAGAAACCAACAGATAAGAAAATGTACATGCATTTTGTATAGTGGATACAAAGCTATTATCAGTTGGACAGATTTACATGCCATATATATATATATATATATATATATATATACACACACACACACATATTTGATTTATATGTATGTAAATATACATATATTTGATTTACAATGTGAGTTATAAAAACTTATTTAATATGATACAGGGGAGCATATTAAAATGCTTAATAAATGGATAAAATGAAAATAAATTACAAGAATATTTCATTTAGTCTTATCAGACTAAGAATATAAATAATATTTTTGAGAAAAAAGGATACTCTCAAATATTGACAGCAATTGTGAATTGTTACAGCTTTCTTATAAAAACACAATCTTACAATATTTATTAAAATTAAAAAATACATGTCTTTCAAACTCAGAAATCTATTGTTTTAGAATCAACCCTATAAAAATATCAGAACTTAAGGATATAAGAATAAGGATATGTGTCAAACACAGAGACACATACGCAAGTACATGTACACACACATAATCCCTATTAACTGGATCCTTGCTTGTAGTCACCCACATACACACAACCTAGAAATGAAAGGTATATAATTGTGAAATGAAAGGTATACAATACACAAGATTAATAGGGAGACATTTCAGTAAAACCCATTATACCATAACATAGAATATTATGCAACCATACAAAATAAAAACATAGAGCCATAAAAATTAACTTTGAGAGAACTGTGATAAATTATTGTTAAGCGAGAAAAACAAATATAAAAAGCAATCTATGTCTGTATGAATTCATCTCAAAGATACCAGCAAGGATGATCCCTCAAACGTTAGTGATGGTTATATCAGTGTTGTCTGCCTCATACTTTCCCTGCCGTTCAAGTGCTATATAATGAGAATGCATTATTTATACAGTGAAAACTATAAAGCTACTTTCATTATTAAAAGGCAGTGGTGTGACTATACCTTTCTTTCTCATTTAAAAATATACCTTCAAAATAACTTACTGCTTCCATTAGCTGCTAGTCAAAGAACAAGAAAAATTACCTAATGCCCATTATTTAAAAGAACTTTGATGTAATTAAGCAAAAACTGAAAGCAAGTTACATTCTCTTTGTGCTTTCCAAGTACTCTATGAATACAACAAAGATGGAGTTTGGCTGTAGGTTTAATGAAGAAAACAAATTAAAGGCGAGTGCTTTGTGCAGGGACATTTGAATCTCCGTGGCAGCTGCCAAATTAAAAAAAAAACAAAAAACAAAAAACAAATAAAGTGCCATAGATCAAGCAGCAGCGGCGTCCCTCTGAACCAGGCAGCTCCACAGGCCCGAAGCCACTGTCAGGGCCGCTTGGTGCCATGGGTGTCCTTCATTTCTCTTTGAATGTGACGGGGCCTCTTGAATGAGAACACTAGGTGGCATGCCTGCCAAGCTCTGGAATGCCATTAAACACCAGGAAGAAATGCCATTATGATTCTATTTGGAGATCATATTTTCCCTCTCTAGGCTAAGAAGGCATTCTCTAACACAGATGGGCTCTGCATTTCTCTAACAAGAAGATCAGAAAGTCTGTGAGGCTACTGGTTGGGATGACTCTTAGAAATAGAGTTACTACATATAGGTGCCAGGAAAGAACACATAACTGAATTCTCCTTGCAGGTCATCTGAAAAATTTTAATTGTGAATTCTCAAACCCTCATCACAGAGAGGAATTTCATAAAAATAATTCTATTTCTGATAAACCAATTTGAGCAGATGAGTCTCCCTGGCATGGCTGATTTTGTGCAAAAGATTACAACAGGCCTATCCCTTAAAATAATTCCCTCTGTGAGTCTGAACTTGCTCAGCAATCTTACACCTGACTTGGAGGAGCCCTGGATCTGCGAGGCCAATTTTCTGGTCAGTCTCCAGCTTTGGCTGATGATTCTTGGGGCCTGAAAAGGCACAAGTAAGTGCCCTCCCTTGAAATTGGGGGTACCTAATATCCCTCAAGCTCTGCGATCAACCTACTCTTTTAAAGACTGCATTGACCATTTATAATGAAGAGAACAGAGTCATGTTCTGCCCGAGTATTGCATACAGATATGACTTTATGTTCAAAAGGACCTACATGATCCTTCAGTAATCAGTTTTATGACATCAGAGATGAGTAATCATTCAGGCTTTTTATACCTATTGGGGTTAGAGCCTCAGCCTCTGACTGAAGAACATTTTATCTGGGTGTTTGGCTTCATGAAAATGCATAATCTCTTCTTCTTTGGTCTTTTTTTTTTTTTAATATTTAACTTGAAAGAATAAGATAGTGAGGTGGAGAAGTGCAAAGGGAGAGAGAGAATCCCAAGCAGACTCCCTACTGAGGCAGAGCCCAATGCAAGGATTGACCTCATGACCCTGATATCATGACCTGAGCTGAAACCAAGAGTCAGATGCTAAACCGACTGAGCCACCCAGGTGCCCCTCTTCCTGTTTTGTCTTAAGTGCATTTTGAAAATTGGGCCTGGAGTTCAGTGGTGCCTGACCAGATGCCATATATTGTCTATCTGAACCTATTTCTCTGCTGGCCAGACTTCTTAACAATGAGACCAATGGATTTTTCATCTATATTACCTGAAGCTATGCCACATCTGCCTCAGGAGCCCCCCAACCCACCCACCATGTGTACCTGTGCCATGACAAGTCTCCCAGGTCTCCACTAGGTTCTGGACACCACAGTTTGGGCTGGTAGCTTTCCTGATCTGCAGCTGCTACATTTCCTTGGACTCCAAGCTAAGGGTCATCCCCTCCAGTGGACTGCTCAGCCCCAACACCCAACATGCTCTGTCTAGTGTGGCAACACCTCTGTCACATCACAAAGTATTCTTATCAGACAAAACCAATTTTGGTGATAGGAATCAGAAGAGTGTATCTTAGGGGGTGTGGGTAGTTTAGTAGGAGGTGGTTGGATGGAACGCTCTGGAAAATGTCTAAAACTGTATCTAAGTGGGAATTATACAAGTGTATAAGTAAAAACATCACTGAGCTGTACGCTGAAGATTTATGCCTCGTACTGTACATAAATAGCAACCAAGGTAAGCATCATATGCCAAAGGCTATCATTATTTGCCCATCTGGTTCATCTCTAGGGTGGCCATTGACTCAATTTACTAATTTGATGTGTGTGTGTGAAGGGAAGAGTTCATTCTCCTTCAGAGTTCTTGAACACTGTAAACGATGTCAAACTAGTAAATAGATAAATCCCAAACTAGTGGGACAGAGGTATTTGCATTTATTTTTTCTCTTCACCCTTTGTTTTGGCAGGATAATTTTAGTAAAGAGATAGTTCTCTTTGTTATATCATTGCTGTGTGTGTGTGTGTGTGTGTGTGTGTGTGTGTGTGTTTAGCAAAGCCTATTTCCTAGAAATGTATATTGGATGCCACAGCTGGAAGCCTTTGTGGTACATGTGAAATTCATTGCAAAGGCATATTTGAAGTGATTTTTCTTTATTGTGATTCTCTGTGAATTTGGAGCTACACTGAGAAAGTGACAAGGAGAAAAGGATTGTTACTATGATCAGCATGTTTTCCCCAAATAAATATTTTCACTTTGTTGAAAGCTATCAGAAGTCTTGAAAACTATAAACATATAGTCACTTATAGCATGGACTTTGTTGGAATCTCATCAAATAGAATGGTCAGGCCCAAAAGAAGCCTGAGAACAAAGCTGTGTGTACTGTAATAATCTGAAAGTCCCAAATGGCTGTTCTGTCTTTCTTCTTCTTTTCCTGTTCCCCATATTGATTGAATGGTATGTGATCTTCTTAATTTATTCTAATCAACTAGTTTTCAAAAACTCAGAGCAGGAAATGAACTCAACCAACTTTTTTTTTTTTTTTTTTTTTTGAGAGAGAGAAAGAGTAAGAGAGACAGACAGAGAGCAGGAGAGGAGAAGCAGAGGGAGAGGGAGGAGGAGACTCTTAAGCAGGCTCTACTCAGCCTGATGCATGGGGGGCTTGATCTTATGACCTTGAGATCATGACTTTAGTCAAAAATCAAGAGTTGGACACTTAACCAACTGAATCACACAGGGCTCTGAACTCAATCAAACATATTAGTAGCCTAAATAATTTTATGTTAGCTTTATGGGGTACAAAAGCAAGTGGATTATGCAACTAAGGATGCTATATGCCCTTCCTCTCCCATATTGCAATAAGTCAATTCATTAATTCATCTCACATCTTATGTAGTCCATACAAAGTGCAAGTTGGTCTTAAAAGCAGGGGAGGTAGAAAGCAATGTGGACAACAGGTAACTAGTAAATCGAAAGTAAATTAAATCTAGTTTAGACTTTATAGGCTTAGTTCTCAGATGAAAATATAACTTTTAATAAATGAATCCCTTCAACTGTCTGGAAGCTTCTTTATTTATTTGCACCCTGTTTGATTCAAAAGAGGATATAAAATAGCTTAAAACAATACACCTAAGTGAAGATATCTGGGGGGTGGGGAGCTAACCAAGGGACACAGGAGAGGGCAATTTCTGAGAAGAGCTGGTGGTGATGTTCCTAGCTCAGGGTAGGTCACCAAGTTTGATGTGTGTGCTCGAGGCAGGGTGCTCTTTTGTTTCTGAGTCTTCAAGTGAGCATAGCAGAGGGGAATATGAGATTAGCCACATAAAACACAAAAACAGGTTGCTTTCTTTTTGATATTTCTGATGCTGAAACTAAGGAATAATTCTCATAAATCCTATTAAGATGATGCTTCCTAGTGAATGGAGCGACATCTCCAGGTGAGCTGGGTGAGTATAGCAGTCACATCACCTCTGAATCATGCAAAGGCTTTACCATAGACAATACGTTTTACACAGAATAGGTTATAAGTGTTCCCTGAATTAAATAGGGCAATGGAAGTTAAACAGAAAATGGAAAAAGAAGGAACTAGATGGACAATTAAATAGAAGGTCAAGCTTAGAACGATGTTGATAGTGTTGTGAATGCACCATGGAATCCAATCTGGTACACCTGAGAGGCAACATGCTCCTACTATTCCTACTATGTATAGAAACATGGGAAGAGGAAGGGAAGAAATAAGAATCACTGATAAATGAGTAGGTATCAGGCCCTGAGAAAACTGCCATATGTACATTTTAGTGCTTATCCCAGCATTACTTAGCAACTTCTAACTATTCCTGCCCAGAAGAGAGGCGCAGGCACACTGAGTATTAGACACTGGAGAGTTGCTAAAATAATGTAGCTAAGGGCTTTCATTTTAAAGGTGAGAAAGAGGCTCAACACAGGGGTCTTGCCAAGGGTCACACATCTAGGGAGAGGTATTTGGTTACACTACTAACAAAAACAGAAAATAAATTCTCAGTCTGGCAATGTGTCAGATATTACTGAGACATTAATCTGGGAATATGCCTACGTAGAATATTAGCAATCTGAGTTCCTGCCTTACCTTGTTTCCCCAAATCTCACAAATAACATGTATGGGAAGAAGGAATTACAGACAAAATAAATTAGCTTTACACATTTACTCTGCTTCCACTTGTCTCCACCCTGGAGAAGCACAATGGTCAGCGTTGTTATTTGCTGTGCTTGTGGTATACCAGTAGTCTATCTGATGGCTGCAAATATGCTAAACTGCAGCTATTAAATATGGATATTGCTTGAAGTTCAAATATTATGTTTAACATCACATCATGATTCCACTTGCATATACAGTTAGAATGGGAATAAACTTGATGAGAGGTGCCCAACATAAACTTATGCAATAGAACTGAAACGTTATCTTACATGTAGCAGGAGGTCTCAGCCTGAGGATAAGCAGCACCTGCTGTGGTTTCAATCATGCCAACGGAGGCTGTCTAGAGGACTGGAGGGGTCAATTTGGTAGAAGTCTACTTGCAAGAGAGAATGAAGGGTCACCTGGGAAAGACCTCCTCATAAGTGAAGAGGGCCTACCGGCACCCAAGCATGAGCCAAATGTAACACTTGAGTTGGAAAGATGGGATAGCAGGTTATTACCCTTCAGCCAGCTGCCATGGTTCACCCTGGCATTCTAGCAAGAATCTACAAGTGCTATCAAAGGACTTTCTTTTTCTCACTAAAATGTATATTTAAGGCTTATAAGAGTACACTCTGGGCCACAGGCCAGAGAACACACCAGATCTGAATATCCAACTGCTTACTTTGCATCTCCACCTGGGGGTCTGAAAGGCAGCTGAAACACAAGTATCCAAAAACCATACTCAATGATATTTTACCCTGGACCTATTGATTTCTCAGTGTTGCCGGTTTTAATTAATGGGATCAACCTGGTTTCCCAAACCACCTCTGCCACCTTCATAGTTTCTGTTACAAAACGACATTTATGCTACCACTCTATTCCTTTCTCCTCTCTGCCCTTCTCTGCAGCCCTCTCTAAGCTTCTGTAATATGCCTTTCTTGTTCCCAGCTACTGTCGAGATGCTTCTCCTGTCCAGCTTCACCAGCCCCTCCATCCACCCAGTAAGATTTTGGCTATTTTCCTCAAATCTGGCAGGCTCTGACAGAGTGGAAGGTACACAGCAGCTGCATATCCCCTTAGGAAAATGATGGGCCAAAGCAAAATCACTGCAACAACTCTAGGGAGCCTCTTTGTTTTTGTTGAGATTCTGAATCGCTGTTTAATTAGATCAGTAGTTTGTGGAGTGTGTATATGTGACAGATTCCCTTTCTTTTACCCCAGAACCACTCACTCCACTGCTCTTAATATCATCTGCCCAGTGAGGTCACTACCCTCCAAAGATGGTAAGAAGTAATGGCTCAATAAGATTTCCAATGTTGCCCACTGGCCTCTTGACATGTGAGGTATAAGAATCCCAGCATTCCCTTCTCAAGGAAGCTGTGAGGAGAGGCAGCTGGATGACTCAGTGGTTGAGCATCTGCTTTTGGCTCAGGTCATGATCCTGGAGTCCTGGGATTAAGTCCTGCATCAGGCTCCCAATGGGGAGCATGCTTCTCCCTCTGCCTATGTCTTTGCCTTTCTCTGTGTCTCTCACAAATAAACAAATAAAGTATTTTATAAAAAAGGAAACTATACAGAATCTGTCTATGGAGGGCCCCCACTACTCTGCTACTGTGGCTTCCCTGATGCGATTGGTCTCTTGGTGCTACCAGGAGCCTTAAAAACAGAAAAGTTCTTGGACTTCTTTTATGGGATCACATATAATGTTACTACTGTGATCTTGGTGAATCTCAGCAATTGTTCCTTAACGGAAACTTCAATAGCAGTATTTTTTAAAATGTTTTTGTTTGTGTCTTAAAAATTAATTGACAATTGAACAACTGCTGATTTCAGACATTCAAAGTCAGGTCCTGTGAGAACTATTTTTCAACTACTTCTAAAGCCCATTATTATTCAGTCCTGTCTGCCAACCTTTATAACATATCTAACAAGTTGCTATTGACACTTTTCTGCTGATTTGAAGAAACTATTATTAAAATTTATTTTTATTAAAATAAATAAAATTATATTAAATTTAATTTAATTTAAATTAAAATAAATAAATATTATTAAAATAATTTTTATAAATGTGTGAGTACTAGGGTACATTTGGGTTTCATTGACAAAATTGGTCTCAGGTAGATCATATTTCTATATGGTCTCAGGTAGATCATATTTCCTGCCCAGCAACACTGCACTGCATTTGGCTTCTAAATGTGGAGGGATGGTATTTTCTCACATTGGGAATTATATACACTAGGAAGGTAGCTGCTATCCAAATGGGGAAAACATAAGGAGATGGAAAAGGAACAAGATCCTAAGGAGAAAGGCATAACTTTGGGGGGGGGTGGTTTCTGCCACAGAATCCGGTCTATAGCCAACAGTGACCTGAGACAGAAGTCCTATGGATGCCTAACCCTCATAGGCCCAGAGTCAGCTTGGGTCAGCCAGATAATCTTCTGACCCAGTGTTCTCTCTGAACCATCTGGGATGTCCCTGAACCCCAAAGATGGCTAGCTGTGAAGTGGGTTGCTCTCTGAAAGAAATCCACCTCCTTTCTTGCCTTAGCATGGGGTGGGAGAGACTGTAGCCTTGCTGTCTGATAAAAATTAAAGATGTCTGGTTCCAAATTCTTTCACTTGAAGAGTACATATTTGGAGAAACTCAACGTGGTGACAAAATAGCAACTGAGAAGCAGGTGACCTCAATACAAGCAGTACATGTGTCATTATTGGCTGTGATCAAGGCAAATCTCATCTCATTTCTAGGCCTTGGGATCATTGATCATAAAACCCTCCTAAGGTTTAAATTCCTCTAGTACGACTTTCCCTGACCCCTCCAACCCCCATCTCCTGTCAGTAATAGCCACACAGCCACTGCATTAGCCTCTTCTCCTCTTCCCTCTTCTCCATCATTCTCCTTCTCATAATCCTCCTTTTTTCTTTGTTCTTTCTTCTAAGTTTTAGGAAAATGCACTTAAATTGTACAAAAAGAAAGAAAGAAAAGAAAAAATCCCAATAGCTGCATCTTACTGATCCACCCAGAATTCCCTGAGCTAGTGCTGCCCAACAGAATTCTGTGATGACAGGAACACTCCATATTTATCAGGTACTATAAAGTGATGAACACACACACACACCATCATCTCTCTCAATTGCCTTTATGAAATTTCCTTATTTGAGCTTGATCCCCTCCTCTGATTTTCCTTCCATTCTGATCCTCCAGTGCAGTTAAAGATGCACATTTCCTATGTGCTTTAAAATTTAAGCAATCCACATGTTTGGAGTAAAATGGGTAGTATTGAGAAGTACCTGTCTGTAGGCCTTTGAGAAACATAAAGTAAACCAATTTTCTTCACTTTCTAATAGTACCAATTTCAGTCTCCTAAATGAGACATTTCAAAGCTCGTATACATAAAAGTATAATCTTAAAGAAATGAAACAAAATCATGCCACTGTCCACCCTGGTCTTCTGTTCTGGCAAACCTAAATAAAACCCCATCTTATAAGGCAAAATTGACACTGCTCTGAAAAATTTGTACTGGGCTTGATCTTTCTGAACTTCTAGATGGGCATTTCCCTCGATTTGTAGTATTATTCAGTACATATTTCACCTAAACTGTATACCACAGCACATTTTCCAATCTTATGGATTTTTTTTTTCTAAACTCATTGGAATTTTCCAAGTTCAATATAATACACAGCCATTTGAAAACAAAGATTCACTAAATTTCAAGTTGTAACAGGTAAATGTGCAGTGTTGGTGTTTCCAGCAAATGACAGACCAGAATCAAATAAACTAATATTTGCACCAACTTACTCTCCTCTCTTCTCTCTTCAAAATCAGTTTTCCAAATAAAAGAAACAGAAAGTCATCCCTGAACATACTGCTCCAAATTAAACTAAAGTAATTTAAGTTCTTATCCGAAGTCATTCATGTTGCCTAAGAAAACACTAGGAAGGACAAGATTTCAGGTTAAAAGTGTCAAATTCCAGTGTTCACTGTGTCCTTCATTATAAGCGATTTAAAAATCTTTTTCTCTCCAGGAAAGACTAGTGAGTAACAGCTTAGTCTAAATGACAGCAGCTCTGTGCTATCAAGAGCGCACATTTCAGCTAATTTTCAGGTCTTATTATCTTGATACCATGAGCTGGAATTTAATAGATGGCTGGAACATCTATAACATGACATCTAGCAAAGAACATGTCAGCGGCATCTGTGGCCTCAACAAAGATGGTGCCTCCAAAATATAAATCAAAGAAAACATAAGGATGTCTCAGAAGAAAAGGCTGACAGGGATCCTGCACACTTAAAATATTTTAAATGCCTCAGGGAATCTACGGAACAAGTAGTGTTAAAGATAATGATGTACCAACTAAAGATATTTAGCTCTCTGCTAAGAGAGGAGGCAATGTAGTAGAACAAGAAAATCTCTAGACTGTTTTCAGACCACGTGGGTTCAAATTCGAGCCCCACCTCATACTCTTTCTTTGGTGATTCTCTTTTTCTCTATGAATGTCCCAGTTTTCTCATGTGTAAACAGCAAAAGGATGCCTATCCTTCCCTGTTTACATAGTTGCCATATGAACGAAGGCAATGGAAATGGAAATGCTTTTTAAACAGAGTCTCTACAGAGTCAATATAGGTAAGAAAATGTTATATTAAAGTTTTTAACTATGACACAGATACAATAGAGATTATAAACCAAGAGAGGTGCTGATTCCTTATGCAGATTTATAAATTTAAAACCCAGTGACAGAATTTTTAAGATAAACTTTATTACATCAGAGAAATCTTAAGCTAACAGCAAAACTCAGTGGAAAGTACTGTTTCCACTTACCCCCTCTCCAACACACAATGGGTTTTTTTAAATCTCTCACCAATAATGTGGGTGCAAAAGTGGGTTCTTTAGAGATTGGGTAGAGATAAATGTGTGAAGATTATTTCTTTGTTGAAAACTGCATTATATCAACATCCAAACACAACGGAACACCTCCCTTCATCTTAAATCAAGAAAGAAGAGTTTCACTGAAATAACTCAGAGAGCCTGATACTGCTCTTCTGGAGTCAGTGGGAGGCAGTGAGTCAGGGTCTGAGCCCCACTGGGTAAATCTAGAAGACTAGATGGATGCAGTTATGTTGGGCTCTGCTATAAGTTCCCTTTTTACCATTCTGCAATTCAGGCTTCTGTTCAAGAATGCTCTGGATCAACCCTAGCCTGTCCACAAAAGCCTTATCCAAGTGCGAATGGTCATCTGCTGGCCCTGTCTCCTAGAGCATCCTTATCTAGCAACGATATTTCTTTCACACGATTGCCACACTTTCCTGACTCTGAAGCTATTCACAGAAAACATATATTTGTTTGAGGCAAGGTGATACTTTCACACTTTCTTACATTTGAAAGCCACAAGTTTAAGACAGAAAAGAAGACTCGGGAAGTAAATTGTTTTAGCTACTTTAAACATGTGAAGGGCCACCTAATGGGAGATCCCTTGGATATTGTTCTATTTTCAAAGAGTTAGTAGAGCACTAAGTGAGGGGTGAAGACACATTTCAGGGCAAATAACTCTCCGTCAATTAAAGTTCTGTACAATGACAAGAGTTAACTTGGAAAGAAATGATTCCTTCCATACCAAAAGTCCTGGAGCAGAAGACAGGTAACAAACACTGAGCATATATTATAAGAGCACTTTTTTATATCGGGAGGAAATTTGGACTGGAAAACTATAAAGGCCATTCCTATTGTAAGATTATGGGTAGACCAAGGCGTACAGTAACTATGATGTCATCAGTTCAGTTATCCATTCACTCCACAAATCATGTCTAACAATCTCCACTGCATTCAGCACCGTTCTACAGCACAAAGATAAAAAAGGCATAGTCTTTGCCTCAAGGCACTTAGTCTAGAATTGAATAGAGTAGAGGGGTATCCAAGTAGCAGAGTCTTTCATTTTTTGGTCACATTCCATTTATTTTGTGAAGCTATGTCTATATAGAACTACATAGATCTATATAAATATAATCATCTTTCCTATATCTGTTTATGCAAAGCCTAAATCGTGGCTTTATGGAAGCATTACACAACTTACAGATTGTATGACATTTATTTTCACTGACCCTCGACCTCCTACTTTAAATAGGATATTTTACTCAGTAAGAAAGAGAAATATCATGATTTTTCATTTATTTTTAACACATTATGGTGGGGAAAGTTTCATATGTCCCTGAGATGATGCGACCAGCTCAGCTTTAAATGATGCCACATCTGATCATTTTAATATGGGTCATTTCCTAGGCAGCAGGTCAGTGTATGTTAATGAGTATGGCTTTCTAAATTAATATGAAATTCCCAGTGCACAACTGAAGATATAAAAGACATAAAATTCAGGGTCATGATGACACTAGACATAAATGTAATTCTCTGAAACTAGCTGGGAGAATTCCTAGTTTAATCATACTAACAAGTGATTGTAGGGACTCAGAAAGGTAAGTGGCCCCCGCAGGGCTCATGCCATGGTTTCTAGCTTTGTTACTATTATGCCCTCCAACAAACCAGTGGACCTGACCAGTCACTTAGAAGCAGCCATAATTCACAAGAGCTCCCCTTTAGTTCCCTATGCTCCAAGTACACCAGCATTCTCCTATTGCCTCTTCACTAAAGGAAAACATCCACATTTCACTTTTTATCCAAATTTCCACTCCCACTTTAGAAAATGTAGTCTAGTAAATTTGACTTTTTTTCAGGAAAAAGCTGCAGGCAAGGCTCTACATTTCCTCCGTCCTAGTAAGAAAATGAATGTATCTCAATGTGGGTGCTTTGAATGAGAATATAAACTCAAGTCCCCAGATTTAACTCTCAGTGTGGCTCCTTTCCCAGTGGACCCAAGTAAAGTCAATTAACCTCTCCATTTCTCATCTGGCTTCACTGATGCATTTATGCAGGTAGCCTGATATTGCCAGATGAAAGATGGCATGCGTGCATTAGTATCGATGCTTCTGTAAAATGACTACAAAAACATATCACAGTTCTGATCTGTAGAGTATTGTCTAATTCTGTAGCAGGGTCATTCAATGTGGCTCTCCCACCCCCCTACATTTTATTAGTGCTAGGTAATATATGTATTCTTTATAAAGGGTTGGCAAAGGATCTACAATGGATTCAAACAGGGTTCCTAAATTCTAGTTATCTTTTCCCAGGAAGGTTTTTGGACCATGTACTTCTTAAGCAAAGAACAAATAAATTAACCCACTGGCCTAAATATCTTTTTTTTTTTCTTTACCCAATTCTTGATAAAGCTTCTATGTTGTCAAAGTTTCATTTTGTAGACAACCAAAGAACTACATTTATGTATAGAAACAACTGTTGAAACAACAGTGGCATTTCATACACAAAAACAAGTTCAAAACTGAATTATGCTGGGATTGTAGCTATAATGAAAGAGAGTATAATAACACTGTATAATACAATATAAATATATAACTGTATACACAACATAAGACTCAGTAATGAAACTGATGAGTTCATGAAAGTTGTCTATCAGCAATTGCGCCTTTACAAATATGGCAGCCATTAGTCACAACCCACCCAATGCCTGTCTCCTTCTCTCTCCTTATTAATAGAATGCTGATTTTGATTGGAAGAGCAATGGACCCAAATCAGTGGATAAATACGATTGTTCTAAGCCAATCATGGATATCCTGTTCATTTTTGGAAAACACTTGCTTTGCAAGCATCCTTTATAATTACGGTGGCCATATGTCCAAATTTTGAACAATGAGATATGAGAAGCCTGCAAAACAGGCTTCTAAAATTATTATTAGTATTTCCTCTTCTAAATAAATGAGACATACGGCTGTTTCCCATCAACCCACCCTACTGCAGACTTGATGCCATGAGCCCAGTGCTGTGCATGTGCATGGTAAAGTACAAACAACCCCAACAGTGCTTAAAATAACACTTCTATCCTTATGGATAAAGCCCTCTGTTAGGTGAATGTTCATTCTATCACTGCCGGTGGACAGTACTTTGTTTCAATAAACAAAGAAACACAGTTCTAAAATATGATACATTTAACTGCAAATTAAAATGAAATAAATAAATAAATGAAAAAAAACTTTCTTTGAAAGACTTTGTTTTCTTTCTGTTTTATAAATACATTTAGGTTGTGATTTTGCCAAAGTATTCTATGCAGTTCCATTAGATATTTCTCTCGTTTTTAAAGGTAACATCTTGAACAAGGAATAAAAATGCTAAGTAGCTCAATCAATTTCCAATTAAATAGATTAATGGTGACTTGTCATTACTGATTGACAGACGTAGGAAAAATTTTACCATCTTTCACAGAAAAAATGACGTTGACATAACAATGCACATACATGAAAATTAAAAAGAGAATTCTTCAAATATAAAAGTTAAATTAGATATTTTGGTGAAGTACTGAGATTATATTCTGGTGTCTCATAAACATTCAATGAATTACAGTTATTAATAACACTCATTCCTCACGATAGATGAATTAGACAGATAGATAGATATAAAGAACTCAACACACTTTAAAATACATACACATACATCTTAGAATAGCATGACTTAATTTCCTACCCACACTTTCAGCAATTTCACACTATCATCATGGGTCAGGAGCATGGCTGAGTATCCTGGCAGCTATCGTCAGACACAATTTATAGCTTGATGCAGGATAACTGCCTGTAAGTACTCATCTGCTCTGGGAACATGTATTTGTAAGATTATTTTGTCTTTTCTCGTTCTTTTTCTTTAAAAGGTGTAAGTAAATCTGTGATTTAAAAAAAAAAAAGTCATTTACTAATACAAAGTCCCTAAGTAAAGAAGCTGTGAAAAACTTTCTCCACTAAATTCCAAATGCAAATTATTAGCCAGATTAAAATGTCAGTGAATTACCAACACTGACCAACGTTTATGCAGGCTTCAATTTACTGAAATCACTTCAGCTAATAACAAATCACCAAACAAAAATGTAGTTCTGAAATATTAAGCCTAAGACAAAAGCTCTCAAAGTAAGAATTTCTGTGATTGAAATAATGGACCATAGTAAATAGATGGCTAACGTTGCCTACACCTCAGCTGGAGAACATTTCACTTATTTCATAAATAAATTTACATTTACATATAACACTTGACTTATTTCACACACAATTTTATATGTGTGTTTGACATTTTATTTACTTCAATAGATAACTATATTTCTACTTTTTGTTTAGAAACTATTAAATATTCACATTAATGTAATATAGGAAAAAAATGAATCTTTTTCCATTCCACGAAAACACATTTATTGTTTTTGTGTGTTTATATTTCTAATGAGAAGTTCCCTTTGGTTTACTAAGAATTATCAGCAGTCCTCCAGAAACAAACACTTGCATCCAGTAAAGTATGAGTGTGGCTCAGATGGCTGCTGGCTGATTACTCGCACACACGGATGTTGGGATTATTCCTCAGGGATCCTGTTATTTCTAGACTTCTCCCACCCCTGCCTGTGACTGTTCCCCACACAGGACCACTGCTGAGTCTGTCAGCTCCAGCTGTTCTGTTTTTTGGTCTTGCTGTTAACTCCTGCTCCAGCTCCTGCTTACCTATACATTTAACTGCAAATTAAAATGAAATAAATAAATAAATGAAAAAAGACTGATCAAAAGCCCACTGAGGGCCTCCCTGGTGTCAGCATTAAGTGTTGGTTATATGGATATCCCAGCAAAGAGGGAAGACATGATCCCAGAACTTGTGTTTTCAGATGAAGTATAGATGAGAATTTGAATTTCAGATAAAAAAAATATGTAGTGTAGTCATGTTCCATGCAGGATCTA
The DNA here is from genome assembly GCF_053574225.1 of Canis aureus. Taxonomy (NCBI): domain Eukaryota; kingdom Metazoa; phylum Chordata; class Mammalia; order Carnivora; family Canidae; genus Canis; species Canis aureus. Next base: position 51,212,578 of record NC_135611.1, read on the forward strand.
GAACATACTTGTCTTACAAGAGTATTCATTGTTTATCCGAAATCAAATGTAGTTGAATCCCTGAATATCCGTGTGCTACTCTGGCAGTCTTGCCCAAGATCTCTCTGGTCCCCAAGAGATGCTGGGTTCCCTTCTCCATAGCTTGGAATGTTCCTAGCTCTGACTTTTGCCCAGGTTCTCACAGACTCTGATAAAAAACGACTCTCTGCTCTCATTCTCTGAATCATGAGGGTCAGGCCAAGTCCAAAAGGCCATTCTGTTCCCTTCACTCTCCTCTTCTCTTGTCTATGGCTCTTTTCCCACTAGAACTCCAACTGAAACACTGGAAGAGTCACTGAGAGCCATTAAGAAGACCCAGAACTTTTATGAAAGTTTTTATCTTCAAACAAATAAAACTACTGTGTTCTATTTCTGTACATTCTGTGGCATTTGTAGGAGGGGCTTCTAGGGAAGTCAGCTGAAAATCAATTCACCAAAACTGATTTACCAAATAAGCAAAAAAGCCAATTTACCTAATATAATAATTTATTTCATTATTTAAAAGATGTGTAGCTTGGTCTTCCGTGCTCTGAGCTCTTCATTTAAAAAGAAAAATAGTTAAACTCCAGTTAGTTAACATACAGTGCAATGCTGGCTTCAGGAGTAGAATTTAGAGATTCATCATACTTCCAGTGCTCATCACAAGTGCCCTCCTTAATCCCCATCAGCCATCTAGCCCATCCCCCAGTCACCTCGGTCCATCAACCCCTATCATTAAGTTTGTTTTCTATCATTAACAGTCTCTTATGGTTTGTTTCCCTAGCTCTTCAGATCCCTCCCCTGCCCTCAGAGTGCTGTGTGCTCAATGTCCTCTTTCGGGCGATTTGCCTCAATGGCCTTCAGCTGCAGCAGGAAATAGCTGGTGTGTGAACAAATTTTACATCTCACATGCTTGTAGGAATATAAAGTTGTTCAGCTCAGACTGGAGATGTCTTTGAAAGCCATTACAGCAGTTCAATTCAATATAAGACGCTGCAGACTTTATAATTGGTTAAAAGAAATCTGGGGGAAATTGGTGAATATTTAATAGAGAAACTGGTGGGAAAACAATGAATAACTCTGGGATAAAAACAAAATAACTAAAATAAACATTAGAAAGAAATCAGTATAATCCAAAAGTTCTTAAATGAAACGTTATGGTTTTGTGTATATTCCTAAGAATATATGCACGAATATGTTCAAGAAGAAAAACTTCGTAAGATGAATTCACCTATGATCTTTAGCTTTCAATCAACTGAGTATTTCTTAAAGTCTGCTAAGAAAATATATCACTGAATGTTTAAGATAATCAAATGAATAGTGTAATTACAATACAAATAAAAATTCCAAAAGAATGTTCCAGAACGATATTATTTCCTATAATTTTTTTGGTAAATTAGTAAATTTGGCAAAATCAGTAACATAGGTTAGGAAATTAATCAGTAGTCAGTGGAGACAAATGTTGGTCATGAGTAGTATTTATAAGCTTGAATACTAGGCATCGATTTTCCAAAACTACTACAGATCTTAGGAGAATGAAACTAGTAGCATTCACTTACAGTTTTAAGTCTGTTATATCAGCTGACATTGATCTCTCAAAGTGATTTGGATTAACCCAATTCAAGTAGATTATTTTACATTTAGAATTTACAGTGTTCAATATATTTGTATACTATCAAAAATAATGTTTTAATAAAAAATAAATCATTAAAACTTAAAATTCTTTATGGTAATACTTTGAGGTTTGGTTTATTATTATTATTTGTTTATTTTTACCTTAGGCTGGCTCTTTTCCAGGTATTGGTTTGGGAGAACAGAAAAAGAGGAAAATCTTTTAATCTCTCAATCTTTTGTCAGTTACTCTTCATGGGACACTTGATCAGTGTGAGGGCATCATTCGTGTGTGGCTGAGAGGGCTAGAGTGTGCAGGGAGGACCAAAGAGAATACAACACAAAGAAGGTAGGCTTCAGAAAGATGGAGGGAGGAGAGTCCCTATGGTCAAGAGAAATCTCAGGGCAGAACTAATGGCAGGAAAGGGACAGAAGTAAACACGAGGGTACCTCAGCATCTGTAAGGAACAAGACTTGTGTTCTGCTCCCTCTCAATCCTAAATCCTTGTTGTGAGATAAATCCTTACAAAAACTCGCTTCTTTAGGCCTGGCATTGTAACGCAAATCAAAACAGACTTCAGGGCCAGGTTACACATTTTAGACATCCAAAATGGGCTTTAAAAAATAATATACATACATATATTTAAATAACAAAATAATTTGCAATGACTCTTTCATTAAACCCTATAAGCTCAGAAATGCCTAATAATTGAATAAATAATTCCTAAATAAGGTTAGATGTATTCCAAGGCTTTATTGCACAGCTTTTGATATTAAGAGAAGCAAGTAGACTCCTTCCTAACAATTAATCTGTAACAAATATTAAGTTTAGGAATGATTATACATTTAGACAATATTTCTTAATAAATTTCCTCACATAAATTGTTCCTAATCTATAAACCAATTTTAAATAAAATCCATCACGCCAGGCATTTTACATCTTACTCTATTTATTGCCCCATTTCTCATCAGAAACCTTTTAGCTTTAATGCTATTTCATGGCAGAGTATCTCATTAGAGTGGCAAAGATAAAGTTCTTTTTGAGATAAAGTAATTATAGTGATTGTAGGAGAAAAAAAAAATCTCCTGGAGTTCTTGGCTGCAGTAATCTCCTTGCTTCTGATTCATTTGAAAACTAATAAACTGAGTGCAAACAAAAAGATGTTAATGGTGGATAACTCGGGTTACCTCCAGTTTATGCAGGAGAGATTAACAATTTGTAACCTTCACCAGAATTAGAGTCCTGAAGGTTTATGATGGGAGTTCAGCAGTTGTTCTGATGCTTTTTTTGGCAGAAAAGTCTTCACCTAACAAACCACAGTAAGAACAACAGTCTCTGAGTGTTTACTATGTGCCTCCTTGCGAGGTACTTAATTTTTCTCTCTGCGCTAAGTACTTGAGAGAGTTAAATCATTTAATCCACCATAACTTTAATGACATTGTTTACTTCCATTTTGTGACAAGAAAACAGAGACAAAGAATTTAAGTAACTTACCCCAAAGTCCCACAGCTACAGAATCCAAATCCAGAGCAGCTGTCAGGAAAGGGAGTGGAGGAAGCCATGCTCTCCAGCTCTCTGCTCCCAGACAGTTCCAAGTCCGATACGGCTCTATAGAATGTGCTCTGCTGTGTGTTCTCTCCCCTCAATCCTGTATCCATTCTAGCTTCTGATTATTTGCAGTTGATCAATTGTCTTATCCATAAGCATTCTTACTGTATTTTAAGCCTGTGTTCCATTCAAAAAGCTAGTCCCTTTCTCCCTATCCTAGAAGTTGTGTTGTCCTCAGGAAGTTGAGTCCACCTAAAATGTGGGCAATGGCTAGACCACATATGAACTGTGGTGTTGGGGCGGGGGGGAGGAAGGGACCAGGAGAGGACACTCTTTTAAGTCTTGGGAAGCAAGAGCCTGCAGGGCTGAGGAAGAGAAGCCATCCCAGTATGACCCCTGTGGACAGCCTCCTCACCATTACCATCATATTCTAACTAAACTTCATCAGCCCAGGCACGATGTTTAACAAGTTGCACAGTTGCATTCTTATGAATTGGTCCTGAGAAATCTGTGACAGCTTCAACTAAGAGCTGCACCTGACTGTGTACCTTGTTTCCTTGCCAGAAGGCTCACTCCTCACCACCAGGCTTACAGTTCCACAGTAGGACAGACCAGAAGGACCACACCCTGCTGACCCTGAAACTTTGAGTTTGGCAGGGTCCCAGGGGCAGGGAGGTGGAACAAGCATCTTTAAGCTTTCTTGGTGCTGTTTCTTTTTCCAGTTTAAGTTTAGTTTCCTGTTATTTCTAAAAGCTGCATATTTCCTACATATCTTGGAAAACTTTACTTCTTCTGTCCACATTATTTTTGTATTAAAGAAAAAAAGATGGTCTCTGAGGCTATGACTTGCTCATCATTTGCCTTTCCACACTAATGAGGGAGACAGTGATGACATGGGTTATTTTGGGTTAGCCATTTTATTGTTTAAGCACATAATCAGAAATATATATGCAAGTACAAAGCAACCTCCCTTTTACGCTCAACCCTGTGTCATTTCTTGTGTACCTGAGTGGACAATCTTTGAAGAGACAAATGAAAATTGGAGGTTTGCCATGTTTTTCCAATCAGCTGCTGCTCACTATTTTCCAGTGAGAACTCATGTTTCTATGGGTTATTTGGGCTGGTGGAAATTCTGGTCAAGGTCACCATGAAATAAAGAAGGTAATTTGATTTAAATTCAGAAGGAAACCTGGTGTTCCAGCTGATTTTCAATTTACCTGCAAGGTCAGACCAAAACTTCCGGACATAGTTTTCCCATCCCAACAATGTGACAGAAATGCCGTCTGGTCTTCTTTACCAATTCATTAGAAGCATCATATTACATGTGAAACATGTAAACCATTAAACCTTAGAGCATTATGTACAAGAGGCAGCTCATTATCTCACACACAAAATTTAAATAGTGTTGAGGAAATGTTGGCATTATAAGTAAGTCTCCCACAACCACGACAAATAATTAGGAGTTTACTATTAAGGCTCATGAAAGGCAAAGTGCCAATTGTAGACTGATTTTTTTCAGACCAGAAAAAATAAAATTTGCGTATAAAAAGCTCCTTGCGGAAGCTCCTATAAAACACATCCTGCCCCGCTATCACTTGTCAGCCATTGTTTTTCTTGACCAGAGAAAATTCTGTCAGTTGTAGATCTTTATAAAGTTTGAAAATGAAACCTAAGAGTTGCCTATTCTCTACCTAGAAATCCTTCCTCTTGGCAAAGTTCAGCTCCTGCCCGACCCACCCATTGCTGAGCCTTGGCTTAAAGACTGGTGTGATGACTCAGCTGCTCCACAAAGCTGCTATCTGAAGGTACTATTGAGTGCGGATGTTTGTTATTAATAAAATATCAAAGTGCTTGTTTTTCTCATTTACTGGGTGGCAGTTATGTGGTATCTAGTAACTAGATTAAAATTTCAGATTAAAAAAATAAAATTTCAGACTAAATAAGTAATCTTTAAATCCTCTTTTCCATTCTCCTTAAATCTTTAAGTAGTTTTTCTTCCCCCCCCTCCAAGAATATTTTTGAATGATAGTTTAAGTGTAGGGAAGTAGTTGGGTAATAGGATACTGACTACTGGATTTGTAGAGCAAGCAATCTATCTTAGAAAAGGCAGGGCTTTTAAAGAAACACAGAAGACTTTTCAACCCTGGCACCAGCATTTGTTAACTGTGGGACTTTGGGCTCATAATTTAAGTTTGTGGAATCTCTTTCTTAAAAACAACAGATAATAATATCTACTTTGCAGGTCTGTCATGAAAATTAGAGAAAATTACGAGTGCTAGAATTTAAATGTAAGGAAGAAAATCAATAAATGGTAGCAAAACAATCATAATTTCTATGATTAATGTGATTACAAAATGCCAAATGTAATTTCTAAAGTATGTGGGTCTATTGAATCAGCGTGTAAGAGTTCAAGTACAGATGCCATTCACTTAGCATGATTAGCTTTGAGTCCCACTATGGGCAAGGTACTCAGCGGAGTGTTGAAAATACAGTAGGGATCCAAACTGGCAAGTTATCTGATATAAGAGGCTTACCCACACTTGGAATATAGACAAATGGACAATGGCATAGAATGTGGAACAGAATTGTAATGATATCTGAAATAATGTAGGTGAAGTTAGAGCCTGTCAAGGAAGAAAATGAAAGAAAAGGCCAGATGGCTCTAGAAGAACATCCCAGAAGAGTTAACAATGTACAGAGCAAAAACAATGTAGGGAGAATAAGAGTCTGAATTTAATAATCAAATGTGGAGCAGTTCTAGGAACTGACAAAGTCTGAGGCGGTCATGTCAGTGAACATCTTAGATGGGGCAGAGGCTGGACCATTAGGTGGATGAGAGCATCCCTCCAAGGACGTGCTGGTCCAGGTGGACAGGTAGGGAGGGGTCTCCTGAAGAACAGGCTGGGAGGGGAGATGTTTTCACTTCATTGAAAGGAGTTAGCCAAAGTCTGGATTGATTTCATGGTGAAGTACCTAAACGTGTGTGTGTGTGTGTGTGTGTGTGTGTGTGTGTTGAATATTCATGAATAATAATTTAAAAAGTAATAAAATAAGAAAGCATTTAAGATTTCTAATTATTTATGTTCCAGCTACTGTTCTTTTTTTTTAAGATTTTCTTTTATTTATTTGAAAGAGAGATAGAGAACACAAGCGGGGCAGAGGGAGAGGGAGAAGCAGACTCCCATTGAGAAGGGAGCCCCACCGAGGCCTGGGATCACGACCTGAGCTGAAGGCAGACACTTTACCAATGAAGCCACCCATATGCCCCTCCAGCTACTGTTCTAAATACTCTACATATATGAACTAATCTTCACAAGAAATAAGAAGTAGATACCATATCACAGGTAATGTAACAGATGTCCCCGAGCTACACAGGTGGGAAATAATGACCACGGAATCCGAACCCATGCAGAATGAAGAGTCTGGAGAGCCATCTTCAGTTCTCACCATATAGTCTCTCAGCAATTACTCACTTGAATTAAGTGCTTACTGCATATCAAGATCTCTAAGCACCTAACACCAATGCACTATTTAACCCATATGCTATGACTTTCCTTTGTGCATTTGGACAGATGCTGCAGATTGATTTTCCCTTTTTGTTTTCTCTTTTTTCCCTCTATGGAGCACATTTTTAAATGAAAAATTTCACATAAAAATCCACATTTATGGTTTCTTTTAATTAAATAAAAGATTGGCCACATTAAACATACCCCCTAAGACATACATATTTGCTAACAATGGCATGGGCCTCGGTCTCTCCCCCCACCATGATCCTCACCCTCCTGCCACATCATACTTCTGATCGAAGTCTTAAATCACCTGTTTGATCATCGGGGATATTTGAGCATATGATACTTAGTGCAAACATACCTGTGTGGTAAAAATGAGGAGACTGCAGAGGTTTAGATCATACAGCCCAATTCAAACTCCTAGTCTCATAGGTCCCTGTTTCCTTAATCTTTTTAAGCCTAAATCTAAAATAAGGTTACCGACAGTATTTAGAGTGTCATGAAATAAATTAGATAATGCACGAAAATAATTAAGCTTGCTGTTCAATAATAATTTGTTATTGCTTTTTTTACTTAAGAACAATTAGAAGTTAGGATAAATAGGTCACATCCACCATCTGAGGCAGTCAAGGCTGGAGCATAGATCAGAAAGGCGGAAAGGCTGCTTATTGTGTTGGAAAATGCTCATGGCAGAGGAGAGATTCTGCTGGAAGAGAAACTTCCAGCTCCTAAGAGAGTACATTTCCCAGACAGAAACACTGTCCAGTGACACCTCCAGAGAAAGGTCTGGTCCAATGGATGAGAACAAACTAGCACTTATGGATTTATCTCCCTGAGTGGAGTCAGAATTCACCTGTATAGCAGAGCGATTATAGCATAATGAAATACTGAATTGCATTTTTGAGTAATTCTGCTATCTTCCCCAGGCTTGCAGCAAGGATCCATGATTTTTTCTTTGTTGGGTGTATCCTTTATGTTCTTCTCTACTGTTCCATTATACCCTTTCCACGGGCCACCGCCCCGACCCAGGCCTGTGGCTCCTCCCGCATGAACCATATGAAGAGTCTATTAATTAACCTCTTTGCCCTCAATCTGTCACCAACTTCAGTCCCAATGACAGACTGTTACAGCACTAATAAATGTTCTAAAATGTCATTTTATAGATCACCTTTATTTTTAACATTTTGTCTTGGCTCCCCATCACCTGTGGAATAAAAAATCTAAATGTAGCCATAATAGGGGCCTGGTGTGGGGAGGGGGTCCTTGTCCCCACTTCAGCCCCAGATCACCCAAAAACCCTTTACCCTTGACCTTTGACCCTTGATTGCACCAACCAGAACACCCTCCTCACTTGCACATTCACATCCACATCAACTTTAGCCAAGTCCTGCACAACCATCACGGGGAAGCCATAGCCTAGCAGTATGCATGTTTTGTATCATGGGTTCACGACATTTTCTCAAAGGGACCAGAGGTAGATTATGTCAGGCTCTGCAGGGCATCTGGTAGGTGTGGCAACTACTCAACCTGCCTTGGGCACAGAAGAGGCACAGACAATAGGTAAGGAGAAGGTACTGCTTTCTGATATAGCTTTATCATGGAGACTGGAATAAACTTTATAGAGCACTCATGGGCCACACAGCATTATTCTTTTGATATTTCCCAGCCAATTAAAAATGTAAAAACATTCTTAGTTTGTGAACTGTACAACATAAGCGGAGAGCACAGCAGATGGTAGCTTGCTGACCTCGGTTTCACACGCATACTGTAGTTGATCCACAACTTTTTTTTCACTCTTTTACTGCGGTGTAACTTACATGTAGTAACCTCGATTGCATCCATCTTCAGCGAACAGTCCAGTGGATTTTGACAGTTGTATACAATCACATTATGGTAACGCTGATCAGGACGTGAAACATTTCCAAAGTCTTAGGAAGCTCCTTCCTGGCATCTTTTAAAGATACCCCCACCAAAGCATAACCTCTTGTTGTCATAAACGCACTCTCTCTGCTTCCTTCCAGAAGGCCTAGGCTACACACATAAAGATGATGGCTCAGCACAGAGTCATGTACTTTTAAATGAAACTTAGATACCATTAACCATTACAACCACCTAGAAGAATGCCTTTTATTTCAGTCATGGGTCTCATCTGATTAGAAACCTCAAAAGGCAGCTCTGGAAACACACACTCATTTTTTCTGGGCACTTTCTGCCAAAGCCGTAGCTCCTTACCTGGGCCAAGGTGAGCGTTGCCTGCTGGCAGGTGCTGCACTGCACCCTCAGTTTTCCTGGCTGTATTCTTTGACAGGGGCCTTTGCAGTAAACATAAAAGCTGTTGTAGGTTCGTCTACCGGCTGGGGGGAAAGAAAAAAAAGCAGAGAAATAGCCAATCAACATTGAATCCAAATTGAGACAAATTTTCAAATGAACTCCCCAGGAGCATTCTGAAACATTAGTGGGATAAAGGTTCCCACAAGGATACAACAATTTAATTTAGAAAATCTAGTTTTATGTTCAAGAGTGAAAATCTTTTCTTCTTCTTGCCAACAGCCTCACTGACTTTACTCAGCAAAGTAAGCGACCTGCTGCCAGGAGAGCTGGCCAAGTGTATTTGCAATGCAGGGAAGTTAAATGCATTCTGTGCTACTGATGTTTTTAAAAAGGATAGGAAGTGCAGGAAATTTAAAGACCACTTCTCCTGAATTCTATTTCATGCTTCTTTACACAGTTTTGAAAGCTCTAGATTTTTCCTCTTAAAATCTTATTTATAGGGACATACCAGCCCATTTCTCTTGATATGTCTGGGATGATCACAGTTTGCTGGCTTTCCAGTGAAGACTTTCCAACACAGAGTTACACATGAAGTAAGACAAGAGTCCTGAGGGGCTTAAACAGTCTTGACACACCGCCTAGCAGCAGTGTGCAGAAATGGGTGCTTTGTGTTTCACTAGTGCTTTCTCCCTATACAAATGTCATTTGAACGATACAAGAATAAAAGCTGGGCAAAAAAAAAAAATCAAGAATTAAAATATCTCTGATCACTTCTCTCAAATGTCAGCAAGCAGAAATAGTGCTACTCTGTACATCAGGGGGACCTTTCAGAGCAGTGTCCCACTGCCATTTCTACAAAGAGCTCACTTTATTTAGAGGCACTCACTAATGAAATAACTGCCTTTTTAAAGGTATAATGTTACTAATTCTTTTAATCCTTACACCTTATTTCCTGTCGTGTTTGGGTGTACATAAAATTCCATGGCATGTGAATTTTGCTTATGATTTTGCTATTATCATTAAGATCATCTACAAGTAATAAAGGATATTTTATCTTTATGAAAGAGTGAAAAGCTTCAGCCTCCCAAACACATACTGCTTATTAAAAACAACTGGTACAAAACAATGAGAAACAAGAAGAGATCCTAAAGTCTCCATGCAGCCCCATTTATTTCTTACTAATCTATTTTTTAAAAAGCCTTTGTAGGCATCTTGGAATTGTCCTTTGTTCAGCCATCTTTACTATTATTTTAAGTGACAATACTTTGTAAAATGCAAAGTACAATAAAAATGTCAAATTTTATTTCAATGTTTGTTAATATATTTTATAATTATTACTCTCCAGAGATTAATATTTAGCCTCCAGTGTGAAGGGAAGATAAAATATAAACATAGGATAAGAAACTATGATAAGAAACTATGTTTTTCTGATGCTTCTTTGTAGCTTTGGTGCCTTTAATGGGCAAAATATTCAAGTCTATAAATATCACATTGTTACTAGTACATATGATAATTACATAAGAAATATTCCTCAGGTTTTATGTATATCACAAATGTTATTGGATAGAACCATATATTAAATTGATAGAAATATCATAACAACTGGCAGAGTATTAGAACACCACAAGGACTGACGATTTTACCATATAGCAAGAGAAGTGTAATGAGGGATGCAGGAACCCTTACGGTTACAACCTTGTTCAGAAATAGGAACAAATCCAATGTCACAATTTTCATAACCTGCTGTAAAGGTTAAATAAAAAAAAAGCAGAAGAAGAAAAAGAAGAAGAAGAAGAAAAAGGAGGAGAAACAGGAATGGGGAAAGGAGAGTCTTATGAGGGGGAGCCAGGGTGGCGAAGTCACTAGCATTGTTGAAAGAGCATATTAGCAGCAGCTTTACAATAGTAAATGATGCATCTATGAAACTGCAGGAAGCTAAATGACTCCTCTCTCTCCCTTAGGGCAAGAGCAATGTTTGCAATATTGTTTCAGCAAATGATATAGCCAGGCGCAATCCAGAGACTGGGGAACTCTTCCACTCTGTGTGCTACAACCTTCACCAAAGTCCTTGAGAAGTTAGTCAGAAAATACTGCATGCCCACGTCTGCGCCCTAGAAGCATACAAGATGACATGCAATCTATTACACGGTGCCTCCCAGAGCCAGCTGCAAGCTGGGGATTAATAGCCAGTCTAAGGAAGATCAAGGTCGGGCCAATCCTGGCTACGGCACATTTCACGCTGTTGGCTTTACTTGGTCAAGAAGTCTGGGCTTTCCGGTCAATCCTGAGACTCCCTTTTCAGGATGGCTTCCTCACTAATTTGGCCTCATCACACTATTTAAAGTTGGCAAACTTCTCTGTGTCATGTTGAGGTCTGGAGTGCACAGGACAGGAATAAGAATGAACACCATGCTGAGGTCTTTTCTGGGCAATGTTCTCATTGGCCTGACGGAGGGTCTGAGGTACAGAGTTTTGAATATGGAGCCGTACTCCTATAGGAATGGCAAGGCGATGTGAAGGATGCTCCAGCTGTATGACTCCAGGTCAATAATGTGAATCTCCTTCCCTTTCTACTTCTGCCTGGATCTTACAATCCTCCTTCTTGCCTAATCGACTCTTCCATATGGTGATCCCTTCACTGCCCAAAATAATCAATGCAGCTTGTGTTTGTGTTTATAATACATCCCTCTTTTATAGAATGGATTTTCAAAACTAGAGAAATACTTCAAACGTATTACGCATTATATCCTTCACTGTAGTTGACCAGTTGTGAACATTTTGCCATATTTTGAGTGCGCTCCCTCTGTGTGTGTGTGTGTGTGTGTGTGTACATAAACATATGTACACGTATACCACCCATACATATTTCTGGATGAAACATTTATAATTAAGTTACAGACATCATGCTACTCATCCCTGGATCCCTTCAAAACATTCTAAAAATATGATGGACTTTTTCCTATAAAACCATAGAGCTCTTTGAGTGATTCGGTTGTGTCAGTAGTTCTGTTCAGAGGTTAATAAGTATATTTTCAGTACATCCTATAGAACACTACCATGTATTGCAAGCTGTGAGAAGGTGTCAAGCCAAAATCCCTGGGATTCCTCAGCCAAATCATTTTCAATAAGGCCAAAATTAAGCCAAGTCAAGCCCTTTCCCTGTGGGATATTCAGAGCACTGTGACTCTGTGAGGGAAGTCTAGAGCACAGCACATCCCAGACTTTAGCTGACCTCAGGAGTTTTCCTTTTGTGGAGCATTTTGTGAAACTGTTTCTCAGGAAAAAATTTTGAAAAAAAATCTGGAGGAAGGATTCAACTCACCGTAAAAGGCTGCATGTACAGCATGCCAAACTGCTCATGTTTCTAAACTCAACTTTAACCAGCTGCTTCTAAACAGCCTGCTGACAATTAAGTTCTTCCATCCACCACAGCTATCACATTTTTTGTGTTATTTATTATTATTTTTTAATCATAAGCCAGGAGGCTTAGTCTATTAATGTAATGATTCTACAAAGCAAAGTATATTCCTTTCACATAGAAGTCCTTTTTTTTTTTTTTTTTTTTCTTTTTTTCTGCACAGAAGTTAAAAGCACAGCTAGTGTTCAGGGCTCTTCAAAGTGTGAGTCACTGTGTTCATTTAAAGAGCCCCTAAGGTTTCCTTAGCATTGTGCTTTTATCATTTTCTTTAGTTTTTCTCTCACTTTGTCAGTTAACATAATCCTTAGTCAATTCTCCATTCTTTCCTTGTTCTTCCTACTTGATCTGAGAAATTGCAGAAATCACTAATAATATTCACAACATACAGAAAAAAGTCCCTTTTAAAAAGGACATATATTGGGGCACCCAGGTGACTCAGTGGCTGAGCATCCAGCTCTTAGTTTTGGCTCAGGTTGTGATCCCAGGGTCCTGAGATAGAGCCCCAGGTTGGGCTCTGCACTCAGCAGGTAGTCTGCTTGAGAGTCTCTCTCCCTCTTCCTTTGCCCCTCCCCCCATTCACACACATGCAGGTATGTTTTCTCTCTCCCAAATAAATAAATAAATCTTTAAAAACAAATAAGGATATGTATTATTTGCCTTGGCTTTCTAAGAAACTGGCATAATGTGCATAGTTTCCATTTTTAAAATGCATTTCAGATGATGGGTTTATGGCCTAATGCAATTATTTTAATAAGACTGATGAATACTTAAGAAAACTCCTGATTCTCATGAAAACTTTCCTTTGACCTCAGAAGTTTTCACCACTAAGAGTCACCACAGAGAATCGAGAGTTTAATTGCTTGGATAATTTGTTTATTGTGGAGGAAAGAGTGAGAGTCACCATTTTTAAAGCACAGTAAAATAATGTTTAGTGTCAATGTACTATAAAATCACAGGCCTATGATTGATTTACTAATACATTTATCAGATATGATCATATTAAAATATTAAGTAGAACAAGAGAACTTTCTGTGACCATTGAAATATTCTCCAGCTGACTCCCATATGGTAGCCACCATGTACTTAACCTAGAATTTCAAAGGCTGGGAGGAATCACGGAGGGACTCATCCCATTAGATAGCACAGAAGAGGAGAGTAAATAACAATGATGTGTCTGCTCCCTTCATTCTCTCCCTCTCAAGCCTGCAGAAACAATACGCAGGAGATTCTTCTGTCACACTGACAAGTACAGAAGCTTGCGGTTAAGTGGACTAATATGGAAACATATTAGTGTTGGCTGGTGAGAAGGGAACAGGGGACAGTTTGAGCTTGAATCACCATGAGGTAGGACTTGGGGACTTGCTGCGTTAGAGGCCGAACAGAGCTTCCCTCTCATTTCTTCCTTGCACGTGCCCATGCCCTACACCAGGTGGAACAAGTCTTGATGTGCGACTGGACAGTAATTGCTGCATCTTCACAGCCATCAGCATCTCTGACCCATACCTTCAAATTCCGGCTGAAATAGCCATCCCCTAAGAATTCTTCCTTTGGGGCAGCCTGGGTGGCTCAGCGGTTTAGTGCCGCCTTCAGCCCAGGGTATGATCCTGGAGACCTGGGATCAAGTTCCACGTCAGGCTCCCTGCGTGGAGCCTGCTTCTCCCTCTGCCTATATCTCTGCCTCTCTCTTTCTCTCTGTGTCTCTCATGAATAAATAGATAAAAATAAATAAATAAATAAATAAATAAATAAGATTTTTTTTAAAAATAATTCTTCCTTTGATTCTCCCTTTAGGATAAGATATCTCAAATAATTACATCTAAGAATAGGAAAGGATCCAGCTTAGATTTGTCACCTTTAAACACTTGACTTGTCCCAACACTACAGAACCAGCATCTAATGAGGTGGAGTCTCTGGCTGGAGGCATCCTTCCCAGCCTTCCGCTGACTCCTTCCACAGTGCCCAGCCTCGCACTTAATATTTCCAGCTCTGGCCTTCTTCCTCCCATAGCCTTGTTCTTATTTCTTAAACACAGGGGGAAATGTCTGCACCATTAGCTTCATTTTTCAGCTATAATCTGCCAGATTCCCTCAGTTTACCTCTTCCTCTTGTCACTTAGGAGGTACCTTCCATCCTGTTTGACAACTACAAGCCCACTATGGAAGAGACCCATGGCCAGAATTTCTGAACCTGTGGCCCTGACCCTGTGACAGAGGGCTAGGCCATAGTGAATCCTCTCCCCCCCAACATTTTTTCAGAATTCTTGCTATTATATTTCTAGGCAGTAGCCCTTCATCCAGAGGTGGACCACATTTGCTGGGATATATGCCCCATGAGCCAGGCACACAAAAAAAATATATACCAAAAGAACAAAATCGGCACCATCTCTGAAGGTCAGCATTGTTATTTATTGTTATTTATTTTCTTCTTTCGTGCTATCCAATGTGACTAGCTCCTGAGTCATTCCTTGCTACCTTTGAAATTCTCAATTTTCCTTATATTGACCCAAAACTACCCATCTGGTTTAAATAATATATAAATAATGTATACTGAGTTGGTCTAAAGCAGTTCCACATGAAATCCATCCAGGGGGGATTCTTAGAATAATCTCTTCTGTGTGATGTTTTGCTTTGGATCATGGAAAAGATGAAGATCATGTCCACTTTGACCTAAAATTGGTCACTGAAAAAAATCTACCTCATGTTTGTCATACACTTGTTCTATCTTTCCTATTGTTACAACCCCCGTACATCACACTGCATCTTGTTTCATATAATCCAAAGAGCTGTTGCAGTTCCACGAGCTTAGTAAACATTCAGTAAGTATTCGCTGGGTCAGTAAATTCCGCTACATACTGAATGATATAATAGTTGTAGCAGGTATGGTAAAGTGAGAACAAAATTCATATAAAACAGAATGTAGCCATAATTACAAAATATTTAGAACATCTTTCCACTAGCTATGCTTATTGGACTAACAACATATCCTTCAAAATATCGGCACATCGTATTTGAAATCAATTACATTAATACAATCATTAAAGTCACAAAAATGATGAATATAAAGTAAAACAAAAGAGAATACTTGAGAAAAATTTATATGGGACTTAATACAATTCTGAGTCTTTGAATGTTAAGTGGGGAAAAAATGAATACTGAAAATTTACAAGTAGAACTACTCTAAAGGAGGCAGCAATTACACAGAAACATATTTAATTTCAACCCTTATCCAATGGGTTATTACACCCCACTGAACCCAGCCACAGTATTCCATGCCTTTAACCAGCCATAGCCTTAACTCCTGCAGAGCGACCAAGGTAGAACTGTGTTATAAACAACTTCCAAATACATAACCATCCATCCAATGTATCCACTTTTAAAACATGGTTACCGGGATCCCTGGGTGGCGCAGCGGTTTAGCGCCTGCCTTTGGCCCAGGGCGCGATCCTGGAGACCCGGGATCGAATCCCATGTCGGGCTCCCGGTGCATGGAGCCTGCTTCTCCCTCTGCCTGTGTCTCTGCCTCTCTCTCTCTCTCTCACTGTGTGCCTATCATAAATAAATAAAATTTAAAAAAAAAAAAAAAAAACATGGTTACCAAACTCTATGGAGACTCAAGTCTTAAAAGTTATAACTTAATTCTCAATTTTTGTGTTAGTGTCTTCGTTTTTGTTTTTATTTTATTTATTTATTTTTTTTTTTTGAGAGAGAGAGAGAGATAAGGAGAGAGGGAGAGAGAGTAGGAAGGGGAGGGGCAGTAGATGAGGAAGAGAGAGAGTCTTAAGCAAGTTTTAAGCTCAGTGTGCCGAGTCTGACATGGAACTCGATCTCACAACCCTGAGATCGTGCATGACCTGAGCCAAAATCGAGAGTCAGATGCTTCACTGAACTGAGCCATCCAAGTGTCTCTGTGCTGGGGTTTTTAATTAACATATATGCACAATTATGTCATCTGGTGAGACAAAAATTGCAGATTACAGCTAATGCTGTTGCCTGTTTGTCATGGCAGTGGTTGTTGCCAACTTATTTTCCCTAATTTGTTTTGAATGTAACAACCAAATCTCCCATGGCAAGACAAAACTGCAGAACAAAGCATAATTTAAGGATTAGGTTTTTTTTTAAGATTTTATTTATTTATTCATAGAGATGCAAAGACAGAGAGAGAGAGAGGCAGAGACACAGGCAGAGGGAGAAGCAGGCTTCATGTAGGGAGCCTGACATAGGACTCAATCCAGGGTCTCCAGGATCACGCCCTGGGCTGCAGGTGGCACCAAACCACTGCGCCACTGGGGCTGCCCTAAGGATTAGGTTTAAATAAATCCAGTTCAAAGCCAACCCCGGTAAATATAATCGCTTTTTCCCCCCAGAAATGGACACTGACAGGATATAGTTGTGGGTGCTAAAAAAAGTCACAGCTTTTTTGAAGTGTTGAAAGAACACCCCATATGTCTAATTTACATGGAATAACTTCTTGACACCACAGACGACAGTTCACAGTTTCAATAGAACAAAATCTCTATATTTCAGGACATGCCCATCTAGGTCCAGACTGCAGCCTTGCCTCGTCACCTTTGACCCCTTAGGTCTTGTTTTCCCAGATGTAAAATGGGAGATGACAGCAGTTCCTAACTCATAGGCTCTGTGGGGGATGTAACAAAGAATAACACAGGTGAAGCGCACAGCATGGTCTATGACACATGGTGGATGCTCCATAGAATTTAGCTACCCTTACCTGCTGTCAGAAAATTCAGAAGTCAGTTTACTCTCAGGTACTTATACCTCTGGGCATGTATACCTCTGGGCCCTGCTTCCTCAGTGGCCACTTTCCTGCTTTTATAAATGTTGATCCCTACATAGTATTTCCATCTTAAATCTAACTAAATTTTTAGAAATGGCTGAGGTGAACAATTCTCCTTAAAATTGCTTCAAACCCAATTACATCTTTTACAATTAATATTATAGAACATAAACCATGATGGGATGTCTTTAAATTGATTTAATGTTCACTAGAATATTTTTCCATGAATCACTTTTTCTTATTACCCAAGAGATTATAGAAAAAATAAGAATGGAAAGAGTAAACAATTTTATGGATCCAATCTAGAGGATAAAATTTTCAAGCTGACTAATGCACTAAAAAAAAAAAAAAAAAAAAAAAAAAAAGAGGTATTTCCAAAGTGAAAACCGTGTGTGTGTGTGTGTGTGTGTGTTTGTAAAATGGTACTCAAGAACATTCAAAATGGATTTCAAAATTTCATTTTAATGGCAGACTAGCTTACAGTAGTGCTTCTTCTTTGGCTCACAGGCCTGGTAATCACCATTTTATAAATGAGGAAACACAGCCTAAAGAAGTTAAATAGCATCCCCAATACAGCCACAGAAGTAGTCAGAGATTTGAATACAAGTTTTTATGATTACAAAGCATATACTTGGTCCTCAACCACATAATAAACTTGACTTGGATGGTGGGTTTTACTAAATACTCTAGGGGATTAATTCTATGGCTGCTAAAAAGTGGCACTTGAACACAGGTTGGCCATTATGAACAATTGCCGGCAATCATTAACTGCCTTACCAACCCATTTCTCTCATTCAATTAGTGCTAAAGGTTTCATGGAAATTTCTATTAACGTTTTATAGCACTGGCATTCAGCAAGAATATGCAGGTATAGCAACTATAAATAAGGAAAAGTAAATCTTGTTTTTAAGGATTTAGCACGTATTCTAAAATTGCATGTTATAACAAGAAATGGTAATCCATGGTTTGACCTTGAAATCAACAGATTTCTTTTTTTTTTCAAAAGTGAAACTTTTCCTGCTATTAAAAAAAACCCTGCAATTTTACAATTGCCTTATTTTAAATATTCTAAGTGTTAGCAAAACCTGTTAAGGAAACGAACACTCAGTGGAATGGCTCCAATTAGAGAATATAGCAGGGCAGGCGTGACCCTCCCCATTCCCACATTCTTCATTTTATTGCATCTACAAGAGCCAATATAATTAGTTTGGTATAAATATTCCGCTTAAGCATAATATTTCCAATTTTCATTACTACTGTTAAATATCCTCTTATAAATTCCAATGCTCTAAGTATCTTATTTTGTCTGTACCAAATGATAAGAAAAAAAATGTAATGTTAATAAATCTGATCCTTCTCAGCACTGATTGTGAAAAGTAGGAGAGAGTAGGAAGCTTCTGAGAGTAGGAAGCTTTTGGTGGTTATTGATATTCATAAAATCTCTACTGCTTCTTAAAATATGAGAAGAATTACTTTTCTTTAGTGACAGAGATTAGTTAGAAATGTAAGGTGATGTGGTCATGCTGGGAAAAAAAGATAAAATTATTGTCTTCTCTTAACCAAGGCTGATACTGTTGTAAATTCATAAGCTTCCAGAAGTACACATTAGAAGCATGCTGGCTGAAACATCCTTCACAGGTATCCCAGGACCCTTGGACCATGAAAGTCTTCTCACAACAAGGAAAGTCGCCTCCTAGGACCTATCTCACTCCTGCTCATAGCTCATGTCCCAGCATTGGGACCCCTCTCTCCCAGTCTATAAACTCAATGTCTGCATCACTCTGAAGCACCTCATCTTCTTTGGTGGCTTCATGTGTTTAAATCAGAATTTATGCTCCTAAGGTTAGGGTTTAGACAACCAGAGGTTTTATTTCTATCCTCCACACCCACCTTCAGACTAGAATATTATAGTTCATTGCAGAGACTGATCCAGTTGATTGATCAAATGATTGAGAAGCTGGAGAGATTAGGCAAGTCTACTTAAACTCAATATTGTGAGGACAGCCTGGGTGGCTCAGTGGTTTAGTCCTACCTTCAGACCAGGGTGTGATCCTGGAGGCCTGGGATCGAGTCCCACATTGGGCTCCCTGCATGGAATGGAGCCTGCTTCTCCGTCTGCCTGTGTCTCTGCTTCTCTGTGTGTGTGTGTCTCTCATAAATAAATACATAAAATCTTTAAAAAAATAAAGTCAATATTGTGAAATACAAGGAAGGTCACTAAGTTCATGTTGCATGTTACAGTAATGTCTGTACTACCTTCCGATATTGCTATACCTGGGAGGAGGGGGGAGTCTTGCTTTTAGAGTGCTACAGAATCACAGGCTAGCATATACTCCTCACCCCCTCTATAAAAGAAAAACTAAAATAGACAAATAGAAAAGAAAGAAATATGTTTGTAATTTCTTAGGAAATATCTAGCTTTCTAAATGTGGTGAATCTGGTCTGCCTAGAGTTGGTTGGAGGAAAAGAAAGAATAGTGGGAAAGAGGCAGGGTGGGGCTCATAAG
Source organism: Canis aureus (assembly GCF_053574225.1). Classification (NCBI taxonomy): domain Eukaryota; kingdom Metazoa; phylum Chordata; class Mammalia; order Carnivora; family Canidae; genus Canis; species Canis aureus. The sequence continues at coordinate 51,232,254 of NC_135611.1, forward strand.
GAAACAGAAGAATACTAGGAACCTATCAAGGTTCTATCAATAATGTTAACAGCAAAAAAATTGATGGGAACCTCACTGTGTGCCTGAGACTTTAGTAATTGGTGAGAAAATCTTAAAACATAATCAAGACAGTTGTTATGTTAACAGCCTTAAAATCCAAAAGTAACGCTGACATGATCCATACATATCTTAAAGGATATTTATCAAAAGCCTACATAGTGGAGAAAGACTCTAGAATCCTGCAAATAATGGAGAATAAACTCAGAGTGGGGGTAGGAATATACACTTCTAGTAGAGTCTCTTGAAAGTTCTTTGAGTTTCAATTTCTGAAATGATCTAGTGGTACAATCCCACAATTCTGCCTTCTATCCAGGTGCATCTGCTCATACCTCCTGGAATGCTAGAGCCTTCGGAAGACAGAGAGGAGGCATCTGTCTAGATCTGTTCAGTGCTCTTAGGCAGTGAACCTCAATATCCCTTAACCTCTTGCCTCGGGTCTCAGGTATCACAGCACTCATACATTTTATGAAAACCAAGGCCCCTGGAAAAACCTAAGAAACACCTTCAAAAGGCTCTGGTTAAAATAAATAGGGACATCAGTTAAGGAAAGGTGAGTTCAGAGGTGAAGATACTTCAGCATCTAGAGTCTGTGATGTCCGCTCTGTGCACACTACGGTTTAGCTTCATTATTGGAGCCTTGGTATCTCGAGCATCCTACACATGATCTGCTGGATTCACAGAATCATGATGCCCCAGGATAGCCACACCAGGAGCCAGGGACCATGGTTTGCCCCCTCTCAGTAGCTCCATCTATCCCTCCCTACATCACATGGGGCTACTTCAGAAACAACAGCTCCAAGTTTCTTCTCTCATCTCCTTCAGTGGTCCCTATGCTGGGGCAGCCTCTCTTTTGTAGCCAAAAGTCTCCCCCAAACACTCCCTTCTTCTATTTTCCTTTCCTCCTGAGCAAGGAGACTTCCAAACTGCTAAAGGAACTGTCTTCTAAAAACACAACGTATAACATACTTAAAAAGAGAGATGCCAGCTTTTGCTTACCTATAGCAGTGCTTTTCCCCCCTGGAGGCTGATGACAAGCCATCCAGGGTCCCTGGGTGGATCCCAAAGGGGTGCCAGGCAAGGGATGGGCCTTTTTATTAAAATTCATTTATACTTTGTATTTTACTATAAAATAGATATGCCTATTGTATTCCTTTAAAGATATTTTAAGTTATCATTATCAAAAACAATACTCCTAGAATACATACTATCTCTTTGAGTGCTAAAATAATCACAGAAATTGCCATTTGCAGATGAAATTTTTCATCATAGCCCCTCATGATTTTTTTCCCCAGCCAAATTTAGGACTTAGTTACCACTGCCCTGTGCAGTAACAAAGTCGGAACACTTGTGATTTCCATGCAGTGTATCCTCAGGCCTCCACATCTGCCTTTGGCCTGGGACAAAGTCTGTCTATCAGGAAGCCACACTCACCTTTAAAAGTCTGCATCAAGTGTTGAATGTTATATCCTCGAGAAGCCTGGCCTTCCCTTTCCCACAATAGGTGGAGTGAGTGTCCCTCCCTTATGGCTCCTAGCATTTGGTTCATTTGACTTGTATTTGTTATTGGACTGGACATAGCTGCCGTATATTTCCACTTTCTTGTGCAACCAGTTTTCTCAGGAGAAGTGCCTGCCTTTTTCATATTTGTATCTCCAACTTTGGCAAGCAACTAGGGAAACATGGTACCTAGCCTAGTGACATGTTAAATGAGCACAGATCATTTACTGACATCTTTCTCTTTCCCTTACACACTTCATTTGAGGGGTCTATTCCATTTAAACAGCTCAGTGATGATGGGCCACCTTGCCCACATCAGCATGTGTCCCCATCATTCTTGACAACCCTGACTGTCATGATCATTTGTTCCTGTATATAGAAGCCCTCCACCCCCAAATTACAGCAGCACACTGACAGGCACAAATTGGATAAACATCTCAATCTGCTACATTGATACTACACATTAGAAATGTGTGATACCACACATTAGAAATGCCTACTAAGAACTTGTTTCAGCATTTTTATTCTACTATTATAAATTAATTTTCACCAAATTTCATCAACACAGATAAAAATCTTTTTAAAGCAGCATCAGTTTGACCCATACTTCTGTTAAACTGGCTTCTTGAGACTTCTTAAATGATTCTCTGACACCAATATGTCCTAAAATAGATACTCATGTGAGAAGCAGTTTATCTCCTCTGTCTCTTGAAATGCAGGTAAATATGCAATGTCATCACTGCATTATACACCACATATGCCAGGTCATAACAATACATAAGGCGTGGTCTAAACACAGACATGTGTCTACTATCCTTCTGGGGCTCCCTCTGCTTTTCTTTCCTTCTCCTCTGGACTAAAGCAATTTACTAACAGGTCATTCTGTCTTTACACTCTCCAGTACCTATCAATTTTCCCAAATTGCTTTCAGATTAATTTTCCTAAAGTAAATCTTTGATCAAAGCCTTCTCCTTACATGTCTCCTCATTGCTTCCTGAATGAGATTCAAACTTGCTTTGCTTAATAAACTCAGCACCTCCATGGCTGCCCTGCAACTTATGCTCTCTTCTTACCTTCTCTGACTCCTCTACATTCAAGCTAACCAGCCCTCACATATTTACATCCTTTCCTACCTCCACCAGAGTAAGTATCTAAACCTTAGAAATAAAGCAAAAAACGTGGACAGCAAGTCCTTTCAAAATCATGGAGGTAAAAGCCATCCAAAGTTTTTCCAGGGTAAGTGTTGTAGAATAGAACCTTCTCCAATGTTGGAAATGTTACATCTGTGCTGTCCAACTGGGCAGCCACTGGTCCCACATGCCTACTGAGCACATCGAATATGGTGAGTGCACATGAGGAAGTAATTTTTTGAATATAATTTATATTTATTTAAGGTAAATGTAAATAGCCAGGTGTGGCCACTCAGGTCTAGGGAAATACACACAACGTTAATCTTGGTTAAAGGTCTCAGACTTAATGAAGTTACTTGTGATTTGTAGATTTTTATCCAGTAGATAATAATTTCTGAGCTGAGAAAGATATGACCCCAAAGATGTATGAGCTCTTGGACATTTCTATGAATAGGTAGGTCAATGGATCTCTAATTTCTCAAGTGCTCTTTGGACTGGTAATAATATCGTATTATGTCCTTCATTAATTAGTGGATTAAGTAAAATATTTCACACATGTCCATTTTATATTTGCTTGGGAGTCATGATTTTGCCTTTTGTAAAATGTAGTTTGAAACCTTATTTTTAGGGAAATAGGTAAAAGGCTTATAGCAAGAACAGTCTCCGAATGAGTACACGATAAATATCCACTTTTACTCCTTCCCCTCTACCCTGCTTACAAATCTAAAAATGCATCTTTTCTCTGTTTCTACACATCCTCCCCCAAAATCTTTTGAAGTCCAGATATACCACCTCCTCCAGGAAGCCTTAGCTGCTTCATTGTCAAATGCAAATCCTCTTCCCTCAATTTCCACTACTTTTTATTTATATTTTATTCCTGGTACTTAAATCATTTTCTATCCACCATACCCCATAGATATTTCTATCAACCCTATTAGACTTCTGAATTTTGAAGGTGGAGACTACATTTCACTACATTCATTTCTCTCTGTGTCAATGAATAAATAATGGCAAATATGTGGAGGACGTCAAGCAACCAGACTTAAAACTAGCTCTGCAACACAAGAAAGTCTTTTAGCTTGCAAAAAAGATGATTGCAATAACCTGACCCTAGCATAAGTTAATCTCTGTGACAATATAATGAGGAATGTTCTTCTAGACCCATTAAAATGACATGCAGGTTGATAATTATTTTTACAGTGCTGGGATTCTAAAACAAAATGTTTCTCAGCTTCTGTTATTTGGCGATGCTAAATGAATGTTGTCAAAAGATTAAATATAAATTGGTTATAAATCTTCATTTAACTACATTGCGTAGGGAAGGTTACATTACAACAGCCATGTTTGTGACAGCATTAGGAAAATAAAGAGTCTTATTTTAATAGTGTTAAGACTACTGAAATTATTGTTTATTTGATATAACAGGCTTTAGATTTGAAGATGATGCTACTGATGGTCATCACTGAATATCCAACGAAGGCTGAAGAAAGCCAAGGGCAGTGAACTAGCCCTTCTGGACTCCAAATGGACAGCATGGCCTCTTCCCAACAGCTGAAGCCACCATTTGCAGGGAGCTCTGTCATTGCCTGAAAGGTACACTCACTTTGCTAACCAGATTTTTCAAACTGATTGAAAAATCTGATTTCAGAAACAGTCCTTTTTTCAAACGAGTTTGTCTGACTTTTTAGGCGATGACCCGTGGTCTGATCACCTGTCCAAACCACCTGGTGGCTTGGATGTTACAGACTTCTACTCTTGCAAAGAGGCCTCTCCAAAGCATCACACTCACCCTTTCACACTGAGGCTGTGCTGTCATGTGGCCACAGAAGCTTGATGAATAACCCCTCCCTTGCACACGGAGCTCATCAGGACCGAACCAGGAGACCAGTCATGACCTCTTGGAACACTGTTATGGGACACCCATGTATTGTCTTCATGGCCGGAACTCCAATGGAGCTATCCGTTCCTGACCTGCTCTGCATATGGTGCATAAACCAAGCCTGACAATAGTTCCCTTCCAGCTCTTCTTTTGTTTCTACTGTTTTTGCTCCCTCTTCCTATATCTTTTGTGTGGAAGGTGCAGGGTGCAGAAAGCAAACACTTCCATTCCCTCTCCTTATGTTTCATGCTGTGATTTTTCTACCTACTCCTACCTTAAAAAAAAAAAAAAAAAAAGGCTATTAATAATTACATCAATTAGAAAACTATTTAAATTGCTATGGAAAGGAATGATTACTTCCAGCTCAAGAAAAAAAAAAAAATCAGCATGAAAACATCCTTTAAGGAAGGAGACAAACAAAAATGTGAGCTGGGATTCTAGCACAATATCTTGGTGAGAGAAACAGGCAGTTTTGAGTACTGTTGAAATATAAACACCACCCACATGACTCACACACAGTATTTCACCCTGGGGTTTCCTGATCAGACTTTGAAAGACTGACTGACAGCACCAGCACACACAGCCATCTAGATGAAGGGCCATGGTCTATAAATCTTCTTGAGTTCCTGGAAGTCCTTCCTGGTGAGCAGCAGGATCACGGAGGTGATTCTAGAATGCAGGGATGATCCTTGTAGACATACATCTGGGGAGGCCGCTTGGGGCAGACCTATCCCCTGCTGGTGGGGTAAGGGGGGATCAGTATGTGGACCCTAAGGCTAGAGGGAATCAGGGGCTCCAGGTAGGGGCTGGAGAGCTCTGGGTATGACTGGTGACCCCCACCGCCTGCCGCTGAGAGGGGCCCTGGAGTCATCCAAATCAGGACCCATTTCTCTGTTCTCTGTTCTCTGTTCCTAGTCCAGGGCAAGTGGCAAAGAGAGAGACCTTCAGGAGTAAGGGGTTGAGAGCCCTGGGGAGGACTGCAACACAGAGCAGTAGGAGCCTGTCTGGGAGAGCATCCTTGCAAATCCACATACCTGGGGCTGGGCCTGGAAACTGGTTATTTATTCAGTTTTAGTTCCTTGTTATTTTCAAAGCTTGCTGAGTAATGCTGATGTATAGTGAGGTATAGAAACCGCTGATAAAAAGATTCATGAGATTCAGATGTCAGCTGAGTGGACAGAAAACAGCCATTCCAGGAGAAAGCACTCTCTAGCGTGGGGTCCCACTGAGACAGTGCCAGAACCCTAAGGACAAAGCCTGGGTCGGGCGACCTGGAACAACAGGTGGGTCATGTGATGCTCAGAGCTCTCCACTCTTGCTCATCATCCAGGGCAGTGATTTAAAGAAAGGTCATCTTCTTACCTCCTACCTGTCTCCCTGCTGCCAGCGCACATGCTTCTCTCTTCACACAACTGAGACTCAGCTTCTCCTCAAGAAACCTGCCCATAAAATCTACTAAGATCTTGTAGACACGGAGCCCCGTAAATTAGCTCTTTACCTACAACCTACATAGGCAATGACCACACTGCTTAGTAAAAATGATAAAAATTGACAAGCCAGTTGCTTTTTAACTCTTTGGTTTCTTCTTCTGTTCCTTACTAGTCTTGTTTCATTTCTGAGTTGAGCTGCATGTTGCAAAATCTGGCCAAATAGATCTTTGCTAGATACTGTGTCTTGCTTCTGCCAGAGATGATTTTCATTCAGAATGAACAGGAAAAGGCAATATTAGGTACAAAATGCAGGCACATTTTAAAATAAAGATTAAAAACACATGTGCATCATACAGCTGTCCTCCACAGCACTGAGGGAAAAGCATACTTCATTACGATAATGTCTTTTTTACTCCATTTCACAAATGGAGATATACAATTAAACCACTTTTGTTTGGGTTGCCAGTTTTTCCTTGCTTTGATTCTTTGGTCAGGAAGTAATTACATTTTAGAGATTAAATGATGCTTGCATTGGGGGTGTGCCATGAAAACAGCAATAAATGTCACTGACCTGCAAGAAATATGCACCATTGTGGTTACTGTATTATCATGGTTTCTTCTTTGCATGAAAATTAATTATAAATATCTGCTACCCCGAGGTGTATGGCTTTGAGATCTTGGCTTACAAATAAAACTATAAGCGTAGAATATATGTTCTTTATCTTTTATTTTTTAATAATTGTTTACAAAGCTCTCCATTGCTACCAGGTACTATTTATTGAGTGCCAACCATCATGCCTGCTCGATGTTATATTCTGTAGAGGATCCCTGAGGGGGTTATGTATCTATTTTGTGAGTTTTACAAATGAAAAGTCTGAGTTTCAGTAATGTCATCAGCCCAGGGTCATGTGGCTTTATAAATGCTATTTGTGGATTTAAACCCGACTGACTATGACTCTGGTGCCTTCCCTCTTTTGGCTACAGTACACTCCAGCTTTGTGAAATTAGATTTGATACCATAATGGCAGCCTCTCTAAGAAACTGAATAATCAAACTTCAAACCTGGAATTGGAGGAAAGGCTGCAATTGATAGAATTTTGGATTCAGTAATAAACTGGATCCAAATGCCAGTTGGGTTAATAGCAGCTTATGAAAACCTGTAGGGCTTCAGTTTATCTCCCAAACGTGAATGACAATGCATGCCTCAAATAATGGTTGAGAACAATAAGTGAAAGAACATATTTAATGGCTGGCGCCTACTTCTAAACCTCTTGAGTGAGAACGGTCAGGGGTGAGCCCGGCTAGGTCAGAGCACATGGAGAAAAGAGTCCTACAGAAGCTTAAAGATTGACAGCATCAATTGAGAGTTGGAAGTGAAAGTTCAAGGACAAGGAGATTGGCAAACCAGTGAACAAAGTCCTGATGGGCACAGAATGGGTCGCTTGCTGCAAGGCAGGGGAAGAGGAGACAGACCTTGCGGGGGGGCACAGTTCAGGGGCAGCACTCATCAAACACCTAAAGGGCTGTTCAAGGGCACAGCCTTTGGCTGGAATGTCTCATGCAAGGGTTAGAAACAGGCAGACCAAGTCCCCAGGAAATGCTTTGCTTCTGCGTTTCACCCTGGTCCTGATACGGGATGCATGGGAAATGCATTTATAGATAGCACCTACTCCTAAGTGGTCCCATGTTTCGGTCAGCTGCCCATGCTCTTGTCAGTGTTCGGGTCCAAGGGCTTCCAGGAGTACAGAGAGGAGAGAATGGTAACCGATCCGGTCTGAAAATCTCCCCCAGTATGTTGTCATGCACTGGTGTGAAGGATTTGTTTCTGCTGGCCTACTTTCTTTCTTAAAAATCCAATGTACAAATAAATGCATATTCTGCTCGTGTTTCTTCCCAACACGTTTATTTATTAAGAAATTATGTTTTTGTGTCTTCCTCATCCCTACTGCCCAGCTGAGTAACTTGCATTCGCTGTTAGTTGAAGATGCTGAACTGGCAGCAAAATGAAATAGACCTTCTGCACTTTGACAATCATTTTGCATCTGTGCATTTCTTTGGCAGCAACTTGACTGATGGATGATATTTGTTGAATACCAAAAAAAAAAAAAAAAAAAAAAAAAAAAAAAAACAAGGTCCGCCTTAAGCCCTGGTTTCCGGCTTTGACTGCTTTCTGAAACCAAAGCCACTGCACTTTTCAAATGAATGTAGTTCTGGATGTACCCAAATTTAGAGTGGCCATGAACACTGAAGGTGGTTCACGGCATGAGGTACCACTCAGGCGATGTCACAGTGGCATGGCCAGAGCTTAGCAAAACTTCTCCAAACCATTCAAATATCCTAGTCTCATAAGCCATAACTGACACAGACCTTGCTTGCCTGGAATTTTCATTACAGAAAATAAGATTGTAAAGTATGGGAAACTTAGAATACAATGCTAATAGGGCAGGAGAAGGGAAGATCCAGAATGTTTCTTCACTGATTTTTGAGATAAAAATATTCAGGTGAAACTCAGTAAGTTCTGAAAGGGATTTTAACGACTGTACATTGAGGGGAAATTGTACGATGACAAGTATTTGCTTTATCATTTTGAGATCTAAGTTTGACAATGGCGTCATTATGAAAAAGAAAACATTTTCGGGCAGCCCCGGTGGCTCAGCGGTTTAGCGCCGCCTGCAGCCCGGGGTGTGATCCTGGAGACCCTGGATCGAGTCCCACATCAGGCTCCCGGCGTGAAGCCTGCTTCTCCCTCTGCCTGTGTCTCTGCCTCTCTCTCTCTCTCTCCTCTCTGTGTATACTCATGAATAAATAAATAAAATCTTTAAAAAAAAAAAAAAAGAAAGAAAACATTTTCAACAGAATCACCAGAAAGCTAAAGGTATAAAGAATTCAGACACTGAGCCAGTTATACACAGTCTCAACTAACTCTGTGCTGGTGGTTTCTAACAGGAGGAACATGTTGTGTTCGAGAATAAGAGGCATGTGACAGTGAGGCTAAGAGGAGATTTTGTGGGGGTGTCTCAGAGTCCAAGAAACTTTAGCTGGAATCCCAACTTTTTAGTTTCATAACCTTGGATGATATTGGAGGTAGAGTTCTATAACAGCCCCAAGATTCCAGCCCCCCCCCCCCCCCCGTATTCGTGCCCAGTATTACTCTCTCACCTGGAACATGAGTGGGACCCGTGAAAATGACCGGATGCTATTCCTGCCATTAGCTGTCATTACATGGTGAAGGTGAAGGGGTTCTGGATATGCGCAGAAGGTCCCAATCTGCTGATCTGAAGCTAATCAAAGGGAGTTACCCTGGGTGAGTATGAGCTCATCACCTGATGCTCTTATAAAAGGGACCCTGGTCTTTCTTGAAAGAAAAGATGAAAAAGAGAGCATCTCCTGCTGGCTTTGAAATGGGCTTCCAGTTGGAGGAGTGCCCATGAAAGGGCCACATGGTGGGCACTTCAGGGGTTTCTGGGTGCCATGTGCAGCCTGGCTGACTGCCAGCAGAAAAGTGGGACTTCAGCCCTACAACTACAGCACCTGATTCTGCCAACAGTCACGTGGGTCTGGAGAAGGACCCAGAACTCCAGAAGGGACACCTTCAATGCGGCCTGTGAGACCTTGAGGGGAGGACCTAGTCACCCTGGGTCCACATTCCTGAGCTTCTGAAAACTGAGAGGTCATAAACAGGCATCATCTGAAGCCACTAAGCTTCTGGGAATTGTTGCACAGGAGAGGTGAGTTGTTTACTTAACCTCAGGAAGCCTCCGTTCTCCTGTGTAAGATGGAGATCACAATAGAAGATCACTAGAGAAATTCAGTATGATTAAATAACTCTCTCAACACATGCCTAGCATTTGGTAGGAGCTCAGTGAAAGCAGTTGTAGTAGTGGGACGAGCAGCACTGTCAGCAGTGGGAGTGTCAATTTTCAGCAATTGTAACATGTCCAAACACCTGAGTATGCTTATAAATAAAACAATCAGAGAAATTGGGAAAGTTAAAGTATCTGTATCCTATAGGCTAGACTAAATTAAATGAAGGTATCATTACACCTGTCAGCATCCACATGTATGTGCATATTGACCAGGCTCAATCAGAGATACACCACACACACACACACACACACACACACACACACACACACTCCCCTCCAAGAGCGCCAATTATTCCTGGTCTACAAATAGACTACACTCTTTAGCCTTTGTGGTTTATTCCATGTACTGCCACTTCCCAGTGAAATGTCATTTCCACATCTCTACCTGTAAAGGCTATTTGTTCTTCAAAGCCAGGCTCAGATTACATGGCATTACAATGTTCAAGGACTGTGCTGGTCACTTCATAAATATCAGCATGTTCAAACACAATTGCATGAAATTGGTATTAACTGTTGCTCCTTCTTGGTGCCTCCTTAGGGAATGGGAAATAAAGGAACAGAAAGATGAGCTGCCCAAGCTCACAATGCAGAGCAGAATCTGAACTTAGCCAGCTGTGCTCCAGAGTTTGTGCTCCCAGCAACCATACAAAGCTTCACATTGATGGCCTCCTTATAAACTCATCCATATCTACTGGCAATGGATTTTTCCTTTATCTGATCTCTTATTCTATACAGTTTTTTTTTTTTTTTTGATGACTTGGGTTTAAGCTGAGCCCAAGTTGAGCTATATATGGCATATGGAGTTTGAAAGCCAAGCTTAGTATATTTACTACATCCATATGAGGAAGGACAAGTTGGAGAAAAAGTTGAATCTATGCCTTCATTTACACCTCCTCCCAAGTGGAGGAGAGGAAATAGTCAAAGGCAATAATCGGGAGGGTTTAGGGCTTCTGGAGGGAATCTATGAAGGAGGGAGGAGTTGAGAACTGGATGGGGCATCCTCTTCTGGGCACACACCTGCTCCAACTGTCTACTCTGGTATTATGTGCCTCAGGGAAGAAATGAGGGCAAGAAACCAAAAGAGCTGTCACTGTAACACCAGAACACAAGTCACCTTGCTCTGAGAGGTTCACACAGAGGGAAAACTATTTCCTTGTCTAATTCTATGAAAAAGCAGGCTCACCAGCAGCCCAGAGTTCCCTGGGAGAGGCCTGGAGAATGTGGAAATTCAGGCCTTCATGTGATTGTGCTCCATTTTAAAGCTGAGATATGGGAACACTTCTCTCATCTGTCTTGTATCTCCAATATTTTGGGTAAAAAAAAAAAAAATTAACGTTCATGTGACCTTATTTTGCATAATGACCTAATTCTGATGGAGCCAGTGGGACCAAGGGAACATGAGGTCCTATGAAGCCTGTGGTCCTCTCTCCTGCCCCCAGGACTGAGGGCTTCTAGCGACCAGGACTTGCGGGTCCCTCGTCTCCACACACTTCACAAAATCTACTCTGATGTCTTATACTAGGGATACACTTAATAAATGTGCATTGGATAATGATTAAAATAATTTTATAATTCCACAAGAGCTCAATTGCCAGCAGATGTAGCTAATGTATTTAACTTCAGAGAAACATGTATAGGAGACTCTAATACAGAAAAAACAATTGTACTTTACTTTGGAAATAGTTAATAACCAATCTAAAAATGAACTACTGGCTACAGAAAATAATTGCTATTAATGTGGAGTTGTCTTGGGAATCTGAATATATTTTTCCCCCTACTGTGAGGAAAAGGAAATCTAAAGTTGAAATCTGGCTAATGAGAAGATATTGCTTTACAGAAAAAGAACAAATCTGAGCAGTGTTTAGGGTTGGTAGCTACTAGCTTAAACAAACCCGATCTTACAGCCTGTGTTATTCAAGAAAGAAAATATTTAACTACAATAGATAGTGATAGCATTTTAGATGCTTGGGTTTTGTTTTGTTTTGTTTTTGTTTTTATTTTTAGAAATGGCTCTTCTTGCTACTTATGACCCTGCTGCATGCTATATAGATTTCTAACCTGTCATTACAACCGTGTCCTGTGTCTGACTCCCCTACTAAACTCCGCTCTTCTTGATGACGGTGATAAGTCTTATTCATCTTCTTATCTCTAGAGTCTAAGCACGGATATGACAAACAGAAGCATCTCATTAACTGCATACTGAGTTAAGAAAATACTTCCAGCATTTTACAAAATTTAGAATTAATAAACCTTTCAAAGTGGTTGGTTTGGCTTAAATTCTTCTTGATACACACACAATGGAATACTGCTCTAAGGATATGAAGCAAAAGGGCTGGTGCTATGAAGAAAAGGTCAGGGTGCTGACCACAATCTTGGTCTGAGTTGTGCCTCTGTCCTGAGTACAGGCTCTACACCTGCCATCTGCTGATCCCTACTCCTTAGCCCTCCTATTCTGCAAGGAGAGCAACCTGCCACCTTGTGCATGGCCCACACCCTCACCTATTTGTTGAATAAATGGAGGAATAAATAAACCAGGGACCCTGCAACTTCTCCTCTCAAGCTCCCATGCAGAAATTCTTTTAAACTACATTGAATCTTCTATGCCAGTATAGGGAGCAACCACATGTTTTTTTCTCATGAAATCATTTCCTCATGATTTAAAATTCTGGCGCGCGCGTGTGTGTGTGTGTGTGTATGTGTGTGTGTATGTTTTCTATTTGTGCATGCTTCTACCAGTATGGGAGGGAGAAGGCAGAGAGAGGGACACAGCCCACCTAAGGAGGGAGAAGTCTCCTTCTGAGCTGCACTGAGCCCTTCACATATGCCTGATACCAGGGTAATGGCCAGACCCTCCATGAGGACATCCTCATGGGGAAAGACACTTTAAATGATGAAAACAGTCATTAGCAGCAGGCCCACATGGGTCAAGTTACCTCGTTCCCCTTGCTGGCATAAGCGCTGCTCATGAGGAAACGCCAGGTGGAGGGCAGGAGCTGCTCATTCTCCAAGTGCCCCGGTAAAAGGCCAGGTAGGACTGGCTGCTTGCACTGTTCCCCCAGAGGCTTTCTTGCCCAGGCAGGGGCAGGGGAATGAGTGAATAAACAAGATATTTATCCGTATTTAGCTTAACCATCATAATGTATATTCGGGATGGACATATGACCTACCTATATAAATATTTAAGTAGCCAGCATGATTCCTCTGTCTTAAAGTCTAGATTACAGCATGTAGTTCCCCTGACATCCACATTCTTCAGTCACTGACCAATTTGCTCATTTTTAGCTACTCAACATGTTTTTTGAAAATGGGGGGGGGGGTTCCTTCTTAATGCAAGAAAGCAAACCACTGAATATTTTCTCTTGGTTTTCATTATCTGGAATAACTTGGTATTTTTTTCTAACTCTTCCTATATCCATTAGAACCCAGTTCCTGAAAATCACGGTTTTGCAAAACCCCAAACATATCCCATTATAGTTGTAATGTAAGAAACGCTGTAAGTGATCAATAAATCCAAAACCCACAAGCATTTCTGTTTTTACTTTAGAAATATCTCAAATATGTAAGTCCCAAATTGTGAAATTATAGTGTCGATTTTCATGTTGTATTTGACCTCTATATTACAGAAAGAAGTAAGGTCAGGTTTTGAATTAATTTGTCTTATTTACTCTTCCTGTTGTTCTTTAACTTGGAAGACATGCTAGGAAAACCAAACAGGACAAAACAAAATTGGACTTCTACCATTCTTATTCCCAAAGTGACATATAAAAGCCAAAGTGAAATTAACTACTTAGTAAAATATGGTGAGAGTATCATCACAGTCTCTGACGTCCACAGAGAAAGCCCTAAGGACTAAGACTGCACATCTAGATAGAAGTCTGTACTAGGGATACATCAAGGTGGCAGGATGCCTCAGGGAAGTCCAGAAAAACGGGTGGAACAGGATTTTTTTTTTTTTTTTTAAGCAGCTCCACTTAGGAAAACAAAATACTTAGTAACTTGATTAACTTAAATGTCTTTTTATGAGAGTCACTTTCCCTAATTTGATTGTGAATGTACAAAGTCCAATATATTAGTGAGGACAGGGTTCTCTAAATTTAAATTGTGGAAGCCTCACTGCTGGGATCATTCAAGGAGACATGCATGAAGCAGAATTTCAGTGCAAGAGGGACTGGCCACAAATAAAACAGGTGTCCTTCATCTATATCTCTATTTTTTTGGTAAGCATTTCAACTGAAATGTAAAAAATCACTACATGCAAGTCAAATTATTTATGAAACTCATCAGGAGGGCAGTGGAATTAATTCTATAAAAACATATTCTCTTGGAAATAAAAAAAATTAGAGCATTATATTTGTGATCTAAAGCATAAATGAGTCCCCAATATTATACCCTATCATCCGAATGTACAGATGGGGGCTGGGGACTGTCCTTCACCTCTTTGCAAATGATAAATATTGATAATTATGGCCATGAAACAAATTCTCTGTATAAATGTAAATTTTCAGCAAAAAACTGACACTGAAAGCTATGATTCACTAAAATGGAAAACAAGAAATTTGAGGGAAGTTTTTTTTTTTTTTTTTTTAAGTTCATTGATCTCTCACTTTGCTGAAAAGTAGCTAAATGGTTTGAAATTAATGCCTGATAAGCATGTGAACTCATTGAAGCTATAAATATCTTCAAAGAACTATTCAAAGCTTATGAAAATCCTATTAATGAGGTGAAAACATGAAAATTATCTGCTTACAAACATCATTTTCCATCTTCTTGAAAGAGAATTCCAATCTGACATTGTTATAGTTTTTCAATTTTTTCTAGATTTTTGTAGAGTTGGGTCCAGTCACCAAGGACAGATCCTCCAGTAACATGAGTCAGGAGCAGGGTTCTCTAAGCACCACCAGTAGCTTCTCCAGTGCCAGGTTCTATGCCAGATCCTTTGCTGACCTCCAAATGTTGGAAGGTACTAGACGCAGTCCATGGGCATCTTCTTTTTTCTATTGATAATCTCTAGGTGATCTTCTCCAGTCCCATGGCTTTAAATGTTTATTCTTTGATTTCAAAATTTACCAAATTATCAAATTTACATTTCCAGCTTTGAGCTCCAGATCTGTACAGCAAACCGCCTCTACAGCTCATCCATACTAACTGGCATCTCAAAATTAATATGTCCAAACTAGAACTTATGATTACTCATCAATAAAGCCTGCTCCTGCCTTGTCTTCCCCATCTTAATAAAGAACATTTCCATTACTCAGATGTTCAAGACAATGTCTATGAATCACCTTAATTTCTCTATTTCCATCCTACTCGACATCTAATGCGCTGATGGATACTATGGGTTCTATCTTCCAAATGCTTCCAGAACTGGACTACTTCTTACCACCTCCAAAGCTATTGAACCCTAATCCAAGCTATCACTATCTCTTATCTGAATCCTCAAAATGACTTCCTCTCCAACCATTTCTGCCTGCGCCCAAGCCATTTTTCTACAAGAGGCTAGAACAGTTGTGTAGAAACATAAATTAGACCCTCTAACTCCTCCACTCACTATTTCTGGTGGCTTCACATCCACATACCATACACACACCTTCCAGATCCAGATTTTGCTCTGCAAAATCCTGCCTTGCCCCTTTCCAATTTTTTCACCTCATACCCCAGTCCAGCCATATTAACTTTCTTACTATGCTTCACATACACTAAACTCAATGCCTTTACTTGGCCTTTGAATTCAGCATCCCTTCCTTCCTTCCCCAACTTCTTTCAGCATTGTATATTGGCTCCCTCAATTCACTCAGGGCTCTGCTGAGAGACCACTCTTCCTAAAGTAGTTTATTTTCACTCAAACCATTTGCACCTCACTCTCTAGCCTTCTGATCTATTTTGTGTTTTTTCATGGCGCCAATTACCAATTCAAATTATATAACAGATTAATTCAGATACCTGTTTATAGGCTGTCTTGCCCACTAGGAACCCTGTCTGTGGCATCCACCATTATGTTCAAGCACCTAGTATCATACTGGCACAGAGAAGGCACTCAATAATTACTACTTTTTTGAAGGAAACATTAATGATGCACACCCTTTCTCATAGCCTATGTAACTACAAAAGCCTTACAATCTATTACCATAATGCAATGTAAAGTACAAATAGATATGATATTAAATAGCAAGGTTATTAATCAGGTATATCTACGTATACATGTATATATCTTACTTAAGCAATTAATTATTGTACCATTGGTATATCAAGGCCCAAAAACCACATGAGTCAACCATAGATGTGTCTGTCTGTGTATGTAAGCCTAGAAGCAGCTTTGACAATGGCAAACATTCACACACCAGGATGTGTCTTCCTGCAATTGGTTTATTCTAATTCACCAACTTAGCCAGAAATACTGGCTGAAACAAGTGGGAAGGAGGACACCCTCTTTGAAGTGGGTTATCCTGCTGTCTTCTTGCTCTGCAAAATCTTTGCAAAATCCTCATCATTTTGACATTTCAGACTCTTCAAGAATCTTAGAAGATGGATGAAAGTCATGAAAGATTGCTAGAAGCCAGCTGGGAGCCAAGATCTTTTTGGTAGGAGCCAGGGAAAGAACTACAAAAAAGGCACTTGGCTGATAGCCAACATCCTAAATTGTTCCATTTTCATTTAGTGGCTGTTATTATTACAGTTTTAATAATGCTCACCAGGGACTGTTAGGCTGAACAACGTATCCTACTGGTCTACTGACTGGTCTACTGACTTCAACTTTAATTTTATCATATTTTAATAGAGAACTGTGTATATAGCTTGAAGATAGGAATCTACACAACTGTTGATAATAGAGGAGGGACACAGAAATCTAATAACAGTCTTGCTTTGCTATCATGCCAGTCAATTGCATTCCACAAGAAACTCTTCCTGTTAATTCACTGCTCCTATCTTGTACCAGGCAAACCAATTCACAGTGAATAAGGTTTTGTGGCTCTTTGAAGAAGGACTTTATAAAAATTCTATGCATGTCTACATGAAAATAACTTTAAATCACTATTGTAGCTTTCTGGTTTTCTTTCCCTCCCATAAAAATATTTGAAAATAAAATAGTGGATTCAGACACCTGCCTTCCCAATGTGATGTAAATCCACAAATTGACCATTTCTATACTATAGCAGTGCTAAAGATGGTGGGGTAGTTCCACAGACAGTTTATCAGCTTTCTCAAGAAAGAAGGGAAAATTGACTCTTTTGGAAAAATCAGACAAATAAGTATTCCACCCCTCCCCTCTCTACTGCAAGCCAAATTAGCTTCCAAATAAAGTATTTTAGAGTGCTAAGAGATCAGATAGACACCAACTCCCCAAATCACTTTCCATGCAGTTTTTCTTGGCAATAAATTCCCACTGAAATATTAGCATTGTTTATGGAGAAAACATGTTTTTAAGTGGGAAAAACCTAATCTGTTGCCCCCTCTGTTCTAAAGAATATGTGTGTTACAAATGGACTTTCAAGTAGGTATAGCTAGGTCTTAATAGACACACATACCTTTTAAATGGGGGACAAATCCTTGAGAAAAATTTAGCCATGGTGTTTCACATTTTCCCTAACTCCCCAAAGTCTTGGAAGATGAGGAAATGCTTTTTATTTATGCCTAGAACAGCAAGAAAGTGATATGGTTTAATAGTTAATCCTGGAAATACAGACCAGAGAATAACAACTGCCTTCTAGATCTATACCCAGAACAACTGAATACCACTATTTTAGGTCAGTTGGGAAAAGAAGAGACTTGCACATAGTATGGTCCTGGACAAATTACTCCCATGTGGCAATTCCATTCAATCAATTAATATAAAACATGCCAAGGTTTTTGTATTGTGAAATTAAGGCACTACCTCTCCATTCATAAATCAGAAAACCTAATTTAATCATATTAACCATTGTCCCAAGTAATTGAATACATCCCCGAGACAGAAAAAATTAAATCAAACAAGTAATCTCTCTCAGGGAGGACAGGAGAGAAAATGTATTCCTTTGCACAAAGTGACACTGCTCTGGAATTTTGCTGGTCCCATCAATTATAAGGGGCATGGCTAGGATGAGGCTGTTGTGTGGATACCTGTCACATCACCTTGGTGTTCACACCACGACGTCCCCACCTGTCACACACAGCTCCATGGATGGAAGTTTGTCACCTTGACTACACTGACAGCCCTTTGCCTCCCAGGCAGGTTATACTCATGGCCCTTGGAAAAGCATTTCTAATTTGGCTTCAAAATAAACTATCATTCCCACTAAAGGGGGAGGGAGGATCTTCTCAGGATTAAGAGGAACAAGAGGTGTATGAGTGGCTGCTCATAGATTCAGCTCAAAAAGTCACTATCTTTTCTGGCATATTTCTGGCCCTGGGTCACAGCCTTTTTGCAGAACCACAAGTCCCCCTTCGGAGGCTGTGTGTGCTGTTGCTGTGTGGTTCCCTCCCCACACCTGGTCAGCCCTCTTTTCTTTGGCAGCACCTGCCTTGACTTGGGAGAGGGTGGCAATAAGAAAGACTAGGCTTCTGCTGCTCATTGCCCCACCCCTGTGGTTCCCACTCATCTTCCTCACTAAATATAGCATAGCTTATTGAATGGTGCATCAGATGTCAGGGAAAAGTGACCCTTTCCCTCAGAACTGGCGGATTAATTGCCTTTTCTTTTGCTTTCCTGTACACAGGCATATAATAGAGCAGTAGTTGGGTATGAAATCATTGATTTGCCTCCAGGTGGAGATTAAACCAGTCACTTTAAACATTTTAATATCAGCAAAAAGGCTTTTTTTTTTCCTCTCTGCTGTGACTTTATTCGAGGTCTCAAGATCACAGGGGCTTTGACAAGTCTGTCAGTGATCAGAAGCCACCATAATCAAGTGAGAAAAAAACCCCAACAAGACCTATCACGCATCTATACATTACAGGACCTTTTTAATGCCAGCGTCTGCACAAAATGTGGGTTAGAGACTGTAGTCTTTGGAGGATGTTAATCAACACATAATGGAGAATTTATGGTGCAGCTCATTAACAAAGAGATGAATGTCAGAGCTTATATTTAAAAACCTACACTTGGGTCAAAAAAAATGGTAAATAATTGAGTAAAAGGGGAAATACCAGATCAAAAAGGTGTTTTATTTCTTCTACATGAATATCACCACCAGCACTAATGAACAACTAGGTTTCCTTACAAAATATTGATACAGCAATAAAATAATTCACACAGGGAGCCTTCTAACAGAAGACCTTAGATGGAGTATTGTAGTCATCCTTCTGCATGCAGAGAGTCACATGTACATGCTATTACTTTAGTATTAACTCTTTAAAGAAAAATGTTTTAAATATGCCTTCCATATCCATGTGGAAATAAAATATTCACTAATATTAGCTAATGTTTGAATGTGATACTTAGAAAAACACAAACTGACTTTGAATGAAAATGTATGCATTATTCTTTTTTTTAAGACTTTATTTATGAGAGAGAGAGAGAGAGAGAGGCAGAGACACAGGCAGAGGGAGAAGCAGGCTCCATGCAGGGAAGGGAGCCTGACGTGGGACTCAATCCCGGGTGGGTCTCCAGGATCACACCCTGGGTTGAAGGTGGCACTAAACCGCTGAGCCACTGGGGCTGCCCTGCATTTATTCTTATAATTAATTACTTTAAGTAGTGCACTTGAGTGACAAGACATAGGATAAAAACTGATCCAGTGATTTCATTTCAAAAAGCTTATCCTAAGAATATGAGTCGAGAGCACAAATAGGTGCAAACAAAACGTTTTCTGAAGCAGTGTCATAAAAGCAGAAACCTGAATAAAAACTACTGGTCATCTGTTTGAGATTGATTCAATGAATCGCGTTACATCCACATGAAAGACAGAATACTATGCGACCATTAAAACTCTGGTATTTGATAAGTAAACAAGTACTCTCTATTGCAGGGCCAAAGATAGTCCATTTCAACAAGTGAATACAGGATTCTTCTACTGTTTTCAGCAGCCACTGCATTGAACATATTCATTTATCTATACATTCAGCAGATGCTCATTTTATGTTTAATCAAACACTATGTTCCAGATATATGTACTGATAAAACAGACTTGGGGTTATAAATATTAGAGTGACTTGCAAAACTAAATATGTAATTGTGATCAATTCCATGAAGGAAAACAAGAAGATGAAACCAGGGATTCTAATACCAGGCCTGATAGAGGTTGGAGGAGGAGAGTGGAGTTTCTATTTCTAGGACATGACAGGGAAGCTGAGAACATAGCAGTGGAGTGTCCTTGGCATCACCCTGGGACTGACATCCATTGAGTAAGGGCAGAGGGTTGGGGGATGGGATCCAGAGACATGGCAGCTGGGTCCCAGGGCTCCTTATCAGCCAGGTCTAGGATTCTGAATCTTGATTGAGTTCATTTGATCCATGAAAAGCTTTGATTTATTTGATTCATTGGGAAGATTCTCCATGGGGAAAATGGCATGAGTCACATTTTTAAATTAAATGCAAGAATTACTAATTGCATAATGCAATATATTGACAAGCCTCTACTGGAAAGCTATCCTTGGCATAATGGCAGCATGATTGTCAAGCTGTGTGGAGGTGTGCACCTTATTACAAACACCCAGGGCCTTAGTTTTATCATCTGTAAAGCAGTGGGTAGAGTAAATGCTATCAATGTTGATGAAGTTCCAAGCACAATTCAGCATCATGGGGACACTATTTAGGGATTCTGCAGCAGCAGTTACATTTTTACCATCGTTCAGTCAATAAAATAGAGCTTTATAAAAAATGGCATGAAAGGATTGTTTTGTTATTTTTGTAATACACACACACACACAAAACGGGTGAATCAGAGGCTTAAGGGATATTTGGCATTCGACTAAGTTTTAAAATAAGAGGTGCCAAAACTTACTGCTAAATCCTACCCTCCAGGATGCTTTTACAAGTTCTACTATTAGGGGTAAATTGGGAATCAGAATGTATTCCCAGCTGCATAACTATTAGGTTGCTTGATTTTTTTAGTCAATTAATATTCTCACCTGATGGCAATGTTGAACACTGTCTGAATGTCTATGTGGTGTGGAGTGCTACCATAAATAAGCATGATCTGTCCCCCTCATTCTGATATTATGGACAAATGATATAACTATACATGAATTACACATATACGGAATGCATATTGATGATGCTGAATTTTATCTGAGCTCTCTGCTCCTGAAACAGTGAAGATTAAAGGAATTTCCAGCCTTTTGTGTTCTGGAAAACAGCTTATTGCAAGGAACGACCCTTCCCCATAAAAGTCTCAGATGTCCACACTCCTCTTCCCCTGCACACTTTGTTTACCTCTAAGGATAGACCCAGACTCTCAAAATTCCTGTTTTCTGCTTCATAAATGATTAGCTAAACTGCTTGTCTCAGTGATCAATCAGGACACAAAGCTTGGTAATCAAACTTTGGTTAAGTTTTTCTCCTTCCTCTGAGCTCTTGAACTTGGATCCACCCTCGGCCTGAGCAGCAGACAGTCCATCTCGAGTAAAGGCTGGCCTCCAGGTACCCTAGTCTCTTATCTCTTTTTTAACGTGACCCTGGCCACTCAGGTTCTGTCTAGCCTCCTTTACTCCTCCTTCTCTATTCAAACAAACAAAACAAACTTTTCAGTAACTCTGAGAGGCTTACAGACATTCTGGTCAAAACATTTTCCCACTCCAACAATGCCCCCATCAGCATGGCAAGAGGGCAGCAGCCCCAGCCCCAACAATAATCCTTTCCAAAAAAAGCCTCTCCTTATTAAGTGGGGATTTATTTTTTTATTGGACAACATTTACAAGGAATGCTTTCCTGAAGGTCAGACTAGTTTGGTTGTTGTTTCTTAGTATCTCCTAATCTTTCCTCCAGGACTTGGGAAGGCATGCTCAGTGTAGGGGGAAAAAATGTGATTATTAGGCAATAAAAATAATTTTAAATCACCAAAGAAATCTCCACAAATCATTAGGCAAGACCTAGAACATACAAAAAGTCAGTGAAACAAGAACAATGAGAAAACTACCTGCCCACCCAGGAAACATGATTTACATAATCAGCTCATGCTTTTCTCCTTCATATTGTGGAAGTTTCTTTGTTCAACATTATCTCTAGTGGTCTGTTAAATGTGTGCAATGCATCAGCGCCTTTCTGAACAACATTTTGTTAGGAATGAAAAATGCCTTACCCATCAATAAGAAAGGCAACTGAAAGATTAGAATAAAGAAACGAGTTGGATGGAAATACTCATTTGGCTTCAGTCTTCGGTCTCAATCAGGGAAGGAGGTGGAGAGGGAAAGCTTATACTTTCCATCATTAAGGAAGAGCATTTTAGCAATAAGCAAGTGGTAACAAAATTATTTAAAAAGGTTATGAGTTCATGGTATTTTGTATCATTCTGAAGGTGAGCTACACAATAAACTCAGATGGTATTTCCAAATCTATAAAGAATAATTTTATTCCAATGTCAGGTATCAAGTACAATGTAAGGGGGAGGGGGGAGACATTCCCTTAACTCTTGTATCCAGATACTGAGATGGAGTGGGGAGGAAAGTGAGTGGCTCCAGGCCAGGGCCTACAGATGTCCTTGGTTCTTGTGGCATAAGACATAGGAACCCATGTGGCATAGTATCCAGGCTAAGAGGGTGCAACGTGTCCCAAAGAAACTGGACTAAAAAATAGGGAACCTACCCTCCAGGTGAATGCCTATCAGTATCCTCATCAGCAAAATAAATAATGTCAAATATCCCAACTTGCACACATTTGCATGTGGCTTATACGTGTTCACATCTTTCACTCCTATATATAAATCCATAAATACCTGTAATGAGGACCTAAGGTAGCCACTCTAATCAGGCCCTAGACCAAGCATTTTATATACTTTATCCTTACAACAAAAAAGTGAGGAAGATATTATTATTTCCATTTTACAGACAAAGAACAAAGGCTCTGAGAGTTAAGTGATCTTCTGTGAGGTTGCATGACCAAGCTGGACACCAACACTTGCCTGACTCCAAAGCCCAGGTTCTATGCTCCTATCTACTCTGGTTCTGACCCAGAACAGTCTGGTGAGTTTCCAGTTGTTTAGAGAAAAACAAAAACAAAATCAAAGAAAGGATATGTGGATAGCAGAATTTTTTTTTTAAGTCTCATATTCTTGTTTGAGTATTTTCAGCACCCAGATAAGAATGACATTTGGGGTCCATTGGAGACCCTGTTACCATAATTTACAAAGTGTAAACTCCTAATATCCACTCCATAAACAACATTGGAAAAGCATCTATGGGGTGAGGAGTAAAGCCAGTGGGGGGTGACCAGAGGCTAATGCTCCCATGTGTGCGGCATCTGCAGCTGGCATTCTCTGCTTATGGCAATGCCCCCAGGACACCTTCGTCAACTGTCCTGATGCTGTGAGAAAGGGCTAATTCACTGTAATACTGAGATGATCAGGATTGCTGACCTATCCTTCCACAACACATAAAATGAGTATGCAGGATTTACACACTCTTTCTGAGATAGGACTCAAAATACCTGTCTGAAAGTACACTTAGGAGACGGAAATGCTTCATTGACTATTTTAAATTAACACCTGGATACAATTAGCATAATACATAAACTATGGATTTGATACTCAGTACTTACAATTTTCTATGGCAAACTCATTCTCGTCTCCTAGACATTTGGGACCAAGTTTGCAAACAAACTTTCTTCACCAAGCAGGAAATGCTGGCCCTCAGATCAGCAGGCTAATCTCCCCAGATTTTACTTTCTGTTTCATTTAGATTTTGCCTGACTCTAATTTGTTTCTATTTTATTATATTCCATGTGCCTCTTATAAACTTCTTCAAATATTCTTGGTATAAGGTATTGTGGGCATGGACACCTAAAAGATGTATTTTTTCACTGTGAAATCGAATTATGACAGCTCTCTAAAACTCACTAGGATGTAACTAAACCATGGTTATCATGTATTTCGAGCTTATATGAAAGTTAAGAGTTTTAGATAAAATTTTCTATGCAATGTACATGGTGATTCTCTTGTTTTTATCCTTTCCCAGAGGAGAAAATGGACGCCCAGGGGCAGCCAGCTAGCACAGAGCAGAGCTCAGTCCTGTCTGCCCCTCAATAGCATGGGATCCCTGTTTTGTGGGAGTTGAGGAGCTGTCCTCAAACCCATCCACCCTGACTACACAGCAGAAGAATCCAGCCACAGTGGGGGAGTTTCCAAGAATGTGTTCAAGGTACTGGAAGATTCTGCTTGTAGCCTTTCAGGAACCTCATATTGCAAACCTAATTAGGGTGAAAACAGCCTAGGATAGACCACCGATAAGAATGGGCTTGTAGATGTCTTCTTTTGGGCTCTATCACAGTTAACATTTTGATCCAACTACTATTCTATACAATTTAGCTGTCCTGAGACATAAATGCTAAAAGCAAACAACAAAACCTTGGGCTTCCCAGATGTTAGCTGCAATCTGTTCTCACAGCTTCTTTGACTTAAGGTCAGATCACGGGAGCTGCTTCCCCAAATCTGGCCTCCTGGGACCTTTGAGCCAGGTCTGTGGTTTACAACAAGGATTCATCATAGCATGCATTTGTGGTAGATAAGAAATGTATAACCATTTGCCAATTACTGTGATTAATCATAATTTGTCTCTCCTAGGGTCCAACTGGAATCTGGCTTTGCTAACCCAGCCAGTGGAGTTTGTGTTTGCAAGGCAGGTGTGGGCTTCCAAGCAGTTCTTAATAAAGAGCCAGAGGAAAAAATTAAATGATGAAATAAAGTTAAAACTATTGAAAGCACAATATATTTGCTTTTATCAACTCCTGAGTAGGGAATAACTAACTGATATACATATATAATGAATCCTTCCTTCCTTCCTTCCTTCCTTCCTTCCTTCCTTCCTTCCTTCCTTCCTTCCTTCCTTCCCTTTTGTAATTTTTTGCAATAAATACTGTTGAATACCACTATGTATGTGACACTTGAAGTATAATAACTGGTGTGAAACAGATTTTCAGAGACTTTACACTCCCATTCTTTTCTTCCCCATATATGATCCACTTGTGAGTTGGCAAAAACATTTTTAAGAGGAATTTTATCTTTCACAAAAACTTTGGAAGCGTTAATGAGTGATGGCTATATTTCTCATAGCTATCCACTATTTAGAAGCAATCAACTTATTTCTGTTAAAATAGAAATATGAAGAAGAGCAAAACACATCCCAATATATCAACAAAAATAAAAACAATTCTCCTGCTTCGGAGGAAGCAGGAATACTCTCTTGCAAATAATAATGTACTTTGAAAAATCATGAGTCTGAAACTCCATTATTCACAGGAAAAAAGCCATGCCCCTGGAGGCCAATGAATGGTTGAGTTAATTGTGTCCAAATATCAAGGAAGGATAAACACTAAAGACTAGGATGAGTCCCATTAAAAATAAGAAAAGAACAGGAAATAAAAGCAGTACTCAAAAGCACATTTTCTTAGCTAACGTGTCATACAATTAATCATACTTTAAGACTCACAGATTTTGAGAGTTTTCAATCACATAAACCAATTCAAAGGTTAACCCTAGAATAATATTTTGAAGGCTTTGGTGAAATCACTGCCCTAGATATTTTATAGAACTGTACTGATAACCATCTCTCTTAGGGCCTTTGGACAACCTTCCTCAGAAACAGAGAATTTTGTACATAGAGTTATTGGATTTCCCTAAAACATTAGAAATTTAAAGTAGATAATGTATGTTAAAAGTCAAAAAGCCTAACTAATTATTTTTCCCTATCTTACCCCTGTACTTCAGTTTTATCCAACATCTTTTACTATGGCCTGAAAAATCATTGCTACCATCATCACCACCATTATTTTAGTTAATCATCTAGTACAGTATAACTGGATTTGGACTTTAAGAGGTTTTCAACATTATTTAGAACGGCGTAATAATTTTATTGTAAGTAAATTGCATCAAACTTCAAAAATACAATTTAAAACTGCAAATGCAACCAATATGCAAGAAATACATTAAGACTTTCATTACTTTATTCAAACAGCTATAGAATTGGCATAATGAATTACCACATAAAGTGACTAAATCAGAAGTATAATGAGTTCAAGTAAAGATGAGATCATTTTATGGAGATAAGTTTATTAGAGAGGTAGAAGATAAAGGAATAAGAATTGACTGAAGTAGAGTGAATGGGTGACGGGCACTGGGGGTTATTCTGTATGTTAGTAAATTGAACACCAATAAAAAATTAAAAAAAAAAAAGAATTGACTGAAGTAGAGAATATTAGCGCAAGTGTAATATCTATTTCTTATCCCTACTTATATTGCTAGCCATGGTTTGGTTTAAAAAAAAAGTTTGAAAAGGATACCCAGAATTTATATGGTATCACTTCAACTATTTCCTCATCCCAAATGAGAAATACTTCATGGGTGTATAAACTGTTGTATCATGCTTTGCTTTAAACTTTGAATACTTCATCACGAAAATGCTTACATTGTAATAAAAACAGAGTCTGATAGTATCAAACACACTACTATAGACATCATTCAATTCTATAGATAGCAATGATCTTGAAATTCAGCATGTCACCAATGACACCAGCAAATTTTCTCACATAGATATACAGGTTTTCTTCAATTTAGATGGTGATATTTTATCTAGTTTCAGTAAAGTAGAATTCTTTCTTGAAGGAATAAAAAAGAAGCTGAATTTCCTGAAGCTTCTACTCCCCACAAGTACCTCTATAATTTATCAGTCTACATTTGCAAATTATTTATTTATTCACTTCTACCTCTTAGATCTTTCTAAAATAGACTTCTGCACTTAACATTAAGAGGCTACAAAGGAAATGTTAAAAAATAACATAAGAAATCACATAAAAACAGAAGGACAACCTAGGCAGATACACAAACTACTACCAGGTCTTACATTTAGCACTGATCTCTTAGCACTCAGAGCAACATGTACAACAAACACACATTGAGCTGAATCATCTCACTCCTGGTTATTCCTCATCCCTAGTATAGACTCCAGGGGGTACAAGCCTCCTTTCCCATGGAAATGTAGTTTCCCACAGTACAAATGACCATTACCTATCTGTACCAAAAAGAGAAAATGCATGAAATGCAGAAACTAGTTTAATTCTTACAGAAAGCAGAGGATCTAAAGTAGCCTTCCCAGTAGCAGACTAAAATATGTTAATTTTGATAAAGTATTCTTTGTTTTTCTAATTAGTGCCCTCCTCTGTAAAATCCACCTAGGTATTTCCATTTATAAAGAATAGTTACACAAATGAGTCGCCTTCTAGATGTAAGTAATCTTTTCCTCACAATCAACTATTCATTCAGGCAGAAATGTGTTCTGGTAATATATTGACAATGCCTTGCCCAATTAAGAGAAAGCATTCACATCTAAAATGCCTTCTCTATCTGGTCAGGGGAGGGGGGGAAACCTTGAGTTACATGTAGACAAAGTAACTCATATGTTCTCCCCTCCTTGCCAGCCTTTCCCCAATACACCAGAGAACAACCCTCAACTTCTGTTTACATGAAAGAGACTTAAAAACAACAAAGTAATTAGATATGTTCATGAGAAATAATTATGTCATGTAATAATGACTATTCCCAAAGTGCTTCTGGCTCCATGAAAAAAAGAATTTCTCTTCCATGCGAATCCTGCAGACTTGCAGGATATGAGGAAAGGCGACATTCTCATCAGAGTTAAAAGCATTCGATATGAATGGGGTCCTCCACATGGCAATGACTGCAATAAATTACCAAGTGTGTGTTCTGTTTTCTGAGATGAGCTCAATTCATCATTTTATTGAAAAGGTTCCATTATGCTAATGTCTTACAAAATCACATTCTGCTGTTGCTGGAAGGTCATGAGGGGATATAAATTTTTACATTTAGAACCAAGTGGTTGTATAGTAGTCACAGTTTCCAAGGGTTAATAAGAAGCCATCAAAGTACATTCAAGGACTTGTCAATGGCAAGGCTTTAGGACACTCTTCTAATTAATGGAAGGCAAAAAGAATATTATTCCAAATTAAACATTAAAAACAACTAATGCTACAAGAACAGAGGTATTAAAACTTGGTCAAGTATAGGGGTGATTATTTGAAAAAAATCTCTTCATTAAAATTTTGATTTCCCTATCGATTTGAAGTATCAGTATAATAGACAATATTAACTAGTTCTTTATTATATGGTAGGTAGACTGTCTAGATTATCCACCATCTTCATTTACCATCTTTCAAACACTTTCACCAATAACTTTGTTAAAGATCTATAATGCATGCAAAACCAACATGCATATTTTTGTGTATCCTCATTAGGTCTATATGAAGGGTGCTTAGGTTTTTGACTAGTCTCAAATCCCACATTTGAGTTCTCCAGAAAAAAGAAAGATGATGAGCTAATTATTCAATGCAAATCAGATATTATTCCCTAGAGTAAGGTTTTGTTTCCATCTTTCCAAGAATTATTGATTCCTTCCAATCACCAAGGACTGTGAACATAATTCATGAATATATTGTATCAATAATTTGTAGTTACGGGCAACAACTGTCAAACAGCTGAGTAAAAACACATTACAACCAGATAGCTCCCTTTGGACCAATTATTGTAAATCAAAGCAACGCTGAGGAAAAACAGTTGCTCTTTAGAAATACTTGCCTAGTATATATTTGGCATGTAATTTTCTAATGCAGCCCCCAGAACCAGGCTGTAAACAACAATTACCATGTTGCTGGATTTGGCATTTTGTCTTATCTGGTTCAGTTGCTGAGTGGTGGTAAGGTTTATCTTCTACAATGTGAGTGTTCTTTAAGATAAGGAAGCTATCCTTTAGAATGGTTCACTGATCACATTTTGATGCTCTTCCCAAGCAGGTAATGACTAAGAAGCCAGGGATGGTCCAGGGCTGGGCATGTTCAATCTTATGCTGCATTAAAGTGCAGAAACAACCGTGACACAACATACTCATTCATGACCTGGAACTAATTGACAGAGGGGGGGAAAAAGGCTTTAGAAATCTGTCCAAAATAGCTTGGAAGCCCAGTTCACAAAACTGTGTTTATGTTTGAAAAAAAAAAAAAAAGAAAGAAAGAAAGAAAGAAAAGAACAGATTATATAACTTCTTGACAAATTCAAATCACAAGATTTCTTACTAACCCCGAACGTATTAAAAGTAATTTTTCTATGGCTGTTGTGTCATTCCTGTCAACTGGTATATTTGTTCAGTCAAATGCAAAGCTATGGAAAGCAGACATCTCTTAACTTAGGAAACTTACTGAGATATTTTACAAAATATCTGTTGAAGGCTTTATAATGAGGTGGCTGTTCTTGCATCAGGGTATATAGGATTACTGTTGATTTCACAAACTATGCTAAATCTAAGCATTTGCCAGTGAACACCAATCCAACTCAAAGACACTGGATTATTGACCAAAGATCTTGGTTCAAATCTTAGCCTCAACATGTTTTAGCTTCAGGATTCTAGACAAGAAACATTACTCTCAGTTTTAAGGGGAAAACAATTCTCACGGAAACTACTAAGAAATATTTAAAGAATCCAGTTCACATGAATTAAAATTCATATAATCAAAGTAAACTGTTGGACATCTGAACTGTTTAAATAAATTGGATTTAAGAAAGAAAAAAAAAAAGCCATGTATCTTTTCTCAGATATGTCAGTTTTGAATATGTGATAAGATTTTTATTTTATTTTTTATAAAAAACTTGAGTTTTATTTCCCAGAAAGACAGTAGTTAATCTGAATTTATACTCCCTATATTGGTTTATTAAGTAATCAAACATTATACTTGTATGATATTTAAGTTTATGAAAAATATACATCTGTACATTTGTATCTGACTAGATTGAATTGTGATTCTGGCAAATGTTTTACAGCAGTCATGTTCTATAGTGTGTCAGCCAAAACAGAAGTTCTTAGATCCTTATGTTACTTAAAAATCTGGATTAATATTAAATCAGGCTATTTAATGAATAATCTTTAGATGACTAGATAATGTCTATTATGGTTGAATACAAAAGCATGGATGAATAAATATAATTTTAAGTTTGTATATTTTGGTTCTATATGCTACATGCTATAAAATAGCCATATCTTTGGTTCATGTTAATGAAGCTTTATTTTTGCTACTTTTATAACTCAGACCTGTGTAGTATGTATTTATGGGCTTTGCTACCCTGCTAAATTCTTGTGTATAACAGTTCTCAATTACCTACCTCCCAATTTTCTCTGTATAACAGTGTTATTTTGGTTAAAAGTTATAATTAGTTTGGGTGGATGACACTGTATTAGAAGCAGTCACAACAGAAAAATAGAACTGTTTACCCAAAGCAATGGGATGAGTTTTTGGTTTTGTTTTTAAAGAAAGGAGACCATATTTTTCCCCTGAAACAAGCTTGCAGTTTATTACAAAATATAAAATAAAAGTGGAAGACAAAACTTGAGACACTAGAAAATATAGCAAGTGGAAGGAAGTTTGAGGAAAGCAAAATTTACTTTCCTTTATTCATAATATTAAGTCTAAAAAGAAGTTATGAAATGTGTTAAAATTAGTGCAAAGTCTATCTAGTTTTGATGGGTTTATTCGTAAGATAATTTAAGGGGCAAAAAAAAGGAGCTCATAAAACCTATGCCATCAAATATTATAGTAATGCAAAATTAAAATTAGACTTTTCCTCTTGTTGAGATAATAAAATTAATGTTAGAACACCTAGTGAGGTATAGTAAAATTTTTTCCCCATCTATACAATCTTCCCAGATAGCATTCTATAACCCCTAGCATAATTTCAGCTTTGTGTTGATTTTATCATATTCTTTGATAATTTAAAAAGGCAAAGCTTCTTCACTTGTGAATGAGCTAAAGTTCCTTTTAATCATCTTATCTACATTTATTTTTAAATATTTTATTGTCATTTTGTTTTTTCAAAAAAATAACCAATGATTGTTTCCCAGGTGCCTAGGGCTTTATTAGAATCAAATGATCAAATCTCCTACGATAATTTCTTTGATCTTGCCTTCCAGAAATCAGATCTAAAATTTAATAAAAATTTAAAGTAGGGGCACCTGGGTGGCTCAGTGGTTGAGCATCTGTTTTTGGCTCAGGGCATGATCCCGGGGTCCTGGGATCGTCCCACATCGGGCTTCCCAAAGGGAGCCTGCTTTTTCCTCTATGTCTATGCCTCTTTCTGTGTGTCTCTCATGAATAAATAAACAAAATCGTGGGGAAATTTTTAAAGTAATAATTTCAGTACATACCTTGCATTTAAAAATGTCTTAGAATTTCCCAGAGGGTACCTAGAGAGAGATGCTAGAAACCACTGGGTTTGTTTGATATGCTTTGCATTTCTTTATTAGTGCAACATCACTGGAAGAGCTAGGTGATGAGATGTCCAGTAGAGGAGACTCAGCCTTCCTGAGGATTTGTTTTTATGGATAAGATATTATTATATTATTTATCCAAATCTTCCATAAATCGAAACAGGGGAAAGAGGCATAAAGATTAGTCAAAGTCCTTGTTGCCTATTATATGATCTTACCCTATGGGGAAACACTGATCAAACACTTATGAAATAGCTATATACTGTATCACCAAGGGGTAAGTTACTCTCCCCATTCTGATATTATTGGTCACTATAAAAATCCAATCAGCCTTTTTTTTTTTTTATGAAACCGGTCTGTGCTTCTATTTGAGGCTTGCTGAAAGCTCTCTATAAAACACAGAACTAGGCTTATGTCTTCATCACAGAAGAATGGTCTCAGGCCTCAGGGAAAGGACTGTGTCAGGTGCTTTGAACTGCTGATACTTCAAAGAACAGACTCCCAGAGCCGACATTAGCTTGAAAACTTCGAGGCTGTACCAGTGGAATGAATTAGGATTTCCAGGATCAATCAGCCTGGAAATAGATGTCCTTCATGAAAGCAATACACTAACCCAAGATCCAACAGAAGAAGAATTAATTAGATGAGAACAATTAAACCAACGAGAGAAATTTATGGCTATACTTTTGAATATTATTCGTATTGCTTTCACTGTTTTATTTTTATAAACATATGGAGATCTTTTTCTTCTTCATTTATCTCGCCTTCAATTTAGTGGACCATACTTTTGTTTACTGAATTAAACATTTGTCAATAGCATCTGATTTTCACTGGCCCTGAGAATTCAGAAACAAATACTTTTATGGAGCTGCCTTACTTTTCATGGCAACACAGTGGTTTGTACAGATTCAATAAGAACTTCTTCTCATTTTACCATGACATAAATGAATAAATAGCCCAACAAAGGATGCCCACAGAGTCATGTCTGAGAATACTTCTCACATTTTTAAGAAATGAAAACCAATTTTACTTGTGTAGCCAATGCCTACAAAGCCTAGGCCAAAAAACAGGTTTGGTAGTAGGTCAATGCAGTCCCATTCACAGGTCATAATCCCTATTTGATGTGACAAATAATCACTAGATTATGGCTTATTGTTCTAGAAGACAATAACCAGTGCTGTATCATATCGAGCCGTCTTACTCTAACATTTCTTCATTACACACATACACACACACACACACACACACACACACTCCAATGTTGGAAGACGATCTTTAATTTGTACTTTGAAATTTCTACACAAAAGTACAGAAAATAGTACAATAGAACCATAATCAGACAAAGTTGATTAAAACAGAAGCTGATGATTTGTCCCCTTTAGTGACTCTAAGACTGATCACAGGCATCAGCCTGATTCCTTCATGGTATATCTACTCACCCACTTCATAACTTGCCAGATGAATTAGGACTTGCATATGGTGAATATTCTGACTTTGATACTATCTTCAATTATTGTCTGGAATAATTCTATACAGAAAAACTTTCCCCAACCACTAGGGCTACTTGGTTATCTTAAAATAGAATTCTTACAGGACAAGTACAATAAATCCTTACTGTTTTTTCTTTCAATTACCAATTTTCTGAGCCATAGTGTTCGAGTTATTTCCAATGCTTTCCAATACCTTTAATTTTTTGGTAAAATAATTTTAATAAATTGTATTCAATACTCTTTTTTATCTTGGGTTATTCCATCTTTGGATAATACATCTTTGTTACTCCAAGTGTCTTTCATGCTATCCATTCATCTTTGATGACTTACACAAGCTATCAAACAAGATAGTTCCATAAGGTGTCCAGGATTAATCTTGTATCTTTTCTATCCTAGGCCTAAATATACCATTCGCCAAGGATTCCTGGCTCCTTTTTGTGGGACATAGTGTCAAGAGACCAAAATTTGAGTGTCCATAAATTTACTATTAATTTATAGGCTTGGAAGAATGATCTATGCTCTACCTGAAAATTAGTTTGGTAAGGAGGGGAGGGTAGGCAGGGTGATAGGCTGTGATAGGATACATCAAACCACAGGTGGTCTCAACACTGGCTGTTTATCAAAATCACCTGTGAAGTCATCAAAATATAGAATCCCAGGCCCAACCAAGACATGTTGAATCCAATGTTCAAAGGTGAGTCCAAAGTTATTTATTTATTTATTTTTTCTTTAAGATTTTTTATTCATTCTTTTATAATAGATAGAGAGAGAGAGAGAGAGGCAGAGACACAGGCAGAGGGAGAATCAGGCTCCATGCCGGGAGCCCGACGCGGAACTCGATCCCGGGACTCCAGGATCACGCCCTGGGCCAAAGGCTGGCGCCAAACCACTGAGCCACCCAGGGATCCCCCCAAAGTTATTTAAAACATCCTCAGGAAATGTAATCATTTCAGGGGCCACTGGACAGGAATGCTAAGTTATAGTCTCCAAGTACCTACATTTCCAGGACCTTAAGATAGATTATTTTGAAGACCTTTAGGAGTTGAATCATTTGTATCTTTTACTACTATTTTTTCTTATCTTAAAGAGTAATATATACTCATTTTTATAGAGTTATAATAAAACAAGTTTCAAAATAAAAAATAAAAATAAATAATCCTATTTCAAGGAGAAAAACCACTATCAACTCTTGTATCTGTTTTGTTTTTGGTTTGGTTTGGTTTGGTTTGGTTTTTTTTTGTATTTCATAGGCACACATGGGCTTATATTTAGTTGCCTATTTTTTTAGACAGGATCATACACTATTCAGTATTCCAGAATCTATTTTTTCATAAAGCATTTTTCTGTGACCTTAAATATTATTCTCCAACATCATCTTCAATGTTTGTACAGTGTGCCATTTTATCAGGTTGTCACACATTTATTTATTTATTCAGTCCCTAATGTTGCACCCCCTGATTGTTTTAATTTTTCCCAATATAAATAATGCTACTTTTGAACACCTAATAGATAATTCCTTGTACACATCCTTAATATGATTTTATGATAAACTCTAAAAAGTAGAATTACTAAGCCAAGAGGTAGAAGTAGCATTTCCTCTTGTAGAACTGCAAAGTTTTAAAATAATCCCCTAACAATTTGAGGTAACAGAATATTCTGTGACACCCATAAAGGACTATAATTAAAGAAGCAAGGGTATTGAAGAGAGAAGGAAACTTGTGATCTCATTTTTAAAGGACTGTCATACGTTGAATGCTAATATATGGAAAAACTAAGAAATGTGCAGGATATTGTGATTGAAAGATGGCGGCACTAAATGATGTCATGGCAACCTTGTGCTGGGGAAAATACAACATAGACCTTGACTGCATGTTTGTGAAGTAGAGGATTTGGGAAAAAGATTTAAATATTTGTTTATATAGAATTTGGAAGCTGGAGTATCTTGTAATGTTGATCTCAATGGTTAAGATATCTTTCTCTGACAGAAACACCTGGACACTGCTTCAGGAATCTAAACTTCTCCCACAACTTAGAATCATAGCTGTGAATGAATTACATCTCATAGTCTCAAAAGGCCATAACAAGGGGATCCCTGGGTGGCTCAGTGGTTTAGCGCCTGCCTTTGGCCCAGGGCGCGATTCTGGAGTCCTGGGATTGAGTCCCACATCGGGCTCCCGGCATGGAGCCTGCTTCTCCCTCTGCTTGTGTCTCTGTCTCTGTCTCTCTCTCTCTATGTCTATCATGAATGAATAAATAAATAAATCTTAAAAAAAAAGGCCATCACAAGATTAAGGAATGAATGATGTTTTTATTATTTTAATACATATTTATTAAGTATCTCCTATGCTCCAACCACTGTGTGAGATAATGCAGACAGGATGAAATCCAGTCTCATGAAATCCACTCCCCAGTGGACCTTATACAACTTGTGTGAGCAACCCGGGTGCTCAAAGTCCTACTGTACAGTTAGTTGGCCTCTCAAATTAACTATGTTAAAAGAGAAAACTTGTTTTTCTTCACATAACCAAGAAAAATTATTTGCCATGAAGTCCAAATCAAAAAGATACCTGTGGAAACAATAATTTAAAGAAATGTTGGAAAAGATAACAAGTCTGAAAGATTCTGGATTGTTCACTAATGAAAGATAATTTGAGGCTCTAATATGTTTCTCTGTAATAAGCAGCAAGTGATACAAATGTATAATCACACAGCGGCCCTAGATTATCGGTATGTCCTATCACTGAAGATGTGCTGTATTTTATTGAGCTATAGCATTTCTTACTGACATAAAGAAAATGGATTAAGCAAAGGATTTAAAGCCGTGGTTCTATTTTACCAGAGTAAGTTGACACGTGTGAAATATGGCAGCTATGCTAGCAGTATTAATTAACATATAAAATCCTTAGTAATTGACATAATCTTTCTCATTTTCAGGAAAGAAAATCCTCAATGGTCAATTTGAAGTAAGTTGTCTCACCACCTGTGGAAAAATTCTAGTTCCTACTCCTCTCGCTCTATCTTTCCCCAAGATTGTATTTATTTTTCAAATACTTGAAACACCATGAAAATTTCAGTGATGTCACCATGAAAGAGTAAACGTAGTAAAATATTATCAAATGATTCAACAATTTTTTGAAGAGTGATGACTTCATAGCCATCGGCTAGAAATCAAAGAGTTTTTGACTGGGTCTTTATCATCAAAATGATCATACAAGCATCAGAAACCTATACAGCATGCAGCTTTTATAAATAATTACTCAGGCAGAAGTATCAGTCACTAACGCTGTGTCTTTACATTCTTTGTGACAATATGAAGATTGCAAGGCAAACACCAGCAATCTGGGAAGGTTGGCAAATTGTACTTGCCTATGCCATCACTCTAGATTTAAATGTTTGCCTTTGCTTGTCAGCGCGTTAGCAAAGTGCCTTCTCTTTGAAGGTAGGACGTCATGAAGATGTGCACACATCTTTTACTTGAAGTTATGTAAGGGTGGGTATATGTTTAGACCCATATAAAGACCCATCCTTAGATTCATATAAACCTTAGAAGCACTCATTTCCAGCACGTTGTTCTGTATAATGACTCTGGTCTGAAAACATGTACTCAGGTGATAGAATCTGAATCTATGTGTGCTATCCTCTTGTTCACTGAAATATAAGCTCTGTCACTTGTGTGATCAGTCCCCAGCTAGTCTCCTCCTTCAAAATGCTGTATGGAGCTAAATGGTTCTCCAAGCAGGGTCCAACTGAAAAAAAAATTAAAATATTGAAACAACTTCATCTCTTTTTTTGCCTTATCAAAACTTCCTTTCTGTCCAAGTGGTTCCCAATGACTAAAAACAGATCATGAAAACTAAAAGGTTAGTCCTATTTTTTGATGAAATACTCTAGAAGTAGTAACATTACCTAACAGAGTATGAGAAAAACAAATCAGACATAACTCACAGCTAGAAAGTGATAACAATGTAGAATTTTAGGAAAATAGCCCTAAGAGATTTGTTGCAATGTCATTCTTCACTACCCTGGCACACCCACTATGCCAACTTGGTCCTAAATATATGGTGGAAGTGACCAACATTTAAAATTATATATTAATTAGTTAAAGTGAAATAAAACCCCAACTCCAAAACCACAGTAAGAAGAAGGCAGTCTTGGGAGCCAAAGTCTCTGAAGTATGGCAGGAAGATAAAGCTCCTGTTTTTGAGTTTCTTTTTTTTTTTTTTTTTGTTTTCTGATTTAAGTCAAGTAACTCTGAATCTATAAACTTGGACTAATGTTAGAGTCCAGGCTCAACATCACAGCTTTTGCTCATATGAGCTGCAAAGAGACAGGATAACACAAACAGCCAACGGTTATTAATGTGTAACATGTAGTATGTGTCAACCCCTGTTCTTAAGTGTTGGTCACGAGTGAGCTGGAATGAAGCTATGAGATAGTTTATTTCATTATTTGTGCATTGTAAATAAGGAAACTGAGGCATAGCACCCTGAAGAAATCTCTCCTTCTCAAACTGGACTCTGCACTGTTTGCCAGAGGACCTTTTTAGACACACAGTTTCTGATTCAGTAGGTCTGGGATGGAGCCAAAGACTCTGCATCTTTGACAAAGCCCTGAGTGATAATGATATTGCTGCTCTACATACCTCCAGTTAGAGCAGCAGAAAGTGAACTGGCAAAGGTCACAGAAGCAGTAAGAAGCAGAGCTGGGATGTGGCTCAGTCAGCCTGGCTCTAGAGCCCACACTCATCACCACAAACTTAGCATCTGTGTCACAGATACATTACACACTAGGGTACTGTGGCCCAAGGTTAAACAAATGCCTATCACCTTTTTCTATGGCACTCTCCAGAAAACATTTGCAAACGTTTATTAAGTGCCTTCCATATAATAGGCACTGTGGTAAACACTTGAAGTATTAAAAAAAACATATTCCCTGCCTCAACAGATTTTTATTTAATCCACTAGACAAACAATTGGACATTTGATTCCTTCTAATCACAATTCCATTGACTGAACATTACAGATAGTTTAATTATCATACACAGAGAAGATAGAGCATTAACTTTCAAAGAATCAGAGTACCATAACATACTGCTAACACCATGGGTAATCAATATAATTCTCTCTTTAGGGATTGAGGAAAATATTTTTTTAGATATTACAGAACGTTAGGGGCATCATTTGGATAATTAATTATAGCTCAAGAGATTTAGAAGACACAGGAGTTTGGGTCTGATTCTATGGAATTACCTAGAAAAATAATTCAAAAAACAGAGTCCTGATAGTTGTTTTTTGTTTTTGTTTTTCTTATCATGAGGGTTTCAATCTGTTTTATAAAATGGACATTTTGCTAATTTCTATTTTAATTACATAGGTGGAACAAAGATTCTTGAATTATGTGTAAATTTCTTAGAAGCTACAGTTCACACAAAATAACACTTCCAATAAAACAGTCACAAAATTTCCATTAATCTTTATTTATTCAGAACAAACTTAGAAAGTTTTAAAAGAGTTTATTATAGGCAGCCAATTTCTACCACTTAATTTGTAATTTTTCTCTTTATCTTCCTTCTAACAAATCAAGAAAATGGAATCCAGCAGCTTGCCAACATTTTTGGCACAGTCTGCATTAATTAGAACGCTCCAGCGATTCCCAAGACGGACCTCACCAGCTATAAATATCCTGCCTCGGCTCCCACTCTCCCGTCAAGTGCAAATCTTCCCATCTTGGCACATGTCCAGTGTCCTCTGAAAGACCTCAGAGCTCAAAGATTAAAAAAATGCGAATGGTTTATTTTGTGGGCAGTAGGCCCCCAGGAGATGGATGCCTATGTGCTACCCATGGTAGGGCGTGTAGAGCATGCAGTCACGGGAGCCTCATGTGGTCCAGAGTGCTACTTCTCCCTTCCCCTTGTAATCAAAATATTACTCTGCAGAGGTGACTTCAGAAAAATCAAAACATCTGAGGCCCCTGGCAAGTACCACTGTGATTTCCCACCACTACCCGCTATAGCTCATTTTTAACTGCTTATGTTTTACAGCAAACAGTCACAAACCACAAAACACTTCTAACAGAATCATGTGTGCCAGAAGAGGCTGGACCAAAAGCACGGGGTAGGAAGGGTAGCCTTGGTTTGTCTTCCTTTCCAACAGGAAGCCTGCTCTCCACTAAGCCGGCAAGTCATAGATGAAGTCACGTGCTCACTCACGTGGCTTCTGGGCTTTCCTCCCTGTATTCTCTGTCACAGAGAAGGACACACTGGCCCTCCTTCCAGCTTTACTTGACTACATAACTCTTCTCCTTTTCTAAGTATTTAAGGAAGAAAATGCAAGATGTGGGAACACTTAACCACCAGAAGACAGGAGAGATGTGACAAAGAGTTATTATGGCCATTTTGGTCACTGAAAGTTTTGACTTCCAGACCTCTCCACCACAGGACACCCCCACTCTCAATCATGTTTCTGATGTCATCAATACTTTGAATCTGTCGTAGAATCCAGCCATGGTCATCATTGTCTGGAAACGATACAAGTTCACACACCTCTGAGTGTGACCAACTCCTTAACACTTCCTTCAAACCTCCATGCCTCGCCAAACACAGAAAAGTACTTCGTGTACAGGATGCTTATCTTAGCATCTCCATCCTCCAAAGCCCTATACTGCTTCGATTTGCCATTTTTTCACAACTCAGTCCATCTTAATTGTATAGGTAGATCTTTCAAACTGTTAGCTTCTTGAGGGTCTGGGTCTTCTTATTAACCCAGTTGCCAGTTTATCATACATAAGAAGTTCTCTGAAGTTCTGACACACGCTACAACATGGACGGGCTCTGAAGACATCAAGCTAAGTGAAATAAGCCAGTCACAAAAAGACAACCGCAGTTCGGCTTCACTCAGATGAGGTATCTAGAGTCGTCAAATTCATAAGAAATAGAAAGTGGAATGCTCATTGCCAGAGCCTGGGGGGAGGAGGGAATGAGGAGTTGTTTCAAGGGTATGTAGAGTTTTGGTTTTACAATATGGAAAAGTTCTGGAGATTGGTTGCACAACAAGGTGAATATCCTTAACTCTACTGAACTGTACACTTAGAAATGATTAAGATGGTTACTGTCATGAGTTTTTTTTTTACCACAATGATAATACGCAGAAGGTCGGCTGGTAAGAAGTGCAGGCACTAATTATTTGATAGCTTACACTGCTCTGTGTGGAGTGCTTAGTTATCTCTAACCACCACTCTACCAAGTTGTGGCTTCCTCAGGGTTAGAACTGTGGCTTGGACTCTGCACACCCATGGCATAATGTGCCCTGCTTTCTACATGCAAATATTAACCATTTTACCCACTATGTGTGACAAATGAGTCAAAAAGTTGTAAGGGCTGTATTTTATATGCTGAGAAACTTACTGGCTATATGACAATATAGCCACCACCACCCATTCTCCAGGCAATGGAATTACAAAGTATATGAGACTTGCTTGCATTTGATGAACATACTTTCAAAGTGAAAATGAAGCAAAAACAGGACAAGTAATCACACTGTAGTATTATGGAGAACATGATCAACAGGAAGAAGCAACTCATCCTGCTTTTAAAACAGTGTTCAGACTTCTTGGAAAGGAATATGACTATTCCTCCTCACCTCAAAAACCCACCCAAAAATATGTCACGCTGGCAAAATTCCCACTACCATGCAATATCATTTTCTATGTTTTCCCTTATAATACTGAAAGAGTATATTATAGCAAAAATATCTATGCTAGAGAAAAATATAAGTTCTTGGCAAAATCAATGTATTTTTAATAATTTCATGTGATAGCAACTTTAAGTTGCTCTAGCATGACTGCCAAAATTCTGTTTCAGGGAAGGTTTACACAAGGGGCACTCCTAAAGCTGTCCAATACACCAAGAAATTCACACTCTCTGGCTCAAAGTCATTTGCATGTCTAATACACATTTTCAAGTATTGAGATTTGATTTTGGATAAAATGAGAATTAATTCTGAAGTTTATCACTTTATTTCATTAGTAGGCCTCCATGACTGATTTGTATTTGGCAGGTGTTAACTAATTTATAATCCCATACATAAT
Source organism: Canis aureus (assembly GCF_053574225.1). NCBI lineage: Eukaryota > Metazoa > Chordata > Mammalia > Carnivora > Canidae > Canis > Canis aureus. The sequence goes on from NC_135611.1 coordinate 51,273,078, forward strand.
TTTCATCTTGTACTACATTGAACCACTGGCAAAAAAAAAAAAAAAAAAAAGTGCTGATAAGAACATAGTCTCTAATAATCATGATATGTCTACAGGGCGTATCCAGGGCTCATACCTTAAAAACAATTTCATTTCATTTTTTTAGTAGTCTTTATTTCTTTTTTTAATTTGAAGATTTATTTATTTATTTATGAACAGAGAGAGAGAGAGAGAGAGAGAGAGAGAGGCAGAGACATAGGCAGAGGGAGAAGCAGGCTCCATGCCGGGAGCCCGATGCGGGACTCAATTCCAGGACTCCAGGATCGCGCCCTGGGCCAAAGGCAGGCGTGAAACCATTGAGCCACCCAAGGATCCCCAGTAGTCTTTATTTCTTAGAGCATTTTTAGGTTTACAGCAAAACTGAGTAAAAAGTAGAGTTCCCATAGATCCCCTTCCCCAACACACACAGAACTTGCTCCACTACCAACACTCCACACCAGAGTCATGCATTTGTTGTAACAGTGACCCTACATCGACACACCATTATCACTCAAAGTCCATAGTTCAAATTGGGGTTCACTCTTGGGGTTATATATTCTATGGGTTTTGGTAAATGTATAAGGACATACATCTACCATGACAGTATTAAAAGAATAGTTTTTCTGTCCTAAAAAAAATCCTGTTTTCTGACTATCTGTCCTTCCTTCTCCCCAATCTCATGCAACCACTGATTTTTCACTGCACTGATAGTTTCCTTTTTTCCAGAATGTCATATAGTTAGAATCATATAGTATATAGGCTTCCAAGATTGGCTTCCTTTACTTAGTACTATGCACTTAAATTTCCCCCACGTGTTTTCATGGCTTGATAGCTCATTTCTTTTTAGCATGGATGGACCACAATTTATCTATCCAGCTATGGAAGGATCACAGTTGCTTCCAAGGTTTAGTAATTATAAATAAAGCTGCTATACACATCTGTGTGCAGCTCATTGTGTAGATATGCATTTTTGACTCAGTTGAGTAAACAGGAAGGAGAGTACTTCCTGTGTCATATGGTAAGAGTATGTTTAATTTTGTAAGAAATTGAGTTCAAAAGTGGCTATACAGGTGTGCCTGGAGGGCTCCTTGGGTCCTGGGATCAGGCTCTGAATTGGGCTCCCTGCTTGGTGAGAGGCCTGCTTCTCCTTCTCCTTCTGCCCTCTCTCCGCTGTGCTCATGTGCTCTCTCTCTTCATTCTGCTCTCTCAAATAAATAAAATATTTAAAAAAATAAAAAATTAAAAAATTAAAAAAAAATGGCTATACCATTTCATTTCCACCAGCAAAGAATGACAGTTGGTGTGGCTCCACATCATGTCGAAATTTGGTGTTGTCAGAGTGTTGGATTAGGGCTATTCTAATTAAGTGTGTAATAGTATTGCATTGTTTCAATTTGTAATTTCCTAATGGCACATAATATTGAACATCTTTTCATATGCTTATTTGCCATCTGTGTAAATTCTTTGGTGAGGTATCTGTTCATGTCTTTTGCCTAATTTTTAATCCATTTGTTCATTTCATTGTTGGGTTTTAAGGATTCTTTGTATATTTTGGAGAATAGTCCTTTATCAAATGTGGCTTTTGCAAATATTTTCTCCCAGTCTCTGGCTTGCCTTCTTATTCTCTTGACATTGTCTTTCACAGAGGAGAAATTGTTCATTTTAATGAAGTTCAGCTTATCATTTATTTATTTCAAAGATCATGCCTTTGGTGCTGTATCTAAAGACTCATCACTATACTCAAGGTCATCTAGGTTTTCTCCCATGGTACACTCTAGAAGTTTTATAGTTTTGTGTTTTATACTTAGGTCTGTGATCCATTTTGAGTTAATTTTTGTGAAAATTATAAGATCTGTGCCTGGATTTTTTTACATGGATATTCAGTTATTCCAGCACCATATTTGTTTAAAAGGTTATCTATTTTCTACCACATTGCCTCTTCTTATTTTTCAAAGATCTGCTGACCATATTTATGTGGGTCCATGTCTAGGATCTCTATTCTCTTCCATTGATCTATTTGTCTACTCTCCCACCCACACTATACTGTATTGATGATTGTAGCTTTACAGTATGTCATAACATTAGGTGGCATTTTTTTAAAGATTGATTGATTCATTGATTCATGAGAGACATAGAGTGAGAGAGAGAGGCAGAGACACAGGCAGAGGGAGAAGCAGGCTCCAGGCAGGGAGCCCAAGGTGGGACTCCAGGATCAGGCCCTGGGCCGAAGGCAGGCGCTAAACCGCTGAGCCACCCGGGTTGCCCAAGAACTGGATAAAATTAACAAGAGTTTTATTTTTAAAAAGAAAATAATAATACATCACGTGATATAAAATTGAGTTTTAAAATTTGACTACTTGACTAAAATTAACAACACAATTCTTCAAAACTACCTATTGTCAGACTATGTCTATTGTTTATAACCAAAATACTTAGAGGAAATGTAGAAGCTCATTCTTTACTTCTGATATCTATATTTTGAAGAGTATAGGCTACTGGATACTTCAAACACAAGCTTTGGAGTAAGACAATCCTCGGTAAAATCTTGTCTTGTCTGGATGAGTTCCTCAAAAAGTCTGATGCTACTTCCTATCTATAATGAGAACAATAATATTGTCTGCCTGTTGAGGCTTCTAAAGAACCAAATAAGACAGTCATGGAAGCAGTGCTTAGTACAATGCCAGGTTCACAGCAAACACTCATAGATGTTGACCATCATTATTACCACTAGTTCATGATGTCATGAGCATTAGAGTATTCTATGATTCACAGGCAGCCACTTCAAAAGCAGCTGACTTAGCCAATTCCCTAAGTCAGATTACTCTACAGCATTGCCCAAAACTCTTCCAGTGGCTAACCTTCTCACCAAGGTAAAACAAGCTCTACAATACCCTATGCAACTTACTCCCATTTTGACTCCCTTATAACTTCCCTTCCTCCTATTGCTTCATACCCCTTGCTCCAGCCACGCTAACCTCCTTACATTCCAACCAGGTCCTGTTCCATACTGGGCTCTCCCTCTGCCTGAAATCCCTTAACAAATGCTCTCCTGAAATATCACTTCATGAGAAAGGCCTTCTTAGCACCTTATACAAAAGAGCACCCCTTCCAACACTCTCTATTCCTTTTACTCTGCTTAATTTTTTGACAGAGGACATATACTTACTAGTTCTTTGTTTCTATGCTTATTAGCTATTCCCTAAGTAGAATGGGATCCATTCAGGTAGGCATTTTTTCTGTTTTTATTTTCTGCTACATCTTAGCACCTAGAATTATGCCTGGCTCAGAGTGGGGATTCACTGACTTTTTGTTCATGTAGTTAACTGTATGACAAAATTTAGAGAATATTTTTTCCTAGGCCCAATAACTTCATAAAATCTGATTGCCAGGAGGTAATGAATGGTATCTCATTAAAGAAATGAAGACATAACATGATAACTTAGTTCATGCATGGATGGGTTCCTTAGAGTTCAGGAGTAGCTTACTGAAGGTTCTCATTCGAATATTTATAATATTTATAAAATAACGTATTTTATACATTTGCAATATTTTAAAAAGTATTATTTAAATTATTTAAATATTTAAAGTATTATTTAAATTATTTTTAAATTTTAAATTTAAATTTAAAATTTTAAAATATTTAAAGTATTATTTAAATTATATTCAAAAAGTATTTTTTAAGTAGCGCTACTCAAAGCATGGCTGCTGGAATGACACTTTTAGCATGACCTGGGAGTGCAAAGAAATGGTGATTCTCAGCCTTTACTGCAAGCTGACTGGGCTGGACCCAGCCCTCACACAATTCTGATGAGCACTACAGCTTGAGAACCACTGCTCTAAGGGTTACCTGAATGAGTCACTTGATTTATTTGAATTCCTCTTATAAATATATAAGGATATATAACATGTCCTAGATTCTAAGTGTAAAAATCATATAACTGGTTATTAACAGGGTCTCTCAAATTAAGCTATCTTTTGCCATCTATAAATAATAATAAAAAAACCCACCTTGCATGGTTTTAGAAGTTCCGATTTGTTTCTGCCACACATGTGGCTACAGCCTAGCTACTTGCCCTTTAGAGATCTCCCAAGTTTGGCACCTAAATTCTTCCTTGTCTAATTTGAACACCCTAGAAACGTGAAGAAAGTGAGTTTAATTCTCTTCAAATTCTTTCTTTCAGGCACAGCTTTTAAAATATTTTGTAACCAGGGGTTTTATTTTCCCAAAATGAAACGTTGTAGAAGGGTTAATTAATATGTAAAACTAGTTAAGTATGCAACTGCTCTGGCTACCAAGGGTTGATTTGGTTTGCCCACTTCTCTTTCCCTGACCTGCCTTCTTCCTCCCACCTAGTTGAGGACACCAGGCAGGACTCACAATTGTAAGGTTGGCAAATCCCTGCTGTAGGGCATAGTTTCTCAGAATGTAGTCAGCACTGGGATTTCTGGGCCTCTACCCCCAGCCAACTGAATTAATAAGCACAGAATGAGTATCCACAGATGGCTCTTCTGCACACTGGAGTGAATTACTGTTCCAGAAACTCTAACCTGTCATTTTTAGTAAAGAAAAATAATCATGTAAGCGCACTGCCCCTACAATCGTTCCAAATAACCCCAATCAAGGTACTACATTCATTCCAACACTGAAATTGCCAAGATGCTTTAAGAAGTGAAGTCAAATAATTTTAAATAAAGTATTGCTTCCAAAAGTTAAGTATACAGAAATTATGATGAAAAGCTTACTACATTTATAATTTTAAATCATTTAGTAAATGTTTATTGTCACTCTTCTAGGAGACTTGGGGGAAAAACTGTAATAAACTGGACAGATATCCTGTCCTCAATGAGAAGAAGTATATGCAAAGGAAATGAAGTACATATATAAAAGTGGTAGAAGGTACAAGGAGATGATTGAAAAGGAGAATGATTCTTCCCAGATCTGAAGATGAAGGGATGACTCTTCGTAGTTCAATTTTAACATAATTAAGAAGTCTTTTTAAAAATATTTTATTTATTTATCTACTTGTCACAGAGAGAGAAAGCACAAGCAGGGAGAGTCAAAGAGGGAGAAGCCGGCTCCTCATTGAGCAGGGAGCCTGATGGGGGAGCTCTATCCCAGAACCCTGGGTTCGTGCCCTGACGAGAAGGTAGATGTTAACTGACTGAGCCACCCAGGTGCCCCAACATAGTTAAGTCTTAAAGTTGGCCTGGTATAATGCATCTCTCCTTTCCCTATCCCTTCCAGATTCTCTATAATTAGCACATCCCCCTCACACCACATGCAAGGCCCCAGGAGAGCTCATTCCTGGTCTGGGGGTGTGTGATGGCACCCCTGTCAGCCACCTGGTGCCCCAGCAAGTGGTACCATGACTAGTCTCCAGCCCTGCAAAAATACATACAGCTAACAATCAGTGGGTTAATGAGAACAGGATGATCAGAGAGTGATCCCAGAACCCCAGGATCATGCCCTTTGACCAAAGGCAGGTGCTAAACCGCTGAGCCACCCAGGCGTCCCTCACTTCGTATTTTTAATTGAAATGTGTAATTCTTTCAACCCAACCAAGAGATTAGATAAACTCCTATAAATGTACATAATATGGTAAATGACAACGCCATCATGGCTAGTGCCTTCAGATGACTCTGTGCTCCATGATAAGACTGTTTATACTTGCATAGACCTCAGAGAGTTCCATCTTGGCCTCTCTTTCTCACTCTGTGTCTCTCATGAATAAATAAATAAAATCCTTTAAAAAATATGAAGTGAATATTAAACATTTAGCAGAATATTCTGAGAGCCTACTTATATCTCTCTCAATCCTACAGTGAAAAAAGAAATTCTTTTTTTTTTTAAGATTTTATTTATTTATTCATGATAGACACACAGAGAGAGGCAGAGACATAGGCAGAGGAAGAAGCAGGCTCCATGCAGGGAGCCTGACGTGGGACTCGATCCTGGGACTCCAGGATCATGCCCTGGGCCGAAGGCAGGCGCTAAACAGCTGAGCCACCCAGGCTGCCCAAAAAAGAAATTCTTAACTAAAAGTATCATAGTCTAGAGAGACAATCAACTGAAGGTGACAATAATTTCAAAATTATTCATAATAAAATAAAACTGAAGATGACTAAAGACAATTTTATAATAAAATAAAACAGTAAGATTTGTTTTTAGTCTTCAGGTAGATACCATTGACAAAGATGCCAGAGTCAGATATATTAAGAAACTGATTAAAATGTGTAAGTACAAAGGATAATTATTCTGCTGGTATTATTAATGTTCAGATGATAAATATAAAAGCTTGATTTTGCTCTAAAGAAAATGAATTTTTTAACTTTTGAAAAGAAATTAAATCCTATTGAAGAACTAATTCATGCATTTATTAAAATAACAAATCTAATTTGTTGATCCATAAATATTTAAAAATAATTGTGTATGATTACAATTTAATCATATTTAATGTATTTTAACTCTCAAACATATCCTGTTTAGACAAAATATATTACATGGTTATCGTTTTATAAACAATAGATATAATTGCTTTGAACTTTATGTTTGAAATTTTACATAAATTTTGCATAAACTGTATCTTACTGAACATTCCTTTGCAATTTACAACCCATTATAAGAATAAAATGCTGATTATCCATTCTACTTTTAAAGACAACTGTTATTGCTATCTTTTCATAAATTCCAATGGTCCTATTATGGTCATCTATATAGATGTCTCCTCATGTACTCTGAGTTCCAGAATATGTAGAGATCTGTAATTTCATTAATTATTATGAAGCTGTGAGTTGCTATCTCTGGTAAATCAATGGACATTCCCACCATCAAGTATGAAAGTACTTCTTGCCCTATATACTAACCAATGCTTGGTATCGTCAGACTTTTAAATATTGGCCCATCAGGTAGGCTACACTGATAAAATATTGTTGTAATACTAATTTCTCTGATCATCAATGAGACCTTGAACATATTTCCGCATGAATTGATCAGTTTTCTCCTAAATGTCATTTTATCCTCTACTTTGGTCTCTCCTATTTTTGTACCCATTAAATTAATCAATATTATTTTTTATACCAATGTTCATTTAAACTTGTATTTATCCTTGTATTTTTGAGCATCATCTCTCATATCCCATTTTGTCACTTTGAGTTCAAACCCATTCCTCGCTGTTGTGAGTACTTCAACAGTTCTTTCACACTGAGTACAAATACTCTCAGTGTTCATCTGAAAGTGTCTTTATTTCCCTCTCACTCTTGAGCAATATTTTTGTTAGGCCTGTTGGGTTTGGAGCCATAAGTTAACAAGTGTATCCCTTGGCCATTTGATATTATTCCAATATTGTTTTCTTCTATTATTCCTGCCAGGACCCATTCGAATTACTGTTCTATTATAAGTAATCTCCTTCTTCAATTGGTTTTAATATCTTCTTTTTTTCCTTGGTCCTTTACTTTCTTTATAAAGTGAATTTATTTTTGTTCATCTTGATTAAGACCAATTGTGTGTTTCTTTGTTTTATTATGCTTGGGACCATGTACTCTTGAATCAGAGGACTTACACATACTGGAAAATTTTCAGTATTCTCTTAGAAAACTGTCTCTTTTCTATTCTGTATTCTCCTGTCATGAAACTCATCAGAAATATGTTTGGCCATCTCTTCCAAACTTTCAGTCTCCTTAAAAGCATTGTTTTACATTTTAACCTGTACCACTTTGGACAACTCCTTCATTTCTATCTTCCAGTTGACAATTTCTCTCTTTGGCATTGCCAAACTTGCTGTTTTAACCCATCCACTGAGGACTTTTTTTTTTTTTTTTCATTCCAATAGCTAAAATTATGTTCTATTTAATAGCTGTTCTTCTATTATGGTTGTATTCTGTTTTAGGTTTCAATTTATTTCTTTTATGCTTTAATTAACATCAAAAGTATTTGTTTTGTGTTCTGTTTCAAATTGTTACTTTATTTTCTCAAGTTTCAGGGGAAACCAATCTTCCAGTTTATGGAATATACTTACTTCTACTCAAGACAGAATGTCTCTTTGGTTGAATTGTAATGTTTGATGACGTGTGCCCCTTTAAGAGGGGGTAATTCCCTCTGGAAGCAACCTGCCATGCCACCTGAATGTTCTCTAGAATAGCTTTTATGTATGCTCCACTTGAAACATCAGATGTACCATAAATCGGAGTCCAATACTTATATTAACTTTCCATTCTGGATCACATGGGTGCTGCAGAGTTTTAGATGGATCTCATTTTTCCCCATGTATTACATTTTTTCCTATGTCTCATATAATCCTCACTTACTGTATATAGGAGAGAAATTTACTTATACTTTACAAAGTCATTGCTATTATTTTGTGCTTTCTGTCACACACAGGCAAAAAGAATCCTGTTATACCTTTGACTATTTTTTTTAACATTTTATTTATTTATTCATGAGAGACACAGGGAGAGAGAGGAAGAGACACAGGCAGAGGGAGAAGCAGGCTGCATGCAGGGAGCCCGACATGGGACTTGATCCCAGGACTCCAGGATTACACCCTGGGCCAAAGGCAGGCGCTAAACCGCTGAGCCACCCAGGCTGCCCCCTTTGACTGTTTTTTTAAAAGATTTTATTTATTTATTTATTTATTTATTTATTTATTTATTTATTTATTTGAGAGAGAGAGGCAGAGAGACAGAGAGCCTGTGTGTGTGCAGGAACCTGGGAGTGCACAGCAGTGGGGAGGGGCAAAGGGAGAGGGAGAAGCAGATTCCCTACTGAGCAGGGAGTTGGAAGAGGGGTGGGTGCTGATCCTAAGACCTTGAGATCAGGACCTGAGCTCAAGGCAGAGCCACCCAGGTGCCCTCAGGCACCCCTGCCTTTGACTATTTAGATCGGAAAATAAAAGACTGGGCAGCCTGGGTGGCTCAGCAGTTTAGCGCCGCCTTCACCTGGAGATCTGGGATCGAGTCCCGCATCGGGATCCCTCCATGGAGCCTGCTTTTTCCCCTGCCTGTGTCTCTGCCTCTCTTTCTCTCTCTGTGTCTCTCATGAATAAATAAATAAAATCTTAAAAAAAATAAAAATAAAAGATTAAGGGAAATACATTAATATTGGCAAAATAAGAAAGGAATCGCCATCCTTGCTAAATAAAAGCATTTTGAAAATGGGGTGTAACACGGAAAGACAGAAACATCGTTCACACTGCGGGTGTTATTGACATTGTAATGTCTTAGCATTGGCACACGATTAAAGTTGCCTCTAAAGTTCTCTTTCTGTTTTTTGAAATTTCCCTACATCATCAGAAACACAATAAACCAAAATGTATTTTAAGAAAATAAGAAATAGAAAAAGAAAGGCAAAACCTGGGAGGGATATAGATGCACCTTAATCATGTATTTTGACCCTAGCTCAATGCATCATATTTCCAGCATCCTGCTTCATCTTAATTAATTAAATTTAAAAATAACTAAAATAAAATACCATGACCATGGTCCTGACACCTGCTCCAGCCCTTCCCTTCATTCTTAATTTGAAAGCCCTGTTCTATTGTATTTATTAAATGTATTCACCTCAAATTTTATAGCCAAGTGCCATCCTTCTAATGATGCCTCCTTCTAGTAATCTAGACCTTACATGAATTAAATATGTACATACTGAGCCCCTTCCCTGCAGAGGTCAGCTACACAAAGTGCTCTATTGGCCGTAGACATAATCTGTACAATTACCTGGTCTTCTGGCTGGCAGAACCCTCTCAGAGTCGTCGCTCAGGATCACAGCTAGACCCACCGAGTGGGCTGGGAGGACAGAGCTGCTGAGGTCCACACGCGTTAAGCTCTCAGGCTCTCTGTCTGAGCCCTCCACTGCCTTCCGTGGGCCATCTCCTCCAGGGCCCTCCCTTTCTTGGCCTTTGCTCCAGGGTCTCTGCACAACGTGAATGATGCTCTGCTGATCCAGGTCACAGCTCTGTGTGGGAACAAGGCAGACACAGACTGAGAAAGTGCAATCATTAAAATGCCAAGTAAGGTTTGACTTGTCCTCCATCCCAGAGTCCACAGAAGAGGCTAAGATCTGTTTAGGCCCAAGGTTGCATGCAGTCATGGAACTTGAGAGCCATGTGTGTTTGATAGAGGCAGACACAGGGTCAGCAGGGCCACGGCACTCACACACATGCCTGCTACCAAAACGTGGGGATACATGGAACACAGCAACAGAAAACTAGGGTAACAGTCAAAGCAACACGAGAGCTCATAGGGCAAAAACGTACCACACTGCACACATAAGCACAGCAAAAAGCAAAATTCTTTTAAAATTGATTTACTTCTGAAGTGATGTGTCCTCTCAATTCTCAGATATAAATACTGGCATTCATCTCCATTTTATAAACAGAGGGTTGGTTATTGTCAGTTACAGAGCATTTCTCTCTACAATTTAAAATCATGTTTATGGTAGACTCCACACGCATCCCCTATGTCACCAGCAAACACATCACCACAGCGATGGGGAAGCAAGTGAACAGCATACGCAGGCCAATCCATCCAAGATCACAATTAAAATCAGTGAATATGTGAAAAAATGCTCTGCATCAATATATTGATGTGTATGAACAGAAGACTGTAAAATTTACTAGAATTAAAGTTAGAAGTCAGATAATTTGCTAGGGCTAAAACAAGACTACCTGAGATCAAAGCCTCATCTCAGAATATCTACTGGATGGAAAATCACTCATCTGTCTGCAGTCCTCCTCCTGCAGAGCCAGGACCTCGTTCTTTCAATCAATCCCTGAATTTCAATATCTATAAACTACCCACAGTCATGCTCTCATCGTAGCAATGTTCAAACAACACCATGCAAACACAGCAATGCTTGTAACAGTCATAACTGGCCCCCATCCTCCCTCCAGAGCTCCATCACCATCACCAGCAAACATTTATGAGGGGTGCCCAACATGCAGCAGCATTTCCTGCAGGCTCACCTTGTGGACTCAGAAGATCACTGGGATGCCCTCTGGTCCTCAGTACCATTTCTGCTTCTGTACCCCATGCCCCAGGCCTCTGTCACCTGGACATGCTTGCTTTCCTTGCCACCTATCCTCACAGCTCTGTGAATCTCAGGGTGGCTCCTACTCAGCCATGGTCACTGTGTCCTCAATCTCCATCTTAGTCTGCCCCACCTCATGTCCCCATTTCTGTCGAAGCACTGCCCTCCTCCATGGTACACAGGCATCAGGCCCTCCCCCATCACCTACAACTCTGATGATCCTTCTGTGTCTTCTGATGGCTTCAGTAGAATCACCGCTGTGGGCTCCTCCACCCTACCATTATATCCAGCAAGGTGCCAAGAGCAACTAATTCTGATTCAGAAATTGCCTTCATATCTTCCTGCTCCTTTACTTCTCAATTGCCACCTCCCCATTTTAAGCTTTCATCATTATAGTAGCTGTGCAATTGCTCCCTGACCTCCCATCTCCCTCTATCATCTATTATGTACAAGTTTCTGGAGTGTGCGACATAACCTTTTCAAATGTCTCACTATTACCTGTTATATAGAATCTGACATCTTACTATCATCTTCAGGTGTGCTTAGACTTTTCTCTTTTTTAGATCACCTATCTCATGATTTGATCTCCTTTCCATCTCCTTCATCGTATATATGAGAGATGAGATTTTTCATCAGAGCTGTTCACTCCCATCTCTCCTTCTGGACTTGATTTGGGCTCAGTCACGTGACTGGCTTTGGCCAATATGATTGAACCAGGGCCTTAAAATGCATCTGCACCACTGCTGTGGTCAGCAGTAGAGCACCTCTGGGTGCTTTCCACCTCCTGAGCCAGGGCCCCATGTGTACATCTGACACAGACTTGTGTTCAACCACAGAGAGGACCAGGGCAGCTGTACCTACAGCTTGAGAAAAGCCTTCCAGCTTGAGGCAGGCTGGCACCACGGACCCCCAGTTGACATGAAGGAGATGCTCATTTGATGTACGGCACTGGGATTTTTGTGGTTGTTCATTAGGCAGTAATAGCTGACAATATCTATTTTCCATTCTCATTGATCTGATAGACATTCTATCACTATTTATCACAGCCTCCGTGTTCAGCCAGGACCGTAGGAATTGTACATAGCCCTGAGCCTAAGTCATTTCAAATAAAGCAACACCAAGATCTGAGTACACTTGAGCAGACATGCGAGGACAGGAGCTCTGCAACAGGAGGAAACAGTTGAGAATGAGTCTCCTAACATCCCCTGAGGTTTTTGTCCATAGTGTTTTCCTTTCAAGGAGGCTCAAGAATTCAGTCAGATAAAATTCCTCTCTCTACCTTCAGGACTTACATGCTTCAGATAAAAGTAATGCCTTTCTTCTGCACCTGAGTGTCAGCAATCTTTGCCTGTCATGCTCTTCCTGCCATGGTCAGAGTGTAGAGGTTTTTTTTTGGGGGGGTGTCTGTCTGTCTGTCTGATCTTCAGACTCAACTTAGAAATTCTTGAGAGTGGCAACTGGGTCATACTTGTATTTTACTTATCAGAATGACTCACACAGTGCTTTGTACCAGATAGAGAAAATATGCCCGTCGATGGAAAAGTCAAAGGATGGGGGCAGAAATAAGAATGAATAAATGAATGAATGTAACAAATATAAAAAGTCACAAGCTCTATACCTAAAATGTTCTGTGGGGAACCAGAGGCTGTGGAAGAAAGAACGTGGAATTTAAAGCCAAATAGATGTAATTTATTATCTGTATAATTTCTGGCAAATTACTTTTCCTCCCTAAGCTCTGGTTTCTACATTTTTCATTGGCAATACCACAAACTTTGAAGACTATTCTGAAGATTTAAGGAAACAGAAGGAGGGCAGACCCCAAGCCACAGCAATAACTCAAAATACATAGGTGTTAATATCAGTATCATCATTCAGGAGTTTTGAAAACTAAACAAGACTGGCCTCTGATCTTGTATGTCAATAAAGCCTCTGAATCTTATTAGGCTGTCCCATTGACACAGTCCTACTTGGAAAATGGGCATAGAAGGCAGAATAAGAAGATGCTATAGATGTGACAATCCTTCTGACAACATTCCAGCTTCCTGTGAACTAGACATTGTTAAAAAAAAATGCCTATATGCTCAGATGCCATGAAACACATGAAGAACCTCAGCAAATTCTCAGAGCCTGCTAAAATTTGACAACCATGGGAGAAATCCCCAAACTGAGATTTTCCTTTCGAGATTTTTTTTTTTTTTAATGCCTAGGCTAGAGCTGGAAAGGGGAACGGGAAGATATGAAGATCCCAAGCAGATTTCAGTAGCTACAGTGATATGTACAGAACATATTTCTCTTGGTCTCCATCCACGGTTCTGAGGCCATTAGCTGCTTAATTCTTTGACCTCTCATAGAAAGCAGTGTTGATCTCGGAAACAGTTCCTCTGCCAGATGGTATAACTACACCATCACGTTGGTAGAGTTCAAAGCCCCACTAATAACACATTCCAGAGATGATAAATTGGATAAAGTTTAGTTGTCTAGTCATTTCAAAGCCCCAAATAATATTTAGTTCTCATAGTATAGGAAAAACTTCCTTAGCTTTGGAAGATAGAGATTTTCAGTGTCTTTCAGGAAAGACAGCAGAGTTCTCCAGCATGGTTTTAAACTTCCTCTGAGCAAAAACAATCCCTTCTGTCTTTGTTTCCTCAATAAATAGAATATTTCCTGGCAAAGAGGAAACACATCATATTTGTGGTTTAATTTATTAATTCAACAAGTAAGGAAGTGATATAAGTTGTTCAATGTGGACAAAACAAGTAGTTATTTGCCCAACTGGGCTTGCTGTTTGCTGCCAATCGGACAGAGCCTCTGCCCCATCAGGGACTGAGAGATTTGGATCATATACACTCTCTCTATAGTACCTTTGATTTAGAGACACCCCAGTATTAATAAAATATCTATGGGAGATGATTGACAACCAATAACCAAGTCTCACCTGATTGGCCATTATCTAATAATATACAAGACATTGATTTTTCCTTTTCCTAGAAGGAGTTCCTCTGCTGACATGAAGTTAGGATTCAAATATTTGAGAGTCTGGTAATCCAATTAGGACACTGGAAATAGGGGCACATGGGTGGCTCAGTGGGTTAAGCATCTGCCTTCAGCTCAGGTCATGATCCCAGGGGGTCCTGGAATGGAGCCCTGCCTTGGGCTCCCTGCTCAGTGGGGAGCCTGCTTCTCCCTCTCCTGCTCCTCCCCACTGCTCGTGTTCTCTCTCAGATAAATGAGATCTTTAAAAAGAAAAAAAAAAAGAAAAGAAGAACATTGGAAATAAGCAAAACTTGAAAAACCTGTAATGCTTTTCAAAATATTCTTAACCTTTTAGACCTTGTAAAAACAAGCAATGTTACTCTGACAAGAAAATTCCTGGGGATTGCAAAGTTATTGGAGTGTTTTCCAAACACGTATAAAAGGGTGAGACAGACAATCTCTAAAATGATTAGTAATGAGATTCAAAAAGCCAATAATGTCACATTATTAACCAAGTGCTTTCATCTTCTATAGAAATAACAATTATATTGATACAATTAAATAAGTGCACCTATGTCTGAGCTCTAGCTCCCCTCCAGACTGCGTGACAAGGTTTCAGATGCAGTGAGTAGTTCAGCGTCACTAGAGTCACTAGAGTCCTCTGAAGAAAGTGCTGTTGCCATCTGCAGCGTGGTTTTGGGAAGCCAGAACTGGCTGGCCTGAATAAAGCTCTTTATTTCACAGGCTGCTCATTTCAATGGCACCTGACAGAAGATGCAGATGAGCCATGAGAGGTTCATGTCAAGCTCAATGTCACCTGGTTCCTGAGTGTGAAGCTGAGGTACGAGTCAAGGCCAAGGACACCCCATTACCCACCTCTGATGCCCCAAGGTCCACAGTGTGGCTCCTGGACAGGGTGGACAGAGCAGGACAGATGCCCAGGGCTCATGGTGAAGAGCCGGGTTTGGAAGCTGCAGGGCCACACCCTGGGTATGAAGGAATGATTAGAAGGAAAGCCAGATCCCCGGAATGTGCAAAGCTGTGGAAGACAGCCCTGCTGGAACTGGCTCAGTGGAGGTAGCAAAAGAAAGTGTAGGTGGATCTGATTTAAAACAAACAAGCAAACAAAGCGATGATGAAAGTAAGAACCAGTGCCAGTTACAGAGCAACTGGTCAAAGCACATGAAGCACCACGAGCATGAAGCCAGCCTGGAAACGAGGCCTCACTCCCAGGAAGGAAGGCCAGTGCCAGCTCTTGCTGCTGCGGGATGGGCACTCCTCCAGGTCCCAGTGAGCCCAGAAGGTGGCACTGACCACTCTGCATGGCCCTTGCCTTTTTAATGTGTTTCTCTCTGTTACCCAACAGTGCCATCTTCAAGAAAAGATACTGGATCTAATGCTGAAGTCTCTACGACAGAGACCTGGTTCAAAGTCCACACTCCAGAGACCTGGGTTTGTTGAATAACCCAATGATCCTGTGAAGCTCATATCAATTGTGGTAGCCATTTCAGAGGTAAGGAAACATTTCAGATGGCTTGGGTAACTCGCCCACATAAGACACATAATTAGGAAATGAAAAAGACAGCTCTGCAGCCCATGTTTTTTGGCTGTAAGCCCAGAGCTTTTTCAAATATTCTGCTTTGGACTCTCCACCTCTCTGAATTCATGATATAAACAGACATGTTGGACACAACCTCCTGTCTAAGCATACTGATCGCTCCACACTCATCAGCATACTTACTGTACCAATTCCTGTGCTCATTAAATTAGGTCAAGTTATCTCCAATACCTTCACTCTTTTTTTTAGCTCACTCCAGTCTGCAAAGTTCTATTTCATCCTACAAAATGCTTAAATTATTTCAATGGGAAGGCTGTCACATTTCCCATTGTGTACTAACTTTACATTTTAAGGTCTGAAACATCTCTAATTTTCATTTGAGTTTTTAATAACACACATTTTTCTCCAGAAAAGCAATAATATAATCAGCTAATACTTATCAGATAAAAGATTTCCTAATTTAATAGGCGATGATGTTATCAGATTTTAATTTTAAAAATCATTTTGACATTAAGGGGGTCATTCTCGGATAACTTTACATAAATTATCTAAATAAGAAAGAAATGCTTTTTAAAACAACTTAAATTTTCTTTTCTTTCTTTGGCTGTTAAAAATCCAGAACGCTTATTAGTTGCTTCTTCTGACAATGACTTTTAACAGATATGTTTCTGTATGAGTTTTTAATAATGTATTTTCTATGTCAGAGAAAGACAAAATGGCAATTATTTAGGAAGTTACTTAAATATATTTTTAGATGCAATGGCTGGGAATTGTTCTGTATGGTTGCAGCTAACAATGTGACAACACAGAGAAAGCGGCAGGAGCCCAGAGATGTGCAAAGGGGAGTCAGAATAACCAGAAAGGAACTGCTCCCACAGCTTTGTTTCTCATGAACTCCAGTTCCCTCCGTTGTCTACAATGAACACTAAATGCCAATTTATATTAATTGGATGAGGATAAAAACTGTTCCTTCAATTTGAGCTTTCATTTTGTTTTTTTTTTAAGAGAGACTTGTGAAAGATATTTTGTGATTTATGCTTTGAATGTATTTCACATTTCTTATGACTGGTTTTCATTATAATCAAAGATATTACACTACATAGAGTTATTGAAAGGCCCTTCTCTGTTGCTGAAGGCTAAGGAATAAGATTCCACGAAAGGTCAATTAGCCCCATACTAATTAGCCAGTGTGGGTCCAAGCCGAGTAGCCATTCACTTCCCTCCCACCTCGGACCTGGGACCATTATGCTGCTCATTAGGATCCATAGAAAAGGGAAGGATGGAAGAGGGAGAGGGAGCTGGATGGAAGGGGAAGGGGACAAAATAGGAATCCATGTCCTTCACTCCCTGGTAGCTGTGTGGTAAATGATTTATTGTGGGAAGATGTGAGTGCTGTGTGTGCAGGCAAGGTTTGGGGTTCCGTAGGTCCATGCACACCTTTTCCTAGATAACAGGTAACAGATAACAAGCCCTATGCCCATTAAACCAAGGTAAATCGTGTCTTACATGGTAAACTTTGCAAAAAGTGTTTCCCAGTGTTGTTTGAATACTCAATTACTAGTTATGGTAAATATTACAAATAGTTAAAAGTATACATATACATGAATTTGGCCAAGAGAATTAAATGAATGTATACAAATCACTGCATATGCTTGCTTATATTCATAAAGAGGAGGGGAGGGTGCAGGGTTAACAAACACTCTCCCTTCTCAAACATATATGGCAAACAGACATGAATCCTGGAAAGTAACCCATTTTATATTATATCTTCTTCCTAAGGAAATCCATACAACCAGTTGCTACAACCCTAGGAAAAAAATAGGAAGCACGCCAACTGTCATACCAAACTCAGTTCATATGTCCTCTCTTTCTCACTGTGTCTTGTCTTTTTCCCAAACTCAGTGGAAAATTTATTACTGACAAAGATATTTTGCTTATAATGTGGAGAGAAATTTTGCAGCAATGAAGTCACTTCAGGAAAAAAAAAACTGGTAAGGATAAAAATATCTTCATATCCTTTTTTTGGCTTCTATTTATTGTTAGCCCCCCCACCCCGCAAAAAAAAAAAAAAAAAAAAAGAAAAAAGTCAGCCATCATTATTATTATCCAATTTGGAGAGTTCTGGTTTCCTTCTCTTCATCCCTCACATATTATCACTTCCTAAAAGAATCTGATGGTCTTTGCATGCTCTCCCCTCATCTCCCCTGTCTTCTCTCTGTCTCTGGTACCTTCCCTCCCCACTTTACTCATCTGTCCTATGCTTTATTTTTTTTTTAATCTTTGATCACTATTATTGGTTAAGATTTCTTTTGTCTAACTTAGTCTTATATACAGAGAAATATGGTAATCTTTACTTTGGGGAACAAAATCCAGCAAAATATATGCCAAAAGCTTAGCTATAGAGATGGTTTAGGGCTGTTCTTCTACCTTCCAGGCCTGTCAATATGACTCATTTCAGAACTGTGCATGTCTTCCAAACTCTGTGAAATAGCAAGACTTCCTAAAGGAAATACATATAAATT
Source organism: Canis aureus (assembly GCF_053574225.1). Classification (NCBI taxonomy): domain Eukaryota; kingdom Metazoa; phylum Chordata; class Mammalia; order Carnivora; family Canidae; genus Canis; species Canis aureus. Next base: position 51,291,172 of record NC_135611.1, read on the forward strand.
TCAGACAAAGAATATTGAGAATAGTAGTGGGGAAAAGCCGTAGGGATGTTTCGTTTGCGCTCAACTACCTTCTACCTCTAGGTCATGCATGATCAGTATGCCTTATGCTGTATTTCCAATCCATGATTTCTCTTGGGTAGTAACACAAGGGCCATGCTCATTCAGAATTTAAAACAAACAAACAAACAAACAAAACTGGGTTATGTCCCTTACATTAGGTTACAGCCCAATGCTGGTTTACTAGGAACTAACCTAGCAAGCACAGAAAAAATAAATTGAGGGATGCCTGGGTGGATAAGCATCTGCCTTGGCTCAGGTCATGATCCTAGGGTCCTGGGATCAAGCCCTGCATGGGACTCCCTGCTCAGCAAGGAGCCTGGTTCTCCTTCTCCCTCTGCCTGCCACTCCCCCTACTTATTCTCTCTTTCCCTGTCAAATAAATAATTAAATAAAATCTTTTTAAAAATTAAAAAAAAGATATTGATTGACTCAAGGTTGCAATGAGTAGGTGGCCAGCCCGCCTGGAAAAGGATAAGTTTTGTTGTACCGTGTTGTGTTTTGTTTTGTTTTGTTTTATTCCAGTGTAGTTAACACACAGTGTTATATTAGTTTCAGGTGTACAATGTCATGATTCAACAATCTGAAGCATTACTCAGTGCTCATAATGAGAATATGTTTATTTTAATTCATGTCTTTAAGACAAACTATTAGGTGACACATTAAATGTTTATTTCAAATCAGTGGAAAGCCAGAGTGATAATTTGAACCTCTGATTATTTTAAAACAGATCTCTCCTCCTCCAAAAACAAACAAAGAAAGAAACAAAACCAAAAACAAATCTCTCTGGGGAAGAAAAAGCCATGGAGTCACACACCTAACACGGAGCTTTAAGAAAAGAAATGTGTGTTAACTCTGGAAAGGAGAAAAATAATTGAGGGCCACTTATCCTCGAATATTAGCTTCTCCCTACTGCCATGCAAGATAATGTAGCCACATATCACATCATTGCAACTGGGGGTCACTCACTGAATCTGACTTCTCACATGTCCCATGGACCCTGCGGGAAGCTTGAATAGGGAAGGGAGGAGAGGGTATCCACAGAGTAGGGTAGGATGGGGAAGACAATATTCAGGCTCTTCAGGGGCAAAGAAAAAAGGAGACATGGCAGGCATTTGTATTTTTTTTTTTAAATGACACAGAGATAAACAGTTTCACACCTTGGCTGTAAATTCCTTAAGTTTCCAGCCTTAGGTTTAAATTTTATATATAAATACAACACACTGTTACTTATGTCAGCTCCGTTTCATAATCTGGATATTTTATGTGATGTGCAACATTTCTTTTACTCTGGATAAATAAAACATGAAGCTTTTTCCCTCTTTCACACCTGGACTCCAAGCAGATGTCTGCTTGAGTCACCCTCCAGACATCGGCTTGTGGAAAGGCATTCCAAATCTGTGCAAATTGGGACAAATTCCTAGACTCTGGCATCCAACTACAAGAAAGGATAAATGGTATTCATTTCCATTGCAGCTGTTGGTCCTCACTAATCCTTTCCTGTAATCATTTATTCAGGAGAAACAATGTGTTAAGACCACCACCAGAGTCTATTTCTGAGGGTTACAGCTCTTGCAGGTGAGTAAAGATAATGTTTACCACAGGATCAGTGCAGGTAAATGAGAGAGATGTACTGTGCAGGCCAGGGACTCTAGCTTTGAACCTTTACTCTGAAATAACTGGTAAATACAGCCTTGGGTTAAAAAAAAAACAAAAACAAAAAAAACAAAAACACTTTTCTAAATACATCTAATGGGACTTACTTATAATGAACTTCCTTTAAGATTATTGACTGGTTCCTTGTTTGTTTTTTACATTTTCATAATGTACATTTTGGGGGCATAAGGACAGAATAAAAGCTCAGCAGGGACACATTCAATTTTCTTCTGGGATAAAGCAGTTGAAGAGATTTACAAAAATCCATTGTTTGGTGGGTGGTATTTGGGGACTATGAGAAAGTGCCTCAAAGCTTAGGGACAGTTTTATATCCCATTCTAATAAAAGCTAATGAAAACCCACAGGTGACAGGTCAGGCCATAGATTTACAGATAATACATTTTACTTGTACCCACAGTAACTTAAGTTACTTCCTCTGCTCTGGTAGAGAGAGAAGAAAGGCAAGATGGGAGTTCCTTTATAAATAAGTTTCTGAGGGAATGAGGACTCCCTCCTCAACCTATCAAGACAAAAGCTTGGATTGAGAAAGACTAAGCCTAGTACAGTGTCCTGATTTAAAAGAAAGCTCTAACTTCTCTTTCATTTGAACCTTCCTCCAACTAAAGGAAGTATAGTGGGTTGAATGGTGTCTACTCAAAATCCATGTCCATCCAGAATAGGAACATATTGGAAAATAGGGTCTTTATAGATGTAATTACCTAAGGATCTAAAGATGAAATCATCCTGGACTTACGTAAATCCAGTAACTGATGTCTTTATAATAAGAAAAGAGGACACAGAGGCACACAGAAGGAAATGCTGTGTGAAAATGGAAGCTGAGATCCGAGTGATGCCTCCACAAGCCAAGGAACTCTAAGAGCCACCAGCAGCTGGAAGAGGAAGAAGCATTCTTCCTTAGAGCCTTCTAAGGAAGCCTGACCCTGCTGACTTGACTTCAGACTTTTGGCCTCTAGAACTATGAGCAATAAATGCATGTTGTTTTAGGCTACCATGTTTGTGGTCTTTTATTGCAATAGCCCTACCCAGAAAACTCATAAGGGAAGGAACATTCTGGCCATAGGGGTCAAGATGTGTAAAATTAGGGTTGAGGGATCTAGGGAGAAGGGAGGAAGAAAAGCTAGACTCATTATGGCTGGGAGTAGGACACCTGTAGGCAGAGTCAAAGATAGATGGGGCTCCCTAGGATGACTCCCATTTTGGCATTCCATAAAGCCAATAACACTACATATCTATTAACATTTAATTAGAGGAGACTTCAAGCTCTGTAAGGGTAGAGATGAAGAGAACTGCCAGTAGAAGCTACCTTCACAAACTCTCTCATCTTTGGATCATTTTGGTTAAATGGCATCCACCCTGGTCTATCCAGGACTGCTGAGTTGACACTTGTTGTCCTCTTGTAATTCTTAATAGCTCCCCCTCACCGTAATTGTTAATAGCTCCCCTGTAACCATCAAACATCTCTCATTCTGAAAGACAATTTATATGGTCACCCTATTCATAGATACCCATGGCACATAGTAGCTGTTCAACGCATAAATTTTGAACACTGAATGAAAGAAATATAATAGCAATAATATCTAGTACTTTTTGAATTGCCTACATGCAGGGCACTGTTCTTGGTCTTTTCTCATTTTACTCTGTGCAATGCCACAGTGAGATAGGTGCTGTTAATATCTCATTTTACAGATGAGGTATAAAGAAGTTAAATCATTGCCAAAGGTCATACATAGGCACTAAGTGGCTGAGCCAGAATAACAAATATTTGTGTGGCACAACAGTAACTGTTTCACAAATCCTTTTCATCAACATCAACACATTTAATCTCACCTAATACTTTCACTAACCCTTTTTCAAATATTATGTTCACTATTTTAACAGAGTCACTTAGGGTTTGGGGAGACTAAATTAATTAGCCAGGATTACACAGGAGTTTCACACAGGTAGTAGGCTCCTATCCAGGTCAGAATCAGCAGAAAAATCACTTGGGGTGCCAACAAAAAGAACAGATTTTGACATCCTATCTTACACCTATGGAATAAGAATCTGGAGGGGTGGGTCCTGGCAATTTGCATTTTGAATCACCTCTCCAGTGAGAAGGCAGGTTGAAAATCTACCAAGGTTCAGAGCTGGGGAGGCATTCAAACTCTGGCCTCTCAGATCATTTCTCAGTTACATGAAATCCTCCTTTCTGGGCACACAGGCTTCCTGTGCTTCCTTCTAAATCCTCCTCAGACTCTGCTCCAGTAGGTTATTGATGGATCCCAGACAGACATGCACCTTCAACTTTCTGACTCAAGTGGACTAGTGGGGACATGACAAGAATGTCCTACCCATGCAGGCTTTGGGATCCAAAAGAACCAAGGGGCACCTGGGTGGCTCAGTGAATTGTTTTCAGCTCAGGTCATGATATTGGGGTCCTGGGATCAAGTCCGTGTCTGGTTCCCTGCTCAGTGGGGTATCTGCTTCCTCCCTCTCCCTCTGCTCCTGCTTATGCTTTCTCTTCTCCTCACTCACTCTCTCTCTCAAATAAATAAATAAAACCTTGAAAAGAAAAAAGAAAGAAAAAAGAAATAAGCCAAGAACTCTATGCTCAGGATCACACTCCCAGAACCATCCAGTAACACATTCCATCAAACCACCTCCAAAGGCTGTGAAGGAGAATGGGTTTACTTGTAAGTGGACAGGGGAAAGATTTAATCTATCATGTAAGTTTTTCTAATGGGTTATATTGACTATAAAAGCAAGCATATTACACAAATGCACAGAGAGAGAGAACATAGAGCCAGTTGTTTGTGTCAGACATTCACAAACTACCAATACGAAATGTGGCATCAATTATACTTTAAAGGGCAGATCCTGGAATTAACATACAAATAGTAATACTTCTTTTGTGTGCCCAAAGGCATGTGACATCTATAAGCCATGAATGTGTTGAGTAATTTGTAAACCTATAAAATGTTTAGAGCAGCACAAAATGAAGCCAGAAATGGAAAACAGGTTTTAAGTCAAGTGAAGACTTAATGAACCACTTCATTTTTCCTAGTTTTATAATCTAGCACACCAGCTCTTTTGAAATATAACAACTCAAAAGGAAATGGACTAAAGGAGACAAAGACACACATGGATGCTGATCTGATCCTACTTCCGGAGGAAAGAATCTGAAATAAGGGAATGATTTGGCAAATATAATTTTTTCAACACATTGATTTTATTAATTTTCTATGCGATGAAAGGGTAACCTAGGACAGAATCTGTTAGAACAACAACAAAAAAAGATAACATCACATCCATACTGACACTATATTTACATAGTGTACTTACAGTACAACCAAACTAAAAGTCCTAGAAATAAATATGAATGCATTCTTAAAACTGAATCTACCAACAGCCTATAAAACCATGATTCTAAATCATGATGCAATAAAATATTGCACACCAAAAATATTTTTAAAAATACTCTTAAAAAAAAATACTCTTTCCATGGCAGACATAACAAAGGCAAAGACAAAAAAACAAAACAAAACAAACAAACAAAAAAACCCAAAACAAACTCTTAACTATAAAGAACAGATGGATGGTTTCATGAGGGGAAGTGGTTGTGGGGGTGGGTGAAACAGATAAAGAGGATTAAGAGCACACTTAATTATGATGAGCAATGGATAATGTATAAAGCTGCCAAATCATTATACTGTACACATGAAACTAATATAACACTATGTTAACTACACTGGGATTAAAAACAACTCACATACACACACACACAAAAAAAAACCTTAGGAAAAAAACTTCAAAGAAAAAAGCAACAAGACAAGTGACAAAGTGGGAGAAAATGTTTTCAACTTAGGACACAAAGGAATCTTAACGCTGAAAAGAAAAGTTTAAGAATATGATAGAAAAAGGTATAAAAGACAGGAAAATTAATAATATGTATAAATGAATGTTAAAATATGAAAAGATGCTGAATTTTAATTAGAATAAGATAAACACATATTGAAACTATGTCCTTTTGCACCAATAACACTGACTACATTTTTAAAGTTTGACAAGTACTGTTGGTGAAGGAACTTGTGCATGTCGCTAGTGGGGAAGATTGGTGCCAACTAACAGAATGTCTGACTCATTTCTCTAGCATAATGTCTTCAGGATCCATTGATGCTGCCACAAATGTCAGGATTTCTTTGTTTTTAATAGCTGAATAATTTCTCATTGTATATTTACACATATCTCTCCATTCATCCATCAATGGACATGTAGATGCTGCAAAGGAATTGAGGGTACATATATATTTTCTAGGTAGTGTTTTCATTTCCTTCAGATTAACACCCAGAAGTGAAATTGCTGGAACACATAGCAGTTCAGTTTTTTAAATTTTTGAGGAACCTCCATACTGTTTTCCATTGTGGCTGCACCACTTTACATGTGTGCAATGCTCAAGGGTTCTCTTTTCTCCACAACCTCTCCAACACACATTATTTCTTATCCTTTTTATAATAGCCATTCTAGCAGGTGTGAGGTTATGTAACTTATTTTTAAAATTTTATTTATTTGAGAGAAAGAGAGAGAGAGAGAGAATGTGCATGAGTCAGGAGGAGGGGCAGAGAGAGAGGGAGAAGCAGACTCCCCACTGAGCAGGGAGCCTGACACGGGACTTGATCCCAGAACCCTGAGATCATCATGACCTGAGTGTGGGGCAGACGTTTCACCCACTGAGCCACCCAGGTGCCCCTAACTTATTTTTAACATAAGCTGAAATATATGTGCGTTTGTATTTTAAGGCCTTTTCTTATACAAATGATAACTATTATTTTTTCATGAAAAGTCTTCTTTCATGTGATAATTCACCCTAGAGCTCATTACACAGTAGTTTAGTGAAATTTTCCTAATTCTTTTTCATAACTACATAGTGACTTCATGTGTGGATAAATCAGTTTTATTCAATCAATACCCTACTGGTGGACATCTGGGTTGATTCCAGGTTTTTTGAAATTACAAACAATGCTTCTATGAGTAGTGTGTATGTATCTTTATATATTTTTCCAGTACATTAATATCAATATTAGTTTACTGCAGAGGCAAAGAAGATCAGTATTTTGACAGCAAGGAGTCCACCTAATACCCGAAAGTTTGTTTCAAAATATAATTTCCCACTTAGATGAACCAGAACTCCTGATACCAGGTCAAAAGAAAAAGTACAGTATGATCTCAGAACATCTTTTGTGTGATCCCAGAACATCTTGTGTGTGCCAGAAAGCAAGACTATGTTCAAAGACAAATGAGGTCACACTGGGAAAAAATAAACATAAAAAGGGATAATGATAGTAATGGGTTATAATACATTGTACAAAGATAGAATCAATGAATTTATAAAGATATTCAAAATATGGGGTGGGTAGTGAGGAAGAGCTCTTCTGTACAGAAGGATGATATAGGATAAATATGGAAAGAAGGATAGACTAAGAAATTTATATTTTTTAAACTACTATTCTAATAACTAATTCAGTTAAGGATCCCCAGGATAGCAATTGCATGAAAGACTGCTAAGAATCAAGAGATTTGTACAAAATACCTTCCCACAGGTTTCAAACGCAGAGGGTTGTTTCTATGAAGGTGGGTTTGGCAGGCCTCCCAATAGAGGAAGGGTCACAGTAGCATCATCAGTTACAAACTATTCAGTGTTGATGACAGTGATGTTTAACTGAATGTACTGATAAAGAAACAATAAAACAAACCCAGTTCACAGTACATTTTGCCAGACAACTGGCCTGGAATCTTTGAAATGTCTATTTTTGAAAAAAAAAAAAAAAAAAAAAAAAAGGTACGTGTAAGGGGATTGTTCCAAACTAAAGGAGATTAAAGATGCGTGATAACTAAATGCAATGTGTGATCCTTGACTGAATTCTTGATCAAAAAGATTTTTAAAAAAAGCTATAAAGGACAATTTGGGAATGACTGATAGGGATATTTGCATGTGGACTGCATAAGAAATACCACTGTATCGATGTTAAATTTCTTGGGTATGTTTAGGTACCTTGACTATGTAGAAGGTATTTGTTTTTTTTGTAGATATTAACTGGACTGTTTAGGACCAAACTGTTCTGCTATCTGCAGCATGTGTAACATCAAGAGGCAAGAAGAGAAGGAAGAAGGAGGGAAGGAGAGAGAGAACACTAAAGCAAATGTAGGGAAATGTTAAGAACTGAGGAATCTAGATAAAGATCACACAAATATTTGTAATAGTTTTGTGGGTTTTTCTTTTTTCCTTTTTTCTTTTTTTTTTACTTTTCAAAGTTTAAATCTTATAAAATAAGAAAGAGAGATCATGTATCTTCATGCTCAGTCACTACATAGAAAGTACCCATTAAAACAAGGAATGTGGTAAGATTACAAAATGTGTAGAAAGAAAACAACTGTATGCATTGCATGCTACTGCTCACTAATTAAGTTCTCTGGCCTGTGCCTATATCTCCATTAAAAACTGAACTTAAAAAGCCAGGAGTGAGAGAGATGAAAGCAAAACCCAAACTTGCTTGAAAGAAAAAGAAACCTTTGCTTTGAAAATTTGAAAGCTATTATAACAGTATGGATTACTATTGTGGTTTAAAGAGAAGAGTAATAGTCAATTAAACGATGTGGCCAGTGTACTAAAAGTTCAGCAGCTCATAGTAACTTTGAGAAGATCACTGCAATGAATAAATATATTTTCCCAAACTAGTGAATTTTAAGAATCCTTTTTTTTTTTTTTTTTTTTTTTTTTTTTTTTTTAAAGATTTTATTTATTTATTCATGATAGTCACAGAGAGAGAGAGAGAGGCAGAGACACAGGCAGAGGGAGAAGCAGGCTCCATGCACCGGGAGCCCGACGTGGGATTCGATCCCGGGTCTCCAGGATCGCGCCCTGGGCCAAAGGCAGGCGCCAAACCGCTGCGCCACCCAGGGATCCCGAATTTTAAGAATCCTAAAACAATTTCCAAGCATAGTGCAATACATGAACTAATGCACTGCGTGAATAACCAAAGAAAATGACTAAGTTCATGAATGGCTTTCTTTCTTACAGAGGCAACAGAAAGAAACTTCTTAAACATTTTGCAACAAAGAAGCTTTCCACATCATAAACTTCAAACAGATAAGGACTTCCATGCAAGGACAGTAGAAGAAAAAGAATAAAAGAAATTAAAATCTTCCCAGATAGCTACCCAAACGATCAAAAGGGCAAAAGATAGTGAGGAAACACATTTGCTAAAATCCATATTAGAGAGTATGTGGAAACATCTGTATTATGGCAAACAGCTAATTGGAGTAAACTGATTCATTTTTTAATAATTTATTTATTTATTCATGAGAGACAGAGAGAGAGAGGCAGAGACATAGAGGGAGAAGCAGGCTCCCTGCAGGGACCCCGATGCGGGACTCGATCCCAGGACCCCGGGATCATACCCTGAGTCAAAGGCAAACACTCAGCCCCTGAGCCACCCTGGTGTCCCAAACTGACTCATTTTTGAAGCTCTTTTGGCAGAATTTATCGATATTTTAAATGTACATATAGAAATTCTCACCTAAGTGCTGAAAAACATGTATCCATGGATGGTCATTGCAATGACAATGAAACAAAAAGTGAAAACCATCTAAATATTTTCTCATTTTGGGCTGGCTGTCACTCATCCATCCAATTAGTCAGCATCTGTTGTGATTCCAGAATGCTCACATGAAAAAAAGATTCAGCCATTTTTTAAATAAAAACTTCAATTTGCACAATATCATGTATTATCTATTATTAACCCACTTAGTTATATATATATATATATATATATATATATATATATATATATATATATATTCGTATATCAATATAACAAACTGCAGTAGCATTTAATAATATCTCTGGCAAATTTCCTGCTTGGTGTGTTAAATTTAGTGTCCTTTTTCGAAAATAAAGGTTCACAAACTCAGCTTGATTTTAACTGGACAAGATCCTAAAATCTTCAAATTATAATAAAGACACACTAGATTCACATATAATTTATAAAAATTTGAATATACATATTTAGCTTAAAAAATAAAGTAAAATCAGTGAAATTGGGAAGCCTGGGTGGCTCAATGGTTGAGTGTCTGCCTTTGGCTCGGTCATGATCTTGGGGTCCAGGATCAAGTCCCACATCAGGTTCCTTGCAGGGATCCTGCTTCTCCCTCTGCCTGTGTCTCTGCCTCTCTCTCTCTGTCTCTCATGAATAACTAAATAAAACTTTAAAGAGAATCAGTGAAATAAATTAAATCATAGACCATTGTGACCTTGGGAATGGAGACCTGAGCCTAAATGCAAAGAAGGTGAATAAAAGCTAATTCTTGCCTTTTGGACTTTCAAATGCCCATGACACACTGGGGTCATAGTAGTTTAAGAGATTCCAAGGTAATTGAGTATGTTTAATTATTGTACATTTCATCTCACACCCTGACTTTTGAACTTTATCAACCCTCTTGTAAATATCAACTCCATTATAGGTGCTAACATTTTAATTTTGAGCGATTCTCTTTAATATCCTTACTTTTGGATTTTCTCAAAATATAAAATAAAATTAAAAATGGATAACCTTGAGCATCCATTTCAAGATGTTCAAAACTAAAAAAATATATTTATGTGCATCAAATGGCATAAACTAGTAGCTTACAGTTTCTCAGTTACTATATGGCCAAGTTTATGGTCATCGTCTGCCAGTACTTGGCAGGTACCTGAATGTCATGGGGTGACTGGTGTCCTCATAAAATTCATGTGTTGAAGTCCTAACCCCTCAGAGTGTGACTGGATTTGGAGATCGGATCTTGAAAAGTTGATCAGGTTAAAATGAGGTCATGAGGGTGGACTCTATCTCATCCACTATGACTGTGTCCCTATAAGAAGAGGAGACTAGGTCACAGACACACACACACAGGAAAGACCACGTGAGCCCAGGGAGAAGATAGACATCAACAAGCCAAGGAGAAAGGCCTCTGAGAAAACCAACCCTTGCCACCTTGATCTCAGCCACTCAGCCTCTAGAATTGTAACAAAGTAAGGTTTGGTTATTTAAACTACCCATTCTGTGGGACTTTGTTATGGCTGTCCTGGCAAACTAAAACACTGAGTTTCTGTATCTTCAGGAACCCAAAACTTTCACAATTCTGTTGCCTATGATTAATAACAAGAGCACTGATTTCCTACCTGTCCATTCACCTTTTTATTTATTCCATACAAACTTTTGGAGTCCTGGAAAAATCATACCTTTGCAGTCAGAACCTTGACACACAACACAACACCAGAGAACAGAATTTAGGGAGGGCTCACTTGGCACAAAGATTAGACAACAGCACTTTACATCTCCCCTCCTGATTCTGTGACAGGTGTCTCAGATCTTCCTCTCTACCTTAGGGATATTTTTTTTCCCCTGAGAGCCTTGGTTTCTCTGTACCTTAGGACACCTTAGCATCACGGGCAAGGCCTCCTTCATGCCAGAGAGCCTTCACTTTAAGCAGAGACAGTTGCACTGTTGTGAGGCAAAGGGGATATGAGTCATGACTGGGAGGTTCTGTTGAATAAATAAATAAATAAATAAATAAATAAATAAATAAATGCAAAAGGACACAGGAAGCTATTAGTTTTGAATCTGAGAAGAAGGGGAGATCACTAAGTAAAAAAAGCATCTTTGGCTCTCAGCTCCAGTATTCAAAGTGAAGCTCGTGGTACTTTGCCCAAATTCTCATCAAAGCGACTCCTTACTTTATCCAAAATTCTGAAGGAAACTGATGATATATCATAGTAGGATTTTTACAGCAGGACCTTTACAGATTACAATTATCACCAAAACCAGCACTTAATGCATGTTTGTTGAATGAATGAATAATGATAGCCACTATCAAGAACTGTTCTAAGCACTATATTTATTAAGCATTTCACATACTTGTCACCCTTGCAACTACACTACGGAGCAGGGATCATGGCAGGGATTGCTAGCACCCGTCAAAATCTGCTTATTCCCTTTACTGGGCACCTAGCTGACTGCATCTCCCAGTCATCTGTGCATTTGTGGGTGGCCCCAGTAATCATTCTCACCAATGAGCTAGGAATGGAAATGATGGATGCCATTTCCTGGCCAGAGCACGCTTGCTGACATCACCGCGAAACACAGATGGATGAAGAGACAGACGTATGGCAAAATGGCTGGTCAGTGATATAAAAATACGGAAAAACTCTCCACTGTAAGCTGGGGGTTCATATCTTATGGTTTGAACCACACAACCAAAGATTGCACAAGTATAGCTTGGCAAAATACCCCAATTATGCCACTGGACTTTGGAGTGTAAATAAGTTTTCTAAATATTATTCTGCACAGCTTAAAGTTTAAAAATCGCATTGTACATTAAAGTTAAAAATCAGCAGGTTGAAAGAGGAAGCTTCTTTTAAAACAAGGCAGTAAATGTATAGGATAGCTGATTGGGAGTAGGTTTTATCAGATTGATTTTCTGGGTAATTGTTGAATCCATTGCCTTTCAAAATTTTTCTGATTTTTCTTTTTTTTTAATTTGTTGTTGCTTTAAGTTATATTTATAACTGTTAGCTATAATCTTCGTGTTTCCTTGGGCAGAAATAAATCATTCCCCTGTGTCACATATCACTACTATATTGTTTTTTAAGTTTTTATTCACACAGTGTATTAGTTCCAGGTATACAATATAGTGATTCAACACTTCCACAAAACACCCAGTATTCATCCCCTCTCTCCTTCATCCCCATCTCCAATTGGACCTATCTATCCACACCTCTCTCATCTGGTAACCATAAGTTTGTTCTCTGTAGTTAAGAGTCTGTATCTTGGTTTGATTCTCTCTCTTTTTCTTTCCCCCTTTGATTGTTTTGTTTTTAAAATCCACATATGAGTGAAATCATATGGTATTTGTCTTTCTCTGACTTACTTCACTTAGTATATAATACTCTCTAGCTCCATCCATGTTGTTACAAATGGCAAGATTTTATTCTTTTTTATGACTGAGTAGTATTCCATGGTGTTTATGCATGTTTGTATGTGTGTGAGCACACATACACACACACACATATATATTACACACAATATATTCTTTATTCATTCATCAATCAATGGACACTTGGGCTGCATTCATAATTTGGCTATTGTATGTAGATAGTGTTGCTATAAACACCAGGGTGCATGTATCCCTTTGAATGAGTATCTTTATATCCTTTGGGTAAATATCTAGTAGTGCAATTCCTGGATCATAGGGTAGTTCTATTTTTAACTGTTTGAGGAACTTCTATACTGTTTTCAACAGTGGATGAGTTTGCATTCCTATCAACAGTGCAGGAAAGTTCCTCTTTCCATATGCTTATTAACATTTGTCATTTCTTGTGTTGTTGATCTTAGCCATTCTGACAGTTGTGAAGTGACATCTCACTGTGGTTTTGATTTCTATTTCCCCAACGATGAGTAATGTGGAGCATCTTTTCATGAGTCTGTTAGCCATCTGTATGTCTTTTTTGGAAAACTACCTATTCATGTATTCTGCCCATTTTTAAATTGGATTATTTGTGTTTTGGGTGTTGAGTTTTATAAGTTCTTTATATATTTTGGATACTAACCCTTTATCAGATATGTCATTTGCAAATATCTTCTCCCATTCAGTAGGTTGTCTTTTAGTTCTATTGATTGTTTCCTTTGCTGTGCAGAAGCTGCTTATCTTGATGAAGTTCCAATAGTTAATTTTTTTATTTCCCTTGCCTCAGGAGACATATGTAGAAAGGAGTCAAAGAGGTTACTGCCTGTGTTTTCTTCTAGGATTTTTACGGTTTTGTGTCTCACATTTAGATATTTAATCTGTTTTGAATTTATTTTTGTGTATGGTATAAGAAAGTGGTCCAGTTTAATACTTTTTGCATATTGCTCTCTAGTTGTCCCAACACCATTTGTTGAAGAGACTGATACCACCCCCCATCCTTTGGACATTCTTTTCTGCTTCGTCAAAGATTAGTTAACCATATATAATTATGGCTTTATTTCTACATTTTCTATTGTTTTATGTGTCTGTGTCTATGTTTGTGCCAGTGCCACACAGTTTTGATTACTACAACTTTTTAATATAAGTTGAAGTTCAGAATGGCGATGCTTCCAGACTTGCTTCTCTTTTTCACGATTGCTTTGGCTATTTGGGGTCTTTTGTGGTTCTATGTAAATTTTATGATTTTTGTTCTAACTGTGAAAAAATGCTGTTGGTATTTTGATAGGGATTACATTAAATGTGTAGATTGCTTTGGGTAGTAGAGACATTTTAAATGTTTATTCTTACAATCCATGCACATGGAATGTCTTTCCATTTCTTTATGTCATCTTCAGTTTGTTTCATCAGTGTTTTACAGTTTTCAAAGTACGAGTCTTTCACCTCTTTGGTCAGGTTTATTCTTAGGTCTTACTATTTTTGGTGCCATTGTAAATTGGACTGAGTCTTTTATTTCTCTTTCTGGTGTTTCATTAATGGTGTATAGAAATGCAACAGATTTCTGTACATTGATTCTATATCCTGTGACTACTGAGTTTGTGTATCAGTTCTAGCAGATTTTTGGTGGAGTCTTTCAGATTTTCTATATAGAGTATAGTGTCATCTACAAACGGTGAAAGTTTTACTTCTTCCTTGCTGATCTGAATGCTTTTTATTTCTTTTTGCTGTCCAATTGTGGCTAGAACTTCCAGTGCTATGGTAAATAATAGTTCACCTCCATATTTCTTACCATGTGTTTGTCATCTTCATAAACCTAAATAAAACTTGAATAACCTTTTGAATCCATTTACATACTATCTTAAGTCCACTGGCATTATATACACAATGCTAATGCCAATAAAATGTATCATTCTAAATGATCTTAACTCCTATGCAAAAACTGCAAATTTCTAACCCACTTCTCTCAGAAAAAAATCACTAGATCCTCCTGAAAGTGAGATGAACCGTTTAATAAGCAAGGCATTGTGGCTGAATGGTTGCTAGGACAAAATCCAGTGTGAGGGAAGACCATGATAAGGCATTCCTTAGGAAAGTCAGTTCTTAGGCAGCAGTGAGAGTTGTTTTTTAATATTAGCCAAGTAGATAGCTTTTAAATGGATTGAGCATTTTACCTGCATTCTCTCATTTTAACTTAATAACAACTCCATGAAATAAGCACCAGAGATGAGAAAAGTGAAGCTCAAAGGATGCACAATTTACCCAAAGATAACCAGATATGAAACCAGATTTATCTTGTTCTAAATCCATTTTTTTACTATTCTCCATACCTGAATAAATGGAGGATGAATGAAAATATCTACTCTAATTAGCACATCCAAATCTTGCTTCATTCTGTAATCCAAGCAGTTTCATAAAAGTAGAATTCAGATTCACTCAAGATGAACTGTAAAATTGTTCTAGATTGCCTCAGAGGTTGTTTTATCTAATGGTCCAGATTTTTGAAACTTTTGAGAAATGATGACAGAGCATATATAAGACATAGAGAATGTTGTAAACAAGGAATTCTGGCCTGGGAGATGAGCCAGAGAGATTGAAAAGTCCATAAACCTCCAGAGGGATATAACAAGTCTGATATACCTCTATGGTAAAGTCAGCATGTCTCTCTAGTTATAAATCACTGTGCATAATGGAGATGTTTGGGGGGAAGAATTTTTTCTAATAGTATACACTCATGAAAATGATTATAAAATGCTGTATTTTTTTCTAATAAGTCACAATTTAGGTAGGTGATATTATTTGTTTAGTAGAGAATTTGAAATGCAAGCACAAATGTAGTGCTTGCATTTCAAGCCCAACTGGACTAAAGCATAATTAAGAGGTCTGATCGAAGGGCATTCTCCTATAATTGCCATCATTAGCATCATTCTTTTGTGTTTCAAATTGTTTACTCCAGGAGACTTCTATTCAACTGTAAAGTATTAACTGGAAGGGATAAATATATAGCAAATTACTAGATATTTGGTAATCATAAATAGAAATTTCATGAAGGAATAGGAAATGGAGAAATTTGGCTTTGGTTATGAAAAATGAATGAGAAGTGGCTGATACAAGTATGCAGCTAAGCTAGGGTAGCTCATGCTGATCAATCACTTCAAAGGCTGGTTAACAGTAGAGAAGCTCCTAACCCAGTATCAGGTGGAACCTAGAAGCACAAATTTTAGTATGCTTGGGGTGAGTCGAGGTCCACGACTTTCTATTTTCCATCACAGTTCCCAGGGCAAATGTCCCAGATTTTATCTTTTGCAATGTGTTCGAGGACCTATAGCAGAACTAGAATATTTCCCCAAATGTGAACTCAATTTATTGTGGTATTGAAAATACACCTAACCATCACAGCTCCCCTCTCTGTGTGGGGTGGGCGCTTCTCTAAACTATACACAATTACTGTGCTGCCCACATCCTACTCTCAACCTAATTGCAAATGTAACCAACAGGAGAGAAAATTCTACTATGCCAGTGGTAGGTGGTATTCTAAGATGGCTCTCGAGATTATGACTCCCTGATCTATGTATGCTATATAACTTTTCCCCATAAGTGTGGACAGGACCTGTGACTACAATGGAGGCCACTTCCATGATTAGGTTACATCATAGTGCTAAAGGTGGGGAGAGGTATTTTTCAGATGTGATTAAAGTTCCTAATTAGCTGACTTGTTAAGCAAGAGGGAGATTATCCTGGATGGGCCTGACCTACAAAAGAAGGCCTACAGGTGAGCACCACAGAAGAAGACCTATAAGCCAGAGGCTAGAAGTGAGATGGAGTGACATTCTTCTTGCTGGGATTGAAGAAGCAGTCACGGTGAGTTCTATAGCTACAAGGAAATGAATTGTTCCAATGACCCTGTGAATGTGGAAGAGGATCCTAGCCTTGGAAGTGGCCTCCACTGATCCCAGATTGCAGCTTTAGGAGACCTACCAGAGAACCCAGATTTGTGGAAACTGAGAAACTCATACTTATCCCATGATAATTTTTATAAACATTTGATATATTTATCTTCCCAGGGACTCTGGCCATTTTCAGATATCTGTGCACTACTGCGGAAGTCAGCAGCTACTTGAGAGGCAGGCTGAGGCCTGCAGAGTTTGAAGGAAACAACACTATGTTGTTGTTGTTTTAACTTTCAAAACATGCTCCTGAAGATGATGTGAGTGGTACTCTTGTGAAATTCCATGTTTTCCACTTTAAAGGCCATGCTAGAAGGAGATAGAGGACTTTGTTGTCCACAAGGGCTTACGACAAGCTCGGATATAGGATGTGGCACAAGAGAGGTTTCCCATCATGTTAGTTTGCTAGGGCTGCTGTAAGCAAGTGCCACATGCTGGGTGGTTTATCAAGAGAAATTTGTCATCTCCATTCTGGAGACCAGAAGCCCCACATTAAGGTGTAGATAGGGCTGAGAATCATGAGGGACTGTTCAGCATCTCTCTTTGGTTCATAGACAGCCATCTACTTGCTGGGCTTCCACATCAACCTCCTTCTGTGTCTGTTTCTGTCTCTGAATTTCCTCTTTTTTTTTAAAGATTATTTATTTATTTTTATTTGAGAGAGAGAGAGCAAGCAAGAGAGCATAAGCAGGGGAAGCGGCAGAGGGAGAAGCAGACTCCCCCTGAGCAGGTTGCCTGATGCAGGGCTCAATCCCAGGACCCTGGGATCGTGACCAGAGCTGAAGACAGATGCCTGACCAACTGAGCCATCCAGGCATCCCAAATATCCCCATTTTATAAGAACAACAATCATACTGAATTAGGGCATACCTGAAGACCACTTTTGAACATGATTCTATTAAACCCTGATTCTACTTGAAATTCTGTCTTCAAGTAAGAACACATTCTGAGGTACAGAGGGTTAGCACTTCAATATGTCTTTTTTCGAGGAAACAATTCAACCTATAATACCCACCACATAATGAGGAGAAAAGCATCCAGGGACTGTGCATCTCACCCACAGGGCAGGCAAGGCCTGTCACATCTATATGGAGGCAGGAAACAAAGGTGACCCCTCCCAATTTATAACCTTGGGGGAGGAAGGCAGGATAAAGAAAAACCAAGAATCCTGAATTTTGACTGCATATTTAACTTTGTTCCTTCAGCTGAAACAGAATGACCTTCCTGGATGTGGAAAGATTATGATTTGTTTTTCCTCCTTTTGAGACTGAAAATTAGAGCTTGTGAGAAAGTTGAAAAATAGGAAAACTTTATTTCAGATTAGATGAATTGCAGTGTGTAAATACTTTTACTAACGCCGTGTGTGCTAGCTAGATTCTAGAGTACCTGAAATGTGCGCCATGTGGTTTTCAGAGGAACAATCTAAGATCTTCACTTGGTCCTCAAATCCAAATCTATGGACTATCATTGTCTCTGATTATGCATGCAGTAACTGTGCATACTAAAATATATCCTTATGTCTAAACAAACCTGGATCAGATCAAATAAAGTTGTTTGTTTGCTCGGTTTGATACAAAATATTCAGTTACTAAGACTTCACTGAATAGGTTTATTAAACAGAAGGTCTACTCAGCCTTTCCACTGTTGACTGGCTTCTTAGTTAATAATTTTGTGAAAATATAAATCAATCTAACACAAAGCATTGGAATCCCTTCTTTTCTGAATAGAATTTAAATTGTTAATTTAAAACATTATACTATATTCTTAGTTTAAGTTTGATTTTTCAAATAATGCCTTTATGGCCTACTATATTGATTTAAGTAACAATAACATTGATGAGTAATTCTTTATTACCAAAAGTTTAATGTCTCACATATATTCTTTAATTGAGTTACTAATATTATGACAGTATTAATGCCATACGTTTTCAGACTAAAGCAGATCTCATTTTCAAAATGAAAAATTAATTCTCAAAACAAAATTTAAAAGTACTATGCTTAAAGCATTAATTGCTATTTCCTCCTTGCAAACTGCCACAGTATTTTTCCACTCTGCCCTAACAATCCAAGAGAAGAAAAGAGATGGTGGAAACTTTCTGACATGAAAAATAACAGTTAGGGGCTATACGTTTCTTGGAAGACACTGGCGACTTTCCAGGAATATGGCAAAAGTGGGACAAATCTAACAATGAACATAAAACCAATCTGGTTGTTGAGCTGGTTAAATGCTCATTCTCAAAGTTTCTGGTAGAAATAAAGGTGATAAAATCAAACATGAAATATGTTCTCCTAAATTCAGGAGTGTTAGACTGACTTTATATACTTAATGAAAGGAGGCAAGCCATGGATGACTTCACTAAACTTAGAGAACCCACAGAATAGCCAAGTATTTGCTGAGACAGGCATGGAAAATATGAATCTGCTAATTCAAGGGTAGAATAGGAAGGGTGATTACCATGTATTATGTTATAAGTGAAGACCAGAAAGTCACAGTGACCTCTCCAAGTGGAAATGCAGTTTAAGGTATGCAAGATGGTCATAATTAAACTTCCAGAATGTTCTTTCTTAGCCAGATTATCAACAACTTCTATGGGCCCTACCCAGCAGCAGTCTGCTGAGGGACTTGCCCAAACAAACCCCTCACTGGTATTTGTTATTGACACAAACAAAACAAGCAGCTCCACTAAGCTGGATGCAAACAGAACAGGCCACAAAAGGGGTGAGGAAGAAAGTATGGCAGGAATTTTGATGCTCGCCAAATCCAGCTCTTAATGCTCACCCCTGGCCCCTGCTCCTAGCCTGCTATCCCTCCAACCCTCAGGAGAGGCTATCAGGAAATCACAAGGAAACAAACACGGCCCCACACATTTCTGTGCACTTAATCTCCTGTTTGAAAGGCAGGGGAAGGAGCCTTGTTGAGTCAAAGATGAAAGATGTTTTTGAAAGTCAGACTGATGGAAGAATGCCCTGTAAAAAGATAAAAGACCTTGCTTTAAGAGAGCTCCTTTTCATTTTTACCTTAGAAAGGTTTGCCTTTTATGTTTCTCTGAAGTCATTCAATGAGGGGACAACAATCTCCAATGGCATATCTTCCGTTATAGAGAAGGAAAAGCTATGGCACTGGGACTCAGTAAGGAAATAAAAAATTGAAGATAAACAAGATGTTCTGATACCAAGCAAACCTGATGACTCATTTTGTAATAAGTGAGCAGCCACTTCCAGATAAAATACATTTTGTCATCCTAGTTATTTTGTCATTTCTCAACTGACCCATCTTTCAGACATTCAGCTATTCAAAGAAGCAATGCAGTAATGGCACAGAATATTTTGAAATGTTACCTGATAATATTTTTCTTTCTTTTTTTTATTCCTTTGATGCCCTGTGGTGTTCTACCTTGAAGACTAGATCCTCAGGCAGAGCCTCTGATGGGATGGAGGACACACACAAAATCCCAGGAAAGGAAAAGGTCAAATGATTGTACTCTAAGTTCCTAAGAGATGCTGGTAAATCTATAGCAGCCGTAATAGTCCAGATAGAATTACTCCGTGAAACTTCCGAGGTGGGAAGAATGAGGATCAGAGCAAAGCCCTAAAGAACATAAGTAGGATCAGCTTGGCTGAGCTGGATAATTGGAGGGCGTATACTGCGAGCTTACACCTCTGTGAGTAGGTGAGAAGCCCCATCATCTTACACATGCCCACCAGGACCAATTGCCTGAGTAGGGATGGAGATGGGGTAAGGAGACCACAGAAATACCTAGATAGGTTTGCTTACATGAAAACATAGTAAATGTTTTAGTAAAACATAATAAATGCCTGATTCTTTAGTAGAACTCCCAGAGGAGACAAGCCTCTAGAATGCCTGCCTTCTAACAGTGAATAGCAGTCACACTACAGGTGTGGTCATGTGGAGTGTCTATGAACACAGCTCTGAGGCTCCTGGGGACCCAAAGAATGAAGGAAAGGAGATGACAGGGGAGCAAGAAGAGGGCAAAGGCACCAAGCATCAGCCAACATCTCCAGGGGCTTTGGCTGGAGAAGGTAAGAATGTTCACAGCAGGTGCCGGGAGCCTGAGCTTCAAGAGCAGATGTACGGGGAAGGACACCTACAAGATGGAGTCTACCCACCTTCCTTGCTTCCTTGCCAAGGAAGCCAGTGGGACAGAGTAACCTCTCCCTAAAGGTTACATCACATGGAGGCCCTTTGTTCAGACAAAAAAATTGAGGGGAAGGAGGAGAAGAGAACCCTGAATTTTGAATGAGTATTTCCCCAAAGGGCCAAAATTTTAATTCATCAGATTAAAAGAATGAAAGTTACAACTGAAGTTTAGATGAAGGCACCGGAATATAGAAAAATAGGTTTGGAATTGCCAAGTCATATATCCATATTCATAATTTACAAAAGAAATGAAAACTTTTGAACTGCTCTTGGGCCACTCACCCAGGCCAAAGATATAAAAGGAGACCTAGAAGAAGGGTAAGAGTGACTTGTGAAGATGTGTGTATGAATCCCTGCAGGGAGGGCCCACTTCTTCTTCCTCAGAGATGACTCAGGAAGCTGGGACACAGAGACCTGGGCTCCCAACATCATTCACACTCAAAGAAGCTAGACCAGGCTGTGGCAGCCAAGGATGACCCATATGCAGGGGTAAGGGAGGTGTTTCTGGGGACCAGATGAGGGCCAGGTGCGAGACAGATGGAGCGGGCTGAAGTCCTAGACCTTAGGACTAGAGGTTGGGGGCACCCCAGGAGCCAGAAGCCAAAAGTAAAGGTCAGTGGGTAAGATTCTGAGTGGCAACCTGGCCCACTTGAATAAAGATGCATCCATGAGGCCCAGCACCAACACAGAGACAAGGTCCCCAGAGGTTCTAATCTCATAAGGGCCCATGAAAGTGTCCTTGAGGGAGAGCCACAAGGCTCTGCCACACAAGGAGTCTGAGGCCAAAGTTCTCTTATCCCCTCATCCCTCCTCCCTCCTAGGCTCCTTCGAGCTTCTGCAAATTCCCTTTGAGCACGAGCCTGGTCGAAGAGAGTAAAAGAGATCAATTGAGAGAGGATGGACAGAGGCTGCTAACATCCTCTTCCTCAAGTTCAGGCATAGGATGACCTCTAGCCTGAACTGGGCAAGAAATAAAAATCGTAGAACTGATTAAAATCCTGGCCTGAATATCACAGTTACGAAGCTGAGACATGCGTACTACTACCTCAAGTGCCCACGGGACTGACTCTTACCTAAGACAGCGGGGGGGAAAAAATCAGAGTCCGTTGAAATTTTATACAGAAGTGGGGGAAGGGCTTTAATTCCTGAACAAAATTTATGGGCAATCAGTGAGAAGAAATTCGGTGTCATGATTTGATTACAAGTGCTTGCTCAGCATAATCATCACACTAAGCCTTCTGTCAAAAAAAGGGAGTGAGAAAAGGAAGCAAGGGAAGGAAGGAAGCAAGCTGGCTTCAAGTGTGGGAAGAGATGACCAGCACACCGGGTGCACCTGCCCCTGTGTGCACTCACTGCAGTGACATGGAAAGCACAGGACACTGCCTGGTCCTGCGCTGTGGCCCTTCCTCTGTCACACTGTAGTGCCCCTGCTTTCTACCTTCAAACCTCTGCCTCTATTTTTAAATATGTAACATAAGTTTATTGATACACAGTCCTACGTAGGTTGGGTCAATGTGCAGCTAAATGAAATAATCATCTACATCTACATCTATGTTTATAATCAGAGGTGAGGGATCACTGGGTGGCGCAGTGGTTTAGTGTCTGCCTTTGGCCCAGGGCACAATCCTGGAGACCCAGGATCGAATCCCACGTCGGGCTCCCGGTACATGGAGCCTGCTTCTCCCTCTGCCTGTGTCTCTGCCTCTCTCTCTCTCACTGTGTGCCTATCATAAATAAATGAAAATTAAAAATATATATATAATCAGAGGTGAGATAACCATATGGTGATTTTCTGATGCTCTCAATGCCACTAGACGGAACTGTGAACTAGAAGGATACAGCCCGCTAAATTACAATTTCAAAAGAATGAAAGATAATGTCAACACAACAAGCTCATACTTGGGATCTGCTCATTAAAAATACAAGGAGCAAACAAAGTGAGAACAAACAAAGAGGGGGAATGGGGGTAAATGAGCATAAGGACAGACATGGGGGGTAGGGAAGATGGAAAATTGATGAAGCCTGCAGGGGCTTGAGGACAGAATCAGGCCACTCCTGCCCCGTCCATGCTCGTGTCCACTCTCTGTTCCCCAGGGTCCCTGAAGCCCAGCCAGCGGCCTGTACTCTTCCCGGGCGTGGTGAGCAGCCTCCTTCTCGGAGAGAATGGAGTCAGGCTCTGTTCCATGTGGTGTCCGGAGTCTGGCAATCACAGCACAAGGCTCCTTCCTAGACACTGTATGCTGCAAGGGCCTTCTGCTGCATCCCTATCCCCAACTTCTGACATGTCCTAGTGTGCTGTCGGCTGCCCCTACCCTGGGCCCTGTGGAAACACTTACAGAAGCAGCTGAAGCCTGTTAACTTTTTATTCTGCAGCTAGCTTCCCAACATACATGTAACCATCCTTTTGGCAACCAAGTGATTATATGCCAGTGACACAAAACAAACATGAGTTAATTTAAAAGAGATTAAAATATGTTCAAGTTGCAAATATCTAACACCGAGCATGAAAAAAAAAAAAGCCATTAAAGCATGCATCTTAGAAAACTGTCCAACTCGAGGACCAAAACAAAAATTAAAAAGGAAGGAAACGTAGTGTTAAATTCTCCTAACTAGCAAAGTAAAAGTGAAAACTCCCAGAGCATCTTCAACTATCCAGGGATTTACTGTAATTAAGTAGAAAGCGTTCTTTACCACCTAGCTTCAGCTCTCCAAATCCATCACGATCGTGCTTTTTAAAAATAGTACCTAGTCTGGAAAACAAGCGGATCTCCAGACCTCTGAAAGGACTTCTCCAACGGCACTTTCAACAGAGAAGAAATCGGTGGCCGGTCAAAACTGCGATTTGATTGCTGTAATCCTTAGCTAGGAAAAGCCCAATCCAAATTAATCCTTGTGGCTGTATGCAGATTTCACAGCTTCAGTTTAGCTTCTACGTCTGTTGTAACAGGAACTAGCTGGCTCTGTTAGTCATCTGGTTTCTGAATATTTTTTTAGCATCTTATTTTCTTATAAACTGCTGGTCATACTGCTGTCAAATATATGTAAGGTATAAAATAGCTCTGAGTCCCTTTCAATTGTGCCAATTACATCAACATACGTTACAGGATTTGGCAGTAATATTAATATATCAAAGTACCAATGAAACCATATGCGCAAGGGTATTCATCCAGCTGTGTTTGTGTACTTCTCACATCTGGCACCAAGGGAGAAAAACAGATACTATCCAATAAGACCAAATTTGGAAGGAGCTTCTGTTTGAAAGGCTAGCAGAACAGAGGATGGCATATGAATGAATAAATGAATTATGAAATATGTATAATGTAACAATACAAGGAAATTGTTATAAGGCTCATATCTACTGATGCTATTGGAAAATATACCCATAGATTTTATAACATGAGCATATAAGTATCCATACTGGTCCTTAGCAGAGTAATTGGAAAAAAAATATTATTATTGATTTTTAAGTTCATTTTCAGATTATATATATATATATATATATATATATATATATGATTTAAAAACATGTAATATAGAAAGACAAATAGGTTTCCTCAAATAATTTAAAAATAAATTTATTGGGGCAGCCCGGGTGGCTCAGTAGTTTAGCACCGCCTTCCACCCAAGGTGGGATCCTGGAGTCCTGGGATCAAGTGCCGGGATGGAGTCCCACGTTGGGCTCCCTGCATGGAGCCTGCTTCTCCCTCTGCCTGTGTGTGTGTGTATGTCTCTGTGTGTGTCTCTCGTGAATAAAATCTATAAATAAATAAATAAGTACATAAATAAATATATTTATTTATTTATCGATACAGCAGCACACCACATGGGCTCTTCTCTCCCTGCTTTGTTGATTTCCATCTACTGCCACCCTGTCTCCAGCTCTAGCTGAAAGCCATACCCTCAACACTAAATATAAAGCCTCAGATTCTGTCCAGTGTGCTTAGGTCAGGGGTGTACCTGTGGGAGCTCGAATCACATTCTTTATTTCAGTTATTCTTCATTTTCATCCACTTACCCACTCCATCCATTGGCCATGCTTCTCTGCCCCACTCTATGTCCTGGAAGGTGGACCCAATGGACCACATCCTGAAGCTCCCTGTCCTCTGACCACGAGGTGGGTTTAGACAATGGGAGGAACCAGTCGGAGGTTAATGGGGGCCGAAGAGAGGGGCTGAGGGGGGTTGGGAGCATCCCTCCTCCCTCTGGACCTCCTTTGGGATCTCTGGTTCTGGGCTGGTCATGGCTGGACAGGCGGCTCCATTTCTCATCGGCCTCTGTCCCTGTAGACCTAATGACAGAAACAGCTGGTGGCTCCTCACTAGTTTTCTTCAGACTGCTCTGCAAACACTCCCCTCATCTACGCCTCCTCAGCCTTCCCTCAGAGGATGCTTTCTGGAACCTGAACTGACACACTAGGATTGCAGGGTTCTTTTCCCTGAACAGCAGGATTATGCGGGAAGTCCTCATGGAAACGTTCCCTCACTTGTAATGACCTATGTCCTCGAACCTCGTGATCCTCTTGCATGGGAGTCAGCAGAAGAGACTGACGACCCTTGCCTTGCAGGTGGTGAAAGCAGCAGCATGGGCGTGGGGCAGAATGCTAAGGAGGGACACCTGGAGAGCAGGTGGGCTTTCCTCCCCCTGCGCCCACTCTGAACTGTGGAGGAGTCTCTGGATTCTGGAAGGAAAACACCAGCCAAGGCTGGGTGGTGAGGGGCAAAGCTAGGGGCAGGTCTGAGAGCCAGGAGAACAGGGCTGGCAGGAGGTGGGTGGTGGTGGGGTCAGAGAGGCTGTGAACCTGTGGATTGAGACACCCGCTAATAAAGACGGCTCAGTTAGACACCTGGGTCGGCAGCACCTCAGGGCAGATGGAACTAAACCACAGGGGGGCACTTTTCAAGAGGCCCAGAGCTCAGACTCAACCTAAGAGAGAGGCTGAATTGATAAAGGGTAAACTCTGAAGTAACAGAGTGGACCTGCAAATATTGAAGATTACGGTTTTGCTAGAAAAGCATTCTTTTCTCTTTGTGAGTGGCTACTCAATACATTTTTTTTTTCAACTGCGCCAAAGTCGGGGCACCTGGATGGCTCGGTGATTGAGCATCTGTCTGCCTTTGGCTCACGTCATGATCCTGGGGTCCTAGGATCAAGTCCCCCATTGGGCTCTCTGCAGGGAGCCTGCTTCTCTCTTTGCCTGTGTCTCTGCCTTTCTCTCTGTGCCTCTCATGAATAAATAAATAAATAAATAAATAAATAAATAAATAAACCTTAAAAAAAAGCACTAAAGTCTTCGGTGGCTTGAATTAATTCAAAGTCACAGGAAACTATAGAATCCTTTTGATTTAATTAGATATAACTTTGGTTTAATTGTGAAACTGGTTCTTAATTGCATACACAATTATATATTGTATGGATATATTTATATTATGATTATATACATTTATAAACCATACATACATATCAGCAGATCCACCCACATCCCTGTATTTGTTCCTTTCAATACATATGTGTGTATTGTTCTATGCTTCACCCCCACACTGTAGGGTCAAATCGACTTGGAGAGAATTCCTCTCACCTGCTATGCTTAGCATATTGCACATAGGTGTTTAAAAGATATCTGTAACAAAGAAATACCCACACTTTTACCTTGTTTATTACAAATTTAAGTAAAGCTAAATAAAGGCTTGGTATATATTGTTTTCCAGAATAGAAAGCAAAAGTGAAATAAAAAATCTGCATCAATGTTTCTATGCAGAAAATATAAACTTTCATTTTAGCTTTTATTTGAGGTGGAAGTTGCTTTACATTTATAAAAAAGATTCATGGCATTCTTCTACATATTTAGTGCTGAGTAACGTTCATGTTTGCCTTACGTTCTCTGTTAGTCTTTTTTTAAGATAATACAGACATTTTCAAGCAAAAATAAACTGAGCAGCGTACTAGCATTATAGAAACACAGTGGTAGGCAGTAAATGATTTATGAAACTATCCTCTCTGGATAATGCAATAGTGTTATACATACACAATTACTTTAACAAAATTTGGAAGGCAAACATGAATAGGAATGCCTACTACAGTCAATAAATGTCAGTCTTTAAAAAAAATTATTTCTGAGCACAGTGGTTTTTCTCTTTAAAAAAAAAAAAAAAAAAGCTCCCATTCTATCAGAATTGAAAACATTCCAAAGATATAAAAAGCTGTCATATTCTTAAAGACCAACAGAGGAAAGGATTTGGCAGACATCCATTCCAATCCTTGATGTCAGTTAAATATTTTTTAGAGGTAATCTAGATCCCTATGAGTGAAGATCACGCAAAAAGCCCATTTCAGCTCTCAGTGATACAAACCAAAGATGCAATTCAGCTCTCTTCATGGCTTTTTCTTTCATTATTTGACTGCTTCAATCTTTCACCTGAGTATTTTCCAAGTTTTCCACATACATCTTTAATAGAGGAATCCTGGACCCAACCACACACAGAACACCACCTCACTCCCATAAGTTAACTCCCATAAAGTCAGCCACTCAGGGAATAGTCAAGAACCAGGAGGCAGCTGTGCACACAAGGTACTTGAATCCATGCTGACACGCCTCAGCTGAGCCCTGGAATCTGCTTAATCTCATTGTAGACAAAATTCCACTGGCCATAACTACCTAGTTTTCACTCAGCACATTAACATAATAAAATAAATGGCCGGACACTGTGTGATCATGTTCGGATGGTAGGAAAAAGTGAGAGCTGCCTGTGGCCACGAACACAGACAAGCAGGAAAGAAGCAGAATCGCTTCTACGGATGTTACCAGAACCCCAGAGTTTGATAATTCCAGAGGCCCCTAATAATAACACTCATTTGTCTTCTGCTTGATAGCTCAGGAAAAACGCTTTTAGTTGTCTACACATATATCAACATCACTATAGTTACAGAAATACAGAAACTTATTTAAACCTGCCAATAGCCAGGGGGACGCACACTATCAGCCTATGTTCCCCAGATCTAGGGCTCTGAGAGCTTAGGATGCCAAAGAGAGAGTGTGCCATCCACCCACCAAAGAGCAAAGCCAGGCTGCAGACCTTCTGACCCCCAGTTACTGAGCCCTCTCATTTACACAAGACACACTCAGCATTCTTAGACTCCCAGTTGCTTTTCACTCACTCTGTCTATTCTTGCCTCCTAAAATTGTATTTCTTCTTGCAAACTGCACTGGGCTTTCTATGAATCAGCTCAGGAAACCATGATAGAAATGCTGCAGACTAAGCAGCTTAAACAAAACACATTTATTTTCTCACAGCTCTGGAGACTGGAAGCCCCAAATCAAAGTGCTGACAGGGCTGGTTTCTCCAGATACCTCTCCTTGGCTTGGAGACGGCCACCTCCTCATGGTGTCCTCTCTCTGGGTCACTGTCCTGGTGTCTTCCTCTTTGTCAGGCACTACCCTTAAACCTTAGTCACCTCTTTACAGGTGCTCCTCCAAATGGTCATATTGGGGGTTAGGGCTTCAAAATATGAATTTTCAGTGAACACAATTCAGTCCATAACAAAATTCTAAGCCACTTTCCTCAAAAAGCATATTTATTCTCAAAGCCTCAACTACACATCCACAGTGATGAATGCCATGTCTGGAAATGCCTGGAAACCCAGGCCAGGGCTCTTACTTGTGTACACTAACACATTTATCTACAATTACTCACAAATATTCCCTTCCTGGTGCCCTGTTAACTGAGACTCAGCTTGTCTCAAATCGAACTCATTGTCCTCTTGGTGAAACATTTTCTTTTCTCCTATATTTGCCTCAATCAATGGCTTGATTTGCTTTGAACTACCTTTGAGTGTTTTCTCCCTTTCTTCATTCTCAGACCAACCAGCAAGTATCACTGACTCTCCATTTAAAAAGGTATTTGCATCTATTCCTTTCCTTCTTTTAACCCACTACCGAAATCAAGGCCTTCATAGCCTCAAACCTGCATAACTACAGTAATCTCTATTATTTCTGTACCCTGTTGGTAGAACCCTAAGATGCTCCAGCGATGACCCACATGCTAGTCAATTCCCTCCTCTGAGCACAGAACAGATCTACCAATATGATAGTATAAAACTTCCCTGATTAGATTAGATGTTAACTTTAAGATAGCATTAATAACACAACCAGGTTAGTCCGGACCCAACAAAGTGAGCCCTTGAAATAGATGAAATACTTCCTGGTGAAAACAATTCCACAAGAAACAGACTCTCTTTTGCTGGCTATGAATATAGAAGGAGCCATGTGTCCATGAACACAGGTAGCCTTTAGGACCTTAAAGTGGCCCCTGGCTAGTAGCCAGAGAGGAAATGGGGTCCTTAACCTTAAAACTGCAAGGAACTCAATTCTGCTCAGCCACCTGAGTTTCGAGAATGACCTCAAGTTCCAGATGAGACCACAGCCCTGGCCAACACCTTGACTTCAACCTTAGGAGATCATGAGCACAGAATAAATTTGTTGTCTAAGACTCCTGAGCCATGAAGACTATGAGATCATAAACAGGTGTCATAAGGCCCGAAGTTGGGGTAATTTGTTGTACAACAATAAAAAAATAATATTATGTGATTTCTCCCTCTAATTGATTATCCCTGCCAAACTATCATTCCTCATTCAGTTAGTTCATTAAGAACTCACTAAAAAAGTTAGTTTCATGCCCTTTTGCCAGCCTCATTGAACATAATCATAATGTAGAGAGCCTATGTTCTGAATATACACACATGCATGCACACATGTGTACACACATAGGTACCTTTTGGAAACATGACCAAACTGTCAAAAGTACATAAAAAGAGTTTTACATATTTTGAAAGGTATTCCATTCCACTTGTTTTGATACAATGTGATATATAAATGCAAAATTTTTTTTTATAAATGCAAAATTTTAATAAAAATAGCTAATAACACAGAAAATCTAGCAGCATTTATACTTTCAAGGGTTAAGTTTTATGCTCCAGCATTCTTCTTCCCCACCATCTTTATTCATGCTATTGAAACTTAAATTTTAATAAAATTTATCACTGTAAATAAAATTTAAATAAAATATAAAATTTACATTGTAAATTTTAATTGAAATGTAACCAGTTTTCAAAGAACCTTAATTTTGGCCCCACCTGAGACAGCCAATCTAGTCTCCCAATTTGCAATAAAAGTTTTCATTTCAGGCATGCCAATCTTCTGCTTTGTGCACCTCTGCTTGACATGATTCTTCTTCAAACTCATTTGCTTTCTCATCAATCCAAATGCCACATCTCCTGCAAGACTCATCTATAAAAGCCCCGTTTGTTAATTCATTAACTATCAAACATGTATTGAGTACATAGAAGTATACTTTGTATGAAGAATAGGATGAGGGAGGTTAAAAGTGACATTTTCCATAGGAAGTTGGTTAAGTACAGTAAATATGTACAATGGAGTATTATGCAGCTATAAAAATAAATGAGGAAAATCTCTATAAACAATATGAATCAGGGTGCCTGGGTGGCTCACTGGATTGAGCGTCTGCCTTCAGCTCATGTCATGATCTCAGTGTCCTGGGATTGACCCCATGTTGGGCTCCTAGCTCCATGGGAAGTCTACTTCTCCCTCTGCCTCTCCCCCCTGCTCATGCTCACTCTTTTTCTCTGTCTCTCACAAAAAATAAATACAAATTTTTTTTTTAAGATTTTATTTATTTATTCATCAGAGACACACAGACAGAGGTAAAGACATAGACAGAGGGAGAAGCCAGCTCCCTATGGAGCAAGGAGCCCAACATGGGGCTCGATCCCTGGACCCTGGAACACACCCTGAGCCAAAGGCAGATGGTCAACCACTGAGCCACCCAGGTGCCCCAATAAATAAAATTCTTTAAAACAACAACAACAACAACAACAAAACCAAAAAACACAATATGAACCAATACTGGTCAATATTGATCTCTATTTTATAAATGTCTCTATAAACAGTATGAGTGAAATTGTCTAAAAATGCACGTGTATAGCTAGTTCTCTTTTGCTTAAGGAAGGAAGGGAATAAGGAAGCAGACATTTTTACTCATCTTTGCAAAGCAAACTCAAGAGGGACAGATCAGAAACATGGAGCTGACTGAACAAAGTGGTGGAGGCAGAAGGAGGGGGTTCCACTTTTTCAAGGTACCTTTTGGAATAGATTTTGCCTTTGGAATTAGGTTAATATTCCACATACTCCAAAAATAAAAAATAATAAAACAAGATGGGAATGTGAGAAAATTTTTTAAGTGAAAGCAAACTGCAACAAACAATCCCAATTGTATTCCAAATGAATGGCATTACCTCACTGAAAGGAGAAAGAGAGAAAGAGTGAGAGAGAGGTACTCCAAGTAATCTATATGCATAGTATTTGACTGCAGTACAGCTTGAACTGGTCTTTTCCCCACACCTAAATTTTGTTGGCTTCTTGGTATATGAGTAATTTAAGGCCATTTCCTATGTGGCTTTGATCCCCTATTGTTTTAGCAAGACTCATAACAAGCCTGAAGTCAGTTTCCATGTTTCCTTTAAGTAGGTTTTTTTCTGCCTAAAGTACACAGTATAGAAGTAGAGACTTAACTATCTTGAATGTAAGGGGAACCTTCACTTCACAACCATCTGCCTGGTCTAAAAAGGTCACTGTTTTTTCTTAATGTGGCTGCATATGGTTATCAGAGAAAGTTATTTTAAACTCAATATATAAATACCTATAATCACAAAATCTGTACCTCAACTTGAGTCTCCCTTCCCCTTTCTCTCCTTCTGTCTCTGTCTCCCTCTACCTCTATGTAAACAGAGATGCCCAGCACTCCATGTATTGGAGTGGATTTGTGAGCTGGATTTGTGAGGTCTGATTGAACCAGAACATGGAAAGCTAACATAATGATGACAGAGGTGCCACATGCAGAAAGACATAGGGTAGGATGACTTCTTTGTGATTTGATTTCACCTTTCTACTTATATTATTTTCTTACATGTTCATCATTTATTTTCTTTTCTTTCTGATTGTTAGTTCTGTTTTATATAATGCTTCTGGTCCTTCCTTAATGCCTAGCTATTTTCACTTCTTGTTGGGTTGGAGATACAAGTTTCAAGTAAGCTTCTCCCTTATTTTCCAAGTGGTTTGGGATCATAGGTCCAGAAAGCCATGTCAGCCAGAGTTTTATATAAAACAAATATAAGAAAATTATAAGTATGTGACACTTCCCTATGAGAAATAAAGTCTGTGGTATTACATTTCTGATCAGGCTTTATAAAAATCAGTGTTGTTGGCTCTTAGTATTAAATTTACTTCTAAATTCTCCATGTCACTCATATTTCTCAATATGAGTCATTCTGTCAATCATTATTTTATGTGTTTGTGTATATATTCAAAATCATATATGTGTATTTACTTCTATATATTTATTTGTTAATATTGTAACCTTTCTTGCTTAAACTCTCAAGTAGTTCACCATGGAAATTTTTAAAAAGAAACAAATAGCTAAGAACCAATTCTTCCAAGACATTCCTAAATAACTAGGTTATTTTTATTAGTTTTCCTCTTAATGTATGGAAAATAACCTTCATAAGTCCCCTCACTAGTAGTATATTCAAAATATTCTTATAAGCTAAATACAAAGGCAGAATCAGAACTCTGAGACGGGTTATTCTAGTGAATCTTAGTCTACGTAACTATAAAATCTGTAAACTGGTGAATGATGCTGGCCAAGGCACTCAGGTAGTTTGGAAATTCTCACTTGCAATAAATGATATTTCTAGAGGGCTGCAGGGCTAGAGGGAGACCAGACTCCCCTCTCTGGAGAGGTCATGGCACTTTGTGGTATAGGATTGACTTGTGCTAATCCCTGTAGGGCAATTTTCAATATAGGTAATTACTTATTGTGTATCTAAATCTTCACTGAATGTTCAATTGGGAATAGTTTCATTAAATGTTATTCTTTACACACCATAAATTAATCCCCATACTGTATATCCCTCGTGAATCTCAAAAAGGAGTTGTGAAGATTAATCATTTAATTTGTGTGAACTGTTTGGAGATTGTTTTCCCCTTAGCTCTTCTAGAAGTTCAATGTGTGCCCAGCTGCACACAATAGATGTATTTTAACATATTAATTTATTGAACAACTACTATCTGTCTGGTACTATGCTGGGCAGTGTGAAGATAGAGAAAACTTTTAAAATCATCTTCGACTTCAAGGAATTTACAACCTAGCTAAGTAAACAAACCTTAATATACATGTATACTTTATATGCCCCTAGTATATGTGTGTGTGTGTGTGTGGGTGTATTATATATAATCACACCATGAACTCACATGCCTACCGGCCCAAGAGGAAAAGTTAAATAAAATACATTTCCTCGAGGGTCCCTGGTGACCCACAGACCCTGTTGCTCATCCAGGAACACATTAGTTTTAGTTCCAGTAGGCTGCTGCCTCCAAAAATAAGCACCCAGCCTTGCCAGATCCTGTTTGACTCAAGTGAAACTGGAAACCCAGGTTTTTGTTGTTTTATATATATGTAATCAACCAGTTTTCAAACATTGGCACCTAATTCAAGATTCTTATTTTTAAAACTATGTGTGCACCCACATGAACCCATCTATAGGTCACCTTAGCCAGTGAGCTAACATTGTTGGACCTCAGGTAGCAAACAAACCAACTAGATATAATGAAGCACCAAATTAAGTGTTACAAGCATATGTGGAAGAAAAACATGAGACTAGGCATCTGAGTGGAAGATGCCATAGGAAGAGCAAGCCCTGAACTGAATTTTGAAAGAAAATATTGAATCTTACTCTACAGGAAATGGTTAAAAAAAAAAAAAAAGCTGCTGACCTGTCAAGATTATGCTCTATTGTATGGAAATGATCCTAAATGATGGAGACATGACCTTAACAAAAAAATCTAGAAAATAATACAAACATTAAAGCAAACAATGAATAATTTCCAAATAAACCTCCTGGCAAACAACATTCGATATTACTAGTGGCATACATTTCCATTAATAATAATAGAAGATGATTATAAAATGAATGTCCTTGTTCCTTCAGCTTTTAAAATATAAAAAATATTGTTAATGGATTATGAGATCAAGGAGGTTATGCAGACAAGAATGATGACCCTAACATTTGCTTTTAGAACATTTTGAAATATTTGTCAAGCTGGGAATTGTGCACAGATGACATTTAAGAATTAAATATTCTTTGAAAACTCCCTCCTCCTGGACATGCCTGGCCTAAGCTTGATGGGTTTTAACAAGAAGGGACACAGACTCATTTGTGCAGTCCCACACACAGCCTTCTTGTCGGCCACTGCTACCTGGAACCAAGGAATCATTACACACGTCTCTGTTGTTTGCAGCCCTGCAGGGTCACGACACATCCTTCAGACCCCCTTTTTATTTCTTGATCGATGGAGATACAGCCACAGTGGAGTGTAAAATAATATTCATGCACCTCCGCTAAGAAAGAAAAGTCAAAAATAGAAGGAGGGAAAAAAAAGAGCCTTTTGTGGGAAGAGAGAAATTGGAACAAGATCGGTTGGATAAAAGATTGATGAAGAGGTATTCAATGCTTGCAGGGAAAAAAATTGTGAAAACAATTGATGTCAGGAAGCTTTTGATAAGACACTCAAAAATTTCATTTTAATATTTATTGCTTGTAGTGAAATTGATCGGTATCTCTGGCATGATGAGGTCATGAAAGAAGAGATGGATGCTGGCAAATTCATTATTTCTGATTCTGTTCTTTCTACTTTGATATTAGTCTATTTTCCCCCAATAAACTATCCTATTGCATACCTCCCCGCTTCTGCCATTTTTTTGGTAATGTAATTTTCCTGTCATCTTTTATAAAATACTAAGGTACCTATCCGTTGTAAGGATGGAGATAAAAATAGCTTCCGTTAGAAGAAATCACTGACTAACCAGCTAAGGATCTATATTGTAAACCATACAGAAGACAAGTCAATTTCTCTAGTGGACCTTCATCAAATGATGTCTTCTGGTGCTGGAGCAGCCTACCAGTGAGGGCTAATTAGCATGGAGATTTACTTAGTCATAAAATAATATTCTGATTTCCTCTTTTTTCATATTTATTCAATTAGGGTAGTTTAATGTACATCCTCCAATCTCATTTTATTCAAATCAAGAAAATAAACATGAAAAAATTAGAATAAATGATGCAACTTAGAGACCTTGAAAGGCCACTGGCTGAGTCTTGCATCCAAAGGACTGGATTCAAATGTCAGCCTACATCCTCATAGGCATCACCTGCTTCTAAAACTCAGATCTTTAAATCATAAAAAATGGAGGTGATGATGATACATATCCTCCTTCCTCAAAAATTTAGCAAGTCAGATCTCTATCCAGAAAATGCTTCTGGATCTATACATAGAAGGGTTGGGTCAGTCATCTTTATCTGGGTGGTCCTCTAAGTCAGCACATGGAGCTTCCTTAGATGGAACCCTGCATGTCTCTAACGATGTTGTCAACTGCACCATAGAGGAAGCTTCATCTGTATGGAAAAATGTTGCTATTGTCAAAGTTATTTTTTTTAAGATTTTATTTATTTATTCATGAGAGACACAGAGAAAGAGAGAGAGAAAGAGAGAGAGAGAGAGAGGCAGAGACACAGGCAGAGGGAGAAGCAGGCTCCATGCAGGGAGCCTGATGAGGAGCTTGATCCTGGGACCCCAGGATCAGGCCCTGGGCTGAAGGTAGCATTAAACTGCTGAGCTATCCGGGCTGCCCATGTCTAAGTTATTTCTAATGTTATCACAATACCTATTATTTTGAGAATTCTGGAGGAAGGCAAATAGAGATTATTGGAAGAAAAGGGCTAATGGCCCACCAAACCATTTCCACCCCCCCCCCCAAGTTAGGACACACCATGCATCTCAACATTTCTACCACCATCACCCTGGTCCAGCCACCAGCCTCTCAAGATTAGGCTACTGCCACCACCTCGTTTGTGGTTTCCTGCATGCCTTTGCCAATCCACTCTCCCCACAGCAGCCAGAGGAGTTGCAGTGGAATGTCTATAGACTGATAGCCATCAGTCTATAGCAAAGTCTACAGTCACTCCCCATTCCCTTTAGAAGAAAATCCAAACTCCTTACCTCTACCTGGAAGGCTGTTATGACTGGTACCCACCCACTTCCCCGACCACATCTGCACTCACCCTCCACAGCCTACACCATCCCCTTTCTCCTACCAGCCTTTGGGCTGTCCCTCACATTAGTCAATCTTATTCCTTCTGGGGCGTCGCCCATCCTTTTTTTCTGGAACATGGAGCATTTGCCACCAAGGTATCGCAAGGCTGTCTCTCCATCCTTCTCGACTTTGCTGGTCAGTGTCAGCTCCTTAGAGAGTCCTCCACTCAGCACCCTTTGCAAAGTAGCTACCTCTACCCCATCACTCTCGATCCTATTACCCTGCTTCTTTTCTTCTTTTTACTCATCACCCATGAAGTTATGCCATTTATTTATTTGGTTTCTTCCCTGACTTCCTCATTGTCATCCATTAAGACAAGAACTTACAGCTAAGAGACCTCAGTTGCCTAGAACAGTTCTCAGGCTGCAGGGAATCAGGATATGTCTTTAATTAAATATATTAATATGTGACCTGTAAAGTACTTGTTACGTAGCTGAATAATGCCTTCCCCAAGGACCTCCATGTCCTAATCCCTGAAACCTATGAATATGGGGCCTTGCCTGGAAAAGGGACTGTGAAATTGGGATTAAGGACCTTGGATGGGAAGATAATACTGGAATGCCTGAGTGGGCCCAATGTAGTCATAAGCATCTTTTTTTTTTTTTTTTTTATAAGCATCCTTTTGAGAGGATGCAGGAGACTTAGAGCCAGAGAAGCTATATGATAGCAGAAGCAGAGGTCTGAGTAATGCAAGGCCAGGAGCCAAGAGAGCAGGTGGCCTCTAGAAACTGGGAAAGACAAGGAAATGGATTCTCCACAAGAGCCACCAGAAGGAAGGCAGCCCTGCCAATACCTTGATTTCAACTTTCTGAGACTGACTTTGGAATTCTGACTTTTGGAACTGTAAGATAATCAACTTGTGGTATTTTGAGTGGCTAAGTTTGTGGTGATTTTTAAAGAATCAACAGGAAACTCTGTGGTAATGGATATATGAACATTTCATTTCTAATTTGAAGGGAAAGGTGAATACAACACAACTGACATACTTTTAGGGCCAGTGTATTTTGAGACATCCATAGAATATATTTTGGCTAAGTGTAATGTTCATATTATTGTTAATAAAAAAATAAGTATACTGTCATTAAGTTTCCAGTATTGAAAGGAAAAATTAAACCTGTCACATCAGAGAGGTTCTCTGGTAATCATCTGGCTCTTTCTATATCTTCTGACAGTTATTATCTAAAACATATGGAAATGGAAAATTGCAAATGCCATATTTTTCCAAAAGCCTTTGGCTGGAAATGAATAACAAGGACATAGATGGTAAGTCTAAATTTCATCATTGAAATGAAGATTATAAAAGAATAAGAGACTCTTAGGCCAGCAACTATGACAAGGAAAACCTTCTGCTGTACCTTAACCAACAGAAGGAGGTTGATGTATATATAATACCAGCTACTAAGTTTAAGTTAAAACTATATTTATTTGGTATCTTATTAAAAAAGATGAGTTTCA
Source organism: Canis aureus (assembly GCF_053574225.1). Taxonomy (NCBI): domain Eukaryota; kingdom Metazoa; phylum Chordata; class Mammalia; order Carnivora; family Canidae; genus Canis; species Canis aureus. Next base: position 51,328,655 of record NC_135611.1, read on the forward strand.
TTTAAGTCTCTTTGCTTAAGATTCAAGGGCATTGAACTTTCCTGTAACACTTCAAGCTTTGTTATAATAATTTGAAAGACTATTTGTAACTTTGATATTTAAAATATTTGTATAAAAGTAGATTTATTGAAACGTTGGTTGTAGAAACTGTTTACTGCAAGTTGTGAATGATGCATTACGGATAATAGCTTGTATCTGGCAATTCATGATAATGGACTTACAACAACTCCATTGATTTGGATCTAATTAAAGTTATCAGAAGGGCTATGAAGAGTGTCTTAAAACTAGCAGCACAGTTAAATGTATACCCCTTGTGAAATCTATTTTACACATGAAAATAAAAGTGACTCTAACAATGTGTAATCCTAATGTATTGAGGTAATTGTTAAAGGTAGTGCTGTTCTTAAAATTCTCCAGAGCTTATGGTGAGAAAACTGCCTATGATCTAAAATCCTTCCCAGGGAGGGGAAAGAAGCTGTGCTCTCTTCAGCAAGCTCACAGAGCACAGTTACTTGCCATATCCTCTTCAGTACATCTCCATACGTTTATTTTCTGTTCTTTGAGATTCACACAACCAAAAGTCTTGCTAATGAGTGCATGCTCGCACACAGACACACACACACAAACATTTAAACACTATGCATATATAGGCCAGTTTGTCTGTATACAAAAATTTTGCTTCAAAAATAGAAAAATGCATGCAAATGTTTAGAAATCATTGGCATTCAACCAAATGAGGACACCTCTGGGAAGGAAATTATTCAAGATCACCTCTGGGAAGGAAAACCCCTCTGTTTCTCCTCATATTACTCAAGATCACCTCAAGGAAAACCCCTCTGTTTCTCCTCATATTACTCAAGATCACCTCAAGGAAAACCCCTCTGTTTCCCCTCATATTACTCCACAGCAGCACCAGGTTCAACCGTAAAAGTTTTCCCTTTATCTTAGCCCTCAGCCTGTGGCTCATCATGAGCCTTGGAATCCTTGTTATTTAACTTTTCTTTGACCTGTTCTTTCCATTCGACTCGCCGGCCCATGTTCCCTCCCCAATTTTTATTCTTCGGCTTTTGTCCTTGTTGACCTCATTGTAACTGCCTTGTGTCATTTCTCCAATCTGTCAAGAGCATTTGGAATTCCGATCCCATCCCCCAGGTTTTGCTACCCCATTTGACTTTATGACATTCTGATGCAAGGTGAGCATGTACCTATTCAATCATCCCAGTCACTGATGGAGATGTTTACCAGTCCTGGGCACAGGCTGACCCTGGCGCCACATCACCTGTGTCTGCCAAGCTAATGGCATGCCATTATTAATTACTCCTTAGGAGAAGTGTAGAGGATGACGGGGATACCATACCTCTAACAGTCCCAAGTGGAGAAGCACCTCTCTCATGAGCTTCTGTGAGGTTCACTTACATGACTGGTTTCTGATCTATTAGAGGCCATAGAGTCTTTGAGTAATAGATAAAAGCTATAGACTCTCTTTCCCCAAAGATGTACATGCACATGTACCATAACATTTTGCATATAATTTTAGAGGATTAAAGGACTTCCTTTGAAGTATCTGTGGAGCACCTAGAGATCTAGAGCATTCGGATATCTTCAAATACTGCAGCATATACACTATCTTGGAAATTAATGTATGTTTAATGTTATGTTAGTAGCTGCTAGAAGAAATTATAATTTAAAGGTCAATCTTCAATATGGAGGATACCACAAATACACCTTAAATTTTTCTTGATTAAATTATAACATCAGAAAAAAGAAAGAATTTTTCATGTGTTTAAATGAAAATGATTTTTTTCCTGCTGAAATAAGGTGAAATCAACTTTTCTAATTGTGGTAAAATACACATAATATAAATTTGATCATCTTAACCATTTTTAAGTATGCAGTTCAGTAGTTTAAGCATATTAACTTTGTTGTGCAACCAGTCTCCAGAACCTTTTCGTCTTGCAAAACTGAAACTATATGCAGATTAAAGAACAACTCTCCATTTCCCCCTCACTCCAGTCCCTTACAACCACCATTCTCTTTTCTTTCTATGATTTTGTCTAATCTACACACCTCACATAACTGGAATCATACAGTGTTTGTCTCATTTTGTCTGACTTATTTCATTTAGCATAATGACATCAAGGTTCATTCTTATAGTAGTATTTGTTAAAATTTCCATTCTTTTTTAGGGCTGAATAATAATACTCCATTGTGTGTATATATTTATATATTATATACACGCCCCACATTTTGTATATCCATTCATCCTTCAGTGGACACTTGGGTTGTTTCCACCTTTTGGCTTCCGTGAAAAATGCTGCTATAAACATAGGTGTGCAAAATAAAGTTTTTAATAAAGAAATCTTACTGCTTATGTCAAAGCTATTGCACTTAATATTTTCAGATTTAAGGTTTTTTTAAATGCTTATCATTTTTATTGCTATAGGTAACAGACATGTAGAAAAGTATATGAAATAACTCAATGGATTATGAAAAAGTGAAGTCATGCAACCATCAACCAAATCAAGAAATAAAAAAGGTCCTGTGCAGAACTTACTTTCTACTACATGCCAGATATTTCTCATACAAAGTTTATTTGGTCTCCCCAACAGTGCTTTCAAGAACATATTATTATCTCTATATTCTAAGTCGAATAAAGGGGAGATTAGAGAATGTTGTACAATGTCACATAACAAGGGACAGAATTGGGTGGGAATCTAAAGAGAAGCTTTTCTCCCCCATACCTCCACATCTGATTAGACTAGGAAAAGGCCAGTTGACTCAATTAAACTCATCAACTGTATTAAAAATTACCAGAAGCATATATCTTACTGATATTTGCTTAACGGCCACATTGTCTATCCTTTTGATATTCTTCACAGTAACCCAGTATTCTAATTTTGCCCTCCAGAGTTAAATAGATACATTAACATTTCTATAGGAGAGTTCCTAAATGTGAATACTTATTCCAGGATTTCTTCCAAGATTCCCTCACTGAAATAGGGTCTCCAGACTAACTGCCTTCCTGATAGTCCTCTTCTGGCCACCTTCTAGTTTCTCAATGAACTCTGTACTGTTTGGTCTAGAACTAACATTGTATTTTAGACATTCCCTATCCAGCCCAATGACCATTCATTCATTCATTCATTCAACAAATATTTAGAGCTTTCCATGTGTTAGGAGCTGCTCCATACTACACCACCTCAGACAAATGATTAATGCAGAGAAGATTACAGACACATTTTCATAGTCTTACCACTCTGTTGTCTCATATTGACATTGGGATCAACTAAAACCCCAAGTGTCTTTCACATGAACCACTGGCAAGTAGGGTCTTCATCATTCTACATTTACGTAATGGTTTTTGTGAAACCAAATTTGGATGCTACCTTCACCGTAGATTCCACATTTTACTGGAGTAATCTTTTAAAATTGGTATTTGGGTTTATCAACAGATTCCGAGATAAAAAAAAATTGTAGGACTTAAAAGTTAGAATTTTATCTACTTGAGAAAACAAATCCTGCCCTCTTTTATATACCTCTCTTTGCTGAAAAACAAATAAATAAAATATTTTATTTCTTTCAAGATGTTTTACACCTTACAATCATTATCACTTCTGCTTTACAAAACACAGTACACTGACACCAGGAGTAATTAAAATGCTAGTAGAAACTAAATGTTTCTTTAAACTGAAATCTTTTCTTTCCTATGTGCTAAAAATGGTAATTTATCTGACTTCATCACAATTTTTCAAAACAAGAAAGTAGTTCTTGAAGTAGCTTAATTTACTTAGAAAACACCTGAACAGTAAATGGGAACTTTTTTTCTTCCACTAATTGAACAAATACAAATAATGATTCAGAAAGTTGAAAGTGGTAAAGTAGCTAAGACAAATTATTATAATCATGACTTAAGGGAAAGTACAAATAACCTACAACCAATACAACCAATTGCATCAAGAGTTGGGTTGTCAGATACGGGTACTAAAAATACAAAGAACTCGGTTAAATTTGAACATTGTATTTCATTTCATTTCATTTATAATTCAACTATAACTGCTGTCCATTTATCTGGCAACCAGTATGCAATGACTTTGGACATGGCAATTATTAATTAACAAAGACATTAATCAGAATTATTTTTTCTACCAGAATTTATTACCTGAAAAAAAGGTAACTAATGTAACTTAATATTTGAGTTTTGCAAATTTGGAAGTCAGAGGTTTTTGTTTTTCTTTGTTTCATTTGTTTCTTTGAAATTGCTTTAAAATAGAAGGGACATAAAAAGAGCTCAGAGATGCCAGATGTTATTTTTACTATATCCAGTCATTTCTTAAAATTATATAGATAGAAAAAGGTCACATAGTGGATGTATATATACACACACATACATACATACATTTTGCTTATCCATTCATGGGCATTTGGGTTGTTCCACCTTTTGGCTACTGAGAATAATGATGCTATATGAACATGGGTGTGCAAGTATTTGTTCAAGTGTCTGCTTTCAATTCTTTTGAGTTTATAGCTGGAGGTGGAATGCTAGATCATATAATATTCTATGTTTAAGTTTTTGAGAAACCACCATACTGTGTTTTCCACAGTGGCCACATCATTTTTCAAACCCATCAGCAATACATAAGAGTTCCAGTTTCTCAACATCCTCAGCAACCTGTTATTTCCTATTTTCTGTTTTGTTTTGTTCTGTTTTTGGTAATTGCCATCCTAATGGATGTGAAATGGTATTTCACAGAAGTTTTGAGTTGCATTTCCCTAATGTTTAGTGATGTTGGAGTATCTTTTTATAAAAGTGCTTATTGGTCTGGCTATGAAGATATGAAAGTTAAATATTATAAACATAGCAACAATTTCAACAGGCCAAAGAAATATTTGTGAAGGCAAAAACTAATAAAAAAGGGATGCCTGGGTAGTTCAGTTGGTCACTTACTCTTAGTTTCAGTTCAGTTCATGATCTCATGGTCCTGAGATCAAGCCTGGTGTCAGGCTCCACACTCAGTGAGGAGTCTACTTTAGATTCTCTCTCTCTTTCTCCCTCTGCCCCTTCCCCCAAACTCTCTCTCTCAAATAAATGTCTTTTAAAAAATAATAAAATAATTCAAATAGGTGACTTTCTAATGACACTCATCACCATGGTATGTTTAGTAGTGGATGAAACTGGAGGGTATTATGTTGAGTGAAATAAGTCAATCGGAGAAGGACAAACATTATATGGTCTCATTCATTTGGGGAATATAAATAATAGTGAAAGGGAATAGAGGGGAAGGGAGAAGAAATGGGTAGGAAATATCAGAAAGGGAGACAGAACATGAGAGACTCCTAACTCTGGGAAACGAACTAGGGGTGATGGAAGGGGAGGAGGGCGGGGGATGGGGGTGACTGGTTGGCGGGCACTTAGGGGGGCACTTGACAGGATGAGCACTGGGTGTTATTCTGTATGTTGGCAAATTGAACACCAATAAAAAATAAATTTATTATTAAAAAAAGTAGTGAAAAGTTGAAAAAGAAACTTTAAAATCCCAATACAGAGGAATTGCTCAAGTATGTCACAAAGCACTGATACTACGAAGTACTAGATAAAAGGAAAATAAATCTCACTTTCAGTGGGTATTTAACAACATGGGAAACTAACAGAATGCTACAGGATAAGAGTGTGAAAGACTTGAAAGAGATACATCAAAATGTTTATTGTGATTATTTTTAAGATTTCATGAATAAGGTTTGTTTTATTCTTTACATATTCTTCATCATGGTACTTAATAAATACTCGTCAACTAAACACTGAATTTTAGTTTTTTTTTAACATTGTTCGCTTAAATAATAAAAAATAATAATACATTTAGTTTAGAGTTAAACTTTTAGTAAAGTGTTTTTAAATTCTGGCTATATATGAGAATCACTCAAGGAGCTGTAAATACTGTAAATACTGTATTATAAAATACTATAAATAACTAGTACTTCTCCAGATCAACTATCTCAGAAATTTAGGGTGGAGCCCAGGTGTCTGTGATATTAATTCACCATAAGAATTGAGAACAACTATCACGGAAAATATTCATGAATTAGTCTATCTTGGAAGTGGATCCTCTGGCTTTGGTTGCCCCAGATGATCAAAGATGAACCATCCAGCTGAATCTAAATCCCTAAAGTCACAAAATCAAGAGTAAAATAACTTGTTTTAATGCTCTAAGTTTTGAGGTTATTACTTAAGCAACAATAATTAAATCACTTAATATCTTTTCCAATAAGAATGCACCAGGAACTATGCAAATTCATAACATTCATTACCTCTTTAACTTCCATAATAATCCAGTAAGGAAAATGCATTATCCCAAATGAAAACAGGCTAGGAATAGTTTAAAAAGTTGCTCTTGTAGAGCCCAATCCAAGTCATTAGTATATTAACGATTACCTAATATGAAGTAGAATAAATTCAGGTAGACAATTATGTGGTAATATAAATACACAATCATTCGCCTTCATTAGCATGGTTCTTTCTCAACTAATTTAAACACTCAGGATTTACACTGTCAGTTACTCTAAGTAGGTTATAGATTAGTTTCAATTTCTGGTGATTTTCATTTTCATAAAAAGAAATAGATTCATTTACCCATAAAATACTTTATTATACCCTCAAATTTTGATTTTATTTATTTTAGCCTTACTTGGTTTATGAGTCAATCACCAAATAAATACAAAAAACATAAATAAGAAGAGACTATCCCATGAAGGCTGGCCACTGGGAAAAGTAGAATAGGAAACTGTTGGAATTCAAAAGGATAAGCATAATTTTGTTAGTCCCAAAACTCCAGCACTCTCTAGCCCTACGGCTTTTCGTGTGTCACTTAATCTCTCTGATGGCTGATCTTCTCATTCATAAAATGTATATTCTGGGAACTAATTGAGTTAATCATTATAACAGGCTCATCATAATGATTGATATATATCAGTAGATATTCAATAAATACTAACTTTTCCATTCTATATTATAAGAAACTGGCTTATATTGGAGACTCTTAAGGGATAGTGGTATATGAGGGCAAATGGATTCATTCATGAAAAATTATGACAACTTTCACATTATAAGACATATATATGAAGCAACTAGTTTTTGTTTTGAAATAAATACAAACTATTCTCATATAAAGTAATATAAAAGTAAATAAAAACTGCATTTCTGCTAAATCGACTATCATAATTAAAATACCAATGGCATAGAAGCAATACTTAGAGAAATAAAACATATGCTCTCCTATGACCAGCAATCCTAATAGTAACTATGTATCACAGAAATTGATCAATAGCACAGAGTAGAGAACCCCACATGTAAGGGCAATAGGTTGCAGATAAAAGTGAAAAGGCAATTCAGTGGAGAAAAAGTCTTTCCCATAAATGGTGTTGGAACAATCAAGCATCTATATGCAAACAAAAGAACACCAATCAAGCTTTGATACATACCAAGTATGATGTACAAAAATTAATTCAAAAAGAATCATAGACGTCCATGTAGTACACAAAATAATAAAATATTTAAAGAAAACATAGGAAAAATTTTTGTACCTTACAGATAAATAGTCCTGAGATATGACACCAAAAGTATTACCTATTTAAAAGAAAACTTCCAAATTGTATCTAATAAAAAAAATTTAAAATTTTCTCTTTGAAAGATACTATCAGGAGAATGAAAAGATAAAACAAACCAGTATCTGTAATGATAAAAAAAGAAACTTCCATATCTGATTAAAGAAAAATCCTTTCATCTAGAGCAAAAAATTCTAAAAAAAATCAATAATAAAAATACAAACACCAAAACCAATGTGTGCAAAACACTTCAAAAGACAGTTCACCAAATATGTATGGATGGCAAATAGGTACATAAAAAGATAGACACCATCAGTAGCCATTAAAAATGCAAATCAACACCTAAGACACCACTACACACCTATTAGAATTGCTAAAAATGAAAGACTAACCATACTGAGAGTTGGCCAGGATGTAAGATGGTAAACAGTTTAGCACTTCTAGGTATTACCCAAAAGAAATGAAACTATATTCTGAACTATTAGAAAGCTGATTAATACATTCCTAAATAATTTATGAGTAAAAGGAGAAATCAAAAGGGAAATTCTGAAGTGAATGAAAATGAAGACAATCTATATCAAAATTTATAGGATGCAGCTAAAGCTGAAGTTTATATATGACTAAACACCTATATAGAAAAAAAAATGAGACATTTTCTATATAGGTGTTTAGCTTGCTCTTTGAGAAGATTAGTAAATTTACACACCTTATAAGACTTATTAGGAAAAAAGAGAAGATACAAATCATCAATAGCAAGAACAAGAGATGTTGTGGCATCACAATAGATTCTACATATATTAAAAATACAACAGAATGTTATGAAGAACTTTACCCTGATAAATTTGGCAACTTAGATAAAATCGACAAATTCCTTGAAAGGCAAAGAAAAACTACTAAATCTCAAGCAATAAAAATAGAAACCTGAATAGTCATCTGTCCATTATAGAAACTAAATTTGCCAAACTGATTCCATCACTCTAGAAAACAGTATGGAAGTTCCTCAAAATGTTAAAAATAGAACTATCCTATGACCCAGCAATTGCATTACCAGGTATTTATCCAAAAGATACAAAAACAGTATTTCGAAGGAGCACATGCACCCTTATGTTTACAGCAGTAATGTCCACAATAGTCAAAATATGGAAAAAGCCAGATATCCATCGATGGATAAATGGATGTAAAAGACGTGATATATATACACGATGGAATATCACTCAGCCATCAAAAAGAATGAAATCTTGCCATTTGCAATGACATGAATGGAACTAGAGTGTATTCTGCTAAGTGAAATATGTCAGTCAGAGAATGACAAGGACCATATGATTTCACTCATAGGTGGAATATAAGAAATAATACATATGAATATAGGGGAAAAGAAGGGAAAACAAAATAAGATAAAAACAGAGAGGGAGACAAACCACAAGAGACTCTTAACTATAAGGAACAAACTGAGGGTTGCTAGAGGGGGAGGCAGGTAGGAGGATGGTGCAATTGGGTTATGGGCATCAAGAAGGATGCATGCTACAATGAGCAGTGGGTGTTATATGCAACTGATGATTCACTACATTCTAACCCTGTAATTAATAATACACTATATGTCAAATAACTTGAATTTAAATAAAACCTTAAAAAACACCTCAATTTGTAGTAAAAACTTCACACAAAGAAAACTCCAGGCTCAGATTCTTTCAGTGGTAATTCAAACATTTAAGGAAGAATTCATACCAATTTTACACAAATTTGGGGGAAATATGAAGACAAGGAAGTATTTTGCAATTCATTATTTCCAGCCAATATTACTTAGATGCAAAAGCAATACAAAGATATTATAAGAAAACCAATTAATGTGAATTCACTCTATTTATAGATGGAAAAAAGAAACTACATGATCACCTCAATAGATTTAAAATAAAGCATTTGATGAAACCCAATACCCATTCCTCATAAAATCTCACAGCAAGTTAGGAATAGAAAACTTTCTCAACTTGGTAAAGAGCATCGATGAAAATCTACAGCTAACATCATACAAACTTCATACAATTAATGATGAAAGACTGAACACTTCCAAGATCAAAGCCATTATCAGTTTTATCATTGCAACCAGCATTAAACTGGAGGCTATGCCCAGTGCAATAAGGCGAGAAAAAATAATAACAAAAGGCATGAAAATTAGGGGAAAAAGTAAAACTTTCATTCCCAAAGTCAAGATTGCCTCCATAAAAATTCCTATAGAATCAACAAAAAAGCTGCTAAAATTAAGTGACTTTATCAAGAATTCAGATTACAAAGTCAAGATATAAAGTATCTAAAATTGAAAGAACACCATTTACAAGAGAATCAAAAATATAAAATACTCCAGAACAAATTTGACATTTTATAAGAACCATTGCCAAGTGAAACTAGAGAAGATCTAAATAAATGAAGTGATATCATATTCTAGAATTGGATAGTTCAAGATTGTTAAAATGTCAGTACTTCCCCAAGGTAATCTGTAGATTCCCAATCAAAATCCTAAAGGATTTGGAAGAAAATGATGTGCTAATTCTAAAATTCACATGGAAAAGCTGAAGACCTAGAATAATCAAAAATACTTTGAAAATGTACAACAAAATTGAAGAAGAAGCACTATCTGTTTCAAGTCTTATTATAAAGCTATAGTAAAGTTATAACACCTATTATGGTATTAGCATCAACATATAAAAATATATCAATGAAACACAAAGATAGTAAAATTACACATATATGGACAATTGATTCTTGGTGAAGCCTGAAAGGCAATTCAATAGATAAAGGGTAGTCTTTAAACAAATAGTGCTGGAACAACTGGATATTCATTGCAAAAATTTGAACTTTGAGCAGTATCTTTTACTACATATTTAAAAAAAAAACAAAAAAACAAAAACAACGTGTGATGTGCCTATATGAAAACACCTAAAGCTGGAAATATACCTTTTTATCTTAAATAGTTATTATTTATTTATTTATTTATTTATTTATTTATTTATTTAAGAGAGAGAGAGTGAGCTCATGCATGTGCATGTTGGGGGCAGGGCAGTGGGAGAGGGAGAAAAAATGTCAAACAGCCTCAGCACTATGCACAGAACCTGACACAGGTTCTATCTCACCCCACTGAGATCTGACCTGAGGCCAAACCAAGAGTGATGCTTAACTGACTGAGCTACCCAGCCACCCTTGGAAAAAATACTTTAAAAAAATATAGAGAAAAAATTCTGTATGATCTTGGTTTAGGCAAATAGTTCTAAGAACTATTCAAAGTAAGATCAGTAAAAGAATAAATTGATAACTTAGACTTCATCAGAGTGAAAAGCTTCTGTTCCTTGAAAGACACAATGGTGGGCAGCCCGGGTGGCTCAGCGGTTTAGCATCACCTTCAGCCCGGGGCCTGATCCTGGAGACCCAGAATTGAGTCCCATGTCCCTGCATGGAGCCTGCTTCTCCCTCTGCCTGTGTCTCTGTCTCTGTCTCTGTCTCTCTCTCTCTCTGTCTCTAATGAATAAATAAAAATATAATCTTAAAAAAAGACACAATGGAATGAAAAAACAAGCCAAATATTGGGAGAATGTCTTCACACAGGATATATGTGATGTATGGTATGCATACAGAATATATAAGAACTCTCAAATCTCAGTAAGACAACGAACAACCTAACTAAAATTACTGAGCAAAAGATTTCAACAAATACTTCATCAAAGATACATGGGTGGCAAATCAGTACATGAAAAGATGCTCAACATCATTAGTCACTAGGGAAATGCAAATTAAAACCACAATAAGATACTTCTTCAAACCTATTAGAGTGGTTAAAATAAAAGAAAAAAAACTAATTATAGTAAATACAAGGATGTGGAGTAACTATAACCCTAAACTGGAATACTATATTTTGGAAATATAAAATAACAACCATTTTGGAAAAGGGCTTGGCAATTTTTAAAAACTAAAACCTACACCTGTCAAACGATTCAGCTAATTTACTCCTAAAAGGAAAGCATACATGTATTCAATGATTTATTCACAAATATTCATAGTAGCTTTATTTATAATACTGAAATAGCTTAAAAATTGATTAAAAACAAAAGTCCATTAACAGGTGAATAGGTAAACCAGTTGTAGCTAATACACACAATAGAACACACTCTGCAAAAAGGAATGATGCACTAACAACATGAATGAACTTCAAAATAACTGTGCTTAATAAGCCAGACGAAGGAGTCCATACCATGTGGTTACATTTACATAGAATTCTAGAAAAGGCAAACTAATCTAGAGTGACAGAAACAGATCAGCAGTTGCCTGGGGATGGGAGGAGAGGCGGGAGGAAGGAAGAAGCTGCAAAGGACACAAGCGGCTTCCAGGAGTGATTATTTGTTCACAACTTTGCCTGTGGTGATGGTTTCCTGGAAATATAATATGCTAAAACTTAAAAGTGTGTGTATTCTAGATATGTGCACTTGATTGGTGTCAGTTACACCTCAATAAATCTAAAAAAGAAAAAACCCAGAAAATATTTTTTAACCATTTTCTTTAATGGATAAGGCATATATAATAAAATGAAGGCTGATAGGAAGAGCATAGAAATCTTATCAATATCAACAAGGCTTTGTAAATTGCACGAGGAGTCCACAGGTGTTTGGTTAATTCTGCTTTACAAATACATATACATTAGAAACGTTCTTAAGCATAAAATAATAAGTATAAAAATTATAGATCCTAGTATACAATTAATGCAGTCAACATTTTACAATGGTGTGCATATGTGTATGTGTGAGATTGTAGATCTGGGATGAAGAGAAAAAGACAAAAGAAAAAACCTTGCATAAACCAATTATTATATTGTGCTGTGAACTAGTAAGTCTGATTAATTCAACTCTTTGCATCTGATATAAAACAAACAAAATCACTACTGGCTTTTAAATCCACTGGGTTATTTCTCAGTAATTTAATTTTATAAACAAAATAAGCATGCAAATCTAAGCAGACCTGGGATATTTCATTTTGGAAAAAAAGTATCCATATCTACATAAGGAGTAACGTTATTTTTAAATTAAATGACTGATTTCAAAAGGAAGTTTTGTTTTTAGTAACTTGATTAGTGACAGCTAAAGGACCCGTTAGCTGCAGAGCTCACGCCATGGCCGCTGAAAGGGCGGACACTCTCCATCTAAGCTTCCTCAATGTAAAGAGATCCAGAAAAACAGCTTTTTTTCCTCTAACACTCTGTTTGGCTGGTTAACACAAGTTATTGATCCTGGGATTTAGGGTCGCCAAATACTTCCTTAATTAAGAGCTCCAGATTATTGACTATCCCCATTCCCCCTGGGCCTCTTAGTCCTACGTGAGATTAGAAACCCTCTGTACCATTTCTCAGCTCATCTCAAGGGAAACACCTCAATTTACTATAAAAACAGCAATGGCTCACTCGTGACTTCATCTTAGTGGGTCAGGAACCCTGCTCCCTACATCTCTTCTATGTTCCCAGGGCCAAGCAATACCTGCAGCAGGATTTCACGGCCACTGTGTAACCCCTGTGTGACCACGGGATGCTCCTGGTGACACCCATGACTGAGCTGAGCACAATCCTGCAACTGCCCTGTAAGGTCAGTCCGACAAGCCAGCCAGCCTGAAACACTGTTTTGAGTTTTCCAAATTTTGTATTCATTCTAGACACCTGTAAATGTTAGCAGCTATTTTTAAAGTACATAAGGATGTTTTGAGAAAAAAAAAAAAACATGTAGGTATTATTGCTTATTTATTTCAACAATTAATTACTTTGAAAGTTATTCTATATTCTTCAGCTATTCAAAATTGACCTTATGACATTTTTATTTTTTAAAAGATTTTATTTATTTATTTGAGAGACAGAGGTTGGAGGGAAGAGCAGAAGAGGGACTCTGCGTTGAACATGAAGCCAGCCCCCTATTTGAGGCTCAATCCCATGACCCTGAGATCATGACCTGAGCTAAAACCAAGAGTCGGATGCTCAACCGACTGAGACACCCAGGTGCCCCAAACTTATGACATTTCTAAAGATCGTTGGTTTACTTTAGGGGAAGAGTCACATTTGAAAAGAATATGCCAAATTCAATCTGTACAAAATTTTAAATTACATTAAACTGTACGATTCTAAATTGATTGAAAACCTTATTATCAGAGAACCTAAAATGTGAAGATCTTTTCAGACATCCACAGCAATAAAATGAACATCCACATATAAACCAGTGATGTCTACTAGTGACTGTACAAAGCGATAGCTGTCCAGAGCTCAGTGAAACGCAAGCCATCAAATCAGACACTGCTGACAGTAGGAAGTTGGCAGGATGAATAATTTGTAAGGTCCAAAGCATAGTAGCACATTCAAATCCCCTGAATAAAACTTAATAGGTAGTAGATAGGGCTGCGAAGCAATGCTTACATCATTTGATTTGCCGTATTGTTACAAGTTATGCCAAAGACTCAGAAGACAATGGAAATACGTCAATCATAATGCAGAAAGATTTTTTTTTAAAACAACAATATTCAAATGTTCCCAGGGATTATGAGTCAGATAAAATTAGGTTGTGCAGTATTTTTATGTAATGTTTTGTGTGATACATTTACCTAAAGGCTTATCCTAAAGCAGTATGTTTCTGCTTTTATCAATTGCCTGAGGATGAAAACGTATCAATGATTTTAGAAATTTTAAACCTCTTTAATATTTGCATGATATTAGATGAGCTATAATCACATATAAAACTACCTCCTAGAAAGCTTTTGAGAATTGCTTTTGCCTGCGGACTCTGGCACTCACACTTCCAGAGATTAGAAATATATTCCATTAAAAAGAGTTTTCCTTTTGCCCATAGAAATCAAACAAGCTTTGTTAAACTGTGAGGCAGAAAAGGAACTATTATAAATCGGTTATAACCTCCTTCATTGATTAAGTTAACTTATCATAAATTAGAAAACAATCTCAGAAATGAAAAAGCCACATGGCCACGTGGTTGTCACAACATTAATATACTAAATTGAGGGAGAAAATCACATTTCCATAGATTGAAACCGGTTTCCATGCAATGCTCAATGATTGGGTTTTCTGACTTGACTGGCTTCCATGAAGACAGTGGCTGGCTATGAAAATAAACTCATGTAAAGAGAGCATGGTCAAAAAACGCTTAACCACACAGTTTTTTTTTTACCTTTTTTAGACTGATTTTACGTTAACATTTTCCTCTAAATTCATCCCATTATTACACATTTTTCTTACATTCCTCTTAGGTAAAATATTATTTCCTTGCTATAAATAATCTTTCTATAGTTAAAGTACTCTACTATTTCATGATCTAACAAAAACAGAATTTAAATTATAGCCATGTACTATGAAATGGTGCCCTGCCATTCTAACCTTTCTATGCTTTGTTTCCTTCTTTTTCAATATGGAAAATAAGGGCCATTTGTATGCTGAATATTGATCAGAAGAGAAAAATATATGAGGTATGAGTTTTACCCTGACTAGTGACTTTACATTTGCTCAGTAACAGTTACCACATCAATCACTTAATCCTGCAATATAAGTTCTTTTTTTCATAAGAAAAGTATTGTTTTTTGTTTGTTATGTTTTTTAAGAAGAATGAGTAATTGGATTTTCTTCAGAGTTCACAAAACCCAAGAAAGAAGATATACTGAAAACTGCTTGCTTAAAAATGTCAAGGCTTTGATAGTGGTTTCCTTGATGGCTTTAATGTTTTGGTAAACTCTGAGTGTGGAGTGCCTGGGTGGCTCAGTTGGTTAAGTGTCTGCCTTTGGCTGTCAATTCCAGATATGCTTGTTTAGATTAACAGGACTTCAGACACCTGGGTGGCTCAGCGGTTGAGCATCTGCCTTCCACTCAGGGCATCATCCCAGGGTCCTAGAATCCAGTCCTGCATCAGGCTCCCCACAGGGAGCCTGCTTCTCCCTCTGCCTATGTCTCTGCCTCTCACTCTCTCTGTCATGAATAAATAAAATTAAAAAAAAAAAAAAGAAATAGCTCATTCTGTCAAGAATCTCCCAGTCTAGAGAAGAAAAGAGCCTAGCAAATAAAGGACTTGGCATATGTACAAGTGCTGAGCCAGCAGCAGAAACACAGGAATAAATGAATGAGTGGGGACACTGTGATAGCTCCTCTTAGAAGAAACAGAGCCTAGGAAAAGCTTCACAGAGAGGTGACAGTTGAAGTTGGCCTTGAGGAATGAGAAGACTGTGTCCATTGGAAGAGGAAGGAGGAATTAGCACAGTGGAAGGTGGAGGTATACCCCAAGCACAGAAAACAGCACGGTCAGAGGCACAGACCAGGAACTCGTCCAGTCCACCTGCCCCATGAGCACAAGTTGTGTCATGGGAGCTCCACTCCCTTGACAAGGGTGTTGTTTTTTCTCTTCCACTTAATTATTATCCAGCCTCTTATCCATAACAAATTACATTGTTAACAGGTGGTAGGACCAAGACAATTAAAAGGCCTTGGTGAAAAAGGCCAATATTTGGTAAAATGCTTTCTCTGTCAATATATATGTGTGTGGCGGGGAGACACCTGGGTGGCTCAATGGTTGAGCATCTTCCTTCAGCTCAGGGCATGATCCCAGAGTCCAGGGATTAAATCCTACATCAGGCTCCCCATGAGGAGTCTGCTTCTCCCTCTGCCTCTCTCTCTCTCTCTGTATCTCTCACGAATAAATAAAGTCTTTAAAAATATGTGTGTGTGTGTGTGTGTGTGTGTGTGAGAGAGAGAGAGAGAGAGAGAGAGAGAGACCATGTAAAAATCTGCCATTGTTTAATTCCTAAGTATGGAGGCTAACTCCTTTGTTATTGTCAAAATAACTAAGTGATTGCACAGACACAACCAAAAATAATGTGCTGGTTTTCCTAACGGTAAAATAACTCCAGCCTATATAAAGGTAATGTGGGAGTGAAAATAGGGGAGGGGCTGGAATAGGGTGACCACAGCTGGCCTTTGCCAAGGCCCAAAAGAGAAGACCTAGGTGTGAGCCTCAGGTACTTACTCAAAAAAACAGCTGAAATGGGAGGCGGTAGTTCTGATAGCTACTGGGCATATGCGTTTTAAGAGCTCCAATTTATGGCCTCAAACTTTTCCATAAGTATGTCTTCTTTTAAGATTACAGGAACCAAAGGAAAGGTATAAAATATAATTGACACCAATATGACCCTACCCTGGTAGAAGGGACTCTGACTGCTGAGCATCAGCCCTGACCCTGGTGATGCTTTTTATCTCCCAAGGTGATTTTAAATATTTATATTAAATTAATTTTATATATTAAATATGTCTTTATCTACTATTGTTTTATTTTTTAAGAGAATATAAGGAGAAGAAACAAACTTTTGCTCTAGGTCCTTCTCAATAGTTGACAGATCATTAGAGTAACAGGGTCTCTAAAATTCAAAGGAATCAGGGGCATCTGATGGCTCAGTTCTTTAAGATTCTGATGCTTAATTTCAGCGCAGGTCATGATCTCAGAGCTGTGAGATCAAATCCCACGTGGGGCTGTGCACTGAGCAGGGAAACTGCTTCAAGATTTTCTCTCTCCCTCTGCCCCTCCTCCGTGCATGCACGCTCTCTAAAACTCAATCAATCAATCAATCAAAGGAATAAAAAAACACTACGATGAAAAATTCAATGACTCTCTGTATTTTACATATTCTTTGGCACAATAAGATAAATCCCCTAAAGTAATTTAAATGTAATTTTAAGACTTGAGAATCTATATCAGTATAGCCAAGATAACATATGTAAAGTCACTGAATCAGAGATAATAATAGTTGGAGAAGCCCTCAAAAGCTATCTTGTCTACCTAATCAGATGCAGGAATCTTTTCTCAGCAGTTAGGCCAAGTAGACAACCAATTCCCTCTTAAACCCTTCCAATGGCAGGAACTTTACCATCTTATAACATAATCCATCCCACGGTTGAATAGTTCTGGCCCTTACAAAGGAAATCTCCATCTTCATAGCTTCCATTCTTCAATCCAAACTCCATCCCCTGGAGTCTCAAGAACAAGTCAGCTGTTTAAAAATTCATGTGTCTTCCCATATTTTAAGTATTTATCATACCCCTCTATAATTCTTTTTTCCAGACTCTATGATCATATTTTCATGTGATGTGGTATCCATCTAGGCCTTCTCCTCCACTCTTTCTTTGGAAGTGGTATAGTATGTATGATAAAGTCCTTTGAAATTGTACAGATTTGAATGGGCATTGACAATGGAAGCTAATTTTATTTATTAACATTTTTCCTATACCTAAAAAATGGCTTTCTCTTATTTTATATTGGTGTAATAGCTTTTTACAAAATAAAGGAAAAACAAAGAAACAATGGCTTTGAATGATACACTGGAACAGATGGATTTAACAGATGTATTCAGAACATTCCATCCTAAAACAGCAGAATACACATTCTTTTCAAGTGCACACAGAACACTCTCCAGAATAGCTCACATATTAGGACACAAAACAAGCCTCAATACACTCAAGAAGATCGATAATACCATGCATCGTTTCTGACCACAACACTATAAAACAAGAAGGCAACTACAATAAAAAACTTTGGCAAGACCACCAATACATGCAGCACTTGTGTTTAACTAACATGCTATCAAACACTGAATGGGTCAACCAGGAAACAAAAGAAGAAAGAAAAAAGATACATGAAAACAAATGAAAATGAAAATACAGTGTCCTAAAAACTTTGGGATACAGCAAAGTGATTCAAAGAGGGAAGTTTACATCAATACAGGCCTATCTCAAGAAGAAAAATCTCAAAAACCCAACCTAATTTTACACCTAAAAAAAGTTTAAAAAAAAGAACAAAAAAGAGAACCTAAAACTAGGAGAAGGAAGGAAATAATAAAGATTAGAGCAGAAATAAATGAAATAGAAACTAAGAAAACAATATAAGAGATCAATGAAACCAGAAGCTGGTTCTTTGCATAAATCAATAAAATTGATAAACCTCTACACAGGTTTATCAAGAAAAAAATAAAATCGCAAATGTGAGAGGAGAAATAACAGCCAACACCATAGAAATACAAACAAGCATAAGAGAATTTTATAAAATATTAGATGCCAAAAAAAATTGGACAATACAGAAGAAATGGATAAATTCCTAGAAACATATAAACTAAAACAGGAAGAAACAGAAAATTAGAACAGATCAATAGCCAGCAAAGAAATTGATTAGGAATCAAAAAACATCCAACAAACAAAAATCCATAACTGGATGGCTTCACAGAGGAGTTCTACCAAACACTTAAAAAAGGGTTAATACCTATTCTTCTCAAACTATTCCAAAAAATAAAAGAGGGAGGAAAACTACCAAAATCATTCTATGAGGCCAGCATTACACTGATACAAAACCAGATAAAGAGGAGTGTCTGGGTGGCACAGTTGGTCTGACTCTTGATTTTGGTTCAGGCTATTATCTCGGGTCATGAGATCAAGCCCTGCATGGGGCTCTGCACTCAGTGTGAAGAGTGCTTGAGATTCTCTCTCCCTCTCCTTCTGCCTCTCCTGCCCATGCTCTTGTGCTCTCTCTTTCTCCCTAAAATAAATAAATCTTTAAAAAACAACAAAGGTACCCCTAAAAAAGAGAACTACAGTTCAATATCCCTGATGAATATAGTTGCAAACATCTTCAAGAAAATGTTAGCAAACCAAATTCAGTAATACATTAAAAAAAAAATCAATCTCCATGATGAAGTGATTTATTCCTGGGTTGCAACGGTAGTTCGATATTCATAAATCAATCAACATGACATATCACACCAATAAGAGAAAGGATAAGAACTATATGAACATTTCAATAGATTCAGAAAAGTATTTGACAAAGTACATCTGCTCATGATAAAAACCCTCAAAAAAAGTTTAGAAAGAACATAACTCAACATAATAAAGGGCAAATATGAATAACCCACAGCTGATATCATCCTTAATTTGGAATAACTTAGAGTTTTTCCCCTAAGTTTAGGAACAAAACAAGGATATCCACTCTCAACACTTTAACTCTACATAGCACTGGAAGTCCTAGCCACAGCAGTCAGACAACAACAACAATAAAAAATAAATAAAAGGCGTCCAAATTGGTAAGGAAGAAGTAAAACTTTCACTGTTAGCGATGGCATGATGCTATATATTGAGAGCCTGAAAGGCTCTACCAAAAAATTGCTAAAATTGATAAAAGAATTCAGTAAAGTTGGAGGGTACAGAATGAATGTACAAAAACCTGTTGCATTTCTATACAGCAATAACAAATAAGCTGAAAGAGAAATTGAGAAAATAATATCATTAGCTACTGCACCAAAAATAGTAAGATACCTAAGAATAAACCTAACCAAAGAGGTGAAAGACCTATACTCTGAAAATTATAAAACACTGATGAAATAAACTGAAGATGACACAAAGAAATGGAAAAACATTCCATGCTCATGGATTGTAAGAAAAAAAAATATTCTTAAAATGTCTATACTATCCAAAGAAATCTACACATTTAATGCAATCCCTATCACAATACCAACAGCATTTATTCACAGACCCAGAAGAAACAATCCTAAAATGTGTATGGGACCACAGAAGACCCTGAGTAGCAAAAGCAATCTTGAAAAAGAGAAGCAAGTCTGGAAGCATCACAATTCTGGACTTCAAGTTATATTACAAAATTGTAGTGACCAAACCAGTATGCTACTGGCATAAGAACAGACACACAAATCAATATAACAGAGTAGAAAACCCAGAAATGAACCCACAATTCCACAGTCAATTAATCTCTGACAAAGCAGAGAAGAATATCCAATGAGAAAAAGTCTCTTCAACAAAAGGTTTTGGGATAACTGGACAGCAACATGCAAAAGAATGAAACTAAATCACTCTCTTACACCATAAACAAAAGTAAATTCAAAATGAATTAAAGATCTAAACGTGAGACATGAAACCATAAAATTCCTAGAAGATAACACAGGCGGTAACCTTTCTGACATTGACCATAACAACATTTTCTAGATATGCTCCTGGGCAAGGGAAATTAAAGCAAAAATAAACTATTGGAATTTCATCAAAATAAACAGCTTCTGCACAACAAAGGAAACAATCAACAGAACCAAAAGGCAACCTACAGAATGGGAAAAGATATTTGCAAATGACATATTCAATAAAAGATTAATATCTAAAATATATGGAGAACTTACAAAACTCAACACTCAAAAAACAAATAATCCAATTTAAAAATGGGAAGAAGAGATGAGTAGACTTTTTTTTTTCAAAAGGAGACATATAGATGGTCAACAGACATATGAAAAGACGTTCAACATCACTCATCATCAGGGAAATTAAAATCAAAATTACAATGCCATATCACTTCACACCTGTCAGAATGGCTAAAATCAATAACATAAGAAACAACAAGGGTTTGCAAGGATGTGAAGAAAAAGGAACCCTTGTGTACCATTGATGGAAATGCAAACTGGTGCAGCCACTCTGGAAAACAGTATGCAGGTTCCCTAAAAAGTTAAAAATAGAACTATCATAGGATCTAGCAATTACATTACTGGGTGTTACCCAAAGAATGCAAAAATACTAATTCAAAGGGATACATGCACCCCTTTGTTTATAGCAGCATTACTTAAAATAGCCAAGATATGGAAGCAACCGAAGTGTCCATTGATTGAAGAATGGATAAAAAAGATGTGGTATAGATATACAATGGATTATTATTCAGCTCTTTAAAAAAAAGAATGAAATCTTGCCATTCACAAGGACATGAATAGAGCTAGAGAGTATAATGCTAAGCAAAATAAGTCAGTGAAAGGCAAATGCCATATGATTTCACTCATATGTGGAATTTAAGAACCAAAGGAGCATAGGGGGGAAAGAGAGAGAGAGAGAGAGAGAGAGAGAGAAACTAAGAAACAGACTCTTAAGTCTAGAGAACAAACTCATGGTTTGTACCAGAAGGGAGGTGGATGGGGAGATGGGGTAAATAGGTGATGGGGATGAAGGAGGGCGCTTGTGATGAGCATCGGGTGTTGTATGGAATAGTTGAATGAACTGGACACCTGACACTAAGATTACACTGTGTTAACTATGGAATTAAAATAAAACTTAAAAAAAAAAAAAAACACAAAGAGCTTTGGCATTGTCTCTGCTAAACGTCAACCTGTTGCTTGAGCTCACAATTTTAACTGTGAAGGCTTATCTGCATTCTATTTCCTGAGCCTGTCACCCATCGAATCTGCTGCTCCTTCCATCTCAGAGTCAAGTCTGTTAAGCATTTTTCCCGTGTTTTCATACAAGCAGACAGAAAAGGTTTGAAGCACAGAAGAACTAAACAGGAGTCCTCGACTCGCCACTGGAGACTTCCCTCTGTTTCAACTGTGCCATTGTATTTAAGTGAAGTTGTTGCAGGAGCTATAAATCCACCTAACTCTCCTCTCCTTTCTGTAAAAGACAAGAAGGGGAACAAGTGCATGCTGATTGATACACTCTCACCTGGACAACTCAAAGAAGGGCTTTCAGTCACACTTACCACATAAAGAATGTGAGTTGTAGAGGGCATCAATGTCTCATCTCAAGCCACAGAGCCAGGTGATAAGTAGGACAACTGTTGATACAGGCTTGGGTAACCCCCAAGCCCATGCTCCGATTCTTGGGTCCTCACTTACTCACAGACATGTCAAGAGAAGAAGCACATGGGGAAGCCAGATATTCCACTCCAGGCTTTCCTCTATCACTGTACTCACATTTAAAATTATTATTATTACATAAACAATCTTTCTATTCATCATCACTACCCTCTCTCAGCACTCACAAACTACTACTCTAATCCTTTCACAGTTTGCCAGACATAGTGACTAATTCACCTATTGGCAGCTGCCCTGAAAACAGGAACAGTATCAATTCACGTCCACCCTTCTACTGCCCTTGTCCAACATCTGGGCACACACAAATCTCCCAGTGCCCACTCGCCTCCAGACACATATGTCTGTGGTGTTTAACAAACTTATTAAGATATGCCAAACATTTCATATCTTTCTTTTAAACATTTCATATTTTGGAGCACTGGGGTGGCTCAGTGGTTTGGCTCAGGTCATGATCCTGGGGTCCTGGGATCGAGTCCCGCATTGCACTCCCTGGAGACCCTACTCTTCCGCCATCTTGCCCCTCCTCTCCGCATTGCATTCCCTGAAAGGAGCCTGCTTCTCCCTCTACTTATGTCACCGTGTCTCTCATGAATAAATAAATAAAATATTTAAATAAATAAATAAATAAATAAATAAATAAATAAATAAAATTTCAGCTTAGTGCTCATAAAAATGCATGATCAAAATGGCACTTTCTCCAGTTACACATCATACATCAATAGTTTGAGAACTTCCAAATTTCAAGGATAAAATAAAATTTCAAAACAAAATGAGATGACAGACTTACAAACATCATTGTATTACCAGCTTTTATTTTTGCCAAATATATATTTAAAATCACCATCATTTTACGTCAACAGAGGAGAACATGCACCATCCTAGAGTGAGACTGAATTCTTTAAAACAAGAAAACTTTTTTAAATTGAATAAACATAGTATATAATAATTTCTTCACAGAGATCTATTTATTTTTTTTTTTATGGCTCACTGCTGACTTAGATAATGCCTCTTTATCCTCCCCTGTAGCATAGTTAAAAGAGGGCCTGGCATCTGGTTGGCTTGCCATTCCTAAAGATGAAGAAAGCACCATGAATGGTGAATCCATGCAAGGTAAATCTAGAGTGACCAGAGTATGGGGTACTGGGACATGGGATTTTGAGTGCTAACAACAGAAACGTCCTAGATAAACTGGGATGAGCTGGTCACCGGGGGAAACTGGAAGCAAGGGCAGTGACAACCATGGCAGGACAATCTCCAGATCTCCACCTGCGAAGTGCTGGAGTAGCAACCAGGAGTATTACATCTATTCAAAATAAGTTCTGAAGCCTGTGCATGCCTTCTTTTGATATCTAATTTGGTGTTTCCATAAAGCAACAGAGACTGTACATTAAAACTTTTTAAAAGTATAAAATGTTCATGTTACTCTATCTTCTACATTTTTTCTTCTGGAAATATGTCTCCACATACTCTCAATGCCAATTTCAGTACATGTTCTGACTATAACCAACCCCCCTCTCTCTGGATGCCTCAGGGGAATGTTTCGGTAATGGAGAGTACTGTATCCAAACAGTCTTTACAATTTTAAAAGTTAAAGCCACCCATCTGCTGCTTATGACAGTGCCAACTGCAAAGGATTGAACTGATAAAGATGCACACCATAATGCTAATTCTCTGCACGAAGGAGGAATGAAAAGTATGTGTCAAAAATCTGAACATGATTGATGCCTGCCACCTCATCAAGACTGTCTCTCACATTTAATTTCACTTGATGATTTCAGATTACACATGGAATGGGCGGCAGGTGTTTGAGATTGCCTAACTAGTACAACACTTGTTTTCAGCAAAGGTGAAGCAGGTGAATCTCTGCCTCCGAGATTCCATGAAATATAATAGACCTTGATGTGACTTAAGAAAGACTCGGGTAAGGGCGCCTGGGTGGCTCAGTCCATTAAGCAGATGACTCTTGGTTTCTCCTCAGGTCATGATCTCATGGGCTCTGCACTCAGGAGGGAATCTGCTTGAAAATTATCTCCTTCTGCCCCTCCCCTACCCTTCTCTCTCTTTCTCTCTCTAGAATAAGTGAATAAATCTTAAAAAAACAACAACTCAAGTGCTCAGCCCCACCCCCAGAGACAATAAAACCCTAAATGTAAGGTATGGCTCAAGCCACTTTCAAAGGCACTGGTAGGTCCTCAAGATGCTAAAATTTGAGAATCACTGCTCTAGTCATTGTTAAGGCATTGAATTGTTTCAATCAGTTTTAGAAAAATTTATCTACATTTAAAAAAAAAAAGTAGATCACTTGGTTTTCTCACTGTCTGGTTGAGAATGCTAAAGTTAGGTCAGAGGTTTGTAATAAGAGGAACTCTTGACTTATATGATTATTTCCGAAGCACACAATACTTTTCAAACATTACTCTTACAACTGTTATAGGTACAAATATTTAATTAGCAAATTCTTATCGCTAAAAAGGAACCACAGATGTTGACTTGAAAATAATCTCCTTGGATCCCTGGGTGGCGCAGCGGTTTGGCGCCTGCCTTTGGCCCAGGGCGCGATCCTGGAGACCCGGGATCGAATCCCACGTCGGGCTCCCGGTGCATGGAGCCTGCTTCTCCCTCTGCCTGTGTCTCTGCCTCTCTCTCTCTCTCTCTGTGTGTGACTATCGTAAATAAATAAAAATTTAAAAAAAAAAAAAAGAAAATAATCTCCTTAAGCCACAAGATTGTAAACTCAACCTGGCAAACCATTTAGTATGAATTGACCTAATTAGGGAAGGGCCTTTCAAATATTCAAATATTTCTATTACAAACACCACTGAAGATACCAGTTAGGAAGAGTTACCTGGTCTCCCCACTTCTACCCAGGGTATTTGAAATTGTGTTAGTGTTTGCATAAATATTTAAAATGTTTTACCTTCAACACAACAGGTGCTAAGCACTTCATCATCATCTTTTCAGAGTTCAACAGATTTGGGTCCATTCCTTACACAAATGAACTTACTTATAAAAATGTGCTATTAATGCTGCTATATTAGCATGGAATGGATAATCTTAGTTATTTTTGGACTTAATTGACATCAAATAAATTGTGAGGGATTTGAGAAGAACAGAGGAAGGGCTGGCAGCTCCGCAGCTTCTGTCCAACACTTACACTGAGCAGCATTTCCCGCAGAGCCCCCATCCCACTGGCAGCTGTAGTACCAGCAGGTCCTGATCCATCATCATCACTCCCCGGCCCCATACTGGCTGCTGGGACACATGGGTCTATGAACAACCACCTAATACCTTAGCATTCATATAAGAAAAACACACAGGAACTGAGAGGAAATCAGGGAGAATGAACACAATCAATAGAAAATTAGACTGAAGAAATTTAAGTTAAAGGGCATGAGATTACAGACTATTTTAATGAAACATGGGTCTATTAACTTTTAGGGCAAAGTAACAGGGCACTTCTCTTGCACACTCTTTTAGTGTGAAACTTTTAAATTAATGGTGGAGTGGTTTTTAAAAGCAATTAAATTAAAAAAAAAACATGAAGCTTCTTGAATCTTGAAACTACAGTGTTTGGGATTATAAAAATGTGCTTACGAGCCACCTGGGTGGCTCAGTTGGTTAAGCATCTGACTCTTGATTTCAACTCAGGTCATGCTCTCCGGGTGTTGGGATCCACACTGGGCGTGAAGCCTGTTTACAGTTCTCTCTTACCCCCTCCTCACCATTCTCTCTCCCTCTCAAGAAAAAAAAAAAAAAAACAAAACTGCATAATTGACAGAGAATTTTGATACTAACAGTAGTGAAATTTTATAATACACATCGTACCACTTCTGCTTAACAAAATACTGCCATGCAAAAATGTTTTATTAATGTATTACATAATGCATTTATACTTCATTATAATTACTATAAATGCATTTTTAAGCTTTTTAAGGCTTCAAGAAGATAAATCTAAAACTTAATTTCAGTATAAATTTTGAGCATGCCAAGGGGATGAGGGCTTATATGTTATAAATAACAATGAATGGGGACAATGATTTGCACAAAAGGAAAATAAGGATTTGTCCCTGACTTCCAGATTCTTACAATCTTCTTGGAGAGACAAATATTCATACACAACCACAACAGGAGAAAATAGGCTAATAGCAAAATCTCAAAAGAACTAATTCATGATTTCTAGAATTCTATAGTATTTCATGTGAATGGCAAAAGTCATTGCCAAGTGGCACTGTGTGCTAAAAATTGGGGAACACCCCCCTCAGCCCTTGCCATCATAGAAAATGTCAATGTTCTGGCCTGTTATGCCAGCATCTGTCAGCAGAATGGCATCATGCCCATTATGGAATCTGAGATCCTCCCTGATGGGGACTATGACTTGAAGCGCTGTCAGTATGTAACCAAGAAGGTGCTGGCTGCTGTCTACAAGGCTCTGAGTGACCACCACATCTACCTGGAAGGCACTTTGCTGAAGCCCAATATGATAACCCTAGGCCATGCCTGCACCCACAAATATTCTCATGAGGAAATTGCCATGGCAACTGTCACAGCACTGCACCACACAGTGCCCCCCACTGTTCCTGGGATAACCTTCCCATCAGGAGGCCAGAGTGAGGAGGAGGCATCCATCAACCTCAATGCCATCAACAAGTGCCCCCTGCTGAAGCCATGGGCCCTGACCTTCTCCTATGGCCGAGCCCTACAGGCTTCTGCCCTGAAGGCCTGGGGTAGAAAGAAGGAGAACCTGAAGGCTGCCCAGGAAGGGTAGATCAAGCGAGCCCTGGCCAACAGCCTTGCCTGTTAAGGAAAGTACACCCCAAGTGGTCAGGCCGGGGCTGCAGCCAGTGAGTGAGTCCCTCTTCATCTTTAACCATGCCTACTAAGCAGAGGTGTTCTAAGGCTGCCCCCTCAACACTCCAGCCCCTGCCCTCTCCCACACTCACTCTTGAAGAGAGGGCCTCACCTGGGGCTCCAGGCTGCTCTTTCCCATCACTTTGGCCTCCCACATGACATTGGTATGTGGTGTTGTCTGTATATGCTAATTCCATCGCTCTTTCCAGCCCACTGCCATTAAACAACTATTTAAGGGGGTAAAAAAAAAAGTCAGAAGAGCTCACTAACTCTGTATTTTTTATTCAAATTATTCATACTTCCTCTATTTTAAATAATTTGGATAAAATACCCTAACAGGAACTCTGTCTTGATGAGTAAACTTATTCAACTTTATTCGAAAGTTTATTGCTCCAATAATTGGTTGGAAAAGTTGATTTTTTAAAGGGTTGTGAGTAAAAAAGATATAGTCAAACCAAAATGAAATTCTTCCAGAATAGGATTCCCCATTAAAAATTAACAGATATCTGACAGAGTCATCTCTGAAAATGGTTATACAATTTAAGTATATAATTCTGTAGTACAAAACCATTCCTAATGTCATCTCTACCATTGAAAGTCAAATGTTCTTCTAAATCTAAGTAATAATTGAATTAACATTGTGGAAGAATTGATTTTTTATTGTTTTTGTTTTTGTTTTTTAATAAAACACTGCTTTGAAACCTGACTAATCTGGATACTTGTTCAGCAGATCTTACATAACTATGCATATATAAATAAAACCTTTTTGTAAGTAACTAGTTATGTTCTTCAGTTCTGTGTCAGTCCCTATGGTAGAAAGAGGCAAAGGTGGGCAAGAATTTTCAAATATTACAACTGATACCGAATACAGTTTCTATCATGTTTCTAAGCTCATTTGAAGATGGTCAAAGTTTTCCACTCTAACATAATCCCAATATAATTTTCCACAATTAAACTGAGAAATGCTGATAATACTTAAAAACAAAACAAAGAGAAAACCCTGGTGTTTGAACAGAACTCTGAACATGGTATTGATGCGCGAATTAGCTCCAGGCACAAAGTGAAGTATTTTACATAAGGTATCTCATGTCTTCTCCATAATTTAATAAGGTTCCTTTATTTGTACATCTTAGAACTAAAAAGGATTAATTCATCAGTAATTAAGGTAACTTGCTAAGCTTAAATGGCTAGAAAGTGGTGGACTTAGGTGGACATTAATTAATTAACTGGTTCAACAAACAATTAAGTGTTCACTATGTGCCAGGGACTTTGCTAGAGAGAGAAGCAGTGTTCATTCATGTGCTCAGTGACTCTGAGGATAGATTTAAACCACTGCTTCTCCATGCTATTTGATGATATCATTTGCTGCATGACACAACAAAGAAATGAGATTGATGGGACTTGTCAAATCCAATAATGGTGATGACTTTTTAAATGTTACTAATGGTCATTTTTGGTTTCTGATCCTCAAGAAAATACATTTAACTGTTACAGAAATTTTTGCATTAGTTTTAATTTCCAAACACAAAATTGATGGGATAAAAAACAGTTCATTTTTTCATTTCATAAAATGTTATTCTTAGGTTTCTCTTTTTAGTGTCACATTATGACATAATCATGTGTGGTTCTTCCTTTAGTACCAAAGCAAAAGCCACCTGTCATAACCTCTTATGGGAATAGTAGAGTTGCACTGTTATTCTGGTTTCCCAAACACACACACACACACACACACACACACACACACACACACAAAAAAGAGTAGGAAGTATAAGGACAGAGAACCTAGCAGCATTACTGGTGGATCACGTGATGTATGTATATTGAAATCTGACACTAGGTGAGGTTTCTTAAGGCTTCCTTACATTTGATCAATTAGCATATAATTTTGTGAATATGGACTTACTGGTAAGTATAAGACATGAATTATTTGTGTGCACTCATTTTCATGGAAAGTGTGTTTGTGTGTGTATGTGTATGCAAAACAGACATTGTTAGAGTAGAATATAATATTGTTAGACATATGCAAAATTGAGACTGTTGACATTTTAGGAAACCTAAGTAATCTGTAGAGCAGATGCAAGGCTAATATAAAGCTTCTGCTATTAAAATCAATGCATCAAGATCTGTTATTTATGAAATATGTCCATGGAGAACTACTGTAGAGATGTTACCCATAAACAACACAAGAAAAGGAAGGCTATATGATAAAATTATTAAAAAAGTGGTCTTCTGGTCACTCATGCTTCTGGCAACTTTACAACAGTTATGAGTCAGAACTGTGCTGAAGTGAATTCCTCTGCCAGTTGAGCCATCTGCTGCTGTCTCACAAATGGAATAACAGTCTAAAAGGAAAGTTTGTTTTGAGGTGCCATTCCCATATGCATACAATCCACAAACTGCCACGTATAACTGTGGTTCAGCATTACACCAAGCAAGATTTCATTTTTTTGGAAGAGCATATTGCACAGAATTTTCTGGAAATGCTCCCAATATTAGCTACATGTCACATTTGCATTGAAACATATGGTCTTCAATGTGCAATCTCAAATCATCTACAGAGACTTTGCAATCAGAGGTTCCCTGTTTTACCTTCCTTTTATGAGTCAATTTTCACTTAGCAAATTATCACACTGGTGATTTGGAGGCATTATCTTAATTCCTAATGTAAATTTATTTTCAGCAGATGTGGTTCTGTGAATAACATAAAAGCAAATGACACCTTATTAGTTATTAGCTGAAATTATGCCAAGGGGCGGTAGGTTTTAGATGCTAGAGCAGAGGAACAGACCAAGCACATCATCCACCCCTGTCCTCTACCCCGGGGAAGGAGAGGCCATGGCTCTTGAACATTTCGAGAGCCAAGAGGAAAGTGATCTCTCTTTGATGACCTCCATACCCCAGTGCTCAGACATATGCCACCCCATCTTTGAAGCAGACTTGCTCCTCAGAAAATTGGTTCTGAGGATAGCAGGGTGAAGGAAAGTATCTAAAATGATGTCCCAGAGGATTGTTTCTGTTCCTTTACAATGGATGAAGCTTCAGGGAACTTGAGCACAGTGAGTTCATCAAGTATAAGCACAAGTGAGGTCGGATTGGTTTTGGTTTGAGCGGTCATTGAAACATGACAGAGATAGAAGGTAGGGAAGGATTTCACAGGGTTTTAACAAAATTCATCCATGGTAATCAGCCCTTTATACGTATCTCAGGTGAATTATTTCAGTAAAATTTTAAACACAAAATGGACATAGGAAGGTAAATAATTTCTTTGGACAAAACTACAGTTCCTTTGGGAACCAAAGAAGCTATTCAGAAACCTCACTGGCCACTGCTCTCACACCCCTGAGTTCAATGAAACAATCCCCAGGCTCCAGGGCCTTCCATCCCAGACTCGGAGACAAAGAGGCCAAACTCATCATGACTCAGAACACAACAAAATTCCCCCTCACATATCACTCCTTCTTTCTCCTGTCCGCTACTGAGGAAACAGATAAATCATTGCCTTTTCTTTCTGGCAGCAAAACTGGTCATTTCCAGAAAAATAGCAGATGTTGGCTACACATAAAAAGCTGCCTAGGTGGAGGCTTGAACTTCGATGGCTCACTCAAAGCAAAAAAAATTAAGAAAACCACAATGTACTCTGCAGTGGGAGAAAACAAACTGATTATAGCAACAAGTACGTGTCCCTTCCAAGTAATGAGATAATGAGTCAGCTTGCTGATTGCACATTGTGGCTACTGAATGCATTCTGAGATGGTTAAGAAAAGGACTGATTGCTCATAATTGATGGTATATCTCTCCACTTACCAAAGGCTTATTTAACCTCTAGCAATAAAGTTTTGTCAAGTTATTCACAGAGGTCTTATAAATCTCTTGTTGGATATAAAGGTTCAATTTGTTTTTGATGTATGCAATTATAAATGGTAACTTAGAAAAACCACATTTTCTGACTATCTGTCGCTAGCAAACAGAAATGTAATTGATTTCTGTATGTTGAATTTTCATACAAAAAGTTACAAATTCTCTAATGAATTTGCTTGAAATAATTGTATATTGTTTTGGGCTCTCTACATAGGTAGTCCCGTCAGTCAGCCATGAACAGAGACAACTGTGTTTAATTCTATACAACCATGATACCTTTTGTTCTTTTTCAAGCCTTATTATACTTTATATACTGTTTATATTATAGTTGTGATTTTTCTCAGTCTTAAAGGATCACTATTTTGTCATATTTGTATGTTTTATTAGATACTTATTCATTATATTAAAATACTTTTATTCATAGCTTGATAAGTTCTTAGAATAAATGTTATGTTTAATCTTGTTAAATAGTTTTTCAACATCTATGAGATCATATAATTGTGTTCTTCTGTTAATACAATGAATTACTTTATTGATGAAGTCATGTTAATCCAAACAAGCATATCTGGAATTAAAATGATTGGGTCATGATAGTTTATCCCTCATGTCTCTTCCTAATTTGGTTCCCTAGTATTTTATTTAAGACCTTTGAAATAGTGGTCATAAATGATACTTACCTATATTTCTATTTTCTTTGCTAACTTTATTAATTTTAGTAAGTAAGGTAATCAAAATACCCATTGGAGAATAATGTCCCTTTTCAGTATTGAGCAAAATATGTATTCTTTTGAGGAAATATTTGGATAGGAATTAGTTCCTCAAATGTTTGGTAAAACTCACTCATGCCTAGAAACTATCTAGGCCTGATGTTTCTTAATGGGAATATTTCTAATTAGAGATTGAATTTCTTTATTAGACATTAAAATTTATTAGATCAGTCTTGGTAAGTTATATTTTTCTTAATAACCATCCATTTCATACAAGTTTGCAGATTTACTAAATGAAATAGGTTATATACCCTCTGACATCATTTTAATCCCTAAATTAGTTCAGTTGTACACATTTTTCTATTCCTAATATTATTTATTTGTGACTTGACCAGTCTTTTCTGAATCAATCTTGTAAGGCATTTATCAATTTTCTTTCTTTTAAAAAAAACAATCACCAGCTTTCCTTCTTAACTTTATTTCACCTTTGTTTCCTTCAGAAATCTCTGACTTTTGTCTTTACTATCTTATTTATTGTGTTAGTTCTGTTGTTTTTTTCTGATATGTTGGATGCTTAGCTCTCTAAGTTTTCTGCCTCTGTTCTTTTTCTAACTAAAAACCTTTTGGCTATAAATTTTCTTTGAAGAACCATTATAAACACACACCTGGGAATTTTAATGTGTAGGACTTTTTTCTTTCTATTATTGTTCTATTCTTAATACCTTCCGGTTTTCTTTGTGGTTTCTTCTTTGACCTAGTAGATATTTAGAAGTTTCTTTTTTTTTTTAATATTTCATTTATTTATTCATGAGAGACACAAAGAGAGAGAGAGAGAGGGGCAGAGACAGGCAGAGGAAGAAGCGGGCCCTAGGAGAGAGCCCGATGTGGGACTCAATCCCAGGACCCCAGGACCACATCCTGGGCCAAAGGCAGGCACTAAACCACTGAGCCACCCAGGGATCCCCTATTTAGAAGTTTCTTAATACTCAAACACAGATTGCCTAGTTATCATATTATCAGTATAATACTGATTATCATAGAAATTAATATTTCTAACTTAGCTGCATTGTATTCAGAGAAAATAAACTTTGTTAAATCTTACTTTATTGCTCAATGTGATATTTTTTATAAATATGTCTATATGTTTTAAAAATGTATTTTTTAGTTATTGATTTTATATGTGTCAAAACAGCACTTGCTAATTTTATTGCTTATATTGTACCTATGGCATCCTCTCATCTTATTGAGATAGTTGGGTTAGGCAACCTCCCATTATATTGTTCAAATGATCTATTTTTTCTTTTAACTAGAAGTTTTAGTCCATTAGCATTTTTGGTAATTATTTGACTTGAAACAGTGGTTTGCAAGATACTGACTATCAAGCTTTAAGACAACAGTGGTCTCTCAGAGAGAGAAACAAATGAGGTGAGCCCTTTCATTACTCCAGCTTACTGCCTCTAGAGAGTTTCTAGACTGGGGTTCAGGGAGGGAGACCCAAGCAAAACCTGAAGAATTCCCTAAATGCCCAAGATGGAGCTGTAGTTCAGGAAGACCAAGGCAGCTGGAATCTGCATGGCAAAGTGCTGGAAAATATCAGAGTCCCCCTCAGATATTCAGCTTATGTACATCAGGAAGTTATCTGAGACACTGAAAAGAATTTGAAAGGACTGAGATAACAGGGCCAAGAATAGTGCCCATCCCCACCAGCCACACCGGAAAACATCCTGATTGACATGCATAGCATTGGGAAGAACATGTACCAGTGCCCTGCCTCACTGGTGGGACGATGAGCCCTGGCCTAAGTGATGCTCTGGTCTTGCCTAACAATGTGACCTGGAAGGGTCAAACTATTCCCAAGTAACATATCTGTGTCCCAGAACGAAGCTCAAAAATATTTACAGAAAAACAAGAATATCCCAGCACTAAACATGTAAATGGCAATATCTAACATCCAATAAAAAATTACCAGGCATTCAAAAAAAAAAAACAGAAAAAGAAAACCCATAATGAGAGGAAAAAAATCAGTCAATATAAACTGATTCAGACTAATATAGGCAAAAACATTAAAAGAGATATTATAACTGTACTCCATATGTTCAGTATTTTAAGACACAGAACATGTTAAAAATCAAAACAAAAACCTAAATTCTAGAGTTGAAAATTACAGTATGTGAGATAAAAAGAGAAGAATATACTGAATACAATTAAGGGTAGAAGAAAAGAAGTACATGATCTAAAGATATAGTAATAGAAACTCTCCAAAATGAAAGCTACAGAGATAAAATGGAATCAAAAATAAAATATAAAATAAAATAAAATAAAATAAAATAAAATAACCAAAAGAAGGCAAACAGGAAAAGTGGGAGGAAAAAAGGAACAAATATAAATCAATTCCCAAAGGAAAAATTTTTTTTGATAAATGTCTGTATTTAAAAGAAGACTCAAATCAATGGCATTTTTAAAAATGACAAGCTAAATTAAAAAAAAAAAAACAAATTAATCCAAAGTAAGTAGATTATAGCAGAAATCAAAGATATAAAATGGGGACTGGCATACTTTTTTTGTAAAGGGCCAGATAATAAATATTTCAGGGTTTGTGAATATCACATGATCTCTGTTCATATTCTTTTTCTTATTTTTTTACAATCCTTTAAAAATACAAAAATCATTTGTAGATAGAAGGCCTTACAAAAATACAGCTGGATTTGTCTATCAGCTGTAATTTGCTCCACAAATAATATATAAAGCAGAAAAGCAACAGTGAAAAATGACTAAAACAAAAAGCTGATTCTTTGAGATCAATAAAATAGATAAACCTCTAGCCAGAGAGAAGACATAAATTACAGAATCAGCAATGACAGAGGTGACATCACTATAGACATGCAGATATTAAAATGATAATAAAGCAATATTATGGTCAGTTTTATGCCAGTAAATTTGACAACTTATATGAAATGGGCAAATTCCTTTAAAGATGGTCTACTAAAGCTCAGTCAAGAAGAAAGAAATAACCTGAATGGATCTATTACAATTTACTGAAGAAACTGAATTTGTAGTTAAAACCTTCAAGTGAATTCTACTAAACATTTAGGAAAAACTAATATTGATTCTAAACAAACTTCTCTAGAAAAGTGAAAAGGAATGACTACTTCCCAACTCATCAGTGAAGCCAGCATTGCTATAGTACTAAAACCAGATAAAAACATTAAAAGAAAACTACAAACTAATACCGCTATTAACCACAAATACAAGTAATAAAATATTAGCAAATGTTCAGAAATTAGGAACAAACGGTTTATAAACTCTACAATATATATAGAAAGGATAATTTGACCAATTAGAGTTTATCCCAGTAATGCAGGTTTGATTTTACATTAAAAAAAAAAAAATCACACATTGTACTAACCATATTAACAAACTAAAAGGAAATAAAACCAAGATTATATTAATACACATAAAAAAGTATTTGACAAATATCTAATATCTACTTCTAATAAAAACTCAGCAAATTAAATTTGTAGGAGTTCTAGGAAGTTCTTTAACCTGATAATAGCATTTACAAAAAACCTACAGCTAACACCATAGTTAATGGTGAAAGACTGAAGGCCTCCTTCCCAAAAACAGAAACACTGTGAGGATTTCTACTCTTGACACTTCTGCTCAACACTATATTGATGCTTGTAGCCAATGCAATAAGTGAAAATAAAGAAATAAAAGACATCCAGATTGGAAAGGAAGAAGAAAAACCATTATTTATTCAAAGACTACATGATTGCCTATGTACAAAATTTTACGGAATCTATAGAAAGCTATTAGAAGTAGTGATTTTAGCAAAGTTGGTAGATACAAGCACAATATATAAAATTAATTGTCTTTGATATGCTATAAACAGTTGGAGATTGAAATTTTAAAATATTATTTACTGTATCATAAATATGAAATACTTGAAACAAATGTGACAAAAGGTAGGAAAGACAGGTACATTAAAACTAAAAAAAAAAAAATTGCTGAGAGAAAATAACGATGACTCAAATAAAGGAAAAGGGATATTGTGTTTATGGATTAGGAGACTCCATATTGTTAAATGTCAATTCTTTCCAAGTAGATCTATTGATTCATTGCAATCCTGATCTATTTCACAGCAGGATCAACCAATTGGTTGATTTTAGAACTGACAAAATGACTCTAAAATTAATCTGGCAATACAAATGACCTAGAATATTTAAAACAAAGTTAGAGGGATGCCTGGGTGGCTCAGTGGTTTACTGCCTGCCTTCGACCCAGGGCGTGACCCTGGAGACCAGGGATCAAGTCCCCGTCGGGCTCCCTGTGTAGAGCCTGCTTCTCCCTCTGCCTATGTCTCTCTCTCTGTGTCTCTCATGAATAAATAAATAGAATCTTTAAAATAAAAATAAAATAAATAAAACAAAGTTAGAAAGCTCACATTACCTGATTTCAAGAGTAATCAAGCTATAGGAATAAAACAAGTGTGTTACTGGTATAAAGAGAGACAAACAGCCTAAAAGAACTGAAGAATCCAGAAATAAACATAAACATGGGTAACTAACTGATCTTGACAAAGAAGCAGAGGCAGTTCAGTGGAGAATAGATAGGTTTTCAGGGGTTTTCCCAAGATATCATGCTGAACCAACTGGAAATCCATATGCAAAAAAAGAACTTTGATTCTTACCTCAAACCACATGCAAAAATCAACACACAATTCATGATAGTCCTAAATGTAAAAGCTAAAGCTATATAATTTCTGAAAGAAAATAGAATATCTTTAAGACTTTGGATTAAAAAATAAATAAAAAAAAGACTTTGGATTAAGAAAATATTCTCTAGGGCAGCCCAGGTGGCTCAGTGGTTTAGTGCCACCTTCAGCCCAGGGCCTGATCCTGGAGACCCGGGATCAAGTCCCACGTCGGGCTCCCTGCATGAAGCCTGCTTCTCCCTCTGCCTATATCTCTGCCTTTCTCTCTCTCTCTCTCTCTCCTTCTCTCTCTCTCTCTCATGAATAAATAAATAAAATCTTAAAAAAAAAAATATTCTCTAGCTATGGTCCTAAAAGCATGACCATTAAAAAAATTACAACTACATCAATTTTTTAACTTTATACTTAATGAACAACACTATTAATATACAAACTTGGGGCAAACCTTTGCACAATATGTATATGATAAATGCAATAAATGGTTTGAGTTCAAAATATATAATAAACACTCAAAACTCAAGAGTGAAAAAAAACAAAAATAATAAAAAGTAGGCAAATGATTTGGTCAGACACTGCATCCAAAAATATGTAGATAGCAAATAAGTACATGAGAAGATGTTCAACATCATATCTATAAGGAAAATGCAAGGTAGAAATGACAATAGCATTACAGAATGGCTAAAATTAAAAAGCTGACCAAAATAAATGCTGACAAAAAGGTAAAACAACTGAACTCTTCTATACTGCTGTGATGTAAAATGTTACAACCACCTTAGAAAATAATTTCAGTTTCTTAAATATTTAAACATACAGTTAATCATATAAGATCGTTTCACAGGCAGCCTGGATGGCTCAGTTGTTTAACACCTCCCTTTAGCTCAGGGCGTGGTCATGGAGTCCCGGGTTTGAGTCCCCCATCAGGCTCCCTGCATGGAGCCTGCTTCTCCCTCTGCCTGTGTCTCTGCCTCTCAATCTCTCTCTCTCTCTCTCTCTCTCTCATGAATAAATAAATACAATCTTTAAAAGAAAAAAAAAAGATCATCTCACACCCAGATATTTACACAAGAGAGAGAAAAAATACTACACAAAGATTTCTATTAGGATGTCCACAGCAACTTTCTGTATATTGGTCAAAACTTGTAAACGACCCAAATGTTTACCAACATGAGAATGAATAAGCAAAGTGTGGCACATTCATGCAATGAAATATATGTAAGCACTAAAAAGGAAGAAATAGTAATATAAGCTATAACATGAAGGAATCTCAAAATGATTATAGTGGATTGAAAGAATTCAAGCAAAAAGAATATACTTTATGGTTCTATATGTTTATATATTATATTATTATATTATAATTATATATTATATAATGTTCTAGAAAATGGAAAAGTAACCTATAGTGACAGAAGGCAAATCAGTGTTTGGGCATAACTGCAGAGTGGGGGTGGTAGGAGAGCTGAGAGGGGGTATTATGAGGAAGCTGAGGAAAGTTTGGGGATGATGGATATGTTCATTATCTTGAAAGTGGTAATGGTTTATTTTATACAAATTGTACCAGAATAAAATTGTCAAAAATTCTTTCTCTTTTTTTAAGATTTTATTATTTATTCATGAGAGACAGAGAGAGAGAGAGAGAGAGAGGCAGAGACACAGGCAGAGGGAGAAGCCGGCTCCATGCAGGGAGCCCAATGTGGGACTCGATCCCAGGACTCCAGGATCACGCCCCAGGCCGAAGGCAGGCGCTAAACTGCTAAGCCATCCAGGGATCCCCTAAAAATGATTATTTCTATGGGATTTTTTCATTCTCCTCTCCTCCTCCTTATCCTTTCCCTGGTCGTGATTATTGCCAGGCAGTAAAATCCACTAGAACTAAATTAGTAACTCCCTAAATTGACAGGACCAAGGGCAGTAAATTTCTCATGGTTTCTATATTCTTAGGAAGTTGCATATAAAGTTAACTTTTAATAAATCATATTTTGCCATTGTCTCCATGGTCTATGTGGTGGGAGACTGTTTACATTTCATTTTTGTTCCTGCAACATAAAATCACTAAAGCAAACACAAGCTACTGGAATATTTCATCTGGCTATAGCGCATAGCCAGAAGCCAGTCTGAAATGGACCGACTCATGGAGCATCTAAAGCCTTGTCTTTCTACATAATAAATTCTTTCGGCCCAGGGCCTGATCCTGGAGATCTGGGATCAAGTCCCATGTCAGGCTCCCTGCAGGGAGCCTGCTTCTCCCTCTGCCTTTGTCTCTGCCTGTGTGTGTGTGTGTGTGTGTGTGTGTGTGTGTGTGTGTCTGTCTGTCTCATGAATAAATAAATAAAATCTTAAAAAAAAATCTTGGATAGTAATGTCCATGGCTGGCCCAGGGTTTTACTTCAAATTTAGTTGCTAAAAATGCAGCAGGGATATTTAAAAGATTTCCGAGTGTCATTAGGATGACATAGGTGATTTGACATTGAGAAAGAATTAACAAAAGTTTCACAGTGATTTTTCAAGTCTAGGGAAAGCTTCACTGATCACTAAATTTGCTAATTTTTTTAGTGGGGTAAAAATGAATGAGAAAATCAAGGAATTCTTCCCAGCCACTTTTCAGCTGCATTTAACATTAAATGGCAAAGCTAGATTCCAAAAATAATGTGAATCATCCCCACCGACACTAGAGTGCTACTTCTTATAACACACCCCACTGGGTGGGACAAAAATGAAAGAGAGGTGATGGTAGGTGACACACAGAACTCCGGCATCAGGACAGCGTGATTCAAAAGTATTTGAGACTCAAATTTTACAAACAGCCGCATCATAAGATCTTTCAACAGCACAACTCCCAGTGACTTTGCATGGATGGGGCTAGCTGAAAAAGCCCTGCACCCAGGTAAACCTGGCAAGGGGCACTGAGAACCACAGCTAGTCTCCAGAAGCAAGCTTTAGGTAGGCAGTGGGCAGAAAGCAAAGGTAGATCACAGAGGAAGTAGCCACAGGAAACAAGGTGGATCTCTTTTCCTTATATCGATGACAGAAAGGCCTCTTCAAGCCTTCTTGACCCATTTATCTTTTGTACACTGCTAAAGAGCTAATGACTTCTCTTACTCCCAACTGCCATTTTAGGAAAAATAGTCTACATAGTAAAAAGCCTAGTCAGGTCAGTGTGAGTACGGATCCTGGTACCATCTTGATCCATGGAAAACTGTTTGGGACAGAGATTTCCAGATACAATTACATATGCAAAGTAACATTGTCAACATGAAGGACATGGTGAAATAGATAGTGAAAGTAGGTTAAAACACAATAGTCATATTACTGTAAGAAAATCATTTTCAGGGGATCCCTGGGTGGCGAAGCAGTTTGGCTCCTGCCTTTGGCCCAGGGCGCGATCCTGGAGACCCGGGATCGAATCCCACGTCGGGCTCCCGGTGCATGGAGCCTGCTTCTCCCTCTGCCTATGTCTCTGCCTCTCTCTCTCTGTGACTATCATAAATAAATAAAAAAATTTTAAAAAAAATTAAAAAAAAAAGAAAATCATTTTCATCTCATGAACACCTAATTATTTTCTTTTCCATTGTTCTTCTGAAATTAGTACTTGCTTAGTAATAGAAACATCAAGAAAGGACACAGGGAGTATTTAGAGTTCTAGCAATTAAAAGCTGGCCTCCTCATTTTCTAGGTTTGATTTCAGGTCTTGAAAATATATTTTTCTCCAAATCTGAATGTCAACATAATGGCACAATTTAAACTTGAAGTAGCTAAGATAAATAGATGAGAACTGAACACAGCATACTTCATTTAAAACTAAAATGTTTCCCTTTTTTTCTGAAGAACAAAATTAAATTTGCTCCATAATTAAAAATGCTCTATGTTATTTTTATTATTTTTTAGTTTTATGTTGGGTGAGAAGTTTCTCATGTACTAATGTCCACTGCAAATGTTCTTTAAAGCCTTTATTGAGTGGTAGTGCTAGACCAACACCACCACGTTGCCAACCTTGTAGTCTGAAATATTTTTCCAAAATGTTCATTTTTTCACTTGCCTTACTAAAAGTCATCCAGCATTATTCCTATTCCTGAAGCTTCTCAAAATACTGCCACAGTCTGATTCAATCAGCTTGAAATTATAAAAGGCTTAGTATTATTTGCAGATTTAAAGATGCCATGTCTTACTTTTGAAAACTAATAATTAAAATGTTTTTTTAAAAAGCATTTCTGGGTAGGAGCTTTTAAGTGCTATAAAATCACATTTCTCTATTCATTACAGAATTTGTTTACTTACTTACTTGCTTTATTTATTTATTTAGGTTTCTTACCTTTAAGGCAACACCTGTTTGTAATAAATATATAGTTTATTATTTTGAAATAATTTCAGTATATACTACTAAAGATCATTAAAATTCTTAAGTAGATGTTATTTGGTTATTTGTTTATTAGAGAATAAACATATTCTAAAGCAGCCCTCCTCCCTATATCTTCCTACTTCATAATTTTGAATTTTTTTTCCATCAAAATATTGAGGACTCTCAGAAATTGTGTCATTCAGTATTTGTGGACTTTTTTGTCTAAATCACCTGTCTCTGCTTCCTTATGCCATGCACACCATACAAACATACACTTACATGGAAGGTCTGTTAAGAGGATTGACACCAGGCAAAAATAAATTAATAAATATTGGTAAGTGACTGGCTGAATAAAATACCTAGATTTAGTTGTCAAAGACATTCAGAATATTTGGTACAATTATACTATCTGTCTGGCTCTATGACCTTATAGACCTTTTCATGTAAGTTGGGCCTAGGTGGGATTTTTGAGAGCTATAAACTGGTCAAGTCATTTAGGGAGCCAGAAACTAAGGCTAACAGATGTTTGGTCACTGTGTCCAGAATCTTAGTGATAGAGCCAGAACAGAATGCCATTACTTGACTTTGAATCCAATAATCTTTTTACTAAAAAAGTTAAGTTGCTAGTGAAATTCCCTCACCATTTTCTCAAAACAGAAAAAAAGTAAACATGAGCTCTGTATCTGTTTTTTCTTTGCTATAACTAAGTATACCTTTTACATTTAAAAAACATAATTTTGGGGGCACTGGGTGGCTCAGTGGTTGAGCGTCTGCCTTTGGCTCAGTCCATGATCCCAGGGTCCTGGAATAGAATCCCACATTCAGGTTCCCTCCGGGGAGCCTGCTTCTCCCTCCGCCTATGACTCTTCTTCTCTCTCTCTGTGTCTCTCATAAATAAATAAAGTCTTAAAAAAAATAATGCAATACAATACCATACAACACAATACAATAAAAACATAGTTTTGAATGATTTCACTTCCCGCCTTTTGAGGTACCTAAAGCACCTCAGAAACGTGCCAACACCAATGGATTTATGTACCCTAAGGAAAAATATCAGGTGGCCAAACAGAATTCAGAAGCATTGGATATTATGTAAACAATAGATGTTAACAAGCCTA
The DNA here is from genome assembly GCF_053574225.1 of Canis aureus. Taxonomy (NCBI): domain Eukaryota; kingdom Metazoa; phylum Chordata; class Mammalia; order Carnivora; family Canidae; genus Canis; species Canis aureus. Next base: position 51,370,505 of record NC_135611.1, read on the forward strand.
TGAGTAGCACTGAAAAAGTCCTACAGTAAAGGTACATGTTTAAGGGGTCCCTGGGTGTCTCAGTGGTTAAGCATCTGACTTTTGATAATAAGCTCAGGTCATGATCTCATGGGTCCTGAGATACAGCCCTGTGTCGGGCTCTGAGCTCAGCAGGAAGTCTGTTTGAAGAAGAGGTCCTTCCTCTGCCCCCCACCATTTCTGTGCATTCTCTCTCTCTCTTTCTCTCTCTCTCTCTCTCAAATAAATAAATAAGTCTTTTTAAAATAAAGATACACATTTAAAGAAGAGTTTAATAGACCTACTACATTGTCATCCTCTTTTCTCAGAACTCATCAACATCGAACAGAGCAAATATACCACAGAACATGCTTTGGAAAACAATGGTCTAGGCATCTTTAGAACCCCTTTAAAAATACATCACAAAGTATTACTCTTCAAAAGCTTTCCTAAACAGTCTAATTTCTAGTCTTCCTATGTCATCTAATATGTAATAAATTTCCCTATTCTCACTAATTAGGTTCTTATTTATTAAACTATGGCTAGATTTAAAGCATAGAGATAGTACCTGGATGAGATAGGTGAGATATAAAGGTTGAGTCCCTCTCTTTGTCCCTTACTTTAAAAATAAAGCAAAAAATTGTTCTTTCCAATAGGGCGGATTATAGCCGATTTTTTTTTTAATTATTATGATCCATGATGCTCATTTCTTGTCTTTCTGGTAAGGTATTCTTAAACAACACCTCCTATTCCAGTGAACCATTTACTTAGAAAATGCTTCACTTACATATATATTCCCTAATATTTGCATTTATTTAGATTCTTTTATAAATAAGTGGTAATATGTTAACGGATTTTGAAGAAGACAGAATTTCTTCTCAAAAGAATTTCAACCTTTATGGAGTTGTGTTCTGAAATATCCTATAAAGCATCTTTCTGCTCCTTAGATACAGGCAGATATATTTGCTTCTTTTCTGAATTCTAAAAATAGCATTTAAAAGAAGTTCTTTCTCCTTTTAAAAAGTCTGATATCATAAATACCATGTAAACCCAGAAATCTCACAGAAGCCAGAAGTAGAAGGAGCAGAGCAGCCATGAGGCCATGACAGGGTACCCTGGAAGCTCTTGCTGCCTTTCCATGTAAACCACATGCTTCCTTAGCACACCACAGGCCAGAGCTTAACGCAGGACCTCTCCTTAAAGTTACTGAGGTTAGCAGGCCTGTAACTCTGGCTTTTGCTGGGTGTGGGATGTATTGATGGAAAGACAGAAAAGGAAAAGGAACTGGTCCTTAGAAGACAACACACATCAGTGGTGACTTCTCAAATTAAACTTTCTGACAGCTTTGAGATTTAGTGAAAAATTTGAATGGAAAAACAAAAAACAAAAGCACAAAGTCCTAGCATTTAAAGGTGTCTTTCATCTTACATGAAATATTCCCATCAGAAACTCTGGCATCTTATCCAGTGCCTTTGATGAGGGCTGTAAAACAAGATAATCCATCTTATTAGCTGGGAAAACAAAACAAAACAAAACAAAAAACAAAAAAACGCCCTTCACCACTGAGGAAAGTATAACTTATAAACATCAGTCAAGTTGATATGATTAAATTTTCACTTTACGAGTGGGCTTCGTATTTAGAACTGATTAGGTATGAGAGAGAGAGAGAGAGAGAGCGCACATGCAAGCACACTATGGACTGATTTATGTGCCCCCAAAATTCACAGGTTGAAACCAGAGCCTCAGGGTGACAGGGCCTTTGAGAACTAATTAGTGTTAAAATCCTGAGGGCTGGACCCTCATGATGGAAATAAAGGCTTGATCAGAAGAGTAAGAAAGAGAGAAAGACTGTTCTCTCTCTGCCAGGTAAGGGCATTTTGCAAGCCAGGAGGAGGCCCCTCACCAAGAAGAGTGTCTGCCAGCACGCCTTGATCTTAGACTTGCAACCTCCAGCTATGAGAAACAAACATCCGTGGTTTGAGCCACCAAGCCCGAGCCCAAGTCCATGGTATGTTGTTACCACAGCCCAAGGACAGTAACACAGACAGACAAAAAGACAAAGAAAAATGTTCTTGCCTGTCCCTTTAATTGCCTATTCCTTATTTTAAAAAGCGATATTAATCTTGCAGGAGTGATACAAGTATGGTGTGCATGGATTTGATATTCTGTTCAAATTAGGTTTAAGTTTTTCCACTACAGGGAAATTTATAGTAGTAATATGTCAAGAGTCTTATTTGCTCCTGTATTTCCAATCGCTGTGAGCAACTGTAACCCAGTATCAAATTGAACCTTGAGGCCATTAAATAGAATATTTTAGGGGAAACTGCTGAAGACCGAGTAACGCATATGGGCCAGATAACCAGAGCTGGCAACTACAATCCCACCTGATAACATGGAACGCATTTACATGAATTATGAAAAGAAGGACTCTGTAACTCTTAGAGTTTTCAACTGTGAGTCACTCATATCCTATACTGTGTGTGATAAATGTTTAAAAGTGAAAAATCCAAAAACATTTTGCCAAATAAATCTTGCAGTGTACCAAAGGAAAGCATCAAAAAGATATTCATTTATAAAATTATAGTTCAGTAGGTAAATTATGAGGCTTTAAAGAACTTGCTGTTTCTTCTATTTGTCAATTTACAAGTTGACTCAACAGGTCTAAGCTTAATTTATGAAAAATCAAGTCATCTCAGGAATGTTTTTTTTTCTCTTTTTTCCCCCACCACCACATAAAATGTATGATCTAAAAGTAGCGTGCTATAAATTCTGTGTCTTAGCTATATGGAACTCATAACTCAGAATATTATAATGCTTAGTTACCTATCTTTAAGAAAGTAATAGTGAGGAACTGAGATATTTAGGGAAAGAAGTTTAACTATCAGAAATAAGTGTCATTTAACATAACAGCAGTATGATCCTATTGGAGATAAAATCCAATAAAAATAAAAATCATTAATACCCAAACCTTTCTCAATTCAGTCTTCCTTCCTTTCATGATAAAAGAAAATTCTTTCAACTGAATTAGATGAATCTGGAGGATATTTTAAATACTGGGAAAAAATAGTAGAAAGCCACAGATCCACATTCAAACAAGTACTTACTGTAGTCAGGCACATGGCTAACCCAGTAAAAACATTATTTTATGAAAATTGTCCTTGATCACAATTAAAGGGGCTTCTTTATAAAAATGGTTTCCACTGACTTGTTGGAGCTCTAGTCAACCAGTAGCTATGGTGTAGTCCATCCCTGTGGGCCCCCTGCCCACACACCTGACCCTGTCAGTGCCCTGCAGAGCTGGTGCAAAGTAGATTATGGAGGAAAAACAACAATGAAAACCCTTCTTTTTAGGGAGAGAGAGAGAGTACATGCAAGTCGGGGGTGGGAGAGAGGCAGAGGGAAGAGGGAGAGAGAGAATCCTAAGCAGGCTACATGCCCAGTGCAGAGCCAGACATGGAGCTCGATCTTATAACCCTGAGATCATGGACTGAGTTGACTGAAATCAAGAGTCAAGTGCTTAACTGACTGAGCCACGCAGGAGCCCCTGAAAATCCCTTTATGCCGTTTTAATTTAATCTGGTTTCTATGTTGAAGCTGCAATTGAGTTAGCAATAGCCTTATTTTTTCTATATAAATCCACATCTTCAAGGCAGTCTGTATTTTAATGAACCTCCATTTAATAGCCAATGAATATATGCATTTAGAAATTTTCTTTATTCTTTCACGTTTAGTCTTAGTAAACTTGATGGCACAAGAAAAATAGCAGTGGGACAGCTACTTCTTTCATCTCTATGCTATTCACTGCTATGTTATTGCTGCTCTTGTTGTTTTAGAAATAAGCACAGAGGGGTGCCTGGATGGCTCAGTCAGTTGGACATCTGCTTTCAGCTCTACTCGTGATCCCAAGGTCCTGGGATCAAGCCCCACGTTAGACTACCTGCTCAGGGAGGAGTCTGCTGCTCCCTCTCCTTCTGCCCCTCCCCCTGTTCCTGCTCTCTCTCTCAAATAAGTAAATTAAAAAAATAAAGAAAGAAATAAACACAGACCACTGTTTGCTGTCATCCCATAAGTTTGAAAAAACTTTTAAAAAGACTCTTTAAAATATATATGCAAAAAAATATATATATGCAATATGCACACATATATTAACATCACTATATACTATAAGATACTCATGATATAAAATTATGGTTTTGTTCAGAAAGAGTCCTCTGGTCTGGGCATTCCAAGACAGCAAGGTCCCTGCCTACTTTCTACTCAGGCCATTTGTCAGGGATGCTTATGCAACCAGTAATCTTAAGAGGTAAAGTGATGTCTCCCCCAGACAAAAAGTAGGCTTGCTCTCTACTTGTTATATAAGCAGTGGATTGCCTCAGCTCAGAAGCCTCAGCTACAGTGCAAATCCACGCCAGGAGAAGTCACCGCCCTGCTGTAGGACCCAGGTGTATAAAGCACTGACACAAACCTATTTGCTCACACTGACTCTGTGCAGCATGTTAATATAGGGTGTTGCCTTTGGCCCAAAAAGCTCATGTCTCCTGCCAATTTACTTGTTTGCAAGTAGTATAAAATCAAATCTCTATCTGACAATACTATATATGCAAACATTCACAGCTATGACTCAAGAATCTAAATAACCGATGTTGTATGTCTCCAAGAACAATCGTGATGAACACTTTGCTGAAGCATTGCTCTGCAAAAAAGTTATCAGAACGATTACTTCTATTATCTTCATCCCTTGACTGTTTAACTGAGCCGTTTTTAAAATCCAGTTTCTGTGAGTTGCCATCAGTTTCATGATATAGAAACCTGCCTTTTCAAATCCCACTGTAATGTTCAAACAAAAGAAATCCCAACCCTTTTTTTTCCTTGTGATGATAATTAACCAAGAATAAAGTGTTCCCAAATATTAAAAAGGCATCTACTCTGACAAGTGGAGAACCAGAAGAAAAGGGGTTTCAAACATCAAAGGAGGCTCTCAAAATACTCTTTTATATGAAGAAAGCCCCACTTTCAGTGCCTTATCTTAAAAGCCACATTGGTTAGAGAGTGCCCTTTAAAGGATTACCTTAACATGCAAAGAATAGGCCCCTCTGTGATGTGTTCTGAAATTTATACTAAAACATGGCTGCATGACTGATGTGGCTGGGGGATACAAAGTGGGTCAGGAAGCAGGAGGAAAGGCTTAAATTCTAAAAGTGAGCTAGAGTTCAGATATGAAGCCATTTGTGGGAAAAAAACAAAAAACAAACAAACAAAAAACCCCAAGCAAATAGAAATATGACAGTCGGTTGTAAATTTGCAAAATGCTTTTACTCCATAAGGTAGCCATGCAAGGCATAAGAAACTACAAGTCCCAAGGCATTTTTAAAAATATAAATCTCTTTTCTTTGCCAATATGTGGAAAAGGATATTTTTCAGCTAAAACTTGTCCCAATTTATCAGTTTTCTAAATACACTTTTCTAAATAGTGTAGTTTTAAAGCCATGGTTGTTTTTATTTTTATTTTTCTAATAATAAAATGAATGCATGATCATGCATCATGCACCATGCAATCACCTTCATCTATTGCCACTAGGATAGAATTTCACCTGTATTTTCCAGCTCTTTCTCCGTGTGTATTTGAGTGTTTTTAAAAAAGACACATTGTATTCAGTGTTCCAAAACACGCTTCCTTTTTCACTTAATAACATATGACTTATATTGTTTGATGTCAGGAAACAGTTTCCTCATTTTCAAACACCTAAATAGTATTTTACAGTGTGACTTTTATAATTTATTTAACCCTTCCCCTACTGACAAATGTTGAAAATTTCCCCCCTAATTTTCAGTTTCAAAAATAAAATGATACATTTACATTTCAAAGTCTTTCTCGCTGCCTATGGGTTCCATGCAATTTGGAGTCTGCCTTCCCTGGAACCTCTTATACCAACACTGTCCCACTATCCTGCCTTCCCTTCTTGCCATATACCAACCTTGCACATCTATGCGGAGGGCCTGTCCCAAGATCTTGGTGTGCTGGCTCCTCTTGCTTCCTTACCTCTCAGCTCACAGGCCTTTCCTCGGGGAAGTCTTCCTAGAACTCCCAATCTGAGCAGTCTCATTTCTCCTTGGTCGGTAGCTATCACCCTTTCTCAGTGTACTTTCTTCACAGTACTCATCACTCTCTGAAATCATCTCATTCACATATTTATTTACATGTTTATTGGCTCCTCTGGATATCAACTCTTTCCTCTGTTGTTCTCCAATGTATCCTCTATGAGAGTAAGTGCCCAGCACATAGAGGGTTCTCAATAAAGCCCTCAATAAAACCCTCAATAAACCCTGCAGACAGGGTTTCTGTCTGCAGAAAAACAGGATGATGGGCATATCCTTCACTGTGTCACAGCACATATACGTAGGCATTTCTATAGAGTGGTACCTAGAAGTAAAACTGCTGCCCAAAGATGTGTACCCAGGAAACATTCATGGGCACTTTCCAAATGTAGTTCCCAAAAAAGCTTCAATGGCAATTTACATCCCCTCTAATTTTATATATGTAGCTCTTCTCCTAAATGCAGTTTTTAATGCCAATCTGACAAAATTTTTTACAATATTTATTTTTTTAATATTATCCTGACTTCAAGAATCTTCTTACATGTTTATTTCATTTGTGATTCATCTACAAATACATGATTGCTGAAGATATTTCTATTCTTTTCTTTCTTTGGTCATTAAGAGAATATCATTTTTATTTTCTTCTTTCACAAGATCAGAGAGGATTGCTGCTTTTTTTTTTTTTTTTGGTTGGTTATTTTATTTTTTTAAGATTTTATTTATTTATTCATTTATGAGAGACACAGAATCTAGACAGGCAGAGACATAGGCAGGGGGAGAAGCAGGCTCCCTGCAGGGAGCCTGATGTGAGACTTGATCCCAGGACCCCAGGATAATGCCCTGAGCTAAAGGCAGATGTTCAACCACTGAGCTACCCAGATGCCCCTTTGGTTGGTTAGTTTAGATCTCAAATCTATCTGGAGTTATTTTTGTATATGGCATGATAAAGATTATTTGAAAAAATGCATAGGTTGTTTTTTTTTTTCTTATTAGAATATGGTTTTGGTAGACATTTTAGAAATTTTCAAAAACACTATGGCAAAAAACATAAAAGTTACTCAGAATCATCATAATATGTGTGATTTCTTTCAAATGTTTTCCTGTAAACATATGTCCATAGAAACATTTATTCAGGGAACCCTGGGTAGCGCAGCGGTTTAGCGCCTGCCTTTGGCCCAGGGCGCGATCCTGGAGACCCGGGATTGAATCCCACATCGGGCTCCCGGTGCATGGAGCCTGCTTCTCCCTCTCCCTCTGCCTATGTCTCTGCCTCTCTCTCTCTCTGTATGACTATCATAAATAAATAAAAAATTAAATAAAATTTTAAAAAAAGAAACATTTATTCATTCTTACAATGTATACAATTTTGTGTGGTATTTTCTTAATCATGCTATAAGCCTTATCTTTTGTTAATAATTTTTTTAAATGATTTTATTTATTTATTCATGAGAGACACAGAGAGAAAGGGAGGCAGAGACATAGGCAGAGAAAGAAGCAGGCTCCAAGCAGGGAGCCTGATGTGGGACTTGATCCCGGGTCTCCAGGACCATGCTCTGGGCTGAAGGCAGGCGCTAAACCACTGAGCCACCCAGGGATTCGATCGATAATTTTTTAAATATGATTTTAATGATGGCATATTTTAATGTATAAGTGTATCATAATTGTATGTGTTTTAATAGTTCCTATTATTCAACAGTTATTTTTTTTTTTTAATTTTTTTTATTTATTTATGATAGTCACACACACAGAGAGAGAGAGAGGCAGAGACACAGGCAGAGGGAGAAGCAGGCTCCATGCACCGGGAGCCCGACGTGGGATTTGATCCCGGGTCTCCAGGATCGCGCCCTGGGCCAAAGGCAGGCGCCAAACCGCTGCGCCACCCAGGGATCCCTATTCAACAGTTAAATTACTGTTTCTAATATTAAAAAAAAAAAAAATCAATGACATCCCTTACTCATAAAATCTCCAGGGCTGTCTGATTACATTCCCAGAATAAATTCCTAAGTGTGGACTCCCTGAGAAAAGGAGCCTGAATTATTTTACGGCTCTTTTCAGAGCTTTCCAAAAGAGGTATACTATGTTATCCATTTATCCCACCAAGTACCAGGAAGGATCCTATCAGGAGAAAAAAAAACCATACTAAATATTTCTGTAAGAGTGCATTGCTATAAGAAGTTGGTTATAAAAGTGTTAGAAGGAAAGCCAAGAAAAAGAGTAGGGTGAGATTTGATTAACCTGTACCTGTAGAAAACTACTGCCCTCAGGACTGGGGAAACTCAACAGATCCAATAGTTTTGTCAGAATTCATGAATGCACTGAGAACGTGCTGCTGTGCTGGGTGCCACCACCAAGACTGATGAGGAAACAACAAGGATCTGCCATCCAGCCATGCAGACACAGAGAGAAGACCATAGACCCTTCCAGAAGCAGGAGGGAGTCGGAAGAGAGACGCAGGGCAGGGATGAGGAGGAGAGAGAATTTTTTTTTCTCTCTCCCACCTTTGGACCTACTGTAAGAAGTCAACAGGAACTACCTGCAAGGGAATCCAAGACATGTAGTTTGTCACCACCCAAGCCACCTGTGACAGTGCACAAAGGGGACCAGCATGAGCAGGGCTAAGGAGAAGGCACTGCCGGCACCGCCAAGAGCTGTATACTCAGGTAAGAGAGTGAGAGGGCAAAGATGGACTTCTTAGGATTATAAAATACTTTTCCAGAGCAATCAGGAGAGTTAAGGATGTTACTGTGCCTACATGACAAACTGCTTCCTATTGCTGCGGAATTTCCTTTGGTTGCTGCACGCCAGGAATTTACATATTGATTGTGATCAGGACTCAGAATTACGATTAGTTCCTGAAACACAAGTACTTTTGAAAACATTAAAGGTCAAAGAGCTACTTTATTTTACTTTTTTTTTTCTCTGCAGGACTGTCATAACAATAGTACAAAATCTCACATTTCTGCACAGTGGCAGAAAGCATAAACAAATGTAAGCTGCCTCCCATCCAAAATTATATAGCATCATAAAAACAGAAAATAAAAGACAAGCAAAAGTATTTCCTCTTAACACAACCAGTATCTGGTAGCTTATCACCCACTCTTCATTTCTCAACTTCCTCCAATTGAAAACACATTTTGTTATGCCAACAACCAAGTGATTTTTCTCAGTAATACTGAAAACCAATCATGTTCCTCATTCAGGCTACTTATAACACTAACCTAATTCCAACAGATTTCAGCACAAATAATTCACCATTGAAAAAAGAAAATATCAGTATGGGTTTCTTCTTTAGCAGTTGGGTCAGGGTTGCATGGATGCCAGCAATGGTAAGACTTCTTAACTATCCCACTCGCATTTCGCAGGATTAATTCATTTCTTTGATTTTTGCAGAAGCTTAAACCTTCACCAGAATAAGCTTTCTGATTGCAAAGGTAATTTATAATAGGCCAAATCAACTTATAATAGTTAGGTTCATATTTTAGTGTAGTTTCAAAAACTAATTTTAATACACATACAAAATAGAAACAGAATGGATCACTTTTTAGATTAAGTTTTTGTATTGATATATTTGACAGATTCCATTTCATGATGAGTCTTACTTATTCGCAGAGAAAAAAATATTAAATATATGTGCTTCAATTTTAAACTGGCAGTGTACTGAGTATGTAATTTCAAGTGTTTTCCACCTCCAGTGTCCCTGGATAGAGATCGCCAACAGATATCAACATTCAAGACCTGAGAAACCTAGAACAGGAAAGTTGATGATATTTAAGCAAGCTTCCTGTCTTTACCACAGCAACTAGAAAATAATCACTCTGCTCCTAGAAAGCCTGTCTATATTTTGCATATAAAGCTCAGAGGAGAGGCATCTGGGTGGCTCAGTGGTTGAGCATCTGCATTTGGCTCAAATCGTGATCCCGGGGTCCTGGGATCAAGTCCCACATGGGGCTTCCCGCAGAGAGCCTGCTTCTCCCTCTGCCTATGTCTCTGCCTTTCTCTGTATGTGTCTCTCATTAATAAATAAATAAAATCAGAAAAGAAAAGCTCAGAGGATGGGCAGATGTTGAGACATTGAGTTAACTGACCTTGGAAGTACCCTAACCCAGGTTTCATTGCTATATAAGATAACACAAGCTCTGTTATTTAGGTCAGTTGGTGTGGGGACTTTATTTATTTTTTTATTTTTTTGAAGATTAATTTATTTATTCATGAGAGACATAGAGAGAGAGAAAAGCAGAGGCATAGGCAAAAGAGCGGAGAGAAGCAGGCTCCCTGCCGGAGCCCAATGCAGGACTCTATCCTGGATCCTGGGATCACGACTTGAGCTGAAGGCAGCCACCCAACCACTAAGCCACCCAGGTGCCTCAGTGTGGGGACTTTAAAGTGAAAGCTTCCTAGTCAGGTAGCCTCTTCCTTGACATTCATAATGAATAAACACAGCCAAGGCCTCTCTCTTTATTATCAAATGACCACCTATTCTTTTGGAGTTTTAACACTTAAAATATAAACATATTCTTTTGTCTATTAAGAAGGCTTTATCTCCTTATAAAAAGTTTATCAGTAAATTTCAGAGGAATTGGTATATTTCGTCTTTATGTTTTTCCTTTCTGATGTGATCTTCAGCTCCTGACTGAATCCCTTGTTCTTATGCTTGTTTTTTGTTTTTGCTTTTCTGTGTGTTTTTTCTGCTGTTAGGAATGATCTTTCGTGACAAGTTAAGTTCAATTGACATGTTCTTTGGATGCTGCCTCTCCTAGATATGTAGCTTGTTGACCTTTTCAGATTCAGCTTGTTGCTGTTTTAATATAATAAGATGAAAACCTGGGATAGTTTTTAAATATAACTGAAAGCAAATGGTAAGAACACAGGATTAAGAAACTAGCCATTTTAAAACTATCCATCTTTGTGTCATTATTTTGTTGGCTTGGGGTCTAGGAGACAATTTCAGTTTCCTAATCCACATTTTACTACAACACCAAAGTGCTGAAAGGTACTGTTGAGTACTTATCCATTAGAATAACATAATGGTTACTGAAATTTTTTCAGAGGGTGGGGGAGAAGCAAGCGGATTTAGATTTCTTGCAGAAATAAGAATATGAAAAGGAAAGCTAATGTCAAAGCCAAAGTAAAATTTGCTTTTACTCATTCTGTACAACATTTCTCTCTCCAACCTATCAAAAGCAGTATAAATGAATATAATTATAGCAACTAATTGAGTTATCAGCATCTCCAGAATAGACGTTACATGTTTTGGCATACTAATGGCAGCTATTTGGAATATTAGTAGTTCACAAAGAGTCCTATAGGACTGCTTGTCTCTGGAAAACTCATTTAGTGAATGATACTGAAACCAACAGCTTGGCTCATGGGGGTCATTGAGCAAATGCTTCTGAGCATGGAACATGGCCACTGTGAACTTACAAGTCTAATGGGCACTTTCTGTACATGGGCTTCTCCCCTAGACCACTAGTGCTTTTGGCCCAATAGCCAGGCCTAGTTATCAGACATCCTGACCCAGGTTATTACCAGACCAACACAGATGGGCACCCAGGGAAGGTGAGTAATTTCGTGCTCAGGGCAAGATAATAATTTGGTGTGCTTTCAACCCATTTGTTCAACATTTGCTCCTCGGAGAGACAGAGCATCTCCTGGGGATGGTTGAGAGAAGAAGGGACGCCGTGAAGTGCTCCTGTATGATTTCAAGCAGTTCAGCTCTGGGCTTGAACCCAAATGCTCATTCAACAAACCAACACCCTGCAGGTAACGGGAACTGTCTTGGTTAGGAAGCAGTTCGGTGACCAGGTGCTGTTAATCATGCGTGTCCCTTGGTGACTCAGAGCCGATTTCACGTAGCTTTGTGAGTTCTGACTGCCAGTACATCCAGGACTCCCCCTGAAAGAGCTACCTGAGCTGAATTCTGGAGTCAGAATGAGAGGATATGGACCCTGGCTCTCTCACTGACTGATGGTGGAACTGTCCATACAAGTTCCTTAGCCTCGCTGACCTCACTGTTCTCATTTGTGAAAATGAGAATAATACTATTTCTTACCTCCTAGGTGGCTGTGAAGACCAGCTCAAAGGACCCAGTTAAAGTGTCATCCGGCATGCAGTAAGCGCACAGCTGCACTCGGCTACTACCACCTGTAGCACCCCTTCCCCCTGAAACTTTGCTCCCTAGTGTCCTCACCCCTCCCTGTGTTCTGCCCCCAGTTTTGTGCTGCCAACAGCGCAGGTGACTGAGCTTTAGCATGTCATAATTTGTTCACTTTCCCTTCTTAAAAAGCAGGCCCTCCCTGCCTTCCTCAAACACAGCAGCTCCACAGACTCTTGAAAACCCCCACTGCTAAACAAGTGAGCTTGCTGGTGTGCAGATGTGAGAAGGGCACCACTGATGGGGTGGAGTGTTTTGATCTAGCACTTTCTTGACGGGGGGGGGGGGGGGGGGTCTGGCCATGGTGCCCGTTGCTCTCAGATAACCCACCCAGGTACCCACCACCATACTACCTGCCCCCCATGCCTGGGGAAATGCTGCAGTCTTCTGCTGCCCTCCTGAAGGACATGCTAGCTTCCTTACTTCATTTTCTCTGTCCTTCAGTTTATTGACCTAGCACAGCTTTGAGAAGAAACTAAGATGACAGATTTCACATCTTTTGGGGCCAGTGAAAATCTTTGGCTAAAGATTTGGCTGCGGCCAGTGCCAAGTGCCTATGACTCTGCAAGCAGTTCATTATTTCTTAATTTCCAATTTGCAAGCAAGCCTCTAGGCCAGCGACATCAGTAAACATCTAGAAATGTGTCCCTGTAGACTCTGGGACACTCATTTATTGAGTGCCCACTGTGTTCCATTCATTGGGCTGAGTTCACGCACATATGTTACACATTTAATCCTCACAAATCCGGAAAACAGTTATTATCCCCCTTTATAAGAATAAAAATCACATTTGAAAAGGTTTTGGGGGGAATCCCTGGGTGGCTCAGTGGTTTAGTGCCTGCCTTCAGCCCAGGGCATGATCCTGTAGTCCCGGGATCGAGTCCCACGTCAGGCTCCCTGCCTGGAGCCTGCTTCTCCCTCTGCCTGTGTCTCTGCCACTCTCTCTCTCTCTCTCTGTTTCTCATGAATAAATAAATATTAAAAAAAAAAAAAAAGAAAAGGTTTTGGAAGGAGAATTTGAAATTTGGTCTGGCTGACACTAAAGCTCATGATGTTTCCTTCATCATACTGCCTTAAAGAATAGTTTTAGAAAGAAGCAAGAAATCCGAGCAGCACAAGTACTATGTTAAACCATATGCTAATTTTATTTATTTGGTTGCTATTATAGGAATAGGGAATTATCCCTACATAAATCATATACTTTTATCAGACTCCCCCCCCCAGGTCAATTTCCTTATCTATCAGTAGGCATAATTAATAGATCCTGAGAAACTAACATAGTCAGGAGAAAGTATGTTTACCTAGTGACAGCTAATGACACTCAAAGAACAGTATATTTTGAAATAACACTATAGCATTTTTGAAATAACTATATTTTGAAAAAATAATGGTTCAAATAGTTAAACGATGTGTAAGTAGTGATGGAATACTACTTTCATTGAACTCTCATTTATAATTTCATTGCAAGATCAGTTTTCTTTTGAGAAAACTCTGGCTGGGTAACCACAGATAAATGTAGCCATTTGAAGAGTTTACAGCTTACTGGCTAATAAGTAGCCACAATTTTTTTGTGTTGGTTGAGTAAATAAACTGTGGTTTCAGACACAGTTTTTCTATGTGGGCCAATAAATAGTGCTTTTTGGACCTTTCTTATTTGATATCACTGACCTCTTCTTAAACGCTGATCACAATCTCAATTACTTTTTTTTCTAATATTGGAATTGATTTTCTTTTTTTTTTATATTCGTGAATTTAGAAGCTAAAATGTGTAATAGTTTTACTTCAGTGAATCAGCAATCCTTGTTGGGATTTGAAAAGAGAAGGAGGAGGAAGGGAATAGGAGAAACTAAAGCCAGACTATGTAGGAAGTGCTGACAGTTTTGCGACTTTTGTTACATATCCTTTGTTTCTGGTGACAAAGGAGGAAGACTATCTAAATAAAATTATTATATAGCTGTGCTCACAGACCTTCAAGGATGGACAGAGGTAGTAACCAGAAGCTACTGTATGTACAAAAGGGCTGGAGGCGGTATGTGCAGGGGTAGGATGGCTCACTTACCAACTTTTAACTAATTCTGTCCATTTTCCTGTGTATTCAGCACTTACACAAAAAGCCTTGGCATGGTTTAGCACACATGTTCCATACACTACACAGAATTATTTGTTTTATTCTCTAGTAAGTAGTTGTATGTGCAAAGAATATAAGCTCCCTGGCGGAGCAGCATGACCTGTTGCAAATGTTTTGTCCTTCCTTTCTCATAAAGGGATTAAAATGCAAGAAACAGAACACTCAAAACTTACAAAGTGGCTTTGAAAAATTTTTAGAATAAAAATTGAAAATCAGGGGCATCTGGGTGGCTCAGAGGTTGAGTAACTGCCTTTGGCACAGGTCGTGATCCCAGGGACCTGGGATCGAGGCCCGTATTAGGCTCCCTACAGGGAGCCTGCTTCTCCCTCTACCTATGTCTCTGCCTCTCTCTGTGTATGTCTCTCATGAATAAATAATAAATCATTAAAAAAAAGAATTGAAAATCAGATGTTATAGACCTTCTACACACACACACACACACACACACACACACAAACACACACAATGCATACAGATATGTAACATATATACATGTAAGTATAATTTTGTAAATAACTTTGGGTGGACATGGATTCAAATTTCATATCTGGCCTATAACTCCAAGGTACAAGTCCCTAATGTGTTCCCTGCATATCTGGAAATTTATACTTCTTCAGAGCTCTTATGAAATACCAGTCTCCCTACAAAGCTTCACTGGTACCCCAGGCCCACCTCTGAGTATCCAGAGCCTCCTCTTCACATCTCCATTTTAATACTTAGCACATATTGCAATGTTTTTTTACTTGATCAGCTAGATTCTGTCTCACTTATTTTTCTATTATTTTTTAAAATATTTTTATTTTTTTTAAGATTTTATTTATTTACCTGAGAGACAGAGAGAGGGAGAGGGAGAGGACAGAGGGAGAGGGAGAAGATGAAGCAGACTCTCTGCTCAGCAAGGAGCTCCACATGGGGCTGCATCCCAGGACCCTTGAGATCATGACCTGAGCTGAAGGCAGACACTTAACCAACTGAACTGCCCAGATGGCCCTTATTTTTCTTTTCTTAATGTCCAGTACAGTTCAAAGTGTATAGAAGATCCTGCTGAATGAGACAATGACCACAAACACTTGCCTATTTAAAAAAATAGATAAAATTCTTGGGTTAACAAAGGAATATTTTTTTTCCTAATTACTCTGCCTATCCTAAAATATGCTGAAACTAGCCATAAAAGAAATTGGAACTGTTAAGTGCAACCTACTTACAAGAAATAAAGGAAGAAAACTAGAGTGGCAAGTTGTGTTACATCACCCATTTTACACACATGCACATAGATCCTTAGATTCTGGGAGCCCCAGACTGATTGTTGTCATCCCTGCCACATGCCTGCCCCTACCCTCTCTGAAAAGCAACACAGTGCCTTCCTGCTGCACATTTGGTTACTCTTCGTACAGAGTAACCTAACTCATCACCTGAACCAAAAGCAGCCTGGGACTAAGGACCTCACCCATTAAGAGAGATGAAGTGTTACTACACCAGAGAGTCTGGGTTTCACTCAGACAGTGTGAATGTGAAACACTTGAACACATTAGACAAGCAACATAGTGCAGAAACCCAGAAATGGACAGAGAAGGTGACAGAGGGAGAGAGAAGGCAGGTGCAGAGTAGGGGAAGACCATGAGGTCAGAGAGGAGAGGAAGAAGTGGGAGATGGAAGGTGAAGTCCAGGCACAGAAATGGAGATGGTGATAACCCAAGTCACAAGCTTGATGAAGAACCTGCTTCTAAAGAGAGCCACTAAAGCTAAGATAGTCCTAACTAGTGAAAAATGATGTTCCAGCCATACATACATCCTAGCAGGAAGCAGGCAGGGGGAGCATGATTTCCTGTTCTTCCCTCCTTTCCCCAAGTGAGCATCCATACTGTGAACCATGGCCCTCCAAGGCAATGAAGTACATTTCTGCTTCCTGTAACTTAGTTTAACTAACACTCAAATCAAAATGCATAATAGCTACTCAGGCTTTTCCTGAAATTGTGACAAACACACCCAGAAGACGTATCCAAGTTCTGGATAATTAGGGATGACTGGGTGGTCATGAAAGGTCCAGGCCAGTGACACCATAGCAAGCCGTAGTTTCTACCCCAGGGAGTGGATATTCTTTGCTACACACTTGAAGGTCCTGATGTGGGCCACTCCCACTGTTTACTTTTTCAGCTTCTACAGGTGCAGCAGATCAAAATTCTCTTTGCATCTAGTGGAAACTCAAGAGGAGGGTACCTTTGGTTCACTCAGTCATGCTGGGCAGTGTTCTTGCATCAGCATACATCATAGGCTCCCTGATTACATTCATACTTGTAGACAAGAAAAAAGTGACATGGCAAATTTCTCATCACGACTCATTAGAGAAGGAGCCACCATCACCAGGAAAATCATGTTCAGACACCCTGAAGGCACATAAGTCATATTCGAACATTTACACTGGTAAACTAGACAATGGTGTTAGGGGTTTGGGGGAATGAATAAGAGTTATCAATCAGAAGTGTCCTAATTCCCAATGTGTAATGGCGTTGGCCTTTGAATCTTCACATTTATTGGCTATTTATACACCAAACTATAAATGCTTGAGACAATGGGGAATTTCAACTGAATGCTGGATAGTCTGGGGGCAAGAAGGGGAAAAGGGGTCTGCTAGAAGTGAAGCATCATGTTTTTGAATAAAACGAGAAAATCCCCAGTCTCTCCTGGGCAGAGTATGGTTATCACCTATTCCCTTTTGGGTAAAATCTATTCCTTTCATCATCTGTCATCTAGACACACACGTGGCACTTTCTAATGAAACATTTCTCTGCATCATGAAATCAAGCTATATTTATAAATGTATGCTGAGAAAAAAAAAATAGATGATCCACCTGTAGTTTTTTGGTTTTGCTTTTCCTACCTGTGGACTGAAAGGATACAAAAGAGATGGAAATTAGAAGGGGAAAAAGTGCTGAAATGAATCCACAGTCCATTCTTGAGTGAAATGATCCATTTGGTTTGCCAGGGTAGCTTTCTCTGCTTCTCAGTCTTCCTGGGTCCGATTATCAGTCCCAACCAAGATCATCAGGAGAAATGGCAAAATAACTATCAAAGAGGAGACTGTTCAACTTCATGGCAACTCATGAGCAAGCAGTTTGGTGCATTTCCCATGAGGTGGGCCCCTAAGGGTCTGAACACCTACAAGCCACGGAAGCTTATTTGCAGCAAGAGCAAACAACTTTAGCAGAAGTAATTTCCCAGTCCTATTAACCTAGTTTATTTTCAGACATGATTATTCAAGCTTTCATGTGCTATAATTAGTCTCCTATTTCCAGGATAATAAGATCGGTAAATGAGGCTGGTTATCAAGTGCCCACGCACAATGGTGTCCACGCTGTCTTCCTTCTACCTAGTAGGCCCAAAACCTGTAAAAGGAGTTCTGACTTGATTACAAGAAGACACAGAACATGCTGAGGGGAAGGTCTGCTTATAAAACTAGGGATTTAAGGCTGTTAGACTCCCCATCCCCTAACCTTGGAGGAGCCTGCTGGGGTCACTCTCAGACAGTTCTTCAGACACACACATGTATAAGAGCGAGAATGGGATGCCTGTCTGTCTCTGCCAGGCCACATGTAGCCAAACTCAGAGGAGATGCTACTGCCTTCATGGAAGCCTGGTAGTAGGTAGATGTGCAGGAATCATGTGAGGACCCATATTTCAAGTATCCAGGTAAAAGCTGACAGGACATTTATTTAAGGAACCTAAATAAATCATAGCTCTTTATTCTCTGCTCACCTCTCTCCTCCTTACAAATTTCAAACCAGATAGATGTCTTCGTTACACTTCTCTCAGAAGTCCAAGTGTGGGGGTCTCAGAGCTATACTTAGCCTAGTTTTGCTTGACCACGTGGTGTTTTTAAAAAATTAAAAATCTGAAAGCCATTAGATGGGCAAGCTCTTAAGACAGCTGGTGCCACCACTTCCAAAGTTTCTTATCCCTGCAGGACTCCTTAAAATTCTATTCCCCAATGGATCCTATAACCATGAGCAGGAGTCCTCAATTTATCATGCCTTTGAAAGGCCCTGAGCTAGGAATTGCAAACTTAGCTGTACTCGGCAATTACATTCCCTACTTTCTGTGTACATTAAGGAGATTAGAAGGGGTAGGGAAGGATATTTGGTGTGACTTCTCTTTCTCTACCCCTCAAAGCTAAATAAATACTAATTCAACTATCTTACTTACTTTGAGTCCCTAAATAAATCTCCCACACAGGGTCAGGCTAATCCTTTAACTCTCTTCTCTAATACCATTCTGATCCCTATCCTCCTCCACCCCACCCCACCCCCCCCATTCAGAAAGGACTTTCCTGTGGGCTACCCACATCCAGCAGGCCACAGCTAACCGTTCCCATAACAGGCTGGGAGGACTGGCTCTCAGTGGGTTCCTCCAGCCTCCCGGCAGAGTTGCACATCACCTTCCATGACGATGGCTGCAGTACAGTATGAAGAGGTAATGAACTTTCAGCCATTTTGCAAAAACACACTTATGTAAAGAAGGATTTGGATTCCACACAGTTTCATCATACAGTATCTGTGTTTATCTCAGAAAGACTTCTTCTTAGGTGGCCAGGTCTTCAGATTAGTGATCCTGGGCAAATGAGCTTCATTCTGAAGTGAACGTGTTGTTGCAATCTGAGCAAGACCATGTCTGGGAGCTTTACTTTAAGCAGAAACCCTGCAGGACTCACTTGTGCATACAAGCTGTGAAAACAATTCAATATCCAGAGATAAATAGAGTATAAGATACCCATCAGTACATTAGACTGGAATGCAGCATCTTTTAAAATTATGTTGCCATATTCTGCACTTTATTGGGTATACTCGGTTTATATTTCATTTAATAGAATATGTAATTTGGCATTTTGTGTAGCAAATAGTGAAATAAATGTTGATGTGGTTTATTAGGGTTAGTAAATTCAAAATATGGTATAATGATAACATTATCATATGACATGTCATCACTTTATGAAGAAATTTCTCTAAGGAGCACAAAGTTCTGAATACAGGAGTACCAGTATTACCACAGAGTAAAGCAAATGTTCATTATTCACTTAGGAAAAGAAAAGCATATCCTGGCAATAAGTTTAAAACATGGGTAAGTAAAATAAAGCTCAGGGGTAGAAAACTCTTTGTCCCCTCCCTGTCTTTTAAGTGAACCTCCCACCTGCCCAACGCCACCACCACCACATGCTTCTACTCAGACATACCCTGAGACACCCCATCCACTCTTCCCACCCTCCTTCTACAGCTCACATCTCGTTTCTCCACCTTCTCATCTTCCCTACACCCTCCTCTGCATCAACCATGTCACCAGATTCGGCTGGTCTCACTCCTGAACATCTCCCAAACCTGCCCATCTCTCCATCTGTGCTGGTGTCTTGGTATGACCGGGTATCACCTCCGCATCTCTCCTGGTAATCACAATAACCTCCCAATGTGTCTCCCTCCCTCCACTCTCTCCTTCTGTTTCAATCTACTCTTTCAAGTTAGTTAGTCTGCCCCAGGGCTGGAAGCATGAAGGGAGCATTATCCAGAAGGCTGCATTACCCGCAAAGCTAGGATCTCTAACCATGGCACTAACAGCCCTCATGACCTGCTCCCAAGCTTATGGCTTTCTATTTTCCAGTGTACTTTTTGCTCCTGTCACTAAAACTATTTCCCAAAAACACTGGACAGGTAGTGCAGTGCAGTGGCAAGAGCAGTAACTTTGGACTTGAAAATAGCCACTGAAATCCTATCTCTGTCACTTGCCAGATATGCACCTGAAGGAATAAACTTCTCTAAGCCTGAGCTGTCTCTACTGTAAAATAAGGAGGATAAAACTTCCCTTGCAGCATTGTTTTCACTCGTCAATAATATAGCATGGTCACCCTCAGTGTGTGGGAGGCATTAGACACAGACACTTATCGCACACAGAAATCAGGTAGGTGTTTATGAGTCGTATCACCCCACCCGCGGGCAGTCTTCCTGGCCACCCGCACAAGCCTCCTTTCTTAGAGTAGCTGCATCCAAGCAGGTACCCCCAGCGACCAGAATGGCCTTGTGGTTCCCAATGACTTGCAGGGGCAGAGGGTGTAGGGTCCTACCCTCCTCCCCGTTCTGGAGAAGCTCACTGTGTCTCTCTCTTGTGCCAAGAGCATTTTTGATTCCCTGCCTTCAGGTCCTGCTCACCCTCCCCTAGCCTGGCTCACTGCACTTCCTCTGATGGACAGTGTTCGGGCATCATCACTTCCCCTGGGAAATGTGCCCTCCTGTTTTGTGATGTTCTCACTCCCCATTTCCCTACCCATGCTCCTAACAGGCAGCGGTAAATGGCAATCACCCTCTTGTTCAATTATATTTCTGTAACTGTTGTTGCCCTTTTCCCCTCACGTTTTCTTCTATGTCCTAAATTCCCTCACTTAATTCCCAGTTTTTAGATTAACTGGCAGCTGCCTATTACCTTCTACTCTCCTTTTCTAAGTGATACTTTTAGTAAGCAATTCACTGCTACCTCCAAAGTGAACTTGCCTGTAATATAATTACATCCACTTATACACCCATTATAATTATGGCAACTTAAAATCCCATCTGTGGAACAAAAAAGATGCTTCTACTTATCATGTTCCTATTGTATATCCTTAAATATCATAAATGATCCTTAAATATCATAAACCACAATACTCTCACAAGAAAGACCACAGTAGATGCTCCCAACCCTACCTCCCTATATACCTTAGGTTAAAAACATTTTATATATATATATAAAATGTGTGTGTAAATTTATTTATTTATTTACTTATTTACTTACTTACTTACCATTAAGCACTACCATTCTATCATTTTTGGCTTTTATTAAAGTCAGAACTATAGTGCTAACAAGCAGTCAGATGGAAGGAAGTATGGATTCACCAGTCCACTGCTATTCTACACTGATAATTCATACACTGCTCTATTTTCAACAAGACATTAGTAGACTTCAGATAGAAACCCAGGTTACAACTCACCGCATTCAGCAACAGAGCTTTTTCATTTTTACCTCACAACACAGGAGAACCGCATGATCTATAAGAAGACACACGTGCAGACCTCCTGGAACTTTGTATCATGCTTAGCATCTTATTGGCCCAACAGCCTAGGATATCTTACCTTCTGAAAAAGTGGCAATGTTTTTAAGGTTTTAGTTGAGTTTGATCCTTGGAATTAAAAATTAATTTTTAGGGCAGCTTGGGTGGCTCAGTGGTTTAGCGCTGCCTTCAGCCCAGGGCCTGATCCTGGAGTCCCAGGATCGAGTCCCACATCAGGTTCCCTGCCTGTGTCTCTGCCTCTCTCTCTCTCTCTCTCTCTCTGTGTCTCTCATAAATAAATAAATAAAATCTTTTTAAAAATCATTTTTTATTTTAGCCTATAATTTGTATCATTTTCCCCACTTCAAGAGTTGTAAATAAGGCCAAGTGATAAACAAGCACCCCCGATGCTAACAATTGACCATCAACAGCAGCCAAAACAAGCAAATCCTTAAAATCAGATGAACCCACATTAATCTCATAAAAGGACAACTGTTAAAGAGGAATAGAATTCCAATTATATACATTTCCTGAAGAAACAATTAAATGATGGAAGCATGGGGAAACTATAATAATACCAGGCAAGATGTGGGACAGGCTGCATTGCCTAAAACTACCCAGTATGGCAGGTATCAGTTTTTTTTTTTTTCCCCATTTCACAGATGAGAAGAATGAGGCTCAAGAGGACAAATCTGTATAGAAAAGTAGAGTAGGTACTGTAGACAGGATTACAACACTAAATAGTGTGAAGTTTCTATTTTCTACTAAAATGCTCTACTTTCTCCTCTTTTCCACTACTTGTTCTAATATTATCATCATCAAGGCATCCTTGTTTCTATCATAGCAAGGTTATAAATATTTCTGGACGTGCTATTCCTGCATTTCTACCTGCTCCCCCATGTCCTTCCCTCAGCCTAGCCTGTCTCTGTAATGAGAAAGCACAGCTCCATGCTAATTATTTGGCAAATGACTGAAATGCCATAGAGATGCGCACAGACAGAATTCACGTGAAAGTGAAATATGGATTAGCTCTGCCTTTCCCTCCAGAACTGAATAATAAACTAAATGTCTAGCCTTCAATGCCGATAGGTTTACACGCTACTTTTCTGAAATCACAGAAACACACCAGTTATCTGCGACATGAGTCTCCCCTCCATATCATTAAATAAAACGATAACCATTTAGCAGTGTTTATATAAGCTAAAAATTCCAGTACTAAAAAAGAGGACAATCATACATAAACAGAAGTGCAAAAAAAATCCTTCTCTATTGCTTATTTATAATCATCAAACCTGATAATATCACTAATGGCTCTTAGAGCTAATTGCAGTAACTTTTTACTGCTCCCTTTATAAACTCCGTTATCCTGAGGAGGAGAACATCTGTGAGATTTGACTCATCCCAAACATCAAATGTGACACCACAGCACATAAGTAACTCTCCTGCACACTTTTCCAGCAGTTTCCTCCTCCTCTCCCCCTTTCTCATCTTCACAAGACAGACTACGGCACCAGCCTTCCCATGCTCATTACCAAGCTTCATGCAGACATGATGGGGAAGGAAGGAGAGCTTATTACTTGCTTTCTTCCCAGAGCCCCATCCCTGCCTTTTTGTCTTTCATAGATTTCTTTGGGAAAACAATATCTTGTTTTCTGAACAGAAGAAAATTGTGTTTCTAATCTTTTAAAAACAAACTTGGATTTTACTCAGTTTTTCTCACTAAAAAAAGTAAGTTTGAGATTCAAAAGTTTCTTTAAAAAAAATCTTAAAATTTTATATAAAGATAAGTAAAAAAAAGAAATGGTTCCTTGTGTCCTATTGAGAAGGACAGGTCTCATACAATACGGGGAAACAATTCTATAAATTGCAACTTTAATCTACTGACTGAATTTTTATTTTAAAATGTATCCCACGAAGATGCAGTATACATATAAATATTTGATAACTATATCCTGGTGACTCTCAAGCATTAAATATTTGCCTGACTTAAATAAATT
Source organism: Canis aureus (assembly GCF_053574225.1). Classification (NCBI taxonomy): domain Eukaryota; kingdom Metazoa; phylum Chordata; class Mammalia; order Carnivora; family Canidae; genus Canis; species Canis aureus. The sequence goes on from NC_135611.1 coordinate 51,393,937, forward strand.
AAATCCTAGTAAAGGAACAAAAACAAATCAAAAGCAAAAAAAACAAAAAAACAAGCCTCTACAGGTAGTTTTTTTTTTTTAATCTGCAAATAAATTTTACGTGAATTAAATATTTTCACCTAATGTTTTGCAGCCTGTGTTCCTGCCACAAAATGAAAACACTGAAACTGCACTAGTGCTTTTGAGAAGTGGCTTCTCTCTCTCAGTCCATTCTTCTGGCAATTCCCCTTCACATCTTAGGCTGTGCTAAATGTCCTCTGTGCTTCTAGAACACTCTTGTGCCTATTGTTAAGCTGGCACCCATGAGACTACCCTAACCCCCACGTCTGTCCAATGCTCCTCCCCAGTCTGTCTGCATGATGTGTGTGTGTATGTGTGTGTGTGTGTGAAAGAGAGAGAGAGACAGACAGAGACAGAGACAGAGACAGAGACAGAGAGATTAAGACAGATGCAGGGGCCCCTGGGTGGTGGTTCAGTTGGTGAAGCATCTAACCCTTGATTTCGGTTCAGGTCATGATCTCAAGGTTGTGGGTCGAGCTCTACATGGAGCTCCATATCGGGCTCTGCATTTAGCACAGTCTTCTTGTCCCTCTCCCTCTGCTCTTCGCACCCCCCACACACACACTCCTCTCTCTCTCTCTTTCTCTCTCTCAAATAAATAAATAAAATCTTTAAGAAAAAAAGAAAGACAGATGCAGATTATACTGAGATTCTAATCAAAGTCAAGGTACTATTTTAGAGTTCTAAACTCAAACTCAACTTTTTTGTGTGTGTGTGGGAGTATTTTTGCTATTTAGCAGACACATACTGGATAAAATTACTCTAAAATAAATACAGAATATGTAAGTATGATAATATTATATTACATTATTTCTCCAGGGAAGAAGTCATGTCTTTTCTAAATGACATAAGTGCCTTTTACCCTGTGTTCATGATTAGGAATGTTATTAAAATGTCCATTTGAAGACAGCCTCTTCAACAAATGGTTTTGGATAAACTGGACACCTACATGCCAAAGAATGAAACTGGACCACTTTCTTACACCATACACAAAAATAAACTCAAATGGATTAAAGTCCTAAATGTGAGATCCATAACCATAAAAGAAAGCATAAGCAGTAATTTCTCTGGCATCAGTCATAGTAACATTTTTCTAAGTATGTTTCCAGAGGTCAGGGAAACAAAAGCAAAACTAAATTATTGGGACTTCATCAAAAGAAAAGGTGTCTGTTCAGTAAAGGAAACAACCAACAAACCAAAATGCAACCTACAAAATGGGAGAAGATATTTTCAAATGACCTATTTGATGAAAGATTAGCATATAAAATATATAACTTAAAAAACCCAACACCCCCTCAAAAAATAATCCAATTTAAAATGGGCAGAAGACATGAATAGACCTTTTTCCAAACAAGACATAAAGATGCTAATAGACACATGAAAAGATGCTCAACATCACTCATCATCAGGGAAATGAAAATCAAAACCACAATGAGATATCACCTCACACCTATCAGAATGGCTAAAATCAACAACACAAGAAACAGCAGGTGTTGGTAAGGATGTGGAGAAAGGGGAATGCTCTTGCACTGTTGTTGGGAATGCAAACTGGGTGTAGCCACTCTAGAAAACATTATGGGGGGTACTACAAAAAGTTAAAAATAGAACTACTTTATGACCCATCAATTGGACTACTAGGTATTTACCTAAAGGATACAAAAATAATGATTGCAAGGGATATATGCACCCCAGTGTTTATAGCAGCATTATCTACAATAGCCAAGTTATGGAAACAACCCATGTGTCTCTCAATTAATGGACAAGGAGGATGTGGTATTTATATACAGTGGACTATTAGTCTTAAAAAAGAATGAAACCTTGCCACTTGCCAGGACATGGATGGAGCTAAGTGAAATAAATCAGTCAGAGAAAGAGAAATAACATAATTTCACTCATGTTGTGGAATTTAAGAAACAAATGAGTTAGGGGGAAAAAAATGAGAGAGAGAGAGACAGAGGCAAACCAAGAAACAGGCTCTTAACTCTAGAGAACACACTAACGGTCATCAGAAGGGAGGTGAGTTGGGAGATAGAGGACATAGATGATGGGGATGAAGGAGTGCACTTGCTGTGATGAGCACCAGGTTTTGTAGGTATTGTATGGAAGTGGTGAACTACTACATTGTACACCTCAAACTAATATTACACTACATGTTAACTGCACTGGAATTTAAACAAAGCCTTCAGGAACACCTGGTTGACTCAGTCAGAAGAGCATATGACTCTTGATCTGAGGGGTCATGATTCGAGCCCCACACTGAGGGTGGAGATTATTTAAAGATAAATAAATAAAAACTTTTTTAAAATGTATATTTGGGCAAGCACTCAAGTTCAGGTTGTTTATTTACTGTTAAGTTACACACGAGTATACTGCTGTGCATATTATAAAATATGCCCAAAAAGAAAAGTTTTAAAAGGATGGTATGAATGAAATAAAAGAAACATTTTTAAGTACATAAAAAACAATATGAACTGAAAACCCAGAAATTGAGAATTAAAAAAAATAAACAGCAAATTTTATTATATGTTTATTTTCCCAACCTACTTTTTATTGGAAGTCTGTGATAATTACTTATGCTACAGGTTACCATTCTAAATGAAAGGTTATTTTTTCCTTAGCAATATTTCTGGAGCTCAGTTCATAAACACAAATCCACTAACTTTATCATGAGAAAAATAGTACAAATGTTATCATGATTCACACAGAAGAATTGACAGAGATAAGAAGAAAATAAAATTAATGATTTAATGTTCTTATAACTTCCCACTATCTCTGTCTCTTTCTCTCTTTCTCTCTCTCTCTGTCTCTCACACACACACCCAAAGCTTTATGTCTTCAAATAGTCCCTAAGCTTATGAGCCAAAGTGTCTGCCACAAAGCCCAAGGCATGAACTGAAGACTTAAAAGTTAAATCAATAGCACATTTTATCATGAAAGCTCTACAAGGATGGCATCTGAAATGCGTGCTAAGTATCTTCAGAATGCTACGTCTTAATTTGATTGCCTGGAATAGCACAGAAGAATGAGTCAGGTGTAAACCTGTATGGGAGGAAAAGTCATTCAAGACTGGTCCCTGGCTTAGTGGATGAATTCTCATTCATTTCTCCAGAAGCACTCAGTCCAGCCAGTTCTACGCCAGACTTTCTCTGAGTGTTGAGCACAGCAGTGGATGTGATAAATAAGCCCCTTCTAGAATACTTAGTCCAGTGGGGGAGATGGATTCAGAACATAAGAATTTTTGTTTTTTATATTATATTCTCTGTAAAGCAGAGAATTTAGGAAGATCCATGTAACTCACAGTGACTGGAGTACTATTTTAGAAAGTATTTGCATTAGTTCTTTAATGAAAATGTGCTTTGAACTGGCCCAGGGGAATACAGTGGATACAATGGTAACGAGCTAGGTTTCTGGGTGATGGGAGCAAAGGAGAGGGCAGTGCTGGGCAGCACAGGGCTAGGTTCAGGGACCTGGACAAGGCACCCAAAAGCTGCCATATAGCCTACCTCTCCAGGCTCTGTTGTCCAGGTTCTCAAGATATCCTGTACAAGGAAGGTTCCAGTGGCCATTCTCAATTTTTATTGCAATTAGGAGTCCCCAGTAACATTTCTGTGCTGACAAGAAAGGCCAGAGGGGGCTCCTTCCCCCCACCACCGACTCAAGAAAAAGAATGATAAATGTAGGACTAGGACTTCCCCCTCCTGGCTCACAGAAAGGTGAGGAGCAGTTGCTCTGAGCCTCACCCGAGAAGCTTTGACTCAGGGTCCAAAGGTAACTGCAAAGTAAAAGACCCTCATGACTGGATAAGCTAGGTATTATTATCCACAATTTACAAATTAGGAAACAGAATCTCTGGGAAGATAAATAACTTACCCAATATCATCCTGCTAGTAAGTGGTAATGCTGGCATTCACACATAGGCCTGTGTGATTCCAAAGCTTTTCCTGCTACTCAACAACAAACCCAAACAAACTCCATTGTCTGAACTTCCTACACAGGTCTTCATGCTACCTAAGGTAACAGTCCCCTGCGTAGATTTATTATAGTGTTTCTCTGCACTGGAATATGACCTTATATCCTTCTAGTCTCATGAGATCACCTCTCACTACAGAAAGCCACATCCCTGACGCCTTCTGCTTATAACAATGTAAAGAGGCCCAGTGCTACCGGCGATGCCAGGCAGAAAGCTGCTATCGTGTCTTTTATTGACTAATGTTGCCAAAGTTCTGTTGAAAGAATTAAATGAAACTACAACCTGTGGACCCATGTTGTTAGGGTGACTATGTTCCTCCATGGTGGGTTCCCATCCATAAAGGTCCCATTGTGGGCCAGTGACAGAAAAGAAATGTCATTAGGACTCTGAGTTGAAAGGGAGACATCTCAGGATGCTGCCTGAGTCCCCACATTACACAGAAGCCAGGAACTTGCTGAAGTGAACCTTTACTACTTGAAAGAAACACATATGCTTTAGAGAAATATTGTTGTGCTGGCTTATTTACTCTGAAAATAAAATGGCAGTACTATGTAGTCACGGGGTCAATGCAACCATTTTTCTTTTCCATTTGATCAATTTTTTAGGACCATTTTGTTATATGGCATTCTTGTTCATAAGAATAAGACTAGGGCATCCCGGGTAGGCCAGTGGCTTAGCTCCTCCTTCAGCCCAGGGCCTGATCCTGGAGACCCAGGATTGAGTCCCACATCAGGCTCCATGCATGGGCCTGCTTCTCCCTCTGCCTGTGTCTCTGCCTCTCTCTCTCTCTCTCTGTCTCTCATGAATAAATAAATAAAATATTTTTTTTAAAAAAAGAGTAAGACTTTACTTACTTGCTTTTCTGAGCTTTGTGTTTGAGTACTACAAATGCTTTGGAAGAGCAATCTGTCATTAACTGGTAATGTTTGGTTAACTCAAGTGATAGGTAATGGAAAGGGGGCCTAATCTCACAAATGTATGTTTCCCATAAATGCTGCAAACTTCTTTAATCTTTTTTTTTTTTTTTAGATTTTATTTATTATTTATGAGAGACACGGAGAGGCAGAGACATAGGCAGAGGGAGAAGCAGGCTCCCTGCAAGGAGCCCGATGTGGAACTTGATCCAGGACTCCTGGATCACAACCTGAGCCAATGGCAGATGCTCAACCACTGAGCCACCCAGGTGCCCCAACTTCTTTAATCTAATGAGATCTTACATATTCTGTTGGAAAGAATCTGATTCTGATTCTAAAATATTAATGACTACTTTCTCTGCTTTTAAAATTGCATTAAAAAATTAAATCTATCATTTCAAATAGTGAAAAACAGCAAAAATCTGCTCATGCCTAAATTTCTTAAAAATCTCATTTATATTTGTTCTTCTAAATGTTCTGACCTTTTTTTATCTTTTATAAATAAATTTATTTTTTATTGGTGTTCAATTTACCAACATACAGAATAACACCCAGTGCTCATCCCGTCAAGTGCTCCCCTCAGTGCCCGTCACCCATTCACCCCCACCCCCCACCCTCCTCCCCTTCCACCACCCCTAGTTCCTTTCCCAGAGTTAGGAGTCTTTGTTCTGACCTTTTTTGATGGAGATGCCAAATGCAGGATTACATTGCTAGGGTATATTAACCATTGGATTAGTATTCTTTATGAAAAAAAATCTTTTTTTTTTTAAGATTTTACTTATTTATTCATGAGAGACACAGAGACAGAGATAGAGAGGAAGAGACATAGGCAGAGAGAGAAGCAGACTCCCTGCAAGGTGCCTGATGTGGGACTCAATCCCAGACCCCAGGATCATGCCCTGGGCCAAAGGCAGATGCTCAACTGCTGAGCCACCCAGGTGTCCCTATGAAAAAAAAATTCTTAAAAACCTTTCTCTTTTAAGATTTTATTTATTTATTAATGAGAGAGAGAGAGAGAGAGAGAGAGAGGCAGGCAGAGGGAGAAGCAGGCTCCATGCAGGGAGCCTGATGCGGAATGATCCTGGGACCAAGGGATCACGCCCTCACCAAAGGCAGATGCTCAACCACTGAGCCACCCAGGCGCCTGGAAAAAAATTCTTAAGAACAAATTTTAATGCTGTTTTTATGGTAGAGATAGTACAAAATTGTACAGCATACAGTATACAATTCTACAAAAATAGAAGTTATACAAGAGCTAGACTTTTGAGGAAGAATGAAGCAGCAGAGATTATTATTAACATAAATCCAATATTTAATAAACACCATAGGGATCTATTTCTAATTCTAAATATTGGATTTATTAATTCCCTTTTTAACATGTTAGAATTCCAAGGATATTCCAATAAAACTTCGCTGTTAACTCATGAAAAATTGTTTTAGTTGGGCACAGATGTAGAACTAAAAACATTTAGACAGTTATTTCGGGTGGGCTTCAAAATCTGCAATATGAGCTTATTACGGAAGATCATTTTCTTACTGTGTGTAACTGACAGCCAGGCCACCACATGGCACCACATCCAGGCTCCCTTCACATAGCTTTCCTGACATCCTGCCTGGGAGCATGGAATGGAGCAAGGTTCACCATTTTCTCCATACTTGTAAAAATTCTTAGGTTAGGGCCAACCTAAGATTAGTGTAACATTTCTAAAACGTCAATACATTACATTTTTTTCCTGTGAATAAATATTGACAACTCTAGAATTTAAATAGTACATTTGGCTAGGATTATGGATTTCAGGTAGTCTGTATATCTTCACAATAGTATTCCATGCATGTAACATCTTTCACTTTTCTTAATGCTGCCATTTCATATATGTTTTTTAAATTTTGGATGCTATTGATTAGTACCCATTTTTTTGTTGTATGATCTCTCTCATTGCTGACCCAGTAGAAGATAAGTAACATACCTAATTTCTTTTACAAAACATGCTTTCATGTACTTGCTGCGTGCATTTTTATGGGCCACAGTATCTTCTCTGCAGCTGGGTCTGACTATCTGACAATAGTCAGAATTCACAGATAATGATGTTCATACCACTGTACCTCACAATCTAGTCTTTGAGACCACACATAGCCTTTCCAGTAGCTCAGAGGAACTCCTCTTGCTTTCAGCAGTTTGGGGTTCTTCATCTCATACCATTTTGTTCATTGAGGGTGACCACTCATTTCTGTACAATGACTCCATTATAGCTGACTGTATGTCTTAAATTAATCCTCCTCTCACTCAAATCCAGTCCAGTGGATGCATGGTCTTGTTCTAAGGAGATTATGTGCTGCTACTCACAGTACTATAATGTATACTACATTTCCAGTGACGAAGGCAAACCACTGAGGCCCGTAGAACATTTGGGTTTGCCAAGTCCAACATTTGCAGTCATGTAATGAGGCAGATACATTTGCTATTTCTAAGCCTTTACCTTGGCCTAATGCCTAATGCTACCCTGATGTCATAGAACTCCTTGCAATACTATTCTATATATTTGAGACTCAGTCCATCATTGCCAAAATAGAATTCTAAGGAAAATTTGCTCTGCATTTCTCTTAACCTATAAATTTATTTGTACTTACAAATACACTTTGGAAGAGAGTTAAACATACCACAACAGATATTTGGCTTCAATATCTGGGATCATATCAAACTCAGACTTCTTGCTGAGCTTTCTCTGACTCTGCACTTGATCCAGAATCTTGAGCACTTCAAGGGTAAAGGTTTCAAGAGGCAGCAATCCCATGAAGGGCGTATCAAGCTCTGACTGTGTGTTTCACATGAATTCTTCTACTCAAGCTGGCTCCAGTAACCAGGAGACTGCTGGAACAGGATTATCCATCACCATTTAAGGTGAACTAGATAACCAGCTGATGCTAGGCAGGGCTACGAAATTCTTAGAATACAAAAAAGATATTCTAAGCTTCATACTAAATCTGTGAACGTGAATCCATCAATAGAACAATAAAGAAAACCTTTACATATACGATCTTATTTACTCCTACATGATAGTATCAACTCGCACTAAACTGGAAATGTCATAATGTAGAATCTAGACAATCTTCATGAAATTCCTAATGTAGATATAGGCAATGTAGGCGTTCAATGTGGCATTGTGGTGAGAGTAAGGATTTTTATCTACTCCATTTATTTGGAGATACACACACACACACACACACACATATATATATGCACATATAATAGATATGTGTGTATATATACACACACACACATACATATACACACACACACACACACACACTTTACTTAAAATAGTATTATAACTTCAGGAGCATCACAAAAACCATAATATTTTCTCCTGAAAAACAGCTAATGATCAGCTTTACTACTACTACTTAGAAAAATATACTTTAAAAATACTTGTAAAGGTATCCTATTAGAAAAACTGAATATACTGGTAACTCAGATAAAAGAATGTTAGTTATTCACTAAGCCATATTTATTTTTCATATATGATGATTATATAGTAATTTTGATACTAATATATATCTAAAGCTATGTGACACATGAAACAAAGCTTACTTGGAAGCCTTTTAAAGTTTTTCTATATAGTCAGTATAATGTGGAAAGGTATATTTTTTAGATTTACTTGTCAGGAAAATCACTATATATTTTCAAAAGTTTCCAATATATTTTGCTTTCTATTATTGTAACTTGAACTCATGTTTAAATTTCCTATTCTCATATATTATATATTATTATATTATATAACACATTTTTTTATGTTTTTGAAGACTATTCCTTGAATTATAATGATGAGAATATACTTGTTCTTAGGACTATCTTAGGACTATAAGTATTATGTAGTTTATATGAGAAAGTACAATTCAAAAAGGCTCTCTGCTACTCCAGGCAGTTGAGTTCACAGTTAGAAATTTGCTTCCCCTTAGAAAGGTCCTAGCCCAAAATAAATACTTTTTATGAGCTTAGAGTGTGATACAGAAACATGTGCTTACCTAAAATTATCCTCATCATGGAGTAACCACCAACTCAAACATTTTTAAGGTGACCTGAGTATTCAGTGGAACTGCGATTGATTCACTTAGTCACTACTCACGACAGGCAGTGTAAGTGTACTCTATGCAGCATTAGATTTTTTTTCCTTGGTGGATGTAACATTTGGGATGCTCACAATAAGCCATCACCATGCCATTATAGATAAAAGGTTTCCCTACAAAAATGATGGCATTTGTGATATACTCCAAAACCTTATCTCATGAAGTCCCAGGGAAATATATTCATTTTGCTTTCACAAAAGAAACATATTTCACTTTCACAAAAGTAACTTACTGAGAACTGTCCAATGTAGTGTAACTTCTATACCAAGAAATAAAGTGAATCACTTAAGGGAATAGAAAGCAGACTACAGATGTTACTGAGGTTACGATAAAACACCTTTAAGTGGTTTATGTGTCTAAGGTTTAATAAAAAGCATTTGCATCCCATTTCCCTGGGTAATCAATTGAATGCTGTATGCTGTATGTGGCCCTCTAATATATGAATGAACGTCAGCAGTTGCTTCTTTATTTGCCCTAATGTCTGCAGCAAAAAAGTTAACAAAGAAGCGTCTGAATTTAAAAGTGTTGAAGCTTCATTTAAAAGATGTATCACTTCAATCAACTCACCTATGTAATTTCATTATTGGAGAAAAAGATGTCCTGCCAGGAGGTAGTCAGGGGTTGTCACTAACCTTCAAGATGGTCTTCCATGAAGCACACCCTCATTGGGGTATTCACACCCTTATAAAATCCCTTCTCATACTGAGTTATGGCTGACACCAGTTGATCATTATATGGTGACAGTGTCAATATGTGTAACTTCTGAAGCTAGATCATAAAGAGGAACACAGCTTCCCCCTTGGCCTCTTAGGTAGCTCACTCTTGGGAAAGCCAGTTTCCACACTCAAACGGTCCTGTGGAGAGTCCCAAATAGAAAAGAAAGGAGTCCCAGCACCAACAACCACTTGCCAGTCACATAATTAAACCATATTAGAAGTGAATCTTCCAGCCTCAGTCAAGCTTCTAGATGACTGCAGCTTCCTAACCTCTGTCATGAAATACTCAAATCAAGAATTGCCCCTCAATCTTTCCAAAATCCTTCTAAAATCATAGAAACCATGATAAATAATATGTAACTATTCTTTCAAGCTATACATTTTGAGTAACTCATTATACAGTCATGTAACTGATAAAACCTCAAAGCTGCCATGAAATCCCCTTGTCTCTGCTCACCTTTTTACATAGGGCAATGGTGGAGATTCATACAGCAGCTGCCCACTAACTCCTGGGGTTACTATGAGGCTAAACAGCTCAGATTTCAAGGTATACATGCTTAGTTACATACTCCAGAATTAAGGGCTGGTCCTCACATCCAATCTTTCTATCCAAGCATACATATCAGAACACATTTATAACTTAAGATCTGAGTTATTAACATTTTCTCAGCATTATCCAATTTAATGTCTGTCTTCTTCACTAGACTCTATGTTTTGTTTTGGATTATTTTGTGTGTATTTTTTTATTGGAGTTCGATTTGCCAACATATAGCATAACACCCAGTGCTCATCCTGTCAAGTGCCCCCCCTCAGTGCCCATCACCCAGTCACCCCATCCCCCCGCCCACCTCCCCTTGCACTACCCCTTGTTTGTTTCCGAGTTAGGAGTCTCTCATGTTCTGTCTCCCTCACTGATATTTCCCACTCATTTTCTCTCCTTTCCTCTTTATTCCCTTTCACTATTTTTCATATTCCCCAAATGAATGAGACCATATAATGTTTGTCCTTCTCCGATTGACTTACTTCACTCAGCATAATATCTTCCAGTTCTATCCATGTTGAAGCAAATGGTGGGTATTTGTTGTTTCTAAAGGCTGAGGAATATTCCACTGTATATACAGACCACATCTTCTTTATTCATTCATCTGTCGATGGACACTGAGGCTCACTCCACAGTTTGGCTATTGTGGACATTGCTGCTAGAAACATCAGGGTGCAGGTGTCCTGCCATTTCACTGCAGCTGTATCTTTGGGATAAATCCCCAGCAGTGCAATTTCTGTGTCACAGGGTAGCTCCATTTTTAACTCTTTGAGGAACCTCCACACAGTTTTCCAGAGTGGCTGCACCAGTTCACATTCCCACCAACAGTGTAAGAGGGTTCCCCTTTCTTCACATCCTCTCCAACATTTGTGGTTTCTGGTCTTGTTAATTTTCCCCATTCTCACAGGTGTGAGGTGGTATCTCATTGTGGTTTTGATTTGTATTTCCCTGATGGCAAGTGATGCAGGGCATTTTCTCATGTGCTTGTTGGTCATGTCTATGTCTTCCTCTGTGAGATTTCTGTTCATGTCTTTTGAACATGATTGGATTGTTCATGATTAGATTGTTTGTTTTCATGATTGGATTGTTTGTTTCTTTGCTGTTGAGTTTAATAAGTTCTTTACAGATCTTGGATACTAGCCCTTTATCTGATATGTCACTTGCAAATATCTTCTCCCATTCTGTAGGTTGTCTTTTAGCTTTGTTGACTATTTCTTTGCTGTGTAGAAGCTTCTTATCTTGATGAAGTCCCAATAGTTCATTTTTTGCTTTTGTTTCTCTTGCCTTCATAGATGTATCTTGCAAGAAGTTGCTGTGACCAAGCTCAAAAAGGGTGTAGACTCATGTTTTATTACTCTGGCACTGTAGTGCATCTATTGCAACAAGAACCATGCTTGGCATACAGTAAGCGCTCAATAAACATTGAAGAAACAAAAAAAGTGGTTTATATCTTAATACTTAGAGACAAAGTTAACCAAATCATTACTGAAGCCATATGAGTTTAGGGAGAGGACTTGATTTCAGCCAAAATAAAGTACAGCAAAGTTTTCTTTATACTTTAAGGCAGTTCTCAAACCTTTATTGGGCTGTTTTATTTGTATGTAGTGAGCTGATTGATGATGGAAATGTTTAAGTTTTTCTCAAGATAGATCATCAGCTGGGTAAAAAGTCATAAGGGGCTTCAGAGTATTCGGGCATTATTATGGCACACAGAATTCTGAATTTGCTAGCCCACTCACTGTGGGGCACTATACAACACTTGTTTCAGCCAAAGAGATGTGAGTGCAAGCAGTGGGTGCCATTTCCAGGCTAGACCATGAGATGCCAAGACAATGACCTCTGATGTTCCAACTTCCCTCCCAGGTGGTTGTACAGGCAGGCCTGTCATGGAGGAGCATCAGCCTGTACCTGTGTAACCACAAAAAGCAGATCTAGGTTGCACTTGTAGCTTGTGTGAGAAACAAACATTTTTTATTGTGTTATATCCCTGTGAATATTAGAATATTTGTTACAGCATTATTACTGTCTATCCTGACTTCCACAAAAATGCCAAAGTGAGATCAAGATAATAATAATGAGAATAGGGGTGCCTGGGTGGCTCAGTGGGTTAAGCATCTGCTTAAGCTCAGGTCATGATCTCAGGGTCCTGGAATTGAGCCCTGAGTCAGACTCCCTGCTTAGTGGGGAGGCTGCTGCTTCTCCCTCTCCTTCTGTCCCTCCCTTCCACTCATGTTCTCTCTCTCTCAAATAAATGATCTTTAAAAACAATGATAATAATGAGAATAATAATCTCTTCCTCCCCCAAATATACACAATATACACATATACATAGGAGTGTGAGCACACAGACACACACACACACACACACACACACACACAGAGGTAATCATAGTATGCTTACATCTGCCCAAAGTTCTTTCTTTAGTAACAACCACCTAACACCTTCCTTCTAAGGAACCACAATTCTACCACATTTGAGCCATGTGGCTCAAGTAGGAGTAAAGCACACCTTACACACATATACATGTGCACACAAACACATGCACACACTTTGATACTTTGAATGTAGGTTTTCACTAGGGTTGGCCAACCCACGCTACATTACAGTGGTCAGTGTGGTACGTTTAAGAATGGGTGTGGGGGAACCCTGGGTGGCATAGCGGTTTAGCGCCTGCCTTTGGCCCAGGGCGCAATCCTGGAGACCCGGGATCGAGTCCCACGTCGGGCTCCCGGTGCATGGAGCCTGCTTCTCCCTCTGCCTGTGTCTCTGCCTCTCTCTCTCTCTCTCTGTGACTATCATAAATAATAAAAAAAAAAAAAAAAAAAGAATGGGTGTGGAAGGGATCCTTGGGTGGCGCAGTGGTTTAGCGCCTGCCTTTGGCCCAGGGCGCGATCCTGGAGACCCGGGATCGAATCCCACGTCAGGCTCCCGGTGCTGGAGCCTGCTTCTCCTTCTGCCTGTGTCTCTGCATCTCTCTCTCTCTTTGTGTGACTATCATAAAAAAAAAAAAAAAAAAAAAAAAAAAGACGGGTGTGGAATCTAGAAGAGTTCGACAAGTGTTACTCCTAAGACATCTGTGGCACTATTAGGTATGAGGTACTCTCCTTCCATTTGGTTTGCTAAGCTGATAGAATGGAAGCCTGAAGCTTATGGTGACCAAACTTTGTGTCACCAGGCAGATACAGCCTCCTCAATGAAGGAAACTCAGGAAGACTCGCTTAATGATTGTTAAATAATTCAGTGAGTTCTCTTCTTAGCAATTCTTCAATTCTTCAACAGGATAGGAAAAAGAAGCAAACTCAGAAAGACCAAGGGACATATTCAATACGTCTGAATCTAGTTTAAGCACCAGGATTAGGTCAAGTCTGAGGCCAAAGTGAACACCAGTAATTCACAAATATTTGATCTGAGAAATTCCCTTTTTTGCTTAAGCCAGTCTGAGTTAGCTTTCTGCTTCTTGCAATTTAAAGAGTCTGGCAAATATGCTTTCTATGTGCACATGGCTGTATTGGGTATTTTGAGGTAGATGGAAGTGCAGAAGAAAAAGGCAAGCAAATATAATATGGTCCTTGCCTCTGGAAATTTGAAGTTTGACGAAAGAGTTAAGCTATAACCTAGAAAAATCCAAAGACTACAATCCATGATAGCTTTCTATTGCTGTTACACAGGCCTAGGAAAGCCAGGGACTCCATGCTAGTGTTTGGATCTTATCACTGACACTTGGCATTAGTGGAAGCCTACCTTACCTCCAACTTTTATTAAGGCAGAAAAGTAAACCCCACAGTTAACATTAATTTTTTCCACAAATTTAAGGAAAACAAATAAAATAAAGAATAATTCAGCAGCCCGGATGGCTCAGCAGCTTAGCGCTGCCTTTAGCCCAGGGTGTGATCCTTGGAGACCCGGGATTGAGTCCCATGTCGGGCTCCTTGCATGGAGCCTGCTTCTCCCTCTGCCTGTGTCTCTGTGTCTCTGTGTCTCTGTCTCTCTCTCTCTCTCTGTGACTTTCATGAATAAATAAATAAAATCTTAAAAAAAAGAATAATTCAACATGCAATCAATTTACTATAAAAATCATATGTAATACTTACTATATAATTTAAAAATAAAGATCCCAGAATGCGAATGTAATACAAATATAAAAAGCATATGAAGGGTTTCTAATATAACTTTCTAACATCCGATTTGAGTGGGGTTTTTTTCTCATGTGATTAAAATGACACCAACCCCATTTTTCGAACTTATTTTCAGATGGTAAGTAGTTACAATGTTTTGGGAAAAAAAATCTGCATATATTTTCTGTTATTAAGAGAGTCAGGGCAGCCCGGGTGGCTCAGAGGTTTAGCGCCGCCTTCAGCTCAGGGTGTGATCCTAGAGACCAGGGATCAAGTCCCATGTCGGGCTCCCTGCGTGGAGCCTGTTTCTCCCTCTGTGTCTTTGCCCCCCTCTCTCTCTCTCTCATGAATAAATAAATAAAATCTTTAGAAACAGAAAGAGAGTCATCCAGATCTTCCGATTTCACAAAGACTGTTTTTTTCTTGCAGTTCAGAGGAATCTATATGCAAATTCCTGTTTTGCTCTATCCACTAAACCAACCTAGTTTCTGATGATTTCAAATGCTGAGGTCAGTGCTTCCATCTTCCTGCTCTAACTGGTCCTTATTCATTTCTTCAGATGTTCTGGTTAGGTGGGCTATACTCTAGTGGGCAATCTTTAAAATAACTGAAAACTAAAAAGAAATTTAAAGAGTATATATATATATATATATATATATATATATATATATAAATTATTTATAAATTTACATATTTATAAATATATATTATTTATGCAAAATGCATTCTTCACGTAGCAACATAAAAAAGATGATTACCAGGAAGGAGCATGGAAAGTGAATGGAACAATAAAAATTCTCCAAGGGAGCTTCTGTGAACAAGGAGGTGCAAAAGCAGCATTTTCCCTTTCCAAAAAACCATCCTAGAACAACCAAGGAGAGGGAAAACAAAACACAAACTGCTGATTTTGTTGGTGACACTCAGGGAAAATTAAAGTGCTTAACCTCCAAAATGAGTGTAAAGGACACAGAGTGATAGGAATCAGGAGGGAGCCCTGTGGAGGCAAAGTCTGAATGCAAGAGAGAGAGCCTCCTGAAAAGAAGGAAAAGGCTGGCTTCACAACCAGGGAGGAGCTGAAACAATGGGTGGTGGCCTCCCTAGACCTGACCTGGTTTGGTTTAGTCAAAAGGAGGAGGCAGGTGTAAATCCATAATCACACTAAGAGGCCATAAATTGAAAGAACAAAAAAGAGTTTAATTTTGGGGGAGAAGAAAAAAGTTAAAAAGACTTGAATCTGCATATTCAAAGGACACAGTGTAACCCAGGGAAAATGGACCAGCATCGCCAGTACCAAGGTACAGTCAAATAACACAAGTTGGGGTCTGGGCTCCAGGAGAATCTGGGGCAGCCAAGCAAAGACAGAGTCACTGATACAGGGAAATGAATCACACCTACCTCCCATTTCTCCACGTGCAATATCAAATATAGGAGAATGGTACCAGTAAAAACCTCAAGAGAAGAGCGGCCCTGGAAGTTTTACCAAAACCGACCTTTAGTTGTAAGGCAACATCTTGTGCTAAATATGAAACATTCCTGAAGCAACCCCAAGAAAGCATCAGGGAAACAGCAGCAAAAGCAGATTGAGGGTACAAATGGAAGATATTTAATAACAGAGAGTAAAGCAAGTATGTGTGTGAGGGAAACAGAAGAGTGCAACATTGGGAGGTGAAACAGGCAAGGCAGGTGGGCAGCAGAGGAAATTCTAAAACGAAGGGAATACCTCTTTTCCTAATACTTCGAGACTGCACTTTTGGTCCTAATAAAATATCAATAAATTTCAAAAACAAAGATACTACAAACACATGCTCTAATCATAAGGCAATGCACCTAGAAATGTAACAAAGAAAAATAAACTGTTGGCTACTACTTTTAAATTATTCTTTTAAGTGATTCCTGCATCTCATAGGAAATTCAGAATGAAATCGCAGAACATATAAAGAGCAATGATAATGAAAACAATACATATGATCAGGTAAAGCAGTGCTCAGATAAAAATCATAGCCTCAAGAACAAATATTAATTAAAAAAAGAAATAAAAATATCACACCAAGGTATTCTAAAAGAACACGGAACTATGATTAAAGATATGATTAAGCAATATAAAGATTTAAAAAGCAGAAGGAATTTTAAGATAAAGTTAGAAATTATTGAGGTAGGAAATGAATAAAAATAGAAATAACAAATTAAAAATTTAGCTCACCCTTTAGTATTGAATAACCTATAATCAATAAAATTTAAGCTAATATTACCAAGAAAAGGAAAGAAATGCAAATATAATTAAATTAAGGCCCAGCAACAGCTACAAAGTACCTAGGAACAACAAAAGCAACTGCTTTGCATGATTCTTTGTATGTAAATAATAACTTGAATTAAATGGACACTTTCTTAAGAAAATAAAATTCGCCCAAACTGAATCAAGATACAAAATCTAAACAGACCCATTTCCACCAAAGCAAATGCCTATTTTTGATATGATAATTCTGTAACTGATTTTAAGTAAACTTTAAAGATCATGCCAAGGATGCCTGGGTGGCACAGCTATTGAGCACCTGCCTTCAGCTCAGGGCATGCTCTCAGGATCTGGGATCAAATCCCACATCGGGCTCCTCGCATGGAGCCTGCTTCTCCCTCTGCCTGTGTCTCTGTCTCTCTCTCTGTGTCTGTCATGAATAAATAAACAAATATTTTTTAAAAACATACACACAAAAAAACAAAAAGATCATGCCAGAGTATTTCAAACAACAGTACACAACAGGTACACAAAGTTTTCCAACTATATACAGGAACAGATAATTGAGGAAATTAATATCCATTTGTACTCTTTTGCAAAACAGATCCCCCGAGTACATGCTGTGTCCTCCTCCTTCTCCCCATGTTTTGCCCTTTCTCCCTCCTGGTAAAACACAGTAGATCTGTCACTTGTGAGGACTCTGACTTTAATTCACTACCTCAGGGTATAAGACTACAAAAGTGATCAAAAAACAAAGGAAGGAAAGAAGGAAGGAAGGAAAGGAGGGAGGGAGGGAGGGAGGAATCCACTGAACCTCCCTGAATCAAAGCACAATAAATCCATGGTAGGGTGTCATGCTTCCCCTGTTGTGTATGCTTTCCTGTTAGCAGAGTGGCCATAGAGGGTTGTTTTGGCCAGTGCTGCGACGTTCTGAATTCAGAAACCCACAGTGATCTCATCCAGTCTTAAATCTTAAAATGCCATCTTTACTGTTAACTCTCAGATTTATCTCCCCACCCCCCACCACCACTTGCTCCTGTTTTCCATGTAGCAGTCAGATTTTTCCCTCTCAACACTGAGCTACATCATGTCAGAGGAAGTGAACATCCTCTCAATTTCTCACCAGGCCCAATACCACCATCTGGCCTGTGCATCTCCCAGAGCTCCTCTCAACCCTCCTCTCCTCCCTGTTTCTACTCCCTGAACCTCTGTCCTGCTGTTCCCTTCACCTGACCTCTCCTCTCCCATGTAGGCCCCCCACACCCCATCCCCTCACTGTCTTCTCAGTGAGGTCTGCCTACACAGCCTTATTGTAAATGACCCCTACACTTCCTATCCCCAATATTTTTATTTAAAGCACATGTCATCATCTGAAACACTGCAGGTACTTTCTGGATTCATCATGTTTATTCCATCCTCCTCTTTAAAAGTATATTCCAGGAGTCCAGGAATGATTATTTTCTATTGTGTTTATAGCTTGAATTCCCAGGTCCTAGAACAGTGGATGACAAAACAGGTGCTCAAAAATATGTATTCGGTGTTTATGGCATCACATACATATTTGTTGATCGCTGTATTACTGGATTTAGGTTTATGGAGAGAAAAGAGTAGACTGTTACATCAGAGGGCAGAACTGGATCAAGCCATAAGACAGCTGTGAAGTTTGGATGGGATGGCGGTGGTCTGGGTAGAGAAAGCACAAAAATGTCACAGAGCTAGGGAATCATTGTGGGTTTTTTGTTTTTGTTTTGTTTTTGTTTTTGTTTTTGGAGGATGGGGAAATGTCCATGGAACAGTTGAAGAAATGAGATACAGATTGTTTCTTCAGGATCCATAGAGCTGAGAGTGGGACTAATGAAAGAAATGAAACCAGGAAAAATTAGGAAAAGTGTTCACAAAGTGTTCTTCAAAGAAGAGTAAGCCTGGCTGCTAATATGGTGACAGGCTGTCACTCTGTTCTTCACTTACCATCTTTAAAAATGCTGTAACTTTTTATTTCTTTTTTTCCTTCTCTACCCACAAAGTCTCAGTTACCAAGGCTTATCTTTTCCTTTTTCTCTTTTTTTTTTCCTATGGCATTAAAAAAGAAAAGTCCACTCCATGATTCTGCCTAGCATTCCAGTAGGCTTCTCCTATCTTAATGGATAAAGATTGTGGGCAATTTGCTGCTTCATTTGTCAGTGTAGAAATAATCCACCTTTCCTCTTCCTCATTAGTAAGGAGCTCAGTGCTTCCTCCCAAGAATATTGTATCTGGACATTTGCCAAACCTTGGAGCATGTCCTTTAAAAGGCCATGCTCACACTACTCACATCAAAATTTGGCAAAGTTTTGAAACCAACGCTTATGATTAAAAATATACAACTGCACACAAAGTAATGAAATATCTTTAGAAGAAGAGTCCAGTGCTTGCCTCTTTTCATACATCTTTACATAAATAAATGGGAAATAAAGTCGGGAAGCAGAGCTACATTACTAATGCAAAAAGTGCTGTTTGTTTGGGATTGGATGAGTAAATGTGTCAAAAAGAAAGAGTAATACCAATGTGTCAGAATGTGCCCAAGCCCAAAGGTCAGCTGCTCCATGTGCCTTGGGGAGTTTCTGAAGCCTTTAAGAATCAAACAGTAAAAGGGACAAGCTTGTTCTGACATCTGTACATATTCCAAAAGAGGTTTTCATTACCATTTTTTAGATATCATAAACCTCTGGTTATAATGGAATGCACTATTTCTGTAATGGTAAATCTCACAAAATGGAAATGATTTTTCCAAATGTATGCCCTCACTCAGAGCTTTTCTACAGAGACTAGGCATCAGAATCATCTGTGAGGACTTTACAAAAGTAGTCTTCATGCATCCACCTGATTTTTTATGCATTCACATCTATAATAAATACTCATTCAAGAGTCCCATAATGACAGAGTTCTGGTGATTCAATATAAAAGAAGAAGAACATAGTGTACAAAACTCACCATCTAGACCATGGTGTATATGGGTGGGGAAAGCAGGTGCCAGGTGTTATGGATTGAATTGTGGGCTCCCATCCCTACCCCATAGTGATATCTTAAAGCCTTACTTCCCAGTATCTCAGAATGTGACTATATTTGCAGATAGGGCTTTAAAAAGGCGATGAATTTAAATCAGGCCTTTGGGTGGGCCCAATCCAATCTGTCTGGTGTCCTTACAAGAAAAGGAAGAGAGACCAGGCATACCTGTGCACAGAGGAAAGGCCATGTGTGGACACAAGGGAAAGACAGCCATCCACAAACCAAGCAGAAAGACCTTAGGAGAACTCAAATTTGCCAACACCTTGATCTTAGACTTTAAGCCTTCAGAACTGTGAGATAATTATGTGGTATTTTATCATAGCAGCTCATGGAAACTAATACACCAGATATGTAAATATATGACTGCAAAGCAACAGAGGACAATATAAGGGATATGAGAATAACAGGCAATCAAAGTGACTTTCCCTGGTGATCACAGATTCAAGGTTTGAAACCAATGTACATGGATAACATCATTGTTTCCTAGACAAGAATTTTACCGAATTCACTTCAATTGATAATAGCTAACATTTAGCGAGGCCTTTCTATGAGTCAGGATCTAAAAAGAACATTTTACACATATTAACTTAAGCTTCACTTCAACCCTATAGGATTATTTGCCATAATTATTGCAAATTTACAGAGCCAGGCACAAAGCAGAGGTTCCATACCTTTGCTAAAGTCCTAAGGCTAGGAGAGGTGGGACCAGAGCTCAAATACAGATACAAATGGATGGAATCCTCATGCAGAACCACTGTGCATCCTGCATTAATGGAGCTCTTGAGCTTTCTAGTGAAAGATTCTCTGTAAATCATTATTCCAGAAAAACATACCACTCTACTACAAATTCTCAACCAACATAAAGAGTGGTCTCCTGCCAAGAGTTAAGAGATACAGTCTAGCCATACAGTTTCCTAGCTACATCTGCCCATGGTAAATATTCTGTGAAGTATGATTTCTTAATGATTGAACTAGCTGTGCCTTTGTAAGCATAACACTATAACATATGGTATTGGACTCTCTTGTTGAATATAAGACTAAAGTTAACAGCCTAACCCCAATTCACATACTGGCAACTCTCTATTTGAGAGAATGGATAGAAACATATTGTTCACTGTCAGGCTCAAGGGAAAAGTCTCAGGATCCAAAATCAGTACCTTTATAACCTCCGTTCTACCTTTCCTCGCCCCTCCTGATGGCTGCCACCAAAGCTCTAGGCCAACAATCCCCAGCAGAGACTTTCTGAAAATACAGATCCCACCCTACTTTCTGCCTATTCCTCCCTTTCCCCAGTATTTGTACTTAGTAGATTGGGGTTGGTTCTAGAGATCTATTCTTTAAGAGTTCACAATGATACCGATTCTCTGCCAAATTTGGACATCTGATTCTTTGCCAAATTTGGGAACGTTGATCAACAAAGTAGATTTTTCAGAACACTGTGCTTTAACTAACACTCTGCTGATAGTAGATCACATGATCTAAATCTGTTTTGGAAATGCACACATTTATACTCCCATCCACACCTATCCTTACCCAGTCCCAAAGCAACCCAGGCATTCCCCCTGTCTCTCTGTAGTTTAAAATCCCTTTATCTAAAACAAAGGTGCTAGATGCTTATCTGATTAAAGTAGAGCTGCCAAGAGGTGACAGCTTCAGCTAAATACTGCCAGGGGTTCATTTGAATTTCAAAAACTCCCAAATTAATCTCCAAATGGGAACATTGTCCAGGGACATTTTTCAGCTATAGGCTTTCTGTTATTACCGATGTATACCAAGTTATTTTAAGTCTTTTACAAAGTAGTACAAAGAAGCTCAATCCAGGCAACAGCAAGTGTGGTCTCTCAAATTGTGGAAACAAATGTAATAATGTACATTAAATAGGCTGATACTGTTATTATTGCAGATGTCAAGTTCATTACAGCAGATGTTTCAACTGAAGATCACTACTCATTAAAATCAAACAACCAATATGCCCTGAATTCACCATTTGATTTAATGTGTCAGCTTCAATGCTCCAGGGAGTCAATCAGAATTGTCTTCCATGTAATTGTCATAGGATTATTATGTAACAAAGAATCAGGTTTCAGTTCTTATCACCTGCTAATCATGATCATTAAAATGTGAATAAAGAGTTAATCAGTGACACTGGAGGCTATACAGTGTTCTATGAAATACTTAACAGGTTTATGCTTGTTGCCAGAGGAGTCATTTTAATTCTAAAAGTAGATGACATTACTATTAAGAAGAAAATATTCAAAACTGAAAATAAGTAAAAAAAAAATAATAATAATAATACAAAAACAAAAAACAAAAACCCACTTAAGTGATCTGTTGATGTCATACTACAGCCTAAGCACTCTTAATGTCCTCAACTCTCCAGGGTCATTTACATTTACCATGTTTTCTATTCCTAGAGCCCAAACACTTCACACTTCTTACAATTAAAGTTCTTATTATGATTTGCATGTTTGTCATGTTGAAAAGATAACCCGAAGGTTAGATTATTCAGCATGCTTTATTGCATAGTATGGTTTCTAATACATATGAACTATCACAGCATATTTTTTTGATCCCAGACTGTATAAAATTCCTATTTTCTTTCTTTCTTTTTTTTTTTTTTAAGATTTTATTTATTTATTCACGAGAGACACACAGAGAGAGGCAGAAACACAGAGGGAGAAGCAGGCCCCATGCTGGGAACCTGACCTGGGACTTGATCCCGGGTTTCCAGGATCATGCCCTAGGCTGAAGGCAGCACTAAACCGCTGAGCCACGTGGGCTGCCCTAAAATTCCTATTTTCATGTGTGTTTTTTTAAACTAGTTTCATTATTCTCTTTATTCCCTCATTAATTAGTTATATGATTGATCGTATACAAATGTATTTAATATTCCATTAGAAAAAGATATGTATCTCAGACTAGTCAAAGAATCAATGAAAATCTAACAAGACCAAGTGGCAACCATTATCAGAAAAGGAGAATATGCAAATCTCCCTGAAATTATCTATATTGAGAAAACAAAAGTGAATACTTAGTCGAAAATAAAATTGTTGAAAGAACGCCTGGCAAAAGTTTCACCAGTAAGTGCCTTAAAAATATGGATTCTTTCAAAGAGGCATCTCTGAAATGCCCTTATTATGATATGGAGAGTGATATGTATTCCTGAAAGCCACATTTAGATGCATCTTTAACACAGAATAGGCAATTTGCAAATGTGTAGGTCATTAAAGGACTATGAGTCGCCCGCTTCTAGCCATATTTTTGCAAATACATCGCTGTCCTGGCCTAAAGGGGTAAAGAGGAACAAGATCTAATGGAAGCTGTTTATGAATAGAGTTGACTATGAACTCTTGGACAGGTTGGCAAATGTACTTCAGAGTGGACAGTTTAATTTTTATGTAAAGATCTAGTAGATTACTATTTATATTTGAGCACAATCTAAATTGTTCAGAAGGATTTGAAGCTGATGCCTCACCTGGACCACATACATGATCATCTATCTGCTTTAGCGTCTTTCCCTTTCACTTTAATTGGTTCTCAGCTCACTGATGAATTACTAGGATAAAACCCTCATCCTCTCTCTTTCCTCTATCTGCTCGCTATTGGTTCAGATGTGGGAAGCAGATGCAAAACAAAGTGTAAATAAAATTAAATGACCTTATAACCTGCAGCCCATTGACAAATAAATACTTGAGACAGGCAGAAGGGAACATTCCTCCAGGAAACTCCCAACTGTCTTAACATTTATGCTTTGCTCAAGGGAAAAATTACTGTAGCTTGACAATAGCAAGGCCTCCAGTGTCCTGAGAGACTTCTTTAGCATATGAAAGCTCTTTTGGACACCTCCCTTGTTCCTTACCTCCCCCAAAACCCAACTATGTAATCAGCCATTCCTCGGGACCCCAGTGCAGCAGCTCTTTCTGCCCAGAGGTCCCATCTCGGTGCTTTAAAAAATCACCTTTCTTGCATCAAATATGTCTCAAGAATTCTTTCTTGGTTGTCAGCTCCGGGCTGCAACAACACTCCAGAAACTACATCAGATTCTTATTTTACCAAGTAGGCTCCCTTTAACTTTCACAGATAAAGGTGATAATTTGCTTTGATGGAAGTTAATGCACATCACTTCTGATGTAGGAAACAAGGCAGGAGAAAATTATTAAATTTCCTTACTACCTAGAGCCCACTGACAAGTCCTTGAAATGGAGGGACATTGCTCTGGGGACTCAGCTGTCTCAATGTTAATACTTTGCTAAGGGCAAAAGGCAATCAGCCTGACTCCCAGGATCCTGTAAGTCTACTGAACATACAAAAATGCCTTTGGAAACTTCCTTTATCTCTACCCAACCCCCAAGATACATGTTGGCAATCATCCCCGAAGCATATGACCCACTGATATACATCTGAAGGGTCTCAGGACTCAGGTTTTATTAGACAGTAATAAATGGCCATTTCCTAACAATCGCTAGTCCCCTCAAGGTCCTGGAAACCTTGCTTCCAAAAGTCTCTCCTTAGAGACTTATGCTGTCCCTGACCCCCTCCCAACTTGAAAGTACATAAGGGGGCAATCTTCATGATCCCAGCAGCTCTTTCTGTCCAGGGGTCCTAACCCAGGGCTTTAATAAAACCACCTTTTTTGCATCAAAGAGTCTCAAGAAGTCTTTCTTGGTCTTGGCTATGAACCCTAACATCTTTCCTACATCAACTTCTGTGGTCTACCTTGCATTCCTCCCTTCTTCCAAGAACAGTAACCTCTTCCCTTTACACGGACACAACCCCATCCTACCCCATGATGCTTTAGTGAGTGTAACTGCCAACAGTAGTTAAACCATATGAAAACTCATTTCTATAGGTCACACATAGTAGAACAGTAGCAAACTCGTGAGGTCCAGCAAGTATTGTTCTTTTAACAACACTGACTTAATCCAATCTTTTATGAGTATGTCATTTAAAGTTTTATTACCGGTTATGAATTTAATATTTACTTCTCCCAAATCAGAGCATAAAATATTTTGCTTGCTTAAACTGCATATGTAGGACAAAATTAACAGGTCAACTGGGATTCTCCACAAACTGACTGGAAACAGCTTTTAGAGAAGATAACTCAAAGAGGAATTTAAAATCAATCCCACAGCAAGTAAAATCAACTTCTTTTCCAAGTATTCAGTCACATGGGAGCAAAAGAAGCAGTGTGGCATTTTCATTTTACAGGGTATGTGCAACCATGCTGCTTTAAAGAGGAGAAATAAGATAAGCTGATTTTATTTTCACCAGTGAAGAAAGTTTTCAATAGAGCAGCTTTCATAGACTCAGCATGGCTAACAAAGTAACATTACCAATGAAAATAAAATAATAGATTAGCCGCACAATCTAGGCATTTTGTTTTTGGAAGGACTTCTCTTACACTCTGCCTTTAGAGAGTCATGAATGCATGCTTCCTGAGAAAGAAAACCTCCCTGCTGTTTTTTCTGCTCCTGCGGAGATGACTTGCAAAGAATAAAGTCTTTTTTCTTTCTTTCTTTTTCTTTCTTTCCTTTTTTTTTCTTCCAGCTGGAGATCAGTTGGTGCAGGGACTGCTGGCCACCAGGAAGTTTTCTTTAGCCCCTCATCTGGGTCCCACGCCCTGACCAGAGTTTATCTCAACTGGATAGCTTTCGAAGCTGACTTCAGAAATAAATGAAAAAATATGTCCAGAGAAGCTGCAACTAAACTATAACTAACTATTCAAATGGAAACACCATCTCCTGCATCTAGCTGTTTCCCACATTCAGGGAGGGAATGAATGCCCTTTCCAATTTGGTTCCTGATTGAAAGCTAGGGCTGTGGTTGTCCCCCTTGCTAAAAACCCTCCTTTTGTTTTCCTTTTTTACTGTCAGAAAGCCTGCCTCAGAGGAGTGCACTGTGCATATCAATGAAGGAAAAGGAGACGAAGGGTGATTGAAACTGAAGATTATTTTTTCCCCTGTCATTTAAAGGGTTCTCAGTGAATCATGCCCTCTTTGTGATTCCATTTCAAAACACATTCTTTGCCAGTTCCAAGCCAGGAATCCTTTCCTTAGTGATCTGTTCAGCTATCCTGGAGTCTGGCTCTGGCTATGGGGTTGAGAGATGTAAATATTCAAGGAAATCAGTTCTCTGCCCAAATCAGCAGCCTTTAAGGCTCCTGAGCAAGGGAACAGGGAAGAAAAGAGGGGATACAAGGAAAGGATACTTTGGCTTGGCTCATAGTTGAACACCGAGCACAGTTGAAAACAACAAATCTGCGGGGCTAGCATTACAGAGTCATCCAGAAATGAAAAGGAGGAAAATGAATATATTTATAGAGCTCTGTAGGGTCTTATAATAACCTAACTGAAACCACACATGATTTTAAATTATAAACCTCTGCTTTAAGAGAAATACTGTGAAATTTGTTTGTAAGAAGTTAATCTTTCAGGGATATATTAGAAGTTAAAAATTATAGGAAAATTGAAAAAATCTGTTAGGCATTTTAAAACGTGTCGCAAAAACAAAGATCTTATTTTTAAAAATTTGACTATGCTAACCAGGAAAACATACTGTCTTAACAAAATAGTAAACCTTGAGATGTGTGTGTGTGGCATTTATACCAGAATTGCTATTAATTAATCATTAACAAATGTACTCTTTATATAAAAGATGACTGCTTAAATAGAACTGTACAAGAAACAAGATTTTTTTTAAATGAAGCTTAACACCATGTAACAGATGTTAGGTTTCTTTCTTGTGTCTACCCTAAAGAGACAGTGATACTGTTTGAGATGACAGTCGTTAACTGTGGAATATGGGTAATAAATTATAGAAGCTAAGACGTATCATTATTTAATAATCCTTTTTAAATAGCCCTATCATTTAACTACTACCTGCAAGAAAAAAAATTATATATATATTTGGCAATAAAATATACACAATCAAAAAATACATAATCAAAGACTGGAAATTTTTAGTTTAAATACAATTGAAAAAATCTCCTATCAATTTCATTAAGTAGGAGAGTAGGGCCAATACAATCAAAGATGCAAAGTGAGTCTATTTTAAGGACCATATTTGTTCCTCAACCTTATCTTCACTTCCTGCCCCATCCTCTTTAATACCACAAAAACTGCTGTATTGGTATACCTACCAAGGCAGTCTGAATCTGTTAATCCTGCCATTCATTTAGACCATGGAATTCCCTTTGCTTTAAATTAAACTGAATGTCTGACATTGAGAAAGAAATTTCCTGCAATGAAATTATATTCTTCTTTTGTTCACAGCTGAGATGTGTATTTTCTGATTTAAAAGGCAACAGAGAAAGGATATTGCTTACGAGATCTTAATTGTGTTAAAAGCAGAATAGTAAGCTGAATCTACTAAAGAACAACACCAAACTACTGGCTACAAATGATTAACAGCTATTAAAATCAATGTCAGAATATTCAAACAATACATCACATGCTAAAAGGCTCAAAGTAAATTTTGGAGCTGAACTCCCCTGAAGCAAATTGCTGAACCAGAACAATGTCCTGCTGGAAGGAGAGCATGTCTAAAGCAAGAGTCGATTCTGAGTATATATCCTGTGCTGGGGATTCTGGGAAATAATGAATAATAAACAGAACAGGGAGGGGGGTGAGGCATTCACCATGGACTGATAAATATGACCTTCAAATATGACCTTTATATGCAATGAAATTATGTACGCTTTCATGACAAGTACATGTTTGAACAATAATCAAAGGAACAAAGTGGGGGTAGAAACTACTTATCTGACCTCTACTATGTGACTTCCCATGGAATTCTAGCTATAATGAGAAGATAACCTATCCCTGTGGTCTTGAATGTCCTAAATTAAGACAATTAGGAAGGACCCTTTCTCACTACTATAAGCATTCACAGTGATATGCTAAGTACAGTTGTGCTTTCCAGAGGCCAATACTTGATAGATAACCTCTTTCCAAAGCTGAATTTCAAATTAAATTTTATTGCCTATATTTTATTTATGCCCAACAAGGAAACAATTGAGAACAGCAAGCTTACAAGTGGGTAACTAACATATTGAACAGGAAATATAGATATCCATATTTGGATTATATATGCACAAGTGGAATATACACATTTGCAGACGGGATTATTAAAAAGGAATTAAAAAAAATAAAAAATAAAAAAACAAAAAGGAATTTTTTGGATTAGAACATTAAAAAAAATCTTTGAGAGGATAAGGTGGTTAATCAGAATTTAATAAATGTACTGCAGGCAATATATTTTGATGTATTTTATGTAGAAAATTTGATAGCAGGGTAACAGGGATAGAATGTCTAGCATGTTCCATAAGCATAAGTTTCTTAAATATGCAAATTTGGGAATCCTTGTGTATGAAGACTAGGGAAAACTGATCTGTGTCTGTATAGCTCATGTCAAAATAAGTACTTCTATACCTCACAGCTATAAAATTGGCTTAAAAAGACTAAAAACTGTGCAGCTTATTTACTTATCATTTTCTTTATCATTGATGTCTGGAAGTCAGAACAAATGAAGAATCCCCTTCAGCTTCAGTAACGGTGACATACAGTTTACAAGAGTATGTATGTGATTGATGTAGCCACAGATATGAGTTACAAACAGTCTACACATTTGAGTTAGCTAGCTTTGGGGAGGCAAATGAGAATCTTGAAAGGTTTGCAAAAAACAGGGAGGAAGAAAACAGATCAAAGTTAATAAACTGCCCCAGATAGTAACTAATTAGACAGCAAGGTATTATTGACAAAATGAAAAAAGAACAGAAAGACAACAAATGTTGTATTTATATTTTGCCTTTTTGATTCTACCCAGTTTCTTCTTCTATTTCATTCAAAAGACTGCTGCCTAAGTCACCCTCCTACTGCGTCATAACATTGTCATGGCTCTTTCCCTGGCTTTTGTTCAACGTATGGATTAAATTCAAATATTAATATTTCAGGACAGGCAGGGGGAGAGACAGAAGCACAGGCAGGATGCTATGGGAACATGGGGAAAGGAAACTTGGGATACAGGAAACAGGCGGAGCTTGTTCCTCCATAATACAAACTTAAAACTTATAAATCATGACTATTGGTCTTACATAGTTTCTGTAATAGGTAAGGGTAAGCAGGTATGGATTGCTGTTAGGACAAAAGTATTTGATCATCCTAAACATTACATTCCCCAGTGAACAGCTGATATTTT
This sequence comes from Canis aureus, assembly GCF_053574225.1. Lineage (NCBI taxonomy): Eukaryota > Metazoa > Chordata > Mammalia > Carnivora > Canidae > Canis > Canis aureus. Next base: position 51,422,849 of record NC_135611.1, read on the forward strand.
AAATTATTTACTATCTTGTTAAACAACAGGAATAGAAAATGTAAAGATTATACTTATATAGATATAGAGTGAGCATTCTTAAAACTGTTATTGGTGTCCATTTATGAATTAGGCTGTCTTCAAAAGCAACAGATTTTCTATCCGTAGAGATGCTGTATATGATTATTATTTGTTCCTAAACTTCTACGGGCCAGTAAAAACTATATTATTGTATTTCAAAGGATAAAGGATATCTGATTCAAAGGAAAAGTTCAATATATTCATTTATTCTACTTTCTTCTCTTCTTAATGATTCTAAGTTGAGGATGTGGCTGAAAATCGGGGGTGGGGGGGGTGGGGAGGACCATGCCAGGAATTCTGCAGAAGAATGGGTTGAATGTAGCTGCCATTACCTGGTCTTACAGAAAAGCAGCAAAATGCAGTCGGTTGGATCTGCAGCACTACAAATATCTAAATTTTAACATGAGCATAATCTCATTTTCTTCTTGTTTAAATGTATTCAAACAAATGACATGGTGATGCAGCACTGATTTGAAGCAATTGTGTGCAGGCAATCAAGTGTCGCAGTGAGCCCAGGAATTCAATAAAGGCAGTTGAGAGTTGCCACATTTTCAAAACATAACAACAGGTGGTGTGAGGGCTACCCTGAAAGATACTCATAAATGCCTATCACTCACATATCTGAATATCTTTATGTCAAAAGCTTCCTACTTTAGCAGTAGCTGTTTAACATCCAGTGATGTGTAATTTAATTAAGAGGTTAGGGGAAAAAAAAATTCCTCAAATTTAACCAAAGAGGAAAGGTATTTTTAGAATACATCATTCAGAACATTTTGAGTAATGAAAGGTCTTCATAAATTATATTCAAGAACATGGATAATGGACATCTTTCCACTTGAGAGACTGGAACACACTGACTACTGTTGTTTGGTGGCACTGAATTCTAACATTAAAAATGAAATAAGAAGACCTTTAAATGGGGCATGCATTCTCTAGTTCCCCATAGGCTTCATCACTTTCCAGGATTTTATCTCCAATATTATATACTTTAAAATACCTGCCTAGTAACTGAGGACATGTGTGCTAACGATCCTTGGTCTGCATTTACACAAGGGTTAACAACAAAATTGTTGAGGTTTAGTATCTGCACCTTCTGTTCTATTTTTTCTAAATTATACTTTTAAATTAAAAAAAAAATTCTGATTTAAGTCTTATACATTTTCCCCACCATATGATTCTCTAAGCACCCCCCCTTCCCTACCCAGTGACATCAGGGATAATCCTAGCAGAGCTCTGCTGACTCTGAGGGAGCCTGTCCTGTGCTAAGAAGTAGGAAAAGTGGTTAACTATCTGATGAAGTCTACTCAGTCTGTGCCAAAAAGAATATTATGTTTCTGGCTGTAGGTGGAAGCAATATCACTAAATTACTCGTTTCATTCTCCTTTTCACAGCTATATGCCTTAAAAGCAGCAGAGTAAGTATATTTTATTTGGAAGCATTTTGATAAATTAATCCTGCTTTCAAAAAAAAAAAAAAAATCCTGCTCTCAGGTAGGAGAATTTTGTGTATGTAGTTTTGTGGGGAATATATCAATCAGTGTTTCCAAAGTTTGGATATCCAGACTTTTCCTTTAGGTAGATAAAAGTTTATTTACTATATTTTCAAATACACTTTTTTTTTTCTTTCCTGATCTTATTCCTAATCGTCTGGGTACTCACTCAGACCAGATTGGGGTCAATGCTTCACATTTCTAAAGAGCATCTCCGGCACACTTCCTACTTCTAAAATGGCAATTTGTGTAAAAATGTACCATCCTTCATAGGTTCTGTACATAGAAGACTGAAAAGCTCTACATACACCTAAATAAAGTAACCTAAGAATTGACAAAATAAATTAGTTTTTAAAAGGATGGAAATCTTTGAAAATACCTGGTTCAGTTTTAAGAGCTAAAACACAAAGCAGCCCTCCAAGTTAAGCAGCTGTTTTTAAATACATCAATCTTCTGCTCCAGTATCTTAACAGCTGGAAGAAATTATAGTCCAGAGAGACATGTGCATAATCCGAATTAAGCAGTTGCAGGCTGTGAAGAAAATCAAATATCTCAGGGTAATAGATGCAAACAATGTTACTGAAACTCTAAGAAATCTTTGTTTCTTCATAATGATGGCGATGTTGTGCCATTCTTGTGATACAAACTACCTATGCTAGTCAAAAGTAGTGAATATTTTCTTTTCCTTTTCCTTTCAAAAGCCCAAAAGAAAACATGCCGATTTCTAAACCTAAGCGACAACATAGTCATCTCTGGACTCTTCCATTCTACAACCTTCTTTTGAATCAACATATTGATTTGGTGCTGGCCTGGACTGCCAAGCATTCTGTCAGGATCCACACTGTGCCAAGCCTATCAAACCAATCACGTTGTCACATGCTGGGGCGGGGGATATGTCCCAGGCTGAGTGAGGAATGACAAAAAGGTTAAGAGAAATATTTGTTCTCTAGAGAAGGAGTCATTGCAACGCTGTCTCTCAATTCAAAAAAAAAAAAAAAAAAATGTGTCTGACCCACTTTAATGACCACGGGCTTGCATTTAAAACAGGCACAAGTTGCCAAATACTTAGGGCCAGATGGTGGCTTCTAGAATGAACATACCGGGAAACCTCAGTGTACTCTGATACCAACAGCATTTCCACCAGATTATGCTCTTTACTTTTACCACTTTTTGTTTCCAGCTCCCTGTATGAAAGTGTTCAGGTCTTCGACTTAGAGTTAGTATTCACATACGTAGTCCAAACACGAAGTATGAAAGTGACAATTATATTTTATACAGCATCCCCTTAATAGTAGACTACTCAGTGCTCTGTCATCTCTCAGTTATTGATATGAAACAAAATAAATGTAAATATCAACAGGCATTTGGAAAATAGCCTGGCAGTTCCTGAAGCAGCTAACCATATGTTACCAGATGTCCCCACATGACCCGGTAATTCTGCTCCTGGGTATATCCTGAAGACAAATTAAAATCTAGGCCCATGCAAAAACTAGTGCATAGACACAGCAGGATTATTTATAATAACCAAAATAAATTTTAAAAATTAATAACAAAAGTGAGCACTTACCATGTACTAGGAACTGAAGCATTTTATGTGTATTTGCTCTGTCTTTACACAAATACAAAGAGACTGTGTAGACAAGCAAGCATATAATAATACCACAGTTACTATCCTCATTTTACAGACAAGGGAACTGAGGCCTAAGAAGATCAAGCAAATTTGCCAGCTGCACAGCCAGCCCGCTGCAAGGTCAGGCAGTTAGACCCCAAACCAGCTATTAACCTTGGGACTCTAGCACCTGAAGGACACTGCCTCAGCATCCCACTGTATGATGGACGACCTTTGGGGGTGAAGTGATAGGTGATTTTCATTTTCATTTGTATGCTTTTGTTATTTTCGAACTCCTTATGTAAACAACTAGGTCTTCTATGCAAGACAGAGACAGAGAGGGAGACACAGAAATGACTATTTTGCACAAGAAGAAATAACTGCTTATTGCCCTCCTCATTTTGGAATATTTGTATGAAATTAAGAGTATAAAGCATTACAGGTAAAATACCACAGTGAGGTCAAAATTTTAGGCATAAATTTAAATCACATCAAATCCATTATATCTTTCATTAGTCAAAAGTTGTGGTGTTGAGAGACCACCCCTTAGAATGGCTGTGAGTTGGAAAATCTTGATTCATGTACCTGTTGCCCAGAAAGTCACCTGGGCAGCCTGTTAGGGTATCTTCACACAAATGCCCAAGATTCAGGTAGCTTGGGAGGGCCACCCATTCCCTAAAAGTCTCAAAATACTGCATTATAACAAGCTTGCCCACCTCTATTCCAGGAGATTCTGATAAAGGAAGCCTATGGCAAATATTTTGAGGGGAAAAATGGTATCCTCATTATTTTTAGAAGAAAACATCCAAAGATACTATATTAAAATTTAGGCAACATTAAACAGAATAAACCTTAGCTTTGAGTTACAATAAGTGTAAGCAAAATGAATACCCACTAAGAGACAAGTTTTAACTTTTCAGCACTTTTCTAGAGCCAGACAAATCTGGACTGGCTGAAAATTCTGATCTAATCAGTTTTGATCCTCTACCTATGTGCTCTTCTTTCCTGTTATTAAATTTCAAAAACAAGAACTGCAAACTAAAGCCAAACAATGTGAGTGAGCTCAAGTTAAAGTGGGGTCAAATCCACTACTTCAGCCCTAATAACACCTGGCATCCCTCCCACCCTCATCCCTGTGAGGAAACATTCACGAACAAGAGTCCACCAGAGGTGTTCTTACAACCGAAACTGATGGCCAGAAACAGTACTCTTATTATACCTTCAGGTAATTGTTAGTAACTTAGGAAGCGTACTCACTTGGCAAATTTTATATACAATGTGTGATTAATGATGAATTATGTATTAGGAAGGAAGAAGTGTTTGAGTTCTTGCCTTGTGCCAGGCACCATGTGAGGTGCTTTGCAAACCTATTACTTAAACCTCATAAGAACTGCAAGGTCAATACCATCATCCCCGTCTTCCCAAATAAACTAAGCCATGAGGACATTAATTAACTTGCTTGCCATCTAAGATAACAGATGATAGATCTAAGAGCCAGTGCCAGATATGACATCTTTTTCCACCAGATCGTCTTGCCGCTGATGGAAAAGGCTGCTCGTGGATGTATATAACCAATAACAGACCCAGATACGCGGCATTATCTGCGAAATAATAAAATATGCAAACACTGACCAAATAAATTAAATGATACCAGGTCGGACATAAGAAAATCATCAAATGCCTTTGATTTAATATATACAAAGGATCCTCAAAGGCCCCAGTGAATACACTCCACATCTAAAAGTTCTTGACCTTCATTAGAGTATCTGTATGTCCTGATAACAAGTGACCTTGAACCCAAAATTCCATTACCTTTTCAAACATATTCCCTAAAGAGGAATAACCAAAATCAAATTGGTATCTGGCAAGCACTGAAACATAAAAGATTTTGCTAATTAATTTTAGAGCAGAACTTTTCATGTTTTACCTGATTAACCTTCAGTCTCAATACTACTAATCAAAAAAAAAAAAAAAAATCCAATCACAAGTTAGGAAAGTATTGCATCTTCTATATAAGACAACAAATAACCAAAGAACCTTTTCTGGAGAACATATTCGGTGATTTAAGCAATATCATAAATAATTACATCTTTTTCATATTTGAAAAAAATCATTAAAAATGATTCAGTTTATAGACCTGTGTTTTCCATACATTTATTTATACAGTTGCTAATTCTTAGTAATATGGGTTCATCCCAAAATATGGCTAAATGAAAAAGTTGGGTTGCATAAGATAGCTGTAATATATTATAATTTTTAAAGTTTAAAAACATGCAAATTACTAGCATTCCATATTATTAATGGAATGGTAAATGCCTAAATAAAAACGGTATTAAAAACACAAATGACAACAATAAATTCCAAAATTCAGGATAAAAGCTACCTCTTTGGGAAAGTAGGGAAGAGAAAAGAATCACAGAGAAGTATACTCAGGGATTCAATGTTAGTTGTCTTTTTTTTTTTTTCTTAAGCTGAATAGAGGATATATTGGTATTTGTTATATTATCCCCATAGTCTTTTGCATTCCTGAAGTACTTTACAATGACAATTACAAATACATAACCCCTCCGAATTTGATACAATGGTTTGCACATAAACCATTCATTCATCTTTGACTTGTGATGGAAATTTGACTTGTAAAGGAAATCAATATTGCTAATGTCAGGCACTGCAAAAGAACAAGCATACTAATCACATTCGAAGCCACTAATATAATTTCCATGTATTTCTATTACAGTTCTCTACATTCGACATCTAACTTCATCTGGAGTGGGAGTAGACATGTATATTCTCAAACTTTAATTGAAGAGTGTGTCTTGCTATGTATTATTTTTCTGGCACTGTGTGTCGAACACTGAGTCTCAAATTTATATTTCTGTTCTATTCTGTCTCCTCAAAAGTCTCATATAACCAAACTCTCTCCAGATACCTCCAATTAAAATTTATTTGACACCTTAAATCCCTCAAATAAAATTTACTTAACCCCCTCCTCCAATGATACCCCTCTTTTTCCTCCGCTCTTCCCTCATCCCAGTGGCATCAACAAGGAACTTGTTTTCAAGCCAAATATCTGTGTCATATTTAAATCTTCCCTTCCTCTCCTATCAGTTAGTTCATCAGCCAGTCCTATTGATTAACCTCTAAAACATCACAAATCTGTACACTTGGGGCCGATTCACCTTCTAGCTCTCTACGTGAGTCCCACCGTGTCTCCTGCAACAACTACCTTAGCCTTCTATCTAATCTCCTTGCTTCCACCATGTTCCAGCCACATTTACCTTCTTTGTGACCCTCAGATATGCTTCACTAAACCTCACTCCGGGTGGAGACACCAGATTCTACCTCCCTGTGGAAAGCTTCCCTCCAGATATTCCCAGGACCAGGGCCAGCTGCTTCAGGTCTCAGCTCAAATACCACCACTGAAGAGAGGCCTTTCCTAAATTTATTTATTTTTAAAGATTTTATTTATTTGCAAAAGAGAGAGCAGGAGAAAGAGAGAGAGAGAGAGAGAGAGAGAGCACAACCAGGGGGAGTGGCAGAGGGAGAAGGAGAAGCAGACTTCCCCTGCTGAGCAGGGAGACCGATGTGGGACTCCATCACAGGACCCCAGAATCATGCCCTAAGCCTAAGGCAGGTGCTTAACCAACAGAGCCACCCAGGTGCCTCTAAATTTCTTAAATACAAGGTAGTATCATCCATCTTGAGCACATTCTCTGTTCTTCTAAGCACTTACAATTACCTGAAATGGACCACTATCATTCATTTAACAGTTAGGTCTAAGTTTGGTTGCATGTAGCAAAACACTGACTACAGAAGCATAACCAGATTGGGATTTCTTTCTCACAGGTAAAAAGAAGTCCAGACAAAACCTGTCCAGGGCTGGTCCTGGGGGCTCCATGATGTCATCAGGCAGCAGGTCCCTTATATCTTTCTGCTCTGTCCTTTTTAACACATGCCTTCCATCTTCATGATTCTCTGACAAGAAAGGTTTAGTCACTTCTTATTGCTCATAGGATGTCAGCTCCATGAGAAGAGAGACCTTGCCGGTCTCTTCTACCACCGGAAGAGTCACAAGTCATGTATTAAGAGCTTCATCCATATTTGTTTAATTATAAACCAATGAATCAGGAATCAGAAGTCCTACATTTAGGGTGTCATCCTTCATCCAAGCTGTCACACATGAAAGCCATCCTGCCCCCTTCACTAACCTTGTGGGTTCTACCCTGGATCTCTCTTCAGAGCCCTTCCTTCATGTTCTCCTTCATAATCACTGCCTGAGCTCAGATGCTAGCTGTTCTCAGCTTGCAATGGTCTCCCAAGTGCCTGGACACCCATTTCTCCCTCCTCTCTCTATGTCACACCCTCACACAAACTGATGAGGTAATTCCCTAAGTAGAACACTCCCTGAGGAAGGCATGGGTGGCTCAGTCAGTTAAGTGTCTGAGTCATGATTTCATCTCTGTTCATGATCTCAGGGTCTGGGATCGAGCCCTGTGTTGGGCTCCACACTCAGTGGGGAGTCTGCCTGAGATTCACCCCCACCTTCCTCCACCCCTCCCCCTGCTCATGTTCTCTCTCTCTCTAAAAATAAATAAATCTGTATTAAGCAAATAAAAAAAGAATACTCCCTGAGACCAGGAGTCCACCTGCCCCATTTCCCATTGTCCGCCAAGGACTATGCACCAGATGCATGTCCAGTAGACATCCAGGGGATGTTTGCTAAAAGGATCAGAGATACCTAAACTCCTGAGGACTATGTTCCAGGCACCTTAGCACTTGTTCCCAGTCCATCCTTGTCATGACACTGCCTTTCTTGTTCTTCCTCTTACATTGATTCGTCACAGCACATATATACCTGCAGTTGTAAACTGTTTCAGACCTTAGTGTTTTCTCATACTTTATTAACTCTGCATAAAATGCCTTTCTCCTTTTTTAATCCAGGACACTTGTAGAGGTATTTATTAGGTCTCAGCTTCTGATCCTCCCCAGCTGAACTGCCTTCCCTGCCAGTTCTGGGCAGAGTAGACTGTTCTCCATCAAGGGGCACTTTAATGGCAGCAATGATAATGACGATGACAGGAGAGAGTTTTTGCTCCAGCACTCCTGTGAGTCCTGTCCAGGTACAAATGCATGTAATATTTGTAATGACCCTCCAAGATAGGCAAGGTCTTTTTCTCATTTTAAAGGAAGAAATTGAGCCATAGAGAGGTTAACTAGAACTCTAAAGTTGGCAAAATTAATAAACGACAGAGTTTGCATTCAAACCCACATGGTCTGCCTCTGTAACCCATGCACTGTGACCTGCTCACATATCTGTCACCAGACTGAAAGGTCATTGGGAGCAGGGTCCATGTCTTATTTGTGCCTACATGGGTTCTCAATTAAAGAATGTTAAATGAATATTTTTTAATTAGTTGTACAATTACAGAATAAGAAAACTGGCTCAAATTCAGACTAGTGAAAAAGAGCTAGTGGTTTAATACTGAATGTGTATGACTGTATGAGCCACATCACTGATCCTAAGATAAAGTTCTGGGCCACATGAATAGCATGCCTTACTAAGGAACATTCAGTTGCTGGATCTAGCACAGATCAGGCCAGTTCCAGAGTCTAGTGCCCTCTCTGCTGTTCAAAAATCACCAAATGGAGTTTGTCTAAAGATGTGGGTAAAATAAAATAGAAGTGAAGACACAAGGAGAAAGAATTTCTGGGTATAAAAACTATCCTCAAACACATGAAAAGGTTTTGTAAACAGAGGCTTCTTATGATTAAAAAGGGCACAAGAAGCCCAAAGGTAGGAGCACAGAGACAAGACAAGGGGTTCCAGTGTTGTGCTGAACCACCCACACTTACACCTAAGAACACATTTTGAGCATCTTTCCCAATTCTGTATTCAGTGTTATCATGTACATTCTGTGAGAAAGATTAGAATGGGAGGATTTACACCACAGAAACGCCAGAGCTACCACCAGACCTTTTTATTCTGGAGAATCAGTTTACCAGCAGACCACTCCATTTAACCTATTAGTGTTGCTGAAAAAACCCAGGAGGTTGCTTCGTACAGGGCGGGTGGTAATTAAGAACGCTGGAGAGGGCGAGATGTGAAAATTGTAAGCAGAATATAAATCATGAGTATACAAATAAATTTAACGAGAGAGCAGACTGGGATGTAGGAACAGTTGTCAGTCTTTTGTGCTTTTTAAAAAAATTTTCTAGTATTTATAAAAATACTATTTATAGATAAAACTCAAATATTCGAAGAAATAGTGTGATACTTAGCATTCCTCCCAGCAGTCTCTTGTGCCAAAAATAATGAATTAAAAAAAAAAAACCCAAAACTAAAAATAGCCTATCTAATACTTTTGAATAGGAGATAGTCCATTGCAACATTCTTCCACCTGAGGCAAAAGTTGAAAATACCAAGTCAAATAGCAAACCCTAAAAGACTATCAACAAACTCGTAACACAAAATCTAGAAGTGTGTTTTCCAGTCAAACCAAGCCTTACAACTAATGTGTAAATTTATTGCTCTTTTCAAACAATAATATCCTTTGATATTTGTTTTCTATATACATTTTTAAACTTTCAATGACACATTTTTAATAAATTGAAATCAATCATAAGAAGAATTGCCCACTTTATCATAATTAACTTGGTCTTTTAATAGCTCATATACTCTTTTACAGTCAGTGGAACAGATTATTAAAAAAACTGCTTACTAGCAGTGAAGAAGATTGAATAATTGATATACAATTTAATATACATATTTTTAAGGCCCTGGTAAGGATATAGGACTGAGAGAAAATGAATCATCATATACAACATAATATAAGCAATAGATGAAGACTGACATGTAAGAAATCAACCTTTTCCTTTTTAAAGTACTCAAAAAAGATACCAACTCAAAAAGATACTGATTTAATTGGCAAGAACCATACCACTACCTTTAAATGGACTACAAAATAATAGATTATGTAAATTTAGCATTTCTATTCTGTTTTTAAATTACAGAGGTGACCAATGAGTCACTGAAGTAGCCTATATAATGTGTTTTCTCTTTAGAGTGCCTCCTAACCCTCTTGTCCTCTATTTTAAATTTGAGTGACTCACAAACTCTTAGGAGCAATCTCGAATAAACGGATTGTGAATAATAAGTACTCTTGTAAAATTGCTCCCAGAGTAAATGGTGTGTCCAGATATGTTCAGCAAGAGAAAGGTAAACTCCATTAGATTAGGACATGCTATAAGATAAAAATTTATCATAAGACTTAAATCAAAGGAGCTCCCATGAGTAAGACATACTGAGGTTATCCTGAATACAAAACAGGAAATCTGGCATGGGGTAAACTTGTTCTCTTTTGGAGAGATTTAAAACAAAATAAATTTCAGGATGAATCAATTGCACATTGGGGAAAAAAAAAAAAAAAAAGCTTTTCTTTTCTTTTGTGAATTATTCCTCAAGTGAAATTAATAACAATTAAAATTTTGCATCAGTCCTTTAAAACTCAAAACAACCCTAAAAAAATGCAGGCACGGTTTCTATTTCCATTTTATAGATAAGAAAAATAGAGATGGAAACATTTAAAGAGTTGCCCATCCCAGAAAGTCTGACTTTAGAGTGATTCACATCCACTTCATTAGAACTGTGTTCTCGACTAGAAAGTCAAGTAGAATTCTAACTAAATGACTTCACCCAGCATATGATATTGTTGATGTTTTAACTTCTCTGTTATATACGGCAATAAGCAAGTGCGGGAGATAATACCATAACACTCCTCTGTAACATATATATATCAGTCATTTAGACTTCTATAGAACAGCATGCAACCCATTTTTGCTCAAAAGGAGAAGAATTAACTGAGAGGCCAAACAGGTGGACTGAGGAAGGAGGTGTTTTGCAGGTTCTGAAGTTCTTTGTGTCCAAGTTTCAAAAAAGAATAGAAATGTCTTTGTAAGTTTTTGTTTTTATTTTCTCTCCTTCCAGAATAATGTTTTGATGAATTATGCATAAATTGAATGCAAACACACAGATCCATTTCCCTTTGAAATACTTAAGGATGTAAAAATGAACAGAAAATATCCCTGGCAAAACCTGTGTGGAGCTTTCAGAAGAGCACACATTTGAACTAAAGTTTGTGATGTACTCCAAAACATATACATCAGCTGGTTCTTGCATTCCTCACTTCTCTAGTGTCAGAATGTTTTATCAATTTAAAAAGCACAGCTCTGTGCCACTAATTAGGCTATATATTAAATGCCATAGGACTGGCACTTCTGAATGCAAACTGACCAGCTCCAACAACAGGGGATGAAACAATTGAGGGTAAAATAAAACCCAATGACAGAATAAAACTCTCAAATATGTTTACACTAATGTACCCACAAAATTTACTGTTTTCTTCTCAAGAACTGCATTCCCCAAATGAATGTGTGCTTGCCTGTGTAAAGATACATATACACAAAAGGCTATATTTTAAAAATCCACAAATCATTGAGACAATAGCACTACTGATACTAAGTTTATAATCATGAGTCTGCACCACAAAATCAGGGATACTTGAGGTTTTGCTCCTATTCAGAGGAGTCTGTGGGTTCTGTTTTAGCTCATGGCCAAAGAATACTGTCTTAGCACATCCTTCAGGGGCTCAGAAAGTCTAGTGTGGCAACACCCACTGATCCCACAGTAATTTCATTTAATTCCACTTCTACTGTCAAGTGGCTTACGAGAATTGTGATCTTGTCAATATTAAATCTAATAATTGGAGGGAAAAAGCTAATATAGCATATTAAGACAGGATAGTAAAACTCTCCTGGTCCCATTCAATGCTGCTTCCTTAGTTTTATGAGTATCGCTGAAGGTATAACTAAAATAAATTATTTCATTACACCTTTAACTTTATATCCCATTTAATTCACACCTAAAGAAAATAAAAGGGAGCACAGCAAATATTTACCAATGTTAATTTATAAATTAGTTAAAACTGTGGCTCAAGTCCACCCACAAAAAGAAAATGAGGAATGCATAGTCTGATGTTTATCTGTCACAAGTGAGTCTGGTATGTAAGCTTGACAGAGCTTTTTCATAAAAAATTTTTCATTGTTCTCTGACAATAATCCCATGCTTGTTACAATTACTTGGTAAGAGGAAAGAAGGAAAAGGTAAAATCTAGGTGAGCAAATTTTTGGTTTACAGTTTTAAGGTGAGGGATCCCTGGTGGCTCAGCAGTTTGACGCCTGCCTTTGGCCCAGGGTGTAATCCTGAAGTCCCAGAATCAAATCCCACATCAGGCTTCCTGCATGGAGCCTGCTTCTCCCTCTGCCTGTGTCTCTGTCCCCCGCCCGCTCTTGTCTCTCATGAATAAATAAATAAAATCTTAAAAAAAAAAAAAAAGAAGCTTTAAGGTGAGGGGGTGCCTGAGTGGTTTAGTGGGTTGAGTGTCTTATCCTTGATTTCAGCTCAGGTCATGATCACAGGGTCCTGGGATGGAGCCCTATGTTGGACTCTGTGCTCAGCAGGGGGAGGGGGGCATGGGGGTGTATCTGTGTGAGATTCTCTCTCCCTCTGTCTCTTCCCCCATTCTTTCTAAAATAAATAAATAAATCTTTTTTAAGAAGAGGTTTTGAGGTGAATGGTATAGACACAAATTCTTGTGTCTTCCAAAGGTTCTTCCTTCTCTAAAGGATAATGACTGTATCAAACAAAATCTTAAAACACAATTGGGTCAACTGCACAACGGAATCTGAGTCCAATAACAGAGACAAGAGAATAGACTATTTGAAATGAGGACTTCAGTGAAGAGTAATAAAATTTCACATTGTGTACTCATTCTTCCACTTGTCAAGTTTCCTCTGAGACAGGCTTTTTCCCCTTATATACTCTAATAAAATGCATCCAATGTTAAGATTTAGGGGATTGGTTTGCCCCAGAGTTTTATTCCCTCACACACCATCTACCTTGGAAAATGAGCACGATAAGGACAATGGAAACATCTTTGAGAGGCACGAGCCTATTAAATAAACCCACAGACTATATCTTCAGCCTCTTATAAGCTAAAAGAATCTCAATTTTTTTTTCGTCAAGTCTGCGTTTATTCATGGCAATCCTCAAAGACATTTTATAAGTCCATAGGGGCACACAAATGTCAAGACTTCCTTTCAACAAAAAAATAACACTTCTGAGGGTATTGAATTATGCAAAAAATAAGTAATTCAGAGATTTTTTTCTTTCTGAATGATACATATAAACAACAGACACAAGCATATTGAATCAGGGACTTCTGGAAGCAGGCTCTTGCCCTGACCAGATTACCATCCTTTGGCAGTACTTACAAGCCACCATAATAATGCACCAATACTTTGAAGGAACTCAAGAGGAGAGGGTATCTACGTTGACCTAAATGAATGCAGACAGCACTACATTTTATTAGCGAGTCAACACTTCGAAAAAATGTTTGCATTATTCCTGAAGTGTTTGCAGGTCTCATTTACACAGCTGTACTTTTAAATACAAAGAAACCACTGGTTTCTGAGTATAATGGTATGTAACCTGGCTTCCTTCTGTCTTACTCTCAGAGGGAAAAAATGAATTTTAAGTAAAATATATTGGCCATTTATACTGTCATTTGCAGAATTCTTCTTTTATATACAAACAAAAAATCATGATAGAACTGCTTTATGTGTTCTAATTTAATCTAGCCTCTGTCTTGCATTGAAGAGAGAAAGTTGTAAAAAATTAAATATATTCAATTTATAAATGAAACTATTTCATCCCTAAATTCTTTCTATTACATAAATGTATAGTACCAATAAAAGAGGAACAATTTTTCTAAGTGAATGTTTTCTCTAACCGTCATAACCACAATGGTTACATAAGATGCTCATTTATTTCCTAAAACAATTATGCATGACTCTTGAATCAATTTGGAAAATACATATAGCTAGAATACACAATTGTTAAAAACTTTATTTTTGGGGATCCCTGGGTGGCTCCGCGGTTTAGCGCCTGCCTTTGGCCCAGGGCGTGATCCTGGAGTCCCGGGATCGAGTCCCACGTCAGGCTACCAGCATGGAGCTTGCTTCTCCCTCCTCCTGTGTCTCTGTCTCTCTGTCTCTCTCTCTCTCTCTCCCTCTCTCTCTCTCTCGCTCTCTCTCTATGTCTATCATAAATAAATAAATCTTTAAAAAAAACATGTTAAAAACTTTATTTTTGTTTCTCTTAATACTTGGTAAAGGTTTTAAAAATAAATACTAATTGTGGCCATTCAGATCTACAAGGTGCTAACGATTCTGTTCAAGAATTCAAAAAAGATGCCTTAATACTTCTATAAGTGTTACGTTTATTGGCCCTCCACTTTTGGTGTGAATTAGTCTTTAAATGTCTCTAAGAATCAGTTAAATTGTTTTCTAGTTTCTCACGTTGAAAAATCACTTACTAAGAAATACTATTCCATTAAAATAGATGCAAGCTTATGTATTTTCTATAGGAAGAGATAGTTTCTATTCCTCTGTGGAAGATGGAAGAACTTGTTGTTTTAATTAACCTTCATCTTAAGGTACTTATAGGTTCAATGTAGTTGTAAGAAATTTCTAGGTGTTTCTAGGTGTCCTCTTCCGAGTTTCCCAATAGTAACATCTTACAAAACCATACTACAACACAATTGTACTATCAACACTGGTACAGTAAAGAATGTCCATCATCACAAGGGTTTCTCTTGCTCTCCTGTTGTCCTTTCACTGCCAAACACTCTTCCTTCCTGCTCCCACCTCCCCAACCCCTGGTAACCACTCCTCTGTCTTCCATCTCTATAATTTTGTCATCTCAGGAATGTCATATAAATGGAATCGTTTATCATGTGACCTTTTGGGATTGGCTTTCTTTCATTCTGCATAATTCCCTTGAGATTTCATGCAAAACTTCCCTTGTGTGTATCAAGTTGGTTCTTTTTTGTTGTTGAGTATGATACAGATGTACCACAGTTTGTTTAATCACTTACCACTAAAGGACATGAGGGTTATTTCCAGTTTTTCATTAATGTGAATGAAGCTTCTATAAACATTTATGTCCTGGGCTTTGTGTGGCCACAGGTCTTCATTTTTCTTTAAAAAATAACCAAGTGTGACCACTGTGTTGCATGGTAAATGTATGTTTAGCTTTTTTAAGAAACTGTCATGCTCTTCTCCAGGACAACTGTACCATTTTCTGTTTCCACCAGGAATTTTTCCATATCCTCAGCAGCATTCAATGTCATCACCATTTTACAGTTTGGTCTTAGCTATTTTAGTGGTGGCTCTAGCTATTACTTTATGCAATGGTAACTTACCACACAAGTTACATTTTATAGCTTCAAGTGAAATATAGAAACCTTACTCCCTTTAAGTCACTTTACCTCCACTTATAATGTATTTGTCTTGAATATTTCCTCTACCTATATTTAGAACCACATCAGACATAGTTGCAAGTCTTTATAACCCTCAAGCATTATTTAGAAAACTCAAGAGGAGAAGGAAAGTCTGTGTTTTCACACATACTTTCACGTTTACTGTGTTCTTTCTTCCTTCCTAGCGTTCCAAAGTTCCTCCTTTTTTATTTCCTTTTGTCATAAAGAAATTCCTTGATTCATTCTTTCAGGGAAGTTTGATGACAACTTATCTTAGTTTCCCCCCCCCCATCTGAAAATATAATAATTTCTCCTTCAATTCTGAAAGATCTTCTCTCTGGGTATAGGTCTCCAGACTGACACTTCTTTTGTTTAGTTCTTGAAAAAATGTTCCACTTTCTTCCAGCCTTCATGGTTTCTGATGAGAAATCCACTGCCATTCAAATTGCTTTTCCATTTTGCATAGGATGTGCAGACATACCTCATTTTATTGTGTTTTGCTTTACTGCACTTCGCTGATACTGCAATATTTTTACAATTTGAAGGCTCGAAACTTCAGTGGAGGAAGTAGATGCAGATGAGGCAGAAACAGCAAGAGAACTGGAATTAGACACGGAACCTGTAGATGGGACTGGATGGTTGCAATCTGTAAATAAATATTTACAGATGAGGAGTTGCTTCTTATGGATGAGTGAAGAAAGTGGTTTCTTGGGATGGAATCTACCTGGTGAAGACGCATGGAGAATGTTAAAATGACAACAAAGAACTGACACTATGGGACACCTGGGTAGCTCAGCGGTTGAGCATCTGCCTTCAGCTCACAGCATGATCCTGAGTTCCGGGATCAAGTCCCATATCAAGCTCCCTGCACAGTTCTTCTGTGCCTGCTTCTCCCTCTGCCTATGTCTCTGCCTTTCTCTCTATGTCTCTCATAAATAAAATCTTAAAGACCCTCCACCAGCAAAAAGATTATGACCTGCTGAAAGCTCAGATAATGGTTTGCATTTTTAGCAATAAAGTATTTTTAATTGAGATATGTATATTGTTTTTTTTAAGATATAATCCTATTACACACTTAATAGACTACAGTATAGTAAAAACATAATTTTATATGCAGTAGGAAAGCAAAATATTCATTTGTCTTTATAGGTATACCTCCTTTATTGTGGCAGTCTGGGGGAGAACCCGCAACATCTCTGGGGTTTGTCTATACATTTTACCTAGCTACTTCCAGGAATTTTTTCCTTGTCTTTAGTTTTTAGAAGTTTACTTATGATATGTATACTGCTTTGACTATGTCAAATTTCTGGATTCTCTCGCTTTCCTGAATTTGGAGTTTTATGTTACTTGTGGAATTGCGGAAGTTTTCAACCATTACTCCTTTGAGCACTTTTAGCCTCCCCTTCTTTTATCCTCTCCTTCCAGGACTCTGATGATACAATTGTGAAATGATCTTTTATAGACTCACATATTTCTGTGACTTGCTCTTTTCTATCTTCCTCTTTCTCTTTCCTTCCTCTTTCTCTTTTCTTTCTTTCTTTTTCTTTCCTTCTTTCTTTATTCCTTTCCTTTCCTCCTTCCTTCATCTGTTTTCTCTGTTCAAATTGTACAACTTCTACTGTTCCATTTTCCAGTTCACTGACTTTTTCCTCTATCCCTTTCATTCTTCTGTTGAGCCCATCCAATGAGCATTTTATTATTGTATTTTTCAATTCTATAATTTCCATTTATTCTTATTTATATCTTTTTATTTTCTAAGAATTATTCTTTCATTTATTCCAAGCATGTTGGTACTTATTTATTGAGGTATTTTATCATGGCTGCTTAAAATGTCAGATAAATCTAACATCTCTGTCATCTCAATATTAGCATTCTTTTCATACAATTTGAGATCTTCCTGATTCTTGCTGGTTTTCCTTTGAAACCTGAATCTTATTTAAACCTTCTGCTTTAGCTGGCTTTTTCTGACCCTATTTCTGCAGGAAAGGGGAGTCACTACCTCATTATTGTCAATGGAAATAGTAGTCCAGACCTCCACTCAATTTCTGTTGAAATGAAGACTCCTCATTATTGCTGGGTGGGAGTGATGTTCTGGCACTGAACATGATCTCCATTGGCGCTGTGGTACCAGTGGCCCTGTAGGCACTTAGCAACAGTGAAAATACCAACTCACCTCTAGGGCTCTTGTGTTATTATGCCAGCAGGAAGAGAGAGGTGTAGTTTATTATTGTCAAGGGAGCAAGTGTGTAAGGCACTCATTATAGCCTCACAAGGAAGGTAATCTAGACTCTAGCTTTCATTACTATTGGTGGGGATTAAGGAGGGGCCGCAGTTCTTCTGTGCTGTTTAGCTGCAAAAGTATGGTTATTGTCTAAAAGTTTTCTATATTGCTAGGTTACTCTGTTCCTGGTATTTTGGATAGAAAGCAGGCTTTTTAGAGTACCTTTTTCTTGTTATTGTTGTTTATACATGCTGGCATTTCTAGGTTACCAATTTCATCATCTCCAAGTCTAGGATGTATCTGGTAAAAGGAAAACCTAAAACCCATACCTGTATTGTTTCTTCGGTCCTGAGGTCCCTAAAGAGTCTGCATTTTTCTTGTCACCTTTTAGAATCCTCATATGTCTGTATATGTTGTATGTAACATCCAGAGTTTTAGTTGTACTTAGGAGGAGGAATAGGTAAAAGTTTGTCTATTCCATTTTCACAGAAACAAAGCCTATGCCAGGTCATCTATTTTTTGACATTCATATTTTATCCATTTTTCTTTAATTACTTAAAGTTCTTAAAATCTTGCTAATAACAAGAAAGAATATATTAATGTATAAAGAAAATGATTACACTTTAACAGCTTTTCAAACACATCTGTAGACATATATTCTAGGAACTGAGAATTCCATGAGATTGTTTAAAATTTTGATAACAGGTTATCATCTTAGAAATGTCCTTTACCAGTTAAAAAGATAAAACACTTTCTTTTGATTTTAAAAATGTTCATAATAAGGGGTACCTGGGTGGCTCAATTGGTTAAACATTCAACTCTTGACTTTGGCTCAAGTCATGATCTCAGGGTTGTGAATCTCTGTCAAATATGTATCCCATTGTCATCCCTTAGCTCTTTATTGCAGATACATTCGTCATAATTCATTATGGAAAGTAGTCTTGTATTACTTAAGGTGATCTCTTAGATTTTGAAGTAGTCCCTAATAATAGTGATGACAATCATGATGATGAGGATGCTAATAATTGCTAACATTTATATAATGTTTACTATATATTATACTCTGTTCTTAGTGCTTTACATAAATTAACTAATTTAGTCTTCACAAAATTCCAGTGAGATAGGTACTAGTATTATTCCCACTTTATAGATGAGCAAACTGAAATACAGAGAGGCCGCATTCTCTTAAGTACATAAGATACATTTAAAAAAGTTGTTTTGCCTTAATTTGTAGTATTAAAACCAAGTAGTCCCTAAAGACTTAAGAGTTATGATATAAACACCCCATAGAGTATAATCCATGCACTTAGAAATGAAGATTACATAACATGGAAAAGCTTATGATACAACATTAAGTGAAAAATAATCAGAATACAAAATCATATTTCACTGCTTACAGCCATATAAAAGTCAGCCATCCACATCGTCAAGGGTTAGCCCATGTGGAACAAAATGCAGGACCCTTGGCTCCTCCAGGAACTCCCCTCCTCCTCTCCTTCCTCTCACTGACAAGCTGAGCCCCCTCATGACAGTCCCAGCTCATGATGAACCCAATAGCCTGGCTTTGACCAACCACAACCCTGGACTAGAGTCACCACTATAGCCATCAAGTCCAAAGGTTCTTTCCTTCTCATCAACTCCATCTTTTCATAGCACATGTACTTCTTTACCAGTAATTTACTTTTCTAAAATATCCTCAAAATCATCAGTTGGATGGATAATGCCTCCTTTACTGGCTTCTCCCCTCGCTGTCTAAGAGACCTACCTACTCAAGCTTCTGTCCTCTGTCCCTTTGGCAATCACAACTAATCCAATGGCTGTAATATTTACCTCTATGTAGCTAGTCCTCAAATATAAAGTGAGCTCCTAAGCAACACAGCTAGGTTCTCAAACGCCTGCTAGACAACTCCACATATATTTCCTTTGGCATCCACTTTTCATGCAGGTTAAGGTTCCTCATTCTTCCTACAACCAGACTGGATCTCCAGACTCCCATTTCTCTGCATGGCACCCTTTTTGCTCTAGCTCTTAATGCATGAAACCTCTGTAAAAATACAGCTCTAAACTCCCTTCCTGCCCAGTCTTCAACATCTCTTCTAGCTTCTAGAAGAACAGGGACTCATACTGTTCTGCAAGTACACTCCATGCTCATTCTCTAACCCTGGGATCTTACTCAAGTTTCAATTCATCCATGAAGTCTTGGTGACTTACACTCAGAAAGATGTGTTTTCTCTACCGTTAAAATCTTGTAATACTTAGTTTCAGCTTCTATATTATGGTTCTCCTGTTTGGCATTTTTATGTTGAACCACATGAAACTGCTAATAGTTTTATGCCATATGGTTTAACCTAATACTTCTGCTGCTTTTAGGGCCCCTAACTAGTCACCACAAAAGCAGGAAATGAGTTTGCCTTTCTTTATGAGCCCCCAGGAAGCCCAGAATATTGGAAGGATTTGTCAAAATGAAAAGAATCTGAATCAATATATATCTTATACATATGAGTAAGGGTTAGGCAGGGCTAGGTATGAGAGATGGGGGGCTATGTTATCCGGCTCACAAAAATCCCCCAAATGAGGAGGTATGAGAAAACCAGAGATGAGGGAACAAACCAGACCACTCTACCCTAGGTGTCAGAGGTAGGGTCTTGTTATAACAGCTACTTGTGACCAACAAAGAATTACCAGATCCTAAAGGTGTTATCACTAGTCCCTACTTGATGGTGTTATCAATAGAGGTGTTAAAAAGATTTAAGTTTCCTGGCTACTTTCAATAAAAGACCAACCCTAAAGGCCCTCAGTGGCCACCCTGTCAGGACCCCTCTCACTCTTACTGCTTTATTCACTCTCCTTTGTCCTGAGAGAGATTCATTCTTCCACTCTGAGAGATAAGAACCTTGCTCTCTGCTTCATGTATATGTTGGTAAAATGAATCATCTGTAGCAATTAGTCTAACCTATCAGCTTAATGGTAGAGGTGAAGAGTTTTAGAACCTGAAACTTCAAAACTCCTGGTAATATAAAATATTTTGGTTCAAGGAGCCGTTTTAAAATCATTTATTTGTGAAGGGAACATTCTTGGATTTAGAGGTTGGCAGGTACAGTAAAAAGCTTTTTAGTTGACTGGAATAAAAAAATAAAAAGCGAAACGCTTTTTTTAGCAGAGGCACTTCCCTTAAAAAAACAAACTGCCTAAAAGCAAAGCACAGCAGTTTGTGCACAGTAACATGTGCCTCCAGCCATCAGCAAAGACCACTGGGGCCAGAGCTCGATTTGCATTTCTATGGCTTCTTTTTGTAGGCGCACATTCTGAAAGCATTTCACCAAGAAGCTGTAAGCATCATCAGGAGAAGACACAATGATGGGATGTCTATACAGGAGAGGCACCAGGTAGCCAGACCCAGCAGCCCTCCCGCGCACAGCAGTGGGCCCCCAAGAAACATAGGTGCAATTAATCTGTGCTGGTTGAGAAAGGGGAAAGCTGTGTCTGATGGGTCCTTCAGCATCCCCTGACCATCCACAGAAGCCATCTGCTCTTTCATGCTTTCGCAAAGCATGACTTCAATCCAGTGAAACGGTATCTGCTGGTATCCCCATCAGATAACAGTGCTCCACGTCTAGGGGAGGGCGCTGCTCATCAGTTCACCTGCTCTCCCCCTCTTGCTACAGAAATCACCCTTGGGAATTAAACACCCAGGTGAGAGGACAGTAGGCTTCATAGGTACCAGAAGCAGCAAGAATGGTGTCAGGAGAGGACAGGCACTGCTTGCTTTCTGACATTTCAGTGGTCTATTCTAGGGATGGTTTTAGGGCAGCTCAGAGAAAATACGCACAAAGAGGGACTTTTGCTCTGTTCCTGTCTTCGTTGGCCGCTAGCATGGAAGCTGTGATTTTGATGGGGTTTTGATGGGGTGGGGAATCTCTCAATGCCTGTCCTAAAAGGGCCCTGAGCCCCGGACCTCCTGGAGCGAGCTGCAGCCGCAGCCTTCCGATTATCCTCCAGGGGTCACAATTGGGTTACAGATTCCTCGCAGTGCAGTGACTGAGCAGTCTGATTTGGAACAATTTATTCGAATCCTTCTTCATTAAGATTCAAGTGGAATAAGTAAGGTAGAAATTGAACAGACACAGAAATTGCGCCTTGCTGCTCCTGTAGTCAGTAAACATTTATTCACCAAGCCCAGCCCGTGTGTTCTCTCTCTCTCCCTCTCTAACCCACAGTTGTTCTTCCAATCCTTCCTGCTTGCTGTTTTAATGCATAATTAAGAAGGTCAGAATTAATGAAGCGGTGTGGAGTAAAGTTCAAGGAATCCCCAGGCACTATTTATTCTATTAGATCTCAGGCATGAATGTCAGCTTGGCAGAGGAAGAGGCATAAGCACTGGTGCTGGCTGCATCCCAGGAACCATCCACCGAGGGACACTCACCTGCACTGTCAAGTCATTCCTAAGCTCCTTCCCAGCGAAAATCACACGCAACTGGTCAACCGGGGCCCCCTGTCGCTTAGCAACCACCTCCTTGAGCTGGAAGATGCTGGTTTCAGAATCGACCTCCACTGGGAAACCATGGCTGGAGTTGAACCTGACGAACACTGACCAAGAGATTGGGAGAGAGGGGGGGAAGTGAGCATTACTCAAAGATCAGACGTGGCAACAGCAACATTTCTGTACCAAGTTACCTCTCACCTGCCCTTCAATGAACAGGGTACATTTCCTTTTACTTATAATATACTTCATGCAATGGAGCAACATTTGAAGAAAAACAGGTTCCCCATGGGATTTCCCTTTCATACATCAGTCAGTGACCTTCCCATGCAATCGCTTGCTCCCTTTGATGCCAGTCCTGGGAAACAAAGAGCCCACACAAAACACTTGCTAGACTGGAACTGTGAGGCTCCCATGAGTTTATGGAAGAGATTTGGCTCCGATGGCCGGTAGGAATGCGCACTCCCTCTACGGTGCACCACTTTACCAGCGTGGCAGGTGTCATGTTTGCCCTCACGATATAGCCATGGGAACCACTCAAGCTGTCTTACAGATGAGAGTGAAGACCCACCTGAGGCTGTGTTTATGAACCCTAGACACTGGGTGACCTCGCCAAAAAGCTCCGTGGGATCTTATGTGATACTTAGCTGCCCTTTCTTTTGAACCTACTGACACCCTCTTTCTTACTGGAGCCACTCCCGCCTCACAACCAAGGCTGGGACCTGCAGTCTCCGCATGCCTTCCCGGTACTGCCGATTGTCACTCTAACTTGTTGATGTTGCCTACGCATGTCCTTTACTGCCTGCATTTTCTGTCACTACTCTCAGGCGATCTTTTCCAGATTCATGCACTAGCCTCCCACCCCGAGTCTTGACATACTCTCTTTACTTCAAAATGTCCTGCACCATTCTACAGAGGAAGCCTTATCAATCCAGAGCTCTGACCATAGCATAGCACTTGAACCCTTTAAAGTGTCACCCTGTCTGCTGGGGAGAAAAATCCAAGGCCCCCTCATCTGACACAAACCTATATCCCAGCAGCTGTCAGCCCCCACATGTACACTGCTACATTGAGTGCTCCCAAAAAACTCTTGGCACATCCTTCTTCACCTCTGCCTGTTGAAAGCTCCGTTCACCACATGAACCTTTGCAAATGTCTCTCCTCTAAGAGGCCTCTGGCTATCAGCCTGGTCAAGACCAAGCCTACCTCAGAGGATTGACCACAACCTTCTTCCACCGTTTGCAGCATTCTCTCATGGAGGCTGCAGAGCACTGAGGTTACAAGGGCACCCTCCAGGGTGGGAAGGACCTCTGTGCCAGTTGCTGCAGGTCCCTTCCCAGCAGAGCAGATGGGGTATTACCCCTAATGCTTTAACTCCCAATTCCCTAATCACCACAATAAATAAATCACAGAGGGTGTTTTGTGATGTTTTAAGTAATATTTATACTGTTTATAACTGTCACATAATTACTGTCAAAAATAATGAATGTTGGTGTATGTCTTACATGTTTTTGGTATATATTTCTTCTTCTTTAAAAGATTACAAACTCCTTAAGGCCAGCCATTAGAGCTTATTTTCTACAGCATCTCCTTTAAATGTATTATTATCACTTATAATACACATATAATCACTTATAACTGACAACTGTCAGTTCAAGTATGAAATGGCCCACCTAATAATTATAATAAACTAATAATTACAACGCCCATAATAATCGAATACTTACTATGTGTCAGAAGATGCATATTACTTACATATGCTATTTTTAAGCTTTCCAATGGCCTGGTAAGGTCAGTATTATTATCCTTACCTAATAGAATAGTAAATTGAGTCCTAGAGAATTGTAATCACTTTTCTAAGGACATCGGCTGCTTTGTAATGGAATCGCAACTCAAATTCAGTTCAATCAAACTCTGAACTCCATTCCATCTCTACCATAACAGGCTGCCTAAAATATTCTCAGAAGAAAAGTCTACATTCCTTTTCCTTACGATAAAAAAGACAAACAACAACAGCAAAGAGCTTTATAACATCATTCAGATATTCCCTATATAGGTTACCAGTAGAAAATGGGATTAGTAATAAAAGCTCCGATAAAGAGTTAAGAGCAAAGAATAGTGACCAATGGGCATAGGACACAATAAAATAAAAATGACACCAAAATGAGAGGAGGTGCCACAGATGACATGGCAAGAGCACAAACCTGACATATTTTACCCAGCAGAGAAAAATATTCAGAAAAGGTGTATGGACTGGAAGTGACAGAAGTGCTCCAAATTAAAAAAAAAAAAAAATGATGAAAAAAAATTACAGAGGAAAAGGTGCTTTTGATAAACTTTTAAGTAGATGTCATATGACACCACTGAAGTAGAGGAGGAGAAATAAACATGTATTGGAAGCCCTTGAGGTCTATTCACAGCATCTTCAGATCAGAGACCATAAGGCAACCAATTCATCAGCTAAGATAGGAGACGAGTAAGGAGCAATAAGGGACAAAAGGTATGGTCCCAGTTCTACACATGATTTTCTAGTAGTGTGAACAGATTTGTTTTAAAAGCAGAATGCCATAGAGAAGAATATAGCTGGGGACCATATAAAAGTTACTAAAACTAAAAAAAGGAATAAAAATTCTAGGATATCCTGAGTTGATTTTTTTTTCAAAGATTTATTTATTCATGAGAGACACACAGAGAGAGGCAGAGACACAGGCAGAGGGAGAGGCAGGCTCCTCACAGAGAGCCCAATATGGGACTTGATCCCAAGACCCTGGGGTCATGACCTGAGCCAAAGGCAGATGCTCAACCGTTGAGCCACCCAGGTGTCCCTGAGTTGGTGATTTTTCACTGAGGGTTCCAATTATGGGGATTCTACCTTAAGAACAAGAATTATAAAAACAAACAAGCAAAACTAAAGAGGAAAAAACCTGCAAAAACATACTAAGTAATTCTGTACCATAACTCAAATCATTAGTATCTAAAGGCCTCTTCCATTTATATAATAGAAAAATTAAAGTCTTTAAACTTAAGTTCAATTTGGATAATCATGTCAATACTTTATAAATAAATATTTTTGAGCAGCAGTCCAGATACACAGTATGGATTTACAATAGAAAAACTTACCAAATGCATAGCAGGTATTAGGCAAACTAAAATATTGTCATGGATAAGAACAAACATTTTAAAGTGACCTGATAAATAATCAAGTGCCATTATGTGGAAAATGACTAGTGCTTACTGGCCATAGTATATTTTGTGGTGGGTCTCTACGTCTTCTGGCACATGTGAGAAATGTGTCATGTCCCATTTGTTCTGGTCCTGTAACTACAAAATTCCCCGAAAAAGGATCAAATGAATGTTCATCTCCCTCCTAATCCTTTCCCTCTACTATCTCTCGAAAAGTCACAGGAAGTAGAACATTTTTAAAGCCAGAAAAAGAGGAATTGGAAACCCGGTTGTGCCACTTATTAATTTTATGACTTAGGACAAATTACCTGGTCACCTTTTCTTAGCTTCCTTATCTGCTGAATGGAGATAATGTGTGCAATCTTAAATGGTCCATTACAAAGATTTGTTGTGATTGTGGATGTATCAGGAAATTCTGAGAAGAGTCATTTGCAACATTTTTTGTACACAGGGCAAGGTTGTACTCTAAAATCAGTTCCCTAATTTTAGTCACCTAGAGGAGGTAGTGCTAATTAAAGTGTATCCATTCTTTATATTGTACCTAAGATAGATTAAATGGGATATGGGTGAATGTTAACTAAAAGCCTATTTTTCTGGTTTCTGCTTTTCTTCGCGATGGGCAGAAAACTCCCAGAAACTGAGAAACCATGATAAAGAATTTAGCTTGTCTTCTTTCCTGAGATTTAATTATAAATTAAAAGTTGGGAATGCACTGTTTTAGTAATACCTATAATAGCATCAAAAATAAACATTATACCAATTAACATTATCAATAATGTTAATAATCAATAATAAATACCATAATGCACTGCTAAGAAAAAGATGAGATATAGCCACACTCATTTTGATGCCATCCCTAACCATGCTCAGAAGATCCAGAGGATAAGAAAGTACTTGAGAATAAAAGTGTTTCTCTCAAGGCTATTCTATTTGCCTGGCCTGACTGGGGTAAAAATGCTTGAGTTAGAACTACAGTTTCTTACCATTCATCATTCCTATCTTATGTCCAAAGATGATGGTCCTTATAGGGTCCTGAACACCTTGAAAGCAGCCATTCTACCTCCTGCACTGAGAGCAGTCATGCAATTCAGGCAGAATGAGCCACTCTCTCCCTCAAGTCCAGAGTAGACTCTTATTAACCAGCACAACCTCATCCTCCTTGTCACAGTGACTGGCTCAAGGATGAGCAGAAACCAGTCAGTGCCTGGTTCTCCCTGAGTCACAGGGATTGATTTCCTGGAGATCTTAGAAGGGGTGATCTAAGGTGGACAAATCAAAGAGTAGTCCAGCTTTGTCAAAGGCTTGGCTTTAACTGTCATGGAATATCATGTGAGGCCCATACATTTCTGCTGAGAGAATCAAATAAAAACAGAGTCCAAGATAAACCATTGTCTCAAGTGGGCTCAATGCATTTGGGGTAAAGCAATTCTTCTTTGAGATAGAATGTCCTAAGCTCTGCAGGATGTTTAGCTCCAGGTGCATTCTGGTAAGTACTAGGAGCACCCTTTGGCAATTGTGGTGACCAAGAAGTACCCCTACTTATCTCTAAATATCCCTTGGTGAGGTAGTTCTTTTTTACCTTTGATAACTTGCACTAAGTCTAGAATCTCCTATCATAAACAGACATTATCCTCACATTCCCCTCCAGGCATGGTGCCACTTCTCTGCACAGAAACCCCTATTGTGAATTTCTTATAGTCCTGCTCTCCACTGATTTACTTTACATTCTTTTGTGAACCCATTCTTGAAGCCTACTGCTGGTAAAGCAGTAGCCTCCATAGTTCTAATTCAATGGTTCCATTCCTATTCTTCTCATAATTGACCATTCAGAGATACTCAGTGGACTCTTGTTCTTACAATGCATTTTTTCTCCTGGTATCTGCTATTTTTTTAATCCTGGTATCCCCCTACAACACAGGACATGCTTTCTTAGCTTCATCTACTGGGTTCCCTTCCTGTGTCGGACCTGCTGATTTTAGAGTGCCCAGGGGTCTACTTAGATTCCCTTCTTTTGTATGAGTGTTCTCCCTGGGTTGTATTAGCCAAGCTGCATGCAACATAACTCATGTGCAATTCAATATATTTCCATAGGAAATGTTCGCTCAATGTGATTTTTACTTTATATTCTTCTTTTAAAATTCAACCGTCTCACAATCTTCTATGCCAGCCCATCCCCAGAATGATGTGAGTCCATGGAGTTATCTACCTCTTAGGACCAATTCCTATTCCTCATGCTCTAGAGCTACGTAAAGTTTCATGTGGAGTTTAAACCACATGCAGATATAACAAGTACGACAACTGCAGCATAAAGAATGGGAGAATGGATGTGGACCTATTAGGTTGTAAGCTTTCTACACTTTGGGAGGTGATGTAATATCAACAATAAACAGAGTAAAAATCTAAGAGTGTATGCTATAATTCTTGGAGTAAAAATCAAAGTGACGGCTCCGCGGAGGAGGCTGCGCGGCCCCGGGAGCAGCTCGAAGGGGCTCGGGCGGCAGCTCCGCAGAGGGGGCTGCGCGGTTCCAGGAGCAGCTCGGAGGGGCTCGGGCGGCGGCTCCGCGGAAGGGGCTGCGCGGCCCGGGAGCGCGAATCCAACAGCGCAGGCTCCGGAGCACAGGGCGCCGGGACACAGCCCAGGATCCGGCCTCCCCCGGGACAGGCAGAGGCCGGGAGGGCCCAGGACAGCAAGGACGCTCCTGCCCCAGCTGAGCACATCAGCGGCCCCGCCCGGAGCCTCCAGGCCCTGCAGACGGAGTTCCTGGAGCTGAATCCAGGTTTCCAGAGCTGCCCCGCCACTGGCTGCTCCTCCTGCGGCCTCACGGGGTAAACAACCCCCACTGAGCCCTGCACCAGGCAGGGGCACAGCAGCTCCCCCAACTGCTAACACCTGAAAATCAGCACAACAGGCCCCTCCCCCAGAACACCAGCTAGACTGACAACTTCCAGGAGAAGCCAAGGGACTTAAAGAACACAGAATCAGAAGATACTCCCCCGTGGTTTTTTTTCTTTCTTTCTTTTTTTTTTTTTTGTTTTGCTTTTTGATTTGTTTCCTTCCCCCACCCCCTTTTTTTCTCCTTTCTTTTTCTTTCTCTTTTTCTTTTTTTTTCTTTTTTCTTCCCTTTTTTTTCTCTTTCTCTTTTCTTTCCTTCTTTCTCTCCTCTCTTTTTCTCCTTTTCCCAATACAACTTGCTTTTGGCCACTCTGCACTGAGCAAAATGACTAGAAGGAAAACCTCACATCAAAAGAAAGAATCAAAACAGTCCTCTCTCCCACAGAGTTACAAAATCTGGATTACAATTCAATGTCAGAAAGCCAATTCAGAAGCACTATTATACAGCTACTGGTGGCTCTAGAAAAAAGTTTAAAGGACTCAAGAGACTTCATGACTGCAGAATTTAGAGCTAATCAGGCAGAAATTAAAAATCAATTGAATGAGATGCAATCCAAACTAGAAGTCCTAACGACGAGGGTTAACGAGGTGGAAGAACGAGTGAGTGACATAGAAGACAAGTTGATAGCAAAGAGGGAAACTGAGGAAAAAAGAGACAAACAATTAAAAGACCATGAAGATAGATTAAGGGAAATAAACGACAGCCTGAGAAAGAAAAACCTACGTTTAATTGGGGTTCCCGAGGGCGCCGAAAGGGACAGAGGGCCAGAATATGTATTTGAACAAATTCTAGCTGAAAACTTTCCTAATCTGGGAAGGGAAACAGGCATTCAGATCCAGGAAATAGAGAGATCCCCCCTAAAATCAATAAAAACCGTTCAACACCTCGACATTTAATAGTGAAGCTTGCAAATTCCAAAGATAAAGAGAAGATCCTTAAAGCAGCAAGAGACAAGAAATCCCTGACTTTTATGGGGAGGAGTATTAGGGTAACAGCAGACCTCTCCACAGAGACCTGGCAGGCCAGAAAGGGCTGGCAGGATATATTCAGGGTCCTAAATGAGAAGAACATGCAACCAAGAATACTTTATCCAGCAAGGCTCTCATTCAAAATGGAAGGAGAGATAAAGAGCTTCCAAGACAGGCAGCAACTAAAAGAATATGTGACCTCCAAACCAGCTCTGCAAGAAATTTTAAGGGGGCCTCTTAAAATTCCCCTTTAAGAAGAAGTTCAGTGGAACAGTCCACAAAAACAAAGACTGAATAGATATCATGATGACACTAAACTCATATCTCTCAATAGTAACTCTGAATGTGAACGGGCTTAATGACCCCATCAAAAGGCGCAGGGTTTCAGACTGGATAAAAAAGCAGGACCCATCTATTTGCTGTCTACAAGAGACTCATTTTAGACAGAAGGACACCTACAGCCTGAAAATAAAAGGTTGGAGAACCATTTACCATTCGAATGGTCCTCAAAAGAAAGCAGGGGTAGCCATCCTTATATCAGATAAACTAAAATTTACCCCAAAGACTGTAGTGAGAGATGAAGAGGGACACTATATCATACTTAAAGGATCTATTCAACAAGAGGACTTAACAATCCTCAATATATATGCCCCGAATGTGGGAGCTGCCAAATATATCAATCAATTATTAACCAAAGTGAAGAAATACTTAGATAATAATACACTTATACTTGGTGACTTCAATCTAGCTCTTTCTATACTCGATAGGTCTTCTAAGCACAACATCTCCAAAGAAACGAGAGCTTTAAATGATACACTGGACCAGATGGATTTCACAGATATCTACAGAACTTTACATCCAAACTCAACTGAATACACATTCTTCTCAAGCGCACATGGAACTTTCTCCAGAATAGACCACATATTGGGTCACAAATCGGGTCTGAACCGATACCAAAAGATTGGGATTGTCCCCTGCATATTCTCAGACCATAATGCCTTGAAATTAGAACTAAATCACAACAAGAAGTTTGGAAGGACCTCAAACACGTGGAGGTTAAGGACCATCCTGCTAAAAGATAAAAGGGTCAACCAGGAAATTAAGGAAGAATTAAAAAGATTCATGGAAACTAATGAGAATGAAGATACAACCATTCAAAATCTTTGGGATGCAGCAAAAGCAGTCCTAAGGGGGAAATACATCGTAATACAAGCATCCATTCAAAAACTGGAAAGAACTCAAATACAAAAGCTAACCTTACACATAAAGGAGCTAGAGAAAAAACAGCAAATAGATCCTACACCCAAGAGAAGAAGGGAGTCAATAAAGATTCGAGCAGAACTCAACGAAATCGAGACCAGAAGAACTGTGGAACAGATCAACAGAACCAGGAGTTGGTTCTTTGAAAGAATTAATAAGATAGATAAACCATTAGCCAGCCTTATTAAAAAGAAGAGAGAGAAGACTCAAATTAATAAAATCATGAATGAGAAAGGAGAGATCACTACCAACACCAAGGAAATACAAACGATTTTAAAAACATATTATGAACAGCTATATGCCAATAAATTAGGCAATCTAGAAGAAATGGACGCATTCCTAGAAAGCCACAAACTACCAAAACTGGAACAGGAAGAAATAGAAAACCTGAACAGGCCAATAACCAGGGAGGAAATTGAAGCAGTCATCAAAAACCTCCCAAGACACAAGAGTCCAGGGCCAGATGGCTTCCCAGGGGAATTTTATCAAACGTTTAAAGAAGAAACCATACCTATTCTCCTAAAGCTGTTTGGAAAGATAGAAAGAGATGGAGTACTTCCAAATTCGTTCTATGAGGCCAGCATCACCTTAATTCCAAAACCAGACAAAGACCCCACCAAAAAGGAGAATTACAGACCAATATCCCTGATGAACATGGATGCAAAAATTCTCAACAAGATACTGGCCAATAGGATCCAACAGTACATTAAGAAAATTATTCACCATGACCAAGTAGGATTTATCCCTGGGACACAAGGCTGGTTCAACACCCGTAAAACAATCAATGTGATTCATCATATCAGCAAGAGAAAAACCAAGAACCATATGATCCTCTCATTGGATGCAGAGAAAGCATTTGACAAAATACAGCATCCATTCCTGATCAAAACTCTTCAGAGTGTAGGGATAGAGGGAACATTCCTCGACATCTTAAAAGCCATCTATGAAAAGCCCACAGCAAATATCATTCTCAATGGGGAAGCACTGGGAGCCTTTCTCCTAAGATCAGGAACAAGACAGGGATGTCCACTCTCACCACTGCTGTTCAACATAGTACTGGAAGTCCTAGCCTCAGCAATCAGACAACAAAAAGACATTAAAGGCATTCAAATTGGCAAAGAAGAAGTCAAACTCTCCCTCTTCGCCGATGACATGATACTCTACATAGAAAACCCAAAAGTCTCCACCCCAAGATTGCTAGAACTCATACAGCAATTCGGTAGCGTGGCAGGATACAAAATCAATGCCCAGAAGTCAGTGGCATTTCTATACACTAACAATGAGACTGAAGAAAGAGAAATTAAGGAGTCAATCCCATTTACAATTGCACCCAAAAGCATAAGATACCTAGGAATAAACCTAACCAAAGATGTAAAGGATCTATACCCTCAAAACTATAGAACACTTCTGAAAGAAATTGAGGAAGACACAAAGAGATGGAAAAATATTCCATGCTCATGGATTGGCAGAATTAATATTGTGAAAATGTCAATGTTACCCAGGGCAATATACACGTTTAATGCAATCCCTATCAAATACCATGGACTTTCTTCAGAGAGTTAAAACAAATTATTTTAAGATTTGTGTGGAATCAGAAAAGACCCCGAATAGCCAGGGGAATTTTAAAAAAGAAAACCATATCTGGGGGCATCACAATGCCAGATTTCAGGTTGTACTACAAAGCTGTGGTCATCAAGACAGTGTGGTACTGGCACAAAAACAGACACATAGATCAATGGAACAGAATAGAGAATCCAGAAGTGGACTCTGAACTTTATGGGCAACTAATATTCGATAAAGGAGGAAAGACTATCCATTGGAAGAAAGACAGTCTCTTCAATAAATGGTGCTGGGAAAATTGGACATCCACATGCAGAAGAATAAAACTAGACCACTCTCTTTCACCATACACAAAGATAAACTCAAAATGGATAAAAGATCTAAATGTGAGACAAGATTCCATCAAAATCCTAGAGAAGAACACAGGCAACACCCTTTTTGAACTCGGCCATAGTAACTTCTTGCAAGATACATCCACGAAGGCAAAAGAAACAAAAGCAAAAATGAACTATTGGGACTTCATCAAGATAAGAAGCTTTTGCACAGCAAAGGATACAGTCAACAAAACTCAAAGACAACCTACAGAATGGGAGAAGATATTTGCAAATGACATATCAGATAAAGGGCTAGTTTCCAAGATCTATAAAGAACTTATTAAACTCAACACCAAAGAAACAAACAATCCAATCATGAAATGGGCAAAAGACATGAACAGAAATCTCACAGAGGAAGACATAGACATGGCCAACATGCATATGAGAAAATGCTCCGCATCACTTGCCATCAGGGAAATACAAATCAAAACCACAATGAGATACCACCTCACACCAGTGAGAATGGGGAAAATTAACAAGGCAGGAAACAACAAATGTTGGAGAGGATGCGGAGAAAAGGGAACCCTCATACACTGTTGGTGGGAATGTGAACTGGTGCAGCCACTCTGGAAAACTGTGTGGAGGTTCCTCAAACAGTTAAAAATAGACTTGCCCTACGACCCAGCAATTGCACTGTTGGGGATTTACCCCAAAGATACAGATGCAATGAAATGCCGGGACACCTGCACCCCGATGTTTATAGCAGCAATGGCCACGATAGCCAAACTGTGGAAGGAGCCTCGGTGTCCAACGAAAGATGAATGGATAAAGAAGATGTGGTTTATGTATACAATGGAATATTACTCAGCTATTAGAAATGACAAATACCCACCATTTGCTTCAACGTGGATGGAACTGGAGGGTATTATGCTGAATGAAGTAAGTCAGTCGGAGAAGGACAAACATTATATGTTCTCATTCATTTGGGGAATATAAATAATAGTGAAAGGGAATATAAGGGAAGGGAGAAGAAATGTGTGGGAAATATCAGAAAGGAAGACAGAACGTAAAGACTGCTAACTCTGGGAAACGAACTAGGGGTGGTAGAAGGGGAGGAGGGCGGGGGGTGGGAGTGAATGGGTGACGGGCACTGGGGGTTATTCTGTATGCTAGTAAATTGAACACCAATAAAAAATAAATTAAAAAAAAGAAATCAAAGTGAATAGAAATGTTGAATTTGAAAAAGCACACAAAAATTACAATGGTATTCTAAAAAATGCTGAATCTCCAAAAAGGCAGAAAAAAGAAACAGGAGAATGAAAACAGAGGAACAAAAAAAAAATATATAATGAAATGAAATGACCAAATTCAACCATATCAATGGTTGAATTAAATTTTAATGAAATAAATGCTCCAATTAAAAAGCAGAGACTTAGAATGGATAGAACAAAGTAGATCCAAATATATACAGTCTACAAAAGCTCCATTTTCAATATAAAGATACAAATAGTTTGAAAGTAAATGAACAACAACAAAAAGCTAAGCAATATAATTATAAGAAGGCAGGAATGGCAATATTAATATTACTTAGGTTCCAAGACAAAATTATTACAAAAAATAAAGATGTATCAGACTATGTTGCGATCACTTGAGTTGGGAGAGAAGGCCAAAAATCACACTCTGTTCTCTCCTATTCCTTCCCATTTTTGAATTGGGAGAGGTGACATGTACCTCATTTAGCCAGACTTGGATTTTGTGGGTCTCTCTCAGCTCCCAGACTCCCAGAAGAGACAGACAGGAGGGTGAGCCCTTTCTACCCTCCTCAATGGGCAAGAGACCAGGAGGTTGAGCTAACAGTGACTGCCAAAGATGTCCACCCATGGCCTTGAGGCAATCACTGTGATTGACAAAGGAATACCCATTGGATTTCCCATTGGTCCTTTCTCTCTCTTTCCCCTGCCACACACTCTTTTCTTCATTGATCGATTCTACCATTTTTCTTAATTATTTAGCAGAAGTCACAGTATGGGAGGTAGAGAATAGGAGGTAGGAAAATTGCAATTAAGAATCTATATAGCAAGAAGTGTGTATTGTGGCTAAGACCATGGACTATGGAACTGCCCACCAGGATTCAAAGCCTAGGTGTGACCCTTGTATAACTATGTCACATAGGTTCTGAACTTCAGTTTATTCTCTGTAAAATAAGAGATAATAATACTGCCTGCCTCATTAACTGGTTTTGAGAATTAAATGAACTGATATATGGAATGTAGAAAAGTGCCTAGTACACTATGTTTCAATAATTATTTGCTCTTACCTAATGCCCAATATATGGCTTAAAATTGTGGTTACTATGTCAATTGGACAATATTAATATTTTGGATAACCAAAAAGTCTTTTATTCTTTTCAATAAGAAAGTTTTTCAGATGGAGTGCCATTTCACCATGCTTTGTAGTACACTGTAATTGATCTAAACTGACTTTAGGATACAGATAATAATATCTTCTGTTTAGACAGAGCTCTCAGTTTTCAAAATGCTTTTACAGACATTATCCCAGTTAATCTTCACAATAGCTCTGAAAGATAATTGGGGTAGCATTTACCATTCCTACTTTTAAAATGAATAGACAGATGCACAAGAAGGCAAAGTGGTTTACTCAAAATTTATTTATTTATTTATTTATTTATTTATTTATTTATTTTTAAAGATCCTATTTATTTATTCATGAGAGACAGAGAGAGAGAGAGAGGCAGAGACACAGGCAGAGGGAGAAGCAGGCTCCCTGCAAGGAGCCTGATGTGGGATTTGATCCTGGGACTCCAGAATCACACCCTGGGCCGAAGGCAGGCGCTAAACCACTGAGCCATTCAGGCATGCCTACCCAAAATTTATAAGAAAAAAAGCAGGATCTAGAACCTGTGTTCTTAATGCCACCCCTTGAGGTCAGTGACAATGTACTACCCTGACGGCCTGAGAAGATAATCCTTCCGCTTCTTATTCCTCACATACCTTCCTTAACACTGACATGTCTAAAAACATGTTAATGGCTGAGGCATCATAATGATCTTTTGCCCCACCTTCTCTTCAAAATCAACATAGTCTCACCTTACAAAAAAAATGTATATCATGCACCCTTTCGCAATTTCACTCTGGTTACATTACCCCAAGGCATCAAAAACGGACAACTGGAATTACTGGTAACCAAGAGGTCTCTTGTAACCTCAGGAGACATTACCTTTATCTTCTATTATCTCTTTTAATCCTAGGAGAGGTTCCCTGCTTGCACAGCAGGTTAAGGGTTGACAACTGGAAGCAGTGTCATTAGAGGCTGTGCTATGACCACATGGTTTGCGTTGAGTGGTTAGGAATTCAAATACACAGTAATGAGGGACACGAGGAATGACCATGTTCATTCAACTATCCCAGCTCTTCCACCTCCTCAGTATTGCTAAAGAATTTAGTCCTCCTCAGAGAAAGTCTCAGAATAGCAGAATTAAGATCCTCATTTGTAACATGGAAGGTGAGAGTGTCTTTATATTTCATTTAGGAATTGAACTGCTGTCAAAGTTTCATTCCTCACTTAACCCCCCACCCTTCTATCTATCCACCCATCCATCCATCCATCCATCCATCCACCCCCTGCCCACCCACTCAGTCATTTAGCCAGCTACACAGCTGGTTAGACAACCACACAGCCACACACCCACTGTAGGATAATAATTAGATTATAACAAGACGGCTGTGTGGGCCCATTTCTGTTCTGACAAATTATTTTTTATTGGCTGACAGATTTCATAAAGAAGGCTAGTTTTATCAAACATGATGAAAGGCAGGTGTTTTCCATAAATATAATAACTTATATACAGCTCCAAGGCTTTGATTTGATACTAACATATTTAAAGTAAGATAAAACCATTTAATCAAAAAAAAACTATTTAATCATAAATTTTGCATGGCAAAGTTGTACTGAAATTAATGTTTTAATTTTCCCAACATTTTGTAAATTTATCAGATTAAACGAAACCCCTATGAATGAAAGAATAGTAAATTAACAATGAGTTAAAAAAAAAAAATCTTGGTATAATCTGTTTGATACTCTTCCCAGAAAGCGAAAAAGTGAAGGATTCCATGTGATTATGTTCCCAGTAAGTACGTAATTGCAAATTCTTTGCTTTCAACAAAATTAAGGATGGACTCGGTTGGGTCATAAACTGATAAATCACTGAAATAATCGTAATGAAGGCTTACTAAGTATTTTCCTCACATTATGATTTTGAATGCATTAAAAATGAAGTAATATTTTTATAATAAAATTCCTCCTATTCCCATATGCTTATTTATTAGAACTATAAAAATGAAAAGAATGATGCTGAACTTACTCCAGTTTAGCAATAAGTAAAATTCATCCACACATACATGTTCAGAGATAAAATATAGCCCAATCCACCTAATTAAGAGATGCATTTCCGATATAATTTTATGTCTAACAATTATTTGTCAAAAGCATCAAGAAATTATTCATCCAAATATATATTTATACTGTTTATAATGGTTATACTGAAAAATAGTACAATATCACAATCCAGTAGAAATTGTTAATATCAAGGCTTTATGATGTCAAGGAATTTAAAAATACCTCTTTTTTTTTTTTTTAGTTTTTATTTTAATTCCAGTTAGTTAACATACATTGTTATATTAGTTTCAAGTGTACAATATAGTGATTCAACACGTCCATACATCACCTGCTGCTCATCAGGACAAGTACACACCTTAATCCTCATCACCTATTCCTTGCTTCTTCCCACCCCCCTTGCATCTGGTAACCATCTGTTTGTTCCCTACAGTGTCTCAGTTTGTCTCTCTTTTTTTCCCCTTTGCTCAACAGTTTTCTTTCCTAAATTTCACATATAAGTGAGATCATATGGTATTTGTCTTTCTCTGACTTATTTCACTTATCATATTCTCTAGCTCCATCCATGTCCTTGCAAATGGCAAGATTTCACTCTCTGTTATGGCTGAATAATATTCCATCATATATACATATATGCCACATTTCTTTATTCATCAGTCTATGGACACTTGAGCTGCTTCCACATCTTGGCTATTGTAAATAATGCTGCTATACACATAGGGGTACCTGTATCCCTTTGAATTAGTGTTTTTGTATTCTTTGGGTAAATACCCAGTAGCGAAAATCCTGGATTACATGATAGTTTTATTTTTAACTTTTTGAGGAACCTCCATACTATTTTCCATGTGGCTGTACCAGTTAGCATTCCCACCAACAGGCAAGAGAGTTCCTTTTAACCCACATCCTTGCCAACACCTGCTGTTTCTTCTGTTATCAATTTTAGCCATTCTGACAGGTGTGACATGATACTACATTGTGGTTTTGATTTGCATCTCCCTGGTGATAAGTGATGATGAGTATCTTTTCATTTGTCATTTTCATTTCATTTCATTTTATTAACCATCTGGCTATCTTTTTTTTGGAAAAATGTCTGTTCATGTTTTCTGCCCATTTTTAAATTGGATTATTTGTCTTTGGGTGTTGAGTTTTGTAAGTTCTTTACATAATTTGGATACTAACCCTTCATCGGATATGTTATTTGAAATTTCTTCTCCCATTCTGTAGATTGTCTTTTAGTTTTGTTGATTGTTTTGCTTCGCTGTGCAGAAGCTGTTTATTTTAATGAAGTTCCAATAGTTCATTTTTGCTTTTGTTTCCCTTGTCTCCGCAGACACATCTATTAAGAAGTTGTATAGCCAGTGTCAAAGAGGTTACTTCCTATCTTCTCTTCTAGGAATTTTATGGTTTCATGTCTCACAAATAGGTCTTTAATCCATTTTGAATTTATTTTTGCCTATCGTATAAGAAAGTGGTACAGTTTTCCCAACACCATCTGTTGAATAATGTCTTTTTTCCATTGGATATTCTTTCCTGATTTGTTGAAGATTAATTGACCGTACAGTTGTGGGTTCATTTCTGGGTTTTCTATTCTATTCCATTGATCTATGTGTCTATTTTTGTGCCAGTACCGTACTGTCTTGATGACTATAGCTTTGTAATATAACTCGAAATCCAGAATTGTGATGCTTTCAGCTTTGCTTTAGTTTTGTGGTTCCATACATATTTTAGGATTACTTGAGAAATCTATTGGTATGCTGATGGGGGTTGCATTAAATATGAAGATTGCATTGGGGAGTATAGACATTTTACCGTATTTGTTCTTCTGATCCACGAGCATGGAGTGTTTTTCCATTTCTTTGTGTCATCTTTAATTTCCTTCATCAGTATGTATTTTTTAAAAGATTTTATTCTTTTTTTTTTTTTGAGAGAAAGAAATCATAAGCTGAGGGGGAGGGCAGAAGGCAAGGAAGATGCAGATTCCCATTGAGCAGGGAGCCCCACACAGAGCTCAATCCCAGGACCCTGAGATCATGACCTGAGCCAAAAGAACCTGCTTAATCAGCTGAGCTAACCAGGCATCCCTCATCAGTGTTTTATAGTTTTCAGAGTATAGATCTTTTACCTCTTTCGTTAGGGTTACTCCTAGATATCTTATACTTTGGGTAGAATTGCAAATGGGATTGATACCTTGATTTCTCTTTTGCTGCTTCATTATTGGTATATAGAAATGCAGCAGATTTCTGTTACATTGATTTTATATCCTGCGACCTTACTGAATTTGTCTATCAATTCTAGCAATTTTCTGTTCTCACTCATCTTTTCTACTCTTTTCTCATGTCCAGTGAGTATCAAAATGATCATTACTTAAATTCTCTATTAGGCATGTTCCTTATATCTGTTTTCCTTATATCTCTGGCCACAGCCTTGTCCTGTTCTCTTATTTGGGGCAAATTCCTCTCTCTTCTCATATTAAGTCTCTTTGCCTGCTTCTGCATGCTAGAAAAGTCGACTACTTCCGTTCTTGAGGGTAATGGCCTTCTGAAGAAGAACTATAAGGACAGAAGACACAGTGTGGGTGGAGGTTTGGGCTGGCCTTCTCAGGGTGGGGACGAGCCATGCTGGGACAGAGAAGGGCGGTTTCACCAAGATGTAAGGGTATGGGGCTTGACATACGCAAGTTAGGTAGCAAGTATGAGCTCTGTTTTGGTTTCTGCCAGTGGCCCTGTGTTTATGCTGAGGGGCAGGGAAGGCAAATGGTGCCTGCCAATTCCTTTGTTCCTGGAAGGAATCTTTCCATGAATGCCACATCTTGAGGACACACTCCAAGATGAGCAAAAGACCTTCCTGCTATGTGCCCCAGCACTCTTCCGATTGCTGTTTCCCTGCTGGATATCTGTGGGTTGTTTGCCCTGACTTCTCTCCAAGAGAAGCCTCAATGTCTGTTGAGCTCTCCCTCAACCAAGCCCTTTGACTTTTAAAACACCAAACTTTAAGCCCTGCTGGTTGCAAAAACTCATGAAATTCAGTGGCTCCTGCTTTCCAATCCAATTGCTAAGGAGATTCATTTTTCCTATGCATTCTCCTCTGCATGAGTCTGTCTCTCATCCTCTGAGACCACAGCTTCAGCCCCACCATAGCAGCAAGATCCATTTCTCTCCCAAACCACATCTCCACACTTCCTACCATCTTCAATGTAGACTCTTCTCCACCTTTAGTTTTGGAATTGTTCTTCCAGGCTTCAGATTGGTTTCTGGGGCATTTAGGATGATTTGATAGTATTGTACTTCTGTGGGATGAAGTGAGCCTGTTGTTTCTCCTACTCTGCTACCATCTTCTCTGGTCTCTCTCTTAAGTTTCACTTTATGTACCTGTTTTTCTTGCATAAATAGTTTTTAGATCCATTTTTGTTATTTATGGTAGTTATATTATAGAAAATTACCACAAATACCAAATTCACAAAAACTGAGCCATTTTGCTCCCCGGAGAAGGAAAGTTAGGTACCTGTGAACTTCTGGTCACAATACTTTCATGAGCTAATCAATACATAACCTTGTTTTATGTGTCTGTTTAAAGACACCTTATTTAATATATATGGTTGATCTTAACACTTAACTCATAACAAACAGTAATTCAAACTCATGTCTGAACAAAGCTTCTCTAACATACATATTTTCCCCACTAGGCACATCACAGCCTTTTCGTGCTTAGGAATCCAAGCCAGCACTTCCTCACTATGCCGAATCATCATTTTAAACAATGTTATCATCAACAAAATATGCAAAAATGCAAAAATATGGCCTTAAATAGACCACAATAAGGACACTTGTTTACAGCATGAGAGTTGAAACAAGAAAGCAGAGAGCTGCCTTGTTCAGCCCCAGCTGGGATTCTGACCATGGAATGTCTCAAATTTCTCACCAGTCTGTGCATGTCTGTGAATAATCAGGAAAGCGCCACAAGTATTGATTTTGGGGTTACAAATATATTGAAATGTGTAGATAAATTAAATATGGAGGGGATCCCTGGGTGGCTCAGCGGTTTGGCGCCTGCCTTCAGCCCAGGGTGCAATCCTGGAGTCCCAGGATCGAGTCCCATGTTGGGCTCCCTGCATGGAGCCTGCTTCTCCTTCTGCCCGTCTCTTTCTCTCTCTCTCTCTCTCTCTCTCTCATGAATAAATAAAATCTTAAAAAAAATTAAATATGGAATCCATGCATAAGAAGGGTTGACTGTATTACATTAAGATCAAGTTCTGTGTGGAAATGAAACAGAAAACAAGTTTGAAAAAAAGCATATGTAAAATTTCTATTAAAAATATGCTTTTTCATGTATTATTAAAAGGATGATAGTAAAGAACAAATCATTATAGTTTTAATATACTACTGGACCCATTTTAAAAATGCAATTGTATCATTTAAACCTTAATATTAACAACTTGACAATACAATAACTATTTAAACCTGGAATAATTTTTTATTTATTTATTTATTTTTTAAAATTTATTTACGATAGTCACACACAGAGAGAGAGAAGAGGCAGAGACACAGGCAGAGGGAGAAGCAGGCTCCATGCACCGGGAGCCCGACATGGGACTCGATCCCGAGTCTCCAGGATCGCGCCCTGAGCCAAAGGCAGGCGCCAAACCGCTGCGCCACCCAGGGATACCCAGGAATAAAATTTTTATATCAACTTAAAATGTGAAAGAAAGTACAGGACTTTTTTAAAATAAATATTTTATTTTATATATATATATATATATTTGAATATTATTAACTCTGATATAAATAGAGGCTAAAATCACAATGAAGCTGATTAATACAAAGAAATCAAAACTACACAAACTACAAAATGAATGTCAACCTACCTAGAGTCAATTGTGAAACTAAACAGAGTTTTAGTGCTACAGACACAAACTCTAGGGATCACAGAATCCTGAGGTTCAAAGGTGTTTTTTGGTTGCTTAAATGCAGGTGAAATATTTTCCACATGTAATTTTTCTTTGCTCTTTTGCATAGAAACAACTTCAAACAATTTTGCATGTCAGTTCCTTCAATCAAAAAGAGGTTTATAAAGATATCTAAACAAGCAAACAAACAGCAACAACAAAAACCAGTTCCTCAGATAAGAAGTACCGTTTTAAGGAAAATCTACTATTATAACTATAACATAAATATATCCTGATGTTAAATTTTAATAATTTATGTCTTTCTCTCCCAGGGATGGGACAGTTGTTAGATGTGTAATACCACATGTAATAAAATGAACTAGACTTGGTTGGGTTTTTGTTTGGTTTTGTGTTTTGTTTTGCTT
Organism: Canis aureus; assembly: GCF_053574225.1. Taxonomy (NCBI): domain Eukaryota; kingdom Metazoa; phylum Chordata; class Mammalia; order Carnivora; family Canidae; genus Canis; species Canis aureus. Next base: position 51,464,984 of record NC_135611.1, read on the forward strand.
TTTGTTTTTTGGGTTTTTTTTTTGGCAAATTTTTATTTTTATCTCTTTTTTCCCTATAAATTTACCATGTGATGCTAAGGTAAATTTCACAAGCTTTTAAGTTGAAGAAAATGAATAAAATTAAATTATTTTTATTAAGTAAAGAAAGGAAGAAGTAAATGTTTTCACTGTAATATAATATAGATTATTGATTCATGCATTCAAAATATTTAAGCTCATATATTCCAAAATCAGTGCCATACTACTGTTGAGTTATATACAAGAATCATTTGGAAGCGTGCCTGGCACACACCAAACACTCACTAAATTACAGCACTAATATTAGTATAAGGAATCCACACACTGATATTTTCTATTGACTTGGCATAAATCACAATTAATGGTTAACAAAAATTGATGTTAGTCAATAAACTTAAGTCTTTGTCCCATAGACCAAAACTTACCACTACAAATTTATCCCTAAAATTTATATAAAAAATTCCACTTTCAAATATATTTGCTAACTTTCCAGTGAAATTTTAAACCAGTGGCATGTACTACTCAACATGTACCACTGTAGAGTGTATATTCAAATACAGAGGTGCCCACACCAGACACATGGGTGCAATCTCTTCTCTGCTTTCCTGATGGGCTATTTAACCTTTCTATACTTTAATATCCTCAAAAGTAAGAATAATATTCATACCCCCTATCTTACAGGGACATTATAATTGTTACAAGGATTAGATGACTGACTACATGTCAAATTCTTAGATTGATTCATAGTATATTGCATTCTGTAAATGTTAGCAGTTATTGCTAAACAATAGAAATCAACCACATTTTCTGAAATAAATTGGAAAAGAGCTCTCGGACATTCATCAAAACTCTCTCACATTCTTAAGCTCCACGTGGAAATATTTGTTAAAATCTCTTAAAATCTCTACAGATGTGGAGAAATTGGAATCTCATATATTGCTGATAGGAATGTAAGATGGTGCAGCTGCTTTGGATAATAGTTTGGTATTTCTCAAACAATTAAAACTACTACATGACCCAGAAATTCTACTCCACAGTATATACTCAAGAGAAATGCAAACATATTTCCATATACAAACTTGTGCATGAATGTTCATATCAGCATTACTATTAATAGCCAGAAGGTGGATTGGTGGTAATTAAAAGGGATGAAGTACTATAATGTGAATGAAACAAATATTAAGTAAAAGAAGCCAGTTTCAAAAGACCACAAATTGCATTATTCCCTTCACATTAAATGTTCAGGATAGGCAAATCTACAGACATAGAAAGCATATTAGTGATTGGCTAGGGTAGCAGTAGTGAATGTTTGGAGAGAAATGTGAGTTACTGTTATAGAGCAAGGAGTTTCTTTTGGGGGTGATAACAATCTAAAATTGACTGTGGTGATGTTTATGCAAGTCTGTGAATATATGAAAAACCACTGAATTAAATGGCCGAATTTTATAGTATCTGAATACTGTGAGCTGTCTCCTCCTATATCTTTAAAAAAATCTCTATATCCACCATTTATTAAAGTATTTGGAAAAGATAGTTCCTTAGTACTTCTGACATAAGTAAATGAATGTGTGTTCACTTCATGGCTTTCTTTACTATTTTTTATCCATTATACAAGCCTGGAATTATGGGAATAAACTTAAGAAACTTGTAAACATCACCTTTTGCATTTAGTTGTTTGTTTTTAGACTGTGGTCAATTTTTGTAGTTAAATATCCCACTGTTGCTGTACCTAGAAGTGCTTTAAGGACCCAGAATAGTGGTAATGTGTGAAAGAAAAGAAGACATATATTTCAACATTTAATATAGAAAATCTAATTTGCTCAAATTACTCACACTCTTCTAATTTCCATATGCTCTAAAGTAAGTATGAATAAGATTTAGACCAAATTGCTGGTGACATTAAAATTCATTCATTCGTACTTTCAACAAATATTTACTGAATAAGTAACTATGTGCTAGGCACAGTGCTAGAAACTGATGTTACAAAAATGAATAACACAGCCTGGGGCAGAGATATTAAAGCAGAATTATGCATTACAATGTGATATGTTATATTAGGGTTTGTATCATGTGCAATCTACTGAATGCTCTGAGACAAAGAAGAGGGAGTGGCTAGAGGTTGGAGGTGTTTAAAACTATTTCAGACAGGGACGCCTGGGTGGCTCAGCGGGTGAACATCTGACTTTGGCTCAGAGCGTGGTCCGGGAGTCCCAGGATCGAGTCCCACAATAGGCTCCCTGAATGGAGCCTGCTTCTCCCTCTGCCTGTGTCTCTGCCTCTTTCTTTCTGTGTCTCTAATGAATAAATAAATAAAATCTTTAAAAAATTTTCAGACAGGGATCCCTGGGTGGCTCAGCGGTTTGGCGCCTGCCTTTGGCCCAGGGCGCGATCCTGGAGACCCCAGATCGAATCCCACATCGGGCTCCCGGTGCATGGAGCCTGCTTCTCCCTCTGCCTGTGTCTCTGCCTCTCTCTCTCTCTCTCTCTCTCTATCATAAATAAATAAAAAATAAAAATAAAAAAAAATTCAGACATATAGGAAAATTTATGGTAGGTATAGTACAATAAATGAGGGATTTCCAGATTTTTTTTTTTTTTGCAATAAATAAAAGTCACAGTTTGATAATCACTCTTTTAGGGAAAAACCAAGATGTTTTCATTAATCATGAGGATACATACCACTACTATAGGATGATATATTTGCAGTAATGAGCAGATAGTAGCAAAGGTCTCAAATAAATTTGAGAACTCTGGAGGTATTCCTTGAAACTTTTAACAGGCTAACTTTACTATGGCACAAAAGGACAGAGTAAGGGGATCCTTGGGTGGCTCAGCAGTTCAGCGCCTGCCTTCAGCCCAGGGCGTGATCTTGAGTCCCGGGATCAAGTCCCACTTCGGGCTCCCTGCCTGGAGCCTACTTCTCCCTCTGCCTATGTCTCTGCCTCTTCTTTCTGTGTCTCTCATGAATAAATAAATAAAACCTTCAAAAAAAAAAAAAAGGACAGAGTAAGCAACTCATCTTTCAATATTCAGACAACATGTCAACTAACCAAAAATATCCTGGATATCACACATTTCAAAAAGAAAATGTCAAAATATCTACATGCTTACATTCTGAATTGTATGATATTCTGAAAGTTGCTTCATGATTATGTACTGCACACCTGAGGCCAACATTTGGTTTACAAATGTGTACTGTTAATTAAATTGGGCATCAAATGTATGACTGTACATGGTTTCTCACAAAGGCATCTCTAGTTCAACTATGTACATTGATATAATTATCACAAACATCAGACCTGTTTAATTATAACTTGACTTTTTTTAAAGTATTTATTTATTCACAAGAAACACACACAGAGAGGCAGAGACATAGGCAGAGAGAGAAGCAGGCTCCATGCAAGGAGCCCGATGTGGGACTCAATCCTGGGACTCCAAGATCACGCCCTGGTCTGAAGGCAGGCGCTCAACTGCTGAGTCACCCAGGCATCCCACAACTTGACTTTTATGACAAACTTGCGTGTGTGTCCAGATACATGCACACACAAACACACATACAGCCTCCTCTAATATGAGCATTAAAAGTTAAGAAGTTTATGTGTTTCCTGCCTTCTCATCATACACAGTTCTGCAGATCCCTCTGTAATAACAACTCTGTGCTCTGATAGATGACAGAGTAATTCCCAAATTTTAACGCTAAATGAAAATAGCTTAGGTCCATCAGATAATTTTAAGGCCAAGCACCTGACTTTCAAGGTCAGGCGTCAAATAAAAACTTTAGTTCAGTATGTATAAAACTGATTTTTGAACACGTCAGTACTGCGTTGATATAAAGTTATGTAAGAGTTGTATTAAATCACTTAACTCTCCATTATAAATTGCTCCTAACCTATTTCAAATGACTGCTCTTCAGGAAAATACAACAAACATTATGGTAAAGATTATTCAAAAAGTTTTTCCATTAAATCATTATAATTTTAACACTGTACAAGACAAAAAATGAATTTAATTCAAATATTTCTGTTTGGAGATCATTCTCCATTGGATCTTTTGTGTTTCTGCAATCTTACCTCACTACCCTCTGAGCTATAGTATCTTTTCATGGGCAATTGTATAGTTAACATCCTTGGAAGACACAGAAAATCTCTCTTTCTGGAGTAAAGAGTAAGTATGTGTACTGTGTTACAAAAGATTTGAGTTCCCTAACTCTGGGTCCTGGTCCTTGAACTCTACCCACTGTGTATGAAGGTGTCACCTGGCCTCATTCACAATGCCCTGTGGGAATGGGGCAGGGGGGCGAGGTGGGGAGGGGTTGCTGGTACTGTGGTTACTGTTGTTCTGTGAGTAATAATCTTTTCCCCTGACTTCAGAGTCTCACATCTTCCACTAGCTTCCAGGAGAATGTGGCACCCTAACTTGTGAACTTTCAAGGAGGGTGAAATCTTACAGCCTTCATAATCCTCGACACTGACTATTCTTTCCTTGTTTTACGCATTACATTATTACGATCTGGGATGTTCTTCATTTTTATTCTTTGGCACTCTATAAAGCACATTTAGAAAATAAAATAAAAATAAAATCTGGGCTGAAATTAAATACAAGTCTTTATTTTAATCCAGGAAAAATAAAATCTGGGCTGAAATTAAATACAAGTCTTTATTTTAATCCAGGACTTACCTACCTTTTTAAAGATTCGAACATGAGGTAAAGTTTAAGCTTTGAAAATGATTATATTGACAAGTACTTTGAACAGAAAGGATTTTAACAATCCTGATACCAACTTAGAAAAGTGAAATCGTTGTTTGCCTTTTCACTTTGAACACCTGCTGATATTAATTCAGAAGGTTACTACTTGTTTTTTCATTTTAAGTCTTTAATTCAGATTGAATGTATCTCTATAAATGGGAATCAGGGACTCAATATTATACACATATATTGATTCATTGAATAGATAAATTAAAACAAAAACAAAAACCTAAAAGCTGCAAAAACTGCAAATCACCTGGAATTAAATGACAAATCACTTCCCTCACCTTTTGCAGGATGTCAATCATTTATCATAAAACGTGTTATTCTTTTTTAAAATTTAATTTTTTAAAAAACATTTTATTTATTTATTCATGAGAGATACAGAGAGAGAGAGAGAGAAGCAGAGACACAGGCAGAGGCAGAAGCAGGCTCCATGCAGGGAGCCCGATGCAGGACTCGATCCCGGGACTCCAGGATCACGCCCTGGGCTGAAGGCAGGCGCTAAACCATTGAGCCACCCAGGTATCCCCGACGTGTTACATTCTTAAAAGAAAAACGGAACTTCGATTTTAAAAATTTAGACATTTGCCCTAAATAATAAAGCACTCAGATGTCCAAGTACAGAAAACTTTCAAAGTCACTAATTAGAAATTTATCTACAAATAAACATTTTATTTTATTTTTTAAATTTTTATTTATTTATGATAGTCACAGAGAGAGAAAGAGAGAGAGGCAGAGACATAGGCAGAGGGAGAAGCAGGCTCCATGCACCGGGAGCCCGACGTGGGATTCGATCCCGGGTCTCCAGGATCGCGCCCTGGGCCAAAGGCAGGCGCCAAACCGCTGCGCCACCCAGGGATCCCTACAAATAAACATTTTAAATGTTCCCCACAGCCTTCTTAATAAATGTTAACATCTTTGTCATTCCACTTAACGCACTGAGAGAATCAAAAGGTGAATCCTAGAGCCAGATGTCCTCATGGCTGCTGCTCCATGCTGATGCATGCAGGGGCCTTCACATTGACCACAGTTCTCCACCTGTGTTATCCATGTTCTGTGTCCCTCACCCCAATTGAGAGGACACTTGCCTAACCGGTCCAGAGCTTGTGAAAATCCTCCCCAAAGATTACCTATCATAGAGTCTCTGCATATCAGGCGAATTTCCCAGATACCACTTCTATAAATACACCAAAGAAAAACCAATGGAGTGGTCAAATCATACTTATCCAAGCTTCCCTGTAAATCCAAGAAGTGGGCTAGCTTACCTCTCATCTAGTCCTTCTTTGACATCATTAAAGTTATTACCTGATTTTTGTTGCTATTTATAGAATTACTGTGTTTTCCTTTCGTTGTAGATCCCCAAACATGTTGGAGATGTCCTAGAAGGTGAATTTCAACGTTCAGCAAATTGTTTTTTCTTATGAAAGTTTCATCTTCCAGCAATTCTACATCTTCCTCTGAAGGAGGCTTCCAGAATTTTAATTATTTTTAAATTTAAATTCAATTAATTAGGATATAACGTATTATTGGTTTCAGAGGTAGAGTTCAGTGATTCATCGGTCTTATGTAATATCCAGTGCTCATTACATCACATGCCCCTGGTTACCCCAACCATCCCCACCCTGTCCCCTCCAGCAACCCTCAGTTTGTTTCTTATAATTAAGAGTCTCTTATGGTTTGTCTCCCTAAAATAAGATGAAATCAGAAAAGGAGACAAATTTTACTACAATTTTCATTGTATTACCACAATATGAGTTCACATGATTAATTCACAAAAACTTCTAATTTTCTGCAGAATTAAGACAGACTGATCTCTTTTTAATTGAAATCTAATTCATATACTATAGAACTCATCCTTTTAAAGTACACAATTTAGCTTTTAGTATACTTACAGAGTTGTACAATCATTCTAATTGTTCATGACTTATCTAGTTTCAAAATGTTTGTTATCCTCCCCCAAAATATCCCCTACCCACTAGCAGCCACTTCCCATTCTCTCCTTCCCCCAGTCCTTGACAAGTATTTATTTATTTTCTCTCTCCCCAGGTTTGTCTATTCTAGGCATTTCATAAAAGTGGATTCATAAAATATGCATTTGGCTTCTTTCACTTAGCATGATGTCTTCAAGATTCCTCCATGTTGTGCTATGTGTTAGTAACTCATTATTTTTTTTTAATTTTATGTGACATATAACATTGTATTTCCATTACTTTTAATGGCTGAATATTATTACATTGTATAGATATACAACAAGTATCCATTTTAGGTTGTTTCTACTTTTTTGACTACCATAAGCAATGCTGCTATGAACACTGTATGCAAGTTTTCATGCAGATCATGTTTTCATTTTTCTTGGGCCTATGACAGTGGGATCATGGGATAACACTACATTAGATTTTTTGAGAACCATCAAATCTTCATTGGTCATTAATGTGCTGCAAAAGTGTAGTTTCATACAATCTAGCTCAAGCAATATTTTTTCAAACTAGCAACACAAGACAATTCACTTGGCATTTCTATGATGTAGACTCATCTTAAGTGTCAAAGTGGCTCCTACAATTTTTGGAGGTAAGGTTGCTACTTACTGATGATTATGGTAACACTAATCTTTACTGTGAGAATTCCTTATCACGAGAAATTTCAGGAAAAAAATCTTGTGGTCATAATGCTTAATTATTTCTCTGCTAAATTTCCCTGGTTAGTTTGTATCCTTTTAACTAGTTCTACCACAATTAAGCTTCACATTTCTTCTTTTTAACCACAAATCTAGGTTTCTACTTGAAAATATAACTTTAAAAATTGTTACATTTTGAAAAGCTAAAGAAATGACACTAAAATCACTAAACACAAATTTGGGGTAATTAAAAATAAATCTAAAGCCCAATACTTCAGATTTGCACAGTGCAAGATGAAACTACACTAGCATTAAAATTACTTTGCTTCCTACTAAAATAAAGCAAAATAACAGTAAAAATAAAATCATCCAGTAAATGAAACAAAAATTCTATGATCCCTTATTTTATTTTTTATTAAGGTATAATTAACACAGCATTATATTAGTTTCAGGTGTATAATGAAATAATCCTAAATTTGTATATATTGCAAAATGATAGACAAACTAAGTCCAATTAACATCCATCACCACATATTTACAAAAATTTTTCTTATAACTTTCAAGATTCACTTCCCTAGCTATGCTTAAATATGCAATATGGTATTATTCATTATAGTTGCCATTCTGTACATTATATCCCTATGTCTTGTTTGATAACTGAAACTAACTATCTTTGGCCTTCTTTACCCATTTCACACACATCTACCCCCTGCCTCAGGCAATTACCTATCTGTTTTCTATATCCATGTAAGTATGTATGTGTTTGTGTATGTATGTGTGTGCTTTCTTTTGCTTGTTTTATTTAAGATTCTACATATAAGTGAAATCATATCGTATTTATCTTGTCTGATTTATTTCACTTAACATAATGACATCAAGTTCCATCCATCTTGTTGCAAATGGCAAGATTTAACTTTTTGTCACTGAATAATATTCTATTGAAGACAGATACAGATACTGATATATATGATATGTCTATATATCACATCTCTTTATCTATCACATCTTCTTTATTCATTCATCTATTGATGGATATTTATGTTGTTTTCATATCTCAGCTCTTGTAAATAATGCTCTAGTGAACATGGAGGTACATATATTTTTTGAGTTAATGCTTTCATTTTACTCAGATAAATACCCAGAAGTAAATTGCTGTATCATACGGTAGTTCTATTTTTAATTTTTTAAGGAATTTCATACCATTTTCCATAATAGCTGCACCAAATTACATTCCCAACAACAGTTTACACTTCTCTTTTCTCCACATCCTCATCAATACTTGTTTTCTTGTCTTTTTGGTACTAGGTACTAGCCATTCTAATAGGCATTAGGTGAAACCTCATTGTGGTTCTGATTTGCATTTCCCTGATTAGTGATGTTGAGCATCTTTTCATATACCTGTTGGCCATCTGTATCTTCTTTGGAATAATGTCTACTCAGATTCTCTGCCCATTTTAATTTTTTTTTTTTTTGGTTTGGTTGAGGTTTTTGTTTTTGCCATTGAGTTCTTTATGTATTTTGGATATTAATCTCTCATCAGATATATGATTTGTAAATATTTTTTCCCATTAAGGAGGTTGTCTTTTCATTTCATTGATGGTTTCTTTTGCAGTGCAAAAACTTTTTATTTTGACACAACCAAACTAAATAATAATAATAAACATTTGTTTACTTTGCTTTTGTTGCCTTTGCTGTTGGTGTCAAACTAAAAACATCTTCACCAAGATCTATGTCAAGGAGTTTAATGTCTATGTTTTCTTCTGGGAGTTATACGGTATTCAGGTCTTATATTCAAGTCATTAATCCAGATTTGGCTCAGGAAAAATCCTGAAAATTCTATGGGAATGAATTTGGATTAAGATTTCAGTACTGGCACGTGAAACTATTACAATGTGATATGTCAATTATAATCTCAAAAAATAATAGTTCAATCTGATGCATGTGGGATGGTGTGATGTGTGCCAATTTTGTGGCAGTAAAAACATAGACTATATAACACAAAACAGATGAAAAGCCATCTTTACAAGGGAGGAGGAAGCAGCCCATAAAATTTAAAGTGGAAATATAAACACCATGTTTACAGAGAAGAAGCAAAAATTGCTATTCCAATGTGAGAAGGCATGCATCTGTATACCCCTTAATGGATCTAAAATAAATAAATGGAGAGAGAGGGAGAGACAAAGAGAGGGAGAGTCCTCAGTGTAGGGTGCCCAGTAAAATAGGGTGTTCTGAAGATTATATATGCATGTAAAAACTACCAATGATAGGCCAGGGCTTGATGGCTATCATGGGTTGGGATTTACTGAAACTTCTACAAAAAAAGCTGAATCTCATAACAAGTTAAAAACTAATTCTGAATGTAAAGGCACCAAAATAACCCTGTCTATGATCAGACTTGGCTCCTTCTCCAACCTGGGTATGTGAAGGTCAATGAGATTACAGGTGAGCTTATTTTTTTCCCTCACTCTTCCAAATGTTTTGTTATGTGTTTATAATGGGGAAAATGCCTCCAAATAAACTTCATCTTAAACTCAAAAGAAAATAGTGTCCTGATAATAGCAAACAAACAAACAAAAAATTCACTAAATGAAACAAAAATTCTATGATCCCCTATTTTTATAGTAAAACAAAACAAAGCAAAACAACAGCAACACAAACAGAAGGCTGACTTTGACAAGCCAGGTACCCTAATTCTAGCTTGATCACATGTGTGGCTGAGCCTTTTCAGACTGCACAATATCAAAATATCACATAATTTATGGTCTCAAGTTTTTTTTTTTAATGATCAGAACAGAAAGAAAGGGTTGGAGGAGAGAAAGAAAGAAGGAGAATAGAGGAGGAGGAAATATTTCAATAAGTTTTTTAGAACAAAAAAGACAACTTGTAGATTTCTAAGAAACCAAATAAAAGCTAAAATAGGCAAATGGGAACTGGTAATACAAGAATGGAGGCGATGTGGCTTGTGTGGCCATGTGTTGATACTGACTGTGGAGGACATGGGGCAAGAGTAGAAGTGTGTCCTCCCAAGACTCAGATAGAATAGATAACTTTATAATATTGTGTGACTTTTTCAATTTCTCCACTTCACTACACAGGGTGACTTTAGATACTTATCTTACTTATTTATGGTTCTTTTAAATTATTAGGTCCAATATGATTTAAAAGTAGTGAGGGAAATAGATTAGCTAGGATTATATTTTTCTGGCTTTTCCTCCATATAAAAGAATGGTCATTCATTTCAATGTAGACTACAGATACATAGCACTTAATATAGCAAATACTATTTTTAAGCCAAAATATTACCTGCTGCATTTTCATGTTTGGAATAAATAATGTCAATAAAAACAGTGACACAAAAATTGAATTCCAGGGTAGCCCCGGTGGCTCGGCGGTCTAGCGTCACCTTCAGCCCAGGGCGTGATCCTGGAGACCCAGAATCGAGTCCAACGTCGGGCTCCCTGCCTGGAGCCTGCTTCTCCCTCTGCCTGTGTCTCTGCCTCTCTCTCTCTCTCTCTGTCTGTCTCTTTCTCTCTGTCTCGAATAAATTAATAAAATCTTTCAAAAATTGAATTCCAATATTATGTCAGAAGAAGCAGATTAAACAAGTGACCTTGTTCCAAAGAAATCAAATGTAAAAGAAGTTTTTTCTAGAGGTATTATTTAGCTAAATGGTGGAATTTCTTTACAAATTTCAAGATAGAGTACAAATATTAATGTTACATTAGTTTTCTAAATAATGGCAAGTGTTAATGCCTAGTAAACAAAAGAACACTGATTTCACCTGCACATACTGATATGGAAATTTTGTTTCTATATAACATATTATATGAAAATTTAATATCACTAAATTCTATGATAGGTTTTATGTGCCCCTGAAAATCCACTAAATTTCAGTTAGGAGGAGAGTATATGATATAATTGAAGAATTTAACAAAGCTATCACAAGAACATTATGCTCAAATTTTATTCTCACATTCTCTTCCTATCTGCAACCTCTGGATATATGGTAACTAACATATCTTAATGCATTTCTGTATATCAATATTTTTATTAGGTTATTTCTTAAGATGACAGGTCCAAATAATAACTAGTGCTGAAAGAAAATACAAGAATCACCAATATTTTTTTCTTGACATACTTGCAGATGTATATATTTTTATGTTTATAACAGAAACTAATAAAGAAACATGCCCAGCTTATTATTTCTGGATTGATTACAGAAATAGCTACTACCCTTTTTGATGATGTGGAAGTTTATACATGTATTGATGAGGCAACAGCTGTGATAAATTACTTCAAGGAAATAACACTTTTCATTGCTTTTCTTTTTCCACTACAGCTTGTGTTACGACATGAAATGTGCCTGGGCTTGTCTTTAGGGGGTGGAAGAACATGATCATGTGCAGAACATGGTGTGTGTGCTAACATCGAATATTCACCTATGCCCAAGGCATTACATTATATTATTGTTAATTTTCAATAAAAGGTGACACCTCACTTTTTTATATGCCTCTGCTGTATCTGCTTCTACTGCAGAATAACATAGTTGCCACTATCTTCTTTGTTTTTCATTCATTTTTCTTCCTTAATGCTATTATTGTATCTAAAGGCAAGATGGATTTGGTTAATTTCTCATTGTTTAAGTAAGGTAATTAAAAACTATTTGTGTGTGTTGCATATCATGGTTTGTATAGGATGAGTATAATGACATGTACAAAGGTTGGTGGGTATTCATTACAGCACTTATCACATTTTATATTATTTATCATCAATGACTCCTTCCACTCCTTCCTCTGGTCTTCACTGAATAAGTAGCACCATCAAGGAATGGCTCATGGCAAGAACATGGAAGTCAGAATCAATTTATCTTTTCCCTTTGTCCTTCTTATCATTATGTCCTGGGTCCTATCTCCAAAATATATCTTGGATTTTTCTACTTCTATCTACTATCTCTACCATCATCTTTCTCTTAAATAAAAACAATATTTGTATTTTTATTGTCCCTACCAAAAGCAGTCAGATGAATCTCTTGAATAAAGAATAAAGGCATGTCATTTCCTTCTTAAAACCTCTTAATGGCTTTCTGTTGCTCACAAAGGGAAATCCAACCTGCAGGGCTGCATGACCTTGTTCTAATTTGTCCTTCAACTTTATCCCATGCTCAGCAACACTGTTCTCCATGCTCCATTACATTGGCTTCTTCTCTGTGTTTCTGGAATAAGTCAGTCTTTCTGAATTTGGCACCTGCCATTCACTCTGCCTGGAACATGCTTCCCTCATATCTTCACAAGGTTCACTCATCCTTTGGATAGTACTTCAAATGTCATCTTCACATAAAGTCTTCCATGACTGCCTTAATTAAGTAGTCTCCCCAGTCACCATCTCATTACTTTGTTATTGCCATCATTCATATTACCAGTTTAATTGTTCATTTGCTATTTACTAGGATGTGAGCCTTAATAGAGCAAGTACTTTGCCTTTTTGTATTTGGATTAATCAAATGCCTGGCATAGAGAAAGTGCTCCATATATAGCAACTGAATCAATAAATATAACACTCTCCTTACCAGAATCTCCACTTCTCATTTTTGTAATTCCAATGTCTAGTGAATGAGAGAACATGCTACAAATGCTGAATGAAGTGAATGAGAAACCTTAAATCTTTTATTGTCATCATGACTGCCACCCAGAAAAACCTTTGTTCATAAAGATTTGCGTACAATAACTAGACTAAAAAAAAAAAATGTTGAAGTCATTCATCTGACATTGACTCAATGTCCATCAAGTGCTAGAAAGAGCACAGGGCCATTTGGATTGTGAGTGCAGAACAGAGAATACCGTCTTCTAACTTTTTCATAATCCTATAAATGTGGAACACACACATTTCACCAAGGCATTTGGCAGTATCTTTTATTATATCATATTTCTGCATATATTCTAATAATTCTAATTCTAATATGCAGAAATATGGGTTGGATAGTGCTCTGCTAATGGATCTGGCATCATAATGTGGTTAGATGAAGAGTTCTAAGAGCATTGAGCATGTTCAACAGCTAATTCAATGCAGCAAATATTTGTTAAGCAGCTCCTGCCAGCCAAGTACTGAGCGTGCACCAGAAAAATAAAATAATTATCTGTGGCCTCTTACCTAGAAGGCTACATAAGTTTTCCAGTGACTAATCACAGATCTATGCCCTGTACTATTGACACCATTTTAAAAATGAATACATTAGGTGAATGTATAGAGAGTATACTTCTATCAGTGTCATATGAGAATTGTAGGAAAAGACGACAATAATAAGCAATAAATAAAGCAAGATTCAAAAGGTGGTAACTGTCTAGAAGGCTGGGATGAATTCTTTGAATGGAATTTAACTCAGATAAACATAAGGTCCTACGTTTAAGTTCAAAATACCAATCATGTATTGACAAAATGGAGATGACAATGGAATATGGATCCTCATAAAAATTGCAATGACATTTTAATCGACAGTAATCTTGGTAAATATATATTGTGATACAGCTAAGGGTGGAAACTTGTTTGGCCTTCTGGTGCATTTACAAGGGAGTAATCAGTCCAGTGCCAGTCAGACTATATTCAGAATATTATGTTCAGAAGTGAGTGCTGCACTATAAGAAAACATGCAGTGGAATCAGCCAAGATGATGATGAGAATTCTTGCTGTTATAACACTTGGAATTGCTAAAAGACTTACACTTTCAAAGAATCTGCACAGGAAGCTGGAGTACATTAAGAAATGGTGGGGTGAATGGTGGGGTAGGAGGGAAATGACAACTGTCTTTAAATATTAAAGAGCAGGTATATGGAAGAAATTTTATATCACTTATATATCACTCCAGGACAAAGAACTAGGAAACTACAGAGAGATTTTGATCAATTACATTAAGGGCCAACAAACAATAGCTCTATGTCCTGAGAAAGCTGAAGCATCTCACAGGGAAATGAGTTTTCCACCAAAGGCTGCTGGGATATCCTCTTCACAAAGGTATCATACCGGAATTTGAACAATGGATAAGTGAGGGATTAAAAAAGATTCTAGACCCTAAGAGTTTGATCATCTGTGATATAACAAAAAGAGATATAAAAAATTAGTAAGGGTAGGGCAGCCCGGGTGGCTCAGCGATTTCGCACCCCCTCTGGCCCAGGGCCTGATCCTGGGGCCCTGGGAACGAGTCCCATGTCAGGCTCCCTGCATGGAGCCTGCTTCTCTCTAATAAATAAATAAATAAAATATTTAAAAAAAAAATAGGAAGGGTAAAGTTTCATTCATTCATTCATTCATTCATTCATTCATTCATCTAATACCTGCTATTGCTAGGCACTGTCATTCGTACCACGGACACATGAGTGAATTTAAATAGGCAAAATTCTGACCTTTGTGAAGCTTGCATCCTAGATGGCTTAGAACAAAAAGTCTACTTAGTGCTAGTATGAGGCAAAGCCAATCATGTGTGTGTGTGTGTTTTTTTTTCATGTGTGTTTTTTTAATTGGAAATTATTATGGATATAGCCATTTGCATAAGCTACAATAACTGCTCTAGTGCCTTCTGCCTTTATAACTGTTGTGTTTTCTCCCTTCCTCTCTAATCTATTGCTTTGCTCATCACCATTGCAAAATAGCAATTTATAATTACTTGTTTATACATCATATTTATTAATAAAATATATTTTGCTATTTACTAAAGTATTAGATCTTAATGTGTTTTCTTGGATTTGAGTCTCTGCACACTAAAATTTTCTACTTTTAAAATTATAAAATATAGGTTTACTATTAAAATTTAAAATTATAGATAAGCATAAAAGTTATAAGATGTATATATTGCTGATCTTTCAATAGAATGATCTATGTATATATACAAATACAGATTCAGACATATTTTTCCAAATCTGATGGCACGTCTGCAGCTTTGTATTTTATTACATTACTAAAATTATTAGAACACTAGTCTTTTTGGAGTTGATTTAATCTCTTTGTTAGAATTTTAGCTATCATCAACTTTGTGGGCTATCTTTAGGTTTAAGAAGATATAACAAGCTATCATCATCAAATGACACTTAAAAAAACATGCTGTGTTGGGTATCTGGTACATAAAAACATTAAGTATAAAGAATTTCCATATTTAGATCAATTGATGAACATCAAGTCAGTGACAACAGGGAATGTTTTGTGGATAGAATGGCTGTCTTCTCTATATCAACAGGAAAAAAAACTCTAAAACTATATACTTAATGATTCCTTATTGATATAAACATACCTAGAACTTATTTATACTTTTGACCTCTGTCAATTGATGGGAGTTAAGACTTTCCAGGGCAGCCCGGGTGGCTCAGCGGTTTAGTGCCGCTTGTGGCCCAGGGCGTGATCCTGGAGACTCGGGATCGAGTCCCACATCAGGCTCCCTGAATGGAGCCTGGTTCTCCCTCTGCCTGTGTCTCTGCCTCTGTCTCTCTCTCTCCTCTCTCGATTAAATAAATAAAACCTTTAAAAAAAAAAAAAAAACTTTCCAAACTTTAAATTTTCTGATAACTTAGCAAAATTTGAGAAAATATCACAAAGTTGTTCAGAACAAAGAACTCAGCATAATGAAAACCTGTGTGGGCACTTATTTAAAATATAAAATATTTTATGCTTAATAACATAAAATAACCCCAGTATAAAATGGTTACATTTGTAAGGCAGCCCCACAGTATCTACCTGAACATTGTAAACAGATACTCTAGAAACCTATACTTGTAATATTTTGGATACTGGTGAGTTGGGCCATAGTTATTTGATCAAAAGATAAATAAATTCTTTTTTTTTTTGAAGATTTTATTTATTTATTAATGAGGGACACACAGAGTGTGTGTGTGTGTGTGTGTGTGAGAGAGAGAGAGAGAGAGCGAGAGAGCGAGAGAGGCAGAGACACAGGCAGAGGGAGAAGCAGGCTCCATGCAGGGAGCCTGACATGGGACTCGATCCCAGGACTCCAGGATCATGCCCCAGGCCAAAGGCAGGCGCTAAACTGCTGAGCCACCCAGGGATCCCAGATAAATTCTTATATTGATTTTTTTATCAGTCCTTTCTACTCAGGCCCCTGAAAGAAACCACTAATATTCCTAAATCTATCATCTGCATTCCATAATTGCTTAATTCTATTTCTTTCAACTCAGGGAATCCTAACTTTTTCACATATATGCCATAAGACACTAATTTTACATATGTGCCATAAAACACTAATTCCTTGATTACTTTATCTACCCTGAAACTCTTGTAAGCCTTTCTACGATTTTAGGGTGCTTAGCAGAATTGGATATTTCATGAAGGGAAGCAGTATGATTTTAAGCAAAGATTGGAAAGTAATTTTTTTTCTTTTTTTTTCTTGCAGGTAAACGTCATTCTAGATTTTTTTGGTCTTTTAGGTAAAAATATTCCACTAAACTACTGCCTTCAAAGAATAGGACTTAATGACTCTCAGCCTTGTTCTCAAATAAGCACAATTTAAATTAGTTTTCCCCAAATGCATTACTCTATAACTTTAAGCTTGATATTAGATATAATGATTTTTCAGTACATAAATACAAAGGCTGTGGCACTTATACAACCATGTAATTTTCTTAGCCTCTAGAATAGGACTGCCCAATAGAAGTAAGACCCAAGCCACAAATGTGAGCTATTTATATAATTTTTAGTTTTCTAGTAGCCAAATTGAAAAAGTTAAAATAAAACAGATGAAATTTGTTTTAGTATTTCATGTATACCCAAAATATTATATTTGCAATATTTAATCAACATAGAAAATATTAATAGGATATCATATATTCTGTTTTTCATACCAAGTTTCCAAAATGTGCATATTTTACAATTACATCATAATGCAATTCCAGCCAGCCATGTGTAGCCAAGAACTACCTCCCTGGAAGGCACAGTTCTACAGCTGAGGTGTCAGGCCATGTGTTGGCAGAAAGTTTAGAGCTAGTACAGTCTACATTCTCATCTTACTATATTACTAAGACTCTCCGCTCCTTAAATTCTGAATATAAATTAATCTATTAAAATGTCACCATAATTATAGATTTACAACCACTTATATTAATTTTTGTTTTAAAATTATGGGGTGGGGGGGATGCCTGGGAGGCTCAGCAGTTTAGCACCTGCCTTTGGCCCAGGGCATGATCCTGGGGTCCTGAGATCAAGTCCCACATCGGGCTCCCTGCATGGAGCCTGCTTCTCCCTCTGCCTGTGTTTCTGCCATTCTCTCTCTCTGTGTTTCTCATGAATAAATAACTATAAAATCTTTTTAAAAAATTAAAAAATGAAAAATAAAATTATGGGGGGGGAATACATTTGGTTTCCCACCAGTTATGTGCTCCAATGACCGTTACCACAAAATGAAGTAAATTCCTAATTCCTAATGTTTCTAATAACTTTAATTAAAACATGCCACTTTAAAGGTAACATACATGACTCTAGGATGGCCAGCGTGTTTGGTTTACTAATAACAGGAAGGCTCGACCCCATTCATATGAAGCTGGAACAATATAATTCAAATGATTTAATACCTTTGAAAGAACAAAGTACAGAAATATTTACATAACATAACACCATAGGTGGACTATCCATCTTAACCTAATGCTAAGAATGACAAAGGGGAGATAAACCAGCATAATATATCTTATTTATTTTCCAATAATACAGCTGGGACATTCCATACAGCTAACTTCTTTAACCTGTCAGGAAGAGTAACCTATCTGTATTGAATTTCCCCCAGCACATATTGAATGAATAAATTGTGAGAATATGTTTGAGCACTTCTTTTAGAAACAACTATATTTCTTTATGTTAATTTTTAGTGAGAAACCACCAAATCCCATTTCAACCCCCCCCAAAAAAGTAAATAATTAAAAAAAATGAAGATCGGGTGGGGGATGGTGTGAACTTACTAGTATGTTATAAACATGATTTCCAAGCCTCCAGGATAAATTCACAGCTTTCCAGGAAATCACAGGAAAGTCAATGTAAAAAGTATTGTATTTTTTGTCAATAAATCCTATTTGTTTTTAAATATTTTATTAAATATAAATGTTGAACTTGATGGGATGAGCAGTGGGTGTTATATGTTGGCAAATCAAACTTAAATAAAAACAAATATAAAAAATAAAATAAGATAAAATAAAAAAATCTAAATGTTGAGAGTACTATTTATATCAGACAGCTATGTTCAAAGAAAGTTTTCAAGGCAAACATAAAACAAGTTATCTTAGGAGTCACATTACAAGATCCAAAGATTAGAATTTGTTAGATTGAGGATGTGATGACTGATATCATAAAACAGGCCGATTAAAAAAAAGAAAAAACAAAAAAAACAAAAAAAAACAGGCCGATCAGGGTAAAGTCCAAGAGATCTGCTAGGGCAAGGAGGACCAGACAGCTCTCAGATGTCTCCAGCTATGGGACATTGGGCAAGAGAGGTCAAGCACAGGTCTGATGATCATGGTTAGAAACTGAGATCAGGAGATCAGGAACCAAGGCAGGAATGAAGCACCAGAGTCAGGGTATTTCCTGTGCTGGACCAGAGCTGGGCTGCAGGATGTGGGCAGACCTGATACCATAGGCCCAATGCAGCAAAAGGAACAAGAGAAAGGATGAAGGGCAAAGGAGATACCAAGACCGTCAACATTTAAAAAGAAATGTCAAAATAGAATTTAAAATGGAGACTTTTTAAATACAAAAATTTCTTTGAGAATCCTTCATTTTTCCCTCTAGAAAAAAAGTGAATTTAAGATGAAGAATCCTATTTCCCTTATGTTTCACATATTATTTGCCACTTCTTATCAACAATGTAACAATTATCTGAGGAATAGTTTTCACTCTAGAATCCAGAAGAGTAGGCCAAACAAATTAAAACTAAAAACTCCTCACGATTAAAAAAAAAAAAAAAAAAAAAGGCTCTGAAAATGCACAAATGATCTTGGTCAACAGGGATAAGGCACTCATTCAATCAGTACTGACTGGGGGCTTCCCAGGTGTAAGGGCCCCTATGGATTACCGTGGTCCAGTGTGATGGGTCAACAGCAAATTGAGTACAACAGAACTGTAACTTCAGCCTCTAGCCTAGTAACTCCAAGGTAGAGGCAAATGGGAGAGGTAACAGGGGAAGAGGAAATAAACAGGGAAATGAAGAGAGGAGGGGCAAGGGGGAAGAGGAACTAGCCCTCAGCAGATGCCTGGGGGTGGGGGTTGGGGGGTGGACAAGACAAAAAAAGCAGAGAGAAGATGGAGCTGAGAACTGTACACGTACATGCAAGTATGCGAGGGGCAGGCGCAGCCCTGCCTGCATCATGTCCCCAGAAGTATAAGACATCACTCTTTTCAGGGGTAGAGTTCACAACTACATGCATGTAAAATTCTTAGCCTGGAGACTTCTCTAACGTGGCAAACGGTAATGCTGCAGACTCATAAATCATAAAAGTTCGTAAGAAAGTTAGTAAATCTTATTAAGTACGTTATGAGTAGACTATCTTCCTCAAACAAAACAAATGGGTGACATAAACAATAAGCTTGCTAATTGTAAGAGAAAACAGGCAGTGTAAAATATAGAAGAGCCAAGCACTTCTGGCAAACTTGATGGGTCAGAATGATGCCTAGTATCGGAAGAGGCAGCTCTTCAAATTCTCCACAGATAAACATCCTACACAAGGGCTAGTGAGCACACATGATAACCTTGGCTGTAAGAATAATGATGATGAAGGTGATTATATTTCTATTGTTATATTCATGCCTGAGCCCCATGCCAGGTACTTTTTACATCATTACCCACAAGAAGCCTGAAAACCTGGGTTTGGCATCCTCTTTGTGTACATAAGCAAACAGAGGCACAGAGTCTCCCTAATATGACCACGATTATACAGCAATAAAAGTGAGATATAAGGATTAAGTCCAAATGTGTCTGGTTTCAAAACTAGGTCTCTCCACCTACGCTGGACTCTAATCTGGGATGGAAATTACAACAGCTCTGAGTGAAAGACAGGTAGTGATTCCTCTTCCAGGTGAGGATTCAGTGAAGAGGCAAGTGCATTTGACTCTCTCAGAGGGTTAAAGAAATTAAAATAAAACAAAGCCAGAATCTACACTAAAAAAAAAAAAAAAAAAAAAAAAAATCTGATGTCTATCTCTTCAAAACTCATTTATGAGCACAATATATCTCCTTGCTTCTTTTACAATGCTGATCTATGGTATTTTATTAAGTCCTACTAATAGCCAGTAGGTACCTAAAACCTACCAGGAAGCCTAAAAGGTACCAGTAGATTACAGTGAATCCCTCAGGCTTCAAACAAAACTGTTTTTGCTTAGGTTGGTACTGCAGGCAGTTACAAAATAAAGTCTCTGATGAATATGTTACCTCCTAGGACTTTCAAGCATGTGATACACAGGCGAGTGCATGAATTGACATGTGCATTTTGCATCTATAATTGTACAATCATATCAACAGAATATTTCCAGAATGCTAGCTTACCGAAGTTGCTATGCAATTGCCAGGCAGATCTAACTGTGCCTCTTCTTCTGTTGAACACTGTCTATAGCAACCCTGTTCACTGAGAATGACATTCAAAGTCCTTTGCTAGGGATCCAAAGCCCTTCACAATTTCTTTCTTCAACTTATTTCCTACTGCACCTTCCCTTGCTGTATCCACTCTCTTCTTCCTTCTCTTGGCCATGGCCTCCCTGAACATCCCAAACACCAGCCACAAGGAACTTGCCACATCCAGACTGTGCTTTATATTTTACCACCATAAAGATTTCTTTTTTTTTTTTTTTTAAACAGTGCATTTTCTCTGGAAGAATCTTGCCATCACTATTTTCTCGAACAGTGAAGAAGCTAACTTTTTTGAGTCTCTTTCCAAATTACACCCTTCTTATAAGCCCTCCTATGTTCTCCTCTGCTATCTGGTAACTCCAAGAACTTTTACTACACCCCACTGCAGCCTTGTCTCAGGTTTCTGAGCTTATATATTATCAGTTTTCTTTTACTAGAGTGCAGACTTCTAGGACACCCTGCGGGGTGAATACATTGTTTACTCACTGGTGGACCACACTATCTACTGTCTATATAAGGAGGACTGATGCAGACTTGGTCAATTTTATGAATGACTGCAGAGTTTACTCCAAGAAAATGGATTCAATGATGATCTGTTACTGGGTATCGTCTTTCTGCCCCCAAATATCATCTTCCTGATTCCGCCTGTGGATCAGGGTTCTCTAAAGAAAAAATTAAATTGTGTTGAAAATGATGGACAAGAATGTTAAAGCTGTGATTTCTAATGTTGCTAGTGCCTGAAATTCTACCAAAAGCCAAACATTAAGGAAAACTTCAAGCCTGAAGAAGTTATGTATCTGCTCATTAAAACGCAGGAAGACTTGGAAATAAGCCCTTCACAACCATCCTGACCCAAAACTTGGAATACTGAGGAGCATGCCCTTTGCACACCCCAGGAACACAGTGAGGGTTATGGGAGGTAAGAAGGGTAAGAACGAGCTTGTGACTGCTGAGTAACCAACTGTGAGACCACGAGGTAAGTATCTGTATGATCCGGTCATTACTGACCACAGAGGGAGAAGATGGCAACAGTGAAGAAGGAGACATTGTGCCAACAATCTCTGAAGGAGGATAAAAGTACTAGGGAAGTACTCTGTGCTGTGGCATCTCAAACTAACACGGCTGAAAAGCAGGACCTAAGTAATGACTAAGACTATAGCACCACTGTGGAAGCCACCTGACAGCATGAGCCAGTTGGTGGGGGCCGACCAGGAGAAGATGTTTAAGGCTACCGCCCACCCCCCACCGCCCTCAAGGAAGGGCTTCCTTGACTCTAGCACATCACAATTACGAAAACACATATGATGATGCCACAGAGTCACCAAGAAAAGATTAAGTTGTATCTAGTTACTCTAGGGTAAGATGGGTGGAATGATCCAGTACCTTTGAACTGATTTTTAGCCTACTGGAAATAAAATTTAAAGTTTGAACTTAACGATTAAACAATCAACTGTATTCAAAAATAATCAATTTTCTATTGATCGAGCCAGCTTCAGATTTATAATAGCAAATGAGTTACCAAATTATATTGAGACCACAAATTCCTGTCTATAGGTCCCCCATATATATCAGTTGCTATGTTGTTCTAATACCCAAGGAGAGCTAAACTTACATCTCTTCAAAATATATAAATATGATTATCTAATTTTTCTGAAACTAGTACTAATAGTACTTTAAGGCTTCCCTTTTGACACCCTAACATTGTTAATAAAACACACACACACATTTTTTTTAACCTGTAATTTTTTGCACTGAGTAGAAAATCAAAGGGAGGCAGACTTTGAGAGTGTTTCATACTCGAATTAACTAGCATGATATTTGGCATCTCACTGGGATTCAAAAGAGGACATTATTTGCTGCTGTGCACCATTAATGTCAGCAATAGTTATTATTTTTTTATAAAATGAAGAGAGCAGTTCCATTAACCTATTATTTCCTAAACCTCTTTAGCTCATAGCTTTGATTAAAACAAATTTTTTTTTGAGATGAGGAAGGGCACAATAGGCTAATGACCAGTACACTACTTTAAAAGTCAAGGAAATGTGAATTACTGACCAATTTTCTATTTTCTATCAAAAAACCAAATATATTCTTGTGTGCATGCCCTTTAAATGGGCCAATATAAGCTATTCCTGGTATTTCTAGAAGTAATATCTGGATTTTTTAAGCACACATAAAATCCTCAGACTAAAATTAAGAAAACATGCATTTTAGGCTGAAAAAATATAAAAGGATAATCTGCAGTGATGCGGCACTTTATAATACCCTCTGCATAGTCTTTGCCCTTTTTCTTCTTTGTGTCCTTCCTTTTCATCATGTTTAAACTTCTATTTAAATAATCCTATGGCAATACTCACGGTCCTGGACAGTATGTTTACTCCAAAGGTGAAAAGTGGTGTGACAATCTTTCTTAAGACAGTGTGGTGTTTTTTTTTTTTTTTTTTTTTTTTAAGATTTTATTTATTTATTCGAGAGAGAGAGAGAGAGAGAGAGAGAGAGAATGGCAGGAGAGACACAGAGGGAGAAGCAGGCTCCATGCAGGGAGCTCGACGTGGGACTCGATCCCGGGTCTCCAGGATCAGGTCCTGGGCTGAAGGTGGTGCTAAACCACTGAGCCACCCGGGTTGCCCCAAGACAATGAGGTTAAATCCCAAAAGTTAAGTGCCTTAAAGATTCTTTTTGAGTATCTCCACATTTTATACAAGGCACTGATTTTACTACAAAAATATTTAAGAGGTTGTGTGCACAGGCTTTCTGCTACTTTTTATGCTTTAATGACTTTTTACTTCATGTTCATCTGGTACTCAAAAAGTTACTTTTCTACAATATTCTGACCAATACATTTTTGCATAAATATTCCGTCTTTCATCCAAGGAAGTGGACTTGAAGAAAATCCAACTGAAAGCATAAAAGTACTGCCATGGTTAGCCTGGAAACCTATTAGGACAAGTTATGTATATGTCAAAGCACATGACAGTACAACTTCATAAACCCCTGAGAAGCTGTGCCACAAAATGCCGCAATAGCTGCCATGGTAATATTTATAACATGGAATCCAAAGTAACCATTTGTGGCATCTAGTGTTCATTGGTTATCTATAATTTTTAAAGTGCTTCATATTAAATACAACTAAAAAATATACGATTGGAGGATCCCTGAGTAGCTCAGTGGTTTAGGGCCTGCCTTCAGCCCAGGGTATGATCCTGGAGTCCCAGGTTCGAGTCCCACATCAGGCTCCCTGCATGGAGCCTGCTTCTCCCTCTGCCTGTGTCTCTGCCTGTCTCTCTCCCTCTATGTCTCTCATGAATAAATAAATAAAATCTTAAAAAATAAAATAAAATAATGGGAATCCCTGGCGGCTCAGCGGTTTAGCACCGCCTTCAGCCCAGGGTGTGATCATGGTGACCCAGGATCGAGTCCCACGTCGGGCTCCCTGCTTGGAGCCTACTTCTCCCTCTGCCTGTATTTCTGCCTCTCTCTCTGTGTCTGTCATGAATAAATAAATAAAATCTTTAAAAAATAAAATAAAATAAAAAAGTATACGACTGGGAACACTAAGTAAAATGAATAAATAAAATAAATAAAAGAAGAGAAGACAAGTATTTCATAGGGATAAAAATCTACTCCAAAATTCAACTCTAGGAGGAGATGGACTGGCTCTAGAATAACAAAATCTTTGCATCTTCCTGGTGGATGGATACACAGAGATTGACTTGTCTAATCCACAGTCTAATATAGAAAGTTCTTATGCATCACTCCTGATATCAAATTAATGCAATTCCAGCTAAAGCACTTTGGGGAAGATTTAATTGCTGGATGGCTCCATTTGGTAGAGTTCAACCTTCAACTGATGCTTAAGATGTGAAGACATTAACACTCAGTAATGAATAACTATAACTCATTATAATCACTCTACCCTCCACAAATATGCTCCTCAAGATGTAAAAAGGAACATCACCAGAAGACAAACACAGCAAGATCCCCTGTCTCAAAGATATTTCACCTGCCACATGCATTAAACTCAGTTCCATGATATATTAATCTGGGTCCTCTGAGAAGCACTCCAATATCTGATTAGATTTACAGGGAATTTATTGGGGGAAACACTTGTGTGGGAAAACACCAACAGGTTCTTTGGGGAGTTGGATTTGTTCCATATCCTGTGTATGGTAGAAGTTAACAGAGTCTACACAAGTATAAAAATTTACAGAATAGGGCACCAAAAAAGTGAATTTAACTGTATGTAAACTTTAGAAATTTATATATATATATATATATATATGTATATATATATTAATTATATATATTAATTATATATATATATTTTATATTATATATATATTTTATATTTTATATATATTTTTAATTTTATATATTTAGGGGCACCTGGGTGGCTTAGTTGGTTAAAGTGGCTCAGTCAGTTAAAGTGTCTGACTCTTGCTTTCGGCTCAGGTCATGATCTCAGGGTCATGGGACAGAGCTCGTCTAGTGCTCCTGTGCTCAGCAGAGAGTCTGCTTGAAATTCTCTCTCCTTCTGCACCTTCCCCTACTCGTGCACCCACAGATGCACACATGCTCTCTCTCTCTCTTAAAGAAATAAATAAATACATATATTAAAAAATTAGGAGAGAGTTATAAATATCTGGGAGTCATCTGACCATAATGCAGATGCAACCCTGTAAAGAAAAAGAAGGAAGGAAAGAAGAAAGGCAGGCAGGCAGGTAGGCAATCTTAGACTTCTACACAGTTCTAAGAATATTTGGCAAGGTCAATGGACAGCACATGAGCCAGAGTATCTGTCAGAAGTGTTCTGGATCTACCTGGAATGGGCCTGCCTTAGGATACCTACTGTGCCCAGACACTGGCTGGGAAGACCCCTGATGATGTTCAGTGTTTGTGTGCACACAGGTATTCTATTATCTCTTACCTAGGTATTTATTTATGGGAAGGCTACTGAATTTCTAAAAATTATTTTTTTGTCCCGCATTCACACTGAATTCTCTTACTGTTTGTAACAGTTTCTGGCCTTTCCTAAGCTCAAATCATGCATCTAAACATAATGAAAATTCTACCTAATTATTTTGAATTTTTACACTGCTAGTTACTATATATATATAATATATATATAATATATATATATATTAGCATTGGCTAGTATTTTCAAAACAATGTCAACATACTATGATGATGGACAATCTAGCAAATGACTTTCAAAAGAACACCTGTACTTTTTCCACATTAAACTTTAAACATAATGGATAGTAGGTAGGAAAGTCTTGTTACATGAGGCTCAAATTCAGAAGACTTTAGGAACAAGGGAGCAAGAAGGAGCAAGAAGGATTTGATTATGGTCATGAGAAGCTAGAGAGTCAGTCACCTACCACATTTCCAATGATGAAAGGGCTGTGGTCAGAAAAGATGTATTCTCACACAGAGTCATTAGGGAGCAAGCTTTCAGTCAGAGCAGAGGGTGAAAGTGTCATTTATTTATTTTACTCATCAAATTATTAAAGATCAAAAAGTTTGATGCCATAGTATACTGAGAAAGGTGTAAGGAAACAATCTATAGATTGCTGAGGGATGGCATGACTGCCAAGGAGGATATGGCTATCCCTAATAAAATCACAAAGGGGAGTGGGTGCCTGGGTGGCTCAGTAGGTTAAGTGTCTGACTTTCATTTAAGTCATGATCTCAGGGTCCTGGGATTGAGTTCCGCATTGGGCTCCCTGCCCAATGGGGAATCTGCTTCTCCCTCTCCCTCTGTCTCCTCCCCCTACTCATGCTTTCTACTCCCCCTCAAATAAATAAATCATTAAAGAAAAATCACAAAGGTATATAGTCTTGACCCAGTAATTCTGATTCCAGGTATTAACACTACAGAAACATGTATGAAAGATGAAGTATACACAGGGCTTTTAATTATAACATCATTTATAAAAGTGAAAAAATGGAAAAATTCACATAAATGTCAACAATAGGGAATTATTTAAATTAATTGGTTTATGTTCCATCCATGTAATGGAATACTATGCAACCCTGAAAATACGACTTTCATATGCACTGATATGGGGATACCTCCATTGATTAAAACACTGATTAGATATGCTATTTTTTGTATTAAAGAGAGAAGTAAAGTGTATGTCTACATATATATTTTTTGTGGCATATGCATAAAATATAACTGAAAAATACACCAAAAACTGTGATGATAATGGATGCCTCTTCATAGAGGAGCCGTCTGAGTAAAAGGAGGAAGCAGGAAATATTTCACTGTATATCTTTCTGCAAATCTGGAATTTTGAATAATGTAGATATATTAACTATTTTTAAAAATAAGACTAAAATTTAATGGAGCTGAAAAAGATCACTGTCTATGTTAGATGAAGAATATGGCTTATTGAAGGGTGAGGGTAAACAGAGACAGATCTCTTGTGGGATACTGGCAGGTGAAATAGGATGATATTAGTGGGGATGACATACCCAGAGTATGTGCTGAAAATACAGCTGACAGAACTTGGCAGAAACTAAATAAAAGCATGGTGGAGGGGCAAGGGACCCACAAATGACATCTGCACCTCTGGCTCGAATCTCTGTAAACAATGTCCACACTGGTTGAGATGAGTATCACTAGGCGACAAATAGGCTAACAGGTAAGGAGACATACAAAAGAATTCTGACTTGGCCCCCACTGAAGCAGGTCTAACAGGACACCAAAGCTTATGAAAGGGTCTATTCACATCTACTTTTAATTTGTGGTTCCTCAACTGTGAGTGACACTGAGCATTCTTCTTAAGCTTTCTGATCATTTAGTTTATGTTACTGTGACTATCTGTTTGCAGTCTTTTCATCTGCTTATTGGGCATATTTCTCTTATTAATTTGTAAGAGCTGGGATGACTGGGTGATTCAACGGTTGAGCATCTGCCTTTGGCTCAGGTCATGATCCCAGGGTCCTGAGATCAAGTCCCGCATCAGATTGCATGGAGCCTGCTTCTTCCTCTGCCTGTGTTTCTGTGTCTCTCTCTCTCTCTCTGTCTCTCATGAATAAATAGATAAAATCTTTAAAAAATTTTGTAAGTTATTTATATAGTAAAGGAAATTAGCCCCTTTATCATATACATTCAAAGGGTTTTTTTTTAATGTTTTAAACTTTTTTTTTTAATGCATCAATTTCACATTATTTTTCTTAGAGGAATTTTTAATTTGTATGTAGTTATATTTATCAGCTTTCCTATCTTCTGGCATATATTCCTTTTCACAATTAGGGAAAACAACTTACTTAAAAACCAATTTTGTTACTAATTATTAATATTAATGTAAATTCTACAACAGAGAAAATATGCTTTCAGAGGGTTTAAAAACTTAGGAAGGTTTTAAAGCATAAATTTTTCATTTTTATGCTAACCCACTGAAATATCTTTTATAAAGTTATAGATAGCATTGCTTTATTCCTCAAGAAAAATTGTATAGTTAGGAACATTCTCCAACTCAAAGCCCATAATGAACTCAGTATGCCTTAGAGGAATGCTAGGTATTATTTTTTGTTACAGCATTAAAACTCAACTAGAGATAATAACTGTTTGCTTCGCATATTTTTAAAGCATGTTGGCACAGTGACTTTCTTCAATTATTTTTTAAAACATCAGAGTATTATGAGAGACACTGCTATTTTTTAAATGCTACTCAGTACAACTAATGATTTTATGAAATAGGCAATTATTTCCTTTGAGGTCAAAAGTAGATTTAATGTTAGAGTAAAAAACCAAAATACATGTGATTGGCTTTTCTCAAAATAGTAAATTAGCACTTGACTCCCACCTGCACATTGATATTTGTCTTTGTCTCTGGAACTAGTAATTAATCTTTTTCAGCAGCAGGGTACAGGGATGCCACTCGTTGTTTAACTCACCAAGGAAACAGCTGCTTTGTATTGACATCCATTGCACTTGTCTTTAAACCCAACAACTGTTCACATTAATTTGGGTTGACTACCTGTTGAAGCAACCTGTTCAACCTCAGTTGTGTACTGGATGTGAGCAGTCACAAGATGACTGGTATCTGAGGAAGCCACAGCCACGGACTGACAAAGACAGACTCTCATATGCTAGCTCTACAGGCTTGTTGAAGAATCCAAAAGAACTACAGGCTTGCAAGAAGAACCATAATCTTCTACTGCACCTGCAAAGTAGGTCTTACTTCAAAAGGTTTTCAGTATCTATTAAGGTGAATTGACACAAATCTATAACAGTTTAATATCTGACATTAAAGACAGCTTTACTTCAGTCCTTTGTTTTTCCTAATTTATGAATGAATTGCTTTTTATTTTTGTAAGTGCATAAATTTAAAAATGGGAATACCTCCCCTCCCTACTAACACTTTCCTAATTCCACTATCCAGAAGGTAGTGCTATTAATATTTTGGTGTACATTTACCCAGACCCTTTTAATGTGGCATTATTATGCATACATGCCATATGTGTGTATATTTATGTAATGTACATATGTATATACACAAACACGTTCAATCTATACCTTTTGTTTAAACAAAAATGGCATCATACTAAAAGTTCTACAATTCCATGTTGTAGTCAGTAACACATCCTCTGGCCTTGGCTGGTCCGGCTCTTGACCACTTACCATTAAAGTGGCTGCATTTCAAGGAGAACCATACAATGACCTACTACGAACATTTAGAAAATGTGATCAACTTAGAGCGATGGGAAGGGGAAGAAATTTTTACAGCCAATGAATGCTACAAACTGTGGGTATGCCACCACTCAGCCTTTAGTAATTATGACAACCACTCAGTTTTTAAAACCCTAATAAAATATAAATGCTAATCCCTTGACCCCCAGCATATAAAGCTTTATTCCACCAGGTCAACACTATTTTGCTAAGGTACACTTCCCTGTGAATGGTTATTAGTTATCTTTGCCTGACGGCCTTTGTTTACACTGCCATGCTCTCATAAGGCTGATAAGACTTATTGTAAAAAGAAAAAAGAAAGTGGTGTTTCCATTTGTTCTTGCAGAAAGGGTAAGCGTTTTCAGTGCTTTTCTTTTCTTTTTCTTTCTTTCTTTTTTTTTTTTTTTTTTAAAGAGGGCCACTTGGGTGGCTCAGTGGTTGAGCATCTGCCTTTGGCTCAGTCGTGATCCCAGGTCCTGGGATTGAGTCCTGCATCGGGCTCCCCACAGGAAGTCTCTTTCTCCCTTTGCCTATGTCTCTGCCTCTCTCTCTGTGTCTCTCATGAATAAATAAATAAAATCTTAAAAAAAAAAGAACAAAGAAAGGGAGATTGGGCACATAGCAGAGTCCCCACAGGCAGCAGGGCACACACCAGCACAACTGTCTACTTGGTACTCTGTCACTGCTTCTCATGCTGCTTCCACACTTTCTCACTAATTCCTTTTCTTTACCAGGGAAATGAGCACACATTTGTGTGAAATGAAAAAACAAACAAAAATAACTAAATGAATTTACACAAAAATTTTCACTGACTTAAAATTCTTAGGATCCATGGTTCCCAGATTTTGGAATTTCATGAAGCAGAAAATGAAAAGGAAAGTGGTGAGTTCAACACAGGATCATGACATATTCTTTCAAGCATAAACATTAAAAACAAAAACAAAATCTCAGCCAAGCAACCCAGATTCTATCAGCAAAACTGATTTATAAAATAATAGCTTTTTAACACTTAATAGTTTTACCTAGGTAATCTTGCAGGACATAAGTACAGACATTACCCATCATTTCCTTTTCTCATTTTAAGGCAGAGGATAAATACTCGGTGACACGGTCTGGAATCAGCACTCTTCAGTAGCTCATATAACCAAACAAATCCCAGATTTCCAAAGTTTAAGTATTTCAAAACTCACAATATCTCTGATGAACATACATGTAAAATATTAAACAAAATCCAATAATATGTTAAAAATATCTTTCATCATAATCAAGTGGGATTTATGGGATTTATTCCTAGGATGCAAGTGGTTTAATAGTTATGGTTCAATAGTCTCAAATCAATCAACATAATACATTACATCAACAAGAGAAAGGATAAAAACCACATGATCATTTTAATAGGTTCAAAAAAAAAAAGCATTTGACAAAGTACAACACCCACCATTCATGATATAAACCCTTCACAAAGAAGATTTAGAGGGAACATACCTCAACATAATAAAGGCCATTTAATATCATCTTCAATGAGGAAAAACTGAGAGCTTTTACACTAAGTTCAGAAACAAGATAAGGTTGTCCATTCTCACCTCTTTTATTCAACATAGTACTGGAAATCCTAGCTATTGCAATAAAAAAAACACAAAGAAATAAAAGGCATCCAAATCAGTAAAGAAGTAGTAAAACTTTCACTATTTGCAGATGATATGATACTCTATATAGAAAACCTGAAATACTATATAAAAAAAACACAAAAAAAAACTATTAGAACTGATAAATTAATTTAATAACTTAAAAGTCACAGGATATAAAATCAACGTATAGAAATCCATTTCACTTACATACACTAATAATAAAGTAGCAGAAAGAGAAATTAGCAGACAGTCCCATTTACAACTGCAGTAGAAATAATAAGATATCTAGGAATAATCTTAACTAAGGAGATAAAAGACTTATACTCTGAAAACTATAAAATATTGATGAAAGAAATTGAAAACAATACAAAGCAATGGAAAGACATTCAATGCTCAGGATTAGAGAAACAAATACTGTTAAAATGTCCATACTACCCAAAACAATCTACAGATTTAATGTAATCCTTATCAAAATACCAACAGCATTTTTTCATGGAACTAGAACAGCCTTAGAACTTGTGTGGAACTACAAAAGACCCTGAATAGCCAAAACAATCCTGAAAAAGAAGAATAAAGCTGGGGGTATAACATCCCAGTTATCAAGATACACTACAAAGCCAAGGTAATCAAAACAGTACTGGCACAAAAATAGATACATAGATCAGTAGAATAAAGAGCCTAGAAATAAACTCACAATTGTATGGTCAATTAATCTTCAACAAAGGAGGCAAGGGCATGCAATGAGGAAAAGACTCTTCAACAAATTATTGGGAAAACTGGACAGGTACATGCAGAAGAATGAAACTGGATCATTTTTCTTATACCATACATAAAAATAATCTCAAAATGGCATAAGGACCCACATGTGAGACCTGAAACCATAAAAGTCCTAGAAGAGACCACAGGCACTAGAAATCTCTCGGACGCTGGCCATATGAACATTTTTCTAATTATGTCTCCAAAGGCAGGGAAGTAAAAGCAAAAATAGACTATTGGGACTATATCAAAATAAAAAGCTTCTGTATAGCAAAGGAAATAATCAACAAAACTAAAAGGCAACCTACTGAATGGGAAAAGATATTTGCAAATGACATAGCTGATTAACGGTGAGTTTCTAAAATACAGAATATAGAAAAAATGTATGGAACATCTAAAATCAAATAATCCAATTTGAAAATGGGAAGAGGACATGAACAGACATTTCTCCAAAGAAAACATAATAAAAAAAAAAAAGAAGACATAATAGATGGCCAATGGACACATGAAAAGAAGCTCAACATCACTCATCATCAGGGAAATGCAAATAAAAATCACTATATTGTACACCTAAAACTAATATAACACTGCATGTTAGTTATACTAGAATGAATGAATGAATGAATGAATAAATAAAATAGAAATATCAGAGATAAATGTGGAGATTCCCATTGGTTTTAATAATTGCTGCTTATATAATGAAGAATTCCTGTTAATTTTAGCTAAATATTTCTGATGTGCCTTTATTCTTTGTGTTTTTTTAAAGGTCTTATATATTTGCGGGGGAGGGGAGAGCAGAGGGAGAGAATCTTCAAGCAGACTATCTGCTGTGCAGGGAGCCTGATGTAGGGTTGGATTCCATGACCCTGAGATCATTACCTGAGTCGAAATTAAGAGTAGGTGCTTAACTGACTGAGTCATTCAGAGGCCCCATCACTGTCTTATTAAAACCAATGAGAATCTCCAGGTATGCATGTTTTGCATCAAATTCAAGAAACACCCCTGTGCCCTATTTGGAATTTCCATCCTTACCCACATTTGTCCCAGGGAAATGAAATTACTGAAAAGCAAGTGCCAACAGTAGGGGTGGATGGGCTCCCTGAACCATTCTTCCCTGGAGAGCTTGCTTACAACCACTAAGTATGGGCCATCTTCCACTCCAGTCCACATACTAGTAAATCATCAGAGCTCAGGCTATCTTTATTACTCCTTTCCTCCTTTTTACAAATATTTACTCACAAACGATCCAGTGTAATATTCAAAAGCATGAGCTGTGGACCTAGACAGTCACCATGAATGCTAGTCCTGCCATTTATTACATCTGTCACCCTGGACAGGTGACTACCTCTCTAAGCCTCGTCTTCCTCCTCTAGAAGCAGGAACAATAACACCTGGCATGTAAGGTTGTTATGGGCTCCCATAACATCCCTAGGTATTGTGAATTACTGAGCAATGAAAAAGGCCTGCTCTGACGATGCTGACATTCTAATAGAAAAGACAGGTATTAAATAATCATGCAAACTGAAAAGTGATATATGATAATAAGAGGTAGGTGAAGGGCCTATTGAAGTCTGTGGTGTTTTACCAACCTACAGGGGTGTGTTCATGACTCAACCCTCTCTGAGATCTGAAGCAGTAGGAGCTAAGAAAAAAGGCAAAGAAGGAAAGGAAAAGAGTTCCAGGGTGAAAAGAAACACCCTTTCTCTCTTTTTTTTTCTTCCCTGTATTATAAATGTCAACTATTCTAAACAAGGCAATATCTTCAAGAACAGCCTAGGAATCTATGCATTGGTATAAGCCTTAAACAAAGTTAGAATTTACTCCAATGCACATAAATCCCATTAATCTCCATGAAATAATCAATGATAGTGTTATATTCTAGAATCCTCCTGCTGGCATTCCTCCAAAGCCACAGAAGAGCTGAAACAGCACTCATTCAGCTCATCTCATAGAAGAATACTTATTTTCTAAAGTGCACCAAGTAAGACATTAGAAAGGCATTCAGTACAGAATATTAAAACTCAATATTTTTCAGCTGCTGCATTGAGGAAAGATAGACAATTTATCCTATAGAAAAACTGTGAGTTTGGACTAGATCAGTTTTTAATCCATGGCTGATGAATCAATATTTGCTTTGAGTCCATATTTTTAGGCAAAGCCATATTTTGTCCTACAGGATGGCCTAACTCATGAAATAAACATGTCAAGCCCCAAATATCAAAGGACCCGTAAGTATGTCTGGAGCAGCGATCTTGGAATTACTTCCCCAGCCTCTGTCGGTCCCTATTTGCAGGAAAACGATTTCCAATTTGCCCTGTGCTGTGGACCCTTGTGGCAGCTCAGGTGTCATAGCTCATGTTGCATGTGCCCACTGCACCACTCCAAATGCCACAAGCTGGCTGCCTCCACTTCCTGACAAGCAACTGTCTCTCTGCCTTCAGTAACTCTTCTCCATATTTGAGAGCCATGGCCTGTCCTCAGGCACCGCCTTTAAGTCCTTGGAGCAAATTTCCAAGTTTATAATTGAAATAAACAATAAAAGCAATAAAATACTGCCATGAAAACAGATGCAAATAATTTTATACACCTAAACAGTTCCATATCATTCTTTTATAAATGGAGATGACTATCTTTGTCACCATGACAGTACTCACCAGGCTCCCTGCAGAATGCTGGTACCTATGTTTGTCCCGGGGGGGGGTAATAATACTGTATAGTATATCTTACATGTGGGAAAAAAAAAGAGTGAGAAAGAGAAAGAGAAAGAGAGAGAAAGAGAGGAAGAAATAATGTTGATTTCATAGAAACAGAGTAGAGGTGATAGCCAGGGGCCAGGACCAGGGGAAAAATAGGAAGATTGTAGAGATACAGGTCAAAAGGTTAAAACTTTCAATTGTAACTAGTTCTGAGGACCTAATGTACAGCATGGTGACCATGGTTAATTACACAGTATTGTATGCTTGAAAGTTGCTAATAGTAGATATTAAATGTTCTCACCACCCCCACACACAGAGTGAACACTTGAGGTGTGGATGTGTTAATGATTCTGATCTTGGTAATCACACCACAATACACATGTATATTGTATCAGCATAGTGTTCACTTTATTTTTTTAAAGA
Source organism: Canis aureus (assembly GCF_053574225.1). Taxonomy (NCBI): domain Eukaryota; kingdom Metazoa; phylum Chordata; class Mammalia; order Carnivora; family Canidae; genus Canis; species Canis aureus. The sequence goes on from NC_135611.1 coordinate 51,500,148, forward strand.
TTTACTTATTTATTTTGGGGGGAGGGAGCAGAGGGAGAGGGAGGGAGAAAATCTCAAGGAGACTCCCAGATAAGTGTGGAGCCCGATGCAGGGCTCCATCCTATGACCCTGAGATCATGCCCTTGGCCAAAACCAAGAGTCAGACACTTAACTGACTGAGCAACCCAAGCGCCCCAGCACTGTGTACACTTAAAACACACAGTTGTCAGTTTTTCCTCAATAAAGACTTTTTTTTTAATACAAGAAAAGAGGAAGAGGAAAGGATAAGAAATAGTGCACGCGGAGCCTCTACACCTTAGTACTTTCTAGATGATTCCTTGTGATGAGCAAGAAATTAATGTGCTTTTGTTTTTAAAGTGTACTGCTTTATGACATATTAAGCAAAATGTATTACTCCCAAACTACCAGGGAAAGAAAGGAAAGCAACTAACGTTAAGCTTCATAGAGAAAACAGACACCTCGCTAGATGTTGTAGCTTTGTTTTGATATCTGAGAGATCATAAATATAGTTATCTATATTTTTCCTAGTCAGTGCAATAAAAAATGCTACTGACTAATAACTCAGAGCACCAAGATGGCAGCCATGAATTCCAGAACCCAGGCCTTTGTATTTCACATTTTTCTGTAACCCCTGAAAATCTCCAGAGATATTCCACTCTTTTTTCTTTAACCAAACAATGCTAACTTAATCATTCTCTGATGTTTCTAATGAGATTCTAAAATGACAGATGAAACCAAAAAGGAAAGTAGTCTACAATCACTGGAAAAAAAATGAAGCAATGATCCTATTTTGTGAAAGTCAACTTTCACTTATCCGTTCTCTCCCTCCCTACCAACCTCAAGTGCAAGAGCACAGGATTCAATGAAAGCCTTCAGAGTTCTATTCAAGCCCTAAAATTGCCCTCACATTTAAAAGGTCCCAAAGGACAACACCTGGGGCCACTTTAATGAAGACTATAAACAACAAATTGCTTGGCATAAGAAGCATTTCATGCACACACTAAGGAAAACCTGATGCCCAAGAGTTTTGTGCCATGATGTCAGCCTACGACCTTGGCCACCTCACTCTGGCCATGGGTACAGCAGCCAGTCCCACAGCTGCCACCCCAGAGCATCACTCACCATGGCTTCCTTCCTCTCCATGGACCCTCATATGCTTCCAGTTCCTGTGATGTTCATGGGGACCCACTCGGCCATGTGGCACACACACAAGCCTAGACGGGCAGGCAGTGTCCCCGACTGGGAGAATGGGAACCTGTGTCTCAGGGAGACACATCTCAGGTACACTTGGTCCACTCATGACCATCCTCACAGTGGGTTAGGGTCAGGATGGAGGGATGAACTGACTTGCCCCCCTTCCCCAAGTCACTCTCCCAGCAGCTGCTCCTGCCCTGGGAGTATCTGCCAAGGTAAAACATCTGCAAGGAAGCCTTGGCTCTGCTTTTTGGGCAGAATCCAGCCTGAGAAAAAAAACATTAAAACAAAAAGGGGTGTAGAAGATAAATCCTGCAAGACCTCATCTGTTCAGATAGAGGGCATGCTTTGAATCTAATCATTTACCCTACACTTTCTACCCTTTCAGGTGATTCTTGCCACTATATCCCCAAAGACTCATCTTTTATCATTTCGGTCACTTCAGCTTCTGGTCTTTGTTAGTTCAGGCAGTTATAAGAGGTTCCGGAAGCACAGATGAGAACAGGAGAATGACAGACAGCAGACAGGGGCCACGGGATAGAGTTCTGAAGGCCTGAGGCAGGGGGATAGTGGGAGAAGCAGCACCGTCATTTCCTCTGTAAGACATGACAGCAAAAGTCATGCTTTGAAATCTAGATGATCCAGAGACAGATCTTGGCAAGGCATTTATTCCGTGGCTTTTGGCAAATAGCTGACCACCCCATAGGCTTTTATCCAGAGCAGTTTCTCCATACCAGTTTGTTTCCCAGAACATAAGTTGTGACAACTCGATACTTTTGTTCAGAAGTGTTCTAGTAACTAACATGTTATCAAGTGGACAAGCAGCCAAACACTCCAGTCCCTGGATCCTTTCTCCTTGGCTCATCCAAGAAGCAGAGAATAGCTCAGCCAGCATGAGGTTTCCAAAGGTCACTGCAGGCCTAGCTCAGGAGTGGAGCCTCCAGAAACCCAACTTGGAACATGCTGAGCCCCACCTCTCCTCTCCAGTGTCCCTTCTCTGGGCTGAGGCTCTTTATTGGAAGGGAGAGATGTTCTCTGCAGACATCACACATACTTTGGAAGTCAGAAAGCAAAACATGTTGCCACCAAATACAATTACTTTGAATTTTCTTGTCCTCCACCCATACCCCTGGGAAGGGAATGGGGTTACCAGGAGAAATGAATTGTCCTCTTCCAAGTTTTGTTGTTTTTATGCGTCCTATCACTGACCCCTCTTGCTCAGCCAGCTGTGTCAGGTGCTATCAATGATATGCTTCTCTCCAGCCAGCTGCTACTTGGAACCACCAACGCTTTCTGTAGAGAGAGAGAGGGGCAATTTGCAATGGAAAGCAGAGGATGTGTGAAGAGGGAGGGTCAAAGATGACGGTCTTTCCCAACAACTGAAAGTTGAAGAAAGTAAAACATCTGCCAGATTTGTAGGGAGAAAAGAATACAGTAAACTTGGAGAAAACTTTTCAGATGGACTTGGTTATGAGAAGAAAGAAAATCAGGCAGGGATGTGCCAAGGGCATTTAGAAATGACATGAGTAGTACTTAATTCCACAAATAGGTATCAGGTGACTATAAGGAACTCAGAAGAGGTCTGTATTTTAGATATGAAAAGGTTTATCTCTTGGGTCGAAGAAACTGCATATATCAAAGAGAAGTAAGAATAATCAGCTTACAACTAAGAAGACAGACTCTGAGGAATATTATGAGATAAACAGGGAATACTGAAAGTCATTTTGAATTTGAAATGTGAGCTACTGATAAGTAAATAATGAGAGAATTACCTCAGTTCACCTTCTGGTTTAAGAGTCCACGCATGAGGCCCCCTTTCCTTCAGTAATCAAACTGTGGTATCACACCATGTCCAGAGTACCCACTGACTACACCACACCACCTAAGCCAGGGAGCACCATGAAAAATGAGGAAGGAGGGCTTCTTGACCTCTCTGCAGCTTGTCTCACTCAAGGTCTCTGGGAAAATCACTTCACCTCTTGCCTCTGTCTATCTGGACTGTATAAGAGAATACCACAGAGCAAGAGTACTTGTATTTCTGTTCTGGCGGCTGGAAGACCACAATCGAGGCACCAGGAAATTTGGTATCTGGTGAGCCCCTGCTCCCTGGTTAATAGCTGGCCTTCATCTGGCTGTGCCCTCCTGAGGCAGAAGGGATGAAGGAGCTCTCTGGGGTCTCTTCTGTAAAGTATGAAGAGCTCTGCTCTCGTGACCTAATCACTTCCCAAAATGATTCTCCTCCTTTCACTTCTGAATACCATCCCATGGTGGTTAAGATTATAAATTGTTGGGGAGACACAAACATTCAGTCTATAGTATGTTTTCGATGTTGACTAGACTTTCACACTTGTGATGAGGGAGAAGATGCCACAAAGTCTGTGGTCACTTTCACTCTGAAATGTGGCCAATGAAATGGATGATGAACTGCCCACATTTAAAGACTTCCTATTAAACTCTTCTTAGTTTTGGAGATTGTATACAAATGGTGGGTTGTAGGACACCAAGCCAGAATTCCATTCCCCAATGTCTCCAGTTGCGGTAGGTCACTGATTGGTTCTTAAGTGGGAGGGAAGCAGTAGTCACATTGTTGCTCATCCACCAGCTCCTGTCATTGGCATGAGGCATCAGGTAGGTCTGCAACTGCTCCACCTTCCCCTGGTCCTTCTTCAGCATCTCTGACTCCTGAGCCAGGTATGTTTACTCAGCTCTTCAATGGAGGGGGCTTCTGCAGGACCCTTGACAACATCAAGATCATAAGAATGATAAGGGTTCCAGTATCATGTTTGTGCTTTCCAGCTCATCCTTGCTCTCTCCCAGGTTATTTGCATCTCCTTCCCCAGCACTTGCCCAGTGAACTCAGAGCTGCAGCATGGCATATAAGGACAATGGCCTTACAGAGACTGTCCAGCTCCCTAAGGTCACATCCCTGTAACAGATCAGTGTGAGTGTGTATCTCCAAACACACACAGATCAGAGTCTCAGATCTACCATTTATTAGCTAAATGACCTTGGGCAAGTGACTTAACCTTTCCTAAACTTCTTAAATAGAGCTTATAATTGTGGCCACATCATAGGATCACAAATGAGATAGTGAATGTGAAGTTGGCACAAAATGCCCAATAAATATTTTATTATCAATTAATTTAAAATCCCAATTATACTGCAGAGGAAATCCTTTCATGATTTGATTGCTATAGATTAAGAGAAGTATGCAACATGCTCCTGCCCTATAAGAGACCGAGCTAATAGGGCTTTGGCTCTACTGAAAAACCCAAGAGCACACCATCCTGTTTTTATGAGAGAACAGAACAGAGTAGCTAACATAGGTAAGCACTGATTTCTACTTCCAAAGAAATGATGGCAAAGCCAGAAAGAACTGATTACATTGAGATATCTGAAAGGCATTTAATGAAGATAAATTTTAATGAAGGAGTCTGATATCTATATTAAAAGATAGTTAATTGTAAAATATCATACAATGGGGCTGTTCTGGTGAATGGAATACTCTGGTTGAAAGTCTAAGGAAATGATCTTTCCTTTTTCAGCTCTTAATAATGATAAAAAACACAATTCGAAGAACTATTTGAGATGGACTTAAATATAAAAACTACTTCTTACTTATCTACATCATTTATACCCTATCTTGTTCCAGGAAGATCCAAGTATATGAAATTTTTTTCTTCAGTGAATTAGGATTTAAGCCCATCAAGGAATCTCAGTATTTTTGATATGTAAGGTAGCTTTCCATCTTTATTTCACTTTCTCACATTTAAAAATGACGCTGAACAGCTGTCTTCCCATGGTTACACAGTGAGCCAGTAAAGCATAGGGCGGGGGTAGAGGGCTGTACGTCAAGGGGCCAGGGAACCAGTCTTCACTATACTATGACTTCCAAACTGAAGCTCACATCCCTGACTGACCTCAGCTTGTTTCTTAATGCCAACCACCTTCAGACATACACACTTCAATCAAATATCAGAGCCACATACCTTTCCCAAAGTCTCTGCCAAAGTCACATTTCTCACAGCCAAGTTTAAAACACTAGTGCCAAGATTTCTTCTCTCCTTTATAACCTATATTTACAGTTACTCACCAATTCCAGCAGGTCCTAAGAACTATGTCCACTATGCGGCTGCCCTCCTGAGGTTCTCACTGTCCCTCTCCTGGATACCTGCTCTGCCCTTAGGTGGTCCCATTATTCCTGCCCTTCCTTCCACACATTCACATACTGCTAACTCCCACCCCAATTTCCTCCTCCGTAACTATGATGATGCCATCTTTTTACAGAAACTTTTAATTCCTATACTAGGAACTATATTATATCCTAGTTCTTGGATATAATATAAACACTACCAATTGAGACAAAATATTTCAACTAAAACCACTTTTGGGTCCTAAAGCCACCACCCAGTTTGGATGGCCGCCATGGCTGGAAGACATCATAAATAGAATGCTTAACTGTTCAAATTTAGACAGATGTTAGTTTGAATTTTGGCTGTGCCATTGAATAACTATGTGACCTCACTCAACTTTATTTTCCTGATATGACAAACTAGGTTAATTTAGTGCCTCATAAAGTTATTACAATTAAATGACATAATTCATGTGAAATGCTTAGCAGGAGAAATGCTGAGTAAATGGCAGCTGCTATGAAAATCAAGAACAGCTCCTTTGGGCTACATCTTCCCTGCCCCCTCACATGGAGCTGAGGATGGCTCCCATGGAAGGAAGGTCAGCACTTTGGCATCAGTGATGCTACAGGCCCAGGGAACTGCATCAACACACTTCCAAATCTGGACATAACCTGAATATGCATTTCAAACCTACCTCTCATATCAATTTATTTTGTCTGGGAAAAAAAATGCAAGAGACACATCCTGGTTAATTAGGGGTACTACTTACTTAGACTAGAGTTAATCAGGTTCTTAATTCCTATGATCTTTCCAAAGGATTAATAATAATAAACATGAAATAGGTATAAATTAAGGAGTTTTCTTAAAACACCCTTAATTGGTTCAAATTCTCTTAATGTGGGTGAAGGCCCCTTAAAAAAATTTAGGTCTCAACAGTATAGATTAAAATGATAAATTGTAGAGAATTCTGCTGGTGGAAAAGTAAATTTATACTTGCTTGCATGAGTAACTTCTACATTCTTTGTAATGGATTTTACATAATAGGAGCATGTATTTTGTGACAATAATAGGCCCACTCAAGCAGCTGGATATATAGCTAACTCTTTATCACTGTCAGGGTTGAAATAAAACTTGGTTTACTTCTTATATGGAAAAAAGTCCTGCCTTTCCAAAATACCAAATACATAAACTTAGATTCATTTAGAATAGTTTACTTCTCCAGTAGACAATAGATGTCTCATATACAATAAATCTCTGCAGACATGCAGACACACACACACACACACACACAGAAAAGAATCAGGCACACAAAGGTTCAAATGCTAGCTTGGCTCAATGATCTGGTATATTACTTTCACTTCAGCCTCAGGTTTTCTTTTCAAAATAGAAATAATATCTATCTGATAAGATCATCATGAAGATTAAATTAAATATTATATCTAAAAGTGACTCAGGGCACCTGGGTGGCTCAGTCTGTTAAGGGTTCAACTCTTGTTCTCAGCTAAGTCTTGACATTAGGATTCTGAGTTCAAGCCCCATGTTGGGCTCCATGCTGGGCATGGAGCCTACTTAAAAAATAAATAAGTAAGTAAATGAATGAATGAATGAATAAATAAATAAAGTGCCCCATATGTAGAATGTGTGGCACTATGGAAGCAATTGATACATTGTAGCTATAATGGTATATATGAAAGATTAAAGAATATTAATCTCTTTCATGTGTATTCCTTCAAAGCTATACTTTTATGATAACTATATTTAAAGCTCTATCTGTTGCTATCTTGGTTTTACTGTAAAATCATCTTATAATGAAGACCTTGATATTTTTCTAAACCTCCTGTAGATGGAAGGAATCCAATAGGAAATATCCAGTATGTATAAGTATACATATTTTATATGTAACAGTGTGTTTCTAGATTGATTTTATTAGTGTTATAATGGCTGACTTGGAAAAATTTCCAAAGTATCCTTGCATTTCCTTTAACTCAATTAATGTATCAGCTCTGAGGCAAATGGAGATTACAATTATACACTGCGACATTACCATTAACTTCCCTTTATGCTCATGTAATCTGACTACAATAAATGTTGCAATACTGTTACCTAATACATAGTAGATACTCAATAAATATTCAATAAAGGTAAATTTGGAAAGTTACCAAAGAGAAAAAAATTTATTTTAGACTATACTTCCAGAAATAGGTAAAAGAGTGAAAGATGACACAGAGTTTCAGGTGTAGGAAATCTAAAAAACATAATCCTCCAGGCTCTCCGTTGTCAGAGTGTGAGTACAAAAATAGTGCTTATGACTTTTGATATTAGCAAATTGGCTCACAATTTTTCAGAAAGAACTGTGGTTCGGCACTGTCACACTCCAATGGCCTTGACACTGTAGTTTCACTAATACACAACGCTTGCGACCATTTTGTAGAGCAGGCTATTCTGTGAAGCGTAGGGATGCTGTAAACACATCAGTTACACCGTGGATAAGGTTTTCCAATGTTTAGCCTTCTTTTAGCTAATTGAATTTGTATGACTCCATTTCTTACAAACCATGTAAATTCCACAATCTAAAAACCATATTCAAATGTTTATCATAGTCCATCATTTGTAAGCAAACCATAAAAAGAATATGTATATTCTTTTATGTTGCATCCTAGGATCCTTTAAATCAGTTGTGATCACTTTTTTTGAACCCTTGTAGCATGGGATTTGTGCTTCCTGACACTTACTCAACTCTACCTAGCATTCTGAACAGCTATATATGGTTGCTTGCGTGCACATCACATCCTCAGGCCTTGCCCTATAAGTTGTAAGCTCCCTGAAGATGGAATTTTGTGCTCTCCTTCCTGGGGCAAGTGGCGCTCAACACGTGCTGTCTGTTCTGTGTACCTATCTTTTTAGCACAATCTTTCTAAAACAGTTCACAGCTACTGCCTTTAAATGACTGAATCCGGAAATAAGTGCCAAGAAGTCCAACAGATATCCATGAAAGTACTGCAGAAAATGACATGTAATATGAATACAAGAAATAAATGACATTATTTTGTAAAAGAAAAATAATGTTTACAAAGGCTGGGTTATTTTTTACAACAGTAACCTTTAACTGCTATGGTTTGATTTATCACCATCCATCATGCACAGGCATGCTACTACTTACAATGCTCACTGCCTAGGTAGGACTGAAAAAATAACTGTGCTCATTCATTTATTCACTCACTCACTTATTAAATAAATATCTTAATCATTTCAACAGTTTATATTTATTATTGCCATAGAGAAATCTGACTTGAATGTACTCAACTTAAAATACTTCAATGGCTACTTAGTGTCCCTGGAGATAAGTGTTGCCTTGGTACATGTGCCCCTCTATGACCTGGCCTCTCCCTGTCTTCCAGGCTCATTCCACTCTCCCCCTGCTTACACCCCCTATTCGTCACACTGGTTCACCCGCTACATGCCTCTGTGGGTCTTTTATCTGTAGGGAAGATTCCCCTCCTCTGTCCTAATGCCTGTGTAACCTTAATGACTTAACTGAAGGCACTCCTTACCCTGGGAAGTCCTCTATATTATCACATGTTGTAAGTTACACTCCAGGTGAGCTTTTCCTCCCACGGATACCCTTAGCATTCTGGGCTTGTCTTTTGTTATATTATTTATCACATCCCTTCCAATCTGTGTCTTTCTCTCTCTTGTGCCCGAGACTGTGACCGGCAGTATGATAGAGGGCTTAGCAAATGCTTGACAAAGAGTAGGCCCTCAATACATGTTTACTGATGTTTATTGATGTAATTCATGTTATTAATTTTGAAAAAAAAAATGTAAAGACTGGGGCAACCATGACAAAGAGAAGAGACAACTCGAATTCAAGAGACTCAGATCCTGTTATCAATATTGAAAGACCTCTGGAAAACTATTTAATCTTTTCTGGAACTCTTGGAGTAAGCCAAGGTAGTCTCCAAAGTTCTCCTTAGGTCCATGGCTGTGTGACATCTAAAAATGATGAAGTTCTAGTGGCCTCTAGCTTAGGGGAATAGCCGGCAACTTAAAAGAAGATTATTTGTTTGCTTAAGGAGACATTCCCTGTCTTAATTCCAGATTGCTTATGACAGGTCTCTGATAAAATGTGTAAAGTATCAAATTCATCATCTTTTCCAAAAGATTTTAATCAAAATGAAATCTTACAAAAAAGATTGCCCTTGACAATATATCTATAAACAGTATCTTATTTTCTCTCCCAGTTAAAGATGTTACCTAGTACGAGGCTTTGCAACGCAATATCAAACCTATCCAGTGGTTCACATCCCTACTATTTGCAGAGAAGGGCAATGTTCGATTCCTGTCCTGCCCTCTTCACTTCAGATTTAGATCTCTTTCCTGTCAGACCAAACAGTTATCCATATGACACTTCTGGGTGTCAAGGGCTGCTAAACTCCATGTCTCAGAAAAGCATAAGGAATGAGTATTCTCAACAGATTCTCACATACTGTGAAATCTTAGCAATCTGAATTATTCAAAAAGAGTTACTGAATCAGTTCATAGTCTGTTTTCTTAAAATGGTCTAAAAGCTTTCAAACACAAAGAAGTAAATAAGGCATGCTAACAAGTACGTTTGCCATTGAAGTCTTGTCTTTTTCCTCATTAACCATTTGCAATTAATATACTGTCCATGTAATGTGAACATAACCAAAGTAAGGGCTTTCAAAGTACTTAAAAATTATGCTTCTCTGGATATAGTCAATATTGTTTTTTTAAAAAAATTGTTAATATCCTTACCTTACTTAGTAAAGGTTTTTAAAATACTTGTCCCTCAAGCTCCAAAGGGTAAATTCTGAATTAGTGGAGACTTAATTGGTGAGGTTTTAATGGAATAAAAAAAAATCTAACAGTACAACAGAACATTTCCATCTAACCCCTTCATTTCAAGTCAGACCTCATGAACTCAGCATCTTTAAACTTAACTAAGTCCTAAAATTCTTACCTTGTAAATTAGGAAATGTGTTTACATGGAAGTACAAGAGGGAAGACCCGTAGTACCATCTCAAAATGATGCCAGAATGCAGAACCAAGACTTATATTAATAAAATTGCTTGGGCACCAATTGTCTTGTCTGAGTGATACCCTTTAAAGATAAGAAATAACTGACATCTGGCACAGAGAATTCACCTGTAGGCATTGTAGATAAATGTTCCACAGCCCTCTCTAAGATCTACTTGTCTGAGGACTGGGATACCTGATATAGTGTTGGAAATAGAGGAAATATATTGTAAGCAAAAGAGGAGTAGAATAGTTTTAGAAATTATTCAATAGACCACCCAGCTGGAAAAAATGGTAAGGAGAGAGACCAGGGGGGAGAACGTGGCATTTTGTTTTTCAAGCAATAGATTAATAGGGTCCCTCAAAATATATTGATCATTGTCCAAATTAAGCAAACATCATCACTAGGATATGTGAGATAGTTGAAGCTGATGAACAATACCCTTTGAGATGAAGAAATCATGGGAGGGCTTCATTAAAGTACAGGTTTCCCAGGATGAAATATTCATATAACAGGTCTACAGAAAATTGTCATATCTAATATTTTTTCTTTTAGTTGAATACTTATAATTTAATTTTGGCACATTTATTTTCATTAATATTTCTGTCTAAAAATATAAATTAAATGTTTTAAATAAAATTTTAAAACTGACATCTAAGTAAAAATAATATACATTTTCAGTAAAGGGATGATCATAGAATTCTATAGAATTGGAAAATACATAGGTAATGATCAAATCTAATTATCTCAGTTGATAAATACACAAGATACCCAAGGGCTTAAATAATTATTCAGTTTTATCCACCCCGCTTATTTCTGGACTCTCAACCTGCTGCTCTTTCCAGAACGATACTCTGTTACATCATTTTATATTTATTTAAAAACTACATTTTAAAATTAAGGGGTCCTATATAGAGAAATACAGTTTTGTATATTATCTGTCTGGACAGAAATTTTTTTAAAATAATCTTTTATAATTTAACAGAAAATGTTCCTGAAATATAAAAATAATGTATTAATTATTTCTTCTTGGTGCAGAATTTTATATCTTACAGAGAATATATATTCTTCTTTTATTTCAGTGAAACGTTTATAATAATCAAATGTGTATTTGACTACATAGAAAAGTTTAATAAATTCCAAAATGTAGGAAAGTTACAGACCATAATATTTAACATAATCCAATAAAAGTATAACCAAACAATAAAAGATAATTTAAGTATTTTTACTACTTAAATATAAAGTAAATCTTTTAACCTTTGAACAAATGAGAATATCAAAAGCATGTTTATGATAATCAAAAGCAATTTAAATGAAAAAAAACACCTAAAATATGCATATAGATAAGGCTGAGCTTGGAGGAAATGAATGACTTCCATATAGTAAGAGAAGGTACAAACTCAACAAAGCCAGTGTAGGTGGAAAGAGGGTAATGGACAAAGTGGCCAAGCAGGAAGCTAGAACCCCAGGCTAAGTCAGAGTAAGAAGAATTGCAGATGCCATGCCAAAAGAAAGAAAGAATTACCTTCAGATTAAAACAGAACACATCAAAATTTTCTTGTAAGAAACACAGATGACTTTTCAGCAACACAGCTGATTGCACAGGGGGAAGCTCTTCCTGCTGCTCCAATCATGTGGAATGGCTAGAAAAACTGAGGTAGAAAAAGCAATGAAGGCAGGGACATAGAGTGGGAGGGGACAAGGGAAATGGAGGGATGGGGAATAGAGGGGAGGAGGGAAAGAGAAGGCAGAGGATGGAGTGGGGAGAGGAAAAGAGAGGGAGAGAGGGAGGGAGGGAAATGTGCAGGTGTCAGAAATGAGAAGGAAAGGCCAGTACAGAGCCCAGAGCGGGGCAAGAACACCTGCTGCCTTAGTACAGACAAGGATCCTGCACCCAGGCCCTGCTGTCAGATCTGATGGGATGGAGCTGAGCACACTCACAGATACTAGAGATGATTTTTGGGTTGCACAAGAGCCAGAAAGGTAGGTCTAAGAGCTGTGCTTAATTCAGGACCCTGGAAGAGTCCCACGGAAAGAGGGTCTGCAACACCTCCCTTCAAGAATGGGCAATGAAGCCCAGGGCTCTGGAAGATTGTAGAGGGGGAGCACAAAACTATAATCACACCATAGTAATTAAAATAGGAAAATATTAATATAGAAGATAGATAGTAGATCAGTGGAGAGGAACTTAAAGTCCTACATAAATATGACATTTTGGTATATGACAGATACAACGTTAGATATTAGGAGGGAAGGAGAGACTTTTCTATGAGACTTAAATGTGAAAAGCAAAATGCCAACATTTTAGAGAGAAATATAAAAATGCCTTCATAATGTTAGCATTATGGGAAGGTTTTATGTAAAAAGGCCATGAAAGAGAGAATGGACATATCTGCCTTCACTGAATTTAAAACACCTGTATGTTCAAATAAACAGAGTATCATCCCAGTGAAGGCAAACCACACACTTGAAGAAGGAACCACTGATTAAGCATTAGCGACCCAAAACACATAAAAGGCAGGCTTGGAAATCAATATGGAGGGGGGAAAAGTGCAATAGAAAAACTGAGGAAGGAAAGACCCAGGCAACACACAGAAGAGTGTAAGGAGAATAACCACTGGCCATAAAGAAGATGCTCCACCTCACTAGTGATCAGGAAAACATTGATTACACACCCATCTTACTGCTGAAAAATTTAAAAATCTGATAATACTGAGGAAGGGTAAAAATGAGGAGTAGTGAGAACTTTCATAAACTGTGTGGGGATATCTCTGTACAAGTAGCTTGGACAGAAAATTTTAAATATCCATAAAATTTAGCATTCAGATTTCATCAGATCTAGCAATTCCACACCTAGGAATATGTTTTTTTCATGTGTGTGCGCAAGTAGGCACACTCAAGAGTGTTTATTGCAGCTGTGTGTGTGACCGCAAAAATAAGGCGACACACAAAATGTTTATCAGCAGGATAATTACATAAATTGTGACAATATCCTTGTTAAAATGGGTTTACCAAAGCAATATTTCTCAAAGTGTGGTTCAGAACAAGAAGCAATAGTATCACCTGGAAACTTGATAAAATGCCAGCCCTTGGGACACACCCCATATCTACTAAATCAGAAACTCCAGGGATGAAGCATCCTGTGCCTGTTTCAACAGGGCCCCTGGTTCCAGTTGGAAAACTACTCTCCTGAAGTTAACATGTGTCCACCACAGGCAAGTGTTAAAGCCAAAATCTGAGCCAAATAGAAAATTTAAAAAAGGGGCAAGGGTATAATACAGTTAAAATAAATCTTAAGAACATAAATCTTAAGAAATACAGTGAATTGAGGAGGGAAGAAGGGTGGCAGGAAAGGAAAGAGGATTTCAATGGTACCTGTAATATTTTACTTGATAAAAGGATTTGAAGTAAATTCAGAAAAAATATGTTAGTAATTTGCCAAACCTGGATGATAGAGGGATGTCTGTTAAATTATTCTTGATAGTTTTCAGGTCATTTTAAATATTTCACAGGTGTAGTGACATATCTAAGTCTGCGCTTTTGTGAGATGAGCATGGTGTACAAAAGGGTGTAAGGGGGGAGAACCTAGGGACAAGTGGACAAGTACGTTAACACACTGTTTCTGCTGTTCAGGAAGGGGAGACAGCTTCGACTACAGCAGGGAAGGTAGGAGACTCCCTAGAAAACTGTCAGGCACCAAATAGAAATTGACACCCTAGTATATGCTGGGTGAGAAGGGACATGGAAGATTCCAAAATGTATAGTTCTCTTGCATGACTCATGCATGAAGACTGACAACAAAGTCACTCTTTGGAATCGGAAAATAATAAAATTCTTCTGACAAAGTATACAACAAGAAATCTGGATCTAGAGAGAAAGTGAGTGTCTTTGCAGTAGAGCTAATAAATGGTCCAGGCAGAGTAAAGTGTGGAAAACAGAAGAAAAGAGTACTGAGGACAGAATCCTGGAGAAAATAAAGAGAAAACAGCAAAACAAAGACATGCCTTTCAGGTCGGGGTAGAAACAAAAGCAAAACAGTTTCTAGTAAGGTCAAGGGAGTTACACAACAAAAGTGATCATGTGGTAGAGTTGCCTTGAAAGCTTAACATGGAGAAGAGAAATGTGATCCAGGAAGAGGAGTCTGATCATTAGGAAGGCCCCTGCCTGAAACACGTACTTCATTAGAAGTCCAGGAGACAAAGTCATATTATACCACCTGGAAAATCATTATGTGTGATATGGTATTGGTAACAGCAAGTATGAAGATAGAAGAGCATCTGAGGCAAACATATAAGAAAACAAGGTGATAATTGATGGATGAAAGTTTAGGAGAAACGGGGATCCCTGGGTGGCGCAGCGGTTTGGCGCCTGCCTTTGGCCCAGGGCGCGATCCGGGAGACCCTGGATCGAATCCCACGTCGGGCTCCTGGTGCATGGAGCCTGCTTATCCCTCTGCCTGTGTCTCTGCCTCTCTCTCTCTCTCTGTGACTATCATAAATAAATAAAAATTAAAAAAAAAAAGAAAGTTTAGGAGAAACGGGGATAAAATGGAATCATGAACCAGTGTGAAAGGGTTTGCTTTGGCAAAGATGAGGAACTCTTTCACTGAGAGAGGGCAGAGATAAGGAGGAGTTAAGATACAGAAAACCTGGGAGGAGGTAGAGACAAGTTAAGAAAAGTTCAATGGAAATAAAATTCCACCCAGTATGACCTTGAAGGCAAGATCATATAACAGGTGCTGGAAGTGGAATTAAGAGGTTGAAGAGAAGAAACAAGGTTGAGATAACTGCCCCAGAGAATTGAAAAATGGAATTTACCAAGGACAGTGGTGCAAAAATCGTCATTCACCATTTTGAGAACATTGAAGATGAAAAAAATATTTTATGTAATGAGTCCAATAAGCATAGTTACATGACTTTAAAATAGCCTGAGAGCAGAACAGCAAAGAGGCTCTATTTTTTTTTAAAGGGGGGTGGGGGGGTTCTAAATGGCTGAGGATTGACAAGGCAAGTACTCCAATATCTGTATTATCCAAACATTCAATGATCTGAAAGATGTGCTTGAGCCACCTCTGAAACATACTGAATTCCATTAATTCTTTTTCCTTCTGTAGTTCAAAACACCAGGATTTCACATCTAGAAGAGTACAAATTGGTAACTAGTCTCTGTGCTACCATTCTACTTCCTTCCTATCCTCTATGTCCTAGTCCCCTCAGGAGTCAAAATAACCCTTGAAAAATGTAAATCACATGAGTTCACTCCCATGCTCAAAACCATCCAAGGGCTTCCCAATGTCCTTAGAATTAAATCCAAAGATTGACCCTAGAAAGCAGGAAAAGCAGAAGGGTGTCCCTTCCATGCAAAAAAGAAGGAAGGAGGGAACGGAAGGAGGGAGAGGGAGAGGGAGACTTTTAAACCTTAAATATTAAAAAAAATTAATAGTCCATTCCTTTTTATAGCAACATATAGATAGCTTCAAATTATATTCAATGATTTTGAAGAATATATTTGTAAAATCTAAGTAAGCATAATACCTACTAGACAAATTATAATTACTGTTAAGTATAAATTAACTGAATCAATAACAAGAATAGCATTCACATAGCAGGTCCAAGACTTATAAAAACATATACTATACTTTTTATTTCTAAAAGACCTACTTTGTAGTTAAACATTTGAATGATTATTTGATTAATATCTATCTTCCCTGTTAGACTATAGGCTTCAAGAAGTCAGGGACCATCTTTACTTTGCTCATAGTATATCCTTAGTACTTGGCACAGACTCAACATGTTGTAGGCACCCAATTAACATTATTTGGATTACTAAACATGTATTGAATAACTGTTGGTTGAATTAATTAACACACTAACAGGTAGAACAGAAAACTTGAGATGAGTCACAGGCAGATTAAAGGATTGGAGGTCAAGCTCTGTGATCAAGCAAGTGTGCAAATTTTATCAACCTTGGTTGTCACATTTGTCAAGTGACATATTATTACGTGTATTCTAAGGAAATTAAAATACTCTAGTGTCCTATTATCACAAATAGTGATGACTAGCCATCATATAGGATGTTGTGAGAGTCAGTTTGCTTTCTGACACACTAAAAGCCCTGAAGATTTAAACATGCAACAGGATCCACCATTCCATGTTCTGGCAGTCATCCTTCATGGGCATCTGACGGCAGTAGGGAGCCATGGCTTCAAAGACCAGAGTGGTCATATGCTGTCAGGGTGGAGATTCTTACAAGCTCTACACATTTTCTCTTTAAGGCCTTTCAAGCCTAGGAATTTTCACCTAGAAGAATCTCAGAACCCCACAGTTAGAATGAGAAGTAAGAGGGAAGCTCTAGGTTCTTTATTAAAAAAAAAAAAAAAAAAAAAAAAGGCAGAGAAGACTTCACAGAGACATCTGGGTACTCAGATGAAAACTGTCATAACTTTCATGGCCTTAAAATCACTATTAAAGAATTAAGATCGGGCTCCCTGCAAGGAGTCTGCTTCTGCCTCTGCTTGTGTCTCTGCACCTCTCTCTGTCTTTCATGAATAAATAAATAAAATCTTTAAAAAAATAATAATAAAATAAAAAATTAAGAAGGGGGAAAAGCCACTAACCTTCAATGATAAGTCACTGTTCTTCAACTAATCACTATAACACCTTGCAAATATTGTTGCCAAGGATAATAATAAATTCACTGTGTACAAAAACAAATCACAGTTTTACCATCATGGCCCTTCAATTTTTTTTAATGGGCATTTGTATAAACATATCCATAAGCCTCTTGCACACATGCAGTTAACCTGTGTTTGTGCTGAAATTTAAAATACAATTTTAAAACATTTATCACCATCATAGACTTCTTCCTTTACAACCAGACACCTATTTTCCATAAGGGTCCCTTTCAATTTACTTGAGCACAGAGTCTATTCTACACACACTGGTTAACTTTTACTGAATATTTCTTACAGGTAATTCAGTATATATAGCCAATTTTGTTCATATTATTTTGCCATTTTCCTGAATATTTCAATATAAAGGATCAATGACAAGAATTGGATAAAATGTCTACATACTGAATTTAGTTGATCTTAAAAATAAGTTTATCTTAGGATATTCTCTCCGGCAAATCATGCAAAATTCATAGATTTCTTTTCTTGAAACATTTTTATATACATATCCATTTATCTCAAATCATTAAAAATGAATTTTACTATTGTTAATAGTAAAATATGATCCATGACAGAAAAGTTACTCAGACAGCATATGTCTTATGTCACAAAGGGTGTACCTCTGCTGTCCTTTGTATTTACATAGACATTATAGTATTTAAAAAGATATTAGTTGTCTTATTTTGCAACTTTATTTATTTTTAATAAAAGTGGTGTAAATCATTAGATTATTTTGGATTTGAAAGGCAATTCCTTACTCCCCTAAGAATCCAGCTGGGGATGTGCAGCCCTGCTGGAAGTACTTGTGGGGACTATTCCTCTGAGCGAGTTACACAATTCCTTAATCCGCAAGAGAAAACAGGCAGCTCCCATCTAGCGCATCATTTTTTTATGCCCAAGACCTCCATTTCACACGCAGCAAATCTTGACAGAGGTACAGAAAGGGCATACAAAAGAACATGATGATTTACATCAGCCCCAAAAGGCTCTGATTTTTTTCAACGAAGAATGTTTTGATAGAAAGTATTTTTTTCCATGTAACAATTAAAGCTTGGAACCTGCCAAAACAACAACAGTCAAAACCAAACACTGAAGCATCATATGTTCAATACACAGACATTTTTGTTTACTCAACCCAAAAACAGAGTGGTCCAAGCAGTCAGATACATTTGAGCATTCCTTTTTTTTTTTTTTTTTTTTAATTGTAGTTGAAATTACGTTGCTTGAATGAAAGTTGGAACATGCCTCTCCTACCACTGGATCCATGCCACAGAACCTGTTCAGGATTTGGAATGCATTTTCCATAGGAGGATGGCAGATGCTCTCTCTCTCACAAAAGGTGGGTATCTACTCAGGGGCAAGTCTAGTAACTGTTAAATCTCTGTCTTTTCTTAAAAGCAGGCCCTTGTCTAGACCAAATGCTCCCCAGACAAGCTGCAATGGGAGACAAAGGGAGGCAAGGGAAGACTTCTAGCTTCTCACTTCCTCATTGCTTATGTAAATGAAAAGCTAAGCATGGGGGATCCCTGGGTGGCTCAGCGGTTTAGCGCTTGCCTTTGGCCCAGGGCGCAATCATGGAGCTTGCTTCTCCCTCTGCCTGTGTCTCTGCCTGCCTCTCTCTCTCTCTCTCATAAATAAATAAAGATTAAAAAAAAAGAAAAGCTAAGCATGGTAAGTCCTTCTACGTCGTTAAAAAAATATTTACTAAATACTAAATATTTATAAATACTAAAATCTTCCATCATTTTGCAGGAAGAGTAGTTTCACAAAGGGAGTTTTAATGTAACTACCACTTATAAAGACTGACAACTATACTATTTTCCACTAATAATCTTTTTGATGATATTACCTTTGAGGTTTTTCTGTAGAAAGAAACAGCAATTTTACATTTTAATTACCTTCTCTTTTGGTTCGCCTTATTGAATATCACTCTTTGTTTTCTATTCAGGCCTGGAAGCTACCACTCTCTTGTATTACTTACTAATTGTTGTTTCTAGTGCTTACTGAGATACACTAGCACAGGTTCAAATGGCAGCATGGAACACAGCTGTGCCTACTTACCCACATTCTAGATATACATGTGCCATATTCCCTCAAAGTGCAGTTTCTTTATCTGCTGAAATCATTGGGCTACCAGAGTCACAGACACATATGTGGACAGTATGCACTGTGTCACAAGAGTTCAAGATACAATCTGTTTCCCTTTCTCAGAGTTTTCAGGTAATTTAGAGATTAATGGACTTCTACATAAATTTTGCAAATATAGATAATTCAGAGTGAAGACAAAATCAGACTCCAAGCCATTGGTTTGGTTCTCCATACTATTCATGGACTAATATATGCACAAAACTAAAGAGGTTAGGCAGATGGAGGTGTATGAAAGAACTGTCATTCAGGGGCATCTGGGTGGCCCTGCACTGTGCGTGGAGCCTGCTTAAGACTCTATCGCCCTCCTCTCCTACTCCACACCCCCCCACACACACACACACTTGCACTTGCTCCCTCCCTCTCTAAACAAATAAAAAACAAAAACTGTCATTTACCCCATACCATTCCAGAGACCACTGTCCTGGGAGTCAGCCCCTGAATGGGCAGCCCCATACAGAAGCCAACCAGCCTTTGGCCAGTGCTGTCTCTCACAAGTGAGACACACTCTTAGTGAGTACTAGCTCTCAAAAACTGCATTGCACAGGGGGAGATGTATTTCTAATCATTTAAAAGTAATGGATATTACACAGAACACAGTGACGTCTCAATGAAAGTAAGCCTCAGCTAATGCAATGTACGTTTGAACGGAGACATATTTGAAAGAAACACCTTATATGAATGCTGTTGGGGAAACAGCACAGAAAGGCTGAGGGAAGTGTTCACTTCATGTCAATATGCTAAACATCACAGGAAGTATGTAAGTGGATTAGGATTCTTAGAGGAATCTATCTAGCACAGCAATATGGAACGCATTAAAGTCAAAGAAACAAAATGTCACTATCATCACTTTTCTTGCAGCCCCCCTTACTAAAAATGGGTTATGTCATTTCTTATTACAACCCCAGTTTTCCCACATAAGAATATTATTAATACGGTCAGTGGAGGGATGGAAATCAAGTGTAAGCGTAAGAGTTTAGTTGCGCAAAGCATTCCTTTACTTCAATAAAAAGTGAGAAACATTTCTTAGTACTTATGTGACACTGCTGATTACACATTCTAGAAATAATTAATGCCAATCTCAATTACCAATATGCAATTCATATTTTTTTTTTTTTGCAATTCATATTTTAAGCTAACTCAGTAACTGAAATGACAACAGAAGAGAATTTCCTTTATAATGTTCAGAGGTACTCATAACCTGTTTAGGCAGTAGAACACGTGGGACTCACACGCTCTCTGCAGCCATTCTTACGTTGGCATCATGATTAGGTATTAATAATTCTGCTAAGTGTAAGTGGTGATCTTATTAGAAAAATTACAAGATGCAAATCTAGAAAACCTATCTAAATGCAGCTGACTGCTTCTATACTTTTCTGCAATATTTCTTTGTATTTGCTTGCTTATTCCTGGCTAGTTCTCATTAACATACAAAGTTGGTTTGAGAACAATTACAGGATAAAGACTTCAAATTTAGAATTTACTCTGCATGTATTTATTTTTTCCTATGAAATTAGGGAAACAGGGCAATTATTGAATTCAAGTGGTAAAAGATTGGTTCAGCTCACTGTACTATGCACAGGGGCCTGAAACACTGGTAAGGCACTATTTTTGCCCATGATGTACTTATAGTCTGATAGGAGTGACGGAGACACTAAATTTATAGATATGCTTCTGAGTTCGAGCCACAGTGTCATGATGAGTCTGCAAAGAAAGGTGGAAATGACATTCTCAGCAGAGGAAACAAGGCAAGGAGGCATTAAAGGGCATTCTGTGAGAGGCAGGACACTGATGGTTTTCATTACTAACTGCTAAAAGTTCAAGACTGGGATTGATGAGAAGAAGTGGGACATAATCAGAATGTAGATGACAGGGCAATGGTTATGTAATGAGACATAAGACAAATGCTTATGATTTGGGGCATGAGGTAGTAAGACTGTTCTTATTCTTTTGAAATCTAACCTAACAATGAAAGTATCAGAAAAGAGGACAATCATATTTATAATAATCCTCCAAACTGATTTTAAAGGAACTTTTAAGTGGCAAGACAAAATATAAAAATAAGTAAAATAGGAAGACTCACTGTTCTCAACAAACTGGTGGTTGCCAGAAGAGAGGTGGCGGGGGGGAGGGGGGGGCAGATGAAGGCAATTAAGAGGACACTTATCTTGATGAGCATTGAGAAATGTACAGAACTGCTGGGTCATTATGTTGTACACTTGAAACTAATATAACACTGTGTTCATTATACCTAAATAAAAATTTTAAAAGCTCAAAAAAAGAATGACTCAAAATAAGCAAACAAATAAAAAGAGCACAGAATTAAAGACCCTATTCAGGAGGCTTTTGCAACTTATTTTTTGCTTCTAATGGTTTGGGAAAACTCCAGTAACCTTAGTGTTATACGAATTTAAAGCCACGTAAACTTCCTCAGTCACAGTACACTTATAAAATGGGAAGAAATCTAGTCATGAAAGACATAAATATCAGTAAAGCAAAGTACTAGCTTGCATGTGAAAAGAAAGCAATAGGGATCCCTGGGTGGTGCAGTGGTTTAGCACCTGCCTTTGGCCCAGGGCGCGATCCTGGAGACCCGGGATCGAATCCCACGTCGGGCTCCCGGTGCATGGAGCCTGCTTCTCGCTCTGCCTATGTCTCTGCCTCTCTCTCTCTCTGTGTGTGACTATCATAAATAAATAAAAATTAAAAAAAAAAGAAAGCAATATTCTTTGGGGTGAACTGATTATGAGATAAATATAAGGTTCTAATAATCCAAATATTTTTAATGATTTAATTTATTATTATTATTATTATTATTATTATTATTTTACTTTATTCAGCTTTCTCTTTCTATCCCCATCTCCAGTTATAAATCTTCAAACAAACTCTCTGAGAGCCCTTGACCTCAAGACAAAAGTGAACATAAGGAGTTCTACCTAACAAAGACTCCTAAAACTCTCAGACTAAAGGAGTTGCTATCTGTCCCCACTGAAATGGCACTTCTAACAAGCTAAGTCTCATGACTGTCAAGAAGGGTTCTCAGGAGGGGAGGCCCAGCTATATTCTGAATTACTGATTAAAATGTGACCATTTGGTGCCACTTGTTCCAACTTATGATGGAAGCTGTTTCTTACTCTAAATAAACTACATCTTTGTGCTAATGGGGTTGAATGTTATGCCTTCCCTCCTAATCACAGATTCCCCTTTATCTGCTCTACATGGTTCTCTGATCCTTCTCGGCTCTCAACATCTGATTACTATGTCCAGTAATCAGACTTCTGACTATGGTCCCTTGACTCAGAATTACCCCTTGTGAGACTTCAACATCTGCAGCCAGGGCAGGTGTCAGCTTATCCCATTGCTCTTGAACTCCCAGACCCTTCCTTCTTCCTTCCTCCCCTGGAGACTGTGTCCCTTGTGGCCCCAGATGCTGCACCCTACACTGGCACACCTACCCAAAGGTGAAGTCCCAACCAACTCCACTGGACACAAGAGTGATATCCTACCCTCAGGCTCAGCCGGATTCCTACATCATATTCAAAGTTCTATTATTTGAAAACTTTTCTTACTAGAACATTCCTAGTCAGTGAATTATATTTCTTTGGCACCTACTCTATAACAGGAATTGTAACCAAGAACAAGAGTTGACGAAGTTGATCAGATAGAGGAATAAGAATGAGACACATATGCAAATAAGTAGATATAAGAGATTCTCCTTTAGTGGAAATACATATGAGATCATGGTGAAGAAAGGAGTCAATTCCTCTTGATGACCAGGATGAGGTGAGAGAGGTGATGAAACAGTCTTTAGAGATGTATTTTAATTCCTAGCTATATCAATACTTCCCAAATGCATGTTAGAATCTTGTGGGGGAGTTTTAAAGATCCTGATGCTCAGGCTATAGCCCAAAGCAATTAAGCCAGAATCTCTGGAGTTACAGAGCCCAGACATTAATACACATTTTTCAAATTCCCCAAACAATTTCAATGTGCAGCAAAGTTTAAGAACCAGTGAACTAGATCATTGCTTTCTTGATCAGATAATCTTATACTAATTTTAACCCTACAGAGCCTAGCATAACACAATGCCCACAGAAGATTCTTAATATGGGTTTGGTAGTGGAATAAAGTATCAAACAAAGGAATAATTTTACTAAACTAAAAAAGGACACAAATCAGTATTTTATGTTATCTGAGAAGTTGTATCCTCAGATTTTCTACTAACTAATCATATTTTAGACTTTAAAATTTGAAGCTGTATTTATGAATAGATATATGTACATCAAGGGAAATTAATAATAGATAAATCTTACCAAATTCTACATTGTTCTTTTAAACAAAGCTATTTATTTATTTGTCTAGATGTTGTAAATGCATACAAATAGTTACAGTGATCAAACAGTATATACATAGTTATGTAAACGGTTGGTTGGTTGGTTCTAAAACATGTTTTCATATGCCAGGAGCCTCTAATGCAGTTTCAGTGAAACAAACTATCAGTTTGAGAAGATGAATCAGTATATTTATAGAATTATTACATGGTGAGCTAATCAGTCAGTAATCTCACTATACAAAAATTACTAGAATTTTCATTACCAAAATCTAGAAAATTAAAATTTAACATTATTTTGGGTGCTTATGTTTAAATTATATAGATATAATACTTCTATTATATATATATTTTAATATATACTTAATATATATTGTGTATGTGTGTGTGTATATGCACACATATATAGACCTCATTGCAGATTGCTTAGGATTATTTAACAGCAGTTTAACAAATTTAAATAATAAAAAACGAGGTGCCTAGGTAGCTCAGTCTGTTAAACATCCTACTCTTGATTTCTGCTCAGGACATGATCTCAGGGTTGTGAGACTGAGCCCCACATTGGACTCCTTGCTCAGGGTGGAATCTGCTTGAGATTCTCTCTCTCCCTCTGCCTCGGCCCCTCCCCCTTACTATCTCTCTCCTTTTCAAGTAATTATTTTAAAATTTTTTTAAATAAATTTTAAAACCTATTAATTCTCTCTTTAGTAGTTAACAATTGCATTTAACATGGATTTTTTTCTGACTTTAAACTCACTAGTGGATATAGGTTTAGTATAATAGAAAACACACCTACATAATCTGAACAGTTCATTCACAACAGTTCATCACAAGCAAAGAGCAACCAATCCCTACATTATGTCCACCACTTTAAATTGAGACTACATATAAATTCAGCTAATATACTATTATTACTGATGTTAATTCTGCCAACATACCATAAGCTTTTGGCTACTGCATATTTAAAGCATCCTGAGAATAAGAGAGACACAGTATTTGCACAGTGGCTCATTTCTGTACAGAATAATGTGAACTGGCATGTAATAGGCAATGTATGCCACTGTGGACATGGGAAAATTGAGTTCAGTGGCACTGGGTCAACTTCCAAATTCCAAAGGTAGATTCAGCATACTACCTTAGGGCTCTCAGTTCCTAACTTTGTAAACTCAATTGAATTTTCATGGCTCTAGAATAGTTATGACCCTAAGTCTGTGTGAGGGGCTACTATATATGTTTATCTTTGGTTTTGTGTGGCCAGAATACATAAGCCCTCATTGCTTTACTCCTGCTGCTGAGAAAGAGGCCCTCCTTCTCACATTCCCTAACTATATTTCTTTGATATGCCCCTGGCCCTTCCTCTTCTGATGGATGCTTAGATGATATGTGTGTGTGTGTATGTGTGTGTGTACATACACATCTCTCTCTTTCTGTATATATACATACATCTCCAGTCCAGACTGATGTAACACAAACTTTCATCTAAGGTGATAAAATTATAAACAGGCTCACATATTACAAGTCTAATTTATTTATTCTATTTCCCAGTGGAAAAAAATGGGCATTAGTAAAAATGCATTTACTTCAAATAGAACTGTTGCTTAATCGGCGACTAAACAGTTTATCAAGAAATAAACTCTCTAGGGGATCCCTGGGTGGCTCAGCGGTTTAGTGCCTGCCTTCAGCTCAGGGTGTGATCCTGGAGTCCTGGGATCGAGTCCCACATCAGGCTTTCTGCGTGGAGCCCGCTTCTCCCTCTGCCTATATCTCTGCCTCTCTCTATGTGTCTCTCATGAATAAATAAATAAAATCTTAAAAAAAAAAAAAAGAAACTGTCTTCCTTAGATAAGAAAGAGTCCCTAGTTTTCCATTGTTCTTTGCTGTCATCTGATAGATGAAGAAAACCTTCATATATCAACTGTATTGTACTTCTGTAAATCAATACAATAATTAAAGATATCAAAGCACATTCACTCGTGTTAAAATATATGACTGAGTGTAGAACAACACGTTTTCAGAGTTACAAATCAATTAAAGGAAGCCATGGATCATTTGCCTTCCCAAGAAGAATTCAGACTTTTCTAAGACATTTGCACTGTGATATACCTTATTGGCTACTATTTTAGTTTAAAAAATGTAAATTCCATTTAATTATCTTATGTTTTTAGTACAGACAAAAAAACAATTTCCTCTAAAAATTAGCAGTTATAAAAACTATAAGCATTATATTAGCCCCGATCACCTCCAAGTTAACTTCAAATATAATGCTGAAATTCAGAGGGGCCAGGGACATCTTGACCTATTTTAGCACTGAGGTCCATTAGGAAGGAATCTTTCTTTTGCCTTTGTTTTTATCACCTCAGATCTCCCTCCCACTTCCTTTCTGTACAACAGTTCCTGGGACTTCTCCTCCATGTGCTGGTACTCTCTCTAGGTCACTTGTCATCATGTAACCTATAAAATAGATTATCTATATACAACTGGCTTCTTGAGGCTACTTTTGTATCTCTTGTCAATTACTATAAACTAATACATTTAAAAACTGTTCAAACACAAAGAAAGGCTATAGCTTATTGTCTTAAAATTCCTGCTATGTTCCTTGATTAAAATTTAGTGTATCCCCCCACCCCCCGGGCACAAATTTGCTCTTTACTGCACTATTTCCAGTAAATTACTTACTCAATTTTGTCATTCAAATTTGTAAATGGAAAGAAAATGTCTGAGGCTCTTAGGAAAAGAGGAAGATTAAGAGTGTCAGAATTATTCTGATCCAATGACTTTAGCTAAGCAAATCTTTTTAAAACAGCTCAAATAGTATGAGCATTTTACAAATGAGCTTTAAACATTCTTAATCTAAATTGCTCTTAACTTCTGAATACCTAGCAAACTACTATTTGCAGCTTGAATATAAACATTCATGCCAGACTAATAAAGAAAAATCTAGGGCAAATCCATGATTAATATTTTTTTTCCAGTCCACAATATCTAGCTCTGCTTAAGAAAGGAGTTTAATGAATGCTACTATAATCATTTAAATATGAAGCTGATTTCATTCTTGCATTATCACTGTCATTTCCATCAGGATTGTCACTATCACTTACATCTTCTATTCATTATTTTCATTTCACAAAGGAAAATTACATCATTAAACACGTCGCATTTTCCAAAACTATAAGTAAGCATACTAACTCCTTTCTTCTTTGCAAAGAATTACCAACATGAGGGCAAGCTCTGGCTAGCAGAGCAAAGGATAGAGGTTTCAAATCCATTCTTGTAAGTGACAGCTACACTTAAATTTAATTGTCTATAAACTAAAGGGTACTTTTCTCCCTGTGGATAAATGTAAATATTTAAGCATGGTTCATTCAAACTATTGTGAAAATTTATGGACATATTCTTCATGATTACATACATTTTTGTCTTTTGTTTTAAATTTTTATTTATTTATGATAGTCACACAGAGAGAGAGAGAGAGGCAGAGACACAGGCAGAGGGAGAAGCAGGTTCCATGCACCAGGAGCCCGACGTGGGATTCGATCCTGGGTCTCCAGGATCACACCCTGGGCCAAAGGCAGGCGCCAAACCGCTGCGCTACCCAGGGATCCCCCATTTTTGTCTTTAGAAGGAATATTAGTAGTGCTTGAATGCATTATAATCACTTCTCAGAACCTACAATGTTTCTCAGAAACTCACGTTTCTCAGAAAATAGATATCTCTAATCTGCACATAGATAAACCCCATATAGCAATTAGACATATTTACATTATAGTTACATATATATATATAGTCACATATATATAGTTACATATATATAGTTACATATATATATATATATATATAGTTATATATAGTTATATATATATGTCAACCAAATACTTTTAGTTTAAGGAATATGATTGAAGTATAAAATATAATATTATTCAAAGAAAAAAATCACACCTTAATTAACAAAAGATTAAGAAAATTTAAGCAAATTGATTATAAATGTTAGGCAAGCTAAGTAGAATTTTAACTTAACATCTCATTGACTCAGTATTCACTTTTTCCCCCAAATCATAAGAGATTTAGTAAATGGAGTATAAAACTATAAATTTATAAGGAACATTTTTTGGCATTACTTAGAAAGATGTTTAGCTTTTCTATTTAAAGTCCAAATCTAATGCTTATTATCATCAACCTGACACTTTTATTTGAATAAGAATTATTTAGCACTAGAATATTAATGCTTGCATAATCAATCACAATTTTATTTTGAAGAGATTAGTCAACAATAAACAAAGCAATGGCTATTAGTTTATATCATGAGGAAGCATAGTAAGAAGAGTATTTGGCTTTTGTTTTTCTTACTAAACTGCCTTCTAATTAAGCAACCATGTTTCTCTTAAAGCCAGTTGATCCAAACAGCTAACTCCATGGGCTGTTGGCCACCAGAAATTCAATGAATGGGGCAGGTCAACACATTATGCCTGTACCACTGGGTTTTCCTCCCATGTTCTGAAAAACTTTCAAACAGTTAACCGAAATACTATATCCATAATGCAATAAGCACGACTTACTCCCATAATATTGCTAATCAGAACATCTGATCAGCAAAGACATTATTTTTCTACAGTTATAATTTCAGGGGAAAAAAGACATTTTAGTTGGGTCATGTTGCCTTAAAAAATGTAAATGATTTATCTTTCAGTCTTGACCTTTCCAACAAATAGGCCCAATCTCTTTCTCCTCAAATTTTCCTTCCTCTTGCACTTTCTGTTCCTTCAGTCACCAGAGTCAAAGCCTGGGAGTCATCCCTCATGCTTTACAGGGATACAGCAGCCACATCCCACAAGCTACTAAACCCTGCAGTTCAACTGTTCCCTCCTCTCCAATCCTGTTGCCACCTACCTAAGTTGTTAGCAAGTGGCCGGGGGAGCAATTTGGAGTTAATTAAGTTAGGAACAGCTCTTAATGAAAGTACAGACATGGCAATGGGAACTCATGTAAGTATGGGAGTGGAGGGAGACCAAGGAACAGTGGATGAGTCAGAGGCTTGTTGAAGATATTTACATGTGAGGGACTGAAAGTCTTAGTGGAAGCTAGGGCAAGTGGAAATAGTATGAAAGAAGCCGAGAAAGAAAAAATCCTTTGGATATCACACCAGATTTGTTGATGGGATCCAAAGAACTGTGAAATGAAGCATTCTACAAATAATGGAAGAGAAGAGGAAAGATAGCATCAATGTGGAATTAGCGCCAACAGTCATATTTCAAAGCAAATTCCAGAAGAAGATTGGCCCTGTAGGTAGACATGCAAACTTGGTGAATTGTTTCTCCTTTCATTGCCTCAATTATACCTCAGCCCTTGAATGAAGATGTTCACAGTGCCCGTATCCTACATTTCTTCTGAGGGTTAAATGAAAAACATGTATGCATGGAATGTACTAAAAGCCTAAAAGCAACGAATTACAAAATCCCTTTCAGCTCTGAAAGTAATTCTCTACCTAGTAGTTTAATAGTAATCCTGGATATTTCTAACTTACATACTTTATGCCAAAATGTGTCCAAAGCACCATGTTTCCATATGACTATATCCAATAAATATTCGACAAGTATTTGGGATTTTACTTCTAATTACGTATCTCTATGTGTATGAGAGGAAAAGGGTTGGGAAGGAGGTGTTTATATTATTTGGAGGAGTCATTTATTTTTTGGTTTTAAAATTTCCTTTGGACTATTTGTAACTCTGAGTTTTACGATATTACATCAAATACTTCTTTCCAAATTTTTAGAACAAATTATCTTTCAGTGAACAATATAATCACCTTATAAAAAGGTTTTTATGTCCTCTAACTAATTACCATGTTTCAAACTAGCATCAAATCACAATAGGGCTGAAGTTAAAAATACGTATGACTTATACTAGCCTCCTGAATTTGTAGTATTTTGGGTTAACCAAATTGTCCAAGTGTTAATAGTGACCTGTCATTAAAAGAACAGTCTGTGAATTCTGTAAAATATAATGCCTAGACCTTGGTATAGAGAAGAGCAATTTACTTGAGGGCATATTATCAATAATTCCCTTCTCTTGAGCTACTTTCATTTTTATGTGAATTCTTTTCAAAGTCAGGAACAACTGATGCATTGTCTTAGTTGCACACAATTCATTTACAAAAATCCAGACCATTGGCTGGGGTGATTTATAGGGCTGCCTTAGCAAGGATAACTAGTTTGAGGTGAGTTCACAACCTCAAGTAATAATAATGCTTTTGTAATATTACATCAAACACTTCTTTCCAAATTTTTAGTAGAACAAAATCTCTTTCAGTGAAGAACATAATCAAGTTATGAAGGTTTTAATGTCCTCTAAATAACTCCCATGTTCCAAACTAGCACCAAGTCATAATAGGGCTAAAGTTAAAAAATACGTGTGATAGAGACTGGCCCCTGCATTTTCAATTTGAAATACAAATTATTCTTCAAAATGGAGGCAAACTAAATTAAAATTACAATAATTGACTTTTTCTCAAAGAATTTTAGAAGCAAAGTGAGCAATAAACTGTCAACTACTTAGAGCAAGGATGCAAACTGAGTCAAAATACTCAAACCCAGAGCCTGGGCTCCAACATACATGAGCTATTCTGGTTCTGCTACACTAGCTGTAAACCAATGAAGGGGACTGTGGTCCTTCTGATGTTTTGTGTGGTTTTTCTGTAATACAGGAATAATCACATCCTCATCATCCTGTTGCTCTATGGCTTCATCTCCAACCACCTTCCCTTTAGCTCCTTCATTCCAGGCACTCTGGCCTCTCCATTCCTCATCCCCCACTATGGGCTCATATCTGAAATCATCTGCAAATACTCTTTTCTCCTCCAGAACGGCTCCACCCCTTGAGGGCTGCAAGGCCTAGCTTACTGGCCCAGAAAGCTAGGCTTTATTGGAACATCAACTGGTCAGTAAGGCCTCACCTTATTTAAAATCACATATCAATCCTACCCCTTTCAGTCCCTTTCCTTCTTAGTACTTATCATCAATATACTATATTTAACTTCTCTCTTCTGCTTATTTTCTTCCTTTCTTACTTGAATGCAAGTTCCATGAATCAGAGACTTGAGTAAATTTTGTTCAAATCTGTACCTTTTCAGTACTTAGAATAATGTCTGCAATGTGGCAGAAGCTTAAGGAATATCTACAGAATAAATAGATGAAGGTATCTACCCCAGGATGTTGCTGTGATGGTCAAACAAGACGTCAGGGGTAGCGTTTACAAAACTATAAAACATATGGTTCACAATTTTTAAATTAATTTTAACATTTTATTGAAACAGCAGAATGTATATTATAATTGAAATATGAAAGTCAATACAAAAAATGTTATAAGAATCTTAAAGTATCTGATAATACTAGAAGCAAAAGAAAAAAAAAGGAAGCAATTGAAGGCTTAAACATATACTAAAAATAAAAATACCCTAGATGTGTGGATTAAACCAGAGCTGTGACCTCTGGTAGCAATAAACATGTGACCTATAGCCTGGTACAGGAAAGCCATTTGAGGGAGAAAAAAAGTTCCATAAAAGAATAAGAGGTCTAGAGACAGAGAGGAAGAAAACGAAGAAAGAGGAAAGTGAAACCTCTGGAGAATTAAGTTCCACTCAGCAAACACACTTATAGAAGATTAGATTTTCAGATGCTGTTGACTTAAGCAATAAAAAGTACATCAAAGTGTACCCTGTTGATGAATGGCACATAACTAATAATTCCTAGGTTAGCCCTTTCAGACACATTGAAAGATTGGTCATTCCCTAAGTATGACACAATGAAATGAAACTGTATAAACCATCAAGTCCCAGGGGGAATAACCTGGTTTTTGACTTGAGCTTGTCCCAGGGAGAAAACAAAACAAGACAAAACAAATAAAAAGCAAAACTCAAAACACAAATTGACAAAATTCACCCTACACAATCAAATTCATATTTGCATATATTAGAAGCATGCTTTTTCTGTTCAGGTCAAGGTACAAGGAGCAAGTAACAAATATGTAGATAGAAAGATTGGTTTCTCCCTGGAACTTCAGCCTTGATTCAAAGGGTATAGTTTCTAGTGATGCTGAGCACTATTTCTGATCTGAAAATGGGATAAAATATAGCTGAGGATCCTACAACTCAGAAATATTGCCAAGCAGGATATGTAGTTAACAGTAAATAGATAACGAAGCTAATTATTTAAATTGGAGCTAATACTTTATAATGGAGGTAACATTTTAAATTTTTATAGAACCCTGCCTTAGAAGGTATGCAAAATCATTTTTATAAGAAGGAAAATTCAAAATAAGTGAATCATGATTTTCTTTAAAAAATGATTATAAAAAAATGATTATAAAAGTCACATATAAATTAACTAAAAATTACTTCACAGTGGAAATAGAAATTTCTGGCTCTTTGGTAAATAAACTTATTAACAAGGTATTAATATAGAATTATCAGCATATATAGTTCTGATTTCTTTCATTAAAGGCAATTCTAAGATGTATAATCCCCTAACATATACATGGGCTATATATAAAGGTAGAACCAGTCCCCTGACTATGATCAGTCAAAACTGATCAAACACAGAACTAATTTGCAATCTGCTCATAAAGACTAAATTTAACAAAGCATCAAGTTTTATTTATATAGAGTCTATATGTCTTTGGTTTCTTTTTATCTTTTTTTTTTTTTTTTTCTTTTTTGAAAGAGAAAGAGTCCAAGAGAAAGGAAAGAGAGGTTCTTAGGCAGGCTCCTCACTCAACGTCGAGCCCAACATAAGCTTCATCTTACAACCTTGAGATCGTTACTTGAGCTGAAATCGAGTGTCAGATGCTTAACTGACTGAACCACCCAGGTGACCCTGTTTGATTTCTTTCTTAATTGAAGTACAGTTGACACACAGGGCCACATTAGTTTCAAGTGTACAACACAGTGATTTCACAGTTTGAATTTTGTAAAGGAGGGAATAATAAGAAAGCAACACAGCCCTCATGGATATTTTCTTCTTGTCAAGCACATACACATTCACTTATTTTAGTGGCAAAGCCGTCCTAGGAGGTAAAATTGGGACATTTGACAAAAGCTTAAGCGGCAGACCCAAGGTGCAGTAACAAGTGCCAATAGCTGGTCCAGCTAAGTCCAAATTGATGCTCCTTCCTCAACATCCAGCCCAAGGGTATGACCCAGAAAGACAGACAGCTTCTCATCATAAAACAATTGATCAAACTTGGTTAATTCAAACAGGATGTACGAAGCAGAACTCTGGACAAATTATAATAAAAGCAATGATCAGGAAGGAAGAAATTTAAATAGAAGATTGATAATTTACAGAAGGTAGTCACGAGCCCTACTCAAGTCCAGTTGTGGTCAGGTTAATAAATTCTATTCACAGAATGTATTAACTTCTCCTGGAAGTTGTGTTTTGGGTATAAACTGAAAGTACTAAAAAAAAAACTGAAAGTACTATATGAACAATAGAAGATAACATAGAAAATGTGAAGTTTGGAGGCTAAGACATTGCTAACTAAATTTTAATGTTTCTATGCAAACCGATAGTAACAGAAAATGAAGTAGAATAACCCAGAAGGAGCATCCATCCTGAAACTCAGCTGTTTCAGGGACACTTTTATACAGACAGGTTTCATTCTCACTTAATGAAAATAAACTTGGTGGTTGGAAATGAATGTATAGAAATACCACTTTGCTCAGTAGTCATGGTTATTCATCATATTTAAAATACCCTTACACATTTGTGAACTAAAAATGCATGGATATACATTCTCTCTACAAATCCCACCCTGAAGAGCAGAACACCGATATCACAATGGAAAATCTAATGGTAACAACAGTTCTTAATTTTCTTTCATTCTGTGAGTTTCTAAAATCTGTAGAGTGATGGCCCAAACACCCAGATAGAAAATAGAAAACAGAAGAACAATCTTCCAGGAAGTGCCAGTGGGGTAGAGAGAGATCTTCCTTTGCCTGCCAGAGGAGTGGTGCGTGCACATTTCTCGTGGGCAGCTGGGTGTGCAGGTCAGCCTTGGAAGACAGAGCTAGGGTAGATTCAGAGAACCATGGCTCACTGGCTTAGGACAGTACTCAAAGTCATGGTGAAATTACACACACTGCCACACATATTACATACACAAACCTCAAAGAATTTGGAATCAGAGGTTTCAGGTGAAAGTCTCAGACCTGACACTTATTAGCCATGTCCTTGGGTGAATATTTTAAATCTCCATTCTCAGTTTCCTCATCTGTGAAACAGAGAAGATACCCTGCCTCATCCTACCCCTTAAGGCTGCTGTGAGTATGCAATGACAAAAGCACCGGGAAGTGTATAAGAAGCCCAATGCATGCATGGATAATTGTTATTAGTAGTATTTTTAATGGACTGTATGTTTTATATTGTTTATATATATATAGTTAAACATATATTGTTAAAATAGATGTTTATATTTATATTTATATATGCTAAAATTTAAAGAAAAATAAGAGACACCTGGGTGGCTCAGTGGTTGAGCACCTGCCTTTGGCTCAGGGAGTGATCCTGGAGTCCCAGGATTGAGTCCCACATTGGGCTCCCTGCATGGAGCCTGCTTCTCCCTCTGCCCGTGTCTCTGCCTCTCTTTCTGTGTCTCTCATGAATAAATAAATCTTTAAAAAAATTTAAAAATTTTTTAATTTTGTGTCTGCGTGGCTCAATCAGTTAAGCGTCCAACTCTCGGCTTCAGCTCAGGTTGTGATCTCGGGGCTGTGAGACCAAGCCCCAGGTCAGGCTCTGTGCTCAGCATGCCGTCTGCATGGGACTCTCTCCCTCTCCCTCTGCCCCTCCTGCTCGAACTCTCTTTTTCTCAAGCAAATAAATAAATCTTCAAAAAAAATATGTAAAAAGATATGTGTCAGTGACAAGTCGCTGAAAGGCAGGAAGTAATGAAAATACAGAAAGACATTTATTTATTTTTTTTTTTTAAAGATTTTATTTATTTATTCATGATAGTCACACAGAGGGAGACAGAGAGGCAGAGACACAGGCAGAGGGAGAAGCAGGCTCCATGCATCGGGAGCCCGACGTGGGATTCGATCCTGGGTCTCCAGGATCATGCCCCGGGCCAAAGGCAGGCGCCAAACCGCTGCGCCACCCAGGGATCCCCAGAAAGACATTTAAAAAAAAGCTTTACGATTATCAATTTTGTCTGTCACTCAAAATCTGCTGGAAAAAATTAATGATACACCATGTTTACTCTTTTTAACTATATTTTTAAGAACTTATCATACTTTTTATAATAGGACCAGCCAACAACTGGTCATTACAATCAACTATGTCTCCACTTGAGCATACAACAAAATATATTTTCTGTTTGCCCAAACTGGAGACGTTTCCGTGATGCATACTTTGTTGAGGTCTATCACCCCGACTTCTCTCTTTCTCCAGACAATACAATGGCTACAGTCCCTAAGTGAACCTTCATAGCACAAAGCCAAGCATGTCTCTAGACTCTCAATAGTCATTTTTATAGACATATAAAAATAGCAACCTAGCTTTCCACAAACATCTTTACTGCCATTAGTGAAAATATGTGATCATTATGTATGCATGCACACAGCATAATTCTGTCATCCTCCAGAGCTGAGCCTATATCACGGAGACCTGAGCACACATTTCATAACGCATATCACTTACACATCCCCCCAGGAGCTGACGGGCAGGGGCTTGGTTTGATCTTTCCTCCATCCTCTTGCACAGTTAAGAGTCCCTTGGGTAGTATCTTCAGTGTGCTCAAGTTTGATATTTCTTACTCAGTCTCTATGATTTCTGACCTAAAGCTGGCTGAGTTGTGATCTCCTCAAGGGGGTAGTGTCTTTTTCTCTGTCTCCCCCAGCACCTGGCCCCCCTTCGGCAGGCACTGGGCTCCCTACTGATGTTGAGTGGATTAAGTTGGTCTAACAAGAGGTGTAAACCACTTATGATAAAAAAGAAAACTTTTCTTCCACGCAAAAGGTCAGGGTAAATGTGGTTTCAAAACATAAAGTGGATTTAACAACTTTCTTATCTGCATCAGAATTAAAACTCAGTATGGTATTCCGAATATAGAATGGAGGACACAGCTACAACCTTTCTACATAGATGTAAGTCAGTACTCTTCCCCATTGCTAGAAACCAAAATTGGAAATCACCATTCCAAGTCTCCTTTAATAAAGCAGAAAAGATGCAATCATGTCATTTCCCAAACACTGACAACCAAAACCACATCTTCTGGCTCTAGGTGCTTATTAGCTACACAGATGCACTTCACATTTATAATGTTGATAAAGTATAGGAATAGTCTTCCACCTTTCAAATTCCATTAGGTCAGCCTGGCTTGGTATTATTATAAACAGTAGTAAAGAGCAACAGCAGTATCTCAGTTGGGACGCTCATGTTCTACCCACTTACAATCCTATTTTTCTCTGGATGAATCAATTTTCAAGTAAATCTATTTCACAACTCATTCATTCATTCATTCATTCATTTAACAATTAAGCATCAGCTAACCATCTTCAATAGAGGTAATGTGATACATTGGAAAGAGTCTTAGTCAAAACAGACTGGGTGTAAATCATGGCATTATGCTTGACTAGCTTAATGATCTTCCACAAAATATGGTGTCTGTGTGAGTAGCCACTTCCTGTCTCATAGAAAGGGATCTGGAGGAGTAATAATAGGTAATGTATCCAAAACATATGACACACCGCATGGCATAGCTGTGTTTTTGTTACCTTTCTCTTCCTTTGAGAGGCAGTGGGTAGAAAGATGAGTAAAATGTGTTTCTGTCATTTAAGAACCCCAAATATAGTGGGACATGTGGATGGCCACCAATAAACAACTTCCTAATACTATTCCAAGATGATTAGTGATAAAATTCAGGCATGAATTTAATACTGCTATTAAGGACCAAGTAACTATTGACAGTGATCTTAACTCCAAGAGCCTGGGCAAACTTGTAAGGTAAGCTGCTAGAATTGACCACAATAAAAACAAGAGAGTTTCAGAGACAAGGCAGTAGAAGTTATATAAGTCATGCTTAGACAAATCTACACCATAAAATCCCCTGATGTTGGGCATCCATCCTCTGCCCAAATCTTTGACTGTTTGAGGTGCTCAAAATAAAGTAAAACAAAATAATGAGTTGCCTAATGAATAAAAGGCAAACTCCTTGACGTGAAGAGCTCGAAGATACTGTGATTCTGCTCCAGCCTATTCCAGCAGGTTTGTGCTCTCCTCTCCCCAGCAGCAAGGCTCTAGTTAAACTGGAGTCTTGTTCTGAAGCAGAGCTTCATATCTTTCCCCTGGAGCACCCTTCCCCTGCTGGTGCCCCTTGTCTCCTTCCCTCAGGACTCCATCTGCCATAAAGCTTTCAACGGCCCACTGAGAAATACTTTTCCCCTTCTTGGAACATCCAAAGTATATTGTGCCTCTTTCATGGCAGTTCTTTTACAACTTGTCACATTACTTTCCAAGATAATCACTAGATCACAAGTTTCATCTTCTTCATTAGATTGCACACTCCTTGAAGTTTATTTTTTTTGCATAGTCATTCAATAGACACTGACTGAAGACACTTTAAACTTTTAGAATTATCTATTAATTAAATCAGCCATTTTAGCATACTTTATTAAACGTACCCATTTACTAAATATATATAGTCTCCAGCCTTAAAAAATTAGCATCAGGTCACTCATTCCTCAAGTAATTTTCTGGTTAACTGCTAAACCAGTTCCCACCAGATCTGCTACTTACCCAGCACACAGCTCTTCCACTGACATGTGGAGACCAGCCATGTAAACTGGATTTGGGCGTGAGAGCCCTCATTGTGTTTCTTCAGTGTCCTGAGAGAACATTTCTGCCAGTTACTAGGTGAAAGCCCAACTTCTAAACTCTGCCTTGATCTATTGTCGTCATTTTCCCGATGGCCTCCTCCAAGCCTTCAGCTAAGGAATCATGGGGAAGCATATGTTAAGGACACCATTTTTTGTATTATTACCATCCATTCCCCAGGTTTAACTCCTGCAGATATGAAAAACACCTCATAACAGGTGCGAGGGTTTCCATCATATTCATAACCAAAGTTCCTTCATACCAGTTCTAGTCAGAGCCACCTGTGCTCATGTGCCCCAAGTTATCACTTGCTCACCCTTTCTACAGCCCACAAGAAATAGCTAGACTACCAATGCCAATGCATTGGGATGTTCCTTCAGGGTCCAGGGTCCCCATCAGGTCCCCACTATCTGTGTTGAGAGTTTGCACTTCAAGTAACTTTTCTCTCAATTACTCAGCTCTTAAGCTATACTACTACATTTAAGATATATAATCTCCATCATATATATAAACATACACACATATAATGACCTTGTACAAGATAATTTGTAGTACTCACTTCCTATATAGATAGAAGATAGATTTATACACACACACACACATATATATGTAACACACAAATACACATATGTAAATACATTCTAATCAGATAACTTGCTCCTTTCTATGTGTCATACACAATAATCCATATGCATGAATAATATTTCTCTAGCACTCCAGCATCAAAGACAAAATCTGGCACAGGGCTGAAGTGTATCGGTCTGATGTGCTGAAATCCATTCCCTAAACTTGTCTCTACCACAACCAGTAAGTGCCTTATTGACACAGGACTAAAGCAAGACATGTCAGTGAGGATTATAGTATCTGACTATACCACAAAGATGGTAGAACTGGTTTCAAAACATTCTGTTTGTAACTCGAGGCCAAAACAAAGAGCTGTTGTTCTTTCACAGGATGACAGAAAGCTCTCCTGTTATTTCCAGTCATGTCACTTTACTGAAGGACTAGCATCAACTACTGTAAAAACTGTGTAATATAATTCATTCAATGATACCCACTACTACATGTGGAAAACTTTAGTATTTAGATGCATAAAATGGACAAACAGAAGGCACTATTTTCTATTCTATATGTTCAAAAACAAAAAGAAATGGCCTTCCCTTGTGACTATGGAAATACTCTGCATAGCCCCATGCAATTGTCAACATCTCCATCTTTCAGGTCCTTTGGGTACCTGGTGTCATTTTGGCTTTCAGTTATGTATTTAAAATGTGGCGTGATTTTTTTTCTTAAATAAAGACAGTAGATGAACTTAGTGTAAAAAGGAAAATTTATTGCCACATCTCTTTCAAGTGGTCCTCCTTCCCTGTTTGCATGTAGGGATTCCACTGTGCTGCTACCACATCATACCTTCCGTTTACTCATCCCAGTGCACTGATGCCACAATGCTGGCAAATTTCTTTATTCCTTTATCGCCTTACTGCCAGTGGGTTTCCTTGATGGTGAAGCTCTCTGCTGCCTAAATAGAAGAACTAAGGGCCAGCTATAAGCTCTGCTTGGTCCCTGATAATCAGAGTTTGGTTTGGAATTGCCCTTTGTAGGACTCATGTTCTTGAATCCTATTCTCAGAACTGGTGTGATGTGGAGACTTTCTGTGCAATGCAAAATTAATTGAAATTTGGCTTAAGGGGCAGCCCCGGTGGCGCAGCGGTTTAGCGCCGCCTGCAGCCCGGGGCGTGATCCTGGAGACCTGGGATCGAGTCCCACATTGGGCTTCTGCATGAAGCCTGCTTCTCCTTCCTCCTGTGTCTCTGCCTCTCTCTCTCTCTATGTCTATCATAAATAAATAAAAAAAAAAGAAAAATATGGCTTAAGTTTCTAGAACTTCAACTGTGACATGTAAGAAAGTACATTTTGCTGAAAAATGTTAATTCTAAGAAAAAGTCACATTATTTAAAATAATGTAAGAATTCTTGCCCTACAGTAGATGACATTGGATATGCCCTATCATTTGCATAATGATATATTCATTCATTGTATAATGTCTGAGTGTTCCTTTGAAAGAAATGTAAGGATTATTTAAAAAAAAAAAACCTACTTTTTTGAAACTGACTTCAATTATAGTAACCCAAAGTTTCTGTAGAAAAAACTAATAAAATGCAAAACAATGGTCAAAACCACATTGATTCTTTTTCTCCTAATTGTAGATAGTGTAAATATATATATATATACATGCATATATCACAGAAAGTCTAATAAGAAACACATGGTTCTATTACAATGATAATCGCATGTTGGTTTTTCCGAGTTTCTTTTTATCAATTATATTCTCTATTTTGCCACTTCCAAAAAAATCATTTCAGAAAATTTTAATTCTCCCAAAAAAGTTTTAAGAACTCTATTTTAAAACTGTAATTGCCTGAACTCATTATCCTGAAGGGTTTGGTTACAGCAGTTTTGAACCCTGGCTGCATAGCAGATGCACCTGGGGAGCTTTTAAAACTATTAAATAGCAAGCTACCTGAAACATAGTAGCCAATCAATACATGGAAATTTCTTTCTCTATTATCCCTCCCAGCCTATCTGCAATTCCATATTTCCCCAATCCCTACAGAGTATAATCTGACATCTTACTAGCACCTCACTCGGCATGCCCCAAATTTTTCTTCTGTCACCACATATTCTATCCTCATAACCCAGTAAGTGACTGAAGGTATTGATTTTACCTATGTGATATCAGTCCCCTCCTCACATACCCTCTTGCTCGCAGGATCGTTGTGAACCATCTCCCAATTTAAACACTCAGTTGCCTACTCTGGGGCCTTATTACCTTTCCATTGTGCAAGTGTCATCACATCTCTCCCAGTACCATCTGCTCAAGTTCACATTCCCTCGCTCCTCCAAGCCCTGCAACCATCAGGGATTCTCTCAGCTTTGTACCTTTCTCCCCATGTTGACCTTTCTGGTCAAATAAAACTCTTCCTGGAATAAGACAGAATGTTTGAAATAGGTGCCTTCCCTCATTCTTTTCACATTCCTATTTGTATGTCCACCTGCTCTTAATGCTCGTCTTTTCTCATCTCCTGCTCTCTCTACTGGCAGTGTCCAGCTCGATATCAAACTGTGGCCTTTGTCACATACATATATGTGGAATGGTTTAACAATTAGAGGGAGTGCTAAAGTAATCTGTGAAAAAAACAAATCATAAAGGATCATTTATTCCAGGGTGTGCCTTCTGTCTTTGGTTATGTCCACATTTGGGGATACCCTTCATAAAATACACCACTCCCAAATATACAGTGGGTAGCTACTATAGTGTTCTTTAGATACTGTTAGAAATACCATCATCTTCACAAATTAATATATCTCTTCCATAGGCATTCATTGAGTAACAGCAAAATAAATCTCAAAAATGAAACCCAGAAATCTCTAAACACCTAGGGCCCAAACAACTTAAAAATTATCATTGTACATCAAACTAAAATCACATCTTAATGAAAAAGTGGCATAAAGTTTGGTATGCTGTGTGGAGTAGAAATGCATCGAGGAGTCGGGACTTTCTAGACAGAACCCATGTTTTTGTATTTCATTACAGCTAAAAATATTGAATTTAGACAGAATCTAGGAGGAAATGACAACGTATGAGAAGCCGACCTATTTAACTTGAGATCAGCTGACCTTTGGAGTATGGACATGGCTCTCTTGTACAAAGCTGAAAAACTGCTACAACTGTGTTGGATTTCAACAGCACTTTCCTCAGCACGAAGGACCTTTACAGGAGATAAAGCACTGATTGTTCTCATCTCTTTCTTCTGCTAGAGAGAAGGCCCATCACTGTCGTGTGCATGCCTGGCAACATGGGTGTGACTTACTGATAAAAAGCACAGGACGGTGATTTTAAAACAGGGCTCGTGCTGCCAGTCAAACTGGAGCGACAGGATATCCTGTCCAAGTGATTACTGTCTGGGCTGTAGTGTGGCGAGCTGCCAGGTCAATTACAGCGGGCCGGGTCGGAAATATGAAGACAGATAGGCTTCATTCTAAACAGGAGCATCAGTAAAATAGAAACCTGGAGACATATTAATGCAATGGTCAATTATTTAAAACTGTGGCTTTGGCCAGAGCTACAAAATGTATTTTATATTGAGCCTTTCTAGAATTTTTTTATTAATAAGAATAGGCATATAGGAAATTTTAAAAATAACACTTGTATCTGTATTTGTGGAGGAAAACATTTCTCACAGGAAAATTAGGGCTCTGTAATTCTCATCTAGAAACTTAAACACACGGGTAAGTTAATATTCAAGAGAACTGGCCAATGATATTTCATAATTGTTCATGTCACTGATACGTCAATTTTCCTTCCATTTTTCCCTACCAAGATGGATTTCAGTTCTAAATTCTCCCAAGCAAATCTCTCCTCTCGATTGCACCTACCGCTTTTTTGTCTAAAGGAAAAAATACTAAGAGATCGGCAGCATCAATTTGAGGATTCATATCACAGAATACCTATAAACAGGAAAATATTTCCTTTGTTTCAGACTCAGGCTCCAGGAGTCTCAGGGAATCACATTAAACATCAGACTTGCCAGGAAAAAAAAAAAAAATGCAGACTGTTTGAATCACAGCTTAATTGCTTGTGAACTAGATTCTTATATTCCTCTAATAACAGAGGAAAACCCCTGTCAACATCTATGTGAAGAAAATACCAGGCTGCTGACACTGAATTTTGCAGCTACACTATTTTTAATGGTGATTAGTAAGCTCTCAAACTGTGGAAGATTATAAAGAACACAAAAAAAGATGTAAATTAAAACAAAAATATAAGATGTACTATCATAATTTCCTACCAACCTAGAGATGTTTCTAAAAAAAATATATTTGTGTAGAATTTATATACATTCTAGGACACAATGTTCATTAAAACCTCAGTAATACAGGTAGGCAGTATTCAATGCTGGAAAAGGTACCAAGAACTGAAACAATATAAATCAAATCCAGCTTCCCCAAACTAATATTATAATATTATTAACTGATACTTAACTAATTACAGAAATGAAAATAAACACAATATTTTATCTATCTCTGTGTATTATTTATATTGGTAAGAAGGTGCATAAAAATCTCTAATGACACAAGTCAACTAACTAGTGACTTAATCACTTCTAAACTACATAATAAAAGAACCTATAAAATTTAAAATGAGAGAAAAGATCCTAGAGATTCTGGACATATCTGTGCATGTATCTGTCACATACCAGTAGAAGTATGTCTGAAGCAATCTCTAAAGTTGCTGATATCTACGTGCCTAAATTTTTCACTATCTTTAATCTATCGTAATAACTATAAATTACCAAGTGAGAAGTCTAGGATCAGAATAGAAGTCTTCAGAGGCCTTTGAAACCAATCTTCCAACCACCCCGGCATGATGGAGGGTTCTCTTTCATGCTACTCCAGTCATTCTTTCAAATATCAAACAACTTAGCTCTTTGGTACAACAATGCACAAAAGAGCAGAAACTCTCACCCTCATGTAGAAAGACAGACACAAGCTAAATAAATCACACAGGCAGAAAACATGGGTCGTTGGGAGGGAAGTGCAGCAATTTAACATAGGGTGATCAGGGGTGGCCTCAGCAGGAAGGTGAAATTTTAAGAGGTGAGGGCGTGAGCCATGCAGATAATTATGGGAAGAGCAGTCCAGAAGAGGGAAGGGCAAGTGCAAAGGCACAGAGCTGGAAGAGCACCAGTTTAGTTTGAGGACCAGTGGGGCTGGGAGGGAGGGAGCTGTAGGGAGGCTTTCAAGGACTAGGCTTCAGATCCCAGTCTGCAGGAGATGGGGAGGCTCTGGGGGGCTCCGAAGGTTGGAATATAAAAACATCTCCTAGGATGACTGTTAAATGCAATTCCCAGGCTTCCCCTACCGAGGGGACAGCTTCTAGTTTGGTGGGTTTCAGGCCCAGGAATTGACATTGTTTTAGTTCTCAGGCAATGCAGCTGAGTTTGGCCTAAAGACAACTCTGAGAAATACCGTTTGGAATCCCTAACGGTTTCTTCAGTCAGCTAGCCACTACACAAAGCAGCCATCGTGGGGGCACCTGTTTGTCTTACACAGGTGGGACAGAAAAGGAAGAAAG
Organism: Canis aureus; assembly: GCF_053574225.1. NCBI lineage: Eukaryota > Metazoa > Chordata > Mammalia > Carnivora > Canidae > Canis > Canis aureus. The sequence goes on from NC_135611.1 coordinate 51,543,656, forward strand.
AAAATCCTAAACATGAGTGTTGGAAACAGAACTGCCCGCTTCTCACTTAGTGAGAATGAAGTCCCCATAGCTGCTGAGATGGGCTGGCACCTGGGGGCTGGTTAGTGACAGGCAAACCAGTGAATTATATGAGTACTGACAGTCCTATGACTATTCTGGTGGTTGATTTAACTAACAATTCCTGTGCCCTTGGGGCTTGCTAGCACAGAAGGTTGGTGTGTTTTGTGAGTTTGTAAACTGAGGGCCATGTCAGACACCCACTGTTCAAGTTATGTCATGTGACAGCTACCCACATGCCCAGGTTGCAAGAGGCTACAGACACCCAGTGACAGGTACGACAGGTGCAAGCATCAGTCCAATGATGGGAAATATTTCCAGTTCAGAAACTTCTTTTAGTGATTCCACTTAGTACTTCGTCAATGTTGCTTGCTGTCCGTGTGTGTGTGTGTGTGTACATGAGATACTGCAGAAACCCCAAAACCATTGATAATAGGTGCTTCCTCTGTACATAATCTTATTTAATCCCCAAAAGAGCCCTGGGAGGTAAATACCATGCAGGTGAACTGAAGCCCAGAGAAGTTAAGTCACTTGCCCAAGGGTCACAAGGCTTATAATAGGCAGAATGAGATATTTAACCTGTGCTCATGTCTTAACCACCTAAATAAATGACTACCTAAATCTATCTTTAAAAAATGCTTGATGCAAATGTTTACTATGTGGCATTTCAATATGAGAATTTATATTGATATGTTGGTTCATTCTCAGAGACCACACAATTGAGGAATATGAGCTTTGGAGTAAAGTAGATCTAAGATGGACTCCGTATTTGACACCCACCACTTAATATGCCTGAGTCTCAGCATCTTCATTCATAACAAGAGGAGTATACACCTCTCAAATCTCAGTGAGAAGAATGTGAGATGCACGGTGTTTAGTACAGATCTTCCTTCCCCACTGACTTGGAAGTAAACCTATCTGTGCACAGAGCACTTCCATAAACTCCTTGACAGAGGGTCACCGAAGCCGAGCTTCAACATGTCTTGCAGTGGGCCAGGTCCCCTCATTTGGGCACAGACATATTAGTGATTCAGAGCGTTTCCTCCTACTGCCCTGACCACCATCTGCACCAGGACTGCTCCTTGGGGCAACAGTGACTCAACTAACAACTCTTTCCAGGTGACGGTACCACAAATCATGGAAGACAATCACGACCCTGGTCTTTGCTCCTCTGAATTAAGTAGGTCCACCACATTCAGAAGTCTTTCCCATGATTTCCCAAACAACACAGTATCCCAATTGGCTTCTACTAGAAGAACTAGTATTTTCTGTGTCCTTTAAAATGCAAAGCCCAGGGGCACCTGGGTGGCTGAGTCTGACTCTTGATTTCGCCTCAGGTCATATCAGGGTCGTGAGATTGAGCCCTGTGTCAGACTCTGTGCTCAGCATGGCAGTCTGCTCAAGACTTTCTTTTCTTTTCTTTTCTTTTCTTTTTTCTTTTCTTTTCTTTCTCTTTCTCAAATAAAAAAAATTAAAAAAATAATAAAATGCAAAGCCCAAGAACAAAAGATTAGACTGATATATTAGGCAAGGAGCACAATGGAACTGCTGTCTGGATGGTCAAAAAAGCAAACTTTTATCATTCAAATCTTCTTGAGGCACCTTGGCACCTTTGCCCAGTGTAGTCACAGCAGCAGAAAGCACCTCGTCCTTCCAGTTCCTGCTCAGATCTCTCTTTCCCCTGCCGCCAGTCCAATCCCAAACCCAGGAAAACTGTTCTTGTAGGTTTCTTCCCTCCCCAGTCAGGTTGGCAAAACAGCCCTCTTCAGTAGGCAGAGGAAGAGAGAATAATATAATTTGGGACCTTGTCATACTTCCATTGACCCAGCAAAGACTATAACTACGCCAGCTACTTCACACTGTTGGCTGAACCGAGCCTGAGGTCAATCTCAAGTGGGAGAACTTCTACCACATTCTCTTTTATCCAGGTGCTCATCCTTCAGCCTGTGGTCGCACAATATCACGTTCTTAAGAGCTATATTCAAACCTTTAAATTTATCCCCAATAAGTTCAACTCCAGTTTCGCCTTATTGTTTCAGTTTGAAGCAATCACTCGATTTTTTATTTGGTTTCTCTTGTCTTAGTTCTCCTTTCTCCAGATCTGTACCATCTGCAAACGTGGCATGACTTCTGGGTCTTTATATGGGTCCTGGGCAAACATGTTGAGTAGTCATTTGTCCAAGGAAGGAAAATGTGTTACATTTACAAATGCACAGTGCTTATGAAATAGGCAGCACATGACTACTACATAGCCATGGAGGTATAGAAGAGGCTCATAAAAGAACACAACCCAAATGACAAGCAGAGATGCCAGTTAATGTCACAGCACTGAGCATAATCAGCTCCAGAACTCCTACACAGACAAAACTGATGCAGAAGCATGTCCTTTAGGAGCTTAACGACGCTAATAGCATAGAATTAAAGAGGGATTCTAAGCTATTAGAAAGGGGCAGCAGGGAGAGGGTGTATTTTTTGTGATTTAACTGACAATAAAAGTTATCTTAATTATACGCTATAGAGGAATAGAGAAGCTTTGTTTGAATCACACGTTTTTAGTGACAACAGAAGCACAGCTGTAGGTATTAAAATTTCATTCATCTCAGTGTCATTTGTTTTCCTTGTCCGATAAGTAGTGATCTTATATTTTTCTTCAGTGTCTTTTCACTTTTAATGTATTCACAAAGTATTTTCTCCTGTGCTAGCTCAAATTCATTTTAAAATCTGAATTATCCCGACGTTTCAATGCCAGCTCAAGTTATCTAGAAAAAATATTGGTCTTGGTTTCTATGGACTGCCAACATCAGAGTTTGCTTCCTTCCCCTAAAAAGGCAAACCAAAGGGACTGAAATTTTAAGGGGCTAAGGTAAGTTGTTTTCTAAAGTAGCGATGGTTTTTGTCCATTTGCCCTTTGGCTACTTGGATTTCAAGTGTGTTGATGTAGGAAACATGTTAAACTTTTTCTTACATACAAGGAAAACATTAATTTCAGGTTATAATTACATTGATGCCATTCTAATACAGATAATTTTTTTAAAAAACTTATATAATCACATTACTTGAATGTAAAGGGAAGGCAATTGATGTCACATGACCCTGAAATAATTACCGTTGAATTAACTACAGATTATGTCACTTTGTTCTTTTCAACCTTTTAATAAACATCTTTGATAAGTATAACCTACAGATTAAAAATTAATAGAGAAAAGGAGTCTAAAATTTTCTCCCCAGAATTGATAATGAGAACAACAGATGTGGGCAGATAATAAGCACATGAATATAGTGCTTGCAGACTGAGGAATTTAGGAGATACAGCAGATGAGTTAGTTTCAGGGTCATTATCAGAAGTTAAGAATTTAAACAGAATTTAAAGTCACTAGATTGTCCATTCATCAGTATAAATATCTTCTACAACATACAAATAATTGTGTTTTTTCTTCTGTTATCTTAATTAATAAAAAAAAAACTTTGAAAAGTTAAATCTAAGCCAACTGTAATTTCCATGTAAAAGTATATACAACTTTGATTCTGTAATTAGGCAAAGGAAATTTAGCCATTTAAAAACACCCCTTTTCTGGGACTCCTGGGTGGCTCAGTGGCTGAGGATCTGCCTTCGGCTCAGGGCATGATCCCAGGGTCTTGGGATCCAGTCCCATATCAGGCTTGCCATGGGGAGCCTGCTTCTTCCTCTGCCTATGTCTCTGTCTCTCTCATGAATAAGGAAATTTTTAAAAAATAAATAAAAATACCTCTTTTCTTATATAAATTTGATGTCTTCATTCATTAAACAGGAGCAAAACATGTGCCTCACTGAAATATATTGAATACAAATGTTGGATAAAAACAAAACCCAAATAACCAAGACACTGATTAGGAAAACATCACTTTTCCCTCGGTCCTTTTTTCCTCATATGCCTCTGTTTGCATTATTCATAGGTTTATCAGAGTTTTATTTCATCGGGTTAATGATAAAACATTTTCTATTTGTTTCTACCAAGGGGCCTGGTATGCCATTACTGCTCAGTGCTGAGTGTCTCAACATGACAAATGCCAAACATATACCAATCAAAACATTCAACTGATAGCATATGCTCAATTTCCCAGATGCTAGAGTTCAATAAGGAACTTTTTGGTTTAATGAGTCTTCCTCTATTATGTTTCTCTACACATCATTATAGAATTGTTCCCATCTTCTTCAAAGAACTAGCACAAACCAGAAGAGCAAAACAAAGTACAACAAACTATGAATCCCACCCCCCCAAGTTTATAACCTGTAGGTCACATAACAAAATTACTTATGACACAGAATTTACCGAGAACACTGCTGGGTTTACTATTGTGGCCAAATTTCATGAGAGATGAAAATAATATATTATATATCCATATAGTTCTTTATACCATTCATTTCAAAGGACTTTCAGGACAATTACCTAATCAGACATTTACAAAAACTTTCTGACTGAAGTAGGCAGGATTTTTTTTCCATTTAAAGGAAGGGATAAATGAAGCCCAGAGAAATGAAGTGGCATCTTCAAATTCAGTTTGTTATTAAAAGGATCAAGAGGGACGCCTGGGTGGCTCAGTTGGTGGAGCACCTGACTCTAGAATTAGGCTGAGGTCATGATCTCGGCATGCTGGGATGGAGTCCTGCATCAGGCTCCCTATTTGGTGGGGAGCCTGCTTCTCCCTCTCCCTCTGCAACTCCCCCTGCTTGTGCTTGCTCATTCTCTTTCTCTCTGTCTAATAAATAAATACATAACATCTTTTTAAAAATTAAAAAAAAAATATTACGATAAAATAAACGGACCAAGACCAGAACTAGCCTTTATTTAACCCCATCCCCAGGAATCTCTGACCATTCCTTGTTGGGCTTGCCTCCAAGAACACAAAATTGACAAGCAGTGATGAACTGAAATGTCACCACCACCCCCCTCCTATGACCAAAAGGCAGCCCTACTAACTCTCTGACTGAACTTTTAACAGTCAAAACAATATGAATGCATATTTTAGATCTCTGCCTATGTTTCCTGAAAGGAAATCAGGCTTCAACATCAAACACAAAGATCAACCTTAAATCTAAACCTGAGAACATGAATCTCCCAGTTAAGTGTATAATCCCATTTCTACCTCTATAAACCACTAACATCTAAATAATGCTTTGTTTCTTTTGCAAATACATGTTAGATGGATTCTAATACAATCTGTGGGGATGAGTCATTACAATGGTGGATTTCTTCTGGAAGGGTGGCTATCCTTCCTATTTAAGTAAAAGATATCTTCACTTGAAAGCTATTTGAGCTTTAGTGTTAATGAACTCAGGTGCAATTTTCTATATGAACAAGGCTAATAATAATTCTATTTCATAAAGACCAAGAGCTCATCTATGGGTTATTTCATGTGGCAATCATTTCAAGTTAAAAATCTGACATTTTAAAAATGGCATTTGGTAAATAGCTCTCAGGTGCATTTTATGAGCCCTCTCACTTGCTCTGCCTTCTTGCTGACTAGGAAAGGTAAATGATATTCCTTGACAAGAGGTGGGTGAGTTTTTGTCCTTTGAAATAAAGAGATTATCTATCAAAATCTCTTCCCCATATGAGGTTTTAATTAAGTGTGTTGTGAGAAATAGATAAAAGATTGACTATTGTTGATTGGTTATTTCTCAGGTATTATAAAAACTCATGTCGGGGCACCTGAGTCGCTCAGTTGGTTAAGTGTCCAACTCTTGGTTTCGGTTCAGGTCATGATCTCAGGGTTGTGAGATGGAGCCCCACACCACTGGGCTCTGTATTCAGCATAAAGTCTACTTGTCCTTCTCTCTCTCTCTCTCTCTCTTTCTCAGACACCCCCCTGCCACTCGCACATGCTTGTGCTCGTGCTCTCTCAAATAAATAAATAGAATCTTTAACAAAATCATGTCAATAACACTCTCAAGATGTTATCTCTGGATGAACTGATATGCTCTTATAATTAGATATTCATTTATTTAACTTTTAATACCAACAGTTTCTATAGACTTGCAAAAATCAATAAAACTTAAGTCTTGCCATTGAAAAGGCAGCCACCTAGCTGGGAACATAGAACTAATAATAAAAAATGTGATAACTCCTTCATTAAGTATTAACATAAAATCAAAAGATAAAGGAGCACAGAATATGAGACTAAATGTGCCTTGCCCTTTGTCTGATGTCCCACAGAAGTGGAAAAGTTTCAGTTGATTGTGTCCAATAACATCTTCATAAATAGAAAATAAAAATTAATGTGCAGGGAGATTAAGGTTATACAAATAATCAAGATACTACAAAGGATATAATCAGAGGTATAATAATGTAGACGAAATAGTTAAAATTCAAAAGATTAAACTATTATCCCTGTAAGTTCAGCCTCTAATAAATACAAAGAAGCTTGACTTAGGTTAGCTTCCCTAGAAACAGACCCTAAGTGAAAGTGATTATTAGAAAATATCTTCCTAAGGGAGACATAACTAGGGAGCTAGCGAGTGAGACAGGGAAGGGAAGTAAGCCCAAAAACAGTGTGTCATCAGGCAAACTCCTGTGGAGGGGAAATTTGGCTTGTTCCCAAGGAAAAATTTGGAGACACCTCTCAAAATTGTCCTGACCTAAAGAGGAGTAGAGAATGAGGAATAGGAGGTAGAAGAAGGTAAATATCTCTGCCCTTTTCATTGGTTAAAGACTTTATATTGGTTAAAGACTGCCTTAGGATCATGTAAATTTCCAGGCTCACTTCAGGGGTTATACCTCTACACGGTGAAATTTCTGAGCAACATAATCTCATCTGCTCCAGGGTTCATGCCAGGAAAGTTACTTGTAGAGTGCATTTCATTAGTATCGAAGTATACATTAAATCTTAAACAGAAGGCTTCAAGTCTCTGGTGGATAGTGCAAGAACATAAGGCCATATTCAAGTTCTTGAAAAGATGCATAAGAAGTGGGTTTCAGGAGTTTTCTGGAGACCAGAAACACTTTCCTGTGTATAATGTTGTGAGAGTGCCATGCCAGGCAGCCAGACAGAATGGCATGTAATGATGGAGTTGACTTCAGACCTCAGACACAAGGAGAAGAAGCCTTGGGTAGACTAGTCTCAACTCATACATCGCTCATGCTTGCTTGGCAAATCTCTAGAACTAAAACTGAGAGGATATCATATGGAAATACTCATAATAACAAATTCTCCTATGTATGTAATTTCAAGACTCTTTTAACCATTTCCCTTAATGATCTAATGATCTTGTAATAGCATTAGTAAGTGTTCTCCTCTTCAGAAACTGAACACATACAGATGATATTCTATTCAGATTCAGGTCTTCCTGGTGAAATAGTCCAAGTAGAAAATTTGATACAGAATATGCACATGGGCATACAAATTGCAAAACTATGTACTAATTCTCCTAGCTATAAACATCACTGGTCAGACCAATGTCTGAAAACTATACCCAATATCCAGCCTATAACACACTAAATGGAATTTAAGGAAGTTCACTAAAGAACTTATTAAACTCAACACCAAAGAAACAAACAATCCAATCATGAAATGGGCAAAAGACATGAACAGAAATCTCACAGAGGAAGACATAGACATGGCCAACATGCATATGAGAAAATGCTCTGCATCACTTGCCATCAGGGAAATACAAATCAAAACCACAATGAGATACCACCTCACACCAGTGAGAATGGGGCAAATTAACAAGGCAGGAAACAACAAATGTTGGAGAGGATGCGGAGAAAAGGGAACCCTCTTACACTGTTGGTGGGAATGTGAACTGGTGCAGCCACTCTGGAAAACTGTGTGGAGGTTCCTCAAACAGTTAAAAATAGACCTGCCCTACGACCCAGCAATTGCACTGCTGGGGATTTACCCCAAAGATACAGATGCAATGAAACGCCAGGACACCCGCACCCCGATGTTTATAGCAGCAATGGCCACGATAGCCAAACTGTGGAAGGAGCCTCGGTTTCCAACGAAAGATGAATGGATAAAGAAGATGTGGTTTATGTATACAATGGAATATTACTCAGATATTAGAAATCACAAATACCCACCATTTGCTTCAACATGGATGGAACTGGAGGGTATTATGCTGAGTGAAGTAAGTCAGTCGGTGAAGGACAAACATTATATGTTCTCATTCATTTGGGGAATATAAATAATAGTGAAAGGGAATATAAGGGAAGGGAGAAGAAATGTGTGGGAAATATCAAAGAGGGAGACAGAAGGTAAAGACTGCTAACTCTGGGAAACGAACTAGGGGTGGTGGAAGGGGAGAAGGGCGGGGGGTGGGAGTGAATGGGTGATGGGCACTGGGGGTTATTCTGTATGTTAGTGAATTGAACACCAATAAAAAATAAATTTAAAAAAAAGGAAGTTCACTAAAGCTTGTGAAACTTATAAGAACTACAAAAAAATCATGAACAATATGAATAGTGGTTTCTCTAAATGTACAGTTATTCAGAGATTATTTTTCTTAGGAAAAAAAGGTTATCAATCCTCATGATCATAAAAAAAATAAATCCTCAATGCAGAAAATTGGGCAAGTAATTCTAGGTGCTTTTCCCTTTTTTCTTTTGTATATAAATGTTTTTAATGAAGTACAACCTATACAGAAAGGTACACAACTTATAAGTCTGCGCCTCCATAAGAACTACCCAGAAGATGACTCTGCTTTTGCTGAGGGCACAGCAAACTCATAGAAAAGCCCTTGAGTGGTCATTGTAACACATATTTGTGAACTACTTAAGGAAATGAACCATTGCCTTTATTTTTCACAGTCCTTGTATATTCATTTGTTGGAAGATTGGGAGATGAAGTTATTTATTCACTTAACAATTATTAATTAAATGCTTAATATGTGTTGGCAGCAGTTGTGTGGTGATGGAATTTGAGGTGTAATGAAAGACAGATAATGCTGAAGCAAATGTACTAATTAGTAATTATAAAAAATGAACTGCCATGAAGGAAATATGCTATGGTCAAAAATATCAGGGTATGCAGGGCACCTGGGCAGCTCAATCAGTTAGGCACTGGACTCTATTTCGGCCCAGGTCATGATTTCAGGGTTGTGAGATTGAGCCCCATATCAGGCACTGTGCTCATCAGGGAATCTGCTTGAGATTCTCTGTCCCTCTGTACTTCTCTCTCCACTCTCTCACACACACTCTCTTTCTAAACTAAATTTTAAAATATCTAAAAAGAAAGAATATAAGGGAAAGAATGAATGTTTATAGAAGTAAACAACAGATGAGCTGTAGATGGAAATTTGAGTAAAAAGAACCAGCTATGGGAAGAGAGTAAAAAGAACATTCTAAACAAAGGGAACCTCATGAACAAACTATAAGAGTTCCCCCTTGTCCACAGGGAACATATTCCAAGACCCCCCATGGATTCCTGAAATCAGATTATACTAAACCCTCTATATACTGTTACTTCCTATATGTTCATATCTATGATAAAGCTTAATTTACAAATTAGACACAGTAAGAGGTGAACAAAAATAACTATTAATAAAATAGAACAATTATAACAACTGTAATAAAAGTCACGTGAATGCGGTCTTTGTTTCTTACAATGTCTTATTGTACTGTGCTCATTCTTCTTGCAGTGATGTCCGAGGATAAAATGCCTGTGTGATAAGGTGAAGTGAGAGGAATGATGCTGGTTTTGAGACAGAGCATCAGGCTACTGTTGGGCTTCTGACACTACAACAGAAGGAGGGTCATTCACTACCAGACCACAGTTGACCACAGGTAACTGAAATCACAGGAGGTGAAACTGCTGACTATCCTACCCACACACTGAGAACCAGATGACTAGACTGTATTGAGTACAGGCAATAGCTGGAGAACCAGAAGAGAAGCCAGTCCATGCACAGCCATGCAGCTCAAGAGGAACAATTTAAGTCACTTAAGTGTACTGTAAAGGTAATGAAGGGTTTTTAGCAGGGAAATAAAGAGATCCAATTTGTATTTTAATAAGATGACCCTGAGCACTATATTAGTGGATGGCAAGACAGAAAGCAAGGTACCAGTAAATGGGTTATCACAGTAATAAAGGAACACAAGATATACTCTGATGGTAAATCAACCATTTTGTGAATGGATTGATGTGGGGGTGTTGGAAGGGGGCAGAAAAAAATTAAAAAAAAATCAATCAGTTTTTTTTATTTCAGCCATCAGAATAAGGTGTCATATGCTGAGGTAAAGAAGATTTGTGGAGAAATAGGTTTCCATGGGAAAAAGCAAGAGTTTAGTTTTGTACATATTAAGTTTGAGATGTTTGAGAAACATCCACATGGAGTTGTCAAGTAAGTAATTTGGATAAATGAGAAAGAAGCACTGAGGGGAGATCAGGCTAGAGATATAAATTTGGGAGTTATTAGCATATAGATGGTTTTTAAAGCCATGGGAATGTAACAACAGAAAGAGAAGATAAAGAGAACTCGGTGCCAAGCTATGAGGAACTTCAATATTTAGAAAGTGATCAGATTCAAGTCAGAAACAGCAGCTAAGCAAAAAAAAAAAAAAGGCCAGGTAAGTAGGAGGATATCCAGGTTCTCAGACAAAAAGGACAATGTTTCCACAAGAAGGAGATGATCAGCTGTGTCAATGTTGGTACATGGTGAAGAAAGATGAGAAGATAAAAACACTGAATACACATGGCAACATCTAAAGTTTCTGTGACCTCACCAAGTGTCTCAGGGGAGTAACTGGGAAGACAGAAATGGGGCAAGAGGTGGAGAAATAACTGGGGGCCAGGTAAGATTTTTTAAAGTAGATGCTATTCAATATGATTGTGTTCAGAAAAAAAAAAAAGAGAAAGGTTCGTGATTCTATGGAGAAGTGACTAGAGAAGCAATTTCTTTGATAAAGCCTAGACGTGGGGGGTCAGACAAGTGTAGTGTCTTGGCATCTGACAGCAGGAAAGATGATATGTTTCTAAAGAAACAGGTAGGATGAAGGAAGCAGTTCTCTGTGTCATCTTCTTAAATCTTAATAAAGCATTTAGGCAAAGTCATTAGCCAACAGGAAAGAGGCAGCAGAGGAACAGAAGGAGTATCAGGGCCAAGAACCACCGCCACAGTATAAAATGGTGCTTACACAAAGTGGAAACCCACGCTTTCTCTGAAATCCTGGTAATATTAATAAGAATTGAGGAACTATCTACTGACTGTGATGTTAAAGTGTCTTCTGTTTACCCAAACACTATTTACTACAAAACAACAAATCCTTAAATCTTCATGAGAAAAAAATCAGAAAAGATGGATTATCAAAGTCATCTGAAGTTACAAATTTGCTCAGAACGTGCAACAAAAAGAATGGAAAGAACAGGCGAAGGAAAGTGAATAAAAAGGCTCTGGGGGATCCCTGGGTGGTGCAGTGGTTTGGCGCCTGCCTTTGGCCCAGGGCGCGATCCTGGAGACCCGGGATCGAGTCCCACGTCGGGCTCCCGGTGCATGGAGCCTGCTTCTCCCTCTGCCTGTGTCTCTGCCTCTCTCTCTCTCTGACTATCATAAATAAATTAAAAAAAAAAAAAAAAAAAAAGGCTCTGGAAGGGCACCCGGGTAGCGCAGTCCATTGAGCATCTGTCTCTTGATTTTGGCTCAGGTTATGATCTTGGGGTCACGGGATCCAGCACCACACCAGGCTCTGCACTGGGCAGATTCTCTCTCCTTCTCCTTCTGATCCTTCTGCTAGTTTCACTTGCTCTCTCTCATATTTGTGCTCTCTCTCTCAATCAAATAAATAGATCTTAAAAAGAAAAAAGGACTCTAAAATCTGGGCTGGATAAAGCAGGAGAAAGGAACGCTGGAGGGGAGAGAGAGAGGGAGGAGTCACATGAGGCTCAGGGAGGTTAGAATATCTGTCTTTGTGACAATCAATGGAGCAACATCTCTGCGAGCAAAGAGCTGTTGACAGAGACGGGAATGTCTGAGTTTGTAATTTGGAGAAGAAGATAAGTTTCTCCTGATGACAAAAATCTAATCTAACACCCTGAGAGTGTGTGTTTAAAATAGAGAAGAAAAGCTCATTGGAGGTGAGCAGATCAAAGAACTAAGACTGAAGATACAGTGTAGATCATTCAGTAAGTGATGACTTCCCAAAAATCTGACAGAAGTTGGATTGGGGAACACGGCAGAAGGGATAAACTCTTCCATGGCTGGGCGATACAAGTTGAGAGAGGAGCAGGAGGGTTGAGAGAGGACAGTAGCAATGTGATGGAGAGCCTGGTGGATCCAAATGACCTGAAGCCCAGGAGTTTTTACAAAGAAGGAAGTACTACTCTGGTTGGTACTGTGGACAAAGCACATCTTGACCTTCTACCTCAGCATGAAGCAGGCATGTGTGAGATTATTCAGCCTCACCTCAGGAAGGCTTCAAGAAAAATAAAAAGCCCTCAGGAAGGCAAATGAAGGTGTCATTATTCTAAAATGTGACTGAGAATTCAACAACAGTTTGCTGATCATAGAAAAAGAATTCCAAGAGCAGAATGGAGAAATTATCAAGGGGAAAGGTAGAACAGAATTATCTGGGGATTGCATAGAAAGGAGGATTTCTCAGCTACCCCTATATCCAACTCAAAAACTCACTTTTATCCAACTCAAAGATAATTTATTTGACTCCTTTTATATGCAAGGGGCCATGCTTTTAACAGGCTTGTTGGCCATAAGAAATAAAGAACCAAGCGGGAAAGGCACATAGGCTAGTGTCCTCCTCAGTATGTGGTACCAGTGTATCCATGTGCAAAATGATTTGCAAAAGTCAATAATTGCTACAGATATTTATGTAAGAAGGAATTTAAAATGGCCTCTAGAGTTATATAAAATAGATTTTGTAAATCAATTCTGGTGGTACTATTTTGAAGTACATCAAATAAAATTAATTCACTTCCATATCCAACAATAAACTATTCTTTAAAGCAAAACTATAGTGGAATGCCAAATTAAAAAAAAAATCCCAGTTTTTCAAGTAATTTTATTCATGAATTCCTTCCTTAATGGAAATAAGACAGAAATTTACACTAATTAACTAGCTAATGAAAAACTGTAAGACATTATCCAATTATAGGCTTTCTTTTCTACTAGCTTTTCACCAGTAACAGGTGTCAAGTACATTTGATAAAGCCACTGTTGCTGAGATAGCTCTCTTTTGGTTTTCCAAATATACTCATGATACAGCATCTTTCCATGAAGGATGTGTCACACAATTATTTGAAAATACAAGTAAATAAAAATTGCTGCAGTTTTCTTTATAAACATTATTACATTGAAATTTCATAGTTACAGTCAGTTTCCTAAAGCTGAATTCAAAACTAAAACTAAATTAACAAGAAGCTAAAGTTTTTTTTTTAGGAAAGTCAAAACAATTATTAGTCTGGGCTTTTATGCCAAAGGTTTTTCAGTTATGAAAAGGGCGGGTTTCTTTTTTTTTTAAACTTTTAATGTTAGCATATAAATACAGTTAACAGAGGTAATAAAATGTGTATCCTGTTAAACCAGTAAATTTGTGGTCATTTGCTTCACAGCAATAGGTAAGAAATACATGTTAAAACCTGGAAAAAAGGCTCAGGGCCACTGCACACTAGGTTACATATTTACAATTAAAGCCCTCCTGTGAAATGTCTCAGAAATCAAGTTGAAAGCAATTTGATCAGAGGCAACTGGCGGCAGGTGGAGAAAAGGAAGCAATATCCACTCAAATTTCCTGTATATGTTTTTGAGTTTGGCACAGGCCTTTTTTTCTTTTCTGTAGCATATCACATTGAAAGTATAACTTGAAACAAGGAAAAGGCATGATCATTGCCTGGAATTCTGGGTGTGAGGCACACTGGGGACTAGAGTGAGCCCTGTGAGGGGCCACGCAGCCAGTGCGTGAGTCATTCTCTGCCACCACCATCCTGGGGTAGAACACAAGGAAAGGAACATCAGAGGAATAAACAAAGTAGATCTGAAGAGATAAAGTAAGTAAGAAGGGACCACATGTAAACAAGTGATGTCTAGGCAACATTATTCTGAAAGGCGGTCGTCTTTGCATTGTGAGTGTAATATGTGTATCACTGCCCATACTTGAGAATACCCTTGACAGTGCCTGGCAGCAGTCAGAACAACAAAAAAATCGAATAATTCCTTTTGCCCAATGTGAAAATCTCCGATAAGGCTCTAGTTGGAGAAGATTCTGCAGACCTCTAAAACTAATCAAATGCTGTGACTGCCACACCCGATCCCCTGTGTTCTGACTGGACCGGATGCTACATGTGATACACCATCTTGCACTCATCACATGCAGCAGGTGAACAAATGCACCAAAGTCAGAAGCTCCCACCCTCTCTATGGCCACAGCCATGCTGAGCAAGCCACGTCCCCAGTAGGAAAGCCCAAACCCAGCCAGGCCACCCAGCCAGGGACAAGCACTGGGCTCCATGCCTCCGCCAGCTTTCCAGGTGTAACTCCTGACTTTAAACCACCCTAAGTGATGTGCTGTTAATTGACAGCACGTCTTCTGACTCCTCAAAAAGCTGCCATACCACAAGCTTTGCCAAATGTTCTCTTGTTACGAGAATTTCATCTCAGGAGGTAATTTGGAATCAGATCTTGAAGGAAGCTTCAAGAGCAGCAAAATTTGTAATCATCGCCTAGTTGTCTTATAAGAAAACAAAATTTTGGCTCTTGGGCATCACAACAATGAAAATCTAAATATCGCATGAACATCTAAATATATCCTTTAAAATCTACTCGTTAGACTGCCGCTCCTTACTATAAGGTTTTGTTTGGTGATTTGATGACTAAAGATCATTTTTCTTTATTGTGAATATTATGCTATCATCTTTACTAACCAGTTTATAATACAGAATCTCAGAAAAAAATGTCATTTATGACACAGCCTTCACTATTTCAAACTATTCAGGATACCTTGTATTATCTTACATATTTTCATTGTTTTTTTTTAAGCAAATGATTCCATTCTCCTATTCTTAAAGGTCAATGAAATGCCCAGTGGAAAAATACATAATTTGAAACTTTTCTACATTAAAAAGCAATTGGTAAGTTATATGGCACTTTCAACTCCACAGTGTCTGTGTTACGAGGACATTTCACTACAGGGAGAATGAAAAATACTAGTATTTTATTGGTAGATAAAACAAGACAGAAACTTTGACAGGCCATTAGCTGATTTGTGGAAAAATATTTTTGTTTAATTAAAACCTTATAGAGCACATGGACACACACACACACAAAACACACACACACACACACACAGAGCCTTCCCTACCCTTCCCATCCCATTTGTAGCAGACATCCAGGAAGATATGTCACAGCCATCCTATATAGGCTCCCCTCAGCCTTGGAATGGCTTCACCTAGGAAACTGAAACACTTCTCTCCAAGAATGTTCCATCCAGTTCACTAGGGAAAGGCTCCAACTCCTCCTTGCTGAGGCCCTTCTTTTATGCTGGAACCACTAGTGAAAGGGGAAGCCTCATCTCTTCACGTCTTCCAGGTATGGCAGTACTCTAAAGGTAATAGCCACAGGGAAGCTCACAATACAAACTGCACATTTTTATGCCTCCTATATGTCCACAATTATTTTTCAGAAACGTTTCCACCTGCTTTTCAGCCCCTTATTCCTGGCAAAGATTCCTTACCAATCAGAAACACGCATCTTAATGATATTTTGCTGTCAAAATTTTTGTTCACAGAGATGGGAATAGGAGACAAACATTTTCCCATATGTGAGAAAGCAAGGTAATGGAATGAAAACAACATCTCCAATTACCTAAGTTTGTCAAACTACTGTGACCCATTTTATGACCATGACTAACTTCTCCAGCCTCCACTTTCTTTCATGCAAAGTGAGTTGTCTAACCAACAGCCACAGAGAGATCATAAGAAGCAAACTCAATTAACATTTGAGACCATTATTATTAAACTTTTATTTATATTTACATGTATTTCATTTCCAATTAATATGATGACAGAAAGGGACAGACATACTTGTCAACTACATTAACAGTGAATTCCTTTCCCCTACCACACTCATTAATGAAGAGGCTATAATTAGGTTTCAAAGATAGCATTTCATTAAGTGAAGGACCACAAGATTACCTTTGTTTCTGAATATAGGAAAAACCTTTAAAAAGTTTGTACTTGACTGTGGTCAGTTGACTGTGTTCAGCTTCATAACTAAAAAGAATATATATAGTACAGCCTTGAGTTAAATATCATCCTCAACAATATATTCATGATGATTTTAAATGAAGAGTCATTAAACTGATTGCAGGTCCATAAAGGGTTAACATGTGACAATTTCCAATTGGAAACAGAAGTATCGAAGTAATATAATAAACATCCAGAGCTTAAAGAAATGCAGACCAAACAGATCTCTGGGTTGTGCTTGAGCAATGCCTTGCATTTCACAAACATGAATATCAAGGTCCTCAGAAATCAAGTGATTTTTAATAAGGTCATACATCCAATGTATTAAAAATCATGAATTGAAACCAATCTCATGACTCTCTTCTGGTGTTTTTTTTTTTTTCTTTCATTAAAATGTCTTGCCTTGTTATTTTTTACATTTGGCATTTCTCTGCAGTATAAATTACAGATTATATTAATGTGTTACCCAAAAAATGGCATAAATATCAATTGCCAACACTCACTCATTTAATTTAATCAGTGTGTATTTACTAAATGCCCACTCTTTTTCAGAAACTTCACTAAGATGAATAAGCTGCTCTCAATTAAGGCACAGAGGGAGAAGCAAACAGACAAACAGATAATTATAAAACATTATAGTCTGTGTAGTGATAGAGATGCCCACTGGGTATTAAGGCACCAGAATGGAATAATAATGAAGATGATAACAAAGGGCATTTTCAGGTACCAGAAAAGACTCTGTAAGAGAGGAACACCTTATTTGAGCCTTACCTGGTGGGCTGAGGGTTGTCAAGAAAGGAGATCACGAGAACAGGGCTTAAGAGTGAGAAGCAGCATAGAGTGTGTGTAAATAAATCAGTTTGGTGTTAACAATAATGCATGGTGTGATGGAGATAAAGCTCAGTGGTAGGATGGTCAGACTATGGAAGGCCTTAAACATTAAAGAGCTTGGCTTTATTCTTTGGGCAACAGTGGCTATCAGTCTTAAGCATAGGAATGCCATGGTCATATTTTTTGTATTACAAGTAGAGCTTTATAGCAGGGAATTGATCTTTAGGAGGAAGACTGAAGGTGGAAAGCTGATGGCTACCTAATTTAAAAGAATCTACTGAAAGAGGATACAGAACCAGATTAGGGCCAGTGGTAGGGCAAAAAAAGAAAAAAAATGCTTGACAGACTTGGAGTAGGTAAAATTTGTGACTGGTGAGAAGAGGTAAGAAGGGTAAACTACAGAAAACTCAGCATGGAGGCCTGAGTGAATGTGGTTTCACCAAATGAGAAAGCAGAAACAGATCGAAGGACAAAGATGATGATTTTAGCTGAATCTGAAGTGTCTGGGGGACACCCAGGAAGAGGTGTCCAGCAGGCAAGTATATACGCTGGCACCAGGGAGAACCCTGGCATGCAGCTAAGATGCAGAAAGCATTCAGCATATCTGTGATGTGTTAGAATATGGCTGTGGTTGAAATCACCTAGGATACATATGCCAGACAAGGAAGAGGGCTTCAAAAAGGCACACAGGATAAACAGCAAGAGAAGGGTGAAGAGAACCAGAAGAGCAGATTAGTCATTAATGAGCACTATTGATAAAGTATTAACCATTAGGCATGAGACTTACTAGCCTATAGTGCCATCTTAGACTATTTTAAAGAGAGACAGAGATAGAGAGAGAAAAGATTTTTTAAAACAGAGAAAAGAGAATGAAAAGAAAGAAAAAACAAGCAAGCAGGCATTCCAGATGCAAACCAAGGGTTCAGCAATTGGAATTATCTTGACTATCACTCACCTCCATACCCAATTAGAGTAAGGAGGTGATTAGTCTGAATGTGTCTCCTCTCTGTGATGTCAAAAAGCCTAGAAGATAAAGCCAACATTCAGGGTCCTGCTCTGAGAGCCTTCTGGTCTCCCCAGGGACTTCCTTGGGTATAGTTACTATGGGGTCCTGGAGAAGGCCCAGAATGTAGAGAGGTGTGGACACAGTCCAGTCCATCTGTGGATAGCACATCAGCCTCTGTTCCTGTCTCAGAGGGATGCCAGCCAGCAAAGCCACGTGGAGGATACCGCCTATCTCTGGGCCTGAAAGGGAGCAGAAGAGATAATAGGGTTTCCTCCTGACATCTAAAACCCTATAAATACATATTCTGTTTAAAGCCTGGGTGTCAGAATGCTTAATGTAGATAGCCCACCTAAGTTGAGAAAATGAGGATCAGAACTGGGGCTGATAGACATGCATTTTCTCAGCCATACATGGACACAGCCAACATGACTCAGTGGAGGAAGAGGAGGCTCTGACATACTTCAGAGTGACTTGGCTTTCAGAGTCACTGAAAAGTGACTCCCAGTTTCAACATTCATCAGTAGAGTGACCTTGGGAAGATGGCTGAAGGGCCCAGTGTCATCATCTATAAAATGGTCAAAACAATCCCTAAAGAAGTCTGGTAAACATCCAACAGTTGCTCTGTGATGCTATCCCTATTGTTTATTGAGAAGAGCTTTTCTCAACCGTTTAGCACTGCCTTCAGCCTGGGGTGTGATCCTGGAGACCGGAGTCTGATGTCAGGCTCCCTGCATTGTTGAGCCTGCTTCTCCCTCTGCCTGTGTCTCTGCCTCTCTCTGTGTGTATCTCTCATGAATAAATGAATAGAATCTTAAAAAAATAAAAATAAAAAGAGAAGAGCTTTACTAGAACAAAAGGCCACAAGTCCTACCAGTCATCCTTGACTCTCACTCTGCCTCCCATACTGAGTCCATCAGAAGGCCTCTTTACCTCCCTAAAATGCCCTGAATTCACCCATTCTGTCCATCTCTGCAGCTTCCACTTGGCCAAAGGCATCATCATCTCCCCCCAACCTTCTAAGACAACTTCCCACCGCTCTCAGTCAATTCTCCACACAGCAACTAGAGGGATCTTTAAATTTTTAATTCAGAGTAGACCATATCCCTGCTTAAAACCCTTCAGCTGCATTCCATTGCCTTTAGACTGAACACCACCTCCACTCCCAGGTCTCAGGGTCATGAAAGTTCTGGGCCATGACCATATGTCCTGTCAGCTTCCTCCTCACCGAGTCCAGCTATACTGGTTCTCTTTCTTTTCCCAACAACCTCCCTCAATAATGCTTCCCATATTGTTCTCCCCAACTCCCTAAAACACCATGGCTTCCTTCTACCTGTCATTCAGATCTAGAGCCATGTCCTCTGTGAAGTCCACCCTGCCAAAATGATCTAAATGTATACCATCCTGAGCGTCCTCTTACCTCTCATATTGCCCTATTCTCTTTATGACACTTATTTATATCTAAGATTCTTATTTGTTGTTCTGTGCATTGTCTTCACCATTTGCCATCTGTCTTTAAGCTCAATACAAGCAGCAACCTCCATTTTCAGAGCTTGGCCTTAGCAGACACCAGGATACTGATTGAATGGAAACATACACAGCTGTGCTTCAGATTATAGATGATGACCCTTCCTATGCATTTGTAAAAACAAGCACAGTGATTATATAGAGACACCATAGCTCTGTGGCAGATACTTTAAGTATCATTTGGTCTGTCCTTGCAGGTTTCAGGTAAAGAGTAAATAGAAAAAAGTGCAATTAAATGAAGACCAATAGCAATCAAGTGCAGCATCATGAAGCTCAAACTCTCCAGGACTTCTTTTTGGTCATCTATCATAGATGTGTAGCCTTTGAGAAACACAATTATCTGCAGTACAGATTGACTCACATGGACTAAAGTATAACATGGCAACATGATAGTCCTTTTCATCTACAAGCAACCAATCTAACCAAGTCGGGCCCCAAAAGGCCTCTTGCTTCCTATTTTACTGGGAAAACAGAGGTCACTGGTAGGAAAGATTATCCTTCTCTGCCCTCTCACAACTTATTCACCACAGCAATGGTGCTGTCCACTTCACCTTCAGCTGTGATAGAAAAGACAACCTTCCAGGACGCTGGGTGGTTTAGTAGGTTAAGCATCTGCCTTCGGCTCAGGTCACGATCTCAGGGTCCTGGGATCAAGCCCCAGGTTGGGTTCCCTGCTCAGTGGGGAGTCTGTTTCTCCCTCTATCTCTGCTTGTCCTCTCTGTCAAATAAATAAGTAAAATCTTAAAAAAAAAAAAAAAAAAAGAATACCCTTCCTTCAGTCCAGCCTTAATCTTGGTATATTCACTTTAGATCTTATCCTCTATTGTCTACTTTCAGAGTGATCTTATCTGTCATGTAGGTGCCTGTGAATGTCCACGTGGGTTGCAAAGAAGGTCAGAACATAACCTAGCCCTTCAGTAGCCATGCTGAAGAAGTTATCTTTCCCAGAAAAATCCGCATCCTGAATTATTCCTTACTATAACATCTTGCATAAAATTTAAGCATGCAGGTTTTACTGTCCGAATTTTTATATTACTGCAGAACAAACACTTAATACTCATGAAAAAGAATCTACGGTTACATAACACATACCTAGACTTACACAAGATTTTAAACTGAGCTCTGACATTAATTTGCTTTGTGATCCAGGATGAGCCATTTAACCTCCTTCCTTCCTATGGTTCTGTCATCTGTAGAATGAAGATAACAGAATGGCACACTTGTCAAAGCACCCAAATTACTGACTTGATGAGCCATATGTACACAGACATCTCTAACTGTGTCCCTAGGTAGAGTCACTGAAACATCCTCATTGGGGAAAATACCAGTTTTTACAGTATTGGGGGCACTGAAATATTTGCTCCAGCGTGTCTCTATTTAACAACAAAATTCCCTACCTGGAAAGAAAAATATTATTTAATTAGTTCTATTGAAAAGCAAGCATTAAAGGAATCTTACTAGGTCTTTCAGTAAAATCAATCAAGAAATCATGGTTAAAATCTATTGCAAAAACATCTATTGTCCATCTATTTCTTAAAAAAAAAAAAGTTACATTGCAGTGACTGTGCAATTGGCCTCACAAATCTTGTGTTATCTAAATCAAAACAAAGCAATACTTGGTGTTGCTGCTCCCCTTGCCCCAAGTATTTCTCCTTTGTTTGTTATCTGCACATCTGCCCCTCTTCATTAATAAAGTTATGCAAGTCAATAAAAGGTAACAAAAATGTTTCATTTAAATGTGAGTTGTCAGACATAAAGTTAAGAAGGAGTATCTAAAAAATCATCCTTTAATTGCCTACCTTTCTCAAAATCATCTCTGCTAATTGTATTTACAAATATTTCCTTTGCCTTCCTGGTTGCTTCACATTCCATGTTTATAATGTTCTATGGTTATAGGCAGGTTCCAAAACAGAATGAATACTGAGGTGTGGGAGTCTGAACCACTCATTCACATGAGCAACTCTGCGAACCGAACACAGGCGTACCTTCAAGTTCAGCACTGGACATCATTACTCTGAGCTCCACATGCTTTCCATCCAGTCTTTCCAGTGAGGATACTGCTCCTCTGGGCCCAGCAGGGCTGCCTGTGTCTCTCTGCCTAGCAGGCACAGGGCCAGGGGCTGAACTGGCAGCCCCTGAGGGTCACACTGCATTCAAATTGTCTACTTCTTCAAATTCCTCATTGTGATAGCTTCCAACCAGCCCTCGCTTATCCCAGTTAGTCTGTTCCTCTCCTGCTCACTGTCTTTTTGTTATAAAGTTTTTACTCTTTTTTAATTTCAATTTCAGTGATTTGAATTAGATGAGTTATACATGCTTGTAGTACTAAATTCAAAGGATACTCACGTTTCACATTTTAATAAAGATAAAATCCCCTGCTCTACCAATTCCATTCTCATTCCCCACATTGAGTGTGTGTGTATGTGTGTGTGTGTGTGTGTGTGTGTGTGTGTAATACCTGCACATAACCTATGCCTTCTAAACCCATGGTACTCTCCAACCAGTCCATTCAGTTTTGCATACCATAGCCATAAAAGAAGAATCTTGATTATGTCTCTTCTCTGGGTAAAAAACCTTTCTTGGCGTCATTACCTTTATAATGAAGCTCAGTGAGTCCTTTGAATCATACTTGCTTCTTCAGCCTCAATCCTTACCTACATTGTTCATCCTGTCTGCAGTAATTATACCGCAATTTCCAGTTCCCCCCAGTACTGTCCTCTCCCCCTCACCCATGCACCTCTGCGTGTGCAGTTTCCTCTCCTAACTCGCTTTTCAAATACCCTAAGAAAGAGAGATCACACCAGAAGTCCTTGGAGAGTTGTGCATAATTATTAATATTACTCAAATCTAAAACTGCATGCTATCCAAAAACACTGAGAAATAGGCAAGGAAACTGGACACGAGGAAGACAAAATCAGTACTAGGCTAGGGATACAATTCACTTGAATAAAGGTCAGCTACACAGATAGAAAAACAAAATTATCCAATGTTAAATATTCAGATTATATTTGAATTCTGCAGACTTTCCTAATAATCATCGATTTCCTTTAAAAAATAGCCTATTTATTGTAAATTTTGAAAAAGAAGAGAAGATAGATTTCGACAGCTCTCAGCTCTAAGGGAATCTTACAAGCTAAAGATTTACCATTTGTAGGCTCAGTTTCTTTCTTCCAAGTAAAGCAAAAGTGTCAAAAATAAATGCCTTTCATTTCTAAGCATGACCTTAAAGATAAAACTAAAAGAAAAAAAATGATGACAGATTTCACTACTTAAATCTCTAAAATTTCAGTATGCCAAAACATACACACACACACACACACACACACAAACCTATCGAAATAAAAAGATAAATTACCAAGTGGAAAAATAGTCATAACCAAAAAGACAGAGTTATACCTCTAATCCAGAAAAAGCTTCAATAAACAGACATGGAAAAGATAAATACACAATAAAAAAATCAGTAAAAAATCAGTAACTGTAAACACACAACTCAAGAAAAATTAAATACCAATAATGTAGAGGAGACTTTAATCAAACCACTTGATAAATAATAAGATACCAGTGTGATGTCTAAAACTGGTAAAGATTAAAAAGAAATGAATGTCAGTGTTGATGAGGGTCTGCAAATATACGTACTCCCAATACTGCTGGTGGGATAGAACCCATTGAGAAGGTCATTTGGTAACAAATATGTGTCAAAATTTTAAATACGTTCTTTAAACTAGCAATTTAATCCAGTGAGATTTATCTAGAGGAAATTGTCAAATAAAATACTATCTAGCCATAAAAATCTAAAACCCAAGTGTTAATCTGTTAAGGGAAAGACATCTACAAAACTGTATGTAGATATGGTTTAAGCCTATTTTTTGAATAAAAATATGAATTGTATAAAAGGGGTGTGGGTGTGTGCCCATAGGTGTACACCTAAAATCCTAAAATAGTCTACATCTTTTACACCTTTTACACCTTTTGTTTGCAGAGCTGCAAACAAAAGTTTAACAGTAAGCTATCTCTTACATGTAAATATAAGTGTGGTCTTCATTATACTTTATAAGTTTTCTATATTTTATACATATTTAAATAAAGTATAAGTATTTCTCTAAATAATCAAAATAACACCATTATAACTTTGCTTTGAGGACAATGTATTTAGGAAAGTTGTATGTAGAATGAGAAAGTAATACATCCATGGAAAGAGAAATGCTGGTTTTAAATTCTAAAACCCGATCACATATTCTATTTGTTCATCACTCAGAATTTTTTTTCAAATGGTTTCAATATAATAGAGCCTTAAATGTTTTGCTCTAAGCATTCTTGATTTGATTTTTCATACATAGTGTATTTTAAGGGCTGTTCATCTGATTGCATTTCGTTCATTTAAACTCATCAAAATGCAAAATTTCTAAGAGCTATTTTACCTCCAAAAAAAAAAAATAATAACCCACACACTTAGGTCTAATTTATGTCCTATTTTTCTTAGAAAACGGAAAACAAATTTTACTAAAAGTAAACGAACTTAAGCTCCAAAAATTCAAGGCTGATACAGAAATGTGAGACTAAAAAGCATCCTGGCCTTCAATTCTTATTCGAAAAGTTTACCCACATACGATCTTTCAATCAGCACACTGCAAACAACTTTTCCTCTCTCTCAGAATCCTACGTTCCATAGTCTGCTTTAACACCATATTCTCCTTCAGCAAAGCAAGTGAACAGTGATGCTTTTCTTAGGGAACAGGTCAGACCTACCATGAACCTCTGAACGACTGAGGCCCTGATCCAACTTCATTACTTCCTCCTCTTCCATGTCTGGTGCTGATCCTGATTTCTTGAGGATCACACCTTCATGAGAAACCCACCATCTGGGGGATCCCTGGGTGGCTCAGTGGTTTAGCGCTGCCTTCAGCCAGGGACTTGATCCTGGAGACCTGGGATTGAGTCCCATGTCAGGCTCCCTGCATGGAGCCTGCTTCTCCCTCTGCCTCTCATGAATAAATAAATAAAATCTTAAAAAAAAATAAATAAAAAGGAACCAGCCATCTAACCTTCAGCTTTCTGATCTGTACAACAGATTGTGACCTTGCCTGTCCTGACTCGGACTGGAGCTCCATAGAGAACAGTGCTCACCAGCAGACTCCAAACTCACCATTCTCCCAGACTCTTCCATTTCAGGAGTGCTTTGTCCTGAAGTGCTCTCCCTCTTATATTAGGAACCAAGGCCTATCCTTCTGGCCATTTCCCTCTCTCTCCTTCTCCAAATCTGACAAAGATAGATTTCAATTCTATCAAATCTCTCACTTTGTTCCCAGACTCTGACACTAACTGCGCTTATTTCTACTCAGAATGTCCTGTGGAATCTTCTCTCTACTGCACTTAGCAGATACTTAGTTGTCCTTTAGAATTCACTTTAATCATCTCCTCCTTACTGACTTCTAGTTCCTGTAGTGGATTATGTGACCCTTTCTTCCGTGGGCAAAACCTACACACACATTCACATACGTACACATAGGTGTGTGTGCACACATACACACACATACAGTTATTACTTAGCTTGTATCATAATAATTTGTTTACCTGTCTTTCTTCCCTATCAGGCTCTAAGTTCCTTAAAGATATGCCATATCTTATGTATCTACATATATTCAGAACCTCCCTAGACAGGCAATAGTCTGTAACATATTCTCCATAAGCTGCTGAATGAATTACATGTGGCCTATCAAGAAACTTATCTTCATTTATAGATAATTTCCTTGGTGTTATATCCTCCTTTTATTATATATTCAGATATACATGGGGTAAGCTAAAGGATTTGTGGTTTACATAATGATCAGTTAGGGGAGACAATATACTTCCAGAGGACAGGAACTATCACATCAGACGGTACTTGGGAAAATTTAGGAATAACATTAAGGAAGGACTGGGCATTGGGGGCAATTCAGTTATTACCAAATGTAACTTGGGGTGACAAGGTTCTATAGTACAATGGTGACAACAGCAGGCACAGAAGAAAAACCTCTAAGATGCCCCACAGTACATTTGGGAACAGGCAAGAAAAGTGTTCTGTTAGGCAATAAATAAGGTAAGTAGAGGAGGCCCCCTTTCCCAAAGAAACCTTCTGGCTGTACTGTTTATATTTGGAGCACACAAACAGCAAAGAGAAAGGTAAAATATCTCAGCAAATTGGTAAATCTGATGCTCAGATTAGCACTGTATCTGCTCCTGACTCCCGAGGGCTCCCTGAGTGCAGAGTTTTTCCTGTTTCTTCAGAATTCTCCCCTCCCCTGCAAAACCTGAGACATGTATTACTCAGCTATATGTACTGAAAACACAGTGGAATGCCAAGCATACTTGCTGAACTAAAGAAACATTAATATTCCACACTCCTTGGGTACAAGGATGAAGTCAATGCCAGCAATGGCTTTACCCAGAGAGAGCCAAAGTGCCACGGCAGGTTCACTCAGGGTGCCATACTAAGTTAAGACACTGTCACAAAGGTTAACAAGAAGATTAAATGTACTAAAAAGAGGAGTGAAACTAATATAAATTTGATTTTCTTTCCCCAAAAGAATACTGAGCATTCAAGATATAAGAGGTTAAGTGAAAGGCAAAAGAGATGGTTAGATTCATTTATAAGTGTTTTACTTCTGAAGAGAGATTTTGAAAGATTATTTAACTTGAATGAACAGTAAAACATTCAAGGCAGTTTTATGGTAATTAATGAAAAAGTGGGCATGCGTATTAAACTCCTAACTCACCAGTGTCATGGACCCAACAAGAAAAGGAAGCCAATTTCCGATTTTGCTGAGGAACTTCTTATATGTCATTTCATACATCTTTTTAAAAAGATTTTATTTATTCATTTGACAGAGAGAGAGAGCACAAGCATGGTGAGGGGCAGAGGGAGAAGCGGGCTCCCTTTTGAGCAGGGAGCTCAACACAGGACTCAATCCCAGGACCCCGGGACATGACCCTAGCCAAAGCAGATGCTTCACTGACTGAACCACCTAGGTGTCCCTCATACATCTTCATATAAAAAAAAAAAAAAAAAGATTCTTAAACTTGGATTTCCAACAGATAGAAGTGGGTAAAATAAAGGAAATTTGTTTAACTGAACTATCCACACATTTTCATCCAACTTACATTTGGAATACATTGATGAGAGGGTAGTCAAAAAACTCAAAGAGAAAACTAATGTTTCTCAGCGCTAAGCAGATGACCTCACTCACAAAGGGTTGTAAAAGCAAAAAGTTTAAACAGACATAAATAAAAATTTGAATCATTTATTTCTAAACAGAGTGCTATCCACAATAGTCTCAAGTCATTTAAATTCCCCATGGTTAAATCTCTTATCTGTAAAACATAAATAAACATATAAATCTCTTTGATGGCATTATTAAGCATTTCGCACATTACATATCAATCTGTGAAGAGAGCGCTGAAGCAGAGAGCTCCAAGATTACTTATGAAAACTGGCCTTGGAGGAGGAAGTCTTGTCCTTCTACAAAGTTCCCACAGCTTTACAGATCTTAAAACTTATAAAAAATCAGCCTTAATATTTTAAAATGCAAAACAGAATATGTTGGAATAAAAATGCATGTCCATACTTCAAACACATCAAAGCTGACTAAATTTTCTGAATCACCTGCTCATTCTAGTTTCAGAAACTAAGAATTTTGAGGATAACAGATCCTGATTATGGTCCCTGTCTTTTTGTTTTCACATGCTTTATGCTGCTACAGAGATAGTCCAAGAGTCCCTGAAAGAAAAGATGGGTTATAAATAGAAATCCATTTCCAGGACCAGGTTCAAGTTTACCTGACAATGTCTGCAGTGCTTTATTCTTGTAAAACAAGTCACAAGCTACTCAACTCAGTTCTTTTTGCATTTTATTAAAAAGAGTCCAACTTGATGGTTACATGGTTTGTGTTTACCTTATTAACTTAAACTTTTAAATCCCACCCAAGACTTACCACAGTGTTGGGTATGCAACAGGTCTCCAAAGACTTTGGATGTTTTTAAAATAGTACCTTATAATGTCTGCCAATAATATTAAATTCAGCAGCAAAAGCAATAATCCTTTAAGTCACTGTTTTGCTATATATTCTAGCTATATGTAAAGAAAATACCTGTGAAAACACAACCATTCTATGTGGCAGAAGCTAGACAGAGCTTCAGAGTTTAGTCAGCCTTTGAGGTAAACAGTAAGAGTAGCTACCATACCACAAAACTGTGAGGAATTCTTTGTGGATGATTGACTCCAAGCTCCCAGGCTTTCTTTTCCACACATATGTACAAATAAGTGCGCATGTGCACACACACATACACACACACGCAAATAAACAAAAACCCCACCTGTGAAAGAATATAGTGCTCTCCTACCCAAAAGAGTTGACTGCTGGTAGAACAACAAGCTTATTCCTCAAGGCTTTCCTTAAATGGCATAATCATTTGTCACTGACGAATCCAGTAATTATTCCCAAGATTGATATGTGGACTTAGTAATGCTCTATCACTCAGAGGCTCTGTGGATGCTTTCTTTCTCCCAGAGGGCAGCCGTTCCAAAGAGTTAACCCTCTCACAAGCAGCAAGACCCATCAACTCTGTGAATACAAAGAAGGGTTTCCACCATTCCAATGGAAAGAAATACCAATTAAGCAAGTTGTCCTCTAAAGCAAACATTTTTAAAAAATAAAAATAAAGCAAATCTCAGAAAAGTCATGCATACATAACCCGCCACTAATATCCAAATATTTTTAGAAGTCTCCACTGACTGAAGTACTGGGAGCTTTAATGCTGTTTTGTTGCCAAACCGATTTATGCCAACCTGGGCAGGGAATACAGAATGCATAATCTACACAAAATATTATCTGATATGCCTTTACTCTGTTAATCAGTGAATCAATAAAGTCAACTGTTGAGTTTATCACTATGTGGATTGCTGCCCTGCCTCTAAAAGAATTTAAGCATAGTTGTTTACTGATAAGGAATAGTATATGTAAGAATTTTACTAGGCACAAATATTTAGAATATCACTTGCTTCAGGATCCAGGAGACAGAACTAAATCACAGGCAACAAATGTAACTGCATCTTAATATCATGATATTCAACTTCATAAATGGTTAGGAAAGAGAAAGCCAGTCATATGACAAATTTTGGGCATTTACTATAGAAGTACTATAGCAGAATATTATCTAAGTTATTTAACTTTTAAGACCAACCAAATAACGCCTTTCTTAATCTGTACTAAAAATTATGTTTTCTTTTTATCAGATGATAATTATATAGCTTTTAGACCAGTTGATAGTCTGAAGGAAAATTAATATTCAACCACAGTAAATATGTCAGCACACTTAAAACTGCTGTGACTTCTGTCCTATGCCCTCCATCAAATGAATCAATTTCCTTTTTGCATCAAATCTCCCTCATCACCAGGTGGCTGGCTGCACTGAACTCTTCTGTGATCTTCACACCAATCCCACATTCCTGAAAATTCTCTGGCTCCATTCATTTATTCCATTCCATTCATATTTATTCATATTCACACCCAAAGTCACCCAAGAATCATGAAGTATACTGGGCATTGGTATCCACAAAATTAGTTTTCACACTTACCAGAACTCCATTTTTATATTCTATCAACAATTCTTTAAGTGTACAAATATGAGTAATAGTAAGATGCAAGAATAAATGCTCTATGAATGTTAGCAATTATTTCTATAGCCTCATTCAGGGGAAAAACACTTAATACTTCATTAGCTTTGCTATCTAATTATCACATCCATCTTATAATCTCAGTATTAATATCTTCAATATTACAGAAGTACAGGCTGGATTTATGGAAGCTAAGTAACTAACCCAATTTTACATAAGTACCAGAATGGCCAAGACTCACAATCAGTTGACCTGACTCTTTATCCACTGGGTGATAAGGGAGAAAGTACAGAAGTACAGTAGACAAAGTTAAGAAGATGTGAATTTCAAGTAACTCAGATTTGATAATATCCTGATTATCAGTATCTCAGAAGTTATTGCTTTTCAATAGTCACTATGTGAAAAGATGTTTCTATTTCATAAAAAGAAATTTAAATACACCTACTACTTGAACCTCATGGAGGGGCCAAAGGTATTATGATGGATACTGGTCTTTCAAAATGTTAAATCTAAATACACTACTGGATGGAGTAACATAACCAACCATGACCATATCTGGTTGGCAAGTGAGTGTCCTGGTAGTCTCAGAAGGGAAAAATGTACTGTGTAACTCTTCCAATAAGATCATGAGTTAGAGCAGGGAAAAGTCACAATGCTCAGGACTGGAAATCACCATGAGGGGCGATAAGCTGAACTTTAATTTTACAGCTGTGCATATTAAATCTAGTATCAAGAGGCAAACAGGATTTCTAATCAAGTAAATGAATGACTTTTTTTTTTCCTGACACAGAAAGAGAAGCTCTGTGCAAGTAAATGCATTTGAAAGGGAAAAAGAAAGAAACAGAGACACACAGAGAGGGGGGGGGAGGGGACATAAACCAAAAGATATCTGGCATGTTAAAGCTTACAATGAAAAGAAGTGCTCTTGATTATTTATAGAATTAAATTTAGTTCACTAAGCGCTTCCTGAGTGCCTGATGTACATGACATAGGCACTGTGGTGAATCCTGGTGATGCAGACATAATCCTGATATCAATGCTCCAGTAATCTCACAGTCATATATAAAAGTAACTTGTACAGTGTGATATATGCACTAAAGTAACTATATCCAAGTGGAGGAAGGATATGATTTATTCATTTTTCTATTTTAGTAAAGAGGTACATTTTTTTATTTTTTTCCTTGTTTTTTTTTAATTTTTATTTATTTATGATAGTCACAGAGAGAGAGAGAGAGAGAGGCAGAGACACAGGCAGAGGGAGAAGCAGGCTCCATGCACCGGTAGCCCGATGTGGGATTCGATCCCGGGTCTCCAGGATCGTGCCCTGGGCCAAAGGCAGGCGCCAAACTGCTGCGCCACCCAGGGATCCCCAAGAGGTACATTTTAATAGAAACATAAAGCAGGTGTGAAGTAGCACCCATTAAAGTCTGTGGCTATAGTTGTCACTCGTACAAAAACTAGTATTGCTTATAGACCTGGTGGCAACCATCAAAAAACAGAAGCATGGACTGGTTAGGCCCTTCCCCCTTACAGAATAATGGCAATATATTAATGATAAGCAGAGTAACCTTACATTATCTTATCATCAAATAAGAACAGATTAACCTGATAATTATTATATATGTATAATATGTTATTAAATATAAGTATAATGGATTATCAATCAAGTTACAGCAATTTATCTTTGCAAATTTCAAAATAAACCTCCTTGACAATTACAAAACAACCTGTCTCAGATAAGCACAGAAAGACAGTAATTTTAGTAAGTAAAATGGAACCCTTAAGTCACTTGAATTATGCAGATCAAAAAGGAGGAAAATTGTAATCATCTATGTTGCAAGGAGATTAAACATCCTTCTTATAACTTGGGCTCTCAATATCACAAATAAATAGAAACTTTCCTTATTTCCTCTGGAAAAAAAACTATGTAGCAAGGTGAATTATTTGAGCTAAATGAGTTTTACTGAGATAAAGGTACAAGTACTGTTCTTGACTTGGAAAGTGAGTAAGACCATAACAACAACCTAAGGGTGAAGGATGGAGATTCCTTAGCAAGGACTAGGATGATTGAACCACTCCTCACATTAACCACAAAAGTAGCAAGCAATATCAAACTAAGATTTTTTTTTCTTTTGGAGAGAGGGAGAGCGTGTAAGGGGTGGGGTGAGAGGGAGAGAGAATCTTAAGCAGGCTCCAAGTTCAGCACAGATCATGCTGCAGGTTTCGATCTCAACACCCCGAGATCAAAAATCAAGAGTCGGATGCTTGCCCAACTAAGCCACCCAGGTTCCTTCCAAAGTAGGCTTTTTAAAAGCAACGAAGTTTCACAGGAAAATGGGCATTTCATGAGAGAGAATTCTCCAGGCAAGTTGGCACTGGACCCAGGCTGCACTCTCATGCATCATCCCAGCTTCTGCCTCATGAGAGCAGAACTCAGTTTTCTCAAATGAATAGCCCAGACCATAAATAAAGCACCCGGTGTGGCCCTTGGCATATGGAGGGTACTTCAGTTAGTTCTGTCACTATCATGTGTGGGGACAGGATAAAGAGACATTGTCACCATCCTCTCACTGAATGTCATCCACTGTTACACCTCTTCTTTCCTGCACACACTCTACCTTTATCACTGTGGCTCATCAATCTGATCCTGTTATATATGCCCCAGCCAGAATTCTGGGATTTGGTCAAAACAATGTGCCTGGGAAGCTACATTTTATGACAAAGTTAGTGTTCTCTATATAGTCTCTTAAGCCATAAGGCAGCACCAACAGTATACCACTACTATACTTTCCTTATGGAGGTATTTCTACATGGGGTCAGACCTACGCAGACTTATTAAATACCACTATTATACATTTTTGCCTTCTTCTCCATTATTTCATTATAAACAGCTTATATCTTGGTTGGGTTTGTTCTCTCTCTTTAGATTTACAATTGGAATATAAACCACTCAAAGGCATGCCCTGCACCTTTACTCTCTTCTGCACTGTCTTACGGCTTGGAGAGCAGCTTTTCCACACAAGATTTGGAGAGGGACCAGCTGCCTCCTCGGAGATAGATGTTTATATTTGTTTTGTTTTGTTTTTTACTATCTAAAGCCTCTATTGTCCAAAACCACAGACTCATCATTTTGATTTTTTTTTCTTCATGGTCATTTTTTTTTTCCTCATTCACACTCCTGGGGCAGGGGTGGAGGGACGAACAAGGGTTGTAATAACTGTGTGTTTAAACAGCTGTACTAATAAGCTAAGTACATGGGGGTTTTGTTTTGTTTTGTTTTGCTTTTTTTTTAATTTAACATTATAAGTATTTTCTTTCTGTTTGAAATTATTTGCAATATACATTCAAAGCAGCTGTTTTTATGGTGCAACTAAATAACAATGATTATAACCCAAGTTTTCCCAGATCCCCCTTACAGCAAAGACATATGTAAAAAGTAAGTATAAACTTGGGCTTATTATTGATATTTGAATTTGTACTTAATATTTTCAGTCATTACATGAAATCAGGTCTTGTTGCTCTTCATTTCTTCTATTAAAACGGCTGGTTGTTATACACACACATTTAAACACACTGGCTATTTTATTGTTTTATGTTTTTGTTTTTGTCACAGTAGCATTATAATTTATCTTCATATTTTGAACAGCATCTACCATAGTATTCTGCACATAGGCGTACTAAATAAACACCTAACATATTAAATAAACACTTTTTTAAGTTGGACCCACTTCAAGAGCTTTCAATTATAAGGGAGAATTCGTTAGGGATTAAAGAACTTATCAAAGAAATATAAAGTAAATGTTTTAGTTATTTTCTGCCTTGATAAAATTTTGGTGTGTGTAACAGTGTGTGTGAAGCCATCTAAAAAGTCCAAGATGGCTTTATTTTAGAGTAATTATCTTCTTGCCTTTTTCTTTAAAATAAAATGTATACTTCCTTTTTCATTATTAGCAAAGTAATAAATGCTCATTATGGAATTTTTCTAACATATAGAGAAAAAAGATTTCATTGCTCATGTCTAACAGTAATATATTCTAGGAATAATTTTTAACTTCTGAAACCATAAAATTGTCATCAAGATTATTTTCCAAAAGGGAAGAAAATATCTGGCATAAAATTTTAAAATACCTGCTGATACATCTACTAAATGAAAAGTGAAAGTAATAATCTTAATTCCAACATTACATCAACTTTATCTGTAAAGTTAGCTACCTTTCTTTTTATATTAAGAAAGTAAACCAATAAAGCAGAAAACAAGTGGCTACAACACATTGCAAAGCCTGCATTGATTGTTCAGGCTTTCTTGCCACTTTCCATCTGAATCTTCTGTCCACCAGTCTTGAATGGGATTACAACCTAAATCAGTTTCACTGAAGCACACACTGCCAACAAATCCCTGGCTCCAGTCTTAATGAAGAGTAATGAAAACAGTGAGAGTCATAATGAAACCTCTAAGAAGCACTGACATACCCTACAGACTGATCAAGCTTTAATCAGTGCTCTTGAGAACTTTTTTATTATGAGTAAATCGGTAAACAAAAACAACACTGTGATCCACATGCATGGCACAGACACAACATGCCACTTGGGAGCACACCTTTGGGCACACACTAGCCTGATGATGATCATTCTGGACGTGTGGGAAGAGCTGGCCCCTTGTATTACCTACCCCACAACTCACATAAACTAGTCTCTCAGCTTAGGAGCTAGCTAGTTCCAAAGTCACCATGTTTGAGGATACCTTAGACACAGTAGTAACCTGGAGGGTGCTTCTCTGAATGGAGCACAGGCCACATCCTGAATGGCATGGCTCTGACATCAGGCTGCATGTGATTGAGGCTTTCAGCTCCAATGGTTGTTAAGAAAGCATTAGAAATGGAAATGGACACAGAGAGGTAAACATGGCCTGAAATATACATGGAGAATGATGCAATTTTAAAAGTATTATTGTAAGGATACAAATGACTGACAGAAACATTTGATTGGATTCATATATATCTCTTCTATGTACCCTTAAACCTTAATATCAAATATTACCTAAAAATATAAGTTGTAATTTTTTTCCACTATCAATAAATTGGGAGCAAGGGGTTTACCTGGAGGTACTTAATCAATTAGGGATTTAAGTTTAAATTTAGTTAAGCTAATTTAGCAGCAATTTCTGTCAGCAATGAAAGATAACAATTTTGACAATTATATACCAAGTGTGAAATGAATATTCAATCCTCTTTGTAGTAATAACCAAATTAGTGATTTTTTGACCTACATTCTAATTCAGATCTACTGTTAGAAAGAAAACTGTTTTTAGTGATATTAAAACACACACACACTAGAACAAACAAGAGGAGATTCCAATAATAACAAATACATGCATAAAAACTTCACAGTTTACCAAGAGTTTTCACAACTCGGATGTCATCTGATTCTCCTAACAGCTCTGTAGACTAGGTAAGCTAATGTTACTCACTGGACACATCTATCCATGTATTCACCTGGTACATTTTAGGAAGAGGTGTTTCAAGAATAGATCTTCTGGCAACTACCTAAAATTCTGCTCTGTGATGAATATTCAGTTCATCGTTCATGTTTCTGGTCCTGTGGGGTTTTTATAGTTGAGTAATAAGCTGATTTTTTAGGGTGGGATCCACCCATAATCATTTTGGCACAAGAGAGATATCCTTTGGAAGTTTAAAGAACTGATCACCATCTGCCTGTTTACTCATCATCTGCCTGCTTCCAAATACCACAGCTTCAGCATCTACAAGTAATAAAAAAGACATTGCCAAAAAAAGTATTATTTACTTTCCTGCCCTGGAGATTAGATAAGCACAAACTAGATATATGATTACTTGATAGGGAAATAAAACCAAGCAAATATCTTGGTTTTCTTCAGCATAACTCACAGCTTTATGTAAAGTAGGACAAAAGTAAAATATACACATATTCAGAAGGATGAAAAGAGTGGGGCATGAAGAGAGAAAACTTTAGTGTAATAAAAAATAACTTTCCATTTGATTATTATGAATCTCCGCACAGTGGAAGTTCTGAGAGGGTGAAATCTAACACAGTCTCAGAATGCATGTAGAGAAACTTCGGAAGTCAGCTAACATAGTGCCATCACAAAACCCCCAGGACACAGGCTTTGAGCCCTCTCTGCAGGTCAGAGACATGCAATGCAGGGCCCCTTGGGGAGGGATGCTAGCAAGCAGTATGGCAACTGGCCCAAGGAGGGAGAAGTGTTGCTGGACGCCACCTCAGCAAATGGTGAACTCTGCCAGCATATAACTGTGAAAAGCAAATGTGTGCAAAACATAGGTAAGGGTTAATTACGAAGAACAAGAAAACAGTGCAGGAATATAGAGGTAAAGTCAGAAAGGTCCAAAGCAAACCCCAACCAGTCAAACCAATGGGGGCAAATGTATGCTTTTTAGAACTAGTTGCACACAGAAGAAAAAAAAAAGGTAAGTACACTACCAGAGACACAATGAAACCAAGAGCAGATCACATGCAACTGGATGGCACTTGTATTTCATGCTTTCAAAGAAAGGCTAAGCAGCACTTGGTAGAATGCTGCATGTCTGGCAAACAATCTAGCAATAATAAAAACCATCCAGGGGGCACCTGGGGCATCTAGGGCTCAGTCAGGTAAGTGGTCAACTCTTGATTTCTGCTGAGGTCATGACCTAGGGGCCATGAGATCCGGCCCCCATTTGGGCTGTGTGCTGAGCGTGGAGCCTGCTTGGGATTTTCCCTCTCCGTCTCCTCCCCAGCTCACACACGTGTAGTCTCTCTCTGTCCCGCCCTCCCAAAAAAATCCAGACCGACTTACAAACTTTACTTATAGAGTCCACACATGAAACATTGGTGCCATCTCTGGATTTCCCATAGTCAGTAAACTTAAGAGGAAACCTCACAATACAATTCTACTGAGTTTGGCAAACATTTGCAGAGGTCCTCTTCTGTTCATGAACAGGATCTCTGCCCTTGAGTAGCTTCCATGGGACCAGACACATGAGTACATAATGAGGCCATAAAGTGTGCATGCTAGGACCCTGAAAGCTAAGGGGAAGGACACTGGCTCAAAGTTAAGGGTGCTTATCACCACTGGAAAATTCACAGCCTGTTGCAGCAGGTCCATGGGCAGGAACAGGTTTCAGCACAGAAAGGGAAGTTTTGGTAAATATTCAAAAGGTTTGATGTTGATTTCATTGATAGATCATTTATTCTAGAACAACCAAGTGATTAAGGTATGCCTTGGAAGCAACACTCTTCAACCTTTTTGCCCAAATACTTCCCAAAAGAATTCTGAAAAAATGTTGTGGCTTTTGCATATTTTGAGTAGACAGCTACAATGTTTTATCTTAAGTGTATATACTTACAAAAAATGTAGTCCTGATATATTGCAAAGACTGAAAACTCTAAACAAATTTGTTATAAGCTTTGAAATAGATCCAGTGGTATCTCAATATACAATGATACAGTACTATTATTCATTTTAAAAATACATAAGCAAGTTCCTTTTCCCAGTTAGAAATTTTATACCCTTCTTCTTTCTCTTTGAAGTACACTTCTACTGAACTATATTCTAATACAATGTATTTTATGCTTCAGAGTCTCATTGATCACACTGTATAGTGTCTATAACAAAAAAGTATGTATGATTTCCATGGTAACCGAATTACACAGACTAGTCCACTAACCAGGCTACTGACAAAATTCGGTCAGAATAAAATGAACAAACTCACTTATTTAGTTTTAAAATGCCCACATCTCAGACTCTTTCCATAAAATTAATTCTAAAAAACATAGTGATCCAAGTTTGAAATGCTTCCTGATGGTATTTGAACATGACATATTTTAGATGTTATGTGGGAACACTTTCCTCTGCTTTTCCTATAGTTGAATACTTCATGTTCTAGAAGTTGTTTTCAGTTTGGAGAACCCTTTCAGGAAAGCACATGAAATACAACTACAATATACACCAAAATAATAGCAAAAGTTTGTTCATAATTATATTATCCTAAGAAGCTGCTGACTAACTTAAGACATGATAATAACTTGATTTTTTCTTAGGGATTACTGTAGCAATTGCATTTTTTATATCTTTCATATGATGCTATTTGAATAATTTTAAAGTAGTCATTTTGAAATATAAAGAATATTTTCTTTTTTTTTCTTTATTTTATTTTTTTTAAATTTTTATTTATTTATGATAGTCACACAGAGAGAAAGAGAGAGAGGCAGAGACACAGGCAGAGGGAGAAGCAGGCTCCATGCACCGGGAGCCCGATGTGGGATTCGATCCCGGGTCTCCAGGATCGCGCCCTGGGCCAAAGGCAGGCGCCAAACCGCTGCGCCACCCAGGGATCCCTAAAGACTATTTTCAATGCTAACTCAAAATTAAATAAAAGTCATTTTTTAAAAAAGATAGAAAGGAAGTCAAGGTTGGACATTTGCTCATATCAATAGCAGACTGTAATAACACTTAGATTCAGATCTTCTCACTTTTAAGAAAGAAGATCCATTTGAATTAAGGATGTTAGTGTTAACAAAAAAATGAAAAGTTTGCAAATAGATTTATATTTCATAGTAAAGAAAGCAAGTATATTTACCAATGATTATCTAGCAACACCATAATGAAGAACTAAAATATCTAATTTTTAATCCAAAATATTTTTAAAAATACGCCCATTAATTCTGAGAAATTTGTTGTAGAAACTCAGATACATCTGGGGAAAAATTTTTGATATAATTGCCTCACAGTGTTTGGGATAATGAGGTTATATGAAGACTGTAAAAATCTCAACAAAACATAAAAAAAACATTTTAAAATATTTTAAAACAATTTGTAGAATTTAAAATGCTCTAACTTGTAGTCATAAAAACCACTCATGTCCACACCCTCCCCATGACATTGTCAGAGCCATAGAAATGTTTTATCATGTTTTCTTTTCCTTGCTTGTATTTTCCACAAGTCACTCAGTGACTCATAAATGTTTCACAATTATGCTACAGAATTTCAAAGGCAGGCTGCAAATATAAAATATTTCATTGTTATTTTTCTTACTAATCATGTTTATTGAATAAAAGGTAATGATTATTAAAATATGGTATTTCCTATTTTATATTTACCATAATTTGGTAAGCAGTAGATCAACATCGTATTTCAAATATCTCCATAAATTGTGCAATGTAGATACACAAGAGGAAAAAAAGCAATAACTTCCTAGATGCTGGAGTAAAGGAATTAAGTATCTTCTCTGGCATAACTCATTCTTTATGGAAACTAAAGCAGAAAGCTGTATGATCAATGTTAATGTCGATGCCTTATAGATTTTCTACCATAAAAGACAATCTATATACTTTATATTAAATGGTAGAAACCAGGTATCTGAGTATATTAGAACTGCTATACAAATCTACCTTCAAATATTTGGCCTTACCTATGGTCATATTGTGAGGCATGATTTTAAAATGAGGACAACACAGAAAGCTTGGGCTCTCCTGGAGGAAAGGGGGGGATTTTCTCTATCAGAGACCCACAGAAGGATCTGACTCCTAAGGAAAGGAAGCTGTATGAAGAGAGAATCCCCTTCTTGTCACCCCACAGAAAAGAGAGGCATTGACTATTAATGCAGAAATTCTTCAAGAAATGCAGTGTCTTTTCTGAACCCAAGTAGTTATCTAAAATCTAAATTTAGAGGGTACCTGGGTGGCTTAGTTGATTAAGTATCTGCCTTCGGCTCAGGTCATGATCTGAGGGTCCTGGGATAGAGCTCCACACTGGGTGGGGGGGTGTGCTGCTCAGTGGGGGAGTCTGCTTCTCCCTCTCCCTCCTCCCTCTGCCAGCCACTTTCCTTGCTTGTGCTCTCTCAAATTAAGGGAAAAAAAAAAAAAAACTTAAAATCTGAATTTAGACAATGTTAATGAGTTGATTCTAACAACTAAAATAAATTTAGTACTAAGGTATATTTTTATGTAGCTATATTACTTGTTAATGTGAGTCTTGTTTTCTCTCTTAATCTGTAGAAATGGATGAAACCATGTTTCCTTGTATTTCTTTAAAATATAAGAGATGAAAAAAAAATATAAGAGATGGCAAGAGAGTAAAACAGTTTCCTCTTGTTTTTTTTTTTGTTTTTTGTTTTTTGTTTTTTTTTTCCTGACTATGTGAAAACAATGAAAATGGCTACTAAGCATTCTCTCTTGGAACAAACCTAGCAAGGATCCTATTTTCCTGTTCCCCAGGACCACTTAACAGACCTCTGTGTTTTCCTGCTATTTCAACATGTCTTTAGCATTTGAAATCAAAACTAGACATTAAAAATGGCACATTTATTTCATATTCTTGCATATTTTCTGCCACCTTTACTATGAACTGTTTATACAGACAATGATGGTTTTGATTCACAGGGTTGATTCTGTTGCCATTATACCCCTGCAAAGCCTTTCTCTTATCCTGCGTCTGTGTATTATGAGTTTTGCCTAAGTACACTATTTGCCTTAGTACAATACATGACAAGGCTAAAGCCCACAGAACAACTGAAGGGGCTGATACCACAGGATGTCTTCCACGAACACCTTTCAGGTCAAAAAGAAACTGATACTACTCCATGATGATAGGTAAAAATAGAATAGCCCACTCAGTCTCCTGCTGCATTATTTTACAACTAGCTCCTTTCATCTATATGTAATGTGAATTTAGAATAATATTAAATATATAATATTTTCCATGGTATTTATACAAAATAGATATTTATTGAATTAAAATAGAATCAAAATGGAAACTAACTCATTTCACTGTGGATTAGCCAACATCATAATAGTGATCAAAATCACTTTGGGTTACACAAAGAGAGAAGTAATTATGCATCATTATTTTTATTTTTATTTTTAATTATTGTCTAACTTTGTCAGAAATTGTTATTACAACATGGAAACCTAACCTACTATTTAAAATAATAAATACATGGGAGTCTTCCAAAAGAAAAGGCTAATATGCAATCTTTTATATTATTTTTTAATCTACTGACAGGAAAAATATTAATTTTTCTATAATTTTATTCATTTATTATTTCAACCAATCATTCAATAATATTTAGTAATTCATTAATACCTACTATGTGTCAGGTACTCAGTAATACGGATATAGAAAAGATCCTTTTTCATGGAGCTCACATTTTATGAAGAAGGAACAGGAAGAAGAGAAGGAGAAGGAAGAGAGAGGAGGAAGAGGAGGAGAGGAGGAGGAGGAGGAAGGCAGTAATAATAAAAATAAGTAGATAAGTAATTAATAATTATTATTATTAATTCTATAGCTAATACAGCATGTGAAGCCCAGAACTAAGAAGAGACTCATAAAATTAAAAGGAGTTCCAAAGTGATTAGATGCAGGTCGATAGACAAATCATATGACCTGTCCTTAAGACAAATTACAAGTGTATTCAAGAATGAAGATGTTACTTGTTCCCTTTATACTTCTGCACTGAAACACCTCAGCAAGTTTGATATACATTATTTTTATGAGGTGCCACTACACATCCTGAAAAATACAAAATGTTTTTCCGGTTTCTGGGTGTATGATGAACTAAATAAATGGTAATGGTAATGCCTCCTGCCAGTGAACACCAGAAACACTGGTTCAAAAATAATAAACATCTTTTCAAATGTCAAAATCACTTAGGGAAGTTGCAGCGGTAAACAGGAAATGGGAGTTAATTCAGCAAGTCACGGCACTGCCCCAAGGATGTCAGTCTTGGTAACCAAATGGCTGGAAATCTGGTATCCTCACAGGCTATGCTTCCATGGTGGGCTAAAAAGGTCCAATCAGTAGCACCAGGGGGCACACTGAAATCTGTGTGTCTCTGCCTGGAATCTGGAGGAGGGACGCATCTGTCCAGAGAACAGATGGGGTTTTAAA
This sequence comes from Canis aureus, assembly GCF_053574225.1. Classification (NCBI taxonomy): domain Eukaryota; kingdom Metazoa; phylum Chordata; class Mammalia; order Carnivora; family Canidae; genus Canis; species Canis aureus. The sequence goes on from NC_135611.1 coordinate 51,584,807, forward strand.
CTTATACCTTTTCTAGGGATCCCTGGGTGGCGCAGCGGTTTAGCGCCTGCCTTTGGACCAGGGCGTGATCCTGGAGACCCGGGATCGAATCCCACGTTGGGCTCCCAGTGCATGCAGCCTGCTTCTCCCTCGGCCTATGTCTCTGCCTCTCTCTCTCTGCTGTGACTATCATAAATAAATAAAAATTAAAAAAAAATAAATAAACTTATACATTTTCTGATCCAAGTGTCCCCAAACAGAGATGATAACATTAAACAGTGGTCTAGTACTTAATGAGTTCATCCTCCCACCAGAAGCAAACTCAACACCACTCTGGAGAAATATCCTGATGAAGGCTATCATATGACAATACCCAAATGCAGATGAGCTCACAAGTTAAACGTCAGCCTGCACCACAACACACATAATCACTCTCTACAACAATGTCAACCATGATATGAGAGTTCTTCCAGTCCAGTGTTAACATAGAAAGGAATTCAGGTTTACTATTTAATGCCCAATTTTGACCATTATCAACAAAAACAAAATAGAAATAGTGGGAAGTCTCCTAGAACATTCACAAGATATATGCTTCCCTAGTTTTTAAGTTGGAAATCTGAGGGGTTCTAAAATTATCATTCAGTTAGTGATCTAATCCTTGAAGAAATCAAAAGAAAAAATACAGGATAGATAATTATAACTGTTTCTATATCTCTTTTTAATGCAGGTATAACTTATACACAGTAAAATGTACAAATCCCACACATGTGACCTACTGACTGACTTTTTACATAGGTATAGATCCATGAAATCCCAGACCAGATCAGGATAAAGAATGCCTTTATCACCCCAGGAAGCTTCCTCATGCCCCCTTCCAGGTGTGGCCTTCCCCAGCTGTCAGCAGGAACCAACCCTCCTTTCTGTTATTACCATATACTAGGTTCACATGTTCTTCGACTAGACAGACATGGAATCACGCAGTACACATGTCTCTGATTGTTTCTTTTTACCCAACAGAGTTTTGGTGTTTTGAGGTAGGGTTTTTTTTGTTTTGTTTTGTTTTGGTTTTTTTAACATATAAGCTCCACACTCATGGTGGAGCCCAACATGGGGCTTAAACTCATGACCCTGAGATCAAGACCTGGTGAGATCAAGTCAAACACTAAACTGACTGAGGCACCCAGGGTGCCCCCAGCATAGTTTTTAATTCAACCATTGAACATTTTTATAGAAGTCTTTTTGTGGCATATACACATAATATATATATATATATATATATATATATATATATATATATATATATATAAAGAATACCTAGTCAATTTCCTTACCCCAAAACACTTACTTTACTTTTTATCATAGAATGATTTGGCTTATTCTAGAAATTCACATAAATAGAATTATGAAGTATATTATCTTTGTGTAAGGCTCCTTTCACTAAGAATAATAACTCCTGAGATGCATCTATTGTAGGATTACTACTTAGAAAACAGTAACAGAAGAAAAAGAAAACAGTAACAGGACACTCTTAGATTTTATTATGTTTTTTCAGGTTTACTAGACTTTCAGAGAAGAATTGTGATTCCACCTGTGTGATTTATAAATTTATCATTTAAAAAAAAAAAGATTTTATTTGAGAAAGAGAGTGAGCAAGTACAAGCAGGGGGAGGGGCAGAGACAGAAGGAGAAGGAGAAGCAGACTCCTCTGCTGAGTGGGGAGCCTGACACAGAGCTTGATCCCAGGGCCAGAGGGCCATGACCTGAGCCAAAGCAGATACTTAACCAACTGAGCCACCCAGGTGCCCCTAAATGTATCATGTCTTTAATAAACTACAAAGTCTACTAGGCTCAAGAAAGCAATATTCTCATCTATCGACTATGAGTATTCTCACTTAGAGACAAATTTATTGGACAAGTATCTATTGAATGCCTATCTTGTGCCAAGGGCTGGGAGTACATGACATACAGCAGCTACATTCAGTGTGGAGTTGTGGAGGGGTACGCGGCTGGTAGAACAGGCCAGCATAGTCCATGTGACAAGCACTGAGATTAGCATAAGCACACGGTGCAATGGGCCCTTGGCAGAGAGTTCCTCACCGCTCAGGAGCGTGATCAGACTTCTGGAGGAAAGAACTTCTGAAAGCAGCCTAGGTCTTATAAGATTTAGGCAGATAATAAGGCACTGCCGTGGGGGAGGAGAGGAGACACAGGAGGGGTCAGGGCTGGAGGAGGCAGGCTGGTTTAGGCAAAGAGAGCATGATAATTGAAAACCTGAAAAGCCAGAGAAAGCTCAAGTTCAGTGTGACTGGAGGGCAGAATTTAAGGCTGGAGAAAGGAGGTGAGGATGGAGAGACAGGTCGATGCCAGAGCACCCAAACTGTGGAAGAGGTTTAAAGAATTAGGATGTCACTGTGAGGGTTCCGGGAAGCCACAGTGGACGGAAGCTGGAGCCGAGCAGGCCCCAGTGAGTGTTCCCAGACCATCAGTGCACACAGATGGGTGTGGGATGAACCAGTAGAGAGAAGATGACTGGGAGGCTGCTGGGGACCCCCAGGGTTAGAGCAGCATCAGGTGATGGCGGGAGAAGTGGACCAGAGACTGTAGCAGCAATACCTGCTCTTCACCTCTTTATTACAATGCTCACAGGAAAACACATAAAAGCTCAAATGTATCTAATCACAAACAAATCAGATAAGCTCTTCTCAAAGTTAAAACGCCAGCCCTTGGGCAGCCTGCGTGGCTCAGCAGTTTAGCGCTGCCTTCAGCCCAGGGCGTGATCCTGGAGACCTGGAATCGAGTCCCATGCCCGGCTCCCTGCATGGAGCCTGCTTCTCCCTCTGCCTGTCTGTCTCTCTCTCTCTCTCTCTGCCTCTCATGAATAAGTAAATAAAAATCTTAAAAAATATATTAAAGAAAAAAACCAGCCCTAAAGCAATGATGGATCCTAAAACTACAGAGCGGTCTCCTAGAGAAAGCAATGCAGGAAGCAAACTGGTGTTCTCTGTGGGGCAGCTCGAAATGCCGAAGGTTGCAGCGCTCCTGCCACCAGCTTCTGCTACCACGCGGCGGCATTCCTCTCTTGGGATTCACAGCTGACATTATCTGTTGGAAGGTTTAGCCCAACCTCGAAACCCTAGCTTGTGTTCTCCCTGCTACCTTATTTTGACAAGTGAGCTCTCCCTGAAGCCCTGGGATGCAGCGCTGTTATGTCAAATTTTAGTTTTTACACATAACAAAGTATTTGCTCTTTTGGCTAGCAGCGTTTTTCTCATGAATGTAGACAACTAGAGGGCAATTTCCCTGTCTGTGTAAATAACTGTTGAGTGAAGGATTTCTCAATTGTGAATTATGAAGGTTGTGGAGAATCATGTAAAAGTGGCAGGTAACATCTAGAAAATGATGGCTGGTGAATTTCTACATCTTTTGCTAGTAAATGACACCAGCTGGAACCATCGTCTTCCAGCCCTTCATCTCTGAAAAATGTGAATCAGATACACACTCATGTTACCCTCAGCTATTCCTCTAAGTCACTGGTTGGCAAACTACAGCCTGCGAACCCAATCCAGCTGGCTCTCAGTTTTGTAATTAAAGTTTTATTGGAACCCAGTCCCACCCACTTGTTTACACGTTGTCTATGACTGTTTTCACATTCCATCAGCTGAGCTAAGTAGTTGGGATAGAGACTTATATGGCCCACAAAGCCAAAAATATTTACTATGTGGCCCATACAGAAAAACTTTGCAGATGTCTGCTCTAGGTGAAGCTAAACCAAACCAAACCACAACAAAACAATGCAGCTAAAATATCCTCTTTGCTAAACTTACTGAAAGGATAAAAATGAAAAGACACCGAGATCACAAAAAAGGAAAGTTTAACACCTCCGCCCCCCAAAGTAGCCTTATATCTCGTTTTTACTCAGATGAACACCCCTCACGAGCTGCTGGAGAGCCGAGCACCCTGGAAAGCACTATGTGACATCAGCACCTAGAAAGACCTGTCGCAGTCCTGAAAGGGATCCTAAGGAAGCTGATGAACCCCTCAGAAAACCATTTAAGGGAGACCTGTCAGTCCCTGTGGACAGACTCAGATTTAAGAAGACAGAGGTATCAGAGGAGTGCTTCATGAGGTATTTAAAAGGAAAGGCTCGGGATCCCTGGGTGGCACAGTGGTTTGGCGCCTGCCTTTGGCCTAGGGCGCGATCCTGGAGACCCAGGATCGAATCCCACGTCGGGCTCCCGGTGCATGGAGCCTGCTTCTCCCTCTGCCTGTGTCTCTGCCTCTCTCTCTCTCTCTCTCTGTGACTATCATAAATAAATAAAAATTAAAAAAAAATTAAAGGGAAAGGCTCAGATCCTTAATGGTGTGAGGCTCCCACACACCAGGAGCAGTCTACTCCTCCCCCTCAGGCTGAGTTGACCCGTAGACAGGTGGCAGGGTGGCAGGAGGTCAGCACTGTGCCTGCTGCACCTGTCTGACCACTGTAGCATTTCTTCTCTAATACGAAAGCTTCAGCCCAACTCCTTGAACATGGAGAGTACCTGTTTTAATAAATCAGGGTCTGAGATGGCAAATCTGTCTTCATTTCCACCTGAGAAAGAATCAGCCAGGACTGTTTTAAAGATGCCCCAGCACTGAGCTCCTTGTATATTCACAGAGGAACTCTGGTAATCCTCACTTATTTCACAGCGGGTACAAAATAAAACCCACCCAAGTCAAATACCTTGCTTTCCCCATAGCTTCCTCCACATGGCTTGCCTTCCATGTCCAAACTAACACAAAATACACAATATTGACTGAAAAAGCACTACAGACTCCTGAATAGCCAGGCAAATTACCATCTACCATACACTTTATTTCCCATATGTAATAATAAACACAATTGATTTGTACATTTTAGGGCCCAGTGCTGGCAATTGCTGAAATACAATGCATTTACGAATTGGGGTAAGTATCTTCTTCCCTCCCCGTGCCCCGAGTAGTCTGGAGCATGAGCTCCGGTGCAACAGACAGATAATGGTGCTTTCCTACAGGCCCTAGTCCCCCCACCCCCACCTTTTCCCTCAGACTCTTGCCATTCATTTTCACCTCTGACAGTAAAAACCCCAGGACAAGACTGTCACAAAAAGGATTATCTTTCAGATCAATGGTGAAATTGATTCCAACCAGCACTATTTATCAGCCTGCAGAAGTGCAACTGGTTAGGAGACATGTCCTCTCTCTGGTGCACACTCAGCTCACCTGGTCAGCAATTCCCTTCGTCCTACGTGAATGCAAAACCCTGACATTTTATCCAAACACTCTAAATCATAAAGTGTCACTTGCCCAAAGTGATCTTTTCAATAGCCTTTGGTAGGTGATACAGGGTCCTTCACTTTCAGCTCAGTACATTTCTAGTACACCAGTACAGGTTATTTTTTGTTAAACTTTCTTACCCTAAAAGTAAGTAAGTAAGTAAGTAAGTAAGTAAGTAAGTAAATAAATAAATAAATAAATAAATAAATAAATAAATAAATAAATAAATAACTTTCTTACCCTAAATATGGAGGCTAAAATATAGACTATATGCCTTCAGGTCCAACAAAAATAGACAAGATTAGCCATCCTGCTTGTTCCTATGTGTTGGTCTCCTCCTCCTCCCCATTAATTATTTTATACCAAAACCCAAGGGAGAATTTACTGAAATTACTGACAGCTTTACTGACCTAAGTGTTTTTCTAACCATGGAATTAGATAGCAGTGGGATTTTATTAACATCAACTAGCTTTTATAGGACCAGAAAACCTAGGATTTCAATTCCTTGGTATAATTTAAATAAATTACATTAAACTCAAGCTTACTTTATCAGTAATTCAAAACATCCAATCTAAAAGCTCCAAATTCTGAAGTAAACTGCATAATTGACTTATAAAATAGATTGAGGTCATTCATTAAAAAATGAATTAACCATAAGCAGAAGTTACCTTAAAGAAATAGGATTTTAAGAAGGGGGGCAAGGAATATTTATCTATATACTCATATACACATAAATGTAGAGTACTGGATCAATGATTTATTATACTCAAACAGCAAATAAACAGCTAGAAAGAAAACAAATATGTCAAAATGATATATTCATATCACATTGCCTTGTACAAACATTTACAATGTCTAGTGTAGATATTTTAAGTTACTTAAACCAGAAATAAAAATTAGCCAAAACCTGCCAATGGCTTATATTTTAAACATTCAAATTTAGGACAATTGTTTAGACTCTAAGATGTATTTTCTCGTAAAATATGATTACATACAGTGAGAAAAACTTTATATAATGGAAATATCACTGATTTCAAATGTACAAAGTTTACTGTGAATCCTAGATTACAAGGTCACCCAGCAAAATATTTCATCTAAGATCAGATTTGCATTTAGAAACATCAATCACCTGACAACAGAATATTTTAGAGAAGAATCAAAAGTAGTCAAGTAAAGAAAAGATGGCTGATTGGACCTTGGATGGTCATATGTAAGCCAGAGAGGCTCAGAGGTGGAAATTAAAATTGACAAGACTTGGTGATGCTAAGAGAGATAACTGATGTAAGCAGAAGTTGCAAGACAGACTAAATGGCTGAATGGCTGAACTGGAAGAGGACCCAGTTTGAAAGTTGGTAGGTGGGAGGGGTCCTGATTTTAGTTTTAGACATGTCGGATGTGAGATGTCTTTGGACATCTAAGTGTAGAAGTCACAAAGGCAAGTGAATATATAGATCTAGAGTAGAAAGAGGTGCAAGTGACATACAATAGAGATTAATTTTTGAGTCACTGGAAAATATACAGATATTGACGCCACGGACCTGGATAACATCACTACAAGAGACTATTGTGACCTACAAAGAAGACAGAAGAAGAGGCAGCCCGAAAGGTAGGGGAGCTTATGTCACGGAAGCTTAAAGAAAAGAAAGCTGCTGAATGTTGCTAAAATGACACTGGTAACCTTAGCAAAAGCTAATAATACTGTATAGTGAGGGGGTTAGAAAGCATATGAGTATAGAGCAGGCATAAGTCAAGGAAGGCCACAGGGAAAACCTAAATCATTCCGGAAGTTTTACTGTCAAGGTGAAGGGAAAAAGAAAAAGTTTCCAGAGGGAAAGATTAATTAAATAAATGTTTGTATTTTTTAATAGGAGAAACTTAGGTCTGTTTATGAGCAAATGAAGAATATCCAACTGATAGCAAGAGATTGAATATAAAAGAAAAGCAAGGATTTTCTATACTGTTAAGAGTTCTTAAGAAGCTGGAAGTGATGATATCCAAAGCTCCAGTGGGAGGTTCACCTTAAAATCAAGAAAGCTAAGATGGTTGAGGTAGATTTATTTGGTTGGTATCAGAAAGATGAGTTTCCATATCATTATTTTCATTTCCTTTGTAAAGTAGAAGAGGTAATCTACCAAGCCTGAGTAGGAAGCTGGAAGAGATGGAACGGCATGGCATAGTTGTTTGAGAAGACTGCAAGAACATGGATGATTGGAGAAGCATAGCAAAAGACTGGACAGGTGGTTCTGAAAGCCCTCTTGAAGCTGCTGTTCAAACATAAGAGTCAAACCAATTGGTCCTCTTGCGTATTTTCTCCAATATCTTGTGGCTGCAGAGGAGAAGGCTTTAAAAACCAAATAGGTAGGTTTATCCAAGGTTAATTTCTATAGAAGACATCCATGCAAGGACTGAAGAGCAAGGGTGGGCAATAGGTCTATTCCACATGAGGAAGGCAGTGGTGGATGACAGAGGGGAATACACAGTGGAAGGACATAAAACTCAAGGGTCATGTTGTGCAAATAGTTAAAGACCATGTTGTGCAGAGAAGCAGAAATCTGGAGTAAAAAAGTCACAAGCCCCATTTCCAGCCCTGAGGTGAATTTCCTGGGAATGGAAATATTCATGACTTGAGGGTACTCCCAGGAAATGGGGTCCCTCAGATGAGCACCAGGATTGGGTCAATACCAGAGAAGCCAGCAGTATGGGGGTTTGTGCTGGCCACATAGTGGATGTCCTGGGCAAATGGCTAAGACACAGGCAGGTGGTCCCAAGAAGGAAGTGCCCAATGGCTCAGGAATGAGGGGGCAGCAGGGGGCCTGTTAGTGGGTGTGGTCCCCACACAGTTTCCCAGGCATGGGTGAGCAGTGGCCTTGCCTCCCCACCCCCAGCAGAGTGAGGTCTTCCCTCTGATAGTCATTGGAGATGTCAGAACAGCAGGGAGGAGAACTCAGCAGCTTCCAAAGCACTTGGTGCTGGGACAGACCTGGGCTGCCACCCGCCTTCTCCACCTTCTCTGCCTTTGCCTCCTCTCAGAGCCACCAACCCATCGGCTTCCAGAAGGACAAACAGTAGAAGCCAGAAAGAAACATAAGGTAATGCAGACAAACTCCTCTAGTTTAACTGACTGTGCAGGGCTGTAAATGCAGGAAGAGGGCAGAAAGGCCAACTTGAGCCCAGACCACAGAGGATTCTGACAGTCTGATTGTCCCTGCCTTGCCTCGATGGGCCTGCTGAGGACTTGAGGAAGCAGCCCATGAGCGTGGGGACGATACTGGACATCCGGCGCCAAAATACTTCTATAACTCCAAAGTTAATCAGAAAAATAAATTCACCTACTTCACTTTTTAAAAAACATATGTATTTATTTATTTTAGAGAGAGCATGTAGGAGTGGGGGAAAGAGGAAGAAGGAGAGAGAGAGGAAGAAGAAGAGAGAGAGAGGATGAGGGAGTGAGAAAAAGGAAGAGGGAGAGAGAGAGAAAGAGGGAGAGGGAGAGAGGGAAAGGAATAGGAGAGAGAGAAAGGAAGAGGGAGAGAGAAAGAAAAAGAGGGAGAGAGAAAGAAGAAGAGGGAGAGAGAGGTAGAAGGAGAGGGAGAGAGGAAGAGGCAGAGGGAGAGAGAGAGGGGGAGAGAGGAAGAAGGAGAGGGAGAGAGAGAAAGGGAGACAGAGGAAGAGGGAGAGAGAAAGAGGAAGAGGGGGAGACAGGAAAAGGAGAGAGAGACAGGAAGCCAACTCCACACTGAGCACACAGCCCAAAGCAGGGCTTGATCCCACGACCCTGAGATCATGGCCTGAGCCTGAAACCAAGAGTCAGATGCTCAATCAGCTGAGCCACCCAGGGGCCTCAAAATTTACATATTTCTTATAAGAGTGGATCCATATAGTTTTTAATCTGAATAATAGTGGTTTGAGAAAGTGAAGAAGTAAAAAGAGCTGACTGCACTTATGATGCTGAATTCACTTCCATAGTTATGATTTCCCTTTGGTCAGAGACCAGGATCAGTAACACTAATGAGACATTGGTAGTGCTCTGGCCTTAAACTGCCTTCCCTGTAATTCCTCACCATTAGGAACAAAGGAACAAAACCAACATTTTAGCCAAACTTCAATGTGATCTTTGGAAATACTCAAATTTCTTTTTTCCTTTGTTAGGTATGTTATCCCTAAACTAATTACCTTGAAAAAATTACATTTATCAAAAGCAGTAATACAAATACACCAGTTGAAACAGAACTAACATACTACACTTTAATTGTCAAAAAAAAAAGAGAAAAAAAACATTATTTATCTTTGTGTCATCTATTCACTAGATTAGTATCAGCGATGCTAGTGATATCCTGAAACAGAATAAGTGGCAGATAGTCATACCAAAATTCAGCATTCTTTTTTTTAATATTTATTTTTATTTATTAATGAGAGAGAGAGAGCATGTAGCAGAGACACAGGCAGAGAGAGAAGCAGTCTCCAGGCAGGGAGCCCGACATGGGACTCGATCCCTGGTCTCCTGGATCAGGCCCTGGGCTGAAGGCGGCACTAAACCGCTGAGCCACCCGGGCTGCCCAAAATTCAGCATTCTTATATTCACAAACACAGACATTAAATAAAACCAAAATTAAATCTATTATAATTACATGAATGTTATTAGAAATAAAAGTAATTGAAATTCCGTATTCCATGATAGTACTTTGAATATTCTTAACATTTCATTTCTTTCCTGCCTGAAAATATTTGATGAATGAAACCAGGATGGGAAAGGGTACTGTTACAACAGTAGCAGCAGCAACACTACGAAAGCTACTAATCACATAGCAGTGACCCTGTCACCTGTTAGGCACTGTTCTAAATGCTCTGCACAGATATGGAGAGAAGGGAACCCTTATGAACGTTTGGTAAGAATATAAAGTGAGACAGCCACTATGGAAACAAAGTATGGAGGTTCCATAAAAAACTAAAAACAGGACTACTTTATGATCCAGCAATCCGACTCTGAGTGCATATCCATGAGAACTAAAATCAGGACATTGAAGAGATATCTGTACCCCTGTATGCAATGCAAAATTATTCACAGTAACCAGGACACAGAAGCAACCTAAATGTCCATCAATGGATGAATGGATAAAGAAAATATAAAAAAAAAAAAAGAAAATATAATATATCTATCCTAGAACTCACAGAAGCAGTAGAATGGTCAGGGGCTGGGAGGCAGGGGGGAATGGAGAAGTATTAGTCAAAAGGTACCAACTTTAGGGGATCCCTGGGTGGTGCAGTGGTTTAGCGCCTGCCTTTGGCCCAGGGTGCGATCCTGGAGACCCGGGATCGAATCCCATGTCGGGCTCCCGGTGCATGGAGCCTGCTTCTCCCTCTGCCTGTGTCTCTGCCTCTCTCTCTCTCTCTCTCTCTCTGTGTGTGTGTGTGTGACTATCATAAATAAATAAAAATTTTTAAAAAAAAGGTACCAACTTTATACAAGATAAACAAGTTCTACAGATGTACTGTATAGCGAGTGCCCATAGTTAACAATACTGTATCATATACCTAAAAATTTGCTAAGAGGTTAGATCTTATGTTGTGCTCCTATTACTACTACTGTCAACTAATAATATTAATGTAATAGTAATAATAATAATAATAGAGAAAAAATAAAACAAGTGCTTTGCAAATATTAACCTATCTATAGAATACCTCACAACCTTTTAAGTGCTGCATTTGCTGTTAGCCCCAGTTAGTGATGGCACAGTGGAGACAAAAATGATGTAAATCAGCCATGGTCACACAGCGAGTCAGTGGCAGAGGCAGGATCCGAACCCAGGCAGCTTGTTACAGAAACCAGCTTTCAACCATGACACCACAGTTCTCTCCTATACAGGATTCTATTTGTAAGAACATCTCTAGCAATCTCATTTCCCTAATAAGTGTATAATGAGTATGCTACTACACTGCTGAGACATCAGTATTTCATGGAGGCAATTCTGCATGGAGGTGTCCTGCTATATAATTCCTCAGCAGGCTCACAGACTTTTGAATATTAACAAGTAACTTTAAGCTATAAAACAATTTATACATAAACGAAGGATTTCCTGTGGCATAAGAGTAACCATAGCAACAGAGTAAGTCAGGTTTGCAAAGTGAAAAGTATCCTAAGGTATCCGATGCCCTTACAAAAAGCTTTCTCTCAATTTACAATAAGGACATAACCAGTAGCAGCAAAATCATAGTAAATTTTCATAATGGATTATATTACTATCTAGATTAGCAATATTTTATCTTAGCATTTTTATTTCCAAAAGTACAAGGGCTATATTCAAATCTGTCCAATTTACATCTCAATAATGGGAATGCTTAATTCACTCAAGATTTTATACTAAATTAAACATTTTCAATAAATCATGGTATGTACACAAGTTCAATGAGAAAAAATATGCTACTAGAATATGGTTCTAACAATGCCATATGCATCCTATGTAAGTACAAAGGGCAGATGTATAGTCAGTATAAAGTATGGTAACAATTACCATTACTTGGATGTATTTTCTTAAGAAATAGATTTGTTTGATTTGGGTTTTGTTTTTGTAGATCAAAACCTACTGTGAGCACTAGGCCTCGCTGGAGAGATAACATGGTAAATCCTTTTATAATATCTCCTGGCAAAGAAACTGGAAGATTGCTTAAGTAAATAAATATTATTTAAAGACCACCAGTATTGTATATAGGATTAATGAAGAGGGAAATAGTAAGCACTGCTCAGCTTTGCTACAGGGGTTTGTACAGTCCTATGCTCTTCAAATGCATCAATAGCATGGATATAAATTAAAGCAGGTTATTGCTTTTCAAATATTTGGATGACAGAATAAGAATACAAAATTAAGCTAGTTTGGTACAAGGGGCTGAACTTATCAAGCTGAAGTTTAATAGACTGTGGTGGAGTTCCAAAAAGAAAAACAACAACAACAACGACAACAACAACAACAACAACATAGCTTTACAAGTAGAAAAAGTAGAAGGACTTATGAGATTAGGTATTAACTCACAACAGCTCTCACATAAATCCACAACATATGACCGTCAAAAGAGTCGATAGTATCTCAAGTGTGTAGTGAATGTACAACACTCACAATAAATGGGAGGATCACCTGCCCTGTGCTATCACAGCATACCTTAAGTACTGTGGCATTGAATTTCAAGGACACATGCACTGAAAGACATTTAGAGAAAAACAGCCAGAATGATGCTGGAATGCTAAAATCATGTCACATGAGGAATATGTCACAATGAAGCAAAGTTCCCTAAGGTTGGGGACTGACTGTACCTTAGTTTTGTTGCCAATACTGAGTACACAGTTGGGCAAGAGTAAATGTGTAAGTGAACAAATCAATGTATCTAAACGTATAAAAAAGAATACTCAGGCATGATGAGAAAATCATGATGAGAAAATCTTCAAATATTTGAAGGGGTATATACAGGGTACAAGTTATTCTATTTGACCTCAAGAGTAGAACCAGGACCAAGTATGGAAGCAATAGGAAAGCAAATTTCAACTCAACTAAAGAGGACCACTGTGCTATTTAGCATCTAGGATGAAATGCTCAGGTTCCTTATTCTAGAAGGGATCAAGCCACGGGAGTTTATATGTGTTGTCATCAGGGGAAATAGCTCCTTGGTGTCCTGGAAGCTCAGAGGCAGAAATAGGACAGCTCCGAAGCACACACCAACTCTCAAATGAAGAGGTTGACTAGTTGATGCTCAGTTTGGTTCGAGGTGCCAGTATCTGCAAACACTCCCTAGAATGGAAGTATATACATCCTTAGTCTAAATTCTTCCAAAATGATGAGAGAAGGCTGAGTGTAAAATGACTCTGGGGCACCATGAATGAAGTTTTTCAGACCTGGCCCTAAGAGGTGCAGGCAGGTGTTCATCAGGGAGGGAGGGGCATAAGGAGATGTGCTTTGCCTGCCCCTACCCCAAGGAGGGCCACCATTCTGCATAAACACTTTCATACTGGATAAATCAAATTGCAAGATTCAACTAACCTGCAAATCCCTGAAGGTAAAAATGTTTCAGGTTCTTTCTAACCCTGGAATTTTGTTGCTATCAGAATATAAATCAAAACAGCTAAGATAAACACTAACAGGACCTACCGTTTAATCCTGGCATCTAGACTTTGAGGGAGAAATTGTTATTATTTCCATTTCAGAGATTAAAAAATATGATTCAGAAACATAAAATAACTTGCCCAAGATCTCAGTTTGTAGGGTTAGGGATGAAGCTGAGAAATACCTGATTCCGAGGTCAAAGTTCAACAATGATGATCAGAGATTCCTTGCACTTAAAAGTACTGGCACTGAATTAAAAAAAGAGAGAAGAGGTGGGGCAGGATGGTGGAGGAGTAGGGTCCCCAAGTCACCTGGCCCCACCAACTTACCCATATAACCTGCAAATCATCCTGAAAACCTACTAATTCAACCTGAGATTTAAAGAGAAAACCTCTGGAACACTACAAAGAGAAGGGTTTTCGCTTCTGACAAGATAGGAAGGCGGAAAAAAGGTAAAAAAGAATCCAGTGGGGGAGGGGCCCCGCGAGGAGCCGGCATAAGGCGTTGGGGGTAGCCTCTGGGACAGGAAAGCCCAGTCCCCGAGAAGCAGAAACTTTAAAAATCTGCAACGGATTCTTCCCGGAAGGAAAGGCGCTCGTAGGGAAACCGGGCGGAACTGCAGGGGGGGGGAGGGGCAGTGGAGACTCCAGGTTCCTGGGGTCACTAACAGAGGAGGCGCGCCCCGGGGAGGGGGCTCCACACACCGTGGGTAGAGCGCAGTAAAGGGCTGGAGCGCACCGGCCGGGCCTCGGGAGCAGCTCAGGCCGCAGCTCCGCGCGGAGGAGGCTGCGCCCTGAGAGCGCGATTCCAGCAGCACAGGCCCAGGATCCCAGGGCCCTGGGGGACACAGCCCAGGATCCGGTGCTCCCCCTGGGACAGGCAGAGGCCAGGAGGGCCCAGGACAGCAAGGACGCTCCTGGGGCCGGGCACTCCCAAGCTGTGCAGATCAGCACCCCCCAAACCCGGGAGCATCCAGGTCAGTGCAGACTGGGAGATTGTGGGACTTACTGTGGGAGCTGACTCCAGCCCTGGAGTCCTGGCCACCACCAGTGGTGGTGTTTCTCCTTGTGTCATGTGCCTGGGACAGAGCATGGCTGCCAAGGAATGGGAGCCTCACAGGATAAACAACTCCCACTGAGCCGTGCACCTGGCAGGGGGCAGGGCAGCTCCCCCAGGTGCACACACCTGAGAATCAGCACAACAGGCCCCTCCCCCAGAAGACCAGCTGGAAGGACAGGGGAAGAGCAAGTTCTTGACCGAGCAGCGCTGGAAGGCTCCAGGGGAAGTCGAAGGATTTACACTATATAGAACCAGAGGGTACCTTTTTTTCTTCCTTTTTCCAGTACAACTCATTTTTATATCAGACTGTAAATTTCCATTTTTTTCCTCTTTTCCCACCTTAACTACAATACTTTACCACCTTTTCATTTTTAAGATTCTTCCTTTTTGAATTTCATATTTCTACAATTACAGGTCCCAAATATATTTTCTACTTCTAGATTTCCTTCAACATACTCAACTTAATTCTGGGATATATACAAGATGTGTTTTTTTTTTGTTCTCTGTTTTTTGTTTTCTCCGCCTCATTTTGTTCTACAATGGTGGAAGTTAATACCTTCTAAAACATGACCAATATGCACCAGAACCAAGTGGTATACCGTGCTGGTTCATTCTGTCAGATTCCTCATCCCATTCTGGCCCCCTCTTTTATCTCATTTATGTTTTGATGGTCAATGTTGGGGGCCTCCACAAGTATTTTTGTTTTATATAAATTTGGGACTGAGCATCTTCTAACATACAGAACTTAATATACTCAGAAACAAGAGGATCACCCTCTAGGACTCCTCAGATAGACTATATTCTCTCTCCAGTACAACTTCTTCACCACTACCATCTCCCAGTCTCCCCCCTTTTTCTTCTTTTTTTTTTTCTTTTTTTCCTCTTTTTCTTTAGGATTCCTGGCCTTTTATTTTCTACTACTTTCTTTTAAAATTTGTTTTTCACTTTAGTGGTTCTTTTGTTTTATTTTGTCAATTTCTGGTCTCTGACTTCCCAGAAACATGTAGGGTGAAATTTACTTAGGTCATGGTTGATATTCTTGACATAGCCCGCTCATACAGCCACTCTGCACTGACCAAAATGACTAGAAAGAAGAACTAACCACAAAAGAAAGAATCAGAAACAGTACTGTCTGCCACAGAGTTACAGAATTTGAATTACAATTCGATGTCAGAAAGCCAATTCACAAGCACAATTATAAAGCTACTGGTGGCTCTGGAAAAAAGCATAAAGGATTCAAGAGACTTCATGACTGCAGAATTTAGATCTAATCAGGCCGAAATTAAAAATCAATTAAATGAGATGCAATCTAAACTGGAGGTCCTAATGACTAGGGTTAATGAGGTAGAAGAAAGAGTGAGTGACATAGAAGACAAGTTGATGGCAAGGAAGGAAGCTGAGGAAAAAAGAAAAACAATTAAAAGACCATGATGAAAGGTTAAGGGAAATAAATGACAGCCTCAGAAAGAAAAGTCTATGTATAATTGGGGTTCCAGAGGGCACCGAGAGGGACAGAGGGCCAGATACATATATATCTTTATATTTATTTAAATATAGCATATTTAAACAAATCATAGCTGAGAACTTCCCTAATTTGGGGAGGGGAACAGGCATTCAGATGAGGATATAGAGAGGTTCTCCTCCTAAAATCAATAAAAACCGTTCAACACCCTCGACATTTAATAGTGAAACTTGCAAATTCCCAAGATAAAGAGAAAATCCTTAAAGCAGCAAGAGACAAGAGATCCCTAACTTATATGGGGAGAAATATTAGATTAACAGCAGACCTCGCCACAGAGACCTGGCAGGCCAGAAAGGGCTGGCAGGATATATTCAGGGTCCTAAATGAGAAGAACATGCAACCAAGAATACTTTATCCAGCAAGGCTCTCATTCAGAATAGAAGGAAAGATAAAGAGCTTCCAAGATAGGCAGAAACTGAAAGAATATGTGACCACCAAATCCGCTCTGCAAAAAATATTAAGGGGGACTCTGTAAAAGAAAGAGGAAGTCCAAAGAAACAATCCATAAAAGCAGGGACTGAATAGGTATTATGATGACACTAAATTCATATCTTTCAATAGTAACTCTGAACGTGAACGGGCTTAATGACCCCATCAAAAGGCACAGGGTTTCAGACTGGATAAAAAGCAAGACCCATTTATTTTCTGTCTACAAGAGACTCATTTTAGACCTAAGAACACCTACAGCCTGAAAATGAAAGGTTGGAGAACCATTTACCATTCAAATGGTCCTCAAAAGAAAGCAGGGGTAGCCATCCTCATATCAATAAATTGAAGTTTATCCCAAAGACTGTAGTAACAGATGAAGAGGGACACTATATCATACTTAAAGGATCTATCCAACAAGAGGACCTAACAATCATGAATATTTATGTACCTAATGTAGGAGCTGCCAAGCATATCAATCAATTAAACCAAAGAAAAGACATACTTAGATGATAATACACTTACAGTGGGAGACTTCAACACGGCGCTTTCTGTAAATGACAGATCTTCTAAGCACAACATCTCCAAAGAAATAAGAGCTTTAAATGATACACTGGACCAGATGGATTTCACAGATATTTACAGAACTTTACATCCAAATGCAAATGAATACACATTCTTCTCAAGTGCACATGGAACCTTCTCCAGAATAGACCACATACTGGGTCACAAAACAGGTCTTAACCAATAGCAAAAGATTGGGATTGCATATTTTCAGAACATAATGCTTTGAAACTTGGACTCAATCACGAGAAGAAATTTGGAAGAAACTCAAACACATGGAAGTTAAAGAACAGGCTGCTAAAAGATGAAAGGGTCAACCAGGAAATTAGAGAAGAATTAAAAAGATTCATGGAAACTAACGAAAATGAAGATACAACAGTTCAAAATCTTTGGGAGACAGCAAAAACAGTCCTAAGAAGGAAATACATCGCAATGCAAGCATCCCTCAAAAAATTGGAAAAAAACTCGAATACACAAGCTAACCTCGCACCTAAAGGAACTAGAGAAAGAACATCAATTAAAACCTACACAAAGCAGAGAAGACAGATAATAAAGATTCGAGCAGAACTCAACAAAATCGAGACCAGAAGAACTGTGGAACAGATCAACAAAACCAGGAGTTGGTTATTTAAAACAATTAATAAGACAGATAAACCATTAGCCAGCCTTATTAAAAACAAAAGAGAAAAAAACAAAAAACAAAAAAAACAGAAGAGAAAAGACTCTAATTACTAAAATCATGGATAAAAAGGAGAAATCACAACCAATACCGAGGAAATGCAAATGATTTTAAAAACATATGAGCAGCTATATGCCAATAAATTAGGCAATCTAGAAGAAATTGATGCATTTCTGGGAAACCACAAACTACCAAAACTGGAACAGGAAGAAATAGTAAACCTGAACAAGCTGATAACCAGGGAGGAAATTGAAGCAGTCATCAAAAACCTCCCAAAAGTCCTGGGCCAGATGGCTTCCTGTTCTATCAAACATTTAAAGAAGAAACAATACCTATTCTACTAAAGCTGTTTTGAAAGATAGAAAGGGACGGAATACTTCCAAATTCATTTTATGAGGCCAGCATCACATTAATTCCAAAATTAGACAAAGACCCCACGAACAAGGAGAATTACAGACCAATATCCCTGATGAACACAGATGCGAAAATTCTCAACAAGATACTAGCCATCAGGATCCAACAGTACATTAAGAAGATTATTCACCCATGACCAACTGGGATTTATCCCTGGGATGCAAGGCTGGTTCAATACTCATAAAGCAATCAACATAATAGATCATATCAACAAGAGAAAAAACAAAAACCATATGATCCCCTTAATAGATGCAGAGAAAGCATTTGACAAAATACAGCATCCATTCCTGGTCAGAACTCTTCAAAGTATAGGGATAGAGGGTACTTTCCTCAGTATCTTAAAAGCCATCTATGAAAAGCCCACAGCAAATATCATTCTCAATGGGGAAACACTGGCAGCCTTTCCCCTAAGATCAGCAACACGACACCGATCTCCACTCTCACCACTGCTATTCAACATAGTAATAGAAATCCTAGCCTCAGGAATCAGACAACAAAAAGAAATAAAAGGCATTAAAATTGGCAAAGAAAAAATAAATAAATAAAAAAATAAAAATAAAAAAAAATAATAAAATTGGCAAAGAAGAAGTCAAACTCTCCCGCTTCACAGATGACATGATACTGTATGCAGAAAATCGAAAAGACTCCACCCCAAGATTGCTAGAACTCATACAGCAACTCGGCAGTGTGGCAGGATACAAAATCAATGCCCAGAAGTCAGTGGCATTTCTATACACTAACAATGAAACTGAAGAAAGAGAAATTAAGGAGTCAATCCCATTTACAATTGCACCCAAAAGCATAAGATACCTATGAATAAACCTAACCAAAGAGGTAAAGGATCTATACCCTAAAAACTACAGAACACTTCTGAGAGAAATAGAGGAAGACACAAAGAGATGGAAAAATATTCCAGGCTCATGGATTAGAATAATACTGTGAAAATGTCAATGCTACCCGGAGCAATTTACACATTTAATGGAATCCCTATCAAAATACCATGGACTTTCTCCAGAGAGTTGAAACAAATTATCTTAATCTTTGTGTGGAATCAGAAAAGAACCCGAATAGCCAGGGGAATACTGAAAAAGAAAACCAGAGCTGGGGGCATCACAATGCCAGATTTCAGGTTGCACTACAAACCTGTGATCATCAAGACAGTGTGGTACTGGCACAAAAACAGACACAGAGATCAATGGAACAGAATAGAGAATCCAGAAATGGGTGCTCAACTGTACGGTCAACTAATATTCGACAAAGCAGGAGATTACCCACTGGAAAAAGGACAGTCTCTTCAATAAATGGTGCTGGGAAAATTGGACAGCCACGTGCAGAATGAAACTAGACCATTCTCTTACACCAGACACAAAGATAAACTCAAAATGGATGAAAGATCTAAATGTGAAACAAGAATCCATCAAAATCCTAGAGGAGAATACAGGCAACACCCTTTTTGAACTTGGCCAGGAACTGCTTGCAAGATACACTTATGAAGGCAAGGGAAACAAAAGCAAAAACAAACTATTGGGACTTAAGATAAAAAGCTTCTGCAGAGCAAAAGAAACAGTCAACAAAACTAAAAGACAACCTACAGAATGGGAGAAGATATTTGCAAATGACATATCAGATAAAGGGATATTATTCAAGATCTATATCTATAAAGAATTTATTAAACTCAACAGCAAAAAACAAACAATCCATTCATGAAATGGGCAAAAGACATGAACAAAAATTTCACCAAAGAAGACATAGACATGGCCAACAAGCACATGAGAAAATGCTCTGCATCACTTGCCATCAGGGAAATACAAATCAAAACCACAATGAGATACCAGCTCACACCAGTGAGAATGGTGAAAATCAACAAGTCAGGAAACAACAAATGTTGGAGAGGATGTGGAGAAAGGGGAACCTTCATGCACTGTTGGTGGGAATGTGAATTGGTGCAGCCACTCTGGAAAACTGTGCAGAGGTTCCTCAAAGATTTAAAAATAGAACTGCTCTATGACCCTGCAATTGCACTACTGGGGATTTACCCCGAAGATACAGATGCAGTGAAATGGCAGGACACCTGCACCCCAATGTTTATAGCAGCAATGTCCACAATAGCCAAACTGTGGAAGGAGCCTTGGTGTCCACTGAAAGATGAATGGATAAAGAAGATGTGGTCTATGTATACAATGGAATATTACTCAGCCATTAGAAATGACGAATACCCACCATTTGCTTCAACGTGGATGGAACTGGAGGGTATTATGCTGAGTGAAGTAAGTCAATCAGAGAAGGACAAACATTATATGGTCTCATTCATTTGGGGAATATAAAAAATAGTGAAAGGGAATAAAGGGGGAAAGGAGAGAAAATGAGTGGGAAATATCAGTCAGGGAGAGAGAACATGAGAGACTCCTAACTCTGGGAAACGAATAAGGAAGGGGTAGTGGAAGGGGAGGTGGGCGGGAGGTTGGGGTGACTGGATGATGGGCACTGAGGGGGGCACTTGACGGGATGAGCACTGGGTGTTATGCTATATGTTGGCAAATTGAACTCCAATAAAAAATTATACTAAAAAAGAAGAATTAAGAAAGAGAGAATAAATTACTGTAGATTTAATCAATGAAATAAAGAAATAAAGCAAATCTGCCTTTAGGGAATAAAGAATAAGACTTCATGATTAATTTAAGGGAATGTGGGATCCCTGGGTGGCGCAGCGGTTTGGCGCCTGCCTTTGGCCCAGGGCACGATCCTGGAGACCCGGGATCGAATCCCACGTCAGGCTCCCGGTGCATGGAGCCTGCTTCTCCCTCTGCCTGTGTCTCTGCCTCATTCTCTCTCTCTCTCTGTGACTATCACAAATAAATAAAAGTTTAAAAAAAATTAAAAAAAAATTTAAGGGAATGTGATTAATGGCCAATAAGATAATTTTCAGTTCTATATTATATTCTGTGACTCATATTATCTTATTCAGAAACTATAGATCATTTGTAATAATTCTGAAAAAATGCCTTTGTTGTCTTTCAGATCGATGGCATCTCCCCCCATGTGGTTAGAGGCTCAGCAGCACACCAGTGTCATGGGCCTGAACAGTATATGCACAAGACTGGGAAACTCTCACTAAGTTTAATGGTCCTTGTAAAAACTGTTTATGTCATATGTGTTAATTTATATAAATACTTTAATATAAATATATTACACATAAAATTTACAAGTTATCTAGAACCCTGAATACATTTAAATTGTGCCTTTAAATTTGTATTTACACATCAACTATATAAATGTCAAACATACACAATATATTTTTAAGATAAAATATTTTTTAAGGATAATCCGTGGTTTAATAGCAGAAGGGGAAGGCTACACATGAAATAAATGCCCATGAAGAGATGATCAGACACCAAACTTTACAGAGAAAGGACATATGTCTGAGCTTTGAATATCAAGTTTTCAATCTACAAAGACAATCCATCTATTTTTCAGATTTGTGAACTGTGATTGATGCAACCTCAAACTTGCATTTAAAAAATGGAAAGATACCTAGCATAAAAAGAGCCATATAGATGTTTCAGATGGTTTTGCTAATGTTTATATGAAAAGAAAAGCAAATGAACTCAGTAAAGATTACAGGCAATGCTCCACAAATGTAATTAACAACTACTCTGTGTCTACTCCATTTCTATGCAATGAGAATACACTCAAGATGTGTCCACGGTGGCTTTTTGCTTTATTCTCACCAATTAACAGACTATTGGATATGACAGTAATTAGACACCTCAGCTGGAATAAGATCATTATGTCTTAATGAGATGATTAAAAACAACCAAAAAGTGTGCTTCTTGCAAAATATTAGCATGTACTTCAAGTAACAATAGTACAATTTATTTTGTCTCCTCACTGTGCTTTGTCCGTCCATATTTTTAAAAAATTCTGCAACCAAAATATGCTTTAGAAAATTATATAAGTGTAAAATAACCGTTTTTAATGAATTAACCTCATATAAGCTTTGACTGTATTTATTTTGAGAATGTTCACTAGTGCTTCTCTGACTAGTTACAGTCACCACATAATATTATAAATATGACAGTGGTATACTTCCCATTCACCCCAGAATTTCAGTTTCTATATCGTTATATAATTCAGGACAACCCCCAGCATTTAACTTATTCAATATCCAGTAGTTGGATCAGCTTTAGGCCCAGATGCTGATCTAACTATGAACACCCCTGGCAGGCACAGAAATGCAGAGTGAGTGCAGAGTGACCGCAGTGGGCATCTGAGGAATGAACATCTCACCCCAGCCAAGGCCAAAGATCTCCATAGAAAATCTTTCTTTGAGTTAAAATTCTATTACCCGAAAGCTGGTATTTCACTGCATATGCCATGTGGGAAGGATAGGAACTAACACTTCCTCACATGTCACCATGAATTAATTATCAAATATGCTAGCAAAAGGTCTGGCTGGAGGGAACTGGAAAATACAAGACAAAACCAGCAGGAGAAAGAAGAGGGAGCCTAGAATGGACTACAAAGCCCTGCCAGGCAGGGGGCGTCCAAGTGAAAAGGTATATTCTTTCATCCATCGCCTGTCACTCATCCGTTAGTACATTCAGAAGGCACTCAGGGAACACATACTGTCCACATAAGCAGTGTATACATTTATACTTCTTCATCAAGAAAAACATTCTTCAATTCTAATATAAGAGGTCACTTTCTTATTTAAACATCATTTATTATTGCTCATCATGGAAATAAAACTCTACCGTCTGCAATTCTATACTTGTGTATTTCAAACCAGAAGCCATCACCACTCAGGAGCACCACCACTTATTGCTGTGATATCTACAAACACGACTGCATGCAAACTTGTCCTTCCTTCCTTCCTTCCATCTAAGGTCTGTATACCCACACTGTCTGGATGTCACTCACAACCCCTCCCAAGATCTACTGAAGATCTTGCTTTGTGGATTGTGGCACAGCAACTAGCACATGGTAGAGCAAATCCCCATTTATCTGTCTTATGCGAAATCCACTGAGGGGTTACTATTACTTATTTTATTCATATTTATAATTCTAGAACCTAAGATACTTTGGTTCATAATATTCAGTCAATGAATATTGATTTTAGCAATATTAAATATTGGATTTAGCAATGTTTGCAACTTCTGTCCCATTCCTGCTGCTACCAATGCTATTAACTCATTGAATACCACACATATATTTATTATATATATTATTTACAAAAAGGACAAAATGTATACTGCAACCCAGGGACAAGCATACATTTGTTCCAAGACACTCTACACATTTTATACTTTCCCCACTTCCTCTAAAATACTTACTAGTTTTTAAACTGTAACTATACCTTTCTTATACTATAAAGGTGAAATGGTGTATAGTCAAGTATATCTGAGCAACAGTAGGGCTTTTTCCTGTATCTTCTATCAATCAATTTATTTGTATAGCACAAAATTGCTATTCCTCTGAATAGAAGCAAGAGAAAGCCTTACATAATATTACACTATTTTGATATACCTTGACATATACATTATGTAACAGCATTTTCCTTTGCTATACTTTGCAATATAATAGAGGAATGCTTTTTTAAAGTCAGCAACATCAGCAGGAATAAGACTTTTAAATGAATCTCCTAGGAAGACAGAATTCTTACATCCAAAGACCAAGAGCTTTTCCGTAAGTGTTATACTTTTTTTTCCCCTGAGATTAAGGTGCAATGATTAACTATTACATTATTAAGCAAGAAAAACAAAATGAAATAAACAATGACAACAACAACAACAACAAAACAGAATACAGGAGACACCTACCTAAAACCTTTGGCTGCTTTTTAATTTCTTTTTTAACGTAATGACATTATAAATTAGATTTTTAACATAAAAGTAATTTTCTTACTATGGGCCTCTGATAAAATGTAAAACCATGATAACAAAGAAGCAAGAATACTACCAGGAGTAATAATATGACCTAAAACTTATGAAGCACTTAATATGGCCAGGGACCGTCCTGAGAGCTTCCCATGGATTAAGCACATCTCAACCTCAGACTATCCCAATGACTCAGGCACAATCACTATCAGTATTTATTATACAAAAAGAATCAGGACTCAGAAGAAGGCATTCCTAAGTGTACCAGACAATAAATGTAAACCAAGGATTTAAACACATGCTCTTACTGTTAAATACTATTTTTTTCTTATCTTCATGTTTTAATGTGAATTAAAATAAAATACTATTCTATCCCTTTCTCTCTAGAACTAGAATATTTTTCAATTGATTGGAGCACATTTCAGCCCAGGGATGACAGAAATCATGAGCTACTCAAATTTCTGTATCTTAAGGAGAACATCTTATGAAGTGTGTTTTCAGTCTTCCTAACATATGGATAAATGGTGAGTTATCTGGCAACTGCCAAAAACCCACTACTTGTATGACTGAGTCAGAAATAAACAACTATTTTAACACTACTCGGTAACTATCCTGCCAAACCAGTTCCTACATTGCCTTTATATTAAATGGTACACTTGAATAGTCTATGAGTCAGCTTATAATAAATCCAATATTTTAAATACTTATATAATTATATGGTAAGCCCAGACACATGGCTTTCTTAGAGAGGCAACCAGAGCAAAGCTACTCTCCTGTGTTCAGGAAAGCAAAGGTTCTTCTTGAGTAAGCTCCGAATCTAAATAAGCTTCACTCCAAAAAGAGTTTTATTGCAGACTGATAATCCCCTAGGTTTATAATAAAAATGCTGACATAGCTTTAGCTACAAGCATAACAAATGCAAAGCTATAATGTTTGCCTGTCAGAAATTCCTATTTATTTCCAATGTCCTAACAGATGTGCTTTACCGCTTTTAAATTCCCTCCCAAAGTTAATTGCTTGTCTATCAAAAAGATAAAGATCTTGTTTTAGGCTTTGGGGATATTACATGTGGGGAGAAAAACTAATACTCTAGCAATACATTGTGTCCAAAATGCATTTGCCATAAGAAAGCCAAATTCTCTGAGCATTAGAAAGCTACTAGGAAGGAATATACAGATCATCCCAAGGTCTTAAAAAGTGTAAGATCCTCCATATCACAACATTAAAATATTTAGTTCACTTAGATTTTATTACACCAATAAGGCCTAACTTATTGTAACACAAATGGCTGCAACCTCATATTTTTTACAAAACAGATTTCAAAATGAAGGTGACATTCTTGCAGGTTCTTGGAATTAAATAATGCTTCAGACAAAATGGACCTTCATGGATCTTCATGATTACTGGTCCACTATTTTCCAAACTATAAATTCTGATACATTAATGAGTTGCAGACTTAAAACACAAAATAAAATGAAATAGAAAATACCAGAATATTACATTTAGTAACAGTATATATCATCCTAGGAAACTTTTCTGTCAGGTAAACATACACAGGCATGCTATATTGTGATGTAAAATGTATCTCTTACTGTGAGGTACTATTAAAAAAAGTTTTCTTCTACTCTGACCCCTTGATATATTGCTATAAAGTGTTACCATCACAGGGACAAATTAAATATTTACTGTGGAGGTAGATAATGACAATCATCCAGACATTTTTCAATAGCCCCTTTTATAAAGTTGTATCTAAAAAGTGTGAGGCAGGACACCTGGGAGGCTCAGTGGTTGAGTGTCTGCCTTTGGCTCAGGATATGATCCCGGAGACTAGGGATCAAGTCCCACATCGGGCTTCCTGCATGGAGCCTGCTTCTCCCTCTGCCTGTGTGTCTGCCCCTCTCTCTCTCTGTGTCTCATGAGTAAATAAAGAAAATCTTAAAAAAAAAAAAAAAAAAAAAAAGTAGCCAAGCCCTGAATCAATGAAGGAGGGAGGGAAGGAGGGAGAAATAAACAGATAGATAGATAGATAGATAGATAGATAGATAGATAGATAGATAGATAATGTGAGGCAACAGCATGAGCAAAGAGTGGCGGGTACAATAAAGGTATGTTCTGATGAATAGCAGCTTGGCTAGAAGAGAATTATTTTAAAAGAACACAGACAAAATAGATTTTGAAAACATATTCTAAATGTTTTTATAGTGCATGTTCTAAATGTTTTTTTAGTGCATTTTCTAAATGCACTAAACATGCACTTGCTACTCTAGTTACTACACAGTAACAGGAAGATCTCTCATTGTCCAGAGAGCTAGTTTAAACTGAGAATACATAAATAGCCTCAGGAATGTAGACTTTTTAAAATAACCATTCAGAAGAACTAAGATGTTTGAAAATAAATCCCTTAACTAATGATGAACATTAAAAGTTACAACCTTAACATGTAAGTCTTGATGTCACCTGTAGATTAAATGGATGAGAAATCTCCCTGGATCTGGATGTGAAAAAATAACACAGAATTGTTATTTATCCCTCTTTGAGTTTTACCATCCCAATAAACACACACACACACACACACACACACACACCCTCACTCACTCTAGACAGACATGCAAGCAGATTAAAACATGTTTAAAATAAATGCTCCCTCCATGCTCATTCTACAGCTTCCTTTTTCACTAAGGAGTGGGGTATGGTCATCCTTCACACAGTCCTCATTCATTCTAATGAACATATAGTTTTCATTTTATATATGTTCTATAAAATAATAAGTATTTATTTTTTCTAAATTCTTTCAAAATTGTTCAACTTTTGTATTTTTCCAAATATGAAAATAGTATTTGCACACACATTATTACATATACCATTATAACTTCATGTAATGTTTTAAATAACATACTATTCCTTGATTTATCTACTCAGCATGGTGCATTTCATTTGTCCACTATGGCAAGTGAGGAAGTAAGGGTACTTTTATCAATTCTTTCCTTCTTTCCTACTGCACCTCCGGACTTTTGGCACTGATATTTTATTTTTTCTCTTCCATTATAGTTACCATTTGTAACTACAAGTCACAGACATTTAAATTTCTCTACAGATTGATCAACTTTAGATCAGCCACTGCTTCAATGACAGATGAGAAGTTTTGCACATAGACTTCCTTCTATATTGCCCTGGTCCTGTTTTGATTATTGGTAACTTTATTGATATTTTTATAACATCAAAACAATAAATAATTTGGTCCCCACTGCTATGTGTACAATTCCATTGTATAATTTGCTTGTGTACAATGTTTTGTGTATAAATAAAATTAAAATCCAATGTAAGCGAAGGTTGAGCACTATGCCTATTTAATATTTAATATGTAAATATCATTCTTTACATAATCAAGTAGAGTTTCAGGCCTCAGTGGATTTCTTTTAACTTTCCTAGTTTTCCAAATTCCTTCTAGTTTATATGATTGAGCCAACACTTTTTTCCTATATTCATATTACCCTTTTACTCAAAAATTTGGGGTTATCACTCAGCATATTTTCATATAGACATTCTTTATTAAGCTTTGCATTTCCCTGGAATATGATTAAAAGTTGGGTATAGAATTCTATATCTCAATTAATTTTTTCTCAGGTCTTTGAAAACTATTGCTTGGATGTCTTCCAGAATCCAATGTTTCTGATGAAAAATCTGTTAACTGCATGTCCATTTCTTTGCAGATAATTTTATTCTCATTAGAAGATAACATTTTCTTCTTTAACGTGAAAATTTTGAAATTTCATCAAGATATGTCTACCTATAGTTCATTTTATCCACCCTGCTTATCAGAATTTTTAATCTGATAACCAATGTCTCCGTACATTGAGGGCAATGATGGCCCAACTTCTGCATATGTGCCCAAATCCAAGCCCTTTGGTTCTCTGGGCTGGCCATATGATTTGCTTTGGCTCATGGATCATTAACAAAGAGCAGCAAGCAGAGACTTGAAAAAGCTCAGTGCACTGGAAATTACACTCCTACTGCCCCTTGGAATTCTGTTGCCCAGAGAACAAGCAAAAGTTAGCAAGAAGAAGAGACAAGGGGCTCTGTGATTCCTCTTACCACAGTCAATAGTCACGTAAGTGAGTTCGTCTTGTATCAGCTAAGCCAGAGCCAATCTTACAGGGGACCAGCATCCCATGAGCTAGTGCAAAGCTACACCTTGACCAGACTCAAAGAAGCAACCCACTCAACCACAGCCACATATACTAAATAAACAGCTGCTGTTTCAGACCACTCTGCTTTGCAGTCCTGTGTGCACACCCAAGGTTAACTGACACATCATGTTTCTTCAGCTTAAAAAAAAAATTTTCATTATTGTATTCTCTGCCTTTCACAGTCTTATTCTTTTATATTCATGAGATGTTGGCTCTATTGACTCTACCCTCTATTCTCAACTTTTTCTATGTTCCAGTTCCTTGTCTTTCCATTCTAAGTGTTGGGAGTTAATCAGCAATTTAACTTGAAGATAAAAATTAGCCTGAGCTTCTATCAGTTGGTCCAATAATTTTTTTTAATTTTGTATTCATATTTTTAATTTCCTGGAAATTTCTTGTTCTCAGCTTCTTTTTCATAATAGCCAGTTACAGATATAACATCCTCTCAAATTCTGCTGAGAGTACTAATTAGACTTCTTTTTAAAGTGTCTTGTACTCCCTGAATTATACCTAAATCTTCTGATATCACTCTTTTTGTTCATCTAAATATAGTTTTTCCTTAAATATCAAATGATCTTTGATTGTCAGCTTATTTTTCTAAATAAAAAAAAAAATGATGCCAATTAACATGGGATAGCTCACACTGTTTCATTTACACTGTGAAATCCATTATCCCAAAAGGCCTCTCCCTGGACTGAAAAGGATGTCAACAGACAGAATGTTCTCCAGAAGGGCAAGCAGGTGAGGTGGTGACCTCCATGACGGATAAGACACGTTTTATTTTATATGTGAAATATTTTATGAATTTCACTACTGAACATATTTTCTACTTTTTCTCTAACATACAACAAAGGGTTTCATCATGAAAAAAAAAATTCCACAATCTGCTTTTCTGCTTTTTTTTTTTAGATTTTATTTATTTATTCATGAGAGATCAGAAAGAGAGAGAGAGAGGCAGAGACACAGGCAGAGGGAGAAGCAGGCTCCATTCAGGGAGTCCAACATGGGACTGGATCCCAGGTCTCCAGGATCACGCCCCGGGCCTAAGGCAGCACTAAACCACTGAGCCACCTGGGCTGC
Source organism: Canis aureus (assembly GCF_053574225.1). NCBI lineage: Eukaryota > Metazoa > Chordata > Mammalia > Carnivora > Canidae > Canis > Canis aureus. Next base: position 51,613,972 of record NC_135611.1, read on the forward strand.
CCAACACAATCTGCTTCATTATTTTAATGTTTCCTTGAAAGAAAAGAATTAGGCTAGTGTGTCTGGTCTGTTGGTTCAAACCAGCTCACAATAATTACCTTCACCCTTGACCTCTTTTTAGGTTCTTGTTTATTAGCATCCTCGGGTCATAAATGCCTGATGCTGGGAACAGAATTATTTTTGAAGGAGTATATTTTGAGAATGCTATATGTAAAAAATAATATAAGTAAAATTAAAGCTTCTAAAACAGAGATTTTATAAGAAAGCTTGGCTTTTCTCTAAAATTCAAAAGAATATATACATTATGACAGTTTTCAAAGGATTTCTCATACCAGCAATTATGTAGATGGTGGTTTATTATATGCAAACAGTGCTGCAATCTAAACATTCTAGAATTTTAAAGTTCATTTAAGCTTCCTGACACTAAATAATATTTTGTTTTTATGTTTCTAAACTTACAAAAGTAACATAAGCCCCAAAGAAAAGCAGTATATTAAAATAAAATAAGGTTCTCTTCCAATGGCAACAGAGATAAATCATTTCCCAAGGAGAGTTCATCAAGGCTAGAGACTGGCAGAAAAATAGTGGCCCTCACCTTCAAAGATCAAGCTAATCTTAAAACACACCCTATCTCCTGTTTGGCTTTGATGTATTAATATGCTCGTTTGTCTTAAATCTCAAGGCTGGTGTCCAACAGGTTATGGTGACCAAAAGAACTGTTTTATATAAAAATGTGTATCTAGTAAGACTCACTCTGTTTTCATTTTAAAACAGTAATTGAAAAAATTTTGGCAGAAGAACTCAATTTTCAAACAAAAACTTACAGGAACCCACAAAAACATACATCATAGAAATAAAGTGGGGTTAAACAACTCTAAACAACTGCTTAAAGAGGGTGGGAGCAGAAAAGCTTCATAACTTAGTTCATTGCCTGGAGACACAGCAAAGATACCTTTTCCTCAAAAGAGACTGAAATTTAATCTTCTATTACGTGAAAGGGAAAAAGTATGATGACTTCACATTTTAAAATTATTGACATATGTTTTTCATAAATATTCACTGAAAGCAATTAAATATTTCACCAACTCGTTGATTATCTCTATATAACCAAATGATGCTACAGGAGTTCAAATATGAATCACGGATGAAGCTAAAGCCCTACCGTGTGGTGCTTAAGTCCACAGCAGACGAATATAAATCCAAGTACTTCAGCAGATTAACTGTGGAGGAAAAGGGGAAGATGTTCCTTAACTGCATCTTCAAAGATCACTGACATTCACACAAACTGGAGAAGGAAGACAAGCAACACAGTGGAAATAGACTTTAGAGGACACATTGCAAATGTTGGTAACAAGAGGGCATCTGCGTAATGAAGTGGAAAATGGTGTATATCAGAGTTTGAAGGGAGATATAATTAAATACCTAAGTGTGGGAAATATAATTAGTGTTTAAACCATTTGCTGCCATTTCCTGCTGTGTCTATCCCTCTGGGAGGATCACACTTCCCTTCTTCACTCAGGCCAGGCTTGCCTGACTTGCTTTGGCGATGAAATGGGAGTAGAAGGGATGGCCACAACCTCATAAGGCTGTCCATGGTCCAGATGGGACCAGCTTGATCAGCCTCTTTCCCAGAGTGTAGATAGCATGAGCTATGCAACTGCCAACCCCCAGCGAATATGCAACTGAGCAAGGAAGAAACTGATAGTGGTGAAGCCACTGGATCTGTTATTAATGCAGGACAGACTATACTGATAAAACAGGTCAAAGAGAGGACTTTATGTCAGGCAGAGTAAATATTTAGTGTAGGTTTACAAACAGTTTTCATTTCCAAACATGTCCCTTCATTCGGAGGTTTTAATAACTAAGCATGGGTGATGCTGAGCTTCATTTTGGCTAATCTTAATTGGATATGGCAGCATGGCAGCCAATATTCAAGTCCATCTATTTAGAAATGATGAGAAGAAACATGTCTTATCTTCAGTCTTTGCTCAAATGTGCCCTTTTTGGTGAGGTGTGATAGCCTCATTTAAAATTTTAAACTAGCCCCATCCTCAACTTTCATACTCTGTATCTCTCTCCCTTACTGTCTTCATCCCCATAGCCCTTCATCACCATTTTTGTGTATAAATATATAAATATATGTATATATAAAATATATAAATATCATATACAATTATATATATATTGATCTACATATTTACTGTAAACACGTTTATATTTAGAAATATAAATACGCATATATTCATAAATCTTGAAAATTACTAAACAATTCACAGTATCTTCCCAAAAAATTATAATTTCTATACCCTCAAAAAGAAGGCAAGTGATAATTTCCTTATTTACAGATAGAAATAAGGAGGAAAGAAAAAGCACTGGGAAATGTATTCCAGTTACTTTGATAGTATCAAATTGTGAGAAAGACTTCCGCCTGTTTTCTCTAACAGATAAAATGTATCATAGTTCAGGCAGGCCTGACATATCTTGACCAATGGATGACTTATTTACAACTGAGTAAGTGTTATGAAAACCTCCCATCCCTACTCATGCTGCCGAAGAAAGTAAGTATAATTCATGATCAAAGTTAGAATGCAGAACTTGTTTATTAGGCTTTCTGTTTTTCCCCCATAATAAGATTATTAGGGGTAGTGAAATCATTGATCAGTGAGATATTTCTGGATTTTTATGGTTAACCTGATTTTTTTCATGCTGGCTGAGAGTTACCATTTTCATAGTTTTGTTTTGTTCTGTTTTGTTTTTTGCTTCTGCTTTTGTATCTTTTTCTTTAATGGCAAGATTCATGTTTTAAACAAAACAATTTTTAATGGACTTTTAGAATGCTACTATTTGAAACATAGAGATTGATGATACTATGTTTGCAAAATACAAGACCTCTCACAAAACATGACTTTTTTTGTTTCCAAAAAACTTTTCCCCCTCAAAGAAAGACCATATGCCTTTCAGAACAATCCTCAAGCTAAGCATGGAGAAAGAACTCTTACTAATAAATTTCTGCTCTTATTACTTCACAGATGAAAGAAATCTAAACTAGAACACTCTATAGATGTTCTAAAACATTAACTGAGCATGGGATGATTAAAATATAGTATCTTCACATGTCTTTACCTGCATTATATTCTATAAAACATTTATTTTTAAATAAAAAGTTGAAAATAACATCAGATTTTAAACAAGTAAAAAATGCTCAAATATCTAGTAATTGCCAATACTTTTATTTTTATTTATTTATTTATTTATTGCCAATACTTTTAAATATTTTATTTATTTGAGACAGAGAGAGAGGGAGGGAGGGAGGAGGGGGTCAGAGAGGAGAAAGAATCTGAAGCAGACTGCGTACTGAGTGTGGAGCCCAACGTGCACTGGTCCGTGACTGCCGACACACTGGAGGTATCCCAGAGAGAAATCATGATTGTGAGGCACAATAATACATAAATAACATCTCCTTCATGGACATGAAGGAGAGAGACCATCCTTTTCTAGGAACTCAGTGTGTGTCAGATGTTTTGTTTTACATTTTCACGTGCGTTTCCTTAATTAGCCAAACACTACTTAGGCTCAGAAGGTATCATTATCCCTAATTTACAGTCACTAAACGATGGAATAGAGAGGTTTATTAAAGATGGAATATCTCAGAAGCAATGCTGTCTCTGAAATAGGAGACAAGGCCAACTGTTCCAACATCATGAGGAATCAAGTTGTAGAAATGGTAGGGCCCCTGTACTAAACGGATAACAAAAAATTAACCTGGAATGATTTAATATTTTTAAGCACTAATTCAACAATTAATGCACCCTAATAAATGAGGTCCAATGGATGCTTTAATGAACAACAACAGCCTTTAGTTTTGTGAAGAAGACAGGAATATGGTTCAAACTGATGTTACCTACATCAATCGTCTCTAATGCTTGATCTTAAATCAGTAGAGGCATTTCTATAACGCAATTGTGCTAAAATAATGTCTATGCACAATTTCACAGGTATTTACTATGTAAAAGCTTCATGCTGGGAACCACTATCAAATGACTAATTTAAAACTAGTTACTTCAGCATCAATCTGGATAATGATCCATAATGAATGGGAAAAGAATAATCTAATATTTCATGGCTTTCCTATTGCTGTAAATCAGATATATATAAGAAAACACTTTTGCAAGGTCTTTTATTTATAGATTAAAACATGGTCTAAAATAACCTCACAGTGTTGACATACTTACAAATTATATTTCAGTTGATTATATAATAAATAAAGGTTTTAACATTGGTTCAGTTAAGGAAAGCTCAATTTTATAATTTTTTTTTATTTTGGTGTGGAAAAATAACTAATACATAATGCTTGACCATATGGTTTTGTAGTCTTTTGCTAATTACAAATCACTGCATAGGTTTCACAGCTGCTACTTATTATTAACTGTACCATCTCCTCAAAGATTTATTCCTCTTTTTATATCTTTCTTTTTTAACCACTGTCAAAGAACATTCATATTTTTAATAGCATCTATTGCACGAGATTGAATCCACAATCCAATACACAGACACACACACACAGAAGAATGATGATTTACATTTAAATTAATGTTAATTATTTGATAAAAGCTTCAGCAAACCAAAATATTGTAATAGTTTTATTTTAGTCAACATTTTAAAATCCTTCATTAAAGTCTGGCAGCCTAAAGCACAAAATGTGGCAAGCAGGCATTAAAATGTTGTAATAACAGTTTCTGATACAGAAAGCAATTAGCTCTTTTTAAAAAATGACCTATTTTATATAAGCGACATCTAATTTGGGACATCTGCTTTAAACAATGTTAGAATTAAATTTAAATTCTGTCATATAATAAATCTAGAATAATTATTAATTTTTAAAGTGCAAGCAGTTGGATAGCATGACAGAGAAAAGGATATGAAATTAAAACTAAAATTGCAGCATTTAAATCCTAATAAAACCCTTGCTTCTTATCCCTCTCAGAAAATTTTATATTTTCTACTCTTTTTCCAAGTGGATATACTGTCAAGCCCTAAAGTAAATCCCTGCTGGGCCAGGATTATGACTGATTCATCAAACGCATGAACCAGCTACAAGTTGCACGACTAGGTCCTAAAAGTATTTGTTGAAATACAAGGTCCGTAACTTCTCAACTCCAAAATGTGTCGTTTTACTCTTACAGGGAACAAGTTGATTTGTTATCATGTTGGTTGTATAGTAAGTGTGTATAAAAAGCCAAAAAAGGTTTACAGAATATATCAAATAGTTCACTGATATTCTAAAGAACGTTTTAACAAACAAACATTTATCCTTCCCTAAGCTTTACACTGTTGTGCCAAGCTAAAAGGTTTTCTTCTTATTAACACTCCAAAGATCTTTAGAAAAGTTAGCATCCATTACTTTCATTTCCCTGGCTGCCTCAACTGTTAATGGAACTTAGCAGTTAGAGTTCTTTTAAAACAATCCCAAACCTAAGCATCTTCCCAATCCGCCTGATTAGGAGCTGCCGTTCACATTAACATCAATCCTTGACAGTATAATACACATTTGATGTGGCAGAGGCAATCGTCATCTACAGATCTCTTTCCCTAAAATGTGACTTCTATCTATGAAGAACATGTAATAGGGAATTAAGATATTTCTATTCCCAATAACTGATTCCACTATGAATCTTGTAGGAGGCCTTCTTTGCATTCAGAGCTAAGATCTCTTTACTTGTAATATTTATCCCCAGTCTCTTCATAGTTAAGGACCTTGAATTCTGCCCTCATTTTATTTCATTTTATTTATTTTTAAAGATTTTATTCATTTATCCGTGAGAGACACACAGAAAGAGAAAGAGAGAGAGAGAGAGAGGCAGAGACACAGGCAGAGGGAGAAGCAGGCTCCATGCAGGGAGCCCAACGTGGGACTCAATCCCAGGACTCCAGGATCATGCTCTGGGCGAGGGCGGCGCTAAACCACCGAGCCACCCAGGGATCCCCCTCTGCCAGCATTTTAAAAGGCCACTTTGTCCATTTCCTCCTCTTCACCCAAACAATGCAATCAGACATCAATACATTGTCCGATGTCTTAGGTATTTGTAAGCAGGTTCCCAAATTGATGATCAGTATCCAGAAAAAAACACTTTCTAATCAGAATTGCTAACTTGTAAAGTAACAAAAAAATAAATAGGAAGCAAAATGAGTCTGAAAAAGGAAAAAAGAGAACAATTTTATAGAGCCACTTGGCCACAATTTAAAAGGACTCTGATCAAACTGGATAGCATGACTAGGAAATTACAATTATTAGTCCTAATGCCCTTCTGGTAAAATCCTCATCTTTTTCCCAAAGGTTCATTCAAATACAAGAGGCCATAAGACCTCTCAGCCACCAAATGATGGTCTGATGAACCTGTCATGGAATCTGAGGGGCACAGTGATGTACTGTTGACAATGTTTCCAAAGAAAAATAAAGCTTTAGAGCAGAGTTATCTGTGTCAGGCTTCGATGAGATGTCAGGCCACCTGAGGAATGATATCCCATTATAGTCCCTATAAAGTTGTAAATCAGATGTATTAAGTAGCCCATAAATTCAATGCCAAAATTAAATTGCAACTATCAACAATCACTTAAGAGATAGACGAATGACTGTCTTTATTACTTCTGTTATAGTCCAGCCTTCCCAACAAGAACTGCAATATTAACCCTGTGGCCTACTTGGGAGTTTCTTATAAGAAGGATGCTTTAAGAATTGATTTTGTGTAATTGGAATAAAAAAAGGGAAATAGGTAGACAAGACAGAAGCAAAATTGAAATGAGAGGCAATAAATGCCCAAGACAAAAATCTAGTTTGTCATTAAAATATAGCATGGTAAAAATAGAGGAAACTAGTCTCACAAAATAATTGGCCTACTCCAATATAATAAAAATAATCAGGCTAACTTTTCCATAATATATAATGTAATAAATATAATAAAATATATTTTATAAAAATATACATTTTATAATCATCTTTCTAGAAATATGAAACTGAAATTCAAAGGATTTGACAGGTACAATCCCACATGAGAAGGATTTTTAAAAAAATATTAAACAGTGTTAACTTTCAATACTTGTCATATTTAATTTATACTGTATGTGTATATGAATTATCAATGTATCTTTAATATTCATTTTTTAGTATTCACTGCTATTCCTCCCAGCACCTATACAGCCCAGGTGAGCAATATTATTCATGGTAAAAAATCATCAGGTTAAACCGTTAAGTAAATTTATCTACTTAGTCCTTGGGAAAGAAGAGATTACCTCCTAAGATTCCAGTTTCTAGAGAAATTAAATTACATGTAATGACAGATTTATAAAACTTCATACAATTGGCTGATTTTTCACTTGGGCAATCACCTGAATTCGTACACCTCTGGAAGTTACAGATTGCCTCAGTTTGGGGCTCACTCCTTGCATATAGGTGTCCAAAGAGCTCCATCACTGGTGTTACCAGCCCCCTCTTCCCTGGTGTTACCAGCCCCCTCTTCCCCTTGGACCCTGAACGTACATGGAATAACAGAGGGATATGACAGAAGAAAGCACACAGTTCCCATAAAGATGGAAATCTACTTTCTATCATTGTCCCAAATATCCTAGGTATGAGTGGCAGGTGAACAATGTTTAGCTAAACATTAATACAGCTACATAATTAGGAATGGAAAATGTTAAATGAGAAACTAGGAAGTCACAGAGAAAACCAAGTGTGTGAAGAAACTACCACATGGCCTAGTGGCAAGAGAACTAAGCAGCATTTACATAAGGACTCCAGTGATGATGACATTCCCTTACAACCCAAGTCCCTGAACAGTGGGTATGTATTCTCATGTATACTAGGCCCTGGATGTAGTCTAGGGGTAGAATGCGAGGCACACCCAGAGATGTGGACCACTGTCTGTGGGAAGCCTCCCCTCTGCTGCTTCTATGACAGTCCTGATCACATCACTGGGTTAGGACACACTCATGTGTCTCTCTTCCCATAGATTCCACACCTCTCATGTCTTATTCAGCTTTTATTACTAACAATGGCTGACACACAAAGACTAATGGACAAATCTTTATTTTTAAAATAAGCTCTCCAATTTTCTCATCTGTAATATTGAAGTTGTATGTTCCATTCAACCTCAATAATCTTATAATTTCATTTTATTAAAAACTCATAGTACTCTCTCCTCAGCTATGAAAATATAGTAAGTTTAATTCCTCATTTTGCATATATCAAAGAACAAAGCATCTTTCATACTTTACCTTGATTTCTCTCCCTTTTATGCAAGCCAGCCCTGGGTGCTCACAGGAGACAAGTCTCCCATAACAACAGTTAAGAGAACAGCCTCACACATATCTATATGTGGGGAAAAGAACATAGACATGGGCTTTTTATTTTTAAGATTTTATTTATTTGAGAGAGAGAGCACAAGCGGAGGGGCGGAATGGAGAAAGAGGGAGAAGCAGGCTCCCCACAGAACAGGGAGCGGGATGCAGGGTGCCATCCCAACACCCTGAGATCATGACCTGAGCCAAAGGCAGACACCTAACTCACTGACCCACCCAGGTGCTCCAGACACAGGTCTTGAGAAGGGTAGTCAATTGCATGGCAAGCCACATATTCAATTTCCAAAATAAGTCATTAGGTCTCCTGTTGCCCCTTCTCTCTCTCTGTCTCCTCTTCTCCCTCACCCCCATGCTTCCCTTCTCTCTTCCTCTTTCTCAGTGTTTGACTAGTAATATTAAAAGTCATGAAGATCAAAGCAGTACAACAAAAGGCCTGACTTCTAGGGTAAAGTTACCAACATGATTATAAGAGGCACAAACTGAAAAGGCTCAATTTCAACTTTGATTAACTCTGCATGAGACCATGTTTGTTATTACTGATGTCATTTTTACCCATTTCAACCATTCTCTAAGACTGGACTTTGTAACATTACCTCATCTTATTACTAAAATCTTCTCATTTTATTTAAATTATACTCTTAACTTTCATCACTCTTCTAAGCAATTGTGTATTTCCTAATTTACTTGACATTCAGATTTTTCAATTGTCATTATGATTTAAGAGTCTGCTGATTCAAAATGGTAGTCATATAAAAAAATGTTCCAAGAAAAACAATTTTGTGATGCTTAATAATATCTGATGATTCCACTAATTATTTTACACAGGCAAATCTGTTACTGAGCACATGTGAATGCCTCAATCGCATGACTAATTTCAGGTCTGGAGATTAGGAACCTAGTCTACTTTGTATGGTACAGCTAGCTGAAATCTAACAAATATGACCCATTCTTTCTAGCACTGCCAAATTCAATTCTTTGTGTTTATTCAGTCAGTAGCAATACTAGCTCTAAAGTATAATGGCATCAAACAGGTATGGAGAAAAAGCTGCCTCCCAAACTAAAACAACCAGTTACAAAGCATTCTGGGTATGAGGCATTCCATAAGAATTAAAATGGTTCTGTCTTCTCGAGTGCTGTGACTGAAATCATAATAAAATTATATAATTAAAATTATTTGACACTTGCCAAATCACTAACAAGTACGTATGCGTAAGTATTAACATAATTCACATACAAAAAAAAGTTAATGCTAAACTGTTCTAATTTTAAAATACTCCTAATTCAATTACTGGATAATATTTTTTTTTAATGTAGAAACAAATCATTAGGAAAAATATAACTCAGTTACATAATTTTATTATACAAGCCTGACGTGAAATACTCACCATAAATACATAGGAAGAACACCATGTTTGGCTAAAAATGACTTTGAAATTATAGAACCATTCACACCTACTGTAAAGCAATGCAGGAAACAAGCCAACAAATAGGGTCTAGTTCTGATTCTAACCTTTCTATTTTAACAACAAGGAAGTATATGCAAAGAGGTTAAAGAAATCACTAAAAATGGTGCATCTTGTTAAAGGCACTACAAGGGACTAGGTCAGTGAACTCTCATGCAAACCCTAGCTATCTATGGAGCTGCTCAAGAGGATTATAGAAACTTCACTCCTTTTCTAGATTGTAACATGACCAATCCAGAGACAGTGCCAGGTGGGAACAGTGACACAGAATGAATATATTGCAAAATAAATGAACAAAAAAAAAAAAAAAAACAAAAACAAACAAAAAAAAAACCAGGAAGAAGCAAAATAAAGCTAGGGATATCCATGGTGAGACTGGGACTCCTGGGGGTCAGACTTGCAGACATCCATATGCTCCTGGCCACATGCTCCCACAGATAGCTGAGCATTCCCTAAGATGCCAAATAACTAGGAAGAATGAAAGTCTTATGTAAGAGCTCCTGAGGAAAGCTGACAAGAATGAGAGCTGACTCAGAACAGGAGCAGCTCTTGTACCTTCACTTTGCCTTACTTTGAGTCCCATAGGAATTCCTTCAATCCAGATAGAATTTAAAGAATGAAAGAGTATCTTGATTAAAATAAAAAATTTAGCAAATCCTAGGGGTAATTGACCCCAATTGGGGTAATTTGTTAAATTAATGAGGAACTTTTTTTCACTATTTAATTTCTGAGCTTCTTAAGCCACTAACTTAAATCACTTATTCCTAAATGTACTTCATCAGTATTGATGTTCATACATTCCTTGCTATTTAGGCTCAAATCATTAGATAAATACAATAATTTTTTATTCCGCACAAAACTATGGCTCTTCAATCTCATCGACAGCAAGACTGAAATTGCCTGAAGAGAGCATCTAACTCAACTCTAAGTCAAGATAATCAGGGCACAAGGTATTTCACATATTCCTTCATAGTTCCCTTCATGATTAGTTTCAAAAAGGAAAGTAATACTAAAAGGTGAAATTCCTTCTCAACTTCTGATTTTTCCTAATAGATTCTGTATTCCTCTCTGTAAAAAGTTCCATATTATTTATTTTCTTTTGTGCCTAATAAAATGAAGACAATATTATCCCCAAATAGCTGTTAGTACTCTCCACCTTTCTGAGGCACAGAATGAATGATGATAACCATTCAAACCAGCTCCTTTATAAGGCATTAATATAGACCATGTATAGACAGTCTAGAGGAAAGAATGTTTCAGAACAACTGAAGCAAAATTCTTTATATTAAGAAATAAAAAAAAAAAGAAATCAGAGATGGAAATACACCGTCCATGCCCATTTGTACCATTATACGACTGACCTGAAATCAGTTAAAAGCAAAACTGGTGGGGATCCCTGGGTGGCTCAGTGGTTTAGTGCCTGCCTTTGGCCCAGGGCGTGATCCTGGAGTCCCGGGATCGAGTTCCACATCGGGCTCCCTCCTGGCCACCCAGGCATCCCTCAACTGTAATTTTTAAATCATCTTTTCTACCAGGCAGAAATCATCTGTATTCTTCTACCACAAAGTTCTACAATAGCCTGGAAAACAGAAAATCACAGTTAAAGTCTCCATTGAACCAAAGGAACACCCAGTAATCTCTGCACTTATCTATGTTTCAGACTTTTTTTTTTTTGCTAATATTTTGACCCTTTAATATTGATATAATTCCCAAAGATTATTCTTTAAACAAAAAAGGCTAGCCTCATTAGGTTTGCCTAATTATTCACAGAAATGCAAACCAAAAAGGATGCAAATTAAATGCACAGACCTTCTTGAGTTTGCACAGCAAATATATGGCCTTACAGTCCTGAGCACCTATGAATGACTAAGAATTTACTTCTGTCTGGAGTTTTTATTGAGAATCTTGGATTCGATTTTTAAAACCTCACTTATTATTATCATGGCTCTAGAAGACCAAGCCCAAGACACTCTGTCTTGCAGGTTTTACTTTCAGTACCTATAAATTTGGTCTAATTCCTCTCCTCTTAAGGCTTCAAAATGTTCTCAGGTCTCTGACCTGGCAGGAGACCACATCATTTGTGCAGCAGGTGTTCTGTGAGCCAAGGTTCTCTGAAGGGCTTTGTAGGAACTGAATCCACATTGAGTAGTCTCATGCACAAGTTTCCAAGGAAGTACTTGTTCTCTAATAGTAAGTAAGTATTTATACCTAATTAAATGACAATCATTCTCAAATGTGATATCAGTTGCACGACTGATTTTTCTCACTTATATTCTGGCAAAAAAAAAAAAAAAGAGCAAGATCCTTATTGAACCTATGAAAATAACTGTATTGCCAAGTAAAATAAATGAATCTCAGTAAAATAGTTGTTTTTGAATTCTAAAGGATGAATGAGAAGCAGATACCATTAAAAATGTTTCATTTCAGTTTACTAGACGAAGACTTAGAGATAGCTCAAGAATAAGAAAAGGTCTCCCCTAAAGGAGAAGAGCCAAATAGTACCAACAATATCCAAACAAATAAACACAATTAAATTTCCCTTATCATTTAGTCCTTAATAATTATTATTCCACTGATACTGCTTTCATTAAGTTGATCTGCTGCTAGACTGAAGAAAGTCCCAGACTGACTCAGCTCCTGCTATAGGCTGAAAGTTGTCTAGCAGGTGCCCCTTTGGAAGCCTGTCCTCAAGCCTATTCACTGAAGTAGTAATAGTTCAGATGCTGGTACAGTCCTGTGCACAAGTCCTAATGTCTTCTTTGTTAAAGGTAAAAATTCTAGCTTATAGCTTATAGCAGAGTTGTAAGGCAAGCATTGCAAAGAAGAATCTTGTTTAATAATGAGACTCATGACTGTGGTTAATCAATTATGGTAACCAATAATATCACAATGGACAAAAGTAAAATTCTCTTTTGGGATACAACAAACAACTATTTCATAAGGGTTTCCCAATAGAGTAAAAGTATAGTAGGGGCAGCAGAGGCACTGACAAGTGTCCAGGGCCTTTTCAAAATATGTATAACTTATAATATATATATATAAATACTTAACACTTGGCTTACACAAACTTAACCTTAACACCTTAACATTTTGCTCATGCAAACTTAACCATCTTTTCAGATTGGTCAACTTTCAACCATACAGCTTTTTTTTTTTTTTCTTTTAAAGATTTTATTTATTCATGAGAGAGAGAGAGAGAGGCAGAGACATAGGCAAAGAGAGAAGCAAACTCCATGCAGGGACCCCGATGTGGGACTCGACCCCAGGACTCCAGGATCACGCCTTGAGCCAAAGGCAGATGCTTAACCACTGAGCAACCCAGGCATTCTTCACCACATAGCTCTTAAAATACTTTGAGCTAATTCAGAAACACAGAACCCACTAATCAAACCTAATTATTTCTAGTATGATTCTACTTGTAAAGTGAAAGAACAATCTTTGTGATTTTCCAGAGGTCCACTGGAAAAAAGAAAGATAGCTTTAGGTATGAAAGACATTCTGATTTTTTTTTTCTAAATTTATAATCAGATCTGAGGAAGGCAAAATCAAGAGTTACAAGAGATCCGCTGACTTAAAATAAGGATCACAATAGCACAGGAACACACCTTACCTCTTTAATCAATATGGTATAAAAAAGGCACATAAGTATAAGGAAAGTTTAGTTATTCACAAGTGAGGGAATGATATTCATTGGTTTTATTTGCATTTGTTTGTTTTATTTTTTTTTTGTTAATAACTAATGACATGATAAAGTCAACAGAAAGCTGAGAAAATTATTCAGTTAACAGGATCTCTGACACTTAGGCACATTACTCAGCAGGTAATGTTTTTACCACTCTTCGTTAACTCTGAGACCAATTTATCATTTTAACGGAGTGAGTCATTCTCTAGTTTTGTAATAATATAATGTTTGGCAGTAAAAATTTCAAGAGCAACTTTTATTTCCTTAAATTGTCTTGAGAACAATTCTATCAAAACTGAGCAAACTTTATACTAAAGTTTTAATACATTTCATTATTTCTTATCAGATTCAGACATTATAAAACAAGGCAGATAAAATATATTTCCCTCAAACAGTCCACTACTTGCTATATACCCTCTCCCTTTTGCCATTCTCTTCCTATAGTGGAACTAATACTTCACTTAGGAAAAAACTAGTTTCATTTTTTTTTCCTTGAAAATCAAAGGCACTTACACAGTTGCATTCCCCTTGTCACTACAACTCCCAGTAATAACATTAGTTATGACTGTAGCAATGTAATAACTCCTGTGTGGTAGAGAAAACTGAGTGATAGATAATTGAGAAGTGTTAGTCATTCACATTTAGTGGCATTTTAGCAGGCCAGCAAAGCTCATAAATACACATTACACAATTTTCTCTAGCAATATTCATCCTTCTTATATCTTCCTAAAATGGCAACCAAAAAAACATATTCACTAATGCAATTCATTAAAAGAAGAACCAAAAATACAGAAAATTTAAAATATGTTTAGCATTAAATTTAGTATTCTATCTTGCCTAGAAATTATTCAGGTATCCAAAAACATTATTTATTAATTAACTCAATTTAATATTAACTCAAGCTTTGAAGTTACCTTAGGCCTTGAAATTAGTTTTAAGCTGATACTCTACAAAACATAATTACTGTTATAAAATCTCTGAACCAAATTGATTAAATATATCTCAAAATATTTCATAATCTCAAACATATAAGTGAATGTTAACTTGTTGGATTAGTAAAGCAATGTAAAAAGTTTAGAAAACTTAGATACTTCAGTCATTTCATGACAGAAAATTAAATCTTATTAAAAAATAATATATACTTATACCTAAATTTGAAAAATCAGGGAAAAGTTGTAATTCTTTTTTTTAAAGAAAAATTACAAAACCAATCTATTTAAAGAGTTACTTTGTTATGTTAACTTGTAGTCTTAAATGTTTCTAGTAGTTTCTGTAAGAAGGATAAAATAGCCTTTTTTTAAAGATTTTATTTATTTATTCATGAGAGACAGAGAGAGAGAGAGAGGCAGAGATACAGACAGAGAGAAGCAGGCTCCATGCAGGGAGCCTGACGCAGGACTTGATCCCGGGTCCCCAGGATCACGCCCTGGGCTGAAGGCGGTGCTAAACCGCCAAGCCACTCGGACTGCCCTAAAATAGCCTTTTTAAAGTCTTGTGCAGTATTAGAAGTTCAGTTTTTATATCTTTGTGAATTTAGGGAATATTGGTTCTATGGAAGTACTTATTTACCTCTATAAACTAATTAGGAAAAACATCTTAAAATCCATAACAATATAATGTGCCAATACCTTATAGGGGTAGGAGCATATGGTACATTCACACAGTGACACACACAGCTTTCCTGAACTACAAACACACAGCACACAGATACATAGAGCTTATTAGGTTCTATAGCTTCAGACACAGGTCAAAAGTAAACTAGAAACACAAAAAAGCACCAGAGAAGCTCTCAAAGAAATTCTCTCCTTTCCAGTAGGTACAAAATATTTTTTAATTGATTTGAGCAAGGGGGCAGCCCTGGTGGCTTAATTGATTTGAGGGAATGGGAGGGTGGAATTTAAAAGACTAAAAACTTGGATTCTCTATCACCTCTCACACAGTAAAAAATTGGTAAAGCAAAAACCCAAATCCCCAATCATCACTGCCATCAATGAACTTATTGGCAAGATTTATATGCATTTAGTTTCTATTTCCCTTCTCAAGCTTCAGGTGAATTTATCACATGAAACAGGCAGCCATGATATTTACTGAATTACTTTGCAAGGCATAGGAGATTAAGGAATAGGATAAAGGGGACTGTGAAGTTTAAGAACGTGGGTTTTTAAAGTTTCATCTTTTCCTATCTATTTTATTTTCTAATACTCAAACCAACAAACTGACTTTATAACCGTTCGGAAATAAAAGCTGACAGAAGCATAAAGCCAAAAAATTCTAAGTGCCATATGAAAGAAGAACAGAGTTTCACCTTGTATAATTATTTAAAACGAGCTGTCAGATCTTAAATTTACCTAAAAATTAGACCTCTTGCAGGTACATTTTAGCAGGAAGGCAAAACAAGAAACCACAAATGCTTCCCATTAACAGGCTCTTCCTGTTAAAGAGTTGGTCCTGAGACCTCCACCCGGTTGTCTTATCTTTAAGTATTAATCAATCTGAGTACCAATCAAACAAAACTAGTCATTGTATGAGGTAAGAAAAAATAATACTGATTTCACATTTATGTTTAGTTTATGAATATAGTATTTTTCATGAACATGCAGCGCATTTTTGATGTTTTCAAAGCAAAGGTTTTTATTCAGAAATTTCTTCAAGTTTTTATGCATTCTGAAGTATACTAAATTTTCAAATGAATAATTTAGTTCAATTAATACTTACTTTCCTTCATGTGTAGCAATGAATTATTAAACTTAGTAATATTCTCTGGGCTTCCACAATTTCTCAAATAAGAGGCAGCACAGACTGTCTGCAGTATATTATCAAGAAGCAAAATCATATATGAACACAAATATATAATATGTACTTTACCATTCTGAGATACCACTTCATATTTTGCTTAACAGTATAGATAAGGAAGATCTACTATATGGGAAAAATGTAGGTTTCTACCCTAAAACTACCAGCTAAACTTTCTTGAATTGTCATATATTTCCATTAAGCTTCACATTCATAAAAAAAGTACCATGGAAGATAATTATTTTAGTCAATTTTTAATGGAAAAGGAAAATAGTTTGTCACTGATGTTAAAAATGGACACAAGATGACATTCTAGACTGATAAATTAGGTTTAACCCTATTTTTAAAGAAACAAAAGTTAGTACTAAAAACAAGAACAAAAGGTTTAAGTAAAAAGTTGAATTCTGTTAATCCTTTAAATGAATTTAACTGTAAGTATTTATAACAGGCTTGGTCTCTCAACATTTCTGATATTAATAACCTAGAAAGAAATAAACATTGCTTCCTGATCACTAATCTCCAGCCTTTACTTTCAAATACACCCATTTCTAAGGATCCTGCTGAATTAAGGTACAATAACCATATAACTTATTGTCCAAACTAAAATACTTTTTAGAATAATAGAAGGTGCTTACTCATAATTACACCAGAAAAACAGACCCAACTAGGGTCCTCACAGGCAAACTGGGATGTATTTATATGAGTAAAAGATAAAATAAGACAAAATGGACAGGATAAGAATATATCACAATACCTAATTACTCTTTATGACAACTAATTAACTAAAAGTCTATTACAATTTTCAAAATGGAAATACTGACCCTCCAATATAGTTTCATAATAAACAGCACTCACATTTAACCTAAAGAGAAACAAGCAAACAAGACTACATTAGCAATACTGTCAACAGTGGTATTACTGGAGTGCCTGAGCCACAGACACCTTAACTCTTACCTTACAGCCCAGTAGCTTTGGGGCCAAGGCAAGATGGACATTTTCCTAAACCTAGAGTCCTCTGTCCTCTCTAACTCCATCCAGGCTGAATGCTACCATCTTCAGCTAGCCACATGGATATCCTAGAGGTAGAGAGGTTGTGTGAAATCATAAAAAGTTTCCTATCTCTCATGAATCTTAAGTGCTTACCTATCTATCCACTCCCCAGGCTCTCTGCTTGCCTTCCTTCCTCCCACTGCCTCTCAGCTGTGGACACTGGGCCCTGACTCTCCAAAGAAGCTTTTTACCAAAGCCTAAGCCTAAGACTTCCATCAAGAACACAGTTAGGGATCCCTGGGTGGCGCAGCGGTTTGGCGCCTGCCTTTGGCCCAGGGCGAGATCCTGGAGACCCGGGATCGAATCCCACGTCAGGCTCCCGGTGCATGGAGCCTGCTTCTCCCTCTGCCTATGTCTCTGCTTCTCTCTCTCTCTGTGACTATCATAAATAAATAAAAATTAAAAAAAAAAGAACACAGTTAGCTCCCTTCAGAAATAAAAACATCCCCTAAGAAAGACACCAAGATTCTCAGAAAATACAATGATTCATCCCCAGTTAGGTTCAGAAAAACCTAATTCTCTTGGTAAACTTGTGGTTAGCTAAGTCCCTCTGGTCAATGCCTATTTGATGTCATTTACAAAAATAAATTTCAGATGTAAACAAAGTATATAGGTTTTGAAATCCTAGAGACCTGGCTAGAGTCCTTGTAAATAGCTGTATGTTCTTTAAAAACTAACGGATGCTCTCTAAGGCTTAGAAACATCAACCTTGCAAGTTGTATTCAGGATTAATGATGTGGTGCCTATAGAGGATTTAGTATAGTTCCTGGAATGTAATAACAGTTACAATTTATTGAGCAATTTCTATCAATATTATTGAACATTGTTTCAGTGTATCCAATTTTTCTTTCAATGGCTTATTTATACAGTGTCTACCTAACAACACAGTCAATTCTACATCTTTATTTTTCTTATTATATGTATTGTCATGTTGAAACTGCCTTCTTATTTACTATTTTATTGACTATTTTCCACTGAATATCACCAGTTACTTGAATTTTATGAGGCTTTTGGTCCTTTCTGTCTTACTAATTATTAGGATTCTATGCAGCAAATCATAGAAAATATCAAGGAAAGAAAGAAGGAAAGAAAGACGAAAGGGAAGGAAGGGCAAGGGGAGGGAGGTAGAAAGGAAGGAAGGTAAAAATGACCAAAACAATGCATTTGTATAGACAAAGTAATTAACCATCAAAGTAACTGAGGAGAATATTTTACATGAGTCTTATTTCCATGTGTCTCCTTAAAGGTTTCTTACAACACCTGTTCTATTTCAAGACAAAATTATGATTCAGAGCAGTTGTTTATAAACTTTCTAAAGCAGGCCCCAGCTTTCCTAGGTAAAATCTTACAAGTACAAAATATCAAATACATGAAATAAATAAAAGTTATTTTTGTTTGAAATAGGATTTACTATTTTAAAAAATAAGGTAATTATAAGAAACAAAAATGACTCATAATTCCAGTCAATAACTTTAAAAAATGAGTAAAACAAATTTAATTAGGAAATTAAAATAATTATAGAAAGTTACAAAAGAAAAAGTTGAAAGTTCTTCTCCTGCCTCTCTGAGCCATCTCCTCAAAGGTTAAAACAAATATTAATTTCTTCTCATTCCTTCTAGAATAATTCTTTATACATTCATTCAAATATTTGTATCTTAAACATAGTGTTTTCCTAAATAAATTTATAAAATAAATTTCATTTATTTGCACTGAAGTAAATCAATGAAAATGAAGTATTTTTTTGAGCAAAAGCATGAGTCAGGTATTATGGAAGACAACTAGAGCCTCAATAACCCCTAAACCTCCTTTTATTTGGGTATTTTAATTTGGTTACTTAATATTACAAAACTGTATCTAAGCACATAAGCAGATACATGATGAACAGTTTTTAACAGCCTGCCTTAAAAATCTTAAATACAGAAATTTGAGGAGTAATAAGAAAGTCTGATTTCAAAGTTGAATTGCTAGTAATATACAGAGGTTGGTTGAGTTCTTTATTCATAAATATAAGTCAAACACAAAATATTCAGACCTTTCAGCGAGCATTAAGGTAACATTTCACATTCCCTTTTAGTTGTACAACCAAGAGGTCGGGCTGCAAGTTGGGTAACCCTCCAGGCTAACCACTAAGGAAGTATAAAATTTGCTTCTGTGCTCAGCATGATCACAACCTCATGATTTTCAATACTTTCTATTCCTTTTCTTGCCTTCCTCCTCCCTTACCCAATTTATCTATCACTCTTCTGCTACAGATAATGAGGTATGGAGAAATACTTTCAGTTCCTCGCTACATAACACCATGTTAGAGTTCTCAATTCTAGAAATTAGTCTTTGTTCTCTACTACCATAGTAGAGAACACAGCGTGTGTGCATGCAAACACACACACACACACACACACACACACACAGTCTTTGGTGCATAATTTGCTGAACATCAGAGTTTCCCAAATATCTCCCCATATCACCCTCTTCTCAACTACTTCAAGAAATATCACAGACAGTATTTCTATTAGAAAATCAAGAAAGTTCTGACAGGAATAAAAAGGAGATCAGAGTTTTATTTTTTTTTTAATTTTTATTTATCTATGATAGTCTCACAGAGAGAGAGAGAGGCAGAGACACAGGCAGAGGGAGAAGCAGGCTCCATGCACCGGGAGCCCGACGCGGGACTTGATCCCGGGTCTTCCAGGATCGCGCCCTGGGCCAAAGGCAGGCGCCAAAGCGCTGCGCCACCCAGGGATCCCGAGATCAGAGTTTTAAACTAACATAGCATTGTGGCTCAAGACTAGACCATCAAATATCACATGTGCCTACTTTCTCCTGCAAGTTTCCAAAAGGTCTGCCTTCAGAATATATTTTATATGGCATTTTCATAACGTATCTGTGTCTAAAGATTTTACATTATGCTAAATGAGATTCCAATGGCCAATCTCTATGTATGTACAAGCATGGTGGGATGGCATTCTTTCTATTATGCAACTTTTCTGAGGAAGTTAAAGCCCTGCTAATCTTTTATTCTAAAATATCACGTTTCTAATTCATGAGTAAGCTCCTTTTACCAATAAGCATTTATCTCTTGGCTTGGCTCACCATGTAGATGGGAGGAGTATGCACAAAGAAATATACCCATATTGTGGTTAATTGTATGTGTGAACTGACTAGGCTACGAAGCCAGTTGTTCAATCAAACATTCATCTAAATCCTGCTGTGAAGGTTATTTTGTAGTTGTAGTCAAAATTTACAATCAGTTGACTTTATGTCAAGGAGACTACCCTCCACAATGTGGGTGGGCCTCTTGCAATTTGTTGAAGACCTTATAAACAGAAAAAACTGAGGTTTCCTGGAGACTAAGGAATTCTGTTTCAAGATTGTTATATAGAATCCCTGAGTTTCCAGCCTGATAGCCTACCCTATAAATTTCCAACCTGCTAGTCTCCACAATCATGTGAACAAATTCTTTAAAATAAATCTCTTTATATCTATCTACCTACCTGCCTACCTCCCTACCTATTATCTCCTATTGGTTCTATTTCTCTGGAAAGCCCTAACTGATACACAAATAACAAATCTCTGCCAAACACAGTATTCAACAAATATTTATTGAGGGCATTTATGTGTCAGGCACTGTTTTAGGTGCTGGTGATACAACAATAAAAAACACAGTCAAAAATCTCTTTCATAGAGCTTATATTTAGTGATACCAAAATTACTAGCAAATTTTGAAATACGGTGACCATAAAATTATCAGATGATACAGGACACTTTAAAGGTGAAATACGACACAAGGAATAATTATACCAGGACAGCATGCCTAAACCGTAACTACTCTGGACAAACAACGAAAGTATAGTTCACTTTAATCTTTGTGTAACTCAGGCCTATGTCACTCAAACAACCATGGATCTGGTTAATTACAGAAACCCAAAGGAGTACATAATCAAAGTTGAAGGGTAGACCTAGAAGGACCTTAGATGCTTTGGGTTCAAATTCCAGTCATAAATCTTCTCGGTTACACATATAAAGTATTCAACTTTTCTGAGTCTTAATCATGCCACTTAGAAATCTATACATGTATGAGATCTAATGAGATAAATATGTAAAGCATACCAAAAGCAATTGGTATACAATAAACATTCAATAATATATATATATATATAAATAGATCACTAAAATGAGCAAGCATGAGGACAAAATAAGTTAAAAAGTTTTGTTTATGCATCTTTCTATACTACTTGATGTTTAAAGCCATGTGAATGAATGTATTTCATTGGTTTCAAAATTTTTAAGAAAAGAAGAGAAATTTGAGGATCTGTTCTGGAATGATGCACTTTATTACATGCAATAGTACTAATAAAATTACAGCAATGCTATATTTATTTAACAATCATGAGCACAGGCATGTATCACTCACTAAATCCGACCATTTATCACCATTAATATTACTAAAAGTCACTCTGCATTTATCTTTAAAATTTTATTCATTAAACTGAATTCTACACCAGTGTATACTGAAGTGGAAGCTGACTTAAAAAGAGATCAGACAATTCTTCAGCCCAGTAGGGAGCTGCTTCCAGGAAACAATGGCAAAAAGATTTTCTCTAAAGTGTGACCACCTGAGCTGCAACAGCTATGTAAAAAACACACTGGTTTTGAAGCTGTTTTGATAACTCTACACTCTACACTCATGGCTAAAACCTCAGAGAGAATACTGGATCATGTCACTAGCTGTCTGCAAAGAATATAAATACCTCCGAGTATGATCTTAAGGGTGAGGAAAATCTTCCTTTGTATGCAAATATCTTCCCCACTTTGGCTTATTACAGGGCCCAATAGACTTTCTCCATTCCCTTAGAGTCCTCCCAAAGGCATAAATAAAGAGCATCTACTCTGAAAATTATACATAAAATCTGAGAAAGGAAGAATGAGTTTATAGACATGTAAAGACATATAATGACAATTATTTCAGAAAGCAAAGTCCTAAATGATCCCAAATTGTGTATAGCTGTTTCTTTTGTTGTGGTGGGGAAAGTGTTATTGGACAAAGAGCTGGAGGGGGTCAAAGGAGAGGAAAAATAAGAAACACAGTGCCTTTTCTAGATCACAGGAATATGCGGGACTTTATAGTGAGATGCATGAGGGACCACCAAAGGACTGTATCTCAAGTAGAAAATTCTGTTGTCTACCGTGAGTTAAGAACTTACATTTCAGTTACTTTATAATCTTTCAAGGGTTAGCCTTAAATGAGAATGACAATTACATTGTTTTTCTTGTCTAACTTGCTAGAGATATTCTGTTCTGATTTTGAATGTGAAGTTCATCCACATGTGGGTCTATATTCTCCTGGCAAGTTTTTCAGAAAACAGAGAAAGTGAAAATCTCTCAAATGATAATACCACTGCTACCTTTTGAAATGCGTCTTCATATATGTCTCCTTGGTATGACCGCTCACATATACACATCCACATGGAACTGCCTAAGTCAGAAAACAAGGCAGATTCCTTCTACCATCAAAAATAATTTATCTTTCGGAAAAGGAGTCTTCATATATTCTTATCTTCATTCAATCAATGATATTACTAGATACTCTCAGTTATCACATTTTGAACAAAAAAAGTACAGTTTGAGAAAGACACATTAACATGAAATAATCTTCATACAGAATTGGTCATTATTCCTGTGGTCATGCCTTCATAATCACAAACATTACTATAAATAACCTTTTAAAGATCACTTTTAGAAAGCTATACTGGGGGATCCCTGGGTGGCTCAGCGGTTTAGCGCCTGCCTCTGGTCCAGGGTGCAATCCTGGAGTCCCGGAATTGAGTCCCATGTCGGGCTCCCAGCATGGAGCCTGCTTATCCCTCTGCCTGTGTCTCTGCCTTTCTCTCTCTCTCTCTCTCTCCCTATCATAAAAAAAAAAAAAAAAAATCTTTAAAAAAAGGCTATACTGTGTTTACATTAACAAAATCATAATTATGTACCTGCTGAAAAAATGAAAAAAAAAAAAAAAACAGGTGCCCCAGTGCTCTGTCAATATTTTTTTTAAAAATGCTCTAACTCAAGCAACTAGTGGCTGTGCCTATGTTGACATACATGTAGAATCTGAATAAACTGTTCCATAACAGAAAAATATTTCTAAGTCAGTATGCTAATATTGTGGTTTTAACTTTCATCTTTATCCCTAAAATTTCACATGGGTAATTCAGGCAACAAACCGATTTTTACAATATTCTTATTCAGATTTAAGGATAACCTTATACCAGGATTTATCAACCTGACATTTTCTACATTTTGGGCCTGACAACTCTTTTGTTTGGGTAGGGGAGGTGGATCAGCTGTCCTGTATAGAGCAGGATGCTGGGCAGCCTTCCTTACTTCTGCCCACCAGATGTTAGTAGTACCCCCTCAGTTGTTACAACCAAAAAAAAAAAAAAAATCTCTACATATTAACAACGTCTCCAGGGAGCAAAATCGTCCCTGGTTGAGAGCTATTCCTTTCTATTTAGGGTTACCTAATTTCTCAATATTAGAAACAATGCTTCAATGATTTTGTACAAGGATTCCTTTAAATATTTTCAATTAGTTCATTATGTTTAAGAATAATAGTTTTAAGATAATTATATAAGAACTCATTTTTTTAAGTTTATTTTTTTTTAGTAACCTCTCCACCCAATGTGGAATTTGAACCCATGACCCCAAGATCAAGAGTCACAAGTTCTTCCAACTGAACCAGCCAGGCACCCCCAGAACTCATTTTAATATGAATAATTTAAATATATCTGAAGTCAAAGACAAAAAAAATCATTGTAACACAATATAAAGTAAAACATAAACATGTTATATTACCTACGATTTTTGATTTCTACATACATCACATTTCTATTAGAATAATTAAGAAGTAACCTACCAACAAGACTTATTAAAAACTATTTCTAAATGAATAAATGTTTTTTATCACTATCTTGAGCATATTTTTCAAAGACATTAAAATAAACACTTCAGAGGTCCAACGTGTATCAGAACTGTTATTGTCACTTCTAGCATCTTTCCTTTAGAAACAGTATGTGGTAATTCAAAAAATAAAACAAAATAATTCTTGTCAATCATTGACTTGAAGATATTTTATTACCAGCTGTCATAAACTATTTTAAGAGGCTTTGAGACTTTTGATCTAGAGAATTCTGACTAATGAGTAGGAAAGATTTTAAATACCAGTTATTGCATTCATATATTGTTTATGGATGCAAGAAGGATAAACCTACCCAGCTGACAACAGTGGGATTGAAGAAGTGTCCAAAACAGCTTCAATTAATTATACTCATAAAGTTTAATTTCTTTTTTTCTAAGGATTTTATTTCTTTTAAGTAAACTCTACACCCAACATGGGGCTTGAACTCATGATCCTGAGATCAAGAGTTACATGCTCTATGGACTGAGCCAGCTAGGTGCCCCTAAAGTTTAATTTTTTAAAGCATTTTCTGGAACAAGTATGTCAAAAGATTCATATTTACTAACCCAGAGTGCTGGAATACATAGGAGTTGATATATATTACTGTGTAGTCTCTGAAATATTTTACAAATCTTATATATATATATATATATATATATTTTTTTTTTTTTTTAATTTCTTAAGCAACTCATGATTTAAAAGGAGGCTGCAGAGTCTTCTCATTAGAAATCCTACAAAATCTGTCTGGAATCAGTTGTGTCTTTCCAATAAATGAAATGAGTAAATAAGCATTGTTTTTCATAATTTTTCTGCATATGAAATCTCAGGTGAGGGGATTTGTTTCCAAAAGCCCTGGGATTGAGCCTCCTCCATCCCTTCCACTCACTTAGTATTGTTCATATAATCACGTAACTGCTCTTTGTCTATTTCTTCACCCCCCCCCAAAAAAAACGATGATAGTATCTACTTCACAGGGCTACCATGAGAATTAAATGAGGAAACGTTCATGAAAACATCTTCTAAACTATAAAGCCATACTAACTAGTTGCAAAAAAATATTTTTATGTTCTTCCTTAGGGTTTAAAAAATTAAGAATTACAGTCTATTATTCCTCAAAGTATTTTCTATATTGTACCTATGATGCTATTTCTTAATCTAAACTTGGTAACTATTAAAATTATTAAAAGACGGTTATTAATGTGGCTTTCCACAACTGGTCTAAGTCTACTGAAGAGCCATGATAATAACAAAGATAGTTATTATCTTAATGTTCTAAGATAATCTTAATGAATAAACACTTGTACAGATAATGGAAGAAACAATTCTTCCTCATCCTTCAAAAAGTACCTACTTTGATCTACATTCTTTATGAAGGCAGAGGACTTTGATGCTCGGCATAAAGCAAGGGTTTTGTTGAGGGAAAATTGAACCTCTCCACAGTTATTTCTTATCATTTGACCCAACAGTAACTCTCTGGTATAGGAAAGAAAGGTATCATTACACCCATTTTATAGATAAGAAAATAAGAATGTAGAAAGTTGCCTTGCTTAAAGTAGTAGTTAGATCTTGCCTAGAAGTTGAGCTTTCACATTTATTTTGAAATATCTTTGTTATTATCATGGCTCTTCAGTAGACCAGTTGTGGAAAGCCACATTAATAACCATCTTTTAATAGTTTTAATAGTTACCAAGGTTAGGCTAAGAAATAGCATTATAGGTACAATATAGAAAATACTTAATTTGCTGAGAAGCACCAGGCCCAGAAAAGAATTGCAAGTATAACACCGAGATTGGGTATGTACTATGCCAGGCACTACACTAATCATTTCACATGGAAAAGCAAGGGAAAATCCATTCTACAAGATATCAGCTACCAGTAACCCCATTTTCTACAAAGGAAAACTGTGGGTCAGATGTGAAAGAATTTCTATAAAATCAGACAGCTAGCAAGTAACAGCAACATGATTTAAACCCAAGCCAAGACAGCTATGGAAAGCCCAAGTTCCTAACTATGACTTGTATCATACACACTTAAATAATATTTAATATTTTATGTGTATTGTATAAAAGTAGGATTAATTTACCTTCCCCCATGAAGATAAAAGATCATCCAACAGTATCTTCACAGTATCTCACATTTTTCCACCTAAAAAGAATGTGTTAGTCTTCTAGTAATTAAATGTAACCAATTCTATGTGTATAATTATACCAGTATAAGTTAAAATAATTAGAAAATGATATTGATCCTTTCATGGAATAAATTTAAAAGTCGTCTTTTTTTTATTTCCAGAGAAAATGTCCCACAAGTAATAAAAAAGGATTCAGAATTTATTATTACTATATGTAAATGGTTTAGTCAATCCTATCTAATAACACAGTTGTTAGGCCTTAAATATTTGATCACATTTTTATTGAATAAAACTGGGTGCTGTCTGCCATGAATTCTCTTTAAAAAGGATAAAGATAAATCCATAGGTATTTAATAATTCCAGTTGTTTGCTGGTTAATGGTTATATTCCAATATTTAAAAAAAGTAAACAGGGATTTTAGACTCCAGATTTTTACCCATCAGCCTGGTATAACTGCGTAGTCCTATAGAAGCAGTCATAGCTCCTTTATTATTTTTAGGGTATATACAAAGAGAGAATATATACAAATTAATACTAATTAGCAAGTAAAGCAAACTATATTTTCTACTTAGCTATTATGAGTGTTCACATGTAATTTGCTTCTAAAGAAATGTTAGTTACAGCATTGTGAGAATTATTTTAATTTTATGGCTACAATAGAGGGGGGAAAGAATTACAAAAAGCCCCTTCGGAATTCAGTCAAAGAAAGGAAAGATTCAATTACTTGGGAGGTCTTTGGTACTATGAGATAGATATACAGAAAATGAGAGCCAGGCTTGGGTCATCATTAAACTGTAATCCCATATGGCATTTCCTCCTCTTAGCTTCTGCTACAATCCATTTACATAGAATATGAGCTGCAAACCAATAATTACAAACAGACATACACCCACAAATGAGAGATAACTATGCTAAGTGAAATGTAAACTGACTTTTAATTATTCATTAATAGTAATTTAGAATATTAGCAGCATGACACAATGTTCTCCTCAGGGTCTATATATACCAAGAATTCACCTTATAGATGAAAAACTCTCTATTAAAAGGCCTGTTAGGCTCAAGTTTTATAAATTCTTCTGGAACACTATGGGGTTCAATATCAACCTATATTATTTTAACTGCTAATCTACATTCAAGGTCAAATGACAGGAAGTAGATTGTACTTAGAATAGTACCCAGCACACAGTTAACATTCACGAGCGATAGCTACTCTATACATATATTCACCCATCGGCAAATTTTTCAGCTCCTCTGTCACAGTTAAGAGCAAGAACTAATTCAGAATATTCACAGGCACAACCCACTTTCAATGCTTTTAAAGAGATGAACATGAAAGCTTCTACTCTGAGCTAAAAGATCCATCTCAATCCAAGACCCTAGGAAGCCACTACCAATTGAATGGAGTTGGTAGACAAGATGGAAGTTATCTGCCATTTATGACCTGTGACCTGGTCTGCCCCCAGAAACCCAGATCCCATTTAATGACCTCATCGCACCTCCCATTATTTAAGCTAAAAAATTGGGTGTCAGCCTTGAACCTCTTTTTCACATGCCCTCCATAATCAATCAGCACTGTTAGATTGGCTTCTAAATGTCAAACCTATCACATGAGCTCCTTCTTCGCCATCAACACTTCAATAGAAATTTGCAGTTGTCTCCTATCATCTTTAACAGTCTCCTGTAACCTTGCTCCTAACTGCCACCAGAGCACTTGCTTTGAAGAGCATATCTGAGCTGATGGCCACCACCATCCAACCCTGAAATGGTTTGCATTCCTCTTCACCTCTAACACTGGCCTTTATCTCTATTGGTATTTCAGGATCTGGCTCTTTCAAGCTATGTTCCAGCCTCAGGCCATACCCTCTTCCCTTCCCCTTGGCACTCCAGCAATACTTATTCGAGTCCTGGCCATTCAGCCTCCAGGTACCCTCCCATCACAAAGCCTTGAACAGGTGCTTTCCTCTACATTTCCTTAAGCACCTACTTTGCCTTCTTAGCTCAGCTATATCTCACTCCCTCACGACTCCTTCCCTTATTGCCCTTCTTTATAGATTCTTCTGACACTGGACTTAATTTTACTGCTCCTTGAAGGCAGGGGCTATATTTCTGATACGCTTGTTCACATTGTATCCACAGCATCTAGGAGAGCCCAGCAAAGGTAGGATGTTCAGGAAACACTGCTTGAAAGCTAGAGTGAAGAAGTAAGAGAAATAATGAATACATTGATGGAATTATCCACAGTCAATTATCATATCCTTGACAGAGCCAGTATTACAGAAGATTTAGTTTCTAATTTAACAGAGATTTGTTTGATGTGCATGGTATTCTGTTCATTTAATATTGTATTTGCTCAGTATTGCAAAAAATCTCAACTTTAGCTGCAGTAAAAATCACATATGGGTATGATCAAAATTCCCAACAATATACAAACAAAGTTCATTAAAGTCAAACTTTGGCAAATTTATATCAATTTCCAATCAATAAGTGTTTCCATTCTATTCATTTAATTATTTAATTCTAGAAAAATACAGGAGGCTAAGCAACAAAAGAGTTCTTTCAAAAGTTTTCAGGGCACAGAATACATAACGTTCCATCTACAAAACAGCATGATACTATACAAAAGTTTTAAAATTGTGTATATCAAAATTCCATATAAATTTCTTCTATGAGGAAAATTGTGGTTTAGGGTAATTAAGCGTTAGCATACATATTTGTGCGAATATGTAGTAATGTCTGCATAACTCACTAGTCTTATGTGAGTCTGGGTATGAATATGTCCTTTAGAGTTGACGATTACTAAAACAACAACAAAAAAAGCCAATCCCTTAAAAAGCATCCATTGCGTAGTTGCTATTGTTCTTGCATTTGAACTATGTTTTCATTGGATTCACAACTGCTTGTCAGTAAATGTTTATTTAAATATTGTAATTTAAAAAAAATAAATAAATATTGTAATTTTATTGACTCTCACCCTCATATTTTCCATCTGAGATATTTGTCCCTCAAGTATTTTGCATATGTTTGCCCTCATAAACAAGGCATAGAGTCTTTTGTAAATTAGCAAATGTTTACACTGCAAAGAGCACTCTGATTAATAGATTTGGGAAGTGTTTCTTCATGCCCCATTCCAGAAGTTGACATCTCTTTTGGGATCTGTGTACAGATATCTCAAATGCCCATTCAGTGTACAGGTCACATATCAGAACACTATTCAATGAAAAAGTAGAAGATTATCAAGTTCAAACTCTTTAATTTATAAGCAAAGTGAAGCACAATCATTATCAGTATCCTTTTTGACAGACTGGGACTAGGAAAATCCAAGACACTGAAATAATTATGAATTTCTGAATATAATTTTCCATTTTAAAAATTATGCCAATAATATAAAATTATTTTTGGAAAAGAAAACACAGAAAACAAAACAAAACAAAACAAAAGCAAGAGGAGTGTAATATTAAATAGAGGTAACTCTTCCTAACATTTTGGTCTGTATCCTTCAGAGACTTTCCTTAACAAACATAGATTGTAAAATTAGCTAAGACACAAACTATTTTTAACCAGGTATTTTAATTTGTCAGTATAGTCAGTATCTTTTCAGGTCAACAAAAACACAGATCTGCATCAATCATCTGTAAAGCTGCAAGGGATTCCAACCTCAACCCCTTCAGACCCCCATCACAGGACAGTCTTTCTCTCCAGATGCCTTCTAAAGGCCCTCTGGGGGAAAAAGTCCAGAGTACAGCTGCAACAGTGGCCTGTTCTAATAGTATATTCCTCAACTAAAAAGGAAATGCTCTTGCAAGAGGTACAATGAATGTCTTTTGGTTGCCATTTCTATCTAGTATGGATATATTTGGTTTACACAGCCCCAGTCTTGACTAAAATGAACACTTAGAGCAATTAACTTAGTCAAGTTTTAATCCTTAAGCCTTAGGAGGGGAGCCTTCCAGCAGTGCAAACATTTGACACCAACAATTATTCTTACATGTCAATTAATAATAAATGTGTCTTATAACTGATTTCATCTTTTGACATGTGATTAGTTTATTATACAGCAACTTCCTTCCTATAAAAAAAAGGTAAACTTTAAAGGAGTCAATAACTCAATTAACACTTCTACATGCTTTCTCTTTGACTAACTTCCTCTGATGTGTGGACAACTCTCCAGAAAGTGCTGGAGAGAGAAGGGGACGTCATCCAAGGAGCGAGTCTACTGGGGAGGATTGCTACAAACAGGACAGAAGCTGCCTCACCGGAAACTAAATAGATAAAACTCACTGTTCATGAACCACCAAGGAGGATAACCTGACAGAACTTTGGATCTAGAGTGTCTTCTCTTCTCTCTCATTTTAAATAATGGCCCAACTTATGTTGTTTGTATTTGAGGCTTATAGCATAAAAATTCAACTTTTAAAAAATAAATAAATAAATAAATAAATATTCAGCTTTAGTGTACTATTTCATGAGAATACAAAACCAAATGATAAAGCACATTCCCAAATTTTAATATATTGTTTTCTAGTTTTGGAAACAATAAAAAATAACACATTTAGAGAAATGTCCATATGCTCCACAATATTAGGAAACTTAAGGCTTTCAAATATTGATTTATTTTTGGTCAGTGTTAAAGACCTAGTTCAAAGGCAAATTGAAATACACTTGCCTGAGTTCTTGTATATTCTTATACAAATGTTACCCATCTAAGTCGCTTCAAGAAAGAAAATAAAGTGGATGAGCCACAAATACACAATGTGTATTTCATCAAATATATGTCCATAACATATAACAGTTGTCATCAAAGCCCCATAAAGGACAATTAATAATTAGCTATTTTTAAAGTTGGGACAGTACAGACAATGCAATCACTGAATCCAGCCATAAAATATCATTTAAAGCTCTAACTTGGCTATGAACGCATTAGGTAAAGCTAGGATGATATATTTAACCCCTTTGGACATTGATTTTCAGACACACAAGTGAAGGGTTTGGCCTACATGTAATAAAAGAGTCCTTGCAATGTTTATAATTCTAAAGATATTTCTGATATTTTGTATTCCAAGTATCACATGGAAAAGACTTCTAAGGATAGCTTTCCTCAGTGCAAAAAGAATGGTAAAGCAAATTTTATTACTGCTTTCTTAATCTATGCTAAAAAGCCTATACTCTTACCGTTCTCTAATGTGGCTACTTTAAGAAAATCCATTTAATATTACACCTTTTTTCTTGTCTTATAAAAATCTTTCTTACCTACCAAACTGTTGGGATCAAATCACAAATCCAATGAAAATATTATGTCACTACCATGTTATAGCTGAGAACTGAAACATACAAATGAAGAATTTCAAAGTTAATGGCTTCTGAAGCAAATCTAATCTAGTATTTGAAGTATATATGTAGTGCCTTCTTATTAGCAGATACGCAGTAAAATGCAAGCTTTAATATATACTATTTATTCAGTTTACATAAATTATGTTTGGTATGGGGACCATAAACTTTGAATGTTCTTTCAAAAACTTTAACTCTTAGTCATAATTTGCATTAACATAAGGCTGGGGCAACATTTTTGTCATGGTTGTTCAGATTTCATATTTCTTTGGTGGAGACATAAAAACACAAAATATAATGACATGAAATCAGAATATATTTATGCCAATGTATATTAAGGCATTTGCATATAGTTATGCCTGAAAATTGTCCTAGGGTGCACATAATCACGTTTTCCTGGTATAGGGAGCAAAACAGTAGTATTCTTGCTTAATATCAATATTAAGCAATAAACACAGTATGAAGTTAAAACTTTACTATGTGATTTTCCATTAAAATCCTAGAGCTTCATATTTTTTTTATTTCTAGAATACACATAAATATAGACACTGCCAGTCAGATAATAGAAATTAGTGCTTGATATACCTGTCCCAGAGAGGTTTGATTCCAAACGGACCTATTCATATTCTAATTACCTGATAATTACCTGGCCTAAAATCAGAAACCCCATCAGTAGCTTATATGAATAGGGCAAAAATTTTAAAAGGAAAATATTCTGTAAGGATCTGAAAAAACTTGCTAAAGTCAGTTCAGAATCTGGCAAGTTAATCATTACCGTGGACTCCATCCAATGCACGTACTGCCATAGATGCCCAACTATAGAGCAAAGAGCTGAAACTGTAGGGAAATGGAAATGTTACCAGAGGGTGGTTCCTCTGACTCAGCTGAAGTGCTCAGTAAATTATTAGCTTATAATTAGTAACATTATTCCGCTTAATGGACTTCATGATGGTGATGTCATAAGTATATCCGCAAGCTAATTGCATAGGTTCTTGTAGACAGTTAAGAAATGAAAAGTATTCAGGTTATTCAGGTTATATGCTAAGCCTTGTTTTTGTCATGTTCTTTACTATAATTAAAGAAATTAAACTTAACAAATTCAAATGGCTGAAAGAAAACACCAGCACTATATCTACTGCAAACAAATCCACACCAAAAACCAGTGAGGACTCTTGATATTGTATACAGACATAAAAATTCTTGTCATGAATGGGGTCATTTTAGTATGTTTGATGTTGTAATGTAACAATATAAAGGCTCTGTGCCTAATGTAAATACCAAATTATTGGGTAAGAGTATCACCTGAGGACTTCAGTTTCTGCAACTCAAAATCTGAAATAATATTTGTGATTTTCTGCCTCACATAATTATAAGGAGATGATGTACTTTGAAGTATTTTAGAATTCTTAAAAAATAATGTAAAACATCATGAGAACAACTCTGAATTCATTTACAAGGAATGCAACATACTGTCAACTCTTGTGACAAAACCAAACCCTTACATAGTGTAACATTCCTAAATCCCACCAAAATTTAACCAGATGCATTCAAAATTACTACATTGCACACTGGTTCCATAGTTACTCATTCTTATTCATTTCTTACAAGATATTTTATTGGTCTTAAACAGTAAGTTTTTAGTGGGCAGGGACTGTATCTATTCAACTTTCTCTCTGTAGGGTCCAGCTCTCTAAGCAAAGATATGAGGATAATGACAGAATATCTACCCAAAATAAGACAAAACTGAACATTGCACTCAAGCCATGCAAACCTATGATACTTTGAGATTTGAATTTAAATGCTCTACATATCCCGCTCTCAGTAAATTGATGATTAGGTACATGAGACACCAATATCATATAAGTCACTTGGATTGACAGTAAAATTCAAGACAAACTGCACTTCAAGAATCTTTAAGAAAGATTTTTAAATGGGTAAGTGCACTTAATAATTTTTATGACAACTCAAACCTATTTCTTACTTCTTTGGTGGTAAATATAAGAAATAGCATCTTCTATGGAGATAGATGATAGATACACAGAGAAAGAGGGAGGGAAGCATGTATCTCTCAAATAGTTGGAAAAAAATCAAGCTGTAAAAGCTTTGAAAAATCTAGTTTACATAGGTGATAATGACTTTAAAAGTATAACTGTATTATAAACTTTCATATCGTTATAATATAGCAAGAAGGTTAAATGTTATATCTTCCCTAGTTGTGTAAATTCAAATGGCTGGTATGCTATAATCATAAATAAAATAGCTCTCTAGCTATGCTTAATAATTATAAACTTTATGTCATTCCTCCTT
Organism: Canis aureus; assembly: GCF_053574225.1. Taxonomy (NCBI): domain Eukaryota; kingdom Metazoa; phylum Chordata; class Mammalia; order Carnivora; family Canidae; genus Canis; species Canis aureus. The sequence goes on from NC_135611.1 coordinate 51,648,024, forward strand.
TAACTCATATATATCGTTGAGTCAACATCCAGTTTTGTATTTATAGTTTGTATTGGAATAAGTTTCATCTGGGGTTGATTTGTGACATAGATAACACCGTAAGCTACTTTTCTACATTGCTTCTTAGGAACCATTTCCATTCCTGCACAGTATACAGATTAAGAAAGTTACACATAATAAGTAATGTGCCACTATAATTTGAAAAATTCATCTTGTTCACGTTCTTCAGCTCCTACTAAAAGATTTATAACACCACTGAAACAGGAATTGATGAATTCATCACTGTCTGGGGCATTTTGATCATAATCAATAACATAATTTTACCCTTAAATAGGATTTCAATTAAACCATATTTTTCAAAGTAATTTTACTTTAACATAAAAATGGGCTTTTGTACATGAGTCATTAACCCATTAGATGCTAAAAGAAAATTATTTTGTCTCTGAAGTTCCACATCAAAAAATAATAAACTCTCTTGTATTTCACATTTCCCACAGGTACATTTCATAAAAAATTACATTATTATATTTTCATCATAGAAAATGAAAAGTAATATACTCTCATAAAATAATAGAACCATGAAAGGTTTATCAGATGAAAGTAACGATACACTGCCTCTGCTTGGACAATGTGAATTTTATCTACAAAGAAAACATTTTCACCTAAACAAAATTAGTTCTTCATATCATTATAAAACATCAAAAAAACTTTAAAAATCCTGTGAAATTTATACACAGTATAAAAAAACGCAATGTTATTTTATGATAATCCTCCTATTCTAACTATTCTATTTTTCCTGCTCTATTAGAATGTCCAAAGAACACAAATTTCTCCCACAACATAATACAAAATTGCTTCCCTCAAAAATAAAACTAAAAATTCAAAAATTAGTTTAAATTTATGGTATAATCATTTCATTATAAGGGAGTCACTTTCATTTTTGTAAACTTTAGATATACAGTCCATCCAGTTTTGCCATTTACTCAGAAATAAGTTTAAGTGTTTTATTTTAACTTATTTTAACCACAATGAACTCACTGTTTCTCAAAGATTAAGCCCAGGTCCTAAGCAAGGACCTAAGAACATCTACCCAAAATAAGACAAAACTGAACATTGCACTCATATTGCATTGCACATATGGAAGAGGCTTGTTTCTTGCCTCTCACTGAGTGAATAGAACACAAAACGAGTGCTGTCTTAAAGGTCATATAAACAGCCATGGGATCATGAAGAAGGAACTGTCCAAGGATGTCTGCATAAGAAAAGAGTGTTTGAGTTTGAGTTTGAAGGATCAATCCATATACCCTCCATGGAAAAGGGAGATCATGCAAAGGAAACGACATACAAAGGCACAGCGTATTGTGGAAAGAGGGAGATCTCTAGTGGGCAAAAGTACTGACCATGACAGATTGACTTGTCTGTCTTTCCCACATGAGGGGAAGGCTTCTGAAAGGTAGCCTTATTCATCCCTGTATCAAGATGACCTCTCAAGATGTACTACACAGTAGATACTCAACAAAGTCTGTTAAGTAGATAAATAGGATGAACAATCCCATTTGTTCCACATGCTCTGTTCATTGATCTTAAGATGGTCAGCCCAATTGGTGTGGTCCTGTCAATTTATTTATAAATGCCTACTGAATCTTCGTACTATGTTCAATTTGTGTAAGAGTCTCCTTTGGTTTGGTTCTCAGGCATTGGAATTTCAAAATAAAAAAGATGAAATGTATGATTAAGAATTCCAGGTGCCGGGATCCCTGGGTGGCGCAGCGGTTTGGCGCCTGCCTTTGGCCCAGGGCACGATCCTGGAGACCCGGGATCGAGTCCCACGTCGGGCTCCCGGTGCATGGAGCCTGCTTCTCCCTCTGCCTGTGTCTCTGCCTCTCTCTCTCTCTGTGTGACTATCATAAATACATAAAATTAAAAAAAAAAAAAAAAGAATTCCAGGTGCCGAGCAACAATCAACTAAGAACAGTAATTAGGCAGTACTGGCCATGCACCAACTTCAGTTTCTCAAGTTGAGTCAGAAACTCAAAGAACAAGTTTCTGATGATATCTCTATGAAAATTCTAATGCCTAAATATAGCAGGCAGAGAATAAAATAAGGTAGAAGCTAAAGAATAAAGAGCACTTGATAACAATGGGGAGGCAAAGGGGAACAGAGACATGGAGTCCCCATGACATCACTGTTAATTTGGGTTGGTAAGGAGGCCAAGAGGTGGCATGATCTAGAAGAGTGCAGAACCGTGAACACAGTGGTTTCTTTACTAGAAATAATCAGTGTGGCTCTAGGCTCTGCCCTCAACGCCTGAACATTCCTGTGTCCTGGGAGTCTGTAGTTAGTAAACCAAGTTTGTTGGCTTATTAAATACAAGACTGTGGCTGGAGTAATCATATTCAGATCTCAGTATTTGATATGTTCTCTAGCCCTTCACATTTCTTTGCAAAGCAAAAAGAAATGCTCAGAGAAGCAGTCAAATGTGAGGCAGGAAAGATTCAGGTACACACTTGGAGAACTTTGGAATAGAACCCACACTTGGAATAGAAACCACAAATGGAAGAGAGAACCTATATTTCAAAGGCTGGGGCTGGTGGCAGAAAGGTGGGGAGTGACTTGGGCTGAAGAGGAGGAAAAAGAGGGATCAAAAGTCTTAAAATCAAAGGAGGTGGAGCACTTTGGGAGAACAGGGAAGCAGAGTGACCCAGGGTATCTGGCTGTTCCCCAGTGTGCCCCCACCCCTACAGCTCATTACCTATGAGTAATCTGCAAGCCAATGGTTCTATTTTTCTTACTGGCCAATACTTAGTAAAACTCCTTTTGCTTTCAGAGTCACACAAAACATTTCACCTTTGTATTGACTCTTTCAATGCAATAACCTTCTGAAGGAGGCACTATTATCATCCCCATTAAAATCATGGCAGGGTAAGGTTTAAATCCCTTGCCCAAGGCCACAGAGATTTCTATTCTTCCCTGCAGAAGGCAGTAGGAACTTGACTGCACTGTGTGGGGAGAAGCACACAAAGGAGAGATTTCATCACCCCAGGAAGGAACTCAATAGAAGATACCAGGGATTTCCCTCTATATTGGGGTTCTTGCAGGCATACCTCACTGTGTCTGTATAGTCACTACCATCTTGAAACTGTTGCATGCCCAGAGGAAATCAACACAAAAATAAGAGCATTTAAAACTGTTAAATATTTTGACATGTAAAATTTTGAAATGTTCTTTTTACAGGTTAAAAAAAAAAAAAAGCACCATAATTGAATTAAATCCTCCATTGGTTCCTTGTAGATGAAGAAGAAATGTATACATCCAGAAAAGGACTTCTAAGAGGAATAAAGAAACAATTAAGGTTGGAAGATAAGTTTCCCTCACCCAGAAAAAGAGACCAAAGAATTGAAAACCAAATAAACCCCTCTGTCTAAAACCCCCATCCAGCTCAAGTTTACATGAGTCTAAGAAGAAAAGACCAAACTTTGGATGGGAAGGATGTGGCTAAATTCAATGGTTTGCTATAATGGTGAAGACCTGCCAGAACTTTGATCATTCATAGATTATTTTTCTATTTCTAATTCAGTTCTAAAATATCTCTAGGGGAAAAAAGGAGGAGGTAGCTTTTCTTTTTATCATGATAATGATGGAATGCATGCTTTTTTTATGCTGTCATTAGAATAAAGTAAGTTTCTGAGGACCATTATAATAGCATACAGGTACTATAATATCTGTGAATCAATACCCTGGATTTTCCATTGATTGAAAATAATGAAATTAACACAGAAGCTTTAATTCCTTGAAAAACGGATGGGAACCATCACATAATCTCTTAAAAACTGACATTGGTATATACACAGGGGTTTTTGCCATTCCTTGCAAGAAACAAGTTATAGGGATGCCTGGGTGGCTCAGTCAGGTAAGCGTCTGACTTCTGAATTCAGCTCAGGTCATGATCCCAGGGTGGTGAGATGGAGCCCTGTGACAGGCTCCATGCTCAGTGGGGAGTCTGCTTGGAATTCTTTCTCTCCTCTGCCCCTCCCACCACTCCTGTATACTAAGTAAATAAATATAATATTTTTTTAAAAAAGAAACAAGTTACAGCACTCAAATTTCTTATTTCCACACAGCATTTAAAAGATTCGTTCTAGCAGAGTGAAATGTTCGGACAGGCCAAGAAAGCAGAAGAAATAAGAACATAGGTAAATTAAAGCTGTTCACACAGAGTGTGTCATTCTATAATGTTTTTATGTCACAAATACGCTGGGGATTCATCATTTTTCTGCAAAAACTTTATATAAATTCCAATTTCAAAATTATATCAGCCTTAAAAATAAAAAGAAACTCCTTTTTAAGCTAAGTTGGTAATTACGTTAAAAGTGTCAGAATACATCAGGATAATAATTAATACAAGTAGCAGTTTCCTGGTACAAGGAGGTACCTGGTACCCATTATCTGTGTATTAAAATTTAACAAGTAAGCACTCACATAATAAGTGGAGTTTCAGGACAACTAAATCGAACTAATTCTTGTTTCCATTAGAAACAAATATTGAATTTACAGATAGAACACAGATGATATATTAAAATGAGGTTATAAAGTACTTAGGATTATGAATTTCAACCTATATTAATAAAAGGAATGAACACATCAGGTTACTGCTAAATTCCATCTAATTACTTACAAATTAATCAAGGACAATAAAGAAAATTATCATCTAAAAGACACTCATGATAGTACCACTAAGGAACTGTGCAGCCTCAATTATCCATGCTAATTAAGAGAACAGGATAATCCTATACAGTGGATAATTTAACAATTCTTTTACTGGCACAGATTATATGTCGGTGCATGACAGATTTACCTGAACATTTTTTCTCAGTTCAGTAGTAATAAGTCTTCTTTACTTACTAGATCATAAGGCAAACCCAGGATTTTTTTTTTAAGGTTCAAAGTGGTAAATTACCAAGTACATAATCTATATGTAATGTTGTATATAAAATATGACTGCTGTTTAAAATCTTTTAGTTGGGGCACGTGGGTGGTTCAGTGGTTGAGTGTCTGATCAGCTCAGGTTGTGATGTCCAGGGATCAAGTCCCACATCAGGCTCCACGCAGGGACCTGCTTCTCCCTCTGCCTGTGTCTCTGCCTCTCTCTCTGTGTCTCTCATGAATAAATAAATAAAATCTTTAAAAAAAAAATCTTTTAGTTAAGCTTTCAAATTACATTTAATAAATGCATGTTAAGGTAAATTAATTATGATAAAAATAAAAAGATTAATTTTTTCTATCACTTGAAAATGTCTGAAATTTAAATCATATAAAAGTAACTTGTAAGTCACCATGATTTCATTTCATACATAAAAATTATACAATCATTAAGAAGTTACATGTGGAATTACAGATGGTAAGCAAACAGAGGTTCTATTTTTAAAACCTGTTTTTAAAACTATCTATTACAAACAGATCTTTTGAGTTCTTTCTCACTCGCCCTCTCATTCTCCTTTTGACAAATAAGTACTTCCACTAAAATGTAACTGATTAAATTAATGGCATGACAAAGTTAGCTGCCAGCTATCAGACAGGCTTTGTTAGACTCCCAAATACTGCTCTGGATTGCTGGGGAGACTCTCAATTATGACATTGTTTATTAAAGTAACATCCAGCATCTAACAGAAATATAGCACACACACATAGTAATTAAGAACATGCATGAATGAACTTGAATATCTAGAGTTCACAGCAACAGCGACAGAGGAGAAGACAAATTATTTAAATGTTTAGTGCCTCCAATACTTCATCTAGAAAATGAGGATAATATTAGTACTCATCTCTTAGAGTTCTTGTGAAGACTAAATTAGATAATCCATATAAAGGGATTCACACATGGTACACACATTTAAATACTGTTGCATACTAAATTTGGCACATAGTAAATACTTACTATAGGTTAGCTCTTATTACTGCAAAATATTTATTTCCAAATACATACATCTTAGACAAAAGAAGGAAAAAGACTGTATGTTTTTTTCTTTAAGAGAAATGTCACATATTTCAGTTTGTTTCTTATAATGATGATTCAAACAATGACAAAATAATACATATTCTTTTAACAATTACAGTAAAGATTTTCAACTGGTATTTAGGGTACAAAGAGGAAGATACAGCTTCAGTATGATTGACAATCTCTAGCCAATACCTTAATAGAAAGTTATATTTAGAAAGTGAAAAAGTTCGTAATTGTAACATTAAAATAGGCAGCTTAATTATAAAGGGGAGCATTGATTTAAAAAGAAAGATTTAAGATCAGAAAAGCCCATCATTACATGAGGTAATACCTAAACACCCCCCTTTACCTTGTCCTCTGTTACTACATCAGGAGAATAAACAGTCCCAGAACACAGGACTTTGAAACTGCAGGAGGGCTTCAAGGAGAAGCAGGAGAGGCCCTGACACAGGACCTGTGCTCCCAGGAGAGGCTGCAGAAGGGAATTGCTGCCAGAGCAGGAGAGGGTCCGGCCGGCTATACAGCGGAGACATGAGAAGGAACACCAGATCTGAGTGGATAGAGCAGATCTGATTGGGGTCACAGGGAAAATGTAGTCATCACCCAACAAGCTCCAACAGAGCTCAAAACAAAAGCAAAGGGTGTGACAGGAAGCACCTATCTAGGCTGCTCCTGCAACCACCTGGCAGCTTTGAGGATGGGACCTAGCACGTGCAGGGCACTAGAGTTTCAGTTGCGCTAATGATCACCCTGTAAATTCTTTAAACACTGCCAAAATTTGTCAACTTACAAAAAAGCATGAACTTGGTTATAATCTGAATCTATTTGCTTAGGGTGACTCAAGTCTGTGGAATCATGGTAAATAACTTAACAGCCGGGGGACATGTAAGTAAAGATAGGAAGGAGAAACTCAGCTGCATTTTCCCTATATTCAGCAGGCAATTGCCTTCATCCTGGGAAGGTGGATTGATGATGATGATGAAAATGATGGAGATGAAATAGCAGCATACGTGGACCTACTATGATGATGTCATTTGCACTTTAAAATAGATAAAATTATTAGCATTTCAGAACCTGATTTAAAAAAAAAAAAAAAGGCCAAAGGGGATAGTTTATCTAAATTAGATGAGTAACTAGAAGAAGTGAGTTTTAATCTCAAGTCCCTAAACCTCCTAAGTAAACACTTTTTTCCTGCTATACCATCCTCTCCACAAGAAAGGACATCCCATCATCCCACCATCCCATCAGTGTCACAGAAGCCTGAATTTCCTACTTGTGAAACTAAAAAGTGCATAGACATTTTTTTCAAGTAAACAGTTTTTACATGCGTTCATGCATCTGAATAGATTGATAGTAAAAAACTGTCAGAGAATATAAAATGATTATATAGACTCCATGTAGTTGAAAACATTAACAGTTGTGTCTTCTTGAGTCAGAAACCCCATTTAATAATATTGTGTTTTAAAAAGGACTATTTATTTAGAGATCTGAATGGAAAGCTAAACTTTAGAATTAAGCAATTCCAATTTAACTTATATAATCTCTACTGATATAAGTATCTATACTCTGTACAACACCCCTTCCTAAATTCAGGGACATTACTCTCATTTGCAACCTCAAAATTTCCCCGTCCATGCCATTATAAATCTCATAGTTACTACCCACTTTTATGTATTATCAATGAAGTTCTGGATGCCATTAATTCTCAGTTCCCAAAACAGATACTTGAAAACATGAGTCATCCTAGATTATTAAGCTAGGAGTGCACTACTGACTTCAGAAAACTGACAGATAAATGATATCAACTAATCTACAGCTATTCCTCTGTATCTGCCCTCAGGTGGCCATAAGTACGGTCCTAAATATTCCAACACATAATAATCTTGTAAGGAATTACAGGAGTGGGGAATGGGGCACTGTATGATATACTTAGAATGTTCTTGTTATTTTTCAAGTTGAAAAAGCATGCATTTAAATATTGTATCTGGACAATAAATGAAGATATCACCACGGAAAGCAAACACACCACTTTAGAAGTACATTTACTATTTATAAACTGAAACAAAATAAAACAAGAACCAAATTTCCTTCCTTTGCGCTACTAAACATTTGCAAAACCTAAAAGTACCCTTGGTGAAGTGATTAATATACAGACAGAATTAAAGATCATTTTAAAGTCCACATTATCACATGTATGCAAGTACATCCACAGAACTCTATCAATTTCAGATTGCTATGGAAAGTGCTAGAATTCCATTCTTTCAGGGGGATAGAAAACATTTATAATAGCAACAGCCCCACAGCTACATCTTCTCTAAGAATGTAACTTGCTCTAAGAATGAAAAAAAAATCTTTATGACAATAACAAGAAAATGAATTTTCATTTTCAAAGGCAGTCTGTACCATCACTGGCTGTCCTGCCACCCAGCTCTTCTGAAGGCATTCAGACCCTTTACTGCAATGTCTCAAAAATCAATAGCAATTTATTCTCTCTTTGGACCCCAAGCAACAAAAGTAAATAATACTGTCACCTCCAGTCTGCCTGCAGAACATGGTCACAAAACAGCCTTGCCACTAAAATACAACCATATGCAGCTCTTTATCTATGCCGGTACTGCTGATTGTATTGGCCTATGTACGGCACAAATACTTCAGCAGAGCCACACAAAGAGGTCAAGCCCTTGTACCTTACCCAGACAGAATGCTGGGGCCTGAATTGAAAAGAAATCTTGACATCCACCTAAGCTTCCTGCTTCAGTGTTGTGGATTTCATGAAAGAAAAATGGGAAAAAAGATTTTTTTAAAGCTAAAGGGGGAAATATGCTATCAAATACATCATACTTATAATTTTTCCCTATACAATTTTTTTAAATCACCAGGCTTTCTGAAACAACTAGCTGAATCATAACACTTTGCAGCTAAAATCCATATGTAATTTTTACATAATCTGACTATCAGTCACATTGATGTAAACATCAATCTATAAACAAAGACTTAAAAATGAAAATTCTATTGGATTATGCTCAACAGAGCAGTTGATAATTAGCATTACCTAATTGTAAAAGATGCTACACTACACACACTCTAGAATATTTAAGGTGGCATTTCAAAACAACAGAAGGAATTTTAAGAATTACCTATATATCTTCAAATAAAGGAAACTGGGCCCTATATTTAGAACCAGAAAGTTAGGTAATGGAAGAAGCAGGACTCAAACCCAGTTCTGACATCCTTTTCACTCTACTGCTTGCTTATTGATGAGAAGTTACATATAGTCATACTAAAGAAGAGCCAAAGTCATTTTGATGAGAACATACAGAAAGCCAGGATTCCTCAGGGTTATAAATTATTTAAGATAAAAATCAAGGGCTTTGGAATATCCATGCAATAATTAAAATTTTCAAATCATAGAAGAATTTACCAGTCATACTCGGAATATTCACTAAATATCTGTTGTATACTTAACACTAGCAGGGTCTAAGAAAGAATATATACAAGTTTAAGAAATGAAAAAGAAAGAAGAAGGAAGGAAGGAAGGAAGGAAGGAAGGAAGGAAGGAAGGAAGGAAGGAAGGAAGGAAGGAAGGAAAAAAGAAAGAAAGAAGAAAGAAAAAAAAGAAAGAAAGAAAGAAAGAAAGAAAGAAAGAAAGAAAGAAAGAAAGAAAGAAAAAGAAATCAAATGCTAAATTGTGTGGTTGAAGAATTAAGAGATTGGGTCAAGGGGAAGGGGCAGAAGAGGAGGACATCTGGGTGAAGAAGAGGGAACTGTTCATCCAATCAGGCCCTGGGAGGCAGACACACCAAGGGATGGAAGGTTCCATGCTGATGTAGCAGTGGGTACCTATGGAGTAAAGTGCAGAAATAGGTAGGGGAGGGCCAGATGCTGGAAGTCCCAGAAGGACTTAAATTTGATGTGGAAGAGACCCCAAATAATGTAAAGTTAAGGACTGTACTTGGGAAAGTCACTATGGTCATAATTTGGCTCAGTCCTAGCTTAAAACAAAACAAAACAAAAAATACTCTAAAGGTATGGTTTTACTCATCAGAAAAAATATGACTTGAAATGTTTCTTAATTTTCTAAACCAAAATATCATTTCTTTGAAACTTCTTAAACAACCAAAAACATAACATCGTGAAGAAATTGATTCAAGACTTAGGATACTGGTTTTCTGTTAAAATTAGCACCAGTAAACTAAGATAAGAGGGAAAATCTCTGAATCCCTCATTCTCATTTTGTGACATTAACCACTTCTGCAAAGAAAAATGAAAACCAGGATTGGAAGTTTTGATAAATCACGCTTAGGGATCCCTGGGTGGCGCAGCAGTTTAGCGCCTGCCTTTGGCCCAGGGCACGATCCTGGAGACCCGGGATCGAATCCCACGTCCGGCTCCCTGCATGGAGCCTGCTTCTCCCTCTGCCTATGTCTCTGCCTCTCTCTCTCTCTCTCTGTGTGACTATCATGGAATAAATAAATAAAATCTTTAAAAAAAAAATCACGTTTAAATTTTGCACTTTAAAGAAGATATATCAAATTGATATATACTCTGTCTATAAAAATATGAAACATTTTAAGTTATTTGTCAAAACTAATTCAACATTAAATTTAAAAACAAACGGGAGCCTGTGAGACTCAGTCAGTTAACATCCAACTCTTGATTTTGCTCAGGTCATGACCTCAGGGTCATGAGATCAAGCCCCATGCCAGTCTTGCCCTCAGTGAGTACTCTGATTGACATTTTCTCTCTCCCTCTCTCTCTGCTCCTCCCCACTGCATTCTCTCTCTCTGTCTCAAATAAGTAAAGAAATCTTTTAAAAATTTTAAAAACAAACATATTTTTTATTTTTTTCAAATTTTAGCAATTTTAAGAATTATAGAAAACTAACATTTTAAAAAATTTTATGCATTCATTATAGACATTTTGGGAAAATACAGGTCTATAAAACACAAAAATACAAATAATTATATGAAAGCTTGTCCACCAGAGATGTCTACCACAATATTTGATGTACACCTCTTTCTGATTTAAAAACAAACTACAGTGGAGATATAAATATTCTTATCTATAATTGGATAATGCATAGCAAATATCATGAAATTAATGCCATCAGAGAACACAGTAACTCCACTCAAAAGAATTTACCTTAAAAAAACAAAACGCTAGATGTGGACAGTAGTCTAACAACAGGAATGTTCACTGTGACATTGTTGGAAAGACTGAAACTGAAAAGAATCTGAGCCAAGAGCAAGACATTTTTTAATTACTTTATAAATACATGCATACTTTGTCATGATGATTTTTGTACATGTAGTCAGTGCTTATCTCTTTTTCCTACTGTCCTAAATTTTGAAGAAATACTCCTAGAATGTTTAGAAATTAGTAATGTTTACCAATTAATCTGCATACATTGAAAGATGGTGACTGAACTTGGTCCTAATATTAAAGCCTTTGAGGCAGGAACTATGTGTGTCCCACATGCCCTTGTAGATATCACAGTAAAAGCGATAGAGGAACTGGGTCATGAAAGAGAACTCAGAGTGTACCAAGATAGGGAAAGTGGTATTGGGAAGTTGTTTCAGGCCAACTACATGGCAGAAATAAAGAAACCGAGTCTTGAGAGTACACAAGATGCAGACAGTAGTTGGAAGACAAGTGATGTGATACTGGTGGAAGTATGACATAAAGAAAAAAGGTAATATTATGTTGGGGTCAATTTTTGAAGGATCTTATGTGGAAGGCATGCTATTTGGAATTCATCAGACAAGCAAAGAAAGTCACCTTGGGCCAGTAATGACCTCAGTGTTCTAGATACTAGAATTATGACAGAAGACACATTGGGTTTAGAGAGTAGAAGGAGAGACTAGAGGCCAAAACACAAATAAAAAAGCCATCAAAACAATCTCAGGCAACAAATAATACTGACTAGAACAAAACAGGACAATGGGGCTGGACAGAAGAAAACAGGCACAAGAAATGCTGTGAAGCAGAATCAAAAGAATTGGTATACCAGACAAAGAAGGTTTCATAGTTTTGACCTATATGGCTAGAGCAGTGATAAAATAAATTAAAGGAGATAACACAAAGGGAGGGCAGTTTGGGTTGGCAGAGAAAGAAAAGCTTATTTTTAAATACACTGAATTTGAGGTAGTTCTGGAACACAAGGAGTGACATTCAACAGAAAAATGAAAATAAAGCGCTGTAGCTCAAAACATAGATTCTGGAAGTACTCGACATATAGGATTGGGTGAGACCACATGCAGACAGCATTTAAAAGTCAGAAGGAAACGAGAATAATGCCACTTATACTATCAATAAAAGATATAAAATACCTAAAATTAAAACTGCACAGAACCTAAATGGAGAAAACAAGAAGCTAGAGTAGGGGAAAGATGGAAACATCTTAATAATTAGGGAAATATCATGTGTCTGTATCAGAAAAAATAACTTGGCTAAAGTCATCCATTCTCTAATTAATCTGTAGATTTAATGCAATTCTAATGAAATCTGCAATATAATTTTGGAAAGCTTAGTGAAGTTACTCTAAAGTCATCTGGAATGAGTATCTGAGAAGAACTATTTTTAAAAGAGGAAGAAAGAAAAGAGAACCTGACCTAGCAGACATTAAAACATATTACAAAAGCACAATAATATGCTGACTGATAAACAGAAAGATTACGGGATTAGAAGTCCAGAAATAGACACAAGTACATGTTATTATTTAAATTATGAAAACCTGGAGTTTTAAATCAGCAAGAGAAGAAATAACTTAATGAGGAGCAACTTGTAAGAAAAGGTTTCTCTTCTGAGATGGATTGGGAATGATGGAGAGAGTCTGAGTTTTTCATATATGGAGAAGACGACATCAGGGACAGAAACATAAAAGGGAATGTTCGCTTATTGCAAAGTTATGGAAGTCAGGGAGTTGTGGATTCTAGTGAATGTTTAATGCTGGAAGCACCAAAAATGAAACCACTCGCTGTAATGAAATGAAGCCTTTATAAAGGAAAATGCCAAGAAGGATTAATTGACCCCAATGATAGGGACAGCTCTGGAGAACAGAGCTTTGATGAAGTTTAATATCTGACTTACCGGAAATGAAGGAATAGTGAAGGTAAAATAAAGAATAATAATAAAACTTTATTGTCAGAGAGTGGGTTTGCCAAGTTTAAGATTTCTGAGTTGTCAGTTCTGAGAAATGGCATAATAAATCAGACTGCAGCAGTAGAAATGTCTGGCCAGGATTTTGACAGGTCAGTAATGTAGGCTCTGAAGTTCCCAAAGAAGTACCTAAGAAACAAGGCAGAGAAGGGATGAGCAGTGAGGTGATAAAGTCCTCCATTGCTGTGGAGGATGGGCCCCCTGATAAATAGATGAAGAGAAAGGAAAGGAAGGGACTTAAATATATTTTGAGCTTTGACTAGGGTAAAAAGTCCCTGACAGCTAGATTGTGAGGCAGATGTGTAATTCATCCTTTCACAGCATCTAACACACAGCACACATTTTGTAAAAGATTACTTGAGAGTCAGTGAATGCTATAGAGTATGTTGGAAGAAAAATTGAAAACCTAGAGCCAACCCTACAATGTGACCACTGGCATCAGAGCGAAAGCAGAACAAACAGCAGCCTTGTGAGAACACACAGATGTATTCACCCTCGCCAAAGGAAAGTGAGGCTCAGCCAAAGAGGTAGAAAAGCTTCTTTTTAAAATAGGTCAGTGGGAAAGGGCCAGTTTAGGGTCAGCAACAGCTTAGCTGGGTGGGAGGCTTTCCTTTGCATCTTTGGAATGGACTTATTTCATTATCTTTGCAAATGTTCACTTCTAGTTACTCCATTTAATGATGGCCCTTCCAGACACGAGTCCTCACCAGTAAGGTCATTGTGGAGAATAAAAGCAATAAACAAAAATACTCTGCACCAGACACTGTCAGAAAAGCCAACGTTTTGGAAATGGTTGGTGTGGCCGACTCTCTCAATCTTTATATAGTAGAGGAAAAAATATTTCACAATATTAATTTCTGAATTTCAGAGTTTATTCTCTCAGTCACACTGGTATGGAATTCTGCAAGAGTTGGATGCATTCAGACTCATGTGACTGGTCTGAACTAGAAAGGCAACCTGACAATTCCAGTGTGAAATGCAACTGTCAAGCAGACCCACATTTGCACCTGCATCAACTCAGTAAGTACCAGCTAGCCTGCAAATTTCTTTGAAGAGAGGCTTATTTAGATATCTAGGTAAACAGATTAAAAGGATGATATTTTTTAGAAGCTCTAGGTAAACAGATTAAAAGGATGATATTTTTAGAAGGTTTATTAAGATGTATAATAGGCAGATAATAAGCATCACACATTTAAAGATTTTTTTTTAATACATAAGAGACACAGAGAGAGAGGCAGAGACATAGGCAGAGGGAGAAGCAGGCTCCCCTCAGGGAGCCCAATGTGGGACTCAATCCCAGGACCCCAGGATCATGACCCAAGCCAAAGGCAGATGCTCAACCACTGATCCACCAAGGTGCCCCAGCAACACATATTTAAAGTGTACAATTTGCTAGTTTGGACATAGGAAGGTACCCATGAAATCATCACTACAATCAAGATAATAAGTAAAACTCCCCCAAAGAATCCTCGGGCTTCTTTAATACCCCTACCCACTTTCTTCCTCCCACTCGTCTCCAGGAACCACTCATTTGTTCTCTGTCCCTATAGATTAATTTGCATTTTGGAAAACTTTTACAAATAAAACCATACGGTTTATACCTTTTTTTAAAAAAGCATCTACCTTTTATATAGCGTATGCCTTCATCCAGTAAATCTTACTTAGAGCCACAATCTTTCTCATACATTTGTTTCACTTGAGAAGAGGCTTTTTAAAAAATTTGCACATTGACAAGTTTTCTTCATGGAAATTATACATTAGAAGAGTAAATCAGATATATTTAGTTAACCCCATATGTCCACTACTTTTTATAATATGGGACACATTTTACTGTTTTGTCTGGTTTCTTTCCTTCCACATAATGATTTTGGAAGTCATTCACGTTGTCACATATATCAATACTTCACTTCTTTTTAATTGCTGAATTGTATTCAATCATATACCAAACTATGTCCACCAACTTGTCAATGCGAATTTGAGTTATTTTCAGTTTTCACCTATTACAAATAAAGCTCCGATGGACATTTGTGGACAAGTCCCCATACAGACATATGCTTTTATTTATCTCAGGTAAATGGGAGTGGAAAGGCTAGGTCTCATACAGTAATTATATATTTAACTATTTAGGAATCTGCCAAATTGTTTTTTTTTTTTTCCCATAGTAGTTTTTCCATTTCCAGTTCCATTTGTGGTATATGAAATTTCTAGGAATCCACATCCTCAAAAATACTTGGTACAACCAGTGTCTTTAATTTTACATTCTTACCATGTATAGGACAGCATCACACTGCAGTTTGAATTTGCATTTTCCTAACAGCTAATAATGTTGAGCATCTTTTCGTGTGCTTATTTGCTACATATGTATGATCTTTGGTGAAGTATATGTTCAAATCATTTGCCTATGTTATATTTGGTTTTCTTATTTATTCAGTTTTGAGAGTTCTTTATGTATTCTAAATATAACTTCATTATCCAATATGCAATTTGCAAATATGTTTTTCCAAGTCTTGCCTTGTCTTTTCATTCTCTTAACAGTGTCTTTTGAAGAAAAGAAGTCCTTAACGTTGACAAAGTCCTGCTTATTTTCTTTTTTTGAAGATTTTAAAAATGTATATATTAATTAGAGACACAGAGAGAGAGAGAGGCAGAAATATAGGCAGAGGGAGAAGCAGCTCCCTGTGGGGAGCCCAATGCAGGACTCAATTCCAGGACCCTGGGATCATGGCCTAAGCCGAAGGCAGACTCAACCACTGAGCCACCCAGGTCTCCCTATTGTTTTCTTTTTTGGATCATGCACTGGTGGTGTTGCATTTAAGAATGTTGCTTCTCTCAAGGTCACCAGAACATGTTCTATGTTCTTCTGTACAAGTTTTACAGTTTTAAGTTTTACATTTAGGTCTATGACCCATTTTTAAGTTTTTGTATATGTTGCGAGGCAGGGATTAAGGTTAAATAACTACTTTTTATCTGAATATGATCTTAAAGATCTTCCAATCTGACTCTTTGCTTTGTAGGTGTTATGTACATTAGCAGAAAGTGACACTATTGATGTGTCTGAAAACATAAACTGATGAAGTATATTTGAGACCTAAAATCAGATCTGAAGGCTAAATCTAAAGTCTATAATATCACCTTTATGCCCTCAATGTAGCCTGGTTACACAAAAATCCTGCAGATTCATGATGATTTCAAAGTGATGTTTACATGTTTATATGATCTATCTTTAAAGTGTATTTATAAAAATATACATATTAGAAAGTAAACATCAAAGTTTATCAGAAAAAAAGGGATTATTTTTATTAAAGTATGCCTCCCCTGAGAGAGTTAAGTAACTGTACTTCTTAATGAGGCCACAGCATCAGTGTCTCAACCCATGAGACAGTTTGGGACAAATCCTGACTGGTATTTATTTGATGCTATTACCTTTTTCAAAATTGCAAATGCTTGGGGTGCTTGGGTGGCTCAGCTGGTTGAGCATCTGACTCTTGATTTCAGCTTAGGTCATGATCTCAGGGTGGTAAGACTGAGCCCCACCCACATTAGCTCTGTGTTGGATGCGGAGTCTGCTTAAGTTCTTTCTCTTTCTCTCCCTCTGCCCTCCCCCCCTTCTCTCTCTCTCTCCGTCTATTACATACATGCATAAAACAGACAGAAGGGCAAATGCTTGGCTCCAGTGTCAACATCAAACAGGCAAAAACTATGATATAAGAGTAATGCTCCCAGATCATACTGCCTGCTTTGCCTCCGACCCAGGAAACCTCAAAAATGACAGCTCTGAGTTGGAACATACTCCTGACATCAGAGTCATGGGTTAAGGCTTTGAGCGCAGCAGTCAGAATTTACATTTTTAAGTCTTCCTTGCTGTAACTTCTTTGGCCACTGAATAAATTTCTTTTATAATGTTGATATTAAAATGCCATTGCCATCTTTTTCTTCTACATCTTTGTTTTTGACCCTATTTCCTTTCATATCAAAACATTATTTTCTTATATCTCAAAATTATCAAATTCATACAAGTAGTTTCTCTTTTCTTTCTCAAATTGTATTAAGACAAATATAACAAGTTATTTTTAAAAAAATAGGTAAAATATGGGAAATCTGTTATTTGACCTCTTCATATGTTTTTTAACAATTCTAAAAATAGTTAAGGTCCCTCTTTGCTTAATAGCACAAAACAGCACAATATTCTCTTATTTCCTTCTCTTCCATCAAGAAAATAATAAAGTGGAAGAAAAAGTAATATATCAGCAAAAAATGCAGAACTTTATGAAGGACAAATTCTCTCATAAATTTCTAACTCTTGAAACTGTAAGATACATATAACAGGAAAATTTGATCATGAAATAAAATTGTCATGACAACAACAACAACAACAACAACACCTTAAAGCTATGGTGGATGCCAAGCGTTGATGTTGGGTGTATTTTTCATATGTGACATTTTAGAAAAATAATCTGACTATACATATTCATCAGCCTTTAAAATGTTCATACCCTTTGACCAGTAAATTCCATTTCTCTGAATCTACTGGAAATTTTCAAAAACAAATCCTAAATTTGGAAAAAGCTTCACACACAAAGATGCACATAGCAGTACAATGTATAACAGCAACATACTGAAAACATCCCAGCCACCCAACAACAGTGAACTGATTAAGTAAAATATGGTACATTCACTTGACAAATCATTATATAGGTATTAAAATTACATATGCAAACAAAATGTAATAACCCTGTAATATTAAATAAAATATCCAGATAAAGATAATTATAGTTATAGTAAGAAATGATTTGTAGAATCAAAAACAGTGAAGAAATCTACTATCACTAAAACTTGAAAAATAGTTTTATTGGGGCAATGAGAGCACAAGAATTTTTATTTTTATTTTTTTCTTATATTTTACAAACATTCTTTAATGAACATATATTATTTTAAAATGCAAATTGTTAAAAAAATAAAAAAATAAAAAAAAAATAAAATGCAAATTGTTAAAAAATAAATAAAATATAAATTGTTTGCTATTTTTAATAAGAGAGCCAGGTGGGGATCCCTGGGTGGCTGAGCGGTTTAGCGCCTGCCTTCAACCCAGGGCGTGATACTGGAGACCCGGGATCGAGTCCCACATCCGGCTCCTTGTATGGAGCCTGCTTCTCCCTCTGCCTGTGTCTCTGCCTCTCTCTCGTCTCTCATGAATAAATAAATATAATCTTAAAAAAAAAAAAGAGAGAGAGCCAGGAAATAAAAATCTTCTCATGCTTCTCCAACAGTGAAGAGGAGGAGCCAGCCTTATTCTAGGCTGATGCTGTCCAAAAAAGCAGTCATTACCCACAAGTAACTATTTAAACTTAAATTAATTAAAATGAAATAAAACTAATAACTTTTTAGTGATACCTACTACATTCCAAGTGTTCAGTGTTCCTATATGGTCAGTGGCAACTGTATCAGAGCAGAGGGAACATTTCCATCAATCCAAAAAGTTCTATCAGAAAGGGCTGCTCTAGATATTTGGCACAAAGTCTTAGAGGACAAAAACACCACAGGAAGGAGGAAGATTCTTAAGTTCTTTTATGTTGAACCAGCTACGTCAGTGCATTAAGGGGACCACCTCACAGGATGGAATATGCTATACAAATGACTCTAGGTCAGCAAACTATTAATCATTACTTTATATATTTTTTAGCTAGTTCCCTGGGATGTCATTTCTGATATCTAATAAATTCATACAAACATTATGTCTCTTGGAATGCTTATGAACTTGAGAAATCTGAAATCCACACTAAAATGGAACAATTCCACCAATGGGCAGCTTTCTCAGACAGTAAATAAATTTGACTTTGTATTGTAACACTAGCTTGACTTGGAGAGGCAGGAACACAGGAAGTAGAGAATTTTGCCAATAATATTTTTCAGACATTTTTCCATAAAACTTTCTGGAAAAGGAGGCAAAAAAGAAGGAATTCTTCCAAAAAACTGCACTTTATAGTATCAAAATCACCTCAAGCGGATAAATATCTAATAGTGCAAAAAATATACATCTGTCTTTGATAAAGTAGTATAAAAGCAGTAAGAATGCAATTCACTGTTCATCATTAATGCCAGTTTTGTCTACTGCAATATTTTATGCAGCTGGTAGGCCATTACATATTACACATTTCCCATTAGAATGTTTATTTAATTTTCTTGATTTGCCCTCATCATTGTATAAAGATGTTCCAATCAATTTTAAATTAATAGGCTGCCTTCATTTTAAATATGCAGGCTGCATTTTACTGACATATTGTGAACACTACAAAAGGATGATTATCTTTGTTGGAGTATGCCAAGATCCTCTGATTTTTCAGTGTTTTCCACCCTTGAGATTTAAAACTCAATTCTTCAGCCAAGAAAATCAAGGCAGCATAAACTATAACTATTAAGACTTAAGTTGCATTTAAAAGTGTTCTAACTCCCCACAGCTTTCTATACGATTCAGAAGTCATGTATATTTTTAAAGGTTACTAAATGTTCCTTAGAGGTGGGGATTTTATCCCCACAGCAATTTATATCAGTGAATAATCCTTAAAGTATAAGTATAATGATTACCTTTAAAATGTGTCTATTAAGAGAAGCAGAAAAGCCAGGAAAAAATAACAGTATTTGCAGTCAGAAGGCTTGGATTTGATTACCAATTCTGTTGATTCTTTAATCCTATGTGTTTATCAATAAAATGGGGCTAGTAAAAAGACATAATAATTCAAGAGAAGATGGTTGTGGTGGTGATACAGGGAATGACACAAGGAGCAAGTTACATATTTTAAATTCTCATCAATGTTAATAAGGTAAATTATTTGAAACTAAACCAAACCAAAATGGCTATGGTTAGAAAAAAAAAAAAAGTCACAACAGGATTTAAATATATCTATTAATACAAAGAAACAGATTTGTGAAATGTATATATATAATAAGTATTCCTTAAAAAAAAAATAAGTATTCCTTTTTACCAAGTATGATGCTAAACAGAACTTTCTGGGACTTCTTTTTAAAAAGATTTATTTATTTGATAGAGAAACAGAGTGTGTGCCAGTGCGGGGAAGGGTGGAGGGGAAGCAGACTCCCTGATGAGCATGGGGCCAGAAGCTAAGGGGCTCCACTCCAAGACCCTGCTATCATAACCTGAGCCAAAACCAAGAGTCTGATGCTCAACCCACTGAGTCACCCAGGCATCCCTCTGGGACTTTTAAACTGTAACTTAAAAGTAAATATGTTTATACAATAAAATTAAAAAGATCTGCAATTTATATAAATTGCATCTTTCATATTGATAAGTCAGCAGTTTCTGACATCCTCCTGCCCATATACCCATCAGCCCCAGCACTGACCAGCTGTGGACCTGGCACAGCTTAACATCTCTGAGCATCACTGGTCTCACTGGTGTGAGGTGGGCAGTACACCAATTTCATGGTGTTGTTGTGATATCTAAAGTATAATGCCATGAAGATGTCACACAGAAAATGTGTAGTAAAAAGGATCAATAAATATCTGCAGTAATCTTGACAGCACAATCAGTCACAAACACTATGCTGTCAAGTCCTCTGGTGTCTGTTCTAAGGGCACTAATCCCATCATGAGGGCCCCACCTTCATGTCCTCTGCTAACTTAATTACTTCTCAAAGGCCCATCACACTAGGGGGTTAGGATTTCCATAGATGAATTTGGGCACAGTGGGACACAATTCAACGTTCAGCAGCAGCTGGCAGTGGATTGGTCCTGAAAAAAGGCAGTAGAGGAAAACTGTTTTATAATCTTGACTAACCAAAGCTCATTTACCTTCATGGAATAGAATAAGCGGAGAAGACAAAAGCTATGCAAAGGACTTAAACTATATTCCTGAGAACAAGGTGGGAGGAATAGACAAACATTTAAGAATCTTTTCTGGGGGACCAGTTGCCTTCTACTTTTCTTTTGTGGAAAAGAGATGAGATAATGCTGGATAAATTTAAAATAATGTTCATTTACTATCATGTATCTTTTTAACATAGTCATCATACTGCAGAGGCTATCTATCTTAAATGATGAAAAAATAATCACACTGTTGATTATGAACAATCTATATGAAACATAAAAATTAACCTTCTGAGAAATTATAACAACTTGTTATTGAAGACATGTAGGCAAATTTTTCCACCTGTGTTACTTTTTTATACAGGCCAAACTTAGCAGGAATCTCTAATTATCATAACAGTGGGATGGCTTAACAAGGGTGTTGCCAGCCCACAAATGCAATTTGATTCTCAGCATGACTGCAAGAATGACAATTTACAACCTCCAGCAACAAGTAACTAGGAATATTAAGGTCTTATTAATTTACACAATGGAGAGCACATTGCTCTGAGATTAGTGAGAACAACAGAAAATGAACATTTTGAGGATTCTTATATTAATACCATACTTATTATGTGGTGGTGGATTTGGAATACAAACATTATGATGGACTAACAGCTATAAAGCACTTACACATATCTGTGATCAAGGTATCTGTTATAATCACTCTGCTCTGAGAAGTATTTCACTTAAATAAGCAGCCTGAATTAAAAATCCAGCCACAAGATAATACCTAAGTTAAAAAATGATACTTACTGTTTTATATATGGATAAATCTCATAGACAAAATGTTGACTGAAAGAAACCAGACATAAAAGAAAAATTCAATGTGTGATCCCATTTACTAATCTATGGTGATAGATGTCAGATGGTAGTTAACTTCGGTGGGAGTATTGATTGGGAGAGTATGTGAGGGAGCCTTCAAGACTGTTAGAAATATTCTTCATCTTAATCTAAGTGCTGAGAACATGAGTAAATGCATATGGAAAAATTCTTTGAGCTCTAAACATTAGATTTGTGCATTTCACTGTGTGATATACCTCAATTAAGATTAAAAAACAGATCTACAGCATTAGATAACTATCTAATAAAAATGAGTAACAGTTCAATAGTACTAGATAACTATCTAATAAATACACAATAGTCTTTATCTTTAGTAAAACGAAATTTCTAACTGTAACTTTCTAAGTACCAAGTGTGCACCCACTTAGGATGTTTTAAAACCCATCTCCTTCTAGCACAGCATTACATACTTTACATTTCAATGTGGCTACAATTCCTAATCCTCCTGCCAAGATTCCCACATAAGCCAGGCTATTGATAAAACAATTGGCTGCTCCTGTAAAGAGTTTTATTTGCTCTCATTCCCTATCAGCTTAATACAAAGAAGAAAATATACTTGAAAAGGATCAAGTTCTATAAACAGGACTAAATGATTATGGAGTAGGCATCTTTATAATTGTGTTTTTACCTTTTTCTCCTAGTTGTTTCTCAAGGAGTACAGCTGAAATTGAACCATAAAGCTTAGCTTGACAGAAAGGCATTAGCCTACCACACTAAACCACAAAGATAGGAGAGACAGTTATTTATGAAGAAACAGTGTTTGCTATTATCCTTTTGAGATTCTACAAAAGGGCTAAATATTGATGCATTTCCAAGTCACCTTTCCCCCTCTTCTTGTATTAACAAGCAGGAGTATGTTTTAGATGCTCCTAATTTGTCAAGATCAGGTGAGCAGAACTGTTGTACAGAGCACACTGCTCTCATTCCTACAAGGGCTCTGTAACCCTGCAGGTTATTAATAATTCATGGGTCTTTCTTGATTCACAACAGGGGCATTACTCAGAGGGCATCACTCTTATTGAAAGAAGTTAACGGCAATGGGCAGATGAACAACATACAAGTCAAACAAGAAGTCCCCTATGAATCTGTGGACATTTAAGACCTGTTAAAGAGCTCCAATTACTATGGCTCCCCCACCCCACGTCCAGCCAAAAAAAAAAAAAAAAAAAAAAATGCTCAGCATTCTTCACTGATATTTATACTGCCTGTTGGGCTCAATCTAACCATTTTTAGAATTATCTCAGTTGTATTAACACCTCCATGCTTGGGGTGCCTGGGTGGCTCAGCAGTTGAGCATCTGCCTTTGGCTCAGGGTGTGATCCTGGAGTCCCCGGGATCAAGTCCCACATCAGGATCCTTGTATGGAGCCCGTTTATCCCTCTGCTTGTCTCACTGCCTCTCTCTCTCTCTCTCTCTTTCTCATTCTCTCTCTCTCTCTCTCTCTCCCTCTGTCATAAATAAATAAATAAAATCTTTAAAAAAAAAAAGACAAAACTCCATTCTTTTAAAATCATTTTGCTTTATTGTATGTTGAAACACACAATGCTACTGGGATATAATTATGCTGTGTTTATTGGATTAGTTTCTACCACTTAACCTTTCTGGCAAGACTATGACATCCACCATAATGCTGGAACTTTGGGGTTCCACATTATTTATTCATCAAGTAAATACATAAAGGATTCCAATGTCTTTATGATTGAAAACAAGTAAGTCTCCAGGAAAAGAAACCATCTTTTATGGCCCTCCTCAATATGTTTAGTCCCCTGGGTAAAATGTAGACTGATATTCTATAAAAATCCATCTAAAATAAAAGGAGTTATGGTTTCCAAAACCTAAAGGGAAAATCAGGCTAGAGTTTAAGATGGTAGAACATGGCAAAGCCTGTGGCCTATGACTACATATACTACTTGAAGGCATCTCAAAAACAAAACAAAACAGAAACAGAAACAAAATACTGCTAGGCCAAACATGAATATGGAGGTGAGGTCACGAATTTTAGACCCGTGGTTTAAATCTGAAGACACTGGAGAAGATGCATTCCTTCCTCTAATGGAAGACATTCTTGTTGGTTAAATCAGAGCATTCATTTTTTTTTCTTGAAGATGTATTTGAGGAAATACACTTGATATTGTTTAGAGTGTAATGCAAATTAAGTTTCAAGCAAAGTTTGAACTTTCTGAATATCAGTAAAAAGCAAACTTGTTCTAGTTAAAAAGAGTAATACCTAATATTTACTGAGTGCTTGTTATGTGCCAGGTACCATTCTAAGCACTTTGCATATTTTAACACATTTATAATGCTCATAACTCTACAGAGTAGGTACTATTTCTACCTCCATTTAATGGATAGGAAAGCCAAGCAGACACAGAATGGTTAAGTAATTTGACCACAGACACACAGCTAGAGAATGAAGTTGCTATTCAAACCTAAACTATCTTTATTCAGAGCCTGCACTCACGCATTGATGCATTGATACTCCAAGCTGTGCCTCTTAACTAAAAGCACTATCAATGTACTCCCTAGGAAAGTGTCATCAAGGGATAGGAATTGTTTTCACTCATTAGTAAGACTGAATCAATTTGAAGGGGGAGGAGATGTACCTTACATTTATTCCATATAAAATATTTAGAAATCCACAATCAAAATAACTACATAAATGACAACCTGCTCAGGACTAAGAAAGAAAAGGCTTTTAGATAATCTGTAAATGGGTAACATTCTTGGTGATAATAAATAACAGATATCAGATAAATTGGGAAAAATGTGATTCGGTAACCATATACTGTGTTCATCCTTTTTTTTTTTTTTAAGATTTTATGTATTTATTCATGAGAGACACAGAATGAGAGAGGCAGAGACACAGGCAGAGGGAGAAGCAGGCTCCATGCAGGGAGCCCGACATGGGATTCGATCCCCAGGACTCCAGGATCACACCCCAGGCCGAAGGCCGGCACTAAACCGCTGAGCCACCCAGGGATCCCCTGTGTTCATCCCTTATTTGAAATCAAAGTCTTTGGAATCTGTGGCTCTAAGATTCTATGTCCAATCAGATGTTCATCTTTATTTCTTCATTTATTAGTAAAATGCCCCAAGACAGTATAAGTAGAGAAATAAAGGGATCTTTGAAAAATCCTTTTTTTAAAATTGATAATAACAAATTTTAAATTCTATTGATTTAATGGGTACTGAATAAAATTATTAAACCTCTCTCGGCACTGAATGTTAAGCCTTCATGCTGTTGATCATGAAAAATATGATGTCCCAAAAAACAAGAGTCTTCAGTAGCAATATTATAATCATTTACCCAGGGTGTGTCCTCCGGTTGACCTCTTTCAGAATAAACAGAACTTCCACTGGAAACAATGTGATTACATTATTTATTCTCTACATCTGATAAGCAATAGATAACAAATAAAGAATCTTTTCACAAATACACAAAAAGCTTCTTTTAGTAAAAGCCCTTACTATATCTGAAGATAAAAGTTATAAATGTAAAGCTAAAGCATTTCAGATAATCCTAAAAGTAAAAGTCTACATGCACAAATCACAAAAATCTGCTTCTTCAGAGGTAGGTAAAATACTGAAAGTTATGAACATGCACTCAGAGACTGCTATGGCTGCTTCAATTTAAGTCATTCTTTTTGTCTGCTCCAGCTAAAAATGCATTAGCAGATTCTACACAGAAATCCTCTGTGGAATCCTCTCTGGAACGGGTGAATGTACAACCACTGCATTGATAAATGTCAGTAGTAGGTATAGGAACACGGGACACAGACGCTGGCTAGACAGGGCTCACACATCTAAAAGCAACAGCTTTCAGAGCTATTGTGGTTGTTTCTTTTTTAATCATAAAACACAGTAAGAAGTATATTTTATATCACAACCTGACAAACACATATACGTTTATAAGTACTTAAGTAAAACTACAATTTCATGGAACCATTCAGATCTTCCTAGATGAGAAGTTCTATTCTATTCCAATAAAAAAGAAACATAAGGCATAACTTGCTAAATTAGCTGCCTGCACCACCATCGGCTCACTAGCCGTACTCTGTACAGTTCTGCTCTGAAGGACTGGAGAAAGCCAGCACGGTCAGAACATCCAGCCGCAGAGAAATCAGGATCACCACCTCAGACTGAGACAGGCGGCTTTCTGGCTCCCATCGCCTACCGCACTTGGTGCATCCATCCAAGAGAGGTCACATGAGGCCTCGGAGATCAGTTCTAAAGACTGAACATCCCTGCAGGCAACCTCATCTGAATATGTTCCAAGAGCTTACTCAGGAGAGGTCCAATTCTCCTCCATGATTGTGCACTTATGTGTTGCATGATATGCAACAATATATCCAGACACAAACATACTCTTGTGGATGGAAGACTGAAGAGGAAAATCCAGAAATGTGTACAGCTGTGGAAAAGCCTACCCTCCCCTCCTTCTCCTTTCCTCTGTGCCACTCCTCAACTCCAAGCCTCCACTATCACTAACATATCGGGGCCAGTCTCATTTATTCCCTCGCTCTGCTTGTACCAGCCGCCACAAGAATTCCCCAGACTCTGATTCAGTGAGGTAAGGCCCACTCGCAGTCCATACCTCCTCTCCCCCTTCTTGGCTTTTATTTTTCACCATAAAACTACCAATATCTACCATATTATGTATTTCACAATTTGAGCCTACAAGCTCTTTGAAGGAGGGAGTTGTCTTCGTTTCATTCACATATATCAGCCCTTGGCACACTGCAGGCACACAGTAAATATCTTTTGAGAGAAAGAGAGGTAGAAGAGAGTAGAGAGAGGAGGGAGAGAAAACAAGCATAGTGCTAATGTACCATCTTTAATCCCCTTAAACTTGTGCTGCCTAATCTAAGCACTTACCTGAATTCTGTATTCTACAGAATCAGAACAGGAATTGGCTTCCCAGAAATCTCCAGAAGCCATGTTAACAATCCCTCAGGCAAGCTATAAGGCCCATCCTGTAGGGAGCCACGGCTTCAGTTAAGTTTGAGAATTCCTTAACCTCATCCTCCACTTCACTTCAGTAATAAATACAAAAGGGTTATATTTCTATAAGAAATGTTTGTTACTTAGCAAAAAAGAAGTAGCCAAGCCAAGATGGAAAATGCAAAGGAAAAGTGAAGAAAACAAGATAATACCATGAAAACGTAAGAAACCTAATTGATGGAAATGGTTTTCTGCAGGCATAAAATTGCAAAATATTAAAGAATTGAGAAGTGATGTAGTCACTCCTCTTCACTTTATAAAACATAAAACCGAGGCCTAGAGATTTATAAATAGCTAACATTGAAATGGGCAATTACTACAGAAATTTTGAGGGATTCTCCCTCAAAAGCACCAGTGGATGGCAATGAAATTACTTGTCTTATCATCATTTTGAGTAGAAAAAGGCTGCTAAGCAATGATGTTTCCTATAGCTCCTTGACCCCATCTTCCACTGCAACATCACTACAGCTCTTAGCTCTGTTTGCCCAGGTTCTGGCTTCAGGTAGAGAGCATAGAAGGACCCAGGTGCTCAGCTTAGGAAATGAGTGTCCAGTTACAAAGATTTTATTGTTACTGGTTTCTTGGCACCAGAAGTCCAGACTGAGTCGATAAATTGTACTGTATCGGCCTTTCTATCTGGGACTCTGGTTCTAACTATAATCCATTAGCCACATGCCTGTGTTGCTTATCTCCAGGTTTCTACCCCTTTATGATCACTCTGTTTTCAAGACCTCTTCCAGACAGTTCAACTCAGGTTTCACTGCCCCATGCATTAGCATAGACATGTGCTATGCTATGTGACTTAGCAGGCCTCAGGGATTCAAATCCTTCATGCTCTTAAGTAAAGGACTGGTCCTTTACTTGTTCCTGCGATATAACCCCTAAGTCCTTGTAATAATAAAGTGTCTTTTAATACCTGAAGCACTGAGCCACACCACACAGTTTATGCTAACAATGTGATTTATGGTGAACATCCATTTTTGTTCACCTGGGCCCTGGACCACTACTATCAGTCTGACATCTGGAGGGCCTGGAGCCAGAGTAACTAAGGTCAGCCAGTCTGGTGGCCCCTGCCTACAAAACTCCTGGACACCAGGCTCAGTAAACCGCTCTGGTTGACAATGATCCACATGTGTTTTCACACATCCTTGCTAGGAGAATGAAACAGTGTCATAAAACCCCACTGGGAGAAGAGAACAGGAAGTCTACACATGGTCTCACCTGTACTCTTCCCTATATTCCTTTTACCTTTGCTCACTTTAACCTGTGGGTATATATACAACCTGTAATAAACCATAACTGTGAGTATGACAGCTTTTCTGAGTACTTTAGGCAAATAATCAAAACTGAGGGTGGTCTTGGGGATCCCAGGCATAAACTAGATTCTCTTTTCCCACAAATATCTCAGTCAGCCTTATTATCCATGGAATATCCATATTCCTTGGTCATTACCACTCTCTGTTCAGATATCTGATAACCACTGAATTTCTTAAGTTTTATCAACCTCAGGTCTTGGTGGAAATAAATACACAAAAAGAATAAGTTCATGTAATTTGTATGAGAAAACAAAAAGGCAGCAATTTCTCAAATGTAAACCAATTACAGAAACCAATATAAAATGAGTGAAGAGACTAACCAACTGCAAACTAGATCATTTTCAGCTTATTTACCTGATGACTATTATTCAGGTAAGAGATTAACCTGACTCATAAATGCAACCCCTTAAGATTCATGTGCCCCACATGGTTCTGCCTGGAGCAGCCATTGTGCCTTTCTTTCTGATCCATCTTGTCTTATTCATCACCTTATATCTGCCACTAACATTGCCTCCTCCCTCAGTCGAGATATGGTGCTGATCCATCCAAACATTCATCACAGAGTATAAAAATCAAAAAGGCACATTGTTAGTTCTGCTTTGGGCAATGAAGGATACTGAGAGTTTATCTTTAGGTTTTTCTCTTAACGTGGTTTTAGGCTGACACTGAGCATAACAGGTGTGAGGAGTGGAAGGAATACCACCCCATGTAATCGCTGTCTCAGTCCCTTCCCCAAATGTATTAAAGGGACCCAACTTGGAAAAGGAGAACTATCCAACCATTAGGCTCCATTCTTCTATCACCAAAATCTAGGACAAATAGCTGTTTTTGCTCCTAAGAAACTTTGGTTATTGAAATAAAGATCCCTCCAAATAGTCAAAATCACCACCTTGGATCTCAGAATTCTTGGTGCCTAGTAGAATATAATCGCAGCTGTTTCAAAAGAGCTATTTGAAGAGGTGCATAGTGACTAAAAGAATCAAACAAGAAGCAGATACCAGGAATAAGTGAGACAATTCAAACTGCATGTGAAATTTAATGATACACATATGTTACTGAATATACTCTACCCCACCCCCAAAAACCTGTCTATGGACCTTGTGTAGCTCCAGGGATAAGTACTGGAGAAACTCGTTGTTTGTAGATGTAGGAGTTTTGGGAGGCATTTCTGTCAATAGCTGTAATCAGGAGGTTAATCCTGACAACTTCTCTGATTCTACATGCCAGAGATAAGGGTGATAATCATGGCAACCAGCAGAAGAAGAGGCCTTCAGATGCAGAACTAAAGAGGAGAATAAGCATGCTTGATGTATGTGTTTCATGGAGGCCTTGAAAACCTGCCTATTTACACAAGTGGCCCTAGAGGCAAGTGAGCAGATGGGCACCTCCAAGCTTACAGAATCCCTGAAAGTTACTCAAAATGAAATTGTATCACTCCTAAAAGAATTTATAGTCCTGGATGAGTTCTATGAATAATCTAGGAACATAGTGAAAAATTGTATAAGAGTCAAAATAAGTTAAATCTTAACCTTTCATCCTTTAAAAAAATAGTATCTGATATAGGATTATTTAACTTGATTTGAATTTAACTCCATTTAATGACACCTTTTTTGAGTATAATGACACATTCCATGTTAAATAGTTTAAGTTTTCCAAAATAGATCCAAAGCAGGTTTCATGTTACATGTGAAGCTTTAGTCCAAAAGAAATGGTCCTAATCTGGATTTTTTGTCAGGCCTACATTCATTTTTATAACTAACAAATAAAATTTAGTGCCACTGTAATGAAGTGCATAAAGTTGTACTTGGACTTGTCAGTTTGCTTTCTGGCTCTAAAGCTTTGAAGTCAAATGCTAGTAACTGTCAATATGCTCCTATCACATACACACCCAGCACTCATACTGCAAGTCAGTGTCACCTGCAGACAGAAATGAGAAGAAATTGAACATATTTTATGGCTGTTCTGCTTGAGGGAAGAAGAATAAGGTAAATCAATACTTCTTGTCATTTCCTGAAAATACTGTACTCTCCAAGACATTTAGCCAGCATTTGCCCATTTAAAGCAAGGACAAAAACATAAAAAGAAAGTTTTTAACTCAGAAAATTAACACGTCAATATTTCTGGGTCACAAAAATTGAAGTCATATCAAGTATTACTTCAAAATCTAAGTTAAATACACTCTCAAGGTTGGTTGCTCTCAGTAATAGTAACTATCATTAAGAAAACCTAAAATTTCAGGAATGGAAAGTCAAATTTAACCCCCTGTTATTGCTACTGAAATATTAATAAATTTATAGACCTATTGAAAATGCCAGGACATGACTTTTTTTGTAAAATTAGATCTACGAAAACATTCTATGTCTTTATTCATACAGTATATTTTCTCCCCACTCATTGCACCATCAATTGAAAAATAAATTTTTCATAAAACTCTACTGTTCAATGTTATTGCTGACTTTTGGGTATGACTATAATGAGTATGTCTCCATTACCTAACCACGTCATTTGTACATTTAAAGAGAAAAATGTAAAAGTTGAGTTCAGCGAGACTCCCAAAGATTTTTCACAATTTAGGAAATTAATTTTGAATCTGAACAAAATATATTGGTCCTGGGTTAGAAAATGTAAGTTATAACTATATAAATTAAAAGACTCCTAGCAATATTTAGAAATATTAAAAACCATTACTAGTAACATATGACAGTACATGGAGTTTAGAGTCAGAGAAACTAGAGTCCAAATCTTGACCAACCTCCTAATGACTCCTGATCTTTGGGCAATTTTGACCTCTCTGAGCCTAAGATTATTTTTTATACAATTGAAATATGCAGAATTTACAGATGCTCTGAAGTTTAATGAGCATCTACCTACATGCAGTGTTTGACACAAGGTGTTCAGTAAATGTTACTCTCTTTCCTACAAAGTGATTACAGAAGACACATTGAAGAGAGGAGGGTGGGGCAGAGAGAGACAGGTAGAGAGCAAAAATAAAATAAAGACAAAAGATATCCCACTAGCAATGATTGCCAAATATTACAAAAATTGGGGGAAAAAAACACAATTAAAGAGCTAGATCATTAAAATTTTAATTTTTAAGGCCAAGGAATTCAATTCTAAATCCTAAGAGAAATGTGGTTCTGCAAACATAGAGAAGTCCATCTGATGAGGAAAAAGAAAAAAGCAAGTTCAAGCCCTGTTTTGCTTGTGGGTTTCCTCTTGAAATTTGATTTAAAAGTTGGTGGAGGGATCCCTGGGTGGCGCAGCGGTTTCGCGCCTGCCTTTGGCCCAGGGCGCGATCCTGGAGACCCGGGATCGAATCCCACGTCAGGCTCCCGGTGCATGGAGCCTGCTTCTCCCTCTGCCTGTGTCTCTGCCTCTCTCTCTCTCTCTCTCTCTCTCTGTCTCTGTGACTATCATAAATAAATAAAAATTTAAAATAAATAAATAAATAATAAAAGTTGGTGGACTTTTTCCTGTACCTTGACTAGGCTCAATGGCTGGGAATAGAAGAGTCATTTGGAAAAGCATCCATTCGTTTGTGGGGAAATTAGACAGTGGATTCACTGAACTGTTTATTCAAATAACCGGTGATAGGAAGGGCTTCAAAAAAAGCAAAATTTAAGCCAATCCCTGAGATTGTATTATTCCATCCATAAATATTTCAGAAGGCATTCCTAAAAGGATTCTTTCAAAGTATACAAAAATGCCATCAACACACCAAAAGCTTAACAATATTTCCTTAATACCAAATTAGTATTCAAATATGTTCCACTGTCTCATATTTTTTTAACAGATTGTTCAATTCAGAATCCATATGTTTGCTTCCAAACAGTCTAGGTGTGGGGGTGGGGGGTGAGAGTACAGACTGAGAAGGTTCAAGCTGGATGGACGGCATGTAGGAGTTCATCACGCCATTCTCCCTACTTCTGCATAACCTTCATACTTTTGATAATAAAAATGTTTTACATTTTCTATAACAGAAAATTAAACAAAGACCAACATCAATGGCAGAAATAGATAAATAGAAGTAGGAGTGTTTTCTACTTATGCTATGACAGCAAAAATTTGGGAAGCATCTATTTAAGCAACAGTGCAGGATTCTGTTGAAGTTCAAGGCAAACCTATTGAGAAACAGCAAAAGCTATTTAAAAAGTTTATGAATCAACTTTTGCATAACTATGTTTAGTAGACTGTCAATAACTTGATAATACCATTTCTTGAGGGAGGGGTGCTGGTTAAAAATAAAAATTCCCAATCCCTTTTCATTTTTTCTTATATATTCTGTTGGATAAATGATGCTCTCACACCTCAGCACAGAAAGAAGTACAAATCTGAGGATGTGAAATCATGAAGAATGAGAGCCATGAAGAACATAGAGACACATACCTACTTTCCCAAGGTGTTTCCCCTGTTTTAAGGAGTGGCAATCATAGGAAACCCTGGGGAATTTGTTTACATCTACACACGTTAAGAAAAAGTCTGTGTTGGCATATAAGAGATGGTTTACCTCCTCCTTGCCTAAACATCTCAGCAGATGTGACCGTCCGTTCTAGAGGATCAGCACATATAGAAAGCATCTGTAACCATGGCAAATCCTGCTGGTTGCCTAGTCCCTATAGCTTTTCCCTTTCTTCTTGCTAATAAAACCCTGATACCCTGCGGTGTGGCAATGTGCCTAGATTTTTTTTTTTTAAGATTTTATGTATTAATTCATGAGAGACACAGAGAGAGAGGCAGAGACATAGGCAGAGGGAGAAGCAGGCTCCATGCAGGGAGCCTGATGTGGGACTCGATCCTGGGATTCCGGGATCACACCCTGAGCCAAAGGCAGACACTCAACTGCTGAGCCTCCCAGGGGTCCCTGTGCCTAGGTTTTTAAAACTATATTTTCCAGCCAAGGTTGACTATGTGACACAGTCCTTATTACTGAGCTGTAAGTGGAAGTCACTGATAGGCTGTGGGGAAAGCCCTTTATAAGGGGACAGATAAACTGGTTTGTTACTCTTTGCTGTAAGCCCTTTGCTCCTCTCGGTCTTCCTGTCTATAATTCTAAATGCTTCCTGGAGTTCCAGAACCATCACCTAAGCATGAGGACCCCCTTCAAACCCTAATGATTATGGCTCCTAAAGTCAAAGGGCCTCACTTTTCTGACTCCCCTGGCAAGAAAGGCTGTGAGTTTCTTCCCATGTGCTCCAAGCATCCACAGGTCCTCTACATGGCCTCAGGCTAAAAGCCTCTGAGATTGGAACCTCCTTCTATAGCCTCCTATCTCCCCTCCTCCAAGCCAGTGTGCACTAGCCACCAGTCTCTCTGTCTTCACTCTTCAGTACCTCCAGGCAGTTGTTTTTGCATTATGTCCAGGTTTTTCGAGCTTCTTTCCTTTTAGAGGGAATGAAATTCCAACAGGGCTTTGGTCCTTCATACTTCGAAACATAATACCTTAAATTCTCTTCCTACATAAGCCCCCAAAGAACTGATAGAATCTATACAATCTATAGGTGGCTTCTTGATCAGAGAAAGCGTGGTACTCATAAACCAGACCTAGTGATGGAGGTCAGGAACAATGGTACTTTAACAGTTTTTGAAGAGCTCTTCACTGTCCATTAAAAGAACTTTGTTAATCATTTTGCAAACATTATTAAATCATTCCCATGTATGCTTTAGAATTAGATGATGGTACTAGCTATCTATGACCACCAGAATAGACACAAGGCAACAGGGGCCTTATATGTCAATATGTTTCAGATCATTCCACATATTGTAATTCAGCAGATACATAACTTCCAAGCGACAAGCAAAGTACGGAGAAGATACCAAAAAATCCTTGCCTTTTTTCTTATTGGAGAGGGGGAAAAAACAAAGACCTACAATGAAGGAAAAATCAACTGAAATCAATATATAATCAAATGCTGAAATATGGAGGAAAAAATATGTCAAAAAATCTGCCAAATGGTGACAAAAAGAGATTCAATTCTTTCTAGATACTGTGAGGAAACCCTAAGTAACATCTAGTAAGTTGTGGAACATGATTAGTAGATATAGTACACTAGAGATCACCAATAAGTTAGCCTTACTATAGTAACAGATAAGTAAGAAAGGTGTTTTCATGTTTCATCTATTCTTTTCCATTTCTTCCTACATTTTACTTTCAATATCATATATGAACTAAAACTAATTTTAAGAACATAAGTACTCCAATGTTTTAAGTCTGAGTGATTGGAATAATGATAAAGTCATTAATAAAAATAAGTTGGAAGAAACTTATTTGGGAAGAAGAAAAAGAGATGACAGTTTTGTTTCAAGCATGTTCAATCTGCGAAAACAGCAGACAATTGCAGTTGTGTCCACCATCTTTCGTATGTGACTATTCACATCTGAACTCCACTCGCTTCTTCATTTAGTGGCCTTCAGCAAGACTCTTGGATTTGGTTTCCTTAATTGCAAAATTAGGATCACAACTTCAAACTACAGGACTATATTTTGAGAATTAAGTGGCATAATTCAAGTTAAATGCCCAGTAAATAGCAGGTATCAAATATTAATCTCTCCCTTCCTTCTTTCTTTCTAGTCTGTCTTTTTGAAACCGACTTTGATTCTGTATGGTCTCTACTTCAAACTGATCCATTTCCTAACCATCCTTTAACACCATTTACTTACTAAACACACTTCCTTTGCTCCTATTTTTTCCATTCCTTTCAAATTTATAAGTGCTATACATTCTTCAAGGTCCATTCAAGACTCATCTTTTTTTTTAATCTTTTTTTTTTCAAAGATTTTATTTATTCATGAGACACAGAGCGAGAGAGAGGCAGAGACACAGGCAGAAGGAGAAGCAGGCTCCAAGCAGGGAGCCCGACATGGCACTTGATCCCAAGACTCCAGGATCACGCCCTGGGTCCAAGGCAGGCGCCAAACCACTGAGCCACCCAGGGATCCCAAGACTTATCTTTTGATGATTAAACAATCACTCCAATCTGTACTGTTTTTTCCTTTGCTAAATGCCTCATGGCATATGATGCTATTAACTATTTCACATACTTATGACTTATCTCTCTAACTAAACACAAGATTCTAAGCAGTAGAATCTGTATGTAAAGTTGTTTTGGTTTGTAAAGACTGGAATCTAGCCCTCCTCAGAGATCCATACAAGCCTGCTAAATAAGGTAATCAGTGATGCTAACCATTAAAATCCAAGGACTAATACCAATTCAGGTATGTCCAGTAAAGTTATATTATAAAATACCATTTTTATTTACTATCCATTGGTGAGCAAATCAAAATCAAATATGATTGTTATTTTTTGGCCTAAAAAGCCATGCTTAAAAAAGATACTCTAAGAAGAGACTTTTACAAAAGACCTTATACCACAATGTTTATTTAACACTTGCACACGAAGGCAAGAATTTAAAATGGAAATGGACTTTGATCAGAATCTTGATAGAATCACAAATAAGACGTTTAAGTAATTTAAAAGTAATTTTTCTTTTCTTTTTTTTTTTAAGATTTTATTTATTTATTCATGAGAGACACAGAGAGAGAGAGAGAGAGGCAGAGACACAAGACAAAGCGAGAAGCAGGCTCCATGCAGGGAGCCCGACGTGGGACTCGATCCCAGGCCTCCAGGATCACACCCTGGGCTGAAGGCGGCGCTAAACCACTGAGCCACCCAGGCTGTCCTAAAAGTAATTTTTCTAAGTGAAGATGTATTTTTAAAAATTGACTCACTGGGTCAGCACTAGAATTAAACCTAACACAAGAGTAACTTGTATAAACTAGTAATCATTTAAATGTAACAAAAAACAATCAGCAAACACAAAAAGTCCAGCACACCTGCATAATTTACCTAGGACTTGAAACAACATAAAAAAGACAGCCTGGAAAGTCAAGGATCAACAAACAAGTCTGTCTGTCTGTGTGTCTGTCTATCTATCTATCTATTTACAGCTCAGTATACAGCCAGACTCAACATCAGTTCAAACATCAATGGTCAGTTCAAACTTTATCACTGATATTTGGGATTAGCAAAAATTAGAGCTTTAGAATCTTGTTCTTTATCTCCAGACAGAAACACACACACACACACACACAAATAAAACCAATAGAAGCACATAACAACACGTGGAGCACTGTTTCCCTTGTAAAGAATTTCCATGTATCTTCTCTTAAACTATGTAAAAATCAAACCATATTATAATGTCTTTGTAAAACCAAGTATCTTCCACAAAGCGATGTCTTTAAAATAACTGAAAATAATCTTGATGATTGTTCTACAAGGTCAAGAAATTAGTAAATAGCTTACAGAACTGAAATTTTATACAATAACACTTATGTCTGCATATTAATGAACTTTGAGCACTGCACACTTGGCAGGAAGTTGAAATCAATGTTTCCAAATATCTGCCATGATAGATTGATTCTCTGGTTATTTAAAATCATTCCTTTGCAAGTAACTTTAAGCAGTTCAACTAAACTAAGTTCCTCTATTTAGAAAAAATTCATATCCTAGTTCGTCCATGGATGGTAATTGCAGAGAAGCATAAACAACTCTAATTCTCAGCTGATAATATGCGGAGAGCAGATACACACAAAAGCTTCATTTAGATAAAATGACAAAGAAAAGCTCCATTTCCTAATTTTTCTCCCTCAGCCCTCCCTACCCACCACCTTGATTTTGCAAACGGCAGAATATATTAAAGCTCCTTTCTTCGACATCAACTCCTTTGTCCTCTCAAGGTTGCCTAATCATATTCATCTCTTAAAATGAAGTAAGAAACATTTCAAAAGCTGTATTCACATTAAATCAACTTTCTGATTCGTGCATTGCAGGAATAAAGCAGTGTAATCACATCTTAAATTGGTTTACAGCAGGCTGTCTACCTTATCCTGGTTCTCAGGATTGATGAAATGAATAGTTTTAAAATAGCACTTTTTGAAATGACTGAGAATTAATAGTGCATAATTATCTCAGTGTTGACAAGTGAGAGATGTTTAACTCCTTAAATGAGCTTTCCTAATGAATCAGTGTCAGAGAAAGGCTTCATTGCCTCTACATTGTTGATTGATATCTAAGGGGATTGATTTAACCATAAAGGCATACTAAAAGCCAATTTTAAAAATCATTTATGTAAAAACTAAATGACCCAACTTTCACTTGATATTGAAACATTTACTTAAGATTGTACTATAGGTTTCAATAATATTCTAGGCATTGGGACTACCAGGAAAATTATTTTACATCTTATCTGCCTACTAGGAACTCTTCAACCTTTCCATACAATTTCAGCAAAACAGACTTTAGTATTAGACTCCAAAGTGCCTAAAAGAAAAAAAGTAAACATTAAATTATTGAATTTGAAAAGGAGTATAGAGATTGTTTTTGACCTTTATACTTGAGGAGCCTAACAAAAGACAACTATAATAAATTAAGATCAATAAATCTCCATTTTTAAAGTAAAAAAATACATGTAAAAATTTATAAAAATGTTATCTTTACCAAGTTGAACTTTAACATTGTATATTCATCCTTTGTCTCTAATTCATGTTAACTCGTAACTACAGTGTTTGATCCTGTGTCTTAAATCCTGTTGAGTAAAAACAAAATTATATTTCTAAATACCTGAAAAACAGAAACACCAATACATTTTCAGCAACAGATATGCAAATGGATATAACACAGACCAGCTCTGATTTACTCTTTATTTTTCCATATCTTTCATATATGCCAACTGTCTAGCTTAAGTATGTGTCAGGCACTGGGCTAAGAACATTCTATTTAACCCTGAAGACCCCAAGAGGTAGAGAGTATTTTCCCCACTTTGCAGATGAGGAGGGCCAAGTCTACAAGGCGTGGTTCCTGTCCCAGTCACATAAATCGTGGTGGGTGGAGCCTGGCCATGAACTAAAAAGATTGGAATGTAGAATCCACACACACTGTGGTGGGCAAATATTTTCCACCTAGATTATCCTTACAAGACTGTGGTTATTTTAGCTGTCAGTAAAGTGTGGGGGTGTTAGAATATGTTCAGTTATTCCTTCATGCATTCATTACATTTGAGAGTCAATTGTATGCCAGCATTCTCGCAGAGGCTGGGATGCAATGGCTCACAGTGGATGTGGCCCTTCTGTCTGGATGCCATAAACAACCCTGAGAGGAAGGGGGGGTTGCTCTGTTATTAAACGCCTTACTTAAGACGCTTGAGGGTAGATAAATTTCAGATGCAGACTCACCTCCTTGACCTAGTAGTCTTTTTCCTTAGCGTCAGAGAGGAAGTCTGAAGAGCTTCACCCCGAGTTTGAAACAGTGAGAGCAGGGTGAAGACAACATCAGGCCAAAGGTGGGGCACTCTGCCTGGGCACACAGGGGCAAGAGCCACCAGACATGGAGGGACTGCAAGAGTATATAACCAGAATGTCCACCTGGGGAGGTGCTCTGGAGAAACAAACTGCCTTAGCATCCCTTTAGGAAACCGAGGCCTTGATACCTGATTCCTCCCCATGTACAGATCCTGCCACTTATCCCCCAAGACTCCTAGACGGTACATCAGGAAGAAACTAGATCTTTACTAGCCAAATTCCCACTTCAGTCTTCTATCCTGGGTTTCCAATAACATAATTAAGAAACACGAATGCCTCAGGCCATTCCAGACTCATTAGTCATATGTAAACTCTATATCAAAGCTCACTGGATCATTCTGCTAAATTGACACCTTAAAATGTTTTTAAAAGAAATGCATTCTGAGGTCCAAATGTGTGGGTTAAACACGACTTCTCAGAGTATAATCAGCTAAGAAATTGTTGTCGATGTTATTTTATAAATATTCATGAATAACTGTAAATGTGTGCTAAATAGAAAAGGCTGGACTTCCTCATCTGCATATAGGGATTATAAGAATTATTTCTTGAGGAATATTAAATTAGTTACTGCATATGAATGGGCCTGGTAGGATCTAGCATTAGCAGGTACTCAAAGATGGTCACATTTGAATTGTAAAACAAAAGGAGTTCATATTTTGTTTATATTTTTTTAAATGTACAAGAAAAATAGTACTTGCATTAACCAGCTTTAAAGTATCTTAAATAGTTTTATTGCATTTACTAAGTGCATAGAGTTTTATATTGAGAATAATACTGAGAACTACAGAGTTTCAAAGGTAGAAAGGGACTGTACGTATTACTTTGTAGGTAATGTTCCTTTTTTAAAAAAATTTGCTATCATTAGCACAAAAATGAAAATGTTAAAATAAGACTTTTTTAAGAAGTTCTAGAAATTGGCCCTTCTAACATTTTTAACGTCTGTGATGGATACCCTCCACATGTAGCCACAAGCCAGCCAGATGGCAGACAAGCAGTAACACAGTGCTTGGGGGAGGCAGGGAGAGGGCATGGGTGCATCTGGAGTCAGCAAGACCAGGATTTAAGGTCAGTTACCCCCTTACACTGTCTCCTTCCCTGCCCAGACCTTCAGGTTATGTTTTTGAAGATCTCTTTGCTCCCTCAGAAGAACATGATTTTAGAAACAGCTATATGGCAGTATCACTCACAATCCTGTAGATGTAAATTTAAGACTGCAGGCCCAGCCCAAAGATTCTGGGCCTGAAATCCCACTGTTTTCATCAGAAGTACCTTTAAGCAAGTGGAACATAGTACCACTTCTTTAAGGAGTCATGTTCCCAGTATAAAATCTAGACATCCTTATCATTAGATCAACATTTAGAGAGCAATAGCAGGCCTTTACAAGGCAAGTCACTGGTTTTTTTTGAACTCTTTCCTCAAAATACTGAGATTTAGAGAAGAGCTGTCAGTCATGCAAAGACATCATCGTTGTATAATGACTTGAAACCTGGTTCTAAAAAGAAAATTAAAAATTAAAATAACATGTTTAACAGCTTATAAAGTTTACAAGATCTTATCTGTTCTGAGACACAGAGAATCAAACACTTTCCTTGGCCAGGGAAAATTCAGGTTCCATTTTTAAGTCCTCCTCCGTAACCCTCAGACTGCCCTGCTGGAAGGTAATTATCAGGGCCAGAGGGATCATCCCTGCTGCTTCTCAGAAGTAAACGCAGGGAACTAAATTAAGGCACTTAGAGGTAAACTTGCAGGTTGTGCAGAGCTTAGCTGTTTGACTCCTGCGGATTCTAGAGCAGAACACTAACTGCTCCTGCTTATTCAGAGAGCAGGTACAGAATGGAGCCGCAGAATCACAGCTTCTCAATCATCCCCTCCAGCTCCTGCTAATCAATGGGAGTCACACAGCTAACAACCTGAAGTGATGGTCTCAAAATGCAAGTTTTAATGTTATTTCATTGTAGTGGCTTGTATCAAAATGTCTTTATTATGTACTTTCCATTTTACCTGTATGTTTAAAAAAAAAAAAAAAAAAAAGGAGGAAAAAAAAAAAGACCACAGCAGGAAAGCTACTATTGTGAAAAGGAAGAACATAAAACTCAAGCAATGAATTAAAGAGGCAAATGAAGGAACTCTTTTCCTTTATTAGAAATAGAAGAAACAGATTGTGCTAATCTCCCTAGGGCCAACAGCCGCCCCGCATGGAACTCAGCCAGCTTCAGTCACAAAGCTCACTTAGGAGTTCTGCTCTGTGAAAAGAAGAAGCCAGATGGGCTATTTACTTTCAACAAGATAATTCTGGAGGAAATTGTTATAAGTCACAGAAACTTTTTAGCTTCATCTGCTATTTTAGCCTCTAAACTGATTCAAAAGGTAGAGGGGAGGGTGGAGGGAAGAAACCTGGGAAGGGAGGGGAGGAATTAAAAGTGCAGTGTAAAGGCTGGCAGCAGAAGACTCCAGGCCTCCCAGCCTGGGCAGTATCCATGTGCCACTAGCCACTCTCCATCCCCTTGGACAAGCCAGCAGACACCTCTGAGCTCCTGTTTCCTCTCGGGTATCATGGGGACTACACAGTGTCCCAGGACGTTGGGAAGATTAAATAGCATGATGCAGGTACAGCACTTAAAACACAACACACAACATGAGCTCCCAATAAACATTGGGCACTATTTTCATCCCTGCCATTCTCTCTTCTATTTGCAAAATGTAAAGAGAATCCCTCATTCACATACACACACACAGACACACACACACACACCCCTAAATTCTTAAGAATACAGGAAGAGATAAATGTTATATTAATCTACTGATGATACTGGATAGAATTTATATGTGTAGAAACAAGTTATTTTAGTTTGCTCTCACAGAGAAAAATAATCCAGATAATTTTATCCTTGGCTCAAGAATTTCAAAGAGATGTTTCTACATGAAAAGTATTTCAAGAAAAATACTTGTGCAATACAAAGAAGTTCATTTATCAGAAGCTTCTGATCAATATAAAAGATGCTTCCTAACTAGGAAAGCAAAATTTTCTCTATCCAACTGTAAATAATGGCTCTCAAGACAAAAATCAAGGTAATCCTTATACACATATACTATGAAAATGCATCCAGCAGCCTCACTTTTAGGAAATATATAAATATTACTTATTAAGCAAAACTAAAGAATTCAAGTTAAGTTATGGGATCATTAGGCATCCAAGCTACCTACTTTTCTTTTTTTACACTTGTCATTCTGCTCAAACGATGAATGATGGCTCTAAGAGAATATGAGACATTCTCTGAACAAAGCAATACACAGTAATGTTCAACCTACTTATTTACCATGGCAGGAGAAAGGAATACATTTTTAGAAAGATTATCAAACATGAAGTAATAAAAATATTTTAGTTTTGCCTGGTTATCTGAATTGATTTTAAGGAAATCACAGATATTTGATTTCACTGCCATGTTAAAGAAACAGCATCACTATTTTTTGTAATAAATTCTCTGTTCTCTTTCTGAAAGGGAAGCTATCAAAAAGAATTAATCTTTGAAATTATTTATGGGTTCAGATAAGACAATAACAAAAGCAAACAGCATTTTTAAAACTAGAAAACCTTTTAAAAAATTATTACTGTTTATTTTTTTTTACATTCTTGGTGACTCAATCCAACTATGCCCTAAGAAAATTGAATAACTGTTTACAGTATGAACATTTGAGAAACTACATATATATATACATATATATATATAGTGTGTGTGTGTGTATGTGTGCGTGTGTATATATATATATATAAACTAGAAACTTACAGATTTTATGCCCTAATTAAGACCAGAAAATAAACCGAAAAGAGTCTGCAAGGAAAGATAAAAGAAGTGGAAATCATATCTGTAATTTAATTATCCTTTATAAAGCTAATATAAAATAAAATTTCCCTAAGTACCAGAGAAAAGCAAATAACAAAGCAAGACAATTTTACATTTCAATAAATTGGAAATGGGCAGGAGAGGTGATTTCCTTAGAAACAACCAAATAGAACTTCAAGACACTGTCTCAACAGTGATGAAATATTAAATATGAAAGTGTCATCATCTTTCTCTCTATACCCAGGATCTCCCCCGACTTTGAAAATATCTACTATTTTACTAACCCAAAAGCCAAAATCTAATAGCCTTTGCCACGAGTCTAACTCCATTCTGGGCAGCTTTGGAAATAACAATGTCTGCCTGCTCTGATACACCATCAAGGAAAAACTAAAAAAGAGATTCACCTTGCTGGGAAGGCGGTCTTCCTCGGGCCTCTTGCATCCTGCATATCTTACTGAGCATGTCAAGACTACAAAGAGTCTGCTGCTTTTTCACCTGGGCCTATTTCTCAGAATTGCTTTTGCAGATAAGAGATAAAGCAACTTCTCCCCTTAGACAAACAACAGGCTTGATTACTACTTGCTATAAAACCAGTGAATTCCCCAAGCTCAGAGATTCCTAGGTGCAAAGCAAACTCATTGTATACAGCATCCATCTGGACCATGGGATTTGGGAGCAAGGCAACTGATATCAATATGCTGATACTCATGCTGCTGTTTTACCTTAGTAATAACATCCTTTGTCTCCAACCCAGAACTCTTTTGTCTCTGCCAGCAACCATGAAATAGTACTGGGTAAATTAACAGTTTGTCAGGAAGGTCACATCAAGTCCTAGACCAGAGAGTTTCGGCAAAGGGAGAAATGCTGACAAAAAACGTGGCCTTCTGAAAGAAGGAACAGGGATTGCAAATTGGGTTTGGGGATTTGAAAACAACT
Source organism: Canis aureus (assembly GCF_053574225.1). Taxonomy (NCBI): domain Eukaryota; kingdom Metazoa; phylum Chordata; class Mammalia; order Carnivora; family Canidae; genus Canis; species Canis aureus. Next base: position 51,691,332 of record NC_135611.1, read on the forward strand.
TTCCAGGATCTATGAGGGAATGCTCTCACCAAAGTGAAGAATGGGGGCATAAGGGCCCCCACTGTCCCATCCATCAATGGGGCTGAGAGAAGAAAGGCAAGATTGAGATAAGCTATTGCAATGGTTCCTTGGTTGTTGCTCATTCATTCCCCTCCATGCAGGGATGGAAGGGGAGGTGGTTATCATGATAAAAGGGCAGCAAAGCCAAAGTTACTTTGGCTTCCCTTACCAGCTGAGAAACACCAAACCCTGTCAGGTGAGATCAGTGTCCTTTCCATCGTTGGGAGTAGGTGGGGTGGAACTTGGGTTCCTATCCAGCAGAACCCTAATAGTTTGACTCCTTTTCTTCCCCATCATACAAGAACTAGTGTATATGGCTTTAAGTACTTTACGGGGACAGGGGGACCTTGGATCCACCCTAATCATCTTTCTCCTTTAAGCACCTGAAGTCAGAATAGAGGGGAAGGCAAGTGTCAGGTAATGTAAAGGGAGACAGCTCTTTCATATCAATAAACAAGGCACACTTGGTCTTTGATCTAAGCAGCCTCCCAGTTAGGTCTCCACAAAAGGAACTTCTTGTGTTGTCGGTCCTCCCAAAGGCCATCAGTAGCAAGGTCATCATCACAGACACCTGTACAGCTTTGAGAACTCCTTGACTTAGTACCGACATAAACTAAATGGTGTCATGTTCTTAATTTTGTCACACTATTTTGAGTCAGACAATGGTGTGTCTTTTGCCATAAAGATTACCCAACACTGGGCCACTAGTCAAAGTTTCAATAGACATTTCATGACCTTTATCATCCATAAGATGCTGTCATTATTGAGACAAAAGGGACTTTAAAAATCAATTTCAAAGGATTTCTAACTCTATCTCACTCACCACCTCTTAGTCTACACCCCTTATTAAAGGCAGTTTAGTCACTAGATATAGCCATCCCCAGAAAGGGTAAGGAGATACATAGATTTACTGTGAAAATCTGAGATTTCTCCCCAACCATTCCTGGGCATCATGTATTTTTCTTTCACCTAACAGGAACTTCGGGCCAGGATAATTTGATATACCCTCCAGGTGGAAGCCTAATAAAAAGGGGTCCTAGAAGATTCAATCATAAATTTGGTCCAACCACTGGATATCTGTTGGATTGGCATAGTCCTATATCGTGAAGATAATGACCATTTGGATTACTGAACAGAGTACACCGTTCACCATGTATCTCTACAGTGGTCAAAGTGGTGGGCATAATGTGTCTCTGTAAATTGTGTAAAAATGCTCTTATCCTACCCACATCTGACCCTTCCAAACAAAAGGTTGGCTGGAGAAAAGATACAATTATAGCCACTTAGAAGTGACACAGCCAATTCCCTGGTTGTGGAAGGAGAGCAACAAACCTGGCTACTGGGAGAGATAATGTCAAATCCCAAGAGGTTTGAGAGGCTGTTATTAATGCTCTCTTAATTCTCTATATCCAGTACCTCACTCTGGCAAAACTGTCATATGATCCACATGAGTCAAGCAGTAGTGGTGACTGGCAATCTGACTCACTAATACACTTCAAAAGGCTGTCATCCCCATCCCCCCATCCATGGGCTATAAAACCAGGAAAAGTCATGTGGATATGGCTGTCCCTGAACCATTCTGCTGTGCCTGATGCCATCAGCAGTATCTCCAAAACAAGGACCATCCTCTCATACCTGTGCAAACTCCCAGACTGACACAATCTTATTTCAAACTGATCAATACAAATTCATAGGCTTGTCCAGATTCCAAAGCAGCCTTAGGTTGCACCATGCATGGCAATCAAGGCTGCAGGTACTCAGAATATTATCTATGTGGCTTAATTAAACCAGCCTAACAGTGATCCAAATCAAGGGTAGCAGCAAATTCCAAACTAAAGTGACCTGTGGTCTCCATGTGAAAGAAAGTAAAATATGAAATAGTTTTCCATTGGGCATGAGGGTTACTTTCTGGACCATTTTTTGCCCCTGTTATTATTATTGGCAGTGCTATTTCAAACTTCCTTGTATGGGTCATAATAGATAATAGATTCTATAATAATTAAGACCTACTGTTCTCCCCCTGGGATTTATTCACATTAGGCTGAGTCAGAGACCCTGACAGGATGGGGACAGATGGATTTAGAGTCAATATTGCAAGTTGGCCTCATCCTGCTGTTTGGGATCCTATTGATTACAGCTTGAATTAAATGCTGTATGAGACAAGTTGAATAGATTTAGTCCAAGTCTCTGTTGGCCCAATTAATCAGAGTGACCATCGTGAAAATTCATCACAAGACAAAATTGTATATTAAAGGCTATTGGGTATTGGGAGAGAGAGTTTTCTTCAGGACTCACACTCCCCTACATGTCCTGCTAAGTGGACCTAGAATGTATGGCCTCGATTTTTCTTTTACCTGGGCCATTTCTCAGGGTTGTTTATGTATTCAACAATCTTATGAAATAAGGTAATGTTTATCTCCAAAGAAAAGGTTTGCTTACTGCTTGCTATAAAAGTGGCAGATGTGGAGCACCTGTGTAGCTCAGTTAACCGTCTGCCTTCACCTCAGGTCATGATGTCAGAGTCCGAGGATCAAGCCCCGAGTAGGGCTCCCTAGGCAGAGGGGAGCCTGAATTCACTTTGCCCTTCCCCCTGCCCATGCTCGCTCTCTCTCTCTCTCAAATAAATAAATAAAATCTTAAAAAAAAAAAAGTGGCAGATGCTTCAAGCTCAATAAACAGTCCTCACCACAATACAAACCCAGTGCATGCATGGCATCCATATGGGCCAAAGTACATCACCCCTATAGGATTTGGGGCAAAGGAAATTGGAGTAAATATGATGAGACTATGATGAGACTTATGAAATTTGTTGTGCCATGAGTAATAAAGTTCTTCTTCCCTGATCCATAAGTCTTGTGTCTTCTGACAGCATCCATAATAAAAACAGGAAGCTATTTGTTAGTTTGCAAGTAGAGTAAAAATCAATTACCAGATTAACAAGCTTATCTCTGGCTTGAACCACCTGTGATACCTCATATAAACCCCAGTTATGGCAACCACCGATATTTAATGTTCCAATACAGACTGACATGGATGTCATAAAGTTGATATACTGCTCCTAGATTGTTTGATGAAAGCAAGAGAAAATGATTAACATACTTATGTAAAAACCTGGATCACTTTCCTATCTTCTAGAACCTAAACCTATAGATTCTCCTATTGGGCCTCCATATAATACTGGAATTTTCCCCTTTAGTTCCAGTTCCCCCTGTAGCAAAATCCCTATGAAGGGGAACTGGTATCATGCCTGTGCTACACTGTAGTGTGGAGACAAAACCTCAAGTATATGAAATATCATTATAGTCTCGTTTAGGGGAAAGAGTGTTTGGGACTACAGCCTGAACAGAGAAGGAAGTGAATATGGAGTGCTCCTAGCCATAGATTTTATATATATATAAATATATATTATATATATTTTTTTAAACTCCAAGCCTGATTTCCAAAAGTACCATCGACCATCAACCAACTGAACAATAAGCTCACCCTCTTGGAGGCAGAAAAAGGGCTAAATCACTATTGTTTATAAAATTAGGTCTCTGCCAAAGGGGAGGGAAAGCAGGAAAAGTATGTAAGATTCAGAGAATAAAAAGAGCTAAGAAAGATAATTTTAAGAAAGATAATTTTATTTTCCATTATCAAAAATCCTACAAAAGCAATGTATTTAGGGTTCAAAATTCACCTTCTGAAATTTAATGAACAGACTCAAATGTCTCAGAACTTGTGTATCATTACTGCAAAAGATTTGTCTACTAGTTATTACTCACTGTAAAAAGCAAATAAAGAAAGAACTTGAGAGGATGAAATAACAATTTAGAAGCAGAATTAGAGTAGTCAACATCCAACTTCCTCAGAGTTATGTCCAGACTTCAAGCTAAATATCAAATGTGATCCGTAAACATTCTAGATTTACTGCATTGTAATACATGTGATTAAAGCTGTGCTAAAAATTAGGAAAATCCACAAACTCAGAAAGTCATTTCATATTCACTTGTCTCCATAATTCATTAAAAATAAAAAAGAATGGTTTTTGAGAACAGCCACAGACATGAATTTGATGGATGACCATTCCCCCACCCCCTGTGAGGCATGAGGAGAAGGTAGCTATGTTTATTCATCATGCTCTGTACCTTCCTAGGGAAGCGACACTGCCGGCATGTCCTGCTATTCAATTATGTGGACACAGAATACACCCTGAGGCAGACACTGCTGAGGTTGTGCTTGCTTACCGCAAAGACACAAATATTTCAAAACTATCCATAATTTCTAAAAAAAAAAAAAAAAAGGTTAAAATTTAAACCTATCTTATAAATAACATCAAAGAACATCTTTAGAACAATTATGAAAAAGAATCTGACTTCCGTTCTTTGTTTTAGAGCTTGGACCTTTCTTTTTATCCTCCGGGGTCTTTGTCTAGCAGGGCTGAGAAGCAGGTGGGGTATAGTCACCAGGCAGAAAACTGTATGGATGACATCAGAGCAGGTCAAACACTAAGAGCATGGAAACAAATCTATTTTTCCCATTTAAAAAAGAATCCCTAAGAATAATTAAAATGAATTCCTACGCAAATTAAATTGCCTTGAAGTTTTCTGAGCAAGGCTTTAGGCATTATAAACACTCCTTGACTTTGGCCTGCCAGGTTTCCTCGATCAATCATGTGGTAGTCTAAAATTAAATTGAAATGATTAGATCAAGGAAAATCAAATTTTTTTAACATTTAGTTTCAGTAATGTTATTATGAAGCTTTTAGTGATATTGTAATTACTTTGAAGCTTTGAGCATATGTTTCTACTGAGAGTATTCCATGGAGAAAAGCTGCATTAGGGAAGCAAATAAATGCAGACCCCAGCGCATCACTGGGGTCTGTATTTGTTGTAAACTTAAAAGCTAAGGGTGGAAAAGACACAATGCATCAATGTGATTTACACTCTAAACATCCTGCAAGGAGTAACCACTTTGAAATCCCAGCTAATTCCAGAGTTAAAATAATGGAATGGCTTCCCTCTAAGGGCAGCATTAGAGAAGCAATAAGTTAGAGAAATAACAGTAAAGACTCAGTAAAAAAAGAAAGAAGTCATCATCCTGTACTGGCTTTAATTTTTGCACAGGAAAATGTGACAAAGATCTTTCTAAAATTAATAAATCTCTTCTGAGAATATGAAACATTTTAATATATTTTGTCTGTGCCAAAATCAAACTATATAATTACTTTGCTTTTCTATTCTTTCATCCATTTTGACACTTACTGGGATTATGCTTGGTTTAGGGGTTACAAAGCTAAATAAAATGCACCCCATCCCCTAGGGAAATATCAGTGGATACTAGATTCTTCCAAGGAGGTACTTCAACCTCAGCAACAGGAAGGGAGTTTAAAGAAAAAACCAGAGACAAGACAATGGTCTCCCCTCCTTTGATTCACACTTTCATTCATTCAGCAATTATTTATTAAGTACAAGCATATTTCTTTCCCCAAGAATGAGGCAGGTAAGTAAACACATGACATTAAAATGAAATGAGATGAGGTCTTTAAACTTCAGCAGAAAAATCATTCCATCGAAATAATCTGAAGTACACAAACCTTTTAAAGGATTTCTTTACTCTGATTATCAAGGTATAGCTGATTGTTCTAGTAGCTTAAAGATCCTAAGTAGGAAGCATTGCAATAGTCTAGGTGTTTACCTTAGATACTGCCAATTTTATTTTAATTTCTTTGAATTCACTTACTTTCAGTCACAGACACCATCACTCTCTACTGTTTTAGAAGAGCCAAGTTATATTGGCTCAAGTTATATTCACCTGCCATTGACCACTGCAAGCAGTAAAGCTTGCTTCCTCTACCCCAATGGGCCTTGGAATTTAACACAGGGTGTCCATTTGTTGCACACATGCTGCTCTTTATGAAATCAGATCTACCAGATTAGTGCTGTCATAACTTCTGTCATCCAAAAGGGAGTGAGTGTGATTTAACTTGGCTCTGCTGCCAAAGCTATCTTTCTGAAAATAAATCTGACCACGCCTATTCCTGGTGATGAGACCAAGTGGCTCTTCATTATCAGTGTAGCAAAACCTGAACCCTCCAGCACGGACCAGAAAACTGTCTTGGGCACGCCTCTATCTGTCTTTACCTGGGATCCTTCTCCATTTCCTTCTCTGAACTCCTGACACTGGAGTCCCCAACCACTACTCCTCCTTCCCCAGCACAGCCTCCAGATTCAAGCCCTCACATCTTGCTCTGTCAGGAATGCACTTTATTTGCCTCTCCGGAGACCACTCATCCCTAAAGGTCCAGCGCAAACATTACCTCTTCTCTGGAAGTTCCCTTGTACAAGTAAACACATAACTTCTTCCATAACTTCTGTTATTGCTGATCACTATTTTGTAGATGTGCACAGCATCTTCACTAAATTATGACTTCCTCATTTGGATACACAGAGTTGCTACCTGTGACAGGTTTTATAACACAGGGTCTCAATAAATGTTGAATTTAACATTTATTTTACTTCTTTCCAATAAAAATGACCTTTTTCTTTTCTTACAAAGCCATTTCTACATCTATTTAAAAAATTTATTCCATATTTTCCTTAGAGTTTCTCCTAAGTGTACTAACAATGTGTAATTGAATATTTTCCAAATATTTCAGGTAAATTGCCTCATGAAACCAAATTCTATACTGACATCTTTTAAAAAAAAAATTAAGCAAAGCACACAATTTCATTCTTTTTTGTCCTTTATTACATTACTAGAATTTACTTAAAACTTTTAACTGTGTAATTTTCAAGCAAGCCAGTTTAGTTGCTATTTAGGAAGGGCAGGACAATGTTAAATTATTCCACAGGAGCATTAGGTGTCTAACGTTCATAGTGAACCGGCAAATAAGAAATCAAAATGTACATAAAATGGTTTTTGCTCCTGCTTTGCCTGATCATGTGTTGTTGTGTGAAGTCATATTTCCTGTCAAAAGCATAACAAAGCTTCCTCTGCTCTACAGGATACAAATGAGCAACCTGGTAAAGCAAATTACCCAGCTGTAATTCACCATTTCAGTCCTGGAGTGTAGCCACATGTTCTTTTGCCACCTGAGAAAACTACCTTGAAAAGTGAGTTATGTCCTTGGCTAGCCTCATCAACTAGTCCACAAAATAAATATTAGATTCCTCATGTGTGACATTACTGTATTGCCTTTAAATGATCTCAGAAAAGGCAAAATCAAGTAGTATCACAGTCAATTCAATGTCCTGTATCTGTTATTCTTAGGTCATAATAAGACACTTCCAAACTAGCTTTCAGATGGCAAAAGCCTTAATGGTAACATTGGTAGGCTGAAAACAACCTCTTCAGGCTGGCCATGTCCTGGTCCCTGAAACCTGTGAATGTGATTATATGGCAAAGGGGACTTCGCAGATGCAACTCAATTGAGGATCTTAAGATGGGGATTGTAACCACAGGTGTCCTTACAAGAAGGTGGCAGAGGAAGATTTGAGTACAGAGAAGCAGAGGTGATGTGGCTGCAGACACTGACACTGAAGCAAGGTAGCCAGGAGCCAGGAAGGAGGTCCAAGAGGAGTCTTTGCTAACCTCTGGGAACTAGTTCTAACACCTGATTTTAGCCCCTTAAAACTCACGTTGGACTTGTGCCCTCTAGAACTGTAAGAGAAAAAAAATCTATGTTGTTTCAAGCCACCAAACTTGTGATTTGTTACAGTAGCAATAGGAACCAAATACAATAAATAAGCCATGCCTCACAAGTGTATACCAATTTTAAAAGTTAGTGAAATGATGGTACTAATCTCTGTCATCCTGAAAACACTACTTTTATGACCAAAACATGAGACTACTGAATGCTAGGACTGATCATTTATCTGACATAATTTGTCACAGAAGTATAGTCAGTTCCACATATATCATGATGGTGATATATTTGTCCAAAACTTAAGACTGTGTTTATAACATTTATTGCATTTCTGTATTTGCAAAATATTATATGCTTAATGTTGAACATCTGAAAAACACAATGCAAAAGAATCCCATGATCCAAAGATAATAATTTGGGGGGATATTTCTGAAATTTTTACATATATAATGCTATCTAGTTTTCAGGTATGATAACTAAGCTCTTACATTCATTTTTTTTTCATTTTTTTTTTAATCTTTAACTACTAAAGGCTTAGGTCATAATGTTAGTTTTCTTATTATCATCACTGCTTGAAGAAAAAATCATGTCACCTCTGGAAATCTGATCTCAAATAGCATCATGACCCATTCTCTGACTAACTTTACCAGCATAACTTGCATTCTATTAGGCATAAAATGATTAAACTGGCTGCAGAAGCCAGAAAGAATTTTAATAAATTTATACACAAAGAATTGTGATAACCATGACTAGACCCAATAGAGAAGTTCCTCATATGTGAGGCCCCAAATAAAAATATTCCAGAATGCCCCCTCCTAGAAAAATAGTTATAAAATGTGCAGTAGAGCTGTAGTTCCCAGCAGTTTCCAGGGTACAAAGGCAAGTGTATACACCCAGTGTAAAATCATCATACACTGAGAATAGATTATTTGGTGAATTCCCTGAAGTCAAACCAATGGAAAAACAACAACACATTTGATAGAAACTGCATGTAATGAGAAACTGCAAGTCCTATAAACATACATAAAAATGGACAATGAAGAAAAAAAAGACTCTAGAGAGGACCACATTAAAAAAAGAAATGCCCTAACCTGCCAATGGTTGGGCATCTCAGCAATTCCTAAATGTCAAGTAGGAAGCAAATATCAGACCTCCACTATATATTACTTTCTGTATCATATAATTATGTCTAAATTGACTGCACAGTAAAAGACATACAATTCTCTCCAATACTGTTAACTCAGGCATCTTCATTTAAAAACATATTTCGATACTATCACACATCATTATCCAAATGCGGTAAACGCCTACTGACTTGTGCAGTCTACACCTCTCTGTGCTAGGCAGCCAGGTAAGCAGCAACTCAAAGAATGGTGCCTTGGTTGTACTTAAATCTGTTCCTCTCACTCCCCAAGGACATGCCATGGAGCTGGAAAGGACTCCAAGCCAGAACTCAGGGGTGGAAAGAAGCATGCTAGAGTGTGAAGAGTTATTCTTCAACCTTTATTTCTCCAGGCAGTAAGCCTAACTGGTGCCCAATTCTCTGGCCAGTCCTCATTATCCAAAACTGGATCAAGGAATAACGTGTCCAAGGACCAGATTCCTCGGAAAGCAAAACACAAAAATGAGGCATGTTTACTGCAGGCAGCTCCCCATGGAGGGAAGGACCCTGGTGGTCCTCCATCTGGTTAGTCATGCCATTCCCACTGTGACCCTCAGAAACACTTTTACAACCAACAGTAGAGCCCTATGGAAACCAGCAGCAAGTGAAGTAAGAGCTCCCCTCTTAGTTATTCAGACAGCAGCTGCTCTTTTGAGTTGAAGAATGAAACGTTAAAATTCCAGCTTCTGAGAAAAAGAAGGTGGGATTGAAAAAAACAATAAGACACAAGAAAAGGGGGCGTACAGATGACTTCTCTGAAATACAGACATTGTAAACTCAGTGCTATTTCTCTATGTTATTTATACAGAGCGGGCTTCAGGTGCATATCCTACCTTTCCATGTTCTGGAAAATGCATCTACTCTGCACAATAAGCTTAAAAAAAATCTCTATGTAGTCACAAAGGGCTTCATCTCAGGTCATCTAATTTGTGTACTGAAACTCCAGAAACATTTAACAATAGGAATAACCGGTACATCCATCAATTAGGTAAATAATAAAACTGTCTAAACTGGAACACCAATATTAATTCCCTAATCACTATTTTTTTTCCTATTTGATGAGAGTAGGAATAGGGTTTTGAGGAACAGGTAAAGTTGCTATATATTGTACATCTTGAGTTTTTTCTGTCTTCCAATGGTAAAAGGTTCTAATGATAACCTTCATAAGGGAATCTGCTCAAGGCCTACAGAAAAAATGAATTGGAGAAATCATTAAGAATCTATCGATACGGGGATCCCTGGGTGGCTCAGCGGTTTGGCGCCTGCCTTCGGCCCAGGGCATGATTCTGGAGTCCCAGGATTGAGTCCTACATCGGGCTCCCTGCATGGGGCCTGCTTCTCCCTCTACCTGTGTCTCTGTCTCTCTCTCTCTCTCTCTCTCTCTGTCTCTCATGAATAAATAAACAGAATCTTAAAAAAAAAGAAAAATAGTCTATTGATACAAGGGACCCCTGGATGGCTCAGTGGTTGAGTGTCTGCCTTTGGCTCAGGTCATGATCCCGGGGTCCTGGGATCGAGTCTTCCATCAGGTACCCCACAGGAAGCCTGCTTCTCCCTCTGCCTATGTCTCTGCCTCTGTCTCTTATGAACGAATAAATAAAATCTTTTAAAAAAAAAAAAAGAATCTATCAATACTATTAAAAATACAAACATTGGTCCAAGGATGGTCTCAATATGTGACCAGGTACATAAGTTATACAGATATTGAAAAGGAACCAACCCTATAATGGACTATGCTGAGTCACTTAGGACCTCTGGCTTTAGCAACAGTTTTCTCATTACAGAAGAAACTATAAATAGAAACCTAAGCATCATATGCCACATATCAAAGAAGGACATATAGAGGGCAGCCTGGGTGGCTCAGTGGTTTAGCGCCGCCTTCAGCCCAGGATGTGATCCTGGAGACCAGGATTGAGTCCCACATCGGGATCCCTATATGGGACCTGCTTCTCCCTCTGCCTGTGTCTCTGCCTCTCTCTCTCTCTCTGTCTTTCATGAATAAATAAATATTTTAAAAAAAGAAAAGAAAAAAAAAGGACATATACAATACTTTTGAAACATGAATTTAAAGCTTTAGTAACATGAAAAAAAATCTGTCAATGAGAGACATTTAATACATTCTATAAAAATCGGGATAATTTTAAAAATTTATTTTAGAAATACAGCCCTTCATCAGAGATGAGTTAATGACCTCAAAAATGTTGCCAGGCCGAGAAAAGCCATCTCCTATCCTACAACCACTCTCTCTCTCTTAGCAGAAGACCATCATCTCCTGCTTGAGAGAAAAAGAAGCCATTAACATTTACCTGGACTTCTAGGCACCATTGCACTGTACTACAGCTTTCCATTACTGCCACAGACATCTTTCTAAAATGTAATCCATTCATAATGCTCTTGTGTACACAATGGTTCACTGACTCCTCCTTCCACTGTATTATAAAGCTACCGCCCTTGGCCCTGCTTACAGCTGACAGACTCTGCCCTTCCAGCCTGGTGCCAGCCTAATTCTTCTGGCCTCCACCTCACTGCATAGTCTTCATCCCCTCTTCCCTCTCCCTGCCATGCCTCAGCTCATGTCTGTCCCTCCATCTAGAACATTGCCCTCTTCTAATTAACTCCTACTTGTCCCTCAGTGTCTCTGGACACAGTGGATTGACCAGACTCTACTAGTTGCCCTCTCCTGCACTTCCCTGTATAAACCTATATCATGATACTTACAACATAGGATTGCAAATCTTTGTTTTTCCGTACACCTTTATGCTATAAGGTGACAGATAATGGTTGCTAAGCTCTTGGTTGATTCTAAAGGAGGAGCTAATTGCTTCAGGCTGAGAAGTGTGAGAGTTGACACACAGGTGAAGATCTTAAGGAAAACTTCATATAAAGTTGGTATCATTTGAAGTGGATCTTCCAGGATGAACAGTAGTTTCCAGATGCACTAAAGAGGAGTAACATTCAAAGCTGAGAAAATAAGGTGTGCAGAAGAGACATGAAAACTGTGATGTGATGGTGTGTGTGCGCATGTTTGTGTTGATATATAAACATCTCTACTTACTCTGCTTCTGTTGTGGAGGAGAGGGGATTTTTTTACCTCAAATATATGTCTTATCAGTCCAACTAGATCACAGACTTGTCTCGGAGAAATGGTCTCCTATTTCCCTCTGCTCCTTTCCAGGAGGCAATACATACACATTTGCCACCACCTGGGCCTCCCCTGCACAGCACCACCTGATCCAGTACCTCAGAAAGAACTGACATTGAAATCATTATTGTGAGCTGAAATACCTGTTAATCCAGGGAAGAAACATTTCTAGTTAGTGAAAATAGATATAGGAATAAACCTGATAGAAGTCCCAGATAATTAGGACATATAGTACTGGGGGAAATAATAGTAACATTACCAACAATTCTTTTTAACCCAGACTCTCTCCAATAGGGGTAAGCAAATAAGGCAGGAAGGTGAGCTGCAACATAAATCAGCCAACTGTCATATAAATTTCCTTCTTTAATATAACAGAACTTGAGAGAAACCATTCAAGTTACTACAAAGAAATATTTAAAATGAGCTCATTAAATGCAAATTAAAACAGAAACACTGAATAAGCATTGGGCCACAATTAAAGGCTAAAGAAACAGCAGGTAAGAAACAATTTTCATTGATCAAAGAACTAAAAGCTAACAGAATAGACTATTCTCCATTGAAATTGGTTTCATGAATATGAAGCATTTCGAAGTAAGGAGATTTTTTTCCCCATTTTTCAAAGAAGCTTTGGAGGTAGAAATGGATCTGCATATCTTAATACAAAGTACTTTCATTGTATCATTTTCAAGCAATGAAGCTCTGAGATTTCAAAAAAAAAAAACGTAGACTTCAAAAAAAATCCTTAAATCATTCCAAAATTGTAAAGGGCATTAGGTCATGATTTTAGAGCCTTTGGACCCAAAGAACTGTACATAATTACAGGAAATAGTCTATGCAAAGATTCAGTAGTTTCCTTTATGACATAAATGTACCTCACCAAAAATAGAAGCTTTCAGAGCCTATGAATACTTCGATGTAGGGTTACTTTTTATCTAAAATTATTGAAATGGCAAAGCAAGTATCAGTACATCACAATCAACTAAAAATATAAACTCTGAGACTTTAAAATTCACCTCATATAAGCTTTAAAACAAATATATAGATTTGTAGGCAAATAGCAAATTAGACTGCATATTCATAATAGCATGGGCATTTTTTTTTCTATTTCATTCAGTGTATCCCTGGCACCTGGAGTAGTACTAAGCACACAGTATGTGCCCAATCACTGGATCTGTTTTCATGAAAATAAAGCAATATAAAATGAAAAATGAAAGGGTTTTTCCCTCATAAATTCATTTTAAAAATTTAAATATACTGTTTTTCACTCATCAAGAAGGCAAAAATAAAAGTATTTTGTGGTACACAAGGAGTAAATGTGCATTCTTATAAACACTGCCAGTCAGAGCAGAGCCACCAACCATAGTGCACCAACCAGGTTTAGTGCACTGCTCAAAGGAATTAAACTTGGGGGTGGGATGGAAAGAGGCAGGGAGAAAGGAAAAACCCAGTAGGTGCTCTGCTGATGGACAGTGTGAGTCAGTCTTGGGGAGGATGTCTTCTTGAAATTTTTCTGTCCTGAGGAGTAACAGCAGATTTTGCTACCTTGTTGCATTAGATAGAAATATAAAATATGGTGACCTACTTTATAACAATTTAGAAATACCTAGAAAAATTTAAAATCTACTAATCTTTTGACTAGAAAATCCACCCAGAAATTGAACTAAGATCTTTACTTTACATATATGCTTACATATGCAAATAAAAAGACAGGAACAAAAAAATAAAAATAAAAAATAAAAAAAAAATAAAAAGACAGGAACACAAACATTTCTGATGACAGCAATCTATAAACCTACTGAATGCTCATTTATTGAAGAGTATTTGTATAATTTGTGTACATCCACAAAAATAAGAGAAGGCAAGAATTACTATGGGGTGGAGTTATATAGGTGGATATAGGTTTTTTCCTAAGAGATAATTTAAACAACATACAAATGTGACTATGTTCTAATTGTTATTTTTTTTAATAAAAAACCTTTAAAGAGTGAGACACTGAATTTGAATTTCAATATTGGCAACACTGTTGTATACAGATCCCCACACTTTAATATATGATACTACTCATTACCTAAATCTAGTTCTGTAGGAATTAGGATATACCACAAATATCGCTACTAAAATTCAATTTTAAATTGCTAATTTTTAAAAGAGTGAAAATGTTTTTAATGATACCAAAAATTATATCTTTCTAAGTAGAATTTTCTTATGCCTTTCTATTGTGCTTTATGATACCCTGATGTCCTACTCCATACTTCTCAAAGTCATAATTAATTAAACTATGTTTCTATGACTGTCTGGGCCAGGCATTTAACGTATCAGTCATAATTCAAGTGAGAAATATAAGTACTTTTGAGGCAGTCTCTGTACCAAGAAGGAATCCTAGGTTTTAAGAACAAAAAAGGAAGGTTAATTCTACTCGTAGTGGGGTAACAATCAATCCCCTTTACTCCTATTGTTGTTTTTCCTCAAAAGTAAGCCAAGATTTTTGTAAAATGGAAGAGTACTATTTGCATTAAAGAGGGTGTAGCAATTAAAGAGAGCACAAGCATAAAACAGGCAAGTTCTGAGTAGCACAATGTCTTTAACAGGAAAAAAAAAAACAAACCCAGATATATACTGAGGTATATTTTTATCTCCAGCCTATTACTAGGTATAAACAATAATGCCTTTCCTGGCTCTGAGGTTTATTCACAAACAGGAAACCCATCACTTTTTAATTGCCTCCACTTTCACCTACCTTTCCTTTTTAATTGCCTCCACTTTCACCTACCTTTCCACACACTCTCTTCACCAATACAAGTCCAAAATTGGCAATTAAGATTTTTATCAAAAAGTGCCCACCAACAGAATTAGGCATTGCAATTACTTGTATAAAATAATGTACTGCACATTGTCCACATGGTTTTTATATGTAAAGTACCTTTCTTGGGATGGGGCATGTTGTACTTATGTTGTAATACACATTTATTTGCACTATGTAAAACAACAACTGGAGTATAAGAAAAAACACCTTTTAAAATCTACCTTATATTCTCCATGTAATTACAAGTTACTAATAACTGTCTAATCATCAAATCCAAAGATCATACTCTTCTGTCTTATGTCCCTAAGTCCCAAATAAACTAAATTCCCTAAACATAGTTCATCCTACCAAAGTTCTTTTTTTTTAAAGTTCTTATATAGTCATTTATCAGATAACAATTTAGAATTGTGATTTTTAGATCTTAAGTCCCTATCTTTATATAGCTTTGCTATAAACTTGCTTCTTTTAAGAGCATGCATGCACTAAATTAAGTTGAATTAAAATAAAATTTTATAATTGTCTTCAAATAAAACATAATTTTTTCTGTAAAATGCTGACATCATGGATTTTTAAAAATTTCTTCTATTAGTTTTTCTGATTCCACTCAGAGCCGTTTATAGTGGATTATATGTAAAAGTTGGGTTCAAAAGATTCATAAAAGTTTATATAAAACATTCATTTATAAGAAAAATGTCTTCATTGGATGACTTTCAAAAGTCATTCACCAAAAGTCATACCGTGCTAGAAAGGTGAGAAAAATTGGACAACATCCCTAGGTTTTATCATTGCTGCAAAGACAGCATCAGTTAATCACTGGCATGATTCTCCCTCTGGGTAGAATGTTTTACGCTTTAACATTAATTTTCCTAAATAAAAGACTTAAGACTCTATCAGTGCATACAAACTTACGTATTTTAAAAATCCACTTCTCATCTTTCTGGACTGACCATTTCTGACTTCAGATGCACTCGATGCAATCAAAATTGTTTTTTAAGTGGTACTCATCAGGAATAATCTCCAAATAGGGTCACCAAATCTTCCATACACAATCTAAAGTAAGTCTCTGTCATAATAAACGCCCCAAATAACACTGGTTTCTAATCATACTGTGTATTTCCACTCATTTCAAAGATTACCGCGAAGAGGAGGAGGAGGGGGGGGGAGGAGGAGGGGGGAGGAGGAGGGGGAGAGGGAAGAGGAGGAGGAGGAGGAAGAGGAGGAGGACGACGAGGAGGACGGGGAGGACGGGGAGGACGGGGAGGGGGAGGAAACTTTTGTCACAGTGTTTATAAACAATTACCACAAACCATTTCCAAAGCTTTCATCATAAATATGCACCCAGGTCATTTTGTGTCAACTAATAATTCATTATGCCAATATTTAATCCTTGTTATTCTTTACTCTAGATTCTTTCATCTCAGACCTACAAGGAGAGATTTACAAGGAAAAATCGAGGGAGCGAGAGGTTTAAGTTCCTCTGCAGGAATGTCTCTGAATCCTAACCATCCCGGCAGGTGCCTTCCGCTAGAGCTGAAAGCTTCGGTATAGGGTTTCCCCGGAAAGAGTCCTACAGGCGGCGGGTCCCATCCGTCCCTAGCGGGGAGGCAGCCCCCGAGGGGCGGGGCCGAGGGTGCACGTGAGGGGCCTGCGAACCGACCCCCGAGTCCGGCGGGGCGGGGCGGGGCGGGGCGGGGCGGGGCGGGGCGCGGCGCTCGCCGTGGGAACGCGCGCCGCAGCCTCCACCTCGGGAGGCGCAGGCGCGCACGCAGGGGTCCCCGGGGAAGCTGTCCGAGCACGGGCTGGGCGGGGGCTGAGCTCACACACACGTATTCCCCCGGCCCACGGCGGGCACCGGGAAGCGCGCAGCGCGGGCCGAGGGCCGGCGGACACGGCCGTCCCGACACTGACAGTTGACACCGGCCGACACCCTGGGGGCGGGGGCGTCCCTGTCCGCCGAGGCCCGGCGAGGAGGCGCAGAGAGGCTGTACCTGGCAGGTACTCACGTACCTATCATGGTCACTAGGCAGGTGGAGGCTGCTGGGCACGCAGGGGGCTACGCCCGCACCGGCGCCCGCCCGCGCCTCCCACAAGTGTGGCTCCGGGGTTAAATCTTCCAGCACCTGCCTCCCTGGGGCCGGCTGTCGGAATGCGCACGCGCGGACGACGCGCAGCCAGGGGCCTTCTGGGAGTCGTAGTTTGACAGCGTAGTTTCTCCCATCGCGCCGCCCCCTCCCCGCCCGCCGTCGGCCTGCCGTGGGCCTTCCGCCCGCCGCCGCCCGCCTTCCGCCCGCCGCCTTCCGCCGCCTCTCCGCATTCAGGCCCAGCAAGCGTGCTACGTCACGGGGGGCCTGGGCCTCGGGGCCGCAGTGTTGACGCGTCGCTTAGCAACCGGGAGGCTTACCTTTGGAAGCTTCTTAGGGCTCTCGCCACGGTCCTTCCCTCCTCCCGCCCCTCCCCTCCGTCAACTCCCCTCACCTAGGAGCTGCCAAACATCTGGATCAACCTGGGCACTACGAGGGGTTGAATTTCTACCAGTAACGCGCCTTTTTACATTTTTCCCCCCCGAACTCCTTCTCACATGCGTAAAACCCACTGATTCTTTTACTACACGTTTTATGAGATCGAGACATTTTCTAGGAAGATGGTGGCAGAAAAAGAGACCCTGAGCTTAAACAAATGCCCAGACAAGATGCCGAAGAGGACCAAGCTGCTGGCGCAACAGCCGCTCCCGGTGCACCAGCCTCACTCCCTGGTTTCTGAGGGCTTCACAGTCAAAGCCATGATGAAAAACTCAGTCGTAAGTGACCCTGCATTGAATATGCACTCGCTCCGATCAGGGGACAGCAGGCGATAGCTGCTGGCCGGCCTGGGATGGATCCTGAATCCGTGTCCTGGGGGGTCTGCGGCACCGAGGGGGGCGCCTCTGCAGACGGCGCCCAGCAGGGTGAGGAGGTCCTGGCTGGGGTGTCAGGAAGGATCCTGGGCACGTGAGGCACTCTTACCCACTGACAAGCACCTTCCTCCTAACTCATGGTTTCTAGACCACGCCAAGGTACTCTTAAAACTATTGACACGATTTTTTTTTTTTTTAAAGAGCCTCTTTACGTATCGATTCCTAATCGAGCCCCACTCAGCAAAGGTCATTCTAGAAGGCGAGTTCTTAGAGATCATAAGCTCTTGCAGAATTTGACATGTGCTGATGTACACCTGGAACCATAAACTCGTTAAATCGTCTACAGTTAGGAACTCTCATCAGTTCAAACGAAGGAATTTTAGAGCATCCCTGCGTTGACCCTAACAAGCCTCTTTCTTACAAAATAAGATCAGCTTGTTAGAGTTCGGATAGGCAATGTAACAGGAAGGTCTATTTCCAGACCTTTTGAATGATGATAAGTTTTAAACAGTCCAAGCCTTAAGTTCAAATATTTCTAACTATTACTATAATTTGTATTTTGATGTCTATTACTTGTGGTAGCAAAAATAAAATATTCTCAATACTGTGGGGGGGGATGGTTTAAAATGCACACAAGTGATTTAGCTACAAGCAGGATAGTTTAAAAAAAAAACTTTCATATTTGTTAAACAGCTTTAAATTTGGTATGCTAAGCCAGGTTTTACTACTGACTGACTAAGCAAGCCCCTGTCTGGGAATGAGATATTAATAATAAATGCAGCTTTCAAATTTATATAACTTACACTCTGGGAACATCTGACTTATTGTATAGCAGCTCATTATGTTAAATGAATAGCGTTGCTTTACAGTATCACATTATTTCTTTTGCATAAATGTTGCAAGTCTAATACCTTATTCCGAAACCCCATCCTTTACCTATATGAATGAAACAGATTACCTCCAGATCCCTAGGTCATATCGCCGTATCAGTACACAAAATGATATTTGGATTATTGGATTGTGTGTCAGTTGATTTACAATAGTGAAAATTTGTGCAAATAGACTAAAACTCCCGCTTGCTATAGTTGCAATCTTTTTGCATGTTTTTCACGTGAATAGGTGGTCATAGGAGTCAAGATGACTCGTTTCTCAGCAATATAGAATACCATAACCATTCAGGCTAATTGATTTTTTATTCTACCCAATATTTCTAGTTATTATCATGGTCATTTTTTTTCAATTTTATATTTGTTCATGGAGAAAATGGGTCAGATTCTCTCTTTTTTTCAAAATCTATGTTTATAATCATGTTTATTTTTTTAACATAGCCTTATACCTAAAGCCATAGTTTCCTGGAAAATTAAGTATTCCAGTATTACCAAATGTAGTAAATATGCTTACAAAACTAAAATAACAAAAAACATTGACCATGAAGCAGCCTTCTTTATAAACAACTTACCTGAGTTAAATATCTTCTTATTTTTGTGCTTTTAGGAAAAGTCTTAGTGTGGTATCTGTATTTCCATGAAGATTCTCAAAACAGGTTATGTCATTCCTTCACTTCATTTAGTGGGAAATTGCAGTTCATAAATGCAAGCATTATCTACTCATTCAGCAACTCTCTCTCTCTTAGTTTTGTTTGTTTGTTTGTGTTAGCTGAGCTAAGAACTTGCTAACACAGACACAGTTCTGAAGATTTGGGATCAGCAAAACAAACTCCCGATCCTTAGTACTCCAAGGAAAATTAACACAAGATACTGTTTATACAAAAGAACTCTACTCGTATAGAAAATAAAACATTTCCTTTTTATATACAATATTCACATTTCACCATTTCTGTCTTCAACAGTATAAACCTTTTGGCATTAAAAAGTCAAAATAGCTCAATCTCTTTTTTTAAGGCTTATTTCTATTCAGAAAATAATGTGCCAGGCTCCAGCTTTTCTTAATCACAACCCCTGTCCCAAAGCTGACACCCAAATCATATTTCCAGTGTTGGGGCTCACCTTCAATTGCCTCTTTCAAACACCTCCTAATTAAACAAGTCACCATTCCAGTGTACTTCCACAACATACATACACAGCTAACCCCTAACGAGTTCTGTGGGCTCTCTTGGTGTTTCTGTGAGAGTGCTCTAGTAACATAAATGTATACACTTGATAATAAACAGATTAGATCGGGTGGACTATACAAAAAGAAATCTCTATTTAAATAGTCATAGTCTGTGTATAAGAATCAAAAAATTATAAAATAATAAATAAACACAAATGGCTAGTTTTTAAGACCTAATGTCAAATATTGGTCTTCCTTTACTTCTTTGAAATTGTTGTTGCATTCTGTATGACAGCAAACATGGATAAAATCCCTGAAATCAGAGACTAATATCCAAATTCATGTTGTTACATTTGCCTAAAAAAGAATGATAAGACATATAGAATTTGAAGATTTCATAGTCCGTTTTCCCTTTATAGGCCTTGTTTCATGGTATGTTAGAACTTACAACCAGAAACCAATAGGTCAGTGTTGTATTGATTTAATCTCAACTGACAGTAGATAATTTTTGTGCTAATACACATTAGCATAAAGCAAGTTAAGATATGAACCCAAACTGATGATGATACAGAAGTTGACTTCACCTGAAGCTTTATACCATAGATATCCTTTTCAATAGACTATAGATGTTTTATGTTCAAAGTTTAGGGGAATGGGAGAAATAATTCCTTAATATTACATTATTTATATAGAGATGTTTATACTTACCGATCATATATTCATTCAACAGATAGTGGTAATGGTCAATATTTATAGAGTATGTATTAAGATACCTATTTGGCTGCTATAACAGAGACCAAATAACATTAGTTTAACTAAGATGGTAGTTGTTTCTGTTACATATAAGTCCAAGTTTGTTGGGCACTGCTTCTATATTCTTGCTTTATGTCCTGTAAGGTGATGCCCTGGGTCAAGGTGGACTCACCACTACCAGGGTCAAATCGCTACCCCCAGAAAGAAGGAAAGAAGAAACAGAGAGCTTCCTTTTAGAGGCATGACCCAGACACTGCACCCTACTCTCATTCACATCCCACTGGCCAGAATTTGGTGATAGGCCTACATTTTCCCTTTTTATAAAACCCTATGAAAAACTGACCCTTGAAGGAAATCCCAGTCCCTATACCTCTTTTATTAGGAAAAGGACTAAGAAAGTCATAAAGTTGCAAAAGGACATAATCTCCAACACCTACTTCAGGCATTGGGACAGAAAAATGGGTAAGGAGCAACCTATGAGAAGATATGGGAAGAAATGGAGACAAGCAGCTTCATTAGGAATGCATGTCCCAAAAGTTGCACTTGTCTCTTCTGTTCATATCCATTGCCAAAACTTAGTTTATGACCACATCCAGTTGCAAGAGAGGCTGGGAAATGGAGTCTCTGACTGGTAGCTCTATGTGCAGCTGGAACTTGAAGCATTCTATTAGTGTAATAAAGGGAAAAGGGAAAATCAGTGGGTGATTAGAAGTGTCCATCACCAGTGCTAAATATGCTCTATTGCTAGTAAAGAAAAGGAAACAGACAAATAAAATAATTATAGTACCTGTAAATACACCTCTGTAGTAAGGGTCACAAATACTGACTCAGTAGAGTAGAAGTACTAATGATGAGGGGATCAAGTGATAATAAACTAATTGAGATCCTCATCACCTTTTGTCTGGGTTCTCACGATAACATCCAAACTGGTCTCTAACTTCCATCCATCAATTGGTTCTTTGCTTCAATCATGTATCAGTATTATTACATTCATCTTTCCAGTACATTTCCCTCTCATCAATGGTACCTCCACAGGATCAGCAAATTCTTCTGTGATGTAACCCTACTCTAAGGTTTTCATTTCATCTCCTGCTATTCTCATATCCTTCCACCAAATTTAACTCTAAGACTTCCTTGTTGTGATTTTACTTATATTGTTCCCCTTACCTATCTGCACACCCAAGTTCATTCAGACAGTATGTAACAAATATCTAGTGATCACTGACTGTGCCAAGCACTGTTTTGGGTACTGGCAGTTGAGAAGTCTGGAAAAGGCAAAACCCATGCTGTTCAAGGAGCTTTCATTTTTGTAGCCAGCTAAAATGCCAACTGCTTCAAGACGACCTCCTACTTCTCCCTCTTTATCAACCAAGATGGAAAGTTTTCCTTAGCTCATTGTTTTCTACTGTGTATTATAGTTACTCTGGCTCATGTTCTATCTCCTATAAATTCCCTGGGAGTGCAGAACTCATGGCTAACCAATTTTTTCCATCATAACCACCTAACAGTGTACTCACTAAGTACCTGAGGAATAAAGGTCAGGAAATCTACCCTTCATGTTTCATCTTCTCTTTTTTGTTGCTGTAATTGTTACATGTCTTTAGTTTGGGTTCTTTTTTAAACCACCCTCCCCCATTTTAGGAGCTCAGAAGATCCCTTGAAAACTCAGCCAGATCATGACATTCATTATATCAAACCCTTCAGTGGCCCCTCATCTCAAAATGAAAGTTAAAGTTCTGACCCTACTGTAAGGTCCTAAGTAATCTGGCACCTTTGCTTTTTTATGTATATTTTTTAGTGCTTTCTTTGTCACTCATTCTGTTCTATCCACAGTAATTTCTGTGCTGTTCCTTGAATATGCCATTTGCCTGGCTGGCTCAGTCTTTTTTCCTTCCTGTACCCTCTAGTGGAAATGCATTTCCCGCTTACATATCACCATCTCCTGTTCCTTCTATTCTTTTTTTTTTTTTAATCAAAAATTAACTTTTCATTGAAGGTTTCCCTGACTATTTAAAATTTCAACATCTTGATAATCTCTTCATCTCTGCTACAGCACACTCATCTTCTTTCCATTTTATATTTTTCCATAATTATTGACTACCGTCTAATACCAATTTAGTTTATCTTGTGTCTTCTTCTACTACAGAGGAAGCTCCTTGAGGGCAGGGAATCATTACTATTTTACTCACTGCTGCATCTCTAGCTCTAGAAGAATTCCTGGCACATAAGAGGTGCTTTTTTTTTTTTTTTTGGTCAGATTAATGAATGACCATTGTTTATATTATAATGAGATAATCATCTTTGAATTAGCAGCTTTGAGAAAATGCTAATGGTGTTATAAAATGTAGGAATTAGAATAACATACAAATGTTTAAGCCATATTTTAATTAGCTTATTATAAAAGTTATACATGCTCACTGTAAAGTGTTAAAGTGGTAAGGTTCAAAAAAGCTTTCTCTTATCTAAAAATTTTAGTTTATCCCTGTCAAAGTCCCTTATAATTTTATTTTTTCATTTTTTAAAAATATTTTTATTTATTTATTCATGAGAGACACAGAGGGAGAGAGAGAGGCAGAGACACAGGCAGAGGGAGAAGCAGGCTCCATGCAGGGAACCTAACGTGAGACTTGATCCTGGGTCTCCAGGATCATGCCCTGGGCCAAAGGCAGGCGCCAAACTGCTGAGCCACCCAGGCTGCCCCTCTCTTATAATTTTAATGTTCTATTTTAAAGCTTTGATTTTTCCTGATTCATTGTTGTTTAGGAAGTGAGGAAGAAAATTTTATTTTATTTTCCAAATGGTCAGAGGGTTCTTACATGAAGCTTCACATATAGTTAAACTGAATTATATAAAATATCTTCCCATTTAATTTGAATGATCTAGCAATGTTATATGTATATTAAGTATAGTAGCTTTTTATATGCTTTAATATATGATAGGGCTAGTCATTTTTATTCCTCCCCATGTTATGAGAAGGCAAAGCAAAATTGTTTTTCTTCAGCTAGCATATAAATCTCAAACAACTTAATTTTGTTGTTGTTGTGCTTTTAGGATACTTATTAATGGTACAGCAAGGAATGAAACTGAGATTTCTAGATATTTCTGACTTGGACCAGTCCCCTATTGATTATTTATTTTTTAGACTTCAGTTGATGCATCATATGTGAACATAAGTATCATTTGATGAATATTAAACCAAAGACACTGATCCAGCACCCAGATAAGAAACATTATTAGCCCCATGGGGCCTCTTTCAGTTACTGCCCAAACATAACCCCAACTTAAATCTTCTGACAACAGATTTTCATTTACATACGTAGAATCCTAAAATCAGTAACTGTAACGTGTGATTCACCCACATTACTGATTATTATTATAATTCCCTCATACTTATTCCTGTGTAGTATTTTTGTGTGCCCATAGAATGTTATTTATCTGTTCCTCCATTGATGAGCATTTGTGTGACTTCTAGGTTAGGACTGTCACAAATAGCATTACTAGGAAAATTCTGATACAGGTTTTGGAGAACATATGTATAAATGTCCAAGGATGTATTCCTGGGAATTTCTGAGTCCTGGGGTATGTGTATGTGTGCCCCAATATATCAAAATTATTTTCCAAATTGATTTTTCATATTTAAACTCTTGCCAGCTCTATGAGAGTAAGTTTTGCTCTATCGTCTAATTGCTGTCCACTTTATTTTGCATTTTAGGTATTATAGTGTGTGTATGATGTTATCTCATTGGGAATTTACTATTAATGTTTATTCTGACTAATGAAGATTAAAACTTTTAAAATATATGTATTGATCATTTGATTATTCTCTTTTCTGAGGTATCTTTTCAAGACTTTTGAGTATTTTTCTCATAACTTGATTTGGCTTATTTATAGTAATTTTTTATTTTTCATATTCTATTTTACATGATATAAGGCATTTATTAAATGTATGTATTCCAAGTATAGTTTCCCACTATGTTTCATTTCCATCCCCCCCCTTTTTTTTGTGAGAGGAAGAGTGCAATGAGCTGGTAGGAGTAAAGGGGGAGAGGGATGGGCAGAGGGAGAGAGACAATCCTAAGCAGGCTCCATGTTCAGTGCAGAGCCCACCTCAGGGCTTGAACTCATGACCCTGAGATCATGACCTGAGCCAAAACCAAGAGTTGGACCTTAACTGATTAAACCACTAAGGCATCCCCTTCCCATTCTCTTGTGACTTTCATCCCTCTCTTTTATTTTTAAGATTTTATTTATTTATTCATGAGAGAGAGAGAGAGGCAGAGAACACAGAATTAGAGAGAGGCAGAGACACAGGCAGAGGGAGAAGCAGACTCCATGCAGGGAGCCTGACGTGGGACTTGATCCCGGGTCTCCAGGATCATGCCCTGGGCTGAAGGCAGCACTAAACTGTTGAGCCACCCAAGCTGCCCTCATCCCTCTCTTTTAAAAATATATACTATGTATGAAAAAATTACCTGAAATGTGTTATTTATGTATTTGTTTGTAAAGTATTCCTCAACTAAGTTCAACAGTCGGATAATGGGATGCATATACAATAAGACACAAGGCTTTGAAAATAAATTGGAGGGGATCCCTGGGTGGCTCAGTGGTTTGGCGCCTGCCTTTGGCCCAGGGCGCGATCCTGGAGTCCCGGGATCGAGTCCCACGTCGGGCTCCCGGCATGGAGCCTGCTTCTCCTCCTCCTGTGTCTCTGCCTCTCTCTCTCTCTCTCTCTCTCTCTCTTTCTCTATCATAAATAAAAATAAATAAATAAATCTTTAAAAAAATATTGAAAATAAATTGGAGTTATCAGAAGCAAAAATAGAAGCAACAATAGAGAAACAATGAAAAAAATATAATTAACCTAGAAGGCCTGAACTAAAGAAAAGGAGAATCAACTTTGCTATTCGTAAGTGTCAGTGAATTTATAGATGATATTCAGATTCATTGTGAGCTTCTTGGCATTGGCTGCTCAGAGGTGAACATTATATACCTGTTATCATAAAAGGAGTAGCTTTTCAATCCCTTGTCTATCTGTATGTCCATTCAAGACCTCTGCCCATTTTTTAGTTGAGGTTTTGAGTTTTTGTTGTTGTTGATATTAGGTTGTATAAGTTCTTTAGATATTTTGGCTATTAACCCTCCTTATTTCATATGTGTTTTACAAATGTCTTCTAGTTATGAGTTGCCTTCTCATTTTGTTGATGGTTTCCTTTGCTGCATGAAACCTTTTTGGTTTAATGCAATTCTGTTTGCTCAATTTAGCTTTTGTTGGCATATCTTGGAAGATTGTGTGTTTCTAGAAACTTACTTCTAGATTTTACAATTTTTGGTATATAATTGTTTGTAGTAATCTCATGATCCTTTATATTTCTGTGGTATCAATTGTAACTTCTCTTTCCTTTGTGATTTTATTTGAGTCTTCCTTTTTTATTGATGAGTCTGACTGGAGGTTTATTGATTTTATCTTTTCACAGAACCAACTGCTAGTTTCATTGATCTTTTCTATTGTCTTTTTAGCCCCTCTTTATTTCCACTCTGATCTTTATTATTTCCTTTCTTGTACTAACTTTGAGTTTTGTTCTTTTTCTGTTTCTTAGGCGCAAAGTTAGGCTGTTAATTTGGGAATTTTTTATTGTTGTTTTCTTGAGGTAGTTTTGTATTGCTATGAGCTTCCCACTTAGAACTGTTTTTGTTTCATCCCATAGATTTTGGAACATTGTATTTCCATTTTCATTTGTCTCAGGATATTTTGTGATGTCCTTTTTGATTTCTTCATTGACCTGTTGGTTACATAACAACATATTGGTTAGCCTTCATGTGTTCATGTGTATACATATGTATGTTTTCCAGTTACCTTCTTGTAATTGATTTCTAGTTGTATACCATTGTGTTCAGAAAAGATGCTTGATCTAATTTCAGTTTTCTTAAGTTTAATGAGACCTGTGTTGTAGTCTAACCTGTAATCCATTCTGGAGAATGTTTCATGTATACTTGAAATGAATGTGTAGCTTTTTGGATTAAATGACAGATATAGATATAGATATAGATATAGATAGTATATCTGGCTTAATGGGTCACTTGAGACCATTATCCTTATTGATTTTCTCTCCAAATAATCTATCCATTGATATAAGTCTGATGTTAAAGTCCCCTATTATTATTGTGTTACTCTCAAATTCTGATTTTATGTCTGTTAATACTTGCTTTATATATTTAAGTGCTCCTATGTTCTGTGCATAAATATTTATAAATGTTATATTTTCTTCTTGGACTGACCCACTTATAATTAGGTAATGCTTTCTTTGTCACTTGTTATTGTCTTTGTTTCAAAGTCTATTTTGTCTGATATGAGTTTTAGGCTATACCAGCTTTCTTTTCATTTTCATTTGCATGAAATATCTTTTCCTATGCCTTTACTTTCAGTATGTGTGTGTTTTTAGATCTACAGTGAGTCTCTTATAAGCAGCATATAGATAGGTAGCATTTTAAATATATGCAGCACAACATACCTACACTGTTGTTTTTACAAGTAACATACCACCAAATTTTTTTATAATAAATTTATTTTTTATTGGTGTTCAATTTGCCAACATATAGAATAACAGCCAGTGCTCATCCCATCAAGTGCCCCCCTTAGTGCCCGTCACCCATTCACCCCCACCCCCCACCCTCCTCCCCTTCCACCACCCCTAGTTCGTTTCCCAGAGTTAGGAGTCTTTATGTTCTGTCTCCCTTTCTGATATTTCCCACACATTTCTTCTCCCTTCCCTTATATTCCCTTTCACTATTATAGCCCCAAATTTAATCCATAAAAGATTTCAGTGAGGGGCAAGTAGGTGATATTAAAATGAATCTTGAAGAATTTGATTTTGCATAAGATTAAATTGTTATGGTACATGTATTTAGGTTTTTGGTGATCCATTATGATCCAAGAATAGAATTTACAATGTCAATAGGAGAGCGTAGACTGTATATATTTGTTTTAGCTCTGGTTGTGATCAGTTCATTTTACGACCCGAGCAAGATGGCTTTTGATTTTATAAAGTGTCATAGAGGAAGTTTGTATTTTACCACCATCTGCAAGACTTAACTATGCCTGTTCCACTCTTCTGTCCTAAACAGTAGGCCTAGAGGTTCTGACTAACTACCCCAGGCCCTGCCTGCCATCGCCCCCTTGCCCCAACCTGCTGCACACTGTAGGGATCTATGTGTCAGCACCTCTGAAACCCATTCATGATACATATTTAAGAAATGGATGGAAACATCTAAGGCCATCATGCTCAGGTTGCAAATTGCAATCACCTGGGGAACTTAAAAATTCCTCATTCCTGAGCCTCATCCTCCAAGATTCCGGTTTAATTTTTCTAATTCTTCTGGGGTTGATTTAATTAGTCTTTAATTGCGGTTCAGAACATTTGGGAACATAATATTATGGAAAGATCTCAAAAAACTATTTTCCGGGACGCCTGGTGGCTCAGTGGTTAGGCATCTGCCTTCGGCCCAGTGTGTAATCCTGGGGTCCCTGGATCAAGTCCTGCATCTAGCTCCCTACATGGAGCCTGCTTCTCCCTCTGCCTCTCTCTCTCTCTCTCTCTCTCTCTCTCTGTGCCTCTCATGAATAAATAAATAAAATCTAAAACAAAACAAAACTATTTTCCACGTATCTATTCATTTTTGCTGAAGACATTTACTAAGAAATATTCTATTCCCTGCTGCTTTGTATTATTCTTTTTTGCTTGTTTTTAGTTATACATAATACCCAGATTTTAGAAAATATTTAACCAACATAACTCAATTTTAATAATTTTAACTTGATAATATGTCTAGAAACTGTTGAGGCTAATCTTTCCCATTAATTCATATCCAGAATGTTGATTTCAAATTTTAACTTTTTATCAATTTAATCTTTAATTTTATTTATTTATTTATGAGAGACAGAGAGAAAGAAGCGCAGAGACACAGGCAGAGGGAGAGGCAGACTCCATGCAGGGAGCCTGATGTGGGACTCGATCCTGGGTCTCCAGGATCACGCCTGAAGATGGCGCTAAACCGCTGAGCCACCCAGGCTGCCCTCCGTTTAATCTTCTAGATGACATTTTAATAATATACAAAACTGAGTTTAGAAAATAGTGGCATAGGCATCTATTGATCTAGATTCAATAAATAATGTTTTGTTATAATAACATCTTCTTTAAAGATTTTATTTATTTATTTATTTATTTATTTTTAGAGAGAGAGTGCTCACTGTCTAATATAGGGAGGGAGGGAGGGGGGAGAGGGAGGGAGAGGAACAAGACCCCATGCTGAGGTCAGAGATGAACAGGACCTGGGGCTCCATCTCACCACCCTGAGAGCATGACCTGAGGCAAAAAATCAAGAGTCAGATGCTTAACTGACTGAGCCACCCAGGTGTCCTATCATATTCTTTTATTTTTTTTTCAAAGATTTATTTATTTATTTATTCATGATAGACATAATGAGAGAGAGAGAGAGAGAGAGAGAGACAGCGACACAGGCAGAGGGAGAAGCAGGCTCCATGCCCGGAGCCTGACATGGGACTTGATCCCGGGACTCCAGGATCACACCCTGGGCCAAAGGCAGGCACTAAACCACTGAGCCACCCAGGGATCCCCCCATCATATTCTTTTAAGTAAATCTCTGATCTTATAGAAAAATAAACGAAACCTTACCAAAAGAGCTACGTCCTAATTCCTTTTCCACCCTTCTGTTCGTCCATCCTCAGGTAACCAGAATCCTATAGTTTATATATATCATTCTCAAATATATGTAGTGCATCCATACATTTTGTAGCAATGTATAGGTGTGTGTGTGTGTGTGAAATGTGCTTCACATTGTCTTTATACCAGGGCTTTTCTGTTATAGTGCATGTTTCTGTTATGCCTTTGGGTGCATATTCAGTTCACAAATAGAATGATGTCAGTAAAATCAGGGGATTCATATATATTTTTCTCCATGTTGTTCATATTTTGTGCCAAGAGCAGCTGAATGAAAAGTATACTAATACAGCTGAACACAGCATGGTAATAGAGTCATACAAAGTAACATAGACAGTATCATTCCTCCTGTTCTCTTTGCATGCTTGCTCTTAGAAGTGTTGAAGTGTTTTCTCACTTTGCACATCCTTACAAGACCTCCTCTCATCATTTTCTTTAAAAAACAGCAGTATATTTACTCCAGTATTTCATTTCCAAAAGTCATGAATGTAATGTTTTTAACTGTGCTAATAACTTTTTATTAGAATGATTATTAAATACTCTGGTTTCAAAATGGTATAGATTTTTATGAGCTTTTAACATTATTAAACATTATTTTTTCCCATACACCTTATTATTTCTGGTGAGTGATTTTGCAGAACAAGTATGTTTTCAAGAATGCATGTCCTGTTATAATAGGAACACTTGTAGGAAATTTGTTTACCTGCTGTATCATATTCCCATTGCATGAATAAGCAGGTATATTTATTCATTCTCTTATTAAGGGACTGTTAGGTTTCTACATTTCTCTACTGCATCATTGTGTATGGCCTCTAGTGCACCTATGCCAGAGTCACCTCAGGTGGATTGCTGAATAATGAGTTGTAGGTTCAACTTTAACGGACTTTGTCAAATTTCTTTCCAGAGTAACATATGCAGATTTATATTATCACCAGCAGCTAATGAGAATTCTTGTTTCCTAAATCCTAATCATCATTTGGTGGTATCAGACAAAATTGTACCAATCTGAAGGGCATGAAATGATACCTTGTTTTAATTTTGTATTTCCTTGATAAGTAGTGATATATTTTCTTTTCATACTTTTTAATCATATGATTTCATCCTCTGTGCTGTGCCTATCACTAGCTTTTGCCCATTTTTCCTATTAGGTTGTCTATTCTTTTCTTATTGATGGACAGATATTCTTTACAGTCATATACTCTGGATATGGATATTTTCTGGATATGGACTCAAGATAGTTTCTCCTAGCTTGTGACTGTGTCTTTATGGTTGCTTTTTTTTTTTTTTTCTTGATGCATAGAAATTTTAAATTTAAAGTATCTACAGTTACCAAATTCTCTCTTTATGGTTTATTTTCTCCCTAGTTTCAGAAATATTTTTTTCATCCTTATTTATTAAGCTTTCTTGCATGTGTTTTCTTCTTATGATGTTCCATAGGTTAATTATTCAGTCACTAATTCATTTTAAAGATGAGAGGTAAGGCTTTAATTTGATCTGTTCCATACGGAGAGCCACTCATCCAGTACCTTTTATAAAGAGTAACTGTGGACTCTCCATTCTGTCTTATTGGTCAATTTATCTATCACTGACCCAGTATCATATTGTCTTAATTGTGGTAACTTTATAAATCTTGATATTTGGTAAGGTGAATTTCACCAATTTGTTTTCATCCTCTTTGACATTCTTTGTCTCTTACCATTTATAGGGATTTTAAGATTTATTGTCAAGTTTTGTGAAAATCCCTTTGGGGATTTTGATTAGAATAGTAAGGAAAGTATAGGATAATCGGGGGATGATAACAATCTATTCTTAATTTGATAAAGGTTTTTTTTTAGTACTGAGTATTATTGAATTTTATCAAAGACACTTTCTGCATCTTTTGAAATGATAAGGTTTTTATGCCATCCATCTCTTAATGTTAATTTAATGTTAATTATATGCATCAATTATTTTATAATGTTATCATCATCCTTACATTCTTGTATGTGATTCAATCATGATGTGTTTAGTTTTGAAACAAGGGTATAAGCCATTGGTATTTGTTTCTTTTTTTTTTTCTTTTTTTTTAATTTATTTTTTAATTGGTGTTCAATTTACTAACATACAGAATAACCCCCAGTGCCCGTCACCCATTCACTCCCACCCCCCGCCCTCCTCCCCTTCACTTATCAGGCTGCAAAATTTTTCCCAGCAACCCACCACAATCTTGTATCTTATCACCCCAAAGTAGTATTCATGGTAAGGTGGTGTCCTGGGACATCCAGGTGGCTCAGCAGTTGAGTGTCTGCCTTCAGCTCAGGTCATGATCTTGGAGTTCAGGGATCGAGTCCTGCATCGGGCTCCTACACGGAGCTTGCTTTTCCTCCCTTTGCTATGTCTCTGCCTCTCTCTGTGTCTCTCATGAATAAATAAATAAAATCTTTTTTTTAAAAAAAAGGTGGTGCCTAAGTAGCTCTGGCTGTCATAACAAAATACCACAGATGAGGTTGCTTAAACAAAAGAAATTGATTTCTCACAGTTGTGGAGTCTGGGAAGTCCAAGATCAAGGAGCTGGCCAATTCAGTTCCTCGTGAGGGCTCCCTTCCCAGCCAGCAGATGGCATGGCTTATGTGGTATCTTTACATGGACTTCCTTCAGTGCAAGCAAGGACTCTCTTACTCTTCATTTAAAACTGCTAATTCCATCCCAAAGGCCCTACCTTCATGATTTCATCTAACCTAATTACCTCCCAAAGGCCCAATTGCCAAACACTATCACCTTGGGATTAGGGCTTCAACATATACATGTTGAGACACAAATATTAAGACCATAACAAGTGGGGAGATGAGATTACTCAATTTGGCTCATCTGTTGGGGCTGAAAGAGAGACCTGTCTTTCTGGAGTTCTTTGCTACTAGATCAAACTGATATTTCTGTAAACTAACAGAAGGCTAAAATTTTCCTTTAGGAGGAAAATTAAATATGTATACTACACTTGCCTTCTACAAAAAATAATTTATTGGATTTTTTTAAAGATTTTATTTATTTATTCATAAGAGACAGAGAGAGTGGCAGAGACATAGGCAGAGGGAGAAGCTGGCTCCGTGCAGGGAGCCCGCTCGATCCCGGGATTCCAGGATCATGCCCTGGGCAGAAGGCAGACACTTAACCACGGAGCCATCCAGTCGTCCCTAATTTATTGGATTTAATGTTCTTGTTATAACATTGTGTTTTTGAACAATTATTTTAAAAAGGAAAAATTCTTATTAGAGTTTTAAGAAAATACCTAAAAAAGAAAAAGAAAATAAATATAAAATACCTTTCACTAGAATTACTCTTGAACTATTCCTGAAAAGATTTCTACATGCTTTTTATGTAAAATTGGAATCATATATCATAGATTATTAATATATTTTAAATTTCAGTACCTGCTGTTGTATTCTCATTGCTATTTTATTAATTTTAAATTTTGATTTACTTATGATTTGTTTGGCTTTTTGTTTCTATCTTCATATATTATCTCCTAAATTTATATTTCAATTCTTCTGGTTTTGATAATAGATTTCTTATTTCTATTCTTGCAAATGATTTTCATCCTCTCACTCCCCGTTATTAATCTTCTTTACTGAAGTTTTGATTGGAATATTTTCATGTCTTTCTTTTTAAATCCTTTATTTTTAATAGAGACTATTATTATTGTTATTAAAAGGTATGTAATTGTATGTCCACTTTTAGTTTCATATGATTGTTATTTATGAGTGATTATTTTTCCCATTGATTGGGGCATTATGATCATGTTTTGATTATGATTTTTTAATAGATTTGTTGCTTGATGGTTATGTAATTTGGCTTCTACAGTTTTAGTTGCTTGGAATTTATTATAGTTACCCTTGTGGTTTAGAATAAGATTACTTTCTAGAAATGTTATTTGGAAACTTGAAAATAGGTATTTTTTCCAGACTTTTTCTGGATTGTTAATTGCAGATAATCTATTTTAGTGTGGCTTATTACAGAAACCACGTAAGTAAACATATTTTGACTATTTGATAATATAGGTCATGAATAATAAGGCTTAGACCTATCCTACACAAATCTGAAATAGGCAGATAAGGTTTGTTATTTCCTCCTATTTCTTTTCTATATCCATATTTAACGGTCCACAAAACAATAATTTCTCCTAGTTTATCTGAATGGAAGATTTAAAAACAAAACTGCTAAAAATTCACATATTAAATGTCCTTGGTTCCTTTGATTTTTATGAGGAGAAATAGACAAAAGAAAACAAATTACAAACAAGAATTAGAAAACAATGGGAAAGCTACATCAAGATGTATTCTTTTGCTTCTCTTTAACCTTGCAAGGGGACGTACCAAATTCCTCTTTCAGGAGTTCTGAAAATGACATTATGATAGCTAGCAATCTTTACTCAAACTTACTTGAAGGCCCCAGAATTCTAGAACATGTCTATAGTGTTCCAATTATTTTATTTTCTGGGGATAAAAGCAGATTTTTATTTTCAATATGTATATTTCATATTGTATGGCCTTAAAATGAAATGAGAGAAAATTCAGGAAGACTTATTGATTTTGCTACTGCTAATAAGAACCAACTTAAAAATTCATCTATAGACATATCATTTGATCACACAGTGACCAAGTATTGATGAGAAGCATGCCAAGGTTTAATACATAAAGTGACGATTGATTTTTGTAGGAGCTAAAAAGTGAGGCAAAAAGAATTTAGGTTTAATATTTAGCATCCAAAAATTGAAACTCTAAGGCATTTGTAAGGTAATTCAGTTAGACTATGGTAGAGAAGAAGTATTATGTTCAGGGACAGATTTATTTTTAAGTTTTCCATATACTTGTAAAAGTCATAGCCTGAAAAAAAATTTAAGATATCATTATCTATGAATTTCATTACTTACCAAAGTCACTGCCATTTAGGAAAAAGCATGTGAATTTACTATATTATAAAGAATAATTGTGTTATATGAGTAATAATTTATACTTTAAAATTATCCTCCAAAACCAATTCAAGTTAAAGTCATCAATGTAGCATAGGTTAGAGAAAGTAAAACTAGAAAAATTTGATTGTATAATAAATGCCAAATAAAATAACTAGTAAAAGACAGATTATGACTAACTACCTTCTGTGGTTTTTACTTAGAGGAGTATCCATGGAGAAATATATTTCACAGTTTATTTATTCAAATTAAAGTAGCTATGAATAAATAATCCCTGAAGACAAATAGTAAATTCTTTACCAAATCTGTGTCCTGTACTTTGTATAAAAAAAATCAGTTATTTTACATGGTAAAACTGTAACTTTATTTCAAAATCAAGCAGATGACACACTGTTAAATGCTTTCACATGAACGTAAAAACATATTTGAACTTAACCCATATTATATTTAAATATATTTTCAAATTTTTATAATATAATGATTATTGAAACAGAACAGCAACAATTGTATAAAATAGATATTCGTAATTTTTTTATTTTTTTAGAAAGAATCACTTCCTTTTTTCCAAGTATTTATTTATTTATTATATTGGAGAGAGAGAGAGAAAGCACGTGAATGAGAGGAGGAGCAGAGGGAGAAAATCTTCAGACTCCCCACTGAGCACAAAGCTTCATACAGGGCTCAGTCACATGACCCATGGGATCATGATCTGAGCCAAAACTAAGAGTCAGAGACTCAACTTACTGAGCTACCCAGGTGCCCCCAAATATTAGTAATTTTAAGCAATAAGGAGGCATGCCTTTGTATATGTTTTATTTCCCTATGAAATTTCTTGAATAAATGATATATCGTATTTACTCATTATAGCACTAGATTATACACACATTCATAGTGATTTAAATATACAAAATTATCTTCTGTCACAGTTATGGTAAATAATGAAAATATTTTAGAAATTCATCGAATATAGCTTTTATAAGATAAAGTAAAAAGTAGAAATGGC
The DNA here is from genome assembly GCF_053574225.1 of Canis aureus. Taxonomy (NCBI): domain Eukaryota; kingdom Metazoa; phylum Chordata; class Mammalia; order Carnivora; family Canidae; genus Canis; species Canis aureus. The sequence goes on from NC_135611.1 coordinate 51,726,507, forward strand.
CAATGTCTTACAATTCTGTATTTCTGTGCCCCTCAATGCTCTAGACATTGGAGATGTCAGTTGTATTTCCTGGTTATTTAATTCTAACTTATTTGGTGAAAGTAATTCAACTGCAAGTATCCATATATACCTGTTACACATTTCTTTCGATTCTTCACATAGAGAACGATATAGATGATTGATTAAGAACTTCTTTCTAGGTAGAAGATCCTTCTCTGGATCATATTTGGCCTTCTATTTATATAAGTAGAAGGTAATCTGATTGTAAGTTTGTGAACACTTGATACTTGGATAAGAACCACAAGAATAGTGTTTTAGATTAGAACTTGTAAAACCAAAGGAATCAAAAACCTTGGGAAGACCTCAAAAGCATGAATCAGCACTAATGTGTGGGGTATATTGGAAAAGATTGAAGTACCTCCAGTGACTTACAAACAGCAGGTTAATCCAGAGCTAATGCTAGCAAACCCCAAAATGAACTAGATTCAGCCATGGTAGGGCTTCAGATAAGAGAATCAAGAGGCAGCAGAGGCAAACCCTTGAGTCAGAATCCAAACGTATGGTCCGAAAGTGAACCGAATTCCAGCCAAAAAGATTAGTAACAAGAGGCAGAATCTTGGAAAACACAGAAGTCTGATCATAAGCCAAAGAGATATGTAAAACCCTTAGTCTCCTGTTAGAAAAAGCACAGGCTAATACCACCCTAGGAAGGGTAAGGAGCATTCTGGAGAACAGATATTAAGGAGCCTAAAAAGTTATTTCTACTGCCAGGCTTATGTTGACAAGTTGAACTTGTTGTTTCAACTTTTAATATTCTGTAAAATAATTAGTTGAATTTGTTGATGTTACTCTGTTTTGTTTATCCCTGGTCAAGCATCCACAAATAAGTGATATTTGTTTCAAGTAAAGTGGATTGAAGCGAATCTGCTGCAATTTATTAAAACATTGGAAAATGAAGTCAAAACTTATATGAAATTTATAGTGGAAAAGCCATATAATCACCTTTACATTGTCAATGGCTTTTCAAATTGAAAATTATTTCTTAAAGTATCAGTGTGACTGGTGTGCAGGTTGGTAGGTAAAGTTTTAGAGATTGACTTGTCAGGGTTTATCAGACCCCATTCTATGTCTGCTCCCTGTCCCTCAGGTCCACATATTTCTATTTCTGATTTTAAATCTGTAAATAATATGCTTGTACTACTATTTCTTTTTTTAAAGAGCTTAATTGAGGTACTGAAATAAACTACATATATTCAAGCATAGAACTGGATAAATTTTGATGTACACATACAATTGTAAAGCCATCACAACAATCAAAAGAATGAGTATAGCCACCATTTCCACATTTCCATGTGCCTTTTTGTAATCCCTCACACTCCTTCCCCATTTTCTTTCAGTCAGCATAATTATTTTGAGATGCATCCATGTTGTTGCATGTATTGATACTTCATTCCTTTTTATTGCTAGAAGCATTCCACTTGTATGAATGTAGCACACTTTGTTTAACCACTCATTGTTGGTGGGCCTTTAGGTTGTTTCCAGTTTGTAGTTGTTAAAAGCAGCTGCTGTGAACATTGGTGTTCAAGTCTTTGTGTGGATTTGAGTTTATCTCTCTTGGTTAAATACCTAAGAGTGGACTAGCTGCACCGTCAAGAGGCTGAGAGGATGAAAACCACATCATGTCAGCCCTACCCACAGCTAGTACAAAGTTACTAATGGCAATGACAAATTCATCCTTGTCATCTTTGAGATATTTCAAAAGATCTCACAGAGTATGTTTAGGACTGCTTCTTGTGTGAGGGTTGTTATAGGCCTATAATACATAGGATAAAAGAAAATATCATTGTTCTTATTTTAATAAATATAAACCATCAGTGTGAACAGAACCATTATTGTCATCTGAAAACATCCATCACTGATTTATATATGGTATTAAATATACAATTATTATATGAGCTTTATTGAAGTATCATTAATTAGATTATGGAAACAAAGTCTTCATAATTTTATCCATTAAGTGTATTTATATCTGCATTCACTTTCTCCATTGTAGGCTACCCAACACATATTAATGTTTAGAATTTCTTGTTAAAAACTAGGATAGTTACTACTTTAACATTTTGCTTCATTTGTTGAGATTTATTTGTTCCTTGTCCATAAAACTCGATTTTATGTTTCCTTCCTTTATTTTCTTTTAGAGATATCTTAGGCATCCTTCACATTTTATAAGTAACCATAAATTTATTTCAGCCTAGGGCCAACAGCTAGCTTTCATGTTGACCCAGATGCATATATGCAATTTAGTCAGTGAATTTTGAAAACTTGAGCGATAGCACATTAAAATGGAATAATGAACCAATAAAAATTTTTATAGCATTCAGAAAAATTATTTCTCAGACATTCACACTATCATTTTACTCATTAAAATTATTCTAGGATCATAAGGTAGACCATGAATATATTCCCAAGGCTCGAAAAATCAACAGATCTTCTTTTCTGGTGATCAAATGATTTGACCTGAGTACATGATGATGGAATCTTGTTTTTGGAAAGCTAGACCAGACATTTATAACTAGATTATCCATCTTCAAATAATGGAATAATATTTTTGGAAAATCTTTCATATGGTGTCTGTAATGCTTCTCATGTGTTAAATGCTATGTGTGACTTGTCAGTTAAAGCTGTTAGCTTCATATAATCCCTGCCAGTGTGTACCATTGAGTTTAAACTTGGAAAACTTCAAACGCTTCATCAGCATATGGAAAAACTACTACCACTTCAAGGAGTTTTCATGGAGATTAAAGAAATAGTGCAGTGAATCATAGGCACATGCTCAGCAACATGGAAGCCCAATGCAGTATACACTCACAAGATGGTGGTTTTATATTTTTCACAAATCTGCTAACATGTAATTGGCCTGTCCTATAAAGCAGACCCTTAAGGATTTTATAGGATTCTAATCTTCTTGATGTGTTCACCACTTGTGGTAGTGAGTTATGTGCTCCGGAAGGCATATTAATGTTTACGAGTCACTAAGGTGCTATTTCGTGTTTGCCTAATCACTTCATTGGCCTTTACCTTGTTTTACAAATGTACTTAATTCAATAAGGAAGAATGCTTCTCCTGAAGTTTTTACATGGACAAAAAGTGTTTCCAAGCCATACGCATCATTTTATTTGTAGCGATGTATATGATTCCAGCAATTTTGTAAATTACTATTTTTTTTTTACTTTTAAAGGAAGCACTTTAAAATTAGCATAACATCTAACCATGTAGATATTCCTGTTTTCCATTACACTTAATGGGAATGATCCTTATATTTTAAGTAAACGATAAAAATCTGAGAGGGAGAATTTCGTATCTAAGTATTTTAGATTGTAATTTAGCAAGCAACTAAATGCATTCATCCAGACAGATAGAGGTTATAGAGATTATTCAAGATCCCATTAGTCATTTAGACATTTGCGTGTAAATGTCATTTGTTTCTTCAATTCAGTTCAACTGCTATAATTGAATACTGTTCATCCAGCAACAGTCCTGAAGACTTTTGTATCCTTGTAGAACACAGTAAAAAACAAGTTTTCTATAAAATGCAGTTTACCTTCAGTAGAATTTTTTAAGTTTTTAGCTTTATCTTAATTGTGACTATCAAATAGAGCCTCTCAGATCAGTGATATAAGCTAATTTCAAATTTTCTCTAAATCTGCAAATATACTCTTCATTTTCTCTAGTCTGGGCTTAAATTGCTCTGCTTGCATTTGTAATCAGAAATTGATTGGGTTGCTGTGGAAACTGGAAAAGTGTGTTGCTCATTGAAGACAAAATGCAGTAGAAGTACTGTTATCATAATTGTCGGCCATCCTAAATGCCTATCAGCTGAATAGTACATTGATAAAATGTTCACATTCCAACCCTAAAATGCTTCTCTTCAGAATACTGCTTTGTGGTCAGTATTAATCCTCTAGATTGATTTTTATAACAACTACCTTTGTAACATATTTAATTCGTTTCCACACTGAACTTTTTCTTTTACAAACAAAAAATGAAATTAGTTTCCATTTTATTCATACTTATGAGGCACATTATAGGAGAAAACATGAAGCACAGTAGAATATTAGTTATCTAAGAGCCAATCATCTGAAACATTTCAACTGCTGATCATGAAGTCGTCAAATGAGTTCCAAAAATCAGTTGAAGCAAGAATGTTTAACATCTGGTAATAAAGAGCAAGAAGAAATGAAGGTCTATTTTACAAACATACACACAAAAGCAATATTGTGCATTTTACCTTATGAAAGCAAAGATGAACTCTACTTGTCTTTAAATGTTTGTCTTTTGTATGAATGTTGAAAGAACAAAGATTGACCAAAGAGAATGAGGAGGAAGATCTAAAAAAGGAAGCACCAAATGGGCTCAGCAATAGGAATAATGGGATCACAGGGTGAGAGCACATTCCAGCAGTACAAATTTCCATTAACGCCACCAGCTTTTCTGGACACTTCCATTGTTTCTCTGACTTCCAAAAGAACAAATGCAAAAAAATTATCTGACTTCTGAAACTTAAAATATTCCTAACCCCTTGTAAATATTAAGAAACCAAGCATCGCAAAAGAGAGACCAACCTGCTGAAAGTTGACAAGAGTGTATAGCATCTATGTACAATAAGAACCATGTTGGAAGCAACTGAATTTGGAGACACACCTCAGCTCTGGAGTGTCAAGGATACACAAAATACGGTACTTACTTTAGTACTTTGTTTATAAATAATTCCAGACAATGATCAAAGAAATATACCTTGGGAGAAAAATATTAAAATCTGTGTATGACATAGTTTAGAATATGTAATATCTACTTAATGTGTTGTTGAATTTTAGATACTAGACTTGAGTACTTCAGAAAGAAGTTTGAAACTATTGGGCATGTTTTATGCATGCCTAGTTAGACTGTATCTTTAGAAGTGAAACCTTGTCTTCTTTTTAAGAACTGGAACATAGGGGATATAGATAGATATAGATCATTTTTCATATACTGTACACACCCTAATGCACAATTAAAATTGTTGTGACACATGAGATTTGTTAGTAAGTTAAGCAGTGGGTAGGAAAACATTTGTCTAGATATATGTACTATAGTGTACTCTTTTTGTTGTTTTGAATAGATAATAAATAATAGTTTAAAAGTCAGAGGAGTACACTAAAAAATCTTTCAATCCATTTCTCCTTTACAAAGGCAGCCAGATATCTGTAGTTTACAGATACATATTATGTATTTTAAGCAAAAGCGTATGTGCACATTTATTGTTAGACTTCTTAATCCAAGCAAATCTGGGGATTGGATAGTATATTATAGTTTTATTTTGCCTTTCTCTCATTACAATTGGGTGATGCAGTGCTGCTTTTGTCTCTTGGCCACTTCTTTATGTAATGCTGGTTGTACTCTCCTGTCCATTTTTCTATTAGATGCCTGTTTTCTTTTGTTTGTGTTTGTGTTTTTTTATTATTGACTTTTGAGAGCTCTTTATAAACTACAGATCTTCAGATCTTTTATTGGCTATCTGTTTTATAAATATCTCCTCCCCTTCTGTAGCTTGTCTTTTCACTCAATAAAGTCTTTTGATAAGGAGAACTTACTTAATGTGGTCAAATTTATCAATCTTTCCCTTCATGATTAAATTTATATATTGATTAAGAAATCATTCCTTAGTTTTTACATTTAGATCTGTAGTCCACAGTTTCTGAATAAACTGTGAGATAGGATCAGTTTCATTTTGTCAGTGTGTGTATCTGATTAACCAGGTACCATTTTTGAAAATACTACATTTCCCCATGATTTCATAGTACAACCTTTTCATAGATTAAGTATTCATATATGAGTATGAATTCATATATTTCTGAGTGCACTGTTCTGTTTCACAGTCTTTTGTCTTGCTTATTGTAACTTTACATTTTATGTTGCTACTTGGAAGTGTAAGTCCTTCAAAATATTTTTCTTCTTCAGGGGTAACTTGGATAATTTTAGCCCTTTTCATTTCCTTATAAACTTTAAATTTCCATATAACATTTGCCAAGTTACCAAAAAAGAGTTGGATTTTGATTGAGATTGCAAAGATATGTATGCATCAATGGTGAGATTTGGCATCTTTATTATATTGAAACTTCTAAGCCATGAATGTGATATATAATTCTAATATATCTCCTTTAACTTCTCTCTATAAAGTTTTATAATACTCTCTATAAGGGTCTTACATATAATTGTTGATATTCTTCATACATTTTTTATTAATGTATATGATCCGGTTCTTAAGTTTTTTCCTATTTTTTGACGTATAAAATTATTTTTTAATATAGGAAACTTGTGAAATTTGCCTATTATAATAACACACATGTTGAGTTTTGGGGTCTTTTGTATAATAATGATATCATATGTGAATGAAAATTTTATTTCTTCTTTTCCCACCCCCATAACATTTTTTTCTTGTCTTATTGAATGAGATTGGCCTTCCGGTTCATTGTCAAATAGATAAATAATAGTGGGCATCCTCACCTTCTTCTTGAACACATAGAAGATACTTTAATAATTCATCATAAGGTACAATATTTGTGATGATTTCACTTTAGAGTTCCTTTATAAAAATAATGCAGTGTTTGTCAATTCGAATGTGCTTAAAGTTTATATCTTAGATGTTGATTTTATTATTTTATATTTATTGAGGTTATAATATCCTTGGAATTGGTTTGCTAATATATTATGTTTGTGAATTTTATATTTATGTTCATAAACTATATAGACCTATAATGTTCCATTTCACATTATCCTTTTGGTACATTTGTATATTGTGAAAGTTAAAAAAAAGCCTAGCATGAACATTAAAAAATACATAGTTCAATTATATAAATATGACATGTTTGCTATGTATGAATGAGACAGATATAGTGGCTTGGTTGTCAAAGTACTCGAGTTTTATTTTTAGCTTTCTGAACAAACAGTTGTAGTATTTTGTAAGTCAGTATTTTCCTTGATCTCATACTTTTCTTTGTAGAATTAGGCATTTAAAATGTATTATTTTTAATGTTTCTTCCAGCTCTAGATTCCAGTGATATGCAAACAGTTGATGGTTGTGCATGACTCTAAATATACATAAACTTATGCTAAGTTCATGTCTTTTCTCTTGACTATAGCATATTTTCAGCCTGAGTGTAGGGTTTTAAAATCATTTTCTATCTGATCTTGTCTTACTTGGTCCTCAACTAATTTTCACATGACTACTTAATTCATTATTGATAGTACTCTGTTGTTTCTTTTTTTAGGACTTTGTATAGACACATAGATAATTGTAGATGGGAATATGCACTACATACTACAATCATTTTTAGGACATGGGCCGCAGAGCTAGACTGACTAGCTTGGAAATCTTAGCTACATTGTGTATTAAGTGAGAATTTCTTTCTTTCCCAGTTTTTTCACCTATAAAAGATGATGATAAAAATACCTACCTCATAAGGATATGAGGATAAAAAAGATAATATATTCAAAACACTAAGACCACTGCCTGCTAAACATGGTTGCTATTTTTACTAGTATAGATGTCTATACTATGACTTGATAATAAACTATTTTTAGCTTTAAACAATTAAAAATATTCATTTATCTATACATTTTAGATCTATTTTCAAGAATTTTTAAAAAAGAAAATAGTATTGTGGCACCTGGGTGGCTCAATTGGTTAAGCATCTGACTCTTGATTTCAGCTTAGGTCATGATCTCAGGGTCATGAGATGTAGCCTTATTGTACTCCATGCTCAGTGGAGAGTCTGCATGAGATTCTCTCCCTCTCTTTCTGCCCCTCCTGCCACTCCGGTGTGTGTGTGCCTGTCTTCTCTCTTTCTCTCTCTCCCAAATAAATAAATAAATAAATAAATAAATAAATAAATAAATGTTTAAAAAATAGTGGACATTTTTAAACATGAATAGTATTTATGTGTCTTTACTCAAAAGCTGACATGCTTTAGACCCAACATGTAGAAAAAATTTAAGCTTTATGGAAGTTATTCTCTTTTTAGTATTAAAATAAAAGCCTTTGTTTTTCTATCCATTGAATAAGACTTAGTCTACTTCTGTATAAATTGGCATGGAATTTCCTTTATTACTTATATGAATGGAAGGGAAAAAGAAACATTTATTGAATAAGGAAAGATAAATGACTCCCTAGAATACAGAAATGCTCAGATGATTTCCAGTAATTACAGCTGATCTTATTTATAAATTTCTAAGATCAGATTCCATTGAGTAAAACAATAAATTGGTACAATTAACAGTAAGAATACTTTTGTTAGTCAAGGGCATGGACATGCCCATCCATTTTATATATTGTATTCTCATGAGGTATTAGGTTGGGATTTTGAATTTTCACATTACCTCATGTTTCTGAGAATATTCTTTTTTTAAAAAAAGATTTGTATTTATTTATTCATGAGACACACACACAGAATGAGAGAGAGAGAGAGAGAGAGAGAGAGAGGCAGAGACACAAGCAGAGGGAGAAGCAGGCTCCATGCAGGGAGCCTGACATGGGACTCGATCGATTAGGCCTTGGGCTGAAGGCAGCACTAAACCACTGAGCCACCCGGGCTGCCCTGAGAATATTCTTAGTCAGTGAGAAAATAAACAGAAATAAAAGCTATGGATCTACATCTAGCACCTGTAAGAATAGGATTAACCTGAGACAGAAGAAGAGAAATGGTAGGTATCACTCATTTAAAAAAATTTTATAAAACACTCCATAATTTTTTTTCCTTAGGAATTATTCTTCCAGATAATACTAATAGTTTTAATAACTAATGTTTCTCTCAGCACTTTTATCAGGTCTAAATATACTTTGAGGGACAAAATACATATGTTTCTTGTTTATACAGTGATAGTAAACCTATTCTTCAAGAATTTACAACCAAAATTACTGAAAATGTGCTTAATAGACTATATGGCTAAGAATGAGTTATTATTTTTGCCTACAGTAATACTAATGCAGCTTCAAGTGCATTGTTTGTATTTAACACAATGTTCTAAAGGTCCAATATTTGGACTATTTTTCTTGAAAATAAACCTTAAAATACAAATATGTGTCTTGATTGCCCAGAAGCAGAGCCTGGGGCAGGGATTCTTGTGTGTAATTTGTGAAGAGAAAGCTTTCAGGGGTCACCTGCAAAGGAGTAAGCGAAGCAGGAAAGGGAAGGAGAAAAACTAAGCAAGAATGTGGCTTCAAGCGAAGTCTAGCCTTAGCCTGATCCCATGAAGAGTTTGCAACAAAAGTTTGGTCCTGATGTGAGGCAGAAGAGAGAGGCTTTTGTGCATGAGAGCTCTTCGTGCACCCTGCTGTAGTCAGTCAGCTTCCTGACCAGTCCACTCTTGGTGGGAGGCACAGCTCCCAGGCACCTCTAAGTGAGACTGCTCCAATTTCCCAAGAGCAGTGCTCCTGAGAAGGTTGTAGATATGAGCTGTCAGAGATGGCAAACACAGGGTCCCTGGGGATCTGCATGGAGCAACAAGAGCCTACCACAAGCAAAGGTGGGACCTTCATGATTTCACACATGACTCATTAATGGAGTCCATACCATGGTGATCAGTGAAGGGGAGATACAGGCACCCTGAAGAACAAGGACACACACTTTGAGAGACAGCAATGAATGTGAAATGCCTGAGGAACATTAAAGGGACACTGGAAGAGGATAGTACAGGCAGGGGCAGTTACAAGGGAGCAGTTCAAGGAGATAGAAGAGGTACCAAGAGCCTCGTGGGCCAAAGAAGGAGTTTTAGGATTGTTGTAAGCATCACAGAGCCGGTAGAGATAGGTCATGGCTTGATGTGATGAGGAACCACAGAAGGCCAGAGTGGCTGGAAGAGGCTGAACCAGCTAGAAAGTTGAAGTGGTAGGAAATGAGATGGAAGAGTAGGAGTTTCGAAAGCATAGAGACTCATAGTCTTTGGAAGGCCTGGCCATGTTTTGGCTTTGGCTTTGCTTTAGCTTTTTTTCCTAGGTGGGATGGGCCATTGAAGGATTGTGAAGAACAATGATCTGGTGAAAGGATCACCATGAATGCTGTGTCCAAAACAGACCAGAGGGCCATGTGAGCAGAAAATGGGAAGACCTTGCAGTAGTTGAGGAAAGAAGTGATGTGGCTAAGATGATGTGCTGTACTGGAGAAGTAGAAAACTGAGCATACCCTGGGTACATGGTTTGGCTGATGACATTTTCTGGTGTCTCAGATGGGCAGAGATAGGGATGTATGTGAGGAAATACAAAAATGAAATCCTCTGTGGCTTTCCTCTGGCCACTCATCTCTATAGCTTTCCCATGTGGCCAAATGTCTTTGCTCTCTCTGCTCCTCTGTGGCTCCAACTTCCTTCCCACATACTGTCCCTAGAAAGTAGAATGCCTTTGCTTAACCCAAGGAGAACTGTTTAGCTCCCTGCTTGGAATTGTCCCTGGTTTTACCTCTGCATATCCACAGACTCATTCTCTGTTTGCCCTGCTAAGCAAAGCCATTTATGACTGAGTCTCACCCTTTAGCGATATAGATGAGTTAGTAAATTTTTTTTAACTTGGCTTTTTCTCTTTGCTATAATTATTTCTAAATAGGAAGGCACAGGATCAAGATTTATTTTCCCACCAAAATGAAGTACTCTATTACTTTTAGAAATCATAATATATTTTGGTTTTGAATAATTTTTTACCCATTCCACTATCAGTGCTAAGCACCATGCTAGTTATAGAACTTTTAATAGAACAGTCACATGTATCATATGGTAATATCCCAATTTTATGGATGGGGAAACTGATTCACAAGGATTAAATGAATTGCCTAAAATAAAAAGCTCAATAAGGTGAATTTCAAAAGCCTGTCTGAGATGCTAAACATATCTGCTTTGGAATGTCTTTAAAGATACAAGGAAACAGGTCTAGTAAGAAGCTCTGTGTAGGCAGGGAATTCTGTGTCCTATCCATTGCTACATTAACTAGCATTTAGTAAGTTCTAATAAATAATTGTTGAATTAATGAATGAATCCATTGGTGATTCATTCTAACTGGGAGCTTCTTAGCCAATGTGGGATTCTAAGGGGTCTTTAATACTGAGAAGGATTTCAACAGGTTGACAGTGGGAAACCAGTTTTACTCCAAGCCAAGAAAACACTTTTAAAAAGCCAAGGAGTTATGTAAGACATGGTTTCTCTTCTGTGGAAACATTCAAAATGGAGCATTCCATTTCCAAACATTCCAAGACTGGAAGCTCATTCATGATGGATCACTTAGGGCTTTCACCTCCATGTACTTCATTTTCCACATTGGACAACCTTGGGGGGAGGGCTGAGTGTTAAGGAATAGGAATCATGAGGGCCTTGGGATTCCTTTTGTTTACATTATTTGTGAGTGTTTTTTAAAAGACTTAAAAGCTATTATTTCTTTTATCATAACTGAGCTTAATGTGGTAGAGATACCTCACAGACTTCAGACTATGTCCTCTTTTCATCATGGTTAACAATTTACACTATGTGAATAAGTTACTATTTGTATCTTGTTGCATGGTAGAGATATCAGATTTCAAAATCAATTTTACATATACAGCAGTGAATAATCAATTTAGGAAGCAGATTAGTTTTGCTTTTTTCAAACACAATCTTTGCTTTTCATTCTTATAGGCACTCTATTGATTTAAGTATAATATTATTTTACAGCAAAGTATAACCTTGAATTATGTCCCGATGTTAAGTATTTATACTAGTTTACCCTGTGTGTGCAGTATTTTATCTCTATAATCACACTAAATTGGCCAGATTTGCTTTTTAACGACATTTAAGAATACACTTAACAAAATATTCACTAAAAAGCATGTGGTTTCTGTTTTCATGAGACTAATTAACAATCCTGGCAGGTTCTCTATTTCTCTAAATTTTAGGACTTGCCTCACACAAATCAGAAGTATCCTGGCTTTCAAATTTACAGTATCCATTCAAACTTTAAATGCCCTTGATTAATAAAAATACATGTGACAGCAAAGTATAGCTCTGCTTTTAAGCTGTTAGAGAGAACATAAAATGATTATGTCTTGCAGTAAATGTTATTATGGTCCTAAGATGTTTCCTGAGGGATTCAGCAATCTCCCACACTTTCCTTAAGACTGACCCTCTCTCCTTGAGAAGCAGACAGGAAAGAGAGCTGCAGAGGCAAGACCACTGTCGGGTCACCTGTCATGGCGCTGACAAGCCTCTGATAGAAAACCTAATTTACAGTTTAAGAAGCACATCCATTATCCTTCTGATTTTAAAATAGAACATACATCAGCAAAATGATAAAAGAAAGTGCTTAAGAATTATGAAAGTCAAGGACTATTTCATATCATAAAGTCACAACCCTTTTTGAATATTACTTTAAATTATAGCCAAGTCTAATGATATTCCTGTGTTCTGTTCTCTGAAAATTAGTATCACAGTATTCCAACTACTGATCATCTAATAATCATGGATTAACTATTGACCCCCTTTTCCATTTAGGCTGATGATATTGCCAAATTTAGATATTTCTTTATGAAATAGATGTGCACTAGAACATTGCTAGGAGAACTTCAATAATGAATGTTTTCCTGTTTGCTTACGTTAAAAGTACAGCATTGTTTTCTTTCAAATCAAATGTCAATTGACAATGTTCTTATTACTTTCTTTCGCATTCCTTACTCTTGTCTCCCCAGTTATTCTCAACTAATGAATGATATGTGAAAAAATTCTGGTATTTTTTTCTTTTTTTCTTTAAACTAGTGTCCTCTTGAAATGCAAATAAACTCTTTTAAAGTCTCCATACAAAAACCTTGGTTTTTGTTTTAAAAAGAGGTACTGCCTATTACTATGATCATAAATTTCTCATTGCAATAATTGTATTATAATAATTAGTGATATGGATTAGATGATTTGAATTTTCCTAGCATTCTCTTCCTATGTTCTTATAATGGAAGCAATATGTAATCAGATTTTTATAACAGGCTAATTTATTAGAATACAATATGAGACTTGATGCTTCAAAAGCAGAAGTGTGGAAATATGTGCTTTGTAGTCTACACTAGTGAAATTTAGGGTTATCATTAACTTACCCATATCCAGATTTGGAGGCAGAAGACTGAAACAGGCACTAATTTACTCTATTACCAATTTCTTCTTTATTAACTATTTACTGACTTTAAGACGAATTGTTCTCCCTATCTCTACTGTATTTTAGTGGACTATGTTTAGCTTATCTCCTTCCTATCTAATTATATTTGAAATATGCATTAATACTTAAGATACGAAAAATAACAAATAAAAATATTGTTAAAGACTAGAGAATCCACGGTTTCACATTAAGTTCACATATAAACTGCATTCTTCCTATACATCTATCTATCTGCCTACCTCCCTACCTAAATATTAGTGGCACCCACAAGATGAGGTGTCATTTGAATTTGACTACTGGCATTTTACCAGTCTGCATATCATAATAAATTCTAGGCACCTCTTCTGAGGCCTCCGCATGGGGGTTCAGGGAAAACTTTGAAGACCCTTCCTCCCGCAGGGACTCAGGGCCCAGTTACTTTTCCACTTCTAACCCTCCCCTTTATTTTTTCCCTGCAGCCCCAGGACCATACAATTTCAGGATCCTTTTTTTCAGGGATCCGTCAATAGTGAGATGACCCCCCTCCAATCAGTGCCTGCTCCCTGGGGGAAAATGGAACAGAGAGGATTCACACTGTCTCCAGCTTACCCTCATGTTTATCCCATTGCAGTAAGGCATTAAATTCTTAACTTTAATGCTTTTGATGTTTTGCTTTAATCTTCTGGTCCAGCACCTCAGAGCTTACCCCTCTCTCCTAAATACGTGGAGCACCTGATATATGTGTCTCAACACATTATTATTTTTGTATCTATATCCATGAGAGAAATTGGCATATTATTTTCTTTCCTATTCAACTTTTTGTTCTGATTTTGGGTTCTAAGTAAGAGTGACCTCATAGAATTAGTTGGGATATATTCCAGGCTTTTCCCTTCTGGAAGAGTCTATGTGATGTTAGAATAATCTTTCCTTATATAATTTTGCAGAACATTATTGGGATGATTCCTTATGTAAACATTTATAACTAATATCTTTTTTTTTTGAAGTCTTTTTTTTTTAATTTTTATTTATTTATGATAGTCACAGAGAGAGAGAGAGAGAGAGAGGTAGAGACACAGGCAGAGGGAGAAGCAGGCTCCATGCACCGGGAGCCCGATGTGGGATTTGATCCTGGGTCTCCAGGACCGCGCCCTGGGCCAAAGGCAAGCGCCAAACCGCTGTGCCACCCAGGGATCCGTATAACTAATATCTTATATAACTGTTCAATACTTTAAACGCTGTGGGAGGATTCAATCTTGGTATTTCTTCTTGAGTCAAATTTCTAAGTTATATTTTCTATTTACCTGAATTTTTGAATTTTTTGTTGTAAAATTATAATATATTCATATTTTTAATCCCTTATATATCTGTGATTATGACTAGCCTTTCATTTTTATTATAGTTTATTGTGTCTTCTGTTATTATTCAGTAAGCTCAAAATATGAGTTGATTTTAATCACCAACTTTTGTAAGTAACAAATATTTGGATCTGTAGAACCAATTTTTCAATTTATTCATTTTATTTATCTTACTTTTATATTCTATTTCATATATTTCATCCTACATACCTATTTTACTATTTTTCTTATGTTCTTTAAAAATTAAGTTGAGCATTTAATTTATTAATATTTAGTTTTTCCCTTCTAAAAAAAATCTAAAGTGATAAATTTTTCTCTAAGTACTGATTCTCAGACTTTTTCTATAGTAGTTTCTTTACTCTTCAGTTGTCAGAATATTTACATTCCCATTATTGTTATTTCAAAGTGTTATTATTGTATTACCGTCATCATCACCATCGTCATAGTCATCATCATCGTCTATGACAATACATTTGCCCATATTTCTGAGTTATTATACATTTTTTATTTATATGTTTTACAAGTGATTTCATTATATGCATAACATTCAGAATCATCATGTTTTTCTGGTGATTAAAATTTTTTATCATTATGCAAGAACTTTTTCTTTCTCTACATATGCTTCTTTCTGCCTTAAAATCTATTTTGTCTTTATAAATAACCCAATTTTCTTTTGTTTAATGTTTTCCTGAAATATATATTCAATTTTTTACTTTATTATTTTTAGTTCCTTGCTTTTTTTGTCCATGTTTATGTTTGGTGACACTCATAAAAACAGCATATAAATTGGGTTTTATTTATCTTACCCATTCTAATGGTTTGGGTAGAGTTTATCCTATTTATATCTATTGTGATCATTGATATATTTGGATTTATTTCTACCTTATTAAATTTTGTTTTCCTTATTCTATTACCATTTATTATTTATTGTCATTTTAATTGATTATTTTGTTACTTATTCTGTGGGTTATTTTTCTTTTTGGAGGATTTTTCTTTTTATTTTTTTATAAGATTTTATTTATTTATTCATGAGAGACATAGAGAGAGGCAGAGACATAAGCAGAGAGAAGCAGGCTTCCTGCAGGAAGCCTGATTCAGGACTCTATCCCAGGACCCCAGGATCATGCCCTGAGCCAAAGGTAGATGCTCAACCACTAAGACACCCAGGTGCCCCTTGGAGGATTTTATTCACTATTTCTATTCTTTTAGTGATTACTCTTAAACTTTTACCATTCATATTTGCCTTGATAAACCTAAATTTAAACTATTTTCACTTCTTTCTTCAAGACTGTAGGTTAGTGGTGGCTGGGGTGGCTCAGTTGGTTAAGCATCTGACTCGAGTTTGACTCAGGTCATGATCTCAGGATCATGAGATCAAGACCCACGTCAAGGCTCACACACTGGCGTGAAGCCTGCTTAAGATTTTCTCTCTCCTTCTCCCTCTTCCTCTGCCCTCCCCCACAAAACACTATAGGTTACATTAGAATACTTAAACTATGGTCACCACTCTCAGATTTATATTGTTTTTCTCTAGCATTTTGTTTACCCCATGAATTAGACATTATTTTTATTATTTTAAATAATTAGATATGCATGTATGGTTAGTATTGTAGTTGCTCACCATTCCCTTTGCATCTCAGACCATTCTTTAGAAATATGTTTCTTCTTGAACATGCTTTACCACCCCCTTTAATGAAGGTCTCTTGGTAGACGTTTTACATTCAGGTAAATTTTTTACTGTCATTTCTGAAAGAGTGTTCTGGGAATGTAATTATAGGATAATATTTATTGTCTCTCAGCACTTCAAAGATATTACCAAATGTTATTCTTATTTCTGTTGTTGAGAAGCCTGCTGTTAGTCTAATTATTGCTCATTTTTCAATGATCTGCCTTTTTTCTCTGGATAATTTTATAATTTTATCAAAGTGTTTTCATTTAAGCAGTTTCATTCTGAGATTGAAGCATAGATTTCTTGTCACTTGTTGTGCTTGGGACACACTGGAAATGTTTCTTAAAACTGGATTTGGACAATCACAATTGTTTTCAAAAATTTTATCTCCTACATCCTTCTGGAATTTAAATATGTGTTATATTTTCTCATTCTCTGCTCTTTCTCAATTTTTAAAATATTTCAATGTCATTTCTTCAGCTATATTTACTTTATCAGTGATTCTCTCTTCAACCTGAAAGACTAGATTGAGAGAAGGAATATAATCAAGATTTTTATGATTTTTTTCACTAAATTCTAAAATATCAATATAGAGTGCTTCTTGTCTCTCTAAAATGACTTTGTACCTTTCTTATTTTCTTAAAGTAGGTCAGATTCTCTAATTGTAACCTAAATGCACACATTTGATGAAATACTCACCTTAAGTCAAATTCAATTGGGAAGTTTAAACTCAGAAGTGAACTTCCACATTGATTTCTATAGGAAGCCTATCTTGACTACTTTTCACGGCTGTTATTTACCTCCCCTTGTCTGTTCTTCTAGCATTCTGTACTTGATGCATAGGGATTGATTTCGAGGTGATTTCTTACTGCTCCATGACCTAACTTATCTTGGCCATGACAGTTAAGCTGAGAATAAACATTATTATTGAGATTTTACAAGAAAGGAAACATTGTTAGGCTAAGTTAAATGTCTTACCAAAGCCTAGATATTCTAAGCATAGATCTCTGCTCTTTAAACCTTACTTTACAGTTTTTGTGCCTCCTCTGTGAGGAAAGTGGTTTCTGCTCCAAAGGAGGTGCCATAATGATGGAGAATATATTGACAAGGTGCCTGTAGAAGGAAAAAGCCTATGTAAGTAAATGTTAATGTAACGTATCTAAACGTTGATGGATTGTGAATGGTGATCTGCGCTTTAGCTCTGAATGTGTGGGTTTTACTTAGAATTATTTAGTAGAGTAGATATATATGAATACAACCATTGTTTTAGTACATTCAGGCTAGGTGACTTATAAACAACAAGAATTTATTTATCACAGTTCTAGAGGCTGCTATAACAAAATGCCATAGAATGACTTAACAGAAACTTATTTCTCACAGTTTGGGAGGCTGAGAAAGCCAAGATCAGGGTGCCAGCATGGTTGGGTTATGGTGAGAACCCTCTTCCTGGCTTGTAGATGGACACCTCTTTGTTGTTTCCTCATGTGGTATTAACAAAGATCTCTCTTCTAATAAAGGCACTAAATCCTTATGATCATCCACCCTATCACCTACCTAAAGCCTCATCTCCAAATGCTATCATATCGGGGATTTAACACATAGATTTGGGGAAAACCAAACATTCAGTCTATAGCATAGGCTTTTAAATATTTTTTTCAACTTCTTTATAGTCTATGATTAGAAACACAACTAGACTATACTTTCTTAGAAGTTTATAACCTAAAATTTATCTGATTAGTTAGTTGTGATTGATTGCCCTATACAACTCAGAAACCTTCCTTCATTTGTTTCCTTTATTATCAGAGACATTACAATGCAACATTTTAATTGTATATGACCGTTTTCCCTATTATGGTAATGCTCCGTGGAAATAAGAGCTGTCTCGTATCTGTTTACTGAATGTCTCAGTCTATACTGGGCATGTAGTAGGGGCTCAGGATTTACCCAACTATAATTAAGAGTTGATGTTTGACCTCTGCTCACCTATTATCAATAGACAAACCATTTTAGGACCCTGACAAAGAGAATTTTATGAGTGTTAGAGACATATGCTTATCTAATATTAATTTTTATTAATTTCATATAATGTATTTTATACATGCTAACATGTAAAATATACAATATAGTATATTAGCATATTTTATAATGCACAAATCACATATGCTTTTCAAAAGACTTAATGCCCTTGGTAGCTATATAATTGAGAACTAAAATCAATTCCATAATTTATCTGAAATGCCTATAACAGAGTGTATAAGACATTTAACCATAAAAGGTAGCAGGTTATATAATGCATGTACTTTTCAAATTATGTGCACATCAAATGTTGATATGTTAAATAATGCTTTTCAATATCTATTATGATATCTGGGGATGTTTTCTCTTCCTTTAATTTTGGAATCATTCTAAAGCAGATTTATATATCAGCTTTGTCTTCCTTGCCTATTAAATTTTCTATGATGTAGTTAATTAGTCTAATACTAATAATCATATTGAAAAGGTGCTTAGGAATAATCTGGCCCAACCAAAACTGTATTTTAAAATAGGAAGAAACAGATGTGCATAAAATTTCTACAAATTTGGCCTACAATCAAAGCTGGATCTAGGTTTTGTAAGGTTTGAAGCTTATATAATTTAGGAAGCCCTTTTTAAGTAATGGAATAACCAGTTAGATAAGAAATTTAATATTGACTTAAAAGGAAAATAGAAAAAAAAAGGAAAATAGAAATTGAGAAGCTGACAAATACCACAAATATAATAAAATCTAGAAATTAACATTTGGTATTAATAGTATTCAACTGTCTCTTAGACTTCCACAGTTTTCTCTTCATATTTGCTAGCTGTATATTCCTTGATCTTCTTTTTTTCATGACAGTAATTGTATAATGTCATTTTCTATAGAAAACAAAGAAAGATAATCAGACTCCTATGTTGCATGGTTGATAAAAACTTGGTTTTTACTTTGAGCTTTAGAAAAATGTATTTAAGCCTCATGCCTCCTTGTTGGTATTTCCACATCTCTAACTTGCTCTCCATCTGCATGCCCTTCTTCTGGCTATGGGAGCCCTTGGAGAACCTCTTCTACTATCTCTCAGCAAACAAGCTCCCAGCCTCCCACCATCTTCAAAGCCCAAGACAACATCTGGACACAGAGAAGCAGGCTGATTCTGAGGCATCTACCACTAAGGCTATAGTGCTGACTGCCCCACCAATCTGCCTCAGCCCAGGGTCAGAGTAGAGCCAGCTAGTCTCCTGCTCTTGCAGTCTCCAGCCCTTGCAGACCCTCTTTCCAGAAGGAACCCATATAAGTGAAGGGGCCCTGAAGCTTAAGCTTCATTAATTCCTTTTTTTTTTTTTTTAGCTTCATTAATTCCATTGTGTATCTGCCTCTGCCTATGGCAAGTCCTTTGCAAAAAGCAAAAAACTGTTTTCCTTTTTACTAAGAATTTAGAACATTCTAATTGGCCGGCTAAATACTAAAGTAAAAATCAATGATGACAAATACTAAGTTAAGGAAGAATTTCATGTTTAACCTGTGTCTCCTCAGGCCACATCTCCCTGCAGTTGTATAGAGTTAGCATTAAATCAACGTTCTGCCATTTGAACAAACCCTGATCCCTCTTTAAGAATCTCTTCTATGGGCAAGCTCTAGGTAAAATTGGCAAAGTAAACCCCTCTGAGTCCTTGGATTTATTATTTAGTATGTGTCATTTTATAAGGAATTATTTTATTTTGTACTTTTTTTAAAAAGATTTTTTTTTATTGAGAGAGAGCAGAGAGAGCAAGAACATGAGTGGGGGAGGGGAGGAGAGGAAGAGGGAGAACCAGACTCCCCACTGAGCAAGAAGCCAGATGACTACATTCCAGAACCATGACCTGAGCTGAAACCAAGGGTCAAATGCTCAACCAACTAAGCCACCCAGATGCCCCTATTTTGCTTTTAATTGAGAGGTTGATCTAAAGTTTAATATTAGCATATTCTGGAGCATCTTGTAAATGACTGTCTTATAACTGAATCTTACCACACAATTCAAGTGCATTTTGTTTGAATTATCACATTCCCTGTACTTGCCTTGAACTAATGGAAAAATAAGGAGGTTTATTCCCTTTTTTCTTCCCACCCTTCCTTTATTCCTTTCTTCTACCACACATATACAGTTAGTGTATCTTTTGGACCAAGCACATTTGGGGTCATAAGCATGCAGTTGTGAGCCAAATAGCCACTGTCTCAGACCTCACAGAGCTAACAATCTTAATATGTAAAATAGTGTCACAGTTTTCTGTATGAATGAGGGTTTTTCGGTAGCTTTAAGAGATAAACTGGGTGTGAGAATTGAATCTTCACACAGTACATGTGATAAAGCTGTACTGAATCTAAAGAAAAAGCAAGCCAACAAAGTATTCCTGGCATAGGTTCTCATTCAGCCTCTGTGGGACAGCTTCTGTCCCATTAAGAAAATGTGTTATGGGATGGAGAGAGGGATTTGTACTTTTTCTTGTTTAGATACATGATCCTGGAGCCTGCTTTGTTTTATGGTTATATACATGTTATAAGCCTAAAGAGGATCTACCTAGTGATCCTATTTTATTTAGTTTTACTTATTTAGCAGACACTCACAAAGCACTTAGACGAATCAGGCACTGGATGAGGTGTTTTACAAATACCAACTCATTTTTTGCATGTATTTTAGATACATTGCAGTTAAAAATAATTTAATGCAAACCTGGAGGCCCAGCAGAATACATTTTTTGATTTAATGGAGTAACTCAAATCGGAAATACCTTTTTGAAGAGGAGGTACCTGGTGAAAAGATACTCAAAGAAATCTAAGTAGCAAATACTCAAATGGAGTGACTCTCCCCAACAGAAAGCATCTTCTTGCCTTTGTCTCTGACCTCAAAGACTGTCAGTTTCATTCTCAGGAAGCTTTTTGGTTTCTAATGGAAATGGCCACATGGAGAAAGATGCTGTCAGCTTCCACCCCAAGTCTGGGCCAGCCTAAACACTCAAAGAGAGCTTGGCTTATGTTGGCCTTTGAGGCTCTGACAGTGTGTCTTTTAAAAAAAGAGAAGAGTTCTACTTCTTGAAGGACATGGCTTTATCAACAGTGCTGGGTTGGTCTGGTTCCAAGGAATTCTATTGAAAGTATATGGTCATCTTCATTACAATATTATGTGCCTGTCACACTTCAGCAAGCAAAAAATATATATATGGAGAGAACATGCACCATTCCTCTTTGGACTACCTTTGACCCTCTGCTCCTTTCCTAGCTTGTTTTCAGCCAATTTCAAACATTTTAAGTTTCATCCAGCATTCAAAATTGTAAACCATCTAAAAGAATGCCACGATACACAGGTCTCAGAGTTTGGATGCCAAAATAAAAATAAGAAATCATGAGCAAAATATACCCTTTTCCCCTTAGAATAAGTATTGAGAGTGTTTATTTTTAAATGCTTATTCAATAATCAATAAGGATGTGATTTCAAAACAACATGTAGTCCATTTCCAATCAAGAACAAATTGCAGAAACTGAATTTTTCCTCCTAATTGAAACAACTCTAGACAAAATATATAAAGCAATAGCATTCAAGCCCACCAGACATCAGGAGTGAATGGCAGTGATCCCTGAGAGATGGGAAACAAATGAGGTGAACCCTATGATTGCCTCAACTTACTGTCTGGAGAAAGTTTCCAGGACATAACAGAGGAGGCTTGCTATAAAATTAAATGTGTCTTTCAGAAATTCATATGTCAAAGCCCTAACACTTAATACTTAGAGCCTTTGGGAGATTAGATTTAGATGAGTTCTGAGGACAGGGCCCTCATGATGGGATTGGTGCCCTTTTAACAAGAGACACCAGAGACCTTGCTCTCTTTCTCTCTGCCATGTGAGGCGACAGCAAGAAGGTGGTCATTTACAAGCCAGGAAGAGCGATCTCTTCAGAACCTGACCATGACGACATTCTGATATTAGACTTTCAACCTCCAGAACTGTGAGAAACAGATTTCTATTGTTTAAGCCACCCAGTCTATGGCAGTTTGTTATGGTGGCTCAAGATGACTAATGCAGAGTAGGAGCCTAGGCAGAGCCCAGCTGTCACTTCAAGTTCAGGAGATGGACTGGAAATTCAAGGCAGTCAAATCAGCTAGAGTTCACAGGACAGGGTCTGAGAGAAGAATGAGATGTGCAGGGAGAAACCCTGAGATCTGTAGAGGTCCCCCTCAATTGGTTTGCTAAGTACTGCTCAATATATTCTTGAGGAAACTGGCAGAGGCTTCAAAAGGACCATGTGGAAGGATAAGACGAAATACAGCTAGGGCTTACCAAGGGAGGAGACAATTCCTGATTCCAACGGTAATTCAAGAGGCATTGGTTAGAGTACTGAGAGAGTCCTCCCATACTGGGATGGGGGGGTGAAGGGGCAGGAATGAACCCTAGAAAAAATGATTTGTGGCCACCTAGCAAATCTTAAAGGTGTCACAGTGATCTTAAATATCCCAAATAAATTAACAATGTCCAGAGAAATCTCAAGAATATTTATGGAATTTTCAGTATCCAAAATTTTCAGCATCCAAAAAATTAACATCTAACATATCTGGCGACTAATAAAATATTACCAGATATGCAAAGAAGTGGAAAAATACAACCCAAAATAAGGAGAAAAATCAACCCATCAAAACTGACCTATAAATTACATCAAAGATAGAAATAGGACTTTAAAATAGTTCTTATAACTATATTTCATATATTTAAGGAGCTAGAGGAAATATCTTACATGTTAGTAGGGACACTGAAGATATAAAAATTTCCAAGTCCAACATTAATAGATAGAAGCTATAATGTCTGAGGTGAAAAGTACACTGGATTGATGAAAGACAGATTAGATGTTGCAGGGAAAAGGATTAGGGAATTTGTAGAAAGCTATAGAAAGTAACCAAAATGAAACATAAGGAAAAAAAATAAGAAGAGGATTAATGAGTTTTGGGACAGCTAGGTGTGGCCTAATATACGTATAATTGAAATCAGTGAAAGGGAGTGGGGTGGCAGAGAAAATAATTGAAGAAACAATGGTTGAAATGTTTCCATAGTTGGTTAAAACTATAAATCCAAAGATCTAAGACGTTCAGTAAAACCCAAGCGCAAGAAACATGAAGAAAACTGCATCAAAGCACATTATAATCTAATTGTTTAACACAAGTAATAGGAAAACCTTAAGAGGTTTGGGGGGGAGGAGGGAGGCACATTATAGACAGAGGAAATAAGATAAGTATGACATCAGATTTCTTTGGGGGAAAAATTTCAGGCTATAAAAAGGTGGAGGAGCATATTTAAAGAACTCAAAGAAAAAAAAAAGTCAACCTATAGTTCTTTACCCTGAGAAAATATTTTCAAGAATGAAGGTGAAATGCAGGTTTTTTAAATATACATACATAAGTTGAAAATTTTTCTCATCAACATTCACTAAAAGAAACGTTAAAAGAAATCCTTCAAACAGAAGGAAAATGAAACTAGAGGAAAACCTGGAATGGAGAAAACAGAAACAGAAGGTATAAGAGTAAATATATTTTGTTTCTCTGATTATTTTAGAGACTAATATTTTTATTATTTAGATTTTTAAAATTAATCTACTGTTTAAATAAAAAGTAACAATGCAATATAGGGTTTGTAACATAAATAAAAATAAGTAGAAATAACATAAGTAAAAATAAAATATGTGACTACAATAGCATAAAGGCCCAAGGAGGAGTAAAGGAAGTACATGTTTGGAAGGCTTTTGTATGCTACACATGAGGTATAGAATACTATCACTTGAAAGTAGACAGGGATGAATTTAAAATATTTACTCTAAATCCTACACCAGGGACGCCTAGGTTGCTCAATTGGTTAAACAACTAACTACCTTCGGCTCAGGTTGTAATCCCAGGGTTCTGGGATCCCTGCTCAGTGGGGAATCTTCCCTCACTTTCTGTGCCTCCCCCTGCTCCTGCTCTTGCTCTGTCTCACTCTCTCTAAAATTAATTAATTAATTAATTAATTAATTAAATAAATCTTTTTTAAAAAATAAAATAAACCTTAAAGCAAATCCTAAAATAAAATAATTATAGCTAATAAGCTAAAAAGAGAATGGAAAACACAATAATTAAGAATTCTCAAGCCATCTGAAGGAAGATAGAAAATGGAAAGAAAAGCAACAAAAATGAAACAAAAAACACAATTCATATAAATATAAACAACACCAATAGTCATATTAAATATAAATGACTTAAAAATCCCAAAAAAAGGCAACAGTTATTAGATCAGATCTCAAAGCAAGTCCCAACTATATCCTGCCTACAAGAAACACACTTCAAATAAAGACATAGAGTACAGTTAAAAGGATGGGAAACATATAACATGTGAATACTGGTGAAAATAAAACTACAGTGGCTCCTATCAAAGTAAGTATCAGAACAGAAAATAATACCAGGAATAAAGAAAGTCATTTCATAATAATAAGGGGATTATTTAATCCAGAAATAATCCTAAACATTAAACAAAAACTGATAGAATTGTATGGAGAAACATGCAAATCCTCAATCATAAAGATTTCAACACTTCTTTCTCAATAATGAATAGAAGAGTAGATAGAAAATTAGTAATGACAAAGATGGCTCAAACAATGCTGATGACCATCTTGACCTAATTGACATTTATAAAGCATTCCACTGAACAACTTTAGAATACACACGCTTTTTGAGTGAATGTGGAACACTTAACCAAAATGGCTGTATTTTGGGTCAACCTAACTTTTCATCAACATATGAATGATAAACAAAATGTGTAAAAACCAAATAATATTAGGAGTGGAAAAAGTGACAAACTAAAAATAAAACAAATTAAAAAAGCAAAAAAATCCAGTTATTATAACAAACTTTGACTCTTGTGAAAGAGTTGAAATGCATGTTGATTTGAACATACTTTTTTTCTCAATTGTATTTTCTCTAAGTGGGGAATAAATAATGCCATATTTTAGAGAACAGAATTTAAGCTATGTGAGTCAGCCTGCTATTACTTAGAGAATTTAAATTTCAAACTTTTTCTTTGTAAAACATAGTGCTTTCTCTAAAAGGCAATTTTCCAATGCCATATGCTTTACAAGGTTAAAGTGGTTTTAGTAATAACTGGCACTGTCTGTGCACATTTCTGGTTTATTTATTATATTACATGGCTGTACAACTTTGCTAAATTATCTAGTTAAGGGAAATTTTCGGTAAAAACATGTTCTGAAAAAATGGGCCATATTAACTTAGTTCAGAGCTTTCTATCCCAAAGTTTTATTCCAAAGTTTGTGTAAATCCAGAAATAATTTTTGTCAAATGCTTTTATGGAAGAAAATCTTTAGGAAAAATAGTCTAAAAATTAAATGGAAATACTAACATATTTTTAATATCTTATCTAATTTAATTCTTGCAAGTTTGTGAGATAGGCATTATTATCTCAATTTTGCAGTTGAGTAAGCCCAAGCTCATATGGTTTAATAACCTATTGGAAGTCACACGATTACATAGCAGAAGTTAGAGATCTTCTAAGTCTATGTACAAATAATTTTTCCAGTAACTTTGTACTGAAAGTTAATACAAGACATAAATTACCTAGATTCACACCTGGAAAATAACTTTCACACATCCAAGTTCTAGGCAATCATTGACTGGGAAAATGAATGCTCTTTTGAGACCACATAAAAGTTTATGATATTGATATTTTATAAACATTCTTCCACAAGTTCTCAATTTTTCCTGTCCCATCTGTCTCTCCCCTCCGTACAAACACAAATATACCCCTCATAAAATAAAATCATACTATATATGCTGTTGTTCATCCATCACTGTGTATTAGCGACTCTTTCTGTGAGTAATTAATGTATATTGTATTTTTTTAGTGGTTATTTAGAATTCCATTTTAAGGGCATAATTTATAGAACCAATCTCTACTTTAGAGGCATTTCATAGTGTTTCTGTATTTTAAAATGTGGTGTGATAATAATTCTTGACTTACATCTCTTTGAATTTTCCAATTATCTCACTAGTAAAATTTCTGGAATTATAATTGCTGGATATTAACATAATTTTGAGACTTATTATCAAACTTCCCTCTACAAAGATTGCACTGGATTTAGAGTCCTTCTAACAAAATATGATTGTAAATACTTCTCTTATACTGCTGTCAACAATAGATATTATCAATCATGCATTTTTGAAAACTGGCAAAGAGGAAATGGCATCTCCTTGTTTTATATTAAATGAACATAGTACTACTTTTTATATGCCTTGTGTTCATTATTTTTTTAAGTAATTTTCCTGTAAGATGAGGATGATTATTGTATGTCCTTGTATTTGGTAAATACTAGATATCTCGACTTAAAGCTGACAAAATAAGGCCTATAGTTTATCATTTTTTACCATTTTACTTTTTATGTATGTATGTATGTATGTATGTATGTATGTATTTATCATGATAAGTGTACTCTTCAATCTCCATTCCTTATTTCCCGTATACCCCCACCCACTTCCTCTCTAGGTAACCATCAGTTTGTTCTCTGTAGTTAAGACTATTTCTTGGTTTCTCTTTCCCTATTTTTTATTCCCCTTATTTGTTTTGTTTCTTAAGTTCTACATATGAGTAAGATTATATGGTATTTGTCTTTTTCTGACTTATTTCACTTAGCATTATACTCTCCAGTTCCAAACATGTTAAAAATGACAAGATTCCCTTCTTATATGTGAGTGAATAATATTCCATTGTGATATATATATATAAAACACATATTCATTATCCGTTCACCTAATCAATGGACATTTGGATTTTTTTTAAATTTACATATTATTTGTTACAGGGAGCAAGCACAAGCAGGGAGGCAGAGAGAGAGGGAAAGAGAATCTCAAGTAGACTCCACAATGAGGGCAGAGACCTACACAGGTTGGATCTGATGACCCTGAGAAATAACCTGAGCCAAAACCAAAAGTCAGATACTTAACCTAAAACTGTGCCTTCCACGCATCTCTATTGGTGGACATTTGGACTGCTTCCATAGTTTGGTTATCATAAACAATGCTGCTATAAACATAGGTGTGTGTGTATCCCTTTGAATTAATGTTTTTGTATTTTGTGGGTAAATCCCCAGTAGCAGGATTACTGGATCATAGGGTAGTTCCATTTTTAATTTTTGAGGAAACTCCATATTGTTTTCCACAATGGCTACACCAGTTTGCATTCCCACCAGCCATGCAGGAGGGTTCTTTATCTCCACATCCTCCTCAACACTTGTCTCTTGGCTTTTAGATTTTAGTCATTCTGGCAGGTGGTATCTCACTGTAGTTTTGATTTGCATTTCTCAGATGTTGAGTGATATTGATCATCTTTTCATGTTGTTTGTTGGCCGTCTGTAGTTCTTTGGAGAAATGTCTGTTCATATATTCTGCCCATTTTTAATTGGATTATTTGTTTTTTGGGTATTGAGGTGTATCAGTTCTTTATATATTTTGGATATTAACCCTTTATCAGATGCATCATTAACAAATATCTTCTTTCACTAAGTAGGATGCCTTTTAGTTTTGTTGATCATTTCCTTCACTTTACAGAAACTTTTTATTTTGAGGTAGTCCCAGTAGCTTTTGTTTGCTTTTATTTCCCTTGCCTCAGGAGATGTCTCCTGGTGCTATGGCCAGTGTCAGAGAACTTACTGCCTGTGTGCTATTCAAGAATTTTTAGGGCTTCAGGTCTCACATTTAGGTCTTTATCTATCATATTTTTGTATGATGGAAGAAAGTTGTCCAGTTTCATTCTTTTCCGTTTGACTATCCAGTTTTCTCAACAAAATTTTTTGAAGAGACTTTTTCTCATTATATATTTATTCCTTCTCTGTCAAAGATTAATTGGCCATATAATTATGCATTTATTTTTGGGTTTTCTGTTCTATTCTATTGATCTCTTTGTCTATTTTTGTGCCAGTACTGTACTTTTTAATTATTATCACTTTGTAATATAACTTGAAATCTGGAATTCTGGTAACTTCCATTTTGTTTTTTGTTTTTTTCAAAATTGCTTTGGCTATTCGAAGTCATTGTGGTTTCATACAAATTTTAGGATCGTTTGTTCTAGTTCTGTGAAAAATGCTATTGGTATTTTGATAAAGATTGCATTAAATCCACAGATCGCCTTGAATAGTAAAGACATTTTAATAATATTTGTTCATCCAATGCATGACTATGGAATGTCTTTTCATTTTTTTGCATTGTCTTTGAGTTTCTTTCATCAGTGTTTTATAATTTTCAAAGTATAAGTCTTTCACCTCTTGTATAAGTTTATTCCTAGATATTTTATTATTTTTGGTACAGCTATAAATGGGATTGCTTTCTTAATTTCACTTTATTCTATTTTATTATTACTATATAGGAATACAACAGATTTCTGTACATTGATTTTGTATCCTGTAACTTTACTGAATTTATTTATCAGTTCCAGCAGTTTGTCAGTGGAGTCTTTTAGGTTTTATTATGTATATTATCATGTCATCTTCAAATAGTGAGAATTCTACTTTTTTTTTTTTTTGTACCAATTTGTATGCCTTTCATTTCTTGATATTCAATAATTGCTATGGCTAGAACTTCCAGTACTATATTGAGTGAAATTAGTGAGTGTAGAGTAGAATCTTGTCTTATTTCTCACCTGAGGGGAAATGCTCTCAGGTTTTCACCATTGAGTGTGATGTTGGCTGTGGGTTTTTCTTAGAAGTCCTTTATTATGTTGATGTATCTTTCCTCTAAACCTACTTTGCAGAGCATTTTTATCATGAATGGATATTGTACTTTGTCAAGTGATTTTTCTGCATCTATTGAAATTATCATCTGGTTTTTATCCTTTTTCTTATTGATGTCACATATCATGTGGTTGTTTTGTGTACATTGAGCCAGCCTAGCATCCTGGGAATAAGTCCCACCTGATTGTTGTGAATGATTTTTTAAAAGTATATTGTTGGATTCAGTTTGTTAATTTTTGGTTGGGGATTTTTTTTATATAAATTTATTTTTTATTAGTGTTCAATTTGTCAACATATAGAATAACACCCAGTGCTCATCCCATCAAGTGCCCCCCTCAGTGCCCGTCACCCAGTCACCCCCACGCCCCACCCACCTCCCCTTCCACCACCCCTAGTTCATTTCCCAGAGTTAGGAGACTCTCATGTTCTGTCTCCCTTTCTGATATTTCCCACTAATTTTTTCTCCTTTCGGTTGGGGATTTTTGTATCTATATTAACAAGAGTTACTGGCCTGTAGTCTCTTTTTTTGTGTGCTGTCTTTATCTGATTTTGGTATCAGGTTGACACTAATCTCATAAAATGAGTTTGGAAATTTTCCTTCCTCTGTTATTTTTGGAAATTGTTTGAGAAGAATAGGTGTTATTAACTCTTATTTAAATGTTTGGTAGAACTCTCCTATGAAGCCACCTGGTCCTGGACTTTTGTTTTTTGGGAGTTTTCTGATTACCATTTTAGTTTCATTGCTGGTGATTGATCTGTTCAAATTTTCTAGTTCTTCCTGTTTCAGTTTTGTGAGGTCATAAGTTTTTAGGAATTTATCCATTTCTTCTAAGTTGTCCCAATTTGTTGGCATGTATAAGTTTTCATAATATTCTGTTAGAATTTTTTGTATTTCTGTGGTATTGGCTATAACTTCTCTTTCATTAGTAATTTTTATTTGGGTTCTCTCTCTCTCTCTCTCTGTCTCTCTCTCTCTCTCCCTCCTTTCTCTCTTTTATGAGACTTACTAGAGGTTTATCAATTTTGTTCATCTTTTCAAAGAACCATCTCCTGATTTTATTGATCTGTTCTATTATTATTTTGTTTATTTGTTTTGTTTTTGTTTGTAGTTTCTGTATCATTTATTTCTGCCCTAATCTTTATTATTTCCTTTTGCTGGGTTTGGTTTTTGTTTGTTCCTTTTCTGGCTCCTTTAGGCTAAGGTTAGGTTATTTATTTGAGATTTTTCTTGCCTCAAGGTAGCCTCAGTTGCTGTAAAACTTACCTCTTAGAACCACTTTTTGTGGCATCCCAAAGATTTTAGACCACTATGTTTTTTTATTTTCATTTATTTTCATGTAATTTCTTTGATTTCTTGATTGACACATTCATTGTTTGATAGCATGTTATTTTATTAAAGATTTTCTAAAAATTTATTTATTAATGAGAGATAGAGAGAGAGGCAGAGATACAAGGCAAAGGGAAAAGCAGGCTCCATGCAGGGAGCCCAACATCAGACTTGATCCCGGGTCTCCAGGATCAGGCAGGCCCTGGGCTGAAGGCGGCGCTAAACCACTGAGCCACCAGGACTGCCCAATAGCATGTTATTTAACCTCCATGTATTTGTGCTCTTTCCAGATTTTTTTCTTGTGGTTAATTTCTGTGTCTGTTTCTGTGTGGTAGGAAAGTCAACTACCTCTCTTGCTTTTAACAATCATAGCCTTATGAAGAAGAGGTCCTGTAGTGCCCTGCAGTGCAGTGTCTCTTGTTCCCCAGGGCCAGGCACTTCAGGGAGTGTCTCCTATGTGTGCAGCATGTGCTCTTCTGTTGAGTATTGGCCTCTTTTTCTTTTGATCCAGTTGTCTGCAGAGTCCCTCTCTGCTTATTGTAGGTAGCAAGGTGTGCGGTGATATGCCTGTGAAATGAGACCTGCCCCTGCTGCTAGTAGAACTGTGGTTCTGCAAGACAAATGGGTCAGGAGATATGATGTTGGCAGGGTTTGCACTGGTCTTATGTAGGAGGGGCCTGCAGCACTGGGATTCAAGTACAGATGACTGGGAAGGGCAGATTCCCTGAAACAGAGGGTGGGACTTGGTGCTACCTTACCTAAGCAAGTTAGGGAACAAGTGTCAATATGGCTGCTAGTTTTTGCAGATGGCCTTTGTTGCAAGATGGCCTCTTGCAGATGCTGGTGGGTGGGAGAGGAAAGTAGCACCTGCTAGCTTTTTCGTTCTGTGATCAGTTTTCCCTTGATCCCTGTCTCCCCAGGCTGTGCTCTAAGATGTGCAAACCACTCTCCCTCCCATCTGCCCCTAGTGTTTTTCCAACTGCTCTTTCTACAGCTGTACCTGCAGGTACTGTTTGTCATGCTGTCTTTTTAAGGGCATGGACTTCACTTCCTAACACTCTTCAGGCTCTCCTAGGGCAGAGCCTGCTGATTTTTAAAATTCCAGGCTTTAAGTCCTATGGGTTTTAAGAATTCATGAAATTTGGTCCTCTCACTTTCAAAGACAAATTTTATGGAGATTTGTCCTCTCTGTTTATAGGCTCCCTAGTGTAAACATCTATTTTCTTCCCTTCCCTAAGCCACAGGCTCCCTCTCCACCAAGGGTGGCCACTTTTGTTCCCAGATCATGTCTTCACCCTTCTTACCCTCTTTGATGGCCTCTTCCCTACCTTTAGTTGTGGAGTCCATTCTGTCAATCTTCATGTCATTTCCTGGGTTATTTATATTGATGTGGATATTAACTAGTTGGAATGGTGGGACAAGGTGAGCTTAGGTTCCTCCTACCCTATTATCTTCCCAGACAACCTCACCATTATCAAAATATTTTACTCTTTATTATAAATTTAAAATCATTTGGTTAAGTTCCTTAACCATTTCATTAGTTGGATAGTAATTATATTGACTTTATAGATTAATCAGGTAAAAATAGCAAATTTAGGCTATTGAGTCTTTCCACAGCCAAACATTTGAATCTTTATTTTCTCAAGTCTTCATTTCTATGCTTCAAAAGAACTTTGTTGTTTTCTTCATTCAACAATATGTGAGGAACTCACTAAACCTTTTTCTTTCTGACTGAGGTTAAGAAGGCCCTGTAACTAAGTTCTAATGAATACCACTTCTAGCCCTTGTTCTAAAAATTCTGACCCATGGTCATTTTATCTCCATTTCTCCTTATCTGGATGGAAAGTATTCTGAGAGCCTAGACGATGGTAGACCCACAAGATTGGAGGATTACATTAAAGGTTTCCCACCAAGCAAGAATGCCTATGTTGGACTTTGTGTACTCAATGAAGTAGATTTCATAGTTTTAGGCCACTGATATTTTTGCTTTATATTTTTCTTTGTTTTTTTTTAATGTGCATATGTGTTAGAAGATACTGTTTCTCTAATATAGAAATTTAGAAATTGGTTCTAGAAAAAGGAAATATAACAACAACAACAACAACAAAACCCCTAAAACTATGTGGTAATGACTTAGCACCTGGGCAGCAGAGCTATAAAAAAAAAAAGGTATATAGTACACTAAAAAACTGAGCAATCTTGGGATTCTGTGAACAAAGCATTTAATGTCAATTATAACAATTTGGAAAGCAGACTTTGCTCCTATTGAGGCTGTGGCCCTGGGAAGAAACTTGAAAAGGCTCAGAATAATAGTTTATGTGGCTATTCTTGGTGCCTTCAGCAAGGTGTTCCAAGGAAGACATGAGACCAGGCATGAATTGGCTCATTTCCAAGCAGAGAAAAATGGCAATGGAGAAATTTCAGTCATCGAAAGCCATACAGGTTTGTAAAATGTAACTGCTTCTTGATACCAAATGGTAATAAATATGCTTAAGAAAGTTCTTAGAAAAAAAAAAAAAAGAAAGTTCTTAGATACAAAGGCCTAGTTAAATATCTCAATTAAACAATCTGTTGGATGGGGCACTTGAGTGGCTCAGTTGGTTAAATGTCTGCCTTTGGCTCAGGTCAGGATCTTGGGGTCCTATGATTGAGCCCCTCATCGAACTTCCTGCTCAGTGGGGAGCCACTACCTCCTGCTTGTGCTCTCTGTCAAATGAATAAATAAAATCTTTAAAAAAAAATCTGTTGGGGGCAGCCCTGGTGGCTCAGTGGTTTAGTGCCACCTTCAGCCCAGGGTGTGATCCTGGAGACCTTGGGATTGAGTCCCACTTCAGGCTCCCTGCATGGAGCCTGCTTCTCCCTCTGCCTGTGTCTCTGCCTCTCTCTCTCTCTTTCTGTGTCTTTCATGAATAAATAAATAAAATCTTAAAAAAAATCTGTTGGAACCCGGAAGCCTAGATCAAATTACATATATGGCTCTCCTAATTTGTTCTACAGACAGTTTTAGAGTAGCCACGATTACGGGAACATACACACTTGTCCATGCACATCCACATGGAGAGAGTGTCATGGGGGTGAAGAAAGCAAGGAAATAAACCAGGCTAGAGAAGTAGCACTAGGCAAGATCTTTAGTTGTGGTTATTAGTGGACTAGAAAGAAACTAACTAGAAAGAAACACATAAGCCCACGCTGTTTGGGATCGTTATATTGCCAAAGAAACCATGAGATGAGACTAAAAAAGTCTTTACCTGTTAATTCCTAATACAAACATTTGGATCCTTAAACTTGCAACCAAGAAGCAAATTATGAAACTGTGCAGCTACTAAAGGAGCTGTATCCCCAATTCTGATGTAGTGTATCCAGTATCTCATGTCGGATAACAAACAAATAGGAAAGTCCTCGAGGGCAGACTCAGGACCCATGGAAGAGAGTATAGGACGGAGATCCCTCCAGAGAGTGGGGTCAGGTTCCAAACAAGGAGTTTCTGTCACTCCCATGACAACAGAATCTCATGCTGCCTTCTTGGCAGGGCCTGCTGTATCTCTATTTTCCATTCCTAAATGGAAGTACTCACTGTGACTCCCTTGTCCTCTTCTACCATTGGATGTGGGTGTACTGAGGTAAGGTCCCCTTTGAGTTCATATGTGCCACATTGCTCAGAGATCCTCAGCTGTGAGCTTTATACCATGCTTGGGTTATCTATGAAGACCCTAACTGATTGGTGAAAAGAAGAGAGAAAGGGAGATTTGGCAATGAAACCAGTGGATTTCAGCAAACACTAGAGTCTTATAAACCTGTTCTCTCATGTTCCTGAGCACAAAGCTAGACTACATTTCCCATCCTGCCTTGCAGCTAGAGATACTATTTTACTGACACAATGGAATCTATGTGGAAATAATATATGTTACTTCCAGTACAGTTCCTTGAAACTTCACAGGGGCAATCATTCATTCATTCTCTCTCCTTCCCATCAGCTGACTTAATGGAAAGAACTCCTAGGACCTGGAAAAGGATAAAGCCACTGTGTAAAGGAGGCTGAACCCAGAATTGTCAAGTAGAAGGTAGAGATACCTACTCTGGACTTTGGTCGGAAGAAACAAAATCTTAAGGAGTTTTGTGCAATTAAAGTTGATTGGGGTTTTGATTATTATAGCACTAAGCATTTTTTGCACTAATGCAATTTTTATTAATTTTTTTCCTCTTACTCTTTAATGTTTTGGAGGTAGTCCTTATGAATGGTTCAAGGATCCAGTATGAACAAAGTTCATACAACTTGTCAGTGGCATTGTGTCACTTAGATTAACTTTGACTTTATTTATTTATTTATTTATTTATTTATTTATTTATTTATTTATGATAGTCACACGGAGAGAGAGAGAGAGGCAGAGACACAGGCAGAGGGAGAAGCAGGCTCCATGCACCGGGAGCCCGATGTGGGATTCGATCCCGGGTCTCCAGGATCGCGCCCTGGGCCAAAGGCAGGCGCCAAACCTCTGCGCCACCCAGGGATCCCATAACTTTGACTTTATTAAAAAGGATATCAAATGCGTTGTTAGTGTAGAGCTCTATTAAGTCAAATATAGTGCACAATGAACTATATATATATGTGTGTGTGTGTGTGTCATAATTTCCAAATGATGTTTTAAATGACACAAAAGAGTAGCAGTTTTACAAGTAGAAATAGAGGGTGGGACTTGGTTTCCTCCACGACTAATGGTTTATAATAAGAAGAAAAATAAGTTTGTTATCTACTCTTACTTTTGCATGATAGCAGAGAAGAAGTGATTGATATTAGGCTATTCATTTATGGGTAGCTCATCTGTGTTTTATTCCTTGCCCTGTCAGACTGAGAAGACCTACCAATTTTATTAGAGCTGCTGATGTACTCTGTACTTATAGTTTTATTACCTGGTGGAGAAGCTACAAAATATTGGCAGTCTTTAATAATAAGCACTTTATGTTTCCTTGTATCAGCAAATTTCTTGGATTAATACCCTATGGTTGATTGATGGAATTGTACTGTTTTTTTTTTTTTTTAAGGTTCTAATTCCTCTAAGAGGTTGTAAAAAAAAAAAAAAAACAACCTAGGAAGAGGCCTAACATGTATATGTAGTCACATACATATATACATATCTATGTGACTACATGTGTATACATGTACACATAGATATGTATATATGACTACGTATGTATATATTTCACTGCATATGCATATATATGTGATTACATATGTGTATATATTAAATATACATGTACAATGCCTCTCTTTTCCTAGGTAAACCTTTGTCTAAAGCTGATATTAAATATTTAGCTATAATTACAAGTACTCAACATACTGTTGTCCATGTTATTAGCTGTGTAAAATATTTTTAAAAGCCCAAACCACAAGATTTAGAAAGAAAATGCAAGCCTCCTTGTTCTGAAATTGAAAGGCATAAAGATGCTTATTCTTTAGTATTTTGAGACTTATTAAAGCTAGTTCAATGTCAGTGTTGGACAAGTATTCTAAATGTTTTAAATTTTGAAATGAGAATTTTAAATTAATTGAAGCAAATATTTGACCTTTTGTTTTAAAATTAAAGGTATGTCAGTTATTTGCAAGGAATCTAAAAGAAAGGAAAAAATATTTTTCCCGTCTTTTGATCCTTGGTTGTGAAAGATAATTTCATAACTTTTATTTTATTTATTTATCTTTTTTAAAAATTATTTATTTATTTGACAGAGAGAGAGAGAGCACAAGCAGGGGGAGCACCAGGCAGAGGGAGAGGGAGAAGTAGGCTTTCTGCTGAGCGGGGAGCCCCATGTGGCTGGACCGACCTAAGCCCAAGGCAGATACATAACTGACTGAGCCATCTAGGCATCCCTTTATTTGTCTTTTTAATTTCATGACTTCTAAAAGCTTAGGACAATTTTCAAAATAATTGAAATTTGAGTTTTACCATAGTGATTTTGGAATATTTCTATCAAACAGTTTCTAGTTCCTGTAGCACTAGGTAACAAGGTATCAAAGAAATATATAAATGTTTTCATTTAGTTTTATAGTTTATAATATACCAATATTTG
Source organism: Canis aureus (assembly GCF_053574225.1). Lineage (NCBI taxonomy): Eukaryota > Metazoa > Chordata > Mammalia > Carnivora > Canidae > Canis > Canis aureus. The sequence goes on from NC_135611.1 coordinate 51,762,889, forward strand.
GCACATCAAATATTGGAACGTATCTATTTTACAGGGCTAGAAACTCACCTTTTGAAGGAAAAAATAAAAGAAAATCACCATAAAAATACATAATTATGTTGATTTTCAAGTATAAGCCTCACCAAACATATTTTTCTTTATAGAGATAAAAAGGAATGCCTGCTGTCTCAAATACTCTCAGATACATTATAGGATGAAGTTTCTTACATTAACTTATGTTTAACTATTTGAAAATTAAATAGGTTCATTTCAAATCATATGAATATCATGCATGAATTTACATAAATGACTTTAATTACTTTTCAATATATCATTATTATTAATTTAGGCTGTTCTCATAAGTCTCTTGGACTTCCTCAATAGAGAATAACTTCCTATGAATTTGCACTAATTATTTCCTCCTGTAAACAGGATGAGATAACTGTGCTGAAATTACTGGCCAGAGAAAATGCAGGTACATTTATTTTTTTATTTTTTTTAAGATTTATTTATTTATTTATTTATTTATTTATTTATTTATTTATTTTATAGACAGAGATCATGACTGTGCTGAGGAAGTAGTGGGGGGAGGGGTGAAGGAGGAGGGACAAAGGGGGAGGGAGAAGGACAAGCAGACTCCCCACTGAGCATGGAGGAGACTTGGGGCCCAGTCTCACAACCTGGAGATCATGACCTGAGCCAAAACCAAGAGTTGAATACTCAACCAATTGAGCCACCCAGGTGCCCCAAAAGTGCATCCTCATTTAGACATTCTTAAAAGTTTCAAAGGAAAGCTTGAATATAGCTTAGCATGATTTGAATCATGGTCTCTAAACCTATATTTGTGTCTGCACATGAAGTAAAAACTTTACCACAAAATTGGCCTTTGACGCTGACAGCCTAACATTTCCCAGTACTACTATCCTGATATTGGAACCAGATCTCCCATAGTAGGCAATTCTTCTTTTTTATCCGATTAGAGATTCTGCTTTTATTTGTTTTTTTTTTTTAAGTAGTAAAATATATATAAGTGATCCCTAAAAGTTTTTAAATCTAACATGATTGGAAAAAATATTTGTTCCCCTTGTATAACGTTGGCATGCTCCTGAATTGGAAATGATGTGCTACCACAGGGCCTGGGATTAATAATGTGCACTTCATTAAAGCTGGATAATTCAGATGTGGGTGCTCATAGATTCTCAGGCCTTTGTATACTTCTCCCTTCTCCAGTCCTGTTTTAAATATCCTCATGGAGTGTTCTATTATTCTGTAACAAGTAAAATAATTTTCTTATTTATTGAAAGAAATATATATTTCTTATTCCTAAAATATATATATATACATATATTTTTTTACTTAGTCATTTCATACATAGTTAATTCTTTTAATCTTTCCTCATCAATCAATCTCTCCAGCTCATTAATCACCTGTACTGCCCTTTTAAATCTCACCATATATTTCCCTTTCCTCAATACCTTATAAACCTGATTTTTCCTCCGCACAAAATTTATTACACATTCTTAAATAAACTGAAGATATAAATTGCTTTTTGGAAGAATGGCAGTTTGACATTAAAATGGCTCTAAGAGTAGTCTTATCTAGATCTGTGTTGATCCTGCTATGTATCAGAAGACAACTTAAAGCCAGAAGAGATCTGAAAAGATCTTTAAATTACTTTGTGCTTCTAAAATACCGAGTCACATTTGATTGGATAAATCAAATAAAATGACAAGATTTATCACTTACAAAACCTTAATCCTGTATATTGTATATTGTTCAGAAAATGTTCCTAAAGGAGAAACATGTATAAAGATGTAGTTGAATTTTTTATCAGTGTAAGATGAACATACTATTTCTTTTTTTTTTTTTTTAAGATTTTATATATTTATTCATGAGAGACACAGAGAGAGAGGCAGAGACACAGGCAGAGGGAGAAGCAGGCTCCATGTGGGGAGCCTGATGTGGGACTTGATCCCAGGACCTGAGGATCCCGCCCTAAGCTGAAAGCAGACGCTCAACCTTTGAGCCACCCAGGTGTCCTGAACATACTATTTCTAGCCAGTTTTTCTTCCAACTAGAATATATCATAGGTAGAATTAGCATGTTGATTTCAATTTATATATGTGATCCTTATAAATTTCACATACTTCAAGGTATGTTTTATAGTGAGGGGGAAATTTATAGAGATACAATCATTATTCTATAGATACTTAGATTGTCTATGTGTGAACTTGCAAGGATTGAAAGCCAAAATGAAAACAGTGGTTTCAGTGGATACACTTGCTCTTTTCCTCCCAGTCTGACTCTAGTTAGCTTTGTGCACATCTTAACTTTCCTATTCCTGTAGATCAGACCAGGTTGAAGATCTTAGCATCACCTTTGACTTGCTCTTTCCTCCCCAACCTCACATATAAATTTTCAAATATGTCAGAACGTCATCTAATAACTGCTGTTGTCTTATTTTAAACACGCATTTGTAGATTGCTTGATCCTTCCATAATAAATTCCAGGAGAGCAGGGATCTTACCTGGCTTGTTCAGTCCTAAATGCCTGGAACCTAGGACAACAAATCCTTCATAAATTAATGAACATCAGCTGTGTTTATTTCCTTTTCCTTCAGACTAGCCCTGCCCTGGTGTGTTTTATCTCTATTTAAATGATTTAATATAAATAGCATTCCTTTGATTTAAATTTTACTATCCAGTACGCTGTTCTAGAAGGAAAATTAGGGAGTGGAGAGTGTGCAGTATGCAATTTTAAACATGGGCGGTTATGGAAAGCTGTACTGAGATGAACAATGAGAAAGCATGTGTTCTGATGCACACCTGAAGGAAGGTAGTGTATGTTTTATAGATTAAGTACATAAATGTGGTGGTGGAAGCATATGGGAGTTCTCTATGTCATTTCTATTTGTCAGTGAAGAGAAGCAAGATTATTAGCTATGAATGTGGATGGAGAAGAGATGCTAGAGGTTTGGGGAGAGAATAAATGATGTGAAAGAATCATTTGTGTGAGTGGGGAGAAAGAATAGGGGAGTGTAATAAAATACTGTCTTTTAGGTGCATAGGTGTTAGCAGAGAGTTGGTAAAGAGTTTATTTAAGCAGCCATTGAGATTTTGCAAAGTCCAAAAACCCAAGAGAGTGTTAAGGGAGTTGAGGGGAGTCCAAGGGACGAGTTGATATGCTGATTGACCATGAAGTGCAGACAGAGAGAACAAAGGAAAAGGAGGTAGATGATAATTACAGTGAAGGTTTTTAGGGTTGGGGCTTCATAGGGATTGAGCTAGAAAGAGATAAGATGACACTTGATGTATGAAATTCCTAGATGCCTAGGAATACAGTGGCATCTTTATATATGCAGCTTTACTAGACAATGCCAAATGTTTTCCAAAGTGGCTGTATCATTCTAACCAACAGGAATGAGACTTCCTGTTTCTTTATATCTTCTCTAGTGTTTAATATTTAAGTCTTTATATCTCATGGAATTTAATTTGTATATGGTGTGAGGTAGAGCTTCAATTTTACTTTTTATGTGAATACAGTTGTCTCAGCACTGTATATTGAATGGTACAGCCTTTCTACATTCATCAGCAATGTCTCCTCTCTACTCTCCTCTCTACTAATTAAGTTAGTTAATTAGTAATTAGTAATTAACTAATAATTAATTCAACAAATACTTACTGAACACTTATTCTTTACCAGGCACTATTAATCTAATAAGGAAAAAACAAACAATAATCCATTATTAGAGTTTGTAATTTAGCTTTGGTAGGAAGGCAATAAACAATAAACATTATAAATACACTCCATAGTATGTTAGAAGGATATAGTATGAACACTGAAAAAAAAAAGAAAAAGCAGAGCTGGATAAAAAGTCTAGGGGCCCCAAGGCAGGGAGACTGTTAATATTAAATGGCATGGTCATGGTGGTTCTCACTGACAAGGTTTGGGCAGGCACTTAGAAGAGGTAAGAGAGTTCACCAAACAAACATATAAAGGGAGAACACTCCAAGCAGAGGGAACAATCAGAACAAATTTCCAAAGTTAGGAATATAACTGCTGGTGTGTTCAAAAACAGAAGGGAAACCAGTGTGTTGGAGCAAAGTTAATTATGGGGAGTAGTAGGAGAGGAAACTGGAAAAGAAATAGCAGAAGCAGGATGTGTAAGACTTTGTAGATCCATTCTACGGATCTTTTTTTTTTTTTTTTAAGGACAGTTGTTTTTGTTTTTTTCCATTTGAACATTTCATCCATTTGAAACTAATGTTATAAAGTATGAAGAATTGATCCAATTTTATTTTTTTCTGGATGTATATGAGTTGTCCCAATACCAACATACCAACTAATGAGTAGTCCATGTATTCCCCATTGATTTGAGGTCTACTTAGTGATATATTGAATTATATCATTATTTAGATCTATTGCTGATTACTGTTCTATTCTTGTAGCTGCATAGACTGATTATTTTTCAAACATTTCCTACATAATCTTGTTGGTTTATTATAACATATAAACTTTGGAATCATCCTGTCTATTTCTAAAAAGAGAAACCAGGTTATTTTTTTATTGTGATTGTGTTAAATTTATAAACTAACTTAGTGAAATTGATCATTTCATGATGTGTAATCTTTCTATCACAGAAAATTGTTTTATATTTTGCAAGTCTTCTTTATATCTTTCAGTCATATTTTGAAGTGTCTTCATATAGATCTTATACATTTCCTATAAATTATTTCCATATATTTAATATTTCACTAATATTGAGGTCTCTTAGCTTATATCTTCTAATTGGTTGTCATTTTTATATATAAACATTATACTTTTCTGCATATTAATTTTACCTGTGAATACTGATTTTCCACATTATTTGTCAATTTTTGGTTGGCTTTGTTTGCTTTTCTAGGTGTATAGTTTTCAGAATTCACTGTTTTATCTCATTTCTCCTAATTTTTTAAAAGATTTTACTTATTTATTCATGAGAGACACAGAGAGAAAGAAAGGCAGAGACACAGGCAGAGGGAGAAGCAGGCTTCATGCAGGGAACCCAATGTGAGACTCGATCCCGGATCTCCAGGATCGCGCCCTGGGCTAAAGGCAGACACTTAACCACTGAGCCACCCAGGCATCCCTCATGTCTCCTAATTTTTTAAAACTTTTTTTCTCCTACCAAATTTTATTGGCAAGTGCCTCTAATAAAATAATAAATAATGTTAAATAATAGAGATAATAGAGGAATACTTATCTTGTTCTTGAATTTAGTAGCTGTGTTGTCTTTTCCTATTAAGTATAGCATTTAATTTGGGCTTTTAATTTGCATTTTCTTGGTAGATTTCTATCTACTCTTTTTTTTTTCAATCTTTCCAAGTAACTTTGTTTTAGCATAGAGGTATGTTTTTCCTTCTGATCCAAACTGAAAGTTTGTTTAATCCTTTTATATTTATTGATAGCTGCGATACTTGGTCTGGGTTCTGCGCAATTACTCTATAATATTTTCTAGTTTTATAAAATCATTCTTATTTGCAGGTGCCTGAGTGGCACAGAAGGTTAAGTATTGGACTCTTGGTGTCAGTTCAGGTCATGATCCCCACCTCAGTCTCCTCACTCAGTAGGGAGTCGGCTTCCTCCTTCTTCTCACTCTGCCCCTCCCCCATTCTTGCTCTCTCTCTCTTAAATAAATAAATAAATAGATAGATAGATAAATAAATAAATAAATCTTTTTAAAAATCTTTATGTGGATTGGGTTTTTTTGCTCATGTATATGAAAGGGAACATACATATTTCTTTTGTTATAATGGTTATCTTTAAAATTACAACTGTATATAGCATCTGTAAGCCTCTATTTTTTATATACTAGCTATTAATTCCCTAATCTGAGCAATGAAAAAACTTAGGCTGTTTTCTCATCTACCTCCTTCTATAGCACCACCTGATTTTAGTCAATAATATCACTTCCCTTTGTACCTACCTTGGTCCAAGTACATAATGGTTTGTACTCTAAATAAAATCCTTTGACTCCTTATGGTAACAGATGAAGCAAATAGCAAACTTTCTTTATCTCCATCTTCTTTTTCATCTCTCTCCCAATTTGTGTTAGTTATATCATTTGCATATGATATATATCTTTTACATTCTATGCTGTCATGCTAAAGTCAATCTAAATTATAATTCCTATAGCTATTTATATGAATGCTCAACAGCCTGTCTTCTCTTAAGAATTTCAAGTTTGTCTTCAAAGAGTTTCCTCAAGAGTGGTTTATAGCAACAGTTTTCTTTGAATACTTGAAATTCAAAAATGATTTACCTATAGACTTTATATTTGAAGGGCAATGTTCCTGGAATTATATAATTTGGCTTACCCTTTCTTGTGAATCTTATAGGTGTTGACATGTTGTCTTCTGGCATGAAATATTAGAATGGGAAAACATAAAGTCAACCTGATTCTTATAAGTGATAATATGATCTTTTTGATGATGTACACAAAGGACCTTTTTATTTTTTTCGTTCTGATAAATTCACTAGCATGTATATATCTTTGTTTGTTTGCCTGCTTGCTTTATTTTTCCATTGACCACAGATATGACTTTTTCAGTAAGATTTTTCTAGTGCTATCTGTATTTCAGTTAAGTAATACTTATATTTCAGAAAGGTTTTCTTTTCTTTTCTTTTTAAGATTTTATTTATTTATCCATGAGAGACACAGAGAAAGAGGCAGAGACATAGGCAGAGGGAGAAGCAGGCTCCCTGTGGGGAGCCCAATGCGGGACTGGATCCTAGGACTCCAGAATCACAACCTGAGCCAAAGGCTGACCCTCAACCACTGAGCCACCCAGGTGGCCCCAGAAAAGTATTTTCAACCGCAATTTTAAGTATCTCCCCCCCTATTCTTTTCAATTTCTTCTTTCAGAACTTTGGTTATACATGCTAGTTCTCCTTGCCCAGACTATTTCTTTCCGACATCTCCATTTTTTAAATACAATCACTGATATCCTGTGTGTATTTTTGCAGTGTTTTTTTTTTTTCCTTTTGCCTCTCCCAGTTTCATCTGCATATTTTGAATTTTTTATTCCTACTTGTTCTTAGAAAGCTCCCAGCTTATGTTTCATCATTGCCACATTGCCATTTCTTCTCTGTCATAATTCTTACATTTCTACTTTCTGGTCTTCCATAGAACTCGTTGATTCACCAAGCTTTTTAAATTTGTGATAAATTATTTGGTTACAGTATTTGTTTCTGTGTTGTATTTTTCTTCAATTGATAAGTTTCATGGTTTTTTGATATACTTTTTTCTTACAGTATCTTTGTTTTGATGCTCTGCTAGATCTCATTTTAATACAAATGAATGAGATGGCTTTTCCTAGACTATAATCTGAAGTAGGTTTCTGGATCATAATAGGGGGTAGCATTCTTCTGGGATTCATAATCCAAAATCCTTCTCTGATGTCAAAAGAGTGATGGTTATGATTACTATTTGTGTATGTATTTATTTTGGGGACCCTTATCTGCTTCTCTGATCCCAAAAGGATTTGAAAGGTCTTCTGCTAGGAGTCCTTCTTTCCCCCATTTTTTGTAAACAGGAAACAAAGTTTGCCCTCTATGTGATTTCCTCATCAGAAACATTTTTTTTTTCAGGAAAAAAATGTTTTCTTAAATTCATTAATTAACCCTTTCATCACAGACCATAATTTATCTCTTCCCTTCCTCCCACATAATTTATGCCTTATCTTAGTTAATTTTTTTTAAATGATATCCTCAAGGCCCATTCAGGTTGTCACAAAAGGCAAGATTTCCTTCTTTTTTATTGGTGAGTAGTATTTCATTATGTATATATACCCATTTCTTTATCTATTTATCCATGTGGACACTTAAGTTCTTTTCATGTCTTAGCTACTGTGAATAATGGTGCAATAAACATAGTGGTGCATATACATCTTCAAATTTTTATTTTCTTCAGATAAATATTCAGAAGTGGAATAGCATGTCCTATGATAGTTTTGCTTTCAATTTTTGAGGAAACTCCATACTGTTTTCCATAGTGGCTATACCAATTTACATTCCCACCAAAAGAGCATGAGGGTTCTCCTTTCTCTACATCCTTGCCAACACTTATTTCTTGTCTTTTTGATGATAACCATTCTGATATATGTGAGATGTTGACTCATTTTTGATAGATCCCGTTTTCTCCTAATTTTTAGTTATAAATATTTGTATGATTGAAGAAAGAGGTGTTCATGCTAGAAATCATTTTAACTTTTGAGATTTAGTACTTCTTAGCTATCAAAGAACTGAAGTAGACTAGTTAGGGGAAGGTGTTTTCTGAACTCTCCCTGTATTTATTTAAAAGGCAAGGTTATCTTACATTTCATCCTATAGTAAAAACAAAGATTCAGTAACATGTTTCAAAGGAAAGACATGAGGAAACTTGTCACTGACTCAGGCTATGTTTGTGTGTGTGTGTGTGTGTGTGTGTGTGTAAATCTATAAGCATGAGGAATGTTTGTATAATATTCTGATATCCAACATATTTCAAATCATGCTTACAAATTCTATTCAAACCATAATTTGAATGCATACATCTAAAGTAAACCAGGACTATGTAAGAATAAAAATCTAAATGTAAGGAAAGCTATTGATAAATCCAGATCAGCAAATAGGGAGTGCCTAGTGGGTTTAGTTAGACTAATGGCCAAGATTGGTTTGTTGTGAATAGAGAAGAGATTAAGAGTGTATTCCATGTGATCTGTTGGCTTTATTTTGGCCACAAGCTGGCTTAACTTCAGCTGGCATTCACAAATGAAGTTCTTGGCTCAGGAAAAATGTACTTTCTTTATTAAAAATAAATCATGAGGTCAATAAAAATTTAAAAACATATTACATATGGAATATGAATGAAACATTTCTGACTTTACTTAGGATAGACTACTTAGTTACATCTTAGGTACTACTTAGGTACTACTTAGGTACATCTTCATTCCTTCTTATTGGCTTTTTACATTCTTAGCATTTCTTTATGGTTGAACAAACTGTGGTAGAAATCATAGTGGAAAAGAACCCAGACTGCTCAGACTCTAACCTTGTATTATCATCATGTTATCATCTAGTTAAATTGCAATTGTGTACTTTGTTTGATAACATCCATGTTTTTGCACATCCTTTTCTTCTTGTATCTGTCCTTTAGAGTCTATAATTTATAATCAGTGTATTTAACATCTTATAATTATATGAACTTTCAAACTACTTTATATTAGAGGGAGCCAGTAGACTGATGGAAGGACAGAAGTCTTTTTTACCTATCTAGCTATCTTTTATTGTAGACAGTTCCAAAATTGTTTTTCTATTAAATAGCTAGTTTTATTATTTTCTGGAGAATATCATTTTGGATCATTAGACACAAAGATTTTCACATTTTCTATTAAAATATTCATGATATGTAAGATACAAATGGTCACAGTTTCTTCACATATACAACAATAACATTTTTACTGTAATTATTCAGTAAGAAGGAAATCAGTTGCAAGGTACAGAAGAGGTACATTTAGGTATAAACTATATACCACACTTTCAACATTGAAGATGTACGAGGAATAGAATATATTTTAAACTCTTACCCATTTATATTCTCTGTTCACATTTAGCTCACTCATTTCTTTGGCCTTTGTGTTGGGTGTGACAGTGTATTAGCCAAGCTGTCTCAGGCATTCAGGGATTTTATCAGTTCTACAAGACAGATGCTAAACAGCATAGTCTAAATTGAAATCTCTGATGACTCTCTGGAGACAAGTTGATAGCAAGAATCACACTCGAGCACTTAAATATGTGGCCTTTTCCCATATTTAACTGCAAGGAGAGAACAGCTTTTGAGTAAACGTTTTTAGCCTTCAACTGTCAAGATTTCTTTTTTATCATTTGATTATTGAATCTCGTTTCGTTAGGAAAGGCTATCAATCTCCTTTTTCCTCTACAATGGAGAATTTAAAGGACCACCGATGCCTATTACTTTAAACAAAACAATTTAAGAGAAACTCTGTAGTCCGATATTGCTTTCAGAACTATTTTAGGCTACAGAGACAACATTTTGAAATAAAATCTTAGTGCCAAGTGTGTTCCAGTTTAGTTGTAAATTTAAAATGGCATAACCATAATATTCTCAGCTATCTCTGGGACTTCCTTATTTTATACAGTTGTTGCAGAACCATTTTTAAATCAAGTTACTGGATCTTAGCCTGAAAGAAGTCTAGAATCTATGAAACTGAGGTCGTTATAAAGGTGATAGAGCTGAGAAAAATCAGCCTTGAAATGTAAACAGGGATGTATTTCCATAGCCCTTGTGGATTCCAACAGGGGGTTTATGGGCTTTTTGAGATTCCACTTAGCTCTACAGCTGGGTGAATTCTCTGATAATACTGTTTGTACTCAATATTTGTTGAATTAATAAATACACACGTTAGGTTATAAAGGTGTAGAAAGGATCTTAGAGGTCAGCCAGTGTAATTTTTTATTTTGACCCATGAGAGAGGTGAGGCTCCAAATATGCAATCACTTGCCCACAATGTATGGGAACTAATTCACCCATTCCATGCTTATGCTTTCTTCTGTACTGCATGTATCTTCATGAGCTATCTTAGATCCTCTTGAGTACAAGGCAGGACATAATTTATTGTCAAGAAGAGTTAAGTATAATACTAAAGTCTTCTAGATTTTTTAATTGAAATATTTGTCATTTTATTCCATGTTATTATTTTCACTAACACTGTATCCTCATTCCACCTATCTGAAAAACTATATTATAAGCTTTGGGGGCTTTTTTTTGAGGGGTAATCATCATAGGACAATGCTAATTTAATAAGAACTTATTATAATACCCACAATACTATTTTAGTTTTTACTTATTATAATCATATTTAAACTAGTCTCTGTAAGCATTTTAGACTAATGTATTTCATTTTAAGTGTCATGCAAGCCTTAGGTTTTAAACAACATTTTCTCACTTATGCAAGTGAATTTATTTTTTTATTAATACTAAATTTATTTTTTATTGGTGTTCAGTTTGCCAACATACAGAATAACACACAGTGCTCATCCCATCAAGTGCCCTCTTCAGTGCCCATCACCCATTCACCCCCACCCCCAACCTCTTCCCCTTCCACTGCCCCTAGTTCATTTCCCAGAGTTAGGAGTCTTCCACGTTCTGTCTCCCTTTCTGATATTTCCCACACATTTCTTCTCCCTTCCCTTATATTCCCTTTCACTATTATTTATATTCCCCAAATGAATGAGAACATACAATGTTTGTCCTTCTCCGACTGACTTATTTCACTCAGCATAATACCCTCCAGTTCCATCCATATGGAAGCAAATGGTAGGTATTTGTGATTTCTAATGGCTGAGTATATTCCATTGTATACATAAACCACATCTTCTTTATCCATTCATCTTTCGAAGGACACCGAGGCTCCTTCCACAGTTTGGCTATTGTGGCCATTGCTGCTATAAACATTGGGATGCAGGTGTCCCGGCGTTTCATTGCATCTGTATCTTTGGGGTAAATCCCCAGCAGTGCAATTGCTGGGTCGTAGGGCAGGTCTATTTTTAACTGTTTGAGGAACCTCCACACAGTTTTCCAGAGTGGCTGCACCAGTTCACATTCCCACCAACAGTGCAGGAGGGTTCCCCTTTCTCCGCATCCTCTCCAACATCTGTGGTTTCCTGCCTTGCTAATTTTCCCCATTCTCACTGGTGTGAGGTGATATCTCATTGTGGTTTTGATTTGTATTTTCCGGATGGCAAGTGATGCATAGCATTTTCTTATGTGCGTGTTGGCCATGTCTATGTCTTCCTCTGTGAGATTTCTGTTCATGTCTTTTGCCCATTTCATGATTGGATTGTTTGTTTCTTTGGTGTTGAGTTTAATAAGTTCTTTATAGATCTTGGAAACTAGCCCTTTATGTGATACGTCATTTGCAAATATCTTCTCCCATTCTGTAGGTTGTCTTTTAGTTTTGTTGACTGTATCCTTTGCTGTGCAAAAGCTTCTTATCTTGATGAAGTCCCAATAGTTCATTTTTGCTTTTGTTTCTTTTGCCTTCATGGATGTATCCTGCAAGAAGTTACTGTGGCCGAGTTCAAAAAGGGTGTTGCCTGTGTTCTCCTCTAGGATTTTGATGGAATCTTGTCTCACATTCAGATCTTTCATCCATTTTGAGTTTATCTTTGTGTATGGTGCAAGAGAGTGGTCTAGTTTCATTCTTCTGCATGTGTATGTCCAATTTTCCCAGCACCATTTATTTCTTCCAGTGGATAGTCTTTCCTGCTTATCGAATATTAGTTGATCATAAAGTTGAGGGTCCACTTCTGGATTCTCTATTCTGTTCCATTGATCTATGTGTCTGTTTTTGTGCCAGTACCACACTGTCTTGATTACCACAGCTTTGTAGTACAACCTGAAATCTGGCATTGTGATGCCCCCAGCTATGGTTTTCTTTTTTAAAATTCCCCTGGCTATTCGGGGTCTTTTCTGATTCCACACAAATCTTAAAATAATTTGTTCTAACTCTCTGAAGAAAGTCCATGGTATTTTGATAGGGATTGCATTAAACGTGTAAATTGCCCTGGGTAACATTGATATTTTCCCGATATTAATTCTGTGAATCTATGAGCATGGAATATTTTTCCATCTCTTTGTGTCTTCCTCAATTTCTTTCAGAAGTGTTCTATAGTTTTTAGGGTATAGATCCTTTACCTCTTTGGTTAGGTTTATTCCTAGGTATTTTATGCTTTTGGGTGCGATTGTAAATGGGATTGACTCCTTAATTTCTCTTTCTTCAGTCTCATTGTTAGTGTATAGAAATGCCACTGACTTCTGGGCATTGATTTTGTTTCCTGCCACACTGCCAAATTGCTGTATGAGTTCTAGCAATCTTGGGGTGGAGACTTTTGGGTTTTCTATGTAGAGTATCATGTCATCGGCGAAGAGGGAGAGTTTGACTTCTTCTTTGCCTATTTGAATGCCTTTAATGTGTTTTTGTTGTCTGATTGCTGAGGCTAGGAATTCTAGTACTATGTTGAATAGCAGTGGTGAGAGTGGACATCCCTGTCTTGTTCCTGATCTTAGGGGAAAGTCTCCCAGTGCTTCCCCATTGAGAATTATATTGGCTGTGGGCTTTTCGTAGATGGCTTTTAAGATGTTGAGGAATGTTCCCTCTATCCACTCTAAAGAGTTTTGATCAGGAATGGATGCTGTATTTTGTCAAATGCTTTCTCTGCATCTATTGGGAGGATCATATGGTTCTTGGTTTTTCTCTTGCTGATATGATTGATTGTTTTACGAGTGTTGAACTAGCCTTGTGTCCCAGGAATAAATCCTACTTGGTCATGGTGAATAATTTTCTTAATGTATTGTTGGCTAGTACATTGGCTAGTATCTTGTTGAGAATTTTTGCATCCATGTTCATCAGGGATATTGGTCTATAATTCTCCTTTTTGTTGGGGTCTTTGTCTGCTTTTGGAATTAGGGTGATGCTGGCCTCATAGAATGAATTTGGAAGTACTCCACCTCTTTCTATCTTTCCAAACAGCTTTAGTAGAATAGGTATGGTTTCTTCTTTAAACGTTTGATAGAATTCCCCAGGGAAGCCATCTGGCTGTTGACTTTTGTGTCTTGGGAGGGTTTTGATGACTGCTTCAATTTCCTCCCTGTTTATTGGCCTGTTCTGGTTTTCTATTTCTTCTTGATCCAGTTTTGGTAATTTGTGGCTTTCCAGGAATGCGTCCATTTCTTCTAGATTGCCTAATTTGTTGCCATATAGCTGTTCATAATATGTTTTTAAAATCGTTTGTATTTCCTTGGTGTTGGTAGTGATCTCTCCTTTCTCATTCATGATTTTATTAATTTGAGTCTTCTCTCTCTTCTTTTTATTAAGGCTTGCTAATGATTTATCTATCTTATTAATTCTTTCAAAGAACCACCAACTCCTGGTTTTGTTGATCTGTTCCACCGTTCTTCTGGTCTCGATTTTGTTGAGTTCTGCTCGAATCTTTATTAACTCTCTTCTTCTGCTGGGTGTAGGATCTATTTGCTGTTTTTTTCTCTAGCTCCTTTAGGTTTAAGGTTAGCTTTTGTATTTGAGTTCTTTCCAGTTTTTGGATGGATGCTTGTATTGTGATGTATTTCTCCCTCAGGACTGCTTTTGCTGTATCCCAAAGATTTTGAACGGTTGTATCTTCATTCTCATTAGTTTCCATGAATCTTTTTAATTCTTGCTTAATTTCCTGGTTGACTCTTTCATCTTTTAGCAAGATGGTCCTTAACCTCCATGTGTTTGAAGTCCTTCCAAACTTATTGTTGTGATTTAGTTCTAATTTCAAGGCATTATGGTCTGAGAATACACAGGGGACGATCCCAATCTTTTGGTATCAGTTAAGACCTGATTTGTGACCCAGTATGTGGTCTATTCTGGAGAAAGTTCCATGTACACTTGAGAAGAAGGTGTATTCAGTTGAGTTTGGATGTAAAGTTCTGTAGATATCTGTGAAATCCATCTAGTCCAGTGTATCATTTAAAGCTCTCGTTTCTTTGGAGATGTTGTGTTTAGAAGACCTATCAAGTGTAGAAAGAGCTAGATTGAAGTCACCAAGTATAAGTGTATTATTATCTAAGTATGTCCTAATTTTGGTTATTATTTGATATATTTGGCAGCTCCCAGATTCGGGGCATATATATTGATGATTGGTAAGTCCTCTTGTTGGATAGATCCTTTAAGTATGATATAGTGTCCCTCTTCATCTCTCACTACAGTCTTCGGGGTAAATTTTAGTTTATCTGATATAAGGATGGCTACCCCTTTTGAGGATCATTTGAATGGTAAATGGTTCTCCAACCTTTTATTTTCAGGCTGTAGCTGTCCTTCTGTCTAAAATGAGTCTCTTGTAGACAGCAAATAGATGGGTCCTGCCTTTTTATCCGGTCTGACACCCTGCACCTTTTGATGGGGTCATTAAGCCCGTTCACGTTCAGAGTTACTATTGAAAGATATGAGTTTAGAGTCATCATGATATCTGTTCAGTCCTTGTTTTTGTGGATTGTTCCATTGGACTTCTTCTTAAAGGGGAATTTTGAGAGTCCCCCTTAAAATTTCTTGCAGAGCTGGTTTGGAGGTCACATATTCTTTCAGTTCCTGCCTGTCTTTGAAGCTCTTTATCTCTCCTTCCATTTTGAATGAGAGCCTTGCTGGATAAAGTATTCTTGGTTGCATGTTCTTCTCATTTAGGACCCTGAATATATCCTGCCAGCCCTTTCTGGCCTGCCAGGTCTCTGTGGAGAGGTCTGCTGTTACCCTAATACTCCTCCCCATAAAAGTCAGGGATTTCTTGTCTCTTGCTGCTTTAAGGATCTTCTCTTTATATTTGGAATTTGCAAGCTTAACTATTAGATGTTGAGGTGTTGAACGGTTTTTATTGATTTTAGGGGGGGGGATCTCTCTATTTCCGGGATCTGAATGCCTGTTTCCCTTCCCAGATTAGGAAAATTTTCAGCTAGGATTTGTTCAAATACATATTCTGGCCCTCTATCCCTTTCAGCGCCCTGGGGAACCCCAATTACACGTAGGTTTTTCTTCCTCAGGCTGTCGTTTATTTCCCTTAATCTATCTTCATGGTCTTTTGTTTGTCTCTTTTTTCCTCAGTTTCCCTCTTTGCCATCAACTTGTCTTCTATGTCACTCACTCTTTCTTCCACCTCGTTAACCCTCATCGTTAGGACTTCTACTTTGGATTGCATCTCATTCGATTGATTTTTAATTTCTGCCTGGTTAGATCTAAATTCTGCAGTCATAAAGTCTCTTGAGTCCTTTATGCTTTTTTCTAGAGCCACCAGTAGCTTTATAATCGTGCTTCTGAATTGGCTTTCTGACATTGAATTGTAATCCAAATTTTGTAACTCTGTGGGAGAGAGGACTGTTTCTGATTCTTTGTTTGAGGTGAGGTTTTCCCTCTAGTCATTTTGCTCAGTGCAGAGTGGCCAAAAACAAGTTATATTGGGAAAAGGAGAAAAAGAGAGAAGAGAAAGAAGGAAAGAAAAGAAAAAAAGAAGAAGAAAAGGAAGAATAAAAGAAGAAAAAGAGAAAAAAAAGAAAGGAAGGAAGGAAAAGGGGTGGGGGAAGCAAACAGAAATCAAAAAGCAAAACAAAAACAAAAACAAAAACAAAAACAAAAAAAAACACAGGGGAGCATCCTCTGATTCTGTATAGTGTAAGTCCCTTGACTTACCCTGGAACTTTCAAGTGCTGCTTCGTCAACAATTTGTTTTTCCCCTGTCCGCCTAGATGATCTTCTGGGGGAGGGGCCTGTTGTGCTGATTTTCAGGTGTTAGCACTTGGGGGAGCTGCTCTGCCCCCAGCCTGGTGTAGGGCTCAGTGAGTAATGTTTATCCTGTTTATCCGGTGAGGCCACTGTGAGGCTCAGTGGGGGTTGTTTACCCCATGAGGCCCCAGTAGGTACAACTGCAGTGACCCGGCCAGCTCTGGAGCCCTGGATTCAGCCCCCGCAGGAACTCCGGAGCTCTCCGTCTGCAGGGCCTGGAGGCTCCGGGGCGGGGCCGCTGATCTCAGCTTAGGGCAGGAGCGTCCTCGCTGTCCTGGGCCCTCCCGGCCTCTGCCTGTCCCGGGGGGAGGCCGGATCCTGGGCTGTGTCCCGGCGCCCTGTGCTCCGGTGCCTGCGCTGGTGGATTCGCGCTCCCGGGCCGCGCAACCCCCTCCGCGGAGCTGCCGCCCGAGCCCCCCCGAGCTGCTCCTGGAACCGCGCGGCCCCCTCCGCGGAGCCTCTTCCTCCGCCCGAGCCCCTCCGAGCTGCTCCCGCCGCGCAGCCCCCTCCGCGGAGCCGCCGCCCGAGCCCCTCCAGCTGCTCCGGGTCCCGCCGGGTCCCGCCGTGCGCGCTGCAGCCCTTAGGGAGCTCGGCGCACTCTCCTGGGTGCGCAGTTGCTCTGTTACTGTCCCGGGGAGCCCGAGGGCATCCCCTCCCTCCCGGGTCCTGCTCCACCTCCCCGCGAGCCCCTTTCCGCCCGGGAAGATTGGTGCAGCTCCTGCGTCTCCGGGACGGGGCTCTCCTGTCCTGGGGACACTCGCCCCGGCCTCAGCCCGGCTCCTCGCGGGGCCCCTCCCCCTTGAGGCCTTTTGTTTCTTTATTTCTTCTTCCCCGTCTTCCTACCTTGATAGAAGCGCGAACTCTTCTCACTGTAGCGTTCCAGCTGGTCTCTCTTTAAATCTCAGGCCAAATTCGTAGATTTTCAGGATAATCTGAAGATTATCTAGGTAATTTGGTGGGGACAGGTGACTTGGGGACCCTACTCTTCCGCCATCTTCGCAAGTGAATTTCAAAAGAGAAAATGTGAGTTTGATTGTGAGAATTTTTGCATAAAAAGAAAATATGTATTGGTCTCATCAGTAATGAATTTGTGGTCATAAAACTGGTGATATTGATAGTTACTTAGATCTAAGAGATGTACACAGAATAGAGGCAATTAGTTCAGATTTAATCATTAATAACTACAAAAGTTGTAAATATACAAATTTGTGATACAAATTTGTATTATATACAACTATAATTCTCTGATAATTACCTCTAATTGAAATTGTACAGAATTCAAGTTTATAGGAAATTAAAATATATTGCTGCCTGGTTCCACTGAAAAATGTAAGTATTTTGCAAAGCTAAATAACATTGTCTAATGAAAAAAGAATAATGTCTTAAAACTGAAATGTTTTATCATCTGAGTGCACAGAATTCTCCATATCTTTCTGTGGCATTTCTTTGACGTATCACATGCTTATTTCTATAAAAGAGCCTGGGAGATAGTCTCACCTATTTTCCTAAATGATATGTATTTTGAGGATAATATATTTCACTTACATCTTTGTCACCAATAATACCAAGCCTAGTGACCCGGAAATAGTATGTATTCAATACATTTTTCAGTGAATGAATGACATAGGCAGGATCTATATTAGATAAAATTTCTTAACTCTGTTCCTAGGAAATATCTTAGTGTATGTGACCGTAGGTCCTTGAATTCAGATTTATGAGTTTCTTTTTTTTCTCATGAGTTTCTAACACTGAAAAAAACTATACTTCACAAGTTTCTCTAGCCATTTTAGATAAGTGTATTAGTCATAAATATATATTTTATTATAAGATGTATTCTAGTTCCATAAGTGATTAGTTTATGAATTCCAGTATTATAGCCCATTAATGCTTTTTATCATCTCCATTTCCAACCACAATTACCTGTGCCCAACTTTAACAATTCTGCCTTACTAGCAACTCAGATTTTCATAGCTCATGGGACAGGATGGCTCCCAAAGCCTATATCTGTTTTCATTCCTCATTCATCCCTCAATGCACTGTAGTCTGGTTTCCATCCCATCATGCCAGTATAGTTTTTTGATTTTTCAGAGAACTTTTAACTCTCTTCTTAACTAACCCACTTGTATCATTAAGAAACTCTTCCTCTGGGGATCCCTGGGTGGCACAGCGGTTTGGCGCCTGCCTTTGGCCCAGGGCGTGATCCTGGAGGCCCGGGATCGAATCCCACGTCGGGCTCCCGGTGCATGGAGCCTGCTTCTCCCTCTGCCTGTGTCTCTGCCTCTCTCTCTCTCTCTCTCTGTGTGACTGTCATAAATAAATAAAAAAAAATTAATAAAAAAAAAACTCTTCCTCTCATTCATTGATTTCTAAACCATCCCTTCCCCATTTTATTCCTACCACTCTATTCTTGCAATTCTCCTGTAGAATCCATTTATTATTAAGTTTCCAGGAAATGTTTCAGGTTCTCAGCCTTTTTTTCACTATACACTTACTTTCCCTTTGGGAAAATTTACCAGTCTCCATAGATTTAACCCACCACTTAAACTTTGTGAATCACCTGAATCTCCCTGATAATGTCCATACGGATTGATCTGGTGTCTACTGTTAGTTCATCCCTCAGGCATTTCAGGCCTAATGTGAAGAGGAACTTAATCCCACTCCAAAGTAGGGATATGGCCTGTTGGGAAAGGTTTCTTAGAACTAGTGAGGTGGTGCTACATCATGAAGGTGATTCGTGGTTATTCAGGAAAAAAAGAAGGAGGAGCTAAAGGAATGAAGGAGTGAGGAAGAATTAGAGGTTGGTGGAACAGGAAAATCATGGAGGCCTAAGAAAGCAGGGCATATTCGAGAATGGCCAGTATGTAGAGGCATTACCAGAGGCATTGCCATCAGCTTCCAAATGTCTGTCTGCACAGTGGGAATGCATTTCAGTAGGAAATCATCCGTGGGTTTTAAGTAGATGAAGGATATGATTTAATTAGTCAATATTCATTGTGCACAACATTCACAGTATCCTGACTGAGGATAAAAAGCCCAGAGATAAAAAGAGCAAGTAAAGACCAAGAAACTTTTCTACCAAAGAAAAAAAAACTAAAACTTTTAAATGCTAAATAAATAAAAGTGAAAAACAAAGATGGGAGGAGATATTTATAGTAAATGCGACCAATGGTTAATACCTATTGATAAAAAAAAACTCATACAAATTGATATTAATATGGAAAAGACAGGAACACTTGTGCAAATGTATGCATTTAGCATTTATACTAAGATGAGAAAATATCCTCATTTGTTAAACATATTAATCCAAATTGAACAATAGGAAGATGTCAGAAACTAAATGTTTACATTCTGCAAACTCCATATGTTGAAGCACTAACCCCCAATGTGATGATGTTTGGAGGTGGGGCCATCAGGATTACATTTATGAGATGGCTCAAGAGTGTGGCCTCCATGATGGGACTTAGTGTCCTTATTAAGAGGAGGGAGAGAGACCATACTCTCTTGAGCACTCTCTAGCATGTGAGGACACAGTGAAAGGCAATGGTCTACAAGCTAGGAAGAGGGTTCTTTTTTTTTTTTTTTTTTTTAAGGAAGAGGGTTATTATTAGAACCTGACCATGCTGCCACCCTGATCTTGGATGTCCAGCCTCCAGAAATGTGAGAAAATGAACATCTGTCATTTAAGACATCTGATCTATGGTATTTTGTTATAGCAACCCAAGCCGACTAAGACAGAAGACCTGTTCTCCCATTTAATCAGCAAATAATCTTTATCAAGAATCATAAACTATAAATTTTTATTTTATTAACTCATGTAGAGGTCTCTGTCTGAAGAGCATAATATGAAATAGGCATGATATTTGTACATTTGTTCTGGAAGGAAAAGCACAAAATTAGCAATAGGTGGTAGAATTCTATGTGATTTATTGAGCTTTCCCTCCATTCCAGAGTTTATTTTTTATGTAACTTAAACACATTAGTTATTTGCATCTTTGTAGTCAGAAGCCTGTCTCATCTCTGCCTCTGGATCTCCTCATTCAATCAGTTGTGTGCCCTAGATTATTCCCTTTAGGATTTTGCCCAAACCCAGCTTTCTGGTATAGTGACTAAGGACACATACTGGAGAGCAGAAGCACAGGGGTCTCTTTCCTACTACTGACTAACTCTGATTTCTGCCAGCTTATTGAAGCAACCGAAGCTTAGGTTTTCTTGTCCGTGATGATCATTTCATGCAGGTTTTGTTGAAAACTGAAACCAACAATGCTTGTAAAACATAAATAGATCATTAGGGGATTTTGTTGGTGTTGATGGTGTCCTAATTTAAGGTCTTTGCCGCCTTGTGTTTGGGCCACTGCTCGAAAGTCCAGCCTGATCACTGTGACTCCAGGCCCCTCCTGTTAGATCTCAGTGGAATAAGCTTCCTAAAGTAGCTTACCCACAACACTTGGATGTTTTTTCCTGCTGCTCACGATTACCTGTAGGGCCTGATTGTTCTGGACTCCACAAGATGTCTATATATGTTGAACATTTGTTGATACACACACACACACACACACACACACACACCATATAAGGCATTGTTATCTCTTCTGGCTATTACTAACAAAAATATCACTATCATAATGTTTTGTTATATTATTAAAATTTCTTATAAAAATTTTAGCTGATAATACACACTCATTTTTGTTAATGATAAGGTGCTTCAGCTACCACTACAGTAAAATTTGCTAATTGTAATACTTTGGAAATCATATTCTTGGTCATCTGGTAACGTTAGGTAATGCAAAATTTCTGATGTGTTAACAGTTATGATTGGCAAGTGGGGCAGACACTGAATTACAGTCCTACTTACTCAGAAGTCTAGGCTAATGGCAACAAATTTGCTGGTCCTCCCTCGGGCTAATATTCAAGTGCCTCTGTAGCTGGAAGACAGTATAGCTCTTGCCTACCAACTGCTTAACCACATCACTTTCAGTGAATCCAAATTTCAGGTTAAAGCTGATGAAAATAGGAGGGGCACCTTGGTGGCTCAGTCAGTTGTCTACCTTTGGCTCAGGTTGCAATTCCGGGGTCCTGGGATGGAGCCCCTGCATGGGGCTCCCTTCTCAGTGGTGAGTCTGCTTCTCCTCCCTCTATGGCTCCCCATGCTTGTGCTCTCTTCCTGTCTCTCTTTCTCTCAAATAAATAATCTTTTTTAAAAAGCTGATGAAGGGATCCCTGGGTGGCGCAGCGGTTTAGCACCTGCCTTTGGCCCAGGGCGTGATACTGGAGACCCCGGATGGAATCCCACGTCGGGCTCCCGGTGCTTGGAGCCTGCTTCTCCCTCTGCCTGTGTCTCTGCCTCTCTCTCTCTCTCTGTGAATATCACAAATAAATTAAAAAACAATTTTTAAAAAAAGCTGATGAAAATCAGAAATTAATGTCTTTGTATCTTATTGTTTCATTGTTAGTAAGCTGGCTAAACAGGCGCATTAGAATAACGCAGTATAAATTTCCCACTTGAAGTAAAGGGATTTTTTTTTATCAGCCTCAGGTTATGCTAAAAAATACTATTGAATAGCAAAAATTTCAAATTATATAATGAAGAATTTTATATATGTAAATATATGAATTATAAATATACATTTTATATATAGAATTTCAAATTATATAATGAAGAATTTTAGAGAACCTTAAAATTCTTGCCTACTAATTATTTTTTGTGACCATATGACAGAGACTGTGCTCTACATCATAAATCCTTCCAGCATTCAATAAGTGTAGGCATATAAAGTATTCTGTCATTGATAGTCACTTCAAAGTGCATTCAATATCTTGGTTCCCAAGTGCATTAGATTTTATTAAAACATTCTGCTGCGACACCCATTCTTCCTAATTGGTTTATGGACAGCCCCCACAATTGAGGCAAATCCTAATTGCATTTTCCCACAAATCTAGTTTGATTTATGGTTCCTTATTTGTTCTATATTATTTATAATGAATGGGGTAAAATTCTTAAGATATTAAGTAAAACCTGCAGTAGTCCTCTTAAGACATTAAATAAAATCTGCAGTAGTCCTATAAATATGGGCTGTACATAAGGATTCTTAACAGTACTTTTACTCATTTTTAATTTTATTTAGTCAACTTACATCCATCTGTGTGATTTCCAGTAGTAATATCTTTAGTACCTTTCCAAAGATTATTATTTACTTGATTTTTCATGTACAGGTTTTTAGAATTACTTAGAATGCTGGAATAGAGTATGTGTAGAATATAAAAAATGTTATATCCTTCTATTAGATTTAAGTAGGTAAATATGTATTTGGAACAGAAAAAAATTATCTAGGGACAGTGACAAAGCATCTGCATAAAATTAGATAATGCCCATGTTGCACTAACAGGTGTAACTGAAAATTTTCTAGTTAGTTTTCAAATTACAACTTTGAGATGCCAAGACTTAATTTGGAAGGGGCTTATAGCAGAATCCAAAAAAAAAAAAAATACAGTGTTTTAAAATGAGTAAATGGCAGAAATATAAAAACAGAGGATAACAGACACTGAAGAAAGAATTTCTGTACTGTTGAGTGATCACATAGCAAACTAAGTAAAGACTTTCCATGAAATTGTAGGCATGGAATCATTTCTGTAGGGAGTCCATGAAAATTTATGGGAAGAAAGAGGAAGTACACGTTATCTATAACAGTTTATAAAAAGCCTTCTAGGCTTCTTAGAAATATGTTCGTTCTTTGAAAAGTTTGGATGATTAGAATTTTGAATTCAGAATCAGAAAGAATGTATTTAGAAGAAGAGACAAAAGGCAAAAGAAATCAATTTTAAGATAAATACAAAGAAAAGGGACAAAGATGAATACTTTCTAGAAAATTTTTGGTCATTGAACAAATGGGAGGTTTGCTAACAACAACATAAAAACTTGGCATCTAGAAAAATTGAAAAGGCTGGTTAGCAGATGATACATAGACAAGAGATCTTAATGATGGCTGTAGCTGAATGTTTTGAACAAGGATTTGAACCTTTCATCCCTACTGGACCAGTAAAGAGCAGTACCCACAGTTGAGTGGGGTACCTTGAACACTCACCCTGTCAGCAGGGAAAAGCTCTTGCCCCTTTGTGCTGAGGTGCCTCCTAGTGGGACAGGAATGTCATCCCTGCCCAGCAGCAGTGAGGCAACCCCCTTCTGTGGTGTCAGTGTGGGGAGCAGTAATGGGGCACTGCCACTCCTCCCTGTCCACAAAGTCCCTGGAGGCCTGGTGGTGCTGGAGCCTCCAGCTTCACCCAGTAGCAATGAGAAACTCCCTCTCCTGAGTCAACAGAGGCCAGGTAGGGTTCCAGGATTTCTACCCCAACCTGATGGTAGTGAGCTAATACCCTTCCCCACATCTCTGCCAGAGATAGATTGGAATAAACCAGCTAAAACAGAAGATTTAAGATCTGGAGTCTCACCAGTGTCCAGGTTTCAACAGAAAATCAATTACCACACCAAGAATCAGGAAGATCAAAAAGCGAATGAAAAAAGACCATCGGTAGATGTCACCCAGCCTCTAGACCCTGGCAACCACCAATCTATTCTGTTTCTATGAGTTCGGTTCTTTTAGATTTCACATGTAAGTGAGATTACACAGTTTTGTCTTTTTGTCTGACTTATGCACTTACTCAGCATAATGGCCTCGAGCTTCATCCATGATGTCATAAATGGCAAGATTTCCTTCTGTTTCTGGCTGAATATTTCATTATATATGTATACATATATATATGTATACATATATGTATATGTGTATATACACACATACATATATACATATGTGTGTATATACACATTTGCTATTTTGTCCATATTATGAATTAACAAAATAATCATGTTTTTATTAAACTAGTAAATGACTAATTAAATACATAAGGAAAATACATATGTATAAATATATGTATATGTATAAATATACATATGTATAAATAAATACATATGTATTTTCCTTATGTATTTAATATTTATTTTTTAGGGATCCCTGGATGGCGCAGCGGTTTGGCGCCTGCCTTTGGCCCAGGGCGCGATCCTGGAGACCCGGGATCGAATCCCACATCGGGCTCCCGGTGCATGGAGCCTGCTTCTCCCTCTGCCTGTGTCTCTGCCTCTCTCTCTCTCTCTCTCTGTAACTATCATAAATAAATAAAAAAAATTTAAAAAAAAATATTTATTTTTTAAAACACAAAAAATAAGGTATCTGCTGACCAGCAATCAGTACTATACAATAATACAATACACATAAACATATACATATCTGCACTATTGCATGTAACTTTCTATAAATATGTATGATGCTAGTTTAATTTGGCTAAGTTTTCTTTCTTTGGATCATGTTTTCCACTTTTTTAGAGGGTGTTAAAATGATGACATGATGATAGATAGTAATCTTTTTTTTTTTTTTGGTATATAACTTATTGCCAAAATAAAAAGTTGTCAATTCTTTTTTTTTTAAGATTTTTATTTATTTATTCATAGAGACACAGAGACAGAGAGGCGCAGACACATGCAGGCAGAGGGAGAAACAAGCTCCATGCAGAGAGCCCGACGTAGGACTCGATCCCGGGTTTCCAGGATCATGCCCTGGGCTGCAGGCGGCGCTAAACCGCGGCGCCACTGGGACTGCCCCAATTCTTTATCAATTTCCAAAAATGTGATTCAAAATTTACCACTCCATATATTGCTAAAGCCCAGGAGTGACATCTTCATGGTTTCTGTCATACATTAGGAATGTATGTGTAACATCCAGCTCAGGGCTCTGTTCAAAGTAGTTGTCATATACATATGGTTACTTAACAATTGAGTTTGTCTAAAAATGGTGGCTAATAATTCTAACACCAGAACAAATTTCAAATATTTTTTAAGATGCAATCGTGCTTCCCCACTACCCAGTGTCACTTCAATTATTTGCATAATTATATGCCGGAAATAATGTGCCATGTAGTGAAGGAAATTCTGAACTCTAGGGGTGCCTGGGTGGCTCTGTTAAGTGTCTAACTTTTGATTTTGCCTCAGGTCATGATATAAGGCTGGTGGGATTGAGCCCCACTATAGGATCCAGGTTCAGTGAGGAGTCTGCTTGAGATTCTCTTTTTCCCTCTGCCCTTTCCCTCCCAGAGTCTGCTTGAGATTCTCTCTCCCTCTCCCTCTGCCCCTCCCCCCAACCTTGCATATGTGTGTGTGAGCACACTCTCTCTCTAAAAAAATAAGAAATAAAAAAATAAACCCTAACAAATATCTTGGTGTTACCTTACTCTTCAACTCCAGTTCAGCATTTAATTATCTTAGTATTTTAATATACCAGTTTCTAGTATTCACCTTTCTATGTACATCAGATAAAATGTATTTGTCATTATCTAACATATTTATTATTATATATATTATGTATATTATCTATAGTATGTATTTTTACATATTTCTTTATTAAAATTAAAGCTTTTACACAAACATTAAAAATTAACCTGGTATCAAGTAACTTAAAATAGATATATATAAATAGATATTATTTAATTATATATATATAAGATATATATAAATAGATATTATATAAATTGTTTGCTATTTTGTCCATATTATGAAATAACAAGATAATCATGTTTTTATTAAACTAGTAAATAACTAGTATTTACTTTTTTTTTCAGAGAAGGATAATGAGTGATCTATAATTTTCTAAGTAGTTTACTAATCACTTTCCATTTTGTGACCTAATGAATTAATTCATATGTAAATAATGCAGATTTAAAATATATTTCTAATGTGAATAACTCAATATGAAATGTTTCTTCTTTGAGAAAAATCTCAGTTTGGAGGATGAAAGATTCTTATGCAGTCTAATGTTACTTTCTCATAAATTCATAATTTCAAATATATGCTATATGTACACATTTTTCTTTTTAAATTCTTTATTATAACTTAATTTTATATAACATTTTTATAGTTTTCTTGTTATATTCACATGAGAACATATTTTACCATTTTATGTATATAGAAAGATTTAAAGGAACATATTTTACTTTTTAAAATTTATTTTAGAGAGAAATAATGGGGGTGGGAGGGACAGAGGGAAAGAACCCCACACAGACTCCATGCTGAGTTCAGAGGTCGATGTGGGGCTTATTCTCACAGTCCTGAGATCCAGACCTGAGCCTAAATCAAGAGTCAGATGCTTAACCTACTGAGCAACCCAGGTGCCACTATCGGATGTATTGTAATTTATTACTTCAGTATTCCACAAAGTATATCAGACCTGAGATTAGATTCAGCAATTCTTAGAAATCTTAACAGTTTTAACATCCTGAACTCCTCTTTTAAAAGCTTTGCTTAAAAGTTTAGGCTTTTTTTTCTTTATAGGTGATATTTTTTTAGTGACTTTTTTTCTAGGAATGCTTTCTAAAGTAGCTTGAAACAAAGTAACCCTTAATGATTATTAAATAATTATCTTCTTTAAATTTTTTGTATTAATGAAGTTGCTATTGTCCATCATTAGACAATTTCATATAAACTAAAACTTAAGAGAAGTCTTTTCACCATACATTTTGGGTATTTTTCAAAACCTGATTCCTGTTATTTTTCTCTGAAGGTGAGAGGCCCTCCAGCTGCAGGAGCATTTAAAGAAAGACCAACCAAGCCCACAGCATTTCGAAAATTTTATGAGCGAGGAGACTTCCCAATTGCCCTTGAGCATGATTCGAAAGGAAACAAAATAGCATGGAAGGTAAGTCAGGGCACAGCTGGGAGAACCAGCTGTGCAGTGAGAGTGACATCTCCCAATGCCAAACAAACTTGGCTAAGTAAATAAACTAGAGTGATTTCGCTGTGAATGGAAGGTGGTGGGTAAGCTCTTAGAGAAAGCCCCCCTGTGTCAGCTGTCCACTTTGACTAACAATTAAATTATAGCCTGCGAGAAAGAAAATGACAGAGTTGCTTTGCCTTAGAGAATTGTCTGCTACCCAATTCATCTCTATTTTTATGAGAACCTGGCAGTGCAGCCTGTTTCAGGCAGTCCATCAAATGATGGAACTGGTGGCTGAATTCGGAGAGCAACAGCCATTTATCTACCCCAAATTTCACCTTCCTGCAGGACACTTCCAAATAGAAGCTTTAATTACCTAAATGGATAGGTCAAGACTGTCTGCTCCCTGGAAATGCAGAGTGGAATACAAAAGAAGGTCGGTTCTCGTCGCCGCACTCTCTCTGTCTGCGGCACATGTCAGCGACAGTGGCTGTCATACGTGCCCGGTTAGAGGCTGACCTCCACTCTGAAACCATTACGGCACCGACATTTTTCTGACAAAAGGTTAATTGGCTTCAAAATAAATGTATTGCCTAATGATTCCATTCTAATGTGGCCGTGTTTCTTTCTAAAAGGCTCACTGATGTTATTTGTAAAAACTTGCCAATCTCTTAACTGGAGAAGGCTTTTACATTTAATTTGAAAAACGAATGCTGATCTCTAACCAGCCTCTGCTATTTAATTGTTTTCTGTTATCAAGGACTTTGCCTTGGGTGATATTTATCAGCTAAAAGGGCTTCTCTGCCTAAAGACAGAGTTTGCACACGTGTATAGCCTAGGGTTGAGGAACATGAGATTTTTGCCAAATACCATCTGACTGAAGCAATTGACCCATTTCATGAAAAAGTCCCACAATAGTGTCTGAAGGTGAAGATAGGAATTGTTTGTACTCTGTGTAAATTTGCATTAAAAAGTAAAATGACCAAAGTAAAGAATTCATCAAAGTAAATACTTAAATTCATCAAAATTAACCTTTTCCTTCTTTTATGGAGCAACTAAGAGTTGCTTGCATTATTTCTAGTATGTCTTTAAATGTTTTCATAGAATTATCAAACATTTCTAAACCTTGAGCAACCATTAGAAATTCAGTTATTGAACATAGAATTACTACAAACTATTTGGCAATGGAAATCTGAAGCTGTCCCTGTATTAAATTATGTCATAATTTTTTTAGGAGGATGAAGGACATCACTATCTTGCTTTTAATCATTTCTATTAAAATGTGAATTTATTATGTGACAATGTGCACACATAATGAGGAAAAACTTATAGCAAGTATAAGTAATCCAGATATTTTAGTCTTAATGTAAGTTCATATTCTCAGAATTTTACTGTAATTTTTGGGTTTGCTTACATTTGATTAGGTACATGGATTTTGTGTTTATTTGTCTGCATACTGGCTCCACATGGTAAAAATGGAGGTTCTTAAAAATCTGATTCCCTTGGAGTAAAAGAATATGCTATAATTCCTTACAAAAAATCAGTAGATTTTGGTGTTTTAAGCAATTATAGCACATAAGAATTGTATCAATAAAAAAATTATAGATTTATTTTTGACCTGTTCAAACAATCTTATGAATAACTTTTAGAAGTGTCAAGAGACTCGGAAAAACCTTCATCTCGAAAATAATGAAAATGTAGGATGAATCATTTTCCTTTATCTTTGACAATCCAGCAGTCAGAAAGGATATAAACTACTTTTCTTTTTTATAGCCATATTAATTCTTTTAAGTTTCTATTGACAACAGTACTGATTCAGCAAGCTAAAAAGTCAGAATAAAAAGGAAGCAATTTATTTGCTGCCAGTGGTAGAATAATAGCCTACATTTAAAGAAACATCTTATCCTGTGACCTGTGGGCTTCTGCCAACTACATTTCATTTGTACTACTCTAATATTGAAAATAAGATGTTAAAATGATTAAGTATAGGCTTGTAAACAATCTCTCAACCTATTCATATTTATTTCTTAGTGCATGTGCTGTGGGGACAATCTGGTACTAGGTAGGGGTAGAGGGCTTCTTTAGGACAGACACCATACTTAAGGAAGGGGCCTTAAATGTTGAAGGAAGCAGGCCTACCCCCACATCTCACGAAATAAAAACAAAAGCAAAACAACCCAAGACCCTGTACTATACTTTCTTCCTGTGTGTGGACAGAGCACAGGTTTTCATGTCACAGCTCATGCCCCTGCTGAAGGCTCCTGAGTAACTCTGTTTCCCAGGAAAATACTGGTCCACTCTCCATATTCTTTGTGGCATCACTGGACTCCAAGGAGTTTCTGAGCCCCTGAAATGGTGTGTATAATGAAGTAGCAAGAAGTACTGTCTTTTACCAGAACTTCCTGGGACTCTGAAGTACTTAGGAGCCATTGTCCTGAGGGATGATGAAGGCTGCCCCAGCATCTGAGGCTCAGCTAGAATGTGAAGCTTCTGATCATTGCTGCCATGACCCCAAATTCCTTTCTATCTGTTCTAGATTAGCTGAACCCCATCAGCACTATATTAGAAGTCACCATATATTCTTGAAATAATAAAGCCACTCTATGGTAACAATTTATGAATGACCGCAAGTTAAGTCAGAAAATAGAAGAGTTAGATGTAGAAAAATGTCTTTATTTTTCAACCTGCATCCTGAACTGCCACCCTAATTTAGTGTACATGAAAATGGTTATTTATTCTACATGCCAAAACAACAAGGCAGACCAAACACCATAATCTGTGCAGTTTAGTCTATCTCTTATGGTATCGCTAAAAATCAGAGCATTAATACAAGTTTCTGCAATGGTGAAAATGTTCTACATCTGCACTGTCTAATAATTACAGATAGCCATATGTGGCCATTAAGCACTTGAAATGTCCCTAGTGAGAGTGAGGAACTAAATTTTTAATTTTAATTAATTTTAATTTAAATAGCCACATGGTTACCATATTAGATGGTGCTGCTCTACATTATGCTAGTGGCAGTCAAAAATAAATGCCTGAAGCTGCTGGCCAGATAGAGGACTGTAGCTATGTGTGATTTACTATTAAAATGCCAAAGTAGGACTGATAAATGCATTTTTGTCATGGCTGTCTATGCTTATCATATATTCCTTCACATAAAAAAAAAGGTCTTGCAAAATTTTTGCAGTGAAATTTTTCCATGTGTTGATCGGTGGCAAGTTAATTATCTGTGAAAAATGAATAGATCTCGTCTGAAATATGAAATCTATCAGGCAATCTCTGGCATACTTATTTTTATTTTTAAATATGCATTTTCTAAACATAGCTAAAGAATTATTATTATTGGCTAAAGACACTAAAAAAACATAATAATGACTTAAACAAAATTTTTTGAATCTGTTTATTTTTCTGCATTTTCCTTGACTCTACCAACATTCAGGAAGCATGACTTTATGCTTTGGCTGACATTTCAATATCCAGAGTATAGACAATAGAAGTGGAAAACAGCTAAACATTCTGGATAACTTAAAAAAGCCGATGATCAGCGTGAACAACAGACATTCTACACTTGTGTTTGAGTTTCCACATCTTAAATTTCCACATTGGAGTAGAAGAGTTTTCTGTGAACTGTCCTCTGACGTCCTCCTCCCGGAAGCCTCCCTCCCCACTCCCACACTCTTTTGGTTTCCTCAAGAGTTGTCCCCTCCTCCCCTTCCCCCTGCCTGCTCCCTCTCCTCCTTCCCCTCCTCCTTTTCTACTTCTTCTTCGTCCTGTTGCCCTTCCTCCTTCTCCTCTCTCTTCCTCCTGCCTTTCCTTTTCTGTTTGTTACTTCCTGGAATGTATATTTTTGCCTCTAGTATTCCCAAGGTGAATTTTGAATAAGGAACAGAACACCATTCTAATTCTCTATTTTGGGTGGGAATCTCAAGTTATCAGAAATAGTCACCCGAATAAATGTGAAATAATAATTGTTATTTACACACTTAATATGGAACAGAAATATAAATAACAGATAACACATGAAATTCACTGTCTTATAAATTCTGATTCCAAGCTATTGTTTTAAAATAGTAGGGAAATACAAATTATTTTAAAATAACCACTTTGGGGATCCCTGCATGGCACAGCAGTTTGGCGCCTGCCTTTGGCCCAGGGCGCGATCCTGGAGACCTGGGATCGAATCCCACATCGGGCTCCCGGTGCATGGAGCCTGCTTCTCCCTCTGCCTGTGTCTCTTCCTCTCTCTCTCTCTCTGTGACTATCATAAATAAATAAAAATAAAATAAATAAAAAAATAACCACTTTGTTATAGACCTTAGTCAAAGGAATTGGAGAAAAATGCCAGAATCATATTGGAGTTTTTTTTTTTAATTAGCTCTATGGTATTATAAACCATTCATTTATTTTGGAAAGCTACAATTACACTAAAGGAATCTCTGAGTTTGTTCACTTTATAGACATTTTGATGTAATAGTTACTGATTGAAATCACCTTTCTCCACCTGTTCATGATACCGTGCTTTACGACAGAATGTGACATACACGAAGAGTCTTGTTTTCAATAAATTTCTAATGAACATGCCTAAAGATGTCCCAGATATTA
Organism: Canis aureus; assembly: GCF_053574225.1. Classification (NCBI taxonomy): domain Eukaryota; kingdom Metazoa; phylum Chordata; class Mammalia; order Carnivora; family Canidae; genus Canis; species Canis aureus. The sequence goes on from NC_135611.1 coordinate 51,794,576, forward strand.
CATAGGGTCTTTTTTAAAGATTTTATTTTTTTATTTATGAGAGACACAGAGAGAGAGAGGCAGAGACATAGGCAGAAGGAGAAGCAGGCTCCATGCAGGGAGCCTGATGTGAGACTCCATCGCGGGACTCCAGGATCACGCCCTGAGCCGAAGGCAGACACTCAACCACTGAGCCATCCAGGAGTCCCTAGATGGGTTTGAATAATAAATAGATACCCTATAACTGTCTGGCCAAATTAGGATATAATAGAAACCATTTTTGCAAATGCAACTCAGAGAGCAAATATCCAGATTGTCTTAAAAGGGAAAAACTCAAAATAGGCTTTGTTAGCAAAACATAATCCCTCATCTGGCAAAGTTGTCAAAAGCATTGTCCAAAGTGGCATCACTGTCTGGGGCATTTCTACATTCTTGTTTTCTCATCCCTTGTTGAATATGTATATAAATGATTTTAGTAACCTGCTATATTGAAATAAAGTTAACAAAGCCAGAAGCAGGTACAGGTAAGAATGGACTTTAGGCAACCTCTACTCACCGCCAAGAATGTGATCTTTCTCCTGGGCCTTTTGGAAAGGTATACAATGTCATCATGAAAGCATCCTTCCCTGAGGTTAATATATTCATTATATGGTTACTTGTTGGTCAAAATTTGGATCACACAAGTTTGTTTTTCTATGAAAAGGTGACTTCATACATTAATACTAATTAGGCAACTAAAAACACACTTTTCTATTTTTTAACTAATGAATTATACCTTTATATGAAGAAATATAAGATAGAGAAAAATAGCATATAATAAGGAAAGTGAAAGAAAATGAAAATCAAATAGAGACCAACAAGAAAACCAATTTTAGGGTTAATTAAAATGACGTATCTGAAGTCTTCTAGGGTTGGGGTCTCTGTATTTTGGATTTTTTACTCATTTATCCCAGTGCCTAGAATAGTATCTGGCACAGAGTCAGTGCCCAGTGATATGTACCTAATGAGTAGAAAGCATTCTAGAATATTGTTGACTATCTTCAGGTTTTACTGCTATAGATACTGTTTCATGACATGTCTCTCACTCTGTAGGCTTTACTGCCTCTATTTGTTAGTGAAGACCATATACTAGATGATTGGCATGGCCCCTTTTTAATTATAGGAGCTCTAAGAAATTTCATTTCATCATTACTAAATTAACTATAATTTGTGATGTCCATGAAATATTTCAGGGGATAAATTCTTACTAGAAATTCCAGTAAATTTGAATGCATACTTCAGTCATATATACTAGCTTTGGTGGGTTGGACTTTATCATGAAAATTCTCCTTTGATGATGTATATATGCTTTTCCAGTGAACTGATTTTTTTTTTTAATTTCTTAAATTTCAAAATGGCAAGTTTACCTTTCTAAATGGCTAAGTATATATGTCCAATTTGACCATCCAAGTAAAGAAAATGCTGTGCATAAATTATTTGAATACTCAAATTTGTTTTTAAAATTCTGACAACAATGTCCAGGCCACACCCTCAATTCCAGGTTGACTCACTCATTGCCAATACTTGGGCATGACTTTTTATAATTTCTTCTCAATATGTTCTTTTTCTCGGTTCTTAGCAGTTCTTAGCAGCATTAGTATTCATGAACTATAAAAAAACTCTGTTAATGTGACTGTTTTCATTGACATAACTGATAATTTCCTACCAGGAAAAACAGTTATTGAATATAATTATTATTAAAATCATGCACTAATTTTCTTACAATTAAAATCAGCCCCAAACCATGGTAGCTCATTATCTGTAAATAGTACTGCATTTTAAAGTAAGTCACTCTGTGATATGATACCTGATCCATTAGTCCTCATTATATTGCTCTAAAAATTCTATAATTTTGATTAATCATTAGTCCTTTGGTGTCTTCAATTTCTTAATGTTTCAGTTACTTAAGAACTAAAAAAAATGATGTTATATCTGTGTAGACCCTCTACTCCAGATAAAACCGATGTTGATTTTTGAGATCTTGTAGGCAAATTTATTTGAAAGTTGAATAATTTGTTTCACATGAAGAAGAATGAATGTTCTCTTGGAATTGTCCTGGGCTTCTCTTTCTTTTGATAACTGCCAAAGCTTGAGTTTGGATAGCAGGCCTTAGTAGAATTTGTAAGGCAAATTTTACAAAAGAAGTGACAATTTACCTGATTTTTGTACAAGAGAGCTGCCACGTTTCCACTATTAATTCCTCTGTGATTAATTAATAGACAGAGCTTATTCTAGAAGTCTTGAAAAAAAAATAATCCTCTGGCAATTACTGTGCTGTTCTGTGTTTTTTGGAGGAGGGGACTGCATACACAATGCCATTCTTTTATTTGATGTAAATTGCTATGTCTTAAAAGTGTACAGCATGAAAAAACAGCCATGTATCAGAAATAACTTTAATTTAAATTGGTTAGATGACCTCTGAAAGCTAGATGAAAGATTTTCTGCTGAATGGGCTGGTGCTCCCTGCTGCCTATATAATTTATGTGAGAAATTAGTGCGAATGGTTCACTTTTATGGAGCAGTGCTGCTTGTAGCAAGCCTGCAGAAACAATTTTCCCCCAAGCCTCCATCTGTTCTTCAAACTAGGGCATATGCCATCTCATCGAGCTTGAAAGTCAACTGATTTATAACTCCTGGAAAGCGCATAGATTGAAAAGAAAGGTCGACCGCCGCTCTGTGACAGTGATTTGGTAGGCACCGGCTGAAGACAATTCACATTACCAGGGGCCCAAGGGAAACAAGCAATGTTGTAAAGTTTCAGATCTCAATGGACTGACAACTGGAAGAAAAACAAATCACTCCTGCTTTTTAAGTTAAACGACCCCCTGTTGAAAAGTAGGAGCGGTCTTGGTAGTGTTAGGGTGTCACAGCTGAGACACTGTGTTGTCACTCACCCTCAGTGATTGGGGCTGCCATTTCAGGAGTACCAGGACTGGAATCTTTAGCACTGTGCGTTGCTGCTTGTTAGAAAGTTCCATTTGGGGACACAAACCCAACTTTGATGATTTTTCTGTATCTGCCTAGAAGGCAAATCTCCAATTCTGTTCCAATTAGTAATTTAATGAATGGCTCCCACTATGTTTTATCACTTGTCACATATCCCTTTTCTTTATTGAAGCACTTTTGAGATCAAAAGTTCTTTGACAGATGACAAGTGAAATCAGATTGATGGTACGATAGTTAAAAAAAAAATCAGTGTTTGTTTGATGCTTTTATTTAGAGTGGTCAAAGTGTCTCCCTATATTTGAGGCTTCCAGATATTGAGTGAATTCTCAACCCCCTGCAGTTGTATTCAAGTTTCTCATTTTCTTTCAGGTAAAATCTAAAGAAAGTGTTACTGAATACTGATATCAACTTTAATCCATATTAAGGCAGCAATTTTAGGAAATTACATTTTAATAAGATTATTCTGACCTTGAAAGTTGTATGCAAGAATCGGCACTGATAGGATAATCAGTTGAATTCATGTAAAAAAAATCATCCTTATCATTAATATAAAGTTCTATTCTCAATATGACATATATAGTTATCTTATAAAATAAGAAAACATTGGGAAATAGAAGAAATAAATATATCAATCACCATTCTACCATTCACTGAATGCAACCGTTGATGTTTTAAAAAGTATGTCTGTCTTACCTTTCCTTTTTGCCTACTCGAGGTCATAGTGTATACAATACCTTATAAAAACTATTTGTCATTATATGGCAAATTTAAAAAATAGGAGGCACTAATTTTTAGATTTTTTTCTGATGTTTTGTTGGATTTTTCTGATTTTTTCATAGTTAAAAATAGTGGATTATTTTAGAAAATTTGGAAAACATAAAATGTATGCAGAAGACAGCATTTATTCTGAGACAACTTTTAGTAGTGTTTTAGTTCTGTCCTTCTTCTACACGTATGTTTTTAACTTTGTTGAAATTTGTTTTGGGGCACCTCAGTGGCTCAGTGGTTGAATGTCTGCCTTTGGCTCAGGTCGTGATCCTGGGGGTCCTGGGATGGAGTCACACATCAGGCTCCCTGCAGGGAGCCTGCTTCTCCCTCTGCCTATGTCTCTGCCTTTCTCTCTATGTCTCTCATGATTAAATAAATAAATAAAATCTTAAAAAAAAAGAGTGTTTCATAGGATGATTTTTAAGGGACTCCAGGGAATGTTCAAGGACCTCATTAGGAAAGGATATTAATAATGGACATAACTGCCACAAGAGTATTAATAATTAATAGCTCTCTCCAGTTCAACAATAGCAACAACACACACACACACACACACACACACACACAAACATGGTTTAATATGCATTTTTAAATTCCCAGTGGTCATCACTGAAGGCTTCTAGAAAACACATGTGCCACTTTGGCAGTGGCATACATGGCATCTCCTTTAGTAATTCATACACTACTGACTGCCACATAAGTGAGTTTGTTGTGCATGGTTATTAGTATATTTTTGGAGAAGAGAAGCAAATATTAAGAAAAAATTTTATTAACTATTAAACACATTTCTTGCTTTTGGGAAAGTGTAAAAGTGGACAAAGGCTGCTGACAAAATCATTATAAAACCAATCTCTGTTCCCAATCTAAGATATATCCCTAACAGGAACAACAAAAATCCAAAATTGTGTTCCAGTCTGAACAAGGGAAAACACATAAAAGTTTGGAACTATAAATTTCCACTCTTTGAGTTTTTACTTAGATTCATCTTTCTCTGTGTTCATGTATATCTTTAAGCAATTTTATGAAAAGCAGGTACATGTGTTGAGTATTTCTGAATCCTTGAGTATCTCGAAGGTATTTTTCAGCATTTATACATGCAGCACTATTTTGCTTCACATTAACATCCTTAAATTACAACCATTCCTCTCCATACCTCTGAAGAATGTAACCATCATTACATTCTAACATGTGATTGCTGAGAAATTAAGACCAGTCTGATTTTTATTCCCTTGATCTGTTTTGGTTTGCTTGTTTATTTTGTTTGGCAGCCTGGTAATTGCACTATTTTCATATAATTAAAAGTTGCTTCCATATACATTTTTTGCTTTCAGTAATTCTTTCTTTAACATATAGTAAACTTATTCTATCTACTTACTTACTTACTTGAACTTTTTTCTCAAGTGAGGAAGGTTTTCTTCTTTTTTTTCCTGTAATGTCATTGATGATTATTTTTGTTACAATGTTTTTCTTTCTTAGAACAAATACATGAAGAGTGTAAACATATTTTATCCCATCACTCCTATCATTGTCTCCCTCAATATTTTCATCTTTTTTTATTTTTAAAAAACGTTTATGAGAGTTTTCTTATATTTCTGTTTTCTTTAGTATCAATTTGTCTGTCATTTCCTTGAATTCAATTTTTACTTTCACTGCTATATTTAGTCCTACAAATCTTTATATTGCTCATTTCATC